>NC_138764.1:61170985-65970985 GCF_965113315.1 Podarcis vaucheri | reverse complement strand
GAGGGTTGAAGAACCCACAGAACAGACAGGGAAAAGCGAAGGAGAGGAAGTCCCCTTGTGCAGGCAGAAGTCCTTGCACTAACAGGGCACCTTTGCTGGATACAGCTCAGTGAATTTATTTTAATTAGTGGCAAAGGGTCTATTGAAGCCTCATGCCCTGGAAAAGATCTTGCTAATTATGAATGCAACAAAAACCTGGCTTCATAAACTATGAAAGGTTTTTTCTCATTTGCCCGAGTGAGGGAGAAACCTTGAGAGCCCTTCCGCTGCTCATACAGAGGAATGTATAACAGCAGCCATGCATTTATTTCAACACATAAAGCAAAAGGGAACACCTGAACAGTCAAGAACAATTCCCCCTCCTGCAACCGAGTGCCTCAGCTGTGCTATTTATCTTTCAAGTGAACATCTGCAGCAATCTGGGTGAGAACTCATCAGCCCGGCTGCCCTTACCTTCTGAGTGGTAGGCCAGCCGATCTGGACGGGGCTTGAGAGTGCAGCTCAGGTTTGCCACCTGAAGCTTTGAAACAGCTAAGCCACATCCCAAGCACAGTTTTCTTAAACAAAGACTACAACGAATTCTGAAACAGGCAGGTTACTGTTTCCTAAACCAACTCCTGTGGTGTCCTGGCTCCTGCTTGAAACATGCAAACAGAGGCTGTTACTTGTTAGTAAGAAAGATATCTTTATCCGGGCAGGCAATGGTACAGGCTCCGCAGCAGATACAGTGCTCAGAAGCCATGACTCTGGGGTTCAAGAACAGGGACTCTTCCAAGGTCACACCCTTCCCAGGCCTTGCTTTGCACCTTCCTCAATGGCCTTTGCCTGCGTAGAATGTGTCCTTGAGCTGCCTCTTGCTTGCCTGGATGTGTGATGTGTATGTGTGTGTATGTGTGTAAATGTATATATGTATCTAAAATGACCTAATTGCTGAGTGAGGGATGTAAAGTAGAGATGTGGTGAAGTTTCATCCAGGGTTTACAGCAAGGATCAGGAAACCTTTCAGCCGTGGGCCTGTCCACTGTCCCTCAGACCTTGTGGAGGGCCGGACTATATTGGGGGGGGGAATGAATGAATTCCTATGCCCCACAAATGACCCAGAGGTGCATTTTAAATAAAAGGACACATTCTACTCATGTAAAAACAAGCTGATTCCCAGACTGTCCGTGGGCCGGATTTAGAAGGCGATTGGGCCGCATCTGGCCCCCGGGCCTTAGTTTGGCAACCCATGGTTTACAGCATCCCCGTTCCTGAGGTGCCTGAAATGCTGGCATCACACTGCAAGATCATTCTAGATTGATGAGCAGATAGACTCTGCAGTCATTCGAGGCAGAAGTCCCATCCAAAACTTCAAGCTTGCTGCCATCCAACTGCCTTTGCAAACTCCCCCCCTCCCTCCACATTAGGTGCTTCCTGCCTCCCACACCTTCTGCTACTTTTGAAGCTGGTCCAGAGTTTTTGTTTATCTCTGAACCCATTCCAGGGACGGAGAAATGCAATCAGCAGTGAGCGATGGGGAGAGGAAGGCGAGGTGGGGGGGAGCCTTCACCATTCGCTTCCCCTCGGCTGCTCATTTCAGCCTTCTTTCAAGCAGAAATTACTCACATTAATCAAGGGAGAGAATGTGTTTGCAGCCCTGCGAATCTGGGGCCGTGGAATCAAATTCCATCAGTGGCAGCGGGACGACAGGAGCCTCTATCTCTGCCACACATGGCCTAATAGAGCCATCACCGGAGGAAATTGGATGTGAGAATTCTCCCAAATAAATCTGCCCTTAAAAATACCAGATCTACATGACAAATGGATGCTCGTAACAGAAACCAGTTCAGATGTCCAGTGTGCCAAATCAGTATGGATCACCCTGGCATTGGCTAAGGCGGGGGGGGGGAGAGGTTTTACAGAGGAAGGGTCTTCTAAGTGGGATTGCGACAGGTTGCAAGAGGAAAAGGGGCACAGCAGTTTCCTTGATCACAGTGCAGGGTATAAGGATTTGGGGGTTTTGTTGCTAGGTTAGGTTTGTGGATTCTAGGATAATAACATAGGAGCCAGGACTTCTGGGGAATGTATTGCTGCTGAATTAAGAAACAGCTCTCAAACCTTTGTAGGGGGGGCATTTCCCTCCAGTCATTCCTCTCCCCACCTGGTTTGGGTCTTCAGCAGTCAGGTGCACATGTTGGCCTATACCTACCCATTCTCTAGGTTCGTTCCCAGAGGCACTATGAAGGTTCCTCACCCTGCTATAGTGCCCTGAATGTAGGTATTATGTTTGAATTTATTCACCTACCCCAGAACACTGAGACGGTACAGAGAGGCAACTTTGTTACATGCAAACAGCACTATTAAGTGCATTGTCCAAGATCACAGAGGGAGGAGGGATGGAGCCCTGTTACAGAGCAGCAAAAACAAAGAAGTGTCTTGTGGATTCGCAGATTTATCACGATGGACCAGAGCCCGCTTCATCAGAGTAAGGAACTGAATCCGACCTCTCTCTTTTTGCAGCTCTGTTTAGCAGACTATTTTTCTTCCATGACAAGAAGCAAGGGGAGTTAATGTCCCAGGTCTTGCTGCTTAATTATAAGCAACACTGTAGCTTCTGGCAAGTGCAGCCATCTTCCAGGCATCCTGGTCTGTGCATTTATCCTGAGCTCTCTAGGTGCTTTGAAGGAGCTATAGTGTTGCCACTATCCGGGGGTGACAGCTGGTTTATTTTTAGTAGTGGGACTGGGAATAAGAGGGTTGATTTGCGCTTTGCCTTAGGGTGAGCCTTTTGCCTGTGTGAGGGAGACACTCATGCCGACTGGAAGGGATGATCTCACCATCTAAACATCTTCTGTGTACCAGGCGGAAAGGTCTCCAGCTGGGGCAAATTACTGTCACTCCTTTCAGATCAACAAAAGGATGGAGATTTACACCCTGCTCAGGAGATGCAGGTTTGAAGGCCAGAAAGGATAGTTTTGTAGTGGGTTGGATTAATCTGCTCAGTTGCCAAGGCCAGAGGATTTCCACCACCTAGTCACACTTGTGTGAAGTGTGTCTACTTGAGCTGCTGCGGTCTCTCTGGGTTAGGTTTATGGTGCTGTAATAGGGATGAGTGAATATGTCCATGTCAGTTTCTCCCTCATTTTTTCAATCTTAAATTTGGTTCTCCATATTTCTCCCATCAGTTTGTGAGTGGTTTTGGGTTTTTTAAAATAAAAAGTTCTCATGAAAATCAACCAGCATTTCAGCATTAATTTACATTAATTAACACACCACATTTTTGTTAGCAATTTTACCCAATGTACATACTGTTGCAAAGAAATTTTCCCTAATACAATGAGTTTTTCTATATTATTTTCAGTAATATTTGCATTTATATGCACACTTTACCCTTGTATATGCATTTTTATACACATTACTTGCCTGGAAAACTACATTGCAAAATCCATAGCAGTGCACGTTTTGAAGGATTGCTGTGTTTCATTTTGCATATTGTGTGGATTAGGTAACTTCTTTAAATGTGAATGGAATCAAATTTCTTCCCCATCTCTTTCCAGTTAAAATGTCGGCACAATTTTCTTTTTTTAAAAAAGGCCCCTCCCCACAATC
Source organism: Podarcis vaucheri (assembly GCF_965113315.1). Lineage (NCBI taxonomy): Eukaryota > Metazoa > Chordata > Lepidosauria > Squamata > Lacertidae > Podarcis > Podarcis vaucheri. The sequence goes on along the minus strand of NC_138764.1, from coordinate 65,967,397 downwards.
CAGCCCACCTCATAGTTTCATAGTTAATAATTAAATTGAGCTATTCATTTCCAGGCTGCTTTTAGGCTTATCCCCCTTCACCTAGCCTGTTCCTAGGTTCCATCTCTTTGTTACACACTAGCGGGTGGGGCCATGCAGATGTCAACACTGGAAACAGCACCTTCTTCTGCATAGTTAATATTGCGCACTGAATGCTTGGGAACTGCGATATCCCCCACAGCAAAGTACAGCCCTGAAGGAACAAGATGGGACTGTGTACAATGAAGGAGAAAAACACATTTATTCTGCAATAAGCTAAGGGGTGAAAGCCCCCAGTCAGTTGTTATGTCTCTTGCAAGATATTACATTTTCCCAGCTTCTTCACCCCATTCAATAGGTGTCCACTTTGCAAGGAAGTCATAAAGACAAAAACCTGCTCTGGCTTCTGCAAAGGAGTTAATCACTTTCTCCCACATCAGACTGCAAACTCGTCTTGCCATTGTTCTGAACAGTGCCCGCCCTGTACCCCTATCTATTCCTTTTCAACTGTGTCTGTGCCTGTGGAGCCACTGAATGCCTTCTGTTCTTTGCTTCATACCCAGCAGCACCAGATGATTGAATCTTGACCTTTATTGTTGTGCTTTATTAACTCTCTGTCTTATTGCGTGAGGACTGAGCGCCATGGCAGGTGGACAGGGAGACAAATGCCATTTCCAGTACATGCACATACCTGGGGGACCACAAAACAAAAATTTCAGAGTGAGCTAGTGCTGTGGATTTCTCAAAGGTTTTCTGTTAAAGAGGCTTCCAGTTTTTTCTGCCTCATTCTCAGGGCACTTTAGAATGTCTTTAGACCGTCAGTGACTTTTAAGCTTGTTTTGTTGTTGCAAGGTGGCTGAGAGTGGTGTGTCTTTTTTTCTTTGGTGAAAGCCAGCAGTCACCAACACGGCACCCTCAAGCATGCATGCTCCTGCACAGGCCTTCCCTAGCACTCGCAGGGTGCCTCTGCTACTGCTCAAATTAGGCTTGAAAGAAGCATCCTATTATAGTCAATAAGACAGGTTGTGGTTTGTGTTTGGTTGCGCTTTGAGGCCCCCAAGCCCTTCCCCCATAAATAACTTCACCCTGACACATAAATTTTAGCTTAAGTTATTGGGCAAAATTTTAGGCCACAACTTTATTAATTACAGCAAAGTGAGCAGTATTGGCTTAGGCATTGGCAACAGACTATAACTGACTCCTGCCTCTCTGGCTGGTAGTCTGAAAGGGTAAACACCAAACGAGGGAGCAACATTGATGAAGATCCCTAGCCCCTCAAGCGGACTTCGGACGAGATCCAGGACCCCCAGATCCCTTTATTGGAATACCCCATTTCTGGAAGGGCAGTTGATGGCCGCACCTCCCCTCCCACATACTTCAATAAGCCAATGCCTAACTGCCAAACCTTACAAAGTTGTGATGATTGCTAAGGGGGTAGGCAAAAGCCAAGTGGCTACAGCCAATCTGCCCAATGGAAAAAATTCCTACCCAGCCCCTGCTCCAAAGCAGGCGACCCAATCCAAAGCAAGGCCAAAGACCTAAAATTAGGGAGGTAGGGCGGATGTTCAGCATCGCGAAGCAAGTGCCCCCAATCACATCGCGCGGCTGCTTTTATAGGCCTTGGGAATCACGCCGCTCGCCCTGATTGTCCAAAACAGCCTGGCGCGATCCCAGGGCCTAACGGTTAAGGCTTGGGCCACACCTAGCTACAACCCACCCTACAGGGGTGTCCCGGGGACCCAAGTGCAACCAGGACCCTCATTAAGGAGGATCCCATTTGCGCTTCGAGGCCCCCAAGCCCTTCCCCTGCAAATAACTTCACACTGACACATAAATTTGTGTTTGGCTGTGGACTACTTCCTATGTTAAGAATGGTTGAATTGCCCTCATGACAGCAGAACCGGGTGGGAACCTGTGTAGCTACTAGGGCCTACCCTGGTATCCCTGATTGCAGTTTGTGCATTGCCCGTGATATTTCTCCAGTTTGCAAATATCCCCACAGACTCAGAAAGGGTTGGCGACCCCTTCAGTGAACGTTTCAACAACACTCTCCCGCTTCTCAGTCATCCTTAGTTGAAAAAGCCCCATGGGTGGAGTTAACACAGGAAGGCTTGCCCTGGTTTTTAATTGAGGGGCAGGAGTGTAAAGTGAGATGATGTGTAGAACAGGAGAAAAGGGCACTCAGGAGCATCCCTCAGCTACCCCATAAATAAGCACGACAAAACCCTTTCATCCCACTTATGAGAATTTCACCAAAATTTTCTCTCCTGTTTGGAGATTGCCTGATGCAATTTCTTTCTCATTAATGATGGAGAATGGGTGTGTGTGTGTGTGTGTGTGTGTGTGTGTGTGTGTGTGTTTGGCACTAGCAGGATTTGTCACTAGATGGGAACAAAGAAACAAAGATCTCTGTCCTCTTCAGCAAAATCTTATTGGGTAATTTCAAGCAATCTGACACAAAATGCATGATGCTGTCTTCTTAGATGTTATTAAGGCCCCTTTCATGCATTATGCATATGAAAGTGTTTCCATGAGGGAAAGCAGGACCATGCTCTCCACCTTGCCCCCAGGATTGTTCCGCTTTCCACCAGTGCCCCTTGATGTCTGTACCAGACCCATAGCTATAGGGAGGCTAGCCTGGATTTTTGCCTCAGGTGAAGCCTCCAGAGGGACGCCATTGAGGCTCCCAGCCTGTGTGTGTGTACACAAATGCACATGGGTGTGTGTGTGCCAAACCGGTTCTTTGACCTGGGTGAAAAAAAGCCTAGTTTTGCCCCTGGTCTGCACTTTGAGCATGGAAATCTGAAGAGGGGAAGCCTTGCTACTTCTGTTTCTGTGTGATCTGGAATACAGCCCTCACAGGGTTGGAGATGCATAGAGCTCTATGTACATAGGCCCCACTTCTTCCGATGTCTATACTGAGGGCAAGTGGCACAGCCCTCTTCCTCTTCATTGCATGAATCTCCCTTCCTACGTCTGCTGCACCAAGGGGGTTTCAGACCACATCCAGAGAGTAGCTTCCTCCAGAAATCACAGCTCTACATAGAATCATAGAATCATAGAGTTGGAAGAGACCACAAGGGCCATCGAGTCCAACCCCCTGCCAAGCAGGAAACATGAGAAAGGGAATCTGGTTTTTCTGCCAAAGTGGTACCTGCCAACTACACAGTAGTGTTTCTGTTTGCTTCTTTTTTTTTTGCTAGTAACTAGTTTAGGCTGTGTTATCTGTGCTTTCAGGGATCAGCATAGTTTGTATGCAGCTAATGGTGCATTGGTTCCATGCGCTTGGGACTTTCAAAAGCCTCCCGGAAAAAGCAAAGACATTTTCACAGCAAATAGAAATGAAAACAGGTAAAAGTTCAGATAATGGAGGCATATAATTTGGACAAGAAAATTGGCTTCCAGGTGGAAAAATCAAAATTAGAAACAGAACTGTTAGAACCTAAAACTAAGATTTTGTCAAAGATGTATAACTTGCTGTTGAAATGGAATACTCAGGATGAAACGGTGAAATCTGCTATGATTAAATGGGCACAAGATGTTGGACATAACATTATGTTTGCTGACTGGGAACAGTTGTGGACCACAGGTATGAAATTTACGGCATGTAATGCCCTAAGAGAGAATATTATGAAAATGATTTACAGGTGGTACATGACACCAGTCAAGCTTGCAAAAATCTATCACTTGCCCGATAATAAATGTTGGAAATGTAAAGAAACTGAAGGTACATTCTTTCACCTTTGGTGGACGTGCCCAAGGATTAAGGCTTTCTGGGAGATGATATATAATGAAATGAAAAAGGTATTTAAATGTACCTTCTTGAAGAAACCAGAGGCCTTTCTCCTGGGCATGGTCGGCCAATTGGTGCCAAAGAAGGATAGAACTTTCTTTATGTATGCCACAAAAGCAGCAAGAATACTCATCACAAAGTACTGGAAGACACAAGATCTACCCACCCTGGAAGAATGGCAGATGAAGGCGATTGACTATATGGAATTGGCAGAAATGACTGGCAGAATCCGAGACCAGGGAGAAGAGTCGGTGGAAGAAGATTGGAAAAAGTTTAAAGACTATTTACAGAAATATTGTAAAATTTATGAATGTTAGAATGATGTTGGATAGAAAATAAGTGGTTTATAGCTGTAATGTTATAAGGGAATATGAGAAAACGAACTATTAATAGGCAAAAATCCAATGCTAAAATATTTTAAGATTGAAGATCAGGATAAACAAAGAGGGGAGGGATTTGCTGAACCAACAAACTGAACTGGAATACAGAAAAGGGAGGTGTGAGGAGGTCTGGGAAATAAGCAAATGAAAGATAAGTTATTGAAAGATTGAATTGTTTTTAACTATTTTTATTTTGTATTTTTCTTTTTTCTTTTTCTATTTTGTAATATTTTGAAAACCTTAATAAATATCTTTTTTTAAAAAAGAAAACAGGAAAAAGTAATCAGGGAACCAGAACTGGCTATAGCTCCCTGTCAAGTGTAAACCCAGGTTTATTGGCCTGTAATGTGTGAAACAACCAGCTGTAAGCCAGCCCCAGTGCCCCTGTGTTGCAGATATTAGTGTTTGTTTTGTCCTTCAGTGTTACCTTTCAGACGCTTCCTGCACATGTTGGGCTTCTTCTCACATTGTGGACTGTTAATATGGGTCAGGTGAGTCCAATTCTGACTCATATTTTTTCACCTTTGAGGGATCAATTTCATAGTTGGAACCATGTGGAAGAGGAGCAGCCTGTCTGCCAATGGTGCTTGGGTGCCGGCCACATTCAGGGAGATGATATGCAAATTGCCTTAATTATGCAAAATATAATTATATAAAATCAAAATTACATGAAACGGAATTATGCACCTTAGCTGCATCCCTCCAGCTCATGACAGATTTCAGATATGCTTCTCTGTGCAGAACAAGTTGCCCATTGCTGCATTAAACTCCCAGGTTCTTTCTGTTATTTAAAAATTAAATTTTCCCCATGGAGGTTTAGAAGTATTAAACAAAAAAGGGAGGGGAGTGGAAGGTCCCAATATGTTTGGAGTCCCAGGACTCCAAAATCTGAGGAACTACATTTTTAGATGATGCATATCAGATGTGCTGCTTCTGCAAACCACATCCAGTACACTAGAAGAACACCTTTTTAAAAATAAAAACAAAATTTTCCAGCCAGCTGAAGTAGAATTGGCCTTGTCCTTTCATTCCCAGATGCTCTGGGAACCCTAAAATTTTGTATGGTGAGTACTATCCACTCCTCACCCTTCACCACACTCTACATCACACACACACACACACACACACACACACACACACACACACACACCACACCACACCTACCTAGGGAAATGAGAGTCAGCTGTGATTCTTTGAATCTTTTAGCAGCACATGATACCGTAGTGGTAGCAATTTCATCATTATATTAGCTGTAAAGTAAACTTGTGCCACCAGGTTTAAATCTGAGACCATGAGGACTAGAAACTAGGATTTAAAAAAATTATAAAGCTGAAATCTGGGCCCATTTAGCACACATGCTAACTTATACCTGCAGAGTCCCAAGTACTGTCAACAAATCTAAAATTTGACAAATAATTTGACAGACACACAAATTCATGAAGAGGCACTCAGACACCTTGCACAATTCTGAACCATCTAACATAACCGTATCATATATTTGTTGGCAGTACTCCAATAACTGACCCAGCACAGTTCCCTTAGTGAGGTACAGCTAAACATAGTCACATACTGCTGATGAGAGGAAAGTGTGTGTGTGTGTTTAAAGAGAGAGAGGAGTGAATGTGCCTCTGGGAGCGAAGGCCCCATTCCCACAGGCAATACCAGAGGTGGGGTCTACTTGCTAAAGCCTGACAGGCAGCTTGCTGGCCGCAAGGGAATATTGATTACTTTTACAGTGTAAACTGACAGAGCCTATTTGGATGATGTAATGAAGACAGATGATTCTGGTCTCCTCTCTGCTCAGCTTGGAGGAGGAGCTGAGGAGGGGGAAAGGAATCATCAATCAGATCCTGAAGACACACTCCATCGCTTTCTCCACCTTTGCTCCCCCCGCCTGGTCCCTTTCTCCCATCACATTCCCCCAGGCCTCTTTGTTCACACCTCTAGGCTATTCCGCACCCCTCCCTCCCTTAACCTTCTTTTCCATTGCAGCTCATTTTCTCAGAAATGAGCCGGCTCCCTATTAATTGCCCTGCCTTCACCGATGCAGCAGCCGCTGATCATTCCGTTCTCATTAGTGCAGTCTCTGCCCGTGTCTCTGAGAGCTGGGGGAAGCCATTCAAACCCCTTTTTAATAAGCAGAGAGATGAAACAAGGTATGGCTATTGAACGACTAACCCAAGACCTCACAGCACATGTGTGTGAGAAAGAGGACAGGGCTCTGAACTAATGTCCACTGTGGATCTTGCTCCTGCAGGAAGTAATGATGGCCACCACCTTGGACATTTGTGGACTGTCAATGGCTATGTCCTTCCTCCACTGTTGGAGGCAGTATTAGTTGCTGGGAATCAGAAGTGGAGCGAATGCTGTTGCACTCAGGTCCCACTTTTGGGATTCTCATAGACATCTGCTTGGCCACTGTGATAACAGGATGCTTGACTAGGTAGCCTATTGGTCTGATCTAGCAGGGCTTCCCTTGTGTTTGTGTATAACCTGGATGCCACCTTATTTTTGACCAGTGGCCTTTTTCTTCACTACTTTGTCACCAATCCTCCTCCCATAAGTGTATATGTGTTGTTTGTTTAATAATAGAAGTGATTTATAGCAGGAGTCAGCAAATTTTTTCAGCAGGGGCCCGGTCCACTGTCCCTCAGACCTTGCTGGGGGCTGGACTATATTTTGAAAAAAATTATATGAATGAATTCCTATGCCCCACAAATAACCCAGAGATGCATTTTAAATAAATATGTAAAAAACATGCTGATTCCCAGACCGTCCACTGGCTAGATTGAGAAGGCGATTGGGCTGGATCTGGCCCCCGGGCCTTAGTTTGCCTACCTATGATTTAAAGCCTGTGTTTCCACACTAGATGCCAAAGTCAGCTAACATCAATATACAGTGGTGCCTCGCAAGACGAAATTAATCCGTTCCGCGAGTCTCTTCATCTAGCGGTTTTTTCGTCTTGTGAAGCAACCCTATTAGCGGCTTAGCGGATTAGCGCTATTAGCGGTGGTGTAGCGTGGGTTCTCAGCACCCGGGGCAAGGCAAGTAATTTGCGCCCCCTAACCCGTGGATTTTAGCACTCGAGTCTCTTCCGCGCCCCCCCCAGATGTTGCGCCAGGTGCGGCAGGCCCCCCCTGCACCCCCCACGCTACGCCACTGCTCCCACCACAAGTCTTCAGGACAGCCTTCCGAAGGCTGGCGGTGCGGCGGAGAGACCTCCTCCCGCCGCCAGGCTTCGGAGCAGCCTTCTGCTTAATTCCCAGCAAGCAATTAGCAGGCTCGCTCCACCTCCTCCTCTTCCCGGCTTTGCTGCTGCTGCTGCACGGTTCTTTTCCTCCACCGACGGCGCGCTGCGCCTTGGAGAGGTTCCCGCTTCCTCGAGGGGGGCCGGCCAAACGCGCCCCCCAAAATGTTGCACCCGGTGCGGCCGGCACCCCTGGCACCCCCCCCCACGCTACACCACTGTATTAAAGGCTTAGCGGCTATTAAAGGCTTAGCGGATTAGCGGCTAAAAGGCTATTAGTGGCTTAGCTGCTTAGAAAAAGGGGGGAAGCGGGGGGAAATCGAAACACTCGCAAGACGTTTTCGTCTTGCAAAGCAAGCCCATAGGGAAAATCGTCTTGCGAAGCAGCTCAAAAACGGAAAACCCTTTCGCCTAGCGGGTTTTCCGTCTTGCGAGGCATTCGTCTTGCGGGGCACCACTGTAAACGCAAAAACACACAGCAAAATGAATGAATAAAAAGTAGAAGATTTGGGGAAATGTCCCCTAGTTCAGTGGTAGATCACCTGGTTGCATGCAGAGGATGGCGGGTTTTAAACTGCTGCCAATCATTGCCGATAAAACTGGACTAGATGGGCCAGTGATATTTCACAAGGATAATCTATACCACAAACAAAGTGAGGAGAGGAAAGGTGGCCTTCAACAGGAAAGAGGAGAGTTCCCCACCCTTGGTGTAAATAATGGGGAAAAGATGGCTCTACCCTCTCTTGGAAACTATTGTCTGTTTCCAGCTTAATGAGGAGATGGGAAGAACTGGAGCAATGGTGACACCCCTGTTCCACTGTCCTGTGCAACGTGCACATTAATTTCTGGAGCTACTGCCCAATTAATACCTAGGGTGGGTGGAAGGGGTGTGCCTTCAAGTTGGACGGCTGTTCTGCAACACAAAACCTGCTAAGGATTCTGCAGCTTATACTGTGGGGGAGACCGATTCTGAAATCTGCCTTTCCTTCCATTTGTGATGGTCAGTACTGAATGCTAGGGATGCATACATGACTCAGATAATGTCGACCTCATTGGTGTTCTGCAGTGCAACTTAGGGCCCACCTTTTCCTTCCAATTTATGATGCAGAAAGAACTATTATTCATTACTGGCTATCAGCTTCTACCATGCATGACTGTTAGGACTGAAATTGCATTCCAGCTTCTCCCTGGTTGCCTGGGCTTCCTGATTTCAAAAAGGCACATGGGAAAAGTTACTTTATGGTGTCTTCCCCTGAGTTTTATTTGAAGTGTGGGAAGCTGGAGCAGCAAGGACTCCTGAGAGCAGCATACTTAGTGATTTTGTTTTTAAGTTCATCTTGGAGTGCTGGACTAGGACCTGCAAAACCAGGCTTCCAGTCCTCACTTGGCCAAGGAGCTCACTGGGTGACTTTGGGGCAGTCATTGTCTCTCAGACTAATCTACCTCACAGGGCTGTTGTGGAGATGAGAATAAGTGTGTTTGCCACCTTGAGCTCTTTGGAGAAAAGGCAGGATATAAATGTAACAGCAAGTAAATAACAGTGGCAGGCCAACTGTATTATGAGGATGGGGCACTGAAAATTCATGCCATGTGTCACATTAGTGACCTCTAGGAGCAGGGAAAACTTCATAGGGGATTTCTTAAAGGCCTGGATACCTCTGTCTGTTGTATGCAGGGATTAGGATGCTGCTATAGCTGTGACACACAACACTGCTACTAAAGCGGAATTATAAAACCAGACGGTTAAATATCTCTCCATTCCAGCTCCTGTTTCAAATAGAGAACAACTAAATATTCATAGACAACTTTCAATCAATCTGATTGCTCTACTGAATTTTCATGGTGCTTCCATCAAGAACTTTAAGTTCAGATCTGCCTCATATGTGCTCATGAATGATGCTTCTGAAAATACCATTATGTTTGCAAATGCTGCTTTTGAAGTTCACAGAGGTGCAATAATTTTGTTGCTCATTAGCTCTCATAGTATTTGAGATGCTTTAATCTGGTCTTGCTGAATGGTTAATTCAGTGTCTACATCTGATTACTTTGGGGACACACAGTCTTGATTATGTACTTTGTGGTAGCTTGACTCCATCTCAGGTGTGCTATGAATACAAAAACAACCTGCCTGCCTTGATTCTAGGTGATGGGAAGTTCTGAAAGAAAATGAATAGGCCACAATTTAGATTTGGGTACTTGTCAAAGAAAACCACAAACTGCACATCTGTACAGCACATTAAACCTCTGACTGGCATAGTATCTTAAATAATATTCAAATTAGCTAATATCTGTGCAAATAAAAGACTTTGACTATTTTATTTAGCCATTGTTACAACAGATTCTTGGATCAGCTGCAGAGGGGTATCCAGTGTTGTTGGACTCCAGCTCCCATCAGTCCCCGCAGTCTGTGGTCAGAGATCATGGGATCTGTAGTCCAACAACATCTGGAAGGCACGGCCATATTGGCTACCCCTGGTCTGCTATAGGATCACTCAGATGGTGATTTGCTTCCCATATTGCTGGTCTAGTGTCACAAGCAATGAATTGTGTTTACTTCAGGTCACATGGTATAATTCAGTTGAGAACCTGCTAGTGGAGAGTTTAAGGAAGTCTCAGAGTGAGTCCCTTCACTGAATTCCTGCTCTTTCATTCTTGTCTTGTGAATTTAGTTGATCCACCATTGTACCTGCACTATTGTGTGCATCATGACTTCTGTGCCCTTGGTGCATCAAGCAAAGTGGCAGGTGTCGAAGGGTGTGTTTGTGTTCAGATGAGACCTTTTCAGAAAGGCATTACAAAAGAGAAGAGGTGCTGCAAGCCAGCTCACTGAGAAACATGAGACATGAAGACAACAAAATACTATGGATAGAGTAAGAGGTCAAAGAACACATCATCTTGCCAGCCCTGCATTGTTGTGGAAGTGTTTCTGGTGAGCATCTGGAAAGTGATGTGGCATGATAGCACAATATCTTTCCTCCTACTGGAAGTGTGGCTCCAGTTCTTTCCTTCAATAATACCAAATTTGTGTAATTGTGGCTATGAAATCACACGTTCTTACATAATTTTAATACCTTTCTGCAGTGCACTGGGTCGGCGGTGGCAGCGGGGGGAGGGGGGCAGGGAGAATAATCTTGAGATACAGTTGTGAACTCACCAGGTCCAGAACTGTAATACAGCTGTGCTGAGTTCTAGGAGACGGTACCATACAAGTTAACTAAGTTAAGGCATGAATGAGCAGATAGAAGAAAGTTACTTAAAGGGCTATTTTTCCAGCCAGAACTCACCAGAACTCAGTTCCGGCACTTCTCAGGTGGACGCCATTGCCATTCTAAGAGAACGAGGGAGACGTTTATGGTGAGTTCTAGCACCTCTTTTCCTAGAAAAATAGCACTGGTTACTTCTATTCTGATTCCACTATATTTTGGATGCATCAAGCTGGGGGGGGGCTGTATGGCGTGGAGTAGCACCTCTCTGGTGGGGGACACATCATGCTGTTTCTGAGGTAGTTTGTCTACTTTTGGTCCCCACCCTTCACTTAACTCTCATCTGTGGCTCCTAGAAGCTGCCAGCATGCAACAGCGACCACATCCCAGGAATGGTTTGATTGGCTGGCTATACCAGGTGAGGGCAGCTGATGGGTCTCAAACCTTCGGTGAGTTAGGGACTGCCCCTGCATGTGAAGATGGGTTGAGCAGACAAGACTAATAGTGGGTCCAGTCAAGGAGGTGGTTTCTGCATGTGCTGTGGGGAGAAGTGAGGGGCAGATGGGCTTGTCAACTTGGGAAGGTAGCCCATCTAGGAGAAGGAAAACTCTGATCCTAAACCTCCACTGCCTTGTGGGATATCTTTGGGAGGAAAAAAAGGCTAAGGAAGGCTTACACTAGAGGTTCTCAACCTGTGGGTCCCCAGATGTTTTTGGACTACAACTCCCATCATCCCTAAGCTCTGGCTTTCTAGGGGTGATGGGAGTTGTAGTTCGATAACATCTGGGGACCCACAGATTGAGAAAGGCTGGCTTACACAAATCCGGAGTGGAGTCCCTAAGATGGCTGGATGGTGCCTTGTATGACTCCTTCTGGCCACTCCTGCAGCCAAGCTGGTGCCAAACATATTGCTCTGCTTTCCTTTGGACCACAACAGTGAGGCTGAGAGGACGATCTTGTCATCTGGGCAGCTCAGGAGCTCCATACACACTGCCCAGTCTTGTGCCCTGGGGAGGTCACTTTGGTGCTGCTAAAGCAGCAGTTTGGCTTCACCCCGGAGGCACACTCCATGGTCTCTTGGATGTCAGCATGAAGGATCAGTCAAGAGACAGTTCAGCAGGATACAAGCATGGGCGGAGGAAGGGGGTGCAGTGGGACAGTCTCCCCGGGTGTCACCACTGAGGGGGATCACAAAATGCTGGGCGGCACTCACCACGGGGCTTGCAGCGTGCCCGAGCCATTCATCTCTCTTGGGAGTGACGCGGTGACTTGGGCGCCCTCCGGCTCTGCGCTGCCCCAAACGGTCTGCCCGCCACCTCCCCCTCAGCTGTAGGGTGGCTGAGTGGGAGCAGGCAGGCAGACTCCACGGAGCATCCTGCCCCGGCTTGCCCCGCCCCGTGTGCTGCCCCAGGCACCAAATTGGCTTGCTGTGCTGCTTGATACAAGATTTTACATTGGAAAAGAGGGCTGTGAACTGAACATCAAAAGCAGACTGCTGGGTGAAATGTGTGAATGAGTCCATTTACTTCTGCAGTTATCAGTACCAAATCTCACAAAACAAGCTGTGCCATTTTGGATGCACCCAAAAGTGCCAGAGCCCCTTTTGCAGAGTTCTGCATGTATCTAAATTTCCCTTTCCTATCATTTCCTTTGGGTCTATGGGATACCAATATTCTGCATGTGCTCTGGAGATAGTGAGATCTGTAGATACAGCCACCAGTGGCAATCATACTAGAGTCTAGACACTAGATAAGCAGCAAACTATATCTCCAAACTGTATTCACCTCTTTGCCAGGTGAGTCATAGGCAGAGCCCTCCATCTCTGGGTAGATCAGCCCGGTTCTGCAGAACTGGACTCCTATTGCAAAACATTTCTTAATGGCAATTCACTTCATGAAAAGAATTACAGAAGCAAATCTTCGGCGGCACAGTTATTTTTAGTGACCATTCATCCACTAAGAACAAAAGTTCTGTCAAGCTCCATTGTGAGGATCATGCAAATGAAAGCCACCAAGCCAAATAATAACAATAATATTTTTTTAAAAAAGAAGCCCAGCTAGGAACAAAGTCAAAAAGAAAGATCAAGAGCACACAATGTTTGTACCATCATTGCTGCTTCTGAAAGTTGCACAGATGCTGGCGGGTGGAAGGGGGAGCAGTGGCTTCTGTTTTTCTGCCCAGCCTAATAAGGAAAGACCCCAGTGTGCATCACTCAGTCCTGAGTGCTCACAAGAACACCTTTATGTGGACTGATACATTTCAAAGAAGGACCAAATCCTAGATTCCTATCAGGCCCTCTTCCCATCTTCAACTCCAGAAAAGTGATTTGGATGACCTGTCCTTTAAACAGTCCCCCACATATCTTGTCACTCTTTATAAGCTTTATAAGCTACCTGGAGTACTGTGTCCACCTGGAGTACTGTGTCCAGTTCTGGGCACCACAATTCAAGAAGGACACTGACAAACTGGAACGTGTCCAGAGGAGGGCAACCAAAATGGTCAAAGGCCTGGAAACGATGCCTTATGAGGAACGGCTAAGGGAGCTGGGCATGTTTAGCCTGGAGAAGAGGAGGTTAAGGGGTGATATGATAGCCATGTTCAAATATATAAAAGGATGTCATATAGAGGAGGGAGAAAGGTTGTTTTCTGCTGCTCCAGAGAAGCGGACACGGAGCAATGGATCCAAACTACAAGAAAGAAGATTCCACCTAAACATTAGGAAGAACTTCCTGACAGTAAGAGCTGTTCGACAGTGGAATTTGCTGCCAAGGAGTGTGGTGGCGTCTCCTTCTTTGGAGGTCTTTAAGCAGAGGCTTGACAACCATATGTCAGGAGTGCTCTGATGGTGTTTCCTGCTTGGCAGGGGGTTGGACTCGATGGCCCTTGTGGTCTATTCCAACTCTATGATTCTATGATTCTATGATCCTAGTCTGTGATTGCAAATTGCCACCTCAGAAACGGACCTCAAGGGAAGCCAAAGTGCTGGTGGTGGAACAATAGATGGCTAGCTACATTTTATAAAGGAGGCGCTGCTCTTTGAGACACAGAATACAATCTGTAATTTCCTGTCGTGTTGAAATCATAAAATAAATTGAGAGTTGTGATTTTTAAAATCTGGTCGCAGGGAGATAGAAATAATATAGTGTGTGTGCCTGAGGGAGAGAGACTGCAAATTAATTTGGTGCTTTTTCACTTTAGAATTAATTAGGTTCTTAATTGAGCTTCCTAACTGGGTAATAATGCCCAGATCCAGGAGCCTGCCTTAGCAGAAGGTAACAGTGTGGAACTGTGCGGTGAATGTAAAGATCTCATGATAACACCATTGATGCAGAAGTCTTGCCTGCGCTGCGGCCCAATGAGGAGAGAGCAAGGGATGGGGAATAATGTATTCAATAACCTCACTTTCAGGTTGCAAAGCTCCTTTCCATAGCCTATGCCAGAGGGAGGGAGGCCTCTTCATATGCACTCGTCCAAGGGCTTCCCTCCCCCCTTCCTTGCGCGCACTCACACACACACACACACACACTTCCCTTACAATTAGGAAGATACCTATTCAACACTGCTCTTATTGCTAGGCTTTGTCTCTCTGTCCTTTCTTTGCTAGCAAGCTCTATCCTGAGTCAATCGGTGTTCTTGCGCTCAACGGTTTGGTTAGTTGCTTTTGTGTTATCTCTGCCCAAGAATTCCAGCTCTGCTGAAGTCTTGAAATTAAGGCACCAGGGAAGAAATCACATAAAGGAGGAGAGAGGGGGGAAAAGTAAGGCAGTGTTCTTCTCTTTCTTTGTTTAAAGTCTTGTCTGGTGGAAGAAAGCATGAGTGACATTTTTGTGAATGTGTGTGCACTGTGTACTATATAATGTTACACTGTATCTCTGTGGTTTTTGTGTGTGTGTGTGTGTAGCCCTTTATTCTTATTTTAAGCAATGAATTGAATGCCATGCCTGTGAATGATAATCATACGTTCTCATTTACGCACACACCCATTTGTTTGAATAGTGTTTTGTTATACCTGCAATCAGTATGTTCACATAAATCTGTGGATCGTTGATGAATAAGAGGAGATATATTGTCATTCCCAAGAAAGTCACCCTAAGTGGATGCGAAGACAAGTAGCTGCATGTGGATAGGGTCCTAAACATACCCATATGTCTGCAGTGGAAAGATAAATAATGTGCATATGCACACACAATAAATCCTATTGGATCAGAGCTCTTTGGCTCAATTTAGATTTGTTTTAAATATAAGACAATTGTATGCAGGCATATGGGACCATTTGCTTATAATATGTTTACTTTTGCTCATGGTTGGAAACTATGTCCTTTTCAGATAATAGTTTTATAGGATTGTGTGTATATGTGTGGGCTACTAAAATGAATTTGTTTTTAATAAGCTGTCAACTTTTTGATTTTTTGCACTCTATACATATCTTGTTTATATGCTACAAAGAAAATTCTTATGTCTGCATGATTAAAATGCTGCTGCCATGTGTGAAGTATGCATGCCTTTATAACCATAAGTTTATTTCTGTAGAGACAGGCAACATATATTAGGTATGTTGCTCTTACATACATTTCTTAGAAGTTATTTCGAAATGAATGCAGTTGACTTTAGACTGAGGTGTGCTCATGGAATCAGCCCAATCAGGCACAAGTCCTTGCTTATTGTCAACTGCCATCTGTGTGTATGAGTAAAACCTTTGTTTTTTCTGATGCCATTTGCAACTACCGGTAACTGATGGCTGCCTGTATATTTGTGTGATCAGATAAAAAGTTCCTTAATCTGTTGCAGTCAAGTATCCCTCTTTGACTGCAGGCGAAAGGGAAAGACACACGGTTAGTAATTACATCTCTTTAAAGGAGTGTGACCTGAACAATAGATAATGGTAGGTAGCTTGATTTTATTTTAAAAGTAGCATGTCTTTGGTTACAGTTACAGAGAAGGGTGATGACCACCTCAAAAATGCGACGTTGTGCTAAGCAAAAGCTAGAACTCCAGTGTAGCAACTGAGATTTTTTAAAGGAAGTCTTTATGAAGCCCAATCAACAGGCATAAACAGGAAAGATGAATTAATTCTCGGAAGGGAGAACCTTGATTAAAGTCATTTAGTTATTATAATTACTTCAAGGGTGTACATAAAGATGCACTCTGGGACAGCCTTCACCAGCCAGGTGTTTGGGACTACAGTTCCCATCAATGGTGCTGGTTGGGCTGAGGGGAATTGAAGTCCAATGCAGCTGGAGGGCACCAGCTTGGGAAAAGATGATCTAGGTGTATCCCCAACTGCCAATTTAAGAGATAACAGTTTGGTGCAAAGAGACTAAAGACGTTTCACTGATTTACGCTCCTACCAGTAAAGAAAGATAGTCAACATGAAAGCTCATGAGATGAATAATTGTTTTCTCTATTGGAAGCTTACTTGAGAAGGACACAAAAGAAAAGGGTGAACAGGGAGATAAAAAGTGAAGAGAGAGAATGAGAAAGCAAAAAAGGAATAGAATTTGAGACTGTATTAGTAGTGCATCTTGGATGTGTGTGTGTGTGTGTGTGTGTGTGTGTGTGTGTGTGATCTCACCCACCACAACCCCATGGGGATATTGATTCGTGTTAATAGTCTTTGCCAGCTGGCATGATTGTGAGATGAAAGAGTATGTTGAACTTCAGATAGGATCTCCCTTTTCCTTTGACTTTGCTTCACATTTCCAGATCCTCTGCAGGTTCGCCCAGGATAAGATAGACATGGCATTATTGGTCATTGCCTTGCTCCCACTGGCTTTATTTGTAATGAAGGTGGAGAAATCTTGTTTGTACTCCATACTGTGCAATGGAATTTGTCTATTAAATGCAAGCTAGCTGGGGAGACACAGTAGTCTCGATGCAGACACATCCCTGCTGGGAAGAAATCTGCACTCCCTTTGTTTCTGCCTTAATATTTTTTCAATAAGGAGAAACTGCTAGCCATAGATTACAGACGGCTCTGGCACACCTCCTGGGTGAGAAGTGCACTGCTTGGGGGTACAAAGAACATTTGCTAACTATTAATTGTTGAGCTATAGGATCCTAATGTGATGGAGCTGGGTGGGTACGTTTAGACTGGAGAAGAGAAAAGTAAGTATAAAAGGAACAGCTGAAGATGGAGGAGAATTGGTCTGTTTTGCTCCAGAAGGCAGGAGTAGACCCAAGAGCTGGAAATGGCAGGGAAGCAAATTTTGGCTAAGCATGAGGCAGCACACTCCCCTAATGGTGAGAACTGGTTGGCAGTGGCCCAATTTGCATGTAACATGGAGCCAAACCATAGCTCAGCAGAAATGAGGAAATACAAGTGAGTTTCTGGAGTGAATATTTCAGCCACCATGTGCTCTTTCTCTGGTCCTGTTGCTGCCATGCTACTTGGAACTAGTCTGGCGTAGCATTATGTCCAAACCCAAGTTTGGACAAGAGCAGCAAGTTGTGAAATATTTAATTTGTAATTGTTGTGTTCTTTACAGCCAGGAAGGAGAAGAGACCGTTACTAGATTTTCTGCCTCAGCTGCCCAAATAGCTTGGCCAGCCTTGGGTGCCATGCAAATCCTGCACTGAGCAATGGCTTGAACTAGATGACCTCTTAGTTTCCTTCTAACTCCATGTGTGGTATTCAGCTCAGTTTTACCCAGAGTACTACCATACAACTGAATGAACATGACTAACTTAGGTCCATGAATTTCAATGAGTAAAACTTGGTTGAATGCCACCCTGTGGCCCTGATTCAACCAACCTGGTGTGCTAGTGGAAGCCAGTGCACGAGATCTTGCAAGTGTAATGGGATTTCCCCCCTGCACATCCCCTGCACCTCTTCTAAATCCACTCTGGAGGGTCAGTAGAACCCCCCAGACCAGTGCACAGGTCGGGAGAGGAGAGGGGGGATTGTTCCAGCTAGCTAGGGGAAATGCTTGCACTGAAGAAGCAATCAGATGATTATGACACTGAATTCCACCCTGTGATTCAAACTTGGGATACGGATCAAGATAAATGTGAAACTCCCCCCCCCCCATGCTCAGAAAAGAAGGTTATGAATACTCTAGATTGAGCTAGATTATAGCTGTGAATATCAGCAGAGTGAGCCTATAGATGATTCAGAACAGAGTGTTCATATTTCCAAAACAAAAAAGAGGATTTGCTGGTGTCCCATTGCCAGAAAACTGAAATAGCAAAAGATTTCTGTGTGTGTTTTGAAAATGTATTCTGTAAAAGAAAAGGTGGGGGATCTCTGAGTGGCGTGAGATTCTAAGGGTTCGTGTTTCCACCCCCCACCCATTTGCAATCTCACACAGAGCCCCTTTCCTTTGCTCTCTTTAATGGCCCATCACCCAGATAATCGCCTCATCAGGAAGCTATCCTGGGTTATATTTTAATGCTTGCTTGATCCAGGGGTTAGAAGGGTCTCACATACAGCCTACCCCCACAAATGAATAACACTACACAGACACACCCCAGAACAAGACATTTGTCCCCAGATCTACAAACAAACAGCAAAATACAGATTCTCTGTAGAAATACAACAGACAAGTAAGCAAAGGCATTAGAAGACACATTGTTAAATCAGCTAGTAAAACACAATTGCTCTTTTAACCCAATGCCAGTGAAGTAACAAGCTTATTCAAGCAAGTTTTCAGTCCATCGGGATCCCTTCAGGCTTTCCTCTTTCTCCTTGGTTCACACTCCCAGCCACATTTCTGCATCTCAGAGCTGCTGTCTCCCACATTTGGCAGCTCCAAATGGTGAGTTTTGACATGTTTAAGCCAGGATGCAAGACTCGGTCCCAGTGGCGTAGTGTGGGGGGTGCAGGGGGGGCTGGCCACACCGGGCGCAACATCTGGGGGTTAGGGTTAGGGGGCGCAAATCCACGGGTTAGGGGGCGCAAATTACTTGCCTTGCCCCGGGTGCTGACAACCCACGCTACGCCACTGCTCGGTCCCAGAGCTGCATTGCTCAAAGGCCTTGCTCATTCTTTACCCTATATAATTAAACTGCCCTCTTGGGCAGTGTTCCAAGAGTCGGGCTAGGGATCTCTGGCAGTGGCAGAGCTTCATGCTCCGGCACCGGGGGCGGAAAGCAGGCGGGGGCATGGCACACTGCCTGCAGGGGCATGGCACATGTCCTGGGGGCATGGAGTGGCACACCGCCTGTGGGGGTGGGGCACCCAGCGTGAGTGAGTGGAGGCAGCCACGATGGCACCCTGGGGGTCGCGCTGCCGGGGGTGGTGCGTTCCCCCTGAACTCCTCTTCCTCCGCCAGTGATCTCTGTCACAGTTCCCTATCACCTTTAAACTACAATTCCCAGCATTCTTTGAGGTAAAGCTACAGCAGTTAAAATGAGACAAAGCCTATGTATGTGCTGAAGATGGTGAAGCCTTGTGTATTCTATCCCTTGCCCCACCCCCAGCAGTGATCTTATTGGAGGTTGTTTTGCAGAACTGAGACTCTATTGTCCTCACTGATTCCTAAATGAGTTTATCTGTCCATCCCTCCCTCTCTGCTCTCCCATCTCACCTGTCATTAGTCTCTGTATAAACCTGCTGAAGCTGCACATGCAGACCCTATTTTACAAATATGATGTAGATGCCAGTATGAGAGGCCTCTTTCCCAGTCCTCCTTAGGGTACTATTTACATGTTGTCAGACAAGAAGACCAAAGAGGATATGAATTTGCTTAACATTTCCACATGCTAATTCATATGTCACGATTCTTGACACGGTTGCATGTTTTAAATGCCCTTTAAGTACATGATTTGTATGCAGCCTTGGACTGGGGTAGCCCTTCAAATAGCAGACTCCGCCCAAGTGAGGACTGTGCTCTGCAAAGTAGGACATAGGTAAAGGTAAAGGTACCCCTGACCGTTAGGTCCAGTCGTGGACGACTTTGGGGTTGTGGCGCTCATCTCGCTTTACTGACCGAGGGAGCCAGCGTACAGCTTCTGGGTCATGTGGCCAGCATGACTGAACCGCTTCTGGTGAACCAGAGCAGCACATGGAAATGCTGTTTACCTTCCTGCCGGAGTGGTACCTATTTATCTACTTGCACTTTGACATGCTTTCGAACTGCTAGGTTGGCAGGAGCAGGGACCGAGCAATGGGAGCTCACCCCATTGTGGGGATTTGAATCACTGACCTTTGGATCAGCAAGCCCTAGGCTCCGTGGTTTAACCCACAGCACCACCCAAAACTACCACCCAAATCCCTTTTCTGCTCCTTCCACACCATAAGACAGGTGAGAAGCAGTGTCTAGTTCAGTGCCTCTTGCTTTGAGTGTCTCTTGGTGATCTCAGTTCAGCTCCGTTACCATCCCAGGTTTGGCCAAAAATGTTCCTGGCTTTTAAAATTTTCCTTAAAGCTGGGTATATTTGCAGTAGACGGATATGTGACCATAACAGAGAGAATGGATACAGCTTTAGCAGTTTGCTAACATGCTCTTTGAGGTTCCCTGCACTTATTATCCCTTGCCTCCTTTCATCCTGATGCTTCCAGTTCTTAATCCTATCGGGAACTTAGATCTCTTACCACGGATGAAAGAGGAGGAAGATTCTGGTCAGGTCTGCACCTGGCAGGTGCAGTTCTGCTCTCCTTGCATTTCCATAGCATAAATGTCACCGCTCACTGAGACCTGAGGACAAACTGCACAGTATGTTAGGCACACTTTTGAAAAAGGAGCCGACTGTCAGCCATTGCTGGTGAGGAGAGATATTAAACAGAAAACAGTAATTGACAACTTCTCTCCTCTCTTTACTGCTGTGCTGCCTGTTTGTTCATCCTCTTTCTCTCTAGGCCAGGGGTTTCTAAGCCCTTGTTCAGGGGTCTAGTCCAGGCCCCACAATCAATTTTAACACCCCCCCCACCAAAAACAATAACAACCCACATTGGTCATGGCAGTGGTGGCAAAAATGGTTTGCTCGTTTGTTTACTAGACACAGCATTCACCCCACAAATCACCCCCTTCCTGGCCAGCAAATTAATCATTTGATGAGTGGAGGGGAATTAACAACCCTCCTCCTCAGCTGGTTTGCCTGGATCAGTTGAGGAGGTGGGCTATGTGCCTCTGTCTGTGTGGCAGTATATGTTCAAAATTGCTTTGACCACCTGCAACACTGACATGGGGCCCTGGGAGAATTGGTGAAGCATGAATTTGGCTGATAAAAGGTTAGCCATCTATGCTCTGGGTTTTGCACCACAGAAGGCTGGTGGTGGAAGGAGCAGTCGCAGTTCATCTGCAGTCTCCCTCTGGGTGGCATGGTGGAGACTGAACTCCTCATCCAGCTACCCTGTGGAAGCCAGAGTGAAGAGGGTTCATGAGCCTGCCAGAGAAAGAGAGCAGCAGGCGAGTCACCAGAGGTGGCAGCAGCCCTCACAGAATCCTTGCTGCCCTTGTTTGTGTTCAGTGGCTAGTCTTATCTGATCCAGCTCCAATGTATTAGAGCCAAAATAGCCCTTAAAAAATAGACAAATGTGCCTTTGTCCCTTAGCTCAAACAGTTAAACTTTGTCCCTGCTGATTATAATTGGGTTCCACTGATCATCCAGTTATCGATATATCCAATTATTAGGCTTACTAAAGCTTACATGCCTAGCCAATTATGAATTTCATATGCAGTACAAGGCTGAGCAGTTCTGTATTGCTCACACTAATACAGCTCACAGCAGCTACTCTACCTATTTGGGACAACTTTGTAGTGGCATTTTAGCATGAAAAATTCTGCCAGTGACCTTCGGCTGCTGCCGAATATTCTAAGGATATTTGAAAGCTACATGTGAGACCTAGTGATATTTGGTTTCATTTTTTATCAAACAGTCAATATGTTATAGTATCTGATAGTTACATGCATGAAGCCTTTGGCATACATGCATGCATGTAGTATTTGACTAGGTATGTCATCTTGATATTTCAATGTCATCAATCTGTCTACAGAGAACATAAGGAACCCTTTAAATGTTGCACAGGATTTTAGGATATTCAAATTCAATTTGTGTGGGATACCACTTGTCTTCACCACCAATCACTGTGAAGTGAGAGTATGCTCTAGTGCAGAGCTGTGGTTGGTTTCCAGATGCTGTTGGACCACAACTCCCATGACCAGATTTTCCACCCCTGACTATAGTGCACCCAACACTCACCTATAGCTGTGGTTTACATGGGAACAGTGGCAGTGATTAGCTTTCTTTCAAAGAATTTCTTCCATCAACACTAAGCTTCTCCAAACACCCAACATAAAGCCAAGTTCCCTTGCAAATATGTAGCTTGAAAACCACTGTGTGTGGGGTGTGTGTGTGTGTGTGGGTGGGTGTGATGGCTAGACAGCAATCATATTTTCAGTATGCAACAGATGACATACAATGGCCACCGGTGTTTGAGAGCCTATGAAATTTCATATTTTGGATCATTCTTTTTGCAGCCAAACTGGATGGCTATATCTAGCAGTTGGTAGGAGTGTCTAATTTTGCTTTTGTTTTCCCCAAGTCACAAAGAGAGTGAAGGTAGCCATGTTGGCTCATCAAAAATGTTTCAAATTCCATATTACAACAATACCTTTATTAGTCCCACCAAAATATCACAAAACAGTGTGCAAACTTTCAAGTTCCACGGAATTCTTTGTCACGCCAGATGGTAAACATGTGTGGGGCGGGGGAGGGCAGGGAGAATTTTTTTTTCCCAGTTGATGCTGAAACCTTGGAATCTGCATCTGGTCACAGTCTTATGATGGAAGGGGGGAAAAGGTAGCAGACATTCAAATGAGGTTCTTTTGAATGCACACGCAGGGAACAGAATTACTACGGGAATTGCCATGTGGGTGTTAAACAGCAGCAGTCAGAGCAGGCAAAGGAGGGAGGGAGCACAGCAAAAGCTCAAATCAAGTGAAATGGAGCAAAATGAAATTCATCTAGTATCATTTTAATCCAACGTTCCAGCAGCTGCCTTGGCTAATTATTCTTCAGCCGGTGCTGGTGGAATGTCAGCAGGCGGGCGGTGTCTGCAGGGAGGTTGGTTCGCAGAAAAAGAAGCTCAGAGATTCTGCCAGCATTCTTGTCTTCCCATTTGCCTTAATTTGCTCTCCTTCCTTCTGAAAACTTCTCTCTTTTTTTGGAAAGGATAATGGTACATGAACAGAGGACTTGGGGCCACTATAATGCTGAAAGTTCATATCAGATTGGATCAGATTTCAGGAAGTGGGACCAGATTTGTTTTTGAACCAGGAGGTAAACCATTCCCCCCCCCTTTCCTGGTCAAAGTGGTTTAGTAAAAATGCTCCAAATTAACCTGTCTCCCTGTAAGAGCCATAGTTCATCTAATCCAAGATACTTGACTCCAGCAGAGTAAAGGCACACAGGCCAGTTTCATCCTTGGAGATATGTGTGGGAGCACTTAGTTTTCTCATTATTCCCCTTAATTTGTTAGCATTCAGAATTATAGTAAAGATGTAACAACAGAGAAATCATCTGCTGCACTGAGCGCTCAGTTAATTGCCAGTGTCACTTCAATTTCACTCTGGGGGTGTACAGCCATGCATATTTTTTGGCAGGGACCCCACCTTGGAAAAGGACTCGCTGTCTTTCTGACAGGGAAGAGGAGCATATAGCTCTCCAGGTGTTGTTGAACTCTCCTTAGGCTCGCCAGCATGGCCAATGGCCAGGGATGGTGGGATTTGTAGGAAGGTGAATTAGCTGTAGAAAGGGGGTAGTCGGACGTGGGACCCTCAGGTTGATGTGGGACTCCCAGGAGCCACATTGGAACTGAAAGAAGGGCTTGGGTCAGGCCAAAGGGACAACCAGATGACCCAGTGAGGAGCTCACAACAGGACCTTGTGGAATAGTTGGGGGAGTTGAGTATGTTTCAGTCTGAAGAAAAGAAGACTGAGAGATGATATGAGGCCCATCTTCAAATCTCTGAAGGGCTGTCACCTGGAAGATGGAGCAAGCTTGTTTTCTGCTGCTCCAGAAGGGACGACCTGAACCAAAGGATTCAAGTAACAAGAAAGAACTTTCTGATGGTAAGAACTGTTTGACAGTGGAATGGACTCCCTCAGAAGGTGGTGGACTCTCCTTCACTGAAGGTTTCTGAACAGATTTTTGGATGACCATCTGTCAGGGATTCTTTCGTACAGTGGTACCTTGCATTACAGATGCTTCAGGTTACAGACTTCACTAACCCAGAAATAGTACCTCGGGTTAAGAACTTTGCTTCAGGATGAGAACAGAAATCACGGGGGGGCGGGAGGCCCCATTAGCTAAAGTGGTAGGTACCTCAGGTTAAGAACAGTTTCAGCTTATGAACGGATCTCCAGAACGAATTAAGTTCTTAACCTGAGGTACCACTGTAACGATTTCTGCACTGCAGGGGGTTGGACTGGATGGCCCTGGAGTCCCTTCCAACTCTACAGTTCTATGATTCTGTGAACATCTGGAGGGGCACGGGTTCCCCATCCTTTTTCTTCAGGGCCAGGAGGAGCCTGTTGTTCATGTTTGAGTAGAAGCCGGATTTGCACAGTGCTGATTTGATTGAGACTGTATTCAGACAGCACTTCATTCCATTTTCATGATGTTTCATTACCTCATAATTTCCATGTTTTATGGTCCATAGCACATGAAAGGAACATTAGAAACTGGGACAGAAATGCTACCATTATAATCAGGATAACTAATGCAATAGACCCCAAGTCTGAATGCAGAGCAGGGCTCTGCACAGCTCTGATTGGCTGGTCTGTGCAACAAACATGCTCCCCAATAAGCAGCAGATTTCAAAGTGTAAAAAGAAGTGAAAATGACAAACAAATAAACATTTGAGCAGATAAACATGCTGCTGCTTGGGGGTGGGGGGCAAAAACGAAATGCCACTTTGCACAAGGTAGGGTTCATTGTTACTTCTCTTAACTTTCTCTTAGCTTATCTTAACCCAGATACAACCCACGCCCACTTTTTTATTGTTGACATTCCTTGGGGGATGAACAACCAAGAAATCCATAAACACACCCTGAGTGAGAATTCTAGGCTGGAGGCTGCGGTGCAAGGGTTATGCTTGTTTTCTTTGTTCCGTTCATGCAAGATGAATGGCCAGGCATTGCTAGGAAAATGTTTTCCCTCATTTCCCCTTTCCCTGTTAGACACTCTGGAGATTAAGTTCATGAAAGTGATTCCTTTGCAGTGTGTGCGAGAGTGCAGGTCAGAGGCATCCTCAGAAATAGCTGGAATTCGAACACGCAGGGTTCGACCGGTAGCGTTGCCATGTTTCCATCCTCTCCCTGGAGTTACTCTTGTTAAGCTTGATATGAAGAAAGGGTCATGTGCCCTTTGCTTTGGGAAGTATGTGTTTGTGAAAGCGAGGTGGGAGAGAGGGAAAGAGAGAATGAGTGAGATCTGATGTGCTCCTAGTACAGTAGATGTAGGGGTTTTCAAAACCGTATTTTTCAGCTTCTGAAATGCTTATAACAGAGAAGCCCCAGATACCTCTATCACCCAAAAAACATTCCATGTATTTGCAATGTACACCATACAGTCAAACATTAGGCAGGTCCGAACAATAGTTTAGAGTTGATTATATCAGTTAAGTGTCTTCTACTCTCTGGCTTAACAGACTGTCTCAGAGTGAGCCATGCTTAGCTGGCGGTGAAGAGACAACATGGTCATTTCCAGTGTACTGAATGAACATGAACCATACCGTTTTGAAATTGTCTTTGGCCTTTGTGTTCCTTCATGAGGTGTTTTGTTAGTTTCTCCATAACAGCTTTGTTCTATAGTGCATCTCACCATACCTTTAGAGACAAGTTAGCAGCCGTTTTCCAATATTGTGTTTATATATTTCCAGCTGTACACATGAAAAAGATCAATAGGTCCTTAAACAATCTGTACTTATGGTCATCTATAAACATATTACATAACAACCGCCATGTTTGGCTCCACCCCTGGCTCCTCCTGACATCAAACACTTGCAACGTTGCCCCCCCACCCCATCGCCCTTGCAAGCGGGCGCCTCTGGACAGGTGTAACCTGCAATGTATACTGACATTTTGTCAGTTACACCACTTTGTAGACCTCAGTCTGACTCCTTCTATGCTGTTCTCCTTCTTTTTAATCCCCTTCTTCTAATCTTCTTTCCTCCCCGCTCTCCTCAGTCACATCCAGATCACTGAAGCATAATTTACAACACTGCTTCTTCCCTCACTCTCTAGTTGCTTGTCAAAATTACTGGGGATTAAGCAGCGACCTAACAGTTTAGTCCTTCTTTGCATTTCTCTTTTGGGCACCTGAAAATGACGCCCCTCATTCCCCAGCTCTTCCTGTCCTTTCCTGTGTTCCTGTTTGACTCTGCTGTGTCACCGTGTTCTCAGATGAGCCACAATTTTCCTCCAGGGGACTTGAAACCCAGACTGTTCAGTTTCATGAGGAGAGGTGCTCTTGCTGCTGCAAGGGAAAGATGGAAAAGTTCTCAGCTTGCTGATAGGAATGTAATAGGTACTCAGATGAGCTTTTCCTTGAGCTGAATTGTTGTGATGTTTTGGTTGTGCTGAGTAAGGGAAGAGATTGAAGCTGTGTCAACATCAATCATGAGGAGCCTGATGGGCAGGAGATGCGCAATACAACATCCCTCCCTGACCAGATTCTTATTTCAGCAGCAAGGATGGGACAGCATCTTCCACCACATTGGAGGACAGTAATCTGCTTAGGGCAGGGGTAGGCAACCTAAGGCCCGGGGGCCAGATGCGGCCCAATTGCCTTCTCAATCCTGCCCACGGATGGTCCAGTGTGTTTTTACATCAGTACAATGTGTCCTTTTATTTAAAATGTATCTCTCGGTTATTTGTGGGGCCTGCCTGGTGTTTTTACACAAGTAGAATGTGCGCTTTTATTTAAAATGCCTCTCTGGGTTATTTGTGGGGCATAGGAATTCGTTCATATTCCCCCCCCCCCAAAGTATAGTCTGGCCCACCACATAGTCTGAGGGATGTTGGACTGGCCCACGGCTGAAAAAGGTTGCTGACCCCTGGCTTAGGGCATGGAAGAGGAACCTGGTTTGGCCTTATCTTCCCTACTCTCTGCAGGCCACCCACCTGTCAATGACCTGATGCCACAATGCTACCAGGCTTCACCATGCAGGTTATGGAAAGAGCCTGATCAGCAGCCTTGAAGTCTTGATCCAGCAGCTGATGGGTGGTGATTTCCAGCCTGTTTTCCACATGGATTGGCTTTGCAATTGAGTTTCCCACTCCTGACATCATGCCTTATCTTTAAAAACTTGTTGGCATACATTCATCTCTTTTGAACTTCTCTCGTCTCCCCCAAATTCCTGGATTGTGACTCCCGAGCCTTGTGTCTGTGGCTCAGCCTGTGCCATTACTTGCTTGAACAAAACCCTCCTTCCTACTATAAGAGCCTTTGCTTGCATGTTTTGGGGAAGGAGCCAAGACCTGCTTCTACATGGTCTAGTGGCAGCATACATGCAGAAGAACCACAAAGATGGTGTACAAACCCCCTATCTGATTGCTCTTAATGAGTCTGGATTTGGAGAAAAGCATGTTAATAATGGTGGGGTGGGGGGATTACTGTTCCTTAATGGTCAATGGCCAAGCTGTGCATGTTATGTCTTTGCTCAGGGGGATTTACATAAAGTTCCTCTTACTAGTCCACCATCCAGGCAGTTGGCAGTTTTTAGAGTTGCTTAGCTACTTCGACTTAGTAGAAGTAGTTGATGTACCTGCAGACCATTTTCTGGGTCCTCAGTAGGGAAGGGAGAAAATCTGCCCCCTGTTTACCTAATTTGCATTTTCTGAAACAATATGAGAACTGAAACACAGTCATCCTTCAAAATATGTGCTTCTCTGAATTATACAGCCAAGCACTATGAAGAAAATGCATAATCTGGGACAAAGAAATATGCATTTATTATTGAAAATAACGTACAAAATGTATTATTTTAGGCAGTGCTTTTTTCTAAAAAAAATGTTTAGGGGTACTCTCATTTTCCTACTCATATTGAAATACTGCCCTGCAATGAGGCCAAACATAGATTCACAAAATGTTTAGGGGTATGCGTACCCCTGTGTCCCCCCACAAAAAAACCCCACCACAATGGTTTTATGGGATTATGGCTTTGCAGAGATGTTTCTATTGGGTGAAATTGCATAACATGTATATATTAGGAGAAATTCACACTAAAATGCTGGTGAATTTTCACAAGGACTCCCTTTTTAAAGAAATCACAAATTGATCTGAAAATGTGGAGGACTCAATTTGAGATTAGAAAACTGAGAAATTGTGATTGTAGCACTGAAAATAACCTTTACAGAACAGAAAAAGGTTACTGCTATTGGGGAAAATATTATTTTGAAGTGTTTTATTTGATGTGGTAATTGCAGGGATTTTCACAGAGGAGACATTTCAGGCAAATGGCTCCCCATATGAAAATAAGGTAGGAAACACCTCATGTTTTACCACTTAAAAATAAATGTGTGAACCAGTCCTTTGCTCTAGTTCCCTCCTAGGGCAGATCCATCCATATGCCTTGGCTCACATCCCTTGTTTAGTTGCTAGTAGTATATGAAAGAACCAATATTTATGGCCATTTTCTCCTCTAGGTGGTAAATTTTGCCGTCATAATGCAGTGTGCTTCCCAAGGTACCAGGTAATTATTTGAAATGGACTGATGTATAGGGGGCTTAGTGTCACTCTATCCCATTTGAAGCAAGCTAGATTGTTTCATTGGTTGTTTATAGGAGAGTGCTCAAAAGTCTAATCTTTTATTGCAGAGCATTACTCTCAGTATTTTTAGGCTATGTCACAATCTGCAATGCAATTTAGATGAATTGTTTCACCCCAATGAAAGACACTCTAGAAGAGAGGTGGTTGACCTTTGTTGGCCTTATACCAGGCATAGGCAAACTCCGGCCCTCCAGATGTTTGGGACTACAATTCCCATCAGCCCTAGCTAACAGGACCAGTGTTCAGGGATGATGGGAATTGTAGTCCCAAGCATCTGGAGGGCCGGAGTTTGCCTATGCCTGCCTTATACATATGCCTTTGGCCAACCTTCTGGGGCCTGCCATGCCTGTGGTGCGTGTGGCCAAAACGGAGGGGTGGGGAGAATGTTCCATTGCACAAGCAAAAATATTTGAAGTGATTTGTACAATGTACATTGTTGCATGTACCTTCATTCTACATTGGACCTTAGGGGAGTCAAGAAGGTGGAAAGGAACCTGGCTTTTCATCGGAACAAAGAGAGCTGTCTGACACGGAGTCAGACCATTGGTCCATGTAGCTCAGCATTGTCTGCAGTACCTGGTAGCATCTCTCCAGCATTTCAGATGGGGAGTGCCAGGGGCTGAACCTGGGACCTTCTGCATGCAAGGTCTTGCACTGAGCTGTGATCATTCTCTTTTATTTCGCAGGGATGGCCCTACCGTTAGGCAGAATGAGGATGTTTCAGAGGCTGGATGCAGGAGTGGGGTGGCAGTGGCTTCCAAGTCTAGCTTGTACAGGGCCCCCTCAACTAGCTTACTGCCCTCATCTATCTCAGCACCAGTACTGAAGTAAAGGTCGGTTGCTGATCTGCGCAGCCTTTTTACGTGGAATTGAGGGAGGTTCTGGTGCCATCTTGTCCTCCACCTCAGACAGCAAAAGGTCCTAGGCCAGCCCTGAGGAATCAACACAAAGGACCGTGTGTGCATATAACTGAAAACTGAGAATCTGGGAAGCTCTCATTATGCTCAGACCAGGATTAAGGTGCTCATGAAACTGATGCAAATGTGCTTTTGAAGATTTAACAGCCTGGCAGCCTTTTAAGAAAATAATGCATCGATGCCTCCAGAATATCAGCATGTGGCTTCAGGAGTCAGCCAGGCATGGTGGGAAGCGGGACTGGGAAGGCTTTAATCTCTGAAAGAACCAATGTGGCTGGAGGGCTGGACTAGAGTAGACCCGTCACAATTAATGGCCCCAGCTTAGGACAGGATTCACCTAATGAACCCTGTCAATAGAAGCCCTGAGCAAGGGTTTCCGCTTGTGCCACTGTGATTTCCCCATGTCCTCCCTGCATGCTCCCCAAATGGCCCCTGGGGGAGTCAGGAGAACCCCCAAAATGCCACATGAGGGGTATTGTTCCATTTGACAAGCTGAAAAGCTTGCACAGACAGAACATTCACCATAGCACTATGATGAATTCCATCCATAGTCAAGTTCATTTCGGTGCGTGTCCCCTGTGTAAAAGTTAGTTGAATACCACCCTTGGTGTGGGGAGAGCAGGGGTCAAATCCCCATAGCCCCCAAACTGACTGGGTGATCTTGAGTCGGCCCCTGTCTCTCAGCTTACTTCACCACAGGGCTGTCATAAGGCTAAAAGGCAGGACATAATATGCTTTAGAGGAAATATTGGACACAAATCTAATAGATAAAACATCTTTATCCTCTCTGGCCCCACCACACACAACTCATTAAGAGCAACGTGGGAAACTGAACACCTTCCTCCACTTCAGATATCTGAGTAATACGCACCTCCCAAGCCACCTTGGTAACGTCAGCATCCCCTGTGCTGTTTGCGTGTATTGGGGGAGGCAGGCTGCTTTTCCATTCAGTCCTGGGAGAGCTTGGCTGCCTTGTGTAGGTGGTCTGCTGCAGACAGCCCACCAGTTGATTGTTTAGAGCGCTAATCAAAAGGGGATGCTTTCCCTTGCACAAAGATTTGTGTGAGGCAGCCTCTGACTCCCCTCTCCTCCCCACTTTTAAGGAGCTTAAAATCTTTAGTAGCTCATTGTTGTCATTCTCTGTATTAGAGTCCATTACTCATCAGGGCTCTTTTGTGCTGTTCCTGCAGATCTAGGTGAATTCCCCACTGGTTGTATCATCTGGTATTGCATTTCCTAACTCGCCGCCTAGATTTAATTACAGGCAGTGCTGCAGAGAGATGAAATGTCTGAAAGACAAAGCAGCGCTGAGAGACACTGGGGCATCCTGACAGACTGGGCTTGAGCCTGCTGCTGCTGCTGCTGCTTTGAGCCAGCAGGAAACATGACAGGGTTCCTTGTGTCTTGAAAGCCAGAGATGGTGTAGCTAGGGAATATATACACATATTAAGCAAATATATACACATCTCAGTGCTGATGATACCACTTTTGTGTGATCCTGTGTTTATACAGTGGGGATTTGAACCCTGGTCTCCCAGGCCCTACTCTGGCATTCTAACCACTATACTTGGCCAAAGCAGAACTGTTGTAGTTGTTAGAACATGGCTGACCAACACAGTGCCCTTCAGATGTCGTTGAACCACAATTCCCATTATCCCTGACGGTTGACCATGCTGGGTGTTGGTCCAACAACATCTGGAGGGCAAAAAAAGCTAACCTGGGTTATGCTGTTAGACCAGGGCTAGGGAAATCCAAGTTTAAATTCCCACTCAGCTGCAAAGCCCACAGCGAGTCCCATCTCACACAGCACAATCCTATGGATCTCTAGCTCAGTGGGGCTTACAACCAATGCAAGTGAGTATAGGATTGTGGCCTTAGCCTAATCTATGGTACAGGGTTGCTATGAAGATGGAACAGAGGTGGGGACACTTTGTCTGCAGTCCTGAGATTCTTGAAGGAAGGGTGAGATCAAAATGGAATATTTTTTTGAAGAAGTACAGCCAAGATACTGTCAAAGTGTTGCAGTGGTGGAGACCCCTGGCTTTACTGGTCTGTTGGTGTGCTCTGTTTCATGAAAGTAACAAGCTAATGGCATGGTTTGACCTTTGCCTTGTCCTGTAGGTAAACCTTGAGGGGGAAGACTCTAAGCATTGTAGCATGCTCTGTTATTTATCAAACAAAGTGTGTGAAAATGTGGAATTTAACACTTCTCCCTGTTGCACTGAAATAGTAACACCTTCAGCAGGCACAAGCAAGTCTACTAACGCTGCTTTAAGGCATGCCTGATGAAGACTGAAGAAATCCACACTTAGTGGGTGAGATGCATCTAATGTACACAGGGAAGTTGGTGCCCAAATTAAAGTAAACAATTGTTTGGGTTTTCATTTAATTGGGGATGTTGTTCTTTCAGCTTTGACCACAGATTACCAGGAACAACATTTACTTATTTTACTTACTGACAATGAAAAGGTGATTTGGCATATTTTATATCATCAATTATTTCTAAAAGTCTTTTGATGTGGAAATGGGTTTTGGCGGAATGCTCTCTTGGCAGGATATCAGCCAGCCTTCTTGCTCAAAGATCTTTCCTGCAACCTCCTACCTTGCCCCACCCCCAAGTGTTATTGTTGGAGCAAAACAGTTTTTACATATATTCCTCTGTGGGAATTAAAGTTTAAGGCACTTCACTGGAGCAACTGACCTGTGTTTTGTCAAAACACAAGGAACCTGAGCATAGTAAAGAGGTTACAAGTAGAAATCCAATGGTTTGCTCACCCAATTCCAAATGGCAGAGGTAACCTGAGCAAGTATATGGCAAATAGGTGTCCTGCTTTCTCTTTGCTTTTATTCCAAGTTTCTAAATGTCAGATGGGGGCTAACTTCCAGGATATCCTAGGTCTACTCTACAGTAGTACCTCGGGTTACAGACACTTCAGATTACAGACACTTCAGGTTACAGACTCAACTAACCCAGAAGTAGTACCTCAGGTTAAGAACTTTGCTTCAGGATGAGAACAGAAATCGCGTGGTAGTGGCGCGGCAGCAGCAGCAGGCCCCATTAGCTAAAGTGGTGCTTCAGGTTAAGAACAGTTTCAGGTTAAGAACAGATCTCCAGAACAAATTAAGTTCTTAACCCGAGGTACTACTGTATTAATCTTCAGGTTTTGTGAGTCATGCTGCTCTCTTATGCCAAACACCTATTATTGTGCAGGAAAGCAGAGCTCTAAAGTATCTACAAGAGTGCAGCCCACTGGATATTGTGGACTACAACTCTCATCTTCCCTGAACGTTGGCTATGCTGGCAGGGGTTGATGGGAGTTGTGGTACCAAACTTCTGGTGGGTACCACATCAGCTGCTCCAGGAATATATATGCCATCTATATTTCAATAGTTTGGGAGATGAGAAGAACGCTGCTGTCTGGAGGACAACTTCTATTCTTTCAGGCTAATATGAAGTCATTTGTTAGCAAGTGCCACAGGAGCAATAGCAGCTTGCGCTCTGACCCTGGATCACTTGCGGTCAAACTTAGTTGCAAGGCTTCTCTCGCTGGCATCTCCTAAGCAGGACCACAAGCAGCTGACAGGGGCAGATATCACGGCCTAATAGACAGATAAAGTGTCAGGCTGAGGCAGCATTCATCAACTTGGTGCCCATCAGCCCCGACTTCATTCAACACCTTACCCAGCCAATGTTACTCCTTAGGTGAAACTGAGCCACTCATACACTCTCAGTTTAACTTACCTCACAGGGTAGTTATGAGGATAGTATGTTATGCATGCCACCCTGGGGGAAGGATTGAAGCCAGCTAAAACGAGAAGCTCGTTACAAGTTCATTAAGGTTATTGCCACTGTTTCACAGTAACAGCTATCTAATATGGTTTTCGCAATTAGCATGCGTATCAAACCTCTTGATGATTATTATCTTTATTGTTCTCTTAACATGCACATTTGGGAAAATACTGCATAATGGCTGCTCAGCCTGTGCAGTCTGTACACACATAAGAAAGGTTTGACAATCTTTGAGTGGCCAATGGACCAAATCCTTTTTGACACGATCGAGGGGGCCTCCGAACTGTCCCTATGTTGCATGAGGGATTCAAGCACACACCAGTAGTCAACATGGTGCTATCCAGATGATTCAGACCATAGTTCACATCATCTCTGGTTTTTGACCACACTGACTCACACCCACTTGCAAATCTGATTCTTTGGGGAGTAATCAATGTGGTGCTCTCATTGTCATCTGATTAGACACTGTCAAAGTAGGATGCTGAACTAAGCAGGCCTTTGCAGACCCTCCAAGTGTCCCTAGTTTCCAGGGATGTCCCTGATTTAGAGAAGCCGTCCAGGTTTCTTATTTGAACCTGGAATGTCCCGCTTTTCCTTAGGACATCCCTATTTACATTGGAGAAACGTTGGAGGGTATGGAGTTATCCGACCCCCAAGCTGTCTGAAGGCAATCCTGTATAGAGAAGGGTTTGTTTTTTAATGTTTAATGTTTTATCAGGTTTTTATATATGTTGGAAGTTGCTCAGAGTGGCTGGGCCAACCCAGTAAGATGTGTGCGGTATAAATAGTAAAATAATCATTATGGAATGGGACGTACCTATTTTCATCAGAGAAATATTGGAGGGTATGCCTTTGGTCTGAATTTAATATAACGACATGATCCTGCTGGATCAGACCAATAGCCCATCTTATTTTTGGTCTTTGTGGAAGCCTCCCAGAGTGGCTGGGGAAACCCAGCCAGACAGGTGGGGTACAAATAATAAATTATTATTATTAATATTATTATTGTTGTTGTTATCTAGCATCCTCTTCTCACGGCAGCCAAACAGATTCTTGTGGGAAACCTGCACACAAGAGAACTCTCCCCTTTTGTGGTTTCTAGAAACTGGTATAGCAATACTTGGATTTGGGTAGGAGACAGCTGTTTTGGATTTTATGAAATGGGAAAGACAATGTACTAGGAATAGTACCGCCTGCCTATTTGCAAGCTTCTGCACCTCCTAATTACATAAAACATTTCCAATGTTTACAACCTCAAAGTGATTCTTATTCTTTAGCCTGGATTTCCCACTGCTTGAGGAAGGGAAACCATCTTTAGAAGGTATATACCTCCCTAAAATGACTTGATGGGAAAGTAATATGGATAGTCAACAATACCACTATTCTATACCACTTTTCAATGTACAGAATGCTTTGCTTTTCTTATCTCACAACTCTGTTATGAATCTGTCACATGAACCTTGCAAACCACTTTGCTTGTCAATGAATAATTCAGCTTTGTCAGCCAAAAAGTGGGCATCCCTCCTAAAATAAACAATCTCAGCTGGTTTTCTTCCAATAATAATTCACAGCCTAATGTGTTGATTCAGATCTGTGATGGTGAAATGTGACATTATTATGCTACTGTACTGCAGTATGGAGCGCAGTGGTTCGATAGATCCACTTTATCTTTTGTCAAGTTAGACAGGAGATTCACTGTTGTCTAGGCTCTGTCTGTACTACATTTTTATGATGGATTAGTTATTACTTGAGGAAGGGCTGTCGCTTGGTGCCAGAGTACATGCTTTGCATGCAGAAGGTCCCCAGTATCAGCAGGTATGACTAGGAAAGATTCCTGCCTGAAACCCTGCCATACAGTAGACAATATTGAGCTAAATGGACCAACGTTTGACGTGGCATGTGCTAAGATTAAAAAAGATCGTGCGAGGGCATATTATCTTCAGTTGCTGACCTTTCTCCCGGGCCTTCACAAAACTTAGATTTCAAGTAATGCCATCTGTATATCTTGAAGGGAGTAAACAGTAGGAGCAAAAACCTTTTGGGATGTAATCATATTGGACATATAATTCACTATTTGCTATTCTGTCCCTTATGTGACCACAGCAATATGACAAGTATTTCTTGATTTCTAGGCAGACTGACGTGATAATAACGGTACTATACAGATGTGTTGTTGTTGTTTAGTCGTTTAGTCGTGTCCGACTCTTCATGACCCCATGGACCAGAGCACGCCAGGCACTTCTGTCCTCCACTGCCTCCCGCAGTTTGATCAAACTCATGCTAGTAGCTTCAATAACACCATCCAACCATCTCATTCTCTGTCGTCCCCTTCTCCTTGTGCCCTCCATCTTTCCCAACATCAGGGTCTTTTCCAGGGAGTCCTCTCTTCTCATGAGGTGGCCAAAGTATTGGAGCCTCAGCTTCACGATCTGTCCTTCCAGTGAGCACTCAGGGCTGATTTCCTTCAGAATGGAGAGGTTTGATCTTCTTGCAGTCCATGGGACTCTCAAGAGTCTCCTCCAGCACCATAATTCAAAAGCATCAATTCTTCGGCGATCAGCCTTCTTTATGGTCCAGCTCTCACTTCCATACATCACTACTGGGAAAACCATGGCTTTTACTATACGGACCTTTGTTGGCAAGGTGATGTCTTTGCTTTTTAAGATGTTGTCTAGGTTTGCCATCGCCTTTCTCCCAAGGAGCAGGCGTCTTTTAATTTTGTGACTGCTGTCACCATCTGCAGTGATCATGGAGCCCAAGAAAGTAAAATCTCTCACTGCCTCCATTTCTTCCCCATCTATTTGCCAGGAGGTGATGGGCCCAGTGGCCATGATCTTCGTTTTTTTGATGTTGAGCTTCAGACCAT
Source organism: Podarcis vaucheri (assembly GCF_965113315.1). Classification (NCBI taxonomy): domain Eukaryota; kingdom Metazoa; phylum Chordata; class Lepidosauria; order Squamata; family Lacertidae; genus Podarcis; species Podarcis vaucheri. Next base: position 65,931,471 of record NC_138764.1, on the reverse strand, counting down.
ATTTTGCGCTCTCCTCTTTCACCCTCATTAAAAGGTTCTTTAATTCCTCTTCACTTTCTGCCATCAAGGTTGTGTCATCTGCATATCTGAGGTTGTTGATATTTCTTCCGGCAATCTTAATTCTGGCTTGGGATTCATCCAGCCCAGCCTTTCGCATGATGAATTCTGCATATAAGTTAAATAAGCAGGGAGACAATATACAGCCTTGCCGTACTCCTTTCCCAATTTGGAACCAATCAGTTGTTCCATATCCAGTTCTAACTGTAGCTTCTTGTCCCACATAGAGATTTCGCAGGAGACAGATGAGGTGATCAGGCACTCCCATTTCTTTAAGAACTTGCCATAGTTTGCTGTGGTCAACACAGTCAAAGGCTTTTGCATAGTCAATGGAGCAGAAGTAGATGTCTTTCTGGAACTCTCTGGCTTTCTCCATAATCCAGCGCATGTTTGCAATTTGGTCTCTGGTTCCTCTGCCTCTTCTAAATCCAGCTTGCACTTCTGGGAGTTCTCGGTCCACATACTGCTTGAGCCTTCCTTGTAGAATTTTAAGCATAACCTTGCTAGCATGTGAAATGAGTGAAATTGTGCGGTAGTTGGAGCATTCTTTGGCACTGCCTTTCTTTGGGATTGGAATGTAGACTGATCTTCTCCAATCCTCTGGCCACTGCTGAGTTTTCCAAACTTGCTGGCATATTGAGTGTAGCACCTTAACAGCATCATCTTTTAAAATTTTAAACAGTTCAGCTGGAATACCATCACTTCCACTGGCCTTGTTATTTGCAGTGCTTTCTAAGGCCCATTTGACTTCACTCTCCAGGATGTCTGGCTCAAGGTCAGCAACCACACTACCTGGGGTGTACGAGACATCCATATCTTTCTGGTATAATTCCTCTGTGTATTCTATACAGATGTACCACAATGCATAAGGAGGAAATTTAGTGTCCTCCAATAATAATAATAATAATAATAATAATAATAATAATAATAATAATAATTTATTTTTTCTCTTTCTCCTCTTGCCCTTTCCCTTTTTTGTTATTGCCTTCCTTCTGGGTCTGTCCTGGTTAACATATCCTTTCACCTAGTTTTCCTCTTGGTTGGAAGATTTCAGTTTCAGCTTTATATATATAGATCTGGTTTGCTTAGCCAGAACTTAGCACAAATCAGCAGGTTCCTGGGCTGAAGATCACAGCTGCTGCCCTTCTCCCCTGGTCCTGGGGCTGTTTGGCTTAGTGTTACTTTTCAAAGCTGGGCCAGTGGTTTGTCTCACTCCAGACAATCTGCAAGCCGCCATCAGTGTTTGTTCTTGGGTTATCACTTGTGATTTGTCTGGGAGGACACAAACCATGAGTTTGGGTTCAGATGTAATGCTAAGCCAAGCCATGGCTTAACCCTGGGTAGTGAGGCAGCAGCAGGACTGAGGGAGAAGTGCTAAGGGGAATCGGTTAAAGGGAGTGTTGAGGATGAAGAGTGGACATGGCAACATTGCAGCTCCTCTTATTTACAGCATTTCTGCACCACAGTGGAAAGTTCTGCTTAGTTTTTTTTTTATCAATAAAATGTTAATAGCAACAAAAATCAACTATTTCCCCACAGTACTGGGTTAAAACATAACAATCAATTATTTGTAAATAACCAGGTTTATTACCTATATGTTGCCAGGAAACTACGCATCCTTTTTAAAAATATGAATTCTGTTAATGATTTTAACTGAATTGGCTTAATTGTGTGGTAAATATGTTGGACATGGCTTTTCTTTATAATAGATGATTAACAAATATTGTAAATCAGCATTATATCTTGCTGTTTGCTAGTCGGTTGAGGTTTCGTCTTTGGTTAGATGCACTAAAGTACATATCAAAACTGACTCGGTCCAAGACAGCCTCCTCGGTTTAATGTGCTCCTAGCTTTTGGAGACTAATGTGTTAACTTGCGCTTCCTTGACGTGGTGCTGTAGAAATTTTTCTTCATCCACCTCCCATGCTTTAAAAATTGTTCTGAACATTGGTTTTAGATTTCCCCCACCCACCTTGATTATGTTTTGTGCAGCTGCATTAATTAGACCCCAATTGTGAGCATCACGAGAGATTTAAATATAAAAGAAAAAGAAGCATGTGACAATACATTTTGCTGTGTAGTTGCATTCCCCCCTTCCATTTCTTTGTCTTAAATATATTCTGTGTTTAATTTGTTAAATATATTCTTTGTTTAATGCTTAATTTCCCAGATGTTGGGACTCATGCCTCATTCAAAAACTGTACGCTCCAACATACGATCCCTTTTCTTTAATGCTAGATGAGAAAGGGTTGCCTATGATGATTTGGAGGGCGGAGGGAGGTGAATACGGCCTGCCCTTTCCCACAGTGTGTCCTGTCTGAAAACCAGTGAGCCCAGGAGGGACGGCTTATGACTCAGTGGCACATCTCTGGGTAGGGCTGGAAGAGAACCCTGTCTGAAATCCTGGAGACCTGTTGCCAATCAATTTTATCTATTTATTTATTTATTGCATTTATACCCCGTATTTTTCTCTAAGGAGCTCAAGACACGATTCTCTCCCTCCTCATTTAATCCCCACAACAACCCTGTGATTTAGGTCTAGCTGCAAGGCACTGAGTGGCCCAAGGTCACCTGATGAGTTTCATGGCCGAGTGGGGATTTGAACCCTGGTCTCTCAGCTCCCAGTCGAACACTCTAACCACTGTACCACTCTGGCTCTCAATCAATGTAGACAATGCTGAGCTAGATGGACCCAACAGTCTGACACCGTACAGAGCAGCTTCTTGTCTTCCTATTTTCCTATCCCCTTTTGCTCCCAGCTCATTATGTACTTCAAGCTCAGCCTTTTATCATAAGAAGAGAATACAGATGGATTCCTCCCCTCCCTTCTAAATAGATGTCTTCCCCCCATCCTTTTCTTCTGAAGCTCAGGGAGCTCTACAGCCAGAGGAAAGAGCTCTGGTGGGTGGCTTGTGATGTGGGCCCTGTACGACTGTCAGTTGCGTTGCCAGGAGTTCTTTTCCTTCCTTGGCATGTACTGTTTAACCTGCCTCTGGATAGTAACAAGGGTCTCATCAGAAGCTCAAGAATGTGTGTAGTCATGGTAAACAATGAGCTCTCAGAGGGGACAGAGCTGGGAGAAGAATGGGCATTCTGTCACACTCCCTGCAATCTCTCAGCTCCTTGGAGACCAGGCGTAACCTGTGGAATGAAAGCACCTGAGAGGCTGGAGGTGGAGAGAGCAAAGAAAGGGAGGAGGCAGCTGGGGACTAAATTAACCGGTGCCTCACAATATTAGGGGCACACAATAGGACATCTCCTACGACTTGCGTTTTAGAAACTAGAAACTCACACCCCCAGCTGCCATGGAACAAAACTGCTGGGGGCTCACAACGTTCTTGCTGACTGAAGGCCTCACAAAAGCCTTATAATGTCAGAGACTCAGAGCACGTATATAATCTGTGAGATTTTTGATGTCCAGTTTTACACACAGTTTTGCTATTCAAAAGGAGGCAGTGAAAGCTTGTGGATGCCCTAAACCTAAAGGCTGATAAATCACCCGGGCAGTTTTCAAAGCACAGGTACTTTAAGCTCATAAGGGTAGGCCAGCCGGATATTTCAAATGTACAGGAAGCTGCCTTATACCAAGATAGAGCACTGGTCCATCTAGCTTAGTACTGCCTACACTGGCTGGCAGCAGCTCTCCAGGATATCAGGCAGGAGTCCTTTCCAACCCTAACTGGAGAGGCCATGGGTTGAACCCATGCTCTTTTTCAAGAAAAACATGTGCTCTACTACTGAGCTATGGCCCTTGCATATACCAGTGAGATTGCCAGTGTGATATAATTTTACTTTTCTTTTTTAGCAGACAGGAATTATAGCCAAATTCCCCTAAAGGGCATCTTCATTGCATCCTGAGAATAAAGCTTGGTAGCGCGTCCTCCTCTGACAGCCAAAATAGTGGATAGCAAGCTATTAAAAAAGTAGGATTTCCATCTCTCCTAATTTTCATGCTGTTTTAGACAATAGAAAACAGCTTTACACAGTCCAGCTCAAAGGTCCATCTAGCTTAATTATAATCTTCTGTACTGAGAAGGTACCTGGGAAAACGGATAAGAGCCTTTCTCTTCTCCTTCTTTCAGTTGAAGATGTATGTTGGGAAAAAGCAATGGAATAAATATGCAGAGAATGCTGCAGCTGAAGATGCATTGCAAAAACATCATCTCCAAAAACATCATCTCCAAAGAGAGATTTTATTCCATATTTTTTTTTTGGACTATGCACTATTCTCCTCCTCATACTAGCCAAGTTTTATTTAATGCTCCCACTTGAGATCTGATACGGATGTTTTGACTAGGGGATATGCAAGCTTTCTCTGGTTCACTCAAAAAATGCCTTGAGCTTTTGAAATGTTCAAGCTGAATGCCGGGGGGGGGGGGAGCCCCTGAGGTCTCTTCAAGCATTTAACTTTGAACACTTGAAAAGCCCAATATCCTGCTGCTCTGCCACCCATTCTGCCAGTCCTCCCACCCATGGGTGTCCATGGGTGTGGACAGAAGACAAGGAGACAGTTGCCCCCTCCCAGATCTCAGGACTCTTCCTCATTGACTGAAATGGGGAAATCAGCAAATACCTTTGACCTTTTTTCTTTCTTTTTTACAGAATTGGTCAACATTAGCAGGCATGGCAAGGCCTTTAGAGATCATCTTATGAGATCAAGTCTGTCAAATTCTACACAACTAGATACAAAGTGTGTGTGTGTGTGTGTGTGTGTGTGTGTGTCTGTGTGTGTGTCTGTGTGTCTGTGAGACACCTTGACAAAGTTTGAGGCTTTTTAAAAAAAGAGAGAATAAAAGAAATGACTGTAACCTTTTAAATGAATCAGATGAAATGGTGTCAGTATTGGAATAAACAACCTGGGTACAGAAAGTTTCAGTACGTGACATTTTAGAACTGTGTATCATCATTCTTGCCACCATCCATTTTCTTCACTGCCACCACCAAGGGACTAAGGCTGCAGCCCTACGCCAGCTTACCTAGGAGTAAACCTAGCTGAACTTAATGTGCCTTCCTTCTGAGTAGGCATGTACTGTATAGGAATGTGCTGTGAGGGGCAGCATTGGGATCCTGCAGGATCTGCATTTCATGTTTATCTTGCAAGTCTATCCAACTGAATCATGAAAAAGTTTTCAGGCAGACACCAGAATTGTGAAAGGTTGTCCTCAACTTAGATCTGTGAACTTCATGGAAAGTGGATTAGTGCCAGCTATTCACAGAGTTGAGTTCTGATGACATAAGCTAGGTACTTTCCATGCATTTTCTAGGAATAAGAGAATTTTTAAATGGGGCTAGTTTAGCCTAGCAATGAGTAGTCTTTCTGGACTTCACATCTCAATGTTACCAAAATCCCCTCTCCTCAAACAGGTTTCTTATTTCCATATCTGAAGTTGTGGGGAAGACATTATGGACTCCCAGCCTTCCTTGCCTAATCTGATTCTTTGGGCACATTAATGGTATATTATCTGTTGTGGGACTTAATCTTCTTTGCCAGGCTGAAGTGGTGGCAGCATTTCCAGCTTTCACAGTGCAGTGTAGTCTACATGAGGCTTACACCCATGTAAGTGCATAAGCTTTTCTTAGCGCACATTGGCTACAAGCATTACTTAAAGGTGTATTGGTGGTTCAGTGGTAGAATTCTTGACTGCCATTCGGGAGGCCCAGGCTTAATTCTTGGTCAATGCAACTCTCATTTGAGCGACCCTCAACTGGCACAGGGTGTCGCTAGATCTGGCTATTAACCAGAAGTATGGCAGTTTGAGCCCACCCAGGGACGGCTGTGGGCAGGGAGTTGGACTAGATGACTATTGGGGTCCCTTCCAATACTACAGTTCTTTGATTCTGTGCTCCTAAGATCAATGAAATAAATGGGCTTGGATGCACCTGACTATATGTTGAACTGAGACGTCTAGGTCAACAGAGTTAATGGAGGAATTAAGTGCTGTGGCTGGTAGGAGTGGGAGGTTTGGAAGACACATTCTTAACTACATTCTCCTCCAGTTCTGAAGTTCCCCTGTGGGACGTCTTAAAAGCTGTGTGCAAAAATAAAAAGTATGCGCCCAAGCAATCCAAATCCTGCACCAAGAAAAACTGAATACGTTTAGGGTGGAGTGGGCCCAAACCCGTTGACCTTCTTCCATGCAGGGACCATCCTTGCTGAACTTCAGACCCATGACTAAGACCTGCTTGTTCCAGCAGGCATGTTAATGTAGTGTTCAGTTTTCTGATAAATTTGCATTATTCTGTTATTTCCTTCTCTGTATGTTCTGTTTTTATGTACCCTGCTTAGAAATGGGAATGATTAAGTGGTATATAAACGTCATAAATAAATACAATATTCCACCTTTCTGCCAAGGAATTCAAGGTGGCCTGCATGGTGTTCTTCCCCTTCTCGTTTTGTCATCACAACAACCTTGTGAGGCAAGACTAAATAAAGTCCCATAGCCTAACCTGCCTCACAGGTGTGCTGTCAGGATAAATGCTCTCTTTGAACTTTCTGTTTACTATTTTAAAGCACATTTTATACCATCCTTCCTTCAATGACCTCATGGAATTGTTCTTTCCTACCCTTATTTCAAAGGGACGCAGGTGGCACTGTGGTCTTAAACCACTGAGCCTCTTGGGCTCACGGATCAGAAGGTGAGCTCCCATTGCTCAGTCCCAGCTCCTGCCAACCTAGCTATTCGAAAGCACGTGAAAAAGTGCAAGTAGATAAATAGGTACTGCTCCGGTGGGAAGGTATATGGCATTTCCATGTGCTGCTCTGGTTTTGGTGTTCTGTTGCGCCAGAAGTGGCTTAGTCATGCTGGCCACATGACCTGGAAAAACTGTCTGCGGACAAACGCCTCTAAAGCAAGATGAGCGCCGCATCCCCAGAGTCTTCCGTGACTGGACTTAACGGTCAGGGGTCCTTTACCTTTACCTTTTACCTACCCTTACTTACAATAATCCTGTTAGGTAGATTAGGTTGGGGGACAGTGACTGGTCCAAGGTCATCCAACGGACAATCCAGATGTCATCCAGATGACAATCTAGCCACTATAACAGCCTTACCCAACCTACTGCCTACCAGATGTTTAGCTGGGACTACAACTCCCATAACCCCAGGCCAGCATAGCCAATAGTCAGGGATGGTGGGAGTTGTAGTCCAACAACATCTGGAAGGCACTAGAGGTTGGGGAAGACTTCACTGCACCATACTAGCTCTCCGTTTTTCTTTTGTGCACTGGAAATAAGACCGTGTAGGAGGGTACCAGAAGAACAGAAGAACTTTAAAATTCTGAGGGACTTGCCTGCATTTGGTCAATAGAAAACATAAACGTGTTCTCAGTCATTGACAATACACTGATCTAAGCTATTAAGGCATTTGTTATCAGTGGGGGGAAATTCTGGTAGCTGTTGGAGGCTAGCTCTGCTTCTTGGGTCCCATAATCCAGAGACCACATCCTCTTAAGATATATCTCCCCACAATGCCTCTACCCCCCTAAAAAAAAGTTTTTGTGATAAAGGAGCCACAGCAGAGGATCTTCGCAAGGCAGGAGTTTAAAAAGCACATTCAGTACCAGAAGATCTAGGCATCCAGTCAAATATTTCCTTTGTTTGCCCCTTGTCCAGCTGCCAGTAAAGCCCTTTTGGAAAAAAGAAACTCATCCACCAGCTTCAATGTTCTCAGGATGCTAAGCCAGGACTGAATGGATTTTGCAAGGTGCTTAGTCACAGCAAGGGGGAAAAAGCTCATAATAAAAGAGGGCTCTAAGGCATAGCGGAATATTGATGCTGTCACTTCAATGGTTGGGCGAGTGATAAAAGGCAGGGATAAGTGTCTGTATCTCATCCTTAAAAATCTCGAGGCTGGGAAGGCGCTGCCTGTTTGGGGCAGGGAGAGGCTGTAGGGCAGGGAAACAGCTGTGACCAGACAGGGATGGGTGAGCCCTTTCTGCCATGCCTCCACAGAGGAGGAGAGGCCTTCCAAAACAGGGGGAGCTGGGGGGGAGGGGAGCTTACACCCCAGGTTCTTGGCTGCAACAGCTTAGCAGGAGGGACATGACTAATACACATCCCACTGGGGGAGTTAGATCAAAGGCAGTGAAGTAGATACAAGAGGTTTCTGCTTCACAGGATCTGGTTAAATAGAGCCTTTGTTACCAGGGCCCTCCAGAGTCAGGAATGGAGAAATACCTGATCTCTCCCAGCCTCCCCCCACCCGGCCGCCTCCACCACCGCCAAGAGCCTTGATGCGGAATCAGTTCAAGTATGAAGCACAACAGTAGCTGCTTGGCTACTGCCGGAGGAACCTAGAGGGAGGGGAGAGGAGGGGGGAGATGACGGGAAGGGAGGGGTCCTGGGCTTCACACACACACAAAATGAGTCAGGTTTAGTTGGACACACAGCTCAGATTTCCAAAGCTGGAGTGGAAAGCAGCGTGCTCAGGGCTAGCCACCAGCTGGATTGCCTGGGTGCTTACAAGCGGGACAATCTTTTCCTGAAGCTCTGATGGGAGGTCTAGGAAGGACAAAGCCTGGCCTGGCTTCTTGTCACCAGCTTGAGGGCTTGATGCTTCTACCTGGTGCTGTCCCTAAGGCCTGCATCCTTCCCACCTGCCTGCCTTGGCACCCTCTCTGCTGCCAGGGGGTTTTGTCTGCTGAAGGTGAGATCATCTGCGTCTAGTGGTCAGACCAGAGACTTCAGAATAAGTCTCAGGTTCGGTCCTTTTCATTTGGAGAGGGGTGTGTATGTTGTATGTGCAGCGTGGCGACGAATGGTTTGGCAGCAGGGGGAGAGTGGAGGTGGTGGTGAAAGGTGTGAGCGCTTAGAGAGACCAGGTTTGAGACCACTCTGGTTCGTTTATGCCTTGACCCACTGTATCTACCCTTACAACTAATACATGGGGGATGAAGTGTGGCAAAAGAGCTGGAGGGTTTGTCGGCTTTCTGTGTACGTTTAGGTGCAGAGCGTGCACCTATTCTTTTATTCTTTTTCACACAAAATATTTCTATACTGCCTTTCATTTGAAATCGCAAGGCGGTTTACAGTAAAAAGAATAAGAACAAATAAATATTAAAATTATGATACAGACTAAAACAGCGGCCGACAGACCAGTGAAGGAATAAAATTAAGAAATACAACCAACTGGTACAAATGACCAGCAAACATTAGAGAAATTAACTGAGTTTTTAGCAAGTGCAAAAAGGCCTTTAGACGGGAGATGGCTCCATAGAGAAGACTAATCTGCGTTAGTGATTGAACATAGAGTTGTAGGTCATTTGAAGCTAATTAATCTGGAATAAAAGGCTATGACTTTTGGTGCTTTCACAAATGATGCTAAGATGACTTTTTGTGCATTGAACAAGCTGCATGTCCCACTAAATCCAGTGGTCTTTATTCACAGGTAAGTATGAATACTGTTTGTAGTTTAAGGTTTTGAACACTTGCTTGGGACTAAGCTCCAATGAACTTAGTGGGACTTTCTTCTGAGCAAGCATATATGATTGTACTGTTAGATGGGATGTCCTGTTGTGATTAATGGTGCCAACATGCCATATTTAATATATGAGCTCAGTCAAAGCAGGTTTTTAAATTTGGTTTATAATGGGAAATCCAAAAATGTTCAAGCATCACTTGTGAAACTGGCCTTTATGTATGCATTGCTGAAATTCCCTTCAGGCTGTATCTATGCATGTACAATTGTTTGTCTGAAAGGGTGTACACTTGATGACTTGTACAGCCAACTATTGAGTACACAGACTGCACACCCACTGAACATTATGTTACATGAGAATAACTGTGAGCATACAGCTCAGCTATTTGTGTACACAGGTACACATATAGTACCCTTGATGAAGGTAATGCCTGAACACCCCTACTGAGAAGGCAGAAGGAGCAGAATGGGAGGTCTCCATTTTTTCTTTTCCCCTCTGTACAACCATAGTGCAGAATACTGCCACCTTTGACTATGTAGGCCGTAAAGTAAAGGAGTCACTTCCACTGCCATACTTGCTCCTGGTGGTTGCAGGGCTGGTAGCAGTGATATCATCAGGATAGGTCTCCGGGGCAGAAGTCCAGGACACCATGAATCTGAATGAATGGGAGAGGAGGACCCAAAACACTGTGGGCTTAGCTAACCACATTTTATTTTATTCTTTAAGTAAGGGATATAACACACATCACCATTTAAAAGAGAGCAGTCCCCCTAAATATATAAAAGTTCAGAGTCTAAAATTACCTAACTGCACTATGAGCTGGTAGAAGTGGGAAGTTTCCAGAGAGACCTCACTTTAAGCTTGCATGACACTTCTGGAAAACAGGAGCTGCACTCTATGGTTCATTCCCATGACCTTTTAGTGGGGGGAAATATATCGTACATATAGCATATTATGCATGCCCTGAGGATACCACATAAGGCTGCTGCCCATACAAATGCAGCTAGACATGTAGCTTTCCGGACTGTGTAAAAGGAGAGAATAAAGTTAACAGATGTTGCAGTGAAATGGAAGGTGCATGTATAAGACAGAGATCCTCTTAGCAGCTGTTGGAATTATGACTGGACATATAGTTTGAAACACAGAGCATGCACAGAAGATTACAGCTTTGTACTGACTGTTCTATAGGACATTGTCCATGATACATGACCTTATAAAAGCATATGGTGAGGGCACTCACAGCCGTGTCTCCTGTGATCGACACAACCAAACCACCCTAATTTCTGCACTTAAATGAACCATGAACTAATCAAAGTTTTAAAACAAAAATGTTAAACAAGAAAGGGGTTTTTGTGTTGTGTTCGTTCATGATCAATTCAGCTTTTTTTAGCACTATGGAGTGAGCTAGTGAGAAGCACCCTGCAGCTGTGAAAGGTATGCATATTTATTTATTTCCCCATCTTCCACCAAAGAGATCAAGGCACTGTACATAGTTTTGTCTCTCTCTCACACACACACAGAGAGAGAGAGAGAGAGAGAGAGAGAGAGAGAGAGAGAGAGAGAGTTCTCACAACAATCCTATAAGGTAGACAGACTGAGAGACAGTAACTGACCTAAAATCAACTTTGGCTGAGCTTCATGGCTGAATGGGAATTTGAATCCAGGTCTCTCCCCTTAAGCCAAACACTTCATCTACCACATCATACTGGCTGTCATGTATTTGTGATGGGTGTTTATGGATGATGGGGATCATTCATCTGAGCTTGCCTAGATTTTGCAGGTCATGCACTGGACATCTTCCCAGCACACACAGACACACACACACGATGCTGCTTATTGCTCTCATAGAGGTAATGACTTTCCTATAAATACACATATATACATACTTTTTCTGGCTTTGGAAATGAATAGTTAGGTCAGAATTGAGAGCTCATGTGCTCAATAGCCAGTAATGTTAGACAAAGTCATACCAGATGTTCCACATTGTAGGATGCAAGGTTCGCTGCCGAGACAGACAGACAGACAGACAGAGCGCGCTAGCTTTCTGAGGTTGCTTGAAAATAGCAGTTTCAGAAGTCTTGGGAAAAAAGATGGATGTGGAAGTTCTTCCTCTACCAGCCATCCTCCTGTCTTGGTTAAGTTAGTAAATAAGCACTGTTGTTGAGCAAGCATGAGTCAGAGCAGTGTTTGTACAGAGAGAAAAGTAAAAGGCAGAGAGCCAAACCTTCAGCTGGCCAAACTCATGTAAGTTCATTGATTTCCACAGGCGCTCGGCAGATTTAGCCCACAAATCCCATCTTGAGCACAAGGTGCAGACACATTCATTAAAGAGCAGGAACTGTTCCCATCTGTAGGAAGGAGCACTGGGGAGATTTTGTTCTTCTCTAATTAAAGCATTTTCCTTATTCCAAGAGCCCTTCTTTCTTTTTGTAGTTTCCCCGGCCTGAGCACCGAGAGAGGTTCCTTTGAAAAGGCAGCTGAGGAGAGAGACCATCCACCTGAAACGCGGGAGGCGGAAATCGTACACTCAGGGCAACTCTCTTTATCCCTTTTGTCTGGGAACTACAAAAAGAGAGAGAGAGTCTTGTTTTGTACACCTTTCAGAGCTCCACAGGCTGGCATTCATTCATTCCGGGCCATTTTCATGAGTGATGCTTAAATCAGGTCTCGCATTTCTTGTGTCTGTAAATGGAATTAAAACCTACATTGACTGGAAAATGTACATTTGGTTTAAAAAAAGTATTTCCCCCTCCCTTTCTGACTTGCATAACATTCACAGAGGACACATTTCAGGCTGAAAGGCAGCATTGCATATTTGTGCAAACAACTCAAGTTGTGGACTTGTATTCAAAGTAGCGTTTTTCTTATATGCCTGCTGCCTGCCATGCCTACAAAGGGCCATTTGAAATGCATGCTTGTGGGAAAATGCTGGAAAATAATTCACTGCTGAAAGAATAGCAAGTGGCTTCTTTTTCACTGATGTATTATCTTTCCGTATCTTACAGAAAATTGCCAGCAGTTGTGCGCCTCTGCATGAGCCGCGGAGCATCATACACATAAAACCTATAGTTGTGAGCATAGGGAGTGCATATCTGAAATTGGCCTTGCTTGCCTCACCGTGTCTTGTAGGAAAAATACAAATGCAGAACAATTGGGCTACAGTAAATTTTCAAACTCAATTTGGCATATCCTGATTTCACTGTGCAGCATGGTGCAATGTTACTCAAATGTAGCCAGCTGTGACTGGTTTGGGGGCTATTTGTCATATAATACTTGAGCTGGCTTTTTCAGAGGCTTGGCAATTCCTCTTCCCTTTGTGTCATGGTTAGCAAACAGGTCCCTTGCAGTGCTGTTTCATGAAAGGGGCAACGATCAAGCAAATTATACATGTTTATACGTGCAAATGTTTAAAATGTAAACTTTTAAATTCTTAAGAGAGATTTTTGAATTGAATTGGAGAATCTGAGGTGAATACAAAAAGATTTGAAGGTTGATTTCAAATTTAATTCATCCAGTGAAAATATCTGGGCTCAATCCTAGAGACTTGCACTATATGATCTTTGTCAAATCCATTTTACTCCTCTTCTTTCAGGAGAGTTTGGAGTGCATCATTATTTTCAGAAGTTCTTCAAAGTACAGCCAGTTTCCCAAGTGTCTAGCAGTCAACATGCTCTGCTGATCCTTTAGCCAAATCCTAGCAGTGCTGGATACTTTTATATGGGCTGTGCTATCTGGCTCCACATGTGCCTGGGGGGCTTGCTGGAGCAATCAGGAACTTGTGGATTTCACTTTTGAATTTATTGAGACTCATTCTAAGATATCTCCTGCTCTGCAAAAGCAGGATGAGGCCACTAAAAGCTTATCTCAAGAGATGAGCGCAAACAGACAAAGGAAATTTCATTAGGGCTGAGCTTAGAGTAGACTGGAAACTATCAAAGTGGATCAATTACTGAGGACATGACTAGCCAAGGTAGCATTTCCTGGAATGCCTCTGTAATGTGGAACACTGGAGACACAGTCAAGGTGGCCCCTTTTCATCCCCTTCTTTTGTATTTTTCTAAAGTCGTTCCGCTTATCCTCCTTAAGCCCTCTGCTGTGGTCTATGGCTTTTTATTCCTATGTGATTGCTTTTCATAACTCATGTAGGGCTAAAAGCCATGGGCTACACAGAGAAATAATCCACTTTCTTGGGCACCTCAGCAAAGCTGTGTGAAATACAGATCCCTTAATGCTATCCCTCCTTCGTTTAATAAAACCAAACATCCATATTTATTTGTAACCAACGGTGAATGAAAAAGAGGCTAGGGTATAGCGAGGCTTAGCTGGGTGAATGTGGCAAGGAATACTTAGCAAATGAATGTACAGAGGTGAAGGGACTGGTCTCTATACTTCTGGGTTTCTTCTTTCCATCCAGAGGTCTGAACAGCCACTGCGGTGCTCAGGATACAGCTCAGTTGTTGTGAGATGTTTCCTTTTTTAAGAAAAACACACACCAAACCTCTGCTTTCAAACCCAGGGCCCAAAGATTCCATTGCCTCGCAAAAAGCCCATCATAATAAATGCTCTGAGCAGAATGCAGAGCCATTTCCATGAAAGATACACCGAGTGATGGTAGTTAACTAGGCGCGCCGAGAGCAGCTACCAGGTAATTAGAGACACTTTCTCACAGTCAGGTTCCACAGGTGTCCCAGCCAACAGCTGAGGGAAGCTAAGAAATCGAAAAGTTTGACTTTTCAGCCCACAGCACAGTTACAATAATTTTTAGACCAGCACTCCGGAAGACATGGATTTCCTGCCACTAGGGAATCTGCAAATGAAAACTGCTTCCTTTTAAAAGTGCACACCAGCCACATAAAAAGCCCTCCTCCTCCTTAATATGTATGTGGTGCCAAATTCCTGGGTACAAACATACATGTGGAGTTCTGATTTCTGATGACATTCTCACAGCAGAGTCCTAAACATGTTTCTTATGTCCCACTGAGTACAACGGATCTCCCTCTGCTTAAGAAGGATTGTTGCTTTTAAGCATACTCTGCCAAAAAGGCAATCAGCTGAATTTTGATAGCATATTGTTGGAGAGAGCCACTTCACGGGTACATTTGGAGAGCCTGATATGCCAAAATCTGGGCATTTTAGCATGGTCTTATCAGCTTCTCAACCGGCTTCCCTAGCTGTGCCTTTGGCAGCCGTTGAGTGTCCAAACACCAGCAGGTGATAATATTTATCTACATGCTGTTATATATATAAAAAATCACCTGCTGATTTCTGCAGACAGGAGCAGCCGATAACACTTTCCTCCGGGCTATAAAAAGTTCCACCTGCTAATTTTTGCAGATCAAGCAGCTAATAAAAGCAAATGTGGCAGACTAAGCCAGTTTGGGGTTTTCTGGTCAGTTGGCAATCCAGCTGTGGTTAGTGCCTCTGAGAAGCACATGTTGCTTACTGTAAACAGCTGCCAATCTTATCACTGAATGACTGGGTAGTTGTGTATTTGTGTATGGATAGGTTATTTTGAAAAGTGGGTGGATGGAGGTCTTCCTCCACCTCCTACTCCTTTATATCTAGGCGTATGATATCTGAGACTTCTTTCTAACACGACCACCCTAGAAAATGCGCCTCTGCTCCTATGGCAGACACTCCCTTTGTGTGCTGCAGTGCCAACTGCAAAGGTCATACCACACACCTGCTTTTCTGATTGTATTTCTCGTCGCGGTGAATGAAGGGGACTTGGATGGCCAGTGCCTAATTAACTAGCAATAATAGGAAAAGGGATGGAGGGGGATAAAGAACCCATTTAACCAGCTTCTTTGTTGCAAACCAAAATGTTTTCTTGTGCTGGGAAAGTAATGAGCAAAATCCCCTTTGCCTTTAGCCGAGCCTGAATTGGAACAAAACCCCTATGGAATGTACAGGCCTGTTTTCGCTTTTTCCGCCCCCCAATTGTATCTCTTAATGATCAGGGCAGCTGCATCTGGGGCCCAGGAGCTTTTGAAGGCCAGATGGTCAACATTAATGAAAAGGATTGAGGAGCAGCTCTTCTCAAACCCTCAACCTTCCCTGTGTGGCACTTGCTCACTTCTGCTACTTTCTGATCCCCAAGTTAGTTCATCTGGAAGAGGTAGCCAGTACAGTCCATTAAAATGATGATGATGATGATAGAATCCATAGGGACAGTAATCCTTTTATGAGGATCAAAGGGGCACTTCCAGACTGAATCCCATCCCAAAATAATGACAACCACATACCAGCAAATTCAGGTTGTGTAATTAAAGCTGGTTTAGAGCTCCTGTAGAACAAACTTGCTTCCCCAAAGGACTCTGCAGTAAGGGAAGGGATGGGGAAATGCAGTGGAAAGTGTGTGGCAACTTTTGCTTTGTCACAATGTCATCAAGCCTCTCCACAAACCAATCAGAATGAATGCTCAACAACTAGGTTATCTAGAAGCACCCTAGAACTCTGTACAGTGTGTATTCTGGGGCTTGACAGCTGGCTAGGAAAATGACCCACTTGGCCAACTCTTATGTCTTTAAAGGCAGCTAGCTGCCTTTCAGTAGGTGAAGCTTTTCATGACCATCAGACATGTATTATTGGTGTTTCATGTCTGCTGATGAAGGTGCTGTTAAATGCACAGGAGCAGTGGCCAGTAAATAAGTAGCAATCCTGGCTGGAACAGAGAAGAAAAGAAGATCTTCTCTTGCGGTGGGAGTGGGGGAATATATTAGCTGAATCTGTGTCTAGCACTAAGCAGGACTCACAAAACCCTTGTAAAGCAGACAATGAACTAAACTGATAATCTGGTGATCTCTGTAACAGCCAAGCAAGATATTGATTTTAGAAACAACATGCTAAGCATACAGGGACAATAGAATCGGAATTGAGCAGTGTTGCTGAGTGGTTGCAGGACTGCATATAGTTCCACCTTAGACAGCCCCATCTCAGATGGCAGAAGGTCTGGACTGCGTATTCTAATTGCTTGTAATTGTAATGCTTCTCCTGCTAATCTAAGAGACAGGGATAATTTGTTTCTTTGTTTAATTAAATATTGAGCGCCCGACATCCTTTTTTATATTCCAGACACAGGAGACAGGCAATTGTTTGTAAGAGCAAATTTTTATATTCGTATATCAACAGATTCAAGAAACAGTAAGTGAGGTTGTCCCCAATAAATATTAGTTTGTTTAGCAGAGAGGCTCTGAACAAATTTATCACCAAGTTTTTGTAATGTAGGTTAGATCTTTGTCCCTCACACTTTGTGTCGCTCTTCTTTATGCTATTGATTTTCCTTTTAGCAAAGCAGATACCAAAAGAAGCACTCTGTTCCTGCAATGCGCCCATCGGACGGCAAGGACGGCAAGAGAAAGCGTTTCGTTTTGTGTAGGGCTTTGTCAATAGGATGGGTAAATTAGTGTGACAATGTCATCTAATGGTTGAAATTATAGGGGGAAAGGGAGGGGAACCTTAATGGAATACGTGAGCCATTGCCCCCAAATTGTACCCAAACCATAAGTATATGAAAAAGTCCTGCTGGATCAGATCCAGATGCAATCTAGTCCAGCACTCTCAGAGCTGGCACAAGGCTTTAGGGACCCCTGCATGGTGTTGCTGGAGGTGCCTCTCATTCCCTCACAGCCACGACTGCACAGTATTTTTCTGCAGTGGTAGCGCCACTGCTACCCGCCATCTTCCCCACTGGGCGCTCAGATGGTGTTTTAGCAGTAAGTGGCAATGCCACTGTTGAAAGGGGGAGGTGAAGCTCAACTGAGAAAAGGAGCTTAAAGCAGCAAAATGAGGCAGGATGGGCTTAACTTAAGGTTACCAGACGTCCCCGTTTCCCAGGGACAGTCCCCAGATTTACAAATCAGTCCCCATACAAAATCCATTGAAGTTGAAAAGTGTCCCTGGATTCACTGAAAAAAATCTGGTAACCTTAGCTTAACTCTCTGTTGGAAGGTGCTCTCATTAGTCTGTATATTGATCTTTCCACCAAGGCTGGACCTGGGCAGCTTGCTGCTTGAGCCCCACCTCCCTTGCAAGCACAACATGCCGCTGCCTCCTCCTCTGTGGGTGCTCCACACCACCGCCTCTTCTGTGTGTGTGTGGTGGCAAGCAGCATGTTCCTTGGGCCCAGATCTGCCACCTGAGGAGACCACCACCCTTCGCATCATGGGAGGGCCAGCTGTGCCTCTCGCTGGTGCCTTATAAGCCATATGAATGAGCACATGTATAATTAGCAAGTCTGTTTGGGCCTCTATGGAAGAGCTGGTCTAGTGAAGCTAAAAAAGTGAATCAGGGGAGACCCCACATTTAGTGTCTCCTCCAAACAGGGGTCCTGTCTCACAACCTGTATACAGTGGTACCTCAGGTTAAGAACTTAATTTGTTCTGGAGGTCCGTTCTTAACCTGTGGTACCACTTCAGCTAATGGAGCTTCCCGCTGCCGCTGTGCGATTTCTGTTCTCATCCTGAGGTAAGGTTCTTAACCCGAGGTACTATTTCTGGGTTAGCGGAGTCTGTAATCTGAAGCGTCTGTAACCTGAAGTGTCTGTAACCCGAGGTACCACTGTACTGGACATTGCTCTCGAAATCTCTCAGGAAAGCAGGGCTAGGGAACCTTTATTTTCCGACAAGGGTTGCATTCCCTTGGGCAGGGGTGAGTGGCCACCCCAGCTGGAACAGCAGGACTCCACAGCGCAACATGGTGTTGCCAGGCCCACTTTGTTATTTATTGCAGACTCCCCCCCCCCCACTTATGCACAATTGAATTGTGCACGACAGCATAACATGCACAAACACCAGGGAATAATTAAATAATTCAATTCAAACCAGGAAATGGTGGGTGAGAGCTGGAGAGTTCTTGTGGCTCGTGAGGCGACACTCCCCAGAGCCCAAAGAGGACATCAGCGAAGGCAGAGGAAGTCTTGAAGAGACTGGAGGTGCAGCGGGCCTTTGTTTAAGCTGCTCAGCCTTCCATCTAACAGCTGACATGCGGGGCAGCGTTGTCGTCATCACTTTCCCACACATCCTCTAGCCTCCTTCAATTCTAGTTGTGGATATTTTTGGATACGGCATTTTTGGTATGGATGGAAGAGAGTGGCAGAGAGGGCATTTGGAAAGTACTCCTCACTTTACATGATTTCACTTAGGCTCGCAGAGGTCCCAAAACGTAACTCCTGCATAAGTATTAAAGATACAGGAAGCAGATGTCTGTTGTTTGAAAATGTAGCTAGTAGATACACTACATTAACCAACTTCCTTATGCTCAGCAATATCTCAAGCATGTCAGGCTTTTATTTTTACCTCCTTGAAGCTGACAGTTAACAACTGTGCTGTCCCTAGTTGTAACTAATGATACACTGGATTTTTTTTCTTGTGTGTGTGTGTTTTTAAGTGATCTGGCCAAATTGTTGCAGGTGGCTGTGTACATTGGCCTGTTGGCTAACATACAATCTGGATTGCCCTGCCTCATTCTTACGCAACTGGGGCAAGCAGGTGTGTCCAAATGGAGATTGTTCTCTGCAAATGATTTACTCAGCTCTGTCTCTTTTTGGCAAGTGAGACGAGAGAATTCTGGTTGTGTTGAACCATAGACGGGTGGGTCGAACCCTCCCCACCCTCCCTTTCAGTTAGTTAGAAAATGGGTTATTAAGTAACAGGCTACCCCACTGGTGCTGACTCAGGCTGAAACTAATGAACACCCTGGCTGGCCATTTGAAATTTATTGCACCTATTAATTACAACCATTAGCTGCAGCCAGTGAAATTTTTATAATGAGGACCCTTGCGACTTTGCTTTCCTAGCAGCAAATTAACTGTGTGTATATGAAGGCTGAGGGGGGTTGGGGTTGGGATTGGAATCAATGGGATCAGCATACTTTACAGAAGCAATGTTTTAATTAGTGGTTCTCTGCAAACACTGCAACCTGAAACGCCAGCTGTATAGGCACCATTATTTCCTTTTAAAGAGCCAGTGCTTCCCTTTGCTAATTGAGTTTATTTCTTTTTAAGGCTTTTTTTTAATGCAAGAGGTGGGTGGTATGTCCTTTTGTGATATGTGTGTGTATTTCTTAGGCTGGTGGTTAATACAAGAAGGCCAGGAAAAGAATGGGTAATAGAAATTAAGAATAGGAGGGTCGGGGTAAAAGAATGCTGAAGGGGAGAAAATGTTAGCACTGTAGCCTTCCTTGAAGGAGCTCAGAGCAGCATATGTAGGAATTATCTCATGTTATCATTGCAATGATCCAGAGCGGCAAAATTAGACCGAGAGGGTCTCCCCCATTGATCTAGCCCGCAAACCACTATCCCTGCAAGCATGTCCAGACACAAAAGGAAGCTGGGCTCCTATACCTTGAAGACTTGTTTAGAAGAGGGGATTTCAACAGGTGTAGCTTTTATTGCTACAGCTGTTGGATTTCCCTCTTCTACACGCATGTTTAAAGTGCAGGAGCCCTGCTTCCTTTAGTGGTTGGACCCACTCACCCTAACTCGGATAGTACAATGTTCTATCCTCTGCTCCCTATTTCAGACTGAATAGGATCAAGGTGGTTTGGTTGTGAAAGCTTTTTTAGGGCCACTGGATACCTGAGAGGCTGGGTCTCCTGCGTCACAAATATTTATTTATTATCTGCCCTTCACCAAAAGGTCCTAGGGTGAGTTACATGGCAATCAAACCATAAAATGTGATACATAAATAACCAGCAGACTAAAATGGCAACTAATAAAACCACTCCTATTATTACACTGAATAGGGAATTTATTTTTCTTTACCCCTTTTCCATTTAAATGTACTCAAAGCAGCTCACATCAGGGGTGGGGTAGGGAAAGAAATCAGTACAATTTCAACTCAGGCAAGTTGCAGCTGGCAATAATAATGATGATGATGATGATGATAAATTGCATCTAAGTACCTTAACTTTTTGGGACGCGGGTGGCGCTGTGGATTAAACCACAGAGCCTAGGGGCTGCCAATCAGAAGGTCGGCGGTTCGAATCCCCGCGACGGGGTGAGCTCCCATTGCTCGGTCCCTGCTCCTGCCAACCTAGCAGTTTGAAAGCACATCAAAGTGCAAGTAGATAAATAGGTACCGCTCCGGCGGGAAGGTAAACGGCATTTCCGTGTGCTGCTCCGGTTCTCCAGGAGCAGCTTAGTCATGCTGGCCACATGATCCAGAAGCTGTACGCCGGCTCCCTTGGCCAATAAAGCGAGATGAGCGCAGCAACCCCAGAGTCGGTCAGGGGTCCCTTTACCTTTACCTTAACTTTGTATACTTTTTATTATGAGTAGCCATCTAAGGGAGCACATGCTCTTTCTTGCAGTAGAATCTACCACAGTTCTAGAGGTGCCTAACATCTCACTATCACTTGACTTTCTTGGTTAATATTCAACAACTGAGTCCTGGAGGAGGTGCTGTATCTCAGTGGCAGACCACATATTTTTCATGCCCCAAGTCCCAAGTTCAGTTTCTGTTTCCTCCAGGTAAGGCTGTGGGGAATTCCTGATGGAAATCCTGGAGAATCAGTATAGACAATGCCATTCAGAATAGACAAGGCTGAGCTAGATAGACCCAATAGTCTGACTCAGTGTAAGATAGTACTGTACCTATTTTGTCTGCAATTTTCTTGGTCAAATGTTGATACAGCTAAAGTTTGTTTTGTGTTTCCTTTATTGCTTGGCAGTTCAAACATGCAGGTTTATAGACCCAGTTCACATGCCAGGTGAGGAAACAAGCCCATGGGCCTATGTAGGCTTATCATTTCCTTCTCTCCAAACAAACCCTCAGCCCAGGTTTGCACACTGTGGCAATCCTGACTCTGGCTTGTGAAGAGCAGGACAGGAACAAAAGTGTATGTGCTCATTAAATCATTCTTTATTTTAAATGGTGGTATAATGTTATGTAGCAACAACCTCACATTCCTGGATTTTTTAAATGGCATCCAGGCATAGAGATGCACCCTTAAATTATACAGGCCTGTAATCACCTGATACAAAACAATCATTTCTGTGGTTGAAGATTTGATGGCTGGCTAGTCTAATCCTTTCAGTGTAGATCTTAGAGAGATTGATGCACTCATGTGATCAGGACTAAATATGTAGTCATGACATCGTCCTCTGCCTGTATGACTGTTACCCATGATTTGGTCATAGCAGGCTCCTTTGAAGGAGTCCATTTATATTCTAATGTTTGCTCCTGCACTTTTCCTGGACACATATTAGATATGCTCTAAGAAGGCATACTCCAAGAGAAGAATAGTTCCCTTACCAATATACATTTTTTGTGTCGGTGGTCGAAATGGGAATTAAAAATCAGTCAATTTCCTTGCTCTTTCCATGGGACAATTTCCCTCTAATTCCTTGTGTAGGGCTTTAACAAACTGGATCTCTTCCTTTCTTCGTGGCTGGGAGAATGTGTGAAAATGGATAAAGATTTCCAATTTCAGCAGCAGGGCCCTAACTGTTAAGAAGAGCAAAAACCTGGTGAAATCGGTAATTGTTGGTCTAAGGAATTGGTTCTGTCCAGCTGGTTCAGAAAGACATTTATTAGAGCTCAGGGAAAGTGACATTATTAAAGTGAGCATGCTGATTTCAGACAGCTCCCAATTCATCACTCTGACAGTGACAAACACAGTCTGAGGTTAAGCAAATGACTAAAGAGAATTCTTTGGCTTTACATTTTTAATGCTCACCACATTTTCTTGGCTGCAGAGGGTTCTATTCAAAGGATCCTCTCCCTTGAATAGAAAGGGCAGAACAGGGCCATGAAACATGCTTGGATTTTGCAAATCAAGTAGGGCATCTGTCACTCCACTAGCGCTAGTTCATTTATTTTTTAATTATTCCTCACTCCTTAAAAGATCCCTTTTCTCCATTTTCAAGAAGAACAGGAGCATTTGACTCAGCTGTGCTGCCTCTGTTCTTCCAGGCTCGTTCATCATTGTCTGCCCCCTGAATGGAAAGTGGAGGGTCAGTTTTAAAAGGCTCCATGCTACAAGCTTTCCTAAATACATCAATAGCTCCCTAATGGAATTGGGGCTCTTGTCATTCAGACCACCCAGGTCTTCCAGCAAGCAAATGTACCTCAGGTACTTTGGTATACTCCATCCCATTAGCAGGCAATCTCATGCTACAATGTAAGCAGATTATTGTCTTTGCCATGGCTTCCCTTTCGACCATGATGTTGGACTACTGTTAAGGAGCTCTACATGGGGCTGATCTTGAAGACATTTCCGAAACTTGAATTGGTCCAGAAAGTTGCCACTAGGATGTTTGCAGGGATTGGAAGATTGGTGCATATAACTTGGGTGGGATGCTTTTAATGTATTTCTCTTTCCTTATGGCTTTGGGTTGCCTTGGGCAAGATAAGTGACAGACATATATATATATGTCTATATATAAGTGATAAGTGACAGACATATATATATGTAACAAGAAGCCGAAAGCACCAGCCTGAAGATGACGAGTGAGACCTCGTCGAAACGTCGCCCAGACACCCCGACTCTTACACGGGAAGACACCCGAAGACACCAAAACCTGCATATATATATATATATATATATATATATATATATATATATATATGATTGTGTATCAACTACACTTCTTACCAATTCAAGGTACAGCCTAAGAACTTTAAAGCCTTAAATCAACTGATACCAGAGTATCTTCAGATTTGCCACTTCTTGTGAGAATTCCATTGCACTGTAGAGTAGCAGGCGGACACAAAAGAGAGGTCCATCAGTTGTGGTGCTCAGGTTGAGGAATGGCTTACTTACAAAGGTTCACCTGAGCAATCCATTGGCCCCAATGAATGGCAATTAAGGCAATTCATCTAAGTACATTTAATTAACTTGACCTCTCATATGTACGTTCCCAATCTTATATTTATATTTTGATTGTTTTATTGATTACTTTTTTAGTGAGTTGCCTTGAGTAGAGAGTGACAAATTTGTCCATTTTGTGTTGTTCTGTTTTTCATTTTTCTCATTTTGAGTCCAGTTCATCACATTTCCACATCAGGCTATGCACAATCCTTTTGATCTTAATCTATTTTTTTTTTAAAAAGAACCATGACAATGTATTTTTTTTAAAAAAATAATTATTTTCTATATGTCATAGAGTTGGAAGGGACCAGAAGGTGATCCAATCCACCCACCTGCTCCAAAACAGGAGCTGTAAGTTGTTTTAAATTGTTTTTTAAATTGTTTTTAATGCTGTAACACACCCTGGAGGGAGGGAGGGAGGGAGGGAATAAATAAAATAAAATAAAATAAGTCTCTTCATCCAACCTACTCTCTCACACCAGATCACAGTGTTCTACTAGCACTATTTAATGAGCCTACGAAGAAAATAGTTTTAGGTGCTCAGGTAAAAGTGGAAAGCCACATTAAGCTGGGGAAAGCAAATGCATAAAATAAAAATACTTTTCCTCTTTCAAATCCAAAAAAATATATATTAACTTTGGAAACCAAAGCTTCCAAAATTATTTAGCAGGACACATTAGCATTGAGCCCAGTGGAAGCAATTTGTTTGCATCATTTACGTGCTACCCAGTTCTGATGAGTTGTGCTCTCTTATGACACTTGATACACATGTACTTTAAATTATATATTTATTAACAGCAGGTGCGTATTGTAGGCCATGGACAACTTGAAATCCACCACAGCCCTTCAGACTGTCAAATAAGGAGATGAAGACCAGATGGAGAGTGCCTGATATTGCAGGTGCAAACATGACATTTTCAAGTATTTTTACTTTTGTTTTAAAAAATCAAGATCTTATGCCCTCTTTTAAATAGTGTTATGCTTTGCAGACATTTATAGTAAAAGAAGTTTTGAAACCATTTCAGAACACAATAAAAAACAGTATGTGACACACTTTCTTCCTGAGTGTATTATGCTATGTATTCCAAATATGCAATAAAAAACTTAAGAAAATAAAGAAAATGGCTTAAAAACAGATTTTTCTGGTCATTTGTGATTTTTGGCATTCATTTTATTCCTCTACTTTGCTTTTAGCAATTGTTTTTGTTTTTAACATGAAAACCTGAGGGAGGGGGGGAATATAAACACAGAAGCTGAAAATTTAAGGATGTCCATAGAAAGTGGGTTTCCTTTTTCCTATTTCCTTTGCCTTCCTTTAATGGAATCTGGTGTCCACTAAGCCTTATTCTAACACTTTCTGACAATGCCATTTACCTAGAGAGGATTGACAGCAAAATTGCAGGCTGAAAGCAAAGAATGAGTTCACTTTTGTGGCTGCATAACTAGCCTTGCAACAGCTTCATTTGGTAGAACTGGCTCTCTCCTGGCCATTACCTCAGAAAACTCTTTTGCACGCATGCAATATAAGCAGCTGAGAGAGGCACAGAGCTGGCGGTCTGCTCACAAACCCTGCAGACAGGAAGACTCATTAAGGAGTCCCTAGTCATTGCTTTGTGAGTCTCAGAGGAAGCATCAGGGGCCTTATTTAAACTAGGTGTCTGGCAGACAGGTATACCAAAACCTGTCAAATGAAACTGGGGGTGGTGAGCGTGCAGCTGAATAAGTGAGTTCAATGGGAGGTGTGCATTTGTCTTGCTTATCTGCACAGGGACTGCTTTGTGCTGAAGGCAGGGCCTGTCACTGCAAAGACAAGGTCAGGCTGAAACAGAAAGTATAAAGCCAGCCTCCTCTGGTTCCCAGGTTACAGGATGGGAGGGATGCAATTTTTATTGCCATGTGGAACTGACTGTTCTGAGGTGCTGAAGGGTTATTTAATGAATGCCGAGCGGCTGTGTTTGAAGTTAGAAGGTCAGTCAAATATTCCCTGTAACCTTGGAGGGCTTAATCATGCCCTGAGTGCTAGCCGAGCTATTGAAGAGCAACCATTGCAAGCCGGGGATTTTGGCTTTCGCCTTTTCTTTTTCATTTGGCTGAGGTAATTCGCAGATTGGAATGCTGTGATTCGGTGGGGGCAGGAGTGCGAATGGTGGCAGGGGGGCTAGCGGGGAGAAGAAAAAAGTCATTTGGACTCCGTATGTTTGATTTTACTTCACAAGCTTTGTGCAAAGAAAAGAATTGTTAGGGCTTTGCTGGAGTCTCTATGATCCCCAACGAGAAGTTCAGGCCCTAGACATCTTTTCATCTTAAGATGAAACCTCATTTTAAAAACAACATCGCAGAGATGGAGTGAGAGAAATGACTGGTGCCCACATTGCTTCACATTGCTCTGCAATAAGGCCAACCTTAAAAGCTGTCGCTTAGTTCATATTCTTCGTGGTTAAGTTGGCCTCCAAGCCGTTGCTTAACATTGATTCATGATTATGCCTTTTGCTTGCCTGAATGGAGGATTGAGAGTTGGGAGGGGAGTGTGTGTTATTTTTCTAGAAAAAGAGGTGCCAGAACTGACTATGAACAGCCTCCCTTGTTCTCTTATAATGGCAATGGTGCCCACCTGAGAGATGCCAGGACTGAGTTCCACCAAGTTCCAGCTGAAAAATAGCCCGGGGGATGTACGTGTATGTCGAATTTAGCCTCCTTTACAAAGGTAACCTTTACACTCATTGATCCACCTATCTTTTGAGGTGATGTTATTGTTTTATTGACTGGTTTCATTGCATCTTTTATTTGAGTGTGACCTGCCTTGAGATAGTTTGCGAGAAAGGCTGGGATATAAAAGGTGTGAATGAAGGGATGAATGAGTCAATACGTACCAAATTCATGATAGCAATTCTTCATGCCCATTGTGGGGCTCAAACCTACAGTGATGAAGCTGTACTCTGCCATCTCAGCTAGCCACGCTGGTGTAGGAAAGGTGAACGATTAGAACATCCATACATTACTGGTGCCAAATGGAAGCCAGAAGTGGGTGAGTGGCTTTGCAGCAACAACCATACCACAAAGATAACATGTGAGTCACTGGACCATAGTCAGAAACAATGAGGTGGAATGATGGAGATGTGGGGCAGCCACCCAGTGCTTAATTTCTAATGTGAGAGATGTGAGGCGACCCATACCTAAACTGTGTATTCATGAAAGGCATATGTGGTTTCAGGTGTGCAGGGGGCGGGGGGGGAGTGCCTCTGGCAAACCCAGCTACAGTGTGCATTTCATATTGAAGTGTTTGCAATAGAAACCCTTTCCACATAATATTTACGAAACAGCTTTTTCAAAGATGAGTTTCTGGTGGCCTTTGTTGGGAACAAAACAACAAAAAAGTGGGGAGTGTCAAAACTATATATTGGGGGGAGGAATCGTGGATTGAATCCAGGGGTGGATCTACTATGAAACTAGTGAAGCGTAAGCTTCAGGACCCTAATCCCAGAGAAGCCCCAGAAGTGACCTTAGTCCACATGGCTTTAAAAATTTGCTTTAAAAAGTGCATCATGCATATATGTAACATTTCCCTAATTTTCATCCCCTCCCTCCAATAACGCAAACTATAAGACATAGGAAATTTTTGTTCACACCAGTGACTTTGACATGAGATAATCCAGTATGCCAATTTTAATGAAAAACTGAGATGTAGTAGTTAATTTTTTTAATAACGTGGTGATGTGTTGTAGAATAACCCAATTAAGAAGATAGCAGTGGTTACCCAGACCTCATTGCTGGTTGCGAAGGGCTCCCCCATAACAGTTTAAACTTCAGGGCCCCCCAAATCTAGGTCCACCACTGATTGAATCTGATTGTGGATGGCAGCAGCTATCCATGTTCAAGGAACGTAGGGTGCTGCCTTCTACCAGCCAGGTGAGGCCTTGCCCATCTGGTGCAGGATGATATTCTCTGGTTGTTTGCAGGGTCTCAGGGAAAGATGTTCAACTGGAGATGCTAAGGATTGAACCTTTGGACCTTTTGCTTGCAAAGCATATGCCTCACCACTGAGCTCGGTCCCCGGTCTCCCCCCCCCCAATATGTAGAGGTTTTAGGTGGGGGAGCCGAGATTCATTCTAGGTGGAAAACCGGCTGTTCTCTAATGCACTGCGCATTTGGAACGCTGCTCTAAAGTGAAAGTAAGAGATGTTCTGTTGGAAACCTGGGAAAGAAACGCAAGCTTTTCTCTTCTCTCACCTTACTTTGTCTAGATTTCCTTGGATGCTCCTGCCCTTTTCCTGTCCCAGGGGATGCCCCAGTTCACCTTTGCTTGCTTCTGTGGGCTCCATGGCTTCTGCAAGATGAAGAGGAAGAAGGAAGAGCCCAGCGCTGAGCAAGAGACAGCGGTGTGACCTTTCCTTTGTGCATCACTTTACATCTCTCTGTTGAGTTGGAGGAGCACAGCAACTGTGGTATGATGCTGTTACCCTTGCAGGCTGCCTCCTGCCCACTCTCATGGCTCTGCTCGGGGGGGGGGGGGACTGAGGGATGCAGCATCCACCAGCACAGGGGTGCATGTGGCCTCCAGACAAATTTTCTAGAGCCCTTAAGTCAATTTCAAAAAAGCCCTCTGCAAGGTACAAGGTATTAGTTTAGACCTCTGGGAAGAGAAAGCTTTCCCTCCACCAACAGCCTGCTGTGCAGAGAGACAGGACAGAAAGAGAGGATGTCAGAAAGTGAGAGAGAGAGAGAAAGAGAAAGAGGTGCCAGAAAAAAAGGGAGAAAAGGGGGTGACCCCACTCATTTTTTTGGTTTGGCCTGTTCTGGCCTGTTAGGGAACTGACATCGGAGCGAGAGGTGAAGGGGAGGCTCCCAGATTATGCTGGCGAAGGACCCAGCAGCAGGGGGAGAAACAGCTCAGTAGAGGGGGAAGCCAATCAGCGCAACACCGGGGATAAAGGGAGGCAGACGGGGGAAGTGGAGAGAGGGCTCGAGGACTCTTCACTGGACATCAGTGAGGAGAGCCCAGGTCCTCCGCTACCCACGCCTTCCCTGCACAGAAGACTCCCGCACAGTGAGAGGAGGAGGAGACTGGGTGTCAAACAACTTTTATGTTGGAAGAGGTTCAAGAAACGCCCACTGACGGATTCTGCCAGTGACTGAGGCAGCCACCATGAGGAGAGGCTGTGCAGTCAGAAAGTTTTAACAAGGCAAATTAACCAAGAAAGGCACCAGTTTACGCACGAGTAACTCATACCCATTACATGGCCCTACCCACAATAATCATGTGCCCCTGACAGAATGTGGCCCTCAGCAGGAAAAAGGGTTGCCTGCTCCTGTACTAGCATCTCTGCATTATTTTTTAACATCACCACAGATTTGTGGAGGTGTCAGCGGAGAGGTTGGAGCAAACCAAAGGAATTGTGTTTCTGGTGGAGGCTGAGTGGGGAGAACCTAGCTCCATGTCCCCCACAGAGATGCTGCCCCTCTCCTTTTGGCTCTTCCATGGAGCTTGATGGATTAGCTCAGGAAGGAATACTGGCAGGAAGAGATGAACCCATTATGTGAATGATAGCCTCTCTCATCAGTGCCGGCAGTGGGAAGAGGAGAATGTGGAAGACGTTAATCTGCTTTATTACATTTATTTCTCTCTCCTTGTTTTTCTCCCCTAGAGACTTTGCAGGCTTGGCGGGGGAAAAACCTCGCTCTGTGCAGATAGGAATGTAACTGAGGATCCAGAAGCCAAGCTGGGCAAAATGGCAATTCTACACGGTGTCCTATTTGGAATTACCCTGAGCCTTAGAGACGGTGGGTATCATGACTTAAAAGATTCTGTTAGCTTCTTAAGATACCACTTTATTGGGCTTTTTTTCATCCATTGTGTAAGAAAGCTGCCTGCAAAATCCTCCGGATATAATCAAAATTAATTTGAAAGTTCATTTAGAAACAAAGCACTAATGTGCTTATATTGGATTATCTTAATGAACATTCTGTCATACACTTTCATATAAAATCTAGTAGATGCCCCCCCTTTCTGTTGAAGCATTGCCACTTGCACATTGAAAAAGAGGAAGAAATTCATAACAAACAAAACAAAAAAAGATGTAGTAAGTACAGCTATTTAGAGATGCTATTTACAGAAAGACTGTGACCAGGTGACCTTATGTGCCTGCTCAGTCTGCTGTCCCAGGTCCTCACAGTTGAGGGGCAAGCGGAAGACCTTGCAGCTCCTCCTCCTTATGGTTTTAAACTTAACTTGGACTGGATAGTCCTCCCAAGAAAGTATGTCCTCAAACAGAAGATTGTCCTATGTAAAGTAGGACACATGGCCACCCCATTAACTGTTGAGCCTATTTCAATTATTGAATAAAACCAAAGAAGGCATGAGGGAGAAGGGAGCCTTTTAACTATATAAATATAGTTGTTTTAACTGATTTTAATATTGTTTTAATACAGATTTCCATTGTTGTAACCCAGCTTGGGACCTTATAATACAGTGTGGGATACGAGACCTACCATAATTAAAAATAATGAATGAACAAATACTACCACTATTACTACTACTGCAGGCCGCCGGACCCTTGACAGTGTAAAATTTCCAGAGCTGGAACTATCATTCTAATGTATGGTGTTCCAGTGTGTTTATATTAGGGTTGAGGAACTGGATCTGGCTAAAGAGTCAGATGCATAGAGGCCAATCCACCATGGGCCACTTGGGCAGATGAGAAGGGATGCCTACCTGCCAGTCACCTGACACCAGCTGGCTGAAATTGCAGAGGAAGATTGCTCCTTCATTTGTGATCCTGAATTGAATTAGATACTTTTAAAATTCAAGCTATGGCTGCAAAGGAGGACTTAGGAATGCACCCCTGGTGCTTTCTTTGTAGCCTTGGCTTGAATTCTGCTCTTTTTGAATATAACATCTTTTTCTGTCATCGGGCACAGGAAAAGTGGGCATGGTTCATCCAAGACAGCCTAGTGGGCCAACTTCTAAGACCATTACTGCTTTTTTATCATGAGGGCATGATTTGATGGATGTCACATCACATATCTTTATTCTATGGGGCACAGGAGATTAATAAATCTAGCCCTGGAAGTATCTGATGAGCTGACTGTGGATGGCATGCAAGTTTATCTTATGATAAACTCTCTTAACCTTTCCAAGCTCCTCATCTCTGCCAAGAGACAAGATTTGCATCATAGTAGCAAAACTGTACATGCTGGTGACTTGAGCTCTTTTCACGAGGACTTACAAGTCTGGCTGATTGCCAAGAACCACACAGCAATTGTTCTATTTTCTTACCCCATAATGGGATTGTAAAATTTGTGTCCAGTAAAGATGACCAACTATGAGCTAAATATGATGTCATTCCAGGGAAGGGGTCCCCCCTTTTTTGTAAAGAAAAAAATAGAAACTAAATAGGTTTTAATCAATCTTTGTCAAGTTCTAGGGAACAATGTTGCTGTAGGAGATGGCTGAAATGCTCCAAACCTGTAATTCTAAAGAGCAGTAAAATAATGGGCATGAAGCCACAATGAGGATTCATTTCCTCACAGAATCAGTTTTAAAAGTTCACAGGAGTCCTTTTCTCCTTCTCATTGCCATGGAGCTGAATGAAGAAACTCACACAAGACTTTGGCTAGTTCAACTATACACAAAAACAAGGCTAGGATAGCAGCCTAACTTATCTAACAATGGAAGTCACCCTGGAACAATTTGGCCATCACAACAAAGAGTGCTTTCTGGATACCACCACCTTATACATTGTTACTTTGGACCAAGTCCCATTGAACTCAGTGGAAGCTTATTTCTGATGTAGAATCAATATATTTTAGATTCATTGTCTTCTCAAAGAGCATTCAAAATGTATTCTAACCACATTTTAGCCACAAAAAGCGTGCAAGTCTCATCTCCATAAAATAAGTGTCAAGATTACTCCCCCCCCCCGCTTTAAGATGTTGAACTATCTATGCCACCTTGTACAAATCTGGGGGTGCTAGCCAATAGGCATCCACCTGAGCTGAAATTTCTGCAGCTTAGGTTGAACCATGCTGAAAACTGCATAACTGGGTTTTTTTCCTCCAAAGCTTGCACCAGGACAAACATACACATTTACTTGGAACTACCAAACCATCGTCTGACCAAACTGCGGGAGGCAGTGGAAGACAGGAGTGCCTGGCGTGCTCTGGTCCATGGGGTCACAAAGAGTCGGACACGACTAAACGACTAAACAACACCAAACCATCTCCCATCATGCTTAATAAGTCCCCCCCTCTCATATACATAACTATATAGCCCTTGATGTTTTCCAGATGAACTGCTCACTACCATTTTCAAGATAAGTTCTTCCCCTCTAAGAAAGCCATTTCCAACAAAACTTATTTAATATGTTCATCCCTATGGAAGGTAATAATGTAAGCAGAGTGCACTCTCCCCAGTTTCCACATACACATACATCCAGACAAGGCTGTATCAGAACTAATCAAGCAGTGACATTGTTTTTGCTCTCATACTTGTCTCTAAAATTACATTGGCAGGCTTCAGTGTTGACTCTAAATCATATGGCTTAGAGTTGCTTAACCTGCTAGTTTATATTTTCCAAGTATCAATACAGTGGTACCTCGGGTTACAGACGCTTTAGGTTACAGACTCCACTAACCCAGAAATAGTACCTCGGGTTAAGATGAGACGAGGATGAGGATGAGAACAGAACTCGTGTGGCGGCAGTGGGAGGCCCCGTTAGCTAAAATGGTACCTCAGGTTAAGAACAGTTTCAGGTTAAGAACGGACCTCCAGAATGAATTAAGTTCTTAACCCGAGGTACCACTGTACTGCAATGTATGGATGCAAACGACTCATTTTTGGTTGGAAACATGTGCATCCGAAAGAAACATAATAATATTTGCAGTTTTTCAACTTTGAGAAAGATGTTTAAAAATGAATGAGAATCAACAGTCAATATAGGTGAGTGGGAAGTTAGTCAGTGTGTGTGTGTGTGTGTGAAGATTTTTACCATTAAAACTAATTGCCTGCAACTTTGCTTCAGGGTATCTTTCAAGATAGATAATATATTGTCTGTCTGGATAAATATTAGTCTTGCTCGGAGCCAGAATGTCTCCCAAATGTTTAATGGTAGGGTAGGAAACAAAACTGTGTGTGTGATGAAGCTTTCTTCAAAGTTGTGCTTTGTTTTGATCTTTTGACAGAGGTGATGCTGCCAAGACAACTTTCATTGTACCTGTTTAAGGTAAATGACAAGTTTTTGTGACCAGCTGGATGGTTGCAGGACATGCGCAAATTGCAGAAATGAAGCCAAGGAAGGGAGAATGAGTCAAATACCTTGTTGTACAGCTTCCCAAGAAGAAACTGTGCTAAATTATAAACATGAACATCTTTCCCAACCTAAACTACTCTGCTATGTACACTTGCACTACTAATCCTAGAATCTTAAACTGTGAATAAATCCAATAATTGTGTTATTTCTGACTGGCATTTAAAGGTATTACAAAAAATATAAGTATCAGGTTAATTTCAGGTTGTACAGTTACTGCATTCCAATATTACCTAAAGTAGAAAGGATACTTTAAAAAAATCATAATACAGTTGTATGGGGTTTTTTTTGCACTGAGGCTGATATGGCTATAAGAAGCACTTTATTTCTACAGGGTCAGTAGATATATGTTTTGGGATGAGGTTAGACCAGCATCTTAATGTTCATGGCTTTGTTGCTCGCAAGGATATAATCCCTCAGGAGATAGAAACAAAAAACCCCAAACATCTACTCAGTATCTCTTACCTTCTGCTTATAGCTTATTGCTATAACCATCTGATATATTCTCTGAATTTCAAAGCTGAATGCCTGGGTGGTCAGTGAATTTATGAATTTTTCAGAGGGTGGCTGAAAATGTTTTATATTATTTTGTCTGGCCATAGAAAATACTGCAGTGACCAAATCTTGTCATAATTATCATTGTAAGCAATAGGCACTATATTGAAATTGGTTGAAATCCTGTGCATATTTATGTATGCAGTATACAAAACTGTGGGCTGGATTGATTCTGCATCTCTGATTAATGGAAAGAATTGTTATCTACCCCATCTATTTATTGAATGTACCTGCAGTCAATTCGCACAGTCACATTTATGAGTGACCACACGTATATATAGACCACTAATGATTCAAGTAAAGTCTATATAGATTTATATATTTATCTATATTTATCTATATACACATATAGTCTAAGTTTACTCTTAATTATGCTGGAGCCTAGCTAGTGCACAGCAATTTATTTTTATTTTAAAATGTCCTACGTTCTCTGAAATACGTATGTGTAACCTAGACGTGGGCATTGGTCAAACCCAGCAACTTTGAGATCCTTGGATGTACACACCTTGAACCTACCAGAAACATTACAAGGCAATTATATATCTTTGTGAAATAAATTAGAAACTCAAATGTTTCTTTAGTTAGGCTCATGAAAGCTGTTTTTTCCACAGGGCGGAGAACTTGCTGAGAAGTTACAAAGACACACAGATAACTCTGTCTTTGCTATATGACTCCAACAAGTTCCTCTTCTGGGAACAATGACACTGATTGTGTCATTGGATATAACAGTAATATTGTATGTATTCAGGGTTGAAGGTGCTATACAAAAGCTAAGTGTTAACGATAAAGCACAAGCTTCAGTCCATTCCTTTTGACAAACTACTTAAACACATACTTATATTGTAGGCTTTGAGAACCACAGCTACCTTGGAAGTTACAGTGGTTCCTTTGAACAACTTGAGCACAGAGTCGTTGATAAGGGATGGAATTAAGTGTGCCTACGAACACTTGCTAGGCCAGACCTAATGATAGTGGTCCACATTCACCGTTACTGTAATTCCTGTGACCTCCATGGATGTTCAAAACTCTCCACATTTAAAGGTACTGATGTGTCCTTATCAGCCACCCAAACTTCCTCTGAGCAGTGCATGAGATTCCAGGGGTCTTGGCACTTAACCAAGGTTTGTGTTTCATTTGGAAAATTAAGGCACATATGCAGTGTACTGACATCCTGAACAGGATAAGCGGCATAGCCTGTATTTTTTACACTGCTCTTTGTATCTTCCTTTAATACTCCAAATATTTGCGAAATGATAAGAGTTTAGGGGGATCTGCCTGACAAACACATAACAATATGTTTAATGCCATTAACCAACAACCAGGGTATTGAGACTCACTTTATAGTCATTTTCAAGCCACCTGTATTGATTTAAAACACTGGGGAATCTAACTCATCCAGAATGCATGTATCATCCATGGGGAATATGCCAGTGGAAACCCCTGCAGTTCCTAAATATAAATCTATGTCATGGGCATCAGAAATGGTAGCGATTGTGATATTGCCTTTAACAAGAGGAGCAAATAAGAGTAATTGAGGGCACAGGCAAAAATACAACTTGGCATAGACCTTGATGCCTTTCCAAGGTACTCCAGTGTGGCGTAGTGGTTAAGAGCGGTAGACTCGTAATCTGGTGAACCGGGTTCGCGTTTCCGCTCCTCCACATGTAGCTGCTGGGTGACCTTGGGCTAGTCACACTTCTCTGAAGTCTCTCAGCCTCACTCACCTCACAGGGTGTTTATTGTGGGGGAGGAAGGGAAAGGAGAATGTTAGCCGCTTTGAGATTCCTTCAGGTAGTGATAAAGCAAGATATCAAATCCAAACTCCTCTTCTTCATCTGAAAAAGTCTGATGCCTCCAAGTTCATTATAAAGGATGTCACATTTAGGGAGCTTTCTTCTGTCATAATTATGGGTCATGCCCCAGATTAAACCTCCACCTACCCCCATCAGTGGTAGCTGTTACCTGTTACACATGCTCTGTTCATCTGCGATACTTTGGCCAACTTTTAGAGCTGGCAAGACCAAACTGTGTAGTAGTTAACAAGAGACAGTCAGTTGGGTCATGTCAGGACATATCTCTGCAGTGGGGACAAGCGAGTCTTAAATGTTCCTAGCATAGCCCCACAGTCCATCCCCCCCCCCTGCTGCGGACGATTTGTTCAGCTCTCACTGCTTGGAAAATCTTGAGCCTATCTTGAAGACTGAATGCTTTCTGTGTCTTGTTTTGTTTGCTCACATTGCATTTCCCCCCCTAAAACTCCGAAATGTCTATTCAGGCTTCTTTGTGAGAAACCCCCTGGACATAAGGGTAGATGAAAATAGATGCTGTTATATTAACTATTTTTAGATCTCATTGTAATTGTGCCTATCGTGCAGAAAGTTTTTGCCTTGCTATGCCATACTGGTTGGTCTGATCTGGATCTCCAGCTCTTGTCAGTAAAAAGGAGTCTTACTTGAATTGAGGACAGGGAAACACGGAGGCAGAAAATGTCCCCGAAGCAGGCTACATTTGTTTCTTCTCCCCTTTTTGCTCTCTGGATTCCATCATATAGGAACCTAAATAGAAATATTCCTCAGTAGTCTTCCAGTCTCAGTAGCCATAGAAACCAGCTATTTTTATCTATTTTGCATGATATCAATAAATGACTTTTTCTACACTGGATAGACAGGTCAACTCAGCTTCCTGCTAACTGGATGTCCTTAATAAGCCATGCATATCTGTTGTATAATATTGTACACTGAGAATAGAAAACAGGATTGTTTGTAAGTGCACAAAGGATTCTGCTATGTAGATAATTCACATTCTATTACATACCCTTTCAGAGAGAGAAAATATTTATGAGAATTTTTAGAATACACCCTTTGTAGTATTTATTTATTTATTTTAAAAAATGTATTGAGAACCAGGTGGTGGTTGTCATTTATCCTTGATACACAAGCATTCGCTTTTAACTAAGATGACAGCTTTTTTATATTAAAAAAAAACAGACACACCACAGTGTCTCCTTAAGATTAAATTAATGACTGTGAGAATATCACTGTAACACTAAAGAAAGCCAGCCAAAAATAGTGTAATTGTTTTATGGAATCCAGTCTGTATTTGCTAAAAGAGGCTTTTATAAAGCAGGATAAATAATCAAATTTGTATGCTCAATAATCAAGTGCACTTCACAAAAGAACATAATTGCAATTTGTAATGCAGGATGCTTCTCCTAGGATTTCCAGTCCCACAATTGGATGATTATGGTAGTCTGCCATATCTCTTTGGAGTCCTAAATGTTTATCCATTTATTTACATTGCAGAGATGAAGGCATTGCAATACATGTAAAACATTTATTTGAAACCTATACAGTAGAGTCTCCTTTGTCAAAACCTTAATTGAAAACTTGTTATCCGAATTCACTGTGTACTTCAGAACTTTTGTATCCCTCTGAAAATATTTCCATTTATGTGGCCCACTGAGTATTTGAATGCTTTGGATGACTCCAAGGCCATTTCAACACACATATCTGTACAGAATTGCTGTATGTGCCCTTAAAATCCTATGAGCCTTTTGGTTGGGGAAATTTTTCTGGTGAAAAAAATGGTGCTAAAAATACATATTCATGGATTGTATGTGATATATATGATATATCTTGATACAAAGTAAGGCTCATTGACATCTTGCTAGATGTTACTGAGATTGCCTTGCTAAAATGAAAGAGATCATTCTACATGCCCCAAAACCTTAGCTAAGGTAAAATCAGAGAAGCCCCACTGACTTTATTACTGATGCAAGCCTGCTGAGCACGTTATATATACATTCCAGTGCTTCTCAACACTGACACAGCAGGACCCTCTTCCAATCGGATCAGTAAACCCCTCACGGCACAGCTGATTTTCTTTTAGCACTTAACAGATATATTTTGGGTTGTAACAACATAAAGCCCAAAGACTTCTGCTCTAACAAGGTGGTTTACAAGGTTGTATTATAAATTATAGATGCCTATCATGTCTGTATCTTTCACTGAAATACTTGCCGATCGATTGGCCTTCTGGCTGATTAATTCCCTTTTCTTCCCAATGCCCGTTTTCGAACCAGCTTGCTTGACTTCAGTTCCTTCCTTTGTATTTTCTTTCTGTAAACTATGCACTTGAAGTAAGCACTTTTTTGCTCTAACTGTGAAAGCATGCTTAGGAGAGCAGATATGTTAATTGCTGTAATAAACAGACTTTATTATTACGTCTCTTTGCAGTCTATAAATTACATCTGCTGTTGCTTGATGCTTTGTTTATTGCTGCTACAGATGAACTGAAATACAGCCCTAACCTGAACCACTGCTCACTTAAACAAGTGAAAGGAGCACAAAGGTAGAAACACTTGCTGACTATGATCAGGAATAGAAAGCAAAAGGGTGGTTGAAAGGGGAGGTAAATGAGGCCACTTTGCTGGAAAATGAGCTGTCCACCCTCCTTTTTATTATTCCGTATGATGCAAACAACACAGAAATAGCACAGCCATTACAATGTTTTCAGTTAACAAGCTTTTGGATCTATATACACTACCCTGGCAGCCTAGAATATCCAAGATGTTTGGGCTACTGGGCCAGGAAATTCAAAAGGTGCCCTCCAGAGTGGGACATGCCTACAATCTTGCTGTTCTTTGAAGCCATCTCCAAATCTGATGCTTAATGGTAGGATGAACTCTGCATGACAATGTGGAAAGGAAACAGAATGAGTGGGGAGGTCCTCTTAAATCCCTGCTGATGTATCTAGGCATATCTACCCTGGCACCTCCAGGCAGGGATGAAGAAAAACCTGTAGTTAGTGTAGACCAGTGAAGGCCAAACTTGGCCCTCCAGCTGTTTTGGGACTACAATTCCCATCATCTCTGATCACTGGTCCTGTTAGCTAGGGATGATGGGAGTTGTAGTCCCTAAACAGCTGGAGGGCCAAGTTTGGTGTAGACTGGTATAGACCAAGGATGAGGAATCACAGGCCTGGAGGCCAATGCAAAAGCCTCTTTCAAGCCCTCATGACTCTCCCTTGACCATACATGCTTTCCAGGCCACAGCCCTCACCAGCCCTGCTTTGTACTCTCCTAGGGTGTAGTTGCCTGGCTGGAATATGTATGCAAACTCAGGTTGGGATTGCCTGGATGAAAGACAGAGGGAGAAACTAGTCTACCATAAAGGTAAAGGACCCCTGACCAGTCTCAGACGACTCTGGGATTGCGGCACTCATCTCGCTTTATTGAGGGAGTGGGCATGACTAAGCTGCTTCTGGCAAACCAGAGCAGCGCACAGAAACGCTGTTTACCTTCCCACTGGAGCGGTACCTATTTATCTACTTGCACTTTGACGTGCTTTCGAACTGCTAGGTTGGCAGGAGCAGGAACCGAGCAACGGGAGCTTACCCTGTTGCGGGGATTTGAACCGCCAACCTTCTGATCGGCAAGCCCTAGGCTCTGTGGTTTAACCCACAGCACCACCCACATCCATACAAACACAATAAATTCACATTTGCTGATGTGCCCACTCTTGTCTCTGGTCTGTTCCATTGGCAATACTTTTTACTAGAACCAACCAAAATGTCACCAAATCATGACAAGCTTTCCACTTCTACAGAACTCTGTCAGGCAAGATGCTACACAAAGTATGGGGAAGGGGAGGGGGGAGTACAAAAACTAGCCTGGGTGTTGAAACCAGGTCATCTTACAGATTCAGTTCCAAGATGGAGATTGCAGAGTGACTGGCCTCTCCCAAGTGTCAGAGTCATGAGGACCCCCCTTACCCACTCTCCTCATATGTTGTGTAACATATTTGAGTTCTGGGGAACTCACAAATTTGTTAGAATTTTCTGACATTTTGGTTGGTCCTAAGAAAGCTATTGCTAAGGGAGATCTTGAGATGAAGACTGAAACCAAAGAAGCATCCAAAAGACGAAATGTTGTAGTTACAGATAACCTCAGCTACTCTCACAGGTCTAATTCCAGCATTTAATCTACTGGATAAATGGTTCTCTAGGAAGATGGGTGTGTTCCCTAATACCTTTTATTGCCTCGGATATTCCAGGTTCTAAAAATAAAACTGCAAAAGT
Organism: Podarcis vaucheri; assembly: GCF_965113315.1. Lineage (NCBI taxonomy): Eukaryota > Metazoa > Chordata > Lepidosauria > Squamata > Lacertidae > Podarcis > Podarcis vaucheri. The sequence goes on along the minus strand of NC_138764.1, from coordinate 65,892,251 downwards.
TGTCACCAGTTTTAAATAGACTTAAAGGATTTATTTAAACATGATGGTTTGTGATATCTATATCTATATCTATATCTATATCTATATCTATCTATCTATCATATATATATATATATATATATATATATATATATATATATGTATGTATAACTTTATTTTCAAGGTCTAGGCCTTCATAAGACATACCGGAATGTATTAAAACAATACAAATACAATTAAAAAATTGATAGAAAGATAACCAACACAAATCAGATTAAAGCAGCAAAAAGAATACAGAGAGCCTCCTTTAAAAAAAACAAAAAACCCCAATCCAAATAAAAAGAAACCAGCCTTTTATAATATTTCTAGATCACTTGTCTTTTTTGTTATTTCACAAAGAGAGCAACCCTAGTATGAGAAAAGGACATATGAAACACTATCATCTATATGTAGCCTATATCCAAAATCCAGGAAGGTCACTTGAAACTCTATAAGAGATCAATAAACCTCAGATTTAAGCCTTATTTGATGTGGAGAGCTCCAAATCTAGTAATCTAATCCAAAATGAAAAATAAATGTGTGAACCACCCTAAAGATGAAGTGTAAAAGAACCACAAAGCCTTTTACACTCAAATCCCTTTCTCTGCTTTAATGGTAAGATATATTCCTGTGAATTAATAGATCAGCTTCCTATTCCTTAGGTAAGATATAAAGAACAAAGTAGCAGCAGTCTGTATCAAAACAAGTACATGCTTCACAAAGCTTTTTCCTGGGATATAAAATGTCAGGACAAACTTTATTATCTATTGCAGTGGTGGGCAGATTTCAAACATGCAAGATCTATACTTGTTTTTCCCCTAGAACTCAAGAGCTGGAGTGAAGCGCAAAATATTGGCTTAAAAAGATGGACAGACATACACTTAGAACTAACAAACAGGGCACCTCTGGGAATAACCCATCCCAGAATATTTTTCAGTGTCGGAACTGAAATAAAAGTCCTTTCACACAAAAATCCATTCTTGGTTTCTCCCCCTCATCTATGTTTGTTTTTGTTTTTGTATTGTTTTGTTTCAGTAGCCTAATTTCAGGAGGAAAGCTGAAGTTATGGGAATCAGAAATCTTTGCTAAGGACCTGGTAGATATGGATCAACTTTTTGCCTACCCCTGACTATTGTATGTGCGTCATTAAAAGTTGAATAAATTATACTGGAAACTTCGACAAACATGTTAAAACTCCCATTTATTATAAGATACAAGGCATTTAGAGATATCCTAAGGTAAAACTTCAATAGGGGCTCTTCCAGAAATCAGCTTCCATAGGAACAGCAGCTGCTGATCTGAAAGTACATTTTAACAAAAAAAAAAAAAAAAGTGCTGGTAAAAGTGCAAAAGAAGTATTTAAAAAGCAAAGAATTCAGAGAATGGGCACATAATAGCCTTAAGAAGATGAGGTCTGCATGGGGCAACTGAGATTATGGCCCTGAGCAGACTCTTTCAGAGGTACCGAAAGGTCCAGGCTGCTTCCAGCTGTTGGGGATGCTAGTGATAAGAACAATAAAAAAGATGACATATGAAAACAATTAGACACCAAAAACTGGTTTTGCTCATATAAACAACAGATCTGAGAAAACATGTTCATCAAGGTCCCATTTTGAGCCATCAGAACGGATGTATTTTTATGAATATTTGTGAGCATTTTAAACTCTTTAACAGGAAAAAGATCTATCAGTTAACAACAAAAAAATTGCATTTAATTTGCTTAAATTTGCAGCCCTAATCAGACAGAGTGCGCCACTTGGGGGGGGGGTGTCTGATGCACATAAAGACAAGTTGTGAAACTTATCTAATGCCAAAAAACGAACAACTGTGTGAGGTCCCCACCCTAAATCAATAAGTGTCTAAATTTAATGCCTTGGCAAAATGGCCTTCCTGCGTCCCCCTCTGCTTGGCTTTTGCCCTGAGTGCACAAAAAACATGGCCCTGGAACCTGCCTTTTACTTCACAAAACAGTTAGAAAGGAGTGATTGATGCCAAAGCTTGATAAATAGCAGCTTAGATAAGAAAAAAATTAACCTGAAATGGAGTCAGTGGAAGCTATTATTTCAAAGGCACTTCCATGTAAGCATTTGTTGGTTTGTACCTTTATTGGGACGCAGGTGGCGCTGTGGGTAAAACCTCAGTGCCTAGGACTTGCCGACCGCATGGTCGGCGGTTCGAATCCCCGCGGCGGGGTGCGCTCCCATCGTTCGGTCCCAGCGCCTGCCAACCTAGCAGTTCGAAAGCACCCCCGGGTGCAAGTAGATAAATAGGGACCACTTACCAGCGGGAAGGTAAATGGCGTTCCGTGTGCTGCGCTGGCTCGCCAGATGCAGCTTGTCACGCTGGCCACGTGACCCGGAAGTGTCTGCGGACAGCGCTGGCTCCCGGCCTATAGAGTGAGATGAGCACACAACCCTAGAATCTGTCAAGACTGGCCCGTACGGGCAGGGGTACCTTTACTTTACCTTTACCTTTATTATAGGTATTCAGGGATGCGGGTGGCGCTGTGGTCTAAACCACTGAGGCTTAGGCTTGCCGATCATAAGGTCGGCAGTTCAAATCCTGCAACAGGATGAGCTCCCGTTGCTCGGTCCCAGCTCCTGCCAATCTAGCACTTCGAAAGCACCTCAAAGTGCAAGTAGATAAATAGGTACCGCTCCGGCGGGAAGGTAAACGGTGTTTCCGTGCACAGTTCTGGTTCGCCAGAAGCGGCTTAATCATGCTGGCCACACAACCCGGAAGCTGTCTGCGGACAAACACCGGCTCCCTCGGCCAGTAAAACGAGATGAGCGCCACAACCTGAGTCATCTGCAACTTAATTGGTCAGGGGTCCCTTTGCCTTTATTATTTAACCCAGGCCCACTTCACATATAGGTTAGTTTTCATATATCTTTTCCCCAAAACACCAATGCCTCTTTGGGCACATTTAATTTTATGGCAGCCAGCAGCAGCAGGCTGCCCTCAGTTTAAAAATAACTATTTTGACAGTTTTGATGCAGCTATGTGAACTACATGATTTTTGCATTCTGTACTGCCTGGAGCTATATGAGCTGAGAATAAGGCAGTAAGGAAAAAGATCAGACAGTGCCATCTGCAGGGCTTTCCCTCAGCTTTTTTTCCCCCCACAGAACACATCAGCTAGCAAAGCAGAACTTTGGAAACTTAATTCCTTCCACGAGGGCACTTCGCCACAGCAGGAGTCTAAGATCCACAGTAGGCTGAAGATAGGCCAGGTTTTTTGGATATAAGTGAAAACAATGAATGGTGTCATAAACATCATTTACAGAGATCCAGGATGAGGAAGAAAGGATAGAAGGGAGAATCGTCACTTAACCCTTGGGCTGCAACCCAAGGTTGGAGGATGGATGGTGGCTAACAGATTGAGGTTGAATCCTGACAAGACAGAAGTGCTGTTTTTGGGGGACAGAAGGCGGGCAGGTGTGGAGGATTCCCTGGTCCTGAATGGGGTAACTGTGCCCCTGAAGTACCAGGTGCGCAGCCTGGGAGTCATTTTGGACTCACAGCTGTCCATGGAGGCACAGGTCAAATCTGTGTCCAGGGCAGCTGTTTACCAGCTCCATCTGGTACGTAGGCTGAGACCCTATCTGCCTGTGGACTGTCTCGCCAGAGTGGTGCATGCTCTGGTTATCTCCTGCTTGGACTACTGCAATGCACTCTACGTGGGGCTACCTTTGAAGGTGACTCGGAAACTACAACTAATCCAGAATGCGGCAGCTAGACTGGTGACTGGGAGCGGCCGCCGAGACCACATAACACCGGTCTTGAAAGACCTACATTGGCTCCCAGTACGTTTCCAAGCACAATTCAAAGTGTTGGTGCTGACCTTTAAAGCCCTAAACGGCCTCGGTCCAGTATACCTGAAGGAGCGTCTCCACCCCCATCATTCTGCCCGGACGCTGAGGTCCAGCGCCGAGGGCCTTCTGGCGGTTCCCTCATTGCGAGAAGCAAAGCTACAGGGAACCAGGCAGAGGGCCTTCTCGGTAGTGGCACCCGCCCTGTGGAACGCCCTTCCAGCAGATGTCAAAGTGATAAACAGCTACCTGACATTCAGAAGACATCTTAAGGCAGCCCTGTTCAGGGAAGTTTTTAACGTGTGATATTTTACTGTATTTTTGGTTTCTATGGAAGCCGCCCAGAGTGGCTGGGGAGGCCCAGCCAGATGGGCGGGGTATAAATAATAAATTATTATTATTATTATTATTATTATTATTATTATTATTATTATTAATGAAGCTGTTAAATTAACCTTTTAAAACTATTTGCAGAAGCATCCCTGTTTACTCAGACAACATCTGGAGAAAAGTTAATGATTTTGGAGATTTTCAGTGCAAAAAAATTAAGTATAAATTTCATACAGCACCATCTTAGATGTATTCTCTTTACTAAAGATCCATCATCTTCAAATGGGGTGTATGGGGTGTTAGGACAGGAGTAGTACCTCTACTATTGGGGGACATGTTGTGCTCCTTCTGGGGTAGTTTCTCCATCTTTGGTCCCCACCCTGCACTCAGCTCTCACCTGTGGCTCCTGGAAGCTGTCAGCATTTGACAGCAGCCACACCTCAGGAACAGCTTCAACTTGCCAGCTAAACCAGGTGAGAGTAGCTGATGGGTCTCAAACCATCAGTGAGTTAGGGATTTCCCCAGCATGTGAAGACAGGTTCTAGCAGACTGATGGATGAGACCAATAGTAAGGCCAATGGTCAAGACGGTGGTTTCTGCACGTGCTGTAGAAGGGAGGGGCAGATGGGGCTCATCAACCTGGAAAGGGAGTCCATCTATGAGAAGGAAAACTCTGATCCTAGATCTTTGCTGCCTTGCAGGATACCTTGGGGGGGGGGGAGGCAAAGGAGTAACCCCTATACAAATTAGGAGTGGAGTCCCTAAGATGGTTGGATGGCGCCTTGTAGGTCTTCTTCCAGGAACTCCAGCAGCCAACCTGGTGCCAAACATATTGCTCTGCTTTCCTTTGGACCACATCAGTGAAGCTGAGAGGAGGGTCTTGTCATCTGGGCAGCCCAGGACCTCCATACACACTGTGCAGGCTTATGGCCTGGAGAGGTCACTTTGGTGCTACTACTGCAGCAATTTGACTTCACCCCTGGAGGCACACTCCATTGTGTCTTGAGGCAGAGGGATGCCAACAGCCATCTTAAAATAGTGCCTGATGAGAAATATGCAAATGGCTTTAAAAACAAACTAAAACACTATTCCCCCCCTTTCAGAACCATTGCCTCATGCAAACTGATACAGATTTAGTCAATCTGATCAATTATTTTATCAAGTAGCAACCTGATCCTATTAGGTGAGCTAAAAAGCACATTGATTTGGATGGGTTGGTGTGTGCTATCGCTGCAGTTTCACATATGCACAGGATTTCTGTGGTGACAATCCTGTGCACACTTACTTGGTGGTGGTGATGAAGCAGACTCAGTACACAAAGAAGCTTGTACCATACTAAATTTGGGGTCAGTCTTCAAGTAAGTCCCATTGAACTAATTATTTCCTTTTGAGTTCTAGTTAAATGTGCTTAGACTGCAAACAGTCTACCACCATTACATTTCTAGGAAAGCAGTAATTTGGTGAAATGCTGGCTCTCCTACAGGCATGCACATGCATGGTTTCGGCTGGACTTTAGGTGGCAGGTGGCAGCTATAAGATTTATTGGCGTGGGTTACGTGGACTCAAGTCTTCCGTGGCATCATTGTTATCGACCTGTTGTGCGTGAAAGTGTACGCGGTTTACATCTTCATTAAATTACAGAGGTGAAGTCAATATGGAGACGACAACAAAATAAGAGTCTTGTTGTGCATTACAGACTTTAACCATTCATGAGACAGGTAAGAAGTGTTGGTCTGCCAACTGAGGACTTCTCATGCCTCAGAAGACTCGGTCCACAAAATAGCTACACTTTTTTAAAGCGACACAAGGCTCTTTGTTGTATTTTCCTATCAACAGCAACAGTCGCTCTGCGTTCCCTGCCCAGAGACAGCCGCTTCGAACCTTACCACTTATTGCTCCCCCTCCCCCCCCCGCCCGCAGGCCCTTTAGTGGACCTGTCCAGTAAAAGTATGTTCCCCACAAGGTAGAAGCAGGTGGTAGCTTCCGGCGTAACTGCCTTCTCAGTGTCTCAGTTTCCCGCGTAGGTTCCGCCCATAAAGAGGCGTGGTCTGCCTGGTGGTTGGCTGGGTAAACACATAGGGGCTGTCCTTCAAAACGGCGGTTTCAAAACAGCCCGGGAGGGCGCGAAGCTGTTGCTCCTCCTACTAGCTGCCTTGACATCTGTTTCTGCGGGGAGCTTAGAGTAGGGTTTTGAAGTGGAAATAAGTAAGGCTATGTAATTTCTTTTGCTTTAGCAAAGGGTAGCCAGTCTAGGAATGCAGAAAAAGCAAGGTCCCCCACCTCGGTGAGTGTGTATTTAAAAAAACAAACCCAAACAGAGAAGAGCGCATGCGCAAAGAGGAAGCGGGAGGGGAAGAGGGAAAAAAAGCAAGCCGAAGAGCGGCGGCAGACTCTTCAAGCTGAGCTTTCGAAGAGCTTCCTAAGACCTCGTGGCGCAACGGTAGCGCGTCTGACTCCAGATCAGAAGGCTGCGTGTTCGAATCACGTCGGGGTCACGGGTCCCCGGGAGGGGATTTATTTTACCCCTTCGATGAAGTTGTAAGCAAGAGGAGTCGAAGGTTTATAAATAAATACCTTATGTTTAGAAACACGCCGTTCTCTCTACGCCGGCCGTTAAAGAGCAGTGGGGGGGGTGCGCCCCCTCGGGGTTTGCAGTGCAGGGTGAGGAACCCAGACGGGGGTGAAAACGGGCGTAAAAAGCGCGGGGGTGGGAGGGCCGTCGCGTTCCGCGTGGAATGTGGCGAATGGAGCGTGAGAGCGAGGAGACTGAATAGTGAGGCGGGAAAGCGAAAGGGCGAGGCCCAGTTTGGTACCGTCCAGGACGAGTTAATAGGACCGAGGGGCCATCCAGATTCATTTGCCTTTTCTTTTCCAAAGTAGGGAGGAGGCAAGTTTGAAAAGTAATAGCCGTTTGGGGAAACTACCTCACAGAGCACTGTGAATTTTTATAGGGCGTTATTAAAGCCCCTCAATGAGGTAAATATAGAGCAAAACAAGGTTCAGGAGATGCTTTTGGGAAGGCCCTACGGATTGCTTTTTTTCCTTAAAAATGTTTAGGGGTACTCTCATTTTGACTCAAGAAAATAGATTTATAGTTCAAATCGGGGAAAATAAATACAGTAAATAGTACAAAGTAAAAGTACAGTACAAATACAGTAAAAGTACAAAGATTCACAAAATGTTTACCCCCAGGAAAAAAAACACCGGCCCTACCCCTTTTTACACTGCATTCTGTTACTTGCTGTTTGTTCACAATATTGAAAACGTGGCCATTTTCATTTTTAAAAAGCCACGTGTCCTATTTTCTATATCCCTCAGGAAAAGAGAAGGGTGAATCTGAAATTTTATCCTCTTTCCAGCCCCTCACTTTCACATACATTTTAAAGAACATGGCATTCAGATTTTTTTTTGAAATGGAAAATTGGGGACTGACAGGGTCGGCTTCAGATTTGAGAAACTCCAGGGCAAAAGTGCTTTGGTGGAGCTGGCAGGAGGCTTACCTAGCTGTATGTATCAGCTGGCTGGGATCCAGCCTCCCTTTTAATTTTTCACAACATCTGCAATCTAAACTCTGGGGGAATTGTGGGGAATTGAAAGGGTGTCCCGATGCAGCTATACAGACCAGATGTACTGACACTGCTGCGTGTGGGACACCCTGACCCACATTGCCCAGGACTTCCTCAAACTTGGAGCTGGTCCTATCAGTCCCCAATTTTTCATTCCATAAAATGTGTTCCTACCCGTCACCACACAAAAAAGCCATGGGGACCTGGTGTGTGTTTGTGTGTGATCTGCTGGCTTCCGAAGGATGCCAGATGTTCATGCCAGTTCTTGGGGTGATTTACAGTAATTGGAAACACCTAAAAGATGTGAAGATGCTCACCTCAAGGGTATTCCTCCTGGGTGCCTCCTGATTTGCTGTTTTGCAGAAATAATTCAAGTGCATTCTGGAAATACTGGTTTCTGCAGTTAAAAGTGTTCCGTTGTGCTAGTGCAACAAATCCACTTTATTTTTTTAACCTGGACTTCTTATGGTTAGGAAAGTGGCAGAGGAAATTATTCTAAGTGTGGCAAGAATGAATGATTGACAGGAAGATTCGTAAACACCCCACAAACAAATCACAAATGGTCAATTATATATATACACACACACACACATACATTGTCGTTTCACAAAATATTTCACAGAAAATATAATAAGGTAGTGTATGACATAAAAGCAGAATACTACGGTAACAACAGTAAAAATCTGTGAAAGCCAATTGGTAAAAATATAAAAAGCAATAAAGACCAGAAATAGTCTGCTCTCCCTTTAAACTTTGTACAAGTAAATCGGGAGGAATGCTCAATAAACAGGTTGTCTGGAGGAGCCCCTGGTATGATTTATATGTTGGGATAATAAGAGTTTTGAGGACAAAATGTATTCTGAGAGCTGATTTTAGAATATATACTGATCTTATACAATAAAAACTCCTGCCTTTAATTATTTACTGTATTTTCAAAGTGGGTTACAATAGAAATAAGGTCATAAAACAAGCTGGAACAGCACATTGATGCATCTGATAATATTGGCTTGAGAGCAGGAAAATATGTATATGTAAATCTGAAAAGCAGTTTTGTTCTTTGCAATGCTGTACTGCAGTTAGTGGTTGGAATTTCTTTTTTCTATTTAGCTGTGTTGTTACTAATCAGATCATACTGCTATGGGGGGGGGATGATGTAATTCTAAACTCCAGTTTACTTAAGAGTTTTCAAGGGCATGCAGTGTGCCTTCCTCTCCAATAGGAGGTGCACCGCCTCTTTTGGCTCTCTCTTGCAGAGAGTGCCCAGAAGACAATGAGTTTTTTGCACTGTGCCATTTCTGCCCACCTTCTCCTTGCACAAACAGTTTATCTTGCATAGCTGCAGTCCTGTTGAAAGAAACGTTTCTTTGCTTCTATAGGGCAGGCTACAATTATAGCATGTTACTTGGTGACAAGATGTGGAGGGGAGTATTAGACATGGGGCAGTAATCTCTCCTCTGCTGATAAGTCTAGTTTTGCCCAAAATATATCCATTCATTCTGGAACTCACTTTTATTGGTTCATTATGATTCCTGACACTCTTTCTAGTTATATATACGGTACTTTCATTTTTGGAGCATTTAAACTGAAATTTTGGCAGAATCATTTTTGTTGGTGTTGTCAGTGAGATATGTCACTTTATACTTAATTTGGTTTCTACAGTTTTATTAATATGCATATAAACATTGTAATACTGTTTATCTGATCATTCTTTTAAGACCTTAAGAAATCATTCCAAAGCTGGCACAAATCCAGATGCAGCACTTAAGCTAATTCATGTTTACTTGTCGCATTCAAAAGTGATTAATGGGGGGAAATACTGCAATAAAGTGAGTACTCTTAACCAGTGTTGTGTTTTTTCATAGACCCTACCATTAGGAGATATGGAGAAGGTTACTGTTGATGTGCACATAGAAAACAAGGGAAAAGATTCTGCAGAACAAGGCTCTGTGGAACAAGACTCCAAAGATGAAATTGATGTTACAGCTCTGAGTGACACTGAGCTATGGGAGCTTCTCTGTGCATATGGAATCACCCCTGGACCAATATTACGTATGCTTCAGAAGAGTGATCATTAAAACAGTGATATAAAGGGCAGTTGAGTCTAATATTGTAGTGAGCAGTTGAATTTGCAGTAACAGATGAGTGATTTCCAGATTAAGGCAAATAGTTGTCAATCCCAGCTAGAGGCAAGCCAGTTCTGGGCAGGGAGATCATATGCAATTGATTTGAGGTTCTTTTTTTCTGGACAGAATGAATGTTTGGTTGCTGCAGGTCATCGTGGGTTCCATTGCTGTGCCCATGGTGCCTTGTCCTTGCAACCACTCCTTGGTAATTGGCAGCAGCCTCTGTGTTGGGAAACTAGGTGAGCAATGCCTCTGCCCTGCCAACAGCTACTGCATAGGAGAGGGCAAAGATTTGTTCTCTGCTGCTTCAACGGGCAGATCCAGCATAAGTCAATGGAGGGTAGGTCTTAATTGTACATTAGGAGAAACTTCTTAACAGAGCAGTTTAATAATGGAACCAATTTAGTGGATAGTGGATAGCTCTGTTGGGAATCCCCCAGCTCTAGATTTCCTGCATTGGTTAAAGCCCCATCCAGCTCTAACTATGATTATCAACCATTCTGAGTATGTAAAATTTCCTGTTCAATGCAAACAATTTAATAACACTTTGAAATGCAGCAAGCTTTTGCTAAAAACATTTGTGCTCTGGCCTGTTTCTTTTAGCTTCTACAAGGACCATTTATGAGAACAAGCTCCTGCAGTTGATGAAGCAATGCCCAGGAACAGCAGCTGAGTTGAACAGTGAGGTTAATTCTGAAAATGATGGAGAAGGTAGTACATAGTAATCATTCCCTAAATGAAATGCTTTGAGCCCCCACCCCCAATATATAGTACAGTCCTAATGGCTAACATAGATTTGTTGTAAATTCAAATGGTGACATTCATAATTAAAGTAAGCATTTTGTGGGGATCTCATGGAGCAATCTCATGAAGGGTTGGTGTGTGTTTGAACCATTCTCGGGATTCAGTTGTGCGTGTGCTTTTCAGGTTTCACCCATGCACATTGTTTGCTTGCATAGTTCCCCATCCTGTTAGGGATGCATGTGCAGAAGACTATTTTCATGAGCATATGGCTGGCACAAGGCGCCTGGATTCTGTAAATTGAGAAAACAGGATTGCTGAAAGTACAATGGCTTGGGAAACAAAGGAATGCTTTCCCTATTTGAATAGTGGAGTGCGGGGAAGGATGTTGTAGTAATCTACCTGAGAATAGATCAGGAAAGCATATCACTTTCGTAAAATCCCATATCCTAGCATTCTGCACAGTAAATTCAGCTACTTCAGAACTCTTGAGTTTGGAACTCCATTTTTGAAAGTATTGTGTTGTATAATGTGGCATAGATGAATCAGTGACAGTTACTAAAAAAAAAAAAAATATTCTCACCTAGGAAAAACCACAGAAGTAGTCATCCAAACAAATGGCCTCAAAGTGACAACTGAACATACCTCTGGGTCTGAAAATGTAAGTAACCCAAGGCATGAATATTTTATGGCTATAGCTAAATTGTGAGCTAATATAAACTGATGTACTTTGTGTCAGACTCCTGACAAGTGAAGCAATTACTCCAATCACATAATTAGAATGTTCTTCTGTGGCTTCTGTTGATGCACTAGAACCCTAGGAAATCTGATGCAAAATAGATTTCACAGATAGTTAAGAATATTCAACTTTATTTACAGACAGAAAATACACATCAGAGGAATTATAAATGGGAATGTAGACGAATTTCAGGTATATTTAAACAGGACAGAACAGCATTCATATCCATGCAGTGAATTGTTCCGTGATAGATCTTCTAATAATCAAATTGGCTACTTTTGGTTGTTAGCCTAATGGAGATAAATTTTGGAGAAGCAATCATGGCAGAAATTGATTTTCTGGCAACCCACCAAACCCCCTGGGGATGCAAACCTTGCACTTAAGCACTGGTCAGGTCCAACAATGTGTGTGTGTGGGGGGGGTGTGGAATCGCTAGATACAAGTCACACCTCAGACATGCTTATCTAACCTGTTATTCTTTCACAAAGAGTTTACAAACTCAAGAGTAACCTGTTACAATGCCCAGCCATACTTCACTCCTTCACTTGATTTCTCCTGAGGTCAGCTGCTGGGTTGTCTGCAGGAGCAGCACTTGAAACACAAACCTTTAAGTCTCTTTTGGAAGAGTTTATTGGCCAAAGGGGGCAACCCCAATATTCTGTGATGTTTATGATGCTATTAAAAAAGAACAAAAAAGGCTGCTTGCTAACTCAGGAGTTACCCAGATATCCCATGCTAGTAATTTATGGGTAGGAAAACATCTCTTTAAAATTATGCATTAATTTTATTTAATCCTACTATTGTATAGAGTAGTTGGCTCTTTGTGGTCTCTGTGCAAGCACACCTTTGGGTTTTTCACCTGTCCGAAACACTGCTGAGAACTCTCTAAAGTAAAAGTCTATAAGCTGATACCTCCTCTCAAGGGGGAAAGTCCTCCCACTACACTTATCTCATAGGGCAAAACACACACACTATCCTTCTTGGTGTTTTGTTTTGTCCACTGAAGCAGCATTGTGGAAATGTTTATTTCTTAGTGGATTTTGTTAGCCATTTTTCATAGTTATGGGCTCATTTGTTTTCAGTTTCCTTTCAGTCACAGTCTCTGGCCTGTTAATTTTTATCAGGATTTGTATTTTACTTTTTATTTGCTTTTCCTCCTGCCCTGGTCACTTATTGTGCATCAGACATCATTTAAGAAATGTCATGGTAGAAAATGTCCAGTCAACAAAGAACACAATAACTACCACCACTGTTTAGGTGAAGAACACAAAACTGATTCCTGCCTCTTATTCAAAAAACTTACTAAGCATTCTGATCTCAGAACTCTGTAGAGCAGCCAACTGGTTGCATAGTTTCATGTTTATAAAGCAGTATGCCCATCCTCACCCACAAATAATATCATATGACCTTCTCTATCTTCAGTTTCAGTCATAGTTTTTATGGTTTCTTTTTTACTTCAGAAATCACCTGCAGATGTGGCAGAACGTCAGAAAAAACTCTTGTCATCTGATGTTGAACACAGTTTAGCTAAAATAGTGGCAGAAGTAAGTAGCTACTGTTGCAGCCCTTTGATTTAGTCAGGCTGATGCAACTTTCATTGTCTGGGTCATTTAACTTAGTTCTTCAACCTTGGGTCCCTAGATGATGTTGGACTACAGCTCAGATCATCCCTGACCATTGACTGGGGATTATGGGAATTGTAGTCCAACAATATCTGGAGACTTAAGATAGAAGAACATTGATTTAAATAATAATCCTGCGATACTCTTTGTTGTAGTACTTACTTTCCATGGATGCTAATTCTGAAGGATTGCTGCTTTGACTTAACTATTTTATTCCCAAATTAGTTTTTGTTATCCTCTGTGGGGGTGGGAAACTGATTCTCTTATTTTCCTAAAGAAAAAAATAATTTTCAAATTTTGGCCAGACTTGTCATATGTTTAAGTTGGCTGCAATTAATGATAAAGCTGGAGTTGCAATGTCTCTTTTACATCAACAGTTTCTCCATTTTTAAAACTCTCAGAGTGAAAGTGTGGAGTGATTGCTGCTAAAGGAATTGTAGCAAGCAGACATTTTTTTTTAGCAGACTTGCAATTTACAAATGAATGATACTGTTCATGTAACATGCCTGAACTTTTGCCAAAGACGATAGATCATCTTTGTTATGAATGCTTCCAGCTTTCATCCTTTTCTTCTTGCCCACACATCTTTAATTAATGTCATCTTGTGTATTAACAGCTGCAGGAAATATTGCCAGAGGGTAAAGTGGCACTGCATCGGTCACAAGGACCAAGGAAGAAAGCTGGCAGTCCTGAAAGGAATTACAGACAAAAGGTATTTGTGCAGCAATGGTACAACACACTCAAATGTTAAACCTGGCACTAAATGTGCCATTCTTGAAAGCAGAGTTCTGGAAGCAAAGACATAAAATATCACTTGTGAACAGCACACCACTCTATAAGTCTGAATATATATATATATATATATATGCAGGTTTTGGTGTCTTCGGGTGTCTTCCCGTGTAAGAGTCGGGGTGTCTGTGCGACGTTTCGACGAGGTCTCACTCGTCATCTTCAGGCTGGTGCTTTCGGCTTCTTGTTACTGGAACAGAGCAGAATCTGGTGTTTGAGTTCCTATAAATACTGTTGAGGGGTGTGGTGTATAGCCTCCAACGTTCTGGGCAGAGAGGAAGTTCCTAGATTAGTGTGCCTCTTCTTCTTTTGTTCCTTAATTACTTGAGGGATATCTTGAGTGATTTCATGAGTGATATTCTGAATACCACTGGGTGGGTCATTAAGTGTAGATTAGTTGCTAAAGCTTTTGTGTCTTGACCTCTTGAGCTTGTGAAGAGTTTTTCTGAGAAGATGGCTGTGCTGCATTTAGTTGTGCTCTGGCTTGGCTTCGTGTATAGGGGCGAGCTGTGGTTTTGTGCCTTGTGCCAGCCAAATCTGTGTAGGGATTGCAGGGGGGTGCAGCATCCGGAGGTGCCACTATAGTTTGGCTACTGGATGGAGTCTGTAATATGTCTGTGGAGAGGGTCTGGGTTTGGGTCTGGTGTGGTTGATTGGTGACGGCGTTCTGTGTGCCTCTGGTTCTGGTGTCGGTTTTTGTGGGGAGGGCTAATTTCCAGATGTCTGGCAGGCGGGACGTGTCGTCACGCTTGTTCATGTTGTGAGGGTGTTTCTCTATCTCGATGGCTTCCATGATTATTCTCTTGTGGTGATGTTCCATGTTAAAGAGCAATTTGGAATCTGCAAAATTAATTTCGTGTCCTGTTTCTTTCATGTGTTGGAAAAGAGAGGAAGTTTTTTCTTCTTTTTTGACGGCATTCTTGTGTTCTGCGATACGTGCATTTATTCGTCTGTTTGTTTGTCCAATGTACGTGGCTGGGCAGACTTTGCAGGGTATTTCATAGACCCCTTGGTTTTCCAGCTGGATTTTGTCTTTTGGGTTTCTGAGGATATTGGCTATTTTTTGGTTGGTGCAGAAGGCTGTTTTGATATTGTGTTTATGGAGGATTTTGCTGATTTTGTCTGTAGTGCCCTTGATATAAGGAAGGAGGGCCAAGCCATTGTTTTCTTCTGTGTCTTGGTTTTTGGGGGGTGTTTCTTTTTGGATTAGCTTCGTAACCCTGTTTTTCTGGTATCCATTGGCGATTAACACATTTGAGAGATTCTGTAACTCAGTTGTCAAGTGGTCTTTGTCAGCCAGGCGTTTGGTTCTGGAGATGAGAGTCTTGGCTACGGAGTTTATTTGTGCAGGGTGGTGGTGTGATTGTGCATGTAAGTAGCGGTTGGTGTGTGTTTTTTTCTGGTAGATAGTGTGTCCTAGGGAGCCATCAGGTTTTTTGTAGATTAGGACGTCAAGAAAGGGGAGTTGGTTGTTGTCTTCTATTTCCATAGTGAATTGTATTTTGGGGTGTAGGCTGTTGAGATGTGTGAGGAAGCTATCTAGTTTTTCTTTCCCGTGTGGCCAAATTACAAAGGTGTCGTCAACATATCTGAGCCAAAGTTTGGGTTTGTGTTCTGACTTGTCTAAAGCATTGGTTTCAAAGTGTTCCATGTACAAATTTGCGATGACCGGTGAGAGGGGTGATCCCATAGGTGCTCCTTCTATCTGTTTGTATCTTTGTCCATTGTGGATGAAGTACGTGTTGGTTAGGCAGTGGTTGGTCAGGTCCAGGATGTATTTGGGGGGGTTGTATTTGTTTTGAATGGCTGTCAAGGCTTCATTAATGGGCACTTGAGTGAAGAGAGATACAACATCGAAGCTCACAAGTAGGTCATCGGGATGTAGGTATTGCTTCTTTATTGTTTCTATGAACTGGAAGGAGTTAGTAACGTGTGAAGTGATGGATTCTGCATAGGGCTGAAGTTGCTTAGCGAGAAATTTAGCGAGATTTTGTAGAGGTGAGCCTATGGAGCTGACTATTGGTCTGAGTGGTGTTCCTTTGTGTATCTTGGGGAGACCGTAGAGTTTGGGGCATCTGGAAGATTTTTCTCTGGGGATGATTCTTAGCTGGATTTCTTCACTGATAGGAGAGGCTTTTATTTTGGATTTGGTGGTTTTTTCCAGATAGGTGGTGGGATCTGTTTTTATAGGTTGGTAGGTAGGGTCTTGGAGTAGATTTGATAGTTTTGCTTGGTAGTCCGATGTGTTCATCACAACAGTGGTGTTGCCTTTGTCTGCTGGGAGAATGATTATGTTGTTGTCTTTCCTCAGGTTGGTGAGTGCTTTCTGTTCTTCTTTGTGTAAATTGCTTCTGGGTGGTTTGCTGGAGCAAAGGATGTTGGTGACTTCAAGTCTGATTTTATTGGCTTCATCTGGGTCGATTTTGGTCAGGCTAGCTTCGACTCCGCATATGATGTTTTCCGTGGGGATGCGTCTGGGGGCGACTGCAAAGTTGAAACCTTTGGAGGGTTTGTACATGGAACACTTTGAACACTTTGAAACCAATGCTTTAGACAAGTCAGAACACAAACCCAAACTTTGGCTCAGATATGTTGACGACACCTTTGTAATTTGGCCACACGGGAAAGAAAAACTAGATAGCTTCCTCACACATCTCAACAGCCTACACCCCAAAATACAATTCACTATGGAAATAGAAGACAACAACCAACTCCCCTTTCTTGACGTCCTAATCTACAAAAAACCTGATGGCTCCCTAGGACACACTATCTACCAGAAAAAAACACACACCAACCGCTACTTACATGCACAATCACACCACCACCCTGCACAAATAAACTCCGTAGCCAAGACTCTCATCTCCAGAACCAAACGCCTGGCTGACAAAGACCACTTGACAACTGAGTTACAGAATCTCTCAAATGTGTTAATCGCCAATGGATACCAGAAAAACAGGGTTACGAAGCTAATCCAAAAAGAAACACCCCCAAAAAACCAAGACACAGAAGAAAACAATGGCTTGGCCCTCCTTCCTTATATCAAGGGCACTACAGACAAAATCAGCAAAATCCTCCATAAACACAATATCAAAACAGCCTTCTGCACCAACCAAAAAATAGCCAATATCCTCAGAAACCCAAAAGACAAAATCCAGCTGGAAAACCAAGGGGTCTATGAAATACCCTGCAAAGTCTGCCCAGCCACGTACATTGGACAAACAAACAGACGAATAAATGCACGTATCGCAGAACACAAGAATGCCGTCAAAAAAGAAGAAAAAACTTCCTCTCTTTTCCAACACATGAAAGAAACAGGACACGAAATTAATTTTGCAGATTCCAAATTGCTCTTTAACATGGAACATCACCACAAGAGAATAATCATGGAAGCCATCGAGATAGAGAAACACCCTCACAACATGAACAAGCGTGACGACACGTCCCGCCTGCCAGACATCTGGAAATTAGCCCTCCCCACAAAAACCGACACCAGAACCAGAGGCACACAGAACGCCGTCACCAATCAACCACACCAGACCCAAACCCAGACCCTCTCCACAGACATATTACAGACTCCATCCAGTAGCCAAACTATAGTGGCACCTCCGGATGCTGCACCCCCCTGCAATCCCTACACAGATCTGGCTGGCACAAGGCACAAAACCACAGCTCGCCCCTATACACGAAGCCAAGCCAGAGCACAACTAAATGCAGCACAGCCATCTTCTCAGAAAAACTCTTCACAAGCTCAAGAGGTCAAGACACAAAAGCTTTAGCAACTAATCTACACTTAATGACCCACCCAGTGGTATTCAGAATATCACTCATGAAATCACTCAAGATATCCCTCAAGTAATTAAGGAACAAAAGAAGAAGAGGCACACTAATCTAGGAACTTCCTCTCTGCCCAGAACGTTGGAGGCTATACACCACACCCCTCAACACTATTTATAGGAACTCAAACACCAGATTCTGCTCTGTTCCAGTAACAAGAAGCCGAAAGCACCAGCCTGAAGATGACGAGTGAGACCTCGTCGAAACGTCGCACAGACACCCCGACTCTTACACGGGAAAACACCCGAAGACACCAAAACCTGCATTCCTGTACCCGTGAAAATCTACGAAAGCAAATATATATATATATATATATATATATATATATATATATATATATATATATATATCTTGTTCTTTGCCCAGATACTGAAACTTGATAAATATTTGCCAGACCAAAGTTGTCAAATGTTAGATATCTGTTCTTGCTGTAGATGCTAGCTAACCATGATTGCATTGCTTATTTGTGGATGAACTAGAATTTGACTTGCGTTTTTAAAGTCAGAACCTTTTTTTGAACATGTATTTAACCTTCAAGGGTGACATTTCTGAGAAGCTATTATAAACTGTTAGGACATTCAGTTTATGTGTATGACAGAGTAAACAACTGGCAACCAGCGTTTTTATTTGAACTCCTGGGTTGCCATAAATGTTTCACAGGTTTTCATCTGACTTCTTTACTTCCTTTTCGCTTTATTGGCACATAAGCGTTTTGATCACAATGTGTCAGATGGCCTTCTAAAAAAGTATGAAAAGGATTCTTTTTCTTAAGATGTTGCCTGTTGTTAAACAGATTTTTTAAAATGTATTTTACTTCTAGTTAAGGCTGGGCAGGTTGAAAAGTTTTGTAGAGGTGCAGCAGGAAGCACACAAGCTCTGCTAGTTTTACAGTAATGTCAGTCTACGTCCCCAGAGTAGAACTAAGCAGATCATGTCAGTTGCTCCTCCAGATTTCCCTTAGCAAGTAACATGCCCTCTGACAGCTTTCAAGGTAGGAATAATTTAGGTTGTGGAGGACTTAAAACCAAGAACTGGCCATAGTTGTATTTATAACCTCAGAAAAGCAATTCCTGTGTCTGATCTTCATGTCAGATATGTCTGAGCATTTTAGGTCCGGTAAAGAGAATATGTAACTGGCCCACATGGACGTAGGCAGGGGAGGGCAGGTGCCCCCCCCAATCAAGTAAAACAATAGAAATAACTAACTGACAAATCATGTCAGTTCTGCCTCCCCAAGTCCTGCCCTCCCCCCCCCCCCATGAAAATCCTGGCTACACCCTTGCTGGCCTATATGCTTACCATTTCATACTTGCTTTAGAAGCAAGCAGTTTCATTAATCAAAAGTGATGCACATATGTGGGACAATGAATTTGGAAACCTGGACACTCTGGAAATTGCCTCTGGTTCAACACATCAAACCAAGAAAGCCAAATGTTTCACCTTCCCCATATAGAACTCAGGGAAAGTTGTGTCCAGACAATCCATGATGAACTAACACATTTGACTTTGTCTCTAAGAAGATTATAATTAATAAGAAAGGAACACAATTGTTGTTTTTTTAAAGGGCTTATGCCAGGAACCATTGGGAACAAGAGAGAGAGGTGATATATTTGGCTATGTTTAGAGAATCAGATTGATAAAAGCACAAACCTTATAGTGGGGAACTTTCACATAATATGATCTAAAATAGAATATTATCCCTACATGACAGTACCATTCAACTACAAGCTTTCACCATAACCACAAAAGGAGGTAACTGCTAGCATGCCTATGAAACAAACCTTTTTCCTTTTTGCAGACAAGTGATCTACCACACCAAGACTTTGGCTATCCTGATGTTAATGTTACTGTAGGACAAAGGTAAAGCTCTTCAAAAACTGCCTGACAAAGGATCTCTCTCTCTCTCTCTCTCTCTCTCTCTCTCTCTCTCTCTCTCACACACACACACACACACACGCAGAAAGAGAGAGAGAGAGAGAGAGAGAGAGAGAGATCAACAGTTCCTTAGAATTCCTAGTCTTGGAAGTAAACTGAAGAAGTTCTGTTATGGCTTTCCATATGTTGTGGAAAAGAAACTCATTGAACATACTGAGTTTGTGAATATTTACAGCACAGCAGACGTAGAGAACTGGATCAAGCCATTGGACCAGGTCTTTACCTTCACAAACCCCTGTGGGCCGAGTTAGACTGGTGGACAGAACCCGCCACCTATTAATTATTTGATGTTACTATGATGTCAGATGACCTGTTTTTTTCCAGGAGAAAAAGGTATATGTCCCTTCCTGGGCATCAACAATCAGCTGATTGTTGGCACTTGAGAAGCATCTGTTCAAGGCCTGTGCTTGGCAGTTGAGATTATAGGGGTTTGGGAAGCACTTAGCACAGGACCTGCAAAGCCCTCTTACACAGCACTCTTCAAGTACCAATAACCAGCTGATTATCATCACTTGGGAAGCATTGCACTGGGGGCCTTGGTTGATCGTGGATGCAAATCCCCTTTCATCAAGCCCTGCCTTTACCTTCCTCATGCCTGCTATCATATATGATGGGAAGTGTAGAGTAGATGGATGTGGCTTGGCCAAACAGCCTCGTGAACCAAATGAGGATTCCTGGAATACCTGATGAGGCCCATGGGCTGGAAGTTCCTCACCTGATTTAGAGCTTACTGGGTTGCATAGGTCAATAATCTTACTCTGCAGATATAAAACAATTGTGTGTTATATTAGTTTCAAGGGAGGTCAGTAGCTTAACACTCTGATCCATGGCTTAGCATAAATGAGCAAACATGGATTCCCAGAGTGAAGATGGGGACTGCAGCACTTTCCCCCTGGTCTTGCTGCTGCTGTTAAGCCATGATTTATGGCTTAGCATTATACCCAAACCCTAGCTTGTGGTTTCTCTCTCCCAGACAAGCCTCAAGTGGTAAACCAAGAACAAACCTTGGTTCTAACACCTAAACTAGACAATTATTCCAGCTTTTCTTTACAATTAGTTTATTTGTGGTGCAAGCAGGTGGTAATACTTTTTGTTTTTCAGAGCACTTAATTTTAATGATAGAGGGCAGAATTCATCTAACCAGCCCTGTCAGTCAAAACCTTGCATAAGGACTGTTGCTTGCATTATGGGGCTTCCCTCCCCCTCCCCTCCAAAAAAAGAGGCTTTTGGAGGGATTGGGAGAACTCACAGGAGAGTTGGGAATCATTTCATCTGACGAGGTGAAATGTTTGTGTAGAATTGGAAGAGTGCAATACTTAAATAGGTTAGTCTAAGGTAGGGAACAATTGATTGCTGGGGAGGGGAAAACAAGCAACAATGGACTAAGCCTTTGGAAGATATATCTTTGTTGGGATGGGACTTTACTAGTAGTTCATCAATTGGCCTAACAAATGTGCTGCTAGAAAGCTTGAATGGTTTCCAGAAAAGTTAGGACAGGGAATTTTCAACAGCATAAACTGTCCAGCCCCTGCCATTCAGAATACAAAGTTCCCACCCAGTACCACTCCTGCACCTGTTCTATACAAAAATGTTGTTCTGAATTATAGTGCTGCAGTTTAGTAATCTTCTAGTTTCCTGTTTTTCTAGGCTAGGATGCTGATCTAGTGTGAGACTACATGTCTTAATTTGAAAAGTGTTAGGCAATGTTTCTCTTTTTAAAAGTATGATCAGCAATATTGCTTCTTGTGTTTCTAGTGCTAGAAGAAGAAGAAACGCAATAAAGGAGAATCCTCCCTCTGTGAAACAAGATCCTGAAACCAAATGCCATGTAGTACCTAGGAGATCAAGAGAAGAACGTATACCAATACGTGTAAAGATTGCTGTTTTTGCCATCTTCATGTTCCTTCTCTTTGTGTATGTAACTATGGAAACTAATTTTCATAATCCATTCACAAGCTTTGCCAAGGGCAAATGAGTGTATTCTGTCTTTTAGAAATGGAGTTGTTAGACCAGACAGGGTGGTTCTGTCTAGCTGCTTATGAATTAAGTATTTGGGGGTAGCTGATTAAAACACAAAAAGAATTATCCTGTGTGTGTGTTTTCTTCCTTTAGAGTTTGTATTAAACCGGTTTCTCTTGACTTCAACATCTGGTAGCATCACCTTTCTTTATAATACGACTTTTCATTGTTGAGTTCATATATGGACATTTCTTTAGAAGGTTGAATTAAAATTGCTCACTTTGGCATGTTGTGCCATTTTAGGGGGGGAAATCATAGAAAGTTGCGTTATCTCTTTAGCAGTCAATTTTCCATTCTAGTTACTAGACCATCTGCCCAGAAAATATTGTTTAAGCTGATGAACCAAGCAGTAAGAGATAGGAACCCAGAAAAGCAATATGCCAGCAGTCTTGCTCCCCCAGTATGTGTTCATGCCTATAAATGTTGTTGCAGAGTGGTTCTCTGTAGGTGCTGAGCAGGACGTGTGTCTCCGTCCATACTGATGAGCTGATGTCATGTCTGCATGTTACAGCACAGCCAGGCACTTTACCTCAAGCAGAAGCCCTTATTATTTCATATAGGACAGGCTTGCAGACTTCTCCCAGGAGGAGCTGGACCACACAGAGAGCCTGAGAAGGAGCAAGCTACTAAATGGTCCAGGGCAAAGGACAGGAGAGCTCCTGCTTGTGGTAAGGTGTCCATCTGTAATGAAATGTGGGTATGCAGCTGTAGCTCACTCAGCTCAGAATAGACTGGTTTTATTGCCATCTTTCCTTCTGATTGGCATTCTGACATCTGGGATTTGAGAGTTTAATTACACCAGATTCTTTTTGTTTGTTTACACAAATTAGACCAAAGCTTTTCTTACTCATTTAAGGCTTTGTTTTGTGAAGCATGAAAGTGATTACATTGTCAATTTCAACTCCCCTTGTTATAGGTTGAATACTAAGAAACTAGAATACTGGGTTATGGAGTCACAGCTTTTGTAGTCATGGTTTTTAAAAAGCATAAAGTATCTCACAAATGGTGAAAGCTCAAAAGTTGCTTTAAGACAAATTTTAACTTTTTAGCAAATGCCAAGTTACCTGTGTAATTTCTACAATCTTTGTTAAAGTGCTTTATTACATTTCTATCATCCTAAAATGTACACCTTATGATTTTATTCTGTGGTAACAAAGGGGCACAAGCAGCAATCAAGTTGTCATTCCTCTCATTCAATGAATGTTTCCTGTGATTACTTCCTGACATATGATTTAGTAAGAATGAGAGATGGTTTGGTTTGATATCTTCTAACGTATCCATGAAAATGATATTGTACAATTACCTATAATAATGTGCAGGAAGCCCAGGGTAAGGAAAGTTGGCTACTGAAGCTCAAAATCTTGTGGGGTTTTTTTGGGCAGGGGGTATGAGACATCTTTTTATTGCACATTCATGATGATTTTATGCTTGGTATCTTGTTGGTTATGTGTGATCCCACTTTTAATGCTATTTGCACCTGATAAACTTTCAGGGTAATGCAGCTTCATTTCCAATCATTAATACCAGAAATGTGGGTGGGGTGGGGGGTTGTTCTGCTTTAGCTGTGCTATAGTGCAAGAGTACCATCAACATAAGTAGATGGAGTTGGATTTTGGGGTACCTGAATTATTTCTTTTTTTAAAAAAAGTTACTATGTGCTGTAGTT
Source organism: Podarcis vaucheri (assembly GCF_965113315.1). Classification (NCBI taxonomy): domain Eukaryota; kingdom Metazoa; phylum Chordata; class Lepidosauria; order Squamata; family Lacertidae; genus Podarcis; species Podarcis vaucheri. Next base: position 65,869,057 of record NC_138764.1, on the reverse strand, counting down.
CAAAAGACATAAGACAAAATGTGAGCTCTCCAACCCCACAATTTCTGTAAAATGCTGGCTGGTAGTCCCTGCTTGAGGGACGCGGGTGGCACTGTGGGTTAAACCACAGAGCCTAGGACTTGCCTATCAGAAGGTTGGCAGTTCGAATCCCCGTGACGGGGTGAACTCCCGTTGTTCGGTCCCTGCTCCTGCCAACCTAGCAGTTCGAAAGCACGTCAAAGTGCAAGTAGATAAATAGGTACCGCTCTGGCGGGAAGGTAAATGGCGTTTCCATGTGCAGCTCTGGTTCTCCAGAAGCGGCTTAGTCATGCTGGTCACATGACCCAGAAGCTGTACGCCGGCTCCCTCGGCCAATAAAGCGAGATGAGCGCCGCAACCCCATTGTCAGTCACAACTGGACCTAATGGTCAGGGGTCCCTTTACCTTTACCTTTAGTCCCTTTAATTCCTTTACCTTTAGTCCCTGCTTACAGGGTTTCACCCAGTGAGTGAAGTCAAAGCTGGAATTGGTGAGTGACCTTTTTGGACAAGAGCTAGGCATTACTAAGTAGCTGCCATTTCTGAATTTATCTCATTGCTCCCCATCTCAGGCATTGCATATTGGGCAAATCATTTCTAGAATGTCTTCTTGATTTTAGGACAGCCTTCAAGTTTGAGGTGGTCCTGGGCAGTGTGTTAACTTCCATTCATGTATCTCAACCGCCTCAGTTCACAATATCTATACTCAATATACAGTAGTGTAGCGCAGCTCTCTTTTTCTTTGACTACAAAATTTTTCAACCTATTTTGTATATATTATAACAGTGAGGCCCAGATTGCCCCCATGTTCTTGAAAGGGGCTGGTTCCCTAAGGCAATTTATTTACTTTGTTATATTTGGTATCACAGCTTTCCACCAATGCTCAAGGTGGCCAAGAGCAATAAAATACAAATGCAATAAGACAACACAAGTTCAAAGCCAATGCGAGATTTAAACAGATTGTGTCTTCTGGCTCCATACCTCATCTTAGCCACAACACTGTAGAGGTCTAAACTTCTGCATGGCTAGCCAAATTATTTTATTCTAGTTTCTTTATGAAGCAATGCCAATATCCAAGTTAGAGTTTCACCAGCCAGAAAAAGACTTCCTTTTAATATGGGAATGGATGGATCGCATATAGTTTCCCTTTGATGTTCATGCAAATGATCAAGGTGAATTCTTGGCTTCCTGAATGTCTAATGAACAGACTTGTCAACTGTGCCTGGCTTATTTCTCTCTGCTTCTGTTGGTCTGGAAAAATACATGTGAAACAAGAAGGAATTAGAGGTTTCTTTTTGAGATCAAGCAGCTTATCCTGGTTGTTAATAAAGACATGTGGCTTCTTTTTCATTCCATTAATACCTGCTACTTTGAATACAGCTTTAAGCTCTTCTGTGTCTAAACACCCAAATTACTGCTGCTAAGGAGTGTGCATGCGTGGGCCGGCCTGTGCATTTTATTTTATTTTTCCCAGGCCTTGTCTTTTCACAGCAGCTGTCTTTTCTGAAATGATGCCTCTCCGTGTTTTGTCAAATGGTCAGGCACAGCTGGTGAACTTCTTCCCTTGGGTTATGTACCAGTCAGAAACTCAGCTCGATCCACATCTTCAGATGTTGACCTGACTCAGTGTGGCAATAACTGTCAGAGCACATGGTAGAATTCCATTTATCAAGTCCTTTTTTAAATCAATTGTGCCACAGGACTAGGCTAATCCAGCAATTATCAAGCCTTCTAGACTAACAGAATGCTGTGCCAAATCTCTGTGGTATCACTATCACGAGAGCATGTTCTGTATTCAAATCTCAGCTAACTTTGAATTTGAAGCCGAGACACTAAAACCAGTATGTTCAGAGACCAGTGCAGTATAGCAGGCAATCTCATTTCACAAAACAGCCATGGACAAGATTCAGAGATGGATCAACTGCCATTGCCTCCTTTTTAAAATAATAATTAGACTTTCCCATTGCATTAACAAACAAACAAAAAAAAAACCAAACCAAAGATGTGAGATCCTATCCTGGAATTTCTGCTTTGTATCTTGGTGCTTAAGCTGGACACTGGAGATCACAACAGAACTTGCAAAAATTGGGTTGAATGCAGAGTGAGGAATTTTTGACACGTTTGGGTATCTCAAAAGGCATATTTGTTGTTTTATTCTGACTGGAGACCCTTGACTTTATATATATCCCACTCTGTTCCGTGGGCTCAGAGTAGCTTTTACAGTAGCTTTCCTGAATATAAATCCTTAACCGCCCTGTCCTCATGGGGCTTGTAATCTTTTATACAAAGAAACTTTATACATTCAAAGAGGAAACAGCTTGCCACCCCTTCCCGGTGCCAGTAGCTTCTGCAGTCTGAAAACCATTTTGCACCTCATATGGTCTAAGTCTGCAGGTGAGGAACCTGCAGCCTTCCCAATTCTGTTGGACTCCCAACTCCCATCAGCGATTGTGTTGTCAGCGATGATGGGATTTGTAGTTCGACAGCACCTGGAGGGCCACAGATTCAACTTTCCTGGTCCTAGCTAATTATTGCCACATAACTGTCCTACATTCTGCCAAGGAGTGTGGTGTCCTACATTTGCTGCCAAGGAGTGTGGTGGAGTCTCCTTCTTTGGAGGTCTTTAAGCAGAGGCTTGACAACCATATGTCAGGAGTGCTCTGATGGTGTTTCCTGCTTGGCAGGGGGTTGGACTCGATGGCCCTTGTGGTCTCTTCCAACTCTATGATTCTATGATTCCATCTTAAGATGTTTACAAGCAGCAGGGGGTGGAACTTTTTGATCATAACCTGAAACATCTCTCTGCCTCTAGCACCACATTCTGTACCACTTCTGTCCTGAAGCACAGCAGCATTCGCAGTTCCTGTCTCATTCCAGATGCATGGCTCCAGAATGAGAAAGCTCATGTGGTGTAGCTATTAAGAGTGATGGACTAGGATTGCGGAGACACATGTTCAACTCCTCACCCAGCTTTGAAGCTCACTGGTGAACTTGGACCAGCCTTGTGTACCTCACAGGACTGTTATGAGACAGCAAAGCAAGACATATTGCTTTCCTTCGCTTCCTTTCCATCCCAGCTACTCAACGTAACCTGCCTCACAGCAGCCCTGTGGGGTAAGCCAGCCTGAGCTCCTCGGAGGTTGCTTGGGGTGGAAATGTAATGCAATCTGTCTTGTTTCACTTAAAATATAGACCTGCCCACAAGATGGTTATAAATAGCTTTCATATAGTGCATTTCAAATGTTTACATCATGTCACATATATTATTCAATAGCCCTTACAACAATCCTGCAAGGTGTGGTAAGCTAACTGCTTTTGGCAGAAGTGGCAGATACATGTGTGTGCGTTTAACATAGTGGCAACTGGGAGGAGAAATGGACATTCTCTGTTAATGGCACACGTTCTACTCCAGAAGCCAGCTGTACCATCAAATGCAGCATATTCTGTGGGGAAAGGAATATGCAGCATGCAGCGTTCAAGCCATGTTTAATTTACAAGTCCCAAGAACCTTTCCGCTCTTGTTCCCATGGAAACAGATGCCTGTTTAAAAAAAAAAATCCTTACAGCTGTGTGCTTTGCCTTTAGACCACAGCTGCTTAAATTTATCTGTCATTTTTATCTGAATATTCAGAAATCCATAGATTTTTGCCCACGGCCTGTTTTACAAGGGCTAGCTGTGGTGATTGCTGCACCCCTTTTTGTGTAACGGGAGCATCTTGCAACACATTTAGCTCTGCCTCAGTGTCACGAGGAAGCAAAGCCCATCTGCAAGACTCCAAGCAGCAGCTGGAGTCCAGAAGGCCTGCCCTTTTAGCTGTGCACAGCTCTCTCGATTATATTTCAGCTTAATAAGCTGCTGCACAAACCTCTCTCTGCCACAAACATCTTGTCCCCACCCTCCCTTCAACAGTCTGCAACGGTCTGACTCTTTAAATCTCTTTGATGGGGTTGTTTCCATGGCATTAACTGCATCTCTCTTTGTACACAAAGCAGCATTCCCCCCTCCTCCCCCAGCCGTCAAGGTAGAGGAAGCTCCGGAGACTGTCGTTTGGCTGTGTGTGTGTGTGTGTGTGGCCTTTTCAAACGGACCAGCTAGACAAAGCCAACTTCTGCTCCCACCTCCTTTTTTTGTATTGAGAGCTTCGTATTATATAAGTATGGCTCTGAAGCGTCAATTCGTATCCAGCTTGTCAGCTCTGAGCTGAGCGCCAGGGAAATCATTAACCGTGCACACACTGTACACCTTGGATTTTGTATTGTGACAGAGATTATCGTCTTCCTCTGCTATTCAGTCCTTCACCCAGAACCTCCCTACCCTTGATATGTCCCTTCTTTTGTATTTTCCAGTTGATAGTCTGGGGTCCTGCCTTCTCAGTGGTAAGGTAAGCCCATTTAAACGAATCTTCTCAGAAACTGTTGCCCTTGACGCAAATGGCTGTAAGATTTAATTATCTGTTTTTCAGTGAGGTGAACTCGCTTCTTAGGAAGGCAAGGGATATAAATTCTCTTTAGCATCTGCTCAAATTAGACCCTGCTAACTGGTTTACTCACATGTGTGGCCTATAGTTTGAGATGCTGGGGAATTGGGCAGACCTTTTTTTGTATGAGGTGCAGGGATGATTTCTGGACCTACTGACAGCTTAACAATGATGGGGTTTTGAGGATGCCATTGGTATGTGTTTACACCAGCCTCTCTCTATTTTCCATTTGTGCCAGGTTTTCAACCGCATGTATAGCTAAAGGTAAGGAGAGGTCATCTGTCCATTGCAAATAATGGAGCAGCATTTTTATTGCACAGTATGTTTATTTCCTGCATTGCAGGGGGTTGGACTGGATGGCCCTTGGGGTCCCTTCCAATTCTATGATGCTAGGGATAACAATGACCACAGCTTCTTATAGAGTCTGTGATATAAACTGAGCAGTTGATTGTGGCAATGGCCTATTTCATCAGATGCATGAAGTGGACTGAGAAAGTGTGGGAGCATATGCCTATATGCTTATAGGGTAAGATGCAATTCTTTGTGAAGGATACCTCCATACCCATGGAGCATAACCCAGTGCGTGTTAAATAAAATGGGTATGCAAAAACCACATCCTGGTGGTTGGTAGGCTGCATGGGATGGTGGTGGTAAGACATTAAGTCCTACATTTCATTTTGGGGAAAATTCTGTTATGTTTAATCTTCTTATGGGTGTTTTGCCCACCTTCTAAAATCTTAATCTGGTGCTTACAATGTGCTGTTCTTGCTTATTTATTTTTTTAATCCAATTTTTTTCTGACAAATCTCTGGGGACTAATCCAGGATCTTCCCTCCCCCCCCCCACTCTCTTCAGCAGTTGGGAAATTTCATTCAAACTCAAATAGGAATTTGGTGAGACAAGTGTACACTGTTGCTCATCTGTGGGAGAGGTACTTTTGTAAATAATGATTATAAATGGTGCAAGTTTTGGCGGCTTGAGCAACTTGGTGTTATTCCTTCCTACAACATCCCTTGTAGTGCTTGTTCAGAGTACCCAAAAAGAAAACTGGTGAGTTGCATCTTCATATGGTGGGTTGCAGCAGGAATATCTCCACCTTTTCCTAAGAGAAAGAAAACACCAGTTTTCCTCCCTGTTCCTTATCAATCTTTGCATGAGTGGGTGGGCTTCCTGAGAGGTCCACAGGAAAGCATCTTGTCCAGGGCTTTCTCAGCCCTGGTCCTGGACAAGAGTCCACAAGAGACTTTGCTTCCTCAGTTCTTGGCATGGTCTGTCTGTAGGAGCTGTCCAGCAGTCCTGATGCTGCCTTGAATTCTATGCTGAAAGACAACTCAGAATTTAAATAGAGATACCCATTTACACCAGTCATTTTGTATTTCAGTCCAGCTCAGGCTTTTAGCAACAACTATAAAGAGGTTCACTCCAATTTAATGTTCTTTTGGCTAGTGTATGAGGCTCCAATGTGCATGCACACAACTCTTGAGTAGTCATACTGTTTAGTGTGCATGTGATATGTATAACCACCTGCTTATGCATATCTATGTATCTGCACAGATATGCCTGCATAAGCCCATGCAGGACTGTAGTGTCAATAACATCAAAACAGTACAATCTACCCTGCCTAAATGCAGCTGGAGAGTTTTTAAATTTTATTTCTTACGTGGCAAATGCACTCACTTTAATTAGCATTTTAACATTAGATTGGTTCAGTTCCTAAACATCCTATTTGTATGCAAATTAAATCCTCCCTTTGGATAGTTAGGAGATTAAAATAGCTGTTAGGGGATGGAAGGTTGCCCTGGTATGGAAAGTGCTGCAGACATCTTGCTTATTGACTTGCACATTTTTCATGACCTGCTTTCTTTTTAAAAAAACAACAGCAGAGCAGCTCTGTTTTGAACTCTGCAACCAAATAAGCCTCACTGGGCAGAAAACAGAAGAGATCTGGTGTTATATTAGCTCCTTTAAAAACTTGCCCCTTGGCAACTGTAACTGCAGAGTGGTAATAGTTTATTATAGCAGTGTTTCCCAAACGTTTTTGGGCAACGGCACACCTGTGTACTGAAAAAAAATCTCACGGCACACCACCATTAAAGCCCCGCCCCGTGACGTCAGCGTGCAGCGTCACGCCGGGAGGGACGCACAAAAGTGAAAGTTTTTTCCCTCCCCCTTGCCGGGGAACCTCCAAGCTTTGGGCAGGCAGGCAGGCAGAGCTGGGAAGGGGGTTTCCAGGGGACACGGCAGCTCCTCGAAAGGCTTCTCTCAGCTGCGCTCAATCCTCCTCGGAGAGGATTTCCCCTCCGGTCCCATGCCTTCGTTTGGGGCATCGCTCCGGCTGCTCCCTCTCCCGCCGCGCAGGAGCGATGCCTCTCTCTGGCTCTCCCTCCGCGCAGGCTGAGGGAGGGAGGGAGGGGCGCGTGTGACCCGTCTCTGCTGGGAGACCAAACCCAGCGAGGCAGAGTCGCGCGGAGGCGCCCAGGCAGCGCTGCCGGCTGCGAGGAGGAGCGCCAGGCAGCAGCAGGAGGCGCGGCCTCTCCTCGCCGTCGCCACCCCGCCTCTCGCCGCCCGACTCGCCCGCCTCCCTCCAGGCATCTCGCGGCACACGAGGCAACGTCTCACGGCACACTCGTGTGCCGAGGAACACCGGTTGGGAAACACTGTATTATAGCATCTGACCTTGTGTTCAGTCCGGTATGACCACCCTCTTAAAAACACTCAGGAGACAAGCTGTGGCAGGTGGGGAAAGTGGTCACAACAATGGCCATGCTGGACTTACCCAGTGATCAGAGACCATATGCTGCCCTGTCTCCATGCCCTTAAAGCTACCACATAGTATGTTTTAAATGCAGGCCTAAATGACCTGGGCAGCTCCAGATATTCCTAGACTACAACTCCCATGCTGGCAGAGGTTGATGGGAGTTAGAGTCCAATAACACCCGGAAAGTCACAGTATAAAGTGATTACTCTCCTGCTTGCTGGGCTGAACGAAAACTATTTCCACTTCCATTTTTCAGTGTATTCGTTACAATTTCAGCGTACTCATTTTTATCCTGCTCTGCAGCCAAAAAGGGCTCCTCGGGCAGCTTGCAGATGTGAGTAGCGCAAGATAAGCCCTGCCCCCAGGCTTACAAGCTGAAATGCATGACACAAAAGGAAAAGAGATGGGGAGAGGAGAAGGGGTACTAGTTCTCAGTTATAAAGCTCTTGCAGTCACTAGCTGGGATGAAAAAGTTTTGTTAAGAGCAGGAGCCAAAAGTTCCTGAGTTGATGGAGAGGCCCTGTTCCCCCATCTCTCTCCCTCTATGGTCACTGAAGGCAGTTGAGAGCAGAGACTGATGGTGCTTGAGAGAACTACTGTCAGTGCATGAAAGTGACAAATGGGGGGGGGGAACCCTCTTCTCCTCCCACACCTGCTGTTGCAGATCCTGCTGCCACCCCCACTTCCCAGGGGGAATCGGGGAGTGTGTTCTTGGGGCTTGGGTGGGGCAAACAGTTTCTTTCTTTTTTTTAAGTGTCTATTTCAGTTTTTATAATAATGTTAAAGAACAGTACAAAGTCACAACCGTTCAGTACAGAGCAGTCTTCAGATTGACTTAGAAAATGCCATTTATCCCCTCCCTCAGAAGAAATAATCTAAGTCCCAAGAGAAACCAAAGTGAGCATGGGAGAACTCACCCCTCTCCAGTTTGAACGGAGATTGTAAGGATTTTTGTGGTAATGTAAACTAGTAGGTTAATTTTACCCCCATACCGTAGATGTGGCGGTGCTGGCAAGGAACGGCTTTCTTAATGCCGCTAGTGAGTTCACAGCATGGGTGACATCCAAACCAGGGACATTCTGGTTCACAGCCCAGTCACAATTGGATGTATCCCTACCCTCTACCTCCATATCGCAAGTGGCATGCAGAATATTTCCTAGGCTGCATAGTGAAAAGCTGTATATGAATAACTTAACAGGAGGCAGCTGCAAAAGGGGAAGCTTAAAAGCAGCCATCAGATGGGAGCCCTTCAGAAATATAGAAAGCTGCCTTATACTGAGCCAGACCATTGGTCCATCTTGCTTAGCATTGTCTCTGTTGACTTGCAGCAGCTCTCCAGGATTTTGGACAGGGGTCTCAGCCAGCCCTAAAGATGCTGGGCAGATACTCTACCACTGACCCACAGCCCTATCCATTCATTGACCTCTGGCCCTCAGTCATCACTTAAAACTGCCATGAAATCTATTTACATTCAGTCACAAGCACTTACGTACATTGACAGGTTTTTAACAAAGCTGCCAGTGCAGAATTCCCTGAATAAAAGGCTTGCTCTAATATTTTCCTTAAATGTGGTTCAACATTTTTCCATTATCTTCAAAATAGTAACTGCTGTGTGGATAATTTGAGTAAGTGCCATGAAATCTTTGCTATCAATCACTTATTATGCATAATAATAAGTATAATATTATTACTTAGTATTGGGCAAAAGGGAATTACATATGCACTAGGGAGAAAGGCTTGCTGAGTCTCAGCAGGAGACTATGCCCCTTGAGGAATGGAGGTCAAATTGCAAAAGATAAACATTGCTTGCTTCTGATCGTAAGTTAACTCAGCTATTTCAGTTAACTTGAGTGTTATAGCCTCATAAAGTCTATCTTTGAAGCAATCCGATCCAAATGCGACAAATTCTCCTATCCCTCAGCTGTGGCAGACAAACATAGAGTAGACTGTATCCATGCCAATGGGGATTCACCAAATGCAAAAAGTGAACACAATAGCTGAAGGCTGCTTGGTTATTTGACTGTGATTTCATGATCTACAACAGAACCAACTGCAAGCATTTGTCTTAAGAGCACCATCCCATAACGTCTTTCCGAAGCAAGTTTCATTGACATTACACCCAGGTGTAAAGCATTGCAGCTTATTCTAATTTACCATATAGGGGCAATATCTGGCAGGGAAAGCTGAAATACCGGTCAAAAGGTCAGTATATAAATTGGTATTCCCCACCCACACAGTCCATATTACAGAGGGTGTCATATTCAAGATTGGTTCATTTTTATTTCTTTTTACATGAAATATGGTTTCAGGAGGGAAATGCAGAACAGGTATTTTTTTGTATCATCATCATGGTGCAAAGGGCAGCGTGTCTTGCCAACATATATTGAGAAGCCGATATACTGTACTTCGCTCGGCATATGAATTCTTTTTTTAAAAAGGCATTTGTTTTCAATCACCATTCATGCCTAGCAGGGCCCATATTTTTGTCTTGATTCATTTTGTGGTGGAAAAAGGAACATGTACTGTATAGTGAGACTGGCTCATATGCCACAGTACCAAATGCCACCCATTGGCTCTTCTGATCTTTCCATCCATGCCTTGCTTCATCTTGGGGCATAGGAGCCCCAACCCTTGGATGAGGACGCCAAGAGGTGGTTGACAGCACTGCAGGCATGTTCAGTGCTGCATTGTGTATCAGTCACTTCCTTGCAAGACTTGCAAGTGGCCAGGAGCTGTGAACCAAGGATGAAGATGGGGAATGTATCTTAGGCCACCCATAGCCTCAGGGATTGCCATCATGCAACACAGCTTCTGAGCCCTACCAACTACCATGGTGGAGGAGAACTTTGGGAAGGAGAGGGAGCCTGTCAAAGGAGCTTGGGTGGCTCTGGCAAAGTAATACAAGAGGAGCATGTTGGTGGCTTATTGTTGAGTCTGCATTATTATCACTAGTCAGATACATCTGGAGTCAACTTGGACAGCTTTCAAAGGGGATTGGACAAAATAACAGGAGTATCAATGACGGCTAATCACAATGGCAGCATATCACCTCCCATGCCAGAGGCAGTATGCATCTGAGATTGCTATGGTGATTGTTTTCTGCTTATGGGTTTCCCAGATGCATCAGGTAGGCCATGGCAGGGACAGGATCCTGACCTGGATGAACCTTTGACATGATCCAGTGGTGCTCTTATGGTGCTTTTATGAGCCAAAGGTCTGTGAGATGAAACTGAAGAAGTAGAGATCACAACTGTATAGCAGTGATTTGCTTGTTATGGAAAGGGAAGGACTGACGTTTGCTAGGGGTGCTTGTGCCATGACCCTAATGCTGCTGCTGCTGCTGTTAAAATAATAATATTGTGATTTATGTCTTCAGTGCATCAGTCACTGTGGAGTGCAGGTGGACAGTTTGCATCATTTGAGCACAGAGTTGGCATAATTATTCCCAGGCAATCGGGGCAAAGGCAGGAGTAGAAAAGCATTTGATTTTATGAATGGATTTGTTGGGACAAAAGTAACTGATGTAAGCAGATATTATTAACACCATTGTTATCACTTGGAATGTCTGAGTTTATGCCAAGGCTGCCTGTAGGCACTTCTTGGCATGTGAAAATACCTCCTATGCCTTCATCAGAATTTCTGCCATTTTCACCCATCCCTGCCTTGCATTTTCAACCGAGCCCCGCTCCCTCCCTGCAATTCGCCACGCGAGAGGCTGTTGGAAAACTTCCTGTGCAAGCATGGGAGCCATAAAAGGCTTATTCTGGCTTTTATAATCCAGTGCGGAGACACACACACACTCTCCTCTAGCTGACTCTAGGCAACTGAGAAAATACAGGTCACTCCAGCAGACGGGGATTCCTCTGCACGTGATTGTATTTCAGCTCCTGTAGAGGAAAGTGAATATTATGAGAGTTGGATTGATGCAGCTGGGCGATCCGTTTGCCCGGCTCCTCCTTTGCAAACATACAGCCGTCATCTCTTTTGGGTTTCCTTCCTCCATAACCATGGACTACAGCCTCCAGGGAACGGAGATCACAGATGTATGTGAGTAATTACATTTAAATAGATTGGAGGGGGTGAGGGAAAGGGAGAGAGAGAGAAATAAAAAATCAGACTTACGCTATGTAAGAATTCTTGTGTTAAACTTGATTTCCCCTCCCCCTCCAAGAAAGAGCCTGGTTTTGTCAGAACTGTCTTTTTAAAACTATAAATATAAAACTATCTTAAAACATTCTTCGGCAGCCAAGCAAAAAATCCCACGCGTCTTTAGAGGTCATTGCTTTCTGTGTGCATGGCTGTATGTTTTGCATAGAGAGTAGCTTCCTTCTCCTGAGCGCAGCTTTTAGGATGCAATCTGAGATTAATCATCATCATTACTGACAAGAAGTATGTGGGTCAGTTTGTCGAGTTATTCCTCTGATGGTGTCGTAGCTTAAGGTCGCGCTGTATCATAAAGTGTCAAATGTGCTGTTATTTATTGCTTCCCGCAGTGGTCCAAGGGACTGCATGACATATTTCTGGATATGTGAAGTCAGATATAATAATTTAAAACACATACATCTGCATACAATTGCTCAGGAAACAATTTATAAGGAAGTGAGGTTGTGCTTCTATGTGAACAGGAAGACATGCCGTAGTGCTGATCCTCTGCTGAGTGCCTTCTAAATGTCAGAGAATAGGATGTGATATCCTGACAGGTGCTATATGAACATTATGCCCAGATTATGCCGAAAGTGAATTGAGTAAATGGTTAATTCTGTACAAAGTACAATCCTTTCACCTTGCAAAAGGCATCTGTGGTATCAAGAGTGTGGAAGAAAGAAACAAAATACTAATGAAATGAGGAGAAGGTTTGGTATTCCAGAACAAAATGATTTCTCTTCTGCAGGAATTGTGTTTCCTAGATTCTCAAACACACCCTGGCAGGAAGTTAATAATCCATCAAATCCCATACTGTTCTGAAAGGTCGTGCAAAAGAGTAGAAGAGGAAGAGATGTAGGAAGAGGTGCTTCCTAGCTAGGGTAAAAGACCTTAGTGGGATTCATTGTTTGACATCAAAAACCTGGTATTTGGCTCCTTTCAGTCTTGTGAAGTGGGCGGCTGCAGGGAGAGAATATGAAATTGCTGTGTTGAGTCAACTCCCTTTATCCATCTAGACCAGTATTGACTATTTTGACTGGCAGAAGCCCTCAAAGGCCTTTGGCAGAGCGCTTTCCCAGCTCTGCTTTTTTCATACGATTTGACAGTAGATGGTAGAGATAGAACTTGAGACGTTTTGCACACAAACCATGTATCCTACAACTGAGCTGTGCCCCTTCCTTATATGTTTGCACATCAAATTATTTACAGCAGGGCGGGATATATTGGCCTACTCTGCACAACACACTGAGCCAAACTATGGTTTACAGGCTTCGTTCAGGTGGTCTTTTGCATGTCTGGAAAAATAAAATTGAAAATCATATAGCAGCTAGCACAGTCCCTTACAAGTGCTAACAATAGGCAGGGAAATAATTAAGTGGTCCACCCAGACCCTCAGCAATTTTCAAGTGGTTCATAGGGAGAAAGATTTGAGCTTAGTGAGACCATACGAATAGAAAGAAGATCACAATTACTTTGCTGCGCCCTGGTTGTTTTTGCTGCCACATTGAACGAAGCCAAAGTTTGGTTTAGCACGTTGTCCAAACTAGGGTTCATGGTTAAGCTCTCTCTCCCTGCTAACCATGAGATGTAGCTACAGATCTGACATCAGAAAGGTCAAGAGTCAGAAACAGGGTGTGTGGGGAGGGACATTTCAGCCTTTCAGGACCTTAGTGGACATTCTGAAACAAAGCAACTTCAAAGTGGGGGGGGGACTCTAGTATGAAATTCCTGAATTACAACCTATTAAGAAGTTCAGTTAATTAGTTGCTATCTGTGTTATCATCAACACTGTTTTGTGAATGGTCACTGAACTTATTCAACATAATTGTCACATTGTATTTTTTTATTATTCCCCTCTGAACTCATTGTTTTACATTTAGTGTTACGTGTGTGTGTGTGTGTGTGTATCAGCTTAAAATAGGAAAATGCTTAATGCATCTGATGAAGCTGACTGCAGCCCATGAAAGGTTAGAGCATAATCAATGCACAGTATTTAAATAATCATGGGACTTTTTGCTGCTATATACCTGCCATCATAATTTTGAAAATCCAGTAGACACAAAGTGGGTGAGAGAAGCTGGTGGAGTATGCTGGTGGAGCAGTCCCAAAAAACTAATAAAGAATTAAGATTATTTGGAGCAACAAATTTGATGGCAACAAACAGCTGTCTGACAGAAGTCGTCATTTCTGCCTGCATTGGTACTTTCTGGTTCATCATGGGAAACAAAACAAACTAGAATTAAAACAACATTGGAAATTCTCAGTCATGTCCTCACCTTGCCTGAAATTATGTAAACTCTGGGCCTCAGTTTCATCAAGCTTTACAGAAAAATTAAAAGTAGATATTCTACTTGTGGATATGCTTCACAGAAGGCTGGGGGTGCAGCAAACCTTTAAGCCAAGGCTACAGATCAGCCTGTCCCAACCCATTTCCCTTTAGATGTGTGGGACTACAACTTCCATCGTTCTTGACTATTGGTCATGCTGTGTGGAATGATGGGAGTTGTAGTCCTAAACATCTGGAGGATACCAGCCTAGAGAAGGCTGTTGTAGATGAACCTATTCTGGCAGGATGTAGATCCATGTTTTGTCCCACTAGGTATGTTATTTTAAGCAAACTCTAGGGAAGCTCACAGTGCAAAAAAACATAAACAATTATTTTCTTGCCATGAACTGCATTGTTAAGTACCAATAAAAAACAGCAACGGTTGCTAACCAACAGCCTTTTCCCCTAGACATTTTATTTTATTTGGACTTTGAAAGGCAATTGAGGGCACATGTCACATTACATGCAAATGTATTTAAGAAAGTGCTGTTGTACATTTTTAAAACATCTTCAGGATGAGGCTATTTTGAGGTTAGAAATGGTGGCGTATGTGTGTATGTTTAAGCCTTTCCCTGCTGGCCATTGTTCTGCTCAAAATCATTCCCTAAGCGGCTTTCCCTCCTGTTGGTAGGATTTCAGATGCTTTTTAAAGAAAGATAAACAAATATCAGGAACTCATGGGACAGCAGGAGGACACTTTTGTGCAGAAAAATGGAAAACAGGAAAGGGGTGAAACATCCCCCTTTCCTCCACTTAACAGCTTTTACCCTGATGTTAAAAATGGCCAGTGGTGCTTGAGGAATTTGATATGTGTGTGTTCCGACAACAGCTGACCTGATCCGCAGCTCCCAGACTCATGTGTGGATCAGAACGCAGCCGTAATTTGGATTCTGCAGTTCTCCAAGTTTCGCAATGCAACTGTCAGCTCAAAAATATATTAAAAATGCATTTTAAAATGTGTACTTTTGGGGAGGAAATACATTCAAAAATATGTGTGCACAAAATTTCATGCAGATTTTTTAAAATTACAAATGAACTTTTGAACAAGCAGTTGAGAAAATGAGATAGTATGGAAATATTGATCCATTCATCCCTTACTGACTTCCTTAAATGGGTTTGAAAACAACATGGTATACAGAGCAAACTCCAGTCAATTCTTCAGTCACCATGAAGTTTGTCCTGCAGATTTAGTGGTTTCTGCATCAGATTGTTAACCCTGCTTATATTAATATTTAAGTTTCCTGTGTTGTTCCACCAAAATCATTCACTTCCTTACTATCATAGGTCAATCACCACTGCCTTGCCTTATCATATATCAACTTAGCTGATCATATAATACTTTTTAGGTCCTGCACTGAGAAGGCAGCTAATGAGACACAGCTGGAGATCAACTACTCTTCCTGGGTAAAGTGGTTCATCTGCCTTAATTGGATTTGTGTAACACATTCCTCCAAAATTTCCAGTTCAATTAAGGCTAAGAATAGCATGGAAATGATAACTGTGAAGAAGAAGAAAAAAATATGGAAAGAGAATCAAGAGTCAAGGTATAGAATTGCAACAAGAGAATTTAAAGCAGGACTGAGTGTAGGCAGACATAGTCTGTGGAATTATCTACAAGATCCTTTCTTCAGAGTTTGCCTGCAATTTTGCACACAGTAT
The DNA here is from genome assembly GCF_965113315.1 of Podarcis vaucheri. Lineage (NCBI taxonomy): Eukaryota > Metazoa > Chordata > Lepidosauria > Squamata > Lacertidae > Podarcis > Podarcis vaucheri. The sequence goes on along the minus strand of NC_138764.1, from coordinate 65,853,676 downwards.
TATTCAGTTTTCTCCTTGAGCAGGGATGGAGAACCAATGGCCATCTAAGTGTTGAACCATGATTCTCATCATCCCCTGTCCGCTGGCCATTCTGGATGAGGGCATTGGGCTGATGGGAGTTGGAGTTCAGTGACATCGGGAGGGACACGGACTTCCCAACCCTGTCTAGACATATATCCCAGGTTTAACTTTAGCATTCTGGCAGAGCCTATAACTGTGCTAACACTGGTCTTGTACTGCACCCCTTGCACTGAATTGCTGCATCTGGGAATAGCCTTGATTTCCCACAATGCCCTGAAGTAACACTTTGTTGGAGGCATTATGGGAAATTAAAATTGAGGCTCCAAGCTGCCCTGCCTTATTGTAGCCCTCCTGTTGCCCACCACCAGACCCACTGAAGGACCCCCCCCTTCAAATCTGGCCCTGCGTATAATTCACCTGCTTACCTAGTGCCAGTAGCAAACAGGCAGGAAACTCAAGTTGCAAGGCAAATCCAGTTTGGTGTAGCGGTCGGAGTGTTGGACTAGGATATGAGTGACCAAGGTTCAAACCCTCTAAAGCTCAATGGGTGACTTTGGGCCAGTCACAGTCTCTCATCCTAACCTACCACACAAGAGTTATTGTGAGGATAAAATGCGGGGGGGGGGGGGGAGGAGAGAAACTTGTTATTATCCATCTTCAGTTCCTTGGAGGAAATATGAGGTATAAATGCAATAAATAAAATAATACAGTGGCACCTCAGGTTACAGACGCTTCAGGTTACAGACTCCGCTAACCCAGAAATAGTACCTTGGATTAAGAACTTTGCATCAGGATGAGAACAGAAATGGCACAGCGGCAGCAGGAGGCCCCATTAGCTAAAGTGGTACCTCAGGTTAAGAACAGTTTCAGGTTAAGAACAGACCTCCAGAACGAATTAAGTTCTTAACCTGAGGTACCACTGTGAGGTAAAGCCAGGACCTCAGCAAAAGCCATGGAAGAAAGAAGGGAGATGGACAACTGTGTTGGGACTTTCTCCTATTTATCTGAAGCCCAAGTAATTGCTAAGTATCTTAATGCAGATGGGCTGAAGCTCAGTAGAAGAGCCTCAGTGTTGCATGCAAAAGGTCCCAGGTTCAAATCCCGGCATCTTGAGGTGGAGCTAGGAGGGTCCCTGACTGAAATGCTGGAGAGCCACTGCCAGTCAGTGCAGACAGTACTGAGCTAGATGGGCCCAATTAATCTGATTCAGTATAAGGCAGCTTCCTGTGCTAATTTCTTCCTTCACCTGAACCTTTTGTTTACGTCACACAGTATTTCCCAGGCTTTGAAAAAAGATTGCCTGACTTTTTCTTCGTGTAGTGGTTGCCATGGCAGGGGAACTGTTCATTCTGATGCAAGGTCAGAAAATGTCAGGCACAAACTCACATTAAACCACATCGGCTGCTTGATTCACGCAACTGAGAAACACTGTCAGCGCTGGAGTCCCAGTTTCGGAAAGATGCAGAACCATTTCAGCTAAGAAATTGGCCTCCCTGTGGGTTCCTTGCACATTAGTGCTGTTGCAGGTGATGAGGAATTACCCCCTGGTTAAGTGTCCTGAAGACTGTGTCATTGGGGTATAATTATTACACACTATACCTGCCAACTCTTGCCACTGAACATGAACACAGGGTCAGGTGAAGCATTTTGCAGGGGAGGTCAGCATACAAGAAGGGGAACTTAACCCATCTCCATACCTGCAGGTTCTCCCTTCATATGCCCTGCCAGGCCATTTTCCTCTGCAGCTGTGCTTTCTCTGGTTTGACTGAAGGGAGAGGGACAGTAAAAAGTAAACAAAAACCCTAGGTAAGGAGAAGGGCATTTGCAGGTAAAAATAGGCAAGCGAGAAAGGTTGAAGTATCTCCTCAACCACCAAGTCCTTTGTTCCTAGAACCCCCCACCCCCAAATCAGTTTTGTAGGTTCCCCCAACCCTCTGGAGCAGAACTGGGGAGGGCATGAGGCACGGGGGAGAGAAGAGAGGAATCTCATTGTGCAAGTGGGAATCCTTGCACTGACAGGCCGTTTGCTTAGCGCTGCTTGCAAAGGTTTGGAAACAGGGTCTTTTAAAAAAAAATAAATTAGCATGAAATTCAGCTCCTGACTTTATCATGTAGCCTGGTGCCTTCAAAGCCAAGGAAAAGTTGCTTAAAAGATGCAAAAACTGAAGAGCAAGCAGCTACTTGGGGAAAATGTTTTGTTGTACCGCTGGCTTCAGGGACAGATCTATCACCGTAATTGAATCTAGGCCATAGCATTAGGCTTAAAAGCTCTTTATGGAATAAGACGCTCGTGAATCCCGTGAGAAAACTATGCTTTTCTCAGAAAGAAAGAATTCCGAGTATATGATGATAGTGCTTAACAGCTGGATGGTGAAGATAATGTTTGAGTATCTACCAGGAGTCACCACTTAATAAATGGAGATTTTAAGCCAGGGTTGGGGAAGCAGTAGCCTTCCAGATGATACTGGACTATAACTCCCATCGTCCTTGACCACTAGTCATGCAGGTTGGGGCTGATGGGAGTTGGAGTACCACAGGTTACTCCACAGAGGGCCACAGCTTCCCCATATCTGCTTCGGGAAAGGGGAAGTAGGGGGCATATGATAATTACCCACCCTTTTTCAACCTGCCCCATAACCTCCCTGTTTTCAGAGGTAGACAGGCAACAATTGAATGATGAAAACACCTCATAGTAAATGATCATTTATATTCACCCATTAATGTATAGGTTGTAACCCTATACTTACTGACTTGGGAACAAGTTCCACTGAAGTCACTGGGGCTAACTTCTAAGTAGGAATTTATAGGATTGCGCTGACAGTGCATATAGCCCCTTGGGCAGGTTGTTAACCTTCTACTGCACAATGAAAATGGGCACATAAGTGTGTTAGCTTGGTAGGTTGTTTACCAGCTTCTCAAATAGTTATATGCATACCCTAGGAACTTACCACATGATAATCATCTGGCTTCACTATAACTTGGAAACAGGCCTTGGAAAAAAATCTGATCTCCAACTGCTCTGCATTTGAGGTTGTACATTTGTGCCCTTGCCATTATGGTATTTTTCGATAGCTTGTCACTTGCTGAGAGCTGAAAATGTGCCCAGGGACCTGAGGACACAGCACAGCTAGGAGCTGCAATTGTATTTATTTGTTTCTGAATAATAACAGATGATGTAATGCCAGTATCTGTCCTGCTTCAAAGGAAAAAAACTCTCGTCCCTGATCGGGTGGGGGGGGGGTATTGTCATTATGGTTTGGTTTGAGATGGCTATTTGGGGAAAAGATTTTCCCCCTTCATATTTTAATATTTTTTAATACATGAATGATGCGTGATATAATGTATTTGCTTTTGCAATTTGCTTTGGGTTTTCTCATGAGAGGAAAGGTGTGATATGCATTTTTTAAAAATGAATAAAATATAAACAAGATCCCAATAGCATTGGGAAGGCAAATATATACCAATTCACTTGCAGGAGTGCCCACTTCACACTTCCCTCACTCCTGCCTTTTCCTAGCAGGGGGAAATGGTCAGTTGGAGACAGGAATGATTCTGGTTTCTGGGTCATGCTTGCTTTTTTCCCACAGGCGTCTGGTTGGCCAATGGGAGGACAGGATGCTGGACTCGATGAGCCCATTGGCCTGATCCAGCAGGCTCTGCTTATGCTCTTATGAAACAAACCAAAGTGTGTTATGTACGTGCAAAGCAATGTTCCTGTTTGGTTTCCTCCAGGTTGGGTTGTGCAACATTCATCTCCCTTGACTTTAAAAGCCTTTTTTAGTCTTGTCAATGTCATTTGCCTACTGTTGTTGATGGAACAAGTGGAACTGACAAAGCTCCCTTGAGCTCAGGGGTCTGAAGGAAGATCACTCAAAGCAAAGAAATAGCTTGAATCCTGCTTTGCAGAAACATGTGAATTAAAGCCCTCTCTCTTAAAACACCTGGAGTTTCTATTGGGAATACTTCCTACTGGAAAAGGTCATGTCAACTCAGGAAGCAGAGGCTGGGTGGAATTCAAAATCCACTGCAACCATAAAATGGTGTGTCAGTGTTCCAAAATATGTAGACATCTTCTGCCCATGTGAACAAGGTACATTGATTTGGGATAAGAGCTCTGAAACAAAGTTGAGTGATCCTCGTCATGTAAACAGGACAGGCTCCTGGGAGTCCCATGAAAACAGTGCTTAGGGGCCTCATCATCTCCATTCTAACATCCACATTCCAACTTAGTGGTTTCCAAAGTGGGTGGTACCCAGGGCTTTTTTCTGGGGGTACGCAGGGGTGCACATACCCTGAAACATTTTGTGAATCTTTGTACTTTTGTCCATTTACTGTATTTATTTTCCCCAATATGAACTATAAAATTGTGATTTTCTTGAATCAAAATGAGGGTACCCCTAAACATTTTTTAAAGGAAAAAAAGCACCGGTGGTACCATCCCATGAGGGGTGGGATTACCTAGCGGGGCCCTAAGAGGCAAGGGAGGTTCTGAAGACGTAGATGACTTATCAGACACTGTGAACCATTGCACAGCAAGGAGCTTTTAAATTTTGCAGTGCCACTGCCTGCAATGTTACAGGAGCAAGACCTTTATTTTGGCCTATGTGTGTGATGGTTAAATTAGACCTTAGTAAATTAGACCTGTAGTACATGCAAGAGGCCAGAGGAACATATAAAAGCAGAGTTATCTAGTTCTTTAAAGAAAGCTCAATTTTAAAAAAGAAATCTTGGTTCTGTAATGAAACCTTGCTTTGGGTTTCTGTGTATGTGTGTGTGTGCTCAGGTTCAGGTGAGAAGAATGCAGCTGCCACTCTCCATATGTATACTCAGGTTTCCATCTATCTAAATTTATTCACCTCTTTTACATACTTGTCAGCTGTTCAGAGAAAGAAAGCAAAAAATAATGCCTTGGCTTGCGATAGGTGCTTGTGACTCTGTGTTCTAACTAATGGGCTGTTCTGTAGCAGGCTTACAGCTCAGCACACTGCTGCTGCATGAGACAGAGTCAAGTTATGGAGGATGGGATTGAGGTGCGTCTCCTGCAGCTGGTCCAGGAAGACCCAGAGGGAGACAGAAGGATTTGGGAAGAGAGGCCCTTGAGAGGGAAAAAGTTCAAGGGACAAAGGCCTTGGGAGCAGGAGAGGCTCTGACGTATCTGATTGTCCCTGTTAAGAAGCAGAAACAAGAGACTGAATCCAACCTTATTACCGTTACTTCTTTCCTTTATTTATTTAGGATCAGGATCCAGCAGATGCAGAAATGGAAGATTAACAGACACTCAGTGAAAGGTATGAGCACTGCTTTGTGTGCCTGTGATAGGATATTGTTGTTGATGGCTGCGGGAACAGTGATCTATTGCTTGTTAAGATGTCGGTTTCTGGGCTATTCCAGATGAATGTTTATGGAGCATTTTTCCTGAAGAGCTTACACAATAGGAAGCCTTTTTCATTGAGCATTTGTCCTGATTTGTTTGCTTGCAGGGAGGTTTGGTGACAGTGAACATTCATCCTGATTTGCTTGGGCAGAGTTTATATGTCTTCCTGTTGACCTTTAATTTATCCCACACTTTGCAGAGTATTTCCGCATCACTTATCTAAATGTGGAGGGAGGAATTCAAAGTTGCACCAAGGCTATCTGTTAACACAACTATTTTAGCTTGCCAGGTGGAACAATCTCACCTCTTTCCCCCTCATTTATCTGGGGGTTCTTTCAATGCTCCCAAGCAGATTTTTTTGGGTGCTTTCACCCACTCTTTAGCTCTAAACCCACTCTTTAGCTCTAAATCAGAGTGCTTCAGAGCGCTTTTCCCTGGAGCTAAGCAAAAGGACCAGAGGAAATGTGAGTAAGCCCAAACTATGCAGTCCTAAATTTCCAGTAGGTGCTTGAATCAAAACACGGACTACCCAGAAACATCCTCTAACTATTTTGAATCTCTGTTTCTGATGTGCTTTGTTATGCCTGAATGACATTTGCTCTGATTTGCATCCTTTCATTTTGCAGTACAAGTGAGCTGCCTAACAGATGCCGTCTTGCTCCCATGATGGATGTGCCTAGCATCAAAGACTTCCAGTGGAAAACTCTGGCACCTCTGCCCAGCCGGAGAGTCTATTGCTCCCTGGTGGAGGCTGGTGGTCAGGTCTATGCCATTGGGGGCTGTGATGACAATGGTGTCCCAATGGACTCTTTTGAGGTGTACTCCCCTGAAGCCAACCAATGGAATTCTCTCCCCCCAATGCCTACAGCCAGGGCTGGGGTAGCTGTAGCAACACTGGGCAAGAGGATAATGGTGATTGGGGGTGTTGGAGCCAACCAGACACCCTTGAAGATTGTGGAGATGTACAACATAGACGAGGGCAAATGGAAGAAAAGGAACTCCTTGCGGGAAGCCTCGATGGGGATCTCTGTGACGGCGAAAGGCAAGGAGGATTCTTTTTCTAAAAGGCACTGGTGGCAAAAATAGGATTGGCTTTTAGGGAAGCTCCCCAGTGCATTTCTCTTAATTAATTTGATGGGCAGGGTGGAGTAAATTTCTTCTTACATGGAAACAGATCTGCCCAGTGGGGAGCACTTAGCCAATTTCTGCTACGCTGTGAGTGTGCCCTGGCTTTGACCCTTGCACACTGGTTGTTGGAATGACCATCTTTGAATTGCTTTGGGTAAAATCTGGTGATTTTCAGCAGCCCAGTCTAGAACGGGCTGTGAAGGCTGCCTTGTAATTGGAGCGCGCCATCTGTTTCTGTGACCTCCTCTTTGCTTGTAAAAAAATGTCAATACAGCCAGCACGTTCTGTGTTCCTGTCAAATGTAGGACAGCCTGGTGGGGGTTTTTTTGCTTTGCAGAACTGCTTTTGCAGTTCTTGAAGGACAAATCATCGAGGGCACAAGCGATGTGAAAGCATCAGGTCACTGTATGAAATCTGTATGAAAGTTTCCCTCTATATAGTAGAGCTTCAAACTCCACATATTCCCCTCCACCAAACACACCCATATCTGTTTGCTTCCTGTGACAAGTTGCTTTAGCAACTCTAAGCATTGCCAGATTGTCTTGCGCTGCAATGTGATGAACTGCTGTTGGGAAGGGAAGGTTTCCATCTTAAGTGGCCGTGTGCCTTGCTTTACAGAGGGCTGCCAGAGGACCAAACTCTTATCTGAAAGAGTCTTATATTTGAAGGGTTGTCCAGTTTAAAAATAATGAACTAGAAGATGCTGCTCATCAATAGGTAGCACCCGGAATGCATATTCAAGAAGCACCCAGATCACCTGGCTACTGTCTTCCCCACTGGAAAGAGATTTATTTCTGTTTTAATTATAGCAACTGCATATATATTTGCATCCATTCTTATCAGTTAGCACACTGGTCTTAAGCTGGTGGGTTGCAGCCTGATCCAAGGTGTCTCTCAACAGGATTATGACCACCATGCAAATACATGGTAAAAGATTAAGAAATTGGACCGAATGCATGTTTGGGCTAAAAGTTACTCCTAGGTCTGAAAAGGTTGAAGATACTCAAATTAGCATAACCTAATTTTATGAAGGTCTTTTGCCTTGTTTCGGGGTGATGCAGTTCCTCTTTTTGGGTGATATTTCCATCCTTTGGGTAGAAATATATGGCAAAAAATGAAAGTTTGGGTAGGAATGAGATAGTTCTGCTTTCTATTTCTGCTAGTAATGTGTCCCAACTTTTTTTTTTAGTTGTGGAACCTATTTAGGAACTACTGTGATAAAGCAGAATTGAGATTCTTGTTTGGATTTATCCCTTTGCTTTTCCTCTCTCTTGCTGTCCTTTTCAGACTACAGAATCTATGCAGCTGGTGGAATGGGAGGAGACCTTCGCCCTCACAATTACATGCAGCATTATGACATGCTCAAGGACATCTGGGTGTCGCTGGCAACCATGCCCACACCCAGGTATGCCGCAACTTCCTTCCTACGGGGCACAAAGATCTATGTGCTGGGTAAGAATGAGCCTCCAGCCTATTCCTCTGACCATTATTCCTTTGACTGGAGAGTCACCTAATGCTCCCTCCTGCAGAAGTTCTCGAAGCTGCTCTCTTCCATAACCTCTCTAAAAGTGCTAGGCATTGTCTGGGATTAGCAATGTCAGCTCTGTAGCTGGGCCTCCTGGTCCAATTTTTTATGCCTAAAACCATGGGCTGCATTTATTGCACAGGAGAGATAAAATAATGTTACCTGAACACAGCTCTGCCTTTACAATATTTTTTAATTAAAGGGCAAGCAAGACATGACTGACACTCACAGAAGGAGGTATTTGTTCACCCAGAGCATAGTTAAATTGTAGAATTCATTACCAGAAGATTATTTTTAGAATGTTTTAACTGCTTTTCCTCTTTTGTTTTTAAATTGTGGAGCAGTTTGCTGCTCCCTGGCTTCTTCAGAAGGATGGCCAGGAGATAAATTCAATAAATAAAATAAAATAGGTTGTTGGCCTTTCCCCTGACCAGACTGTGGTGTGCTTACATACTCACAAACTGTTCACTGTTTAAAGGGGTTCCAATCTGCTGCCTGAGGGGACTACCACACTCTGTGGTAAATCCAAAAGGTAAATTCATACCCTTTGGCACACAAATGGACTGCTTATGCTCCCATTTCATTTTCTGACTCTTGTGCAAATTGCTCAAACCCTGTGTGTTTTGGTTCCCAGCTCACTGTGTGTAAAGCAAAGCTAAACAGAAGTAGAGACAGCCTGACTTGGTCTAGTACCCATAGTATTAAGATATATCAAGGTTGTTTGTTTTTAATCAAATTAAGTAAAAATAATCAAATTAATGGCCATTAAAAAGTTTTAAAAGAAACAAGCAGGTAGAGAAATGGAACTTTATTGCTTTGAGCTAAAATATTTCCACTAAACTTGGCATAACACTGTCCCAAATGCACATGTACTTTGAGAAACTGTAAATATTCCTCCTAGGAAGGATCCAGAGGTTAAAAAAAAGACCAAGGGATTGGGTGCCAGACTTCCACTGGCTTTTATTTTTAGCCTTTCAAAGTTTACCCCAGCTGATCATGGCAGAACAACAGAAGCAAAAGAGACTTGTAGAACTGTAACGGCTAACAGATTTATGGCAGCATCAGCATGGATGTTTATGCTACAATAAATCTGCTAGTTCTTAAGGTGTTACAAGATGCCTTTTTGTTTTTGCATAACTGTTTCCAGAAGACCTTTCTGTTTACCCTCTGGCTATATAAATAGCTTTGTATTGTCCGTTAGGTTCTATTTTCAGCCTTGTTCCAAGGGCTCAGGGTAGGGCACCATTTTACTGGCCCTGCTTTTGTGCCATTGGGTTCCTCCCAATGACTCTTTTTGGGGGCCTTCATCCTGATTTGCTTGCCCAAAGCATAAGAGCAGACAAAGAGCCTGCTGGATCAGGCCAATGGCTCATCTCGTCCAGCATCTTGTTCTCACAATGGCCGATCAAATGCCTGTAGGGCGTGCGCATGCCAGACATGAGCACAACAGCCCTCTGCCCACCTGAGATTCTCAGAAACTGATATTCAGATGCAAAATGCCTCTAAGAGTGAAGGTAGAACATAGTGTATGTGTTGGTTAGGCCATGCCTGGTTTCATTGAGCATTTGTTCTGTTCTGTTGGTAGGATGATTATATGACAATGCACACTCATCTTGCATTCATCCTGATTTTTCTGGGATGTGTTTATATGTCTTCCCATTAGCCTTTAGTTCATCCAACACTTTTCAGTGCTTTTCCCCATCACTTTTACTTCCTGTAAAAGTCCATTTTTATGTTTGTTGCACTAGGATGACAGAGTGCTTTAATCCACTTTAATTGTGCATACCTAAATTTCCAAATGGGTCTTCTTTACAACCCATCACCTTCTTTCCCTTCTTTCTGACCATTGCCTCTACTGTACTTAGAAGCATGAGGAGAAGACTTTCTGTATGCTACTCTCTGAATGAACCAGTACTCTGTGGCAACCATGCATGATGTAAAGAGTGCTTTGGCGATCAAATTGCATTTTGAAACTTGTGCAGGGAACCATGTTATTTTTGTTTACTTTACCATAAGGAATCATTTCCAGCTGAACTGGAGAGGGGGTGAAATGTACTGAACTAACAAAGATGGACAGTGTTTGTCTATCAGCAAAAACAAAAAAACCCCTCTAATGCTATTCTAGGCTGTATCAACAGAAGAATAGTGTACCAATCAAGGGAAGAAATAGTCCCACTCTATTCTGCCTTGGTCAAACCATACTTGGTGTATTGTGTCCAGTTTGGGGCACCACAGTTTAAGACAAATATCGGCAAGCTTGGAACGTGTGCAGAGGAGAGAGACCAAAATGATCCAGGGTCTGGAAACCAAGCCTTATGAGGAACGGTTGAAGGAGCTGGGTATGTTTAGCCTGGAAAAGAGGAGACTAGAGGAGATGATAGTCATCTTCAAAGGGCTATCACATGGAGGATGGAGCAAGCTCATTTTCTCCTGCTCTGGAGGCTTGGACCCAAACCAATGGATTGAAGTTGCAAGAGATTCCAACTTAACATTAGGGAGAACTGTCTGACAGTAAGAGCTGCTTGACAGTGAAACAGACGTCCATGAGAGGTGGTAGAGTCTCCTTCCTGCTGTCATGTATGATCTAGTTGAGATTCCTGCAGTGCAACGGATTGGACTAGAAGGGGCCCCTTATTTACTGAGCCCTCACAGCTAGGAATAGTGGCAGCTGGTGCCCTGTAAAGGGACTGCTTGGAGGTCACAGGGCAAGGGCAAATGAGTGTGACAAGGGTGTGGGCAAGTTGTCATTGTTTTCTCCCCACCCACCTCCCTTGCAAAGCTACCTTTATAATTTTACAAAGAGCACATGTGGTTCACAGGGGTCCCTACTGTCACAGTTGCTTCTCTGCTGGGAGATAAGTCGTATGGCCTCCATCCTATTCTGGTTCTCTCCCTATCTTCCTTTTTTGCAAAGAAACAGCGGGCACTTAAAACACTGCCGATTTGTTAATACTCCACATTTAAGTGTTGTTCAGAAAGGGCCCCTGCCATGACTGTTACTAGTTACCCTTGAAACTGTGCATTACTCAGAAGTAAGCCCCACTGAATTCCATGGGAGTTTACTCCATGATATGTATGTACAGGATTGCTGTCTTAAAGGTTTCATACAGGACTGTTAACAAGGGACCCCATAAACCTCCAAATCTGTGAGAAAATATTATTCCCCTATCTCCCTGGATATCCCTGCTACATCTCTCCCCCCCCCCCAGAATGTGGAATAAAGTGTAGAGTTATTAAGTGCACTGGGAGCTGAGAGACCAGGGTTAAATCAGCCATGAAACTCCATGTGACCTTGAGCCAGCCACTGTCTAGTGTTTTACATTTGGGTAAATTGCAGGGGGCAGAGACTCTATGGGTCGTTGTCATCGCTTCAGTATACTTTTGGATTAGGGTTGGCTGTGTGCTCCAGAGACCTGCTTGGCCAGAGAATAGTAGACCCTCATGGCTCCAGTTGTTGCTGCACATTCTTCACTATACTCCCTTCTCCATCCTAGGAGGAAGGCAATCCAAATATGCCGTGAATGCCTTTGAAGTCTTTGACATCGAGACCAGGTCGTGGACCAAATTCCCCAACATCCCCAGCAAACGAGCGTTCTCCAGCTTTGTGTGTGCAGAGAACAACATCTTCAGCCTGGGGGGTTTGCGGCAGGGCAGGCTATACCGTCAGCCCAAGTTTATGAAGAACGTGGATGTGTTTGACATCGAACAGGGTGAGTTCTTCCTGGGTCACCATCTGCTTTTCAGCATGCATGCCTTAAGGGCAAGATGCAGGGTGGGGAACCAATTTCAAAAATTTCAGATTCTGCTACTCAGGCCTGGCTTCAGATTTTAGAGAGCCCTGGGCAAAGGGTCATCAGGTGGCCCCACTAGTGAGATGCCTCAGTGGGAGGCCCCTCCAGCAACCTAGCTCTGCAGTGGTTCAGCAGTGGGTATATGCACAGCCTTGCATTCTTGATAAATTGAGGTGTTTATAGTGTGCGTTCAGTTGCACAAGTCTCTGTGCTCTTGTCTGCTCCCAATCAAATGACAAAAGGGGAGGGCTTGACCAAACCCAAGCATCAGCAGTGGTGGGCCTTGATGAGGCCTTAGAGCCCTGGCATTTTCCTTGGTATGTTGTACATTGGCTCTGGGACCCTCACTGCTTCAACAGTTCGTGCCCAGTATTCTTGTAGTCAGACACATATACCCCAAACCCTCTCTTAGTTCCCCAATTTTAGGATTATAGAACACACCCTTGATTTCTCTCTGAAGGAATCCAAATGCTTCAGAACATTAATGGGAAATCATTATTTAGCAGGTGGTCTTGTTAATTTTCAGGGGGCTGGATGAAGATTGAGCGCTCATTCTTTCTGAAGAAACGACGGGCAGATTTCATATCCGGCTACTTGAAAGGAAGAATTGTCGTAGCTGGAGGCCTAGGTGAGGGTGACTCCTGTCCTGTTTCAGTGTGAAGTCATTATTCTATAGCTTGTGGAACTATATTACCATAAAATTATTGCTGCTATAAGGATGGCAGCTACTATACTTGACGCCCTTCTCAAGTCCCTTTCTATGCACAAAAAGACAGAAAATGATCATGCATGCTAATGTGGTATGAGCATTTTGTAGACATAATACTACATACTCCATAAGTTTTATGAAGAATTAGACTGGTGCTAGACAGTGCAGTGTCCCCCCCCCTATATTTTGGACTAGAACTTTCATCACTCTGATCAGACCACACTGGGTGAGACTGATGGGAATTGGTGGGTAGAAGTAGAGAAGGGGACAAATGAGGAAGAACCAAAGTGAGAGAGCCGAAGATCATTGGAACTCTAAGACCAAGCCAAACCAAACTTGAATTATCATCCTCATAAACATGTAGAACAAATGAACACAATCAATATAATTCATATGTGTATGTATACACAAACACATATGCACACACATGCACACAAATGCACACATATACACATACACACTAGAGGCAGCAAAGGTTGGTAGTTTATTTTATAAACAAATCCTTAGTTTAAATTAGCTGTGTAGACATGTGCAATCAAGTATCCGTGTGTGCTCACATGTTCTCTTGATGGTCTTCATGTTTTCTCGCTTATTAGGAAACCAACCAACTGTACTGGAATCAGCTGAGGCCTTTCATCCTGGAAAAAACAAATGGGAGAGCCTTCCACCTATGCCCACCCCACGATGTGCCTGCTCTAACATTGTGGTAAAAAACTGCCTTCTGGCTGTAGGTGGAGTGAATCAGGGCCTGAGTGATGCAGTGGAAGCTCTGTGTGTCTCTGACTCCTAGCCAGCCTGTCTCCAGATGCTGCACCAAGCACCTAAGAAAATGATTAGCCTCCAGTTTTGAGCAGTGGGCCTACACCATCCCTCTCACTCACTACTATGCGGCTTTCCTGTAACTCCTTTCACTGTGTGTTTTGGAGAAGGTAGTTTCTTCAGGCAGCTACACAATTTCATGGCTCTGGTGGCTAGCAGAGGCCCTGTGGCAATGTCAGTTTTGCAAGCTGTCGAGCTCCACCACCTGATGAATCTATGGTCGCTTTTCTCTGTTGACTCTGGGCAGCCAAGGAACATGCTAGCTTTGCTTCAAAACAGAAAAGATGCAAAGAATGGTGTGGGATATTCCAGGCAAGAATTAGGAAGCATTACCTAGGAATTAGAAGCATGTTTTAGATACAGTTGTTGAACCTACCATTGGGTTTTTCACAGGTAAACAAAGGGAGTGCTGAATCCCAGAGACAGGGAGAGAGAGAGCTTCCTGGTGCTCTTTGAAATGGACCCAAAAGGTTCTGGCTGTGGTGTTGGGTTTCAAAGTGTTCATGGTTTAAAGCATCCTGAATGAATTTCCAGGGTGCTTCCTCATCATGCAGCTAGAGGCGTGAACCAACCCAATTTATTGCCTTGATTGACAGTTCCTGCAATTAAAACTTCCATATTGCCTCTGCCAGAGGCTGAAGGCTAGAAGGCCACAGTTAAGAAACCAATTTATGGACAGGGATGGCTCTGCACCATGGACCAAGATTGCAATACCTGCAATGCACACTCTCATGAAGTGTGTGTGTGCACAGAGACAAACACACACTTTTCAAGTTGTTCATATCCTGTCCATTATACCCAAGGGGCCAGCTGTAAAACCTGGAGTGAGCTTATTGTAGCCCATGTTTAGAGAGCAGGAATGTTATGGGGTCTGCTCATAACAGCTTTCACACAGCGCCCATGGCAACAGCAAAGCTTTGAGTTCCTGCTGTTTTTATTGTATTTCATATATTGTTTTCTTTATTACTTTGGCACAGAGGTTGAACTTGCCAGTGTCATCTGAATTATGTATGATGGATCAGTTGTAGCAGTTCTGCTTAGGTATTAGTAAATAGCACAAATAAACTATTCTTATGGTAACCTCTGAGCACCTTTTATATACAGCTAGGACCATGACAAATCCAAAAGAGGGCTGTGAACTTGCTTTGAGGGCATTTCCAGACTGTCACTATTTTCAGGTGGGTTTCAGTCACATTCAGACAAATTACAGCTGACTGCTTGCTCTTGTGCAACAAGCCCACTTCTTCCTAAAACACTGGACTTTTTGTGATAAGGAAAGAGACGAGGAAATGGACTAGAACATCTAGGGTGACATTTGTTTGATGCAATGTCAGGCTTGTCCACACAGGAGCAAAATGTGGATTTGCACCAGTTTGTCTCCCCATTAACTTAGGGGTGTCCATATGATATCCATCTCATCCCGGTGTTGTCCTGGATTTTTGACCCATGGAAAGTCTGAGACAGCAATGTAATGTGTGCCAATGCTGCTGCATCCCACAATGTTGTGTAGGCACATTGTTCCTTGGTTTTGTTCCTGATTCTCTTTTAGCAGCTTCTCTTTCCGTGCCAACTCTTCATTTCACTTTAGTAAGTGATTGTGTGAACCTCTGGCTTGCTGCTTTCAGAACCCTTTTCCTCCTCTTCAAGCAAGAGGCTTCTACTGCTACCTAGAGGTGAACACTTTGGGAAATAGTTCCCCCAACCTGTTTCTCTTTGCCAGTACCATGGGGAGGGGGAGGTGTTGTGGGTGTAAGGTGGGGACATGACTGTTTCACCCTTTTGCCCCACCCATACTTCAGCTTAATGTTGATTGTGGGCCCCTTTTCCCTTCCTAAATCTGGAGATTCCCTATGCTTTGAAAATCTGTGTAGCAGAGCTACATCTTTGGATGCAGGAAATCTTGGGAACTGGATCTGGCTGGTAGGCCAGATTCTTACCTCTCCCACCTGCTGTGAATCAATTTACAGATTAGTGGGGTCACCCACCTGTCAATCAACTGCTTGCTGCTGTTCTATTAAGCCATTTGCCAGCTGACTGCAGAAGAGAGTAACGGAATAAGAGTAGCTTCAAATAGTTACAACCCCTAGTCTCTATAATGCAGATGCTACATCCCATCCTGCAGGTGATAACACTGATCTAGTGTGCTTACTCCTGCCAAAATTACATACTTGGAAGTTCCACTAGTTTCAAATGTAAAAATAAGCACATGCTTAAATCTTGCATTGAAATAAATGGGACTTACGAATGCTTAACTGTGTTTGAATTGTGCCATGTATGATAATGGGGACCAGATGCATATGTACCCCAGGGAGTACACATAGCCGAGAAGTAAGTTAACAAAAAATGTGTTGTGTAACCATAGCATTGGCACAGGGGAAAAACCTTCATGCTTTCCCAAGTGGCAGCATTCAGTCTTCTTATCATGTTGTACATGTAATAATAAAGTCGCTTGGCCTAGAAGGAAAATAGGATTTATCACACTGCAGTCTCAGCCCATGTTGTTCAGAACAAGTTGCGGAGGTGAAAGGGGCGGAGGAAGCTGTGCGGTGGCTTACCGAGAACTGATCTGGAGTGTAAATGGTCTAAGCCTCTTGCCGCCTTTAGAATGCTGTTGCTTTTAATCCGTGTTTCTAATATGGCAGGAGCTGTAGCGAGAGCTTCTGATGTGGCATACAAAGGCCGGCTTTCCTCTGGTGCACTGATAGAACCATCTGTGCTAATCCTCTGCCCATCCTGAACTGGCAGATGATGCAAATGCTGGCAGCGAATACCTCTGAAAAACCTATTCCCGTGGCACAGAACTCCCCAGCAAGCAAGCCATCCCTTTGTTTTCCTGCCGCAATTCAATAGCACCCCAAACAGAGGGAGAGATGGGAGGAAATATCAGATATACTTATCTTGGAGAAAGAAGATTAAAGGATGCTTTGTACAGAAGAAAATTTCCCTACCAAAATGTTGGAGGGGTGTGTGAATATTAGCTGTTTGTATCCAATGTTAATCCTACACAGGGTATACCCACTGAAATGAATTGAAACAACTAACAGGCCCATTAATTTAAATGGATCTACCCTGAGTATGTTGGACACAACTCAGTGTGAGAATATTGAGGTTTATTTATACCGCACATACACATGTTGGTTGCACTATGATCCTGCTATATTTCTGCAGTCTGCTGAAGGTACCAACTAAGACCTTAGCAGATTTTAGCTGTGGATAAACTGATGATGCCCCACATAGCCCCATTTGCTTCAGAGAGAAGTGAAGCGCCACCAGGGTTTTCTAGGACCAACTCCTAAACTAGTCTGTTTCCTATTACCCCCAGGTGTGATAAAGGATACTGTTCTGTCTTGAAGTAAGATTCAACAGACAATCCAGCCATGGCTGCCGTGAGGGGGATGTTGTTCTGTGCCTGAGGCAGGAACAGGTCTTGTGTGAGCAGTGCAAATAAGGCATTGTTTCAGCCCTTCAGCTACTCATTAGCTGTGCTTTGTATAGCTACTCAGCTTGACCCTCTACACAAAGACTACTCTGAGATTGTCTCCTGTTCCATAATGTACCTTTTGGCTATAGGTGAGTGGCACTGGAGCATTGCCTATTGGGCTGTACAGAAATGTAGTAAACAAACAAGCAGACTATGCAATACTCCCCACCCCCCAAAGGTAAATTAAAACGAGGAAGCAAGATGGAGCAGTAATTCTAGGCAAAAGCAGAGGAAATTTGCAGATGGTGGGTTTGGCCCCAACAATGAGATCGAAAAGCCTATCATGGGACAACAACTTGCATCGTTGGGCTGGAAAGAGAAACCTTCCCAAGTCTGGAGGAACTGACTCAAGGCTTGGAAGATATTACTGTAAGTTTGAGGACTTAGAATTTCTATATTGCAAGCTACTAGTTTAGTAGAAGGATGGGGAACATTTGCCTAACCTCCAACATTTCTCTAATGAAATCCTATTCCATAATAATAATTTTATTATTTGTACCCCACACATCTTACTGGGTTGCCCCAGCCACTCTGGCCAGCTTCCAACATATATAAGAACACAACAAAACATTAAGCATTAAAAAACTTTCCTATACAAGGCTGCCTTCAGATGTCTTTGAAAGGTTGTGTAGTTACTTAACTCCTTGGCTTGGGGAGTCACATAACTCCATACCCTCCAACATTTATCTGATGGAAATAGGGGCATCCTAAGGGAAAGCGGGACATTCCAGGATCAAATCAGAAACAGGGATGGTTTCTGCCATTCCAGGACTGTCACTGGAAAATAGGGACATTTGCCCTGCTCCCCAAGATGTTGCTGCGCTCCAGCTCTCATCAGCCCCAGACAACTTGGCCCACAGACAGGGATGATGGGAGTTGTAGTTCAGCAACATCAGGCCCTCCAGCCCTGTTTCAGTGCCTCCTCATTTCTATTGCAGCTTTATAGCCTGAACTTCACAATTGCTAAAGAAACAAATACATAAACTAACCAGAACCCAAATGGAGATTTTTCTTCCCGTCCCCGCCCCCCCCCACCCCAAATTCAGACTGGTAGCTAAAAATATCCAGGGCTGTAAGAAACTAATGTGTCTCTGAGGTGACATTCCTGTGAAGCTCTGAGGACATCTTGTGGAGTTTCTCGCAAACAACAACTGAAAGCTTAGTTCAGGATATTTGCAGGTCAAGCAACGATGGATAACTAGCAGCCCCTCCTGCATCCCTTAATCAGAAATAGACAGTAGGACTCAATCCAGTTCCAGAATGAAGAATCCAGTCTTCACCTGGAGATTTGATAGCTTTGACTAAGCTAGAATTGCCTTCCCATGTAGTTTTCCTGTGATACATGGTGGATCCGTTTCATTGTTATTTATTAGCAAAATAACCATCATTATTAGAATCATAGAACTGTAGAGTTGGAAGGGACCCTGAGGCTAAGTCAGGAACATGCAGCTACCCCATAGGGGGATCAAACCTGCAAACTTGACATTGTCAGCACTAGGCTCTAATCAACTGAGTTCTCTAGGTTGTCATCAGCGTTTAATCTCTACAACAACCCTGGGAAGTAGGTTAGGCTGAGGAGTCAGGGATTGGCCCAAGGTAACCCAGTGGGCTTCATGGCCGAGCGGGGGTTTGAACCCTGGTCTCCCAGGTCCTAATCCAGCACTCTATCTGCTACACCATACTGGCACCAGTAACAGCAACTCATGGGGTGGAGGCAGAGCCAGTGATGTCCAACCAGCAGGGGCAGGATTGTGGTCATTGGGAAGGGGCGGGGCAGCAGTGAAGTTGGGGTGCTCTGGGGCGCACACACCTGCAGATGCTGCTGCTGCCTCTGCTCCCCCTCACGAGCCATTGCAATCCCATACATGAGTACACTTGGTTGAACTCAGTGGTGCTTACTTCTGGTTGCACATGTTCGCTTTGTAAAGGACATTGAACCACAACAAAAGATCTTCAGCCAACTTTAGTGTTTTGCGTAGAAATGCACAACAACTTGCAAAGAAGCCTTGCCATTTAAATGTGATATAGGAATCCCACTGAAGTACAGGAAAGAATTATCCAGCCTGTGCTTGATGATCTTCCTCAGCTTCTGACTTCCACCATGCTAAACTGTCACAAACTTGAAAGCCTTGTTATCGCCTCATTCAGTTACCAGAGCAAGAAGATTCCATCAACTTCCACAATGTTCCAGTTGATGGTATCACACCAGCTCGGGGGGGGGGGGAGCCCTGGAGCTGGACTTCTCTACATACTTCCTCCACTACACTTTCTATATCCCGCTTGGACCAGGGGCGCCGACTTATAAAAAATATTGGGGGAGCCCGCGAAAGCTCATGAATAATAAATAAGCTCATGAATATGCAGATAAAGTGGCGCCGCTTCCTCGTGAGCGAATAGGGGAGAGCGTGCTGCGCCTATTAATCAGCTCCGAAGGAAATTGGGTGGAGCTTTTGCTCGGGAGGGAGGGCAGGAGGCATGCAGCCCGACCCTGTGCATTTTGGGCTGGGGGAGGGGCGGTGGTGGCGCTCTGCTGGAGGGGCGCCCGAGATTATTGGGGGGCAGAGCCCCCCCAAACGAATTTTTGAGGGGGCTCGGGCCCCCTCAGGCCCCATGGAGTCGGCGCCTATGGCTTGGACTACTGTAATGCGCTCTATGTGGGGCTACTTTTGAAGGTTACCCAGAAACTACAACTAATCCAGAATGCGGCAGGTAGACTGGTGACTGGGAGCGGCCACCGAGACCATATAACACTGGTCTTGAAAGACCTACATTGGCTCCCAGCATGTTTCTGAGCACAATTCAAAGTGTTGGTGCTGACCTTTAAAACCCTAAACAGCCTTGGCCCAGTACACCTGAAGGAGCGTCTCCACCCCCATCATTCAGCCCAGACACTGAGGTCCAGCTCCGAGAGCCTTCTGGCAGTTACCTTACTTTAAAGCTCTAAACGGCCTCAGCCCAGTACACCTGAAGGAGCGTCTCCACCCCCATCGTTCAGCCCAGACACTGAGGTCCAGCTCCGAGAGCCTTCTGGCAATTACCTTACTTCGAGAAGTGAAGTTACAGGGAACCAGGTAGAGGGCCTTCTCAGCAGTGGCCCTGTGGAATGCCCTCCCATCAGATGTCAAGTAAATAAACAACTACCTGACTTTTAGAAGACATCTGAAGGCAGCCTTTTTAGAAAAGTTTTTAATGTTTGATGTTTTATTGTGTTTTTAATATTCTGTTGGAAGCTGCCCAGAGTAGCTGGGAAAACCCAGCCAGATGGGCGGGAAATAAACAAACAAAATAATAATAATAATAATAATAATAATAATAATAATAATAATAATAATTCCTACCCAATCAATGCTGTGTTGTTTTTCAATATCCAATGCTTGTGGATTTGTGCTGCAAGAAGGATGGTTATCACATAATTATATACACAACAAACCAGCACTAAGTTGCTAGTCCTCTTGGAGCTCATGACTACCTAAAGAGGCACACTGTAGCAGCATTAATTTCTAACTGCTTTTGTGGAGCACATGCTCTAATTGGGAATCCAGAAGGTGAAGTGACAGGAGTAAGTAGACAGTGGGCTGAGGAAACGGGACCTGATTTCCCTTTTATAAATATATAGGTCCAGTTTTCTGACATACCAAATCCCCATGAGCATCAGTTAGTGTGATGAGAGCTTCTTTAATTGGGTTTTCCAGCTCAGTCAGTCCAACAAACCAACTGAGACACTGAAACAGCCAGTGGAAGCAGAAGTTAGCTTTGCTAGTTTCCATCTCCTGAACCACAATTCAGAGCAAGAGGGAAAGTATCCCAGTCTTGTTTGTTTTTGCCACCCAAAAATAAAATAAATCCCCTCAGTGTGCTGCTGCAGCTGGTATATCTGTCTGATCTTAACCCAACACCTCAGATGGATAAAGGGCAAAAGAGGTTTGCTCTGCAACTGGCAACATCATTATTCATTATTAATTCCCCACCTGTTCTGCTTTGGTTTAAATCAACTGGCAGCAGACATGGCCTCTGTTTTCACACCTGGTGTGACATGCTCTCAGACATTTAATCTACTGGAGATTTCAGAGAGCCATCTCCTTAAACACCAGAAAAGATGTCTTCGTAGCAGCAGGATAGAAAAAGGATGCTCCAGTCCTTTAGGTTTAGGGGTCTCAAAAGTATAAGACAGGACACCTGGAGTTGATCCTTGAGGTCCTTCAAAGGAGTGGGCAGATTTCAGGCCTGTTTCATTTTTTTTCTAGAACCCCAAGATCCACCAACCTGAGTCGGGTGCAAAATAGTGGCTCAGGCAGGTGAACATGTGCTAAAGTTGGAGGAGCAGGATGCCTCAGAGCACATGCTCAGCCCAGGAATTTGTGATCCATACTAGAACCAAGTCCTATCAAGCAAAACCCCACTATTCATCTGCAACCTAATTTAGGGGCAAAGCTTTATAGTGGCTGTGTTCTTTAGACAATTGGAAGTCAGAAACCGTGGTTGGTCTCTTGCGATTCATCCAGAGATGCAGTTCCTGATCTCCCTACAGCCCACTTTGGACTTGAATGATACATCCTATCTGGTTAATTCTCTGAATGAAACCAAAGAAAATTAAAACTATATCACATTAATGTGCCTTAAGCTTTTCTAAAGTGCCGAGAAACATGAGTGCTCAGAAGGAAAGGATATCGCCAACACCACACCTTATAGCACTCCTTGGATGCGCATCAGTTTCAGAGGAGCTTTGGTTTGTCTCTGGACCACAGACAGGGAATCTGTGGGCCTCCAGGTGCTAGGGGTTTTTGGTCCTCCAGTTGTTTGACTCCATCAGCCCCAGCCTGCGTGGCAAATGGTCGGGAATTATTGGAGTTATATCCAACAACATCTGGAAGGTTCTCCATCCTCACCCAAGACAATTCTTCTCAAAGGTTGCAGTCCTAAACATAGTTACTTGGCACTTAGTCCTCAGTGGGACTTTCCGTCTGAGAACTCAGTGGGATGTCCCTCCTGAGAAAATTTCCATAGGACTGAGCTGTATGTTCTGAGCAGGCACAGTTTTTGCTTATCACAAGAGGAATGATGAGTTTCTAAGCTGTGCTGGTCACAAGCAGAATCAAAGGGAAGGGGAGGGAAATGTCAACTAATTATTCAAGCTGAAAAGGTCTGTGAGGTAGCAAGAAGGAAATGACAGCAGTGTTTGCAAAAGGACAGTGGATTAGGGCTGGTGCTGGGTGCTTGGGCTTCTAATTTGCTAAGTCGTATGTGAAACTAATTAGATGCCTTCTCTAAACATATCCTGGGAAGATCTGTGGATTGCCTCTCCCAGGTCAACAACAGCTTACCAGTTGGGAACACGGTGGACTCATTTCCCTGGCATTTTGTCACTGGGTGATTGTCACTGGGTGAATTAAATGCATGTTAGTTTCAATGGATTTGTTAACACGAATGAACAAACATTGAATAACCCTGGATGGCACCAAGGAGCAGGGGGTGGAAGAAATATTCATTATCCATTTTCTCAGGAAGGAGTTTTGAAAAGATGCAGATGAGACAATGTTCTCCCTGAATCACAATCCAAGAGTCTGGAGGGATTGTTAGCTGTTAGGCATTCCAGACTGTATGCAACTGAATAATAAGGAAGAACACTGAGAGAGGACTATTGCCGTCAGTTGTCAATTATGAGTTTTCCAGGGACCTCTTGCTGGCCACATGTGAAGCAGCATGTTGGACAGAACAGGCTTTTATTCAGATTCAGCAGAATTCTTCTTCAGTTCTTATGAAAGTGGATGTGAGGCAAAGATTCACTGTATTCATAACAAGGCCAGTTCACACATCTGTGATAATATGGCTACATTCACACTGTACATTTAAAGCGCTATTATACCAATTTAAACAATCATGGCTTTCCCCTGAAGAATCTTGGGAAATGTACTTTATTAAGGGTGCTGAAAAGTTATTAGGAGACTCCTATTCTCCTCACAGAGCTACAATTTCCAGAGTGGTTTAAAAAGTGTTTGCTCTTCACAGGGAACTCTGGGAATTGTAGCTCTGTGAGGTGAATGGTCTCCTAACAACTCTTAGCACCCTTAGGAGCACCCAACAGCTTCTAGAATTCTTTGGGGGGAAACATGACTGTTCATAGTGCTTTAAATGTATGTTGTGAATGTGGCTTAAGAGGGACTTTAGGCTGAACCTGAAATCAACTTGATGTGTGCATGGCAGAACAAATAAAACAGATGAGACTCGTGATAAGAGGGTGGAGAGTTGAGTAAAGCCAGATGATTCTTTGAGTAAAGCCAGAGGTTTTTTGTTTGTTTTTAGTAAAGTTAGCAGCAGCATTCTTACCTAAGGTACATGTTTGGAGGAACTATGGAGCCCACACACTAAGGCAGGGCCAGCCAGCTCAAGACACTTTGCTGCTTGGGGCGAGAAACAAGATGGCACCTCACTGCAAGCCATGCATAAAAGCCAACCATGCTAGTATTTGAATTTGAATTTAATGCTGGCAATGAGGCAGCAGCCTCTAATGCACCTGAGTGTAGCGGGCTGGCTTAGTGGCACCCCACCCCTCAACACCTGTCCCCTAAGGCAAACACCTCACTCTGCCAAATGATAGGACCAGCCTTGCCCTAAGGAAACACATTATGTTTGGCTACAAAATGTCCCAACACACACTTTGCTGTGTGAGAAACTATGTATGTGTTTCCTCCACAGCTGCCACTATAACAGGCCCTATTTTGCTGAAGGAGACAAAGATGGGAGGGACGAAACATGTGGTGACATAGTGGAGGACATTGGGGATTTTCTTATATCCCCTTCTGTGCAGAATTTTGCACCTCACATACTACAGTCCAAAGGAGCAAAGAGAAAGCTGTTTCCATTAGCCCTCTTACCACTGGTGTCCGTAGGTTTCACCCATTGACATGCTCAGGTTTCCATCCCTGCTGGTTGTTTGCCATAATAAACATTGATTGATTGATTGATTGATTGATTGATTGATTGATTGATCCCTGCCAGGTACCTGAATTTTTGAAGTCATAATTTGGCAACCCTACAGGTGTTTTCGAAATATAATTGCTTTCTACATGGAGCCCACCATCCCCAAATGACAGTACAGACCGGCAGCCATTCATGATGAAGTCAGATATAAAGCTCTCAAATCAAAGAGGATTTTACAACCTATATTTAAATGGCCTGAATTTAAGTAGCTTGACAATGGCTGAATGAGCTAAACAAAGTGCATTGATGGGCTGAAAACATCAATTATGACACAATTGCCCAGGTCATTAATCAAAACAACTGAGAGAGAGAAAGTTATCATTAGCCACCAACATGATTTTGCTAACAGTTTTGGAAATGTGAATACTTTTTGTTTTAATTTTAACTGAAAGGTGGAACGTTCAACACTCTTAAAGGGAAGTACCTTTTTGCGCAAGTTCTAATTAGCTGCTGGAATGTGTATTGGATTAAGTTCAAGAATGTCCCTAGATATTTTTTTAAAAAGAAATTTAACATTTGCTTGAATGGCAAGACTATATAAAATTAGAATAGCTTAAAGCTACAATTGTATAGTTTGAGAGTAATTGCTTGCTATAATTTTGGGGGTTAAACAAAAACCTACATAGAGCTGATTTCGCACAGAGTTGGTGGTCACAAACCTTCTTGCAAAACATCTGCTGCTTAGTACTGAGGGAGACAGGGAATTGGACTAGATCAGCCTTGACCTTGATGTAAAATGGCCATGTGGCTATGATCAAGGAGACTTACTCCCAGTGGTGAGCTCCAGCTGAAAAAATGCCCTGCTTACTTCCATATAACATGGTGATCCTCAAGCTGTAACTGCTTGCACATAGTCATCAAAACTGTGGAGGAAGGTCACTGTAGCTCAGCAAAAGGGCACATGCTCTGCATAACCAAAGTCAAGTTAAAGCGGGGGTGGGGAACCTATGGCTCACCAGATGTTGTTGGACTCCAACTTCCTGTTGACATGCAGAGGGCCGGGAGGCCAGCTGGCTAGCCCCGGCTGGGTCATCTCCTTCCAGCGGCCCAGTGCAAAGACCATCACCTCTGCTCCGACGTAAATCAGTGACCTGGGCTTCACAGCCAGGGCACACTATCAGCAGATAGAACTGCACACACAGAATAGGTGTGAGGCATGTGGAAGCATACTACAACTACAGATTTATGAATCATAAATCAGGACAAAGAAACATGTCATCTCTCTCATGTTGTTTCAGAGAGAACATGCAAAAGCAATACACACAACAGAAGTTCCCAGCATACTGTGCTGGGATGTAAACAGACATAATTCCACACGTCTGCCCTTAAGGTGGAATGGAAATGTCAACACTTCCATCATTCTTGACTATTGGCTATGCTGGCAGGGGCTGAGACTGTAGTGTCCCTATCCTGTGGTACCTTCCTAGCTACTCCAACAGGCTCTAGAGGAGTCAACTGACAAAGCAAAATGGTGGCAGTAGACGTTGGTTCTTATACCCACTTCGTGTGTGGCCCTGCCAGGGAATTTTTTTCAGCTGGAATTCACTGGAACTCAGTTCTGGCATCTCTCAGGTGGGCACCATTGCCCTTATAAGAGAACAAAGGAGGTGTTCGTGGTGAGTTCTGGCACCTTTTTCTAGAAAAAAATAGGCTAGATATCAGATTTCCACTTTTTTAAAACAACATTGGCAATCCTGCCTCTGTCGTGCCCATTTTATTTCATATATGATGCAATAGGTTGCTGTGTTAATACTGTGTTGCCTGATAAGACATTATTAGTTTTTTTAAAAAAATAACGGTTCTGCTTAGCAAAACTGTTGTTTTGTCATCTTCCTTCCCACACCCCAGAACAGCAAAGCATCCCTTCTCATCCATTTCTATTTATCTGCACATAATGAAATGCTTCCCTTTGTCCTGAAAGGACCTTGTCCCCAGGAGGACGCAACCTCGGCGCCAGTGACTCTTCTCATTAGCACCAAGTTGCAGTCCTGACAATGGGACCCGTCTGCTGGCGTGAAGCTCCAGGGTGCCATTCTTCCTTTGCTTGCATCAGTGCAGGGTCTGTCAGCATCATCAGGGCTGCACACTCCGCATTCAGGAGAGGAAAACCCAGGTCTCCTGATGGAATGCCAAGGCAGAAGAACGCAGGCTGGATTCTCCTCTTCTTGAAAAATTAGAGAAGTATTCAAGAAGTATTCAAGAAGTTCCAAAAACCAACAACCCAGCCTCCCTCTCTTTTTGAAATGCAAATGACAGATTGAAAGACAAATTGAATGCTGAATCAGAGTCCCTCCCCCTTTTTTTGCCCTTCTCTCACACTCATTCTCTCTCCCAGTGTGGTGTAGTGGTTAAGAGCGGTGGGCTCGTAATCTGGGGAACCGGGTTTGCGTCTCGGCTCCTCCACCTGCAGCTGCTGGGTGACCTTGGGCCAGTCACACTTCTCTGAAGTCTCTCAGCCCCACTCACCTCACAGAGTGTTTGTTGTGGGGGAGGAAGGGAAAGGAGAATGTTAGCCGCTTTGAGACTCCTTCAGGTAGTGATAAAGCAGGATATCAAATCCAAACTCTTCTTCTTCTTCTTCTTCCCTTACATTTTTAATCCACTGTGTATATGTTTATTATATTAAATTAAATGGACATCCATCCACTTAAATAATAAAAAAGCACAGTAAATTTTAAAATAGAAAAAGAAAGAAAACCTGTCTGGGGAAGGAGAGACGGTTTTGTTTGCAGTGATTTGGGTTGGTTTTATTTGCAGTTTAATTTGCAAGTTTTCTGTGGGGATTTCCCTTTCCATTTTGTTGGTCCATATTGTGCAATTAATTGTCAGCATTTGCAGATAGGATTTGTGGTAAAGTGCTACAAGAATCAGAACTTTGTTAAGGTGGAGTGCACCTCCAGGGGTGAAGTCAAACGCCTGCATTAGCAGCACCTAGGCATATCCAGAAAAAGCAGGGTACCAAAGTTCTCCTGGTCTGTCCATCAAGGAACAGCCTTCCCAGCCTTCTAATGAGACTGAATCCCAAGAGATTTATCTCTTTCCCTTCAAGAGCTTGGCTGGCTCTGTGGCTTTCTTATTAACATTAGTCTTGCAAGGAGAGAGGTAGATTGATCCGAAAGAGGTTCACACCATGTTATTTACTGAGATGTGCAGAGCAAAGCCTGAGCTACGCTAGTTATAAATAGCTGCAAATGCCCCCGGCAGAGCAATCCTGATGCTTGATGAATGCTAACAAGAGGACAGAGAAATCCAATTGCACCTCTTGGGTAGAAGGACATATGCAATGCCATCACAGAATGCTTGTGTGCATTGTGCAAAAATGCCCGATTTCCAGTGCTGCAGGTATGCATTGAGTCTGAGGAAGCACAGGGAGAAAAGTCTGCTCACATATACAGTTTTTCTCTCATTCTCTCATTCAGATCTTCTACAGAATCTCCTTCCCTCATCACATTTATAAGCGAAACCAAGTGTATCTACTTTCTGATCATTCTGTGTTTATGCCCAGGAAATATTCCAGGCGTTTCCACACTTTTCCTATCCAAGGCTGACTCAAGACGAACTGTTCATTAATCAATGTGTGGGAGATGTAATTAATACATTGCTGAGAGAGCTGACAGCAACTTAAATTGCAGCAACAGTTCATCAAGCATCCATGACTCAGCTCTTCACTTGCTGCTACGGTGGTTGTCAGGTTCAGTACAGGGCAAAGCTCTTTTGCTGTTGCATAGCTACATATCTTCACTCAGAAAGCTGAAGTAGTGAGAGAAGCTTTGCAGGCAAATGTCAAACAGTTGAAGCTGCTTGTGGCAGCTGGTCACTACTGGTCCTGATGGGGCACCAGGTGGAGCCAACACCTTTTGGTTTTTCCCCCTCTGCCCTTCTCCCTTGGACACTTAAGCAGTGCAGCAGTACAGCTCCTTAGCATCTAACAGTGCGACTCTAACCTTGTCTTCTCAGAAGGAAATCCCACTGAGTTCAGTAAGTTTGAATCTGCGTGAAGGGGTGAGCTCCCATTGCTTTGTCCCAGCTTCTGCCAACCTAGCAGTTCGAAAGCATGCCATTGTAAGTAGATAAAGAGGTACCGCTGCAGCGGGAAGGTAAATGGCGTTTCCATGTGCTCTGGCACTGATCATGGTCCTCCGTGCGCCAGTAACGCTGGCTCCCTCAGCCTAAAAAGCGAGATGAGCGCTGCACCCCATAGTCACCTTTGACTGGACTTAACCATCCAGGGATCCTTTACCTTACCTTTTACTCCAGTGTGAGTGGGGTTAGAGTTGCAGTCGAAGTAAACTGGACCGTGGCTTGTTTGCTTTGGTTGCCTGCTGACCCACTTGGTTCTGTGCTGCAGCGGAAAGGTGTGTGGCCTCTAACTGTTCTCGTTTTCTTTCCATCCCTCCTTCCTTACAGATGTACAGTGGACACTTAAACAAGTCACAAAGTGCTTCCCAGAACTCTTCATTAGGATGTTTATTAATGTATTAATTTAATAAATTTCCTCAAGGTGGCATACATGTTTCCTGGGAGGTCATGAACACCTCTGCATAAGCCACCGCTTTGGCCAGTGAGCATGCATAAATGACATTGACTATGGGGAAGGTAAAAAAACCCACACAAAACCCACTGTCTGATGTGAACATTCACAGAAATGAATCAAGCCCTGACCAGCATCAGTTAGTAATCTATGCTAATGTGAACAGACGGTGGATTTGTGTTGGGCAGAACTGGAGTAGGACTCTTCCATGCAGAGAGGCAGAACTGAATATACTTCTTGCTATGGCATTTTCAAGGCAAGAAAAAATCTTCACCTGTTAAATGGATGGCTGTGATTTACGTCTGTGTTAAGGATGCAGCAGCCAGAACATAAAGGTGGCAAGTCTGGCAGCAGGGCATGAGGTCACTTTGCAACCTTCCATTTGCTACTACTCCTGCTGTCTTGAGAGCTTTGCAGCTGCAATTCTGTGCTGGGGTTGAAGGACACCACCCCTTTCACCTTCTGCCCTCCTGTTTTCTCCTGGCTAGTGCTAGTCTTTGACTCTGCTGTGTGCTTTAGATCATGGTAGTGTGTTCACTCAGAGGAGGCAGGAATGTGGTGAAGCCATCAGATGTGTTGAAAACTAGGGAGAACTGGTGTCAGTTGCCACTGTGCAGGAAAAGTGCAAATTGCACCTCTTTGAAGAGAAGAAGTTCCCTCTGCTATACATAAGAGGAGGGGGGGAATCAAGAATCCACAGTTGGTCAGTGTCTTTATTACACCCATAAATTGCCACCAAATAGCGAGGAAGCTTTTCACTTCTCCTCTTCATCAGGTTAAGAGAATGGGGAAAGGCAGGGGTGGGTGGGAGGAAAAAGTTGTGGGTGTTAAAGTAATAAAGTCCATACTGGCATCGGTCTTAAGAAGGAGTGTGGGAAGAAGGAGCAGACTTAATAGATTAGGTGCTATGTCGGTTTCGGGTTACACCTAGGGTTGCTGCGATGGAAAAAAAAGACACAACAGTTAATTCCTCATTTAAAAAAAATATAAAATCCAGCAGCCCTGTAGCTCTAGATAAAAAGCCCACACTAATCTTCAATGTGTGTGGGCTGTGTCTGGCTTTCTTTGTGCTGCCGGGTTCCTTTGTCCAAACCCCAGCATGAATGGCAATGCATCTGCCAAGATGAATCTCGTTTCTATCTAAGAGATGTATGTGTGCCGGTGCTTTGGCACAAGTGTCCCATTTACAGTACTGCATTATTAGAATATTTATTATATGGAAATTATGTATTGATAGAGCCATGGAGTCGAGTCATAAAGATGGCTTTCATTAAAATGATTAAAACAAAACGAAACAGAACATGAAAACTAAGTTCTTAATTTACACAGCGGGCAGAACGGTGGTGACCCGAGAGGGCCCAAGAGACAAAAATCTGTTCAGAAAGATTTATTTTACGGAAGAGCAGGGAATGCATTTCAGCTTATGAAAAATATGAGCATCAATATATGAGTATAATAGCAAATATAGATCAAGTACATTATACATGGATAAATCTCAGGGAATGGTCACAAGTAGGTTTGCCTGAGTAAAACAGCAGATCTTTAAAATGGATCAACTCTTTTTAATGTACAGTGGCATTTCTAGTTACGAGCTTAATTCGTCCTGGAGGTCTGTTCTTAACATGAAACTGTTCTTAACTAGAGGCGTGCTTTCGCTAATGGGGCCTCTTGCTGCCGCTGCGTCGCCGGCACATGATTTCCATTCTCATCCTGGGGCAAAGTTCTCAACTCAAGATAACTCTTCCAGGTTAGTGGAGTTTGTAACTGAAGCGTTTGTAACCCAGGCATTTGTAACTCAAGGTACCACTGTACAGTGGTACCTTGGGTAAAGTACTTAATTCATTCCGGAGGTCCGTTCTTAACCTGAAACTATTCTTAACCTGAAGCACCACTTTAGCTAATGGGGCCTCCTGCTGCTGCCGCGCCACCAGAGCACAATTTCTGTTCTCATCTTGAAGCAAATCTTAACCCAAGGTACTATTTCTGGGTTAGCGGAGTCTGTAACCTGAAGCGTATGTAACCTGAAGCATATGTAACCCGAGGCACCACTGTATATGGCTTTTTAAGTGTACAACCGCCAGAAATCAGTAGGGGAAGCTTTTTCCCTCACTCTAGCTATGTCAGAAACTGGTTTGCCTGCTCATTTACTGTTGGGCAGCTGGAGTAACTGTTCTGTTCGCCTGTTAAAAAAGAAAAAGGTACCAGCCCTAGCAGCATGAATTTGCGTCTGACACTGTTACAGTGTGATCAGAAGGTGTGTTCCTCCCAAGATAGGCAACATAAAGTGTGGTGTAGTGGTTAGAGTGCTGGACCAGCTTGGGGGGGGGGCACCCAGATTCAATCCCTGCTCAGTTATGAAGCTCATTGTGTGTGACCTTGGGGTACTATTCAACTAAGTTTTCATAGAATCATAGAATCATAGAATAGAATCATAGAGTTGGAAGAGACCACAAGGGCCATCGAGTCCAACCCCCTGCCAAGCAGGAAACACCATCAGAGCACTCCTGACATATGGTTGTCAAGCCTCTGCTTAAAGACCTCCAAAGTAGGAGACTCCACCACACTCCTTGGCAGCAAATTCCACTGTCGAACAGCTCTTACTGTCAGGAAGTTCTTCCTAATGTTTAGGTGGAATCTTCTTTCTTGTAGTTTGGATCCATTGCTCCGTGTCCGCTTCTCTGGAGCAGTAGAAAACAACCTTTCTCCCTCCTCTATGTGACATCCTTTTATATATTTGAACATGGCTATCATATCACCCCTTAACCTCCTCTTCTCCAGGCTAAACATGCCCAGCTCCCTTAGCCGTTCCTCATAAGGCATCGTTTCCAGGCCTTTGACCATTTTGGTTGCCCTCTTCTGGACACGTTCCAGTTTGTCAGTGTCCTTCTTGAATTGTGGTGCCCAGAACTGGACACAGTACTCCAGGTGTGGTCTGACCAGAGCAGAATACAGTGGCACTATTACTTCCCTTGATCTAGATGCTATACTCCTATTGATGCAGCCCAGAATTGCATTGGCTTTTTTAGCTGCCGCGTCACACTGTTGGCTCATGTCAAGTTTGTGGTCAACCAAGACTCCTAGATCCTTTTCACATGTACTGCTCTCAAGCCAGGTGTCACCCATCTTGTATTTGTGCCTCTCATTTTTTTTGCCCAAGTGCAATACTTTACATTACTCCCTGTTAAAATTCATCTTGTTTGTTTTTGCCCAGTTCTCTAATCTGTCAAGGTCGTTTTGAAGTGTGATCCTGTCCTCTGGGGTGTTAGCCACCCCTCCCAGTTTGGTGTCATCTGCAAATTTGATCAGGATGCCCTTGAGTCCATCATCCAAGTCGTTGATAAAGATGTTGAATAAGACCGGGCCCAAGACAGAACCCTGTGGCACCCCACTAGTCACTCTTCTCCAGGATGAAGAGGAACCATTGATGAGCACCCTTTGGGTTCGGTCAGTCAGCCAGTTACAAATCCACTGAGTGGTAGCATAGTCAAGACCGCATTTTACCAGCTTCTTTACAAGAATATCATGGGGCACCTTGTCAAATGCTTTGCTGAAATCAAGGTAGGCTACATCCATTGCGTTCCCTTCATCTACCAGGCTTGTAATTCTGTCAAAAAACGAGATCAGGTTAGTCTGACATGACTTATTTTTCAGAAATCCATGCTGACTATTGGTGATCACAGCATTCCTTTCTAGGTGCTCACAGACTGTTTGCTTAATGATCTGCTCCAGAATCTTCCCTGCTATTGATGTCAGACTGACTGGGCGGTAATTATTTGGGTCCTCTCTTTTCCCCTTTTTGAAAATAGGAACAACATTTGCCCTCCTCCAGTCTGCCGGGACTTCGCCTGTTCTCCAGGAATTCTCAAAGATGACTGCCAGTGGTTCTGAGATCACATCTGCCAGTTCTTTTAATACTCTTGGATGCAGTTCATCTGGCCCTGGAGACTTGAATACATCTAATCTAGCCAAATATTCTTGTACTATCTCCTTAGTTATTCTGGGCTGTGTTTCCTTTGCTGAATCATTTGCTTCAAATTCTTCAGGTCGGGCATTGTCTTCTTTATCGGAGAAGACTGAGGCAAAGAAGGCATTGAGGAGTTCAGCCCTTTCTGTGTCCCCTGTTTGCATTTCACCATCTTCTCCTCTGAGTGACCCCACTGTTTCTTTGTTCTTCCTTTTGCTACGAACATACCCATAAAAGCCTTTTTTGTTGCTTTTAACCTCTCTAGCAAGCCTGAGTTCATTCTGTGCTTTAGCTTTTCTGACTTTGTGTCTACACGTGCTGGCTATTTGTTTGAATTCCTCTTTGGTGGTTTCCCCCCTTTTCCATTTTTTGTACACATCCTTTTTTAATCTTAATTCAGTTAAAAGTTCTTTAGATAGCCACCCTGGTTTCTTTAGGCACCTTCCATGTTTTCGTCTCATTGGTATTGCCTGACGTTGTGCTTTTACTATCTCCGTCTTAACAAACTCCCAGCCATCATGAACTCCCTTTCCTTTTAGTATTGCTGTCCATGGGATCTCACCCAGCACTTCCCTAAGTTTTATGAAGTCGGCTTTCTTAAAGTCAAGAAATTGAGTCCTAGTATGCTTGGCTGCTACTGTCCGCTGTATAGTAAACTTCAGAAGAGCATGATCACTCGCGCCTAATGATCCTTCCACATCTACCCCACTAACCAGGTCATCAACATTGGTTAGGACCAGGTCTAAAATGGCTGTTCCTCTTGTTGCTTCTCCCACTTTCTGGACAATGAAGTTGTCTGCAAGGCCAGTGAGGAATCTGTTTGACCTTATGCTCTTGGCTGAGTTTGACGTCCAACAAATATCCGGGTAATTGAAGTCCCCCATTACTACTATCTCCCTTCCTTTTGCATGCTTGGTCATCTGTTTTCTCAGAGTACACCCATTGAAATCAATAAACAACTAATTTAGGGGCATAAATTTCTTTTCTTTTTTTCCAAAAGATATGTATTAAAGTTTTTAAAATATAACAATGAAAAAAAAATAAAAAGAAACAAAATACAACATAAAAACAGTTAAAAAACAAATAATTTTCCATAACATATCTTCCTTACGCTTATTTCCCCAGACCTCCTCGTACCTCCCTTCTTTGTATTCCACTTCAATTTGTTAGTTCAGCAAATCCTTACCATTAAGCTTTTACCTATTTGTAAACCTTTTTTTTTTTTTGTATCTCCTAAAGCATTACAGCTGGAAGCCCCTTAGTTTCTATCCAACATCCTTCTAACATTCATTAATTTTACAATATTTCTGTAAATAGTCTTTAAATTTCTTCCAGTCTTCTTTCACCAACTCTTCTCCCTGGTCTCAGATTCTGCCAGTCATTTCTGCCAATTCCATGTAGCCGATCACCTTCATCTAGGGGCATTAATTTCAATGGATCTATAACTAAGTAAAACACAGTTGAATGCCACCCTTGGAGTCTGGACCAGTCTCTACCTCAAGGACTGCTTAATCCCTTATATCCCTGCCCATTCACTCACTGAGGTCTTCTGGGGAGCTGCTGTTTGTGGATGCAGGACTCATATCTACCAAGAGCTGTGCATTTATACTGTGGGTTCAATTTCCACTTGAGGTCAGACATCTCCCCTCCCCACCGAACTTTCAGTGCCTGCTGAATGCTTTCTTGTTCCAGCAGCATTTTAATTATAGTTTTAACTGGTTTTGAATTTTTGGTATTGTACGTTTGTAAACTGCTTAGAGACTACTGTAGTTAAAGTGGTACATGAACTGTTTCAATAAATAAATAATATCTCAAACTAACCTACCTTACAGAAGTCTTCTGGGGATAAAAGAGGGGTGAGTATGAACACTGCCCTGAATGGGAAGGAAATCAGCCAAATGGAAAATAAAGGAATAACCAGAGACATCCAATGAAATCATCCCCTTTCTCCCACCCAGCAGGATCCCAGTGCCTTATAACAGCGGTATGTCCATCAAAAACCCAGCAGCTGAGTTCCTTCTGCTACCTCATCTTTGTGGATGCTGACAAAAGCGAAGCATCATTGGCTGAATTTCTGATAGTCCTGCGGCTGTTAAATGCAACAGCAGGAATCCTCGCAGAGCACCCAGAAAAGGAGCAAAGAAGGTTCAGGATGACATGGCCAAAAGCCAGACTCTTAAGCAACGTGTAGACATGAGTTCAGCAAGCAAGGTGGGTGGGCACCAGAGAGGGGGGTTTTTTGCCTGGAAATTAGAGAATGAAAGGAAAGACTGAAAAATGAGACAAAAGAGAGGAAAGATCAGAGGCTGCAAACCACAGGAATGTTGCTGGATTAAGGAATGTGTCAAAATGTTTCCCTCAATAAACTTATATGAAGGGTCAGCCACTGGCAGCAAATTTGCAACGGGATCAAAAGTTGTCTTTAAAGAGCTGGGGATGGGGAGGTGGGGGCACAAATCAAGGTCTGTAAGGAATTGCAGTGATATGTTTTTATAAAGAACAATGCATAAGGAGAGGAGGTGAGCAAACGATTTATCCTGCCCCCCCCCAGCTTGCTAAAGCATACTGCTGTTTATCTCACAGCAGTTCCTCCCCGCCCACCCCATACAAAGCTATCTACTACAAAAATAAATAAGGCCACGTCTCAGTATGCTCTTTGTGAAATGCAAAGTTGTTGTTTATGCTGTAGTACTCTGGGTGTCCACAGCAGCTGACTCTGGAAACATGGGCTAGCCAGGGGGGTGCAGGAAGGGCAGCTGCCCCCACCAATAGAAGTAAATAAATAGAAATACCTAACTAGCTGACCAATTGCATTGCAGACAACTTGGTTCTGCCCCCCAAAAACATAATGTCCACCCCCCGCAAAAAAAATTCGGGCTATGCCCATGTCTGAAAAGGACCCTAACATGGAGAAAGGCAAGTCATGAAGGAACACTTGCTATCATTCTGATATCTTGGGTGGATATGGGACTTTGTTACCTAGGGAAGATGAGGCTGTCCAAAGCCCCAATGAAGCCCCTACAGTTATTGTACCTTTGCCTGTCTTGTTGGCACCTGGGGCTCACATTGGGTGAGATTCCTCCATGGTTCATGGGACATTTGAAGTGCCGCTCCCTTAAGATAGGCTCACGGGATTGAGGGGGTGGAATACCAATATTTCCAGCACAGCATTTTGCATTTATAACTAATATAGCTAATATGTACACACACCTTACTTAGAAGTTCAGGCACTTTCTATTTTGTATTGTCTAATTCTAATTCAAAGATCTAATATGCTTCCTCCACTTTCTTCCTTACCTAAATTTTACAAATCTGTAAGTTCAGCCATGGACAGTGTGCTTCATAAAATTTAAGCCAACCATCAATAACATATTATTAAATGTAAAGGGACCCCTGACAATTAAGTCCAGTCGGGAATGACTCTGGGGTTGTGGCGCTCATCTCACTTTACAGGCCAAGGGAGCTGGCCTTTGTTCACAGACAGTTTTTCCGGGTCATGTGGCCAGCATGACTAAGCCGCTTCTGGTGAAACCAGAGCACTGCATGGAAATGCTGTTTACCTTCCTGCCGGAGTGGTACCTATTTATCTACTTGCACTTTGACGTGCTTTCAAACTGCTAGGTTGGCAGGAGCAGGGACTGAGCAATGGGAGTTCACCCCATCACGGGGATTCGAACTGCCCCGACCTTTCGATCGGCAAGTCCAAGCGGCGCAGTGGTTTAACCCACAGCACCACCCACGTCCTAACATATTATTAGTCTTAAATATTAACTCTTGATTAAGTTAACTGCATTTTTTTAAAGTGCTCATATTCCCCCATCCCACACTTTTAAAAAACACCACCCATAATTGGGAATACAGAAAAACATTCACACTAGTAGAGCTTTCTTGAGAATTTCCCCCTCCAAATTGATGGCAAATCTCTCTCTGGCAGTAATACTGATTTACAAACAAAGTAGCATTAAATGCTGTACAGTCATACCTCAGGTTACAGATGCTTCAGGTTGCGTTTTTTTGGGTTGCGGACCGCCAAAACCCGGAATTACCAGAACGGGTTACTTCCGGGTTTCAGCAATTGTGCATGTGCAGAAGCTCTAAATCGCAACGTGTGTGTGCGCAGACATGGGTTGCAAATGCTGTGGGTTGCGAACATGCATCCCGCACGGATCACGTTCGCAACCCAAACGTTCACTGTATAGGTCCGCTTGTGTACAAAGTGCTGGAGAGCTTAAGCTTTGCAGTAGGTCCTGTTCAGAAGGTCCTTAATGCTGCCATGTTTGCAGATGGGGAACTGATAAGAGTAACTTTCCTGAAGCCAATGGATATTCCTCCTGGCTATTCTTCCATCCTGAGGTTTCCCCCT
Source organism: Podarcis vaucheri (assembly GCF_965113315.1). Lineage (NCBI taxonomy): Eukaryota > Metazoa > Chordata > Lepidosauria > Squamata > Lacertidae > Podarcis > Podarcis vaucheri. The sequence goes on along the minus strand of NC_138764.1, from coordinate 65,816,992 downwards.
CCCCCTCCCCACCACTTGCAGGGTTCTGACACCTTTTAACAATTGCATGACCAGCAACACCGCCCAGCATGGTTGAGCAGCACTGGGAAATGCTTTTTTTCCTTGTAGGATGAATACTCCGACTGTAATTTTGTAGCAGAACAAAAAGTACTGACAGCAATGGAAAAGAAGTACCATTCTGCAGAGAGCCGTTAGCAGAGAAGATGGGAGCTGTCAACGCTTAGGAGAGGTCTCATGCAAAGACCTCATCCCAGCATGCAGTATTCTCTTGGGGTATATCACCAACCAATGATACTGGTACGTTCACATCAGCTTCAGTGCCATGATGTCACTGACATGAGTGACCCTGGAATTACCTCCACAATGTTGTTTTTGAGAGTTGTGTAACAGTCGTATCTTTAGTAGGAGATTTTCTGTGACCTGTGCTAAGTAGTAGCGTACCTGGTCCCTGCTAACTTCAAAGTAAAAACATACTCTTTGATCCTACCTCTATAAATCTGACAGGGTCAATTTATATGGAGGGCCAGCGCTGAGAGGCTGTGTGGTCTAGCAGACAGAGCATTGGATTTGGGGTTCAGGTTCCCTTGAACTCTGTGGGTGGCCTTTGACAAATCACACCCGCACAACCTCAGTTCCATATCTGGAAAAGAGGGGAGATATAACATACTTTTTCTGCCTGTATATTATGAAGGAAGGAAAAAAATGTCATGTGGTTTCCACCTCCTCTTCAAAGACCTTCCAGTTGAATACTAAATACCCAGAGTGGCATCAGTTCTCTTTGCTTCCTGCACCAGCTTGACCTCAGTTCTGCATGGCACCCAGCTGGGTTAAAAAGGAGAGTGTAGAATTTGGAAAAAGCTTAGAAAAGGGCAACCCAAATGAGCCAGGGAATGGAGCAACTCCCTATGAAGAAAAGTTACAGCACTTAGGGGTTTTTAGTTTACAGAAAAGACAAGTAAGAAGCAATATGATAGATGTACATACATTAGGGACGCGGGTGGCGCTGTGGGTAAAACCTCAGCACCTAGGACTTGCCGATCGTCAGGTCGGCGGTTCGAATCCCCGCGGCGGGGTGCGCTCCCGTCATTCGGTCCCAGCGCCTGCCAACCTAGCAGTTTGAAAGCACCCCCGGGTGCAAGTAGATAAATAGGGACCGCTTACCAGTGGGAAGGTAAACGGCGTTCCGTGTGCTGCGCTGGCTCGCCAGATGCAGCTTGTCACGCTGGCCACGTGACCCGGAAGTGTCTGTGGACAGCGCTGGCTCCCGGCCTATGGAGTGAGATGAGCGCACAACCCTAGAATCTGGCAAGACTGGCCCGTACGGGCAGGGGTACCTTTACCTTTGAGGGACGCGAGTGGCGCTGTGGGTAAAACCTCAGTGCCTAGGACTTGCTGATCATATGGTCGGCGGTTCGAATCCCCGCAGTGGGGTGAGCTCCCGTCATTCGGTCCCAGCTCCTGCCCACCTAGCAGTTCGAAAGCACCCCTAAGTGCAAGTAGATAAATAGGGACCGCTTTATAGCGGGAAGGTAAATGGCGTTTCCGTGTGCGGCACTGGTGCTGGCTCACCAGTGCAGCTTTCTCATGCTGGCCACGTGACCCGGAAGTGTCTTCGGACGGCGCCGGCTCCTGGCCCGTACGGGCAGCGGTACCTTTACCTTTATGTACTATTAGGCATGGTATGAAGAGAGTAGGTTAAGAAGCGTTTTTCTCCCTCTCTCATAACACTGGAACTCAGGCACATCCAACAATGTAGTACAGTATTTTAATTATTATTTTTTTGGAAGCCGCCCAGAGTGGCTGGGGAAGCCCAGCCAGATGGGCGGGGTATAAATAATAAATTATTATTATTATTATTACAAGGCTGAATGTTGGAAAATTCAGGACGGATGAACGAAAGCACTTCTTCACGCAGCACATAGTTAAACTATGGAACTCACTGCCACATGAGGTAGTGATGGCCATAAACTTAGACAGCTTTAAAATAGGGTTGTTTTATTTCATAAAATTTATACACCGCTTAGTTGTAAAAAACAACAACCCTCAAAGTGGTTTGCAAAAAGCAAGAGGATAAAACAAATTTAAAAGAGGATTAAACAAATTCTTAGAGGACAAGGCAACCATTGACTACTACCCCTGATGACTATGTCTGACTTACAGTGTTGGAGACAGGATGCTCCTGTATACCAGTTGTTGGGAATTCAAGAGGGAAAAATGCTCTTGTGTTTGGATTCTGTTTGTGGGCGTCTCAAAGCATCTGGTTGGCTAATACAAGAAGAGCAAGATGCTGAACTCAGTGGTCCAGAAGGCTCTTCCTATGTTCTTAGGGTACCTCTTGCCCCTCTGGCTACCTGATACAGTTCTAGAAAAGCTGGTGCATCCTTGGGTCTAGTCTTCTTTGCTACCTGTAAAGCCTGCAGTTGGCACTGATTGAAAATGAAGACAAGTCACTTTGGTAGTTTCTCGAAGTAGAGGGTACTGTTAGATGTGGATATGGGAGACCCAAGATCTAATCCTTTAAGAAAATTGACTGGGTGTACTTGCTGCCCCTTAGAGTTGTGCTTGTTTTTTGCTTGTTAAATTCAATAGGGAGAGATAAGTTGTTATATATTTTCAATAAACCATTAACAAAAACATAGCCAGCATGCAACCCAGCCAGAGGAACTGTTAGGGTACACATTTGCAAATATTTTCACAAAGAGGATTTGCTTTCCTCTGAAATTCTGTCTAGTATTTTTCCACCGAGGGATTCTAAGATCTTACTTGGAAGTTTAGAAGTGTCTGCAATCTCCAAGAAACACCACAGCACAACTGAGTTGGGGAGGAAGATTAGATAGGGTTAGATAACAAAGCAGAATTTGTGAAGGACAAGACCAGCCAGACCATTCTCTTTAGTGGCACTGAATAAATCCACTGGGATTTGCTGTCTGCATACTTTCTTGCCTCCCAGATACTAAACATGAGTTCTTCTATTTTATTGTAATGGTCATATTAAAAAGGATATTCTTCTGTACCATTGCTTCTAATATTTTTTCAACACCAAATTAAAATCCGCCCTTTTCTCTGGGGCATTTGATGGTATATCCTGTTCTGATTGCAATGCCTTAATTGAAGATTTGTGATTTGGATAACATTTAGTACTGTTATAAAGTTGTGTTGTGTTTTTGTTTTTAAAATATGTATGTTTTTTAAATTGCTGTGAGTCACTGAGAGACCGTCTGGTTTTGGGTAACTAGCAACTGCAATGAATAATAATAATATTAGGAGAACAAATTTGCTGTTAGTACTTCAGGGCATCCATTTTATATATATAGGGGTGGGGTGGCTTTAGTTTTCACTGATCTCCCACCTGACTTGGTTAAAGTGGGCAGGAAGAGACACGTACAGAGAGATTATGAAATTCAATCAAAACACTCCATGCATGTTCATTTCTGAACCTAACCAGGAAAACATTACGGACACCTGCAAAGAGTTATAATCCACTTGCATCCAAGGTTGCCACATTTGTTATGCACAGAGGCTCTGTGCCTTAGCAGCTACGTGACAGGCATAATTCAACAGGTGATACTTGCAGTGATGGAAAGAAACAGCACTGGTTGATTTCTGCCTACCATTAAGGCAAAGAGCCTTTGACCACTGAAACAAATGGCAATCTTGTTATCCTCACTGACCATTGATCTGCTCAGCAGACAAGGGACCACTGGCAGATCAGCAGGGGCTGCACAATTCCCATGGCTGGTTTTTCCCTTGCCTCTCTTACCAGTGAAAATTTGCTCTTTAGTACTAAATCGGAGCAAACATCAATCCAGAGAGAACCAAAATTTTCATTTGTTCCGATTGAGTGCTAAAGAGTGGTTTTCCCTGGGGGAAAGCAGAGGGATCTATATAAAGGTTTGCATCCCTGAAGTTCTTCTAGCACCTTTCCTTTATGAATCACAGATAATATGGACAGCAGAGGGCACCAGAGCTCTGAGACGAACAGGAAAACCAGAAACCTCAGGTCTGTGTGTAATTTTCAGACAATTCTCCTGCATCTTAATGGCCTTTGTCAGCATTTCTTTGTCTCACATTCAAGAGTGTGGAATTCATGTGGTCTACGACCCTCAAAAACAGATGAATACCGAGAATACCATCACTATTCTCATATATGCAAAAAGAAGAATAAGTGTAGTCGTTTATGGCTCCCACCTGGTTAAAGTGACTGCCGTGATCCAAGTTTACACAGCAGCTTGCTGTGGCGCCACACACACTTGACACGGAAGTTCATCCCAGAAAATTCAGCCAAACTTAACAGTAAACATATTTAAGGTCAAGTTGCAAGAAACACTTGGCGGGGTTCCATTGTTAATTTTTAAAAAGAGGCAAGTGGCTAAAGCCTGTCTGATTTAGGAACTCTCACTCTTACTTTCAGATCTGGGATTGCTCAACAGGGAAGCAAAATTACTCTGCACATGTTCAGAGGTGCTGCCCATTCTGGGACCAACCCTAGGCGGCAAAAACAACTTGATGGTCCATGGCTCAGATTAAGGATGCTTCTAGCTGAGTGTTTATTGGGGGACTGATGTTCCTCATACATGCAAGCTTTTCATAGTCTCCACATGGCATCATTTAAACAGAGGCTGGATGACCATCTGTCATGGATGCTTTAGTTGAGATTCCTAGATGACCCTCAGTGACCCGTCCAGCTCCACAATTCTATGATTCCATGATCAACCTCAAAATGTCGGTCCACATTTTTCCTCATCCAGACTTACCCTCCCCATGGAACCCCACTCTTTTTTAAACAACCTCACCATTCTGTTGCTAGTTTTACAGTATATAAATGACCTGTTTGTGACATTAAGCCCCAGGCTGGAAGCAACCGAAGTCCCAGCAGTATTTAATTATAGCAGTGTTAATTGCCTTTGTTCATGAAGCTCTAAGTTCCAGGCCTTTATCTCAAGTACAAGGCAGGAAAGAAACATCCAAGGTACACTATCGAAGTGTACAGCATGTATATTTGTTAATATTCAGATCATTCCGTAGAAGTTATTTTGTTGGTTTACCGTGAAGTAATACCTAGGTCACTCTACTTGGCAAAAGACAGCATTTTTGCTAGATCTTCCTTGCTTCTGCTGCTTAGGAATCTCATGGAAGAGGACAAAGGATGTAGGGTCTGGCGATAGAGTGAGGCAGAAAAACCAGGGGAACAGGCAAGGGAAGTCTAAGGACCAAACTAGACAAGATGTTAAATGGCTCATTAGAAACCACATTTTAAATAACTGGATAGCAGGTGTGCATGGGGGGGGGGGTGTGAGAAGATGTTCATCGGGACTGCAGCATGTGAGGAGAGACATTTAACCCTTCACTCCCCAGCCACAATTCTGATGAAAACTGGGACCTACTGTCTACATTGCAACACAGATGCTCTGCGACTGAACTATACCTAGCCCTTCCCACTGAGGTCTGTAGTGTCACAATGGCGTCCATTATGGTCCCTAATGCTCCTTATGGAGGAAGGGTTACTCATATAACACCCATTTCTCAGAAGGGAAAATTAAGGCACAAAACAGGGAAATGACATTCACAAAAAGGAGTGGGTGCCTTGAGGCTCGTTACAGAGGCCTTTTCTGAAACAGAGAAGATGACATGAATGGTTGTTGCAGCCATCACACGACCTGTCACCTGCTTGTGATCTCTAAGGAAATGAGCCTGGAGTCCTATTGCAAGCCCACAAGCAGCATGCGGAGTATATTTTTCAACAGTGGATCTGAGAACTTTTCCATCTTTGAGAGCGATACTTGATGGATCTCACTGCCCAAGGCGACAAGAGAAAACATAAACCAGGCAATTTAAGCCGGTGATCAAACCAGCTCTGTTTCGTAGGGTCTTTGATCGTAATTACCAATTGTGGCAGAGTTCTTTACCTTTTGCTGAGGGTGATGGGAAACTGCTTGTCAGGATGAAACATTACAATGAAGCCGTCTGTCTGCCAAAAAAATATGTTCGGCTCCTTCTGAAAACTTGGCCTCAAAGTCCCAGGACATGATAAAGAGATAGATTGCACTGTCTACGTGTGCTTCTGCAGAGACACAGTACACCTCATATGTGCATTGCAATCATGCCACATTATCTTGTCTGTCTATGCATACAACTGTATGTATGGATGCATATTTTTGCACGCTGACAGCTACCTGCGTAATACTCCATATCTATGTACATGAATGAAGTTATATCCCACGCACCATAGATAAAGTTACCTGTGTTTCTGGATTACATTTGCACTGAAATATATAATGCACTTTGTGCCTGATTGCATTTTCAAACCTGTGTTTAATTTTACAGAATATGCAACTTTTTCATTTGTTAATTAAGAGCCAGTGTGGCATAAAGGTTAGACTGTTGGACTATGACCTGGGAGACCAGGGTTCGAATCCCCACTCAGCCAGGAAGATCACTGGGTGAGCTTGGACCATTCATCATCTCTCAGCCTAACCTACCTCAGAGGGTTGCTGTGAGGATGAAATGGGGAGGGGGAGAACCAGGTACGTACACCACCTTGAGCTCCTTGGAAGAAAAAAGTGTATATAAATATAACAAATAAATAAAATAAGTAAATTAAATGCCTCTTTGAAATAAAAATATGTGGTTGATCATCTATCCAGTCTTTCCCTTTCCTAATTCATCCAATCCTTTCTCATAAAGCTGGGGGCTCCCTTTCAGAGTCCTTCCAGTCTCCCAGAGCCCCAAATTCCCCAAAGGATGCCCAAATTCCACAAAGGCACCCTTAACTAAATTAACAAATAGGTAAACAAGAGTGGAGTGAAAGAACGAAGGGGGGATGAAAAGGGTGGGATTTTCTGAGATTCTCCATCAGTTTCCTCAGGTAATCAGAAACTGCACACACATTCAATCACCAAAGAATGTCAAGGAAACCCTATCAGATGCCTTCAGGCTTATCAGACTTTCTCTTTGTATTGTATCACTTTTTCCATTGGCTACAAGGTTCAAGAGGTCACAAGACCAGTGATCTATGTCTGGTCCAACTCAGGCCTTCCATTTTGGCAAGATCAGCCCCTTGGCAACCAGCAAGATGCTATCTGATTTCATCTCAGTCCCTGTATGAGAGGAATATATTGTCCAGTATTAGGGTAGAAATTCAGATTGGTGAATGTTTATATTTCGACCCATAGATCCAAAAGGCAACTGGCAACCCTGCCACACAAAGCAAGTATCTGTCTGCGTGCAATTATTCAAGTAAGGTTCCATTTAGCTCAGTATGACTTACTTCTAAGTCAACATGCAAAGGAGCGAGCCATGTGTGTTCAGTGGTACACCACTACAGTTGTGCTTCAGGAGTGAAAGAGCATGCATTTGTTTGCATGTAGGAATCACCATGCATGTTATGCACAAGTTGTATATGAAAATGGGTGTGTTGCACAGCGGTGTAGGATGTATTGCCCGTGCCTGGGCCAGCGCAGAGTGGGTAGAAGGCCAATGGACAGAGTATATATGCACATTCAACTGCCTACGGCAGGCATGTCCAAAGTCTGGTTCGGAGGCATAATCCAGCCCACCAGTTTATTTAATCTAGCCCCTGTGGTAGTATATGTCCTGTGGTAAAATCCTAAAAAAAGCTCAGCAACTTTGGTCAGCCCTCATGCATGTTCACTTCATCAAATTTGGCCCTCCTTGAAAAAAGGTTTGGGCACCCCTGGCCTAGGGCGTCTGCATCACCAAGGAGATTGCAGCCACAGAGATAAGAAAAGAGTCGTTCCTTTGTCTGGAGAGGTCACTTCCTGGTTCACATAGAGAAGCTGTTTTCAATGGAGCCCAGCAACGGAAGTGCATAGCTGTATTGAGGCAGCACTGAGAGTTGAAATTTTGTGCCCGGAGCAACCACCTCCATGGCCCCCACATGCTACACCACTGGTGTTGCACACTTACTCTGACAGGTGGTTATATTTCAAATAAAATAAACCTTTTGTGCAAGTCCTTTGGGCTTCAGTTTTCTCAGTTAGCATGTGGCCACACGGTAGCCACTCCACCCTCATTTTCAGAGTTGTCCACAAGGGAACATAAGGAGTGTTTGCAGTAGGGGAACAAGTAACTCTCTCTCCCACCACACTGTGAACATACCAAGCACTCAAGTCTGCCATGAAGGCTACAGAAACCATGATAGAACCCTAAACTTTGGTGATGTAGCCAAAGTGGTGCCTTCTAGATGGTGTTGGACTGCATCTACCATGGTGTCTGACCATTGGCTATGCTGGCTGGGGCTGGTGGGTGTTGTCAGGGCTGGCCCACCCATGAGGCAAGGTGAGGCAACTGTCTCAGATGGCAGAATTCACAGGGGTAGCAGATCTTTGTTCCTCCCTTGTTGCTGGTGCAGATCTTCATTCACCCATTCTTCTCTGGCATGGGAGTGGATTATGTGGTTCATCTCAGGTGCTAAAATGTCTTGGGCCAGCCCTGGGTGTTGTAGTCCAAGAACATGAAGAGGACAACATGTTGGCTACCCCTGCAGTTAGTCAACCTGTGCAGACCGATCCCTTGGAATGGGTTGTACAGGCTGGATGTGCTGCCCAGGCATATGCCCTCCCCAAAATAAGCACCATGCAGATGTGTCATTAGTGAAGCACCAGAGTTAGAGCTATGAGGCAGCACTTCAAAGGCTTACCATGCTTGGGTCTGGCCTTTGCTCCAGTAAAAAAAAATGGGGGGGGGCTGAGCGGGGAACAAGGGACAGTTCCCAAAATAAGGAATTGGTTTGGGGTTTCCATTCTGAAGAACTGCAGCTGCAATGCCTGGGGTTTGATGCAAAACCTGGTTTCTTTTAGCTCATCACTTGAAGGAGACAGGGGAGCTGTAAAATTTGATTAGGCAAACACAATTAGAGCCTAAACAGACTCCAAATATTAATCTCAGCACAGCCAAGTCAAGAAGCAACTTGTCGTTGGTAATTGCATCCAAAGACTCCATTTTCAAGAGCTGGTTTGTTATTCTGACTGCACCAGTCACACTGGGCCTGGGAGCAGATGGTACCAGATGGAGTGTTTGTTTGTTTTTCTACCTCCGTCTGCCAGTGTAACCCATCCCTAATGGGACACAGGTGCTGCCCTTTTGAAGTTTCATTTTATATAACTACCAGAATTAGCTATTCCATTTTTATTATAGCCTAGTTGCCTCAAAAGAAAGGAATTTTGCCAGGGATTTAGATCAGGCAGTGGTTCCTGCTTTGGAGAAGAGAGGATTGTCCTCCCCCCGCCCCCGGGCTGAAGAACTCAGTTCTGGAATCCAGAAGAAACAGACATGGGCACCCCACCCAGACCTTAAAAGAAAAAGAGACAAAAACAACGGAGATCAGTGCACAGTTTGCAGGCCCATAATGTATACAGAGAGCACTCAATACTCATCTTGCTTCAGGGTGGTCAAGGCATCCTGAGCATGACTAACTTTATGCATCATTCTGTCCAGACAAAGAGGTGTCTCTTTAGGAGGGACTCTTGATCGAGATCACATGCTGCAGTCACTCACTGTGCTGCTTCCATGTGGCAGAAACCAGAAAGATTGCCACAGTCACACATCACTTCCCTGCCACCCCTTCAAGCTATAGGTCCATCTAGCCCAATGATGTCTGTGGTAAAGGTAAAGGGACCCCTGACCATTAGGTCCAGTTGTGCCTGACCCTGGGGTTGCGGCGCTCATCTCGCTTTATTGGCCGAGGGAGCCGGCGTACAGCTTCCGGGTCATGTGGCCAGCATGACTAAGCCGCTTCTGGCGAACCAGAGCAGCGCACAGAAACGCCGTTTACCTTCCCGCCGGAGTGGTACCTATTTATCTACTTGCACTTTGACGTGCTTTCGAACTGCTAGGTTGGCAGGAGCAGGGACCGAGCAACAGGAGCTCACCCCGTTGCGGGGATTCAAACCGCCAACCTTCTGATCAGCAAGTCCTAGGCTCTGGGGTTTTGACCACAGCGCCACCTGCGTCCCTTATATCTGTGGTAGCTGGCAATAATTCTTCCGGTCTCAAGCAGGACCCATTCATAGCATCTCCCAAGATCTTTATGGCTGGCAATGCCAGGGATTGAACTCAGACTTGCCCCATGCAATGCATGTTCTCTGTTACCGAAATATAATCCCCCCAGTATGACCGGTTTACTCCCTTTTTCAACTAAATCAGTCTGTATGAGCTCTACACAGCACACAGCCCTTTATTAAACACACATTGTACATTTCCAAAATGGCACAAACATGAAAGGGGAGGGGAAATTATGTTGCTGATTACGCAAGACATCATAGACAACCTCCAGTAGGTGCCCACGACACCTACGCAGTCTAGAGTGAATAACTGCATTTTCCCAGCTGCACAATGTCATGCTTTGAGTACTGGGGAAGTGTGATAACCCCCAGAACAATGACGCAAGAGATGTGCAAATGAGGAACCAGTGAGCATGTATTGCATGAGGAGAGGCACAGTTGAAAGTTGAATCCTTTCTTCCCCTTTCTATTTCCTGTGTGCAGAATGACAAGGTTTGCCCTCCAGCAAAGGTAATGACTCTGTCCTGTAGGTCTAGGGAAGCACAGCTTACACAGAGGCAAACTGTCAAAAGAATCTAGCGTACAGAATGGAGGAGGGATGAGCTTTCTGAGTGGGTCCAGCCTGCTTACCTGCCCTGAAAATCTAGCCAGAAGGGGCAGCACAGAAAATGATGCAGGATGCTCAGTGCAGACCCATAATGCATCCTCAGTGGGTCCACTGGATCTGAAGCTGACCCCATTGCAATCACATGGCGGCATTGGGTTTGATCCAGGGTGGTGCAGTGATTTGCCTGCCTCCCACATTATTATCCCAGATGCCATTCCATTAAGTCCTGCCAGGTAGAAGCCAGGATTTAGATTGTGTCTGTAAGGCTGCAATCCTATGCACACTATTGACAGGGTGTCCCAGTGAGCACAGAGAGTCTTACTTCACTTTGCAATCCTTTGCATGTTTACCCAGAAATAAGTCCTAGGTGGAATCTACACACATATAAAAAAATTATGAAAATGCTTTTTTAAAAAGTGTTTTTAAAAATACATTGAAGTTTCCATAAGGCTCCCCATCTTCATCAAGTTTCACATTATTATTATTGTTGCACTTAAAATATACTTAAAACATTTTATTTTCAGCTGTATAGTTGAGTCCCTAATCATCTCAGTTTGCTTCCAAGTAAGTGCACTCCGTATTGTGTTAAGTGACAACTGGAATGTGTGAAACAGCCGTCACTGATCTCTACAGGCAGAGTCATCACCTTGGACATGTTACGGAAAAAATCTGGGTGCGGGGTTACTCTGCCACCCAGCTCATCGGACTAAGTCCGTGGGTCCCTGCGGAAGAAAATGAGCTCAGCCGGACGCAGGAGCAAACTGCAGAAGATCCAAGTTTATTGCGCAACAGGTTCAAGGCGAGATTGAACAGCGAGAAAGGGGTGGCATGAACTTTTGAGATTTCCCTCCATGTCCCAGAATACAGTGCATGAAACGTCACGAATACATTATGGGAAGGTTGGGTTTCACAAGTTACATCATGAATATACTTTACACGTCATGAATACATTATGAAAAGGTGGGATTACATTAATTAGCATTTTCGGATGAGGGAGGGGGGATATGCGGAGCGGGAAATATACATAGATACACATTTATTGAGTACCGGTGGTGGCAAGACAATGGGCCAGGAATATACATCGTCTGTCACCTAGTATTGCCCGAAGGAAGGATTTGCAAAACTATCTGACAGGATTAAGAAGTTCCTGCGTACGTGACCTGCCGCTTTGGGGATTATGGAAGTAGGGACAGCATCATGGAGTCCAAGGGGAACTGAGTTGAATGGCACCGAGAACGAGCAGATCAGAACCACGGCTGATTTTATATCAATTTTTGAAGATTTCAGTGATTTCTAAGCCACTCTGTACTAGAGAGCAAAAGCAGAAACAGAGTGGATACATTGTAACAGGATTTTGACAGTATTACTTGAGAGATTATGGAGGACAGGGGAGGGGTGATGGAGTCCTAGAGAAATTGAGGAAATATATTGTAGTGAAGAAGACATTGCCCCCCCCGTTCCGTATCAGTCCCCCATTCGGAGATAGATTTGCATTAAAGTTCTGTAAGAACTTGCAAATCTTTTCTCCGCACCCTAAATCTCGGTGAATGGGATGTGTGGCTTTATGCAAACCTGAAAGGGACTTGCAAGCCATGCCTCTTACGGTCATTTGCAAGTATATCAGTGCAGGTAGCTGCATATAGGGTATTATATAAAGAACATCTCTTGTATTTTGTTGCTAAATTACTTGTGGCATTCTCAATAGTGTTTTATGCTTTGCACCTAACAGGAAGGTCTAATTGACTGAAAAATGCAGTTGGTGTTTTGTCCTTCGCCATTTTTGTGTGTTTCTCAGGTGTCAAGCTAGCTCTTCTGTGGTCTCACACTGACATAGTGCTACAGCAACACATCCTGTCTGTTGAATCCCCTCGGGGCTTTCATTTAACCATGTCGCCTGGCATTCACCATAGCTGGCACAGGTTTGGGCATCTCTGAGGGAGATGTCTTCGCCTTGGCCTTTAGCTATGGGATTTTATTATAGGCTGTGGTTTTGCACGCATGGGGGTTGCTCACTTGCACTTAAAGGACCAAAAGGCTAATTGCAGCCTGGATACACGTGCCCAATTCAAACTGAGTCCAATTTGAATTTATCTTGCCCCATGGTTCTCAACTCTTCAAACCAATCTGTTAAAAGAAAACCATTCTTAACAAGGGCAGTTGTCCAAATAAGTCAATTTAACTCTATAAGGGATCATTCCTGCTAAACCAAAGCATATGCACCTTCATGTACCTGGTGTTTTATGGATCCAGAAGCTTGTCCTTGGAAAAACGAGGTTTAACACATTTTAAAATGGATATGGAAAGTTGGCAGGGTGCCAGGTGGAACAATTAAATGTGGTTATAAATTGATCTAAACATTGGACTCCAGAATAGTGTGAGCTATTAGAAAGTATAAAATGCATGAGAATTCTCCATTGGTGTGTAAGCAATAAGACATTAACATAAAAACAATTACACACAAAAATTGCCCCCCTTTGTGGAAATCACACTGTCAGACACATTTCAACATTCTCACATAATAACACATAATACAAAACAAACTAATTAAATATCAGTTACATATCTTGACACAATTGTGATCTTTTATGCATGTATCTTTTGAATCCTGGAGCACAGTCTTAAGGTTCAAAAGTGAGAAAATGTCCTTGCAATTCAACTCCTCCCCTTAGCCATGAGGGGTTGTTGCTGCTTTTCATCCTTGCACATCTGTAGAAGTGATATCCTGTAAGGGGCAGGGTTTTGGGGCTTAAAGACAGTTAGAAAAGGGAGGGGGCAAAAGGCGAAAAGGATGTCCTTCGGTTTCTGTTGGAAGTTGCAAATAATAAAATCTTAGTGGATTAAACATTTTATTCATTATCACATTTCCATATAATTACTGTGATTATCTGCTAAGTTTGTTTGCTTTCCTTCACTTAATTTTTGTTGTTGTTGTTCTTTTCATATTATAAAATAAAAAATTACTCCACATGTATAGAAAGAGAACTGTAAAAAATACAAAGGTTAAAAAATAAAAAAAGAAAGCAAAAAATTAGATTACCAGTTAGATGAAAATGGACTTGACACAAAGACATCAGATTCAGAAAATAACTATTATTAAATAGTACAAAGATATTATCAAAACCACACATATTACTACTGGACTGGAAAAAATGGAAAAACAATGAGGAAAACTTAAAATTCACCATGTGCTATTCAATAAAAGAACTTCGTGAGACTGACTTTCAACATGTGATGAACATGTCCCCCAAAGTAAAACACAAACACACAAAAATGAGCTATGAGGAACCAAAAATAAATAAATGCTAAGACACACAATTAATAAGTAACCTGAAGTAATCTGTTTTGGCATTCTAACATCCCAAATGAAAATAAAAGTGTTTCTTGATGTGACATCAGCTGTAATGTTAATAGCGGAATACTGGGAAATGAGTTAATACCAATAAAATGAATGGCAATTTAAAGTTGTGCAGGTACCTTGCACTAGCCAAAATGACAGAATTAGTAAGAAATGCTCAGGCCAAAGGTAAACAAGTACCATTCCACAAACAATGTTTGGTTGTGCTTCGATTAACTTCATAGACATCATGGAGAAACTGATTAAATAAATGAAAACAGATTATTTGTAACTTAAAAAAAATGTCAAAGGCACAAAGAGATAGAGGTCACTAATACAGCAGGGATTCAGACTTGTTTCACAGAACAGAAAGAAAGTTGCTGTGGGAGGAAAAGGGACAAACACTTTGTTATCAGGGTTCACATATCCTGTTAAAAGGGAAAATTATTTCATGTGAAAAGCCTGTCAGGAAATGCTGTTCCTAAAATTCCCAATCAGGGGGGAATGCTTTGATATTTACCTGTGAAAAGAATTTTGCATGTTAAGATTTGGAACCTGGAAAGCTCTTGACTTTTGATGGGCTAGTTTTTTGTTGTTGTTTTTTTGTAGCCTTTTGTCTTAAGTAGCCCCTGGGGCAAAGACAGATTAAGGGTGATTTCCCTCAATGGTTCTGACTTTTCTTTTACATTTGGAAGAAACCTCCTCTCCCTCCTTACAGTCCCCCCCCCCCGTCCTCTCTCTCTCTCTTCTTTAGCTGATCTAGCCTCTGTGCATGTGCAGAGTTCATGTCTCAGCAAACCTTTTGTACTATTGAAAATGTTGCATCCTTTGGCTAAATTAACATTTGAATAAGGGAAGGGAAGGGTATGGAGTAGATTTTGAAAACAGGGTTTGATTTTAAACAAAAAAGAGAAACTCAGCAATTTAAGTATTTACCAAAGCTAGCGATTTCGGCCCAAGCAAACGAGACTGCTTCCTTTATGTACAGGAAAGGGCTAATATCCCTCTGGCCATTCGCGGAACAATCAACCGCTCTCTTATTTATGAGTAAAAATGGCCAGAGAGTTAGAATTCATAGGAATTTTTTTTTTTTTTTAAACATTCTCAGTCATTTCGGCCTTACCATTTGCAGACAAATGGATTGGTCAAGGCTAATTCTACTTGATTATCCATTTGTATGTGCTTAAACTTTGAGTAGACTTTTAAGTCTGATTTTTGTAAATAATAGACAAAATGATAAACACTGTAATCACTTAAATGCTTGATATCACCAGTTCTGCTTCAAACATCATGGCTTTCACCTCTCATCACACCTTTTAAAAAACAAAGAGCCAACCTGGGCTGAATTTCAACTCATCAGCCACAAATTGGGAAAGTTGAAAGGGACCTGGGGTCATCTAGTCCAACCCTAAAATACAGGGTTCATAGCAAGATTTGTACTACCAGAAACACACACATACCTATAGAAATTATCTTTAAAGGAAGATTGAAGTTAACATTTTCCTAAGATAGGGAGAGGATCTTTTATAAAGCAAAGTTAATTCAATTGATATAACCACTCACAAATAATTACAACAGCCATAGATTTGACAATTTTGTTGAACTTGCAGAGCAATAGTAAGCCTAATCTATGCCCCCCCTTGCAGTTTCCTTTAAAGGAAGCTTACTCAGGAGTAAATTTACCTGGCACAGAATAAGAAGGAGAAGGAGGGGGAAAAAAAACCCTGAAAGAGACAGAATGAAACAGGGGGGGGGGCATTTTCTAAGAAAAGAGGCCAGGAAGTCTTATAGAGACTGATATCAGGAGCCTTACAATAACTCTTCTGTCCAACCAAATCAAAGTTAAAACTGGACTCAGATATTTTCTTAGAAGGAACACCATACTTTCATAGGCATATGCTTAATGAAATACATACACTGCATTTCAGCTTGAGAGCAGTTGGCTCAACTAGGCTTTTGCAGCAGAAACATTAGGTTATCAGCACCTTCCAAAATAAGACTGTAGACTCGCAATCTCAAAAGTTGGGGCAAAGCAAGAGGTGGGGTAAACATTTGCACACTTCATTCTCATTTTCTCTTATTTAGGACTGCTAAGATCCAGCATGACTTCCTTAGATTTAAATTTTGAAGCAAGCTTGCAGTTTAAACTATGCACACTTAAGAAAGGCAGTCTGCCAGAGACAGAAGGAACAGACAACACACATAACGGACAACATGTAAACATACATATTCTCATATATGTATTAACAGACAACACACATAACAGACAACATGTAAACATATATATTCTCATCCTTTAGTTGGTTATTGCAAGGAGATGGGCCACTACCTTTGGCTTCATTAAGTGAAATTAGTAGGAAGGTCCCACATGGTTTTATGAGCCTCCTTGCCTCTTCAAACACACCACCAGGTAATCAGACTGGTAGGGCTCACAACGCTTGGTTGACTGGGTACCCCTTTATAGATGCATGCGTTGCTGTTGTTGCTTTTTTGCTTTTTCCTTTTTTGGGGGGGGGGTGTCTGGGATAGAGAAGGGGAAAAAAGAGGGGTTGATTAGGATTGGTATGTCTAGGGGTTTGGTACGCTTAGTACAGGGACGTATAGTAAAGAGGAGAAGGGGCTTCTAGTTGCCTGGCAACTTCCTTAGTGGGTTTTAGAGAGCTCTAGCTATCCGGTTCCTTGCGTTCCATTTCCTATTTCCTTATTTCCTTATTTCCTATAACCTGGGGTCTCTTTCCACTCTGCCGGTCCTGCCCAATTCCTCATGGGCTATCCCTCCTGGCAACCTCCTACCTATCGTCACATCTCAGGAAAAGGGGCCCTACTGGACGCCCGCGCCATGCAGTGCCAGATCGGGTGGTCCCTGGATAGAATTTCGGGTCGAAAATCCCCCTTGCTTTCGGAAGCGAGCTTACAGTACACGTGGTATGTAGCTTGACCGGTGCGGCTGGGATTGGGATAGAAAGCAAGACCACTTCCTGCCCCCTAGAAAGGACGCTCGGGAAGATCGGAAAGAGAGCTCCAACCCCTTGCTTTCAACTGGGATGCCCGTTGCAGAGAGTCGGCTATCTTTCAAGTCGGGTCTCTCCGTCTTACTTTTGGGCTCCCAATTGGTGCGGCTGGCTGGAGATTTTAAGGAAAAGGGATAGAGCTCAGAACCCCCCTTTCGGGTTGAGCAGCGGTCCACGGTCTCTCTCACTAACCGGACCAAGAGAAAGGCAAGAAGGAGCGATAGAGAGGAGGGCAGAGAATTCAGTTGCCAGGAGACTTCCACCCCCTTCCCACCAGTGCACTGGATTTTCCTTTTTCCTTATACTCACGCGTCTTCTATGATGATCCCGGGATCGATGAATAAGCCGGCTGGATCCCTCTTTTGCTCCCCGGCTGAACTCCTAGGGCTTTCGATTACCGCCCAGAAGATGGCTGGGGGTCCAAAAGGATCTTCCCAGGCAAAATGGCCTGGAGCCGGCTGAAGATTTCGGGGCCCCCAGTCAGCAGCTTGGGAGAACCACAAGCCCCACGTTGGGCAGCCAACTGTTACGGAAAAAATCTGGGTGCGGGGTTACTCTGCCACCCAGCTCATCGGACTAAGTCCGTGGGTCCCTGCGGAAGAAAATGAGCTCAGCCGGACGCAGGAGCAAACTGCAGAAGATCCAAGTTTATTGCGCAACAGGTTCAAGGCGAGATTGAACAGCGAGAAAGGGGTGGCATGAACTTTTGAGATTTCCCTCCATGTCCCAGAATACAGTGCATGAAACGCCACGAATACATTATGGGAAGGTTGGGTTTCACAAGTTACATCATGAATATACTTTACACGTCATGAATACATTATGAAAAGGTGGGATTACATTAATTAGCATTTTCGGATGAGGGAGGGGGGATATGCGGAGCGGGAAATATACATAGATACACATTTATTGAGTACCGGTGGTGGCAAGACAATGGGCCAGGAATATACATCGTCTGTCACCTAGTATTGCCCGAAGGAAGGATTTGCAAAACTATCTGACAGGATTAAGAAGTTCCTGCGTACGTGACCTGCCGCTTTGGGGATTATGGAAGTAGGGACAGCATCATGGAGTCCAAGGGGAACTGAGTTGAATGGCACCGAGAACGAGCAGATCAGAACCACGGCTGATTTTATATCAATTTTTGAAGATTTCAGTGATTTCTAAGCCACTCTGTACTAGAGAGCAAAAGCAGAAACAGAGTGGATACATTGTAACAGGATTTTGACAGTATTACTTGAGAGATTATGGAGGACAGGGGAGGGGTGATGGAGTCCTAGAGAAATTGAGGAAATATATTGTAGTGAAGAAGACATTGCCCCCCCCGTTCCGTATCAGACAACAACATTTACATTTCCCAGATTCGTTAAAGAAAGAAACACAGATCTTCAGTCAAATATTGTTCAAGGAAGCCCTCATCTCTTCTGAGACCCAACTCTGCTAAGCTGGTTACTTGGGTGAGATGTCAGACGGAGGCATAATTGACTTTAATTAGTTTTCATACCAGATAGTAACACTCCTTGCCTACAGCTTAAAAAAATAAAATAAAACAAGGTGTTAAATTCACCCTTCCTTTGAAGAACAGGGACAATAGCAAATAATCTAATCCTGCCAGTTTCAGTGATAAATAAAAAAAGGGGAGGCAAACACATTAGCACCATTAGGGAAAGCATCAGGAGAGTAATTTATGGTCTAGGAGATGTCATGATTGCTAACCCTTGTTACAGAAGAATTTCACCATAGTCATCTGTCCGTGAAGCCATTTCTAATCAGTCTTGCTGAATTCTTTTTATCCGTTTGTTATGGACAAAAGATTCTGTGACTAATGGACAGGTTGAATGTAATGTGATTATTCCGTTCCCTGGGTTCAGGTATTTATAAAAGCTCTGTTATTATTGTTGTTATGCCTGAATACTTTGTCGGGGTGGGGGCAGTGAGAGCAAAACCATTCTTGGAGGCCATATTGGTGATAGCAACCCACCCTCTGCTCTGTGTTGCCTTCCACTCTGTTACAAAAAATAAAAATAAATAAATAAAATAAATAAAAAAATTCCTTCCAGTAGCACCTTAAAGACCAACTAAGTTAGTTCTTGGCAGTTGGTCTTTAAGGTGCTACTGGAAGGAATTTTTTTATTTTGACTATGGCAGACCAACACGGCTACTTATCTGTAACAAAAAATAAAATAATACATAGACTTGCTCTCTGTGATTTCTTCCCTGATGCATGGCTCCTGTCCACTCTAAGTCCCCTCTCACACAAACAGTCTTCAGGCAAGATCTTAACAAAGTTATAAATGTAAAGGCAAGCTACTGCCCGCCACTCTCTCTGTCTGGTTTTTTCCTCTCTCTTTGAGCATGGCTGCTCTGCTCTCTGAATGGGCAAAAGGTAAAGACTGAGGAACCTCTCAGCTAACAACCACCAAGGTAGGCTGGTGTGGTGCAGCAATACTGCAGGGCTGACTTCCTGACACCTGTGACACTGCTGCTGTGGGCCAGGACAGTGAGAACTAGCAATGCATAGAGATAGAAGGATTGAATGCATTTTTATGAAGAAGAAGAAGAAGAAGAGTTTGGATTTGATATCCCGCCTTTCACTCCCCTTCAGGAGTCTCAAAGCGGCTAACATTCTCCTTTCCCTTCCTCCCCCACAACAAACACTCTGTGAGGTGAGTGGGGCTGAGAGACTTCACAGAAGTGTGACTGGCCCAAGGTCACCCAGCAGCTGCATGTGGAGGAGCGGAGACACGAACCTGGTTTCCCAGATTACGTGACTACCGCTCTTAACCACTACACCACACTGGCTCACACTGCCTCTTTTCATTCAAATGAATCCTGAAGTGGCTTACAGACAATAGCTATTTCTATCACCACCACTGCACATAGGCAGGCAGAGATTAATTTGCAGGGCAGTCCTCTACATGCCTTCTCAGAAGTCAATCCCATTGAGTTCAGTTAAGCCTCCAATCCCAGTTAAGTGGGATAGAGGCCTGCACTCTCTCAGCTGTTAAGTGGAAATGTATGTAAATATAATATTTTCTCATTGCTGAGCTACGAAAAAGCTGATCCAGAAGCAGAAAGATTAGTGAGCCAGCAAGGAAAGTGCCCAGATGCTAATCTCCCCACAAAATGTATTATGGCATCAACTTTTGTGGACTGGAGTACACTTTATCAGATGGAACAAGGCCCATGATGCTCTGCAGATGTACAGCCAAACCCTTTGCATCTTTATGCGGAAGCAAGTCCAGCTGTGTTCAGTGGGGCTTATTCCTAGATAGGTGTGGAATGGATCACAGCTTTTAAATGTTGTGGAAGAGAGTGTCTTAGGCACCATTGGCATTATACATTTATTTATTTATGCATAAAAGGTAGGTACTGTAAAGGTAAAAGGTAAGGTAAAGGACCCCAGACAGTTAAGTCCAGTCAAAGGCGATGTTGGGGTGCGGCGCTCATCTCACTTCAGGCCGAGAGAGCCAGCGTTTATCTGGAGACAGCTTTCCGGGTCATGTGACCAGCATGACTAAACCGCTTCTGGTGCAACAGAACACCGTGATGGAAGCCAGAGTGCATGTAAATGCTGTTTACCTTCCTGCAAGGTAAAAACTAAAATCAGAGACCACCAGTTAACTATTATGGAAAGATTACCTGCATAAAGCTGGTGCATAAAAGAGTTTTTAGCAAGGTTATAGATGCTGGAATAGAAAGTGTACGTCTGTAACATTTTGGTTGGCCTTATAAAAAGATTGCCCTGATACGGATTTTGGAATTATCACTATTGACTCCTATGGACGCAATTCAATGCTTCTCCAATCTGCCATTCTGCTAGCACAGCATTGCGTGGTGAGGCCCCGGGCCCCACAGTTACCACAGTTTAAACAGCCAATGGCCATGCCTCCCAGCCAACCCAATTGGTCGGCCAGGGGGCATGACATGGCTGGGTGCCCTAGTGATGTGGGCAGCATCCTTCCGCCCACTGCTGGGTCACCACAAGGTCCTAAAGCCCCTCCCGCAATGCTGTCCCCCAGAAAAGGGGGACTGACATCCCAAAACAGAGTTTCTGGGGAGGTGCTGAACCCCCAACCCCACCCCCATCCAGTGTGAGCAACAGGGCTAAAGATGTGGCCGCAGCTCCATCACGCCTTGTCACTGCTCAGCTGGAATCTGGATTGGTCTGCCAATTCATACAATCAAATATGCTGATCAATTCTAGTTCAGCAATTTTACACAGAGATCTTCCTTGATTGGTGCCATTCAGGTCAGCAGCTATGAGACCGGGATGTTCTACCACTGTTTTTTGACCATTGCCATTTTTTAATGTCAGATGAATGTTCACTTATTGTTGACTTCTTTGTCCCATGGTCACTGTATTAATCTAGTGTGCATTTGAGCTTTACACAGAAGTGTCACAGACTGTTCCTCCTGCTTCGAGTTTACCATTTCCCCTTGCTATATCCCAGTTGCAACACTTCATAAAAGATTATTGGTTTGTTTGTTTTTCGAAAAGGAAAGAGATAAAATTAACAATGACCTCATCCGTTTCCACATTTCTGTATATATTTAGACATCTTATCTTGGGCCAAACTACAGTGGTAGGTGTTAGCATCTGAAATGCATTAAAAGCAGGGTGCCAACCCCTGTAGGCCTGGAGGAGGAATGCAACTCTTTTCTCCCCTACTGTGGTGCTGAGGAAAACCCCTCTTCTGATGCTAGGACTTGCTTCAGCAGAAAACCCATTAGCACCAATGGGGAATCCCCCTCCAAGCAAATAATAGCTTCAGAAACACAGCAGGGGTGAAAAGGTGGTTAAATTCCTCCCCCATGGCTGCTCTGGTTTTATTATCAGTCCTCTCAGCTGATACTAATCACACCACAAAACAAACAAACAACCTTTTAGGCTGGATGCAGAGGCTGCATTCCATGTAATGTCAAGCATACTAGTTTCCTCCTTGAAATTCATGGTAAGAGTGGTCATTTCCCCCTTCAGTATTTTTCTCCTACGCCAGCATGTGCTGGCATCTGTCCTCAGATACCACTATTGCCCTGCAGGGCTGAGATCACCTGGAGGCACAACTATGCATTTGAATATATAGGAATGACACCTACAGCAATGTATGGGAGCTGGCCAACAGTAATTCCCATGGTGAGTCAAGGCCATTTAGCTATGTCTCCCAACAATGGGCAACAATAAATACTTCTAAGGGCAGAGAAGACACAATGCAGTTCTGTTTACTTTTAGCTTCCTGCGTTCAGAAATGTTGAGGGACCTTGGAATGTCTTACACAACCGGAAACTGAGACACCGCCCCCTGCCTAGCTGTCCCCTCTATCCTTGCAAAGTATTCCATTCTTCCTCTATTTATCACCCAGATAAAGCCTGGCAAATAGATGCTCTGCTTCGGCTACAACATTCTTGGGATGTCCCCCCCCCCGCCCCCAGGCTAAGCTAGACGATTGCATCATGTTGAGAGGGAGCTGCAAATGTTTTGGGAAAGTTTGATGAGTGTGAAGTGTTTATAAAATGATCATAGAATCTGCCCCTGTGTTTGCCTGGCTGCATCTTCTGAGACAGGAAACCCTATTTGAATAAAGGAAGAAGAATGATGTGTACATGATCCCTCCAATGCTTTCTGTTCAGTTGGCTTTCAACCAATCTCTTATGGCTGCTGGCTAGCAGCTCCTTCTTCTGCACTTGTGGCTGCTTTGCTATGAGGCCAGGTTCAAGGTACTTGCGTCAATTCACAAAGCCCTGTTTTATTTTATTTTTTAAAATGGGAACAAAGTCCCTTAAGGGGCATCCGATTCCTTATATTCCATCTCCACCACTGAAGTCCTCTGATGTGGCACTTCTGGTGGTTCCCCACTAGGGACTTACAGTGGCAAACCTACATTCTGGGGGACCCTGAAGTTTGAGCTGTTCTGGGGGCCCCTTCGCAACTAGCAATGTGGCCTGAGTAACCACTGTTATCTTCTTCCATGGAGTTGTTCCCTAACAGATCATACCATTAAAAAATAAAAATTAAGCACTACATTTCAGATTTTGCTTAAAAGGGCTGTACCGTGACACTCCATTTTTACATCTTCTGTGCTACTGACTCTCAAGCTTGTTGTGTGACTCAAATTGGGTTGACTATTTTTTAAGCTTTTAATTTTTAATTTTAATTGCTTTTCATTTTTAAGCAATGTAAATTTGCCTCTGGGGTCTCTCCAGGATTAAGGGTCCTGAATCTTAAACTTCATTCGTTTCATAGTAGATCTGTCACTGGGAACCTAGTCTCTATTGATGAGTACATGGCCTTGAGGAAATAACAATCCCCCTTTGCACAGTTTACTGCTAATATCTACTTAGCATCTGTTGCCTTCTGAATAGTTGAGAAGATTATTTATTCACATATAAAAGCAAGCTAACAAATAAGGAAAGGGAAAGAGGTGGCTTACAAACCTAGGGCATTTTACATACTAAGGCTGCAATACTAACCCCACTTACCTGGGAGTAAGCTCACACTGAATTTGAAAATGCTTACTTCTGAGTAGACCTGGTTAGGATTGCCCTGTAATCTGATACTCATTTTTGGTATCAGGAGAGGTTTTTTCCACACACCTTTCACAAGGAAATGTGTTAAGAGCTGATACTCATTAACAAGTTGAGATGAACAGTGCCTTTCATGCAGAACTAGTAGCTAGTATGTGTAAAACTCACTGCAGATTATCTGAAGGCAAGACTAAGTAAAGCAGGTTGGGAGTGGGGAGGCCATTAGACAGGAAAGGAGAAAGGGGGAATGACACAAAATTAGATGATCAGGGTATATTAAGAGTTAAAACAGAGAGCACACTTCTTCATTCCTTGCATTCCCTCAGCCAGTGACCCCCTCACTATTATAAAGCCCCCAAATTGCTCTTGATAAGCATCAAGGGCCATAGAGCAAGATGAAGTGTTAGTTACTGTCTGACATTTCCCATCATTTTGCGAATTTGAAGTAGATCCTGAGGATTCTGTTTCCTTGGTGGTGAAAGCAAATAGTTCTTGATAATGGAGTGGTCTATAGGCACATTAGCCGTCCCCCTCAAAGGCAGGGTGGGTGGGTGGAGGGGAAAGCAGCTGCCCAGAGGGAGGAAAACCTAAACCTTTGGTTTCTTATTCCATCTCATGTCCTTCTGTTTTATATTTCCGTGCTTGATCTTTCTTATCAAACGGCTTCCTGCAAAAGATCAAATGCAAACAGCAACCATAGAATGTGACATGGAATGTCTTGTGACCACATCAAAGGGAATAATTAAAAAGTTGTGTCGGAGGCTTAGGAGCCCATCATGGTACATTGGCCATGAAGCATAAAAACACTCAGCAAAAGGTGAGACGTTAAAATTTCATAACTTGAATATTACACAGCAATAACTTAACAGTGTGTGTGTGTGTGTGTGTGTGTGTGTGTGTACAGACTGAGCCCAGTGTTTCTGAGGAGAAACATGATGGCGATAAGAGGATGCCTGCTGCATCAGACCAAAGATCTGTGGACCCCAAGGTTATGCTTCCATCCACAGCCAACAAGATGCCTCTAGAAGGGAGATGCTCACACACAAGGCATATAATGGCAACAGCTATCCCATGTGTCCTCAGCATCTAGTGCTTAATGCTGGAGACCTGGAATCCACTGTTCAGTAGACAATCCCCATCATCAGCCCTTAGGAGTCATGCTATGCTCTCAGTTGGGATCTCAGAGTGAGAGGACTCAACTGGCAACACAGGAAAGTGCCATTAACTGGAAACATCAAAGTGCAGAGATGCATACCTGCAGTAATCCCTAGTGATAGTATGTTGTTCCATGAATTGATTAGTCTTCCTCATTTGACCCCAACTACAAGGCTAATGCGGGATGTGGGTGGTGCTGTGGGTGGTGCTGTGGGTTAAACCACAGAGCCTGGGACTTGCCGATCAGAAGGTCGGCGGTTTGAATCCCCGCGGCGGGGTGAGCTCCCATTGCTCGGTCCCTGCTCCTGCCAACCTAGCAGTTCGAAAGCACGTCAAAGTGCAAGTAGATAAATAGGTACCGCTCCAGCGAGAAGGTAAACGGCGTTTCCATGCACTGTTCTGGTTCACCAGAAGCGGCTTAGTCATGCTGGCCACATGACCCGGAAGCTGTACACAGGCTCCCTTGGCCTGTAAAGTGAGATGAGCGCCGCAACCCCAGAGTCAGTCACAACTGGACCTAATGGTCAAGGGTCCCTTTACCTTTACCTTTACAAGGCTAATGAGCAACAGTTCATCCTGCCATGGGTTCAGCTCTTTGGTTAACAGTACCTGTCGACCCCTAGGAGCCCTTCCATCTTCTAAGTTGAATTTATTGAAGGCATTTATTTATTTAGTGTATGAGTTGCCTAAAGCAAAGCAAGTGACGTCCAGAGTAAAACAGACAAAACTGAAACATAATGTACAGTTTGATTGGAAAGCCACAAATCAATGAAACCAACCCAGCAGAAGTGCAACAATAAAAGCCAACCATAACAATCAATAGGCACAAATTAAACCCCAGCAATCAATCAATTTAGCACAAAACAAAAGTCAGCCTCACTAGCCAGATTGTTATAGTTCTGCAGATATTAAAATAGTACCGGCCATGTTAAATAATATTAAAAGATGTTTAGAGGCTTGGGGACCAAAAAAGTGTTTGCCTGGTACCAAGAAGACAGAAAAGTAGGTGCCAGGAAAGTCTTTATAGAAAATTCCGCAGATGGGGGGGTACTGCTGAAAAAGCTATGACCACCCCAAATGTCAGTTTCAGGGGGTTTGAAGAAGGGCCTTCATTAAAGACCCCAGGGCATGGAGTAAGTGCATACAGGAGCAAGAGGTTTTCCTTTAGGTCAGGGACCACCAATGTGGCACTCATAGAATTATAGAATCATAGAGTTGGAAGAGACCACAAGGGCCATCGAGTCCAACCCCCTGCCAAGCAGGAAACACATAGGTGTACAGGTGCCTAGAGTGACCTTTATTGGCGCCCAAAGGGCTCCTCTGTCTGGTGAAATTAGGCTAATGGAACTGGTTGCAGTGTTTGCTTGGCCACAGTGTGCTCTGCAGCGCCACAACAACTTCTTCTGCTTGCAAATTTGCCCACAGGCCCTAAAAGGTCAGCAAGTGCTTTAGGTGTGTGAGAAGCCTACCTGGAAAAGGAAGAAACATTTATCAATCCATCAGTCAATCAATTTATAACCCATCCTTCACCATAAGTTTCCATCGACTGCCATCAACTGGACACATCTAAGTGTAATACTGGATTCGCACAGTAATCCCTGATAAGATGGTCTCCTCTTCAGTCTTCCATGAACTCATTAGTCCTTCAGTGACCCCAGCTACATGGTTGATGGTCACTGGTTCATCCTGTGATGTCTGTATACACAGCAGCAGCAGCAAAAAATTCTGCCTCCACAAATTTGGCACATTAAGCAGCCATCATTTTGGATATTCCTGCCATGTACTCAGAGGGCAAGCCCGAACACCAGCTTCTTCCAATAAATGTCCCCTGTCCTCAATATTAGTTGTATCTGATTTACAAATAAATTATTTTTGCTTGGCAAACTGAAGTGGAAGCAGCAATGGCCTGGCTTCCTGGCTCTGCATCAGTTTAGTAACTCTAAAGCCTCCTTTGGAAACGTGGCCTCTCCATGAATGAGGCTCTAGTATTTGTGGGTTCAGATAAGGATAGGGACATGGCATTCAGCTTTCTGAGTCGCTAGGCACAATTAGGTAGCTGGATAACTGCATGCCCTCATTTGGGTAAACAAGTAAGGCATGCACTGAGCTGTGAATGGCAGCATTGCAAGCACAAAAGGAGTAGTTGGGTTCTGCCATGGAATCTCGGATAAGACACGCTATTGACCTCTTCCTGTCTATATATGCCTATCTCAAAACTGTTTGGTAATAGCAGAAGAAAGAAAGAAAGAAAGAAAGAAAGAAAGAAAGAAAGAAAGAAAGAAAAAGAATGCAGTCGGTAGAGCACAAGACTCTTAATATCAGCGTCATGGGTTCAAGCCCCATGTTGGGCAAAAGATTTCTGCACTGCTGAGGATTGGACTAGATGACCTCCTTGGTCCTTTCCAGCTCTACAGTTCTATGAGAATATAGCTACTGTATGGAGTGTGTATGTGAATATTTGCAACTTGGATGATTAACAATGTAATCACTCTTCCCAGCCAATTTGGTTTATGCTCTGCACTGTGGAACTCAGCATCTAATCTGCAGCTTTGTTCCCGATGCCTTTTCAAGCAAGTGGCTCCTTGAGTTACCGGTAGTTCTCTCTCTGTGTGTTTTTAAGCATTCAGTCCAGAGATGCTTCCATCCAGACTGTCACTATTTTCAAGTGGCATTCAATCACATACCAACACCAGATTTAGGGCGCAGAGCCAAGGGGGCACATGATGGTGGTGGTGGTGGTGGTGGTGATATCTCTATTTATATGGGTACCTTTGGAGATGATCCACAAAAAAGCAACTATCAAAAAGAATTATTGTAAGAATAAGAAATATGGGGTGGGCACCAAATTTCGTCTTCACTCAGGGCACCATATTACCAAAGTCCACCTCTGCACATACCAGAGAAATCCGGTTGCCCCATTAAAGTTTATTTGTCAGTCTTGTGCAACAAACTCGCTTCCCGAAAATATCAGACTTTTTGCAATGTGGAAAATGACTTGAAAATTCACTGGAAAGTGTTGAATAACACTTGCTTGACACAATGTTGTCTGACCTACCCACAAATGTATCAACATGAATGCTAAAAAATAGCTGTCGTGGCTTAACCTTTCTGTAAACAAATGAATAAGCATGTCATCTGGAAGCAGCCTTAATGGGAGAGTCATTGACAAGGAATGCACAAAGACTCCAACAATTGTGGTCACTGATCTTTATCTCCAGATTCACTGGATTTGGGCTTTTATGTTGCTTCAAGTATTCTTAAGGTATTCAAGTGGGATTTTTTTTAATGAGCATTGCAAAGCATGCACATCATTAATCTTAAAATATGCTTGATCATCTTGTTACTTCTTAGATGTTCAGGATAGCAAGCTGCTACCTTTCTGCTTCCCTCCCATGAGCAAAGACTAGCTATAGTGGAGAAGATTAGGCATCCAGTGTGTGCTGAGATTGGATTTCAGAGGCACAAGTTTTGGTTGCCAGCATGGAACCTCCTGGGCTCAAGTACAGTACACAACACAAATTACCATAGTTTGTTCAAACATAGATCCTTATAAGCAAAACTCAATAGCTGGCCTCAGGAGAGAAATAAATTGCCCTGTGATCTTCAGATGAAGGACTGTATGGAAATTTAATTAATTAATATTTCTCGGTCTAACCTAGTTGACAGGGTTATCATCAGGATAAAATGAGATATGGTTATGGTAAGGTTCTCTTTCCGCTTTGGAGGCCCTGAGAGAGGGCAGAAAATAAAACAATATGGAAGATGTAGTTTTTTCTGTTGCAGAAAAGATACATGCACCACGTGTCTTCAAATATCTGTTGATTTCTTGGTGCTGGGTGGATTGCTTCAACATAATGGAGTTATGTAGGAGTAACCTGCCAACGAGATATTGGAGAGCCTCAACATTTTTAAAAAATAAAAGTAAGTGTGGTGTAGTGGTTAAGAGCGGTAGTCTCGTAATCTGGGGAACCGGGTTCGTGTCTCCGCTCCTCCACATGCAGCTGCTGGGTGACCTTGGACCAGTCACACTTCTCTGAAGTTTCTCAGCCCCACTCACCTCACAGAGTGTTTGTTGTGGGGAAGGAAGGGAAAGGAGAATGTTAGCCGCTTTGAGACTCCTTCGGGTAGTGATAAAGTGGGATATCAAATCCAAACTCTTCTTCCTCTTCTTCCTTTTCTCTCTTTCTCATAAGAATTTCTAGATAACTAAACATTTGCAAGTCTTAGTGGGCTTCAAATATTATATGCAAGTAGTTGTTGTTTATGATGATATTGTTGCCTGCATTTACAAAACCTTTGTCATGTAAGAATTGCAATGATGCCAACTCAATACTGAAATTATTATTATTATTATTATTATTATTATTATTATTATTATTATTCCTGTAATGCTACAAGTGACCTTATTCAAACCACACTAGACACTGAATTGATTGAATTAATCTTATATTCAGCTGTGATCTGCCTTGATTGTATTAGTGTGTTTCCCTGGTATGTGTCATTGCTGCCCAAGCGCTTTGAAGTTCTGGGAAAATCCAGGTCTGTATGAGTAACTCTGTAGTTATCTTTTTCTTCAATCAATGTGATGACCTCACATGCCAAAGTCAGGCTGAAGCTTTTGTTTTGACTGCTGTTAGAACTTTCCTCTCTAAGATCTGAAACCACAATGTGGCAGTCATTCCAACTATTATTAAGTTCCATAAAAAGTGGAGGGGGGTATTTCAACCTATATGAGGGTTGTTTTTTCAGATGCAAAAACAACTCTGTAAGAGTTTTTATTATTTAGATTTTCTAAAAATGTACCCAATGCCCAGTAGCTTCTGAGTGTATATTCAGAGGGGTTTTTTTTTTTTAAGGCATAGATGATTGCTAATACAAATAAGAAAATACAGCAAGGGGAGTGCTACAAAGAATTACCCTGTTTCCCCGAAAGTAAGATATCCCATGAAAATAAGACCTACTTCCAGTTTTGCCTCTCGCTGTAATATAAGGCATCCCCCCAAAATAAGACCTCCCCGATAATAAGGCCTCCCCCAAACATAAGGCCTCTCCAGAATATGTGTACCGTATTCTTCTTCATGGAAAAATAAGACATCCCCTGAAAATAAGACCCAGCCCTTCTTTGGGAGCAAAAATAAATATAAGACACTGTCTTATTTTCGGGAAAACAGGGTACAACAAGACCTGCAGCAACCTTTCTACACCTCAGCAAATACTATTTTTTTTTTAATCAAAACCCCCCACAGTGGGGTCAAAATAGAGGTTGCATATTAATTTTGCATAATGTGTATAGCCCAGCAGGTTTTTATTGAACCAGAGGAAAACAATCCACTGCTAAAGGACAATTCAAATACTAGGGCTACATCCTATGCACACTTATCTGCAAGTATGCATAGGATTCTGTATATATAGATTGCAGAATATCACAGGGTGTTTCCCATTAATAACTGTATTTGCTTTAGGGTTTTTGTAGCAACAAGTATATTCACCATTTGCTTTCACATCATTTCCTTAGCTGGTTGTTGTTCTAAATACATTGGAAGTCTTAGAGCAGTGGTGGGGAAATTTGGCCCTCCAAATGTTGTTGGACTCCGCTTCCCATCTGCCCCCGCCAGCATGGCTAATGGTGAGGAATGATAGGACATATAGCCCCAAATCATTCTGAGGGCTACAAGTTTTAAATATTGTTTCCTTGGAAATAACTATTTACTGCGTTCATTGGGAATAGTGTCCTGTTTGCAGGGCGGTTAGATGATGTTGCATCAAAGGAAGTGTTATCGCACTTCCCAGTGTCTTCTCCCTCACTTTCCTTATCACAGAGAGTTGCTATTGATCCCGTTTGTTTCTCAAGAACTCCCAATCACCTATAATTACACAACCTGAATTTGCAAGTATGTGATTGAATCCCACTTGAAAACAGGGACAGTCTGGGAGTGACCTTAACACTTTTTTTGTGTAAGAAAATCGGGATGAAAATAAGTCTGGAAGGGACATTCATTGTTAATGGGGAAATAAGTATATATGTCCTACCTCACAGGGCTGGTGTGAGGATGATGGGAGAGGCAACATCTATGCTATTTGATAAAAAGGCAACAAACAAAACGCATCTTTTTTTCTGAAGTGGTCCCGAGGTGCTAAAAGGAGGATGTTTGTGGAGTGATGAGAGTCTAGTAATGATTTTGTAGGATGCTGCTATTTTCAAGATTCCCGCCTCTTGCTTGCTGCTGGAAACTTGCTTTCAAACAGCTATGCTAAGGCTGGCTTTTCAGAGACCCAACCCCCGCCATGTGGCTCAGTTTCTGTAATTTTAACTTGTCTCCATAGAACCGATCGCGTCTTCTTGGCTTTCTTTGTCTTGGGAGACAAAGCCCGACCACAAGATGCACATCCTTCCTCGGGAGTCAGCCCCAACTGAGGTCCATATAGCTCTGCTCCCACGCAGATGCGCCTGGCCAAGCATCCTTGAGATTTCTCTGACAACACAAGGCTTCTTGTCCCCCCCGCCCTGCTCTCCCCCCCCCCCGCTTTCTCTCCCCCACCGCCATGGACACCTTGCGAAATAGGTTGGCCACGTGGGCCGCCGCAGCCAATGGCTGCAAGGGGGCGTTCCGGCAGCGGGCAGGTTTGTAGCATTTATTGGCTCGGCGCTGGCCGGCCGGCTCCAGCGGCGCTTGCAGTCTGCCGATCGCTCTCTCTCCGTCTGCCTCGCTCTCTCCGCCCGCTTTCGCTTGTCACCTGCGCCGGAGGGGGCGATGGATCGCGCCTGGCCCTCCGATCCCCCGGCGGCCTCTGCCGCGCTAAGGGACGGGCTCCTGCCGTCGCCCAAGCCCCCGGCGAAGAAGCAGGCGGTGAAGCGCCACTACCACAAGCACAACCTCCGGCATCGCTACGAGTTCCTGGAGACCCTGGGCAAAGGCACCTACGGCAAAGTGAAGAAGGCGCGGGAGAGATCCGGCAAGCTGGTAAGGAGAGAGAGAGAGGGAAGCGTGTGCGTGTGCATGTGTGAGTGTGCGGACCCGCTTTACACCAGTATGCCGGGACCTTTCAAGCTAAGGTGCCTATATTGCTGCGTGCACATTTCCGCCAAAGCTTCTCGGCCATCATCGGCCAGTTCTTGGTTCTTGGGGTTCCAGGCAGGATTCTGACCCTGTGCCAACTCCTAGGGGCGGAGGTCCCAGCAGCCCCCCCCCATAAAATATTTGAAGGGGCCAGGCACCCCCAAAGTTGATTGGCACTGACATTCAAATAGGGTGCGCGCGCCACATCTTGCGATCGATTATGTGGGGTGGGGCTTATCTGCCCCCCGCCAAATGTTTTATTCAGGTTGGCACCCCTGGTTGGGGCTGCTGCAAACCCGAACGCGCTTACTCGGAAGTCAGGCCCCTTGAACGCCTTGCTTATTCCTAATCCTGCATAGGATCGCGCTGCTGATCGCTCTCCTCCTTTGCAAGGTGTCCGGACAGGGTTGCTCCGAACAAGTTCCTTTGCTTGCCTGGATAGAATCCTCCCTCACCCCCCGCGGTGCCGCAGTTTGTTTTTTCTTCCCCGAAGGATTCCCCGGGAAAATCTCCCTTGAATCTTCCCGCTGTTTGTGCCACCATTAGCACTGCTGTTCCTTTTCAGTTTAGCAGCGAGGTGGCTGGCAGCGGCAGGACGCCCTCGGCCAAATTCCCCTGCCGCAAAGCCCTTTCTCCCTCTGGCTGCCTCTGCAGCAAGCGCGGCGTTCTCGTCCTCCTGATTTTAAGCCGTGCAAGCCGGCAACTGGAACCCCCTTTGCATTTCTGAATGGCGAGATGCCTGGCAGCGGCTCTATGGTCTTTGCGCATCTGATGCCATAAAGGTTGGCAGATTCTCCCTGGGAGATCACAGAAGTCTTCATCCTCCACAGCGCAGGGTTGCCTGCTGCAGACCGCAAAGGCTGCGGGGCGATTGGTGCTGCAGGAGAGCGCTTTCCAAGAGCGGGGGGGGGAGGGGGCGCGTGAATCGCGATTGCACAGCCTTCAGGGTTTGCTGGTGCCCGGGGCAGCTTCGAGATCCTTGGAAAAAATGTGCGCATGCATGTGTGCATGCTCTTTCTCTCACCCACCAACCCCCAGCATAGAAATAGATTGCATAATGAATGTCAGTTATCTTCTGCCAGAGTGCGTTTTTTAAAAAAAATATATCTGCAATTCAGATGAGCCTTGTAACTAGCTCCGCAGTCTGAGTCTATGCAGATTTACTCAAAAATAAATTTCACTGGTTTTTAATGGGACTTACGGTACTCTAAGCTAATGGCGCATGGGTTGGAAGCCTTCACAAATTGTGAAGTTGCAGGGAAGGGAGGTGTGCAAAGAGAAAGAGGTTGGTTGGGTGGCCCTGTGAGACAGGGATTCCCCCCCCCCTTGTCGCAAAGGCCTCCTGGTTCCAAGTTAGTGATGCAAACAGTGAAGGCAAAGCGAATTAATCCTAATCTGAGTTAATAAACTAAATTGGCAAGCTGTGGGACAGGCCTGTGCAAGTTAATGGTGGCCTTGCAAAACTTCACTTTCCTGGTGTGAATCATTCTGGCGGGTGAGGAACAGAGTGGTAGGATTAAGGGCAATTACATCCTACTGAGCCAGGGTGGTGAAAATTTCACCTCTTCTGCAAGACTGCCTTAAGTAGCTTTCTTTTTCAGTGACAATGGCAAGGCATTTATAGCAGCAGCTTCCTTGCAAGGGCTGAGCTTTGGTGGTAGCCAAAATGCCCTTGTAAAATGGGAGGGCAAGTGGTTTGGGGGCCCCTTTTGGCAATGACACTTTTCTTTCCCCTTAAAAGTAGAGGACAAAGCTAGCCAATCCTCTGCTGCTATATTTAGTTCTCCTCTCTCCTCTGCTGTTATTGATCTGACATGAATTGCCTGTCACTGCCACTGTTTGCCTTTGTGGCTGGCCTCATTTGAAATGGGGAAAGTCGACTTTCATTGGCTGGAGTTTTCAGGCAGGCAGGCAGGGAGGGAATCTCTGCAGAATCTAGGAAGGGACCCAAAGCTCTCAGGGTCTCTCTCTCCCAATTTGACCTTGCTGTGCTGGTGTAAATTAGTATTTCTGGGGAAGATACAT
This sequence comes from Podarcis vaucheri, assembly GCF_965113315.1. Classification (NCBI taxonomy): domain Eukaryota; kingdom Metazoa; phylum Chordata; class Lepidosauria; order Squamata; family Lacertidae; genus Podarcis; species Podarcis vaucheri. The sequence continues at coordinate 65,783,255 of NC_138764.1, read as the reverse complement.
CAGTGTCTGTGTGAACACAATTAAAATTAGCCCAAAGGCTGTTAGGGACTGTGTTCTAATAGCAGCACTTCCAGGTTCTGAACACGGGCACCTAAGCAGCTAGCCTGTTAGAAACCTACTGCACAATGACAGTGGTCTCTCTACAAAACCCCTGTAGGAGAAGGCGTGTCTATGCAGGCCTTGGCAAAGCCCTGGATTGTGGGAATAAATTAATCTGGTAGCATGATCATCTTGGCCCATTAGTGAGCAGTGTTGATGTGGCTGGTGGATAAACAGCTCCCAGTCAACTGAAGTGGCAGTTTTGTTTCCTTGTGAAAGAGGAATTTGCATGTTGACTTTTGGGTATTGTAGAAGGAAAGAATAAATATTACTGCAGTAGTGGGCTTGGCCTTTTTCTGCAGTGCTGAGTTGCTCAAACATGCAAACAAAAATTGCAGGTAGTCTGGTGCAACCCGAGGCCTCTTTTGTTTCGCATCATATCCAGCCTAATCTAATGAATTGTGCCTATCCCACCCCCATTCCTTTTGAAGGTTCTTTGCAAACTGCAAACTACAGATGAATCATGGAACTGTAGTGTTGAACCACGAGGGTCATCTAGTCCTAGTCTAGTGCAGGAATCTTTTGCCCAATGTGGTGGGGAGATTGAGTCTCCTGCTGTACCAACTGAGCTATCTCTGCTACCCCCTTCTGGGGTTCTTTGCTTAACATCTAGCCTGATAATAACACTTTTGGGAGGCCCTACCAGGTGTTACCTGGCTCCTATTAATGCATTCAAACCTTGTTAAGCTTCACTGGGCTTATGGTTGCTGGGTCTAAAGATCGCCCTTCCTCATATTGCCACCTTGGTTTCTTTAACTGACAAGTCTATTAAGTATTTTTCAAGTCCTTGATCAGTGGCTTTAACAAATTGCTTGATTGTAGCCCTTAGGCAACCAGGAATTCCATGCTGGCCAGTGAGCAGGCTGGTGGCGGATGGATGGAACTCTTGATAGAGCCCTCCTCTTGCCAGACCATTTGAATGAAGGGTGCTCATTCCTATGCACATTTGTCTGGAAATGCACACTGATAGCCTCTTAGCAGACTGGTGACTTTTGTGACTTTATTTCCAAGGCTGAGTTAACCATGCAGCAACTGTGCATGGACATAGCAAAGGAAGATCTGCTATTAAAACCAATAACTGTTTAGTTGTGACTCTTGCATTGCATTGGACTAGATGACCCTTGGGATCCCTTGCAACTCTACAGTTCTATGATTGTATTTTTCTGTAAGTATGTCTGGCACTGTCTTCTTGGGCAATACCAGCATTGCTCTCCAGATGCTACTAATATCAAACGGCGAAGCTCCTCTCCTAATTTCAATGTAAAACCCCAATTTCATTCTGTTTATTCCATTTCCATATGAATGAAAATTGAGATGTATGTGATAACCAGTGCCTCTGTGTAGAAGACACAAGAGTCACCATATCTCAGAGAATCATCTTGATCACCTGCTTTTGCTGACATCTAGGCCTGCTTAGGCTTCAAATGCATCCAAGCAAATCTTGCTCTGTGATGTTGTGGATCAAAGGAAGTAAATCCTGAGTCAGCTGTAGAGGAGTGCACATTTTAAATGAACTGATATTGTGTCAGACGTACTGTGACTGAAGAAACCAATGAACTTTTAATGCAGGCACCTTTCTATGTACGTAAGTACCCCACTGGGTACTTAATATATTTATTTGCAAACAAAGCTCATATCAGGCCTTATGAAATTACTGGTTTATTTGCTTACACAGAGATTATGAGCAGCCTTCTTTTCTATCTGGAGCTTCATGTGAAACTGCAGACCAGATGAAAGTGACGAGCTGAATTGGTTTCTACACCTGTTTGCCATTCTGCATCTGCCTAAATGCTGGAGAGTAGCTTTTAGCTTTTGGCTTTCCGCCAAATCAAACAGGAAGCCTGCTGTTTCTATAGACTTTGCTAGCAAAATGTGATACATGGACTCCTAGTCCTGTGCTGTGCAGACAAAGGGGGAGGGTGGTGTGCCTAAAAATGGAAAGTCTCTCTCTCTCTCTCCCCACCCCACACCCCCAGTATCTTGGGAATATTGTGGGGTAGCTGTTAGTCTACTGGTCTGTGGCGGCAAAAACAGAGAGCTTGTGGCACTTTTGACACTCACTCTCTGCCAGTAGGATATAATTCATTGCTTTCTGGGACTAGGGCAGTGAGCAGAATCTGGAACTGGTTTTGGAACCACCTGACAGACTTTCATTACCTGTCGGGAGATCTCTTCCTCTCCAAAACCATAATTAAAACCGGATTTGAAATGGGCTTTAAAGCCAAATTATAACAATCAAGCAGAACTGACTGGGGATATACGTGGTCTGCCTACAATCACAGTGTATATACAGTGGTTAAGCCTCACAAAAGATGTGCCTAGTCTAACTGGTCTCTGAAAGGGTGTGAGGCTAGTAGTCTAATGGAGACGTTCTCAAAGTCTCTTGTGGGCCATAGACACTTACTTTCCGAGTGCATTATGAACAGGGGCAGGGGAATTTCTTATGGGTCTACAATCATGCTCTGATCTTCATTGCTGCCATCTAATAAGAGTCCTGCTCAGCTCCTGCCACCCCCCCCCCATCAAATGTCATCCTCAGTGAAGAAGAAAAATCAGTGAGATGGATAAAAAGTTGCTAATTTTTGCATCCCTTCAATTTGTACACTTTATTGTCAGTTATGTGTGTGAGTTTCTACAGAAATGATACATTTCTAACACAGGACCAGGCTAAAGGCCATGGGCCACAGAAAGCACAGATCCGGTTACTCTTTTTTAAGCAAAATTAGGAGCTTTCACACAATTGCAGTTTCTAATGTGTCCCTTCAGGGATCTCTAGGATGAAAAGTTTCAGAAAATCAATAATGCAAGCCTGGATTATTGTTGATACTAATTTGGGATCGGATTACCAACATTCATACATTGCACATTGAGTGTGTTAGTTGCAGCTTTAATCACTTCAGAAACCAGCTAAAATTAATTTGCTAATCCAGTCACTGCGGGGTCACTGAGGAAAATGTAGCACCTCCTCACACTTGAGTCTCTGTGGAAGGGCAGCCAGGCAGGCACACAAAGGCTTGCATGTGCTAATACATGTGAGCACACTTTGGTTTGTGTGGCCGTCGCCCTTTATTAATGTATAGTACTTTTATATCACTTTTTGCCATACAGTGGAGCTACTAAAAGGCTGGCTCTTCTCTTCCCAAGTGAGCTCAGTCTGGCCTCCAAGCTGTGGTCCTTTAATTGTCAGGCAGCCCTCTTAATTTCTGGGAAGGCAAGGCAGGTGGCTTTTGGGTAGCTGTGCCCAAATCCTTAGGGCAGTTCAGACCAGACTAGATGCCAGGCATTCTGGGCACATGCCTCTGGGTCAGTGAATAATGGAGCAATGGGGATTCTCAATAGTGGGGGTTCCTGAGGGGAGGGGGTGGAATGGATGAGTACCTTTGTAAAATTAGTAGGCTGCATCTTTGTCTGTTTACCAAAAAAGGGCTTTGCATTGTCCAACAGTTGTGCACATTCCAGAAGGGAGACCAGGTGATAAGGCACTGAGGCAGAAAGGGTTAAAGTTTAACCCCCCCTGAACCAAGGCCCCTTAGGGAAAGTGACTTGAGCTCAAACACACCATCTGTATTGCTTCCAACATTATTTACACCTCCTATTTATTTGGTTCCCCCATTCAACCTTGCTGGTTGGTAGGCAATGCATTTAGCAGATAAGTCTTAACTGGATGTGGGTGTGATGCTCCCTACTTGTAACTGTAATGCCAAGTGTAGGTTGGATGTTGTCTTATGTGACAACTCTGAATTAAGTAATTCCTATTGCAAGAAAACTGTAGGCTGCCCCCTGCCCCCAGGCACCTCTCCCTATATTATTCATTTTCTTTTATGTCATTGATTGATCTATACATCTCTCTTGCACAGAAGAACCTGCTTTGAACTTCCCTGATCATTTATGCAAGAAATGATTCATGATGTGCCTGCTTGAGCTCACATAATTTTTTTATCTTTTGGGGATACAATTCCTTAACTTCACAAAGCTGCAACAAACTCATAAGTGGGAAGGTGGTGATGAAATAGGTATTGCTAAACAACACACTGCTGTGGCAATATTGCCCAGTGACCCTAGATATGGAGAGCAGCCAGCATTGGTGGGTAAATATTGGGTTAACAAATTCTGGGACTTGCATGCACCACTTACATTTCTCTGAAAATATTCTTGTTAGGATAGTTTTTGTGATTATTACACTGTGATTGAGGGCAACTTTTATTTTCCTAAAAGTGCAGTGGGAAAGGCCACCATCTTGTATTCTTGTTCGGCTCGCTTTGAAGCTAATTTGAAGCTTGAAAACAAACCATTTAAAATTGTATATGACTGCTAAAATCATGGGATTTTTTTTGAAAAGGAAATGCAGATGAATCTGATTTCTTGGATCCCAAGCTAACTCTCTAACTAGCAACTGGACCATCTCTTGATTCTGTTGCCCTTACTCAGGCCTCCAAGGCCAGACCTCTTTGCTGCCGAGACAAACAGGGGATAGCTTGGTACCCCATCCTTTGAACTACTTACGGTAAATCAAGGGTAGGCAACTTAAGGCCCGTGGGCCGGATTCTGCCCAAACGCCTTCTCAATCCGGCCCATGGACGGTCCGGGAATCAGCATGTTTTTACATGAGCAGAATGTGTGCTTTTATTTAAAATGCATCTCTGGGTTATTTGTGGGGCATAGGAATGTGTTCATTCCCCCCCCCAAAAAAAATATAGTCTGGCCCACCACATGGTCTGCAGGACGGCCCACGGCTGAAAAAGGTTGCTGACCCCTGACTTGGATGCACAGTGCCGCCCTCTATCTGTTAGTGGTAATAGTGAATTGTGTGTTGATGGTGGTTGCATGGGAGAGAGCTCTAACACTTCACTGCTTTTGGGATGCAAGGCCAGGCCTCCCTTTCCTTGTTGTTGCTGGGAGGCTTAGTATTATGTGTCCTCCAGGATCCTTTTACAGGATTAATGCTGTTCCGCATTCTTGTCTGATAGAAGAAACGAGGTTGTGCTGGATTCCCTTGTAAATTCAACCCAAGGAGTCCATTGTCTTCACAATCCCTTTGAAAGAGGATTAGCTGCATCTATTCTCTGGTCCTCTCACTTTCCCTCTCTCCTCCCCTTCATTTCCTTGTGGAGGAATTTTCATAATAAAGAAATCTGAGCAAACTTTGGAAGGTTTCCTCCTGCCGGTTCAAATTTCCGCCATTTTGGATTGCTGGTTGTATTGCTGGGGTGGGTGGGGGGGGAGTTCTGTGTTTACTAGTACTTCTTTTCCACAAAAGAGAACATTACCTGGAACTCACGGCTTCTCTTCCATTTCTTTCTTTCTTTATAAATTTGAGTGACTTATTCTCAGTCTAATATAACAGAACTGTTCCTAAGGGCATCAAGTAAAGCTCTTGATATTAAGTCATGTTCACTGGTCACATTCCATACAGTGATGTATCCTAACTGCAGAAGCTCTTTACCTAAGCCTGAAACATATGATGCCTGTGTATAGCCCCTGCCTTAAAAAAGAACAAAGCAGTTGTATGTTGAAAAGAACATGATAAACTTCAGTGCAACTTTGATTCAAATAGAATAGGATTGTCTTAATCACTAGCCTTGAACCAAAGTATTTCTAGAGTCAGTGTTCCCCAAGAGTGTCTCTTTAGTTAGCCAATCAAATTGCATGCTTCCCATCATGCATTTCTTCAGTTGTCAGTATAAACATGTGAGCTTCCAAATACTGAGCCAATTCTTAACTCCATATGGTACTTTAAAGCTTCAGATCCTTAGTAGCTGATGCTGTCATGCACATTTACTGGATTTTTATTATATTAGCAAGTAAGAATTTGTAACCCATCGTTTTGTTGTGTTGATGCCTCATGTCCACCAATATGGATCATTTTAAATAGATATCACCCCTGTGACACAGAGCTTGTAGCTGGTCTATTTCCAATCATGGACACACTGGTATGTTGTATTTCCATCAGCAAGGAAGGAGATGACTTATTGGCTAACCATTTTTCAAACTCCCTGTTTTCCAGGTTGCCATCAAATCTATCCGGAAAGACAAAATAAAGGATGAGCAGGATCTTGTCCATATCCGGAGAGAGATTGAAATAATGTCGTCTCTCAATCACCCCCACATCATTGCTGTCCATGAAGGTAAGAACATTTAACACACTGCCCCTCTTCAGGTACAGGTACCACTGTATATCCATATAATATTGGTGCCAGCCTATTTTTCAGATGTCTGACTTTTCAGAAAGGGGTCAGACTGAACTCAAGAAGTTGTAGCTCCAACCAGATATACATGGAAAGACCCATATATAATCAATTCTGATGTTGTTAAATATGATATGCATAGGGCATGATTTCCATTTACTATAGGTATCAAAAGTGTGCTAAAATGTTTCTGTAATTTTTAGAAGGCTATCTGCAAAACTAATTGGTGGGGGGGGACGACCACAAAGCTCTTTTCACTAAGCAGTGCTGGTTGCTGTTTCTTCTGTTTCCCATTCTAATGTACAAGTAAATGTCATTTTTCGTCAACTCCACAATGTTGCAAGGGTTGAAACTCTCTGTGGCTTCTACCGGAGGCACAAATGGATGACTCAGTAGTAGCAGCAGCACACAGATCTAGAGGGTGAAAGTTCCCCTCCTACACCCTTTCGTACTTTCTTCCTTGTTTTTGTGTACAAAACAACTTGTAGTGGCGGCATGGTCTCTATTTTTTTTTTAAAGCAATAGCAGCCAGCTCCTATTATTTCCAGCTTTGAGAGTAAGGATTCCTGCAAAATTGTTCTTAGAACTCTGTGAAATGCCACGTAAGGTGTGTGTTCTAACCTGGAGCCTGGCTCCAGGTATTGCACATTTATTGTTGGCATATGGCAGATACGTGCAGTATTGTAAATACTGGTGATGGTGAGAGTTCTTAAGGCACCGTGTTGCTAAATATAGCAGAAGGGTTGGCATTTCACAAGGCTCTGTGTGTTTGTACAGCCTGTGCCATTTGGTCCATAGCTCTTACTTTAACCCCAAAATGACTTGAACGTTGTGTTAAATTGTGATAGGAAAAACCTGACCCTAAGCTACTAACTGGTAAAATGCATTAGACTTGAATGAAATGCGCCTGTTTGTTAAACAGGCAGGTGTTGTGCCATCTTAGAATTTATAGGAATGCACTATTTAAAATAATGCTGCATTTGCCTTGCATGAAGATGGCATAGGAAGCATCCAGATGAGATGCTGGAATAGTGAACTGAAATGGTACCCTAGAGCACCAACTTCATGAGCCTGATTTGGAAGGGACACAAGTCAGGATAGGACAGGGACGGGGCTGTTGGACTAGAATGCCCATCATCCCTAACCACTGATCACCTTGGCTGGAGCTGATGAGAACTGGGAATCCAACAATGTCAAGAGGAGCAGAAGTTCCCCACTCTTGGGATAGGAACTAAAGCCACAGACTTGTCATCAAGATTGTTCAGCTTAGACATATTGGATTCTTTGTGATTCATCTTAATTCCGTTCTTGTTCATGTAGTATTTGAAAACAGCAGCAAGATTGTCATTGTGATGGAGTATGCCAGCAAGGGAGACCTCTATGACTACATCAGTGAGCGCCAGAGATTAACTGAGCAGGAAGCCCGCCACTTCTTCAGACAGGTGGTGTCTGCTATCTACTACTGTCACAAGGTGAGTCAAATAAAGTCTTGGTGCACCTTCTCATGTCTGTGCTGTTTATCCAGCAGTTACTTAAGACACTTTGAAAGTCTAGATGCGTAGGAGTCTTGAGACTCTGTTCAAATATCACCAGGAGTTGCCTCCTTGTCTTCAATGATCTCCCCAATGGTGTGATCCACAAGTTCTGCTTACCATGTTACAGCAAAAAAAGGGGGCTCATTCTCTTGCTTCCTGCTTTCCTTGTATCTGTTGATTCATCCACAGTGCTGTTTGCCCTGCTGCTTTCGCTTGGGAAAATCCACAGTTTACCGCTGAAACTGAGCAAACCGGATTGCTATTTGTTCCAATTTAGCACTAAAGCATAGGCTGTCTGTGGAAAAGCAGCAGGGCAAAGGCAGAACTGCTCTGACCTGTGCCTAGAAACCATGGGGCAAGCGGAAAACCACTCTGACCCATTCACAAGCCTGTGTGAATGTCTGAAACAAGTTTGTGGATCTGCATTGGTCTACAGGGAACATACAGTGCATAATATATTTGCATCACCATGCAGCAACATGCTTCAAGCATGGATCATACAAGATGTTATGAATGAACTGTTATAGAACAGTTACAGATATAAAGGTTAGTTATTATTGGCAGTCATAGGAATTTTGATGTTAACAAGGACATAAACATTGGCGGGCCACCTCCTCCTTAAAGGAAAGAAGTGATAGGGGAGGGCTATTAGACCCTTGTCCTGCTGTACATAGTGGGCCAGTTTGAGCAACACTGCCCATTCCAAGGCATAGTGCCTCTGGGACAAGTCATCTGAATTATAGTGTACACATAGGCCCAAACTGCATGCTCAGTTTCCACAAAGGTTTTTATGCGCACGGGCTGTGTAGTTTGGATGTGTTCTATGTGTAGTATTGGATTGGACAGGTACTGTGTTCTGTCCAGAGGTGTTACGGTGTTGGGAGACAAGCAAAGCTGCATATTTCCTCAGGGTGTTTTGTGTACTGCTAAGGCACTATGTTTTCCTAACGAGGTTAGTCACAGCAGTATTGTCAATGTCAACCCTGCACTTGGGGGAACACCCATAGCTGTCACACTGGATTTAATACTAAAAATGTAAAACATTCTGGTTTGCATTTTCACTTTTACTTGAAGCGAAAGGGTCCCTGTGAAGCGACAAACTCAGTTGTGCTGATCTGTATGGGGAATGCGAACAAACCTCTTTCTACCTGCCGTGTCATCAGTTTTTTTAATAGTTTTAAATCTTGACTGTTAAGGAAATAGATGCTGGTAGTATTGCATCACTGAATGTTTAGAGACAGAGCCCATGAAATTTCGTTGACTCTTGAAAGTCTGGATTTGGTTAATTTTATTTTTGCCACTTGCAAAGTGTATACCAAAAATGGTAAGCTCATTTGCTAAACTGGAAAGCAGCTAATCTCATTTATTCTACTTTCAAAATGTATTCCTGTGATCTGCTGAAGTTTTGAGGCAGACAAAAAAAATTAAGGTGATAGATTGAGCTTGGATAAAGCACTCGTAATATATACCCAGGCAATAAATGACTAGAATTCCTGGCCTCCTCCCACTTTGAATGTTTTGGTTTTGTTGCAGAATGTGGGGAGGAATGTAGAGATGCAGGTTTTGGAACTCTCTTTCTTTTGGGAAGGAATTTTGGGATTCTAGGAATGTTAAAGGCCAGAGGACAAAAATGGGCTTGCGTGGTACATAGGAAGGTGTGATCAGGGTACATAATTGCAATTTGTCATGGCAGTACCTAAACTCCACATTGCAGTAATATGGACTAAGGAGCCTGACTTCTTTCTACTTTGCTCGTGAAATTGTTAAATATCAGGCAACGATAGCAACTGAATGTGCTGGCTCCATCACATGATTTCAGGTCCATGGCAGATAGTGGTACCAAACATTGGTCAGATAATAGGCAATATGTGGATGGCCATGAGCATGATGCATCATGAATGCAAAGGAGAGAGCTTTGTGCTTGTATCTGAGAAATGACACTAGCAAACCTAACGTTCTTTCACCCACCATCTTGCTTTGGAGATGGGGAAACAAGAATAGCAACATGCAACGCTTGGTTAAAGAGGTCCTTTGTAGACATTTAGAGCTTTTGTCATTGTTTAGTGCAATTGGAGCTTTCATTTGTTGTGATCCTACTTATTTTCATGGACTTGCGATTATGAAAACATGGCTCTCAGGTTTGTATGCAAGCCCATGCCCTTATGGAAAGTTCTCTAGTTGTGTAGAAGAGCACTACGACAGTAGAATAAAGTGGAAGGTTCTCAATTTGAACCTAATTGTTGGGCCGAACATTTGCTGGAATCCCTTGTTAGAACTTTCTCTCCTGTATTCCTAGTGGGTGTGTATATTGTGTCTCTCACTTTAGTTTCCTGTCTGGCTGCTTTGGGCTTTTTGCCCTTAAGGAAAAAAAACAACAGTCTGTTAAACACACTGCTAGCATCTCTATAGATGGACAGAATTAGTAGAGGCAGACTTCTAGCATGCTTTGGCTTCCACCAGAAAAAACAAACCTAAACTCTCCTTTTCCCTCTCTCAACAGAATGGAATTGTTCATAGAGACCTGAAGCTAGAAAACATCCTTCTGGACGCTAACGGAAACATCAAGGTAAGTGGAGCTATTCAAGTTGTCAGTAGCTTGCAACATGTGATGCTCAAATGTCTGTGAGGACATTATTTGCAGCTTTAAAGTCAAGGTTGCTTTCAGATAATAGCAAAATATACAGAAAAGAGGACTTTAAAAGCGCAATAGAAAGCTAATGACAAAATTAATATCCATGCAAGAGAGAAACTAACAAACGTTGTGGCCAGTGAATATGCTTTACATTTGCATTGTGGAGTTGGAACCTGGAGTCTTAATGTTTGGGCAGCCACAACGCCCTTCACCCTTGACCATTGACCAGGCTGGCAGGATGTGATGTGATTTGGAGTCCAACAACATCTGGAGGGCAGATGTTTGGGCAAGGATGGTTCAGACCATGTTCTCTGTGGTTGTTCCCATTTCTAAACTGGCACCCGCTACTGTTGGATGCCAGGGTTGCAAAGGGGAAAGGTGAGCCTTGCTATTTCTTGTAACTGTGGAAAACGAGAAAATGCTGTCCTCCAAATCCTTGATATTTGTTGGGGACCAGGATCCTTTAACCAGGGAGATGAAGGAGCTATAAATAGCCAGCAGTTACCAGAATACCAGGGCATATCTCCCATGATAAACATGCAGCTATTCCGTGTAATCCAAATAGTGACTCATGGCAAGTTAGGGATAAGGGGAAAGTTTTTTGTGGCTTACAAGCAAGGAGGAAATGCCTGTTTCCAAGATGATTAGACCACATATTTCAGTTGTCAGGCTTAAGAATAATCCAACAGAGTTTATTCTAGTTCTGTGCAAAAGGATAATACCTAGAGCTGTCCTACTATGGAATAATAAGAAAGTGAAATTCCCAGGCACCTTTTGAGCAACAGTTAACCAAGTAGGAAACTTCTCTGATAATTGAAAGAAGCAATGTTGACTTTTCACACTCAGTGGAAGGATAAATCTTACACCAAGGGTAGCCAGTATGTGACCCTCCAGATATCATAAAATCATAGTTTTGTAGAGTTGGAAGGGTCAACGAGCTCATCTTGTCCCAACCTTCTGCAATGCAGGAATCTTTTGCCCGGTGTGGGGCTTGAAGCCATAAGAGTTTGAGCCTCCGCCAGTACAGCCATTGCTTAGGGATGACTGAGTTTGCAGTCCACCAGCAGACAGTCCATAAGGGCAGCACCTTGGGCTACGCTTTTCTTTATGCAGAGAAAAGAAATCTGTTGTAATAACTTTAAAACTGTGGTCTTACTGGACTGCCAGGCATCTGCTATGATAATGGTACATCAACTAATTCCCATAGGCGCTTATGTAGCCAAACCCTTCTGTAGGGGAATTATGAGGTCTGGGTTCACAGAGGTGATGAGGGATGCATGAAGATGACACTGCCTCAAGGCCCAGATTTGTGGTGTCAGCCCACTGAGGTCCCTACCTTTCATAATGCAGCAAGAGGGACTGGTAGGAAAATGTGGTATCCCAGAAATGTTAAAATCCAGGGGGCTGCAACTCCTCGTATATTGCAAGGATAAGGAAACAAGGGCCCCAAAGTTCTGCTTAATGGCATAAACCATGTACTCTTTCACCCAGAGAGTTTTTCCTCCTTAAAAAAAAAAAGAGCCAGTCAACTGTTAACATAATGGAGATTTTTGTGCAGTTAATAATAAACAAAGACCTCCCATGGTCTATGTTGCCTGAACAATAGGCCGTTCCGCAACTGTGAACCTGGAAACATGTTCTGTACCTTCTGGCTGATATGATTGGCTGTGGGGCTGGATAAACAAAGGTATTAAAAATATGGTATCAGCAGATGCTTGCAGCTGTGGCACAAGCGCAAGACTGGTAGAGCCAGCTGCTCAGTTCTTCAAGCCCTGGTACATTCCTGATGAAGCAGTTCTGCTTTTTAGTCTAGGAACTGAATGTGCTTTTAGGGCTTCCACCTTTTTCCTGGAAGGCTCCTGAACAAGTGCATGGCAGGCAGAAATTCAACCGGTGAAGCTGTGATCCAATGCCCAGCCCTAGAAGCTGTGGGTTCAGATTTCAAATCTTAATTCAGGCCAGCAATATTTTTAACGAGACACAATGAAGGTTATGGTAGTGGTCTTCCACCAACGACAGTGCTAACCTGTGACCTTATTTCCCTCCCACCCCTAGATTGCAGACTTTGGCCTCTCCAATGTCTTCCAACAAGACAGGTTCCTCCAGACCTTCTGTGGGAGCCCCCTCTATGCATCCCCTGAGATCGTCAATGGAAGGCCTTACAAAGGACCTGAGGTAAGAGGGCTGCTTATAAAACAAAACTCCAGACCCAACCATTCTCTCAGGCCAGTCCCTCATGGGCTGGCAGTTCTGTACCCTCTAGTCTGGGCTTCTCTCTCATCTTCTGCCTGCATTCAGGGCACAGAGGCCTTAGGCAACCCCAGGGAAGGTGAGGGTACCCCTTCTTAGACCACTGATGGTTCTGTCCATGTGCTCCCAGGCCTGAGGTTCCTTGTCTCATTTCCTTGGCAAATATCATCAGTAAGATGATATTGTCTACATGGCACATAGCTCAAATAATGTGTCTTGATATGTCTTTGCCTCGCAATTAAAGCAGCCTGCTCCATGCAACATATGAGCCCTCCATGTGCTTGGAGCTATAACCTCTTGTCAACCCCATCCAGCATGGTTGGGGATGAAGGGAGCTGTAGTCCAGTGACACCCAGAAGGCTGAATTAAAGCAATAGCAATGAGCAACACAGTCCTTGTTCTTTTCACCTGCTGATGCTGATGTCTTTTCTGTTTCTCCAGGTTGACAGCTGGTCCCTTGGAGTGCTCCTCTATATTTTGATTCATGGTGCAATGCCTTTTGATGGTCAAGACTACAAGACTCTGGTCAAGCAAATCTCAAGCGGTGACTATAGAGAGCCCACCAAGCTATCGGGTGAGTGGAAAGGGCAGTAGAAGTTCTGCATTCTGCCGTTTTGATATTGTTTTATGAAAGTGTGGATTGCACATCATGTGCCTCTGTGTGCAGTTAACACAAACAACATGTAGCACATAGCAGCCAGTGCATGCAACTGTCCCTGTTTATTAAATAAAATACGTAGTCATGAACATAAGGAGAGCCTGCCGGATCAGGTCCATGACCCATCTTAGTCCAGCATCCTGCTCTCACGGTGCAGCCAGATGTCATGGCTTTTGAATATCTGTTAAACAGGCCAAGCCATTGGCAGAAATGGAGGTGGAGAGGTCAGAGTCTTCACTTACTTGAAGCACACAGAGATTCTAGGGAAAGGAGATTTAAAATGGAACATGGCCCTTACCTGTGTATCTGATGTGGTTTCTTTGTCCTTCAGAGGCCTGCGGCTTGATCCGGTGGATGCTGATGGTGAACCCAGAGTGCCGAGCCACCATTGAAGACATTGCCAGCCACTGGTGGGTGAACTGGGGCTACAAGGTGCCCATTGGGGAGCAGGAGTCCTTGCGTGAGAACGAATCTCCATTGGCCACCGTGGCAGAGTGGCTGCGCCGCTCCTCCAGGCCCCTCTTTGAGAACGGCTCCAAGGTCCGCTGCTTCTTCAAGCAGCACATCCCTGGCGTCACGCTGGAGAGGCAGCGCTCGCTGAAGAAGTCTAAGAAGGAGAACGACGTCTCCCACGCTCTGCAGGAGACAGGACCCGTTCCCGAGAACCCATCCAAATCTATCCTCAAGAGACCCAAAGGCATCTTGAAGAAGAGGAATTCCTGCGAGAAGACCCAGGCTCCCCCTCCCCCTCTTCCTCTAGTGATGGCGCCTCCCGTGGACACGAGGAAGGAGGGCAATACTGGAACTGCCCTTGACTTGACTTGCGTCTTGTCATCCAAGGCTTTGAACTGCAAGAACGAAGATGTTGCAGCCACCCCTACCGCACCCAAGAAGGGAATCCTGAAGAAGCCCCCAAAGAGAGAGTCTGGCTACTACTCCTCCCCAGAGCACAGTGAATCGGTGGATGTCTTGGACTCTAGCATGGACCTCGATGCCAATGTCTTTTCTGGTGATGCCTCCTCTGCATCCTCACCTCAGAGCTCCAGTTATGACCATCACACCAGGAGGAAAGGCATCTTGAAGCATAATGGCAAGTACTCTTCCAGCAGCACCGAGTCAGACAGCGTGCCTGCCAAGGTCTTCTCCCCTTTTACAGAAGTCGCCTTGCCCAAGCTGCCCCTGACCTGCCGTAGTCGCCCATCCAGTGCGGTGAGCGAGGACAGTATCCTTTCCACAGAGTCCTTTGACCAGCTTGACTTGCCTGATCGGATGCTTGGGAGCGGAGGCATCCCGATGCGAGCATCCGTCTCTGCAGATGACCTCCTGCAGCTGGAGGAGGAGGGAGAGGCAGGAGGTCGGCGACTCCGCCGCTGGACAGTGACTCGTTGCCAAAACCCTCTGGCAGATAGCTGCTTCTCCCTGGTGGACTGTGATAACGTCACCGAGGTCTACAAGCGGGCTGTGGCCATCAGCATGAAACTCAGCTGAGGGGGCCACGGGAAGACTTTGCGCTAATCAATGCACACATCCGCAGCGATGTCTCGCAGTGGCTCTGGCTTGGAAGGAACGGAGTTGTCCAAACAATTTGCACTTCCTTTTGAGGTGGGACGAGAGAACTTTCCTCAGACTTTGTCTTCTCCTCCCCCAACAGGGTTAGAAGTGCAACAGGCTAGAAGTATTTATTTGTTGCATATGCTTTGGAATGTAAAGAGAACACTCAAGGTTTTAACAATGGCTTGTAGTGGGTCAACAGGGTACAGGAGTGTGTTTGGAGGGAGAAGAAGGTATGTTGGTAGGAAGTTCGTGGATGTGGGATGGATCTGTAAGGGCAGTGTAGGGGCTGGAGTATTAGGGGAGAAACAGGGAGGCATCTGTTAAGTGCAGGGCAATGGGTTAAAAAAATTATTCAATCTCTGCCTTCTCACAGTGAGTTGAAATCCTAAATGATGGAGACCTGTAACACTCCCTTGAATACTTTCATCTTCTCCAAACAGACCCTGATGATCATCCTTCTGATCTTAGTGACTGGGATGGCTATTTTATTTGCACTGTGCTTCTTTAATTGCACATAACTGAGGTAGAAACTCCTCTGAAGGGGAACAATGATGTGGCAGGGCAATAGGAAAGGAATAGCTCTTGAGCTGCAAAAAAACTAGGTTTCTGGCCCCTTGGAGAGTATCTGCACTACAAACACAGAAAAGGGTGTCTTGCTATATCCTGGTATTCTCAGCCCTAAAAAAGTGGGGAGGGGGCAAGGGCTTGCTAATGTGATTCTGAGCATCCTCCATAAAAAAGACTGTCTTTAGAAAAGCCTTAGTGGTTGAACTAAAAGCATGCAACCATGGTGTAAGTAGGATGTCAGCTGTTGAGAACTCACCACAGTAACAGGACACAGGACCTCGAAAAGATCCCTCACCATCCTTCCTGCTTTGGTTTATTTATTCATTTGAGCAGACTAGAATATTTTGATTCTTAATTATAGATTCTAAAAATAAAAATAAAATAATGCAAGATGGCTAAAGGTGTATCTCTATCCTTGGTGTACTTTCCTCTCTGCACCTCCTGAGAGAGAGACTGCAATTTTAAGAAAGTCCGTTGGACAACACCTGTGACCATTACAGCAGTCATTGTGTATCTCAGGAAATTGGCCTGCCCTTATTTTTGGGAAAAGATCTTGACTGAAATGCGAATCAAATCAGAACTGGGCACTGGGGCACATGACTTCTGAATGCCAAATGGAAGCCTTTACTGGAATGGGAGCAAATAAGGAGACGGATTTAAAAGAATAGGCACATCAGGCATTAGAGAAAGTGGGCATCTTGTCCATGATAAACACGTGTGCCTTTAAATACAAAAGTATGAACTGTGGCTCTGAGCATTAGATAAGTAAACATACGCAGTTTAATGGAAGAAAGCCTTCTGGTGTCCTTCACTTCTCAGTAGCCTCTTATACCTCCTAAAATTCCTCTCTAGAGGTCTGGGGGCCGCCTGAATAATGTGGGGTGAGGCTGTGGGCAGAGGACTGGAAACTTTCTTTTTATGAACTCTTTGGAAGTTAACTTATCTCAGCCTATGTGTCTTTGCCCAGATAGCTGTTACCTAATGGGGATTTTGCTGTTGCCGAGTATTTCAAAACACTGCTTTCCTGAGCAATGCAAGCTACTTGATGAAATGTTTTTGTTTCTTTTAATGGTTAAAGATGGTATTTTGTGTATGTGTGTTTTGTTGTTGTTTTTTTAAAAAAAGTAACTGGTGACTTTATAATATCTAGCAGGAAAGTGATCTGCAGAACATTTCTCTCTTGTAACCCTTTTGGATTCCAAATAACCTGTTGCACTATCTTGCCATGTCTTCTCTGGTTGACCTTCCAACTCCGTTTGCTTTGATTATTATTTTTGCCATCCAGAGAAGTTAATTAATACAAAAAAGCAAAATGAGACTTGAACTCTCTGGTCTATGCAGCTCTCCTTTTCGCAAGCTGATGGCAAACAATGGTTATGCAAAAAGAATAAAGGAAAAGGAACCAATTGTTGGATGCGTCAGTTGTCGTCATTGCCACTTCATTGGTTGGCCTGCCAAACGGTTAAAAGGCTGCTCCCCACACACTCTTGACAACTGGTCTTTTTCACATTCTCTGAAGACTGATCTCCTGAGATCTTCTGGAGCTAGTCACAGCAAAATACTCTCTAGGCAAGATCACAAACTCCTTTGGCCATCGATCAGGAAATACTGTGAGCCCCTGATTTCCATATGGGCAATTATGACCATTAGAAGGTAAAAGTGGGTTTTTCATACCTCATTGCAACCCCAACTGATTATAAAACATAGGTTACTCATTACAATTTTATCCCACTTCTTCCTATGAGGGGCATGCTAGCACCCGATAATTCCTGTTGAGGCACAGGAGAGCACTGTATTGCAAATGGTTGGATATTAGAGCCCAGGATTCTTGCATTGAGCTCTCCAGCCCCTGCACCTCACTGCCTCTCAGCAGTGAGAAACAACTCATTCATGTTAAGTAATCACACAGGCAATAAAGGTCTATTCTTTTTATTACTTTCAATTATATCCCGCCTTTCCTCCCCGGTAAAGGTTAAGTCCAGTCAAAAGGTTGTGGTGCACAGCTTTCCAGGTCATGTGGCCAGCATGATTTCTGGTGCAACAGAACATTGACGGAAACCAGAGCGCACAGAAACGCTGTTTACCTTCCTACCACAGCGGTACCTATTTATCTACTTGCACTGACATGCTTTCGAACTGCTAGGTTGGCAGGAGCTGGGACAAAGCAACCGTTGCGGGGATTTGAACCGCTGATGTTCTGATCAGCAAGCCCAAGAGGCTCTGTGGTTTAGATCACAGCTCATGGTTCTGAGAGGTGGGGCAGCCTCTGAGTCTTATGGCTGGCTCAAAGTTACCCAATGAGCTTCACGGACAAGCAAATTAAAGCCTAGTTCTTCCAGGTTCTAGTCCAACACTAACCACTACACCATAAAATGCAGGAAAGGTACAATTTCAAACACACTCTCCCAATTTCTATTGCCAAAAGGCTTGCACGGAAGCTGGAAGTCTTCAGCAGTCTTACTGGATGCTATTTCAAAGAGTCTTTTGTTCATCTAGTCCAGTATTGCCACTCAGCCTCTGGAGAACCACTGCCAGTCAAAGGCAGTGATCTCCACCCTGCCCCACACCTGCTGCCTGATCCTGCTAGCTAGAGATGCCAGGGACTGAACATGGGGATGGGGCCTTCTATGTGCAAGTGTTCCCTGCTGCTAGGCTATGTAGAGTTCCTCTGGAGTGGGGAAGTGGGATAAAACTGACATGGAACTGCACGATTTTGGGGAATCCCTTCCAAAAAAATAATATTCAGTAAATGGAAGTCTGAATTGCCATATGCACTCAAGAGGTTAATGTTGCAGAGCTAAAACAAGGATTCAGGATAATCTTAGGGCTCATCCGCGCTGCCCCGCTGCATTTCCCCCAGGGAAATCTGCAGTTTAGTGCTGAATTGGAACAAAATGGCAATTGGGTGTTCCATGGATTGCCATTTGTTCTGAATCAGAGCTAGACCACTGTTTTTTCCAGAGGAAAGTGACAGGGCAAAGGCCAAATTGCTTGAACATGTCCCATCGTCTTGGCTGCAAGTGAGGGTAGGTGGTCATCAGCCCAACTAGTGCCCTCTAGGCAGGAAGGAAACAAAGGTTAATGAGGAAATTATGGGTATTGCCTTCTATCCATTGAGCAGCTCATGATACAGGGGCATATACTGTGACCTGGTCATTGCCTCGAGGGACACTAAATTGTTGTAGGGAGAATCTTGTCTGGGAAAAATAATTGCAGGGGTGGAGCAGGAGAAAACCAGGAAGCTACTGAGCTTGCTGATGAAGCAATTCCTGTGCTGCAGAAGCAGATGGGGGAGACTATGCCTGACAACCATCAAACCCCACATTGACCTCCCCGTTGGCAAAGGTTTGGCCATCCCACTGATACTTGCCAAAGTGCACTTTATCATGAAAAAAAGTATTAAAAATATCTATAGTTTGTTATTTCTTGCAGTGCTTGTTTAACCATATGTTTTGGACTAAATATTTATAGCTTAATCTGCAGTGAGATAATTGGTGATCTTACATTCTCCCCCTCTCATTAAAAAACCTGATTACCTTTATAAGTACAATAAATCTTTCAACAAAATTAAGTGTTCATAGGGGTGTTTGTACATTCTTGCAGGGATACAGTGGTACCTTGGGTTAAGAACTTAATTCGTTCTGGAGGGCCATTCTTAACCTGAAACTGTTCTTAACCTGAAGCACCACTTTAGCTAATGGGGCCTCCCGCTGCTGTTGTGCCGCCGGAGCACAATTTCTGTTCTCATCCTGAAGCAAAGTTCTTAACCCGAGGTACTATTTCTGGGTTAGTGGAGTCTGTAACCAGAAACGTCTGTAACCTGAAGTGTCTGTAACCCGAGGTACCACTGTACCTGAAATAATGATTCTGCAACAGGCAGAACTGCAACTTGCAGTTAAGATGTATGAAATTTTGACACTGCTGAAGACTTAAGGTCCAAAATTCATGTGGCAGTAAATCGATGGACTTGTGTGTTGCCGTACCAAAAGCTGTTCTAGAGAGCCAACTCCTAGGGGTTTATGTCACTTTGCTCCCTAGTAAAATATTTGAGGGGGCTGGGGCCCCTAAAGTAAATGGCATTGCCATTCAAATAGTGTGTGTGTGTGTGAGAGAGAGAGAGCAAGAGAGAAAGAGAGAGAGAGAGAGCGTGCGTGTGCACCACATTATGCAGGGTGGGGCTTACCTGGGTGCCCCAATATTTTATTCAAGTTGGCACCCCTGTTCTAGAGCATCACCTTTCAAGAGAATTTGACTACCCCTTTCCAATTATATGCAATTTCTAACCATGAGGCAATTAACACCTTAGTAATTAAGGTCACATCCATACCATACATGTAAAGCACACTGAATCATGGGAACTGTAGTTTGCCCTTACAGAGCCGCAGTTCCTAGCATTCTTAATAAACTGCAATTCCCCATATTTTGGGGAAGGGAAGCCATGTACTTAGAATGATGTGAATGTGATCTATGTACAACTATTTAGAGTTTACGTCCTTAAAAAGAAAGAGCAGCATGAGTGAGGCATCTTAAATTTGACACTAACAGCATTTAATACCAGGGAATCACAATTAGAGAAAGCATTTCTAACTTGCTGTTGCTCACAACGGGCGGGATTCAATAACAAAACAGCCACCGCCATTTCAGAAATGCAGTGATACAAATAAATGTATCTAGAGCAGAAAATATACAAACCAGCACAGGATATGACTCATGATGGGCACTCGGAAACTACCATACTTACCAAATTCCTGGTTAATTATCCTTTACTTTCTACCAAGCTCAATTTCCTAAAACAAATTCAGACTAGTACTTAAGGTTACTGTCTGGGACCCTACATAAAGCACAGGATTTTCTCTCTCTAGCATTGCCACTGCATGAAGCAAACTCTTTTGTGGCATAACAAAAATTGTATCTTTTTTTCAGCGTTCAGATTGGTCAACTAAAAATGGAATTGAATGGCGCTGCATCTTGCAAAAATCTGGTTTGAGAATGGTTTACAAAACTTGGATAGCAGCATGCCAGAAGACCTGAAAATTATGTTAAAAGCCCGAACTCCAAAGCCTAAATGTGTAAACAAAACACACACGCACCATAGGTCATTGCTGTTGCTATGTTAGATTTAAGTTAGCTTTTAACATTGATTTCCATTTTAATGCTTAGTCTAATTTGTAAAAATAAAAATAGACAAGCACAGTACTGAATGGACAGGCCCAGAATATCTATTCTTGGGGAACTTGCCTTCAGAAATTGTGCTCGAAGGCCTTTTCAAGTTGATTAATGGAGCATAGTGTTTAGAATTGCTCATTATGTATACAAGCACCTCCAGCAGTAATTGCATTGTATTTGCACTAGGAATACCTCCAGGTGTTCTTGGACTCGGACTTCCATCAGCACCAGCCAGCACAGCCAATCATCAGGGATGATGGAAGCTGTAGTCTTAATCACTGGTAGACCAGAAGTTCCCTATCCCTGATGTATTATTTATTTGATTGATTGATATACTGCCCTCCGATATAGATCCCAAGAAGGTTCACAGAATAAAAGGCAGGATAAAAAACAAGTAAATAAGTAAGGCAAAACAGCAAAACAATAACAGGCACATTTAAAAGGCTGTAGAATATTAATCAGCCCAAGACCTGGTTGTTATACACCTTTGGTGTGGTTTGATTTCCCTGTAGCCATCAGTGTCTATGCATCTACATCAGTTGCTCTCTTACTTTCTGCTGGAAATAATTGTTTTTCAGTATTTACCACAAGCAACGACTGAGGCCGTGAACAAAAGGGTGTTGGTGAACTGTTCATATAGAAAGAACTCACATAACACACCACAGAAATTGCAGCATTTCCGAGCTCATTTGGCCTGTACAAAGTATCTCCATGTTCATAACATTCCTTTAGCTTCTGTGGGAGAAAGACAGCCAGATTGTAACTTTGCTGCTGATTTTCTAAATATCTAACCATTAGATCCGGTGATGACAAGAGCCAAACTTTGGTACAATTAGAAGACAGTTGCTGGAAATAGGGATGGCTTTTATGGTAGCCTGTGAAAGCTGACACCTCTGTCCTTTTGGGGGTAGTAGTGATTTGTGGGTATTGTATCTCTAACGTACTGCTGTGAAGAAATGAACGCTTCCACACATCCCCTCCTGCCCTCTTCCTCTGCTCCTTTATTCTGTGGCTTGCAGTATTGTCCCCAAGTGTGTTTTATTACACAGTAAAAGCACTGTAACATGCGCTCCCATTTCCACTTGGGTTAATAAAAACTTACAGATTCCATCTCCTTACCCCCACCTTGGGCTGCTAAACAGAGAATGAAATGAAAGTAATGAATGCCAGGAATTCTCTCTTTCCCCTTCCCGATTCAGATGACATTAACGAGGGCAATGTGCAGCTTGCTCCCCTGCAGAGAATTCCACGCATGCTTCCAGGTCCATTAAGAAAACTCAGGAACACTCTTAAAGCCTTTTTTATTTTTATTTTTTTGAGGACATGCTGATTAACAAGGGCAAAGTCCCAACCTCAGATTTTAATGCGGAATTTGGAAGAGGAGACAACAACTTGCCAACCTTTTGCAAACTGGCAGCTGTCAATGGCTGATGGAAGGAACATAAATCACAGGAGTTCTGTTCCCTCACTCCACAGACTTTCCTCTAGCCTGTGCATTTTGGCACACTTGCACCTGAATGACCTTGGTGGGGCTGGCAGGCATTTGACAATAGATCTGCAAGGTGACAGATGATAAGCAGCAGTAGCAGGATAAGGCAAGGGGAGCAGGTGGCTCAACCCTAGCATCTCTTCTGCACTTCTTTGTGCAAACAGTCCGTTTTAAATGGCCCTAAAGGAAGTTGAGGGCATAACACATGTTTCTAAGCACATGACATCCTCTGTGACTGGGGCTATATGCACAGCTGGCATGTGGGGTTCTGTAACACACACAGGCACAGGAGGCCACACAGAGATCACAAAGCCAACAGAGCTTTAAGAGTGCAAACTGTGCCTTCTATTGGTAACTGTGAGAAACAAACCACTGGAAATTGAGGTTTGCGTAGTTAAAGTGCTCTGTTCGATCTAGCTTTTGCAGTTAGGAAAGTGATGAGGAAATGCATTCGAAAAGTGTGGAGTGAATGATTAACATCCTGCAAGCAAATCAGGATGAACGCAATATGAAAATAGGATAAATGCAAGATGAATGCTCGTTGTTGTATAACCTCCTCACAAATAAACCACAATGAAGAAGAGGAGGAGGAGGAGTTGGAGTTATTTGGATTTGAAATCCCGCTTTATTGCTACCCTAAGGAGTCTCAAAGTGGCTAACATTCTCCTTTCCCTTCCTTCCCCACAACAAACACTCTGTGAGGTGAGTGGGGCTGAGAGACTTCAAAGAAGTATGACTGGCCCAAGGTCACCCAGCAGCTGCATGTGGAGGAGCGGAGACGTGAACCCAGTTCACCAGATTACAAGTCCACCGCTCTTAACCACTACACCACACTGGCTCACTGATTTGCTGACTGATATAATATAACCACTTTGGAAACTTTGGGCAAGCAAATCAGGATGAATCCACAACATGTAGGTCGTAAGAACATAAGAAGGCCCTGTTGGATCAGGCCAATGGTCCATCAAATCCAGCATCGTGTTCTCATAGTGGCCAGCTAGATGCCCGTGGGAACCTGGCAAGCAGCACCTGAGCACGAGAGCCCTCTCACATCCTGCAGTTTCCAGCAACTGCTATTCAGAAGCCTTGCCACCTTGTAGCATGGAGTCAGAGCATAGCTATCATGGCTAGTAGCCTCCATCTCCATAAATGTGTCCATTTCTCTTTTAAAGCCATCCAATATGATGGCCATCATGGCCTCCTATGGGAAGGAGTTCCATAGACTAACTATGCACTGCATGCAGAAGGACTTTATTATACTTTATTCAGCCATTTTGGATGCCCCCTTCCTTGGGGGCCATCTGGATGAGCCCTACAACTTCCATCACTCCAATTATCCTGGCTGGTGCTAATGAAGTCCAGCAACATCTGGAGGCAAGTCACAGTTTCTCCACCAGGCCCTGAGTTAAGGCCCTTGTTACTGTCCTATACCCCTCATTATCAAAATGAACATCTTCCCCACTGATGAAGAATTAAAAAGTTAAGACTCTTGGAATCTTGGCTCTAGTTTCTTCCTCACTGGTAAAAGGGGGAAAATAAACAAAATTGCAGAGAGAGGCCTGCAAAGTAGAACCAGGTGCAACTTTTTCAATAGGAAAGGGAGAGAAAGGAGCTCTTTTGGAGTCTGTATCTATTCCAGACCCCATCCTGCCTCCCAAATCCTGAGCTTCTGTTTTGAAAAGGGAACTGATTGAGCACACGGCTTTAGCAGGTGTTGTTTCTGCTGGGAGAGCTTGTCTGGCTGCTGGCCTGCCGCTTTCATCTCACAGAGGAATGTTAATAGGATGGAGCCCTGGCCTCAGCAAAGTGTCAACCTTCAATACAGGGAATGTGCTTGCAGGCCCCATTGCATGCTGCAGGATTAGGGGGCATCCTCTCAGATAATAAATATTTTCTGCCTGATCTTCTCCATGTGGCTTTGAACTCTCAACATCATCCAGACACCCGCCCCTACCCTCCACCCCTTGCTTTATTCCCAAGACAACCGTTTCACTTACGCTGCAGAGGAATCTCTGGATGCACAAATTGGTCAAAGCTTCAAGCAGGTCATGAGCTCCTTAACTTCCCAAGATACATGCTCCAATTGCACCAAATAGCAATTCTCCAATGGGAAAGCACTGCACTGTACAAAATATTTTACTGTGGAAATATTGCACAGTTCCCGGATGGTCCCAGCAATTCAATACTGTATATGGTTTTGTTTTGTTTTCAAAGTCTTTATTTGTAACATTTTTACTCTCATCAAAGATAGAGAATACTGTATGAAATGGAACAAAATTTGGGACTCTGTACCATTCTGGTTAGTGTCATCACAAATAAGGGAAATAACTCATTCAAAGTAATCCATAGATGGTATTTGCCTCCCCATGCTCTGTAGGGGACTATCGAGGACTAATACTCCACTACGCTGGAGTGTGTGCAGGGATTTGAGCACATAGTTATTTTAAAAGAAAGAAAGAAAGAAAGAAAGAAAGAAAGAAAGAAAGAAAGAAAGAAAGAAAGAAAGAGAAATTGTGAGTTCATACCATCCAATTTCTCATGTAGATGCATAAACTGTTCATGAATATATTATTGAAGGAATTGAACCGTATGATTCCCCAGTATACACATATAGATCAGATAGAGTATATTTGGAAAAGATAAGTTACCAGCTCCATCAGAAGGACATTAAATGCCATATACCATGGTGAGGGTGGAGACCACCCAAATCAATCATCATGTTCGATGCTTAAGAGGCATTTGGCAATGTAGGAATCTCAGAACGTAATCAACAGATAATGTATATAGTTTTAATTCTATCAATGTTTCATTTCTTAATTATTGTTCTCTCTCTGTTTTTAATAGTTCTTATTTTTATCTGTGAGCTGCCTTGAGTCCCACCAGGGAGAAAGGCAGGGTATTGTTGCTGTTGCTATTGTTATCAGGCTTCAGTCCGTGTAGGTAACCAGTTCAGATCTGCAAATAGATGTGGTCACAATGCCACATGGTTTTGTGTCTGCATTGTTTGTTTGGAAAAGGGATAGTAAGGAGGCAGGCTAATTCACCATCAACATAGATGGTGACTGATTGGTGCCAGCTAATATCATTTAAATTGTGCCCCTTGTTCCCCCCACCCCACCCATGTGCTGTTTCTTTCTCTTTAGGTGAACAGGATTGGTGTTTTGGCCCAGCATCTGTTGTCATGGGAACAGATCCTCCTTCCCTCCTGCCGGAGCTCATTTGCAACCCTCTGCATGCCCCCAAGCACAATGGAAGAGAGCTGGTGTGGCAAAGAAAGTGCAGCTTTGTTTCTCTTTGGGGAGGGAAAGGAACATTTCTGGTAATAATTCTGCAGACTAGTTAACTGAAGGGGAAATGTATTTGTGTGGATTTCAGGGAGGAGTTCATTTGTAGCGAGTGATCTGGTGGGGATTTTCTTGAAGGAGGATCAATGTGGAAAATGAGCATGTAAAGAGGGAAAATTAAACAGAGGAAATGTTTTTAGTACAGGTGAGCCACCAGAGTGGTAATTCAGTGTTTGGTTGTTGCAGTAGAACATAAGGAGACCTTGGCTGGGGTCAAACTAAGTCAGAAAAACTTAAGAGTTGGAAGGGGAGATGTTGAGCTGAGCTTAAACTGCTGCCGTGTATTGAAAAAGAGAGGAGAGAGGGAGAGAGTGTTAAGTTTGAGAGTGAAGAGGACAAGACCTGAACAGGGGGCTTCTAATTCTTCAACCCTATAATACTGAACTGTTTTTTTTCAGTCTAGCTGGGATCTAGTTTGGCCCCAGCACTGCAAACTTTAAAGAAGCATTAAATAGTGGGGAGGGTGTTTAAACATCTCCTAAATAAGACTTTCCTTGTTATGGAGTTGTTTTTAAGATGAATAGCTTTTCTACATCTGCCAAATTTTATACTGTTGTTTTATTTGTTTTGACTGTCCAATTCTTTTAAACAATGAATAGCACCGCTATTGCAAGATTTTCTTGTATTGTGTTTTTACACTGAGTAAGCTACCTCGAGCAGGTTATGTCCAAAATTGTGGCCTTTTATGTAAATAATAATAAAATTCCTTTCAAATTTAATACCGAACTACCCAAAAAATGCTTCCAGCGTCCCTCCATATGATTGGCACCCCGCTGGGATAAAGGGTTCCACCTCTTCCTTTTTCTGTTTAAAAGATCTGCTACCTTCCAGTGTTTCATAGATGAAAATACAGTAGAGAAATTCCTGATGCTATTTGCTTATCAGATGCCTCAGACAAGTGTTGCCAACTTTTTCAGGCCCATGGGCACGTTTAGATTTTTTTAGTGACTTCAGTAGGAAAACATCTCTAGTCACGTCCAGTAGAATTAATCTGAGCCTTGAAAAGCACATAGATTATCACTCTTCCAACTTCCTCAACTCTTTGTACTTTTCAAGGTAGAAAAGGAACTCCTGACCTCAGGAATTAGGACCTTCACCAGCGCATGACCAAAGAGACTGTGAGGTGAGGGGGTGCTCAGTGGTTTCCTGGGTGCTAGGAGAAGACCTCAAGGGTAAAATTGCACACAAGGATGTCAAGTTGATGACCCCTGATGCAGGATATCTGAAACCAGCTCCATGACAACTCAGAGCAGGGCCTTTTTCGTAATGGCACCTGACTTGTGAAATTCTGGCTTGGTATGCATTAGACAGGAAATACATTTTTTTGTATTTCCAGTACCTGCTGAATACTTTTTTACTTTGGCAAGCCATCCCTAAAGGGTGATCCTAGCTTTGTTACTTATCAACTTTTGGGTTTTAAAAATATATTCCATATCATTTATACTGTAAAGACTTTTTCATCACTTTAAAATTTATGAGTGTAAAACAATTGGAATAAATCTTGTAAGTAAGTAAGTAAGTAAGTAAGTAAGTAAGTAACATTTAAATGCCAAGAAAGTAATTGTTATTTTGCCTTTAATTATCAAAACTCCATAGGTAATGTTCCCCCAATAATGTAGATGTAAAAATTATTTTGACCGCCGACAGCATTTGGCATCAAAAAAGTATCTCCTAAGCTTCTTGCCTCCAGTGAATATAAAGCTACCGTATAGGTGACACTGACCAGGAACCAACTAATTTTGAAATAACCTGATTGACTTCCTAGGAAAATCTGAAATGTAAGTGCAGTCTTGCTGCAGCGTCTGTCACCCCACCAGTCATTCAAATACCCAATCTGCCTCGAAATGCATTAACTGACCCTGGGCAAATCACCAGTATGAGAACAAAAACCATTATTTGAAATTCGAACTTCTCTGAATTTTGCAGTGCATCCAAGTAACATGTACAAAAATGATTATATTACAAAAAAATGTGCCTAATGCATGTATTAGTAAAAATGTGTTAAAATGCATATATTAGCAAAAAAAAAAGTGTTAAAATGCATGTATTGGTAAAAATGGCATACACAGCTGCATTGCGTGATGGAAAAACCGATTTGCAAAAATATATACTTTGGGGGGGAAAGGCATTCAAAAACGTGTGTATGAGGCGAAAGCCACACTAAAATGCTGGTGGATTTTCAATGAGGAATTTATTTATTTTTAAAAAAGAAATAAATCTCAGATTGATGTGGAAAGGTTGAGAACCAAATGTAAGTTTGGAAAAATGAGAAACTGTGAGAAACTGTAATTGAGAGATTTCCCCACCACCACCCCTCACTGACTCTCCCATTTCCACACATCCGTCTTGTAGGCCAGCCATCACACATACTGGGCAGAGGCTCAAGAATCCTGCAACCTGCCCAATGTCCCAGCTCCCCCTCGGGTTTCCAAGCCAGCTTTGTGCCACAGAAAAGGTGTTTCCTGGCCAACCTTGGGTGGTTTCCAGTGACCTAGTGTTGACCTCAGGGACGGGCCTTTAGCCTGAGTCTAGAGAGTGTGGCTGAGTGCGCGGCTGGGAACAAAGAGTGTCTGCGGTTTCTCTTTACTCTCTCTCAGAAGGAGGAAGGAGAGGAGGGCAGGGCGGGAATGTTATGGCTGGGGTCTGGCTGCCTTGCTCTGCCTCTGCTCTTGGCAAACATTTCATTGTATTGTTGAGGGGCCGCTAAACCACCATGACATGCCTGTGAAACCAAATGGGCCAGCGGAGAGAAAAGAGGGACATTTTTCTTCCCTGAATACAAATTGTTAGCAGCTGGCTCAGAAATGGGTAATAAATACCAGGCAGGCCACAACTCTCAGGGAGTCTCTGAGCAGGGAGGGTTTTGTACTGAAAAGAGCTGGCTTAGCCTAACAAGAAATACTTCTCCTTGGTTTTCAGCTGTAAGCAACAATGCGGCCAACTTCTATTTCTAATTATATACCTTGGCCTAGTTCTGGAGTCGCTCCTCTGAGATTTCTTCAGGGCAACACATCTGTATGAACATCCTTCTCCTCCTAGTTTGGCAATTTAGTGCAAATTGTATGTTTGGAGAAGTACCCCCAAAATGAAATTCAACATGGTACATGAGACCCCTGTGTTATCCTACAATGGGTTATGCAGACAATTGTGTGGCCACTTTCGTGTTGCTGAAAAAGAAGAAATGCCCCACCATTTTGTACAGCTGACAGAGGCACATTTAGATGCACACTGTGAGATGCTGTGATTTAAACAGAACTACAGTGCGGCTCAGCATAACAGGGAACAAGACTGTGACCACAGGCCACCTGTGTAGCTGCTCAAACTGCTGTCCAAGTACTCACCATTGAGAGGATACTCTAAGCCCCCTGCTGCTCTCCCTTCTGATGGTTTAGAATAGAAGGTGAAAGGCGGCGGCGGGGGGGGGGACAACGACACCAAAGTCTACCCCTGCCTGATACCCTTATTTCTTTGTGTAGCCACACCTCAGCTCTACTAAGATCATTCTACACTCGACTACTTGTTCCCAACTTGTCTTGCATCTTAAGGCTTTTCTCTACATAGCTTGTGCTCCCTCTCCAATCTCCTCAGAAAAAAATAAACCCAAGAGAAGGAGGGGGGAACCTGCCTGTTCAGCAAAATTAGGGTTCTTTTTAATAGCACAATAGCACCAGCTTTTCAAGAAAGGTCTGCTACTTTTTAATCCTGTTATGTTCATGCATCAGTGAAGGTAAAGTGTGCCTGCTACTATGGGAACATGCACGTATAATTTGTGCATGCAACATGCACATGTAAAGAGATACCGGCAATCAAACAACAACAAAAATGGTATGTCTGTAGCCAGGACTGCTATGAATGATGCTACATGTTTTTACTATACAGCCAATAGATGCTGATGGTAGAACGTTGTTTAGAATGCAATTGTTACCTGAAGCAGATGTTGGACTCCAGGTGTATATTAATGGATTCTTATGTTCCCCTCTTTTTGCTTACTTGGCTGACACACCTGACCAGTTTTGGCAGAAATCTGTTATCAGAAGAAAAATAGCTGTTTGCAGAACAATTAGAGAAGGGGAAGCTCAGTCCCTTGCTTGGAACACTTCCAAGCGCTTACACTAGGGATGCACAGCATGTTAGATTGTACAGGTACTCTGTGGCTGAGATCTAAAGAACTGTGCAAAATTCTTTGCATGCCCAAGAAAGGATCAGGCTTGTGTTTTTCAAACAGCACTCCTCAAATGCAATATTGCAGATAATTTTTGAAACTGATAGGACTTTCAAAAGCATTTTGTGATAAGGCAAGGAGGCTCCGCTGTTCAAAGTAAAAGTAAAAAATAAATTCTGTAGGCCTGCCCACACTATTAAGCTCTTTGGATCTTGAATAATAGAATCATAGAATTGTAGAGTTGGAAGGGACCCTGAGGAACATTTAGTCCAAGCCCCTGCGATGCAGGAATATGCAGCTGTTCCATATAGGGACTGAACTTGCAACCTTAGCATTATCAGCACCATGCTCTGACCAACTGAGCTATGCCCTACGGCTTGCACATACTAGGAGACTTTGTACAGAAGCAAATTTATCTGAAAACATCTCAGGTTGGCTACTAGACCTATGGTTGTCATTCACCCCTCCTGAGCCCTATTGCTGTTGTGGGTAGTGAGCCTGCATCCTGCTCCTGGTCTTGCCATGTTCCACACTGCTGCTACCACCACACAACACTGTGGCCTTCCTTTCATTTGCTGTCACCAATCCACCCTGCCTCTTCATCTCCTTCCAGGCCAATTGGAAAGAGAACAGGAAGATGAAGCAGTGCAGCAGCAGTAAAGGAGACAGGATGACACAAAGCAACATGACTTCTCTTCTATCCTTCCTCATGACTGGAGGCCCAGGGTTTGGACAACTTTATGGGAGAAGATGAAGAGTCCAAGTCCTGAAATCATCAAGACAACACCTGAGAACTGGCAAGGCTAAGGAGGCCAATGCAGACACAGTTCAAGGGAATCAAATGTACCAAGGTTAGTTACAGAAGACCTGTATATATTGAGTATTCATCCTAATTTTTCTGCACAAAGTTTGCAGGGAGGTTCAGTGATGCCAACTACTTACTGAGCATTCATTTGGATTTGTTTCTGGGATTAGATTATTTTGTGCCAAGCAAATATTATCCCACACTTTTCAGTGCACTTTCTTATCACAAAAGACAGGGGGTTTTTTGGCACGCGGTGTGGGCTTGTTGTACAAGAGCTCCAAAAAGACTTTAATTGCACAATCTCCATTTGCCAATATGTGATTGAATCCCACCCGAAAACATCGACAGTCTTGAAGTTCCCTGAATGAATGCATTTTGAGCTGGCAGATAAGTTGCATGGGCAAGTCTAGAGCTGACTTTGGTTTAAGTAACCGGGAGCAGACCTTGGCTTCCTCTCATGTTGTTTACTAGACTATGGCACCTTTGATGACTAGCAGGAGACAAATGACAGGATATCTCACTGTTGGCAAAATCCAGCCTCACACTTTTTGGAGGTGATCTTAAAGAGAGTTTAAGAAACAGACAAGAATCAACAAAGCTAATTACACTTGACTCAACTGAACTCTGGAATCACTCCCTGGAGATCTTAACAGGGTAAATGGAAGTCTGACTTCCTCTCCCTCTCTCCCCCACCCTCCTCTCTAAACGCACACATCTGTGTAAAATAATAATAATAATAATAATAATAATAATAATAATAATAATAATAATAATTGTGGTGGTGGTGGTTATAATTTATTAAATTTCAATACCTCCCTTCACCTGAGGATCACAGGGTGGTTTACAATGTAAAAACATGCATATATACCATAGTAGCAAAAAAAACAATGACCCCCCCTACACAGTTTAAAAGACCATAGCTAGTTTAATTAGGCCTGGGAGAAGAGGGATGCTTTTGCCTGGTAGCTCAAGGTGTGTAGTGAAGGTGTTAGGTGAGCCTCCCTGGGGAAAGCATTCCACAAATGCAGAGCCACCACAAAAAATACCCTTTCTCATGATGGCGCCCTCCTGGCTTGTTGTGGAAGAGGCACATATAGGAAGTCCTCAGGTGATGACTGCAGGGTCCAGATCTGTTCCTATGGTGAGAGGCAGTCCTTGAGGTATTGCAGTCCTGAGCTTTTTAAGGCTTTAGAGATCAAAACCAGCACTTTGAGTTGAGGCTAATTGGCCACCAATGCAGCCAGGCCAGGATGAGTGTGTGTGTGTGTGTGTTGAGTGAATTG
Source organism: Podarcis vaucheri (assembly GCF_965113315.1). Lineage (NCBI taxonomy): Eukaryota > Metazoa > Chordata > Lepidosauria > Squamata > Lacertidae > Podarcis > Podarcis vaucheri. Next base: position 65,751,526 of record NC_138764.1, on the reverse strand, counting down.
TTGCTGACATCTTGTGCATTGCTGCTTTGGGTTCTGCAATGCTCTTCTGTAGAGTAGCCAAAACGGCTTTAGGTTCAGTGAATTCTATAACCCAATTGTTCTGAAATCCATTCCCAGGCAATCCTTGACCTTGCTTTGCTTGATTCATGAGGGCAAGACTGCAATCCAATGCCCACTTATTTCAGAGTAAGCCCTGCTGAAATCCACGGCACTTAGTTCGAAATAACTGTACACCCAACTGGGCTGCATTCAACACAGAAGTATTAACACAGAATAAAGACAGGAATCAGCCTGATAGGTATGAATTGTGTGGTGAACGGATGGACCTATACTCCTTTCTCTGTCAGTTGAGAGTGCCGGGTTAGTATGAATCCATCATGATTTGCAAGACCAATGCTTTATTATGGTCCTGATTGCTACTTTCATGATGGTACATTCCCCAGTCTGGAGGCAGTGGGTACTTAAACCCATGACCCCCAACTCAGAAAGTGATGTAGTGAATCCTGGTTCTGTTTATTGCTGCTGAGCTTAAAGCCACACAGAACTTTCCAAAAGCCTTTCACTCTACATTTCCCCGCTTAAGACACATCTGCTGAAGATAAAAGACGGGGAAACTGAGCAAATACAATTAAATGTGTGAGATCGCAGCATTCTCCATCTGAACCTTGGAGACGGCTCTTTCACTCGGTGGCAACAGTTTCCGGTACTTCCCCTCCTCCCTCTCCACCCCCATTGCTTTCTGATCCCTGGCTGAAGCACACTCCGCAAGAAGGGCTGCATTCACTCGGTGACTATTATTAATGAGTCCCTTTTATCTCTTCCCAAAGATACCCCAGTCCAATCCAGTGCTTTAATAGAAGGTTAGGGCCAGATCCCCAAGCCCCATGAAAAGCCTTCAGCTCGATTTCCTTTCAGTAGACATGAAAGTCTTGCTTCATTCATGGTTGGCTTACTTCACTTCAGCAAAGCTTATACCAAGAACAAACTTAGTTGGTCTCTAAGGTACTACTGGACAATTTTTTAAAATTTTTTTATATATTTCACTTCAGCAGTTTTGCAGAAGGTGCTCAGTGTCCTTGGGAATCAAACTCTGCATCTTGGCAGAAAGTACTAAGCACTCTTTTAAAATGCATCGTGATGTTTGAATGGGAGAAGCGCACCTTTGTGGGAGGAGACTGTCCACACACAAAAACATCGCAAAATCTGGGTGTTAGTTAAAATGATGGCAAATGATGGCAATGGTTTTTCCTTTGGAAATAGTCTCCCCCTCCTTCCTTTCCTCCTCTTCCTCTATATTTCTGCATTTCTCTGTATTTCTGTTTTTGCAACAAGACTGTGTTGAATAATAAACTTGTTGTGATTTAACACAGAGTGTCTTTTATGGCCTAGGAATGAATAAGAAGAAAAACAGCATTCCTGGTGCAAACTTGGGTGATGCAACGGAGGAAACAAAAGAGAGGCAAGGCAGAGAAAAACAGCTCAAACACCAAACAATCTCAGTAAAATAGTGCTGTTCCTAGAGCTCATTTGCTAAGGAGGCAGGATACTCTCCTGTGCTGCTTGTTCCCTTGAATGACTATGGAAGTACTATAATGTTCAGGTAGGACCAGGTAGGTTGCGGGTGTTTTCTGCAACATGTCATTGATGCAACAGTAGTGTGTTGGTGATGGGTTTATACTGGACCACCATACACCAGTCTGCTTCATTGCCTGTTCTGTGATGCTTCCACAATGTGATCACATCATTACTGTCTGGAGGGTCTCCTTTGCACTATAGGGCAACAAAATCAGGACAAAAAAGAAAGAAAGCCCTGAAACATTTGTGGTATTTATTCATTGACTATTTTCAGAGTGGTGAACCACCACTCCAGAGTGGAGAAACAGCAATATACAAAAATCACAAAAAACATATAGATGGGACCAATAAACAACCAGTTAACATAAGGCAAACCAGCAAAATTACAATGAGGATGAAGTTTCCAATTTAATCAATAACTAGATGAAAACAAACACAGGACAATCGGACAGATTAAGCAATCAACAGTCTTAGGAACAGTATGAAAAGTTTCAGAATTTCAGCAGGCAGTTATGGGGCATGCACTGATTGGAAGCAAAGCAATACGTCTAACCTCATGACTTTTGCAGATGCAGACAATATTGAAAGTGGGGCTGTGTATCTAGATCCCATCATGAGCACAAATAATCATGGATGCTCTACAAAAAGGATGACTGGAGGGGCCCTTAGGGCGCGGACCTTACCATTAACACAAAGTGAATCTTGTGACACCTCAAAAGCTTTACGTATTGTGGAACACTGGGAACTCCAGACCACTTGTTCCTTTCGCAAGAGTCCTTGAAATGTGTAAACAGCCCGCAGGATGCTTGCTGCTAGAAATAGCAAATTAGGATGATTACTCACAAATTTCTCTGCTCAAGGATAGGCACTCCAGCCAACTTTAAGCAGCATGCTGGGTAGAGAGGATCTGCCTAAGGACTTCCTTTAAGATTGGAGCCCTACCTTTCAAACAGATCCTGGCAAGCAGCTTCCAGTCTAGACAAATTTCCCCTAAGGATGGGTACTTGGGTGTGTGTGTGAATCAGTGCCTTCTGAGAAGTGAATAATTGGGATCCACAACAAAACATTTGTTTTATTTTACCAAATCTTTATAAAGAACTAATACAAAAATTTCAATGTGGTGTGCAACAGGTTTAAAAATGAAGTCTAAAATACAGTCATACCTTGGAAGTCGAATGGAATCTGTTCCAGAAGTCTGTTCAACTTACAAAACGTTCAAAAACGAAATCGCGGCTTCTGATTGGCTGCAGGAAGCTCGTGCAGCCGATTGGAAGCCACGTCACACGTTCAAGTTCCAAAAGAACGTTCGCAAATTGAAACAGTCACTTCCGGGTTTGTGGCATTTGGGAGCCAAAACGTCTGAGTTCAGGGGCGTTCAGGATCCAAGGTATGACTGTACTATCACTAGAACAATAAGGATAAAATGCAAACATATGTAGATCAGCAGAATCAGACAAACACTAGGCTGCATTAGTGCTCCTCATTGCAGTGTGGAGTGCTCCTGTTCCAGATTCCAGCAAGCCAGCCATGCCCTTTTCCAAAGGACTCTGTTACATTTCTCAGGCTCCTCCTCCTCCTGGTTCTCAATTTCTTCCCAACCAGCAGCCGGTCAGCATTCTATCACTGAGCATGCTCAGACCTCACTGGGGCTGCTTTGTGGCTCATTCCCCTGTTAGTTTCACCCTTAGAGAACTTTTGGTACTTCTGCAAACTTTGAGGTTTCTCCAAGCCTACTGATACCTTCTCTCATGTGTGTGGATGGTTCTGTTTGGGCTACATAAGGCTCCACAGCCAGACAATGAGTTCACTATTAGCATTATAGGAATGAACTAAAATGCCAGACCCTCCAAGTGTCCCTATTTTCCAAGAATGTCCATGATTTAGAGAAACTGTCCCAGTTTCTGATTTGATCCCAGAATATCCCAGTTTTCCTTAGGATGTCCCTATTTTCATCGGAGAAATGTTGGAGGGTATGGGAGTTATCCACCCCCGAGCCATCTGAAGGCAATCCTGTATAGGGAAGGTTTTTTTAAATGTTTTATATACAGTGCTACCTCAGGTTACAAACACCTAGGTTACAAATACCTCAGGTTACAGACTCCGCTAACCCGGAAGTAGTACCTTGGGTTAAGAACTTTACCTCAGAATGAGAACAGAAATTGTGCACCTGCGGTGCGGTGGCAGTGGGAGGCCCCATTAGCTAAAGTGGTACCCCAGGTTAAGAATGGTTTCAGATTAAGAACGGACCTCTGGAACAAATTAAGTTCATAACCAGAGGTACCATTGTATGTTGGAAGCTGCCTGGAGTGGCTGGGGCAACCCAGTAAGATGTGTGGGGCATAAATAGTAAAATTTTCATTATGGAATGGGTTGTCCCTATTTTCATTGGAGAAATGTTGGCAGGTATGGAATATAAATGTTTGTATAGTGAGAATCTGCTGGAAAGGAAGTGTTTTACCTTAAGGTACCAAGAAGGAGCCCAAGTAATATGTTTGCCATGTAGAGTGCGAACCATGAAAAGATCCTCCCCAAAAGAAAACAGAAAGGGAGGGGAAATAAAACACTGGCACAGATAGAGCCCCATTCAGGATGTGAGTAAATGAAATCAACTGGCGTTAAACTGTTTAGCCTCTAGTAGTGGGCTTAATTTCTAAAAAAGAAAGAGATGCCAGGTCTAAAAGACAGATCCCTCTGATCTGGATGCCCAGATTAAGGCTCTATACATGTTAACTCATTCATAGCACAAAAATGTAGTTTTTCCTCAATCAGGAATCATTCATGCTCATCCTCAACATGCTGCTTTCAATCTAGATTGATTCTAGATCCTGCCATCCACAAGAGTGGGTGTGGTTACTTGGTACACATTTGAAAATCCTCCTCTTGATTAGGTTATCAACACCTTTCCCTCCCTGCACATGTCCCAGGCGAATGGAGGAGGAAGTGGTGACTGCAATCTTGGGAGACACCCACCCACAACATCTTCAGGTAGGTGTGTCGATACACCCTCCCTCCGCTGCTGGGACAGTCTACGTGTGTTTCCAAATGGATGCACTGTGGGGTAATGCAGAGTCAGTCTGTAATAAGCTTTTATTTTTGGAATGGCACCCGTTTCTCAAGAGGTGTTGGGAGGAGGGGGATATGCAGCAAATCTGGATTGTGTGTGGACTATGCAGAAAACCATGTACCGATGTATGAGGACTCTCTGAAGTAACTCAGTGGTGAGAAAAAGAACTGTACACCTGCCCAGGGCCACTTACTTCACATATTAAAGAGCAATCCAAACATTAAAAACAGATGCTGGGGCTGAGCTCTGGAACATAAATTAAGCCTTACCTAGTTATGGTATTGTCAGGGGGTGCTATGAAGCCAGAGATATGTGTTTTATGGAGCTATATTTTTTTACAGTTACATTCCCTAATAATGACAGACATCTGGCAGGAACCCTAGAAAGGACAAGAGAGCTGAAAATAAGTCTGGTTAGGTTCCTAGTGTGAATTGGACAGAGGAAGAAAGGTGGCTGGTTGCTCCCTGAAATGAAGGAAATGAAGAAGTCTCAAGACAGTATGGGGCAGCACAAGAAAATGACGCTGGACTTTGGATTCTGGAAACATGACAGTTCAACTTTGTCCTCAGCCACGGACTCACTGAGAGAGCTAAATTGCATCTCAGCCTTTTGGGCCTTTGGTCTTCCATTTTAGATCAGTCATCTAGGTACTTCCATTTCAGTTTTTCATACTGTGAATTATAAAGACTATACATTGATGATGATGATGATGATGATGATGATAAGAAAAGCCAGCATTCAGGGCCTGCTGTTGTCAACCAGATGTCCAAGGGAAGCCCAGAACCTGAGTGTAAAAGCATTCCCCTAATCTGTGATTTCCAGCAAATGGCATTCAGAGGCTGAGAGGATGGTTGTGATTATAATAATGAAAAGTGGTGAAGTATGTGTTTATACCGTATTTTTCGCTCTATAACATGAAAACTCGTCATCACTTTAGTGTACATTTCTCCTAAAATACATCTTTGCATGCAGTTCTGCCCAACACAGAGACTCTTGTGAGCAATTTTCCCTAATGCATTTTTGCATTCCCCCAATAATATGCATTTCATGCACACTTTCCCCTACCATTTGTATCGTTTTTGGTTGGACAACTGCATTGCAAAATTCAGAGAAGGAAGACTTTGGAAGGAAGCTGTGTTGTGGGTTCTTGTATTGTTTCAGGAAGTGTGTAGATCTGCATTAAAATGGAGATTCCACTGAATTTCTCCCTACCCCTTAATTTAAAGGCTGTAAGCCAGAGTTGAGTACCAATGTGGCTTTGCACAATGTCTAAATCAAAAACTTGTTGAGCAAGCAGGGTGGAAATGGGGAACAGTGGCCCACCGGCCACTCTTTTCATCATTTTGCTGTGCATGAGAACAGAGGGCACATCTAACAGAGACGGGGAGAGGGGAGAGAGAGAGAGAGCGAAAGAGAGAGAGAGAGAGATGATGAGCCATGGACTCCTGATGACATTCTGAACTCACGTGCAGCAGCTATAAACAGGGCCATGTGTGAGCAAGTTAAAAAACATATACAGCTATGTGACTTGCCCATCATTTCTGCTGTTTGTATAACAACAAAGATTTTCCACTGAGTTCATAGTTTTCTTTTTTCCTCTTTTGTGGCAGAACTTTTGTAGGGAACTCCACCCCTCGGTTGACGGCAGCTGCCACAAAAATGGCACAGCAGAGAAAGGCACCACTAGAAAGCATACTTGGTTCCTGTGGCTGGGAAAATTTCACCCAGGCTGCTCCATTCCATTAAAGTAGTCATCTCGGTCTATGAGAAAGACAGGCTGATTAAGATCTCTTTTCCAAGGTCACCGAAAGCAAGACAATGGGAGCTCCCAGCACATTGCACACAGGGTTCACGGAGGGAGGAGAAGTAGCCATATCTATTTGTTTTAATTTCTAGCCTGTCTCATCTTGAAGGCTGAGCCCAGGTAGAAGTTCAGTCCTAAAAACCCAATGCAAGTTTACCCAGAAATATGTTCCACTAGGGTCAATGGGGTTTACTCCTAGGTAAGTCAGTACGTATAGGATTGCAGCCTGAATGGGGTTCACCATTGGCTTTAAACTGCATTTTCAAGCAATCCAACTCAGAGGACACCTGAACAGAGATGAATGTGTGTCTGTGTGTTTCTCTGTATATTGGAATATGTGGGTTCATAGTCTTCTTATGCTGTTACTTACCCCACAATGGGGTCTCTACCATGGTATAAACTTCTGGGCCCAAGCTTTGCCTTGATTTCTGGTGCAGAGCTCCTGCTTGAAACACATAGGATACATACAGTGCAATCCCATATGTATCCGCTCAGAAGTGATTCCCACTGAGTTCGGAGAGACTTACTTCCACCCAAATAAGTGGCTATAGGGTTGCTGCCTTAATTCCCTAATAAAGAATTGACATTTCCTCCATCCTCCTCAGTAGCAGCTGGTGAGTTGATGCAGGTGGGGTACCACTGCTCTCCTGGCTTCCCAACATTGCGGGTCACAGAGAGACAGTGTTTCCTGAGAGGGAGAGGCACAGAGAGCTTGGGGTGATGCTGAGTTGTGTGGTAGTGGAAGTGGCAGGTTGGCTCACCTGCCATGCACTGCACCAAGCTCCCCATGTCTCCCCTCTTCCTCTTTGGAAATGGCAGCAACCCACTGTGTTGGAAAAGCCGGGAGAATAGCAGTGTCCCACCTGCACTGCCTTACCAACTGATCCTGATTGCCCTGTATATGCCTTGCTTCTCCTTGCCCACTATCCCATCCTGTTAACAGCAGTGGAGGCTAGTCTATTGTGACAAATGGCGCACCGCACCCACCTCAGTCTGCTCCCAGCCAGCTCCCAAATGCTTGCCTTCTTACCCACACATTCAGTCTAGGGAGAAGCCATGGCTATGAGCTTCCTGATGCTTAATCTATGTGTTGCCCTTGTACAGCACAGCAGGGAGGAGGATGGGAACAAAATGAGTATTAGTAGGCTCAGTCTGTCATTGCCTCTGACTCTACCTCCCATTGGCTTCTCTGCTTTCCACCCTACCTGTCTGGATGTGTACCAGCCCCACTGGTTAACAGTCATGACTGAAGAGTGAGTAATCTCTGAGATTGCAGGATGTAGGCTGGATGAACAGTTGGGGGGAGTGTGTGTTGAGAGAAAGATGTCATCAGCCTACTGACCATATATCTGTATAATCTTGCTTAGTATTTTCATGTAGGAATGTCATAATAATGGACAAAGGGGCCTGTCATGGACTGGTTGGGCACAGAGGAATGGTGAGAGGAACCAACTGGGGAACCACCAAGGGAAGAAGGCTCAGAGCCTGGGGATTTATGGTGGGATGATGATGGGTAGTCAGAAGGAGAAGAGGGAGGAAACTGGGAGGAGGAGGTGTCAGAAACTGAAGAGGTAACAGGGCTTAGTGAGCTAGGAGAGTCTGTGGCAGACAGAAGCCCAGAATTAGAGGCAGAAACTGAAGCAGGGGAGGAGGGCGGCCAAGAGCAGAGATGAGTCAGGCTGGTGTCTCCCCCTCCTGCTGCTACAAGCTTACCTCCCCACTGGTCTCCCAGAACCAAAAGAGGCATGAAAAGGGCGAAGGAGATGTTGTCTGCACACAAGTATAGTCTTTGCTTGCTTGGGACAGCTGTGGGGAGGCAGGGACTTTCAGTCTCAGCAACTGATCCATGGGGCAAGACCTACAAGGGATGAGGCCTGACACTTCACCAATCCTGTGCAGATTGTGTTCTTGCTAATAAAAAGGTAACTCCCACCTCACCTGCTTAATTCTTACCTGCCAGAAAGGGCAAGAACCCATCTTTCAACTGGTTGCTTTATATACTCCTAAATACCTTTTCCAGAGTCTAGATTATGTTGAAAGATCTTTCTTGAATTTGGGGGTCTAACTAGCACAGACTCCCCCAAACCTGGTGCCCTCCAGATATTTTGGACTCCAACTCCCATCAGCCCCACTGATAGGTCTTGTAGTCTAAAACTTCTGGAGGGCACCAGATTTGCGGGAGGCTAAACTAGCAGGTCAGTCTAGATGAGGTGTTTCCACGCAAAAATGAAATATGCCAAGTGGCAAGCTCCACATGATGGACTGTTGATGATTCAATGCCTGGGTGGAGTCAGCCTGAATTTACCAGGACTTCCTGCAATCACAGGAAGGACAGGAAAGAACTGATTTCTCCAACAACAACAATACCAATACCATCACTGCTAACACACCACAATGTTTTAAAAATAACCCATGCTGCAATAGGGAGGACATAGTATTAGTCACATGTTTTAATGATCTGCTTTCCCACTCCATCCACCTCTGGTCTTCTCTAAACTGTGTGATAAGAATATTATGGGACACCTTGCAGCAAAAGGTTGGAAGGTTGAGGCTTCCGTTTTACTCCACAGTTGAGCTGAAATATCAACACAACAGTGCGTAACATTAGTGGGAGCAGAATATGCACTTTGTGCCCTTGTTTTCAGCAGCCTTTATCTCCCATTGTATTTTGGAGATGCACTGCTGAACATGTTGAGCTCAGTGGGAAGTACTTATGAGGATGCAGGCTCATAAGGATACTGTTTTGATACTTGAGGTGAAATGGGATGTGCTGCCTTTTCTTGACCTGCTGCTGCTGCCGCTTCTCCACACACCCTACAATTTTGGGTGAGATCTCACCCAATTTGGGTGATTTCAGACATGATATTAACCCAAGTCAGCACTGATATCGGAGGCACTTCTGGGCTGGTGGTGAAGTTAGTAGGATGCTCGCAGGGCTGCTATCTTGGGAGCTTCTGACACAGTGAGATACGCAGAACGACCATCTCTGGAAGAGGTAAGTGAACTTACCTGTTCTATGCCGTTTATCTCATAGTTCATTGGGAGCCTGGTTTAGCACTGGAGACCTAGGTGGAATATGGCAAAGATATTTGGCTCTGCCACAGATTCCTCAATGCAAACATAGTCATGCCACTTTTATTTTTTTTTTTATAAAATTTTTATTGGTTTTACAAGAGTTTTTATAACAAACAAACATAAAAGAAAAACAGACAAACAAACAAATATAATTTCAAAATGTCTTTTCATAAACTTCTTTCCTCGGACTTCCCCATACCTCCCCTTTCTGCATCCTCATGTCCAAATTTTATAGCAACTTATAAATGTTTTTTCCTATCCTAATTCATCATAGTCCTTTCTTAATCTAATCTTATATTACTGCAACCCTTTCTCTCTGTAGAATCTCGACATTCTAAACTTCATCAAGTTTATAATAGTTCTTAAGATAAATCTTAAATTTCTTCCAGTCTTCTTCCGCAGTCTCCTTTCCCTGGTCACGAATTCTGCTCGTCATTTCCGCCAATGTCATATAGTCAATCACTTTCATCTGCCATTCTTCCAAGGTGGGTAAATCTTGTGTCTTCCAATACTTTGCGATCAGTATTCTTGCTGCTGTTGTTGCATACATGAAAAAAGCTCTATCCTTTTTTGGCACCAGTTGGCCGACAATGCCCAAGAGAAAGGCCTCTGGTTTCTTAAGAAAGGTATATTTAAATACCTTTTTCATTTCATTATATATCATCTCCCAGAAAACCTTAATCTTCGGGCATGTCCACCAAAGATGATAAAAAGTACCTTCAGTTTCCTTACATTTCCAACATTTGTTATCAGGCAAATGGTAAATTTTTGCTAGCTTAACTGGAGTCATGTACCACCTATAGACCATTTTCATCACATTTTCCTTTAAAGCACTACATGCCGTAAATTTAATACCAGTGTTCCACAACCTTTCCCAGTCAGCAGACATAATATTATGACCAATGTCCTGTGCCCACTTAATCATAACTGATTTAACTGTTTCGTCTTGTGTATTCCATTTCAACAGCAAGTTATACATTCTTGACAAATTCTTAGTATTGGGTTCTAACAATTCTATCTCAAGTTTTGATTTTTCCACCTGGAAGCCAATTTTCCTGTCTTGTTTAAAAACCTCCATTATTTGATAATAGTGGAGCCAATCTTGTACTTTGGGTTTTAATTTTTCATGGCTCTTTAATTTCAGTTTCTCTCCATCCTGTTCTAAGATCTCACAATACTTTGGCCATCCGACCTCCATATTAACTTTCTTGTGGGCCTTAGCCTCTAAGGGTGACAACCATCTGGGGGTTTTGTTTTCCAACAGATCTTTATATCTCATCCAAACATTAAACAACGCTTTCCTTACAATATGATTTTTAAAGGCACTATGCACTTTGATTTTGTCATACCATAGATACGCATGCCAGCCAAATGCATTATTGAAACCTTCTAAGTCCAAGATATCTGTATTCTCGAGGAGCATCCACTCTTTCAGCCAGCAGAATGCTGCTGCTTCATAGTACAATTTTAAGTCCGGCAGGGCAAATCCCCCTCTTTCTTTTGCATCTGTTAAAATTTTATATTTTATTCTGGGCTTTTTGCCCTGCCAGACAAATTTCGCAATGTCTTTCTGCCACCTCTTGAAACAGTCCATCTTGTCAATAATCTGCAAAGTTTGAAATAAAAATAACATTCTAGGCAATACATTCATCTTAATCACTGCAATTCGGCCTAACATTGACAATCTCAAATTTGACCATATTTCTAAATCTTTTTTAATTTCTGACCAACATTTTTCATAATTGTCCTTATACAAATTCAAGTTTTTAGATGTTAAATTAACCCCTAGATATTTCACCTTCTTAACCACCGTCAGACCTGTCTCTTCTTGAAACTTATTCTTTTCCATATCTGTTAGGTTTTTCCCTAAGACTTTAGTTTTTTGTTTATTCAATTTAAATCCAGCTACCTGTCCAAATTGTTGGATTATTTCCAACACTCTTTTTGTACTAGTGTTTGGCTCCTGCAAGGTCAAAACAAGGTCATCTGCGAACGCTCTTAACTTATAGTGTTTGGTTCCGACCTTTACACCTTTAACCTGCTGGTCGTCTCTAATCATGTTCAGCAACACCTCCAGGACCGAAATAAAAAGCAATGGGGAAATTGGGCACCCCTGTCGTGTTCCTTTTTCTATCTTAAGTTCCTCAGTTATTACATTATTTACAATCAACTTAGCTTTTTGTTCGGAATATATTGCACCCATACCATTCTCAAATCCTTGTCCTACCCCCATCCCATGAAGATTCTTTTTCATAAAACTCCACGAAATATTGTCAAAGGCTTTCTCCGCATCCACAAATATCAAAACTGCTTTAGTATTTATGTTCACCTCTAACTTTTCCAAAATGTCTATTATATTCCTAACATTGTCTGAGAGGTGTCTTTTTGGGAGAAAGCCTGCTTGGTCTCTGTGAATCTTCTCCATCAGTACTCTTTTAAATCTTTTTGCTAAAATGTCTGCAAAAATTTTGTAATCCACATTCAGTAATGAAATTGGGCGGTAGTTCTTCAGTTGAGTCTTTTCAGTCTCTGTCTTTGGTATGAGTGAGATATATGCATCTTTCCACGATTCGGGTGCCTTTTTTCCCTGTAAGATCTCGTTACAAACTTCCTTTAACGGTTGTATCAGCCATTCCTTTAAAGATTTGTAATATCTGGAAGTCAGTCCGTCTGGCCCTGGAGATTTGCCCAATTGCATGTCCTGAATGGCACCCTCTATCTCTTGTTCTGTTATTCTCTGGTTTAGATCCACCTTGCTATGATGAGAGATTTTTTGTAATCCATATTTATTAAGGAATTTATCTATGTCCTCTTCATTTTGTAATCCTTGGGAATAAAGTTTTTTAAAATAACTCACAAAGCAATTTCTTATCTCGTTGGGTTTAGATATATTTTTTCCATCCACTTCTAGACTTGTGACTGTATTTAATTTCTGTCTTTTCTTAAGTTGCCATGCCAGAAGTTTACCACATTTATCTGCCGACTCAAATGTCTTTTGTTTCATTTGCTTTATTTTCCATTCTATCTCTTGGTTAATCAATTCCATATATTGTGTTTGATACAACTTAATTTCCCTCAAAATCTCCTGGGACTTTGGTTTTGATCTTAATTTTTTCTCTCCTTCTTTTATCTTTTCCAAAATTTTTTCCTTTTTCTCATTCTGTTTTCTCTTCTTTATTGAATTTTGTTGAATCAAAAATCCTCGCATCACAGCTTTACTTGCGTCCCAGATCACTCTTTTTTCCACATCGCCCTTTAGATTGATTTCAAAATAGTCCTTTAGAGTTTTTTGGGCCTTCATGTGGATCTCTCTATCTCGGAATAGGGTGTCATTCATTCTCCATCTAAACTGACCAGTTGTTGTAAATTTCATTTCCATCTTCACGGCGTTATGGTCGGAACAGGTTTTTGGGCAGATTTCTACCTTCTTAATCTTCGGAGCCATTCCACTAGTAACCCATATTTGGTCGATTCTGGTCCAGGTCATCTTTGCATGGGAGAAAAAGGTTCCCTCTCTTTCAAGAGGGTTCCTTGTTCTCCAAATGTCTATTAAGTCCATATTTTCAGTCATTTCGAAGAAAGTCTTCGGGAGTCTCCCTTCTTTAGTAAGTGTCAGTCTTTGTGTCTTGTCCATGTTTGTAGAGACTACACCATTCATATCTCCCATGATTATCATATTGTATTCCAAATAATCCGTCAAAGTTTCATGGAGTTTTTTGAAGAATTCTGCTTTACCTTCATTTGGTGCATAGATCCCAATTATCAGAAATTTTTCTCCTTGTACCTGAATTTCCACCGCTAAATATCTTCCTTGTTCATCTTTGAACATCATTTTTGGAGCCCACTTCTCTTTTACATAAATCACAACTCCTCTTTTTTTCACTTTGTCCGACGAAATAAATTCTTGTCCCAATTTTTTATTCATAAGCAGTCTCCTGTGTGCTCTAGTTATATGGGTTTCCTGTAAGCAAATCAAGTCCAGTTGTTCTCTGTGCAAAATATGGAATACTTGTCGTCTCTTCAAAGGACTGTTCATCCCATTACAATTCCAGCTAAGGAATTGCAGGGCCATCTTGTTATTTTTCTGGTATTCCTCCAACGGCTCCCAATTGTTGTTCCTCCTCTGTTGGTGGTGGAAGATTCTGTCCAAACGAAAGGTTCAAGATGTCTATTACACTCTTTTGCTCAGCAATTGGGTCTACAGTTCCTTTCTGTAAATCTTCTTGATTTCTTTGCAGGAACCTGTCTTTATCCTGTATCGTCTTTATTTTCACCTTCTTCCCCCTATAGTCAAAAGACAGTCCCTGTGGAAATTCCCACCTGAAGAGAATGGTGTTCTTCTTCAACAGGTAAACCAAATCCTTATAAGAAGCTCTCAAGTCCAAAATATGTTTAGGAATGTCTTTAAAGATCTGTATCGGTGAGTTCCCAATTTGTAAGGCCTTTTCAAAGTGCAGTCTTAGAATTTTATCTCTTTCCTCCTTCGATCTCAAGGTAATCAGACAGTCTCTCGGCGCCTTTCTGTTCTGTCTTCTGCCCAGTCTAAATGCTGTTGTAATTTTAAATTCGTCTTCCTCTAGATCTTCCCAGGAATCAGCAAACTCTTTCGTTAAAAAGTCCGTAAGGTTGTCTCCTTCGTCCTCTGGAATTGATCGTAGTTTCAAATTCCTTTCTTTTCTTTGTAGTTCCCACAATGCCAGAGTTGCGTCGTGGTCATAGACCTTCCTGGCAATCGGTTCTAATTTTTCCTGGGTCTCTCCAGCAATAGTTCTGGCTTCCTCCGCAATTTGACGTGTGGCAGAATTTTCTTGCGTAAGCCTGTTTATAGATTCTGTATTCAGGTCAAGTCTTGTTGTTAAATCTGTCAATTTCTGTGAATTCTCTGTCAATTTCTTGGTATTTTCAGCCGTCTGCTTTGTTAGATTCTCCAGAGACTGGTTTATCTTAAGAAGGGCTTGCGACACTGCATCCATGGAGACTGCTGTACCTTTTTCTTGTCCTGTTGTCACTGTAGGGGTTATGCCTGAGATCGAGCCTCTTTTCTTGTGTTGCTGCAGCTGTTGTTGATATTGCCTTGTCTTGGCTCTCGTGCTTATCTCGTCTGCTGGGCCACTCATATCCCAAGGTCGTTTCCCACGAGAGCTTTCTCCTAAAGGAAAATTCCACTGTCCCAAAGCGTAGCAACTTTTAATTTACCCTCTAGAGGGAGCAAATCAAAATGTCCGCAAACAAAGGCAAAGAGTATTTAAAAAGCAAATTTATCGGGAGGCTTCTATATGTATATTGCAACACTTTCCCAATAGATAGAGTCCCAGCCTTCCCTGATATATTGTGTCCACAGAGTCCCAAAACTTTGTAACAAATAAGCAATGAGACTTCCACTTTGTTACTTTCACAGGAGTCAAGTCAGTTCAGTGTTCCTTTGTTTTAATAGCAGTTTGTGCCAGGTTGAAGGCTGCAGAGAATTCCCTTTCCTTTAAGTTGGTCATGCAGCTTATAAAATCACTTATTCCTCCCCTCTGCCCTGCAAGCTAGAGGGGATAGTCAAAGTCCAAATGTCGGATTCAAGCAGTTAAAGACAATATCCCATATGGATGCAGCTCAGTAACTTTCGTTGCTTTAATTGTCATGCAGTCGGGGGAAGGCAGACTTCCTTAATTTTCGCCTTTCCCGTTTTCAGCCTAATTTCAAGTAGTTTTGACACGAATTAAGGTTCAATCTTACTCACGGGTCTTTTTTGTCCAGATTATTCAGGAAGGGAATCGGCGCTCTCCACTAATGGCGACGCGGCTTCACCCTGCGGGCTGGGTAGCGATTCTCAGCACCGCGCTCCCCGTTGTCGTTCCGGAGCCTTTAAAAAGGCTCTTTCTGCGGTAAAGGGGGGCGCTTCAGGTGCCCACCGAATCTCCTTGTTCACAGGCTCCGTTCCTGTGATTTTAGGGGTCCCCCGCTTGCCGTAGCGGGTCAGACCCGAACTCGCAGAGCCGTCCTCTCTCCGGAGCTCGGAGAGGGAGCAGCCATTAGCGCTGGCGCCGAACCGGAAGTCCATAGTCATGCCACTTTTACCCCCCCCCTTTTCCCTCATCATTTCTTTCAACTTTAAAATGGGCACTGCAATCCTTTCTGCTACTGCCTGCCTGCTTTCACACCACAATCTCAGACTTTGAGATATGCAACTGCACCAGCCAGAACCTCAGTCAGTATGTCTAGACACTAGAGTGTCATCAGTAATAGTTTAAAATATAGACTTAAGCAAGCACTTTCTCTTACCTGCCTTGCTGAAGGAAACATGCCTGGTCCTTGTAATTTTCAAAACCTCACAATTCGATGTGAGGCTCAAAGAGAGAGGGAAAAGGCTGCAATCCAATACAGTACCCACCTGCTTGGGAATAACCCCTGCTGCTGCTGAACTTAATGAGACTTACTTCTGAGTAGGCATGTATAGGATTGTGCCATAATGTGAAACAGAGTGGCATTTGTATCTCTTTTGATAATCCCACTCATTATTGTGCTTGACTCAGGAAGAGAATTTCCAGACAGAGAAACAAGTTTGTGTGTGAGAGAGTAGCCTTCAGTTGCCCTGGGCAAATGACAGGAAGGTGAATCATCTACTTTTGATGAGATATATCCCTTTTGAATACTAGATCCTGCATTAATCTTAGGTATTTGTGCCTTTTCTTTTCTGTTTGGTGTTGCTACACGTGTCTGGATGACAGAGAAATGGAGAGATCAGGGAGGGGTCAGTCAGTGTGCTCTTTCTCCTTCCTTGCACGTGTTTACGGATGACAGAGAAATGGAGAAGTCAGTGCGTATGTTTGTTTTGGATGTGTGGTCTATTGAAAACAGTCAGCTGACCATATGGGGGGGGGCTTGTCTGGAAACCAGTGGGGCAGGAGTGATCTCTTACACTTTGCCAAAAAAGATAGAAAATGCACAAGCAAAACAGTGGACAAAAGAGAGCAATATATGCATACAATTTGCAGATGCTAATTGATATAACACAATCTGGGATAGCTCAGTTGGTAGAGCGTGAGACTCTTGATCTTAGGGTCATTGGTTTGAGTCCCACATTGGGCAAAAAGATTCCTTCATTGCAGGCAGTTAGACTAAATGACCCTTGTGGTCCCTTCCAACTCTACAATTTTATGATTCTATGATTAATTAGCTAATTGGGTAGATGCAAGTTTAGATATGATTTCTACAACTTAATTAGATAAGCATACCAGCATAACAGGGAAGACTGTTACCAGATGATCTATGGGCCTGCTCAGTTAGCTACTTAGGTGCAAAGTGTTAATAGGTCATTTCAAATCCCTGCCGCTGCCCCAACAGAGACTTGGACTGCACAGTCCTTCAAATAGAGGGCTACTCTCCAACAGCTCTTCAGGTAGAGGAGTGTAAAAGTAGGCCACTCAGGGATGGGGGCAGAGAGGTAATGGGCAATTGCCCAGAATCAAATTCCAAGCTTGTGTATGAAAAGCACACAGCTGCCTCAAATAACTGCTAAGTGAAAGTTAGTGCCAGCTGCTCAGATGGCAAGGGAGCTAAATGCCAGCTGCCCAGTCAGCTGATGCCGACCTCCCTTTGTGTCATTCAGTAAGCTCACGAAATGTTACGTGCGTTCGTTTAATCACAAATACGCTTATCTGAACTTTATTTCGTGCTGGCATGCCAGGAATGGCTGAGTCAAGGTGAGCCGCATTCTGCAAGCCTGCTTTGTTTTTGCTGTGAACCATGATTTCTATATAGCTTTGGTAGGCTCATTATATTTCTTCAGGTTTCACTTTATGTAACCCCAACTGGAGGCAGTGGGGGGGGGGGCAGAAACCTTTGATCCTTGTAACGAAGTACAAACTTCACCGCGTCACAATAAAACAAGAACCATGCTGTGAGCTTCTAGGCCAGAGGTAGACAACATGGTGCCCTCTGGGTGCTTTTGGTATTCCAGCTCCCCTCAGCTCCAGCCAGCAGGGCCAAGAGCCAGGGCTGATGGGAGCTGGAGTTCAGCAACGTCTGGAGAGCATCATGTTAGTTAGCTCAAGGCCTTGGGTGGATGCTGAGACAGCTTCGGGTTGGGTAGGTTCTCCTTCCCTGGAGATATCTAAGCGAAAGCTCGATGGCTATCTGTCTGGGATGACTGAGCTACTGGACCTCTGTGGTGCCCTCCAGCCGTAAAACTCTATGGTTCTGCTATTCTTCAGACAGGCCATCACTCCCGTCTGCCTGCTTCAGGCTGTGCTGCTTCAGAACACTAAAGAATCATAGGATAATAGAATTGTCGGGTTGGAAGGGACCCTGAGGATCACCTTGTCCAACCCCCTGCAATGCATGAATATGCAGCTGCCCCATTGTCAGGGAATGGACTGATGAGGAACAGTGGAGACCACCCCCCTCCTCCTGAACCTTCCCAAGAAGAGGAGGACAGTCTAGATTTACAACAGTGGTTTGCAGAAGGTCCTAGTTCAAAGGCTACAGAGGGGAGAAGCTGGGAAATATTAGGAGAGGAGCAGGAGGAAGAAAAAGCACCAGGGGAGACACAGCAGAAAGATTCAGTGTCTTTAGAAAGCATTCCTGACCCCAGCCCCCTCTGCCAGGAGCTGGTGGGCATTGAGAGTAGGAGAGCAGAAAGCTCAGAGGCAGAAAGCACAGGTCAGCTGAAGCAGGGATGACGTATAATAGGAGAGACGGAGGGGGTGGGACTTTACTCGGAGCAATGCCATTATCCAAGACAGATGGCATCTCTACCTCTCTCTCTGTGAATATTGAATAAAAGACTTGCTTTAGCTATGCCTTGGGTGCCCACCATGGGAGGGATCAGATTCTCTGAAGCCTGACACCCATACAGGGATTGAACCTGCAACCTTGGCATTATCAGCACCACGCACTAGCCAACCAGGCTATCAGAAGCTGCTACTGAACCTGCAGAGTGAGTTTTATCCCACCAGAAGGGAAACTTGAGGGATGTGGTTGGTGGTGGTGAGAACAGGGGGCTGGGCTAGAATGGGCTTTTTGTCTGATCCAGAAGGGCTTTTCTTAAGTTCTTAATCACATCTAGTTCTCCATATCCTTCTAGGATTAGAGAGAATGACTTTCAGCTGTATAAGAGTTGAATACAAGCCCTTGCATCTTTCTTTTATACTGCACTGAATTTTGTATTGCGTCAGTGCGTCCCTGTCCTAGATACTTGTTGCTTCGCTGCATTGACCCCTACTCACTTCTGAGCCATTTTGAAGGCTTGGGACCCAAATATCTGCAGAAGTGTCTCTAATTAATTAATTTGTTTATTCATTCAAAATCACGACCTTTTACACTTGCATCACAGTGGTGTACAAGACAAGATCAGCCTGGAAGAGATAGGTCAGGTGGTACAGCATGAGACCCTTTCTCTCTGGGTTGTGGGTTCAAGTCCCACATTGGGTGAAAGATTCATGGAATCCATCCGGTTGGACTAGATGACCTTTGTGGTCCCTTCCAACTCTACAAGTCTGTGACTCTGTGACTGGAAGACTGCACAAACCCAGAATTGTGCTCCATGTACCTGTATATCTCATGTGTGAGAACAGCCTTTGCCTCCAGTTCTTTGCTGGGAAGTAAGGTAACAAGAGATTTCATAAGCTTTCAAATAAACCACCTCTTTCCTCTTGGATGGTGCGCATGGGAGAATCTCCATCTTTTACCAGTGCATCATGCCTATTCAGTTGAGTTAGTTGGCTCAGTATCTTGTTATAGCCCCAAAATATTCCTCTCCAAACATGGATCATGTAACTTACTCTGCACCCTATGTCCCCTTATCTGGGACTGGGAGCAAGCCCCATTGAACTGGTGAGGATTGGGGCTGTGAAAATGTGAATTGGCATAAATAAACAATCCCTTTCTGGAGGTTCCCCAGGGGGTGGGGGTGGGAGTGATACTGAGCAAATTGCTCCATGTCACATGAATTCTGCATTTTGCACTGGGTTGATTTTTGGCTAGATCTGGAGACAAACTGTATATCAAAGATACCGGTGTGTTAATTTGACAGAGTGAAACAATAAGGATGGGGGTGAGGATGGGACAGAGATGTGAGATGTTGCTTCCAACATGGTGGGGGTTTTTTTATTTGTTTAAAGTAGTTTTCAATATTCCTTCTTTGATTATTGACTTCCTTTGTAGATCTCAGGACAGATAATTTCCCGCTTTGAATATTCTTTGACTACTGACAGCATGTCACTTAAGTTCCACAGCTGCTGGGAAAGGATGTAACAGAGCAAGAAAACGCTTTGATCATCTTCCCAGGGCAGGGCAGAATGTTGAAAGCAATCTAGCAAGAGCCTTTTGCTTCCAGGATCCAGGGCGGCATATAAATGCTTCAACAAACAATTTGTGTGAGCAAGGCTCAGACACTGATATCTGACCTCAAGGCTTCATCGCATATTGCATTGATCATAGCTATTTAGATAGGTGTTTCAGAGATAGCATACCTGGCAGATCAACCTATAAATGTCAATAGAACCATAAGCTGCTTGTTGTTAATTATTAGGCAACATGTGGTTGCAAGTCCCTGCAAGCAAGTCTTGTGAGTTCAGAAACTGCAAAGTATGGAAATAACCATCCAAATTTGCCTCCCCTAGAAGAGGATGGCATTCCATTTTTAGTAACAGGATAAGCCAGACTGGTAATTAAAAATAGAATGAACTGAATGGTTACATTTAGGTGATCAGCCACTGTCCTCCATTTCCTCGTTGCTGCCACAGTGATCAATTGCAGAAGTCTTTTTCTTAAAAAAAAATACTCATAGTACTTTAGGTAGTTTCACCCTAAAAATGCAACTCATTGAGTTCCGGTACAATCCATCTTATTTGGGGCTGTTTGTAAGACCTCCATCCTAGAGCTTTGGATATATTAAAAAAACAACCAGATTTGATACATAGCCAGACCTGGGAAATGAATCATAAAATTGAAGAGTTGGAAAGGACCCTGAGGATCATCTAGTCCAACCCTCTGCAATTCAGGAATATGCAGCAATCCCATATGGGGACTGAACCATATGGGGAGAGAACTTTGGTATTATCATCACTATGCTCTAACCAGCTGAACTATCCAGAAGACTAGTCCTCTTCTGGATAGCTGGTCCAGGCTGCCTAGATCTTTCATAGGTCCCGTATAGCATATGCTATAAAGGTCTTCTTTCAGTTTCCTTCTATGCATTTTAGCTGACATTGCCAAGATCTAATTTCTGGGACTTGACAAGATAAGCAAAGAGCCGCCACCCCACTCTATTTCTGCACACCGAAATGTGGGGGTTCCTCTTTGGGGTGGAAACCTGCCTTAAAAGCATCAAGGATGGGTTGCATAAAAGGAGCCGGACAGAATGAGAAGCCACAGTTGCCTTGCTTTCCACTTCACTGGGGCATTTAAGGTTACTGCATCACCCAGCAGGTTGTGGTATGGCCCTGGTGATTGCAAGGAGCAAAGCACCAGTCTCTCGGCCCCATCTTTTGTATACAATACGCACAGGATTCACAAATATTTATTGAGGAGAGGAGGCCAACCAGCTGCAAGTCTGTTTGCGGAACAGATACCTAGGATGCTCACTAACCTCATTCCCTACAGCTCCAGGCTGCCAGCTGCTCTCACCTGGCAAAAGGAGACATGAATTGACTTAACCACAGGATGTGTGCCACACCCATGCATGGTCTCTTTGGCAAGGTAGCCAGTGTGAGCCCAGCCATCTGCAAGGGCCTGAAGCTGACTTTATCATGTCTCGAGTTGGCCCCCTCAGAGGATACAGCGAGGCATGAGCAAGAGGCTTTGCAGACATGCATGACCACAGCATGAGGAGGCAATTCCACGCACAAATAACAACGGCAGTAGCTTTGCCTTTCATGAAGCAGCGCAGATTTTCGTACCTTATGAAGCGGCGGAATAAATGCTACCAG
The DNA here is from genome assembly GCF_965113315.1 of Podarcis vaucheri. Taxonomy (NCBI): domain Eukaryota; kingdom Metazoa; phylum Chordata; class Lepidosauria; order Squamata; family Lacertidae; genus Podarcis; species Podarcis vaucheri. Next base: position 65,730,090 of record NC_138764.1, on the reverse strand, counting down.
TGACAAACTAGCATTGTTTTCTTTTTAAAAAACAGTTTCCCCATGTTTCCAGGTTGTAGACAAAAACAGTGCAACATTGTTTTGGTGGCTAAGCTTGTGGCATGAACTAGAGATTTGGGGGACAGCTAGTCTTTAATCTTGGCCCTAAGGTTGCCCTTTCTCACCCCACAAATCCATGCTGCAGCCTGGTGTGAGCCCTCTTCACAGGGGTGGACTTTGGTCTTTCAAGGTTCAGTGACACCTCATGCAAGGCCAAAATTCAGTGCCCCCCCACCTTCCATTCTGTATGTGCACTACATCATTATTATTGGGAAATTGTTGGGTTGTCTTTGTCTCTGTTTTTAATCATCTATTTTGTGTGGTTTTTATATTGTATTTTTATGTTGTGAACTGCCCTAAGATCTATGGGGATAGGACAATATACAAATTTAATAATAATAGTTGCAATGCCCCCCCCAGCTCAGTGACCAGAGTGGGGGAACCAATTGCACTACCCCTGCTCTCTAGCAAAGTGTCATCTAGGGTATTGTTTTATTATTATTTTTAAAAAAACACCACACATATAAAAGGACCCAGTAATGCTCTTGCTTTTTGCAGTTATACATCTCACTGTATGTTCAACATCATTGCTACTTTATTTAAAAAAGGGAATTGCACAACCACACACCCACGTCTGTTAACTAAATTTGGAAAAGTTTCACAAGGTCAGTGAGGTCACCTGGGCAGAGAGTCTCCAAGGAGCAAGCATTGCACGCAATGGTTTGAGTCATTGGTTTATCATGCCTTGATCTCTAGACTGGTCACCTGAGCTGAGAGGTGGTCTGCCGGCGGACTAGACTTGCATCCATCATTGCTCAATTGTGGGATTTCAGGACTTCCTGGTTCCGTTTTCATGCTTTAGCACTGTGACTGGCATTTCGACTGGTGGGTTGTGTGAGTGACTTATAACCGGCTTGCAAGCAATCCTAAAATGGGTCATATGTGTGGGACTGTGATCATTTATTGGGGGGGGGGGAGTTTTTGGGGGGTGGGGGTGTCTTCCTAATGACAGAAGTAAGTATTTTCACGGTGTCATAGATCAGCTGTATGAGGAAGGAGAGAGAAGAAATAGTTAAAAAAAATACACATCCCACGTTAAAGTTGGGATTAAAGGTGGAGCCTTCTGAAAAATGGAAGACCACTGTTCTGTCACAGGGATGGGAACATGTGGCCCTCCAGATTTTGTGGAAGTACAGCTTCCATCATCCCTGACCATTGACCATGCTGATTGGGGCTAATGAGAGTTGTAGTCAAAAACATCTGGGAAGTCGGGAAGGTTGCTCTAGCATCTTCTCATAATAGCACACATGGACACCCAATCAGTGAGTTATTGGACACCTAAATTTACCCTCCCCGCTGTTGTGAAAGTATTTTTAAGGTCTGTCACCTTGTGAGGGCTGCTGGGAATACAGACAGTGTGCTGGCATATTCCAGGCATCCTGGTAATGTTTATCTTTTTTTATTGGCCTTTCTCCTGATAACAGAATGAGGAAATGCACTCTCTCTTTTAAATATGTTTTTCATTGAGTTTCAATATGCTGTGGCAAACAAAGTAGTAAAAAGAACGAAAGGAACCATAACAACAAACCCCCAACTCCTGCCTCCAAAATGAGCAGCAGACACCATCATCCATGGAAATGCATTGAACCCCAATTGATCATGTGAATGTGAAGGATGTGAAGCTGTGGTGTGGCCAGTTGAAACGGTTGTAAAAAGGTGCCATATTTCCATAAAACCATCACAGTCCTGATTGACATTCAAAGCTCTCGCACATTGAATGAGCTTTCCCATTAATTCCACTGTCTATAGGGAAAATAATAGCTTTTCCAGGTTTTTCCAGTTTGGCATTACCAGTTGCTGTGTAAGAAGAAGAAGAGTTTGGATTTGATACCCTACTTTATCACTACCTGAAGGAGTCTCAAAGCGGCTAACATTCTCCTTTCCCTTCCTCCCCAACAACAAACACTCTGTGAGGTGAGAGGGGCTGAGAGACTTCAAAGAAGTGTGACTGGCCCAAGGTCACCCAGCAGCTGCATGTGGAGGAGCGGGGAAGCGAACCCAGTTCCGCAGATTACGAGACTACTGCTCTTAACCACTACACTACACTGGCTCTCTGAGTAGGCAAAAGAAGAAACATACAAAAATTATTTGAATTGTAAATACTTTTGGTCATTATGGAAAATAGTAAAGCCAACTGAGGTGTACATCGGATTTTTTTGTTGTGTAATGAGACATTTCATTAAAGACTTTCATCTGAAATGTCTGTATCTTATTGCAGATCCACCATATTTGGAATACAGTCCCAATTTCACTACATCGTCTCAAACAGAGAGGGGAAGTTGATGGGTAAATGACACCGTTATGGTGTCAGATGCCATTGATGAAAAGTTTGAAGGTGTTTCAACTATTTTTGTAGAAACAGATAGCATAGGCATTTTGCCTCCCATATTGCTTCCTGATCTGGGTCCCCAGGTCCATTTCCTAACGGAAGGGGGAGTGGCTGATCTTTTGGTCCCAACATGAATGATGCTAATATAATAAGCCTTCATTCATATTTAGAAACTATCCTATTCCCCAAACTTAGATAGGGTTACAAAAATAGCTATAGTTTTACATATATATTTTTTAAAAAGTGACTTGACTCTGGTGATTGAAATGCTCACAATATATTAAAAAAAAATCTGCTGTGTAACCCTATAAAAGTTAAAATTATCCAGCAGAGTCTTCCAAGCAGTGATAAAAGTGGGTTGCATGTTTTGACAGCACATTCATAACATTCTGTTGGCATTCAAAGCTTAGTTATGAATCTCCCCCTGCCCCTCCTGGAATTTCATAATACTTTGCTGGTACTTGCTTGCAGCTCGCTCTTATGAGCCACACTGTCGATTAAATGAATAACAGGATCTGGCATAATAATAATAAGCCAGGCACAAATGTGCATCTCTCCCTCTTGTCCTGGTGCCACAGTTACCTTCAGATATGCAGAAGCCAAACAAGCTGGGGTAGCTCAGTTGGCAGATTACGAGACTCTTAATCTCAGGGTCGTGGTTTAAGCCAACATTGGGTAAAAGATTCCTGCATTGCTGGGGGCTGGACTAGATGATCCTCATGGCCCCTTCCAATTCTATGATTCTAAGATCAGTTACATTGCTGTCTTGGAGAGACAGCAAAGGAGAAGGGAGACCAGGTCCACCTTAGATGAAAGCCTCTGGATCTTGAGCTGGGGCATAGAAAAGACATGGAGGCCCATGCAAAATGTGCATCAGCCAGGTGCAACACTTATTTGTTTATTTTAAAATACTTATATACCATTTTTCTATTGAAATATCCAAAGCAGTTTTGCATTACATAACAAAAACCACCCTAAGACACAGCGACAAAACAACAAATGAAACCAAGAGGCAGATCAGAAATCCAGGAGTTTAAAAACACAAGAGGTAGTCAAAGCTGCCACAGGTTAAACTCCAGAGTCCAACCTGAGAGCAGTGGGGCAAAGCGGTGGGTTGATGGGCTGCATTCAAAGTCCTGTCACTTTCACCAGCCAGAGCAGAGCTGTTTCTTTCATTTGATTCCCTTTTGCTGCACCAGCTTCAGGCATCAGCAGAAGACTCCCAAAGAAGAGAGCAAGGTGGGTCTCCATTGGGAAGATATCCCAGAGAATATCTTCCCAAGAGAAATAAAGACCCTCTCAATGGTTCCAGCCAACCATAGGTCAGGTGTGAGAAGAACTGTAGCTCAGTGGCAAAGCACGTACACTGAGGAGAGCCAAGGTGGCAACTTCCAGCTGCTTTGGACTACAATCCCCATCATTCCTGACCAAGGTGGTGGTGCATCCCATTTTGTCACTTGAAGCAAAACAGGAAGTGCTGCTCTGCCCTGCTGCCAGCAAGATCTCATGCAGTTATTGCAATATCTCACCTGAGATTGGCATTAATGCTAGGGGTGGGGCATCTGTGGAGGCACTGCCTTTGGGGCCTCTGCTGCCTGAGGCAGCAGCCTCACCCAACCTAATGGCCGCACCAGTCCTGATTCCCGTCCATTGGCCCTGCTGGCTGCGGATGCTGGGCACTGGAGTCCACAACCTCTGGAGCAAACCAGACTGATGAAAGGGGCTGTAGAAAATACTGAGCCTGGTGGAGACCAATGGTCTGAGTCTGTATAAGGCAGCTTCCTGTGTTGCTAGGTTGGTGGAACACCTATGGGAACCTCTGCCGAAGACCTTAATGAGCAAGGAGGCTCAATAGTAAGGGTTAGGGGAATGGAAGGTTTTTGACAAGCTGTCCAGGAGTTCATCTTCTTGCTAAGAATAGATGGGTTGCTTTCTCCAGCTGCCATGGGGCAGGTTCCTGCTTGTGTTACTGCAGGATGCAGAAAAAAAATCCTGATAATAGAAAGCTCACTCCTGGAGGGTAGGGTCAAAGGCTGTGGAATTATAAGAATTCTGCACTAAAGCTATGAAACTAGGCAACTTTACAATATTTTTGATGTTTTTTCTTTTAACGGCTTGCTGTGTTTATAAAAGTAAAAAATAAAAATGCTCCATGACTGGGTAGTTTTCTTCACGAGCTTTCAGTATAAATGCCAGATTCATTTGTGCCCACTTGCAGCCATGAGTCAGCTTATATCACAGTACAGTGGTACCTCGGTTTTCGAACGTAATCCGTTCTGAAAGACCGTTCGAGTTCTGAAACATTCAAAAACCAAAAACTCAATAGCCGACAGCCAGGCCTCGGGATCTTGCACTCAGCGGAAGTCGCGTGGCATGTTCGACTCCCAAGGCGTGTTCGAAAATGGAAGCATTTACTTCCAGGTTTATGGCGTTTGGAAACCAAAATGTTCATCAATGGAGATTTTCAAAAACCGAGGTATCACTGTACAGTGGTACCTCAGGTTAAGTACTTAATTTGTTCCGGAGGTCCGTACTTAACCTGAAACTGTTCTTAACCTGAAGCACCACTTTAGCTAATGGGGCCTCCTGCTGCCGCTGCGCCACCAGAGCACGATTTCTGTTCTCATCCTGAAGCAAAGTTCTTAACCTGAAGCTCTATTTCTGGGTTAGCGGAGTCTGTAACCTGAAGCGTATGTAACCTGAAGCGTATGTAACCTGAAGCGTATGTAACCCAAGGTACCACTGTATTGTTAAGACTCAGGGAAGGGCTAATATTGTCATGGGTGGGAGTTCTGCGTCATTTCTCTTCACTTCTCTGAATCCTATGACTGAAGGCTCCAAAAGAGGAAAATAACTTTGCATACATTTCCCTAAAAATGCAGACGGCAAGGAAGCGTCCGCCTTTGGGGCATGCAGAGCCAGCAGGCGACACACCCCTGCAGCCCCTGATCAGGCTTACTGAGGATCTGTCCCCATGAACACCACTGCTATTCTGAGTTCAGTTTCGTTACAATTTTCATATCCTGGTTTGGCACTGAAACAGCAGCCAAGGGTGCTTCTAGGTGGAGGTTTATTGTGAAATTGGTGCTGCTCATGCATGCAAGGTAGTGTTGGTGGTTGTTTTGCACTGTCCACATGATCCTATAGTTCTCAATATGCTTTTGCTGATGCAGCAGTGCTGTTTTATGAACCCCCTATACCCTTGATCTCCAGTCTCAATACCCTGCCTTTCTTGCCAGTGCTTTCACTTGCTGTTTTTCTCCTATTTACCAGTACTTTGCACCCTGTCAACAGGAACAAACCCTTGCCAGTCGATTCCCTTTGATCCTCAGAATAAACCCTTGATACTCTTATCTTTATTGAGCACGAAACATTCCGGGCAAGGCCCTTCCTTATCCCAGAGCTCCTTCTCGGGTTTCTGTAAATATGCTATGAAATTGTTGTATTTGACCTGAAGCACAGAAGGAACCTGAATCTTCATGGGCCTGTTTCTAAAGCTTGCAGAAGTCATTGCTATCATTTCAGATGATAAACAAGCTCTGATGCCTTAAATCGGAGATACAGCGTCTAAAGTTCAGCAGGTTCTTGGCTCATTTGGGTCTCAGACTAAACTTGTTGCAAGGATAAGATCCTTATCTTTTCCTCAGAAGTGTGTTGCTATTTGCAGCCCGTTGTGGACAAATGCAGATGACCAAGTCTATTTCAAATTCTTCCTGCTACTAAATTTCCCTCCAAGAGCATCACACCTATATGCCACTCGCTGTACCTATACTAGCCATGTTGGCTACGCTCTGCCTCCACAACTGGAAGCAGCAAAGCTTCTGAATACCTGTTGCTGGAAGCCACAGTAGGGGAGAGTGCCCTTCTGCTCAGGTCCTGTCTTCGACAGCCACTGTCTCCACTGGCTTCAAAAACCACTGTACAACAGGAATCTCATACCCAAAATAATGCAGAATACTGTGAGCTTCCACCTCCTCTTTTCTCCCCTAAAGGTATATTGTGACTTGTTGACCAAACAACACATGAAACCAGAGATCAGAGGTGAGATCCCTCCACATGCTCAGATTGCTATGTCTTTCCCATAGAACAGCCACGAGGGTGGGGGTTGTGATTAGGACCAGGGCCATGGCATAGATCAGGTGTGGGGAACCTTTGGTCCATCAGGTGTTGCTGAACTACAATTCCCATCATCCCTTGCTTCCTAGGGCTGTTGAGAGTTGTAGTTCAGCAACCTCCAGAGGGTGCACTCTTTTTGGCACAGGCTAAAAACATTTTTGTTTAGACAAGCCTAGTCAGATGCTTAAAAAGTCGATGCCAGACTTATTTTTTTTTGTCTATTCCAATTTTAACTTTTTGAAAGGTTTTAATTATCGTTAAGTTTTTTATTGATTATTTTATTGTTTTGTCTTTTTTAGTAAGCTACTTTGTAGGGGGGGTTACAATGAAGCAGCATATAAGTTTTATGAAATAAACAATACATCTGCGTATAAATATTCTGTTTTTAGTGTTGTTGTTTTAATTATGTTTTGTGCCTTTCTTTGAGATATATACCGTATGTGGAAGGTGGTTAAAAAAAATATCAATAGCAACAATAACAAACAATAACAATAATGAGCATGGCAATAAATCTGGAGACATGGCTCAGATCATCAGAACCCCACCCCCACCCATTTGCTGCACATATGGCACACTCATGAAGAGGGCTAATGTGTTGTTTTGTTTTCCAGAAAGCTGCTTTATATGGTGTCAAGTCATTAGTCCACATGGCTCAGTCTGGTCTATGCTGGCTGACGGTGGTGCTTTGTTGTTTCGGGGAAATTCCCCAATCCTATCTGGAGAACCCGGGGATTGAACTTAGGACTTTCTGTATGCAAAGCAGATGCTCTGCCATTGAGCTATGGCCCTTCTCGGGAGCAGCATCCCTCAGTGAGTTGACCTGCTGGATCCGATCAAAAAACCATCTATTCAGCATCCTGTCCTCATGTGACCAAGCATATGCCTTTGGAAGGCCCGCAAGTAGAATCCTCATCCCACTTGTGAATCCCAGGGTGGTTTCACAGTCAATCCTTCTTTACAGAGAACACTGGAAATTGTAGTTCTGTGAGGGGAATAGGGGTCTCCTAACAGCTCTCAGGACTCTTAACAAACTACAGTTCCTTTCCAGAATTCTTTGGGGGAAGCTGTAGCTGTTTAAAGTGGTATCAGTGCCAGTGTGGTGTAGTGGTTAAGAGCAGTAGACTCGTAATCTGGTGAACTAGGTTTGCATCTCCACTCCTCCACATGCAGCTGCCGAGTGACCTTGGGCTAGTCACACTTCTTTGAAGTCTCTCAGCCCCACTTACCTCACAGAGTGTTTGTTGTGGGGAGGAAGGGAAAGGAGAATGTTAGCCGCTTTGAGACTCCTGAAGGGGAGTGATAAAGCGGGATATCAAATCAAATCCAAACTCTGTCGTTGTGCTTTATAGGTGTGGTGTGAATGTGGCCAAAGTTACAGCTGATTTGGGCGGGGGAGAGGGATTAAAATACTTTGCAAAAAGAGAAGAAAAATTCCAGGCCTGGATTCCTGGTGTAAGCAGTTGGAAAAGGCAGGGGCCAAAGCAGTGGTGGACTTTAGTAATACGGCGCCCTGAGTGAGGACAAAATTTGGTGCCCCCCCCGTTTCTTATTTTCACAATAATTCCATTTTTAAAATTATTTTGCATCCCCTCAGCTTGGCATCCTGTGCGGTGGAGTTGTCCACACTGCCCTAAATCCAGCATTAGCCAAAGATTAGCAATGCATTATGGAAATTGTATTGAAATTTCCAATACAGGACAAGGAAATAAAAAGAGACTGGCAGTGGCTTTCTAGCGGAAGTTGTGTTGCCACTTCAGCCTTCAGTGTTTAGGGAACTGTCCGTGCCTGCACCATGGGAAGAAGGCATAAATAGCCCTCCTCAGTTTCACTTCCCTGTCCAAGGTCTCCCTAAAGTCAGCCTCAAGCCTTGTTCACCCCAGCTAACCAGTTGATTGCTCTTTCCTCATCACTTTTGCTTTTAATCCCCTTTAAGACCATAAACATCGAAGCTGTCTCCATAGCCTTTGCTTTCTCAATGGAACTAAATGGCTCACTACATGATCCTAGGTTTCAGCCAGGAAAATACTAAAGTGCCTCACGCTGAATTAGACTGTTGGGTATGCCTAGCTCAAGATGTCGGACAATGACTGGTAGCAGATCTCCAAGATTTCAGGTGGGATTGTCTCCCAGCCCTATCTGGAGATGCCAGGGATTGGACCTAGCACCTTCTGCATGCACAACAGCTGTTCTGCCCCTGAGCCACAGCCCTTTCGTTCACCTTGATGCAAATCCAGCCAAGCATCTTGGCTGGTTTCTCGCCCTCTCTTGGAGGGCAGGGGATGAGACTGGGTGTGGAGGAAGATTTTGGAGCAGGTGTCTAGGGAACTTCTTGGCTGGCTCCTGGCCCTTGTAATCTTCAAGTGGCATATTGCGGAAGGGCTCACAGGTTTGAGGCTGGCACATCACCCCAGGCATTTGAATAAACAGGCAGAACAATGACTGGCTTCGCTTCGCTAGGCCAGGCAACCATCTCCCGACTTGCTGTAGCATGAAGGGCACTCCCTACCCCAATTTCATGAGCCTCTTAGAAGGGCAAGTTGAGGCTGAACATTTGGCTAGACCACAGAACAACACCAGCTTGTTGAAGGAGCAGAGGCAGGTGCCTTGAACTGAGCTTTTGGGTTCAGGATTCTTTATTCTAATGTCGGCTGTGTACACACCATACATTTAAAGCACAGGCACCCCAATAACCCTGATCTGTGCAACCCTTCACAGAACTACAGTTCCCAGCACCCTCCACAACTTACATTCCCAGGATTCTTGGGGGAGAGAGTCATGTGCTTTAAATGCATGGTGTGTACACAGCCTGACAGCGGCTCATCAAGGACTTCCCCATGACTTGCTACACGATTTCCTTTTATTGGCTATAATTCCTATGAGGTAGGCCATAATTCCCATGTTTAAAAGTGAGGAATTGAGGACTCAGCTAGACTGGTAAAGAAAAAGCTGTTTATATGAGTTGTATATGCGATATAGCTTCGTGCCACCAGATGGCGATGTGGAGTCTTGTTTTTCTCTACCTGTTTTCCCTGTTTAAATTTACAACGCTTTAAACTGAAACACTTTTTTGATGTGTCTAGATCCAGCCTGAGTGAGTGAGTGTGTTTGTGTGTGTGTGTCTATATGAGAGAGACAGACTGACTGAAGAACTCTTTGCCAAAGCAACAAAATGAACTCAGATTAAACGTAAAACTTGAAAACACCAGTCCAGGTACAGCTCTGAAATTCACCTGATTCAGATACCCTACTGAAGCTGAGCAAAAAGCTGGCCAGTACCTGACTGACCTCCTGGGTTCCCCATGTATACCACCTTAAGAATATAACATAAGGTCATAACAAGACCCGCCGGGTCAGGCCAAGAGCCCATCTAGTCCAGCATCCTGTTCTCATGGTGGCAGATTAGATGAACTGGAGCAAAATGCAGGATAAAAAAGGGAATGCATGAGCCATCTGCATGAGCATCCTTGTGTGGCTAGAGCAGAGAGATATCTAGAGTTGTCCTTCATCCCATGTTCCATTTTCTCCCATTCCCATATTAAAGACTTTTTTCTTAATTGCTTTCACATTTCCAGTATCCATCCTGCTTGGCTTCAAGAGCACACAGAGGTAATAATAATAATAAACAGCTGTCACTGTAATCTTAGATAAGAGGCAAAGAGCTGGCAGGTCAAGCAGCATCACCATGACTCCTGCATTCCTGATCCCTTTCCAGTGAGTGTTTAGCTTGAGTAGAGCTGGCTTCTGTCTCCCATCCTTCCGTCTCATTCAGACCTGATTCAGCCTCTGCACGGACACTTCCTTTCGGCACAGAGCTTGCTCAATTTCCCCTATATCACTTGACACGCAGTGCGGGGGACTTGTGGCTGAAACAGAACATCTGACTTGTTGTGCCAGCGATGACTTTGCATGTATCAGAGGCGCAGGGAGATGGCCGTTTCCTGTGATCCTAGTTCAGCACCTTGAAGCAAAACGTGTCTGGGGCAGGAGGCGCTTTGGGAAAGGGCAGGCAGCAAGATGCGCTTAGAGACCTCTGACAACCTCGGAGGATCAGAGGAACCTGAAGGGCTTCCCCATATGGACTGCTTGATCTGGAGCACTGAGAGCAGCAGCATTCAAGCCCACCTTGGCTTCTGCTTGACATGAGTCTGGTCCAGTCCTTGACACTGGGTGATAGCCAACCCTAGTCCTACTCAGAGTACACACTCCAACATTTCTTCAATGAAAATAGGGACGTCTTATTCCATACTACTACTATTACTACTAATAATAATATGACTGGGTTGCTTCAGCCGCTCCGGGCTGCTTCCAACATATATAAAAACATAATAAAACATTAAAAACAGCTTCCCTATACAGGTCTGCCCTCAGATGTCTTCTAAAATTTGTATAGTTACTTGTCTCCTTAGCTCAGGGGTCACGTAGCTCCATACCCTTCATTGTTTCTCCGATGAAAATAGGGACGTCCTCCTAAAGAAACATTCCAGGATCAAATCAGAAACCGGGACAGCTTCCGTAAATCTGGGACTGTCCCTGGAAAATAAGGACACTCGGTCTGTAAAGTTCATTGGATCGACCTCTTAAGTTGCAAGCTGAAATGTAAGAAGCACTCAGACCTATTGCAATTTTTTAAAAAAGCAAAAAATGACTGTTCCACCATTTTTTGAGACTATAAACTCTAACCGTTAGTTTCATCTCAAGTCTTAATTGGTACTCACAGGACCCTACTAGCTATGATAGTTATATTCTTCCTCCACCATTACAGGCATTATGCCTCCGAATAACAGTTGTTGGGACTCACAACTGAGGAGAGGGCTCTTGCTTTCATGTCCAGCTTGTCAGAGGCATCCCACAAGCATCTTCCCACAGACATCTTGAAAACAGGATGCTGAACTAAATGGGCCAGTGTGCTGATCCAGCAGGCTTGCCATATATTCTTGTGTTCTTAGGCCTTTGGGAGGCATTTAGTAAGTTCACCCTGATAACTGGGGTCTCCAGAATCTAAAAACAGATCCTGGCATGGGGCCTGAAAGCTTGCCAACCATCTGCACAGAAAGGCCAGGTCCACAGCAATGCTGCAGACCCACATGGGAAGGGGGTCTGGGTTTTTCTCAGTCGCGCAAAGCCCCAGCCACACACAAGCCATTTTTAGCAGCCGCTGTGTGAGTAAGATAATATTTCAATTGGACCTCAGAGTTGGAAAGAACATGACCGGTCTGAGAGAAAGCACCCACACCTTTTGCAGGTTGGGTCAGGGAGAGGTTTGTAAGGTGTGCTCCCCGACTTGGCCATCACATTGCTCAGCACTGACAGGCTAAATTTCCTTGGACAGCTTCTCCCCAGGGCTGGTCCTACCATTAGGTAGACTGAGGCAGTGGACTGGCCTCAGGCGGCAGATACTGGGAGGACCAGAGTGGTAGCGAAGTGTTGGAGGACAGTGTTATGTGTGTTGTGCAACCTGATCTGAACTTCCTAAGCTGGCCCAGCAGCCTCAGGTGCAGTTGGTTAGTTATTTGTTGCGTTTATATCCAATGTTTTTCTCCAAGGAGCTCAAAGTAGAACACAGGGTTCTCTTCCCTCCTCATTTGATCCCCACAACAGCCCTGTCCTGTGAGATGGATTAGGCTGAGAGGCAGTGACTGACCCAAAGACTCCCGGTGAGCTTCTTGGCCGAGTGGGGATTTGAACCCTGGTCTCCCGGGTCTTAGTCCGACACACTAACCACAACACCAGCTCTTTCAGCTGAAGACATATTCAGTCATTGGTCTGGCCACCTTTCTCTATGTTCTCTATGTGCAACTAAAGAGCATACTGTCTTGCCCCTCTCCCAGGCAGCTAAGTGTCTTAGGCTAGCCCTGCTTCTCCCTGCTGCAAAGCAGTTAAAAGGAACGCTGCCCCCTTCGAAAGCTAAGCACAGGCAAAACTCACAGTGCTACCAAGCAGGGCATGAGGGGGTTAATGCTGTCCCGATGGCAGCAGAAGGGTTCCTAACAGCTGGCACATGCAGGAATTTGCCTTTTCAAAAGGTAGAATGGCAGCAGCTCCCTACCCACCAAGCCAGGGAAGACATGACAGATGCGCTCTGACTTGCCTTTTGTGCTGGGGGATTGGCTCACGGATTTGCAGATGGTCCCCACTCCCCACTTAATGCCCCTGAAAACCCTCCTGTAATCACCAGCATCTGCCTTGGACAGATATAAGGCACATTATTCTCTTCTAGTCACCTACAATAGAGACAGCAGGGAAGGGTGGAAGAGCACACACACACACACACACACACACACACACACACACACACACACCAATCCTGGTTCCTGCCATCCCTTTTGTGAGCTGGAGCTGGAGCTAGAAGCTGCCAGATTCAAAGCAGCCGAGTATTGAAAGCTCCTAGGATGGCTTCTCCTTCCCATTTCTCCCCAGCCCTCTTGTCCAGCCCCTGCATCATTTGCTGGACAGCATAACATAAACACAATACAACCCCCATGCTAGCCTCGAAGAGGGAGTGTACACAGATCTCTGCCTGTTGACCATAACAGATCTGGGGAGGCCACATTCACACTCAAACTTAATCTGGCTTCTTTTTGGATGCTGTGTTTACATGTTGCTCCTTCCCACCTTAGAAGTACATCTTTTGCCCACACATGTTGAGTAATTTTAGGATAATAGGGCTGTCTGTGAGGAGAATATGTGGGTGTGGTATTTTTTTTATCATCTCCTTAGGTTTATTTTATTTTAAAGAGGGCTTTAGGTACAACCAAGACTCTATGCAGCAATGGAATACATAGATATCTATCTCCATGCTTGGAGCAGTTGACCGCTTCGGAACAATGTGCCTTCTGCTCCCTTTGTGGAAACCCCCTCCTGCCTCCCTTTCCTCCTCCTCTTCCTCAGCACAGCCCAGACCTGCCTCGGAAAGGTCTTTCATTCCATTCTTACCAGAGCCACTAAAAGCAAACAAAGCATCTGCTCCTGACCTTGGGAAGGAATGTGGGCTTTCGTCTCAGGGAGGAGTGAATTGCAGCGGCCACCCAAGGCATTTTGGAATGCTGCTGGCTTCTCCCTTTGTGTGGTTTTTGTTCCCCCTTTGCCAATTCTGCAGGTGTGAACATGAGGTGTGGGCAAAGAGAGGAAAAGGCAGAGAGGAATAAAAAAGCCCAGACTTCATAGACTGGGAATGCAAAGCATGGGGGCTATTTAGATTGTTATGGTTATCATTCATCCCCTTCCCGTGGGTGAAGTTGCATTGGGGGTATTTCACAGAGGTAACCTGAGCAAACTCAGCATGGGGGAAGCCAGGAACAGGAAGAAGGCAGGGACTTTCCCAACTGGAGATCAGTTTTCTATCCAGACTGGAGAGGTGAAATTTTGGAGCTGCTGACATCTTCCTGTTCATTTGAACATGTCATGTGCAACCCATTGGTGAAATCATGCAGTTATCTGGCCATAACTGTGTAATCACATGGCACCTGTCTTGTGTAACCAGATGACTTTGGTCACCGCTAGGGTTGCCATATTCTGAAGAGCAAAAAAGAGGACACATTTGCCAACTTCTACTTTTAACTATGGATCACTATGGTGACTCTCATTTTTACATACCCATGAAAAAGAGGACATGTCCTGGCAAAAGAGGACATTTGGCAACCCTCACCCCAAACCTTATTAAGGTTCCTCCAGACAACCTATTTATTGAGCATTCATCCTATTTGTTTGCACAAAGCTCACACGGCGCTTATACAGGATCTACATCCCCACCATACATTTGAAGCACCAATATACCACTTCAACAGTCCTGGCTTCCCCCAAATAATCATGGGAAGGAACTGTAGTTTGTTAAGGGTGCTGAGAGGAGACTCGGAGCTATGATTTCCAGAGTGGCTTATCAATCAAACCCTCTTTCCAACCCTGACAGCTAACCCATAATGTTACAATGCTTCCAGTACTGGACCTCATTGGCACAAAAATCATGTGACATTATTTACAGCAGTCACTGCCAGGTATGGGGCAACTTCAGTGGCTGAGTGCCAAGTTGCATCGCACATGTTTACAGTGGGCATTCAGTGGCAAGAAGGTGAAACATAAACTGCCTTGGCACACTTTTAAATAGAACTCATTTCTTGAGAGTGCGCCTGTGAAGACATGGGCTATAATGCTGGTGAAGAACCTGGACCACTACCAGAACTGGGGAGCAGAGGGAGAACACCAATCATCTAAATCAAAAGCAGCATTAAAACAAATGAACAAGAAAACAGATCTTTCTTTTTAAGGAAAGGGAACGCTGAACCTTGGCCAAAACATTTGTCACCTTGAAAGACTGGTTTCCATAACAAAAATTTAACATCATGAAAAATGGGCATGGTGCTAATTATTAGATGATCTCCTTTCGAAGTAGCAGATCAGTGTAGCAGCTGCAATGTCTTCAGTTCACAAATGTTAGTCTTCTATTGCAACCTACAGAGGTAAAGCTAGGAATCAGGTGGCGCTGTGGATCCAGCCTCCCAGCCACAATGTCCATGGTGCACCAGCAGGAAGGTAGCTCCATGGATGCATCTGCATTGCCTGAGCTCACTGCTTCCCTGCCTCCCCCCCCCCCACAACAACCTGGTAAGCAGCCGTTACATCTCTGCAAAAAGGCTGGCTCCATGGCACTACCAGCACACTGGCCACTTTTGAGTAAAACCTCCGCTCTTTGTTATTATATGGGACAGCAGCAGATGGTGTGGTGGGGCTGCCTGACCTCCCTCCAGCTGAGTTGCTTCTGCATACCGGGACAGAGAGGGTGAAGGATGAGGTTGTCGTAGTGTGAAAATACTGGGGGAGCCAATCCAGTAATCCTGCTGGTGCAGTTGCACCATGCTGACCTTGCTAGTGCCTCCCCTCCACAGCTCATCATGCAGCAGGAACTCAGCTGGAAGGAGGTCAGGTGAGAGGCAAATCCACACCATGCCATCTGCTACTGACAAAGGGGCATTTTGTAGAACATGGGTAGGAAGCCTGCGACTCTCCAAATAGTATTCAACTCCGACTCCCATCAGCCCCAGGTAGCATGGCCTATGTTGAGGAATGATAGGTGATATAGTCCAGCAAATCTGGAGGCCCATGAGTTCCCCACTGTTGTAGATGGAGTTAAGCAGTCATGATGTTCTGCTTCCACCCACTTTATTACATGAGGTATTTTTGGAGCACCTGGCATAGGGTAAGGTAGTTGTCACTAATATACAGAAAGCAGTGGAGGTGACCTGTTTTTCACAATCCCTCTTTGATTTCTGCCTTTGAAAGTCTGCCCCAAAGAATCAGGTGATGCATTCCTCAAAAAGCTTATGGTAAAGTGCTTCTCATTCCATTTTAGTGGAATTACTCCAGGTTACATAGTTTGTAGTTTACAACCTCATCACTTGTCCAGAGTAACACAGAAAATGGAGTGCCAACAGGGCATCCATCACAGGGTTACCAAAAGTCCCTGGCAGCATAACTCTTTGATCATCCTTTCTCCTCCTCAGGTATGTTGGCCTGGTAACTTAATTATCTTTCCAGCTTCCAGGAAACATCCCCACCTTTCTTTATTCACTGCATAACTTCAGACTAATTCTGAAAATAAGTGTATCGTAATATATTTCTTGAGACCAACTAAAAGGTCCCAAAGAATGAGCAAAACTTCAAGTTCCCCAAAACTATGCAAAGTAAGTGGTGGGGGGAGTGGGGAGGCTATAGCTGCACAAGATAGGGGGAAAGTCCTATTTTTCAAACTGCAGTTATCTTAAAATAGAATGAGGAGAGTACTGTGCAGACTAAAATTGAGTGAGTCTATACTTGGTGCAAAAAGATCTCAGTCTGTGCTAAAGAGCTGCAGGGACAAGCCCCCTGGCTGCTCTCACTTTGAAAATATAAATACAGTGGTACCTCAGTTTTCGAACATAATCCATTCCAGAAGACCAGTCAGGTTCTGAAACATTCAAAAACCAAAAACTCAATACAGAAGCCTCAATACAGAAAACTACATATGGAAATTTTTGATATGGAAGCTGCATGGCATGTTCAACTTCCGAGGTGTGTTCAAAAACTGAAGCATTTACTTCCGGGTTTAGGGAGACATTCGAAAACTGAGGTACCACTGTACCAGCAATCAGTCAGATCTGCCTCTCAGACTAATCAGAACACCTGAGTGTCTTGTGAGGCAGAAAGCAAAAGTAAAGAAAAATGTGGTAGTCTTTATAATAGCAAAACCAGAGAATACTATTGTTTTCCTTATTTGTTTGTTACATTAAGGAGCTAAAGGTGGCCTCTCCCTCTCTCCCATCTTGTCCTCACAACCCCCCTGTGACATAGATTAAGCCGAGAGACACAGTGACTGGCTCAGTGTCACGCAATGAGCTACATGGCCATGCAGGGATTCAAATCCTTGTCTCCCAGGTCAAAGTCATTCTAACCCAGAGTTTTCCAAACTTCTCATGTTGGTGACACACTTTTTAGAGATGCATCATTTCATGACACAGTAATTCAGTTTTACTAGCAAACCAGAGGTTAAACTAACCCTTTTCAAGCGTTCGTGCGACACACCTACACACTGCAGCCGACACACTAATACGTCATGACACAGTTTGCAAAGCTCTGCTCTAACCACCACACCAAATTGACTCTCTCCATAGGCACTATGCACCAAGTCAATAGAAGCCAAATTGAGCAGCAAGGCTGAGTGGCTCATTATTTGTCTGCTATGGACCCCAAAGCAAAGAGACACTTTGGACAGATTCTGGGGAGGGTTTTTCCCCAGTGGAGAGACTCATTAATTGCTTGAGGAGTCGCATGCCCATGCTGCATACCTGGCTTTGGGAGATTTGGACTTCCCCGGGCCAACTGATTGCTCTGTAAACTGCATTCCCATTTTGGAAACTGTTCCAATCAATTGCAGGCACCAAATGACAGTTTCAGCAAGACAAATGGGTTAAGGCAATAAACTTCTGAGCTTGTGCCAGCAGCCGCTGCAAGCTTACTAAATTCTTAATAGTCTTGTTTTGCATTCCAAGCACTGAAAGAATTTCAGGAGAAGGAAGTTCTCTTTGGAACACATCCAGGCACCATGCGCTTGGAAATTCATGGTCCAATCATGTTATTTCCTAACTCTGGTGTTCTCCACCCACCCTTGCTGCTTGGTCATGCCTGCCTTTACTTCACAACCCGACCATAAGCGAGTTCAGTTGCATGGTAAAATCTACGCCTGTCAACTAGGCCATTTTCCAAAGCAGGGGTTATCAATGTTTTTAGGCTAGTGGGAACTTTGAGGAAGTGCTGTGGGTGCTGACTGACTTGGGGGCCTGGCATAATACAAACTGGCAGAAAAAGGACCACAAAATGGTATGGGAATGTATCATGCCAAAAGCGTGGGAAAAGTTACTTACATCCACCACTGCCACAGTCACTCCCAGAGAAAAGGTCTTTGCACCTCTGATCTGTTCACAACAGATCGGAGCTTAGGAGGTCCCTTAGTGCCCCCCCAATATATCTATATCTATAGATGATAGATGATAGATGATAGATGATAGATGATAGATGATGATGATAGATAGATGATAGATAGATAGATGATAGATGATAGATAGATAGATGATAGATAGATAGATAGATAGATAGATAGATAGATAGATAGATAGATGATAGATAGATAGATAGATAGATAGATGATAGATAGATAGATGATAGATAGATAGATAGATGATAGATAGATAGATAGATAGATAGATAGATAGATAGAAAGATAGATAGATAGATAGATAGATAGATAGATAGATAGATAGATAGATGATAGATAGATAGATAGATAGATAGATAGATAGATAGATATAGATAGATAGATAGATAGATAGAGATAGATAGATATTTGTGGAGGCTGCTCCCCCCCAAGTTGATGGGCATTGCCATTCAAATGGGGTGTGTGCACTGTGTCTTATGATGAATTATTCAGGGCAGGACTCACCTGGCACCCCCAATATTTTATTCAAGTTAACACCCCTGGATGGGAGAGTGGGCATCCAACCCGGGCATCCATGAAATGTGGTCATGTTTAAAGGGGGATGTTCAAGGTAGGAGAGACCAAGCCAGGGCAGGCAGGTAGAGCAAACAGTCTCATGTGCATTGTGGCCTTTGGAGGGGAATTTCACTGAGATCTTTCACAGGCTCCATAGGTGATGCTGGTAGGCACATTGGCAATCCCAGGTCTAGGCAATTGGGTCGGCAGCTAACAGCAAAGCAGCTGGCCATACTTGTTGTAAAGTGCCTTGTCTATTGATGGTAATGTATATAAACAAATGAATTATCTGTCTTGCTTTGGCCACCTCAGTGAGTCACTAAGCTGCTGTGGTCCTTGTAATGCCATCTTTTGGCAGTGACTCCTTTTCCATCAGAAAATGTTTCCTCCAGACCCTTTGACCTGAAGGGTAGCTGGATATTTCTCAGTCAAAATTCACCCCCCTCCAGACATGGAATGCAAAGTATGTTATCCTTAGTACCGGGTCTTTCTTTATACAGACTAAGTACCCTCTAGACAAAGCTGGGGAAGCAGGCAGGGACTGAAGGAGGCAGGAGAATTACTGGCATCTGGGACACAATGGCTGACTGACTTCCGTTTGCAAGCTACTGCAGGAGAAAGAAAAACTCCACTCTCTTGTAAGTTCCTTTGGTTGTTCCTTGTCCCGTGAATCTCAGGAGGTTACAGCAAAATCAACACAGCAATGTGGCACCTTAATGATGAACAAGTTTATTGTGGAATAACCATGGACTCTAGTCCAAAAAAAGCTGCATACCATAATGAATTTGTTACGTCTTTAGGATGTCACAAGACTCTTTGGCTATGTATACGTTAGTGCAGGGGTCAGCAAACTTTTTCAGCAGGGGGCCAGTCCACTGTCCCTCAGACCTTGTGGGGGGCCGGACTATATTTTGAAAAAAAATATGAATGAATTCCTATACCCCACAAATAACTCAGAGATGCATTTTAAATAAAAGGACACATTCTACTCATGTAAAAACACCAGGCAGGCCCCACAAATAACCCAAAGATGCATTTTAAATAAAAGGACACATTCTACTCATGTAAAAACACGCTGATTCCCGGACTATCAGAGGGCCGGATGTAGAAGGCAATTGGGCCGGATCTGGCCCCCGCGCCTTAGTTTGCCTACCCATGTGTTAGTTGCATAGAGCAGAGTTAGTTTTTCCCTTTCCAACATGCCTCCTCTGCCCTCTGCATTTTAAGGCACATTTGGACATTGCTCTGCACGCCAGAGAGGGGACAGGGATGTTTTAACCAGATGCACATTACATGATTTGTTTCTCCGTGCCTGCAATGCTCCCCCTCATTTCCAAGGAAGTTGTCATATGCACATGGATGGATACACACCTCAGCTTAACTGTGCCTTGCATTTTCAAACTGGATGGAAGCTTGTTTGGGGGAAATCAAACAGCAGCATGTCTCAAAAAACTGCAGGATAGCTACTGTATGAATTGTGGCTAATGTCATGTATACTCAGCTTCATAGTCTAGTGGTGAGGGCATGGTGCTGTCAGAGTAAAAGGTAAGGTGTACGCAGCCTTTGCTTCAGGAGTGTACAGTGAATTTTTAAGCAGCATCTTGCCCTCACTCTTTTTAATAATAATAATAATAATAATAATAATAATAATAATAATAATAATAATTTATTTGTATCCTGCCTATCTGACTGTGTTGCCCCAGCTGCTCTGGGCTGCTTCCAACATATATAAAGTATTAAACATGAAAAAGCTTAATGTGATGTCTTCAGATGTCTTCTAAAATTTGTATACTTGCTTATCACCTTGTCTGGCAGTGATATTACGCCATGCCCTCCAATGTTTCTCTGATGAAAATAGGGACATCCTAAGGAAGAGTGGGACATTCCGGGATCAAATCAGAAACTGGGACGGCTTCTGTTAATCCAGGACTGTCCCTGGAAAATAGGGACACTTGGAGGGGTTGAGTTTCCCACCAGTCAAGAATTTACTTTCTGCCTAGGGGGGCTAGAAATTTCAGAATGAAAGCTGAGAGTCTGTGTTCCTTGCAGGCATTGGCCCATGGTGCAATCACACCCTTATAATCCAATTGCACCACTATAATCCAATAATGTCCTCCACCTTCTGCTTTTGGGCTGGTTTTTACTCCACAGAAGTACTGTATGTTGATGATGACAGACAAATAGCTCCCCAACACTGTGTCAACACCTACCTAGTAATTGGCTTGCCCTTGCTGAGAACTAAATAGCAGTTGCTTATCTTACAGTTTGACCTAATTCCAGTCTGGAAAACTGAGAGCCTCACCTTATCAAGATGAATCTAGGTGCCCTCACCTACATTAAAAGCACTTATCTTGCATTTAACAGCTTTGCTGCCCTGAAGCGAATTTACATAAACAAAACATCTTCCCAGAACACAGCCTAAGTATGGGAGGACACAACTGCCAGCATTCAGCTAAGCCTTGAAGGAGCAGATCAACTCTCTGTTGCCTCTCCACCCCATGGTAGCATACCACAGGGCCACACCCCAGTGTGCAGATCCGTGCTATGGATTTGAACAGCCTTTACCACCCCCTGAAGTGCTTTGGGACAAATTCCAAAAGAGCAATCTGCTGTAGCAAAATGAATAAAGTATCCTGAGATATCTTCAAGAGTAATAAATTGCTTATGGTACTAACTTTCTAGATGAAACCATGCTTCCTTTGAAGCTGTGTGAGACTTCTGTATGTAGGAATCACCATTAAATTATGTCCTAATAACTGACTTGCGTGGCGAGGCCCTGGGCCTCGCAGTTCCCACAGAAATAAACACACAGACACGAATATGTTGGGCTAATGAGATAAATAAGGCCACAACTTTATTGGTTACAGATGTGAACAGTTTGGCTTAGGCAATTGGGTGAAGCAAGACTATCACCTGACTCCTGCCTGTCTGCAGGAAGTCTCAAAGGGTCAACCACCGTAAGGGGGAGCCCCATGATGTACATCAAGTAAGAACCCCCAGGGTCACCAATGGGGTCATGGCATGGCCCTAGCCCACACCCAGGCTTCGGACACCCCCAGATCCCTTTAACGGGATACCCTTAACATGGAGGGGCAGGCCAGAGGCAACAACCGCCCCTCCCATGACAAGGCTTACCCAATGCCTAACCTTACACAGTTGTGACGATTGCTACTAGGCAGGCAAAAACCAAATAGCTGGTGCCAATTTGCCAAGTGGAAAAATTCCTACCTGGCCCCAACAACCAGGCGACCGACATTAGTCATAGCAAGTCCATAGTCAAGCAACACAAGAAAAGGGCAGGGGTGGGCTGGGAGAGCCGATGGAGGAGACAAGTGGAGGCCGCCCACCCAGCTGTGCCACAGTTTAAACGGCCCGTGACCATGCCCCCTGGCCAACCCGATTGGTCGGCCGGGGGGCGTGACATAGCTGGGTGCCCTAGTGATGTGGGCAGCATCCCTCCCCTCACCACCAGGTCACTGCGAGGTCCTAAAGCCCCTCCCGCAATGCAGTCCCCCAGAAAAGGGGATCTGTCTATGAAAGCAACACCCACGGTAAAAGCTTTGTTAGGTGCAAAGTCTCAAATCCTGTGCAGGTGTAAGCCTCCTCTTCAAGGCCTATCCAATTATATTTCGTGGAATTTACAGATAAATGATACATTCTTGCCTTGCTAAACCTTGCCTTGCACCAGGGGCTCTCATAACCATTTAGGTTACATAGGTTTATGACGCAATCATCAAGATGCTTAAAAGATGCCTCCGTCTCTACCGTGTTAGAAGAAAGGTTCAAAGAATATCAAGGTCTCCCACCCTGCAATTCACACTGCATTTCAGAAAGTGAGCACTAGCTATTCATTTGTGGCATATACATTACCCCTTGCACATTGTGCACATTCTGCTGGACCGAAAACGTGCTTTTGTGAAAGCAAAACAGAACAGGTTGGGTTGGCCTCATGGAGGAGTGTGTCCAACATGCTTAGCCGTGGTAACCCAGAGCTGCCTGCGTTTGAAGTGACACCTGTCCCCCGGCAAGGCTGGAACCAGTTTTGTAGCATGACTCCTGTTCTATGGCACATTTCTGAGAGTGTGGGCTTAATGCTCTTGACATGAGTTACTACGCAGAGCACAGCCAGCTTTGGCTAAGCTCATCTGGTGCTTGTGGGAGCTGATAGAGAACTAATCGAGGTCTCTGTAGAAAGCTGGATTGGAGCATGCTGGGTCTCATGAAAAACCTTGGACATGACTTCTCCAGGCCCTTTACTCATGCAAACCAAAGGGGGGGGATGCAACTAATGAGCCCCAACAACAGAAGTTTGTGTAAGGACTTCTGCTCGCACCACAGAGCTTCCCATCTCCTCCCCCTAAATGCTCACAAAATTGGCTTGGGGGGTGTGTGTTCCAGATAACCCCTGGAACAGCCTTCAGGAGGAGAAGAGGGCAGATAGTTCCAACCAGCAAGCATGGGCCCAGCAGAGAGGTTTTGTGTGCAGGTGTTGTATGCAACATGTCATCGACACATAGTGCATTAGTAGTGGATTTACGCTGGAGTATCCACACATCAATCTACAATATTAATTCTACTGCCGTGCTTCCATGATGCTATGGCATTATTGCTTTCTGATTCAGAATAAGGCAGACAAACCGACCGCCTTTATGCAGCTTTATGCAGACGTTCCATATTTATTTGAGTATATATTATGTACTGGAAGAATATATACTGGAAATATATATTATGTACTGGAAGAACAAGTTCTGAGACAATGCAGCCTTATACTTTGTTAGGAACTATTTGATGGGAAGTTAGTGTTGAATACTGTATCCTGCAGAATAAAATGAATATTAATAATATTAATTATATTTATTTAATCTGAGAACACAGTTTGAGTTTTCTTTGTGCAGAAAATTGTACAGTTTCATAACAACTGTTAGGATAATTCATGGCTAGTTAGAACTCATAGCCTCTTTAGGGGCACAGCCAGTCCTTCTGAGTACAGGCAACAAAGAATTCAAAACTGAGCTTTCTAGATACAGGCATAATGCAAAGAACTTATTATTATGCTTATTTTCTAAAGGGCTGTCCCATGGAAGATGGAGCAAACTTGTTTTCTCCTGCTCTGGAGGGTAGGACATGAACCAATGAATTCAAGTTAGAAGAAGGAAGATTCTTACTAAACATCAGGAAGAACTTTCTGACAGGAAGAATTGTTCAACCATGGAGTGGACTTCCTCAGAAAGTAGTGGATTCTCCATCCTTAGAGGTTTTTAAGTAGGGGTTGAATGGCCATCTATCATGGATGCTTTAGTTGTGGATTCCTGCATTGCAGGGGATTGGACTAGAGTTGGGGTCCGTTCCAGTTCTACAATTCTTTGACTCTGTGATTCTGTTATTCAGGAGAATAACCTCCAGCCCTATGAACATCACCCACCTCCATATAAGACAATGGGCACACTTGTTTACAAACTGTTAAAATCCAAAAATATCAAAACCTTCCACAAAGTATGTTCGATGCTCTGTTGTCTATGGGCAGTGGTGTGTGTGAATATTGTCAACTGTGCTCAAAAATGCCTCTCTTTCCTAGTGATTTTTCATTATGACTTATGAAAACATTAACTTATTCATTCACTTCACCCATGCCCCCAATTGCCCTCAATTGCCTTTAATGATGTCATCATGAAATCAATTTTGATTGTCTGCGTGGTGTTGTGACACTGTCCTGTTTATTGCGTGACCCATGAGGGGGGTCAGGTCAGCCATCTGATTATTCCAGAAGAGAAGAAAGCAGTGACAACCCAATGTATCAACAGCAAGGAGGAAATGATGTCAAATAAAGCGATAAAAGTGAACCAGGATGGGAAGATTCCAAGGCTGAGGATGAATTATTACAGTGTAAATCTACCTGATCTACCTGAAAAGCAAATCTGCAGAATATCTGGTGCAGTTTTAGAGTAAGAGATGAACTGCACTGTGACAACCCCCTCCTACTTTATTTTACCTTAGGAGACTCGTGGAAGTGGAAGAAGAAGAATTAAACCCAGAGAAGAAGCAGGGATATCACAAATTGGACAGCTTTCCTTCATCCTGACTGCTCTCCACATTTCCCCGGCCTTCTGGCTCCTCTCCTGCTATCTTCCCAGAGCTCTCTCCATTGTGTTGAGAGACCCTGGAATGTGCCTTTCCCATTGAGCTCCTCTTGAATGCTCCTGCTTCCACCAAACTGTTTGGGGGGGGGCAGGGAGGAAAAGGTCCCTGGGAAACTGCTGTGTCAACCCCTCTGCTAGCACCCCTGCAAAGCTCTCCGCAGCGGGTGAGGAGCATAGGCCGCCCTCCTGTCCGACCCTCCCTCGGGGATTTGCATTCTTAGCCAGCTGCAGTTGTCAGCCACTGCTGTCACAAAGAAGGGGCTGGGCTCTGTTGTGGCTTTTCCAGCCACCTTGGAGCCTCGAGGCCAAATGCCCAAGCATGAAAGAAGGTGTGTGTGTGTGTGTGTGTGTGTGTGTGTGTGTAGCCCTAGCATTACTGAATGGGCTGGGCTGACTGGGACCTTGTAGGGCATCCTTGCCCCCACCTCCGCATTCAGTGGCGTGGCGAGGGAGCCTTGCCTGCCGCTTCCCAGCAGCCTCTGCTTCCTTGCTGAGAGAGCCTGGCCCCTGTCACTCTGACTTATCCCTCTTTCAATAGAGCAATGGGCACCCAGCTGCAGCTATTACATAAGGCGCAATTAGCAAAGGCAGGCCTGAATAGCATTAAGGAATTCCACCCTGGGTGACGTAAAAGCCTCCCTTCTCCTCGTGCCGCAAAGACAAAGGGGGAGGGGGGCGCTGTGTTATGAGCCAGGGTGTCCCGCTGAGCCTATTCCAGCCACTGGGAATGCAAGTCATTAAGAAGGCCCAAGACCCTGGAGGAGAAGGGATTGCTCTTGGGGAGGGGAGGGGGCCGTGGAATCAGAACAATAAGCAAGGACACCAGCTTTTCAAGGGCGCAGGAGGCTCCCTCCTGCTCTTCATTGTACGCCCAGTCAGATCCCGTCTCCTGTGTGTGCCATCTGCTCAATGCCCATCTGTGAGACATCACAGGGGAGGGTTAACAGACAGGTGCCCACGTCACCAAAGGCTCTTTTTTTTTAACAAACTCTATTGAAAAGTTTTAAAACAATTGCAAGCATCAAGTGTTGTCATCCAGTGTTGTATGGAGTCATCCACAGGGCATCAAAGCAGACTTGGAAAGTCTTTCACATTATAAATTAACCTCACATCCACAGGGTGTACTTCAGTCGAAGATTCAAGATAATTTCTCAATAGTGGCTGCTGTCATTGAGAAAGAAGGGAGATTACTGTGCTATTGTTAATAAATGATATGAATTGAGGCCATACAGAGTCACGCCCATCTTTCTTTGTTATTCCTCTTATCACATTTTGAGACTTCTACAGTGACCCGTTTCTCAAACTAAGGCCTTCTCACAACACATCTCCTCAAAAATTATCTCTCTTTCTCTTGTTAGGTGTCAACCAAAGAAATTGGAAATGCTTCAGCGTGTTTGAAGTGGAATGATGCTGCTTTAAATCTATAGTGCAGATGGAGCCTAAGACTTTAGCTCACTCGCTTGTATAAATATACCGAAATGCATGCAGGTAATATCCTCTCCAATTGCTCACCAGGAAGAAATGCCAGTAAAGAAACTTTCATTTAGCTACCAGTACTAATGTTGTGAGGCTGCTCTGCAAAATTGCTATCCCCCCAAAAAAAACAAAATTATAGTTCTTCACCCCTGCCTACAGGCCTGTCTGAGGCTTATTGGCAGAGACCATCACATCATATTACATAGCAGACATCACTGATAACTATAGCACCCTTTCTTTAAACATAATGGATGCCACTTATTTTAGGCACATCTTAAAAATACTCTTTATTGTGAATGTTGGGAAATCTACAGCAACCTTATTTAGGCCTTGCTTGACCCAAGCAATCACTGATGTTCTGTATTATGCTTTGGTTGCTACCTGTTGCTCCTGAAGTAAGGTGAGCTACCAATTCACACCACACCTATATTTATAATTATGCCCAGAAGCAGCAACCTGGCAGATCTGGTTACCCAATGACCCATGTGGAAGTTACTGCTTTTACTATGCAGTAAGCAAACACACAGAGTTACGCAGAACCTGTCCTCATTTGCCAACCTGCATTGTTACATAAACCAAGACAAAGTCTTTCCCCCTCTCCTCCTAAGGAATGTTGGGGGAAGTCCTGCACATATACCAGGAACAAAGCTTTCGTCACTGGTCACTCAGAGAGAAAGGTGAGCCCGGAGGAAGGCAAAATCTGTTTCTTCCTGGTCGTCACTGAACAATGGGCCCAGAACTGAATTGCCCACACTTTGGGTAAAAGTTTCATCAGATTCTCTTTCTGAGTAAGTGTGCATTGGATGGGTCTGCAAGCGTGCATGGGATTTGTCAGCAAGAGTCGCATTGCACAAAAAGTAAGCATTTCCTTTCCTCTGGGCCTTGTGGGAGTCCAACTTCCCATCCTCCATGTCTGCAGGTGAGATTGCTAGATCCTTGCCCAGAGATGACGTCTACCTCTAAACCAGGAATGAGGAACTCGTCATACACCAGTTGCAACTGATCTACAACTCCATAAACCTCTGGACCATGCTAGCTAGTACTGATGGGAGTTGAACATTATTAGATGGACCACAGGTTCCTCACCTCTCTTTAAGCAATCCAGGGCAGTAGGAAAGAAGAAAACTGTTGCCCTTTGTTTCAGTTCTGCCTCACAAAATTTCAAGGCCTAGGCACTGCTCATCTGTACAGGATTCAATTTTTAATTATTGTGCACTTGAAAAAAAAATCACTCTTCAGTACAAGTGCTAACAAATCCAAAAGTGTACAGATGTGAAACTTCAGGAAGGAGTTTCTGAGCTGGAACGTTGGTTGACAGTCTGACAGTTGACTAGGTAGGCCTCACTGGAAGTATTTCACTTCCTCTGATAATAGGCGCTTGGGAATATGGACTACTAGATTAACTGAACCGATAAGTAAAAATGTCCACCAAGGCAAAGCCTACGTTGAACTGCTGCTGAGTTTCCACCAGAGGGAGCTTCACATCCATAATGTGGTATCATGAAGGTGGAGGGCTTGCTCAGCAAAACATTCTGCAATCCTTTGCGAGTTTCCTTTAGCTGATCCACTTGCTGTTGTGAACATCTGTAATTTCTCTGTAACTATATCATGATTTATTATACCCGAATGTCTCTAGTAGTGCAGGTGACTGGATGTGAATAATTTTAATGGGCTACTAAGCTCATATTAATATGCAGGTTTCAGGACTCGAGAAGCATCCTCCTCCATTTTCAAAGCGGGAAAATCAGGGACAAAAATTGAGTGTGTCCAAAAGATCAAAGTGAGACAGTCAAACTCATGGGGACTCAAGATCATTTTCATTGTTGACCGTAACACATTGGAAATCTCCCCTTTCTTTTCCCCCAAGGACTTTGGGGGAGCCAGTGTGGTGTAGTGGTTAAGAGCGGTAGTCACGTAATCTGGGAAACCGGGTTCGTGTCTCCGCTCCTCCACATGCAGCTGCTGGGTGACCTTGGGCCAGTCACACTTCTGTGAAGTCTCTCAGCCCCATTCACCTCACAGAGTGTTTGTTGTGGGGGAGGAAGGGAAAGGAGAATGTTAGCCGCTTTGAGACTCCTGAAGGGGAGTGAAAGGCGGGATATCAAATCCAAACTCTTCTTCTTCTTCTTCTCTTTAAAAAAGAGGACAAGAATTTCAGCCCAGAACTGTGGGAACATCGTGGCATCATTGACTGATGCTGTCCAATAGGACCATCAACTTACAATTTTCAGAACAGAGATTGCTATTTACCTGAGTGTGCTGGAATCCAAGGCCCATCGTTCCCAGTACTGCTCATTCTGTCAAGATCCCCCTACCCAAGAATTCCACGAATTATCTCATCTCAATTATTGCATCCCAAGCATAGGTGAGTGAAGAGGGAGGGGACGCTTTACCCAGACCTGGAGGTCCAAAGGACCCTGGCCTGGGTTGACATGTGCCCCATCTTGTGATCAATTATGTGGGCTGGGCTTTATCTACCCCCTCCCCATATTTTATTCAAGTTGGTACACCAGTGTGGTGTAGTGGTTAAGAGCGGTAGTCTCGTAATCTGGGGAACCGGGTTCGCATCTCCGCTCCTCCACATGCAGCTGCTGGGTGACCTTGGGCTAGTCACACTTCTCTGAAGTCTCTCAGCCCCACTCACCTCACAGAGTGTTTGTTGTAAGAGAGGAAGGGAAAGGAGAATGTTGGCCACTTTGAGACTCCTTAGGGTAGTGATAAAGTGGGATATCAAATCTAAACCCTTCTCCTCCTCCTCCTACCCTTGCTTCCAGGGCCTGTGAAATGTTGAAGACAGTTGAGGGACTGGAGAGGGAGGGGAAATTAGGGGGCTGGGGCTGCATGCCATGGGATTAAAGCAACACACCTGTTTGCCTTATATGGACAGGTTTTTGGTAGGTGCCCACATGACAAAGAAGGCAGGGTTTTTGAAGCTTCCATAGTTCTGCAGAATGTCTCCCTTTTCTGCATGATGATTAAAGACGCAGGAGCCCTTGGGGGAAGGACCACAACTCAGAGGGAGGGCTTTGCATGCTGAAGGTCTCAGGTTTGATCCCTGGCATCTCCAGGTAGGGCTAGAATTGTGCTCAGTCTGAAACCCTGCAGAGCTCTGCCAGCCAATGCAGAGACAATAGGGAGCAAAGTGTAGCAGCTTGCTTGGTGCTATGTTTTGTTTTTCACCAGCCCACCCGACACCTTGGGTTTCCCACCCAACTGGTTTGTTCCTGTTTCACAAGACTGTTGTGAGGTGATACACAATAATGGCTGCAAAGCAGTTTGCAAAATTAAGGTATAGCATGTCCACAGGCTAGCTCAGAAAATAAAAGAAGACTAATAAAAAATAAACCGTATTAAGAGAAAAGAATGCTATTAAATGCTAAAACAAAAATACACAGTGTCAGGTTTGCAAAGATTTGAGGACAGTCACCATGTTGAAAATTGGAAAAAGGGCGGCCTCTAGCGGACAACATTGAAATTAGTTTGCAACTTTGAAAGGCTTATAAAAATGCCAGAAAGTAAGGCTCCTCCTTATACCAGATTAGCCATCCTGGTTGTTTTGCATCGCCCTGGCTCCTTATATCACACTTTACAATGTAAACATAGGTTTGAGTCTGAGAGAGGTCTAACTGAGTCCAGTTTCCAGATCAGTAGAAGAAAACTGCTTAAAAACTAAATGGAAGCAAATAAGGTTTGCTGTGTTTTTAATAATAATAATAATAATAATAATAATAATAATAATAATAATAATTTATTATTTGTACCCCGCCCATCTGGCTGGGTTTCCCCAGCCACTCTGGGCGGCTTCCACAGAAACCCAAAAAACACTAAAATATCATACATTAAAAGCTTCCCTGAATAGGGCCGCCTTAAGATGTCTTCTGAATGTCAGGTAGTTGTCCATCACCTTGACATCCAATGGGAGGGCATTCCACAGGGCGGGCGCCACCACCGAAAAGGCCCTCTGCCTGGTTCCCTGTAGCTTCGCTTCTCGCAATGAGGGAACCGCCAGAAGGCCCTCGGCGCTGGACCTCAGTGTCCGGGCAGAACGATGGGGGTGGAGACGCTCCTTCAGGTATACTGGGCCGAAGCCGTTTAGGGCTTTAAAGGTCAACACCAGCACTTTGAATTGTGCTCGGAAACGTACTGGGAGCCAATGTAGGTCTTTCAAGACCGGTGTTATGTGGTCTCGGCGGCCGCCCCCAGTCACCAGTCTAGCTGCCGCATTCTGGATTAGCTGTAGTTTCCGAGTCACCTTCAAAGGTAGCCCCACGTAGAGCGCATTGCAGTAGTCCAAGCGGGAGATAACTAGAGCATGCACCACTCTGGCCAGACAGTCAGCGGGCAGGTAGGGTCTCAGCCTGCGTACCAGGTGGAGTTGGTAGACAGCTGCCCTGGATACAGAATTGACCTGCGCCTCCATGGACAGCTGTGAGTCCAAAATGACTCCCAGGCTACGCACCTGGTCCTTCAGGGGCACAGTTACCCTATTCAGGACCAGGGAGTCCTCCACACCAGCCCGCCCCCTGTCCCCCAAAAACAGTACTTCTGTCTTGTCAGGATTCAACTTCAATCCATTAGCCGCCATCCATCCTCCAACCGCCTCCAGGCACTCACACAGGACCTTCACCGCCTTCACTGGTTCTGATTTGAAAGAAAGGTAGAGCTGGGTATCATCTGCATATTGATGAACACCCAGTCCAAACCCCCTGATGATCTCTCCCAGCGGCTTCATATAGATGTTAAAAAGCATGGGGGAGAGGACGGAACCCTGAGGCACCCCACAAGTGAGGGCCCAAGGGTCTGAACACTCATCCCCCACCACCACTTTCTGAACACGGCCCAGGAGAAAGGAGCGAAACCACTGTATAACAGTGCCCCCAGCTCCCAACCCCTCTAGACGGTCCAGAAGGATGTTATGGTCGATTGTATCAAAGGCCGCTGAGAGATCCAGCAGAACTAGGAAACAACTCTCACCTTTGTCCCTAGCTCGCCGGAGATCATCAACCAGTGCGACCAAGGCAGTTTCAGTCCCATGATGAGGCCTGAACCCTGATTGGAAGGGATCCAAATGGTCCGCATCCTCCAGGCGTGCCTGGAGTTGTTCAGCAACCACACGCTCAATCACCTTGCCCAAGAATGGAAGATTTGAGACTGGGCGATAGTTGGCCATACTGGCCGGGTCTAAAGATGGTTTTTTAAGAAGCGGTTTAATGACCGCCTCTTTCAGCGGATCTGGGAATGTTCCCTCACAGAGAGAAGCATTCACCACCCCGCAGAGCCCATCGCCCAGCCCTTCCCGGCTCGCTTTTATAAGCCAGGATGGGCAAGGATCAAGGAGACAGGTGGTTGGTTTCACGCGTCCAAGCAGCCTGTCCACATCCTCGGGGGTAACGGATTGAAATTGATTCCATGCAACTTGACCAGACAGGGCTCTAGCACTCTCCCGCCCCAGCCCTGCTCCCACGGTGGTGTCTAGCTCCTTCCGAATATGAGTGATTTTATCTGCAAAAAACTTTGCAAAATCGTTGCAGGAGATCTTGGGGTCTTTACAAGGCCCCGGTGGTAAAGGTGGTTCCGTTAAATTGCGGACCACCTGAAAGAGTCTCCTGCTACTATTTTCTGCAGATGCAATAGAGGCGGTGAAGAAAGTCTTCTTCGCCGTCGCTATCGCCACTTGGTAGGCTCGACGTTGAGCTCTAACCTGTGTCCGGTCAGATTCGGAGTGAGTTTTCTGCCACCGACGCTCTAGCCGTCTCAGCGATTGTTTCATCGCCCTCAGCTCCGAAGAAAACCACGGGGCTGTCCGGGCTCCATGCAATCGGAGAGGGCGCTTCGGAGCCAGACAGTCGATAGCCCTGGTTAACTCCGCATTCCAGCGGGCCACCAGGGAATCAGCTGAAAGGCCATCAACATGGGATAAAGCATCCCCTACCACTCTCTGGAAACCATTTGGATCCATTAAGTGGCGGGGGCGGACCATCCGAATTGGTCCCACCTCCCTGCAGAGGGGAAGGGTCGCGGAGAAGTCCAGTTGCACCAGGAAGTGATCTGACCATGGCACTTCTTTGGTTTCATTTTTACTTAGTGTCAGATCACCCACGTCGCTAGAGGTGAATACCAGGTCTAAGGCATGTCCATGACTATGAGTTGGGCCCAACTTATTCAGGGACAGCCCCATGGAGGCCATGCTTTCCACGAAGTCCCGAGCGGCCCCTTGTAAGGTCGTGTCGGCATGGATGTTAAAATCCCCTAGGACAACCAAACTAGGTGTCTCCAGGAGAACATCCGCCACGACCTGAAGCAGCTCGGACAGGGAATCCTTGGTGCAGTGGGGAGGTCGGTACACCAAAAGGAATCCTGTACTGCCCCTATTGCCCAACTTCCAGAACATGCACTCAGAAAACTGGGTCTTCCCAGTAGGACGCCTGATGCAAACTAATGACTTCCTAAAAATCACTGCAACCCCCCCTCCCCGCCCACATGACCTGGGTTGCTGTGCGTAAGAGAAACCTGGTGGGCAAGCGGCAGCAAGGACAGGCCCATCCGCCTCATTCAACCAGCTCTCTGTCACACAAGCCAGGTCAAATCCTCCATCCACAATCAGGTCGTGGATGGCAGTGGTTTTATTCATCATTGACCTGGCATTACACAGCAACACCTTCAGGTTATGTGGGTTTCCCCTGTTGATTCCAGTATCCATCTGGTCAAGGCCAGACCCGGAGGCAGGGATAGTCTTCAAACAACGACTAAACCTGCCTCCTCGGTAATGACATGGTCTGGTCTTAGCGTAACTCCGCCTCCTGCCCATGATCACCGAGATCGGATGTCCCAGAGCTTTCCCCCCTGTGGAGCTTTTTAACCATACAAAGGCCAAGCGAAGTTTCTCCTTTTGGTACAGCAGACTAATGCTGGCCCTGGGGGTGGGCTTTGGTCTGACCCAGCCAGGGTCTTGCTGTGTTCTTACAATAACCTCTGGCATGACTACTTTTCTGGAACCTGTGTTCAACAACTACCCTGCTCCCTAGTGGTAGAAAACATCAATGAATCAAGGCCAAACTGTCTTTCTCCTTGTTTCAGTACTTTAGCAAAGGTGCGTAGGGGGTATTACTCACTAATCACCATCTTAAATTGGAACCATTTCAGTTTATACAGCACTTTGTAGCAGAAGCACCATTTGTCAGAACTTTCTGGAGTAAAGTAACCCTAGAGGTGTCCTTGAAAAGTCAGGCAACTTTTCTCCTATGTCATTTCAGAAAGTTGGACATACTAGCTGAAGTCCGAGCTGGGCAACAGCTCTACCGACAGCTATTTGTTTTTACAAATAGGAGATGTGTACAAACAGACTGCATCTGATCCTTGAAAAAAGTGTGCCCATACCTTAGGGCAACTCTATGCCTTTGTGTCCCTTTTCTATATACAGTGGTACCTCGAGTTACAAATGCCTCAGGTTACAAACTCTGCTAACCTAGAAGAGTTCCCTCAAGTTGAAAACTTTGCCCCAGGATGAGAATGGAAATCGTGTGCTGATGGTGCAGTGGCAGCAAGAGGCCCCATTAGCGAAAGCACGCTTCTAGTGAAGAATAGTTTCAGGTTCAGAATGGACCTCCAGAATGAACTAAGTCCATAACTAGAGGTACCACTCTATGGCGATTCATACCTGTGTAAGAAAATATGCACCTAAATCAAATAAATAATGGCTGTGCATTCACCTCCTTAAGTGTACCGAAAGACATTTAAGGATGTTTGTTTCCTGACATATGTATGAAACCATAAACCTGAACCAGTCATAAGATATTGGATGCTGAATGCACAGATAAGGCACAAAGAAGCTTGTAAATGCTTACAAGAGTGGTTCAGACCTTCATGCAAAAGTTGCCAATGGAGGCGATGGGGCCAATACACATGGTGACTTTCGGGGCAGGCTGACATGCACATCCCCTCCCCACATTTTACCTCCACATTGTCAGGAAGAATGCCTGAAAAGGGCTCTGGATTCAAATAATTTAGATTAGAATGGGGCCCTGGAAGTCATCTACAGCTGTGGCGGTCCAACTTTTCATACAAAGTAGACTGCCGCAGTACAGTGGTACCTGTGGATGCGAACGGGATCCGTTCTGGAGCCCCGTTCACATCCTGAAAGGAACGTAAGATGCTACTGCGCGTGCCGTCATTTTGAGCGTCTGCGCATGCGGGAGCGGCGAAACCTGGAAGCAACCCGAAACCACTCAACCTGAAGCGTATTAAACCCGAGGTATGACTGTAATTTGACATGGAACCCATGAGCCACACACTGCCTTGTTGTGTGGAGGGGGGAGCGAGGCCAAAATTTGACACTCCCTCCCTACTGGCCAGCCCTCATGCTGCCTTCCCAAAGCCAGGTAAATGAGGCACTAGGCTTTGGGAAGGAGGCACGAGGTTCTGGCAGGGTCCTAGAGCCCTCCCACCTCCTTCCCAAAGCTGGGAAAGTTCTAACTAGGCATTGGGAAGGAGGCTGGAAGACTCTACAATACTGTCAATCTTCACAACCCCTCCCCAAAGCCTAGTGCCTGGCTTACTCGGCTTTGGGAAGGCTGGTGTGTGTGTCAAATGTTGCCAAGGGCCGCCAAGAAAGACCTCAGGGGCCACATGCAGCCCTTGGGCTGTGCGTTGGACCACCCTGGATTCTACACTAGCTCACCTATCCCTCTATGCAAGTTCTCGCAACTCTTTTAAAAGCACTTTGGGAGTCTGATATTAAAACACACCATTTCCAGATTATTTGCATCTTATTTGGCAGCAAAATGTGCCGTCCCCACACCTGCCAACTCTCTGGGATAGATTTTGGGCTGCAGTCCAGCACACACGTGAATAAGCCTCAGTGAACATCTGAGTAAATGGAGCCACAAAACAGGATTGCTGCACTGGCTGAGAAGTAGCTTTCTTATATGTAGGTCTTGGCTGTCCAAAGTCGTAACTTGAGAATAATTTCATCACTTGCTATTTTCTCAACCAGCAGGAGCCAAGTGCATGCTGGAAAAGATGCCAGATCTGGATTGTTTATGGCTCTGCGAGGTCAGTGCTGCTGACACACAGTTAATGCTTATCTTTCTTTCTTCCCAAGAATGTGAAAGGCTAAATAAAGCACATATTGTATTTTCAATGCAGTGATCCCTACAATATTTAAAGTAGAAGCAAAAGCATAAATCAGTAAGAAGACCCAGATTTTTGCCCTCAGGTTTGGGCACCAGGTTGGGAAAGGTGGCTTTGGGCTCACTATACTTCCAGCTCTTTCCTCAGTTGATTTGAAATCAATAAAAGGCTCTATTACTGTGCTGTTTTGGCTTTGTACACTACTCTTTTTGCTTTCCTATCAAATGCCACCTGAATTATTGCCCTGTAATGATGATTTCTTAGATCAGTTAGGTTTGGATGTGACAAGCCACATTCAGTGTTTTGAGACTGAGTTTGCATAAGCCTTGGCTCAGGGGCTCCCCCTTTTCCTCAAGCACAGTTGCAAGGAAAAGCCCATAAACTTTCACTTCCATTTTAGATTATCCACAGTTTGCTAGGGTGTCCAAACCCAACAAACCGTGGTTAATCTTTAGCCATAGCTAGCTGACACAAGCCAACTTCAAACCAAAGTTCTAAAAGTAGGCTTGGTCCAAAAAGCCATGGTTAAGAATGAACAGTTTAGGGCTCTGACATAAGGATAAAAAATGTAAAGGGACCCCTGACCATTAGGTCCAGTAGTGGCCGACTCTGGAGTTGCGGCACTCATCTCGCTTTATTGGCCGAGGGAGCCGGCGTACAGCTTCCGGGTCATGTGGCCAGCATGACTAAGCCGCTTTTGGCGAACCACAGCAGTGCACAGAAACGCCGTTTACCTTCCCGCCGGAGCGGTACCTATTTATCTACTTGCACTTTGATGACATAAGGATAAAAATGGAAGCAGAAATGTTTGCTCTCCTCTTCACAGCCATGCCTAAGGAGACAGGAAGAGGAGTTGGTGAGCTTGAGGTTTGCTACAGCTTGTCTCTATAACGTGTTACACAGGAACTGAGCCGATGAAATGCTGTCCATGATGGGACAAAGTTTGCGATGTTCCATGAAGACACAAACACAGATTTTCCGGGTGCCTTCTGCTGACCAGGCTAGCCAACCTGCAGTGGAAAACCACAACCTCAAAATGTACTTTCAAAAGGAAAGAATGAATGCTGGGCAGGGGAACAGGTCAGATTCCTGCAAAGTCCATGTGTACAAATGATTGCCGTGTGCTCCTGCTTTGCAGCAGAAGCAGCTTTCCAAACATGGAGGGTTTGAGTTCTCTGTGCTGCTGTTATTCTTAGCTCTGTAAACTCAGGAGCTAAACAAAACTTCGAAGTGGTATCTTCCATATCACGCCCAGCTCCAAAGAGAGACCCTCCCACGGCTGTTGTGAATCACAACTGATTCACATGATTGCCTCAAAAACCTGTGCAGCCGTTGTTGGACTCAGTATATTTAGTTACTACCATCTCAGAAACTTCCATTTTAGTAAGATTAGCTGTTAATGGTGTCACAGTAGCGTTGGTGGCAAAATCTTTTTGAGATTTTTAATCTGCGCTGAATCATGTGCAGGTCTTCGGTTGGGCTTTTAACTGCTGTATAAAATTCCTTTTTTTTCTTTTCTTTTTTTGCTTTAAAATATATGTTGCAACCTAGCCTTATCTGAAAGACAGTCACCAGCAAATATCAAAGAGATACAGAACAAATAAAACAAAATAACCATGTCTGGAAACACAGTGACTGGGTGTGTTGAGCAACCCTATTGGAGATTCCCCATGTATGAAAACACAACACAGTCTCCATTTCCACTTTTCCAATTTAGCCATAGATCAGGGGACTGGAGCAATAAAGGGCAAACTCCAGTGTGTCCTCTTTGGTCTTGGGCAGCTGTCTTGCATTTCAGTAGGGCTTCCTGATAGATGGTGACTGGCAACCACATCCTATGCTGGGGCTGGGGAACCTTTGACCCTCCAGGTGTGGCTTGATCAGGAGAACCAGGAAAGAAGACAAACCAGGGCACCAATCTGCATAAATTTGGCATACCGTAACTTTTATGTACAGGCTCATATTGAAAACTTAGTACTACAGGCAGCGACCATTTTAGGAACGTCCAGTTGACATCACCTTGCCAACAAAGGTCCATATAGTTAAAGCTATGGTTTTCCCAGTAGTGATGTACGGAAGTGAGAGCTGGACCATAAAGAAGGCTGATCGCCGAAGAATTGATGCTTTTGAATTATGGTGCTGGAGGAGACTCTTGAGAGTCCCATGGACTGCAAGAAGATCAAACCTCTCCATTCTGAAGGAAATCAGCCCTGAGTGCTCACTGGAAGGACAGATCCTGAAACTGAGGCTCCAATACTTTGGCCACCTCACGAGAAGAGAAGACTCCCTGGAAAAGACCATGGTGTTGGGAAAGATTGAGGGCACAAGGAGAAGGGGATGACAGAGGATGAGATGGTTGGACAGTGTTCTCGAAGCTACCAGCATGAGTTTGACCAAACTGCGGGAGGCAGTGGATGACAGGAGTGCCTGGCGTGCTCTGGTCCATGGGGTCATGAAGAGTCGGACACGACTAAATGACTAAGCAACAACAATTGACGCATGACTGATGATGTGCAGGTCATTTTGGACTCAAAAACAGGGGCAGAACAGAGCACTGCAGGGTGGGCTGGT
The DNA here is from genome assembly GCF_965113315.1 of Podarcis vaucheri. Classification (NCBI taxonomy): domain Eukaryota; kingdom Metazoa; phylum Chordata; class Lepidosauria; order Squamata; family Lacertidae; genus Podarcis; species Podarcis vaucheri. The sequence goes on along the minus strand of NC_138764.1, from coordinate 65,692,217 downwards.
CTTATGTCCACTCCATCTATGTGCACAATCAGCTGGAACACAACCCTCACACAAATTGGGTGTTGCCTGTATAGTTAAAATAGAAATACAATACATTGCACCACAGAGGGAAAGACACCAGGTGAATTGTGAGCATGCTCAGTATGCTGGTCAGGAGCTGCTGTTGACAGGCAACTTCAAGTCTCCTGCTCTCCCTGTGTATGGTTCCTTATCTTTATGCCAGACCTGGATAGCATTCAAATGGAGGGCAATTTCAAAATTAGGGGTTGTCCTCTGTAGAACAGGGCACATGGTCACTCCCGTTTGAGCTCCAACTCCCAGCAGCCCCAACCAGCAGGGCCAATGTTCAGAGATGGTGGGAGCAACATCTGAAGGGCCACAGCTTTCCAGCCCGTATACTAAGCAGCGGCTGGATATTCTGCAAGGATACGGGCCATTTAAAAAATAACAAAAATTAAAAAGTCATGCTTTCTGATGAGCAGCTGGCACTGCAGGTGCTATAGCCCCATACTGGCCTCACCAGTGTTGCTGAGAATGGTATTCTAAGCTCATGCTTGTAAATTAATTGAATTAATATGATCAGTAGTTTTGAAGGTATCTATAGCATGCAACCAGCCTTGTCTCCAAAGCCTATAAGCTGCCTAGAGCCATTCATGTCCAAGTCACTGCTCTTCTTTGGGCTTGTATTTCAGAATGATATATAATGTCCTACTAGGTCAAATGAAGAACAGTGAAATCTAACCTGAGCATTAGGAAAGCCTATCACTTTCTGGTGCCTTATAAATAGGCCACATTCCTATTGCAGCTAAACGCCAGCCCTAACCCCAAAATTCCCAACCCCCTTGAAAGAGGCTGGCCTTACCAAAGGCGTCCATTAATCTTCTGTGCTATTGTATTCAACTTATTTTCAGAGATATATGAAGGCTCATCAGTGGGACTGGCAAGGTGGCTTCCTGTACCCCAGCCATTAATGTAAAATGAAGGAATTCAATGCATCTGGGTGTGAGGAAGTTGATCAATCTTCAGAAGTTGCAAAGAGTTGATTCCTTCTGGACAAGTGACAAGGCTGTTGGGGAATGAATAGCGGGGACAGACAGATCAAAGGGCAGGTGTATACCAAGGGCGGGCAGCTAGGGTGCAGATCTGCACTGGGAGCATTGATCAGGTTAGAAATACCAGGAGAATCTCTCTCAGCACCATCATATGCATGACTAAGTCTCATTGCATTAGGGAGGGATGAATCAGTCCTATTTCTAGCTGGTGTCAATTTCACACACATTCCTCCGCAAGTCCCTCCTGTTCGTGAATTAGCCTCTGATTTAAAGTCCATGTGAACATTCATATTTAAATACGTACCTAGACGTAATGGATGTCTAGGTGTGCACATGCTGGTACTTTTTTAAAAAAATAATAGCAGGGAACTGTATTGCAAAATGCTGCATTTTGGCAGTATCATCACAGAAGCCTGGAATCCACAGGCCTGCCCTCACTGTCTGCATGTTAGTGGCAAAGTAGACTCTTGCCATCCATCATCTGATAGAATGCACCTCTCTGAATAGCTGCTGCTGGTTCATTGTGCCACTGCAGGAGTTAAGAATAAAGGACTTTTCTTATGCCAGTGTTTTAAAATTCTTTATTTGAAAAAAAAAAGAATGGAAAAATATAGTGAAATGAAATCAGAGCTTCCTTTGAATGGGCTTCCCAATGGAAAACAAACATAATATCAAAGGGTAAGGGGCAGGACAAGATTCAAGCATACGTAATAAATACAGTCAAACAGTATAAGAAGAGGGTTATGCCATGGAGTGGGCTTGGGTGCCCTCTGTGACAGAAGACCACAAACCTTGCCGATTCATGCCTATCACGAGGGCTAGAAACTTAGCACTCTAAAACCTTATGGAACCACTAGCACCCAATTCACAAGGAACACCTTTCATGCCAAACTATATGATTGCAACATGTGAAAAATGCCAACCACAATTTTCCAGTCACAAGTCCATTGGATAAATCAAGCCCTCCTTCTGCTAGGGCAGCACTGCAAGTGACAGCATCGCCCTATCAAGTGTCAAATGTTGCTTTAACTAATCCATTACATTTATATGGATACGATAGGCATGACCAATGGCATCAAACAGTCCTAAACTAATTTTGATTTAGGCTTCCCATGAAAACACAGTATGTGGCCACAGGCCACACCTATTCTCGATAAGGCAGGAGGGGTGGGGCAAAGATACTATATCAGTTGAATTTAGATCAGTAAATAAATCATGCAGTCATGATTCTAAGGCCACAAAGGACTATTGCAATTGTTTGCTTCCGGTGCACACAAGCATGGGAAAATGTTACCCAGCTGTTCTTACACCAGTCAACGTTCGCAAGGACTATTCAATTGATTACATCAAAACACAAGCGTCTGGTGTTTGTGTGTGTGTGTGTGTGTGTGTGTGTGTGTGTGTGTATAACCCATGAGCATAAATAGGCCAGTAATAAAAACAAAAATCCTAGCTGACTATGCTCTCCTCTTGCTCTGCAAAGCCTGCATGGGAACCCTCATCTAGCCCCATTTATATGTTTTAGAAGCTGAGCACAACAGCATCCTCTTTAGCTCTCCACTGCAAGACTAACCTGCTGCAGCAAGATGCATCTCTTATTCATTACCTGGTGACAGGGGCTGGGTCAGGAATAGTGCAAGGTCAGAACTAAAGAGGAAAGCACAAATCCTGCACCTCAGTTACACTTTCACTGTGGATTTTGGCCAAAATCTGTTTCATTTTATATTCTGGAACAGTTTTTTGTTTGTTATTGAACTCTCTTTTCCAACTCATACAACATTCATCCTGACAACATTAAATAAATTATCCATGCACATTGCACTAGAAAACCAGCCCCTCCTATAACTGGGCAGGGAAGGCAAGTTGATTTTCTGACTCGTGAAAATATACAAAATAAATAGATGTATACAAGAAAAGTTGAGAGCCTTCACATCTCCTGGGGTTATTAAAGGCAGATCACAAATGTTACTTACATATGATGGAATTTTGACGACAGAGGCTTCCTTAGCAAAGAGGGGGATACATTCCAGAGGTTATGCCTCAAGCCACCATTCCATTTTAGGTGCCAGGGGGAGTAACATGTAGGCTCTCAAGAGCCAAGATCAGGTGCTTGGGTTGGAAAACCTGTCACCTAGACTATGATTATGCCTTATGGACAGCATCCTCAGAGAAGCAAAAATAAAATAAAAATGTTTCATGTAATAAAGAGCAGATCTGCAGGCAGAACCAGAATAAAGGGAGTAGATAACCACTTTGCCAGGCTATTTTGCATTTAACAGTCATAAGGAGGAACATTTCAGCAGATGAAGCTGTTCTTCTTGTAGTGTCACTGGGGTGGGAGCTGACCTGCCAAAATTCTCTCTTCTTGTCCTGTACTGTAATTGACAGCTCTTGGATCCTAAGATCTTACACCACAGCCATCGGCCATAGATGAAAGCGTCATAAAGTGCATATCCTCATGGGTTTGAGCAATATCAGAAGATATCAGATATTGTATCGTAACGAAACACATTCCTTTTCTCTTTCTACAAAACCGTTTGGCATCCGCCCAAAGTTCTCACCGAAGCAAAACTTGCGCAAGCTTGACCTTAATCACATCTAAGGCTAAATTTACACATGCAACAGAATGAGGTGGTGAAGTCCTGCGAAGTACAGCAGATTGTATAACTCAGGCTGCAGGTGAATCATGTTTTTGAAAACCCAATGTAAAAATGACTCTTGCAAGCAGAAACCTAGGAAGGCATAGAAGGGAGCCTCTTTTAGACAGCCTTCTGTCTGCTATCCTGAGTTTCTGCTTTCAGGAATGTTGTTTTTAACATAAACAAGCAATCAAAAATATAACCCTACACTTAGACACACCACCCATGACACTGAATTGAGAAGAGGCTATTCCACCACCTTAAGACTCTGCCACTTCACTTTGCGACACATATAAATCAAGCTTGAGTTTTGTACTGAAAACCTTGATTCTAGTCCATTGATTACACACTATCTTTACTGCATGGGGTGGGCATCATCTGTGGCACTTTTCAATCCAGCCTACAGCCTCTCCTTCTTTCCCCACCCCCATTTTTTTTAAAAAAAATTACATCCACATGCAACTGAGACTCCCCCCCCCAAGTCTAATTGCCATGTGGGGGGTATTTGTGGGAGGTGACAACTGGGGAGTGAAGGCTTAAATCCTACTCTCTCTGTCCTCCCCCATAGACTTTTTTTGTGGAAGGAGGGCAGGGTGAGAGAGGAGAGAAAAGGGAGCAAGAGAGAATGGAGAGTCTATGTATGTAGGGGGAGTGTGGATGAAAGAGAGGAAGTGTGGGGTAAATGGGGGATTGATAGAGGACAAGTGGGTGCAAACGTGAGGGGTGACTGCAGGCCCAACTAGAATTTACCTTGGGGAGGGAGAGCGTCTCTACCCATGACTTACAGTTTCCCTTAAATAACCACCTGAATTCAACTTACAATAAGCTTCTCTTTTGCCCCCAACAGCAATTATATTTTTGCAAATATTATATTAATAACTCCTCACCCAGATTATTTCATCTTAAACCTTTTAAAATGTGCTTTAAAACGTGCCGTACAGTTTTGCTGTAAAATAAAATGCTTTGGACAATAGCAGGTGTGAATAAATAAGCAGTTGAAATAAACATTGAAGAAATATGTCAGGAGCTTAAGAGCAGAAGTGATCAGTTAGTTGGTTTTTCTTCTTTTGTGAGGAAACCTCCACTAAGGGCCTGATACGGCATACGGTGGCTGCTTCTTTGTCTGCTTTAAAAAAACTACAATAATGTACTATTAATAGAATCCCTTCAATATGAAGATGGAGGATTGTCTCTTGGAGCAAGTAATGAGCAAAATTTCTACTGGTGAAATTTGATGAAGCATTGCCAAATTCAAATAGAGACTCACTAATTTTGCATGGACTATTCAACCATTTTAAAACCATGTTCTATTTTCTCTAGGTACACAGGAGATGTGAAGGCAGCTGAATTTTCACACAATACTTGATTTAAAAAAGGAACCCACTGTAAATCAATAAATTAACACACACACATACACATTTGCAAAGATTGTAAGATTCGCAGGTGCACTGTCAGAATTTCTCATTTAGTCCCTGAAGATATCGAACAAAAGCAAAAATAAATAAATAAAACAAAGCCAACCAAAAATGCTGAACTTGCACCAGAGTGGTAGATTCTTTCCCCCCTTTGATCTTGTCTCCACTGGGCAAAACTGAACAGGTGAAACAACCCAGCCAAATCCATAATCACATCAAGTCCATCATAAGAAAGATGCCCAGGTGCGCTTCTGGCACATCAGTTGTTCTGCAGGAATGGAAAGTAAAGTAGCCATGTGACTTGGATAAACTGGTGTGATATGTACATCATTCTGCTCCATGAAATCTGTGCATGTTTCTAAGGGGCATCAGTTTTAAGAAAAAGAAAAAAGTTCATCTTCAGTGTTGAACCGTTGTCTTCATATGTAGAAATAAGCCTTTTATCATCCTTCTCAGGCAGAAAAACACCCCGCAAAAAACGCTTTCTGGAGACTGGCGTTCTGCAGCTCTGCAAACAAAGCTTTGCAATCGCCCTCACTTCCTTTGTTTGCTTTGAAAGAAAAGGCTAAGGATTCTTCCGGACTTCATTTGCTTTCCCGCAACCCCTTGCAAAGGCATCCTGGAAGAGGGACTTATTCAACCTCTCACAAGCTCAGATGCAGCTACACTCCCTTCGGCTGAGAGATGGTGTTGGATGTGAATAAAGTTGGCTGTGCAGGGGAAGAGCGAGTGAGGATTACATACTCTGTATAGACAAAGGAACTGAGTTGCAAGGTCTCCTCGTTCTCTCTCTCTCTACATGAAAAAAAAACCCGAAACACCCTGCAGCCCCGATACCTGGCTGCCAAGAGAATCAGCTAGGGAGCAGCACGTGTTCCAGAAGATAAGTGATGGAGTCCCAGTGCTTCCAGAGGAGGAAGAGAAAAACCACTAGCAGGGTGGTGCTCAGGAGACGCATGCGGGTCTTCATCAAGGGTGTGATGAAACTGGCAATGGTGGAGACAAAGACCAGCAGCACAGCCATCAAGGCCAATATGACGTTGATGAATTTGCCTAGCAGGGCCCGGGCATTGGCATTCTCCACCCCTTCCAGCTGCACCACCTGTTGCTGCTGCTGCTGAAGTTCCAGCTTGGTGACACGAGTCAGGCAGGATTCCACAGCCTCCTGCAGGGGAAAGAGAAAAAGAACCAGTGTTAGCTTAGCTGAGGGATCACAGCTGTGTTAGAACATCTGCACTGCATGCTGAGAGTACCAGAGAGTACCAGAAGGGCTATGAGTTGGAGCAAACAATAACTAGCCTAGATGGACATACAGTGTGACTTATTAAAAGGCAGATTCCAAGGTTCCTGTGAAAGCTGCGGCACATCTACTGATCTTGAGCCCTTCTACGATCTAGGGACAAGAGGGAACGGATTGCAGACTAGCAATCTAAAGCTAAGATCCATAGACAAATTCTCAGTTCTTCAGATGCAAGTCTCATTCCTCTCCTCCTACATCTTTTCAGTTCTCTAGTCTTATCAGTGCCAAACATCCACGCTCAGAGAATGATCTGTAGGAATATACCACAGTTCTAGTGTTGCAGGTCTGGTCCTGAGCTCTGCCTGTATAGCAGATCAGCTAGGATTTGTATTTATATGTAAGCCGTTCTATGTTTTTCGGAGGGAGACTGAATATGTGGAAAGAATAAATACCCAATAGGGAGGGGAAGATGTCAGGCCAGCTGTACAAGCATCCCTATGGATTCCCATACCTGAATGTCTCTGGCCCTCTCATAGGACTGGTAAGCCACCTTCTCCTCCATGCTGGCCAGCTCCTGTTTGAGATTGGTCATTTCATTCTGGTGGAGCTCTGTCAGGTCATTCAGCTGCTCTTCCAAGCGTTCATATCTGTGTAGCGGGAGAGGGAGAAACACATGCAGTGGGTGAGAATTTGGAGCTGGAGAAGTCAGGGAATCTCATTGTATTCAGGTGTGGGTATGAGCTTTGGGGGCTCAAAATGCTGGTGTCAAAGAAAACATGAACTTTTCAAATCCCTTAATTTTTCCTCTGGCTGAGATTTCCTTAATCTCCTACACCAATCCTTCCCAATTCCCAAACTCCTCTCCCTCCTCAAGACTCACCAGCTAGAATTAGCAGAGGCATCCAGGGAGTAGGAACGAGGGATCTCTGTCTATTCCCCTCCTGAGTAGCAATGACAGCAGTGCTACATCTCTAATGGACCATCAAACCTTTCAAGTTCCAGAGAGATAGGCGAGAAGAGACAGCGCTCACTTCTCCCATTTTCTCATGTGCCGCTGCTACTGGCTGGTAAATCCTCAAGGGGAAGAGGAAGGGAAGGATGTTCTGAGTTCATTGGCAATGAACTTGCCAATGCTAATGAAAACATCAGCCCACAAACAACACCCAACTTTAACTTTCCTTGGAGCTGAACAACCATTTAAGAACACTGACAGCTGACTAAATAATATCCTGCTTTTCAGTCTTGACAGGTTCACAAAGATGATTAGAATGTACTTAGAAATAGCGTACAGTGGTACCTCGGGTTACATATGCTTCAGGTTACATACGCTTCAGGTTACAGACTCCGCTAACCTAGAAATAGTGCTTCAGGTTAAGAACTTTGCTTCAGGATGAGAACAGAAATTGTGCTCCGGTGGCGCAGCAGCAGCAGGAGGCCCCATTAGCTAAAGTGGTGCTTCAGGTTAAGAACAGATTCAGGTTAAGAACGGACCTCCGGAACGAATTAAGTACTTAACCCGAGGTACCACTGTATGTATGCCAGAGTCTTTCTGTCCTTAGCAGCTGATGTAACAATCCATGTTCCAGTCTCTTCCCTCTTGAGTAAAAAGCCAGCAGGAGTTATAGATGGTCTCAGGGGATGGCGGAAGGTAATGCCAGTCCACAGAAGCAGCTGCTCCAGGGAGTACTCTACATGATGAAAGCATTTAATGATATATTTTCTCTACTTTCCAAGAGACCGGATTTCCTCTTATATCCCTATGAAACGTCCCTGCCTCGTTCCTTCAGGATGTTGCTATATCCTTGACAGTCAAGCAGAACAGAAAAGGGAAGTGTAATTTAACTGTGAACAGTTAAACCACTGTGGAAGCAAACTCACTGCAACTGCAACCCAATTATAGCCCCTTCTCCGGGACTGTCTGAGGTCAGATTTGCACAATGCTAGTTGGCCAACCCTTGTGTTAGATCAGAAAACAGCCTCCGCAGAGCAAGGCTGTGCCCCAGGATGACTGGCTGTCATCTGTACAAGCAGGAGCAGCAGGCAGGGAAAGTAGGGCAGAGTTGCCTACCCAATGCCACTTACCTCTACCACTTACCCAAGTGGGGTAGGTAGGCAGTGGGCAGCTCAGTGTGGGCGCAGAAACAGGTGCATCAGATTGGCTCAGCTGCTGTGCCTGCAATGGGCTCCTCACTGCCTCGTCTTTCCCTCTACTGGGAGTCAATAGTGATACGTGGCTCTGGCAATCTTCCTCCTCCTCCTCCACTTAAATTTTAAGTGCAACCCCCCCCCAAATGGGGGGTCCTTTAGCAAGTAAAAAGGAACCTTCTGGCACTCTGTGTGTTATGGCATCAGCCTTTGTAGACTGGAATATATATGTCTACGTGGATTCAGAGGAAAGAAAATGTAAAGAGTAGCATCAAAGGGACAGGAAACATGAAAGTGCACTCTGGACAATTCTATATATAAAGCTTAAATGAATAAGCACAGTGATATCTGGCCACTCAAAATAGGAAGTAACTGAAAATAACAGATAAATGTGTTTGTGGGAGGGGGCATTACTGGTTCATGTTTCTTCTTCTTCTTGATTTTTATAAAGTATTTTGTACTTTTATATTGCACTTTTATGTTGTGAACTACCCTGAGATTCTATCAGCAGTTGATAGAATCAGTCCAGTTGAATTCTGTACATGGAATGTGGGAGTGGAAGATGAAGTCCTGCTCCTCACCTAAAGGAACAAAACATCTTGGGCTACCCCTAGATCACCACAGAAAACTATGCTTCAAAACATGTTCCCATTTCCACCGCTTAACCTTATATAGCATTAAACCAAGCCAGTGACTTGTCTATTGCACTGAAATAGAAAATAAAAGAAAAACAAACAGCAGAACTCAAAAGCAAATGGCAAGTTAAATATAGCAATAAAAAAGGAACTGAATAAAATCATTGCATGAGTGGCTTGGCTCTTCATAATAACTTTTCTTTAGAATACTGAACAGAACTATGAAATACAAGGGAGGGGCAACCACTTGGTGATAGAGCACATGCTTTGTCCAGTCCCTTACATCTCCAGGATTGGAGGGGGTTGGGAGGGGCAAAGATCAGGTGGCATGGGATGCTGCTAGCCAGAGGAAATGCTGGAATCAATGGACAAACATCTGACCTAGGGCAAGAAGGTAGCTTCCTACATTCTTGCAACAGAGGAAGATGTCAACAAGGAATTGGATTGTGTTTCATATTTGGCTGTCAGACAGCTGTGAGAAGAACCAATTTGACAGTGGATGCCCCTCTGAAGAGCTATTGTGATGATTACCTCTGGGTAAACCAGCCAAAGGGCTACATGTCCTGAATGTTACATTGATACTCTTGGAACCATATCCCATCACCTCATTTTATTGAGGAGGCCATCTAAGAAGACATCAGATTTCACTGAACATTTTGTTAGGCTTATTGTCCTAAGTACAACTAAATGATTACTTGCAATGCTTTGTTTCTTAACATCTCATTCCTGTGCCCCGTGCAGTATGCTTTAAGGCAGCCTTCCCCATCCAGAGACCCTCAAAATATTTTGGACTACAACTCCAATCATCCCCAGTTGGTGGTGGCCAAATTTCTATCAGTGGCTCTATCATTTGAAAGCAGAGGGCATCAATCCTACATATGGTGTTTGTCACAAACAGCAACCTGCAGCTCCCCCGCTCAAGATGAGACCCTTTTGTAAAGGGCTTTCAGGCAGCCCCCTCCTCTCTTCTTTGAGCTGCTGAAAATCAGAGGCTCAAACCAGATTGCTGGACTGCTTAAAACTGTGCAGGATTTAACCCCGATCATCAGCTGATGAGTGGGGATTAAATCTTGCTGCTTTGGCTGCAGGAGCCTGTTCTGTAGGTGTGTGCAGTCAATATGAGATTTAACTCTGCCTTCCCAACCAACAGTTGACGCCACCAGTGATATCAGCTGATGGGTAGATGGACATGGTTTAACCACCTGAAGCAAGGAGGACTGTTTCTAGGGCACTGCCTAAGGTTATGTGCTCTTTTATATATACATGAGATGTCTTCAGCACAATCCAATGCATTTGGAGGGCATCAGGTTGATGCAGGCTGCTCTAAGCTGAAATTGTGTGCTGCTGGTAGAGTTTTGGTTTCCACTAAGTTTCATATAGATCAGGGGTCAGCAAGGTTTATCTTGCCTGGGCTGGATCGGTCCCACAGAGATCTCTCCGTGGGCCAGATCACATATGTGTGTGAGCACGCATGCCCACGATTTTCAGTGTCTGCGTGTGCACTGACGCAATTTTCAGCACAACGGGAGCAAGTCCCCGTGCTGCGCTGGTTTAGTGCAGCACATAAGCAGGTGGCTTGGTTTGGGGGCAGCTTGTGGGCCAGTCAAACAACCTCCTTCTGGCCCATGGGCCTTAGGTTGCTGACCCCTGATATAGATGGTTTAATGCTTCTTTTTAGAACTGTTATTTTGTATTTAAGGTTTCAGAGTTTTTATTATTACGCTGTACATCACCCAACTCCATTAGTTATTGAGGAACTAATAAGGATTGTACTGGCCTTATTATGCCTTTGTTACTCACATTTTATTGTGTTATTTTCTTTTGGTAAACAAAGCTGGAAATATGTTTGAAGCGTTGTATTAAAAAAACTTATAACTGATAGATAGATAAAGAAATAAGTCCCAATGCATCTAGAGGAGTTGATTCCCGAATAAATGTCATTCAACTTTGGGGGTGAGGGGGAGATGAGGAAAAAAGTCGTGGGGCTTAAAGAAAAAAATATTTCAGGTCTAACGTACTTCAGAATAATTCTTTCCCTGGAAGGCATGTTTTGAACAGCAATTTCTATCAAGTGGATAACCTATTCTATAAGAGTTACTGTAGTGTAGGTGTGAGGAACATTTGGCCCTCCAGATGTTGCTGAACCACAGCTTCTATCAATGCCAGCAAGCAGTGCCAATGGGAAGGGGTGGTAGTTGTATGTCAGCAACATGTGGAGACCAAATGTTCCTCACACCTGCATTAGCGGTTTATGCATTTGGTGGAAGCTGCCATTGAAAATGTGGCTTGGATGAAGGATTATTTCAGAACTTGCCAGGCCTGAAATAAATCTCTCTCTCTCTCTCTGGAACACCTGCAGTTCCTTCCTCTTTTCTCCCCACCTCTTTCCTGGTTTGGTGGTCACTATTCAATGGCAATCTAAAGGTTTTTCTCAGCCCTTCAAATGGGATACATGTGGGTGAGTGGAAAACAAATGAGAAGGGGGGGGTGTCTCTTCTGAAACAATCCTGCCTTTGGGAACAATGAGTTTTGTTTCCATCCCTGCTGTCACTGATAATTGCCTTCCAGGATATTTTGAGATATTTTCCAGCTTCTGGGGAAAAAAAACCCAAACAGCAGGGGGTGGGGAGAATCAAATACCAGTGTAGAACAAAATGGACATCCAAAATAAATGAGGACACAGATAAGCACTTCAAACAATCAAACACACATCTAGTGAATGCATGTGGGGAGAAGAGGGCTCGTGGTGATGAGCCCCTCCCTGACCTACATATGCTCACTAGACTAGTGTTTTTCAGGTTGGGTCCTCAGATGTTGGGCTACAGCTCTCAGCAACCTCAGCTAACTTAGCCAATAGTCAGGGGTGATGGGAGATGTAGTCTAATAAATACAAGGAACCTGAGGTTGAGGAACACTGCACTAGAATGTCTGTATAATCTCTATGCATATACAAAGGGAAGACAAGTGTGGTAAGGGGCCCTGCACAGCCCCAACTGCATGCAGGAAAACTGTAAGCATACACTTTGTATGCACATGAAGATTGTAAGGTCCAGCGAATTGAGGTAGGATTTGCCACTGCAACCTTGCTTTCCCTGGGCACATTCACTGTATGTACAGCTGGTTGCATGAAACACACTGTGTTCACACTGAAGGCTTATTCACACTTACCTTTCTTCCACTCTTTCCAGGCATGGTCCGCAATCTAAAGCTTTGTGTCCGAGCACCAAACTTGCTCTTTAAAGCTCAGTTGGAGAAAACATCAACCTGCAGAAAACCTGAAATGTTGTTTGCTCCAATTTGGCTTTAAAGAGCAGGCTTTCACAGGAAAAGCTCAGGGCAAAAGAAAATTAAAAAATTCATCGGACATGTAGTGTTAAAGTGTGGACATCTGCCTGGAAATAGTGGGGCAAAAGGTAAGTGTGATTTCAGTAGTAGGATTGGACCAATGTGGAAAACTGATGCATACAGTAACCTGCCTGCAGATTTGTTATGGCCATCTGGAATGAGTGCATGCAGCCTTGGCTGATCCTAATAGGAAACAGGCCCTGTGAGACACTTCTCAGAAAATTGGGAGATGCTTCACTGAGAAAGCACTCACAGAGACTGTGTGCTATTTATTCTATGGTGACTGGATTATGTGGGAAGATGCCTTATACAAAGTCTGGCTATATGTCCATTTACTCCAGAATTGTCTACTCTGGCTGGCAGCAGCTCAGCTAGGACTCACGGTCTTTCTCAGCTCTGCTACTTAGTAGAGATACCAGAGATTGACCTTGGGACCTTCTGCCTGCAAGGCACGTGCTCATTCACTGACCTACATCATCTCCCCAAAAGTCCAACCAGCCTCCTTCTCTCCATGCCCCCAGCACAGTTGTCTGGGCTTTGAACCAGAGACCTCTGACACTGAGGAAGAGCCATACCCCTAGACCAGGGATGCAGAATGAGTGGTTCCATAGATGTTGCTCAAGTACCTTTCTCATTATCCCTGGCCATTGGGCTAAGATGGCTGGAACTAATGGGAGCTGGAGTCCAGCAACATCTGGGAGGACCACAGTTTCTCCACCCCCGCCCTAACCAGCCCTAGACATGAGAGCTGGTTGGGACCATAAGCCTGCAAGAGACTTCTGCTCCCCACATCTGTGAGAACCATAAGCATAGCAACTGCATGCAAGTGTCATCCCAGGACTGAGCCTATGACCCTTCTCTCACAAAAAAATGGAAACATAATTCTTTCCTCACTACCTACAATTTTTATGAAGCCCACGGGCAAAAGAGTTCTTGGTCCTTATTTTTCCACCAGTGGAAGAGAAGCAAGAAGCTGGCACTGAGCATTCAGCCAGGAATGCATTTCCTCTTGTGTCTTATAAATAGAAGCAGTTAATAGAGCAGTGTCTTTCTTCTTGAGGAGAACTTACAGTACAGGAAATTCCAGCAGACATCTTCAAAGCTAGTGACAGCTAGGCAGGATTTAAATCATGATTTAAATCACCAGGAAGTAGGACTTATTTGAATCACTTATTTAAAATTCAACTCCCCCCCCCATTTGAAATTCAGACATTTCCTGAACAAGCATGCATACTCATGGTTGCTATAGCAATTAAGGCATATTGGTTTGCAACTAAATGGGAGCCTAAATTCAACTAAAGAACATAAATCCAAAAGCTTTGGCCTTCCACCGCAAAATTATTATTGGCTTAGAAAAAAGCAGACAAATTCTGTTTGGCTCTCTCTCTCTACGTAAACATGCAAGGATAACAAGGAAAATTACTTTCTTGAAGGATAACAAGTGTTATCACATGCATATAATTGTGTTAGGTGTTATCTATTGTTGTTTCTATACGGTTTCTGGTGCTAGGCTGTTGTTTGGTTTGTGTTATCCTGTAAGTTGCCACTTTGGATTTATAAAGAAAAGTGGATAGCTATTTTTTTAAAATAAAGAAATCCATACAGTTCTCAGTGGAGCTTAAAGGTAAAGGTAAAGGTACCCCTGCCCGTACGGGCCAGTCTTGCCAGACTCTAGGGTTGTGCGCCCATCTCACTCAAGAGGCCGGGGGCCAGCGCTGTCCGAAGACACTTCCGGGTCACGTGGCCAGCGTGACATCACTGCTCTGGCGAACCAGAGCCGCACACGGAAACGCCGTTTACCTTCCCGCTTGTAAGCGGTCCCTATTTATCTACTTGCACCCGGGGGTGCTTTCGAACTGCTAGGTTGGCAGGCGCTGGGACCGAACGACGGGAGCGCACCCCGCCGCAGGGATTCGAACCGCCGACCTTTCGATTGGCAAGCCCTAGGCGCTGAGGCTTTTACCCACAGCGCCACCTGCGTCCCCAGTGGAGCTTACTTCCAGGTAATTGTGCACAGGACTGTGGCCAAAGCAAACAGAACTTTGCAGGAGAAAGAATTAGCAGTATCTGGGGGGAATCAGGAAATGGAAAGCAAATGTCCATGCTGCATGGCTGGTTCTGATATCCCAGAATCCTTGTGGCTGCTAAATAACTGACTGGATTGAGGTGATAGGCTGAATTCCTCCCTCATTGCCTTATGCTTTGTAGCATCTCATCTCCCCTTCTCTGCCACAGCCTCTTCTAAAGGGAAATCCACTGTCAATTTGTTTCTTTGCATAGGAACATAAAGCCTAATTACATTATTTGCCAGCATCTTCATCTATTGTACCCCCACAGCATGACCCTTCAAGAGCCACAACATAAAGGCTGGCCGGCATGCCCAGTTCCACAAGTGAACGACAATTAAATATGGTGGTTAAGTGTGACAGTTTCCCACTGGGAATTAACAGCAGCACACCCAACAAGTCTTACCTATAACGCTCTTCCTGTAAGCACTGAGTCATATATGTATAGTCTCGCTGCAGCTGGGCCTTGAGGTCTTCCATGGAGTCCTCAAGGTGGGACTGAATGTCCTTAATCTCCCTCAGTTCTTCTATGATGGTCTCAAAATTATAGTGGTGACTGTCCAAGGTATTAGACTTGGGGCTGCCCAAGCCACCAGCACCCGCCCCCGAGTTGCTACCTGCTGCTGAGCCAGAAGTGGCACTGGAGCACTCATCGTCACTGCCGTATTTGGGACTAGAAACCAGAGTGGCACTGCCACTCAGAGTCCGTGAAGCCTCCTCAGGGTGCCCATCTTCCAGCGTGTCCTTCAAGTGGGCAATGTTGTCCGCACTGCCAAATTTGTTGCGGATCAAGCTAGCAAACTCTCGGGGTTTGGAGACCACAGCTGTGTGGGTGGCTTGAGAAAGGCCTGACAGTCCACCTTTGACACCCTCCACCACTCCGCCTCCAAAGCCACTGATGCTGGAGCGGACATTGGCCCCTACGTCCTTGAGGCCCTGGTGCATGTCCCGGAAGACGTCTTTGGGCTGTCGAGAGGGCCCATTTTGTTCAATCTCCTTTAGCTTTTTGTGATAATGTTCAAGCTTCTTGTGCAACTGCGCGATGGTCTGGGCTGACTTCTGGTTCTTCTTCTCAAAGACCTGTTTGATACGAGAGGCCTGCTGCTTGTCGGCGTTGTTAGCTAGCTTCAGGTACTCAGCCACATTGTCATCTCGTGCCTCTTGCTCAACCCTGATCTGCTCGGTGATCTTGAGGATCTTCTGGTGCAGGTGGTCAATGGCAGCCTTTGTCCTCTGCGGGTCTGGGTTGCCATCTGGAACGTCAAGGCAGAAGTTGCCATCAGCATCACCGTGGCTTGTATTGGAAGGCAGGCTGATTTGGCTCACATCCCCTTTATCCAACTGTGGGAGAGGAGAAAGAGCACAGAAAGAGACTTGACTTAAAAGGCTCTGTTAAATAATGTCATTCCCCGAGACAACACATGATGGCATGAGAGAGAGAAATGGTGATGAACTACCAAAAACAGCTAGAAGAAAAAGATATGAGAACTCAGGTGACGGTCACCGTATCACAGAGTTTTAACTGATCATCCGGCTTTCAATTACCAATTCATTGGTAAAATGGATTTAAATATGCCTGCTACCAAACTCTCAATACAGATGCCATTTTGAAGTTACCTGAGGGAAGGGCATATCCTGAATTCTATCATATTTCCCTTTTTCATGCATTTGGAAATATGGAATATAGAATATTTTTGTATTACAGCAAGACAACAGAGCCATATGGCTTTTTTTAAAAAGAGTAAAACTAGTTCAATTCCCATCAGAATTATTGAAGATTCAGGTAAAAACAACAACCCATTTTTTAATTTCAGTTTGAGACTTCCATCCTCAGTTGTCTGTGGTTCCTACTGATGGAAGGAATGGAACAGTGGTCTTACTGTGGGATGTCTGTTATCTTTGTACACAAAATCTGGAAGCCTTAATGGGAAGCAGGGAACATTTTTTCAGTTTGTAGTCTCATTCCCTTGGGAGTAATCTGTCAGGAGACGAATGCTGGTGGTGGCAGGGCCTGAGCAAAATCTGAGCATTGCACCCCCTTTCTTCCTCTCCTTCTGCTACCCCATTTCCCTCATTTCCCCAGCATGAAATTAGGCTAAGGGCTACATGTACCCTTCTGCATACAGGTTGTCCACCCTGCCTTAAGGACTTTCATAGTACATTTCCACTGATGTTGCGTTGATAAATTTGTGAATTGTGCCCTTGACTTATTTTTCCTCCTCAGGGCATCGGAACAAAACAGAACTCAGGAATCCTGACTCATGGCCCTTTGAGAATCAGCCTATCATACCACTTGAGTAAGGGAAATGAGAAAGCAAAGGCAAGAGCCAAACTTTGTACTGTGTCATAAGTAGAGGTGAAAGGACCAGAGAGCACCTCAGAATATTCTTCAGGGTTTGGTTAATAATGCTCCCCGGTCTCCTGATTTTGCTCAGCAGAAATGTAACTCTGCAGGCCATCCCCTGAGACTAGAATGACAGAAAGCTGATAATTACATATGGGCTGTACTTAATGGGTTTTGTAAAGCCTGCTTAACATTGACCTGATGTTCTTAGGAAGCTGCTTCAGAATCCAGGAACTCTGCCCAATTGCCAGAATAAAACCCCTAAAGCATATTTGTCTCCCATTTGTAACAAAGGGCACTACCAAATACTTGCCACTCACTGAGTTTTCTATGCAAAATATTATGCAGATTGAAGTGGTGCATCAGAGGCATAGGACTTGCAGTTTGGAGATGGCAAAAGTTGAATGTATTCTGTAGACTCTGTGTAAGTAATTTTCATACTGCTTTCATGGAAGAGCCTCTGGTGCCCATGAACCATTGTTACTAGACTACAGACAGAAAGGCTTTCAATGTAAAAGAAGTGGAGACTTAACTCATAAATGTTTTGTCCTCAACAGCAGTCCCAGCCATCCCAGATTTGTTCCTACAGACAAATGCAATGTCTGGTTTGCCTGATCAGAGATATATACAGTCCAGTATACCTGAAGGAACATCTGCACCCCTATCACTCAGCCCAGACACTGAGGTCCTCCTCCAAGGGTCTTCTGCTAGTTCCCTCACTGAAAGAAGGGAAGTTACAGGGAACCAGGCAGAGGGCCTTCTTGGTAGTGGCACCCGCACTGTGGAACACCCTCCCTTCAGATGTCATGGAGTTAAAGAACTATACAACTTTTAGAAGACACCTGAAGGCAGCCCTGTATCAGGAGGTTTTTAATGCTTGATGCTTTATTATGTTTTACATATATTCTGTAGAAGACGCGGGTGGCGCTGTGGGTTAAACCACAGAGCCTAGGGCTTGCCGGTCAGAAGGTCAGCGGTTTGAATCCCCATGACGGAGTGAGCTCCCGTTGCTCAGTCCCTGCTGCTGCCAACCTAGCAGTTTGAAAGCACGCAGTGCAAATAGACAAATAGGTACTGCTTCGGCAGGAAGGTAAGCGGCATTTCCGTGCACTGCTCTGGTTTGCCAGAAGCGGCTTAGTCATGCTGGCCACATGATCTGGAAGCTATACGCTGGCTCCCTCGGTCAGTAAAGCAAGATGAGTGCCACAACCCTAGAGTTGTCCACGACTGGACCTAACGGCCAGGGGTCCCTTTGCCCTTATATATTCTGTAAGCCACCCAGAGTGGCTGAGGAAACCCAGCCAGGTGGGTGGGGTATAAAGAATAAAG
This sequence comes from Podarcis vaucheri, assembly GCF_965113315.1. Lineage (NCBI taxonomy): Eukaryota > Metazoa > Chordata > Lepidosauria > Squamata > Lacertidae > Podarcis > Podarcis vaucheri. Next base: position 65,674,007 of record NC_138764.1, on the reverse strand, counting down.
TTCTTACTATTATTATTATAGCCATCATCTGTTCCCATTATCATGGTGTCATGGTTGCAGCAAACACAACAGATGTGTCTCATGACACCTTAAAGACAAAGAAAGTTATTACAACATAAGTTTTCATGAACTAGAGTCTACTTCATTATGTAAGTTTTGTTTAGGCGCTCAAAATGAATGGTTGGACGGGAGATCGAGATCACAACAGATGTTTTGGACTACAACTCCCATCAAACAAAGAGCAAAGGCTTCTCTAGTTTCTCTCCTTACAAAGTTTTCTTCCCAGCTTGAGGACCAGCACAGCTGAACCCCAGGAGCTATTTCATTCAGACATGTGATAACTGCAGTTTAATGGCAGATATTATACCTGCGTATAAAAATCTTCCTGAGTTGTAAGCTGAAGTAGTACAATTCAGTGCCTTTTCAATTCTCATAATTTTTCAGCATAGTAACAAAAGGACTTCATCCATTTTGCCTTCAAGAGATGTGGCAACTGAAATTCATATCCAAATCAAAACAAGCCTTGACAGGCGTGGGGCTGAATGGAGATTACTGATGTGTGCCATGAAGGAGTTTGACTCTGTTTTCCTTAAATAAATGAGATTATATTACATATTTGCTTTTCTTAAATAAATTATATATATAAGCATACACACAGAGGATTAAGCAACAACCATGAATGGATAGGCACTGCCTAATATACTTCTACAGACTACAACAAGTCTCCCTTTCCAAATGATATAATACTTTGCAGGAGTACCTTGCAGGAGTAGCTTAAAAAATGAGGCAATGTTAGGAGTCGTATTACAGAAGGTACTAGACATAACAGAATAGAACAAAGTTCTACTCCCCTTGCTTCCAGTCAAAATATTCTTCGAAAGAAACGTGTAATTTCACCAGAACTAAAAGTGAAAGTTGTTAGTAACACCCACAATAACCATTTTCAGACAAGTTGCTTTAAGTGGGAAAACAGAACCCCAATTTTTAGCACCCCTATATTAGAATGATGTTGCAGCTGTGGTATGTTAGTTTTCCATAAATTGGGAGGCACTATCTTAAAATACCTGTCCAAGGTCACAGTATCTGGACCACTGCAGATCCCCACTCCTCTACTGGTGCTGGGAAAGCAAGGAGGTGGTTAATTAAGGACTGTGCCAGGTCTTGGACTCAGCTTAAGGGGCCCATGTATCATCCATGCACCTGGGCGGCTTCCCAATTTTGCTTGGTACTGGCACTAGCCACAACCCTGTTTCCTTACTTCTAAACCAGTGACTTAGTATACATTATACACTGATTCCATTGTGTATTGATCACAAGGTTAGCCTTCCTATCTCACTGTATTAATCCCACTTTCATGCAGGAGTGAAATAGCTCTTAAGCTATCTCTTCAAGTGTTGAAGTTCCAGCTCAAAACTTATGAAAGCTAAAAATCCTGCTGCTTCTACAGAGGTATCTCATACAGCTGTGCCCCAAGAAAGGCCGGTATGCACTAATCATTGTACCATACCTTCCAGTGTTCATCTGGTTCCAGCACTCTCTTCTTTCTCATAGTAGTCTAAGCTTCACTGCTGAGCAAAGGAAGATCCTTGGCAAAGGAAAAACCATGAGGGAAGCGCCGACAAAGCTATCCAAAAGCTACCGGAGTCTTGCCCAGGCTACTGTTATCTTTCTGCTTCAGACATCCTACTGATCTGTTTTGCTGGGTGACAGAGGCAAGCAGGCGGAGAAAACACAACCCACACACAACATCATTCAGAGCAGCCACAAACTTGCCTCAACCTTATAAGATCAGCACTTTTTTTTGGAAAAAACAACAAGGAACTGCAGACTTTACAAACACTGACCGAAGGCCTATTCTTAGCTCCTGAGCTGCTCTGGGGGCTTTCCAGGACCCAGAACACAGTGAGGAGTTTCTCCTTCTCTCTTATCGACTCATAGGAATTGAACTGAAACCTTCAAGATATAGATTCTTTTTTCCTTTTTTTAAAGAACTATTTTGTGTACGGTCAAGATAAAAGCAAGCCTGGTGAAGCTGAAAGAGGAAACCAAGTCAATTTATTAGAGAAGTTGCTCAACTTCTGTTTCCATGAAGTGTGCAATTATTGCAAAGACTACGTCACTCAGTTCCCCTTTTTTTTAAGTAAGGCAGGACAAAACCCATGTGGAGATGGAGAAACCGCTACTAGGAAACAACAGAGGAGGAACAAACCCAAGGCACCACTTTTGGATGTATTCTAGAAAATAGTTCTTAGACATGGTAGTAAATATGTCTGTAGAAAATTTACCAACAGGGGCTTTCTTTAGGGTTAACTGTCAGAAGCTGAATGGTCAGCCACTGATGTAAAGTAGGGAACCTGCAACCCTTTAGATCAGTGGTTCTCAACCTGTGGGTCCCCAGATATTCACTTGTGTTTCTTTGGTGGTGAGAGAGGTTGGGGTTGGCCTAGGGTGTGGTTGTTTGTTTGTAATTGGCTGTGATGATCTTTGTTTTCATGTGTGAGTGGGGTGGGTGGGTGTTTTGGATCAGGTTAGCCATATTCTGTGGGTCCCCAGATGTTGTTGAACTACAACTCCCATCACCCCTAGCTAGCAAGGCCACAGGTTGAGAAAGGCTGCTTTAGATGCTGCTGGACTCCAACTCCTGTCTTCACTGAATGTTGGCCACGCTGACTGAGCCTGATGGGCATTGGAAGTCCAACAGTGTATGAAATATCACAGGCTCCCCACCCATTGTAAACTTATCCAGCCTCACCCCAAAATTAAGACTGAGTACAACTTCCATTCAACTCAATTAGACATGTATAGGTAAAACTATTTCTCTATAATCAACTAAGGTAGGGACATCAAAACAGGAGATTGGATATCCCAACATTTGTGGAGATGGGTCTTGGATTGTGAGGAGATCATCAGTATTGTGGGAAAGGCTCTTTTAACTCTTTCCCAATGTGTCATTTCCCCTATTTAAATGCTCCTCCCCATCCTCAAAGCTGGTATTAGCACTACATTGGGAAGAAAGAGAGACATGATGTGGGTACCTTCCTCTTTTCCACTTTAGAACTACTAGCAGCTTCATGAGTGGTTATTTTTGATGGGGGGGGAGAAGGGTAGATGGAAAACAGTTAATCATCTCCTACCTACCCTAATGTTGCTGTTCCAATCAGTATCAGAATTTGCAGCATCTTTTAAAATGCGGAGCAAAAGAGGTCTAATCATGGCTCTCCTGCAACATGCCTGTTTTGGCCTTCAAAAGTCACAGCAACGCTGGCACGCTGTCTTGTGAATCAGACTTGCACAAGAGGTAATTTCAAATTCCAATGCCAAGATAGGTTTTTTTGTTTTTGTTTTAAGGAACCTGTGTTGGCAGCCTCTTCCTGATTTTATGCTAAACTCCTTTATAGAAGAAGCTGAAAATAGGACATAGGTAAGTATGATTCAAGGAGATAGAGGTAGGGGGAAGCACTGCTATCCCCAGAGGTCTACTCGATAAATTATATCAGATTCCCAAATAGCCGACACCAACTGTGCAGATACAATAGAAGGAAGTGTGGCAATGTGACAATCAAAACTCTTGATTATCAAAAATGAACCTGTCCCTCTGCGGCACAACTGCTTGCATAACTTTCTGGAACACAAGAAACATGTTTCTAATCCCAGGCCTGTGCCAAGGTCAGGTTCAGAATTTTTGGTGAAACTAGGCTTTAGGAATAAGAAATGCAGGCAACCCCCAATTTCCGTGGGGTTTGCATTCAAGCTCATTGCGTGTGACAGTGGAGCCTGTCCTGCCACACCCCATTCCACCCTCAGTCCAACCTGTTTTCTTGCCTCTTCTAGGTTCATGGTGATATGTGCGTGTGCACTATCACGCAAGCTTTGAACGCGTGCAAAATGGTTATTGCCTGTACTGTACACCTCCACTTCCCTCGTCCTGTCCAACTGACTTTAACCCAGTTGTAGCATGTCAAAACAAAACCAGGTACACTCTTTTGAACAGTTATCCATGCACTGATAACATCTCATTCAGGCTATTGCAACTCACTGTACCTGCAGCAGCACAATTGTTCACTGGGGTGAGTCATACAAAGCATCTAAACGTTAGTTCTGGCACAACTACATTGGTTACTAGGTCATTTCTGAGCAAAATGTTAAGTGCTAATTTTAACCTACAAACCCCTGAATGTCTTAGGACCAGGGTACCAAAAGGATGGTTTCTCTACCTTAAATCTGCCAAGTCATTAAGACCAAGGTCAGAGACCCAGCTCCACATCCCCATGCCATATAAAGTAAGGCAGGTGGTGACCAGAGACAGAGTCTTCCAGTTGCTGTGCTTCATTAAAGGAACTCCCTTCTTAGAGAGACTCACCTTGCACTCTCTCTATTTTCTTTATGGCACTAGGGGAAACCTGTCTTATTTGTCCTGTTTTATGCTGAATTTTTAATTGACCAACTAGCTGCTATCTCTCATATATATATATATATATATATATATATATATATATATATATGGGTTGTATTCAATCAAGTCCTGCTCAGGATATACCAATTAAAATTAATAAAGCTATGTTAGCCATGGCCATTAACTTCTACTCTGAGTAGGACCAGCACTGAATATCACTGTGTGTGTGTGTGTATACAGTACAGTGGTGCCCCGCAAGACTAATGCCTCGCAAGACGGAAAACTCGCTAGACGAAAGAGTTTTCCGTTTTGGAGGTGCTTCGCAAAACGAATTTCCTATGGGCTTGCTTCGCAAAACGACAATGTCTTGCGAGTTCATGCTGGTTTTTCCCCCTCCCCCCTTTTTCTAAGCCGCTAATCCGCTTATCAGCTGATCCGATCAGCAGATAAGCCGCTAAAAGCTGCTAATAGCACTAATCCGCTAATCCGTCAATGGGCTTGCTTCACAAGATGAAAAAACCGCTAGACGAAGAGAATCACAGAATGGATTCTTTTCGTCTTGCGAGGCACCACTGTATATGGTGGAATTCAGCACTATGCTATTAAAACATTCTGTCTGTACAAGCGTAACAGCTTATCAGATAGAACAATTCCCTGCCCCCCTCGCGCATTGCTCTGGAGTTGTCTCGACGCCCCCTCTAGGCCAATTTTGGGGGCATGCGGGGGAGCAGGAGGGAGACCCTGTTGTGGAAGTACAAATCCTTGCATAGGGCTACTGTTGATGGGGTCAGTGTGGGGTAGTGGTCAAAATGATAGACTAGGATCTGGGAGACCAGGGTTCAAATCTGGGTGACCTTGAGTCAGACACTGCCTCTCAGCCTAACCGGAAGTCACAAAGTCTGGAAGCTACAAGCCTGCAGAGCTGCTTCATAAAATAGCAAGACTTCAAGACTGGCAGGGGTCTAATGCCCCAACTGCACACCTATTCTCCCCTTGCATGAAGCACCAAAGAAGGTGAGTGGCAGAACAGGAGGTTTATCATATGCCACCTTGTCCAAGGGCTCACCCACGCCGTACATTTAAAGCACTCTTATAGCACTTTAACAGAATCCTGGAAACTGTAGCTAGTTGAGGGTGATGCGAATTATAACTCTGTGTGGGGTCTCCTAAAAACTTTCAGCACCTTCAACAAGCTATGGAATCTTTGCAGGAAGCCACAATTGTTGAAAGAGGTTTCTTGAAAGTTATTTGCCTAAGGGTGTCAAAAACACAAGATACAAAATGGAGGTTCCCCATCAAGCATCAAATTTTCCCTGCAGAATATGTGAAATGCCCCAATAAAATCAATGTAGGGTGGAACTACATGTTACACTTTTGTTTTACAAAATGCAAGCAATGAAACTGCCATTTAAATGGACAGGGGGGAATTTTCCAAATCCTTTCCCATTGAGGCTATTTTCCTGCCCCAAATCCCCACTCCCCACTGCTTTTACTCCCACTGTGCAAGAGATAGGAAATTATCTTCTTTCATAACAGGGATAAAAGCAGCTAGGGACCGGGGAAGATCTTTGATGGGGGAATTACCTGACAGAAAAGAGTTAAGAAACTGCTAGCCTTTTGTGATGGTCTTCTATTTCATTTTTTTTAACCCAGTCCCCAAAATGACTCACAGAACTGCATGTCATAGTGACCACAGCATACCTATTAAGAGAGGACCAAATTCTGGGTTAGCATAGCAACCAGCACAGTGTGCTTTTTATATTGTGTTACGGAGTATAAAAGCTACCTCAAAAGAAAAAGAATACTATCATCATAGGAAAGAGGGAGAAAGTAATTGTTTGAAGGAAGGAAGAGCATGGCTGACCAAGTGCTTTGAATATCAATACACAAATTAGTGACAAGACCTTGGAAACAGCCAAAAATACATTTCCCTTGCCTACTATGTAGACAAAAGTCCCACAGGGAGGTTATATGCTTCCTCAATTAATGCACACAAAAGAAGCAATTTCCTCAGCCTGACTGGATAATGATATTGAAGGGGCACAGAATGTCTGAAATCTCAGCAGGAGCCTTGTGTGATCCTGGAGCAAGCCATCTCTGAGAGAAGGGTTGCACTCAAAAGGCAGGCAGCGTGACAAGAGGAGGCAAGCAATCTTGCTGACAGTAGCAGTGAGGTCATAGTGCCTGAGGAAAACCAAGCCAACTTGAGTGATTGACTGAAACAGAGGCAATTTTTAGAGGGGCAGCCATGTCAGTTGCAGAAAAAACCAAGGGTTGCACCCAACATTGAAAGTTGCACTGAACCAAATGAATACAACCAACTTAGGGCGGTTAATTTCAGTGGATATACTCTAAGTAGCACTAGCATTGGACACAGCCCAGAGTGTCTCGTGGCACCTTATGTATCAACAAGTTTTCATTATGCAATATGCTTTCATGTACTAGAGCACTATTTCCCAAAACTTCTCCCACCCCAGACCATTTGAAAAGTTGCTGCAGGTCTTGGCAGACTGCTGGATGATTTTTCTGCCCCTTGTTGAAACTGTAACACTCCGTTAGACGTGACATGATTTTTAATTGTATTTTTGTAGTACTCCCTTTATTTCTTATATATTGCATTTGGTTGTATTACAAGTGAATTCCACAGAATTTAGTCTGTAATACAAATACCAACATATGAGAGATAAAAGCAATAAAATACAATTAAAAATCAATATAAATATTTAATACGGTGGATGTGCCTTCTCCCATCTTCCACTATAAATCCACGGACACTTCACAGACCACTTGAATCAAGCTTGTAAACCATGGGTGGGAACTGAGCATAGATGAAACAACTGGCGTTTAAGAGGGAAAAGGTGGAGCAGAGGCTGCAGAAAACAAATGTAGTGAGAAATGGGATGATGAAGGGGAAGCATGAAATAAGAGAGAAATGGGGTTTAGGAGGAGATAGTTCAGAGGGGGAAAGAAGTGGAAAGGAAGAAAAACAAAGAAGCAATATGAAATCCTAAGGTGAAAAGAGTGACATGAGATTGTGCATGTAAGGGGAGCATGTATATAGTTGCGTGGAACGTATAGATGTTTGGGAGAAGGGTTGGTGGGTTGCCCATAACTTTTCTGTGTGGTGGTGGGGACTGGCTGCCATTGCCATTAACCACCACAAGGTGGAAAGCTGCAGAGTACTTTACTTTGGAGGAGGAGGAGAGCTTCAGCCAGCCTTCAGTGCAGAGGTTAGAGGAACGCTGAGGCAGCTTTTTCAACTGCCTTGATCCTACAAGGTGCTAAGCACCTTCAGCTCTCGTTAACATCAGGAGGAGGTTAGGGCAATCTCAGCACTCTAGGCTGCCTGTGTAAACGCCCCTGGGCAAAGTCAGTCTGTACAGTCCAAGAGAACCTTTTCTTTCCCACTTAAACAGCAGAGTTCAGGAACCCAGCTGGCTTGAGTGAGCCAGGCTCTCTTGACTCTGAAATCAGGCTCTGGAGCCTGATTTTCCAGAGGAGGAAGTATGTGTGGGTGTGTAGCGGGTGTCTCATGCCTTATAAAGCTATAGGAACTTCCTCTCCCAGGCTCTTTGGACAAAATTAAAAACCCAGGAAAGCCTTGGCTGCCTAAAGGTGATGAATACTGGGTTCATTTTGAACACAGGAATGCACACTGGATGTGGAAATGGAAACATTTGTTACATAATCAGACTAAAGGGAATAGTACTAAAACCACAGCAGGGTAATGGGATTTTCAGGATAAAGCTCTTTTAAACTTTCAGGGATCAGCCACAAACTGGGTAGTGCTACAGATTTTCTATTTTCAGACAATAACAAATGTTTTTGTACTAGAGTATGCTGCTACTACTTGCACAGCTCGCCAACCTCACATAACCCTCACCCTCCTGAGCCCCATATGACCAAAGAGGGCACTTAGAAGCTATCACGTCAAAGGCAATTTAAACCAGATTACCCCTGTCCAGGGGAAATCTGACGTTAAGGAAGTCCCTATTTGGATGCACCCATGCTCAGAGTAGCATTACAACAGCAAGCAAAATATCCCAGTTTGAATGGTGAATGCGGCAAACTTGTCCAACAGCAAACATGTTAGCAGATTCAGACAATATACAGGCAGCTCCCCATTTGCGGGCATTCAAGGCAAATGAGACTGTGGCCACACACATTCCCACAAATCCGGAAGTGGCACAAATAGGGGCAAAAACGGTCCTAAAAGAGCGTGGAAATGGCAAAATGGCCCGAAAACAGCATCAAGCAAGGCTTTGCAAGAGCAATCCCAGGAGACCTAGCACAAAGTTTGAGCAAGGAGGCTTGAAGGGAGCAACTGTTGTGTTTGCAGGCTTTCTCAATGGTGTTCCCAATATACGTGATTTCACTTCGATGCATCGTGCCTCAGAATGTGACCCCCATGTAAATGGGGAGTTTCCTGCATTGAATTAAAAAGGTAAAGGTAAAGGGACCCCTGATCATTAGGTCCAGTCGTGGCCGACTCTTTACATGCTACCATCAACGCTAGTTTCCAACAGGATGGAACCTCATCATTTCCTGCATCTGGACCATATCATAAGCCTTCAATCTTTATGTCCTAAACCTACCGGAGTGGAATACTTCATTTGCAAATGCAAAGTCATGTCAAACCTCCTACAGCAAATCAATCTGTTTTATTGTTTTCAGCAACCAAAGGATAATTGGGATGCCAGAAACGCTTAAGGGCAAAGTGTTTAATAAACCCCAGCAAACCTGAAATGTCTGTGCAATAGATTTGACATAAGGATTAGCCAAATAAAATGAACTAAAATCCCTGTACGGAGGGAAAGCTTTGCAGTTGTTCAGTCATAATTAAAGTTCTCTTCCACAGAAAGCCAGTGGGCTCCTTTGGAGATGTAGCAGGAAAAGCAGGATTTAAAGCTGGTGTGGTGAAAATAGGGTGGCCACCTATACATCTGTAATAATAAAAAAGAGGACAAAAGCGGGCACAGTTCTGCATAAAATTTTTGTGTACTATTTTTTTTGTCTAGATATGAATTTAGAAATAAGTACTATAATTTTAAAAGAAATTGGGTACATCTCAGCATAGTCAGGCCTACATTCTGTCTTTTCATGGTTTGCTGCTGCCTGTAATTCAGCGCATCAAAACATAGAACATCAAAACTCCCCCAATTCCTGGGGGCTGCATAAATACTGCAGCATGAGCAGGGGCGTAGCTAGGTGCTCCAGCACCTGGAGCGGCGGGGGTGGGGCGATCTGCCCACAAGGTGCGGACGGGGTGCTGCGACAATCCGCACATGGGGGCGCCATGGCGATCTGTGCAGCAGTGGAGGAAGCAACTCGGGTGCCTCAGGCACACTGACCATAGGGGTGGGGCGCACCCTGCAGAGCCTCTGGAGTCTGCCTGCCTCCTCCCACTCAGGCACCCTACAGCTGGGGGGTGACAAAATGCCGGACGGCACTCACCGCAGAGCCTGCACGCACCCAAGCCACTGCGTCTCTCCCAGGATAGTGAAAGACGCTTGGCTCGGATGCACATAGGTGAGTGCCGCCCGGCATTTTGTCACCCCGCTCAGTGGAGACACCCTGGGCGGGCCGCACCTACCGCACCCCCTTCCTCCGCCACTGAGCATGAGCTAGAGTGGTGCTGTCTCATACTTAGATTAGACTTATGGAACACTTGCCCAAAAGGTTGGCCATGACTCTGCATTAGTCCATGGCGTTACGATATATTTTCTTTTCTACCTAAAAGATGCAATAGCCCAGTACTCTGGAATTGGCCCTTTTTGCACTCAAGTAGATATGCAGAAAGAGGACCAAAGTGTGTTACTGTGAATGAAGTCAAAAACACATCTGTTCCCCTTCAAAAGTATTATGTGGATGAGCATTAACCTGAAGATCCAGCAGCAATGCCTGCTTTTACAACATCCATTGGTACCAGCATTCAACAGCCTGATGTCATCAGAACAACAGAGCCAGGAGTCTACAAACACTACCTCCATCTTAAGCAAATGGATTGGTGGGAGAGAAATTTAAACAGCAAACAAAACTCCAGCACAAATCCAGTTTCCTTGAGCTGAGAGGCAGCCAAACTGAGAAGGAGAACTTTGTTTAGAGACGCTCCTTATCTGAAGGGCTGAACAGCCCCAAGTCTTGTTTCCATATAAAGAACCACAAGAAAGGAGAGTTGGGGACCTTGAAATCAGCACCTGGACAGCAGACTAAACAGTCAATCAGGTCACCCAGTCACAAGTCTTTCTATGTAAATTCCAATGATTATTTTTAAAATGGCATCCGTACACATCAATTAGCATATCCAAATTTTATGTAGATCAGTTTCTTCTTTGGCAGTATATTTCATATCTTTTGGGTGGTAGGAGGCCACCTTAAATGAGCAGCTTCACAGAAGGAGAAAACACACTATGTGTTCAGTTCTATGTACTGAATGTGGCCAGTGAGCCATATTCTGCAACGGCAGTGCCAACCCTCTGTAAGCTGGGTAATGGAAAGTCTATGCTGAATAAAATTCAGCTCAGTGATAACCAGTTTGCTCAGAAACAGAACAGAAGAAGAAAAGGGCTAAGCAACCTATGCTCAAAATAGTAAGCACAAGGCATGTTTTCCTAGCCAATTACAAGAAAAAGGAGCTCTATTGGCTTGCTCAGAACACTGAGGTCTTTTGGAAGGAGGTGGAGGAAACTTGGCCTAAATTCATCAGAGTTTCAAAAATTTCAGTTCTAAGTGTCTAAAATAATCTAAGGGTCACCTTACAAATGCACACCGGTGTGTATGTGTGTGTTAAAATTCAATTTGATCTGCAGACTGGCAGTGCTAGAACAGAACACTGTCTGGAATGGGCACAACTTTCTCCTAAAGACCTGAGCTGATGCAACTTCTTGAGCAAAAAATGACAAAGTTGTTTTATTTAACCATAGCAGCTGCCAAGCCACCTCACATTTAGTAAGGTAAGCAGGAGAACTGTGCTGCAGCGGGAACAGCAGCCTACTTTTGCAAAAAAACAACAACAACAAAACCAAAAAACCCCGAGAAAGCAATTTCCTAAGATTCAAGAACACAATCAGAATAAATATGAAAATCTGCACATTCCAACCACCTACACCACTATGATATTCTTCCCCACAAAAGGGGAAGCAGAGCATCACAACTGTATTCTATCCAAAAGCCTAAGAACGTAAGAACCCTTCTGTAGCAAGGCCAAGAGGTCAATCTAGGCTAGCATCCGACTCCCACAGTGACCAAGCAGATGCTTATAGGAAGACTGCAAGAAAGACATGAGCTCAAAAATGTTCTCCCCACTTGTGTTCCCCAGCAACCAGTATTCAGCGGCTGGAGGTACTACACAGCCATCATGGCTACCAGCCACTGATAGCCTTCTTTTTGGGAAGAGGGTGCAAAGTTCCAGGGTGGGAGAGGATCCTGCAGCAAACAGACCTAAAACAGGGGTGGGTAAACTGGGCTCCCATCAGACGCAGCCAGTATATCCAATGGTCAGAGATGACGGGAGTCGAAGATCAGCAACATCTGGAACATCAAAAACCTTCCAGCAGCAGAGGTTTAGCACTGCAACCACTCAAAATGTTTCTGCTTATCATGGAAGAGGCAGAGAGACAGGGACCATGCGGGAGCTTCTGGCAACAGCACCTCCTACTTCTTCTGCCCTCTTCTCCAGCTGGCTGGTTTCAGGAGATATAGTATGAAAAGGAATCCTGCAGTGTAGTAGAACCAGTATAAACCCAGTAGATTCATCACCCCAATCAAGGTGCCCCCAAATGTCCTGCAACCAGGACAGGCCCCACCATTAGGCATAGTAAGGCATCTACCTCAGGTGGCAAAGACTTGGAGGACAAAGACTTGCTGCCCAGCTTGCCCTGCACTCTGTAAGCGACCTGCTGCCCTCTGTTGTGGTGGAGGCAGTCAGCACTCAAGTTCAATTCAACTGCCAATCTGATCAGCCAATCTGATTCATGGAACTGGGATGGGAGAGAAATCTTGTCCATCCTAGGCAGCAAGACATATTGGGCTGGTCCTGCATGCTACCATCTGCCCTCTGATGAGCCCATGCTCCTGAAAATGCAGAAGAAAGAAGGCTGTACTTACAAACACTCCTAATAAAGAGTTGAGCAGCAATATCTTTTTTCCAGGGCAGGGGTCAGATTCAGAAGGGTGCATTTCTGGCATGAGCAGCAGCGTTGGTAACGAGCCCGGCTGTGTGATCCTTCCACAGGGAAATTCTCCTCCTCCTGTCATGAGCTGAGTTAAGGATTGGAGGGCTGGGTACTGGTGGGAGCATACGAACCATGGATGGGGGGGGAGAGAGAGGAAGGCATGTGTGTTTCGGCTGCTCGCTGGGGAACTGAAGCTTCTGAATCAGCAGCCAAGTACAATAAGCCCTGGCTAGTGCCACGGAGAACAGAGGGAACCCGGAGGCAGAAGGAACATGCAAGATGCAGGGGGAAGCTTTTCTGTCTCCTTGGTGCTTGTTTCCCGCACCACCACCCCTCCCCAAAGCATTCAGAGAACAAACACTACCAATCAGCCCTGTTTGAATAAGCAGTGTGCTCTTTGAAGAGAGCAATTCAGAAGAAAATCCTGTGGTACAGAACAAGTTAGCCACAAAAGAGATCTTATGGCAGATCCCTTCCGCCATGCCAATTTCATCAACGAGCTGGGGACTACGAAGCACTCAATGCTCATGACAGCAACAGATTATCTGGCCTTGTGCATCCACGGACAACAAAACACAACTAACAATTAAATCCTAAGCATGTTTACTCAAAGGTAAATTACGCCGAGCTCAAGATGCCTTACTCCCTAGTAAATGTGTTTAAGACTGTAGTGTCAGGTGCTTTATGAAGTCTGTTAAGTCTCCTGCTTTTGAGAGTGAAACTTTTCCTTGGCCAGATCTTCATATGAGCACAGGCTCCTGCAAATCTGCTTTGGGTGCTAGTATCAGGCCCAGTGATAGGACACCCCCATGTGGAACTGTCCAAGAAGCTTGTCTGGAAACTGCAGCTAGGCTCCTGTAGGAAGTGGCTGACTGCGAACATATTCTGAAGGAACTGCACTGGCTGTCAATACACCACTGAAACCACTTCAGAGATTTGACACTTGTTCAGAGCTTTATACACAACTGGGGGCCTGGATACTTGAGAGAAGACCTGCTCTCCCATAGGCCAACCTGTTTATTAAGAGGCTATCTCCCATTCATTGCACATGGACTAAATTCAGAGGCCTTTGAACTAGAGTATGCAAAGCTTAAAAACTGATCAAGCATGAAAGCTTCCTATCAAGAAGCAGAGTCTCCAAACAGGTTAGCATTTTGACACCTATAGGAAGATTTGAACACCAGCCTCTCCCATCTGTTTTCTGATTTATAAATATATCTCTGTAGCTTCCCACAGATTGTTCTTCTGTTGCGCTCATTCTGGGAGTTTTTCTTGTGGGATTACATCTTGCCATAAAAATGCAAGGTTGCAATGCGGAAGGCACAGATTCAACAAAACTGTATGTGAAGAAGGAAGGAGTGACCTTGAGCAGGCTATTTTAATTAGTCTCTTAGTTCTTCATTAGGAGAATGGAAACAACATTCTCTTCGCATGCTGATTGTGAAATATGCGTCTTGGTAGGTAGCCATACAGCTCCTAGCATAATGGAACACCTCAGTGTTGCTGCAGTGCAAACCACCACTAATAACGGCAGAAGGATAAAAGGCAGCATTCATAGCATGGTTTCTTATCGTTACTGTACTTTCTGTATAGTTTCAATGCAATTTTTATTTTTTCAAGTTTTTATAGGCTTTGAGGGCGGAAGAAACTCTTTGATGAAGAAAAGGTGGAAGTCAAATCTTGAAGCCATTTGTTAAGAATAGATTGCTAAATCAACCCAATAGCCCATCTAGTCCAGCATCCTGCTCTCGCAGTAGCCAAGCAGAAGCCTATGGGAAGCCCACAATTAGGACTTGAGCACAACAGCACTCTGCCCACCTGTGATACTCATCAACTGGCAAGCAGAGTGGAGATAAAACACAGCCCTCGTCCCTAACAGCCACCAGTAACCTGATCCTCCATGAATTTGTCTAATCCGCTTTTAAAGCCATCCAGGTTGGTGGCCATCACTGTCTCCTATGACAGCAAGTTCCACAATTTATGCACTGTGTGAATAAGTACTTTATTTTATCTGTCCTATTTCAACCTGCAGATCGATTCGATGTCCATGAGTTCTAGTGTTTTATGAGAAACTTTTCTCTCTCCAATTCCTCCATGCCATGCATAATTTTTATAAACTTTTATCATGTCACCTCTTACTCACCGTTTCTCTAAACTAAAAAGTCTCAGATGCTATAAGCCAGCCTTTCTCAACCTGTGGGTCCCCAGATGTTGTTGAACTACAACTCCCATCACCCCTAGCTAGCAAGGCCAGAGCTCAGGGATGATGGGAGTTGTAGTCCAACAACATCTGGGGACCCACAGGTTGAGAACCGCTGCGTAAGCTTTCCTCACAGGGAAGTTGCTCCATCATCTTGATCATTAAAATGCCCCTTAAACAATGATCGTTTTTCGCAATTATCAATGCGGCTGGTCTGTGACCGTATTAATAAATTCATTCATTCAATGATCGTTTAAAACAAGGTAATTACATGGCTTAATTCAGCAAAAAAAAAACACCATAATCCTGTGGTTTTTTAAGGAATATTTTAACAAATGGCCCCAGATTTGACTTTAGTTTTGTATGATTTTTTTTTTAAAAAAACAAAAAACTAGCAATTGAGTACAAAACTTGGGTTTGGGGCACAGATGTTATGGTTAAACAGAGGCTGCAATCCTATTCAGTGGGAATCATTCATAATGTTGAACACAATATTGCTTACTTCTGAGTAAGCATGCAGGACTGCACTGTTCAACAAATAGTTCTGTGGTGAAAAAACAGTGACTCACCTCTGCAAATTTACCACCATCCAGTAAGCAGGCGGATTTGCTGCTCTCTGGTTGGAATTCAGGGGAAGGCTATTTAAGGACTTTCATTTGCTAGGGAAAGTTCCAAAAGTTTTATGATCACTGCTGGGGTCCAACCCAGTCCTGTTATGGATGACAGCACATGCCTGGGCCTGCTGGCAACTCAACAAAGCTTGCTTTGAAGAGAGTTAGATTACAGAGCGACTGCAACAGGTTGAAATGTCACTGCATACTCTCTCTGAAATTCTTATCTGCAGCCTAATTATCTCAGTTAATTAAGGATACTGCCAGACAGCTTCCTGTGGTTTGGCGCCATAATACAGAAATGGGAGCACATGATATTGTCACTCGGCATGGGAAGCCACTCTGTACTCTGCCTGGCCCATGCTGGTTGCATGCAAACTGATAAATGTGAACAAGAAATGCTGGGTATCTGAAGATCTGTCTGGATATGGTTAGTCAAGCCTTGTATCACCTCCACCCATCCACAGCTAATGTCTATTTTCCTGTGGCACCACAGCGCAATACGCGGAGCGATTCAACCTTATTCACTTATTCATAGAATCATAGAGTTGGAAGAGACCACAAGGGCCATCGAGTCCAACCCCATATTCACTCCCTATTTCCAACAATCAGAGGTACAGTGATATCCTGGTGGCCCAATTCTAGCAGTAAAGTCATGGTGGCCTGCCATGGCACCTTCAAGACTGGTAGTGAAGGCACACAACTCTTAGCAGCAGCAAGACTCTTCCAGAAGCCCTCTCACTGTTTTCAGTCTAAATATACCTCCCTTCCTCCTGAAACACCCCAGATTTATATATGAGTGGGGCAGACATGTAAAAGCAGCATTTATCTGTCACCACCACATCTTGTTTGGCTCTACTTCAGACACCCAAGATCAGTTCATAAGTACAAAAATAGGGCAAAAACAAAGCAAAGTTGTCCATGATCTTCACTTTTAAGAAAGCCGGAAAGGCTACCCACACATATTATGAGATACCTTGTGTACACGTCTGCTGTAGCTGTTCAGAGGTATTGCGTAATGACAGCTTTCACAAGAATTGAAATTATGAAATGGCAACATGAGGGTGCTACCAGGTGGGACACTGAGAGCCAGAGATCAGGTTTAATAACGCATTTCAAAGCTATTTAGTCACAGTCAAAAAGAGAGTCAGGGAGAAAACTCCCCAAGAACAACTCCCTCTCAGTTTTTCACTACCAACCAACTGCATTGTTTCTTGTAACACTACTAGCACTGTTACTTTTAACCAGCCTTACAAATAAGTTGCCAGCCCACACTTTTCTATGCTCACCTGTGCATGCATACCAGTATAAGCCATTGATAAAGCACATCTATAGCCTGGGAGATGGGGGGAGGGCGCAAACTCAAATTTATATTTAAAAAATCTCCCTATTTGCTCACCTGGTAGCAATTCTGACTAGCCACAGGTGAGCAAGTGACTGCCTATTTACAAGCTTGCTTTTAGTTGTATGCCTGTCTAGCTCATGTGTGTGAAAGGGTAACTAATCTAGAGTATATATTCTTGCTAAAGAGAGATAAAGGCTGCCTCCTACCACAATCCTTAAGTTAAGTCTCCAATTTTGGTCATAAGCTAGTTTATACAAACCCCTGAACTGAAGAAATGAATCCTGAAGCTGCCACTAGTGGTCAACCTTCCTCTTTCTTCTTGTGGAGACTAGGCTTTTGATCAACATATCCAAGAACAGCCAGCATTTTGAGATTACTGTTTTTAATCTATAATTCATCCATTTCCTACTCCATTTGCATCTACTGATCCCACATGGAAGAGCACAGAAAGGATATACTAGAAGGTCATAGGAATCCATATCTTGCTCAGGCTTTTTCTTGCACAATTTATAGGGATTCTTTATTCCAGTATAACAGCTGCAAAATGTGACCAGGGTTCCCCCCCTCCAGAACAGAGGCAGCCAACGAGGTGCCCTCCAGATGTTGGACTCCAATCCCCATCATTCCTGACAATTCACCATGCTAGCTGAGGCTGAGGGGAGGTGGAGGGTACCATGTTACTATGGCTGCTTTGAAATCATGGAGAAAGCACACTTGCCCACATTTAACTGATGCCCAACTGCAACCTCCTCACATTCTCCAAGTTGAAGAGACTTTTAAAGGGGAGTGGTAATATAAGATGTAATGGATGCATTATATTCATTACATCTGGTCCTCCTGTTTGCAAAAATACACACCAAGTATACACATCTGTAAATAAGTTCTCACCGCTCCTAAGCTCTCACAATTTAAAAAGAATCAACTAACATAAAACCGGGTCCCTGACTCCTTTTGCCCCCTTGTAAATCAGTGACAATTTTACCACCACCATCCAAAGAACCAGTGTTTCACTTAAGTTTAAAAACTTAAAAACTCTAGAATTCCTGACCAACAGACCTAGAGCTCTTCCCATGCATTCAGCTGAACTTGGAAAAAGAATTAAGCTACAGTATGTGAAATACTCCACCAAATTAAGAATACACATCTGGCTGACCACTGTGAAAACAGGATGATTGGCCTGATGCAGCAGGTGCTTCCTATGTTCTTACAACCTTAAGAGTCAAAGTCTGTATTATTTCTGACCAAATCATACATGACATGCTTTATTTATCAAACCAGCCTCAGTACAAAATTAAAAAACCAACTCCTTTGCTCTAGATGAGGTCCAAATTAAGGGGGGGGTCAGATTTGAAGAAGTGTTGAAGTTAGGGTGGCCAAGGGAAGGAGGAATCAGACTCCTGCACCTTTAACAGATGTGCAGAAGAAATTTCAGCATCACACACAATACACCTGGTGAATTCCTCCCATCTACACAACTATTAAAGGTGCAGAGTCCTGCCTTCTTTTGCATCTGGCCGCCCTACTTGGAGCTGAGTTCAGCAGGATTTGTGAGTGTTCAGATCAGGGGTGGGGACCCTGTGGCTCTCCATATGTTTCTGGCTCCAAATCACATCTAGTCCAGCCAGCAAAGTCAGTGGTGAGGGATGATGGGATTTGTAATCCAACAAAATCTGGTTGGCCACAGGCTTACTAGTACAATTCCAAGCATGCTTATGGCAACAAAGGAATTGGTTATGAAAGTCTTACTCCATTCTTTCCATTGGGCACTGTATGACATGCGGTTCAGTCCCACTGACTTCACTGCTTTCCGTACCAACAAAAGACAAAGAAGGAGGAAAGAAACAGGAAAACTGCATTTTCTAAAGTTTGATTTTGTTTATATTTTTTCAAATGGCTTTAGAGCTGGCACAGCATAGGGAGCTGGAAACTCCCTCATTTCAATGCCACACAGTCACTAGGTAATTCACAGTGCAATCCTCCGCTCAATGTCTACTCAAAAGCATGTCCCTATGAATTCAGTGGGGCTTATTCCCAGGTTACTGGGTACTGTAGCTCCAACGTACTTGGTAGCCAGCCCCATTCAGTTATGTGGGGTTTACTTCTGAGCAGACATGCAGAGGATTGTACTCAGCCTCGGTCTCCACCACCCCCACTCACTCACTCACTCTGCTTCTCCATCTGTTATATGGGGATAATACTGCTAGACTACCTCACAGGGCTGTTGTAAAGATTACTGGAATAAGATGCTTTATGGCTGCTGGGAGGTGTGTTTTTTTTCATCCCACCCGGCCTTATATCTTTTACCTTTTGAAGGAGATCTTTGTACTGAGTGTACAGTGGTGATAAAAAAACTATGTACACATAGGAAAAAAAGACCATTCAATGGATATAATGCACCTTGCAATTTTGAAATGCACTAAATAAAGTAGTAGTAGTAGTAACAGCATGCATTAAATGTAAACACAACCACTTCCATCAACCTAGGTATGTGTTTCTGCACAGAGAAATAAATTAGTGCAATGTTCCTAATTTTTTCTTCCTTTGCTTCTGTGCTCAGTCCTTCTGCATTAAGGAACCAGAGGTCTTACCTAAGGAAGGAGAGCTCATGTTACTACGATTCCATGCACTGAATTCAGGGCTGTGTTAACTCTCTTGGCAAAGGATTCATTCAGGAAAAGAGTAACCCTCTTCATTAATAAAACACTGAACATTTTACAGTTTTACTATAAAGCATTATTGTTAACTGTGATTACTGTATAACATTAGTATACCTGGGTCAACATCCAAAACTGAACGAGAAACAAATGCCTTCTGTGAGCTAACACACCCAAGTGACCTGAAACTAAATGAACTCCAAAGATTAGAAGCAATCAGAAAATGGGATAGTAAGACTTCTGGGAAGCGTGTACATACATCTGCTTACAAAAATTGCATTCCAATCACATAACTCTTCACCATTAAGGAAAGCCTGGGAAATCCCCTCTACCTTACACAGAGAGCGTGAAAATCAAGAAATCACAGTAATGTAGAAAAACATAACATCCCAACTCCATGCTATACATCTAGAAAACACAAAGGATACTCTGGAAGCCAATCTCCTCTGCTGAGAAGCCAATCTTGATCTCCAGCTTCCTTTGACCAAAAGGTCACTGTGCTAGGTCAGTTCTATTCGTTCCTCAAAACGTCTCCCAAGGATAGTCCTTTGCCTTTACCATTGTCTTTCTTTCCAGCCAGAAAATACTCCTCTCCTCTAGTTTACTTGCTTTGGTCTCTGAAGAGTTTCTCTGGAACCGACCAAACTCTCCAGCTCTCCAAGGCAGTTTTTCATGCCCCAGACAGTTGTCGACTCTCTAAGTAACCCAATCTTTAAAAGGGCAAAGGGAGGCAAAGTCCCGAAACCGAACACGGTCAGAGGCCAGCTGGCATGGAGGAAGGAGTCATAGCTGCTGCACCCAAGTCCCAGCCAACAAGAAAATGCCTTGTCAGAAGTGACAAACTTGGACAGACCTTCTGGAGTGATGGGTCCCAGTCAGAAGAGCAGGCAGCTCACTGATGGCATGTCAGGATTTGCAAAGATTAGAAGCACCCAGTCCTTGAAAAGTTTTGGAACCTCTCTCATCTTTTTCTATTTAAAACATATTATGAGTTTTTTGTGGGGTAGACTGCATTGCTTGAGCCTCCTTCTAATTCCTGGATCCAGCATAGATTCAATTCCAAGAATAGCCAGGCTATCTTCCTAGTGAGGGAATGGTCCTCTAAGTACGGGCCATTAAGGTAACAAAGGAAGTGGCTCTGTGCCAGACAGCAAATGGGTAGGCCCCCCACCCATCCTCAATTCCCTGGTAGTTAGAAAGACAAAGGCCAGAGTTGACTTATGTGATCTAAAAGGTGGAAGTGGGAAGGCTGCAGGCTGGGCAGCTGGGAGACAGAGCCATGCCTGGAATCCAAGGCTATGGCCTACAGGAAAAGCAAGATCCTCTTTGGGTGTTGATGCTGTGAACCCCTCCACCGTAGCCTCAGGTTGAATATATCTGTAAATAAACCATATTTCATAAAGAGACACCACAGTCTCTGCTGTGCATCATTCCAAAAGAAACACGAACCCTGGGTTCTGGAACCCCTGGAATCTCACACCGCTTGGAGACTGGGGTGGCGTGCAACAATATAGATGCACACACCATCAACCACCACTACCTCAGATTTCCACATCAATCACTATAAGGAATAGACCATAATTCAATATATGGCACTATGGAAAACTAGGAATCAATAACATGTCCATCTTAATGAGGCACCAAATTTGGAGTGAAACCATAGAGGCAAAGGAATAGTTCTACTTCCTAGAGTTTCTGATATCTAAGTATTACGATTAAAATAGCCATCCCCAAGTTGGTGTCCTCCAGATGTTTTGGATTCCAGCTCCCATCACCTTTGGCCTGCATGGCCTATGGCCAGGGAGCATAACAACCACAGTCCTAAACGTCTGGAAGGTATCAGCTTGAGCAAGGCTGGATTAAAAGGACATCTATTTCAAGACACTGTCACAGATAGGGAAGTTTTGAGCGAAATGGAAAGTCTGAGAAAATGCTTAGCAGATGGGCAGCCAAATGCCTTGTGCTCCAAGGAGCCCAAAGAAGCCAGGAGTTCTATGGCCAACTGCTGATTTCATTTGTACAAGAACTCAGGTGGCGGGGGAGACACAGAACATGACTTTTCATGTTTCAGTTCTAGCTGAGGCTACATAAACATAGTAAGGGTAAATGACGGCTATAGGCAAAGCAAATAACAGAGGAAGTAGAAGGAACAGCCACTGTCTTATTTATTTATGCGTGTGTGTGTGTGTGTGTGTGTGTGTGTGTATATATGATTTCTATCCCACTTTCCTTATACAGGACTTCGTAAATAGACTTGGTTGGCACGAACAAAAGAGTGCAACATGATCATACACTCTCCTGCTTTCTCTGACCAAAATAAAACAGCATGCTTCACCCTAGAGGCGATGTGATTGTATTTCATTGCTGGATGACAGGAGACATGTATGTGGCAATCACAGCATGCCTTTGTGAAGCATGGTGGAAAGAAAGCCACACACAAAATCAGGCCAGCTTTTCTTCCCTATGAGGTAACTTAGATGACATACACCCACCCAGCTGTAGAGTTTTAAATCTGGCCCGTTACCATCAAGCCACGCAGGCTTCAAGCAATTCTCTAACTGAGGCCCTGGAATGTCTAAAGCACGATGACAATGCTTTAAGGAAAGGGAGCAGGCAGGGCACAGCTGCTGCTGTCATGTTTGCTAGAGCATCTTTACACTGTGGCCGAGAGAGCCAGGGTTAATTCTGAAAACAAACTCAAGCATTTCAGAATGACCCAGCTAGATGACATATTAAATGTCTGAATGCATTGAGCATTTGTGTATGTGGTTTTTTTTTGGGGGGTGGTGGATCAGGATAGGGACTTTCATGAACAGGGAGGTAGAGTTTAACCCTTTCTTCCTGTGCCACAGTTGCAATTAAAGCTGCCCCCCTCCCACTGAAGCAACTCTTTGCCATGGTGGGGAAGAAGCCATTGACATCAACAATTAAATCGCTTCTTCAGCAAACTACAGTCCCAACCCTCATCCCCTCTGTGTTGTTGTTGTTAAATAATAACATTTTATTTAACAAATCAGATAACATGAAATGCATTGACTTATTCCACATGTCATCAAGTTTGGACCTTCTAAACCCAGAGAGCTCTGCTCTTCCCCACCCTGCAGTGTGTACATGACAATTGCAGACTTAGATTCATATCACCAGACCAAAAGCAGTGGCTTCTATACTGCAATTTCAAAGCACACAATACCAGGCACTTGCTACTGAGGGCCCAGGGTGTGTTGACAATGGAGTTCTATCTTTGAGCCCAACCCTCACACTAAGCAGAAGCAGAGGGAAGATTATACCTTTTCTAGCAATTAAGTGACATCCTACAAGATTACATTTTTAAAAGAGCCATTGTTTTAGAGCATGGACTTTGAACATAATGTTGGGGTGGTGTATCTGTGTGACAGCTAAATGGAAGGATGTCACAAACCTAATTCCATTGCTCCCCCTGCCGAAGGAGTATCTGTGACTTTCAAACTGACAAGCCTCAGATCCTTCTGTATACTGTTGCTTCCTGGTCATAATGAACTAAAGCAGGCTTCCTTCTCAGATCCAGAAGCTTCCCTCTGGGTAACACAGCACTCTGAAAGTGCAATTGCTGGTCACTGACCTTCTCCATTCCGAAAGAGTAATCATCGGTCCATAGCTACTCAAGATGTGTAGAACCTTTTATAGAGGTAACACCACTACAGACCTTTACTGAAAGAACAAATTCAATGAACAGCTTATGAAATATGATCTGTTGCCAGCCAGGAATCAATCTCAGTCTCACACAGAATCAGGAAAAAGGCATGATGCAGGAAGTGTAAATGCAACCAGCTACACCACAATATTTGGCAGAACAGCAGTTTTCCCGGTACATCTCATGTACCAGAGTAAAAATATGCCAGAAGGGATCTTTGACTACCAGCTCTTATGAAGAAACGCAAACAATGGGCATTATAGCAACAATCCTTAATAATTCAGAGGAATACAAACATTCAACCAGTTTGAAACACCATAATCTAAAATGCCTGGCAAAACAAACAAACAAGGTGTTAACCTGGTGTCAAAAAACAAAAACAAATGTTGGCACCCCCTCTCTTGGGAGGACAAGCCCATAGTGGTGGTGCCACCACAGAGAAGTCCTCTCTATTATGCATTTGTAATGTGCTTCTCCTAAAGAGGAAACATGGAGAAGGGTCTCTTTTAATTATCTTAATGCACAGGCGAGCTGATATTGAGGAGGTCTCTCCCTCAGATATTTGGAGCCCAAGCCCTTTGAAGATAAACACCAGAATTGCACTCAATAGTGAACTGGAAGCCAATGTACTGTAGTTTGTTATGAACTGACATTAATACATCTCCTGGGTAAACCAGCCAGAATTTTAGCAGCCAGACTGGAGCTTCTGAACCATTTTCAAGATACCCATCATGCACTTATTGCAATCCAACCTGGAGGTTATCAGATCTGGAGGGTCACTGTAGCCAGGCTATCCCTATGCAGGAAAGGCCGCAGCTGACAAACTAGCAGAAACTGGTAAAAGGTGCTTGAGGTCACTGAGGCCATTTGGGTCTCAGCTGTCAATGTTGGATCAAAGAACACCTCAAGCGCCTTGTCCTAAGCTCCTAAGAAGGAAAGGCAGTATAGAAATGTAATAAACAAACAAACAAACAAAGCTGTGGGAATGGGAGATCTTCAAACAGGTTATGGGGAGCTCTTACTGTTACTAGTATATATAGATGGGCTCTGTCCAGGGTGGACAACAGTGAGCTAGATGGATCTGACACAACATAAAGGCACATTCCTGTGTTTGTCTGATCAACATGGCTACAACAGCCAAAGATGAAACTAAAAAAGTGTTTGGATTTGTTGGGGGGGACTGTACCCCCCAAATCCTAATTACACAGTGATTTGTGTGCACGTGTTTGTTTTAGAAATATGTTGGCCAAGTTCTGATTTAATGAGTCCCAGCATGTCTTCTGCTACTAAAATAAGAAATTGGAATAAACTTAAAGAACCAGCAAAGCTATTGCAGTACCCAGGCCACACAGAGAATGTCACTAGTCTAAATCCAGATTCGGGGAGGGAGAGAAATATCACAATTAATTTATCATTACTCATCATACCATATCATACTGTGGAAATCATTTACCGAGATTGCTAAGATGAGCATTAGTGAAGTGGATTGACTATGATGATGATTTATTCAATTTATTAACTGCTTTTTTATAGAAGGGAAAGGGCCACAGCTCAGGTAGAGCATCTGAGTTGCATGCAGAAGGTCCCAGGTTCAGTCCCTGTCATTTCCAGTTAAGGTTGGGAGAGACTCTGGTCTGAAACTCTGGAGAAGCCATTGCCACTCATTGCAGACAATACTGGGACAGATGGACCAAAAGTCTGACTTAATATAAGACTGCTTCCTATGTTCCTATAAAAAAAGAGAGTCTCAAAGTGACTTACATTGTAAAAATGCAAAGATACTATAAAATAACCCAAAGCAATAAAAAAATACATTGTCCACCCACCAGCAATCAATAATCAGATTAGATGGAGGACAGGGACATCAGTGGCTGAAAGACATAATAGCTAGCAATGGAGCCTCCACATTCAGAGGCAGTTTGCTGATAATTACACAATGCTAGGAACAAAGAATAAGGATAGCTACTGCAGACTTGCCCTGCTTGCAAGCTTCCTTTGGCCATATGAGTGGCTCTAGTCGGGGACAGAATGCTATGCTAGGGAGATCTTTGTTCTGGCACAGCACAGCAATTATATTTGTACAGATATTGCCCTATTTATCAGAATCGCCGTAAAACTCTCATCAATGGATTCAAGAGGTTCCTGGAACGCTGTAGCACAGAGCACTTTACATTAGAAGGTTTCCAGTGTGCCATATCTGTTTGAGCAGGAGCAAAAGAAAGGTTTTTATCTAGGACATGAAGGCACAGATCTCCCGCTGGAGCCAGGCAAATACTGTAAATAGATCAGCACAGCTGCTCTGCCTCCTCCACCCGCATGAGAGTACAGTCAGCCTGCTTCATCACAGGTGCAACCATCCTACACTCCCAGCACATACCCAAAACACACACTTCCCACTCTCTCTCTCTCTCTCTCTCTCTCTCTCTCTCTCTCTCTCGCTGGGTTGCAAAAATCACAGCAAGAGGCCAATCTGCCTCCATTTCAACTGTCCCACCACCTCTAGAGCTCTGTATTTGCTGGCAAACACGGCTGGGGGCGCATTGTGCTTTAGAAGTGACATTGGATTCAAACTGAATTGTTTCTGTTAAAAACAGAAAAAAAAATTAATGCTGCAACAAGCGTCTTCCACTGTTGATGCTGCAAGCCTCCGACCCTGGATTTCAACCAATGTATCCTTATGCTATTGAATTTCAAACTGAGAGCGATCAGTTACCTCTTTGTTCCACCTTTCAACAGCCTGCTCCATTGTTGCCTATCAGGCACCCCTCCCCTCTCTCCCGTCATTCACATTCCAAAGGTAGAACAATGCACTTCAAAGCCTCCAACTTGGGGGAGGAAGTCCGGGTTGGATGTCCAGACTGAACGCTCACCTGGGTATGAACCATCTCGTGGAATCAGGCAGGGGGTACAATCCCAGGCGACCTTCTGCCCCTCTCTCCTGTGGCACCATGTACAAATCCTGCTTGGGGTCCCAGCGTGCAGCAGCCCTTCTTGGCAAGGCGGAGGGTTGGAAGGTAAAATATTACTTCAGCCATGCAGGAAGGCTTCAACCCTACAGAACCCTTCCATTCTGCTTTAATCCGACAGCGCCTGCAAACCATCCTGCTTGAGCGACAGCCAGTGGGGATTAAGGCCTGCGGGTGGAACACCAATCATTCCCATCCCTCCCACCTCCCCCTGCGGCTGCTCAGCGAGATGGGTGATTCCAGTCTCGGTAATCCCCTTCTGTCTCACTCTCTTCCAGGGAAGTCTGGCAGGTCACCAAAGGGGAGATTAGTGAGATAATGAAAATGCCCCCCTTGGAGCACTCCTACCTCCATTGCTGGGGTCTGCACAGCACCATCACCCTCTCCAGGCGAGGCAGATGCTTCAGTCACCCAGCAGTGGTTTGGTGCGCGGATGGGAAATCTGTATTCCCCACCACCAGGCAAATCCTTCTTGCAAGGCTGCAGCATCACCAGCTGGCTTCAGACAGAAATGCTGTGCTACCTTCTCTCACTACAAAGAAAACAGCCTCATCAGCAAGACAGCTGATGCTGAAACTCGCATCTTCCTGCTCCTCCTCCTCCTCCTCCTCCTTGGCAGTGTGCATTATCGTGCAAGCATGAAACCCACCCTATGTGCAAGAACGTTCAAAGGAAGAAATGAATCAACACAGGATTTGTGCCTTATTGTCCAAGTGTAGGTATCAGGCACTCTGAGATACAAGATATCTGATTTCACAGACTCGTGATCTGAGCTACTGCAGGTTAATCCCATGCTCCACATCCTGCTTGCACATCGTTTGTGGAAGTGGTAATAGCAATGTATCCTTAATTAAATACTAATGCTAATTAATTAAACACCCATGCTAATTAAATAATGAAATACTAATTGCGCGCTAAATCTCAAATGGCAGATCCCATAATAAAATTGTAGTTGATTTCAATACAGTGGAAAATCTACACTGAAAACTATTGTGCTGAAAAAAGCTGGACATAATGTTTCTTAAATAAAATCAATGTTGCTGTGAAAATAATAACCCATGTTAGTATTTATATAGTGTCATCAATGCACAAGGTGTTTTGCATAAGCAAAAAAGATCGGTCTCTGCCCCAACATACAACATAAATTATTTATAATAAATAACAGGGAGATACATGGCTAACAAACAACAAATATATTATAGTAGGGCATTTAATGTCTTTTTTTAGACCAACTAAAATGTTGCAAAATAGGGAACAAGCTTTCAAGTTCTTACTGTGGTTTGGGGGGGGAATTACGGATTGACTCAGCTACTTATTTTTTTATATGTTATAAACAACACAGAGAGAGCTAACTGGGGATGAAGTTTTTCCTTAGAATCAAGCTTTTTCTTTTCTTAAAATCAAGTGGAACGGACTCCCTCGGAAGGTGGTAGACACTCCTTCACTGGAGGTTTTTAAGCAGAGGTTGGATGGCCACCTGTCATGGATGCTTTAGTTGAGATTCCTGCATTGAAGGGGTTGGACTAGATGACCCTTGGGGTCCTTCCAACTGTTCAGCTCTATGATTCCATGATGTAATTTTTATGAAATAAATAAATACTTCTATTCCATGCTCTCTCTTTCCCTCTCTCCCCTGCCCCCCATATTTCTCCACTTTCTGGATCATCACTGCACTTTTGCAGGTTTGAGCCCCGTATGGGACAGCTGAATATTCCTGCATTGCAGACGGGTGGACGAAATGATCCTCAGGGCATTTTCCAACTCTATGATTCTGTCTAATACTACTTAACCCTGTTCATTCTCACTACCTTGTTATCAAACCTGTCCCTTTCTCCTATGCATCTCTACAGATACAAGTCTTTTCCTTACTTATGCTGGCTTTCCCCCAAATAAACAGTACTTGTGGTAATAACAGTCATGCTAGTAGTCATGGAATCTCTCATCTCAACTAACCCCATCTTGAACTCAAATTGAAACAGGAAGCTTAATCTGCAGTAATTAGCAGCATACATGTCAGATGGCAAGATCTGGCAGTCATATTATACATGCAACATAATCCCTCCATATTTACTCAGAACTAAGTCTCACTCTGTGCAATAGACATATTCAAAAGTATATGCAGGATTGCAGGCTAGGGAACTCTAAAAGCTAACAGACTTTGTCAAGTTTCAGTGGAAATATGGACTGGCAGCTCTTTTCACACTTCCTAGCTGGGGAGAAATAAACTTGCAAAGCTCTGAATGGGGTAAGGGAAAGGGCTATACCACTTGCAGTGAATTTCACACCAAGCAGCCTGAAAGCTGTGGTCCTGGATATGCTTAGTCCAGGGTAAAAAAAAAATAAGGCAAAAAAGGGGTAGCAATCAGGAGAATATGGCAGATATCAGAAGAGTAGCTGTGTTAAGTCTGTTGCCACAAAACAACAAAGAGCCTTGTGGCACCTTAAAACCCCAGACTGGGCAAAAGATTCCTGCATTGCAGAGGATTGGACTAGATGACCCTCGTAATCCCTTCCAACTTTACAATTTTATGGCATATCCATTTGGGCCTGGTTCTTGTTTTGCATTTCCTTTCCCTTTGAACACACACCTCTACATTCCCTCCTTTTCCACCAGCAGGGCACTGGGGGCAGGAGGCCTTATTAGGGAAAGCGTGCTTCGGTTTAAGAATGGTTTCAGTTTAAGAATGGACTTCTGGAATGGATTACGTTCATAAACTGTACTTTATGCATCTGATGAAGTACGCTGTGATCCACTAAGTCGATTACAGTGGTTCCTCGGTTTAAGAACAGCTCTGTTTATGAACGATTCGGTTTACGAACTCCGCAAAACTAGGAGTAGTGTCCCAGTTTGCGAACTTTACCTCGGTCTAAGAATGGAAGCCAAGTGGTGGAAGGGCACTGGCAACAGGAGGCCTCATTAGGGAAAGCACGCCTCGGTTTAAGAACGGTTCCGGTTTAAGAACGGACTTCCGGAACGGATTAAGTTTGTAAACCGAGGTACCACTGTAGGTTTTAAGGCGCCTCAAGGGTTGTTTGTTCTTCTGGCAGGTTTGATCATTCTGGATGATGGGGGAAGGGGGCCTTGAGGATCAGTGCCCACCCTCCCCTCCCTTTCGCCACTGATATATTCATACTATCACATGAAGGGCCTCAGCCCCAAATCAGGCTCTTGCTGCAGCAACATTATACTGTATAGGAAACTCCTTGTGTGGTGGTAACATTAGGCTGCCATGATATACACACTTTAATAGTAGTATTTTAGGGAAGGTGGAAGATTCAATTTGGTTTGAATCTAAAGGCAAATCTGCCTAACTCACACAAATTTCTTAAATACAGTGGTACCTCAGGTTACATACGCTTCAGGTTACAGACTCCACTAACCCAGAAATAGTGCTTCAGGTTAAGACCTTTGCTTCAGGATAAGAACAGAAATTGTGCTCCAGCGGCACGGCGGCAGCGGGAGGCCCCATTAGCTAAAGTGGTGCTTCAGGTTAAGAACAGTTTCAGGTTAAGAACAGACCTCCGGAACAAATTAAGTACTTAACCCGAGGTACCACTGTAACACAATTTCTGAAATAATACACAGACTCTATTTTCCTTTTCCCTGGTTATCCTAGTCTGAAGTTAAGTGTGTTTTCCTGTGTATACGGTGGTACCTCGGGTTAAGTACTTAATTCATTCCAGAGGTCTGTTCTTAACCTGAAACTGCTCTTAACCTGAAGCACCACTTTAGCTAATGGGGCCTCCTGCTGCTGCCGCACCGCCGGAGCACGATTTCTGTTCTCATCCTGAAGCAAAGTTTCTATTTCTGGGTTAGCGGGGTTTGTAACCTGAAGCGTACGTAACCCGAGGTACCACTGTATTCCATCTGAGAGGTTTGTAAATCCACTGGAATAAATTCCACAATGAGAGCTTCCAGATTTCTTAATCTCACCCTGTTATTCCAAGGGACATAAAAAGAATAATATGCCTTGAAGCAGTTCCTGAAATAATTAAATACTGGGTTGATTTACTCAGCAGCCCAATCAATCACCTGATTCCCGAATGTCTCCTACCCAGCATGATTTTTGTGAAATTCTAACTTTGTATCATTTTATTTTGCTGCCAGCAGAGGGAGATCTGGATTAGCAGAACTCGAGCAGAAGAATGGAGTCGTCTGGGGCGCCTTGGGATAGAGTGGCCTTGGAGTGGAGATGGTGAGTCAAAACTGTGTTTGACATGGCAGACAGCAGAGACTTACGGTAATTGCACGTATCAATAGCAATGACAAGCTCTTGCTGATGCAGAGCAATTATATGAGATAAATAATCTAGCTCTTATGCTTAAGATATTATGCAATGAACTCCCAATTTCTTTTCTGTTCTGTTATCACTAGGTTTTATCTGGTGTGTTCTTACTATTTTACAAATATTCAGCACATACGAGTCCCTACAGACCTTCACAAAGAAAGGACAAAAATATATGGATTGACATTCTATTTGTAGCTAAAATGTTAGTAAATCATAAATCCATTTATCTAGAAATAGACTACCTGATTCTTTTTCATCA
Organism: Podarcis vaucheri; assembly: GCF_965113315.1. NCBI lineage: Eukaryota > Metazoa > Chordata > Lepidosauria > Squamata > Lacertidae > Podarcis > Podarcis vaucheri. The sequence goes on along the minus strand of NC_138764.1, from coordinate 65,643,446 downwards.
TAGAACTTAACTAAAGGTATGCATTTAAACAAACCATCACCTGGTGCTCTTCAGAAGCTTTGGGCTACAACTTCCATCAGTCCTAGCCAGTCCCCCTCAATTTAATGCCTGTTTAATCTATATTTTTTCTTTTCTTGCAGAAATTGACTAGAAGTTTGTTTTTGTTTCTTAATGTTGCCAACAACTTGTTTGCCATCTCATTGACCAGTTACAATATTAAGCCCCCATCTGGAAGCACCATTTGTGTGTATGCACTTAAATTAAAAAGGAGTCCTTGCCGACATTCAACTGAGCACATGAACAACTCCCCTCTCCACGCATTCGCTCCTCATGGAGATGTTGGAAGAATATATCCTTACAGCATCTGACACAACTTTAAAAAACATTCTCCCACAATGTTTTAACTTTCAAACAGGCTGCACATAAGTGCTATTTATTGCCACCAAGGTCCTTACTCCACCAATATTTTATTCTGTGATCTGCCCTAAGATATCTTGGGTATAGGGCAGTATATAAATTCAATAATTAAAATAAAGATTATGTTGCCACATACATTTTGTTAGATTTTTCTCTAAATGCCTTCAGTAAGTAGTTAGGCAAAGTCTCTCATGTGCCACTCTACAGAATTAGACAGGAGCTTTATACTGCTCTGTTATGCCTGTGTATTTTGAAGGTCCTCAAACTTTAACAATGTGGGACAATCAAGTCTTGAAAGTAAAGTTGGAGAAAGGCAGGACGATTCTTGATAAAACCCCCAAGACACACCCTGCCTCCTCCTAATTTTACCCAGATCATACCCTCCTTCCCTTCAATAAAGGAGTAGCTAAGGAAGCTATCACAAAATATAAAGGGGCTGAGTTTTGCTGCTCCTGTTTTTTGAGCACTGTCCACCAATTAAATTATGACTTTGTTCAGAACTCACTTGTCAGTCCTGTCCCTTAAGCCAGAACTTTCTCAGCCATTAGCCCCTGCTGCTGCACTGTTGGTAGGGGGACTGAGAAACCCCTACCCCATGTGCTCAAAGAATGCCAGAATGTGTGTGTCACATGGCTATAAGGCTGTTCCTGCCCCTCCATGCCCAGCTATTGACTTGCTCAGAAACCACACACCCTCCTAGTTGTACATTTACTATGTATGAGAATAAGAAGGTGCCCTATGTAAGTGGAGGCTCTACCATCCAAGGGGAGATCCTGGGTCACTCAGGATCTCCCTTGATGGTTGAGCTTTACATGTGTATGTCGATAAGTGTACACAACACTTTTTCAAGCATACTAAGTGAGGAAGAGGCATGACCATATGTGTGTCAGCAGCAGGGGCAGGCCTACCCTTCTTATTTGGTGATTACTCAGAGCCAAGTAAGATTGTCTTCCATGAACATGGTCTTAAAGTGTGTCCATAGGTGACTGTGGAGACCAGTTCTGGGAACATAGGTTTCCAGGCAAGAGTTGACCATGGTGAGGGTTTGCCAAACGTGCCTTCTTCTTAGCATGTTTTTCCCTTTCGTCCTGACTTCAAACTTCTTCAAAGTCCACAACACCTTTGGTAAAGGCTGTTCTCCAACTGGAGTGCTTCACAGCACACACACCCTGTCACACCTTCTTTTAATGAGTGCAAGGGGATCATCTGGATCCCCTTACCCATTGTTGGTAGCCTCGCAGCTCATCTGAAATGTCCCCAGACCCACTGACGGGTCCCACCTTCTGGAAATTCTCCATGGACCCTTCGCTTGAGCCCCTTCCACTGATCTCTTGACCTGAATGAAGGCTGTAATAATGAGGCACTGGAACCATTCATTAAAATGTGAGTGAATCGGTTCCAGAAAGCAGGCCAAGGCAGGTGATTAATGCCATAAGGAAATAATCCTACCGTGAAGCACCAGTTTCCTTTATTGCACTGGTAAGTGATTTTACTTACTCGGTCCAAAGCAGCACAATTATGAAGGGCTTTAAAATAAATGAAGTCAAGTTGTGTGTGTGTGTGTGTGTGTGTGTGTATTCTTAAGTATAGCAAGCAAAGTTGTTGCTTTAAAAAATGCTGTTCTTGATTGTAGGGGATTTCTCCTAACCAAAAGCTATCAACTTTAGACTGATTTGACGTTCTAACGTGATACGGGTTCCACTCACAGCAAACCTACAATCTCAGACAGCGTCTCCTCGACATTCACCTTTGTGCCAGTAGCTATTATTTTGGTAACATTGCAAAAAGCTACAAATCAGGAAAAGACACTGCCTGTCCACAGCCATAAGATCAAAGCTTTTCATGACCTACTTGCAAGGCTAAGAAAATGCACTGGCTATTCCCATTGTCCAGATAACAGACACCAGAGATTTAATTAAATGGACAGCAGCTGGTTTCAGATTGTCACAAATTTGGCTTCAATTAGCTACAGTCTCAAACACCACAGAACTTAGCCCAGCTGGGACAGGTGTTGGGAAGGTTCCAAAAAATTCCCACAGGGAGAACAGGGAGACTAGAATCCATGAAAGGAAAATGCCGTTAAAGCAACAGTGCCAAGCAATACTTTGGGCTTTCAACATACATACTATTATTAACAGTATTATTTCAAAAATTAACTAATATGGGACTCAGCCACCCACCACATATCCACTACCAGTAATAACAACTGGTAGAAATGAACAAAGCCCCTGAAGGCCAACCACAAGGAAACATGTAAAGATCAAGGAATGGTCAAACAATAATTTCACATGTATACAAGTGCAAAATCAAATATTATTATTATTATTACCCAGTGCCCACTGGAAAGCTTGTAGTTATTAAAAAACGTTTCCAAAACACAATGGGTCATGTTGCAAATAAAGATTCCTCCTTTACTGCTCAAAGTTCTGAGGCAACAGGATGCAATGAGCCCAAAACATGGGCCAACAAAATGATATGATTCCATCTACTCTGTGGATAGGTCTACACAACTACTGCTCTGTCCCATTCCATCTTATAGCAATGACCATCACTGCTGCAGCTGCTGTGGCATTCTGCCCAAGCAAAACAGGACAAAATGGAATAGCTGTGTCCTGCTTGCCTTAAAAAGCAAAAGGAAATCTCCTTGTCTCTGAACATAACAAAACTATCCAGAGCTAGGCTCTCTGGATCAGTTTGTGAGCTTGAAAACAAGACACCCTTGGAATATTCCTCCTTTGACTAATACATGCTTTCCCTATACTAAAGCCACAACTCCCATTACCAGCTCCAGTGGAACCCCTGCATACTCACTGTGAAAAGAAGTCATTGATAGCATGGTCCTCCATGAATTTGTCTAGTTCTCTTTTACAGCCATCCAAGTTGATGGCCACAACTACCTTTTGTGGAAGCAAATTCTGGGATTTAGCTATGCACTGTTTGTGTAAGTTCTTTTTATTCTCTGTCTTGCATCTTCCAACATTCTGCTTCCTTTGCATTTTCCCCAAATTCTATTATGTGAGAGGGAGAAAAAACTTTTCTCTAGCTGCTTCTTCCACTCCTTCTATAAGTTTATGCCTCTCTATCATGGCCCCTCTCACTCACCTTTTCTCTAAATACACATGCCCCAAATGTTGCAGTCTTTCCTTAAGGTGATCCATCCCCTTGATCATGTTGGCTGTGCTTTTCCAAACATTTGCTGCTAACGAAGGAGACTTGGTGCTGTCATAACATGACAAGACCCAGGTTCCTGGAGTTGAAGCAGTTATAATTAAACTGGATTGCATTTGCAAAAGAGCTAGACCTAAGGGGATATCTGTTTATTATGTTTTGAGTCTGCTTTTGGGAGAATTATTGTCTTGGAAAGTGGATCACATCAATACAGAAAAAAGGGGGGTGATGCCAAGAGAAAAAGACAAAAGGAGTGGAGAAACAATGTAGATGAAGGAGAGCAGTCCTTTCAGGCCAAAACAAAATCCTAAGCAATTCAAATTTATATCCATTTTGGGCAGGGCTGATCTTACCTTGTTGCTATTCTTGCTTGAATAGCAGCTAATGACTCGTGTTCCTTTGGCTGATGGATGGGGCCAAGGTTTCCTTTTCCCTTTGATTCTACAGTTCCGGGGCAATGAGGTGGGAAGCAAGCTTGCTGCAGCTGCTCCTTTTGTGGCTGATGGATGGGGCCAAAGTTGGTCTCCCCTTTGCCACAATGTGGTTCCTGAGAGGCAGGGCAGGAGGAGCAAGCCCCTCCACCCTCCTGGCCTTTGGGCACTTGGCCAATAGCAGAGGCGAGAACATGCTGCCCTCCAGCTCTGCAATCCCATGGTAACTTCATCAGTGTCTGGATTAATATATGCGTGATGATTTTCCTTGATCACTTCCTGATTTGTGCTCCTCCTGCATTTATTAATAGGCTTGCATGAAATTAACAAACTTATTTCACAAGATATAAACGCTTAGTGCTAAATGCAAGCTCCCAACATTTTGTGAACAGCTTTGACTTTCACGCCCTAAAAGCACACCGGCAAATGACCCCTCCTAGAAATCATGCCCCATGTCCCTAAGAGGTCATTTGTTCTGGAGGCTTAAGTTTAAGTGCCAGCAGGTGGATGAAAGCCGTAAGTGGCAAATGTAAGAAATCCCTCTCAGGGAAAGAGAAATAGGTAGAGTCAGATACCTTTACTGTTGCAACCTCTTCACGGGTGGCTAGGTCAGCCAAGATCACTGCATGCTGCACAGAGAATGGGAAGCATAGTCCTTCAAGTGCAACACAGAGGAGGGGTAGAGGAATAACACAGCCATTTCTTTACGGCATCCAGAGACTAATCAGAGCCATTCAAACTGTTATTCGGTACATGGGTGTGTATGTTTTAGAATGCTCTTTGGTTCATAGGTTTGGACATTTGATGTATTGTTAAAACACATAGTGTGCATATACAAGCACATGTGCAAGAATGCATGAGCATGCATATGTATGTATGGTTTTTACAGCATTAATTAGGCCACACTGCTGCTGGGGTTGGAATGGCACTAGAGTCACTGAGATGTCAGAACATAACCTCCATTTGTACACATACGTGGTTCTCACATGAGCCCATTCATCCATGCATGTGTGCGCACACACAAAAACATACATAACAGGAATCACTGAACAAAGAAGGCGGCTTTTGTTTCACGGGACATGGAAAAAATATATGACACAGTACAGGTTAGAGTTACTGTCTTTTCAGAACAAACTGTGGTGTTGTTGTTTTTCCATTGCTCTAAGAAGGCCCCTCAGCAACAAAACCCTAAACTTTCTTTCCTGTGGCATGCTTAATTATTCATTGTGTGGTGGTTGTGTTCATTTAAGCTTTCTTACCAACGCTTTTGGTTAATGCACACAATTTGGCACTGTCACAATGGGAGGAATTAGACTCTGGCTTTGGAGGGAACAATAATTGGTCCAAGCACCCTTTAGTGTCACGTCAGTTTCTGGCAGATCATGAAGAGCGGCAGTACAAACCTGTTGACTAGACAAAGGCTTATCTGCACGCACCTAAATTAATCTTGTTAAAACCACACGTAAACTCAATTAAGATTAACTAGCACTATTTAAAACACAAATGTTTAGTGAACTCAGATTAATTTTTTCCATGTTAGGACTTCTGTTTTGCTATATTCCTTTTCTAGGGGATTCATTTCACCCTTCTTTTATCGCCATACATTGCTTTGGCCCTGAAGAGTGATTAAATAAGTGGAAATAAGTGTATGTGATACAGGAATATTACAATCACTCTAATGGCAAGCAAGCCCTGACCTTTAAACTCTCATGTTAACTACAGCATATATATATATTTAATGGGGCACCAGTTTTGTCTCAGCTTTTAGATGGACATTAGAAAACTAAAACATGAATGCATGCTAACAAGTAGGAGAACAAGATGCTGTCTTTAATACTAGAGCCTTTTGAGTAAGTCTCTGTTTGTAAACATCCTACTATTCTATTAACAGGTGCATAACAGAACAAAAAGAACCATCAAAACATGGACTTGCCAGCTTTTTTTCTGGGACAGGTCCTGTTTTGTCAGAAGGACACATGCCCTAAATTTTTGCTTATGATGCAGCTATTCAAGATACACAGGGGCTAAGCGATGAAAATGGTGGCAATCCTACTCTGCACTGAAGATAAAGACAGCCCACTTTATAATCTCAGCTAAAGCCACTTCACACAATCCATTTTTAATCTTTTACCTAGTTGCTGGCTGGTTTCCGGGCCCAATTCAAGGTGCTCACATCAGTGTTTAGAGCCATAAAGGACTTAGCCCCTCAAATATCTGAAAGACTGCCTCCTTTCCTAAAGCCCTCTCATGTGCTAAGATCAGCAAAGGGGGCAGGAAAGGACATTTCTCTGTGGCAGCCATTAAGCTGTGCAATTCCCTCCCCTCAGAGGTGAGTCTGTCACCTTCATTGAATAGTTCCTGCTATTTGCTGAGGGCACACCTCTTTATCCTGGACACTTGAGCTTTATATATTTTGGCACCCACTTTATTCTTGTAACAGTGATTTGTCTTAAATGGTTTTTAATATGGCAATTTAAATTGCTGTTACCAGTGCTTTTTTTAAAAAAATGTTTAGGGGTACTCTCATTTTGACTCAAGAAAATCGCCATTTTATAGTTCAAATTGGGGGGAAATAAATACAGTAAATGGACAAAGATTCACAAAATATTTAGGGGTATGCGTACCCCCAGGGGAAAAAAACACTGGCTGTAACCCACTGTGGAACCTTGTGGTGAAGTGTAGGTAAGAAATCAAATAAATGCCAACTAATTCTTATTGCTTTCCCAAATTTACCAAAAAGAGAGAGAAAGAAATTGAATGAATGATAATTTATTTATTTTAAAATTTTGAAAAAATATATGTCCTGCCCTTTGGTATTCTACTCTCCGGGCAGCTATCAGTTAACAAATAGAAAAATACAGCTAATCAAAGTAAGAAATGAAAGATATTAGAACAGCAAAAGCAATCAAACACCAAAATAAAACTGTTTCAAAAGGCCTGAGAGTGGGAGGAACATTCTGAAGATGGGGTGCCACTAATGATGTGAGGTGAGAATATTCTCTGCTGGAAAATTCTCTGGAGAATATTCTCCCCAAACGTTGAATTTTCAATTTCAAGTTTGGTGCAAAAAAATCAAAGAATGTGAATTCACTGCATTGCCCCATTGAATAAAAGTATCTGTACAGTTTTTGGTTGCCATCTGAACAAGTTTACCCATGAATAAACATGTATATTAACTAATTATATCATTTTCAATGCATTAAAATTATATCATTTTCAATGCATTAAAATGAATATTCTCCTATTTTAAATGAAAATTCTCTAAATTCTCATTAATCGAGAATATTCTCCAATAGATTATTCTCGAGAATTTAACATCACTAGGTGCCACAGTCGAGAAGGCCGTCTTTCTGCCTGACTAGGTTAGGACACCCACAGAAGGCGCCCCAACAATGACCTAAGTATAGGGGCATGTTTGTGTGGGGAAAGGTGGTCCTTCAACTTTAAAAAGTAAGGGCTCTAAAAAGTAAGCATCAGCACTTTAAACTGAGCTCAGAAATAGACTGTGCATGTGTTTTTTTAAAAAACAGCAAGGCAATTTCCCCTGAGCCACTCCCAGTTCAGAGTCTAGCAGTTGTATATTTTGTACTAACTGTAGTCTCCAAGATGTAATGTGCATGTACTACACATTATAGTCATCTACTCTGGAAATTACCAAACTGTGACGAACTGTGGTCAGGAGAGGTCACAGCTAGGACACCACTTGGTGAAAAACACTTCATGTAATAGAAGCCATTTGGACATCTGTTGGGAAAAAAGGATCAATCCTTTAGGCAGCAAGCACGATTATTTGGGGAAAGGGCAACCCTACCCAAAACAGGGTGAGCACCAGATCTATGTCTGACAAGCCAGTAACCAAAAGCATTTCTGCCTTGTCACAAATGAGCAGCAGCTTCTCATCTGCGGTCCTGTATTCCAACCCAGCACTTCCTCTGCCTCACGTGAAAAGGAGAAGTTGAGCATGGTGTTGTCAGCCTTTTGGTTAACACTTCATTTCAGAACTCCAAATGACCTCACTATGTGGTTTCATGTAGATATTGCAAAGCATGAGAGCCATGGTGGAACCTTGTCAAAAGCCCATAGCAGGAAAGCAATGGTTCTGAGCAGTAGTCTCGTGTAGACAAAACAAGTCAACTCTTAAATGGGATTTTGGAATCCTGAACCAAATCATGATGATTTTCTGCATTACATCCAAATCCTAACCCATACCCTGAGTAGTATTTGAAAACTGTACTGAATCCCAGTGTGGTAAATTGTGGTTTCATAAGCTTAACACATGTTGATTTCAGCTGATTTAAAAACAAAACAAAAATGGCAGTTCTCAATCTTGCCATATGGTTGGGTTTGTCTCAATTCAGTTTTATAGTTAAAGGACACGATTCTGACTCCTACTCCCTGCCCCAGTAGGATTTTGCATGCCCAGGTGCCATGAGCTCACTGCCCAATAGGGCACTGCAATCCAAAATACCACTTATAACAACATTATAAGGTTCAAATTAAGCCACAACTTTATTGATTATCGGTGCAATGGGTGTGGCATAGGCACTGGGTCAACCAATATCAGCCAACCTGCCTGCTAGATGATCAGCCAAGGGATCAAACCAATATTGAGGAGGCCCTATGGCATACACCAAATAGGAGCCACCTCTCCAGGATTGACGACTCGAATAGTGCTATGAGTCTAGCCTCCACTTGAGCATATGGACAGAGGCACCTCCCCCAGGATCCATTTAGTGGGATGCCCCATTCCCTTGGAGGGGCAGGCAGGGGCTTACAACCTCCCCTCCGACCATGCCTAGGTTTTGCCCAATGTCTTCTCTGCCAAAGTTGTGACAATTGCTACAAGGCAGGAGAAACCCGCCAGGGTCAATAGGGTCAATAGACCTGGTGGGAAAATTCCTCATTGGCCCCAAATATGGTGAGCAACTTTGTCCAAAGCAAGGTCAGATCCAACCTACCCACCAAAGTACCACCACAGCCCTGACATACACAGCAATTGAAGCAATGTGGGGGCAGGAGGATTGGGCCCAATGCTGATGTGCAACAGCTGTGACATGAACTCGGGATCCAACAAATCCAGGGTTGGCTCAACCCTATTCCTCCTCACACTTGGAATGCCCCATTTGGGAGCTTTCTTCTTGCCCATGCCAGCAGAGATACCACCATGGACTATCGACATGCCTACTCAGCAGTCAGTAGGAAGCTGGCTGAGAAGAGTGGACGAATCCTTCCACCTAATCCAAACACACACACACACACACCAGCCCAGTGTAATAAGGGCTTGGACTATCTTACAAACCATCAATAATATGTAGTGGTGAAACTAAAAGTTAAGGTAAAGGATCCCTGGATAGTTAAGTCCAATCAAAGGTGACTATGGGGTGTGACACTCATCTTGCTTTCTGGCTGAGGGAGCCAGTGTTTGTCCACAGACAGCTTTCTGGGCCATGTGGCCAGCATGACTAAACCACTTCTGGCACAACAGAACACAGTGATGGAAACCAGAGCACACAGAAACACTTTACCTTCCTGCCGCAGTGGTACTTATTTATCTACTTGCACTGGGATGCGGGTGGTGCTGTGGTCTAAACCACTGAGCCTCTTGGGCTTGCCCGTTGAAAGGTCGGTGGTTCAAATTCACGCAATGGGGTGAGCTCCCATTGCTCTGCCCCAGCTTCTGCCAACCTAGCAGCTCGAAATTGGTGAAACTATTACCAGGGTGTCCTAAGAATGATACCTGGCAAGTCTGCAATGAAACCCCTGAAGAAAAACATCATTACTGCCCTCACAATTCACCAGGGCAAAGGAAAGAAACAATTACCAATTAAAATTCTTAACTATAACAGCAAAAATTTACTGTGGCAATACATAATCAAATGTACTTGCAGACATGACGCTGCCCAAAGGTAAAGTATAAACAATGCTCTACAGGAAGCCCAAACCAATCCCAGTGTGGATCTCCCACCAAATTCTACAAACAACAATATAGCTTCCCTGCTGATCTTTCTTTGCAATTTCTGTGAGTACAAAATTCTATCTCCAACTTGGTGAAAAATTCAGGACCTTTTCCTTAAAAAAAAAAAAAAAAAAAGGCTGTTGCCACAGGCACAATAACAGCTAGATGGATGGTTCGTGGGTGGGTGTTTTTTAAGCCAACAACAACTAGGCTTTTGCTTCGGTCCTTATGGCTGGGTGCATTATGTGCTTCTGCGTGTCTGCTGTTGCTACGTGCCAAACGGCAATTGAAATAAGAGAAGAAAAATGCCAATGCCGCTTTTCCATTGCCTGCTCATCATGCAACAAAAGGATCAAGATCACATTTCATTCTTTAGAGTAACGCAGAAAGACATTCATTTCAGCCGCTCAAGGGGCAATTGTGGGTTGTCATGATCCATCAGTGTCTCTCCTCTGGATCCTTTTCTTCTGAATTTATAAATCAGGATGCCAGGAGGTCGCTGTGCTGCTGAATGGTATCAGCGTGGAACAGGAGCCTGTCACCCGAGACCTTTCGTTTCCTTTCAAGCAAGAAAAGCTCTGTTGGTGGTACCCATCATACAGGGCACCTCAGTCACAGCAGGCATAAAAGCCTTTGGAACGGGAACCAAGAGGCTATATTCCCCTTGTTTTTCAGGGCCCAAACAGGCTTTTGCTGAAATTAATGTAAGTATGGGGTAAATGTTTTCAATTTCAATTTGTAGAAAGCTTTTTAAAAAATAAATAAATCTTGGGCTAACTTTGAAAGTATCCTGTTTTTGAACAGTTAGTTGTTTTTAAAGAAATAAATATTCAATATGTGGTTTGGGATATCCTTCTACTTCAGACCCAAATGTCAGCCTCAGATGTTGAAACTGAAATCTGCAGTGGCTTCCACATTTCGTTTTCGGTTATGAAATTAAATTGGGACCAAATAAAGCGAGCCCTGTCTCTTCTACCACTAATCAAATGGTTTCCGTGAGCTTTTAATGTTTGGTTGGGGATAACTTTGCCAAGGCCACAGAGGGTGCAGAGAGGCCAACACAGGACAGCTTGGTGCATATGAGCCTTAGAGTTGCTAGAGCTAATATAACTGGAAAAAACGGCTGCTTGTTCCAGAGCCTCAGAGCCTCATTGCCTGCATAGTTTCATTTGGTAAATGTGTTTTTACAAGACTTTGGAAGCTGCTCTGCATTGCAGCTTACAAACATGTGAATGTGGCTAAACAGATGCTTATACATTGGGAAACTTGTTTGTTTGAATCTTGTCAGATTCAGGCTTAGGAACCCCCCCCCCCAATTTATTGCAGAAACAACCCTGAGCTCACAGTCAGCAGAGACCTATAGACAGCTATATCTCCCTGACTAGTTTCTAAAAACATGGTACACTCAACTACAAATATGGACATCCCATTCACACAACAACAACAGGTGCACACCTAAAGATGTAATATATGAAGTGACCCTTAGATTACTGTAGCATATTCTCTGGAGGTTGCTTTAGATGACTGTATGGAAGCTGCATACTGGCAGCCTTCCTAATGAACTTTGTTTGTTTGAAGTGTATTATCTCATTTATTTATTTATTTGTATTTATTCATTTATTTTCAAGTAAGTTTACCATGCTAGCCAAAGTTTATTACAAAACCATACAAACACAGATGATACAAAACAAAACTTCTGCTTAAACAACCAGAAACATGTTATTGCAAGCAAGACTATGAATGAAGAGCCCTCACAACAACATACAGTGCAATTATTATTATTATTATTATTATAATATTATTATTATTATTATTATTATTATTAATTAAATTTGTATACTGCCCTTCATCTGAAGATCACAGGATGGTTCACAACATAAAAATACAAAATGAAAACACAAAATACATAATTAAAAAAAGCAAGAGCAAAGCAAACCAATACCCCCCCCCAGACACATTGAAAAGGCCAGACACAAAAAGATATGTAACGAAGGTGCCGGGTGAGCCTCCTTGGGGAGAGCATTCCATGAAAGGGTCATTCTCATGTTGCCAGCCTTCAGCCCCCTCATGGAGAGGGCACATGAAGAAGGGCCTCAGATGATTATCACAGTTCATATGATGAGAGCTGGTCCTTGATGTATTGCAAGCAATGCCACCCATCCCTAACCATGGTAGGTGGTACTGAAAGCCACAGAGGGGTCAAGAAGAATTAAGAGGGACACATTTCCTCTGTTTCTTTCTCAACAGAGGTAAATCAAACAGGGCGACCAAAGCAGTTTCTGTGCGCAACCTGGCCTGAATCCCCAGATGAAATGGTTCTAGGGAATCAGTTTCCTCCAAAAGCGCTTGAATCTGGTTCACAACCACCCGCTCACGAACCTTGCCCAAGAATTTCATTGTTGACCTCCGAATCTCCCTTACAATTTACTGCTATTCAGGATTTTTATTTTCAAATGTATAGCCTGCCTCATCCTTTATATTAGGACTAGGCAACCTTTTCTTCTGCTGAGGGCCACATTCCCACTAGAGTAATCCATTGGGGGCCATGTTCCAATAGTTGATGGAGCCATATCTGATGATGAGCAGAGACAAAAGTGCTCCGGGTGAACTAATCTAGAACAAAGACTCCCCCACCCGCTGGACTTCAATCTTCACCTCAGATTAGAATTCTCAATCCTATGCAGATCTCTCAGAAGTAAGCCCTGCTGGGTTTGATGGGGTTATTGTCAAATAAATATACACAGGGATTGGGAGGAGTTGCTTGTGAACAGACCAATATAGCTACCGTTCCAGAAAGCTTTAGTGTGTCAGGGAGAGAGAGAGTGTGCACAGATGCCTACCAATTTGTTCTCAGACTATTGGAGAAAAACTTATTTTCATCCAGGGGAAAAGTTAAATACTGCCCCTTGTGGTAGTTTCCACTGCTCTTGTTAAGTTGACAGCAACTACTTTCTCGATTGGCTTTATCAGCTCTCTTTTGTTAACTTGCCCTCAGCTCTGGGGCTCAGGTGAGATAAACATGAAAGCCAGCATGTCTAAACAATTCTAATAAGCCAAGGCTTCCAGAAGGTCAGGCTGATAGAAATTTGGAAGTATTTGGCATCTGCAGCTGAAGCTACAAAAAAAAGCCCATCCTGATAAAAGTAGGATGGGCTGCAGTTTAATGGCCTTTTAAGCTGTGCAGGCATAAAAAGAAAAGCCGCAATTCCGATCCTCAGCATCTTCAGAGAAAAGATCTCAGGCGTGGGAAAGGTAAGGCGTAAGAAGGACCTGCTAGATGGGGCCGATGCTCCATCTAGTCCAGCATTCTGTTCTCACAATAGCCAGCTAGATGCCTATGGGAGCATTCTCCTTACTTGCGAGTCCCAGCATTCAGAGGTCCAGAGGCTTCAGCCGTAATGTCAGTGGCTGATGCAAGACACTGCTGGCTAGGAGCAGGCCCTTTAATGCTGCTCTGTCATAACCTTATGGTGCAGAGTTTGCATCACTCCACCCTTCAGCTGATGCTCAAGAGCAGCCGTCCAACTGCGGCAGCGAGTGCACACCGTCAAATTCCTCAAGATGGTTCACATGATGACCACATGTAGAAAGATGAGAATGTGAAGAGAGCTGTCGGCTATTCCTGTGTGGCTGCTGGAAAAAGAGAGGTCACAAGGAAAGGTGCTGGCTCACTACTTGGGGTCCACATCACTGTATCATGTACAACAGCCTTCCCCAACTTGGTGCCCCCCATATGTTTTGGACTACTGATGCAGTCCCCCAACAGCATGGCTGTGCTGGCTGGGAGTTGTGGTCCAAAACATCTGGGGGAGGTTGAGACAGATGAAGTGGACAAAAAATAATAATAATCAGCATGGCTCAATTTCAGTCTCTCTGTGAGCAACATGCAAAAGCAATTGTGCAATTAATTCCAAATAACAGACATTTGCAATTTAAGGGCTCTTTCCTTGTTTAACTAGCTCCCTTGGATAAGCTCAGTACTGAATAACTTTGGCTCAATGCAGCTGGGAATCTCAACATGCAGAAATGATGGGACTATGCGTTAGAGGGCCAGGACCATAGCTCAGTGGTACGTTTTTATTACACTGGGGCCAGTCACTGCCTCTCAGCCTTACCTACCTCACAGGACGATTGTAAGGTTAAAATGAGGAGAACTATATATGCCACCTAGAGCTCCTTGGAGAAAAGGTGGAATATAAATGTAATCAATCAGTCAGTCAGTCAACCTAGCAAGTACCAAATACTTCCACAATTGCTCTGCATAGAGGATAGACCATAAGTCATTGAGGGGAAGGGAATATCCCTGTATAGGTCATTAAAAAGCACACATGTGCCTATAAGCCTGTACAAAGCACTGTAACCATGACAAGACACTACTGGAGCACAGGAGCAGCACACATTAAGTTTCTGAGCCTGTCTGGAATGCCTGCCTAATGCATCAATAGCAATCAGCGGCAGCAACAACAGTAATAATCCTGGTGTGTGTGTTTCTCTGTGCCAGGCAACTGGCTTTCCATCTTTAAAGCAATCAGCTAAAATTGCAGCTCTCACTTATCTCTAACCCTCCCAGGCAAATAAGCAAGCTGGCACCCTTGATGTCATTCCAAGCTCAGATTCATTTTGGCAGGAGCCTGCAGCTCTCCAGTCCCGATACTCACTCTCTCAGTCTACAGGGAGACACAGCTGTTGGTTTTGTAAGATACAAAGCAAGAGAGAATTGAGGATCAAGACTTTATCGGTTCTATTTCTGACACTGAGAAGGGATATGTTCTCTGGCAGCCCAAAGAGGGGCGGGGAAAAGGTATCAGGATACCTCTGCTAAACGATTTGGAGGATGTTGTCTTCAGAGAAGGGGGAATTAAAACCTGGGATCCTATAGTTGGTAAGAGAAACATCCAGAGGAGCCCCTTATCATTTTGAAATGACAGCACTCATAGTCAAAGACAGAAGGCAGAAGGGAGCTGCCAAATGGAGAAGGTAAATGGTAGCTGCCTGCAAGCTGGCTAGCTTGCTGGCCAAAATCAATTTTTTTTTTAAAAAAAAAAGAAACCTTAAAACTGTACCACTTGGTGTCAGGGGATGGTTAGCTGCTTGTGCTTAAAATTGTGCCCCTTCAGAGTTTGTGCGACCCCACAAACCTCTGTGTGTGACAGAGCTCCTCAGACATGTCTGCTCTAGTCACTAGTAGAGTCTGACAGTGGCTGTCTGCGGAAGCGCTTCCAGCAAAGAAGTTCCTTAACGGAAACGCGTCTCCTGGACTCACGACGTGGCAGCTTCCGGCGAAGCATGGGTCTCCCTGCAGTTGCTTCTGACACCTCCCCGCTATTTTCGCTCGAAGTGTCTCTCACCCCTTTCTCTCCCCTGCTGCTTCCTGCCTGGGCTGCTGCGTCTCTCTCAGCATTACTGAGATCCTCCTCCAGAGACCCCGCGCTCCCCCTGCTGGTCCCTGCTTTGGCTGTTGACTCTCTCCCAGTCTCTGGGAGCCTTACCACTTCCCTTTCCTCCGATGTCAGTTCCCTGACATCCACCTCCCCTCCAGGGCCCCCCTCTTCCCCGCCCCTACTCTCTCCTCTGGGCGGTGAGGAGCTGAAACCCCTAAAAGAATCCTCTTCATCTTCAGACGTCTCGAACAATTCCCTCCATCGGTCTTCGTTCCGACTCGCTGAATCCTCCTCCACCTCGGAATCAGCGAACCCCTCCAACTCTTCTTCGTCGTCGGTGGTGGCGAAGTATTCCCTCCGGAACCTCGCCACTGGCTGGGGTTTTCTAGGGAATCTCTGATGAAAAGTTTCAATCAAAACCTCGTCATCTACATCCTCTGCCCTGACCCAGGTGTTTTCCGACTCCGGCTCCCCTTCCCACATTACCAAATACTCTACTTGCTCTCCCCTCCACCTGGAATCGAGAATCTCCGCTACATGGTAGCTGTGTTCTTTTTCCTCCATAGCTGGTCCCCTATTGACCCTCCCCTCTCTGTCCCCTATATACGGTGACAGCAATGATCTGTGGAACACTGGGTGCAACTTCATGTGGTTCGGTAACCGGAGTCTGAAAGCCACTGGGTTGACCTGTTGCGTGACTTCAAATGGGCCCAGTCTTTTGGGTCTTAACTTCTTACAACCTCCTTTAAATGGTAACCCTTGGGTGGACAGCCACACCTGGTCCCCCACCCTAATGCTTTCCCCTTCCCTTCTGGTTTTGTCTGCCTGCCTCTTATATTCCTCCTTCGCCCTGTTTAAATTAAGTTGGAGCTGGCGATGGATCGCTTCCATTTCTTCAACGAACTGTTCTGCAGCAGGAACGCTCCAGTTCTCCCCCTCCCCCCCTGGGAAGGCTCGGGGATGACACCCGTGATTGGCCAAAAAAGGGCTCATCCCCGTGGACACGTTCTCTGCATTGTTATAGGCAAATTCTGCCAACGCCAGCTTCTCCACCCAATCATTCTCTCTGTCATCCACATAACACCTCAAATATTGCTGGAGGACACCATTAGCTCTTTCCGCCTGCCCATTGGTTTCTGGATGACGGGCAGTGGAAAAATTCACCTCTACATGCAATAAGCTCATGAGCTTCCTCCAGAACCTGGAAGTAAATTGTTTCCCTCGGTCCGAAACCACCCTCAAGGGGGCACCATGCAACCTAAACACATTTTCCACAAACAATTTAGCGGTTTCTTCTGCTGTGACCGCATGTGAGCAGGCTATAAAGTGGGCCATCTTGGTTAACAGGTCTACCACAACCATAATGGCTGTCTTCCCTTTGGACCTGGGCAGATCAGTCATGAAATCTATTGCCACTGCCTCCCATGGTCTTTCCGGCGTGGGTAGTGGTTCTAATAAACCTGCCGGTGCCCGCCTCTCCCCCTTGGCTCGTTGACATCGGTCACACCCTCTCACATATTCACGCACATCTTCCCTGACCTTGGGCCACCAGAATTCCCTGGTAACCAGCCACATGGTTTTGTGTTGCCCAAAATGCCCTGCTGTGGGGCTATCGTGCAGTTGCTTGAGTACCTTTTCCCTCAATTCCCCTTCAGGTATGTATAACGCTCCCTTGTAGTACAACGCCCCGTTTCTCTCCTCAAAACCCCCGGGTTTGTCTCCCTCCCTCCTGAGACCCCTGAGTTTGTCCTGGGCGTATTCATCCTGCACCGTTCCCTCTACCAGTTCCCTTTGCCCCACCAAAGCCGCCCCACACACCCAGCGGTCCTCGGGAATGACATGGGTCTCTTTGGGTGCACCCTCTCCCTCCAAATATTCAGGTTTGCGTGAGAGAGCGTCCGCCCTAACGTTCTCCGGGCCTGGTACGTAACAAATCTCAAAGTTAAATTTGGATAACTCCTGGGCCCATCTCAACTGCCTTTGGTTGAGCACTCGCGCAGTTCTCCAATACTCTAGATTCTTATGGTCCGTGCACACTTGCACCTTCTGTTGTGCACCAATTAGTAGGTGCCTCCATCTCCGGAAGGCCTCATAAATCGCAAGAAGTTCCCGGTCGTACACCGCGTAGTTTCTCTCAGATTTGTTCAGCTTTCGCGAAAAGAAGGCACACGGTCGCCACTCTGACCCCTCCTTCCCCGGCTGCAGAAGAAGCACCGCCCCTATGGCTCTGTCAGAAGCGTCTGTTTCGACCCTCAGCTTTTTTTGTAAATCCACATGTAGAAGTTGTTCGTCAGAGGCGAAGGCCCTTTTCAGTTCCTCAAACGCTCGCTCCGCCTCCCCCGTCCAAACAAACTTCTTTTTGCTGCTGAGACAGTCCGTGATGGGCGCCGTCAGGTGGGCGAAGTTTCGGATGAACTTACGATAAAAGTTTCCAAACCCTAGGAACCTCTGCACATCCTTCTTGGTCTTGGGTGTTTTCCATTCCAGCACCGCTTGAACCTTGCCGGGGTCCATGGCCAACCCCTTGTCTGACAAGCGGTACCCCAGGAATTCCACCTCCTTGGTATGAAACTGACACTTCTCCAGTTTCACCCACAGTCTGTTGGCTTGCAGCCTGCTCAACACTTCTCTGACGTCTCTCACATGTTGCTCCTCATTCTCCGAATACACCAACACGTCATCTAAGAAGGCCACGCAATTCTTGTAGAGCAAAGGCCCCAGTACATGGTTCATAAAGGCTTGAAAACACGCGGAGCCTGTTTGTAATCCAAAAGGCATAACGAGGTATTCAAATGCCCCCAAAGGGGTGAACATGGTGGTCTTCCATTCATCCCCTTTCCTTATACGTATCAGGTTGTACGCCCCCCTTAGGTCCAGCTTTGTAAAAATCTTTCCTTTTCGCACCCTGGTCAAAATATCATCAATCCTGGGCATAGGAAAAGCCGCCGGCTCTGTCACTGCATTTAGGGCCCGAAAGTCACATACCAGCCTCGGCTTGTCCGTGTTTTTTTTATCCACAAAAAACACTGGGCTACCCCCCGCTGCCTTGGACTCTCTGATGAAGCCTCTCTTCAGGTTCTTGTCAATGAACGCTCGCAACTCCTGCATCTCCCTGTCTGACATGGCATACAACTTGCCTACAGGAAGCTGTGCTCCAGGGAGTAAATTGATCTGGCAATCAAAGGGCCTATGCGGGGGTAGTTGGTCCGCTTCCTTCTCGCTGAACACGTCGCTGAGATCAGCATACTGTGGTGGCACCTTCCCCTTCTCCATTACTTCCGTCCCTGCTAGGGTGGCTTGGGCCCCTGCTGACCCCTTTTCCGCCCTGCAGTGTTCTAAGCAGTGTGCGGAACCGAAGGAAACCACTCTTTGATGCCAGCCCACCAGCGGATCATGTAGGGCTAGCCAGCTCATTCCCCCTCAACAGCTCCCACCATCCCTTGCCATTCCTTCCTCTGGGGGCAGACTCTGGCAAAGTGGCCTGGCTGTTGGCAGAGATAGCATTTCCGGGCTCCCTTTCCCTCCTTCTTCGCCCCCTCACTGGGCTTTGAAACTGCGCGCGCGCGGGCTGTTCCGATTTCCATCGGCTCTGCCGGTGGGAAAGCTGGCTCAGGAATGTCTGGAATGCGTAACTCCTTCCAACGTTCCCCTCTCCCTTCCCGCCTCTCCAAGGCTCTTGCCTCCTGGCGCGCTCCAATGGTCAGCGCAGATTTGGTCAGCTGATCCATAGACACCGCCCTGGGGCTCCTGGCCAGCTCGTCTTTCACAGCTGAAGAAAGACCTTCTTCAAATAGCATCTGAATGGGTGCTGCCGATAAATCCCACCCCAATCTGTGAATCAGCATGGTAAATTCAGTCCAGTACTCACGGACAGATCTGCTTCCCTGCTTGCAAGCCATTAGCTGTCTGCGCACCACCCCTTCCTCAATATCGCTGGAAAACATGATATCCATTGCACGAAAGAATTTCATAGTGTCCTTTAGGATATCATTGTGCGTTGCCATCAGGGGTCGAACCCAGTCTCGCGCCCCCTTCTCAAGATGCCCAATTACGAAAGCAACTCGCGATTCCTCATCAGGGAACTCATCAAACTGCACATTAAGGGCATATTGCATCTCAGTCCTAAAGGCCTGGTAATCCTTGGGGTCCCCCCCAAACTTCTGCACCAATCCTGGTACCTTTCTGGGGAACTGAGTGGTTCTCCCCTTTTTGTCAGCATCCTGAGCCCTTCTCTCCTCGAGCCTCGCCGTCTGCAGCGCAAGTTGGACCTCCAGAGCTTGATACCTTTCTTCCAAGCTTGGACCAGCTCCAACCCCTGCGTCTCCGGTTCCGACTGGGTTGCTCATGATGCTTTCTCCTGCACAGGCAGCGTACAGAGACTGTCAGACTGCTGTCAGGGGATGGTTAGCTGCTTGTGCTTAAAATTGTGCCCCTTCAGAGTTTGTGCGACCCCACAAACCTCTGTGTGTGACAGAGCTCCTCAGACATGTCTGCTCTAGTCACTAGTAGAGTCTGACAGTGGCTGTCTGCGGAAGCGCTTCCAGCAAAGAAGTTCCTTAACGGAAACGCGTCTCCTGGACTCACGACGTGGCAGCTTCCGGCGAAGCATGGGTCTCCCTGCAGTTGCTTCTGACACCTCCCCGCTATTTTCGCTCGAAGTGTCTCTCACCCCTTTCTCTCCCCTGCTGCTTCCTGCCTGGGCTGCTGCGTCTCTCTCAGCATTACTGAGATCCTCCTCCAGAGACCCCGCGCTCCCCCTGCTGGTCCCTGCTTTGGCTGTTGACTCTCTCCCAGTCTCTGGGAGCCTTACCACTTCCCTTTCCTCCGATGTCAGTTCCCTGACACTTGGCATTAACTTTGTTCCAATGATCCAATACCTTTGGCAGGTTGAAAAAGAAAACCCCTGAGTATTCCACCCACTGTCCTTACTAACAAGTCACAATGAAGTACTGATGGCTGTGTGGACCCAAGGCATCTACTTTTTGGCCTATTTATGAAAAGGTAGTTCCCCTGCCACCTATGAAATATTGTCTCTCATTTGATTGTGTGTGTGTGCATTTGTGCATGCGCACACATCAGTACACATGTGACTGTACCTCTTTTGCACAGTGCAGGTGCTGTAACTATGTAGATATGATCAAAACAACAATAAAGGTCTAAGCGTATGTCAGGTAAGCATATAAGCAGCAGCCAGTTACCCCACCATACACTAATGTGTACAGACACCCACACATACACACAAGAAATTTATACGCTATAAATCAGAGAGAGCAGCAGAAGGGGATTTGGGATGCCAGAGGAGTGTTTGGGGGGTGAGGCACTCTTGATACTGCCATCATTTTAAAAAAGAAGCCAAGTCTCAACAGCAGAGTTCTCATATGTCACAGGTACAGCAACAGGACCCAGACTTCAGAATGGGCTAAAAATAATGTGAGGGATTGGAATTCACCCAACACTATCCCAGCCCCCCTTCAATGTACATTTCCATCTGGCAAATGTGCAAGGGGCAATGCTTGCATGATCTTCCAAGCAATGTTCAAGATCCTGTCTTATGAGAAGCAGCTGTATCCATGACCTCCACTTTGATTACTACTTGCAGTTGCTTGATAGGAAATATTGTCTACAGAGCAACAAACAGTGCATGTACAGAACGACAAGAAAATACCAAGACTTCAGTATGGAATTAGCCTGATCCCGCTGACCCCAAAGGAACCAGGCAATTTATTGTTCTCCTAGCGGAAAGGTCTTAGCAGCTGCAAAAGCCCTTACTTAGGATTTGCAAAGCTCCTCACAAACTCCCCCAAATCCCCTCGCTGAAAATATTCACAGTCACATCCGCCACCTTCATTTCACCCAGAGACGTGCCCAGGCATCTTCCAGGCACCCAAAACAACACGTTTGCTCAGTAAAGATGGGCTGCTTACGCAGCATTAAAATTCAGCTCACAGGTATGGGTAATTGCTGTTTCATATCTCTCAGTGTTGCTCTGGCCAAAAGAGAAACTTTGCAAAGATGCTCAGGATAGCTTGGCTTTATGGCTGTTGAGCCCATGCAGAAGTGAGAGGGGGGCTCAGCCAGGTACACTTGCCCTGAGACTTGGAGGGCCAAGCTGATTGGGGGGCCCTGCCAGGGACTGGGTACCTTTTTGTTTGAGTTTATGACTTTATTCTAACAAGACTCCAACTCAGGATCTCAGGCAAGTTGTGCATGGGCCTGGTGGTTAAGCTTGTCCCATTGGAATCCTTGTCCCATTGGAAGTTCTCAACTAACTCCATGACAAGAGCTCAGCTCCAAGCTCTAAGCCCCAGAGCAAGACCTTGTCTAACCAGATTCTCAGTAAGGTCATGTGCGACATTATTTAATACTGTGATTCTTAGGCAAGAAGATAAGGACAGGAAATAATTTTGCTACTGTTAGAAATGGTAAACATTTTGAGATTTCTGCTCCTGAACCTGCAGAAAAAAATTTGGAGTCTTCGTCTTATGCACATAAAATGGGACAATAATGGGACAAGAAAGATCTAGGGCTTTCTGGTGCACTCTGTTTTAGGGGGTATATCTTTTGGTACCAGGTTACATATCACAATGGCTGACGGTATACAGTGTTAATTCAGTTAATTCTGTAATTGCATATTTTAAATATTTTTACTTTATTTTAATCATAGCGTTCAGTGGTAGTGGTAATGTTGTCAACATCTATATAAAGGGGGAAGTTAATTAGAGCAGTGCCAAATGTTTCATGATTACTGGCTTGGAAACTGCTTTCACAGAGTCAGAAAAAACCCTGCAAATGGTTCAAATATTTAGTTTTTAAAAATCCTGTGCCTTCCATTGTTTCTGCTACTGCTTCATAGTTATCCCCGCCCCTCAAAAAAGTCATATGGGCAATCACAGCCAATCAGGGATCACATAATGAGAGGGATGATGCGGTAGCACTATTCAGCCAATCAGTTTTAACTACATGAAATCATCACTAAGGCAAAATGAAGATGATCCAGAGCGAGAGCAAAGCTTCCTGAATTTGTGAGCTTGCAGCAATCACAAAAAAACCTGCTGAAAGAATCAGAATCAGGCACTACCTGAAACAACAGCTGTAAAGGCCAGGCAGAAAACTTTTGAGATCTCCGTGTGTGTGTGTGTGTGTTTGTACAGGGGTCAGCAAACATTTTCAGCAGGGGACCGGACCAATGTCCCTCAGACCTTGTGGGGGGCCATACTATATTTTGGAGGGGGGGAAATGAACAAATTCCTATGCCCCACAAATAACCCAGAGATGCATTTTAAATAAAAGCACACATTCTACTCATGTAAAAACATGCTGATTCCCATCCGCGGACCAGATTTCGAAGGCAATTGGGCCGGATCCAGCCCCCAGGCCTTAGTTTGCCTACTCATGGTGTAGAACAACTGCTAAAGTTGTTGCTCCCACTCCAAGTTGGTCTTGACTTGAATTTTCATTAAATGACCAGATTCTGAAAACCCACAGCTATAATGATATCATCCACTTTCAGCAGATGACAAAGATTTCATGGACTTACTGGATATCGTTCTAGCTCATCAAATGGCAGCATGACTGACCATGATGCCAACTAGTGAGGTCATTCATAAAGCAAGCCTACTGCAAGGAAGGAAGGAAGCATAATGCTAAAAATAGACAACATGAAAACCAGCAAGTAGGAAACAATGTAGGACATGCAATGTTGCCTTTGTAGGCCTGCAAGTCCACACCCATAGATTAAGCAGTTGCCCTGATGTCTGACATTAACAGCATAGTCACAATGTGCTACAAGAGTGGGCAATCTGTGATCGCTACATCCTTCCTGATAACAGCCAGCCCAATCTATGTGGAAATACAGAAACAGACTCACATAAATGAATGTCCATGCATTAAATGCCCTCCACATAGAAAGCTAGGTATCATGGAGGATTCTAGTTTACCCTTCTCCCTAACATGCTAATTTTTTATGTGCAAGGAATTAGCATTGAATGGTGCAGTCTAGATATAGGGCAACAGCCTAGACTCAGAATTCAAGTCAACTGTTCACCGTTCTCAGCTGTTCTTTTGTCATTTAATGAAGGTAAGACTCAGCATTCAGGGACTCACTGTCATAGCAGCCTTGGTGCCAGGATGGAGAATCTGTGGCCCTCTAGAATTCAATGTTTCTCAAACTTGGGTCTGCAACTGTTGTTGGACTACAACTCCCATCATCCCTGATCATTGACCATGCCAACTGGGGCTGATGGGAGATGGAATGCAACAACATCTAGAGGGCCAAATGGTCCCCATCCCTGTCTTAGTGGAATACTGAATAATCAACATAGAAATCTAAAATTCTGTGGTCACAATAAATGTGAATTTTGCAGGGAGAGGTCTGAAGTGCTATGCAGACTAGAATCCAGTCTTTTTTAGATAATCTACAGTAGGCACAGGCAGAAGGTAGATTGGGATCTACTGGTAGTTTTCTAGGTGATTTGTAGTAGATTGAGAAAAAACATTTATGATTCCCAACTGTTTAACAACAAATCTTTTCCTACCTAAATTGGGCGGCTGCAATGAAAACTGCTAATAAGCAAAAGTGGATTTTGCCCTAAAGGACTGTGAGCTCAATTCAGATCTGGTACCAAAAATAAATTCCTAGTCTCAGGAGGCGCTCAGAGGCATAGAATTCCAACTATGTCTTTTGCAGCTGGTTCTGACTAGTAAATTGTGGGGTTTGGCTAAAAAACAAAGCTCATCCTACAACCCTGAACTCTGCCCACCCTAATCTAGGGAATGACAGAACTTTTCACACTCTGTTAATGAAAGGACAGGCAAGCAGACATATGGAGATAATTGGCAATACCATAATAATTTCAGAAGGCTAATTTGTAGCAATGCTGGCCAAGCTCAGCTAACTAAGGTTTAGCCTTTTGATATGAATTCCACCCGATTTGTTTTAGGTGCATCTGATGGATGCTGCATCTCTCTTTAGCATGGGGGTGCTTCTGGTGATAAATTTTATTTAGTTTTCATTTAAAGCTGGACCTATGTAATTTGCACTTGCTGAAACAACATGAAAACCAAAACACTGCCATCCATCAAAATTTGCAGTTCTCCAAAGTATGTCATGCAGCCCTCCAGCCAAGAAACATAAACAAAATGCATTCTATGAGGTAAAATGGCCCAGCAAAAATGGGTATATTAGGCCAAACTGCACACACAAAAATGTGTATGTTTGGAGAAATTCACACTAAAATGCTGCTGAATTTTCATGAAGACAAAAAAAAAAATCACAAACTGATGTGGAAGTGTGAACTAAAAATTAGAAAAATAAAAACCCAAAGAACCTGAAATTGACAGATTCACCCATTCCTATGTGCTTCTCACAAACCCCACAGGTGGCACCAAGCAACCCTGGCAAGTTTCTTTACCTTGTTAGATAAAGACAGATGTTGAAACTCATTGGATTCCAGGGCCTTGAATTCCCTATCAAAGAGGCGGGCAACAGGAACATAGAATACTATGAAGTGAAATGGGTTTCCCAGTTACTGGACACCTCATACTTCTGGACCTTCAGTCTTACCTTGTCAGCGAGGCAGTCAGACTCTTCCGCCAGGAGGTATACGGTCCCACCCTCGGCCATAAGGAGAGCAGTGTCAGTGGTGGATGAAGATCTTGGCCGGCCTTGGTGTTGGTGCAGTATTGCTGTCAGGCTGCTATCTTGGGGGGCCTTGCGGACAAGGTGTGGGCTGATTTTCTGGGGTTCCAGGGAGCCACTCTTGGCTCGCCGACTGCCGCTGTGCAAGCTAGTCCCCCTCTTGATGGAAGGACGGGAGCGGATCTGCTGCAACACCCTGTTGAAGGCAGTGGGCCGAGCCGGAAGATCGTGGAGAGACATGGCATAGGAGACACGGTGCATCTCAGGGGAACGTTCTTTTTCGTCTGGGGAGTCGTGGTCAGACATGCCATGGTGCTGGTGCTGCTGCTGCTGTGATGACTCCTGGGAGTTATGGTGCTCCCGTTCCCGGGACCGTCTGCGGCTATGGAAAAGATGCTTAAGGCCATGGCCAAACATAGATCCCTCAGACAGCTGTTGTATCTTCTGCATGGAGAAGAGAGACAAAAGCATTGGAAGCACAGGGGCTACACAGAGCTTCTCTTACAGAACACAGACGGCACAGAACACAGATGGAAAAATTAGCTCGCAATATTGCCACAATCCTGCAGCTGCATCTTCTGTTGTTACGAACTGGTTTAGCGTTTTTGAAGTCCAGGCTCACCCACACATAACAATCTGGAGTACAATATTTTGCATTTCATGACCATGAACCTAGGGATCCAGCACTCTCAGCATTGATTAACCCCTAGGGTTCCACCACCACCACCATTTGTTGAACTATCACAATTCACCACCAGTACACACTTATGCACACTTACTGCTCCCCCAGGCCTCCCAAAAGATCCTACGTCAGCTAGCATCCAGCAAGAACCATTGTCAGAGCACTTTTGCCAGGGCAGGAGGCAATGGATGTGAGCAATGTGGGGTAATGATTACGATGATTGTACAATACCAAGCGACTGGAAGGCTGAGAGATCACATTGATGCCATTTAATAGCACAGTGACAATTGTGATAATGTCGTGTGCGCTCCCCCCCCCCCCGAGACATATTTCTTAAGGGGTGGGAAGGGTGCTAAACATCAGGATTATTCACCATTCCTATGCAACCATCAAAGCCTGGCATAGTATGCCCTATCCATTGTTACAGCTGGATGTTTTAAAGGAGATCACTATATTGCATTAAGATCTGCAGCAGAGGTGGGGAAGTTTTGTGGCCCTCTAACTGTTGCTGGGCTACAACTCCCACTATCCCCAAACACTGGCCATGCTAGCAGGGGCTAATGGGAGTACAGCATCATCTGGAGGGCCACAGGTTCTTTGCCCCTGATCTGCACCCTAACTGTGACTGGTGTGGCAGGTGTCCTATGGTCATTTCCACACTTTTTGCTGACAACTCTTCAATTTGCAAAAGCATTCTCCATAGCAGGTGCTTTTCTTCCTGGCCTTTTAAATATGCTTTAACAAGATATACTCCCTCCCAACTGAACCTGCCAGCTATAGATATTAACTCCTGCCCATTTGTCCTGCAAACTCTGCTTTAAGGAGTCCCATGAGTTGGCACAAGCTTTTGCCAAAGTCACAGCTTCACTAGACTGAGGGAGACAGAGAAGAAAGTCTAGAAGAGAGCTGGATGCTCTGCTGCTTTTGCCAAACTACAAGGCAAGCTATGGTTACAGTTACTCAAGTCAAGCCTAACCAGATGCATCTTACAGAAGCTACAGGCAATGTAACCAAATTTCATGTATAAGTGCAAAAGCAAACCATAGCTTCCTTCATTAAATCATCATTGAAAACTGAATAGGAGATTTTCCTTTCTTCAGAGTTTATGCAGCTTTAGTAGCTAAAAGTCTTGGTTGTGGCCCACTCTGGTTTCCTCCACAATCGAAGTAATATGAGGCAGGAAAAAATGCCAGAACAAGGGACAAAATGCTGGTCTTACACCCTGGATAGCCAATGTGGTGTCCTGCAGATGTTGTTGGACTGCAGTTCCCATCATCCCTGACCATCGGCCTTGCTGGCTGAGGCTGATGGGAGAATCAGATTTGGCTATTACTGTATTAAAATATAGGCTACAAAAGTCCACGGCATTTATCACCTATGTAGCAAAAATGTGTGTGTGTGTGTATATGTATATGTGTATATGTGTGTGTGTGTGTGTGTGTGTGTGTATGTGTATATATATATATATATATATATATATATATTTGCTTTCGTAGATTTTCACGGGTACAGGAATGCAGGTTTTGGTGTCTTCGGGTGTCTTCCCATGTAAGAGTCGGGGTGTCTGTGCGACGTTTCGACGAGGTCTCACTCGTCATCTTCAGGCTGGTGCTTTCGGCTTCTTGTTACTGGAACAGAGCAGAATCTGGTGTTTGAGTTCCTATAAATACTGTTGAGGGGTGTGGTGTATAGCCTCCAACGTTCTGGGCAGAGAGGAAGTTCCTAGATTAGTGTGCCTCTTCTTCTTTTGTTCCTTAATTACTTGAGGGATATCTTGAGTGATTTCATGAGTGATATTCTGAATACCACTGGGTGGGTCATTAAGTGTAGATTAGTTGCTAAAGCTTTTGTGTCTTGACCTCTTGAGCTTGTGAAGAGTTTTTCTGAGAAGATGGCTGTGCTGCATTTAGTTGTGCTCTGGCTTGGCTTCGCGTATAGGGGCGAGCTGTGGTTTTGTGCCTTGTGCCAGCCAGATCTGTGTAGGGATTGCAGGGGGGTGCAGCATCCGGAGGTGCCACTATAGTTTGGCTACTGGATGGAGTCTGTAATATGTCTGTGGAGAGGGTCTGGGTTTGGGTCTGGTGTGGTTGATTGGAGACGGCGTTCTGTGTGCCTCTGGTTCTGGTGTCGGTTTTTGTGGGGAGGGCTAATTTCCAGATGTCTGGCAGGCGGGACGTGTCGTCACGCTTGTTCATGTTGTGAGGGTGTTTCTCTATCTCGATGGCTTCCATGATTATTCTCTTGTGGTGATGTTCCATGTTAAGGAGCAATTTGGAATCTGCAAAATTAATTTCGTGTCCTTTTTCTTTCATGTGTTGGAAAAGAGAGGAAGTTTTTTCTTCTTTTTTGACGGCATTCTTGTGTTCTGCGATACGTGCATTTATTCGTCTGTTTGTTTGTCCAATGTACGTGGCTGGGCAGACTTTGCAGGGTATTTCATAGACCCCTTGGTTTTCCAGCTGGATTTTGTCTTTTGGGTTTCTGAGGATATTGGCTATTTTTTGGTTGGTGCAGAAGGCTGTTTTGATATTGTGTTTATGGAGGATTTTGCTGATTTTGTCTGTAGTGCCCTTGATATAAGGAAGGAGGGCCATGCCATTGTTTTCTTCTGTGTCTTGGTTTTTGGGGGGTGTTTCTTTTTGGATTAGCTTCGTAACCCTGTTTTTCTGGTATCCATTGGCGATTAACACATTTGAGAGATTCTGTAACTCAGCTGACAAAGACCACTTGACAACTGAGTTACAGAATCTCTCAAATGTGTTAATCGCCAATGGATACCAGAAAAACAGGGTTACGAAGCTAATCCAAAAAGAAACACCCCCCAAAAACCAAGACACAGAAGAAAACAATGGCATGGCCCTCCTTCCTTATATCAAGGGCTCTACAGACAAAATCAGCAAAATCCTCCATAAACACAATATCAAAACAGCCTTCTGCACCAACCAAAAAATAGCCAATATCCTCAGAAACCCAAAAGACAAAATCCAGCTGGAAAACCAAGGGGTCTATGAAATACCCTGCAAAGTCTGCCCAGCCACGTACATTGGACAAACAAACAGACGAATAAATGCACGTATCGCAGAACACAAGAATGCCGTCAAAAAAGAAGAAAAAACTTCCTCTCTTTTCCAACACATGAAAGAAACAGGACACGAAATTAATTTTGCAGATTCCAAATTGCTCTTTAACATGGAACATCACCACAAGAGAATAATCATGGAAGCCATCGAGATAGAGAAACACCCTCACAACATGAACAAGCGTGACGACACGTCCCGCCTGCCAGACATCTGGAAATTAGCCCTCCCCACAAAAACCGACACCAGAACCAGAGGCACACAGAACGCCGTCTCCAATCAACCACACCAGACCCAAACCCAGACCCTCTCCACAGACATATTACAGACTCCATCCAGTAGCCAAACTATAGTGGCACCTCCGGATGCTGCACCCCCCTGCAATCCCTACACAGATCTGGCTGGCACAAGGCACAAAACCACAGCTCGCCCCTATACGCGAAGCCAAGCCAGAGCACAACTAAATGCAGCACAGCCATCTTCTCAGAAAAACTCTTCACAAGCTCAAGAGGTCAAGACACAAAAGCTTTAGCAACTAATCTACACTTAATGACCCACCCAGTGGTATTCAGAATATCACTCATGAAATCACTCAAGATATCCCTCAAGTAATTAAGGAACAAAAGAAGAAGAGGCACACTAATCTAGGAACTTCCTCTCTGCCCAGAACGTTGGAGGCTATACACCACACCCCTCAACAGTATTTATAGGAACTCAAACACCAGATTCTGCTCTGTTCCAGTAACAAGAAGCCGAAAGCACCAGCCTGAAGATGACGAGTGAGACCTCGTCGAAACGTCGCACAGACACCCCGACTCTTACACGGGAAGACACCCGAAGACACCAAAACCTGCATATATATATATATGTATACATATATATATATGTGCAGGTTTTGGTGTCTTCGGGTGTCTTCCCGTGTAAGAGTCGGGGTGTCTGTGCGACGTTTCGACGAGGTCTCACTCGTCATCTTCAGGCTGGTGCTTTCGGCTTCTTGTTACATGGTGGCTGTTTCTTAATTTTGTGTTATGCCACACTCTCCATGCAGGCATTTTGTGTTATACCATGCCTCTCATGGCCTAGCACCAGCCTGAAGATGACGAGTGAGACCTCGTCGAAACGTCGCACAGACACCCCGACTCTTACACGGGAAGACACCCGAAGACACCAAAACCTGCATTCCTGTACCCGTGAAAATCTACGAAAGCATATATATATATGTATGTATACATCAGTGTTTTTCAACCACTGTTCCGCGGCACACTAGTGTGCCGCGAGATGTTGCCTGGTGTGCCGTGGGAAAAATTGAAAAATTCGAAAGATTTTTTTAAAAAAAAAAGTCAAATTTTCGCCCACTAGGCGGGCGCCGGACTGTGTCCACCCTATTCTCCATCCGTCCTGGGTGGGGATCAGATCGGATGGGATCGGATGAGAGCAGACAGGCGGTCCGCTCTCATCCAATTCCCCATAGAGAGCAGCGGGGCTCTGACATCTCCCTCTCCGCACACAGTGGTGGTGTGCCTCGTGATTTTTTTCATGAAACAAGTGTGCCTTTGCCCAAAAAAGGTTGAAAAACACTGGTATACATATATATGTATATGCATAAAAGTTTGCTTATAAGCAGAACAAACTTCCTTTTGGGACATTGCTTCAAGATGGAATGAAAGAGCCACATAATCTTTCCAAGGAAGTTGGAAGTCAGGAGCAGAAAAGTGTTGATCCTGCCATATCTTGCAACATATCAAAGCAATTAAACAACAGATTGTCCCCCAGAAAGACCGCTGGGTGGCAACTTGTGTCAGTTGCCATTTCAAATGAGCTTGTTGCTATTTTTGGAGCAGAGAACAAATTTCCCACCACATCATCCCATATCTGTGTGTGTTTAATGCACCTGGCAAATAAGTGGATCTGTGGAAGAGAAGTGTGTGGTGGAGCCTGCTCCCAGCCTGCAACTCCCAGAACCTGGGCTGCTTTGAACCCATTCATTCGTCTGTGGTGCTTATGGGGCATGGTTTGGTTATGCATGGAATGTAGATAAAAGTTTTTCCTATGTATTGATCAAGGATCCCTAGGTGACAAAATAAAAGGTATTTCCAATCCATGTTACATGTTGTCCATGGTCATAAAAGAAAGGACTTAGCTAATGTTACTGGATGCAAACATAGTTAAAGATTTTTTTTCCATGAATAAACTATGTGGGAGATTTTCTAATTTCATTTGTATGCATCTCTAATTATGGGATCAGATCTTCTGAAGGATGACAACAAGGACATTCTGTACATTCTGCTCTCCCAGGAGAACATGGTATTTGGCCATACATTACTTCTTATCTTGTTTTATTTTTCTTGCAGAAAGATTAACCTGTAATGCTCTTTCATTATTAATAAACCAGACTGAGCTTGGTTATATGAAATCATTAATATGTAACAAGCCCAACAATGCTGAGTTCTTTTGAAAAACATGACAAACAGTGACCCTACAGGAGCTGCAGTTTGAAGAGCATTTAGAAAAGTGATCCTAGCAACCCACTGACAAGGAGTCTGCATCAGCACTCTCATCTAATTAAATTAATGCTTTTGTATTGGGAAAACAGCTGAAGACTCAAAAGTCCACTGCTGGTGAAAGAATAGCAGCTGACCTGAGAGCAGGGCTTTCTTGTGGGATCAGGGCCACCATGCAGGTGAATCTTGGCATGAGAAGTGCAAGCTTCCATCACATTCCATCAAAGCAAACAGAACGAAGCCAAGGCAGAAGTCCCTGAAGCAGAAACAACTGAACCCAATTCTAATAAAAGAGCAGCATATTCACCTCCAAGGATCTCACATAGTGCAGCCTATGCGCTGGTTAAAAAAACTTTTGGAGAGATGTCAGGCTCCAGGCCAGAGGCCTTCCCTTTCAAAGCCTTTTAAACCACAGAGCCTAGGGCTTGCTGATCAGAACATTGGCGGTTCGAATCCCCGAGATGGGGTAAGCTCCCGTTGCTCAGTCCCTGCTCCTGCCAACCTAGCAGTTCAAAAGCACATCACAGTGCAAGTAGATAAATAGGTATCACTCGGGCAGGAAGGTAAACGGCATTTCTGTGCACAGCTCTGGTTCACAGAAGCGGCTTAGTCATGCTGGCCACATGACCCAGAAGCTGTATGCTGGCTCCCTCGGCCAGTAAAGCGAGCTGAGCGCCGCAACCCCAGAGTCGTCCGCAACTGGACTTAATGGTCAGGGGTCCCGTTACCTTTACTAACTTTCAAAAAGGGGGTGGATTTAGATGTCAAGGCACTGTTGAAGAAAATTGCTCCTCTGGACGTCACCTTGCTTTTTCAAGGCTTGTGTGCTCCATGTCACAACACGGGCACGACATGGGGCAAGCAGTAGGGAACAAATATCTAATACAGTGGTACCTCGGGTTAAGTACTTAATTTGTTCCAGAGGTCCATTCTTAACCTGAAACTGTTCTTAACCTGAAGCACCACTTTAGCTAATGGGGCCTCCTGCTTCCGCCGCGCCACCGCTGCACAATTTCTGTTCTCATCCTGAAACAAAGTTCTTAACCTGAAGCACTATTTCTGCATTAGCGGAGTCTGTAACCTGAAGCGTATGTAACCTGAAGCATATGTAACCTGAGGTACCACTGTAAATCCAAAGCAGACCACAGAGGATCTTCAGCCCACCTGTGTTCAGGTTTGCCTACGAATGCAAAACTCATCTTGCCACAAAGCTATCCACCATATAGCAGATCAGACTATTGGTCCATCTTGCCTAGTAATGCATATTCTGACTGGCAGTAGCTCTCCATGGTCTCAGACAGAGGTCTTTTCTAATGACCAGCTACGTCCTCCTAACTAGATATGTTAAAGACTTAGTCTGGGTCAGTCCTTTCTGCACGGTCCCAACCAGGGACTTCCTCTCTCAGGATCCTCTCCCTCCTTGGAACATTTTTTTTGGGGGGGGCCTTATCTATTTGTTAACAAAAGCAAAACATCAGTAGGGCAATCACTAAATGACTGGCTAATCAAGAGACAACTGAATAGGCCTGTCTGCTTTTTTAAAAGTCTTCAAGAGATGCCTGAAAGCCAAAAGTGAGAATGCCTGCCAAATGTCTGCAGGAGGAGTATTCCACAGCAGGGAACTAGTGACACTACATGCCTGATAGTCACTTGAGGCCAGCTGGGCTTCTGGAACACACGGCACAACTAACAGCACTCCTCCGGATGATCTCAAGAATTCTGCTGGGAAATAAGGGCTCAGGAAGTGCTTAAGAGCCTGGACTCGTTTTTTCAGCCCTTTGCATACCAACACAAGAACCTTGAACCTTCCATGTATTTTTGCATTCTCTGTGCCTGAACCCTAGTTTGAGTTCCACTGAAGTATCAGAGAAGGGGCAGAAACATTCATTTCCCAAACATCAACTTGATCTCATGGTTCCTGGAAGCCTCACATCAGCACCCCACGGTTTAATCAAAAGTGAAGAACACTTAATGTGTAGTTTTCTGCAAACTAGCCTCAAGTCACTCAACTCCCACTAGTACCCAAATCATTAGGCCTCCTTTATTCTCATTAAAAGTTAGGAATAATTTACTAGCCACTAAAGTTGCACAGGGGAAGGGCAAAGAGGCTCAAGCTTTCCTCATCAGCCAATTGACTTTAAGAATCAGAACGTCTTACCGATTTTCACCTGTGAAAAGGATTACCAGAAAGAAAGGGGAAAAAACCCTACTGTATTGAATTGCTGCTTTGGGCCATCATGATTTAAAGTTTATTCTATTTATAGAGTCTCTATGGAAACGGAGCGCACGTAAGGTAGAAAAGAACTATAAAACCCACAGATTTCTGCATCATGGTACAGAATGGATTTAGATTCTTCATTTGCCCTTTAAAAAAAGGCTCATGGGAACCAAAATGCCTGGTTCCCACATTTTAAAAATAACCATTAAAAAAACATTTTTTTAAAAAAAAAAAGAGAGGCTGGGGACCAGGAAGGAAAAATAGGCTATTTTCACAGCATCACGCCAAGCCTTGCGCTCTCTCCGTGTTTCCTTTTGGGAGAAAATGGACAGATGACAACTGACAGAACCAGACCATGCAAATGTAAGCTGGCAAATTATTCTGATCTATGGATTTCTCAAAAGAAAGTAAGAAAAGCCCTGCACAATCAGGCCAAATGTCTACCAAGCCTAACATCATGTTTCTAGGGAGGCTGTGTGTCCTACGTCACAGAGGATAGTCTTCTTTTTGAAACAGTTCTCTGTCTGGTCCAAGGCTGCATTCACGCAGCAATTTATTTCATTTCCCTGACATTTCCCAAGCAGGTAATTTCCACATTAGATTTGAGCTTTCACACAATGTAAAAGCCACTCCCAAAAAACTAACGGAATATAGCGCATGTTTAGCCTTCATTTCTATGCTATTTGATTCCAGGAAAAAATCTATGTGCAGCCCCCTTAGCCTAGAAAACTGCGGTAGTAAAGTGACGGAATTTGGAACACTATACCAGCATACAGCTATTTCCTGCTGTTTTCATGTGGAAACAATTAAAATTAGGCACGTGTGGAGCATTGCCCAATGACATCCATTGCTGTGTCAAGCCACGCCCACTGGTATGAACAAAATATAGGGCAACATGTCAGTCAAAAAAAACCCCACTTCCATAGCATAACAGGTACTGCAGTGTGAAAGGGATGTCAGAAAATAGGGCATAAGTCCTAGCATAATAATCAGGAAAACTAGTGCCAGATTCACATGCACCCAAAGTCCAGTTATCTTCCTCCATAAAAAGAGAGAGGAGCAGGAGCCTTGAAGCTGCTCACTGACAACACATGGACAGCAAAATTGAGTAGGCACGGAGAGGGCACTGGCTTTAGTCTTCTCTACCATAGTGAGATATCCAATCATAGAACTGTAGAGTTGGAAAGGATCCCAAGGGCCATCTAGTCCAACCCCCTGCAGTGCAAGAATCTTTTTGCCCAACGTGGGACTCGAACCCACAACCCTGAGATATATAGTATTTCTGTTTAAGCGATGGCCATTTTTTCCACATTTGCACATACATATAAATTAGGATAGGGGATTGTATGCAGATCTGTGACCTCTTCTTTCCTTTCTCTGTTTTTGCGCAACCCCAGAGTCGGTCACGACTGGACCTAATGGTCAGGGGTCCCTTTACCTTCCTGCCAACCTAGCAGTTCGAAAGCATGTCAAAGTGCAAGTAAATAAATAGGTACCACTCTGGCAGGAAGGTAAATGGCGTTTCCATGTGCTACTCTGGTTCGCCAGAAGCGGCTTAGTCATGCTGGCCACATGACCCGGAAGCTGTCTGCGGACAAACACCGGCTCCCTCGGCCTATAGAGCGAGATGAGCACCCCAACCCCAGAGTTGTCCGTGACTGGACCTAATGGTCAGGGGTCCCTTTACCTTTTATAAATTAGGATAGGGGATTGTATGCAGATCTGTGACCTCTTTTTTCCTTTCTCTGTTTTTGTCTGTTTGTTTGACAAGCATGAGTGGTCATCCTACTGCTTCCCAAAGTGGCCAACTAATTATTACTCGGAAGCTCATAAGTAGACCACGAAGGCAGCAGGCCTCCCCTGCTGTTATTTCCCAGCAACTGATATTTAGTAGCATACTGCTTCTGAACCTAGAGAGTCTGGGAGATCAGCAGAGAAGCACCAGAACCTGTTGATTGGTTCCACTGGTGTGGTGGCTAAGGTGTTGGACTAGGATCTGGGAGATCAGTGTTCAAATCCCCACTCAACCACAAAAAACTCACTGGGTGACCTTGGGCCAGTCATTGCCTCTCAGCATAATTTAATTTACAGGGTGGTTGTAAGGATAAAATGGGGAGGGAGAAAGTCATGCATGGTCACCCTGAAGCTCCTTGAAGGAAAGATGGAAATAGAAATGTACCGTAATAGGTATAGAAATAAATAAAAGACCTGCTCTTCACCAGAACATACAAAAGCGCAATACCATTGGTTGAATCTAATACAGTCACTGCATGAATGGAACAGATTTAGAGGAGTAGTGGGGAGGAGAGTAAGAGGAAGTCCAAGTGCATGATCCAAAAGTTGTTTTGCGAGTGCAATGACTTCGTTGTATGCAGCCTAATTAAAGCAATGATTTAAAATAAAATAAAAACCGCCACCCATAACCTCAAAACAATAATTACATGCCACACATTACAAGGAGGACATGATAATGATAGTATGCCTCTGAATCTCATGTGGCAAGAGTGCTATTGCACAAGGAACTTACTTATGGGCCTCCCAGAGGGATCTGTTTAGCCACTGTGAGAGCAGAGGGATGGACTAGATAGGCTTTTGACCTGATCTAGCACAGCACTTTTTGTGTTAATATAATTAACCCCAAGCCTTGATATATAATAAAACTGCATCCTATTCGATCATGGTTGTATTAACTTGCCAATCTTAACCTGAGTGAGTCAATAACAGCCTTCAAAGCATGAAACGTGACTCATTTTCCAAACAATGCAAATGAAAAACTTAGACAAATTACCAATGCACACAGCTAGTGACAAAAGCGTAGGAGTCTGTTTCCGAATATTGCACATATATACAGAGATATTTTACATATATGTAGAGGCAGACACCTAAACCTTCCATCCCTTTGGATAATCTCATCTATTGTTCTGGCTAAACAACTGACCTAATTAAAAATAATAATTGTAAAATGGACTTCAAGGTACATATTTAAATGTGTTTTTATTGGAACAGCTTGCAGGGCTTGTTCTCAAGGTACTGAGGCCAAAACTCATGATAACTTTTGACATGGTAAAGACACCGTGAAGTGATCTTATGGCAGCAATTTCATGGTTTATGTGTGTACACTCTCATGTAACAGCAGCAAATAATTATAATGGCAAAGCAGAAAAATTCAAAAGGCAGAATTTGACCCAACCTAGTAAATACTGATTTTTACCACTGGGGGGGCAGACAAACAAAATACTGTATTTATGACATAAAACCAACATTGGTAAATAATGATAAAGATGATGGTGGTGGTGTTTGTTCCAGGTAATTACCACATCAAAAGAAAGATTCCGGCCATAGATACAACCTTCAGTTCGAAAAAATCACTGTGTTTCAGTAAGCCCCTCCCCCATGACTTGAAGGTGAAAGCACTTTGCCGTTCCTGTACAAACGAGTGTCTTGGTTGAAAAAAAAATGATATATATATATATATATATATATATATATATATATATATATATATTATTATTATTAAATTAATAACCCATCTTTCACCCCAAAGCTGTCCTTTATTGAACACAATAAATTCTCATTGGGCTTTGGGACGGGGGGGTTACTCCCTTGTTTCCCCCCCCCCTGAACCTACTGATACCTCCTTTTTGTGCACAGGTGATGTCATTTGGGCACTCACTGTTGAAGTATTATTGTTGTTGTTGTTGTTGTTGTTGTTGTTGTTGTTATTATTATTATTGGAATCATCCAACATTTGCTTTGCAAATGGCAGATGGCTGGCATAGAATGACTGTTGCTCAAATCCAGGACAGACAGACAGAAGCTGAAGTGAAGTTATGCTGCAGAAGAGGGAACAGATTCATCTGTGTTACAAATGCAGTCTGAGAATATTATCTTATTCAGCAAACCCATTCCGCCAGGGAAAGGGCTCTAGCCTTCACAACAGGGCTCCCCCCTTCTCCTCCCACTGCACGCCCCCTACACCTCACCCAAATCTCCTCTTAGAGGGTAGAGAGGCACCGCACCATAGCTGCAAGCTGCAGAACCATGAAAGCACACATACACAAAACAACTGTCCACGTAATTCAATGTGAAGAAGGATGTGTAGCACCACCAGCTAGGAATGGCAAGCCTATCCCAGTTTGTATGTTCTCTTGTCGGTTATTGCTTCTCATGGTTAACTCCTCCATTTGGCTTGAAGTCTACACACTGGTGCCTGCTTTGGACCAGTGTGATACACTTAATATGGTAAAGGGACCCCTGACCATCTGGGGTTGTGGCGCTCATCTCACTTTATTGGCCGAGGGAGCCGGCGTACAGCTTCCGGTTCATGTGGCCAGCATGACTAAGCCACTTCTGGCGAACCAGAGCAGCGCATGGAAACATTGTTTACCTTCCCACCAGAGCGGTACCTATTTATCTACTTGCACTTTGATGTGCTTTCAAACTGCTAGGTTGGCAGGAGCAGGGACCGAGCAACAGGAGCTCACCCCGTCGCAGGAATTCGAACCGCCGACCTTCTGATCAGCAAGTCCTAGGCTCTGTGGTTTAACCCACAGCGCCACCTGCGTCCCTTACACATCACCAAAAGAAGAAGAAATGAATAATCAAAAAAGAGGTCATAGATCTGAATAAAATTTCCATATGCTAATTTATATGCCTAGATGCAACAAACACTACAATCTAAACAGTAATGCAATACATTTCACCATAGTGGGGTAGACTGTGAACAAAT
This sequence comes from Podarcis vaucheri, assembly GCF_965113315.1. NCBI lineage: Eukaryota > Metazoa > Chordata > Lepidosauria > Squamata > Lacertidae > Podarcis > Podarcis vaucheri. The sequence continues at coordinate 65,605,249 of NC_138764.1, read as the reverse complement.
GACCTGTGTGCTTGCTCAGTCGGCCCTCCATGTGCTCACTGTAGATGGGGAACTTCAGGGCCCCTGCTTGCTCTCCCTGCAGTGATTCTCTTTCTTTAAGCCAGACTTCAGGCCAACTGAACAGTTTATAACCAGTATGAGGTTGGCCACAGTTCTTGAAGCAAAATCAAATGTGACCTGAAATGGTGCGTGTGTCTGCGCTCGCATGCATGCCTTCCTTTATCCTCCTTAAATGTCACCTCAAACAAAAATGAAAGAAACTGCACACATCTGCCATCTGAAGTCCTGAGGAATTGTGACCTTTATATCTAATTAATTTACTTGCTTAACTCACACAAATCCACTTGGAAAAACTGGTTCTTCAAGATCCATGTGCTATTCCCCCTGAAAGGTTATTAAACATCACTGAACATTTACATGTCTCGAAAACCCACATACAGGTCTAGCAAAGTATTGTTTAAGGATTATTTATGAAATGTAATTTTTGCCCATGTGATCTCACGTAAGTGACCCCACGGCAGGGTGTAGTAAAATATTAAACCATAACATGAATATAAAAGACCATCAAACTAGCATCCGGTACAACACAGTATCATAATTGTGATTATGGCACAATTCTGTGTGAGCACCACAACAAGTGCAGGAGGCAAGAAGAAAGACTTGCCAGCAAGCATGAAGTGTTGCAAAGGGTCCACTTACAAACACTGTGTTATCATAAGGGCGGCATAATGATAAAGTTAACATTTAGCATAAGTTATAGAGCACAACACTCCATGCACCAAATGTTTGAGCATGCAAGGAAAGGACTGAAACGCACAGTAGCAAACCAGACAGTGGCTGATAAATGATTTTACAGGGCGGTCACTAATCATGTCATTCCAGAGCCCAAGCTGGTACTGTTCATGCTTGCCTGACAGCAAATATATTCAGGTAACCCGTAGGGGACTTGGCTCACCTTGACAATGACCTTCTAAGACTGAAAGGCAATAGCTTATTCTCCCGCAGGACACACATTTCAAGCATACTATGCAAGAGCTCTGACACTGGACATACTAATCTTCACGGGTAAAAAAGGGCAAATGTCACATCCACCCACTCCAGCTATCCCACAAGGCGAGACGTTAATGTCTCCTGACAGAAGTAGGCTTCTAATCTTCAGAGACGTCGAACCCTGAAACAGTCTCTCCAGAATGGTGCCAGAGACAAAGACAGTAAATAGTTTTAAAACTGAGCTGAACACAGTTAACTATAGGTATTCAATACTGCATTTTAATTTAGAGCTATCCAAGTACCATTCTGGGGGTGATTTTCCTTTGCTATCCCTTCAGGTTTTGAAGCGCACAGTGGAGCAGGGAAAGGAGATCACCTATTTTCACAAAGCAAGGTTAGGAAATTTGTTCGCACATTTGTGACAAATTCACAATATATTTGCAAGTTGATGGACTGCTGATAAGTAACCTAACCTGCACATTATTTTAACCAACATGGCAGATGCCAAATTGCAGATGGTGAAAAGACCGCATTTCTGCAACATTCTATTTCAAAATCAAACCACTCAAATGTGAAAAAGGTTAAGTCAGCTTCTGCAAAATCTTTGTGGAAACTGAAAATGTATAATGATACATTGAGTTCCCTTTTAGTCCACTGCAAGCCCTTCAGCATTTTAGTTTTTACCAATGTTTATTGCTGCAACAAGAAGACTAGAAACTTGCTACTTTTGTTTCCAAGTTGGACTTCTTGTGGGGTGCAAAACAAAATACTTATATATGTAATTATGTTAAAAAGCTTTGGCTCCAGGTTAAGGAGCAGCAACACATTTGTGGATCCTTGTTCTTTGGCTCCTAGTTCCTGATTCTAGTCTTTCTACTATGCAGTGTTGAACCTTGCTTGAACTTCCTGTGATGTTGACATTGGACTCTTGCATGATTCTGTCATGTTTGAACCTAGACTAATTCTCTGTGTTTGAGCTTAATGTGTATGAAACATACTGCATCTGCAACCCTGCCCTCATTGGTGAGTCCTTTGGGGAAGGTTTGTATCTCCTGCAATTGGCACCCTAGCACCTAGTATTTCCTGCAGCATGACATCCTGCTTCACCTCATCCCAACAAAAATCCCACCCCCGCTCGCCAATGCTTCTATTAGGCCCAGAAAAAAGCTTCCATTGGTACCAATGGGACTTGCTAATGGTGCATTTAGCATCCTGTCTAACGTGGCTCTCAGTTCCCACCTCAACAGTGTCAGGAAACAGGATGAACAGCTATACTGCTACTAAGCTGGAGTGTTGTCTGAGCCCATGATTTAACTGCAGGGGAGATTTTCCCAGCACAAAGTTTAAGCGCTCAGCTTGCAAAGAATTATGACAGCACCTTACAATGCAAAACATTCATAGTTATGTAAAAGAACAGGACCTATACACAGTCACGCTTAGGTAAAGAAAGCAACACTGTTCTCACTCTGGGCTTGGACGGAGCCTGACTTGCACTTCACCAAGGACTAAATTATATTCAGTTACACTCAGCAAAATGTGCAAAAGAATACACCCAAAACACACACACACACAAAAATCTGCTAGCTTAAAACATTCAGGTCTTCATTTATTACAAAGACAGAATGCCTGTAAACACAAGGAAAAGAAAAATGAGACCCAAGGCTGTCATTTACTAAGTTTTCACTCAGAGGACTGCACTAAATCTTTATAAAGAAAAAATACAGTGATGGTTGGTGTGCTAGAGTTTGGGCAGTGACTGCATAAGGCAGAGGTAGGGAATCAGTCTCCCTCCAGATGTTTCTGGAATACAACTCTATTTATGACCATTGGAAGTGAGGAGAGCATTGGGTCCCAACCTGTGCCACCCCGCCAGCTGCTACTGCAGATGGTCCCATGTACAACCTCTGGCATTTCCTATTCAAGCAGATCAGATAGCAGGTGGCAAGAAAGGCTCTGGTGTGAGATGCTGGGGGAATGATGCTGGTGGCCAGAGGAGACAGTGGTGGGCTGGATAGATGGATAGTCTGGCCTGGTATAAGGCAGCTTCATATGAAAATTAAGATGGCCACTGCCACTGGGCAGCAGCCAAGAGGAAGGAGGACCATAACAGAAGGAAACACAAGGTTACAGAGACACAGGGGCTGCTATGTCGACATAATGTGGTAGGGAGCCTGCAGCCCACAACCAAACATCATGCAACCCATAGCATCATCCAGCTCTTCAGAGTAATGGAAGGGGGTGGGGAAGCAGAGAGAGATGGGGTGACACAGAGGAAGATCAAGGGATAACAGAGAGTGATGCAATATTGTGCACTTCTACTACTTTTGGCTGCCACTCCACTCTCCATCAGATGTGTGCCCACCTGCAGTTCCAACTCCTGGTTGCCTTTTCCAATGAGTTAATGGACCTTCATAGGAAAACGGTTCTCCATCTTTTCTTTAAACTATCCCCGCCCCTAGCAAAATTAGCAGGCATGTAAAAATGGGAATATTTGTTTGCTTTCTAGAAGCACCTTGCCTCAAGCTGGCAACAAAGGTTCACTTTGTGAAATTACTCAGTGCTTCATGCCCAGCTCTTCACTCTAATGATTCTGCAAGGTGCATATTTTTAGTTGCAGAAATCCCAAATGAACTTGTGGCCTGCTATTAGCAATGTGTTTTTAATCTCTGGAAGATGCTACTGGGAAAAATTGGGATATGTCACTACATCTGGGAGGTTGCCAAAAAATCATATTGATAGCAGATCAGTAAAAGCTTGGCCAGCAGTTAGAAACCAATTCTCCATAGGACTTTCAATTCTCCCTTTAGTAAAGTGAAGGGGTGTGCATTTATTTATGATACTGAATTTATTATGAATGCAGGCATCCTGTTGCTGAGCTTATAACTGCTGCCCATCCAGTCTTCAGCAGAATTAGGTCATCCATCTGCTGTTGTGTCTTGCCAGGACTTTTTCCTAGTCTACTTCTGCTCTAAAAGGCTTGCTCATCACCAGATGATTTGAACTTTTATTTGGATAAAGGTATGTGCGCAACCCTGCACTCTCTCCTTCCCAGTCACAGGAGAACAGATTCTTTCCTGCTAAGGATCCAGCAGAACATTAAAGTCTGAATGTTCTGCAACAAAGAGGGTGCGTATTTTTACAACAGCACCTTTGTTATTAAATTAACAGATCAAACCCAGCTTTAGCCAAGGAGGTGAATGTGGGGCTATTGATACAATGCTGAAATAGAGAGGTCTATGAATGAAGGTCCAGGTTCAGTTCCCAAAATGTCAGTTAAAAGGGCACCCGGGCAGATTTTAACAAAAGGAGTTGTATGAATGAGTCTTCATGGGATTCCACTTTTGGAGAAAATTGATGCATGAATAGTCCCATGCTTCTGCTTTCCAGTGCAAAGTTTAATACGCTGAAAGCAGACCTATGTACCTCTTGAATGCTGACATGTGGATTTTAAGTGCTTTGTTGGTCATGAGGTTTTGGCAAATGCCTCATCCTGCCACCCCCTGGAGCTGGCTGCATGGAGGGAGACTTGTCAGTCCTGTCCACTTCTGCAGCACACGCATCTCAAAATGCAAGCTACAACTTGCGGCAGAAAGTCGGAATGCAGACTTACTTGTTCACTGTCATCACTGTGAGTTGTAAAACAGGGATGGGGAACCTATGGCCCTCCAAATGTTGCTGGAGTACAATCACCATCATCATTGACCTTTGGCTATTCTGGCTGATTGGAGCTGAACAACATCTGGAGAGGCATAGTTTCTCCATCCCTGTTACAAAGTCTTAAACAGCTGTGTGTCAGACTTATTTCCATTCTTTCCCACTGTTACCTATTCTGATCCAAGTGGTTCCCAAACTCCCCCCCCCCAGACCACTTGAAAGTTGCTGAATAACCACTTAATGATTTTTCTGCCTGTGATAGCATTTATAATCCACCATGCTAAATGCTGCATGGTTTTTAAGTGTATTGCTTCTTTCATTTCTTATACTGTATTACGGTTTGAATTAATTAAAAACCAATATGGATATTCAGTGGAATGGATGTGCTCCCTCCCATCTTCAACCACAAATCTACAGACATGGACCACCTGAGTGAAGCTCTTGGACCACTGGTGATCTATGGGCTGCGGTTTTGAGAACCCCTGAAATAGATGATAAATAACATGGGCAACAAGACGGAACCCTGTGGGATATAGGGGGACAGAGCAGAAGTCTCACAATGCACCCTCTGGTTGAAGTCTTGAAGGTAGGAGTCAAACCACCGAAACTCCCTTCCCCCCCCCGCCCAATGTCCCAATCAACTGAGCCCCTCCAGATGGATACCGTAGTGAATGGTATTAAAAGTCACCAAGCTGGTCTAGGAGAATCAACAGGGTAGCATTCCTCCTGCCTCTCAATAAAGTTAATCAATAAGGCCATCCAAGGCTCTTTCAGTATCAAATTCAAGCCTCAAACTAGATTGAAATGAGTCCAGATGATTGGCTTCATACAGATATACATTCAGCTGGCCATTCACCATCCTCTCTATTACCCTGCCTAAGAAAGGAACATTCACAACTGGGCAGTAGTTTTTCAATATCTCAAGTTCGGAAACTTCAAATTTATATACAAATTTGATGATGATGATGATGATATCTGCCCAGGAGAGTAATTTTGAGGAAAATCATACAAAGGTCCAGGGATAAATCTTTAGGATACACATATCACACATGTAAAAAGAGACAACATCTAATCCAAGCACTGTAACTCCTGCCATGGTAACATTCCTACCTACTAACTGGTTTATCAACCAATTACTAGGATTGGTGCTGTGCTGGGATAGTATACCAACTATTCGCTCAAGGTGTTAGATTATTGGAAGAAGTTCTGTGCTTAATACTTAGTGAAGTATCGATTATAAGAGTTGTATTAACATAAGAGAGAATAAAGCGTTAAAAAGGCATTTTGCAGAATGGCAGATGAAGCTGATTGACTGTATGGGACTGGCAGAAATGACTGGCAGAATCCGTGACCAGGGAGAAGAGTCGGCAGAAGAAGATTGGAAAAAATTTAAGGACTATCTACAAAAATATTGTAAAATTAAGGAATGTTGAATGATGTTGGATTGAAATTAAGTGGTTTCAAGCTGTAACTATGACAAAATGACTTTCTTTTTGTAAGCAAGAATTTAAAGCTACAACAATTTAAGATGTTGGGATAAGGATTTGCTGTATAAACAATTCAAACTGGGGATACAAGAAGGGGAGGTATGAGGAGGTCGGAGAAATAAGTTAGAAGAAAATAAGTTGTGAAATTTATGTGTTTTTAATATTTTTATGTTTGTTTTTTCTTTTTGTTTGTAAAAAATTGGAAACTTTAATAAATATCCTTTTAAAAAAATAAAATAAAAAGGCATTTTGCATTTGTCTGCTCTTGAAGCTATAGAAAGGAGACTACTGGTGATAACTGGCTACTTTATAACGTCTATTTTTGGTTTGGTTCAAGGATTCATTTCAACTATATACAAAATCTTGCTTGAAGCTTCCTCAGGAGGTTTTAGGGCAGCACTACTAGTTCCACTGCCAAGCCTACGGTGTACTGCACGGGGTTGCAACTCTGATGCAGTGAACTGAGCAAAACAGAAGGTAAGGGGTGGGGGGAGCACTGAAATTTGGCCTCACACAGGGCGCCACTGAAAAGTGAAATACCAAAGTACGCCCCTGGCTTCATTTAAGTGCAATCTGGCTCAATAAACTTGGTGAGAGCAGAATTAGGATATGGTAACCAATGATGAAATTTGGAGGAAAAACTAGTCCAAAGCTACTGGTACCTTCAAGTCTTTGTGCAAACTAGGAAGCCAGTGTGGTGTAGTGGTTAAGAGCGGTAGTCACGTAATCTGGGAAACCGGGTTCGTGTCTCCGCTCCTCCACATGCAGCTGCTGGGTGACCTTGGGCCAGTCATACTTCTCTGAAGTCTCTCAGCCCCACTCACCTCACAGAGTGTTTGTTGTGGGGGAGGAAGGGAAAGGAGAATGTTAGCCGCTTTGAGACTCCTGAAGGGGAGTGAAAGGCGGGATATCAAATCCAAACTCTTCTTCTTCTTCTTCTGTATTTGAAGTTGGTCCATGGCTGGTACTTAATTTATTTATTTCATAAAATTGACTGTAAACCAAAACCTCAACAAAGTATACAAAAAGATAAAACAAAACAAAACAACTTTTGAACAATACTTTAAAAAATGCGAATAGTTAAAATCATAAAACAGATTAAAATTTGCAACTTTGTGAGCATCTGGGTAGGGTTGTCTAAACAAGAATGTTTTCAGCAGGCACCAAAGAAAATACAGTGAAGGCACTTGCTTGATATCAAAAGACAGAGTTCCAAAATGTCAAGACAGTTCTCTTTTGTGTGCGAGATTTGTCCCCTCTGTGTTAGAAGGGCTGTGGAATTATAGGCTCCTATCAACACCTGTGGTGGAACTGCCCCAAATTTGGGGGCAATTTGGGGGGTGACAGGTTTTGCTGAAATTGTTCTCATTACTGCTCAGCTGGTCCCATTATCTCCATAGCTACCTTTCTAAAATGTTTTTAAATATTACAAATCAGGAACTCATCACACAATTCTTGGTAGGTCCTCTGCTACCAGTATTGCATTTTGGAAAACTTTTAATTTCTGCAATCTTTCTTTTTTGTATAGTAAAGTATGACACTTAACCCTATTGGGGGGTGAGGAGTAACACAAATTTAAGGTAGCCAGAGGACAAAGCACACATGATGCATTTTTCACAATACAGTATGGTTCTTTCTCTTATACAAACAAAACAGAATATAACCAACCCGTTCTTCCAGTGTATTCGAGTATTTGGGTTACGACATATAACCCCAGTCTCAGCCAGGGAGATAATTATTTATTATTATTGTTATATTTACATATGTCTTTGCTTTTCTTACTCTGCTCTGTATTGTAAAATATATTGCTTGTTTATTGCTTTATGTTTGCTTGAAATAAAAATGCAATAAAAATGCAAACAGCATCCCTTTTTAGTTTCATCAGGCATTCAAACCATGAAATTATGAAAAATTGCAAAATCAAATATAATCAATATTCAGTCATTAATAGATTGGCTACCCTGATGTTAAAAATTGGGCCTGGGTTGTGAACGGCTGCGCTTTTGGTAATGCAGCTCTACTTTTTAGCTTGTGTAAACTAACACAGTTCTTCTGAAGACAATGAGTTACAGCCATCTGTGTTTCCTGCTTCACTACATTATTGTTTCATACTATAAAATGGAGAACCCAGATGCTTCTTCATTTTTGCAACGCATGGCAAAAAAAAGAAAGGAAAAGGAAAACACCACACATACTAAGTGCAATTATTGCTAAGTGCTAATTATTATTACTGACCATTATGTTATCAATGGGGGAGAACATTTTTTCATGCATTAGCATATAATGGATTTTTGAAAAAACACACCCATTTTGGTCTCTTATCTTGTTCTTTTCAAGAAAAAGGGATAATAAATAATTAGCATTCCATTTCCCTTCTGGTCATAGTTTGTTCCGTGTTCCAGTTAAATACTGGAATTGGAAGGAAATTGTTCCTTTTGTTTTTCTTTGATGCCACTGCTATTCCTAGTACATTATGTCTAGCACACCACTATTTGAAATTTCCTGATACTCCCTAAAATGCCATTTGTGCCTCTCCCATTCCAAGAAGCAATAAAAGGTCTGCAGTGGAACTTACTAAATAGCTCCTCTACAGCAGCGCACTCTAATCTATATATTCCATCACCTGTGGATGCTCTTGCTCTCTGGTCTTAGTACAGCTAAAGAAAAAGCATCCCAGGGGAGTGAGCAGGGGCCATTTTCTGACTGTAAATGTGTTTAATCCTATCAGAGGAGATGAACATTCCTTGCTGATCTCCTTAGTGGCTGCTGCAATGGGTTACTACTGTGTATTCAACAGGTTATGTTTAGGGCACTAAGTCCTGCTTCAGCATGCTCAACAAAGACCCACTGTAGCCAAATTGCTTCAGCTGCTGCAGCCTCAATAGTAAGAGAGGCCTCTACTGATCAGGCGAACACAAGGCGAATTACACTGACGCAAACTATGGTAAGTGTGGTTGTATATTAAGCATGGCTGACATTATACAGGTCAATCTATTTGCCCCTCCTGTCCACAGCTCTGGCTGGCAGTGGCTCTCTAGGGTCTCAGGGAGAGAGGCCTTTCCCATTACCTGCTGCTTGATCCTTTTAACTGCAGGTGCAAGGAACTGAACCAGGGGCTTTCTGCACTCAAAGCAGGTGTTCTGCCCTTGCATCCAATTTGGAAGCTGCAGCTAGTGCAAAATGTAGCTGCTAGAAGGCTCAAGGGGGAATTCACCTCTGCACATGTTACAACAGCGATGCAAGGTCTGCACTGGCTGGCTATTAGCTATCAGGTTCATGATTTTGCTGTTGACATTTTAAAGCCCTAAATGATTTGGGATCAGTGGGCTTAGCGAACTGTTTTCCCTGGTACAGACCAAGTCAAAATTTAAGCGTCTCCAAGGAAACCCTGCTGGTTGTTCTACAACCAGCAAATTGGCACCTGGTGACAACATGGAAGAGGGCTTTCTCAGTGGTCGCACTCACACTTTCTCCAGAGGCAGCAGTAACTAGTTTTAAATGTTTTTTTAAATACAAATATGTTTACCCAAACTTTCCTGGACTTTGTTACCTAATTTTGCAACTTTCTACTTTTTATGCACAGTTTAGTTTTACCTATGAGATATAGTTTTAGTCAGCTACTTTAAAGTTTTACTCGAATGTTGTATATTTATATGCATTTCTGTTGATTTTTGAAAGTTATATTTTAAGTGAACAACTTGAAGACTACTTTTTCTATTAAACATTTGATCACTAATTCTTCCTATTGCCTTCCAAGCTGCCTCTGCAGAATTATTTCTATTAGAACAGCAGCAAGGATCTCCTGTTGAGGTCAAGCGAAAAGCAGCTTGCTGCCATACAATTTTAGAAAAAAGTCCACAGATATTACAAGCCTTCACTGATGCCTTCCAGATGTTTTGGACTACAACTCTCATAAACATCTGTCAACATAGGTAGTCCAAAATACTTGCAGGTAACCTGGCTGGTGAAGGTTGCCTAACATTGTGACATAATAGTGACAAAATCAAAAAGCAACAGGAACAATTGAACAATTTCCTTCCACTATATAAATGTATTTTTCCTGCTTGGTCATCTGGAAGGGAGTCTCGCCTTCCAAAGGCGACTAAATCACTATGTAGAAGTCTACAAAAACATAGTATTAGAACTTCCACTTGAGTGTAACCTTTTGCACTCTTTGTCTATACACTTAAAACTGCTTTACCAAACAGGTTAATAAATATCACTCTATTTTTTACAGAAGCAAAGTGACTCAACAGCACACACACGAGGAGGCAGCTGTGAATGCTGGGAAATTCCTGAACCGCAAGCCAATAAACCATTCATACAGATTATACTCATCACACAACCCTTAACGCATAGTACTGCTCAGAAGAGCTGTTTTGCATAATGTGTCTGTGTCATAGCTGTGTATAAAAGTTCTATTTTATCACTGATAAAGATTTCTTCAGACACATTTTGCAACCACATAAAGATTTACATGGCTACATTGTAAGGGAAAAGAAAGCTTTGAATTGTATCGTGCAATGGATATATATAAGCGTTGGTTCACCCCAATGGCCCATTAAGATCCAGCCTCCTACCTGTGACCACGTACAATAGTAAAGGTTTGGGAGAAACCAAAGAACAAGATACAACCATTATAACAGAATGAACAATTTCCTGACATTCACACTTGGCTTCCAGCAAGCCTGAGACGAAGCTGCATGCCTGAACCATTTTGGCAAAGAAATAAACATGTGAAATGTCCCTGTTATGCTATTGGCTGTTAAGACACCTCACAGCATTATGCCACCGGCATACAACTGGGCATAAATTGACACACGCAGAGAGTAAGTCATAGTTCTTATGGAACAGCCACTGGGCAAAATCTGAAACTAGATACTATTAAGAGCGCAATCAAATGTGCTAGATACTATTAAGAGCACAATATGTCAACCAAAGAGTAAGTCCAACTGAATTTGACAGGACTCCTAGGCCTGGAGTCCAAATGCATTTATAATAAAAATGATTGTGCAACACAGGTGTTCAAAAAAATCATTGAATCTGATTGAATCAACGCTGTCTGCACCAGTGCTGGGATACATTACAAAAAAATTATCTGTATAACAGGAACATGGAAAGATGACTTAAAGATGGACCAATATTATTTATAGGAGTGTAAGGAATTCTCACACCAGGAACTTGCCAGGCAAGTTGGCTAGTGTTACCATTTGGTAAACATTGGGTTGACTGACATGCCTTCAAAAAGACAGCTCATAAATGCGGCACCTGTAATATTTTTGCAGCTGTCAATAATTTAAACGCCTATGAGTTGGAAACTGGAATGTGCGTTCCAAGCAGCAATAAAACAAAACAAATGAAAATATGCCTTCTTTTCTTTTTCTTTCAAAAGGGAAATAGACCTGCCAAAGCTTACCTTTAAATCAGGAGGTTTACTCCGGGTAACAGGATGGGGCGGAGGGTTAGGATTGGAGGCAGCCAAATCTGACAGGGCGGCAGCTGAATCCCCAGCCTTGGCATCCATGGTGGACAGGGCAGGGGCATCTTCAGCCCCAGCAGAGTCTTCGTCTGATTGCTGCAGCTCATCCGATTTGCACCTCTTCATGCTGGGTGAGAGGTCGGGCTTGCCCTTCTGCTTCTTGAAAGCATTTAGGGATGAAAAACAGGGGGAAAGAGATGGGGAAGGGGGGGAGAGAGGAGAGAAGAGGACCAGACAGGCTTGGTCACCACTGAAGACTGAAGTTCATTTCACCTGTGAGATGCAGGGAGCCAGACAGGCCATGGGGAGGAGCTGGGGAGAAGATGCCTCCATCCAAACTCGCTGCATTGGGTAGCAGAAGGAGTGGAACCACCATCATTACCACTAGCACCACTACACCCCCCCCCCCAAATTAAAACTTTGGCTGCAGCCACATCTGCAAAAGGCAGTGGCTGGAATTTGATGGGGTGCGTGTGCAGATGCCATGGATTGATACTCACCCCCCACCCTCCTTCTCTCCCTTCTGGCAACGCTACTCACTGTTTAGGAAAGCAAACGAGCGCCTCGGCTCTCCGCGCCGCCTTGCAGGGCTGCAAATTCCCATCCGATGAGTGCATGTCTTCTCCCTTTCATTCAATGTCCCGGACAGCTGCTCTCTGTCTGCCTTGCTATCTCCCCAGCCAGCCAGCCGCCGGCCGACCCACCCTCTCCCTCTCTCACTCTGAGAACCCACTTTACGCCGCTCCTGCCCAGGCTCAAGAGCAAATCCCTCAGCCTAACCCACCCATCTAAACCAGCCGGCTTGATAGTCTGACTGACAGCAGGGCAGGGCCAATCAGAGCCCGAGCCCGATCTGGAGAGCGGCAGGAGGCAGACCCCGCCGGGCACTTTCCAGGCTTGGTTGGCCGGTGCCCCTCCGCTTTCCCCGCCTCGCCCCCGTGCCGGCCCCCGCCCGCTTCCCGGGAGCTGTCGATGGGGGAATGGTGCTGCACAGGGCTGCGGCTTTGCAGTGCAGGCAGCCGCCGTCCTCGTAGCGTTGCGGAGGCTGGGGGGGGGGGGCGGGAGGCCGAGGAGCCGGTGGCTGTATTGGCGAGGCGCTTCCGCCGTGCGTAGGGACTCTTCGGAGGACCCCGCCCGGCGCTGCTTGTGGGAACGTGGCGAACGGTCTCCGTGAAGCATCAGGAGAAGGAGAAGCGCCACCTCTCCCATTGCCATGGGAACTCCTCCCACCACCTCGCTCCTGGCCGGGGGCTGGTTTTGCCTTTAATCCGTCAGCAGGTTCCACCCAAGGACTACGTTGCAGCCTCATCAACTTGATTTCCTTCCTACTATTATTATTATTATCGCAATTGCCATTATTACCGTTGTTGTTGTGTCTGTGCATCATCGATGTTTTCGATTCCTGAGGACACACAGATTCCAAGCGTTTTCTCTTTCTTCCCCCTTCGTCTTTTCCTCCTTTAGGAAAGGATGGAAGTCTATTTGCTAAACTTGTTTTTCAGCCTTACACAGGCCTCTAACTCGCACTCTTTCATTTTGTCTGGAGACTGCCGCTTTCGACATCTCTCTCTCTGTGTGTCACTCCGATGTACCAGAATCTGTGCAGAACAGAGACTCGCCCCCAGACTTTGTCAAAACCACACAATATTTGGCCTTTGCAAAAGGAAAAAAGGGGAAATCTTATTTGTATCCTGTGCTCACCCCCACCAACAAGAAGCTCAAGGCAGCATACACAGGTTTCCTCCCACTAGTGGACAAGGGTGGGTATTCCTTTCTTTAAAAGCTGGTCAGTCTGTGATGTATTGTAGCCCCTCTGTGATGTACTTCCTACAATCTCCCACTTTGTCTTTGATCCAGCCTACTCTATACAGTCCTAAAAGTAAAATGTCATATGCAAAGGAGGCCTAAAATAAGAAAGCAGGTGGCCACTGTCAGCAATATGTGACTCAGTGTTCTGTCTGTAACATCCTCTTGGAATTGTGTTACCCTTTCATTTGCCTCTTTGTTATTTGACATATATCGGTGTTTGTTGGTGTATATAATTTGAAACACAATGATACTCCATTTGCATATTGTGATACATTTGTAGGACATCAAAGGCCACACCTGAATCCAGTGATGACAGAGGCATTTGCTGCTTCAGCAACAAAATCCTTGGGTACCCGGCAGTCTTTTTCTGCTCCTAAAAATGATGATAAACTTTGCTGACCCTAAATTTGTGAATTGCTATAACTATAGGTCTGCCTTTTAAAATGCTCACAAGCTTTGTGGTCCAGGCAGAAAATGGTATCACGCTTATAATCAATAACGTCAGACTATCGTTTGAGGCTGATGATGAGTTCAGAACAGAAGACCAAGTCTAGTACTCCCACACTATCTTTTTAATCTTGTTTAAGCACCATGGGCTGCTGTGATAAACTACACATTCTAGAAAAATGCAATATAATTCAATGAAGTAAGTTTAGAGTAGGTGGCTTGAGAACCACAGCCTTGAATATGTGATGAGCCTCTGTGCAGAACTGGGGTGAAGGGCATTTATGATGTGGCATTGGCAATAAATGCCATTTCCTTGCAGAGTTGTGACCCACCATGGTATGTAATTGCATAATTAGCTGTTCAGCTCACCACACCACTGTAGTAGTTCAACACTAAAAACAGCCATTTTGACCAAATATGGTATAGTGGCATTTTGACCACTGCAAAGTCAAATGTGTTAGTGTAAACTTACTTATCCAAGATTTGGAAAAATAAACATTTATTATAGGAGTGTAACTGAAAAGAAAAATAGCAGGATGGACTTGCCACACTCGCTAATCAAATACAATACATCTATGGTTCTGCCCAGTGCAGTCACTCTGGCCATCACTGCATCAGAACGTCTGACTACCTCTGATTTGTGTATGTGAGGCTTCCACCCTTATTGTAGTCCATACAGGTAAATAGACTGCTAATATTTTCAGAAGATCCGAACCTTCACCATAAAAACCACTAAATGCTAAATCCATGGGATCCTAGTTCTGTAAATATGTGCATGTATTTATTTTTATTTCTTTGCAATGGTACTGTGCCATATTGGCTCCACAGAACCAACCACACACAAAAAAAATAGCGGATAAATAATTTAAATCAGACTGCTTTGATATAAGCCATCTTAGTCCCGTGAAAGTCATTGAAACAAATTTAATTGGTCTGTGAACAGCCATCACTGTAAAGTGATTCAATCAGGGCTAGTCCCACCGTGCACCAAAGAGAAGCAGGCTGTTTCAGAAGAGAATCACAAGAAATAAAGGGAGGAATGTCTGGATGGGGAGCAAAACATTTGGCAATTAAAAGATATCTTTTTATTATCATTATTATTAGATTGTATTTGGCTGCCCATCAATATAATTGCCTAGGCAGTGTGCAAAATGCAATATATTAAAATAAAATAATTAAAAATATGTCAGTAAAAATGACATAAAAGCAGCTGAGACAGAGTAAAACAATTTACAACTCAGTTGGCACAATGACAATGGAGAATATCTTCTTTGGTGCCTTCACTGCCACTAGGTAGGCCCAATGATGAGCCCTCACCAGTGTTTTGTTGCATTCGACTAGAGTTTTCCTTCACTCACATTTAAGCCATCTTCTAGCTTGTTTCCTTGTCTAAGCTCTGGAGTATATCACGGAGCCAAGTGGGCTCCATGAAGCAGGAGAGGGTGCTTAGCAGTGATCATATCAATGGCCTGAGCCATCCAAATGTTCCAGCAGTTGGCCAGGGCTTCAGCAGGAGCGTCAGTCATATCAGCTGGGAAATTCTCAGCTTATCTTACTTATTTTTCCCCTGAAGTGGAAGTCCAAGTGCTTTTGGCAGCAATTTGATCAGGGGAAAACTAATTAAGGGCTTCATATCATCCTGTGGCCATTATATGAGGTTTCAGTGCTTTCACATAAATTGATTGATTCACTGAGAAAACTGCTTCAACAGACCACAGAATGACCTGTTTCATCCAAAGGAAAGAGCTCTGATGAAAATGAACCGTGATGGATACATAAGCTCCTCTCATCTTATTTTAAAGCATTTCCTGTTTCTGAGTAGTGCAAGTTATGTCAGCACAGAACAGATGTGTTCTAGTAGGTGGTCTCATTGGCTTGACTATTTCTGTAAAGAGTTATTTTTACATGCATAGCTCTAATATAGCTTTATAAGCATATTCATTAGTCTGCATGAAGGCTGAAGCCTTAATGTGCCTGCTGCATAATTCACTTTTAAATTTAAGGCATTGAGACAGCAGGGTACTTTACCAGGTTGACAGAGATAACCTCCTATGAAAGGGCCTTGGGGACATTCACTTCATTAAATGTAATACAAAAGGCTCCTGCTTGGAGCTCCTTAGCATTGATTTTGTTATACAGGAAAATCTAGGGCAATTGTACAGGCAAGGGTCAATAATACCTGGCCTCCTGTTTTGCTTTGTTTTTCTGGAGTGCTTGACCTCACCTACATCCATGTTTACCAATGAGAAACTATTTTCATATCCCATAAAACTAATCTAAGGTGCCCCACTGAGGATTAACTAGTTGTTATTAGTCTAAATGATCAGCTATGGGGAAGAAGTAGGGTGTTATAGAATGTGATAGAATGTGATTTTACCCTCTCCCAGCCCTATGACCAAATACATCTGAGAGCAATATCACTCAACAGAACATTCTCTCTCAGATCATGCAGCTGTCCCAGTAGGTAAAACCAAAAATTTAGATCCCACCTCTTTTATTCTGACATATCCATTTTCTTTCAATCTCAATACATATAAAGATGCAGGGAAGGAAAAAGAAAAGCCACATAGATAGTGTTTCTTAAGTTTATATTATGTAATCATTTGGGAACTGCCACATACTGTAGCAGGGTTTCCTAAACTTGTGTCTCCAGCTGCTTTTGGGCTACAGTTCCCATCATCCCTGACCATTGGTCTGGCTAGCTAAGGATGGTGGGAGTTGTAGTCGAACAACAGCTGGAGACCCAAGTTTAGGAAACCCTGTGGGTATGCAAACAATGTCCTGTTGGATTCCTTTCCTACATGCCATAAATTTAACAGGAGGAGCAGATGGGCAAATGAGACATATCCGCCATCAAGAGAGTCTAGGGGCTGCAAACATGTCTGTTTTCAAGAGGACACGTATCTAAGGAGTCTTAGCTAAACAGCTCCAAACCATACATGCCCTTGGGTGAAACACTCTGAGGTCCTAACAAGAGCTCTCAATTCAACAGAGAGTTAAGCACTTATACAGTGAAATCTTAAGCATACTTACTCGGAGATAAGTCCCTCTGAGTTCAATAGGAATTACTACTAAATGTGCTTCGGATTTAAATCTTAAATCAATGGGCCCAAGTGTTCTTAACTCATGTTGCGTTTTAAACGGTTTTATTCAGTACCTTCATATGATAATAGCTTTCCAGACAGAGGCAAAATTCTACCCATTGTCAGGTCTTTAGGTCTCAGATGGAAAAAAAATGTGCTTTTAGATTATAATGTAGAGGCTTCACAAACAATATGTTAAAAAGCATTGAACAATAAGTGCCTCTTACTGAGAGTATTTATACCAAGTATCACTAGCTACTTAAATGGGAACGCAAAGGAAACAAAATACTGATATTTCTTAAAGGCTGTGTACAAACTATGCATTCAAAGCATAGTTTCAAAACACATTCTTCCCCTCAAAGAATTCTGGACAGTGTAGTTTACTTCCCACAGAGTTACAATTCCCAGCCACTCTTAACAAATTACAGTGCCCAGCATGCTTTGAGAGAAAGAATGTGCTTTAAAGGTATAGCGTGCCCACAAACTTATTGTCATCTGCTGGAATAAGTTCTGCTTCCTTTGCCTCTGAGAGCTATCACCATGCTGAATGAATGCTTAAATGGACCATACTCTCATAATGAGCATGCACTAATATGCAGGTCTTTTTGTTGTTGTTTATTTTTCAACATCTTGCCACAGGGATTCCCAGGGCACAAGAAGCCTGATGAGGGGGATGGGCTGGCAATGAGCAATGGCTGAAAGAAACTACAGCTACAGGTGAGAGCATATGAAGAAGGTAGCAAAAGCAACATAAGATCAGTTATCCTGGGTTTCCAACCAGTCACCAACACATCCAGTTATCCTGGGCTAAAGGTACTGTAAAGGTAAAGGACCCCTGACAGTTAAGTCCAGTCGCAGTCGACTCTGGGGTTGCACCGTTTATCTCGCTGTACAGGCCGAGGGAGCTGGCATTTGTCCGCAGACAGTTTTTCTGGGTCATGTGGCCAGCATGACTAAGCTGCTTCCAGCGCAACAGAACACCGAAACCAGAGCAGCGCACAGAAACACAGTTTACCTTCCTGCTGGAGCGGTACCTATTTATCTACTTGCACTTTTTGGCATGCTTTTGAACTGCTAGGTTGGCAGGAGCTGGGACTGAGCAACGGGAGCTCACCCTGTTGCGGGGATTCGAACCACCAACCTTCCGATTGGCAAGCTCAAGATGCTCAGTTGTTTAGACCACAGCGCCACCAGCGTCCCATATTCTGGGCTACTAACCCCTGAACTCACATCAGCCCCTAGTGGTTCTAAACATGTTTACAGAGTGAATCAGAGAACTAGAACAAGCTGAAAGAAAGTCCACAAACCTCTGGCAAGATCATTGTCCAATAGCTTATCTCACTTTCCTCTAGGATTTAGTAAACACCTAAGCAATCTTTGGTTTATCTCTGGTGTGTGCAGGGTGGCAGGGGATCTGCTGCCATAAAGACGTCTATTGACGTAAGAAAGGCTCAATGAATTCCATGCCTGTGTAGTCAGTGGTTGTTGTCTCAGGACGACAACCCTGAAATAACTCTGAGATGACAATGACTGGATCTTTGTTCTGTACATAGCATTTGGAGATTAAGAGCCGGGGACCCGGACCGATCCTGGCTATGCAAGCTGAGCGTGCTGCAATGGTGAGATGGCAGTTTCCATCTTCTTGCTTAGAAAGAAAATGGGCGCTTGAACCTCTACAATCCAACAGAAAAGAAGGACAAAAGTAATAGTGGATCCCCCTTGAGGCCTTACTGCTTCTGGCTCACACAGTGACCTGGTGAACATGAATACCAAGAAGCTATCATTTCAATAAGCAGGATTCAGTACATCATAAGAATATAATATTTCTGCCAGATTGACCTAGTGCAGCATCCTTTTCCCAACAGATCCTTCTGGGAAGTCCACGCATAAGGAACAAGGGCAACAGCTCTTATCCATGGTTTCCACACACCCACTCCTACTATTCAGAGGTATATTGCCTTTGAAACAAAAAAAAAATATATTTTTAGATATCATAGCTCACAGTTGTGACTAGATCTCTCTTCCGTTAATTTTCATGTATTGGGTACAGTGTTGAACCAAACAGCAATATAGATAAATTGCAAAATTGGTGATGTACATGCTCAGTGCTGGTTGTATATTCATCCAGTAACCAGCTCCCTGCACAACCTGCTTACCATTTCTTCAACAAGCAAATATAAACAACACATCCGCAGACGAATAGTCCAATTTCTGTTCTTTTAAAAATGAACTTTTGAGAACACGCCTCTACACATTCAAATGATTCAGCTGGGCATCATGCACAAGAAGTACATTATGGTGCATAAAGCTGTGATCCTGCTGAAATCAGTGTGCCTTACTTCTGAGTAAACATACATAGGGTTGGGCTTTGTTTGTGTGAATTGGCTGCAGCATTTGACCCAATGAGTTGAGATGATCTTATGACTGGGAGAAATAAGACGTTGCCTCTAAATTCCCTGCAGGAAATAAGAAAACTTGAGCTGTCACACAAAAATCCAATTTAATGGTGTGGGTAATTTTTGCACAAATCATCCTTTCAGCTCATGTGAGATCATAATGGCCAAAGGGCACTGAAGGTCATTAAAAAAGGAGCAGGAATAAAGGAGGTCATTTTTTATTGTATGGGAAATGTGAAGAGCCACATCCTCTACCCAGAAGATGAGTATGTGTCTAGGCAGATAATATTGCTTTTATAAACCAAATTATCCAGAATGCATATTCACAGAGATCCGAATAGACTCCCTCGGTTTAATAATGTTGCATTTTTTTCACAAAGCTTGTCTCAGTGACAATGATTAGTTTTACTATTGCTGCTTTTTTAAAGAAAAACACAGAGAAATATGAGGTTCAGTTTATAATAATCTGAATTTGATCACTAGGATCAGAGGTGAAATAAATGTAATGAATAATGTGTCTTACTGCTTTGTACCATCTCACAATCCTTGCTATGCAAAGCCTGTTCTTCCCTTGACATCTATATTTCTCCTACAATTCAGGAGAAATCTGAATAATCGTCGCTGGGAATCACAAGTAGGAAGAATGCTTCTGCACTCAGGATGCTGGATTATACAGATAAACCTTCGGTCCAATCCAGCAAAGCTCTTCTTATGATATTTTCCTTTGCATCTACCTTCCCTCCTATATTGTGTTGTGATTTTCATCAAAAATGTGAGAGTGGGGAAGCCTCTTGGTGCTGTATGTGCATCATGTGTTAATAATGAAGGCAGTTAGGATTTTTCAAGTTCCATCTTGCAGTTTTCTAGACAGTTGATGAAATATGAACCCAGCTAACTTCCAAATTAGCATGGATTTGGTCAGCAAGGATGAGAAAGGATCTGGTTTAACTAATATGTGGATTTTTCTTCATTTTTCTTTAAATAGCAATTTACAAGAAGCATCATGTTCCTAGCTACTTCAGCCTTTGAAGGGAGAATCAAAGAACTTAAATCTTTTGGAGGTTAAATCTGTCTCATCAATCAATCAAAGTTTATTTGTTTGGCCATTAGCTGAAATACATTTAACCAATAAAAGCATACCAGTAAAAAAAGAAGAAGGGGGGTTACAACTGGTTTTCATTTTTACATCCAGTATAAATCAATTTGTCCAGAGAACAAGAATCCAAAAAGGATTAATTTTACCAGATAATCTGTCACATGCATATAAAAATACATTTGCTTTTTGTTTTGTTGTTAACATGGTAAGAAATACAGCTGTTTGCTATACTACATTTCTGTTTCAAAGTTGTTTTGCAAATCAGAACAACGTCATATAAAGTGACATACGGTACATGTCGACTTCCAAAAATAAAAGAGTTGAAAAATATGGGATCCTCTGTAGCATTTTTTTCACAAATATAAAGGGGAGAATTGTATGGAATTTGTCTGCATCTGTCATCTAGGACTGCTGAAAGCAATTGCTCTAATTAAACAAAGGAGATGGTTTCCTTTTATTAGTCTATGAATTTTGAGAATTATGTTGTGATTTGCCATGAATCAATTACTTGTAACTAGAGTTTCTATTTACATTGCAGGACTCTCCAAACATTCAGTTTTAAATTTTGAGATAACTGAATGTTTGCATTTTCCTTTTCTCATACTTGAAGTGCTTTTTGGATTTTATCCAGGTCTAAATGCAGGAAGTAAGAAATCATTCTGAGAGCTATTCATTACTATAGTAAACTTTTTATAATAGCTTTTAAGCTAAGGTTACCATATTTTTTTCAATGAATCCAGAGACACTTTTCAAGTTCAATGGATTTTGTATGGGGACTGATCTGTAAATCCGGGGACTGTCCTCAGGAAATGGGGACGTCTGGTAACCTTATTTTAAGTAGCTTTCCAAAATGTTTCAGATAATTAATAATATGAATTATCAAGTATAGCAATGAAATTATTTAAGGACTACAAGTAAGAATTCCCTGTAATTGGTCAGGCTCAGTTTGTTACAGAAAACTCTTCTCCGGTTGATCCCTAATTATAAGCTTTAAAATGTAAGAAGTATTTTGCTGTAAGAACTTTGGAGATAGAATAGAACATTCAAGCCCACCACATTACACAGATCCCCAGGCAAACAGAAAAATAACTCTCCACATTAAATGAAGGTTAGTATTGTTATGAGTTTGGGCAGGGGTCAGTTTGGATGGAACCCTGGGTCCTCTTCCAGAACTGACAATCCTGTATCTGTGAGGATTGACTGGATAAGGAGAAGCTTTCCAAGCCAGTTCCTTTGTCAAGGTAATGGCTTTGGCTGGCCAGTTAAGTACCACAATGACAACTTCAGAAGACAAGTCGTATTAAGTCTGTTGCAGCAAAAGATGAAAGAGTCCAGAAAAGATTATGTCACAACAAATATGTTATTCTTCAAGATGTCTTGTTTCTCTTTCTAGGAGCAACTCTAGGTGTTTCCTCTAGGTGTTTCCTGCTTGGCAGGGGGTTGGACTCGATGGCCCTTGTGGTCTATTCCAACTCTATGATTCTATGATTCTAAAGGGAAGGAGGTTATTGCTGCAATCCTAATATCGCATACCTGGGCGTAAACTCATTTGAATTCAGCAGGATATACTTTCAAGCAATTATGGTTAGCTTTGCTCTGCACGGAAAGGTTTGTTCTCCTCATGGAGGCAAATTCCTTTGATCATGGGTAGGCAAACTAAGGCCCAGGGGCCGGATCTGGCCCAATTGCCTTCTAAATCCTGCCCGCAGACGGTGCCGGAATCTGTGTGCTTTTACATGAGTGGAATGTGTCCTTTTATTTTAAATGCATCTGAAATATACTCAGAGTCGCAAAGTGATTTTATGCTCTTTATTCAGCTCATAGTGGTGAGGAGGAATGAATGAATTTCCCCTCACAGTATCTGCTTTATATACATTATTTACACAATGGGCTGCACATGATTGGCTAATTCCGGAATTCTACTGTAAGCCAATCAGGTTGTGGATTCACTTCTATCTGGAGCAGGATTGGGTGGTTCCTGCCAACCAATCATACTGCTGCATTTTGGATCCTATTGTTCTAGGACCAATCAGACTGCTGCAGTTTGGATCCTATTCAACTCAGTACATAACAGCATCTCTGGGTTATTTGTGGGGCATAGGAATTTGTTCATCCTTTCCCCCCAAAATATAGTCCGCCCCCCCCACAAGGTCTGAGAGACAGTGGACTGGTCCCCTGCTGAAAAAGTTTGCTGATCCCTGGTCTTAGATTGTTTGTTTTTTAGCATTTACTGTAACAAGCGAAGTGTTTCTAAAACCACCCCAAAGTAGTATCTTGTGGCTTCAAACGTTACTTTTTCAACATTCCTATTCAGTATTCCCCCCTCCCTCATATATGCTATTTGCATTTAACTGGAGGCATTGCCAACCCTGCAAGCCCACCGTCTGGGGTGGATTTAGGTTTGATGAGGCCCTAAGCTACTGAAGGTAATGGGGCCCTTTATATGTCCAGCTGTCCTTTGTCAACAACAAATTGTCCCTTTTTGTGTTGAATATATGGTAATTTATGGACCTAATAGGTATCTAAAGCCATTTGCCACTGTTGCTGTATGCAGGTTTTATTTTATTTGTTATTTATCTTATATTTTGGAAATGTACATCCAGATTCCCCCCCTCCTTTAATTCCCTCCCTCCCTCCGGAGAGTGGGGCCTAAACTATACTGTAGCTTGTTTAGCTTATATGTAAATCCGGCACTGATCCTTTGACTTGTAAACTGAAGTGGGGAGTCTCCCGGCGGAAGACTACAAATCCCAGAGTGCCTTTCGGAAAGGCCCTCACCCGCCCTCTCCCCGCCCTCCAAGAGGGTGCAGTTCCGCTACTCTGCAACAAGAGGGAAGCGGCGACTACATCCCCCACAGTGCAAGGCGAGCCAGCGCGCGGAATGGGGTCCGCCCCCGGCCGCCGCCGCCTCCCCGCCAGAGCGCCCGGATAAAGGTTCCGTTCCGTGCGCAGTGCGGCTCGGTGCGACGCTGCTGGCAGAGGAGGAGGCCGAGTCCGTGGCCCAGGCGGCGCTAGAACAGCCTGGCATCCCCCGAGTCGCCGCCGTGGTGGGGGGAGAGCTCTGAGGCGGACGCCGCCGCGGGCGAGATGTCGGGGGGAACGGGAGGCCCCTCGACCCGGGGCTCCGGCGGCGGAGGGTTGAGCCGCGAGCTGTGCCGCGCCTTCGGCCATTACAACCGGCACCTGGCGCGGCTGCAGCACAACCTGCGCGAGACGAAGAAGTTCTTCCGCGACATCAAGTACTCCCAGGGCCCCGGCGCTGCTTCTGCTGCCGCCGCCGCCTCTACCCCTGGGCCGGCCGGGGAGGAGCCGCGGCCTCAGCAGGAGCAGCCCTCCCCAGATGTCTGTGCCCCTGTTGGTGAGGGTCCCTCGCTGCAGGCCGGTAAGGAGCTCGGGAGGGGAGTGGGGGGGGCGTATCGGGGGAACCGGGCGGGTCGGCGGGAGGAGGAGCTTCCGCATTTTATGTTGGGTCTCTGCCCAAATCGCAGGGATATTCCTCTCCCTTTAAAAAAAAAATGCATCAAGGGAAACTCCAACCGGTGTGGCTTCTTCCATCACAGAAGCGGTGTGGGAATGGCACTCAGTGGGTGGAATTCCCCCCTCTTGGGCAGCCCTTGCAGTCTGGTCTTGTGCATCTGCACTCCCAAGTAACTCTGGCTGAGTTCGCCAAGGTGCTAGAGCTGCAGGGCTGGGAGAAAGCCCCGTGAAATTCAGTAGAACTTGCTTTGGAGTACACATGGTTAGGACTGTACTGTTGTTGCCCCCCCCCTAAGTAAGGCCCCACCCGCCCCATACAGCTAAAGCACATTTATACTACTTTAGCTATCATGGCTCTCCCCCTACCCCCCAGAAAAGAATACTGGAAATTGTAATTTACCCCTCACAGAACTACCATTTCCCTGAAGAACTCTTAACAAACTACTGTTCTTAGGATTACTTAATGGGGGGGGGGACAGTGAGAGTGGTATAAGACTGCTTAAAATGTATGGTGTGGATTAACAGAAGATTGGCAGCAGCGAGAGGCCTGCTGGGGCAGAGCTGGAGAACTTGTGGCTGCCCAGATGTTGCAAGTCCTATAATCTGTGACCACATGCTATGCTCATGGTTCTGGATCTGGCATCCATGTCTGTGGGTGACTGCAAGGTATGTGGAGGGGATCCTGGCTTTTCCAGAGGGAGTGGGAAAAGGCAATTGAGAGGCCTTCAGGTAGCCAAGATGAAGAGGGAGGTAGCCGAGAAAAAAGGTGATTATTCAGGAGTAATTATAGGAATCTTTGAAGGTTGAAGGAACTAGTGGTTGACAGGTGGCTGCTGTTTGAAGCTGCCCAGAACCCAAGAAGAATTCTGCTATGCACAAACAAATGACATTGGCTGCCCTTTAAGTGTTTGGCATGCAGGCTTTGAATAAGAATTTGGTATGGCACTGTTGCCACCCCCATATATGCCTTTTGGATTGAAGATTACCATCAGTGACTGCTTTTATGTGCTCACTTGTGTTAGGCTCTGCCTATACTCTACCAAAATGAAAGAATTTTACAAACTAACATAGTCCCCCCACCAAACAAACCCCAGGATGGATAGCAGAGAGAAGTTGCTTCTGAGGCAGGTTTATTGGAGCATGAGTCATTGTGGTCAGCAGCCTCCTGTACTGTACGTCTAAGCAATAGCTTGATGTTTATTATTAGTATTTTAATTTCTCAGTATGCATGTTGGTGTAGCTTGTTGCCCCAACCTCTCCACTGTACTCTGAAATACTGTGATTCTGGTCTCTGTTGGTGAATGAGAAGAAATGCTCCTTGAGATGGAAGGAAACAAATGTTCTGAGGTTGGACTGCATTGAAATATGCTGAATGAAGTAGCAGTGAACTAGAAATGGCATAGATGTGATTGGACGGAATGATCTGGATGGACACTAGAGGTTTGTAAAAGAGTAACGGAATCAAAACTGGTTCTGAGAATGAATAAAGTAAGACACAAATTAGAATGAGGATTTGAATAGGTGTGTGATTGGAATGCATGACCTGCCTCTTCAGGAAACAAGTGGCTCGCTACACAGGCTGTTGGCCCTGAACTTGTAATAAATCTGCACCTAGTTGAAATGTGATTCTTCTTATAGAGACATTGTTTTTAAATGTTTGTCAAAACAATCAGATGTTTTCCGCTTTCTGATTCTGCCCTACAGCTTTAACTTTCTAGGTACATTTCCCCACTCTTTCATTGGGAAGTTTTGTACAAAGTGCATTTCTAAAATATTAGATCAGAAGGAGTTGGCAGAAGCTTTAAGTTGCAATCCTGTTTACACTTGTGAGTAAACCAGCTGTTGATGTGCCAATTAAATAGGGTTGCAAAGAAGTTAGACATTTTTGAGCTTTTTCTCAGGAAAATCGGCAAAGACGACACTGACATTGACTGCCCACCCAGTCCACTGACATTGATTTCCCCACCCAGACACTGGTTGAATACTACAGTATTCTGGATGTATCCAGATGTATGGCAACCCTTAAAAAAACTTGTTTCTTTTGTATATGTCTTTGGATATTCTATAGTTGGCAGGTTTTGACTGATACTGATATAATACCTGAAATGTTTTATTTACAAATATATAGTAATGGAAATGTAGGTGTCTACTTATGGCTTGGTTCCTTCTGGCTTTGCAGTTAAGAAGCATTAGGGATGTTTTATACTTAAAATGCTGCTTCCGGATTTCTACCATGCTATGGTTTCAGGGCACCGGCAAGTATGCAGCAGAGTAGCATGAATCAGAATTGCACTGTGATACATGATGGCAATTATTTCTGTTATTGAAACGCTTTTTTATTTTTGGAGCAACTGGAATCAAACTCTCAGATATATGCAAGTTCACACATCTAGTCCAGCCCCATGCAATGTAGGAACCACAGCTGAAGCATCCATGACAGATGGCCATCCAGCATCTGTTTAAAAACCTTCCTCTGATCCACTGTCTAACAGCTCTTAACTGTCATGAGGTTCTTTCAGATGTTTAGCCAGAATCTCCTTTGTTGTAACTTGAAGCCATTGGTTCAGGTCTTATTCCCTGGAGCAGCAGAAAACAAGTTTGCGCCATCTTCCATATGACAGTCCTCTGGATATCTGAAGATGGCTGGTATATCACCCCTCAACCTTTTCTTCTCTAGGCTAAACATATCCAACTCCCTCAACTGTTACTCATAAGTCTTGGTTTCCAGACATTTTATCTCCTTGGTTGCTCTCCTCTGCACACCAGAACTGGATACAGTACTGGTCTGACAAAGACAGAAGAGTGACACTATTAGTTCCCTTGATCTATACTTCTGTTGATGCAGTCTATAATAGCACCCCCCTTTTTTTTTGCTGCTGCTGCATCGCACTGCTGACTCATGTTAAGTGTGTGGTCTACTAAGACCCCTAGATCCTTTTCACATGTACTACTGGCAAACCAGGTGTTCCCCATCTTATTTTTGTGCAGCTAGTTCTTCCTGCCTAAGTATAGAACTTTAAATTTGTCCCTATTGAACTTTAAGGTAATATAGAATCCTGATTCCATCTTCTGAGGTATTAGCTGCTCCTCCTAGTCTGTTGTCGTCTGCATGTTTGCTTAGCATCCTATCTGTTCCTTCATCCAAGTCACTTATAAAGATGTTGAATAACACTGGACCCAGGACAGAACCCTGTGGCACCACACTTGTCGCTTTTCTCCAGGATGATGAGAAACCATTGGTGAGCACCCTTTGGGTTCAGTCAGTCAATCAGCTACAAATTCACCTAACAGTAACATCATCTAGGCCACAGTTTATCAGCTTCTCCTCACAACTATCACTTTGTCAAAAGCCTTAATGAAAGCAAGATATGCTCCATCCACAGTATTCCTCTGATACACCAAGCTTGTAACTCTATAAAAATAAGAAAAGAAATAAGATTTGTGAGGCATGACTTCTTTTTCAGAAACCTATGCTGGCTCTTAGTAATCACAGTATGCTTTTCTAAGTACTACTCAAAGAGTGGCTGTTTAATTTTTTGTTCTAATACCTTTCCTAGTATTGATGACCGCTTGGTACTTGCATGGGTCCTCTTCCTCCCACCTGCCTTTTTAAAGATGTAGAAAACATTTGCCTGCCTCCAATTGGCAAAAACTCCAGTACTGCAGTTAGCATACGTTCAGTGTTCTAATGAATGCATGAAACGGACAATATTCTGTGGAAAAATAAAGCACAAGAAAAATTCCTGCCTCATAAACTTCAGCGCTTTCTGAACAAAACAGGAACAAGGCATGGGCTGAAGACACTCCCTCCTTGCCATTTTGTGTTTTGAGGTGGTGATTTATATAGGATATGGACAAACAGTACTTATCTGATTCTGTTGTAACCAGAGACCTTGGAAGATAATTGCTGTGGGATTTTTTGGGGGGTGGGGGAACACATAAGCCCAAAGGTTGTTTCTTTAGTGGATTGTCTGAACCAAGTTACAGAGGATGGCTTCACAGAATACATTTCTTCTTGCTTGACTGTGGTGAGAAAACATATACATAACTCTGCATAAAAATTATGCACATGATTGGAAACTAAGTCATGTGTTCATGTTACAAGATAGGCAAATGATAGTTTCACACATTATTTACGTGGTACCGGTAAATCTTATCAGGGAACTGTTCTTAAGGTATTTGATTTGGAAAACCAGGCGCAGCATTTGGGTGATTCATAACATGAAAAGGACCAGGTTTGCAATGTTTAATTATCAGTGTGATTAATCTTTAAACATAGCCCCAGAGTAAATGGTGGAGCAGATGAACAATGACTTGATTTGGGATACTTATAGAAACTGCTGCCATGTAGGATGCATAGATAACAAATATTTTTACATAATTTGCTTTCAGTTATTACAACTATTGGTTCTTGCTTTAGGAGGAAAGTACAAGAAGGCTTAGCTGGATTTTCACAAATCCAGGCTGGTCTCTATGGAGCTTTCATTGGGTTTTCAACAAAATAAACACTAATAACAAACAAACAGTACAGATCTCATGTTTAGTTATTTTTATAACTCGTCTCAATGTATTATTATTAGGAAATGTCATACTCAGATGGCACTGATTTCTAAAAGAAACATAATCTTTGGTTAGAATGTAAATTTTGTTTTCTTACGTTTTCTCAAAATGCACTAAGGCCTCCTTCAGTGAGGTTCTACAAATGTAAATAGAGTAAAATCTTATCAGTTGGCTAAATCTAAATAATCAGCTAAAAAGCAATTACTTGCTTTATTGTCTTATAAATTTAACATTAAATCAAGATACATTCAGGCAATGCAATGCAAAAATCTAGATGCTGGGCTTTAAAAGGAGTAAAATAATAAAATTAAGTGAAGTTTCTAAAACAGAGATGCTTTGGGACAAAGGAAACCTCTGGGCAAGGATTCAAAATTAGAAAATTAAGCCCCAAACCAATAATAGTAATTGGGAGCTCTTGAAGCTCAAAACCAGTTCAGTATATTAGTATCCACTCAAAACTGGTAACAATGATCAAATAGAATTCTTCTCATGCTTGAACATCTCTGCTAGTAGAATATCTATATATGTTCAGTGTGTGCTGAAATTCTTTTCTTTCATATGACATATGGATGGAGTTAGTGGTGCAAAGACTGCAAAGTCTGATAGTGGTATAGACTGCAAAGTCTATACTTGTTGTTGTTGTTGTTGTTTAGTCATGTCTCTTCATGACTCTTCATGACCCCATGGACCAGAGCACGCCAGGCACTCCTGTCTTCAAAAAAGTCTATACTATCAGACTGCAAAGTCTGATAGTGGTATAGGGAGTATACTATGACAATATCCTGGATTGTGAATTAGCATGCACATGCTCTGCTGTGTCTTGATTAACAAAGTCCCAAATGGTACAGAGCCTGTTCTCGGAATGCAGTCCTTTCTGTGGCTTTAAGCATTTTGTTTGTAAGCCACCTTATCCCAAAAGGTCAGGGCTGTTTGTAAGCCATCCTCTCTTAAGGTCAGTGTTAGCAACAAACAAAAAAAATCCCATAACCACCATACCTGCTGTCTGCAGTGGCCTGTTGAATGTTTGCAGGGCTAGCCTACAGCTTTTGGCTCTATATACACCCCATTTCCCCCTATTTGACTTCTAATCTTGGCAAAGTTTAATGATCCACACCCTTGGTACAGTGAAATTCTATGGTGAAGAAAACAAGGTTGTGCCGAAAGTTCTTATTCAAGTGGAAACTTACGTAAGTGTTGTGAGTAGAAATAGTATGTGAAGTTGTAATATACTAATAGTAACATATTTCAATAATGCTTAAGTTTGAATATCACACTAGTGAAGGTTTTCTTTTCCCTGAATAAACTTATTCTCATGAACTGAGCCTTAACCCTAGATTATGATTCCTGGGAGCTGAACTGTGAAACATTGCCCATGTAATGTGCAAACCTAATTGAGAACGCACATGTTTTCCTCTGGGATTTGTTGTGATTTTTCTTTTACCCCTTTCAATTATCAGGTAGAGTTCCCCCGCCCACAAAAAGCTCCCTCTAACTTTATTGAAAAGGTGTTTCAGTTTTTTGTTCTAAACTCTTTGCTGTCATCTCTTCTCAAGTTTGTAACCTTCCTCTGATTTCAACAGCTTTTTCCTATAGTCTTTGCATAATGAGGACAGGGACAGGACTTGAACCTTGCTATCCATGTTATCTAACAATCCATTGCTAGATGTGTGAACCATTAAGGCACCACCCCATTCTCTGCATATTTGGTTATACTTGTGCCAAGTGTCTTAGTACTGGCCAGGTTGATTCTTGATGGATATATTGGTGAATCATTAAAGGGACCTGTGAAGTTGCACTGTTGAGCTAGAGAAACTTTATATGATCACATTTGACAAGCAATTGTAACGATGAAGAAATTTGCACTCTGGTTTTTTCAGCAGTGGAGGGAAAAAAAACCCCACCCTTGTCTCAAAACAAGAAGCAGTTGCTATTGTTGGCCATCCTGAAAGAGGACGCAACCTTATACCAGTCTTGACTCTGCCTTCCTTGAGAGAGCATGTTTAATCTTAGACCTCTATGTTGTACTCCTGCGGGGGTAGGGGTGGTCTGTGTCACCATTAAGAAAAAGAGGTAGAAATAAGCCAATATATATGTGGACTGTTTCTGGATAAAGTAACTTTTCTTTAAATTTTCAGAGTTGTTAACCTAGTTCAAGGTTTTCATATAAATTAGCCCGATGTTTAACTGAAAATCAATCACAGTCAGTCCATCATTTGAAAAGCAAGACTTTGGAGCCACCTTGCCCCAAAATGGCAACTGACATTCTGTTTTGGTGACTGAAACATAGGTTTAAGGAGCCATTTGGCACCTAGCTTATATATCTGCGCTTCTAACACTGGTCAAGAGGAAGCAGTGGGTAGCTGGCATTTTCTCTGACTCACTGTGGCCTTAGTGAGGCAGGGTCAGTTGTGCACCTTGTGCTTGGGGCAGAAGTGATGCATATGTCCTGATTGGCACTGCATGACACAGTGGAGAGCAGCGTAGTACCTTAGTCTCAGTTGACTGTAAAATGGGGTGAAGCACCAGATACAGAGACATCTCTCCCCCACCCCCATTTGCTCAGTGGTAGTATGACTGCATGGTGGTATGAGAAACTGCAGCCACACTGATGTTTCTCCTGCAATCCCCTCAGCAGGGGCCACGGGGCTAAAAGGCATAGCGATCGACCTCTACCTAAATGACCTCTTGGTCATGACAGCAATTGCTGTTTGGCTCAGGAAGCATTTGTATATGATCAGACATGCAAAGAGCCCCCTCAGACCCACACAGCACATTCAGCTTTTTGATAATCACCAAGATGTGGCAAGATAGTTTCCATCAAGGAAGCATGATACCTGATGCCTGGGTCGCACTCAGCGCAAGTTTCTAGGTGGAGCTGGCTCACATTCAGGACCCATGATCCCACTTCATGGATCCATTATCACTACATTAGATTTTAACTTCAGAAATATTCTAACTAGGCCCTTTCAGTGGTGGCTTTTTCCTTATCAGATCTTATTTCCAAAGTGCTCTATCTTATGTGAACATGCTCTACTTGTTGTAACGTGATGTAAATTATTCCTCTGTGCTGCTCATATAGTTATTTTGAGATCAGTTACCTAGTTTCTTCTTGGGAAAAGCAGACCCTTTGCGCACTTCTGAAGTGCTGATCACATGTTTTCTCAACTGATGCAAAATGGTTCCTTCAACTAATCCTTTTAGTGTAAGAATTCTTGTTTGTTGACGGCTGGGCACAACAAAAAGTCATTTTCTTAACTGCTGAATTGAGGCTAGTTCTTCAGTTGAGTAACTTTGGAGTTATTTAGCCTGTTAGTACGTTAGCAATGGATATGAAAATATTAATATAAGTTTTAATCACTATTCTCTGTCTGTGCTGTTGGATTTCCTGGGCCCAGAACATTGTATGTGGATTGCCTCCCCTACCCCCACCCCACAACCTGTTGTCAAGAACTGATGTTTTTGCACATGCATTTACTATTAAAATCTGTTTTAAAATAAATTACAGTTATAGGAATAGGGTGGATACTATTGCAAAGATGAAAGTGGGAGAGCAGGGAGGATAATACACATAACCTTGAGCTCTTGAGTGAGAAAGCAAGATACAAATATATAATGTCACTCACAGCAGCACCACAGGACCCTTCCCCCCTGCCCCTGGCAACAGACTAACATGGCTACCCCTCTGGAAATGGATACTTAACAGGCAGTTAAAATATTCATGAAGGATATTAATTAGTGGCAGTCAACCATCTGTCTAGAGACTTATTCATTGGCAGCATCAGGACTATACATGCAGTCAACAAAAATATACTTGCTGTGTAGTCAGACTGGATTACATGTTGCAGCATAGAAGGTTTCTTGCTGCTATGCAGCTTCTGTTTGCCCAGGCATTTTCAGCCAATATCCTTGAACCTATTCTGTGACCCTGAAGATAGAATTCTGACCAGGGTTGAGGTGGGCATTTGACTTGAGCAAACATTGGTCAAATAATGGTCCAGTATTTTATATTTTTATTATAAAAATATTCCAGTAGTCAGTGGTTGGATATGCATGTTGAGTGCAAAACCAAATTGTTTTACAGTAATGATTAATGAGTGGAAGTACTACTTAAAAATTGTTGCAGGTAAGGTTTTTTATAAATATAAACAAGTCACTGAATAGTAGTTTGGCTTTATTCCTGGAAAGTTAGGGTCAGCCTACAGTTAATACACTTTTAAAAAGAGAGAGAGGGAGAGAAAAAATAAAAAATAAACCAAGTAACTTGTACATCCAGAAGTCAATGTTAAGTAGGCAGCAGGCCAATTGTTCATTTCCTTTGCGTCACCTTCAACCAGTTTTTCACCTCCATCATC
Source organism: Podarcis vaucheri (assembly GCF_965113315.1). Lineage (NCBI taxonomy): Eukaryota > Metazoa > Chordata > Lepidosauria > Squamata > Lacertidae > Podarcis > Podarcis vaucheri. Next base: position 65,572,419 of record NC_138764.1, on the reverse strand, counting down.
AAATTTCTCATCTTGTATGTCTCTCACTGTTAGCGAATGGCATAGTAAAAAAAATAAATCCATTTTTTAAAAAGAAGTAAGCTTCTACCTACACAGTGGCATTCTGAACTTGATCGAGCACTTGCGGTATCCTTCAGCAGGTGAATAAGCAATCAGCTGGCAATATTTGTCTGATCAATTGGCTAGTGTACCCATCCTAGACTGGGGAAAAGGTAAATGAAGCTATGACCTGTCTAGAAGAAAAAGTTCACATACCAGCTGAATATTCACAGGGTCTAAAGCTATATGTACCTTACTTCACCTTCATTGTTAATGTTGATTTTTCAGGTTTTGCAGAAAACGATCTTGCCTTGCTGAGGGTGTGACTGGGGGCCCTGTTGTCTTAAATGATTTTCAGCAAGGCTCTTTCTGCCACTAAACAATTTTTTCTACTGTACTTCTCTTCCCTTGCATACAAGACACTACTGTGAAGCAGTTTGGCAGTTGACTTGGAACAGAATCACTCTATGTTGGCTGGGTGGAATAAAACACACAAGCTGTTCTCTTTTTCTGTTCTTCATAATTTTTGTACCAAATACCTTTTGGAAAATGTTATGCTTAGGTCAAGAACGTAGTGCAGCATGAGTGAAACCCCCTTTTAAAGGCACTGAACATAAAGTTGCTTTTCATATGGACAACTTCACTGAACCTGTGACAGAGTTACTGCCCTGCTGGCTACTTGAAATGAGGACAGGCGATGGGGATGGCAGCTTTTCCTGTTTTCCCTCCTAGCTTTTCTCCCCATACCTACCTGCCCACCTACCTGCCGTGACTGAAATGAGAGGGAATTAACCATGCTATCTCCAGGGCTGGTATAGTTTGGGGACCTGTTGGGGGGGGCATACTGGAGTAATAATGGGCCTTAGGATCCCGAAGACCCATGGACTGCTGATAGTTCATCAACTGCAGTGGAGCTTTCTTTTTCTACATCAGGGAACTCCAGAGATAGAGTTCTGCAGGCTATTATGGCTGCTCAGCCACGCCCAGGGAGCATAGGGTTGCTCCTTAAATTTAAATATTGAAAACACTTTTATCCCATTCTTCAGCTAAAAATACTTCCAGAGCAGCTTTATCAGTTCTAATAAAGTTTTAAAGGGCTAGGAAAAAGGGACTAGGAGGGAGAAAGAAGGTAAAAAAGCACATTGGGCACTATTTATTAGTCAAATCAGGCATAGGGAACCTTTGAAGCCACTCGGTGCTACTCAACTACTATTCCCATCAGCCCTGGCAAACATGCCCAGTGGCCGAGGATTATGAGAGTTATACTTAAGCAATATTCAGAAAGCCCAAGGTTTCCCACACCTGAGTTAAGTGGTCAACAAATAATAGTAGTAAAATATGAGAACTTCAAGCTTTCTAAAAGGAGCTGTACTTAAAGGTGTAAGGCTCCTGTCATAAATACCCTTTAAGATGGAAATAAGAGACCACTGGATTTTTGAAATTCTTGTTTGCATCTTTGAGGAGTATACATAGTACAATGAGACAGTGATATACAAAGGTGAGCTGTTTGTGTTGGACAAGTAAACACTGGAATTCATAGACATAGTGTGTCACAAATGGAGATAAGGTCTAGGCAGGTTTTCAGTGATATCTTATTCTACAGTTTTCTGATTATTATAAGGCAGACCACTTGGGTTATTATGGGTAAAAAAAAGGTAAAGGACCCCTGACGGTCAAGTCCGGTCTCAAACAACTCTGGTGTTACGGCGCTCATCTCGCTTTATTGGCCGAGGGAGCTGGCTTTTGTCCACAGACAGTTTTCCAGGTCATGTGGCCAGCATGACTAAGCCGTTTCTGGCGAAACCAGGGCAGCGCACAGAAATGCCATTTAGCTTCCCGCCGTGCTTTCGAACTGCTAGTTTGGCAGGAGCTGGGACCGAGCAACAGGAGCTCACCCCATCGCGGGGATTCGAACCGCAACCTTCCAATTGGCAAGCTCTAGGCTCAGTGCTCTAGACTACAGAGCCACCCACGTATGTTGTACTTATTTTAAAAAGCCACCTGTATATATGTTATACTAGTAGAAAACCAAATCACTAACCTACAATTTACCCTAGTGTTTATGCAAAGAACACCAAATACATCCTCACCCCATACAGTAATATTGCATATTCAACAATATATGAAAGAAAAAGTGCAGATATACATTATCTTGAACATTATATTTCTAATCAAGGAAATCATTTTCCCCAAATTATATGTTCCTCCTTTCATCTTTCCATCTTTCTTTAGTAAGTTGAGACATACCAGGCCATTGACCATATCTTCCTGACCTTCCATAATAGCCATCATTTTTCATTTAAACCTTGGGTTGATAACTCCATTTCGTAGTACTGCATTGTTATGGGATGTATGTGGAATGGATACTTGCTGAACTTCTTCCTGCCATGTTGCAAATTAAAGGCTTCTGATTCTTGGTGACAAGCTGCATTGCTTCTTCTGTCCCTGCTGCCTAAATTTTCATCTGGGTTGGGAATGCGGGAAGAAGGTAAACTTGGTTCCTAGAATGAGTGACCATTGCTCCATATCCAGTCCTCTTTGTGATACCCTCAGTCTTAGCTGCCCACTCCTGTGCAAAAATATTTTTCAAGTCAGAGTTTGGAATGTCTCATTCTGTACTGACATAGAACTATAGAATCCTTTTGAAGCTCCATAGGTCACTTCAGAATATAATTGCTAATAACTTCTTTTTTGCCTTTTTTAGGGCAGCTGAGCTCTATTGCCTTTCCCCGGCGTGAAGAGGAGTATCTCCAGCTGACAGTAAGCTGTCACCCATGCCTTTTAATCTTTGGTCAGAACTGCAATGCCAAATGTCAGTTAGTCAACATGCTTTTGGGTGAGAGACTGCTACCGACCTCCAAAGTTAGCAGTGAGGAGAACTGTAAGAGGCGTCGAATTCGCTTCACACATGGAAGACAAACACGGATTAGTTTGGCTCTTCCAGGACAGTATGAATTGGTTCACAACTTGGCAGCTCATCAAGGCAAATGGGAAACGATACCAGAAGAGGACTTAGAAATCCACTGCGATAATGAAGATCTCGCACACCAGATTGCAGAGCTGGAGGTTACACTGAATCACACTTTATTACAGGTACTGACGAGATCCAGTGTGTATGTACTTGCCCTGCCCTGTATAAACTTAATGAGAAAGGGAGTGTTGGCATGAAGCATTTTAATGAATATTTTGCACCTACGTTTAGTTGAGTAAATTCTACATAAAAACTAGAGGAGTCCTAGAACTAGAACAGAGTTTGTCTGCATTCCTAAAGACTTCTGAGGGCGGATACCACATGTTCTGCCTCAACCCAGTGGTTCTTGTTTGAAGTCTGGCTGCTGCTGTGGAAGATTGAGGGGCGGAGGGTGCAGTTTGCAGCAGTGAAGCTTTAACTCTTCCCCTGACTGCTTCCCCTGACCATACTCATTTGCTTTTCCTGCAGCCCAGGTGCCGGACCTGTGTTTGTATAAACTTGCTTAGATTTCTGCAAAGTATCTGAGGATGTAGACAGACATGGTAATAAAGCACAGTGCTTACAGTGGCACCTTGGGCCGTGTGTCGAACCCAGCTTCCTCCTGGCTTTGAATCTGAAATGACAGTCATATGTACCTGTGAAAAAAGTGCTGATGGTTTATGCTCCTCTGTCCTCCATCTAGGAGTGGGGGGGGGGCCTCTATTATGCAAAACCTGCTCCAGAGATTGTGGGAGGATTCTTGGTAGCATAGGGCCAACCCATACACAGCCAGATAGCCTGAAGAAGGGGCAGACACGCCTAAATAGTTACCCTTGTCTTCACCCAAAATTTTTCTTGAATTGTTGTAATTAGCATTAAGGAGAGCTTATAAAACAGGAGTCGGCAACCTAAGGTCCATGGGCCGGAAGCGGCCAGTGGAGGTTGTTTGAACGGCCCACAAGCTGCCCCTGAACCGAGCTGCCTGCTCGCATGCTGTGCTAAACCAGCGCAGTGCGGGGACTCGCTTCCGCAGTTCTGAAATCACATCTTTGCAGACGCAAACACCGGAAATCGCATCTGTGCACATGATCCAGCCCACTGAGGGATCTCCGTGGGACCGATCCAGCCCAGGCAAGATAAACATTGCCAACCCCTGTTCTAAAACTAAATAGAATGGATACTATGTTCTTTTCTCTCCATCCCTTCACTTCAAAGTCAAAGCACTTAACTAGTGCATTCTGTAGCTCAGGGCAAGTGTAGGGGAGGTAATGTTTGAAAGGGTTCCTTTTACTTGGGATTCTTGCCTCCCGTGTGAGTCATGTTCACGATACCACTACCCCTCGAGGGTTTGCCAGCCTGTCTGTTCCTGAGTATAACTTTGTTCTGAATGTTTGTGAATGTGTGCTCCGAGTGTTGAATTTGGTTTTGTGTACTTCAACTGAATATATCTGTCTTGCTCTTTTTTTTTTAATAGGTCAACTAACACAGGGCAGCTCAAATATCTCTCATAAACTTTTCAAACCAGGGACAAAGATTTCTTTGTTAGGCTCCAGATATATCTAGGACAAATCAGATGAAAACAGCCACTCGGATTAATTTGTAAGGAGTGGCACAGGACTGTTTCCTCTGTTCTGTGTAGGAGAGCCACTGTGAAAAACTCCTTCTTACAAATGGAATTTTTAAACAGGGAAAGTTAACATTTACATCTTATATGTGAAAACTGCATATCTAATTACAGGGAGGGATCTTCCTATTTTGTAATTTGCAAGCTTCAATGAGTGGTAACAAGGAAATACTTCCACCATAGGGAGAGGCATGGTATAAATTTTAAAAACGGACATAATCCACATTTTTAAAAAGTCAATTGAAAAAAGCATTGGGGCTTTTGCAAATCTATGATTGCTTTAAAAGCATGGAAATTGTGAGTTGGAAATTGTGTGCCAGTAAATAAGTTGTACATTCTAACATAATGTGCTGTCTCCCACCTTAGGCTTCATACCTCCCACAGCTTGCTTGGATCCTTTAGCACCAATCCTCTTCTGCTGTAGTTTGAGGGCAACACTGGTGCCATGTTCATGTTTAAAAGTTTGGATAAATGCTTAAATTCAGGAGTTTCTAGTGAAATGAATTGCTTTAAAACTAATGACAGTTTTTTTGTGAAATAAACCCTATTGTCTTACTATGTAGAATAATGGCACCAGGCAAAATAAGTAGAAAGGCTATAGGAAATGGGTTCCATTTCTACTGTAGTATTTAATGGCTGCCAATAAGAAACACATCTGCACAGTAATCTAAATGCTAATTCACTTCATTGGGAGCTCTAGAAAGGAAAGGCAGTCTAGATGGAATTATACACAGCCATCCCCTCTGTGTGACACAGGAAGTTAAAATCCATACCCGGTGGACTAACTGCAGGTTCCAAAATTAAATTTGCACACCATACAATTGCAGTAATTATGTCAGGCAGGCTAGACTAATCAAGAAGCAAGAATTAACCAGTTGGAATGAAATTTGAGCACTATTCCAGACTCCACTTTATGATATAAGTGGCAGCTTTATGTAAGCCTCCAAATCTTAACGAACTGAGAAATGGACCTTTGTAAAAAAAGCCTCATTCATCAGATGCAAAAAGATGGCTGACGGTTTGTCAGGCAGGTTCTCTTGCATTGATAAGAAGAGGGTTTGATAGTAAAAGATTCTGTTTGTTGTGTGGCGTACATAGCATATCTTTCACAGTGTACAGTGGTGCCTCGCAAGACGAAAATAATCTGTTCTGTGATTCTCTTCGTCTAGCGTTTTTTTTGTCTTGCGAAGCAAGCCCATTGACGGATTAGAGGATTAGCGCTATTAGCGGCTTTTAGCGGCTTATCAACTTATCGGATCAGCTGATAAGCGGCTTAGCGGCTTAGAAAAAGGGGGGGAGGTAAAAAACCCCGCAGGAACTCGCAAGACATTTTCGTCTTGCAAAGCAAGCCCATAGGAGATTCGTTTTGCGAAGCACCTCCAAAACGGAAAACTCTTTCGTCTAGCGAGTTTTCCGTCTTGCGAGGCATTCGTCTTGCGGGGCACCACTGTATTCTTTAATCAAATGTGATCTGATAGAAAGTGGACAGAAGATGGAAATATTATTTTTAACGGGGCTGGCCCCTACAAAGTTATTCATAAATAGAAATACGGTAACACTAACGTTCCTTTATCCACTTGTGCAATTAGTTTTACACATTTTATTGACTACCATGAGCCAACATTTTGAGTCTATTGAAATTTAGTGTGGCCTTAGAATATACTGAAAAATGTTTTGGAGAGTGACGGTTAAGTTTTATATAAAAGATAAAATAATTTAAACCTGAACATAAGTTGAACCCAATCATAACAATGTTGTATCTCCTCTGAAAATATCAATATATTCTATGCATATTTATTGAGAACTGTGTTAGACCTTATTCATAGAGAGATTTGCAGTGTGCAGGAGGCATCTAGCTGGGTAAAGGAAATGAACAACTTAAATTTCAGTCTTGGTCTTCAGGATAATAATGTATGTTGTAAAATTAATAGAATTTATTGTCGAATTCTGTAATTTCAAATCTGGTTTGAAGAGCAACAATATTATATGCCACCAGTACCAAACATATTAGAATTAAGAAAATAAAACAACACAACAGCAATCCCTTAAAATTAAATATCGGACTCTTAAATCCATTATCAGTGAAAGAACTTATAAAAGAGTTATTGTGTCAGGATTCTCTCACATCTGTAGGAATTCTGTGGCTCCAGCCCTTCCTTCATTTCAGTTAATACTGCTGCATGTGGAGCATCTAACTTTACCAATAGTATATAGTAAGTTCCATTTAGGGAGGGGAGCCCAAATAAGAAAGTTAGCAAAAAAATTAAAAGGTTTAAAAGGTTCTACAAGAGAATCCAGTACTTTCAAAGGCGGTGCTTTTGCAGGACCAGTCCATAGTTAAAACATCCCAAGTTTTGTTGGACTGCTAGTCTGTTGACTTCATTTTTATCCTAATTTTTATATTGCCACGTTACAGTTTTGCATTTAACGATCATACTGCTATGATCTAAATGTATAGAGGCATCATTCTTTTTAATGCTAAATTTAGTAGCACTGTCCCTATCAGTTTGGTAGAGGAATGGGACAGCCCACGTTACTGTACAGTAGTGATTACTGAATGCCTCTGATGCCCCTGGTATGCAGACATACTAGTTTATAAATTGAGGGTTGAAACTAAAATTGCTGAAGGACTGAGGTATGTTCAGTGGCCTCTAGGAACCAGGAGATACTGAGAGTAATTGTGTGTAGTTGGAGTAGGAGGTAAGAAGAATTTAGGGAGAAGTGGATTGGCCTGCTCAAGCCCCTAACAACAACTTGTGTCCTGGAGGTGTAGATTCTGGAGGGGAATGAATAAAGCACTCGAGCAGTAGGGAAAAGTTTCATTAGGGTGAGAGAGACAAAGGGTGTCCTCTTTAATTTGTCTCTCGTCTCTCTGTTCCCCCACTCCAGGTTTTCTGGAATCCTGTTAGGAGATGAGGATACGAAACAGCTTTTTTTTTTGCACATCCCACTCATATTTCTGTATTTAAGAATTACCCGTATTTTTTGCTCTATAAGACTCACTTTTTCCCTCCTAAAAAGTAAGGGGAAATGTGTGTGCATCTTATGGAGTGAATGCAGGCTGCGCAGCTATCCCAGAAGCCAGAACAGCAAGAGGGATTGCTGCTTTCACTGCTCAGCGATCCCTCTTGCTGTTCTGGCTTCTGAGATTCAGAATATTTTTTTTCTTGTTTTCCTCCTCCAAAAACTAGGTGCGTCTTGTGGTCTGGTGCATCTTATAGAGCAAAAAATACGGTATTTTCCCATTGATATATGCACCTCTGTTATAAACTTAAGCTTTTGTTTCTCTTCAGATTAAGTAGTTGGCATCCAAGTCTTTTCAGAACTTATGTCAGTTTCATAGTACAGTATCTGAATTTTCATTCTGCTTCTATCTTTTTATTCAGCGAGCTGCTCCCAGTTGTTTTAGAATGGTTTTCCCCTTATCTGTGTAAAAGAAAGTTACCTCCCTGTCTGCATCTAGTGTTGCACATATCTCATTTCAGCAGCTACTTCTGTTCTAACTATTAAGTTCAAGACCACCATCCTGTCTGGGTGCACAAAATGTTATCCACAATTGGGAATATTTTACATTCATAGGAAATGCTGCATTCTGTATCTCATTATTGTAACACATTTTTAAAAAGCATTTGGTTAATTAGCCATTCCTGCCATATGTGAATGTCTGCTCTTCTTTTAGAGCCGCTCAAGTATTTTCTGAAGGGCTTCCTTTTTCATTTTTATCATTTATCATATATAAACCGTCTTGAAATTCTTTCCCTTAAAACCTTTTGATGAGTGTATGCTGGTCTAGCAGCATAAGCCCATAGTTTGAAGCAGTTTCTTTTTTAATACATCAGTGATTCAGATGTAGGTGTGCATCCCTGTCTAGGACCATTTGTTATGTGTGAATGTTGCGGGCAAATAATCTGTAGATTAGAGGCAATATGTATTAAAGCCCCTATCTGTATATTCCTGTTGCCTTTTTAAAGCTTCAAATTTGTTGCTGGTTTCATCTGTCTTTGTTCAACCTTATTTTAAAAAGTCTTGACAACTCTAGGTAGGCCTTTTTCAATCCTTCCAGCAAGCAAGCCTTCACATTTTGTTCGCTTTCTGGTCCATTTACAGATTCTGACACCTTTCCAGCAACAAAATATTATTAGAGAAAAGGAAATTGTGGTTATTCTACTTGCAAATAGCACTAAAAGCTATTTTGATGTTTTGAAAATATATTTAATAATAGTGCATTCTTTTTCCATTAGGTATAATTTCAAAGACCTGCGTTTCGTTGGAATAAATTACAAAATAATATATAAAATGGGATACCTCTGGATGGGAGATTCCCTTAACTTCTAGTTACCGTATTTTTTGCCCTATAAGACGCACTTTCCCCCCTCCAAAAATGAAGGGGAAATGTGTGTTCGTCTTATGGGGCGAATGCAGGCTCCTTGGCTTCAGCGATAGCAACGCAAAGCCTCCGGAGGCTTTGCGTTGCTTCCGCTGAAGCCAGGAGAGTCTGCTCTTTGAGGCTGGCGGTGGGGAAAAGCAGCGCCTCCTCCATCGCCAGCCCCAGAGGATGGGGGGCAGCGGGAGGGTGCGCGACGCCTTCCTGCTACTCTCCGACCCGGGTTGGAGGCTGGCGGTGGCGAAAGCAGCGCTTCCCCCATGGCCAGCCCCAGAGGATGGGGGGCAGCGGGAAGGCGCGCGATGCCTTCCCGCTACTCTCCGACCCGGCTTTGAGGCTGGCGGTGGGGAAAGCAGCTTGGGGGCTTTTCCCCGAGGAGGGAGAAGGGACTGACTGGCCGTTTCAGTCCCTTTTCCCTCCTGGTCGAAAAGCCCGTAGGAGTCGCGCACAGTTCCTGTGGGCTTTTGCGGGAGGTGGGGGAATTCCGTCACCTCCTGCAAAATCAGGGAGAAGGTCTTGGAGTAGCGCACAGGCTGCGTGCAGCCTGTCCGTCCTATGGGCCAGTGCGTCCAATAGGGCGAAAAATATGGTAACTGATTTTTGACCATTAGCTCCCTGCTAATTTTGTTACGCCTGATTTTTTTAATAGAAAATAAGCCAAGGGCATACTTAAGACCAGGCCCGTGCAGAGTGGGGGGCAGCCAGCTTCACTTGCCCTGGGCCTCAGAGGCCTAAGTCGGCCACAGACCGGCTGCTTTTTTGTTTGAGTTCATAGCTTTATTCTAACAAAACTCCTGTCCTGGGCCTCAGACAAGCTCTGTGTGGGCTTGCTTAAGACCCAATATAATTATGCAACATTTAGCTTCTAATACATTGTATTTGTGGGGTTTCATTATGTAATTCATATAAATTCAACCAAGGAATCATTGATGTGTCCTTCTGGGTAAGAAAATGTGATGCTCTCGGATAGCCCTTCATTGCCCTGCTTTTCCTCCAAGCTAGTTCTGACTTGCCATCCACTAAGCTTTTAGTTTCTGATCCCATCCACCCTGGGACAGAAAAAAAAGCTCCTCTGAAGCCTGATGTTCTATGTTCTTCTCCAGAACCTTTTCAGGATATCTGCAAAGAACTGGAATGGATCATTGCTCCTATGGTGAGTTGGGACACCCCCTTGTACTTCAGCTGGCCAGATCTGTTTCTTACTCCTTAAGAATGCAGGACCCAATTAATAGAAAGTTTTGACTCAAAGGAAAGCTTAGAAAGCTTACATAGAATAAGGAGAATAAGTAAATTACAAGAGAAAATTGAATGAGAGCAAGCACACTGCACTTTCTGTGTTCTCTTCTAATGGCCTTTGCTGTGTGCTGCTTTAAGATGCAAAAGCCAAGCCTCAACTCCAGGCACTTTTTGTTTTGCTATATGGGCTGAGCCTTGTGCCTTCTCCTGTCCATGTGTTAGTCGCACAGCATACATTTCTACTGTTTCAGAATAGCCCTGTCTTCCTCTCTCTTTTGCCTCATTTCAGCACTCAGCAAAGTGAAACCAGCTGAGTACAGTGGTACCTCGGGTTAAGTACTTCATTCGTTCTGAAGGTCCGTTCTTAACCTGAAACTGTTCTTAACCTGAAGCACCACTTTAGCTAATGGGGCCTCCCACTTCTGCCGTGCCACTGCTACGCGATTTCTGTTCTCATCCTGAAGCAAAGTTCTTAACCCGAGGTACTATTCTGGGTTAGCAGAGTCTGTAACCTGAAGCATATGTAACCCGAGGTACCACTGTATCAGCTTGGTCTCTGGATATCCATGCATACATTGGATTCTCTTGGAAGAGGAAGGAACTAGTTTTACCCAGTCAATAGAAATGTGAATCTTCCTTGCCTATTATGAGTTGTGGACTGACCAGTCAACTATTGGGAGACAGACTATCCAGCTGCTGGTTCTAAATATGTATACATGTGCACAAAGATGTGTGAGAGATTCATGCATACAGGAAGAATGTCATGGGCATAGAATCATGAAGTAAGGCTGACCTATCTAGAGTAAGATGAAATGATTGAAACATTGCGCTAAGGAAATTACGTTTGGCAGGCATCAAGACCAAAATGTAATGACGGGCTTTTGAACATTTTGCTTTAAAGAGAATTAGACTACCAGGATTGCATGTTTTATCTTCAAGTCTGTCAAAGGTTTTGGCTCTGAATTAAAGCTCAAGATGATTAATATTATTATTTTTAACAATTTGGGGGCATTTGACTCAACAGCTATCTTCTGTATGCCCTCTAAACCTGTTCTAGGGGTTTCTCCAACCCTGCAGAATGGATTTGCTCAGCGGGGAACATGCAGGAAGGGGAAAGAGAAGTTCCATTGATCAAGGAGAAATTTGTTCACTTACAGAATGAGCTAACTGAGTGCTGCTCTATAGACATTGTGTTTAAATATAAATCTGCTTGATTAATCAGGCATCTTTGATTCAGTCTCTGATTATTTTTTAATCTATTAAGCGTTGTAGCCCTAGAGATGATTATTTTCCTCTGAAGCCACTGCCGCTTGCCTAAACATTGAAGTTTTTTTTAAAAAAATTCACTTAATGTACATACTGAATTTGGTACCTCGAAATCATGTTTAAATGTTATTATTGACGTACTTCCCTTCAGTGAAATGAAGAGAATCAAAGAGGTCAGTTGCAAAAATGAGCTTCCAGTTTGGAGGGTTTATTGTTAAAGGTGAACCTTCTTGCATAACATCTCTGCTGCCTTCTGTGAGGAGATGCAGACACTAGAAGGAAATCACAGATAAAGGCTATCTCACAGAAAAATACCCAGCAGCAAGGCATTAACTGTTGCCTAAGCAAGATTAGTTATTCTTATTAGTTGAGACAGATCTTTTCTAACTTTTCCCTCCTTTATGTCTCCTAGAGACAGCATTGGTTTCCTCCTTTGTTTACTGCCAGCAGCGTGAGTCATCTTGCATGCTGAAAGTTGATTTGCACATCCAATTTTACTCTTTAACTTGCACTCTTGTCTGACCACATCAGTTTTTGTGTTTCCATGCTTGGGAGTCCCATGACAGTCATAACAGGCAAACCAATGTTAAATGTTTGTTTTGGGAGTAATAGAAAGGGAATTTGGGAGGATCTAGTGATGCATGGAATAGCTGAAACTTGCTAGGATTTTTTAATTAAAAAATTAAGCCTAGTAGTGAATTAGTAGTGGCTTTATAACTTTTATCATAATTCCTCTGTCAGCTGTTGACAGATCTTGCTCATGCCTTGGCTACAGCTTTGGCGGTTTTCTGTGGAAATTCCTGTTTAATTGATATTGAAAAGATTAATGTGCCAGATCCCATGAGTGCTTAAAACAACTTTCCCTCTAAGATGCCTCTTGATTTTTCTTATGCCTTTACCAATTCATCTGCCTAGTTAAGTTTCCATAATGGTAATTTAAGGCTGCAAGGCTGGCCTAAGAAGTGATGATGATATTTGAAGCAGCAGTTCCCTCAGAAGGACATTTAGGGCACAAGGATGTCAATTTTGTACAAATGTGTACTTATGGATACTTGGCCATAACTGACATAATTTGTGTATAACTCATAGCATAGATCTTATTTTTAACATATTTATTATTACTTGGCTCTCTATCCAGAATATCGAACATATTTCAAATTAGACGCTGTAACAAGCTAGAAAAATACCTATCATGCTCCTGGTTTCTTCTGGGAAGCATATTGGAGGTGCTGAGTGTGCCTAGGATTGTGTATAATGAATTGCTGTGTCTGATGTAAAATAATACCGTATATCTAAAGCTCAAGCAGATATTAACTGACTCAGGAAGGGTATCTCAGAATCTATTACAGCATTTAACTGTTCGTGTACTTATAAAAATATCTGGATCAAAGGAGCACAAGGCAATTTACATAATATCAAATGCATGGTGTAAAGAGCTTAATTGAATGGGAGTCATCGGAGGGGATTTCAAAAGTTATGGACTTGACAAGTGCTTGAATTCAAGGAGGGGCTAAGGCCTAATTCTCACTTAAATATCTCTTAATTTTTCTCTTGGCTTTACCACATCATCTGCCTAGTTAAATTCCCATAACCATAAACCTATGTCTCAGTTGTACCAGTTCAGAATGCACATGACTGCTTAGACTGATGCTTCTCTGTACAGAAACTTCCCTCTGTTTAGAAAAGTAGATGTTTGGAAGAATGTGTTGCAGAAAAGCCTTCCATTATGAGCCTGTATCCTGCAGTCTGAAGTGGTGCAGAGTTGTAGAATATATGCAGGTTTATGGCCTCATTAAAATCTAGGCCTAACTGTCTGGCACACTGAGAGTATAAAACACTGATCAGTTGCTTCACTGAAGAGCCTTCTAGGCAGTAGTTCCCGATTGGCTAAGTACCGTGGACCCCGTTTTTCAAAAGCCAAGCCATGGACCCTCCTACTTTTGAAAGTTTTGATATCTGTGTGATAGTTTTTGTTATGTGAGTGGTGCCACAGACCACCTGGATAGGTTATGCAGACTCCCAGGGGTCCAGGGACCACCAGTTGGGAACCACTGCTCTAGAGGAATTAGGTCACATTCTTGTTGCTGGTTTCCTGTTTGCTCTGTGTACATTGCCAGGGGGTGGGTGCGGGTGGAGTGGTATTTCCTACTATACTGTGCTTACACTTGTTTAAGAAACAAAAGATAAAACCCATAGGAATGAAAAAAGGGCCTTTTGTACATAGGGTTTTAAAAATTGCCCCCAAACTGTCTTACTGACCCAAGTGCCCTCCAACTGTTTTTGGGTTATGTAATTTACCATCCCTGATAATTGGCCATGAGATCTGGGAGTCCAAAACATATTGAGGGCACTAGATTTGGGAAAGGCAGCCCTGAAAACATTATTTTTTCTTCTTCTCATTTAGAAGCATTTTCTGAATTTCTTCATTAAAAACAAAAGGAAATAAGTAAGTGCTTTGCGTCTTTCTCCAATTCCACTTGAATGCAGATAGGGTAGGTTTCTTGTTGTAGATGACGAATGGGTGACGTGTCAGCTGCAAAGCTCGGGTTGCTACAGCCTTAATGTTAAAATCCTATTGCTTTTGCTGCCTATAGGAAGTGGACATTGTGGTAGCTCCGTGTCGGGGATTCCAGTCAGCCGAAGTCACTTTGGGAGAATACGTGAACCATTTCCTTCCAGTCATCACGTTTGCTATCAGTGAGGCAGAACTCTCCACGCTGGATGTGAATGAACTGCAGGAGATTAAAGAGAAATTCTCTCTGCCCGTCTTCTTTTTCAAAGTGCCAAATTTGGGTGCGGAACTGATATCCCCTCAGAATGCGGAGAATGAAAAGTCGTCCCTTTACCGACAGCTGCTTGATTTAGGCTACCTTAGTACGAACCATTGCAGCTGTGGAGCTCCCAGCTCTGATGCCAAAGCCCAGAGCATGCTGGTGGAACAATCGGATAAGATCCGTCTTCTTAGCACTTTCTCCAGGCAGGTGCTGCAGCAGCGCTTGGTGGATGCAGCGACCGTCTTGAACCTAGTGCACTGCCGTTGCCTGGACATTTTCATCAACCAGGCCTTTGATATGCAACGAGACCTTCAGATCACTCCAAAGCGTCTAGAGTACACACGGAAAAAAGAGAACGAGCTGTATGAATCTCTGATGCTCATAGCTAACCGCAAACAAGAGGAGATGAAGGACATGATCATTGAGACTCTCAATAACATGAAAGAAGAACTGCTGGAAGATGCTGCTAATATGGAATTCAAAGGTAATTTCCGGGAAAACCAAAAGCCTTAAAAATGTTGTTGGACTCCAACTCCTATCAGTATCAGTCAGCATGGTCAGAGACGATGAGGGGTTTAGTCCAACAAAAACTGGAGGCTGTGGGTCAGCTACCTCGGTTTTCAACTTCTTTCACCTGCTGCGTGCATGCACTTCAACTCTGAGCAAGCCGTTGTACAGTGAAATTCTTCATCAGATTTCTCCGCCGCCCCCCCCAATAATCTGTAAAGAATGTCAGCACAGAGTGTCGTAATGTGTTTAGCTAAAATGTCAAACTTTGCAGATATTTGTATCCAAGTGAACAAGATTTGATTGTCTTAAAAGCTTGTAAACATCTCTTGAATACAGTTTCATAACTGTAATCAAAAGTGTGACCCAACCTGGGTATAAACACTTAAAACAACTCAATTTTATATATTTCTACTCAGAGGTGAATCCTGTTGCATTCAGTGGGTATTCCCAGGTACCTGGTATAAGATTACATCTTGTCACACTGAACTAAATTGGAAAGATTTAAGCCAATGCTTAGCTCCCCATTGACATCAAAGGATCAAAGTGATTAATTTATTGCAATGTTTCAGAACCAATCCAGTCCAGCTAGTGAGGCTTTCATTGCACTTTAGTCATTAAATTTACTTTACACTAGTTCTGGTTGGCTGCTAATATGCTGGAATTGTGAAATTATGCTTCTTTTCAATCTTGGATTTCCTTTTGTTCCCTCTAGATATTATAGTTCCTGAAAACGGAGAGCCTATTAGTTCCAGAGATGTTAAATGTTGCATTAAGCAAATCCAAGAACTGATAATATCACGGTTAAACCAAGCAGTTGCCAACAAGTTGATAAATTCTGTGGACTATCTGCGGGAGAGCTTTGTGGGAACTCTGGAAAGATGTCTGAAGAGTCTGGAGAAATCTCAGCAAGATGTTACAGTACATATCACAAGCAACTATCTAAAGCAGGTAAAAGTAACACAAAATTACTGACCTGGTATTGCAGATCAGTTTCTAGAATGTTGGCTGTAGCCTGTAATCAGTGGTGACAAAGTGAATTGGTAAAATAATTTGATATCTTTTGTGTTATGGAGCCAAACAGATTTTTGCTTTAAGTTGTAATTTAAGGAAAGAATTTGAGCTCATTGCGATTCTTCCAGATTACAAATGAAGACACTGGCTTTTAAGGTATTATATTTGTTTGCTTAATCTACCGAATAAGCAATTCCTTCAGTTTTCAGTGGCTTATTTAATATATTTTCTGCTTATAGATACTGAATGCAGCCTACAATGTTGAGATCACCTTTCACTCCGGTTCAACAGTATCTAGAATGCTATGGGAACAAATCAAGCAGGTATTAAATATTCTGATAGTAAAAGCTCTCTCCTGGTAACTGTCATGGGACCTTATCTTTGGTAGATCTGCCTTTGTCTGTACCGTCCTTTGAGTCTCTCTGTCCCTCAACTGGCATGTTAGCAGCTATTCCAGCAAGCTGCCTTAATAGGGAAGATGGGAAGCAGGGCTTATTCTATCAGCTCTGCTGAAATTTCAGCTCCATAAAGAATCTCCATTCTAGTTGGTCATTAAAAGAACTACTGTTTAGGAATTGGCACATGGTTTTGCTTTTTTCCTCCTCCCTTCCTATTCCTTTTCCCTTTTATGTTGTGTTTTTGTGTGGATGTTGGCTTGTTTTTATAAACCTGCAGGCCATCCTGTTTAAACTGACTGAATGTCAGTGGCTTTGGGAGCATTTTCAGCTGAAGAATATGGTAAAAATGCTGCAATATCACCCACATACCCATACCACAGTTGCAAACAAACAACTTGTATTCTCATTTGCTCATTCCCCATTATTCTGATTTTCATGTTATTTGGCCTGTGTGGTGGGTGACATCTAATGATGTCTACCTGCTTGCACAGCAGAAACTTACTTACACAACTGGGTGTGCTGTTTCTATTCTTCTCCCACAACTCAGCTGAAATGTGCTCCAGAGGGTCTCCTAGCCCTCCTGTGAAGGTTTGGGGGGCACATGGCAAGCTGCTGGGGAGAGAAGAAATACCACCACATGCCCTACCTTGGGCAGGTGAAACTGAAAGTAGACTTTTTAATGCTTGAGTTTTGACAATGAGACATATGTCTTATTCAGATAATACAGCGGATTACTTGGGTGAGCCCACCAGCTATCACCACAGAGTGGAAAAGGAAAGTAGCTCAGGATGCCATTGAGAGTCTCAGCGCATCAAGGCTGGCCAAGAGCATCTGTAGCCAGTTCCGAACAAGACTATACATTTCTCATGATGCTTTTGCAGCTTCCTTGCGACAGGTCAGTTGGATTGTTGTTCATCACAGTTCTCTTTAGATGAAACTTAACCATTTTTCAAATAGTTGACAATTGCCTGCCTATCCTCTCTCTTCTCCTTGCCACTAAAAAAAGAAGAAGCAGAAGCAGAAGTCACACAGGTGCTCTGTTGTTTCTTCTGACTTTTTAAGACAGGCAAAAATGTCTATAAAAGCACTAGCAGTTCTTGTTCTATGGGACTGGAGGACCATTGGGTCATTATTGCAATTGCTTCATCTAGGGGCATTTTAATGGTGATAGAGGTGGAAGTGACCACACAATAGGGTTCATTCTCCAACTTACAAAAGTGCCTGAGAATGTGCCTTTTTTGGCGGTGTCATGTTGAGCTTTAAAGAACTAAATGAGCCAGCTATAGTAGTGGTCTCTGAAACCTATGGAGAAGTTGAGAGTGCTGCCTTTTCTCTGCCTTCCTAGGTACTATGAACCTCTGTTGATGGGAAACTGCACCTTTTTATATAGTTTTGCTAGACTAATGAGGCAACACAAGGGCTGTGGATAGCTCAGTTGGTAGAACATGAGACACTTAATCTCAGGGTTGTGAGTTCAAGCCCTGAGTTGGGCAATATATTCAAATAACATGACCTGAAAATCTTAGGGCAGGATTCTCCTAATGAGCTCTTTACCTAACGGCTTCCACTAGTGCGATAAGGCTTTCCTCCCCAATCCTCCTGTGCATCTTTACACCCTCTGAAATTGGTTCTGGGGGGTTGGGGGGAACCCACAGAACAGTGTGTGGGAGGAGAGGGGGAATTGTTTCATCTAGCAAGCTGAAATGCTTCGCAAAGGGAACATTTATCACAGCATTCCGTCCATGTAGTTCATAGAGGTTTTATTCACAAGGAAAAAAAATGTTACATGCCTTTTGCCCAGAAGAGCAGCTTAGAAAGAGAATATGTCCTAGCACATTCTCCATGGGCTATGATCACATGAATATGCAGGTGTTTGGGGCAAAAAGATTCCTGCACTGCGGGGTTGGGGGGGGTTGGACTAGATTCCCTTTGTGGTCCCTTCCGGCTCTAGAATTCTGTGATTCTATAATCCATGGAAATGAATATTCTACAGAACAAACATTTTAAAATGAGAGCCTGTTTCATTCTTTAGCAAAGAGGAAATAGGGGAGCAGGTTTTGGGAATTCAGTTCTAGGTGTGACCAGCAGGACAGCAAAACCTTACTTAAATGTGGCCTTATGTTTTGTTAGCTAGAGGCTGGACACTCGGGCAGGCTGGAGAAGACAGAAGATCTTTGGTTGAAGGTGCGAAAAGACCATGCCCCTCGGCTTGCCCGCCTCTCACTGGAAAGCAGGTCCTTACAGGATGTTTTGTTACATGGTGAGCAGTGCCTTGTCTGCACATCTCATTATAATAATGACTTTCCAGAGGTTTCTTATGAAACAATGAGACTTGTTCTGTACTGTTCCAAACACACTGAGGGAATGAATCCTGAGGAATTCATGCTACTGGGGAGGGACGGAGGGACATAGAAAACATGTTGACAATAAAAATTATGGGAAATCAGTAAAAAAATAATTGGCTAAAAATAAAATAGAAAGAGAAAACAAGTTGACAAGCAGGTGCTTATATTTCAGGTAAACCAAAGCTAGGCCGTGAGCTGGGCCGAGGGCAGTATGGAGTGGTGTACTTGTGCAATGCCTGGGGGGGCCACTTCCCTTGTGCCCTCAAATCTGTTGTTCCACCAGATGAGAAGCACTGGAATGACCTTGCACTTGAGTTTCACTATATGAGGTAGGTGGCATTAAACTCTTCCGTAATAAACACACATTAACCTGGCAGCTTAACTATATTTTGTAGAGTGGTTCGACAGAGTCTGATGACCGACACAAAATTCCTCTCATGTATGCACAAAGGGCTATTTGGAACCTTCTTAAGTGAAACCATGGCAATATAAAATAATGATGTTGAGTTGATACTTTTCTTCATACTCTGAAGAATTAGGTTGCCTATGTCATCCTTCTCCAATATGGCATCCTCTAGATGATTGGCTAAAACTCCAATCAGCCTCAGCTAGCATGGTAAATGGCCTGGGATGGGGACGGTTGCAGTTCAAAAACACCTAGGAAGTGCAGCAGTTGGGGAAAGCTGGCATTTGCTATATCTTGAAACTGCACATTTCTATTGCATATCTAGCTTGCACAGTTATTCTGTTAACATGAATAGTCATTTGGAAATAATGGTGTGTGCCTTGTATGTTTTCCTAGAACAGGGGACTGGGGGGAAATGCCTTATCTCCTTAGAAGACATAAATCTATTATTCTTGACTCTTGTGCTGCATCTTTCTCCAGATCTTTACCAAAGCATGAGCGGTTGGTAGATCTTCATGGATCAGTGATAGATTATGGGTATGGTGGAGGTTCCAGCATTGCTGTTCTACTGATAATGGAACAATTGCACAGAGACCTCTATACAGGATTAAAGGTGAGGAATTAAAACAATTAAATGGAAAATGAACAGTGTAAATATTTGATCATCTCTGGTAGCTTTTCATTATACTCGAATCAGTGGAGATAATAAAAAGTTGCAGAGTGTCCCCAACTCATAACTTCAAGCCTCTAGCCAGCATGGAACACAAGCCTTGCAAGGCTCTAGGGTTCTTGTGGGAGGGGAGGTTTTTGCAGGCTTTTTGTTTCCTACCCACCTGAAATATCCCCCAACTGTGTTATAAAGCACTTGGGTTAGCCCTATATTGCCATATTACAGGGTGGCAAAGAATTTAGAGTTCTAAAAGGCAATGGCATATTTCCTTTTGCCTCCTGAAGCCTGTGTATTTCAGTGAGGAGAGGTTCACTCATGTACCCAAACTGTCACTGTGGCTACTATAAGTTGTTAAAGGTCCAGCCAAGTCAATTTTCTCTTTCTCCTGCTCCCCCAAACCATGACACCTTCACTATTCCATAGTGTTCCATCTGGAATGCTACTAAGGATGCTTAGTCCTCTTTGGGCTGTGCTAGGTTTCCGCCCCCCACATCTCTTTTAACTTACAAGCTAATATACTTCTGCATTCTTGGAGTCTCTAGAGAATACAGAAGCTACTGCCTTGGGCAGTGAACTGCCTATCCATAGACAAGTGGATAAGTTATAATTTGGCTTTACAATTTTGGCAGCTATGCTCCCTTCACATTGATCCTGACTATTGGTAGATCAGACGGTCTCTTCTTCACCTCCCAACCTCAGCCCTACTACATTTTTGGTTAGCAGCGGGTAAAATCTAGGGTTAATGGTCTGATCACAAGTACAACTGTAAAGGCATTTTTTTATATTGTTATATATTTCATTAGATAGAGCGAGAGAGCGCACACAACACCTGATCCTGGCTACCATTGTGGGACTAAAACTGTATGCTTCAGTAGAACGGATTAACACAATAGCAGCAGAACTACTACCCGCTTGTTTAAGGAAGAAACAATGTTAAAGGATCTGTTTTGTTGGAGTTGCTTCATCTTAGGCAAGAAGCACTGCCTAATAACCATAGATGTGAATCCCATTAAGGGATTGATAATAAGGTTTTTCCCCCACTTTCCCCTCAGGCTGAGTTGACATTGGAGATAAGATTGCAGATTGCCTTGGATGTAGTAGAAGGGATTCGGTTTCTTCACAGCCAGGGGCTCGTTCACAGAGACATCAAACTTAAAAATGTATTGGTAAGGGACAGCTTTTTGCCTCGAGCGTCATTCTCTTTGATAAAATGGGACAAGACATCAGTACATAAATAATGGCCTTGTTAAAACCATTCCTTGGAATTGTATCTCTGCTTTATAACTTCTTAAAAATGTAAAAAGCACTTTTTTCAAAAGGGGGGGGGGAGGCACGAGCAAAAGTGATCGCTGCCATTGTGAAGCACAAAAGCTGTACTTTGCTGTATAGAGAACACCAAAGGACAATGGTGCTGCCCAAAAAGACAGACTCAAGTGCTGAACAAGAAACTCAAGAATATTTAGGTTTTCATATGACTGGACCAATTTCCTTATAAAGAAAAGACAACCATACCCGATCACAGCTTAAACCCAGGGGAAAGATCAGAAACTGAGGCATATCTAAAGGGAGCTCAGCCAGAGTAAAATTGACTGGAGTAATAAAGAGCTATCTTTTCTGATCCTTTGAATGATCAGAAGGCTAATATACCCTTCATCTGTTCAGACTTTCATTTCCACAAGATGTGGTGATGGCAGTTAGTTTAGAGGACTACTTTTACACTGTTACCATTTCATAAAGGATTAGGTGTACCTGTGGCTGTTAGCTAGCAATCTCCAAGACAGAATCAGATAACACAAAATTATAAGAAAAAACAAAATAAGGAATTGGTGATTATTTTGGTGCTGGGCTAGATAATGAACTTCAGCTTGGTTCAGCAAATACATTAGTAATGTGCTAGCTGGGATTGTTTGTAGAAAACACTTGTACTACAGTGATGGCATGCTGGTCTCTTTTGATAAGTCTTGAGGCTTGGGTCTGAGTAGTTTGTATCCTTTACAGCTTGATAAAAACAGCAGAGCTAAAATCACAGACTTGGGATTCTGCAAACCTGAGGCGATGATGTCCGGCAGTATTGTTGGGACCCCTATCCATATGGCTCCTGAACTCTTCACAGGTAAACTTATCATAGATCTCCTTATGGACTGTTGGCCATTAAGAATTTGAGGTCCGTTCCCTTAAGATGACAAAACTACATGTGTACAGTTAGAGGGATGCTTCTGCCAGGAAGTTTGGCAGATACATGCATGTATCCTCAGGGAGGGGAGGAGTATACTTTCAAGGAGATAGGCCACATTGAACTGTGTGGGTTATTACCAATGAAAAAACAGGTAGATGTTGGATTGCAGATCAAAATATCCTTAGATAAATTAATTCTTATCTTTGAATCTCCCTTGTCCCAAATGAATGCTTTGATACTTCTGTCCTGTTACAAATTTATTTTTGTTAAAGGATTAGCTATGCAGCGCCCTCTATTCTATAACCTGCCTCATTATGAAGACCCAGGGTGGATATGGACCCTCAACATAAACCCTTAGCAACCAGAGTAAAATTGCATCACATTAAAAGACCAGCTCAAATCATGAAGCCCAAACAGCTCTTACAAAGCTTCCAAAAAGTGCTCACACTTGGACTTCAGCAAGTCTACATGGAGGGGGAATGTTCCTAATTTGGTGGGGATTGCCACAGAGAATACCTCTTTGTGCTCATATGGTTGAACTGACACAAATGTTATAACTAAAGGTGCCCTTGGTATTGATCCTTGGTGGTTGTTATGGGGCACATGTAGGAAATGATTTAATTCAGTGCTAGCGATAGGATATCCCTTTCTCCTCTCCACAAACTGTGTAGCTAACTCCCACTGTATTGTGTAGCTGTATGGCGAGTGCCACACCCCTGAAGAACATCTTAATATTCTTCCCATATGAGTCCACAAGATCAGATGAGAAGGAACTGTCATCAGGCTCCAGGATGAACGTCAGAGCATCAAAGGCATGGTGGCGCCTCACTTGATCCAGTGGACTTGTGTGGGAAGAGCATTTGAGTGTGCTTTTGTCCCAAGCAGGAGCATTTATGAGTAGTAGCCTTGCTGAAAATAAAGTTGCCTTAACTAAGCTCTAGGTTGTGTTGGAGTCCCCAGTGACCCAGTGTGCTGCTATTTTCCTGACAACATTCTTATGCTTTCTAGTCTTCAACCAGTATCTCTTGCTCATCTGCCACAGGGAAATATGATAATTCTGTGGATGTATATGCATTTGGCATCTTGTTCTGGTACATCTGTTCGGGTCAAGTCAAGTTACCAGAGGCTTTTGAGAGATGTGCAAGCAAGGACCACCTTTGGAACAATGTACGAAGAGGTAGGCATAACACATAATGCAGTGTTGTGAAGGGATGGAGACTATATCTAAAGTTCCTAATCTAAATGACCGCATGTCAAGATCTGCTCTCGTGGTGGAGCTTTGGGGTCTGTTTCTTCTGACCACAGTCCTCTGTGCTGCCACACAAGCCAGCCCTTGAAACTCATGGCAGCTTCAGAAACCTCCTTCAGTGCTGTGCAACTGCTGTTCCTAAACAAGGCTGAAGAAGGCACAAAGAGCTCCAATGCAGTGTTTTTTTATGTAAGTGAGCTGCTTTGTAGCAGACTTCCAACATTTGAAGCAATTTTGCATGGAGAAATTTGCTTTGACTAAATGCTTTTGGAGCAATTGTCCTAAGTGAAAAAGCCATTCGACTAAATCTTTACACCTTCGGCATTTTCAGCAGAAGCTAGATAAGGTAGTACTGGAGTGCTCATGTCTTTGCATCTCCTGGTGCTGTTGTGCTTTGCTGTTTCCTGTGTAGCTGTATGGCAAGTGCCACACCCCTGAGGTTTCCTGTGCTGTTGAATATAAAATTCACAGCAGCTGAAAACTTGAAGCAGCTAAGGTGGGCTGAGAGAAATGGGAGAATGAGCAGTTCCTTTAGTCTGTGGTTTCCAGGCTACTGTTGATAGCTTAGAACGTATAAAAATTCTGGCTGCAGTCTTATGCACACTTACCTGGGAGTAAGCTGCACTGAACTTGGTGGGCGCTATCCAACTACATAGATCTGCTCTAGTGCACAGATTTTTTCTTGCACAATGGAACTTCCCCTCCCTCAATCTGCTCCGGAGAGTTGGAGAGGAACCCAGAACAGAGTTATGGAGGCGCAGTTCCTTTGCACAGCCCAAAGTCCTTGCACTAGTGGATCTTTTTGGTTTAAAACTGCCCAGGAAGACTTGCTTCTGAGTAAACATGCCTAGAATTGCACTGCAAAGCATAGCATGTGTGATTTAAAAAAGGTCCTGTAACATAAAGAGTACCTTTGTTTAGAACTAACTGTCCCAAGAGTCTATAAGTTGCTTTGAGGGCTATGACAGAAATATAGGCCAGATACGAATGACAACACTTAATTTCATCTGCTGTTCCAGAGGTTGACAGAGAACCAGGATTCCAACTCTTAGTATTATGTTTGTATAGAAATCAGACATCTAAAGATCTTCAAACTAGATATAATCAGTACTTTCTTGGAACAAGGCAACAGCAATCTAATTCTTTCAAAAACATGCGTGCATGACTAATGCTTAAGTGGTTTTCTTTTTTAAAAAACAACAACCACCCAGCAATATCTTAAATCTCCTTAAAGTGTTTGAGAATTTGCAGTCCTTAGAGTGTTGGGAATCTCTGTGAACATGCTTCATTCTTTGAACAATGGGCTCTATTAGTTGCTACCTAAATTAGTGGAGCCTCCTGCATAGTTCCTTTTGTTATTAAAATGTACCCTTTTAACTTCATGCCTATTTTCAAGCTTCCCCAAACATGACCTCCCAAGATGAAGTTTTTACTTAATTTGAAAGCTTCCCTGCCTTATGGATAATGGTAGTTGTGGAAATTACAGTGCGTAGTATCATGAAAAAACAGGACTAGCACCTGTAATACAACTAAGCAGTGCAATTCTATACATGTCTCCTCAGTAGGATTTGCTCCCAAGTAAGTGTGCTTGGAGCTGCAGCCTTGACATGTTTCGAAGTGTTAATTTTTAGGTTTCAGAACCGTTACAACATATGAAAAACGGCTTATAAGTGGTCAACTCATGTGAACAGTGTAATGCTGGCAACACTTTCGTGGTCACAACAGCAGTTTCCATGAGTAAGGGGCCATACCTTCCCAGTGCACCCTACTTTGTGTAAGTCAGTATTTATACATATTAATAATGTGTGTATTGACTCAGAGCCTTGTCCATAATTGGAAGCTTACGTCTGGTTTCTTTCCAGATGGGCCAGGTAAGCAGCTTATGCCTCTGACCAGTGTAATTAAAGCTGAAGTAGCAAAGATCAAATGAATTATTTTCCCTTTCAGTCAATTAACCATGTTCTCCTGTTTGTCCAGGAGTACGCCCCGAACGCCTTCGCATTTTTGATGAGGAATGCTGGCAGCTGATGGAAGCCTGTTGGGATGGAGACCCTTCTCAGCGCCCACTCCTGGGCATTGTCCAGCCCACATTGCAGAACATAATGGACAGGCTTTGCGGGTCAAACTCAGCACCGTTGAATAAAGGATTAGATGACTCTACTTGAAAAACAAGCCATGGAGGAACTGTTCTATTATGTGAGAATGCCGGCCCCCACTTTGGCGTGGGCAGCTCAAGAGGGTAGCTTTTCTGAAGAGAGACTGGCCAGAAATTGGGCGCTTGGGTGAGACAATGCCGAAATTCCACCTCATATAGCAGCCAGGGACATTCATCCCCAATACACTACTAATGCAAGTTGCTAGTGCTTCCCTCTTCCCTTAAAACGCAAGAAAGATGGGAAGTTCAGGCCTTGCTGTCTGGAAAGGATTTTGCTTATCCCCTTCAGATTCCAGTAAAAGGAAGAAAGCACTGTATGTTTCATAACTGGGGCAGCCAGCACATTTGCATCCCTAGCTTCAGTCTGCTATATGTCTGCAATGGCTCCCTTGAAGGTCACACACATGAATGTGGATTATTTGAAGACATAAAGTAGTATCTCTTTCATAGGATGGGTTTTCCAGCTATTCTTAGCGTGGATTCTGAGGGGTGTTAAGCTAATATTAACTTCATAGTACTTGGTATGTTTACATGGAAGGATCAAAGCATCCATTCTCTTGAGGGGAAGGCCACACTGCAATGGAAATGCCCTTTAAAAAAAGTATAAGCTACCTGTGCTTTATCTTGTGAACCAAGCTCTTTTTGGTAAACGCTTAGTAGCAATTTTTGCAACATCTGATTAAAGATGGCCTTTTTATTTTTATTTTTACAATCTTACAGCAAGATGGGTACTCCACCAAAAAAGACTCTGCACATACAGAAATTGAAACATAAATTGCTTGCAACTAACTACTGCCTGTACCCAGTGGACAACTAGCAGGCCATGTTTTTAACTACAGCAGTTTTCTTGTTTTGAACCCAAGTATAAAGGCAGTGACTGTTTTAAACTAATTATTGACAGGCATTTTAAAATATTTCTTCAGCTACTTTTTTAAGCCATTCCCTTGGAGAATACCTAAGAGAGACCTGACATCATTCCATAGATGTGCATGATTGCTATTTCTGACCATTTCCTTCTTTAGGGTTTGTTGTTTGGCTGTGTTAGACTATGTTAATTTAGGAATCCATTGCAGGGAGCACATGGGGAGGACAGTCCAGAGTCCTGCAAAATGAAGGGTTCTTTCTCATGTACGCACCCCTGAGAGAAAGATTTGTTTGCATTTGTTTGTGCAAGACTTAGTTTCTTAGTACAACAATGTTTTGAGGAGAGGTGTGGGATGAGCTGGAGAATGCAATTGGCGTAAGGTCAAAGTTTTTCTCCCATGTGTTTGGAGAATGAAGGGTGAAACCTTATTCTCCTTCTTCCACACAATGAGGCATGCACTGGTTTCATCGTCATAGGATAATTGAGTGTGCGCTATACAAAGCCAATCAAACATGCAACATACAGTCCATTGCTTCTGTTGCACAAAGCAGAATTACAGCCTCTTGCCTGTTTACATAAACTACTAGAGACAAAAGTGACCTTGCAATGTTACTGGCCCAGCCTAGATGAACCCTTCCTGTGTGCAATAAAATTGAAACTCTGCTTTTAAAATGATTGCTTTTTACTTAATGGGCATTCATTGCTAGGTGATGATCTAAACTGTATTCACACTTCTGTCTACAAATTGTAGCACCTGGCAACTTGAATGGGCAGCGACGGTTGCCAACCATGCTCACAAAAAAGCACATATATTCTCAAATAGATATTAGAAATGTCACTTATGTGCTAGCTAGGCCACTGTTCCACTCATTTGACAGTATTACTCATTTCATACCCATTTACTCTGTGCTACAGTGGCTAGTGACCTTGTTTAGAGTTAGGAGGGTCTAGGTCAGTATTTTTGGAAGTATATAGTTTATGTAAAATTAAAATGAATAAAACTATTTGAAAACGGCTTGTATAGCTTTTCCCAAACAGCCACTTCCTTATTCTATAATATCCTGTGCCTTTTTGAAAACTTGAGTTGAAGTAGTGTATCAAATTCCACTAGGACTGTCTTCCCCATGGACACCTCTGGCTCAGTACACCTTTCCCAATGTACAACAATGCATGTGCTCCTTTGTTAGGCATAAATGTTAATTATTCTGAGCAGCTCTGAATCAGATTTCACAGGCCCCCTGACATGCCTCACAAGAGGGAAGAGATGGGTTTTGTGTCATCTAAAGATCTTCTAGTTAAAGCACATTTGACTTCGATCAAAACCCTTGTTCATATTTGGCAATGCTGTATGCTTTCTCTACGTTACTACCACCCTTGTGGCCTAAGAAGCATGTATTTTGAACACACTAACATTTTTCATAGCTGTTTCAATAGAGGCAAACAGATGCCACTACCAGGTATTATGGTAGGGGTAATGGTGGCTATCTGTGTATTCAGGCCAGCTGTGAGTGCAGAGCATCTATCACTGCGATCCCACTCCAGTTACTTGACAAAAAGCATTAAACTGAAGATCTGTTAGAAGCAACTCCTGGTTGTTGTTGTTTTAAAAATAAAGTTATTGTTGTGCTCACGTACAACTATCTTATGCACTGCAAAATACCTCTTCTCTCCCCACCTGCCTCTTAAGTTAACTTCATTACCCACTTTCTTCTGTACCCAAAAGGAAACTTTGTTTACTAAACTGTATTATGCAACATTTACAGGTTGCCACTGACTGGATGGCTAAAGCAGGTGCTCCAAAAGAGAGGTTTCTTTAGAGTTGGAAACATGATACATCAAACTAGTTTACAAAAACAAGTATACTTACAGAAAGCAGAGCTGGAGGAATCCATAGTGGTGCTAGTAGCACATGGTTCAAAGATGGAGCTATTCAAAGCTGCCCAATTGCTAGGCCACTTATTTCTGCTTTGGATATTGTGGCCAATTTAGGCTCTGGATACAAACACTACATAGGATTCAAATGAGTGAAAGCAAGGCTTGAATGCAATGTCACATTGCCATGTTGCGATGCTGGAGTGTTGCCCTCAGCTTGCTAGTGCATTGCTGCTGTCTATCACATTGCTGTCTAGTGCAGTGGATTATGGGAGCTTTTGTTTGGCAACTGACCATTTTTGTGTGTGTTTCCTCCATCTGTAGTACTTCTAGTGACTTGATTATACAATGCAAGCTCTTCTAGCTTGTTGAATTCAAGTGCAAGCTATTCTATTTATCTTTTTTTAGCACTTTTGTGTTCATCCTTCTCTCAGCCCCTTCCCTCCTGGATAGTATTTGGAGGCTCAGAAGCTGCTTGAATGTAGGCTCTTGTAGGGCGACTGTCATTAATGGAAGGACCATCAGTACTGGATCCCAATCTAATGTGGTTCTCTGTTGAGCTTTCACTTTTAGAGATGTACATAATGCCTTCTCTGTATCCACTGGTCTCCTGGCCAGTTGTCCTCGCTTTGTTATTTTTTAAATTTTAATACTATGATTTTTCCCCCTCCAGGGAGAGAATAAGAGCACAGCAGCATTTAAAACTCCCTCAGGGGCTTAAATAGCACTGTATTTCTTGAACTTCTAATGCTTCCCTTTGTTTTGGTTCTATTAAACTGATGGTCAACTGTTACAACTTGGCTATTGGGGGAGGTAGAAACCTGAGTTAAGAGTTGTACAGTTCCATTGTAATGCCTATAGATTTTTGTATTACTTTTATTTTTTAAAAAACTTATGTATATTAGTGTTAAAGGCAAAGGTAACAAACTTACCAACTGTATAGGAAAAGTGCAATAACATGGAAAATGACATGATTGAGAAAAATATTTCCCTTGTATTCTGTAATACTAATTTACTCTCCACTGCAGCCCCTTCCCCCATTACGTGTATTTTAAGAGACGTGACTGTGGGTCAAGACTTCATTTAGTGCTATAATGAAAGTCTGTTTTAATAGAGAGTAGAATGCACAGAAGTGCTGTATAATAAAGGTTGCATTAACATTTTTTGCTGCTGCTTGTTTGGTTTTACTTTTCCAATAATTGTTCCAGAGACTTTGCTGAGTTTCGAATCTGTCACACCACCACCTGGGGAAGGGTAGCAATAATACCTGCTAATAAACTGATCAAGTGGCTATTGAGCCACAAGGGCGTGGGCTTGTGTTGATGAAGCTACAGCAGTACATGCTCTTTGGCAATGGGGATGGATGGATGTCCTTGTGGGTACTGAACTGCATCACAAAATTCATCACTTATTTGGGGATGTGCCAGTACTGCCCCTAGGATAGTATACACAGTAATAATCCCAATTCCTGTTGTAATAGTTTCCACCTAATCTTTCTCTTCACTATACTATATTGCAGCCTTGCTTGATAAAATGCAATCTGTTTTTGCTGCAGTCCACATGATTACTACTCTGGATATGGCACGTTGGCAATCATGGATGTAAAAATCCTGTGGCATCCTAATCCAGAGTTGCCTTGCTCTTCAGCAGCTCTTGACAAAGTGCCAGTTTTACAAATTTAATCAATCTCTTTGTAAATGCAACAGCTCTTGAAATTAGATGGGGAAAAAGGCGCTTCCTCTTGGCTGCTCTAGGCAGCCATGTTCCTTAACATAAATTCCTTTAACTGTTTCTAAAGGTTTAACATCCTGGATTTAGATGGCAAATGAGACTTGATAGATGACTCCTCCCAATTACTTTTGCTGCCAGAGGGTACAACTTGGGGCATTTGGGATGTGTAAGAAGACAGAAGGACTTAAAACATTTGAGGCTAAATTAACCCTTGCCTGCTCTGTTTTCTTTCCCACCCACAGTTTTCAAGGTTATTTTTTCTCTGTCAGGCTGCCGCAATAGGAGTACCCATGGGAAGGAGGGTATCCTGTGTACTATGCTCCCCTTCTGCCTTTAACATCCAGGTCTGCTGCTATTCCATCTAATTTATCCCTAAGGAATAATTAAAAACTACAGCAGTAGGGCAGGTGTGCTAAAAAACAATGTGCTGGTTAGAGTTAGTCTAATGCATACAGTAAAGGCTAATAGCTAATCATGGAGGCCAGACACATCTGTCCGTGAAAGCTTGTGCTATAATAAAATACAATTTAGTGGACTTCCGGGGTTGGCGCGATCTGGGAATGGCGGATTCCCTCCGAGCTCCGGAGGGAATCGGCTCAGCGGGGGACGGGTCTTTGCCGTGCCGGCGACACGGGGACCCTTAAAACCGCAGGCACGGAAGCCTGCGGACTGAAGACTCGGTGGGTGCCTTAAGCGCCCCCCCTGATTCGCAAAGAGCCTTTTTAAAGGCTGCGGAGGGGATACGGGGGGTGGCGTGGCACCGAGAGTCCATCGCTACCTCTGCTGAGCGAAGCCGCGAGCCATGACCGGAGAGCGCTGACTTCCTTCCTTGAAATTCGGCTGAGAAAAAGAACCCGTGAGTTAATTGAATTTGGATTCTAAGAATTTCACCTATTGAATTTGAGACGATCGGGGGATGTGTTAAAAGGAAGTCCGCACCCCCCCTTTGCAGACGATCCAGAGCAACGATAAAAGAACTAAGCTGGAGTGCCTACCCTGTAAAGGGTGAGTTTAAAAAGACAGTAACTTCCAAGATTTGGAAAAGGAATTTTTTTTTGAGCAGGAGAGAGGAGTGTTGGAAGGGGTATATTTCTGTTGTAAACAACCCCCCCTCCCGGGCCCGGGAGTGTCCTACTTTGGAGCTTGTATAAGAAGAGCAGAGTTTGACAGCTGTCAAACGGACTGTTAATAGTAGAAAAATTGCTACTTAAGACCCCTCTGGATTAAAAGGAGTTACAATTGAGCTAAAACTGTTGGAAACAAAGAATCAATAATAAGACAGAGGACTGTTGGAGAAAAGAACACTAAGTAACCAGATTCCCTCTAGGGGGAATTCTGTGGAATTACAATGGCTGTGGATGGAAAGATACTGGGAGAAATCGAAAGGATGTTTTATTTGGTTGGAATCTTACAGGAACAGACTACGGCTATGAGTGAACAATTGATGACCTTGAATCCTGAAACAAGTAGTTCTGTTCAATGTAATGAGAACCTGGCTGAGAAAGAATCCACAGCTGAGCCGGAAATGATAACCAAAGAAGAGGAGAAGACAAAACAAGAAAGAGAAGAACTGAAATGGGAAAATATTGTCCAGAAGCTGACATCTGTGGAATATAAACAAGGAGACTATTGGACTGAACCCACTACAAATCTACGAAAGATCCAGAAGATGAAAGTGGAGGCCCTGGGAATTTATGAAATCAAGGAATTTAAAATAAAGAAATATAATTGGGGCCTCCACATAGACTCTGACTTTGATTATGTTCAAAATTTATGCCTTGTGGAAATTCCTCAGCAGTTGCTTGCAAATATGGGAAGAGATTTTGGACTGACTGTGAAAGAACTCTTTCGAGAAGTGAAGACCGACATAAAGGATTGCCAACTAGGCCGGCGGAGAGGGACTGAAAGAGATTTGAGAGCCTCGGACGTGAGGAATCCGGGCTAATAATTGCTATTTTGGACATGTTTTTGGAAGGGACACAAACCGGGGAAGGGAGGGAGGGAAGAATCTAGTTTCAACAACACTTAAGACTATGGGATTTAGCTAACAAGATTATTATTTAAGACAAAATGGGAAATCGTTGGAAGGGAACTGAGGTCCAACTTAGAATAAATTTAATTTTGCTTTTTTTATATATATAAAGGACTAATATTAAGATGGATAAGGAAATGCCAATTTGCTGATACAAATTTGGGAATAGGGATGCAAGGGAGGGGGTGGGGGGAAGTCAATGACCAGGGTTAGAAAATAAGTTTTTTTTTTTTTTGGAAACTATATATGTTTGTTGTTTTATTTTTCTGTTTGTTTGTTTTTATGTTTTTTGTGTTTTTGTCTTTGTCTATATAAAATGTGAAAACCCAATAAAAATTTTAGAAAAAATAAAAAAAAATAAAATACAATTTAGTGGGTACAAGATCTTTTGTCAGTGTGCGGTTGCTGGATTAGAATTTATCGAAGATTTGATTGCATTCTAGGCTTGAATAAGGACAGTTCCCCCTTCCATTACACATTATTTTATTCCTTACTGTAGGGATGTGGGTGGTGCTGTGGTCTAAACCACTGAGCATCTTGGGCTTGCCGATTGGAAGGTCGGCGGTTCAAATCTGCACCACTTGGTGAGCTCCTGTTGCTCTGTCTCTGCTCCTGCCAACCTAGCAGTTCAAAAGCACACCAGTGCAAGTAAATAGGTACTGCTGTGGCGGGAAGGTGAACACCATTTCTGTGCACTCTGGTTTCCGTCACGGTGTTCCGCTGCGCCAGAAGCGTTTGTCATGCTGGTCACATGACCCGGAAAACTGGACAAACACCAGCTCCCTCGGCCTGAAAGCAAGATGAGCACTGCACCCCATAGTTGCCTTTGGCTGGACATCCAGGAGTCCTATACCTTACCTATTCCTTACTGTCACTACTGTGAATGATCCTTAGGGCTAAACTTAGGGCTAAATTGTTCATGCTTAAACTGGATATTTTCCATCTGAAGAAAAAGCAGTCAGAGCACCATAATCTAAAAAGAGCTGATTTGAATGGTGGTCCTACACCAGTTTCCTCCTGGAAATCCCCACCCCAGCTGCTATTTGCTTCCAGGAAATTGCATCCTCAGAGAGAGATTTAATTAAAGCATTTATTTACCTGTTCATTTCAGTTGCAATTCCAGAGCAAGTTACAGTTCATCCATGTACCTGATACAATCACTGCAAAAGAAGGCAGATAAGTTTGCAGCCAGTCAATGCTAAAATAAACATTTTGGCACTAAACTGTAACAAGAAGCTTGGGTGAATAACCAGGTCTTCAGCTGACATCCAAATTAGTAGTTGGTTTTTTTAAAAAAGGTGCAAGCCATATTTTAGAGGGAAGGAAATTCCAAAGCTAAGGTGCCATCACAAGGAAGGCTTTCCCACACATTGCCACATAGCAGGGCTTAGCTAAATCAGTGGGTAGGAGAGATTTTCACAAGGAAACTTGCACAGAGCCCCCATCCACACTGGGAGCATGTTCTGGATTGGGGCCCTGTGATTGCTCCCTCTCCCCCCCCCCCCGAGAATGGCGATGAGTTTAAGTATGCTTTTTCAAAAGTACAAATACATAATGTGTAGTTTGGCCTTTAAATTGCTATAGGTTGTACTTTATGCATTTCATACCATTTGATCCCTGTTTTTCTTTACCCACCAACACCCACCCATATGTATGTACATAATATGCCAACTAACGTTACGATTTCATGGATTTGATAATATGTATGGGGAGGTGTAGCTCAGTGGGAGAGCACATGATTTGTATGAAAAAGGCCCCAGGTTCAATCTTTAGTATCTCCAGGTGGAGCTAGGAAAGACGCTCATTTGAAATCCTAGACAGCTGCTGCCAGTCAGGGTAGACAATACTGGGCTAGATGGACCAGTGACCAAGCTCCATAAAAGCATATTCCTATGTGCTAGTCTATGAAACCTTACACAACAGTTTGTCTTTAAGGTGCTCAAGAAACTTGTTTTTAACTAGAACCACCTAACCAGGACTACACCTATTTGGAAACGTAAAATCTGCCTGGGCTTTTTCATATTTGGAAATCTAAAAAGCCACATGAGTATAGACAAGCTTTTCAGCTGATCTCATGGAACATTGTCAACATTTCCCAGCATTTTCCTAGGGCAAGGTACATTAACTTGTCAACAAGTGAGTCAGCATTAGCACTGGAAAATGAAACTGGATTTGTGCCTGTCAGAAAAACAGAGGTGCTCTGTTATAGTTCTTCAAAGTCTTTAGTCCCAATCATATAACCAGCAAATGTTTTCTTGAAATCCCAATTGCTGATGAATTTAATGACAAAGCAAGAACCCCACACAAAACAGAAACAGCCTCTATCACAGCACCTGTTGCAATCTACAAAATTGAATTAGGCTGCCCTCTTGCATATATTTTTTTCCAGCATCAAGCTAGGATTACAGGTACTCAAGAAGCATTGCCTCCTGCAAATAAATATATTGCAGCAAACCTGTTTTCGCTGGCAAGATATCCCAGCTAATCTTGGCTCCTTGGCAAATAAACCTGTACAATATAGGAGTTTCCAAACACTCAGAGCAAAAAAGAGGGTAGTTATTTTCATTCAAAGTATGTTCGAAAAGTTGCTGAAGAGACTCTTCTTCCACTTCACAAATTTTGGCTGAGAATTTTGGTAGTGGCCCTGGACTTTGAGATAAGACTAAAATGGAGGACCAGGAAACTTCCAAAGAACACTAAAGAAATGCAGTCAGGGCCACACTCCCTTTTGGACAATGACAGGGGTCACTTACCAAGGGGTGGGTGTAGCCAAAGTGTGTGTGGCCAAACAAATACCACTCCATCCAGGCAAGCAAAAGGTTCAAGGACACATTCCTTGAACCTTTTGCAACACAAGATGGCAGTGCAGAGCAGAACCAGTGAGAAACGTGGCCTTGGCAGAGTCCTGAGCACTGGACAGAATGATGTGGAGGCTTACTTCTGATCCCTGGGCCTGAGGTCTGCTCACCTCCCACTTCCTCACCCCACTGTCAATAGAAGAGGCAGGATGCTTGTTGTTGAGAAGCAAGAAACAAGGCATTTTGCCTCTGGTTCTTCTCAAGTCACGTAGAATGGAGAAAGTGAACTGCAGCTTTCTTAGCATTTTCTTAACTTCTATAAGGCAGCTTAGCCCACACTTTGGGAAGAAACACAGAAAAAGTAGCACTCGTACAGTGGTACCTCGGGTTACAAACACCTTGGGTTACAAACACTTCAGGTTACAGACTCTGCTAACCCGGAAGTAGTACCCCGGGTTAAGAACTTTGTCCCAGGATGAGAATAGAAATCGTGCACTGGCGGCACAGCGGCAGGGGAAGGCCCCATTAGCTAAAGTGGTACCTCAGGTTAAGAACGGTTTCAGGTTAAGAAAAAGACCTCAAGAACGAATTAAGTTCGTAACCAGAGGTACCACTGTATTTGTTTTCTGTTTAATATATTACTGTAACTCAGAGGGATAAAAATGTATTGGAAGGTAAATATTCCCAGCCTTGCTGTGACTTTTGATTTTTGGGCGAAACAATCACCAAGACCAAAAAGAACCCGGAAAAAGAAGTATGCCAGTTTACAGAAAAAGATGTCTATGTTGCAACACTCTTATCATTTTACAAATGATAATGGAGACACTTACAGTCACTTTGTATACCACTTTCCATATAAACATAACTTTTTTTGAAGTGCACCATCCATAAAATTGAAATACTTCTGTATTTGTACCACTCATATCCCTCCCAAGAAGCACTGTTATCACCACCACCCACTTAAGGAAAGCTAAAGCTGATTTCTGCTTGCTGCATCATGGTGTGTTCATTTACTCTGCAGCCACCTGTCTTGAACCTGCTTCTGAAACAATATAAGTTAGTAAATATTTAGTAAATGTCCCAACAGATTTAAGTGCTAGAAACAGAAGGGTTGTGTTTCTGGTGCTGAAACCTAAAAACGACAATTCCAGACTATGTAGTAAGGTTATGTGACAGTAAGGGAAGTGGTTTATCAGAAATAGGTACATGAAAATTTGGGATTTGCTTCGAAGGGAAGTCTAAAAACTACCCGCATGAAATCATGTCGAAACACGTTACAGCTGCTGCTTCTACTACCTTTAAAAATACAGCATTTAACAGCACTGATCGAGAAGCCATTTCCCAAGCATAGCTACCCTGCTTTGCTTTCAAATATCTCAGTTCTTTCTCTCCAGATATTTGCATAGCTGTCAACTTTTCCCTTTTTTAAGGGAAATTCCCTTATTCCGAATAGGATTCCTCGCAAGAAAAGGGAAAAATTGACAGCTATGGATATTTGTAATCTGGAGAGAAAAGGCGGCTCAGTAGATGCCTTTCCCCCCACAAGCCCTGCGGCTACAACACGCCTCTCGATTTCCCTTTCAGGCCAGGAAGGTGAACCGGGTGCTCTCCAGATCTTGTTGGATTACAACTCCCATCAGCCTCAGCCAGGATAACCTGGTTGCAGCCGGATTTCAACAACATCTGGAGGCACGCAGGTTCCCATACCTGCCCTAGAATAACATGCGTTACGCCAGCACCGTTTCCTCCTCCGCTGCCGCCCTCCTCCCGGAACTCTTCGCGCACGCTGCTTCGTTTCGAGCCGGTGTTCTTTATTCGACGGACTGGGATTCGTAGCTGCCCTAGCGACTGCCTGCTCCTGACGCTACTCAAACCGTTTGCCCCGAGACGCTGTTCGCCGCCGTCCCGAAGCGATGAAGGCGAGCGTCGAGGCCCGGAGTTCGGCGTGACTCGGAAGCCGGACCGGAGCCCTGCGAAACGAGTGGGCTGCGGTTGTGTCAGGCTGAGCCTTGAGCCGGGCCCCTTGGCTGGGTGTGCGCGAGGACCCCTGGGTCCTTGGTTCCGGAGCGGGATCGGACGGAGCGAGAAAGTGGCCAAGATGAATCTGGAGCTGCTGGGTGCGTGGCTTTTTAAATGGTCGTGTCGAGCCCTCCTTGGTGCTTCGCTGTGGTGGGGCCGGAGCGGGCGGCTGGGCTGCGCGAGGGGGCCGGGGCGCCTGGGAGGTGGAAGGCAGCGAAGTGCCGGGGCACCCGACCCGGACCAGGGGCCGGAGAAGCACTTGGGCTGGGGCGGCTCCTGGGAGAAGGTCCCCCTCCTCGCGCCGCTTGCACAAAACGCGGCTTCCTAATTCTTGGCAGGGCGAGAGTGAAACCCACTGACACCTCTTTTAAGTTCATCATTAAGCTAACAAGTCAGGGGATGCAGCCCTGGGGGCTGGTTTAATGGCATGTAAATTCGTGGTCGCCCACCTTCGCTGCTCTCCTCTCCCTCTTCCTCCTCCTCCTCGACTGGCAGAAACTGCTACCCTGAAGTCATGGCGGTGCTTGATTTCCCATGGCAGGTTTCTTTCCTCCTGCCTGCCCTGTTGCTAGGCCAAACAAGCTGACAGTCCCGTTGCCATGGCAGCCATGCCAGTTTTGACCACTCGGTTTCTAGTGTCTTGGGACCAAAGAAGTTTCTTCAGGCTGCAGTATTTGTTCACACAGCCATGAGTCAGCCCCGCTGAACGTAGTGGCCGTTACTTCTAAGCAAGCATGTGTAGGATCGCACCGTTTGTGCTGCCCAGCGTTTGGTTATGCATCAAGGGTACACCCTAGGGATCACACATTTTTAAAGTGCAAGATAAGCGTTGCTCGTTCAGTGTACTGAAACATTGTGATACCCCACATTCTCCCAGCAAGATCTGGTTCACTTTAACCCGTTTGCCATTCTGCTCAAAGGTTTCTCAGAATTTGATCAAAGCTTTTCCTAGGCATATTTACAGTCCAATCCTAACCAATCTCACTGATTTCTAAACCTCTTTTCAGTTGGTGTATTCTCAGTAGGGAAGGGGAATAATTTAGGTTCTTTAGCTTTTGATTTAAGACCTAGGAAGGATCAAACTGACGCCGTGCTACTGCCTGCTCCAAAGGAAAGAGGAAAGATCCACATGCAAAGTGCCCACATATGAAGGATGAATTTGCAAAATTATTGTATCTTAAGCAGAAACCATTGACATTTTGGAAAGGTATTTGCAGGGCAACTGCCTCTTGATATTTATGCAAGTGGTCCGTGATACATGCTACATGGGAAGACAAAACCAGAAAAAGCAGACTACTTGACAAAGTGGGGAATCATTGCATTAAGTGCTAGCTCAGGTCTGGGAAGCCTTTTGGGCTCATCTCTGCCTATTGGCCATGCTTATTGGGAATTATGGGATTTGTAGTTCAGCAACATGTGGTGGGACCAAAGGTTCCCCACACCTGTCCTAGCTGACCAGCTCCTGAATAGTAGAAAAACTGAAGAGTCAAAGGGGATGTGACATTAAATGCATTTTTAAAATGCAAATAGCATCAGCTGGTGGGGCGTGAGGGCAACCATGGAGAGGAATTTTAACCCTTTCCCCACCTTTTATTGTCCTGAGGATAATTCCGCCTCTAAAACCAGTATCTACATTGGGAAGAAATCCCCCATTTGCATCCCACGAATGGTAAGCCCACCCTCAGTTGATGTTATTTGCGTTTTAAGAATTCTACAAAGTGCAAAGATGCATTTTAACGTATGTAGTTTGACCCTCAGTCTTGGGGTGTTGTTTTTTTTTTTAAAAAAAATAATGTTATTAAATTTATTATCTTCCATTCATTTTCAACACATTTAGATGGCTCATAATTAATGCAATAAAATAACAGTAATTATAAAGCACCATAAAATATAGGTTGACACAAGTAGCCTAAAAACAATGTGAGCACCCCAGATTAAAAGCCCCTACAGGCATGGCTTTACATATTTTTCTTCTACCTTCCTAACTTCCCATATAAGTAGGATTAGAAGCAGAGCCCTTTCTTTCTGAAGATTATTACATCAAGGTAATACTGAGGTTATTCTTGCAGAGAGTTGTGATAATTTTGTAATGCTTGGCATTTGAATGTTTACATCAAATGTCATGCACTTACATTCTGCTCTATATTCTTATTTTATTGTTGCCTAAATAGCTGATTTGCACCCACCTTGCCAAGTTAAGAATATTTTAGTTATCTGTGCTTTGTTGCTAGAACTACCTCCACTCACCACTGATTCATAACCGTGGTGGGGAACCTGTGGCCCTCCTGATATTATTGGACTATATAACTGTTCTCATCCTAGATCATTTGGTGTGCTGGCTGGAGCTGATGAGAGTTAAGGGCCAATGCCTGGCATTTGGGATCAAATTTCTCATTATAAGCAGCATACTTTCATTTTTTAAAAAATTGAAGTATTGTATAACACAAAGAATGTGGTACTGTCTAACTTATTTCATGCTTTATACTTCTGTTTTATTTCAGAATCATTTGGACAGAACTATCCAGAGGTAAATGTCTCCCTCACTCAAAGTTGGCACATTCTATTCCAATGTTGTTTGGCTTGTGACTTGGTTTTATTATGTTTGAAGATGGGAAGCAGATGTTTGTTGAACTGCAATGTGGATATTTGGTGTATGCTAAAGTGCATCAGGAAAACATGTCTATCTGAAAACCAGCATCCCTTCAACTTCTGATTTTTAATCTCATGCATACTTTCCCTTCAGTGTCTAGGTGATCTCTCAAATAGCAGTGGCCTTACTTTGCCTGAGACATTTCAAAGGTGTGAAGCATACTGGCTATATAGCTTTGAAATGAAATTGGTTGACATTGATTTTTATACCTTTCATTGTTTTCAGGAAGCTGATGGCACACTGGACTGCATTAGTATGGCCCTTACTTGTACTTTTAACAGGTGGGGCACACTTCTAGCAGTAGGTTGTAATGATGGTCGGATTGTCATTTGGGACTTCTTGACAAGAGGCATAGCAAAAATCATAAGTGCTCATATCCACCCCGTCTGTTCTTTATGGTAAGAAATTTATTTCAATATGAGTTAAATATGATTTATCAATAGCATACTCTCAGCTTAAGTAAAAACCACAGTGTGCATGTCATGTGTTCAGTATATCATTTTCACAAGTTGAAAGTTACAAAGCTTGAACTCTGCATGAAGTTTACACTCCAAGGGCTAAAAAGGAAAGTTGGTTTTTAAACTCATCTCTTTGATAGTGAAAGCTGCTGCAGGGGAAAAATCAATGAAAGATCCAGCTACACAGAAGATTCATGCCCCCCTCCCCACATGCATTCAGTATCTTTGGATCACAGCTATAGACTTGAGAATCCGATTGCCTCTTAGATTCTTGCAAGGGGCTTATGCTCGCCCGGTGGATCTTTTGATCTTTTCTTTGAATTGATGAGCTTCATTCTGTATCATAGACTACTTTTGAAACGCCCTTCAGTTTCAAAATCAGTTTACTTGCAACATGGGATGCTGCTATCAAAGAAAAACAGGTCTAAATCCCTTTGAGTTCATGAAATTATCCTTTCTTTTGATCCTGGCTGCTTTGCATCCACCTGCTGGGAAAATGCGGAGTATAAGCTTAAAATAAATAAATAATAACTTCCCTTTCTCAGCACGGATAATTTGAACTTCTAGAAATATTTTGCTTGTTACTTTTTATTGGATACTTCAGGACCTCATTGTTGGATTTTTTAATAACATACAGTAGAAAAAACAAACCCCAGTGTTTTGCTGTATCAAGTGTTTCTGGGTTTTGTAGGCTTTTTAGTGCAAAAGCCATAAAGTATTTTTTATTACAAATGCTTTGTTTCAAGATATTTTACAATCTCCATTCTGCTCTGCTATAAATGCATTGGTATCTGAGTAAATTTAGCTTTAGTTGCAGTATAGAGCACTATTCACTTCAGCGTGGTTAAAATAATAGTCCCCAAAACAAATAATCTAACTGATTAGTTCTGTATACTGGCACCCCAGTTTAAATACATTTACTTGGATGTTCCTTTGATAGAACACTCTTTCGATTTGAAAGCATATTATGAGCCAGTAGCTCTGACCATTTTAAGTAATATTTGTGGGGATAGCAACAAAACAAAGGTTGCAGTCTTGAACTTTCTCTTCCAGTTGGAGTCGAGATGGCCACAAATTGGTGAGTGCGTCAACTGATAATATGGTATCTCAGTGGGATGTTCTGACTGGTGATTGTGACCAGAGGTTTCGTTTCCCTTCTCCGATCCTGAAAGTCCAGTACCATCCCCGCGATCAGTAAGTAATACTAACAAAGACCTTTCCCTAGAGCAGTCTTGGAAAACCGAATGGTTTCTTGCCTACCGTATTCTAATCAAGATTATATGTCGTCATTTGCCTTATTCAACACAGTTCTTTACTGTGGGCCATATTCAACAAAATATGGGAGCCCGTGCAACAAGTCCCACTAGCGCAACAGGGGTCCTACCTCCTACAACACAGCCCTCAAATCAGTTCAGGGGGGAGCAGTTGGGAGAACCCCCATAACAGCGTGCAGGGGGAGGAGACGAGGGGTCCTTAGGTCTGGCAATCGGAAATGCTTGTGCTGATCATCATCCCAGCGTGGTGCTGAATTCCTCCACTATGAGAGATTATCTGAAGCTTTGTTCTTGGAAGTCATCAATATGCTGGTGATAGTTCAATAGCAGTCTTCAGAAGTGGCCCCTCCATGCAAATAGCCAATACATGAAGAGGGGTACTGGGATCCTGCCGTGCAGTCTGAGACGATTGACTGCTCACTTCCCACTCCCACTCCCACCTCCTGACACCTGGCATTGAGGGGGTCTTTGCACAGATAGTTGTACATGCAGAGACTCTTAATCCTAGTGGGTGGCCATCTTTATGGCCCAATTCAATATGCTACTACTTGTTTTAAAGCATGACTGCCATGTGATTGAAGAATAGTAGCCAAGTAAAGTAGCCAATTAAATCTGCATTAATTTGCATTTGTGGAAAACCACCATAATTCTAAAGAAAAAGATGCAGACACCTCATGCAAGAAAGGGCTCTGCCAAGCTTCTGCTTTCTATCTGCAGTGTCTTGTCTGCATCCCTAAGCCTTTTGCCTGGAGGGCTTTCCCTGCCTTGATCCCATCCCCTTCATTTCTGTGTTCTCTCTTTTTTCTTGTCCTCGCTGATCTCTAGCTCTGCAGCCTCTGCTTTCAGGCATACACAAAGTTCCTGCATCCTTAGAAACCTCCTTTTAGCCCACCCCTTTTTCCCCTGTTCCAAAA
Organism: Podarcis vaucheri; assembly: GCF_965113315.1. NCBI lineage: Eukaryota > Metazoa > Chordata > Lepidosauria > Squamata > Lacertidae > Podarcis > Podarcis vaucheri. The sequence goes on along the minus strand of NC_138764.1, from coordinate 65,530,613 downwards.
GAGACACCAGGTAAGAAAATAGAAAATTTGAGAATTTCTTTTTTTGTTTCTTGTTGGTTTCTATTTGTTTAGAAACAGGGTGTTGGTATGTCCAATGAAGTCTGCGCCTGTCATGCTAACATTGTCTGATTCAAAACATGTTGTCCTACCAGTGGATGATGATTCTGATCTGAATGTGGTGGCTTCTTTTGACCGGCGAGGGGAATATATCTACACGGGGAATGCTAAAGGGAAGGTGAGAACTCACTGAACTAATATTTGGTGGTTAGCGGGTTCAGTTATCTGATTTGTATGACTCGCCTTAGAAGTGTTGTAAATAGAAGAAATGTGCTTCACTTTATCGCTGTCTTGGTTCTCTCTCTCTCTCTCTCTCTCTCTCTCCCTCCCTCCCCCCCTCCCTCCCTCCCTCTCAGCTCAAAATCTTCCAGGAATATCATGATTCTAAGCAAAATTTATTTTGGCTTTGATGAAGCAGCTGGGTACACATTATCTAAAACAGACTATGCAGAAAAAAAATCTTATTCAGAAATGAAAGGTTGCTAACGTGAGGGTTACAGACAACTGCACCGTAGGGCCTTGACTATAGTTTGTGTATGCCACATTCAACCCATTGATGGATGTGAGAAGATTACACACACACACACACACACACACCTTGGCACCCTTTTGTACATCACCATTGCTTGATCTACATTATTGACATTCTTCCCTACCAGTTCTAGTTGTGTATGCAGTTGGTGGCTTCTTTACATTTCTAATGAAAGCTTATATTTTTTAATGAAGAATTCAGCTTAGGTGCTCTGACATACCTGCTGTGAACTGAATCAGATACTAACTCTGTGTAACTTCATAACATTCCCTATTTAAATAAACAGCCCAAATGCTTTGAAATTCCCCACCCCGCACCCGTCTGTGTCCAAGAAACCTTCAGAATTTAACAATGTCGTCACGGGACTTTTTCTTTTGGACAGATCCCATTTTAGAGAATGCATTGCATGCAGTTGCCGCACAGAGATTGTCTACTCTGATTCCATACCTGCTCCATTGGATTTCACTGTCTTAAATTGATGGTGTTGCTGGTGTTGAACTTGCCACTAACCTCTCCTTTTTATTGATGAGAGAGGAAGACATGGTTCCTTGCTTAGTTGTCTCATAAATCACTGACAGGACTGACTTTTAATAGCACACTTTGATGTCTGTGCAGACTTTTATTGCCTTTCCTTATGAACTCTAAACAAGAAGTGTATGTGGTGAAAAGGTCACAGTAAAAGTTACCTGATTTATTTTTACTTACGTTGTTAGATCTTGGTCTTAAAGACAGACACTCAGGACCTTGTTGCTTCCTTCAGAGTAACTACAGGAACCAGCAATACTACAGCTATTAAATCTATAGAGTTTGCTCGAAAAGGAAGGTGAGTTGAAGACTTTGACTCTGTTCACAGTTTCATACATGGAGAGCTGCTGTTCAAATAACATTGTCCTTGGGAAGGCCTAAAGGAGGTATTTGGTTGTACCTTTGGTCTTAGTTTGTACTTGATTAACTTGCCTGTGCTTGTAGGGGTAAGAGTTTCATTACTTTTTAGTCTGACTGGTGATTTAGTTTTAATTATTTTATAGTGATATTGCTATATTGGATGCTTTTAATTAACTCTTATTGTATATCACCTAGAGGCTTGGGTGGAAGTGTAACAAATAAATTCAACAAAGTATTAATAATAATACTAGGATCCTCGTCTATGGGTTTATCCTATTTCTTATATAACCTCCTGGAGCACAGTGGCTCAGCAGTGTATTTGGAATGAATGGTATCATTACAGCATTTTCTATCTCTTTCCCCTCCCTCAGTTGCTTTCTAATAAATACTGCTGATCGCATAATCAGAGTCTATGACGGTCGGGAAATCTTGACTTGTGGTAGAGATGGAGAACCAGAGCCAATGCAAAAGCTGCAGGACTTGGTGAACAGGTAGGAATTATCTGTCTTGAGTCATACTGCTTTTCAGTATTCAAAGGCCCCACTGCTAGTTTGTCCTCTGGTATAACTTCATTTCTCGAAGCTTGAAAAACAAGCATTCTACCCCCTAAAGACCTTGAGTGTTGTTGTTCCAAAGGAACTAGATCCAGATTGCCTGCTTCCTGGCTCCCAGAGCCCTTTCCTCTGCAGTAAAGCAGGATACCCTTTCTACATTGTGCAGTGCTGTCCAAAATTACCTTTACCTTTTGAATATGGGGAGGGGGAATGAGTCTTCTGTAATCCAAAAAGTAGGCTGTGTTTTTTTTAACTTAAATTCAAAATACGATCTCTAACATAGCATCATGTAGTGTACAGAGAAGCCTGAGATTCATAGACAGGGCAGTGTTTGGATTAATTGCTGCCTTTACTACATTTATAAAACATCTTTCTGCCAGTGCACTCAAGGCAGTTAAAAGGTTTAAATCTTCATTATTGATATTATTTCTTCTAGTTGTTAAACACTTCATAAACAAGTTTTCTAGACAAGTTCGTTTAAAACATAACAATTATATTGTAAAACCTGCAATCAATCTTAAAATTCCAACCCAGGATGAAACCCAAATGCAAAAAGCCAACACAATAAAAGGCAACACAGATCACAGGAGCTTAAAACAGCCATCGGTTAGCAGATCTAAAACCACTAAGACGCACTACAGTTAAAGCCTTCAAATGCCCTCCAGAACAGAAAACTCATAGTCTGGGAAGAGGAAACTAAGTCGTCTGAGGGTGGGGGCAACAGGGTAGGCATGTGGCATTTCGGGTAGGCATGTGGCACTTTGTTTTGCTATCTCACCTTTGCTCTCACGTTTGCTATCTCACCTTTCCCTCTGATGCTGCTAGGTTGTTTGGCTGCTAATGAAGATAGAACTGGTTTTTGCTAGGCTGGTGGGGGCGGGGGCTCATCTCAGTGCTCCCTTTGAAGCAGCCAGATGGAATGATGGGAGTTGTTGACAGTTCCTTGCTTAGTTGCCAGTGAGGTCCTTCTCACAGTTTTTAAGTCACTCCTCTGCACCAGCTACTGTCCTATTATTATATTTTTCTATAAGTTCACATCAGTTCTGGTTGCTTACAAAAGCGACCGAACACAGCATCAAAGTCTGCAACAACGCAAAAGCAAGGCAAGTGAAGCAACTGCAACCTGCATATAGTTTTTCAAGCTTTGTTATTTCCTTTTAGATTTGTTTGCGTGAGACTTAAGATCAAAGAAATTATTCTGGGGGAACATATCCTGACTTGACCGATTTGTATAACTTGCATTGCAGAATTTACTATTTGCAGTTTCAGAGAAGCCCACTTCCAGCTATGCATAATCATGTTTTGACAATTGCAATTCTTTTGAACCCTTGCTTCTCCCTAGTGTACACTTGAACAAGGTTCTGTTAATTGCTATTTCTGCAGGACGCCTTGGAAGAAATGCTGTTTCTCTGGCGATGGGGAGTACATTGTTGCAGGGTCAGCACGTCAGCATGCTTTGTACATCTGGGAGAAGAGCATTGGGAACTTAGTGAAAATCCTCCACGGCACAAGGGGAGAGCTGTTGCTAGATGTGGCAGTAAGTACTGCATTGTCTCCTTCTAACAGGATTCACGGCATTGGGCCAGACTGTATTTTAAAAAATGTACTACTTTTATTCCCTCTTTCTGGTATAATCTAGTGGCATCCTGTCCGACCTATCATTGCTTCTATTTCCAGTGGTGTAGTATCCATATGGGCTCAAAATCAAGTGGTAAGTAGTACTGATGCATTTTCTTCCATTTCTACACTTTAATTTCCCTGGATGACCCTTATTTCATTGGTCATTCTGGTTTTAATTTTTGCCATTATTTGCATAAGCTTTTACACTGCAGGACCAACATCTTTCTAAAAATACCAGAGAGAATCAAATAATTTCAAAAAAAACTGTTTGTAGCCAGAGGGTTGCAAGAATGATTTTCACTGAGGAGAGAAGAAAAATGGGAAGAGATGAAAGAGATCCTGATTTCATGTTACGTAAAACAAGTAACTAGCCCTCTTGTTTAGTAGGCCTTGTGACTCTGTATCTCAAAGAAGGACTGGTCCTATGATGGCGCACATGGTTTGTGGCACTTTGGTGCATAGCTCGGGTGTGATTATATAGCTCCTGTACCAGGGCACGAGCATAAAATGTTCTTTGGATTTGTGGCTTAGGAAAACTGGAGTGCCTTTGCACCTGATTTTAAGGAACTGGATGAAAATGTAGAATATGAAGAGCGAGAGTCTGAGTTTGACATAGAAGATGAAGATAAGAGCGAGCCAGAGCAGACAGGTAAAGAATGCATTGACTGAAATTGCCCAGTGTAAAAGTATATGGACTGTGTATAGCTTTGCATCCTTATTGTGTAGCATCAGCCCAGATTACCCCCTTCCTCTGCCCCCAGCAAGCAGTCTTCGCCTCTTGGTGCACATCAGGGTACAAGATAATACTGAGGTACAAAAAACACCTCAGTATTATTCTCTGAAACGTCATCCCCTGTGTGTGAATGGCAAAGTAAAAAACGCAATAATTAGTGATGCCCTTTCTGGGTCTGATGATATACCATAATATAAGCCGCACTTTCCCCCCAAATTCCGACCATGAAAAGTTTAAATGTGGCTTATATTCGCAACCTTACGGTATGCAGCCAGGAGCAAGGGGCAAACAGTGCCAGGAGCGTGGCAAAGTGGCACCTGCCTCATGCATAATCCCACGTCCTCTAACCCAAAGCCGGAAAGGGAGAGAGCGATGAAGAGGAAAGGCCACTGGCAACGCAGTGTGGCTCCCTCCCTCCCGCCCAGTGTGCAGCCAGGAGCAGCGAGGAAGGGAGCGGCTTATATTCGGGTATTTTTTCTTTTTTTCTTCCCCCCTCCAATTTTAAAGGTGCGGCTTATATTCAGGTGTGGCTTATATTCAGGCCAATACGGTATTAGTATTTTTTTGTATCTTGTCCACCTCAGGAACATTTTGTATTCAAGGTGTGAGATCCAAATTTAACAGTTCTTCTGATTTAACACAGTCTGAACCTTTGAATCTATAGGCCACATATCAAGGCCCATTTCACAGCCCGTCTAGTATAAGCGTTAGCAAACTGTTTCTAGTTTTTGCCGCTACTACTCCTACTACTACTACTGTTTTGGGATCCCAGGTTAGTTATTCCAGTACCCAAACTACCCACTAGGTAACTTTCATTTAGTTTCATTTCCAGAGAATGCCTTTGCATCTAGGAAGGCTGAGCACCCTAGACTCCCTTTCCAGTGTTGCTTCCATTATTGATGCTTATGTTGTCTTCAGTCCTTACTTCCTATACTCATGGGATCTTGCAGTCCAAGGTTCTTGGCTTCTGTTCTTCCCTAGTTATCTGTTGCGTTTTTCAGCCAAGCAAGAATTCTTGTTCCGATTCTTTACTTCCAGACTTCTAGTAGCCATCTGTTTGATGTCTTCAGAGAGTTGTTATCCTACTGATCAAGGTTCTGTGGGCATTTAAAACTACCGCTGGTGCTTAATGGCTTGTTCACTGACAGCTGATTTAGCTGCAATCTGGTCTGACACAAATCGCAGTCCTGCAGAATTTAAGCAGGTTACTTCCTAGTATTTGGAAAAAGGGGACATCATTACTGAAGTCGGTGCAAAGGCTCACATTCCACTTAATTTTCACCTTTGCAAGATTTATGTTTTAACACTGTACCTAGGCAAACAAGCTTCAGTAATGAAATGTCATAGCTGTTGCTAGGGAAACAAGGTTGAATGTAAGGCAATAAAAGCACAGATTTGTGGTGGTGACAAACAAGGTAAGTATACAGCAGGATTTTTAAAAAAAAATATGGAGAAGAAAAGAGGCTCACTTCTCATTGCCATTTTTCCCCATTGCCAATTATTCTGTAAGAAGTTAGGTATCAGAGCAGCATTAGTTTAATTTCGTGACATAGGGCTTATTTAGGCATTAGATGAAGCTTGGCAATGAGACCTCTCTGTTGCTGCCAACTTGTGATTTAGAATTTCTTTGGTTATCAGGTGCTGATGCTGCAGAGGATGAGGAAGTGGACGTCACCAGTGTAGATCCCATTGCTGCTTTTTGTAGCAGGTGAATGTGGCAGCGGCGAGGGTGTTGAAAGACTGCACACAATAAATATTTGCTGATCGCTAAAAAGATACGTTCACTAGGACTGTCAACTAATTAAAGAAATCTTAGTTAGTTATGGGTTTTAATAGATGAACAGTGCAGTTCTGTGCAGGCTTACTCTGAAGAAAGTCACCCTGTGTTCAGTAAGATTCTCCCTGGCTAGGCCAGTTAGGATTCCAGAGTAAATATGCATATCTTTTCATATGAGCAAGGCAGAGCCTCCCTATGAACCTATTTAGGCTCCCCAGGCCTTCCCATTGGGCTGCTGTGTGGTTTGGCTCAAATCATGGCCACCTGACCATCACCTGATGTCACTCGACAGGTAAACTTGGTTCTTTCCTTACAGCTTCTAGTAGAGTTCGATGTTTCTTGAATTTGGCTCCTTTTTCTGTCACCCTGCAGCAACAGAAAAAGATGCCAAATTCAAAAAGGGCCCAATTGCATATGGAAAGGAAGAGTTGCTTAGAAATGCTCCCAGTTCTTCCTTTACAACTCAGCTTGAATTCAAACCAGGCTGCAAAGGAAGAACGGGGAGGACATTTCAGATTCTACCTTTGAAGTTGAATCACCTGACCTCCATATGATTTACAGGTGAGTCAAAATGACCTGTAGGAGAAGTTCTGGATCTAGTGTGACCAATGGCCAGGGATAATGGGGGTCATAGTTAGCAAAATCTGAAGGGCCATGGGTTAGCCATTCCTGCTGTAGAGTGTGTCTGAATGGCTAATTTTGGAGGTCATGTAGCTCTTGTTCTGGATAAGAACACAAGAACAAAATTGTGTTTGTGTGTATTTTTTCAATCCTGTAGCATGAGTTCTGTGTGTTTAATGGGAAAAAATAAAATTTCCTTGGCAGCGATGAAGAATTGGAAGACTCCAAAGCTTTGTTGTACTTGCCTATTGCTCCTGAAGTGGAAGACCCGGAGGAGAACCCTTATGGTCCTCCACCAGATGCAGTGCAGACCGCCTTACCTGATGAGGGAATAGGCTCTGAGAAGAAGAGGCAGTCTTTGTCTGATGGACCTCAGCCACCAAAGAAGAAACCTAAAACAACCAACATAGAACTGCAGGGAGTACCCAATGATGGTGAGGGAGAATTGTTATCATTACCACTGTCCAATATCTTCGTAACTTCAGATTATATTAGAACTTAGCAAAAATGGCTGTGAGTAGTAAATAAGTCCTTTCTCAGCTTGTGCCATTACAATTGACAGGGCATTTGAACTGCTAGATAAGCTAGGGTTGCCATATTTCAAAAAGTGAAGCGGACACAAAAGTTGTTGAGTTTTTTTAGAGTTTTGCCCTAAGTTGTTGAGCTTTGCAAAATCTTAAAAAAGAATGAAGTTGTTGAACTATTTTTAAGAGAATTCAGCAAAATCTAGACTTCCAACATGGGTTTGCCATGCGTCCAGATCTTCCTGGACATTTCCACAATTTCCACCTGGACACTGCTTCCAACAGCCACTATATCCAGGAAAATCCAGGCGTATGGCAACCCTAACTTAAGCAAGTAAGATCCCTATGTTTCTTGTCCTTTTATATCTCATTATCTTACTCACTCGGGGCTAACAGTACTGAATCTTTCCTCACGTGCTTAGAATTTTTGTCTGGCTGCACTCCTCAGTGGAGAGGCATTCCTCCTATCTGTGACCACTGAATGGAAATTATGGTCAATTAGCTCAAGTACTTGTTTAGTAACCTGTGGTGTTATACATTCCCTCTAAAGCACCTGGACCAGGTGCTGTCTTGACCTGAGTAGACCAGTTTATTCTTCGGTTCTGTACAACAAACTGCTGGCAAACTCAACTTAATTCTAACTTCCAGCTCATCCTACTGTCCTAAAATGATTCAGAACCGCTGCTCTCCCTTTCTTATATCTAAAAAAAGAGAGAAATGCCATAAGTCCCCTTTCCTGTGTTATGGCACAAGCCTTCAGAGATCTGCAAAGCACACAGGGCGAGTAAATGCACTGTAAACTGAAAAGATTAACTTCCTGTTCCAAACCTGCCTCTTCCTTCGCAGAAGTCCATCCACTTCTGGGTGTGAAAGGAGATGGTAAATCCAAGAAGAAGCAAGCAGGCAGGCCTAAAGGATCAAAAGGTAAAGAGAAAGATTCTCCATTTAAACCGAAACTCTACAAAGGGGACAGAGGTTCTTTACCTCTGGAAGGAGCAGCGAAGGGTAAAGTGCAGGCGGAGCTGGGACAGCCTTTGCCAGGTAAGGACCCAGCGTGAGCGTCTGCTTGCTTGGTGACCTTGCTTCGTACAGACATGGCATAGCCTTAGCACTTTAGCTCCCCAAACGGCATTTGCTTGCTAAGTGTTTTAGCTGCTCTGCTTTCAAGGACAGACAAAATTTTGCTTCTTGGAACAGGACAGTTGCCCTCTTTGCCGCAAATAACAATAACAAATAACCTACAACTTGTAGGCACGGCAAGTAAATAATGTGAAGGCTGAGAAAAATAAGATGTGTCATACAGAAATGGCATCAAGCCATTAACTTGTGGGTTCTCCCCCTAGGAGTGCGCATCATTGGTGCCACACAACCCAAATTTGCTAGTCGTGAAGGCTGTTTTGGAGTCCAAAGCAGAGATAAAAAATGATGGGGAGCATGCAGAGCTAAAATATTGTTGTGTGACACCCTTGTGAAATATCTGATGCTGCAAAAAAAGAAAAGATTAAAGGGGAAAAGGGAGTAGCTATCCCACAGTAGCATTTCTGGTGACTGTGGTTGAGTTCCATTGCCTATGAAAATTTAGTGATGTGTCCATATTACGGATCCGTGCTCTGGACAGTTGCTTGCTAGTTGGAAGGTTGTTACCAAGATTTTTTAAACTTGCTCTATGTATTTTATCTAAGCAAGTTCAATAACACTGGCAGTAAGTTGAATGCGAGAGTTCTACATACCATTACTTCAGTGCTATGCAGGTGATCAGTGCCCATATTTTACTCCTCTAATTGTGTGTAAATTTGGGAAAGCTGCTTTCTGCCCAGTTTGACAAAGTTCAAGGAGGCAGGGGAAAGTGGGTTTTGCAAGGAACAGAAAGTGACTTTTGATCATATTTTATATAAAAATTGTTACACGTAATAGGGATTCAGATGTGATAATGTACGTGCAAAATTTTGTATGTCCTTGAAGTTCAGCAGCTATTGCTGTGATTTTTTTTTATAATCTCCAGAACAGCTATTTTTTAACCCTTTCTTTCCCTCACTGCTGGTCCTGTGTTACCCAGCTTGCTCATTGTCCTTCCTGCTCTGCTCCTGTTAAGTTGCTTTTGTAGTATTAATAAATGCATTGAGTTATTGCTTACAAGTGATGCAATGAACGAAATGTGGAGCTTTCCAAAGCAGAAATCTGTTTGCTTTGTTGTTTTCCTGCTAACTTATGTTTGTTCTGTAGCTTCTCAACAAAACTGTTTTCGTAAGTACTCAGTGGTACAACTTCTTGTAAGACATCCCCTCCCCGCCAGAAGGTACCCTTGAAGTTTTTCAGAAATGAGATTGAGATCAAATGGCACCATGCTACACATTTTCTGAAATCTTAAACTGTAGTAGGTATATGCAGGAGAGCCACCATGTTAAAAAGTATGGGTGGTATCTGACTGAATCATACTCGAAACAGGCCCATCAAAATGAATGGGCAAGTTAACATTTGCCAGCTTAAGTCCATAGATTTCCATGAGTCTGCTCTGAAGAAGTCAGATACCATCCATTAACTGTTCATGTTTTTGACAATGCAAACATATTACTTGGACAGAGCAGAGGTAGCTGCTTAACACCCCCCCCCCCCAAATTTCCGAATTTGTTTAGAAGTTTGCAACTATGAAGTCTTTGTGCTTTATTTGGGAGTGTTACAGAGCCATGTAAGCTGGTGCAGGAATAGATGCCTGCCTATGAGAGGAGGCAAGAAACCAAGTTAACGGGATGCCTGTGCCAGAAGAACAGTATTTCATCTTTCCTCCTGGTGTGGGCTTACAGTCAAATTGGTGCTTTGGGCTATCCTCTCTCAGACTCAGATGCAACTCCTGTATTCAGAGATGTTGATGCACTCAAGGCATGAACTGTAGAGCAGGTGCTCTGCTTTTCACAGTCAAGCTCTGGCCTGTTTTTGGTTGTTAATTAAAAATGCTTAGGAAAATGCTTGTCTTGTTTTCAACAACTTTCTGGGGGAAAATAGGAAGCTACCTTAGAGTGCATCAAACCCTTACTCCTAGCTCAGCATTGTACTTGCAGACTGGCAGTGGCTGTCCAGGATATTAAGCAGAAGTCCTTTGCTGCCCAACCATGGATTAAACCCGTGGCTTTTTGCAAGGAAAGCATGTGATCTACCACTGAGTGGTGGTTTTTCTCCTATGCAACATGCTTTTCCTTAAGTGTAATATTCTGAAGCAGGGGTAGCAAACTGGCAGCCGACAGGCTTCTGAAATATCTCTCTCTGACTTCTAAGCAGCTGTACCAGATTTGAAGGAAGGTATGTTTTTCTTTTTAAAAAAGGTTGAAGAAAATACTATTTTAAAAACTGTAAGGGAGAAAGAGATCCCTTATTTTAATACCACACGATCCAAATGTAGTCCTTACTGCTAGGTGGCTGCTTTATTATAGAGTCATGGCATCCTTAAATGGGGTTGAGTTTTGTGGCAAAAATATGCTTCCTCCTTTGGACCATTGCTGGGAGAGTGGCTGTCAAGAGGTCCTTTGTTTCATTTGCTGGTGTTCAGTCAAGACCGTCAGTCATAAAAATATTGATACTGAGTGCCTCATCCACTGACACCCCCCTTATTATTAAGTAAAATGTGCCAGAAAAAGTTCCTTATGGAACTTTCCTGCTTTAGGATTTAAAAGGGTTTATTTAAGTTCATTCTGTTGGTTTGTGTGGGAAGCCTTGCAGTCCAAGCCACTAGGCATTAGTGTTTGAGGTTCCATTTTGAATTCCAGGCTCCATCTTGGAGGAGACACAAGCTGCCTCCTCGTGGCTCATCCCAAACCTAATGATTTTAATCACTCAGAAGTGCCATCTACTCCCAGGAGGGATTGAGCTGTTAGGCAGCTCCCTGACTTACTGCTCTATTCCTATTGAGGTTCAAAGTCTTAGGCTCAAGTGCCATGCAACATATTTATATACAGTGGTGCCCCGGAAGACGAATGCCTCGCAAGACGAAAAACTTGCTAGACGAAAGGGTTTTTCGGTTTTGCGTTGCTTCGCTAGACGAATTTCCCTATGGGCTTGCTTCGCAAGATGAAAATGTCTTGTGCTTTTTTTTAAAAGCCGCTTGAAGAGGCGCAGTTGCGACGGACCGTGCTTCGCAAGACGAAAAACATCGCAAGACGGAAAGACTCGCAGAACGAATTCTTTTCGTCTTGCGAGGCACCACTGTACAACTGTCTTGATTCAGGAAAAGATATAACTGTAAACATGGCTTTAGTCTCGGTATGTACTTGTAAATAGCCATATCAAGACTCCATTGTTCAAAAGCACATTTCAACTTGTGCTTTTTAGTCTCTGGAAAATTTGAGCTCAGAAAAGGACCGAACACTGTGCTGCTTCCTTGCCTTGCACAGAGCACGGATAATAAATTGATACCGAGCTGTAATCATCGCACACTTCCTGCCTCAACTGCCTGCCTGCTCTCCACATCCTCAATAATCCCTTCCCTTTTCCCATGCAGAGTTCACAGACAGCAAGTGTGCTTACTAGCTACAACACAAGTCTGTACAACTTCCTTATTCCCTATACTTAAACCAGGTAAGCTTGCAGAAATCCCAGTGGCAGGGAATTACTGAGTTTCTCAAGGATCTTATCCAGTTCTGACATCCCCTTTTTAAAAAACATTTTAAAAGACTTCTAATCAGAAGCAGAGAAATGAAGCATCATAACATGTTGGACAAAAGCTTCCCCTTTAACCTCTCTGCGTCAGTTGGGAGTGGTCTTGTACAATCCAGCTTCTGGTGTTGCAGGTATCTGTGAGAGTCCTTTTAAAAATGTTGTTTTTTAATATTCAAAAATATTTGATTTTTGGTTTGGTGTTTCTTTTAGCAGGTGGTGGTATTTCAGAGCTATTATGAAGACTTCCCAACCTTCCTCACCTTTCCTTATTCAGTCAGATAATGGACTGACTTTAAGCTACTATGGTCAGGACAAGTGACCTGGCTACCTATGGATACAGGGGACATTAAAAAAAGAAGAAAATGCAAATTATGGAAGAGGAAAATGCTTTCCCCAATCCTCTCTTCCTGCTAACAGTGAACAAACTGTTGACTCTCAGGAAAGAAGATTTGTAGAGAACCTGATGGAAAGGAACTGCTTTTTGCTGGTTAGTCTGCATTTGCTCCCCAAAGTACAATGAAGTCTGTCACAGGACGAGAAGACCTGCTTGCCTCCAAGTTTAAGGTCTTTTAGTTTCTGTTGCATCATTCAATTCTCAAGAGGATGATTGTCGTGTCTCCATGAAGACCCATCATGCTGCTGTGGATCCCAGCACATTCCTATTGCAGTGTTGCTAGTTTAAGCAAACTACTCTTTGCACCATTATTTTCTCTGCATTATTCACACTGGTTTGCATTGACTTGGTAGACATGCTTTTTAGGTACCCTTTATACAGCAAGACAACTTACCTTACAGGTTGCCTACTTTTGCCGGTTTGGAACAGACATTTGGAATCCAAATGACTCCAAAGAGGTTTATAACTGATTGGATACTGATTGCAAGAACCAGGGAGGGCAGAGTGGATGTATATCTAGAGAGAAAGAAGAGGGTTGGGATGATGTTGGGCCAAAGCATGAGTGGCTTACGTCTCGGCATGTTTCCATGCTGGACTTCTACAGCTCAAGAGACGCTCGTTTTCCCTCCACTCGAGGATGTGCCAGGCAAATGAGCATCTCCCTGGGAATGTTTAGGTGAATCTGCACACAAGACATGGGAATATACTGTTTAAGTCATTTATGTTTCTGCTTTGTGTGCTATCCAAAGCCACCCAGAGATTTCCGTTTTTGGCTTGGCCTGTATTAGAAAAGATTGCATCCTGCATTTTCATTTCTTGCCATTGCAGTTGTTTGTCCAAAGTCTTATCAGTCTCCTAAATCAGGAGATTTATCCCCCCCCCCCCGCCTACCCAATCTCCAGAATATACATGAGCATCTTGCAGGAGGTTCAATTGGCCCATGGGATGCATTGGGAAATGCAGAGATAAAACTTGCAAACTAACTTCAAAATATTGATTTGAAGTCCCATATATTGTATTGTATGATATAATTTATGCCATCCCCAACCACCAGGTGTTCTGTGCAGCCTTCCGCTGTGTAGTCCTACTACTTTCTACCTGCCAGTCCATCCAAAGATGGGAAGGCTGCTTGGGTAGCAATCACTGCTCTGCCATAATATGGTGTCCTGGATTCCAACCAGCTTCTGCAGGTTTCTCTACTTCAGTGTCCATCGCTTAGTTTTCTTTCAGGCTTGCTTTAATTATTTTGATATTCCTGTAGCTTGTACAAAACCTGCCAGATAGTGTGATTGGTTGCTAGTTATTCATAAAGTACTGCTGTGATGGTAGCATTTGTGTTTGTAAATAAAGAAGTATGTTTTATTAAACCATGTGAATCATGTTTTTCCCTTCTCTCTCCACCCCACCCATTTTTTGTGTGTGGAGAGCAGGTCTTTTAGGAACTTCCATGACCCAGATTTTATTTCCGCTAGTAATAAATTTATCACCTGCCCTTCACCAGCAGCTCCCAGAATTAATTCAGAATGAGAAACAGTTAAAACATGTCACAAGAATAATAAAAATAAATAAATGCACACACTATTTACCGTATACGTCCTGCAGAGGATTATGATGTTGATGTGTATTTTTTTAAATTTGCCATTAGAACCCTAGGGACAAATCAGCTAGCTTCCTGGTTCAGTATAGTCTTCTTAATATCACCTTTACAGTACACTATGCCAGTATGAATGTAATAGTTTGGCATTGCTGGCATGATGCTACAGTTGGAACAGCTGGTTTGTGACATCACAATTTGATAACTGCACTGGCATCGCAGAGGCATTAATGACTGAATGAACACTGAAGAAAAGAGCAGGGTTCAGATCCTTTTCTCTTAATGGTTAGTTTAGAAAAATGGTAAACTGCTTGACTGATGAAGTCCTGATGTTCCTCGTCTACAGTGCTGCAAATTTGAAACTACCTGCAAATTCAAAACTAATCTTTGTAATTTCTTGTAGTTTGGTAGTATTTTCAATTTGAATCCACAATGCACAAGTCACTGTTGCGTAAGTATCGCTTCTTGTTTTGCCTGCTTTCTGTGGTACCAGATTTACGAGTGGGTGGGTAGAGTAAGATTATTGGTAGAATTTGGGGTTAGTGCAAGGTAGTCATCAAACTCCATCCTGGTTCTGGCGTCATACATCTACAATAGTTGAGTCCCCGCCCCCCACATTTATTCAGATGCTCTCTTCCCCTCCAGGCAGGTCTGCTATAGCGATCTGTGCAGTTGGAGAGCATTTCTTTCCATACTGTCCTCAGCTGGCAGGACTAGAGAGCGATTGACAAGCCAGAGCAGTGTGCTAAATGAATGAACTAAGAGTTTTATTCAGTGTATAGCAGCTTCATACTTTCCTATGGTTTGTGATGTTTGGAAAACTAGTACATTTCAGACTAGAGACCTCAAATCAAAATTCCAGGGCAGGCCTCTTGTCGGAGTTCACTTCTGCTGAAAGTTTGTTTAGGAACTACAATAATTGTGCTCCTACTACTCTTCCTGAAGTACCTTTTACACACATCTATTGTCACAGGTCATAAAATCTATATTGGTAAAGCAGTAACATTGAAACTGGTCCCTGGTTTTGTCTGTCTTTAAAGTTGGTATGTTAAAATGGAAAACACTGCTGTCATGGCAAGTCTGATGCAGATTTTTTTACATTGCCAGAAAACCCAATTTTAGCTCTGATGGTCTAATTATGTATTAAGGCAGTAAAGAGAAACCAGTTGGGGGATCCAGGAAGTTTTTTTGTTTTGTTTACTGTTGTGCTGCTTCTGTCTTTTTCTATAATTTTTCAGAGAAGCACCTGATCTTGAGTGACTCAGTATTGGTTTTGGATTGTGGTGAAAGTACCATAAGGCTGTGAGGCTGCAATCCAATGCATATATTAGCAGATGTGAAGTCGCTGTGGCTCTCCAGATATTTCTGGACTCCAAGCCCAGCTGGTAAAACGAAAGATTGGTAGTGACAGGAATTATAGTCCAATAACAGCTTGGAGGGCTACAACTGTCCCAGCTCTGGGCTGTAGGATTGCAATCATAATTAATTTACTAAGTTCTGCTGATTTGTTGATTATGCTAAGCTTTTTTTATGTGATATGATTGTGCTAGGGAGGCTGTGTCTGCCTGAACATGCCACCCAGAGATTGACTTAACAAAGCATTGCATAGCACTGTGCTACATAGCTGTTAACGTTTCCCATTTTTTTAAGGGAAATTCCCTTATTCCGAATAGGATGCCTGTTAAGAAAAGGTAAAAGTTGACAGCTATGCTGTGCTACTAATTGCACCATCCTTCTTAACTTTGCTCACCTTTTGAATAAGTTTCTTTCCCTTGGCAGGATGCCACCTGGCTGCTTTTTATATTCCGAGAATGTCTTATGGCTGGGGAGCAGGTTCAGGAAAAGGCATCTGTTTCACACCACAGAAACATTTATGATATTTTAACAAAGGATGATATTCAGGAAGTCATATAACGAGGCCGCCCAATGGATTGTAAAAGGACTCTCCAAGTATGATGGCTACAGAATCTGGCTTGGCCCTGGGCACATTGGCCTTTGCTTTCTTTGTACCGCTGTCGGTGGCTTCTCATGGGGCAGTGACCATTCCCAAAGCCCTGATAACGGCTTCGGGAAGAGTTATAGTCAGTTCCACAAGCTGCAGCGTCACCTGTGGGCTGGGTTACAAGGAAGAAGAGTCATGTGAGATTAGGCCTGATGGGCAAAGGAGAGGCTGCAAACGACGGAAGGTGGACTGTTTGAACAGTTGGATCTGTGGGATGCGGCACTTCACCGCCCTGGTGGGCAGGCCGTTCGAGATCAGCTGCCTAACCACTGCGGAGATAGGTCCCGACACCCAGAGCTTCAGCTACACATGGAGGCTGGCCCGAGGCATCATCACAACAGACGATACTCTCTTTGCTCCTTTCAAGAATCCTGGCTTTGTTATTAAGCTTTACCCCGCTGAGGAATACGATGCGGGGACGTACAGGTGCGATGTGCAGTTCATGAAAAACTACAAGGTTGTCAAGAGAATCTACTTTGGACTTCGCGTGATCCCTGGCGACATGGTGGATTTGAATTTTGACAAATCCTTAACGCTGGAACAGCAATCAGAAAGTGAAAATAACCAACAGAACGCCACCAGCATGCCAGCTCAGGGTCGGTGGGGCTCATGGCGCCAGAGGGCTGTGTTTGTGTTTCTGGTTGGCATTGGAAGCGGCTTGGTGCTCGGGGCTGTGCTGCACAGCCTTCTCTACTGTGTCCTGTGCCCCAACCCCCATGAAAACGATGAACGTGATGGGGAATGAGATGTGCTGTTTTGTAGACTTGCTATATTAGATTGCTCTTGTACATTACAATTTCACTATGTTAATCTTATCATTTCAGGCTTATGAAGATCATTTGGTGACGTTAATCATAAACATAGTTCCATTTGATTTATTAGAGAGTAATAAAATTCCATCCTGTGCCTTAATGGTAAAAGGTTAAGTGTGGGGAAACTGTTTTCTGCCCACAGGCCACATTTTCTCATAGACAATGTTCAGAGGGCCACATAACGATGGTGGGTGGGGCCAGAGGGTAGGATAAAGGATGAGACTCTTACAGTAGGCTGCATTCCAGCTACGAGAAAGCCAGAGGTTTCTACACTTGCCCACATAACACACCAACCTCTCCATAATGCAAGAGGTATCAGAGTTCATGGACATATGCCATGCAGGAATAAGCACTCGAGGAGGATACTGGGGAGGGGGCCTGCCAAGGGGCATGGCGTAGATAGAGAGCCACACATGGCCTTCAAGTCTGAGGTGCCCAACCGCTGGTTTGAAGCTAAAACCTCTGAAAGGTAGTGCAAAATCTGGGAATTTGTAACAGCTAGTGGGTTCTGTGGTAAGAGTACATGCTTTGCCTGAGCTACACTACTGCCTTGGTGGGTGAGCAGTTGACATTCTCTTGGGAATAATATCTGAGAATTTGATGGATGTTCCTTTCCTGTAAGGTGGGTTCCTTGGCCAAATTTATGACAGGTTCTTTCTATGACAAGTGGGCCTCAGTGTGACAGGTAGCTAAGTGGTCCAGACATGCAGACGATGACACCTTAAAAGGGAAAAACCTAATGTTTTCTTCTTATTGGCTCCCAATACATTTCGGCATTAGCTTGCAGGGTTTTTTTTAATTTCTCATGAAAATTCTGTATGGTTCCCATGCAAATTTCTCACGATAGACGCATATTTGCTAACAAATTTCCCTAATAGCATGCATTGAATGTTATTTTTCACTAAGCTAATGTGTTTCTATACACAGGTTCTCCTGTACACACATTTTTGCACACGTTATTTGATTGGAAAACTCCCAACACAAAATTCAGAGAAGTCCAAATTTCAGAGAGGAGCTGTGCTTTTGTTTGGATGTTTTGGGAAGTGTGAATCAGGTAGGTTTGCATTAAAATCCCAACCAAACTTCTCCTTCCATCCCTCCCAGCATAGTTCAGACAATGTGAACCGCCTTTCCACCCCTGAAGCCATAATTGAAATTTAGGGGAGTACTGCACCCCCTGAAAAAAAATTGCATAGTGTATCTATTTGCACAATTTCCCATGGTTGCCATCTCAGAGATTTCCCCAACATTTCAATACAGGATGGTATATTTGCCAGGGTGGGTGGTGGCTATGTTTCAGCTTAACGAAGACCCCACCCCCACTCTTACCCTGATTGCCTTCCTTTGTCCAGCTAGTGGGGATATCAGCACTGTCTTTATTTTTTCTGGCTCACACTTCCAACCTCTTGCTCAAATCATTCCCAACTTCTGGTTGGAAGAAATACACGTTTGGAAATAAGTCACAACGGAGATGTTCACTGAAGTCTTTTTGAAGATCTTTATTTAAGAACTGCGTGCTACTGTAGCCAATAAGTAACATTAATCATAATCTGCTTACAATGCTTGGGGGCTTTTTTTTTTAGTTGTTCTATTCATTTCTTTAAAAAAATAGTGTACAACAAAATTACTGAGAATGTACTTGCGCCACCCCCATTTCCTGTACAATGAAACTGGAATAGAAGAGGCAAAGGAGAGTTCTTGAAGATAGTGTAAGGTTTTCAAGTTAAGTGCGAGGAAGCCAGACCCCAGATTAGTGATTAGGCAAAGCCAGAAGAAAAATGTCCTCCATGGGTGGCCAATGTGGTCCCCTCACTTGAGGCTGTGAACTGCAACTCTCATCAATCACCCAGGGCCATTGGCAGTGCTGGTTGGGTTTGCTGAAGGCAGCAGTCCACACCTAGAGGCCACCACATGGGGTGCTCCTGCTGTGGTCAGTATCAAAAGCTTGGGAGTCCACATCAGTTGTGTCATTGTGATGTGGCTTTGGTGAGCTCCACTGCAATCTATAGAGTAGGGGTGGCCAACATGGTGCCTGCCAGATGTTGTTGGACTCCAGTTCCCATCATCCCTAGCAAGCTTGGCCAGTGATTAGAAATGACAGGAGTTGTAGTCCAAAACACCTGGAGAATGCTAGGTCGGGGGAGGCCACAGACTACATTCAGCTTGTGTTAAGTTAATGGCCATGTTACCTGGAATGGGCACATCCTTCCCTTTCCATACATGGTCTTTGGAACAAGTGAATGACCACGTGCTGTTGCAGTTACCTTACGCCACTGGGTTGCTTCAAAACAGAGAAAGCAGGAATCCTTCCAAACAAAACCATACCATGCATACCACAGAACACATCAATGACACCCCTGACCTTGCTTGACCTTCACGCTCAAATCAGATGGAGAAAACCTTACTACCATCAGTGGATGAAAGCAGTGAAAGGCAGGCAGGCAAAACACGTTATCTGTGAAAAATAAAAATGCCGGTCTAAGTGTGGATAAAAAAAATGAAAATGAGAAACAGTGTGGATCATGCCTTAGTGAATTATTGTACTTAGCAGTCAAACTAATCAAACCATGCTGTGTAATGGACACAGCTATAATGGGGAAAATATATATTTATATATATCTTGGGGATATATATAAAGGGGAAAGTTGTATTGTATTCTGGTATTCAGTTCCTAACAGCCCTGATCCAGGGAATCTCAACTGCAAGAGGAGGATACAGAACTGCGGCAGCATTCAGGAAGCTGTTCCCTGTACACCCACAAGGTGACCAGCACTGATCTCCCACTAGGTGACTGGCAGGAGGGGCACTGAGCCTAAGGTGGGCACTTGCTTCTCTCTGATGAAAGTAGGGATGGGGAACCCATGGCTTTTTAGATATTGTTGGACTATACCTCCCATCATACCCAATTATTGACCATGCTGGGAGTTGGAGTCTAATAACACCAAGAGGGCCACAGCCTTCCCACCGCTGGAACAATCCTTGGCATTACTAGTGATGCCAAGCTGCATGGGGAAAACCTCTGTAGGTCCAGAGTTCAGATTTGTCAATGTCATGGGAAAATGCTTAAGGGTGGGCAGGCTTCAGTTTTGCAGTATCCACTTTTTGGATTGGGAGGGAAAGGAGCAAAGGACATACACTTGCAGCGTATTGCTACGCAAATTTGCTCGGAGGCAGATATGTACCAGATAGGAGCTTCAGGACTGAATAAAGTAAAATATATTAAAATGAAAGCAGCAATACGAAAACTCACAAATGCACACCTGAATAGAAGCTCATAGATGACAGTTTGGGGAACCCCTGATCTAGCTTCAGTCTTTTCACTAACACTGTAAAGTAAGCCAGCATTATTGCAGGTATAGATTGAGAGTAGACCACCTAAGACAACACAATGAGTTAATGACAGGGATTTGATTCAAACCATGGACTTCATAGGTCCCTTTAGCCACTATGTTTACCCCCAGCTCTCTGGGACCCAGAAATCTTTGCCAATCTAGGTAAAGGTAAAAGACCCCTGGATGGTTAAGTCCAGTCAAAGGCAACTGGGGTTGCGTTGCTAATCTCGCTTTCAGGCTGAGGGAGCTGGCGTTTATCCACAGACAGTTTTCCCGGTCATGTGGCCAGCATGACTAATCAGCTTCTGGCACAACGGAACACTGACAGGAACCAGAGCACACAAAAATGCTGTTTACCTTCCCACCGCAGCGGTACCTATTTATCTACTTGCACTGGCGTGCTTTTGAACTGCTAGGTTGGCAGAAGCAGAGCAATGGGAGCTCACCCCGCCATGGGGATTCGAACTGCCGACCTTCCAATCGGCAAGCCCAAGAGGCTCAGTGGTTTAGACCACAGCGCCACCTGTGTCCCAATCTACTGCAAGTCCTCAAGACAGCTATCAGTAGATGCCTCTCTACTGTTCACTTGCCTGAAAACACTGATACAGTATAAAACCTGAATGTGTACTGCAGTTTTATTTATACATGGTAAGTTGGAGTATGAATGTAAATGTAACAAAAAGAATATATTTCAATGCATGAGAAGAAATAACACAAATTCAAAAACAAATGCACATATAAATATACATACATACATACATACATACACACACACGTGATTTCACAGGGCTATTTAACATACATCCTAATGGTGTCTCATTTTTATATTTTAAAACACTGCTTTATTTTAAACAGCAAGTCTGAAGTCTAGAGTGACACTCATGGAAAAAAGTCAACTGGTATCCTTTCCAATCAATGTGTCACAGGTGAATTTTGCCAGTAATATGCCAGGGATGCAGTTCAGCATGAAGATACCTGCCCTGAGCCCCACCTGAGCCCAAGGAAATGTTAACATTTGCAAAGTGTCTCTGGCATGCCCAGTTCTATCCCATTCTATGCACATTACATAAACTATAACAAACTGTTTCATTAGCACAGCTATAGGCATGAAGTTCTCCACAGGGTTCAGCCTCGTTTGAAGCCGAGTGGAATTGGAAGTATTCTAGATTGCATGCTAGAATACAACAAGGATGTCTTTTTTTGCTTCTCTGGAGAAATTCCCTCATTCTAAAATACGGCCTACCAAAACACACTGATGCACTGCACAAATGCCTATCTTGCATGCTTTTAGATAAGGGCATGAAACACTCTTATATGGCCCACGCAGGGGACATGGTCTGCCTCTCCCTTTTTGCCTGTGTGGAACAAAATCTCCCGCTTGCTTTTCTATACACCCTGACTTGAGTTTGCGCACTGCTGTCAAAATACTCCTTCAGGTCAACAGGAGGGAAGAACTGCAACAAAACAATATATGCAACTGAAAAGTACAATAACATTTTCGTAGCAATTTGGAGTCCTCAAAGTGCTCCTCGTACATGATCTCAGAGATCCTTACAAATCATCCTGAAAGGCAAATCAGTATTATTATCACACCCCCTATTACAGATGAGGCACTGAGGTTGAGTGATAGCGGCTTGTCTAAGGCCACCTACTGCATCCATGGCAGAGGCAAGCTGTGAATCAATCAACTCTTGGTTTACAGGTCATGTCTCTTAGCCAATCACAACGCTGTGTTAGCTCCCAAAGAAATAGCTTCCAGCTAGAGATAGGCAGATCTGTCTATTTCCAGTCTCTGTCAGTTTCTCACATGTTCGTTCACAAATCTATCACTTCCTGCTTTATCAATCTTCAACTTATTGAAAATCAATACAGAAATTCATATTTAAATATGTATTTTATTACAAAAATCATATTTAAATGTGTATTTCATATCCATGTGTGCATTTCTAAATCTACTTTAACCTTAAAAAACACTTCTTATTATTTTTACACATTTTGGTATGTATTTTGGGCCAAGAAGTGCAAAATCGAAGGTCAACTATGGTCCAATCCATGTATTAGGCATATATTAGCCTGGGAGATGTAAATAAGGTCAGTCTGCTTAAAAATGTGCTCTTTCATCCCCACTTCCAACCGTCCAGTGCAAGCTGGAGGATACCTTCAACACTTTCTTCTGTCAGGATAAAGATTTTTTGTTTGTTTGTTTTTTAAGAAGGCAGCTTGGTTTGGCACCCACCCACCCCTTAGATGGAGGAGAGAACAACCAAGGGGGTCCCTGGGAAAGAGCAGAAGAGGGATGAGATACAACTAGCTTAACACCAAGGTGGAACTCCTTGGCCAAGGAGGTAGGGCCTAGGCCCTGACTGGATTCATAGACCCCCCCCCCCACCTTAGTGAAGGAAAAAGGCCTTTTCATGCCCTTGAAAAGAGACAAGGCTACACCCCATCGAACTCAACAGAGATGAGCAGAGCAACAAGATGTATCCCACCAGTGGCTGTTTTTAATAGAATGCAAATGTAAAACTATTGGCATCGCACTTATACACAATGCTAGTAAAGTTACTCTACAGTTTTTAGGTTTTCCACATTACCAAAGTAGAGCAGACTATGTTGAAGGGGTGATACAAGACCACTGGAAAACAGGTTTCTGTGCCCTTTTCAGTTTGCATCTTGTTTAAGCATCAAAATATCAAGGCTCAGTTTTTCAAACACCCAGCCGTCATCACTTGGCCCTCTTTGCCCAGGTTGTCAGGAGAACTCGGCATGCTGGGTGAGCACTTCCTTTTCCATCCCATGTTATATTACCTCTCACTGTTGAGGACAGGTATGGTGAACCTGTGGCCCTCCAGATGTTGATGAACTTCAACTCCCATCATCAGTAATCAGCATGGCCAATGGTCAGGGATGATGGTAGTCCAGCAGCATCTAGAGAACCAAAGATACTCTGAACGCTGCCACCAGTATTTAATTTCTGAAAGAGCAAAATGGTGGAACTCAAGCTTGCCTGGAACCTGCACCCTCTAATCAGATCCCACTCCATGGCTACCTAGAGGAGAGGTTATTGTATGCTGCACATTTTCAAAGGCAACTTGGTTTGATCACTTGATAGGTTCCTGGTCCAAGCTCTAGCTTAATTTAAGCCTACCACAATGTGTCGTGCAGAGATAACTCACACCTGATGCTTCTGAGTAACATATCTTGAGTAGCCACAGTTCAATGGTAGACCACATGAAGAAGGTCCCTGGTTCATTTCCCAGTATCTAGTTACAAACAATTTGGGAATGAACTTTGCTTCATATGTTGGAGAGATTCCCTTAATGCCAACAAAACCTTTTAATGCCAACCAATCTACCCCAAACAAGAAATATACCAAGCCTTCAATAAAAATAGAGCAAGAACTCTAAAATTCACATAAAATATACAAAACATAGCTATAACTTGCATTGGAACAACAGAAGAGCTTCCATCAAAAGGGGAAGCTAGCACATAATTTAAGACTAACATTTCTAAAAAGGATGTAAATTATGGAGGACAATTCACATTCTATGTAGGTACCTTAGGACTGGAGCAGACACAATAAAATAGACTTGTAACGAACCTTTTCTTTCTCTAGCTTTCTCCTTTGAAGGTGAGTGAAGTACCTATATTTACCCCCTTATTAGAGCTGATAATTGCTTGGGGAGACGCTGCCAGAGTTAATCACCACCTCTCCAGCCAACCGAGTAGCTACAGGGGTTGCTATCCACATCCGTTCAACACTGTGAAATATGAAGAACACCATCACCAAGGGGGAAAACACCATCATCAAGCCATTTCTGTATGTTTAAGATCTGAAGAAGTTGTCCAATCACCAAAAGAAGCAACTCCTGCACCTTAAACGTTTCCCTTCCCATCTGGCTGGGTAGCCCCAGTAAGCATCTGTCCTATTTTCTGAGTTCAGGAAAGTACGAGGGTGTTTTATAGTGCGTAACAGGATTCCTACACTAATCTTATTGGTTCGTTCTTACAAGCTGTTTGGGGAGCTGAAGTTTCCCCCCCTTCCTTAGTCTACAAAAGATGTAAAGCACACTAAGAGAGATCAACCAGCCAAGAACAAACATTAAATCACTGAAGAACGTTCTGAGAAACAAAAGGTGTCTGTCAGCATTCTTATGTCTCAGTTCAGGCGCTCGATTGATCTACTATTTAGTTCTGACAGTGATCAGTAGGCATTGAGAGGCATAACATTTCCAAATATTTATTGGTTTGGCAACCACACATGACCTGAGAACTTTCCTACAGGTGGAAAGGCAAGACAACTTAATAGATTGAATTTGCTCTCAGGTCCAAGGCAGGTTAATGGAAGTTTGGACAGATGATATTACTAAGTAAAAGTGGAAAGAGGCTTCTGCAGTAACCACCTACAGTCTACCGCATTCAAACGTCCTTCTAGACAGACCCTGAACCTTTCCCTCCTGACATAAAAGCTCCTCTGGTATCTCCTTCTCTTCAGAACACCTAGTGAAGTGGGGCAGGGGAAGGAGAAGGAGAAGGAAACCAAAGGAATATGCAAGAACTGGTAAATGCATGTGTGTTGCGCCAAGTGTGGCAAAGCACCGAAGATTACAAGCAGCACATACTGGGTGGAAGCCACATGGCAAGGCAACTTAATGTTTTTGGTTCCACCCGTGAGCCTCAATTTTCTACTTTTGGCAACCCATTCACAAAGCTCTGCTTGCTTCTTCTAAAGTCTGGGGTGGGAAATGCTTGTCCATCACCATTAGCTTTCTCCACTTCCGTTGGTTGCCATGAAAGGCAGTGATTAGACTAATGCTGCCACTCAGTGAGTTCTCCTTCATCTTTGAACCCAAGAGTTGTCAGTTCAATACTGGCTGGAATGATACAGAGCATGCTCGTCTCTTTGAAAACCTCTCCCCAAAAGATACTGCGTTTATTCTGTAATTTAAAAAAAGAAAGAAAGAAAACAAGGTTCAAGATTGAGTTTTAAGAGTCTGTTTCCTTCTGTACATGGCTTTGTAAGGCAGAAGAATCTACTGAATACAGTAATATGAGACAGCCAGTTTCCAGAATTCATATGAAATTCATCCTTTTGTTTCTTCAGTTAAAAAAAACCACTGACTGATTAAAGACTCACGTCTTGTATGAAATATTCTATTTTCTAAAAAAAGAAAAAGGAAGAAAAGAGTATATATATTTTTCTCTTGAGTTCTTTTCTACTACTAGTTGTAGTAGAAATTTGTACTCCCAATGGTCAGTTGTTGATTTGCTCTCTGGCTTGATGAGGAGGAATCCAACATCTCTCTTTAACAGGGGCTGGTTATCAGAGCTCCAAGCAACCCATTAGTGCAGACAGAATTAGTGAGTACATCAGAGCAACCACTGTATTTGCCACTGGACGGTCAGCAGAATTTTGCACCATCATACTGGTCCCTGTAAGAAAGAAACAATGCTGTTGAGTTGCAAAAACACAAGTAAAAAGGCCCTTTGTTTTGAACAAGCAGAAGCTTCAGAATTTCCTGAAGTGTTTGCTCTGCATTTTCCATTGTATGCTATGCTACAGGGGAAGGCAAAGGCAAAGGCAAAACACTGGCTCAGCAAGTCAGCATTGTTCTAGTACTGGAGCAAACTCTAGATTCCAGAACCAGTGGGGGCAGATTATGGGAGCCTGGAGATCAACGCTATGCATGATATATATATATAAGCATGGCTTGGGGTCTGTGTGTTCAATGAATGCATTCTGACGTATGTGTGTAGCTTGCCTATGCATGCATGCACATACCTGCTGCCACCACTCGTGATGACTGAATATGTGGAGTACCAGCCATGCTTCTGAAAGAGGCTCATGTGGTTTGTCCTTTAACTGTCCCTGTTATGGCTTTGGATTAGCTGCTGGGGCCATGACAATATAGCTGAACATCCAGGCCTATTCAAAACACCCCACTGATGGCAAAACATTTTTGAAATGGTGGAAGCCTATTGTGTGAATGTTTATGTACCTAGATACATGTCAAGGGTACTTCAATCACCTGCAGTTTCCAGCTTCCCTCCCCATTCCGCCCATTAAATTCCTAGTTCCTCCTGTTACATGAAGGCTGTACAGATGTTTCTCAGTTTGTCCTTGACTCCCAGTTTATCCTTCTCAGTCCATCTCCCACTGCAGATCTTTCTCTCCCTTTTACATAAGAGAAGTGCTCATGGTAAGATAGGCTAGTTGAAGGATGCCCAACTTTTACTTACATAAGTGAAACAAAGGCCAGCCAGGAGAGAAGTATTCTAAAATACAAGCCATTTATAGTGAGATGTATTTGTACAGAGAGTTTTGTTGATCTAGTCATTCAATTAGTGGATTGCTTAATTGATCACTCAACTGCTTGCGTTGCAATACATTTCTCAATATTATTGATTTACTGATGAAGAACTACTGTTTCACTCTGTTCTTCTCCAAGGTTTTTTGTTTGTTTGTTTTGTGTGTGTGTGTGTGTGTGTGTTTTTAACCAAACCAAACACTGGCATGATTATTTTCTGACTTTGTTCCAGAGACACTTTTTAAGTGTGCAGCTGATGTAACAGTCCTGCTTCTGTGTGCATATGTCAGCCACTATAACTGGATTTCTTAGGAGTTTGCTTGCCTCTTCAAAATGAATTTGAGACAACTAAACTTGAGTTTAAGGGCTTACTGTTCTACCCAGTGCTTTTTTTCCTGGTGGTATGCAATGGTACACAGTACCACCACCTTTTATTGGGAAGGAGGAAGGAGGGCTCTTGGACCCTGTCACAGCATTGAACCTCCTTCCCTAAGCTGGGCAAATGCTTCCTGGACTTTGGGAAGGAGGTGCAACGCTCTGACAGGATCCTGGAGCCCTTCTGCCTCCTTCCCCAAGCAGGAATTATTCTATATGTAATTGCTTTTCCTGGCCCTGAGGAAATTTTGCACCCAGGGCAATTAACCAGAGTACCAGCACCTTTCCCCCCCTAAAAACAAAGTACTGGTGCTACTCCACCATGCTCCACTACTGCATTGCTTCTTCAACTTCCTAAACACAGGTCCCAAACACATTTCACAGTGGTGGCTGAACCTGTACTTCTAGTGTTGTTATCAAAATTCTTACTCCCTGGCTTGGAAGTATGAACCTCAGAGCCACATGGCGCTTGCTTCAAGTGTAAGGTCACCCCTGCAGCCCTGTAATTCTTATCCAGTTAAGATTTTATTGAATCCAAGTCGGCGCAGAACTGAACTCCTTTACCCCCTCATCACATATTTCAATTCACCCAGGGTTTTAATATGCATTAGAATGTTTATGGGATGGGTTCCATGTCCCATTTCACTACCAAATCAAAACACTCTGACTAAATACCCATGGACACTGGGCAGGAGTTCAGGCAAGGCACACTTTCCAACTCAAGTGTGAAACAAGAGTCCTTATTCATCCTCCATACTGGAGAACTGTGACCCAGCACTACAGCATTCAATCTTGTTATTTCCCCAGCATTTATCCCTGTTAATTTCCCACTGTCACACCAAAGCAGAGAACCAAGTAACAAAGCCAGGGAAGAATAAACTTGCCCGTTACTAAAGGCAATTGATCCTGCCGTTTTTAACTTGCCTGCTGGGGCGAAAAGTTGAGCCTACACGATAAATGTAGAATAAGGAGAAAAGAGAAGAGCAGACGCACCACTGTTTCTCAGGATGCGCACCTCTGCTGGGACTCCATCTCCTCCTGGACCAGTCGTCCTGATTTGCACCACTGCATGAGTAGAGTCTTCTGGAACCATGATCTCAATCCAATTTTTGGCGGCTGTGTACAGAACAGGAGCTGAGTGCGGGTCCGACTGGTACAGCATCTATTGGGAGGAGACATGTTGAGTTTACTGTTGTTGAGTCCCCTTCAACTTCACTCCCATCCCTCAATTATTTTTAAGGAACTAGTAGTCACAGGGGCGGCACATGCGTTTTCCAATATCTTGCAGGAGGTTCCTGAGCCTGATCTTGTGCAAATTTACTTGGGAGTTAAGCCCTTGTTTAGAAATCAAATGTTGATGGGACTTACAGATAAGGATGTGTAGAGTCACAGCTATACACCCAGAGAAAATGGAAAGCTGCCCAACGGATGCAGAACCACAGTACAGAGGAAGAATGGAGCAGCCTTTTAAGATCTGGATTTAATTCCCCCGGGAAAGCTTAGTGGTTTTTAATGTATGTATTTGATAGTTGCCTTAGTTCCGTGCTGCACACAGCATTTTATTGTGCTGGTTGTGTATCTGGACTTTTATGCCGGTTGTCTCTTAAGTTTATTGTGGTTTTATTGCAGTATGGATTTACTGTTATTTTTTATTTCATTTATTTTTTATTTGTGCAATGCCTAGAGCATTTATTTTATGAGGAGTCTCGCTCACTCGGTAAATTAATGAAATACCACCCTGCCACCCAGTGTTATTTCTCAGGGGGGTATACTTTGCACTGACTTATTATACTGCATTTCAGAAGTTAAGAATCCTTCAGCCAAGGGCGGTGGTGGAGGGGGAACTTTCTACAAGTTACCTTGTACCCAGTGACAGCAGACTCATCTGAACTGGCAACCACAGGATCCCACTTGATGCTAATGCTGGTGCTGGAAAACTTCCAGGAAATGTTGCTTGGTGGCCTTTTTGGTGCTAGAGGATACAAAATGGCAGAGATCTTTACTACAGCAACAGAAAGCAAGATAGAGGCCTACAGACAATGCTTTGGCTGATGAAATCCAATCCACACAACCCTTCCTCCCACCTGCCATCTGGCTACCCATTCTACAAATCTGGGAGCATTCCCTGTTCTCTCCCACCCATTCCTCATGTGCTCCACTTTCTCCCATCTCCTCAGTCATTCTAGCACAGGCAAACTCCGGCCCTCCAGATGTTTGGGAATGCAATTCCCATCATCCCTGACCACTGGTCCTGTTAGCTAGGGATGATGGGAATTGTAGTCCCAGACATCTGGAGGGCTGGAGTTTGCCTATGCCCACTGGTGGAGGAAGAGGAGTGCGGGGGGAACGCACCGCCCCCGGCAGTGCGATCCCAGGGGGGTGCCATTGCGGCTGTGCCCTCCACCTGCTCTGGGGGCCATGCCTCCACTCTGGGTGCCATGCCCCACTCCCGTCTGCTCTCCACCCCCCAGTGTCAGAGCATGAAACTCTGCCACTGCCTATGCCTGTTCTAGCCTCTTGGGAAAGGGCTGTAGATCAGCGGCAGAGCATGCAGAAGGTCCCAAGTTCAACGCCTGGCTTCTTCAGGTGAGGCTGGGACTCCTGCCTGAAGCCCTGGAGAGCTGCTGCCAGTCAGTGTAGATATTTTCTAATACTGAACTAGATGGACCAGTGGTCTGAGTCAGTATAAGGCACCACCCTATGTCTCTCTGCCCTCCTCCCACCTTCTTACTTACCTTCTTCTTTTCTCCTCAATTCTTAGTCATCCCCATTTCTCTCTCCCAATGTCTCTCCTCCCTGATGTACATGTACAGAATACACTGAGCCCTCATTGCCATAAAGATGATACAGTTGCTTCCCTCCCACTCCTCTGGTAATTGGAAAGGGAATCCTCTCCGGGCCAGTTCTACCACAAGGCACAGTGTGCCATATGCATAAGGCATCAGATTTTGAGTGTCATTCAATAATGACAAATTGCAAATGTTAGAGGAAGCCACTCTGGGATGGATCTACCAGAAATTTGGCAGCCCAAATTTACTCTGCAAGGACTCATTTGCTTGCAAATTTCATCCACTTATGTGAAAAGGGAGGAAAATGGTTAACATCATTTGTAGCTTCTTCATGATATTAAATTGGGTGAAACAAAGCTTTGGACTTAACACATCAGATTCGGACCCAATTCACAAATCAAATCAGATGGATAGGGATCTGAAACAGATCAGGCTGCTTTCAAATGCTATGAATACAAGACAAATGTTGTGGTTGGGGCACACCCTTAGTCAACACACAGACAACCTCCTCCCCCCAACACTATATAATGTATATACAGTGGTGCCTCGCAAGACGAAAAGAATCCGTTCTGTGATTCTCTTCGTCTAGCGGTTTTTTCGTCTTGCGAAGCAAGCCCATTGACGGATTAGCGGATTAGCGCTATTAGTGCTATTAGCGACTTTTAGCGGCTTATCGGCTTATCGGATCAGCTGATAAGCGGCTTAGCGGCTTAGAAAAAGGGGGAGAAAGGGAAAAAAACCCCGCAGGAACTCGCAAGACATTTTCGTCTTGCGAAGCAAGCCCATAGGAGATTCGTTTTGCGAAGCACCTCCAAAACGGAAAACTCTTTCGTCTAGCGAGTTTTCCGTCTTGCGAGGCATTCGTCTTGCGGGGCACCACTGTACTGCTTTTCTATACAAGAAGATAAACCCAAAGCAGCTTGCAAGTTAAAATAAATAAAACCATCATAGATGCAACACACATTATAAAGCACAAAAAACACAGCAATAAAAAGGGAAAAAAGCAGGCATAGTAAGCTACAGACACACATATCAGAGGTGACTGAAGTATTTACAGAAAAGAAAGGCAGCTTCATCTAATGCTCACTCACGTGGTTTTGTAGTCATGAAACTGGTGGGAGGACTGGCTGGCCCAGTCCCAGCTCGGTTGTAAGCCCTGATAGCCACACGATACTTGGTGTTAGGTTGGAGGTCTGTTACACGTGCTGAGTTGACAAGTCCCGCAGTCCTCACTCTGTCAGCAGCCTCCTCTTTGTCACCATGTTTCCAGTACCGGATCTGAAGACAGGGACACATGGCAATCTGAGCTCCTTTGACACTGAGGTGTTTTATTTTTAAGTCAGCAGTAAGACTATTTCCTCTGAGCAGCCCATATCAGCTTATCCACAAGAGGAGATTCTGTCATGTTATCCGACTGAACTGAGGTGGCTCTGCAAACAGTTGCTGAGATACCACCATGCCAGTCCAATGCTTCTTTTTGTGGTGTTGTCTCTGAACCTGAGCCTTGCTCCAGATCCACTCCTTCCCCTTTCTTCTTACCTCATAGCCCAAAAGGACTCCGTTCATTTCATGTTGCTCCACGGGATCCCAAGAAAAATCTGCTTCTGTGGCCGACACTGCCTTGAGAGTAACGTTAGAGGGAGCCACTCTTGGTTCTGTGGACATACAACAGCAAGACCTTGGAATTATGGGCAAATCTAATCCAAGTCTAGAAATATCTGCAAGGCGCAAAGATCAGGAGCCAGACACTTGGCCTCCTGTCAAAGGGCAAGGCAGGAAACAACTCTTGCAATGCTATTGATCTGGTGCTCTTGAGAGAAGCATCAGGTGGAAATTGAACTGAGCCGAAGCAATACTCGGAAGTATGCAATTCACTCTTATGATCCCAGCCTACCTTCCTCTGCAGAATGCACAATGGACACCAGGCTCTCTGGCCCCTCCCCCTTCCTGTTGAAGGCCTTGATCTTCACTTCAAAGGGAGTATAGGGAGCGATGCTCTCATTGCGATAAACATAATGTAGGGATTCCGCATGGGGCACGCTTGCTGTCTTCCACACCTGAGTGCCTTCTTTGCGAAAAGAGAGCCTATATCCAAAGCCGTCTCCATTTTGGTACTCCCGTTGCATTGGCTGAAATGCAGGTTGGGACCAGTTGAGGAGGAAAACAAAACAGAAAGACTCCACAACATTGGTCTGGATCCAGATTTCATATTCACATGACATGCTTTATACAGATTTATGCATACAACAGTGACATGCCAGCTGGTCAAACGAGCAAGAGAACAAAAAGGAGGTAAAATCTGGACTCGGGTAGCACAGTTTAAAATCAAGTATCCTTCTTAGAAACGAGAAGTACTTAGTAAGGTTATCTGAAGACTTGTAATGATAATTTTTTTACTTTTCTAATTTAAATTTTGAGGTGTTTTGTAATGAGTTATATTAGAATTGGAAGATATATAAAGTGCTGTGATATAAAGGTTACTTTTGAAAGCCAAGAAGTGGGAGGGAAAGAAGTCAGTAGGCTCCTAAAGAGCCAAATAAGTTAAGTGGGTAACAATGATGTGACTGTATATGTTTAAATGGAAAATTAATAAAAAATATTTTAAGAAAAGAAAAGTACTATTCACATGGAAATAATCCCGGATCCTTCTTTAAAGGATTTGTGGGATTTGACATCTTTCCGCAGGGCCTGCAAGACGGAGCTGTTCTGCCAGGCCTTTGGTCGGGGTTCAGTCTGATTCTTTTCTTTCTGTATAAGAACAAGCATTAAAGAGGCCTCCTAGTCCACTCGCAGGTCCTTTATAAGACCAGTGGTAACAGTTGGCCCTAGAGAATATTAACCACTCTCAATTTTACCCATGGATTGCCATCTGTCCAGATTTTAATTTGCTCTGAACTAATTTTAAGATGTATTTTAATTAATTGATTGCCTGTTTTTATGTTCTTATGCTCTTTGTATACTGTCTTAGTTTTATGATGTTAGCCGCCCTGAGCTAACTACTACTACTACTACTACTACTACTATTATAGATCAAATAGGGATCTTTTTTTTATAGAAAACAAAAGCCTATATTACTCTCAATTGATAGATTTATTTTACAAACATGTGCAAATTGAACTTCTTTATTAACTACATTGTCTGCATAATAGGATGGCAAATGGTGAGCTGGCACCAGAAGTGGCCTGGGAGGTAGTGGGATCCTTCCAGCAGTGGAGGTGCCACATGTGGCACATGCGCCCTAGAACATGGACTGGACGGCAACATCAGCCAGCAGGTAGACTGCCTGATGTCGGGATCCCTGCCCAATGCTGTGACAAACTCTGGTAAGCTGTAACCAAAGAAAGCTACAGTCATTGTTAACCCCTCCATGTGTTTGTGCTCCTGAACAACAAACATGCTTTTGCACGTAACACACAGTGATTATTTTGCCTACTCCCAGAAGAAATGCAAAGAAAAACAGAGAGCTGTCAGCAATGAAATTGCCCCCTTTTGTGTGGCTGGCTTACCGCCCAGTTGATGATGAGTTCCCCAGGTGCTCCTCCTCCTCCATTGAGCCCAGACGGTGCAACAGTAGGGGCTGGAGTGATCCCCCCAAAGAGAGGCAGAAGATGACAGGTTAAATCGGAAAACAAAAGTCAAGCAATACTAAAGAAAAGCACCGTTTCAATAATTAGAATCAATCAACTACATCATAAAGAAGGTATATTGAAGCAGAAATTCAGCTAGATTGTTCCACTGAACTTTCACCTGTGAAATATGAGTGTCAATTAAAAAAAAAAAAAACATTTAAAGGACACCACTTTGGAAAGTCTAAGGAAGTCCAAAAATGCATGCACTTAAAAAAGAAGGCCCAATAAATCACCACAGAAACTTTGTGGAGTTTTAAAATCAGACGTTCTAGTCCTCATGAAAATGTGAAGGTCATGTATCTTATAAGTTCATAAGCTGAAGAAGCAATTGATTGGGACAACCACTGGGTCAAAATAATTTCTGTGAGTCATTCCATCATTATAAGAATTCTGATAGCACCATGCAGTGAAACAACAACAACTACTTCTTCTTCTTCTTCTTCTTCTTCTTCTTCTTCTTCTTCTTCTTCTGGCTTTGGAAAATACCTTATTACATTTTTACCCCACCTTTCTTCCCAAAGGAGCTCAGGACAGCATACAACAAAAATACAGGCACAAAAATTAGAGTTAAAATCTGTTTCAGAATAAAATATCACTAAGATAGATAAGTACAGCAGGTGAGCGAAGCAATTTTGTAAGAAGGCATTTTCATACTACACCAAAATGCTGATCAGGTGGGGGAAGAGCTACAGCTTTACAGGGAGGGAGTTTCATAACCACAACGCCCACCAAAGAGAAGACCCTACCCTGCATCACCACTGGGTGGTGTACTCACCAGCTTCTTTGGTGCGGATCTTGGTAGAAGGCACGCTGGGTTCTCCCACTCCAAGGATGTTGCTGGCCAGGACCCGAAATTCATAATCCATCCATGGTATGAGGTTGGCCACTTGGGCCGTCTCTGCATTACCTTCAATATTTGCAGGATCTATAACCCAAAAGCACGAGAATAGAACAAATAGAGCAAGCAGTGCTAAAGGAATAACAGCGAAGCCTCCTACTGAAGCCTGTTCCGTGTGGGCCACTGCCCTCAAGACACTTACTGGTGCGCACTTGCTTCCACTTGGAGAAGAGTGGAGTGCGGGCCTGGATGACATATTTGGCAATGGGGCTGTGGTTATCAAAGCCTCGGCTCCAGCTCAGCTGCACTGTGGTGTCCTTGATGTCCCTCACCACCAACCCACCAGGTGGCCCTGGAGGACCTACCAAAAAGGGAAGAACAACAGACACAATGACATCCCAGAACCACGTAGAAGAACATTAAGAGAGAGGACTTTTGCTTCATGATACGTGTGCACATAATGCCTGTGCTAAAGGAGCTGCACTTGCTGCTGTTTAGTTACTGAGCCAGATTTAAGATGTCCATTTTCCTACATAAAGCCCTGAACAACTCAGAGCTACATCTTCTTCTGTACAGATTGAAGTTTGCAGATGGAGCCATCCTGACTGTACCAGGACCTATTAGGGGGGCAGTGCAGAGGAGGGCACCTGCCATATGGAATGGGCTACTCCATTGTGGCACCTGCCATATGGAATGGGCTTCCCATGGAGATTAGGTGAGCACCAATTGTGTGGTGTTTATGCCACCAATTGAAGTCACACCTCTTTACCAAGGCTTTCCCTGATCCTCAGTATCTTCCTATATAAAGAGAAATGTAAGGCTGTCATCACACAGCCCCCGTTGAAGGATTTGTAGTAACACACCACAATTCTGGATTTGCATTAAGTAAATCTTTCCACCTTGTTAGAAAAAGGTTCCATCTCTCTCTTTTGCTTTAGAATGCAATTCTATATGTGAATGTGTATATTTGTATGAAATGTAACTGGGCAGCCCTTACTATGAGATCAGCCTTTGCCAACCCTCTAAATACTTTGGACTATCTTTAATGATGGGCACTAGGGCATCAGGTTTACTAGACAGAGCCAACTTTACTCTGTAGCTTCACTAGTGGGTGAGTTGCGTTGCAAGATAAATATTCAGCTCTTATACTGTTTTGTGGAGAATATAAGTTGTCTGTCTTTCTGGGAGTGGGAGCAGGAGCAAGTGCAGGCAGAGGGCAACTTGTTTGGACTTGTCACTGCAAAAATTGTGGGGTGATGGGACAAGAAAAATTACCTCTTACAACCAGCAATGCTGACTCAGAAGCACTGTCCACCACTGTCTGAGCTGTGCAAGTATATCGACCAGCATGTTTCAGCTGAGCATTCAAGATCAAAAGGTCTCCAATGTTCTCTTTCTATGATAGAAGAATCAATAGGAATAATGTCAGAACCAAGCTGAGAAATTGCGGCATGCAAGTTTAAAAAGAGGAGAAAGGCAACAGAAAATCAGGCAGCATCTTAGCAGTGGGCAAATGATGAGATCTATCAGAGGACATCCCAATGAAAAGGTAGAAGGGTAATTGGTTCTCCTTGAATTGTGACCACCTTTCTGGAAATTACAGGGCATCATGGGATTTGCAGTACTCACTGTACTAGCTCGCTTGTAGTGGCCTTCGGACTTGACAAAGTCGATGAGAAAGTCATCCAGGAACCAAGTAAAGGTGAGGTCCATTGTTGGGTCATGAGAGGCACGGCATTGAAGGGTAATATTTTCACCTACATTAATGTCAGCACTGGATGGTGCGAGGGTGATTTTAGTGGCATCTGCAGAAAAAAGCAGGTGAGATGATCGTTGGTTGTCAATAGTTGTTTGTGCATATCAGTTTTCATTAACATAACACGGGCACAGAAAAAGGTGAATGACATCTGTCTCTGAATACAGATTTGCTGGTGAAAAAAATAACTAGAAACTAGGAAAGCCCAGAGCACCTCAGTTATGGTTCTGCCATCCCCAAAGAATCAGTGAGAAGGGCTGCAACACTGTCGTCTTGAACCAGTTGTATCTTTTACTGTGTGCTTAATGTGGTTGGAAAGGAAGGAAAGCCCACTTTAATTACTTCAGTGAACTAGCAATAAACTCTTCTCTTGCTGTAGTACTTGCAGGGCAGAAATGATGGCAAAATGTATTGTTGACCTTTCCATTATTGCAGTGTTTCTCAAACAGCACGCAGGGACTCGCCACATGGCCTCAGTGCCACAGCTTGTTTCCTCACTTGCCTACCCCACCCCTAGCTATGCCACAGCCTTTCGGCTGGACTAAAGTCAGCCTCAATGATTCCTTGCATGATGGGAGAGAGAGAAGTCTGAGGCTAGTGGGAGAGAGGGAGGGTCTCCCTCTTCTGAGGGGAAAGTGCCAGAGGAGGTGCTGAAGGAAATGAGAAAGTAAGATAATACGATAATACTTAGCAACAACAACAAACTGCAAATAGAAAGGAAGGGGATAACTGAGGAGACCTGTTATGGGAAAAATAAGAGAATTTTGTGACTGTGGGCCCTCAGTAATTTTCAGCCTCCTTGAGTAGGCCCTGGGGGTAGGAAGCTTGAGAATCCCTGCATTATTACATTTGGTCCCAGTGGCAATAAGATGCCCTTACCTCGAACTGAGAGAACTCCTGTGCTGTTTGCTTTGCCCATGAAATTCTCTGCGAAGCAGGTGTATTTGCCCTCATCTAACTTGCTAATATTCTGAATGATCAAGGTGCCATCTGGAGTGATGGTGATGCTGCAGCGGAAGAAGAGCCCATCAGGAGAAAGTGAGAGAATAATTCAGCCAACCACAGACCCGCTTGCCTGTCATGGGACATGTAGCATGAAGGCAGTGATGAATTCTGTCAAATGCGTCAGCTGAAAGGTATTGGAAATACGTCGTATAACATTGGCCTTCCAAAGAAAGACTGAGGTGTGCCACTTGGCTGCAGCGATAGCGTGGCAGCTCTGTTTAGTTTTGTTTTAAGAGATAAAGGAGAAAGCGTTACTGGGAGAAAAGGGGATCCTAAGTCCTGCTCCCTGTTAGGGGTTATCAGTGGCGTAGCGTGGGGGGTGCAAGGGGGGCCGGCCGCACCGGGTGCAACATCTGGGGGGGCGCGCTCGCTGCCTCCGGAGTCGCCGAAGAGCCTCGGGCGCAGGCTGTAGCAGTGCCACATGTCTCGCGGAACCGACAAGCTGTGCGCGTGCCCGGGCTGAAGGCGTCCGGCAGGCAGCAGCTCTCAGCGCTCGCCGCGGTCCCTGCGCGTCAGGCCCGCGGAGGACACGCCAGGCAGCCCCTCCTCACAGCCCCGCCTCCGCCGCTGCTGCAGCTGCTGGGCCATGTTGCATTTTCCTCGCCTCTCTGCCCCCCTCCTCCTCCGGGCAAGCGGCGTCGTTTGGGTGGCAGCGCCAGCGGCAACTCGCCTCAGATCACCTGACGCGGCAGGTTAGGGGTTGGGGGGCGCAAATTACTTGCCTTGCCCCGGGTTAGGGGGCACAAATTACTTGCCTTGCCCCGGGTGCTGACAACTCACGCTATGCCGCTGGGGGTTATCTTACATCTGGTCACCTGACAGCAGAAAGATGATTCAAAGGTGGAGGTGGGTCTCATATGCAGGCTGCAGTTAAAGGTGCAGCAAACAACTGGATAACTATGTTATTTTACAAGCAAACAAGCAACTCTAGTTACTTTTGGAAGTTTTAAATCAGCAGGCTAGGATAGCCAACAGTAGCTATGATTAACTTTCACCAAAAAGAAATACATGTCCTTACTCTTGATGCTGCTTCTGAAGGATCAATCCTAAGGAGACTTACCCCACTGAACACACCGGGACAGCCTTCCAAGTGAACACACATGGGATCAGTTCCACACAATAAATTTAAGCTAACCAGAAGCCAGCAGGATAATTGCACTGAGAAGGGACTGCATGCTCAAAGCTACTTAGTCTTAGCTAGGAACTAGCTTAAGGGTCCTCATACCTGGAGCTGTTGCTCAGAAGCTCAGTCCCTTTGGTCCAGAGTATAATGGCCTTTGGTGCAGCTCTTGGCTGGCAGTGGATAATGATTTCTCCGCCTCGAGCTGCTGGTATTAGTCGCCTCACGGGGCTTAGCCGAAAATCTGGAGCAAAGGCTAAAGGGGAAAATAAAATGATTAAGTAGGTTTTACGAATGCTGAGCCCTGGGAATGGTAAAGGCGAGCTTCCTGTAGATTCTATAATAGTGCAAAAGTAACACAATAACATATATCATGGCTTCTGTTAAATAAAGTTGCCTGTTTGTTACTTGGACACCTAAAGTAATGTTGTAACAGTGAGGTGCCTCAGTGTTTAGTCCAAGTGAGACAAATGTAACTATGCAAACCTCCAATTCATTGAACAAAATGCAAATGTGATTGTGTTTTACACTGTGAAAATCAGCATGCTGCAAGTTCAGATCAATGAAGCCCAAAAAGTCTGAAATTGAACACTTTGAAGAATAAAATGTCAAAACCTAAGCTTGATTAATACTTCAAAATAGCTACATCTTAATTTTTGAACAGAAAGATTACTGATTCCAAGTGCAATTTCAAAGTCAGAACTTCAAAACTCAAAACCCTAGAAGTCATTGAATTTGAAACTGATTGAAATGTGTGTTTAATGTCTAAAAGGGCAGCTGCCTGTTTCTGTTCAGTCCTGTCAAAGCAAATGAGCCAGAAATACACGCAGTTAATAAAATCTATAGGCCTAAAAAACAATATAGGGGGAAATGTTGTGGCTAATTAGAGAAGTTTGATTCACCTCTATTCATCTTACATCAGACTGAATTCACATACCAATATGGATGAAAAAGTCTGCTAGTTTCACTATGCATGTAGGCATATTTCAATCTTGGCTGCGACAGTGCCTTGATCTTTGAGAAAAACCAACTGAGATTGGCCATAAATACTGTATTGCCTCATAACCTAAGCAGATGTTGACATTTCAAATTAAAACCATTTGAGGTTTCTTAGATTTTTCTTGCCACTAAAACTGCTAGAATACAATCTGTTAACAGCAGTCCTCCAGGACTAAAGAAAATAAAATGTTAAAAATGAAATTCACCATGAAGCAATATGGCAAAGTATTAGGCCAGTCCATTATCTTACTGCTTTTTAGACAGGGAATCTGCCAATATTTAAGATTAAAATCCAAGCATTAATACTAGTGAACAAGTCCCATTCAACACACAGGGCTCACTTCTGGAGAAATACCGTATTTTTCGCCCCATAAGACGCACTTTTTCCTCTCCAAAAATGAAGAGGAAATCGGGGTGCGTCTTATGGGGCGAATGCCTGCAAGCCTCGCGCGCCCGGCAGGAGGTCCCACCGGGTGCGCGAGGCTTGGGGCGGCAGCCTGTCGCCCGAAGCACGGGGAGCCCTCGGGAGGGCTCCCCCTGCTTCGGGCGAGTGTCTGCAAGCCTCGCGCACCCGGCAGGAGGTCCCACCGGGTGCGCGAGGCTTGGGGCGGCAGCCTGTCGCCCAAAGCACGGGGAGCCCTCGGGAGGGCTCCCCCTGCTTTGGGCGAGTGTCTGCAAGCCTCGCGCACCCGGCAGGAGGTCCCACCGGGTGCGCGAGGCTTGGGGCGGCAGCGGACTGCTTGCGCGCACCTAGAAGCTTGGGGCGCGCTGCACACACCCCAAGCTTCTAGGTGCGCGCAAGCAGTCCGCTGCCGCCCCAAGCCTCGCGCACCCGGTGGGCCCTCCTGCCGGGTGCGCGAGGCTTGGGGCGGCAGCGGACTGCTAGCTTCTAGGTGCGCGCAAGCAGTCCGCTGCCGCCCCAAGCCTCGCGCACCCGGTGGGCCCTCCTGCCGGGTGCGTGAGGCTTGGGGCGGCAGCGGACTGCTAGCTTCTAGGTGCGCGCAAGCAGTCCGCTGCCGCCCCAAGCCTCGCGCACCCGGTGGGACCTCCTGTCGGGTGCGCGAGGCTTGGGGCGGCAGCGGACTGCTTGCGCGCACCTAGAAGCTTGGGGCGCGCTGAGCTCAGCACGCCCCAAGCTTCCAGGTGCGCGCAAGCAGTCCGCTGCCGCCCCAAGCCTCGCGCACCTGGTGGGACCTCCTGCCGGGTGCGCAAGGCTTGGGGCGGCAGCGGACCGCTAGCTTCTAGGTGCGCGCAAGCAGTCCGCTGCCGCCCCAAGCCTCGCGCACCCGGTGGGCCCTCCTGCCAGGTGCGCGAGGCTTGGGGCGGCAGCGGACTGCTAGCTTCTAGGTGCGCGCAAGCAGTCCGCTGCCGCCCCAAGCCTCGCGCACCCGGTGGGACCTCCTGCTGGGTGCGCGAGGCTTGGGGCGGCAGCGGACTGCTAGCTTCTAGGTGCGCGCAAGCAGTCCGCTGCCGCCCCAAGCCTCGCGCACCCGGTGGGCCCTCCTGCCGGGTGCGCGAGGCTTGGGGCGGCAGCGGACTGCTAGCTTCTAGGTGCGCGCAAGCAGTCCGCTGCCGCCCCAAGCCTCGCGCACCCAGTGGGACCTCCTGCCAGGTGCGCGAGGCTTGGGGCGGCAGCGGACTGCTTGCGCGCACCTAGAAGCTTGGGGCGCGCTGAGCTCAGCACGTCCCAAGCTCCTGTTATAGCGCAGCGATCCGCTAGCCCTGGTAGAGCCCCGCGGCTCTCCCAGGGCTAGCGGACTGCTTGCCGGCACGCAGAAGCTTGGGGCGCGCTGACCTCAGCTTGCCCCAAGCTTCTGGATTAGCGCAGGGGTCCGCTAGCCCTGGGAAAGGCGCCCGGCTCTCCCACGCTAGCGGAGACCTTGCCGGCACGCAGAAGCTTGGGGCGCGCTGAGCTCCGCACACCCCAAGCTCCTGGTGTAGCGCAGCGCACCTGGGGGGGAAATAAATTTTTTTTCCTTTATTTCCCCCCAAAATATCTAGGTGCGTCTTATGGGCCGGTGCGTCTTATGGGGCGAAAAATACGGTAACCCCCTTTCTAAAGCATATTGGTATTGCCCAGACAACCCACAGAAATCCAGAACGTACCTTGCACAGCCAATTCAGCACTTGCATAAATGCTGCCATGCTTGTTCTCTCCTACACACTGGTACATCCCAGAGTCCTCCATTGTTAACTTTAAAATCCTCAAATCCCCACTATTCACTTCAATGCGATTCTGTGCAAACAAGTAGATTAGGTGGTTAGATCACAACACAGAGCATGAAATGCAAGTGCTATATACATAGAAGTGAGTTTCAGTAGAGAACATCACATTACCCTTCTCAGTAGTGACACGGTTGTGCTGTTCAACACATTTGCCCTATTCTGTGCCTGCTGCCACTCACGTGTCTCTGTGCATATGCCTAGAGGGCATGGTTAGCCTCTGGCCTATGGGCCCTCCAAATGTGGTCCTTCGGGCTTTCTTTCTGCCCCAGGGAGTCTCT
Source organism: Podarcis vaucheri (assembly GCF_965113315.1). Lineage (NCBI taxonomy): Eukaryota > Metazoa > Chordata > Lepidosauria > Squamata > Lacertidae > Podarcis > Podarcis vaucheri. Next base: position 65,489,209 of record NC_138764.1, on the reverse strand, counting down.
TTAGGCCATGGTCTGTCTCCAAGGCCATGACTCCTCACTGTTCCTCATCAGGTTGTCCTGAATGGAAAGTTTCATTGAAAGGTGATCGTACCTCTTGTTTGAATGGAGAGATGTGTATTTGTTGTAATCAGTTTATGTATAGAAAACTCTGCCTTTTTCTTTGCTGGAATTCAGCCTACCAAACACAGGTAAGAGACATTAACATCTCTGTCAACTATTGCCTCTGGCCCTGCCTTCCATTGGTATACAGCCTTTGGAAAGTTGTCTATAGATACAGACCAACTTTGGTATACAGAAACAGTGCAACAACTGAAGCGCAGCAGACGTCATCTCTAAGGATATCTGTCCAGTTTAAAAAGCTATTGTTTGATATTTTGCTCACCCACAGCTGGACATATTGTCTTGAAAAACAGAACAATGCAAATGAATATGCCATGTTCTCAGCAGATTCACTCCATTGAATGCCTGACCCCAATATTTATATGTGGCCCACGCTTTCGTGCCCAGAAATCTCTCCAACCAATTTCTCCCCAGAAAGACAGCAGTTTATAATTTAAAGATCCTAGCATTGCAATGCAGATTAAAAATATCCAGTAGCTGAGGGGTTCCAGTCAGACAATTTAGAAGTGGCAAATAAGAAAAAAATGACTATGGGGGAAACAAAACAAAACAAAACAAAACAAAACAAAACCACACACAACAGTTTTTGAGGCAAAAGTTAAGGCTCAAGTTCTTAATGCATTTCGAAGCAACTGGGGTCTCTCCCATGTGTACAACAATGTGAGGCTGCAATCCTAAAGTCATGTATCTGGGAAGAGGTCCCCACTAAATTCAATGGAACCTACTTCTGAGACAAATATATAATTATGCTGTGGAAAAGGAGCAGAAAGAGACATTCAGGAGCATGTGTACTTCTGTTCTTACAAAGGTCACCCCGGTTTGTTTTTTCGTTTTGCTATTTGTACATTAAGGTGCAGCTCTATCAATTCCAACTTAAAAGCAGCCAGGTAGCAATCCTCTTTGTTGAAGATCAAAAGTGTGGCACACTGGTGTAGCAAAAGGAAGGATTTATGACACAACAGAGGCCATCATACAAGGCAACCAAATCAGTTTCTGAGCCAAAACTGGACCTAAACCCCAGTTGATATGGGTCTAGAAAATCAGTTTCCTCCAAGAGCATCTGGATCTGGTCCATGACCACCTGCTCAGGAACCTTGCCCAAGAAGGGGAGATTGGAAACTGAATGGCAATTACTTAGGTTTTCCGAATCCACATAGGATTTCTTGAAGAGAGGTTTTACCACAGCTTTTTACCCTTGCCTTTTTACTATTCCCTCTCGCATGGAGGCATTAATCACCTCCCTGGCCCTTCCAGCTATCCTCCTCCTCCTTGCTAGTTTTTACCTGCCAAGAGGGGCAAGGGTCCAGAGTGTAAGTGGTCACCCAGACCAATCCAAGTACTTGTCCACATCATGCCTTACTGACTGAAACTTATCCAACATAACAGAGCTAGACAGTGCTCTGGACACCTTTAGAGATTAATCTGCTGTAACAGTAGAGTCAAAGTCTTGGCAAGATCAAGCAATTTTATTCTCAAAATGCTTTGCAAAAAAAATCACAGTGAGCTACTGTCAGTTCTACCACCTCCTTTGAACCAAACCATAAAAGGCCCCATACTACCTGGAAAAGCTCTGCTGGATGTCAAATGTGGTTCCCATGGAGGCAGCAAAGTATGCCTTCTTTGCTGCTTTCACTGCCACTAAATAGGCTAATGGTACATAGCTTGCTCTGTATTTTTATCATGTATTTCTCTGAAGGGTAACAAGGATTTCTGTATTTAAAGCCCTTCCTTTGTTTTCTAATCTGCTCTTGGAAAAGTCACACAATGTTAGCTAATATGTGAACTCCAAAGTCCACTACCCTTTCATGTAAGTCTCTCGGCTTTAGTACAACTTTGGCTTAATCCTTATTCTTTAAGCTTTCTGCCTTTGCATCAAAAGCCCTTCAGTTAAAATATCCCCTAACAATCCAAATTAACATGTTTGCTTATTACCCAGTTATAGCTCATTCACATCTTGAGTACCACTAATTCTTGCTAAGTTAATACCGACTGTGATTAATGGGAAGATAGTACAGAATGTGAGCAAAACCAAATTGTGACATTATTCATCCAATTAACAATTGTGTGATTATTTTAAAGGAAAACATATAACAAATGCTGGGGGACGAGATTTGGACTGGGACCCCAAAGGGGCATTTAACCCTTTGCCTTGCCTGCGGTCCAAATCCAGACTACCCTGCACAGCTGCTACGTGCAGCTAGGAAAAACATCCCTTTGGTGCAAGAACCAAAATAAAATCCTCCCCTCCTCCTCCAGATCAGTCTTCCCCACAGCTACTTACTACTTCTTAATTATTACTTTTTAAAATCATACAACTGTTAGCAGCATTCATAATGTCACATCTAGTTTGGGCCTAAGAACATAACCAGGAGAAATGAACATTTGAGGTTGTTTCCAGGTAGCTTACTGGCTTGAATTTACAGAATTGACAACAGGTGGCTGAACACAGGACTGTAGGGAGGGTTCACTGGTCTACCTAGCTCAGCACTGTCTACATTGACTAGTAGTTGCTCTCTAGGACAGGAGACTTTCCCAGACTGACCTGGAGATACTGGGGATTGAACATGGGACTTTCTGAATGCAGGGCAGATGTTCTACCTCTGAATCATGGCCCTAAGAATGCTCAATCCTTTCTCTTGACCTTAGTATGGCAGCTTCTAAGTTTTCTATTAGTTAGTTAGTGGCAGATAGCCTGCTTTGTACTTTCAACTGTGGTTTCCTTTGCTCCCATTGTTTAAACAGGTTTCACATTTATTATTGCGTTTTTATGTGGCATTTCTATTTTGCACCCCACCTACAAAAGGTAACCACAATGCCAGTGACAGATGGGCTACCTGAGAGGTTAAGGGCTGCCCGTTCCGTAGCCATTTGACGGTAGGCCTTGGCTTGCCAGCTGCAGCACAACTCCAGCGAAGGTCTGCTCCAATGTCAGCCTCTTTGTCTGAGATGACCTTCAGCCATTCTGGCTGAGCTATAAAAAGAACAAGAAGAGAACGGGACGTATGCACTTCAGACAGGAAGCAGTGCGAGATTCATGATGCTCAAGTTGTGGTGGGAATTTATTACAATGTGCGACCCCTAACAACCCACATTTCATTTCCAAAACAATGATTAAAAATATATATGGGGAAAACATGTAACTTGGAGGTTCACAGATTTGAACAACCCATCTCAGCCCTAGATTCTGCAGATTATTCCATCCTTAGGGATCCCTTATTTCATCGTTAGGCTTTAGGTTTCCACCCACCCTGTGCACTATTTGGGAAATATGAAAAGCACAGAGAAAGGTTCAAGAGGGACCTCCAGCTCTCTTTTCATTTGGATCAATGTACTAGGAAAGATGAAGAGCTGAGGGCTGCCTGTCAGGGGATTGCTGGGAGCTCCAACTATGCTGCCCCAAGCATTCTAAGGATGGGCGGGATAGAAATATAATAAAAGGATAAGATACTTGTGAAGGAACCTCCAGGAGTGCTTTACCTTGGATGATGATGCGGCCCCGATAGGTGTCTTTTCCTTGGGCATTTTCAGCTTCACACTCATAAGTGCCTTCATCTTCAAAGCCAATCTCCTTAAACTGTAGAAGGGGTTCAGTTGTGATCCACTCAGAGGACTGGCTACCATCCAACTTCCGCCATTTTATTCGAGGGACAGGGCTAGATTATAAATAAACCTCTGTAAAAGGGCACTTCAGACTTCGGGATCAATGCAACAGCAACAAACAGTGGAATCCAGTGTAATTCAATTATTTCCCTTTCCTCATTGTGAGCCTTATGTTTTCCATTTTTTAAACTAGCCAAGCTTTTCTCTTTGATCTGTTTGTAAACTATCGTTGTCTCTCACAACCCACACCTTAATTTACAGAAACAAGAGTTCTGTTGGCATTCAAGTCTTCTTATACATCATATCCTCTTGATGGGTGGGAAAAATCACTTCCACCTACCCACCTGCGATTCTCAGTTTGGTGTGGTCTTTGCACATGCTCAGAGGCACTCTTATTTATTATACCATCCATTTGAAGGCAAATACATAACATTAAAAACAGATTCTGGCGAGTTCAGGAGCAGCCTATGCACTATTTTGGTGGGGTGGGCAGTGCTATGGTGCCTTCCTCTTGACACCAGAATCAATGCTGCTTACCTGGATGGGGCAGGGCCACCCAGGTGCACTGGCAGCACCTGGTTGGCTCCATCTGTGTACCCAGGCAGCCCTGACTTCGCTGCTGCCCTGTACTACCCAGGTAAGTGGCAGCATCACCAGTGCTGGGAGGCTGACTCCACATCACCACACCAGCCACTCCTGGGTGGGACCTAGCTCAAACTAGTCAACGTTTACTGACCAACACCCCAAAGTCATCTAAAGGATTAGTAAATATTTCAGATTATTAAAAACCTCACTCGCAAACAGGGCAAAGGAGTAAAATAGATGGGGAATAGGGCTTCATCAAATGTTTGCTTGGTTATGTTCCAGATAATGCAGGCTAAGAATCTATGATCCTCAAACTTTCTTCAGGACAGAGTTTCTCTGATATTTAAAACAGCAGCTCTCTTCTTCCTTCCTCTTCTGCATTCTTGATTCCTCAGAACAGAGTCTACAATATTCAACTCATAACTATGTTGGCCTGCAACTTTTCTGCTGTCACCAGCAAGAGGCTGAATGCAATTGACACAAGTACTCACTTCCCAAAGGCAAAGCACTCCAAAGCCACCAGCTGCCCGGCCAGAGCATAAGTGTCAGAAGGAAACTTGGCTTTAATGCTGGGAGCAAACGGCCTGGAATCTGTGGGAAGGGGGACAAGAGGTTGAAAGCTTTAAAGCTACCCATGCAGGAGGCTGCAAAGCACAGGCCTCCAAAATGATTCATCTTCGAAAAAGTGCATGTTCGAAACCCAATGTTAAGTTCAGCATTTACTTTTTTGTGTACTTGCAGTTTTTACATTACTGGTGTGGCACAGCCGTGGCTGCCACACAGCCATCACCCACACTGCTCTGACGTAGCTTGTGATGGAAGAGGAGAGCGATGAGTAAGGAAATCCTGGTCCACCTCTGTTCCATCTAGCTCAGTGTCATCTACACCAGCATCTCTCAGCCTGATGCCTTCCAGATGTTTTTGTCAGCAGCTCCCATCACACTTGACCATTGGCTGGATGAATGAGGCAGATGAGAGTAGGAGCCCAACAACATCCGGAGGACACCAGGGTGGGAAAGGCTGGGATAGACTGACAGCCACTGGCTCTCCAGGGTTTTAGACAGGAGTCTTTCCCAGCCCAACCTGGAGAGACCAGGGATCAAACTGGAACCTGCTAGGTGCAAAGCATGTACCACACCATTGAGCTACAACAGATCCCCCTGAGGTGGCCTTAGGCCAGCCACTCTCTCTTAACTGTCCCAACCTATTCTGCTATATGGGGATGGTAAGAACGACCTACCTCTCCACCCACAAAAATATTCAGACCACCAAAGCCACTGGTTGGCTCCGAGGAGGAGGACTCAGATTTCAACACAGACAGCCAGGAAATAAGTGCTGAATATCACCCAGCTGCATGGAAGGCTCCCCACTCCCCATGAATAGTGCAATAGGGGATCCTCTGTAATCAGGGACCATGGCATCTTGCAGTCCCAAGTAGGCAAGGAACTGCTCATAGGACACCATACATGGCTGGCAGGTATGTTTGGCTTGGTGGGTCACAGGCTCTGCAGGCCTACTTCAGAAATGCCTCCATCTAGAGTTGGCCCGCCTAGCGCATCTCTCAGAGGGATCTGTTCAACTGTGCTTCCAACATTGTGGGTTGCCAGTGCACTGACCTTCTCTGAGAAGATTGAGCTGAGAAACTTTGCTAAAGACACTCTTCTGAATGGAATCAATCTGGCCAGTGACAAAGCAGGAGTAGTTGCCGAGGTCAGAGGCCTCTGTCTTAGCAATGTAAAGGTTTCCCGTTTTTTGGGAGATGAAACGCCTTCCGTCTGCTGGGATGAAGTTGGGGAATTCGTTCACAAACCAGCGGTATGCAAGTCCTGTGTGCAAAGGGAGAGAGAGGGAGAGGATGAAACACTGGCTCCTCTGTATCAGAGTGACGCTCGGAGGCTGACCTCAGTACGCTATTTCCCAGACTGAGACACAAACTCTGTCCAGTAGCTATTCATTCGCTATGAACAAAGAAACAAAAGTGAGCGTATTTGTTGTTTTTCTAGACGGGATGTACAATGCTCCCACAATGTTCATTTTTAGAGAACTGAACCTGATGCCCTCCAATTTCTTGACAAGAACTTTGGACCTGCTATTGGTTTCTTCCTTTACTACTTCCGACTCCTCATGCCACAGATTGTGGGCTAAAGTTTAACAGTCCTGTGGGTCTCAGCCAAAGGTTTCTCAAAGTTTTCCATACCAGAATTCCCTTTCTTCCACCCCCACCCCCACAAGAGATCTCTTCTCAGTCACATGCCCTTTCCCTTCCTTACGCGCACTGCAACCCCCCACCCACCAAGTAATAATCATGCGGTCCCCTGATAACCAAAATGTGTAGGGTGGAAGGTAGAGATGAACTGAAATCACATCCCTGAAATATTCAACTACAGATTCGCCTATACAAAGAGCATTAATGATTCAATTTCTACAATATCAGCTTCTGGCATGAAATCGACAGCACTGATTTTCATTGTTTCCTGGGAGAATTCCAGAATTCACAGCCGCAGAATTTAGTCTGAGATGAACAGAGCAATTCATGCTTCTTAGAGAACATTTCAGCTACCTGTACATACAAGAAAGCATGGGATGCAATAAACCAAGACCTACTGTGAGTAGTCCCATTGAAATGAATGAACGAACCTAAGTTAAACAGATAAATTACTTTCCATGAGTCTACTCTGAGTAGGACTAGCATTTAATACCAGCCCATAGCAACTGCTGTTTACACATGATAAGCAGGTTATTGCTTCAACCATAAAGACCAGGCACAACTTAGCGCTTATCTACACCTCTCTTTGCCTGCTGCTTTCCCTTGGTGATAACCTGCAGTTTAGCAGGTTATTGGGTTTTCCATGGACTGCCATTTGTTTCAATTTAGCATGAAAGAGGTTTTCCAAGGGATAGTGGCAGGGCACAGGGAAAACTGCTCAGACCTATATGAACAAAATGGAAAAGTTGGAGCTTCCTTTCTTTTCTTCCCCTCCCCCCTTTGTTTAATTTATTTCAATCTGATATAAAATTACAAAAAAGACTTCTCAAAGACAATGTAATTACAATATAGATTCCAGTATATTATAAATGTTAACCATTAATCAAACAGAGAGACATTTAGATGCAATACATTTCTCCTTTGGGATAGAGCCTTGGTAGTTTATCAGTTTCTGCTGTTCTGAAGTCTGGCTTAAGCATTCTGGTGTAGAAAACAACAGCAGCATGTTTCCAGTATTTTGCAAGGATAATTGTTGCCACAAAATTTTTTAAAAATCAGTGATTTTAACAGGAGGATATGATTACATAAGGTGTGGAGAAAGTGGATAGTTTTCTCCCTTTCTCGTAATATTAGAAACTCAGGGCTATCTAATGAAACAGAAAGTTGGAAGATTCAGGACAGTCAAAAGAAAGTACTTCACAGTTGACTATGGAACATAGGGCTATCAAGGGTTCCTAGCCATAACAGGTATGTTCTGCCTCCATGGTCAAAGGCAGTAATGATTCTGAGTACCATTTGCTGGAAGCCACGGGATGGGAGAGTGCCTTGCTTGCTGGTTTCACACAGCCATCTAGTTGGCCACTGTGAGAGCATGATGCTGGACTAGGTGGAACAGCTGGCCTGATCCAGAAGGACATTCTTAGGTTCATATGAATTAACTACCAAACAAGGTAATAATGGCCACCACACTTTAAAAGAGCATTAGACAAATTCATGGGTGATAAGTTTACCAACAGCTGCTAGCCCAAATGGCGATGTTCTGCTCCAACGTTTGAGACATCATTCCTCTGAATACCAGATGTTTGGAACTGAAAGTAGAGACAGCGCTGTTGCACTCATGTCCTGCTTATGGGTTTTCTATGGGCATCTGTTTGACCGCTTTGAGAACAGGCTATTGAACTAGATGGGCCTTAGGCTTTATCCAGCAGAGTTCTGATTATGCTCTCACGAAAGGAATGGCTTTGTCCAAATTGCTAAACACAATTGTGTATGGGTTTATACCATTAGCTACCCCTGTCATTTGATGGATTGCTCCCTGAATATGGGTGAGAACCTCATTTCTAGTGCGCTGTCATTGTCTCACCTGGGTAATGGGGAGGTGGGCTGCAAGTAAACATCACCCCCCAGCCCTCCGTAACCCTCACGGGGTCTCGCTCTTCTGTAGAGAATTCCTGCAAAACTAAACACAAGAAATTAGTGGAGGTGATGAAACATGAGCTATGAAAGCCTAACAATCTTACAAATTAGATCTTTCTCTGCTCAGAGAGAAATGATGCTAGTTACAGGCAATCATGCTTCCATCATATCAAAAGGAAATTAAATTGAGAGAGTAACGGCAGATGGCATCAGGAACAGCACTCAGAAAATGTGCTGGGAATGAACTAGCTAAATCAATACTATCCCCACTGCAATATCTATCTATCTATCTATCTATCTATCTATCTATCTATCTATCATCTATCTTTTTCAAACGTATATTCAGCCATTTTGGTCATCAGCGGCTCCTAAAAATGGCGTACAATTTTTTAAAAATACGCATACAAGAGCAAAAACCCAAGATTAAAACATGTGAACATTTCAGTGGACAAACAATAAAACATCAGAGCAGCACCACCAAGATAAAAAAATTAGAAGGACTCAACCCCCTGTTGTATGAAAGAAAATGCTTTTGCTATCTTTCAAAAAGCCCTTGGTGAATCTGTCTGCTAAACCACCCTGGGTAATCAATTTTACAGAGTGAGTGGCACCACCAAAAATATCCTACCCCTCATATCAGAAGTCTGGGGCATACGTAAAATTCATACAGAATATCATCTGATGACCTACACAAATAGGAGGAGACAACCCCTGAGGTAACATGGAACTAGGGCTGAAAGGTTAAAAACACAACCCAGTTTTGTCTGGAAAGTAACAGGAAGCCAGAATCAGAAATAAGTTCCCGGCAGCTGGCGCTAGTTCACAGCCAAGCTGCCCCAGAACAACCACATTTCCTAAACGCACTCTCTATTCAGCAGTGATGGAACTTCTCACATCCACATACTCATCAAAATAGCTCATGTCTTTAGCATCTTGGCTGAAGTCACATAACCCTTGTGGTAATAACAACAACAACAACAACAACAACAACAACAACAATAATAATACAAAATATAATATTTATGCTCCACTCATTTATGCTCCCAATGGCATCTTAAAAACACGATAAAACATCAAACATTAAAAACTTCCCTAAACAGGGTTGCCTTCAGATGTCTTCTAAAAGTCAGATAGTTGGTAAAAGTTCCCTTTAAAACATACTTCAAGAACTTTAACCTGCTTATGCTTGGAGCTCTCACAACACCATCCTTCTCTTGCTCAGTAAAATGTTAGCCAGTTTTAATCCATGCTGGTGCCCAGCATTTGGCCCTCCTGAAATAGCTGTGATATACATGGGCCACCTCACTCTCCTTAGAGGGGCAATGGTTCAGAACCATTATCCAAGTGCCTGAATTCCCATAGGACAATGAAAGGGACTGGGGTCCTCATTCATGTTCCCCCCTTTGTTTGTCCTCCACTGTCCTCATCTAAACACAGATCCCTTTGGGCAAATAGAAGGGATCATGCAGACCATTTGGGCAACCCGACCGGCTCCCTCAAGTCCCCAGCCTCCTCTATCACCCCATCCCTCTGCTCAGCCTGCTCAACTTGTATGATTTCTGAGGGCACATGCCAGCGTATCCAATTTCTCAATGCTTCACTGCCACCCTTGGCTGTGATGCTGCCAGGGAACCATGGATGGCACATTGCTTGGCTCCCTTCTGTTTTACTCCTCTTCTGCACCAAATTGTCTTCAGAAAATCCACTTACAGCCAAAGCGAATGGAAGCTTCTCTGCTGACTACGGTGCCCACCGAGTTGGATGCCACACACTGGTAGGACCCAGTGTCTTTGGCTTTCACTGGGTTGCTGATCACCAGGTTGCCCCCGTTCAACCTATAACGGGAATCTGGCTCTATTTTGATCTCTGTGCCATTCATCTTCCACCTGCCAAGACAATGGTATTTGGTTGGAGTGGGGAAAGAACAGAGTCATCACAGCTGCACATTAACATTGTCCTGAATAACAACACACACTGGCATTTATGATGTACACAAAAACCCTCAATAGGACCTATTGTAGGACAGTGGCTGAATGGTGGATGCTGTCTCAGTAGCTACAATGCCAGCCCAGTAATCAGGGGGCGAAATGGCTGCACTTTGACGAATGCTAAAGAAAATCCAAATCTCAATGATTATTCTAAGAGCCTTTAGGCTGTGTTTTATCTCACCAGGAAGCACATCACTCACCAGGGTTGGCCTCAACATCTCTGACTGGGTTTGTTTGATACTGCTATAAATTATTTAACTTTGCTCTGCAGGCCTTCCTGCTTTCCAGATCTAGTCTTCTGAAAAATGCTCTCTCATTTTGCCCTATCCTGTTCATGGATGCTTCCAGACAGGGACGCTTCAGCAGCACCCAACCATTGCTCTTCTGCTTCCAGAGTGGAATAACAATGCTATTCCCAGACTTCTGTGAGGAGCCCCATTTTCCCCAGCCCCAAACATTTGGAAGGGACACTTTGGAAGGGACATTGAGACCATTGTGTATTGGGAAAGGGTTAAAGCAGGCATAGGCAAACTCGGCCCACCAGATGTTTTGGGACTACAACTCCCATTATCCCTAGCTAACAGAACCAGTGGTCAGGGTTGATGGGAACTGTAGTCCCAAAAACATCTGGAGGGCCGGGTTTGCCTATGCCTGGGTAAAAGACTCCTTTCACCTTCATTGCACTCTGAGTCATGATTCCAAACCCCGACTACAATTGGGGCGGGGAAGAAAAATAGCTGGCGTAAAGGAAAAAGGACTTAGTGGAGTTGGAGTGGATTTATGGAGATAAGAGACAGACCAGAGAGAGAAAATAACTACAGAGAGGGTGGGGAACCTGTTTCAGCCTGAGGGCTCAGTTGGCCACCTAGTCCAATCCCCTGCAATGCAGGAATCCTCCCCACAGCTGTCCCCAGGTGGCCTCGAACCACCAACCTTCCAATTAACAGCCAGACGCAGTGACCCATTGCACCACAGATGCACTAACAGAAGACGACTTATCTGCAATCTCGGCCCTGTGATGCTTAGTACCAAGATCAGAGATCGCTTTGCCTAATGGCTCAGAGCATATCTCCAATCTAACGATTAGATTTTAATCACGAGAAGTTAGTAGATGTGCCAACTGAGCCAAAGCAAGGCGAGTAATGGTAAGTCAGAAAATGACATGGAACGATTGGCAGGTGGGCAGGGCTTATTGGGACTGGCTTGGTTGACCAGACTGAGGGATGTGGTAGGCCACATTAAGCTTTTGGACCAGAGGTCCCCCACTGATGAGTTAGAGCAGGCTTCCTCAAACTCGGCCCTCCAGATGTTTTTGGCCTACAACTCCCATGATCCCTACCTAGCAGGACCAGTGGGCAGGGATGATGGGAACTGTAGTCTCAAAAACATCTGGAGGGCCGGGTTTGCCTATGCCTGGGTAAAAGACTCCTTTCACCTTCATTGCACTCTGAGTCATGATTCCAAACCCCGACTACAATTGGGGCGGGGAAGAAAAATAGCCGGCGTAAAGGAAAAAGGACTTAGTGGAGTTGGAGTGGATTTATGGAGAGAAGAGACAGACCAGAGAGAGAAAATAACTACAGAGAGGGTGGGGAACCTGTTTCAGCCTGAGGGCTCAGTTGGCCACCTAGTCCATGATCCCTACCTAGCAGGACCAGTGGGCAGGGATGATGGGAACTGTAGTCTCAAAAACATCTGGAGGGCTGAGTTTGAGAAAGCCTGAGTTAGAGCAAGCTACCCAGGCCAGAATAGCTGTGCAATAGGCCATTTATGTTTATTGAATTAAGCAATTATTCCACTGAGCTGAAACACCCTCAGGTTTTCTGAACTCAAAGGTGGGGAGGAAGCTGAGCAGGGAAATAATGAAACAGAGTTTAAACCAACATATTTAGCCTGCAATCCTATATTCACTTTCCAGAGAATCAGCCCCATTGAACTCTGCAGGACTTACTCTTGAGTATAGGATTGCCCTGTTTAGAATCCCATGGACATCAACTGGAGAGAGTTGGAATGCACTCTTTTCCATTTAGTTCAATGGGACAGAAAATGCTTGCCTTTGGTCCCTGAGATGAATGAGCAGGACAGCAGGGTATGTGTGAATGCAAAACAACAACAAACCACTGTCATACATTTGTGTATATCGCAGCCATAGGCTTTCCAACAAAAACACTGCTATGATCACGTAACCTCACCTATAGGTCGCAGGAGGGCTGGCTCGTGCTTGACAAACCAACAGTATTTGCTCCTCTGTTGATCCTTCTGGAAAGATGATGTTACGTGGTTGTTCTTCAAAGATTGGCCCATAGTTTCTTAGAGTACTCTCTGCTGGCTGCAACACTGCATGAGAAGGTGAAAGAAATCTGAAATGCTCAGACTGAGTACAGAACAGAAGCAGTAGGAAACATTTAATCAAAATGACAGCTGCTGCGAACTCTCCAACTTCAGCATTCCACTAAACAGAAAGAGGTGTTGTGATGCTCAAAACCTTGCAAAACTGTATTTCAGCATCCTGCTTCCTCTGTTTTGTATTTCCTATCCTTCAGACGATCACAGCAAGCACAGGCCCTTTGCAGTGGTGGCCTCATGTCGACAGAACTCAATCTCAAGGGATGCACATAAGCTCTTTCGAAAGAGGCCTCCAATAAGTTTTTATATTGATCTGCTTTTTGTTAAAGACACTGGAGAAAGTTTTAAATGGTTGCTGTTCTCGATGTCAAATAATGCTAAACTTCAATTTGTTTTCTCTGGATTGCTGAATTGATCTGGAGGTATTTTATACTGCTCTTTAATGCAACATTTCACATGTTTTTTATATGTTATGTGGTTGTCATAATGCTAATGATGCTGGTTGTGTATTATCTTAAGAGGGCTTTTGTTTTGAAAGGTGGCATAAAAATTCTGAAATAAAATTAAATACTCAACTTTCTTGAATATTGAACTGACATAGATTAAATCAACCATTTATAGTGATCCTAAGTTATTTACAATAACCATGTAAAAAATCCTAAAATGCTGGCCAGTTCTTTCTTAGTTCTTCTGAAGATGGGACCCATGCCTATTTGCTGAGGCAAGATGCAAGAGCTTGCCTCAGGATGGACCATAGCTCAGCGACAGAACATCTGTTTCACACGCAGCAAGTCCCAGGTTTAATCCCCAGTATCTGCAGGTAGGACCAGAAGATATTCCTACCCCAAACTCTGGAGTGCATCTGCTAGAAAGCTGAGATACACCTGAGCTAAATGGACCGATGAACAAGATGGAGCCATGCTCTGACTTGGCACAAGGCACATTCATAAATTCCAGCTGTTGACACAACATTAGACTTGCTTCTGTGCACATCTGAATTTTCAGCTGCTAAGTCAGAAAGAAGCCAGGATTACCCATGACTGAGGTATAGGATGTGAGTTGCCTTTTCATATTATATCTGCCTTCGCTCATGTTAATTCTCCCCACCCACCAGTTTTTAGTAATCAAAATATATCACAAAAAGAAGCTGTTCATCCATCTTTGTTTCAATGTGAACGGTTATGACAGGCATATTGCTGCGTCACAAAGCTTTGCGGCTCCTCAAAACGAAATCTATTTCAGAACCGCCCAGCTTTCAATCATCAGCAAAGTTGTAGTAGCCGGGGTGGGAAACAGAAACTCTGTGCTGCATCCCTGACTCATTGCCATTATCTTGAAAGCGCCTGTTCTGCCACTTGAAACCAATTCCCAGCCCTAGCTAGTCTGTTTCATTATGTGATGAGATTAGAGCTATACGAAGCCAGTAGCCTGATGGGAGGCTCCCAAGTGGTTTAGAATGGAGTTAATCGCCATCCCACCAGTTAGTCCTCTTCTGCTTTGTTGCTATGGACAGGATGGCATTGTTTCAAACTTGCTGTTCTCACAAGCACCATATTCTATGCAACAGTGGCTTCCGACCGGGGGAAAGACCAACAGAACAAAAGTTCAGGCTCACCAACCCCTTTACTTGGAGATCTCTTATTTGATGTCTGGGCTGTTTCAGTTTATGCACAGGAAAAGGGGGGGGGGGACACACTAACCTAGTTTCAGCAGCTGCCTAGACATTAGCCAATTATACATCGCAGCCACCTCATGCAGCGCTAAGCTAAGCCAGTTATTTTATTATGTGTAGCTAGCAGGGACCGATCCACGTTGGGCCACATCTCCCGCTTTGCTTAAGTGTTCCTTCCAGGCTTTGGGAAGAAAGGAGTTTATCCTTATGGGTTGGTCTTTCTAGAGTTGCTGCTGGGGTCACCACTTCAGAATAAAATAGTGGAAATATTATAAGATACCAGCATAGGAAATGATCTTATACTGAGTTTGATCACTGGGTCTTTCTAGCTTAGCAGTGTCAACACTGACTGGTCGTGTCTCTCTACCTGGAGATGCCAGGAACTGAACCTGGGACCTTTGGCACACAGAGTAGGTGCTCTACTGAGCTGTGTGGCTTCCCTGATATAGACACTGTGGCTAACAGATTCAGCGAGGTCTGGCATACTGCACCTTGAGAAATACGCCCGCAGTTGAAAAACGAAGCAATGATATCTAAAACAAATCTCCTTTCTCCAGGCTGCCCTGCTCCTCACTCATCTATTTCTGTCATTTGTGAAATCTATTCCAGAAGGGGATGCTTCAAATAAGCTCACAGGAAAAGGCGGGAGAGGACATTATAGGAGGGTAAATGCCATGTGAATGCAGAACTGCTCCTATGACAAAACAAGACTGGGAGGGGAGCCCAATTTTAAGAAGGTGGAAGTGGAAAACTGCCCCTCGGCTTATCTCCCCACAAGCAGCATTTCCCTCAGCAGAGAGCCAATACTAGAAGTAACTTCAGGAACAGGCCTTAGGGAGCAGTGCCAAATTAAACCTTGTGGGGGGGCCATAGGCAGTCAAAATATCAGGGGGGAGGGGGCTCGCTATGATGTAGGTTTCTGAGTCAATGGGGATTTCTCTTCCAAATTCAAATTATTGCAAGATCAAATCAATATTATTTTGATCCATTGTTGCGGGGCTCCTAAAAGGCATGGGGTCCATGGGCCAGTCCCTACTCTGTCTATTTGGTAATCCAGCCCTGTTAGGGAGAGGGAAAATGGTGAAACAAGCTGTGGGAAAGGGAGACTTCTCTAATTTTCACCCACACTCCTTTTCTGTGGTTAAAATTGGATCCACCCGCACCCTAGTCTTCCTATATTCTACATACAGGTGAAACCTACAGAACTGTCACCATCATGTCAAGTTTAGTCCTAAATGTATTATTATTATTATTTACATTTGTATACCACCTTTATGCTCACTGGAAGGACAGATCCTGAAGCTGAGACTCCAGTACTTTGGCCACTTATGAGAAGAGAAGATTCCCTGGAAAAGACCCTGATGTTGGGAAAGATGGAGGGCACAAGGAGAAGGGGACAACAGAGGATGAGATGGTTGGACAGTGTTCTCGAAGCCAGCAACATGAGTTTGACCAAACTGTGGGAGGCAGAGAAAGACAATGCCTGGCGTGCTCTGGTCCATGGGGTCACGAAGAGTCGGACACGACTAAACAACAACAACAACCTTTATAGTCCAAGGATCTCAAGGTGGTGTACATGGTTCCCCTCCTCCCCTTTTCATCCTCACAACAACCCTGTGATGTAGGTTAGGCTAAGAGATGGTGACTGGCCCATGGTCACCCAGTGAGCTTCATGACTGAGTGAGGATTCGAACCCTGGTCTCCCAGGTCACAGTCCAGCATTCTAACCATTACGTCACACCGTTGTCAGTTCCACATTCAATGCACATTTAAAGCACATGGCTTTCAACAAAGAGGCGCCATAGTTTACCTCTCATAGAGCTACAGTTCCCAGGATTACTTGAGGGAAAGCCATGTGCTTTGTGCATGTCGGTTGTGCTTTAATTGTATGGTGTGGATGTGACCAAACAAAAAGGGGTTTGTTGATTGTAGAGAATACATCTGCAAGTATGCCAATAATGGGCTCCCCACTACCTTTTTTCTGTGGTGGTGGGGGTACTTCTGTAACATCCAAACATCCATGCACCACTTGTGCTGAGAACAAATAACACTGGATTAATTGAAAACAACAAAAAGATAAAACAATAATAGCGAAAGGCTCATTTGCTCCTACTTGAGCCTGGGAAGAGGTATGTTTATCCCGTCTCAGTTGGAAGTGGCTTTGTCCTTGACACTGAGGGGCAGCCGAACAATAAGGATGCAATATTGACTTAAGGAAGGTTGTAATCTGCTAATGACATTCCAGTATCTAAAAGCAGATGTACTTAAAGCTCAGAGTCATCTGTGGGGCGGGTGGTAGCCGGGGAGGGGGGTGGAAGGGCAGAAAGGGACAGGATTCACGGAGGGTACTCAAAACGCAATAAATAATTCATGATAATTGCAAGATATTTTGCGTTCAAAAGCCCTGTTTGTTAAACCTCAAGCTCCTGGTTCCAAATATCAGGGGAGTGTGTGTGTGTGTGTTTGTGTGTGTGTGTGTTTTAAAAAAAGAAGATTGCAGAAGCAAAACCTGGCTAATCTCCCATTTTAATTCTGCCCAAACTCTGCCTTCCCTGGCCATGTCCCCTGCTGCCCTCGTCATATGTCTGTGCAAGGGCCGTGGAGTATAAGCTGTCAGGTATTGATCTTGGAGCATGCAAGAAGATCGGCCAAGTCTGCCCACCTGAGATTTCAATGTGTCTGGGTGAAACAACAACATGTGATTCGAAAAGAAGGTGGGTGCCAGTGTAATGGAAGGGCAGCCTGTGTTTGCAAGACCCGCGACAGGTCCTAGGGGAGGAAATGCAGAGGCAACGTAATATAAAATTCTCATGGTCAGTGTGTTGCCTTTTCCAGTTATCACATCTACTGTGTTGACTGGAGCATGGCTGGAGCAGCCGGGCGTGAGCTACTGGAGGACCACATCATGCCACCAGTGGCAAAGAGAGAGAAAGATTGATAGGACAGCCAGTACAAGAGACTGTGAAATCCTGTGCCATTCAGCAGTAGCTTGATGCTCAGTAAAACAAACAAACCAAAAAAACACCAGGTAATAAACAACTACCCATTGTTTGTGTGCAAACCTTTAGTTGCTCATTCTTGTATATTATCAACACACTATAAAGGCAGAGCTGTAGAGACTGGGTGAAAAACTGGCAACCCTACCAGCAGCCTCCTTTTGGGGGAAGCAAAGCTGTAGCTCTGAGGAAGCTATATGAAGCTCTCTTCCTCTGAAAGGAAAGGGGCGCCATCATTCATGCAGCAGCTCCATCACATTGATGTCTACCAGTTGGCTCTTTGTGGCTCAGACAGCATTTAGTACTCATAAGCAGATCCATTTTTTTGAAATATTGGATTATTCAAACCTATGTATAGCCTATGAAGTCAGAAATAACAGGCAGAATAAATTCAGCTACTGCTCAGACTGGCTTAAAGTTCCAAGATGAACACAAAGCAGTAAATACAGAGCTTAAGACTTATGCACCCTTACAAGGGAGTAAAGGGCCTTACTTCTGAGTAAACTCATTCGGAAGTGTGTTGTAAGATTGCACTCCTAAGCACACTGACTTGGGAGTAAGCACCATAGAATACAGTGCAGTTTGCCTCTGTGTAAACATACATAGGATTGTGCTGTATGCACCTGTCCTTTCCTGAATTTTGGCATATGAAAAGAGAAGGTAGACATGGCTTGTAAGAAAACCAGAACAGATCTAAAGAGCTCTCATAATAATGGTCAAATCTTCAGCCAGTAACACTGTGATGTTTCTGAGGCTTTTTCTTCAGAGCTATTTCTAGACTCCCTTGAACAATTATCTTGCACTTGGTTTACCATAAAATCTTATCACTGCATTACACAAGAGCTTCAGTCCTCCCTAGCCGAAGTTTGCCAGTATTGTACAACAAAACAGAGGCGTAAAGGATTTTGTCTAAGGTTTGCAACAATGCTTTCTAAAGCTCTAAACACAGAAGAACAGGCAAGCCTATCAATTTATAGTCACTATCAATTTATAGAACAATTCAACTCCTATTTCCTCAACTCTGGCTGTGTGAGAGTTTGAGAGTGGGGAGGCAACTGGAGCTCCTTGTTTCACTGCCCAAGGAAAACCTAGCCAAAATATTGGTTTTCCTTTCTGAAAAGGCAGTCTTAATTTGGGATACCAAGCTCTAGATATTTTCTCAAATATCGACGATAAATCTTAAGCCAACACCATTTTGGGATGAAGCCATTTCTGACCGTCTTTCATCCTGATTCCTTGTTCATGGTCACAGTGAGAAATTTCCACCCATCCAGCCATCGTTATACTGATCTTTTTTGTCATATGTTAACAGCCATTAGGAAATGCTCCTGTAGGGCTTTGTAGATGACTTATTCCTTATGGTCTCTGCTTGAGCACATACAAGAAAGTCTTCTAAATTCAGCTGGTTAACAGCAAAACCTAGCGTTGCCTTGATGTCGCCAACATATGTGGGTCAGACCAGTTTCCACACAGGCTAATTGCCTCCTGAAGTAGGCCAGCCACCTTCCCAAGAGACTCAGGCAACATTAAAAGGTAATTAGATATTTATAAAGGACATCGAAGCAGCCTCTCCCCAAGATGATGAATTAGCTCCAAGTCATTATCTAATTCTCAGCCATCTGAAATGAAAAGCCTTCCCACTGAGAGATCAACCTTTTAAAGTGTAGCCGGAGACATCTAAGAAACAGCAATAGTTTGGATGGAACGGAAAATGGAGATTTGTGCATTAAGGTGAAGGATGGACTGCCGCAGCAAATGGGTCAATGATAATGGCATAGAACCAGCTCAGTGATCAAGAAGATGGTCCAGAGATGATGTTCAAATAGTAGGGGCGTGTTTTGGTTCTGTGTGTACCCCAAATTAAGAGGTGAATCGGTGTGATTCGGGGAAGGCCCCCACATTTCTGAGGCAAAAGTGCAGCTCCTAAGGTGCATGCTAAGTTTCTGAGTTGCTCTGTGGCCTCAGCTCTCCAAAAATACACGGCTGGTTCCCTGCCTGGAGAAATAAAACCACGCTTATTGGGGAAATGCCCAGAGCTCTAGAAGGGGATAAAGTGGAGAAGTAATGGTTGGGGAATCTTTTGCTTGATGGACAGGGCAAGCTTTTAATCAGAGTGAATTGTTTTCCCAGGGCACTCCAATCACAGTGATTTGGAGCAACAATTAAAAACTGCATACCCACCAACATGTCAAGGCCGAAAACTGGGACTCGCATGAGGTTTTAGGGTGATGTACAGACCCCCAAAACAGGGTGTCCCAATTTAATCGGGACAGTTGAGGGGTATGAAACTGCATTTGTCTTTCATGTGGATCTATGTCTTCCCTGTGCAAGTCAATGGAGATATCACAAAAATCCATCATGGGGGCAGATGCCCACCCCCGGCATTGATTCTTGGGATAGCAAGATTCTTGCTTGGGGCATGAAACTTTCCCTACGCATATTTCCTGTTCCGTCCCTCCTGCCCTTCTCCTGTGCAGGACAATGCAAATATATTTCTATCTCGCAGGGAGACAAGGTTGTATCCCCCCGCCAACTGGGGAGGATAATAGCAAAAGCCTTGCCCTCAACATTGTTCCTTGGGTAACAGGGTCATAGCTGTCTCCCCCCCTCTCCCTCCCCCCCCTGTGTGTGTGTGTGTGTGTGTGAGAGAGAGAGAGAGAGAGAGAGAGAGAGAGAGAGAGAGAGAGAGAGAGACTCTCATCCCAAAACAGTAAAGTTTGCCCTTGCAGGAGAAGCAGACATGCTTTGTAGCATGTCTACAAAGGGACGTTTTAAATGCTTGACATTTTACTGTGTCTGTATATTTTTTGGGAAGCTGCCCAGAGTGGGGCAACCCAGGCAAATGGGTGGGGTATAACAACAATTTTCCCCTGTGGATTGGAACCTGGAGCACAGTTTTAAGCAAAGACAGGATAGAAACAGGTAAGAATTTTTAAAAATACACAGGCAAATTCTGGGGCCTGTGCATCCCCTATCACATACATTGAACATATTGTAAAATGCAACATGCCTTGGTTCACTGGCTTGGTTCCCCTAATTCAGGTGGGAACCCAGTGGCTATCAAATATTGTTGGGCTCCAATTCTCACCATCCCATCGATGATCAGGGATGATGGGAGCTGGAGCCCAGCAGTATCTGAAGGACTCTCGGCTCCCCACCTCTGCCCTAAGCGGTGCATCAAGATGTCATTATCCACTTGCACAATAAATGCGGCCGTCAAATAAACTCCACACTGCAAATATATATAAACCAAATTACATTTACACAACATATATGGTCAATGATAGAATTCATGTTAGCAGATAATTTCATGTTCTAAATTTTAGTTGAGAGTATGAACAGGATTGTTACTTCACCGGCTTTAGTCCAGTTAGTCTCCAGGCTCAGCCTAAAGCTGGTCCTGACCTTTGAGCCAAGATGGAGGAAGCTCTTACCTGTAAAAGAGACGACGGCTAATGAAAACAAGACAAGCTCCACAGATGCTCCCATTGTAGGCTTCAGAATGTGTTCAACAAACGGAACGGAGGAGGCGAGTGCAATTCTGTAAGACATGGATGAGTTTACTTGTAACTGGTGAGCAGGATTCAGCCTCACAGAACAGAACTCAAGCTTCCCATTACCTACACTCATTTTAACTACTTAATCTTCATATCAAATGCAGTTTGAGATCTTTATGGTTTTTAAGTTTCTGTCATATTTGATTCTGAAGAGGTGCACAGTTTTCTTTATACAAGTTTTTCTGGGACCTTTATCTAATTCCTGTGAGTTGATTCTTTTGATGCCAGTCAGTTTCTCTGATTCAGTTCTCTTTGCCAACTTCTCTCATCTTAAACTTCAATATTAAAAAGCCAGCTGCCTCTCCAGTATCTTCTCTAGCTCCTAAGCTGATTTGTTTATATCCATCATACAAAAAATAATGTCATCTACATATAGATCTGCCCCACTGTCTCCACAGACATGGGGACACCAGCACAGGTGCAAACAAACCTTACAGAGCCAACCCCCTCACAAAGGATAGCCTGATTGCTTGCCCTGTCTTGGGAGTGTGGCCACTTGCCACACTAATAGCTGTGCCTGCCCCACTCTTCAAAAGGAAGGTGCAGGGTTGTGTGTTGCTGGTTGGACCAACATCTTAGCTTGCTCTTAGCCATTTATCCTCTTATGTCCCTGCTGAACCTTCTAACCTGTAGTTTGCCTTATGTACTGATCTGATCTGAGCATTAAAGCTTTGGGAAGACGTATAGAGCTGTTCAGTTCAGTTCTTCATTTCGCAGGAAGGGCCAGGACCAGGGACAGCCCACCCATGAGAAGGGCTGAGGCAGCTGCCTCAGGTGGTGAAAACACATGAGGTGGCACCCATCTGGTCGCCCCGCCACTTCCACCACTGGCAGAGAGGTGGTGCCATTTTCTGGCTTCTCACAAGACCTTGCCAGAACCCACTGGTGCCACTTTGCAGGCACTAGGTAAGGGATGCTTCTGTGGGGATGGCGCAGCAGCGGCACTTTCCCAATGTGCCTCAGGTGACAAAATGGGATGCGCCACCTTTGGCTCGGGCACTTTGGTTTTTTTTAAAAAAGTAATATTTATTGAACAATTAATAAAAATACAGAACAAAAAAAATTTAACAGAGTAAGAAAAAAAAGAACAAAAAAACACCAACAAACAGAACAGAAAAAAGATTAAAGTTTTCATGTCCCATACTTCATCACTAGTTTCTTGACCTCCTCACACCCCCATTTTTGTATTCCAGTTCAAATATTTAGTTCAGCAAATCCTTACCTTCTATCCTTAACTTTACTCAAGATCTTAACCTATATTGAAAATACATTTTCCCTCATTATCTATATTTACATATTCTTATTAATCTTTTTACCAACACCACTTGTTTTCCATCCAACGTCCATTTAACATTCATAAATTTTACAGTATTTCTGTAGATATTCTTTAAACTTTTTCCAATCTTCTTCCACCAACTCCTCTCCCTGGTCCCGGATTCTGCCAGTCATCTCAGCCATTTCCATGTAGTCAATCACCTTCATCTGCCATTCTTCCAGAGTGGGTAGGTCTTGTGTCTTCCAATACTTTGTGATGAGTATTCTTGCTGCTGTTGTAGCATACATAAAAAAAGTTCTATCCTTCTTTGGCACCAATTGGCCGACTATGCCCAGGAGAAAGGCCTCTGGTTTCTTCAAGGAGGTATATTTAAATACCTTTTTCAGTTCATTATAGATCATCTCCCAGAAGACCTTAATCCTTGGGCACATCCACCAAAGGTGAAAGAATGTACCTTCAGTCTCTTTACATTTCCAACATTTATTATTGGGCAAATGATGGATTTTTGCAAGCTTGACTGGGGTCATGCACCACCTATAAATCATTTTCATAATGTTCTCTCTTAAGGCATTACATGCCGTATATTTTATACCGGTGGTCCACAACTGTTCCCAGTCAGCAAACATAATATTATGACCCACATATTGTTTGGCTAGGACACTTTGGAGGCAGAGCTGGTGTTGCCTCTTGCAAGCAGCCACTATTTTTATTGAGGCAATGCTTTTTCATCTAAGTAATATAGCTTTAGCACAATGATAAAGAAGTTTAAAATCAATGATAAAAAAACAACAATCAATTGCTGACAACAAAACATTAGAGGCAAGGATGAGGCACAAAGATACACAACAAATCATTTAGTATATCAAGATGAATGAAAATCAAGCAACATAACCAAGAAAATATGAGTAGCAAAAGACTGCAAGGTGGAAATATTACCAATTGTCACCAGAAGGTGAATACATTGGTATTATTTGAGAGTCTTCCCCCACCCTTTCTTGTGTGTCAGTGTTGCCCTGGAATAAATACCAAGTTGAAATGAATGATCCCAGTCTAGATGGATCTTTGGCCTCTCTCAGCTGACATGCTAAATTAATGTTTGTTCATTACCTCCCATACTTTCCTTATCTAATCTTTTTGAGAGGGTAGCTCCAGCTGCCTCCATTTACATGATTGAAACAGGCAATTTTTGGAGCCAAGTAAGGCTGCCATTCTTAAAACACTTACAAAGGAGTTCAGCTCCACTGAACATACTGAGACTTACTTCCAAGTAAACAGGGATATATGATCCTTGTGGCAGTGGCGGAGCTTCATGCTCCGGCACCAGGGGAGCGGAGAGCAGGCGGGGGTGCAGTTGGCGCGCATCCTGGGGGCATGGTGTGCTGCCTGCAGGGACGTGGTGTGCGTCCTGGGGGCGTGGCGCCCAGTGCGGGTGGGTGGGGCAGCCACAATGGCACCCCACTGGGATCACGCTGCCGGGGGCAGTGTGCTCCCCCGCACTCCTCTTCCTCCGCCAGTGCCTTGTGGTGATACAAAGGATAATGTTTCCAAGTAGTAAAGGAACCTAGAATCCTTTTGGACATGACATTTCTAATTTCCCCACCAGTTGCCTGGGCAATGGAGCATTCCTACTACCATAAAGTGGTAAAAAGTATGCACTTCCCTTCCAACACATAGGACTATATTGATGGAAGATCCTTTGCGTGATCTAGTTAAAGTACTATATCATCAATGCATGTTAGCCCTGGGCGCTATGTAATAAGAACAAGGTTCCTCTGAGCAAGAACAGAGTACCTTTTTTCTTCCCACAGAGCAAGCACAAATGACCCCTAAACATTTGCATACTGAGCCCTGACACTTTTCATAAATATGCCACTACAATGAAGGTACGATGTTAGTAATACTCACCAGATTGCAAAGCCACTTCATTCAGGCAAGTATCATTGCCCAGAATGCAGGATACACATACCCTATTCCTTTTGGAATCTGAGGTTCTTTGCTAGTTCAAATAGGAAACAAAGGCTGACCCAAATCATCTGAAAATCCAAAGGTTATTTTTAACATGACATTAAATACCTTGAGTCTTTCTGGTGATGCACATGTAAGTGCTATTAATGAAGGCAGAAGGAGGAAGTGAGCTGCTGTTATGAACTTAGGTACATTTCAACCCATAAGGATTCCACATCTGAATTATAGACACATGGCTTGCAAATATATAAAGAAAAAGAAAATAAACAACTCTTATAGCATCGCACGGGAAAACGCTAAGTCTGCACCTCTTGCACCATTATTCACTTGGCCTTTCATGACACTTCTGCCACGTGAGGACGGCTTGCTGGGCTTGCATTATTTGCGACTAGGTTCACCACCTGCACAACACTTCTTCACTCAGCTGTTTCTCTCTCACAAGAGTAAAGCTAAGCAAAACACTTTCCATATTAAGAAAAGCAAATTTGGAAGGGGGAATCAGAAGAGAGGGTAGCAAAAGGGCAAGTGTAGGACACGGATTCTGCTTGCCATACAACCTTGGACAAATCAGTTTTTAAGAAGTCCTGATTGTTGCAGTACTCTGTATTGTATAATAGATATATAACATGCATATTCATGTATATTTAAGTAATTCACAGGCTCTGTATATAAACTAGTATTGACAACACAATGAGCCATGAATGAAAGATGTGGCATAGCCGCCTTCACAATTTCTGCTCCCAGACTTCAAATTCAGCATGCTTGGTTTACAGAGTAGAAAGACAGTATCACTGGGTACAAGTCCTCTGGGATTTGCAAAGCCAGCCACCTGAGCCCTTCCATCTCTCACAGCCATCGTGGCAAGTAATCATTTCATCTACTCTGTTTCGAAGATTCATCCACTAACCTGTTTAATCAAAAAGCATCCAGATTTCATCTAAAATCCAATCATGATAATTGCCTTAAAACCAAGGACTGCAGTTTTGTGCATGTTGTGAAGTTCCAGGCCATGAGCTAGATGCAGAACTTGTTGTTGTTGTTTAGTCGTTTAGTCGTGTCCGACTCTTCGTGACCCCATGGACCAGAGCACGCCAGGCACTTCTGTCCTCCACTGCCTCCCGCAGTTTGATCAAACTCATGCTAGTAGCTTCAAGAACACCATCCAACCATCTCATTCTCTGTCGTCCCCTTCTCCTTGTGCCCCCCATCTTTCCCAACATCAGGGTCTTTTCCAGGGAGTCCTCTCTTCTCATGAGGTGGCCAAAGTATTGGAGCCTGAGCTTCACGATCTGTCCTTCCAGTGAGCACTCAGGGCTGATTTCCTTCAGAATGGAGAGGTTTGATCTTCTTGCAGTCCATGGGACTCTCAAGAGTCTCCTCCAGCACCATAATTCAAAAGCATCAATTCTTCGGCGATCAGCCTTCTTTATGGTCCAGCTCTCACTTCCATACATCACTACTGGGAAAACCATGGCTTTTACTATACGGACCTTTGTTGGCAAGGTGATGTCTCTGCTTTTTAAGATGTTGTCTAGGCTTGCCATCGCCTTTCTCCCAAGGAGCAGGCGTCTTTTAATTTCGTGACTGCTGTCACCATCTGCACTGATCATGGAGCCCAAGAAAGTAAAATCTCTCACTGCCTCCATTTCTTCCCCATCTATTTGCCAGGAGGTGATGGGCCCAGTGGCCATGATCTTCGTTTTTTTGATGTTGAGCTTCAGACCATATTTTGCGCTCTCCTCTTTCACCCTCATTAAAAGGTTCTTTAATTCCTCTTCACTTTCTGCCATCAAGGTTGTGTCATCTGCATATCTGAGGTTGTTGATATTTCTTCCGGCAATCTTAATTCCGGCTTGGGATTCATCCAGCCCAGCCTTTCGCATGATGAATTCCGCATATAAGTTAAATAAGCAGGGAGACAATATACAGCCTTGCCGTACTCCTTTCCCAATTTGGAACCAATCAGTTGTTCCATATCCAGTTCTAACTGTAGCTTCTTGTCCCACATAGAGATTTCGCAGGAGACAGATGAGGTGATCAGGCACTCCCATTTCTTTAAGAACTTGCCATAGTTTGCTGTGGTCAACACAGTCAAAGGCTTTTGCATAGTCAATGAAGCAGAAGTAGATGTCTTTCTGGAACTCTCTAGCTTTCTCCATAATCCAGCGCATGTTTGCAATTTGGTCTCTGGTTCCTCTGCCTCTTCTAAATCCAGCTTGCACTTCTGGGAGTTCTCGGTCCACATACTGCTTGAGCCTTCCTTGTAGAATTTTAAGCATAACCTTGCTAGCATGTGAAATGAGTGAAATTGTGCGGTAGTTGGAGCATTCTTTGGCACTGCCTTTCTTTGGGATTGGGATGTAGACTGATCTTCTCCAATCCTCTGGCCACTGCTGAGTTTTCCAAACTTGCTGGCATATTGAGTGTAGCACCTTAACAGAATCATCTTTTAAAATTTTAAACAGTTCAGCTGGAATACCATCACTTCCACTGGCCTTGTTATTTGCAGTGCTTTCTAAGGCCCATTTGACCTCACTCTCCAGGATGTCTGGCTCAAGGTCAGCAACCACACTACCTGGGGTGTACGAGACATCCATATCTTTCTGGTATAATTCCTCTGTGTATTCTTGCCACCTCCTCTTGATGTCTTCTGCTTCAGTTAGATCTTTACCACTTTTGTCCTTTATTATGGTAATCTTTGTACGAAATGTTCCTTTCATATTTCTGATTTTCTTGAACAGATCTCTGGTTCTTCCCATTCTGTTGCTTTCCTCTATTTCTTTGCATTGCTCGTTTAAGAAGGCCTTCTTGTCTCTCCTTGCTGTTCTTTGGAAATCTGCATTCAATTTCCTGTATCTTTCACTATCTCCCTCGCATTTTGCTTGCCTTCTCTCCTCCGCTATTTGTAAGGCCTCGTTGGACAGCCACTTTGCTTTCTTGCATTTCTTTTTCATTGGGATGGTTTTAGTTGCTGCCTCCTGTATAATGTTGTGAGCCTCCATCCATAGTTCTTCAGGCACTCTGTCCAGCAAATCTAAATCCTTAAACCTGTTCCTCACTTCCACTGTGTATTCATAAGGGATTTGGTTTAGATTGTATCTTACCTGTCCAGTGGTTTTTCCTACTTTCTTCAGTTTAAGCTTGAATTTTGCTATAAGGAGCTGATGATCTGAGCCACAGTCAGCTCCAGGTCTTGTTTTTGCTGACTGTATAGAGCTTCTCCATCTTTGGCTGCAGAGAATATAATCAATCTGATTTCGATGTTGCCCATCTGGGGATGTCCATGTGTAGAGTCGTCTCTTGTGTTGTTGGAAAAGCGTGTTTGTGATGACCAGCTTGTTCTCTTGACAGAACTCTATTAGCCTTTGCCCTGCTTCGTTTTGATCTCCAAGGCCAAACTTGCCAGTTGTTCCTTTTATCTCTTGATTCCCTACTTTAGCATTCTAATCCCCTATAATGAGCAGAACATCCTTCTTTGGTGTCACTTCGATAAGGTTTTGTAAGTCTTCATAGAACTGGTCAATTTCAGTTTCTTCAGCACCAGTATTTGGTGCATAAACTTGGATTACTGTGATGTTAAAAGGTCTGCCTTGGATTCGTATCGAGATCATTCTATCATTTTTGAGACTGCATCCCAGTACAGCTTTCGCCACTCTTTTGTTGACTATGAGGGCCACTCCATTTCTCTTACGGGTTTCTTGCCCACAGTAGTAGATATGGTAGTCATCCGAACTGAATTCGCCCATTCCCGTCCATTTTAGCTCACTGATGCCCAGGATGTCAATATTTATTCTTGCCATCTCATTTTTGACCACATCCAACTTACCCAGGTTCATGGTTCTAATTATACCAAAGTTATGAGGTTACTGAATACAGTTTTGGATCAAATGTCTCCCTAGACTATTTATTTGTTTGTTTGCTTATTAAAAAGATGGATGATGCAAAATTGCTCTCTCTCTTTCTCCTCTGTATCAGCTCAGCAGGTAGAGTCGGCACAAAACCAGCTACATTTAGTTAGTCAAATGAGCAGATTTGTCTCAAAGACACAGGGGGTGCAGACAGAGTTGAGTAAGGAGGAGGCTGTGCTGATTATAACTGAGCTCTCCATTTTCTTGCTTTATAAAATATAGATGCTGTATTCAAATGAAAGTGAATCTGGTCCCTTCTCTCCCTGGGCATTTAGCCTAAACAAACTATAGTGTCAGGGGAATAAGTGGCTGAATAGGCAATCACATAATAAAATAACAGCAGTAGAACTGCAATAATTTTGGGTGTGTTAATTCTCCTGTCTTTTTTCCCCTGCCTTCCAGTAGGTCATGAGTGACTATTACAATTTGAACCCCAGCTACTGTTGCTCTGAATTTACAGACTTCAGACTCAGTTTCTATTACTTCCAAAAGTACAAAATGACTATATAGTGCTCAGAGCTCTATGACTCACATAATGATATTTCAACCGCCATTTCTTTCTTCATTTTAATACCTCTTTTACACCTACGTTTCTGGTGCATGTGAATGCAAGGCTGGGCTCATAAGCACCACTTATGTGGAGGGAATGCTTATTTTAGCAACAGGATGACCATTCCTCATTTCGGATGATCCCACCACTGTTGATCTTCATCAGTTTGTTAACAGTAGCTTGGGCTTTTCAGACAGCCACACATCAATCACTACCTAAAGCTTCCTAAGTTTTACTTTTAAAAATATTTTCAACCAAGAGAAAAACCAAGGCAGGAAGGGCCAACCAGAACCTAGCAGTGCTAAGAAAGCTGATTATATTTGATAAAAGGTGTGGCATATCTACTTCACAATCTGAAAAGCTTTTTTCACTATGCATTTAGACACCTCTAAAGACAGTGGGCTATATCTAATGTTAGTCAGAGCAGACCCATTGAAATTGATGGGTCGTTAATTTCTTTGGGTTGATTCAAAATAGGGATTTGCTGGATATAACCCATCAAAAGCAATTTTTGCATCATGGTTCCTGAGATCAAGGAGTAAATTTTCATCTACATCTGGGTACACACACCTGAATGCTACTTTGAATCAAGATGGCAGATGATCAATACTGTAATGATTTTGTGGTTGTTCTTTGTTTCTTAAGACTTCCTAAACAATGCCAGTATGGGTTCTAGAATATCACCTGAGGGCACATGATTCGGCTAATATGCTAAGCTAACGAGGACTAGGTCTGATCTAGGCATGCCTGCATGGGAGACCACCCAAGACCACCACCTATACCAGAGCTTTCCAAACTTTTCATGTTGGTGACACACTTTTTAGACCCCTTTCCAGCCCTGGGAGGAGTGTGGGGAGCGTTCATACAACACACCTACACACTGTAGCCAACACACTAATGTATCACGGACACACAGTTTGAAAAGCTGTGACCTATACCAATGTGAGTGCCATGGTGGGAAAAAAGTGAGATATATGTACTAAAGAAATAAATTTACCAACACAAAATTCACTCATAAATTTGCCACACAAAACAGCCCACATCTTGATTAGCACATACTTCCACAAAAGTGTCCCTATCTTTGAAATATTGATCTTGCAAACCCGATTGAGAATATTTTCTATTTCCCTTTAATCACACAACTCATTAAAAACAACTCATTTCTCCAATACCAGTGCAGATTTTCAGGGGAGACCTGTACCTGCATTCTTTTTCTCTCTCCAACTGCTCTCTTCCCCACTGTCTAATTGAATCTAGTAGGCTGCCTGAAAACATCTAGCATCTTGTCTATTTTTTGTTTGCCAGTCTCTTTGCCAACGTTTTGCAGGCCAAATTCAATAGTCCATTATTTCAGCCTGCCAATTATAAGATTCTTCTCTCTGCAAATTCAGCTGATCATGGTATGGAGGCTGCTGCCTTGAAGGCAGTTCTATGGTTGAGCAGCCAGCATAAACCACTTACAGTTACTCATCTAGTAAAGGTAATGAGGAATTTTCTGGAAATGATAAACAATCCAACATATCTGCTCGAAGAGAATTTTTCTTTATCCTTTTCCCAGCTCCATATGACTGGAATTCAATAAAAGGTTTTGCCATACTCTTTTAGGCTGCAAAGTCTACAGTGCAGATGGTGATATTCTGTGCAAAAGGTGTGTTAGTTGTGTACTGTCATGATTATCCTGTATTGGCAGATCCAGTAACAGTTTTGAGGATGTTCCACAGAAGCTGAAGTCTTATTCATGTAGTAAATAAATAGCTCAAGTTCCTGCATGCAGTTTATCACATGTGGCCATGTAAACATTTGCCATGGGTTGCAAATTGCACATGAGATTCAAACAATTTCCTGCATAAAATAACTTCCATGTAGGAGATTCTGTCTGGATAAGATGTTTTCTTAGGTCTGTTTTACACACTACATAGTAACATATTAGATTTCACCGTCAAGCATCCATTCAACAGGGAACCAAAGTCAATCTTTGCTCTCTGATAAGGGTACCTGTTCTCCATAAGACACACAAAGTTTCAAATGCCTGTTTACCATGTTCACACAAAGGCACAAAGAAGCCCCCAGATTCTGCACTTCATCCACATAAATAGATAAACCAGGACCTAAATTCAGAAAGAGGGGCAAGACTGGTATTTGCCTCTTTTCTTGGGATATCATTTCAGAGCTGACTTGGTGCTGATGGATGCTCTGCTGCAAATGCTCCTATCCACTAGGATAGTGCAGGAAGCTGCATGAAAGAACATCTACTAATAGTCAAAGACAGATTGGCTATCTCATAAATGCCCCCGGGACCTAGGATGGATCCATTATCAAGGAACTGATGTTATAGACAGATGCCTACAGTTCCTTTGGGTCTTCCTGCTTTCCTCTCTGATAGGATTCTTTGAGCAAGCTGATGCCTACTTTGGGAAATGATCATAGTGGAGAAAAATCACATGTTATGGCTGTGGGCTATTCTGTAGTTCTATGTACATTAGCAGGACAAGCCCTAGCACAGCTGTTAAGAGGGTATCCTGATAAAAATGCAACTTTTCCATTCCATTTTCATTTCCTCCCACTTTAAATGGCTTATATCCCACTTTGTCTTCCTGAGGGAACCCAAAATGACTAAGAGCAAACAGAAAACAAAGTATCAGAATAATCAGCAAAAACACAGTACATATCAAAATATAAAATGACAAATGATTCTTTAGGATCCTGTTAAAAACACCCAAAGAGACTAGACATAGGCCCATTTAAGGAAGGTGTAAATGGGTGATAAAGAGACTACAGTGGTACCTCGGGTTACATACGCTTCAGATTACATACGCTTCAGGTTACAGACTCTGCTTACCCAGAAATATTACCTCGGGTTAAGAACTTTGCTTCAGGATGAGAACAGAAATTGTGCAGCAGCGACAGCAGGAGGCCCCATTAGCTAAAGTGGTGCTTCAGGTTAAGAACAGACCTCTGGAACGAATTAAGTTCTTAACCCAAGGTACCACTATAATTGTGTGCAGAGCTGGACCTGAACATTTTGCTGCCTGAATGATGAGCTGGTGCCTGTTCCTCCTTTACACCTAGAAGCTGCCCATGCAGACGATTGAATCTTACTTCAGCATGGGTGATGGAACAAAGTCTCCTGAGGGCAGCAGCTGCTCAGGGGGTGCAGGCCAGACCACACTCAGCTCTGTCATCCAACACCTTGCTGCTGTCTCTCCCAGTCCCCTAGCATTGGGTCATCCAACACCTCATTGCCCAAGGTGGTTACTTCACTATAATTAATGACAAGCTACAGCTCATGATTAGTGAGGCGAGAAAGCAGCAGTGAGCTCCTTTCTGGGAGCCCACACATTTGTGTAGTCCCAGTAAGCCATAATTTGGCTTACTGTGTTGTGCAAACCAGGCCAATTTCTCCGAAATGGTCTCAACCTCATGTTTGAGTGTCAATGTGATGAAGATTTGAGCGGGGGAGAGATTATAAAAAATACCACCACAGGAAAAGTTATGTGTCTACAAGGCTCAATATGTCTTCTCTAAGCACCCCAAACAAGAAAGAAATAACATGGCTGTTCTGAACCTCACAGAAGCCTTAATCAAAGACATTAGGAGTAGCTTTCTGAGAGAACAAAAACATACATCCATTCTCACTATCCATGGGTTATTACAATATAATTAGGTTTCTTATCCAGTTAATAGGAACACCGCACAAGAATTTAGTTAAAGTCAACACTATAAATAGTACAAACATGCATTTAATTGAAACCATTGGTTAGTCCATTTGTCTTGGCACAATTTGTCTTTTACAAAGCACATATTAATATATTGTGGCTGCTCGCTCATCATGTCCACTCCGAAGAAACCTGAGAGAAAAAGTGATTTGTTCGTTCAGACATTTGTGACTGCTTAAGAGGATTGCTAGTTGGTTAGACCTGAAATCTGTTTTGGTGGATGCAGTGAGCGGCTTTCTTTTTTGTTTGCTCAAGTTCATTCTCTGACAGTGGCTTGCATATGTTAAATGCAAACTATATTAAACCATTTGCTTGCATATATTAAACTGGACAAATATTCCAATTAACAAAGAACAGTGATTTTCCCAAAGAGAGCAACCAATTGTGTAACAGGGGCAATGTGTACTTTACAGGTCTGTGCAAACCTGCCTTGTAAATCAGTCCACAAAAGTTACCAGCCTGAAAAAAAATGTTTACTAGCTACATTAAATTCCCTGCACTTGTCTGCCTGTAATTCCTTCTCATCTATTGCTACCAAGCTAAGGCCTGACTATAAGGCTAACACGAGCATACAACAAGTCCAAAACTTGGCATTAGATTAAAAATTCAGGATCTTTCTAGCTCTCCTCCTTTCATTTTTAATATCAGCATGACACAGAAATCAAACAACTATTTTCACTCTATGCCATATGCCAGGCAAAGCTTCTGTTGCTCCATTTCTATTTGCCACGCCGCTGTTAAAGCACAGGAGCAGGGTGGAGAGAGCAGGTTCACAATTACAAGCCAACATATTTATTTTGTGTAAAACAAGCCACAGCATAAAATAAAGAATTTGAGCTACACGGGGCAGAATGTTGGTTATTATTATTTTTAATACAGAGTTCACACAATCCTGACAATTCTGGTTCTGGCTTTTACAAGGCATCCTCTAACCAGGAAGCTTTTAGTACCAATTAGGGTTGTCACTCAGTCAAAGAAATCTCAGGCTATTAGTGTTAGAAGTTTCCTGTGGTGTGTTCTTTCTGACATAAAAAAAAAAATTCTTCACAGTAACTTCGTTTTGGAAAAATGTTTGATACTTGCAGGTGTCAATGCATTTATAATCCTGTGGGTTGGAGACTAACAGAGAGACAATAAATGTGGACAGACCCTGTGAGCCTTTGTAGTTGCAGAGAACAAGCTATATTTCAAAGCTGGGAGGATAAACATCACTATCTACTACATAGTAGTTTAAGCTCTCACTGCCCTTTCTGTGCTTGAATGGATATCTTATGACTACCCATCTTATTTTGACAAATGGGCTGCCTATATTAAATTATATGCTTAAGTCAGGATCAAAGTCAGCTGACAATGTTGTTGTTTTCCCCCTCCTGATATATTTGCGACAATAACAATAATAATGGAGGGGGAAGTGGAATAAAGATTGTGAGTTTCAAAACAGACTTTGTTTTCAGGCAGGGCTTGTATACACTTCTGCAGCAGGCGCCATCTTAGAAGAGGCACCCACCCTTTGAAAACCTTTTCTAGCTTGGCACATGCCGGTTGCAATTCCTAGACATCTTTAAGTTAAAAAATAAGGCACTTTAAAAAATATATTGCCCAGTTAATTGGGGACACCTTTTCAGTTGCTCAAGAAGGCTTTAACTGATTAATCTAACTAATTGGGACTGCAATCCCTATGTACACTTAGGTGGGAATGGATCGAGCCAGATTTACCTCAGTATAGGATTGTGCTGTTTAAATGTTGCAGCCGTAGTGATGATATTAAGTTCTATTCCTTTTAGCACACACAAAACTACTTCTGACCCACAGAATGATAAACATGGGTCTTTAAAGTTGACGGTGGTGCTGTGAAATGGGCCTCACTCCCAGAAGCCGTTTGCAAGATCAAGGCTCAGCTCTGCAAGAGTGAAGATGAGATGGCTTCTAAGCATCTGCAAGTGCGCCTTCCTCACACCACTGAGTAACCACAAGCAGGCTGCATGTTTGTGCATACAAGCATGCATGCACATGTCATGCTTCTTCAGAGTTTGTGGCTTCGAGGCCTACTTGAGCTCCGACACTTTTCTCTTTCAAACATTAAACATTGTATTGCGAGTGTTTTCATTCCGAAAAGTGCCGCCGCTAACACCGCTAACTTTTCTGGACCGCTTCTTGTCACATCCCAATGCTCTTTTACCCCCAAAGCTAACAATGCCTCCTCATTCCGCCAGACAGCCAGGACTGCATCTCTCCTCTGCCTTTCACTGTCGCTCACACACATGCATGCTCAACATTCCCTGGGGAGGCAAGTGCACCTGTGTCAGGCCAAGCCCTCAGCTTTTCCTATCACCTTGCCTTTTCTCATCAGTACCACCCTGCATCTCTGCTCACGTTCCCTTGCTCCTCACGAAGTTCACACGTGCACCCACTTTGAGTTCTTCTGATTTGCTCTGACAAGCAGGAGGGAAGCCCTCGCTCATCACCCTGCAGGGCTACAGGGCTTGGCAGGGCTCTGCCAGCTTGGCAGTACCGTGCTTCTCCCCTCCCTCCCTTCATCAGCCTCCAGCCTACAACCAGGGAGAGGGTATTAACAGGATGAGCTGTGAGGCTGTCTTGAGCAATGATGGCTATGCAATCTATTAAACCAGAATGGATGAGTGTCATTTAAACCCCTCCAGTCAGGGAACCAGCAGAGGACTTGGGCAGGAGTCTTGTTCTTTGCTGCAGCTGCAGCATCCCATAATAACCGGGCTATTCCAATGCTGCTGAAGTGGTTGAAGCAGGGGTACAAGGGCTTGTGCCATGCAAAAGTTCATTTGCTAACAAGAAAGAGATGTTGCAAAAGAGTACAAAGGCACCAGATTCCTATTCTACCTCTCTTGTTTGTAAAGGCCATGAAATAATTGATGCCATTCCCGTCTCTGTTTCCTTATTCTCAAAATAGTAACAGCCAATCATTTGCCTGCTACTTTATACTAATAATAAACTACTATTATCTGCAACTGATGGCAATGAACACTGGCAGAAATGGATCAAAGCCCCAGATTCCAAAGTCCCCTACATTTCAAAGGGCTCAAACCAGAGCTGCTGCTGGAATCTGCCAGTTTTAGTGCTTCAGGCAAAATACCCGACTACTACAACTGGCAAAATGGAAACCTCCTTGAAAATCCTGGACAACTCCCAAACCTGCTTCTCTTAAAGCACAAATGAAATTGTATTTTATGCACCAGAGTACTGTAGTGGTTTGAGTGTTGGACTGGCGAGATCCATGTCCAATCCCTGCTCACTAACTCTCTGCTCACTAACCTACCTCACAGGGTGGTTTTGAGATCCAAAAAAGGGAGGGAGGGAACTGTGTAGACTGCCTTGAACTGATTGGAGGAAGGCAGGATGTAAATCTAAGAAATGACAATATTTCAATTAGGATTTCTGTGAGCAGAGATAAACAACACCAGCTTCTGATTGCAACAAATCAGGACGCTCCTGAAGGCACAAATATTTTATTATCTTATGTTGTTATTCGCAATTTACACAATGACCCAAAAGGTTTCACACCACAACTCTTTGCTGAGTTAGAGATTTGTTACGCATATCCTTTAGCAATACTATAATTGGAACATTTGTTTTACATAGGTGAAAGCACAGCTTGTTATCGTATGCGGTAGAGAGTATATGGCGTAAGCCCAACCATTTTCTATTTGCTCACGACTGCCAATACCCTGTAGGGCTGTGGTATGTTCATTAATGGCTGGTCTAGGACTGGGGGTTTGGGCTTTACTGATTCATTGTTCGACTACATGATGGGATGTGGTCGCAACAGAACACTAATGTATGTGGAGCAAGTGCTGAGCATTACCCTTGAACATTTGCCCTTTGACTGCAGTTTCAAGGCATGTCCGCTGCTGAAAGTGAAAGCCTCTCTGCTCCCTCCCTCTCCCCCAAAAGAAAGGATCACATGACTGGAAAACTCTTTCTTGGGTTTCCTCTCACTCATGTGAAAAGGCCTGGGGCAATGCAGTAGCAGAATGCAAGAGCTCAGTTCCCAGCTCAAATTCACAATCAAATGAGTGCTAGAAGTAGCCTGGCATCATTGACTGACCCTAGTCAATCATGTCTGAATTTTCACAAATTAATTTGATTAGATGCTTGCAAACTAAAATCCGGCCAAATCTGTAGAGTAAGCACACAAATAAACAACCAGCAATTAAACCTAGGGGCTTGTCCACACCCGCTTGTCCTGTGCTTAGAAAGTATGGGCCTGAGCTGTTTTCTGCTTGTCCTGTGCTTTCCAGGCACAGGTCTGAGTGGTTTTGCCCTTGCCCAGCCGCTTTCCCATGGAAAACCCATTCTTTAGTGATAAATCAGAGCAAATGGAAATCCACAGAGAACCCATTTGCCGTTTGCTCTGTTTCAGTGCTAAACTGCAGCTTTTCCCAGGGGAAAGTGGCAGGGCAAACAGAAGTATGGATAAGCCTCCAGGAAGGACAGTTCAAAACAGGTCAAGAAATAGTTCTCCCATAAAGGACAGCCCAAGACCTGGGATAATAAAATGATGGCAAGCCTGCAAGCCTTAAAGGAATCAATGGTGGTTTAAAAATCTCATTCTTCAATTTCCAAAAGCTATTTATTTATTTATTTTTAAAAACCTAGTTGTATCACCCTGTGTATTTGAATATTGAAGAAAGCATTCCAATATCAATCATAAGCCAATCCAAGCTCTGAAACATGGGACAACATTGCTTTCCTTTCAGTGCTCATCACTGTTGCCCAACGATATAGTGTTTTCAAAGTCATGAGAATGATTAATCTAAGCCACATATCAAAGCTATTTCAGCAAACATCACTACAAGCCTAATAATTCATTCTTAACCCTTATCACATCTAGAGATATGCTACAGTAACTATTGCCCAGGTTCAATAAGAGGGATAACACATATGGAAGCTGCTTCCACACACTGATTTCTTTGTTGAATTGGGAATCAGTTCCAGATTGAATGAGGATGGACACTGAGATACCTCTCTGTATTGTGATGAATAGGTGGAAGTGAGGCTTCTAGTATTGCCTCCTAACTGAAAATGTGCCATATGGAATAGTAATCTGTATTTCAGAAATGCCACCATATGGAAGCAGTTCGCCTCTCCTGCAGGTTAATGTCTAAACTATGATTATCCAACAGATAACAAGCTTATGTTTTTCCTCAGTAAATATGGTAAAGTGTAGCATCCCAAGTCCAAGCCCACCTCCCGTAATGGGAAGTTAGTCCTATTAAAACCAACAGGACTTGTGCTGTTAAATCTATGGAGGAACTAGACACTGTGGGAGACAGCTCTGGCTTTAGCAAATCCACAAGAAGATGGCCTTGGCATTAGTTTCTGTACAGAACCATCATGATGATTTGCCAACATCTTGGCAGAGTCAACAGTGATTGCCCTCTGGACGACATGCGTGTGAGTGAGAGATCATAATTTTGATATTAATAAAATTCACATGACACCGAGTTATTCTGAATAATTGACTGATGTGTGATGGGTTGGTTCTGAAGAGTGTAGGGTCTTAATTTTTTAAGTGCACAGGATGCATCTACAATGAATTGGGGAATAAAAGGGGTGTAGCTTCCATGCTCCTTGCTTAATGTTATGCTAGCGACACTGCCTTTCTTCCCAAGACCCTCAGCTGTTCTTTGCTGCTGCCATTTGGCAGGCTCCTGGTGACTGTTTTTCTGGCTGGAATGGCAGAACCTAAAGCTGTTTGTTAACTCTCCTTGGCTATGTATTGTAGTTGTTTTTCGATGCATAAAATAGTTCCAAGATGCATCCATGACTTATTTTTGGCGTTGCTCACTCCGTAGTATAGGTAACTGATTTCTTAATTCCATAATGGATACTGACTGCTGATCAAGTTCAGCTACTGATAGATGCCTCCTGGCTTCTGGCTTCCTCAACAGCTATAAGGCATCAACTTTATTGAAGAATGTGAAAAGGTTTCTTTAAAAGAAGAGCTTAAGAAAATACATCTTGCAGAACTAGCCAACCTGGTGCCCCCGAAATAGTATGGATCACTACTCCCATCATCCCTGACCACTGGCCATGCTGTCTGGGGTTAATGGGAACTATAGTTCAAAACATCTGGATGGCACCATGTTGACTACCCCTGGTGTACTCTGATTTATGCCTGCTTAGCATTCCCCATTGATTACTGGGGACATTCTCTCAGGCAAGTGTGCATAGGACTGCAGTCTTAATGTGCCAGGATTGCCATCTGGCTAGGAATTTGTTGACACCACCAACCCTTCAATATCAGGTGGGAAGAAATATAATTCAAATCTGACTTCATTTTACAATTTGAACACTTTCAATATTCAGTTTTAAAACTTGATTTTAAGGGATTATCACATTGACTTTTAAGGATCAACTTATCAGATTCAGGGATATAAAAACAGGTTTAGATTGGTTGGGTGGAGTTGTGTTTTGTTGCAGTAGTACGATTCTTGCTGTTTTGCTATGATTTGTAGGAGAGGTACAGGAACCTTACAAGGCTACTTGGATAATGTTGGAGATGTGGTGGAGGTGGGTGAGAAATGTGGACTATGTCGGCCATGTTTCATGAGAATATGTTAGTACCATGAAAAATTATCATCACCACCCAGTTTGAGACTTGGGACAAAAGCAGAGCTTTGTGACTTGAGGACATCTCTCAGAAATTGACCTACAGTACATGTAATCTTTCCTATGAAATAAGAAGAGAGACAGTGTAGTGTAGCAGTTATCGTGTTGGACTAGGAGCTGGGAGACCAGGGTTCAAATCCTCACTTGGCCAGGAAGCTCCCTGGGTGACCACGGACCTGTCAGTGCCTCCCAACCCAGTCTACCTCACAGGGTTGTTGTTGGGCTTAAATGTGGAGTGAGAGAACCATGTAAACAACCTTGAGCTGACATACTTTACACATATCTACAGGATATCTAAGATGAAATAAAAAGAGGTGCTTCAGAGGTATTTAATATTTAGTTTAAAGGAGTGGTCTTGGTAATCTGGTACGGAAGGATTAGAGAGCTGAAAGTGTTGAACAATACAAGCCTTAGCAGGGAATGCAGAAAGTATCTCCAGTGCTGCTGTGATGAACTTTAGACAGAAAC
Source organism: Podarcis vaucheri (assembly GCF_965113315.1). Classification (NCBI taxonomy): domain Eukaryota; kingdom Metazoa; phylum Chordata; class Lepidosauria; order Squamata; family Lacertidae; genus Podarcis; species Podarcis vaucheri. The sequence continues at coordinate 65,449,691 of NC_138764.1, read as the reverse complement.
TTCAAAACTGAAGCAGCTTCTGGGAACACCAGAAATAAGTGTTCCTAAATCCCTGCCTTGAGCAAGTTGGTGGTGCTAATCCCACCTGGGTCAAATATGCCAGCACAGGAGATAATAGAGGGAAGGAGCATGGCCCAGTGGTGGATCAAATGGTTTGCATGCAGAAGATTCCCAATTCATTCCCTGAAATCTATAGGCAGGGCAGAGAAAGACTCTTGCCTAAAATCCTGGAAATCTGTTGCCAGTCAGTGCCAACAATAGATGGACTATTAATCCAAAGGTATAAGACAGATTCCTAAGTTCTCCCCTACAACGTCTCAGAAAAACATTCCCCTGTCTTGCTGTTTACAATAGTGAATGATATTCACAGAACATTCACTGGCAGGACAAATAGCAATTCAGACTTCCACCTAGTACTGGGATTGAAAGGTCTAGTAAGATTAGGAGCTAATATGGAAAATTCTGTTCATGATTTATAAAGAACTGCAAAAACAGGCTTGGTTGGAGTTTGGAGAAAGAGACAATGGAGTACCCAATCCCTGTGCATGCTAATGGTATCTGGACATCCACATTAAAACACGTATATTTATATATTTTTAAAAATCCCTCTCCCTTTTCTGTTTGGAGATATTCAACGTGGATGACAATAGAAAAGAACAACAAAGGAATAAAATGATTCCATCTCACCCTAAATATTAAAACTGCACTAAAAATTGCATAACTTGAAACAGATAACTTGAAGCACAAGTTGAAACAGATTCTGGTTTCTTATTTGTGGTTGCAATGGGACAAGTGCTGTCTGGAAGCTGAGGGGGAAGGGAAGGTAACAGGTGAGAACATATCACCAATGAGAGAGCCTTCAGACACACTAGTGGTAAGGAGCTGGCTCTGGCCAGAGGACTGGATGCTTCCGTCTCCTAGACCCCACAGCCCAACTATGACATGTGGGCGCAGCCTCCCACCTGCTAATCATCTGACAATACATGACAACTAAATACACCTTCCCATCAAATGGTTTCCCCCCAAAGACCCTGGAAACTGTAGTTTTCCCACCACAGAGCTACAATTCCCAGCACCAGTGACAAACTACAGTTTCCATGATTCCTTGGGGAAGTGACGTGTTTCAAATGTATGTTGGATGTGCTTTGACTGTATTGTGTTTCCAGGAGCTAACTACGGAAATGAGAAAACAGAGATGGATATTTTAGGGATGGCAAGGACTAAGGGAAAGGACAGGAGTAGATTGGGTGGGACAAAAGAGTGTTCCCATTGCTTTAAAGTTCAATTAGACTTTTTAAGAACTTGCCTTTTCCTTCATCTGAGCCTGTGGGAATAGTGAGTCATTCTCTTCTCTCCCCCCCCCCACCTCTCTCTCATGCACAGATTTGTGTAACCCTCCCAGAATGCTAATACTACAACTGCAGATATAGAAATCTTATAATGTTGTACAAAGAAATGCTATACACAAAATTTAAAGGACTTGTGGAAATATGACAAAGTTTGGCCCTTGCCACTTTTGCCAAAATTGACAAAACATAAGTTCTGTGTATCTGGGGCTCCAAAACTCACTAGATTTCGCATAATTGTTTCCCATAAAGATAACTTGATCTTCAGCTCTGCCTTTATGCACTGCAGCTAGTTGGGTCTTAGGAGTTTGCAGTTTAGTTTTCTGCTAGAAAAGTCCTTACCATCCCTGTGCTTAGAGGAAGAACTGTGAGGGGAGAGACTTCCAGCCGTCCACCAGGCAAGGCCTTTTCCACCTGCCTTGCCCCCCACCCTCCAGTCTCTGCTTCTCAATTTGTATTGTACTGTTTTATGCACTGTGACTTGCTGTTGCTTTTATTGATTATAATTTAGAAATTATTTATTGTAATTGTTAAGAGTGGATTTCTGTTTAATTTTGATATGCTGATATTTCATATTATATACTATTCTAATGGGACACAGGTGGTGCTGTGGGTTAAACCACAGAGCCTAGGACTTGCCGATTGGAAGATCGGCAGTTCGAATACCCGCAACGGGGTGAGCTCCCATTGCTCAGTCCCTGCTCCTGCCAACCTAGCAGTTCGAAAGCACCTCAAAGTGCAAGTAGATAAATAGGTACCACTCCGGTGGGAAAGTAAACAGCATTTCCGTGCGTAGCTCTGGTTCGCCAGAAGCGGCTTAGTCATGCTAGCCACATGACCCAGAAGCTGTACGCCGGCTCCCTTGGCCAATAAAGCGAGATGAGCACTGCAACCTCAGAGTCGGTCACGACTGGACCTAATGGTCAGGGGTCCCTTTACCTTTACCATTCTAATGGATTGTTGAATATTACTTTAATTGATACTGGTTGCTTATTTTAAAGTTATGTTTTATCACTACATTTTTGTATTGGATTGGATTGTTACAAGGTGTACATTCTTTGTTTCCTCAGCTTTTAAACCACCTTGGGTATAGTAAAATAGAAAGACGGTATACAAATTAAATGTGAAATGAAATGCTCTGCTACAGTTTCTGGGTAAAACTCCTGGGCATGCTACACTTTTTTTCTTCTCTAAAAAAACCCAAATATATATACTTTGTATTGCCTTGTCTTTGTATTGGGAGACAATTGCAAGAAATGGGAAAAGCATCCATGTTTTTTTTTTTGGGGGGGGGAGCAAGCAAGTATTAAGGCTGAAAACCCTCCAAACTACTTTACAGTCAAATCTTCTGATCAAGACATCTGCCCTGACATTGAGCTCCAGCAGCGATGGATGCCTGACTTGAACAGAGAGAAATGCGAAGGCTATAAGCCACCAGGGACAGAGACCATCCAGGGTTTCATCTGCTTAAGGTCTCTGTTTACCTTTTTATGAGTACAAGGACAGAGTGAAGACACAGCAAAGAAGAGACCACAAAAATTAATGGCGTAGGAGAGAGGGGGGGAGGGGAGGGAATTAGTCATCCTCTAACAATGACTAGGAGAATATGGAAGGCAATGCATCAAAACGCAGCATATCAAAACCCAGAGAAATCAATTAAGGAAAAGAGCCAGAAAAGAAATGTCAGGGATATTCTGTGCCAGTAGGGCAAGGAATATCTGCCAGTCAGGAAGGAGTATTATGAAGTAATGAGCCACAATTGCAGTTCTCCAGAAAGGCCTCCTAATGAACTGCTGTCTCTGAAACACTATTTTCTCCTATAAGCTAAGCCTGTTTAACAGGAATCATTACAGAAGGTGAGTCAGCCGTACAATACAATCCTATGCATGCTTCCTCAGAAGTAAGCCTCACTATGCTCAATGGGGCTTACTGCCATGTAAGTGTGCTTACATACAACTGTGTCCTTACATACAGCTTTGAGAGGAGGGTGGGCTGTTTTACACATGGCATGCTACACTCTCTTAGTGCCTACATAGACCATTTTCAAGGCACTGTTGTTGTCCCTGCTCCAGCCCTATAAAGCTGGGACAAGGAGCTGGGGGAAAGACGAACCATAAAGCCACAACAGGACTGTAGTCTCCTTGGATAAGAAACACTGCTTGGACTACACTTAAAAGATGTATATTCTGACTTCCTATTTGCAGTAAGTAAACGTTCAAGGAGGCTTGCATCAAATCTTTCCTCTTAAAAACCCATCTAAATTGTTCACAACAAATAATATTCCTGTCTCAGAAATCATAAACCAAAAAGCACAGTGTTACAGAAAATGTAGTCCAAGGATTATTCATAACCAGAGTCCTTCAAAATTCTCAGTAAATAGAGCTGTGTTTTGAACAGGGTGCTTCAAGGAAATCAGCAATGGTGCTTGGTGAATATATTGGAGAGGGGGGTGGAATTGTTCACAGACCTGGAGTGGGTGTGTGAGCAAGGAAGGCGGAGGTAGGCAAGGGAAGGGAAGAACAATGGCTTAGCAAAACCATCTCTCTCACACACACTCCTCTTCTTCCTGACCTTATTCTGTATTCAACACTAATGTCTCATAACAAATGTTACTGATCTGTAGAAAAGACTGTACAACTTGAAAAAAGAGACAAGGCAGGTACTTTTGTAAACCAAGAAAATATTTAATAAAAAATTATTTTTAAAAAACACACAGGGATTTTAGGCCTGTCTTTGGTGTCCCTTAAACTGGAATAATCAAAACGTAAAGGAAACCAAGAGTGAACAGCAAAATAGTGTGGTGCAGAAAATTAAACCTTAGTTACAATGACAAGGCTATGAGGCTATGCTGTTTTTAATACAAAACAAGGCTACAAAAACAACGCCAGGACCTAGAAGCCAAATGAGAAATAGATTATGAGTCTCCTTGGACTAGATGACCCTCAGGGTACCTTCCAACTCTACAATTCTATGTTTCTATGATTCTCATAGTGAAGATTCAACATGATTATCATAATTGGCAAGGCCACTGCTGAGGGCAGGGCCTTGATAGGCTTAAATGGAATTTATGGGAATGTGGACTTGCTCTTTGGCCTCTTTGGCCTGGCTGGCTGGGAGCTGAAGTAGAAAGCTCCCCCCCCCCCGCCTCTTCGTTTAACCTGTAATGCCTAGAGAAGCTAGTCTCTTCCCTGTAAACTCTGTACGAACTGTTGGCAAAGAAGTCTCCCTTATCAGTGTCAATGAGGGAAACACCTTAGGATGAGGCAGCAAGCAACAGCAGTATCCGCTAGAGAGCTAGCTGAATGCCCCCTGTCTGCTCCCATGCTGGAACAAAAAGCCTCAAAGAAGCTCCATTTAAATATCCTAGTTCTGAAGCATTTGTTCCTGCTACGTACGTGAGGCCCTTGCTTCACTCTGAGGCTTTCCTTCATTAATCTACCTTCATGCAACATCAGAAATAACAGGCAACAAGAACTGCATAAGGGAAAGGTCTCTGCTATGGGACACAGAATGAAGCTCAGAAAGCAAGTGAAATGGCACATGGCTGGCTCAATGTTGCCCGGGGAAATGATTTTTCTCTCAGCACTCATTCTTAAGGGCACCACCTCAAGGGAACCCATTACCAATGGAGGAGTTGTGGGCTGTAATAAGATATCAAGCTCTCTGACCATTTGGTAATGCTATGGGTTCGGCAGCTTGCCCCCATCTAGTGGGCTCCCAAGAGCTTTGATAATATGAAAGGAATTCTAAAATCTGCTTTTCTTCCACTCCTAGCCTCTGCTTTCTGCAGACTTTCTGCGGCCTGAACGTAGGGTTGTAGCCAATTATGCATTAAAAAAAAAATTTAAAAAATGTTTTTCCTTTTGTGCATATATTCATATTTATGCATCATCCTACCAGGCATGAGGGTTTTTTAAAAAAAAAAAAAATGCACACACCCTTTTTTTCTCTTTCCCTTTCTCAGTTGTAGTCCACATAAGTGAAGGTACTCCCTCCACATAATATCCCATCAATCTGCACAACCTTTCACACCTGCCTCTACGAAACAAACCCAGTGCTACTCATACCTAGCTAATGAAACCAGTGGAACAAACCTCACCAACCCCTGCTGAATAAGAGAAGAAAGCTGCCATTCCTCAGCAACCACAAAGCATGCAGGGTCATTTGATTCCAAGTGGAGAACAGCTACTAGAGATCCCAAGAAAGGTAGGTGAAACAAGCACTCTTATCACAGTATGAGGAACAAAGGTTTTGCAGTCTGTATCTGACAATTGCTAGTTCTATCCATATGCTAGCAGCTTTCTAACAGGGAGCATGTACAAATCCATAGTGCCTTTTTTGGTCATTCTTTACCAATGCCATCAGTTATATGCTATTGTTGTTTAGGCTCCCTCAATATTCTGCAAGCAACTTCCTGCTGCGCTTCTGTTATTTTTGCTCCAGGATCTTGTCTAGTTTCTTCCTCTGAGCCCGATCCTAAACTCAATTATGTTAGGACTCATTCCTGCAGTGCTGCTCACAGTGGTCATATGTCTTATTTGAGAGAGGACAGAACACTATTTAAAGATGCCCTGTATTTTAGAGGTGTGGAACCCATGGCCCTCGTTGAACTCCAGCTTCCTTCAGCCCCAGTCAGCATTGCCCGTGGTCAGGGAGGATAGAAGTTGTAACCACAGGGTCTCCACCCCTGCTCTGCTTGAAGGGCTGTCCAGTCCAAGTCAATTTTAAAGAGAAGAAGGTCCTTAAAGTTCCCATCAACAGTGAACACATAAACAGCAGAGCAGAACGACCAGGCACTCAAATCAATTGGTCAGATTTCCCCCCCCCCTACACTGGTTTCTATTTAAATCATTTCTGAATTTGCATCTATGTATATTAAATAAGCACATGCAAAGTTTATGCAGATTTGCTCTCTCTTCTTTGGTGATGCATAAATGGGCACCCTAACTTACATCCACTTCACTTACCTCCACCAACTAAGCAGATTTAGCTAAAGAGAGCAAAGACACAGGAAGTCACAGGTTGCTTCTCACTTACTTTTTGTTTAACTTTCACCTCCTCTTGTTTAGACTCCTAATAATGCTCCCAAGAGGCAAAAGAGAAGTTCAAGCAATAATTTGCCACTCTACTCAATCTCTGATGTAAAAACTAGATGAGAAAGGGAATTATTTCCTCTTATAAAAAAAAATCAAGGAAGCATACCATGACAATATTTAGGGGTTGCATTTTTCAGGATTTCTTCTGAAGAATAAATAACACTTGGGAAGTGGGTTGGAGTTGGGGTAATACATATGTAATACCTGCCTCTCAACCCCAATCATTTACAACAGATGACCCACAATCAAAAACTCATGGGGGAAACCTGCTTCTGATCCTGCAGATGGGAGAAGAAGCTTAGAGCTGCCAGTGCTTATTTTGGGACATGGCTCCTGTGCTTTTAACAGCTGTGTGACAGAATGACAACCAGCAGGCGATGCTTCTCCTGTCTGACACTGTATCACCACACTAGGAAAACATCCACTTCCTGAACTGCCTCTTATCTGCCTGCTAAACATACAGGAGTAAGTTGGCAGTTCTAAATAGACCATGTGCCACTTGTGTGCCTGTCGCTAGATCAGAAAGAGACAAGATGGAATGAACAAAAGGATGCTGGACTTTCTAGATTCAGACATCCAGTCTGTCACCTTCCTTTACACTTTGGATTGCTTGCAAATCGGCTGAACTATCACTGGCCAAATCAATCACAGCAATAGTAGCTATCTGTTCAGGGCTCCCATACGATCAGTGCCGCCTTCACAGTCAGCCATGCAATGTATTTTCACAAGCATCTGTGTTGTTTTCAAGTTAATTCATACTTCAGGCTGGTCTCAGCATGCTTCCTCATCCTCTGCCCCCTTCCCCACTTATTCAGAGCAGCCTTCTTAACAGCTGTGTGTATATAAGTAAAGAGAAATGGACCAGGTGGCTTTGCTTGTAGCCAGATGGGCCAGTGACTGCATGGGGAGCAGAAATATGTTCAGTTTAAATCCACAAGGGTTTATGTGAAATGTGGTCTGGGTAAAGGACAGTGATCCAACTGCTGGCAGCTAAACAGGCAGGACCTGGCTTGGAAAGGAGGAGGAGGCTGGTGTTATAAAGCCCCGGCCCTTTGCAAAGTCTTGTGGACTGTGTAAGTCAGACCATGTCCTACTGGACTAGAGGGTTTAGGGATCTGTTGCTGCCTTCATGGTGCCACAGGTTCTGGGATCAAAGCCTCAGCCCTACCAGGAGGAATTAGACAAATAAATGGCCCCCTTGGCAATGATATGTTTACTGATTATTATTGAATTGAAAAGCATAAACCAAATGCTGACCTTACAAGTTTTTATTTAAATTGTGCATCACAAACAAATGCCTGATCATGGAGCTCTGGAGTGTGTGGTCTATGCTAGAATATGCAAGCACTTCAGTTATTTGATCCAGAAAGCGATGGCTGAAGCTGCAAGCCTCCAAGCTGCCTCTCGCCCACTCAGCTGCAAGAAACAACAACCCAGTGGCACCTACTGAAGATGAAGGCTTTTCAGAAAACAGCAGCAGAGCCCACTTTCTCAAAAGCATGTTGCACTAGCCTCAGTTGGCAGGCTGTCAATGCACAGCGCACACACAAACAGGTGTAGAGAAGAGGCGTTTGGCCCCGGCCCCACTCTTTACAGACAAGCTGTGAAATGCAAAGGCTAGAATGGCATCTTATTGCCTGGGTCGGAGCATTAGCAGATGGTTGGACATGATGCCGGATGGATCTGGTGCAATCACAAGCAGAGAAGCTCTGGATAGAAAGGGCAAACAAGCTCTCATATTTAAAACTGTCGTTTCAGCAACTCATTCATTCAGCCTTGATGCCGAAGAAGTTGAAACTTGCATAGGTCAGGCCTGCACAACTTGTCACCCATCTCATCAAATGAAGGCAAGTAGTGCAGCCTCCCAGGTTCCTGACAACTTTCCTCTCGCCCCCCCCCCCCCAAGGCTCTTAGTAAACTTCCAGGCAGGAAGAAAAACCAAGTGAGTGATCTAGTGCTTGATGGGCTACCTTACAAAACTAAGGAGCTCCATTCAGCCTGGTGGGTCACAAGGTTGTCTGGGCTTGCTCCAGATCGGAATGAAATACAAAATCAGTAAAGATTGGGACTGTTACCTGAATGCCATCCCATCAAGCAGCCCCCACCGCAACAGCCTCTTCTACAGTTACTGTACATACTGCTCTACGAAGGGGGGTGGGGTGTCCAAAGTGGCTTAATAGCCTTGGAGAGAGAAAAATACAACACCCACACAGAGCAGAAGCCAGCGCTCCCTTCTCTCTGGAGCCCTAATGAGGAGACAGACTCTGCTTGCAGTAGGAAAACTCAAACTGATCCCATCCTATTGCTTCGCTCCCTGCCCTTGATCTCTTCCAGTTCAGGTGTGGGTGGTCGTTTCGACACCGCTTTCTTTGGTCACACCTACGTGGCACCGGTTCAGAAAAGCAAGTCAAAAAACCTGGGCCCTTCTGCCACCACTTCTTCCGACACCCCTTGCAAAGCATGGCAGATAAACACGTTTTCAACAGGGACCGCACCCCATCCCGCCGCCAACCCTTCCCTTGTCACTGACTGGCGACGCTCTTGGGCACCTCTCCCTTGGCACCGGCAGCCCCTTCCCTGGCATCCGTGCCATGCCCGTGTCATGCGCCCACGCCAAACCCGTTGCCATCACTAGACAGCCCAGCTCGGGTGCGGCGGCGTGGCTGAACGACTGATGTCATGATCTCCATCTCTCTCTCTCGCTCCCCTCCCCCTAGACTGAAAGTTAGCTTGCACCTTCCGGAGCAGCCCAAATTTTGGGAACAGAGTCAGGGGAGCCTAAAAGGACACCCCGCGCCCCCTCCTCCTACCTTGGGCAGAGAGAGTGGTTGGATCGGCACGTGTATGCGCGTGTGGCGTGCCTGGGCGAGGAGAGCCCGGGAGCTCTCGATGCAGCAGCAGAAGCAGCAGCAACCTTCCTCTCTGCCGCCTGCCCTCCTTCTGCAGGTGAGCCTTCGCCTTGTGCTGCTGCCTGCCTGCCTGCCTGTGTTATGTGTGCGCGCCCTGAGCCACTGCAGCATCTCTGCATTAGGATGTGCTCCTCCCTTCCCCTCCCTTTCCCTCCGCGCTCCCTCTCCGCCCCCCCCCCCGCAACATTCCAGGGACCTAGAGAGAGAGAGAGAGAGAGAGAGAGAGAGAGAGAGAGAGAGATGGGGGCACCCCCTCCCTCCCCCCCTCTCCGCCGTTACCTCATTTGCCAGGACCAGTCAGCGCCTGCGAGAGTGACTTGCAAGCAGCATCCATAATGCGTGGTCTTCCTCAGCTGGCGCGGCTGCTCCCAGCTCAGACGGTCCCTTGCAACACTTGGGTGGGCGGGAGGTCGGCTTGCCCTGGGCGCACCCCGTGGTGAGGGCTGCGGGGGGCGGGGGACGGGGACATATGGTCGCGCGGGGCACGAGAGGAGGGGAATCTCCGGCTCGGCCCCTCCCCTGCCCGTTTACATTCTTAGGCGATTCGAGATGGCGAAAGAAACCCAGTCTTCCAACCCCGCCCACCTCCGGCAGATATTTAATTCCATAATTGCGTGTGTGGCACAGGATATAATTTGCGGCGTGGAAGGGCCAGCCTCGCAGCAGGCGCACATCCTGCTGAAAGGCGATTTCCCATCTCTGGCTAGCATTCTGCAAGTGCTGCTGCTGGGCCTGTTTACAAGGATACCTGTAACATAGGAGCCAACTATTAGGGGCCAAGAGGTATTTGCTCCCCCTAAAATATTTGAGGGAGCCACCCCTCCCCCAAAGTTGATGGGCATTGCCATTCAAATGGTGTGCATGCACCACGTTATGTGGGACAGGGCTTACCTGGCCTTCCCAATATTTTATTCTAGTTGGCACCCTTGACCTAAATCATCTATTATCTGTTTCTATCTCTATAGTTATCTGTCTCAAGGTGGGCAATCCCACTGGGGATTGTCCCCCTGCTAACTTTATTGAGGATCCTGTTAACATGGACCAGATAACCACATTCAGTGCTTAATGTGGAACCCAGAATTCATGCCCAGAAGTCTGTGCTTCCCAAAATAACAGGCTAGTGTTTTTATTTCTTTCTGAGATTGGAAAGTGTGTTGGAGCATGTGCAGAGAGCAGCATTTCCTCACTGCTGCTGAGTCAGTCTGCTCAGCCCAGTCTGCTGCCATGCAGCTGCAGGGAAGAGAGTTCTTTCTAATAGGCAGCCAGATGTGCAAATGTGATTTGCCATGGCATGTAGTGAGCCTTGTGTATGGAGTATGTCCTATATGAACACTAAAACATTAGTTCTCAAACTACATAGTGAGGTAAAAAGAGCCTGGTCCTTTAATGGCAGCCCTTTGGCTGATGCTTTTCAAAAGTTAGGGGTGCAGGATGATTCGGCTGAAATCTGAGGGGAGGACAATGCAAAATAGGCTTCAAATATAGAAATGGCATGGAAGAAGAGAAATATGTTTATTGAACCCCAAAACTTTCAAATATCTTCTTTAGAGGCACTTTTTGGTGCTTTAGGCTCCAGCTTTGTTAAAAAAGGTTGTTGAGACCCAAGAGACAAACTGGTTGCACCTATAGTGTCCCTAAATAAGATATTCAATAAACATTAAATATGTTTAATAAAGTTTAATAAATGGGGTTTTCTGTGCATCTGGAAGCTCCCCCCCCCCACTCTCAACCCCCACCCCCAACATTTGGAGAAGTCAGAGATAAGGTTGCATAAATGCACTGTCTGGTAAACCAATGTATTTTGAAGGCTACAGTAGTGAGGTATCAGGCAATGCAACAGATTAAATTCTTGATTTGCATTGCTTTGTGAGGCACAAACTGCAGTTCTATACACTTCAGTGTTTACTGTGATGGAGGAAATTGCCACACAGATCCTCTTCCCTCTTTGTTCTTTTCTTGGTTTCTTTTTGCTCTGCTGTGTGTGTTGTGCTGGGACCAGTCCTGACATTTGAACAGGGCCGACAAATTTATATATTACTTCCCACTACAAAAAATCCCAAAGCAATTTACAAGCAGAGTAAAAATGCAATCATTAAAAAAAAAGTGTAAGCATGTTAAAAACATCATAAAATCTTCATCAGCGTGTTGAAAGCTACTTAAGCATGTTAAATGTTACACTTATTTCAACTTGCATTAAAATGCATAAGTGTTTGTTAAAGAGATTTCTCATCCCATAAACATTTTGTGCAGGACAGAAGACCTTTCTGTGAAGCTGCAATAAGCAAGCAGTTGCTTGGGGCTGTAGAATCAAGAGGAGTGAGGCGGGGGGGGGGGAGAGAGAGAGAGAGAGAGAGAGAGAGATTAAATCTTACAAATGAGCTCCTGAAAAAGTGGGGGCAGTCATGTAGAATTTTTCTGAAATGTGATCAAGTGAGGATTGTGTGAGGCCGGTGCCGCTAGTAGTACACATGGTAGCAAGGAAATATTGTTTCTTGTTGCCCTAGAGATCTGGTCTTTAGAGAATACTTGTCAACTCCCAGTAGACAGATGAACTGCAAGTGTTTTTTATGGCCGGCTTTCGAGTGATTCATATTGCTGTAATAATATCTCAAATATTAATGGGTTTACTTCCTATCATTCTGCAGAGGGAGATGCTGTATTGTCCTGCTGGAAGGAAAAGTAAGAAATAACTATATAGATACACACAAACACACACACACACACACACAGAGAGAGAGAGAGAGAGAGAGAGAGAGAGAGTGTAGGGGCTGCTGCCCCTGCTTGCTCTGCTTGTGAACCACGCTTACCCATCAATCCCTTGCCAACCCTCTTTCACCCCACCTGCCTAATCCCTCATCCCTTTACACCTGACCAAATCCCCTGCCTTTATACCACACCCATTTCCTTGCCTATTCCCTCACAGCTTGCCCCAACCCCTTTTAAAGGAGGGTGGGAGGCACGGCAGAAACTGCTCTCTGAAGCACCTCTCCCCTTCTGAGAAAACTCACTCCAGCAGCATTTAATAGTGAGGGGCTGCCGTTTCAGAGTGACTTGGCAAAGTGCTTCCCTTTCCACCCCCTGTTAAACAGCTTACCTGGGCTGCCTGTCACCTGCATTGCTTGCTGGCTTTTCTGCCCACATGTCATTTTGTTGTCACAGTGGAGTTGGTGTGGCCACCTGCTGGTGACCACCTGAACTACAACATGACTGCAGCCTTACTTTTTTTGTCTATAGGAAAAAGTGCATGCATGTATTATGGTGTGCATGTATGTACATGTCCGTCTGTCTGTCTATCTAGCTATCTATCTAGCTATTTAGCTATACATGGACAGATACATGTCTACACAGAAGCAAGTCTCATTGTTTCCAATGGTGTTTACTTCCAGGAAATTATGTATAGAATAGCAGTCTTCCAGTATAATTCTATGATTATCTAATCAGAAAGATGTCCGATTGAATTCCTTAGGGCTTACTCCCAGGTAAGTGGGTATATATATTTGCAGCCTTACATTGCAATCCAAACTTAGTAGATCCCAGATTGACTAAGCCTTTCCCTGCCCCAGAATTCCTGGCATGTGAAATGGGGAGCTCTGCACAGGTGAGTGATGTTGAAGCCTATCAGGGCTGGGCCAGGGGCAGTGCATCCCATTTCACTGCCTGAGGAGAACTGGGAAGGTATTACACCCCTGTCCCCAAAGCCTGAAACCTCCCTTTCCTGGATTGTGTGGCAGCACCCCTGAAGATGCTGCTGCTTTGGGTTCTGCTGCCTGAGGCAGCCGCTTCAGCCTGTCTCATGGGTGGGCCAGATGTAGCCAGCTAAGGCTTCAACAAGCCTTTTTTCAGGCCACAGCTACAGTTCAGGTTTACTCTTACAAATGTCTGTTTTGCCTGCTCCTTCTAGTGCTATTGTATTTGGTCTTTGTGTTGGGTCTTCAGTCAGTGGGATCGTTGTCTGATCACACTGAGTCTTCCGTCAGGATGCATTGCAGGGGATCAGACCCTTGGGTCTCTTTCAACTTCTATTATTCTATGTTTCACTTCCTTTATTGCAATCTTTCCAGATCTTCAGCTCACCCATTGGTTTTCTAGATCACGACAGAAAATTAAGTAGCCGCCATCTTGTTGACTGGGCCAAATCTTTGGGGTTATTTAGGGGTGGCGGCAATAGTGGGGAAATCAGCAAACTTTCTCGAAATGGGAGGAGCCCAAAATTCCCAAATGTTGGATTGGCAGGAGTTCTGCCCATGTACATTTTCGTGACATTGCAAGATGGGAAAGAGAAAAGTTTTCTGTATTCAGTTTCCAGTGCAGTAATAACGTGCCTGTGCTTTGCTTTTACATGTTATCAAAGCGCTCCAGACACTATAGGAAGGATACAGGTGCTGCAGACAGACAGTGTGATGTAGTGGTTAAAGGGCTGGACTAGATCTGGGGAGACCCTGGTTCAAGCCAGCATGAATCTCGTCTTCTGCCTGTTGTTGTCCCTCAAAGCACAACCCATTTTGCAAGGTTGTTGAAAGGGTAAAAGTGGTGGTGAAAAACTATGAGTTCTGTGGTGGAATGCAGGGATATGGATGTAAATAAATAAATAGATGCATGCATGGAAAGTGACTTGGCTTGCCTTGGATCACAAAAAGTGTATTATTGGAACACTTCCTTCTTTGCTGTTTTCATTGTGAACAGTTACTATAGGGGTTCTCCAAGGAACGTGCTGTTGGTTTCCTTTACATCTGGGACATCTGAACATAGTAAATCAGCACATGCAATTTGTGTGGCTCCTCTTCCTGAAGGATCCTGTAGCTAGGGACAGCTGCAGGTGCCTTCTGTCCTGAGTTGTCGTATAACCTTGCTCTGGCAACTTCTCCATTCACTCTCCTGTGCTAATAATTCTGTTGCAGCAAATGGTATAGAAAGCAGTGAAATCTAATGCTTCTCCCAGAAGGATTCACCCTCCCAGAAGGATTCACCCTCCCTCTCTCTCCCCCTCTCCTCACACCATCTTTTGGAATGCTGCTCTCAGGATGATCTAGGAGAAGATGGATAGACCCATGTGTTTCTGTCAGGTGCCTCCTGCCAGACAGCTAATCACACAGATGGAAACTTCAGGTAGCTTTCTCTGACCTGTGAGGACTGACCTGTAGCACAGAGTGGGAAGAAGGTGGCTTGAGAAGAGACCTCTCACCTTCCATTCCATCTGGCAGACCCCACCCTTTCACCATTGTCAGTTTCTTAATAACGTAATTGATCAATGGGCATGGGACTGTCGGCTTTGTAATGGCTGGCCATTTCAGAGGAGTAATTAATGCACTTGCATGACCCTGTATCAATGGCAGACACTTCAAAAGTACACAATCCTTTTGCTTTGAGAGATTGTATTACATGAGAATGCCCCTGTGACGTCAGGGTTCACCTCCTATGTAGGAAGGCAATGATAAATAGAAAAGTTTCTTCCATAGCTCATTTCCTATCCACCTGTTTCTTTATCGACTAGTCACTGAGATCAGTGGTACAGTTAGGTAATGTTAGACTGGACTAACAGCACAGAGTCAATGATCTTATGGAGACCCATTTCCTGTTTCATCAGTAAAGGTTATTACTTCCTTCAAGAAGCTGTAAGACCTAAGTTTGGGGACTCTCCCACTCATTGTGTGCCCTGGAAATCTGACCTGAAGTCTGGCTTCTCCAGCACCACTGACTGTGTTATCTACTGACTCCTATATAAACACACACACTACATTCATTTAAACACAAAGCTGCCTCTTTTCTCAAGTACCTGTCTCTTCTCTTTAGTGGCTTTCTCTCCCCCCCCCCCCCCGATTTTTGTCCATTCCCTTTAAAAAACAAACAAACATATTTTAATTCAGTCTGCCCGTGTATAACTCTTGTTTACGTTATGTGGTCACACAGCTTAGAATTATCCTGGACAGAATTAATCTGGAAGCGGGTGGTGCTGTGGTCTAAACCGCTGAGCCTCTTGGGCTTGCTGATCAGAAGGCTGACAGTTCGAATCTGAGCAACAGTGGTGAGCTCCTGCTGCTCTGTCCCAGCTTCTGCCAACCTAGAAATTCGAAAGCATGCCAGTGCAAGTAGATAAATAGGTACTGCTGTGGTGGGAAGGTAAATGCTGTTTCTGTGCACTCTGGTTTCCATCACGGTGTCCCGTTGTGCCTGAAGCGGTTTAGTCATTCTGGCCACATGACTCGGAAAGCTGTCTGCGGACAAACGCCGTCTCCCTCAGCCTGTAGCGAGATGAGCGCCACACCCCATAGTCACCTTTGACTGGTCTTAACCGTCCAGGGGTCCTTTACCTGCAAAACATTCCCCTTCCTTGTGTGCAAGAATTGGATATGCCCCCATCAAATATGAAAGGTGTTCTGCCTAAAGTATACTGCTGCTTTAAATTTAAGAACAACACATATAGCCCAATCTTATACATGTTTACTCAGAAACAAATCCTGCTGAGTTCCCCAGTAAGCATGCAGACAATTGCAGGTTTCGTTTTAGTGTATTGTGTGAGACAAAAAGGGAGCAAGCAGGGGATGGATGGACAATTCAGCTGAATATCTCTTGAGAATCTGACTGGTGAACGAAGGATGGTGGTAAATTGCCTGCTTACTTCTTTTGTGCCAGAAAGAGCAATCTGAAGGAGAATTGGAATCAATCCAAACTCCCACCGGAGTAGGCTGAGGTCAGAGGAGAAAGTGGAAGGTTATTTTGCCTTAAAGAGTGGCTCAAGCTAATGCCCGTAAACATCTCTGCCGGCATCGATCATGAAGACGAGACCAGTTCCATTCCCTGTTCAGTTGCCTCTACTAATAAATGTCTTCTGCTTCCTCCATAAAAGTTTCACACAGTGTTTGTGTGAGAGAAAGATTAGAGACCCAGCAGAGCAAATGTCCAGAGGTAATTTCTCTAGAACCAGAACAGACTCCATCCTTCCCCCTCCCCCTCATAATGGCTTGTCTGTGTACAAGAAAAACCTTGTCTGTTTTATTGGTATCTTTTAATTCCCTTCATTGCAGCTCCTTATGTTTCTGTCTGGCTGATTTGTGTTTATAGTAAGGTGGCTTCCCATGCATCACAAAAAAGAGGATGAAAGGTGACAAAAGAGGAGACAGATTGGCATAGACTGATGTACATATATTGATGTGTATGGGGTGTTAGGGGAGGGGTAGTACCTGCCAGGCTTCTTCTGGGGTAATCTGTCCACCTTTGGTCCCCACCCTGCACTCAGCTCTCACCTGTGGCTCCTAGAAGCTGTCAGCATGTGACCATAGCCACACCCTGGGAAACAGCTTTAACTGGTCAGCTAAACCAGGTGAGAGTAGTCGATGTGTCTCAAACCCTCTGTGCATTAAGGACTTCCCCTTGCCTGTGAAGTCAGGCTCTGGTAGATGAGGCCAACAGATGAGGCCAACAGTGGGTCCAATGGTCAAGAAGGTGGTTTCTGCATGTGTTGTAGAGGGAAGTGAGGGGCAGATGGGGCTCATCAACCTGGGAAGGGAGCCATGTAAGAGAAGAAATACTCTGATCCCAGATCTCTGATGCCTTGCAGTTATTTGTCAAAAAGGCTTCAGGAGTAAACCCTGAGTTAAAATCCATACCCGATGCCTTTGAGAGAAGAAGGGTCTAAGGAGTAAACCCTTCACAAATCCAGAGTGGGGGCCTTTAAACGGTTGAATGGCGCCTTGTACACTTCCTTCTGACAACTCCTGGAGCCAAGCTGCTGCCAAACGTATTGCTCTGCTTTCCTTTGGACCACATCAACGAAGCCCATTGTCTTGTTGTCTGGGCAGCTGAGGACCTCCATACACACTGCCCAGGCTTGTGCCCTGGAGAGGTCACTTCAGTGCTGCTAACATAGCGAAAACAATGTGGGAGTTATGAGTTGCCGGTCTCTGCAGCCATGGCAGGTGCTGTGATTCTCCAGTGGTTTGATTTCCCCCTTGGAGGTGCACTCCAGTGTATCTTGAGACAGACAGATGCCAAGTATGTATGTATGTATCAATCATCTATCTATATCTCTCTAACTCTCTCTCTCTCTCTCTATATATATATATATATATCATCTGAAATATGTAATTAGTGGGGGAAACTGTGTGACCAGGTGATGTGCATTTTCTCAGTCTACTGTCCAGGTTCTAGCAGTTGATGGGCAACATCAAGACTCCTGTTCTTCCTTCATATGGGTCTTTAGGTGGCATTCAATGGAGCACCGCAGGTTCCTATCCCATCCCATCCCATCCCATCCCATCCCATTCTAATCCATAGCCAAACTGCTATCTGGCACTTCCTGTGCATTTCCGCAGGGCAGCATCTTGGTGTAAAGAGATGGTGCCTGGAAGACCAGTAGGATGGAGACGAAAGGAGGCTGAATGTGCTTGGTGGTTCAGGGTGGAGTTTGATGGGCAGATAGAATGAACAAAGGAACCTTTTGAGCCAAGTAGAAAGGAACTTGTCTGCTTATGCTAGCACTTCAATCTGATATTTTACTCCTCCCTGGAGAGCCTGAGGAGGCAGCTAAAACACCATATCAAGCCCTGAGACCTGACAAGCTTGTTGAAAGAATCCTAGGCTGCTGGGATTTGTAAAAGAAACCAATTCCTTCCCAGAGCCTTGTTTTGCCTGGGCATCGCTGGAGCTGAACGGGGTGTGGGAGACTCTGATATCTTCATCCGATTAGTCAGATCTGAAGCAATTACAACTTCATTAGCTAAATAGGCTCTTCTGTTTCCCACCCTCACCACTTCAAGGCTTTGCCCTTGGGATCCTGCTGTTAAGAGCTGCACAGAGGAAGGCTAGAGGAGTAGGAGGAGGAGAGCTGCATGGTGCTGGCCAAGATAAGGGGAGAAGAAGCATTGCATACAGCTCATTTGTCAGGCCTGAAATGGAGAAGGGAGATCTGGGTTGAAAAGGAGCTATAAGAGACATCAATTTAACATGCTATTTCCCTTCCTTTCAGAGACTCATAGTATATGGAGGTCAAGATCATAAAACACTCCAGGGGCCAGCCTTAGGTAAAAAATGAGGGGACAAACTCCGGGGACAGAGGGTGGGAGGCAGTGGTGGCAGGCCATAAAGTGAAGAGTTTAAGCAATGAAAAACGACAATATTATAAACAGTTTAAAACAAACTACAGTCATAAGAATAGGATGGGTCCATCTATCTGTCTGTCTGATGTGTCAAAGGGCAGCGTAAAGAGATACATCTTCAGGATTCATCATGCAAGTTGAGAGTTCCTTCTTCCATGTAATGATTTAGATTTGCACACATTTGCATAAGGGTAAAAACAATATTTCTGAAGCAAGAAGTGTACTCTTTGTTTTTATATGACACAAAAGTTTCATAGCAAAAATCATTCTAGAAGATCATTCTACATGTGTGAGGGAAGGCAAGATGCTTCTTTTAAAAGGTCACCTACAATTTTTATATTGTACTTGTGCAGAGCTTTCAAGTTTTCAAAGTGCATCAGATGCATTATCTATTTGTAATTCAGGTTTCCTATGCTTCATTTTGCAGGGGCAGGGGCAGTGGCGGCGGCTTTCTTAAGGCCATACAGTTAGTTCACAGTAGAGGTGAGATTTGAGCTAGGGACCTCCAGATTCATTGTTTATTCTCTTAGCCACTACACCAGCTCTCATAAGCATTTGCATCAATAATATTTTTTTTCTATAAAATTAGGAATGGACACAGGTGGGGAGCCCCAGGTAGTCAATTAGTATAAGTTGCCAACAAATCATCAGAGAAAACTAAGGGTGGAATTCAGTGGGGTATGTGTGTGAGAAATGCAGTAGGACTTTCATCCCACAGACCTCCCCCAAACCTGTTCTGGGTTTCCCCCAACCCCCCAGAGTAGATTTAGGGGGCTTGAGCAATGGAGAAGGGATAAAGTCCTGTTGCATGAACAGACCTCATTCCATGAATGCCAACTCCTTAGCTGAATTCTGCCCACACATTGGGAATCTCCATTATCCAGGAGCATATCAATTTGAGACCTCTCCAGGGGTATCTAGTTGGGCAGTTAGAACAAGATTCTGGACTAGATGGGCCACTGGCTTAATTTAGTGGGGATCTTTGTATGTTCTTGTTAGACCCTCACTATATTCATAGTCAGAGATATAAAATAGTAGAAAATGAATCTGTATTCCTTGGTGTGATGGACACTGAGCAGTGTAATATTTTGGAATGAGAATTCTGGGATGGACAAAGTCCTTCTTTGTCTGAAGTCATGACCCAGTGTTCATTTGCCAAGCAGAGCTCAGCTCTTAGGTACAATGGGGCTGTTATCTAAGTGGATCCATGGGATGAGAAACCAAGGAGCAGGCAGAAGCTCACAGGAGCAATCAATATAAGGTCTATTTCGTAGGCTTTTACTTAGATTGTGCTATTCCTGAAATAGAGAGCAGCTGGGATCTAACTGGATTGCCTTGGGGAGTGAAATGATATTTAACTATTATGGTAACGCGACACCCCTTGAGTGGGTTGTCATCAGCATGGATTGAATGGGGACTGGGGAGGGAGACTGCGCCTTTGGAGTGCAGATGAGAACTCCTGCCTTTTTGAAAGCATTTTGCATTCTGAGTTCTTGACAGAAAAGGCCCTCCATTCTCCCCATCTTCTAATCATCCATTGCAAGCGATCTTTTTCACATCACTGAGCAGTTCTTCAAATGAAAAGGAAGCTGTGCAGCTACTGAACAGAGAGCAGCACTTGGGTGTGTGTGTGTGTGTGTGTGTGTGTGTAGGAAGAAACACCCATAACCATTTAACAGAGCACCAGGGTCTTCCAATCTTTGGGCTGCTCCATCTGTTAATATAATTTTCCAGAAGGCAAGATTTCACTCAAACCTTCTCCGGCTCCTGTACATTTATTGGCAGCTGGCTTTGCTCCTTCCTAAATGGACGCTTGCTTATGCATCACCTATATGATTTCCCCTTGCAGTCGTTTGTCAGGTAGCATATGCCATTTCGAAATGGCAGAAGGGCAGAGAGATGACCTAAGCAGTACAGATCGTTAGCTGCACCTCGGGAGGACAGCCTTTGAAAACCACTCTTGCAATGTTTTCAGGCATCAGGGTAGCTTTTGACTTTTTGTTTATCTCCCTTGTATCAAAAGGTGGTTTCACTCCATACTACCCCAGGGTGGCCAAGTGTCCTACTTTACAGGGCATTTGAAGGCAGCGCTCTATTTGAAGGACTATCCAGTCCAAGTCCTGTTTAAAGTGAAAGAAGCATAAGAAGCAGCCTTGAAGTTGCCCATTGACATTTAACATCTGGAAAACAAACTGAGCAGGCACAAAGATCACCTGAGCACAGCCTTCCCAACAATGGTGAGCTTTACTGTATTTCTATTTAAGTTAGAGTTATCATTTTTTAAATTTGTGCCTAAGCATAAAAATTAACGTATACAATTTTTATGCAACTATGTCCTCTTTTTCCCCTTTCCCTTTTGATTTTGCGTAAGTGGCCACACTATACCACCCAAAGATGATGTGAGTTTCCTGGTTTGTGTACTTGCCACAGGAAACTGTAGCCCATCAGGACCTCCTTTTAGCATTCACTCATAATAATCGCTTGTTTGTAAGTGATGGAGCTTACATTGTAGGGTGCACAATATCGGGCAATTTCTGATATGCCAACTTACCTTGAAGGGTTTTTGTAGGGCTGTTCTGAGATGATGGGGATGAAGTACCTTGAACATTCCAGAATTATATAAGTATATATATCATCACCATTAATATTACTAGCCAACTGACAGCAAATATACAGTTAACTTTAATTTCTTCCAACCTGGTGTTGATTTTGCCAACTGGGCTTAGTAAACCAGATGCTAAAAATAAATGACGTATAACTTTTCAGAGCATTTCCATTAGAAGCCACAAAACACTACATATGGCAGAACTGTTTGATGCAGATGCATACATAGTTACAAGAAAGCTAATATTGAAAGTGTTCTGTTTTATCACTCACATTTGATTTAATAGCTTTTTGGCTTCGAGCACTGCAGAAAACAGAAGAAAAAAATAGTGAGCAAAACATACCAACATTTATGCCAGCACTGCTTTTTTTTGCATGTGAAAGTCAGCCATTTTGCATGTGAAATTTGCTAAGAAAGCATTTGCCCGTGAAACCATCTCTGCCAGCTATTTATTTGGTCTTTGCTGCTCCTTTTCAAAAAGAAACATCTTTGGCTATTTTCAGCAATGATAGCTACAGCCTGATCCTCAAGAGCCCTGTGTTCAGTGATATGAGCAAGGAACTGATCTATCTAACCATTTCAGGTTCCAGCTACCAACCTAGCTGCGGGGCCATTCTTCCTCTCTTGCGTAGGAGACAAATGAATGTCGTACTTGGCATCTCTTCTGAACAATATTTTTATTATGTTTAGTGTTCTCTATACAAAAAGAAAATCAGTTTTCTTTACAGTGATTCAAAAACATTTCTGAATATTTTGGCCTTTTTCAAATCGCTCATGCAGTCCATATATTAAACATGTCTCCGTAGTCTGTAAAGCTACTCACTGTAAGTCATTCTTTACAGTCTCAGATATGCATTCATCTATTAGAAAGCAGATTAACACAGAATGTCCTTTTTTATTTGTTTAAAAAGAAGGCAAATAATTACATAGAATGTATTGGAGCAATGGGGAGGACTTTTAAGGAACAGGGTGTGTGTGAGTGTGGATATTTACAAATTAAAAACAAACAAAACAAACAGAAAGCAGTACAATAATTTGTTGGTGGTGTTTGAAACCTCCATAGTGCAAAGGGTGGTCTCTCCGCTTTCATCGGTTCAACACGAGGGGTGGGGGCCCAAGACTGCCTTCTGACATCACGATCATACCATGAAATTTGCTTGAAAGGGACAGATCAAGAGAGAGGCACTCCTGGGTTAAATGGAGAGCCACATGACATTCTGGATTTCTTACTATCAGAAAAGTCTTGCTGGCTCTTCTTATTTAAGATGAGCTGC
The DNA here is from genome assembly GCF_965113315.1 of Podarcis vaucheri. Taxonomy (NCBI): domain Eukaryota; kingdom Metazoa; phylum Chordata; class Lepidosauria; order Squamata; family Lacertidae; genus Podarcis; species Podarcis vaucheri. The sequence goes on along the minus strand of NC_138764.1, from coordinate 65,427,369 downwards.
AATGCGTAAAAGAAAATGGATTTCACATTTTATTACTATCATTATTATTATTATTGCTTAGCTGAAGACTTTTGACGCTAGCATAGAATTAAGCCTGGTGCAAGGCATGCTTCCTTTATAGGTCAAAGTCAATATTCCACATTTCACATTCTCTACATTCCGGGAAGTGAAAGTAAGGTTTGTTTTCTTTCCTGCAGCTGCTATAGCTGAGATGAGGGGAAAGGCCGCAATAGGTCATTATGAGTTAGGTGAAACACGTAAACAAGAAGCTGAGCCCTAATGGAAATCAATGACTGGCACTCTCCTCGGATATTCCTGACAGGTAGCAGGGTTGTATCTTGTTTAGACACATGAATCCAGGTCATTATAGGCAGATCGATGGCAGGGGTCAGGACTCTGTTATGCTAGTTGACCTGTGGGTCACTTCTACAGGGTGGTAATTGAGTGGAAAGACAATGTCAGGATTGTCCAAGATCATGTTTCCTTTGCTGTAATTGTAGCATCACCAGCACATAAGGCAGAATATGTGTCTCCCCTACTCTAATGTTCCACAGAAGGTGAAGGTGTTCATTTAACTGCCAAACTGCCACACACAAAATAAGCTATGGAGATTGCCTCCTCTTTGAACTTGCTGGCTCAACTTAGCAACAGTGAAGGCAGGCAACAACATCTGGAACTACCTGCAATTTCCCAAAAACATGAAGGACCTGCGTAACAGACACATGGGTCAGATCTTTATTTGTAAAGTTAAAAATGGAAATAAACCTATTATAGTTTTCAACACAAGCCATGAATGGTATAATGGGTGACTGAGTGGCATAGCTGATGTGGTTACATGAGCCAACACCTCAATAACGTTTGGAGTCAGGAACAGGAAACTGTTCAAAATGTCAGATGTTACTACATCTGGCGGGTATGCAGGATGGGCATAGGGGAACAGGTTCCATATCTGCTGTGATAAGTTGGCAGTGTGATCTTTCACTAGTCCTTATGATTAGAATAAGGATGGGGAATCTGTAACCATCCAGATGTTGGGCTCCAACTCCCATCGGCCCCAAGCAGTGTGCCCAATGGTCAGGGATGATGGAAGTTGCTTTGGTCCATCATCTGAAGAGCCACAGGTTCCCTATCCCTGTATCTCATCTGCCTTTGCAGTCAAGAAGACTATAGATGATGTTTCAACAATGGCTGCCTACTTCTCTGTGTTGCTTGCACCACACTCAATTCTTAAAGTGGAACATGTCAGTGAAGATTTGTTCAGGTTGTTAGTCTCTTGGATGGGGCTAAGGGGACTGCTAAAGGCAATTCCACAGGAAAATGCTTGTCTCCTACCATCATGAATATTATGTTGCAGAATTGGACCTGCTATCAGGTGTAAGACAGGAGGAAGAGAAGAATTCAAATTAGATAGATGGATCTCTCTCTCTCTTTAGTTCACTCTCTCTTTAGCCTATGCATTCAGGTCTTCAGCTCCAGTCAACTATCAAACTGGCCCCAAAGTCAGTGAGCACCCTATGGAATTTGAAACCTTGTGTCTTGTCCCTAACTTAACAAAGCCTGCTACATCCCTCTCAAATATTTTATCCCATCTGAGTGCTAAGTAGGTCCAACACCCATTAGCTTCCAAGATCAAATGGCATCAGGTGTTTTCACAGTGGCATGGCAGTATGCCTCTGAAAACTTAAAAGTAGTATTTACAACACAATATGCATTGTGCCTGGTTTCATAGTTGCATTTAACAATAGTCTTAGATGTTATTTTATTGTAAACGCATTGCTGTTGATGGAAGCGACCTCAAATACTGTGCATGAGACAGAGATATAAACCTTTTCAATAAAATACAATAAAGTCTACTTATGGCTGTCTGTTCTATAGCAGTGGTTAAAGAAGCCGTCAATGCATGCCACATTTTGTCCATTGTTTGGTTTCCCTCAATACTCAGCAACGGTAAGAGCCTTTCCAGCTGATCTCTTTTCATTTTGCATAAAAGCCTTCGCTGCTCATTTGTTCAGACTCCCATATGTTATTGTTTTCAAGGTAGAACTCTGTATAGGAATGTTGCATGTTCTCAGCACTCAAAACAGTATTTTAAAACTGGGAAATGCAATATTTCTCCTGGGTAGCATGCAATGTGTAATTCTTAGTGTTGTGTGGAATGTGGCTAGTCAGGAGTGGCAGCTTGGCCCCACAACCATGGGAGCCTGGAACCATGGGTGCCATGTAGTGTGCATGGCCCTGGCACCTAAATTTGTGGGTGTCCAGTCCCTTCATGGGGAATTTTGTGGGTGTCCAAGCACCCAGGACCCCAGGGAGTTGGCACCTATGTGGATAGTGGAAGCATCTACTGGTTAGAGGGAGACATATGTGGGGACAGCCATCTCCTCACACTCACCAATTTGTGATATTTTCAAATTACGTCATTCTTCCAATGCTTGGGAGTCCTTTGGAAGCACAGGAATGTCCCCATAGTCCAAGGAGTGGGGGAACTTTGGGTCTCCAGATGCTGCCTAACTACAACTCCCATCAACCCTAACAAGCATGGCTCATTGCCAGGGTTATGGGAGTTGTAGTTCAGCAGCATCTGACGGGCCCAAGGTTCTCTACATCTGCAGTAGCCCCTTAAAGAAGGGCATAAAGCAGCAGATGTCCCCCTCTGTAGTAATGCCCCAGCAGTTTGTGCTGTTTTCTTCTTTGAATGCAGTGTGCTCTTGCATTAGAGCCCATGGATTCCAAAGTTAAGAAAAAGCAGTGAGCACATACGTAACTCTCCCTTGCCGCTGAGGTCTCCTTCCCCATCCATTACTAGAGGATGGGGTAGCATACTACTCATACTGGACTGGGGATAGTTTGCTGCAGGAAAAGTCCAGGCTTCTAATAATTCAGAAATGCTTCCTTAGCTTGTCTAAACCCATCTCAATACACATCCTTAAATGGCTCCAGGGCAGGGGTGAGCAATTTGCTCTCTACTGGGAAAACCATACCCACATTTATACAAGGGCGCCCACAGGGAATACAACAAGGAATGAGTTACTGGCAGTTCAATGACTTTTCAGGGAAGGAACCTATTTAGTTGATTTATTCCTTATGAGAGAATTCAAGCCTGATAAAGAAACATCTCACCAAGTGTCTTGACTTTTATTTCTGTTACGTTTATATAGGGCTTTAATAACAAGATATGTAGCTTCCGAACTCATCTCTCATCTCTTAAGCACAAATCCATTCCTGAGGTAAGTATACTGACTATAATGGCAAATACTAACAATATTTTGTCAACTGTAAGTTAGACTTATTCTTCCTGCTGCAGTTAAAGGAAAGCAAATGGCCTGGTACTGGAGCAGGTTTTGCAAATAGCATTGCATGCAGAACCCTGTCAGATCTGGTTTCAGAACTGCCTTCTAAAAGAACACAGAGCTATTTAATGTTTTTGTTAAAATTCAATCTTTCCCCAGCTTTCATCAAACTCCTGCAAGGCATCTCTACATCCACTAAAAGTTAGCCCACCCGCGTAGCCACAATATTTTTCAAACAGATGGTATGAGGGAGGCTTGGGAGGAAAAAACACATGTGCACAGAACAGGATTGCAGGCACTGCTGGGTACGTACGATAGACTAAATTTGGTTGTTTTTAAAAGGTCTCATATAAAGCTGGCTACATATGCCTGGTTTTATCTTGTGACTTGTAGATAGGCCAAAGTTAGCCAGGTCCATCTATATGGGAATGCTGCCTTAAGTTTAGGGACAGTATACATAATGCTAAAAATCTGTAGTTTGTGGGCTGGATTGGAAAATGTGTGTAGCATTTTGGGAGGTGCCACTTTCAGTGATGCCACTGTGCAAACAGTTCAAATGCATGCAAGGTGCATTTAGTTGTGTTGCGGTATGTTCTCAGTGGTAGTGCATGTTTCCTTGCAAAAGGTCCCAAGTTGCGTCTCTGCCACCATGAGAGGGTGAACCTGTGGTCACCCATCCATTTGGTGCCATCTCCCATCCACTCCAGCTAGCATGGCCAATGGTCACGGGTGACAGGAGTTGCAGTCCAGCAACATCTAGAGACCACAGGCTCCATATCTCAATGTTAGAATTAGGGGATCCTTTTAATTTGATCAAATCAAAGTAAAAAAATGGACAAATCTGCCAGGGGAGTAATTAAGCATGCAAAACTATAGGGCCAGGAGATACATTTACTGTACCACTAATAGATTGTAGCCTGTTTAAGGAGTGGTTTGGAAGAGTAACCCCAAGCCACAACCTTTCGTTGCCTGGCTTGACTCACAGCACAAGCTTCCCTGGGTTGGTGACAGTTTTCTTGCATTTGAGATTTCATTTAGCTGATTTCTTCTTAAGTCTTGATGTCTCCCAGCCTCTTACTGAATACATGAAACCCCATTTCTGCATTTTATGCCCATAGGCGTAGCCTATGTGGCACAATTGGTCAGTTAAGTATTTTTATTTATTTACTTTTTGGAGAGGGGGCGGCTAGCTGCCCCTCTGCAGCTATGCCCATGTCTATGCCCATTCATTAGAAACACCCTTGTTAGCAAAGCTACTTTTCAGGCAAGCCAGTTTGAAAGTTCAGCCATGTCACAACTATTTCCATTTCACAATGATGTTGAAACATCTATTGAAGTTTTCCCTAAATGTTATTTTACAGCTGCGAAACTGTCAGAGACAGATCTCTCTCTTTAAATACTTTTGACTTTGAAAGTGCAGGGAGTGAAGAGAATACATACTGCATTTCATAAATACTGTATATTATGGGGGGGACGACCTCTCTACCTTCTACGATGACCCATGCCTTCTCAACTGACCAAGCTGAAGCTTCCTTATTTGTACGTCAACGACAGATTACAGACCATCACACCAGGGGCTTAATCTATGGGTAAATATTCATAGTTTATTAAGCTTCAGGGAAAGCATGAAGCTGTTTAAGGCATATATGGAAGAACAGTGTCACAACAGAATCTGTATCTGAGGAAAACAGGTTTGCTGCGTGTTAGCAAGTTAGCTTGAGTGCCTTTGATGTGTAACTAACAAGATAGGGTGAGCTCCATGCTGCTGCTTATTAAGTACTGGAAAAAGCCTCTTTTAGGCTAATTGAGGCCCCTGCATGTGTCAGAGTGGCTTTTACCTTGAAAGCCAAAAAAAATGTAACCCTGACTGATATGCAAATGATAGGAACAATGGAAAGATGAATCAGGGTGGATTCTGAGTGCCTTTTTACTTTTGCATCAAACATATAGGGAATGGAAATCCCTGAACTTTTCACAGAAGAGGCTGGCGGGTTTAATGCCAGGCTAGTTTATTCTTAGTAGGTACCATTCTTTTTTGGTTAGTGGTAGGAAAGCATAGACCGGTTGCTCTTCCCTGGTCACCCTTCCTCCCTTTCCTGCTACGTGCAGGTTCACGGAGTGGCTATTAACACCACGTGTGAGCATAGGGAGGAATGACTACTTTCAGCAAGAATGGACAACAACCCCCACCCCCAATAATTTATCCAGGAAAACAATAACCCAATTATGTTTTCCTACCCTGGATTAGCAGAAAGATGCAACTGTTTCCATTAAACTCTTTCTTTGGAGAAAGATGCTAAATAGCATGGGCAGAGGGATGAAAACCTTGCCTCGGCGGTACCTGCATCAGAACCAATACTTGTATAGCACTAACTGAGATCACAGACAGTTTGGGTCAATGCAACAAGTACCCCCCCCTCCCCATGCGTATAGCTTCCACACTGAAGCCCAATATAGTATCGTTTCTTCTTATAGGAAGGAATATCCTACACCTTGCTTGGTGAGGATTATTAAGCCAGAGCCTGGCTGCAATGATCTCCGACAGAAATAAATTGCCATCAAGGTTCCTGTTTATAAAACAGCCTCGTTTTTACCAGTAGCCGATTCTGCAATGTGGTTTCGTGCTGCTTTTACCGGGGGATTATACTCTCATCTCCACCCCTCTCACTCCAGATTTCCCCCATGTTTGGGCATTTCTTTTTCTGAGAATAACTTTGAAGCCTTTTAAAAAACACAACAACCAAAAGAAAAATAAAAGAAAAATCAGCTGTGTACATTATTAATGAAAGGAGTTGCATTATCTCACAAATTAGACATAGGGGGTATAGAGGGGTGTTTATTTCAGTTCGAGTTCTGAAGCCTGGGGTGTAGAATCTGTGCATCCTGCTCTTCTACTGGTCTCTTGTGGGTCAGCTCAGATTTCAGCTGCAGTAAGATTGCTTCGGCAGCCGGCGCATCTATGCCATTTGCTTTGTTTGCGAAAGAGATGATGGCCCTGGTGACCACCTGGTCGGGTTTTTGTTTGCTCTCTGTGGTCCTACCCTAGTTGCTTTCTGTTGATGGTGACTTTGCCGACCCACACGGGCTATAAGTCTTCTTGCTGCTGCTGCTGCTGTTGTTTCAGTGTATTGCGTTATGCCAAGGAATAGATAGCATTAACTGGTGATGTGGCTTCTGAACTCTCATTGCCTTCTGTCTCGTCTTTGTCCTTCTTGACTGTGTACTGGCCAATAAAGGAGCCGTCCTCATTGAACTGCCCTTCGCCTCCTTCGCCATAGTCCACCAAGCTGTCGTCACTTTCTTGTTGCTTTATCGTGCCATCTAAAGAGGTCTGACTGCCCTGCAGCGGCTTGTTGTCTTCATCACTAGCATCAAAAGGAAAAGAAGTGCCATCAGTAGTGGGAAGGAATGGCTTTAAAGGGACAGGATCACAGTAAACATATGAAACTGGTTTCGTCCAGGCGGTTGTACTTCAGAAGGCAAGCACAGGGCAGGAAGAGCTGAAAAACACAGCTTCAAGCAGCTTTTTGCAAATTACCGATGAAATCTTTGCCAGTGCAAAGCTATTCAGGTGCAAAGGATCGTATTTTCCCAATAACCTAAATAAATCAGGAGGGAGTCTCTTCTTCAAAGGACTGTGATGGTGGAAGCCTGACCACAACTACAAAGTGAATAAACCATGTAGGAACTCCGAGCTTTCCAGTTGTATTAAGCCACAGTCCCATAAATTCTAGTTTCTTGTAGTAAACAAAGTTTTCTGGTACACTAAAAGCTTAACAAATTTGTTATGGCATAAGCTTTCAAGGACTGTAGTCCACTTAAATCAGTTACATGAAGTGTTATCCTGATTGCAGGCATGCGTTGTATATAACACACACATGGTGGGGGGAGGAGACTGTGAACAGTAAGAGAAGGAAATGAAATGCAGAAAAGTACAGGTGGTGATAATTATGTATTTAACAGTAATTATCACAAAATTATCCACCATTCACAAAGTATGATTGAGTTGGTAACACACCCATCCTGTCACCGATAAGCTAAATAACACATGTGTGATGAAAAATCCATTGTACCCATTTAATTCACAAATTATAGCACTGAACTCCTGATTTATTGTGATTCAGTGGTTTTTATGGTTAGTTATAGAATGTTCTAGGGTCCCAAGCACAATGGACTTTTAAGAATTACACTACATATTAATTGGCTTACCAATGACAGCATGGCAGAATATCAACCCAACTGGTTTTTGTGAGGCTGCTGTTAAGTAAATAATATTTACGTCTGGGTTTTTTCTGCATTTCATTTCCTTCTGATCTCACTGGTTATATCCCCGCCCCACTCCATGTGTATCTTAGATTAAGACTTTGTGCATCTGATGAAGTGGGCTGTATTCCATGAAACTTATGCTGTAATAAATATGTTAATGTTTAAGGTACCATAAATCTCTTCAAAGAGACTCTAGGTTGGCAAGAGTTGTGTTGAGGACCAGCCATTTAGAAGGTAGCTGAGTGGCTCTAATTCAATACAAATTGGGCGTAATATATTTAAGTGCCATTTTGGCTATTTTTAATTTACTCTTAACTATGCAGCTTTTGAAAATGATGCAGAGACACTTTTAAAAATGGCACTTCTACACTTAGCAGGGGAGTTCCATGCCCTTTTCGTAAGGGGAATTTCTGACCTGCAAATATGCATATTTTATTACGTTACAGAAAGTCCCACAAATAGTACTAGTTTCTGCTTTTGCAGTCTTGTTGTTAGCCCCAAGATGTTGGGGACTCAAGAACAACCTTCTGCAGAATTCATGAGGCTGGCTTAACAATACTGGAGCTTTTTTAAAAAAGGCCCAGGTAACATCATAGAGAAAACGGTCCTATCACTGGTTGCTAGCCATAATGAACCTTACCTTCTATGTTTAGAGGCAGAACCTCTCTACCCAATGCAGAAAAAGAATTGGGGGACATTTATCTCCATTATGGCCTACTTGCATGCTTGCTGGGAGGTGTGTGGCTAGTCAGTGTTAAACAAAATATTGTGCTGGAGCCGTTGGGACATTCTAAAAGAGATGTTTGTATACCCACATGTGCAGGAATTCATGTACTGGGCTCTGCCAAGAACAAAAGATTTAACTGCCAGGAACAGGAGACTCTGCAGATCAATGGGGGACTGTTTTAGGGATCTGACATCTTCATCATCTGCCAACCTGAGTCCATCTGTACCTCCCTCTGCCCCTTCCCCTTGAAGGGAAGAGTCTGGACTCTGGATCATGTCATCAAATGCCATAGAAGAGACAGCTATGTATATCCCCATATATACCTATTGTAACTGTACCATCATGTGCATTTCAACTGTAAATTGTTTTGGGAGCCAATCCTGACTTAAAAGAAGGGTGTATAATAAATAAATAAATAAATAAATAAATAAATACCCAATTCACTGTCATATCTATGAGGCTCAACTTTTTATCCTAACACAAAGAAAGATCATTTAAGGTTTTGTGTTGGAGTTTTGTTTTGCCATAAGAATCATCTGGTTATGCCATAAGAATTATCTGGTTAGACAAAACATGTAGCCCACCATTCTGCCAGACAGTGGCTACGACAAGCATAAATAACAGAACAAGTGGTGTCATCATTCCTCCTGATCTTGCAAAACTGTCTAACAGAAGGTAGCCTGTGATAGCTCTCTAGGGCAGGCATAGGCAAACTTGGCCCTCCAGATGTTTTAGGACTACAACTCCCATCAGTATAAGGCAATATAAGGAGACAAAAAACAAGAATGAGAGACCCAGGGCTCTTCATCTAAAATCTTCATTTTTCAAGCCAAAAGAGTATGCAGATAAAATATATCCTGCATCATAATGTCCCCTTTGAGTTGCCCTCCCCCATGCCCACCCCATTCTCAATATACCAGGCCAATGAAGTTTCTAAGATATTCCCGGTTGGTTTTGACCTTCTAAAGGCTACAGTCCAGAGAACTATACAGATAATTCTGTGGGCCCAGTGGGGCTTTTGAGTTCCTTCCTCGCTCCCCTCTCTTTAAAGAGCACTCCCTCACACAACAAGCCAAGTGGCTTCGCAGAGGGCTGCTGCTGAAAGGCAAAATGTCAAAAAATTCTCTTGCGCCTTATTTAACCTAGCTCTCTGGATTGTAGGCCAAAGAAGACTGTTAACTTGGTTGTCTTGTTAGTGCGTTAGGTATATACAACTTTCAACACACAAACAACAGTTTACTTATTTTGTTAAATGGAAATATTGCAGCTTATTTAAAGTATTAAGGGAAGCCTGACTCAGCCTGGTTCAGGAGCATCATGGTCAAGAGTTGCATATGTCAGAATGAATATTTTCTGTGTATAAGATTTCTAGGGAATCTTCACTCTGAACTGATGCAAGGCCTCTGGTAGCTGCTGACTTTTTCTTCACCATGTTTCCGTTGTTTTACTGCCTAGCATGTGAAATCAGGCATTATCTTGCTTTTCAAACCTCAGAGGCACATAATACAAGTAGCTTACCTGAGTATATGGGGGCTACTCAAATCTGCAGCCCAGAAGACCCCTTTTCTTGTGACTAATCTCCCTTTGAGTGCTGAACTAACCAATGGCTGTCATTGCCACAGCTGAATTAGTCACAGAAAAAGGAATGAAGCTGAGGCCACGCTAACTCAATTGGTTGTGTGTCAGCTCCAAATACGCAGGCAGAATGCAACTCATTGGACACACGGTGCCCGAAATTTCAAGGGAAGGAATAGTAAGTGAAACTTTAATGGTGTTAGATGAAGGTTGGTGGTGGAGAGGCAGGGAAAGGTGGTAGAGAATAAGGTGTGTTTCAGTGATGGAACTGCTGAAAGAAAAAGCTGTGTGCCAGACTTTGGGGCAGTCCACAGTCCTACCTTTCAAGAGACCTTCATGGTCCATGTAGAAAGACAAGGTGAAAAGGAGAAGAAAGAATGGGAATAAAACAGAGAGAGAAGCAGAAAGAGCCTGATCAGAGAGCAACATGATGAAGTATGCATTTCAGGGGGAAGTGCTGGGAAGAAAAATCCACCTATCCCCCCACCCCCCAAAAGGAGCTAGCCACTTTATTGTTTTGCATTAAATTAAATTAAAAAATAAATAAATAAACAAACCTGTTGTGCATCCACACCAAAATATGTATCTAATGGATTCCAAAAGCAAGTAATTTGCAAATAAATGAGATGTGCCCTCAAATCTGAGGCAGGGAGGGAGCACTAGTAGGGCAGAAGATACAACCCCACATGGCTTCATTAAATGTCGTCCTAAAAGGCAGCTGAGCAGCCACTAGCCTGTGGTCTGTCATGCTGTTCCAATGACGTAATGTGCTACAAGCCCCTCTCAGAAAAGGCTGCCTTCAGGAAAGAAAGGAGCATGGTATTTGCTTGACCTTGGTGGAAATCAGGCAGCTCTGCATATGAAGGGAGGGGGTGCTTCTAAGTTACATTTCCACTGTGCGGCGATTGTACCGGATGAGTAGATGGCAAGTGTCTTTTGGGAGGCAGGTATATATTGTGGTTTCCAAATGAGTGGACTGGAGGGGAAGGCACTCTTATTCCATATATTACAAAGGACACACAAGAGATTTGCCTATGCGTAGTGGTGGGGGTGGGGAGTGAGTGAAACAGGAAAGAAACGCATTATGAAATGCATCTGCTCCTTTCTTGGTGGCTGTGTTCAATGACCTCTGGGGCCCTGGAAGAATACGGAATTGATTAAGGCTCTATCAAGATAGGAATTCTGACTGTCATGTAGTAGACACTGCCGATGTCAGAAAACTGGCCTAATATAGACCCACTTCCAAGTATCATGAAATTGCTATCTGGGTTCACACGAACCCACTTGCCAGCAGTCTGGGCTGTATGCAAGTGCTCCTAGTTTTTAACAGGCATTTGCCAATTCCTTGTACTCGCTATTGCTATATTTTACACAGGGACCTTTAGTTGGGGATGAGTTGAAATCACCACTGCAACTGCAAATGCTTGACTGAGTAGAAAGCCCAGTAACGTTACCTGAAAATATATGGGGAGCAGGAAGGAGCAGCTTGGATGGGACCAGCAGGTCTGAAGTTTTAAAATTCTAGTTCTAATTTGCTTCTCTCTCTCTCTCTCTCTCAACCAAATCAGTTGGCCTAGTAAGGCATGGTTACTGGAACAGAATGCTATTTAAGGACATGGGCTTCCAAACTTCTTAGCTTACAAGGAGACCATTATTCTGGCAGCAAAGTAGAAAGAAGTGACAGTATCTCTTTAATTACAGTCTGCAGTGATTGGAATGCAGTGTGCACAGGGCACTAAGGATGTGAAGGGCATGATGAAAGCATATTAGACATGCTTCTATGAAGGTAGGAAGAGAACCAATAAAGAAAGCATGTCAGCACATATCCTGTCCACCTTTCAAGCACTAATAGTAACTTTTCCCCTGGACTGCTTGATTCCTTGTGAATTTTAAGCAGCTAACCACTTTGCTTCTGACTCCTTATGGGATGTGTCACTTTTCTAACACCCTGCATTAACACTCTGGTTAATTGTAAAAAGAAGAAGAAGAAAAACCTGTGATTTTTATCTAGGGGGGATGGGGACGACAGTTGTTAAAGCATTGTGCCTTCAAAGTGCCCAGCTTGCACATCATGAGTAATCACAGTTAATGGTTCACTGTGAATGCAAATATCACTCCTCTCCTCTAGACAAGGGATGGGATATTGGATCCAGACTGCAGGCCGGCTCTTTATCTTCCCCATTCCCCATGGGCAAGGTTTAACAGGTAGATGAGGTCATGCCGTGCGTGCTGCATAGAAGCCTCTACCGTCAGCTGATGGAACTTCAAAGTACCATGCATGACTCTCTGTAAGCACTAACGATCAGCTGATTGTAAGGGCTTCAAAGTGTCACACACAGCGTCACAAATGCTGGGGCTTATTATGAGACTCACTAGGCACTAGGCACAGGGTTTTTCAGGTCCTGCTGACTGGGAGTGTCGACAAAGCTGTTTTTGGCCCAGCAATGTCTTTACCTGCTCCACACCTGGTGCCATTTATGACTTCTGGTGAAGGGCAGCGAGGTATGGCTTGGTCAAAACAACCTTGCAGGTAAAATGAGGTTTCCCACCGCTGCTCTTGACAGCGGGAGCAACAAGCGACCATCTCTGTCTCAGCATTATGCCTGACTGGGAACTGTAGTTTGCTATGCTGAAACAAAACATGGTTGGTAAGACAAATCTTGGTTCAACACCCTGGTTTGTTTGGAAACAAACCACAATCCCTACTTCAGACATAACCTTAATACCTGGGTATTAAGGTTTGTTACGCCTGCTGGCTACAAGGGATGAGTGAAACGGAAGCCTTCTGTGCATTTGATGGTTTAATGGATTACTGTGATGTGCAAATTCTGCCAGTGTGTGTGCATGAGGAGCTTAATATCAAAGCTATGGCATGTAACACAGTGACTGCTTCTGCAAAATGAGCATTCAGTTATAAAATCTAAGTTTTTACTTCATTCATTCGTACTGTGCTGTTTTCTCCTGTCGCCATATTATTATAGTATTTGTCTCTTTATTTTCAATTTGTGCGTTAAGAAATTTTCTTTCAGATTTATGCAGAATTCCAGACTAAACTTTTATTCTCACAATGGTTTTCTTGGACAAGAATTGGTGATTCTCAAATTCTCCTGATATGCTTCATCAACACACTTTCATTTATTCAATAAAGTAAGTAATGCCTGATAGGATAGTCAATTAACTAGTGTTAATCATAGTTTTTCGTCTAGGTTCATTAGCTTGGAGAGTTCATAATCATCAATATGGTTTGGAATAATAAACTCACTAAGAGAACTTTAGAATAGAGGGCATGGGTTGGAAACCAACCCACTACTTACATGAACAAGACAGTGCTTAAAGTTTCATGGGGTGACAAATTGGAGTGTATCCTCTAAATGTCTAGTTATGTTTGCAAATGATCAGCCTTCAAATAATCCCTCCATTTTAGATTTGCTTATATGGTTTTATGCTGCAAGATGTATGCATGGTACTTCTTTCAAAGTTCTGCAGGGAACCATTCAAGCAGCTTGTTATTCATGACACCAGTTCTTGCTCTTCATCATTTCAAATCAAGCCCTTTTGTATTTCTTTCAAATAATTCTGGAAACTCTGGAGGATTTCATGGGAGCTCAGTTCAAAATTAACTATATCTGAGCAGAGGGTCTTACCATTAGGGAGGGTGAACCAGCCACCTCAGGCAGTAAATTTGGGGTGTCATGAAAGGGCAACAAAGTGTTCATTATTTAGTTTGTTATTATTGTATCTTTACTGCCAGGAAGCAGGGAGAATTGCTTGTGGGGTTTTCAGGTGCCAAAATAACTTGGCTGGCCTCACGAACTATACACCTTGACTTGATGGTGGTACACCATTTGCTGTTCTGCCTCAGGCAGCAAAAGGTGTTGGGCTGGCTAAATCTGAGTAAATCATCCTGTTTGCTTAAAAGCACTAAGCAAGCAGAGATGTACAAAGAGCACATTTGCTCTAAGTCACATAGATTAACAAAATGCTAGCAGTGTTACCTGTTTCAGTGCCTTGGAAGCAAGGGGGAAACAAATGTAAAACTTGAACGCAGGACCCATCTGTGAACAGCCAAAGAAAACACCTTGCTTTGGGAAGCTGAGATAAAAAGTGGCTGATGTCCTTAAAAGGTTGCCTTTGAGTTTCATAGAGGGGTGATTGTAGTGGCACATGGCCCCCACTACAACAGTCAAGAGAGGTGGGTTTGCTAGGCTATACAGAGACGATCAACAAAATGAGATTGTCTGAGATCCTATAGAAAAGGATGGAATATGGAGCCCATCACAGGCTTTTGGAGAAAATGTGTTTATTTTTCTCTAGATACAATCTGAGCAAGGTTGGGTTAACCTGTATCTGGGCAGTGAATGCACGAGCATGAGGAGGGTAAGTTGCTGAAAAACCCTGAAGATGCCTCTCTGAATAATCTGGTGTGTGAGAGAGACCAAACACATTGCTTCCATCTCTCCCATAGCATCTAGCTTTCTATCTGCTGTGGTGATGCTAATGAGCATTCTATTATCTTTCTTGATCCATCATGTAGTGCAAATTTCCTGGGACTATACCATTTCAGACTACACATGAAGCACTGCACATCTGAATGCCCATGTCCCCACTATCTGCACATACAATACTAACACAAACATAAGCTAGGACCTCTGTTCCTCATGTGCTAAGTTTCCAGAGAAATTTTGATGTGAGTAAAAAAACATCTTTTATCTGCAGCCTGAAATGGTACAGATATAGGAATAGTATACCATGCAAGTTATCTGCATGTGGAGATCAACACCTTTTTCTTTTGCAGAGATCTTTGAGACATAATGGGAGAACAAAGGGTGGTAGAAAATGCACATTTATGGGAATGTGATATCTTGATGACTATTGAACCGACAAAGTTGCTCTTTGTAATAGGTGGGGTAGAGGGCAGAAAACAAATGCCTGTCACACATGCCAAGCAGGAAGCATACCTGTAATCAAACGACCCATTATCTACCTTCTGGTCATCAGGGTCCAGGGGTACATCTTTATTTTCTCGCACTGTGAATACATATGCAAAGAAGAAGAAGAAGAAGAAGACATCATACTTTCATGTATTCAAGGCTGCAGTCCTAAACACACTTACGGGACTTGCTTCTGACTTGAGTGGGGACGGGTGAGGAATCCACCAAACTCCGATTCCAAAGCATACTCTCACATTTTGATCTGGGCAAATCATGATTTCAGAATGAGGGCAGTGGGCCTGCTTCTGCTCTTTTGAAAGTGTTTCCTGATCTTTAAACTTGTAAAAATGGTTAATCCAGCCACCGAGCAGCTAGTGCTTTGAATGCAATAGAATGCAAGTCCCTCTGGGAGCAATGGGATTTGATGAAGCTCCATCATTCTCATGAAGAAATGTATGGGGAAAAACACTGCTGCCCCCAGATTTCACATGGACCCTTCACCTCTCTCAAACATTTTTTTTAATACCTTGCTGTTTGTGCATGGATATTTCATGTTTTTCTTTTTAAAAATATACACTGAAATGGGATGGGGGGACTAAAGTCTCATCCCCATGTAGAACTGGTTCAGATGTTTATGTGTCCATCCATTCCTAGGTCTGAGAAAACCTGTTTAGGATTGTGCTGCTAGCCTCCCAGCCTCTGCTGTCTTGTAGGTGGTCAGGAATTTAGACTAAAAATGGATGAGAAGCATCTGAAGAAATAACTGACATTGAGGTGGTTTTGCTGTCGGCAAATGTATGTGCAAAGTCATTTTTGATCACTTCCATGCTTTTAATCTCCAAAATATAATACACATAAATCCCAGGCTGAGCAAGATTCTGATTCAAGTTCTCTTTCAAATCTTGTCTCCTGCCATTGAAGTAATCATTATTATTTCCTGCATCACAAATGCCAGGCTCAAAACTGTCACGCTAGTTGCATGCTGAACAGAGCGCAACAAATAAATTGATGTTACTATATTGTGAATAGTAAGGGGAGCATTTCCTGTGCATATGGTGTTTAGAATTGTTGGGAAATTGTCCCATGAGCTTAAAGCAAGACAAAATACAAGCTGATGTGCCTTATTTTTAGAACTGCTGCTCTAGTATTATTTGGATGCAGTCCTGAAAAAGCCGACATTTGCCGACTACTATATGCAGTGTGATATCTGGTAAATAATAAAACAGAAGAAAATAGTAGTAAAAGATTATGGCTTGGAAGTGTTTCCTAAACCACAGCTATTGTAACATACAAAGAATATTTCTTGGACTCTTAATATGACCATACTCATCTTAACTGCATACCCTTGGGGCTGACTGAATACTCTTAACTGTGTTTTATAGAGATATTTAGCACTCTGCTATCTTACTTTGAAACAAGGCTCTCTAGACAGACCAAGTCATTTTGCAACAAGTGTGCATGTGTGTATGTGTACACGCGCGCGCACACACACACACACATTCTGGTTTGCCCTTAATTGACTAGAATGTGGGATTGCTCCCTAAATACAGTGGCCAGATACACCAGACAACTTGGATTACAAGCCAACATGGCAAGCTTTTCAGTGCCATATGAGAACCTTTCTATTTATGCCAAGACATTTTGGATTGTGTGGATGGCTTTTGGAACTGTATTCTATTCTTGCTTTTAGCTTCTTGAGTTTTTGTTCTCTCTTCTTGCGTCTTATCAAACTTATTTGTTGGTTTTAAATTGTATTTATACGTTGTGTGAATGAATTCTATTCACACTTTCGTACAGCACCTTGGAATCTTTTTGAGGAACAGTGGTTAAGACATCTTTGAAATAAATTAAAAGCAACCAGTTTACTTCAGCCCAATATCACATAGACCCTTTCTACTGGTGAATGTATTCTTAAATTACCACCCCTCCTTTATGCTTGAAGAGACCCGTGAAAAAGTAAATAGTTTTTGCAAGGGACAGTGGGACAAGTGAAAGAAACACAAGTATATCTATTAGCTGAAAAATGTGAGTACATTTCAAATACCTCTTCCAGCAAATAAAAAAAGGGGGGAAGGGACTTATATCCTATTATGTGATTGCCTCTCACCTCCAGAGACAGCACAGTCAAAATCTGTATGGTACTTCTCCCCCCCCCCCCCTATGGTTAATAGTTCAGGTGGGTTGGGGGTCAGGGGTCAGTGCAATTGTGATATAGAAAACCGTGCAGGAAGAAAAGATTAAGAACTCCCTGTCCTAATGCAGCTCCCCAATAAAAAACCCTCTTGCATATCTGCCCATAAATAATATGGTTTTTCTCTTTCTTTTAAGGAAACTGGTCACGGATGCCCCATGTTATGTCTCTTTTGGACCTTGCCATAATAAACAAATACCATGCTATGTATTTTAGGTAGGGCATTATTTCCTTTTGGACTAAGGAAACAGATAATTGTTTCTGTATAACTGGCTTGTCATTCTTGTCATGCACTGGAGCTTGATGTTAGAAGCCGCCTGCCACAATCCTTATGTGTACTTAAGGGTCTAGCACAAACCCTTCTTGCACACGAGACCTTACCAGATCTTGGGAGAGAACACAGTGGTCACCGCACAACCATAGTATGCAGTCCAAGCAGGTTCTGGAGAAAGTCCTTTTGCAAATACAGAAGACACTTATTGTAGTGAGGTCAAATCCCAACAAAAGTCATGGGATGATGCCTCACCTCCTACATAGCTGGAAGTCCTCTTGGATTGCCTTTAATTCTTTTCAGTGCCACAGCTGCTAAAAAATGGTAGGACTAAATCCTTCGAGTGGGAAGTCTATGATCAGTGCTGTTTTTCTAGAAAAAGAGGTACTAGAACTCACCATGAACATCTCCCTTGTTCTGTTATAATGGCAATGGCACCCACATGAGAGATGCCAGAACTGAGTTCCAATGAGTTCCGGCAGAAAAAAGCACTGGATGATTAAGATCAGACCATCTATCTAGATTTGGGAATGAATACTTCAAACCCAACAACAATGCTACACCAGTTGATAGCTATTTCTCTTACCTGGATATTTCCCTCCTCTGCTTCTCTTAATGAAGCAAACTATCAGCAAAATCAGGACCAGGAGAGCGATGGCACACATCAGTCCAATAAACCAGCCCTGAGTTGCAATGTCCCCTTGGTTCTTGTTATAGGCTAGTAGGAGAAGTTGAAAGAAAAAACGTTAAGAAGAAATACAATTGATCCACATAGTGCTGAAAAATGAAAATAGCAAGCAAAAGCTATTAGATGCTTCCTGTCCCACCCATTCCCAAGCTTCACATTTGAGGACTGGTGTCTCTCAATGTCGGTCTTCCCAAATTGGCCTGCTTTGGTTGCCACATGAAACCACAGTTAAAATAGAATTATGGTTAATGTAAAAGAGCAGTATTCTAGTACATGCTGCTCTAAAGTGCCTGTTGTGACTGGGGAGGAAGCAAATCAAAGGGTGGTTTTGTATATTATATGCGAACCAGCAGTTGTGATTTGTTTCTCTCCAAACCAAGTATGGAAGCTAAGGTTTGATCTTTGCTTAATAATAATAATGATAATATTTATACCCCACCCATCTGGTTGGGTTTCCCCAGCCACTCTGGGCGGCTCCCAACAGAGGACTAAAAACAGAATAAAACTAAAAACTTCCCTAAACAGGGCTGCCTTCAGATGTTTTCTAAAAGTCACGTAGTTGTTTATTTCCTTGACCTCTGATGGGAGGGTGTTCCACAGGGCGGGCGCCACTACCAAGAAGGCCCCCTGCCTGGTTCTGCTCATGGGCTGCATTCACATTGCAGTTTATTCTGTTCCCGTTTTCCTAACTGTTTATTTCCACATCACTTTTGAGCTTTTACACCACATAAAAGCTACTTCCAGAAATACACTAGAATATAGTGCAAGTTTAGTGCTTATTTTCACGTTATTTGCAAATGATTTTTTTTTTGTAAACAAACAACATAGAAATGAGTGCTAAAGTTGTGCTATATTCTGATATATTTGTGGAAGTGGCTTTTATGTAACATGAAAGCTCAAATATAATGTGGAAATGATAAGTTAGGGAGATACTGAGAAAATGGAATAAACTGTCATGTGACTGCAGCCATGGTTTCTTTGGGGAAACAAACCATAAGCACTGGTTCACATAGAAGACAAAGGCAGCCTCTGGTTTGTTTCCTCCTTGACACACCAAAGGAAGAGTGCAATAGGGACTTTTGAGCAGCATGCTCCAGCACACTGCTCATTCACATAAAGCACTTAATTTTAACTATGGTTTAATATGTACAAACCAGGTCATTATCTTTCTCTGTGTGTGGGGATTTTTCAGATTTGAGACATCATATCGGGCCTTTCTATTTTTCCAAACACATCACAGCCCAAGTTCTAACAGTGACAATTCAGATCCAAGGGTAGCAGTGAAGGCAAAGGATAACACAGGTGGGTACAGGAGACTTGGGCAGAGAAATAAATATATGGTATTGCTTAACAAAGGAGGGTTATATAAAATGGGTGGGGGGAGCAGAAGAAGTTGGGTAACAGATTTGATTCATGGTAATGGGAAATATTGTAGGTGGTACCGGTACCTCAAAAGAGGATGCAAAGTTCTCCAAGGAACAACCAAGGATTCATATTTATCTGGTACATAGCTAGAACAAACAAGTACAAAAGGCTTCCTAACACATTATTCAACGTCCTGAAAACCACAGAGAACATGAGAGACTGAGGCTTGCCCAGGCTTGTCCCAGCTTGTGTACAATGCATTAAGTAATGGTTTATAGCATGATGTGTTTTTGCAAAACATCACAAAGTTTTCCCAGGGAAAGTGGCAGGACAAAAAAAAACAAAAAAAAAACAAAAAAACCCTCTCAGAGCCCTGATTAGAAAGCATGGGACAAATGGAAGAAATCATGGGATGAGCCCTAAGTCATGCTCATTAATTTCAATGAGTTTACTCTGAGTAAGACTTAGTTGAATACAGTGGTGCCTCGCAAGACGAAGCGAGTCTCTTCGTCTTGCGGTTTTTTCGTCTTGCGAAGCAAGCCCATTAGTGGCTTAGCGCTATTAGCGGCTTAGCGGATCAGCTGATAAGAGGCTTAGCAGATCAGCTGTTAAGCAGCTTAGGGGATCAGCTGATAAGCGGCTTAGCGGATCAGCTGTTAAGCGGCTTAGCGGCTTAGGATCAGCTGATAAGCGGCTTAGCGGCTTGGGAAAGGGGGGGGAGGAAAAAAACCCCGCAGGAACTCGCAAGACATTTTCGTCTTGTGAAGCAAGCCCATAGGAAATTCGTTTTGCGAAGCACCTCCAAAACGGAAAACCCTTTCGTCTAGTGGGTTTTCCGTCTTGCGAGGCATTCGTCTTGCGGGGCACCACTGTACCACCCAAAGCTGGAAGCTTATGTGACTTACCAACTATGATGGTAGTATATTTCTTCTACTGGTAAATTATTTTGCGAAAAAGGAAAACATACACATCTAACTGACCTAATTATTATAATATTGCACACAACCCAGTACTCTGTTGGATTTTAAGTAAGTGTTATTAGTGACATATGAAAAGTGAAACAGAGTCAAGTCTTAAATGAGCAGCAATTGAAGTCAATTCCTAGCTTATATAGCACTTTCTTTTCTTGGGCCAAGTTCCCTCTGGATCACTAAAACATAGACATTTGAGAGTACCTAATGTAAAAACTTGTGCATTTCAAACTCCGCAAAAAAGCAGAGCTCATCAAGACTGTATGCACACTTCATTATAGGAATGATTCACTCAGAGAAACTGTGAAAGGGTTTAATGGCTGGCTTCATGACTTTAAAATCAATGGTAATTTTTCCTCCTTGTGAATCAAACTGGAATTACGCTATTAAACCATAACCTAATGGCTTTATCAGAACACCAGTAGGAAGTAACATGTATAAGCAGCTTTCAAGTTATTGACAATAAATTAAAAATATCCTGAATAGCACTAATGGAAGATTATCATAGCCACGCAGAGTTGAAGTTCTGCCAACAGTATAATGAAGATACACTCTATATACGTAGCCAACAGACCTTTCTCAGACTCTCTCTGGGTCTTCTCACATTAAGCGCTCAATTCCGCAGTACTTACTTACAACAAAAGTTTGATCACAGGAGGACATGCAAAGGTATTAGAGGATACCCTCTCTTTTAATTCCACCCAAATAAGTGAATATAAGTTATTTTGGTTCCCTAGCCCCCCTAAAATCAGAATCAGGTTGTGTTCAAAGATGGGAATGAATTATAAAAAATGTGCATTTGGTGTCAGGATCTTTGGGGGTTCTGAGTCAGAGTCCCAAACTCACACAATACCATGGCCCATGAACATTTAGGCCCCGGAGCCATCTTTCTTACATATAATAAGGTAAAAGTGTTGTTGTGCTGTAGTTTGCTTGGCCACAGATAGGGAGCACTGCAAAAAAAAATTATGATGAGAAGCAGTGGATGGGAAGTCCAGGCAAGCCATAGAAGGGCAGGCAGAACAGGCTGCAGCCTTGCACCGCCCCCTCCACTGACTCCTCTGCTTGCCAGTCTCAGGGACTTTGCCCCTAGGATCCAGATCCCCAAGCCAGCTAGCCCTGTGCTAGCTGCCTTCCTCCTCCCTGGCCAGCCTCAAAACCCACTGCTGTTTCCACCACCGTTTAGCATCAAGAGCAACGCAGGGGTGAGGAAGGCGCCCAGAAGTGCCAGCTGGCCTTGAGATCCAGAGCAGTGGCATGAAGTAAAAAGGAACAAGGAAGACGCCCAGAAGTGGTAGCTGGCTGTCCTTGGAATCCATGGAAAATGGAAGGTCTAAGCTGCCCCACCTTGGCCCTTTCATCCTCTGAAAGAAAAACAAACACATCCAACTACTCTGCCTAACAATGTCAGTACTTCTCAATTTGCCTCCCTCAGTGCAGCCTCTAGGTTCTTTGTAGTCATCTTCCAGCATCTTTCGTCTGTCATGATGTGCTATCTTAACAATCGCCAGTGTTCCAGCTCCCTTAGAAAACCTTAATGCCTTTTTTGCTTTTTACCTTGATTTCTTCAAGTGTCTCTCACCACAGCTTTTTAATTACACTACTTTCCAGCTTGACTTACACACAATGTTTTTACTTCCCTCCCAACCTCTTAGCCCATCATTAGAAGTGTACTGTAGACTCCTGCTTAAAGTTTCTGGTTTTTTTCCTTAACTGTCATGTTCCAAGGCTGAACCTTTGACCGTCCTGTGCAAAACTTCCAGAACATTCCCTAGTACTTTTAACCTTCATGTGAGTTTTTGAGCCTTTAAAGCAAAAGCTATTGTTGGACAAGTTTTAACAGGAAACCCAAACTCAAAATGTTTGAAAGGCCTATTCTCAGGGGCAAATACTGATTTCCTGTTACGTTCATATCATTTGAGGAATCTACCACTACATCATTATGATGTTTTTTCAAAAGGTATGAGCAATTTTAATTGACTCAAAAGTGCCAGGTGCCCCATTGGCCTTTGTGCTTTGACATTCTCCCTGTTCACTACTGGCAGCTGATTTACCATGCATTCCCTTTTCCTGTTAAAAGCACTACTGTGGGGAAAAAGTCCACTTTGAAGCTATTCTAATGGAAGGAGCAAGACACTAATTGCATGGACTTCAGAATTGCATTAGGCTAAATGAAACTACAGGGTTGACAAAGAGGGAATAGAATTATACTGGAGGCTTTTGGAACAAATGGTGATTCAATTAACGATGCTAACATATAAAAGCTTTCAATAGAATAGAAGGAAGATAGGAAAGGCAACTATCAGATCGCACGATATACAGAATGAAAGGGGGGAAAGTATAATATACAAGTATACTTTTGATACAATAATGATAAAAAAATCCTCCAACATATTCACAGAACCCTGTCCAAATCAAATAGGCAATGTCAAAATGATACAACGGCACGCATCAAATGTAGTTGTTCTGTCCTTCTTAAGCATACATTTCATTTGCAAACAGCCTGATCCTGTTTTGCAAAGCCAAAACGCTTTCACCTGATCTCTTATAGCCATTGGCATGAGGCAACAGTTTCTAAACTTGATGCAGCCTTGCTTTGGCTTTTAGGGGGAAGTGTGACAGAGACCAAAAGAGGATGCCATAGGACAGAGCAGGGAACCTTTCTTTAGCTCAGTGGGCCAGATCCTTATCAGGACCGGTCTCATGGGCCAAATTTGACAGGTGGGTGACACCATCTGCCAATTAAATGACATAAATATGATGTCACATGATCGACAGGTGGGCGTGGCCATGCACCTTTAAAAATCCCTTAGGCAGCTTTGCAACTCTCCTTCTACTCCCCATTTAAACCCCTAATTCCGGATGTTAGGGTGAGCATGGGGAGCTTTGCAAAGGCTTTAAAGCAACCCCTGTGTTCCTCCTTGAGTGTCAAAAAAATAGAAGACAGGCCTAAATGTACATTCCCAATATTGAATGTAACTTCATTGTACTCAAGGTGGTGCCAGGTGAATGTGGCTTAGGCCCCAAGTCCTTGGCACATAACAGGAATCCACACCTACTTTGCAGTTGGCTGCGATTTTTATGGATTGGCCTTGCTGGCCTCCTTCTGGGCCCCACCTGTAGAGCGACATCAGTGATGAATTGCATTTTGGATATAATAGGTTGTCAAGATAGCGCCACACCCTTAGGACATTTTACATGCATACTTACTGTATTTTTAACAGGGCAGTGGAGGTTAATATTATTTTTCCATCCAGGTATATTTGTGTAACATTAAATATCACTCACTGCACGGCAAAGTATTGTTCTAATTAACCAAAACTGAGCAAAAGAAATAATGTAGTAAAACTGCAGCTGTGGGGCTACTTGGCTAGTGCAATTTCTACTTAGAAAAATAAGCTGCTGTCTCCTGAAGAGTGACTTTCAAAATAACCTAAAGAAAAAGGACAGCGCTTTCGTCTCACAGGTATTAATGATGGAACATGATAGTAAGCTCTGATCTATCACATCAGAAGCAGCCAGCCTGGAAGAGAAAAGGAATGAAAATACAAGAGGCACTAAAAGAAAGCAAGGGAGGTCACTAAAATAGTGTATCTTTGGCAGTCACCTGGGATGCATCAGAGGAAAAAAGCATAGATCTTGGAAATCTTCCATTACTGTATCTTGAGATACAGAAAAAGTACTCTTTTAATGCACAAAATGCATATGGAACACACACAAACATACAACAAAAAGCAAATCTATCAGCACTGATCCAATTTACCCAATTACGGCAAGGAGCAAGAATTGTGTTATTCCCTTGTAATTTTTTTGGTTGATGTAGCTAGGTGGTTTGCCAAGCCAAAATAAACTAAAATATTTAGCCTAATATATGCTGCATTTTGGATTCTTATTTGTAAACCACAACACATTCTATGTAAATCAAGGTTCATCTGAAGCACCGCTCTCAATATCCAGTTTCCTGGGGAAAACACCACCAAATTTCAGTGAGATAGCACCACTAATGAACTATGTTACGGTTACATTTTCAACATATCCATCCTCAGCTGGGAGGCATTTCATCTGCAACACAGAAGATGATCTCACTCTCTACACACATACGTAACTATGTACAAACTGATACTGGATTGCAGACAAAATAAAGTTCCCCAAGATCAAACAGATGGTTCTTTCTGGTTCAGTCCATTAGCAGGAAGGATGTACTCCTGCAGTTGCTGGACTGCTAAAACTGTATGCCATCTGAGCAAATAATTACAAATGCAGCAAAGGAACTGTTGCTCAAGCATTTATGTAAAAGCTACTAACCGTCATGATGGCTATACAGAAGCTGCATTTTCAGGGGCACCATGCCTCAGTGTACCAGTTTCTGGAGATCAACAGTTGGAGAAGGCTATTGCCTTCATGTCCTGCTTGTGAGCTTTCCAGTAGCATCTGGCTGAACACCTGGGAAGCAGGATGAGAACCTCTCCACTCACACCAGTGCAACTGTGAAGGTCAGCAGTGTTGCAAAAGTTAATTGTTTCTGACAGAACAACCAAGTTGTTGAGGGGCTGGGGCGGGCAGGCAGAAATTGCTTGGGGGATGTATAGGAACTGTGGGCCACTGGTTAGTTATCCATGGTAGATTTTAAAATATGGCATTTTTCATTTGTTTTCACACATGCTCAGACTAGGTTAGCAATTTCTTTCCACCATTTGTCTATATGTCACTATAAACTTTATCATTTTAGAGTGAAAAGAGAAACCTTATTTAAATTGTGTGGACATTTTGCTTACAGCTTTTGACACATTGCTTAAAGCTTTCTACAGAATGAGATTCCGATTCTTTCCACTCAGCATACATTTCAGCTATTTCTCACATGGAAACTACTTTTCTAATTACCTGCATTGACAAAAGGAGCTTTTATTATGGACACAGGAGGAAACCTGGGATATGATTATGTTTGATTAAGCTGCACTATGGCTGAAGCTGATTGTTTGACAGCTACCTAAAATTCTGAAAGCAGAGGTCAGAAATGTGAATGCATAAACTAATATCTACTAAAGTCTGACTGGTTCCATGCTGCAGCCCTATAGCACTACCAGGCAGTACTGGAAATAGATCTAAAAGGAGATTCCACACAGTATTTAACATTGTGTTATGCCATCCAGGAATGTCTTTTACCATGGTCAATATCCATTATGTTTATTCACAGGCAAGTCCTGTTCAGCAAAGCCTCTTTTCAATGATAATTAAAAGCTTCCTGCTTGGGGTTGTAGCCATTTTATTGCTTCATATTCAGTGGTGCTGAAGGATTAGTGACTTGCCCCTTAATTTCCTCATCTGTAAGCTTCCTTTCATTTTTAAAAATAGTGAAATAGAAAACAGGAAGCTTCGGGTAAAGATGAAGTAGCCCTGAAAGATGTCAAAAGCAATTGTCTACATTAGACAGGCTGGCAATCCAATTGTGTTTTTATTGCCACTCCCCCAACTGAAAAAACCCTTGGGAAACAGAAAAAAGTTACTGGAATACATTGACCTAATGATATTCATTTGAATTCTTCATAAAACAGAGGGGCAACATAGAAGCAACCTATACAAGGCACTTTTGAGACACACAAATAGGATATAAGGCAATATTCTGTAAAGGTAAATTGCTACAATTCTCAGATTGTGACTTCATTTGAAATTATGAGTATGCCACATAGCTCTGTGGATGTCTTGCAGACAAATCGACCACATTATAATAACTAAAATCTTTTTCATGAATACCCAGACATAAAGCCAATCAGAAATTCGCATGTGCTCATGCAACAGCTGGCAGCATGGTAATGAGCAGTGCACACGCACACAAAGGGAAACATGAATGCGCAGATAGCAACACGTAGCCTGTAGCATATTCCTTAACAATAGTGTTTATTATTAAGTCTAGATGGAAAACCATAGGTCTCTGCCCTTTTTATAGATATCTTCCAAAACCAAGCTTGTTTCATTAAAAGAAAAGTTATGCCAATATTTTTTTCCTTTGTTTGTTTTAGCAGAACACAGTCTAAAGAACCTCATTAAGAGAGGATACATTTCACTTTGGTACTTGTATAATAAGGGCAGAGTGCACATCGTCAGTGAAGAGATGGATGACATTTTCTCCATGCATGGCATAATTCCTCCATCTGAAGCAGCAGCACGCAAAGGCAGTAAGGCTTGGAATGGAATGTGCCTCCAAAATGCAGCACATTGTGGGGCTGAACCCCATCTCACCTGGACTTGTCTGAAAGGTTACGTTCGAGCTGATAGTATCATTCCCTTTGAGAAAAACCCGCACTATGTACTTCTCCCCAGGAGTCAGGTCAACCAGCTCCAGAAAGCCTTTAGCAGGGGAAGATTTCACTGTTTTGTTACCTGAGAAACAGAAACTTCATATCAAAGGCAGCTAGCAAGAAATGCAGATTACTCTGTAGGCAAACATCCCTAATGCCAGGTCCAGCTACTGACTCAACACATGTCCCTGCCGATGACACCACTGACTAACACAGAGTGAACACCCAGAGTTTCTGGCACCATCAGTTCAAAGTTGAAGGGCTCGTTTACAGAAGCTCACTCCACTTGTATGTAGGAGAATTATATTTTCCAGACTCCGTTTAATCTAACGGAGCACCTGCTTTGGCATCGTAAGGCAGCCAGCAACCAGATGGAAGCTTATCACATTACTGGTTCAGCGATTTTGCATAAAACTAGAAAGGGGGGGGCAGAAAAAGAGGGAAGACTTTGTACAGCCATCTCTGGGAAATTCTTACTTGGAACAGAAAGCGACTGGCATAGGCTTTTTGCAACTCGCAAGTGCCAGATGTGCCGAATCAGTAACAACAGCAACTCTTTCTCTGGCAGCATGCTTCTGATGCATTCAAACTGCCTTTTCTGAATTAACCTCAACACATTTTGCAAAAGATGTAGAAAACTCTTATTAAGAGCATGCACACAGATCACAACGTCAAATTATATTAAAAGTACGCTGCTAAAAGCATTCAAACATAAAGTGAATAAAAAAGAACCCTGTTTGCAAACTCCAATGTAGATACCCTATGAAATTGCAAGTACGGTATTCCAATACTTCAGGAGTTTTGGAAGTGCTTGGATGCTGTGTTAACTTAACCTTAGCAAATCATTAGGCATGGAAGTCCCTAATCGGCAATGTTACAGACGTGTATGAATCTACAAATATACTTTTGCTAGCAATGGCTAGGTTAATGAGAGCACCAGGCCTGAGAATTGAAATCACTGGAGTCCTTTAAAGAAAATCTAAGCAGCTGGTTTTGACAAACCTAATTTATCAAAGTACTACAAAACTGGAAGCATGAGAAGCTTCCCAAAGAAAAGAAGATTCCCTTTCCCACTCTGTGACAATGCAGCAGCCAGCTGAGTGGAATACACAGGAATCCTCCAAATCATATCCACACAATGGGTGTTACATTGACTGCTTACTATTTAATCATGCTAGATGCAAATTCCTAAAGGGTCAGTTCTTGATTACTTAATTTAAAAATCTAAACACAATACTGTATTGATAATTTTATGGAACCAACACCTAGAACAGGACTTGGCCCAGCAAACTAAAACCAAGGAAAGCAGGTCTAGGGCACATATATAACTTGCCCCCAAAGCTATATGGCTGACATTCAATGTTTAATTCTTTGACCATCACATAGCTACTTAAAAACTGCAGGTAGCATGTAAGCAGGAAGTAGAGTGAGGTATGAATGGCTTGAAAGCAAAATTTATGTAGATAACTAATTATAAATCTCCAACTAAAACAAAATGTGATCATTACTATTAACCCCCAAATTATTTGCTATAGAGGGGATCTATAGATTTTTGTATCTATTTCTGCTTCTTTCTACGGCACTTACAGCCGTCACAGATTCACTTAGGGCTGTGTTTTTTAAAAAGCAGGTCCTTTTTAGGATGTGTTATTCTGAATCCGCCACTGAAAGGAGACGGCAGTTATTGTGTTTAAGAGAACAGCAACATAAAACACAGTGTCAATATAATCTGAAGGACAAGTTAAATGCCATGCCGTTGGTTCCCCCCCCCAAAAAAAAATCCTCCATGCACAAATTAAGCAGTACAATTAGTTACACTATAATGAACATTGCATGAAAGGTCCATTAAACCTCTGAGAGATGACAGAATCTCTGGTGACATTAAGGACCCTGCAGAATTCTCGAGCTCCCAATGCTTACTGTTGATATACTCAACCACAAACTCAGTTTCAGGATCAAATGTGTGGTTCCAGGTGATGTTTGCCCAGTTACTGTTAGGTGAAGCTTTTACATCCCAGATAGGCTGCTTTGCACCACCAGCTGGTGAACAGGTTAGAACAGAGGTTAGTAAACTGGATTATGAACAGAGAGATGCATTCTAACTGCATGCCCAGATTTAAATGAATTGTTTCCCTTAGAAGGAAATGAAGGCATCCTCCTCCCCACCCCCACCAGGTATAGCACACAACAGGACTGTGGATGCTTCAACATTACCTCACATAACATAACACAAACAAAAAAACATTGCAAAGCCATTTCAATTCATACGTCACTTTAGTAATGAGAAGAACTTTTTTGGGGGTATATCTAAATATATCCTTTGAAACAGCAAGGTTTGCATATAAATTACATATTAAAATGTACACCTGGATATATGCCCATGCTAATACTCTCTTCGGCCATAGCCATTCTCTAGTGCAGCCTTGAACAACCTGGTGCCCCTTAGATGTTTTGAACTATTACCAAAGGTGATGGGAGTTGTAGTCCAAAACATCTAAAGGGCACCAGGTTGGTGAAGGTTGTCGTTGCACCAGCAAATTGAGAGGTACAACATTTTCAAAATGGCCAAGGATAGAGACATCAATCTTTCTGCCAAATTATCTTGGAAGCAGGATAATGGCCCAAGATAGTCGTCATGTGTCCATACATCTATAAGAGTACAAATCACCTTAGGAATTTTAGTGCCACAAATTAACGAGCCACTTGCCTGTCAAAAGCAACACTCTACAGGGCAAGGTCAACTCAGCTGCCTAATTCTTACAGGGCAGTGCAGAAGGTTACATTCCCAGCCCTTATGCCAATACCTACTTTGCAGGATTATAGAAATCCCACATAGCAGCTCCTGATGGTCTACATAACTAGACAGGCAGATATTTATTAATGATGATCTGCTTCAACATTGCACCAAACCAAGGTGAAATTCATTGCCAATTCTCACCGTTTTAAAATTGAGAAAATACTGGAAAGCAAAATGTTCTTGTCACTATTCTGGATAGTGGGTAACAGAATTAGCTGGTTTTAGGTCAAGTTAGTTTGTGACAACATCAGTTTAACTGGCTTCAGTCCATTAGTTTAGAAACTCTGACTATTGCATTAAGCTTCAAGTCTATACATACTTACCTGGGAGTAAGTCCCACTGAATTCAGTTGGAGTAAGTCCCATTGAACTCAGTGGGACTTACTTCTGAAATAGACACACAGATAATTGTTCTGTTAGTTATTATAACATGATAAAGTGAAAACAATTCAATATATCTTTGACATGAGAACACATTCTTCAACAATAAATACAGCCACTTTATGACTTAGAAAATGAGTTTCCTCCTCAGCTATACTTTTACGTCTTTCCAAAAAGCTATTTCTAACAATAACAGTCCAGTTTTTAAAATGTCTATAATTTCATATCTTGATCCATCAATTATCACTGCATGCTCATTCATGCAACATTTAGTTTTGAGCCACAGCTGAGAAATCCTTGCATCACTAAATTGCAAGCCAGGCACCAAGTTCATATGCCTATGCTTAGAATGTACATGAGCATTCCCATTGACTCCAATGAGACTCCATGCATGCAAGAAATTTGAAGCTGGGCTTAATCAGAACTACTTGAGTTTGCTTTAACTTCTCCTCAGGAGTATAAATTTACTGCAAACCATGAGATACTACATGTCTGTTTTTAAAGTGGCTAAGCAAAATGAGGCATTGTGCCCCAGTGGTCAGTCAAATACCTTTTTCTGGATGTGTTCCTATTTCAGATTGAGGTATTTATATGCAGTTGATGTGGACTTGGTTAAATATCTGTTCCAGTAAGTTTGACACATGTTGCATTTTTCATACAGGGCAACCAAATATTTGCATAGTGAACGTTTGGATGTGCACATCATTTGTTGGTAGGGACCTAGCAAGATCTCTCTGCAGCAGCCCTAAGAAGCAGTTCTCTTATGTAAATATTTTCTTTTTAACACTGAAAAGAATCATATGGTATTTGCCAAGTCCCATAATGAAACAGATGCATTAATTAATGCAACCACTGCTTTTACTACATTGTAGGGATGACAGCCAATTTAGTCCACTATATTTTGTTATAGTGTATTTGCTGTACCTGCTTATCCTAGCCTACAGATAGCAAGGAAAACTCTTGTGTTATACATGTGCATAAACAAAGCTGACCTGTCTCTCTGAAGAACAAATTAATCTAAAGTAACTTTATCACGGCAACATACTGAGACCTTGAATGCACAACCCAAGGATTACTTTTCATTTGCTGCTAATCTTTTATCACAGCACTGAGAAACTCTACGTGCTGGATGGTTTTCAAAGCAACAAACCTTGATGTTAAGCCTGAATTACAGGCTTAAAAAACCCCCTGACAAGATCCAGGTATGGATTGGACGACTAATAGAAAAGGAAAGATGAAAACACAGTACCAGAATCCTCTACTGGGATACCTATTGTGCTAGCAATAATTGTGGTGATGGCTGCTTCTGTGGTGGTTGGAGCTTCTGTGGTGGTTGGAGCTTCGGTAGTGGTTGGAGCTTCTGTGGTCGTGGTTGTGGTGGTAGCTTCTGTGGTGGTTGTGATAGTAGTAGCTTCTGTGGTGGTGGTGGTGGTGGTGGCCACAATGGTAGTAGGGCTGATGGTTGTTGGAGAGATTACAACTGGGAGAAGGAAGTGTAAAAACTACATTTTGAAAAGTATTTATATTTTCCAGTTCTTTGGCTTTGTCATTCCCTGAAGCTAGGCGCGCATGCAAGATATGGCAAAGTGGATCAAGACACACACACAGAAAAACAAACAAACAAACACACACAAAACATACAATTCAGGGGCAAAAAGAACGAAGCCATCTGCAAAGAGGACAACAAAGCCTGAGTTTCGCTTTCTTTCCTTGGCACACTTTTGACTAACAACAGTTAATACAATTCAGCTGCAGAGTGGGCAGGTGTGGGAGAGTCCTGGAATCCATCAAATAAAGGCGCATGCAAAACCTTCTGTAGGCAAGTGCACTGTAAACATATGGGCAAAGCAGCAGAAAGTGGGAGGCATTGGCTTAAAACAAATACTTGCCCACAAACATGCTATTTGTTTTTAGGTTCCATTCACTGACTGAACAGAATGCTTCTCTTGGTTGTGAGAGCATTAGGGCACTCCAGCCCCTGCGGACAGCAAATATAGGCTTAACTGGACTGAAAAGCAAGAAAATGCATACATATCTCCGTGAGATAACGTGAGAATGGGCCTGACTCCTCAAAATGAAGCAACTTGTATGATACAGCAAGTAAAGTTTTCCTCCCTCGACACTGAAATAGGAAACTTCAAGAAACAATGCAGAACAAGAAACTGTAATTCAGCCTTTTAATGTTAAGAGTAAGACATGTGGAAACCACAAACAATGAACTTAACTTCTAAGTGGTTTTCACCATTCTAAAGCTACTATGTTTAAAACATAGCTATTTTAAGACTCAGTAGGTTGCCAAATAATGCATCTAAAGAAAATACACAATACAGTTTCACATGTGAATGCATTTATAATGTGATCCTGTATATATCTGGGCCTTATTCCCATGTAAACAGATCACAGCTTTAGCTCATGAACATGTGTTTGTTTTCGAACATATAGAAGAAATAAATACAAATAGCCTTTATGTATCCTCTTGAATACTTCTGATATTTCCTATGGTGGCTTCCAGCTTCTGGAATGCTCTCCCCAGGGAGTTCACCTGGAACCTTCGTTACCTATCTTTAGTGGCCAGGCAAAAACGCTCCTATTCTCCCAAGTCTTTGGCTAATTAAACAATCTATGGCCTTTTAAAGTGTGTATGGGGTAGTTATTCTTTTTGTTTGTTATTATGGTATGTATTTTTGTGTTTTTATATTGTAACCCACCCTGTGATCTTTGGATGAAGGGCGGTATAGAAATTTTATAAATAATAGTAATAAGAGTAAGAACTCTTATACAGGTGGGACTTAGCTCAGGGTTAAAATACTAAAGGGACACAGGTGGCACTGTGGGTTAAATCACAGTGCCTAGGGCTTGCTGATCAGAAGGTCAGCAGTTTGAATCCCCGCGACGGGGTGAGCTCCCGTTGCTCGGTCCTTGCTCCTGACAACCTAGCAGTTTGAAAGCACAAAGTGCAAGTAGATAAATAGGTACCACTCCAGTGGGAAGGTAAACGGCATTTCCGTGCACTGCTCTGGTTCACCAGAAGCGGCTTAGTCATGCTGGTCACATGACTCAGAAGCTGAATACCGGCTCCCTCAGCCAATAAAGTGAGATGAGCGCCGCAACCCCAGAGTCGGTCACGACTGGACCTAATGGTCAGGGGTCCCTTTACCTAAAATACTAAAGTAGGGAAGGGAAGAAGATTGTCCCATTTCTGCCAAATCAAAAGGTTTTCTATATTCTTCAAAAGCACTAGGTTTTGATAATTTTTTGGCAGGAAGCATATTGTGCTAAATGGGCCATCGGCAAGGTAAATCCTATTCTCTTAAAAATGACAGAATTTGGCCTTAAGCAGGCAAGTCACCTTTAAACAGACAATTAGATTTTAAAACTCTTAGCAAAATAGAATGATCCAATTTGTTGTGGACCAGGCAGAGGAAAAATTAAATTAACACTGCACACCCTGAACTGTAGCGAAGGCATTTCTCAGTTGACAGCTTTCTGACAATAGAATTTTGTGCAGATCATACATTTTCCCTACTTTTAAGCTCTGAAGCAACATGAAATACTTATCACACAGATTCTCACACCTTGCAAATTATTTATTTTAGATGAGGTTGGACTGCAAATTGAAGCCCATTCCCACACTCCAATCCCCACATTGTGTTAGTTAAAAAACCCAACAACCCTAGTTTTTGTAGAATCACACACATGCTGTAAAATATATATACCACTAGAAATAATTGTAATGTTAGTCTGTAGATAAGGAACAGTTTTAAGCTGGTCTGCTTACTTCAGCATCAGTGCTGTATACTTGCTCTGTCTGTTTAAGATTTTTGGCAGAGCAAGCTGAAAATGGAATTTAAGGCATTTTTAGTCTTGCCTGAATTCTCCCGGGGGGGGGGGGGTCAGGACCTGAATCCCAAAAAGGATATGAATGGGAAGAGAAATAGTGCTTTTGGTTAATAACATTGTAAATGGACTCTTTGTTAGTGAATCCTAGATGAAATAAGATGGTCTGGGTTAAGACCAGAGGTCAGGCTACATTATGAAAATGGACCTTCCTAACTGCAGAAAGTCTTACTAGCCGTTTTGGCTTTGTTATATTGCTCTCTCTGCAAAATGTCTCTGAAAACCCTTGGCTGGTTTGCTGTAATACAGATTGCTTCTGAAATTTAAACACATGGTAGAAAGTAGCTCAGCTACTGGGTACCGCTCTACCTATAAAAACTACTGCACACTTTGATGGCTTTTGTTTGTCTGTTTTTGTAAAAATTAATATCAGAATATTTAACGCTGGAACTTTAAATATAGCCCACTTAGTGATCTAATCCTACAGAATACTAGGTTTTGTCACTCTCATAATGTGGAAAGATCACAGCTGCAAGCTTCAATCAACTAACCCAGGGATGTGAAACCAGCTAAAGCTTTAATGACCAACTAAAAATCTGCACAATTAATCAGCTAGGCCAACAAGTAACAGAAATCTCACATGGGGAGTCCTGAATGCTTCAATAATGTGCAACATACCATTTCTCTCCTCCCTTCACTAATTTGGACTAAACAGAATTTGCTCCCCCCCATCCTCATTCCAGTTTGTATCTGGGAGGCAAACTATAGCTTCCAAGGAACAAACCGCTAACAGTGCTCGATTGAAATCAGTGGGCAGGATTCACTTAACCAACCCCATCAGCAGAAGCCCTGTGTAATGACTTGCACTTGCACAATGGGGCTTCCTCCTCCCTTCCAAAGTACCCCCCAAAAAATTGGTTGGGGTTTTTTACCTCAGAAGAAACCCCAGAATAGTGCCTCGGGGGAGAAGACCAGGCAGGGGGAAGAGGGAGCCTGACTGCACATCGAATTCCACTCAGTATGTCTTTTAAACCTAGATCTTGCATAAAACTGATAGGCTGTGAACTTAAGGTTTTCCCCTAAGCCATTTTGTTTCTGATGACTTGCTGCAATCGGGAAAATTCCATATTCTCAATTTCCTGTTTTTAAAAAATGAATGCCAAATTGGTGGGCTTTTAATTCTAAACGATGTAACGTAGCTTTCATTTGTTACACTTCCAAACTCTCCGCACGTGACTGAAAGTGTCCTTTTCCTTCACCCCAAGCCTGACTTCCCAGTCACAAGAAGCCAAACAAGGCTTTAAATCTTGAGGATTTCATTGTTGTTAACAGTCTTGCCATCTCTCAAAGTTCACTATATATAATGAGTTGGCTTAAGTGCCCCTTTTATCATCTGGCTTTCGACCTCCTCTGGGTCCATGAGGGTCAGACGCTTGATATTCTCCAACAGAGTGAGGGTTGGAGAATTACTCCAGCATTAAAACGAAAACACACGTTCTCATGAATTTCTATAACAAATGAGGTTTGGAGTGAAAGATTAATTAAATACACTTGAGATAATCACAAAAGCTGTCTGGACTACAAATGGCTCCCCTGCTGCAGAAGAAGCACTTGCAGGTTCACCGAGGTGGACACACACATGGTTTTTTGTCTTTGAAGGAGCTTGAACAAAAGATGCATGGCACCAAAAGAGAACCAGTACATAAAATCAGAGACCAATGGAAATCATCACACTATACAGGTAATCTTCCTGCTGCTTTTGTCCAACAACATAATAGGTGTAAAAGAAATGAAGACACCAAGCAGCCAACAATACTATCTATATTGCAGGATCTTCATGATAAACCAAGTGTTCAATTCAACATCACAGCAGATGCCACAGCGATAGCATTTCATACCTTCATGCAAAAGCACAGCAAATGCAATAAAGTCACTTTAAAGTGTGTAAGATTTGTCAAACAACACTGAAGAAAAACCCAGAGAAAGTGCATTATATAACCAAGGAACTCAAGCTTAGGAAAACTAGCATGTATACTTTATAGAATATGACAGAGGGAAAGTGGAAGAGTCTGAGTTCTCTTAGGGCCTTTCTGCACTTACCGTTATAGTGGTAGAGTTGTTAGGTTTGGGGCACTTTTTGGCTACACAAGATTGGCATTATTTAGCTAGTATTCTGGAATAATGTACTAAAGAAGCTGCCTTTTCTTGTGAGGCCAAATAAATAAATAAATAAATAAATAAATAAATATTCTGACTCGGGAAAGATCCAAAATGGATCTTTGTGTGACATGTGAACAAGCATTGTCCTATTTTCTGTGTGGAGGGTTGGTGGTGGTGGTTTGGGAGGAATCTGTTTCCCAACACTTCCATCTGATGGGTGCAAGCAGTTTAGAGGAGAGCTTTGGCCAATGTAGAGTCCAAGTCAAAGTACTGTCCTGACAGCAATCATTAGCTGCATGCAAAATTTCATTGCAGCAACTAGGTTTGCAGTAGCTCAGGCAGACACGTAATTCCTCTTCTAGTCTCCTAGACAACCACAAAAATGCAATTCTGGAATACTAGGCATTAAATAACCTGCCCTGAAAAAGAAATCCAGGAAAGGGCTACCCATGCCCAGAATGCCAACATTTTCTGGCTGAAGGAACATGAGGGTGTGACTACAGCCATGGAACAATTCTCACTTCAGATGCAACCTTTACTTTTTTGTGGAGAAAAAAACCAGCCCTTAATCTTTATTAGGAATCAGATTTGTTACTGAGCTCTCTTCCTGAAGCTTCTGATTTCACTCACCATTTAAAACTGTACTCCGCTTTTCACCTGACATGTTTCCTCAGATGCAAAAAAGTTATTTCCTGCAATTCCTAGAACTTTCTGTGGCCTAAGGTAGCTGGTGTTCACCGGAGCTACTCTTCTTTAACTGGGTCCAACAGCAGTCACACAAAGTACTTAGTACAAAAAGCAGGTCCACCAAAATGATTATCTTGGGGTAGCACAACTGCATTGTATAGCACAACTACGGCAACCATTGCTGAATGTTTACTTTAAAAGAGGGTGGGGAATCAAGCCCTGTTGTCATAAAGATAAAGCTGCAAAAAAATGTCCAATCTTTGGGCTTCATGTTTGGATGGATATGAAATTAGATTCACAGATGCTGGCAGGTTCCCTGCTGTGGCAGTAGGAAGAGAAAGACCTAAACTGGCCAGATGGAGAAAGAGGGAAGCAAAGGGTAGCACTGGAGAGTGGTTGTGTGGGTTTGGTCCTAATCCTAATAAAGGTATTCCTTCATTTGCTTCTGAATATTAAACACATGACAGAAAGAAGCTCAGCTGCTGGGTACTGAAGGGCGAAGGAGGGGACTGGCTTCTCATTTGAAATCCAACCCTTTAATGAGGGTGCACTGCGGGCTTAAAGATAAAGGGAGCCTTTGATCAGAAGCAGAGCCTTGCTGCATATGAGGAGTGACAAAGACATACTGTGAAGGGCAACGGACACTTGGGCAGCCATCTAAGGGAGTTGTGCAAGCACACAGTGTGTGGTATTGGAAGCAGCACCTGAGCCATAACCCTCCTTGTGTCACTATGAGGACTTCAGGACTTTGAAGTCCTGTCCCTCTTCTAACGTACTTGGGTAACGTAACCATTATCAACCCGCAGGGGAGAGGGGAACTTTGAAAACATACTAAAAGGAAAAATCTGATTTTAAGATAGATCCCACTAAGGTGACTATTTTGGCAGCAGAACGCTGCATAAAAGACAATGTCCATTCAGCCACTTTAAGGTCCCAACAGATAGTCATGGCCAGGTATTTCAGCTGTTTTTTAAGGACATCAAATGTGGGTTTGGTTTTGAAGGTGCTGTCAGCTGAAACCACTGGCTCGCTTGCCTTTGACTATCAAAACCTGATGTTTAATACTTCCATCTGTCATTTGCTTAAACCTGCATTTGTAGCTGTATGATAAAACTGTGTCCCTGGAATGCTGGAATAACGTTGAGTTTCTGTCCATCTATCCTATTAAGGGTCCATAAATTAGCCTTGCTGAACCTGGTGATTTATATATATGTTTACTACAATTCCCATCAGGTCCTGTCAGTAGAGCATCAGGTTTAGGAAGGGTGTCATGGAGCAAGTTTGCTATCCAGTGCTCTAACCACTATTGTGCACAATTTACCCTTCAGCAAGGATTAACTTTGGCAAGGAGTGACAAGCATTTGCTGGAACCGTGCGCTTCCCTTGATGCCAGTGATGCAGCTAAACCAAGTGCACTAGAGGCAGGCTTTTCTTACACAATTTATAGAACAGCATGTCTGGGTTTATTGCCTTGGTATGTTCCTTGAGACTGTTTAATTTCTATGGTGTAAGAGTCAGTGAAAGCAGGCTGAAAGACACAGATGTGCAGCTTTCTAACTGATTAGCTAAAAGTAAATGAAACCAAGAGACCCTCACTAAGTAATGATTTTCCCCAGAGTAAAGGGCTCCACTTATGTTCATAGTCTCAACCTCTATACCCAGATACAAATGCTGGCTGCTTTCATTAGCAGAGACGAGAACACAGAATTTGAGGCTCTGCCTAATTAAATTCAGCGTATTATTACTGAGCCTGCTTCGACAAATATACAGGCTGAACGGGGAAGGTGGGGAATCTGTATGCAGAAAGAGATACAAGTCTATATTTCACAGAGATCTATTGCATTCATACTGATTACCCAAACTTCAATTTGATGCAAAGAAGGACAATGCTCATGTACCTAGAATAGCTGGACTGAAGAAGGAAT
Organism: Podarcis vaucheri; assembly: GCF_965113315.1. Taxonomy (NCBI): domain Eukaryota; kingdom Metazoa; phylum Chordata; class Lepidosauria; order Squamata; family Lacertidae; genus Podarcis; species Podarcis vaucheri. Next base: position 65,389,012 of record NC_138764.1, on the reverse strand, counting down.
TTTAACAGGTGCAGGTCGTTAGGGAGGGGTAAGAAAAGCTGTACCTGAGGAGCCTCTTCAATACAAGTTATTTCATACAGGAGTTCTGACCTTTATATACAGTCATTCTATCTGTGATGGCTAAGAGGAAGGGAAAATCAAGACAACACGCTGAGGCTTAAAAGCTGCAGAAATGCAAGGAGCAAAGTCTGAGAGCAAGGTTGTTCTAGATAATTGGAGGATGACCTCTATTTGCCAGAACAGCAAGCAATAGGTACACACAGCACAATTTCCTTTGGTAGTGAGATAACCACATATATTCCTTATTTAAACCAATACACATGGTACTCAATGTGTTAATAACTTCTAATTCAGCAGGTTTTGTTTTGTTTTTTTTTTTGTCCAGTCCCCTTAAAATTAAATGTAGCACCTTAAAGGCTCAAGGTAGAAATGTTTCCCTACTAGATGCTGAACATTTCCAGTTTTCAATGTTGAACGGGCATCCATTCATTTACTTTTATCCTACTAAACTGAAGTAACTGCTAGAAAGGCATGGAACTCAGTTGAAATTTCTCCATCACTAATAGTGTAATCTCTATGTATGTTTACTCAGAAGGGAGTTCAATGACACATGCTCTCTGGCAAATGTGTCTAGTGCTGCATCTTTAAAAGTACACTTCTAGAGCCCTAGTACTGCCATGCACAAAGGAAACAACTAGACACACACGTACTATTATTTAATTATTCAAAGAAGATTCTAATGGGCTGTTAACAAGAACTGCCTTCCCAGAGTGTGTGTACAGCACTTGTAGACTTGGGAAGGCTGGATGAATATTTTATAAACACTGATGGGGAGCCAAACCTATTTCCAGGAGAGTTTTCCCTTGCTTTGGCAATGTGAGGAAATTGAAAGAGAAATAACCCATTAATTTGCTCCAAGTCTAACGACTGCAAAACAAACAAACAAACAAACAAACAAATAAATAAATATGCAGACATGTAGTCATTCAGTAAGTGATATAAGTGCCAAATTGAATGAACCACAAATGTGAGGACTGAAATATGGCTCTGCTGAAAAGCTAATCATCTTAGGCTTGTATCAATATAGCACTAAGTAACCATCCCTCCGGCGTAAGGATTCATGCTTGCGCAACAGGACTTTCTGCCCCTCTGTACCCTCTCCAAATATGCTCCAGAGAGTGGGGGAACCTGCAGGAAAGATTTAGGGGCCATGCATGGAGAGGTGAGAGAAAATCCTGTTGTCCGTGTAAATCCTTGTGCTGGCTGGATGGTTACTTAGCGTGACATTGAATACAAGCCAATATCCTCATGTCAATCTCTACCCTTGATTTTGAAGCATTTATCTCCCATTTCTGCATATGGGGAAAGACTAGCAAATTCTTTATTTTCTACCAGTGGACATCCAGTCTTTTTCTTCTTGACAAAGAAATTTGTCAAGAGCTTGCTTTATAAACTTGGTGGAGTTTATAAAGCAACAGCCCAAATAATGTGCTACCCAGTCCTATTCCACAGAAACCAGTGGCTGATGCTTCTTAGGCACAGAACCAAAAATTCTAAAACTTATTCTTTCAAGAGTCAGATCTTTCTGTGATTTTAGTTGTAACTTCTTACACATTAGCAAAACTGCCTCTCTCTAGCAGAAGAGCCAGAATCAATCACTTATGGACTAGTTGTACTGCATAACAAAAAACAAATTGATCCAGATTTATCCTTAGCAAATGAAACTACAATCCTTTAAATCAGGGTTGCAGGACAGCAAGGCAGACAACTCTAATAAACCACTTTCTTTCATCAGAGCACACTGCTGGATTCCTAAGTGTGCGTGAGGAATGTCAAATCCTTCCCTGTCCCTAATGTAAACCTTAGGTCTAGCTCATACAGTGGCTAATATCACATCATAAAGAAAACATGGAACTAAGAGCCTTTTGCTCATAGTGCACATGTCAACATTCATAGGATCTTGGCAACCACACATGCATTTACTCTGTAGGAGCTGCAAAACACCGCTCATAAGAGCTAATAATTTTAATGTATGCCGTGCTAGACTGGCATCCTTTTAAACCAAATTGGACAGGCCCTTTTTATGTAGGCCATGCAACTGTTTTCACACTGTGGTCCAGCAACCCCTGAAGTTTCAGTCCATCTAAATGTACAGCTTTGTTCTATTCAGTTTGTACATCAGTACAAAATATGCTAGACTAAAGGGCAACTGTCAGCTTTAGAGTCTGAGTAAAAGGCTTTTTTGTTTTGACATTGCACAGAATATTGCTCTGGTTCTATCAATTTTATGTCTCCTAAATTGTCAGACTTGGGTTTCTTGACACTTTCCAGTTTTGATTGTTAATATTATTAGATCTCATGATTCTAGTCTACACAGTAGTTCTTCTGGAAAGCATAACAAAAACCTTACGATTCCCTTTCCAAGGTGGGATGTGTCTGACTTCAAGCAGTAAAAATCTGTCTGCTATTTGCACAAACAAAACATGGGTCAGGGTGAAGCCAAAGCTGGCCTATATAATGCTACATTCATACATGCTCAAATAGAGCCTAGATTAGATTCAGGTATTATTGGTGCTGTTCAGGGATGAGTTTGTTTAACATCAGAGGTCCACAAATACAGTAATCACAGTTTACTAGCGGCAAATTTGAGGAGGGTTGTAGCTCAATCATTGAACATCTACCTTGGATTCAGAATGTCCCTGGTTCAATACAAGATCTTTCCAGGTAGGGCTTTGGAAAATCCTTGCCTCAAACCCTGGAGAGCCATTGCCAATCAGTGCAGGCAGTACTGAGCTAGATGGACCAATGGTCTGACTCAGTATAAGGCAACTTCCTATGTTATTATTGGTTGTCAAGCTCCGGGACCAACTCAGCAATAGAGGCAAATGAGTCAACTCCATGGAGTTTCAAGATCTCAAGGGTGCCAGCCTCAGCCATGTCTGAGAGAGAGACAGAGAGAAAGAGAGAGACAAAGAGAGGTGCTGCCCATGTTTTAAAATGAGGTTCACAGTTGCAGCTTGCAGCTGGATTACATCCCCTGTATTTCAAGGTTCTTCTGAGCTCTATCAACTTTACATGGCTCGATTATAATTATAATAGGGAGGAGTAATGAATGCAAAAAATGTATTCTGATCCAAAAATGTATATTGGTCCAATTTAAAAGCATGATCTGATGCACATTTACTCACAAGGAAGCCCTGCCAAGCCCAACCCAAAATGTGTGGGCACTTGGTTATCCTAGAGCAGAAATATAATTTTGGTTCTTTAATGATCAAGAATAGATCAATCTGCTACCCTTTGTATTGCTGGGAATAAAAATACAGTTAAAAAGGTAGGAGGGAGGATCTATACATAAGGAAAGTAAGTTTGCAAAGTAATATCAATTAAATAGTTACAGCAAAATATGGCAGGGGAAAGCATCAGCAGGAAATACAGCCCAAACCCTACTAAAATATTCAAATCCAATGCAAACAAAGACTTTAGATGGGGCAAGAATGCTAGAGAGTGAATTATTTCTCTCTCATCCTGTGAATGTAGCAGCTTCTGTAAGCTCAACAGGAGGGTGAAGCCTTTTCTTGCTCAGGATTCAACTAACCCCAGAATACCAAGGGCACCAAAATGCATTCTCATTTCCCAGTGTTCTGTGTTTGTGACTCCTGCCAACTGAGATTTCCCAAGCCAAAAGGGGCCTGTTTTTATTATTGCGGTGAACAAACTTTGAGTGCTGGGGACACAAGGGTTCAGGGACACTCTTTGGTTCTCCACAAGCTGGGCTACAGAAAGCTCCTTACACCTGCAATCTGATCAGCAGACAGTCTCTGGCATCTGCTGTCAAAAGAAATTTGGTGCTGCCCTTTTGCCTGTCAGCCAGACAACCCCTGGAAAATAATGGGGGGGGGATTGCTTTGTGTCTGACTAACATTCTCAGGAGAACAAAACAACTCCCACCTCCAGTTGTGACCAAAGGCAAATGTGGACCTTTCTATGATGCAACTGAAAAATGGATGCTGTTCTAGAGGGACACATTTCCAAAACTAGGGCACTTTTAGACAAATTTTTAGAGTGGAAAACAATAGCTGCTCTCATGTTATAGGTTAGGGTGCTATAATGAACATAACTTTGAAATGCAACCTGGTGAGGATCTTTTCTTCTTTTTAAAAATGCCTCTTCCATGTTATAGACTGTTGTTAACACTAGGATCTAGAGTAGGGAGAGGCAACCTGATGTCTTTTCCCTGGAAAAGCACCCTGGTCCACTCATGGAGCAACGCTCCTACGGATGCTTCACCTTCTGGTTGGTCACTGTAAGAACAGGATGCTGGACTAGATGGGTCCTTGGCCTGATCCAGCAAGCTTTTCTTATGCTCTTAACACATGTAGCTTGAGGGAATGGGGCAAGCAGAGGATGGGGCCTCTGGCCTGCATGTATGCAGAAGATGGAATCTTTCATTCACAGACAGCCTTCAGTTCTCCCCTTTGCGCATAAACACATGCAACTTCTCTGTATCTCAGTGTTGTTAAGTGGTAGCAACAGCAACAAAAAATGCAGAAGCCTATCATGCATACATGCGCAGCAGCAGCAGCAGCAGCAGCAGCAATAGCAGCTCAAACATTATGGTCAACCCTTTCAATGGACCCATTCCCTACATCAGAAAGAGTAGGCTATCTGCCAATGCATCTGTCTATACATTCTCTCCCCCACTGAAAGGGTTAACCTGGTGCATGCTTATATAATGCCAGCGCTCCCAAGAGACAAGCCTTCAGCTCACACTGCCCCATCATGCCTGTGTAGTCTGCCAGCTTGGTACAGTACCTGAGGTTGGAAGAACTTCAGAGTGTGCAGCGCCAAACACAGGGAAGGGGAACATGAGGAAAGAAGGGAAAGAGAGAACACAGGAATATATAAAACCACAGCACAAACATGGTACATAAACATGGCAGGCTGAGGCTGTAATAAAGAGAAGGTGTGTTAGTCCTCCATATCCCATGGCTACCCCCAGCCAATCTTTACCATAAATGACAATCCAAACCAATGCAGGGAGACACAGCTGATTTGCTTTCCTTCACTGTATCTTCATTTCTTGTTCCGCAGTTTGTGGTTTTAAATTCAACAAAATGGGTCTTTCGCATCCTGTCAGCTTCCATTTGAGTCCCCTAAATGTCAGGACAAATTCTATTCTACTGCAACTTGGCTGCAAGCTCATTATCGATTCTTAGACACTTATGATGGATGAGACAATAGGCAATGCAAATAACCACAGGAATACTGTATTTCATTCGCATCCCCTGGCTCAAATAACGTCTGTGAGAAATGGAAGCTGTGGCTTGGACCTTTATTTCCATTTATAAATGCCTCCCCTGCATCGGTAGGAGAAAAGAAAATTGGCAAGGCTCCCTCTAGGCAACATGCTTTTGTGCAATTCCAAATACTTAGCTGCGTATTGCGGAGTGTCTGATGGGCCTAAACGTTCTGCCTACGGAGACTGCTCAACATTCATTAATAATTTGAGTGGTATACATCTCCGCTATTATTTGAAGATCCTGCAAAACCTCACTCATGAGATTCCACTGAGGGACAATTCCCTTGACCCACAAGATCACTACAGTATTTATGAAATCTTTGCTGAATTCCAGTTGTGTTGCCACATACACTGAGGCAGTCTTGCATTACCAACACCACATGCAGAAGTCAATGTAGTTTTGGGTTTTGCGCACTGCTTTGAATACTCACAAAACAACAATAATCACAGTATGAAGAATCTTCTGCATCTGGTGGCAGTCTGCACACTGTCACTTTAACACATGACAGCTATGGGTAGAGTTCAGCATGCAAATGAAAGAGGACCTTGGCTACTAGAATGCTACCAGGAGGGTGTTTTTCTTTTTCTTTTTTAAGCATAAAGCCACAGTTCACCACCTCTGTTGTTCAAACTGTTCAGTAAGTTCCAGGGCCTACAGAGCTCTGACTCTCTTTGGCAAAGCAAGTATACCTGGGTATCTTGGAAAGATAAGCAAAGGTTTGGGAGAAAGAAAGAGTAGTTTTGAGTATATCAGACCTTTTCAGAATATCGTTATTTTATATGAGTATGTGTGTGTGTAGTTGTTGTTTTAAAGCAAAAGCCTGGGAGACACTGGACTCGATTACTGTGATGCAAACAGCATCAGCAATAGAGTAATTGCCTCAATTCAGACATAACAGTAATTCATGGTTTGTCATTATGAGAATTAGCCAAGTAGGCTTGCTTGTTCCTCCTTCCCCTTCCTTTCTCCACTGAACACAAGGGGAGCAGATTTGAAGCTTTTACTTCAAATTTGTGCTAAACCATACGTATTCATTTCATCTAAATGTGGCAAGCTATGGTTTATGGAAACCATAATTTACAATAAAACTAGGATCTCAAATGAGAATCTAGCTGTGGTTTGGTATCCCAATTTGATTGTAAACAACGGTTTGCATGCAACAGTTTGCCACATTCTGTTGAAATGACAAACCATGGTTTGTTGCAAATCAGAAGGAAAAAATTCTAATTCACCGCTCCCCAGATTTCTTCTACAGAAATTGTTACAAGAAAGCCTTTTTAGACTGCTGTGATTGCTCTTGGGCTAATTCAAATTACCAGCAACATAACAAATGCATAGCTGCTATACAACAAATCCAGGAAAAATGTGTCTAGAAATAAGATTCTGAACCATTATTTAAATTCTCCACTCTTCCTCAAAGCAGTTTTGCAAATTCTAAGAAAAATCCAAATTTAGTGCAGGAAGCACCTTCGGAGTTCAAAGGTTGCAGTGCATTCACTAGCTATTGTCAACCAGAACATTATCCCCTCCTCCACCCCTTAATACAGTATGGGAAGAAATATCTGATAACATTATCAGCAAGTGCTATATATAACATACCCGGAACCTGCCCACTTATAGAAATATGGGAAGCGATTCATTTTTAAAATGTGCATTCAGGGAAATACTTTTCCCACATATTGCCATTCAGGAGATAAAAAGCAAGGGCTCATTAAATAATGTGAGAGACTGAGCTGAATTTGGGGGTCTTTCTGGAAACGTTACAGAATGTTAAGAGTCAGCTTTGTTTTGCACTCACTTCCCAGAGGGCTACTGAACTTTCACTTAGCTTGACGGATATTTCACAAAGAGTATTTTATCCTATTACAAGTCTGCTAGTTGTGGCATTTTCCTATGGAGGGTCGTTTGTTGATTACAGCAGTGATGGGAAAGGCTGTGCGTCTCTAGCTCATTTCTTGCAGTTTTCAGGAGGCTATTGGATGCCTCTGTTTTATACGTTTCTCTATCAATAAGAAGTATTTAAGCCTAATTAATACTATATCAAGTTGCAGAGAAGTTCTTACGTTGTGCAAGCTGATCGCCTTACAGAAGAATGAATTATTATTATTACGAAAGCTAACAAAGGATATACAATTTCTATTAAAAGTATTCACATTCTGTCTTCTTTCTTTCAAATGCACATAACTGCTTAATTTTGTAGCAAAGCACATTCCCATAACTCTCCAACTGTTGGGAGATTTTGTTGGTCTTCATTCCCTGGCATATACAACCGTAAAGACTATTACCATGTAGGAAAACTTTTCCCTAGAAAGTACCATTTCCTTAGCATAAATGAAAAGAAATAATTGTAGAACATATTGTAGATTATCCTCTAAAAACTTCTACATCACAGTCTTAATTGTACTCTAATATCTCATTGCAAAAATACTTGTCTTCTGGGCAGTGCAGTTCTGTCCTGGGGAGGCGGGGAACAGACTGCATGGCAGAGCAACTGTTGTATCCACAGCCCTGTCAGAATCTGCCCAAAGTCACTCAATGAATTTTATTGCCAAGCCCTTATTGAAGTCAACAACTGGCAGCCTTGTCCAATACCCCTAAGAACTTTTGCTAGCCTTAATAAAAAAACTCTCTCTTTTTGCTTCTCTCAGAATGGATGGGTATTTTGATCAAGCAGCATCATTGGTTGAACAGAATGGCCCCCTCACCGCATTTATTTTGTAAGCAGTGCAACAGGAGAGGTGGTGTCTTCTGGACAGAGGGTCATGAAGGGCAGAAAAATAAGGGACTTACCCGAGGTAGCAAACAAAGCTCTTCCCAGCAGGCTGCTGGCAGCCATTTTCTTCTGCCAGAATCTATCTGGGAACGACAGTAGGTGATGACAAAGTGTCATTCCCACGAGACTTCTGGGATGAAAATGGCGACTGCTATACCAAAGTACTGCATTATCATGTAAGGTTGTTTTCATATGGGTTCTAGTAAAAGAAAAGGTGATCTTCCAACCAGAGACCACTGGAAATAATTCTATTCTACTGCTGTGAAACTGCCAAGGAAAAGGGAGTAAGCAAAGAAGAAGAAGAAGAAGAGTTTGGATTTGATATCCCGCCTTTCACTCCCCTTCAGGAGTCTCAAAGCGGCTCACATTCTCCTTTCCCTTCCTCCCCCACAACAAACACTCTGTGAGGTGAGTGGGGCTGAGAGACTTCACAGAAGTGTGACTGGCCCAGGGTCACCCAGCAGCTGCATGTGGAGGAGCGGAGACGCGAACCCGGTTCCCCAGATTACGAGTCCACCGCTCTGCCATGGTGCCAGGGGTGTGCCTACTGACCCCAAGTGGCCTGGGTGTTTCCTAAAAGGCTCGAAAAGGCCAGGAAGGAGATAAAACCTGCAAGGGGCTTTTAGTGGCAAGGAACCTAGTTTGGGAGTGGGGTTAGTCTGGAACCTGGCTGGAAGCTAGGAGACACCTAATGTGGAGTGTTGGTGGTGTTGGAGTCATGGGCTTCTGTTCAAACCCTTTGCCCTCTTGAGTTGTTGTTTTAAGCTTGCATCAGTACAGCCTGCTTGCCCAAAAGCCAGTTCTTCTCTACTTGTTTAGTGCAAATCTGGTATACCCTAACCTGAAAAACATGTCAAGTTTCAAAAAAGGGAGAAAATTATACTTAATGGACCTGTGAGTGGGCAGATACATAGTGAGCCAATCAACACAACATACAAGAAGCTGGAAGCTAATGTCAGTAAAATAAAAACTTGAGAGCTGCTTAAAATCTGAAATTATTATGGCAAGCAAGGTGGTGGTGGTGAAAATGATTGCCTATCAAGCAATTGTTTTCCTGATTTACAGTCTAGCTCTTATTGCATTGAAAGAATGGCAATCTATTACAAATAAGTACATTGAAAGGTAAAAATAAACCTCAAGTAAAGCAATCTACTTTGCAAAAGACCCAGCAGTGCCAAACACAAACAGTTACTGGCATGTTAGTCAACTTTGAAACCTGTTAATATTGGATAAAATCATGTCACAAACATATATTTGAGAATCAGAAAGTGAGTGAGAGAGATGTAGACAGAGAGAATGAATTACTATTATTGCCTAAAAACTTGAAAGTGTTAAAAAAATGATGATTAATTTTAAAATCTAAAAACTTAATTTATTATTTATTAAATTGGTATACCACTCCATACACACAGGTATTTAGATGAAAAATAAATTATAAATACTAAGTTTCTCATAATCATCTAGTTTGACATTAAGTAATGAGGCTACAGGCATGCTTGTCCACCCTTGAATTTATCAACTAGCCTGGTTGCTCTAGGCAACAAGGAATTCCATGCAGGCAAGTGAGTGGGATGGCCAATGGTGGAAGAACTACTGTACATCTCCTTTGCCAAACCCAAGGAGCCTATTGAGGTTCTCTCTCTCTCTTTTTTGCAAACTCATAGTTACAGTGGTGTGTTAACTCTACAGTCAATCTCTAACCACATGTCTTCTACCCGATAAAGATGGCTTTTATATGTAAATGAAAAACCAAGCTGATCGTTTCTCACTAATGAAGATTTACACTCCACCTACCAAACATAGGCACTTTATCTTCACTAGATGAAAATAAACTACTTTAGTCTGCCCAATAACAATGAGTCCTGCTTTGATCTACCAGCCATAAGCACTTCATTTTTGTTTGCTACTCCCCCCTCCCACCGCCCAGTGAGGGTGCGGCTGGGCAAGTGAAGCAGAAAGGAGCAATACTGGAAAGAAAAACTGAAGTCCACATTGTACGGGTGTGAAGGTTCCTACATTTCTATCCTTAGGATACAGCCATAAACACATTTACTTGAAGAAAGCCCTTTGAAGTCAAGGCTAATTGCTTCTAAGTAAACATGCAGAATTGTGCTGTTAACCTTGCAAACTGTCATCTGCATAGTTTCAGAAAGAATCTATACGGAAATATTTTAAAGATATTCTTTCTATTGGTAAAAGAAAAGAAAAACATGCAAAATGCATATTGTTTGATTATGGGAGGCAAGGCCTGGTTGCAAAACTGAAACAATAGTATAATTAATGCTCTGTTTCAGAAATAGGGAAGTTGTTGTTCTCCAAACATTGTTGGACTCCAGTTCCCATCAGCCCCAGCTAGTATGGCCAATGGTCAGGGATGATGGGAGCTGGAGTCTAACATCCAGAGGGCTACATTTCCCCTATTCCTGCTTTAACTAGTTGTAAATGAACATGGTCTACTGGTCAGATCTGCATCACACTTTAGGAAATATGAGACGAAATATAAATGGGAAACTTGATTCAATGACAGCCTTTTCCTTGCTTATTTAAATAATTTGAATCGCCTTGGTTTAAATCAGTCCACCCTGTCTAAAATTAGCAACTGTATGCCAAGAGTGATGCTTAGCCATTGATACCTTCAAACAACCTGCTGGATAAAGATATCTTTTAGACCCAAATGATGCAACTAACTATTTTGAAAAACAATGCAGGATATATATGATACCCCTGAACTGCTTTTCTGCAGCGCACTCATTATTTAAAAATAATACAGCTAAATCCATCATTCTTGAATATAAATACTGAATTTAACCCCAATAAAACACAATGGAAACGTTAATACATAGGACAGCACTGCTATTTAAAAATGTAGCTGGGGTAAAAAGGAAACACATTCAAATCATTTGAATACATTTGATGAACAACAAAGGTTATTAAAAGCTCATTCTTCCAGTATTTGCACTGAAAAAAATACTTAATAGAAGCTTAAAGGAAAGCTGACTATAGAATAAAATTGAGAGGTTTTGCATAAAAGCTGCTTTGCAATTTCTGTTATCAGCTGTTCCTTTGAAACACACAATCCTTTTAAAACGTCTTTTATAGTAGGGAAATCTGTATTCTCACATAGCAGGAGAAATAATTTATGGTAAATCATTTCACAAAGGAGAAGCAGCGGGAAATGACGTGGAATCTTTTATCAATGTTATCTTGCACCTTTTGAAAAAAGAGAGTATGCCTACAGTACAGGGACAGGCTAGGGACTGGGGAAAGAAATGAAGACTTGAAAATTTTCACATGAGGCAGAGATGCAAAGGACAGGCAGCATGAGGCACTTGTACTTATTTATTTCATAAAATTTATACTCGACTTGATTGTTAAAAACTCCAGGTGGTTGTACTTCCTGTCACCCCCAGCACCAATGTCACTCCAAAAGCTGTTGTGTGGACATTCTAAATCATGTGACTAATGTCATGTGGTGATGTCTTCTGAATCCAGTGGAAAGCTTACATTTCTCAGATCTTCCCCTGACGTGTGGTCAGGACTGGCAGGGGAAGCAACAGCTGGAGTGGAGCCAATGGGTGCTCTCCTACTCCACACAATGTTAATCGCACAATTTAGAACTCCCACATAGAGCTACATGGAACTTCACAAGTAGTTTTGATAAGGATTTTATATGGCAATGGGACATAATGATTAAGAGAGCTACTTTTGTGGGACGGGGAGGGGGCATATTTAAGAGGCTGCAAATGATTCTTGCTCAATTTACAGTAGGCCAAGACCTCACACGTCAAAGGCTGGTTTTTATATAGGCGTGTGTGGATTCTGAAATACTCTTGAATGCGGCTCCTATGCCCAGCTTGGCAGGGCACACCTCTCTCACCCCAGTTACACTGGCATCATGTTCTCACTTACCTTCATTCAGTGGAAGTGGTGACTCCCCCGTGGCAGGCTCACCTTCCCCAATCTGTGTCCTGCCACGCAGGTTGAATCTATAGCGTGATATGGGGTCCGTCCTCTGGAGTATAAACTTTGTCTGATTAGGAGAGAAGTTTTCCACCACTGTTCTGCCACTTTTGGATCCATTAACTGGAGAGAGAGGCAGGCTGTGTAGGCTTCAGTCTTGTTTTGAGAAACATGCTATGCTATGCATCTCACCACTTCTCAGTCTAGGATTACACCTGACAAAAGCACTGGCTTTGTTTAAAATGGGGCATGTTCATTTTAGAGGACTTTTAAGCAAAAAACGGCTGGGGAATGTTATGCATTCAAGAAGGAAGAACTTTAATTAAGCTAATTAAACTTTTAGCTCCCATGTAGGCCAAAGATAATACACCATGTTAGTTTTGCAGGGGCTTTCAAGTCAGGGATTTGTTACGGTGGAGAGCTTTTGCACTAATTATTTGAGCAAAAATTACATTGTTCATGCATTTTCCAACAGTTAGAGGCAGGAGATTTTAGGAAGTTAGATGCATGCTTGTTCAAATTCTATCAAGGGGTGGGAAGGAGGTACATTTTCAAGTGCCACTGGCCATATTCTTGGAAATATCTTCTTATGTAAATAACATTTAACTAAAGAATCAAAATGATTAGTAAGAAAATTTGTCACATGTGTCTGGAAATTAGCCTGTTAGTGATTCCTATGAAATCTTCCTGCACTAAGATATGCAATTCAGCTCCCAAAGAAATTCTAAATCCTGAATTCCTGATTTCCCCTCCACTGATTTATTAGTATTGTTTTTTCTAATTCCAGATAAATTAGATTCTAAATCCTGGTTAATAAAGAGACAACAAACAAAAAGAAGCACGGGACATACAGGCTTGGTATCTAAGGGTGTATCCAATAAGAATGCCATTGGGGTGTTCAGGGTGTTCCCATTCCATAGTGATGGTTTCCAGGTTTGGTTGGCGGATTCGGAAATACCTTGGGGGACTGGGTGCTTCAGGGAAAGATGGGTCCAAGAGAGAAAAGGGAAGAGGAAAAAGGCGTATAAGGTAAGGTAACTTAGAAGGCAGACTGGTCAAGAGTATGCATATAGAAAAGTTTGAGTCTGGTGGCATGGAGAACTTGGTAGGACTGTACAAGATGGTTTCAGTGCAACACAATCATGCCTGCATATCCATTAACAGGAACCTATCCTACTGTTTCATAGTTGTACAAATTTAGTTGTTGGTGCACGTGTTGTGCTTCCTTCTGTGGGCTAAGCCACTCCTTTGAGCTTGTCTATTGCCAGATGCAGTTTTCATATAATAAAAAATTACAGCTCTTACTCTTGCCTGGAACTGTACAGATAACCTAATATGTATTTCATCATTCTATCTCTTTGGGATGGTGCCTTCTTGGCCCATTTGCTTTCATCACAGCTAAAGTCCCTCACCATAACCAGCTCTGTTTCCTATGCTCAAAGCACACAAAGCTTATCTGAGCACAAATCACAACACTCAACTTTGAGCAACAGGAGCCACATTTTATCCATGATGCTTCATGCAACCAAAGCAAAGGCCATCTAAGTCCTATTGATGTTGATGTGAGAGTTGAGCAGTGGGGGCTCGCAGGCAGGGTATTGCAGTATGTAGGAAGAGGCTGCTGGAGAAAGACCCTCTCCTGCCATGCCCTTTACGGGCAGGTATATGGGTCAGAGAGTAAAAAAAGACAGCTTCACAAATGATGTCAAGAAAATTGCTTTTATAAAGGTAGTTTCCGTCCATGCTTCTTAAAAAGACTGCTTGGAAGGAAATTTACTTGATAAAGGAGATTTGCTCAAAATGCATTAGGAACTCAATCATTTGTGAAGCTGTTTCTTTGTGTGGGTGTTTGGTCTTTTCCTACAGATGTTTTTAATCCTCCTTTGCCTGCTGCCTGGATGAGATCCACATATGTGTGGAACTGCTGACTGACCCAATGGATGCAGGGCTCTCACCTCCCTGCATCACAATGAAATGGAATGGATTTTTTAAATGCCTTTCCAATATGCAGCTGGTCAGAGTTTTATGCTGAAACTTCCAGGGCTTACCAGTATAATTCTATGCATAGCAAAAGAGCATTTAGCAAGTAGGTAAGTATGGGACACGGGTGGCGCTGTGGGTTAAACCACAGAGCCTAGGACTTGCCAGTCAAAAGGTCGGCAGTTTAAATCCCCGCGACGGGGTGAGCTCCCTTGCTCGGTCCCTGCTCCTGCCAACCTAGCAGTTTGAAAGCATGCCAAAGTGCAAGTAGATAAATAGGAAGGTAAATGGCGTTTCCGTGCGCTGCTCTGGTTCGCCAGAAGTGGCTTAGTCATGCTGGCCACATGACCCGGAAGCTGTACGCTGGCTCCCTTGGCCAATAAAGCGAGATGAGCGCCGCAACCCCAGAGTCGGTCACGACTGGACCTAATGGTGAGGGGTCCCTTTACCTTTTAAGTGCACTCAAGCAGTGGACCCAGTTCAAGCTTCTGTGTGATACATATAAATGCACAATTTGGCTCACTAGCAAGGCAGAAATCAGATTTCATTCAATCCGGTTACCAAAACCAGCAACAACTGGGGGGGGGGGGGGAGCCCAGGATTTCATTTTCTAAAAATTACAACTGGAATGAATTCTTGGAAGAATCTTCAAGAACAAAGATATCTGTCTGGTGTGCAATTCTGTGGTTTTAAGTATCTCTAGAATCATAAAGGCGCTGGTGCTTATCAGTCAAAGCATGGTCCATTAGAGTGATATGAGATGGCAACTGTAAACATTAAAGAAGCTTTCACTGCTAGTTATGAGAACTGATGAAAAGCTATTGATCTAGCTGTGAAAGCAAATACAGGCAGTACTCTCAATTGTACCATAAAATCTATCCTTGAGTATGTTAAGAATCAGATGGAATTTGTAGAGTTAGGTAGTAATTGCAACATAAAACCCTTCCATAGATCATACTGCCACGTGCGGCAATGGATCTCACGACTGTTCCAATTTTACAGAATAAAGCTAAGAGAGACTTGTCTGAGAATACTTAAGAGGACAAACAGTAGAGCTAGCAATAAAACCTGGTGTCAAAAGTCAGTGCATCATGCTCTGCCTAACTCACCGATTTTCAGTTAGTTTCTTTGTGCATTCATTTGTCTATCATAATCTATTATGTATTATGAGTCTGAAGCTGGTGAAAAACAACCCCATGAATCAGAACAGCCTCAGTCCTTAGGGCTTCACTGTGTTGACTTTTGCCTTGCTCCACACTGCAGGAGCACACAGTAATCTGGCAGCTGAAGCCAGCCTAACTATTCATTTCAAGTGGAAAATCCTTTTTGAAGTCTTTATCGGGACCGATGACACAGAACCTAAGGAGCTCTAAGGCTCTCAATAAGACCGTGTTCTGTTCTACCTTCTTATTTCACACATAAAAGGATGGGATTCTGCCAAACTGGGCCAATATTATGCAGAGACCTACCTCCTTCAGGCATTGTGAACTCCAGAGTTTCACTTCGAGGCCCATCTCCTCTCCCGTTGACTACAACCATCTCCAGTTTGTAGTTGCTGTAAGGAAACAGTCGGGACACTATGCCCCGTGTCCGGTCTCCAGTAAAACCCATAGACTGCTTTTTCTTAGAGACCCATAGATTCTTCAGCAAACTACTTTCTCTCCAGAAGTAGGCCTTCAAGAAACATGCAAGGTGAGTGACAAAGTCACTATGGATCTTCTTCCACACAAGGATTAGTTCGATCTCACCAGCCATTCCACAGGGGAGGAGGAAGTCAATACTGTTTATTGCTCATTTTACAGATGGGGAGACTGAGACATATGGAAGCGGACTCTTGGTCAAGACCATTTCGGCAGATTATGCAATGGCTAACAAAGAACTGCCCCCTCAGCAAAGACCAGGCTTCTAGGCTTCAAACTGCAGTCTTCCCTCATCTCTCACTGATTATTATTATTATTAGTAGTAGTAGTAGAATGAAATTTTAATTTGTCAAGATTCACTCATGGCCATATATATATATATATATATATATATATATATATATATATATAACACCAGACTCCAGTACAGAGGCAGAAACAAAACAAAATATATCCTATGAATGAAAATTATCAGATCTGAGAAATGTGCAAATGCTTCAAATATATTTTATTATTTATTTTATTTATTAGATTTATATCCCGCCCCTTATCCAAAGATCCCAGGGAAGTGATCATAAATCAATTTTGAAAGAAAGTATTTCGCTGCTGATTTGTGTGAGTTTTTGCTTGTTTTCTGTTTGGTAAGACAGAAAACAGAGAGGGGGGGAACATGAACTTGAGGACAGAACATGTTTGGCTTTCTGGAGACATTTTTTATTATCCCTGAGCACAATCCTTGAATTATGACTAGGCCGAAACAGAACTTTAGTGTATTGATTAATGACATGCTAAATATACACTGGGGATGACATAGAAGTCAGGGGAAACTGCTCTAGGAGCTGATTTTCTTAACCACATTAAAAACAGTTTGTTGGGGGGTTTTTTTTGTAAGCAGAAAGACCTCCTAAGATAGCAGCTACTTGGAACTCTCTGTTTCTAACTGACTGAGCAATAACTGGATGTTCACAACTAGGGGTGCTTCCAGACAGGCTGCTCAATCAGAAAAATATATATGCTATCTCACACTTTCTAGTGCAATTACTCTGTTACTTTTCTCACTGAAAAAGAAAAGTAACTGACAAGTGTTCTAGAAAGTATGGAGTAACAGCCACTACCCGGCAACTTTGTAGAACCTCTATACAAACATATCAGCATGAATGCCCAATGAACACCTGGTTTAGAAGTTCCCTAGAGATGTCTAGAATGTATAGTGTGTACTTTGGATATGGTTGGCTAGGAAGGTACCTGATGTGTTGCCCTATGCATGATCAGAATGTTACATGGCTTCTGATGAGTATGGGAAGCACATTTTTGCCTTCCAAATGGTAGAAAAATATCTCTCAATAGCACAACTTTAGAACATGAAATACAACAGGTTAAAAAAATGTGCCAGTCCATAAGAAGGGAGAATCTAAATTTTAATAAATGCAGAGATCAAATTTATTTTTGCACATATGTATATGAGTCTTTGAAATGAAGACCTTTTTTTGCTTTCAATTCAAGGCTAAGTACAAACTCATGATTTTGAATCAGGAAGAAGCCAATTAACATTCAAAAGATCAAAACAGGCTTTCTTCAAAATAGGGGACGAAGAATTGCTAAAATCGAACTTGGATTGGATTCCCTACTGAAAAAGAGCAATTTAAAAAATGCTTTGTCTCTCTGGTCTCCCTTCTTCATTCCCCCAGCCCTACACCCCCCCCCAAAAAAAAAACCCCCCAACCCTTCAAAACAAATCACAGAATTATTTTCTTGGTGGATTCTTGGAGGAAACCACAATTGGCACACTGGTTTAAAACTGCTTAAATTTCAAGGAAAAGGCTGGTCTCCTTGCCTAAGCTCTTTGAAGTGTGTGGAGGGGATATATACAACTGGTAATAATATTTTGGTTTCTGTATCTCAGCAATGCCCTTACATATCTGTACTTTATCACCCGCCCACCAACACAACTGCAAATACTTATTGTCTGCATAATAATAGTTTTCAATGCCATTTAGCAATTTCTGGGTGTTTCATGTCATCTCCATTGTGTAAAAGACAACGTAACCATCAGTCATCATTAGTGTTGGGTGTTAGCCACATTAATGTGATTGGGTTTTGGTTTTGCTCACTCTGTATTCCTTAAGTTGTCCCTGGATGGTTTCCGGGTACACTCTACTCCATTGCAGGCTGATTGCTGTGCTGTTTACAACTTTGAGTCTAATATCAGTGGGAGCGGCCTTAGGATCTAAGTTGCCAAGAATAAAGCAAAGCAGATATTAAGCATACACAGAAATTTGAAGAAAATCCCCATTTCCCTCCCTAGATGCTGCAGCGGTTTACCCAAAGAAAATCATGTCAACAGGAGGCTGCTCTTAAACATTGCTGCCATCATGTGGAGATAGAAAGCAATTTCAAGTGTACATTTTTGACAAGCGTTTGCATGATGGAGGGATCCATTCTACTCTGGTGCCAGTTTCCTATATTTCTCACATTTCTCTTTTCTGTCTACCTCACCAGTGCACTCACAATGTTACAGTGCCCTCATAGGTTTTCACAGTTTACCTGACGAACAGAAAACTGCCAACTCTAGAGATTTATACAAATGCCTTTTAAATTCAGAGGTGTTTGATTCACAACAAATCAAGTTCATGCTGTACCCATAAAATCATTTACAACTGAAAGTCCCCACAAGCAGTAGTAAGCAATTTCAGATGGAGGAATGCCTATTTAAGAGGAGAACACCTCACAACACAGGCGAGCAGCAGGTCTTAAATTTCAGCTTCAGAACTGTCTCTTTGAGAGAGATTTGCAAAATATTGATATGGCAAATATTTCCGTAGGAACTGATGAGGTAAATTTCTTTATCCAGCAGTTGTTAACCCAGAGAAAAGTTACTCCTGTTGCAGGGAATAAGTGCAGAAACATTTTGTCCATAGCTTTAAGGAGAGTTGGTGGCCTGACAGAGACATATTTGACTCCATGTGTTGTTGCATCTCCCTTAGCCCTTGACCATTAAAAGCACTGAAATGGGCCGATGCAGTTCAATAACACACCTGGAAGGTACCATGTTGGGTACCAGTGGTTTAGACACTTGCTACTTCTCTCGGCATTTCTGTTCAAACAGATTTTACTGATTTTTTAAACAATCCCAAACCCGCCCCCCCTGCAAAACCTGTTTATAAAATAGAACAGTGGGAAAGTATACATGCCATGAACAACCAAGCTTGTTTCATATCACTCAGCGCCATAAAAACAAACAAACCCCACACAACCACTCTGCCCTAAGTAAAAGGCGGTATGTGATTAAAGAGGTTTCCAGGGAAGCGTTTGGCCTATTGACTGCTTAGTCATCTACAATCAGAATTTGAAAATGCCTGCATTGTACTACTTACAGGAGTTATAAAGTTCTTTACTTTATCTCATTGGTAAAATAGATTCTACTTGTTCAGTTACTGCATCCACTGTAGCTTGTTATTGTTCAAAATACCAATGCAGTTTATTGCCTTGCTTGTTATTCATTTCCTTTTTTAAAAAAGCACTTTCCTCTTTAAACAGCAAGGAAGCTACCCCAGCAGGATGAGAGGCTTCCTGGTAAGCAGGCTGGCTGGGCTACAGAGCAGATGGGAGGAAAAACCTGCTTATGTATTTTCCCATTCCCTGGGGACAGGATATGATGCGCAGGCCAATGAGGAGGGAAACAGCTGTTGCTGGAAAGTGCTTCCTGTGGCTGAACACCATGTGGTGGGGGACAGCTGATTTGCTCTTACTGCTCATTCCTCCAGGGCTGGGTAGAGCACAGATAATAGCAGAAAGCGTAGACAAGACAAAACAAAATGAAAAAAGTATACCAGGCAACTGACTGGATGCAAGTTTACATACAATGTATCTGGATAGTTTGAGAACAGTACTTCAGTTTGCATTGAACATAGGGCTGCCATATCCGGGAAATAGTGTCCAGGCGGAATTTACAAAAATCGGAAAAAATGTGGGGGGAAACCTGGGTATATGGCAACCCCCCCTTTTTGTGGTGGTGAATTTCCTTAAAAATAGCTCAAAAACTTCAACTTTTGGGGGGAGATTTTAAAAAACCCCAACAAACTCAACAATTTTGCCCCCCCTGGATTTTGACTTTTTGAAGTATGACAACCCTAAGTGAACAGTTACATTTTAATTGGAAGAAAACCCAGACACCATGCTGTATTTCTTTCTGCAGACTACTAAGCTGAGGATGATGGCATTTCTTCATCTTCCCCCCTCCCTGCCCCCTTGTGAACTGCAGCCATGAAGGATATGCACAACTGAAAACATCATCAACAGCATCAGTTTACCCATTTTCTCACCTTCCCCACTGCAGATGGTTAATTAATTAACACAGCATTCATTTGTGAACTAGTTGTGATTTCTAGTGCAGCAAAATTTTACTTTGAAATGGATTCCCCACTCCCACCTACACACTGTGACCTTACATACAACCTGGAAGGGTTGCTCTACTTATTAATAGGAATAGAAGTGAATTCTATGATCTTTCAAGCTGATAAAGCTTTGATAAGCAAGCACTTTTTGAGAGGCTGGCTACGCTGTCCTTGGTCCTGGAAAAAAAACAAGTCATTCATAGTTGCATGCAACTGTTACTTAGCGGCCACAGTCCTTTTCTGCCACAGTCCTTTTCTTCCCATTGTATTGCAGCACTTTTTCTTTCTTACATCCCTCCTTTCCTACCACATCTTCTTCCCTCCCCCACTTACTTCGCCTTTCTATTTCTTTGTTGTTGCAAGCTATTTTTTACGTTGTTAATTTGTATCTATACAAAATTACACAGAAAAAATTCATTTTAAGAAGAGCGTGTGGAAGAGTATGACACCATTATTTGCCTTGCTTTGCTAGAGCCTCCTGAACACAATCCAGAAGGTGATTTTGACCAAGAAGGCCTGTAAGAACCTAGAGCAGGCTTCCTCAACCTCGGCCCTCCAGATGTTTTGAGACTACAATTCCCATAATCCCTGACCACTGGTCCTGCTAGCTAGGGATCATGGGAGTTGTAGGCCAAAAACATCTGGAGGGCCGAGGTTGAGGAAGCCTGACCTAGAGTAAAGATGCTAACAAGATTGTGGCATGACACAGTAAGGAGGCAATCCCTAAAATCAACTGAGATTTCTTCATAAACCAGGTTTGTACTTATTGACTTGACAAGCAGGGCATTCTAGATTGATCCCTCTCTCTTTACGCCCTGGTTGAACATAGTAGAATATACCTGACCTCCCTACTCACCCAATTTTCAGGAGGCATTTGAACACCCTTTAACTTGGGTTGCCATTTAAAAAAGAACCACTTCCTTCTGATTTTGATCACTAGATATCTACTTCTAAACCTTGTAACCTGACAGAGCCCTTGGCATGTGTTACACTGCTAATTCAAAATGAATATTATATTTTTGAGAGTTGGCTTATTCAGCAATTCTTGAAGAGGATTGCTGGAGAACCACAATGACCAAAACGAACATCACATATAGATTTTCAATGCCTGGCAATCATTTTTGTGCCTTGTAGACCTGTCTGGCAGCTGCTGAAGGGCATAATTCACTTGGTGACTATTGAGTTTGTTTTGGGATATGATTTCAGAACAGGGGGAGAGAATCTATGGCCTTCCAGATGTTGTTGGACTCCAATTCCCATCAGCCCCAGCCAGCCAGCCAGCATATGACCAATGTTGAAGGATTCAAATTGTAGTCCAGCAACATTCTGAAGACCATAGATTCTCCACCTCTGCTACAGAACATAGCAGCAGAGGATATGATTCATGTGTCACTTCTGAATTTTGTTATGGAATAATAAAAGGGGATTCTAGTTTGAGGACTCAGGTGAATTTCTTATGTTCCTGAGAACATTGGGAATAATTCCAGCATGAAACTTTCTTTAAGAATCATAAACTGTGGGAGCTAAAATCAGGCAGAGATCACCAGGCTGATGATCCGAGCACTGTAACTCTGAGCTCACTGCATGGTTGTATCCTAGATTCTATTGGTTCTCAGCATGTCTGGAACTGCCGTACAGATAAGCAGACACCTGTTTCCAAGCTGACTTTAGAAATGATGCTGGCCATTGACCAAGACTCCCGTGTAGGTTTGTTTGTGAATAAAACTGCTACCATATGGTGTGTTAACAGTCCCTATTCCCTCCACCAACAGCATGAATGTTCAGAAGTCTCCGAATCATTTAAGTCTACATGATCAATGCTTCCTCATCCCTTTTAAAACACAGCAAAAGAATGAACCTCCTGTGAAGCAATAAAAATATGAAGTGAATAGGAGTAAAAGTTATGGAAGATGGATGCCTTTTAAAGGTGGAATGAAGCACTTCTATATTCCAGTGATTGTAATGGAAAAGGTTTAAGCCTATACTTAACTCTCCTGATAAAATCAGTGTAAAAGTGAATACGGATTTGAGCCCAAGTATCCACAATTTACATCCAACACTCTCTTGTATTTATCCATGTAACTTTTTATTTATATCCCCATTCATATGAATGTTGTTTATCTACTTACTTACTTACCTTCATTAGACAGACAATGAAGCTGCTGGCTACAGCTGGTTCATATAACCTCTCCGAGTCTGTTCTAGACCCATAAGATGGAATAATATCTTTTTCTAACCTCAAAATGCTGAGGCAGCCTAGTAACTATATTGTCTGCTGCTGTTCTGCCTCTGATATAGTGTGTTATTCATGGTTGGCATGTTTTGTTGCTTTTCATGTGTGCTGTTAGCTTGCCTTGAATATTCTATGAATGCTTTAAATAAAGAAGATATGTGTGTTTTAAATAAATAAGAGATGGAAATATAAATCTTCAAGAAAAATGAGTTAATTTGAAGTTCATGGGCATGCAAGCTAAATGATCTGTTGGGGCACTCCAGAGACCTCTGAAGTTTCTACATGAGTGTTTCATTCTCCAGAGTGCCTGGCACTGGAATTCAATGCCTCCTGTTAATGGAGCCCATCACATAAGATCTTGGATTGCAAGACCGCCAGTGGTGGAGTCTTTTTTGGTACCCCAAACTCTTTACATCTATGAGAATACTCACAATCTTCCCCCGAGTAGCCAATGACAGTCTCAGGTTCCATAGCAACCCCATAGTCGTTTTTGGCCTGCACTTTGATCTCGTAGGGTGTATAGATGGGCGTCTGTGTGACAGTGAACTGGTTAGTGTCACCCTTTACCGTCCTGTTGTTCCAACTCTCCCGAGTGTCTCTTCTTCTCCATTTCACAATGTACTTGAGGTTGGGGCCGTAAACTTGGGTTGCATTTAGCGGCTTAAAGGATACACAAAAATTAAGAAATCCATTATTACTCTTGTTAACTTTGAACACCAGCTGCTATCCCTGCCTCCGAACAGTGTTTCTGTGATGCCAGGGAATACAGAATCATAGATGGATCTAAAAACAGGACTAACAAGCCCATGGTGTCATAAGCTTTCATATGCTAGAATCTACTTTATCAGATGCATGAAATGTTGCCCTCCGTTGGCAGATTCTCCCTCCCTCCCTCTGTATGGGTGTTTTCGAGCTTTCCTCTTACCCTTTATGGACTCTAGCCCACAAAAGCTTATATGCAGCTTAAGTATTTACTGTGTCACAGGACACTCTGTTTTCACTGCAGCAGATTATTCTATGAACTGCCCTGAGACCCCTGGGTATAGGGCGGTATATAAATTCTAATAATAATAATAATAATAATAATAATAATAATAATAATAATAATATCACTTTGGAGATAACAAATGCAAAATGCATCCAGGTAACTGCACAGTTTCCAATTACATGAATTGCACCAGCAACAAGTATACACACATGGAGAGTTATTCTCTTGGACTTGCTGCAGGAATATTTGGACTGTTTGGCTTTGAGATATTGGATTGTGCATGCCATTATTATTTTGGCATTGCAAACATCATTTAAGTATTAGAAGGTGTTGAATTTTTTTTGTACATTACTGTCAATGAATTTTTGTAAACCACATGCAGAGTTATTTAGCTTGTGATAAAATTTATTGCAGCAAAGGCCATGGAATGCAAACCTTGTATGCAAGAAAAGAATGTGCTATAAACAATAGCCCCCATGTTAACTCACCGTCCAGGATATCACCATGTTATTTTTGGCTGTTCCTGCTCCTTTAACTCCTGTGGGGTTAATTTCTGGACCTGAAATAAATTAAAACGTGAAATTTGTTTTAAAGCATTGAATGCTACAACACAGCTACCACAAGTTTTTCTATGCCCTGCAATATTGCTAAAGGAATAATCTTTTTTTCCCTTCCACATAGGAAGGCTAGAACACAAAGGGGAGACCCACATAAAGCCTCTGCGAAATGGAAAGACCTATGCAATTGCTATGGTACCACAAAAGCTATTTGCAAAGCAAACTTTTAAAGTTACTATGACACTGGTGGTGTCAGTTGTTTAAAAAGCACTTAAAACAAAGATGGGGAAACTATGAAGGGACATCAACCCCCTCAAAAAAGTCAATCTGGAGCAGCGGCTGATGCTGGTAAGGCTAGAGAGAATGTGGTTACGGTGTACAGCACTACACAGAATTCACTCTGTGTGTGCTGCCCTTTCTCTCCCTCTCCTTCTGTGTTTCTCTTAACACTGGCCTGAACTAATCAGCTGTAGAGGCTGCATGGAATTTGGTCAAGGGCTGCTTATGGCCCATGAGGTTATGTTTCCCACCACATATTTAAACAAAGGGTTATGAGTAAATTAAGATGCACAAGAGCCTTGTCCTTACAACAGAAACATGCCTTCTTTGATGTTTTGTACAAAAAAAATCAAAATCCAGCCCATCACTTCCCTAATTTGAGAAAAGTATTTATTTGTGAGGTTCTCCTTGCACTCCATGCACATCTACAGTCCAAAATCTTAAACTTAAAATACCAAGCCAGTACATATCTGTTAGGATCTCTGACAAAAGCCCATTAGCCTAAAGATACTTGGTTGATTCAGAAAAAGCTCAGGGCTGCTTCGTACATTACACCAGGGATGGGAATTCTGTGGCCCTCCAGATATTGTTGGACTTGACTCACATCCTCCCTAACTATTGGTCATGCCGGCTAGGGCTGATGGAGGTTGCAGCTTAGCAGCATCTGAATGGCTGCAGATTCCCTATCCCTACATGATATGGATAAGATGCACCAAAAATGTTTTTATGTTCACACATTAAATCTAATGTAATGGGACAACATGACGAACAGGTGCATGCATATATTTCTCAGGTACACTTTCCAGGGAACTGAGACTGGCCACTACTGCTTGATGAGCATACATGGTGACAAATATGGGCTAGCTAAATAGGTAACGTGTGACACAATCCACATTCTTAGTGTCTCTCTCTTTTATCTGTCCTTGTTCTTGCGTACATTACAATTGCATAATTTTATGTAGGTGTTCTTTTCCTTTCAAATATACCCACCCACTCAAGTCAAATAGCACTTACGTGCCCCATTTGTATGGTATCGCTCAGAAGGCAAGCTGGGGTAACTGCTTCCTACTTCGTTCACAGCTATTACTCGGAACTGATAGTTGACGTAGGGTGCAAGGCGCAGGATGGCAGAGTTCACGCTTCCTGGGTAACGGGAATGGTTGTGCCAACTTCCAGGCTGGAATCTATCCTCTTCAAATTCCACAATGTAATCTAGAAGAGCAGAGTGTGAAGGCTTGCTAAAGTTGCGACATAATTATTGGCCAGCTGACTTTTAGAAAGGAAACCAAACCAAAGCAGCAACACTGTTCCCCTGTAGGGTTTCAAAGTAGAGGAACAAGTGCTGACCTGTGATAGGGCTGTTGTTGTCGTCGCCAGGAATCCACGTCAACCGCACACTCCTTTCAGCGAGGTCAGTTAGTTCGAGATCACGAGGACGTTCAGGACGTGCTACAGGCAAAAGAATGCATGTAAGGTGCAGGTGTCCCTCATGGGCTAGTCCACTCAAGAGCTGGTGCTTAATACCTTTGGGTATCATGACCACTGACTCTGGGACCTTGCAGCATGAAGCAGAGAGAACTCCACTAAGGCCATTTCCTCAGAGGAAGAATAGCCAGTATTGCATTTGGGGACCTTTTGGACACAGAACACAGCCCTGCCTCCATTGATGGACTCAGATTAGGAATCAGCCTTGCAGAAGTCAAAGGCTACAAGATCAGTGAAGGCCCTTTAACAACTCAGCCAGCTCCTCTACACAGGTAGAACCAACCATGCAACAGGTCTTACCAGCCTTCAGTTGGCTTCTGGCCTCTGCTGGGACATCTTCATTAAAGCTACCTTGGTAGGAGAGCACTTCAGCCAACAGGGCTCACTTAGAACTATCCAAGGTTCTGTTTTTCTCTGCCCTCTTCATAAGAGGGCCCTAACAGTCCACATTCTTTGCAAAGACAGAGCTTTACAAAGAAGGAACATAAATACAATGAAGGGCAAAGGTCACCTTGCAAAAATAAAAAGGAGGGTGAGAAACACCTCCCATCACTTTTAGCATCAGCCCCCAAAATTCATCCATGCAAACTGATTAAAATATTCTTCCTTTGCGGTAGGGGGCAACATCAACAACAATTTGTGTAATAGAAATCACGATCCCCTACCCCAAAGAGGTCCAATTATCAGGGATATTTGTCATGAGGTTTGGGCCAGCCAAAGTTATCCAACTTTCAGAGGCACTTAAATTTCATACCAAAGTCATTGCAATGGTCAAGCAACAGTGTAAGAGAATGTAAAAATTAATAACAATCAAAGTGGTAAATGGATCAGTAGTGATTACCTTTGGGTAGGGTCATACGGTTAACAGAAGAAGGAGCTGCAAAAATAGATATTAGCTATTTAGATGGTTAGTTCAATTCTTAAGCACAACTTGTTGCAGGAATACAATGTGCAGTGGCTGTGCCAGGTTTCAAGAAGCCCTGGGCAAGATGACTTCCAGACCCTCCTCCACCACTGAAACACTTTGTCTTCCTCTACCAGGAGGCCCTTGTTGCTTCCCATCTTCTAAATGGTGAGAAGGGAATGGACAGAACCCTAGTTCTCTTTTTTGCTTGGAGGAATGGGGAAATGAAGGAACCTGTCTGTTACCTTCCTACAACCATGAAAGTTTAAAAGGTGGTGAAAGAATGGATATCCTCCCACAAATACAAAAATAAAAAGTAAAAAGGACTCATCCTCCCCATTCCTTAACAAGCAGCAGGAAAGCAAATTAAGTTTCCTTTTCCTAGTCTTTTTTCAAAACTATTTTATTGGGGGTTGATGGACGCTTTGGTTCCAACATACCTGACAATCTCTAAAATAACATTTTGGAAAAAAGTTTGCTTAGTGGTGGCACTTCCTCCCTCTTGGTGGTGGAAGCAGTCAACACTTAAAAAAACACAAAACAAAACAAAACAAAACAGCAGAGCAAACAAGCTGCTGCATTCAGAGCAAAGCTCTGGATAGTTTTATCTTTCTTTTTAGTTTCTCAGAGTGTTTATGGAGCCCACATGGAGACCAGAGGCACCTGGGTGGGTACAACTGTCTAGAGCATTGCTCCAAAGGCAACTGTACACCAAACCCTGCTGTAAGGGTTTCAAAAAAGAAGAGTCAGGGACTACCATGGTGGTGCCCTTTGGGAGCACAGGGCATTTACCTTACCCTAAATCAGACCATTGGTCCATCAAGCTCAGCTATGTCTGCACTGACTCACAATGGCTCTCCAGGGTTTCTGGCAAGAGTCACTCCCTGGAGATGCCAGTGACTGAACCTGGAAGCTTCTGTATGCAAAGCAGATGCTCTACAATTGAGCTACGGTCCTTCCTCTTGCAGTTGTGTCCCATGGTCCAGCCCTATCAGCACCACTGACCTCAAGGACCAGAGTACCAGCCTTCACTGACTTTTCTTGGAAGTCAGGCCCTACCAGCACCACTGCTATGCTCCTAAATGTATTCCAGTTACCTTCAGTCTTTCCCAAACTAGCTCACAGACAAGACCGAAACACAAAAGATGCAGAGTGGTTCAAAATGTTTGCTTAGGTGTCAGGTACTTCAACATCTGGACAAAACTCAAGTGTACTTCATTGACTTCAGATTAACCAAAGTCCTGTGAGCCCTGCCTGGTCACTTGCAACAAGGAATGGAAGGATCTGTCCATTTCATTACCCTCAGTTTCTCATCTTTCCAATTTTAAATTCAGTTTCCCACATTTCTGCAGCACTTTGTGACTCTTTTTTTTAAAAATCCTCATGAAAATTAGCTACAATTAGCAAGGTGCCCTGGTTAATCTTCAGATATCGGTTCAGAAAGGCCACTGAAACCTTTTTGGGTAACCTTTTACTTTAAAGAAAATATGGGGTGTTAGAAATTGTTAAGAATAACATTCCAAATTCAAATGAATTTGTTATTTGTTTCATGACCATTGCACATGGTACCCTGTACGTGTTACTCTACAACACAGGAGAACAGGTATTAAAATCTGTCAAAATAAGCTGTCAGTCCCCCCGTGGACCTCGTCTCAAGCTCTGTAAACTTAAAAGGAATATCAAGTTACCCAGAACAGTGAGATGGGCTCTGGCAGTGTCTCGATCTAGTTCAGTGCTGGCAACGCACGTGTAATATCCTTGATCTTTTTCAGCCACTCCATATATCGTCAGGCCATCTTCTTCTTTCTTCATCCTTTCACAAAAGGAAAACATCAGAAATAAATACAAACACAGTAAGAATAATCTGACCCCGCAGCTTGCTTCAAGCAATGGCAGGACCAGCTGTAACAGCTATCTTTTGTATGTTTATTCATTTTTATTTATTTAGTATAGTTTTATGCTGCCCTGCATCTTATAATCTAAGGGCAAAATGTAAACATAAGAGATAAAATATAAAATGATCTAGTACAACAATTTTACGTTCTGTAACATGGCAGGGTAAGAAAACAGTCTCTGACCTCTGGTGACAAAATCTTTGGCTGCAATTGAAACCCCCTTTCCAATGCCCCTCCATGTAACTGGGTAAAAGTGTCCGTCCACTGGCGCAGAACTCTCATTGCACCCACTGAACGTGCAGGAGATGTACAGGCAGCAGGATCCTCAACAGTGGTAGCCTTCAGAAAGCTCCAAAATATGGTGTTTTGGGGGTAGGCTGAGCTAGCCCTGGATCTGCTAGAGCTCAAGCTGGCCCTCCTGCTATAATTTACCAGCACTGGGCCATATCCAGGCCAGTTCCAGGCTGACACAACAATTCCCATGCACCTCCACCTTCCAACCTGGCCAGTATGAGCAACCAGGCTAGAGATATGGCAGTAGCTCCACCTCTCTATCACAGCCTGCTGCTGCCGTCTAAACTTTAGATTCTCCTGCCAAGCTTTTTATTTCCAGTAAGAGGTAAGAAACACACCCACTGTTATTTTCACACAGTCTGCTACTTCTGTTGTATGTCAGAGTAAGCAATATTAACTGCTGCATAGAGACACCACTCCCAGGAACAATATGGCAACAATTGGCCATTCCAAGTTTATTTATACTGTAAGACTCGCCAAAAAAAGGAGTACTGATCACTAACGTTAGCACGCTGCACCCTTCAACTGATTCCATTGAGTACCTGGGCGATAATACATCTATGGACATTGCCAAAATGAATGAAATCCAACTAACAGATAAAAAGATAGGCCCAAAAAATCTTTCAAAGGCAAATTGACTAAGACCAATTTTTGGCAAGACAACGTGCAACCTTGCCTTGCTAACTTGGAATATTGCAGGCTGGCAAAAGAGGCGTTCTGACCAATCCTTTGCTAAATATATCCAGAGACATGACATTGTGTTTCTCCAGGAGACCTGGAGCACAAGTGTAGTGGAGTTAAATGGTTTTTCTGCGTTCTCCCTCCCAGGTCTTTTAAGTACTAGAGGGGGGCGAGTTAAAGGTGGGTTAGTTACTTTAAGACACTAAATAACAAATTACATGGAAATAATATTATTCATTATGGTAGAAGAGAGTGATTCTGGCTGGCTTTGGCAGCACAGCTACCTTATATAAAGTCAGATGGGGGAACCTTTGGCCCTGCAGATGTTGTTGGATTCCAACTCCCATCAGCCCTAACCAGCTTGGCCAATGATCAGGGATGATGGGAGTTATAGTCCAACAACATCCAGAAGCCCACAGCTTCCTCATCCCTGATCTAGGTCAATATTGTCTACTCTGGTTGGCAATAGCTCTCCAGGGTCCTATCACTTATCACTTGATAATTTAATTGGAGATGCCAGGGGCAGAACCTGGGACCTTAAAACTACAGTCCCCCTCCCTGGAGAAAAGACAGCAGTACAGCTTACCAACATAGCAAAAGGATTTATTCTTTCTTTGTGTCCTCTGGATACATAAAATGTTAACATCTTGAGAAACATACAGCCTATGAAAACAAAGACAGCACACACCTGCTTCCAAAGTACAGAGGGGAGTCATCCTTGAGCCAGGTGACCGTAAGTCTCAGCGTGGGGTCATGCCTAACCCGACACATTAGATGAACTGTGGAACCCTTCTTTGGCACTGCATCCTTTGGCCCATCTATGATCCTCGTTAGATCTGTGAAGAGTTATACAGTTATAAATTGTAAGAATGTAATTTTGGGGACTGTGTGAGTAGTCAGTCGAAGTCTAGCGGAAAGAAACCACAGACACTTTGGGCAATGAGAAATAATTTGGTCAGATTGCAGAGTTCCTACAGATTTCTAGTTGCAATTCTTTTCCATACCCATAACTACACATTTAAGAGTGATAAATCCTGCAAATATTCTTTTATTCCATAGCAATGCCAACTTTTAATACACATGGTGGTGGTATTTGAGACGTGTACTTTTGTGCTATGGATCGATTTGATAAATGGCTGTTTTAGAGAAGCAAGTTACCGTATTTTTCCATGTATTGGACGAGGTTTTTTGACACAAAAATCATATCAAAAAACTGGGGTTGTGCAATACACAGATAGTGGCATGGGGGGGGGGAGATACCGCTGCGTGCAGGGAGTGATCTGGGGGCACTGCCTGGTGGTACACAGTTTCTCCTGATGCCGCTGTGCATGGGAAGCACTCCCTGGTTCGTTTCCCACGCACAGCAGCATGGGAGAAGGTGCCCTCCAGCCAACTGGCTGGCTGGCTGGAGCGCAACTTCCCTTGATGCTGTTGTGCATGGGAAACGATCTAGGGAGTGTTTCCTGCCCGAAGCTGCATGGGCAGAGAGGCTCAATAACTTTGGGCCATCTCCCCTCATTTTCTTAAAATTGAGTCCCCCCAAATAGGGGGGAGTCATATATGTGGGCATCTAATTACGGTATATTACAAATTCCAGTGGCAGGAATAAGTGGTTTGGATAAGCTGTTTTAAATATTTCAGGTTACAGATATGTACTTCTCCAATATATTCGCTTACTCCCACTCTGCAGTCCCTTCAGTGTTCTCAGCATCTGCTTAGGGAGCCCCCAAAGGCAAGGAAGCCCAATGCTGACAGAGTGTGTGACAGAGTGTGTCCCCTTTCAGCTCGCCATCTCCATTCGTACCTCTTATTTTATCCCACCCTTTCTCCTTACTCTCTATAATCTTTATATTTCCACCTCCTTCTTCTTCATTTCTATCTTTCCTTTACCCTATCCCCCTCCACTTAATGTATGTTGCAAGGATCTACTGATTAGGTGGTGAAACAGGGTCCAATGACAGATCCCTCCTGTCACTGGAGTGTGGTGCATGGTGTTGGGAGTCCATAGCATTCCCATCTCTGTGGCCAAAGCTAGATAGCCTTTGTATCTTCTCATAATGAAACAGGTAAGCAGGATGGGAAATGAACCAACTCACAGGACTTTTGGAAATTGTTGCTTAGCATTAGTTCGGGGGACTCTATCAGCTACAACTCAACAAGTGACAGAGGCCCACAGTCCATTTATTTCAGGAACACTCAATCAGTCACATCATAGCATGTACTGCTGCTTTCCCTCCTGATTATACTTGAAGCTACCTTAAGACCCACTGAAGAGCACAGCTATTTAACCTTATGAGCATGAACCAAATATAGCATCCTTGTCATCAGAGGGTACCCAAGATCTACATTATCTGGAGGATACTTGCTCTCTGCTTAAACAGAAGCCATCTTACCTTTTATTTCCAAACGAACCTGGTTCTGTGCTTTGCCCAGAAGATTGGTGGCCACACAGGTGTAAGTTCCTTGGTCTTCTTTCCGAGCCCTGATTATTTCCAAAGTCCCATTCTCGTGCACTATATAGTTGCCACCATGCAGCGTGCTTCCTTGGCCATTCTTAAACCTCACAACAACACAAGAGAATTCTTGTAAGAGAGGGAAGCAGAATAAAGGTGCAGATTGACTTCCAAGTGTGGGTACAGGATTGCAGAGAAAGGGAGCAATTCTCTCCTCAGTAGGCAGGCGGTTGAGATACATCCAAGATACATTCCTTTATGGCCATTTATCAATGAATTGAAACACATTTGATTCTAATAGAAATTCAATTGATGTCAAAAAAGATTATCTGTCCCAAACAGATGCTATGGCTTAATAATAAAAATCCTTACCATCGTAATGTGGGGATTGGGGATCCAAAGAATGGGCAGTCAAGACGAGTCCGGTTGTTTAGAATTACTTTGATCAGCTGATTACGAGGGGCAAGGATCCGAGGAATAACATCTTTAAAAGATATAGATAGATATAGATAGATAGACAGACAGATAGCCTATAAAGGTAGTCAGAAATTTTCATTTGTTTTACAGAATATATTTCATTTCTAGCTTTACATTTTTGTTTATTTGGCTTTTGCTTATTGTTCTCATTAATGGATTTTTGTCCTGAATCCATTCTAGATGGGGTGTGTGACACAATTAGCTTTAGAATGGAATAAATATATTCCTTTTGCCTATCAGTAACTGCCTACACATATAAGTAAACACCTTTGCCTTTCGTGAGTTAGATCAGTTGGCGCTCAAGGATGTTATGGTTTGCTAGGGAAAGAGAAATAATGATTTCATGTTCACTTCAAAATAGTGCCTTCAGTGATCCTCTATAATCTAAAGATGTCAAGAGCCCATTTGTCCATTCAATACTTACCCAGCACACTGACAAAGGCATTAGCCAGCAGGTACCCATGTTCATTAGAAGCATTGCACTGGTATACAGCACTGCTGCCACTTTGGATGTCCCGAAACATAACAGTGTCTCCCGTTACTTCACGGCTCGGGTTGGGAGTGGAACCTTTGAGAAAGACATAAACGTAAGTGATACACAGTTTTTAGCCTTGCATTAATAGGGCTCGGCTAATCTGCCAGTTTTGGTTTCTTTCGATTTCTTGTTTTCCCACGTCTTCCATTTGCCACATCAGTTTGTGTCTTTTTTAAAGTCCTCGTGAAAATTCATCAGAATTTAAGTGTGAATTTATTTTAATATACAGTACTGCATGTTTGTATGCAATTTTGCCCAATATACACATTTTTGCAAAGCCAAACATCTCAACGTGGAAATGATTTCCTTTTTTGTGGTGCTTAAAGGCAGATCCCCAATATCACAATATAGTTCACTATGGGAATAAACGAATTTGTTCAGAATTCTGTCTTCCCTTTAAAAGATTATCATGACTGATGCTATGCACTGGTGGAGGAAGAGGAGCATGGGGGGAGCACACCGCCCCCAGCAGCACGATCCTGATGGGGTGCCAATGCGGCTGCTCCCCCACCTGCGCTGGGTGCCACGCCCCACAGGCAGCGTGCCATGTCCCTGGGACGTGCACCATGCCCCCGGGACGCACGCCAACCCCACCCCGTCTGCTCTCTACCCCCCGGTGCCGGAGCATGAAGCTCTGTCACTGATGCTATGTATGGTCATCAGTTAAGATCACAGTTACTTGAAATTACAGCATTTCCTTCTCCACATCCATGAAATCAAGATACACTATAAGCCATTATCTCATAACAGGTTTGCTTACTTTCTATAGGTTCTCCATTCACCAGCCACTGGATGGAAGGCTTGGGGTTACCATTGGCTCGGCAAACCAGTCTCCCATCCTCACCAGGAGCCAAAATAAGATTCTCTGGTTCATCCAACCAGTAAGGAGCAGCTTTAGAATAAGAGAGTGAGAGACACACACCAAAGTGTATTATAGCTATCTCAGCAAAGCTCCTTTTGTGTTCTTTCAGCATAGGCTATATTGATTAGTATATAAAAGTGACTGATAATCATCCTTCTCTACCATTTTTTTTTAATGCACCATCACAAGAACAGCTAAACATGATCAGCATAGACATATACAGCAGACATTATAAGCCTGTGTCAATAACACTTAATAAAAACCCAGCAGCAGTAAGCAGCCATATTAATGTCCCACAAAGTATCAAAGCAATGTTTTTAGGCATTGTGGGAAACTTAAGTGGCCACAAAGCACTGCCACCACCAGGCACGGCTGGGGGACTCTGTCCTAGGAGGGGCTGACTAAAGGGCATTTTGCCATGATCCCCTCAAACTTGGAGCTTGCCTGGGTAGTTTGTAGCTTTATGGGAGGAAACCAGCATTTTGGTATAGGTTATAAAACAATTAAAATTGATGTCACTGCTGGAAATGTTTGGTTATTATTACTAAGTGTTTTTGTGGATATTACACCTCCAGGATAAGATACAGCTAGGGTTCTTCTTATATAATACAGGGAGGATTCACATTACTGGTAGCAAAAGAGTACAGTGGTACCTCAGGTTACAAACACTTCGAGTTACAGACGAAAGTAGTACCTCAGATTAAGAACTTTGCCCCAGGATGAGAACAGAAATCGCACGGCAGTGGTGTGGCGGCGGCAGGAGGCCCCATTAGCTAAAATGGTACCTCAGATTAAGAACGGTTTCAGGTTAAGAACGGACCTCTGGAACGAATTAAGTACGTAACCAGAGGTACCACTGTACTGTTCTCATTCATGTAAATAAAAATTCTATTGTCGCTTTGCTGAGGACAGTCTTTTTTCATATTGACAGGAACAGTAATGTTTTGGAGGCACAAATTAGATCATCCTGGGTTGAGGGAACATGCATCTCTCATAAAGACAGAATGTTGTATTGGGGATGTATTCTCCCTAATGATATTAATGACTAAGTGTATTAAGTCTGAATGCTCATCTATGGAATAAAAAATCCTAGGTACATATATCAAGCATGTGAGAAATAAGAATTATCTTGAGTCCTTTTCCTTGACATCTAGTTTTCAGCATGCAGGTTTAAAAAAATAATAATGCAAGAACATTCCATCCTGAAATCTCCCACCTGCAGTCCAAAGTAGTACAGTTTCAACCCATAACCTGCCACTCATGTTAATCAGAGAACGCTGTTATTGGGTGGCATTTAAATGTGGCAGATAGATAAATAGCTCTTATTTCAGCAACAGGCTTCATGCAGTTTAAGAAAAATACTTCCTGAACATTTCCCATAAAACCAAACTAGCAATGACAGGCTTATGTTCTCTTCTGCAAAGTACAAGGAAGATATATGAGCCACAAGCTTAGATGGCAGAGGATTTCAATAGCTAGAAGGGTGTGTATGAACAAAATATTTCTTATCTTTGGTTGCTACAGAGTAAGATTTCCCAGGTTAGCCTGATCCCATCCTTCTAGGGCAGAACACTCTGTTCTCCGCAAATCCCTCCCATGTGCCTTTTGATTTGCTAATTGGCAAAGTAATAAGAATGGTATAGTAAATATGACGTACCCTTCACTCTCACCGAGATTGTGTGGCGGCTAGTTCCCACTTTGTTGGAAGCTAAGCAGAAGTATTCCCCAGAATCTTCCTCAGAAACATTGGCAATATGAAGAGCCTTGTTGAAGTTCTCCAGCTTGGTCCTGCCTGCTGGGAGATCACCTCCTTTCTTGTGCCATACGATGTCTGGTGTTGGGCTACAGGAAAGAGGAGAACAGGGTTTGACATGAAGCCTCTCCCAACATGAAATGTATACTCTAAAGGAATTCCCTGCAGCCCAGCTTCTGAATTTAAAGCTGGGGTTCTCACTTAGCATTCTCTCAAAATCCCAGACAAGCCCTGTCAAGGAGGTTGTGAGGATGTACCTTCACTGAAGAAAAACAATGATTTAATGCTTAAGTACATGCACGTACAAGATTCTGTGTTAAACCCCTGGTTTCTGTGGTAATAATATTTCAGGGAGCAGTTCAGGGAGCCTTGTAAGCCATTGACACTTGAGAATAGGCAATTATGGGTGCTATCCAACTAATGTGTTGTGTCAGTGCAAGGATTTATGCTTGTACAACAAAACTTTCCCCTTCTCTCCTTCCCCACTGCATACTCCCCCCCACTCTGTTCTGGAGAGGGAATCCCTGGGACAGATGTGGGGTGGCATGGGGGAGGAGAAGGGGGAAGTGCCATTGCCCAGTCTTGCATTGATGGCACCTGTTAGTTGTATAATCATTGAATCTGGCTTATGGGTCAGGAGTTAATGTTATGTTACAGGGGTTAATGTTGGCAGTTTGATCTCTACTGGTAGATCACTGGAAGTCTGTGGTAGATCACTGGCAGATCACTGGCTCCCCCCTCCCAAAGAAGCTGAACAACTTTGGCTCCCCTAAAAAAAAGCTCAACAACTTTGACCTGAATCCCCCAAAACAGGGCTTTCCTTCCTGCCAGCTTATAACTCTGTGAGTAGATCACAGTCTCTTGAGAGTTGGCCACCCCTGCCATATATTATCCCTGTACTGCTCTTGAAAAGCTCTCATAACCATAGATATTACTGTTGATGTTAACAACAGTCAAGCCACATCCCATTAAAATGAATGGATTTTAGTTTCCCATTGGAGCCATGTTATTTCACATCCTTAAAGGAGATGCCTTCTATTTGCTAACACTCCAATAAGGAGGAATCAACATCCAGCTGTGATTTAACCCCCATGAAAATCTGCAGGAAACATAAGATCTAGACCAGGAGGATAGAGACGTATGTGACACACCATGGTTCCCCTGATCCCAAGTGGTACGTACACTCCCGAGGCAATGCATTCCAGCAAGAGGTCCTCCCCTCTCAGCACCATCTGATTGCTTGAAGTCCCAATGGGGTACATGAAGCTGGGGTGTCTTTCTGTGATACCTCGGGCTGAAATCAGGACATAAGGGGGGGAAATACACACTTGTAAATCCTTCTTCTCTACAGAGCTACTGGAAATGAAAGACAACCAACAGCAGGAGACAGGATGTAAACATATCAAGAGGCACAGAAAATCAGAGTCTTTCCAACTCCACAGACTTGATGGGGAAGTCTTTGTAGCGGTTGAGGCAGATGCTGAAATGATAAATTGAAATGGAAATAACAGACAACGGCAGGAAGGAGCAGGGAATGGCAAGAAAGAATGGTGATGTTCCAGACGGATCACTTTATTCATAGCAAGAACACGTCAATTTAAGTAAGATTTTGCATTTAACAATGTACATGCTTTGACTCTGAAAAGCAGCTCTAGTAAAATTATAGCTTTCCATTTTTCTTCAAAATAAATTATTTCACTGCAGTCAATGGGCCTTGACAAGGATAAATGTAGCTGGACTGTTGTTTCTACTTGAGAGCAAATACAGAATGATTGTCATTTCTACATTATCAATTTCAGCTTGGTGAATTTGCTAGTCCTAATTAGGGATGTTCTGGGGGAAGAAAAAATAAATGTGACAAACACAGAGTTTAGATCTTATGCACTAAATTACTTCTATCCTCTATAATTACTTTCTGTGATTTACCACTCCTGTATCTCTCAAAAATAGATTTATTTTGTAATGGACTAGTTTGGGTTACAAATGACTCCCGTACAAAATACACAAATTTTCTCTTCTGAACGTAATAGTGTTGCCTACTAAGAAAGAGCACATAAATTTCAGTTGGATAAGAATGAAAATAACATAGTAGTGAAATATTTCAATATCTACAGGGCCCCATAATCCAAGACCCTTCTTCATGTGCCTCCTCCATCAGAGGTCTGGAGGGTGGCAATATGAGATATAATATTAACATTAAAATTATTATTTGTTTTTTATACTACACTTCATCTGTAGATTTCATGGCAGTTTGCAGCATAAAAATACAAGATAAAAACAACAAATACATAATAAAAACAAGAAAAGAACAAACCAGCATCCTCCCCAAAATAGATATAAATACAAGAATGCTGCTCACATAGGATGTAAAAACACAGTACATAGACAGAGCTCTTTTCTGCACTAGGCAAACGATAGTGCAACACAAGACATTTGTGCATTTAAATGAAAATTAACCCAGTAGCATGATGACATTACAATCTGTGTTAATGAATGGTGTCACAAGACATTATCACAATAATAATAATAATAACAACAACATAGTTATTCTGTGCTACTCAGTGTGGGGACATCACTTTCAGGAACTGGAGATTTCCATAGATGATGACACACACAGCCTGCAAAGGAGGGGAGCAAACATTTAAGGCAATATGACTGACAAGACAAGTATAAGAACCATGGAAGTGTTAAAACACATAAACCAAAAAAGTACATGGAAGACTGAAAAAAAACCCACTACAACAGTTTTCCATAAATACATGAAAGAAGTCTGCAAAGGAAACAGACTAACCACATGCATAAAACTTAGAAGTGGGCAAAGGAGACATGATAGGCTGAAAGCAACAGAGGCAACAACAACAAAAAAGCAGGTTATTTTCCAGCTTGATGAAGCCACATTAACAGTGGTGTTAAATGAGGTAAATGTCTGGCATTAGCCAAGAGATATTCAAGGCTAAAAGAGGAAGCAAATTATGGACTGGAGCTACTGGACTAAGATAAATGGATGCTGCAATGTAAGACATGTACTGAATGAATTGGTTTAGACAAATATTTCTACTACACTGATGAAAACTCCATCCTGAACCAGCAGTTCAGCAAGAGGCTATGTTCTGTTTATGGGCATGGGTGCTGAAGATCTCTCATATGTATAGGCAGGAAAGGAATGTAGGGTCAAGGATAAACGTCCGCAAAGTTAAGTTCACCTGCAGGCTGAGCCTAAGGACTTCATTAGGAAAACCCGCAATTCAAGCAGCAACATATGAGATGACTATATATATATATATATATATATATATATGCAAGCATGTAGTTAATTAATTATTTGGTTAGTAGCATATCACTACAAAGTAAATAACTGATAGCATTTACAAGACATATTTCAGATTGCTTCACTGAACACTTGCTTTGCATAGAGACGAGACTTGGTTCAATCCCTGGCATCTCCAGGGATCTCTGGGAAAGACCCCTCTCTAAAGCACTGGGTCAGCCCAGGGAGTTTTAAGGTGGATGGACCAATGGTCCAACTCAGTATAAGGCAGTTTCCTAAATTCCTATGGAATGGTTGCCATGCTTGGAATCTCTAATGTAAATCTCCAGTAACAAAATGTCCTCTCACAAACCAAAGCTTACAAACAAAAGAGGCACAGTTCACCAGGAACATCTCTGGCATAAGCTTCTTTGAAACAAATGGGAATTTCACCAAGAACGAATGTTGCTGTTGTGCAACCCTTACTTATTTCCAAGGAGCCTGTGGAAGAGATGCTTCCACAGTTCATTATGCTGACCATCTTCAGATAGAACAGTTGTAGTGTGATCATTGACGCAAACACATAGAATATAATTGTCATGTACATGCAGGATGTGTCTTGGACAACTGGGATAATTTACTCTTTTAATCCTTTGAATATTAACACACCATTCAAACACCACCACCACCAGGTTGAAGTGCTTTTCCTCAAATGCTTGTGGATGAGCTTGCACCTGTGGTATAATAGGGAGGTAGGTTCTAGAGCAGTCCTCATGCTTTTCTCCTTTTGCTAGAGGATGCACAAGTGGAACAGTATTTCACTTTTCTTGAGCAGCACTACAGTAGAATAAGACTGTCCTTCTATGAGCAGCAAACACCTTCCACATGAGGAAGGGCACCATTGGAGCTAACACCTTCTTTTTTTTTTATAATAATTTTATTGCATTTTTCCAAATTACAAGTAAAACAGAAGAAAAAATAGAACAAAAGAAAAGAAAAGAAAAAAGAACAAAAGATTCCATTTCAGTAACTTTTTTCCAAATTTCCATTGGACTTCCCCGCATCCCCCGGATAATGCATTCTTGATAATAAATTCATCAGCAAATTATACCCTTATTTCATATATTTCTTTATATTTTCAATTGCAATTTAAGTTTAAATCTCTTATTCTCCATTTACTCTAGAAATATAACCTAATATCGTTTTAACCCATTTAAACTTTGGTTCTTTCACAAATATTAACAATTTCATAGATAATTAAATTCCGTTGCTGGGGCTAGCGTTCTGGATCATACGTCATCTTATGTTTCATACAGCTTATAATACTTTTGCAAATAGTCTTTAAATTTTTTCCAGTCCTCCTCCATTGCCTCTTCTCCCAGGTCCCGGATTCTTGCAGTCATCTCAGCCAATTCCATATAGTTCATCAGTTGCGTCTGCCACTCCTCCAGTGTGGGCAAATCTTGGGTCTTCCAGTATTTGGCGATAAGGATTCTTGCTGCAGTTGTAGCATACATAAAGAAAGTTCTGTCCTTTTTTAACACCTTCTGGCCGACAATGCCCAGAAGAAAGGCCTCTGGTTTCTTGGGAAAGGTGTACTTAAACACCTTCTTTAACTCATTATAGATCATTTCCCAAAAGGCCTTCAATCTTGGGCACGTCCACCATTGGAGCTAACACCTTCTTCCAGATGTAATTCAAATAATAAAATTGCACCACTGATGCTGCTGAACCACTAACTGAAGCTAGTCCTGTTTACCAACTGTGTCCCCCACCACTTATTTTTTTATTTTTATCCCAGTGCAGTTGAGCAACATCAAACCACAGTGGTGGTCAACAAATTACAGGTCAACTCAGCTCCATGGCCATCTTAAGACCAAGGCACAAAGTAGCATAGTATATCCAGCTCTAGGAAGAACTGCTCTGCTAGAAAATCCTGCCTCTGGCTTGTTTAAGGCCAGTGGTTACCATAATGATACAACACCAAGTTTACTGTAGGGTACTCATACTGCCACATAATCATAATATCTCTGCTCCAATCTCTTCTGCCCTGTGCACACAACACTTTTGTTTCTGTAGGCTCCCTGTGAATCTGTCCTGGTTGCTGAAACAGACCCTGTTACACTGAAATAATGGAGTTCAGCTGGGCACCAGCTTTGCATCTATCACACCATGCAGGAGGCGCAGAGTTGTGCATTTGACATAATCCCCTTAATCGGATTTACAAATGTGTAATAGGAAAAGATTATACATTACTAAATTTCAAGCTTCCATATTATTAATATGCTCCTAGGAGTAAAATTATTCTAAGAAAGCTAGAAAAGTAAGGAATAGAGTATGAACAATATCAAGGAACAGAGCTCCTAATTTAATTTTATATATTACAATTTATTTTAATTAAAAAAATACTTTTGATGAAGTGTAGCTCAAACATTTGATACTAGGTCAGTGTTTTTCTGGATTAAAATGGAAACACTTCACTCTTACACCCAAAGACACACACACACACACAGGGAGAGACAGACCGAGAGAGAGACAGCGCACGTGCACATTTCTCAATTAGTCCCCAGGTCAGTCAGCAGGGATCCTTCTTGGAACTGTAGGATAGCGCACCCTTCCCTAAGTCCAGTCACTCAGAGCTCAGGTATGGAACCATATTTTCTGGGAAACAGCAGTCGTTAAGATCTCCTGTGTGCCACTTCATAGGGTACATGAGGGAATCCTGGTGCATCCTTGGTCCCCCTTCAAATGATGGTACTGTCTAAATACTGGCACAGGGAAGGGAAAATGAGTACTACTGTATTGGGCTGGTACATTCCAATGAGCACTGAACAATAGAAGCATCTAACCAAGTGTCCTAACTTCAAGCTGCACCTTGGTTCAGTAGCGGCTGGTGGTGTGGTGTGAGCATGGCTGCATGATCTGGCATCCCAATGCTGCTTGTCACTGCTGGTTACAGAGAGGGAGGGGACAAGGCAGTGGGGAGCTTGGCGCAGGAATGTCAGATTGGTGCGGTGCAATCACAGCATCGGAGCCAATCTCCCCTATCAATTGACAGAAACACATGGCATTGGGAAGCCAGGCCAGTAATGCAGCCCCACTCACACTGCCCCACTATAGCTTTGGTCTCTCTCACTAGCATGTTATGCTACCTCCTCTGGGAATCACTGTTCCAGACATCTAGTTGTCTGCAAAAACATCCTCTATCATGTCTCTCACCCACTTAGACTACAGTTCGATTCATACACACTGAGCTAATGTGAATTTCTTTTCCTCATATGAACCAGGCCTTGAGGAGTTCAGTGAATCACTGGTGCAGCTGGGTGTAAAATTCTTTCTGTAGGAAAAAGCATCTCATGCCTAATTTTCAAACTTGAAGCTTGACCTGGACATTATCAGTGCCCCACAGTAGAGCTCAAAAAATGCACACACTTATGAGCCTAGGTGAGCCTTATTTAATATGAAAAAGAATGTTGACACAGCCATGAACAATGTTCAGATGCTATAGATGAGCTTTCAGCGTGTCACAGAGCCTAATAAGTACCAGTCCAATTTCTAGCGGTACTTCCTGATCTATTTGCCAGACTGGTGCTGGTTTGACTTTCTCCAACATTCATGCAAAAAATCTGGCCCTTTATGGAATCCACGCTGCAAGATGAAGCAATGGTCACCAGCTTTGATAGCTTTGGAAGGCGATCTCGACAAATTCATTGAGGTTCTGCCTACCAGTCATGATGCTCAGATGCAACCTCCAGATTCAGAGGCAGCACGTAACTGAATACCAGTTGTTGGGGACTAAGAACATACAAACATGAACCTTGAAGGATTAGGCCAGAGGGAAGAATCCTGTTCTCAAAGTGGCCAACCAAATGCCTGTGGAAAGCACACAAGCAGGACCTGTATGCAACAGCCCTCAGTCCACCTGTGATTCCCAGCAACTGGTAATCAGAGGCATACTGCCTCTGACAGTACAGGTGGAACATTAGGAGGGAGCTATAGCCTTCATGCCCTACTTATAGGTTTCTGGAGGAATTTGGTTGGCCGCTTAGGAAACTGGGTGCTGGACTTTGGTCTGATCTAGCACAGATCTTATGTTCACATCAAAAATGTTCTTGGAAATTAAGCATGCTTTGTCAATTTTTCAGCCAGAGAGATTAAAGTAGGTCTGGCATAATAAAGATTTTCTATGCTAGGTGCACAACAACTACCTTCTTTTAGTTTTGCTATGGGAACGCTCGAGTCTGCGTCATGTAACCATCACTATTCTTCAGTAAATTGTGGCTTCCTTTTCAACAGCTGTCCTCTATGGGCATCTCAAGGGCATCCCTGATTCTAATTAAAGGAACATTTCTTGTGACTCTTCCATTTACTTAGAACATACTGTGCTGCAGGCACTTTGCAGGGAGGGGTGAGGGTTAAAAGAAGAAGTTCTAAACACAAATGATTGATTTCAGTTAAACTTGCTTCCAAACATGAGAAGCAAGCTTGCTAGAGTATTCCCATGGCAGTTTTTGCTACTACAAAAACCAGCCTATCCATACTTTATATGGTTGCTATGTTCTTAAGACTTTTCACATTGTAGCATATTCTTCACTTCAAATCATCAGCCATGTTTTACGATACAAAATTTACATCCTTTATTCAGACACCATAGCATTACACTGTTTGATCTTTTAGATCTTGCTCTGGTCAGTCTACATCCAGACAGCCCAATCAGAAGCTAATGAAGGAGTGCTAACAACCTTAATGGAAACAGTGTTCAAGTCTGGGCTGTTCTTCACTATTTATCTACTATATTTGTATATTGATTTTCAACAAAAATGGCTCTCAAAGCAGTCCAAAACAATAGTTGATCTATAGGCAGATACTATTCTCAAAATATAATTTAGAAGTCTATTAAAAACCAATCTGAACTATTTATTATTAAACTTTAATTCAGACAGGTGAGGTGGATTAAGGAAACAGGAAAAACCCTGTTGAGAAAGCTACACTTAACAAAATAACGAAGAAGAAGACTATAGCAGACACCAAGCAAATGTTGCAGGATCTCTACCCTAAGCATAAATATGGGCTCTGACTCAACTTGGACCAGTGGCACTGGAGGTAGAGATGCTGTAAGCTGATCGGCATCATGACCAAGCCCAAGCCAGAAACTCTTGGATCAGAGGCCCTTCAATCAATCAGGATATCTGGAGTTTTCACCCCCCTGAGGAATTGACAGCCTCCATGTTAGGGGACCTGTACACCCAAATTGGCCTGTTAATATAAAATTGCAACACCAAAATCCAAAGGAAGAAGAAGAAAGAAAGGTGGGATATAAATGGAATACAAACCAACCAACCAACCAACCAACCAACCAACCAACCAACCAGGAAGTAGGAAAATGCATGCTGCTCCATTTTAGAGTACTAGGTAAGAAATATACACCCATGTCCCCAAGAGATGGTTGGTGGTTCTAGCAACCTACAGAAATGGATTAATCTCAAGAGAATTAAAAAGGTAGCCTTGACTTGGAAGGGAAAACCTGTTCCACACAAAAGCACGTGGCTGCTAAAACCAAGTTTAGGAGGAGGATGGGGACAGGAAGATCCATGTTTTGCAACTCAGATTGATCGATCAGAGAGGCAATATGTCTCGCTGCCTACAACAGAACAACTTCTTTCCAGCCTAATTTCAGAGAG
This sequence comes from Podarcis vaucheri, assembly GCF_965113315.1. Taxonomy (NCBI): domain Eukaryota; kingdom Metazoa; phylum Chordata; class Lepidosauria; order Squamata; family Lacertidae; genus Podarcis; species Podarcis vaucheri. The sequence goes on along the minus strand of NC_138764.1, from coordinate 65,344,641 downwards.
GGGAGAGACGATGGTAGGGTACCAAATAGACAACAGAGTAAGCCTCTGAGGGCACATATGCAGCAACTGCGGAGCACACAGTCTCCAAACAATGAGAAAAGAAATCAAATGAAATGTACACAAAACACAAGTTGGATGGGGCAGAAATTGTTAGAATTCCTGCTCCATGATTGCAGTCATGGGATTTTTGTCTATTACATGATGGTATATGTTTTAACTCCACAAAGTGGGAAGTGACGGAGGCAGGATGTTTGTGTTACTGTGTTCTGTGAAGTGGGACTATTGTCCTTTGTTCTTTTTCTCTTTGCTGTCTGATGCTACAGAGAGAGGGAGCCATGTTGCAGTGCTCCGTGTCTGTTTATATGTAAATAAAATAGATTAGCCAAAATGCTGAGTTGCTGAGGTCTGTTATGCATGATGCGCAAACTCAGCGGATCCCTAAGCGTGCCGGCGTCGGTTGGCATTGGTTACTGTGATGTTTGGGCAGAAGAAAGATTTTGAAGCTCCCGAATGAACGACCAGGAGGGAGAGAACATACCAGTTGGGCATGTGTCTCTGCCAGGATCCTACTTGAGTGTAGGCCGAGCACCTGGCAGAAATGTGCTCAAGTTCTGCTATGGGAAGCTGTGAGAACAGGATGTTGGACTACATGGGCCCTTGGCCTGATCCTGAAGGTTCTTATGGTCTTAAGATTGGCTTATTGGAATCTCTTACTTTAAGAAAGGTAGCTAGACAGGCACTTCCAAAGCAGAGAGATGCACAACTCTCAAATGTTTTTTTTTAAAAAAACAAAAATAAATTCATAAACTGTTATTTGTAACTAACTGAGATTATGCCTGTGTGTACAATTTATTTCACTATAAACTAATACACATCCATTTCTAATCTATTGCAAACAAAAAGTACTTTGTTTCTATTTTCTGCAAACTCTCTTCCCCTTCCACTGAAGTTAATCCCCCTACAATTGTTTACATTATCACACCATTTGCACATAACTTTCAATATACAGCAGAAGAATGATTCAGGGCCCCCTGGGAGCCAAGTGATTGTCTATCTAAAGCACAATTTATAATTCAGGCTTCTCCTAGTGTTACATTCTTCTGAGGAAGTATTCTTCACTTAGACAAAGAAGAAAGAACAAATAATCTTTGGAAGCATTAAAAAAATGCAACATTACATACAAAATTACATAGATTATCAATCATGAAGGAAAAATCAAATGGTCTTTTTATCACCGACTACTGACAATCATACCTATTATAGACATTTCTTTTAAATGGACTGAGGAAAAAGGCACAATATTTTTTATGTGTAGATCTCATCGTCTGTGTGTATTCAGTAAAACTTTGTTGGAGAGCTGTTTTCTTCGCAGCTAGGTATTGATCCGTGCTATCTAAACAATGAGGTTTAGATTAACAGAATTTGACTACCACATGTGATTTTTAAAAGCTCAGACTGGACAGGGAAATTTTTTAAAACATATATACAGTACAAAAGTAATCCATTTAACACCACATGAATAAAGTGCAACATCACATGTATGAACTGATTTGAAGACATTACCAGCATCATTGCCAACAGCTACCATTAAATGGAGACACATTTCAGGTGCTACAGACTAAACAAGTGCAATTTGTGGAGTTCAAGTACTCAAGATGGGAGACATGTAAAATATATAGGAAGAGTTTAATATGTCCATGAAATTGCCTTGTTTTCACTGACTGACCAAAAAGTGTTATTAACACAATAGTAAGTCAGGTTAGGTACAGAGGAGTTAGAACGTGAAGTTCTCCAGAAGTCAGTATTGACTCACCACTGTATATGTCAGTGTGATTTCGAAAGGACGTTTCATTATGGGGGTGCTCTGTAATAAACAAAAGAACGTGAGCGTACCAAAGGCAACAAAGCATGCACTGAGTAACAAAAGACGAAATGGAGAGGAGGTGTACAAAAGGAAAAGAACACACACACACACAACAGAAATGATAAAAAAGCAAAAAGCAAAATAAAAAAGAGGCAATGACATACACATAACATCAAAAAAAAACTTCAACACAATTTGGAAAGAAACAAAGAACACAGCAACGGAAGGCAGCAATTGAAGAAGACTGCTTTTTTCTATGAAATGCAAAATTATGAACTAAAAAAACCCAACACGCATTAACACAAGATCAAATATGTTCAGATGCGTTCCAAAAACATATGGATTTTTAAGTTTGACTTTTAAAATGCCAGGAAATAATCAAAACATTTTAATTATTATTATCAATAACTTTGTTAACATCCAGCTCTACTTTTGGAAAGAACAATTAGTTTGTCATCAGATTTGTAAAAAGAAAAAAGATAAAGAATGCACTCCTGATATTTGTTCCAAGGATACAAGATGGATTACTTTCAGCTTTAACAATGAAAAAACAAGTTATAAAAGTATAAGAAAAACAACTGGGGTTTTAATAGATCATGGAAGCATTATTAGAATGAACTGCCTTTCATCTTTTAAAAATGCAAAACGATAAGCACATTAGAAATAATCCAATAGCAACAGTAGGCTTGCAGATAAACCCACAAAAGTTACGGGACAGCATTTTTTAAAAAACAACAACACCTGGATTACGAAGATGCTGCTGAGCACCAGCATCCCGCCAAGCATGGCTTGGTATATATTATCCTCAAAATGGACACTTAGACCTGCTGAAGAACCCCAACTATTGTGTGTGTGGGAGACTACTTGTAAGTCTTCATTACTATAACACTGAAAATGGCATAAATGCAGACAAACTTTAATGTACCTCACCGATGTCGCTCTCCAAACCCAATACCACCCATTTCATGAAATTCCATGACTTCATTTAGGATTTACATAAGAAATTACATAAGAAAAAAATGGCCATATATCTTAAACCACCTTTATTAGTCTAAGATTTGCTAAAATTGTCAGGTTTAAGTCTGACAGCATACCACATCATACTAAAAGCCATGTAGATAAATAAGGACCTAGGACACTTTGAGAAGCAAAGTACGTTTGAACACAAAAGTGATCACTTACATTAGGAAAAAATGAGTTTTTTTAAAAGGGGTAATCCACTTTAATCTTAAACATTAAGGCTACACTCATGGGCTTTGTTTGCTCATCATGCTAACCCTTAAACTAGGGGTGGCCAAATTGTTGTCCTCTAGATATTGTTAGACTACAACGTTCATCATCCCTGATGTCTCGACAAGCTGGCTGGGGATGAGAGTTGGAGTCTACAGATTAGCAACCCCTTTCATAAACCATGTTTTACCATGGACGAACAGCACAATAACACACTCTGCCAGATCCTTCCCACTTCATTCCACCTCTGTCAGGAGCAACAAACATGTCCCCTTGGAGTTAGTGTGTTGCCAAAACCTATAATTGTGGCTTGTTTCCCCATAAGCAAACCACATCTAGAAACCAAGATTTATTCTTGGCTTGCTGATTATTGTGCATTTAGAGAGAAACAAGCCACAAACCTGATTTGGACAACATGGTAAACCAAGGACTGTGGTTGTTCCTGCTCCTGCTAGGTGGTGGTGCAAAACAAAAATAATCTGGCAGTGTCCATGAGGATACTGTCTGTTCACAGAAGGCCATAGTTTATGGATCACTGTGATGTGTGAAAAAGGCCACTAGGCTTGGTAAGAAGTGGAATGACTACTATTCTGTATTTCCAAAAGAAGATCAATGTTCTGATCCTCAACACATTTGGAAGGAAATACTACTGATTTCAAGTTAGTGTGTCTAGCATTACAGCCTCTTTACTTCCCTTTCTGATGAGAAAATTAATCATCATAGCAAAGCAATAACTTCTGTGGATTGAGCACTTATACAAAACAAAATACTGAACAAGTATCCAGATTTGAAACAAAAACAGATCACCAAACAACGTGCCACACAGAAAGGCAGCTCAGTTCCTTTGAATATAAGAAGAAGAAGAAGAGTTTGGATTTGATATCCCGCCTTTCACTCCCCTTCAGGAGTCTCAAAGCGACTAACATTCTCCTTTCCCTTCCTCCCCCACAACAAACACTCTGTGAGGTGAGTGGGGCTGAGAGACTTCACAGAAGTGTGACTGGCCCAAGGTCACCCAGCAGCTGCATGTGGAGGAGCGGAGACACAAACCCGGTTCCCCAGATTACGTGGCTACCGCTCTTAACCACTACACCACACTGGCTCCTCTATTTTACATAGAGGAAGAAAGTGGTCCTCTATCGAAAGGGTACCTAGGGAGGAAATGTGCACACAGTTTCCAAGTGAATATGTAAGAACAAGATGGCTGGAGACATACAGTACTCTTAATGAGCCTTCCAAGGAGCCACTTGTAACCTAGGGGTCACTAGGTAAAGGGCCAAGACAACCATAGCATACAAATTGAGGGTTACCCATTACATACAACTTACTGCAAACTCTATTTGTCTAAACTGTTTGATATTTAAATTTCTTAAGTGGTATCATAAAAACAGAAACTTAGCAACAACCAAGTCCAGTCTCAGGGATCAGGGAAAGCAAGGGTGGAAGATGCATTGTACAAGACCATCTGAAGCAACTGTTGGGCAAAAGGAAGGGTACGCCAGAGGGCAGAAAATATCCAAGTGATAATTCTGTACGGTGTGGTGTTACAAGTAAACCTTTACCAGATGATCCACATGATTGTACAGGTCTTTTTAGGGACAGGCAGTCCTTCAGATAACCTAGTCCCAAGTTGTTCAAGGTTTTATGTGTTAGTAACAAGAACTTGACATTCCTCTGGTTCCTTTGTTTCAACATTCTTCTGTTAGATCAATAGGTGACAGGAGAAAACCTGCCTGCAGGGCCATCAGTTAAGCATGGCTTCTAACACAGAAGGCGGTGAGCTGTGTTCAGAAGCTGGAAGAGCAGCAGGGCTCCAGCTACACTGCTGCATGGGTCACTTCTGGGTAGGTGGGGTCCATGCCACTTTTCAGTCACTTGACATCACTACGATGTTGTGACCCATTTTTCATTTGTAGTACAGCCAGTCTTGGGAAATGGCCAAATTGGGGCCCATGCTGGGCCTAAATAGGCTTGCAGGCTGAATATTCCCCATGCCTGCTATATAGAATTAACACCAAGGTCTTGTTTGCCAGTCGTGGAAAGCCATAATTAATGGCATGCCATGAGCTTTTCTCCCCTAGTGTGAGCGGACGCAACAAGTTAAAATCCTCATTTTAATGTTATAGCTGAAACTGAGATTGCACTTTGTTTTGCTCAGACAAATCTGGAAGCTAAGAACAAACCTTGACTTCAGATTGTGGTATGTTTGGGGCAAAACGAACCATGATCCCTGGTCTGGACATAATGCTAAGCCATGGCTCATATAGTTTATTGTTTCCATTCATGCTAGGGAAGGATAAGGGGAATGAGTGTATCTCAGTGTACAGCATCTGCTTTGCATGCAGACGGCCTACGTTCAAACCCTGGCAGCTCCATTTAGCAGATGACAGAAAAACCTCCTACTCCCTGAGACCTTGAAGAGCTGCTGGCAGCTAGTAAACAATACTGATCTAGATGGACAAATAGATTGGATATAAAGTAGGTTCCTGTCATCTTTCTGTCTGCAGAGGAATCTACTTCAATGACACCTCCCAGCTTACCAGGTTCTGTACTCATTTCCCTCCATGACTAGAGTGCCCAGCACTGGAGATATCCAGCCGCTGCTTGACAACCCTTGCAAGGACAGAATCCAAGACAAATGCATCAATTGCCTCATAGTCTATCCAGCCCTGAAGGGAGAGATACGGAAAGTTCCAAGTGTTTGCAACCTCACAATCAACTGCTAGCACAAAAACACATCTCTTCTGCTAGGGTTTCATGGCAGCAGTTTCAAAAGTAACAGAGGTTAAGACTTAATGCCCTGAGAGAGAGGAAGAGAGGCCTAGGCAATGAAGAATCATCTGCTGGCCAAAAGAGCAATGTGGTTCTTAACTTCAACTGACATGTCTCTAGGAATTAAGTACAAAAGGCCATATCCTCATACAGCGCTGATACAACAGACTAAAGAGTATGCATGCCTTCCTAAATGCCACTTAAAAACTGGGCTGATTAGTACCAATTGGCTGTAGTGATGACTAATGACGGAAGGATCTGCAAACTTTGGGTTTCTCATTTTCCTATTCCTAAATTCAGTTCTCCAATTTTTTGCACCTATTGACAGATTTCTAGAGGAAATCTTCACAAAAATTCCCCAGCATCCTAACACATTTTTGCAAGCAATTTCCCTACCCTAATGCATTTCTCTATATTATTTTGATGAATATATTGATTTTTATGCACACTTCCCCCTAATATATACATTTTTGTAAACACTGTTGATGAACTACATCACTAAATTCAGATAAGTGCAAATTTTGAGGGATGGTTGTGTTTCAGTCCTCATATTGTTTCAGAAAGTGCAAATTAGAGAGATTCGGCTTTACAGTGGTACCCCGCAAGACGAATGCCTCGCAAGACGGAAAACCCGCAAGACGAAAGGGTTTTCCGGTTTGGGAGGCGCTTCGCAAGACGAATTTCCCTATGGGCTTGCATCGCAAGACGAATGCCCATAGGGAAATGCTGGCGGTCGGGAGCAAAGACTTTCGCCCACAGCCGGCCTTCAGAAGAGGACCTCTTCTGAAGGCCGGCGGGGGGCAAAAGTCTTTGCTCCCCCCGCCTGCCTTCCCCCCCCCTGCCCCGGGCGATCTTAAAATGCTGGCGGGCGGGAGCGAAGCGTTCGCTGCCGACCCCCAGCATTTTAAAATCTCCAAGGGACAGCAGAGAAGTCTCTGTCCCGGGGAGATTTTAAAATGCTGGGGGTCGGGAGCGAAGCGTTAGCTGCCGACCCCCAGCATTTTAAAATCTCCCCCTGTCCCGGGGAGGTTTTAAAATGCTGGGGGTCGGGAGCGAAGCGCTGCCGAACCCCAGCATTTTAAAATCTCCCCGTGCCCCAGCCGCCCCACTTCGGAAAGCTGTTCCGAAGTGGGGCGGGGGGGCGGGGACGCCTGCCCCAGCCGCCCCACTTCGGAAAGCTGTTCCGAAGTGGGGCGGGGGGGGGCGGGGACGCCTGCCCCAGCCGCCCCACTTCGGAAAGCTGTTCCGAAGTGGGGAGGGGGGCGGGGACGCCTGCCCCAGCCGCCCCACTTCGGAAAGCTGTTCCGAAGTGGGGAGGGGGGGCGGGGACGCCTGCCCCAGCCGCCCCACTTCGGAAAGCTGTTCCGAAGTGGGGAGGGGGGGCGGGGACACCTGCCGCAGCCGCCCCACTTCGGAAAGCTGTTCCGAAGTGCGGAGGGGGGCGGGGACGCCTGCCGCAGCCGCCCCACTTCGGAAAGCTGTTCCGAAGTGAGGAGGGGGGGCGGGGACGCCTGCCGCAGCTGCCCCACTTCGGAAAGCTGTTCCGAAGTGGGGAGGGGGGGTGGGGACGCCTGCCGCAGCCGCCCCACTTCGGAAAGCTGTTCCGAAGTGAGGAGGGGGGGCGGGGACGCCTGCCGCAGCCACCCCACTTCGGAAAGCTGTTCCGAAGTGAGGGGGGGCGGGGACGCCTGCCGCAGCCGCCCCACTTCGGAAAGCTGTTCCGAAGTGGGGAGGGGGGGCGGGGACGCCTGCCGCAGCCGCCCCACTTCGGAAAGCTGTTCCGAAGTGGGGAGGGGGGGCGGGGACGCCTGCCGCAGCCGCCCCACTTCGGAAAGCTGTTCCGAAGTGGGGAGGGGGGGCGGGGACGCCTGCCCCAGCCGCCCCACTTCGGAAAGCTGTTCCGAAGTGGGGAGGGGGGGCGGGAACGCCTGCCCCAGCCGCCCCACTTCGGAAAGCTGTTCCGAAGTGGGGAGGGGGGGCGGGGACGCCTGCCCCAGCCGCCCCACTTCGGAAAGCTGTTCCGAAGTGGGGAGGGGGGGCGGGGACGCCTGCCCCAGCCGCCCCACTTCGGAAAGCTGTTCCGAAGTGAGGAGGGGGGGCGGGGACGCCTGCTGCAGCCGCCCCACTTCGGAAAGCTGTTCCGAAGTGGGGAGGGGGGGCGGGGACGCCTGCCCCAGCCGCCCCACTTCGGAAAGCTGTTCCGAAGTGGGGCGGGGGGCGGGGACACCTTCTGAAGGCGGGCAGGGGGCGAAAGTCTTTGTCCCCCCTGCCTGCCTTCCCAGGGGCTTTTAAATCGCCCCGGACAGCGGAGAAGTCCTCCGCTGTCTGGGGCGATTTTAAAATGCCGCCCGCCAGCATTTTAAGATCGCCCCGGACAGCGGAGAAGTCCTCCGCTGTCCCAGGGTTTTTTAAAATGCTGGGGGTGGGAAGAAAAGCCCTTGTCCCCCCCCCAGCCTTCAGAAGAGGTCCGGGGACAGACTGTCCCCGGACCTGGTCTGAAGGCGGTTTCCCTAGGAACGCATTAATTGATTTTCAATGCATTCCTATGGGAAACCGTGCATCGCAAGACGAAAAAACCGCAAGACGAAGAGACTTGCGGAACGAATTAATTTCGTCTTGCGAGGCACCACTGTAAATGCTAACTGAATTGAATTCCACACCATTCCTAGTGATAGCTGATGTCACTGAATTCAAACATTCCAATGAACATTTCACTTCAATTATATATTTCTCTTGTTATATTTGTGTATTTCCCAAGTCCATTAATCCTTGGTTTCCTTTTCTTAGAAACAAAGAAAACATTCATCAAAGAAGCACACACCTCTTCTTTCTTACAGATGAATAGATTTAGTCCTTTATTATTATATCTATGTTATTTGGCATCTAGCTGTGTAACCACACTGAGAGGCTACTTTTGTAGGCTGGAGTTTATAGTAATCTTCTCCTCTACGCTCTCAATACTGTAACACTTAATAGGGTCAGGAATGGCTCCAAACTTTCCTTCACTAAAATAGTGAGTGAGTGAGTGAGTGGGTAAGTGAGTGAGTGAATGAATGAATGAATGAACTCTAAATAAAATGAATCTGAAGTGGGATGTACCCCACCAGCAAGCCAGTGTCTTTCAATCATTTAAGATATTCCCTGTCCTAGAATTAGTATGCTGCCATCTTTCCCCCTTGCTCCTTTAATATATATCAATTTCATGAGAGGCAATTCAAATGTTCCAAGTTTGATATGGTCTGTTCAACTTGCAAGTGTTGCTGCGGCAGCAAAACGATGCAGCAGTCAGTAGAGGGTTAAGAAGAATGTTAGTTTGTAGCCTGCTGATCTCTATTTCCCCCTCGCTTATTAAAGTAGCAAGAATGAAATCTAATCATGCTCTTCCCTCCATCCTTAGAGAAAATGCTCTTTGATGGGTTGAAACTGAGGTCATCCTGAAAGTAGGCAGAAGATGCCAATGCAGTTGCTTCCGCTCTGCAGGACATTCTACCCATGGAGACTGTTAGAGAATGCTTATTATTATCAATAATTCAGGCCTCTTCTGTGTGTCTTTTGGGTTGACTGTGGGTATGGCGCATGCTTCTGGCCTCCATGTTTTCATGTTCTCCCCACCCCATTTGGCATACAATGGTCTAAATAATTCAGATGTCATTGCAATCAGAATGAATCATAGAATCATAGAATCATAGAATCATAGAGTTGGAAGAGACCACAAGGGCCATCGAGTCCAACCCCCTGCCAAGCAGGAAACAATGAAGCATGCCCTCAAAAGACATCCCCAGACCTAAGCGAGCAGTAATAAGAAGCTGGGCAAGAAGAAGAAAAGAAGAAGAAGAAGAAGCAGGGAATGATTTCGATTTTAAGCTGGGGAACACACCTGTCACTGGAATAGAAGAACATTCAAATCAGTGAGGATTCAAATATAATAAATGAGAAAGTAAGCAGCAAGTTCACTTCACTCTCTCCTTACACAGTTCCAAGTGTGACCTGTTGACTTCTATGGGGAATAGATCCATAGTTGATGCCATGCAAAGTGGGCTGGCAGTGATGTTTTCTGGTGTGCCTAGCGCTGCTTACCTCAAAGCATGCATAAGTGACATCCTGGGTCGACCAGAAATGCCCTGAGTGCCACTCATTGCACTAGAAGCAATAGGAGGAGTGATTGACAACATAGCTTGGCTGAAGCTAAATACAATGCACACTGCTAATGCACATTTCCTTTATAAATTACTAAACATTCTGAGATGGTTAAAGCTTTGGAAATACTGGACAAGGTTATATTGGCTCAGTAAGGAGGGGGAATGTACACAGATCTTTTAAAACAAGAAAGTTTTTTTAAAAAATACATCACCACCACCACACAAACTCCAATAAGAGGCCACAGTAGGATATCTAAAATGATCCAACATGCCATAGAACACTCCATTAGCACAACTGGCCTACACATCCGTTTGTGGACATTGTGGAACACTGTTCATGCAAACAGGGAAGGATGAACTAAAAAAATCAAACAAGTCATATGAGCAACCTGATAGGTCTTTAAAAAAATAATCTCTTGAATTTACTTGCTGTTTGATCATAGATATCCAAGCATTTAGTCAATGACCCCTTTAAAACACTGGGTGACATTCAACTATGTTTTACTCAGAGTAGACCCATTGAAATTAATCTTCATGACTAAATTAGATCCATTAATTGCAATAGATGTGCTCTTCAGCTGAATCCAACCCAGTAACCAAACCAGAGAAAACAGCAGTATATCATTTAAAAAAGCACATACAAACAAGTCCTGCTGCCAGAATGCTTGCTATCTAAAATCTTAGATATTCAAACACAAAGAATTATATCCAAACCACGTTACAAAATGGCTGATTCAGATATCCAAACAGATATCCTTCCTTGTTTGTGTTTTGCTGTTTGGCAGCAACTATTTTGGGCAGGAGAGAGTTTTCCCCTTGTTTGGCTTTTGCTGATTGGCTGCAGCAGTTTTAGGCAGGAGGCATGGAGGGAGAAAGCATGGAATATAAATGCTCCCATAGGAAAATAATGGAAATCATCAGCTTGTTATGCGAACACATACCCAACAAACGATTTCTTGGGAACACATTGTATTCAGAAAGCAGGACCTGCGTGTATGTGAAAAATATGTGGACACATGCTAGAACCTGTTATGCTGATATGTCAGCTGATGTCTCTGATGTTTACATTCCTCACAGATAAATAAGACACTATATGCCCAATAAGCAGAACTGTCTTCAAAATGCATTTTAAACCTCCAAAATTCATGTAAGCTGTCTTGATCTTCTTGGGGGAAGGACAGAGCACCAATGTGTTAAATAAAGCATTTTCACACCTCTAAGAACATGTAGTAAAAGACCCTCTCATAACTCAAGGAATGTTACAAAAACTGCCATGTTTGTAAGGAGACGGTTTCTCTGACTGTTGCCAGCACAGCAGGGATTGTGCTCATGAAGTTCCAGCCAAGCTGATCATAGTAAATACTTACTGGTCATGACTTTGAGGGTATAAGGGTTTTTCTGCTGGATGGTGTGGGTGAAGGCAAAGCGAGCATTACAGCTGTAGTCAGTCAGGGCATCCTCCTGCATGACATTGGAGAAATACAAGTCACCATTCTGTCCTTGGGAGACACGCTTGTCTTGGTGGATTGACTCCATGGCTGTAAGAAAGAACAATAAATCTTATTGGAACTCACTGCTCTGCACCTTTGTAATGGATAGAACTAGTGGCAATTATCTACTAGCCCCAGCAACCTGGAAAATACACAAATTGATTACTTCCAGCTAGCATTGGACAGCAGAACTCAATTCAAGACATTTCCGATAATCCAAGCTAGGTACTTCAAATTCTTACTATGGGTGAAAAGCAACACAAAGAACCAATTTTGCTTACTTGCTTAGTTAACAGAACTGTTATGCCACCTGCCAATAGGACAGTTTTCCACGCAGTTCCCCAAAGGATAATAGAAACAATAAAATCGTATGACAATGTGTGTGTTCAGTGACACACATGAGAAAATCCACATAGCTTGCTGATATAAAGACTAGTTACTTTGTAAATATGACCAGCTGACACAGTCAGTTTACCCCATACACATGCAGTCCACATGGAAGAGGAAATATTTAGATTGAGAAGGTAGGTCTCAAATTTATTATGCAAACCAGCTCTTTCCAAGAGCTGCAGCCAGGGACATCCCAACAGCAGAGCAATGAGAGTGATAGCTTAGAACAGCATTTTTAAAGGGCATTAAGGAAGCAGTGTGCAATATGAGAAGTGCATCTCAGAATCCTCTTTGATACTTAATGAGATCCTGGGGTGAGCTCTGGAGGAGTATAACCCAGCTGAGGTCGTGGGCTATCTCTGGCTGAAGCTCCATCTTCTTTTGTATATTAAAAAGCAACAGATATTGAATGTACCACAACCAGATTCTTTTCATTTCAGTGTTGACAACATGAGAGTGTGGAATGGCGGAAAAGGTCACTCCTTTGCAGTTGTGCCATAATACTACCGAGCCCCATGAATGGTCAGTATAGACAAGGGAAACAGTAGCATCACCGAGACCAGCCTAAACCATTACACTCATGTCCTGTTAGGGAACCCTCTTCTTTTCCAAGTACAGTTCTAGCCTGCTAGCCAGTGTGAAGACTTACAGCTGCTCATCCAGAAGATAGCCGGAGGCGGCAGTCCAGGAGGGGGATTGCATGCCAAGATAAGATGAGCACCTTCATGAACCTCTTGAATGTCTAAGTTTTCCTTTGGCCACAAGGGAGACTCTGCAAATAAAAATGTCACAAAAGAAATTACATGCATACATCAAAAGGTACATGGTGCTAATTTTTGAAACTGCTCCATAGAGGAGTCACCATCTCATTGTGCTTTCCGCACTTTATCTGGCTCTGCCGTCTAAAGCAGGGGTGGGGAACCTTTTCCATTCCAAGTGCTGCATAACCTTCTGGGAGCCGCATGCCAATGGTGGGTGGGACTAAAACCATAGTCACACCCCTTTCACACATAGGGATACATATTTTCTTCCCAACACAAGATCCATCCACACTATTTAATCCTCTTCCCCTTTTGTCAATACCAAAATTTATTCCAACTTTATACTAGCCTATACTTTACACTGCTCTGGCTTATGCAATATTAATTTTCTAATAATTTTAATATTTTAATGTTGTATTTTAATCTTGTTTTTAAGTTGTATTCATTCGACTTGTTTTTATTATTGCTTGTTTTTTTAAATAATATTTATTACTTTTATAGATTACAAAAAGAGAAAAGAAAAACAGAAAAGAAGACAAAGGAGGAAAAACAAAAAGGAAAAAAAACCCAATACACTACAATATATAGACAATGCAAAACACAACCTAAACTCAAGACTAAACACATTAAACTAAACTAAACAAACCCCACTCCCTAACCTTAACCCTAAATAAAACAAAACAAAAACAATTTAAAAACATACATCATCCCTTTTCCATACTCTATCTTTCATTCCCTTGTTTCCTCGACCTCCTCTCACCTCCCTTTTTGTATTCCATTTCTATTAATTGTTTCAGCAAATCCTTTCCATCTTTCTCCATTTTCTATCATATTGTAAATAACGTATTTTTAACCTCATTTTCCATTAAAACTAAAATACTTATATATGCTTAACTCCTTATAACATTTCTGCTAAGCCCATAAAAAATCATTCCACCATTTTTCTATCACTCATTAGTTTTACCATATGTCTATATATAAACTTTAAATTTTCCAATCTTCTTCCACCATCTCCTCTCCCTGGTTTCGGATTCTGCCAGTCCTTTCCGTCAACCCATAAAGTCCATCAACCTGGTGATCTTATGTCCGAGGCTCTTAACTCTTTTCCAAGTCCCTTCTGCAGGTCTTCTTCATTTTCTTTAATGCTAATGAGCAAATCTCGGGAAAACTCCAACCTATCAATACTTTTCTTCCTTCTGAACAGATCAGCCAAATTTCCATAGTTGAAGCTACAGTCCATAAAGTATTTCAGGGCATATTTCAAGATTCCTCCAAATCCAAAGGCCCCCAAAACTTCAACCTCCTCCAAGCCCAAATCCATGTCCCAAAAGTCAGTTAATCCCTGCATAGAGGGATCTTTCCAACTCTCCTTCTTTAGTCCAAGCCTCAAAGTCCAATCCATTCCTCAAAGTCTGACTTTTCCTAGATTCAATCATAAAAGGCCTCAACTTATAGTCCTCAATTTGCTTCTGTAAAGCCATGGATCCCGCTTGTATTACTTGTTCAACAACAGCAGCTTCCTCCTTCTCCTCCACCATTTGTCCTGCCAAAATGGATTCCTGTACCAAGTCCTGAATTATTTCTGTGTTGGTGTTCGCTTTTTGACTCAAATTAGTCACTTTCTGTTCCAAATTATCAACTTTAAAAGTCATGTCATCCATCTTCTTGTGAAGCTGTCCCAGTGAACTGCTTATCTTACATAAAACAGTCACAATGGCCTCTCCTGTCAACATTTTTAAATGGTCCAAGGTCAATCTCTGGTTCTCAGAATCCTTGTCTGCAGCTGGAAATCCCCGTTACACTCCTGTGACAATTTCAAAAGCTCCCTCTAGAGGGAAACAGTCTCCACTTATATCAGTTCTTTCAGGCACAACTCAAGCATTAAAGATATTTTCAATTTTCAGTTACTTTTCCTCCTTTTTAAATGCAGAAGAGGACAATGGAAACAGTATCTTACTCTTATTTAGCTAGCTGTCAAATCCGTTCTGCCAATGCACTCTCTCCAAATGTCATCTGGCAGCCCGTTCCCAGGTTCAGAGCAGTGGTAATTTGGTTTTTCACTCTCTCCTGCAGGCTCACTAGGTCCAAAATTTTCCCCTCTTCTCCTGCTTCCAAGGGGGATTTTGTATTTTAAACCGATGGAAATTTAATCCTTTGCCAAGAGCTTTCAAAGACTTTAGCTTGTAACGTCCTTGCTTCAGTCTATTTACAAAAGTGGAAGGCGGACTTCCTGTTTATGACCTTCCCGCTTCAGTGCCAAATTAAGATATTTAAAAATCCAATTTTCCGTTCTACTCACGGGTAGTTGTTTAAATCCAATTGTCCACAGGAAAAAGTCAGCGCTCTCCGGCAACAGAATGCGGCTTCACTCCGTGAAAGAAGCAGTCGATTCAAAGCACCGCGCCACTCACCCCACGTCGCTCCGGATCCCCAAAACAGGGTTTCCCCGCGAGTAGGGGAGGTGCAAAAGGTGCCAGCCGAATCCC
Source organism: Podarcis vaucheri (assembly GCF_965113315.1). Taxonomy (NCBI): domain Eukaryota; kingdom Metazoa; phylum Chordata; class Lepidosauria; order Squamata; family Lacertidae; genus Podarcis; species Podarcis vaucheri. The sequence goes on along the minus strand of NC_138764.1, from coordinate 65,329,509 downwards.
AGGTTCACAAGCTTCTCCCGCTTGTGATTTCAATGGGTCTCCACCTTCGCTGTGGCGGTCAGACCCTGTTTTTCACGGAGCAAGTTCCTCCTGAACGGAGGAGCTCTGCCATTGCCGGAGGCGCCAACCCGGAAGTCCGTTTTTATTATTGCTTGTTAGCCACCCTGAGCCCGGCCTTGGCTGGGGAGGGCGGGGTATAAATAAAATTATTATTATTATTATTATTATTAAGATATCACTTAAACGCAGATTTTGGCTTTCTCAGAGAAACAACTGTGGAATAATTTTGGTGTCCAGAAAAATTATGATTGTCAAGAATAAGATATATACTTCCTTGGTACCTAGCAGAGAGTCTCCTTCAGAATCTCACCCATGGATCACCCCTGAAAAATCCTAGTATAAAGGATGTGTATGTTTTTTTAAAAAGTCAACCTTTGAAGAAAGCGAGCAGAAACATTACTCTTGACCAATAAGGAAATTTGTGAGTAACTTGGGAACAAGCAGGGAGGTAGTGACTTAGGTGTTATAAATAACAAATTACAGAACGGCAACGAAGATAAAGCACTGATTCTCTGAGTTACTGTGATGGATGGTGACTTCTGCAATTTTGTAAAGTGGAACCTCGGAGCATGAACATAATCTGTTCCGGAAGACCGTTTGACTTCTGAAATGATCTGAGTTCTAAGGTGTGGCTTCCTACTGGCTGACAGCTGGTTTTTGCACAGCAGAAGCCACGTCGGACATTTGTGTTCTGAGGAACGTTTGAAAACCGGAGCACTTACCTCCGGGTTTTCAGCATTTGAGAGCTGAAACATTCAAAAACAGAGTTATTCGAGTTCCTAGGTTCCACTGTATTAATTTTGAACGCTTTTTAGCTAGACACTGGAACTGGACTCTAACAGACTGCACATTAACAATTCTCAAATACAAAAAGCCCTTGCAAACACAAATGACACAGTGTATAAGGTTCTAAAATAATAAGGTTTCTAATAGTGTCATAATTATACTCACTTGAAACCTGCAGAAAGATTTTGTTGGAGATGGCTGTCCCCAAGTCATTCCGAGCAAAACACTGAAATTCCCCTTCATAATCTTCTGGCCTGCCACCACTACGGAAGTCAACATCCAGTGTACCTGATGACCAATGTCTCATGCTTACTCTTGGGTCCTTTGCAACATTGAAGAACTTTCCATTTCGCGTCCATAAAAATCTATAAAAATAGTTACATCAAAGAGACAATTACCTTCTTTGCACAGGAAGAGCTTTATCTAATACTGCATGGTTTACATGTTATTTTGGATCCATTAACCCTTAATGCATTCATGAGTTGTATTTCTCTATTCTACTTTCTAGGAGAAGCTTAATGCAAATATATTATCATATTTCCCTTGTTGTTATCGGTATGGGAGAGGAAATAAAGTGGTCAAATAATTTACACAGAATAGCCATCAGGTGGCATTTGCAAGTCATTTTTTGCAAGGCATCCAGTTACCAGGGCTACAGCAGAACCTTTGTGATACAAACTCCTCTAAACTACTCCAGAGATAATTTGCTATGGGTATTCCTACAGTGGTCCAATACATGCAATTTAATGAATGACATCTGAGCCATTCAACAAAAAACCCTTGCATTCAAGAGACGGTGCATGCTTACACTCACCATGAAAGGCTGCCAGAATAGCAGTGCTATTCTGACCCACAGTCAGGTGTGGGCTTAGCCACTGCTTTGATTATAAGCACCTGTTTTGTTATACCACTCTGAGCTCCACAATGAATGGGTAGAATTCAAACCTAACAAATAAATTAGAACTGCACTCACGTGGGAGTGGGGTTCCCTTTTGCTTCACACTCAATGAAGATGTTGTCCCTCGGATCTACAATATAATCCTTCACAGACTGCTTTGTAATAGTAGGGGGTTGAGGCACTGTAAAGTATATGCAAGAGCGACAGAGAAAGAGAGAATAAATAGGAGGCAAAGGAAGACATTCTCACTTATTGCCATTTGAAACGCAAATTAATAAGAGCAAGTGCTCTTTCCAACATTATCCATGCCTCGTGTTTTTTTGTTTTGTTTTACAAACAAAGACCCTTTACAAATTGAAGTATGAACTCCACAGTCCGTATATTCTAAAGAAATGCAAGCTTGTCGTATTTGCAGCATATCATCAGTTCTCTATGCATTGTTTTTGCCTTCCTGCTTGTGAAAGGCAAGGAGCACAATCCACCGATGTTTCTAGCCTGCAAGCCCTATCAAAATAAATATGAGCTGAGCAAAGGCGATCTTCTCAGTGGCTTGCACCCAAGGTCAGATTAAAATGGAAGCTGCTATTCTTATTATAATTATTCATATCACACCATTCATCACAAGATCCATGGGCAGGTACTGATTAACTGAACTACAAAAACAGACAAAGCACATTAAAAGCAGAAATCACAATTCAATAAAAAGCACATTCCATCTTTTCACACTACAATACAGAGAAGATGCTTTAAATATTCAGAAAGCCCAGAGAAAGAGAAATATTTCCAAGATGCACAGTGGCGGTGCTAGCCACATCTCAGGTGGAGGATGTTCTATAGCCACGATGTCATTGCCAAAATCAGCTGTCGGATAAGACATAAACCCATGAATTTCAGTAGATGATGGTATTACAAGAGAGGCCCCAGAAAATCTCAGAGTGTGGGCAGGTCATAGAGGGAGAGATGGTCCTACAGGAAACCAGGTCCTAAGGCATTCAGAACTTTTTATGTCAACATCATAACCTCAAATTGGGCTTGGTAGTAAATAGACAGCCAGTACAGATCGTTGTGATCTGATGCAATATAGTCTTGAGCAGTCAAAACCCATGAGTGGCTGTGATTTGCATCAGCAGCAATCTCTGAACAGTCTCCAAGGGCATCCCTACATAGAACACATCAGAAACAGCTATAGTAGGTGAACTGGCCACAGCTGGATAAAGGCACTCCATGCCAATGAGACTATTTGGGTCTCTTGTGGCATGGAACAATCAAGAACCTCCTTCCTCGACTCAAATACTTCCCTAAGACAGTGGCTTGTACAGACTATATTTTCGAGCCTCTACCTTCCTTTGTAGGTGAAAGTATTTTTCCTGATGCAAAGCCACACATGAACTCCTCACAGTTTAAATTGGGACACCATTTCCTCTGCATGACTGAATGGAGCTAGAGGTTCTAGGGGTTTTCCTAACCCTCTGGAGCTGATTTAGGGAGGCCATGAGCTGCGCACAGTGGGAGGGGAAAATGTTCAATTGTGCAAGTGTAAATCCTTCTACTGGTGGGACACATTAGTTGGATACAGCCCAGAGTCTGGCAGCCTGACAGCATGGACTAACAGCATGGACAGTTTACTCTTTCCCCCAGTATATGCATTTTTTAAAAAAACATTGTTTGGCTGGACAACTACATTGCAAAATTCAGAAAAATGTGGATTCTGAAGGATAGCTGTGTTTCAGTTTGCATATTGTTTTGAAAGTGTGAATTTGATAGATTTGGCTTTATATGCGAACTGAACTCAATTCTCCCCATCCTTAGTGATGGCTGACATCACTGAATTCAGACATCTAACAGACTTCCAAAGGGTTTGCTGTTACCACCAATCAGCTGATTAGTACTGACAGTGAGTCCCCTTGCACTTTTGACAGATGTGTAACTCCAATTTAAACCATAGTTTAATGAGACATATGAACTGGGCCAATGAGTGCCATTTCTGGCAAACAACTTAAAGAGACTATTCCTCTTCTCTGCCCACATTTAAAGGTGCACACTTCTTCCTGCAAAATCCACCCAAGGCTACTTGGCTGGATAACTTTCAGGTGTAAACTGGGACAGAAGACTAGCAATCTGCTGCAGAAAATGAGTTCTAGAAAAGCATGAGATGACTAGTGGTTACAGTCAGATGTACCAATGTTGGTCTGCATTTACTGTTGATCTGCCCCTTCTCCTGCAACCTGCTGAGTCACAGCAACAATTTCCTTTCTGCACACAGACAAGTCTTTGCAAGATCAAGTGCAACAACAGAGGCTGCAGAAATCAGCAAATAATTTTTTTCAGTATCTAATATCAGTGAACAGGCACACTGATAGCAAAGTACTGCACAACAGACTTGCCATTATGACTAGGATATGTTACCAGACAAAGCCATACCAGGACCTACAAACTCTATATGCCAATGCCCCACAATGTGGTGCTCCCAAATTGCTTGATCTTCACATAATTATCATCTGATAATTCAAGTATGGGAAGAGAAGAATCAGGACAGGAAAGAAACAACCACAGAAAAACATGAACATGCAGATGGAGTCAAGGAGGTCATCCCAAGAGAGTACCATACACCCACATCTGAATCCACATGCCATCTGCAAATATATGTAAGACGCCACAAAGTAAGTTCATCCACTTAGTAGAGTAGAGCTCAATAAAAAGGTTTGGCTCCTGGAATCACACCTGGAAAAGCTGTCACCAAAGCTACTATGATGCACCATCTCCATATGTATGCATATGACAGCAGAGAACTGGGATAGGTAAGCTGCAATGGAGCACTGCTGCTCATACCAGTTGTGGTGTATTGGAAGGGGAACATGGGAATGCAGCTCAGTGATTCCCCCCCCACACACACAAGTAGGAGTAATTATGTTATTGGCTTGGCTTGGTGTTAAGTCTAGCCTGCTGCGTTGGAACAAGCCACAGTATTCCATTTCTCCTGAGGTTTTCTCTCTCCAGTGACCATTATATAATATATTTTCAGACTGCCAATGGCTTTAATAAGCTTTCCTCCCTCACACACACTCCTCTATCTCACATTGAGTTCAAAAGGAAACCCAAACCACTCATAAGAATTGGGGGTGTTGGGGAAGAGGACTGTCTATATAGCTAAGTCAATATAAAAGCTTCATTCAAACGGTTTTGTATCTTACCTGTATTTGATGTTAACGTAGCAGGTACCATATACTAAAATAACAAAGTTTCCTTAGTTTGCTTAGAACAGGCTTCCTCAAACTCAGCCCTCCAGATGTTTTTTGGCCTACAACTCCCATGATCCCTAGCTAGCAGGAGCAGTGGTCAGGGATGATGGGAATTGTAGTCTCAAAACATTTGGAGGGCTGAGTTTGAGGAAACCTGGGTTAGAATATGATACAGCTTTTCTATGTTACCATCCAAGTGCTGAATATCAAGCTTCAAAAAGTCAGACTCCAGTGTTTAGTGCTATTAACCATGCAAGGAATGCCCATCCTATGGCCCCGTTTCACTTTGGGCTTCTTGGCTGTCTACTATGTACATGGTTACTATGTACAGTGGCCCTGTGTTCTCCCCCCCCCCCAAGAACTGGAGACAGCTGCTTTGGAGAAAAAACAAGTCAGTAATTAAGACTTACATGTATCTTGAATACTTGCTGTTAGTTCCAAGGTGTAAGCGTATTTTTAAAAAAGAAAGAGAGAGGAAGGGTTAGTCTAACACATTTTAGATCTAGTATGTATATATAGCTATCTAAAAAAGTTAAATTGAAAACTTAGCGTTTTAAGGATGGCAATGATTAGCTTATGTCTAGTACTCCGAGCTCCTGTAAAAAGTTACATAAAACATCGACAAAAGTGTAAAGAGAAATTCATAGGTTACAGTTAATGCCTCAAAACCACAAAGGCAATTCAAGACTTTTAAGAGGTAGTTCCGTGCCACTCCAGATGGTTTTGGACCACTAGTCTCATCATCTCAGACCATTCATTGTACCAGCTGTAGCTGATGGGAGATGAGCTAGAGGGCCACAGGTTTCTCTTCTTGTTTTAAAGGACGGACAAAAGCATCAAACAAGATCTACTTCCAGTTTATTGAGAGTGGCTTAAGCATGTGAAAGACCAGGCTGAGGGTTAGCCCACAGGTTCAAAAATTCTTTCCATATGATGTGGCCAACACCATCCTCAGTTACATGTATGTTTCTGGTCCCTTGGAGAATTTAAAGTATGGCCTGCTCGTCAGTAGCTATTTCCACATTCACTGTAACATTTTTTTTGACACAACAATTAAAGTGGGAAGTTGTATATGGAGAAACTAATGACACATATTTCATACAGATAGGGAGACTTCATGAGGAATCACTTTGGTCCATACGAACCAGACCAGGCAGCATTAGAAATTTGGAGCTAGCCTACTTGTGAGGTTAACCATGCTATTTAGACTTCCACAAATCATTTAAAAACTCTAAACAGCAACCATGAAGTGGGGGGGGGGGATTAGGATTGGGGGCATGGAACCAACCCATTCTTTCCCTGCTATAGTCCCACTAAAAATAAAGAGTGTCTGCTCCCTCTCTCCCACTGAAACCAATGGCCAAAGAACCCCTTGGTTTATCTTTTGAATGGTTTCCACTTCTTACCTACATGAGTATGGTAAAGATGTGAAGTGGATCGCACCTACTGTACCTACAACGATGTTACTGGCCCCACCCTAAGATGTCCGAACATTAGCTGAAATTTAGTAGTTATTCCTATTCTTGTCCTCTTCTTTTTTTAATCAATTACCCATCCATGAGATTGGTAATTCTCTAATTCTATTGCTACTAAGTTTCCCTAGGAGTCTCCAGTTTCTGTAAGTATATCTGTTGGGTTCTCCCTCCACACATATTTGCCAACAGCTCCAAAATTCTAAAGATGGTGAAGCAAGGCTTTCTCAGGCAGACATCTATATTTATCATCAGCTTCCTCTTAAGAATCCCTTTGTCTGAATGCAGATAATGCTCAAGTTTGATTCAATATATTTTCAGCTGCCTCTCCAACATCATCAAGGGGAAGTTTGCTGGCTAAACAACTCAGAATTCAAATCTGATACCCTGGCTTCACTGGTGGACATTTGCTCTAACTCACCCCTGCACCTGTAGAAACCACTAATCTCTATGAAAGAGGGAGGGCTTGAGGGTCTGGGTTCAAAGGGAAAAGAGAGCTCATTTGTGTGGAGAGTCATCAATTTGCAAACTTATGATAAACCCAGAGCAGCTGTAGCTATTTATGCACCACCTGCTTGATTTAGTAAAACCTGAAACCTTTCAAGTTCACAAATAGGAGTGATGAATTAATTAGCTGAGCCTCTGCCACAAACAATGGGCAGGCACCAGAGGGCTAAGGGAGACAGAGCACTTTGCTGTGTTCAATAAAAGGAAGATTAAAAATTCAATTCCCCAGCAGCTTAAAGAAGGAAAAAGGGACTCTAGAGCCTGATGCATGCAAAAGGGAAAGAAAACCTTTGAAATGGGCCCAGCTGGGTGAGGCAGATGTATTCCAGATCCCTTAATGTTTTCCTTTGATTTGGGACACCCCACTTTTCTGTATCATCCTGTTACAAGGTCCCGTGTTGAGCAACACTGCTTTGAAGTAGGCAATACTTCAAAACATTTGTCAAACCATCTTACCAAAAGGACATGCACTGCATCCACCCCAATATCTGCTGCCTAGTAGGATTGCTCAGCTGTCCAAAAAGCACAAGTTGAAATGAAGTGAAAGTCTAAGCATGATTACGCAGAAGGATGTCCCAATGAGCTCTCTAGTAAACATACTTAAGACTGCAGCCTTTGAACTGAAAATGTTCCAGTTGATCACTTAGCTTTCTTTAGGGAAAGGGGTAGACTAGGGACACCACTTTGTATACATTTTCAACACAGGTCAAGCGACGGCATGTGCGTGTTACATAAGAGGCACAGGAGGATGGCATCTGAACATTGCTCCTTGTATGTGTGACACATATTTATCATGCAACAGCCGCAACACAGCAAATGGAAAGCCGTAAAACTGACATAAACAGCACATAAAACTGTGCTGCAGTTACATAACCTCCAACAAAGAGCTAATCTTATACATCTTTTGCCCCAAGTGGACTATTATTGGAATTAAGTGATAATAGACGGAAGGTGCTTTAGAAATGCAAAAGTTTGTTTAAAAGCAAGCAAGCTTTAGAACAAGTACTGAGTGTGCCTTTTCTTTTCTCTTCTAAGGTCGTATTACACTCATTCTTCCATTCAAAGGAGGGGGGAACCTGTTACCAGTAAGAAGTTCTCAATCTCTCTCTCTTTTTAGAAAGTACTTGTATTTGATTCGACTGCCCCTGTGTTCCTTTTCCGAGACTCGCCTATCAGAACAAGTAGTGAGCTTTTTGATTAAGTGTAACCAGAAGCAATCAAAGCTTGTGCCCCAAATAAAATTATTAGCGCCCTCATCATGAAACTCAGGAGTACTCCCCTGAGTGAGTGCTTGAGGGCCCTGCTCTTTTAAACCCAGGAGGACTCCCCTGAGTGAGTGCTTGAGGGCCCTGCTCTTGCCACTTACCATCTGGCCTGGGGCGGGGCCTGGGGCCTCACAAGGACTGCGTGCTGCTTGCTGCCTGCTGCCCAGGAGGACTCCCCTGAGTGAGTGCCTGAGGGCCCTGCTCTTGCCACTTACCATCTGGCCTGGGGCGGGGCCTGGGGCCTCACAAGGACTGCGTGCTGCTTGCTGCCTGCTGCCCAGGAGGACTCCCCTGAGTGAGTGCCTGAGGGCCCTGCTCTTGCCACTTACCATCTGGCCTGGGGCGGGGCCTGGGGCCTCACAAGGACTGCGTGCTGCTTGCTGCCTGCTGCCCAGGAGGACTCCCCTGAGTGAGTGCCTGAGGGCCCTGCTCTTGCCACTTACCATCTGGCCTGGGGCGGGGCCTGGGGCCTCACAAGGACTGCGTGCTGCTTGCTGCCTGCTGCCCAGGAGGACTCCCCTGAGTGAGTGCCTGAGGGCCCTGCTCTTGCCACTTACCATCTGGCCTGGGGCGGGGCCTGGGGCCTCACAAGGACTGCGTGCTGCTTGCTGCCTGCTGCCCAGGAGGACTCCCTGAGTGAGTGCTTGAGGGCCCTGCTCTTGCCACTTACCATCTGGCCTGGGGCGGGGCCTGGGGCCTCACAAGGACTGCGTGCTGCTTGCTGCCTGCTGCCCAGGAGGACTCCCCTGAGTGAGTGCTGGAGGGCCCTGCTCTTGCCACTTACCATCTGGCCTGGGGCGGGGCCTGGGGCCTCACAAGGACTGCGTGCTGCTTGCTGCCTGCTGCCCAGGAGGACTCCCTGAGTGAGTGCTTGAGGGCCCTGCTCTTGCCACTTACCATCTGGCCTGGGGCGGGGCCTGGGGCCTCACAAGGACTGCGTGCTGCTTGCTGCCTGCTGCCCAGGAGGACTCCCTGAGTGAGTGCTTGAGGGCCCTGCTCTTGCCACTTACCATCTGGCCTGGGGCGGGGCCTGGGGCCTCACAAGGACTGCGTGCTGCTTGCTGCCTGCTGCCCAGGAGGACTCCCCTGAGTGAGTGCCTGAGGGCCCTGCTCTTGCCACTTACCATCTGGCCTGGGGCGGGGCCTGGGGCCTCATAAGGACTGCGTGCTGCTTGCTGCCTGCTGCCCAGGAGGACTCCCCTGAGTGAGTGCCTGAGGGCCCTGCTCCTCCCTGCCACTTACCATCTGGCCTGGGGCGGGGCCTGGGGCCTCACAAGGACTGCGTGCTGCTTGCTGCCTGCTGCCCAGGAGGACTTCCTGAGTGAGTGCTTGAGGGCCCTGCTCTTGCCACTTACCATCTGGCCTGGGGCGGGGCCTGGGGCCTCACAAGGACTGCATGCTGCTTGCTGCCTGCTGCCCAGGAGGACTCCCTGAGTGAGTGCTTGAGGGCCCTGCTCTTGCCACTTACCATCTGGCCTGGGGCGGGGCCTGGGGCCTCACAAGGACTGCGTGCTGCTTGCTGCCTGCTGCCCAGGAGGACTTCCTGAGTGAGTGCTTGAGGGCCCTGCTCTTGCCACTTACCATCTGGCCTGGGGCGGGGCCTGGGGCCTCACAAGGACTGCATGCTGCTTGCGGCCGGCTGCCCAGGAGGACTCCCCTGAGTGAGTGCCTGAGGGCCCTGCTCCTCTCTGCCACTTACCACCTGGCCCAGGGCGGGGCCTGACAGGCCTCACTAGGACAGTTGTTACTGCCGGAGAGGCACAGAGTGTTTTTAAAATGTTTTTTTTTAAAAAAAAATTTTCTCTGGATTTTTTGTATGTGGGGGGTGGGGGTGGGATTGATGTTTGGTTGGGCTTGGGGAATTATTATTTTTTATTTTGATGTTTTTGTAATTTTTACATTAATTTGTTTGTATTGTTTTATTGGTTTTGTTTGTTTGTTTAAGGTGTTATTCTGTTTTTAGGGGGAGAGGTCAGGGCTGCCGGGGAGTGGGCCCCAGCCCACAAAATGGCTGGGGCATGTTCCACAGGGGGGGATGCACTGGGACAACCAATCTCAGTGATCACGGGCAGGAGGAGGAGTTACGCTAAGACCAGACCATGTCATTACAGAGGAGGCAGGTTTAGTCGTTGTCTGAGGACTATCCCTGCCTCCGGGTCTGGTCCTGACCGGATGGATACTAGAATCAGCAAGGGATACCCACATGACCTGAAGGTGCTGCTGTGCAATGCCAGGTCAATGATTCATAAGACCACTGCCATCCATGACTTGATCATGGATGGAGGATTTGACCTGGCATGTGTAACAGAGACTTGGTTGGATGAAGCAGATGGGCCTGTCCTTGCCGCTGCTTGTCCACCAGGTTTCTCTTACGCACAGCAACCCAGGTCATGTGGGCGGGGAGGGGGGGTTGCAGTGATTTTTAGGAAGTCATTAGTTTGCACCAGGCGTCCTATTGGGAAGACCCAGTTTTCTGAGTGCATGTTCTGGAAGTTGGGCAATAGGGGCAGTACAGGATTCCTTTTGGTGTACCGACCTCCCCGCTGCGCCAAGGATTCCCTGCCCGAGCTGCTTCAGGTCGTGGCGGATGTTCTCCTGGAGACACCTAGCTTGGTCGTCCTAGGGGATTTTAACATCCATGCCGACACGACCTTACAAGGGGCCGCTCGGGACTTCGTGGAAAGCATGGCCTCCATGGGGCTGTCCCTGAATAAGTCTGGCCCAACCCATAGCCGTGGACATGCCTTGGACCTGGTGTTTACCTCTATGGATGTTGGTGATCTGACACTAAGTAAAAGCGAAACGAAAGAAGTGCCATGGTCAGATCACTTCCTGGTGCAACTGGACTTCTCTGCGACCCATCCCCTCTGCAGGGATGTGGGACCAATTCGGATGGTCCGCCCCCGCCACTTAATGGATCCAAATGGTTTCCAGAGAGTGGTAGGGGATGCTTTATCCCATGTTGATGGCCTTTCAGCTGATTCCCTGGTGGCCCGCTGGAATGTGGAGTTAACCAGGGCTATTGACTGTTTGGCTCCGAAGCGCCCTCTCCGATTGCATGGAGCCCGGACAGCCCCGTGGTTTTCCACGGATCTGAGGGCAATGAAACAATCGTTGAGACGGCTAGAGCGCCGGTGGCGGATAACTCATTCCGAATCTGACCGGACACAGGTTAGAGCTCAACGTCGAGCCTACCAAGTGGCGATAGCGACGGCGAAGAAGAATTTCTTCACCGCCTCTATTGCATCTGCAGAAAACAGCAGCAGGAGACTTTTTCAGGTGGTTCACAATTTAGCGGAACCACCTGCAACATCAGGGCCCAGTACGGGCCACATGTTCTCCTGCAATGATTTTGCAAAGTTTTTTGCAGATAAAATCGCTCAGATTCGGGAAGAAGTAGACTCCACCGTGGGAGCAGGGCCGGGGCGGGAGAGTGCTAGAGTTCTGTCTAGTCAAGTTGAGTGGGATCAATTCCAATCTGTTACCTCCGAGGATGTGGACAGGCTGCTTGGACGAGTGAAACCAACCACCTGTCTCCTGGATCCTTGCCCATCCTGGCTTATAAAAGCTAGCCGGGAAGGACTGGGCGATGGGCTTCGTGGGGTGGTGAATGCTTCCCTCCATGAGGGAGCCTTCCCAGACCCGCTGAAAGAGGCGGTTATTAAACCGCTTCTTAAAAAACCATCTTTAGATGCGGCCACGATGGCCAACTATCGCCCAGTCTCAAATCTTCCATTCCTGGGCAAGGTGATTGAGCGAGCGGTTGCCGAACAACTCCAGGCACGCCTGGAAGAAGCGGACCATTTGGATCCCTTCCAGTCGGGATTCAGGCCTCATCATGGGACTGAAACTGCCTTGGTCGCACTGGTTGATGATCTCCGGCGGGCTAGGGACAAAGGTGAGAACTGTTTCCTAGTTCTGCTGGATCTCTCAGTGGTGTTTGATACCATCGACCATAGCATCCTTCTGGACCGTCTTGAGGGGCTGGGAGCTGGGGGCACTGTTATACAGTGGTTCCGCTCCTTCCTCCTGGGCCGTGTTCAGAAAGTGGTGGTGGGGGATGAGTGTTCAGACCCCTGGGCTCTCACTTGTGGGGTGCCTCAGGGTTCTGTCCTCTCCCCCATGCTTTTCAACATCTACATGCGGCCGCTGGGAGAGATCATCAGGAGGTTTGGGCTGGGTGTTCATCAGTATGCGGATGATACCCAGCTCTACCTCTCTTTTAAATCAGAACCAGTGAAGGCAGTGAAGGTCCTGTGTGAGTGTCTGGAGGCGGTTGGAGGATGGATGGCGGCTAACAGATTGAGGTTGAATCCTGACAAGACAGAAGTACTGTTTTTGGGGGACAGGAGGCGGGCAGGTGTGGATGATTCCCTGGTCCTGAATGGGGTAACTGTGCCCCTGAAGGACCAGGTGCGCAGCCTGGGAGTCATTTTGGACTCACAGCTGTCCATGGAGGCACAGGTCAAATCTGTGTCCAGGGCAGCTGTTTACCAGCTCCATCTGGTACGTAGGCTGAGACCCTATCTGCCTGCGGACTGTCTCGCCAGAGTGGTGCATGCTCTGGTTATCTCCCGCTTGGACTACTGCAATGCGCTCTACGTGGGGCTACCTTTGAAGGTGACTCGGAAACTACAACTAATCCAGAATGCGGCAGCTAGACTGGTGACTGGGAGCGGCCGCCGAGACCATATAACACCGGTCTTGAAAGACCTGCATTGGCTCCCAGTACGTTTCCGAGCACAATTCAAAGTGTTGGTGCTGACCTTTAAAGCCCTAAACGGCCTCGGTCCAGTATACCTGAAGGAGCGTCTCCACCCCCATCATTCTGCCCGGACGCTGAGGTCCAGCGCCGAGGGCCTTCTGGCGGTTCCCTCATTGCGAGAAGCAAAGCTACAGGGAACCAGGCAGAGGGCCTTCTCGGTAGTGGCGCCCGCCCTGTGGAACGCCCTTCCAGCAGATGTCAAAGCGATAAACAACTACCTGACATTCAGGAGACATCTTAAGGCAGCCCTGTTCAGGGAAGTTTTTAGCGTGTGATATTTTATTGTATTTTTGGTTTTTATGGAAGCCGCCCAGAGTGGCTGGGGAGGCCCAGCCAGATGGGCGGGGTATAAACAATAAATTATTATTATTATTATTATTATTATAACTCAGTGTCAGTTAGGCCTGGGGAGCCTTAACCTTTGCCCTTCCCTATGTCGTTGGACTACAATGTCCACCATCCCTGACAATTAGCCATGCTGTCAGAGGCTAATGGGAGTTAAGAGTTCAATTACATTTGGAGGGTCATGGGTTCCCCACCTCTGAGTTAGACAATGACAAAGAGACCTTTTAACAAAATCTGCATTATATTAAACCAACAAGGGACTAGCGGTGCAATCTGATGCAAGTTTGCTGGGAAGAAAGTTCCACTGTGTTCTCTCATAGGGAAGCGTGCATAACTAAAATTGTAGTGTCTTCATTCAGTACCAGGTCCCAGTGACTACAATTGTGTGATTGACTCTGAAACAATATTGGTATGAAAGTTCCATTAAAAATTCTCCTTTGGGGTGTTTGCTTAGCTCTGTTTGAGCTGAGATACTTTCTCTGCTAATGCAACAGAGCTTTGCCTATTATTATTATTATTATTATTATTATTATTATTATTAAAATTTTATTAAATATTTTCTTTGGTTACCAAAATACATACGTTGTCTTGATTTTCATAAAGTCCTTTCTATAGATCAGACACATCCGATGTGAGACTTGAAAGTTGTATACAGTATAAGGTTGGGGAGAAGAGAGGTATGGAGAGAACTCCGTTTCTTTAAACCAGCTTCCTGCTAAAGCAGTTTTTGCTAATTCAATTATCTTAAGCATGGCCATGACACCCACTGCTAACTAATGCCAGGGTGGGTGCCCATGCTTAGAACTCTTCTTTTACATTTCCTGTGAAGAATAGGGATGTACAACAGATGCTTCCAACCAGTTTAAAACAATAGCAAAACAAAACTTCTATCAGACTGCTAGGGGGGTGGCCTAAAGTTATACGTTGCAGCAGGCTTGTTGAATTTTTGCTGAGCTTTGTGTTATCCATGCATAGTAAACAGAAGAAATAAGATACTGAAATGAACAATCATTAAATGCACCCAATCCTCATGAATGCAAATAGTATTGCTTAGACTCAGAAACCTAAAGGCAAATATGTGTTCTTTCAAAATGTTTAACTATACATTTCCACTCAGTATTCACAAAACCTCTGGTGATTCATACCTCTTCAAATCTTTTTTTCTTTTTATTTGTACTTTAAACATTAAAAAATGTTTCAGTTAAAAAACTTAAACATTTCAATGTTTCAGGTACAAACAACAACAACAACAATAATAATAATAATAAAAGATTTGAAGAGAGATGAATCACCAGAGTTTTAATGATTGTTGAAATTTCACAATAAGGATGCTGAGCAGGTGTAAATGTCTGTATACAATGTATACAGGAAATGTATACAAGGTCATATGAATGAGGTCCTTATACCATCATGTAAACAGGTAAAGCATACATATAGGCAAGCAAGCATATACTGTATATAAATTAGGGGAAATTCAGATCCCTTAGTCCAAATCTCAGGTAAAGGGTACTGACCACACCAGCTTTCCTGTTTCTGAGATGAGATGAAGGTGAGTTAGGAGCCTATTTGTATGCCAGGAATTTACGAGTCTCTACAAATCACCATATGAAAGTAGGATTAATTCAGTGTGATTTGAACTCAGAAAGTAAACCACAGTTAACAGGTTCAGCTACAACAGGATGCTAGTTATCACATGGTAAGGGCCAGATGTTCTTTTTGAATCACCCCCTTGAACCATAGGTCAGTAGTAAAACATGCAGATAGTCCCAGGCTGAGTCCTAGACATCTCCGGGGAGGGCTGAAACATTAGATAAACAGCTGTGAGTTACTGCACCCAATACTGGGATAGATGGACCAATGATTTGATTCCATATAAGGCAGCTGTCTATGTTCCTAGTAGGAGTCAAGATGAGAACATAAAGCAATCCCAGACAAGAGCTTCAAAGCTCCTGAGATCTACTTTTCTAGGTCAAATAATAAAAAGTATATTCAGTACATTGGTCTGAAAATGGCTTTTCCATTCGCATTGTGAAAGGAGCTTGGGTGTTTTTTTCTCTTCACTGGAATAGTTTGGTAGCCATTCCACTAATAACCATTTAAAAACCAGCAGTAACAGCCATGCTAGTACAAAAAGAGAGATGATCTATTTACATGACCAAGAAGACTACAACCGAACATTATGGACAGGCACCATTAGTTGCCTTTCTGGCTGGACAATCATAAACACATAATGAGCTGAAATGAAAATTAAACCATCCTCCCAACACACAGAAAACAGATTGGGCCATGGAATGAAACCATCAAGCAATATGGACATCTAAAATGTTCTTTGAATATGTCATGTGTTCTGGGTTCACTTTACATTCTGTGAATTTGCCTTTATATCTTTTGTGTCACCTCCTTACCCCCAAGCTGTTGAATATAAATATAGTCTAGTTCAAGTTACAGATTCTGTTTTTTTACCCAATTATGTGCTTCCAATGACATTTGTCATGAAAGCTTAACTATCTTCAGAAATCGAACAAAAAAAGTCAGGGCAAACATCCAGTCTTTTCTCTAACCATTGAAGTGAATAACTCCCCAGGGCAGCTTTCCTCAGCCTTTTATTGGGACTACATTATGGCGTGCCCAATAGTCAGGGATGATGGGACTTGTAGCCCAGCAACATTTGAAGACCTCAGGTTGGGGACAGCTGTCCCAGAGATGGAACTGAGAAAGTAAATAAATAAATGAATAAACAATCAGTGGACTTACGATCCCGAGGGACTTCAATGGCTCTGATGAGGTGATGAAAGTATAAAGCGAGCACCACTCCCGTATAGGTTAGGAGATATCTTTGCATTACCATTTTGAATATTTGGCTAAGATCCTACGTCCCCAGTTTCCTCCAACAAGGCAAAGTGGTGTCTTACTACCGTAGTGCAGCAGGATAATATGATTTACTGTAAAAAGAAAAGAAAATGATTTAATGACATGCATCTAAGATTCATACATACTGTATTCATCTTTCTTAAAAAATATTTGGAGGAAGACTGCAAAAGGCAAGCAAATTCCATATTTCATTTAGCCTTTTGTACCCTGGTTACTAAGAAGAGGGTCACACAAAGGATTAAGCCAATTTCCCCCTGACCTTTTCTACTCAGTTCTAATAGACTGGGTAAATACACACACTAGCTCTACATGACACCTTATTTTAGGCAGCGGTTCTCAACTTGTGGGTCCCCAGATGTTGTTAGACTACAACTCCCATCCCTCCTGAACTCTGGCCTTGCTAGCTAGGGGTGATGGGAGTTGTAGTTCAACAACACATTGGGACCCACCGGTTGAGAAAGGCTGTAGAGGAATAAATAAATAAATCAAATGTTAAAATTCAGAATTGTAAATGTAGTTTATGCCCCAGATTCTTAAGATTTGTTACTCAAGAATAGCTCTAGTGAGGTTTGTTAAGTTACTTGACTTGCGTTCAGGCACACATATTTTCCTCTTTCCTCTTTGCAACTAAACATTCTGTGGCTTCTGAGAATGCTCAGCCCTTTAAAAAACCAACATAAATATACTTTTTGTACTTCTACAAATCTTTCCCCCCAAACATGTTGCTATCTTCCTTTTGTTCCTGTTTCAGTTCTAGTCCTGTCAACAAACCCCAGTGGTGATTGCATTGCTATTAGAGGGAGTGATAAAGAGGGCTGACTTTGTAGACACACACATACATATACATATACATATACATATACATATACACACCCACATATACACCCACCCCCACCCCACAGTCTTACACACACAGTGAAAAGCATAATAATAACAATAATAATAATAATAATTTATTATTTATACCCCGCCCATCTGGCTGAGTTTCCCCAGCCACTCTGGGCGGCTCCCAATCAGTGTTAAAAACAGTACAGCGTTACATATTAAAAACTTCCCTGAACAGGGCTGCCTTAAGATGTCTTCTGAATGTCAGGTAATTATTTATCTCTTTGACATCTGATGGGAGGGCGTTCCACAGGGTGGGCGCCACTACCGAGAAGCCCTCTGTCTGGTTCCCTGTAGCCTCACTTCTCGCAATGAGGGAACCGCCAGAAGGCCCTCGGCACTGGATCTCAGTGTCCGGGCTGAACGATGGGGGTGGAGACGCTCCTTCAGGTATACAGGACCGAGGCCGTTTAGGGCTTTAAAAGTCAGCACCAACACTTTGAATAGTGCTCGGAAACGTACTGGGAGCCAATGCAGATCTCTCAGAACCGGTGTTATGTGGTCCCGGCGGCCACTCCCAGTCACCAGTCTAGCTGCCGCATTCTGGATTAATTGCAGTTTCCGGGTCACCTTCAAAGGTAGCCCCACGTAGAGCGCATTGCAGTAGTCCAAGCGTGAGATAACTAGAGCATGCACCACTCTGGCGAGACAGTTCGCGGGCAGGTAGGGTCTTAGCCTGCGTACCAGGTGGAGCTGGTAGACAGCTGCCCTGGACACAGAGTTAACCTGCGCCTCCATGGACAGCTGTGAGTCCAAAATGACTCCCAGGCTACGCACCTGGTCCTTCAGGGGCACAGTTACCCCATTCAAGACCAGGGAATCCCCCACACCAACCCGCTCCCTGTCCCCCAAAAACAGTACTTCTGTCTTGTCAGGATTCAACCTCAATCTGTTAGCCGCCATCCATCCTCCAACCGCCTCCAGGCACTCACACAGGACCTTCACCGCCTTCACTGGTTCTGATTTAAAGGAGAGGGAGAGCTGGGTGTCATCTGCATACTGATGAACACCCAGTCCAAACCCCCTGATGATCTCTCCCAGCGGCTTCATATAGATATTAAAAAGCATGGGGGAGAGGACGGAACCCTGAGGCACCCCACAAGTGAGGGCCCAGGGGTCTGAACACTCATCCCCCACCACCACTTTCTGGACACGGCCCAGGAGGAAGGAGTGGAACCACTGTATGACAGTGCCCCC
Source organism: Podarcis vaucheri (assembly GCF_965113315.1). NCBI lineage: Eukaryota > Metazoa > Chordata > Lepidosauria > Squamata > Lacertidae > Podarcis > Podarcis vaucheri. Next base: position 65,311,219 of record NC_138764.1, on the reverse strand, counting down.
AGCTCCCAGCCTCTCTAGACGGTCCAGAAGGATGTTATGGTCGATGGTGTCAAAGGCCGCTGAGAGATCCAGCAGAACTAGGAAACAGTTCTCACCTTTGTCCCTAGCCCGCCGGAGATCATCAACCAGCACGACCAAGGCAGTTTCAGTCCCATGGTGAGGCCTGAATCCCGAATGGAAGGGATCCAAATGGTCCGTTTCCTCCAGGCGTGCTTGGAGTTGTTCAGCAACCACCCGCTCAATCACCTTGGCCAAGAATGGCAGATTTGAGACTGGGCGATAGTTGGCCAAATTGGCCGGGTCTAAAGATGTTTTTTTAAGAAGCGGTTTAATGACCGCCTCTTTCAGCGGGTCTGGGAAGGCTCCCTCACGGAGGGAAGCATTCACCACCCCACGAAGCCCATCGCCCAGTCCTTCCCGGCTAGCTTTTATAAGCCAGGATGGGCAAGGATCAAGGATACAAGTGGTTGGTTTCACTCGTCCAAGCAGCCTGTCCACATCCTCGGAGGTAACAGATTGGAATTGATCCCATGTAACAGGAGCAGACAGAACTCTAGACAGAACAAAAATGTGCAAGAAACTAGTGATATTAAATAATAGCTCAGAAATTCTTGCAGGGGTACAGCTGCTACATGATTCAGAATGCTGCAGGTGGTGGTTTTTAAAAATGTTAAAACCTGCTTTCTTCTTGTCTCCTGAGAGCCAAATTTCAAGAAGGATCCAACACATGGTTTAGGCATGCAGTATCTTCTGCTCAAACAATAGTGCTTTAAGAGACTGAAGAAAAAAAACAATAATAAAGAACTGGAAAATATTCCCTTGGTCATTAAAGATATGTCTGTCTGACAGCTTGCCATGTTCTTCCTTACTGCTATAAGATCTGCTCAGGAATTGAGTAGGTGCCCTGGGAAATCTCAGGCATCCTTTATCCTATACTCAAGTATTCTTTATACCCCTATACTCAAAGCAGAAAAGCTGTTTGCTGATCCCCTGCAAAGCATGATCACAGAACTAGAAAAAACAAGCTGAAGCACACTACGTGTGTGCACTGCACCAATTAGATATTCTGGAACACCACATTCATCTAATCCCCTAAATGAGGAATATAGGAAGCTGCCTTATACTGAGTTAGAGCTTTGGTCTATTTAGCTCATCATTGTTCACTGACTGACAATGGCTCTCTGATGCAACAATAGTAAATTGGTGGGTTCAGTGGCAGGCAGCAAAGGGAGGAAATGGGTGCAGGTGGTGCTGTGGGTTAAACCACAGAGTCTAGGGCTTGCCGATCAGAAGGTTGGTGGTTCGAATCCCCTCGACAGGGTGAGCTCCCATTGCTCGGTCCCTGCTTCTGCCAACCTAGCAGTTTGAAAGCACATCAAAGTGCAAGTAGATAAATAGGTACCGCTCCAGCGGGAATGTAAATGGCGTTTCCGTGTGCTGCTCTGGTTTGCCAGAAGCGGCTTAGTCATGCTGGCCACATGACCTGGAAGCTGTACGCCGGCTCCCTCAACCAATAAAGCGAGATGAGCGCCGCAACCCCAGAGTCATCCGAACCTGGACCTAATGGTCAGGGGTCCCTTTACATTTACCGTACTTACAACAACATGCAACAATCTATTTCAGTGTGCAGTGCTCCTGTTCAGGATTCTAGCCAACCAGTCCTGTCTTCTATTGGGCATTGCCAACATTCACACATTCATTGAATTTCGGAAATTCAAGGTAACATATACACAATTATTGATCTACTTTTGAAGTAAATACAATCATACTTAATGAACATTATCAATTATAAATCATTTCACCAGCTAATATAATTCATTGTGTTGTTATCAAATTAAGTATCAAGTGCTTACATGCGGGGGATTCTAGACTTCATACGCTTTAAACTTACCTTCCAGTGCTAGATTGCTAATCTCTAGCACAATGACTGAGTGAAATAACCAAGATGGTTACAAAACAGACATCCCATGACAATTTCAGGCTGAGAAACATTCTGACAAGTCTTGACTTAACACGCACACCCGTCGCTCTGGTAATGTGAATTTAAAGGCAATACAAATGGGGATAAATCACTCAGTTTCAAAACACCAAAAACCTGCTTCACAAAACTACTACAATAACTCATCAGAGCTTGCTTCATCCCTGATTTACAGTTTATCTTGAATAGAGCTATAAATATCTGGCTTCCATTTAGACATGCAGACACATTTGCTCATATCTAAAATAAAAACAAAGCTGTATGAGAAAGCATCCCCAGACTTGTCTTTCTACTCTGTGTCCTTGTCAGAGTTTACAGTTGTTGCACATGGACAATGGTGCAAGAGGAAACTATTGGTAAGGCAAGGAAACCCCAGTTTCATGAAATATAAATAAGCAGCAGCAGTTTTGGCTGCAGCTCATCAATGCAAATAGCAAATATAAGAACATGAAGGCATTATTGCACTGGTAATAGTTCATTTAAACAGCAATTTTGTCAAGGATGTTTTAAGAACATATTGAATAGTTTGGACTAAATTGGAGGAAACCCTTGATGACGATGTATACATACTGGCCCAAGGAGATGCTGATGAGTAATTAACAGACTGCCACTTGATATGCTCTTTTATATATACAGTATCAGAGCTTATCTTGTACAACAGGGAAAAATATATTCTACAGCTGCAGAGAATGGCAGATGATCTTCTCTTTGCTTCTGCAGTATGACCCATTGGTTAATTCACAATTATTCCCCACCACCTCTCCATAATATGCAGGGAAGGGACCAAGAAATGCCCTTATTGAATTTGGGTAATGACGTCTACATTCTCAGTCCTTCCCATGTACCAAAGAAGAGGAATTTAGCAAGGGAATAACACAGTTTTCCTGGGATAGTAAAAGTAGCACCAGCAGTTTACAAGCAAGATGATAGCCATGATTGCTGATTCATGGACCTGTTGTATTTTAATTGAAGACTATAGCTAAGCCTAGTTCCTGGAGAATAAATGAACAACTGTTTGCTGCTTACAAACATAACCAGAGAGGAATATGGACTTCAACATCAACAAGCAATAAAATATAGCCAAATATATAAGCACATTAAATCATTCCCAAGCATGCCTCTTATTTTGCTTGTAAACCACTAAAGCCTGCAAGTTCAATATGGAAAGAATTCAAGTTTCTAAGGCCTCATTAGATCACCTGGTTTAAAGACCATCTCACAACTGGAAGAATCCACCCTCATAACACATCAGTGACAGATTTTAGGCCCTCCCCCACTTCCTTCCTTAGCAGCCTAAGGCTCTGTTGTATTGTCTCTCTTCATTTCTCTGTGTATTCTGGGAGACGGGGGGGGGGGGAGAGAAAGAGACCTGGTTGCAGCAGGAGGGGGAGACTCCCTGGATTCTTCAGCAGCCTGCCTCATCCTGTCTCCTGGCCCCGCTCCTCTCCTGCCTCTGGGTCTGGACTGCTCTCTGCCCCAGTCTCTTCCTGCTCACTAAACACTGTTGCCTCTTCGGTGTCTAACAGCTCCTCCTCTCAGTCTGCTCCCTCTGACCAGGCATTGCCGTCCCACCACCAATCCCCTGGCTCTGAGCATTTTTCCCTTGAGGGATTCCCTCCCCAGCTAGTGCCTCCCACCACTTTTCTGCATGAAAACACACATTGCCGAAGGAATACGGGAACAGGGTGGTATGTAACAATAGTGTACCAGCAAATGTCTTCATTATATGCAGGGGTCTTAGATGATGTTTGGTAAAACTGGGAGGCTTCCATCAGCCTGCCTTGGGCATCAGAGGAGGCAACCACACCAGATGTTTACAAGGCAGCACTTCCATGCCAGTAATGTAGTCTCTATGGTCAGCAGCTGTGACCACCGAAGGGCCCCTGTGTGCTCCTGCCCCCACCATAACCATAGCTAGGTGTGTTGAGTGGTACAGACAGGGAGAGCTGAGGAGCACAGTGGCACCCTTCCCCTCCCTCCAGGTCCTGCTGCACCCCTGCGAGTGGCCAGGCTGCCTGACATAGTGAGAAGCCATGATGGTTTTTCATGACAGTCCCAGCATTTTCAAGACAGTTGGAGGTACTATATAAGCATCATGACTTGTAGTCACTGATGGCCTTATCTGCCACAAACTTGTCATGTGTCAGGGGATTTGTACAACTGAACCCAGAGGCTCGAGGAAGCCAATGAGCTCCTATAGCAAGCTCATCCATTACAGCTTAGGCTTCTGAGCTAGGTAATCCGAGGCAGTCCTCTATATAAGCAGGACTGCAGATCACAACCAACAACTGCATCTTTTCTTTTAATAATATACATTTTGACCACAATCCAGCAAAACTTTGTGTGTATGAGTGCAAGTCTCATTTGATGCCAAACTAGCACAGAATACCTCCACCACCACAAAAGGGGGTGCATTCTTTCCCCCCCTTACAAAGAGTGTTCTGCTTTTAAACAATTTTTCTTTGCGGAAAGTATGTCTAAAAAACTATTTGAAAAGTTATGGATTGGGGAGAAGGTTAAATGCACAAAGGCAACTGAGCTAATGCTCTGTCTCCCAATCCAGCTGGGTGCAGATAAGTGGTTGGGACAGGGCATGAAATGAATTCCAACACTTCTAATCCAAAATCAAAATTCATGAAAATTTGGCACAGCACTAGTCAAAACTTGCCAATCTTACTAGTTTTCAGACTCACAGAACTCATACAAGGAAGACATGGCAAGACAAAGGCTCATAGCACTTATCTATGGCGTGTGGCTTATGAATATATTTCCATGCAGCTTTTTTTCAGCCATGATCTACTCTTGGTTCCGTTTGCAAAATGTACTGTTAGGCTCTGTTACAGATTAAGCCATATCCTGCATATAATGCCTATCACTAAAATGCACGGGTAATTTACATATGGAAGCTGGCATCTCTCTCTCTCTCTCTCTCTCTCTCTCTCTCTCTCTGTTCCTTCATTCAGTGATATGCTAAATTCAGCATCTTATTCTGGGAATCCAACACTGCGCGTGTGCACTCACCCACCAGCAAATCCTCTCTGTTTGTCCCAATTTCACCAGTCAGATTAGAGATTAAGAGGGGTGTGATTTTTTTTAGCTTGTGATTCCCCAGCGGATGTTCTAAAGATGTTTTCCCAGCTGTCGCCAAATATAAATATAAGAAAAATAAAAACTTCATGACTATTACTCTCAGCTTCTAACACCTGATATACATGTTATCCAGTATTTCATTCTGTTGGACAGGTATGAAATGAGTCATTATTTGCAAAACAAATTTGGGAGAACAGTAAATTTTCTGAACTAATCGGCAATCCCCTTGTGACCCCTCCACAATCCTAGCTCTGACTGCATTAAAAAGAAAAGAAAAGTTGAGAGATCAATTCCTGGCAAAATATAAAGTTTGGCGCTCACTGACAGAGCAACATAGGACCAAAGGACTAATTGCACATTAACACTAATGCATTCAATGGGGACCAGCAAATCAGCTTTCGGAGGGAGAAAATTAGAGCAGAGAAGTGGCAAAAAGGGAATCATAACCTATCCCCACCAGCTGTTTTCCCAAAGAAAAACTCCACATGGCTTTTTCAATTTGGAGTAAAAACACAGCTGGTAGTGAAAGGTTACATGGCCCTCCTCCTGGTCTTCCACTCTAAATGACCTTCTCAATTTCCAAAGCTACTTTGAAAATGGTGCCAGGTGCTGGTAATATACTCAAAGACTCATCCAAAGCCCCTGTTGTCACAGTTCTGAGGAGCAGTAAAGCCACCGCTATATCTGCAGCTTGGCCATTCATGGTGGCAGGAGTGGAAGGTTCAGGGCAGATAGATAGATAAGGCCTGATCGCTGCACAAGCTCCAGGCTGGCATAGCAACTAGGCCCAGATGGGGTTCAACGTTGGTAGGGTGTGACAGTGGCTTAGGATGCAGTGGTTCTCAAGCCAGCTCAACCCTGCCCCACTTTTGGAACACCATGTTTCAGGGCTTCCTGCTGAGCTCTGCTGAAAGGGATAGTGCTGGCAGATCGTCTACCTGCACTCATGTTCAGTGGACAGAAGGGAGAAATCTGCACCAATGGAGTGACACTTGTATCACTCTGATGATGCTGGCTGGCCGAACACACACACACACACACACACACAGAGAGAGAGAGAGAGAGAGAGAGAGAGAGAGAGAGAGAGTGTGTAAAGGTGTGTGTGGATTGCAGCCTCAAACAGTTCCCAAGAGTCAACTTGATGGTGTCTTGTGAAAAGCTAAGTAACAAAGGAGATAGACCATGGAAATTGATATACTGCATGGGAATTAGGAACTACATTAAGAAGGTAAGTCAGTTTCAAAATGAATGGTATTCACTGTATGATAAAAATGAAAGACAGAAGCTGTCAACCTACAGGCAATGCCATTCATATTTTTGCAGACATGTTAACAGAGTAAACAAGATCCAAATGCAATCTCTCCAAATGTAAGAAATCTCAGTGCCTGACAGCTCCACTGACATCTTTTTATGAGCGGGCAACTCACCGTTTTCCTAGAAGCAATTTGCTGCCATACTTGTGCGAGTGGGTGGTTTGCAGTCAGGAGACACACACAGTGCTGTTTGCCCACAGCTGTACATCAGATCAGAACACAGCCCACGCTGTCCCGACCTTTTCTGTCCCTGAGACTGAGATTCCACCCACACTGTTACTAATGCAAAAACGAAAGGGTTTAACAGAGAAACGCACAGAGATGCTGACAGTGATATAATTGTGATTTCTTAAATGCATGACTAATTCCCCCCCCAGGTTTATCAGTAACAAGAACTTTATTTGTTGTCACCAAGCTAGCTTTGTAGATAAAAAGAATTGCATGTGGGTTCCAGGTAACAGGTGTTATAGTGGAGTTCCACTAGGTGCTGGCTTCAAATGAGGGTGAAAATATCTAGCCGTTTTAAGAAGTGCATAAACATAATGGCATTTCCCACACATAACACCATGCTTGAACATCCACAATCGCTCCAGGAGACTAGCCATAGTCTGTTTTCTGGCAGCAAACCACCAGTGTGAAGCCATGAGCTGCTGCTGGCTAATAAACCATGGCTGGTCTTAACTATGGTGTAGTTTTACATCCAAACCGCATAAGTCTTACTTACAAAGCATGGTTTGTTTGTCCACCCTACCTCAGACGTTTGTCAAGTTACAGGTGCATGAGGTAAGAGCAAGTGGAATAAAAACCAAGTGTGGGGAATCAAGCCATGTTTTGCTTGCTTGTTTGCACTCATGGTTTGTTTAACAAACCACAATTTAAAGGCTACCTGGTTATGGTATCTCTTTCAAAAGTTCCACATCTCGTGATTCAGCACAGGCCAAAAAATACAAAAAATACAAAAAAAAATTCACACAAAAAATAAGAGTAAGGCCAAAATGGATAGTCTGTGCCAATGGGACAACTGGGGAGGTCAAAGGAGATCTGTTAATATGCTTCAGATCCAGCTTTCCCTATCTCTAGTATAGGTCTGCCTCCTTATTTTGACTCTACAATATTATGTAGTGAGTGTGCTGTTTTCTCAGGTTCTCTTCTATGTCTCAAGCCCTGACACTGCCCTTTTGCCATTTCAAAATGTCAAATATTTTTTTAAATACTCTAATTATTCTTGTTAATATATGCCATTTTAGTCAAGTTTTCAGAGTCAAGGTACATTGACCCCTTTTATTATCACTGTGTTAAGTGGCTGCCTTCAGGCTACCCCAAGAGAGTGTCAGGGAGAAAGAAAGACAGGGCGTTTTCACACAGCAGGCCAGCAAGCTGCTAAAAGCAAGCATGATGGGTACAGGCCAGATGCAGAATCAAACAAACCCTGAATAGAAATTGTTGTTTTATGCCTTGTGAAGATGCATATTACATGCTTCTTTGCATTTAGATTGCATATTGCAGTGCTTAATAGTATGTAATACTCCAGGATGAGAATTCAATCTTACATCTATGTCTGATTGAAAAGGGCAGATAAAGAAGGATTAAGTATTGCCAGTCAAAAGCATTGCCAAAATAAAAATCTCTAGAATCAAGACTGAGCGGTAAAAATATCTTTATCTAGACAGGGCTATTTACACACACACTTACCATGTGTGTGTGCTAGGGTGGGAAGAGGGGGGGTTGTCTTCATGAACACATCTCAAAGTACACATTTCAATTTTTTCTTCTGGAATCACTTGTTTTGTACAGTGAAAGTTATAAATACTAAACGAAAAGGCAAATAAGAAACCCAAAGATCTGTTTGGCGGTGCCAATGTTATAAAGCGCAACCACTGATCTATATTGCAATACCATCAGATATACTGGCAGAAAATCTCCCTGATCTCAGGCAAAGGCCTTTCTCATCTCTGCTAATAGTGATTAATTAGCTATGGTTGTCAGTGTTTGAACCTGCTCTAAATGCCCATGGCAACTAACTTTTAAGCTGTCTACTCAAATGTTTTGTGGGAAGAGACCCAAAAGAGCAATGCATGCCAGCTATAGTTCCTAGTCATATATACATCATGAGGCATCCTTGTTATGTCACATTTTGTGGGTGAGGTTTCCTAGCAGTAGAAAGTTGATACCCGTCTTGCTGTAGACAAAAATGATTCATGTCAACAGAGGGTGAATTTAAGTGGGGGGATAAGAACAAACGAAAGAGTGGTATCCAGCTACATACATCCACTAACAGAAGGACTTTCGGCTGTGAGAAGGAACTTCCCCTCACTCTCGTCTCCTCATGCACCCCCTAAATCTGTTCTCATATCACACCATTGGCCCATTCAGTTCAGCATTTGCCCATGCTGGCTGGCAGCAGCTCTCCAGGTTTTCAGCAGGAACCTTTCACAGTCTTACCTGGAGATGCTAGTGGTTGAACCTGACTCAGGTACAGGATCTGTTCTGCAGAGTTTCTCAGGTTCAATCCCTGGCAGCTCCAGGTAGGGCTAGGAAAGATCCCATGTATGAAACTCTGGAGAGTGCAGACAATACTGAGCTAGATAGACCAATGGTCCAACTCAGTATGAGGCAGCTCCCAATGTTCCTGTGATTATTTGCATACAGAGCATGTTTTCTACCACTGAACTATGTCTCTTCCCAAAGGGATCAAACACTATCTAGTTACTATTGCTTGACTTTGATTTTAAGACTTAGATATTTTTTGTATTACAATTTTATAACCCTTACCACTATCTGTATGCCCTGAGGCACTAAGTCACCAAAGAACAGCTCAAAATTGGAATGTGTTGTTTATCACCAATATTTTCTGTTTAGAGAGTCCAGACATCCCCAGACTGAGTACTCCATCCTTTTTCCTTTTGTGTATATAACATATTGCATCTCCATACACTTTAAGGCACACAGTTTATATTTAGCTTTAAATTAATTCATTTCCGGTATCTGTGTGAATAACTACTCTGCTATGTAAATGAGAATCTAAAAGTAAACTTCATCCAAGTACTAATTATAGTCACAATGAAAAATCACACAGTACTAAACTGCACCAATGTACAAAAATAGCCACAATTATCATGCTTTTAACAAACAGGAAGAATATGTGGCTTTTAAAATGCAGATGGTAAAATTGGGAAGCCCAGTTGATTTCCTAATTATCTCTTTATGCAGAGCTTTCACTTGTCACATAGTAGCCAACTAAATAAAGGCGTGATTTTGATCACCATTAATAGGCCATAAACTATGGTTAGAAAAATTAGAGCTGCATGCTCGTTTATGCAGCTCAATCACTCTGTATGTACTTCCTTCCTAGATGGGAGAAAGAAACTACAGAGCAGCTGACTTAGCATTATATGCAAACCAGCACATGGTTTGTTTCTTTCCAAACAAATCATGACCAGAAACCAAGGGCTGTTCTTGGCTTCCCTCTTGTGGTTTGTTTGGAGAGAAACAAACCATGTGATGTTTTGCCTGTAATTCTTTGCCTTTTGGTTTTTGTCTCTGCTCTGGAAGAAGGGAAGGGATTGCTCACACATAGGCTGATTCTTCTATCTATGGTTATTGGGAACATGGTCACTGGGATTTTTAATTACCAAAGTTGTGGGAGAGCATTACTGTTCTTTATTATCACCACAGTGGGGCAGACATAGTAAATACTGGCTCAAGTTCAGCCTTGAAAATTATAGAAAAGGAGTAGCTAAGAAGTCTAGAGAACATTTATAAAAGTGAAAAAAGCACCAATGAAAAGCACAGAGGCAAAGATAAGAAGTGAGAGAAAAAATAATATTTCCTTGGCAAAATTAAAGAGATGAAATATCCCAGAACAGAGAACTGTTTTTAATCAGCCTTTCAGGAGTATCAGAGTACTTTTGGTAGCAATTAAGCATTTAAACTGTATTTACAATTTACAGAATGAACATAAAAATGCCAGTTGCTAATATCCCCAGGAAGACACTTTGTGATTCCTGCTTTATAGCTTTTAATCACATAATTACAAGTGATTCAGTAGTAAACTGTTCCTGTAGAGGTTTCTGCATCACATTTCAAAGAATACAGCAACTTGTTACTGGTTTATACAAGGTAAGGGATCAATTTAAAAGGATGTTAAAAATGTCATTTGTAGGAAAAACATTTTAGGGCCTACTTAGGATTACTTGTCATATAGCTTCCTTTCCTCATACATTTTCCCATAATACATGGCCTAGATTTCCTGGTTTCCATCTTTATAAGGAATCTGTTTTTCACTTTTGGCTGTTGTCATACAATATAAAAACTATCACAAATCCAGAAGACAACTGTAGTGGCTCTGATTCTATATCCTGTTCTGAGAGTTCTCCTAATCTGTCCTGAATCACCTCAGTTTTATGACTGACTGGAACAAGCAGGATAACCAGGGTGGTTTCTTTTCCCTTATTTTTAAGTATGTATGAAACACAAAAGCTGGTTTTACTCTCTTACCTCTTTATGCCCTACACCATTCTTGAACATAAATGCCGGCAAAACAACCTTTATTCCAAAAGTCATTTACAGTATCCTCTCCAACCCTTTGGCTCCAAATGAAGGAAGTTCTGTGCCACAGGGAGCCTAACACAATTTATTCCTTTCCATCAGATGTCCTTCTAGCACACCAGTCTCTTGGGATACATTATCAATTAACTGCTCATTAAAATTTCATGCCTCAACCCTCTCCTCCTCCCCCCTCGCTATTTCCCTTCTACCAACACACTGACCAAGCTAAAGGATCTAAAGCCCATCTCAAGGCCCATCTGCAAAATAGAAAGATTCCCAATCAATGACCATTTCACAGAACCTTTGCACACACAGCCCCTGCATCTCCCACTGACAGCTTTTGTTTCCCCTCCTGCAAGGCTCTCCATCTGCCTCTTTGTGGAAGTGCCTCCTACAGTAATCCATATGTTGTAGCTGTCCATCAAAGAACCTGACCAAATGAAGAGGTCAGAGGAAAACCCAGTTCAGGAAGTCACAGGTCAAACAAACAAAGGAAGTCTCATTTCCATTCACTTGCTTTTTGAAAGCGGAGAATATGAGACAATCTCTGCATGTTTGTCTATTACTGGGATTGACTTAGATGACAGAGAGATGCTGCTTCTGTTTAGATTCCTACTGGGATCACTGCAAAAAGGTAAAGGACCTATGGACGGTTAAGTCCAGTCAAAGGTGAATATGGAGTGCTGCTCTCATCTTGCTTTTCAGGATGAGGGAGCTGGTGTTTGTCCACAGACAGCTTTCCAGATCATGTGGCCAGCATGACTAAACCACTTCTGGAGCAATGGAACATGACAGAAGCCAGAGCACACGGAAACACATGAAAATGCTGGTGGTGCTGTGGTCTAAACCACTGAGCCTCTTGGGTTTGCTGATCGGAAGGTCAGAGGTTCAAATCTGCCTGATGGTGGTGAGCGCCTGTTGTTCTGTCCCAGCTTCTGCCAACCAGTGCAAGTAGATAAGTACCACTGTGGCAGGAAGATAAACAGCATTTCCATGCACTCTGGCACTCACCAAGGTGTCCCACTGTGCCAGAAGCAGTTTAGTCATGTTGGCCACATGACCCAGAAAGCTGTCTGTGGACAAATGCTAGCTACCTCAGCCTGAAAAACAAGATGAGTGCCACACACAACAGTCGCCTTTGACTGGACTTAGCCGCCCAGGGGTCCTTTACCTTTTTTACCTTACTGGGATTACACAAAGAATAAATCAGGGATGGAGAGCCTGTGGCCTGTGGCCCTCAAATGCTGTTGAACTCAACTCTCATCAGCCCTAAACCAGCATGGCCAATGATCAGAGATGACGAGAGTTGAAGACCAGAAACATCAGGAAGACCACAGGTTCTCCATCCCAGCCATAATGTGGTATCTTGAGTATAAACTACCTTCTCATTTATATTAAGAAGAATGCTTCATGGTACGTATGATATCTTTGTCATAAATGGACAATATTGAACATAAGAGACATTTTATATCAGGTTGTTGTTGTTGTTGTTGTTGTTGTTGTTTGCCAAAGTTGCAGAATAAATGACTGATAGCTGAAATCTGAAATTTATTTGATTATTTATTTGTTTAGCTTCAGGATAGAATATATAATATCCCTCTTTCGTTACTTGCAAACAAGATGAGAGCCATGAACAAAATGCCTACAGCTTGAAAGCTCTTCTGTTTACCAAGATCCTTATCCTTAGCAAAAACAGCTAATGGTTTTCTGTTAGGGCCTAGACTTTATTTATTTTATAAAATTTATACACCACTTGTTTGCTAAACAAACAACAACAAAGCCCCTACTCCAAGTGGTTTTCAAAGAGAATAAAACAATAAAATTATCAATAAAAATAATTATTTAAAATATTTTTTAAAAAATCAGCAATACACTAGAAGCAGATTAAAACATATATCAACCTTTTTCATATCTGGGTAGGTTTGTCGAAACAAAAGATGAAAAGCATCAGAGCCCTAAGGTCACTATTAATTCAATCAACAATCTAAATCACCACTAGAAAAAGAAGAAGCAGATGGATGAAAACACTCATATTATAGAATTTGAAAATAGATTTATGGAAGAGAAGGAATTTATTTCGGGGGACTTCCGGGTTAGCGCCACCGGCAATGGCGGGCTTCCGCTCCGTGAAAATTAGGGTCTGGACCACCACGGCGAGGCAGAGACCCATCAAAAACCACAGGCAGGAGAAGCCTGTGGACCTGGGATTCGGCTGGCACCTTCAGCGCCTCTCCTACTCACGGGGAAACCCGGCTACGGGGATCCGGAGCGATATGGGGTGAGCGGCGCAGTGCTTCGAATTGACTGCTCTTTTCACGGAGTGAAGCCTCATTGCTGTTGTCGGAGAGCGCTGACTTTTTTCCTGTGGTCAATTGGACTCTAAACAAGTATCCGTGAGTAGAATGAAAAATTGGATTATTAAACCTCGTAATTTGGCACCGGAGCGGGAAGGTCTAAACAGGAAGTCCGCCTTCCGCTTTTGTAAACAGTTTGAAGCAAAGACATTGTAAGCTAGAGTCTGGAAAGTCGTTTGTAAAGGATTAAATTTTCATCATTTAAAATTACTGAACCCCCCTTGGAAGCAGGAGAAGAGGGGGGAACTTTTTTTTTTTTTTAATTGTTTAAACCTGCAGGAGAGAGAGTAAAGAAAGGTAAATTTCCACCGTCTTGAACCTGGGAGTGGGGTGTCAGGACAGACGTTTTGGGGAAGTTCATTGACTATGGACAAACGTTTTTGACAGATAGTCAAAAGAAGAGAAACATATTGATTCCATTGTTCCCTTTCGCATTTAAAAGGAACAAAATATCCGAAAAAGGAAAATTTTGTTGCTAGATCTGCTTATAAAAAAAAGGAAAAAAAAGATGGATACAAATAGAAAATGTTTCCCCTAGAGGGAGCTTGTGAAACTGTTATTAGAGCCGAACTGGGGAGCTTTGCAGCTGTAGAGATTAAAGATCGTGGGACCAGACTTCAACCTTGAACAAGAATGCGCTTAGAGGAGGCTTTGTGCTTGCTTTTTGCAAGACAAGTGCTTTATTGGAACAGTTACATGAAAAGGTGGATTTGATGACTATTGCGATCGGAAATTTTGGACAGGCAGTGGGTACCTATATAGAACCCACTCAGGAATTAACCCAGAAATGTGCTTTGACAGATCAGATAAAGGAGGAGGTTGTTGCTGAATCTCAAGTAACAGTTATGGAGAGAGCTGCGGCCCAGCAGGAACATGAGTTGTTGGATTTGACGAATGAACCTGGAAAAAGTCAGATTTGGAGAGATGGAGTTCTGTTTGGTCTGGAGATGGGGGGCTGGATGGATCCCCCTATGCAGGGATGTTTTGACATTTCGAGTCTGGCTTTGGGCCGGGGGGAGTTCGGAGATGTGGGGGCCCTTAACTTTGGAGGGACTTTGAAACATGCCTCTAAATATCACATGGATTTCAGTGTTGACTATGGAAAAGGGGCTGACTTGTCGAAAGATACTGTCAAGTTGGAGTCTCCCCGAGTGAAAGGAGGGAAATTAAGAATAAGATCAGCAGAAGACAAAGTAAAGTGCAGGTATAAATATGAAGAAGACCTGCGGAAGGGGCATGGAAAATATTTAAGAGCCTTGGATATAAGGTCACCAGGTTGATGGACCAGATAGATGGGATAGAAAGGACTGACAAAACCCGAGACCGGGAAGAAGAGACAATGGATGAAGATTGGAAGAAAGTTATAAAAATTTATTTGGAAAAGTATCGTAAAATTAATGAGTATTAGAAAAATGTTGGAATGAAATTATTTGGCTTTAGCAGAAACATTAAAAAGAATTATGTAAGAATTATGTAAGAATATGTTATGGTTAAAAGAATTTGGTATAAATAAGATTTAAGCTTTAAGTTTTAAGGTTTTTTATGGTAAGATAAGGTTAAAATAGATTAAGGTAATTAAATGACAGAATATTGTGAAAGATGGAAAGGATTTGCTGAGATAATTAATAACTAGAATACAAAAAAGGGAGGTGTGAGGAGGTCGATGAAATAAGTTAATGAAAGTTAAGGATTTGGGAATATTGGATTTGTTCTTAATTTTTTTGTTTATTTTTGCTATTTGATTTTGATGTGTTTTGTGTTTTGTTTTTTCTTTTTGACTATGGCTCTTATTGATTTGTATTGTTTAATTGTTATTTCTATCTACCTTTTTCTTTCTTTTTCTCTTTCTCTTGTTTTTTCCTTCTTTTTCTTTGTAATTTTAAAATTCTCAATAAATATCTTCTTCTTTATTTATTTATTTATTTAAATAAAATAAATAAATCTTCTTTTTTTAAAAAAAGGGAATTTATTTGGGACTGGCACAGTGTGGTAGGCTAATGCGTAGGTATCAACGCTGGAGAGCTAAAAAGCTACACATAAAATCTGAGCTACTGTTTGAGCAGTACTATATGTAAATATTATATGCTGAGATACCCAGATGTTTATGGACAGACTGTACAACAATATATGGACCTCCTGCATTTGTCATTGTGTGATTGTGTTTATTTAGTCTCATAAAACACTGAATTAAACTCTGTTCTGTTTATTATATAAACCATTAGTTGCAACATATCATGACAGCTTCTCTGGTACAACTCAAACACACTTCATCAAAAGTTAATTGCACATTCCAGAAGAGTTCAAGAGCCAGAAAGGAAGACAATAATACTTTCATTTAAATGCATAACTAAAAGTTGGGGTCTTTTTTTGTTTTTGTCAGATCTTTTCTTTTAACTACTCAACACCCATTAAGGACCATTTTCAAGGGGGAAACATATATTTCTCACAGTCATTGATTCCAATCACCACAGCAATTTTCACAGTACACTGCACCCACCCCTCCTACTCTTTCTCTCCATTTTGCCTGATATGTCATGGATGAATATCCACTGGGAGGATCTTTTGAGTAGTTCACAGCCCTCAGGCTATATGAATAGAATGCTGGTACTAAAATGGATGTTACAAAAAAGCATTATTATTAGATGGCTGGATCTAAAACTGCACACAGACCAAATAATGAGATGTAAAAGGAACAAGCTATATATTAGGAAATTTGGAAAGGTGGCATGAGCTGGCCAGTTCTCAAACATCACCATTGAGCATTGCAAATTGACAAAATTATTGTGTGGGTTGTTGTTGTATTTTTTTTAAAAAAATACCACCCAGAGACTGTGTGGACAAAACGATTCTTCCCAAGCCATTTCACTCCACCCTTTCAGAATAAGCACATGCCACAGCATATAAAATATAAACCACTTTGTGTTGCTATAGCAAAAGGCCAGAAGAGCAACAGCTGGCGTTGGAGCTCATCACTCTAGAATCCAACAGTGCTAATAAACCAGGCATAGGCAAACTCGGCCCTCCAGATGTTTTGGGACTACAACTCCCATCATCCCTAGCTAACAGGACCAGTAGTCAGGGATGATGGGAGTTGTAGTCCCAAAACATCTGGAGGGCCAAGTTTACCTATGCTTGTAATAAACACTATAGAGATGGTATGTACAGAAAGAGCCAGTGTGATGGAGTGGTTAGAGTTTTGGACTAAGACTGGGAAGACTCAGTCTCCACTAAGCCCCTGGGTCATTATCTCTCATGCCTAGCACACATTTGATGTTGTAATAGTTAGCATGGCCACAATGGCTGGGGCTGATGGGAGTTATAGTCCACAACACCCGGAGGGCAACAGGTTGATGAAGGCTATTGTAGTGTGCTATGAAGCTTCACAATTATAATGAGAGCCTCCAACCCAACAAATTATGTTCTTGGCAGCTACTGAGGGTGACAAGGAGATCTGCAATGTGATGTAAGACATCTGTGCAGTAAGTCCTTTTGTCCTCTGGACTAGATTGAGTACATGCAGCAGCTGGTAGTGGTTCTAAAACAAAATCAGATAACCTGTGACCTTCCACATGTTATTGAACTCCAACTTCCATCAGCCCAGTCAACATAGCAGTCAGGTAAAAAGCAGATTGGGCTATGGGAAGGGATTTCAAATTTTGGTCCTTGGGAAATATTTATTTATTTATTAACTGCAACATTCATCTCTCTCTCTCTCTCTCTCTCTCTCCTATCTCATGGGCTTCTCCAACAGTGCTTTCAAATGATGCCGTTCCGTAGAATAAAGAGATTCACCTCACTGCATGAAAAGGAAATCCCCACTATGCAGCCCAAGCTCCCCTTAGCCCTGCAAATAGTCAATGCAAATCAAGGAAGTGAACTGCACAGGAAGATAAGACTATACATATGAGGTTGCTAACATGTGTGGAAACACCCTTCATCGCCTCTCCCTAAAGGCAGCAGCATCTGTCATTTTAAAATTAGCCGATTACTAATCTATAAATTCACATTTGGAATCGCTGCAGCAAGGTCTGGGTTTCTCTCTCCCAATCACATGTTGTTTGGCTTCCATCTGTTCTACAGTTTCTCTTTCAAGGAAGGCACACAGGGGGCACTGGGATTTTGGTTGCTGATTTTTCACTTCTCCACCATGCAATTTACAAACCAGCGTCCAAGGAACCAGGGCATGGTACTTGCACACATAGAAACACATTTTGTGACACTTGCACATGCAAAACAGCCACAAGTTTTGCCTGCATGTTTCCCAACAGTATCTCAGAATCTTAGAAGACTTTCCCAAATGCTACAAAAAGGTAGCAAATGTTGTCCATACTTTGGTGGCCTGTCTGGGCTACTGTAATGCACTGTATGTGGGGTTGTCCTTGAAGACAGTCTAGAAACTGAAGCTAGTGTAGAGTGAAGTGGCTAACTTGCTAATGGGGAAGCCTAATGGTGTCACCGGTTCTGAAAGTACTGCACTGGCTGCCAGTGAGATACAGAGCCAAATTCAAGGAGTTGGTACTAGCATATAAAGACCTAAATGGCTTGGGACCAAAGTACTGCTCCTGGCAAACCTGATTATCACTGCTTGCAAATGTTTTCTCCAGTCTTAGGTTGAATTCAGGACTATGGGTCAAAGAGCTCAAGCAACCATTGCATGTCCAAGGAGAAAGATGGGCCAACTTTCAGAGTCTTGCTCACTTGCTCTACTGCTTGGTCTGTGAATAGACTGTGTCACCTTAAAGAACCCATTTAAGTTCCCATGTGTTACAAACAAAATTATAAAGCTGATCTCTTTCACTCATGAGGCAATGAACATACAGTGGTACCTTGGGTTACATACGCTTCAGGTTACAGACTCCGCTAACCCAGAAATAGTACCTCGGGTTAAGAACTTTGCTTCACGATGAGAACAGAAATTGTGCTCCGGTGGCGCAGCGGCAGCAGGAGGCCCCATTAGCTAAAGTGGTGCTTCAAGTTAAGAACAGTTTCAGGTTAAGAACGGACCTCCGGAACGAATTAAGTACTTAACCCGAGGTACCACTGTATGAGGAAATGTGTGGTATAAAGGATATGGTATCCTAAGGGATTTCACCCAAGGGTCTGCACATGTCTGACACATTGCATATGGGACAATTTCTATGCCTTTTACAGTTCTTTAGAAATGAAAGTTTCAGCAGATGTAGTTTCTCACATCATAAGGCACCCAGAGCTGGAAGAAGCTGCAAGTGCAGAAATTATCCCTTTGATACCCCCACCCCATTAAACCAGAGCCTTGTGCTGTAAGCAATCTGACACGGCCATCTTCTATTTAAATTCTAACTCACAAACAGCTTGAATAATGATTTCCGAATTGCTAATATAGTGCTTCCTCTCGAATCCTGCTTTCTGTACTGCTTGGCTATCCTTCCTGGCTCATCTGCTTAAAGATGCTGAGCACATGGAACCGTGGCTAAGGTTAACATATGCAAACAAAGCACTGTCCTGAAAGGATGCAGATGGAACGCACTGAAGTATCCATTTGGCTGAATCCACCAAAGTAACTGGGCCAGTCTTCTCCTTTCTGCTCATTGTTTGTGATGCTAAATAATGGTGACCAGAGCATGGGTTACATTTCAATTATTTGTGTCTTGGTGGTGGCAGCAGCAGCAGCAGCAGCAGCAGGAGGAGGAGGGGGAAAGCAAAACCAAGGTTGAATAGCTGTGAACTAATTCAGCCTCTCAGAGGCTGTGGCTCATGTGGCTGTCTGCAACAAATCCCTACAGCCAAAGATGCTCAGAGGCGGCAGAGGACAGAATCGCACAAAGCCCCCTAACCTTTCTCTGCATCCAATTAGAAATCAGAAAGATTAGAAAGCTGGCTGCACGGATCGTGCAGCATGTCAAGAAGAGACTGATGAAGGATAAGGATATTTAAGGACATGAACTGTCCTCATTTATTAAACCCAGAAGCAAAACCCACAATTTGTAATCAATGTGGGAGAAGGAGGGGAAAATATTCTGCTGAACCACCTCATGCTTACTGCCCTTGAAATTCAAAGCATGAAACATCTCCTTCTGCCAAGTCTACTCCAGTGTTGGAAGGAACTTTCAGAATTGGGAACAGTGTTGAATAAGAACACAAGAAAAGCCATGCTTCATCAGTCCAAAGGCTGATCTAGTCCAGTATTCTGTTCTCATAGTGTCCAAATAGATGACCACTAGTAGGACATTAGTACAACACCTCCTCCCCTACTCAGATGTATTTCCAGCAACTGGCAGTCAGTGGCATGGTGCATTTGACACTGCAGGTAGTGCATAGTTATCGTGACTAGTATCCATTATAGCTGTTAAGTTGGCAGCCATCACTGCATCTTACAGTATCAAATTTCATAGTTCATGCACTGTGTGAAGAAGTGCTTCCATTTGGCTGCTCTTGAATCTCCCACCATTCAGCATCAATGAAGGACTCACTGATGCTTCTAATATTCTGACGGGGGGACGGACTTTTCTTTGCCCACCTGCTCCACATCACCCACAATTTTATATACCTCTGTGATGTCCCACATATTCCCATTCAGTTATTGAATATTCTGAACTTTTCTTATTGCTGATTATCATGCAATCATCATGAGGATAGTATCCACTAGTTTCCAAGTCTTCTGATGTAAGGATGCACATATGATTTACAAAGCTAGTCAAATTAGAGAGATCAAGATTTAATTTTCTGCTCTGATCCATTCCCCTCACAGAGAAATAAAGCTGTTTGCACTTCTCTGTCTTACAGCAGTGTTCTGAGAATAAATTCATCAAAGTTATGACCTGTGAAACAGGCATTAGATTAATTTGACACCTTAAAATGTTACACAGACAGCTCTGGCTCTTCCAAACATATGAGCTAACATAAGCTGACATCAGGGATGAACAAACAAAAGTTATGATGCAGAGGTTCAACTTAAATAAGCAGGAGGTCTCCTCTAGGTCCAATGCCACCTTCTCCAACCTGGTGGCTTTTAGATATTGTTGGATTACAACTCCCATCATCCCTTACTATTGGCTATGCCTCTGGAGATGGCTTCTCTAATGGTTCTAACACACCACAGGCCTTGTAGGGAGGGGGAATTCTCAGAATTATCTTAATAAAGTAGAATGTCTTACCTTAATACTGTGGTTCCGGGTGTTTGTTTAAATACTCTTGTCTTAGTCCCGGGTTAATACTGAACAGTCTATAGAACAAGAAAGAAATAACAAAACTGAATACCCAGCTTGTAAACTGATAACAAACAAACTCTCATTCTGTCCATTAATGAAATAAGACAACGATCCACCACATCCACTGCCATACCTGCAGATGTAAAGGATGTAAAGATGTAAAGTATTGCTGACAATGTATTCCAAAACTCTGGCTAATCCCACTCAATGATTTCAAGTATATGTTAAACAGCATGCAGGATAAAATCAAACCCTAAGGAACCCCACATTGAAGGCTCCAAAGTGCCGAAGAGCAGTCCCCAAGCATCACTCACTAGAAATGACCTTCCAAGTAGGACTGGAACCACCGCAAAGCAGTGCCACCTGACTTGGACAACCACTCCGGAATGATACCATGGTCAATGGTATCAAAAGCCATTGAGAAGTCAAGAAGAATTAACAAAGACATATTTCTCCTGTCTCTCTCCTGAGAAAATACAGGGCAACCAAAGCAGTTTCTCTGCAAAAACTAGGCCTAAACCCAAATTGAAATGTATCCAGAAAATCAGTTTCCTCCAAGAGCACCTGGATCTGGTCTTCAACCACCTGCTCAAGACCCTTGCCCAAGAAGAGTTGATTGGCCCTTAAGGTCTTCTCTTGGTGGTCACAAAGCCTCTGAGCTCCCTCACTTCTCACTTCCCTTTTGGTCATGAGGTGGTGAGGATGGTTACTTTGTTCTCCCTTGAAAGCGTGCATAGAACAGAAAGAGGAAGTTGGAAGAATGACACCCTTTCCTACTTTGTCTTTCAGCTCTATGTGCTTCAATGGTCAAATTAATTCTACTAGATTTGACTTTTACACAGATCCCTTGGAAAAGGGAAGTGTGCATGCTTGTGCTTTCTTTCTGTCTGTCTGTCTCTAAGGAGGAAGAGCTGATCAGGGTTGAGGTGCAGGGAAGAGATAAGTGATGAAAGGAGTAGCAACGACAGCACTCACTCAAAAATGAAGATGTGCCTAGGGGCCTAAATGTGTTGGCAACCTGTTATCTAAATCATGCAAAATGTCCAGTACAGTGGTACCTCGGGTTAAGTACTTAATTCTTTCCAGAGGTCCATACTTAACCTGAAACTGTTCTTAACCTGAAGCACCACTTTAGCTAATGGGGCCTCCTGCTGCCGCTGCGCTGCCGGAGCACGATTTCTGTTCTCATCCTGAAGCAAAGTTCTTAACCTGAAGCACTATTTCTGGATTAGCGGGGTCTGTAACCTGAAGCGTATGTAACCTGAAGCGTATGTAACCCGAGGTACCACTGTAGTAATGAACCCGCGTAGCTTTCTTGTGAGGATCAGTTATATGGCTATTTAATAAAACAAAGGTAAGAAGGAACCAACTTATAGGGGCCACCTTGTATCTACAATACTTATAGCAAAAAGCCTCCTGCCTAAGACCCTTCTGGTCTGAGTGTGAACTTTTTCCTCACTCAGCAGCTCTAGGGATATTAATAATAATAATAAAATAGTCCCAAGTAATGCAAATTCTCATTTCCACTTCTATGAGGGGATTCATTGTCACTGCCTGTGTGAACTATTAGCTGTCAACTTTAATAATTATTAATTTATACATGCTAGCCACTTCATTTGACATCTGTGAGGGAAGCAATTCCATACAACAGCAAAGCCTTTAGCCTGTGACTACACAATGCAAATGTCTCCTTTAGGCAGATTTGGTTTCACATATTCACACAACAACATTTTGTTTCTAAAATCGTTATAGGATTGAATTCTTTGGAGTCCTCATAATTTCTCATTCTGTGTCTGAATAATTAACTACAGGCAGGATCTCATATAACTTTTTTTTTGCTATCCAATAAAAGCTGACTAAATTCACATATTTTAGCTCAGTATATCAGCAGAGGTTTCTTAAAATAACATAAAAAACAATGGAAGAAGTAACGGTCTAGACACATACGGTTAAACATTGTTAAACACTTAAGCCATTCTTTACAAAACTGATTTCTATGTTCTACCAATGCACAAAACTGAAATGCACATAAAATACCCATGTGGAGTGCTAGGGGAAGGGTAGTACCTCTGGTGTGGGACATATTGTGCTCCTTTGGTCCCCACCCTGCACTCAAGCTCTCACCTGTAGCTCCTAGAAGTTGCCAGCAGGCAACAGCAGCCATATCCTAGAAACAGGTTCAATTGGCTGGCTAGGTAAAGGTAGCTGATGGGTCTCAGATCCTCAGTGAGTTAGGGGTGTCCCTGCATGGGAAGGTAGGCTCTGACAGATTGAGCAGATGAGACCAATAGTTGGTCCAATGGTCAAGAACGTGGTGACTGCACATGCTGTAGAGCAGGCTTTCTCAACCTGTGAGTCCCCAGATGTTGTTGAACTACAACTCCCATCACCCTGAGCTAGCAAGGCCAGAGCTCAGGGATGATGGGAGTTGTAGTCCAACAACATCTGGGGACCCACAGGTTGACAACAACTGCTGTAGGGGGAAGTGAGGGGCAAATGGGGCTCATCAACGTGGGAAGGTAGCCCATCTAGAAGGAAAACTTTGATCCTAAACCTCCACTGCTTTGCAGCTATCCTCATTCATGAGAAAGGCTTCAGGAGTAAATCCCAAGGAAAAGTATGTACCCGCTGCCTTGCTGCACATCTTCAGGAGAAGAAAAGGCTAATGAGTTAACCCTACAAAAACCCAGACTGGAGTTTCTAAGACAGTTGGATGGCACTTTTTACAGCTCCTGGCAACTCCTGGAGTCAAGCTGGTGCCAAATGTATTGCTCTGCTTTCCTTTGGACCACATTAGTGAGGTCGAGGGAAGGGTCTGGGCATCCAAGGATGCTCCATTATCTCAAGCTAGGGTAGAATATGCTTACACCCCTCAGCTAAAGATGGAAGTAAGAAAATACAAGGTCAACAACTATAATCTCAATATGTTTTCAGGATGCAAGTCCCACAGACTGCACTGGAAGCAAGTTTTACTATGAAGATAGTGGGTTGTCCTAAACATGCCTAAATTATTCTGAGTCAGAAATGATGTCCTATCCAAGAAAATAAACAAATTCTGGGAAAGAGAAAAACAAGCAAACAACATAATCATTTTTTTGAGCCTTAGGCAATAACAACATCTGTTTCTTATGTCAGTTTAGACTTGCAAAGCTTGGCTATATCTCTGTTCCATAGCAGAGATGAGGCCTTGCCAATAGATGGGAGTTTGAAATTAAAGACTTTCAGCCCTTGCATGACCAGCTTTGTGAAGACCCCTTAGGTATAACTATATTTTGTGAAATCTGTCTCTCCTCAGATTTCAGTGTCAGAAGTTTCCCAAGCAGCAGATCTAGTTCTTCCATCAATTGTTGAGAAATTCAAATTTGTTTGTGTGAATAATAATCTATACTTAAAAACAAGGAAGTCTTTTCACAGAAGAGTAAAGTCACTGCAATGATTACATGGCAATATGGTTACAAATGTCTGGTCATTCACTCCAGGAAGCAGTACTTATTTCAGGAAAAAGCAAAGTATTTGAGTCTAGTCCAGAGGTACTATAGAATCCTAGCCAAGTTCAATATGGTTATTAAAGTTCTCTAGACATGTCTCAATGCCACCCAGCACTGTGCACCCTTTTGAACAGGAAGATTAAATACACATTTAAGCTGCCCTCCTCTTCCCGATGTCCATTTTCCCAAAGCACATCTGGTTTCCATGTGCTGCAAAAATGCCTTTGACATTTCTTTAAAAACCCCAGGCCCTTCAAACAGCTGTGACAGACTAAAGGAGCACTGAATCTGACATTCTATCCTTCAGCTATCTGACGTGCAACCTTTAGATAACATTGCAAAGCGCAAACGTGGGTGTGGGGGAAATGAAACAATTAAGCGAAAACTCAGGGAGACAGGCAGAAGTGGTGAGAAAGCTACAAGAACTGGATCATCTACCTGGTTATTTTAAGAGCACAAGACTGCCTAGCAGCCTAATACCCATTCCAGTTCCCTCTGCTTTTCTTCTCAAGACTGCCTTCAGATGTCACATGGCGGAGGAACACTAAAATAATCTCTGATCTTCTAGTAAACAGGTCCATTTGTCCATCCTATTGGTTCAAACACCTTCTAAACTGTGAGGTACCACTGTGATGCCATGCAACCTCACTCCCAAAGGCAATAAGCTAATACAGTGGTACCTTGAGTTACAAATGCCTCAGGTTACAAATGCTTCAGGTTACAAACTCCGCTAACCTGGAAGAGTTACCTCGAGCTGAGAACTCTGCTCCAGGATGAGAACATAAATCGTGTGCCGGCGGCTCAGTGGCAGCAAGAGGTCCCATTAGCGAAAGCATGCCTCTAGTTAAGAACAGTTTCAGGTTAAGAACGGACCTCTGGAACGAATTAAGTTCGTAACTAGAGGTACCACTGTACATCAAAACAAGGAAACGGAGAAGCAGCCTGTGTTAAGGTATATGCTGCCTAGTCCCTTCATGATTCAGCATATTGTGAGGGCCACTTTGGTTTAACCCATAGCCAACCATACTTTCCCCTTCCTTCAATATTCAAAAACCAACATAGACTCAGTGGCATCACTGTTTGGACCTTTGTTTCTGTAAATGCCACTTCTTCTGATTAGCTTCAGTCTTCTAATAAACTTACTGCTAGTGCACAGAAAACTCTATATGATTCTGGACTAGGGTATCTTAGAAGTCACATGTGCCCCTGCATCCCACCCTGGACTCTTAGATCTGTGAATGAAAATCTGTTGATGGTACCACATAGCCCTGTGGTAAAGGATGCTGTGATTCGAACAAACCAGTTCCCTGGAATCCTCTTCCCTTAGAAGTGCAGAAAGTCCCAACATTGTTATGTTCCAAAATTTGTTGAAAACTCTTTTTTCCAGCCAAGGTAGTCTATTTTATTTCTCTAATTTTAAATTCCTGGTTTTTGGTGATTTAATACAATGTTTTGTTCTCTATTGTGTTTAATATCTATCTCCGTAAACCACTTGGGGATTCTCTGAATGCTGAGTGGTTTATAAATCCTAAAATAAGAAAAATAAAAAATAGCATTTTTTGTTAAAGCGTGTTCACTTTTAACTGCTATCTTCTGAAATCTCATATACTCAGGCTCACCAGCTTCAGTATACAGTGATATCTCGGGTTACAGGCGCTTCAGGTTACAGACTCGGCTAACCCAGAAATAGTACCTCGGGTTAAGAAGTTTGCTTCAGGATGAGAACAGAAATTGTATGGCGGCAGCGGGAAGCCCCATTAGCTAAAGTGGTATCACAGGTTAAGAACAGTTTCAGGTTAAGAACGGACCTCCAGAACGAATTACGTTCTTAACCTGAGGTAACACTATCATCAAATAGTTTATTTGGGATTGGATATACAATACCTTTTCATTTACAGTTGCTTCCCTAAAATATACGTCCCCCCACAAATAAAATGCACATTCTTGTGAGCATTTCTTGAACCAAAGCTGCTTTGCAAAATTTTAAAAGATATGTGATCTATCTGCATTCTGATCCGCGTCCAGGATTGGTGAATTGGGTTGGTTCAGTTTGAAATACAGCCCAAACCAATTTCTCTTCCATCCCCAGTATGCTCATCTGATGGTGAAACCAACTCCAAGCATATACGGTTTGGGACATTAAAACAATTGTCTTTTGATATAGACATGTGCTGTTCCACAATCTCCATCCCTCCCATCTTGCTTGATAGTGCCACTGTTTACACTCCCTCCTCAAATATATTTAAATAGTAGCTTGAACAGAATGAATCATTGAGCTCACGGGGCGGGGACATACACACACTGGACTGTTTGTTTACTTGAATGTTTAATTCATGGATGTTTGTGTTGCTTCATTCTTTAAAAATCCTGAAACAGTTTTGCAAAGATTCAGGTTGGTGACTTAGCAGATCTCTCTCATAATCATGTGTGTGTGTTAACATTTGTGATTTAAAGGTGGACTCTTGATCCAAAGTTATGGTAAGATAGAGATACTCACTCATATGCTTCTGAACACTAACAAAGTAGAGAATAAACTCTGGTCTTTGTTTATGCATACCACTCCTCTCCCAGAGTTTCCTTTACCAAGGCTCAATTTCAACGTTATTTACACAATACACAGACTTCTGGGAAGAGAAATGCATACCAGCATCTCTTATCTATTCCACTTTCTCCTAATATCATTCCTTACTTAGCACCATAAAACAGTTAATCTTCCTCACTGCCAAATAGCAGGTTGTTTTCTTCAAAGTCTCTGACTTTTGGGAACTGAATATTTTCTCACTATTTATTTACATCCTGGTAACACAGAAAGGGTTTCCAACACATGCCATCCCACCCCATCTGGTTTTTGAATCCCATCCAACCAGTTTAATTACTGCTAATTGGCTCAAGCGATTGGCATTAGCTTAACGAAGTAGGCACAAGTGGCTTTTCTCTCCTGTGGGATCAAACGACTGTAGTGTTGAACTACGTAATATATCTTGCCACAACATATAAATACAGGGATAAGTTTACTGGATGGATTTCAGGCCCATTGATCTCTGTATCTTCTCTCTGATGGTGGAAAATGCTTCAGAAAAGGCCCAGCAGATCAACCAAAGATGGCACTCTCATGTTTTGCCCAGCAACCATGAGTGTTTCATATGCTTTTCAAGGTACCTGAAGAAAGGGAGAGGCCAAAAACTGAAATGGTTTTCTTGGAAGAGCTAAGTATTTCAACATACAAAAGAGTAAAAAAAAATCATTGCTATGCATAGATTCTCTCATTTAAATGTTGCCTTGCAATCTGAAGAGAACATTTGGTGGCAAGGCAGCTCCCGGGTCCACTCAGCACATCTGCCATCATTATCATCAAGTATGACAAATGCTTCAGAGAAATTCTGTGGCACGTATAAGTGTGAAAATGGTAGCAAAAACAACTGGCTTGTGCAGCAAAAGGGGAGACGGTGGGGGTGCTGGCTGGAAACAATAATCAAGTCTCACCAACATGGTTCCTGCAGGCACCAGCATGCCCACCAGTTCCTCCTATGGCACTCACACAATGTCTCAGTACATATCTCCTTAAGAATCTAAGACATGAGTGACTGCTCTTCCTGTTCAGTTCCAGTTTGCACTGGCTCAGCCTCTCCTGTATTAATCAAAAACACTTCCTTAAACATGCCCACATGTAATTGGATACCAGGACTAGACATCCACCCTCCCATCCGTTCTGAAGAGATGCAAAGAGCTTCTATTTGTGAGGGAGCATGATGATGGCTGATGTTGCTGTGTCTCTCCCCCCCCATTGATGATGGTGGGTGATGAGATGCCCATGCCATTGTTAAGACCCTGACTCTTTCCTTGCGCTTTCAGGTATGGCAGCCTTTTTATGACTTGCCACTCAGCTCCCAATAGCAACCATTTTTGTGACTGGCTTCTACAGCACTTTCTCAAAATTCTAAATGTGTCCTCTGGCCTAAAAAGGCATCTCAGGTTGCACTGTGGGGTGAGTTTGCTGCTGCCAGGGAAAGGATGCTGATGCCCTGGTGGGGTACTACCTAACAAGGCTGGCTTATCAGACAAAAACATGGGGCGGGGCAGGATCACTTACATCAACCATAAGGGCTGGCTGGTTGGCCCTTGCAGAAGCCGGACTACTGACTCAGGCAGCACTCCACCTGAATGGCTTAGATGTCCTGGCTGTGGCGGCCCACCCTCTTTTTGCTAATGAGGTTCACCCAGGGTCTTCCAGCACATAAAACACACACACTGTTCCACGAGACCAGACCCTCCTGCAGCCCCAGTGCTACTGGCATCTTTACTGGATCCCGAAACTGAAGGTGTGGAGACACGTATACCCCATGATGTGTCTGAAGCCTATCTGTTGCTGCAGTTGAGAGGTTAGGAACTGTTCTGTGACACTTACAGTGTGGGTTTGAGTTCTGGAAGCTGTGTCTGCTGCCCGAAGCATAATATGTGGATTGTGGGGTTTTTGTTTTGGTTTTTGGTAAGGTAAGCAAAAGATGAGCAGGAACATTCATCTCTATTATTCTGGTGGCCTTCCTATCAACTCCCCAGGTAGGTCACAAACACTTATCCCAAGAGGGACACCTGTATTTTCTGTAGACATCTTGCCACGGAAGCTACATGAGTTGTGTAGGCTCTCCTCACTCCTGCTTTTCTTTCTTCATCCCCCTTAAGGAAATTTGAACCCCCGTCAACAGGAATACCCAGGGCCTGGCTGAACAGTGTTCCTGTCGGCTGGGCCACTGGGTCTGACTGAGTAGCAGCTCTCTAGCATGGTTTTATGATGATGCAGAAGTATTACTGGGTGGGTGTGTCCCCATCACTGTGGCTAGTCAACATCGCCAGCACTGTCCCAGATTGGTTGCCACTAGCAAGCTTTGTTTCCATGGATTCAGTGAGCAACTCTACAATCCTATGATTATTTATTTCCTGATTGTGTGTTTTCCCCTTCCGCTCCTGTTCTGGCAACATGCACAGGACAAGGTGGACTTTCCACCAGCACAGTGCCAGCGTTATCACTTCCCTCCCTCCATAATTAGAGAATAGGTTTGCCCTGCCCTTTACTAACAGCATGTTTTCTCCTGCATGCCAAGTTTTTCCTGTTAATCTGCCCAGAAATTGGAGCATCCAAGTGACACACTTGGGGAAAGGAGAACGAGAAACCTGACCTTTATGTTAGTGCCAACATGGAAACAGAGTTCTTTCGAATGAAAAACTTTCTTAAGCATTAAACTTTAAAAGTCATTGTAAGCACCACATTCCTTAAATATGAGAAACCATTTTTTCCAAACGTGCAAAGTTATACCTTGTTGCCATCTCCTGTTTATGGTATGTTTAGTAATTCTCAGACCAGTCACTGATGGATTCCCATTTAATTTGTTGCAGTTTCATAACCAAAAAGAGACTGAACTTTTGCATCAGTCCTTCTAACAAAGCTTTTTTATTAGCGAATAAATGACAGATCAACTCTGCTTGCTTAAGAGCTAGGGTTGAATTGCTGCTGGCTGTGACTCCCCATTTAATACATGTTCTTCCATATATGCTGCAAGTCAAACATACACCCTGGTACCAGATACCTAATATCAGGATTTTTAATGGCCATTCTGCTCAGTTTATGCAAGGTAATACGGTGTGCCATAAAACCACCAATTCTTTTAGCTAATGTATCAAGGGGTCTTTAACCAATAGATGGATTAATGCAAATGATGTTCAAACAATATGGGCTTTTTCCTAGGAGCACTTCACACAGACTAGTTATTGCTTAATTACTTTTA
This sequence comes from Podarcis vaucheri, assembly GCF_965113315.1. Lineage (NCBI taxonomy): Eukaryota > Metazoa > Chordata > Lepidosauria > Squamata > Lacertidae > Podarcis > Podarcis vaucheri. The sequence continues at coordinate 65,281,481 of NC_138764.1, read as the reverse complement.
ACCACACCTGGGCCCAAACCAAGCTACTTAGAGTAGAATGAGATGCACAGCAGTTATTTAAAATTATAACTATAAAAATGATAGCCTCCAGCTTTTGTTGGACTAGAACTCCCATCATCCTTGACCAGGGGTCAGCAAACTTTTTCAGCAGGGGGCTGGTCTACTGTCCCTCAGACCTTGTAGTGGGCTGGACTATATTTTGAGGGGAAAATGAACTGATTCCTATGCCCCACAAATATCCCAGAGATGCATTTTAAATAAAAGAACATTCTACTCATGTAAAAACACCAGGTAGGCCCCACAAATAACCCAGAGATACATTTTAAATAAAAGGAGACATTCTACTCATGTAAAAACATGCTGAATCCTGGACCATCAACCAGCTGGATTGAAAAGGCAATTGGGCTGGATCCGGCCCCCGGGCCTTAGTTTGCCTACCCATGTCCTTGACCACTGACCATGCTGGCTGAAACTGAGGGGAGTTGAAATCAATATAAGAACTTCTCGTCTCACTGAGCTCCGGACTTGGTGCCAGTTTCTTGCTGAAAAGTTCCTTGGCTGTTATTTGCCCCCAGATGTGCTTTTCAATGCAAATTGAATTTTCAGGGGCCATTAGCAGCTGGTGGGGAGTATTTTTGTCAGGAAAACAGCATAAAGCTCCAATCCAGATCAACAGCACACTCTGGACTGGGCAGCCCTGGCTGTTTTTTATCCAAAACAAAAATGGTGAGTTTGTCTGCTTTTTAAAAAGCATATTTATCACACCGTGCAATCTGGCCCTTAACAAGCGTTGCTAATTATGGGAAAAGTGATGAAATTCAGTTGTTACTATAGAATACTAGATCATTTTGCTTTAGAAAATGTGTCTGGCATTATTGTCTGGCATTATTTAGTGGATTATAAACAAATTCTATGCTTGTTACTGGAGGCCAACATTTTTTTTTTCTTATCTACATAAACATTTCCATACTTTGCAGAAGATATATAAAGTTTCCTTTTGGCTAAAACCAATTATTGGAGGGCAGGTGGGTGGGAACTCAAGAATTTTCTATTGAGCGTTTTAAGTGGGGTGTCACGTGACAGCTGGATGCCAAACAGTTGCACAGACTCCCTCATTCTCAAACATGCATAAAATTCTAATAATATCTGCAGACAAGAGGAGCTAGGCAGAATGAAAAGTCAAAGAACAATTCATGTATTCATACCCCAGCTCTTTGTTGCTTTAATCTTTTTCTGCTGGGAGAAATGTGTTATATTCCTTAGAAACATGGTTCTCAAATCTCTTCCTGCCTTATTGTCTCAGTGTTTGATGGGAAAGGAGCCCCACTGAAATCAATTGAATAATTTATTTTCTAACATATATACAAAGAACTGCAACCTTAGTCAGTGTATCACAAATAATGATATAACCCCACACCCTTAAGGTCCCAGAAGTCAAATGTGTGTCCAACACTGCTCAAATGGCTCTCTGAAAATATACAGTGGATTGGCAAAGCCAAATGCAATCTTAGACGCTGCAGCTTACAAATAATTTCTTTCATCGCAGCAGAGCTTTAATGCAGGAAACCGATAGAAATACATAATTTTTAAAGAAATCACTATCTACAGTGTAAAGTAAGGATGAACCTTAAGAGTTCAAGTCCTCTGAAAGTTACCTGTACTGATAAGATGAAACAGACTTTCCCTTAGAAAGGGAAATATGGCTGATTTGAATGATTTGCCATGGATGTCTCCAGGAAAAAGAGTTCTAAGTAGGAAGAACATTACTGTACTCATGTCACGCTTGCGGACTTCCCCTAACTAGCTAGTTGGAGAACAGCATGATGAACTATATGGGTCATTGGTCAACTCTCAATGATGACCCACCATCATGTGGTACTTTTTAAAGCATCTTCCCTCTAATACTGGAGTGCACGTCAACTCTCAATTTTTGTTTTAAAGAAGCAAACAGAAGTATTTGTTAGCATTCATTTTATTTTTATCCCACCCATCTCCCAAGATGCTCAGTATACATGGATTTTCTCCATTTTATTCTCATGGCAAACCTGTAAATCATGCTGAAAGTGTGTGTGCATATAGCGTAATGTCTGGGTGAGCATCATGGTTCAGCAAGGATCTGAACTTAGATCTTCTGTGTCTAAGTACAACACATTAGACCACACTTGCTCACTATGACTATTGCCTTACAGGTAAATTTCTGCCCCACCGCTGGCCTACTATTAACCAATCATTACATTTGGACTGAATATCACCCGGATTTCTTTTAATATAGACTTGTCTGTCCTTTCAATAAAGACTACAATGTGGCTGGCACATACTCTGAATCCTTGTCTGGGTAACCTACGAGCAAACAAGGGACCGTGGCCAAGAAAGGGAAAGGCTGGGAGTTAATTTCAGTTTACCAGATTAGTGCGGTTAAATCCACCAGCATATTCCTCTTGACCTGCTTTCACCTTGAATTGTGATATAGGTCATCATGCCTATTTAAAACCATTTGCATCCCTTGAGGGGATGGCCTAAAGACCTAATAAATGTACTGAAGCAGAGCCTGCCACAGAAAAAACAGTGAGTTCAGCTCGTCTTTCAAGGCCAGCAAATAAATGCTCCTTCTGGGCATATGGGGGATGACAAAGAAAGGGCTGATGCTAATCTTGTTTGTAGTTGCGCACACTGGTACAGCTCCTTCTCCCAATGGAGGAGTCCTCCTTACTTACACTACCAATTACAGTCATATGCTGGCTATCAAACATGATGATGCTTAATGTCCCAGGTTCAATTCCTGGCTTTTCCAAGTTAAGCTAGGAAAGACACATGTCTGAGACGCTGGATAGCTACTGCCGTTCACTGTGTAGACAATAATGAGCTAGGTCAACCAATAATTTGACAAGGCACTTCCTATATTCTTGTTCCAAATGGGGAAATGTTAGGCTCTCTAAAAGTGCATCTTTTTGCATACTGAGCTCCACAGTCATTCTGATAAATCAATCCTCATATCTGGTCAGATAGTAGTGCAAATGACTAAACAAAACCTTCAATATGCTATATTATTGTTAAACTTGGACATTTCAGTTTTAGTTCAGTTGGCTAGATAGTAATCCCAAGAACTCACCTACAGCAAAATGTTGAGTGCACCAGAGGAAGAGACAATTCATGTGTTTGAGTGAGCAATGTGGCTTCTTGGACATAGTTTTGTTTTCAGTCAATACTCAAAAGTCAAATGGAAATCCAAAATACTAATCAACTCCCTACAATTGTATATGATCCATTCCTGCTTTGGAAAGCTTTGATTCATTCATTCATTCATTCAAAATACCTATACTCCACTTTATAGCCCCTAGAGCAGCCATGACCAAACTTGGCCCTCTAGATGTTTTGGGACTACAACTCCCATCATCCCTAGCTAAAAGGACCAGTGGTCAGGGATGATAGGAACTGTACTCCCAAAACATCTGGAGGGCCAAGTTTGGCGATGCCTGCCCTAGAGGCTCTCAAAGTGACTTACAAAAGATCTCCACAATATAATAAAATCAATGTAGTATCAGAAACAGAAATATTGTTGGTGTCCACATGGTGCCAGGATCCTGCCCACTACCCACTAGGCAAACTCATTGAGCTCTTCTGAGGCAAGGGAGTGGGGCCAAGCAGCTGAAACTTGCTCAGCTCATGATGGGAGGCAAATATTATCTCAAGTGCCAAGTCACAGTCTGAACTTCTGACAAATAAACTAGAAGTTGCTAACTGAAGATATTAGTTAGGGAATAGTATTTTAAAGCAATACTGCTACAGTCATAGTTACAAGGCAAACCGCTAGATCAGAGGACTTATTACATGATCAACATTTCAGTAGAGATACTTTTTATTGTAACTAAAGATTGCCCTAAAACCCCTGAAAACCCATGACTTTGAACATTTAAATAGTTTTTTTAATGAACCTTTTATGAGGCTACCGTGATTTTTATTCTTCTGGGATTGGCAAAAGACTCCCATCGCCAATGAATCAGATCATGGTTTGCAAAAATAAAAAAAATAAAAATTACACAGTCCTCCATAATAGCAACACAATCCATTTGTTACAATCCATGGGGAGCAAGGCAGTTTCTTGTATCCATAACAACCTGCATTTATGCACAGGGATTCCCTAGTGAATTGAATGATCAAAAATTATTCATGAAAAGTATGTGTGATTCTTGCCTCCGGTAATGCATAGAAATTGCCAAGCAGGGCTTCCACCTCCCCCTCTTCCACCCACATCACACAGAGTGTTGCCTTCTTCAATCGTAGCAGCCCCCTCCTCCTAGCTAAATGGAGATATTTATTTCTTGCATTCAAGTAACAGGAAAGTCAGAGCTGAAACTGTAGGCATGGCTCATGTCTTGCGTTGTTTGACAGCCACTGCTTCAAAATCCAGCCTCTCACTTGGAAGAGAGCAACAAGCCAAAATGCAATCCTAGGGAGTAATAACCAGCTTAACCTCACTTAATAACTACTGCAATCACTGCTTACCAGAGGTCACGCTTTATCTTCCTGGTTCAGATTGGACTGCTGATCTTAAAACACTCTGAACTACTAGCTTGCTCCTTGCTCTACTGAGCACAGAAATATATTATCTTTAGATACTCAGCCTCAGGTATGGAGAGACATTTCAGCAAACCAAATAGTATAACTGGGCTACTATGACTGAGATATTAATAGGGACTCTGAGTTCCGTGCACATTTTCAAGTAGATCTCATTATGCTCTTTCGCAAGCTTTAATCAAGCTTAATGCTTTCATTTTCATGGAGATTAGGGCTATGGAGTTTCATTTACTAAGAGAAAGTAAACAATGGACTCCCTGAGGTATAGAAGCATAGACTGGCAGAAAAGAGAGAGGACCCAACTCATCACTTCAGCCCCTTCAGCATTAGGGTACTTTTCATGACTTTCATGTCCACCAACCTTAAGGTTCTCATAGCCAATGTTTTAGGACATTAGAAATACCATTAAAGCAGAAAGAGGGTGGCACATGATGAATACATACATGATGCTCTCTGTGGGGTCTTTGGCAAATCACTGCCCTAAGTGTTGCTCTTGGTCTAAGTAAGGATATGAACTGTGATGCACTGTGTGCTGAACACAACTGAGCATACAATTAAGCAGACCTCAATATGGGGATCCTTTCCCAGGCATACGGCCAAGTTTCCTTCAAATCAATGTCAGCCATATAACTACTAACTGCTTGATACATTTTACATGAGATATTCAGCTCAGTTCAAGAATAGAAGACTGACAGGTGTCCTTGCTAAAAGTTCATATTTAAATTCACATTTTAAGTCCCCAGATGCCCTGGGTGTAACCAGCTATTTCTCATCTCTAGCAGAGATAGTGCAATTGTTTAAAACTTAATTTAATCTTTTCTAGGTCAGGAATTGTTACTTATGCCAGCCAAGCTAGTGTTTTGTATTCTTAAAATTGAATTATGTGGAATCTGCATGGTAAATCAAAGTTGACCTTCCAGTTCTACTTTTAGTAGAAAGCACTGGATAGACAAACATTTGAAAGAAATGCAACATGAATGTGGCATTCTCTTTGCACAGGCGTCCTCTTTTCAGAGATCAAATTAAGGTTCTGACGGAGTTTTCAAACATCAACTAGTCGAACTTACCTTGCTATGGGGAGCTAAACAGTAAACTCTGCTATCATGCAGCTTCTGTTAAGTTTCACCGATTTCAATAGGAGGCTCACAAAAAGGTAGCCAAAGTACATGGCAGCAATGCTTGGTGGACTGGGCATTTAACTATCTTGTCCTCCTGACCTAGTCAATATTACTTGCTCCTCAATCGGATCTGGGGGTGGGTCAAATGTTTCCAGGAAGAGGAGGCCAAGGCAGCCCAAACCAGAATGCTCTTCCCAGGGAAGTCCCAGGGAAGCACCAATGTTTCAGTGCCAGGTAAAGACCTATTTGTTTTCCTGGGCATTTGGGAAGCAGTGATGATATATTGTACTATATTGTTACATTTGTTTTTAATATGTCTTTGTTTTTTGTTTTTTAAATGGATGTTAATTGCTATAGGACTTTTTATATTGGGAAGCAATATGCAGTTTTAATAAAGTGCATTAACTAAACTAATTGCCACTGACTTTGGTGACTCCATCAAGTACCTCTCCTGTGAAGAGTCCACCTTCCATCAGGTGACTTGTCTGAGGAAAGAACTGCATCACAGAAGCAACTCTAACCTCATGGTCCTGACATTGCTATCTGGCATGCCCCAGACATTGTCACCAGTTCTTCTTCCAGATCTGATTGAGAGCAGTTACACTCCCACACAGGCAGAGCTATATAACTGTAACTATATAACATGCCTGTGTTATAACAGCTATAACTAGAGGAACTAGTGCCCAAGCTTATAGAATCTTAGAGTTGGAAGGGACCTGAGGGCCATCGAGTCCAACCCACTGCGATGCAAGAATTTCAGCTAAAGACATCCATGTGTTTTCCTCCCTCTCCTCTCCACCTACCCCCTTTTCATTTTGTGTCATGTCTTTGGATTCTAAGCCTGAGAACAGGGACAGTCTTACTACTGTTTTTCATATGCCATCCTGGAAGCATGTTTGACTGAAGAGTGGGTTATAAATGCTTCAAATAAATATTCCAAGCTCGCAACCACAAGTGATATCTAAAGCTTGTAAAGGTCAAAATCTAGTTCTAATTAATCAGAATATGCACAACATATGAAAGAACAGCTGCTCTTTAGGAGGACAGATCTGTATTAAATAAGCACAATATCCTCTCTCTTCAAATGGTAACACGTTTAACACACAAGATTCTTTTCAAATTCTTGAATACACTTTTATCCTTATTTTGCTTGATCTACAGTTACTTTGAATTTTGGACAACTCTGCTATTCAGGCAAAAAAAGAACCCCTTCACTGAAGATATAAATTCAGACAGACATTGGCTGTGTACACTTTACTGGCTTAAAATGAAGCAAGGTTGTTTTTTCTCACTGCATTTCAAGTCAAATTTGCTTGCAGCATGGGTTCATGTGCACTGAAGTCACCCATACCAATGGGTAGAGACTAGGTGATGGTGTCTTCACCTGATGGTACTGCCTGGTTGGTTTCCCTGCCCTGCCTCTGCCCCCAGAAATACAGATGGAAAGGAAGTCTTCACAAATGGACACACCTGGGATTCCATGCAACTTGAATAAGGAAACCGTGCTCATGTTGGATTGAAGGAAACCACATAAAAACATAGTATTGTACAAGAAACTACAGTATAACTCTGGATCTTAGGTGATATGTGTACATGAATTCAAAAACAAGCAGTGGAAATGCACTGTAGCCAGAGTAAACAGTAATGTGTACACAGCCAATAACTTCCTTTTCTAAACACAGATTTATGATGACACTGTCTCAATAAACAAGTCTGTGATGCTGAGAAAAGACTGGAGGGGAGAGAATTAAGGCAACAATATTTCCAAGTGTTCTTCTTTCTGTCTGCAACTTGCCCACACTGGTTTGGGTGGGAAAGAAAACACGCAGAGGAAAAAATCAGGCAATGCTGCCTAATTCGTAATTGAATCTTAATTAGATGAGGCATATGTGACTTAATGCTTCTCTCCATGCACAAAAATTTCCTGCACGTAGAAAACTGAGCTGTCAGGAAGGCTCTAGCTGCACTTTCTCCTAGAAATACTAGTTCTCCATATGCAGGAATGTCCAGTTAGGTAATCCCTGTGGTAATGCATAGATAACAGCCATTAGAGAATGAATGAGGGTTTACCACACAAAGTTCAAAAGACTGAAGGCCTTTCCATCCCTGCTCCAATTAACAAACACAGTTCCTTACTTGGGGGGGGGGGGCTTCAGGTTCACATGGCTTGAAAAAAACAGAATAAACATGATTCCATGCCAGGTGCCTTGATAAGCTTCATTTATCTTGGTGCAAACTGCAATGTGCACCATTGCCACTAAAATCCATCATGGATTATGTCTAACAATGATCTTTAGCCAAAACAGTCAGGAATGAGAGATTCTTGCTCAGACTCAAAAGTACAACAAAGAACGGACATCAACACCATGTCTCACTCTTGAGTATGAAAAGGCACCTGGCTGTCCAACATCAGAAACTGAAAGTTGGCAGCTAGACTAGATGGACCTTGGTCTCATTCTTTAAAGTCATGTGTACCCTGCTCTTGAGCCAGAAGGGTTCCCAGAACAGCTTACAAAGATCAGACATAAGACATGTGCAATGTATAGCAAGACATGTAAAGCATGCCAGGCCATACCTAATTATCTTCTATCTTCTAAGCCTGAAGGCAAAGAGGTGTACTACTTTTAATGTACTAACATTCACTGCTCTTCAGTCCTAGGAAACAGGTCCATTGTTGGGGGAACAGTGAGGGGAACCGAGTCCTGAGTCCTTTGTTCTGGACCCTCAATCTCCAGTCCCTTCTCCCGTTTAAAAAATAGATCATTTTTAAAAACTTTGGGTAGGATTCACCTAACCAGCCATGTCAGAAGAAGCCCTGTGCAAGAAATTCCACATATGCAATGGGGCTTTCCCCTCTCTCTTCACCCATGTCCCCTGAATTTAGCTATAGGGGCATTGGGAGAACCCCCAGAACAGTGTGCAGGGGAGGAAAGGAATATCCTTTCATCTGGCAATCTGGAATGTTTGTGCAGATGGAATGATGGGAACAGTGTGACACTGAATCCCACACTTTGTTTACAGTGTGACTGAGAACATTACAAAACACAGTGCCGTTGAGATCCCAGTCACAATGTGCCTAGAGGCACCTGTGCCAATATATACACAAGAAGAAGATCTTGCCAACAGACTGCAGGTGAGGTGGAGGGCCCAATCCACATACAGTGTACAGAGCCCAGAATATCCTGTTGGCACCCCATAGCTCAGAGTAAGCCCTGATAGCCAGAGTGCCCAGTCTTTTTCCGTGGTTAAGTAACATGCCTGCCAGGAAACCTCCATGTGCTTTGTTACCCCTATGACTGGGCCCACATGTTCACACCTGGCTCCTTGGCTCTTGAATACCAGAAAGGCTCATGCAGACCATGAAAAGAGGCCAAGAAAAGGCACTGAAAGAAACCTTCCTCCCAGTGTCAAAAGATACAAGTGCTCTAATGCAGCATTGATGGATGGACCCAAGCCTTAGCTTAGAAGCTTCAGTTATGTCCTGGCACTAGGACCTAGAACACGATCCTTAAGTTGCTGTGCTTGGATAGCTAACAGGGTCAGGCAGTAAGACACAAGCACTGAATGGTTTGAAGAATAATTACCACCCAAGTGCTTTTGTACTATTTTATAGAATGTGCTCACAGCACCTCTGATCCCAGTGGTCCAATCAGCACTTCTTATTAACACCTTCTGAAAATCCCATTTCCTTTCCTTCTGCACTTGCAGAAGTTACACATGAATGGTTCATTAATGAAATGGGCAAGGAAAACTGCCATGTACTTCACCTACTCCCCCACACCATATCTAACTCCTTTCGCTTAAGGTATGATTAATAGTTCATATTGCCTTTGCTCCAATCAAAGACATGAAACTAAAGTATAATTGGAGACCGCTTTCAAAACAATGGCATTGTGACATGCAATTATTATTTGGGGAATGCGTTGGATGGCAGTGAATCTCAATGAAAAGTAAAGTTTGTCACTTGCACAGGTTAAAAAAAAAATCAGACCAAAACGCAGCAACTTTCAAATTGCTTTGCCCAGTTAGTGTCTCAGTTTGGGGCAGCATGCCTCAATCCTTTTAGGAAGATTTAAGATTTATTTCTAAAACTTTCTATACACTGAGCAACTCAGTTCTATGAACTGCTTTTACTTGTTGGTTTATTGGTGTAGAGAGACAGTCAAGAGACTTACAGCCTGCATCAAACACAAAATATAAAACAATAAAATATAATTAAAGTAGAGAATAGAGATAGCAGGTAGAAAAAATTAACCCTAACTGTTTAACAAGAACCTATAAGTGTAGGGGCTGATTTAGAGCTTTCCCACTTCAGTAATCAGCTGACAGGACAAGTTACTCCATGAATGTTTCATCCATGTCAAACCCAGAATTTTCTGCCAATGTCCTCAGTTTCTCTTTTGCAAGCCCTTTATGATACAGTGGTACCTCAGGTTAAGAACTTAATTCATTCCGGAGGTCCGTTCTTAACCTGAAACTGTTCTTAACATGCGATACCATTTTAGCTCATGGGGCCTCCCGCTGCCACTGCGTGATTTCTGTTCTCATCCTGAAGTAAAGTTCTTAACCCAAGGCACTATTTCTGGGTTAGCACAGTGTAACCTGAAGCATCTGTAACCCGAGGTACCACTGTATAACAGAGCATTTAGATATGCTGTCTCCCATCTACATTCTTTTTTTCTTTTTCCTTTTGGCATACAAACATGTTTATTCTGCTTTCAAGGTTCAGATTTAAACAACTGTTTGCAAGGGGAAGAATAGAAAAAGATGGCTGGAAGGACATGGAACAGAGAAAAAGGGGAAATTCAAACAGGAAGGGAGTGGCAGCTGGTGGAAAGTCATAGCCCAGGCTGTGCTTACAAAAAAGAATAAATATTAAAGTGAGATGTATTCTGAAGTGTTGGGGTAGCCCATCCCATTTCACCATCTAGGGCAAAATGGAAATTGCCGCTTCCTGGCCCCGCCCACCACCACCCACTTCCACTGCTGAGCTCCAGCACTCGCCCAACTTGGCAGAAGCTGGAGCACTCCTCCAGGTGTTGGCACTCGCCTGGCTTCTCTGCCTGGGGAGCGGGGGGGGGGAGATGAGCAGCAATGTTGTACACCAGAACGCCTCCCTCTTGGTGGCAGAAGCAAGTGGGGTGGGCAGGCACTGCACCCTGTGTCATGGGAGGGCCGGCTCTGCTGAAGTGGTAACAAACCTAGGAGGGCTGGGTATACTGACTTTCTGAACTAACCCTTACCAACCCTAAGAATTGAGAAACCTAAAATTCGCTCTCCTAGCTGTAGGAGCAGTCAACACCCATTACAACGCACTGGCACTAGTAGCTCTTGCTTGGCACAGTCATGACATACCGTATTTTTTGCACCATAACACTCACTTTTTTCCTCCTAGAAAGTAAGGGGAAATGTCTGTGCGTGTTATGGAGCGAATGCCTGCAGGTGGCGGGGGGGATCTGCTGCAGTCGTGAGCAGAGGATCCATGGTTCCCCTTCCTTCCCTCCTCCGTGGTTACAAAGCATGGATCCACATGGATCCTCAGGATTTTTGCAATGGGCTACTCCACTGAGAGCCAGTGTGGTGTAGTGGTTAAGAGCGGTAGTGACGTAATCTGGGAAACTGGGTTCGTGTCTCCGCTCCTCCACATGCAGCTGCTGGGTGACCTTGGGCCAGTCACACTTCTGTGAAGTCTCTCAGCCCCACTCACCTCACAGAGTGTTTGTTGTGGGGGAGGAAGGGAAAGGAGAATGTTAGCCGCTTTGAGACTCCTGAAGGGGAGTGAAAGGCGGGATATCAAATCCAAACTCTTCTTCTTCCAAACTCACTGTCAGATCACATGTCTGTGGCCACAGCATGAACCACAAAAATCATATATCCACTATTTCGTTTAGAATATTTTTTTTCTTGTTTTCCTCCTCTAAAAATTATGTGCGTGTTATGGTCTGGTGCGTGTTATAGAGCGAAAAATACGGTACATTATGAAAGAAAGAACAGCATGCAAGAACCCATTTTCAGGAGGCATCAAATTAAGATATTCAACATTTGACTAGTTTTTCTGGAGAAAATGGGACCCGTTGTATTCAACGCACAGCTGTTGCTAGAACAGTTCTAGCTAGGCTTACCAGATGTCCTGGGGCTCAGATCCTGAGACACGGGGAGCAAAGCCTGGGAGCTAAAGGGTGGCACCTGTCAGAACAGATGGCAGAACCCAGAGGCAATTGCTGATTAAGAGATTTCATGTCCCCCCTTTGGCTGATCTCTATCTAGCGCGAAATGAATTGCCCTATTCCCTATGTGTTTTCAAGATAGATTTGTTATGCCTCTCAGTCACTCGCTCCCCAAAGAGAAAAGTCCCATGTTTTTCATGTGTGTATGTTTTATTGTGATGCATCATCATCACTTTTCTCTTTCTTTCTTTCTCTTTCTTTCTTTCTTTCTTTCTCTCTTTCTTTGCCACCCATCTGACTGGATTGCCCCAGCCACTCTGGTTGGCTTCCAACAAATTAAAACACAGTACAGAGCTGACTTTTTTTCACACACACACACACCCATTTATACCCAACCAACAGGCCGACAATAGGTAAGCAAAAACGTTTTTGCCGGGGGTCTAAAAGAAAGCAGGATGGGCTCCAAGAGTGTCAAACAAAAACACAGAAAGGCCCTTTCTCTTGTTGCTACTTACTTCTCCTCTGGTAAGGATGACATTGGGAAAGACGTCAGCAGATGACCTAAGGGCATGGGCAGATTGCTATGGGAAAGGCACTTCTTAAGGTAGAATAAAAGATAGTAGCTAGATTCTACCTGCTGGGATAGATACAACTATTTTAAAATGTACTGCACAACTGCATGTTCATCAGTAGCATCTATTTATTGAGTAGGGAGAAGTTAATAATACACCTGCCCTGGGAAGAGTAAAAAAAAAAAACCCCATGTGCTAACCAGCTTACCTTCCATTATACTCCTGTTTTCTTACATATGGATCATCATATCAAGTAACCAACAGACAGCAGTCTGAGGTGAACCCAAGTTAGACTTCCTGTATAGTTTTCAATCAAACAGAATCTGATCCATATAGTTTGGAAGAAAGACTTGGCACAAAGCTTCCTACTCATTTCCATGACCCTTTGCCTCAAAACTGCTTTTATACTATCCAGTGATGTGGGTTTTCTGAGAAGTTTTGAATCCGAGAAAATTCTGAAGATGTTTCTGCTGCCCTAAATTTATTGGGCTTCTGCTGGACTAAAATTGATTGGGGTCTGCTTTAACATGCTTACCTTAAAAAGAAAAAAGGGGGGAAGTATGATGTATATGTCTCATGTTTTATTTTATGTTTTGGCAATAACATATAATTGAAGTATTGCATGGGGGAATCCATAAAATGCACTTACTTGTGTGATTTAAATATAGTCAATAAGTGCATAACTTCTCTTAGAAAGTATTTTATTAGAAATATGATATGACAAGCTTACATTTCTTTACATTTTTAAAAAATATGAAGGCAACAAAAATGTTAAGGCACTTATTTGAGCCCACCCAAAGAACTACCCTTATTTACACAGGCAAGCATGCTCTCCTAAGATCAGTCACCTGAAGAAGTTAATTACAACTTTGAAGCTGTCTACTTTGACTGCTATTGTACCCATTCATTACATTACTTATTCATTTTATGAAACCACACATTTTTAGAAATGGGAAATTTCCTGCCTCTCATTACTGATCACCTCTATTGTTGTTACAAAGCAGAAGGATGCCAACGTGTTCAATTCTTTGAAAAAACCTGCCATAATTCAGAAATATTTATCCACTCAAAACATTTATAGCCTGCCTTTCCTTTTAAAAGCTCAGGGAAGCTTATAATACAGTAAAAAAAGGCCAAAGTTACAAGAATAGAAGAGCAGCAGAATACAAAAAGGCAAGCAGACTACAAGATTCTAGGGACTCCCATCAGCTCTGAGTGTTTTTTAATTATGGGGAGGGGGAGAGAGAGAGAGAGCCCAGGCTGCATATATTTTTTATAGGAAGGGTAACATATTCAGAGTTCAGTAAAATCTTCAGTTTTAAAGCAAAATATTCAGGCATAGAGGAAGAAAGTGGACATTCCCCTGCCACCAAACCTCATCTTGCATTGTATTCTAAAAATGTAGCGGGGGGGGGGGGTCTATAAGTGTTCTAGCTCTGAGGTTTGCATCTGTGTTCCCTTAAATCAGTATTTTAACCACTGTACCTCTCAAGATATATTGCCATTTCTACCATGACTGGAAAATCAAAGTCACACAACAATCAAATTATTTCTGCTTTCCCCATCAGATAACAAAGACCCAAATGCTTTTCTCCCCTATCTGCCAGCAGAACTTTGAATTCAAATAGGTGCATGTGAAGACACGCAATAAATCAACGAGAGAGTCAAGGACAAGAACACGAGGGAGGGGGAGGGACACATATGGATTAATTTTATTGACAGTGCTAGAGCACAGTGCAATGCTAGCAACCACAGAAAAAGCAAAGAAGCTAAAATGAAACTATTGCTGCAAAACAAAATCAGAAATCATGTTGTCATTGGGTTTCCTCAAGCAGTGCTAAAGACACAGCTGCATTAGAAAACTCCAGCTCTAATCTTTTGTTTAGACTGGATGAGAGGCCACAACACAATATTTCAGTGCTTCCTTCTAGAGGATGCTGGCATAGAGGTGCTGGACCAACCAGCAGCTCACTTACTCTTCTACATCATTTCATCTTATAGCACCTGTTCAAATCTAATCTACATCTCCAAGAATTTGGTATCAAATCAGCAGACCAACCTACCTTTGTCACCTTTCACAATTAAGCCATTTCTCCTCCTCTTTCTCTCTCCCCTGACAGGGCTATTCAATTGTCTGTCAGTCACCTTTATCCCAAAAGTGATGGTCCTCCAGGCGAGGCAAGGAATAATTCAGTCATGATTGCTAAGACGACCAAGGAAACCTCCAAGCTGCTCAGGTGGGTGAAAAATGCTGCTCCTTACTGTTTCCAAGGAAGCAGACCTCTGGCCTTCAGATGCTGTGAAAACGGAGCAGACTTTTTCCAGGGTCAAATATAGATTTAATGCAACTGCTGCTGGGAAGGAAAAAAATCACTCTCTGCTCACCATCCCTCCTCCTCTGTGGCTTACATAGAAGCTCATTATCTCAAGCCCACCAAACCTTCAAGTGCCACAGCAAATGAGAGAGCACACCAGGCCACGTATTAACAGCTATTGCACACTCTCCTTGTTTACTCCTCCCCTCCCTCTCTGTGGATTTCCCTCGTGAATAATGCAGGAGTTGTAGTCCAAGACACTGCCCACTCTATGCTTCTCTCAGAGTCAGCTGAAAACAGGCTCAAGTGCCAGCTAGGGCCAGTCCCCATGTTCTGCACAGTGCAAGCCAGAGATCCTTGTACGGCAGCCTATTTTCTCTTGTTCCAAAAGATGCCGTCTCCTTTTTGTACCAGCTCTGTTTATGAAGCTAAGGAATCATAGAGGACAGAAAACATGATGCAGAAGTTAAACTATGAGGAGAGGGTGGCAGGTCTCATTTTCATAGACCTCGGGAAGGCCTCTCAAAAGTAAGCAGAGCTGTGCCATAAAACAAGGCCCTTTGATCATCACTGGATAATACTGTGATGAGGGCTCTGAGCCCCTCCCAGGAGAATATATTAGAGGTTCACTAGAGTAGTTCTCTTGAGACATTTATGTCTTCTCTGCTCTTCCAGAAGAGGGAGCTGTACTGCTGTCCCTGTTTCAAAAAAAATCAATTACTGGATTGGCCATAAACTCTTCTATTGGTCTTTATTCAACCAGAGATGCTCATCTTGAGTGATTCTTCTCTCAGTGATTTGAACCTGTGACCACACTGGAGGTTTTTACCATGGAGAGGCAGCTACACACAAATGCCAAACTGGCCACCATTTTGTTGCTGCTGTGTTTTTGTTATGGAACCAACACAATTATTGTAGCAGCAGGCAATAGAGGAGGTTGAGTTTTCTCCTAGTCTCCACTACCAGATGCTGGCAAGTTACAGTACTAAGTACATCATCTATGGACATGCAAATCAAAATCCACATACAGATTGTTTCATGTTCTTCCTTTCGGAAAGCTGTTCTGGAGAGCCTTTACAGGATTAGTTTACATTGGCAGAGAACACACACTGACTTTTGCTATAATATATTCACAATTATCGCTCAGTTGGTTAGAGTGTGGTGCTGATAACGCCATGGTTGCAAGGTTGCAGGTTTGATCAAGGTTGCAACTATGGGACAGCTGTAATTCTTGCATTGCAGGGCATGGGACTAGGTGATCCTCACATTCCCTCTCAACTCTTCAATTCTATGATTCTATGATATAGCTTCAGGTTGTCTGAGGTACAGAGGCTATAAAAGCAGCAAATGTTGGTTCTAAAGTATAATGAGCTCCCTAAAACCTTAATGCAGCTTTTGGCAACCAAAATCTAAGCTGCTTGCACCCAGCTGATGGATTTTCTAGCTCCCAACCCATGCAGGTAGGCGTGATTCATATTCCAGACAAAAGTGTACAGCTTCCCATCACAACATGCATCACTACTTACCACTGACTCTCAGACAATTAGAACTCTTAAAGAGTTACTGTTCTAGCATTGACTGCAACATTATAGTGGCCCTTTAACTCCTTTAAAGAGTCCACTGTCTTGCTCAGTTAATCGGGGAAAGGCCTGTGCCTAAGTTTCCTTATAGGGTTTAAAACAAAAAAAGTATAAATGTAAGCACTAACCGCCTGATGCTATGCATGCTTATTTCAAAGTCAGCCCACTGAGTTCAATAGGGCTTAGGCACAATTAAAACGTGAAAGGCTGCTGACTAAAACTGCAAGCAAATGCAAACAAGCTGGGGTCCAAGAGATCCTGGGCATGGACACATAGGAAAAGACTCATCCAATTCCTTGCAGTACTTCTCTGCACTGGAGCTGTTCTGCTGAATCACTTACTGCATTGCTGGCAAAGCTGATATTCTGAGAGCATTGCAGTGCTCCAGCCCTAGGACACGCTGCACAGCCAAGCTGGCTAAGTGTTTTAAGTCATACAGCATTGCAAAACAGTGGAGGCTTTAAGAGACAATGAAAGGATAATTGCTTCACAGCAGGAGCAAATATAGCCCAAACAGGACTGCCCCTCGGTTATAGTTGGCAGCTTTTCAAACACTTAAATGTTTGTGCACTGACCCAGGACCAACTGCCAAAAAAAAAAAAAAAAAAGGAAACCTTTCCCCTGACACTGAGGTCAGCATACTGAGCAAGTGCAGTAATAGCAATATCCACTCACCTCAATTTGGAATGGGTTAGGTCTCTCCAAGTCTCTCTTGGGGGAAGCACAGGCTTTTCCCAAGGATTTCCCCAAACTCAGGAAAACCCAGCCTGGCAGACTTCATCCAAAATTGCCACCCCTCTTGTTCATCAGTTTCCCTCCTCTGCTACCTTTTCTACACTGACTTGGTGGACCAGGGGTGGGGCGGGGACAGGACTGGCAGCTAAGAGGGTTTTTACAAGCAAAGGGTACTCTTTAAGTATCCAGTGCTGCAATAAAGGCTTCTATGCATGTTCCTCTATTGTGAACATGATCTCTGAGTGTTAATTTTAAATTACCATTATCTATTCTGGTCAGCCCTGAGTGCTCACTGGAAGGACAGATCATGAAGTTGAAGCTCCAATACTCTGGCCACCTCATGAGAAGAGAAGACTCCCTGGAAAAAACCCTGATGTTGGGAAAGATGGAGGGCACAAGGAGAAGGGGATGGCAACAAAGAGGGAAAGAAATTGCTGAATTAACTAACTGAATTGGAATACAAAAAAGGGAGGTGTGAGGAGGTCAGGGAAGCAAGGAAATGAATGTAAGATGGAAAGATTGATGTATTTTTTAAAGTGTTTTTTATCTTTTTTTGCATTTTGCATTTTCTTTTATTCTTATTTCTGTCTTTTCTTCTTTTCTTTTTATCTATGTAATTTCTTTCTTCAAAACCTTAATAAATATCATTTAAAAAAAAAAGGATAAGGGTACGACAGAGGACGGGATGGTTGGATAGTGTTCTCGAAGCTACCAGCATGAGTTTGACCAAACTGTGGGAGGCTGTGAAAGACAGGAGTGCCTGGCGTGCTCTGGTCCATGGGGTCATGAAGAGTTGGACACGACTAAATGACTAAACAACAACAACAACATTCTGGTCAGTATGTCAAGAAGATTCTCACCCCCTTAAAAAATGGTATGCTGCTTATGTATGGAGACAAATTCCAGAAATAAGTGGGGGGGGTGGAAACAGGTGCATGTGAGGGACATGAAGATGCAATGAGCATCACAAAGTTGAAAGGATCTTTGACCCCCACCACCACCACCAGCACACACAGACTCCAATGCAGAATCTGCAGTGCAGGATGCAACTATAGAGCCCATCAGAGATGACCATCCATAGAATCAAAATCATTTTGAAGTGAGGTTGGGGAAAGGACCAGAACTCTGCAGGCACTTCACTCTACCATACCCACCAAAGTTGATGGGCTGCATGTGTGTCTGTGTCTGCATGTAAGCCAGTTGCTAAGATCACATAACACTTGTACTATCACAAAACTGAAACCCATCCCTAAACAAGAAGCTGGATTATTAACTGGTGCTATCATGAGTAGGAAATGAGTTTAAACACTTCCACACACACTTCAGTGATGTCCCAAAGTAAACCACTTCATATATAAAACATGGGACATCTTTTCCTTCACTTTCAAACCCCAGGTTTGGCAGGAGGGGAGGCTATTCCTCCTCAGTCATTTTAAAATATAGCTCATATGTATTTATGCATATGTATTTATATCCTGCTAATAACAAAAGTTGTCTTGGTAATGTATGTGTGGGAACATTATTTACCTCCTTCTTGGGATCAAGAGGTCTCTGTCTTTTTCAGTTTGGGATAACAGGGTGAAGGGCATGGTTTGGAATAACAGACTTTGCCATGACTCTTTATATACCTGAGGCAATGGTCTCAGTGATGGATGAGAGAGTTGAGGATGAGTGGAAGAAGAATGATAAACCCACTCCTTCTCACCATCACTTCTATGCAGAGAGCCCAGCTTGTCTGTTTGGGGAATGGATGAGAGGGATAGTTGTGAGCAGGAAAAGGAAAGGAGTGGACTTCTCCATCCCTCCTTCCTTCTTGAAACTTTATCTCGTTAGTTCTACAGCTTACACTGAAAATTACACACCAAAAGTCTCCTCCCCCCTTTTTTACACTGGAATCCATTTGGTGTAAGCATGCTGCATGATTTTTGTGTACATACCACAACACACCATGCATCAAGCAAAAGAGCTGTGCTTACATGTGGCAGGAAGCCATGTCCCAACAAGTGTACCTTCTGCATGCACATGTAGTAGACAACAGATGAATTTGCCACGTAGCTTGGGTAAAGTTTTTCCCAACAAAGAATGAAAAAATAGACTTGTGTGCAGCAGCCATTAGGGGTATGCTCTATATTCTTCAACAAATCAATATATATTACTTGCATGCAAAGATTAAAGCTTGGAACTAGAGAGATACTCTGGGGTTCTTCTCCATAGGCTTATTAGAGGTTGATAGAACACTCAGCATGGTGAGCATGGCAACAGAATTGTGGATTCCATACATTAATGGTATAGCTGGAATGTAACAGAGGTAACCGACTGTGCCATTACAATTTCAACACAATTTTGTAACAGGAGTCATTATCAAGGTGACAGCACTATAGGAGTTACAACTGTGCCCTACCACTGTATCCAAACCACATAGTGACACCAGATGTCAGTCCAAAAGTTTCTGTAGCAAACAAGCAAGGGCAGATTTAGCTAGTGCTTTTGTCCTGGATAAATCTGAAGGAAAATCAAAATGAGCATGATACAGATGGGGGTGGCGGTGGTGGAGGGAACTCAGACAGCAAAGTAAGCATATTCCCTAATAAGGAAGTCCAGGAGCAAAAGGTTACAATGGGGTCAACACAGACAATGAGAACCTGTCACTTCCCATCTGTATCTATGGAAACCAGCAAGAGGCTAGAAACAGAGCTGACAAAATTATTGATTGTGCAAAATTACATTCAGCCACATGTGACATTTAAACCTTGGTGCTTAGGTGCCCAATACAAGTGAAGTAAAAAAGCCTCTTTTAAATGCTTCCAGTCTATATTTATATATAGGCAGTCAATGGTTAGCACGTACTTATTGCAAGGATATTTTTAAGATCAGGCAAAGTTCTGGGGAGGAAGGTAATCTTGCCTGCCTTCAATATTGTCAAAAGGAAAATATGCGTATTTTAACCAGAATGCAGTTACCACAGTTCCTCTGTACTGTAAGTAACAATTATGTGAGAGGGACAAAAGCAAAATCAAAGCAAGTAAGCAATAAAGAATTCAGTGTCAATCAAAGCTGTGGGGGTGGAAAAATATGTTGAACTCCCAAGTGTCACCTTAAACATGTTGGTAATCAGCATCTAATTATCAGATGCATAGGGCTAAACAGTTTTCAGAAGCACCAGCATCACATTTCTATGTGCAGATGGCTTTGATCTCAACTGAGCAATTCACACAGACATGGTGATGGACCTCGCCAGGATACAAATTTCAAAGTTAAGGGGCAGACTTCTAACATCCCTGTGCTGCTCATCACTGCAGAGAAGGCTATTTCGAAAGTACAGCCTGGGCTGATTGCAATGACTGTGACATTTTAAAGGCTCCTAAAATTTAATTAAGACAGCTGACAGGGCCTGAGTGGGCCCTCAATTTGGTAGTAGTAATGGGCCTGCGGGTGCCAACCTGGGCCGCATCCAGAATTGCCACTGTGAAGTTGTCTGGAGCCCTGCCTAGCACTGCTGCACCCAGCCCCACACCTCACATATCCTAGCACTGGCTTAGCTCTGATCCATTGCAGCTAGCCACAATTTGAAATTACCCCAAATAAAATGCTTGACATCAATGTTAAACACTGCATTTTGAGAAAATTTAGACCGGTCCAGAAGTGCCACCCATTGGGGTAAGGAAGTTCAGGGGAGCGAGTGCAGCGTTGTGCCCCAATGCAATGGTGAGTGTTAGCAGCAGTGTCAGGTGAGCAGCAGTGTCAGGTAAGGGCCCCATGGCAGCAGGAAGTAATGTCAAACTCAGTAGGCCCTGCCAGTGTGTCTGGGGTATGACTGTTGTCCAAATATGCCAAGTACTGCAGCTGTGCCTGATTTTAATGGATGAAGGTTTCAATACGTCCCAAAAAAAAAAAAGCCATTCTGACCTAGTAGACTTGCATAGTTTTGAATTGTTAGCACTTACAGAATAGATTTACTGCTTATAATAATATACTGTAGATACAAAATACACTTACAAAATAGATTTAACAGCCCAACGCAGAACAAAAAATGTTACACTAGAATAACTAATATAACATGGAAAGAAGAAAAGGGTCGGCTGAAATATATAGGTAGGTTTTAAGAAACACAAAATACAAAGGAGGTTAAAAAGAAGAGAATGTCTATGTGTGCATGTTCAAAATATTTTAATTGAAAGTTTTCAACATAAGAAACAATAAAAACCAATCTAACCTAAAAAAGGAAAAGGATAAAGAAGAGCAAAAATAAGAGAGAATAAAAAAGAAATAAAAATTGGGTATAAATTTAAATATAAATATACGGTTAAGTCGCAACTGCTTTGTTAATGTATCCAAATGGACTAGATCATCTTCAAATCTCTTGTGAAGAGTGAAAATAGAGAGATTTTCAGGTTTGCATTAGCTTGTCATCTTCGCTGAACCCACGCTGCACAAGTCTGCAAGTTTATTATAGTCTTAATTATTTGAAGTCAGCATTACTCGATGTCCTGGAACTTTCTCAGACGGGGGGGGGGGGATAGTACTTCCCTTTATGCACTGGGATGTGGTGGGGGGACTGGAAGAACGAAGTGTCATGCAAGGCAACACATTTGCCTGACATTTTGAAGCATCTGTTCAGAATCAGTACGAAGCACATGCCTCATGCACATACCAGCTTACACCAAATCAGACCCATCAGTTCAGTAGACGGTTCCCACAGGTGCAAAGTTACCTCCCTAGCAACCTATAAAATGTTGCCGAAAAAAGTGGGCTAAAGTTATTAGGCAGAAAACCTCAACATTGTACAAAGCTTAGAAAGGATTTAGGCTACAAAATTGTCCCAAGTTCAGGTATGGCAGAACCAATTTGTAAAACAGCAGAGACCAAGATGAAAGTCAAACACGCCACCCTAATCTCAGAAGGTAAAGAGCATCCAGGTTATTCAAGAAACTGGCACACAGTTAACAGGAAACCAATGTACCACCTTAAATGAGACGTAAGAATTTATCATTTGTATAATTCTGTGTGTGTTTAGGTGCTCAAAGCTGCCTTGTAGAAAGGCAGGGGATTAATTTTAATTTTAAAAAGTACTCCAAGGTAGATATTCACAATTATAAGGCATCAAAAGAAAGAACCAATGATATTGCAAAGTGCAATAATATCCATGTTCATTTTTTAAAATGGAGGAAGAAGCACATATTTTCTGTTTCCAAGCATCTCCTCCAAGATGGATCACAGGAATAGAAAGAATTTTTAGCATGCTCCTTCATACTTGTCCCAAGCAGGGTTTCTCCAGATGAACAGGGGCAATTAGTTCCTATTCCAGGATTAGGAATAGAGTGCCAGATGTGCCAGGTATGCAGTTGTACCCATTGTTACTTTTGAAGGCCAGAATTTCAGCAGAACTAGAAAAGAAGGTCAACAGTTTTGGAAACCTGGTTCTATTATGCTATGCTTTTTTCTGCCTGAACAACAAATAGCATCAATAGTGGCATCAATGCCTGTTGCCTTTGTCCATGGAGTTTTCTTGGCAGGGATACTGGAGTGGCTTGCCGGTTCCTGCTCCAGGAATGATGTATGGAACTCCAGTAGTGATGTATTGATGCTATTTGTTGTTCAGGCAGAAAAAAGCATAGCATAATAGAACCAGATTTCCAAAACTGTTGACCTTCTTTTCTAGTTCTGGTGAAATTCTGGCCTTCAAAAGTGAGAGCTGGACCATAAAGAAGGCTGATCGCCGAAGAATTGATGCTTTTGAATTATGGTGCTGGAGGAGACTCTTGAGAGTTCCATGGACTGCAAGAAGATCAAATGAATCCATTCTTAAGGAAATCAGCCCTGAGTGCTCACTGGAAGGACAGATCGTGAAGCTGAGGCTCCAATACTTTGGCCACCTCATGAGAAGAGAAGACTCCCTGGAAAAGACCCTGATTTTGGGAAAGATGGAGGGCACAAGGAGAAGGGGATGACAGAGGACGAGATGGCTGGACAGTGTTCTCGAAGCTACAAACATGAGTCTGACCAAACTGCGGGAGGCAGTGAAAGACAGGAGTGCCTGGCATGCTCTGGTCCATGGGGTTACGAAGAGTCGGACACGACTAAACGACTAAACAACAAGTGGCATCAATAGCCAGCTCTTCTGGACACAGCAATTTCCCACGGAATGCAGAGTGATCGAAGTCATTCTTTCAGAATGTATTATATAATAGAGAAAGACTCAGAGGTAGCAAGACTGTGATAAAGCCATGGGTGTGGCGGATGGAAAATGTGCTGCTGCAACCATGGAAATTGTTGCTGGCTGTATCATTGAAAGTCTCAAATTCACTCTTAGGTTTCTTTACAATATCATAAGCACGTACCGGGCTGAGGACAAATGTTTGGTGGCTGTTTTCATGCAGGGGAACAAGCAGTGCTCTGCAGAAGAGTCAAAGAGCACAAGCCTATGAATGTTTACTCAGAAGTAAGTGCCATTGTGTTCAATGGGGCCTACTTCCAGGTAAGGATCCACAGGGCTGCACTTGACTTTCCAATTAACACCCACTTGAGATGTACTTATTCCAAATCCTGAAAGATCAAGTCCCAAAGTATCACTCATATGGATTAGGATGTAGCATCCAACAGAATGAAGGGAGATAAAGACCAATTCTCTGGACTTAAAAGTAATTATTGGAATCTTTTCATTTCAAGACATCTGCTTGTTGGCTTTGATAGTGTGTAATCTCTTTCATTGTTAGTATGCTGAATGCATCAATTAAATCCTATGGTTTCTTACTAGCCCAATGTAAGGCTTAGTACAGCATCCTGACCTTGTAGCTAAGGTTTCCAGTTCCATCAGGGTGGGATCAGTGGGAAAGGTTCTTTCAAAGCAACAGTAGATGCTCTGTTTTATAGAAGCCAGTGGTTAAACTAGTGTGATACTGAAGTTTGAGAGCTTAATCTGCTCCTCCAGAAACTTGTTCTTTCACCCCTCCAAGACATTACTGGTTTTGGCAGTAGCGACAATTCTTTTTCTTTTCTTTTTTTAGAAATAGACACAGTGCTGGGATGGATAGAGGCACTTCCTGGGATATCAGTCATTTGATGAGTGGAGATGTGGAATAAGCTCCCTCCTCAGCTGATCTGCACAGATTCTAATGATTCTCAAAAGCCAGCCAAAGAGCCCCTCCAAAATGCCCAGGTTTTAGCAAGTCTCCAAAGGATGTTAGATTATAATTGGCTACCCTCTGCTTCCTGTAGAAAGGAATGACTTTCTGCTCTTTGATGACTTCCAGTCAGAAGAATGGGTCCCATAGGTCTTCAACACTTCATAGAGGTATTGCAAAGGAAATATTAAAAACACAAGTGAAGTGGATTCCAGTAACATTGAAATGTTGACCTTTATCCAGACATTCATTAGCGCATAAAGTCAGGTCTTACAAAGCATCACAGGATGACCATCTAAGAGACCTCAACAGTCACCACCACCATGGCTTTCATCTATGAAGTAACTAAAAGGTGAGTGTGGCCACAGATTTTTCTCCATTCTTGTTTTATAACTTACTGAATCACTTCTAATTCCACCTTTCTTTTGCATTCCTATTGGTACTTGATACACTAGAATGTACAGAGGTTTTCTGCCTCATCCATTCAGCTTCTAAGCATATGTCAACACAATGACAAAGCAATCTAAAATATTGTGACATCACAAAAATGATTTCAGCTAAGGTCAAAACACAGGCAGGATGATCACAAGCAAGAAGGGTCATTTAGCCTGCAGAAGAGTGTTCGCCTAGCCTTAATCCTCATGATTAGAAAAAGTATGAATAGAGACTTGCAAGTGAAACCACTGAACTACAGTTCTTCAAGAGGTTCAAAGCTATCACCTGTGGACTGAATGGAGACAAAGGATTTTTATCGTGCTACATGAGTCAATTGGCTTATCACTGCAGGGAAGTCTGTGCTATCACCAACTGTCTTTCTATGTGTGAATGGCCACTGTTAATAACGTTAATTATCTACATCTGTACTTTTCTGCATGTAATTTCCCCCCTCCAAACCACACACAAATGCACACAAGTGCATGCATCACACATATATACTATACACCTGTAGCTCAGATTCACACTTCAAACACCTAGACTGCAGCCCATGAATGCTTGGGCCACAAAAATAGGGTTCACCTTTAAGGCATTCATCTTATTTTCAAAATAATGTTTTGCAGATCTTGCACACCTCTCTCAGGGCATCTTTTACACCCAAAGTGACATAGAAAAGAGACATTGTATCCAAACAGGAGAGCCTTTGTTGAACTATGGGCGGAAATCCAGGTATTTGGCAGAGAAAGTACATTTTCTTGTTTACTGAACAAAACATCCAAGTCTTTCCATTACCAGTTAAGAAAGACCTTCTAAATGGTACTACCATCCCTTCCTTTCTTTAGTGCAAAGTAAAAGAATGGCACTGTCTGCCTCAGCCGGTCTGAGCGTTGCCATCCATGACACAGCACTTCTGGCACTGTCACAATACATTTGCAGGTGGCCTTAGAGAGAAATGGTGCACCCTTCATTTTACAATTAGTACGGGGAGAAACTAAACTGACCCTCTGCAATTTATAGATCTTAATACCAGTCTATATGTTAGCAAGAGTATCTCCCCAAACCAAGGCTGCTACATCCCCCCCACACACATTGCAAGTCCCTCCCACCCACGGTGTCCCTTGGCTGCAACAGGTGAAAGCGGTTCTGTTACACAGGGTGCTGAGCTGAGGGAGTTTAAAATTAAGAAGATCCATCATTAAGAAGATCCATTTCGGGGTGCTAAATTTTGGCCTCACACAGGATGCCGTAATATGAAAGATTACCAAAGTCTGCCACTGGCTGCATCTGCCTAAAGCCATCCTAGCCTCCACTCAAGGAAACCAACCATCTCTTACAGGATAAGCAACAGGAACTTCCCTCTTCAGAAGCAGTATGGCTCTAAATACCAGGTGCTGGGGACAAACAGAGAATGTAGTTGCCCTTGTAAGCTTCCCAGAGGCACCTCAATGGGCATGACCATGAAACAGGAAGTTGCTCTAGACTGGGACAAGTGACTTGTTGAAGACCACAAGCTGAATACAAGGCAGAGGTGGAATATTATGCTCAATAAAGCCCACAAATAATCCCCACTACCCAAAATTCTTCTCTCCTCAAAAATTCATTGTCCATCAGATTCCTCTAGGTTAAATTACTGCAACATGTTATATGTGGGCTGCCTCTGAAGATGGTTCAGAAACGTCAGCTGGTGTAGAATTCAATGGCTAGGTTGCTCACTGGGGCAAGATGGTTTGAGCATATAATACCAATTCTGGCCCAACTGCACTGGCTGCCAATTAGTTTCTGGGCCTAATTCAAAGTGCTGGTTTTGACCTATAAAGCATTAAATGACTCAGGGCTGCAATACCTCAAGGATCGCCTTCCCCATATGAACTGATCTGCACCCTGAGATCACCATCTGAGGTTCTTCTTCATGTGCCTCCTCAACGAGGTTTGGAGGGTAGCAACATAAAAATGGACCTTTTCTGCAATGGCTCCCTACTTGTGGAATGCCCTCTGCAGGGAGGCTCTCCATCTACATATCTTTAGGCGCCAGGGGAAAACATTCCTCTTTGGCCTTTGGATCATTAAACAATCTGTGGCCTTTTGAACTGTGGGGTTATTGTCTTTGTTTATTACTATATTCTGATTTTTATATATATATTGTAAGCTGGTCTGTGATTCCTGGATGAAGGATTGTACACAATTTAATTAATAAATAATAATAATCCCCTCTAAATCAATTCCTCTTTAATTTCTATAAAATATTCCTTTCCCCTGTGCCTTCCCAGTTTCCCCTCATCTCATTCATGAGTACCTAGAGCTCTCCTTCAGTGCAACCCAACCACATGCAACAATAGTCTGATCTCAGTTGCCCAGCTTCCAGCTGAAAGGCATAGGATCTGATAGCAAGCAAGACATGAGACTTCAAAAGGGTAGCCACTGTCCAATCAGCAGCCAGCCAACATGCCACCTAGTTCAGTCAGCCTCCCTTTTCAGAACACCTCCACCTAGCAACCCCAAAGATGACAATCTTTCACTGCAGGGGTAGAAGGAAGGTGAACCTTAAGAATCACTTTCTGGACCATCAGATCCTAAAATACAAAGCAAAGCAAAAGGACCAAACAAGGGCAAGGGAAGATGGTGATTTGACATGGTATTGTCAAGGTTCAGCCCTCCCCAGACCAAGGCAACAGGACCCCACCCCCTCAGCAGATCTCTACTGCCAATAACCCTGAAGATCTGTTGGATCTGCACATCCCTGCCTCAGGCCCCTGGGATTCTGACTGGCTCCCAGACCCTCTTCCATCTACCCCAGAGTCACAGAAGCAAATGAGATGGTGAGCCAGGCAGAAGCTTCAGATACACCGCTGGCTGGCTGCACGTGAGGCTTCTCAGGACAAGAGGGGAGTGCTTGGAAGCATTAGCCTAGATCAGGGCCAGGAATAGGCAGAACCTCCAGCTCTTGTACAAGCTTCCGAGCCGAATTTCTTTGCTAATGTGTCAGCCTTCCTGACCTGAGGAATATAGATGGGAGGGCTTGCTGGCAAGGGCACGTTAACCTTGCTGGAAACCACAGGAAGGGAGAGTGCTCCTGTGCTCATGTTCTGCTCCCTAGTTTCCCACAGGCATCTGGTTGGCCACTGTGAGAACAGAATGCTGGCCTGATCCAACAGGCCGTTCTTACATTCTTAGCTGCTCCATGTGGCAAGGTCCCCCCCCCCCACATGGTGACTCTCCTTACTCGGCTGTCATAATTTGCCATGAAGATCCTCTGCCTTGTGCGGAGAGGTTCCATATCAATGACAGAAAACTTTGCCGGTGATAAATTAACTCTCTCTGACCAATAGAATCCATATGGTGAGCGGCACTATGACTGGGCAAAGGGAAGCAGCACATGTAAGCATCTTGCTATGTGTAGACGAATCCTTGATCTACTAAATCCGATATAAGAACTTCTGTTTTGTTTTGGTAATACTAACACTCAAAATGGTGGTTCAGGGCGGGGGACTCCTCATAATTCACCAAAGGTATGGGGAGGATCAGAACTGCTTACATTTTGTTCATCTACTGTCCATATATACTAACCACACTTCTCTGTGTTAATGAGGGCCCCATACCTGCATACACTGTGTATATACTGTATACACAGAGGGGTTCCTCAGTAAATATATGACCACTAAGACATAGCCAGCATCTGAGGATGTGGCCCCACTTCCCCATGTAGTCAGTAGATGTATGCAGGCAGAACATCTGAACAGTCCAAAGGTCTTAGGACAATAAGTTGCTTGTCTATAGGTAGTTTCACAGCTCTAATGCCAAACCAAGGATTTTTCAAACTTGAGGATGGTAGAGTTAGAGAAGACAGAGCCATAAAGCGCCTCTTACCTTATCAAAACGGGTTGCTCACGTGTTGGGTGACCAGAAGAACTGGCAGGAAGCCACAGAGCCCATCTTCCATGGCTTCTGACCCAATTCCAGTCAGCAGAGCTCAGAAGGCACTTGGGGAATGTTACTCTTTGATAGTTTGTGGCCAATAACTTGGTGATCTCAGCCTAGTGATGGTCAACATCACTACATCATAAAATGTGTTGTCACAATTGATGCTGTGGTTAGTGCTCTCAGAGGCCCAGAATTCAGAAAGATTCCAGTTAAACTATCATTTACCCAAAGGGTTAAAGTCACCTTTAGTTATGGAAATAGCCTAGGCTTCCCATGTCATGTTTACTTAATAGAGCTGGTGGAGGTGGGGTGGGGTCATTGCTAAGAAGGCAAGGTGGTTTAAATCTCATATAAGTTGTGCACTCATTTGATAGAATGGTGGCTTGCCTAAGTCTACTAAATTCTTCCCCTTTCTGCAGTACTAATCTACCTTACAGGATTGTTGTTACAAATAATGTAAGGTAAATGTAAAAGGTAAAGGACTCCTGGATGGTTAAGTCCAGTCAAAGGCGACTATGGAGTGCGGTGCTCATCTCGCTTCAGGCTGAGGGAGCCGATGTTTGTGCACAGACAGCTTTCCAGGTCATGTGGCCAGCATGACTAAACCACTTATGGCACAAAGGAACACTGTGATGGAAGCCAGAGTGCACAGAAACAACATTTATTTTCCTGCAGCAGCGGTACCTATTTATCTACTTGCACTGGTATGCTTTTGAACTGCTAGGTTGGCAGAAGCTGGGACAGAGCAATGGGAGCTGACCCCCTTGCACGGATTCGAACTGCCGACCTTCTAATCGGCAAGCCCAAGAGGTTCAGTGGTTTAGACCACAACGCCACTCGCATTCCTTCACGGATAATGTACATACATTGAACTATCTAACCTTTTTATCACATGCTATTACCATTGTGTGTGTGTTTAGTTATATATGAGAGAATATATGAAGAAAGACCAAACAGACTTTTGCTGAAGGTTAATTGCTGTAATTGCTGAGGGTTAATTGCCAAAGAAGACAGGAGAGAGATGAAAGACTCAAGGATTGGAGGTGCAATGCCTCTGAATACCAGTTACTTGAGAATATGAGTGGATAGTGGGCCTTTGTGCTCATGTCATGCTTATGGACTTTTCATGTACATCTGGTTGGCAACTGTAAGAACAGAGTTCTGGGCTAGATAAACTTCTGTTCTGATCCAACAGGACTATTCTTCTGTTCTTACATAGTATAGAGAAGTTTTAAATGTTTGATATTTTACTGTGTTTGATGTTTTAATTCACTGGAAGCCGCCCAGAGTGGCTGGAGCAACCCAGTCAGATGGGTGGCATATAAATTATTATTATTATTATTATTATTATTATTATTATTATTAAGACCTTAATTTCAAGATATGTTAGCCTATCCATGCTATTTATTGAGTCCTGTCTGGGGAAAAGGCAGGGTATAATATAAATATAAAATATAATAATTTATCCAACCCATATTAACCTGAGGAGCTTGGTATGTTTTTCCTCAACTGAAGCACAGAAGACTGTGTAATTTGCTGTGGGAATTTATCAAGTAGGGTATTTAGCTGAGCCAGCAAAGCCCTAGGCCTTAAAATGTCTGACTCACCTTTCTCAATGAACAAAATGGACTGGATTGTTCCACTGCAGTGAGACAGGATACTTGTGCTAATTTTCAAACATCCCCAATGGGGTGAAAAAGGAAAGGGATCAGGAAAAAGGTAGTTTGTCTGAAAGACAAAGCATTATAGAACCTCAAGACTAGTCACCACTTATTAAGTATTGAACATTCTCTTCCATGGCATACTCCTAGATTTAACAAAGAAAGTGGAATGGATTATTATTTTCCTTCACTCCCCCATCCTAGACCTCTGAGTGCAACCTAAATTTAAAGCAACACTCAAGAAAGTTACATTCTCATAGGGCACAACAATGCTAAGTTATTTGTGACCATGTTTTAAGTGGGGTGATGCAAAAGATTTTCAGATGTGGAACACCATAAGCATTTGGTCTGTCAAAGAAAAGAGTTTGCAATTTGCTCTATTATGTAACCCACTGTACTTCCTCTAAGAACACTGAATTCTTTACATTTGAGGTGAAATCAAATGGCAAACATCCTTTCAAACTACCAAAACGATTACACAATGCTTCAACATCCTCAAGAAAAACACAATTGCTATTTAAGTCCATGCAGCCAGCTACATTAAGGCTCAGCTACCAAATGTGATCTGACAGGGTGATATTTGCAATGCAATTAACTGACTTCAAGAATACCATGCACCTTATTGTTAATTATATGTTTGTGAAATACTACAGTCTTACTTAAAGACTATCTTTCACTTTGGCTTTGTTGGCTGGTTCTGAGCATCACCGCTCATCACAATAGCTTTGAAATTCAGAAGAAATGCACTATATGCTTCACGGCTTTACAGTAACAACAAAAATTTAATTCTACAATATATGTAATCCAATTGGGCAAAGATAACAAGAATTTTAATAATAAGAATAAGAATAATAAGGATAATAATAAATTGTCTAGTAGTACCTTATAGACCAACTAAATTTGTTCTAGTATAAGTGTGCATGCAGACAAAAGCTTATACCAGAACAAGCTTAGTTGGTCTATAAGGTGCTACTGGACAATTTAAAAAAAAAAAAAAAAATTATTTCGACTGCGTCTGGCCAACACAGCTACCTACCTGAATCAAGGATTTTAAGAGACCAGAACAGACTAGTCAATGTATCATTTCTACCCTGTTGGGGGGGGGGGGAAATCACCTATACTTCTTTGGTTCAAGCATAGAAGTCTGCTAGAAGGCGGAGAGAGAAATTAGACAAACTGCCTTCCCATAAACAAGTTAAAGAGAGCCCAAAACATTCAGAGTCAGGTATTGTACTATTTATGTAGTGCCATGCACATAAATTACAATACGTCCTGGAACATCCCCCCCCCCCCATAACATCTATAATACACAATACATGTTTTGTTCTTTAATAGGCCTCCTGAAATATTGCCTCTGGTGTTTGGGTTTATTTTAGAGCAAACATAAGGAGATAAGAAACAAGGTTGTTCTCAAAGCAGAAGGGTGATTCATACCTTTGTGAAAAGTGAATGAATGGCCCTGCTTGACAATCCCAGGAAGAAAAGCTAAAGCGCCATCCAGGACTAGCAGTGCTGAAATCTTTGTAACAGCACTTCATAAAGGACCGTAGTAGCAGAACAACCGTGGGGCATTCTCCTGCTATGTACTTAAACCAGAGTCATTTAAATGAGAGAACTTCAGGGACTTCACAGGCACAATCATAGGTAGACAGGAAGCTGCCTTATACCAGATCAGATTATTTGCTTGGCTAGCCCGGTATTGCTATCACTGGCAGCAGTTCTCCAAGGTCTCAGGTAGAGGTCTTTGCCAATACCCGCTACCTAAGAGTTTCGGAGATCTCCTGCCCAGAAAGTATGTGCTCTACCACTGAGTTATGACCCTTCCCCCCCCCATGGGTGCCTATTACAAAGGCCCATTTCTCTGCCTGCTATAGACATCTGCGTGTATGTCACAAGAACTTGAGTACAAAAGCCAATGAGCTCACAACAAGCACACTTGTTACTGGGCCTGTTACAAATCTGAAAGCAAGGCAATTTAAGCAATGGCATGAGAGTACAGTTCAGCATACAGACTGATCTTTATCATAGCAGAGCCATGCTGCACCACTGAGAACATTAGCGGCTCTCATGACTTTCCACAAAGAGAGTAGTGTAATTACAACATTAGGTGCTGGTGGTACCATATATAACAGAGAGGTACAGCCTGACTAAGCGCCAGTCATCTCTGTTACTATCAGTAGAATGAAGTCAACACTATTAACGCACTACATTAATGTCAGCTACACAATAAAACCTAATAGAGCACATTGCCAGCAACCTACAGATTTTTAAAAGCTATGCTAGCATCAACACTGATGTTTATTCAAAAGTGGGCCTATGTTCTAGCTATGCAAATATGTGAAAGGTAGAAGATGTGCCTAATATGCTGCTGCCTGTGCTCCGAAGGACAGGTTACTTAGAATTATTTTAATTACACTTGAATGACACAGGATCTTGGAATTGAAACTAGAAAGAAGCACTCTCAAAGGATTCAGCACCCTGGACAGTTAATAAGACTAGTGTTGCCCTTTCCCAAGAGCCCTAATATTTCAAGGTAAAAAGGTGGCTTTAGATAATATGCATTTCTTACATGGCAAGGCTATTTTCCACATCAGCACAGGGATCTCCCACTCCACTCAAATGCAGAAAGGGTCACACATCTGCGTCATCATACTTCTGCACAACAATGCCAGTCAGAGGGGGAATATTTATTGCTTGCACTGCAAAATTGTCTTAACCTTCTTCATAAAAATCTAGGAGGATTTCAGGGTATAACTGCAAGATTCTTGAAAGCAGTACCATCTGAAAGCTACTGTTATGTTTTCAAAAGACATTTCCCTTTGGAGAAAGCTCGGGAAAGATGTTTTCCCCTGGAAAGCTTTGAAACATCAATTCACTATATACATTGAGAATCATGTTAAATCCCTTAACATCCAAAGCTTATCTTCTCTTCATTATGGCTCTTGTCCAAATGAAATC
The DNA here is from genome assembly GCF_965113315.1 of Podarcis vaucheri. Taxonomy (NCBI): domain Eukaryota; kingdom Metazoa; phylum Chordata; class Lepidosauria; order Squamata; family Lacertidae; genus Podarcis; species Podarcis vaucheri. The sequence continues at coordinate 65,248,326 of NC_138764.1, read as the reverse complement.
CAAAGCATCCTTTCTGTGTCAAGTCATGGGGTCTTTTCATTCAGAACAGCAAGCAGAGGATCAGCTTTCTCTAAAACCAAAACCAGAATATTTGTGCTGCTGAATATGCAGCAACTACATTGCCTTTGGTAGCACTTGGCTATGTATCAATTCTCTATGCATACATTGCTGCCCAGAGTGTTCTGAAAAATGGGTGGGATATAAAATGATGAAATACATAAGATTGCCTGCAGGCTACATCTGAGCTCTATTCAAATCGCAACATGATACTGAAGGTGTCACAGACACAGGAATTGGCCTAGTTGAACCAACACTTGATTAGAGAGAAGTGATACAATGAATATTAAGTGGTATGATTCTACAACTCAGACTAGCTGTCTGCATAAATATAATCAAGATGGTAGTATTTTACTAATGGGGTGGGGGTGGGGGGGTATAGGGAAGAATCCTCCAGGTGCAAAATGCTGTGCTTATTGAGTCCAATGTATTCTGATTACAGTACATTCTTCAAGGGCACTCTTAAGCAAAACAAACTTGAGTCTGTGGTCCCCAACTCTATTGCAAATGATTGGAAAATAATTGAGGTCAACACATTTATTTCATCCGCTTCTCCATTATTTGGTACCTTTGCATTTTTCTTTTATTTGATGCAACACCAAGGATGCAACACCAAGCAAGCAAATGTCTGCATTTGTCTATATTCATAGGACCCTCTCCCCACATATAAACCTCCTAGTTTAAGATCTGCTTTGAGGCTTGCAGAAGATTACATGGGTGGGACTGAACATGTGACTGGAATTGTATGGAGCACCTCCACAGGCAAATCAATGAAGCACCAACATTCTTAAAGGAAGACAGTTTCCATCTTTCAAAAAAATTCCAAAGATTTTAAAGGGTGATGTGTGGTTTTGTTGCTTTTATCTTGTTGATCTTATAGGAGGTTTTTAAACTGCTCTGTTGATTCCGATACCTGCTGCTGCTTTGGATCTGTTGATTTCATTTGTTTTATTATTTGGATGGCTTCTATTGTGGGCAGCTCTGAATATTTTTAACAGAGAAAAGTGACACATTAATAATTCTGAATTAGATTAATTGGGATATACAGGGTGTTAGGAGAGAGGTAGTACCTCTGGTGGGGGACATGTAGTGCTCCTTCTGGGGTAGTTTGTCCCCCTTTGTCCCCACCCTGCACTCTGCAATCACCTAGAAGTTATTGCGACAGCAGCCACACCACAGAAGCAACTTCAACTGGCTGGCTAAACGAGGTGAGGGGAGCTGATGGGTCTCAAACCATACATGAGTTAAGGACCTCTCCTGCATATGAAGACAGGCTCTGGCAGATTGATCAGACGAGACCAACAGTCAAGAAGGCAGTTTCTGCATGTTCAGTAGAGAGGACAGATAGGGCTTGTCAACCTGGGAAGGTACCCCATTCAGGAGAAGGAAAACATTGACCCTAAATCTCCACTGCCTTGCAGAATATCTTTGGGAGAAGAAAAGGCCAAGGAGTAAACTCTACACAAATCCGGAGTTGAGTCCCTAAGACAGTTGGATGGTGCCTTGTATGCCTCCTTCTGGCAGCTCCTGCACCCAAGCTGGTGCTAATCGTATTGCTCTGCTTTCCTTTGGACCATATCTGTGAGGCTGAGAAGGCAGGGTCTTATCGTCTGGGCACCCCAGAATCTCCATACACACAGCCCTGGGCTTGCGCCCCAGGGGAGGCCACTTCAGTGCCGCTAATGCAGTGATTTGACTTCACCTCCAGAGGTGCACTCCACTGTCTCTCGAGACAGATGCCAACAACAGATGCATTTCGATATACCCAATGGACTTCCCTGAATTCCCTCTGTTACAATTATAGAAATAAGGTGGGTCCTAAAATATGGAACTTAAGTGCCAAAAGTCAGAGCAAAAAGGTGTAACACAGATCTGTATGCATAGGAGAGCTGCAGACTGGTACTTTATAATGTGTCATGTTTGTAAATGGTGTTTTGGAGACTTCTGGCATGTTGGGTGCATCTGTTACCTAGATTAAAGCATTTAACAAGCAGCACATGCTTCTGAATGCATTAGTGCATACTCCAGCCGGCTTTAACTTCACACAGTGGTACCTCAGGTTAAGTACTTAATTTGTTCCAGAGGTCCGTACATAACCTGAAACTGTTCTTAACCCGAAGCACCACTTTAGCTAATAGGGCCTCCTGCTGCTGCCACGCCGCCACAGCACGATTTCTGTTCTCATCCTGAAGCAAAGTTCTTAACCTGAAGCACTATTTCAGGGTTAGCGGTGTCTGTAACCTGAAGCGTATGTAACCTGAAGCGTATGTAACCCGAGGTACCACTGTATAATGTATAATTGTGTTTCCTTAAGCAACTCTGGGAACTGTAGTTTTATAGAGGCACTGATAATTCTGTTGGAGAGTCTTCCTTGATTTCAAGAGTAGGTTGGTGGCGCTATTACAACTGTATATGGCAGTCGCACCCTAGGTACACCAAGCATGTTTATAGTATAGTTTACTGAATGTTAAAATGACTGAAGCATAGGATAAACTGGGGGTGGAAATCTTTGATTGAATTGGCATGGGATATGCTTGCAGAAATAGCTTTAAAACATACAAGCAAACTGACACCCTTACCTTAAATGCTGGTACAGGGCATTCAAAGCACAGCACATGCAGATTGACAGTAAGTCAGAGAAAATGCCTGCAGAAGTTGAGATAAGGGAGAAGGAGGATAGAGAAGTATCAACTCTTCAATCTTGAATATATAGTTGGTAGCTGCTTCACATGGGCCATTTCTTACCACACATGTGAAAAGGAATGTGGGGAGAGGAAGCAAAAACCCTGGTATCTATTTTGACAGGTATGAACACATGTGGAACTGATGGCAAAAGACTTACAGTCCCCTGCCACCACCCACGTTCACTCCCCTACCTCCCCATTCCGCTTGCTGTTTAATTACACACACACTTCTCAAAGCTCATATAGAAAGCTTACTCAAAGAGTAAGCATACCAGAATTACTGTGCATTTTCCTGCTTCCTGTTCCTCCCTTGCCTCCTGAGATCTTTCAATAAGCTGTTTCAGAAGGGAATTATAAAACACAACATCTTGTACAGCACTTAATACAATTCAATGTGCTTAATAAGCTCATATTAAAAGGTAATAAAGGAATAACTGCCCCGCAGTGTGCTATCCTAAGTAGCTTGTTGCAATCCCTACATCTGTTCTCCAACCTCACTCATTCCACACCTGCAAGCAACAAGAAAACCTTTTGCTTGAGTTAGTCACTTCCAACATTACTATTTACAGGATTTCAGGAAGCAATCGGGTTAGTATACATGCAGCCACTGAATAGTGAAGCCACTGCGGTTCAGGAAGAGGTTGATTTCTGAGGCTTCTATGCTTTTAGCCTTTTCATTTCAGCCTTTAGCCGAAACAAGAGGAGGCAGAGAACTCAAAACATGATAGTCTAGTTATGCTTTCTTGTAAAATTGATGCCAATATTAAAGTCAAACTATTTTCCATTATAAACACTGCTTGATGTATATGCTTCCATCACACACATTTATTAAAGTTTAAATATTTCATTTGGACAGAAATGTTCCTTCACTTACTTGGGAGAGAGTCTTTTAATAAATATCGGGAACTACACAGAACCTCGTGAGCTTCTGATTACTCCACATCTCTGGGATTCAGTTTTTGAGATTGAAATCATACACCCAAGACTATAGTCCTACAATTCAGTTGTGAATTCCAGGACCAAAGCTGCTTCTCATGAATCACCTTTAAAAACATTCACCTGAATCATTCATCCCATGGTATTCCTATTCATAAGGCTTTTAATCTCCTGCTTATTATCTTCTTAACTATGCACAGTAATCCCTATAAGAGGTCTGATACTGTAAAAGCCTCATTTTTATTTAACCCATTCCTTCATAACATTTGTTTCCTTCAATCTCAATAAAAGTATTCAATTAGCATAGCAATGACAGCAAATAAACCCACTCTGAAAGTGCTTCCAGGAGGGCTCATGCAACCATCCCAAATGATTGAGAGAAAGAACTGGGAACAGGTAAAAGGATGCAATTAAATATTTATAGTTTTACAGTTATTTTTTTTATTTAACAAGAATCATATAGAACTTAATTGACAGTTACACATGAGTTACTAGGGAAATGAGCAAACCTATAGCCCTTGATGGTTCGCTTTAAATACTATTACTAATCACACTATTTCCAACATGATAAATAAAGGAACTAATGAGCTTTGATAAGATACTGTCTCACTGACTGCTTTCATATTGCAGTGCTTTTATGTTCTTGATTTATTTTATTGCAATTTAAACTTTTTGGAAGCTGCTCTGTTGAAGGGTTTGGGTGGGGAAGGAATGTTCTACCTGTGGGTTCTGACAGGCTGTTTTCGGGGGAATTAACATGGGGGGTGGCAGATCTTAATAAAATACAATACCCAAGGAAATTTAGGGAACAGGAAAGGCTGTGTACACACTATACCTTTAAAACACATTTTGTTGCTCAAAGAATTCTGGGCACTGTAGTTTACTCCTCACAGGGTTACAATTCCCAGCAACCCCTACAGTGCCCAGAATTCTCCAAGCAAAATGTGTTTTGAATGTGCTTTCAATAGTGTGCAAACGGCCTAAGCATCCATGCCCAAAGGACAAGACAAAGATAAGATCTGCTAGTTTTTTGTTTTCATTCTGATAAACAGATTGTTTTGATGAAGCCTGTAATCCTAAAAACACATACCTGAGAGTACACCCCTTTGTATTCAGTGGGGCTTGCTTCCAAGCAGACACACACATGCTTGCCCTGTAATTCTGGCAGCAAGAACAGCCAACTAGGTGCCTTTTTGATATGGGACTGGCACTGTAGAACTTTGTTTGTGTATTAGGGGGCCTCCCCTTTGCACAGAAGCAGAACAAATCAAGATTAGCCCAGCTTAAAAGAAAACCCCAACTAAGTGCAAAACAAAAGATAACAGGTGGATATGACAGACAGACAGGCGGAGCAGGAGACAATGCCCATCAGAACACTAGGCAATGATCTCAGCACTGCAGCTGCCTAACTGCTGTCAAGTGAACAGATCCGCTGTAGGGGACCTGTTAAGCAAGGATGGATGTGAAACTCTCTAATTAAAACCCAGACCATGCAATTTGATCTGCCCAGTTATCCTGTTTGTGAATATGCAAACACAGATATACACACACTCCACATACAAACCACAGCAGGTATTGTGAACAAGAGAATGGATTAGTCGTTAAAATCACAGAACGGTATGAGCCCCCCTGCGACTAAATGAAAAAAAAATTAAAATATAATCAGTTCTGACTCTTTAAAAGAAGTCTTAAGGAGCCAAGGTCTAAAAACCACAGAGTTCAGTGAAACAAATTAGAAGCGCGCCTTGGTGAACAGATATTAAAACACGCATTAGCTTCTGCAGAGAGAGCATGAGCTGCTCACCAGGCAAAGGACACAGCTGAGTCAGTGAAAATGAGAATGTGTGGCACAGAGAATGAGCCAGTTCATCAAGTCAGTTGCATGATGCCAGCCTGCAGCAATGAAATATAGCACAGAATAACCAGGCAGCACCTCTGTGAATATATCAAATTGCTGCTATCATGTTTTTAAAGATCCATGAAGGGGCAAACGTTGAATATTAGTTTAGAGATAGCTGCCTGACAGGACAATGGGGCTTTTAGTCTCCTTCTACACCTTCTAGCAGGGCTTTAATTATTGCATGGCAGACAGAAATACTAACAAATGCAGCTTTCCTACATCTCAATCTTAGGAAAGTCTACACACTCTAAATTTCTGACTACCATATTTAACAGCAGAAGAGCATTACTACAAAAGAGGTGCCCTTCCTGGTAGGAATGGTGGCATCTGGAACTTTTCTAGACCTACCTCAAGTTTCTTCTGTAGAAATAAGTGTAAAAGTGATGTAACACACACAGTCACAGACCCTCCAAGTGTCCCTATTTTCCAAGAATGTCCCTGATTTAGAGAAGCCTTCCTGGTTTCTGATTTGATCCTGAAATGTCCCACTTTTCCTTAGGATGTCCCTATTTTCATTGGAGAAATGTTGTGGGGTATGGAGTTATCCGATTCCCAAGCCATCTGAAGGCAATCCTGTACAGGGAAGCTTTTTAAAAATGTTTAATGATTTATTATGTTTTTATATATGTTGGAAGCTGCCCTGAGTGGCTGGGTCAACCCAGTAAGATGTGTGGGGTATAAATGGTAAAATAATCATTATGGACTACTTAATTGGAGAAATGTTGGAAGTTATGCAGTCAGTGTAACCACTGATATAAGTAAAAAAAAGTGATCCTTTTCCCTCATGGGATATCCAATAGCCCATATAGAGTCCTTTTGTAGGTTCTCTATCAGTAGGAGAAAATAATAGAGACCAACCAGAGAATACTGAGAAGCAAAGCAGCTAGTAAGCCTGTTCTTTATTGACTGTTGCAACAGGGTGCTTCCCCCACATGCAGAAGAGAGGAGAAAGACCTCAATCAATGGCGCACAAGGCCTTATATATCCATTTTGCAATTCCCTGCCCTGGAGCTCAAGACCACCCCTCCATACATCATACATACATCACAGAAAAGGCGGTCTACAACATAAATTTGAATGCTGTTGTTTTTCCTGTCTGCCAGGTTATATGATAATGCCTTATCTGAGTGCCTTTTCTGGTAGTCTGGCCATTCCTTTGAGATGGTAATTACTTAATTCCTGAGACAATGGGAAGGTTTTTTTTCATTTCCTCCCTCCTTGCAGAGAAACATTTGGTCAGTTTGGGAGTTAAAATGGTTTCAGGACTGTCTTCCTGTGCTGCCTCAGACATGTGGTCCATATATCTATGTACGTGTTTGCTTGGTACATCCATGAACATTTATTATACATCTAAGACCTTAAAAAACTTATAACACCATTCAGCTGGTGGGTGTCAGAAAGTTGCTTCCTCACACTCCACACACTTGCTTCCTATACAGCAGGGACGTCCAACTCCCAAAAAACTGCGATCTACTCACAGAATAAAAAACTGGCAGTGATCTACCCCTTTTGGGGGGTTCAGGTCAAAGTTGTTGAGCTTTTTTAGGTAGGAAAGTCACATTTTTGAGACGAAAATGTCAAAATTGAGTAAAGGGAAAGGGGAAAAGTCGCTCACCAAAAGTTCGCTAACAAAACAATCTACCTAACAGCAAAAATTCCATCTTCCGTTCCAACGTTTATGCAAAAAAGAAGGACGGGGCGAGCAGGTGGGGTCAGATGCTCTTATGCCACCACAAAGGAAAAGGAGACCGCGATCAACCAGAACCTCCCGGGGATCGACCAGTCGATCCCGATTGACCTGTTGGACATCCCTGCTATAGAGGAACTTACACATTTAACGCTTACGTTATAGACAAGTTTGCCATACACAGACTGAAGAAAGCAGAATCACATAATGATTCTTCCAGATAATAAACCCTGGCTTGTTTCAATAAACTGCTTATTTCAATAAACTGCTGTTAAGATCAACCACAGTTTCGAATTTGGATGCAACACTAAAACTGTGATTGACTGAAAACGGAAACAAAAGTTTTTGATCTCTTTCTCATGCCCATGTTGGAGGATGGGGTGGGAGGGTGAGTAGCCACACGGACCCAAAGCTCATGGAGATCACAATGAACAATCTGCAGTTACATCCATAACAGGCCTCAAGCTGGTAAGCTGAAGCTCTTACTACACATGTCTACTAGTCCATCTGAGTTGATGCAGGGGAGGATATAATTCACATGCACACTGCTCTACAAATACAGTGGTCATTTAGGTTCAGATTATAATAATAATTGTGAACTGATCTCCTGGTATTGTTAAAAGGGAAAAGAGAAGGGCAAAAGTTCAGACATCCAAGCAACCCCTCTCTCAGGCAGTCCCTGTAGCAAATCCTCTTATATTAATACCAATTAAACAGTTTACCTAAATGGAAGTAGAGTGAGAACAATGAGGTGGTATACATTTGAGGACTGTAGGGACACCTCTGTTTATGTGTGGAGCGACTTGCTTCATAAGAACATAGGGCGATCTTATACCAGGTCTGCCTGTTGGTCCAGCTGACCTAACACTGTCTCCTCTGACCAGCATCAGCTCTCCAGGGTTTCTGATGTCCTGTCTCTTGCTTTCTGATCCTTTCTAACTTGAGGTGCCAAGAATTATGACCTAGGACCTTCTGCACACAAAGCATGTTCTCTACCATTGAGCTGTGGCTTCTCTCTTCATATTGTCCTATAGAGTTTGAAGATGCTTTCAAAGAGAATGGGCCTTTCTGTTCAGCACAAACACAAACATGCATGGGGAGGCTATCTTGGAGTCAAGCAGCTCCAAGTGGGATCCCTGGCCATGCTCAAAATGCAAGAATAATATATCCCTACTTTATATTTAAAGGCTGTGAGACATTCTGAAACAACAGAATATGCAATCTGAAGCAGCTACCAAAATGCACTGTGTTTTCTCCCTAAAGTTACCCTATATAATTTTCAGGCACGCTCAACAACCTGAATTTCTGCTTAGCCAAATGTTCTTGTTCCCCAGGCCATGTGTATTTTAAAAAGAAAGAAAAAGAGGCTGTCCTGTACTGTTCTATAATGGAGCACTATATACTGCAATTACTTTAGATAAATATAGGACGACAGAGTCCCACATTCTAGAATCTAGAGCATGAAAAAGCCTTAAGATAAATAAAATGGATTTCCTGCCATAGTGCCCCTGCTATCACATTCTATCAGTCCCAGGGAACACCAAACACAACAGGCAAATCAGGCTTCTTAAACTTTAGGAGGTGCTTTGCCTCCGTTGATTATTAGAGTCAGAAGCCATTTCTTTCTATTGCCAGTACATACTTTCTTTAGTGCACTTCATTTTCATGGGAACATAAAGAGACGGCAGTTGGTATTTATTTATTTAGAAAGGATTAGCTACGGTAAGTTTGATTAGCACCAAAACATTCTGAGGAAACAGAGCAATCATGCTGGCAATCAATTTAGCTGTCCACTTAATGGATAAGTATTTTAGGGTAACATGGTTAAGAAAAAAAAATAAAGAGAAGTGCCGGCTTCTCAATCAAGAGATTTTTATTTTTTCTTCTTGCCAGGAGCACATAGGAAGCAGAATCCTTGCTGGTTTTGCCCTAAAAGAGCCAAAGGTACCCAAATAAGTGAGCAAGCTTCTATTCCTCTTATGCATCATCTTGATATAGTTCTTCTCCCAAGAAAGAGAGAGAAAAATCATGTCAGCCCAAAGCAAAAGGCCCAGTCTATCAAAAGTTAAGCAGAAAGTTAGCCCTTGCATACTTCAGTTACAGGCTTGTCCTCATCACAACCTTTAAGATCAACTGTCAGGGCCTTTTTTTACTATTACCCGCGTTACAAGTTCAAATAACAAGGTGTTTGAAAAAGATTCTTGGAGACTGATGAATAACTGCAATAGTCACATAAAGGTCCAAGTCTGAGCTGGAAGGATTACCTCCAAGATGAAGAATAAGTCTTTTAGTGTTGGTGTATTTACTCCGAGAATAATGAATCACTGGCTGCTAGCAGCATATTGCAGGTGTAAGTTGTAGGCATAAGCAAGTCTGCAAAACATCTGGAAGGTGCACTCTCATACAGCCAAAATGGAGCAGGCAGATCTCCCAAAGTCCATGAGACTACTTGTGAGTAAATTCACACAGTTGAATCATACACACACACATATACACAGTATATATTTATAGGAATATAACACATTCCAAAAGAAAAATAAATCTGCTACACAGGCTAGACAGGTTTCATCACCAATGGCCTTATTTTCACAGACTCATGTTTGCCATTGCAAACATCCTTTTAAAATGTGAGCACAACCTCTTAGCTAATTCTACCCACGAGAAGACTTAGGATGATTGCGAGATATTGTTATTTCATATGGGTTCTGTCTAGGTCCCCAAATCCAATTTCTGTAAAGAGGTAGAGACCCAGGGAAAAAATAGTCAGTGTGTTGGTCTAAACATACATTCATCCTGGATCTTCATATGCTGCATAAAGTTGGCCAAAAGGTTGGGGGGTTATTGATGTACTATTTTCAGAGTCGCACCCTAAAAAGGTTAGTTTTAGTTTCTAGGTAACAAATATTTTAATTGAACGTGCCATTTCATACTTGGGGCTATAAACACTGAAATAAATGCATTTCAGTGGGAGAGTTAAACATGTGTTTAACTGTCTCCCATAAAAAATCAATGGGGACTTTAAAATGTTCGATGTTAACACATAGCTGTAATGAATAGCAGCACTGGGTATTGATCAGTGTTCAGTAAGACACAAGAAGCACCTATCCCTAAACCTCAAATGTGACTGAATCAGTGGGGAAGACCCTTTCATTTTGAAAAGTAAAAAAATATATAAATATCAAAATAATCCTCTCTCAACTACTGGCAGTATTTTCCAAGCATACGTTTCAGCTAATATTGTAAGCACACTTCCTGTGTCATAAATGTTATTAAGACATTGAGAGGAGCAGCTAAATCAAAAAGAACAATCTAAAGTCACACTTAGATGAAGTTAAGAGCTGCCTATTGGGGTCCAAAGGATTCCCACACCATGCCAGTACTGGTTAAAGTGAAAGAAGATGCTGAAGGCTGATAATTCAGCAACTAGATCTTGCACTTCCTGAAGACGATAATGGAACTGAAGAGCCTAACATGCTGGGAGAAGAAAAAGTACAAATGATTCAGCACTTTCACCTCCTTGATCAATACCAACTAGGCTGACTCAAATTGCCTATGCAAAGCTCACTTCTTTTAAAATATGTCCACAACTCTGATCCTAACAGCTCATGATGAACATGGCTTTTAATACACAGCATATATTTGCCTCACCCCACCCCAGAAAATATTGTTGTAGCTGCCACACCAGAGCAAATCCCTGTATTCTAGCATCCTATTCCTATCAGAAATGAGTACCAGATGCTCCAGAAAGATGTTCTGCCCTCCCATTTTTAAAGCCATCTGACAGGCAAAGGGATACCGTAGGTTTCCATGAATCCCCAGGGGCCCCTTTAGGTCCAGAATTATGGGGCTTGAGGTTCTTGCTTGTTTTCCAACTGTGCATGCAAGATCTCTCAAGCAACCAACACATAAACACGTCACTGCTATCTGTACCACACCTGAGCCTGTAGATACATAGGCAAAATTGAAAAGAAAGAAATTGCATCAAACACTGGCCTTGATGCTTCTGAGTAGGTAGGAAAGGGGGGATGCTAGTTCAGAGTTCTAGACTGAGCATCTATAAGCTGTCATGTATCCAACACATTTTAGTCAGTTCTCCATTTTTGTTGCTTTAAATCAAAGTGAACTGAAAGACCCAAGACAGAACAAAAAGAGGAAGAATGGCCATTCAATGCATCTGCAGCTTGGTCCTGAAAGGGAGACATCTGCATCTGTATTCCAAGGGTCTTCCTACCTGGAAAAGTCACAGCATCAAGGCCTACTGAGCATCAGACAACAATTCTTCATATATGACAGGAAGCTGAATTACACAGAGCTTCCTCATGTCTGAGGGTTTTGGGATGTCTCTTCCCGGCCTCCTTGCCAGCAAAAAATAAATAAATCAGCCAGAAATGTCAAACATCTCCCCCACCCAATAGAAAGCAGGCCAAATTTCAAGAGGCTGGGTCACATCATTCTCTCCTTTACCCGCAGTAGCAGGATACTGGAGCTTGTAGCTGCCTCAAGAGTATACCCCCCCTCCAAAGCAACTCCAGATGCCCTGCTGAGGGGCAAGGGGGCTCATGAGGAGCAGAAACTGCTTGGCAAAGTGCACAGCCAATGCATGACAGGCAAGACACGGGTCTGCAGTAAGACCAGCAGCAGAGGCCAAGAAGAGCCTTTGGGGTCTGCAGTGGGGCGAGGTGTGTGCTGGGGGGGGGGGGATGAGCTGGTGGAGCCAGGACAGGAGATCAGGACGTTTGGTAGGGCAAAGGTGGAAGCTGCATCCCTTTCCTGGCTCTCTCCCTGCTTGCTTAGCTGCTGCATGACCGGAGCCGCCACCTCCTGATGCCCTAAACCGGGGATGCGAAAGATGCCTCCATCGATCTCCCCGCCTGGGGCCGCAGCTGTCCGATGCAGCCACCTCCGTGGAGAAAGCGCGGCCGCCTTACCTGGCCAGCCGCCGCCGCCGCCGCCCGGGCTGAGTCCCCTGCCTGTTTCCCTGCCGGCAAGGCCAGGCTCACAGCTGCCTCATCGCCGCCCAGATACTCTTCGCTGCTGCTCCGCACCCGCCGCCGGGCTACAAGACCTCTCCGCCGGTGCCCCCGCCGCCGCCGCCTCCTCCCCGCACAGCTCCCATCCTTCTGCAGCGCCTTCTCGCTCAGACTCCCGCATTAGGGCAGAGACCATCGGGCGCGCGGCCGGGGGACCACGTGCGCGCTCCCGGGAGGAGCGGTGGCGGGAGTGCGCGCCAGGGCCCAGGAGCGCGCCTCCTCCTCGTTGTCTGCCGCCGCCGCCGCCGCTGCTTCCACCTCCTGCAAACAGTCAAAGCAGGCAGGCGACGCGCCACGCGGAGATTCCCCTTACTGGTCCCTCTCTCTCTCTCTCTTTCTTTCTTCCTCCTCCAGCAATTAAAGGAGTGGCGTGTCGGTCGATAAGAGGCGCGAGGCAGGGAGGAGGCGGGTGCTAATTAAGAGGGAGGAGGTGATGGATTACCCGACAGAGGAGGCAAGGGGAGAAAGTGAGAGAAGTCATTAGCCGGGGGTCTTGAGTGGGGACGATGGGTTAATAGAGGAATAGGGAAGGAGGGATGATCAAAAGCAAATGGCACCAGGTAAAGCCTCTAATAAATAATGTCGCCTCTTAGTTGCAGCAGGGGAAGCCGACAAACAGCCTTGGGACACCTGAAAGACATTTTTGTTCTAGCATATGCTTTCCTGGACTGAGCCACTCAAGTCCACAAAAGCTGATGCCATAATAAGATTCATTAGTCCTTGAGGTACCCCAGATTCTGTGTTGTAATAAAGAAGGAGTAACTAATCCAAAGCAGGGGGGAATTACATGTGGGACTGGCACAAAAAGCAAGTATTTTCCAAAGGTGGGGTTATGTTACTTGGATGCCATAAAGGCAACGAAGAGTTCTGTGGCAGCTTAAATTTATTATAGCGTAATTTTTCATGGGCGGAAAGAGAGCTTGTCGGGTAGCGTGTTGAATGGGTGGGACAATGGTCGAATTCACTTTCCACCATCATTGTCTGATAATGCACATACACCCGTGGCATTACAAGTACCTCTAAGCCTCTTTTGCACTGTTCGAAAGGTTGTTGATGCAGGATAGAAAGTGGACATTAATAGCTGCTTTTAAGAGAATGGGCGCTCCAGCTCATAGAAGCTTTACCATCGAAAAACAGATGTGGAAAGTGGTGGGAAGGGGCAGGAGGAACCAACAATGTGAACATCATTTATTGTATAGAAAGGGTGGGGGACCTTTTCAATATGTGGTGGACATGTAAAAAGGTAAAAGAATATTGGGAAATTCTTTATAATGAGTTGGAAAAAAACATTTAAAATTACCTTCCCCCAAAGACCAGAGTCCTTTTTATTGGGAATTCCTAGGTGTCAGAAAAGCTTGTTTATTTATGCAGGAACAGTGGCCTGTGTTTTGTTAGCCCAAAAATGGAAAATGAGTGAGGTCCCAGACAAAGAGGATTGGCAACTTAAGTTGTTAGAATATGCAGAACTTGCAGGTTTAACGCATAGAATAAGAGAGCCAGAAGGACATATACCCTATTTAAAGAAGCATGGGAAACATTTATTGAATATATGGAAAATAATTGGATACAACTGAAAACGCTGGCGGCATTAAGATAGATTCAACAGTGTAATTAATGTTTGAATGGTGTAAAAATGGAAAACTGACTTGAATAGTTATAGTAAAATATGCAGGAATGGAAGATATATAAAATGAACCATGGAAAGTGAAGGGAAGTCCTTGGATATCAATAAGTTTGTAAAATGTTTATTTTTAATTGAAAGAAATTTGAAAATTTAAAAGTTATACATGTAAAACAATGAACATCACTTACAAATAAAGTGGGGTTGCTTGCTGCTCCATATTTCAAGCTGCAGCTCCACAAAATGGGATCTTCCCACTTTTCCTCCAGGTGTTTGTATAGAATTGGTACATTTCATTGATCATTTTGACTTGCAATCCAAACTGGCAGAGCAATCCAAACCCTCCATTGTGTTGGGTTGAGTGGGTATGGATTGAGCTAAGATGTCCCTCTGCCCAGTTTTATGGGTCTCCACCACCCTCCCTCTGCAGAGTAACACCAGCAACACTCTGCTGGCATAGACCTCCCACTTCCACCTGCCAAGCAGATGGGTGGAAATGCTGGTGGTTAGTCCCCTGCTGGCAGGAGCCAGCAGAAAGGCTCTAGGCTGGTAGAGTAATCTGCCTGGAAAATAATGTGCAGTCTGTGACCCAAAATACTGCCACTCTAATCACTCCTGGAAACAGGCTGTCCCTGGAATTATAGTAGTTTAAGTCAAACTTGCCCAGAAATGCCACTGGAGAGACACCAAAAGGCTACCATGTGGGGAATTAGATCTCGTGGTGATAAAGAATGGCCTGCGGACCATCCGTTAAGTGTCCAAGAAGTTGTGAGGCAAAAGTATTTTTTTAAGTAGTACTCATGTTATACGTCATTCTAACACACCCTCTTTCAGGAACACAAAAGGAGAAGGTCTGGAGGTGCCACAAACAATAGTCCATCTGTAGCTGTGACATCTGAATATCTTATGGAACATGCTGGTCATGATTTGGCTGTGTTGCTAGCGTGTTACTGTAATCAAATGAGAAAAATGGCAGAATAAAATGCAGATTTTTGAAATGTGGAAGAATGTAAAACCAATTTAACAAAGCTTTCAGACTGAGCATTGTGGATACTAAGGAATAGAAATGCTCTTGGATGTGAGATATTTTTTAAACACTTCCAATATTCCGAGTGTGATGGTGTATTATTTAAAGAATATGAGTAGGTGGGGTAAATCCCAACTAAGGTACCAGGAAAAGGAGGATAAACCTTTACTGCTTGATGGTTTTCCTGCTTTGTGATGTTTATGATGAATTATTTTGACAATGTAATGTTCTCTTTAATGTACCATTATTTCATTTTAATATGAACGCATCACTGCCCTGGGACCTTCCAGTGTAATGTTGATCACAGTAGTTCTAAATAAATAAATGAAAGTTATAAATAAACATCTAAAAAAGGCTTTGTAAGAGTTCAATATTGCAGAATGTTTGAAACCTGTTCTTAGGAAGATCTGGTCTAAAAGTATCACCAAAGGTACTTTTTCTGTGCACAAAAACATGCCCTCGTATGGTGAAATCTGAGACTCCGCATGTCCTCAATTATTATCCAAAAGGCATTCAAACACAGCTCCTGTTATATGGGAATATATTCAAGAGAATATTCACCATGCAGAAATTTTAGGAAAAACAATGAATTTGTCACATCAAATTAAGTACCAAATTGAGTGAGATTCAGTTAAGGAAATTAATCAGTTAATGAAAGGAAAAGTTGACTTTTAAAAGAAAATTAAAAAAGGAGTCAGAGATGGAAATGGTGGTTAATAAACCCATTTGTATTCCAATAGCTCCTAGCCTCCTACATAAAACAGCATACCTACTTACGATTCAGAATTACAGATCAGGCTATAATCTAATCAAGTAAAAGAAGATGGATTTAGTTCCATTCATCTCGGTGGGACTAAATCATCTTAAATTCAAGTATTTCACTGTATCTTAGATAAAGTTTGCATAGTTTGCCAGAAAATATTTTGAAAATTACATATTGGAGCCTCAGGGAGCAATTCTGAGCTCAGAATCACAGGGATAGGCAATTTTGGATTCAGTGAATCTCTGGCTCAGCTGGCTGTTATCAGCTTAGCTGAGCTACACCACCATAACTACCCCATCCCAGCTCAGCTGGGGTACACACATGCTGAGTGTGTGTGTAGCAACTTCCTGTGTTTAGGATTTTTGTCAATCATCAGCTGCTTGGTCTCAGATAAATTTATTTGTAAGCAAGTTCCACTGTGTTCAATGGACTTTACTTTCTAGTAAAGCATTAAGGACTGTAGTCTCAGCAGTCAAATGTTTTGGATTCATTCAAGCTAAGGATGTGTTTAGTTACCTTCCCAAATATTTATTGTTTACAGCTACACAGCACCAGTCTGCAAAGCAGACTAAGGGCTTGGTTTTATCAAACCCTCACAACCTATTAACAAGCCTACAACCCATTGTTATTGCTTGCTATATATCAGATAATGTTCATAAATATGGGATATGATTCTAAGGTTGGCTTGGAAAGTTTGAGTCAACTAACATAATAATTTACATGGTTTTCTTCATGACTGCCCAAGTGTATTGGACTTCATAAATCCTGTTAGTGAGCAGATTTTAGTAGAGAACCAAATTATTTGAAGACTGCAACTGCTTGTACTATATTTGACAAGGCAAGTACAGTGTGATTTTTTGTGTGTGTCCCTTTCAACTATGTCCCATCTGTGACCTTTCATTTACAACGAAAGCCAAAACTCAACTGAAAGAAAGGCACACTTAAGCTTTCTAATTTCATTGGTCTTAAGTCCATCATTGGATTGTGGCCAAGGTGCTTGGGCCAAGATTTTTGTTACAGCAGAAATTCAACAACCGTCAAATGAATTCTACAGTGATTGCTGGGAAATAAGAAGCAAAGAAATCAACTACTAAACAAGAATTCCATTTCATATATCTTATATCTTCAAATATCAACTTCACAGAGATGGACCTCTAGAATAATGCTAAAATTATACAAATAACTCTCCCCCCCCACCCGATACTTGACTGCTGAGTGCTGCAAAAACAATAAAGGGCATCAACATGATATTCTCTAGATGTTGTTCAACCACAAGTCCAATCAGCCCCAACCATCATGGCCAAAGGCCAGGGATGATGGGAACTGTGGTCCAACCATCTGGCTTACCCTGATATAATTGATCACTTTGGACCCGTGCTAATAACATTTTGTATCCAATGAGAATGGCTTCTGGGATTATTCACGTAGCTTCATCTGGTTAAATCCATAGAAAAGTTTTTGTCAATACAGATCTTCAATGTAACAGTCAAAAGACTGACTCTTGACAAGCCAAAGATCCACTTCTAAAACATAAGACAAGCCTGTTTTATCATCTAGTCCAGCACCCTGTTTTTACAGCAGCTGAGGAGATGCATATGGGAAACCTGCAAACTGGACATGAGAGCAACAGCAAAAGATGATGTTCAGTTGAACATCCCCAGGGATATTTTGAACTATTTTGACAAAAATGTTAGAACTTGTACTCTGACAAATATACGATAATGAATCCCACGAATTAAAATGTTACAACTAGATGTATATTAGCCACAGAAGAGGACTCTTTCACCAGATAAGGTTTTTATAATGCTCTTGTGGGGAACAAATTAGTCTTCTTTTGGTGGAATTTGCTCATCTGGCTTCACTTGTTTGATGAAGAAAATGCTATCCCTATCCCATAAGAATCACTCTTGTCAGTCACAGGCACATTATTTGTACGCTGCTTTTTGTATACAGTATATTCAAAACAGTTCACAACAAAGACAAAAGCCACAAACAAAATATTATAAACACATTAATTAGCTCTCCATAAAAGATAATTTAAAAGAGTTTAATAATATACAGTATACACAATTTTCAAAACCATATAAACAGCAAAATACTGAGGATTATATTTTCTCCTCAAGTTCGGGAAAACATTGCCCTCAGCTTGGGGAGAGCCAAATTCAAATCCCCACTTGGCCATGAAACTCACCAGGTCACCTTAGACCAATCACTCTCTTTCAGCCTCGTCTACCTCACTTTGTCATGAGGATAAAATGGCCACGAGGCAGGGAGAACCAAGTACCCCCTGTGCTTATTGGAGGAAAGGCAGGATAAACATGTAATAAATAAAATATCAAAGCAAATCATTCACAGTTCTTTACTAACATAAAGAGTGATACTCTCTGACCTAGGAATCATGCTGGCTTCTACTCCTTAGGAGTCACGGTAAACAAGCTGTCATGTTATCACACTATTCTCTTCACAGTAATAAAAGTGATTTGTTACATACAATATATTTGGAGATCATAATCTGATGCAGTAGGCAGTCACGGGTAGAGAGTCTAAATCCATGCCAAGGATGTGGTCATGGCACTATGACCCATAAACTAGTTGCAGATTTCCAGGAATGGAGCCCAACACAAGTTCTGTCATGTTAGCTGCTATTTGACCCTGGCAACAAGGAGAGCCAGGTTTTGGTGTCTAGCTGTTCTCACAGAAGAATCAGTCACAAGCCTGGCTGGCTGTTTCAAAATAATGTTTTGGTTTAAATGTGGGCGTTTGTTTTGGAGGGGAAACAAAACAATGATACACAGGGTTAAATGACAGCCCTGTAGTCCAAAATCTCTCCCAAATTCTCCACAGTTGCATTAGGAATCCGGCCTTCAAAATGCCCTTTCTCTGAAACCTCCTCTAGAAAGTGTTGTCCCTGCAAGGCCAGCCCTTTCTGGTGAACCCGGGGGCAATGCTTGTTTGATTTTTAGAGGATGAGCTTTTATTTGAGGTATTTTGTGTCCCTAAAATGTTATTGGCAGACAGAGCTGGACTTGATTAGGCATAATGTTCCAACCTGGGCCTACTAAAGTAGTTTTCTCTTCCTGTCAAAGATAAGGTGGTGGTGGGGGGAATCTTACTGCTACACCTTCTTACCATGAGGGTCTGCTTAGGCAGAGGTGGCCTTGTGGTGGCCAGGTCTGCAATGGTCGCTTCTGTTTTTTGCTGGGTTGGAGGACATGATCGAGTACAAAGTGAGTGATGCGTCTCAAATAGACTGTGAGTGAAAAATGTGGGGCAGTGTAAAGTGGTAGCACAAGTATCTGGGAACATTATTCTACTGTTTTTTTGCTACCCTTCAGAGTTTTCCCTGGAATCATCCAGGCCCACTTTTCCTAGCCTAAACTGGAACTAATATATTATCTCTCTCCTCTCCTTGTAGATGCTAGCCTCCTTGGGCCTGTCATTTCTTGAAGGGTTACAGAAACACCATCCTCAAAAGAAACAACAAAACTTGAGGCAGTTGAAGCAGAAATAATTCTGCAGTTCAGACGGGGAGGCATTCAAGACTCAGGATTAAAACAGGTAGGAAAGAGTCCCAAGAGATACAATAGCAGGGAAAGAAAAACCAGGCCGGTAAAGCCAGCAGACCACCACCCAAATGCAAGCTTGAATGTGAATGTCAGCTAACTGGGGGGGGGGGGGATAATGTATCTGTATTATTCTTTGCTTTTGTCCAGTTGCCAGAAAAAAGAACAATACTGCTTACCCCTCCCTCCCCGTTTTGTTTTTATTTTGAAACAAGACGCCTTAGTTGATCAACATTTGTGCTTGATTCTCCAGGTTTAGACACACCCCAAACTACTGCGATCTAGACTGAATCTACCCCTGCACTGAAAAGGACACCAACCCAAGGCCCAGGCCTCAGACAGGTACCACTT
Source organism: Podarcis vaucheri (assembly GCF_965113315.1). NCBI lineage: Eukaryota > Metazoa > Chordata > Lepidosauria > Squamata > Lacertidae > Podarcis > Podarcis vaucheri. The sequence continues at coordinate 65,228,707 of NC_138764.1, read as the reverse complement.
TCCTATATAAACAAAAAACAAGGAGCTGACAGTGCTGCTTCTAACTAAAAGCATCCTAGATTTCCCAGGATGTTGAAAACAACCCTGTCTCACATACATAGTTTTAATCATATATTCCAGGGACCAGGACAGTCCTACCGAACATACAACACTGGAATAAGAGATTTTAAAATTGCAGTCTGCTTAGACGCATTCAGTAAAACTGTTTGTTCAAAGGAAACATTTTTAATAGGGCATGGCCTAGTGATACTGAAACGCAAGAGATAATAGGGTCAACACTAAATATAGTAACTGCTATAGAAACCTATTGCGTGTAATAACCACATTTTTTTAAAGAATATTCCCAATACCTGACTCAAACTGATGAATTTAAAGTCTAAACTGGAAATAAAGGGGGAAAGCCAAACATGGAATTGGATTTACTGTCATGATGCATTAAGTTAAAAAAAGAGCAGAAGGAGCGGTATCTTAAGTATGTGAGTCTTACCCATTTAATCCCCCATTATTGGATTAGAACACTCTACAAATAATAATCCGATAAAAATATGTCTTTATATGAGGGTTTTTATGATACCAAAGTATTAATATTTTCAAATAAGATGAGGAGGGGGAAAGGCTAATTGGTTTTCGCCTTTCGTGATGTTAATCGTCTACATCAGGCTGACTTTCTTTGGCCCAAGGACCACATTTACCCTTGGCCAACTTTCCAATGACCACATGCCAGCAGTCGGTGTGTCCAAAAGTGGGTGTGGACACCATTTCTCCATAAGCTCTTCACTGTCAAATATGACTATTGTTGCCTGTTACTTGTCAAATACTCAATACCATTGTGTACTCTTATTATATATTATTATTTATGGTGTTCATATCCTGCTCTTCTTCTGTAGGAGCCCATTGTCATATACTGCAAAATATAATTTCCCCCCCAAGTATAAAATATTGAAAACAAATATAATTGGGTGTATAACAGAGATATAAAATACACTCCATGAAAGTTTGGTTAATATTTAACTATCCAGATATTACCTGAAGAATATTTAATTTCACAAAGGATAATTTTGAGAAGAGTGTCAAGAAGCAAATATATTTCAGTTCTAGTCTATTGGATCAATAGAAAAGTGAAAGTAATTCTGGGATATGCTGTAAATGTTGTTTTTTAAAAAGCAGCTGATGAATAAGTAGATATGTTTTAACAGCTATTAAAATATTACATTACCAAAAGACTTGGAAAAATTAAATGTTCCTCCTCAAAGAACTCCCCAGGGTGATTTATGTACTGTACAAGAAATATGTAGCCATCTTTCACAATGTGCTTGATACAGGGCCACGATCATTGCTCCATTTTTAAAGATTATTAGCATGTTCTGTTCATATTCAATTTAGATTGTGTTCCCAATACTATGTTCAAAAACAAAATGAAATTTTTAAAGCCATCCTGATTGTTACTATTTTGATAGATGCCTCTTGAAAATTAAACTTCATATGCACAAGGAGTTGCTGTTCTTCAGCTTTCAGCCACGTTCCCACCAGGCATCTAAAAACTGGACTATGGTGACTGCAGCTTGACTAGAACATGCATATGTAACTACATGTACATCACCATCGTTCACAGTCATTTAATGATTAAGTATAATAACAGTGCTGGAAAACTACATTTTTTCTAGTTATCTTTCACCAAAATAACACAATCATTACTGTTTAATTAAATTAAGCCATTAAACTACAATTCTTATGTCACACCACCTAAATGAAAATTGTTACATTGCATTCCTCATTGAACATAATCCAATTTAAAACAAAAAGCTTTCCCTACTGCAGTTCCCCCTGAGAAGGGCACTGCCTGCTGGAACAGAGGTGCTACAGCAGCTGGCAGACCCAGTCAGTGTAGCAAATAAAAACCCACCCTGTCAATTTCCCCAGTGCTCCTGATTATGATCAGCAGCAGATGTCCCCACTTGGATTCAGGTTTCAAATCCCTATGGAAAAGTCCAAATTAGGGGTAAGAGGATCAGAGACTGGGCAATTCATTATTTTACACCCGGGTGGCATTAAAATGTGTGGGTGTAGTATTGTTAGCAGAAGAGTTTGACAGGTGTGAGAATTTGATAGCCTAGCTACTGAAAACAGCACCCCATTGCATCTCCCAGTACGTTTCCGAGCACAATTCAAAGTGTTGGTGCTGACCTTTAAAGCCCTAAACGGCCTCGGCCCAGTACACCTGAAGGAGCGTCTCCACCCCCATCGTTCTGCCCGGACACTGAGGTCCAGCTCCGAGGGCCTTCTGACGGTAACCTACCTGCGAGAAGTGAAGCTCAGTAGTGGCGCCTGCCCCGTGGAATGCCCTCCCATCAGATGTCAAGGAAAAAAACAACTATCTGACTTTTAGAAGACATCCGAAGGCAGCCCTGTTTAGGGAAGTTTTTAATGTTTGATTTTTATCGCATTATTATTATTATTATTATTATTATTATTATTATTATTATTAATTGGACACCTGTGTCTTCAGCCAAGAGATCTGATGGACTTGATTTTAAAAAGATGGGGTTTTTTTGGTTTTTCAAAGTTACCATAAGATTTGAAATAGCATGGTCATCATAAAAACCTATAGGAAGGAAAATCTGATAAGGTAGTTTTTTATGTGGGCTTCATGGAGCCAGAGACCATGATCCAAGTGACAGAACCCATTGTGTGTGACTGGGTCACTTGCAGGATCAGTAATGGGGGGTGAAATTGGATGCATGTTCACTTCCAAGTGTGGTTACAGTCTATACCACACCATATTGTTCCACCCTCATTCCAGAGTGGCATCTCCTCCCCTGCAAAAAGAAGAAAAAATGCACAGAGGGTTTTGTTTATTTAAATTAAAAACATATAAACTGCACGTTCGTGGAAAAATAATAAGGTGGTGTACAGCATGAGAATATAATGCTACAATAAAAACATCAGTACAAGCATAGCAGATCAGTAAAATCAGTTGGTTAAGAAAATGAACATTTATTGGATTGAGAGGTACAGCCCCCATACTTCAAGGTTCATTTGAATTACACCCTTCAAAGAAGGAATAATACACATGTAGAAGTCTGGTTTCTCTCACAGATTTCCTTAGTTGGATAACAAAAAGTTGAAGTTTATGCCTCGCACTTCTCTTGGGGCAGCTCCTAGTCAGAGGGATTTGTGGATAAGCCCAAGAGAGTTCTGAAAGCCAGAGAGAGAAAGAGTAAGTAAGTAATTATTTTGGAGACAAGACCTATGACAATAGTAATAGGAAGAAAGAGCCAATATCTTAAGATCAGTGGTTGATAAATAAAACATGTTCTCCAACTGGATCACTGTTGTCTCCTATTCCAGACTGAGCTGCTGGAGTAGGCCACAAAGCTACATAATGCTTGTGTCTGGCAGTGTTATCAGAACGTAGCAAGTGGTGGATAAAATGACGAGATAAACAATGGGTGTTGTCAGGGAACTGACATCGGAGCCAGAGGCGGAGGGAAGGCTCCCAAGTGATGCTGGAGAGGGACCCAGCAGGGAGAGAGGCAGCTCATCAGCTGGGGAAGGAAATCAGCGCAACACCAGGGATAAAGGGGGGCAGATGGGGGAATCGGCGAAAGGGCTCCAGGACTCCTCGCCGGACACCAGCGGGGAGAGCACGGGTCCTCCGCTACCCACACCCTCCCTGCGCAGAAGACTTCTGCGCAGGGAGAGTAGGAGGAGACTTGGCGTCAAACAGCTTTTATGCTGGAAAAGGTTTAAGAAACGCCCACTGACGGATTCTGCTAGCGACTGAGGCAGCCACGAAGTGAAGGGCTGTTCAGACAGAAAAGGTTTAACAAGGCAACATAGCCAGGAGTGGCGGCAACTTATGCACTAGCAACCCCTATATTCATTACAGGTGTCTTGTAAGAAACTTCTTCACACCGAGTCAGACCAATGGCCCACCTAGCTCAGTATTGACTGAACACTGACTGTCAGCAGCTCTCCAGAGTTCCAGACAGGGAAGCTTTCCCAGCCCTAACTGCAGACGCCAGGAATTAAACCCAAGACCTTTGCCCTGCAAAACACCAAGGTTCAGTGTAAGAAAGTTGGGGAGGGAGGGGAAGAAGCAAAGCAGATATCATCTGCTCATTTTTTCTCCCATTCCAAGATATGTTTTCCCCAGGAGTTTCCACATAAGGGGGCAGATCTACAAGTCTTATCCAGTTCTGTGGTTATTTATGTGTTTATATTTTAAAAAAACGTTTACAAATTTTCGCAGCTGCCAGTATTGCAAGCTGAAGGGGAAGATTGGCATGGGGAGGGAGGCTCCTCTTTAAAATGGCATGAGGGGAGAAGATTAAGAATTGCTTCTACTCTCTACATCAGCCATCTACTTCATACTGCAACGTCAAATTAAACAACACCCATATATAAGTCACAGAAGTATGAAGTTGCACTCTCAATATTTTAAATCCAGAGGAACGTGTTCTATTTAATGCATAAAAAAACACCTTGCAAATTAGGAGTAAAATATGCAATTTTTCTTTGGCAGGACGCAAGTTCTGCAGTTACTTTTTCTATTAAAAAAAGAGCCCATTAGATACAAGCCCCTGCATTTTTAAGTAAAGCCCCTGTATTTTAAGGAAAATTCAGTAGCATTTCAAACATGTGACTAGCAGAGCAAGGGTACAGTTAGCCAAAGTAGTTGCAATTAAATCAGGTGTTCACGTTATTTGCTGAATTGCTGACAAAGGCTTAGTTGACTGAACCAAGCTTATGGCTTTGAAGAGTTCATTCTCATGGCACAGCCTTTGAATTATTTTTCCGTCCATGTGACCTTTTGCTTCATCAATATTCATGCATTCACTTGTTATCTTAGAGGAGAAAATGTCATTTTAGGAAATAAAATCCAAGAAGCACAGAGTACCAATAGGTCAACAGCATGCTTATGCCTAATGAACCACAGACAGTGCTGCAGATGTAAAAATTAAGAATCTCTCACAAATGGTTTCCAAGACAAGGTGCTGAAGCCTCGGCAGCAATGGAAGGACTGTATCCAGAGCCTCAGCTATGAATCTGGTTCAGATCTGGACTGAATAAGATGGGAATTTTTATTTCCACCATGGAAGCCTAATTAACCCAAAGGCCCAAAAGCACAGCCACCTGCTCCAAGGCAGGATCTGCTACCCACTATCCAGGAGATCAAGCCTAACAAAGAAGAGAACATGAGCTCTACAGAAAGGTACTGATAGAAAAAATAGCCCCTGCTAAATCAACCCAGCCCCAAATCACATTCCAGATTTCCTGGCAGAAAACTCCTTCCTCAGCTCACGCAAACTCCAAGAATCTCTAATTTAATTTAAGAAAGAAAACAGGATTCTGGTCCTCAAGATGGAAGATATTTGAAATATTGGGCCAGGAGAGTGCTAGATACACAAGCCTTGTCCCCTGAACCTTTGACCTTTTGCAAACACATTCCAGACATGGAATCATAGAATTGGAAGTGACCCTGAGGATCATCTAGTCCAGCGGTTCTCAACCTGTGGGTCCCCAGATGTTGTTGAACTACAACTCCCATCATCCCTGAGCTCTGGCCTTGCTAGCTAGGGGTGATGGGAGTTGTAGTTCAACAACATCTGGGGACCCACAGGTTGAGAAAGGCTGATCTAGTCCAACCCCCTGCAGTGCAGGAATATGCAGCCATCCCATACAAGGATCGAACCTGCAGCTTTGGCGTTATCAGTACCATACTCTAACCAACTGAGCTAGACATGGGTCAGTCCAAAGGTCCATCCAGTATCTTCTTCTTACACTGGCCAGCCAGCTGCATGTGGGAATCCAGCAAGCATTTGTGATTCCCAGCAACTGGTATATGATTGTGAAGGTAGACCAAGACTATTATTGACCTCCCATAGGCATCTGGTTGGCCCCTGTGAGAACACAATGCCAGGTTAAATGGACTTTTGGCCTGATCCGGCAGGGTTCTTATTATGTGCTTATTTTCTTAGATATATGTGCCTGAAACGTGTTTGCAAAATGTCAGTGGTTCAGAGGACAAAGTTAGTGCATCCTGCAATCTCATGACTCAGTATTAAATATTCCTCTAGGCATTCATTTTTTATTGTCCCTTCTTTATCCATATACAGTGGTACCTCGGATTAAGAACTAAATTCGTTCTGGAGTTCTGTTTTCAACCTGAAACTGTTCTTAACCTGAAGCACCACTTTAGCTAATGGGACCTCCTGCTGCCACTGCACTGCCGCTGCACGATTTCTGTTCTCATCCTGAAGCAAAGTTCTTAACCTGAGGTACTATTTCTAGCGGCGTCTGTAACCTGAAGCATATGTAACCTGAAGTGTATGTAACCCGAGGTACCACTGTAATGTTCACATTAATATACAGATATCAGGTATATGACATACAATTTAAGCTCGCCAGGATTTTTCTGAAAGCAGGAGAACCCCTAAGGCTCTGAAGTCCCTTGGGATCCATAGTGGGAGGACGGAAGCACTCACTAATTAATTTCTTTGCCCATTGTTACAAGCCAGATGGATACAGAGTCTAATGTTTATCTCAGAAAATGCTGTTTGTGAGTCGAGGCCGCACTCCCCGCTTTGCAATGAAATAAGACACATGGACAGAAATATTTTAGGTTAATGGGCTAAAAAAGGCCACAACTTTATTGGTTACAGCATGTGAGTGATATTGGCTTAGGCATTGGGTCCAAACAGACTATACTTGACTCCTGCCCGCTCTGCAGGGAGTCACACAAGGGTTAACAACCTGTAGGGGGAGCTAGTTGATGAAAATCAACTGGAAGCTTTCCCTTAGAGTCACCGAGGGTCGTGCCATGGCCCTAGCTAACACCTGGGCAGGTACCACAACTGCTGGATTCCTTTAACAGAATACCCTTTCATGGGAGGGGTAGGTGATGGCCACAACCTCCCCTCCAACACACAACACATTTTCCAATGCCTAACTGCCAAACCTTACAAAGTTGTGACGATTTGTTACAAGGTAGGTGAAAAACCTACCTCAGGTATCTGAGGCTCCAATACTTTGGCCACCTCATGAGAAGAGAAGACTCCCTGGAAAAGACCCTGATGTTGGGAAAGATTGAGGGCACAAGAAGAAGGGGACGACAGAGGACGAGATGGTTGGACAGTGTTCTCGAAGCTACAAACATGAGTTTGACCAAACTGCGGGAGGCAGTGGAAGACAGGAGTGCCTGGCGTGCTTTGGTTCATGGGGTCACGAAGAGTCGGACATGACTAAACAACAACAACAAGGTGAAAAACCAGCTGACTGGTGCCAATCTGCCAAGTGGAAAAAAATACCTACCAGGCCCCTTGAACAGGCAACCAACTGAGGTCCGTAGCAAGGTCAAGTACTGAAGCAAAACATAGAGGGAGGGCAGGCAGGTGATCCGAGGAAGCCGGAACAAAACAAGGAAAAGCTTGTGGGCCCGCGGCCGTTTAAATGCGGCTAAACTATGCCCCTAGGGACGCGGGTGGCACAGTGGGTTAAACCACTGAGCCTAGGACTTGCTGATCAGAAGGTCGGCGGTTCGAATCCCCGCATTGGGGTGAGCTTCCGTTGCTCGGTCCCTGCTCCTGCCAACCTAGCAGTTTGAAAGCACGTCAAAGTGCAAGTAGATAAATAGGTACCACTCCTGCGGGAAGGTAAACGGCGTTTCCGTGCGCTGCTCTGGTTCGCCAGAAGCGGCTTAGTCATGCTGGCCACATGACCCGGAAGCTGTACGCCGGCTCCCTCGGCCAATAAAGTGAGATGAGCACCGCAACCCCAGAGTCGGTCACGACTGGACCTAATGGTGAGGGGTCCCTTTACCTTTACCTTTAAACTGGATTGGCTGGCTGGGGGACATGACATGGGCCCAGGACTTCAGTGACGCAGGGGGCCTGGCCACACCGCCCCGCAAGCGTGGGAAGTGATTCCTGCTCACAACCCCTCCCCTCGGGGAAGAGGAGAGGCTATACTATAAGGCTCATAGTGGGATCTATCTAATATGATTCAGTGGATACCCCTTCCTCGCTGGTTTATTTCCTGTTGCATTGCAAGACCTCATTCAACTGTGCATCTATCATTTGTGAGACTGAAAGGTGGTGCTCTTGCTGAATTCCTTAATATAGGAGGCCATAGGATGCAATGCATGTATGGCAGGAGCACGACATGATATATATGAGCTAGTTTGGTATAGTGGTCAGAGTGTCGGACCAAGACCTGGGGTACCAGGGTTCAAATCCCCACTCAACCATGAAGCGCACTGGGGGACCTTGGACTAGTCACTGCCTCTCAGCCTAACCTACTTCACAGGGCTGTTGTGAGGAATAAATGAGGAGGGAGAGAACCATGAAATATTGAGCTCCTTGGAGAAAAGGGGGGCTATAAAGGGGGGCTATGAATGCAATCCATCAACTAACTAACTAACTAATTAACTAACTAACCAACTAACTAAATATAGTGAACAGAACCAGAGCCTTTCATTAAGATCTGTCTCCCTATACCCCAATGGCTTCCTCTCCACACCCAAGTAAACTCTAGAAATCTAGAAACCTCAGGGGGTTTTCTCATAAGAAAGGCATGCCTAATCTAGCCTCTGGTTCTCACAGTGGCCAGCTAGATCATTCCTGTCTTCTGTACCATGACATCACTTTCCATCTTGCCCATTTTTGTTGTTTTTCAAAGGAAGGAAGGAAATTCCCCATAGGAATTGGTGGACTTTATTAGCCAGGCAGACGGGCCCTGGAGGATAGGAGGATGAGACAATCGCTCCTTTACTGGGAGTAGTGATTGGCAAGGAAAACATTTCATGGGGAAGATGGAGCCGCTTGCTTCTCTGAGAGATCAATTAAGTACATATAAATAATGTCATTGATAAGCATTGCTGTGTGCCCCAATGGAGCAACACTTTCCTTCAATCAGCTAGGGACCATCCATACATTATGTCATGCATCAATGTTTGGAAATGTAGGATGCTGTCTTGCTCAGTCTGGACTAGTCTCACAGGCAGAAACTCTCTAGGCTTTCAAAGAAGGAGTTTTTCTGAGCCCTACCTGGAAGTGCCAGAGGCCTCTGCATGCAAAACCTGTGTCCTCCCACTGAACTATAGCCCCACCTGCATTGCAAAGGCGGTAGCAATGTTGCTGTGCCAAAAACAAGGCTTGGATAATGTTTAAAACTGAAAGTCCCCACACCTACACCACGTTTGATATCCCCCAAAAGGATTTCTCAAAATGAGGAAAGGCCAACAATGCAGGTGGGACATTTTAGGACAAAATCTCTAACTTCAGCTATACAGTAATGGCATCTAAATCGTCTATGACTTTGCAGGAAATTGACGTTGGAATTTAAGTGGAAAATCAGATGTAAACATTGCACTAAAAATAAAGGAAATTCTTGTACCATTATACAGATTTATGCTTTGGTCACATTTATAATGTTCTAGTTGTTGGGAAAGGTGCAGAAAAGGGCTGGTCAAGGGTAGCAGCTCTTTCCCAGTGAAGGAATATCTAAAATGTTTGCTAAGGGCAGAAAAATGCAAATAAAGGAGAGATATCATAGATATTTATAAAGTTATAAAGAGTATGGAGAGAGGGGGCAGCTGCAAATACGCTCGTATTGTTTATTCCATTTGTTGTACTCTGTTGCCATCTGTTGTCCGACTCTTGATAGAGTATATTTTCCTTCTGTGTGTATATTTCCCCCTTTACTTTTTCACCTCCACCCTGTTTCACTGGAGTGCCAAAATAAGCGCTCGCTGCAGTGAAGTTCATAAAACTGCTTCATCCCTGGAGAAGGGCACTGAAGTAAATAAACTGGGCTGTTTTACTGTTCCACCAACCTGCAAGACACACTTTTAAATAAATGGTCCCCTCCTGCAATAAATTGCTATATAAATAAGCACAGGAAGCTGTGTTCTACTGAGTCAGACCACTGGTCCATCTAGCTCAATATTGTCTACTGTGTCTGGCAGCAGATCTCTAAGATTTCAGGAAGGAGTGTCTCCAAACCCTGCATGGAAGTGCCAATGGGGGATTGAACCAGGGACTTTCTGCTTGCAAGACAGATGCTCTACCACTGAGCTACAACCTTTCAGCTACTACCTGAAGGAGCGTCTCCACCCCCATCGTTCAGCCGGACACTGAGGTCCAGTACCGAGGGCCTTCTGGCAGTTCCCTCATTGCGAGATGTGAGGTTCCAGGGAACCAGACAGAGGGCCTTCTCGGTAGTGGCGCCCGCCCTGTGGAACGCCCTCCCTTCAGATGTGAAGGAAATAAACAGCTATCTTCTTTTTAAAAGACATCTGAAGGCAGCCCTGTTTAGGGAAGTTTTTAATATTTAATGCTGTATTGTTTTTAACACTTGATTGGAAGCTGCCCAGAGTGGCTGGGGAAACTCAGTCAGATGGGCGGGGTATAAATTATTATTATAAATTATTATTATTATTATTATTATTTCAGGTGATTTTTTAAAAACAAAAATAACATCTTCTGATTCAGCACTCCCTCATGGGACATCTTCCAGCAAAAGTTGGATAACCATCAATTAGGGATGCTGTTTGTCTGAATTCTTTGCATCAAACATAGTTTGAACTATATGGCCTATCCTGCAATGCTCCCTCTTCCAACTCAATGATTCTATTAACTTTCTATTATTTTTATCTAGCATGTATTGAAACCTTCCAATAATATTTTGTTATTTTATAAAATACTGCTGCACAGCCCAAAGCTTCTCCTACGACTCATTTTTGACTGGACATGTTATCTAAAATTTTAATGTCAGTCTAAAAGAGCAAAAGTGGAAAACTTTTAAAAATAAACTTGCAAGTTCAACTTGAAGATCAGTGTTACAGTATGTGTGAATGCTAGTACCTTGGGAAAAGCTTCACTAGTTCTCTGCTACATCATAGGAGAATACTTTGCCAGTATCTTGATACCGTTATGGAAAATGATAATGTTTCACTTAAAACATCCCACATCTCTTCAGCCCTCTCAGGGAGGGAGCAGTTCAGAGGTTAGAGGAAGCATGAATGTGCTTCAAATCTAGTACATTGTACAGTACTAGCAAACCTAGTACAATGAATCTGGCTTGCTTGCTATGGCTACTTCCATTTTACTGCTTGAGCTGCATTTGGAAAGCCAAAAAACCTCCACAAATCCAGTTATATTGCTATTTATGTACACTTCTTGTTAACAAAATGGTGAAGAAAGGCATCTCTATATCAGGAATGGGGAATCTGTAGTCCTCTAGATGTTGTCGAACAATTATCATCCCCAGCCAAAAGTCAGGGATGATGGAAGTTATAGCCCAACAACATCTGCAGGGCCACAAGTTCCTCATTCCTTCCTTAAGTCAGCCTTACTATATTTTGTTTCATCATTCTGCTTCTTTAAAATAAATTGGTACTTTTATTTAATACATCCACATTTTATGCCAGGCATTGCATCCATTGTTAAATGCTCTCTTGATATAGCCTCTCTATTGAGGGTTGTCTAATTCCCTGATATAATTAAGTATAACTTGATGGCAGCAATTAAGACATGTTCCTTCTTATCAAGTTAAGACAATGTAAAGGATACCGGTGCAAATTCAACAGGGGGAAAGTTTGAAGCTGGTAAAAAAGAGAGTTTAATAGACCCATTATATTTGCACTTTTATCTCAGTTTCCTTTGTGACAGAGAGAATCTGTGTATCCTAGACTCCTGGATAATGTTAGGGATCCCAAAGAATCAAACCATGCCCCAAACCCAATCTGAGAATGAGAAATTCTGCAGGTTACCAAGAAGAAAAAGTAATCAACACTGTTTTCTGCCCCAAAATACAAGTGCGCTTTCTTGTAAGTAAAGAAGTGATTATTTATTATCGCAGACTCAGCATTGTGGGAAGAGAAGCATATAGTCCAGATGTTTTTACAAGGTAAAGGGGAAGTCATAAAAAGACTGATTCAGAATCAAGGTCAAGTTTCAGATGCCCAAGATCAGTAAACAGGTTTCAAGACTACATGTGAGCTGTGAAGTTGCTCAAATGAATTCCCCTACCTCCCTGCTAAGCTTTGAAGCAGAAGTGGAGAATGCCCAGCTACTCATCACTGCAGGAATTCATGGCCTGAAGGCAGGCACTCTGCCCAGGGAGAGCCTGCCTCTCCCTGGGAGACATATCCAGATCCACCTTCTCATTCTCATTCTCTGGCAGGGATACAACCACCAAATTCTCAAATGGCCCTCTCTCTTCTGTGGGTGTTTTGTTGTTGTTGTTTCTGCCTTATATAAAGCACTAATGGAACCTCTGTAATACCTGCTTATTTAGAGACATTGAAAGTTATTGGGAGTCATTCGTACACCTCTATTTATTTCAACTACTACAAATCAATGGGATGCAGTGATTGGTCTGGGAGCAGAAATCCTGTAAGAGTTATGAGGCTTCTGATGTGTGGATGTGATCAGTGCCTGGATGGGAAGCTGCTAGGAGCCCACATAAACCATTCTGGGCTTCCTAAAGGATGCACGTAAATCAGGGAAGAGCAACTTGTCGCCCTCCAGATGTTAGACTCCAACTCCCATCAGCCCCACCTAGCATAGCAACATCTGGAGGGCCACAGATTCCTAACCCTTGATATACATCACCACCACCATCCATAGTACCCTGACTCAGTCTCCCAAGTACAACAGCTGAAGAACCTACTTTCTATTTTGTAAATAATGTTATTGAATGATGTGATAGGTTGTAGCCACTAGGTAGCAGTAGAACATCAGTGTTGAATATAATGTAACTTTAATTTACTCTAAAATCTGGGGGAATGTGATGGAAAAGGGGGAATGGGAAATGTGTTGGATGCAAGAATCAATAGGATTATTCATTTCTAGATGCCTACTCCATGGTTACCACAGGCATCTTTGATCTTGTTTGGGTGTCATTGTATTGGGCATATTTCTAGGTGTGGAACAAGGTATTTTAAAATCGAAGTTTCATATTCAAGGCCAGGTTGGCAATCTAGACTTGGTAGTGATGTGGCGAAGCCAATATCAGTTGTCATATTTTGTGCACACTCTGCCATGGTTTCCTATGCTTGTGCCAGGATGTGGAAGGCTGTGGTCTTGACAAATAGTGGAGCATTGACAAGTTTGGCCACCATGTCAATCAATCAAGCAAGCAAGCAAGCAAGCAAGCAAGCAAGCAAGCAAGCAATAAAGGCTTAATCATGGACCACAACAACACTGAAGATAAAAGTTTATTATGACATTCATGCTATATCTGCAGACTTCTAATTCCCTCAGCATTGTGGTCCTCTTTTGAAATGAGTATTCCCCTCTAAACATTCCTTCTACTGATGCTGCCAAAATCATTACAGTTGTGTAATATTTTTGTCAAAGCACATTCTTGGTTCAACTGTGTTGCTATTGAATACTTCAATCATTCATTGACTTATTGACATTTAAAAGGAATTTGTTCGAGCTAAATGAAACTCGCAAATTATGGGAAATGAGCATGATTCTGTGTGCATGCTGTAAAAATATCTTCACCACAGAAAGAATTTTTATTCCTCTAATATGAGCATAATTATTGTCTACTCTACACTAGATAGTAAGAAGTAAGGTTTCTGTGGTTTTCACAAGTTATGTGTTTACCTTCTCTCATCGTATATTGTTGTACTGATGGATATTTTTATTATTTCTATCTATAGTCGTGGTTTTCAGCACTTTTGAGTCCACGGCTCCCTTGACCAGATACATTTTTATGTGGCCACCCCTGTGGGGCTCAGGAGCCCAGTTATGTCACCCCTTGCCTGTAGAGCCGGTAGCCTCTCACCCTTTTTTGAACATGCTCCCTTGTGGAGTGTTCCCTCAGCCTCGTCTCCTCTTCTCTCTCCTTGGGAGTCCTCCAAGCAGCTATTGCTGCCACCCATGGTCTCTGAGCTGCCCCGCCCCTGCCCCAAAGAGAGGTGTCTCCTCACACTGCCCCACAGGGACCTGGTCTGGTGGACTGGCTGGCCAGGCTCCCTCACCTGCTTGCTTGCTTGCTTACTCCAAGGCTTCCTTAGCTACTGGCAACCAGCACCCCCTGGCCAGCCCCAGAGGCACCATTTGCCTGGGACGCTTGTAGCCAGGGCTCCTGCAACAAACAGCTGTGCAAGCCTTTCGGAGGCAGAGACACAAGAGGGCATCAGAGGAGGGAGGGAAGGAAAGGGGGACAGAGGCCAGTGTTGCCCACGGCACCCCTGACCATCATTCAAGGCACCCCAGGGTGCCACGGTACATTGGTTGAAAACCACTGCTGAAAATGTTGGCAGCATTAAGGTAAATTCAACAGTGTTTATAAGTTTTGATGGATGTAATAATGGAATACTGAATGCTTTAGTTTATGTAAAATATGCAGGGATTTGTGTTATGCAAAATGAACCATGAAAAGAGCAGAAGGGAAGTCATCGATATTTTAAGGTTGTTTAAATGAATATTCGAAATTGTAAAACAGGGGGGAAAATTCTCCCTCTCGGTACTAGTAGTAGGGGACAGCTAATAAAGTGTTGGAAATTTCAAAACAGACAAAAGAAAATACTTCTTCACACAGTGCATAGTTTAAATATGGAATTTGCTCCCACAAGATGGAGTGAGGGTCACCAATCTGGATGGTTTTAAAAGAGGATAAGGCTATCAATGGCAACTAGCCACAAAGGCTATGTTTTCCTTGCACTTTCAGGATCCGAATGCTAGCGGCTAGGAACTGCAGGTGGGCAGAACCAGATCCTGCTTGCAAGCTACCCATGTGCACCTGTTTGGTCACTGTGAGAACAGAATGTTGGACTAGATGGCCCTTTAGGGTGATCCAGCAGGGCTCTTTTTATGCTCTTACTATAAAATGTTTTTAATAATAATAATAATAATATGCAATGATATTGCATCAACTCGGGTAGGCAGATGCATACCCACGTAGGCCAAGGTGATCACAACAGGTCTGTGGTGTCTGCCACACTCTAGATGGTCATTTATTTGGGGTGGGGGCTGATTTGCAGGGCTCTCGACTTTGACCCTGAAGTCCAGCCCTAGCTATACCACTGCTTCTGAATTAATTTCTTCTTGACTCTGTTAACCAGAAGAAATTGGTTTTAGTAAGTACAGGTATACCCCACTCCCTATAGTGGCTATGAGGTAAGGCAGTGGTGCTTACCTGACCTCTTGGCAGTGGGGGCACTGCTGTTTACTGGATGGGAGAGTAGAAGGGCCAAGGAAAGGAAGGCTGGCACTGTGCAAAGTCTCATCTGCTGCTGCTCACAACTTTTTTTGCTTCATAGAACTCCAGGTGTGCACATAGAGTTTCCAGGCGAGTCTTCTATCTGGGCATTGATCAGATCCAAACCTTATTAGCTGCAGCAAGGTTGCTGCCTCATGTGCCTTCAGATCATGTCCTGAACAGATTAACTGTCTGGCTTTCAATTGATTTCATCAATTAATTAATCACAGACACAGGTTTTTCCTCCCCCCCCCCAACCACAATAAGATAGTTGGAAGCAGGTTGCAAGCCACTTCTGTTAATGATTTTGTGACATAGAATGCTCTTGGCATTAAAGTCCAGGTGGTAAAGTGGTCAGTTATGCCTTCCAGAAGGCCACAAATCCAAGTTTGTGGAAGAAGCAGATTTCAAAGCAAACAAATAAAAATCACATCTTGTTATATCTAGAAACTAAGTTGCTACCACATACATATTTTGAAAAGTCAGACTTCTGCAATTGCTTTTCCCTGAAAGTGTTATTGATTGTGGTCTGTAGGTGGCAGAAACTTTCTGCAATAAATGTGCTCCGATTTCTTTGACAGAAAAGCACTGTTGGTTACCATTTTGATAACACTAGCTCTATAGAAAGGAACACTGACCCCAAGATTTCCATGGGAGCCAGCTGACACAAATATATTCCGGGAAATAGCAGGAGAGTACATAACAGGATTCTGCCTCCCCCCTCCCTCCCTGACTGCCTGACAATACAACTCCCAAAGCATCAAGGAATCAAAAGCGGCAAGAAATGCAAGCCTCAGTCAGCTCATGATGATTTTTGACATCTTCACCAGAGGCTTCTTGGAGGCTATGAAAACAAGCTGCTACTTCACCAGATCTTAACCCTTTTGACCCTCGCATGTAAAAATATAGAGGGTGGCAAGAAGCCAAACCCCAGGAGCTTTGCTAGTTTCTTAAAAGACACGGGGCACAGGCCTATGGCGTAGATTAACATAAAATTTGCATGTACTCATTTAAATGTAGGAATTTAATTTTAGGAGGCTTGTTAGGCTCCAGATGTCCCCTACAATATGTAGAGATGCAAATTTAGATGAATCTCATAGGGCAGAAAACCAAGACCGTCTGTCTGGCCTTAATCTGAGCTATGGGCCATGTGCACTGCACATGGACTGGGCTCTCCATTTCATCTCACAATCTTTTGGCGAGAACTTGTGAATATATTGAAACTAAAACAAGTGCCTCCGGTCAAATTAAGATGGCGGCATGTCTGCAGACTCTCACTGGCCCTGCATTTTATAGTGCACCTAGTCAAAGCAAAGAATAATCTGAATAGTTTTAATGGGGGAAGGAGCAGGAGATCTTGGACTCAGCAGAAAAGACCCATGGTTTGGCAACAAACACCTTAGCCAACTTGATAATGGGTCCCAAGGTCCCAGTCAGGTCATGCTGATCTCTTGCATCTTCAGAAAGGCCTACTGGGAGGGTATCCAACGGCAGACAAGTTGTTATTTCATTAGACCCCAGGCTTTTGAAATAAAATGTGTAGGTTTTATGAGCGTGGTTTTCAACTTCAGTTGGATCATTTAACCCTGAACTTGTACACCAAAAGTTTATTCTGTTATCTTGGTCCTCAAGAGGCAAATGCTACACTGTGATCCCTGTGTGCAGCAGTTAAACGGGTATGCAAGCATCCAGTGGAGAATTCTGTCATAAATATACATAGCAAGCCTCACTGAGTTCTCAAAGGAAATGCCCTTCTTTTCTTCCTGGGCTCATAAAACATTGGTGCAGGAGCTGGGGTTTGACCTTCAAATGGAGAATTTGTCAACTCATGAGCTGGAAATTGAAAGAGGAAGCAGCTGGACATTTAAAATCCAAGGCCATGTTTTAAAATAAGACATAATAACCACTCAGAATGCCATGTGACACCCAAAAAAGCTGGCACACAGGCAGTGAATTTGGAAGAGGTGGGGGAAGCTCACAAGAAGGCACGAAGGGAAAGTGAAACAAATAAGTATTAGGGTTCATCCACACTTTCGCCTGCCCTGTATTTTGATCACATTGTGAACTTATTAAATAATCCAATGGCTTTTCCTTTCCATGGCTAAGCCTTATGAAAATCTGACCTTTCCCACTGAATTGAAGCTTGGTTAAGCAACATCTGGCTTTGGATTTTCCACACATCTGGTAAGATCAGATTGAGCAGGTAAAATGGGATTTTCGCAATGAGACCCTGGGGAATTAATCTTGGACCCAGGGGAATTAATTGGGTGGCGCTGTGATCTAAACCACAGAGCCTAGGGCTTGCCGATTGGAAGGTTGGCAGTTCGAATCCCCGCGTTGGGGTGAGCGCCCATTGTTTGGTCCCAGCTCCTGCCAACCTAGCAGTTCAAAAGCACGTCAAGTGCAAGTAGATAAATAGGTACCGCTCCGGGGGGAAGGTAAAGGGTGTTTCCGTGCGCTGCTCTGATTCGCCAGAAGTGGCTTAGTCATGCTGGCCACATGACCCAGAAGCTGTCTGCAGACAAACACCAGCTCCCTTGGGCTATAGAGCGAGATGAGCGCGCAACCCCAGAGTCATCCGTGTCTGGACCTAATGGTCAGGGGTACCTTTACCTTTACGATCAAAGCATGGGTCAAGTGAAAGTGTGGTTGAGTCCTGAGTAGCAAAGAGAATGTGATCAAGCTGAAAGACAAAGGACCCCTAGTTAGGAGGAAGTAACTATTCTTTTGCAGTCCTTTATTCAAAGTGGCCATACCCTTCCAACCATGGAGCCTCTTTCCTTAATGCTGGGACAGAACCTTAGTAGTAGTCAAAATGCTCCTCTCTCTGGCTGGTGCCCGTTCCAGGGCTCTGTTTCTTTTTAACAATCCATGATGTTCAAATTGAACAGGTCTAGAAAAGGCAGCAGATTTGGCTGGGGGATAACACGGAAAGCAACGAGGTGGAGAGGTTGGGATTGAAGAAAGCTCTTCTTGTAACAAAATGTTGCTGCTGTTTCAAAGCCTGTACTTTATTTTTCTATCTTGTAAAATCCACGTTCTTAAGGAGAAGTGGCAGCAGGCTGGAAAATCTCTGATTGAAATTGCAGAATCAAATAGTTTTCACTGTGTGCATGAGTGTGTCGGAGTGCACACACAAAGGAGCCCTCTTTATGTTCTGAATGGGAATGCTAGAACATAATTTCACATCAGTATGTGTAAGCATAGGGCTACTTCATGCCACTGGTATGCACATGGCCTGTGTGTGCATTGTTGGTGGGACAAGACTAGCCAATGTGACCCTGCAATCTCGTAATTCATGTTTCCAAGGAATGTGTAAATCCTTCTAATACCTGCTCTCTGCTATAAAAGGGTTAGTTCTAGAACTGGCAACCCCACCTGACTCCATGCAACTATACATAACACAAGCCAATCATGTGTCATCCAGGCCAAATTGTTTAATTCTATATGAGTTGATTAGCCCACACATGAAGATTATGTCCAAAACTCCTCATAACATTTTCAGGGTACTGTTAGAGTTGGTACTAACATACCAAATTGGAAATGGGGGGAGATTGTAGGGTTGCGAAGAACATAATCCTTATGGCCACATGCCAGGACTGAAGGATGTAATACCAGAATTAAAAAAAAAATATGGCTGTGCTGTTTACCCATTCAGGGTGACTCTGTGGATGTTCAAATGCACAGTGTGCTTAAGTTGATTTTCTTTCTGAATGCATTAGAAGGATTTACAGGTAAGAAAGGCTTTTGCTTATGCTCAGATTCACTCAGCCCAAAACAAAAAATTGGTGACTCTGGAGGGCATCTTTTAAATCAGGTGTGGGCAAACAGATTAGGGCCCAAGGGGTTACGTGCCAGTGGTGTGCAGAGGCAGAGCCACATATAAAGGTGCTTGAAATCAATTAATTCAGAATAAAGACCACCCTGCTTCAATTTCCCCCATAGCTATCTCAGATTAGCGTTCTCAGCCCTATGGAGGTTTACTCAGAAGTAAGCCCCACTAGGAGTGTCACATGCTAGACTGAAGACTGAAGGCACTTGAGTGTGATAGCACTGGGTTGAGGAACTCTGTTTCACTGATAACCAGGCAGGTGTTTTCCACTTGATGCTTTAGATATTTACATAATACTTTTACTCAGGCTTGTGTCAACTGAATTATTACTAATTTTGCCGGTAACTGACATCGCATATAACGAAGACATTTTAGATGCTGTTTTAATATTGTTTTGATGTATTTGTTATGTATTGTGTGTATTTTATTCACTGCTTGAATATTCTTTATGAACAAAACAGTTATACATTCTTATATAAATTAGAAGTAAATAAGTATGCAGATGATTGTTTTTAAGTAGAGCAGAGCAATACAGTTACTAAACTGGAAATCAAGCAAAAGTAATCTCTCTCTCTCTCTCTCTCTCTCTCTCTTTATACACACATTGGTAGGCAGAAGCCTACCAATTTGTTCTCAGACAGCTGGGAGGGAAACTTATTTCCCCCAAACCACAAAACCAGAAAAAAGTTTTTAAAAATAGCAAGCAAAAAACCAATTTATTTTATTCAATAAAATGCTGCCCTTTCCAATTGTTCTGAAATTACATAGAAAGTGAGGCAGAGAGGGGAACGCTTTTAAAAGCTGGGGAAAATCAGGAGGAAATTAATACAAAGGAAGGAACCCTGGTGGGATGGAAGAACAGGAGCAACTTTAGGTGACATTGGGTTTTTTTTAATGATATTTATTAGAAGTTTAAGAATTACAGAAAAAAGAAGAAAAGAAAACAACAAAAAATTTGACAAGACATACATTACAATACATAAAAAGAAAAGCATAAAAAACAATACAACAATACAGCAAAAAAGAACAATAACATTAAAACACACATCCAATGTTCCATATCTTTATCTTTCATTTACTTGTTTCATCGACCTCCTCACACCTCCCTTTTTGTATTCTAATTTAATTAATTGTTTCAGCAAATTCTTTCCATCTTTCTCAATTTTTGTTGTATAATTTATCTTAACGGTCTAACCTATTAATTAACTCAACAAATCCTTTCCATCTTTCACTATATTCTGTCATTCAATTTACCTTAATTTATTTTAACCTTATCTTACCATAAAAAACCTTAAAACTTAATACTTATTTGTACATGACTCCTTATATCATTTCTACTAAAGCCAAATAGTTCCATTCCAACATTTTTCCTAATACTCGTTAATTTTACACTAATTCTCAAAATAAAATTTTAAAAACTTTCTTCCAATCTTCATCCAACTTCTCTTCTTCCTGGTCTCGGGTTTTGTCAGTTCTTCTTGTCCATTCCATCTAGTCCATCAACCTGGTGATCTTATGTCCGAGGCTCTTAAGTCTTTTCCATGTCCCTTCTGCAGATCTTCTTCTTGTTTATACCTGCACTTTACTTTGTCTTTTGTTGAGCTTTTTCTTAATTTCTTTCCTTTCTCATTGGGGAGTAGGTCTCGGGGGGACTCCAATCCAAAAATATCTCCATCTCCCCTCAGCAGATCAGCCCATTCCCCACAGTCCCATTCCCCACAGTCAACACTGTAATCCAGAAAGTATTTAAGAGCATGTTTCAAAGTCCCTCCAAAATTAAGAGCCCTCACAACTCCAGACCCCCCCCCCCGGTCCACTCCAGATTCAAACTTCAAGAACAGCGGCTTATGCTCCTGCAAGGCCTCGGGTCTCTCCGTTTGTGTTACTTGAGGTTCAACAGCAACCTCCTCCATTATCTTTTGCACTTGCACTTGCCCTGTCAAAACAGGTTCCTGGGTTGGTTCCTGAATGGTTTCTATATGGGTATTCGCCGTTTGTCCAAAGTTTTTGACTGCAACAGTCATCAAATCCATCTTCTCATGCATCTGTTCCAGCAAAGCGCTTGTCTTGCAAAAAGCAAGCACCAAAACTTCTTCTAAACACATTTTTATTCAAGGTCAGAGTCTGGTCTCATGATCCTAATCTCCACAGCTGTGAAATCCCCAGATCGACTCCAGCAACAATTTAACAAGCTCCCTCTAGAGGAGACAATTTCTATTTGTATCCATCTTTTGAAAGCAGGACCAACAAAAGAAAAATTACTTTCATTTTTCAAATATTTTGTTTCTTTTGAATGCAAAAGGCAACATTGGAATCAATTTGTCTCTCTTTTTTAACTATCTGTCAAAAGACGTTCCATTCACAGTCAATGAACTTCCCCATAAATTTCTGTCTCTGACACCCCGTTCCCAGGTTTGAGACGGTGGAAATTTATCTTTCTTTACTCTCTCTCCTGCAGGCTTGCACAATAAAAAATCCCCCCCCCTTTTCTCCTGCTTCCAAGAGGGGTTTTGGTGGTAATAACTGAAGGAAATTTAGACCTTTATATACGACTTTCCAGACTTTAGCTTGCAAAGTTTTTGCTTCAATCTATTTACAAAAACGGGAGGCGGGCTTCCTGTTTAGAACCTTCCCGCTTCAGTGCCAAATTAAAATGTTTCTTAATCCAATTTTCCGTTCTACTCACGGGTACTTGTTTAGAGTCCAATTGTCCACAGGAAAAAGTCAGCGCTCTCCGGCAACGGCTGTGCGGCTTCACTCCGTAAAAGTAGCGGTTGATTCAAAACACTGCGCCACTCACCCCACGTCGCTTCGGATCCCCGAAAAAGGGTTTCCCTGCGAGTAGGGGAGGCGCTCCTGGTGTCAGCCAAATCCCACGTTCCCAGGCTTCCTCCGCCTGGGATTTTTAAAGGGTCTCCGCCTTCGCCGCGGCGGGAAGACCCGATTTTCACGGAGCGGGTTCCTCTCGGTCAGAGGAACTCCGCCATTGCCGATGGCGCTAACCCGGAAGTCCCATAAAACACATTCTGGGCCTCATGTAGCTCTGTGGGCACTTAGCACAATCCCCTCTCCCAACTTAGTGGCCTGAAGTTTGGCAAACATCATCCCTAAGGTATTATGCCTGCAAATTTCACCCAAATACCCCCCCCACCACCACACATAGCAATTTCTGTTTTAAAAAACCACCAAACCCTCAACCCTTAGAAGGCTCGTCTGCACCATTTTTGTCTCAGATGTGGCAGTCTTCATTGCCTCAAAAGGGACTGTTATCCTTGCAAATTTCACCCAATTCTGCACATACACACAGAGAAAGATAGAGATATATAGCTATCTGTTGAGTTCTCCAAAGCAACTATCTACATCAGACTTGAGCCAAGCAGGAATTGCCCAAAGTGGTCTGAAACAAAGCAACCCACAATCTGAACTGCCAAATGAAATATTTTTATGTACATACAGTTAGAAGCAGTCCTTGCCTTGATATATGGTGGAGTTTATTGGACATAATTTTCCCATACCAGTTCAGACAATTTGGCATAGGCTACACAGGACAGGGCTTTAAGTGGGGTAAGATGCAATGGGGATGCCATTCCACTTCTTTTCAGGCGTACAAACTTGCGTCTGGCCTGGCCATTGGCTTCCTCCCCCCCCCCCCTTTGGGCACTAACCTGTGGTATGCATGGTTGCACTGAATCAGCACTCCATACCCCGATACAACCTTTATCATCCCCAGCCCTGGTACTCATGGCCTCTGAACTGATTAAAAGCGGCAGGCCGATTGTCTCTGGGCAAAGAGTACCATTTCCTTTCTCCTCGCACAAATAGGCGCTTTCACACCTCATTGAATTAGTGGCTGTTGTTTGATGGCAGAGCTCCGGAGCCTGAAGAGGCCTTGATGGATTAGATGCTGCCAGAGACAATGCTGACAATCAGGTCCCGGGCTTTATTTTATTCCTTATATTCTCTCTTCTTTATTTTATTCCTTACTTTTAATGACTAATGTGGCCCTTAACACTTTCCAAATTCCAGATTGCGCAAGGTGTGTTAAACTGCCCGTGCTTCCATTATTGCTGTTTATTATTCACGGCAGAACAAGGCCCAGACAGCAAATTGCTTTGTTGATCCTGTGAAGAGAATCGATTCTCATACTCTTAGTATACTTGACATATTTATCACTGGACTGGGGTAATGGAGAACATCACACTTGGACTGTTAGTAATATTGGCCCATGTAGGGAACCCACTTGGGTTTAGGCTTCTGTTTTTTGGCACAGAGGCTCCCCAAATATATCTTTCCAAGTTTAGATATAATCAAAAGAGAGGCAATCATCTTGTCCAAGGAAAGATGGAAGAACTGCAGCACAATAATTCTGTGTTACACGCTTTCTTGCTGGGGATCAGTACCCAATAAAACTTTGCTTGGATTAACTTGCACTTGAAAACCCCACCAGAATACTTTTATGATTATGAATACTTGTGTGAATTGCTAAGAGCCAACGGCTGTCTTAGGAAGGATCGCCTATTAGGTTAAGTTAGCATTGGGCCACCAAGAAACAATCTTGTCATGTTGTCATGTGCCGGAGGGAGAAAGAGAGAGGTTTTTTTAAACCTGCATTCTTGCTATACAGAGAAGACTGTTGACACTCACAAAGCCCAGTATGTTAATAGTGTACTGGAGAAAAATTCAGGGCACCTGGCATCACCCTTTTTATACTCAGGTGACCTGTATTCCTCAGGATCCTAGAATTCATGGTTAAGCAGACATACTGGTGTGCACACTTTTCTTTTAAAGTTCTGGTGGCTTTTCAATTCAGTCCCCTGTTTTGGAGCAGCGCCTTTTCAAATGACCAAAGGCTTTGTGGCATTTATGGAAGTACTTCTGAACACATGTCAAAGAGTCAGAGAGATGGGGTGGGGGGACGACAACCCCACCAACACTTTTATCCCATTGTTTTCTGTGAGAGAAACTTATGCACATTTCTAGGTCATCAGTGTGCTAGACAATACACAGACCAAACAAAGAAGTGTCTCCATGTCCATTCATAAGACCTCCAGCTTACATTAGATGACCAAGCAAAGTATGTGGGTAGAGTACTGGGTTGTCAGATAGTAAGAGAGGATCAGACGAGTTGAAACAAGGGTGACTCAGATCTAAAATGTCAATGCATTGATATTCCAAAGGACCTACGCCTTGATATAGATTTACCAGTCCATGGTCAATTCTGATTGACACAAGTGCTTCTAAGTTTTCATCTGGATGCTCAAAGGTCTTGTCTTTACACCCAGCAAAAATGTCACCAAGCCCACTAGAAAATCAGCAGCATTCCATGGCAACAACCCGCAAAACAGAGGCATTCTAAAAACTGCAGTTAAGGCAAAGCTTAATGCATTTCAGGTTATGATGCAGCCCTTCCTCTGCTGACAGGTTTAGACAAAGGTCAATATTTTATTAAGCAGGAAAATAAGAGCCGTAAACACCTTCCTCTTGTCTCCCTGGTTCCTGTCACTGCTTTTGCCACTAGAAAGTTAAAAGCACCCAGCGAGCAGGAGAAAATAACAAGAGGAAAGAAATGTAAAGGAAAACCAGTTTGGAAAGGAGGTGATGCTCTGTTAATGGATCGGACTGTGTGCTGGCAACATGGCCGTCCCAGCACTACAAATCAGCCAGCGTAACCCACCCACTGGGAACTTCTGCTACAAACTCTTAATGAAACATTACAGAGAATAACAGATCATAAAGCTGTGGTGTGCACACAGATCATTAATGTATAAGGGCAGCTGATGCATACACAAGGAGACAAGCAACAAACAGAGTCTGAGGATGGACTAACTTGCTTGGGCAAGCCTCAGCTCTCTCTCCCTCCCTCCTCTCTCCTTCGTTGTTATTATTATGAGTGGAAATAGCAGTTGCAAAACAGTAATCAATCATGTATAACTGGAAGCTAAGTGTTACTACTAAAGAATTAATTCATGGAGTGTGTATTCGAGCATCTTTTTTCAACCCTTGCAGTTGTGAAGCCAGAGATTTGCAGTCCTGGATCCCCAGGAACATCCGAGGCAGCAGATTATCTAAACCAGCACTGCAAACACTTGATCACGTGAGTACGAGTATTGTAAAACTGGTGCTTGTGACAACTGAAACCACAATGCACAGTTTGCGCTCCAGATAGATTCTGCTGGTCCCTGGGCAGATTTGATCACGCAAAGGCTGCCTTTAGTTATTAAATCACACACCGGTGACTGGACAACAAGCTGTTGTTTGGGTGGTTAACAGCCACAAAGAAGTGAAGAATAACCAGGCAAGCAATTAGCAAATGACAAAATATGGAAGGCTGACAGGAAAAGCTAATCTAGAGGCAGCTGGTAACCATGGAATTGAAGCAACGTGGCACAATGTCTTATTTATTTATCTGTTTATACCTGCATTTGCTAAGCACCATAAAGAAATCAAAATAAGATACATGAGCCCTGCCACTAGGCATTCGATGGAAGGAGAGTTGAGGGCAAAGGGAGAGAAGTGAAATGGTTTGGACAGTACCAGATTATTATTTTTAAGGGATTGAGTTATTTATAGGCATTTATATCTGTTTGAGGCCAGGCTGGTCTCTTGCTGGTGGCGATCTTGTTGGGATGGACATATGGAGGTGGAACAACAACCTAGGGCTCGTCCACACTTCGGCTTGTCCTGTGCATAGAAAACATGGGCCCAAGTTTGTAGGGCATCAGTTTGTAGGGCATCAGTTGAAGAAGGAGTTGAAGAAGGAGCAAAAAGGGTTTTCTTGTGTCTGTGTGTTTCTTTGAGGCTGATTAGCTGTTTTCCCTGTGTAAAGGTCAGAGGGGGCAGGGTTTCTGTTGAGGCAGGGGATTAGCTGTGGGAGGAGCTTATCAGAGTTTGTAGGGCAGCGGCGCGCACCGTTAGACCCATCTTTTAGATTTAGGGGAGCTAGTCTCAAACGTTTGTTGAGGGAGATCTAGGTTTTTTTTGTGTGAGGGAAGTTATTTGTCCTGTCTTCAAGCTTTTTATGATGGAGGACCTCTGTAGCCACCCCCAACGACACGATCTCAAGATGGAAGGGGAGGGAACAGCTGCAGTCGCCTGCGATTCCTGCGCAATGTTTGCCATCTTGCCAAAGGTTGCAGGCAGCTTTACCTGCAGCAATTGCATGTTGATTGCCCTCTTAAAAGACAAAGTCCAGCAACTGGAGGAACGTGTAGCTACACTCCAAAGAATTAGAGAGCTGGAGCTCTTCTTGGAAGCAACAGAGCACACCGTCTCCACCAAGGAGGAGACGGGGGACTCCCCTGAGAAGGAGTCTAGTTCACCAACACAGGAGCCAGATATATGGAGAAACGTGACTCAAAGAAGTAGGAGGCCCAGGGTTCACTCTGATTGCTTAGAAATACACAATCACTTTGAGGTCCTCTCCCCTAGCATGGAAGACGAAGAGCAGACTCCATTTGAGGATCTCTCCCTCATTACAGTCGATCAGGTATATGAAGATGAGCAGCAAAGTCAGTCCTCAGGGAATGTGCAGGCGACCTTGGAACGGACAGCTCACGGAAGAACCCCGACCAAACCCAAGAGGAGGCGTGTAGTGGTGATAGGGGATTCCCTACTGAGGGGAACAGAAGCAGTGATCTGTGGGCCTGACAAGATGTCTCGGGAAGTGTGCTGTCTCCCCGGGGCTAAGATCCAAGATGTAACTGAACGACTGCAAGGAATCATAAAACCCACTGACAAATACCCCTTCCTCTTGGTTCATGTGGGAACCAACGACACTGCAAGCAATAGCCTCCAGAAGATCAAAAGAGACTACGAGGCTCTCGGCAGGAAATTGAAGCAACTAAATGCACAAATTGTCATCTCATCTGTCCTCCCAGTTGAACGACGTGGCCCAGGGAGAGAGGGGAAAATAGTGGAAGTGAACAGCTGGCTTCACAAATGGTGTAAACAGGAACGGTTTGGATTCTTAGATCACAGACTGCAGTTTCTTGAAGATGGACTTCTGGCAAGTGATGGGCTGCATCTCACAACGGTTGGGAGAAATGTTTTTGCAAAAAATCTCAGAAACCTCATCAGGAGGGCTTTAAACTGACTAATGTGGGGGAGGGAGACAGTGCTCCTGAAGGTAGGAGTCTATCAATTAATGAAGATGATCATCCAAATGTCATAGACCAAATGGAGCAAACAGCACGCGGACCTAGTGGTGGGAGGAAAAAATCCTTAAATAAGAGACACGGGGGAATGATTAATGGACTTCAATGTCTGTACACTAATGCGCAAAGCATGGGAAATAAACAAGATGAGCTTGAGCTCTTGGTACAGCAAACTAAATATGACATAATAGGCATCACTGAAACCTGGTGGGATAAGTCCCACGATTGGAATGTAATAATGGGGGGATACAATCTACTTCAGAGAAACAGACCAGACAAGAAAGGAGGAGGAGTGGCGTTATATGTCAGGGATGTGTATACCTGTGAAGAGATCCAAGATTTAGATCCTCAAAGCCAAAGTGAGAGCATTTGGGTCAAAATTAAGGGAGAGAAGAATAACAGAGACCTCATTGTGGGAGTTTACTATAGATCCCCAAGCCAAACGGAGGACATAGATGATGCCTTCCTGGAACAGATGGCCAAGCATGCAAAAGGAAGGGAGATAGTAGTAATGGGGGACTTCAATTACCCAGATATTTGTTGGACGTCAAACTCAGCCAAGAGCATAAGGGCAAACAGATTCCTCACTGGCCTTGCAGACAACTTCATTGTCCAGAAAGTGGGAGAAGCAACAAGAGGAACAGCCATTTTAGATCTGGTCCTAACCAATGTTGATGACCTGGTTAGTGGGGTAGAAGTGGAAGGATCATTAGGCGCGAGTGATCATGCTCTTCTGAAGTTTACTATACAGCGGAAAGGAGTAGCCAAGCATACTAGGACTCAATTTCTTGACTTTAAGAAAGCCGACTTCATAAAACTTAGGGAAGTGCTGGGTGAGATCCCATGGACAACAATACTAAAAGGAAAGGGAGTTCATGATGGCTGGGAGTTTGTTAAGAGGGAGATACTAAAAGCACAACGTCAGGCAATACCAATGAGACGGAAACATGGAAGGTGCCTAAAGAAGCCAGGGTGGCTATCTAAAGAACTTTTAACTGAATTAAGATTAAAAAAGGATGTGTACAAAAAATGGAAAAGGGAGGAAACCACCAAAGAGGAATTCAAACAAATAGCCAGCACGTGTAGACACAAAGTCAGAAAAGCTAAAGCACAGAATGAACTCAGGCTTGCTAGAGAGGTTAAAAGCAACAAAAAAGGCTTTTATGGGTATGTTCGTAGCAAAAGGAAGAACAAAGAAACAATGGGGTCACTCAGAGGAGAAGATGGTGAAATGCAAACAGGGGACACAGAAAGGGCTGAACTACTCAATGCCTTCTTTGCCTCAGTCTTCTCCGATAAAGAAAACAATGCCCGACCTGAAGAATTTGGAGCAAATGATTCAGCAAAGGAAACACAGCCCAGAATAACTAAGGAGATAGTACAAGAATATTTGGCTAGTTTAGATGTATTCAAGTCTCCAGGGCCAGATGAACTGCATCCAAGAGTATTAAAAGAACTGGCAGATGTGATCTCAGAACCACTGGCAGTCATCTTTGAGAATTCCTGGAGAACAGGCGAAGTCCCGGCAGACTGGAGGAGGGCAAATGTTGTCCCTATTTTCAAAAAGGGGAAAAGAGAGGACCCAAATAATTACCGCCCAGTCAGTCTGACATCAATACCAGGGAAGATTCTGGAACAGATCATTAAGCAAACAGTCTGTGAGCACCTAGAAAGGAATGCTGTGATCACCAATAGTCAGCATGGATTTCTGAAAAATAAGTCATGTCAGACTAACCTGATCTCGTTTTTTGACAGAATTACAAGCCTGGTAGATGAAGGGAACGCAGTGGATGTAGCCTACCTTGATTTCAGCAAGGCATTTGACAAGGTGCCCCATGATATTCTTGTAAAGAAGCTGGTAAAATGCGGTCTTGACTATGCTACCACTCAGTGGATTTGTAACTGGCTGGCTGACCGAACCCAAAGGGTGCTCATCAATGGTTCCTCTTCATCCTGGAAAAGAGTGACTAGTGGGGTGCCACAGGGTTCTGTCTTGGGCCCGGTCTTATTCAACATCTTTATCAACGACTTGGATGATGGACTCAAGGGCATCCTGATCAAATTTGCAGATGACACCAAACTGGGAGGGGTGGCTAACACCCCAGAGGACAGGATCACACTTCAAAACGACCTTGACAGATTAGAGAACTGGGCAAAAATAAACAAGATGAATTTTAACAGGGAGAAATGTAAAGTATTGCACTTGGGCAAAACAAATGAGAGGCACAAATACAAGATGGGTGACACCTGGCTTGAGAGCAGTACATGTGAAAAGGATCTAGGAGTCTTGGTTGACCACAAACTTGACATGAGCCAACAGTGTGACGCGGCAGCTAAAAAAGCCAATGCAATTCTGGGCTGCATCAATAGGAGTATAGCATCTAGATCAAGGGAAGTAATAGTGCCACTGTATTCTGCTCTGGTCAGACCACACCTGGAGTACTGTGTCCAGTTCTGGGCACCACAATTCAAGAAGGACACTGACAAACTGGAACGTGTCCAGAGGAGGGCAACCAAAATGGTCAAAGGCCTGGAAACGATGCCTTATGAGGAACGGCTAAGGGAGCTGGGCATGTTTAGCCTGGAGAAGAGGAGGTTAAGGGGTGATATGATAGCCATGTTCAAATATATAAAAGGATGTCACATAGAGGAGGGAGAAAGGTTGTTTTCTGCTGCTCCAGAGAAGCGGACACGGAGCAATGGATCCAAACTACAAGAAAGAAGATTCCACCTAAACATTAGGAAGAACTTCCTGACAGTAAGAGCTGTTCGACAGTGGAATTTGCTGCCAAGGAGTGTGGTGGAGTCTCCTACTTTGGAGGTCTTTAAGCAGAGGCTTGACAACCATATGTCAGGAGTGCTCTGATGGTGTTTCCTGCTTGGCAGGGGGTTGGACTCGATGGCCCTTGTGGTCTCTTCCAACTCTATGATTCTATGATTCTATGATTCTAAGTGGTTTTCCACTTCTCCTGCACTTTCTAGGCATGGGTCTGAGCTATTTTGCCTTTGCCCCACTGCTTTCCCCCAGAAAACACACTCTTCAGCACTAAATCAGAACAAATGGCAACTCGTGGAAAACTCAACTGCCATTTGTTCCGTCCGATTCAGTGCTAAACTGCGGGTTTTCTTGGGGGAAAGCGGCGGCGCAAATGGAAGTGTGTCCCTCATGGCCTTTAGACCTTGGGCTCATGCCAGGAGCCAGATTGCCCTTCCCCTTCCCCCAGCAGTCAGAGGCAAACTGACAATTAGAGCACAGTCCTGGCAGAAACAGGAAATGCAAGTTCCTTGCCGCTGGCTGCATATCAAATTATTATTTATCATTTATTTGGTACATTTATACCCCACTTTTCAGTTAGGAGTCTTCAAAGCGGCTAACAAAGATTTTAAAAATCAAAAGGGATACACTAATAACCACAAGCTCACATAACAAGCAGTCCCACAACGGCAGCATTCAGCTTCAGGTGTTCATTTCCACAGGATGGAGGGTGTCACTTGGCCATGTGGTGAGGAGGGGACCATCCAACTGGAGATGGCCCTGATATTGTCTTTGTCCCCCTCCCTCATTTTTTCAGTGTCTAAGTAAAAGCACCAATATCTATCTAAATATATCTGAATCGATATTGCTGCCCTATAAGAGGTTCCCCAAAACAAATGCAAGATCCAGTGTGGTGTAGGGGTTAGAGTGCTGGGCTGGGACCTAAGCGGCCAGGGTTTGAATCCCCACTTGACCATGAAGGCTCAGTGGGTGACCTTGGGCCAATCACTGTCTTTCAGCCTAGCCTACCTCACAGGGCTGTTGTGAGGAGATGAATGTATGCCGCCCTGAGCTCCTCAGAGATAAGGTGGTCTATAAATGTAATAAATAAATAAATAAGAAAGAAAGAAAAAACTATTTTTAAAAAACCGCAAAAACAGTTAAGTCACAGATTCATATACTGACATACCATCTGAACCTAATCACTAACCACTCGACAACACTCCTATCCATACAGTCAAGACCCTGCCATTCATGAGCATGGCAGATCAGCTTATTTGCTTTCCTGTTGGTGATAGCAAGTTAATTGCACACACACTGCAGAAGCTGCCAGCTCCATTGGATTTTCTGTGTCACTCATTACAAGACAGTTTAAAATAATGTGGCTTGGTGGCTGGGTCCAGAAAAGCATGGAATCCATTACAGGAGATTTTTATTTTATTTTACTTTACTTCACCCAATACCTTGGGGGTTTGAGCTTCATCTGTGTGTTACTTCCTCCAAATGGAAAAAACAGAATAAATGCATATTTGAAGTAATAAAAGCCCTTTCGTACCCCAACCGAGTACAAATTAACAATTACTAGTGCTGTCTAATGCCTTTCTGCCCGAACATTTTCATTTAACAGCCGTTCTTTTATCTTCAATGCTCCAGTTATTTTTCCCCTCCAAGATATTTATTGTTAGGCTGCTGCTGTTTTGTTTTATTTTCCTTTTTTTCCAATTTAGCAGCAGGAGGAAAAGATTTCATCCTGTTTGTTGTGCAGGGAGAGAGAAAGAGAGGGAGAGAGGAAAAACCAAATTTATCCTCATGTACAGGTTACATTGCCCTGCAACTATAAAGAGGAATATGTTCTGGAGCTAAGCTCCATGAACTGTTTTGTGGCCCTTCAGAACCGGGCAATCTCTGGCTGAATTAGCAGTCAGGTTGCTAGCTTTTGAGTCCTACAGTTCTGGTCCCAGAAAGTGGGTAGCTAGACAGCAGAGTCCTTTAGCCTCTGGTAGCTGGGGATGAAGATGCTATACATGGAAGTAAGCATGAGAGGAACCCCTGTTGCTCCAACTCCCCCATTTCCATTCTCCTCTCTAAAATGAAAGGTTGGTACAATAGCCACAGACCAGAAAAAGAAAAGAAATGGAGGCATCAGAGCAACAAGGATTGCTGTCATGCTCACCTCCTGCTGCTTCTCTTGCTTACACAACACATTGCCACTACACTGGAGCTGAGGTTGTGATGGGTGTATAAATTGTACGCTGGAGTACTGACTTCTCCTCTAGATGTCTACCAGACCTGAATCAGATGGATCATAGCTGGAAGACAGACAAATTGGCCATGCATTTGCAAAACAGCAAAGAGAAAATGCTGAGAGTCTTTGAGCGTCAAACAATTCCCAAATGGATTCAGAAAGAAAGCATGATAGGGCTATAAACACAATGCATTAATGGCCCTCAGGCAGCCTCAACTTTGAGGTTGTGTTCAGCACCTCTCCCCTTTGCCACTAGGTGGTGACATGAGGTAAGGGACAAATCTTGATCTTTGCAGCACATCTGGACCAACAGTTAATTAATTTGGCAAAAACTGTGTTTGGCTTTTATCTGTTTTAAAAGCTGAGAAGAAGATACATCTCACAAACTTGAGCAGGGAGGCACAGGATAATAATATATACTATATAAGTCTGACATCACATGATTTTTCTGGCATCCTCTTTGCTACATATTATGGCCACCTGGGAGCCAAAAGGAACCTCCTTGTCCTGACTATCTATTCTAGGCGCTGTTGCCACTGGGATATGTGCTGTTTAAAGGGTCAGACTTTCTCAGCCTTGATGCCTTGCAGTCCATCACTACTCAGTTACTTCTAGCTGGGTGGAGATTGAGCAGTCCTTTGGATGAGGGCAATAGCTCCTATAGGGCTTCTGCTTGAAAGGTGCTACCCCAGGGAGTTCTCACTTGATCACCTGTGGGTGACTGGGTCCTAAATGGAAGTCAATGTTTGTACCTGACGCCTTTGCCGTATGCATCATCAGGCCTCATGGCTCTCTGATAGTTTTGGGCACCTATTCTTCTGAATTAGTGGTCATGTCACTGCTTAAAGTTGGGATAATGATCCCCTCTTTCTCTTCCACACCCATATCCTGAAGAAGCTTACATAACAGGGACTGTGGGGAATTTAATTTCTTTAGGGTGCTTGATGTCTGCTCAGGCAAAGGCCAACATGTGGTAAGAAGGAAGGGAAAGGAAGGAGGGATACACCTGCCATTGTTAAATCTGCTGCACCCATAAAGAAAAGGGGGGCAATAAATAGATGGATGTAGGTTAGTAATTGAACTGGACATGGGAGACAGAGATAAGAGTTCTTCTCTGGGTAAGATTATAAACTGAGCCAAAGGGGAACTATGCCATAATTGTATGGGTCTGTACTTCTCACCTTGGGGCAAAGGCAGCCATTAGGATTTCCTGAAGTTTATATTCAGAGCCAAAATATATTATGAAGTTCAGTGAGATCACTAGTCCTTGAACAAGATTGTTCTGACTCTAAATAAACAGAAGGAACAACACTGACTTCTTCAGAACATCCTAAAAGTTAAACTTTGGTTTTTACCCATGTTTTATCTCCTGCTACAGCCCATGACTTATTGTATGGAATGGAAATTGTTAATGTATATTATATTAATGTTTATTTATATTTTATAATTTTACCTGTTGTAAATTTCCTAAGCATGGTGCTGCAGCAGAAAGGTGGGGTATGAATATTTTAAGTTAATAAATACCTCCACATTCTCATTTAGTTTTTATAAAGGCCCAATTGAATCCCAACCCTGGGCCCTTTATGCACACTTATATGTGGCTGTCATCATGTTTAAAACAGATCCCTACTTCCTCCTTGTTTAGAATTAGCATGCTGGTGCAGTACGCACCTATGCCATGATATCCTGGTATACACAGGAACCAGCAACCCACCTTGTGAGCAAAAAGCCACACCTAACCTCATATTGAAAACATTTTTTTGACATGCCCAGGCGAAGGGATGTAGCTCAGTGACAGAGCATCTGCTTTCCATGCAGGAGGTCTCCGGTTAGGTCCCTGGCATCTTCAAGTGGGACCAGAAGAGATCCCTGCCTGAAACCCTGGAGAGATGCTGCCAGTTAATGTAGACAGTGTTGAGCTAGATGGACCAGTGATTTGCCTCAGTATAAGGCAGCTTCACATGTCCCTCTGTTATATTTAAACCAAGCACGATAGTTGGTCCCATCTGTTTGAGAATGACCCTTGTAGCTGTCCTCTAGCTATGCTAATGAGGAATTATAGGCTCTTTTCAGCCTTTGTGGACAATGCCACAAAGACAGGGAACACAAATTATTTTTTAGAAGTGTTTTTTTTTTTAAATTTGAGATTATCTGTTATGGTTAGTGTGCTGCTGCCTTCACAAAAGGGCAGAACCCAGAGCTCCAATAGCAGGGGCTGAACTGTACAAAGACGTCTTACTGTTTATCTGGGTAAGCTATTCAGCTTTCCCATTAGGGATGGCATTGAAAACCATATATGAATGAGTACTGCTGCCCCTTGGACTACAGATGTCTCTGCATGAAACATCAACAGCAAATGGCTTTGTGAATATCCTCAAACTGAGCATTCACTCCCATCAGGAACAGCAAACAGTTGCTGGGCTGCAAATCCATTCGGATCTTGCAGTGAAAGGAAGCTATTCTTCTGCGTGAAAGAAGGGGGTCAGGGAAGAAGGGAATGTCAATATTAGCCTTTCTTTTATGAAAAGAATCTTCCTATGCAAATGTCAGGCGTATGCTTCAACCTGCCAAAGTCCTAGCACAGCACAATGGCCTTTATAGCTTGGGAGCCAATCCAAGAGACCTGTCTGCTGCAGTGGCAAGGGAACCCTGGAAATGAGGCGGCCATAGCATTTCCCTCACAGTTGTGTGTGTCACTGGTTTTGTGAAGATGAATGGGGCTAAGGAGACGTGTGGAGGAAAATGAGGGGTGTAGGACTTGTAAGTGCACACGACAAGAATGAATTAGCGAGATCAAAACGTAATGGATCAGGAGGCCTGGAGTTGGTCCTTGATGGATGTAATTGTCATGGATGTAATTGTCCATGATTAAAAACCTCCCTAATGAGAAGCATACATTTTTTAAAAAAAACCTGCAGTTAAGACCAGGGGGATGGTGCAGAATGCCTCAGATTTGACAGCCCGTGGTGTCTTTGGCTGTCTTGCAGAATTCACGTTTGAAATGGGTAGGAAGCCAAGCCTCTCTTGGCAAGCCACATCTCAGGTTCTCCTAAACCTGTAGTGCCAGAGGGACTACAGTATTTACAACACAGCTTGTCAGTGGAAAAGAAACCCAACATGAAGTGAGAGAAGAGAGACTTTCTGCTGGCCATCGCGCAATGGCTTTTTCCACCTGTCTAGCCCGACCCTCCAGCCCTAGGAGCCTTCATAAAGGAGCTGTTTCCAGAGGAAGAACCGTGAGGGAAAAGAGACTTTGTCATCATGGCATTGTTGGTTTTACCTGTGCTGCCCCACCTCCAGCCCAAGGAACCTTCAGAAGGGAGTTACTGCCATGGACATTATGTGTGTGTGCCCCTTTTAATGAACTGGATAGAGTGAAAGATTGTGAGCCATGGGGGTGGGGAGAGTGTTGTATGAATGTGGCAGTGCTTGATTTATTTTTTGGTTGCTATTTTCTTAATGTTGTTGGTGTTGCTTTATAGTTTATGAATGCTGCAGTACTTTGTGAATCCTATAATATGACATGTGCTGCCATTGTGCTGTTTAGCTTATTTTTTTATATGTTTTGTGAGGGTGCTTTATGGGTTGCCATTGCTTTACCGATGATTTGTGCTGTATTTGTGATGTTCTACTTTGCTCTACTTATTCATTGTTTGTAAGCTGCTTTGTGATTCGTTTGAATGAAAAGCAGCATAGAAATATAATGAATCACATCAACCCAGGTAGGCAGAATGCATCTGTTGTCTACTATTAGCCATGATGGCTGTACTCTGCACCCATGGTTTGAGGTGACAATGCTTTTGAATACCACTTGCTGGAAACCACAGGAGGGCAGAGTGCTCTTGTGCTTGAATCCTGCTTGCTGGTTTCCCATAGGCAGAAATTGTGAGAACAGGATCCTGGACTAGTTGAGCTATTGACCTGATCCAACAGGAACTTCTTATGTATCTCAGGGTTGTGGGTTTGAGCGCCATGTGGTTGAAATATTCCTGCATAGCAGGGAGTTGGGCTAGAATGATCCTCGTGGTCCATTCCAGCTCTACAAGTCTATGATTCTCAGGATAGGTTTTGCAGGAAATGTGGTCACATGGAGAAGCCTTAGGCTTCAGGATGTGACACTAATAGATGCCTATGTTCTTGAACATGACTGATGAAGTGGTTGCTTAGCAGAATAAAATGCTTAGGATCAGATGATTTACAAGGCCCTGTATTTTATCTCAGTGGTAAATACCTAATTCAGGGATGGGCTCTCCAGATGTTGTTGGACTCCACCAGCCCCAGCCAGCATGGCCAATGGTCAGGGATGGATGGGAGTTGTGGGCCAGCAACATCTGGAGGACCACAGGTTCCCCGTCCCTGACCTAATTGATCACAGGTGTTGTTTGTTGTTAGAGAAGAGTTGAGATGCTTAAATGAATAACCCAGCATTTTCCAGCAGCAGCATTGTCTGTGCTCAAGGCATGAAAGCACACAGCTGACAACTGATCCCACAGTGATGTGTGGCCACTGTTTAGGAACAAATAGATAATAAACAATAAAGGGAGCAGACATCCTAGCATTTTCCTCTTTTGGCTTATCAGTGTATTTGTTAACAGTTTTCACTGCTCACCGAATTGGATAAACTTGTAACAATCTCCTGAAACTAATTAAGAAACAGCTTAGCCCAATTCAGAGTATTTTAATGGGCTTTCTACTGCATGCATATGTTTCCAACTCCAAGCTCAGTGCAGGATATTCCAATGAAGATGAAATATTGTGCAGCTATAACTAGCAGACCCCAAGTTTAGCACATTGTTTTTCAGAGGGAGAGAATGACAGCTCAGATCAGTCTTGCCTGCCAGCCCTCTTTGTGGGCAAAAGCCTTGGGTGAAAGCTGATGATGTCCATCCCCAGTGATGTTACTGAAATAACTGAGTGGCATATATTCAGGAGTTAACTTGCAACCACTGAAAAAGAAATTCTGTCTCAAACGTCTGGTGAGATAGGCCTAAAATAAATCTTCAAATACAAAGAAAAGAAGCCACCCTATTTGCATGTTTTTGAATAATTTTGCTGGAGTTGCTCACAGAGTACACTTTCCTCTCGCAGTAGGAGCAGTATCCAGGTTCTCTTTGATCAGAGTCTTCAGATTGTCAATAAAGCACAGCATCAAGGCACAAGTGCCGAGGGACTTGTGGCACAGAGGAACACCCGCCCTTGAATAAATCTTGCTTCCCAGATCCCCTGCAAAGAGCTCACAGCTGCAATTTGGTGGAAAAATATGTTGCACCACCTGTTTTTCCATAGCCTGCACCTGCCACAAACAGCATGCATTGCACCAGACATTAAAGACCATGGTTGTAAGCTTCTGACCTTCCCTATAATTCAGTCCTCACATCCCCTCCAGCTTTCAACTGAGGAGAATAAGCTAGTCTTACACTGTGGGAACAAGGAGGTGGGGTTTGACTGTGATAATGAAAAAGCCAAATGTAACTTCTAAAGGAGCTGGCAGCAGGCTGCACTTCAAAATGTGTTTCCTTACCCTCCAAGAAGCATAAGCAATACATGAGCATATTTCCATTGCACACAGCTTCTTATTCCCCCAAAGCTTGTTGTTTTCAGATTTTACTGTTTAATTTTTTATTAAAATTTCTTCAACCTACAACATCAAGACGATCCTTTAATCCCTACTCCCCTTAACACATATATGCCTATAGTCTTTCATATCTTGCACATAAAATCACATGCACATATTTAACAACAAGCTGTCAGCTATAATTCCAGTGGCAATTCAGTGACAGCACATTCGAGGGTTCATGTCTCACGTTATTTTAGGTGCATGAGCAGTGCTTTTTTTCCTTAAAAAAGAGGTGCCAGAACTCACCATTTACACCTCCCTTATTCTCTTATAATGGCAATGGCACCCACATGAGACATGCCAGAACCGAGTTCCAGTGAGTTCCAGCTGGAAAAGGTCCCTCTGCATGAGGCAGGGAAGAAACACCCACCCACTGACATCTCCATCTACCTCAAAAGTTGTCTTTCTGCCCAGTTATCAGGGTTTTCTGGGGTCCCATGCACCTCCTAACTGTTAGGGGGAAGGACCAGTGGCAAGTAGTACGCAGTCCCAGTCAGGCAGAAATCAAGATCTGGAGCAGCAAGCAAAGATCAGAGGAGCTAGAGGCAGGTAAGTAAGTTACCTCACATAGAATTGTTGTGGGGATAAAGTGGGGGGCATGCACACTGCCCCAAGCCCTTTGGAGAAAGGTTGGGACAATATTGGTCAGAGGGAGCTAAACCTTACGATATTCCCGATGTTAAGAATAATATAATAATAAATTTTGTATTTATACCTCACCCTTCCTGGTTCAGGAAACCGGGCTCAGGGCGGCTAACAACAAATTTAAAACACTTAATTAATGCTACAAAAAAGAGAGCGTAAAATACGATATAAAATGTAAATAACAATAAAATCAAAAATCAATTTAGGGGGGAAATCCATCCAATAAACAGATGTTCACCAGGGCTAGCTGGCTAAATTAGTCCCACTTGGGCCAGTGAGGAGACCAGGGGAAAACCAGCTGTAGGATCCCAGAGCAGGCAATCTTCACAAAAAGGGGAGGGGGAGGGAAGGAAGGGGAACAAAAGATCAGGCCAGGTTCAAATTGAAAGCCAGGTGGAATAGTTCTGTCTTACAGGCCCTGCGGAAGGAAGTTAAATCCTGCAGGGCCCTGGTCTCATGGGACAGAGCATTCCACCAGGTCGGAGCCATCACTGAGAAGGCCCTGGCCCTGGTGGAGGATAATCTAACTTCCTTAGGGCCCGGGACCTCTAAACTATGATTATTCATGGACCTTAAGGTCCTCTGCGTGGCATACCAGGAGAGGCGGTCCCGTAATGATGGACTCCATCTCCCATCAACTCCGGTCAGCTTGGCCAGCTGTCAGGGATGATATGAGCTGTAGCCCAGCAACTTTTGGTGGGCCACAGGTTGGCTGCCCTTGGCTCTTACAATAATAAACTTTCAATTGTGAAGAGAAAGCACAGTTGAGAGATGGCTCAGAATCCACACAAAGTGCCAGGTTATTATGGCTAGTTAGGTTAATGGTGTGGTTCTAAGTAGACCCTCGTGAGCATTTTTACAGTAACCTCGCTCCTCTCCCTGGGGGACATTTTATTCCCTCAGAAGTGCCACAGAGCAGGCTTGAAGATTTAATGCTGTGCAATCAATGGCAGGACTGGGAGCAAATGGATTCCGTTGAGAAAGCAGGAGATGTTGTCTCAGTTAATAAGATAACAATTTAACATCTTTCCCTCCCTGCTTTTTCCTTACTCCCCACTTTAAACAGACTACCAAATATTCAGAGTTGCCTTTAAGTAATTTAGTGGAAAGGCT
This sequence comes from Podarcis vaucheri, assembly GCF_965113315.1. NCBI lineage: Eukaryota > Metazoa > Chordata > Lepidosauria > Squamata > Lacertidae > Podarcis > Podarcis vaucheri. The sequence goes on along the minus strand of NC_138764.1, from coordinate 65,189,128 downwards.
GCTATGATTTCAAATTCCCATCTGCCCTGCTTCCCATCCAGCGATGTTTCTTGTCACCAGCTAACAGCATTTAAAATATTTACAGCCCTGCCTTTGCCCTGGGGAAGGATCCAAATAAATCATGTTTGCCGACCATAAATCAAAAATTAATCTCCCGAAAGCGCGATGCCTGTCCGATCCCTCAAATAACAAGCAGCAGAATTTATCAAGTAAATTGGTGCTGGTGTCTCACTGGTGCCACTGTAGGGTGTAATGGATGGGGCGAAAGGGCAGGCGGCACAGCCAAACCAAGGTGCTTAGTCGGTGAGAGAAAAATGGACAGGCATGGAAATTAGCATCATTAAAATGCCACCTTACATCTTTGCCAGCGTAACCTTCATTCATCTCCCTCCTTTCAGGGAGTCATTTTTCACCATTCCCATTCCCATTCCCGATCCTTCCTCTTTGAAATATTTGTCTTTACTTTGGTTTAAAGGACAGCAGCTCCGCAAACAAAAAAAATCTCTCTGTCCCATATGCTAATGACCATTTTCAATATGCATTGTTGAGAAGGGGAGAAACTACGCCAGCTCAGTGGAATGTATTTCAAAATTCTTTCAGTCAGGCCAATCTCAGTGCATTGTGGGACTTGTAGTTCCAGCCTTGTTTCCTTCTCCTAAGTCCTCTCCTAAACCAGTTCCCGGGATGTAATGTGTCAACTCAGCAAGTGTGCCCAAGTTGAAAAGGGGTGTGTGTGTGTGTGTGTGTGTGATATATATAAAATTAAAATAGTTCCTGATACAACATGCCCACTTAAAACTACTCTTCTCCACAGAAAGTGTGGAATGTGTCGTGATTGTTTTCCCACTGGATATGGACATCCAACATGTTGATGACTGGAAATCACATATATAAATATCAGACTTCATCAGCTTTGTGCTGACAGTTTTTGTTTCCTTTTACTACAGTTTCCATGAGCCCCACCCAGCATGTCCAATGGCCAGGGATGATGGGAAATGGTATTCCAAAACATCTCAGGGCACCAGGTTGCCAAAACCATACCAGACCTGCTTAGCTTTGCAAATGTACTTGTAGTTTTATTGCTGCATGACTAGGAGCCTAGGCTGCTCTGGTGAACCTTTTTGCCAATTTTTGATGTTCAGGCTAGAAATGTTGATTTGAAAGCCATATGCAGAATACAGGAGGGGTGGGGGCTTCACTTTGCAGTCTGTCTGTAATGAGTCTATATGTTTCCAGATACAGCCTCTGTCCCAGGTGGACCATGAGACAGCCTGATGCACTAACAGGTACTTAGTGATAATAGCTCCTGTGATATTAAGGTCACCAGCCATTACGATCCATGCAACTGGCCTCATATACAACACAGGGCTAACCAGAGGGAGACATCTGCCAGATTTTTGCGGCAAGTTGTCATTTAGGTGCCCCCCAATAAAAATCTGCATCCAGTCACTCCGGAGTTAGCATAAGAATCTGAGTCCGCCTCTGCATGCTGCTTATTGGAATGGGTGATGAAGCACAGGAGAGGTGGAGGCATGGGCAGTTCTTTTACAGTACTTGACCTAACGATAATCACTGCCTTGAACTAGGATTATTAGTCTTTCACTTCGCTGAGTGTCTTGATAGACTCACACAGAGCAACTCTTGACAGTACGACCCTGCTCTGTCAGTCAGCGTAGGCCGGTTTATAAGCCTGATGAAGCCATTTGATTGAGCCAGCCAGCATTTCCCTTTACTCATTCTGCCTTGGGTACTATTAGGAAAAAGAAAGTAAAAAGTCCAGATTTAAAGGACTTTAAAGTTCACTAATAGGGTGGGTTTGTGTTCTACTTTAAGAAGTTCTCTTTTGGAAGTGTTGCCAGAAAACAATCCTCCATGTGAAGGAGTCCTCTATCTGAAAGCCTACCTGGTCTAAGCTTTGGTTTAAAGAAAGAAAATCAACCCATAATACATGCCTGCGGGCTTGTTTTTATACAAACTGAAATGCAAATAACTAAATTAGTTGTAATTCATATCTTTAATTTGTCTGATGGTGGTTTGTGTGTGAACATACTTATTGCAGATTAAGGGCATCCTGTTTTGATTTAGCTTAATAGTCTGAAAGCATTGGCTATAATTAACATAAAAGGGAGTCTTCATTGAAGCTGCTGGGTTCTGGCAGTCTTTGCCGTTCTTTCTGGCTATACAGCTCTCAAAATGTTAAGATCTGTCAATATCCGAACAAAGAATCCCTTTCAGGCTGGATGGCACTGTGGGTCAATTTGTTTGCATACACGTGGAGCCGAACCATATACTCCCATTTTTGCAACGAGAAAAATCCCAATTCTGCACAATTTAGGCAAATTTGCAGAAATGAGTTAACAGTTTATCCTAGTTGCTATGTGTAGGGTGTTTGCAATGTTAAATAAGTTGGCATTGATCCTGGGAACAAAAGGAAAGGAAGAATGGAAAAAAAAAATCATGTTGAGAGCTCATGTAGACATACATAAGAAACAGGCAGAAAGACCAGAGATGTGGGAAACTAGAGAGCAGGGATTTCCAGTTTGTGTGCCAGCACACATTACTGTGTCATCATGGCAGATTGTGCTTTCAAAATGAAGCTGGATACATTACCACCCTCTATCCATTGGAGTGAAAGGCACTGTGGATCACTACCGCTTCCCTCCATTTTATAACTAGTCATTACTTCCAGGAGGGAGCAGGGGTATCATGGGATCCCCCAGTGCACCCTATACTACATTTGAGAAGTTGAGTAGAGGGATACAAGGTACTTCAAAATTTCCCTTCAAACAGGGCCAACTTTGTGGACCAACTTTGACAGGTGACATCATCTGGCATCATTAGGACACCATCAGCTGCAAAGGGGCTCACTCCCACCACTGATCGGTTGAACCCAGGTAGCAGAAGCTTTAGGTACAGTGGAAGCAGTAAGCAGCAGAGCAAAAAGGGAATGCAAGGGAATGCTCTTTAAGAACCAGAATGGTGATGGCAACAGTCAGAGCACTAGGGTAATTGATGGGCCCTACTCCCGTGGCAAGTGAAATAATTGGTAGTGTTATGGGTTTGCAAGGGGCAAGGATCCCCTAAAATTCCTGGGTTCCAGGTTCTCCCCATAATTTCTGAAATTAGTAAATGTAGGTTTTGAAGTCAAGACAGCTTCCTCAGGAGTAAGTGCCTGGAACCCCTGGAATCTCACACCACTTGGAGACTGGAGTGGCATGCAACAATATTAATGTAGAGGAAAGATGAGGCCAGATGACTATTCTATGACTGTTAGCTGATCCCAATAAATTTGGTATTAATCTATGTACTTACACATAGTATAAAGGTAAAGGGACCCCTGACCATTAGGGCCAGCTGCGGACAACTCTGGGGTTGCGGCGCTCATTTCGCTTTATTGGCCGAGGGAGCCGACGTACAGCTTCTGGGTCATGTGGCCAGCATGACTAAGCCACTTCTGGTGAACCAGAGCAGCACATGGAAACGCCGTTTACCTTCCCGCTGGAGCGGTACCTATTTATCTACTTGCACTTTGTGCTTTCGAACTGCTAGGTTGGCAGGAACAGGGACCGAGCAACGGGAGCTCTCCCCGTCACAGGGATTCGACCCGCCGACCTTCCGATCGGCAAGCCCTAGGTTCTGTGGTTTAACCCACAGTGCCACCTGTGTCCCTACACATAGAATAGTATTTACAAATATAAACATAAAGAGCTTATACTGAATCAGATCACTGATCCATATAACCAGAATAGGAATGTCTACTCTGAGAGGCTGTGGATCTCCAAAGTCTTAGGCAGCAGTCCCTTTCGAGCTCTGCTACCCATCATCCTTTTGATTGGAGAAGCCAGGGACTGAACCTGGGTGCAAATGAAAAGCAAGTGCTCTACCAGTGAGCTACACAGCTAATTGGAATTGCCTTCCAAGTCATATGGTACATGGGGCATATCATATTTAATTACTTCCTGTATGATATATTGAGCCACCATTGTGTTTCCACAGAAAAATGACTCAGATATCCATTTTTAGCAGACTGAACTAGATGGAGGTGACCTTTTGCAATGACACCGAGCAGAACTTTGCCCTATGACTTTCAGAGACGTACTTACCGTAATGAAGGCAAACAATGACAATAAGTTGTTCACTTCAGATAAAGAAAAGCTTGTGCATAAACAAAACCTATTCTTAATAGCAGCATGAAGTACAGAGATGCAGGGAAATGGAACAACAATATTATTGTAATGAGCCTATTTTTAAATTCTTCAAATCTTCAACCTGCGGAGTTTTTCCTTCAATTCTAGTCTCATTCTAATACCAACTCTGGGAAATGCCAATGTCTTCTTGGGTGATGTTGCTTAGGAGCTGATTTCCCAAAGAAAGAATGACCTGAGGAAGGAGAAGCAAGAAAAACGGATGAAATGGGTTTGCAATTCCTGAGTTTGTCAGAAAGCAAAGAGCTAAAATTGGTGCCTGCTGCCTGACATGCAGAAAGGATCCCGAGGCTGCAGCACAATTACTCTTCAAAATACATTGATGTTTATCCTGTAGCAATCTTCTATAATTACTCTGACAGTACCTGACAGCCCCATGCCATCAGCTGAAGGAACAAAGTGAGAGCCAGCTGATGTGTTGATGTTGCTGGATTGCTGCTGTCTGCTTGATTCTGGGTCCCCCCCCCCCATCTAAAAGTATCTTTCTACAAATTTCTAATTTGTTTACTACTTCTTTTTTGGTGGTGAGTCTGAGCTGAGATTTTGATTTTATTTCTTTTGGCATGTGAATTTGGAGTTTGAATAAGGAACTAGATGTCAGTATCACATACAAGGGTAGGATTTTTCTGCTTTCACTTTTGCTTGTATGCTATGGAATATAATTATCATGCAGACCTGGGGAGATCTTGTTCAGTTGAATTTCCATTTTGCCAAGTGCCCAGCACTTCCTGGTGTGTGAAATGTACAGGAGCATTCATATCCTTGTTATCTGCGAGAATTTTGCAGCAATCCAAGTTTTTAGTGTGTTGAGAACATGATGGTGCATGTTCAGAGCAATAATTCCAGTGTGAAGTAGCGGACAGACTTCTGGATTGACTGGGAACTTCTCAAGAGACCTTGTTCAACTCCCAACTCCATGACATTAAGAAAGTGCCCTTGCACATGTTGCTATATTTCAGCCTAAGCTACATCACAGGGCTGTTATGAGCATAAAGGGGATAGCCCTGTGTGTGCTGCCTATCCTTGGAAGAAAGGTGGAATGCAAATGTGTTGGTTTTTTTGTTTGTTTTTAAGTACTGACATATTTTATTTCCAAGAATTTGACCCTACATTATGTAGTGAATTGCCAATTGTTTTTCAAACTATGCATCAAAACTTGGTTAACCACAGGAAGAACTGATCATGCACATTTTGAACAGTGGCTTCTTGAATCCAGATTCAGGCTTGAATTCTGAATTTGTATACATAATGGGGCCACTCTGGTGAAGTCCAGCTTCCACAGCCAAAGCTGGTGTCTATCGGCTCAGCCCCAGTGAAGTTTACAAATGTAGGTCAGTAAATATCAGCTAAGCATCAGTCCCTCTTTCTCCCTCCTCTTGCAATTTTAAATGCATCGAATCTGTGCATGTGAACCATGGTGTGCAATGACATGAGTGCTTGCTATGCTTGTCAAATGTCACCTACACTGTTTTTTTTTTTTAAAAAAAGACCCATCCATACTCTATATTCAATGATACTAACAAATCTGCTGAAAGGAAACAAGTGGGATGAATTGTTAGAGTTGTATGCAGGGCAGGTACACCAGGTAAGTGCAGGGTAGGCAGAGACAGTCTGTAAGATACATCTCCCTTCATTAGGTTGACATTCATTTCCACCTCTTTCTGGCACAGAGGGGCTAAAGTGCAAATGTATCACCTGCCCCAGCCTCAGATTTCCCTTCTGTATCCAAGGTGATTCGAGAGGTGTGATATTTTCAATTTTCTTCTTTGTTCTCCAAAGCTCCCTTCCTTTGCTGAGTGGAGTTGATGTCAGTTTCCTTTGCTTCCTTTTGTCACCTTCGTCTTCTTCATCTTCCTCACTTGCCATTGCCCTTTCCCTTCTCCAAATAACTTTGTATTGCTTTCATGGTGCCAGCTGGATGCTCCATCACTTTAGATAATCCTGGCTTATGGACAATTTTAACTTTGTCCAGGAGGCTGGTTCCTACACACATCCACACAATCCTCTCTATCCTCTACCCAGGCAAGCAAAATGCAATAGGAGAGTTCAAGGATACCTTCCAGCTAGGCCAAATCACCTGAGGATGGTGCAAAACAGGGCTGGTGAAGGGGCTGGACTGGGAAGAGAGGATGGTAGGTGGTTTGGGAAGGGGAACAGGTAAATAGACTTGGATGGCTGCCTTTCACCCCTGGTTCTGAGGTTCCCCACTGCTGCTCCATTGTCATGTTTCTTCAGTGTCCATGCTGAGCAAGAGGCTGGGGCTGGGCAGGGTACCAGTGAAGTCAGGCTGAACAGCTGCACGGTCAGAGCCAGCCCAACACTCCCACCTGTGCACTCATGCTATTCTATTTTTTTATATATATAAATTTTTTATTGGTTTTACAAAGTTTTTTTAAGAACAAACAAACACTTAAAAAGACATACAAACACGTATAATTTCATAACATTTTTTCATAAACCTCTTTTCCGGGACTCCCCCATACCCCCCCCCTTTCTGCATCCCAATGTCCAAAATTTTATAGCAACTCCCAATTGTTCCTTTCCACCCTCTGTCGTCTTAGTCTTTTCTGTATTCTGACCTTATATCACTGCATCCCTTTATTCCTGAAAACCACAACATTCTAACATTCATCAAGTTTATAATGGTCCTTAAGATAGCTTTTAAATTTTCTCCATTCTTCTTCCGCCGTCTCCTTTCCCTGGTCACGGATTCTGCCTGTCATCTCAGCCAATGTCATATAGTCCATCACCTTCGTCTGCCATTCTTCCAGAGTGGGTAGATCTTGTGTCTTCCAATACTTTGCGATGAGTATTCTTGCTGCTGTTGTAGCATACATAAAGAAAGTTCTATCCCTTTTTGACACCAAATGGCCGGCAATGCCCAAGAGAAAGGCCTCTGGTTTTTTCAGGAAAGTACATTTAAGTACCTTTTTCATTTCATTATAAATCATTTCCCAGAAGGCCTTAATCTTCGGGCATGTCCACCAAAGGTGATAAAAGGTACCTTCAGTCTCTGAACAGCTGCACGGTCAGAGCCAGCCCAACACTCCCACCTGTGCACTCATGCTATTCTAACCTCATTAGCATCCCAAGCCCATCCAGGTAAGCTGCAGCAACACTGATGTTGAGAAGGCAGCTCTATGGCCCCCACCCCACAGGCCACTATTTCATATATATAATATCTTATTGCCTATTCATATATTTTCAATATCTGACACCTTTCCATAATTGAGTGTGATTTCGGGGCTTGCATGCATGAGCCATATTGAGGGTTGTCCCTACCATCAGGCAGAGTGTGGCAAGCACCTCAGGCAGCATTCTACTCTGTTGCAGGACAGAAATGTGTTTGCATGTCCTGCACCCACTAAACTAGCCTGCTGCCCGCTGCTGCCGTGCAGGACATTATCTCATTGCTAGTGTTCAGCTGCCAGTCTAGTCAGCTTTTGTATGTGGAATGGAGGGGAGGGGGTTATTATTTGTCCCAGATAGCAAAATATCCTGGGCTGGCCCTGGTCATATTTTTTTTTTGGGGGGGGGGGGTTGGAAGTGCCGTATATATTTTGAAAGCCCAACTACCTGATGTTGCATGCTCTCTCATGTCTCATTTGGAGGGTTAAGTTTCCTGAAAGAGCAGTTTGCCACAATTTGTCCTGTCAGCCTTCAGGGGGAATAGCAGTAGCTAATTTCAAGCAGCCCTGAGGATTTCTCAGCAAAGAAGGTAGAGGCCCTGGGACTCATCTATACAGCAAAATGAATTCAAATGAAGTGCAAATGTGAATTTAAAACTTAAGTAAATGCCTGCATGTTAAAACTTTAATCTCTGAATAATAATATTTGTCTTCTGGGGAGCAGAGTTAAGAAGGCAACAGAAAGAGACACTTGATTTCACTTGTGTGAGCCCAGAGAGATTTCGTCTGGGTTGTGAAATTGGGTTAAATTGACATGGAACATCTCGCTATACAGGCAGACAATTCTTCCTTCATTCTCACAGGACGTACTGGACATAGGCCTTAGGTGGTTTACTTTCCACATGCAGCATGACAACTCAAGCTGTTTTGAGTGTCTCATGTGATGTTTGTGGGTACAGAAGAATGTTGCTAATGTGGGACAGAAAGCAGAAGTGAACCATTCTGCAATCAGATCTACATTTTAGCTAATGTAGGGCTTGCCTGCATTCACATTATAGAAATAAGGAAAGCATACCCCCCAATTGTCCTGTTTTAAATGGGACATCCATAAACACAGAAGCCAATCCCAGCTTCGGTTTGCATCCTAGAATGTCCCAGTTTTCGGAGAGCCCTGGTGCTCCAGACCAAAAGAAGCTCACTCTGGTGTGAGTCAGCACTGGAGCGCCAGACCGGAAGGTGCTCTGGTACGGCCCTGCTAAATTAGCAGCAGAACACCTTCCGTTCCAGTGCTGTGACCCTTGTCAGCAGGGCACGCCAAAGTGCTGAGGGTCCAGGGCTCTGGCCAACCCTGCAGGGTGTGAAGGAAAACAAATATGAATTGGCCCCACCCCATAGTTTGACTAATCACACCTAGGAGTGGCTAAGAGCTAGATCAGGGGTCTGCAACCTTTAAGACAAAAAGAGCCACTTGGACCCGTTTCCGAAGGGGGGAAAAACTGGGAGCCGCAAAACCATTGCGACATTTAAAGTATGTGCGCCACTGCCCTCCAATCTGACAGCAGGCGGGAAGCTGACGTCGGGACGGTGCGTGACTAACGCACGCACCGCCCCCATGCGACGTCACAGCCAGTACAGTGCCCGCCACAGTGGGGAGTGTCGGGGCGCACAATGTGCCTCCTCCCCTCGCTAGTATCTGCCCCGGAGCCGTGGCAAAGGTGTAAAAGAGCCATATGCGGCTCCGGAGCCGCGGGTTGCAGACCCCTGAGCTAGATGGATTCATAGATCTTTTTTAAAAAGTGTAGACTCACAGACACTGGTCAGCTTCCATTTTGACTTTAAATGTTCATTTTTGAATTCTAAGAAGTGCATAGAGGCAAGAAGTGGACAGGGGGAGTGCCGGCCCATAATGGTGCCCAGCTGAGAGGTGCTGGAACTGTGCTACAGCACACTCTAGCTGAAAAAAAGCACTGCTGGTATTATTATTTTTTAAATCAAAACAATCTCTCTAAACTTGCAGTTAATTTTGGCCCAGTAAGGCATATTGTCTTGTTTGCTTTGACTGCTGGAGATGAAAGTGGGATTAGGAGCTATGGGACTTTGAGCTTCATGTACTCTGGATACAAAGGAATACAGAGATGTTGACAGATACTCTCTCTGGCAAGTGGGTCATGTGGTGTTGCAGGATATAAAGCAATCAACTGTACAAGATGTAATGGGGTCCTCACCAGCCAAAGAAACCCAGCAGCTTTTATATTAGCTATTCCATCAATTGTTCCAAGTTTGGGGCTTGCTTCTTTGCCGAAGAAGGGGGAGAGATAAAATGCAAACTGAAGGGACAATGTCTGATGGTCTCAACACCTACAGTGAAAGTTAGCAAGTGAGCTCAGTCCCAAGATCAAACTGGCAATTGGCCTAAGGCTATCGCACGCCTCTTTGATACACAGCACATTTCTCACACTAAGCAGGGCCAGATCTTGTCACTGCTAGTCAGAGAAGCCTAGAGTGATGGAGCAAGTAGCTGTGGGTTTAATCACCAGCGGAAGTTGTTCCTGCTAGGCTGGGATTGAGCCTACTGCCACCTCCCAGAGGTATAATAAGAAAAGACAATGGTAGTGCAAGGAATCTTTGGCAAAAGTAATGTGTCACACACACCCAACAGCTGTTATTAATACAGCACTGTTTTATCAACTAAACCCTTGAGCATGTGATATGTCATGCCAAACACTACCCAACCACTTTGCTAGATTGGAGGTTTATTAATAGTAAGTGAAGATGCTGCTTTGGTTGCAGTACAGCCTTCGCAGAATCAGGTGTCTGGCTGACAATAAGCTGTTCTGCACCTACTTTTTTGTGCTGTCAGGTTACTGTCTTGGGCATAACTAAAATAACACAGCAAACTATTATTTGATCTGTGCTCTTCTTCTACAAAGACGAGAGCACAGAGCACTGCACATTGGGTGCAATCTAGAAGCACCCAGGAGTGCAAGAAATGTCATAGCGAGAGTCCATGCGCTCTCAGAATACTAGAACTTCAGAGCATTCCGTGAAGCTGAATGTTGGAAGATTCAGAACAGACAAAAGAAAGTACTTCTTCACGCAGCACCTACTAAACTTGGAATTCACTCCCATGAGAGGTAGCAATGGCCACCAACTTGGATGGCTTTAAAACAGGATTAGACCAGTTCATGGAAGATGATGGGTATTAACCACAGTAGCTATGCTCTCTTGTCATGTTGGAGACAATGTGTCTCTGAATACCAGTCATCAGGAACAGAAGGCGGGGAAGCGTCTGTTGCACTCAGGTTCTTTATCTGCTACTCTTATCTGCTATTCTAGGGTTGCCATATCTTGAAGAGCAAAAAAGAGGACAGCCAGAGCCGCTGCCAGCCCAAGCTGAGGAAAGAGGGGTGTGTGCCTCTTTCCCAAGCTTGGGCTGGCAGCAGTTGTGGTGTGCAGAGCAGCCTGAGCCCGAACCTGAAAAACCCGGACATTTCTTTTAAAATATAAAAATCTGCCCAGATTGGCATGTTGGCTCCCCAAAAGAGGACATGTCCTGGTTTTCCCAGGGATATGGCAACCCTAGCTAGTCTTTATCTGCTAGTCAAACAATATACCAGTAATCTGACTATCACAAATCCTTCCCACACCCCAGCCTACAGCCTTCTTAGAATGTTCTTTTTGCAGTTGTGTAAGGATGTGGTATTTCTAGGAATGAGTTGAATTTATCACGGTGAAACCATGTGGGTAATACGGTCCATGTGTGTATTGTGGAGCAGACCTTGAATGCTGCTTTGTGTGCGTGGCTGGCGAAGGCTTCTGAGATTACGCATGCATATTTGACACATCCTTCTGTTTTGCAAAGCTGTGAGATAGCTACGTGAATCCCACTCTTCAGAGCTCCAACCCACAAAGAAAGAAACAGCATGCTAAACCAGCAAATATGTTAAGTGTTGTGTACTACTATCATCACACCTTATAGATGCTGCTCGTGGTTGGAGAGTTAACAGAACAACTCTGGTTTTATGCAGTATTGCATTGCCAGTGTGCGTAATTAAGCTTCTTGACAGGCAACCCCCCCTGGTTCAGTAAGTGGAATGCTTATTTCACAGCGCTGCTTTTGGAGCTGCTGTGAACTTTCAGGCAAAGAAAACCATTGTGAAGGAAATGCAGCTGTTTTAACAGTAGGTGCAGGAAGTGTGCCTGGGGGTTGGCAATGCAACGTTGTGTAAAGATAACGCTGGCTCAAAGAAGCTCTTCTACCAATGGCAGCATGCAAAAGCTGCTGTAAAATGCCTGTAATGCACAATAACTGTAGAGCCAGACAACATTTTCTAGCTTCACTTGCAATTTGACTGCTGTGGCTATGAGAAATAATCTCTGATGGCTAGAATGGTTAAAAATGGGGGGGGGGGAGAGAGATTGTCAGTATACTTATATTCCAAAGGGATATTCAGATGGCATAGAAACAGAGGAAGCTGCCTTCCTAGACCATCTAGCTCAATTTTATCTATGTTGGCTGACAGTGGCTCTCAATGGTCTCAGGCAGTGGGTATCTTCCACACATATGTGGAGATGCGAGGGATTAAAACTGGGGCCTTCTATAGGCAAGGCTCTACCACTAACCTACAGCCTTCCTTCTGGCAGCTTCCTTCTTAGCTGGATGCTGCAGCACACAACCAGCAATGTGGTGTGTATCCTGTGGAAAATATTGGCTTGAATACCAAATAATAATAACATTGGGATATATCTGCCTCTTCTAAAAGCAGCAGGCCAACCATCTAGTTGATGTGATCTGCTGTCACCCCACCCTGTTGTCCATCAGGTCAGACTGGGCTGAAGCATCCTGTCTACTGGAAGGACTGGAGGTACCAAAAGTTCATTCCTTGCCACCACTAGTTTAGGCATGCATATTCATCAGTAAGGTAAAGGTAAAGGGACCCCTGACCATTAGGTCCAGTCGTGGCCGACTCTGAGGTTGTGGCGCTCATCTCGCTTTATTGGCCGAGGGAGCCTGCGTACAGCTTCCGGGTCATGTGGCCAGCATGACTAAGCTGCTTCTGGCGAACCAGAGCAGTGCACGGAAACACAGTTTACCTTCCCGACGGAGCGGTACCTATTTATCTACTTGCACTTTGATGACATAAGGATAAAAATGGAAGCAGAAATGTTTGCTCTCCTCTTCACAGCCATGCCTAAGGAGACAGGAAGAGGAGTTGGTGAGCTATTTATCTACTTTCACTCTGAGGTGCTTTCAACCTGCTAGGTTGGCAGGAACAGGGACCAAGCAACGGGAGCTCACCCCGTCGCGGGGATTCAAACCGCCGACCTGATTGGCAAGTCCTAGGCTCTGTGGTTTAACCCACAGCGTCGTCCGTGTCCCTATATTCATCAGTGGTTAACTGCAATTTCAAGGAATTGCTTTTTTCAATGCACAAATGGGCTATCACAGATAAAACACCATAGAAGGAACTTCTGTGTTACGTAACATCACCTCAAAAGAAATGATTTGTCAGTGGAGTCGATTCACATATACAGCAGCCAGCCAGCCATCAAGTGTTGGATATTCATGTCTTAACCAGACCCCCCAGAAAGGCCCTGCTCTTTGATCTTCTGTCTCCAATTCCATTCCTGTCCCTACTTATAAAGAGCCAGATTTGGAGAAATTAAGTGTGGTCAGGCTATGCATTCCAATGAAAGAAATAGGCTGTCTCTATGGAAGTGAATGACGCCTTATTAAATATCAGGCCTTCGGAATGGAGATGAACATTTATTACTTTGGGGGCAAATAAATACAACCAATTCAGATTAATACAAATGAAACAGTAGCCTCCCCTGGAGCGTTAACATGATGGGCTTGTTTTTATTACTAGTCCTTTTATTCCCTTCCCCAGCAGCCTCTAAAAGCGGGGGCGGGGGGGCACTTTGAAGGAAAAAAGCTGTTCCTGCATTTTCTGCCTGGCGACATGGCTATTTCTGCATTGCCACAAAAAACAAGCACTTGCATTAAAAAAAATGGGGGGGAGAAGGGGAGAATGCCAAATGATTAGTTACTGTTAATTAAGGAATTAAAAGGCTTTGCTGTTGTATTTTTCAGACATGGATAAGACAAGGCACACATCTGTTGCATCTGACTTTGTAACAGGGGGAGCAGGAAGATAAGGGAGAAGATAAAGCTATATAATGCAAATGGTATAAGGAAAGCCATTCACAGGCTGAATTTGCATATCATGCCTGGAAATCTGATGAACAGCCGCAAAATGGTGGTATGTGCTTAACCCTTCCCTCCCTTGGAGTTCCCTTCCCCAGTTGCTTTTCCTCATGAAGAATAGTAAAAAAAAATATTAAAAAAATAGCAGTTTGGGTGGTATGTGAGAGTGAGTTGTTGCAGAGGGGAAGTTCTGGGTGGGGGGACATTAAATGTTTAGCAAAGCCCCACACCCACCACCTGTCTGTTTCAAATACAGTATAGCATACCTTTTCCCTTCTACTTTGCAGCTGCTTGGTTGAGATCCCAGTTCCCATAACTGAGGCTGCAATCAGGCAGCACTTTGTTCCGTCTTCTCTTTCTTTACCTAATAATTTTTACCTTTTAGACATAAAGCTACTTCTGGAAATCTAGTGGAATCTAGTTGCAGTTTCGTGCTATTCTCCCTGTTTGTTGTTTGCAGAAAAGAAACAATTTGCAACCTTTGTAAATCAGAAAAACATTGGAGTTTTTGCATTGTAATTTCACAACATAAAATTTGGGTCACTATCCTGGCATACTCATTCTTAAGGAAATCAGCCCTGAGTGCTCACTGGAAGGACAGATCCTGAAGCTGAGGCTCCAGTACTTTGACCACCTCATGAGAAGAGAAGACTCCCTGGAAAAGACCCTTATGTTGGGAAAGATTGAGGGCACAAGGAGAAGGGGACGACAGAGGATGAGATGGTTGGATACTGTTCTCGAAGCTACTAGCATGAGTTTGACCAAACTGTGGGAGGCAGTGGAAGACAGGAGTGCCTGGCATGCTCTAGTCCATGGGGTCACGAAGAGTCGGAAACGACTAAACAACAACAACAACAATCCTGGCATACAGTTCTTTCTCACCATTTAAAATTTAGCACAGCATGGCAGCATACTGATCAAAAGCCACAGTTCTATAAGACAACAGGTACTTCAGTGTTAAAGGAATATTAGAAATAAGGACAGAAGTCCTAGCATTATAAGCAGTAAAATGAACACAATAAACCCCCTATCTGAAGGCAGCCTGAGTCACAGCCAGTCATACAATTCTGCTCTCACATTGGACATAATTGGGCCAATGGCACTCATTATGTCACAGGACATTAGCAAAATCCAAATGGAGAAGTGAATTCTTTCTAAATCAAAGGGACCCAAACAAATCGGATGTTTCTAGCTTTCTGAGGAGCATGTTTCACTCTTCTATACCAAGTGTGAATAATCTTTGGCCCTCCATACATTGCTGAACTACAGCTCCCATCAGCCCCAGCAAACATGGCCAATGGCCATGGATAATGGGTGTTGTAGTTCAGAAACATCTGATGAGCCAAAGATTCCCCACACCTGTTCTAGAGCTAGATAATTTAACAACCTGCCACAGGACAGATTTAAAATGCAATGCCTCTGGTCCTTTTCGTTTCTGTTGGTTAAAGCACTGAATAATCCATAAGTTTCATTTTATTCCTTTCTACTTTTAATGGAACTCTCTTGCATAGGTTTTCAGTTGTTTTGAAAAGCCACAGAATCCTGCCTTGCACTGCCAGAACAGCTTCAGCTTTTGAGAACAGTGGGTCATATCTTCTGTTGCCACCAACCAGCACTGTTTCCTTGAGGCCAGTGATTTTACACCAGCCAGTCATCTGGTCCAAAATCCCTCTAGAGTACTTCAGAGAAATGGACTTCATAGTCTTGATAGCTCCATGTCTCCCTTAGTCAGGCACTGAGAGATATGTGAAAGGTACAGAGTTTCTTAGAACTTTGATGGAATAACACAGTTACTAGTAATTGGTATTCATAAAGGATAGGCTGCTGTATTCCCTGGTCAACGGCTGAGAAACTGATTTGAGTCAGGTACATAGCAACTGTGTATTCTTCTGCTTATTATTTCTAACAATCCAAGTTTATTCCACCCTCAATCTGTTATGTAAAATAACTTCAGAAGCAGTCTTTCAGTGAGCAAAGGAGGTGGGGGAAAGGCTTTTATCAAGAGTAAAAATGCTAAGTTTAAATTCTAGTTTTTGTCCTAGGAATTCACACTCTTTACTATCATAGAATCATAGAATCATAGAATCATAGAGTTGGAAGAGACCACAAGGGCCATCGAGTCCAACCCCCTGCCAAGCAGGAAACGGTGGGGTACTGCACCCTTCTGTGGTTCATAGTGAAGACAGTCCAATTTTTTGGGTGTGGAAATGAGGTGCCCATATTCTTGATATCAGTGGTGTTAATACCACACAAAATGGCTGCTATGGGCAGGAAAAAAAGGTGCTGATACTCTATACCAGTGAGTATATTCACAAAAAAGCACTGGCAACGTCATATTGTAATTTGGAAACTGAAGGACTTACATGCGGGTGATGCATATACAACTTCCATATATTAATGTATGAACAAAGTAGACACATTGGTTCTGACTGAACTCTAGTAATGTGCAACTAATCAGGCACAGCAGCTAACAGGTCCTGGACAGAGATGTGCGTCCCCATCTACATCGAAAGACATATCCAACCAGTTCAGAGAGACCCAGATGAGCATGCAGTGCATAGATCCAGATGTGCATCTGTGCAGATTCCTGCTTCTGAGTACGGCATTCCCTCGCTCCTGTATCTTTAATATTTATGTTTAAAAATGGGGTAGGTGAGGTTCCCTTGCTGAAATTACCCTTCTCTGCACAACAATTAAAGGCAGTCCAGCCTTGTCCCATTCTGCAGCCCTAGAAGTACCTGAATTATTTGCAGGAAAAAGCATAATACCAAATCAGCCAGTAGTTCCACCTAGGTCAGTATTGCCTATACTAACTGGAAACAGCTATCCAGGAATTCAGGAGTCTTTCCCAGCACTCCTAGGAGGTGCCAGGAACAAAACCTTTGACCTTTTGCATGCAAACCAGGGATCCTGATACTGCTTTTTCTGGGGGGGACACATACCCCTAAACATTTTGTGAATCAAAGTTTCACCTCATTGAGGGGCAGTATTTCAATATCAGTAGGAAAATGAGAGTACCTCTAAACCTTTATTAAAGGAAAAAAGCACTGCTGCTACTGAAATATGGTCTTTCCCCCACATGATTGATAAGCTGCAGCCTAATCATATTTGTTGCCTCCAGGGAGCTGTCCATGCATTACTGTGCCAGGTTCAAGGTTCTTGCATTAATTTACGAGGCCCTTAGCAACATGGGTCCAGATAATTTTAAGAATCACCTGATCCCTTATATCTTAGCCTGAGTTATCTGGAGGAGCCTTTGTTGGTGGCACCCCATAACTCAGACACATGGCTCCTAACTGCATTCCGTGCATTTGTTCCAAACCTGTGGAACACCCAACTGAGATTAGGCAGTCACCCTTCTGGCTGAACTTCAGGTGCATGGCTAAGGCTTTCTCGTTCCAGCAGGCATTGTAAGGCTGTGTTCAGATTGATGGTCATTTTGTTGTTTTATTGTCTCATTTTCTGTAGAATTTTTTTTTATTTTGCACATGATACTTAGAAATGCAAATGCTGAAGCAGTATATACCATGTTTGTTTTTAAAAATAAACTATTTTCTGTTCCTGTTTGCTGGGTGACTTGGTTTGTGCTGTATAAGACATACCTCTTTCACTTTTAATGCATTATATTGACGGAAGCCAGCTGTCACAAATGGCGCTGTATAGCATTTGAAAAAAGACACAGAGAGCCAGCAATATTTTCAGGAAGGTATGAGCAGCTCCTTCGACCACTCTCCTCCAATTTTATTCTCCTTTTTTCTCCCCTCTCGCATGGCCATTTGCCAATGTTTCACGTTACCTCATCCGGTCATGGATTTTACCCACCCATCGCCATATAAGGTAATTACTGCCCAGAGGGGGAACATAACTCCATATAAGGTTATGCACTTAATACACTGCAAGGCACGGACATGCAGGTCAGCGAGGCACCAGGTGGCGCTACAAGCCTTTGCCATGACTTCATGGCTCCCACATGATATAGATCAGTCATGTCCAACAGGTAGATTGTGATCTACCAGTAGATCAGTGGACGTTTGTGGTAGATCACTGGTAGATCAGTGGCTCCCCCCAAAGAAGCTCAACAACTTGGGCTCTCCTAAAAAAGCTCAAGAACTTTGACCTGAACCCCCCAAAATGGGGTAGTTCACTGCCAGTTTTTAACTGTGAGTAGATCGCAGTCTCTTGGGACTTGGCCACCCCTGATATAGATGATGCAATTCTGGTCATAGGCAGTTGGGAAAGATGTACTTGTCAAAAATTCCCCTTTTCTACAATTATTAAAGCTGCAGGAGCCCTGGCCACTACTGAATCTGCTCTCTCACACATACACACTGGTAGTACCTTGCTCCTTTCCCTGGTGTCTGTTACTTCAGGAGATGGAAATGTACTAGGTTTATGAGCTGCAGAATAAATTCATTGCCACATCCGTTATATTTCTCGATGCCGCTTGGTGCACACATAGCCCTTAAGCTTTCTTCTCCCCAGTGAAGGTGTCTGTGTCCATTTCATTAATAATACTCTGCACTCACAGTGCACTGCATATTTATTGTCAGTGAGTGCAAGCTTGAGCTAATTAGCAAAGTTAATTAGTGCTGTACTGCAAAGCCCAGAATATGCAGGAAAGGACGTGTATCTGAGAGAGAGAATAAGAGACAGGGAGAGTGAAAGATAAAAGGCCTATAAAAATAGGAGCTGGCTTGTTCTCCCTTATTTATGTGTGACATGGAATTGAATATCAGCAGCTAGAGACAGGCTCCCCACCTGGGGATCTGACGCAGACCTTCAGGGGAAACATCTATTACACAGACAAATCCTTTCACTCTCTTCTCTCTCCATCAAAGGAGTGAGCATTCCTGCTGGGAGCCCAGAAGAATACTTCATTCTACTCCACATTAACCAGGCTATATCCAAACAGAATGCTCTTTTCCAGGACTAATTGCTAAAAATGTGTGTTGGGCTCAAGGTAGACTGGAAGACATACCCTTTGGAATCCAGCCTCCTGTTCGTAATCTATATCTTTGTGTGTACACATGAATGCACATACATGCATGCGCAAATTACTATGATATTTCATCAGTGAGGCAAAGTTGTTTTGCATTGCTCAGAAGAAGCATGATGTTACTTATTATTATCACACATACTGCTGGTCCACTGGGCTCTAGCATTGATCCAAGTTAAGGATCAAGTCCCTGGCAAATTCTCTTTCCTTAACAACACCCTCCCCTTTCCACCCTTTCCACTTTCCACCAATACTATGTATATAACCATGAGAAATTCACATGGCAGAGAAAGGTGTTTCAAATGAATGGAGGCATTAATCAAAAGAACAACAACAAAAAATAATAATATACTCAGCACCTAATGATGACTGCTTTTGACAGATGCACGAGACCTTCAGAATTTGTATTTGCTGTTACTGGACACAGGTGGCAATCCTAAGCACACTCACCAGAGGATAAGTACCATTAGACACAGTGGGTCTTGCTTCTGAGTAAACGTTCATAGGGTTGCTCTGCAAGCAGATGTATGACTGAGCAGGAAAACATTTTGCCAACATGAAGGTGCAGAGAAGAAGGGAAACCACCTCTGTTGAATTACTGCCTGTCAGGTAGCTGTTGAGGGTACCTAGAAGTAGGTGGCTGGTGAGCCTATTTAACAGCTCCTAATTCAAAGAAGGCACCTATGCTTGATGGTCAGGTGTGTGTGTGTGTGTTGACAAACCCATATTCTTTAGTTACATTTGTACAGTAGTAAGAGACGTTGCACTGCCAGGAGGTAAGCTAGGACACTTTGCAATGTGAAGCAAGGGTTTGAGAGGATTACCACACAGGCTATTGGCCAGGCCTTCGATTTCAAGTGCATCACTGTAGTGAATCAGCTATGCAAGTGGCTTGACTTCACAAAATCAATGAATCCACAATACTTTTTGACAGATCACGAAGGGATTAACTCTCACAGTGTTGCTATGGATGGGAATAGTCTTGTTAGTCCCCAAACAATCTTACTTGGTGGCATTGGTCTTGTATTACATGCTCCTTGATTCTGACAGAAAATTGCAGTCCTGAGCATGTGAAGAAGAAGAAGAAGGAGGAGGAGGAGGAGGGGAGGAGGAGGAGGAGTTTGGATTTGATATCCCGCTTTATCACTACCCAAGGAGTCTCAAAGCGGCTAACAATCTCCTTTCCCTTCCTCCCCCACAACAAACACTCTGTGAGGTGAGTGGGGCTGAGAGACTTCAGAGAAGTGTGACTAGCCCAAGGTCACCCAGCAACTGCATGTGGAGGAGCAGAGACGTGAACCCAGTTCACCAGATTACGAGTCCACCGCTCTTAACCACTACACCACACTACCATCATTTCAGCATATGGAGCAGACCTGCGAGGCAGTCAGCTGGTCTCTCTCCCACTAACACAATGTAACGGGATAGCTTTGCATGCAAAGGGAGGAGATACGTCTAAACATACAGCATCTCAATGTTTGCAAGCTTTCCTGGTGGGGACTTGCAACTCCCCCACCCAGCACTTGAATTTCAAATACTGTACTCACTAGCAATACTTAGAAAAGATTGAGCTGGTTTGTGAGCCAAGCAAACAGCAGCTCGCCTCTTCCTAATTACAGTTTACCAAGATTTGTATTCCAAGCCAAAGAATCATGATGCTTGGCAACATTTTCCAAAATAGACATACCTTTTGAAGTCGCTATAAATACAGTGTAGCTAGACTACACTTAGCAGTAGATTGGAATCAGCTACATTGAGGGGTCCTTAAACTTTATTAGAGCTGCCAAAAGCTGTATGTAAGAAATACACTACATTGTTGTTGCACCTGTTATTTTCTAGTTATCCCCTAAACAAGGGTATGGTAATCTATGGGCCTCTGGATGTGTCTGGCTACAACTTCTATCATTCCTGAGCATGGGCCAAGTTGGCTGGGGCTGATGAGAACTGGAGTCCAGCAACACATGAAGAGCCACAGGTCCCCCATTCCTGCCTAAAACATTTTGGAGCAGGCAAACTGAGAATTCTGGAGAAAGTGTGAAAGTGAAACCATTCCCTAATAAAGACTGCAATAGTTAGAGCAGTTCCTGGCTCACAAACACTCTTTCCCTCCCCTAGGGAAAAGCCATTTGCCTTTAGCTTGGTGCAGAGTACACTATTTAAGAAGGTCTTTAATTCTCCCTCCTTCCAGGAGATCAAACATATATTTTGCCTCAGGCCTATGCCTCATCTGTAGGAAGTTTGCCTTATTCCCCTCCCTAGGCATTGCTAACTTAAAGGATTCCTGCAATGTTTTCTAGCCAGAGTTTGACAGGTTTTCTTAAGGTGGGAAACAGCAAGGCTAATGCACTGGTTTTGGGTTGAGACTCTCTCCAAAGTGGGGCCCTCAGGCAGGCAATGCACAGCCATCTTGTGTTTTTTAAAGAAGAGTTTTGATCCTAAATGACACAGTGTTTATCTCTTGCTCCCTTTCCTTGGCCTGCCGCTCTCCCAAAAAGCTCCATCAGCAGATGCCTCTGAATAGAACGAAGCTTTTGCTAGTTTCTTGTGGCAGCATTTCTGCAAATAAGCATTGAAAATACAGAGCTGGGAACCTGCCAAGCCTGAGATTCTGGCCATTTTAATTTCAGGAGAATTGTCTGCTTCCTCCTCTTGCTTTTAGAGCCTTTATATGTTGTTTAAAGAACACCCCTTTAAACAACGGAAAGAAGCATGGCAGCTTCAGGCTGTAAATGAAAGATAAGCAGGAGCACTAATACATCTTTGGAGAGAGGGTGGTTTCTTTGCTGTAAACTGGCATAGCTCCCCAGACCAAGTCAATACAGTACAGTGGAGATGATTTGATCTGGGGGTAGATTCGGCCCTTGCTGTATTACGAATTGCTTCCTGGCCTTCATGACTACACTGTTTGTGCAATTCATGCCTTGCTTGCTTAGTCCTCCCTAACCAAATACTAGCCTAGAAGTGTGAGTACATAGAGCCAGAATTCTATGGAACTTTGATTCTGCGGAACGCACTGGACGAGCTTCTTGCACATATAGATCAAATTGCTTTGCAGACCAATCTAGAGTATTGATCAAATATATACTATGGAAGTTACAGTCATCAAAAATCAAAGAGTATGGGAAAGGGAAAACCAACTCCATTTTAGAGATGAGTAACTTGGGTGCAGGCAGATTAAAGCTCATGTTTTTAACCCCCTCAGAGCTAAAGTAGAGACACTGGGAAATATGTGGCAGGATTTCCCGCTTTCTGTAATGAACTGGCAGGATGGCAGAGAGGAGGAAGAGGATCCCAGCAAAGGGTGTAGCTGAGACTGGGACACAATGGGGCAAGCTGGGAAGGGGGAAGTAAGTACTCACTGGGTGATGGAGAATGGCAAGGGGATGAGGGTCAGTACACAGGAACCAGAGCAGCAGGACCCATCACCAGAGCCAGAGGGACCCCTGTCTCCATCAACACAAGGCATAGGGAGCAGCGGTAGAAGTGCTCTAGGAGTCTGAGGCAGGCAAGGGTTCACAGCCCAGTTCTCTAGTTGGCCAGGTGGGGCTCGCTAACTCTGGGATGAGGGGTGTGATTCCTCAGCTGGAGTAGGCTTGGAGCAGGTGAGGGTCACTTGCCTCATCAAGCCCAGATGCGGGAAAAGTACAAAAGGAAAGCAGAGCTGAGGTGTTTTATCTGCTCAACTGCCCATGTTGATGGGCCTTGGCTTCTCCTGGACCTCTATGGGACTATGCTTTGGGCTGTATCCTGACTGGTGGACTGCTTACTTGGATTGGCCCTGGACTGTGTTTCCTGATCTTTGGACTTTAGATTTTGGACTTTGATTGTGTAGATGGACCCCTGGACTTTGAACTTTGGACTTAACATACTGACTTGCTGCCAGGTAGGCCTGGGGTTCCAGACACTCACCTTCTTGTCTTTTTTGAAGTTCAAATCAATTAACATGTATGTGCATTGAAAAGGACAGCGATGGTGAAAAACTGGGTGTTTATTTGACCTTTCCACCAGCACCATTTTACCAATCTAAATTGCACCCCTCCCCAAAAACTGGTGTTCCACAGGAGAAAATAGAAAGGCATCATACCAAACCCAGTAAGTTTTCCACAGGGTGCAGATAGGAGGTTTGGAAAATGTGTGAATTAGATCAGGAAAAAACAGTGCAGGGGAGAAGCTTAAATACAGGCCATCAGAGTTGCCTTCTTCCCTGACTTTATTTGCGCACCCCCCCCCCCCAAGCTGCTTTAAACAATAACAAATAGCAGCACCCATGGGAGATCCAGTTATGGTTCTCTTAGCCACTCATCACATTTGACCCTCAAATCTCATGTAAACACCCAAATATTTGTGTACAGTGGTACCTTGGGTTAAGTACTTAATTCGTTCCGGAGGTCTGTTCTTAACCTGAAACTGTTCTTAACCTGAAGCACCACTTTAGCTAATGGGGCCTCCCACTGCGCCGCTGCATCCTGAAGCAAAGTTCTTAACCCAAGGTACTATTTCTGGGTGAGTTGAGTCTGTAATCTGAAGCGTATGTAACCCGAGGTACCACTGTATTAAGAGCTCAGCACAGTTGGGCAATAGGACATATTTAACAATGCCACAAAGTAATTGTTGATGCTTACATACCTGTGGAAGCATCAAAACTAAAATGAAAGGAAAGTCAAAAGCCAAAGCAATGGCCTATCTGAAAGGTCACAATTTCCCCATGAATGTCAAGAGAGCCCATTTTTGGAGAACATGTGGGGTGCTAAGCCCATGCTTGAACAAGTCCCCAAACCAAATACTAGTCTTGGCACATAACTGCATTGAACTAGATTCCCATAAAATGTGGAGGCTGTGGCTAGGTACCATGACCTCTATCTAGAAGCTGGGCTGTTCAGAGAATAGTGGTTACTGGGACTAAAGCAATTGTTCCATTTAATACAGGGTTTTTGTGAGTCGCAGTCAACTCGACCTGATCCTCATGGTTTTTTGCAGGGTGGGGAGGGAAACATGTTATCTATTATCTACAGAAAAACAGTTCCCCGGTGCAAGGAGACTTCCATGCATCACTCCTAGAATAATTAAAATTCTCCTTAGCACCAAACCCTATTGATTAGCCAAAGGGCTTCTGATGGAAGTGGAAGAGCCCAGCGTGAAGCAATCCTACTGCCCGCTGTGCTGATCTCTGCCAGACGTGCATCTGATGCCTTTTCATTATTGTTTGCCAATGATTTGTTTTCCCCCACAAAGCTACAGCTCCCTTCAGAAGTGTCTGGTGATATTGCAGGGCCCTGGGAACTTCTCAGGGGCATTTTGGGGAAGGTGAAACTAGGAATAGAAGAGAATTGCATTTGGTCTGTATTTTATAGTGAACTAAATCTCCTGGGCTAGTTCATTAATTATGACATTGCCATCCAGATTTCGCACTTTTTGGGATTTTACAGTGCAGTTCTTGGCTCAAGAAGCGATCTCTATTTTAGGATAAAATGCATTTAAAATGCATACATGGATATATAATACATATCTTGTGATTAAGTATTTAAATGTAAATATGGATTTAGAAAAAGCTGCACAGGCTCAGCATTTGGAGTACAACTGGTCTAAATTTAACTCCTGGGGCATCCAGGGCAGCCATCCAGCACAGACCACTGCAAGCTTTAACAAGTTCTTTCCACCTTGCACCACAACTCTTGCTTCCCAGTAACCAGGCATAGCTATAGAAGGGAGTGAAAAAGTCTGGAGCTGTGAGATGGCTTCTTGACATTATCTAGAAACGGGATGCACGTCACCAAATTTCTCTGGGTGAAGGAGAAGTTCTCCCAACACATTCTCAAGGGCAGAGCTCACCATGAAGCAGTAGCTCGGTAGCTCGGCTTCTTTCTTTTTACCTACAGTTGTGGTTTTTGTTTTGCTGCTGCTGTAAACGGCAACAGCAGCAACTATCTTGGCAGCCCGGCCTCCATTTTGCATCTTTCACAATATCCCAGACCTAATGTCATACAGCATTGCAGGTGGGGGGGGGTGTTCTCTCCCTGTTTGCTTCTCACTACTCATGCAACACCTGGTTCCCCACCCCCATTGAGCTACATGGGACAGTCTGGCATCCCATAGTTGAAGAGTCAGATAATTTCCGGTTTGGCTAATAATTCTGTCTTCCTTTTTGCAACCATGCATCCTTTTCGTTTTTGGTCAGCTGCTTAAATGCAGCAGTGCTAATGACCATCAAAACACTTCCTTAGCAGTTGTGTGTGGCTCTGCAGAGGACTCTTATTTGAAGCAAGCGAGTCCCATGTTTGACTGTCTCCCTTTGCCCAGCTTGAAATGTCAGGCTAGGTGAAGATCCTTTGGCTGTTCTCTTCAGAGGACGTGTTTAAAAGCATCCCTGCAGACATGCACTTCCCTGCCCTGACTGGAGCAGACTAACCCGGCTTTCTCCTACTGGAACAAACATTTCACTCAGTGAAAATTACAAAGTGCTCCAATTTCATATATGGTTACTGACCTGGAAATTGATTGTTCCCCTACGAATGAGAATTTCTCATGTAGGTGGTATCACTGACAAGTCCCAAAAACCTGGACCGCTGCAGAGAGAGGAGGGAGGGAAAATATTTGCCCAGAGTATGCTGTAAGGGTCATTGATGAGAAACTCAATTTGGTTCTCATCTTAATCAAGAGTAATAAATATTAATACAAAATGCTTACAAGGCTCCATTAGCCTCCAAAGCACTTTACCATGCTGATTGTGCTGATTAGTCCTCAGCACTTACAAGGCAAGTGAATAGCATAAAACTTTGATCTCTCTTTTGCAGACAAAGAACTGGAAGTGTCAGAGTTTAAAGACACCACAATCCTGGTTGGCTAGTTTGTACACATGAAAGGCTCTGCTCCACTCCCCCCTCCCAACAATAGGGTGGCCAGGTAGAAAAGAGAACAGTGTGCCCGCAGGTTTAATATCTGTGGTGAATGAGAATTTCACCTATTGAAATTCCCTCTTCCTACACAAGCATTAAAGCTGCAGGAGTCCTGTCTTGTTTTAAATCCATTTACCCTTCCTCAAAGGGACGCGGGAGGTGCTGTGGTCTAAACCACTGAGCCTCTGGGCTTGCTGATCAGAAGGTCAGTGGTTCAAATCCCCACGACAGGGTGAGCTCCCATTGCACGGTCCCTGCTCCTGCCAACCTAGCAGTTCGAAGGCACAACAAAGTGCAAGTAGATAAATAGGTACTGCTCCAGCGGGAAGGTAAACGGCATTTCCGTGCACAGCTCTGGTTCACCAGAAGCGGCTTAGTCATGCTGGCCACATGACCCGGAAGCTGTATGGCGGCTCCCTCGGCCAGTAAAACAAGATGAGCACCGCAACCCCAGAGTATCTGCGACTGGACCAAACGGTCAGGGGTCCCTTTACCTTTTTACCCTTCCTCAAAACATATCAGGAGTTGACCCAAGTACTGAGTCCCTAGGCTGCTGATGGAAACCTGAATTCCTATTTATGCAAACAGCTGCATCCTTCTGAAAATGTTCCACACCCTCCAGCATATGTTAGAGGGAATGAACACACACACACTGCACCTAGGGATAGATAAATATTTCAAGTTCAGTTTCTCTTGGTTTCCTGTTTTTCTAACTTTCACTTCAGTTGGCCACATTTCTACATCAGTTTCCAGATTTTTTCATATAAAGTCCTAAAAACACCCCCCCCACACACACAGACACTAGCATTTTAGTGTCCCTTTCTCCTAATATACACGTTTGTAGGCAATTATGCTTTTCATAGGCATTTCTCTCAGTATCAGTCCTGCCTCAAGATGTTAGGAACTGATCCTGGGACTATCTACATGTGCTCTACCACTGAGCTATGGCAGAAAAGGTAACCTGCAAACTGGACAGGAGTTGCTGCCATTGTATCCAGCTGCTGCAGACTGCATCGAAACCTAGAGATAGAGACGCCTCTCCAATTTGCATGTTACAATAGCAACAGTAGATGCAACAATATTAATTTTGACGTGAATTTCCCTACAATGCACAAATCACGTCAGCATATTTTTCAAACTCATTATAACTAGCCAAGTGACAAGAGTTAATTGCCAAGTAAGGCAGACTGTATTTTGTCAAACAGCTACACCTGGGCACACCAGGAGAACACAGGTCTTCTTTCTAATTGATGTATACAGAGGGGCTCTGATGAGCATTAGGGGTTCATTTCAAAAATATACTAAAAGAAGACCACTATTTGAGATCTCAACCCTATGGAAAACTTTCTCTGAAATTCTGGTCCCTCTGACTGCTGGGGTTCTTTATGCTTGAGTTTTCCTGTTTCTGTAACTAAAGTGGCTCCATTGCATATGATGGAGTGACATTGCTTGACACTGGCTGGGGCTTTGGCCAAAATCGGTCATTTTGCTAAAGGAGCCTTTGCTGTCTTGTATAATTGCTATATATGACTCCATGAATTAGGAAACAGCCTTTCACCCCCCATGCCAGCCTTCTGCTAAACAGTAGGCACACATTAAATTCTACTCTGCAATGTTCCTTGCTTTACTGCTCTGCAGCACCACTATAATAATTAAATGCTGTTTAGGACAGCTTTGTACTTCAACAATGTATGTGTCCCTAGCAGAGAATTCATATTTAAATACAAGAGAAGCCACTGTTTGGCTTTCAATATATTGCCTTCATGTTAGGAACGCTGATGAATAAAGCTTGGGATGGAGGAGAAATTTGATTCAGTTCATATTTCAAGGTGAAGCCACCTAATTCACACTTTCTGAACCAAAACAAAGCCATTATTCAAAACCCACACCTCTACAAATTTTGCACTGCAGTTCCCTAGCCTATGTGTTTAAAATGTATATACTAGCATAAAATTTGCACTGAAATGCATGCATTAATGAAGATAACACACATAATGCATTAAGTTAGGGAAATTTGCTTTGCAGAAATCTGCATATCAGGCAAGTTTGCATACAAACATGTGTATATTAGGGGAAATTCACACTAAAATGTTGGTGAATTTTTTCCTTAAAATAAAATTAAACTTATATGAAGAACTGAACATTTGAAAAATAAGAAACAGAGAAACCAGAATTGCCAGCAAGTAATGCAACCAGCTAGGAGGATGGTTATAAGAAAGGATGTCCACAGAACCCAGTTGTCATGCTTTGTTTGTACCTCCTTTCATTTGTTGTCCAGTTCTTCCCCTCTTCAATTGTTTCCCTCCTACTCCAAAACCCCTGTGTGTTTTGGAGCCTTGCACAGGTGCAAAGCTAGCAGAGTCATTATTATCCCTTGGCACCACATTGTGAAATAGTTTTTATTAAAGATTTTCTTGAATTACAAAAGAATGTGCAATGTCTCTCCCAAATACGTACACTTATTAGGGAATAAGCTCCACTGAGCATGGTGGGACTTCGATCTGAGCAATCTTGCATAGGATTCTGCTGTGTCCCCTTTCACATGGGCTGTTGAGAACCGGAGTCTGAACGCGACAACACTTGCATTCAATCCTTTCCTATCGTGCTGCATTCTGAGTTGGTACACTCAGATTAGCTGCAATCTTTTGCCACAGCAACCGTGTCTGTTGCGCCACTGGCTCAGAGACTGGTGGGCAAGACATCCAGTAGATGCAGCGTTCTTCTAGTGTTTTGGGAGCAAGGAGGTGGAAGATGCACATGTTCTGTGAGGGGAAGCCACTGAATTTATATTGAAAACCACTGGCACCAACTGTTTCAACTAATGTGACTTGACAACATGTCCGTCAATAGCCCAGCTTCAGTAAAACTGGATAGGGTTCTATTTGTCTGGGATTAAAACTTCACATTGACACTGCTTTAGAGGAGCTGTGCAGGGAGCTGGACTGAAGAAGGTCCTAAAGATTGAAAGAGTATGGGAACTCAATGGAAGGGCAGCTGGGAAGAAAGAGACAGATGCTTCAGTGAGAGGTTCACTGGATTTTTGCAGTGGATTCCAAACTTGCATTGGTGCCTCCTTGTATCTAATACCAGCTTCTAGAGATGATTTGAGAATGATGTGGGGTATAGAAGCATACCTACTCATAAAACTAGGTGGTGGTTTTATGAGAGACATTTTGGAAGTTGCTTTTAGAGTGGAGAAGCAGCATATAGAACAATTTGTGAAATGGTTGGAAGAATAAATATTTTTAACTGGCTTGCGGCCACATAAGAAAGGATTAATTGATTGATAAATAAATTGTGGGATAGGATCAACAGGAAAATCATTTCCCCCATTTTGACTATTGGAAAATAGCGTTAGCATATTGCCCCAAGGACACAACTATTGCCACAGGGGCCAGCGCCCTGGGTGCCCGAGCACCCACACAATTCCCTATGAAGTTCCACAGTCGTGGGGCCAAGTTGGCACTCCTGGCTATTGTACGAGTTCCCTGGCATGGTGGATTCAGTATTTGAACTGGGACAAGATTAGCACTAATGGAGCCTATGTCTGTGGCAATCACTTCCAGGAGTGGGGTGCAGGCAGAGCAGTGTTGCTCGCCCGTCTTCCCAACTTTGAGCATTGCTGCTGGTTACCAAAGGTGTGAGGAACTCAGTGTGAGTGGGCGTGGCATCAAGAGCATCAGATTGGCTGTACAGGCATCTTGCAGACCTTCCTGCTCTTTGCCTCTCCCCTCTTGGTAACCAGCAGCGACGCTCAGCATTGGGAATCCTGGTTAGCAGTGCAGTCCGTTCAACTTGTGCAGATCTCTTCCCTTAGAAGTGAAACAAACCACAATGTTGCAGTGTTTTGACATGCATTGAAAACTTTTCTCCCAAGCCTCCCCAAATCAGCCTATTTTATTTCTGCCTTTTTCATTCCTGTTGGTTTGTGTTTTTTATACTGTTTTATGACCCACATTATGTTTTATAGTCCATTCTTGTACTTCACTTTTTATGATGGTTTATATTGTTCAGCTGTATTGTATTTTGTGTATTTGATTGCCAGGTGGAGCTGACTTTTACCAGAGATTGTAAGCAGCTTTATAGAGGAGCTTTCTCAAAAGGTAGGGGTATAATTTTCTATGGATAACTATTTGTTTCATCATGAATATGGTATGAAACAGTTTCCTAAGGTAACTATGCTTTGTTTCGCCATGTGACCAAAAGCAACCTTGCCTTTGGACAAACCTGAAGGTGCATTGTTAAACTATGGAACTCACTCCTTCAGGAAGCAATGATGGCCTCAGACAGCCTCAAAAATAGATTAGACAAATTTAAGGAGAATAAGGCTATTGATGGCTACTAGCCATAATGGCTATACTCTATAGTTGGAGGCAGTAATGCAGGCATCCCCAAACTCAGCCCTTCAGATGTTTTGGGACTACAATTCCCAACATCCCTGACCACTGGTCCTGTTAGCTAGGAATGGTGGGAGCTGTAGTCCCAAAACAGCTGGAGGGCTGAGTTTGGGGATGCCTGCAGTAATGCTTCCAAATACTAGTTGCTGGAAGCCTCAGGGATGGAGAAGGCTCTTGTGTTTGGGTTTTGTATGTAGGTTTCTCACAGGCATCTAGTTGACCACTGTGAAAACAGGATGCTGGATTGCATGAGCCATTGGCCTAACGCAGCATGCTCTTGTTATATACTTACAATACTGCCTTTTCTCCCAGAGCTTGCTTCCCCTTCAGGTGTTCTCTTGAACCCCCACTGGAGGTCATATCAGCATCCTAATGTTTGTATACTGGCAAGTTGCTCTGTATGGGATGCAGTCTGCCTCATCTCCAGGCTGACAGCTGCAGTATCTAAAGGAGGTAATGCTCTTCTGTACTTGCTCGGTTTTCTCTTTCCCACCCCTGCCTATCATCCCGCGTTATCCGATCAATACATCCTTGCAGCCGGAAATGGCTGATTAGCACTAAAAGTAGAGGCAGCAAGCAGAAATCCTCCCTAGAGAAATTACCAAGAGTGGCAAAGATAAGGTCTAAGGACCCTTGGTTCATTGAGATAATGTCTTTTTCTTCTTCCATTGGGCATGTGTATAGGAGCTGATTGATGCAGGTACATAATGTTTTTCTAGAGGAAATGGGGGTTGAGAGGAAGGCAAGTTACAGCCATAATGTATAAAAATGGTGAGTCCCCCTCTCCCCTCCTCTCCACTCTTCTGCCATCTCCATAGACATTACCTGGGTTTAACTTTGTAAAAAAAACAAACTTCATTTTTTTTAAAAAAAGCAAATAACCAAGGAGTGTATAAATGTTATGAAATAAATAAATTTGACTCAGGTCTCAGCTCAGAACCTGTTCACAAGAGCTCAGCTCTGGACCATGTAAAGAAACCCAAAGAGAAAAAGTCTATCTGGGCATATGCAGAGTGCATTTCTCCCTCCAGTTGAGCAACCACCGACTGGTCCACGTGTCTGAGATTGCAGGGCAATTCTAGATCAGAGATACTGGATTCTAGGTGGGTTGCAGTCCATCCCTCGGCATCTCTCTTTTTAGACATCAGCTTTTGTGTCATCTTAATAATACTCTGAAAAATGTAAAGTGTGAATGCAAATAGCATTTTTTTAAAAACCAAAATAGAACACACAAGCTCAACAGAAAGCCCAGAGATTTGGCAGGTCCTTCTTGACTGTTGGTAACAAACTTGGGTTTATTGCTGTGTGAAGCAGCCTTAAGTGAGTCCTGGGTGCAGCAGAACTCCTCATCACCCAAAGCAGTGCCGTTCTCGTCTCCCAGGCAACCAGTTTATAATTCTTTCTCTGAGCAGTTGCAAAGGAGGAAGATAAGATACAGCTCATGTTCAGTGGCAATCAGATGGTGTCCAGCTACCTATCGGCCGTAACTGGATGTTTCTGCTATTAATTTTAAACTGAGAAATGGGGAGGGACAATTTGTTTCTTGAGAGGGTTTATGAAATGGCAGCTTCATGTGTCTAAAAGTTAACAAGGTTCCACTCTCCAAGTGCACGTCTCTTATGCCTGTCCTTGGTAAGCGGTTCATTTCTCAGTGTCTGGGTGCTCATGCGCACATGCTGGATTATACATTATATAAGGACTATCCAATTATCTATGACCAATGGGTTGTGAGTGGCTTAGCAAAGAAAATCCCCATGTACTACAGAGTAGGTGTCAGTCAGTTCTGAAGATGCCAAATATCTCATGACGTTGGTGCCTTGGTTAAAGGGTTTTTCTTGAATGAGCTGATCCTTGCAAGTTCACATCAAAGGGCATGTGAGCTCTGTGTTGAATCACATCCAGGTTACCTGCCCTTCTTGTCCATTAAACAGGCTCTCTGTTCTGTCAGTGTTCATATCAATGGGCTGGATGCAACTATCTCTCTCTCTCTTCCTCCACCTCCGTCCAGTAAATGAATAGTTGTACAATGCTCTGCTTATTTGTTGTTTGAGGTGCACATGTCTTCTCTCAATATATTGCTTCTGTTGTGGAGAAATCTCATTTTCTGACAGTGGGGCCAATCATTCTTAAGCCAACTGAAGCTAATACAACAGAGCCATGATTGTTGCCCATGGTATATATGCATACTTATTCTCGTTTTCCTTGTCTCTGGTCCAGTACTTTCAGCAGGTTTTTGAAGCACTACAAATACTTGCAAAAAATATAATGGGGAAGAAAAAAGAAATAATAATAAGAAATAATGGCTCAACACTCTGGAAAACAACAAAAACAGACCCAAAAGCCAATGTTTCTCACTGGGGCTGTTCAAAGTGTACTGTCTTGGAAAATGCAATTCTTCTCCAAGATTGTGATGGCATTGTCTTGTGGAATCGGTTCTGCAAGTGGTACCTATTTGGTATTGCTTAAACCAGCCATTAACAACCTGGTTGTTCTCCAGATGTTTTAGACTACAACTCCCATCAGCCCCATGGCCATGCTGGATAAGGCTGATGAGAATTACACTTCCTCCCTCACAGAGATGAGCAGATGTGACCTAGCTGAGTCCAGGAACAGACCTCCTTGGTCTTAACCCTTTCATGAGCTAACTAGCACTTATGCATACTTACGTTTGACTGCAATTCCCCCCACACATCACAATACACTGCCAGTTTGAACACACCTTTGCTCAATGTACACCTAGCCGCATGCTGAGTACCTTGTGATTGCCCATTATATGTTGCTGTTGATATATTTGGCAGTAAACACTATATTCTGTTCCTGATACAGGCAAATCTACCAGTATTCTAACTGGAAACTGGCCCACTGTTCTCGTGTTTTGTGCTGTAGGAGTAGACATAATGTTCTAAATTAATCTAAGCAATTTAAATGTTGCAAGACCCTAGTACAAAGTTCATGCTCTTGAAGCAATCCTAATTGCACCACAAAACCATTTCCATTTGGCCTCAGTTTGCTGTTTGCCTAGCATAATGGTTCATTCAGCCTTGGATGTTAGACTCCACTGGCCTGCGGTTTGGCACAGATACATCATCACATCTACCAAGTTAAAGACCAGTCAGGAACCTATATTTTCATAGCTAGCTTCCACCTATTTGATGCCATGTATGGGGAGGATCAAAGGCACCAGAGTTATACAGTAAAAGTAAAGTTATAACACAGAGAAGAGAGACTCCTGCAATTATTGACACACAATGGAGAATGTGTTTCCAACCCAGCCACCCTGCCAGGGTCCCTATTTACTATATATAACTCATCCTCTTTGTTTATAATGCGAAGCATCTGAAGACCCAAATGCAACTTATCAAAGAGTCAGCGTGCTTGAGTATTCCAAATGGGTTCTGCCTGGCCACACATAAATTGTCAGGGTAGAACTGTTACTGATAAAACACTCAGCATAGCTATAATTTGTGGGTTGCTAAGAGCAGGAGCCTTTTTATTCAGAGATGATGGCTGTGCTGTCTGTCAGAGGGAAAGTTCATTTTCCCCAGATTAGTAAATAAAGCTATTAAGAGCAAGACAGATCATGAGTTTTATTCTGGGTTAGATCCTTAGCCAATATAAATCAGAGTGACAGTGCTGAAATCTATGGAGATGTACTTATGCTAACACATAATGAGGATCCAGCTTCGATCATTTCTATGCAGGCTTGACTTTTGCCCAAGTCACTAGACCCAGCAAACAAACTCTAGCTTGCCCTTTACAGTAATGATGGTGGGTAATGAAGGGACAACAACAATTAGCAATCAATTATTTAACCAACATAAAAGCCAGGCAAGTAAAACAGTTCCATTTTGCAAGTGTTATAGGTAATGCGGGTGTTGGGGAGAAACCAAACCCGTCCAATTTAGTTTATAGTTGTGCTGGAATCCAATTAGTAAATGAATGCAATCAGTCGAACCTTCTGAAAAATGCCACTAATTAATAGTGTCATTGGGTCACGCATTGAGGTCAAGGAGGCAGCACAGCAATTGCACTGGTCAGTCACATGCATAAAAGCAATGAATCCAGTGAGGCATTTAAGAGGATGACCTTTGTTCAAAATAAAGGATAAGTCACCACCTGTTGTCAAACAGGAGACTGAATAAGAGTGAGTGCTCCATTGGACTGTGGCCTTAAATACGTGAGAGTCAGAGGGGTGTAACAGATAGAAGGTTAAACTCTGATTTAGGAGAGCTGGGTGCAAAATCCTGCTCAATCATGGAACAGACATACTAAAGACTTGGGCAGCCATCACTTCTTGGGGCATCCTGAGCTCTTTGGGGGACAGGCAAGATGCAAATCAAAGGATTTCCAGTTTACATTCATAAATTGTCACTGGTATTCATAGTTTGTCCCATTCACATATAAGGTGGAGTAGGATGGAAGTCTTGCTTTAAGAGTAAAAGTAGCATACTTGAGAGGGACAAGGCAATGACACATTATGTTTTTCTCTTCCCAATTTTTTATGAGAAACAGCACGATGAACAAATAAAGGCTGCTCTGGGGAATCGTGTTCAGAGCAAACCCCAGGAGGAGTACTATGAAACTGCTTTTTTCTTTCTTTTTTAAAGTATTGATTCAAATGCTGGTCTTTTGGGAAAGAATATTTGAATTTGTGCTTGTGCAGCAGGTTTGAAATATTGTGGTGTTTGGATATCTAGTTCATCAGAAAGATTAATTTATTCAGAGCTCCAGGGTTTAGAACAGGGGTGGGCAGCCTCAGGGCCAAAGATGGCCCTCCATGCAATTTAACGTGACCCTCTGTCTAATTTCATGTGGGTGGCAAGGAGGAGGGGAAGAGGAGACAGAAAGAGAGGGGGGTAAAGAGAGGGATGAAAGAAAAACAAATATAGAGCAGGGAACAATTTTCAGCCCAAGGACTGTGATCTCTTTTGAGCAAGTTTCCAAGGGTTACATGGCAGTGGTGGGTGTGGCTAGGGGCAAAAGTGGGTGTTGCAATGAATTAAAATTTATCTTTGTACAGTAGGCTAGTTACCACCCACAGCATTATACCAAAGAGGCATTATCAGAGCTCAAGGGCATATTCTTTTCCAGGCAAAAATGCTTGGGGTGCAAAGCAGGATCAATGAGAAGTGTGACCTGTGGAGAGGGACCGTGGCCTGGGAAGAGTTCCAAGGGCCAGGCAGAGAGGCCCAGAGGGCCACATTGGGGCCTGAGACTCCCTGCCCATACCCCAAGAGATTGACAGTTCTAGGACACTGAGGATGGAATAGTCAGAGGTATAACATTTCTGTAGGTGAATGATGTCAGGTAATAGTATTGTCTGAGCTGAGCTCATGTAGTGTTAGCATCAAGTTTATAGACCCAGATGTTTGCAATGCTCTTGGGTCAGACGGCCATCTCTGTTACAACAACTGATAAATCAGAGACACTGTGATTCAAACTGAAGTGCTTTGCAACTAGTTTTTCCATTTTTCCAATCAAGGTTGTGGACTTGTGGTTCCTAAAAAGTGTGTGTAGATCAGTTGTTGTTTTACCCATGAACTGAGTGGCATTCTGGGCATTTGCACTCATTGAAATAAACTACATTGCACGGCCCACAAGTGATGTTTTGTTTGATATAATAAATTATGCCAGTCATAGTGCTTTTGAAGGTAACTGTCTGCATGAGATAAGCACAGGCAATACAGTGTTTTGAGTCATGAGGATGTGATCTAGGATTGCTGATTGGTGGCTTCAGTACAACTTTCACTAATAGTCTCCATAGATTGGAGACTGGCAGAATGCTATAACAGGAGGCTTGCTGATTGCTTGAGCAAGATGTTCTGAATTTGCTAGTAATGGGTAGCTTTCTCTGATTGCCGGGTGATACCTAGGAGATGTTGGATAGAAATCTACTAAACACAGAATAAGGTGGTTTTTGTTGACTGATACATCACTTTCATGGAGAACATGTTTTCAGGTAAAATGCTTTCCTGCTAGATGTTGTATTAACATGTAGAGGATATCCTCTGTGCAGATGGTGTTCTTCAGGTTAACTGGTTCTTTGATCGTTTTCTTTGTTGTTGCAGATGACTTTGATTCGAGCTGTGGATAATGCTTCTCTTCATATGTCTGGAATGCCTGTATTTCCACTCTAGATAGCTGTGGGCATCAGTGCATTTGTTGTTGTGATCAGTGACATTTTTTGTTGTTTCTGGTGGTAGGGCTCAAGGAAAGGGATGGATGGCTTATCGGTGGTGTTACCAAACGCAAACTTGAAAGTGGGATATATACAGTTGGTGATATCACAAAGTCATCAGCAACATACCACTGCCATATAAGTGGTTTACACATAGGCTCTTTCAGGATGCCTTGTTCAAGTTTCCCCACAAACAGCTTTGCATAAAATGGAGTCAAGCAGGTGCCCGCAGACAGCTGTATCCTGTATTCGTAGGCAGTGTTGTCCACTGAATGTAAGGTTATTACAGGCAGGGGGTCTAATGTAGCTAAAGTGATGATAACCTGTGTTCTGATGTTTATTTTAAAGACTGAATCCCATCATTATCATGTGTACTGGGGTAAAGAGATCTGACAGACAATTTCCTTATCAGTCTTGCTCCTGGAGGGTTTTTATGTTACCAAGTGCACAAAGCCAGCCACCCTAAACACAACCACACCCTAAACACCCTAAACACAACTGGAAACAATACAACAACCAAAAGGATCTCTCTTGCTGTCTCTGTATTGACTTAAAATTTCAAAATATGGTACAAAATCTCCCACTACATATTAAGGGCACTAATTGTTTATCACAATCAAGTCTTTGAATAAACAGTTTGACAACAATATTATATTTACATTGGCTGGCATGTTGCTTTACACCAGGGATGGGAAACCTCAAGTCTGCATGTGTGTGTGCAAATTCAGCCCTCCAGGTCTCTCTGTCTTGCTCTCTGGATTTTTCCCAGGCCATACCCCTCACTGGCCTTGCTTACACCTCCTTGAGTATTTTTTGCTGATTGGAGTTTATTCTTGAACTCTTAAAACTCCTTTTACTTGTTTGAATGGAAGATAGAGAGGGGTATTTGATTACAGGCAGCTCCCCAGTTCTGTGAAGGTTGCATTCTGGGTCAAAGTGAATGTCAGCAGAATGTGCCTAAGCCCAGCCTGCCCTATTCCACCTCACCATTCTGCCCCCATTCCTCCCTCTCCCAGGTCCAAAATGGACCCACACATCAGCAGCTGTATAGGTTGGATGTGTCAAAAATGGTTGCCGCGTGTATGTGTAGAAACAAGTCATTGGAAAGGTATTTTAACATGTGTTGCTCTGCCTACATTTGCTTCTGGCCTGTGGCCCTTGGGAGGCTGTCCAAAATGGAATGCAGCCTTCTGGTTGAACAGGGTCCCTATCCAGCTGTACATTACTGTATTTCAGTGGGCTAATGTCATAAGCACATATTGTCTACATGCAATTCTCAGAGTGGCAGCAATTTCCTGGTAGATCAGAATCCTAATTACACATGTGATTGTTGCACAGAATCAGCAAATGATAAGTAACTAAGTTGTGGATCCATTAGTTGGCATGGAAAGAACATGTTAGTTTTGGTTATTATTTGGTAATAATAAAAGATTTCCCTGGATCCTTGATCCAGATTTGGGGCAAGTACTCCCTGATAATAGAGTCCCAGCAGAGATTTAAAATCACAAAACATGCAGCAAAGTAAAGCATGGAACTACAGGCTCTTAGATCTTTAAAATATTCCATTTTAAGTCACTTCCAACGCTTCCCCTTTCTTCCCCTTTAGCTTAGAAAAGACCACAGAGTTTGGCAAGTTAAAAATGGTTTTCTTACAACCTCTTCAAAGGTCAGGTTCATGTGCTTTTCCATAAAGCAGCAAACAAACACACGCAGTAACACCTAGTTTCAAAATAGTGTGAAATGTTTCTAAACACATGGTCTAGGCTTGACGTGATCAGTCCAAATGTCCTTTCTGGTCAGATTCACATGGTGGAAGAGATTGAACAGATAGCTTTGCTTAACCCTTCATCCCAAGGTGAGAAGGCATGACCAAGCTGATTTTGGCAAATTAGCTTAGTCTATGGTCTTAACCCCTTTGTGCATTAACTAGAGCTAAGCATGCTGGTTATTTGAGGCTGATATCCCATCCGAGTAATAGTAAACACATCTAGAATATTGAAGAAGCCTTGCTGTTGAGAAAGAACACTTCAAAGAAGTTCAAATATCACACAGTATGAATCTTTTCTGTAAAATGTATGTATTGATGCTTGTATTGCTTTTATTTTGATTTCCTCTTTATCTTCCTTTTTCTGGGTATTTAAAAAAAATCATTTAAATACGGTGTTTCAATTCTTCACTCCTAATTTAAATTAAGACTGCTTCAGTGTTGGAAATAACTCAAGTCTTCTTTGAGTTAACTTTTTCTCTTATATTCATTTTTTATTTTATTTTTGAAATTTGAACACAAAATTGGTAAGTTAATTTGGTATTAACTTTTTTGCTGGCACTTTTGGGCTGCTGGGTCAGGAACAATAAAGGGATGGTTTGGTTGTAGCAGAATCCTTAAGAAAAATATAAGATGAAAGAGCAGAACATCACACCTCTTTTGCAGTTTATTTCCTAGCAGTAAGTAAGGTATGACAAACATAGCATGCATACTATTTATACATAGTATAAAGTATCTTATTCATTCTAGCAGGGGGGCAGTAACTGCAGCTGATCCCAAGCAGCCAGGATCCTGTTTCAATGGTAACTGTTTATAGCACAGGATATGCAATAGCTCATTAAAACCTATTAATGTATAGCCAATATATATTTATATGGACTGTATAATATATTTAATGGTGTTTTAACCAGGATTTATCTGACTGACTGAACCCAAATGGACCTTGAATTTCATCACCCCATTTGCAGGCAGCAAAGTTTGGGACAGTATTGCTCTGTCTTTTCAGTAGAGGTGCAAAATCCCAGGGCTGTGCACAGTGCCCTCTCTGCCCCCGATTCAGAGTCTTGGATTGTCCATGACCTGAGGAACATTCAGCCTGGCAGGGATAATATTTAATAATTAAGCCCAATGGTGGGGAGAGGAACAGTGGAAGGAGAAGCTGCATCTGATCTCACCCTCCAGACCTAGAGTAGGAAGGATCAATCCCTGTGGGAAGTCTGTTGAGAAGGAACATCCTACAGCCCACAGGACCGAATGCTCTACTCACCAGCAGCCTTCCTGCTTGATGCCTCCCCCCTGCCAGTCCTAGATATCTCCAGGTGGTCCAACCTGACCCAGGGTGATCCAGGGCTGTCTCAACCTGACTTGGCCTGAACTTGGATCCTTGGCCCCCAACTGAACCAATTCAGTTCAGGCTTTGGTTGAATCCAGTGCACATCCCTACAAAATTCAGAATCGGAATCAGGGGGTGATTCACCATTAGCACTGCAGTCATGGTAGGTGTCTTCTGGCTTCAGCTATAGGCAGCACCAGAGTTCTTCTTTCATTGGCCCAGCTGCCATTTTGTTTCTGCCAACTTTATTTATTTGTGTATTTACAGCATAGATTATAGGCTGCCCAATAACACGGTTCTCTGGACAACTCACAACCAATTTAGATGCTTTAGAAAAGGGATTAGACAAATTAATGAAGGAGAAGTCTATTGATGGCTACTAGCTATTATGGCTATGCTCTGCTTCCATGCAGTTGTGCTCCTGAATGCTGGTTGATGGAAACTGCAGGAGGACAGAGTGCTCTTGTGCCCAGGTCCAGCTGAGTTGAATGAGGCCAAGATCCCCTCACTCCATCATTCTTTGTAAAAATCAAAACCAACAGGCACTAGAAATGTGTCGCTGACTGGGCCAACGGCAGAGCACGACCTACGCTCTCTGCCTTCCTCATATATTATATATAGTAAAATTTATTTATTCATTTAAAACTTTTATTAGCTGCTTGCACTTCAGCCAAAGCTCTCAGAGCAACATTAAGAATAAAATGACTAACAGTAAAACACATTAGAACACAGCAGCAATCAACTTCCAGGGTAATATAAAACTCAGCAAATTAAAAGACCTGGCCAAATAAAAGGTTTTCACCTGGCAGCAACCAAAAAATAGACAAACCTCATTGAGAAGGGCATTCCAAAGGTGATACCTGAGAAGACCTGGTTTCTTCTTCTTATTTTGAATGGAGGATAAGGACACTCAGAGCAGGGGAAGCGTCATAGCTCAGTGGTAGAGCATCTTCTTTACATTCACAAGGTTCCAGGTTCAATTCCTGGCATCTCTTGGTAGGGCTGGAACAGAACCCTGCCTGGAACCCGGAAGAGCCATTGCCAGTGAGTGTGGACAATACTGACCTAGATGGACCAGTGATGATCCAGTACAAGGCAGCTGCTTATGTTCCTATACATACATGCAAATTGTGGCTGACATTTGGGGGCCTCTGGGCAAATTTCCATGGAACATAA
The DNA here is from genome assembly GCF_965113315.1 of Podarcis vaucheri. Taxonomy (NCBI): domain Eukaryota; kingdom Metazoa; phylum Chordata; class Lepidosauria; order Squamata; family Lacertidae; genus Podarcis; species Podarcis vaucheri. Next base: position 65,148,849 of record NC_138764.1, on the reverse strand, counting down.
CTGGTTCTCACAAGCACTGTGCCCAGCCACCCTATAAGCAAAGTTGTCGTTGCCTTAAAAAAATAAGAGGTCCAACACACATACACCCAAAGTCCCCTGGGCCAACCCTTACCAGTGCTCCTAACTGGCAACATGTAACTACGTACCATGGAAATGTTTTCCTGTATCCAGGATCCCATTTAGGGATGATAGGGCTGGGCAGGTAGTATCTGCCATCTGTGTTTCAAACCACAAGTTTTCCAGCAGCTCCTATAACTCTGGCCAGCTTACTGGCTTTGCACAGAAAGACACTATTTTTGTAGAAAAAATTACAAGAGGTTTGCATGCAAATGGCATGCATTTCTTTGCTTTAAAATAAGGGTTGTGGGGTTCACATGTAACACTAAACCAAGGTTTGGCATTATGAGGATCAGCCATTCAAACACCCTTCTCCAGGGTGGCTGTGAAGAAGGTACTGGAAGCTTCTACTTCAATTTTATAATAACCACAGTTTAGTGTTGTGATCAAAGTTGAACTGTGGTTTATCTTAACTCTGATTTGCTCAAACAATCTAGATTCTTACAACACAGTTGGAAGTTGGCTTGTTTCAGCAAACCATTGGCAAGATCAGCCACAGTTTCTTTGGTCAGATGACATGGCAAGTTAATTTAAAAAAGTTAAGGAAAAGGTTCAAAAATCCCCATGGCTGCATTTTGCCTAGATTCATTCTTATAATGCTAAACTGTTTCAGCATTACACCTGAACTTATTATTTTGAGGAAGAAGCTCTGCAGCTCATCACAACAAATGTTATCTGGCTATACTTTTAACTTTTGCAATTTACTCTTGTTTGGGTATTTCAAATTTGCTGAGGTTCACTCCCTGCCATGCCCCACACACCCCTAAAATCTGACTTTTGACGACATCTTACATTGGAGAGTGAAGGGATGGAGTGTGTGTGTGTGTGTGTGTGTGTGTGTGTGTGTGTTCATGCTGGATATTAGAAACAGTGGTGATATACTTCAATGTTATAACTACTGTCAAAAATGGTCATGTCTATGAAGCCACAGGGACATTGCTTTTCACAGTTCTAATGGTTTTGCCTGCAACGGTCCTATAATCATAAAGGGGCTATGTAAGTAGCAGGGGTCAAGATTAAAGGAATAGCAGCATTAATGGAGAAAACACCAGGACAGACACTAACTAAATATTATAGGCGCCTTCTGAGGAATTACTAGGGGTGCTCAACCTTGTGATTTCTGCCACTTACTTGCCGAAAGCGCAGCCCTTCCGACGCCACCCGTCAGCTGTCACGCCTTGCGGCGTTTGTCAGCTCATGTCACTGGTAGCAGCAGCTGCCGGACGACATTTTTCCCTGACTTTCTCTCCTGCTTCGAACTCTAGCCACTGAAAGAGACAAAATTTACATTTCCAATTCACGGGCAATCCAGTCCATTAGGTTTAACAAGTGAATGAACTTCATATGTAACCTACAGCAAGCATCAGCTCGGTGGCTATTCATTTTAACTGATTGCCTCGTGCCTCGTTCGCTACATCCAGGAGCCCCTGGCGTGGCCATGGCAACTGGTTTTGCTTAAATGCAGCTGAACAGTGGAGTTAATTTTAGATTAGATGAGGAGGCGGCTGGGAAGCTAAGGGGAAGCTACAGCAATGGCTTTCCCTCCTTCAGGGAGTGGATTCTCTGTCTGCTGGTTTATTTGCAGATGGTTGTACGCAGGTACTGTGATCTGAAGCTGGAGACATGCATTCATACTGCCATATTACAGATCACAGCTATATTGCAGCACATGTTCTTGCAATGCACACTCCTGCAGGGTTATACAACCACCAATATCTGGGCATTGTGGTGCGAGGACCTGACCCCTGCAATATGAAATAATACACAAGGACACGAGATATAAGGTTAATGGGCAAGGAAAGACCACAACTTTATTGATTACAGCAGTGAAAATGTAGTGGCTTAGGCATTGGATGTCAATAACAAGGGGGGTTTATTCACCAGTAGGTGGAGCCTGTTGATGCTCATCCAACTATAGGCTCTCCCCTGATGTCACCGAGGGTCGTGCCATGACCTCCCACCAAGCAGGCATCGGACAGAATACACGACCGCCAGATTCCTTTAACGGAATACCCAAAATATTGAAGGCATAGGCGATGGCCACACCTAGCTCTTCGACACCACAACACATTTTTCCAATGCCTAACCTACCCACCAATACCACAAAAGTTGTGACGATTGCTACGAGGTAGGCGAAAAAACCAAAAAGCCTAATGCCAAATGGAAAAATTCCTACCAGACCCTCCAGACAACCAGGGCAACCAACCTAAGGTCCATAGCAAGGCCAAGGAAAAATAAGACCCTGAGCTCAAAGGGAGTGGGGGGTGGGTGACTCGTGACGGGACGGCGGAGAATGAGGCCGAGGTGGGGCTGGCGCCGCAGCATTAAGCTGCTGTAAACACCCCCTCGGAGGCACCTGGTTGGGTGCCTGCCGGTGGGCGTGGGCGCCAGCTAGGTGAGTGGGGGAGGCGGAGCTCGGGCTCCCGCCCACAACCACTCCCCTCTCTTCCAGGGAGGAGAGTCTTCATAGAAGTGAAACAGACTCAGATCCAGAGAGAGCGACAGGCGAAAGTGTCAGTTTCAGTTTCTCATTTTTCCAGCCTTATGTTTTGTTCACCACATCAGTTTTGCTCCCCACCCCCAAAGTCCTCTTGAAAATTCATCAGCATTCTGTAATGTGATTTTCACCTAATACAGTGGTACCTCGGGTTACAGACCCTTCAGGTTACAGACTCCGCTAATCCAGAAATAGTACCTCAGGTTAAGAACTTTGCTTTAGGATGAGAACAGAAATCGCATGGCAGCAGCAGGAGGCCCCATTAGTTAAAGTGGTACCTCAGGTTAAGAACAGTTTCAGGTTAAGAATGGACCTCCAGAATGAATTAAGTACTTAACCTGAGGTACCACTGTACACATGTTTTTGTATGCAGTTTTGCCTGATATTAACCTTTTGCAAATATAATCCATGTTTATATGTGGTTTCCACCAATGTATGCATTTTATGCACATGCTGTTTTGTGTTCAAACCTTGGTTAGATAGCTACATTGAAAAATATGAAGAAGTGCCATTTTTGAAGGATGTCTGTCTTGTGATCCACAAATTGTTATACGAAGTTATGAACTAGGTAGTTTCACTAACTGAAGTTCTGCCCCACCCATATACATGAGCACAAATAATAATAATAATAATATTTGTGCCCCATATACATGAGCACAAATAATAATAATAATAATAATAATAATAATAATAATAAATAATAATAATAATAAATTTATTATTTGTACCCCGCCCATCTGGCTGGGTTTCCCCAGCCACTCTGGGCGGCTTCCACAGAAACCAAAAAACACTAAAATATCATACATTAAAAGCTTCCCTGAATAGGGCCGCCTTAAGATGTCTTCTGAATGTCAGGTAGTTGTCCATCACCTTGACATCCAATGGGAGGGCATTCCACAGGGCGGGCGCCACCACCGAAAAGGCCCTCTGCCTGGTTCCCTGTAGCTTCGCTTCTCGTAATGAGGGAACCGCCAGAAGGCCCTCGGCGCTGGACCTCAGTGTCCGGGCAGAACGATGGGGGTGGAGACGCTCCTTCAGGTATACTGGGCCGAAGCCGTTTAGGGCTTTAAAGGTCAACACCAGCACTTTGAATTGTGCTCGGAAACGTACTGGGAGCCCATGTAGGTCTTTCAAGACCGGTGTTATGTGGTCTCGGTGGCTGCCCCCAGTCACCAGTCTAGCTGCCGCATTCTGGATTAGCTGTAGTTTCCGAGTCACCTTCAAAGGTAGCCCCACGTAGAGCGCATTGCAGTAGTCCAAGCGTGAGATAACTAGAGCATGCACCACTCTGGCCAGACAGTCCGCGGGCAGGTAGGGTCTCAGCCTGCATACCAGGTGGAGTTGGTAGACAAAATCACAGGCTGAAAGTTGGGTAACAGTTTGGGCAGATGAGAACTATGGCAATCTGTGTTATTAATCCACCCAGCAAATTACTCAGATTGAAGAACACTCCTCGGAGCAAGAATTGTATAGAATTAGCCAGGCCCCCATTGGTTCCACAAATCACATGATCCTGACCAGTCTGGGAAGCTGCATTCCCACCCCACCCCACCCCGCCATGGGGGTGGCACTGCAGCATAGCAGAGATTCGGCTGGGAATTCCTCTGTCTCTCAAATCTGACTCCATGGTAAAGAGAAAGTAAAGTGGGCTTTCCAAGTTGAGTCCCTGATTTGGTCCCCTGGGCTCCCCACCCCCCGGTTGACTTTTTAAAAGGAAAACATAATGGAACCAACAAAGCAGGCTTTCTGCTAGCTGTGCAAACACACAGTTCTCATTCTCCAGGGCCCTCCAAGTAGGCGTTGTCCCAGAACGTGCAGCAATACTGTTTTACTGTTCTGTTTCTCAGAACTGTTCAATACTCCATAATCACCACCAATTGTATTTTTAATAGATTTTAATTTAAAAAGAAAAAAGAAAAGCAATGACAAAACAGGCAATAATAACAACCAATATTTCTTCTACATTCCACAGTATCAAAAAATCAAAGATCACTAAAGTTTACAGTTGAAGAGTGATTTTTCTTTGTTTTTTTCTTTCTCTCCCTCTCTTTAACATTAAACAATAAATATTGATTTAGATGCACTTGTCTTCTATGTATTATTTTTGCTGAGCTAACAATACATGGAAACAATTTTTCTAGAAAGAGCAGGTCATATGCCTCTTTCTGAAATTTCATCCATTACTAAAGGTTCCCACATTTTATCATGCCAACCTGTAAAAGGCAGCAAATGAAGGTCTTTTCATCTAGTCGCAATTCAGCATCTGTTGTTGTTGTTGACACAGCTTCTATATCTAAACATCCTAGCAACACTGTAGATTCTACAGTGTAACCACTAAATGAATAAAAGATAACTGTGGGATACTTAGGAGGGCTTCCCACATGTCTAATAGGATGCAATAGCTCACAACTGAGTCAATAAACTAGTGTATCCAGGCTCAGAATCTTCCTATTTGGGGACATAACCAACCAAGCTAACAATATGTCCACCCAACCATGGTTGGAACATTGTTCATTAATATTTTGCAACTTTGCTGGAGTGCACTCCTTATTGTTACCACAGGGGAGATTTCTCTTTAAAAAAAAATAATATTGAGGAAGATTCAAGTTGTGTTGGAGACTGTGATGGACCATATCTGCCTCTATTTCTCCTCTGGGGAAAAGACCTGGAAGCATTTGACAGCATAAAGAGATTGTTGTGGTGGGATTTTTAATTTTTTTTTGCCATACTTGAGGCCACAGTAAGTTGCAGAATATTGATGTGCCCCCTTCTGACTGAGTCACTTAGTGATCTGATTCTTAACGCAGCCAGATTCCAATTAGTTTTGCACAAATGCTAGTCTTGAACCAAATTACTCCATTGTAGGTATTGGTACCAGGGGACCACTTCTCTCTCAATTCTAGTTAGACTTTGAGGAAAAACCTACAGTCCTTCATTACATCTTTAAATCTCAGTGCCTTACTCTTGCTCTATAACTTAAAATAGTTTTATGTACAACTGGAATTTAATTGAACACGTTGTGAGAGAAACTTTAAGGTAGAAAGAGTGTGAGGCAATGAGGTAATGTGAGGGGGTTGTACTAGCCTGGATAAGCTGTGGGAGTCAGAGAAATTGGGCCACCAAATGTCTTGAAACCTGGGCTGAGGTAAATTGTGTGGTAGGATTGTTTGAGATGAACTATATCTCATTACATCACAGGCAGGTTATATAAGCCCAAGTCATGATACTGCCCCTAATTCCTTAATATAGAGCTGTCTCTGTTAATGGTGAACTGCCCCACTGAACATGACTCTTATTCCAAAGATGTATCCAACAGATGTTGTTTGACTCCAACTCCTATCAGCCTCAGCCAGCACAGTCAGTGCTTGGGGATTCTGGGAGTTGTAGTAATCCCCACAATGTTTGGTAGGAAGGGTCACCACTGCAACTTGACCTCCAGAAGGGTGGGTGGGAGGGAGGATGTTGGTGCTGTGTGGGTGCACTGGTGGGATTATCAGATTGGCTCCGCAAGGGTGCTTGCACAGCACTGACATCCTTGCTGCCTCACCTTTCGCCCTTCCAGTAAGTGGAAGTGACATTGCTGCTGGCAATTTAGGTGTACAACATTGCTGTTCTATGCTGGGCACTGTAATTCAGCAATATTTGGAGGGCCAAGGATTCCTCATGCCTGTGATAAGGGATCTCCCTCAGACCCCTTTTCTGCCATTTCTTGAACAAGGTGGTGGGGGAATGGAGAGAGAGAGAGAGAGAGAGAGAGAGAGAGAGAGAGAAGCTCAATATTCCTGTAAGTCCAGAGTTGAAGGTATTGACTTTAGACAAGCATACCAGTGCATTGAAGCTCCCTGAGGCAGCTCTGCTGAAATAGCTCATTTGTTAACTCCAGCTCCAGAGCCATGAATGCCTTTGCTGTTCTAGTGTTCTCAAATGTCAAAATCTGTGGTGTCAGACGTGCTCACCTGCTATGCCACTTCTACACAGAGCCACCAGTTCACTTTCATCCTGACCTCCTGAGGTTCTAGTTCTGAGGAGTTCACCTTGCCATCTCACCTGAGGTTCACCTGATTCTGTACATGCCAATCTCTATCAGATGTCTCCTACTGGCACTTGAGTTTTGCATTTTGCCCAGCATTTCCAGAGGCAGAGGTCTCTGCAAACCAAGATGGCAGTGTGGTGTAATGGTTAGGGTGTTGAACTAGAATTGGAGAGACCCAGATCCAAATCTCCACTCAGCCTTGAAGCTCAGAGGGTAACCTTGGTCTACTATCTCTCGGCTGAACCTAGCCCACAGGGTTGTTGTGAGGATAAATGAAGGGGAGAGGAAGGGATAAATGTAATATTTAAACAAATGTAAACAGGGGGCAAAAGTACTCAGGTAGGGATCACAGGAGGGACAGTGAGGGATGTGGCTTGGGAGATTGCGGTATGCAGCCTATGAGTGCAAGGCTCTCCACATCTGCTTTTATAGGCTAGTAAGTGTCTTTCACCGCCAACTGCTCTTCTTAAAGAATTCAGGATTTGAAGAGGAAAAGTTGGAGGTTTCTAAAAGACCCCCGCTAAACCTATGAAATGTGCTGTAGAGACAAATCTGTACTGTCAAAAGAGTGAGTTATATCCCCCTTGCAAACACAAATACATTCCAATTTTTGTTGAATCAAGGATTTATTAGATGTTTGCTGATCCTTTATCCTGTGCCACATGATTATTGGAGGGGGCCTGCCCTTAGAAATTGCTTAGGAAACTATTAGCTGCCTGTGAAATGCTTTGTGCTGGAGAAGATTTGATGGACTGGTGGCCCCTTTAAACTCTGGGTTAATACAGAACAGGGACTTGTGGTGTTAGATTTTTCCGTGCACTCTGGTCAACATTTTGTACTCTTATTTTCAGCATTAGCTTGGAAACAGGTTGTGCTCAGCTGCTGCAAGTAAACACCCTCCAGACTGTACTATCTGGATGGGAACTGACACTAGACAGGGTTGGGGAGCTTGAAATTATTGTTTCCCCTTGTTTCTCAATATGTGTTCTGTAATTATAAGGATTTTTTTTTTAAAAAAAAACGTAAGTCTCCTCTAAATCTCAGGTGGTCAATTTGTGGCCCTCCAAGTATTGCTGGACTACAACTCCCATAAGCCCTGACCATCTGCCATGCTGACAGGAGCTGATAGGATTGGTAGTCCAACAAAATCTTGAGGGAACCATACTGGTTACTCAGTCTCTGCCGCAGCCTAATTTTCAGGAAAAGCCCTGTTTCTATTTGTAATCAATCAAGGGAAGTTCTTGAAAAAAGTTTTACCTCTTTCTTCAACAGGTCCCACTGAGTTGATTGGGGCAATGATGGGGTGCTTCTCCATAGCCTGTTGTGATGCCATGTTTATTCATCATCCATGTGGCAACCATCAAAATAGGGCCAAACAACCGGTGGAGGGTGCAGATGAATGGCTTTGTGATAGGTTGATCTCTAGTCAGTTTCAGCAACACAAAAGCAGCCAGGTCTGCTTGAGAAAGATAAACTGAGCTCATCTGCCCCCCCTCCCCGACTCCAGATTCCTCCTTGCTTTTGCTTTCCTATGCACTGCCCCTTACTGGATTATTTTCACTCTCTCCCCAACCACCTTTCTGTCTCTTCTTTCCTCATACCCACCTTTATGCTTGCCTGCATAAGAACTTCAAAACAGATAAAAGTCATTGGCATCCTCTCCAGCAATTACGGCTGAAGATGCTTAGAAAGCTCCACCCCTCCACCCTGAATTCCAGTGACTACAGGCTCTCTTGGATGGAGTTTTCTTTTCTTTTTAATGGATGCAGTGAAACCTATTGAGATTGATTAGCCAACATTGTGATTTGTAATTTTGCTTAATGCTATTAAAGGAAGGCATTGACCGCTCGTGCAAGAGAGCTTGGATGGATGCCAGGATTTTGCATAATGAATTCAGAGGATTAATCTCATTAGTTTTCCCCCTCCTCCCCCTCTTGTTGCTACCCTTCTGAAGGCAAAGCACAGACTCAAACCAACAAAAAAGCCTGATGCTGACTGGATTGCATCTGATATCTCAGAGACCCGTCCTTCCTGCACTGTCAGATAACAGTATGACTCAGTGCACAGTGATAAGTGAAGAGAACAATGGCAAGACTATTTGAGAGTCTGGGTGTGCAATTCAAAAGCCTCCAGCAGCTGAAACGTTCAGAACAAAAGAAAATCATGCTCTTATATAGATCTGTTACCTACAAATGGGTATGCAGGCATGTAGGTAGATACAAGTGCATAAATTGGGGCCACACAGCAGCAACACTGACAAGCACAAGTGGTCATTAGGTGATCCCTTATAATAAAAAGAAGGTTATGACAATACGGGAAATGGCTTTGTAATCATCACAGTTCCAAGTGTGGGTGGCTCCAGGATGTTGGAGACCAATGTTTATTGTGGATGGATGTCATCCTACCCTGTGAGTCATGCTCATATGGTTGAAGTTCAAGTGAAAGAACAGGCTGCTATACAAAAATGATACTGTGACCATCCATTGTTTAATGGGAAAACCGCTGGCCAAGGCTGAAGAAGTAGCTGTAACTTCTTGGAGACTTGTGTGAGGGAGGTCAGCTTGGGCTTGAGACTCTTTTCGTATCTGGACCAAACCATCAAAACAATAACAATGCAAAGAGCTCACAGACGTTATACAAAAGAAAAAGATTTAAAGCTGTGAGAGTAGCTCTCTCTATGCAGCAGTCTCCCTAAATCCTGTATTTCTCCAATATGAGATTATGGAGTTCAGAATGCACATTGGAAGTAAATATTCAGTGCAGCCTTATAGATGTCTGCTCACAAATAAGTCCCATTCAACGAGGCTTTCTCTCAGGTAGGGATGGGGGGGGGGAGAGAAATTTGGTTCCACTTACATTTTAATGCAAACCTACTTCATTCACACTTCTGAAAACAATATGTGAACCAAAACACAGCTACCTTTCAGAATTCACACTTTTCTGAATGCTGCAGTGCTATTCTCTAACCAAAACAAGTGTTCAAAATGCATATATTAGGGGGAAATGTAGATAAGAATGCATAAATGAAGAGAACATAACATAACAAAATGCAGGTGAATTTCTATGGGGACTTTTTTTTAAAATCACAAACTGGTGCGGGAATAGTGTGAACTGAACTTAAAACTGGAAATAATGAGAAATGGAATGTAGGGGTGGAAATCACAGATTTCTTAACTGCTGCTTCTGTGTAAGTGGGTATAAGAGTATACCCAGCCTTAGATTACAACTTACAGAATTGTAGAGTTGAAAGTGACCACAGGGATCAACTTGTCCAACCCCTTGAAATGCAGGAATCTTTTGCCCAACATGGGACTCAAACTAATGACTCTGAGATTTAGAGTCTCATGATCTACCAACTGAGCTATCCCTCAGTTCATGCTGCTGAAACCATATTGGATGCCTGACTGGAGCCTTGGGAGCTGGATGAGTGCTGTGTGTGATAATGAGCTCCTGAAACCCAACCAAGCTGAAGGGTGGACATGCCCGTGAAACACAGACAGGTTCTCTGGTCTGTATTTGTTGAGCTGGTCAGAGGCCAGTGCACTCTCACAGCGGGGACTTTGGGAGTGCTGTAGCTAAGGTCATGCCTCTGTGGTTAGCTGACAAAGCCCAGCCAAGTCACGGTCTTCCATGGCATATGCTTGCGCAGTTTCCTCCCTGCCACTATATGAACAGTTTGGAGGATGCTCATGAGGTTGGATTTCCCTGGGTGCCCAAGGGGCAGGCTGGCGCTTGCAGGCATGGGTGAGAACAAGCTGAAGCTGTATGGAAGGCTTCCCTTGCACTGAGACAATGTGACAGCCTCGTCCCATTAGTGGCACTTCATTCAGCTGTTACAGTGTCATATCCCATTAGTATTTGTTGTCGTCTGTGGGAGGAGAGAGTGACTAATGCAAAATGGCTCTGGGAACATTTGAGTGAGAAAACAGAGGAGACTGATACTAGCGAGAGTCTCTCCTGCTAGAAATTTGCTGCCTGGATAGTTTCACTAGATATCCGGAGAAAGGAACAGTTCAGTAATGGCAAATTCAGGCTAGTCCACAGTTTTTCAGGCTGGGTTTTTTTTCAGATGCCTTTAAAAGTCTTACAATTGAAGAGTATGTGGCTGTATATTGACTCTCAGTACATTTCCAAGGACAATTCAAAGTGTTGGTGCTGACCTTTAAAGCCCTAAACTGCCTCTGCCCAGTATACCTGAAGAAGCGTCTCCACCCCCATCATTCTGCCCAGACACTGAGGTCCAGCTCCAAGAGCCTTCTAGCGGTCCCCTCACTGTGAGAAGTGAAGTTACAGGGAACCAGGCAGAGGGCCTTCTCAGTAGTGGTGCCTGCCCTGTGGAACGCCCTCCCATCAGATGTCAAGGAAATAAAATACTATCTGACATTTAGAAGACATTTGAAGTCAGTCCTGTTTAGGGAGGTTTTTAATGTTTGATGTTTTATCATGTTTTTAATATTCTATTGGGAGTGGCCCAGAGTGGCTGGGAAAACCCAGCCAGATGGGCGGGGTATAAATAATAATAACAACTTCTTCTTCTTCTTCTTCTTCTTCTTCTTCTTCTTCTTCTTCTTCTTCTTCTTCTTCTTCTTCTTCATTTAGCTGCTGATGTGGTTTGCCCAAGATGCCCCCATCTCCAGTCACTGGTGTTGCTACAGATTTCCTGGAGGGGGGTGGAGCAGGGCAATGGATTTCCTCTCCCATTTTTTAATTGCAAAATAGCACTACTAAAGGACCTTAATATGGAAGCAACCTCCATTCTTCTTACAACTGTGTTAGGATGACCTGTACTTGAATCTAGTCCTGGAGCATGTGTTCTCCAACCTGAGACCCAGAAGTATGACAGGATCCTTCTGGACATACCCTGCTGATCACACTAGGTCATAAAACTATGCTCCTAATGCTTATACCAGACCTGGCCAACCCAGAAACTTCATATTGACTGCCAGTTACAGGGGCTAGTTTTGCACAGTCCTGCATTCTTCTAAAGCCTAAACATAAATACTCTTGGGTACCTTACTAAGCATAGTCTCATCTTCAGGCCATGCAATTCCTGGTGAAAGGCCTGGAGTCCCAGACAGAAGTGATAGACTTCCATGTGACAGGAGCTTTTTGTCTCCAGATAAGCTATTTAAATAATTGCTATATGACATAAGATATACACACTATCCAACCAACACAATACTTTGCAATCTCTGTCATAAATGTTGCATTGGCAAGATTGGGAAAGTCTGAATTTTATAAGTGCACAAAATCAAAGTAGCTTCTTTATGGAGAAAGAGCAAGGAAAGTGAATCCATGTTTCCTAAGTTCCCACCAGACAGCAAAATCAAAGGATGGCGTTGTGACTGCCTGTTTTGCACTCAATGAGATAGATGAACACTGTGAAAGGGTTGGTTTGAGCTGCCCAGGTCCCCATTGTTTATGTTTTAGGAAAGAGCTTCTGTTTCTCTAGCTGTTCAGAGAGCATAACTATCAGGCAGTTCTCCTTCTGCCGCATGCCATTCAATCATGTCCTTTGGCAAAGCATCTCAACCTACACATGCCACCTGCAGACAGCATCATGTTACTTTCACATAATTACATGTGACAAACCTCAGCGCTACATCCTATAAATATTTATAAAGCCAAGACACAGTGAAGACAAACAAGAAAATGCTTCATGCTGAAAATGGAAACAGAGGAGGGTCATTAGCGAAGGACAGATCTTTCCATATGGAGATATAGGCAAGTGCCAGGAGAGGCATGAGGTCACTTCTGGTCCCTCTCAGATGTCATATCAAGCTTAATGAGACCAGAAGGCTTCCTTCACTTTCAGCTATATCTCAGTCAGTATACCTTGCATTGATATTCAGCTTCTTTTGCTTGATATTTCTCTGGGTTTCTGGACCTTCCACTGATATGGACTGAAAAATATGTTTTATTTCATGTATGCCTATGAAGGCAGCCCTATATTGAGAAGTTTTAATGTCTGATGTTTTATTGTGTTTTTCTATCTTGCTGGAAACCACCAAGAGTGGCTGGGGCAAGCCAGTCAGACGCAGTAGCAGTAGCAGTAGCAGCAGCAGCAGCAGCAGCAATAATAATAATAATAATAATAATAATAATAATAATAATAATAATATGCTCCTTTTCTATAGATCTGCCTCTCCCATAGCTTAGGGTTGGAGTTGCCAACCTTTTGGGGCCAGTGGGCACATTTGAAACAGCAAAAGCTATATTGAGTAGCAAGATGGGCAGCCAATTCCCTATTCCCCAAATACATTCAGAGAAACATTGCAAAAATTAAGCATTTGAACTTACACCATTTTTTTGTACAGCACATAAAGTGGGCCTGACTGATGAGCAATCCATCACTTAGCCACAAGTACATCTGGTATTTTGTGGCTAAGTGATGGATTGGTCATAACTCATTCTAAGTGCCACATATTATACCTTCAGAAACTGAGTTGTTAGTTCAAGGCAGAGATTTCTAGCTATTGCTGACTCAGAAGGGCCATGTTTCAATCCTTGGTGTGCTTGTCAGATACTGTCTGTCACAGCATTATAGGACACCAGCCATAAAGCTACAGACATTTGACTCTTTCTTGCTCTATAATAAACACAGGTCACATTTACAATGAACTGTTCAAAGCTTGTGGCTCAATATTGCCTGGGGAAAATTTATTTCTCCCCCAGGGTTCCTATATCTTGACCATCCCAGGAACCAACCGATAGAAAGAAACATCCACAGAACAGGCTGATAGCCCTACTGAGAAGACTTTGCTTCCTAAGTCACCCATCATCCAAATGTCACCTTTTAAGGTTCAACATAGATGTGAGCATCCAGAGAAAATACTGCTATACTACTTTTTCAAGCTGTTTCTTTAAGTGGAATGAGGTGTTTTTGAATTTTAATAATTCTCCTTTCAAGCTCCTGAAGAAGGAGTTTTTCACTCTGAAATGTCTTGAGCTACAATAAAGAGTTTTGCATCACTGGGCACTGAAGCCTGTTCTCCTTTTTGTCTTATCCTGCTTTCATCAGCAAGCCAGTCAGTTCCAGAGATGTTGCTGGAGTGCCTATTTCAGAAAAACCAGAACATTATCCTTTAAATGGGATCTTTTCCACCTGAGAGGTGGAGCAAGTATTTTTGCTGTCAGAGCTCCTCCAGATGACCTAACAACAACAACAACAACATTTCTACCCCACCCATCTGGCTGGGTTTCCCCAGAAACTCTGGGTGACTTACAGCAGATCTAAAAACATACTAAAAACATCAAGCATTTTTAAAAAAGCAGTATTCATCCTGATTTGATTGCACAAAACTTAAGCTGATGTTAGACTATGCCCAATCTTTATTGAGCATTCATCGTGATGTGGTTGCAGGAAAGCTATATGACAACAAGCATTCATATTGACTTGCTTGTAGGGCTTTTATATGTCTTCCCATTAATCATCCATTCATCCCTCACTTTTCAGTGCATTTCCCCATCACTTTTCTAACCACAAAAGTCCATTGGGGGAAAAATGGATTTGTTGTGCTAGAGCACTTTAATTGACATTAGTTCCACAAAGCTAAATGTGTGCTTAAACAAATCATACTAATGGTGTGGAGGCACCTCAGTAGACAGCTAACTATTTTGGCCTTATCTGAGAATCAGGTCAGATTACTGATTCGTTCACTAGCTCAGTGTTTCCCAACCTTTTTTGGACAAAGGCACACTTGTTTGATGAAAAAAATCTCGAGGCACACCACCATTACAGCCCCGTGACGTCAGCGCGCAGCGTCGCGCCGGGAGGGACGCACGAAAGTGTAAGTTTCAATTTTTCCCCTCCCCTCCTGTGTAAAGGGGAATGCACTCTGCTAAGTAAAGGCACTTGCCACAGCAGCATCAACGTCACAGCACCCACCGGCACCCAAGAGAGAAGGGGTCTCAGCAGCCCTTTTGCCAGGAAGAGGAGCAAGAACAAGAGGAGGAGGAGGAAGAGGAAGAGAGTCCCCCCAAAAAAAACATTCTCCTTTTGATCTTCCTTATTTGCAATTCCTCATTGCAAAACAGCGGTTGATATACAGCTGATTTTTTTGTTATTACAGTCCCCACCCCCTCACCTAGAAAAACACCACCTGTCAATTTTTATTATTATTATTATTATTATTCCCCGCCACTCTGGGAGGCTGAAGCCCTTTAAGGCAGGGGTGCCCAAACATTTTTCAAAGAGGGCCAGATTTGATGGAAGTGAACATGCATGAGGGCCGACCAAAGTTGAGCTTTTTTTTAGGATTGAAGAGCTTTTTGGGGGATGTCCCCCCCAAGGTTTATTGACCTTTTTAAAGAATTTGACAGCAATAAATGAATGAACTGCCACAGGAGCCTGATAAAACCGGCCGGAGGGTCGAATTGGGCCCCAAAGCAGACTTTGAATATGCCTGCCTTAAGAACTAGCACAAAATAACCCATATATAAAACACAGTACTTGTTGCTTCTTGTTATGTGTTACACACACACACACACACACACACACACACACACACACAACACGGTACTTGTTGGTTCTAGCTCCTGAAAGCTCTATCTTAAAAGACCTCCAACCCCTTTGCCACCATCTATTTCCCGAATTCTTCCGTTGTCCCCCTGTTGTTGTCTTTTTATAATATAGCATTCATCAAGAATACAAACAACAAGTAATGGATACCGGTCACCAGCTACAAAGCGAAATGAGGTGGAAAATAATAGCAGCATGCTAAAATTGTACTTTGGCTTCAGGATCAGTGCTACAAACTTTTCTGTTTGTTTGTTTTTTGGAGGGGGGAGGAAAGCTGCACCCTACTTTGCTAAATTCCGACTTATCCTCGTGAGGGAGGTTATAATCCCACCGACACCAGCCCCATATTTTTTCCACCTCTCTGACTTCCTCCTCTCTCATATCTATATCATCGGGGGAGGCAGCCTCGCCTGCACAATAAGCGATAAAAAGAAGGGTGCTGCTGCTGGGCTTTCCTTCGTGGGCTTTCTGCTGAGGGGCGGGGCGGGCGAGGCGGAGAGCGCTCTGCACATGCTCAGGAGACCCCTTAGCCCACAATAAACATCCTCCCCCCGGACCCTGAGGAGGCAGCCCAGCCTCTCTTGGCGGCTCCCCACCTGCGCCGCTCCCGGACGAGGCTCCGCCGTTCTCCTCCACGGGCATCGCACCGCCGCTTCCGACTCGCGCCGGGTTTCGAACGCCTCGCGGCGCTTCCGGCAGAGTGGGCGGGGGAGGGGGGAGGGATGTGGGAGGGAGCTCGCTCGCCGCCCCGCGTGTGCTCGCCGCCCGACTCGCCCGCCTCCCTCGCACGGAGGTAGGCTGGTGTGCCGTGGGAGGGAGGCGGGCGAGTCGGGCGGCGAGCACACGCGGGGCGGCGAGCGAGCTCCCTCCCACATCCCATCGCCGCTCACTTCGGCCGGCCTACTGGGCTGTCGCAGGCGGAAGGCCTGCGCATGCACGAGGTTTTCGCGCCTTCCTCCAGTAGGCTGGCCGAAGCGAGCGGCGATGGGATGTGGGAGGGAGCTCGCTCGCCGCCCCGCGCGTGCTCGCCGCGCCACCGCCCCGCCTCTCGCCTCTCGCCGCCCGCCTCGCCCGCCTCCCTCCCACGGAACACAAGGCAACGTTCCGCGGCACACTAGTGTGCCGCGGAACACCGGTTGGGAAACACTGCACTAGCTAGCTATCCTTAGTTTGACCTACATTGTGTGCTGTCCATGGTGCTGAAGGCATACCTGTCACCCTAGAGTCCTTCTTTGCACTGTGTGTTCCCTGAAGTTGCCCTGAAGTCTCATGATATATCTATAGCAGGAACATAAGGTATCTTCATGAGTGATGGTGCCTTCTCTTGTTAAATTGTGAGGTTTGGAATGCCAAAAAGAGGTTTGGGCCCAACTCACAACAGGCTTAATTAATCATCAGATCTCCCCACCCTTCCATTTCCTGAACATACCAAGGGTATGGGAAGAGGTTGATGATGGGAGAAGCTTTATAGCAGCACAAAATTAAGTGATGGGAAGTATGTGAAATATAATGCCTTGCATGTGAGACCTCCACTGCTATAAGTACCCCACTCAAACTATGTTCCCCAGTAAGTTCGTGAAAGAGCTTGCAGTGTTGGGGAGCTCCTTATGCTCAGTTTACAGCAGGTCCAATTTAAAGGAATGAAGCCCAAATTAAAGATTTGAGTCAGACTCATCATGAAGTGAGACAGAACCATTATGAACTGTTCCTCTCCATGGCGCTAATCACACCATTGGCCAATAGCTCCTTCTTGGACTAGGATAGGAGACTGTGTGTGAAAGTAGAGAGGGGAGAAAGGGCATTTTTAACCACCACCTTCACCTCTTCTTAATGTAGCTATTTGCAGTTGCTGATGACCTTCTAAGTCACCCTGACAGCCAAAGAAGGGCTACAAACTTCCTTCTTACACATGAGAGTAGGAAAGGGACACAAATTAGATTCCTCTGGGGACAACAGACTCACCCCTTTCAGAAGCACTTACTGCCACTGCTGCCCTCAATTCAGCTTTGTGGGCTGGGAGCAAATTGAATCAAATGTCAAGATTGAATTAGACATTGATTAATTTGCCAGTCTACAAATGCTGAACGTAGAGATTCAAATTCAGAAAGCTTTGAATTGAAATGTTTGCAGATGTCTTTAGCGTTTCAAAAAGTTAACCCTCAAAATATGAAGATTATTTTGAAACTTACGGTAAGTTGCCTCATATTTTCAATGCTAAAAGATCTTCTACATACAGAACTGTTTAATTTTTGATGTCATATGTTCAGAAGACTGCACATTATGTGAATGATAAGAACATGGGGTTTTCACATACAAAAGTCCTTCAATTCTATTAAGCATTATTTGTTTGTGTGACAAAGGGAGAAGAGCAGGCGTAAATAAAACCCTTAAAAAGTCAGATTGCACCAAAGCTACCTTTGTGCTCTGAATAAATGTCCTTGCGAACATTTTCACATTCAGCCTGCATTAGACCATTTGTATGCCCACACCTAAAATGTGCATGTTCAGGAAACTGGATGATTGTGCAATGAAAAATAAAGGTTAGGAGCCAGTTGTGTAGATGTGTTGCCAACGGGACATTGATTAACTGGCACTTTTCATCCACTGAGATGGTAATCCACTAATTGCTCCATCTCTCTTTGAGGCACAGGACCAGACCAGGTGGAGTTAAAATTTCCAAGCTTCTGCCTCATATCAAAGGTAAATACAGTGACCCTTCATTTAAAAAGCATTATGCTGTTCTCGTGCAGCAAGTAGCAGTCCAAAGAGGACACCTACAGACTGGATCATTGCTGCTTTACATAGAACCATGTACAAAGATTAATGGTGCTAGTGAACAGTGTGGTCCCTCACTTGGTTAGGTAGCTTTGTAGCAAGAAACAACTTCAGCTGAGAGTTCTGGTTTGTTCCCACCCTCCACCCCTCCAAAAAGGGAGGGAAGGTTAATAATAATGTACTCTTAACAATAGCAGCAACAATTTCATTGCTATAGTACCCTTGGTGTCCATTGTGCTTTACAGAATAACAAGCAAAAATGGCAGGCCTGTGCCCCAAAAAGAAGCTTAACCATGTAAATATCTGCTCAATTGCTTGAGAGTTGGGCAGCAGTAGCTGCATGGCAGGACGCTGCCACCATTTTGTGGCTTCTGTGTGCTGGGCACCAAGGGCCGATGGGAGAAGTTCAGGTCAGCCTTAGGTTTACTTTTAGTTGGAGATGAGAAATAAGCGGTTAAGTGCAAGGTTTCAGAGAAAGCTGATCTTTGAAGGAAAAGATAGAGGTTATAGGCCAGGCATAGGCAAACTCGGCCCTCCAGATGTTTTGGACCACTGGTTCTGTTTGCTAGGGATGATGGGAGTTGTAGTCCCAAAACATCTGGAGGGCCGAGTTTGCCTATGGCTGTTATAGGTATTCCAGGAGAGAGGTCCAGACATAAGGGGCAGAAATGAAGGAATCATTCTAATCTCTTCTGGTTCTGTGTTCAACTGAGGATGGCAGATCTGGGTGGTGTTTACAGACACAGACAGTCTACGAAGAAGAAAAATAAGGCTGAATTTTAACTTCATTTAGGGTAGGAATGGGGAACCTGCAGCCCTCCAGATCTTTCTGGACTACAGCTCCCATCATCCCTGAAGAGAAATAAAAACAGGTAGCACTGATCTGTGGATGAAGAGTTTGTCCCCGCCCCACCCCCAGTCAGTGAGGAAGAGTTTGGTGCTGTTTCTTCTCCACCACTGATCTATTTTATAGTAAGAAGCAATTTGCTGGTTATACAAACAAACAAACCAGAAATCTCAGTTGAAGAACTTCAGTCACTTTTCTGAATTCAGAGAGGTGGAGGAGAATTCTCTACTGGGGGTGCTGAATGTCAAAAGGGGAACCACTCCCTTATGCATTCAAAGAAAGCTGGCATGCTTTACTCAAGCTGTGTTAGGTCTGTAGTTCAACCAAACCTTGAGGTAGCATTTTACCCACCAACATGTTTAGAAATAATCGATGCTTTAATGCTGCCAAATGAGCTCTTGTTCATTTTGATATGCTTCAGAGCTGAC
Organism: Podarcis vaucheri; assembly: GCF_965113315.1. Taxonomy (NCBI): domain Eukaryota; kingdom Metazoa; phylum Chordata; class Lepidosauria; order Squamata; family Lacertidae; genus Podarcis; species Podarcis vaucheri. Next base: position 65,129,631 of record NC_138764.1, on the reverse strand, counting down.
CATGGCACTAAATTAGCATCTAGTTAAACATCCCTTGGGGCAAGAGAAGATCAATCAGTTGGGAAGGAGCATTGTGCAGGCAATATATCAGCTAGAAAATGTCAAAATGAAAAGTGGAAGGGAAATGAATAGGAATTCCCCCCTCCCCTCAGGTTCTGTGTAACGTTCATATTTCTGATGCCCTTGACAAACCAGTGAGTGCATGTCTGCAGCCTGAGTTGTTTGGTCTAGCTTCCTTGGATCAGATTCTCAGCAAGTTGTGCTGTGCTGTTATCATCCCTTAAGATATGGTATCACAAAAGGCTTTGTTCTCTCCTTCCCTCCCCCCTCCACCTGCCCTCTCCACTACTGTGCTTGTTCAGATGTAACTGTTCATGCTTCACCTTTCCTCCTGCCCGGAAACCAATGTCCCCACTGTGGAAGGACGTGTGGATCCAGAATTGGCCTCCACAGTCACTTACAGACCCATTGTTAAAACCGTGTTTATGGAAGACAATCTTACTCGGCTACGAGTGATCGCCAAAGAAGATGATGTCTCCTTCATTTGATGCTACTGAGGAAGTATCTTCCCAGTTTGCCTCAGGGGGGAAAGGTCTAACATTCCAAAGGCATGATGTGCTCAGATATGCAGCTTACTGTGCAGCCTGCATACAGTACTGCCAGATTCAATATGGGTCAAGCCTCCTGTGCCTTGAGAGAAAGGAGAATTTTGGCGGACCCAATCTCTCCTTTCACAGAACAACAGTGGTGAGAGAAGATGTACGCACTGAATTTCATAACTAGCAGTGCAATCTGCCTCCCCCATAGTACTGGACACCCAATGAAACTGCATGTTGGAAGATTCCAGGACAGATTACAGAAAGCATTTCTTTATGTGGCATATACTTAAACTAGGGAACTCAGCCCTACAGGAGGCAGTGGTGACCACCAACATGGATGGCTTTAAAAGAGGACAAATTCATGGAAAATGAGGCTTCTGAATACCAGTTGCTGGAAAACCACAGGAGGGGAGAGTGCACTTGTGTTTGGGTCCTGCTTATAGGCTTCCCATGGGTGGCCACTCTGAGAACAGGGTGGTGGATTAGATGGGCCATTGGCAGTCAATATTTGAAAGTTTCTTGCTCTTGACATCATATGAGGTCAATCATGGGATAGGTCAGCATGGTTTCCCCATCTCATGGGCCACATTCAGAGGCCAGGTAGGCACAATTAGGCCAGAGGTTCTCCACCACTGATTTATGGCACCATGCGTTTGAAATGTTGGTACCCCAACCCACCTGTCAACGTGGCTCATGGAGGGTTGGTCGCTTTTAGATACTGGTCCAAAGTGGTTTCCCCAACCCGTCCTAATCTAAATCATTCCCCTCTTTTCAGAGAGCTACTCGTGATGAACCAAATTTGAAAATAACTTTCATGGCTCAGAGCCTCTCTTAATGGACCAGTTCTCTCCATCTGCTACTGCGGGCTGGGCAAATCCTTTCACAGAGAGCAGGCATTGGCAGTGATGGATATTCTGTTTGGAAAGAGAAGTTTAACCCCTTCCATCCAGATGTTAGAATCAGTGGTCTTATTTAAATTTCAGTTTAGTTTTTTTGCAGCACTCCGTCCCAAGGGAAATCAGACAGTCCGCCTCCTTACCTGCTTTCAGGAAATATGTAAAGGCTTTTGGGCAATAGTCTTATGAAGTGTTGTTGTTTTTTGTTTTTTTACAATGCTGATTTTAACTGCTATCTGTAATATAGTGTTGTTTTGGATAGTTTTTATGCAATTTTATTATTGGGAGTAGCCCTGTTCTGCCTTTAGGGAGGAAAGGCAGGATATACATTTTAAGTCATCGAAAACTTACCTAAATTAAACCGTGCAGAGGAAAACAAGTAGCAAAATATGGACTATGCTACACAAATGAAATGCAAAATACAGCAAAGTAAATCATCAGGATATGTCCATATATTGAAATCCAGGTGTGTTGATGGTGACCTTTAAAGCTCTAAATGGCCGGGGCCCAGGATAACTTAGGAACACCCTTCTCCCGCACCAGCCTGCTTCAGATCTGACAGAGGGAATCTTCTCTGTGTCCTCCTGACCAGGGCTAGCCCAAGACACTTTGGCACCTAAGCTGAATCACAAAATGGTGCCCACTTCCCCACTAGGGAAGGAGTGAGAGAAGATCTACTTTGGGATCTCATGTGTGGGTTGGCCTGGGCCCTGACTATGATGGAGGCAAGACAAGCAACCATTTGTGTGTGTGTGTCTCCCAACTTGCAGTGCATAAACAAAAATGGAGTTGCTGGGACAATCTAGGCCCCTGCATTCGGCATCCAATATAAATAGGTTACACAGAAGGATTTTCCTGTCAATGTATCCTTTCATCTGACATGCTGACTATTTAAGTGCTCCTCCCACAGAGCCATGGTAATTATTGTACTGTATGTGCTTAGATAATTACACACCAGCTCCCATCCCATTAGGGGGGGAAGGGACAAGTTAATTCCTTTGGGAGCATTGATGCGCACCGGAACATCCTTTGTCAGCCAAAAGGAAGGTGCTCAAACTTTGCTCAGTCCAAGGAACATAGATTGTAGTTCCTGAATGGAAATTCAAAGCTAAATTCAATGTATTACTTTTAAGTGAATAAAAATCCTAACTGGCCTAGAACAAGATTACTTGAATGTCCCTTGTCCCTTATTCATTGGCCAGATCATTGTGATCACCTGAAAAAACCCTCCTAAGTGTTCCACACTTATCTCATGTTCCTTTGAGCCTGTATGTGAACGAAGGCTTTTAGCATTGTGAGTGGCGCCAGAACTTGGAACACAGTTCTCACTGAAATCAGACAGACACCTCCAATTTTGACATTTATCATCTGTTGAAAACAGAATTAATTTGATGCAGTGTTGGTCCATTTGGTATGTATTTCATGATTTTTTTAAAAAATTATGTGATGTTTTAATGATTATATACTACTGCAATATTTGTTTTAAGAATTGGTGGTTTCTAAATACTTTTATAAAATAATTTAAATAAACTTGCCTTCCCTCTCTGTGGGATGCTTCAAAAAATGTAAGCGAGCGGCTTGATCCATCCATGAAGAAGGAAACTGAGACTGGAAAGGTAATAGGATGGTTATCATTCCTCCTCTTCTCTGTATCTTTAGTTATCTTTGGGAGAGGAGGTGAGCTTATTTGTACTGTCAGTGAGAACTGGTTGATTCAGCATTGTTATTGCTGGAACAGAGGTGGCTAACCTCTGCCCTCCTACCCAGATGTTGCTGGACTTCCATCAGCCTCAGTCAGCATGGTCAATAGCCAAGGATGTTTGGAGTTGTAGTCTAGCACCATCTTGGAGGGTCACGGATTCCCCACAGATTACTGCTTTAGAAGGTCATTCAAGACCTGGCTTTTTTGGAAGGCATTCCACGTAATGGAAATAGACTGAGGTGGTGGCTGTGCATTGCTATTTTAAGTGCTGTCCCTGGCTGTCAGTGATTATATCAGGTTTGCTTTTTGATACCCTTGTCATTATTGTGAATTTTAATCTGCTGGTATATCCATGGGATTTTGTTTTGTAAGCCACCTTGTCTGGCAAAATACAATAAATATACCAGGTACAGGGTCCTAGTTTTCAATCTTTATGAATGCTTCCCCAAAATGCAGTGCAGAGGTACATAACAGTACAAAATTTCACTATGTCATGCCAGCATAACATAAAACACAAACAAAATGCTGGGCTCTTGTTGAAGCATAATCATGATCTACCGCAAATCAAAACAGATTTCAGTGAACATATTCCAATTATCTCGGGGCTCCTTCCCTCATTTTCAGTTCCCTACCACTTCTGATTAGCATATTGATGATTATAGAGACAAGATATTTAAGAGGCTAGTGTTAGAGGTGAAAGGAATCCACAAATCCCCCAGTTCTCCTCATAACCATCCTCTGCAGATTTTAATGTCGAACATCCATCAGATATTTGGTACTCAGTGTTGGAATGTTATGTCCAATGCTATTTGGGCTGCAGTCCCAATACAAGTTTCTCTAGGAATCAGTTACCTTGAGACAACTGAGAATGCAAATAAGGAGACAATGGGAGGGGGGAGTATGTATGATTTGTTTTCTGGTCATAGCTGGCATGAAGTGTGGGCAGGTAAGGAGTCATGGCATATTCCAATTGGCAAGCACTCAGAGGCATATTTGTGTTGTTGTTGCTGGTAACTTGTTTGGCTGTCCAGTGGTGTTTGTGTATGTAACAAATAACCACCATGTTGCAAAAAAGGCATCTGTGAGTTCTTCTTTCCTTGGAGGGGCACGGGTATTTTGTTTAGTGTTTTTTCCCCCAGCTGTGGCCAGTTCCCGCACTTTCTTGTACCACAGATCCATTGTCTGTAGATTCCTCCATGTTTGAGCAATGGCCACTGAAATATACTCAGAGTCGAGAGTGGATTTCATGCTCTTTATTCAGCTCATAGTGGTGAGGAGGAATGAATGTTCCCCCAAAGTATCTGCTTTATATACATTATTTACACAATGGGCTATATGTGATTGGCTAATTCCGGAATTCTCCTGTAGGCCAATCAGGTTGTGGATTCACTTCCATCTGGAGCTGGATTGGGTGGCTCCTGCAGACCAATCATACTGCTGCATTGTTCTAGGACCAATCAGACTGCTGCATTTTGGATCCTATTCAACTCAGTACATAACAGCCACCGATAAGCCACGGAACTGCTTTTGATGGGCTAAATGTCGCTGTTGGTCGATGCGAAGAGGCAACCAAGTTTGGGGTTGGTGCCCTAGCTGGGTTGCAGTGCAGCCGGAGGAGCAATGTGCAGAGCTGTTATTCATCTGGGTTTGTGAAAGCAAAGGAAACATCTTGGAAAATTGTTTCTGTCTTGTTCCCTCAAAGTGTTTTGTAATGAGGCTTGCAAGCCATGAAAATTTCAATACTACAATGATTCTGCCCTCTCATTTCTCACAGTGTGTCTCTGTGAATTAACTGCCTGAATACCTAACGACAGCTGAGCCTAAAAGAACCTCATGAATGCATGATAGGTTGTCTGTCCTGAAAGTCCTGGACTTTCCCAGTGTCTGGATGAAGGAGACAGACCACCGTTTTAAAGGAAGGGGGTATGACAGGCATTTCCACCCATGTTAAGGATAAAACTGAAAGAAGGAAAGGGGTTTCTTTTATAGAAAAGAATTTGCTCTGGCGAAAGTGGTTTTCTGTATCCCAGACCAGGCACAGAAGTATGATTTCTGCTCATATCAGGGGTCAGCAAACTTTTTCAGCAGGGGGCCAGTCCACTGTCCCCCAGACCTTGTGGGGGGGGGGCGGACTATAATTTGAAGGGAAAAGAGAATGAATTCCTATGCCCCACAAATAACCCAGAGATGCATTTTAAATAAAAGGACACATTCTACTCATGTAACAACATGCTGATTCCCGGACCGTCCGCGGGCCGGATTTAGAAGGCAATTGGGCCGGATCTGGCCCCCAGGCCTTAGTTTGCCTACCCATGGCTCATATGCATCCACATGTTAAATGAGACCCCATTTGCACTCTACATTTAAAGCAGTATTATACCACTGTAAACAGGCATAACCTCCCCCAAAGAATCCTGGGAGCTGTAGTTTTTGCCTGATGCTAGGGGTGGGGATGGCTGTGCAGCTTTGCACCTGGTACCTCTTTTAGGGCATCTGGGGCATTGCAGTTTGGAGAACTGCAAAAAAGAGAAACCTCTGCAAACCTAGTTTGACCAAAGAACGGGGATGGGACAAGAAGAAGAAAAAGATCATGTGTTGTGTAATAGCAGCTCTACAATGCTCCTTTCAAGTCTTTGAAAAGCTATTGTCTGTACCGAGTTCTAGTGGGACTGTGTGTGTGTTTTGGGAGGTCTGTGTGCTCTAACCACGTGAAACTAAAGACAAGTGTGTCTGATGCCTTCCTGCAGGCTATTTACGCAGCCCTGATTGATTCCTTGCAACCTGTAATTATTTTAGCTGCATTTGTTTTCATGCTGTGCGCTCGTTTCACTCCCAGTCAGATGAATGCTTATTTCTATGCTGTTAAAGCCACTTTGGTTATGGGGGGAGTGAAGGAGCCACCCATCCTCTTTGTATGCCTCAGTAGGCAACAGATGCTCAGACCCCAGGGAGCACGTTTTAGCAGGAGTAGATTTTATTTTGTTGTCCTCACCTCTTGTTTCCTCCTTCTCCAACTGTTCTTCTCCTGCCTGTCCTCTCAGGCCACATCTGCACTATACATTTAAAACAGTATCATACTACTTTATACAATCATGGCTTCCCCCAAAGATCCCTGGGAATGTTTGTTAAGAATGCTAACTTTCATGGGCGGAGGTGCCAGCTTCTCCCGGGGATCAGGAGGCCCGACATGATGTCACATAACATCTTGACGTCATGCGCGTGATGTCACACGTGCGACGGTCTCTGAATATTGAGGGGGCCCTGCTCCCACAAAAAATATATTTGGGGAGCCAGAACTGCCTTGGCCCCTAGGAGTTGGTGCCCATGTTCATGGGAGAAGTTTAAGCAGGGGTGGGGCACCATTCCTCAGAGATGCATCTGTTGCATCCTGTGTTGCAGATCTTGCGCTATGATGCTAAGTGCCTCCACATCTCCAAACCACTGAAAATGAGATAACAGGCAAAATTGGCTCTGTTAGAATTCTGCAATTTGGGGAATGGAGAAGGTAGAAGTCACCACTTTAAATTTGCTCTTGCTACATTTGTGTGCATTGTGCATTTTCCCTGGCAAGATAAAACAGAGATGCATTTGTTTCTTCCCGGGACAGTTTAACTCAGTGTGCCATGGCTAATTCCTCCAGGAGTCCCTGTAGATATGCAGTGCAGAGAAGGTGGCTCTATGAGATAACAGCCCTGTTCCTGCTTTTCTGGCTGTTGTGGTCTGTTGAGCCAGGAAAGTCGCCTGCCAGAGTTCCTACCTTTTATTCCCATCATGATGGCAAAGGCACTTTTCCAGTCTCTTGCTCTGTGCCAGGCATTTCACCAGAGCCAGGGCGGAAGGTGAGGATCAAGGAGGGAAGATGCCAGCTATATTTGAATGACTGCCCAAAGATGGATTGTTCAGGAATGTATGTCAGCCTGTACATCTGTATCTGAGATCACAAAAGTGGAATATGCTTAGTTTGCACATAAGGCACAGGACAATTGATTTTGTGGTATATATCAGTGTGTGTTTATGCACACACAGATTCGGGGCACATGAGTGTATAGATTTGTATCCAGTGTTGGCTAATAGTAATGTCATAATAAAGAAATAAATGCTAGTAATGCGTAATTTTTTAAACGATTACAAAATGGTCTCTACATAACTTTAAAAAATAACTAAGTAATAACTGCTAATATGTACAAATTTTAAGGTTGTGGAATATTTGTGGAATGTGGTTTGAATATAGTGCCTTTTCTTGTAGGAAAGGTATGGCAGCCCACTGATCATTTTGGGTTGTCCTTTCTGCACTTCTGCCAGTTTTATGATATCCTTCCGGTGAGATGGGATGACAAAACCTGAACACAGCCGGACTTCTGGGCTGGTGCCTCCAGCAATGGTGGAATTCCTCTGATCGGGAGGAATTTGCCCCATGGGAATTTGGGTCTGTACCGCCATGGCGAAGGCGGAGACCCATAAAAATCACAGGCGGGAGAAGCCTGTGAACGTGGGATTCAGCGGGCACCTTTTGTGCCTCCCCTACTCATGGGGAAACCCGGTTTCGGGGATCTGGAGCGATGTGGGGTGAGTGGTGCGGTGCTTCGAATCGTCTGCTTCTTCCACGGAGCGAAGCCGCATAGCTGTTGTCGGAGAGCACTGACTTTTTCCTGTGGACAATTCGACTCTAAAGTAATTACCCGTGAGTAGAGCTGAACTGGGAAGAATTGGATTTTTAAACGTTTAATCTGGCATCGAAACGGGGAGGTTCAATACAGGAAGTCTGCCTCCCCCTTTTGTAGATAAACTGAAGCAAGGAGGCTGCAAGCTAAAGTCTTGGAAAGCCTTTTGTAAAAGACTAAATTTCCATCAGTAAAGAACTACTCCCCCCCCCCTTTTGGAGACAGGAGAAGGGGGGGAAGTGGTGGACTGAATATGCCTGTAGGAGAGAGTTAAAAGAGTTAAAATACCGCCACTCTGATCCTGGAAACGGGCTGCTAGCAGGATTGATTTTTTTGGAACGTTCATTGACAGGTAGCTAAACAAGAGAATACATTGTTTCTATTGTCTCTGGTTGTTTTTTTAAAAAAAGGAGGAAAGTAACTGAAAATTGAAACTAACTTTGGATTATTGAAACTGTGTTTAAAAGAGGATATACTGACCGATACAAATAGAAACTGTTTTCCCCTAGTGGAAGCTTTTGAAATTGGTTACTTTACAGGAGCTGGGCTAGGGGAATTTCCAGCTGCAAGATAAAAAAGTCTGAGACTTTGGAACTGACCTTGAATCTCTTAAGTGTTATGGCAAACGGAAAGGAAAAAACAGACGGGATGTCGACAGAAGAGGCCTTAGTGGCTGCATTATTGAAAATAAACAATTCGCTGGAACAACTTCACAAGAAAACAGACGTGATAAATGTGGAAATGGATGCTGCAAATATTGAAATTGACTTAATTGTAGAAAGTTTAAATAACTTGGGACAAAAGGTGAATACCAATTCAGAAACCACCCAGAAACTGACACAGGAATCTACTCTGATACGGCAAACTGCAGATAAAGTCAGGGAAAAAACCCTTGCTGCTGAATCTAAACATAAGCTGACATTCATTATGATTGAACTTAAAGAAGAACAGATGAATTTGAGGACCAGAGCTCTATCTGAACTGGAAAAGGAAAGCTTGACAGAGTTTCAGGAGGTGACAGGACTAACATCGGTTGAGAAAGAGAGGTATTTGGGAGTTAGTATGACCGCCAAAAATGTGAATCTGTTTAAGGATAACTGTGAAGGATGTTGGATTGAAGAGAAGGGGGATTTGGAAATATGGACAAATCAGAAGTTGTTACTGTTGGGCCAAGTTACTGTGGTGGGGATGAGGGCTGCTGTGTTGCTGGGGATGTTACTTTTGTTTCAAATATTGCAAGCCTCGAGTAAAACTTAAGATATTGATGGATGCCAAAGAAGGAGGTGGACCTGCCCTGCCAGACCTTTAAATTTCGTTGTGAACCATCTGCTTTTTTCTGGTTGAGAGAATGGCTGCTTCTTGAAAACACTGAAGTGTTGGACAATGGCAGACGAAGTTGATGGACTATGTGGAATTGGCGGAAATGACTGGCAAGATCCGAGACCAGGGAGAAGAGTCGGTGGAAGAAGATTGGAAAAAGTTTAAATACTATTTATAGAAATATTGTAAAATTAAGGAATGTTAGAAAAATGTTGGAATGAAGTTATATGGCTTTAGTAGAAATGTCATAAGGAATTAAGTATAACTAGATTAATAGAAAATTAAAGGAAAAATAAGGCAAGAATGTGTTAAGATAATTATAGGATAGAAAACAGAGTAAGATGGAAAGGAATTGCTGAAACAATTAATAGAAGTGGAATACAAAAAGGGAGGTGTGAGGAGGTCGCTGGAAATAAGTGAATGAAATATAAGATATTGAAAATCTTTGAGGTGTTTTTAAATTATTTTTGTTGGTGTTTGCTTTGTTTTGTTAGTCCATGTAGCGTTTTTGTATTGTATTTGTATTGTTTTTTCTCTTTTCTTTTTTGTTTGTAGTGTTGTGTTGAAAATGTTGAAAAAGTAATAAATATCATTTAAAAAAAAAAAAACCCGAACACAGCCATTCCAAATGCAGCAGCATTATAGATTTTCATAAGGGTGTGGTGATACTGGTGTATTAAGCCCTGACTGCAACTCTGCAAAGCCTCTGGAAGCAGATTGGTGCTTTGACTTGCTAAATGTGTGGCAAATTGCAATCTAGGCTTCTGGTAAACCAATCAGAAAACTGTTTCACTGCAGACCTAACTGCATTTCAAATTGAGTCAACCCACCTGTCAGAATGCTAAAATATTTGCACAAATTGTCCCTGACTCTGCATGTGTGAGTGAGTATATCTTTTTAGTAAATGGATGAGCAAGTTTTTGACAGTGTGTGTGTGTGTGTACCAAGGGCACCTCATTACTATCCTTTAGGCACAAAGTTCAGTCATTTTTCTTCTGTGCCTTTTAAATGGTTTAAAATGAAGCTGCTGAGCTTTGTTGTTGTTCTTTTAATTATGCTATTATTTTATTGTCTTCATTTCAAATTATATTTGTTGCATATCATCTTGGATATGTGTGTTTGTCTTTTTAAGAGAAAGGGAATTAAATATGTTATATCAATAAATAAATACTTCCCCACCTCAATGCATGTGAGTGTTGGTGATGATAACTGTATATCTCAGTGTCTATAGCGTGTCCAATCAATGTAATGATGTATGGAGTGGGGGGAAAGGAGAGGAGGAAAGAGGTGTCAGAATATATTCAAGTGTTTCATTTCCTGCCAAGACACATTAAATAGGGAGATTTTCCATCCTCAGCACACTTTGATGCCCCACGGAGAGCTTTCAGCAGACATATTTGGACTGGTATAAAAGAGTGGTGATGGTTAATGTTATGCTTTGGCAATTCTGAGCTGGCCTAACAGACCTATAAAATCTTATTGGACTGAATAAAGCGGCTTCTGGCTCTCTCACCTGGTTGGAATCTCTCTTCCCAACTCTGTGGGTTGGATCCAGACCAAATTAGTAGAGCTTAGCTCCCACTGAAATCACTGAAACCTCCCTTAGTCACGACTAACTTATCAAATGAATTTCAGCAGAGCAACTAATTTAGGCTGCAATCCAAATCCAGGTGGGGCTTAACAGAATGATGGGGCCACTGCTAGCCCAGAGCAGAAGGTAGTAGGAAAAGGAAATCAATCACTGCAACAGCCTAAAGATTATGCAGTGGTTGGGCCCAAATCAGGGCTGATGCCGCCGTGTGATGTTAGCGGGACAGACTTGAACTCCAGTTGATCCCAACCCAGCTCAGCACCTCCCCAACCCAGGAAACTCCATTTCAGGGCTTTCCATAGGCTACCACTGCCAGCAGGTCCACCAGCACATTCATCCAGCATCACTTCACAGATGGAGGCCAGCGATCCTGGGTGGAGAGAAGCACCTCCACTGTATCCAGTGTGGTAGAGTGGCAGGATTGTCAGACTAGGACCTGGAAGACCAGGGTTCAAACTCACTCAGCCTTGAAGCTCGCTAGGTGACCTTCAACCAGTCACTAGACAGTGCTATAAAGCTGCAAATAAATTGTGTTGTAAAGTGCAGTGTGCAAATGTGACACTAGATGGCGATAGTGAGCTATGGCAAATTCAATATATTTTTTCAAAACTTTTTTTAAGAAAACATTTTCACAGCAATTTTTATTTGTGTGTAGATTCCACCACTGTCTCTCAGCCTAACTTGCATCACAGGATTATCGTGAGGATAAAACAGGGAGGAGGAGAACTTTGCATCACCTTGAACTTCTTTGTGGAAGAGGGGGAATACAAATGTAATTTTAAAATTAATACCCACCCACCCCAGGTTTGGATTGCAGTGCCCTTCTGGATCTAACTCAAACATCTTGGTTACTACCATACCAACTTGTTTATTCTGAGATCAACTTTTGCGCTAGATCAAATCCGATATCACAGAGGTCAGGGGATGACCTTGCTCCAGGAGGTGGAGATCAGATGGAGTAGCCTTTCTGCAGGAGATGGGTGGCTGCTCCAAGTTTGAACCTAACTATAAGCAATTTGCTTGTGCCCAGCAGGTCCTCTCCACCTCCAGCTACTGGCTTGCTCTTTCTCTCTGGGCCTCTGCTGTAGTTCTATCTAGAGAGAAATCCTACATCTCAGCGAATCCAGGCAGCTCGGAAAAGCAGAGCCATAAATCAGGGTGCTGAGCAGCCTGCTCAGCGATGACAGGCCCACCCGGCATTTCTGCAGGGTCTCAGCCATTTGTAGGGAGCCCTGACAGATGGTGATAAATAGCTCTGGGAACCGGTTGCCCCCACCACTGCAAAGAAGCTTACCTGGCAATCATATTCCCCTCATTTTGAGGCTGCAGCCTTGCTGAGGGAGGAGGCTCTGTAGATGTGGCTTGGTAACCAAGGCTATTATGTTAACAGGTGATGGAATTCTGATTTCCCCTGCAAGCTTTGAGATTTTTGCAATTCAGAAAGAGGCCAAGGTTGTCGTTATAGTTCCTTCATAGAAATCATTGTGATAATGGAAATAATACAGGGGCGGCCCCAGAAGAGAGGAAGCCATAGACATACATGGAACATTCGGCTGAAAGATTGAAAGCTCTTTTGTACTCGGGATCCTTTCAACTATAAAGGTTTGCGTTGGCTTTACTTTTGAGGATGCAGTCAGTGCGCCATTTGCAAAAGACGAGATGGCTAGGCCTGAAACCTGCTTGAAGCTGATGTGAACAGACATGGAATCTAGATGTATGAGATCTGACTAGTCACTCATTGATGATGAACTGGCACTCTGCACATGTGCAGATGGCATCTTTGTATGTGTTTAGTATTATAACATCACAGGTTCCCCAGAACGGAGCATTGGAATTGAAAACTGGTTCCGTGAGCTGAGTTCTGTCTCAAATGGGAGTGCCAGCTATGGTGATGTTTATATGAAGACATCCTGTGGGTAGAGAGAGACAAGGGTAGCAGGGAGTTAGAATTCTCTACATCCACTGTGAGGATGTGATCCTGGCCTAGATGAGCTCCTGGCCTGATCCTTCAGGGCTTTTCTTATGTTCTTATTGCTGTGCAATTTCAGAAAAAGATGAGTGCTGAGTCTTCACGACAACCCTGGCTCTGAGTTTAGCCTAGGGGAAGTCAGAAGAAACACAGAGAGGAGTCTGCTGTCCCCATTTTGGTACCAGCTTTTGTTCTCCACATTCTGTAATTTTACACACACCCTCCCAAAAAGAAAAGAAAAGCCTCATCTAAGGCTGTGTTCACATTCCTATTTATTGTGCACTCACGACATTCCCAGGGTTTTTACACAACATTATCCAAAAAGCATATGTATCCTGTGCTTCGCTATAAATTACTATAGTTTGATGCATCATTTCTCAAACCAGCTTCACACTGATTAGAGTCCTTAAGCCATTCCTAATTCATCTCTAGCCAAGGTGTGAACAGCTTTGCATAGGGCAAAGACATCCCAAATGCCTCCCGGTGTGTACACAAACAGAAATGAATCACACACTGATGGAGCTGTGATGATAAGGGGAAAGAGCTGTGAAATGCACTGGGTTGGTCAGAACAACTTCACTGCATTCTAAGGCTGCAATATGAACACACCCAAAGTGATCAGATGCAAAGGAGGATAAGGCTTCTGTATTCTTAATAATTGTACAGAAGGTGGAATCTACCTACCAAAAGCTTCTCTTCTATACAGCTCTTAAAGATATGGGAGCCCAGTATGGCCATCCTAGGCTAGTGTCATGTCATGAACACTGATTCTTCACAGCACCCAAATTGATTTTGGTCATACATTTGCCTTTCTAATTCCATGTGACTAAAAAGAGACCCCAATGCTATTCACCATGCTAGCCAAATAAACAAGGGGACATGAACAGTAATCATCATCATCATAGTTTATTATTTATACCCCACCCATCTGGCTGAGTTTCCCCAGCCACTCTGGGTGGCTCCCAATCAAGTGTTAAAAACAATACAGCATTATCACATGTGGCAAGAAATACCAGCGTTTCTGGATTTAGGCTCTGGGACAGCCAGAAATCTAGTCAGCCGCGTTCTCCTCCATCATTGCATAGCCATAGAATGAAAAGCTGCACTTCTTCCTGCCTATTATGCAGATGGTTAAAGACTCCAAGCCTCTGTAAGGAAAAAGGTGGCTCCCCCGAGTTGACAGCATCCGTGCAAGGAAGCACAACCAGAGGGCACTCGCCCCATCAATCTTGATTGGATCATTCATCATTCCACAATGTGTTTATTTCCTTGGGAGCAGCAGGCTGATCTGGTCTTTTTCTTGGGCCTGCGTTAGTGACCTCCTTCCAGCCCCTGTCAGAGACTGCAGAGATGCTCTAGGCAGTGGTATCTGGTGCCTGAGCATGGCTAATTCAACAGATGGGCTCTGGCAGCCCGAGTTCCACCTGACTCCCCCCACCTTCCCCCCATCCTTGCCTTTCTCTCTGCCGTTGTTTAACTAGGTGTGATATGCTGTGGAAACTGACAATGGAATTACCTGGAACTGCATACTCTGTCAGTCTTTATTAAGCCCATAGCCAGAAAGTAAAATGGTTCAACAGATGCAGTTTGGCAGCCTGTGTTATGACAAGAGGGCCGCATTAGGAAACTCACCCACCCACAAATCAACTGCAGGTTCCCAGTGGGAATAAGCTATTTAATCAAGATTCACTGACCTTATTGAGATAATTGGAGATAGTGGGTATGCATGGAGTCTAGGTTGGGGTCAGCAACTGGAACCAAGTTGCAGTTATCAAGCTAGAGTAGAAACCCTGTGGCAGCAGCAGTGCTTTCTGGAAAGTGAGGGCAGGATGGAACCTGAGCGTGGATATTTTCCAACCCTATTCTTTAAAAAAATGGAAGGTCATTTTGAACTCACAGTTGTTCCTTTGAATCTACAGATGATGTCAGTTGTGGGGCACATAGGTGTGATTTGGGGAAAATGTCATTGTGGGCCAAATTGGGATCAAACTGGAGATTCCCCACCCATGATCTATACTAAAGTAGCAGCTCTCTAGGGTTTCATGTAGGGAATCTTTCAAAATACCCCAACACACCATGTCATGATGCTCACTTCATTGCCAGGTGCACTGTGTTGTTGTTTTAAAATGGCTACCACATTGGCAACTAGGAGTGGCTAAAATTAGAGGAGAGGATGAGAGCCAATATACCTGGACTGGAAGGCTTAGAATTTAATTACCACTTGTCCATATAGTTCTCTGGATGGCCATGGGCCGATCCCTCTCTCAACCCCTTTTAGGGTTTCTGTCACGATAAAAACAGGGGTGAGGGGAGCCATGTACACAGCCCTGAACTCCTTGCAGAAAGGTCAAGTTATGAGCAGGACAGGCAGTGGAAAGGATGTAAATGTGCTTGAGCATCCACAGACCTTAGCGACCTATAATGGAACATTGTTGATCTGCTTGTGGGCAAGAGCTGCTACTTCACGCTGTGCTCTTTGCCATTTAACAACAAGAGCACACCACTGTCTTCAACAGCTCTCTGGTTAAGTAGCTAAAGATGAAGGAACTGTCATACTTTCTGCTCTTAAACTGCAGGGCCTCCTAAAGTATCTACCAAAGGCAGGTAGGGGGGACAGCCCAGTGATGCAATATCTTTTTATCTGACCTGGGACTTCAGAAAACTGGCTTCCTTCTACAGCACCTGGTCCCTTGCTTTGAAGTTGGTGGAAGATGATAGATTATTTTCCAGTTTGACTGAATTTTAATGCCTGTGAAATTAAACCTTCCCCAATATAATGACTGCAAATAAGAGTCACTTTGTAAAATGTAAGGTACTTTTTCTCAAATTTGCACTGCCCATATTGCTTCAGGCAGACCTGAAATTAGGGGTGTAATAAGTGGCAGTAATCTTGAGATGATGACATCTACCCTTGTAAAAAAATGTTAAAAATCAAGTCTTGTACCCAATTATTGAAAGGAAGGGATAGTAAGAAAGAGAAGCAATCACAGGAAGTATTATGGCATGGTGTCTGTGGTGAATATTTGAGCAACAAACTGGTGGTGCCTCATAAAAAGCTGAGGAAATCTCCAACCATCTTTTGGCCCATGCGTATGGAGAGAACTCATTTGCTATCTGACCTTTTCTTGAGGACACTCAATCTTCTAGATAAAGAAGAAATTGCATTGGCGGCCCCCACCCTGTGTAAGGATCACAGTGGCGGCCCTGTGGACGGGTCGCTCCACCCCATGGGCGGGTCGTCCCGCGCCCACCGCACCAGGTACTGGAGGAGCTAGCTACACCCCTGGGGAAGTTATGCCAGGTGTCATTATAATTCAAGTGTTAAAGTTTGATGTGCTTTCTTATGGTTTTGTAGGCAATTTGTTGGAACATAATTTACATGAAAGTATAATTGTTTGTTATCTGCAAAATGTCACAAGGATAGGTGTAGGGATTAGGGAGGCATGACCGAAAAACAGTATCTGAGATGTTAAGAATGATTATTTTGTTTCCTAATCAATCTGCATCAAAAATCACAGAAATGGAAACAGCTTCTGAAATATGTTCTTTGTATTTCACTCCCCAAAGCATGGTGACTGGAAGTGAAAGGAGAATCATTATCTGGTTGGAAGCTAGAACCCCTCTCCTCTGTACCTGGGGAAAGGCTACAAGACTGAATCAGGAAAAAAACAATTTAGAAGTTCTCCTGAGGCCCTAAAGTTGTTCCAAAACAACCCTGAATGCCAAGGTGGTCTGAGTAGCTCTGAAGCAGGGGTACTTCCCTGGGCTTCCTCATTGAAGACAAATACACAGCTCTAGAATAGATGTATTTATGTATTTCTATGCCTTCCTCTAGGAAGCGTTTCATTTTGTCATTTCCCAACAACGTGAGTGCGGGAAAAGTGTGATTTCTCTGCAATGACAACACTTGCAATGGGAACATCACTTGGATTTGTATGTTCCAGTGCATGCACACAGAGGAGAATGGAGGCCACCAGCCTTGCCCTCTCCTCTTTCTAGAGCTCATGATCATGGAGACAGTGCTTACTGACATACAGTTGGCATGCCTGTAGGCCCTATCAGAAGTTTTGCTGAATGTACAGGAGAGGCATGGTCAGCAGATACAAACTCACTCCATCTTCTGCATGTGTTCATTGTAATATTTTCACAGGTCTTGAAAATGCTGCAAACTCCAAGGTCTGAGCATTCTGAAGGAAAGGGTCCTCAATTAGGCATGTATGAAGCCTTGATGATTATCAAGCCTTGATGGGAACTGTAGTTTGTTAAGGATGCTGACCTGACAGAGCTTTAAGTTCCATCAGCCTTAACATACTACAGTACCCAGCATTCTCCAGAACTGTTAAAGTGGTATGATAGTGCTTTACATGTATGGTGTGGATGTGACCTTACTGAGAATTTTTGCTAATTTTCTTGAAACGGTTTCCAGTAAATTCAAAACAATTCCCTCAAAATCTCTAGAGAGTTTACCAAAGAAAGAGCCTGAATACATTCACTTCAACTTTTCCTTTATTTAATTCCATTGATACCTTAAGGGCATGCAGAACATCCCTGTCTCCCTCCTGAGAATTTCTGTTAGTTTTATCAACAGGACCATATTGGCTCCAACTGACTTTTCTTTAAATGCTCCATCTAAAGAGGAACCTTCACAACTGCTTTGGATTTAGCTTGCGGTGGCATTTCTGTGGCAACACTACACTCAATTAACCCAGGGAGGTTGCTGTCGGTACTCTACCTAGCTTTTGAAGCATGAATTGTCCTCAGAGCAAACAAGATAATGAGATATTCCTTCTCTTAACCATATTTGGGTTTGAACCTGGTAAAAGTTCAGCACGGCTGCAACAAAATTGTTTTGCTTCTGGACCATGCCTATTTTCTCTCTCTCTTTATATCATTTTACTGCAGTTATGAGTTATTGCAAATATAAATAATGCTTCCAGGGGAACACAAACAACAAATGCTTGAGACAGCCAGCTGAAATATCGGCGAGAAAAAATGGGACCGTTCCTGAATAAATATGAAGTTAAAGAGAGGAGTAGTAGGGTACAATGGAAAAAGGGTTGCAGGAACCACCAGGGAGACCCAAAGAGAAAACATTGCTCTTGAGTTGGTTTTCCAGTGCAGTGGCCACATGTCTGTCTGTCTGAAGGGTTGTCCACTCAAAGACCAGTTAAAATATAAAGAAGCATAAGAAGGGAGAACAGAAAGCTCCAAGTTCTCCATTAACAGTTAGCACCTGGACAGCAGACTGAGCAGAAACACACTCTTCCCCAGAATAGTGAGATGTGTTGCATCTCTAAACCCAAGTGTTCTCCAAAGCCATGCTTGGACATGTATTTATTTTTGGCCAGCAGTGGATGCTTTCTGCCTTGCAACCTTTTTTGTTGAACTGGAGCTGCTCTAGGCTCTGAGAAAGTGGAACACATAAAAAGATGGGCAGGATTTAAAAGTAATTGCTATCCATTGGCACTAGAGCCACTTGCTTCTGAATTCCCTGCCCCTGCAGGAGCCAGTGTGGTGTAGTGGTTAAGAGCGGTAGTCTCGTAATCTGGGGAACCGGGTTCGCGTCTCCGCTCCTCCACATGCAGCTGCTGGGTGACCTTGGGCCAGTCACACTTCTGTGAAGTCTCTCAGCCCCACTCACCTCACAGAGTGTTTGTTGTGGGGGAGGAAGGGAAAGGAGAATGTTAGCCGCTTTGAGACTCCTTACGGGGAGTGAAAGGCGGGATATCAAATCCAAACTCCTCTTCTTCTTCTTCTGGGCATTTTGGTGAAAGAATAGCAGTGATTCCATGTATCATGTTGCTTGAGTAGCAATAAGGAGTTGTATCCAGTGCTACTCCTCAGAATAGACCCACTTAATGGGCCTAAGTTAATTGTGTTCATTAATTTCAATGGATCTAGTAGAACTAGTACTAGATACAACAACCCAATGAGTTTATAGTTCAGACTGAAGTTACTGTTGTGGAAACATCTCTCACCACAGATACCACCTCAGAGGGGGGGGGGCATGTTATCAGGGTTCTACAGCTTACTCACAAGATCTTGCTGGAAGCCAGTGCTGCTTCTCTGACAGTGGTGGGATGGGTGAGGTGTCCACAGGAATGCTGCCTCTTGGGCATTCAATGCCCAAGGCGGCTGCCTCACCTGCCTCATGGGCAGGCTTCATGTCATAACCATATCCACTGGCCAGGGAAGTGTAGATGTGGCATTTAGGACCCCATTCCATTGTTCACATCAATCGGATGGGTCATGTCTTCTGGCAGGATATCTTCTGGTGCATGGAGGAAAGGGCTACTAGCCATGATGGTTATGCTCGGCCTCCACAGTTGGAGTCCGCAATGCCTCTGAATACCAGTGATCTTGTTCTTGCAGGTCCTGCTTGTGGATTTCCCACAGGTTGGCCATTGCAAGAAGAGGATGTTGAACTGGATGGACCATTGACCTCATGTTCTTTTCTTCTTATTCCAAGCTGAAGGAGCAACCCTCATTCTTACTTTTCCAAAACCCTTTTCCTACTTGTATGAACTGTTTTGGGGATTAACTGGATCAATTACCTCTTGAAATCCTTTCGTATGGCATGTGAGCAGTGTTTGGCACGTGAATCTTGGTTAAAATTCTTGAATCTTCCATTTGTTGCAGTCACAGACACAAATGCTTGTCGGTAAGAAAATAATAAAGTAGTTCATTGTAGTAAGTACATAATTTGGATAGACGTTTCTCATTCTCGTCTAACTAGTCCGGAAAATAACAAAGTCAGTCATGTTTGCTCCTTTATTCTCTCAAACGATATCTCCAAGGTGACTTTGCATCTTGAGGACTGAGAAAGAAACGTGAGGAGGAGATGCAAACAAGATGCAACCTGAGAATATCAGTCTAAACCTCAGAGAGAGAGGTCAGCTCAAGAGTTTAAAGTTACAAGGATAGTCTGGGAATCTAGAGGTTCCTAACTCTATCTTTTTTGACCCATGCAAATCCCTCTTCTGCAAGCTAACTTACACCCAAACTTCCATCATATAAATTGTCATATAAATTGCTTTAGGGGAAGGACTAAGCTCCTTATTACTATGCTCCTTATCCTGGCTATTCCAGCTGATTATTTTAGCTTGGTTGGATCTCCTTTTTAAAGAAGGAAGCCACAAAATCAAGGAGGTACATGAGAAAAAAACATTGGTGGGGAGAAGTGGGAGGGGGAATATCAATAATTCATGACTTGCAAAGTTCCCAAGAAAATGGCGGCCAGGGAAGGAAAGAGAAGAGTCAAAACTTAATAAGACATTAAGACAACAGACTCATTAAGAAGTCATTAGTCTCTGTCAAGAGCTGCTTTAATTAACAAATGCCAGGAACTGCAATCCTTCCTTGCTGCTGCTGTATGGAAAAAAAAACCATTGTGGCCACCTGAATGCAGCTAATTAAATGCCATTTAAATCTTCCCAAAAGCTGGCAAGGGGATCCTGCTGCTCTGCCAGCTTCCCTGCTCACTTCGGAAGTTGCCTCATTTTTCATAGTTTTCCCGAGAGGAATGGGACAGTGGGCTTGTTGCTTCTTGGAAAACAATTGCAAGGGAAGGCTAAGTGGTACTTCACCTTTAAAAAAATAAAGGTTGCAATCCTATACCCTGCTTATCTTGGAATTAGTCTCACTGGGCTCCATATGTCAGATAAGACACGTACAGGGGTTGTCGTATATGTCATTTAATTCAACATCTGAGCCCAATGCCTGTGCCAAGTCTAAGAGCAACTGGTGGGGGCCTCTTTGCCCCATGACAATTCACACAGAGATGCTATGTCAAGGAAGGACTTTGGGGGTGCAAGGCTAAGCTGTTTGCTTGTCATTTTCATTAGCTTATAGCTATCAGCCTACCCATGTCTATGCAGTTCTCAGGATTTCATCATCTATGCACCTGATTTAATCTCTTTAGCACACACACACATTCAGGAAATGTGTCTTGCAATAGCATAAGAATAGCCCAACCATGTTGGATCAGGCCAAATGCCCATCTAATCCTCCATCCTGTTCTCACAGTGGCCTACCAGGTGCCTGGAGGAAGCCTCCAAGCAGCACCTGAGTCCAGAAGTGCTCTCCCCACTTGTGATTCCTAGCAACTGCTACATAGAAGCATATTGCCCCTGACACTGAAGTATTATAATTTAGTTTCCGCTGGGAGTCTGCAGCACAGTAAGAAACTAGGATTGCCCGTCGACTAGTAAGAAAACAAAACAAGAACAAGAACAGTTCAGCACAAAACAGAACTCTGGGCCAGTTGCCAGGAATTTATGTGCAGAAGCCAGAAATTTGGACTGGCTGACAGCAATATTTTTTTCCTTAGTAAATCCAGAATCTCTTGCTCACTCGCTCTTTCTGAGAAAAAGTAAAAGCAGTTTTACTTGATCTACCACCTGTGTAGCCCACAGATGTGCATGGAGGAGTCATGGACTGCAGCCGAGGGTGACCAAACTGGAGATGCACATGACTTATTCCCCTGAAGCTTCCTTCACCCTGCAGGCCTTGTGGAATGGAGGAAGGCAGGGTAGCCAAAGATCAGAAGATAAAAGAGGATGTAATGGCCATCCAATGTGACAGCAGCAGAACCCTTTCTTTGCATTGCCCCTTTCCATACATGCTAGGACGAAGCCTTAGCTGAGCTGCTCCCACTCCCAACTTCACCACTGGTATGTTTTGTTAGTGATGTCACAGGCACTGCCCAATAGGTGCTGTCTATCAGAGAAATGGATGACTTTTTTTTCCTTTTCTGGCAGTTCTAGACCATCAAATATCAAAACAAAACTGCACCAGGACTCAGATGCGGAAGAGGCAATGCACGAGTCATTCCTGTGGTTAAAAGGACTCTTTCGTTCTTTCCTCTCCTGCCCTGAAGATGCTATGGCAAGAATCCAGCCAATGCAACCTCTGCTGCAGGGAACACTCCTGGGAGGAATTAACAGCCGAATATTAGTTGCAGGCAAAGAACTTAATTAGCAGATTCAACAGAGATTCCAATTAAAGAAAATAACAGCAGCAAGCACAGTGTGCTTGCCTCATGACTTTCCCAGAGACACTGAACGGGAACAGCAGCTCTGATCCAGGGTTCTGAAAGGCCTCTGATAAGAGGCCATAATGCCAGGCAGGAAAGAAAAACTAATGGGATTACTGAGGTTCGGGCTAGCAATGTTCCGAGCCAGGGGTAATGGTTAATGAAGGATCTGTTTTGCTTAGGAAGGCAGCACTTGAAGGGCTGGTGAAGCGGGAGACTGGAGGATTGCTGTCATCTCTGCTGGGAAGGGTGTGGAACCATTTTTTAAACAACAGCTGAACCCCACACTTAAAATCACTGCAAGCAATGCATTCCATGTCAGATCCTCTAAAAGGAGGCTGGCAATTCTGCAGACAAGGCTTTGTTTTCTTGACTGTATCTCAGAATTCATGTTTCTACTGTTTGAGGAATACAGCAATCTGCTTTCAACATAATCTGCTGCTTTCAATATAACAGAGTCATTGTGTTGTAGTGTGTTAAGAGAACTGGACTAGAACCTGGGAGACCAGGGTTCAAATCCCCACTCAGTCATGAGGCTAACTGGGGGGTCTTTAGCCAGTGACTGTCTCACATCCTAAACTACCTCACATGGTGGTTGTGATAATAAAATTGAGAGGATAACATTGAGAAGGAGAGAACCATGTATGCTACCTCGAACTTCCTGGAAGAAAGGTGAGAGAGAAATGAATAGAACAACAACTTATTTTAATAAAGTGTGCAGTTTGCTAAAAAGTGAAATATTTTAATCTGGATTTCATGATTATTGAACTTTATGATTTGTAATTCCGTGATATTACTATACAATTTTGAACATATTTAACCAAAGCACAATCCTTGGATCCAAATGGCAGACTCTTCCAGCTTGCATCAGAGATGATCTAGCTAACATCTTCAGAAGGAAAAACATTTGTGTCCAGATGTCAGTCACAACCATTCATTGTAAATTTTAGCTTGGTCCCATATTCCTTACCCAATGCATCATTGTCATGGAGGCCATGTCTAGGAAGCAGCTGGCTTTAGGAATCTGGTTTGCTGATTGTTAAAATTTCTAAGCATGCTTATTTAGCAAACTGAGTTGGAGATGAACTCATAAGACTGGTGAACACTATGAGCTAGATAATTTCATATATACACCAAACCAGGTAATTACAAAATATGAAACCATTTTTTAAGTGAAATTTAGATGAAGCTCATCTACCTCAATATTTCTAGAGGGTACATTTTCTCGTTGCTACAGGTGTAGCTCACATGGTCACCTCCAGCTATAGGTGGACTCCAAATTTCCATTAGGCCCAGTCAATGGTCAGGAGTGACGAGAGCTGTGATCAGGAAACATGACACTGGCAATCCCAATGTGGGCAATAATAAAGTTGATCTATTCTCTTTCACTCTCAGCTTCCAGCAGTCTAACATAAATAGCTCAGTTGGTGGAACATGACACTCTGAATCTCAGAGTTGTTGGCTTGAGCCCCATGCAAAATATTCCTGCATTGCAGAGGTTTGGACTAGATGACCTTCATTGTTCCTTCCATCTCTACAATTCTATTATTTCTTTAGAGATCATATATCTAGCCTTTCTCCTCAAAGATGCAGAGTTACAAACAATCATGCAGCTTGTGTCTGTGACAAAGGTGACAGAGCTATCAAAGGAACCAAACATACCCAGTAAATTAAAATGTATTTAAGAAATATTTTTTAAAAAAGTACTGTGATGTCAGATCCCACATGAAGCATAGATAATCAGAAATATTTTTCTAAAGTTATTCGATTAACAATAGATAGATCAATATGCAAGTAGAACACAGGAAGCATTGACAGGAAGGAATGTGACTAACTGAAGTCATATTAGCCAATCAATCAGTGTCTACAGGGTTATTTGCATAATTGCCTTTCATCAAGGTGGTGAAAGGAGGGGTGTTGAACTGATTATTCACATCTTCAGGAAGAAAGAGCAGCTGAGTCTGAAAAGTTTGATCTGAAACAAGATTGGCAAGCTGAGTTGGTTTAATAAAAATTTTAAAAATCAAGATGGTTGCAGAGCTGCTTTAAAGTCCTGGAATCTTTCTCGCTCAACTGATAGAGCACGAGAATATTTATCTCAGGGTCAAGTCCTATGCTGAGCAAAGGATTTCTTCATCACAGCGGGGTTGGACTAGATGAGCCTAGTGGTCCCTTCCAGCTCTGCTATTTGATGATTCTATGATTCCATCAGTAAAATGGAAGATGCTTATCTTTCAGTATGGACTTCTATTTCTCTTTTGAAATTGCAAGCCCTTTCGGAGCTTTTTACTGCGTATTTGCACAACACATTAGCACTGGCACAATTATCTTTGCCCACGCCGATTTCAGATGTACACTACGCTCGTGTGGAGAATAATAAGGAGCCACACCTTCCCCCCTCGCGCACACCAGGAGAGAAGCAGCTTCTTCCAGTATCCAGCAGCCACACATTTCTCTGTCCTGCTCTCACCAGCAGTCCCTGTGCTCGTGATCAGTAAGAGGGAAATGGCAGAAGTAAAGGGAGAGATTGGGAGAGAGAGTTGTAACTCATAAAGGCTGCTTTCCCCTCCTGTAGTTTATTTGCACAAATCAGTGTGTTCAGCTGCAAGGGCCAGCACTAAAATCAGGGACCCCATTATTGTATTGTTAGGAGCAAGCCGTGCCTGGAGGCTGAGGAACCTCCCTTTCATATGGAAATGAAGAGACAAAAACCCTGCAGAACTACAACAGGGTTTTAAGATAGGTGTGTGCATGCTTAGGGAAAGAATATGGACTATATTGCTATGGCAACTTAAACACCACTAATCGCTCTCTCTTGCTTCCAAACTTTTCCTTGAACAGTGAGATAAATGACACAAACACAGCAAATGAGACAATGGAAGTACAATAAAGAATGCAGGGAACAGTAACACTGGCTCTCTCTTTTATTCTGCTTTCCCTATCTCTGCCTAAAACTCCAGCCCCAGTATTTTGCTTTCAGTCTCTTCTGTCTTTTTTCTTTCTGTATTCTCAGCAGATTTACAGGGCAGACGGGTGCAGAACAACATCAAGCTGTGCCTTGCACTGTCTCCATTTCAGGGGAAAGGGCACTAGGGAAGTTGGCAAGGAGAAACACTTACTTGAGTTGAAAGGGAGGCACTAAGAATCACCAAAAAAAAAATGAGACTTCCCCATCCAAACCATAATGAAATTCCTCGTTAAGGGTGCACATAGTCTGTGGTATTTGCATTTGAGTTTCCAGTATTTTCATTTGTGTATTATGAACAGGGAGTTAAATCCTGTTGCGTTGGCTGAACTGGTGTGTGCAGCCGACACATAATTGAACTCCAACCCTGCCCATCAGCTCATCACCCTTCCACTGGAGTAAAGTCAGCTGATTGACAGGTGGGTGTGGATTTGAAGGGGGGAAAAGTATTGGGGGACAAATTGGAACCTCTGGTGGGTCAGCGTTGGCCCACAGGAATGGAGGTTTACCACTCCTGGGGGCAGAGGCACATTCACAATTAAACCACTGTTTTAAGACAAACTGTGGCTAATTGTGATGAGACTGGAGTTCCCTCTCAGCCCTGCCCCTGATACCTTAAGATTGCTTACTGGGAATCTCCTGTTTATCAAAATACAGGACCTGCCATGACTCTGATATCAAACACACACAGTTTTAACCCCCCCCCAAAAAAAAAGATCTGACAGGGATAGTGTGGCGTTTGTACGGAGCCCCCAGTCATCTCACGGACTATTGACCCGTACTCCACTAATCCGCTGCCACCAACCAGGTCCTCCTTGGTAAAAATCACTTCAGTTTCAGCCAGCTTTTCAATTCATAAAGAAGAGTGTATTTTATTTCAGACTTAAAACAAAACTATTACAGCCTTCCAAACAGTGTTCCTCTTTACTTTCTTAGTCTTATGTTCCTCTCTCTATCTCTGCTACCACCCCACACTCACAGACCAACTGCCCTAACTGTCTCTCTATTACCAACTGCCTTTCCCAACCAGCCAACCCACTCAAACCAACCAACTACCCACCCACAACTCCCCATGAACTAACCCCCCAGAACTCCTCTCAGAACTCCTTTATAGACCCACTGACTCCACCCCCCTGGGTCTTGTCTGTGCAGCCTATTTAACTATTTCCCCTCCAGCACTCTCTCATATATGGTAATGTCACAGATAGAACTCCTGTTAATTAAGTTCTGTGTTGTATTTTTCTTTTAATGCTAGTCTTCCTTGTTTTTATGTTGTACATCACTTAGAGATTTTTCAAACATTAAGTGGTTTATACATGCTTTAAAATAAATAGATGGCAAGTCCTTTCTTCCCTGGTATGGTGGTCAGATTCACACAGTATTAACAATTGCTATATAAGCTGATAAGAGAAAACAGAGGTCATTAGTTGTCATAGTGCCTTGCCTCCTATCCCTTGCAACTTGCAATGAGAAAGTTTCACGGGCATAAGCCTGAAATCCTGCGGGGTACACCAGGAGAGCAAATTTCATTCAAAAATTGCTGCCTCCAGAGAGCTTGCACAAGGTCACAATGGAAAAGCACATATGGGAACTGAGATCCCCCTAAAATCCAGTGCACCGGTCACATTTTGACCACATTTCAGCACCATGGACCTCTTTAGCAGCTCAAGTGTTTGGACTTCATAAAGTAATACTGAGACCCACTTTTGAAAATGATCTTATAAGAAAGCGTTATTAATATTATTTCACGCCCTTTCCCTCAAGCAATCCTAGAATTTTTACAGCAGCTTTTGAAGAGTCAGTTTCTTGTGAGAGGATATTCTGTTGTTACTAATGAAATGTACAGGTTTATACTCAGCAGCCAGAATAGATCCTAGAAACATCCTGAAAGATTCTCAGAGTTCAGAATGCCCCCAGAAACAAAAAACCAATCAGGCAAGAGCACCTTTTCAACTATTCTCTGTAGATGTTTGTTCCAGATAAAGTCTATCGATTCCAGGTACAATAGGATGTTCTTGTTGCAGCAAACTGCCTGCTTATTGTCCCTCAAAATGGGCACAGTCTTCGATGCCACCCTCCTCAACCTGGTGCAAGAGGTTGCAAAATATCTACAACGCTCAACATTGCTGACCATTGACCATGCTGGCTGGGGATGATGGGAATTATAGTCTAGAACACCTGGTGGGCACAGGTTGGGAAAGGCGGCATTGTGACCAAGAGAGAAAACAAGGCATGATAGAAAACCTAATGAGTAATGGTTAGGCAGGGCAAAGACTCTGGGATGTGAGGTGTCAGTCTGCACTTGTGTATCCCATTTTGCTTGTTGCATCAGAAATATTGTGTTATACAGCCTTAAAGTGTGTCCTTAATAAGATTTGATACATTTAACGAGATTTTTAAAAATTGTCTGAGGAAGGCTACATGGAGTGGTTTACTTGGGTTTTGATGTCGTGTTTATGTTCTCCCAAGAGTTTCCTAGCCTTGCACCCAAAGGGAGAGCTTGAGCAAGCAGTAAGAAGGAGGAGAAGCAACAGCAGCAGAGGTCTGCTGTCCATCCTTTCCATTTTGCAGATGAAAAGCAAGTGGCCAATGGCAGGGAGGATGAAAAGGAGGACCTTGGGAACATCATGCCCAAGGAGTCCCCAAAACCTGGAGCTCGCACTGTTAACAATGGCCCAATCCTGAAGAGGTATGCACAGCACAGCAGTCAGAAGGTGGAATGGTTCAAAGGTTCCACCCAGACCAGGGAAAGGCTGCAGCTCAGTGGTAGAACATCTGCTTGGGAGCAGAAGGTCTGAGGTTCAGTCCCTGGAATCTACAGGTAGGGTGGGAATGTCCCTTCTGAAGCTCTGGAATGTCACTGCCTGTCAGTTTAGACCAGTGTTTCACAAACTTGGGTCTCTAGTTGTTTTTGGACTACAACTCCCATCATCCCTAGCTAGCAAAATGAGTGGTCAAGGATGCTGGGAATTGTAGTCCAAAAGCAGCTGGAGACCCAAGTTTGGGAAACACTGCTAAACAATACTGAGCTAGATGGACACAGTAGAAGACAGCTTGCCTATGATCTTATTTAACCCAAAGGCTGTACCACTTAATGAGTAACAAGATTTGTGCTTTATAAGAAGAAGAAGAAAAGCAGGGACAGGGACATATCACAAGAAGCAGTAAGTATTGTGCCTCTTCCTTATTTTACTATCAGCAGCATATTGTACACACACAAAAAGTCCAGCCTGGTTTTGCCCTAAGGCTGCAATCCAGTAGGAAGATAATGCAGGCTTACAACCCATTGATTTCTGGGAATTTGGATGGCACAGTACTTGTGTGTCGCCGAAATGAGCTCAGCCCAATAAAAATGACCGTGTCCTCCCCTCCTCCAAAAGTGAGTGGACTTGATTTCCACAGCAGCCCTTTAATTGAATTTGGATCTGACAATAAAATCATAAAAAATTGACTCTTTAAAGGAAGGCACTTGAGCTATGAATATATCAGGCAGTGTAATCACATTAAAAAAACAAACAAAACACTAACATTGTGCTCTTATAAAGAGTTTATTTCCCCCCCTGCGCCAATTGCCTGCCCATAAAATTGATGAGGGGAAGGGGAGGGATGTAAAATTTCTGCAATGCAAAAAGTCTCCTTTAAAACACCCACACCCACACACCCACAAACAAGCCCAGTTGTTGCACCGAGCTTGTGCCTGGAGCGATATTTTCATATCACCAGTGGCTCCTTCAGCTCCTCTTCACCCCCTATTACTTCTCCTCTCATCAGGTGGCTGTAAAGAAACAGAGAAGGTGGGGAGCTTCTCACCATCCTCCGGGCTACCGGTGACAGAAGGGGGGGGCTAGCCCCTTTCAGATTCATCTAACTGTGGCTGTCCCTGTATTTTATAGCTAAGGCCCTGATTTACGACAAGCTTTTATGGTTGCTGTAAAACAGCCTCAAAGTAACAAAATAAAGTAGCTGTATGGGAACATTCTCTCTCTCTCTGCCCCACCACTCCCACCACTGCCAATTCCCTGCTTCCTAGTCTGCCTGTTTACAACGGCGACTGAGCTCTGGCATCAGATAATGTCATAAGAAGTAGTTCCCTACCCAGCGCTGCTTTGCTGCTCATTAATCATCACGGCCAAGGTAAAGTGAATAACCAACTTGTCCTAGGATATGGTCTCGAGGCACATGAAATCAAGCATCTCCTCTCCCCGCCCCCCGCCCCATACTATTTTGTTTCCCCTGTGAATTCCTTTATTCTGCTGTAAGTTTGCATATCAGCGGCAAACGCCCCATTGGAAATCCTAATGGTGGTGGTTTCGCTGGAATGCAGAAGCCTGTTTTCCAGCTGCTTCACAACTTGCCACCAGGAAGTGGCACCCATATCCTTGAACTGTGGTGGCAGAGGATGCTACTCTCTCACACACATCCCATCCCATGTGGCAATTGAACACAGAGCAGTGCAGAATGTCTCAATCAGCTTGTTTCTCTCTGCAGATCAGGATAGAAAGATATATGGCAGCACTGTCTCAACGCTGTAAGCTCTGATGGCAGCTTCAGAGGCCCACCGTTCCCCAAAGTGCCATGAAGCAGCAGAGCAATATGAATTGTTTATCAGCAATCATCAAGAAGAGTTAGACTTCTGTGTTAGGTGATCATGAACTTTAGCAAGCATGTGCAGTTGGGGAGAGGCATAAGGCAGCCCGGACTGTCCTTTAGGAAACCAGAAGACCTCTCTGGACGCATTTATATGCTATGAGGACCATGAGCCGCTTGATGAAAAGAGGATCCCACTACCGAGTTCTCTTCTCTGTAATGTGTCATTCAGGGGCCATTCCATTCCATTAGTGTCAAGGAATCTTGGAAAAACAACGAGTGTGTATTCATGACAATTAGGCAAAAGAAGTCAACAGCTTCAGTCGGCAGGTGCAAGAGGCAGTAAATTGGTGTCTCGCCCCTGGCCTACTACTTGCCTCTGCTGGATGGCCCACATGCCTAGAGAGGCTTGCCACTTCCACCCTCCCTGCCTCCCTCTAGGAAGGACTGGCAGGGGTGTCCTTCCCTCAGAGCAAGGCATTCTGGATGGAGAAATTGTGAAAGTGCCTGTGGTTGCCTAACACTGGGCGGTGGGAGTTTAAAGTTGCAAAGTAAGCTGGGGGGGATTAGGGGCCCCAGGACGGACCTGGGGGCAGCAGAACTCATGGGCATCCAATGAAGAAAGTACCATATTTTTTGCTCCATAAGACACACTTTTTCCTCCTAAAAAGTAAGGGGAAATGTCTGTGTGTCTTATGGAGCGAATGTGTGGTCCCTGGAGCCAAATTGCCCAGGGGCAAAAGGCAGATCATGCTTTGTTCTTTTTTTCTTTTAGAAAGAGGGAAGGGGGTGTTGAAACAAAGCCCCTGAACAGCTGATCGGCAAGCAATCGGGAGGGAGATAAAGGACTCTAGCGATAAAGGAGGCTGCCTGGGAGGGGGGAGGTAATGACAGTGAACTTGCAAGGAGAGGCGACAGGAATACTAAAGCAAGCAATGAGGAGAGAAACTCACCGTCAAATCACATATCATGTCTGTGGCAACAGCATGAACCACAAAAATCATACATCCATTGTTTCGTTCAGAATGTTTTTTTCTTGTTTTCCTCCTCTAAAAACTAGGTGCGTCTTATGGTCGGGTGCGTCTTATGGAGCGAAAAATACGGCACTTCTTAAGCTATGGGACTTGCTCCCGTGGGAGGCAGTGATAGCCACCAACATAGATGACTTTAGAAGAGGATTAGACAAATTCATGAAGTTTAATTATGGCTACTAGTCAGGATCGCCACTATCTGCCTCCACAGTTGGAGGCAGCAGTGCTCCTGAATTCTGGTTGCTGGAAACCACAGGAGACGACAGGTCTCTTGTGCTCAAATCCTGCTTCTGGGTTTCCTACAGGAATCTGGTTGGCTGCTGTGATAACAGGATGCTGGCCTAGATGGGCCATTGCTTTGATCCAACAGGCTCTTTATGTTCTTAATTGCTGTGGGGCCCAGGAGGAACAGCTAGTAAGTAGCCTCTTGCCAAGGTCCCCAACATCTACTCCTTGGGGCAGTTGCCCTACTCTGCCTAATGGCCGAGAAGGCTTAGCTGGTGGCAAATTTAAAGAAAGAGATATGGTTATATTACCATGGGCCCTGTTCTTGAATTACTAGTCTCTTGAGTAGTACAGAAAAGCAAATGCAGCATGTGAACCTGTAACAAACTAGGATAGTCCCACAAGAGCTCTAATTTGTGTATTCCAAAGCTGGAGAGCATTCCTTACTGGCTCTCAAACTGCTTCTGTCTGATTCTTCATTGCACTGTGTAAGTTCCTACCCAGCTACGCTTGCAGGCAATGCAAGATGACAGAGGCCCTCTGTGTAGCAGGGCCAGTAGCGCGTTCATATGGCCATTCCCAAAGCCCTTGTTAAATCTAAAGTTCCAGCTCTGTGGAGCAGTTTATTGGACTATTAAGGTGAAGCCCTAGTGGAACTGATGCTGGGTAGAAGTAAGTGTGAAGGATCCAGGAAGCAAGGAAGAAAGGGGCGGCCTCCAAAGAGAAAAAACAAAGGGGGAAGAGGAGGATGTGGGCACAGCAGGCCTTTAAAAGTATCTGTTTACTGAGATTGATTGAAGAGAGTCTCTTGAGCCTGGGCAGCCCAGCCCTGACAGTATTTTACACAACCCATTTTTCTCAGTGTCACTGCCAAGGGAGGCAGGCTTATCGACCTTTGCTTAAAACCAGCCACATAGGGAGCCCTGGATGCCAGGGGTAAAGTATGGCAGCTCCGCCTGGGGCATGAAGGTGACCATAATTCAGGAGTGTGCAGGGCGTGTGTGACTTATGACTCTGTCCTACCAAAGTGACAAGCCTGCAATCATTTACTCAGTGCTGCTGGTAGGTGATTCGGTTTATTCTTCACAGGGGAGAAGGAGGGGAGATTAGGCCTTGTTTGAGCTGGAAACGGACTTCTCTCTCTCTCTCTCTCTCTCTCTCTCTC
This sequence comes from Podarcis vaucheri, assembly GCF_965113315.1. Taxonomy (NCBI): domain Eukaryota; kingdom Metazoa; phylum Chordata; class Lepidosauria; order Squamata; family Lacertidae; genus Podarcis; species Podarcis vaucheri. The sequence continues at coordinate 65,097,886 of NC_138764.1, read as the reverse complement.
TCTCTCTCTCTCTCTCCTTTTTGCAGCCGTTTTGTTTTATTATACTCTCCCTCCAACCTGCTTCTTCTTATTATTTCATTAAATCAATAAAAAAGAAAACCATAAAAAGATTTCTGCATGCGAATAGCAATGAGGTTGTCTTTGGGATGGTTTAAAAGCTTCTGGCTTTGTTTTTCTCGTCCTGCCTTGAGCTTGCATTTGGGACAGCCAGAATTCCCAGGAAAATGCCTGCAAGAGGCTGGATAAAGAAAAGCAGGGCTGATGCATTCTCTGAATAAATAAATAAATACACACACACACCCCACACCTAATCTCAGGTGGATAGGGGTTTATGCACTATTTGAATGGTTTTCCAACTTTCAAGGAAGGAGCTAAATGGCATTTGTGGTCCAATCCCAGGGTGTGCCAGGCTGGTTCTGATGGAAAGATGTCAGTCTATTTTTGAATCCTGCTGATGAATCTGCAGCATCAGACAGGGGAAGCGCACATGTTTCTGTGCATTAAAATAGACATAAGATGGAGCAGACAGCAAGGGTTGTGAGTCACTAGGGTTGCCCTTTTAGCACATATTTTTGGAATCTTTCGAAAAAGGTAGAGAACCACAAGCTTCTGCTTGACTTGAACCTTGTGAACTCACAAAACTTAATAGTTGTTTGGGCAAAAGTAGTTGAAAAAGATTGATGATGATGATGATGTCTTATTCTACCGAAAAACTGGGCTGAAAGCCTATGTATCTTGAATGGATGGAAAGCTAGCCTAGGATTTTAGTTACAGATAGGTAGCCGTGTTGGTCTGCCATAGTCAAAATAAAAAAATTCCTTCCAGTAGCACCTTAAAGACCAACTAAGTTAGTTCTTGGTATGAGCTTTCATGTGCATGCACATTCTTCAGATACACTGAAACAGAAGTTGCCAGATCCTTCTATATAGTGAGAAGGTGGGGAGGGGTATTACTCAGAAGGGTGGTGGGAATGGGAGATTGGCAGATAGCTGAGATGAGCCTGTTGACGACGCTTAACGACTGTAATAGGTCTTACAGGAAAAGGCAAGGGGTGAGAAGGTGAGAAATGGCTTAGTCATGTATAATGAGATAAGAATCCAATGTCTCTGTTCAGACCAGGTCTCTCCATGGTTTTAAGTTTGGTAATGAGTTGCAATTCAGCAGCTTCTCTTTCTAGTCTATTTCTGAAATGCCTTTGTAGTAAAACAGCTACTTTGAGATCCTGTATAGAATGTCCTGGGAGATTGAAGTGTTCTCCTACTGGTTTCTCTGTTTTGTGATTCTTGATGTCAGATTTATGTCCGTTTATTCTTTGGCGTAAGGTTTGGCCTGTTTGTCCAATATAGAGAGCCGAAGGACACTGTTGGCATTTGATGGCATACACAATGTTAGACGATGAGCAATTAAATAGTCCCGAGATGGTATGTGTGATGTTGTTGGGGCCAGTAATGGTGTTGTCCGGGTGTATGTGGCAGCAAAGTTGGCATCTGGGTTTATTGCAGGCTCTGGTGCCAGTGTCCGTGTTAAGTCTGGTTGTTGTAGTATTGTGGGTTAGGAGTTGTTTAAGATTGGGTGGCTGTCTGTAGGCAATGAAAGGTCTTCCTCCCAGAGCTTGAGAAAGAGAACTGTCATTGTCCAGGAGAGGTTGTAGATCTCTGATGATGCGTTGTACTGTTTTAACTTGGGAGCTGTATGTGATGACTAGAGGTGTTCTGTTATTTTCTTTTTTGGGTCTGTCTTGCAGCAAGTTCTCTCTGGGTATCAGTCTGGCTCTGTTGATCTGTTGTCTAACTTCATCCGCTGGGTATTTTAGTTCTGAAAAGGTTTGCTGTAGATCTCTTAGGTGAGAGTCTCTGTCTGTAGAATTGGAACAGATGCGGCTGTAACGTAGTGCCTGGCTATATACAATGGACTGTTTGGTATGTTTGGGATGGTAGCTAGAGGCATGTAGATATGTTTGTCGGTCAGTTGGTTTACGGTATAAGGTGGTGTCTATGCGCCCATCCTGTATTTTTATAGTAGTGTCCAAAAATGTATTTCTTGCATAGATTGATTCATTGTAAGGTTGATTGTGGGGTGAAAATCATTGAATTTCTGGTGGTGGGAATGGGAGATTGGCAGATAGCCTCCCATTCCCACCACCCTTCTGAGTAATACCCCTCCCCACCTTCTCACTATATAGAAGGATCTGGCAACTTCTGTTTCAGTGTATCTGAAGAAGTGTGCATGCACACGAAAGCTCATACCAAGAACTAACTTAGTTGGTCTTTAAGGTGCTACTGGAAGGAATTTTTTTATTTTGACTATGGCAGACCAACACGGCTACCTATCTGTAAACATAACTAAGATTATTAAACCTACAATGAAACAACCAACATTTCTAAAAACCCTTACAACAGCAAGACAATAAAGCAGCAGCAGTTCATAATAAAGCCAGGATTTGGACATTTCAATTAAATTCCACCAAAGCCCTGGGTAATCATGTGTCTTAAACTGGCACCAGAAGTCCAGAAATGTAGCGTCTGTCTGTGCCCTCCAGAGAGAGAGAAAATTCCATTGTCAAGGTGTCACAACAGAGAAGACATGGGACATGGGTGGAACTGTGGTCTAAACCACTGAGCCTCTTGGGCTTGCTGATCAGAAGGTCAGTGATTCGAATCCCCGCGACAGAGTGAGCTCCCATTGCTCTGTCCCAGCTCCTGTCAACCTAGCAGTTCAAAAGCGTGTCAGTGCAAGTAGATAAATAGGTACCGCAGCAGGAAGCTAAACGGCATTCCTGTGCACTGTGGTTTCTGTCATGGTGTTCCATTGCACCAGAAGCAGTTTAGTCATGTTGGCCATATAACCCGGAAAGCTGCCTGTGGACAAATGCTGACTCCCTCGGCCTGAAAGCGAGATGAGCGCCACAACCCCATAGTCACCTTTGACTGGGCTTAACCGTCCAGGGATCCTTTACCTTTACCTTTTTACCTTTACAGAGAAAACCATATACCATGTCACTGCATGTAGCTGTCTCTACCCTGCTGACTTCAGGAACTGGGTCAGCTAGTACAGTATGTTTGATCATGTGATAATTCATGCATGAGTTGCACATTAACTCCTACACAGAGTTGTCTTTCGTGCCAAAATTTTGTAACATGGAAAGCATTCCCAGGACCATGGTCATTTAGTGCCTATTCATGGTCATTCAGGAAGCCTCTGGACCCCTATTCAACCACAACATCCCATCAGGATTCAAAGAATATTTCTTTAGCAGCCACACCTTTCTGGGGGCAAACACAATGATCTGAACATTGGCAAACTCAGATATATGTACGATGCTGCCCAAGGCCTTGATTTTTATTTATTTATTTTTAGCTGCTGTTGTAGCAGGATAATCTTTTAACCCTCTGTTCTTAGAGAATAGGTTCTGGATGATTTCACCCTGGTAAAAGCACAAGAATCGCTGAAGTAGCAGAGAAAATAAATTAGCGCCGTCTCAGCTAAAATCACACCCAATTTAAACCTGGATCAGAGTGTGCTTGTCCATGCAGAGATAGCATCTCAGAAATGACATGCATTAGTCATTTGCTGCTGTTAGCAGTCTGAATACACACCACATTTGTTCTCTTGAAAGCAGTGCATTTGCCTCCCAGTCCGGCTGAAAGGCTGAAAGCTTCCCCCCACCTCCATGTTTAATGCAGTGGCTGCCTGTTGCATGTGGGAGCAGATGGGCAATGATGAAAAGAGGTCCATATTCCTGTGCTTCCAATTATATTTGCAACGCTGCAGGCAATTGCAACACATTTTGAATTAACTGAATCATATACTCCACTACTTTTACAGGACCCTAAACATTGCATTACCTGCATACTACACAACTCCTTGAGTTAGGGCCAGTTTACACAGAGCTATGTTTTGTGAGATCAAATGCTGTTTTCTCTGTGCACCAACTGCATTGTGTGTCTGCAGTGAACACTTCTTAATTCTTCAACATAGGTGCAAATCAAGATTTGGCATAACATAGTTCAGCCCATAAGAGGTTTTCTGTGACATGCAAAGTCGAGGCTTGTGTGCAGGACAAATTATTCAGATGACTCATTTGGAAGAGATTGGTGATTCAGCCTCTAGAAGAACTATTATTCTGATTGAACAGATGAGGAACAGTGGCACAGAATAATATTAAATGATGTAGCTGTGAGCATTGAACTGCCCTAAGGTTTCCAGGCATCTCGTATTCATTATCTACCTTCTGGCCCACCTACGCAGAGTAAAGCACGTGGCACCAGAGGGCTTCTTTGGGCTTTCCATGTCATGGTAAGAAACAAAACCATTTTCTCTCTGGAAAAAAACCCTGTCACCAGGTCTGTACATATCCTTACATACATACATAATTATATTTGCATGTGACCTTTCCACAGTTAAAACCATGCTCAAGACGGCTTACAACATGGTGGTGGTGGGGGAACATAATTAGAAACATAGCAAAAGTAGTCACAAGATGATGGGTAAATTTACTGATTCACTGTAAGTATAACATTACACATTTCCCACTGCAAACTGATGGGGTAGTGCTAGGGGGAAATAGTAAAGGGCAAAAGCCATTAAGAAAAAAGTTGTATTAAGTCTATACCATATTTTGACTTGATTGACAGAGGTGTCCCAAGTGGATTACTCTTAGATGCAAATGAATGTTATTTAAGTTACCAGAAGGACAGTGCCAATCAGGAGGAAAATTTCGTTCTTACTAGGGCTAATGAAGACTAAATAGAGACTTGTGCTAGCAGTTGGCAAATACTACAGGTATATACTGTAATTAGGTCATTAGCATACACCTAGAGTTCATGCACTCTTCAATCACTTGAGTACCAGTAATTTTTCTCCATAAATCTGTGTCAAGACTGGTTTCCTCTATGCACTGGCAAAAAGTCCACATTCTTTGTACAGTTATCTGCTGAGCAAAACAAAAGGAATCACACAGTTCCAGGGCATGAGCAGAATTCCAGCTGAGCTCCTTGGTAACAATCCTTATGAACAATCTTCATGACATGACATGGCAAAGAGCAAAGATGTGAAATGGAGATTCTAAGTGCAAATTTTTTCAAGTACCAGTACGGAGAGATTCATAACCAAAAAGGAACAGGACTAAGAAGTGAGACCTTTCATTTAATAAATATAGGGTTAATAAATGGAAACTGAGATCAGAAATCAACTCAAATATTAAATTACAGAGTGTTTACAAAAGTTCCAACTCTGGGCTATAGGACTCCTTTGGGGAAATGATGATGATTTAAAGATATAATCCAAGCATTTCCAAACCGTTGCTAATATTGTAATAGATATTGATGAAGTCCTTTGCAGTTCATCTGCGTCCAGCTCTCTGTATGAGGTTTGTTCACCCAGCTGTGTTTGAAAAAAAGGTCACCGCCAAGCCAGTGACACTTCATCAATAGAGTTTGGCTTCAGAAAACAGAGCCTTTGGCAACATTCATTGGATGGTCCCCAGTGCTATTCCATTTTTTGAATCCTCTGTGGTTCACAGCAGCTGTTGGTCATGGCAAGAGAATTGTGTACAGGGGCAATGGGAAAGACTGCAAGGACTAGATTTGTTGCACAAGACCAAAACACCTCCCCATCTGGCCTAGGACATTTGTTCTAATACTGTTTCTGGTTCTTTGGAATATAAGAAAATAATAAATACTTTTTTAAAAACAACAACAACACCAAAGTTCATGGACAGGTGGGGTTTAAATGGAAGAAGCAAATAAATAAACTATGAATTAAAGAGTTCTGTGTGCATGTGTCTATTCTATGGCCCAATGAGGCCCTATGGGTGTATGAAGTATGCAGCTATGAATTAAAAGCATCTCTCTAGGGGTTTTCTGATTCCTTCAAGGGCCGCATGTGGATTTTATTGAGGTTCTGGGTATTCTGAAACACATGAAACCCTTCATTATATGGGTTATCCAATAATCCTCCTCATGCCCACCTTCCTGATATCAGCAAAGGTCACTTCTGGCTGTTTCAGAGGACATGCAGGTTTCTATGAAAGCAGGTTTAGCCAAATGCACAATACTGAATGGCTTAAACAATTGCTGTTCATGTTCAATGCATTATCCAGACCTTGAACACCCAGGTGTATAATGTGACATGCATAAAGGTCCACTACAGGGTTCTTCTGCATGAATTGAGAGAACCTGATTCTTTCCGGAGCAGTTCCAGACTCATGAGAATTCATAGTACTTGTTTATCTGAATCATAACAAAACACAGGGGATATTAGCCTTCCAGAGTCCTCCTTCAGTGACTCACTCTGTATCCTTAAGTGCACTGGTTTTTCAACCTGTGCAATGAGGAAAGTGACGCTTTTCACAGCAGTGTGCACTGAACTTCTATGAATGTTCTACAGTCATTTTGAAACATTACCCCATAGCCGTGTGGGGTTTCTTAATGTCTTTCTGCTTGAAGATGTTCAAAGTGGTGTATAACAAGAATATAGTGAAAAACAAATGAACCAAAACTCCTCCTTAGAATACAAAGTAGAACAGCCACAAACATTCAGCCACAAAAGCAGCCCTGGTATAGTAGAGGTCTAAGAGTGAAGAAAGAAGCCAAATGATGGCTAAAGCACAAGTGGCAACAGATGTGTGGTGAAGCTAACCAATCATGAGTGAGAGAACCAAATTATGCCTATTGCATGACATTGAGGGCAGCAAAGAAGACCAAAAGGCCACACTTACCTTCTAGGCAACTTTCCAGATGACACTTGCAAGTGGTGGGTGGGGCAATGAATGCAATTTTTTCCTTTTACAATAGACTAGTTTTACCTACACTCACATGTTCCTTTCTGTTTTCTCTCCTCCATCCAGGCAAGCACAAGGCATTATCAGAGTTCAGGGTCACAACCAGGCACAAATACTCCAGAGGAGTTTTACATAGCTAGTGAAGCAGGGGGCTGGGGCATAGGGATGAGTGAACCTCTCAATTTCCATTTCTCATTTTCCCAATCTTAAGTCCCTTTTTCTACCTTCCCACATCAGCTAAAAGCCCTCTTGAAAACTCACCAGCCTTTTAGTGGAGGTTAATCCCAATACAAACATGTCAATATGCTGTTTTCAGTAATATATGTGTCTTTGACAGATACCTAACCCTGGTATACTTGGCTGGAGAGCTGCACTACAAAATTCAGGGAAGTGTGGATGTGAAGGGCATCTGCGTTTCAATTCTCTTGTTGTTTCAGAGAGTGTGAATTAGATAGGCTTGGCTTTAAATGCAAACTGAATCAAAACCCTCCTCTAACCCTTCCTGGAAGAGGCTGTGTGGCCGAGGAAGAGGTGTAGCCCAGAGCAAATTCTGAGGGCCAGATAAAAAAAGACCTGGTCACATTCAGCCCCTGGGTGTGAGGCTCCTCACCCTGCCTTGATAGAACCCCTGCTATATCAGATTGTTGGAGAGGCGTGCCAAGGGAACTGCCGATATTTGTGCATGCTTTGCTCTGGTATACTGATGCTGTTAGATACAAATGCACTTGTGCTACAATGCCAGGAATGGTGCCTGCCGCCTCGTATTCATTCTCAAGGAATCCTGTGTAACACGAGGGGACAGTAGAGTCAGAGGGGGTGGGTATGGAGAGGGAGATGAATGCACTACAGTGACAAGAAGGCATATCTGGGTATAGGGTGTGGTGATATCTGCAGCAGCAGAAGCATTCGCTTCCCGCATTTGCAGCTCCTGTGACACAGAAGGAATGGCTGTCCCATCTCCACATTGATTTCAGTAGCTAACCTTTCATTAAGATTCAGAATTTTATGTTAACTCGAGGAGGTCCTTCCCACTGAGGCGTCAAAACAAGGCCCAATTAATCACGGGCAATTTGTGGATTTGTGTCACATTGCTATGAAAAAGTTATTTTGGGAAATATGGATGAACAGATTTTGTTGTCATGCTCAGGATATAACTCTGGAACGTAATAATCCCATGTGTCAGACTGCCTGAATATCTAGACATTTGATGATGATGGCACCTAGAAACCTGAATTCTGTATTTAGCCCTTGTATTAATCGTACAGTAGACCAATTGAAATAGAGCGAAGTTAAGAAATCCATTTATTTCATTCCTTGATCAGCTAGCCACTCCTGCTGGGAACTTGGAGCAATTGAGGTGCTGTCAAACACCTGGCAGAGAACATTACATAGCTAGTGGGCTGCACTTGGTTCAGTGGATCTGAGTTAGGTTCAGTTTTGGTTGGCCTGAGTTAGGATCAGTGGAGTAGCGAAATAGGAACAAAGGGCAAGTGGAGTGTCACTTTGGGACTTATTTCAGAGCAGAAGCCATCACTTCATCTGCCAAACCACCAGAGTAATTGATGGACTTTCCTTGCTCTGGCAAGTGAATGTAGCAATAATGAGGCTTTCGACTTTTACTATTGTTTGTGACAAATTAGCATGGATGGAAAACGAGGAAAATAATAAAGCAGAGGCACGATGCTTCATTTGTTTCATGGGGTTAATATTTCATGCTAGCAGTTTGAATAGTCACACTCCTTTGCAAGATTGTTTGCATTTCTAATTACAAACGAAGGGTTGCATTTCAGCTGGCTGGATATCTTTGGATAGCGCTCAATACGTTTTACAAGTTGAACCGCAATCTGAAGGAAGCATCACCAAGTTCAATGGAGCATGGGATTGCAGGCACATGGCTAATCAGGGATGTGAACCAAGGTCTTCCCAGCCAAATTCCAGCATGCTAACCACTACATTGCACTTTGCCAGGTCGCTGTTCTGTGACTGTCATAGATCAATGCAGCTGCCTGCATTTTTGGATTTGCCTTGCGGGTGTGGGCTATGGAGGCTGTCATGATGAGCTCCTGCATTTCAGAATTCACCCATGGTTAGGATCTTCTGTTTCCCAACAACACTCCCTCGGCATAGGAAGCTGGACCAAATGGCCTTCAAGACTTCTTTACACAATGCAACTCTAGGATGTAATTTGTGACTCAAAAGAAGAAACGCATGCCTCCTGATTCAGAGCCCTGTGTGTGATCTGATGCACTCATGCAGCTCCTGTGCAAGCAGCAGGCGCCCTTCCATTGCCATAAATGGGGAAGGCGATGGAGTCAGAGGGTCTGCTCTGCTCTCTCACTCTCTATCTCTTTTTGCCAACAGGCATTTGCCAAAGATTGCAGGACTGGTTGCCTGTTTACCAAAGAAAAAATAAAACGACAAAAGCCCTCAAACAAACACACACACACACACACACACACACGCCAAACTATTCGTATTTAAAATGCTAGAGCAGTGCTATTATAAAGTACAGTACTGACAGTCCAAAAGTCAGATCAGGACACAGGGAAAAGATGGAATTTCTCCTTTTCCCCTCCTCCCAAGAATAGATGTTTGTGATATTTAGTTCTTCGTGGGATGAAAGAGGGGAAAGTTAAGAAATACTTTAAGTTTTGATGAGCGCCAATAGGTATGATAATGTAAATCCTGTAATAAGCAGTTTAGTGTGCTAAAGAAAATAAGCAGAAAATGTTAGCTTCTCTGAGTGTGTGTTCAAATTTTAAACTATTTTCAGTTTCTGCGGTGAGCAAAAGCTTTTTTATTCTTATTACTTTTAGAACTTGGATTGCTCTGCTATAGTGGTCACAGAGGATTTCCACTAGAGGGAGCTTTTTGCTACAGTAAATGGCTCTTTCTTCTGCTGCACAAGTTACCATCCTTCTTTACTAGTCTAGCAGCTCACAGAGTCTCCATGCTGATGATACTATAATAGAAGAAGAAGAAGAAGAGTTTGGATTTGATATCCCGCCTTTCACTCCCCTTCAGGAGTCTCAAAGCGGCTAACATTCTCCCTTTCCCTTCCTCCCCCACAACAAACACTCTGTGAGGTGAGTGGGGCTGAGAGACTTCACAGAAGTGTGACTAGCCCAAGGTCACCCAGCAGCTGCAGGTGGAGGAGCAGAGACACGAACCCGGTTTCCCAGATTACATGACTACCGCTCTTAACCACTACACCACACTACACCACACTAAAAATCTGTAGTGATTTGAAAATGGTTCAGATATTACTTCTGGTGTCCTGAATATTCCTCCTGCCAAGGACACTTACATACATGGTGGAACTGGATGATCTGAATGTCTGCACCTCTCTGACTTCCCACCCACAGCTTCTGTACTTGGGGAAGATTCAGATGAGCTAGTATTGACATTCTTGTTTCTTTTTCCAGGGCAATGCACTTTGAGGTGAACGGGAAATGGAGGCTGACTTATGAGTGAGCTCAGATCACAGTTGGGTGCACCACTCCAAACTGTTTGCAAGTGAATTGACCCAGTTGCACTCCCAGTGGCTGCCTGGGTCACATGTGATGTCCTCACACCATCCATGCACCATAAACAAAGTGTAGTGTGAGGTTGTTAAGGTACTTGGAAATTAATTGATTAGGGTGGATACATGGCCTACACAGGACAGACCTCTATTCGAAGGGTTGCCCAAGGATAATAATAATAATAATAATAATAATAATAATAATAATAATAATAATTTATTATTTGTACCCCGCCCATCTGGCTGGGTTTCCCCAGCCACTCTGGGCGGCTTCCACAGAAACCAAAAAACACTAAAATATCATACATTAAAAGCTTCCCTGAATAGGGCCGCCTTAAGATGTCTTCTGAATGTCAGGTAGTTGTCCATCACCTTGACATCCAATGGGAGGGCATTCCACAGGGCGGGCGCCACCACCGAAAAGGCCCTCTGCCTGGTTCCCTGTAGCTTTGCTTCTCGTAATGAGGGAACCGCCAGAAGGCCCTCGGCGCTGGACCTCAGTGTCCGGGCAGAACGATGGGGGTGGAGACACTCCTTCAGGTATACTGGGCCGAAGCCGTTTAGGGCTTTAAAGGTCAACACCAGCACTTTGAATTGTGCTCGGAAACGTACTGGGAGCCAATGTAGGTCTTTCAAGACCGGTGTTATGTGGATAGTCCTCAGATGACTATCTGAAGGAGACCTTTATTTGAAGGGTTGCCTGGTCCAAGTTCAATGAGCATCTGGGCAGCCGACACACAGAGGTCACCTAGGCTGCATCCGTACAACCTGTTTATTGAGCCTTCAACCTGATTTCTTTGCAGGGAGGTTAAAAGATGACAGCAATTTATTTAGCATTCATTCTTATTTGCTTGTGGGGAGGTTAGATGATGTTGCAACTAACAGGTGTCATCCCGCACTCTTCAGTGCTTTTCCCCATCACATTCCTTATTGCGAAAAGTCCAATCTTTTGGGGAAGGAAGTTTGCAGTGGAAAAGCTCCAAATCAGCTTTAATTGTGCAACCTGAATTTGCTGGCAATCTGAATTGAATCTCACCCCAAAACAGTGACCCTCTGGAAGCAAGCCTGATCAGGTGCATTTCTATTTAAATTATAGTAATTACTTCTAAATTTGTACCTACATACAAAAATGTGTATGTACAATTTGTATGAAAATCTACACACACACACCCTTTGTCTCTCCTTGTTGGCAGTGAGTAAGTGGCCACCCTAACAGTGATTAGTAACATCCTCAGCTTGGAGACAGCTTGCACGTCTTATCACTGGAGAGATTCAAAAACTCCACTCTGGAGGTTAAAAAGCATAGAAATCCGAGTTGATGTGCTTTTCATTGTGTTTGCCCTGCATCTCTGATTGCCTGAAACTGTTTTTACAGTTAAGAATGCACACAAAAACATGAAGTAAAAGCATGGGAAGAGTCAGCCCTCCCCCACCATTTAATGGCCTTGAAGAGGGTGGGACACCTATTCTTATTGCAGGGACCACAGCTTGAACACCTCCCCACAATCACAGGTAGCTAATGGTGTACTACTCAGAAGTATGCCCCGGTGAGTTCAATGGGGGCTTTTGCCAAGCAAGTGCTTATAGGTTGTAGCCTAAAGGCTCTTTTCCATAGAGGTGTGCTGAATTTATTGACTCTTCAACAGCCTGGACTGCATTGGCTTCTTCTGTAGAATGTACAAGTCAGTAAAGGGCCAAATTGGACTGGATAGCCACAGATTCATGTGTTGAACCCTGGATCAACTGAAATCAGGTAGAAAGTGAGAGACAGGGAATGATTTTAAAGCCAAAGGGGAAGAGGAAGGGCAGGTGAGATCGGAGTACTAGTTATGCATCATTAGAAAGCGGGGGGGTTGGGGAGGTAATATTTTCACATTCCAAAGAATATGGACAGATGGAAATTTAGAAGCAATTAGTATAATTTAAGCAGAAATACATCTCACCATAGCAGGGAAGACTTAAATCGGACCCCTGCTTTCTACATAATTACAGCTAGTCTGGATTTAAACACACAGATCTGCTGCCAGCAAATTAGTTTGGCCCTGACTTCTCCAAACCTAAGAATGCTTAATGGAATGTTTAGTGTCACAATGAATCTGGTGGTGCTTATTATGGAATAGTAAAGTTGCAGCGTAAACACGTCCAACAGCTTTTACTTTCTGGATAAACAGAAGTTGCACAAAGGTGTGTGAGTGCAAAGCATTTGGGTCTCAGAGTGATGGATTTGGGGAGAAGCAGAAGTCAGTCGCTGTACTTCAAAGGATGTCCAACCACACTTCTTATATATTATCTACCTTAACACATCTTAAACAAAACAATTAAATAATATTTATTTAAAGAGAGAGAGAAATGCAAGGATAAAATTAGCTGTTTTGATTTCCTTAACACTAAACAGTTTTGCTTACTTAATACATCACCTAAAAGTCCACTGGAAGTTCCTTTACTAGAATGCTAGCTTTTGTAGATGTTAGTCTCTATGCAAAATATGCTCTTATCAACAACATCTTCCTGCATCTGAATTTCATAGTGGTGTAGTTGGGTATTTTTCTATCCCGGACTTAATGGTCTGATGGGATGGGGCCCTCCTGAGATGTAACCACCCCAATCTGTGAGCAGTGTGAAATTCCAGAGCTCCAGGTGCTTACCCAGGGTTCGTGTTTCCTCTGAACATGAGGCACAGTGGAGACTGTGGTGTCTTTATCATATATGTCTTATTTACACATATATACAACCTGAGCCTATGATGGAGGGGCTCACATCATTACACTCCAAGCAGTTCTTGCTTCTTCCATGTCCTCAGTCTTGAAGGCCAGCAGAAATCTACCATGGCTCTGTGTCCCACTGCTCCAGCTTGCTGCATTTTACAGACTTTCCCTTTTCTCTCCCAGTTCACATCCCAGCCAACTGCAATCCTAAACAACACTCTTTCCAGCTTTGGCCTTTATCCTGCTAACTAATCCGGAGTTGAGGGGAGAAGCCCTTTTCTCTTGCTGACTGGCACAGACTTTGCCTTCTGAATGGCTCATCGTCTTGCCTTTTGTTCTCCACAATGACTCTTCTCCCAGGCAATTTCCTGAATGGAAAACTGGTTTGGCTTGTATTTTAACACTTTGCTAAATCCAGCATCTGGCAGCCCATGCTATTACTCCAAGAATTTTTTTAACTCCAACACCCATTAGATGCGATAAATTAGGGGAGAATTTGGAACCCATGAGTTTAAGGGAGTTGGGGCACCCACAAACTCACAACCAATGCATTACAGTACTGTATATGACTTATTTCAGCATGTGGAAGCCAGCCTACAATAGCCCCACCAGCTTATTCTGCCAAGTGGAGTCCTGGATGTCTATACCACTCTTCATCTGAGGATCACAGGGCGGTTTATGAAATAAAAAGCTTTCTGCTCCGTTGTAAGTTGAACTCTGAAGAATCCTAGGGTGCCTGTGGGCATTTTCTCCTATTTTTTGGAGTAAAGCTTGGAAGCATTGTTGTTGTTGTTTAGTCGTGACCCCACGACTAATCTTCGGGACCCCATGGACCAGAGCACACCAGGCACTCCTGTCTTCCACTGCCTCCTGCAGTTTGGTCAAACTCATGCTAGTAGCTTTGAGAACACTATCCAACCATCTCATCCTCTGTCATCCCCTTCTCCTTGTGCCCTCAATCTTTCCCAACATCAGGGTCTTTTCCAGGGAGTCTTCTCTTCTCATGAGGTGGCCAAAGTATTGGAGTCTCAGCTTCAGGATCTGTCCTTCCAGTGAGCACTCAAATGTAAACAAAGATTAGACTTCCGGGTCAGCGCCATCGGTGAATGGCGGAGTCCCTCCGTTCGGAGGAACGGGCTCCGTGGAAACTGGGTCTTCCCGCCGCGGCGAAGGTGGGGACCCGCTAGAAATCCCAGGTGGAGGAAGCCTGGGAACGTGGGGTTCGGCAGGGCACCAGGAGAACCCCCCTACTCGCAGGGAATCCCATTTAGGGACTCCGGAGCGAAGTGGGGTGAGAAGCGCGGTGCTGCGAACTGACTGCTACTTTCACGGAGTGAAGCCGCACAGCCATTGCCGGAGAGCGCTGACTTTTTCCTGTGGACAATTGGATTTAAAACAAGTACCCGTAAGTAGAAACGGAAAATTGGATCAAGAAATTTCTTAATTTGGTAACAAAGCGGGAAGATTCAAAACAGGAAGTCTGCCTTCCGCTTTTTGTATATAGACTAAAGCAAAAACTTTGTAAGCTAAAGCCTGGAAAGCTGTCCAAAAAGTCTAAATTTCCTTCATGTAGATTTACTGAAACCCCCTTGGAAGCAGGAGAAAAGGGGGAAAACTTTGTTCAACCCTAGCAGGAGAGGGAGTGAAGAAGGATAAGTTTGCACCGTCTCTAACCTGGGAACGGGATGTCAGAGACAGAAATTGTTGGAGAGGTTCATTGACTGTCAATGGGATACTTTGATAGATTGCTAAAGAAGAGAAACAAGCTGATTCCAATGTTGCCTTTTGCATTTTAAAGAAACAAAATATCTGAAAAATATCTGAAAAACGAAAGTAATTTTCCTTTGTTGGACTTGCTTAAAAAAAATGGATACAAATAGAAATTGCCTCCTCTAGAGGGAGCTTGTCAAATTGTTGCTGCAGTACATTTGAGGGCTCAACAGATGTGAGATTAAGACCGTGGGAACAGGCTTTTCTGACCTTGACTAAAGATGAGTTGGAAAGAAGAATGGGTGCTTGCCTTATGCAAGACAAGCGCCCTGCTGGAACAGATGCATGAGAAGATGGACTTGATGAATGAGAAAATGGATTTGAATGTTGCAGTTAATAACTGTGGGCAAATAGGGAATATTGATACAGAAATTATCCAGGGATCAACTCATGAATCTGTACTGACTGGGCAAGTGCAGAAGATAATGGAGGAGGATGCGGTTGCACCCCAAATAATACAAATGGAGAGTCCCGAGGCCCTACAGGAGTATGAGCCGTTGTCATTGAAGGTTGAAGTTGGAGAGGGCCAGGGGGCGTCTGGAATTGAGGAGGTTCCCAACGTTGGAGAGACCTTGGAATATGCTTTTAAATACTTTTTGGACTATATTGAGGATTGTGGGGAGTGGGACTGTGGGGAATGGGCAGGTTTGATGAAGGGAGATGGAGACAATTTTGGCTTGGAATCCCCCAGAGGCCTACCCCCTCAATGAGAAAGGAAAGAAACTAAGAAAAAGACCAACAAAAGACAAGGAAAAGGGCAAGCATAAACAAGAAGAAGAAGAATTGCAGAAGGGACATGGAAAAGACTTAAGGGCCTCGGACATAAGGCTTCCAGGTTGATGGACTAGATGGAATGGACAGTAAGGACTGACATGATCCGAGACCAGGAAGAAGGGACGTTGGATGAAGATTGGAAGAAAATTTATAAAGAAAATTTTCTATTTGGGGAATTGGCTAAAAATTAATGAACACTAGGGAAAATGTTGGAATGAAACTATATGACTTTAGCAGAAATGATATCAGAAGTAATGTATATTTGATAACTAAGATTCAAGCTTTAAGGTGTTTTAGGGTAAGATAAGGTTAAATTAATTAAGGTAATGTGAATAATAGAATATGGGGAAAGATGGAAAGGATTGGTTGAGTTAATTATTAGATTAAATTAGGTTAGGATAATTTTTTTAACAAAAATTGAGAAAGATGGAAAGAATTTGCTGAAATAACTAATTAAACTAGAATACAAAAATGGAGGTGTGAGGAAGTCAATGAAACAAGCAAATGGAAGTTTTAGATATGTAATCTGGGATTTGTGTTGTTTTCTTTTTTCTTTTTATCTTTTTGCTGTATTGTTGTATTGGTTTTTGTGTTTTTTCCTTTTTTCCTTCTTGTCTATTACAGTGTTGCTTTTTAATGTTTTTTCTTCTTCTTATAATTCTATAAATTACTAATAAATATTATTATTTTTAAAAAAACAAATGTAAACAAAGATTAGAAAGACAAAGGAAAATACAAGAGCTTCCAATGCCTACCTTTCTAGTTTATTTTCCTTATTTAAAAATCTCCTTATTTTAAATCAGTCCCTTAATTGGTCTCAAGATTGAGTCGGGATGTTTGAATAGCAGGAAGATAATAGTCCTTGAACCTCTGTCTGCTTATTAAAAACATGAGATCAAGGTATGCTTGAAGGGCTTGCTGACAGAAACAGAAGTGCTTCCATTTATTCTTCCATCTCTTCGGTGCTTGAGAGCTTGCTTGAAACAGGCTTCCATCTGAAACCCAGCAAGCAGCCCAATCCTTTTCTGAGTGCTTAGAACAGCACAGAGGTGAGGGGTCACCTTAGTGCAAATCAGCTCAGCGTAGCTGCAAGGTGATAATGACCTTCCATCCCAAATGGGTTCAGTGGAAGTTACTGTTAGAAAAGGCACTAATCAGTCTGCAGGAAAGGGGTAAACAGAGGCTACACCCACACCTGAGAATTAGCTGGAGTCACACAGCAATAGCCAGGCTAGTCCAGAGGCAAGAATTCAGGATGATATCGAGTGAATAATAGAAGGTGGAGAAAAGAAATAGGTGTGAGGCTCAGTAGAGCAGGGACAGACAGACAGACCGACAGACAGGACTAATCAGAAACCTGCTCCAAAAACCCCTTGCTGGCAAAAACTCTCTCAGGATTTTATATAGGTATAAAGTGCATCAACTCCAACCAATTAAGAGCAAAGGATGTGAAGCAAAGGCAGACACTGTGTTACTGACAAATCCAGCAAAGGGAGAATTTGATTTAAAATTCTCAGTTCCATCAAAATGGAACAGAATTTTTGGTTGTATTCAACTAACTTTTATTCAGAGTAGACCCATTGAAACTAATGACCATGTTTAACTTAGGTCCATTGATTTCAGTGGTTCCACTCTGGGTAAAGGTTAGTGGACTACAATTTGCAGAATACACTTAGCAAAACCCACCTCACTTTAGTCGTATGTGCTACATGCTCATCCAAGGAGTGTTTTCTAGCGCCATGGCAACAAGCATTATGAATTCTTGCAATATCATCATTCTCATCTTATTAATCCTTGTGTGCCACCAGGCCACTCCTTGTCAAATCTCAGAACAACCTTTTCATGACAAGTCCTGCTTAAAATTGTGAGCACATATTCCCAAATCCACTAGAATGGCTAAATACTTACACCGTTTGAATACAACCCCCATGCTGCAGTGCAGCCTTGAAGAAAATATTCCATGATAATGACTAAGCATTGATGTATTGATGTGAGAGTACAACCACCATGGTGGATTTCAGCCACAGGTAAAATTACATGCACCAAAAATATATTGAGACTTGAATTAAAGTGAATGCAGTGAAGAACAGAAGCCTACATAGAACCTCTCAGATTGTGATTTGGGCAACTGATTTTCCTTGAGAATCCATGAGGGGTTAGAATCTAGGAAAACACACTTTCTAATGAAGTACATTTCACACACACCTGATTATGCTAGCATGTATGCGCCTCACAAACACTGAAACTGAGAGTTATGTGCACAACTTTCTGTCCCCGCACAGATTGACTTTCTGATCCAGGATTGCTACATGTGTGCAGATTATGGTTTCCCACATCCTGGAAAACCTTTGCATTATAATAGATCAGGCATAGGCAAACTCTGGCCCTCCAGATGTTTGGGACTACAATTCCCATCATCCCTGATCACTGGTCCTGTTAGCTAGGGATGATGGGAATTGTAGTCCCAAACATCTGGAAGGCCGGAGTTTGCCTATGCCTGTACAGTGGTACCTCGGGTTACAGACACTTCAGGTTACAGACTCCACTAACCCAGAAATAGTACCCCGGGTTAAGAACTTTGCTTCAGGATGAGAACAGAAATTGTGAGGTGGCAGCAAGGCGGCAGTGGGAGGCCCCATTAGCTAAAGTGGTACCTCAGGTTAAGAACAGTTTCAGGTTAAGAACAGACCTCCAGAACGAATTAAGCTCTTAACCTGAAGTACCACTGTAATAGATCATGTGCTCAGTTGCAATATAGACATGTGAATGACATGCTAAGCCCAGCTCAACACTCTAAAATATTTTGCTAGATCTATCTGCGCTGGATCCACCTCCCCATCAGTTCTGATGAGCTCATGAGCAGAAGGATCCAATTGTCATTGCTCAGATTGGAGGCATGGCAGATCATGTGCCCCTTCTCCAATCTGTCAGTGACAAGGTTGCTCATTCCAGGACCAGCCACTTACAGTAGGACTCCTCCAAACTTCCACTTGTCCCATTGCTTTCTCCCAGGGAAATCCAATCTTTACCGCTGAACTACAGCTTCCAAGCACTGTTTAGATCTGCTATAAACCAATGTTATTCTTTAAAACCTAAGCTGGGTGGTGGTGGGACTTGCCACCTTCCCCATCCCAAAACCTATCTCTGTATCAACAAACTAGCTTCTAACAACCAGCTCTCATAAAGAAGCATCAACTGACTATGGAAGAACAGGAATACACTTTTGTCTGATTCCACACTATGATCAGCTCTTGCTTTAGGGCAAAGTCATAGCAGCAAACCTTTTCACAATAATCCAACACAACACCCTCCAGCAACAAGAGTGTCCTGTCCATCCCTTGCAAAATTAAGACATTTGGAATTTTAGTATAAGAGCTCATGGCAGACCCCTTGAATTCCAAGCATAAAAATATGCAGACATTGATTTTCTCTGGGCCAGAACTGTGATGCAAGGTAGCCTGGGACACACAACCATTCCTGTGCATCTCCAGGCCAATGGGCTCCTTTCATTGTTTCTCAATGAGATTTCCATTTGGAAAACCCATCCATCTTTGGGAAAGCATTTCAGTAAAACACATGCCTTGAACAGAACTAAGCTAAGCTAAAATGTTGTGTCCCAGGCTTACATTCATTCTGACCAAGTGCAGCAGCAGCCATTTAAACTGAGCTCATGGGCCTTATCAGGCACAAAGAGTACTTTGCTGCAGCACTGCCAACAAAATCAGGTCATTGCATTCACCCCCCTCCCAACCCTCTAACATACATGTGTTCCTTCTCTTTCCTCTCTAGTTCACTGCCCTCAGGCATATTGTTAGGAAGGAGACCAAGTCACCATCTAAAATCTAATGTGCAAAGAAGGCAAAACAAGAAATGAGTGCCTATTCTTAGTCACTGTTGGTGCTCCCAGGAGCCCCAAAACTGTTGTGACCCCATCAACTTTGACTGAGAGAACAGTGCACTGTAGGCAGCACAGGTTTAAGGCTTGAGGGGGGGTTCAGATGAAGTGAGACCCCATTCCTCTGGAAGCCTGGTGGGCTTATCAGACTGTGGAGGCAATGCTCTGTACAGCACCTGGCAGCTGTGTCCAGCCACACTTTTAATTTCCCACAGTGCCCCAGACTGACACTGTCAGGGACACTGTCAAAAATGAAAGGGTTGGCTAGATCCTTCCTGACAATGCTTGGAGTGCCACGTCAGGAATTTTTAATAGAGGTGCAGGGTGGACCATAATAGTGGGTTCTGCCAAACTGCTTGGGCCCTGGCAGCTGACCAATGATGCCAGGTGCTGATGCCAGCCAGCTCTGATTGTGGGTCATACCCTGAAATTGGCTGCTGCACCTTCCCATTTTGCCTCAGGTGGAGGAGCAGGATGGGCTGCCCCTGCCCCTTGCGTAGATTTGATTATTTGGTGAACCAGGGTGTGCACAGAATGGAATTTGAGCAAGAGTGCTTATTGGCGCCTTCATAAAGCTGATTTGAGAGAAAGCTTAGAAGGACAGCTAAAAACAGACTCAACGCCGATGCTGTCAAAATTGTGTCAGCCTTTGCGGTGCAGCTGACTCTGAGATGGAGGTGACAGCCCAGCATTTCTCAGCTGGCAGTTTCTTCCATCGTCCTCGCATGTCGAGTCCCCCAGTTTGCAAAATAGCTTCTCAACAAAAGCCATGGTTAGGGCATCAGCGGTCTTTTGGATCTCAATGAATATTTAGCTATAAGGAAAGGGAGTTGATCTTCAACACTACCCCACTGCTTGCTGTGAACTCTTATGGGCCTTCAAGAGGGTGAAGATCTCCAAACTCTGATGTTATCTCTATTTCTAGGCATAGGATTTAGGGCTGCCTTTGCCAAACCGGTGCCATCTTAGATATTTTGGACTACAACTCCCATCAGCCCTAGTCAATGGGAGTTGTAGTCCTAACCATCTGAAGGGCACCAAGTAGGCAAAGGCTGATTCAAAGTACTGGGTGCCATGCTATGGTACAGAATGTCAGGTGCTCAATGTCTAAGCTTGAGCTTTTTGCTGGCTCCGACTCTGGCAATGATAGTGTCTCTGGAAGAAAAGGCGGGCTTTTCAACACCCATGGGGCAAGCAGTGGGTCCCAACCTGAATCAGCAGCCCATGTGGTAAAAGGTATCAATTCAATGAGTGACATGGGAGATTTTTTAGCAGAGGTTGGGTTGCAATCAGTCATGGATGCTTAATATCACACGTTAAAAACTTCCCTGAACAGGGCTGCCTTAAGATGTCTCCTGAATGTCAGGTAGTTGTTTATCGCTTTGACATCTGCTGGAAGGGCGTTCCACAGGGCGGGCGCCACTACCGAGAAGGCCCTCTGCCTGGTTCCCTGTAGCTTTGCTTCTCGCAATGAGGGAACCGCCAGAAGGCCCTCGGCGCTGGACCTCAGCGTCCGGGCAGAATGATGGGGGTGGAGACGCTCCTTCAGGTATACTGGACCGAGGCCGTTTAGTTGAGATTCTTGCATTGTAGGGGGTTGGACTAGAACCCTCAGGACACCTTTCAGCTCTACAGTTCTATGATTCTAAGTCCTAAGTACCCAATGTAGACAGTATACTCAATGAACTATTATATTGTTTCAGGATAACAGGATTCTTTTTAGGTCTCTCCAGTATGGTAGCTAGCTCTCTGTGTTATGTCATTATAGTGAAAGGGCCAGAATTAAATCCATAGATATTTGAAACTGGTGTACAGGAGAGTTAGCAGGAAGCAGATCTTCTGAATCACCTATATCATAGCTGGGGAAGGTTGGTGTTTTATTCAATTTTACTGTAATGTGATTTTTAAATGTTTCAATGTTTTATGCTGTAAGCTGCCCAGATAACTTTCTGTAACGAGTCAACCTATAAATAGCATAATGAATAAATGAAGCATGTGGTTTTGAGCTTAGGTTGGCTGCTGAGACACATTCTCTTCCTTTAACGTGAGATTCTCTTTTTCCTCTTTCTTGGACGGCAGCCTGAGCTGCTCCATTTCCTCTGCATCAGTATGTGTACACAGGTTCTCTAATGCGAACAGCACACTGACCTGCATCACACAGTACACAGCAATGGGACTCTCTTGTTGACGTTTCCCTGTAGAACTCCTGGTACTGTCTTGCAGCAAAGAAACATAAGGCTTCTCCTACTCCATGCGTGGGGCACTTGGAGCCCTCTCTGTCTAGCCCTTGAGACATATCCCTTGCTGGCCATGCTTCAAGCTTTCCTTGGGGGTTATAAGGTAGGGAGCATGCAACTGGTCTGTTTCTGGACACCATTCAAAGTGCTGGTTATGACCTATAAAGCCCTGCATGACTGAAGTCCAAGCTATCTGAAAGACCATATTCTGTCATACAATCTGCCCAGGTTCTGAGGGAGGAGACCAGTGGCGTAGCGTGGGTTCTCAGCACCCGGGGCAAGGCAAGTAATTTGCGCCCCCTAACCCGTGGATTTTAGCACTCGAGTCTCTTCCGCGCCCCCCCCCCGATGTTGCGCCAGGTGCAGCAGGCCCCCCTGCACCCCCCACGCTACGCCACTGCTCCCACCACAAGTCTTCAGGACAGCCTTCCGAAGGCTGGCGCGGGGAGAAGGTCTCTCCGCCCCACCGCCAGCCTTCGGAGGAGGTCCGAGGACAGTGGGGTTCCTGCTTCCTTGAGGAGGGCCGGCCAAACGCGCCCCCCCAAATGTTGCGCCCGGTGCGGCCGGCACCCCTGGCACCCCCCACGCTACGCCACTGGAGGAGACACTTTGCTCAGTCCTGCCACCCTCACAGCTATGCTTGGTAGAGATGCAGCAGAGGGCCTTCTCAGTGGCTGCTCCCAGACTTTGGATCTCCTTCCCTAGACAAGTTAGACAGGCTCCCTCCTTGTTATCCTTTCTTATTCCAACAGACTTTTGGGAACTGACTGCTTTTAAGGGAAGGCCTGGCGCCATGCTGGTTTTAGTGTAGTTATCTGTATGTTTTTAATAGTTCTTTTAAATTTATATATAGTTTTAATTCTATTAATGTTTAATCGTTTTTAATTATTTTATTTTCTCTGTTTTTAGCTGTTCCTATTTTATCTGTAAGCTGCCTTGAGTCCCTGATAAGGAAAAAGGTGGGTTATTAATTATTATTATGATGATTACTATTACTATTATTAATTTTCCCCTGTTTGGATTGTGTCCTTGAACTCTGATAATGCTTCTTGCTTTAGAAACAACCTCTTCACACAGCATATAGTTAAATTATGGAACTTGCTCCCACATAGAGGCACCAACACACATGGCTTTAAAAGAGGATTAGACAAATTTGTAGAGGAGAGAACCATCAAAGACTACTAGCCAAGATGGCTGTAATATGCCTGTACAGATGGAGGCAGCAGTGTTACCTCAGGTTACAGACGCTTCAGGTTACATACGTTTCAGGTTACAGACGCTTCAGGTTACATAGGCTTCAGGTTACATACATTTCAGGTTACAGACGCTTCAGGTTACAGACTCCGCTAACCCAGAAATAGTACCTTGGGTTAAGAACTTTGCTTCAGGATGAGAACAGAAATCGTGCAGCTGCAGTGGGAGGCCCCATTAGCTAAAGTGGTGTCTCAGGTTAAGAACAATTTCAGGTTAAGAATGGACCTCCAGAAAAAATTAAGGTCTTAACCCAAGGTACCACTGTACCAGCTGCTGGAAACCACAGGAGAGGAGAGGGACCTTGTGCCTCAATCCTTCTTGTGGGTTTTCTCCAGGCATGCGGTTGGCCACTGTGAGAACAGGATGCTGGACTAGATGTGTCCATGGCCTGATCCAACAGGCTTTTCTTGCATTCTTCTGCTTGCCTGGATGGAGCATTTTTGAAACCGTTCTCTTCAGCAGGGGCGGAACTAGGCTTTATTTCACCCAGGTCAAAGACAAAGTTTGGCACACCCCCACCCCCACACCCATGTGCATTTGCCTCAATGGCACCCCTCTGGAGGCTTCACCTGGGGCAAAAAACCTGGCTCCACCCCCAGGTACGGCTCTGTCTTCAGCACTTTTCGAACAGATTTCCCCCCACCCCTTTTTGCCATTGTCACCTCCTTATTATTGCTACTCGGGAGGAATTTTTAAAACATTCTTGTTCATCCAGCATTTGGTAGTTGAAATAGACTGTTCCTGGAAAACTTGACATGGTTGGTTGTGAGCAGTGCTTTTTTATTTTTTAGGGGGGAAAGACGTCCGTACTCACCATGAAGTTGTTACAGTAAGTGCCACATTCTTAACATGGGGGGGGGGAGGTGCCGGTACTGCATACCCTTGAGGGTCCCCAGAAAAAAGCACTGGCTGTGAGGATCTTGCGACTGTGTTTAATTTTCTTTTTAAGAAAGTCTTAATGTTTTGATTTATATTGTTTTACGGCTTTGTTGCTTGTCAGAATAGAAATTTTATTAATAATATTAGGCATAGGAATTGTAACAACAGTGGCTCCTTGGTGGTTGCTCCCCATTTGCAAAATGCCCTCCCTGGTGAGGTGCTTCTGTCCTCCCTCATTATTGACTTTCAGCAGAAAGACATTCCTGTTTACTCAGGGATTTGATGGGTTATAGACAAGACTGGGCATGGTAACCTTGAATTTACCAACTGTGAGGGTATGCGATTGCTTTTTGATGTTTTTCAATGTTCTAAACATTTTAAATATGTTCGTTTTATTTTACTTTGCACTGTGTTAACATTCCCACATCTGCCGCCCTGGGCTCCTTTGTCGGTAAAAGGCGGCATACAAAAGTAATAAATAAAAGCAAGTTCTGGCTCTCCTGCCTTGATCTCCTCCCCGCTGGGGTACTTGTGGGCTCCCTCCCTGGGCACGATCCCTGGCAACTTCCACCCGAACGCCCAGAGATGGCAGCCTTTGCCTGGAGACAGCTGCTCTCCTGAAGCCTGGGCTCTGGCTGCCAGCAGCCTGCTCTGCCAGGGCGTCCCCACCATCACCGCTGCCTCTTGCCACGCAGGCAGGGTCCCTCTCCCGGGTTGTTTACCACAGCGAGCCGGCTGGTGCCTCAGGAGTTAAGTGGCAAAGCAGGCAGGAGCTGATTCAGGTGGGTGGCACATTGCAGTGACAAGACTCCAGCTAGAGGGAAGGAGGGAGGGAGGGAGTCTAGAGGGAGAGGAGGCGGAGGAGGAGGGAGGTGTACACGGTGGTGGTGGCGGCGGCGGCGGAGAGGAAAGGAGAGAGAGAGATCGCAAATAAGATGTAAGAGGGGGAAAGGAAAGAGGATCTTTCTCCCCGCCGCTTCCCCAACAACTAGCTGGAAAGGAGAGCGCGAGAGCGCGCGCAGGGAACGAGGAAGGAGAGAGCCTCGGAGGCAGAGCCCTCTCCTGCCATCCTCTCCGTCCGGGTGGGGGAGTCTGGGCAAGCTCCCGAGCTTCGTCTGGGCCCCGGAACCGCACCGCCCCCCACTTGCCGCCGCCAGCCTCCTTGTGTCTGCCAACTCCAGGGATCCGTCTGAGCCAGATGTGCGTGCCTCGATGGCAGGGAGCAGCAGCTAAGAGGAGAGAAGAGAGGAGAATCCAAGGGTAAGTTGAGCTCCTTGTCCTTTACCCGTGGCGGGGGCATCGGAGGGGGGTGGCAGGTGGGGGGGATGCCGACGGGGAGGAAGGTTTGATTTGACGGACACCCTCTCTGGGTGGGTTTCGCCCGCGCGCGCTCTCCTGTTCCGGGAGAGGCAGAAGCGAGGAAGGGGGTTCGCGCGGGGATGAAGCCGCTGCCGTGTCGCTCTAGCGTCTTGGATGGTCTGGCTTTGGGAGCGGGGAGCGGATAAGAAAGTCAAGGCTGGAGGAAGACGAACTAGGTGGGAAAGAGGAGGGCGCTAACCGACTGCGAACTTTCGATCCGGATTTCGCGCCCAGTGGCGGCGTAGATCCGGAGTCGATCCTCTGGAATCCGAGGCAGCTGTACAGAGCGGGCGTTCTGATCCAGGTGTGTCCGAGTCTATCTTTCTCTCTCACACATGCACACACACACACTTATCCAAGGGGATGGTGAGGAGGCCAAACTCTGGTCTTGGCGAATGCTATCAGACAGCGCAGAAACCCCTCGTCCGACTGGGGAGAGGTTGACTTGGGTGTTCACTTCGGAGTGGCTCCCGTGGAGGGGGTGATCCCCGTGTGGGGTGGGGGGGAGGAGGTTGACACCGGTCGTCTACATGTAGTCACAGGATTCAGCCTCCACTCCCCTGGCGGAGAGGCTGGGGCTCGCTTGGCCCCGCGCATTTCACCCCGACGAACCTTAGGATCTCAAGAGGTTGCCTGGGCTCTGGCCGTCTAGCCTAGCAGTCTCCATCCTGCGATGGTGCCATAAACGAAAAGGGCTCTGGTTAGAAGCATCATAATACCCAGGAAGAGCTGATCGAGAGAGTGAAGTGTGCGTGTATGTGTTTATGAGAGAGAGATGGGTGGTGGTGGAATAGGAACTTGGTGCATTAGGAAGCCACATTGGCTTCTGCAGACAAGCCAAAGAACCACCTTCACTCACCATTGCCAACAGCCCCCTAAAGCCTTCTGCAATAACCCGGCGATGGCTGTCTGTCGTCATCCCAGAGAGAGAGCCAGGCTAGCCTGCGAGGAAGCGAGCGAGGAAGGCGGTGGGGGTCAGCTCTGCCGAAGAGTTGCTGGCGGAACAAGTGCAGGCGTTGGAGGGAGCTGTGCTTGCTGTCTGCTCCTTCCTTCCCTTCCTTGCGTGTGCCTAAGGAGAAATACAGCCCTGCCGAACCGTTTTCCTGTTGTAGTTATGGCATATTCTACCCACACGTGAAGAGACTCTGTTCAGCCCCTCCGCCCCGCTCCCCTTTCCCCCTGCAATCCTGCTTCTGATCTGCAACCCATCTTGGGAAAGGAATGTATCCCTGTAGCGAGGCAAAGGGAGTTTTTCCAACGGGAGCTTTCGTCACATGAAATAGATCTGTAAATGATTTGTATTTCTTTCACTTCTGTGTTAGATCATGCAGTTTAGTTAGATTAGATCATGGCTGTGAAGCAAACCTTCCCTAGTAATGGAGTAGAAGCTCTCTCTAAGGGGAAGGCGGGGGACATTGGAAAAGGAGGGATCTTTTTTACAGTGAGCATCAGGAAGTCTGTGTGTTCACAGTTCCCCTCACAGCAATCAGATCACTTGCCCCCTTTCTTCCTTCCTTCCTTTCTTTCCAGATGCATGGACCTGTATCTTTCATTCTCTCATCCTTTGCCTAAGGCTGTGTGCACACTATACTTTTAAAGTGCATTCAGCGCACATCCCCTCAAAGACTCCTGGGCTCTGTAGTTTGTTAAGGGTTGCTGGGGATCGCAACTCTGCGAGGGGTAATTATCTGAGGGGAAGAATGTGTTCTAAAGGTGTACGCAAAGCTAACTCACTCTACAAAATCTCAGTGTCAAAAGGCTTGTGTTGAAGGGTCCTCCCCCTTGCCTCCAGTGCAATGCTCCTGGCACAATGATGCTCTGCTGTCGAAAGGGTGTGTGTTTCTCCTCAGCAGTAGCCGATCCTTTACAAGCTGTTGCTGAAAAAGTGGAGGAATTTGACCCAGACCTGTGTTAGCTTTCCTTATTAGCATCTCCAATGTGTGCGCGCGCTGGGGAGGGGGATTTGCACACAGAAAGGACACCCAGATGACTTGCCCTTCATTTTGTGTTTCCTGTGTAACACTGGCAGGTGGAACTTACATAGCTCCACTAGGGTGAGATGTATGACCACACATCTCACCTTGGGGTGGGGGAGGGGGAGAGAAGTGCATAAAGCAGGAGCGCAAGTCAGTCACACTTCCTTTCCTCCTCCGCTTCTGTTAAATGCCCAAAGTTGCTCTTGGGTCTTGATCTGTATGGTCAGCTGGGTGCTCTGCATGCTCAGCCCTCTCCTCACTAGGCTCTCAGAGTCTCGGGATGTGCTCTTGGAAGGAGACCATAATCAGATGGCCACTGCTTATTGCCAGCCAGAGGGAGATTCAGCTCCAAAAGGTTGCCCTCCACTCTTCTAGGACTAGGAGGTACCTGTGGCTTGCCGTCAGAATATCTGGATATCTTGAAAAAGAAGGGTCTTGGTCCCAGGAGGTGGGCAAGTAGATATCTTAGGGACTCAAAGTAAGGCAGATGAGCCTGGAGGGCAACTACTAGCAGGAAAGTGAGGAACAGACCTGGAGGTATGCTGAATTTTCTGTGATGATCCTATTTCCCTTATTTAAGCAACAGTCGAGCTGCTGTTTGCCCTTGAGATCAAGGGACTTCTGTGCTCCGCTGAGCATCCGGCAAGAAGGCAGGCACGTAGAAGCGCTTTGCTAAATAAGCAGGGCTAATGCTGCAGTTTGTCCTTCCTTCATCAAGTGGAACAAATTCCATTCTAACCATCACCTGTAGGAGGAAACTCCAGAGTGACTTCCCCCCCTGAATATAAATACTGGGAACCCAGTGCAGAGGACACACCTAGCTGTGGCCTCAGGAGTTTCTACTGGCAAAATGGCCCAGTGATTGGAAAACAGCCTTTTCCCATAGAGCTCCTGCCAGGAGTTCTCTCTGCACATCTCCCCTGTTTGTGGGTCAAGAGGTCTTCTCACCACCAAATGAACCTCTTGCCTCTGTTCTCCAGCCTCATGATAATATACTGCAGTGTTCCTTGACCTGGTGTCGCTGTTCACCTTGGGGAAAACCACCCTCTTTTAGCTGACCTAGTTCCGTGCTACTCCATAGCCTTACATCTTAAATAGTGACACTTACACTAGTTCAGCATCAGTGTTAAAAGCAAGTGAAAAACTGTCGTTCCTTTGCATTGATACAAAATGACTCCACATGAAGTTTCTGTGCTGACAAAATTTATGGAGCGGGAGAAGCCAGATAGTGGCAGGGCAGCTGGGTTTCTCAGATCTCTCTACCTTTATATGTGTTGCCTACATATATTATGCATGCTACACCCGTCCAAATTCTGGTAAATGTTGGCATGTGTGCGCGATTGTTAATAGAGAGAGAGAATGGGAAATGTTAAGTTTCTCCAAATTTTGGCAATAACATATATGCTGGATTTAAAGCAACCTGGGAAGAAAATTGAAATATTTCATTACATTTTGGTAGTGCAATGTTCCAAGAGAATATTAGAGACAACATGAACCACTGTTGTTGCCATTGTGCGAGTTATTGAGTTTCACTGTATTTAGCTTCAAGCAAAAACAAAACTGAATTGTTGTGTTGTTGGGCCCAAGGACTCAAGGAAGCAATGAAGCTGTCGTGACATCTTCTGTTGGACCAGTTTTGAAATTCTGAAAGACTGGCTGGCTCTGGGCAATGTAATTTACTAAAGCTGTTCCACCAGCTTCTAATATCTAGTATTTGTATAACACACCTCTGAGTGTCCAGGCACCTCACATACATTTCCTCCAGCAATTTTTGCAACAACCCTATGTGGCAGATCAGAATTGTTACCATGAGTTCAATGAAACATGAGAATGGCATCTGTGTGTGTACATTTTGGCAGCGAATGTGGCACCGACTTACTAGAACCTAGATGCAGGGGATATCCTAGTCGGTTCTTGAACTTTCTTCTATGCCTGCACATACTCAAAGGCCTCACTGCAATGTACACATCAACAATGTCATTATCACATGGCATTTATTACATGCTAGGGGGATTAGTGCATGAGGCCACTGCAGCCTGGGTTATGAATCTGCATATATTCTTTGAAATCAGTGCAGTCCAACCTAGCAGGTTTTGCACATATGATAGAAAGGCTGTGAGGCTGTTCTAGAATTCAAGAAATTTTGGAATCCAGCCTTGAAGTTTGTTGCAAAACAGATTTTAAAATCTGCCTCCTCCAAAACCAAGTACCAAGTATTCTATTCATCTCCGTGTGCTAGTCTACAGACCTCCAAACACCCAGAGCAAAGGTTCATTCTTAGCTTCATTAATTTCTTCACATATGTTTTAGGTTACTTGGTTGGATTTGTTGTTTGTTTGTTTTGGTGTTACCATAAGGGAGCTGGGCATGTTTAGCCTGGAGAAGAGGAGGTTAAGGGGTGATATGATAGCCATGTTCAAATATATAAAAGGATGTCATATAGAGGAGGGAGAAAGGTTGTTTTCTGCTGCTCCAGAGAAGCGGACACGGAGCAATGGATCCAAACTACAAGAAAGAAGATTCCACCTAAACATTAGGAAGAACTTCCTGACAGTAAGAGCTGTTCGACAGTGGAATTTGCTGCCAAGGCGTGTGGTGGAGTCTCCTTCTTTGGAGGTCTTTAAGCAGAGGCTTGACAACCATATGTCAGGAGTGCTCTGATGGTGTTTCTTGCTTGGCAGGGGGTTGGACTCAATGGCCCTTGTGGTCTATTCCAACTCTATGATTCTATGATTCTATGTTGGATTTTGTGAATGAGAAAGGTGATGGATTTTATTGGTTGGAGTTTCTTTTAGTGGGAGCAGTCATAGAGTACAAGCTTAAGGCTAATGCCTAAGTATTCACTCCTGTCCAAAGTAGAGTTATATGCTGCTTGAAAGATTCTCTTCAGCTGAGGCTGGCTCAATAAAAGGTGACACCTTTCCGTCCTACATAATCTTACATAGAACTTCCGCCTGAGCCTGGTGAAAAGGTTTTCCGCTGAATTCATTCATGTTATAAAAGGCTTTTTGAAGAAAAAAGAAAGAAAAAGAAATAAATATATTCTCTCTTTGTTCTTCTTATCTCATCCTATAGCAGCACAGTTATATTACAGAAACAAGAGGAGTGCTGAGTCCATTCAGGGATGTGAGCTGTGATACATCATAATGTCTTATGAACTGGAGTAACTCAGATCCTGATGTGAGAAAAGGGGATTGTTGATGCAAGTATTATTCACGTCTGTAGCTGCATTTGCATAAGAGCTGCACGCATTTAGATGTGATTAATGCATTGCAGGAGGTTGGAGTAGATTTAACTTTGGGGTCCCTTCCAACTCTACAGTTCTGTGATTCTATGACATATTATAACTGTGTATACTGATATAATATATGTATTATAACTGTGTATACTGATAGTGTCTACCTGCTCGGCCCACTGGCCTAGCCCCCAATATGTATTCACCATAACCACCAAGAGACATAATGTTCATACACAAAAAGTGGAGTCCACAACCTCACATACAGAATTTATGCAAACAAAGTTTGTTACACACACACACACACACACACACACAAGCTATGCTGAATGTGCAAGGGCCCCCATTCTTCTTCCTGTATGCTCAGTGTACATAATTGTAATGTGTGCACAGGCCTTTTAGTCAGGGCTGGCCCTACCATTAGTCAGAGTGGCATGATGACTTCAGGTGGTAGATGCTGAGGGATAGGGAATGGGAGCAAGGTATTGGTGGACAGGACAGTTTATGCCACATGGCATTTCCTGAACCTTCTAAGCTGTCCTGTTGCCCTCATGAACATTGGAGGAGATTGTCCTGTTGCCAGTGTTGAAGGAAGGTTCACCCACTAGCCCCAGCAGCTTTTGCACATGGTGCCATTTTGTCACTTGCCTTGGATAGCAAAATGTCTTGGGTGGCCCAGCTCTGGCTTTAGTGTGATTTATGTTATGTAATGAAATCTTTATTTCTCTTAATCAAAACAAAACTATAGATGGTGATAAGGGTGTTGTTGTTGTTTAGTCGTTTAGTCGTGTCCGACTCTTCGTGACCCCATGGACCAGAGCACGCCAGGCACTCCTGTCTTCCACTGTCTCCCGCAGTTTGGTCAGACTCATGTTTGTAGCTTCAAGAACACTGTCCAACCATCTCGTACTCTGTCGTCCCCTTCTCCTTGTGCCCTCAATCTTTCCCAACATCAGGGTCTTTTCCAGGGAGTCTTCTCTTCTCATGAGGTGGCCAAAGTATTGGAGCCTCAGCTTCATGATCTGTCCTTCCAGTGAGCGGTGATAAGGGCAACAGGTATCTAACCCCTGCCTTTTGCAGCTATGCCTATGATATCAGAAAATATGCCAATTAGTTTCCTCAGGATCACCTTAACTAAACTGTTTCTTCCTGGGAAGTGTCTTCTCAAAATATTTTCCCCCATAAGTGTTTTTTCTTCTGCTATGGTCTGTTCTCAGATGTATCAATACAACAAGGTCTGTCTTATGTTCTACTCTTATTTCTGTTCTCACATCAAAGGCTTCCTGGGATAAACTGTTCCTTCCTGCTCTTTGATGTGTTTATTTCCAAAGACTGTTTCATGCAGAGCAACTGGTTGTGTTATGACATTTATTTTTATACACATCTGCATGTCTGTGCCAACCACCTTGAATGGTTAGACAAGATTCTTCATAAAAGATAGATCTGAAGACACCAGAGAGGCATCTTCAGCGAGTTTGGTATTAAATGAATGAAGAGCTATATGGGGTTTTCAATTATTGCTTCTGGATTGATTGTCATTCTGTTAACATTATAATGCCAGACTACAATTTATTACAACCGGACTTTGCTTTCCAGTGGCTCAAATATCTTCTCTGCTAGAAAATAATTCTCAAAGTATTGTACCTATGCAAGCACCTGTCCTATTACAACAGCTTATGGCACACATTAGGTCACAGCCACACTTTAACAGTCATGGAGATTCCCAAGGACTGCTGTTTGTTAGAGCTGCTCGGAATTGTAGCTCTGTAAGGCCAACACTTTTCACAAACTCCAGCTCCCAGGATTCTTTGGGGAAAGTTATTCTCCTGTACTGGTGTGATCCTATAAGAAATTACTCACTCTTGGCTCCTCTTCAGCCCATTATGGCATAAGCAATTGAAACAAGGGGTAGAGTCTCTCAGAAGCAGAGCCAAGAGGGTTTGGCCAGCCATGAATTAGTATCCAGTAACTCAAGCTCAGAACTCTCCTATTTATTAACCACCCCTGGTTGATTTTTCAAGCTTTCAATAATCTGAGGCCATGAATAAATAACCTGTTGCAGGGTAGCCACAAGTTTTTCAAAATGTGTTTTCTGTGCTGTCAGTAAATCTAGAAATCACTAACCTCCTTCTTAATCCAGATTGCCATTCAGGTTGATGAAAGTAAAAAGTGAACTAATTGCTACACAAAGGCTCCAGATCTATGATAATGTCCCATCAAGTCAAAAGCTTCAAATGTGGTTTGGAAAGTCAGCTGCAACCTGAACTGTTTTTATATGCCATGGGATCATATTATCCATCACACACAACCAGAGATACATGTCAGTTCAAGGTGACAAAATAAATGTAGTTGACTGATGAGGCAGATATGGTCCAATAATAGATGGAGAAATAATCTGGGAGTCCTCTGAAGGCTCATCCAGACTTCTGCTTGCCCTGCTTTCTTCTCCCAGGGAAAACCCGATCTTTACCACTGAATCAGAGCAAACATCAGTTGGGTTTGATGTTTAAAGAGCAGGTTTTCCCAGGAAAAGTGGTGGGGCAACTGCTTGGACCTTTGTTTTCTGGGCATGGCAGGGGTGAAACTAGGCTTTATTTCACCTGGGTCAAAGACCCAGTTTGGCACACCTCCAATGCACATTTGCGCTTGCGCGCACACACACACAGAGGGAGAGGTTGGGAGCCTCAATAGCACTCCTCTGGAGGTTTCATCCGGGGCAAAGAAAAGCCTGGCTAACCTGCCCCCCCCCCCGTAGCTATGGCTCTGGGCATGGGACAAGCAGAATTGTGAATGAGCCCTAAATTCCAAAGTACCTCCAACTTTGGTAGCAGCATAATCTTGCCGAGTCTCCTGTGATATCCAGAGGCTTCTTCTGTTCTTGTGAGATAAAAGGTCTGCTGCAGGTCCAGCACCTGAATTATCTGCACAGGAAGTAGAAGAGAAATTATGAGAACAAGGGGATATGGCTGGGAGTCATGAAATGAGCATAGGAAAGGGGATAAAGTTCAGTAAGTATTCTGAAAGAGCAGCTTGACAGTCAGATCTGTTAGCCCTATAATAACCTCCTTCTGCTTCCTGCATTTAAAACTAGGTTGGACACAACTGATTCTTAGCTGGAGGGTGAAGACCTCAGCCAGGATAACTTGGTTGCTTGCTGAAACATTGAATTTAGAGGAATCACCATCAAATTACACTATGCAGTCCTGTCCAAAGTTGGGATTTTGTTTAAGGCATTTTACAGGGCAGTCCTAGATTAAGGTATATAGGATTTTACCACCATTTTTTTATAAAGTGTGGTGTTTTCTGTTTCTTTTTTTTAAAAAAACCAGTATTTTTATTTTTGAGAACATAATTTGGATGCTTCATACAATATGATGTTGGAGAATTTCAGTTCTAAAAACATTGTGGTAGTGATTGTAGAGAAAACCTGAAAGCATTCTGGAGGAATGAATATGGGAGTTCCAACCCTGCCCCCTCCAATCAAATGTGACTTTCTGATAGAATTTTTTCCTGTAGGAATTACTGATCACCTATAGCTGCCACCAGGAATGGCAGTGATTTTATGAGGTAATCCTAGAATCTTCAAAACTAATGAGAAACTTGGCACAATCTGGAGAATTGGAATGTTTTGCATATTTATTTATCTTAATGGGTTTGGGCCCAGTCTCGTACGTTGTAAAATGCCACCATTTGTAACTAATTGTCACCAGAAGTATTTGATTTGGTTGTATAATTGATTCTGCCAGTAGTAATGCTACTATAGAAAGATACAGCAGTTATAACACTTCATTATACAATCATTACTGGTTCTATATATTATTCAGTTTTCCAGGCAATAAGAGTTGTTCTGCAACCAACCTCATAGAAGCAGAAGGTGTTTCATAACTAAAAACTTGCTATCATTTGTGGAGCTCAGGGAACAGTTGGCATAGCAGGTAGCAACTGATGCTATTTTGTCTGCGCAGATACAATGATTTTTGTAATCACATATAAGTTGTTGGAACAAACATCCAGCCACATTAACAGGCATCCGTTTTGATAAGTCTCTCATTGAATTGTTAACTTGGGAAATAATATTGCAAGAGAAATTGTGAAGGCCAACAATTTGAGGTCAAAAAGAGCTGGAAGGGTGGAAAAGTTCCTGAACAACATGGCTACTGGCCAAGAATTTAACTGGATTTTACTTTACACAAGAGGCATACCTGTCTACTGGAAGTTTGAAATGACTGAGAGATGATGGATTGCTCCATAATTTCCTTGGGGCACAAAGCTGGCAAAAGTCAGTTACTGCTTTGGTAAACACTTAGATTGTTTGAGCAGATATCCTCCTATCTGAAAGGATGTTATCCTACATCTCCACCTCTCTGCTTCTTGGTCTGTCTAGCTAGTGATGCTATACTTTTCTAGTCTTACCACTGAAAGCTAATCAAGGGTTGGCAATATGCCTATCAGGAAGAAATTTTAAACAACACAAAATTTGCACCAATATCCAGTTGTTTATGGTAAAGGTAGCTCACTTCTATTAACAGCAAATTGGAAAAAAATCTACAGTCTCTTAAATGCTACGACTGTGTTGTGAAAATCTGGAAATTGCAGAAAGAATTAAATTGAGAAACATCTTTAAGAGATTGGCAACTAACACTTATTTTGGATAAAAAGGTTGTTATTTGTCCATAGCTAAAATTCTGCCACTCAATTCCTTTGTACAGTTTTCTTTATTGCAAAATATGATTAGCATTTCTGTATTTTTATATATATTTTTAATACACACAGTCTTGTGCCAAGTCTGTGATGTTTTAAAGTACCCTGAATTACTCACTTCACAGCAGAAGCAAGCCTCTGGTCTTCATTATCAAAGACTATAGACTAGGGATGGACAAATCTGACAATTTCTCAATTTTTAACATTTCAGTTCTTTACATTGCCATGTCATTTTTGTGGAATTCCCACAAAAATAAGGCCCTCATGAAAATTCATTAGCATTTTAGTGTGAATTTCTTGTAAAATATACAAATTTGGCATTATTTCAATACACATTATTTCAAAGTATATTTCCCTAATATAGTGTATTTTGTATGTCGTGTATGAGTTTTAGGCACATTTTATCTAGTATATGTGTTTTTTGTATACATCACTTGGCCAGAAAACTGCATTGCAAAATTTGAAGGAGTGCAGATTTCAAAGGATGACTATGTTTCAGTTTGCATATTGTTTCAGAAAGTGTGCATTCGGAAATTCATCTTTAATTACATACTGGATTGAATTTCTTCCCTAATCCCATCATACATCCTGGACTGGCTTTTGAGCTATATGAATGGATACTTAAAAACAACTGATACTTCTGTGATGCTCAGAAAATCCTGTCGTTCAATTGCTCTTTACTGTGTGTCTATATACCAGATCCTCAGCTGGTGTAAATCCGTTTGTCTCCAGCCAATCTTCTTGGTATTGCTGGTTTAGATCACATGAGGATTTGGCCTATAGATACCTGCGGCCTTCCTACTGGGGCTTACTAATTAATTCCCTACATGTAGGCGCTTGCTGCAGCCAATTGCTTTTGCAATCTAGTCCTTGCGCCTGGGAGCACAATGGAGATCTGTGTCTCGCTTGGACTCTCTTTGCAATGAGGTGTGAGCCACTGGCGTGCTGATTGATGATATCTTCTTCTGACTCTTTCTATGAGCAAGATGTGCCAGCCACTTTCTCCTATTCTGTTGTGTGGCCTCCTGCAAATGAAATTATTGTTTCCTGGGAAATACATTCCCTTTCTCTTTTTTTCTGGAAATTACCAGTCCCCCACCACCTGAAAAGAAAAACACCCAAAAGATTTCTTCTTCTATCACAACACCAAGTTTTTGCATCAAAAACCTGGAGACAAAAACAAAAACAAAATTGCACCATGCTTTTTGAAATCAAGGCTGGTGCTACAGTTTAAGGAAGTGACTCAAACCACCCAGTCCTACTCCTGTGTAAACCTCATTTTGTCGTACAGGAGCAGTATCTGGTGAGATGGGATGTGCTATCTTTCTGGGTGATATTCTTTTAAATGAGTTCTGTTGCAGCTCTGGGATAGCTCAGTCAGTAGAGCATGAGACTCTTAATATCAGGATTGTGGGTTTGAGCCCCACCTTGGGCAAAAAAAATCCTGCGTTGCAGGGGGTTGGACTAGATGACCTGAATGGCACCTCCCAACTATGATTCTATGATCTATGAACTATTAGGGAGACAAATGTCTGTTTATTTCCTTAGGCACTGGAGTTCACTGTGCTATGAATCATTAAGAACGCAAAAGAGGCCTGCTAGATCAGATAAAAAAATCTGATCCAGTCAAATATCTTATTCTCACAGTGGCTAACCAGAAGCCTATTGAAAGCCCACAAGCAGGGTATGAGTACAACAGCACTCTCCCCACTTGTGATACCCAACAACTGGTATGTTCATGAATCATCTCATTACATTTATTCCTCACCTTTCTTCCATCACAGAACTCAGGGCAGTATACATGGTATCCCCACATGGTCTTCCATGCAAGCAATGGCCAGACACAGACCTCATAAGTTTCAGGGAGGTGGCTGCACCATGTGTCTTCAATCTACTATCAGGAAAGGAGTGTGTGCTCCAGCAGTTGTTCTGTGCATCCTTTTCTGTCTCTCTTCCCTGTTGTAGGTAAAAATGGGATCAGGCTATCTATAGCAGGCCAGAAGACAAGAGCAGGTAAAATAATCATTGGGGCCAAGAGGCAAGTGACATGGTCCTTACATAATACAGTATCTCACTGCTCCAAAATTGCTATGGTCTGAAAAAGAGACATTAGGTGACAAAGGTGTTCCCCAGGACCCAGTACAGCAACTGGTGAACAGAATCATAGGCAGTATCTGCTGTTGGGGAGGGAAAGGAGTTGTCTGGCAATTGGATGCTTTGGTGTGTTCTAGAATCCTTCCACTCTGAACTAAGGTCATTTCGCCCTAGCAGATTGCTTCATCAATATTTCAATGCAAGATTTGTATGCTTCCTTTCTGCCAAATGGCATTTAAGGAGGCTCAACAAAACACCAAATTTCCTATGAATGGATCAGCCATACCCTTTAGTGAACCATCAGTCAAAGTAGTTTGGACCTGAAGTGGGGATGCACAAACCAGCCTCTTTGCATTCCATGTCAGGTTCACAGGCACTCAGTCTTAGGTCAATTCCTGCTGGCTTTGCATATTTTTAAAAGAAAAATATATGGCAGTTATCATTTAAACTGTTTGCTTCTTGAACACATGGTAGATATGCTTTGCAGGCATTCTTTCCCCCAAATATGCATTTTGGTATGCTTTCCAATGTATTTCCCTCTAAAATACACATTTCTCCCATAAAATACACATTACTGTAAGCATATTTTTTTGAACCAAAGCTGCATTTAGAGGAGTGCATAATCTAGTTAATAGCTGCGTTCCAATCCACACATAAGTCTGGGACCAATAAATTAGCTTCAGTTCACTTCAAAATGTGGACCAAATGAATTTCTCCTCCATTCCAGCAAACGGCTAGCTTGAAGTCAATTGTTGTGCACACAGCTCCTATAATGCAATCCAGCCCTACCCTGCTGTTCAGGTAGCAGTCAGTCACACAGCAACATTTAACCTATGTCATTTAATTCCCTGTTATTTTTATATTTACATGACTTGAAAGCCTTATCAGCATAACTCAATCACTGCTTGAAAGAGCAACCATACATTCTACAAGAAACTCTGCTGTGACCTTCAATAGTTGCACCAGTCCTGCTGGCGACATCCCCACCTCACTTGCCCACCTCCCCTTTCCTGTGCTGAAGGCCAATTGGAACTTAGCTTGTGCCTCCCAAGCCTCTTGTATTTCCTCCCCATAAGCCATGGAAAATGAGAAGTAGGTGAAGGAGAGCTGTTTAAGAGCCTGAAGCAGTTCCAGGGCATCAATCAGTTTATAGGCAGTGAAATATACGTGCAGGTCTGGAGGTTGTTGATGGGGTAGAGTATTTTGCGATAAATATATTTATTGCAGGTTGTGTAAAAGGCTGTTCCAATGAGTGGTTTTTAGTAAGGCAATAAATGGTCAAGAAAATTGCTCCGATTGCATCTCGGCACATCTCAGGCACTGAAGCTAAATGGGGGTCTGTTCAAGCCCCTTTGCTTTGTCAGAGGGGAAAGGCAGTGGGTGAGAGGGAGCAACGTCCTGTGACTTCTGTTCATGCAAGGTGGAACACTTGCTATTTTGGGGGAGTAGAGTGGCGGAATCCTTTGGCTTGAGATACGCTGCTTGTGCATATATGATGAGATTGCTCCTTCTGTTAAGAAGCAGGATTGCAATGAACGGGTCATGATAGCTGGGAGAGGCAGAAGGAAACTGCTCAAGGTCATGCACAAAATACAATGAGCAAGTCTCACACTGGGTGACGCAGGCAGAGGGCAGGATCTGCAAAGGAACAGAAGGAGCATGTTGTGTGCAGGATGTGGATTAGGGGGGTGGTGGTTTTGACCATGAATGCCAAGAAGACAAGCTTGTCAACTACATTTGCACATGCACTTATATTTATATATGGTGTGTTCTAGTCACAGAAGTTGACCTTTCTGAATAAGGCGGGGAAGTAACATGTTGGTAGGTATTGCATTTCTGGTGAGATGCGCTGCTGATGCTGAGGTGGTTCAGAATAAAAAATGGTGATGATGAAAAGGGCTATTTCCCCATGTCCTGGTTGCAGGTTTCTTGTAGGCATCTGATTGGCTGCAGTTGGAAGCAGGATGCTTGGTTAGATGGTCCTGTGGTTTAATCCAGCAGGGCTCTCCATACAATCTTATAAGAGCACAGAACAGAACTGTACAGATCCTTCCTTCTGACAAAAGCTAGAATAACTTTTTTTGTTGTTCCTTCCATTTCATTCCATTTGGTTTTACAGTCTTGATTCACATGCAACCATTTATATGCAAAGCTGAAGATATTGCTTCAATATAATAAAATGTTTTCCGGCACATGTATGCCATCTTGAGTGAAGAATATACATCTCCATTTTGCCATGCATATACATGCTCAGAAGCTGCAGCCAGTCTTAGCTTATGGCTGAATGAGCGGAAATTCATTACGGTTAAATATTTTTTAAAGAGATCTTCTAAATAGCAAAATGAATACAATTTGGCTCTGGAGTTC
The DNA here is from genome assembly GCF_965113315.1 of Podarcis vaucheri. NCBI lineage: Eukaryota > Metazoa > Chordata > Lepidosauria > Squamata > Lacertidae > Podarcis > Podarcis vaucheri. Next base: position 65,058,336 of record NC_138764.1, on the reverse strand, counting down.
TGTTTTGAGTTTTATGCTCGTAAAACCTCTCATTTAGTTTTAGTAGAAGGAATCTGTGAATTTAAAGAAATGCTCTTTCCCCGAAAGATTTTAAAATTTACTATCATGCCTATCCAGAGGGCAATCCTCGCTCACTACTGGACCATCTTTCCTACCAACGATGTGCTGACTTCTAGACAGGGATAATGGTACCAGAAGCATGAGAGACCCCATATAATTTACTTGTAATGAATTATTCAGGAGTTCTACTTGGTATTAATGCCAGCTTTCCCCTCCAGCACCTTCTGAGTCTAAAATGCTTGGAATATCAACTGACCCCATAGAGACTCTAGTGATTCCTATTAGAATTAATAACCTTTTTCTGCTCCATTATAAAGTCATATTTAGTAGAGAATATCACTGGGTATAATTTTCCCCTCCAAGATTACACTTTATCAAGGACGCCTAGTTATATCAGGCTGGCTTTGTTCTTCCCCTTTCATTTTCATAAAATCTGAGTTGAATCAGTCCTAAAAGTTCAAAGACAAGACAAGAAATTGTTCTATTCTCCAGAGGATCGCCTGTGCTTCTGTGAAATTCAGTGGTACTTGCTTGATTTTAATACTCTTAATTGCTGATAAATTATTTTTAAAGCCAGAGAACTATTCCTGATTTGCCATCTAATATCCCCAGGTCTTCCATTGTTTTGCTCTGAAAACCAGGAAACAGTCATATACTTTTGAAAAGCCTAGATTTTCATCTTTTATTCCACATCCCTTTGTGCTGACCAACATACAGGAGAATATTAAGATGGAAATACATTCCCAGGTGGTGGTTCATTGTCCCCATTTGTTCCTACTACTTATGAATAAGTAAAATTGAATGCAAAATGCAGCTTTGTAACTAAAAATAGATGTGTTTAAAATTATTTGTTAAAGCTAAATACTCATTGGCCAACCACTGCCAACTGCTTCATGAAGTAGGATCTAATTAAATCACTTCAAAGAGATAGAATCCTTCACATCTAAGAGAAGGTGGCATTGACTTTTTATGTTAAGTCTGTATTATCCAATTGTCTATTTCCATCTGTAATACTTACGGAGAAATATAAATGAAAGCTCAGCATAAAAAGGAAGGAGCTTTCTTTCAAACTTCAACTGACCATTTCCCCCTGTTGTGTCAACCAGGGTAAGTCATGTCCTGTAATTACTTGGCTTTTTTAACCACAATCTCCCTGGGCAAAAGCTTCTGTAACTGTTGTGGAGAGAGAATGGAGAAAGGGTTAGTAGCAGGAGTGAAGGCACCTGGGACAGATGCTCTACTGTGCCACTACTGACTTAGCAAATTAGAGCATAAAAGGCAATTGCTCTCGTAAATGTTCCAGTATTCTTGAGAATTCTAGGGAGACTATCCAGATTTGTAGGCTGGAGAATTACTTTATTAGCAAACATCCCATTTTGAATATTGAACTAATGGAAATCAAATTATTAAATTAACAAATATTGAATGACCAATTCTGAGAAGCTCTGAAGGTACATTTTAAAACTGGGCCTGAATCTACTGTGGAAAAAGTATAATGTTCAAATGGCCTTTTTTACTCTCCTTTTCTGCTTCAGAAGGTAAATCTGAAGACTTTCTGTCCATGACCTCTTCTCAAAAAGTTTCAGTAGTAAGGAGGCATGTGTTCTGCATGTGTTAGTAGGGGATGCCTGCTGAGAATTCACATAAAATGTGGGGGTTGACATAATAATGACTGCAATAGTATAACTGTGTGTGCTGTTTTCTAACCCCAACAGCTGCAATCCAAAACACATTTATTAATTACATTTGGAAATTCCATTAAAATTATTGGGGTCATAAAAGGTAAAGGTAAAGGGACCCCTGACCATTAGGTCCAGTCGTGACCGACTCTGGGGTTGTGGCGCTCATCTTGCTTTATTGGCCGAGGGAGCCGGCGTACAGCTTCCAGGTCATGTGGCCAGCATGACCAAGCTGCTTCTGGCGAACCAGAGCAGCGCACGGAAACGCCATTTACCTTTCCGCCAGAGCCTATTTATCTACGTGCACTTTGACATGCTTTCGAACTGCTAAGTTGGCAGGAGCAGGGACTGAGCAATGGGAGCTCACCCTGTCGTGGGGATTCGACAAAGCAAATACATTTCAAAGTTGCTGCAAACACTGTATTCATAATGAACATTTGCTTGCCTAGCAGCCTTGCTTAAGCAAACCTTTGTGTTAAATCAGGGCTGGCCAAGTTGCTTCATTACATGAGGCAAAGGGCAAAATGGTGCTCCCAATTTCACATACAGAAGCTGAAGAGACCAGCAGCCAAATCTAAGTTCAGCACTGGCAAGAGGACAGCGCCCTTCACTGCACCCTATGTCAGCAGGCTAGATATGGGAAGGCAGGGCAGATTGCAGGGCACAAACAACCCATTCCTCCAAGACCTTAGAACTGCTCCCTGTCCTCCACCATCTACCACCTGAAGCAGCCATCTCACTCTGCCTAATGCTGGGGCTGGCCCAGTGCTACTTTTATGCATGGTCACCTAAATTCATCTTCATGAACATAGCGATAATGAACATCTGCCATCTCCCCAGTCTGGCGGCAGATTGCCACTAAGAGAAAAATGGCTAGGGAGAAGTGATTTGGGAAGGTAGCAATGTGAGTAGGAGAAGGGTTCAGCTCCCCCATCATTCGCCCATTGTGGTGACCTAAACATCCTCCTACCATAAGAACATAAAAGGACCTGCTGGATCAGACCAATGGCCCATATAGTCCAGCATCCTGTTTTCACAGTGGCCATTCAGTTGCCTGTGAGAAGCCTGCAAGCTAGAAACAGCATTCCACCCATGTGTGATTCTCAGAAACTGCTATTCAGAGGTATAATGCCTTTTGGCAGTGCAGGCAAAGTCCTCATCCTTAATAGCAGAAGTGGGAAACCTTTTTTTTTCAGTCAGAGGGCCACATTCCCTCTATGTTCTTTTCAATGATGGGTGGGGGCCAGGGACAAAAAGTGGGTGGAGCCCTGTTGTTCAATAGGTTGCATTCAAGCCATGCAACCGCCAGAAGTTTCTATACACACACATGCACACACACCTCCATCTAGATGAGCGAGAGGCATCATTGCAGTTCAATGACACATTCTAGCCAGGTGCAAGGACTTGAGGAGGGCGAGGGGCAGGGAAACATGGGAGCTTAGCCTGGGAAAGTCCTGAAGGCCAGACAGAGAGGTCTGAGAGCCCCAACCTTCATTTTATCAAGATTCTTACACACGGATCCAAGGAGACATTTGTGAACATTATAATGTCTGCAGCAGCAAGCCAGGCAGTGAAGCTGACATTTAGCTAGCTTCCTTGGTAGAGAAATAGCTGCTGTGTCCCTGGCCCCTTCCAAGGAATTGCAAGCCAGTTCCTGAGTCAGCTCCACAGTGATGCTGCCAGTTTTAATGGACTCTCCCTCTGACACCATCCTAAGCCTGAGCTGCTCCCAATGCCTGTTGTTGCAAACTGTGTCTAGATTACCGGAGAGTGTCATATTCCAGAGCTGAGATCTTCTGCTGCACCTTCTTTTTCATTAAGCTGCTATTTAAATGAGACAAAATGGATTTCTGTGATGCTATCTAGGCATCTTTTTGGCATTTCATTTTTTTCATTGCCTCCTGGTTTATTTGTAGCGAGTGCACACACACACACACACACACACACACACACACGTCCTCCACAGATAAATCCCCCATCACCAGCTTGATTGCATTTGTCCTTTTCTGTTTGGCAAGTGCTGAATTTCCTCCTGTGCCATTTCCCCTTTTAAATGGAAGTTAAATTAACAGGACCTGTTTATGTTTAAAGGTGATAACTTATCATACCCCAAGTCTCCCTCTTTCTCCCTCTCTGATTATGCACCGGCACCAGCAAAACACTACCTCTGCCATGTGAAAAATGGTGCCCATTACTTTGCTGCTGATACAAAGCAGCAGGAGGGCTGAGGATTGTGCTTCCAGGGAGGTCTATGGAAATCAATTATGCTTAAAAAAGAAGAAGTTGAAAATGGAGCAGTAGATTTGGAAAGCAACTGAAAGAGGAACGAATGACACTGAATAATGATAATAGATTTTTCCCCCTCCCCATTTCTGGTAAAAGCTTCTCTCTTCCTTCACCTCCTAGTACTTCAGTATCTTGTTGCATGCTGCTCCTAGTGTGGCATAATTTTACCACCGGTCCCAACCACAAATTGAAATACATTTGCAATGGGGAAGGGCCGTGGCTCAGTCACTGAGCATCTGCTTTGCATGCAGGAGGTCTCAAGTTCAATCCCTGGCACCTCTGGGTTGGCCCTGGCAAGAACCCTGTCTAAAATTCTGGCGAGCGGCTGCCAGTCAGCGCAGACAATACTGAACTAGATGGGCCAATGGTCCAGTATAAGGCAGTTTCCTGTGTTCCTCTTTGCAGGTGAGTCCTGGGCTCTCAAACTGTAGGATGGATCCCCTAGAAGGGCATGAGATGCTTACAAGTGAGAGGGCATGATTCTGGGAGTCGGTGGCAGCTTTAGCTATTGGGACAGTTGTACATGGTGATTCCTCCCTCTTGGAAGCTTGCTCTCTCTTCCTTACGTAAAGCCAAGCTTGGCAGAGCAGAACCTCTGTATACAGCAAATATGGAGGGAGAAGCTCAGTTCCTATGCTTCCGGCAGGGCTGGCCCTACTATTAGACAGATTAATGCAGTTGCCCCAGGTGGCAATTTATTGCAGGGGAGGCTCTACTTATGGGCAGATTGAGACATAACCCTGCCAAGATTCTGAACCCCCCAAAACTTCCCAAGCCATGGTCTAGCCCAGGGGTCAGCAGTTTTTTTCAGCAGGGGGCCAGTCCACTGTCCCTCAGACCTTGTGGGGGGCCAGACTATATTTTGAAAAAAATAATGAACAAATTCCTATGCCCCACAAATAACCCAGAGATGCATTTCAAATAAAAGCACACATTCTACTCATGTAAAAACACCAGGCAGGTCCCACAAATAGCACAGAGATACATTTTAAATAAAAGGACACATTCTATTCATGTAAAAACACACTGATTCCAAGGCCATCCACGGGCTGGATTTAGAAGGCGATTGGGCTGGATCCAGCCCCTGGGCCTTAGTTTGCCTACCCATGGTCTAGTCTTTGCCTATCACCCACAATAAAATCAGTGCATTTCCAGTGACTGAGGGGTTTCTGTCCATCTGCTTAGCCAGTCATAAAAATCACTAGCAGTAGATTCCTACTCTGCCTCCAAAGAGAGGAAACAATTAAACGAAAACCCCAAGCATAGAATGATTGAGGAGGTGGTGTGTGTGTGTGTGTGTGTGTGAGAGAGAGAGAGAGAGAGAGAGAGAGAGAGAGAGAGAGAGAGAGAGATTTCTGTCTTGTTCTCCCTGCTTTTCTGGCTCTTAGAAGCAATGTTCGGTCGGGAGGGGTCTTGTGTGATCTCCACTGGAACGGAGTTCCATAAAATTGGGCCCACCATACTAAATGCATGGCTCCTGGTGGATACAAGCTGTGCATCTGAACCACGAAGAACCACTAACAGTGACTTTCTAAAAGACCCCAGTAATTGGGCAGGAATATAAGAGATCAAGAGATCATTCTGGCCCAATGGTCTCTGTGACTAGAGACAGGGCCTTCTATAAGGCAGCACCCAAATTATGGAACATGAAGCCTGGCTCCTCTTACAGGTAATGTGAAACACTTTGTGTTTTTCACTGCTAGAGTTCTGTTTTGCTGGGCAGATAGCTGTCTTTATCAGGAGGGATGGCTTTGATCTGTCATACCACTTTCATTGCAATGTATTTTATCTGATATAGTAAAAATATATTATTATTTTAATTTTCTATGTTGTAAGCTGCCCTGAGTAATGCATCAGCATTAGAAAATTGGGATCATCAACAGCTGCGAATGAATGAATGGATTTAGAACAGAGTCTCGGGCTCAAAAAGTTCAAGTAACAACAAAGCCCCAATTATTTCAGTGAAAACTCACTTTCTAATAAATATCCTTAGTACTCTAGTAATTTTACCTCCACAAGGACTGCACAATCAGGCTATATATCTTGTAAGGGAGAAAGTTATCAAAAGATAATCTCTACATCCCTATAATAAAACTTTGTTGGTAGGTCCTTTTAATAAAAGGATTCTCAGGTCATTGTTTAGACTGGCTTACAAATTGAGCGAGTTAAAGATTAAGAAAGTTAGGCTATTTCTAATGTGTTTTTGCCTTGTTGGCCCTCAGGCTTAGATAGCAATCACATTTTTGAAGTGTTTCTCCACAAGAATCAGGGCGAGAATCTTACTTATATAAACGGTATAAGTCAAAGCTGAAACTCTCTCAAGTTGATTATGAGCCTCATGACTTGAGGCTTTAAGAAACGACAACTGGCAGCAGAATTGAATTGTGAGTGAATAATATCAACAGTTTAGCAAGGTGGTAATGATGCAAGAATAGCATCAGGAGTAGCTCGAGAATACTAGCTGGGGAGGCGGTACATGCAACTCAGTGGAGTTACTGCAGATCTACACCAGCATTGCTAGGATCAGAGTCAGTGACAGTTTCTGCTCCATGTACATACCCCAGTGCAATTTTATTTCATACAATATCCATCATGCATGCTACATCCCAAAGAGCCCTTCAACACCATTGACAATCTATTTTTCCCTTTTTTTGAGAGAGAGGGAATTCAAGAGACAAACCATGAAGACAAATATTGCTGCAGCAATCAATGCCATAGTTAGGACAGAGAATGCATTTAGTTTCTCGTTAAGATCTCCGGAAGTACTTCAAATTTTGTGCCATGGGTATAAGTACTATCAACTGGAGTGCGTAGCATTTACTTCATGATCATAGTATCAATGCAGGAAAGCAGTGGCGTAGCGTGGGTTGTCAGCACCCGGGGCAAGGCAAGTAATTTGCGCCCCCTAACCCGTGGATTTGCGCCCCCTAACCCATGGATTTGCGCCCCCTAACCCGTGGATTTGCCCTAACCCCAGATGTTGCGCCCGATGCGGCCGGCCCCCCCTGCACCCCCCATGCTACGCCACTGCAGGAAAGTGCCTTCAGTTCACTTAAATGTAAAGGTAAAGGGACATCTGACCATTACATCCAGTCGTGGCCGACTCTGGGGTTGCGGCGCTCATCTTGCTTTACTGGCCGAGGGAGCCGGCATACAGCTTCCGGGTCATGTGGCCAGCATGACTAAGCCGCTTCTGGCGAACCAGAGCAGTGCACGGAAACGCTGTTTACCTTCCCACCAAAGCGGTATCTATTTATCTACTTGCACTTTGTGCTTTCGAACTGCTAGGTTGGCAGGAGCAGGGACAGAACAACAGGAGCTCATCCTGTCGCGGGGATTCAAACTGCAGACCTTCCGATCAGCAAGCCGAAGAGGCTCAGTAGTTTAGACCACAGCGCCACCCACGTCAGTTCACTTAGGGGGTCCCAAACAGAACTGTTTGGAAATGTCAGAACTGCTGAACCAACACTTCTGATACCCTCCAAATCATTTGGAAATGGTGCTAATGACTGGTTACTAGTCAACATGGACCAGCTGTATGGGCGTGGAAAGTATAGACTAATAGTGGTAGCACTAAATCTCTGTGCTAGTGAATGCCTCTTTGAAGTGTCTTCTGTTTAGTTTCTTCTTTGGCATCACAGATGCTGAAGAAGTTGTCTTCCAGAATTAACACTCACAATATGCTATCCAATGTACAGCTTCTGTAATGAACCATTATAATTATGTTGTTGTTGTTGGCGTTGACACTGGGCAATCAAAGTGACAGGCTTGTGTAGGATAGAGTTGTGCCATAGTTTGGACATACAAGGGAAACCATATAAAAATATTCTGTATTGTTTTTGTTTGACCTGGGATATCTTGCTTCATCGGCAGTATATTTTTCTCAATATATAGACCTGTGATTTTATACCACTGACATTTGGTCTCCATCGGGAGAATATAGAACAATAGAAGGTTGTGATGTGTATGTGCAAATGTTCTTTTAAACAGTTAAGCAAACATCAACAACCTGAAAAGTGAGGTCTCGGGTGTCACAGATTTGGGGTTTGGATGATTGGAAGGCTTAACCCCTGAGGGGGTCTCACATAACAGTTTTGTGATAGGATGAGAGACAGCATGATAATAGCATGATATCCTTTTCCATCACAGTCAAATTATATAACAGTCAATATTCAGAATTTTCCATTTCCATGAGACCAGCAATTTGGTGGTGATAATGACAATGACAAAATGTGGGCAGAGGGAAACCCACAACAAGATACACTGCTATAGATCACTGGATTACTGAAACACATAACTGTCAACCGATAAATGCAAATATGAACTCTCTGTGGTCACAACATGGAAGCAGAACTTTGAACTTGAGGAAGAATTACTTTGGGCACATCTGCATGTTAATTTAAAATCTGCTTGGAGTCCCAAAAAGGAAAGATGCTCAGTGTTTCTAGGAAATGCTTAAAAGAGAACTAATTACATATTTAAAAATCTAAGCTCAAATGGGTTTCTAGGAAAAATGATGCTCCATAGGAATTAATGAGAGGCTGGGGTTAATATTTTTGAATGCCATGTCCAAAATCAGAGAAGCCAGCTGCAGAGTGCCTCTTACCCATTGGTGGGAGGAGGTGGAAATTGATGTGCACAGCTACAGACAGCACACATGGAGCGTAATGCCTGTAATTTCTCACAGGAGATGGATGAAAGGGCAATGTCACCTCCTGTTAAGTAAGAAAGGAGGAGGGGAGAAAGACGATCCACTCAGCAGCACAGTGAACTAGATCGTCATCGGGTGTAAATTTGTAGGAGACTTCAATAATTTTAGTGGTGATTGAAACCAGTGTTTCTCTTCTCCTGCAGAAGATGTAAGGGTCATGGGGGAGATAACTGCAGACAGACTTGCCAATATAAAGAGAAGGGTACAAGCAGTGACCACCAACTATTTTAAAAATCTAGGCAGTCTTAAAGCTATATATATCCTATAACAGCAAACATCACAATATTATGAATGCACCATATAATTCCATCATGATCAAGGTGATTGGGTGACTCCCCTATAAAGAAAGGTTCAGCTGGTAAAACATGTGACTCTTAATCTCAGGGTCATGGGTTTGAGCCTCACATTGGAGGAAAGATTCCTGCATTGCAGGGGGTTGGGCTAGATCAAGCATGGGCAAACTTGGCCCTTCACATGTTTTGGGGCTACAACTCCCATCATCCCTGACCACTGGTCCTGTTAGCTAGGGATGATGGGAGTTGTAGTCCCAAAACATCTGGAGGACCGAGTTTGCTTATGCCTGGTATAGTTAAACTATGGAACTCACTCCCTTAGGAGGCAATGATGGTCACCAACTTGGATGGCTTTAAAAGAGGATTAGATAAATTCATGGAGGAGAGAGCTATTGATGGCTACTAACCACAATGACTATGCTCTGCCACAGTGGGAGGCAGCAATGATGCTGAATACCAGTTGCTGTAAACCACAGGAGGAGAGAGTTGCTCTTGTGCTCAAATCCTGTTTGCTGTCTCCCCACAAGCATCTGTTCGACCACTGTGAGAGCAGGATGCTGGACAAGATGGGTTATTTGGTCTGATCCAGCAGGGCTCGTCTTATGTTACACTCTTATGTACTTCTTTGACATATTAAGGAAGATCTATGATTATGGTTGAAATAAAAAATTGAGTGCTAGAGATTAACAAATAAGGATTTTATTTATGTTACTACTGCACAGCACTTATATTTTTTATTCATTAGAGTCGAAGTGTGCTTAATTTTTATTATTAGTCTCAAGGTCTGATGCCTTAATTAAGAAACTGCCGACTTGCAATTGAACTGAATTGCATTGTCAACGATTTAGCCAGGTGTATTTGATGAGGATAGATAATTGGTCACAATTAGCTATATATGGCCACATACCGAGAACTTAAGGTAACTTCAGCAAGGAGTTGAATAAAATGATTCAACAAAACTACTCTGTATGGACACCACTAGTACTTCTGGTACCAGAATTGGCCTCAATTATTATTCCATGTACATCAAACAGTCAAATCTCCAGTAGAGTCAATTGGCCATTGTGTGAAATCAGCAGAGCTGTGCTAGGCTTCCCCCCTCCCACCCCCAGTTGAGAATAGGTCTGACAGAGCTATTGTGGGAAGCTTCATTTTATCTTGGTGATGGCAGCTAGACTCTGAGATTTCTGCTTCTGATGATAACTGGAGCAGGTTTTTCATATTTGCAAGTGTCCTGGGCAGTACACCTTCAGGCAAGAAATATCACAGAGGGGAAGTTAGAAAAACGAAAGGCTGTCATTTTTCAAAATAATCTTTCCTACCCGAAGAGGAAAATCCCTCTAATGTGGTGCTTAAGCATAAAAACAAAACAAATTAGGAAAATAAAGCTCAAAAGAACAAAGAGTGTGGTTTTCTGAAGTGTTTCTCAAATATGAATGATGGAAGAAGCGATCTGTTACCTTTCAGAGATCAGAAATCAAAATGGAAACAGCAGAACTGACAGGTAATAGGAGAAGGAAGTGAACAGAAGATAGGAAGCTGCCTTATCCTGGATGTGACCATTGGCCTATCTAGTTTAGTATTATCTACACTGAGTGGCTCCTAAGTGTTTCAGACAAAGGTTTCTCCCAGTTTTACCGGAAGAACCTGGGGACTGAACGTAGGACTTTCTACATGCAGAGCAAGTGCTTTGATGATAGAGCTACTTCCGTTCCCCATGCCAACTTCTCCAGAAGTTGTTGGTGACTGATATAGCACATGGGAGTTTATACAACATACTGTGCCCTTTTGACTCCGGTATTAGTTTTCCATTGGAAAAACAAATTAGTGCCTCATGACTTGCTTAGCCAATCAATGCCCTATATGTAAATAGACACAGATCCCTTAGGCGCCAATCTACAGCCTTTTTAAGGCAGTTGCTAATATTGGATCCTTTTCATACCATGTGATACTTCTCTGAACTTTTATCTGATCAGTTCATAATGTCAGCAGAGCTGTAAACCCTAACCTGAAGGAGATGTTATGGGAATGAAGAGGAATAGTGGGTGTTGTGTAATGGAGGAAAGAGATCAGCAATGGGAGTTGTAGACTTGAATGGATTTCAGTGATTCAGGGAAACATTACATTCACATTTTTCTACTTTGCAGTGTGCATATCTAAGCAATGGTATATGACCCACGGAGATCAGGTGTTGTTGCTTTTAAGTAAGGGCCCAGAACACTAGTGGCACAGGTATTGAGGCTGCAGGTGAGGCCTGGCCACTGAGAAGCCCCAGTTAGGGTGACCTTTGGTGCACTGGCAAAACAGAGAGGAAATGCATCACAAAAAGGAGGGCAAACAGTGGCATAAAAGCTGCATTTATATTTTAAAGTCCTTGTGAAAATTCATCAGCATTTTACTTTTACTCACCTAGGAAATGCCATGTGTTCTGAAATGCAATAACTCATATAGGAATGCCAGGAGCACTGGGATAATTCTCGTCATGGGCATCCCGGTTGTACCTGCTTCATCCTAGAATCCCTCCTGTGCTTTGTGCTTGCTTGAACACAAACCTGTCTGGGCGCTAATTTTCCAGCTGATCGGGGGAGGGGGGCTTGCTCTCATTCCCCTGGCTCCTCCTTCATCATCAGGTTCCAAATGGTGAGAGTCAAGACAGTTTAATTTAAAATAAAGTGGAAGTGAATTTGCTGAGAATAAATAGAACTCCTCACCCATGAAGGGCAATTCCATCTCTTTCACTTGAAGAAAGGATCTTCATAATTCACTCTGGCTGCTGGGAGGGGGCTGGAGACGGAGAATGAGTTATTTGGTGGCTTGTGGTACACGATCCTTCCTGGCAGGTGGGAAATGTGGGACATCTCATTCTCCCGTGACAGCCTGGTCTAGGTAAGGAAACTTAAACTGGCTATAGAAATATGAATCAGAAGTTTATTTGTATAAAAGGCTGAGGATTCATCACCAAGCTCCAAATCTGAATCCTTGCATTTCAGGTCAATCATGTTATATCATTTTAAGAACCCATTTGGCTCTTATAAGTAAGTCTTCCTTACTTCAATTTGATTAGCTATGCAAATATACATTTAATAATGCAACCTCCTTAACTCAGGGATCTGGCCATCCAGATGTTATTAGACTACAACTCCCATAATCGCTAACCATTAGTCATGCTGCCTGGGGAGCTGAAGCCCAACAGCATCTGAAGGGCTTCATGTTAGCCACCCCAACTTAATTGCTTCCCTTTCTGGAAAGGTGTTAGATTATTAAAACCTTTAGTTGCTGTGTCTGGATTCCAGTTCCCATTGGAGACATACATTTCTGGCTGCAGAGGCCATTGCTTCAGTTTTAGTGCATGGGATGTCAACCAGTTTAAGCCTAACAAGACATATTTAAGACATGCCCACAGGAGGGGCAAAGGATTAAAGACCCTCTACCCTCTGCATTAGGATCTTGATAGAAGCCCCCAACACTGGCTATACAGGCAAACCCCCATTTATGCACGTTCAGTACGTGTTTATTTGAGCACATGCACATCACACCAAACTCAGAAGTGACCCAGAAATGTCTCCTAAAGGGGCAGAATGGGATGGGGGCAGAATGGGAAGTTTGCAGGCTTTTTCAATGATGTTTCAAATATACATGATTTCACTGATGAGCACAGTGCCTTGGAACGTAACCCCCACGTAAATGGGGGAGTGCCTGTATTTGACTATCAGAACATGTAGGTGAGAAATTTTACCCAACTAGAAAGAGAGCAGGGAGGGAGGGTGTTCAGTTGCAATCATAATTTAAACAAATGCATAAACCAAAAGGTTCTTCTAAAAGTCATGTTGATATAATGATGATGATGATGATGATGATGATGATGATGATGATGATATTGTTATGCCCCACCCATCTGATTGGGTTTCCCCAGCCAGTCAGGGCAGCTTCCAACAAGAAATTAAAAATACATTAAAACATCAATCATTAAAAACTTCCCCAAACAGGGCTGCCTTCAGATGTCTTCTAAATGTCAAATAGTTGTTCCACAGGGCGGGCGTTCCTACATATCTTTGCACAATATCTCCGTCTCTTAGATCCACATTGGCTTCTTGCAATCTTCTGTTGGCCAGTTACTCAAATGTGACAACCTACTCTGTTCTGCTGTAAGTCGTATCCTCAGAAAGTTCTTTCCTTTGTCTTGTGAAAGAATATTCTATGTTAAGACTGCTTCCCACATTACATGTGTGTAAAGAAGGAAAACGGCTAAGAGTCGGAAAGGTCAGGCAGAAGGACAAAACTTATAGCCTTCTGGGAAGGTTTTGGAGATTTTACAAAATGCAGGCATCTTCCTTACATCAGTTTATTCTGACATTACAAATGTCCACATCTTCGGCACATGCCACTGGATGTTCTTACATGGAATCTCTTATTTTATTTTATAGAGTTTTTTCCCACAAGACATAGTGATGGCCAGCAACTTGGATGGCTTTAAAATAGGTTTATTATTGACAGGAGGGGGACGCGGGTGGCGCTGTGGGTTAAACCACAGAGCCTAGGACTTGCTGATCAGAAGGTGGGCAGTTCGAATCCCTGCGACTGGATGAGCTCCTGTTGCTCGGTCCCTGCTCCTGCCAACCTAGCAGTTCGAAAGCACGTCAAAGTGCAAGTAGATAAATAGGTACCACTCCGGCGGGAAGGTAAACGGCATTTCCGTGCGCTGCTCTGGCCGCATGACCTGGAAGCTGTCTGCCAACAAACACCGGCTCCCTCGGCCAGTAAAGCGAGATGAGCCGCAACCCCAGAGTCAGTCACGACTGGTCAGGGGTCCCTTTACCTTTCCTTATTATTGACAGGACGCAAGTCAGTTTAGGATTAGACAAATCAATGGAGGATGGGGCTACAAGAAGAACCTGGTGGATCAGGCCAATGGCCCATCTAGTCCAGCATCCTGTTCTCACATTGGCCAGCCAGATGGCTGTAGAAAACTCACAATCCAGATCTGAACTCAACAGCACTCTCCCCTCCTTCAGCTTCTAGTAACTGGCATTCAGACACATACTGCCTCTGACTGTGGAAGCAGAGTAGAACTAGCGTGGCTAGTGGTCATGATGGCTATGCTCTACCTCCTCTGTTGGAGCCTATATGATTCTGAATACCAATTTCTGGGAATCACAAGTAGGCAGAATGCTGTTGCCCTCATGCCCTGCTTATGGGCTTCCTATGGGCATCTGGTTGGCCAATGTGAGAACAGGATGCTGGACTTCATGGGCCTCTTTAATTTGAAGTCTGGCATCTCCAGGCTAAAAAAGGACCAGGTATCATATGGTGGGGAAGGACTTGGTCAGAGACCCTGAAGAGCCACTGTCAGTCAGAGCAGACAGAACTAGCAGACCTGGTATAAAGTAAAGTTCTGTGTTGTTCCTGGTCAGGTGTTGGAACACTGGCTGAGGTTGATGCCATTGGCACCTCACAAAGGAGCACCTCAATGTACTTGGCAAAAAGAAGTGTTAATTTGAAGACGCAGTAGGAACAATATGTCACACCAGTGTATCTGCTGTGTGGTGCACAGAGAGATTTTTAGGAACAAGGGGAAAGAGGACTGAAAATAGAAATTAGGAGCAACTCCCCTCACTTCCTGTAATTTCTTCTGCTTCTCTTCTGCCTTCCAACGCCCTGTGTAGCATCCTGGCATCACAATGGAGCTGCTGCACTCCCCATCCTATGCCTGCAAACAGACAGATGTCAAAGTTAATAAGCAGCTGACACCTCCAAGGCGCACCAGCACATGCATGCACACGGTAACCCCTGTGAAGACAAAGAGGTTGATTGACACGCTCACTTCCCCCCATACTCACACACGCTAATCAGAGTCTGTCCACCGAAACCGAATTGTCAACTCTCCCTTCATGTTCCTCGTTGAAATGCTACAAGCTCCCTTTCAGCCAGGTAGGTTTTAACGTCCTCCCCCAATGCTCCCCACCTTTCCATCTCACCCCCAGCTACCTATGGCATAGTAATTGGGAGCTGTTCTTCTCTTTCTATCTCCTGCACACACACACACACACACACACACACACACACACACCTGAGGAACAAGAGAACACAGCCCCCAGAACATCGCCTGAAAGCTGTAAATGTCAGTTGCCATGGCAACCCCACATTTTTCTTGTGCTTCCTAATGACTTATTGGCATTTGTTGTAATTTACAGCTTTTTGGCAGCTGGAGATTGGCTTGTCTCTCTCCACCCCAAATCCCTTTAATGTTAGGCACACTAATTAAGCAGGGCTATGAAAGGCACGCAGCAGAGCCCCTCACATCTCACCCGAGCTTGAGATCTAGGGAATTGGCTCTCCCCTTCTGAGTGCTCAAAGGTATCCTTCTCCAAATGGGCCCCCCTCTCCTACCCCCGACTTTCCCAAGCCTAATAAAAAGGCAGTGATTTACTATTCTGCTCATGGTGTTAAATCGTGGTGTATTTTCCTCCTGTCAGGCTAAGCTGAGGTGGGCAGGATGTCTTCATGAGGAATTTCACTTTGAACTGGTGCCAGTCTTGCAGGACAGCTCTGGCCTGCCAAACATAACAATAACAAGCAAGGGCATACGGCCTGAGGGCGGCGGGGAGGGGTGGTGGATATAAAGCACAACTAATGCTGAGGTAAGATCCAGCATCTCTAAGCAAGGGAACAGTCAAGTGCTTCACATTCCCCGGACTGTGGGCCCCTCCAGACTAGGTTGTTGTTTTACAGGTGTATTCTGCACTAAGAGTGTGTGGTGGATTTATACTGGACCAACCACACATCATTCTGGTTTAATAGTTTTTCTGTGATGCTTCCCAAACTTTCTTGCCTCATTGCCATCTGGAGGCGCACTCTGGCACTCTAGCGCAACAAAAGCCGGACAGAAAAAACACCCCAGAACATTTGTGGTCTGAAAAGTCACAAGATTTCAGCAGGAAGCAATGGGATGTGCACTCATTAGAAAAGATGTCGTATGTTTGCCCCTAGAACCTTTGGAGGCACAAACAGTATTGAAAGTGGGATCATGTATAACTTCCCCCAATACCAACAAGAGTGGAGATCATCATCAATGCACAATAAAAAAGGACATCTGATGCAGTCTGGGGTAGAGTGAGTGCAGGGAACCTTGACAACTGGGTGGGAAGGGGGAATAGAAGGAAGAGGCTGAAGCAGGAGAAAAGGAACACAGATATAAAACAGATAAGGAAAGAGAGAGGTCTATGTTGAATGTATGACATTAAAGGTCTGTATATTTTCGTATAATATCTAAAAGGTAGAAAGAACCATCTCATTGTCTGGATAGGTCACTTGTATCCATTGACATCAGTGGAGCAAGAATAATGTCACTGGAATTGGACACAAGTATGTCCACCCCATCTCCCCGCACCCACAACTGCTAAAATGAAGAGGGGGTAGGGGAACAGTGGCATCGCAGTGGGGGGGGTGGTTCGCCCTAGGTTCTACGTCTGGGATGGTGACAAGAAGGCACCCCGCGGGGTACTTGCCCTTGCCGCCCTGGCCTGAGCGCGGCGTCGCAAGCAGCCGCCACAGCCGCATGTGAAGGATCCTCCATTTGCGGCTGCAGCTGCGAGCAGAGGATCCCACCACCGTCTGTACGGCGTTCGAGTGGCTCTGGTGGCAAACTGCCACATACAATGCATGCATGGTGTCACACGCATGCGCTGTATGTAGTGATGCCGCACATGCGCTATGCATAGCGTCTTGCTGTTGGCGCTGCCTGAGCGCCAGACGAATGGCAGTGGGATGCCTTCATAACTGCTGCAGCCACAAGCAGAGGATCCTGCCACTGTCCGTACGGCTCTCAGGCGGCGCTGGCAGCAAAGCACTATGCACAACGCATGTGCAGTGTCACACACATGCGCTGTGTGTAGCAATGCTGCACATGCGCTGTACATAGCGGTCCGCCCCGGCGCCGGTGGAGTGCTGTATGGATGGTGGTGGGATCCCTCCTTCCCGGCTCGCCATAAGTGTCTCCCGCTTTGCCGCTTTACAGCGAGCCGGGGAGGGAGGGAGGGAGGAGGACGGACGGGAGCCATGGCTCCCGAGAGGACCAGCTGCACCGCTTTACCAGCGCCCCGGCAAAGCAGCATGGCTCCCCCCCTTCCCCCAACAGCTCGGGGTACTTGGGAGTCACAGGGGTTGGGGCACAGAAGCATATGAAGGGGGTGTCAATGTGGGGGGAGGAGTGACATAACAAATTTCTGCACCAGGTACCACCTGGGCTTGCTATGCCTCTGGGGGAACCCAAACAGCCCAAAGGTGCTGAGAAGCATCAGTATGTGGGGCATGCTGACTAGCTCACCCCTTTCGTATGAGTGTTCCAGTTCAGCAATCCCAAAGGCCCAAACAAATCACCAACCAGACCTCCATGGCTGGCTCTACCATTAGGCTCTGCCAGATGCTGGGGTGCCATCTTGGTTACCCGCTCTGAGCCATTTACATCCTCCTGAGCTGGTGCTCCAGCAGTGGTGTTTACTGTTGGCTATCTCACCTAGTTGCCCTTATCCCAACATGTCACAGAGCCCATGCACAGAGAATCTTAGGAACTGTAAGTCTACCTCTCACAGAGATAGTTTTCAGCACCCTAACCATTCTCAGGATTCTTGGGAGGGGGTGCTGCTGCCATGCCCTTAAAATGTGGAATAATTGTGCTTTAAATATATGGCTTGGGTGTGACCAGAGACAGTGCCATTGGGAAACACCCTTGATCAAGTAAGAGGGCTGAGATCAAGGCTCCTTCCTCCAGGAAGCACAGTGGATAGTGCATGTGCTGCACTGATTGCTCTGCTGCCATGACACACACAGACACCACCTCTGCTGCACTGCAGCATTTGGGCAGCAGCAACCAGGTGCCCATTGGTGAGTGAGCACAGGCATGGTTTCCCGAAAGCCAGAGCAATGTGTGCAACAGGCAGCCTGCCTGCCCCCACCCCCATGATGGGAGGTGCTGTCCCATTGCTAGTGCTGAAGATTCAGTCTGCTTTTGTACTGGAACTGAGTCAGGGGCGTCATCTCCTCCTTTGCCTCAAGCAGCAAAAATGTTGTGGGCTAGCCCTGCTAGGAAGCAGCCTCAATATTCTCTGCTTTATGCTCAGATGATAACTGGTTAGGAGGACTCAGCTTGAGAAGAGTGGGCCTACACACTTGTTTTGCTAATGCTTCTCGTTTCACCCATGCCTCCGAGTGCCTGTGCCCTCTGTCACTCAGGGCTGAGGGAAGGGCGAGAGGAGGCAGCCTCTCTGAAACCCCTGTGGCTCTAATTGCAGAAACAGCTGCCGGAATAATAAGTGTCTCTTGGCTGTGCTTAACAGCAGGGAAGAACCTGCAGTGTCTGTGTGGGGAGGGGGGGAGAGAGAAAACGTTAGCAACAGATGTTTCAGCTTTCAACTCTGTATGACAAGGCAGCATAGCTTAAAAGGCTGGAGAAGTCAGCCATGAGCCCTGGAGAAAGGGGAGGCACCACAAGGGCCTCCCAAATGCCTCAGGCTCGGAGTCCTCAAAGGGTTTGCTCCCACTTAGCTATTAACAATAGCCTTCTGCACTGCTGCCTCTCACTATGGACTCTGAGCTCCTGCTATGTAAAATCGATCAGAAACATCAAAGCCTTCACTTCGAGGTAGTGATAAAAATGTCCGGAAATATTTGAGACATCCATGCTAGTGCGGTGGCATGAGATGTGTGTGTGTGTGTGTATGTGTGTGTGTGTGTGTAGAACAGAAATGTCTATACTGTGTTCCTTTGCTAATCAAAATTAAACAATCGGTGCAGCTTTAGGAATTCAGAGCAGCTGAACACGGTTAGCACAGAAACATTTGACTCAGAAATGTACATCATTTCTAAAAGCATACACACACACACACACACACACATATATATATATATATATATATATATATATATATATATATATATGCTTTCGTAGATTTTCACGGGTACAGGAATGCAGGTTTTGGTGTCTTCGGGTGTCTTCCCGTGTAAGAGTCGGGGTGTCTGTGCGACGTTTCGACGAGGTCTCACTCGTCATCTTCAGGCTGGTGCTTTCGGCTTCTTGTTACTGGAACAGGAAGTAACAAGAAGCCGAAAGCACCAGCCTGAAGATGACGAGTGAGACCTCGTCGAAACGTCGCACAGACACCCCGACTCTTACACGGGAAGACACCCGAAGACACCAAAACATATATATATATATATATATAGTATGACAGTAGGCCTAAGAGCTTGATCACATGACTGCCATATAGCAGCAGTAAATCATTTGTCTTCTCCCAGGCCTTTGGTTAATTAAACCATCTATGGCCTTTTAAACTGTGAGAGGTATTGCTTTTGTCTATTATTACGTTATGCATGTTTGTGTTTTTATATTGTAAACCACCCTGTGATCCTCAGATCAAGAGTGGTATATAATAATAATAATAATAATAATAATAATAATAATAATAATAATAATCTGTGATTAACACTGGGTGCATGTTGACAGGTAGCAGAATCTTTTCACATCTTCTCCTCTGTGTTGCTATGCCAGCAATGGCAAAAAAAAACCCCCACACCCTCAAAATGGAGGGTGGGGACGGGCATGGGTTGGAAAGGACCAGGGAAAGCACACCAAGAGATCAGAAGTCCTAGCAGAGCAGCCTTGCAGCCTGGTACATCCCTATGCCAATGCAAAAGTTGTGGAAATGAGATTCTCAGGAGCTATCAGAAACATGGGGAGCAGAGCTGGACAGCTTTGCACCATTCATGGCAGGCAGAATGCTGCTTTAGCAGGCACAGTAAGAGTCTTTCCTGACAGTTACATCATTGATAGTATTAGCTGTGAATAATTGGAAATGTGATGGTATTCTAGTCTTTGTTCTTTAGAGCCTGGCTATGGCTGAGCAGTCTCCTGCTGTACTAGCTGGTCACAGGAGCACTCCTATGGATCACTAATAACAAATAGAAAACAAGCAAACAAAACCTAAGCAAATATCATTCTTTACATTTCTATCTTTAGGGAGTGGTAGAGGGCCTAATTGTTCTCTGGCTGTTAATTTTCCTCTCCACTACATGCCTCTGTGTTGGATTATTTAAATCAGTGAATATGAATTCTATCTGCGTGCAAGGCTATTTCCTTAGCACCACCATCACATCTGGATTGCATAGCCAGATGCCCATTGATTTAACTCTTACAGGACTATGCTCATTAAAAACCTTATTATTGATATTTCGGGGGGGGGAATGAGTTGTAGCTATAGTTGTCAGTATGTGTGATGATTGTGTATTCTGTGTGGATATGCTTTGCAAGTTCATTTTGAAAACAGTATTGTTGCGGAGTAAAACTTGTAAACATAGTGGCTTGGTTTATAATACGAGTATCAAAAGCACATTTAAAAGAAATTTTACATTATAAATGGCAAAACGTAAAATTCACTGTACTTTGTGACTTTTAATATTCTAGGCATGTCGAACATAGAATGCATTGTATGCAGCTGCAATCCTAAACTCAATTACCCACGAGTAGACTTTGAAAAGGATTCTTCTGAGTAGACTAGAGACACCTCCACTGTGCTGCTCACAAGTAAAAGTTTTGTGTAGCATTCACACAATGTCATCTGCATCAAAATAATCCCAGTCCCAATCTAGATCTACTGTTTCCTCCATTTTGTTTTGCTTTACTTATTGATTTATTATTATTTTTTGCAGAAATTGTAAATCCAGATTTAATGGGGAAATAATACTGGATGGGGTTTTTTAATATCAGAGCAATACCATGTAGACACTGCATGTACCTTGTGTGCCTGAATGACACCAAATTCACAATAAACTGCTGTGTGGAAGCACCCTAGCGGATTATGCTGTTATTCATTTAGGGCTTATCCACACTTCCTCTTGTCCTGCTGTTCACCACACACCCCTGCTTGGGGAAAACCCTCTTTAGCACTCGGTTGGAACAAACAGGAATTGGGGTTTTCTGTGGATTGACATTTGTTCCAGTTTAGAGCCAAAGAGTGGGTTTCCTCTGGGAAAAGAGTGGTGCAAGGGGAAAACCACTTGGACCTGTGCCTAGTGGTTTCTAGGCACAGGACAAGCGGAAGTGTAAATGAGCCCTGAGTCCAACCCACTGCTTAAAACATGCCCTGGGAATACAGCCAGTAATTTCTGCATCAAGCCTCACACCCGTTGATTCATTTAGATGGTTGGTTTTAGCAAGACCCTCAGCTCCCAAACTAGCTAAGCATCCAACTCACTGTCATTGCAGTTTACGATACATACAGTGACTTACTACAAAATCCTCCATCTCTCTCTCTCTCTTATCCCATTTAATTTGAATCAAGGCAACATGTGGGTCTTCCACTCCCACATTTGAGAAAGCTTGGCTGATAAGAATTGCATCCCTCCCTTTCCAGTTTTCAACCTTAATTTTTGCCTTGTTCAGTTTAATCCGCCCTGGATCCCCTGAGTGAGTTCTCTCTCTCCTTGCTATCAGTTTTATGTCACAGTTTGTAAAGGTAAGATCTATGACATTTCAGCATTTGTAATGGGATTTCTCACCATCTGATGGCAAATGGGGATTTTTAGACGGTGCAAATTATACAGGCCAAACTCCTTGTCCAAATGACTCAGTGTTTAGCACTGGGGCAGGGTTTTGCAAAGAGACTCAGTTCATTTTCTCTCTCCATCCCACCCCCATCAGAGTTTTTCTTAAAATCTACCTGCAGGGAGCAAGAGTGATCAACCCTTCTGGGGAAAAAAATCTAGCTCTCGGTACCTAATAGAGCCCTCAACCCCTTCTGAAAATCTGTTTTAGATGTTTAGAATACTTGACTTACCCAACACAACTCTGTGGACTATCATCCCATCATGATATATGCCTTTGCATTTGATTTCTGATAGAATAAACTTATTGTTTTAGCAAAAGAAATGGATTGCAATCAGTTAGCTCCCTACTATTCATATTTAATATGTTTATGACATGTTGGACTCTAACTCCCATATTCCCCAGCCAATGGTGAGGGAGTTGTCATCATGTTGGAAAATATGGTCTGTTGACTAGTCATGTTGTCTATTTTACCAAGATCTGCAAATAACCCCATTTCTGAAGCTTTGCTGGATCTGTTGCTAAACTATTGCTTGTTTTGAACCGTCAAAAGGCATGAAGACTTCAGGATTAAATGTGTCACAATAATACAGTGGTCTAATGATATTTGGACGGTGCCCAGTTAGAAAGGCTGATCTGTTGGATATTCATAAGCAAGGTTGTGTGTTATAGCAAGATCTGCAATCAATACTATTCACCAAACAACCCTCATATCAACAATTCACATATGTAGTCTGGGAGGTGCTCCTTAATGATATAGTGTGTGACTTGTGCATTGCTAACCTCAAGTTTGAATTACTGTAATGGTGCCAGATTTTGCACACATCAGCCTTCACTACATTGCACAGTGACCTAGGAATGGGATAGGAGGGGTGAGAGGAAAGTCCTCCTTTGGCTGGCTGCATTGATTCTGCTTTAGAAAGACTGGGAGTGTTTTCAAACCCTCTTTCCTCAGAGCATCCTCTAATCTGTAACTAATAGGGCTCAGGAGGAAAATTCTCCTTGAAATGGATTATCTAACCAATTCTTTTTACTCTCTCTTTCTCAAACAGATGATACTGTTGGAATAGCTGGACTGCTGGCACAGTGTCCCATGCATAGTTCCAATATTTTTTCATGAAATGAGAACAAAAGCTGGTGCACTTATTTCATTTAAATGAAAGGGTGGCTTCTCATAGTGGGGCAAGCCTCAAATAGATAGCGTGAGCAAAATTGCTTCCATGAGCTCTTGTGACAACTTTTTGACACAAACCTTTGATACATTTTTTGGTTTGTTTTCAGTAAATGTTTTTACTTTGTTGTAGTTTCCCATGATCCAGATATCTTTCAGCAGGATACCACTCTAGTTCTTGAAATATCCTAGGCTGATTCTATTGGTAAGGTCAGACAGCATTATATTGCATATGTCTCTTTGTAGATAGACAGACTATAATAGCTTGTTCTTTTCCCTTCTGTTTTGAAGTCTGTATGCTCCCATTCGTCTTGCTTGCTTATTTTAAGGAACGAGCAACAGCCCACCCCAGCATTTACTCGTTGTACAGCGGTACATTGTTTTCTTTGACAGTTGTGGGAAAATCACATACAAGCCAAAATGCTGTTTATCTGTCTTGTCTATCTACAAGTCTATCAAAAGACATATGCAATATGATGGTGTGGTGGTTACTTAAGTTTACCATTAGACAATGCATGCAAAGTGTTTTGAATGCTTTAGTGTAGAGCTAGTCAACACAGCACCCTCCAGATGTCTTGGACTGATGCAACACCCATCAGACTCTCCTTGAGTGATTTTGCCTGCCTGGAATGTGTCCTAGGAACTCTGCTCATGCCTTTAAAGGGAGGACAAAAAGGTGCATGTGAGTGTGTGCAAAAACTAGCCTACCCTACAAAGGTAAATTTTACATTCATTGCTCTGCACACTCTCACTACTGGTATGTGGCCCTGGAAGGTTATGCAGAAGGGAATATGACCCTTATTCTAAAAAAGGCAATAGAGTATCATACAAATAGCATCATAACCACTCCATCCCTGTCTCCTCTCAATTGGGCCATTCCCTCACACTGAGCAGTATTAAGCAAATTTGCAACACAAAACAAAATTACAACTCAGACCCTCACTATGGGCAGCAGAAACACAGTTCCAGTTATCAATATCATTCACTTTCTCCTACTGTTTTCTTTGTTGAAGAAAACAAACTGAAAACCCCTTTGGTGTCTCCCTGTTAGTGTTGACCCTCCAGAGTTAGTCCACCACACTGCAGATTATGCAGTCTGCAGACTAAGAGGCAAATCAGTTATCTACAACTGTTTCCATTCTCCTCCTCTTCTGGAATTAGCAACAGCGTCATGGCCGGTAAGGCAACCAGGAACAGGCTAAACAGACAAATGGAATCTGCTCTCCCCGGGACCCTTTACCCACAGCAACAGTCAGCAACAAAGTTGATTGGCATCTTCTCAAGATTAAGTATATGTCTGTAAATACTGACTTTGACTGAAATGACCATACAAAGTTGGACTTTAAATGCCAATTCTCTGCCACCTACCCATTTGTCTTTTACATTTGGTCTTGCTTCCAATGTGACAGTTTGCTACTCATGCTCGTGAAATGCATGTCTTCCCTAGAAAATGACCAAAGATGTTCATTTTTGCAATGTCAGGAAGGTCAGATGCAAGCATGAGAACTGTGCAAACAAAGCTCTCAAGACCTTGTGTAGGAGATGCTTAAAGTTTTCCACAGTTTGTTTTTTTCCTAGTTATGCCTGACCTTCCTTCCAATTTGTCATGCACAAGTCTAGCTCCCAGTTACTGTAATTTTTAGAATGCAGCAGTGCTGCAATATACTGTGCTTGGTACCAAACCAAGGTGAATGTTATATAGCAGCGGTTGGAAGCTAGTCTGTAATTTTCAGTACAAAAATAATGCACACCATTTTCAGTACAAAAATAATGCACACCATCAATTGGTATTCACAAGAAAACAAATACTGATGGAATGGCTTTGGCCATTGATATATGAGGAGGAGCAGAGAATCAGAACAACCAACTGCATAGGCCATTATGGCTGCTGTGCCTACAGTGTCACATGGGTCATCTGAATTGTTTGTCACAATGACAGAAACAGAAAACTGGAATGTTGCATGCCAGCAAACCGCCTTCAACACTGAGTTGAATGAGGGTGGCCCACAACATTTTTCTGTGCCTGGTAAGCAAATCAGGCACCTGTTATGATAAGGCACCTGCCAAGGATACAGGAGAAGAAACAAAAACTAGCCCCACTAGCAGAATGGTCTTCTGCACCAGGTTTTGGTTTTGTTTTCTTGTTCCAGCTTTCTGGCTTGTAACTCCAGTTTGTTCATTTCACCAAGAAGAGTCCTGCTGGATCAGACCCAGTGTTCCATACCCACAGTGGCCAACTAGATGCTAACAAGAAGCAGATAAGGAAACATGAGTGCAATAGCATTTTCCCCTTCATGTTCCCCAGCAACTGGTATTCTGAGGCATTATGCCTCAAAATCTGGGCTATCAGGACCAGTAGCCACTGATAGCTTTCTCTCCCACGAGTCTCTTTAATCTCCTTACAAAGCCATCTCAGCCATCATTACCTTCGGTGGTGGGGGGTTCCATAGTTTTAACTATGCGTTGTGAGGAATAGTACTTCCTTTTGTCTGTCCTGAATTTTCCAATATCCAGCTTAGGTGGATGATCCCCCCGGTTCTGGTGTTATGGAAGAGGGAGGGGAAAAACTTCTCTTTCTCCCCACCATGCACAATTATGTACATTTCCATTACACATCCCCTGCTCTCACTCACTTTTTTCTCCTAAAAAAGGACCCGAATATTGTAAACTTTCCTCATATTATTACAGCCCCCTGAACAGTTTGCGGTGTTCTTCATTGATTCACAAACATGAAATAAAAGCCTCTTCCCCAGGTTAAGTCACCAACACCCCTCTTCGTTTTGGATTCCAGGGCTTGTGTGTTATGTTTTTGTTTGACAGCATATTCAAAGGCAAATATTCACACTGCCTGTAGCAGCCTCCTAAAAAGAGTCCCTGTAGTTGCAAAATACCAAGGCTCTGAGAATCCCACCCTGCCCGTCTTCCCCACTCCTGTTTGGCTTGCCAGCCTGCTGTAAGGGTGATTAATCATCCCCATCTTCTCCCCAGCTAAGAAGACCAGCTGAGGAAGCTGTTTGGACTGATACAGGAGAAAAAGCAACCGAGGTTAGACTAGCCAGGATACAAATTACAATGGCCATCAATCTTTTTTGCTTCGGAGCAATAAGGATCATAACTTTTGCCACCAAGATGCAGGCCTGGAATAGAATTTAGCCCTGGAGCACTACATATCTTATCAGCAGAAGGAAAATCTCAGGTGTTTGGACAAGCTTCTGCATGCTGTAAAACCTCTTGGGAAAGAAAGGCCCACATATTTCTAAACTATGTCAGATGTGGCACCTGCGTGTCCAAAACAACCAAAGCATTTCCCCAGTTCAACACAACAGTTTATTCAGAGTGAAAGAGCTTATCAAGCAGAGATGGGCAACTGGTAGGCCACAAGCTGCATGTGCCCCCCCCATGGCTTCCACTGCCCTTTCTTCCTACCAGACTGTGAACATGAGGCATGGCACCACTTCACAAATATCAGGCACTCTTCTTATTTTCCTTGAGGGGAAAAGCAGTGCTAACATTCCTAATTTGGCAGAGAGAAAGAGAGAGTCAAGCACAAGTTATTCCTTAGCAGGTGTCCTTTCCAGAAAAGGAAATATTGCTAGGATTTCTTCATTTCCCCCTCCCCACAAAAAGAGAGAGTCCCTACTAGGGATTCTCACAGAATCTCATCTTAAGAAATTTGATACAAACTGATGTGATCTGGATCTCCTGAACTAATGTGCAGATAGGAACTTAGCTGCCTTCCAGCTTTTTCACTTCTTGAATGTTTCACCACAGTTCCAGGCATACACACGCACGTGTATTTGAGTGCAAAATACATTTTGAAATGCATATTTGAAAGAAAATACATTTAGCATGGTGTGTTTTGAAAGACAACAATTTTTAAAACATCTCTTTAAATGCATACATGTTTTATGTGGATTTTTATACCATTCCCCCCCCCTCAAAAAAACCCCAACAGATTCCATACTAAGTATGGAAACAGATTCATGGGAAGATGTGTGCAGAAGTGACACAGGGTGCAGTTAGACCGATTCACCCGTTCCTAATGCCTACCAGCTTTAAAACAGTGCATAACTCCCGTAAGGCATTGAGACAAGTTAAGTACAGGTCTGTTTTGTCCTGACTGTGAGCAGGAGCCCAGAGAGAAGAAGAGGTTCCTGGGATATGGGGTCCCCAGTGTAAATTTATCAGTAGTAGGTACAGTGGTATCTCGGGTTAAGAACTTAATTCATTCCGGAGGTCCATTCTTGACCTGAAACTGTTCTTAACCTGAGACATCATTTTAGCTCATGGGGCCTCCTGATGCCACCGCGTGATTTCTGTTTTCATCCTGAAGCAAAGTTCTTAACCCAAGGTACTATTTCTGGGTTAGCAGAGTCTGTAACCTGAAGCGTCTGTAACCTGAAGCGTCTGTAATGCAAGGTACCACTGTAGAAGCATCAGGCTAAAGCATCAGGACCTTGGACAGCTCCACGATGAGCCTTTCTATTCTTCCCTGCCTTGGCTATAATCCCAGGTTCCATTCCCTCTAGGATAGAGATGTTTAAAAGGGCCATATGCTGTTGGGGTTTGGGGGCTTTGCCAGCATGTGAGTAAAAACTGGGATGTCTTGGGGGGGAGCATGGGTAACTGTTTCTGACAGGGCCTCCACTACAGGGTGTTCTGGCTCAGGGTTTGAGAGGATAATTAGGCCATGGTGTTTTGGCAGAGCTTATGTCCGCTGCCTCTGTAGTCCATTCCACTTGACTCCAGGGCACTCTAAGGTTTTGGGGTTCCTTTTCTTCCGTATCTGTGCTCTTGAAGTTTGGGGCTATGGCTAGGACAGTCCTGGGCCTGTGACTGGCAGAGGGGCTCTTCTAATTGTCTCCCAATGGGTTTATCCTATGGTGACACAGGATAGGGCCTTTCTGTTGTGGCTTCCCAGCTTCAGAATCCTATTCCCTTGGAGGCACAGAGAGTGAATGCCTTAATGGGTTTCCGCCACCAAGTAAAAGCATTTCTGTTCTCCAAGGACAGAAGGGATTATTCAGTCAAAGCTGCCATTGTTATTGGTTTCTGGGCTGCTGCAGTAGTGTTTTGATTTGTATTGATTGCTTTATCTAAATATATTTTTTCTCGAGTTGTTTTATGTGGTAGAAACTGCCACAGGATTACTGGCTAAATGAGGAGCAGTCTTTCAAACTAATTCATAAAATAAGTAAATAGGACTCTTAGAGGGCAATGGCATCATGTCTTCAGAAGATCAGGCTCCCATGTGGTTTGTCCAGAGGGTGTGCTCTGCAGCTCCACAAGTTGGCCACAGCTGGCATAGTCAGTTCATTCACACTTAAATACTGACAGCCACATAGCACTGTTTAATGTGAATAGGCCCTTTAGTATTATCATTGCTGGATTTTCTAATAACTTCTTGGTATATTTAATATATAATTGTGAATATGCTTAAGGGACTCTGCAGCTGTAGGCTATTTTTGCAACTGATTATGTTAAATCTGCTGTTTTTATTGCTTGTTTTGTTTCCAAAAGTTGAGATAGAGGACTTTAGTTATGTGTTGATCTTTCTGTATTTGTGTCCATCTCCCCACACCTGTATTATATGATATCAAATGCATCACATTTCCCACCAGGTAGCTGCACACTTCTGAGAGCCAGCATGGTGTAGTGGTTAAGATCTGGTGAATCGGGTTCGCTTCCCCGCTCCTCCACATGCAGTTGCTGGGTGACCTTGGGCTAGTCACACTTCTCTGAAGTCTCTCAGCCTCACTCACCTCACAGAGTGTTTGTTGTGGGGGAGAAAGGGAAAGGAGATTGTTAGCCACTTTGAGACTCCTTAAGGGGAGTGAAAGGCGGGATATCAAGTCCAAACTCTTCTTCTTCTTCTGCACCTGCACTGCCCTTCCTCACCACTGCAGGCTATTAGACAGGTGGGCAGGGCCTTCTACCTATCAATCATCTAATGTCACAAGGGCATCTAGCTACCTACATGCCTTTGTGGGGGTGAAAGGTACACAGGTGACATAAGATCCTGCTCTCATACCACACACACACACACACACACACACACACACACACACACACACACTGCCTTCATTGCTGGACCTTTGTGGTTACTTGAAGGAAAGGGCACATAAATTACACATCACACATAAATTATAACTGAAACCCAAACTGGAAATTGTAATAAGGCTGTAATCCTGAGCATGTGATTGCAGGAAAAATAATTGAACCAATTGAAAAATTGAAAAATAATTGAACCAATTGAATAATTGAAATATTTCCTCTAAATAGAGGAAATATGTTCATTATAGAAGCATCAATATGAAATAAGCATGCCATTTGTGCTTCAGGCAAAGCCTCCCCCCACCTCCTGGAAATGCATTTTGCCCTTTCTGTGTGTCCCCTTCCCATCTTTCTTTCTGGTACCACCACTAGATCTTTGATAGACACATTTCTCCCATACACCAACTAGCTAGTTATCACAGTTTGATGTATCCCATTCAGACAAAGGCACTTTCGGAGGATGTGGAGCAGGAATGGTGAGGGTCCTGAGCCTAGTGAGAGTCCTGAGCAGGGGTACCAACATGAAAAAGATATTGGGGGGACAGGTAAGCCCCACCTCAATAATCAATCCCAAAACATGGAGCATGCACACCATTTGAATGACAATGCCCATCAAATGGGGGCTGGGACTGAAATCTTTTATGGGGGGGGTGAAAGGACCTTGGCCCCTAGGAGTTGGCACCTATGGTCCTGAAGATCAAATGAAGACTCTTTGATGGCTGCATTTGGCCTCCAGGTCCTGAGGTCCCCTATCCCTGCACTATGTAAATGACCTGCATTGTTTTCATTCCTTTATATTGAATCGTTTTTGAGACATGGGAAATATATTTCAAAGGGACACAGGAATCTGCCTGATACTTGGCCAGACAATTCTTCCATCTAGCCTGAAAGGGTCTCAGGCAGAAGGTCTTTACATCACCTGCTACCTGATCATTTAACTGAAGGTAGCAAGGACTGGACTTGGGAACTTCTATATTAAAAGCATAACCCTGCAAGGGGGCAGGGCCAGTCTTTGCAAGCTGGTTTATTCTTGCACTTGACAGATGTGCTAATAAAGTGTGCAGGGGCTGGCAGCACCTCGGGTCTGTGGACAGAATACTATCAATGTTATTACATTAAATACCAAAGGGAAATTTAGAATGATCTGTCACTTAGTTCACGAGCCTCTCAGCTAATTAGTAAGCAGGAGTGAGAGAGGCCTCAAAGGAAGGACCTCATGTTAGAGCATATAATGTGCTTCCGCATTTGCAGCTGTGCTCCAGTTAGAATGGGAAGCACCCGAATATATATATATATATATATATATATATATATATATATATATGCTTTCATAGATTTTCACGGGTACAGGAATGCAGGTTTTGGTGTCTTCGGGTGTCTTCCCGTGTAAAAGTCGGGGTGTCTGGGCGACGTTTCGACGAGGTCTCACTCGTCATCTTCAGGCTGGTGCTTTCGGCTTCTTGTTACTGGAACAGAGCTCTGTTCCAGTAACAAGAAGCCGAAAGCACCAGCCTGAAGATGACGAGTGAGACCTCGTCGAAACGTCGCCCAGACACCCCGACTCTTACACGGGAAGACACCCGAAGACACCAAAACCATATATATATATATATATATATATGCTTTCGTAGATTTTCACGGGTACAGGAATGCAGGTTTTGGTGTCTTCGGGTGTCTTCCTTTCCAGTAACAAGAAGCCGAAAGCACCAGCCTGAAGATGACGAGTGAGACCTCGTCGAAACGTCGCACAGACACCCCGACTCTTACACGGGAAGACACCCGAAGACACCAAAAAGTTCCAGTAACAAGAAGCCGAAAGCACCAGCCTGAAGATGACGAGTGAGACCTCGTCGAAACGTCGCACAGACACCCCGACTCTTACACGGGAAGACACCCGAAGACACCAAAACCTGCATATATATATATATATATATATATATATATATATAGCATAACATCCAGGGACTGCCTCATCTATTTATGCCTGTTAAGTGAATGCTTGTCAAGTCCCTGAGTCCTCCAACTATTAATGGCAACTGTGCTTTTCCATCTGGATGCCTGAACCGCGTATAAAAATAACCATTTGGATAGAGGTGTCATAAAAAAGATTTGATTGAGAAGTGTGCCGCTTAGAATCTCGGAACGCAAGCAAGACAGCTGGCACTAAAGCACAAAACTGGGAGCAAGGAGGCCAGGGGAAAACGATATTTGAAAAACTAGCAGAAGCTGCTCTGTTGGACATCCTCAAGAGGCCTAGTTTTTCTGAAAGTGCACTAAAGAGGCCAAGCTGAGTTTTCAAGTGACCTGGGTTGTAAAAGAAAGCATATGAATATTACGGTGACGCCAGCCTCATTCCAGTTTAGGTTTAGTTGGTTGTCAGTGCTGCTGCTGCTGCACTTTGTTTTAGCATCTTTCTGAGAAATCAGCAATGAAAGGAAATGCCATCATCTCACTAACCCATGAGATATTCTAAGGCTGTGTTCACATTTACACTTACTGTGCATTTCAAGTTTTCAATCCCTGTTCACATGACATTATCTAAAATGCATATGTATCTTGAACAAGGTTATAAAAATCCTACTGTTTTATGCATTGTTTCTCTAACCAGCTCAAATCCAAAGTCAGGGGTGGGGGTAATTTTTCATCCCAATTGTCACCTGCCAGTGGTGAGTGGAGCTAGAGACAAAAGTAAGTAAATTAATAGATGTACTTCATTAATATGAAATACATGTGTAATTCATATTAATGCTTCTATAATGAACATATTTCTTCTAAAGAAAGTTCAGTTATTTTTGCTGCAATCACATGATCAGGATTACAGCCTTAAATTCTCACCCCAGAATGAACTACTTTCTATGTTGGTGCCTCAGTTTATTTGGTGCAAATAATGTGTGGGTCAAGTAGAGCTCTCCAGATGTTGCTGGACTCTAACTTCCATCATCCTTGACCACTGGCCACACTGGCTTGGGCTGGTGGGGGAGGGTTGAAGTTCAACAATATCTGGAGAGCACCACATTGGTTAGCCCATTGTGTAATCTGTAGACCAGGGCTGGGGAACTGTTGGCCCTCCAGATGTTCCTAAACTACAACTCCCTTCAGCCCCAGAAAGCATGGTCAATAGTCAATTGTAGTCGTGCAACATCTAGAAGACCAAAGGTTCCTTACACCTATGGTAGGCAACAATGCCCTATCCCATGCTATTATGTTGCAAATCTTTTCTTGGTCATTTCTTCTCTTGTACCAAATATATACTTTTTCCCGCTGTGCCCTGAAAATCTCATTCTGTATTTTTTCCTCACACTGTGCCCTGAACATTTTATCTCTGAACATTTTTATTGATGTAATAGTTCCTTGTTTCATTATATTTTGTGTCTTGTTAAAACACATGTGAACTGAAGCACTGTCTCCAAACTTGCTAACGGTGGAAAAATTGGTTCCATTGCTGAGCTTTATTTTTGACTTCAGAATATTGCATTGAGTTTAGAGCTTTCTGGGGTTAGGGTCAACCCACAGCCAGCCCCAAACATTTTGATGTATGATGCAAATAACAAGATAGTGCATGCACACCCCCTAATTCCACATACAGAAGCCAACAGTCAGTTGGGTCTTACTTCTACAATGGTGATGGGGCAGTATCCTCCAGTGCGCCTGGAAAGAGCAAGTTTGTTTAGGAGATACACACAGCTTTGGTTTCCAACAAAGAAGAATGTCAGAGGCAGAGGCCCCCTGTCTGAATGACACTCCCTCTCCCCCAGAAAGTGAGATGGATAGCTTGGTTGGTTAGAGCATGGTGCTGATAACACAAGGTTGTAGGTTCAATCCCCATATGGGACAGCTGAATATTCCTTAATTGCAGAGGATTGGACTAGATGATCCTCAGGGTCCCTTCCAACTCTACAATTCTATGATTCTATGTACATAGCTTCCAGGTATCCAGGCTCAAATGCTATCTGCACAGATAATTCTGGCTCTATTAAGAGCGTTGTCTAGACAATTAAGTACAGGGATCATCTTCTTGTGTCAGACTTTTATTATACAAACAGAATTAAAAGGTCAAAAGTAAGGATGGGCCAAAAAAGACAATACTTCACATAATTCATTTCCCTTCATCTTAAAGAAGGCAGATCCGCAAAGCAGTGACATGCATGTGTATGATTCATCCTCTGGTCACCCCTAGCCTGAGAAAAAGACCTTGGGGTGACTTGGTTACTATATAAGTCAGGAACTGGAACACATCAACAAGTCCAGGCTAAATTGGTGGTTTTCCACATAGGCACCAACACTCAGACTTGCATTCTCCAAATACTCCTATGAGACAAGCTCTGATCCC
Organism: Podarcis vaucheri; assembly: GCF_965113315.1. Taxonomy (NCBI): domain Eukaryota; kingdom Metazoa; phylum Chordata; class Lepidosauria; order Squamata; family Lacertidae; genus Podarcis; species Podarcis vaucheri. The sequence continues at coordinate 65,025,157 of NC_138764.1, read as the reverse complement.
TAGTTCATAAAGGGACATGAAAATGGCATTCCTCTGGCTGTCCTCTGAGACTTCAGTTCTCTATTCAATGGCTATATATGAGGTGGGCAGTCATCTCAGCCATGTAGGATCTGTCACAAGAACATCCAGGGAATTTCAGAATGAATTGGGGAGGCTGACACCACAACCACCCCACCATCTTCCAACATTTGCCATTGACGCAGCTGCCCAATAGTAATCCCAAACCTGGTGATAGTAAGAATATCCTATTTTCTTCTCAATCTGTATAGTGAACATCTAGAATACTGCTGCTAGTGTGTAGTAAGACATTCCATAGGGGCAAGATTCAGCAGATGCCACATAAATGGCTAAGCCACAGGACCCAATAGCTAACTTCTGGACTTTCTGTACTCTGCAAAGTGAGCAATCCTTTCATCGTAGTCATTTTTCAGGGCAGGTATTTCTGTGAAAGAGCCAAAGGAAAATTAATTTTCCAATAACTGTTTTACTAATGAGTTTGCAGGGCAGCAGTTGAAGAAGGAGCAAAAAGGGTTTTCTTGTGTGTGTGTGTTTCTTTGTGGCTCATTAGCTGTTTTCCCTGTGTAAAGGTCAGAGGGGGCAGGGTTTCTGTTGAGGCAGGGGATTAGCTGTGGGAGGAGCTTATCAGAGTTTGCAGGGCATCAGTTGAAGAAGGAGCAAAAAGGGTTTTCTTGTGTGTGTGTGTTTCTTTCTTTGTGGCTGATTAGCTGTTTTCCCTGTGTAAAGGTCAGAGGGGGCAGGGTTTCTGTTGAGGCAGGGGATTAGCTGTGGGAGGAGCTTATCAGAGTTTGCAGGGCAGCAGTTGAAGAAGGAGCAAAAAGGGTTTTTCTTGTGTGTGTGTGTTTCTTTGTGGCTGATTAGCTAGCGGCGCGCGCAGTTAGATCCATCTTTTAGATTTAGGGGAGCTAGTCTCAAACGTTTGTTGGGGGAGATCTAGGTGTTCTTTTGTGTGGGGGAAGTTATTTGTCCTGTCTTCAAGCTTTTTATGATGGAGGACCTCTGTAGCCAACCCCAACGACACGATCTCAAGATGGAAGGGGAGGGAACAGCTGCAGTCACCTGCGATTCCTGCGCAATGTTTGCCATCTTGCCAAAGGTTGCAGGCAGCTTTACCTGCAGCAATTGCATGTTGATTGCCCTCTTAAAAGACAAAGTCCAGCAACTGGAGGAACGTGTAGCTACGCTCCAAAGAATTAGAGAACTGGAGCTCTTCTTGGAAGCAACAGAGCACACCGTCTCCACCAAGGAGGAGACAGGGGACTCCCCTGAGAAGGAGTCTAGTTCACCAACACAGGAGCCAGATATATGGAGAAACGTGACTCAAAGAAGTAGGAGGCCCAGGGTTCACTCTGATTGCTTAGAAATACACAATCGCTTTGAGGTCCTCTCCCCTAGCATGGAAGACGAAGAGCAGACTCCATTTGAGGATCTCTCCCTCATTACAGTCGATCAGGTATATGAAGACGAGCAGCAAAGTCAGTCCTCAGGGAATGTGCAGGCGACCTTGGAACGGACAGCTCACGGAAGAACCCCGACCAAACCCAAGAGGAGGCGTGTAGTGGTGATAGGGGATTCCCTACTGAGGGGAACAGAAGCAGTGATCTGTGGGCCTGACAAGATGTCTCGGGAAGTGTGCTGTCTCCCCGGGGCTAAGATCCAAGATGTAACTGAACGACTGCAAGGAATCATAAAACCCACTGACGAATACCCCTTCCTCTTGGTTCATGTGGGAACCAATGACACTGCAAGCAATAGCCTCCAGAAGATCAAAAGAGACTACGAGGCTCTCGGCAGGAAATTGAAGCAACTAAATGCACAAATTGTCATCTCATCTGTCCTCCCAGTTGAACGACGTGGCCCAGGGAGAGAGGGGAAAATAGTGGAAGTGAACAGCTGGCTTCGCAAATGGTGTAAACAGGAACGGTTTGGATTCTTAGATCACGGACTGCAGTTTCTTGAAGATGGACTTCTGGCAAGTGATGGGCTGCACCTCACAACGGTTGGGAGAAATGTTTTTGCCAAAAATCTCAGAAACCTCATCAGGAGGGCTTTAAACTGACTAATGTGGGGGAGGGAGACAGTGCTCCTGAAGGTAGGAGTCTATCAATTAATGAAGATGATCATCCAAATGTCATAGACCAAACGGAGCAAACAGCACGCGGACCTAGTGGTGGGAGGAAAAAATCCTTAAATAAGAGACACGGGGGAATGATTAATGGACTTCAATGTCTGTTCACTAATGCGCAAAGCATGGGAAATAAACAAGATGAGCTTGAGCTCTTGGTACAGCAAACTAAATATGACATAATAGGCATCACTGAAACCTGGTGGGATAAGTCCCACGATTGGAATGTAATAATGGGGGGATACAATCTATTTCAGAGAAACAGACCAGACAAGAAAGGAGGAGGAGTGGCGTTATATGTCAGGGATGTGTATACCTGTGAAGAGATCCAAGATTTAGATCCTCAAAGCCAAAGTGAGAGCATTTGGGTCAAAATTAAGGGAGAAAAGAATAACAGAGACCTCATTGTGGGAGTTTACTATAGATCCCCAAGCCAAACGGAGGACATAGATGATGCCTTCCTGGAACAGATGGCCAAGCATGCAAAAGGAAGGGAGATAGTAGTAATGGGCGACTTCAATTACCCGGATATTTGTTGGACGTCAAACTCAGCCAAGAGCATAAGGTCAAACAGATTCCTCACTGGCCTTGCAGACAACTTCATTGTCCAGAAAGTGGGAGAAGCAACAAGAGGAACAGCCATTTTAGATCTGGTCCTAACCAATGTTGATGACCTGGTTAGTGGGGTAGAAGTGGAAGGATCATTAGGCGCGAGTGATCATGCTCTTCTGAAGTTTACTATACAGCGGAAAGGAGCAGCCAAGCATACTAGGACTCAATTTCTTGACTTTAAGAAAGCCGACTTCATAAAACTTAGGGAAGTGCTGGGTGAGATCCCATGGACAACAATACTAAAAGGAAAGGGAGTTCATGATGGCTGGGAGTTTGTTAAGAGGGAGATGCTAAAAGCACAACGTCAGGCAATACCAATGAGACGGAAACATGGAAGGTGCCTAAAGAAGCCAGGGTGGCTATCTAAAGAACTTTTAACTGAATTAAGATTAAAAAAGGATGTGTACAAAAAATGGAAAAGGGGGGGAACCACCAAAGAGGAATTCAAACAAATAGCCAGCACGTGTAGACACAAAGTCAGAAAAGCTAAAGCACAGAATGAACTCAGGCTTGCTAGAGAGGTTAAAAGCAACAAAAAAGGCTTTTATGGGTATGTTCGTAGCAAAAGGAAGAACAAAGAAACAATGGGATCACTCAGAGGAGAAGATGGTGAAATGCAAACAGGGGACACAGAAAGGGCTGAACTACTCAATGCCTTCTTTGCCTCAGTCTTCTCAGATAAAGAAAACAATGCCCGACCTGAAGAATTTGGAGCAAATGATTCAGCAAAGGAAACACAGCCCAGAATAACTAAGGAGATAGTACAAGAATATTTGGCTAGTTTAGATGTATTCAAGTCTCCAGGGCCAGATGAACTGCATCCAAGAGTATTAAAAGAACTGGCAGATGTGATCTCAGAACCACTGGCAGTCATCTTTGAGAATTCCTGGAGAACAGGCGAAGTCCCGGCAGACTGGAGGAGGGCAAATGTTGTCCCTATTTTCAAAAAGGGGGAAAGAGAGGACCCAAATAATTACCGCCCAGTCAGTCTGACATCAATAGCAGGGAAGATTCTGGAGCAGATCATTAAGCAAACAGTCTGTGAGCACCTAGAAAGGAATGCTGTGATCACCAATAGTCAGCATGGATTTCTGAAAAATAAGTCATGTCAGACTAACCTGATCTCGTTTTTTGACAGAATTACAAGCCTGGTAGATGAAGGGAACGCAGTGGATGTAGCCTACCTTGATTTCAGCAAGGCATTTGACAAGGTGCCCCATGATATTCTTGTAAAGAAGCTGGTAAAATGCGGTCTTGACTATGCTACCACTCAGTGGATTTGTAACTGGCTGACTGACCGAACCCAAAGGGTGCTCATCAATGGTTCCTCTTCATCCTGGAGAAGAGTGACTAGTGGGGTGCCACAGGGTTCTGTCTTGGGCCCGGTCTTATTCAACATCTTTATCAACGACTTGGATGATGGACTCAAGGGCATCCTGATCAAATTTGCAGATGACACCAAACTGGGAGGGGTGGCTAACACCCCAGAGGACAGGATCACACTTCAAAACGACCTTGACAGATTAGAGAACTGGGCAAAAATAAACAAGATGAATTTTAACAGGGAGAAATGTAAAGTATTGCACTTGGGCAAAAAAAATGAGAGGCACAAATACAAGATGGGTGACACCTGGCTTGAGAGCAGTACATGTGAAAAGGATCTAGGAGTCTTGGTTGACCACAAACTTGACATGAGCCAACAGTGTGACGCGGCAGCTAAAAAAGCCAATGCAATTCTGGGCTGCATCAATAGGAGTATAGCATCTAGATCAAGGGAAGTAATAGTGCCACTGTATTCTGCTCTGGTCAGACCTCACCTGGAGTACTGTGTCCAGTTCTGGGCACCACAATTCAAGAAGGACACTGACAAACTGGAACGTGTCCAGAGGAGGGCAACCAAAATGGTCAAAGGCCTGGAAACGATGCCTTATGAGGAACGGCTAAGGGAGCTGGGCATGTTTAGCCTGGAGAAGAGGAGGTTAAGGGGTGATATGATAGCCATGTTCAAATATATAAAAGGATGTCACATAGAGGAGGGAGAAAGGTTGTTTTCTGCTGCTCCGGAGAAGCGGACCCGGAGCAATGGATCCAAACTACAAGAAAGAAGATTCCACCTAAACATTAGGAAGAACTTCCTGACAGTAAGAGCTGTTCGACAGTGGAATTTGCTGCCAAGGAGTGTGGTGGAGTCTCCTACTTTGGAGGTCTTTAAGCAGAGGCTTGACAACCATATGTCAGGAGTGCTCTGATGGTGTTTCCTGCTTGGCAGGGGGTTGGACTCGATGGCCCTTGTGGTCTCTTCCAACTCTATGATTCTATGATTCTATGATTCTATGATTCTAAATATGCCAAGAAAAACTACTCCTGCTGGTTTTCTCCCCCCTTGGGGTGGGGAATGCCTCATCCTTGAATAGCAGCCACTCTGATTGAAAAACGGTAATGCAGGCCCAGTGCCTCTAGCTGAAAGCTTACTCGTTGCAAAGCTGGGAAGAAGGTAGAAAGAGCTGTCAGTAATATGCTCCAAAGCTATTGGTGCATCAGTAAAGCTGCTAGCACATTTGCAAAGCTAAGCAGGGTCTGGTATGGTTTCAAACTGGATGGGGAACAGTACTGCCCCCTGGGTGTGGTGAGGTTACCTAGGGGGCTGCTAAGAGACGAGTGGGTAGCAGGGTGGCACTAAAGGTGTAAATGACTATCAGACTTTGAAAAGTTGGAATCACTGGATCAATTCATCAATTTTGTTGAATTAAACTCAATAGTTTTAATTGGATTTTGAATGAATGGGCAATTAATTGTTACCATTTTCAATTTTATTACGTTACTGTCTTTCTTTAGTGGGTTGGGCAAGCTGCTGCTCTGAATAATGCTTTTTGTAGGATAGGGGACACTGGGGATGAATTTATGGGACCAAGTAGGGGTGGCGCTGTGGGTTAAACCACAGAGCCTAGGACCTGCTGATCAGAAGGTTGGCGGTTCAAATCCCCATGACGGGGTGAGTTTCTGTTGCTCGGTCCCAGCTCCAGCCAACCTAGCAGTTCAAAAGCACATCAAAGTGCAAGTAGATAAATAGGTACCGCTCCGGCGGGAAGGTAAACGGCGTTTCCGTGCGCTGCTCTGGTTTGTCAGAAGCGGCTTAATCATGCTGGCCACATGACTCAGAAGCTGTACGCCAGCTCCCTCGGCCAATAAAGCGAGATGAGCGCCGCAACCCCAGAGTCGGCCACGACTGGACCTAATGGTCAGGGGTCCCTTTACCTTAGGGGTGGCCCAAATAAGTCTGGGAACCACTGATCTAGCCCCTGTGACTCTCCCAAGGTCATGCCCCCTCCCTAGCCACAGTCTCCACTACTCCTGCTTCATACAGACCTTGAGTAGTTTTGCCTGGCTGGAATGTGTCCCTGAACTCTGATGATGTCTCCTGCTTCCCTGGATAGAGGAAAGAGAAGTGTGTATGGAAACTAGCCTACAGCACAATGGTTAAACTTTCCATTTCCTGTACCAGCTATTATGTACCTTTAGCTCTCTGCTTCCTATACAGTAGATTAGAAAATAAATGCATCCCTCTCCACTACCAGCCAGGTCTCCCAAAGTGTGTACCAACCATCTCCGGTTACGGATGGCAATTCCCATTTTATGTGTTAGTAGGCCTGGCCTGCAGAGCACGGCTCAGAGTCACAGATTCCTAGCTCAAAGGAGTTTAATTTCCTCAGCAGGGTTCAAAGCCAATGCACCTGGGACTGTGAACAATTAATTTTCCAAATCTACAGAACGATCAGCTTCTGAGGGAAACAATTAGCTGGTCACAAATTGTAATTGTCATCTCACTTCTGATTTTAATTTGGACTAATGAAGGCTAAATGGTTCCGTCTCACTCCTCCTCTCCGCCTCTGCCCCCTCCCAGCCCCCCACCCTCACCTGCTTCCAGTAATAGCACTTGCAAGATTTTGCATTCAGAAGCAAACACAGCAATGTCTCCTTTTCCACACTGTGAATGCAAAGATAGGCTGGTGGGGCACGAATTGCCATTAATTCCTATTGCAGTCTGCTTGTTTTCAGATATTATTTCCAATAAAAGTTTTATTTAAGGGAATTGACTGCGAGTGTCGGCGCACTCCACTTTGTCACAGTTTGTTAGCTCTGCCTGCTTGTCCTTTCAATTGTGGGAAGGAGGGTGTATTGTCATTTAATCTTCATCTCCCTAATATGACGATTTCCCCCTTTTCTAACTTTGACTCACTACCTGCTTGCTTGTGCATCTCTCTTTTCTCTGCGAGCACCTTTTGGATTCAGCATGGGTTTCTAATGAACTCATGGTCTCACGCTAAATTGCCTTTCGGTCTGGGATTTAATTTAGATTGAAGAAGGCACTTGTTAGACATTGAATACCAACTAACTCTCCGATGCAATATCTGTTGGACATTTCAGTTATGGCAGTGCAAATGGGGCTGAACAGAGCCAGAAGCATTTGGGGCTTCTGCAAACCAGCCAGGAATCCAAATGTGTGGCAGTCTCTTATTATGTGTGCAGAACGATGGATGTGAAAAATGGTCCATAGTGTTTGATTTCCTGTAAGATGGGCTCACTGCCATTTCTATATTATATATGTGGAGCAGAGGCTGAGACACAATGACTTACTTTATCCAGAGTCTCAAGTAGCAGGTTCATTGCTCACCAGATTATTAAAACCATGTCTTCACTGGCCACCCACTAGACCACCCAGTCAAAAAGATCCCAAGAACTTGTCGGTAATGGAATCCACTTTCCAATCTTCATTGTCATGATTGTATAACATTTACTAGGTTTCTCTTCAACCTGAGAACAAAATGCTACTTAATCAAGAAACCAAATCACTGAGTTGAAATTCAGTGGCTACACAACTGGAAGGACCTGAAGATTTCTAAGACAGTGGGTGAATACAGGGAACTTGTATCACTTTCCTGATGACCAAGATCTCATAAGCACAACTGTCCCATGGCTGGGCTTCTTTCACCGTAGCAGCTGTGCTGTAGCATTGCAACTGCAAACATTTCATGCTAATTGGGCCTGATTTCTTTCCCTTGTGCATATTGTGAAATGTGTCTTTCTCTGTTCAAGCTAAACGAGAATGTTATCTCTTTAGTTCAAGTTATTAGGCTTTCAGCTCTGGAAGTCCCCAGTGTAGTGGCCGAACATCTCTTTGAGAGTTTTTAAAGAGGGTTAATTGATTGCCAATTAATCCAAATTAGTTCATATTCAAGGAAGTTCAGATGTGTCAGCCGAGAGCAAGGAGAGCACTATCCACCTACCTTTTTAAAAGCTATAGAATAACCTTTGACCCAGAGACCTCTTGTTTATTAAGTTTCTCCAGTTAAACAAAACCCCAAGTATACAGTAGACAAGGGAATCTATACCTTTAATTTATTTCTGGACTATGGAGAGAAGGATTTGTCCATTTTTGTTCTTTCCATTTCTCATTTTTCTAATCTTAAAATTTGGTTCTCCACATTTCTGCAGTAATTTGTGAATTTTCTTTTTTAAAATGCTTGTGAAAAATCTTCAGCATTTTAGTGTGGATTTCTGCTAATAGATTTTTTCCCTACGCCGTTTTGTCTAAAGTAAGTAATTTCTCCTAATATAACACATTTTTATAAGTTATTACACTTTCCTCTAACATCTGCATTTTTGTATATGGTCTTTGGTTGGAGAACTGCCTGGCAAATTTCATATGAATGTGCTGTACCACTCAGTCTTCATGGTATAGAAGCGTAGGAAGCTGTGAGTTAGCCCACTGGTCAATCTAGCTCAGTATTTGTGAATCAATTCCAAAAGTTTTCCAGAAGAAGTAGACACAGTTACTGTTGTATCTCAGATTCGTAGCAGCTACACAGCTAACTTATTAAAACCTACTGGGAAATACTGCTATTCCAGTTTAGTTTCTTGCAAACAAAACTACAAAGAAAATGAAAATGTTCCTCAAAATTGCTTACAGTTCCTAAAGCTATTTCTTTTGCATCATTCTGGTTTTCCGTAGCTGCATGCCATATAGTGGGTGTCATTATTTTGTGATTGAAATATAATACTGTCTACTCAGTTTTGTTTGTTTGATGCCTGATAGCTTTAAGATCACTCTTATTTTGGTGTTGATGTTACTCTTGCTTCTTTCTTTCCTTCTCCAATGACTGCTGATGAGCTTACATTGATTGTATAGCTGCTAGGTTATACATTGTAGCAGCTGTGTTATACCCCTCAGTCCTCACGGTTTTTGACCCTTGATGGTAAATGGCCCACTTTTAGACTTCTGGACTAAATCACCCCAGACCCACTCTGATTTAGCTTCTTGCTTACAAGATCATCTGGCTGAAGGGTGAAGCCAGGCAGCAGCTTTCTTAAGAGAGCTAGTGAGGTGTAGTGCTTAAAGCATTGGACTAGGACCTGGAAGACCAGGGTTCAAATCCTCCCTTGGCCATGAAGCTCACTGGGTCTCCTTGGCCCAGTCACTGCCTCTTAGCCTAACCTACCTCTCACAGGGCTGATGTGGAGATTAACTGAGGAGGGAAAGAACCATGTACAAAACTTTGAGATCCCTGGAGAAAAAGGGGGGATATAAATGCAATGATAAAAACAATCCCAAATCATTTAAGCAAAATGTCGTAATAGTCCCAGTCTTCATTTTCTCGGATAAGATTTACTCCCTTGAGATCCCTTTCTCAAAGCCACATATCTATAAGCAAATAGTCTGAATATAGCAAAATGCAATTTAGTCTGATTCTCCAGTTCTGCTAGGAGGTAAGTGGAATTGGGGCAAAAGTTCAAGGCTTGTTTTTCTGTCTTCTTCTCAAATCTAAACTCCTCACATTGGGCAAAAGGCAACGTATTCGCCTTCCAGCAGGAAAAAGTCTTGCAGGGCTAGAAAGAAGCCGATCAATCCATCTGCACTATCAATTTAAAGCACTAGCACTCCATTTTAAATAGTCATAGCTTCTCCAAAGGATACTGGAAATTGAAGTTTGTTAACTGTGCTGAGAGTTCTTAGGAGATCCCCTATTCCCTTCACAGAGCTACAATTCTCAGAGTGGTTTAACAACCAACCTTTATTCCCAGGGAACTCTGGAAATTGCAGCTTTGTGGGTGGAACAGGGGGTCTCATAACAACTCTCAGCACCCTTAACAAGCTATGGTGCCCAGGATTCTTTGGTGAAAGCCATGACTGCTTTAAGTGGCATGAGACTGCTTCAAATGGATAGTGCAGGTGTGGGCTTATAATAACATGGAGTGCGGAGATTGTAGCCTTTCACATGTCATTGGATTCAATCAGTCTCAGGTAGCATGGCCAATGGTAAGGGGTGATGAGATCTATAGTCTAATAACCCGTGGGAAGCTATAGCTTTTCCAGCCCTTTTCTAAGACGCAGTTAAGTGTCTAAATAAAAAGATAGTCTCCAACCTGGCATCTCTAATAATTAGATGTTGAACCATTGCCCATCTGAAGCAGGGAACCTATGAAAGTCATTTTGGCCCTCTCCTTATATTTTAGGATTTTAATCCTAAAGACACTTGCTAGAGAGTAAATCCCGCTGATCATGGTGGGACTTATATCAGAGTAAACGTGAGGAGGCTTTTATGGCAAGTCAGTTTGCTGTTCTTATAGCAACACACTGACCTGGGCGATGCCCTCTGTACTTCTGCTGGGTCACAGTGTTCATTTGATGAGCCCCAACACAAGAAACCATGTTCTGCAGATTAGCATTCTTAACCCTGTCTACCTTATCCCATTCATTATGTTTCATTTGCATGATTTCATCAAGCATCATCACTTATCTGCATGGTCCTCAGAACCATCTGCATTGAGAATAGTGCTGACAACCAAAGACTGAGATATATTATATACAGTCCATTCACATCCTCAAATCAACTATATGCTTAACATCAATCTGTTCAATAGGGGATGGTGCGAGACTTATCTGAGATTAGCTAAATCAAAGCTACGTTGTCTCCCCACTCGTGTACAAGACTTTTGGGGTCATCACAGCTGAGGAAAGGTTGAGCTCCTCATCTTCCTGCTTGGATAGGACTGGCACTGTCATTTGGATAATGGGAGGTGGTTTTAGAAGACCAAGTTTCCAGCTGCTATTATCAACAGTCATAATCATAGTGCTTCATTCATCAAGGTTTTGAGGATTCAGCAAACTAGCCTTAAGCTGCTATGATTTTATGCACTGAATGTTAATTGCATCCTGTCCTTTCTGCCGTTGTGAGCACTGGATGATCAACAGCTACATTGTAAGCAGCACCTACCCTTAAGTAAGTCCCAGACTTTCTGAGTCTCTTTTCCCGCACTTAAGTACTCAGCATTAATTGCCATGAACCACTGGTGATACATAACATCACTGAACAGTAGTCCATTTGTATATATGCTGTAGGATCCAAATTCTCAAGATGCTGCTGATCCAGACTGGTTTCAGATGTCCATCCCTCTTGTTTTCTCTTTTTTCTGTGCGCTTTTATTTTACTGGCAAGAAGACACGAGGAATATGTACTTAGGAGGCAAAGATTTATGGGTTTGGTTAAGGGTTTGTAATGAAACAAGCAGGGAAGACCAGGAGCTGATGGATGAGGGCTTTATGGCAGAAAATAGGAATTAAAGGGACTGGCAGAAGAAAATGTGGGTTTGGCAGTTGCATGAGACTAGATGCCTTGGATAGGCCAGTTTATTATTATTGGTGCAATTACACCTAAACTCCCAAAGAGCAGTAGAGTTTATTCCAGTAACATAATTGATTTCTATATTATCCATATGCCCTCAATTTACATCCCGCTAAGTCGGCAGTGAAGACAGTACAGAAGCTGGCAATGTGGGTAGAAGTGAAGTATTTTACTGCTGTAGTTTCTACTTGAGTAAACTTCTGCTGCTTTGAGAGCCTAGGTGTGAACACACACATACAACTGCCTTTGACATAGAAGTACATAACTACGTGGCTTGTCTGCTTAATGTCTGATTAGCAAAGGACATTCATTCTCTATGAGTCTTTTTAAAGGCTTGGATGGTTTGCTAGAATAAATCAAAGAAGCAGTGGGGTTTGGGCTAGTTGAGAAGCTGTCCCTGAACCTGTCCATTCAATTCAGCAGCTCGTGTGAATTATTTTTGGTCTTCCTGCTGTGTTTAATGTTAATACTTTGTGGGCATCAGCACAAAGGGTCCCTTACAAAGGTGAATTGGACTTGATATTTCATCTGTGCAGCAGTTGGGGATATCTTCCCATGTTATTTCCACGGTAGATTTTCATTCTGAGCAGAGATTCTTGAAATTTACCTTTTTTATCTTCTCTGGTGCTTTATTAAAAAATACAGCTGGGATTCTTTCCTTTCATATATCCATAAAGGCACATCTGAAAGCTTCCTCAGGCAATAACCACCTTCCTTTTTTGTCTCTTCTATGAATAGTTTGAATAGCTGCTTAGTGTTCATTCACAATGAATATTATTGTTTGCCTTTGGGGAAAACAATATTTTATCAGCTTCCACAATGCTATCTACTCTTCTAGGACTATTCCTTTCATGGTACGCATCTCTCAGTCAAGGTTGCTAGTGCCCGTTATTTTATTATGAGTCATAGGATTTGGGGGAGTCTCCACTGGGAGAATTTCAGCTGGCCATGAAGTGTCTCAAAACAGTGATAATTGCAGGTGGAAGGTCCAAAATATAAATAATGATATAATTCTAAAAGCTAAAAATAAATACTCTTTCTGGAACAGTTTGCCCCATGAAGTTCCGATTGCCTCTTCTCTAGTTGTCTTCTGATGGGACCTTCCACCTGCCTTCTGCAGGGAAGATTGACACCTTTACCTGAGGTTTTTGTGTTTTATCTGATCTGCCCTCCTCCATTGTATTCCAATACACTTTGTTTGAAACTGCTGTGATATGGTGATTTTAAATACTGCTTGCTGCCCCGAGAAATGCATATCCATTAGAATCATAGAATCATAGAGTTGGAAGAGACCACAAGGGCCATCGAGTCCAACCCCCTGCCAAGCAGGAAACACCATCAGAGCACTCCTGACATATGGTTGTCAAGCCTCTGCTTAAAGACCTCCAAAGAAGGAGTCTCCACCGCACTCCTTGGCAGCAAATTCCACTGTCGAACAGCTCTTACTGGCAGGAAGTTCTTCCTAATGTTTAGGTGGAATCTTCTTTCTTGTAGTTTGGATCCATTGCTCCGTGTCCACTTCTCTGTAGCAGCAGAAAACAACATTTCTTCCTCCTCTATGTGACATCCTTTTATATATTTGAACATGGCTATCATATCACCCCTTAACCTTCTCTTCTCCAGGCTAAACATGCCCAGCTCCCTTAGCCGTTCCTCATAAGGCATCGTTTCCAGGCCTTTGACCATTTTGGTTGCCCTCCTCTGGACACGTTCCAGTTTGTCAGTGTCCTTCTTGAACTGTGGTGCCCAGAACTGGACACAGTACTCCAGGTGAGGTCTGACCAGAGCAGAATACAGTGGCACTATTACTTCCCTTGATCTAGATGCTATACTTCTATTGATGCAGCCCAGAATTGCATTGGCTTTTTTAGCTGCCGCGTCACACTGTTGGCTCATGTCAAGTTTGTGGTCAACCAAGACTCCTAGATCCTTTTCACATGTAGAAGGGCAGGGTTGAAATTCTTATATATATCAAAATAAATAAGGGTCTCTCCAGAAGCAAAAACTTTAAAAGCCCTGAATGTGTTTGAAGTACAGGTGTCCCCCCCCCCCACTTGCACGGGGGTTGCGTTCCAGGACTCTGTGCTTATAAGCAAAAATTGTGTAAGTGGGGAACACCCTTTAGATGCCCTCTCTGATACACTCTCTCCACTCCAGACCAAAAACACTGTGTCTAAAAATATCTACAACTAGAATTGACACGCTGGGGCTGGCAGGAGGCTGGAGGACATGTAGGAATGCGGCTGCTGTACTACTACGCACACCAGCTGCTATGCAAAGAGGCTGAGCAGCCTAAACAAAGCCCTGCTGTGCCTCAGGTATCTTTGGAGCTTCCTGTGCCCTCGCTTACATCCTCTTCAGGATCTGGGGAGGGTGTCCTTGTGAGCCACAAGAATTCTCCAGCTCTCTCCTGCCATTTCCAGGTTTGAATGGAATTACTTATTTTCCAGTGTGTGTATATGTGTCAATCACATGCCTGCATCTCATAACTTTTACATAGGCTCATAATTTTGAGGGGCTGATAGTGCAAGCCGATTCATGTTTACCCAGAAGGAAGTCCCAGAGTATTCAAACCAAGGCTTGCAACACTCACTGATCATTTGCAGGCTGATAAAGAACAGATATGCACACCAAATGTGACCCATGTAGATGTGGCCACAGAAGAAAGCACATGAATGGGGAAAGTGTGGGGAAAGTGGGTTGGGTGTTTTTTTTGTTTTTTTTTTAACCTTTTGGATGAAATTGGAAGCTGTCATCGAGCGACCAAAGATTTAGAAGTGAAGCAATGCTAACGTTTGGTGTTATATAAATATTTTACTTTGCCTTCTGACTCGATTCTCTCATTTGGTTTCTTGTGTTATACTCTCAAATTGCTCTTCATGTTATTTTTGCTAGCACTAAAACTGCTAATTGATGAATTGGTGCACATAATCAATTCATTCATTAGCCACAAATTAAAATGTGAGCTTTTAATTGGATTTTAAATGGAGCTGTCCCTTAAAACGGTGCTCAGTTGTTGACGGCATTGTTGTAAACAATTATGTACATCTCTTGATTTGGGAAATATATTTATAGTTATTATTTTAAGTTAAACTAAAGCTTAATTTATTTTAGCAAGAAAAAAGTTACCATCATTAAGTATATTTAAATTAAAGCTGTCAAGTCAATTAAATAATTTTTAGTTGACCAGCCATCTCCTATTTAACTGATTGATTAACTGTTCAAATTTAAATACATTTCCTTATTAACAAAGACTGAAACTAAATACTTTTGGAGATGCTGAAGGTGAACTAATGTTTATTAAACTGTAGAACAGCACAATCCTATTCATGTTTATTCAGAAGTAAAGCCCCCATTTTCAGTGGGAATTACTTCCTAGTAAATGGGCATAGGGTTGCACTGAAAAACTATTAGTCATTCACACTCCCCAATAAATTTAAAGCACATGGTGTCACACAAAGAATTCTGGGGACTGAGGTTATACCAGCACAAAGCTACAATTCCCACAGCACACAGGGGAGAAGCTATGTGCTTTCAATGTGTGGTGTGGCTAAGGCAATAGTGATAGGAAAAGTAGCATAACACATTGAAACACCACAATCCTTCTGATTAAATTGGACTTCATTCAACTCCATCTTCAACTGATTAATCTACCAGTTGCAGTCTTGCTTCAAACAGACTGGAATATTGTGTGTGTGTGTGTGTGTGCGCGCGCGCGCGCATGCAAATTAATCACTATTGTAAAACCAGTTTTACAGAGCCCTTATAGTATATTCTGGAGAGATGGTGTGTTCTCTGTGTGTGTACATAACGAAGATGTCTCTGAACATTGTGATGTATTTTTGGTGCTTTTTATTCTGTGGCTGAAAAAGAACGAACCTTTGCTGAAAAGCTGGTTGTGTTAAGATGCTGGGTGTCAGTTGCTTGCAGCTTAACCTTCCATTTCATCCACCTTGTTTGCTTAAAAATGTTTGAATTCTTTCCACTTTTTTGTGTGAATTGAATGCACTTCAGATTTGCCTGTTTTAAAAACAACAGCAACAAAGAGCTGTAAAGTGAAGAATAGTATTGAATGCTTGGGAAATATCCAAGGTCCTTCTTCGGTTGCTTTAATGGGTCATTTTATTCCATTTCTTGTAATTTCAGTGCATCATGCTAGGGCATTTTTCCTCTATCGGTGTAAAAAAATACTGCAGTTTAACATGTCTGCCCATACTTCACTAATCACTGAGCCACTGACAATTTCAGTCCAAGCAATGGAGTCATCTTCTTGAGTTGGCATCCGGCATAGACAACCTTAAAGCAATTACCGTATTTTTTGCTCTATAGGGCACACCGGACCATAGGGCGCACCTAGGGGGTTTTTTTGGGGGGATAAAGGGGAAAAATTATTTTTTCCCCCAGCCCCCAGAGGCTGTGCGCGGCTTTGGCAGAAGCCAAGACAGCAAGCGGGATGGATCCCGCTCACTGTCTTGGCTTCCTTTTTAGCTGGGGCGCTGGGGCGGGGGAAGCCCGAGCTTCTCCAGACCCCAGAATGAGTCCGGGAGCAGGGGTGAGGTTGTGCGCAACCTCGCCTTCGCTCCTGGAGCTTGCTGCTATCTGCAAGCCTTCTGAGCCCGGAGGGGAGTTCCCGCTGGGCTCTGAAGGCTTGCAGAAAGATGCCCAAAGCCCGGGGTGCACAGCGCTGTGCTCGTCGGGTTTCAGACTGCAGACTGCTGTCTGCAAGCCTTGGGAGCCTGGCGGGAGCTCCTGCCGGGCTCTGAAGGCTTGCGGATAGATGCCCGAAGCCTGGGGTGTGCAGCGCTGCGCTCCCCAGGTTTCGGGCTGCAGGCTGCTGTCCGCAAGCCATGGGAGCCCGGTGAGAACTCCCGCTGGACTCCGAAGGCTTGCCGATAGCTTCGCTGAAGCCTGGAGAGCGAGAAGGGTCGGTGCTGCATTTGCTCCATAGGACACACAGACATTTCCCCTTCATTTTTGGAGGGGGAAAAGTGTGTCTATAGAGCGAAAAATACGGTAGATAATTGCATGGAGGTTAGTTAGATCTATCAGTATTTAGAAAATGTAATAGTAAGAAGTTGAACTTCTTTGTTCAGTAGCAGTATACCTGTGCTGGTTCCGTGGGTTACCCGAGAGGCGAGGTCCATGTCCGGTCTGTGGTCAAAGGTGGAAGCAGTCCGTAGTAGCTGAAGTTGGGTGCAGGGCAGGGAGTCGGGTGAAGTCAGGAGCAGGCTTGCAAGCAGGGAGCCAGGGCGGGTCAGGAGCTCAGGCAGGAAAGCAGGACAGGGTTCAGGCAGGAACTAGCAACCAACAATGTTGCTCCCACAACTTGGGGCTGGGGCTGGCCGGCTTTTATCTGCCCCAAGGCATAGGGCGGCTCTGATCTTCTGGTGACTCGCCTCTCCTGGCCTGGATGCGAGCACTCCTCCTGTGGGAACTTAGTTCCCTCCGCCTCTCTGCCCTGAGTCTCTGCAGCTCAGGAGAGGCTGGAGGGTTACTGGACGCAGAGGCAACCTCACCTTCCTCTGACGGGGCTGAGAGTGAAGCACCTGCAGGCAATGGGTCCTCCATCACCTCCAGAGCCAGAGCAGACTCAGCTGATGCCTGCACCTGAGGATCCAGCACAGGTGAGGACCCTTCAGGCTCATGCCCCAACCCCCTGCTCAGCTGGTTCTGGAGGCGGGGAATCTTGTGCAGGCTGGGATCCCTCGGTTCAGCATCCGAGTCCGAATCCAAGGACATCACAATACCTATAACTGCCAAGGCATTTAATATTATTTACAAATTTTACGATTCTAGATTCAGGTAGATAGCCATGTTGGTCTGACACAGTCAAAATAAATAAATAAATACCGTAAATTGTCCAGTAGCACCTTAGAGACCAACTAACTTTGTTCTGGGTATAAGCTTTCGTGTGCATGCACACTGTACAATGTTTAAAACATAATATTCCAAGAATTTTTTTTAAAAAAAGCATTCAGTGTATGAGAGAAGTCTCTTCCAAATCCATTCAAGCTCCAAAAAGCTAGATTTAAGGAAAGAGAGGCAGCACCTGTCATGTGCTGTACTTAATAGCTAAAATGAAACGTACAAGCTGTTCATCTTCACTAGTAAAGCTGGTAACATTGACCTCTCTGGCCGACATTGCATTCACTTAATAAAAAAAAAAAAGCAACAAACGGTGTGTTGGTGGGTGTTTATGATTAGATCATTGTGCATAAATTTGTCATCTTAGCTGTCAGGGCAAGTCAGGCATGGAGATCATGCATTAAAATCACGAAATGGGCTGTACATTGAGATGACAATAAAGTATTCAAAAGATGAACAGGTGGCCCTGTGCCCTAGTCTGCACAGGACTGTCCTCTATTTGAAGGGCTGTCAGAGCAGAGTCTTCTAGCGGAAGAGCTGTCCAGTCTGAGTTGGTGTAAGGCAATAAGCCATAAAAAGGGAGAGCTGCGGCTTTGAAGCTGCCTTTCAACAGTTAGCAACCAGACAGGAGGCTGAAGGTGCATAGTCCAAGCCACTAGTCACAGTATTCCTTCTATGGTGAGCATATTCCAGGCACCTACGGACACAACATTAAAACTGTGTTCATGGAAGACAATCTTACTCGGCTACGAGTGATTGCCAGAGAAAGAAGAAGATTCTATTTCTATTTAATTAGTAACTATTTCTGCATCTCTCTATCTCTCCCTCCTTCTGTGTTTGTGTGCTATCACACACAAATTTTATGGAAATTTGTGTCTTTTCCCCCCTTTGCCAAAGTGTAAAAGCCAACCAAGCTGGCCCTGTGCCTGCTAAGTCTTTTAGCTTAACTTGAGCACCATACAAGCAGTAACGATGTTGTAGTCTTACATATTGTCCTTGCTTACAATGGTTCCATGTACCCACACTGTGCATTAATCTTTTCTACATGATTTTTTTTTAAATGAAATGGACCAGACCATGTTTTTCATGGCAATATCATCCTTCTCTGAAGTAGATGCTCTTTCATCCTACACTTCTTCATTCTCATGTTTGATGTTATCATCATCTCACCTTTCATCCTAAGATCCCAGGTCAGGTTACAATAATCAGAACTATTTAGTTGTTTTGCACCTACCGTAATTTTCGCTCCAAAACACGCACTTTTTTGCTCCTAGAAAGTAAGGGAAAATGCTTGTGCGTGTTACGGAGCGAATGCACGGATCGGAGCCATGGCTGCCGTCAGTCAAGCAAAGCGGGAGCCGTTTACACGCTCTATGAGGCTCTCGCTTTGCTTGCTTTAAAGCGACCTGGAGCCGGGGAGGAGGGAGGGAAGGAGAGCCATGGCAGCAAAGCGGACGCGGAGGAGGGACAGACGCTAGCAAAGGTCTGCGCACTCTCTAAACAGAGCAATGAGGCTGCAGAGGGACAGCAGGAAAGATAAAATTTAAGCAACCAGCAGCAAAATAAAACCAACCTCTAGCTCTGAGCCACGCAGTGAAAACCAGGAAGTAAAAAAAAAGGCTGGGGATGAGGGAGAGGGGAAAACTTCGCAAATACCCCGCGTCTCAGCTGATCCGCTGGGACAGAGCAGCTTGTTTTCAGGCAGGATAGATTTGAGCATTGTCTGGGTCCTAGTGCCCCTATCTCTTTTTTGTGCTCCATTCTATTGCTGCTGGTGGCTGCTTATCACTCAGGCTGCAAGGAGGAGCGCTTTTACACAGCTAATGGCGAATCCCCTGCAATCCAAGTCCTCCTCACTTGCTCAAATCTATTCTGCCTCAAAACAAGGAGCGGAAGGAAAAGGCTGCAAACTGTTAAATGGAAAAAAAAACCCAGGCACAGGGCAAATACCTTAAGTATACCTTTAAAGCAACAGTGCTCTTTCCCTCCTTCCTCCCCGCTCAGCTCCCCGAAAAGCTCCTTCTCCACACCCCCCACGCTGCTCCTTGTCCCTTGAGTGCTTTTCCTTCCCTCCCCACTTAAAACGTGGTTACAAAGCACGGATCCACATGGATCCTCAGGATTTTTGCACTGGGTCACCCCAAATTCACCATCAGATCACATGTCTGTGGCCACAGCATGAACCACAAAAATCATACATCCACTGTTTCATTTAGAATATTTTTTTCTTGTTTTCCTCCTCTAAAAACTACGTGCGTGTTATGGTTGGGAGCGTGTTATAGAGCGAAAAATATGGTAATTTTTTATTTCTCAAAGGGAGATCTAGATTACTGAATTTACAAAGCAAATCCCTTCCCTTCAAACAATTGCTCTCTCTCTCTCTTGCAACTGTTCCCATTTTTCACACTGAATTTCCACTTCATACCTACCTTTCGCAGGGTTAGCATGTGACTAGCAACAAAGCTGGTAGGCTGTAATGAAAACATTAATTGCAATTAGGGCTAGGCCAAAAGTATTAACCATGACAAAAAAGGAGTGAAATTGAGTGTTTGGAGGACATTAACAGAAATGGCACTTTATCTGTGCCTTTTTTCAGCCATGATATTCCTCCTCTGTTCTGCTCCTCCATGTCTTTTTGCTGTGTTTGTAGCCAATTGGGATCACATAATAGCTGAGTTAGCTGATTTCACACTGCAACATAGCTAATGATGTTATATAGGCTACATGTCACCACCACAGAGGACAGAGATTGTCTGTATGGGGCAGGGGAAGATCAGTGGCTCGTGGCACTGAGTTGAGAGAGAACGCTGTCCATATACCTGTGCACCCTTGCCTTAACAAATCTCCTTTCTGAGTTACTTCTCAAAGTCATTGCTTTGTTTCCCCTTCCAGGGGTGCTCCACCACTACCCAGACCTAACAATCTAGTGTTACCCATAGTCTGTTCCTGTTCAGTTGGCAAATCATGCTAGTTGCTGGGCCAACTGTAGCAAACTGAAAGGAATCTGCCTTCCAGCAGGAACAGAGCCACAGGGGCCTCAGAAATCAGATGTCCACCTGGCACCAGACTAACTTAACTGTTCCTTAGGAGCCTACTTCCCCAACAGGTTCAAAAGTGTATAGGTTTGGGTGTCCCGAACAAGCATGTTGACAGGCTCCCTTAAGGCTTTTCAAGTGTGTGAATGCAGCTCTTAGAAAGTTCAAATTATTCGGGATGTTTCTATTCCAAAATAGAAACTACAATGTCTGTGTGTATCTATTGAATGATAAAGGAACTGAAAACGTAACTGTGTTAAAAGTATTCAGTAGATTATCAAAAAGTTAAATGAAAGGCCCATCTCCACAGCACACATGTATTTCCTGAAACATTTGCACTTCCGGCCAAATAACCTGAAATGGTGGGGAGCATCAGGGGTTAAAAACATCAAACCAGTCTGCCCCCAGTTTTTAAACAGCTGTAATTCAGTCATTTCCCACTCAATTTCCCTGAAGTTAGATAGCTCAAACCCCTCTTCTGCAGTAACCTTCATACCAACAGAGCGATCCATCTCGGTTTTATAAGAAACAAGATTTTTTGTGGCCTAAATAGACAATGTCAGTAATATGCTTCTTAAGAAGCTGCCTATGAGAAGCCTGCAAGCAGGACCTGTGAGCAATAGTTTATTGGTTGTACTGTTTTAGTGGTTTATTATTTGTGTTTTATTTTACAGTTTTATTATGACGTAAACCTCTCTAGTCCCCACTGAAGGGTTGGTATTAAATGCTTTTTTACAAATAAACAGCAGCACTCTTCTGCTTGTGATTCCCAGCAACTGATGTTCAAAGCCCTATTGCTCTGAAACTGAAGGTAGTAGCCATTGATAGTCATGATGCCAGGGGTGGTTAGTAGCCATTGATAGTCTTCTTCTCCATGAATTAGAATTTTATCTTTTAAAATGATCCAACTTAGTGGCTCTCACTACGCTTGGTAGTAGGGCATTCCATTGTTCCATTATGTACCTTGTGAAGAGGTACTTACTTTTTCTGACCCGAATCTTCCAGAATGTCCTGTTTACCAGTATTATTAAAAGGGGGGAAACTCCTCTCTGCCGTCTCCACTCCATGCATACCTTAACTACAAAACTGCTCATGCGGTTCAATAATAATAGTCACCAGGCACTGGGGGTGGCTGTTGCCATCTTGAATTTCCCTGGGGCATCTGCTAGCCATAGTAAGAATGGAACCAGGAGTCTAGATAGATCTTTAGGAGGATGAAACATGATCATTCTATGAGGCCGTGTTGCCCTACCAAGAATAATATTTATATAAAATTATCATTATTATATAACAGGGCTGGGGAACTCCAGATGTTGTTGGACTTCAGCTTACCACCTCTATCATCCCTGACCACTAGTCAAGCTGGCAAGCTAATGGATGCTGGGAGTCCAACATCATATGGGGGAGCCACAGGTCCCTCAACCCTGATTTAGGGCCTTGCATACCCCAAAATATGTAAGCAGGAAATCCTGTTGTTATTGAAGCTCTTAAAAAACCCTCTCTCATTCCTGCTGCTATTACCCCTGTCTTAGTTGGACACTCAGTATTATTCGGAGATGGTCCACAGTTGAAAGACTCACTACATGCATTCAGGAAGGGTCTGGGTGACTGGCAGGGGGTGGAGGAAAGGGGATGCGGTGGGGTGGACCATCCTGGGTGTCACCACTGAGGGGGGTGACAAAATGCCGGGCAGCAGTCACTGCGGGGCCTGCAGTGCACCTGAGCCATGCCTCTCTCCTGGGAGTAACACAGTAGCTTGGGCACTTGCAGGCTCCTTGCTGCCCCAAACGTTCCACCCACCACCTCCCCCTCAGCTGTAGGGCGGCTGAGTGGGAGGAGGCAGGCAGACTCCTTGGAGGCCCCGCAGAGAATCCTGCCCCGCCCTGCATTGGCTGGCCCTGCCCCTCGGTGTAGGGCACGCGTGCCACCCCAGGCTCCTGATTGGCTTGCTCTGCCGCTGGTGACAGGAGCCCAAGTATTGAACTGGAAAGCAGACCAGATGTGTGGTGGTGTTTCAATAGAAGCCTAATTTTGGTTCCCTACAGAGAATACAGCTTCAACATTTCTTTTTTTAAAAAACCACACACACAATCTTTGTCTCAGTGAATCATTATGAAGTACAAGGACTCGGTTGTGCTGATATTTTTTTTTCCCCCAGGAAATAATGTGCTGGAAAACTCCAAGCAGCCTTTCTTTCAGAAACCTGTGTGGGTGGAACCCATCTACAGGGGGAAACCTTCCCATACAACAGTGTGGGAGAAGGCAGATAGAAGAAAACACATTCTTGACTTAAGAGCTACAATTAAAAGAAAGCATCTCAAACAATTTAGCTAATTATTTTCTTCTCTGAAGGAGGCCTGAACTAGATGTTACCGTATATGTGAAAATAGAATTTGCACGTCTGGCTCCCCCCCCCCCCGCCCCCCAGCATCTTGTAGAACTTATGCCATAATGCATAGCTGTCAACTTTTCCCTTTTCTTATGAGGAATCCTATTTGGAATAAGGGAATTTCCCTTTAAAAAAGGGAAACGTTGACAGCTATGCATAATGGCACAGAGCTGCCACACTTCTCCACCATAGTTCTATCATTTTTTGAAGATCAAGATAGTGACAGTACTGGAAGAGTGGAACAACCTTAAAGCAGGAGTTGAGAGGTGATGCAGACATTAGGCAAATTCTTTGCACTAGGATATATCTACCTGCTGCTTCTGTCATGCCGCCTCTGCCCCTAAGCTATGGGACCTCTACATACAATTAATTATCCCTCTACTCAAGAGTGAGGCAGCTACCTCTGGCATCAGATCCTAGAGCAGAGGCAGGGAGTGTGGTGAGCTGTTGGGTGGGAGAGTTTTGTGTGACACACACAACCTGCCCTGTGCTCCCAAAGGTAGCATTCTATCCTGACAGTGGAAGGTAAGATGTTATCACAGTCATCACCGCTGTTGATGTAAGATTCAACTACTTCTGTGCATAGAATGAGGTGGTGGAGGGGAGTGGGAGGGGCCATTTTGTCCTTTGCCGCAGGTAGGGTTGCCATATTTCAAAAAGTTGGCAAAGTTGTTGAGACATTGCAGCGATTTCCTCCCAGACACTATTTCTGACAGCTGAATCTCAGCTATGTCTGGGAAATTCTGGACATATGGGAACCCAAGGCACAGGTAGCAAAATGTCATGGCCTGGCCCCAAACCTAGATTGAGATTGCATTAGTGGTGTGATTGATGCTGCTTCTTTTTTTTTATTGTCCCAGGCTTGCAAATGGACTTTCCTGAGTAGGGATTGCTAATGAAGGTTGCAATCCCAACCCCATTTACCTAGGAGTAAGCCCCGTCAAATTCAATAAGACTTACCTCTGAACAGACATTGTTGGGATTGCACTGTTTGAAATGTATGCTGTCTATCTTTCTGCCTTGAAGGCAAATGCAGAAGTCAGCTCCATGGAAGTATCTGTTACCCTAGGTGTGCGGGGTGGATTATTATTATTATTATTAAGTAGTGTTTGAATATTCAGGCTCTTGGCCAGTTTTCCCTCTAGAGAGGTAGTCAAATATCAGAGTATTACTTTACCTAATTAATTCGTTTATTTACAGAAGCAATCAAGAGCAGGGGAGGACAAAAGTTATTATTATATTTCAGGGTCCTTCCATCCCTAAGGAGAGTCTCAGAGCACTTTACTAACATTAATGAATCCGCTCTAACAGTGCCCCAGGGGAGGCATAAACGTTACTAGAACAACTTCATCATTTGGGAAATAGGCATAGCTGCCACCTGGATGGCTCCCCACCCCCAAACCACCCTGACTTTGGCCTAGCTATATTCCAATAGGCTACTTAATTGGCATAAATTAAAGTGTTAAATATTAATGAGTAAATTGAGTGATTTTTCCTGTGTGGATTAGAAATGGCATTACTGAATTTTAGTGTGATTTCCTCCCTTCTCTCCCCACCCCACATCCCCAAATTTTAGCGGGAAAAGAACAGGCATCTCCATGAGTTAAAGTCAAATGCTGGCCTAGATGCCCTGTCACCTGGCAAACAGAATTGAACCAACACAAAAGAACAGTTTATAATCAGGATCCAAAAAGCTAAGTCACACATACACATACACACACCAGAAGATCAGAGCCAATGTAGAAAGAAGGGAAAACAAAGGATGGAAAGGGAATCAGGAGGACAGATGAGACAAGCACACAAAGGAGGAGGCAAATGCCATACTATGCCAGCCAAGGATGGCTGAGGAATTTGGAGGCTCTGCGTTCCAGAGTGGTTTGCCTTTTCTGTAGCTCCCAGCTTAATATGTGGAATTAGATGTGGTCTGCTTTAGAATTCCAACTGAAGATCTGCCTTTAAACCTTCAGGTTCCCAATTCCATTTTCTCCAGGGACCACAGAATCCCCATGGGGTGCTACAGTATATAACCCATAGCAGCAGATGGGATCTATCTTCTGTACAGTCCAAGGGAGGGATGGCACATCATACATTCAACCACCCCAAGGGGCTTCTGTGAACCCAATTTTAAAGTGTTCAGCAGCTGCTGCACTTTCTAGCCATTTAAGATAGCTACAACCTTTTAAAGAAAAGGGAAGGTGATTAAAATGCAGCCGCCCCAGATCATTTGCAAAATGTAGGATTTTTTTTTTAAGGCAGGCACACACAAACATGGGAAATGAATGGAACAGACTACTGGCCAAACACAAAATTGCCACAGATGGAATTTAGACTGACCCGCCTATCCCTAAAGAACCATTGCATGGCTCAAATGCTTTGGGCCAGTTGCTCAGACAATCATTTTAGGTGGTAAGATTTCTATGTCATTTCCTGTGCATATATCCCCTTGTGAAAAAAACCTTTGGCTTCAGTAGCAAGGAGTGTGGTGTGATGCTGCTAAGCTGCTCTCTCATTACCAGCATAGCTGCAGCTTAACTGGACAGGGCAGGGTGGGACTGGGCAGCAGTAAGGTCGGGTTGTAAGAGCACTGGATGGGTTCTGCTGGTGTGTCAGTGCTGTGCTCATCTAGCTTCAGGCTGTTTGTCTGCAGACAGCTTTCCCAGTCATGTGGCCAGCATGGCTAAACCACTTCTGTCGCAAAGGGACACAGTCCTGGAAGCCAGAGCACACAGAAATGCTGTTTACCTTCCCACTGCAGAGGTACCTATTTATCTACTCGCACTGGTATACTTTTGAACTGCTAGGTTGGCAGGAGCTGGGACAGAGCAGTAGGAGCTCACCCCATTGCATGGATTTGAAGCACCGACCTTCTGATCGGCAAGCCCAAAAGACTCAGTGATTTAGACCCCAGTGCCACCCATGCATGGTCAGATGGTCCAAGGGTTAAGGAGACCAATGATCATGGGGTCAAGAGTCAAGACAAGCAGGAAGCAGCAAGGTATTGGGCTCCCAGAACGTTATTGGGCTCCGACTACCAACCCTGGATGAGATCTTCACGTCTCGCATCTTGAAGAAGTCACATAATATTCTGAGAGATCCCACCCACCCTGCTCACAACTTCTTTGAACTATTGCCTTCAGGCAGAAGATATAGGACAATGAAAACACGAACCACACGCCTTCTGAATAGTTTCTATCCAAGAGCTCTGATTGCACTAAATAATGATCTCAGGGCCAGTTGCAAGGTTTAGTAAGTAGGGAGTGGAAGGAATGAGATAGGTTTTAGGTTATGTTATGTTTTTAATAGGTCATGCTATATTCTGGATTATGTTATGTTTTATAGATTATGTCTAAATAGGATGAGAGTTCGGAGATACGTGCAAATGTATATGTGAACCCGGTCTTTGGGTGGGTGTTTGATTTTCGTTGTTGTGTATACTGTGTATATACGGACAATGACAATAAATTTATCCAAATACGAACTACAAGCATTGTTAAAAGCATCTGACTGCTGCTGGAAGCTCTGCTTAAGAAGACTGAAGCCAACTGGTTCTCATCAGTGCCTTTTCCTCTGAATCCTTGAAGGTTGGTCAGCTGCAGGTGGAGTCACTCCACATTCTCCCCCTTCAGGCTGATGTTCATCAGGCAAAGCTGACTCTTGGCGCATGACAGTAGGGTCGGTAGGCATATTCTGCCCATTGTTCCATCACTTCAGCCGTTACTGATTGGAAGCTGCCTTTCCTACAGCCATGCATGGAAGCAGGCATTCAATCTATAACTGAAGCAACCAGCTATTGACACTTAAAAAGGCAAAAGTACCCCTGCCCGTACGGGCCAGTCTTGACAGACTCTAGGGTTGTGCGCTCATCTCACTCTAGAGGCCAGGAGCCGGCACCATCCATAGACACTTCCGGGTCACATGGCCAGTGTGGCATCGCTGCTCTGGCGAGCCTGCACCAGCGCAGCACACGGAACACCGTTTACTTTCCCGCTATAAAGCGGTACCTATTTATCTACTTGCACTTTAAGGGTGCTTTCGAACTGCTAGGTGGGCAGGAGCTGGGACCGAAAGACGGGAGCTCACCCCGCCGCGGGGGTTCGAACCACCGACCATACAATTGGCATGTCCTAGGCACTGAGGTTTTACCCACAGCACCACCTGCGTCCTAAATTGACACTTATTCATGGCAATTTTTCATTTAGCTCTCCAAGTTCAGGTGTTTGGCAGCCTTCTTTTGTTTTTCACTGTCTTACATCAGGGATGGGGAACCCAGGGGCCTCTAGTTGTGGCTGGTTTCCAGCTTCCATCAGCCCCAACCAGAATAGCCCAATGGTCAGGGATTTGGAGAATTGTAATTGAACAACATATAAAAAGGGCCACAGGTTTGCCACTCCTGTCTTACATAATTGCTCTCCACCTATGACAGCTGGAGATGTAATGTAAACAACAACAACCTAGGTCTGAAATGGAAGGCAATAGATTCAGCAAAACATGAGTATAGCATACCTCTTGGTACCAGCTTTTCTGATATGAGAGAGTATCCTAACAAAGTTTTTCCTTTGGGATATTCAGCTGCTTTTCATTTCTTTAGTTTTAGAAAACATCAAATGTTTTGTTGCCTAGGTGGGAATCCTATAAATAGGTAATGCAAAGGTGACAGCTGCTTTCCATGTACATCTGAGTTTATACCTGGTTTTCTTTTTATGTTAAGATAGCTTTTTTTAAAATGACATCTCTATCAAAACAGCTCATTTGGAAATGTCAGGTCTGCTTCTGATAAGTCATCAGTCATGGTGATTGGTGCTGACAGACACCCTGTAATGGTACTGTGGTATCTAATATACTATACTGCAGTCTTTTGTAATATCATATTATTTACTTTATTCAGCCTGGCATGAAATCTCTCCTGGAGGAAAATAAAGGGAAGGGGGGTTAGAGAGGGAATCAATCCTTAGGAGGTCTTTCTGATCTCCATTTCTGGGAGCAAGAATCCCACCCATTTCAATATTGGCTTGGAGAAATAATTTAGAGGCTAGGATGCAAGTTGAAATTTGTGGTTTAAATTGTCTATATTTTAGATGACAGTGTGCTTTACACACTCCCACTCCCCTGAGTAGTAGGAAGTTCTAGGCTCAGTTTATGTGCACAGGCTGGATATTTATATAGCATTTTCCTTCTGATGTTTATTTTCAAATTTGCAAGTTGAATATAGGAAAGCAGGCAAGCACCAAGACAGACAGTGCTAATCTTTAAAGCTGCATCAGTTCCCGGGGTGGGGAGGTGGGGGGAAATGTAGCCTTTGGAGCACCACCCACACCTGCAATCCACTGCTCCCTCCTCCTCCTCTGCTGCCTCTTCTTCATCTTCTTTCAGATAACTGCAAAACTGATTTTTGTCCTCTATATTCCAATTGCCAGATCATTTCTCTTCAGTTACTATCCAAGCAGGGCAAAATACCTAATACGTCCACTTGTCAAAAGCCATTAAAGAAACTTTTCTAGCCATTAGTCCTCACTAAAAGCGTTATCTTTAACATGCAAAAGCATAGAGATAATTGTTCACTTGGCACCACACCAAATTCCTATTACAAGTAAATTAAAGTTATAAAGCACCTTTAAAAGTTAGGGTTGTAATTAATTTTGGATAGACCAATCCAAACCTTCCTTGAACAGTATGGGGGAAAGGGATTGAACTGAGCAGAGGTGTCCATCCACACAGCTCTGCTGGCTGAGATGGCCTCTCACAAGTCACCAAACAGGTGAGTGGAAGGCTGACATTCGGTGACTCTGCCAGAAGGGGACAGTGGGAAGCCCCCAAATAGGGCATTCTGGGGGCAAAGAGGGGGCTGGCCCAGGATCTGCTGGATTCTAAACCATTCTCATTGCTGTCATGCAATCCAAGCCCAATCACAATGCCAGCCTGAAGTTGGGGCAAGGATCAGGCCCAATCACCCTGCTTTCCCTTCCACCATGGCTGCTGTGAGCAGCCAGACTCGAGGTGCCATCATACTAGATGGAAGCATAATAGTTTGTTTGTAACACTGAAAACAGCCTGGTCACGTCTTGAAATATCAACCATTGGAATGGAGATGCTAGACAACCTGCTTAAAAAGATGATGCCACCTTAGGACTTAATTGACAGAGGAGTTGCATCTTGGTAGGCTTCGTGCAGTGCAGACTGGCGGCAGACGAGTCACTAAAGGAGGACTCAAAACAAGATCCAACCCACATGAAGAGTAGATGCCAAACGTCTGCTGTTTTCTTTGAAAGAGGAAAAAGCAACATCTGGTACTTGATGACTGACTGTCAAGTAATCCACCTCCAGAAGACCTCTTGAGAGTAGTCTTGGAAAAGAGTTGCGAAGGCTTCTAGGAAGCATCCTGAAATCCTTCTAGGGATTGCTTACATTGTGGCTTTTTCCACATGTGTAATAGCTGCAGGGGAAGCTCTCATATCTATGGTGGTATCCCATGTTGAGTGTTGAACAAACCCCATTGTGACATCTAGACTGTATGAAAATAAATAATATAATTAGGCTAAAATAATAGGTAATTGGGAATAATTAAACTTATCCAGAGGTGATCCGAGTTGGGTGCTGGGATTGTCAGGTCACAAGTGAAGAAAAAGGCTTCTGTCTAGGCTCAGACTCAAAAAGGAAAGATGAACAGAAACCAAAAGGGCAAAACCTCCAAAAATGCAGGCAGCTTTGTTGACATACTCCCCACAAACAGCAGCTTTACAACACACAACACACAATTTATTAGGTAATCTTATGCACAGTTGGCTAAGATTGCATGACTACAGTCTTCTACATAGATACTTGGGAGTAAGCGTCATTCACTTCAGTGGTGCATATTTCTGACTGGACAGGTTATTATGCTTGTCAACACCCTCAGAAAATTCTAATAGGTTAATAAGACATAATTTACCCTTGCAGAAGCTATGCTAGTTCTGTTTCAGGAAGGCATGTTCTTCTTTATGCTTGGTAATTTGCTCTTTAAAAACGTTTTCCATGAGTTTCCTTGGAGCAGGTGTTAAGCTAAACGGCCTGTAATTTACACAATCCACCATGGATCCCCCTTTAAAAGTTGATCTTACAATGGCTATTTTCCAGTCCTCCAGTATGGAGACTGATCTTGGAGACAAGTTACATATATTTGTTAGAGTTTCAAAAAGTTCACATTTGAGTTATTTAAGAACTCCCAGGTGGATGCCACCTGGACCTGGTGATTTGTCCGTTTTTACTTTGTCAGTAAGGCCTAGAACATCTCTTGTCAATACTATTTGCCTCATTTCCTCAGAAGTCCTAAAGTGCTGTGAGTTCTTTGGGTCTGAGCCCGCTTTTGACATACTTAATATTTTATTTGGAAATATATTTATTCTTAACCCAGGCTTTGGACTGTTGTTTTTTTAAATTTTGTTACCCACTCTTAGCCTTAAGAATGAGGTGAGCCAAGAATCTAGGTAATGACAATGCTATAGTACTACAATACTGAGACAGGCCCATTTGTGTAATTTGACAGGATAAAGAAGAATTTTCTCCTCTGCCTTTAATAGAAAGATAAACAGTGTACGTAGAGCTGGGGGAGGGAGGGGGAACATTTCAGTTGAAAGAGTGCCAAATTTACAAAGATGAGCCAGGCTCTGGCATTGAGATTGGAAGCCTGGTGGGTATCAGAGCTTGTCTGATGCCAGAACAACATTCCCAGAATGCACCAGTTCTGTCATGCTGGCATGCTTGAACTTATGATTCTGTTGCCATTAGTCAAGCTGTGATTGGAATCATAAAACACAGGTGGGGTGCTCTGTTCACACAGTCCCCACATTAGCTTGTGGTCGATGTGGGGGAAAATAATAAACCTCTGAAAAGAGGGATATCTGGATACAGCACATAAATTCCCCTCTCTTCTCTTTGTAGGACTGGGAACAGATCCAATCTTAAAAGGCAGGACAAACTGTTCATAAAAGGACAGATGCAGTCAGAAGGATGGAGTATGCATTTAATGTATTATTTGCTTAACAACTGCCTGAGATGACATTAGTGGTTCTGTCTGCTCCATCTCCAGAGCTTGGAAGGTGTAGTGAATCTTGCACATTAGAGCATGATTGGTGTGTCTACACTACCACAGTCCAAAATCTTACAGCCTAGGATGGAGAGTTTCTTGGGGGACAGACAGACCACAAGTAGATGGAAGATAATCACTGTTAAAGGTCTTAAATTGGCATTTGAATTTTGCACCTTGGGTAGAAGTTCTGCGTGATTCTAACAGCTGTCTACAACTCAGGACCAAATGGCAACAATTTCAAAGTCTGCCACTTCATTTTGTTAATATGCTTTCTTAAATTCAGGGGAGAAATGTTTCCCAATAGTTTTTTTTTATATTTAGAATGTACATTCCCTCCTTGCAACGGCTCTCAGGACAACTCACAATCAATTCAAAAGAAAACCAATCCCACTCAATGGGACATACTTCTGAGGTGACGTGTATTAGATTGCACTGCAGAGCAATAAAAGAACAACATATCAAATCAGCAAACAGAAATTAAAACTCTAGAAGAATAAAAGTAAGAAGCATTGAAGAAGAACAAAGAAGTCAGATGAGCTGATATTTTGAGGGGACTAGGAGGTTTTTTAAAGGGGTATTTGCCTGGCACAAAACAGGATTGAGTATAGGAGAGACTCCCAGGTGAAAGCCACAACCAAAAGGGCCCTTTTCTGGGCAAGGATCACCAAATGTGTAGCTCCTGAAAGGTGGAGAAACCTGGAATGATGATGATCCCTGTCCCTCGACAGGTACATGTGAAAAAAGACAGCCCTTCAGAAACTCAGGTCCCAAGTTGTACAGGACTTTAAAGCTAAGCATCAGTAAACTGAAGTGGGCTCTGAGACATACCAGCAACCACTGGGGTTGGGAGACTAGCAATAGAGTGGAGCCAAGAGCCAATGAATTCTAGTTTTGTCTCCATGCTTCTCGCTGTTGAGTTCTACTAGGGCAGGACTAAGACTAAGGAGGAGGCAACTCATGGGCAATGCCTGGTTGTAAGGAAGATGGCAGAATAGTGGCTGCTGGCTGAGGGCAGACTAAGGTTGGTGATGTATTCCCCATTTGTCTTACTGCACTAGCCTCCACTGTTCCTAACAGCCACTACTTCGCAAGGCAGCTGCCTCATATTGTATAATGAGGAGGGGGAGAACCATGTTTGAAGGCAGAGGTGGGATATAAATCCAGTAAATAGATATATAATATATGACATGCTCTGAATGGTTTCCAGCTCTGCATGAGCCTGTTCATGCCTGTGTAGGCTGTTTACTTCTCTGCCCACAGGGGGTGGGTGGGGAAGATAACTTTTCCCCTCACAAACAAACTGCGAAGCAAAGCAGGCAAATAATTCTGAAGCTTTCGAATGATATGTTGATAGGAGAATTGATATACTGCAGCTCTTTACAAGACTTTATACCTAACACATCTTTCTAAACATGGGAACAGATTGTTTATATCCATCCACAGGGAAGCCTATTACCAATTTAAATCAGGCTGCTGGGAGAGAATCAAAATCATGTTGATGGTGGTTCCTTTAAGAGGAATTAATCAAATGTTACCAATCGGTTATGTCTGATTTGAAGATCGGGGCTGCCAAAAAAATTGTGATGCCTTTGCACAGGGTGCTATGTGCCATTCTGCCTTCTCTTGTACGGTCCTGAGCAATGCACTCTTATTGAGCCCCACAGGATCAGATCCTCTGGTGAACTCTGCTTGCTGCTAATTCTTATCCCATATGCGGCTTCCCCTTATCAATTCAAGTGTAGCGATTTGTTCTGTCACAGAAACAACCCGAGGCCATGAATCTCATCAGGGTTGCAGCCTTATCTGTCAGCTCCGAGTATGATAGACAACACTCTTTATCCCCAGTGGGGCTGTTGAGCCTCCCACTTAGTGCAGATGAACCTCATACTGTGTGGCACTGTTCTGATTGCCTGAAAGAGTGTGTGTGTGTGTGTGTGTGTGTGTGTGGCTCTTGGGATAGTGATGTATCAAGCACCCTTTCAACCTCTTGCCAAAGTCCTAAATCTCTCGTTCCTTGAAAAAATATGACCTTATAAATCCCTTCCTGCAGCCTGCTCCTTTGTAGTCTAATCCTATGAAGGTTTTTAAATGGGTTAGCTGGATGCAGGCTTTACAGATCCGTTTCCTCATGTTTTGATATAATAAATTGCTTTTTGCACACCACCTTGAGCTGTAAAGATCAGGGCAACAAAAATCCAAAAAGTAAACTAAAAACAAGTAAAGTATGTGAGTTATAAGGCAGCGTTCATAAAGGAGAGGGCTGTTGCCAGTAGCCATTGGCGAATATATTCAGGGAGGTTATAGCATCCTTCCTGCTTGTATAAATGTTTATCTTGGGATGGCAACCCTTTTAGCTTTCTTCCCATGTTCCTTGTGTGCAGAGGGAATGGGTGTTGAGAGGGGCTCCAAGGTTGTGTGTTTATCCAAAGGATAGGGAACCTTTTCCAGCCCGAGGGCCACATTCCCTTCTGAAAAACCTTAGAGGGGCCACATGCCAGTGGTAGGTGGGGCCAGAGGTGAAAGTGGGCAAAGCAATGGCTGTGACTTTTACCTTTGTACAGTAGACTGGTTTGTAGACATTCACAAGGCCCTCTTTATCTTTCATTCAGGCAAGCACAAAGCATTACCAATAAAAGCTTTCTGCTCTTCACTTCTCTCTCCCCTGCAAATGGCGGCAGCAACAGAGGGATCTTGCGATTGGGGCAAACTGTGTGGGAGGGGGAGTTTTGGGTGAGCTGCGGAAGGAGTAACGTTGGCAATGGGGTGGGGTGGGTAGGTGGGGATGAGGGTATTGAAGGAGCTGTGAGGAGACAGGGTGTGTGGCAAGGTATAAAGGGAGGGGGTTGGCAAGAGGGTGATAGGTTTGGCAGGGGTGGCAAGCAATGTGAGCAGGGGTAGAAGCTTCAAGTATATAAATGGGAAAAGAGAATTTACATGCATGTAGAGTGTGGTGCTGTGGGTTAAGCCACAGAGCCTAGGACTTGCCAATCAGAAGGTCAGTGGTTCGAATCCCCACAATGGGGTGAGCTCCCGTTGCTCGGTCCCTGCTCCTGCCAACTAGCAGTTCGAAAGCATGCCAGTGCAAGTAGATAAATAGGTAATACCTTCCAGCAGGAAGGTAAACAGTGTTTCCGTGCACTGCTCTGGTTCACCAGAAGCAGCTTAGTCATGCTGGCCACATGACCCGGAAGCTGTAAGCTGGCTCCCTCGGCCAAAAAGCGAGATGAGTGCCGCAACCCCAGAGTCGGCCACGACTGGACCTAATGGTCAGGGGTCCCTTTACCTTTACCTTAGAGTGCATGCAGATATAGCCTAGAGTTCATGATTAATGCCAAAATTGCTTCTAATCAAAAGCCAGACACTAAGTTTCCTGTACAAGTTGATATGTATCATTCCCATCCTAAAGGTGGTAGTCTGTTACACACACACACACACACACACACACACACACACAGAAGGCTCTGGGGAATTCTGAATTTAGGTTCCACGTGAGCTTATAGGTCGCAATTGCTCCTTGGTAGATAATTTGAAAACCAATGACTTGTCATAATTTAAAACATATAATGTCTGACATGAGGGAATATTCATTTTTAGAAAGCATTTAAAGTGATGCTTCTCCTCTTTGGTGTTTGATAGATAGCATGCAATGGTAGTTTGTATTTGGCAGTTGATGAGACAACTTATTCCATTTTATGTTTGAAGCCTTCAGACTTAAAACATTCAAGAGGCTTAATTAGTATCCCTGAGAAGAAGGAAAACTGCTCAGACTTGTGCTTTCTAGACACCCCATCTCCCATCAGCCCCAGACAGCACAGCCAATAGTAGGGGATGATGAGAGCTGTAGTCTAGCAACATCTGGAGGGCTACCAATTTTCCATCCCTAGCATAAAGAGTAAGCAGCTATTCTATCAGACACCACTCTAAAGCTAAATGGTAGCACTTACGCTTTTGTGATTTAATTGTGTTATAAAAGAATTATCCACTAATTATCAAAATATTGGGCTGATAACCACTAG
This sequence comes from Podarcis vaucheri, assembly GCF_965113315.1. Taxonomy (NCBI): domain Eukaryota; kingdom Metazoa; phylum Chordata; class Lepidosauria; order Squamata; family Lacertidae; genus Podarcis; species Podarcis vaucheri. The sequence continues at coordinate 64,990,354 of NC_138764.1, read as the reverse complement.
TTTGCTGGTGAATACAATTCCATTGTTTGTGTGTTCCCACCTCTCTGGAACTGGAAAAAGATTCATCCTTCAGATCCCACCTAGAACCCCTACTGACCAGCTTAGTGTTTTGCATTGAAAAGCAGAACATGACAGGCATGGCCAATAGAGGTACATTACTATATTATTTCTCACCAACGCCTGCTGCTGTAACAGTCCCTGCTTTTGTTCTGTCCCTGGCTATTCCACTAGCCTAGCATCAGGCTCAAAGGAAACATTAATAAGCCAGAAGGCCAGGTATTCTAACAATTCAGTCATAAAGGAAGCAAAATTCTCAGAGCTCATATTCAGAAAAAGCAAGCCAGGTTGATTGGTTAGTTGGTTTGTTTGTTTAATGTGAGCTTTTCAGACCTGGTAATTAGAGTAATTAAAGATTGGTGCACAGAAGGAAAGAAGTAAAAGGTATAAAAATTGAATCTACAATGAAATAATAATAATAATAATAATAATAATAATAATAATAATAATAATAATAATAATAATAATTTATTATTTATACCCGGCCCATCTGGCTGGGTTACCCCAGCCACCCTGGGCAGCTTCCAACAAAATATTAAAATACAGTAATCCATCAAACATTAAAATCTTCCCTAAACAGGGCTGCCTTCAGATGTCTTCTAAAAGTCTGGTAGTTGTTCTCTTTGACATCTGATAGGAGGGAGTTTCACAGGGCGGGTGCCACTACTGAGAAGGCCCTCTACCTGGTTCCCTGTAACTTGGCTTCTCTCCATGAGGGAACCACCAGAAGGCCCTCGGCGCTGGACCTCAGTGTCTGGGTAGAACAATGGGGGTGGAGACGGTCCTTCAGATATACTGGACCGAGGCTGTTTAGGGCTTTAAAGGTCAACACCAACACTTTGAATTGTGCTTGGAAACGTACTGGGAGCCAATGTAGGTCTTTCAAGACCGGTGTTATGTGGTCTCGGCGGCTGCTCCCAGTCACCAGTCTAGCTGCCGCATTCTGGATTAGTTGTAGTTTCTGGGTCACCTTCAAAGGTAGCCCTACATAGAGCGCATTGCAGTGGTCCAAAACAGAGATAACCAGAGGGTGCACCACGCTAGAGTCTCAGCCTAGATACCAGATGAAGCTGGTAAACAGCTGCCCTGGACACAGAATTGACCAGCGCCTCCATGGGCATCTGTGAGTCCAAAATGACTCCCAGGCTGCGCACCTGGTCCTTCAGGGGCACAGTTACCTCATAAAGGACCAGGGAGTCCTCCACACCCACCCACCTCCTGTCCCCCCAAAACAGTACTTCTTTCTTGTCAAGATTCAACCTCAATCTGTTAGCCACCATCCATCCTCCAACTGCCTCCAGACACTCACACAGGACCTTCACCGCCTTCACTGGTTCCGATTTGAAAGAGAGGTAGAGCTGGGTATCATCTGCATATTGATGAACACCCAGCCCAAACTCCCTGATGATCTCTCCCAGTGGCTGCATGAAGATATTGAAAAGCATGGGGGAGAGGACAGAACCCTGAGGCACCCCACAAGTGAGAGCCCAGGGGTCTGAACACTCATCCCCCCCCACCACTTTCTGAACACGGCCCAGGAGGAAGGAGCGGAACCACTGTATAACAGTACCCCCAGCTCCCAGCCCCTCTAGATGTTCCAGAAGGATGTTATGGTTGATGGTATCAAAAGCCGCTGAGAGGTCCAGCAGAACTAGGAAACAGCTCTCACCTTTGTCCCTAGCCCGCCGGAGATCATCGACCAGTGCAACCAAGGCAGTTTCAGTCCCATGATGAGGCCTGAATCCTGACTGGAAAGGATCCAAATGGTCCGCTTCTTCCAGGCGTGCCTGGAGTTGTTCAGCCACCACTCACTCAATCACCTTGCCCAAGGATGGAAGATTTGAGACTGGGAGGTAGTTGGCCATATTGACCGCATCTAAAGATAGTTTTTTAAGAAGCGGTTTGATAACTGCCTCTTTCAGCAGGTCTGGGAAGGCTCCGTCACAGAGAGAAGCATTCACCACCCCGCGAAGCCCATCGCCCAGCCCTTCCTGGCTAGCTTTTATAAGCCAGGATGGGCAAGGATCAAGGAGACAGGTGGTTGGTTTCACTGGTCCAAGCAGCCTTTCCACATTCTCGGATGTAACAGATTGGAATTGATCCCACGCAACTTGACTCTCCCGCCCTGGCGCTGCTCCCACGAATCTGAGCGACTTTATCTGCAAAAAAAAAACTTTGCAAAATCATTGCAGGAGATCATGTGGCCTGTACTGAGCCCCAATGGAGCAGGTGGTTCTGCTAAACTGCGAACCACCTGAAAGAGTCTCCTGCTGCTGTTGTCCACAGATGCAATAGAGGCGGTGAAGAAGGTCGCCACTTGGTAGGCTCAACATTGAGCTCTAACCCATGTCCAGTCAGATTCAGAATGAGCTGTCCGCCACTGGCACTCTAGCCATCTCAGCGATTGTTTTATTGCCCTCAGATGCATGGAAAACCACGGGGCTGTCCGGGCTACATGCAATCAGAGAGGGCGCTTCGGAGCCAAACAGTCAATAGCCCTGGTTAACTCCACATTCCAGCAGGCCACCAGGGAATCAGCTGAAAGGCCATCAACATAGGAAAAAGCACCCCCTACCACTCTCTGGAAATAATAAGGGTTTTTGGGGGGGTGGAGATTATACATACATATATATATATATATATATAGTAGCTACCGGGGACGTGGGTGGCGCTGTGGGTAAAAGCCTCAGCGCCTAGGACTTGCCGATCGAAAGGTCGGCGGTTCGAATCCCCGCGGCGGGGTGCGCTCCCATCGCTCGGTCCCAGAGCCTGCCAACCTAGCAGTTCGAAAGCACCCCCGGGTGCAAGTAGATAAATAGGGACCGCTTACTAGTGGGAAGGTAAACGGCGTTCCGTGTGCTGCGCTTGGCTCGCCAGATGCAGCTTGTCACACTGACCACGTGACCCGGAAGTGTCTGCAGACAGCGCTGGCTCCTGTTCTCTAGAGTGAGATGAGCGCACAACCCTAGAGTCTGTCAAGACTGGCCCGTACGGGCAGGGGTACCTTTACCTTTATAGTAGCTACCACCTTGGAAAATTATAGATAACCCAATTATCTTTCTAATCAGGGCTGAGAAAGTAAACTCTTATAAATGCTATAAATGCTGCTCCAGCTCCACCACCATTATTATTATTTTCCAGACTGAAGGCACAATGGGAAATTCTGCCTTCACATGTGAGAGAAGGAAACTGTGTCCATAATGCTTTCTTCCAGTCATGGGCAAACTCCTGACATAGGAGCAGTCCATAAAAATGATGAGCGAGTAATAAATCCTAGGAGATCAGAGTAGACAAGCAAATACAGCTCCAAAGGGTATCTAGCATCATGAAAACCATGAGACTGTTCTCATGGTGCAAAACTATCTATACATTTTGTAAACGTATGGAACAACAAAGGGTCTTGGGGCACCTTTAAAGATTAGCATTAGAAATTTGGTTCTCCTTTAAGATGCCACAGTGCTCCTCACTGGTTTTGCTGAAAAAGAACAACACGGCTGTCTCTCTGAAAACTGTTACATAAGGTGCATGAGCAAAATGAACCCAGATGGAAAATTACGCTGGCATGAGGAAGTCCCAAGATTTAAAGCCTATTCGAGCAGCATATGAAAAGGCTGTTAAGTGGAAGAGGAAAACTCTGGAGGAAATCAAAGAGTTCCTAGTCTTCTTCATACTAGTGCACCCTAGACCAGGAGTAGCTAACTTACAGCTCTCCAGATGTTGTTGAAGTACAACTCTCATGGGTCATGCTGGTTGAGGCTGATGGGATTTGGAATTCAACAACATCTGGAGCAACACAGAGAAGTGTGGTGCCAGATTAAAGCCTGTGGAGGCCCCCAGGCTGTAGAAATCTTGGGGCTCCCCTCACAATACATTTTTGTAATTTCCCCCCAAGATCAAATCAATATTATTGATCCATTGTTGTGGGGGCCCTAAAAGGCATGGGGCCCATAGGCTGGTGCCTACTCTGAATATTGGTAATCTGGCACTGGATTAGTGACTCCTGCCCTATAGTATCAGTCTATGATAAATATAGACCCCAATGAGGAGAGGTACTGAGAAACAGGTCCCATTGCATACAGGAGCAATGCAAAACAGTTTCCCCTGAAATACTGGGGATAAATATTCATGTATTTATATTTCCTAAGGCTATGCACCTATATTACCTCCACACTGAGATTCCACTAACTTCAATAGGCTCATCATCTATTCCAGTTTCCCTGAGCAAAAGAGACAGCATGCCAGGACAGCCTAGAATCCCAGGTAGAAAAAATGGTGCTTGGTGTGAAGATCTAATTCATGGCAACTGAAAACAATAAAAGCCAGTGGTTGCAGTCTGGGAATCCTAAGGTTTCTGCCACACATGAGAAAAGTGCAGTGCATGTGCAGATATTATTAAATTTATATACCACTCCATACCCACAGGTTTCAGGGCAGTTTACAAGATAAAATTTCAATATAAAAACACAAAATACATAATCAAAATATAAACAGAAACAGCCGAATAACCCCCCAAAAAACATAAAAAGTTAAAACAATTAAAAACAATTTGAAAAAAATTTGAAAAACACAATTAAAAAGCAGTTTAAAAGAATGTAAAAGGTATGATAAGGAGCAGGTATGATGAAGCATGGTCCTAAACACTGGAAACAATAGAATCTCTCTCTGTGTCTTAATGAGATACAGAAGTCCTTGTCTGCAGGAAAAGGGACAGGAAATCTTTGGCCCTCCAATTCCTTTCATCCCTGAATATTGACTATGCTGGCCAAGTCTGATGGGAGTTGCAGTCTAACAACATCTGGAAGGCCACAGGTAAACCCATCTCTGGTTTACATTACAGGCAGCAGCTTAAATAACTTCCACCTATAGTAGGGCACTGGCTTCCTTCCTTCCATATCTGATGTAGCGGTTCTGTTTTCCTCCTCCTCTTCACATTAACAGCTTGTAGTTGAAGGGACTGGTGTACATATCACAACAAAGAATTTTCAGGGCAACCACAGAAATTGAACCAAATGAAGGCTGACCCATTTCATGCAGATCCAGAGACTCAGCCAGCACAAACATAAGCCTTGGAAGTAGACGGCTGCAGCTCGTACATTAGCTGCCACTCCAGCAAGGTTACTTAGGCCATGAATTTCACTCTATTTGTGTAGCTCAGCTGCCACACATGATGAACGCCTGCATTCGTCTAAAATTTCCTTCTCCACCTGACTGTTATCGAAGTGTCTCACACTCTTGAATGTATAATGCTCTCCAGACTCACTGCAAGATTTGGCTGGGCCATTATCAACACGCCATATAAATGATGCTCAGCGAACTTTGCCTGAAGTGCCAAGGGCAGAAGAGAGAAATGGGACCAAGTGCCAAATCTGCTGCCAGCTAGGCAAGGTGTGTACAGACGTCTGCTTCTCATTTGCTTGTGGAGTCCCCCTCCCTTCTGTAACCAAAAGAATTGCTGTACTTACTACCCAGTTGACTCATTTGTTGAAAGTAGACACTTGGTGTATAATGATTCCTGGCTGCTACGAAGAAAGCTCTCAGCAATCCACTGCTGGGACAAGCAGCCCAAGCCCTCTCAACCTTTAGCTATTAATATCCTAACACAGGCAGTCACCTGTGAAGGAAAGGGGAAATGAAAAGCACTCACCAGGTGTCAGCTGCAATTACTTGGGGAGTAAATATTTCTAAAGCAACCATCTCAAGCTGAAAGCAACAACAGGATGGATGCAGCTTCTAATATAGACCCTCCATTTCTATTGCCTTTTTTTCCCCTTTCTTTTTTTTGCTGTAGTCGGGCCTTGAAAGCTGGATAGATGAGAAATAAATCCTACACGGAACCCAGAGAGTCACTTGTCCAAAGAGGTCTAGCTGTAACTAAGGACCTAGCAAGACAATCACATATTGGTACATGTGAAGCTATTACTCAATTGTCTCAGGGGATCTGAAGTTCTTCACACAACTAGCGTGTCTATTGTTGGAATAATCAGATTTCCTAGTACTGATATCTCAATTTTACATCATGTGGGGGGGGAGGGAATATGATGGCCACCGCTTCCACTAGCACATGAAACATCATGTGTGCACTGTATTGGCATGGGTCACAAGCACCTACTGATTTGCGTCTGTGAAAAAACCAATGACCTGTGCCACAACATGCCACACTTCCTGTACCATTTTGGAAACTTCTGCTGTTGCTATTGTTGTTTTCTAATTAAGAGCCTGAGCATTTCCCGGTATATAACACTCCATAGAGAAGGAATGCGTATTAGCCTTTTGTAGTTTTATCAGTCTTAGAATGGAAAACCCTTGGATTCAGGTTAGGAAAGCAGATCCCCTGCTTCCCTGTACACAAATGGTATGAATTCATTGTGATAGACACAATGAGTCACCCCAGAAAGCTTTTGGAGAAAGCAAACATATTGCATGCAAACTATCATAGTCTGTTGAATACAATTCTTTTTGTAACCACAAATACAACTGCCTTCAACATTCCAATTTAAAGCTAGATGTATGGCTTTTCATTTCATTTCATTTTATTTTTATTTTGCCAAGTCTGAACATTGAATCCTGACTCTCTTGAACAACCCACTTCTCAGCATGCCTCCAAGTCTAGAGTGGATCCAGATGAGTATGGAGAAGCCCCCTCTCTCCTTCCCTTCTAATGGGTGTTACTTTAGAAAAGCACTCCTGGACCTAGTGCTAGAGCTATGTATTCAGCCGAGTCTCCTGTCATCCCACCTTTAAGTTATCCTTGGATGAGCAGTCCATGATGAGCTCATTAAGCAAGACCTAGAGGTATCTTCCAGGCTGTTCAGGGTCTTGCTTGAATTATTCAGCATCTCACTTGACAGGATGGCATGTAGGAGCAATCTCATCTCAAGGGCTGGGGAAGTTTGACTCCATCTGGCAGACGCGGCCTCTGAGTGGCCCTATCAGGAAGCTCTATACGCATGCATCCAGATTCATTCCATGGCAAATGTAGGTCTGGGGGAAACATCCCTGTAAGGCAACCTGTGCATAAAAGGGTTGTGCTGAAAAGCATGTGCATGATTTGGAAACCCACGTGAGCCTAGTATTTATGCACTGTCACATAGATTAAGGGCTCATCCACTTTTCCACTTTCCCCTGGGGAAACCTGCTGTGTAACACTGAATCGGAGCAAATGTCAATTGGGTTTTCTCCGGTTTGCTGTTTGCTCTGATTTAGCCCTCAAGAGTAGGTTTTCTGTGGGAAAGCAGTGGGGCAAATGCAAAACCACTAGGACCCATGCCTGGAAAATGCACTGCACAAACAGAAAACTGCTCAGACCTGCGGTTCCTTGGAATGAGACAAGCTGAAGTGCAGACAAGCCCTCAGATTTGAGGGTTTCTCTTAGGATTTCATATAAATTATACTGAAACAGAAGCAGGCTCTGCTGAGTTCAGTGCTTGTTTCAAGGCATTTATATTGCCCTCCCTGGTACAGGAGTGAGCTCTTAATGCACAGCGGCTGCCTTCATTCATTGCTTCTCTAACACGAGCCAGCCTCAGTGAAACTGGGCATGTGACAAGCGCATCCGCTGTCAGAATGAGCAGCAGCTGAAGCCTTGCCCCGAGCCAGCCCTGCCAGCCTTAGTGTGCACAGAATTGGCAAGCATGCTTTGCTGCTCTGGCTCCTGAATCTCCTCGCCAACCCATCCCATTTCACACACACACCCCGCTACCCATTATTGAAACCCAAGCCTTCACTCCTGGCTTGTGGGGATGCAAGGCTTCTGAAAAGCCAGCACCACAACTAATGAGGAGGCCAGAGGGCATTTGAGGAGAGAGACATAGCCCCAATCATTTGTTGGGGGAAGAGCATGGTTGCCATAGCTACAGCAGCCAGGAGAGGCAGCCATGTTGGGGGAGCCGCTGTGAGGAGGGGGAGGGTTTGCTGGTGAAATATGAGAAAAGGAGGAGAGAAAGCAAAGGTGGAAATGAGGACTTAGTATAGCTGAGTAGCTTGTCCCAGCTTACAAGGGGATAGTCCAATAAATTCTTTAAAGCTATTCTTTTCAAACTACAGAGATTTCTCAATGCTAGTAAACATGTCCATAGGAGTCTGTATCCACCCCACCCCCCATTTTCTTATTAAGAGCAGTGGGACAGCTAGGACTGACCTCAGGGCTCCATAGCCACTGGAGGCTAGTCTGTGAGGGTGGGTGGGGCACTGCCCCATCAATTGCAATATGCCGTCACATAGCCTTTAACACCCCAACAGCAAAATCCAGGACACAATCTTCCTGGACAACTTATTCCTGCTTTTTCTAGTGGGAGAATGACAGCCATTTTGGATGCCATGATCTTGCTTGATTTCACGTCATGGTTCCCCCTTGAAAAAGTGCCTTTTCAGGTACAGTGCCAAAATACACACATTTTGGGGCACCAAGCAAAATCACAACCTCGAAAAAAGCACTTTTGGGGGGGGTGTCACGGCACTAAATTGTGCGAGCTCATGGCTTCCAAAATGGCTATCTTTCTCTCACAAGAAGGAAAATGGGATGTCTAGTTTATTCCAGGACACTTACAGGGTATGCTCTCAACCCCTGCCTGTATGCCTACTTCCTTCCAACCCTCCCAGAGGATGGCAGTGGCTGTCGGCTTCATCCTCCTTGGTCTCCATTGTACCCATGTACTTAGCAGGGAGGAGAAGGAGGTTGGGGACAGAGCTGGAATGAGTTGGCCCTGCCTGTTGTTGGCTCTGGATTCACCTACTGCTGGACCTCCCACCCTGCTTTCTGGCCTACCAGTGCCAATGGGCACCACCCAACGCTCCCCACAGCTCACCCTCCCACTTCCCAGACTACCACTCAGAGAGTCGCAGATATAGGTGCCAGCTCCAGGGAGCTTACTTCCTAACATAGGAATCAAGTCCAGGATGTACACCATATACAAGGATTGTATATGGTGTACATCCTGTCAGCCTGTTGAGCTCTATATGTAGTAATTATTGCATCTGCATAACAAGGTATTGTATTTGTTTTGGGTGCTTCAGAAGAAGTCACTTCTGGTGGCAGAGGATGAGAGTAGTGGCAAGTATGGGCATGGGGGTCACTGCAGCATCCCGTCTTTCATCTTGGTTTTGGCTTTGATTTTTAAATCTTACAGTTGAGGAGCAGCCTGCCAGGCCCATGTGTTGTTACAAATCCTCATTTTATTATTTTTACTTTAAAATTATATTACCCTTTCCTGCAACAGGGTGGTGCTTGCACACAAGGTAATTGCCTTAGCATCAAGGCAACAGACATAAACTTTATTCCTGCAATCATAATGGAGCTGTTATTCAAGTGAGTTTTAAAAAATGTGAAACTGCATGCGCTTGAGACTATTTATGTGATTATTCGTAGTATTACTGTCATCATTATCAACACCAACATCATTATAATCAGGGTTGGCAAACTCTTTTTGTCTGCATTTTGCTCTATAGCAGAAACACTGAAGCAGTTGCAAAGCATGGATTGGGGTGGGTGGAAAAGAGAAACGATTAATGTGTACTTTGCATCTGAAATAGTGCAGATGACTGTCTAAAGCTCCTCCGCCACCACAAAGAACCACTAAATCTGGGGTCTAATATTAGCTAGCTAAACCACTGATTAAGAAAATCTCTTCCCAAAATGCTAGTAGTTTCAAGATGCAATTATATCTTAATTATGAGATTTAGTACCAGAGCAGTTATTGACAGGGAGGGATTGCAGCTCCATGAGTAGGGCACATGCTCTGCACATGGAACAGCTGTGTAGTATGCACCATAACTTGAAAGCACATGTCTTCCCCAAAGTAATATGGGAACTGTAGTTTTTTAAGGGTGCTAAGGGATTGTAGCTCTGGAAAAGATAGCCTACACTTCCCAGGATTCTCTGGGAGAAGCCATGGGTGGAATTAAACATTGCACTCTTCCAGTTGTTCCGTCTGTACAAGCAGTCCCTTTTGCCAGATGTAGTGATACTCTGCTCCCTTCCCCCCCCTTCATTGTTCTGGGGGTTCTCCTGAGCCCCCAAGCTAATTTAAGGGGGCACCTAGGGCACATGGGAGAAGGAGAAAGGAGAAACCTCATTGCACAAATGGTAGTGTCCGCACAGAACTTCCACTGATGGGGCCAGTTAGAGGAATCCTGCCCTATGTGCTTTACATTTGCAGTGTGTACATAGCGTAAGTCCCACAATCAACCTCTAGCATCTCCAGTTAATAGCTACAGGGAGCAGGGAAGACCACTGTCTAATGCTTTGAAGACCCACTGCCAGTTGAAAATATTGGACTCGATGGACGAAGGAAATTAACCTGGTGTATAAAATAGCTTCTTGTGTTCCTAATGCAGGGCCAGACAGCCAAATAAGTGAATCAGCAGACTCATGGCTATAGAAGGTAGAGCTGTTGTGCAACTCTACCCCCAAGGTTCATGCATAAGTATTTGGCCTTTGGCTCTCTTCTAGGATTGAATGTTCCTTCCTAAAATGCAATAATTCTAGGTATTAATTACCAAGTCATTCTCTGGGTGGGCTCCTCATTTGAAGAAGGGAGACATTGTCAGGTTTGGGGAGTAACACCAATATTTGCAGAAGTGCAACAAATCTTGTTTTGTGGGGTGGAAGAATCTAAGGAGGGGCACCGAGCAACTCAATGAGAACTGAGCATGCTCAGTGTGCATGGAATGTTGAATGACTCTTGGGGATACAGAAATAGAAACTTGGCAGGGGGAACCTGGAATGGAGTTTTAGAAAAGGGAATGGCTGGCTTGGTAGAATCCAGGACAGGAGCTGTCCACACTGCAACATTTTGTTGCAGGCCCTGCTTATTAAAACATGCAAAGAAACTACCATTTATGTGAGGGCAAATGTAATAAATAAATAAACCATCATTTGCCTTGCGCCTCAAATGGAATTCCTGCCCCACATGAAATGTCTGCTCTCATTCTCACTCCTGAATCAGGAAAGGATTTAAAAAGTTAATGAAAAAGAAAATTCTCCCATTTTCTCTGCACAGGATGATTTTCTCTTCTTTACAATCATAGAACCCCCACAATACAGAGGAAATAGTCAAGCTTAAGTCCCATTGAAATCAATTAACTAAGTTACTTACAGCTAACTTAAGCCCTATTGATTTCAGTGTGGTTTAAGCATAACTAACTTTCTCTGGATTATGCATTCCATCAATATATTACAGCAAGATTAATGCATTACAGAAGAATCATGTTGTGCTATGAGAGCTCTGTTTGATTAAATCATGTTCTTCTGTGATGAAGTTGATACTAAATTTTCTGTGAATTTGTGTGTGCGCATCAAATATAAAATTCTTCTTAAAGGGGAAGAATGAGGTTTTTCTTTATGCCCGTTTACTGCAAACAGCTAATGGGAAATCTTACATTTTGCATTTCTCTTTGGCCCATAAATACTGAGACAGCGATCCGTCTCCCATTAAAATGAATAGGAGCATTGCCATTTAATAATATAGGAGTAGTTTGTTTCTTTTGGTTGTCAGAGGGAAGTTATGTAGATGCCGAGTGTGGGGGATGCTGTCAATCCTGGAATCCTGTGTATAAAGATCAAACCCCACAGCCATATCTCAGCATCCAGCCTCATTTTACTTGCATGAACACTGCTATCAGCATTCTAGTTCACACTTTGCCATTTGAACACTGTGCATGCTGAGTCTGAGCAGAAATGGGAATCCAAAACAGTGGGGCAGATGCCAAGAGCAGGTTGATGGAAGCTGCAGCGTGACTTGAAACGTGACTGCTTGCAGGCATGGGGAACCTGTGGCACTCCAGGTGTTGTTAGACTCCAGAACTCCCCCCCCCCAGCATTGGTCATGCTGGCTGTGGCCAATGGCAGCTGCGATCCAAAAACATCTGCATAGCCACAAATTCCCCATCCTTGGTCTAGCAGCTGGGGTATAGAATTTGTTTCTGGCTCTGTCTACTTGTCCCACAAGGCCAAAACTACAACCAGTGGGGGTTTTGAGGGGGAATAAAAAATGAAGTGATGGTACTCGTATATAGAAGTGGGTGCCAACACAAAATGGCTGCCATGGGTGATAATACTCTGGTTACAACCCAATGCTGGGGCGAAAGATGACACAGTGAATCGAGCAAAACAGAAGGTAAGAGATGGGGGCACCGAATTTTGGGCTTGCACGGGGTGCTGCTGAAATTTGAAAGACCAAAATCTGCCCCTGCATGGGATCTGGATCTGAGTTGTGTTGGAAGCCCCAAAGAACTTCTGCATTTAGGGGTGGTGTGGGGTTGTTCTTTTGTGGAGTGTTTAAACTGCTTGGTAATTTGGCAGCTTGAGTTAGCGTAGCATCTAGATTGAGGTGGTGGTGGTGAGGGAGGCAGTATTTAGCTTGCTACCTTTTCTCAAGCCATTAATGGTGAAGGGTGCAGTCTATTTGTGGTGGAGGGCAGTGGGGTGGAGACTCAGCAAATGTATGATAGGACATGGGTAGAAGAGGAGCAGAACTCAGAGACTGCCAACAGAGAGCAACAACTTCAGAGCAACAACAGAGAGCAACAACTGCAAACAGCCCTTGTTAGCAGTAGCAGCCTTCTGCAACTTGGTGCCCTCTAGATGTCCTGAACTTGAATTCTCATCAGCTCCAGAGAGGATGGCCATTCTACCTTGGGGTAATAGGAGTTGTAGTTCAACTCCTAGCCAACCAAGTCTCCCAAAAATGTGGTAGCTTGAAGATAGCCAAATCCACATTGCTGTTAGGCTTGCCATACATCAGGAAAATGTCCTGGTTTTCAGGTGTAAAAATGGTGTCGGGGGGAATTTTGCAGAATCGGCAAATGTCAGGGAAAACCCAGGTGTATGGCAACGTGATGGGAAAAAGCAACCCTAATTGCTGCAAGCTCATTGGAAGAAGGGCAGAACACTCTGATCTCAACTGTCTCCAGATGAGGGATTGATGGGCCAGGTTGTCCCCTCCCCATGTCCACGTTCCCCAAAATTTCTTCCACGGGTAGAGAACTCGTCCTTTATTAGATCCACTGTCACTTGCTTCCCCCACACTCCAAGGGCTGGGGAAGATGCTACATTACATGCCATGAGCTTTGCTTGTCGCCTGTCATCTCATTGCATCTGTCACAGGGAGCCAAAATCTGAATTATTATTATTTTTGAGAAATGAAAGGTTTTTGCTCAGCCTGACAGACACACAGGGGAGTTTTGATCCATTCCCGGTGCAAAAAAAGGATGCTGTCAAATCTCTCTAGGTTTTATTGCTGGCATTATCATAAACAGCGTCCTGTGCCTATTATCGGGTCACAGGGATGCTTTCCCTGTCGTGTTGTTTCACAGCCGGAGCTGACAGCTCAGCATCCGTGCAGCGACACCAACCTGAGAATTAAAAAAACCAAGAATCCAGGAAGAAAGGCTTCTGCATCTGGAAATTGGTAATTTCTGGGCCATTTTCTCTGACCCTATGATTCTTGGACAGAGCAGGGGAGAGGGTCCCATCAAATGAACTATTGCTGTACTTGAACTGCTTACTTCCTCAAGCACTATGGGGTTTCAGAGCCAGTGGCATCAGGTTAAGTTTCAGTTGGATGAGAAGTAACACTAGAAGCTTATGGTGCCTTTGTAATATTACTTTTAAATATACTTGGCAGAGCATAAGCAGCGGCAAACTAGCAATCCTACAAGGAATCCCCAAAGAACAATTTGGGTACCATCCCAGCATGCTTACCTAACTCTAACTAGAATTTCTCAGTCTCTTTCTTTTCCAAAACTGCTCTTTCTGCAGCCTCTCTGCCTTCGTATCAGATTCTCTAAGGTGGGGAATCTGTGGCTCTCCAGATGCATTGGACTAGAACTTGCATCATCCCTGTGACCACTGACCATACAGCCTGGAGTTGTATTCAAAAGATATGTGGGGAGCCACATGTTGCCCACCTCTGCTCTAAGGTCAAAACACTCATGCGAGATCTCCTCCTATCAGGAAGTAATCTCCTGTCATTGGTTTCATGGAACATCAGCTGAGCATTGTGGGCTTTTAGCCTAACAAAAGAATACCAAGGTGTAGGCTATGTTCAGAGTTCAAAATAAATGTGTGCTACTTTTGGGATGCTTGTCTCTAAGGCCGATATTTTTCTGAATGCATTATCTAGGGACACAACAATGCCAACGATGGAAGTTGGTTCATTCCACATCTGATGGGGTACATATATTCTGTACTTAGATGGTGTGCCTGAATACAAAATAATCTTGTTTGAAATGATACAGTAGAGAGGTACTTCAGACCACCTAGAGATCCTATTAAACAGCACTTCCCAGATCCTATGGAGTCAAAATGACCCTAGAAATACTCAGCCCACCCACTGAGGGCATGTAGCTCCCTGCAAAATTTTACATTTTCTGCTCTACTGTGAGCAAACGAAGTGTGCTTGTGGTGGGTGAACGAAGAAGGTGCCTTCTCATTGTGCTAGTGGGAGCCTGCATTCAAATAGCTGTGGCTGAGGCAGCATCAAAAAGGAAAGGCAGAAGTAAATTACCTCTCAGAAAAGGTACCAACTAGAGCAGGAGCTTTGTGCTGTGATTACTGGTTCTGTGCCATGGCTGATGCATTCAAATTAATGGTGATCAGTATGAGAATTGGCAAGCTTCTTACAACTCTGTCATTTAGGAAGCTGCTACATACCAAATCAGACTTCTTGTTCACCTAGCCTAGTATTTTCTATTCTGACCAGCATCACCAATCTAGGATCTTAGGCAGGAAGACTTTCACATCACCTGCTACCTGGTATTTTTCTCTAGTCTGGAGATGGCTCAGGGACTGGAGCTGGGACCTTCTGCCCGCAGCACATGAGCTCCAGCACTGAGATAGGTGGTCCCTTGTCCTTTGTTTTTTGAAGGTCTTCTTTGGGACCCTGAATGCTGGTCTGGTGGCTAGTCAACTGAGTTGTGAATCAGGAAGTCTCCAGTTTGAATCTCATCTGTGCCATAAACTCACTGGTTGATTGTGACAAGCTGTTCTAGATCTCTATCAACCTCAGGAGACACATACACACACTCTCTTGTTACTGGGAACAATAATGCATACCAATCTTGCAGGGTTGTTCTAGGGGTTGTAAGATAACGGATGAGCAGTGCTTGGAACCCTTGAAAACATTATGCATCAAAGCTCCGGATAATGATCCTGATCCTCGTCAAATTCCTAAAAAGCCAGTTGCCTGTACAGTATAAGATCCTATGCTATGGACTACCAACTGACCAATCAGTATACCAGAACCTTTGTTTATGTCTAGGGCATTGTTCAGAATAACAGCTTAGTGGCAGTTCTGCACATACTCAAACCTTTATGCACAATCCAATAAATCTTATCTTCATATTAGTTGCTATCTATCTACACATTTTTAGCACCATGTAATAACTCAGTCCCAATATTTCCAGTGCCACATGGCTACCCCTGGCCGTATTAGATGCCAATTTAACACATAGTAGGAATCTGTATCCATCATGGTAGAAAGGGCAAGAGGATAATTCAACAGTATGCCTTTGTAGGGCACGTTACTGCTACAAAAAACAAGTGTGGCATGGATATGGGGTTCTGTTGGGAGCACATTCTTCCCTGGGCTTTATACGTTAGGATAATCTAATCACAATAATACATTCTAATACAGCTCTTTGAAAAATCTGGCAGTATGTAGCTCATAAAGAGAATTTCTGGTCGCTTCTGTGCTCTGCTGATCATGTCTGAATTACACAGGACTCTATGCATTACCAACTAAAAAGCCCAAAGGCTTTCCTGCTGCGTGTAAAACTCAGAACAGGGCCTGTGGTGTATGGTTTTCTATTCTCCCCTTTAAATCCTTTCTCGGGGAAAAGGAGGGGGAATCCCCAGGGGGGCTCTTGTTTCCCTTCCAGCCCAGCAGTCTTCCTCTTGGATGGCTTTGCTAGTTATGCTCATATTTATAAACATCTGAAAGATCCTGGTGCCAGGCTGATCTGATGCTAGAAAGCAGGCATTATATTTTGTGGCAGGAGCAAACCACTTCTGAATTCATTTCTTATTAGAGATCAAGTCATTTGTGAGGCTTCCGAAGATGCAATATGATGCAATCTATTGCAGGATAATTCTCCTTTCATTTGTTCATATATATATTTTTTAAAGAGAACCACATTTGACAGGACAAGCCACAATTCTGTTATGTGATGAGAAGGAAGCTCCCATCTGCCCAACCTTTCATTTAATTAGGCAAGCCGGAGCACAGATCACAGTGCTCTCCCACTTCTCTTTAAAAAGATTGAACTGTACAGCTCTCACAGATTTTGTCTTCTGCCTGTGATCTTCGAAGAGAATGAAAAGTCCTTGGGATTCTCTGTGTGAAAAAGAGACAGAGAGTCATGCATGGCTATCCGTGTGTAATGATCTAAGCCTTCCCCTGCTTTCAAACACTGTGCTTTTTCTTTGCATCTTGCATGGGCAACTGAGCTCACAGCTCTCCAGTGCAACATTTCTAGTCCTCTGTCACCTGAACTAAAAGACAAAAGCAGATGGAAGAAGGCCTGCATGTAATTTTTCTTCTTCTTTATATAAGGAGCTGAGGGTATACACAAAGGGCCTATTCTCATGGCCACTTCAGTGCCTAGTTGTGGCTGTGGAGGTGGGGAACCCTGAACATGTTGTTTTCCAGCTTCTCTCAGTTCATGGTGAGTTGGTCATGTGGATTATTTAGGGTTTTTTGATCTACAATGAAGAGCCCAAATTAATGATGCACTGTAGTAGTTTGTCATAGCTGAAGGCCAGCCCGAGTATTAGGTAGAACGAGGTAACCACTGTAGACAACAAATGTTGAAGGGGTGGGAGCCTCTGAAGAGGTGTTGGAGGAAAGGGCTGTGTGTACCACATAGTGCACATTGTGCTGCTAAGCTAGCCTGATGCTCTTATATGTAGTGGAGAATGTTTTCTTGTTGCCAACACTCGAGCAAGCAAGCTTGGTTGGCTTTTGAACATGGAATAGTGGGGGGTGGGGAGAGGGAGAGAGAGAGAGAGAGAGAGAGAAAGAATATGAATGTTTTCCACCAGACTGTACCCTCCATCACTGCACAGTTAAAAGGAGGTACACTCTTGTAACATATCACAGATCACTGTAGTGCAAGTGCTATCTCCTCCCCCACTGTTACACACTGCTTAAGCCTCTACTTTGCTTTCTCCGTCTTGCAATTTCACATCTCCCACCAATCTAAAAGCCGATGGGGTGGTTGTTCTTTTGGTTAAAAGCCTGGTTGTTCTAGAATAATAGAACATACAATGGTAGAAAACACACATCGGCGGCAGCAGTGTACGAAATGACAAACTGTGCACGCCATGGTGCCTGTTCTCATGCCAGCATTGACATGACAGAGTACAGGGTGCTCCCCACTCCAGAAATGAGCCCTTCGACTTATGGAGGGTGATAAAGTAAGGGTGGGTGATGCACGGGGGGGGGGGGAAGGCTTGGGGCTTGCTACTATGACTTCACTCTTTTTTGCTCTCTTGCAAGGCAACTGAATGCCTGAATGGAGCTAGAGGCACATCAAGAACTCAAAATTTCACAGTGCCATGTGCTCTATTCTCCTGAAAACAGACAGTGATATTCAGCTAACTCATTCTCCATGTATACCCAATGAACTCCATTGACTTCAGTGGATCTACTCTGAGGATGATTATATGTTACTCATACATTCCTCAAATGAATTCCAACCATAGGGCAAATTCTTGTTTTAGCCAGCATTTCTCTCCCTTTTCTGGATCACATGAAATGCATGGGCGATAGTGCTCCTTTTGCAAAATAAGAACAATCAAGTGAAGTGGTGTACACATTTTCTGCTGCACTTCCAGTGCCAAGCACCGTGACAGGCAAGTGAGACAAGTAAGCAGCCGTATCCTTGCCCACATTGCCTGCTACTGCTGCTCCTTAATTATTTCATCTCCCACAGGTTATCACACTTGCTTTTATTGGGCACCTCCATCTCCAAGCCCCCATATTGAGAAAGTGTGAAATGCATAAAATGGTTGGCAGGATCCCTTCATAGCAGTAACGAGTAAGTGAAATATTTTTTACAACCCTCTTATTTATTTAAAAAAAACGGAAACCAGGGGATAAAGGTGAGCAGCAACAGTTCAGTCTGTCCAGGTGCTGTTTCCTCCCATTGGCTGCTTAAGGATTCCACAAGATAACAAGGTGCAGTCAGCTGTGGCTGTTTACTCAAAACGCACCTACGTCATGGCAGTCCCCCTCTCTTTTTCCTTTTTCTTTTCTTTTGCATCTTCAAGACAAATAGAATTAGTGGTATCAACCTTACCACAAGGAAAAACACAGACTTACAAAGAGCATCACATAGCATAAGACATGGGAGATGTAAAAAAAAATAAAATTGGCAAGACATTAAGTGTTTAAAACAAATAAGGCACCAACATAGAAAGTATGTAAATATATGCTTTCATCCTGTTTATACTGCTTCCTTTTAAGTCAGGTTGGGCCCAGCAGGCACTCTGGCACAGACATCTCTTTTCCATTTGGGAAAAGAAGTCAGTGAAAACAGAATGCTAAAATATACCTGTTTGGGATTCCCAAAACTCCGTAGAAAAGTTTCGTGTATTATCTATTTATATATCTCTGCAAATAGATAGGCAGGCAGGCAGGCAGGCTGATCGACTGGCAGATATATTAGATTTTATATCCCAATTTCCCCTAAAAAAGGAGATTCCCAGGGGAACAATCTTCAGTTTAACAACAGAATAAAAGCACGCTATCAAAGCCACATTATAAACAAGAGTCAATAGCAGCAATGATACATTTAAAATACCTAAAACCAGTGCTTTTTTTCTGAGGGGACGCAGGGGTACGCATACCCCTAAACATTTTGTGAATGTAAGTTTGGCCTCATTGAGGGGCAGTATTTCAATATGAGTAAGAAAATGAGAGTACCCCTAAGCATTTTTTAAGAAAAAAAGCACTGTCTAAAACTAACAGAGACCTGCTGAAACTAACAGAGACCTGATGAGCATCTACAAATGAGAGGTCAAGATGCTCACAGCCACATGGAACTCATGCCCATTGCCACCTGGAAATCTGAAGGCTTTAATCTGAAGGCTGGATTTGACAACATATTGTATGGGAAGGATGCTCTGTGCATGCACAAAAGCAGCCACACATTCCAGGACTGGGCCATGCAGGACTGAAAGCAGGTTTCGGGGCTCTACTACGAGGAGTCCCAGACGAAGAAGAGCTGCTACTGAGCAAGAATCACACAAAGATATCAACAGGGTATGCTACAGAGATCAAGCAGCAGGATTCTGTTTATATTCTGAGCGGCTGCAGCAGTAGAAAGGCATACTCTAACAACATTATTAATAACTGGTATATTCTTAATTTCATGCTGATCTGAACTTGATTTCATGCAGATGGTGGAAGAGAAAAGAAGTAGCAGATAAAGAGAGAGGAGGAAGAGACTGGCTAGAAGAGAAAAGAAGCCATCCTGTTTGCTTTTGGCTCTAGCCCCCCCCCCCCAACTCTGCTCCACCACTGGCAACATATGACTCTCATAAGAACAAAAGGACTCCCCACTTTGACTATCTAGTACCTCCTTCAAAAAGTTCAATGCTCTATAGACAGAATTGTGCCACAGCAGCCTTTTGAGGTGGGAGAAGCTGAAGGATAATTATCATTCCCAGGCTGCACACACCGGGCTTTGTAGTTGAGTACCAATTTGAAGACTTGTCTTCCTAGTTCAAGTCCTACTCAGTCTGCTCACTGAGTGAGATGGCTGCTCTGTGGGAGGTATGTGTGGGCTTCTCATTCCAGGCAACAGCTGGGCTCACTGCAGTGCACTCAAAGAGATGCATGCTTGGACAAGGACTGGTGGGAAGTTAAAGGGCTCCATTGAGCCACCTGGGAATCCCCTCCCATGTATGGAATTAAGCCTTGTGATGATAAGGCCAGAAATATAACTTTTGAATATCCGCAGCTTCAACAAAACCAGAAGCAATTTTTATGCAGGTATGGGAGAAAGGTCAGGATTGTTACAGTGGTTTGGTCTATTGACTGAAGAAACCTTGCAATTCTGCCCATCCATCAATTAGTGCTGTCAAAGCCATAGTGAACGCATTCATTTTTCACGCCGCCCATAACAACGGGAGGTCCAGTTGAATACAGTTTCCAATATTAAGTGAATATTATAAATGAAACAGTCAGGGCTGTTATGAATATGCGGCTGCTGTGGCAGGTCCATTAAGGCTATGGCCTTTAGCATACTCTCTTGGAAATAGCTTCTGATGAGATCACAGAAGCTCCAGGCAAATTCACACAACACTTTCAGCCCTTGGCAGATCAAAGATTGAAACTGTGGTCATGAGTGAGTGTCAAAAGCCATATGTGCTGGCTTCAGTGTGTGCCGATTACATGGGCATGGCCAACTCGGCCTGTGGCACAGCAGCTAAAGGTCGTAGCTTTCAACAACAAAAATTTAGGCTATTATTCTCATTTGAAATGAACTGCCCTCTTATCTCAGGCCATCGCAGTTCCATGGACCAACCATCAAAGGCTCAAACTGACCTGTATTTTCCTAGAATGTACCTTGGAATTCAGCTGAAAGTCTGTGAGTTGGGGATGTTCTATGAGGTCCTCCTATTTAAAGGATTAAGATGTGTTCCATGACATTTGATATAGCTGGGTGGGTTGGGATCTACTGGGAGACCCCTAGGTTTTTTGAAGTAGAATGGCAAGGATTTCTGACTCCTAATTATTTAGCAATTGCAGCAAGAAAATTATTTCCCTCCTAAGTTGTACCGCTGAAATGAAGAAAAGGGGAGTAACTGGGAGTGGATTTTGTGTGCACATGTATATGTGTGAAAGAACTATGAGCTCAGCTCAGTTCTAGTACTCAAAACAAATTCCTGGACTCCTAGTAAGTGGACATATTTTGCACTTGGGTCCAGCTGGCAGATCTTGGTATGAAGTCTATGTAGAACTGTGTTTCTCAAACAGTGAATCAGGATCCACGACTTTCCACCTTCAACCACTTTCAGGTGTGTCTCGGTGCCACAGCCTGCCCATTGCCTGTCCCGCCCTCTTTTGATTGGATCAATGCTAGTACCAGTAACCCCTTGTCTGCTGAGTAAAGATGGTCAGGAGATAGAGAAGTTCACAGGGAAGAATGGAAGGAAGGTCATCCTTCTTTGAGGGGAAAGTACTAGAGGAGGTGCTAAAGGAATGTAAGATAAAGTGCTAATATGCATTTATAAGAATAAAATCAATAAACTGGGAATGGAAAGGAAAGGGATAAGAGAGGAAAGCTGTTACATGAGGAAGAAGTGAATGTAAAAGAACCAGGTTGAAGGGATGTAAGAAACTGGGAGGGTTTGGAGGGAATACAAGTTGAGTGTGAAAAGAGAATGGAAGAGGAAATTACAAAAGATGGGTAAAAATGCTTTAAGAGGAATGGGAATGCAAAAATAGAAAAGGTAATGCATCTTCTATTTAGAGCAGGGGTTGTCAACCTGGTCCCTACTGCCCACCAGTGGGTGTTTCAGGATTCTAGGTGGGCGACAGGGGGTTCTACGGTACAAGCGGAATCCTCCTTCCATCGAGCACTGGTGGGCGGTAAGGAAATTTTACCATCAAGAAAGATGTATTAGTGAGCAGTAGGTATAAAAAGATTGACTGCCCCTGATTTAGAGCCTCAGGATCAGAAAATTCTGCCTAAAAATGGAGAGGGTGAATCACAATGCCTCCAGAGAAAATGTCTGCACTTAGCTTGAGGAAAGCTGAGCTATGGAACTGCTAGCTACAGTGAAAATACTGTGGAAAAGAACTGAGCAATTTCCAAAGGTGGATTAGATATCAGTGAAAGATGATGTCAGTAATTGCCAGCTGATTATGCCAAACTCTGCCTCCATCTGCCATCATATTATAACTGGATCTGTCCCTGCACCCCACTTTTGTAACTAATGAGACTCAGTAATTTCCCACCATTGCAAGTGGACCTTGGGAGTAGAAACCCTTTGACTAGAACCCCTAAACCAGGTCATTCTGTGGAGCTTTGGTGAACTGAGGCAAGAATATAACTCTTCCAGTTTAGTTCTCCTGGGAAACTTAATTCAGAAGGTTTTTAAAGAAACATTATCCAGATCTTGCATTTAGGCCATTTCTAAAAGGATAAGAAAATATCCATATTGCCTTTAAATGATGGTGTAAACTGTAAAGGATTCTGTGGAACACAGCTGCCCAAGATCCAACAAGGTGAATGGAGGTCACTCCCCAGCCGTGCTGCAGCTCCCCATCGGCCATGCCCCCAGCTAATCCGATTGGTCAGCTGGGGGGGCATGATGCAGCTAGGAGTCCTAATGATGTGGGCGGCATCCCTCCACCCACTGCCAGGTCAATGGGAGGTCCCAGATGCCAACCCACAATGCCTTCCCCCGGGGAAGGGGAGCGGTACTGTCACACACACAAATGTGGGGGTAATCAACACATGTAGAGGGGAGCAGGATCACAACTGCTGGTCTCACTTTTGATCTGTACATGCTGATTAGGTCTTCTGTGCAGATCCTACAGTATGTTGGCATAACTAACTCCTCATGCACAGTCTATGCGCCTGCACATAAGACTTATGTGGACTTATGGGATACCAAGCTGGGATACCAGAAAGACTTGGAAAGAGGGAAGCCTGGGCGTAGGAGATCAGGACCCTGGCCAGCTCCTTGTGGAATATCAGAAGCTGGATGCAATGCTGTAATGGCTTAGCTCGATGTTTCCGTTTGAAACACTTTTACAAAAGAAAAGAAAAGAAAAGAAAGAACCAGATTGCACACCATTTGTAGATTAATACATGGTGATCATTTTAAGATGTGGTGGTTTGTGATACTGCAAAGGTATGGCAAGTGCAGCCGATTATATAATGCACAACAACTCATACAACAATCATACACTTTTCCATAAAGGCACCAGATTTGCACCATTTGTGGATGTCTACATAGTTATCATTTTCCATTATTGGCATGTAAGGTATTTCACATGCACTTTTGATTGGAATGGTGTTTAGGATTGCCATATTTCAAACAGTTGTTGTGCTTTTTTGCTTGCTTTTTTTTTGCCAAAGTTATTGATCTGTTTTGGCAAAATCGCAAAAAAAAAAAAAAAATTTAAATTGCCAACATGGGTTCCCATACATCCGGATTTTCTCAGACATTTTACCAATTTCCTGCTGACGACTCCAGCACAGTGGTACCTCAGGTTACAGATGCTTTAGGTTACAGATGCTTCAGGTTACAGACTCCACTAACCCAGAAATAGTACCTCGGGTTAAGAACTTTGCTCCAGGATGAGAACAGAAATCATGCAGCAGTGGCAAGAGGCCCCATTAGCTAAAGTTGTACCTCAGGTTAAGAACAGTTTCAGGTTAAGAACGGACCTCTAGAACAAATTAAGTTCTTAACCCGAGGTACCACTGTATTCAGGATATGTCCAGGAAATCACGGACGCATGGCAAGCCTAATGGTCTTTCCATCTGAGCAGTCAAAAAAGAACACTAGGAACACTGCTCAAACAGCTGCCCAGAGGTAACTGAGAGCCAACAGTGTTCTCTAGCCATGCCATCTCTGTAGTAAGATGTGACAACTGAAAAGAGCAATTCTACAGGCTTTTTGGTGGGGTTGCTGCCCCTGACTGTATTGTGGCAGTTCACTCCCACACATGAAGTGTTCTAAGGAGGAGGAGTCAGAGGAGGGGGCTTGGGTGAAGCAGAGGGTGGGGGAACCCAGCCAGATGAGCGGGGTATAAATAATAAAATTATTATTATTATTATTATTATTATTATTATTATTATTATTAATTAGTGTTGGCTCCTGGGGTCCCCTGCAGCATACATTTAGGGGCTCTCACTAGGAATGGTCCCCCCCCCAATAAAAGTCCTCCCCAATCCTCTGTGTCATCAGAGTTTGAACCCGGGGTATGACAGTTTTGTGAAATGAACAAGGGAGCTACTATTACTAAATGGAACAGGCTTTTCGAATCAGTCCTGAACAAAATGGTGTATTAGCATTTCCACCAATGGATGGCAGAGTAATTCCAAAGCGGCCTCTGCTTAACTCCAGCTCCTTTGAAACATGAGGCAGGTGTGAAAGAGAAGTCTGCTCTTCTACTTCTAAGCAAAATAGTGGAGATGCAGGGATTCATAATGCAGTGGAATTTAATAAAATGGCCCAGAAGTGACAAAGTTTTTTTTCGTTGCCAGCTTCTTAATTAAATTGCCTAATGCCGTTTGCAATCACAGCACAAACTCCTGTGTTTAAAGACCATGGTGTTGCCATGGCGCTAACCCAGTGGATGGTGTGAGGCTGTGACAAAGCATACAGATTAGGAAGGCTAGCGTTGCTGCAGGAGATTTGGTTGCCATGTTACAAAGGGAGATCTGGCACACTGTTTTCTACAGCCCAGCAATGCTTTCGCTTTGGTGTGCTTTTACATTATCCTCTTGCTATATTATTCAAAGGCCTTTTTGAAATAGCCATACCCACATTTTGCAGGCTGGGAAATTGAGGGGAAGTAGTAGCAGGGCTTATTTCTCATAGCTTTAGACTATTTTACAAGAACTGAAAATTGGAAGGAATCCCTCACCCCCTTTTTATTCCCCTCCCCAAAGCCTGATTAAATAAATGGGAAATGCTGAAACGTTTCCATAAAATGCCTTCTCCTACAGCAAATAACTTAATAATATTCAGCCCAATATTATGCATGTTTACTCAGATGTAAGTCCCAAAGTTTAATGGGCATATTCAGAAGTAAATATACAAAGGAATGAACTATTAGACTAATGATACCGGTAATGTTATTGCTCCCATCCAAAGCGTTATTATAATTGTTTTTTAAGCTGGAATTAAATGCAGGTTCGTTTAAAACTGACAACATTGCTGGTCAGATCACATTTGGCAATGTGCCCACAGTTCTTTCCTTTTCTTTCTTTCTTTTTTTAAAAAAGAATCAAAGTGAGAAAATGGAAAAGCTTGCTGCAGTTTGTGCAAATCTCCAGTTTTTAAAAGCCTTTTCAAGCAACAATAGTAACTGTTGCATTTGTTTATAGGAGCGACGGGAAACACAGGGGCACCCAGATGTTGTTGAACTACAACTCTCATCATCTTTAGCAATTGGCCATGCTGGTTGGAGCTAATGGGAACTGGAGTCTAACAATTTTCAGAGAGCCATGAGTCCTCCCTCCCTGTTTTATGGAATGCTAAATGTTTCTAATGCACATTCCATTAAAACAGGTAGTCTAGCACAGCTTTTTCTCAAAGTCTAGTAAGAGGCTCTTCTTGGCTGTGAGGTGGAAAGAAACAAAAAGAATAGAGGGGTGTGGGGTTAAGTGAACAATGTCTCTCCCTTAGGCTACCAATCAGCAGCCACCATGCAAGGAAATAACCCTTTCTTTCTCCTTGGCATTGCATAACAGACATACATAGGATGAGTAACATGCCAATCACTCTTGGTGTCATGAACATTTCTTGGAATATTTTTTTTTTAATTTGGATACAGTCATCAGAAATTCCAAACAACTGCTTAGATGCCCTTGCAAATACATGGTTGTGATTCCTCAAAGATCACAGATCTGAAATAATTTACTCTGAAATTGTATCATAGACTTTTGATGCTACTTCAAACTGAGCAGTATGAAGAGTACAGCATTCCTATGAGTTCCATTCTGATCATTTGTACGAGGGATTCCATCGTTCTTATACCAGGACAAATGAAATTTTGAAGTATTGCAGGGCTTCCATTTCCAGCCTTGAGCTTGAAACCCCAAGGCAAAGACAGTCCTGACCTAAGGCTTTGAGTCTGAAGGATAGTGAGTGAAATGATCCCCATGTGAAACTGGCCATTGAAACAGATGGTGCATGAAACTCATTCAAAGCCAAGACTAGTCACACCATCACAAGGCCACAGAGGCACATAAATGGGCCCACTCAATCCACACTATAATATTGCATGGGCTAAGTCCCAATTCAGGCATGAAAAGTCATACTTGTCTTCTGCATGGAACTTAGATTTATCATAGATGGGGAAATGACTTTACACATCTCAAAAGATACAAAATCACTTCTTTAACACATCTGCAACCAATCATTCTATGTGCCTATTTTATAGTTTTGTTTTTATCTTCTAATGTTTGTCTGTTGTTATTGTTATCTCTGTTTTATATATATTATAAAATGAAATAATAATAATGTTTACCAAAAAAAAGAAAGATACGAAATCAGCGGGCAGCTCTTTAAGCCAATGCACAAATTTGTGCTGAAAACTAGAGGAAGGGTCCTAATTAAGAAGCATAGCATCTTGAAATCATGGGTGAGTCTTGCTTGTTTCCCAACTCAGAACCTAGTTGATTAACAGATAGTGGGCTGGAGAGAATGTTTCCATAGTGTGGATCTGACTGAAGTTGAATGTTGGTGTGTATCCTTGGAGCATGAATTACTTCCTCAATCCATTCGGGTTTTAATCTTCTAGCGATTCCTCTGACATGCCATTCCTTGTTTCTCTGCCTCTGTGGGCTGTGTTGTTGGCACACGCAGTTGAGTGATTATAGGCCACTCTCTCTCTCTCTCTCTCTCAAAAGTGCCATACTGTATGTTGCCAATGTCGGGATATAAAACAAGGCTGTGTGGATTCTGCCATCCTGCACAAGTACAGAGGGGGAAAACTCTCCAGAATATAGCATTGGATATACAATTCAGCTTTCTTAGTACCCCAGCTTTCATTTCAAAACAATCTGCAAGCCCTTGATGGCAGTGTGTGAACCTCACCATCTCTTGTTGTGAGAATCACTGAATATTATTTCTAAGTAGTGGATAATGATACATAGCTCCTATATCCTCCTACTCAGAAGCAGAATACCGGTACACTGCGCAAAATACATACACTATGTGGATCATACTCTACCATGGCTGTAGCCATGTTTGACAAGGCCTGATTAAAGGGCATGGGGACTCTTCTCTGACTTGTACACCACACAGTCTTCTCTGTAAGCCAGTGCTAACACAGAGACGAAGCACACAAACACAGCCACCCTTGTGTGCTGTCCACCCTTGATAACTATACCTGTGACTCAGTCCAAAGAGCCATAAGAGTCTCTCAAACTAAGTCATGTATCTTCTAAAGATAAGAAAGAACTATATTGTCTTCTCTACTAGCATTTTGATCTTTCCTCCAGCTGGGCACATAGTTGTTTCTCCTATGGGTCATACAGTGGTACCTCGGGTTACAGACACTTAAGTTTACAGACTCCACTAGCCCAGAAATAGTACCTCGGGTTAAGAACTTTGCTTCAGGATGAGAACAGAAATCGCGTGGTGGTGGCACGGCCCCATTAGCTAAAGTGGTGCTTCAGGTTAAGAACAGTTTCAGGTTAAGAACAGACTTCCAGAACAAATTAAGTTCTTAACCCAAGATACCACTCTACTGGAGAAATCAAATAAGATACTCTGAAGGGACAGAACAATTTTTCAAGTTCCCAGACTGGCTGGGGCTCTACTTTGTATATAAAATCAACTGTATTAATGATATTAAGGGAACCATATCAGTGCTTAAGCTAAAATAAGGGGCATTGTGTCTCAAATCTGCCTGGAAGTCATCCATTCTTACCTGGAATCACTTCCAGTAAGTCAGGATATGGGTTTGTTGTTCTTCCACAGTGAGAAATATATATACACTGCATAGGCTTAAACATTCTCACTCCTGATTACTTTCTGTGTTCAGGCTGCAATGTGATGGGAACATAGGAAAGTGTCCTATAACAAGTGATACTGATTGTACTTCTAGCTCAATATTGCCATCTCTGAGTGGCATCAGCTTCCCAGGATCTCAAGAAATGTCTTTACCATCACTTGGTACCTGATTCTGTTAATGGAATAATCTTTTAACAGGATGTTGGACTAGATGAGCCTTTGACCTGGTCCAGCAGATCCTTCTTATGATCCTATTTTATTAAAATGAAGCCCTGGTGGACCCTTGGTGCGTGACAGCCCGACATTTCTATGAGTCTGTGATTTATCAGTGTTTCTGTGATAAAGTGGCACATAAAGGATATATCTGATTTTCAACATGGTGCCAAAGGTGTTCCACAAACATATGCTTCTGTCAGCATTAACCACAAGTGACTCATCCAATGTAATTGAAATTTAATAACATAGTTATATTATGTTAAACAAGAGGGTGGTCATTAAGAACATTTATTCAAGATTAACAGCCAGGTAATAGACACTCCAAGGATCACAACTATGGAGCAGCTGATCCAGAACACGCGGAAATTAATCTGGAGTCAAATTTACAGTGGAAATTAAAATTCACCATTCGGTAACTTTCTTTTTCAACCAGATTCCATTTCACACTGAACTTTGTGAGACAGCGTACAGCCGTTCTAAATTCATATCCTTTGCAGGAAAAACACATAATTTGATATGGTAATATTTTTCTTTCATCCGTGCGCTCATGTTTCACATATAGCAGATTACAAGGCTGAGAAGAGATCCAATCAAAGTCTAGGCAGGTTAAGCTCAGCAGTGTCCCCTGCCTCTGAAACAGATATTGCAAGTGGAGCATGCAAAAAAATATTGTAGTGTATCATCACCACCTACAGCACTCTTACATATGGTGGTCCTATTCTTAGGATTCCAGCCAGCCGGCCAAACCAAGCCCTCTTACAGGCTACTGTGAACTGAGGCTTTATCTCTTTCTCGGAAGAAATGTTAGCATTGTCTGAGTCGTCATTATCATATCATCTTGTTTTTTAACCTTGTTACAGTTTTCATTTCATCCTTATCCTGTGCCAATACCCTAGGCACACATAGGCATGCAAAGATGGGGCTGTCCACATCTTCTTCTGTTGGTCAAGGAGAGCTTCATACACACAACAGGCTATTGCACCCACAGAGCATGTCTCCAATTCATCATATAAGAAAAGTGAACAAGTTCTCAATACTCCGCGAGGGCATGGGACCCTTTGCTTGCATGCTGGAGCTTCCACATTTCACTGCCTTTACTAAATAAGGAATTAACACCCTGTGGTGGTTGCATTTCCGTTTTTTAAGTCAGGAAAATATCCTCAACCCATGTTTGAAAAAGCAGTCATATAATGTATCAATTTTGATTGGTTAATTAGTATATTAAAAGCACGGTTATTACTCATATAAGAAAATGTTCCATTTGCTGTCAGCTCATATCTGAAAACCAAATGATCAATAGTTCTGTCACCTGAGTTTTGTACTTAGCTCCACTGATATTTAAAAAAGTTTACATAGTATTAAAATTATTACAGCTGAGATGGCAAAATTGACATGTTTAATCAGAGAAAAGTCATTGTCAACATTTACTAAAGATTGGAAACCTCTCATAGACATTTTGCATGAAAAAGAAATAATGACATTTGAGTTTGAAGGTTGAAGGTAATGTTGGTCTATAGATAGTGGTTGTGCTGGGTATTATATTGGAGTGGATGAGTTGAATAATGTTTCTATATAGCTGACAGATGAAGAATTGAAAGTTCCTTAGTTTCTTAACTTTATTTTTCTCTCTCTTCTCCCCTCCCCTTCTTTTTTCTTTATTTTCCTATGGATCTATGTTTTTGTTTTTTTGTCTAGATTAATGATTTAGTCTGGACAAAAAAAAATTGATAGTAAGAGAGTAAGAGCCCCTTCACATATGCAATGGTACCTCGGCTTTCGAACATAATCCATTATGGAAAACAGTTCGAGTTCTGAAACGTTCAAAAACTGAAAAATCAATAGCCGACAGCTAGATCTCAGAATCTTGCACTCAGCAGAAGCTGCACGGCATGTTTGACTTCCAAGGCATGTTCGAAAACTGAAGCGTTTACTTGCGGGTTTATGGCGTTCGAAAACCGAAATGTTCGTCAACGGAGATGTTCAAAAACTGAGGTACCACTGGAAAACACTAGTTCTTGCCTGTTCACTACATGTTACTAAATAGAACACCCCAGAAATATGAGGAAAGATGACACATGCATGGATGTTTTTGAGAAACACCTCTGGCTTTTCTACAGGTCATGGTGTTGGCGCTGGAGATAACACATACTTTTGTTGTTGCAAGTGGCGTTGAATGTAAAACCTTTGAAAATCCAGGTGGTAGCAGAAACATCTGGTTGGTCACCATGAATGGGGATGCTGGACTGGACAAGGCCCTGGCCCAATTCCTGATTTCTACAGTCATATTCTACTACCACAAATACAGATTTGTTTATCATTTGCTGCAAAAGGGTTGAAGGGGGGGAATGTGATTTTTCTCCACAAACCCAGCGCACACCAAGAGAGCCTCCTTTCCTCAGTTTGTTCTAGTGTAGAGCAACTCACAGCACAGCTGTTCCCAGGTTATGGTGAACTGACCTCCCACTCACTCCAGCTGCCACCTAATCTCTCGAGAAGGGAACACAAGCTGCTCTCTTTTGCACTTACAGCTGTCAAGCTTTAGCGGGAAAGATGTGGACTAAAGTTAGCCAAGTCCGTTCTCTCTCCTCTTGTTGCCTTGGCCAATGTTCTCACTGAATCTGTTTCTTTTCTTGCTTGTGCCTCCTTCCTGCTGACAGTTCTCATAGCATCAGTCCTCACAACACCTGTTGCTGTATGTGGTGCAACAACTTGAGCAGAAGCTGCCAGGTGGGGCTAAGAGTGCCAGCATGGGGGTTGCTTAACAAATCCCTATTTCCGCTTCAAATTACATATAAAAGCTCACTCCCACAGGAGGCACAAATGACCCCTAATTTGGATGGCTTTAAAAGAGGATTGGACTAATTCATAGAGTATAAGGCTATCAAGGACCACACACACACACACACACACAAACACACAAACATATATATATATATGGTTTTCCAAATTAAAATTTTACAGTCACGTGTCCACCTTACAACATAAAAACAAGACTCCAAGGAATCTCTTGGACTTCCCTCCTCCCCTTTGTGGGTCCTACTGTTAATCATTTCCTCCTGCATCTTTTATGATAATCCAGAATCTTTTACCTCTCCATTGTGTCCAAAATTCACCATTAAACTGCAAGTGATATTCCAGTCCTACTAATGATTTTAACTGTTTACAATGGTTTTTAAGATAAGTTATAAATTTTCCCCATTCCTTATTAAATTTTTTGTCTTCCTGATTTCATTTTGGCCATTTCGGCATAATCCACCAACTTGATCTGCCATTCTTCTCTGGTAGGGACTTTATCTTCTTTCCATCTCTGGGTCTATCAAGGACTACTATGGCAATGCTCTGCTACCATGGTTAGAAGAAGAATGCTTCTGAATACCAGTCGCTGGAAACCACAGGAGGAGAGAGGGCTCTTGGGCTCTGATCCTCCTTGAGGGTTTTCCACAGGCATCTGGTTGGCCACTTAGAGAACAGGATGCTGGAGTAGATGGGCCACTGGACTAATCCACCAGGATTTTCTTATGTTCTTGCATTTCCATTAGCTTTAAATTTTGACCCCATCCCTCACAATTCCATGTTCAGTGTTAACAGTCAATGAGTGTACAGTCTGAGCTGTATAAATGAGCTGTATACTTGGGCTGCGGAAACACCAAACATTTAAAGTATGCGATTTCCTGCAAAGAATCCAGGGAACTTTAGTTTCACAGAGAGAGAGAGAGAGAGAGAGAGAGAGAGAGAGAGCGCTGCAGTTCCCAGTACTATTAACAAACTACACTTCCCATGACTCTTTGGGGGAAGGCATGTGCTTCTAAAGTCCCTTAAACGAATAGTGTGTTCACAGCCACAGTTTCATCAAAGGAAGTTCTCTCCTCCCAGTTCTCCATCTCTGGGCTATTCAGAAAAGCCAAGGAGCTTATTCCAAGCGATGGATAGTTTTTCTTTTCTTTTATTTCATTTTATGAATATATCCTTGTCCTGAGCATGTAGAAAAATCAATAGTGGCTCAATTGTAATTAGTTTAATTCATGCCATCTGAATTTTATTGATTTACCTGGCAGCTGTTTACACCTGCCTCCACTGAGTTACAGTCCCTTTACATTCCTGAAGACGAAAGAACAAACCATAGAGTGCAACAAATTATAGAAATACTGCAGCCTCGTCAATAGAATTGCCTCTTTTTTATTGAACTACTGGATTTCTCATAGGTATGGGGCGGGCAGCAATTTAACAGGTAAAGCTCTTTCCTATCAGTGTAGCTCCATGCCAAGGAAAGCTGTAGTCATGTTGTTCAGCTTTAACAGGTGACTA
Source organism: Podarcis vaucheri (assembly GCF_965113315.1). Taxonomy (NCBI): domain Eukaryota; kingdom Metazoa; phylum Chordata; class Lepidosauria; order Squamata; family Lacertidae; genus Podarcis; species Podarcis vaucheri. The sequence goes on along the minus strand of NC_138764.1, from coordinate 64,958,067 downwards.
TGACTCTCTGATGCTTGCCTGGTCTGTTTGTTGCACTTCCAAGACTGAAGATGGGAACACAGAACACAGCAAGGGAACATAGGAAGTTGCCTTATACTTAGTCAGATCCTCTGGTCCATCTAGCGCAGTATTGTCTAAACTGACAGGCAGCAGCTCTCTAGCGCTTCAGGCAAGGAGTTTCTCCCAGTCCAGGCTTGAGATACTGGGGATTGAGCTTTGGATCTTCTGCATGCAAGACAGATGTTCTGCCATTGAGCCCTTTCCTAAGGGCTTAAATACTCTAGCTAAACATATACTGTCCTATTCATCAAAGCTAAGTCACACCAGAGACCGTGGCAAGATGGCCTTGTGTGTTCTGCTTTGCAGAGAACAGACTTCTATTTGTAGGAGTTGCCTATTTGAAAGGCTGTCCCACTCAAGTCCAATCTAAAGATGAAGAATCATATGACGGGAGAACAGGGGCTCCAAAGTTACCCATCAACAGTTAGCTCCTGAACAGCAAACAGAGTAAACACATAAGGTCACCTGGTCATAATCTATGGTGATATGTATGATATTTACTTATTTGTTTATTTCTTAAAATCTCATTTAAAAAAATCAACTTCTTTGTAATTTTGCACCTGTACATATAAATTAGCAGATGCACATAAGAAGAGCCTGATGGATCAAGCCAATGTCCCATCTAGGCCAGCATCTTGTTCTCACAGTGGCCAACTAGATGCTGGTGGGAAGTCCATAAGCAGGACTTGAGCACAACTGCACTCTCCGCTCCTATGTTTTCCAGCAACAGGTATTCAGAAGCATACTACTGAAAGCAGTGGAAGCAAAATATATATTGCAGATATTAATATTGCACATTCTAAAGTGACTGGATGCATAAAAACTGACTCCTTTGGGGATGAAGCATTGTCCAGACCCATTAGGTTGTTCAAAACTTTACTTGCAGAGCTTTCTTCAAAACAGAACAAAAACATCAAAGATACATCCAAATAATTCCATGTAATATTATGCAAGTCCAACACATCTTCTTAAAAATAAAATAAACTGATAATCAGAGCTCTCCCTCTCCCTCCCTCTCTCTCACACACAGGCTCCATTGCCTGCATTCCAGCCGCTTAAACTATACAGCTCATCTTACTTTAATAGAGCCTGTAAACAAAGACTAAAGGCAACCTCCTTTCAAAATGGAGATTTGCAACCAAACACCTTTGTTGCCTGATCTAAGGTTAAACACTCACATGTTAGCTACTAGAGAACAACAATAGTTAATTATCAACTCCAAATCCTATTCTTGGCTGCCGTATAGCCTCATGGAAAAAACCCATGTTAAAGCCTTCAGTAATACACATAGCCATTTTCCATTTCAGTGTCAATTAAATAATTATAGATAACAATATGGACATCAGAGTTGGTAGCCACTGATAGCCTTTTCCTCCATGAATTTGTCTAAGCCTCCATTAACACCATCCAAGTTGGTGGCCATCACTGTTTCTTGTGGGGGAAATGTATGCACTTTGTGCAAATCTGTGTTTCTCCTTTTTCTTTTTGGTGATGCCCTCTCTCTTTTTTCCCATCACATTAGTTGGCTCACCACATGTTGAAGTAAGTGAAATAATACTCTCTACCATCTAAACAGGAGGCCTATAAAATGATTTAGTCTGAAGTCTAAAGTTACTTAACCACAAGGCTTCCAGGCCTCAGGTACACTGCCCTCCACCTCCGAGAATTAGGGTCAGCAGAAGGACTTTATTAATCGCCATTATTAACCTGCATCTCAACTAGAGCCTTTACGAATTATTACTGTATAATTTGGCCAGTGGCCCTTCAGGGTCAGTCGCTTGCAATTGCCATACAGGAACCCTGCCTTCTGCCTGGGGTACCAAGCAAAACCAATTGGGTCATTAATTACAGGCCAGGACTCTGCTGGAGTTGAATGCTTTTTCTCATTAACACCCAATTCCAACATTTAGAACAGGGTGTTATTCACTGACCCTGAACTCAGAATTATTAGGTTTTGGCATGTGGCAGCGGGTGGCTGTGTGCATGCATATGTGTGGACCTAAGCAAAGAAGCAGGCTGCTGGGTGACAGGCTCAGAGCTTGAACAGCCTCAGTTGATATAGAAAATGCTGAAGAGAAACTAAAAAGGGCAGCATATTTCCAACTAGCTGTGCTGAATATTCTCCACTCTGGTGTTCAGGAGACACAGAAATGCCGCTGCGCCACCCCCCACCCCCCACTCTCTTAGATGGGCTGACATTTGCTTTTTACCATTCTGGTTGATGCCAATTGTTTCACCAGACTGCTGCTGCATTTCATGTCATTTTCACCTTGAGAGCCAGTGTGGTATAGTGGTTAGAGTGTTGGACAAGGACCACAAAGGCAAGAGTTGAAATCCCCACTCAGCCATGTGAAGCTCACTGGTTGGCCTTGCACCATTCACAGCCTCTCAGCCTAACCTACCTTGAAGGGATGCTGTGGGGGATTACTCGAGGAGAGAGAGAGAAGAACCCTGTATGCCACCTTGAGATCTTAGGAGGAAAAAGGTGGGACACAAGTGCAACAAGTAAATAATAAATACAATAAAAGGATTGGTGGCATGGCTACATTTGGCTACATGGTAATACTGGTCAATGAGAACAATGGAAAGCAAGGGCAGATCAGTCTAATGCTTCCTTGATTAGATACCTCTCAGGAAGGGAAAATGCAATGAATGGTGTCCTACTAATCATATTTGGCTATGTGGTAACACAACCGACAGCGCATGAAGTTGAGAGACAGAGAAACTGATAAGAAATGGGCAGTTCACATAAACAGTCAATTCTATCCAAAAGGAGTACTAAGGAGTATCAAACTGCAAGATATTTTTCAGCAGGGTCAAAAATATTCCTGAGAAACTTTGACATTGTTTTCTCAGCCCTAGTTAGAGGAAAGCCATTACTTACATTGGTCTTACTTTCGCTGAAGTAGCAAAGGGCCAGTCTAGACAGAAAAGGGGACATGTGCTAACCAGCAACTGGTTAAAGAAAAGGAAGTAGAGAGTAGAGATAAATGAACAATCTTCATGATGTAAGTGGAGTCCTTTCCACAGGTCTATCTTGGGAATAGTACTGCTTACTTATTTATAAATGATCTGGAGTCGTGGTGAGCAGTGAGATAGTCAAGTTTAGAGATGACACCAGATTATTCAAGGTAATGAAAATCCAAGAGGCTTGCAAAAAAAAAACACCTAAACTCTCTTCAGTGGGTGAATGGGCAATAAAGTAGCAAACAAGGTTTAAATTAAGTAATGCATATCCTAGCAAAGAAAGTAATGCAAAACATCCAAATTTTGCATTTCTATTGAGGGAGCCTGAACTGGCCACGGGTAGCCAGGAGATGAATCCTAAAGTTGTGGTGGCAAGGAAAAAAATGAAAATATCAATTTATTTCTAGTGGTGGTGAAAAAGGGGGGAAGACTGAAAATAAAATAGCCAGTATTATAACACCTTTATTGGCACTGACTTTATGTAGTGTAGTTGCATTTGGAATGCTGTGTATGGTCCAGGTTGCAACATCTCAAAAAGGATATTCCAGAACTGGAAAGGTGCAGAAATGGGCAACCAAAATGATCAAGGGGCTGTGGTATCTTTCCTAAAAGGTAAGGCTAAGGAAGGAATCCTAAATCCCATAAGAGAGTGGCAGGCCTTAGTGACCACCACTGCATACAAAGCCCTGTCAGTCACATCAGCCAGGACAGAAGGGGTGATGGCAATTCCATCCTGTGCTTTGCTGCGTGAGCTCCAGGGATTTGGGACTATTCAGTTTAGGGGGAGAAAGGTGGCCCATATGAGTCATGATGGAAAGATATAAAATCATGCATGGTGTGGAAGAAGCAAATAGAGGTCATCTTCTCTCCCTTACTCATCATCAGGGATGGGTGAATATATCAATTTCAGTTTCTCTCAGTTTTCTCCTATCAGTTCTCTACATTTCTACATCAGTTTGGGATTTTTTAAATTCCTCAATTCTGCATTTTGATGTCCATTTCTCCAAATATACACATTTTTTGCAAACCAATTTTCCTTAATATAATCCAGTCTTCTTTGTTCTATTAACTAACGCATGCATTTATATACACACACTTGACCCTAGCAAATACGCTTTCATACACATTACTTGGCCAGAGAACAAGGATGGCCGTGTTTCAATTTGCAAATTGTTTTGAAAATTGTGAATTAGGGAAGTTTGCCTCTAAAAGCAAACTGAATCAAATTTCTTCCTCATCCCTACTCATGATACTAGAATTCTGAGTCAGTCAAGAAAATAGATCGGTGATAGCTTCTGACAGAAGGAAGTACTTTAGAGCTAATTAACTGACAGAATTTACTACCACAAGGTACAGTGGCTGTACCTTAGATCTACTGGCAGATCAGTTACAGTTTTCTGACTGTGGTTTAGCAACAGCAAAAAGGCTTCCCTCTCTCCCTCCAGCTAAATTAGACTCTTAGAATTTCTAATCTGTAGTAACTCAAATGTAGATTTCTACTTGCAGATTTGAAATATGAGAGGTAATTGGTTCCATCTTGTGAGCCACCATTTTACATTCTATTCCAGTAGATCTCAGGACGCAAATAAAAATACAAGTCTGCCCATGTGTGCCTTAGATGACTTTAGAAGGGGACTGGACCAATTTATGGAACACAGGTATATCCATGGCTGTGAGTCATAATAATTAAAGAAAACTTCCATCCTCAGAGGCAATATACCACTGAAGAACATTTCTTGAGGAACAGCCACTGCCGTAGTCGAAACAAAATTTTTAAAATCCTTCCAGTAGCACCTTAGAGACCAACTAAGATCATGGCCACTGGTCCCATCACCTCCTGGCTAATAGAAGGGGAAGAAATGGAGGCAGTGAGAGATTTTACTTTCTTGGACTCCATGATCACTGCAGATGGTGACAGCAGTCACAAAATTAAAAGACGCCTGCTTCTTGGGAGAAAAGCGATGATACACCTAGATAGCATCTTAAAAAGCAGAGACATCACCTTGCCAACAAAGGCCCGTATAGTTAAAGCTATGGTTTTCCCAGTAGTGATGTATGGATGTGAGAGCTGGACCATAAAGAAGGCTGATCATCGAAGAATTGATGCTTTTGAATTATGGTGCTGGAGGAGTCTCTTGAGAGTCCCATGGACTGCAAGAAGATCAAACCTATCCATTCTGAGGGAAATCAGCCCTGAGTGCTCACTGGAAGGACAGATCTTGAAGCTGAGGCTCCAATACTTTGGCCACATCATGAGAAGAGAAGACTCCCTGGAAAAGACCCTGATGTTGGGAAAGATTGAGGGCACAAGGAGAAGGGGACAACAGAGGATGAGATGGTTGGACAGTGTTCTCAAAGCTACCAGCATGAGTTTGACAAAATTGCGGGAGGCAGTGGAAGACAGGAGTGCCTGGCGTGCTCTGGTCCATGGGGTCACGAAGAATTGGACATGACTAAATGACTAAACAACAACAAGTTTGTTATTGGTATGTTGGTATGAGCTTTCGTGTGCATGCACACTTCATCAGATACCTGAAGAATCTGAAGAAGTGTGCATGCACACGAAAGCTCAAACCAATAATAAACTTAGTTGGTCTCCAAGGTGCTAATGGAAGGAATTTTTTTATTTTGTAGAAGCCTTGTGAGCTAACCAGAGGCATCTGGCTGGCCACTGTGGGAAGCAAGATGCTCGGTGTGATAGACCAGGTGTGGACCCTGCAGATGTTGCTGAACTACAACTCCCATCAGCCACAGCAAGCATCACCAATGGCCAAGGGTGATGGGACTTGTAGTTCAGCAACATCTGCAGGGTCAAAGGTTCCCCACACTTGGTCTATCATATCCAGCATCTTGTTTCCCACAGGTCAGAAGGCAGAATGGATGGATGAATGCCGGTAGTTTGGTGGCAAAGGAGGAGAACATGGTGACTTCCTTCAGCAACACATTGCTGAAGCAGTGGAAAGTGAGGAGGTCTGAGAGCCTTCATGACAGCCAGTAGTGCTGGATTGGCCCTCTGCTATCATCCAGCCGGGGGACAACTGGTTGTTGTGTGAATGTTTCAGCTGAAACTTTCCCTGTTAGGAATCCAAGTGAGAAAAGGGCTGTAAAGCACTTTGCATGTTGAAAGTTTTCCATAATTGTTATAATTTGACCTCAGGAAACAGAATATAAATACCAAGAAAAATGGCACGGGTCTTTAGGTGCCAGAAGAACCTTTCAACCATCCACATCTCAAATTGAGTTTTATTTCCTCAGAGCTCCTGAGAAAATTAATGCCTATAATTAATCTCTGTGTAATATCCAGACAACTCAAGTCAGCCTTTTACTAAGAAGTCCCCAGGCTATATTTCTACAAAGCCTGTCAGATTTAGATCATTGTCCATTTTGCCTTGACATCTATGGCACTCCACAAGCACATAGGCGGGGGACAGGTAAGTGTTTGGTGTTAGCCCCTGCTGCAAATATCTGTTGTTCTGTGAAGCCATGGTGATCCAATGGGCAATCGTCTCAAGACCTGCCACATTTAATAATAAATAAAATGAATATTATGTAAGAATGGGGTGATCTATCAAATTGTCACCAATTATGCCACAAGCAAAAAGCTACCCTGCTTTTAATATCACAACTAAGGCCCTTCCTTAGGTACTCTTGTCACTAGGGATGGAAATATCTGTCAATTTTGGTTCTCTTCATTTCTCTCTTTTTCCCCCAATCTTAAATTTAGTTCTCTATATTTCTTCAGCAATTTGTGGGGTGTGGTTTTTTTTAAAAAAAAGATCCTCCAAAAATTCATCAGCATTTTAGTGCAAATTTCTCCAATTAAACACTTTTTTGTATGCAGTTATAACTCAAATACACATTTTTACAAGCAAATTCCTCATATATAATGGATGTTTGTACATAGTTTCAATAATATTTTCATTTTTATGCACACCTTCCTCTAATGGAGACATTGTTTGGTTGAAGAACTGCATTGCAAAGGTTAACTGCATTTCCGTTCTCCTGTTTTGGAAAGTGATGATTTGATAGATTTTCCTTTAAATGTGAACAAATCAAATTTCTCTGCAATCCCTACCTGCCACAGGAAAACAGGCCATTATCAGAGAAAGAACCTTTTTGTGGTGACATCCCAGTTTTGGATCTCTATCCATAGAGAAGTCCAGCTGGTTCCAGTGCTGCTGCCACTTAAGTATCAGACATAGACCATCTTATTTCTACAAGATTTAATTAACAACAATGGCTTTTATGTGTTTTCTTTTGGTTTGTTGCTTAGATCACCATAGTGCAATTGTCTCCTTCCTCTAGTTTCCTTCATTGTTGTATTGTTTATTGTCATGAATGGTCCCGCCCCCCCATAAATGGAAAGACAGGATATACATTTTTTAAAAACAAATATCAAAGAAAACATCCAACAGGTGTTTACTTGCAATTACAATAGCAATCTGGGAAATTGAGGTTTCCAAGTAAAAACATAGTTCAACGATTCCTGGTAAAATATGATATCATGGCAACACAAGTGCAAGCTTGAAAGAAGAAATTGGACTATGTGCAGTAAATGGGTCACAACTGTGCATATATTATTGTGCTAAAAATGAAATCTGGGAAATGAAAGGCCCTTAATTGTTTCACTTAGTGGCCGATAGATGAGACCACATGCTGAACCATTTATTAACCCAAGATTCACCAGACTCTCTACCACATGGTTTTTCTCATGCAAACAAAAACTGTAGTCTATGAAACAGTCAATGGTGATGCTTGCAGCACTGTGCAAAACTTGTCACTCCAGCAGTCAAAATGACTTCCGTACATCAGGACAGATTTTAGCCTTGAAATGAAATTCACGCCAGAGGCAATAGGCATATCAGCGTAAAACAAGTGAATTTGCAGCCACAGGTTTCTGGCTCCATCCCACTGTCCATCTCTTTCCGTGTCATTTATCGCCTTCTTTTATCTGGTGGCTGCCTTTGCTATGCATCAAATTCTCCCTTACAAAAATAATAATGCTCCTAATAAAATGCTCAGAAGACATTACGGCCTCTGATGCTTTATTTGAGCACCGTCCTTCTGTCCAATCTGAATAATGGTGCCGTGCCTAGGACTTAGCCAGCCAGCACTTTTGCAGTCAAAAAAGTGACAGAGACCCTGCTCACTGCAGCAAAGGGAGTGAGAAAAAGAGACTGGGGAAAGAGGGTGGCTGGGGGGGGGGTGAATAGCCTGAGACTCAGCTGCAGCCATTTATCTCCTGAAGCTGGGCTATTAGACAGATGACAGAGGGAGAGAAGCAGCCAGCAAAGGCACTGAAACCCAGGCTCCTTCCAGTTGGTGATTTATCTCCCAGCTTCATCTGGCAAACTTGCTGATGGAAGGACTCTTCCTTTCTCTGCGCCTCATCAATTCTCATTCTCATTGCATTCCCCCCCCCCTTTAGAAAAGATTTCTAGTTTCTTTTCATTTAACTACTATCTCTCCCTTGTTCTTTTTCAATCTCTCATTATCTTCCTACTTCTTTATCTCGGCTCATTCCTACCCCTGCCTTTCTGCTGCTCTCCCCCTCTCCCCGATCTCCCTCATTACAGCTCTACTTCAGTTCCTTCTGTGGGTCTGAAAAGGAGAATCTTTCTCTGGCTCACCATTTTGTGGGTGTTTTGAGCTGAGGCCTTTCAGAATTGAAAAAAAAGAGCAGACAAGAATTAAGAATGTTCCCAGCAAAGATTGTGCTATATTTTGACCTGGGAAAACGAGATTTCCCCCCTGCTTGCTATTGCAATTGCAAGCAGTATAGACACCAATTGGATATCTGTTTTATTTGTTGTTTGTTCCCACAGTGGCCAACCTGATTCCTATGTTAACACTGAAACTGAAAGTAGTATATAGCCATCAAGACTACAACCCATTGATAGCCTTATTGTCCATTAATTTGTCTAATTCCTTTTTAAAGCTGTCCAGGTTGGAGGTCACTGCCACATATAGTTGCCACATATCCCATTCCTTACCTAATCACTGTATGAACAAAGACCTCCCTTTTTTCTTCCCTGAGTCTCTCACCATTTGGCATCATTTGATGATTTGATAGTTCTAGTATTATGAATCTCTTCACCCCATTGCAGAGAATAAACCACACATTTTTGTAAGATAAACGAGAAAGGGGCTTACTAACAAATCAATGCAGGCAACAAATACAACAAAGTAATGTGCAGGAAAGTACTTCTAAGTTACAGTAAAATAAAAGTTGGTAGTCTTAGCTAACATGGCTTGGAGCTTGGAGGCATGGTGAAAAGAGAGATTCTCCTCACAGGCAGAAGGAAATATAAAGGATTGTCTCCTTTGTTACAGAATTCCCACCAGGTGGAGGCAAAGGAAGTAACCATATTCAGAGGGTCCTCTCTAGGAAGTTTAAGAACTCTCTTTGTACTAGCCCTCTGCTTGTCTAGCAAAACATGCATTTGTGATTTTGGCTGCAAACCGCACAGGGGGCATTCTGGATTGGGACCATGGTACTAAAGGAAACTCTTGAGTCCAACCATTCTCCCCTCCATACCCATCCTCCCATTTATATCACTCACTGAAGCAGCAATTAGCAATAGATACAAGTACCTGTCATTCCTCCTCTCCACCCTGTAGTTAACAGCAGTGTAGGAGATGCAGTTTTGAGCAGGGAAGGCGGTAGAGCAGAAAGGGTCATGGCCCTGATCTAACCTGGTCCCCCAGTTGGCTTCTTTAATGAAAGAAGATGATTTCAGGAGATCTGGGGTTGTGTATCTCCCACATCTCATCTAGTTTTGCCCTAAGGCCTCAGCAGAACAAGCGGAGGTAGCACTGCACGCCCTGAAACATACTCTTTGTTGATCGCATCATTTGTTTTGGTCTTCTCCAGGTACACCATACAGAGAACCCCATGTGGTCGAACTTATGGCACGAATAAGGGATGTGAGACAGATGCAGACACAGAAGTGGTTAAGCGCAGCCTCTAAATATGCTTTGACAGATTAGCTCCCAGTCCAGATCCAAAAGCTCCATTTGAGCTCAAGGTCAAGGAAGTATGTTCACGTACACTTTTGGCAAGTAGCTGTGCTGAAGCTGGCCATGTGGTGTAGTTAATGAAGTAATTGATGGCAGGCACAGAACAGCCGGACTCAGCATAAGCAGTGATATTAGGAGGAAGTCGGTTTTATTACTCTTTTTTTTTTTTTTACTTCTCTGAGCTTCGTTCTTGCTGATCTCTGCCATATCAAGCACTTCCTTCTAGGTGCAAGGCTTTGGGGCATCACAGATTTTCAACCTATGGTCCAGATAGAATGTTCTGCTAGTCCCTGTAGGAACTCCTTCCATCGGCACATTGGACCTCCCACTTCTCCTTCATTTCCACGTGCAGTGATGGCACAAAAGGCTCTGATGCCATATTCATTAGCATAGAGACTGTGCTTTCAGAGGGCCTTTTGCATAATCCCTTTGCCTAGCGGCAACCACTACAATCTGTGGCATCCTCTGCACTTCAGGGGGAAGGATCCTGGCTTTCCTGCCTAACAGCCCCCCTCTGAGCTCTGGTGTTTAAAACCATATGGTGCTTTGCAATTAAGGCTGGATATATATTTATCCATGGAATTGCTCGAGTCAGATCTATTCTTGACAGCATAAGAACCAACAGAAGGGTTTTTAGCTGAGCACTAGAGCTGTCAGGCTATTTCAGATACTATCAAGACATAAAATATCAATGCAGAATTTGTAAGAGAGGTTCTTTCCCTGCCTACTGGGGCAGAAACAGGATTTGAATAGGTTCTTGAGATGCAAAGTGTCTCTGTTCTTATTTTTCCCTTGGTCTTGCTTTTCTGTACTTTTCTTGGCAGCCTGACTTAAAGAAATAGAACTGGTGAAATTTTCTTGATATGCAGGTAAGTGTGAGGAAAGTTTCTCCTGTTAAAGTTCTTTCCCCACCTGCACATCAGGCTGATTTGATTGGCACCTTTCAGTTTCTGCCTTACCCACAGGTTACAGTAAGATTGCCAAAACACAAATTAAAATTTAGGTGTCAGGGTTGATGACATGGAGTTTTGTGCACAGAGAATCTTGTGTGCCTAAAGACCCTTTGTCAGATGTCCTGACATCATAGATGAAGTGAGTGGCTGATAAGGTGTGTTAGTGCCCCACCTATGGTACATTCTGCCTTGAAAAGTTAGGTAGGCACCAACATGGGTGTCTTTTAGTGGCAGGTTAAGAGTTCGTTATTTCTTCTTCTTCTTCTTTGGCGATCACTCATAGCTGAGTAAGATTGTCTTCCATAAACACGGTTTTAACAAATGGCTTTAAAGAAGGTGATGAATGAAACAGAAAGAGATGGGACAGTAGGATAGAGCCAGAAACCTGTGGCTGCAAATTCGCTTGTTTTACGCTGATGTGCTGTTAACTGCTTCTATTGTTCTGCTGTTCTTAAAAGTATGCTGCTGGTTTTTATGGTTATTTTTATAGTAAGCATTTTTATTTTTTTTTAAAAAAATACTGTTTTACATGTTGTGAGCCACTTTATGAACCATAAAGTTGGAAAGAGGCACATGCATTCTTAAAACAAATAAAGAAACATGAAAGGGGCAGAATTTGCTACCTCAAGAAGCTGCAAGCATTGTGCAGGTTGCTCTCTTTTGCAATACATGATCTAAACTCACTGTTCACTCTCTACCTAGGCACTTTTTTATTATTCAAAGTTATAACAAAACATATTTTCCAAAAACATATCCTTATTCTACCTAAGCACTTCTAGGCCTTTATCCAGGGGTAGTCAATGGAGTGCCCTCAGGATGTTGTTGGATAACAACTCCCATCATCCCTGACAAATTGTCATGCTGGCTGGGACTGATGGGGTTATTCCAACTACAACTGGATGGTCCCTGCCTTAATGATGTGAGCATGTTTGAAATGAGAGCAATGGGTTCCCTTGACCAAATCCTTTCCCTGTCACTAAAATATTAAGTGTGCGCATAGTGTTAATGTGCATAGAAGAAAACATCCTTAAGCAGAAAACATGCCAAGAATATGTACAGAAGATCCAATGCTTGTATTAGTTCATTGGCATTTTTGTGATTAATATGATTTACACATTCTGGATAAAGGATTTACATGAGCCATCAGCAACAGAATCTATGAGATGTGGATGTAAACTGCTTGGGCTATTTGCCCATGGGAAGGGGGACCCATGACCTTCCAGATACAGTTGGACTACTAATTCCATCAGACCTAACCATGGGCCATTCTGGATGCAGCAGATGGAAACTGAAGTCCAGCAACATCTGAAGGGTGACATGTTCCCCATCCCTGGGCTACAGTATACTTCTCAAATATATATGGGCCAAAAATTAACTCCACTATGTTGCTGGGCAAGCCAGTTTCTCTCTCCCTTCAGCCCATCTCACCCCTGGTGCTGCCTCAAAGACTGACGCCAGTCTGACACAACGGTTGTTCCCACAACAGGTGCATATGTCGTAGGAAAGGGTTATGTGAAAGTCAAAATTCAATCAAATGCTCATGACACAGAAAGAAAGGAGGGGGAGGAAAGGAGAGAACAGAGTGGCTGGTAGGAAGGGAGGAGGAGAAGTTGGAATCAGGACCTATTTAAAGACAAATCTATCAACTTTGGAGAGCCAGTGTGGTGTAGTGGTTAAGAGCAGTGGACTTGTAATCTGGTGAAATGGGTTCGATTCCCTGCTCCTCCACATGCAGCTGCTGGGTGACCTTGGGCTAGTCACACTTCTCTGAAGTCTCTCAGCCTCACTCACCTCATAGAGTGCTTGTTGTGAGGGAGGAAGGGAAAGGAGAATGTTAGCCGCTTTGAGACTCCTTAGGGTAGCAATAAAGCGGGATATCAAATCCAAACTCCTCTTCCCCTTCTTCAAAAAAACAAAAACAAAAAAATATCAACTTTGCACAATATGTGGACCGAAACACAGCTTTCCTTTGGAGTTTGCTAGAACCCTAGAACTCATCCAGTGAAGCTGAAAGTTGGAAGATTCAGGACAGATTTTAAAAAGTATTTCTTCACACGACACATAGTTTATCTATGGAACTCCCTCCCACAGGTAGTGATGGCCACCAACCTAGATGGCCTTAAACAAATTCATGGATGAGAGAGCTATTGATAGCTAGCCATCGCTGGTATGTTTCTGAATACCAGCTGCTGGAAAGCACAGGAGAGAAGAGTCAGAAGCAGATTTAGGGGAGTGCAACTGGTTTGGTCACACTGGGTGCAGAGCCTCGGGGGCACCACAACTATTGATGTGGAATGGAAGGTAAGAGGTGGGGAGGTGCCAAATTTTCGTGTCACAGAAGTTGCCCCCGAAATCTTAGGCTCCAAGGTCCGCTACTGGGAGAGTGTTCTTGTGCTCAAATCCTGCTTGTGGGTTTCCCACAGGCTTCTGGTCAGCCACTGTGAGGACAGGATACTGGATTGGTCTGATCTAGCAGGCTTTTCTTATGTTCACACATATCTGAATTTTGCGATGCAGTTCTCCAACTAAACAATAGTTGCGAAAATGCGTATATATTGGGGGGGAAGTGTGCATAAAAAGGAAGGCTTTGGTGAAAATAACATAGATGTATATTGGAAGAAATTCACACTAAGATTGTAATTTTCAGGGGGATTTCAAAAAATTGTTTTGCAAGTTGCTGCAAGAATGTGGAGAACTGAATTTGTGGTTGGAATAATGGACAAGGGAGAGAAATGCAATTGACAGAGCCTTCCATTCCTAGCAAACATTAGCAGAGAGAAAGAGGCAAGAAGAGTCTGGTGATCTGAATATGAGCAGAGAGGATGAGCAGAATGGCCACAGAAGTTTAATTGGAGTGAAGGGGTATGTGGGCTGCTTATGAGGGGACAAAGAGCTAGAGGGATTCCTCTTCACCTTCCTCCTAGCAGCCGCCTCTGTGTTAGAGGCCTGCATCTCAGCAACTGCTGGCAGAAGCAGGCGAGGCCTGAAGGGATAAACTGCTGAGTCCCAGCTGACAGCAGCTCATTACTAACAGACACAGTGGGCCTTTACAGTTCCAATGTGCGTCACGTGGCTCCGACATTGAATTTCTAGTCACATAGCAAGTACTTTTTCTCCCTCACAGACTCCAGCATGCAGCACCGTGGGCCGAATCTTTTGAACTGAAGATCATAATAATAAAAAACTCTTAAAACCCAGAATCTGAGCCCACGCTTCCCTGAACAGAAGCAGCAACAGATTGCAGGCAACATGCAGCAAATGCGTGTGCTACACGGGAGCTAATGAGAAGGTGTCCTTTCGGCGCACAGTTTGCCAACAGAGAGCTTTGTCCAGCTCCTGTTGGAATCTGTCCATTGATTTTAATGGCAGCAGGAGCCCTCCCTCGAACCTAAATAATAGCTTGTTTTTCTATAACCCTTTCATCTCCAAGGAACCTTGCCGGATTTTGCAGAACGCATCCTTGCCTGTTGTTGCAAATGCAGATGTGGCTCAGGTCCGTTGGCCATGACAATTTTATTGCTATTTTGCAAAATATTGTTGGGGGGGGCCAATCTGTAAAATTTCTTTGCACACTGGTGGAAATTGGATCTTAATGAGGAAGTTTAACTAGAACAATGTAATTAACAATCCCTGGCACTGTGAAAAGGCCCATGTGATTTTCTTAAGGACCGTATAAGCAACTGGAACCATTATTGAAACAAAGAACTTATGAAGAGGGATCAGAAGAGTGTGACCTTATTCAGCAAAGAAAAAAGGGAGGGTTGTGGTGAGGACCTGTGTTCCACAAATTTATTAGAGAGGGGGGTTAGTACAATAAAGGAAGGGGAGCTATTTAAACTAAAGAACAACACAAAAAAGCTTAGGCCTACAAATTGGACAATCTTAGTTTGGGAAGTAGATACTGCACATATAACTATGGGAAATGGATTCTGCATGCATATATAACAGGGTTTTGTGTTTCCTTATAAGAAGCTTCTTAGCAGTGGTGGGAATGCAAGGAGACTGACTGTAGGTGGAGTCAGAGCCAATGGTAGGCGGAACCAAGAGTATGCTGGGATTGCCCAACTGATACGGAGTATTAGAAGACTCTGTAAACAGTGCAAACTGATTTATTCATGCAGAATAAACCCTAACATTTCTTCTTTGCTATTGCATTGAAGTAAATGATACCCTGATGCTTTCAAAGCTGCCAAATGCGCCTGTGCCAGCAAAGCTGGGGAAAACACATAATCCCTGCAGATATAAAGCAAATGCATCAAGGGAAAAGGCTAGGCTAAAGCCATCTTCTTTGCATGCTACATTGGCACATATACAGCGAGGGGTTTTGTTTGTTTGTTTAAAATATTTCTAACGCGCCCTTCATCTCAAGTGTTCCTGGGGCAGGAGACCATAAAGAAAAGGAAAAGCACAAATGCCATCAACAACATCATAAAACCAGATAAACCATTGGTTAACATGAAAAACAATAACAAAACCTGGCCATGAATATGGAAGGTTTGCTCAAATAAATAGATTTTCTGAAGGGGGGGTATTCCATAATTGAGGGTGAACCACAGAGATGGCACATTGGTACAAAATTTGGTATCTCAAAGAAGATGTTTAGAGGATACACTCTTGCACTAATAAACAAGGGGTGAAGAATCCTATAGTAGAGAATCAGACTATAAGGACATGTGCCATGTGACCCATGTGATGATGTGGAAAGGAAGCCGGAAATGGCAGTCATGGCTATGCTGGGCAACCCAGGGAAAAGGAGAAGCAGCAGCACTGCTTGGGGGGGGGGGGAGTTTTTCCTACCTACTAAAATCATGCCTCTGTGAAGTCTGTCTCCATGATCTGGTAAGCAACTCTCCTGCCATGCAAGGAAAAATCCACACCCCTAATGAGATGAGATTCATGCAAAAGGAAAGTCTGAAGAACCTGTTCAACAGTGCAATCAGTTCTCTCCAGAGGAAACAGAAGGACAGAGCACTGTTAATTACAGCTACCTGCAATTGCACTTAGATTGCTGGCTTTCCTTAGACAGCTGCTGATTGGGGATTGGCCACAACCACAAGGAGTTGCTCGAGCTCAGGTGTGAAGAACCTCTAACTCTCCAGATGTTGCTGAACTACAAGTCCCATTACTACTAGCCTTGTCCCTTCTTGCTGGAGTTGATGGCAACATCTGGACTGCCAAAGGTTCCCATCACCTGCTCTAGCTGATGGTTCCCCAGCCCTGAACTGAGTAGAGGTGAGCTCTGCTAATTGAAGGTGAGTGGGGAAGAGGAGAGATTTCCTTCAAAGTTAGACACTGTCTCCTCAACCATAAAAGGCCCTCCGAGACTGTCATCATTTGGGGTGGGGTGGAGCTCAGTTACATACCAGCAAATTCAGGCTGCACAATTAAAGTTGATTTGTGGGGGGTGGCCTTCTGTGGAAAATCAGGCTTTTTGCAATAAGGAAAGCAATTGTAAAATCAGGGCCGGCACAAACATTAGGTGGGGTGAGGCTGCTTCTTCAGGCAGTAGAAACCCCCAAGGTGGAATCCCTGCAAGCACCTCACCTGCCCCACCACCAGTGGGGAAGTTGCGCCGGTATCAGCACTCTCACCGAAATCACAAGAGATATTGCAAAGTGCACGGGATCTCGTCCAGAATTGGCATTGATGCTGGTGCTGCTTCTCTGCCAATGGTGCAGGCAGCAGGGTTGGTGGCGCAGGCGGCAGGGCAGGGTAGCACTTCCCGTTTCACCTCAAGCAGCAAAACAGGACTCGCCTTCCCTGGGTAAAATGGATGGGAAGTGTGGGGTGGCACTTGCCTTGATGCAACCTAAGCTGCCCACAAACAATCGGGCTGAATACTGATTAAATAGCTGTGATTGCCTTATCTCTCTGCAAACAAATCAGACTCAATGCTCATTAAATAAGTCATCTAGACAGGACCAAACAAGCAGTCTTGCCCTGCGCACCACGGTTCATACAGCCTAGCAAATGCTGCATCAATAGGACTACGTGTTTTGCCTCAGCAGTATCATATTTTTTTTGTGTGGAACCAGTTCACAGGCACACAGTGTCCCCTTCCTCCCAAAGGATCATACAGTGAGAAATGCTAGTGATGGGTTACAGCACCTCAGACCCAACAGAGTATTCCTGTGCAGTGGCGTAGCGTGGGTTGTCAGCACCCGGGGCAAGGCAAGTAATTTGCGCCCCCAAACCCATGGATTTGCGCCCCCAAACCCGTGGATTTGCGCCCCCTAACCCTAACCCCCAGGTGTTGTGCCCGGTGCGGCCGGCCCCCCCTGCACCCCCCACGCTACGCCACTGTTCCTGTGGCAAAATGCAAAAAAGATTCTTTCCCCCAACTTCTCAAAGCTGAGAATGAAGAAGACTCGGCTACTGATCGTTATCCAGGGAATTCCTCATTACGGCTACCATTGTTTAACTAATCCTCTTGGTCTAGATTTTTTACTGCTGCGGATTTCTCAAAATCCTGACCTAGATTCGGCAATCACAGACGTGATTTATGACCCTAGACAAAGTCTTTTTTCCCTTGCCAGGCACACTGTCTGCATTAAGAGGGATGCGGTATTCTGAAACGCCTTCTGTGAAAAGTTCCCTGTGATCCTCGCTGAAACTTAACGCAAGGGTCTAGCTGCTTGGCTTTTACATTTCACAATCCTGTTCAAGGTGTGAGTCCAGGGATAGATGCCAGGGACCTCCAAGTTTCAAAGAACAGCATTGAGCACCTTAAAGGTTGGACACTGGATAAATTTGATCTCACAAAGTGGACTTCATAATATTTATTTATCTCCAGCGCACATTGGAAGACCTGTGGGTAGAGGGGGAGGAAAACCAATTAAAATTATTACTATTTTCACTCCTGGCCTCCACTAAAAATGTTAAGATCGCTCAGTTCCTCTATAAATGTTTAAAGTAAGCATTCTACCTCTGCATAGTTTATCTCCCTCCCCTCCACGCTGAAATACATCCCAGTGGTTGAGACATTAAAACACACTCATAAATGTCTCATCTGGCACTTCCTGCTCAGAAGGGGCTCCCCATTTCCCCTCCCTGAAGCCCCTCAGTGGTGCAGTGCAATAAAACAGTAAATGACTTTGCATGCTACCTCCTGGCATCATTGGCTTCTAATTAAGAAATAATGAGGCAGACTCCATTCTAGACTGCGGAACTAATAAATGACGACCAACAGGTCCCCTGCCCCAGCTTTATTTCAGCAACGGAAATAATCCTGCCCAGCTCAGTGCTCCCATTTGCATAGGGCAGATTTTTGTAAGTGGGAAGAAGATTCTCATTATCTCAATGGAGGCAGGGGAGGAAGCAGAAACAGAACGGAATCCCTCGGCGCGAATCCGATCCGTGCTTGTGCTCCACCCTGCATATAAAGCACATCTTTCCCTCCAGGCAAAGAGCAGGTGGTGTGAAACCAAGAACTTTAGACCCCTTGTGTCACTGGAGATTGCATAGAGCATTTCACAGTCTAATTGTCTGCTAATTTTGCCCCCAAAATGAGTTTTTGGGATATCATACTCCCCTTCAAGCAGAGTGTGTGCCAGGTAAGATGGAGAGCGAGGATAGGGAACCTTGGGCGCCAGGGTCATCTTGCCATGGGCCCAGTGGCACTAGCTGGAAGGGGGTAGGAAAGACAGGATGTGTCAGAGGAGGAGGAGGACCTAAGGTCTTCTAAGATTCTGGGCCATAAGAGGATAAACCAGTGGCCCATCAGGTCCAACATTCTGTTAAAAACCCACAAGCAGGACCTGAGCACAAGTTGCTCCTGAATACAGATCTTCCATTTCCATACTCTCTGGAGGGGAGGGGAGGGAACCAACTGAAATCTGTGGAAATATGACCATTCCTTATCTTTGGGGGAATTGCTCTAGCTGGGCTTCCATTTGTGTCTTGCACAGAAAGAGAAACATTAGCTGCTTTCCATAGCCCTTCTGCCCCTATCTGAAGCTGGTGCTGCCTTGCAACTGGGAAAGGACTTCATTGTCCTTGTCAAGCTCTGTTTGGATGACATCTCACTCCCTGTCATCATTATGCACTGCCCATACTCCCTTGTCTGTCCCAGGTCTGGCTTCCTTCCACCACTTATACAAGTCCTGTGCCCCCTTTCCAGCCATGATGGAGGGAGAATGTTTTCAAGCACACACCTTAGCCATCAGCAGCAGTGATGGACGGGGGAATGCCAGGAAAACAGTGCGTGGCAGTTTGATGGGCCCCGGCTGAAGTATTGCACAAGGTGTGTTGGCAAGAAGCCTTTACAAGGCATCTGCCAACAGTAAGAGCATTAGCTTTGTGTACAGACTATGCAGCTTCTTGTGTGTGTGTGTGTGTGTGTGTGTGTGTGTGTGTGTGGTGTTGAGTGCTGTCTCTGCGTCTGTATTTTCTTAGCCACAGTTTATCTTCCCCCAAGAAGACTGAAGTTTATCAAAGTTAGATTCCATTACGCCAGTCATATGTTCTTCAAGGCTCAGCCTGGCGCAAAGGGATGGGAGGCTTTTTCAGTCAGCACAACATAAGGCTGAGGTGATCCATCAATGCTCAGACTGTCTAGAATGTGTCTGTCTGCCCACTAGGGACACCACCGCAGTCATGGCAGCTGCAATTCTGCACTGATATGGAGTATGCAGCATAAGGAAGCAAACACAGCTAGGGCGGGAACCACATTCTGCCTTCAGTAGCAGAAATATCATACTGTGGGTGGTGCACTACCTGATCCAAGAGTTGGAAGGGTCTGCGTCTTTCCTCAGCAAGACACCCTGCTCCAATATCCTATTCCACAGGTGGGTATCCTTGGTCTAATTTCAGTGGCTGACAAGGAGGAGGAGATGGAAATGAAAGGAGTAGAACAGTGAGAGAAAGGGGCAACAGAAAAAGAGAAAGAGATAATGGGATGATTGAAAAAGAAGAAGCTACTTTTGGCTCTGGGTCCACCCATTTTTGGCTCTGAGCTTGCCTGCTTTAGAATCTAGCCCCACCCACTGCTGTTATGTGGTCCCTGACAGATTACCCCAAGTGAATGTGGCCCTGTACCGACCCCTGTTCTAAGCGGATAGTTGTATTGGTGTTTATCTGCACAGAGCAGCAATTCTCAGTAGAGAAAGTACTGTCAGGTCCAGTAGGTGTTTAGGGAATAGGAACCCCTCCATGCATAATTATATAATACATGTGAGAGAGAGTGTTTTCAGAAAGAACTATCTTTCATATACATGCCATCCTTGCATTTGTGCTAGTATCCTATCCCAGAATGCATTGTGCACCCCCTTCATTTCATTTCCTTTTTCATGCCATCTGTATACCCCTCTTTTATTTCCAAAAGGACAGCCCAAGCAGCCGATGACAACAACCAAAACGAGCACCAAGATGTCAAAAAGAAGAAATCAAACAATATGGGAAAATATCCCACAATAAAAAAATCACAATAATCTGTCAATTATATCCCATGGGGGACATTAATAATTCAATTAATAAACATGATTCAAAATTCATGAACATCAACTCAAATTCCTAAAGTAAAATCTGCTAACCCAAGATGCTCTAAGCAGGCAAATACAGATTAATATAAGGCCCCTTCAAGCATTCAGCCTGGAGTTGCAAGGCCTATAGTGGGGCAGTGGGGACTGGGGGCATATTCTTGACTAGGAAGAGGCTTTTAAGCATGTTTACCTAAATATGCTTATAACTCCCTCTGTACTTTGACTTAAAGAAGCTACGACCAGGAGTGGATGGGGCATGCCTGGTGACACACGGGGGAGGGGCTGCCACCCTATGCACTTTAGCCCTCACATGTCAAGGCTGAACACACCTAACATCCCTCACATCAAACCTGTTCACTCACCACAGAATTAAACAGAGTTGTCAAGTACTGGAGTTCCCCTCTCCCTTCTGGTAGCTCACTGATAAGAATTAACGAGCAATTGGTAGATTTATAGTCCTTCTATTACAGCATTATGTTGCAAGCACAAACAGTCAGCCCTCTGCAAGGATATCAGTTGCCTACTCTGACTCCACCCCACTTCCGTAGCAAGAAGCATGCCAACAGGAAGTTCTTCCTTTGATCTCTAATACACTCGGACCTCCAAGTTTGGAAGAAGGGAGGGAGAGGGTTCCACCCCACTCTTGAATGATGTATCACCCAGCTGCTCCCTCCCTTCTGGTTGCTTAGCTACTATCTTATCGCTGGGTAGCTCCACTCTCAACTGTGCAGCTTCTGCGTCTGCCTGCCTCACTGATTCTGGAAATGCTGGAAGCAGAGGGAGGTGAATATTCCCCCTTCTCTTCTGTTAGATCTCCCTGCAATTGCATTCCCCAATCTTCTGATCCAGACCAACCCGTGACAAGAGACAAAAGAAAATGCAAGTGCCCCTTGCTACTCCCCTAAGTCACCCAAGGTGATTCTTCTTTGGAGTTTCCCCTTTGCATTCACTTCAAGTGTCCTGATTTTCCAGGGACAGTCCCGGAATTAGAGAAGCCATCTTGGTTTCTGATTTGATTCTGGAGTGTCCAAGTTTTTCTTTTCCTCCCCTTCTCGTCTTGGAGCACAATTAAAAGTAGTGGACAGATCAGACTCCCCGCCCTCCTCTCCTTTTTGGAAACAGGAGCCTTGCAGAGGAGGCTCTGTGTAATCCTGACCACTGTGCAATTGGAGTTCCGGACCGCATGGAAACCTGCTGCATGTATGTATCTGTAGGCACACAGGGGAGGCCTTCAGCTATTCGGTTCCATAGCCTGGGCTTTTTTTTTTCCTGCCTTCCTTCAGGGCACACAAGTCTTTAGTAGCCCTAGTGAAGTGGTTGCCTCTCAGAATAATTAATTTACTTCCATGTCTGGCTATAAATACAAATCAGGCAGCCAGAAATGTAAAGAGCTTAAAGGAACTAAACAAAGATTCATCAATCCTCCCATTATTCAAAGAAGACAAGGCCTTTGAGAGGGAGAGGGAGGTAGTAATACAAGTTTGTACCATGTTCTGCTTCCCAAGTCCCAGCCCATGGCATCAGGAGAAATTAAATATAGCCCTCAGCATCCTGAGACTTGATCCTAAAATTATACATAGATTAATCCAAACCCCCACTTACATCGGACTGGGAAGGGGTTGGATTGAGCAGATGTGTCCCTTCACCCAGCTCTGCCAGCTAAACTGGCAAACTTGGGTGGGTGGAAGGCTCCTTGGCAATGTCCTCTGTCAATGTGGGTCAGTGGAAAGCCCTGATGCGAAGGCAGGATTGGACTCTGGATCTCAAGGCATTTTTCTTACTGTGGTGCAAAAGCATCAGGTCTGATCCAGACCTGGTTTGCTGCACCAGCCTGGAGCTAGTTCAAGGATCAGGCCCAGTTGTCGTCCTTCTTATCAATGCCTTCTGCTATGACTAGGGTTGCCATATTTCAAAAAGAGAAAAGTTGTTGAGCGCTTTTTTTTCAAAATCTGAAAGAAAAATTAGTTTTTGGCCAAAGTTGTAGAGTTTTTTGTGCAAAATCTGGACATATGGCAACCCTAGCTAGGGGCTGGGGGTTGGATGGCACCCTTTAACCAGGAAGGATTCTCTTCACATACTGTACATGCAGAACATGTGTGCTTTAAAGGAGCAACTCTGCAAGACAGGCCTGGTACCTTGCACATGACGTCCGTTGGCAAATGTTGGAGTCCCAGCAAGAGCACATCAGTGCTGGGACTGGTCTGTCAGGGAACTGCCATCGGAAGGAAGGGAGGTGGAAGGGCTCACACAGGTTGGGAGAGACTCAGCAGCTGAAGAGGGAACCAGCAGGGGGAGAGGAGGTGAGCTGAGGGGAAGTGAGCAGGAGGGATGGCTCAGAGACACTTCCAGTGAAAACAGTGGGGAGGTTTCAGGACCTCCTGTAGGGACACCCACTCCTCGCCGGAAACTGTCACGCAGAGAGTCCAGAAGACGTGTTTCCGTTAAGGAGCTTTTATGTTGGAAGAGATTCCGAAAGCAGCCACTGTCGGAATCTGCCAGCGACTGACGGAGCCATGCTTAAGGGGCTCCGTTGCAGACAGAGGTTTGCGGACTTAACCAAACTCTGAGGGACTTGGATTTTACGCACAAGCAGCTCATCATGTCTCCCCATTTTTTTGTTAGGCCCTAACAGAAGTGTTTGCCCCCCACAGAAGGACTCGTCAATGCCACCACCATTTTAATCCTCAGTGCAACCCCTCACCAAGACCACTGCATTGTGAAAGACATTGAGAGGGAATTAAAAATGGTAGAAGCACAGGAAAAACTAGCTACGTGGCAGGAGACTTCACACCACCTGCTGAAAGTTTCTTCGCACAAATCATCTACTTTGATCTGCACTCTACAGTCTTCTTGGCTGCCCTTTTTCCTGGGCTGAATTGTAGTTGGCTGTACAAAACTAAGAGTTACATCTGTTGCTTCTCTCACTTTTGCCTCTTGCTCTGGCTGCCACTGGCAGGCAGCCTCCAGAAGGTCGCTCACATGATAATATGGCCCTATCAGAGTTACACACACAAACACACAAAATGGCTTTCCTTCATGACAGAGCACAGGGGTGCAGAGGAGAGGTTGGCTGGTTTTCAAATGATAAAAGCTTTGTTGGCTTCTCTGCTTTTCCTGCCAAAGCCGCTGAACAAATGCTTCTCCAATCAATTCAAGGCAGGGAAGAGAAAATGGAAAGCACTGCTACCTGGTACATTGTTGCCAACAGAGGTGCACATTCAATAACCCTTTTCCCTAGGGGTATTTCCTTGGTACCACATAACAAACAAAAGGAATGCTCTTCCAAGAAGGTAAAGCTGCCTCACAGACTGCAGGGCAAAAGGCAGGTAGAACTAGAAGAATGACCGGCAAGGGACCAACCCTAGCTTTTTGTAAGAGAGACCTGCTAGATCTTGCCACTCACTCAGTTCCAGGATCCTTCACTGGGACTCCCTGCCACTGGGAAAGCGGATTAATATTTGTGCCGGACAAAAATGAAATGAGCAACATGGTAACCCAAAGGGAGAGGCCCATCTATTGATTGACTGTGGTAGCCATACTTGTCTCTTCCCGATGCTGTTGGAGGACCAGGATATGCAATGCTCAGGGGTGATGGCCAGGCCTTTTTTCTGGTGTGCCCAAGCTGCCCACCTCACTTCTGCAACCCTCAGTGCTCCTTTCCCATGGTTGTACTGTGGGAGGGAGGAGGGTGGTTCAGGAATTGCTCCAGGCTTGGGACTCAATGGGCCCTTCAAACAGCCAGGGTACAGCTGGAGAGGCAGCTTTCCAAATCATAGCATATCCTCCAATTTTTGGACTAGAGAACCCAGCCATTGTCCAGCTCTGTCTCCGGTCTTAAGCAAAACACACAGGTGCTCTTGTGCTTTTGTCTGGCAGTGGCAGCACAGCATGAGAGGAGCACCTAATCAACAGAGATCAAATCAGATTTCATAATAGGTACAAAATGAGGTTACATTTTGAGATGGAATAAGCTCTTCATCAGGGGAAATTTAGCTCAAAAGAGGCACCTTTTCATAAGCATCGTTGTATAGCTCCTGCAAAAGGCACTCTGTGTTGGCAGCTTGGATGCACTCAGCTGTTCTTGTTATGTTGCCTCCCTGAGGGAAATTGTTTTCTGCCAACTCTCCCCCTTCCTGATTCTGTTCAGCTTATATTCTTTTTCTCTATACCATTCCACCTTCATGGTGATTCATTCTCTCTGCCACCGCCCGCCCCCCAAACCTGGAGGTGGGCATTGGAAGTGGGGGATGGGATGGTGGGCAGAGGCTGACTGGTTCACAAGATGCGGGTGGGAGAAGTCAGATGCCATAGCCAATCTTTCATTCAAGCCCCATGCTCTATAATGCTGGTTCTAAATCTCCTCTTGCAGCCAGGGATAGCCTATTGATCCTAGCCTGGGAATGCAAACAAATGTATTTGTTTGATTGATCAAACAAGGTTGCAAGGGGGAGAAGTGGTTGCTTTGTAAAAAAAAAAAAATCCTAGGCAGCCA
Organism: Podarcis vaucheri; assembly: GCF_965113315.1. Classification (NCBI taxonomy): domain Eukaryota; kingdom Metazoa; phylum Chordata; class Lepidosauria; order Squamata; family Lacertidae; genus Podarcis; species Podarcis vaucheri. The sequence continues at coordinate 64,933,096 of NC_138764.1, read as the reverse complement.
AGGTCTAAGTAAAGCACAAAGCAGCAAGAGAACAGTCTGTTCTGGTGGTTAGGATGGTGATGGTGGTGATACAGGTGTTAATTAACACACCAGTACCAGAGTAGTTGCATTATATTCAACACTGCTTTGTGAATTGCCACTGGAATTATTTTGCAAACATTAAAGTATTAATGCACTTATTACTGTCTGCATTTCTTGCGTTTAATTTCCCTCTGACATCACAGCTAACACTTTTTCCTCTTTACATCTGTGTGTGTGTTAAATCTGTCAATTTAGGATAACATTCCATTCATTCCATGGTGGACTTTTGCTCACAAAAACTTATGCCAGAATACATTGTTTAGCCATTAAGGTGCCATAAGACTCTATTGTCTTTGTTGGTACAAACTAACATAGCTACCCCTTGATAAATTTATTTAATTGTTGTTTGCAGCAGCTGCTGCTGCTGTTATTAAATGTATTGTCAGATACCAGTACCGTACATCAAGTTTCATCCCACATCTTAACATTCAACAGAGTTAATGCATTACAAACTTATTAACACAATGGCAAATGGATGAGTGGTTAAACCAAAGACCTTATTATGCTTGGTCAATGAACAACTAAATGGCTTGTGTATCAGCTGTACATCACACAAGATTTGTCTTGTTTTTAATTGCTGGTGGAAACTTTTGCTACCTGGATTTGGTTGTTTCCCTTCTTCCCTCCCCATATTCCTCCCCCCTTGGCACCATCTTTTGCATTGTAAGCCTGAGCAGAGTACTTATAGCCAGTTAAAATCTTTGCATACCACCCAGAACATTTTTGGCATCTTATAAATAAAATGAAACAAATAAAAATAGCGTTAAGACAATTTGATCCACGTACATAACATCCCTGGCTATAATGCAGCGGACAAAATAGGTGTGATGACAGCTCTTAGCAAACGCTGCTTTTGTGATTCATAATCTTGAGTATATTCAAGTGCAAGCCTTTGAATCTTCCCGGGACTCTTCCAACCCCCACTGGGGTGCTGGAGAAAAAGGAAAGCCTGAAGGTAGCTAGAGGGCTCTAGCACGATGCAGGACTGCCTGGTTTATCCTGCCTCTCATCTGCCTTGTAATCTTGGGGATGGCTTGCCCATTTTCCCTGGGATAAATCAGGGATGAGCGTGTAGGTGTGTGCATGAGAGTGAAATGTTATATGTACACAATCCATTAGCCGCATCTTCAGAGCACCTATAATGTGCTAAAGCCTCCGACAATTATCTCATGCGATGAACAGGGAATGCACTACTAATGAGTTTACCCGCCTGCTTCTGTGAACAACCACACTCCCCTGCGGTGGCTGGTTAGAACAAGGCACTGAAGGAAGCAGCAGAGAAATGTGTGGGACTTATTTTTAATTAGCTTCTTTGTTGCTTGGCATTCTGGTGACTTCCTGGAAGGCTGAATCTTCTGCTTGAGATCAAGCCAGAGGAGAGACTGGAACTGATCTGGGCTGGAAATTTGGGGGAGGAAGCTGGACTCCCAAGTGTGAGATTCGGCTGCATTAAGCTTAATGTGACCAGATGCAAAAGAGGGCTGGGGCTCCTGCATCTTTAATAACTGAGCAGAGGAGGAAAATTCAGCAGGTATTCCCTACACCAAGGTGCAGGAACCCTGTCTTCTTTTGCATCAGCTACTCTGCATTAGGCACTCTGCTCTGCAGAAATGCTTATGATATGTACTGTTATATGTTAGTTAGCACATGCATTTTCTGGATTTAACCATGGGGTGCTGGGGGAAAAGAGTGTGAGGAAAGACAAGGTTCTTGTCTTTGTAAAAGCCATGTAGAGGAAGAAATTTGGGGGCATGCACCTTCTCAGACAAGCAGCCCCCCACCTGCTGCAACTGCCTCCCCTGCACAACTATGAAAAGTTCATCACATTTGGTTACCCAAACTGGAAAGTATTTGCAAAAGACAGAGGAAGAATAAAAATGAAGTACTGAGCAGAAACAGGTTTGAAGTAAAGATGGTGCTTCTGAAAACAGAGCTCAGAAATAGCCACGGGAGGTATGGAGCTAGCAACCAAAATCTTGCAGACATTAGCATGTCATGCACAGTCCCCAGATCTTTCAGGGCCACCATTCAGAAATGAGTATGGCTGTGTGTATATGGGTTTACTTATTGAGGCTGCAATCCGATTCACACTGATCTGGGAGCAAATCCCATTGAACTCTTTGGGCTGTACATCTGAGTAGACATGCATGGGATTGCATGGTTATTTATTTCTAGTGCCATTGACAAGTAGTCAATTGCTTTACAAAGAATGAGAGGGGAGGTCCCTGCCCCGAAGGGCATCTATAAATAGAAATATCAGACACAAGAAAGGCAACAGGAGATGGAAACAGGTGAAATGGAGTGGATTATGCAATGAGTTCTATGCAGTGCTTTTTTTCAGCCAGAGCTCAGTTGGGCACCATTGCCATTTTAAGAGAACAAGGGAGAAGTTCATGGTGAGTTCCAGACACCTCTTTTTCTAGGGGAAAAAAAATGGCACTGGTTCTGTGCATTTAACTTTAGTTACAAGAAGGGTAGGTAAAGGTAGATCAGGATCTGTTGGTTGCACAGTTTAAGGTGGGTCAGGAAGGATTTCTGGCTCCTGGTTGTTTAACTGTACCACCGGGGGGGGGGGGGAGACTCTTCCCTCCTTAAACTGTATAGTGGACCCTCTAGTTACGTACCACTCTGGATACGTAACTTTCGGGTTACGAACGCAGCAAACCCAGAAGTGTATACTTCAAGGTTTTGGTGCACGCGCATGTGCAGAAGTGCTCTGCGCGCCACGTGTGCGCGCAGAAGTGCTCAATCGCACTGTGCACATGTGCAGAAGAGGCGCCTCTGCCTATGGACTTTTCAGGTTGCGAACAGACCCCCAGAATGAATTTAATTCGTATCCGGAGGGTCCACTGTACTGCTGCTGAAACAAAGAAATGGGAGGAATCAAAACCCAAACTCTGCCCTATTCCAGTCCCACCCAGGTATGCAATGCACCAGCAGCATCGGTGTCAGAAGGGTACCTCCATAGCTCCACCCCAGCACACATGCTAAGCTTGATGGACCTTCAATGTAATCCAGCAATACTGTTCTTGTGGTCAGCATCAAGTGGTGAGCTGCATGTGCAGAAGAGCCACCACAGATGAAACTCCACAGACCAAATTTTTGTAGCCCATGACATCATCTGAACATATGCAGTTCAAACACACACTCGACACTCCAGTGTTAAGCCATAGCTTGCTGGCTAATAAAATGACAAACATGCTCATCTGAACCAACCTTCCATTTTTGGTATAACAATGGAAAGTGCATGATGCTTATCCTGATTCTCCTAACAGGCAGCCTTGTCGTATTGGTAGGGGAAGGCAGTCTGCAGAAAATGTCATAGGCACGTCTTATGCTGTTTAACAGTCTGATCCTGCTCAGTACTTAAGCTTCTATTTCCCGGTTAGCTTCAGTGCCTTGAGACATTTAGTGGGACATTAAGGTGCTGGGAGTTTGCAATAAGTGCAAAACACTCTGTAAGGCTTGGTCCTTTCGATGGATTGTCAGGGCAACATCTCAGTCCATCTGGTGTGTTTTCTGTATTTATCTGTGCAGCCACCTGCTATCTCCTGAATTAATACATTTACAATAACAGAATTTGACTTTATTTTATTTTTAACCTTCCACAAACAAGCTCCACCAGTCCCACCTGCCCACAATTGCTCTGTAATTAAAGATCTTGTTCTCTCAGTGAACCAATTGGCGGCTGTGCTGCAAGCACATGCAGTCCATTACAAAGGAGACAGATTGAATTTTAACAGCCTCTTGGAGGGTGCATTTGGGCTCCCGTGTGACTGGCCCAGGCCCCACAATAGCAGGATGATTAAATAAAAGAGATGTAGTCCTCTCGCGGAAACCACATTAAATTCTATTTAGGAAGCATTTGGAAAACTTCCAGCTGATGTCTGGGGACAGTGGTGCATAATGAGTTACCCAAAGGAAAAGCCAGTGTCCTCAGGGTCCTTGCTCTATGACTTCTATTTACCACTGTACTGCTGCCATCCAAGCACCCTGGTCCTAAAAGCACATGATTCAAAGTCAGTGCCAGTGCAATGGATGCAAGCTCCTTCCAGATAAATGAGTTTAGAGGGAAGACAATCGGCTTCGTTTGATGCATCTTTTACATGTGCTGAAGGTTTCTTGAACAGAATGCATCTCTGGATATGCGGGGAGATAAGAAGCTTGGTCCCTGATCCTAGCCATAAGTGTAGATGTCTTACTGCATTCAGCGCAACTCTTTCCCAAGTAAACTGCCACTGGTCTCTATGTCCTAGAGAGCAGCCTTCCCCAAGCTGGTGCTCTCCAGATGTTTTGGCTGGATGGGGCTGATTGAAAGCCAGAGATGCTCCACCCCTGTAGTTGAAGCAATCATCTAGTTGCGGTTTTCCCCATTTTCAAAGCTCTTGCCCTTTCCCATGACACTAACTTAGGAGTCACTCCTGATGATAATGTACTCTTAAAAAACAATGACTGGGAATCAGTAGTGTAGAATTATGAGCTCTTTTCTACACTGTATTGAACTCACGCTGTGAATGTGCTAGCAGGGCTGCTGGATGTGGAAGGTGTGAAATCATGGAAAGGGAGGAGATGCAGAGGAAAGATATATAATAGTGGGGAGGTGAGGGGGATATCCTGGGGAAGTAAATGGAGAGGTGGACTAGATTTGATGGAACATGACTGCTTCCTTTTATGCCACAGTCCTAGGTGCAGTGTGTCTGAGAACTTCCCCTTCCCTTCTTTTGCCCTGGCACTTCCTCCCAAAAATCCACTCTTTACCACTGAATAGCAGGGACGCGCTTGGTGCTGTGGGTTAAACCACAGAGCCTAGGACTTACCAATCAGAAGGTCGGCGGTTTGAATCCCCGCGATGGGGTGAGCTCCCGTTGCTCGGTCCCTGCTCCTGCCAACCTAGCAGTTCAAAAGCATGTCAAAGTGCAAGTAGATAAATAGGTACCACTCCGGTGGGAAGGTAAACGGCGTTTCCGTGCGCTGCTCTGGTTTCACCAGAAGCGGCTTAGTCATGCTGGCCACATGACCCGGAAGCTGTACGCCAACTCCCTCTGCCAATAAAGCGAGATGAGCGCCGCAACCCCAGAGTCAGCCACGACTGGACCTAATAGTCAGGGGTCCCTTTACCTTTTAGGAGTAAATAGCAATCCATGGGAAACCTGGAGAAGAGGAGACAGAGGCAGCTGTAGGGAGGCAGGGACCTTTAGTCTCGGCAATTGATCCATGGGGGGCAACTGATCCTACCAGGGATGAGTTCGAAACTCTGCCAAGTCTGTGCAGATCTTGTTCCTGCTAATAAAGGGTTAATGCCAATGTGCACAGTGTGATTTACTGCTGGCTTACTGCTGTCACGTATGGATAGAAACATACAAGGACTCAGTAGGCTAGGAATGGCAAGCAGAAAGAAGAGAAAGGGAGAATGCAACATCTCCACTTGTTATCCAGCATCTCTTCACAGCATCGTTGCAACCAATTAGGATGTCACTTGGTAGCAATTATAGAACCTTAAGGTGCCTACGCACAGTGAATGTGAATGTTTTTGGTTAGTTAAGTTGGAAGTGCTTCAGAGTTCGTGTGTGTGAAAAAGATGCCCAAGATTTCAGAACTAGCAGTTGGGGATTTTAATGAGCAGCTACACTATATGAGATGGTAGCTGTGGCAGGTGTGCTCAAATGCTAGTCAGAGAGATTTTGGCCCCATGATGTGAACCCGCTGTGGGTCGGCTTCATCTCCTTCATTGAATCTAACATCCCAGGCTGTAGAGAGTTCTCTCTTTTGAAGAACTCTGCTCTCAACAATGTGAAAAATCTTTGTCCATGGCACACAAGAATTTTTTGTGTATCCTCATAGAACTTCCATTCAAAGATCTAGGGGGCGGGGGGCAGGCATCTGTGACAGCAAATTGGTAAATTTCATTTCATTTTTTATTGCATTTAGATCCCACCTTTTTCCTCCAAGGAGCTTGAGACATGGTTGTCTCCCCCTGCATTTAATCCCCACCACAACTCTGTGAGGTTGCTTAGGCTGAGAGGCAGTGACTGGTCCAAGGCTACTCAGTGATCTGCGTGACCAAGTGGGGATCTGAGCCCTGGTCTCCTAGATCTTAACCTGACCTACACCACACTGGCTGTCATGCATTTGCTCTGTGTATGTGGACTTGGGTTGGCAAAGAGCACAGAAAGTATAATGGTACAGATGAATGGCCAAACTAATTGGAATTTGTTTTATTAAGCTCTAATAAATCCTCCTGCAGTCACAATCATTCATTCAAGACTGTCACAAAGGACTGTGAAAAAATATGTGCAGGGGAATTCCCAGAATCCTCAGTTCTGTCAAACAGCGACTGGTCCCATTTTCAAAACTCTGCTCCCAACTAACACACTGCACATTTTCCTTGCCCTCTTCCTGGCCCAAGGTATGTTGAAATGTGTGAAAAGGGAAAGCCACAGCTCTGTGTTCTCTTGTAAGCAGGATGTTGCTTGCAGTCGACTGGGAGTTTTACAGCAAATTAAATTTAAAAATGTCCATTTTTCAAGCTTTCATTGGTGTCTGGTGCCCACTGGGACTGATAGGACAGGATAGAGGGAGACCCAACACTAGCAGGAGCCAGAGCCAATGGCAAGAAGAGTCAGCTAATCTTGGAGCAGATAGAGCCCTTGGCCAAAGCCCAACCCCACCAGTCACTGGTGCTGGACCTCTCTTCTCATTCACCAACATCAAGAAACATTAACACTCCTGCCTTAAAGTCCTGCCTGTTAGATTTATTTTATCACATAGATGTAATCTGCCGCAGAAAAGATGACAATGGGAGAAAAGGGGCCATAATAATTCAATCTGGAGCCTGTAGCTAAATAAAGCAAGCAACGCAGAACCATGAAACAGAAACCTAGTTCAACAGAGTTCAGCAGGGCAGGGACTAGCCTAAGGTCTCCTGCTAATTACCTTTGCAGCTCCTCCATTAGGTAAAATTGCTAAATCCATAACCAGAATTGACTAGCCCATATGCTTTGTGTGGCTGTTAACAATGAATGGCAGACAAGGAATCAGTAATAATGAGTGATAAGCACAAAATGATTAATGAGGAGTGACAGACGACGCAACTGTCATTCTGCACAGTTTGATTGCTAGAATACTGTCCTCCTTCACCCCCACCTCCCACACACCCCTCCTCTGTAACAAACTGTTTGCTAGAAGCTCATCTTCACCAAACCTCCACATTTTGACCTAGAAAGGACATTTAAGGCAAGGCCAGTACAAATGACATTATGGGTCTGACTCAGTGGCGTAGTGTGGAGGGTGCAGGGGGGGGCCGGCCGCACCGGGCGCAACATCTGGGGGTTAGGGTTAGGGGGCGCAAATCCATGGGTTAGGGGGCGCAAATTACTTGCCTTGCCCCGGGTGCTGACAACCCACGCCACGCCACTGGTCTGACTGAAGGATTCCCACAAAGGTCTCCTACAATAATTGATGCAGTCCACCTACACTGAAAGAGGGTGATTCCCTTCCCCACCTAACACTCATCTTATATCACAGGTGATGGAAAGCAAAGACGCAGGCTTTAACTGACCAAGCAATGGCCACTTGGACCTCCTCTGGACCCAGGTTCCATGAAAGAGAAGAGGGCAAGCACTGGCTGGTCCATAGGATGACCTAAAAGAGAAGTCCCAATTTGTTTTCACTGTTGTTGTTTTTTAAAAATAACATTTATATAGCAATATTTTAATTTAAGAACTTGTATTCCAAAAGATTTGGTCCAGAATAAATGGATCCTTCCCCTCCTTGCCCTTTCCGCATAACAAATAAAATACAAATAAATAAATAAGCCTATACCCACTTCCAATTGTATTTCCACCCTCCCAGAGCTTCAACCTCTAGATGTACACATAACATTAGAGGCACTTAACTAAATTAACAAAAAGATAAAAAGAATGGAGGGGAGAGAGAGAACAAAAATAAATGCCTTGAAAATAAACTGTATGCTGAGCCTTTTCAGAAAGGCTTCCTTAAAGCTGATTTGCTTTAACCCTCACTTCATACTCCCAATTCCAAATAGAAAAGATCAGCATTTCCAGATCAGTTTAACGGTTCTTCTTCAAACCACCTCCCGGCTTTGAGGTTCAGAAAGAGAAAGACCCTGTGATTTGCAGAACAAAACCCCCAATCATCTATGAAGTTTAAACATGCAACTTGCAATCATCATGCACTCCAGGAAAATTAAATGAACAAGGCTGTGGTTTTCCAAGGCCAAAGAAGTTAGTTAGAGGCCCAATGCTCACTCTATAAAGGATGTCGGAGTAAAGATTATATGCCACTGCCTTGCTGTGGCCCATGTGCCAAAATTGATCCTTTACATTTACGCTGCTGCCTTCCACAAGGTCTTTTGACTTTTATTATGCCAACTCCCAGAGGAACTGCACTAAAGAAAGGGTGGGCTGTATCGATTTTCACATCCTTCTTGATGGACCTTCATCTTTCTTTCCCCTCTCTGCGGATGTGTTTTCTTCCATAAATCCATCCAGATCGTGCAAAACAATGTATTTTCCTCTTTTAAAGGAGGCAGGTACAGAATAAGGTTCCTTCATTTCCTTGAGACTGGAAAGTGATCTGGGGAAAACTGATCAAGATATATAGGCAAACATTGTCTTTAAATAGAGTCTCTGGACACACAAAAAGCAGGTGTCAAGAAGAGCTCCAGGCTAGGCTTTTCTCTGGCATGCCAGTTTCCTAGGTGCGCATGTTTTCCATGTGTTTTTGTGAGAAGAGTGTTCAGTCACCTCTCTTCTCAAGGCTGGCCCAAGAGATTTTGCTGCCAAATGCTAAATACAAGAGGGTGCCCACTCCATGACTAGGTTGGCCACTGTTGTTTAATCACCTTCAACACACATCTCAAGGCAATGTACAAAATGCAATAAAAACAGTGAGCAACAATACAGAAAACAGTAGCAGAGTAGGTCTGGCAGAGAAATATTAATCCAGATGAGAAAGCTTGTTTGAACAAGAAGGTCTTCAATTGTTTATGGGAATGTGTAGCTGGTGGGTGCCTGTTGTATCCTCACAGGATACATGCTATTCCACAGAACAGGGGCAGCCACACCAGAATGAATTTAATAATAATAATAATAATAATAATAATAATAATAATAATAATATTACCCCATCCATCCAGCTGGGCCTCTCCAGCCACCCTGGGCAGCTTCCAACAGAGATTAAAAAGACACTAAAACATCAGTCTTTAAACACTTCCCTAAACAGGGCTGCCTTCAGTAGCCCTCTTTTAAGTGTTTACAGAGCACCCTTCAGATATCTTGGGGGCATGAAAGTGATGCTCTCCAGCAGACTGCACTGACCTACTGGGCATTTAAGGGGTAATGTGGTCTCTGAAGTAACATGGTCCTAACTTGTATAATGCCTTATATGCTAGTACCAGCTCAGACATATTTCACTACTCCAGGCGCTTTTGGAAGAAACTGGTTTTCTAGATCCAAGAAAGGGAACAGCTTGGAGGGCTCAGGTGGAACAGCCCGGGGGGGGGGGAGGTGCAGATGTGCTGCTACACACACACAGAGAGAGAGAGAGAGAGAGAGAGAGAGAGAGAGAGAGAGCAGCTGCAGCAACTGTCTCCTGAGGCAGCTACTTCATCCTGTCCAATTGTAGGGCCAGTTCCATTTGCCCACTCTCAAGATTCAGCTGTCTCATCCTGCTGCATGCTATCGATCAAGCCTGACTTCTGCTGGATTGTGCATTTAGAGCCATGCCAGCAGATAAATGTATTAAAACATCCAAATGGCCAGTAGCAATCCCCGCATGGGTCTTCAAGCCGATTCACAAGTGAAACTAAGAACACATTTGAGCCTGCGATGTGTCTCTTATGAATGCCATTAATGTGGGTCTAGGAATGGAAGGAGAGTGATTTTTACAGCAGGTTTATCCATCCTACCTTCTCACGGAACGTGTCTGTGAGAGTTGCAGTATAATCATATGAGCACTGGGAAGATGGAGGCAGAATAATAGTTGGTGACATGGTTTTCCAAAGGATGGCATGTCCCCCCCCCCCCCCCCGTCCCTGGGAAGGAGATTAAGCTGATTAATCTGCCAGCAGAGCAACCTGATGAATTACTCACAAGCTGCCAATATAGCCCTTGACTGCAGTCTGCACTCAAAAAAAGTGTGTGTGCATGAGTGCACACATGCACGCAAGACTGAGAGAGAATATATTCTCTCTGAGCTACAAGCCTATAATGGGCTATTCCTTTAAAAAGAGAGAGACACAGAGAGACAGAGAGACAGACAGACAGAGAAATTCTTTCCAGCAATTGCAGTGTATGCATTTAACTTTCTTCCTTTTTTGTGTGGAAATACTGTATTCTGAATGAAGGGATCTCTTAATCATGCATAACTTTTTCTGGATTGTGTAAAAATCATTCTAACTTTTATTTCCTGGCTGTAGATTTGTTATAAATCAATTAAACATTACAGCAAATCATAGTTAAGCAAGTTTAACTATGGATTTGTGTTTTGTCTGAACTGACAAACTGCGGTTTGTGACTAACCAACAAACCAGGATCAGAAGCTGTGCTTTGAAACAGGCTTGCAAACCATGGTTTGTGCTACCTGTGGTTTGGAGTTGTGTCTGAATTTATAAACCACAGTTTCCCCAACTTTGGAGGCCACTGTGCTCAGAGACACAACTTCTGAGCTGGAATGAAGGAATGAATGATTGATTGAATACAGAATTCAGTCATAAGCATGGAAGACCCATTTGAATAGAGAAAGAATTATCAAAACAAAATAAAATAAAACAGGCAATTATATAGTGAGCTAGAAATTCCCAGTATCTGCTGAGACCAAATTCCACACTCTCAGTTTTCTTACTGAATTCCCATTTGGCAACTTCCTCTTAAAACGTTTTTTTTTCTCTTGAAACATTTTTTTAAGTACTGCAACCTTAAAGTTTGCTATAGAGTGCCTTGATGGTCTGAAAGAAATGGACTCCTGCTGTTTTTTATGTCCGATTTGTGTCCATTTAACCTCTTCCATAGCAGAAAACCATTTTGACATCTGTAAATGTTTCAGGGGTGCTATTGGCAGCTGATGGTATATGCCACGTTGGAAGATGAGCAGGGGGACAAACTCTTGCTAGGACTCATATTGTAAAGTATCTATATGACTATAGGTCATATAGACGAGGTGGGTAGACGAGGTGACAGAGTTAGCACAGAGTTAGTTTGTTGCAGGGTTTTATGTTTCTGCTGTAGCCCACCGGTATTTGGTGAGTAGCCACTTCAGACTAGGGGGACTGTTCATAAAGAAGGGCAGGCCCACCTCCAAATGGCCATGAGGAGGAAAGGTCATCTCCCCAAATGAACTGCAGATCCTGGCTGATACACTGGAGAGGTTTCAGCTAAGAAATGCAGGTGACAAGTGGTGCCCTCTAACTTTCTGTGCTGGGCCTGTCTTCCACAGTCAATGACTCCTGGGTGAACTACTCTCCAGACCCTGTCAATCTGCTGCTGCCCACCCCCACCCCTCCAGCACACATACACAATTCCCTGGCTGAGTACTGGATTTTAAGAATGCCTGGTGTAAAACCTGCAGGCATTGTTCCCTAGAAGGACGGGCACAAATGCAGTAGTATCATAAGACTTGGCTGTAGGCAGTGGATCATGGGGGGGAAGGGGAAGCAGGCAAACATTAAAACACAACATTGAAAGCCGTTAGCAAGCCATGAGGCCTTTTTGGTCAAACAGATTTGAACAATTTTCACAGAATGTCAACCCATGATGGACACATGCATACTTCGGTCATGAGTTCTGAAACACTGCCTCTGCCACACTTACAGCAGCTCTGTACGAAATCTCCACAATGGCATGCTAAGCTTTGACTCCTGTGTGTTACTAGCTTGTGAATTTCATTTCTTACACAAAGTTTTTTCGTTTATCTCTTTCAGGTACAGCCTTAACAAGAAGTCTGAATGATGCAAGCCAGAGAAAAAATGAACCACTTATGGAGGAGGAAAAGGAGAAGCTCTGATTAGAAAAAGAAGGACCACAAGGCCCATTAGGATGACCTCTTTAGCTGAGGAAGCCTCCTACCCCTAGCACAGCACCCTCCCTCAGGAACAACAACTTCTGTGGAAGCTTCCAGGGGTGGCAGGGCAGTGGATTTTTGCTGTCTGCTCTTCCCTGTTTCTGGGTTTTGTTTTTGCTTATGTTGAGTTCCAAATGTGTCCTGTAAAAGCTTACACCTTGCATGGAAGTTGGACTTGCCAGTTGAAAATGAGACACTTCCAACTGAACTTGCTTCTCATCTGTATGGCAACCACCACTGCAATCCCTGTTGTGCCCTGGAAGGTCAAATGCCCACTGCAATGTGTCTGCCAGATCAGGCCATGGTACACGCCCAGGTCTGTGTACAGGGAAGCAGCCACAGTTGACTGTAATGATTTGTTTATCTCCACAGTGCCTGAAAGCTTGCCAGAGGGGACACAGATTCTTCTCTTGCAAAGTAACAATATTGCCAAGGTCGAGCAGAGCGAGCTGGACTATCTGAAAAACCTGACAGAGCTAGATTTGTCACAGAACAGCTTCTCAGACGTTTTGGACTTCGGCCTGAAGAATGTGCCCCAGTTGCTGAGCCTTCACCTGGAAGAGAACCAGCTGGCTGAACTGCCTGACAACAGCTTCCCGGGCCTGTCAAACCTCCAGGAGCTTTATCTTAACCACAATCAAATACGTAGGATTTCACCCCAAGCCTTCTCAGGCCTTGGAAGTCTTCTTCGGCTCCACCTCAACTCCAACTTCCTGAGGGCAGTTGACAGCCGCTGGTTCCAAGTGTTGCCCAGTTTGGAGATCCTCATGATTGGAGGCAACAAAGTGGATGCCATTTTGGATATGAACTTCAGGGCCCTATCCAATCTGAGGAGTTTGGTTCTGGCTGGAATGAACCTGAAGGAGATTTCAGATTATGCGCTAGTAGGCCTGAAAAGTCTGGAGAGCCTTTCTTTCTATGACAACAAGCTGGTCAATGTCCCCAAACGGGCGCTGCAGCAAGTCCCTGGTCTCAAGTTCCTGGATCTGAACAAAAACCCGCTTCAGAGGATTAAGCAGAGTGACTTCACAAATATGCTGCACCTCAAGGAACTGGGACTCAACAACATGGAGGAGCTGGTTTCCATTGACAAGTTTGCCTTGATCAACCTGCCTGAACTGACCAAGCTGGATGTGACCAATAACCCTAAACTATCCTACATTCACCCGAGTGCTTTCCACCACCTCCCCCAGATGGAGACCCTCATGCTCAACAACAATGCCCTAAGTGCCTTGCATAAGCAGACACTGGAGTCCCTCCCCAATCTGCAGGAGATCAGTATCCATAGCAACCCCATCCGCTGTGACTGCGTCATCCGCTGGGTCAACAGTACAGAGAACCGCATCCGCTTCATTGAGCCTCAATCCACATTATGTGCTGAGCCACCGGACCTAAAGAGGAAGCACATCCGCGACGTCCCTTTCAGGGAAATGACTGACAGGTGCTTGCCCCTCATCTCCGACAAAAGTTTTCCTTCCCATTTGGAGGTGGCAGATGGTGAGGATGTCTCTCTTCACTGCAGGGCTCTGGCAGAACCAGAGCCAGAGATCTACTGGGTCACACCATCAGGTCTCAAGCTAATGCCCTACTCTGAAGATGGAAAGTATAAAGTGTACCCTGAAGGGACAATAGAGATCCACAAGGTTACAGCACAAGAAGCTGGGCTGTACACATGCATGGCTCAAAATCTCATTGGTGCCGATACAAGAAGCATCAGCTTGATGGTCAACAGTTCTTTCCCCTTCAGCGAGGATACTCTGGAGCTGCTGGTGAAAGACGTCCAGGCCTACCACATCTTGGTTGCTTGGAAACCTCATCTCAATACCATTTCTTCCAACCTCACATGGTCCAGCTTCAACCCCAGCCTGGACATGATGAGTGTGGCCCGTCTCCCAACAGGCACCCATATGTACAACATCACACGGCTACACCACAGCACAGAATACTGGGCCTGCCTTCACGTCGCCTTCGTAGCCTTGCAGAGCAAGGTGTCCTGCGTCAATGCTAGGACTAAAGAGGCACAATACCAGTACCTAGAAAACAGGCAGAGCGCCCTACTGGTGCTGTCTCTTTGTGTTTTGTTGCTGCTTATTAGCCTTATAGGCAACTATGGTTTGGGTGCTCTCAAGCCGCAGCCTGGGAGCCACAGGGCCTGCATGCCATGGAAGTCAGGTTCCTCTTCAGTGCGTGTTGTGTATCCGACTTATATCAAACACTGGGATCAAGCGAGGAAAAGTGAGACACTCCTAGCCATGGAAGTTCAAGCAACACCACTAGACTCCTGAAGGATTCTGGGAGCTTTTTCCCCCCAGAGAGGGTGGGCAAGAAGTTCTGGTGGATTAAAAAAAATTACCAAATATAAATGGGGGGGAAAGCTCAGCCATGAAAACAATAAGCATGGAGGATGAAGACAACAAAATGTCCCCTTTGGATGTCCCCTTACCCAACAAAAATCACCACTTTGGCCAAACAAATGTTCTTTTATACCAAGATGAACAATCCATTGTTTATGGAGGGAAAGTTCCAGCAAAGAAAGTCAGTGCCCAGAGAGCAGACACCATGAGCTTGGAAGCACCAAGCTTTGCATCTCACCATCCCTTTATAGGCTGCCTGTGGATCCCCTGGCAGCCTGCTACCAATGTACGTTTTGTTCAGCAAATTGCTGCTCCCTTGGAGATACAAAAAAGAGGCTTTTCCCTTATGTGTACATGTGTATTGCCCATCGAGAATCTAATCTTGAACCAAATCCACCAAGCCTCTTCTTGTAGGCTGCATGGGTTGCCTCCTGGGGACCACCTTAGGGAAGGTGAATATGGAGGAAAGGCAAACTTATGGGGCTATGAGATCACAAAGAACAATAATGGTCCTCAGAACAATGAATGCATCCTTCAATCTATTAGCAACATCAGTTAGCAAAAATGGATTGGATCTCAAAAGTGGATTGGAGATTAATTTCAAGGCTATTTTGTAAACTTTTGTGAATAATGTTTAAAAAAAGAGGAAGAGGGAGGGTGAAGAAATTCCTGCTTTTCTGTTTTTTGTAAGAAAAAGAAAAGAAGAAAAAAAATCCTTTGTATACCAATCTACCATAGCTAGAAGGCTTTATGCTAGGTCAGCATTGCTTCAGCTAAGGGGTGGGCAGTGGGGAGGGGAGGCTATGGGGGGATAATCTTTAATGTAAGAGAGGTTTCAAAGAATAAGAATCTCTTCGTTTTGAAGTGGCTGATCTCCACGCTGCATAGCTCAAAATATCCCAGGAGACAAAAGCAAGTGGAGGGGGTGAGGGGGTGAGGAAAAGGGGAGAGGATAAATGTTTCATTTTCTAACTCTGTCATCACCTCTTTGTCTCTGATAAGCCAATTAAAATTGCAAATGAAACATACCAGTGGGCAGTGTGCTTTCCCCAAATCTCTTCCTAGCTGAGCAAAATAAACAAATGCATCAGTGGGTTAGGGGGTACAACACATAGGAAGAAACTGTTCTACAGAAGAATCATTGCCAGTAGTGATCGATGGGGCAGCAGCATTTACCTGACTTCCCATCACTGGTGCTGCTTATCGGGAGGATGAAGGGCAAGGTTGGTGCAGTGCAAACACACCAGCAAGTGACTCTGGATGCTGTTGGACTGCAACTCCCATCGGCCCCACTCTTCATGACCAACAGTCATGGTTGATGGGCTGTGTAATCCAGCAACAGCTGGAAGTGCACAGGATCCCCATCCCTGACGAAAAGGATCATGCAGCCGTCAGATGTGATGTAATAGTCACTTTATTCGTATCCCACTTTTCCAGCTGGCACACAGTCAAGCATGGCAAATGCATCCACTAGATCTCTGCATAACCAACAATTTGGTGAACAGTTGCATAATAATAAAAGTATAGAGTGCAACTCCCTCTGGCCTAGGTGATAATTGGCAGGATAGCTAACAGGGCTCTCTCGGCTGGCAATAGTCCAAATAAGACCAGGAGCAGAATGAGTGGCCCTGGTGAGGGAGAGGAGGTTAGTCCTTAGTCCCATATACCAACAGCACAATGGGACTGACCCTGGGCACAGTGTTCATCATAAGGCACTTCTAAGCAGCAGCTTCCCTTCCTCTCCACGGCACAATAAGAAGGTATCAATCCCTTCAGACAGGGATGGAGAATCTGTGAACCTCCATAGGTTGTTGGACACTAACTCCCATCAGCTCCAGCCAGCATGGCCAGTGCAGATGGATAAGCAGAGTTGGAGTCCAAGAATTTCTGGAGAGGTTCCTCATTCCTGCCTTGGAATATTCCCACACCCATAGTAGGAAGCGA
Source organism: Podarcis vaucheri (assembly GCF_965113315.1). Lineage (NCBI taxonomy): Eukaryota > Metazoa > Chordata > Lepidosauria > Squamata > Lacertidae > Podarcis > Podarcis vaucheri. The sequence continues at coordinate 64,916,639 of NC_138764.1, read as the reverse complement.
GTCTGGACGTACTCTTTTTGCTGCTTGCAGCGAACAACTTAAGGCAATCATCCATGGACACCCAACCTTCTCACTAAGTGGGCCTACAGTGGCAAGGAACTCTCTCCAATATGACATGGGGTATGTATATCATGCAGAGCCTTCCTTGAGCAGCTATTCTAGAATAGCACCATTTTCTTCTTTCTTGGAGTTGCCATGAGATATGGTGAACTTGGGGCCCAAGGGCTGTTTCTTCTAGATGAAATGTATCCAAAATTTCCTCTCCTAGAGGTGGGGCCTTCAGCCTAGTGATCTGGCTGTATTTGGTAGGTCACATCCATCCAGAATGCCCATCCATCAGAAAGTGCTGGTCCATTGTTCTCCAATCCCTGTCAGCAATGTGGATCACTGGTTCCTCAACATGAGTTACAATGCCAGGGACCAGAAGCCATACACAACTGCATCCTAGCCCTCTAGACACACCTATGAACAAGAACTACTAGCTACACTCACCTTCCTCCCAATAAATTGGTCTGAAATTTCTGAGTTCTGAAAACATGTCCAGCCCCTTGCTTAACTTCCCGACATGTATGAATGAGCCCCTATCGGTAAGCCAACAATGGTCAAATAAACAGAAGTGGGAATGACTTTGCACCTCTCTTAATAGAGGATGCAATCAGGATTTCAAAGAAGGGAAAAGAGGGAAGATAGATTGCCAATTTTTTTTACAGAGCTGGGCTAGGTTTAGGACAGGAAGAGACAATGTGGTGACTTCCAAATGTTGTTGGACTGTATCTCTCATTATCCCTGACCGTTGGCCATGCTGGCTGGGACCAAAGGAACCTGGAGTCCAGTAATATCCATAGGATACTCTGTGAGCTGCCCCTGGCCTAGAAGATGGTAAATTGGTGTGTATGCTGGGGGAGCAGGGGTCAAAATTCTGGAACAGCAAAAGGGATTCAGCAGATTTGATGTCAAGAGTTCAACAGCATAGGATCAAGGGCATAGGCAGAGCTTTGCAGAGGAAAGTTGCCTAGGGCTTTCCTGTGCAAAAGCCCATCCCTCCAGGGATTAGAAATCCCACTCCTTACTTTTTACAACCCGAGGTTGGGTTCATCAATTAAAAACTGAAGTGCCGGTGGGGAAATTCCAGTCACTTTTCAGCAGTAATCATCTAATGCAGAATATGCTGCATTAGCAAGCTTTAAAAAGCCCAGGGAACAGTGCATACAAGATGCCAGAGTGCTGTAAACACAACGGTGCCAACTCCCTTTAGCAGGAGGGAGGCCTTGGCCCTTGAGTTGATCAGAGAGAAAAGGGAAAACCAACACGTTTCCCTTACGACTTACAGCAAGCTTGCTGTAAGGTAACAACAGCAAATAACTCACTGTTGCTCAAGGTGTACAATGGAAAGGCTGTCATTAAAAATTAAAAGGGCATGGGACAGATGCAGTCCCAGCCTTAGCAATCTGCCAGCAATGTGAGATTCACTTCTGCATGTGGTACCTATTAGCTCAAGAGGGGGTTGCCTGCAGTCTCATGGAGGGGAGATGATATTCCATTTTCCAATATTATTTACCACACCCAACCCTCATGCCATGGTGTAATTTGACTCTGGCTGGATGCTGTAGATAACCTACTTCCCACGAAAACTTTTAACCTTTCATCCCAGGTCACCTGAATCTTCCCAGGACAATATTTATTTATTTATGTATTTATTTTTTAAAAAGTTTTTACAACACCTTTCACGGAAGGGGGGAAAGCCTTCTCGAGGCAGCTGACAGATAAAACATACAAAATATATAACACAATTCATTAAAAACAGCTACATTTCACAACTTCCCCTGCTGCCTTTTTCATGTCCAATATACAGAACTTCGCCTTGGAACAGACCACACTTGAATTGTTAGCTCAGCTCTTGGCCAGTTTCCCTAAACTGACCACAGCAGTGCTTAATAAAACACGATGAGTGTGAAAAGGCTAACACTGGAATTTATTTTTCTAAGTGAGAAAGGGATTAGCCTTAAAGTCCGATGCTGGCTGCAAGTTTGCCTCATCTGGCAAAATGCAAGCCTCTTCTTTTTGGGTCTTCCCCTATAAAACACAACTGTATTTAGCTGGGCACCTCCTAGGAGACATTTTCTTGACAGCAGAAGCAAGGAGGATACAGTTTAATCCTTCAAGCTCCTGGTTTTAGGGGCCTTCTTGATGGCTTTTAAACATTTGCTCTTGGCAGTCATGGTGTCATTGGGCACAGCACTTAATCTTCTGTTTAACTTTAATCATGTGCTTTAGCTCCATTGAGTAAATGGGGCCTAATTCCCATGTTTAAATTAAATGCATGCTTAAGTAACTTCCTAAATGAGGACTGCTGTCATGAAGCAAGGCTTCTTTGATCTACAGTGCCCTTTCAAATTAGTTACTCAGAGGCATATGGGGGGGGATTTGCATTCCCCCATTTAGGCAACTTACTACTCTATTCCCCAAACCATACAATTCTAAAATCTGGAGCCAATTCTTTGACAACAGCGTGTCATGTTTGAGCAGAAAAGCACTCTGTTTCCTTTGGTTTGTTGGGGTGGGGTTCTTGATATGTTTTGGTTTTTTGTTTGCTTATTTAATCCCAGGGCTGGTTACAAAAGCATCCCAATTAAAACAGGTACAATTTACAGTGGTGCCTCGCAAGACGAAAATAATCCATTCCGCGATTCTCTTCGTCTAGCGGTTTTTTCGTCTTGCAAAGCAACCCTATTAGCGGCTTAGCAGATTAGCGCTATTAGCAGTTTAGCGGCTATTAAAGGCTTAGCGGATTAGTGGCTAAAAGGCTATTAGCGGCTTAGCGGCTTAGAAAAAGGGGGGAAAGCGAAAAAAAATCGCAAGACTCGCAAGACGTTTTCATCTTGCGAAGCAAGCCCATAGGGAAATTCGTCTTGCGAAGCGCATTGAAAAATGGAAAACCCTTTCGTCTAGCGGGTTTTTTGTCTTGCGAGGCATTCGTCTTGCGGGGCACCACTGTACACTGAAGTCCTAAAATAAAACCACAGAGCCAATATTTTAATGAAACAGCAGCACAGAGCAGCAATATCTAGCACTGGCCTGGCTGTCTCTGCTTCCTGGCCAGGCCAGGCAGGCCAAACACATATCTGGGTTTGCTCCAGCAATGCCATAAACAGCAAATCAGGGAGGAGTTCCAAAACTGTTGGACACAGCTGACTCAGCAAAAACGCCTTAACAATAGCAATGTCTTCCATAGACATGGATTGCACAGGTGAGGTGTTCAACAAATTCATAGAATTGTAGAGTTGGAAGGGACTCTGAGGGTCATCAGGTCCAACCCCCTGAAATGTAGGAATCTCAACTAAAGCATCTGTAACAGATGACCATCCAGCTTCTGCTTAAAAACTTCCAAGGAAGAAGAGTCCACCACCTCTCAAGGGCAAGCGTTCTACTTTCCTCTGCCAACTCAGATGAGTCTCTCTCTACTGAAGAAGAAGAAGAAGAAGAAGAAGAAGAAGAAGAAGAAGAGTAGTAGTAGTAGTAGTAGTAGTAGTAGTAGTTTGGATTTGATATCCCGCCTTTCACTCCCTTTAAGGAGTCTCAAAGCGGCTAACATTCTCCTTTCCCTTTCTCCCCCACAACAAACACTCTGCAAAGTGAGTGAGGCTGAGAGACTTCAGAGAAGTGTGACTAGCCCAAGGTCACCCAGCAGCTGCATGTGGTGGAGCGGAGACGCAAACCCGGTTCCCCAGATTACGAGACTACCACTCTTAACCACTACACCACACTGGCTCTCTCTCTGAGCAGCCTGCCCACCCCAAGAAGGAAAATGAACACAATCCTCTCTGAAAAACTCTAATTTTGACAAGCTCAGGAAGAAAACAGGATAGTTCTGGTCACTATTGCATGTACAAAATTGATGTAAGCAACTTAATCTGTACGTCACTTGTTTGACTTTTGCTTTCAGTCAAAAGCTGTTCCCTCCAGAACTGGTGAAATGTATTATTCACCATTTTATACTTATTCACCATTTTATACTTCATTTTAAACACACACATTTCAATCAGCCAGGAGGATCTTCATAATGTTTAGTAAGCTTTGGAATGTCAACAGAGAAAGTAGCCTTTGATATTTGACAAGACAAGATATTTGACCTTCACCTGGCATTGAGGTCCTCCTTTTTATCCATTTGTTTGGATAGTCTACATCTAATCAGCAAGGGTCAGCAACCTTTTTCAGCCGTAGGCCGGCCCACTGTCCCTCAGACCATGTGGTGGGCTGGACTATATTTGAGGGGGGGCAATGAATGAATTCCTATGCCCTACAAATAACCCAGAGATGCATTTTAAATAAAAGGACACATTCTACTCATGTAAAAACACCAGGCAAGCGCCACAAATAACCCAGAGATGCATTTTAAATAAAAGGACACATTCTACTCATGTAAAAACACCAGGCAGGCCCCACAAATAACCCAGAGATGCATTTAAAATAAAAGGACACATTCTACTCATGTAAAAACACACTGATTCCTGGACCGTCCATGGGCCGGATTGAGAAGGCGATTGGGCCGCATGCGACCCATGGGCCTTAGGGTGCCTACCCCTGGTCTACATATTTTGATCTAGCTACATGCTAGCTGTGCAAACAGTGAGGGAAATGCACTGAGAACATCAACACTTGGGACAGTTTTCTAGCTGTGGTCTAATTTTGGTGCAAGGAATGAGAGTGCCTTGTCTACAAATCCCGCTATTAACATTATGTTTATCTAAGTCTGTTTCTTGCATAATAATTGTTGGTCAGGGTGAACTGAGCTGAGCTCATCTGAATTAAACCTAATGGGATAGAGATGCCACAAGGCTACTGTCATAGGAGCATAAAAGAAAAAATTGAAATAGTTGGAACTACAGTGGTACCTCAGGTTAAGTACTTAATTCGTTCCAGAGGTCTGTTCTTAACCTGAAACTGTTCTTAACCTGAAGCACCACTTTAGCTAATGGGGCCTCCTGCTGCTGCCGCCGCACCGCCGGAGCATGATTTCTGTTCTCATCCTGAAGCAAAGTTCTTAACCTGAAGCACTATTTCTGGGTTAGCGGAGTCTGTAACCTGAAGCATATGTAACCTGAAGCGTATGTAACCCGAGGTACCACTGTATAGTCAATAAGGCAATGACTATCCCCAACATTACTCAGGATAGAAACCTAATACATGGACAGTGGCTCAGTGGCAGAGCGTCCTTTTGGAAGAAAATCATCCCAGGTTAAATCCCCAGCGTCTCCAGGTGGAGTTGGGGAAAGATTCCTGCCAGAAATCCTAGAGAGCTACTATCAGTCAGTGGAGACTGAGCTAAATAGACCAATACTGAGCTTGATGGACCAATGGTCTGACTCGGTATAAGGCAGCTTCTTATTCTGCTGTGGCAGAGTCTTACTTTAAGCGCCCTATGGAACCGGACTGCCCAAACGTGTCCAATATAGGATGGCAAAGCATAGTGGCCTGGCCACTGCACCCATCACTATTTGGATTCTTTCAGACAACCCAGTTCTGTGGGGACCTGAACCTATGGCAAGGTGGAAATGGCCATCAGAAGAACCCACCTTGAGAAAACACATATTTGGTGCAAGGCCGAATGCTCAACACCAATGAATCCCTGGCAGGGAAGCGCAGAACTGTATTACATGACATTTTGTGTTGCCCTTTCAACATGCACCTTTCTAATCTGACAGAGCTAACAGCTGTTATTACCCTGGATTGTGAGGCCAATATCAATTGTAAAGTAGCTTTCCTTTTCCTCTCTTTAGCTATTCTCCTTCCAAAGAGAGCAGAGCTTCCCCACCCCCCACCCCCGAATGACTCAGGCAAGAGAGAAGCTGCCTAATGGTAAAAGACAAGCATCTGGTTCAATGCAAGGACGGTCATCATAATAAGCTATTGTTGAAGCATCAACACAAAAATTAGAAAAGATGCCCAGCTGTGCAGCTGGGTTGGAGCAAAGTAGCATAGCCTTGGAAACATTTCCTGAGTATAGGACTTCAGACACAGTTAGACAGGCAGCCTCTGGGCTAAGGCCTAATGAAAATAATGAATTGGCCTCCCTTGTCTAGGAAGAAAGCAACCCAAGCTCTGCCACTGCATTAGCTTTAAATACTCCTGCTCTTTTAGACTAGCTTTCCCCAACCTGGTGCCCACTAGATGTTTTGGACTCCCATCAGCCCCAGACAACATAGCATTATCCAGAGAGTCACAGGTTTCCCACCCCAGACACAGAGCATTACAATGGGCATACCAGACAGGGGCTGGGCTCTTAGATGCTGACAGATGGACCAATAATACTTCTTGGAGTCACAGCCCCCATGCACGTATCAAATAGCATGGAAAGGAGCTTGTAATAGCTCCACAGACACATATCATACCCTCCAGCATTTCTCCGATAAAAATAGGGACATCCTATTCCATAATAATAATCTTACTATTTATATCCCACCCATCTGACTGGGTTGCCCCAGCTACTCTCAGTGGCTTCCAACATATATAAAAACATAATAAAACATTAAACATTTTAAAAACTTCCCTTCAGATGGCTCGAGGGTTGGATAACTCCATACCCACCAACATTTCTCTGATGAAAATAGAGACATCCTAAGGAAAAGCAGGACATTCCAGGATCAAACCAGAAGCAGGGACAGCTTTTGAAAAATTGGGACTGTCCCTGGAAAGTAGTGACACTTGGAAGATCTGAGAGAGCATCTTCAAAGCATTGGGTGTTGGGTTTTTCCCCAAAGCAGTACAGAAACAAAAATTTGCAAGCTCAGCTATTCCATCCTTGAGGGCAGATTAAAAAAAACAAACCATCTGAGGTTTCTCTTAACATGCATGTGTAGATAAGCTGCAGATAAAACTGCCACAATCCCAGTGGCTGAATGTTAGAAAGCAAGAACACCAGACAGAAATAGTCTAATCTGGAATAAGGCAGATCTATAGGTTCCTAAGTCACAACTAGAGAAAGCCACTTCAGACAAAGGCAAAAGGAACTTCTCTGGATCCCTTCCACTTCCATATGGCTCTTTGGTATTTGTCTGAAGTGGCTCACAGGCTCGCCCATGCACCAGAGAGGCAGAAAAAGCCACAAATCAGTGAAGCTCCTATTAAAGTCAGCCTAGCCTTGCCTCCATGAATCACTACCTTGAAGGTGGCGCCGTGATAACATCACTAATCAGGAGGGAATAGTCAGAGGATGAACTGTGCACTGTGAATTATAATGGCTGCAAAATTTTATAGGCCCTGCTTATTGGGACTTATGGGCCACTGTGTAGCTCATGGCTGAATCCTGTGAATGGAGCAGTTGTGCGACTCCACAGGGGGTATATTTTTGACTGCCAGGCATAAGTCACTTCCAGATGTTGTCTCATGAGAATGAAACAAAATGGCTCTCTCTAAGCTAGCCTCTCACCATTTGCTTTATGTTCTTTTCAGAAGCCTGCCACTGGCTAGACAGATCCAGTAAGTGATGGTGCTAGAGGATGCCAGCACAATTGATGCCCACAAGGGTTGTATCCAGAGTAGGAGCCAATGGGCACACTGCCCCATTTGAGCACTGGTTTGTTCCAGTTCAGAGGTGTGTGTGTGTGTGTGTGTGTGTGTGTGTGCGTGTCAGGCATTGAAATAGAAATTACAGTTTGTAATTTCAATTTTAAAAGCCTCTTTTAAAGAAAATGCATAACTGGAACAAATCAGTGCTCAAGGTGGGGCAGTGCGCCCATTGTTTGTTTTTAGAATAGGAACATTTCTAGCTGGTGCCACTCAAAAGGGAGCAGCATATTAAGCCCCACCAACGTGACTCAACACAGCTCTGCTTATCCAAAACATCCCCTGACTCAGAGTAGACCATTTCCAAATGAGCTATTGCCCTAACCATGCTTATCATCACCCTGGGGAAAGTGTGTCAGTAGGACAATGGGTAACGTGAGACTGTTTTTATTTATTCAAGAAAGGTGTGCATTATAAAACTTAAACATTTTAAAAATGTTCTTATTAAGCTTATGACAAATGTACCCCATCCTTCCTGCAAGGAGACATTATTCATGGATCTCCCTCCATGTTATCTTCACAACAGTCCTGAGGAGAGATAGTGACTGGTCTGAGATAACCCAGTGAGCTTTGTGGTTGAGTAGGGGATTTTAACCTGGGTATCCCCACCCACACCCTGTCTTTGGCCCCATCTGCACTATGCATTTAAAGCAGTATCATACCACTCTAAACAGTCATGAATCTTGGAAATGATTGTTTGGCAGGGGTTCTGAGAGTTCTTAGGAGACCTCCTAGTGCTGTCACAGAGCTCCAATTGATTGGTCTTTGCAAGATACATTTTCTGCCATTAGGGTTGCTACATGGGAAAGAACTCAAAATTGAGGCCCTTCTTCATTCTGGTGCAGTTGTACAGAGCAGGAAGTGAAGGGAAAGGAAAGTGCGTCTAGGTAGCAGATTCCTGCATATTTTTGTGCCACAGGGATATCTGATCATGAGTGACTTCAAAGAGCTACGCCACCTTCCGCTTTCTTAGAACCCAGTTCACTGGTTCAGCAGCACTGGAGTCCAGGAGGAGAGGGCTTTTAATTCATCGCCCTTTCCTATGGAAATGCTTTTCAGCCTACTCACTTGCATGTTTATTCATTTATAGGATTTATAATCTGCTTTTTGGAAACCATGCTCCACAAAGCAGCTCACATATATAAATGACAAATCCAAGTCCAAGTACAATATAAAACCATTTTAAACCATTATTTTAAACCATTTCATAACAACCCTAAAAGCCTAACCAGTGCAGAAGCAGAACTAAAATGTAGTAGAAGTAAAACTCAGATGGATCCTTCCATTATAACAGTCCTTGTTTATAGCTCTTTCTTCTGATATGAAGCAACGAGGGTCTTGGGACTTTTATTGTTTCATCATAATCTGGGAGGGAAGTTGCCTGAAAGTGAACCATGGGCCACAGTTTGGAGAACCACTGGCACATCCCATGTATATGAAACAGATTCAACACTGGCATCACATACCAAGTATACTCATATCAAAATTGAGCTGCAATGCTGAAACTGGTGGTGTGATAGGATTCAGACTGTTATCCATGGAGGTACAGTGGTACCTTGGGTTAAGAACTTAATTTGATCTGGAGGTCCATTCTTAAACTGAAACTGTTCTTAACCTGAAGCACCACTTTAGCTAATGGGGCCTCCTGCTGCTGCCACACCCCCAGAGCACGATTTCTGTTCTCATCCTGAAGCAAAGTTCTTAACCCGAGGTACTATTTCTGGGTTAGAGGAGTCTGTAACCTGAAGCGTCTTTAACCTGAAGTGTCTGTAACCCGAGATACCACTGTAAATGAATGATTGTGACTGTTATTACACCCAGGGTGGGGGGGAAATTACACTCCGTTCAGGATTGTGGACTTAGCCATATGATTACATGGGTCAAGTGAAATTCTATCACACAATCACAACCATCACCTGGAGTTACAATCATGGATCTATGGGTGCATTATACACAGCTTCTGAACAATAAAATGCACTTCATCGCAAGTTATCTGCACACCACGGTAAGTCCTAGAACCTGTTTACAAAGCTGGCGCATGAGAGCTGTGGGGAACCGGTCCAGCTGTATCAGCTCATATAGTGAGGCACTCATATGCATACTCTTCTGTTCAATCTGGATCTGTGTTTTGCATATTGCAAACATAGATACTGCAGCATGTACAACAATATGTCAAACTCCAGTTCTGGGCTGAATTCAGCATGTGGCTCAATATTTCCTTGCCATGGGCTGATGGAACTGGAAATTCAGTATGGTCAGAGCTTTTGTCCACATCTGCAATGCACTGAAGTGGCCACATAGACACCTGCATCTTCCTCTGTTTCCTTGGAAAGACAAGAGGCTGTGAGTTTCCATGGTGTTGGGGGACAAGTGGCTTTCATACTATTTTCCCAATCAAAAGCTTCTCCCCACACAGCTTTGGACCCTGTGATGAGAAAGATACTGGTACGCCCCCCCCCTCCGGATGAAAAGCAGCTGGGGGGGGAGAGGCTGAACAGAAAAAGAGATGGGAGCGGAAGAAATAAAGAAAAAGTCAGAGAGAAATATATATGTGACTGCATATAATGCGTTGTTTGGACCCAAGAAACTATGAGGATAGTGAAGGCATCCCAAATATATGACTGCAATGGGGGGTGTTGAATGGGTAAATCAATTATTTGCTTGCCAACAGACATCACTTGCAGGAGCATTTCCAAAAAATACACTGTAGTTCAGCCACAGGTTAATGGGCCGAATGCAAGAATTATGGGTGAATTTCTCTACTTCGTGCTACACGGAAGATTAGAAAACTCATGTTCACAATGCTTCCTTCTGACCTTAAAATCTATGAACATGATAAAGGGGAAAGTTTTATGCTGCAGTTAAGCCTTCCTGAGTAAATAACAGGAACATTAAGAAAAACAGATGGGATGAAGAAATGATCTATTTGGGAGACCAAAGAACGATTCCTCGGCTGATGGTTTCATTTGCAGTGTGAAAGTCTTGTTGAAAGCATGTATCCCTGCCCCACTTTGAGGTCTCATCTCCCTCTTGCAAACCAGAAGACTTCTGCTGCCACTGTCACTGCCGTTATTATTGTTTACATCTTACATTTGCTTGGGGAATAACAATCTAACACAACAGGCACCTCCATGGCACCTTCTGCTCTCTACCTTTCTACCCTCGTCCTTCTTAGTGTAAACAGCTTTGTGAGTTTCATGTGCAATTTATTAAATTCAGGAAAATCCAGCTGAGGGCATTGTGTGCCACACTATTTTAAGCACTTGATTTTATTTTATTCTTTTTTAAAAAGGGGGGGGAGAAATTTACTGCTGAATCTTTCTTTGCAAGAGAATGGTTATTGTTTGGATTAATGGTAGCTTTCACAGCTGCAATCAAGGGAAGTTTGGCCGCTACCAGACTGCCCTGGGCTTTATGCAGACTCAAGAGTGTGCAGAAGGGAAGTTACTGATAGAAGACTCTGCTGAAGCTTAAAGGGGAAATCCAGGAGCCTGATCCAGCTATATCCCATTAAAATCAATGAGGCTCCCTTTATGCATGACCAACACTCTACTTATTTCCATGGGACAAAAGTTTCTTCCATTCATTTAGCTACGTATAATGAATGCACCCAGTGGGGCAGCATCATGATGGCAGGCTCTGGTCCTGATGTATGTATCCGTATCATCAGGGCCGGCCCACCCATGAAGCAAGGTGGGGCGACCACTTCAGGAAGCAGGATCCACAGGGGCAGCAAATCTAGCCTCCGAGGAATGCACAGCCTGGTGGTGCTGCTGCAGTGACAACAACAGCTGCAGTACTAGTTGCAGGCTGGATCTGCTGTCTCCTAGGCACCCCACCTCCCACTGTGCCACCTCTTGGAAACAGGAGGCACAACTGGTCTCCTCCCACCCTTGTGGATCTTTATTCTGTGGCCCTGCTCATCATAGTGTTTAAAAAGATCCTTGTGCGTATGACTGTACTCTTACAGGCTTCTCATGGGCTTCTGGTGGCCACTCTGGGGACAGAATGTTGGACTAGACCCAGCAGGGTTCTTCTTATGTTACATTATATTCTTCTTCATGCATCCAGCAGCCCGCTTTTCCAGAGCCCTCCAGGGATACAGTTGGAAGCACAATGACCACATGTAAGTTAGGAGCAGAGCTTCTCCCATACACACATTCAAAAACATGTGGAGAGACTTTAGTCATGGCTGGCTTTAGTTGGACTGGGTCATATCACAGTGACAACCTCTCAAAAAGAGCAAAGCAAAACAAACATTTTAAACATAATCAGAGACAAAACTTGTTGAGAGAGGAATTCAAGTGTCAACTCATAAAAGTATACCACATCAACACAAGACAGATTCATTCCAATGGCTTTGGGACCAGCAGAGCATCCGAAAGGACCAAGGTGTGCACATCACGGAAAGATCAAAATCATGTGGATGCTTTGGAATTTGTAGTGCAAATTCGGCTTTCCAACAAGGGGAAGCAGCAACATAAAACTATGGGCAAGTTAACCCTTTTAATCCTAGCCCAGACACCACAGTCTCTGGTTCTGAGCTCGCAGCCCTTAAAAAAACAGGCATGTTATGAAATGTGTTCCAAAGCAGTTGGTCACAACACCTTTCCCAATAAGATTGAAGTCATTGGCTTCAGAGCACAACCCATCCATCATAGGTCACCAAAGTGGTGCCCTTCAGATGTTGTTGGACTACAGCTCACATCATCCTTGATTGTGGGCTTTGCTGATTGGGGCTGATGTGAGTGGGAGTCCAAGATTTCTAGGGAGGGGAAAGCATCTTGTTGGCTGTCCCATCCTAAGATCTGCACTCTACCATGTATGAAACATGTCCCAGCTCTATACTAGTGTGCAACCAGACCATAGTATGTAGATACAGAAACACTTTTTATTTATATCTTTAACTGTTAAACATTGATCATTAAAATAGTCTCTTTGAATGCAAGAACAAAGAGACCATTAATTAAAAGAACACTAGTGATTTCAAGCAGGTAGCTTCCTATTAAATGTATGCCTGTTGAGAGTACAAGGGGACAAAAAAAGAAACAAATGAGTAATTTACTGAGCTATCAGATGGGAGGGGGGTCATCATAACTAACCTCCCCAAGGGCCCCGTGGTTCCAATTTGCAATGAACCATGTTCAGAATTGCAGGCCTCATCCATTGGCTTTATCATCTTTCAAATCTCATTAACTCATTTATCAAAACTCAGTATGTTCCTCATCAAGACTTACAGCAGGGTCACAGATCATAGCACGACGGGTGAGGGTGAAAAGAACTGAAGCTATATTTTAATGAAACAAAAGTTGGAAAAAAGATATATACTCGCACTTTGACTCATGCGAAATGCTGACCTTTTTTGGTTTAATTAATTAATTTTAACTTTCTGGAGAAGTTTGGGGGTTGGTTACTTGGCAAGATCAGCAGGGGGCATATAAGTTACTTAGGAACATAGAAAGGAACTTATACTCCCTTGCCCTGTTTGTCCATAAAACCCAGTATTTTCTATTATGAATGGCAGCCCTTCTTCAGGATCTCATTACTTGGTGTCGGGCCCTTTTAACTGGAGATACCAGAGATTGAAAGTGGGACCTCTTCGCATGCAAAACATGTGCTCTATCCACCAAGGTGTCTAGAAGGAAACAGCTTCAGGAGCCACAAGTCAAGGTTTCACTGATATAAATTAACCAGCTCTTCCTACCATAGCTGTGTGTCTACCTGAAAGGCAAGAACTCAACCACTGGAGATGGATGAACCATTTGCTGAGTTCACCTGAGGAATTAGGCCAGATCTATGACTAGAGAAATGCAACCCTACAACAGGGTGGGTAACCTGTTTCATCCTGAGGGCCACATTCCCTTCATGGCAATCTACAGAGGGCCACATGTCAGTGGGCGGGGCCACAAATGTAAATTTCACCTGTGCCCCCCATAGGCTAGATTCTGCACACACTCACATGCCCCATCCAACCTCCATCCAGGCAAGCAAGAGACATTGCTAGAGTTCAAAGACACATTCTAGCCAGGCAGAAACACTTCGGAGGAAAACAAGGCCACTGAGGGGTGCAGCCTGTGAAGCTTTCTGGGGGCCAGAGAGGCCTAGAGGGCTACATTTGGCCTGCAGGATTGTAGTTCTGCACCCCTGCACTGGAAGATAAAAAGGTTGAAGATAAGAAAGAACAGTCAGGCCTGTTTTGATGGTCACGTATTGTTTGTAAAAGTCCAAATCTGGAGTTGACCAACAAGGAGTTATATAGGTTTTGTGGCCAATCAGGATGTAGTAGATCCTGCAACAAATTGGGGAGTGGGGCAGAATCAGGAGAGTTCTGCCCCTTCTGATTCTGCCAAGGCTGGTGACTCTGCTGGCCTTCTCACCACTCAAGGCCAATTCACACAGTGAGCTGAGACAGTAATACCTCTCAAGCTCATTGCTTAATGTAAAAAAATAAATCAGCTGAAGATGAATTGCTCAAACCTGAAGTAATCAAATGCGTACTAATTAACATTAGAAATGAAACAAACCAAGTGTGAATTAATTCAAGTTTAAATGCAAAATCTGTAAGCAAAATCAAATGAACATCAAAAGCTCAATTATTTTCAAGTCTCAGGTCTTCTCTTCCCAGATCCTGCATTAGAAAATTGGTTCTCTCCATCTGTATAAACTCATGAGTATTATTCTAATTGGCCATGGGTAGTGCTCAACCACTGGGTTGCTCTCAGGTAGGATATCTGGTTGGTTATTATGCCACATCCTGTCCCAAATAGTGTTTACCTGCCTTTAACAACTCTATAGCAAGGAGAAGTGAAGGAGATACACTTTCTCCTATCACATCAGGAACCTAAGTAGCTGCCTTACACTGAGTCAGACCACTGGTATATTGTTGATACTGGCTTCCAGCACCTCTCCAATATTTCAGAAGGGAGTCATTCCCTTCTGGAGCCCTACCTGGAGAACCTTGGATCCTCTGCATGTAAACCACATTGTAGCAGTAGCAGGAGAAGCAGGAGATCCTGGGGCCCTCCAGATATTTATCTACTTGCACCGGGGTGCTTTCAAACTGCTAGGTTGGCAGGGGCTGAGACAGAGCAATGGGACCTCACTCCATCACGGGGATTTAAACCGCCAACCTTCTGATCAGCAAGCCCAAGAGGCTCAGTGATTTAGACCACAGCACCATCCGCATCCCCATCCCCATCCCCATTTACCTGCGAACTATAACTCCCATCATCCCTACTGATCACACTGGCTGGGGCTGATGGGAGTTGGAGTCCAGCAATATCTGGAGAGCCACAAGTTAGCCATTCCTGCTGTAGAATCTATAAGAAAGCTTCCCAAAGAAAACTGAAAGCTCCCCAGGCATGGTCACCATATGGAAGCACAGAGCTACACATTCTGCTAGCAAATGTGCAATTCCTAAACACACACCTGCCAGGTAAAGTCAATACAAGAGCAAGGGAGGGGTATTTGGCTGGTAGAAGCAGCAGTCGGTTCTCCATGGGAAACACCCCCTGCAGTAGAAACATGAGGAAAAGGGCTTCCCTTGGAAAATAATGCCCCACACTCAAAAGGAATGTTCCACACTCAAACGGGTCTAATACAACTCATGCTATTCTAAGTATATTTTAAAAATTAAAGTAATAGTCATGTTTGAATCTGGACTCTCGGTAAGCCTAGTTTATTCTCTGCAGCTGCAACTTTGACTTTGCTGTTTAAAATCTTTGCACCAGGGTAATACTTGGAATGCATGAATAATGTCTTGGAATTGCTGCTGTAATACTGCTGCCTAGATTGGCTCAGCAGCCAGCAAATCCATCCCGAGTATTTATTTGCTAGCCCAGCAAGCCCTAGGATCAGGTAGTAAAGCTCTGTAAACAAAATAAAGTAAAAATGGGTAGTGGAGAGAGCAGAGAATTTGAAGAAACGGTTTTGATTTTTTAAATTAAAAAACAAACAATATTGTCAATTTCAAATGTGCATATATGCTTGTGTATGCTCATGGAAACTAACTATTTTGTTACACTGTTTTGCTTCTCCAAGTTTACCCAAACTGGCCATAGTATGGACATTAATCCTTCCAGGCTCTGGCACAGTACAGTGATTGTGGAGATTATTTCTGTGGCTCTTCCTCTCTACCCAGTCTTAATGTTTTATCAGTAGATGAGTTATGGTGCCTGGCCATGCTGTTACCATTTGAAATTATAGCCGCTACAGAAGTTACTGCAACATAGAATAGTACAAAACTAAAAGATTACAGCCTTGCTACTGTATGTTACAGCTTACAGAAGGAAAGCTTGAAATAGGAATGCCCAGGCACCCTGATCCTTAAAAAGGTGTAGCTGCAACACAGAGTTGTACAGTCAAGAGCAGAATGCACCTAGGTCGATGTAACAGCATTTGGTGCAAGATCAGCAGGGCACAAGGGATGGGGAACCTGTGGCTGACCACTGACCATGCTAGATGGGGCCAACAGAAGATGGGGCCCACAAAACCTGTAAGGTGCTGCCATATATGTTTAAAAGGTAAAGGACCCCCTGGACCATTAAGTCCAGTCAAAGGTGACTATGGGATTGCAGTGCTCGTCTCCCTTTCACGCCAAGGGAGACGGCATTTGTCCACAGACAGCTTTCTGGATCATGTGGCCAGCATGACTAAACCACTTCTGGCACAACAGAACACCATGACAGAAACCAAAGTGCACTGACACACCATTTACCTTCCCACCACAGCAGTACCTATTTATCTACGCGCACTAGCGTGCTTTTGAACTGCTAGGTTGGCAGGAGCGGAGACAGAGCAATGCAAGCTCACCCCATTGCCAACCTTCTGATCGGCAAGCCCAAGAGGCTCAGTGGTTTAGACCACAGCGCCACCCTATGTTTATCAGCTTGGGGGCCATAGCACTCCCCTGAATGGATATTTAACCTGACCCAGCAAGAATATTTTCCTTTTGTTTTTATCAGGAGTAGCCAACATGGTTTCCTCTAAATGTTGCTTGACTCGGTAACTCCCCTCCGCCCCACCCAGCATGGCCAATAATTAGGGATGATGAGAATTGTAGTCCTGCAATATCTAGAGGGACCACGTAGACTAATCCTGGTCTTGTGGTTTCATTCTGCAGACTTAATTGGCAGTCATAGGGAGGTTTCTAAGACCAGACATTAATCATTTCCACTTGAAAGGTGAAGGTGTAACCCATCTAGCACCACCGCAAAAAAAGCCAGAGAGAGAAATAAGAGTTGGCCAACAAATGGAGGGCATCCACAGTCAACCCTTACCATCCCTACGGACTGCTTCAAGCATGATGACTGACGAGTATTCACTGCTGGATGCCACGGTGACAGGGAATACCAGCCAATCCATCCTCCACCCACTCAGCCAATATACTTGAGTAGCAATATATCAGTTACATGCACACATTGCATTGCCCTGATTTGTACACATAAAGCATTTTATGCGTGCATGTAATACAAAGTAATAATGTGTGCCCCTCAGTAGTAGTAAAATGTGGCATCAAATCTCAATTATAGGCCAACTTCAGTCCTAATGGTTTTGGCATATGCATACTTGTCACTATGCCGAAAGGCAGTGCTAGGAGTGCTACCTGAAACAGACATACAGCATTTGGAGATGGGAAACTTCCATGACATATGCCTGACCTTTTGCTAAACTCCATGGGATCAGTAATATCTGCAGTCAGAAGAAAAAGAGAATGAGATTCTTTTGGGGTGTGTGGGGATGCACATAAAGGAGTCTCCAAGTTATTCTGGCACTTTGAAAGGATGCAATTCCCCAGCCGAGAGTAAGAACATATGTCTGATGAGCACCTGTAGGTATCAGCACTGATGTAAAAGTCACTGTGTTCTCTCTTTCAACTGATTGCAATGACCTTGAAACTGTACCGAGATGGGTAATGAAACCCCTGTGGCCTTGAGTTAAGATTCTGTCAGACTAGATCTAGGTGATGCCAACCCCCACCCTTAAAAGCCATCTTGCTTCTCCTCTAGCAGTAACTGTTCCCTTCTAGAGAGCTCTTTCTCTCTCTCTCTCTCTCTCTCTCTCTCAGAGAAAGAGAGAGAAATATACTCAGCATTTCATGCTCTTTATTCAGCTCATAGTAGCAATCAATGAAACTTTCCCCGAAACGTCTAGCTATATATAAATTATTTACACAATGGGCCCCGTGTGATTGGCTAATTCCGGGCTGCTCCTATAGGTCAATCAGGTTGCGGATTCACCTCCTCCAGAAGCCTGATTGGCTGCTTCTACAGGCCAGTCAGGTCACTGATTCACTTCCACCTGGAGCTGGATTGAGTGGCTCCTGTGGACCAATCAGACTGCTGCATTCTGGATCCTATTGTTCTAGGATTCAGCTCAGTACATAACATCCTAGCACTCTCTCAAGCACACACACAAGAACAAATGAAGTGTCCTGATATGCAGGGCAATCCATGCATGGAGAAGAACCTAGCAAATGTGCAATCCAAGTACCTCTGTATGAGATGTCTTCCTGCCTGCATACCATTTAAACCAAATTGCAGGGTAGATAAATGCAAGTGAGCACAGGTGGTGAAAATTCTGCCAACTGGATGTATGCCACAGTGAACCCAGAACCACATGCCATTCCAAGCTCCTGGTATAGCTTAAAGTAGGATGCAAATTCTAACACATCTTTATTGTGGCATATAGCATCTGAGAGGCTACAACCATTTTTTGAATGACACTTCCTGGCTTTAAAAGGTATAAGGGCCTAGGTGGCCCTACCTAAAAGCTGAGAAGGCTTTTGGCCTGCAAAAAGGCTTCTTGAGTAAGTCAGATACTCATCTGTGGGACCTGATAGTTAGCTACAGGGCTAACTGAAAAGTCAAAGACTGTTTCGTATATTTCACTATATGCATACCCTCCAACATTTCTCTGATGAAAATAGGGACGTCCCATTCCATAATGATAATTTTACTATTTATACCCCACACATCTTACTGGGTTGCCCCCGCCACTCTGGGCAGCTTCCAACATAATAACAACATAATAAAACATTAAACATTATAAAAAAAAACCTTCCCTATACAGGATTGCCTTCAGACGGCTTGGGGGTCGGATAATTCCATAACCTCCAACATTTCTCCAATGAAAACAGAGATAGCCTAAGGAAAAGTGGGACATTCTGGGATCAAATCAGAAACTGGAACAGCTTCTCTAAATCAGGGACGTCCATGGAAAATAGGGACACTTGGAGGGTCTGCTGTACGCAGTAGGCATGCATTCAAGAAATGCCAAAGCTGGAGGTTTTTCCTATAGCATTGGTGTCACTTCAGTGTTTGCCAATATCTGTATAAAAGCCAGTTTCTGAAACAAAAGGGGGGGGGGAGAGATAAAGGCGATACTGAGAAACCTAACCTATAGCTAGAAATGCCCCACATTTCAATGTCGCTTAAAATATTTAAGCAGAAAAGGGGCCACGGGGGGGGGGGGTGAAGGTCCAAAACAAGCAAATATAAACAGATACACATTGGGGCAAAAACATTGCAACTTCACATATAAGAGAAGTTGGCTCACATTAAGAGCCAATGTGGTGAAGTGGCTAGCATGGATTAGGATTAGGAGGCCAGGCTTTAAATCCCTGCTCAGCCCTGAAACTCACTGGGTGACTGTGGGCCAGTCACAGTCACTCAGCCTAACCTACCTCAAAGGATTGTTTGTAAAGATACAATGGGGAGGAAGTGAAATATGTTTTCTACCTTGACCTCCTTGGAGGAGAGATGAGCTATACATATGATAGGATAGATAGATAGATAGATAGATAGATAGATAGATAGATAGATAGATAGATAGATGATAGATAGATGATAGATAGATAGATAGATGATAGATAGATGATAGATAGATGATAGATAGATGATAGAGATAGAGATAGAGATAGAGATAGAGATAGAGATAGAGATAGAGATAGAGATAGAGATAGAGATAGACTATGGAAATAATTTTTCCAGGATGAGGTTTGGGAGGGGGGGAAGTTTTGCTATCAGGCCGTGGCCATCCTGCAAGACACAAGTCTGCTAGTCTCTTACAACAGGCCCTGCCAGGTAAGATCATTCATGAGCGCAAGTTCAGTGTTTCTCCTCGCAGGCATTTTGCTTGGAGCCCTGCCGATTCCAATCAAGCGAAGCAGCGGCAGGAGCAGCATCCCTCATTTGCCAAGGACGGCCAGGAGACAGGAGGAGCAAGCAAAAGTTCTGTTGCAGAGAAATGCCTTCCAGGCAAAACATCCCGAGCCTCAGATTTCACCCTCTGCACCTCCCCTCTTGCAGTCTTGTAGCCTGTTGTCTGAAGGATGCAGGACTTTTATTATTAATCTTGTTGCTCCTGTGCCATTCTAGGGCCATATTAAAACTTAATTAGGGGGGAAATCTATTTCTGATTTGCATACAGAGAAGGGCAGGGTTTGGGTTGATGAGAAATTAATATTAATATGTGCTAACAATCGTGCGCCCAGCTCTGATGCACAATGCAGGAATTGGAGGAGAGCGGGCGGGCAGAGCAAGCCGTCCACCCACCCTCAAAGAACCCCACCCACAACCACTCAGCTGGAGCATTTGAGAGAGCAAGACGAAGGCCCTTTGGAAAGAAAGGCAGACCTGAGCTGACAATCAGGGCTGTTTTCTGAGCAGCTTCCGGAGCTAATGGGGATGAGGGCAAGAGGGTCAGCCTGATATGCAGATCAGTTCCACTTAGAAGGGACAAACATCTAATTAAGGCATGTCAGTCTGTCTTCACGCAACACAAGCACAGTCACTACCTTCCCCAGTTAAAGGGCTCCGTTTCCTTTACAAAACCCCATCATATCCTTTACATACAGGGGCAGGTGTAATCGCCCAAAATCATCAAGCACTCACAGCATGGGGCACCTCCTAGACAGCAGTGACTCTGCCTCTGTCTCTCTGTCTCTGTCTCTCTCTCTCTCTCTCTCTCTCTCTCTCTCTCACACACACACACACACACACTCCAAATGGTGATAACATGCTGTAAAGGAAATGGGAGAAGCAAGCAACCAAATGCCAGCATCTTCTCTGTGAAATGCCTGGTCCTCAGGGTGCTCCATGCTCACTGCTGCCTGGGATGGAGGTTAGTCTGACAAAGGTACACAAGAGCAATGCAGAATGGCATCACCATGATGCAGGAGAGAGATGTGCCTCTGTTATCAAACAGCAGCAATTCTATCAGGCTACATCAGAGGGGAAGACGGGACCACAGCTCTTCTCCATCCGCTCAGCTTAGAGTCCAGCCCTTTGCTTCTCCCATCCTTGAATTCTTTCCATCCCAACTGGTCACTACAAGAACTCTGTAACAAATAATTACTGCCTGAGTTTCCTTTGTCCTTCTTCCCTCCCCCACCCATTTTCCTTTTGTGTCGTGACTTTTAGATTGCAAGCCTAAGAGGAGGGACTATCTTACTGATATTTGTAAAACACTCTGAAAGCCTCTTTTTTCTTTTTGGGAAGAGCAGAGTAAATCGGCTGTCTCTGGAATGACTTCCCCTTGGAGATGCATCTAGCACTGGCTTTGCTGGTTCATGAAGACATGCCTCTTTGCTCCAGTTTTTGGGTGGGGGTGAGAACTGTAATGAGCCGCTCAGTTTGAAGCTGCTACTTGTTGATCTGATGTAATCTGAAGACTTTTAATGATGTTTTGATTGCTATGTGACTGTTTTATTGCTGCTGTTTCGTTGTTGTATTCCCTTGTTGCATTCCCACTTTTGGACCAGTTGGTGAAAGGTGGGCCAGAAATATAATGTATAAATAACAAATACTAAGAACTCCAGCAGAACCTGGAAACTATATAAACAGGAAGAAAGGCATGAATGGTCTCCCATGGTCACCTGACATCCTGTTTCAAGAGGCATCTCTTGCCCAGTTATGTATCCTAAATGGCTAGAGATGCCCACAATGTCCTGTTCTGGGGGTATCCTGTGGCCAGGCTAGGGTGGAAGCCCAAGCAGTGGTTCAGCCAGGAGCTCAGGCCCAAGCAGAAAGCCCAATCATCTAAAACCAGAAGCAGATTCTGTTGCCAAGTTTTTCTACAGATGCATTCAAAAGGCTGGCCGCTAACTCTGCCTTCTGCACAATAAGTATCAAATATTTAAGATCTCCCTCCGGTCTGGATCCTAGATATATTCTAGAATATCAATCTGGCAGAAACTTTTCTGGGTGTAGGAGCGAGCAGTACTTGTATGAGATGGACACTTTGGGGGACCTGAGGTTTTAGAAGGGGCTGGTTGTGACATTTTGTACAAAGTCACACCCGTTGCAAAAACAGGGTCTCTCGTACACGGAACAAAGTCAAAATGCCAAAAATGGAGTGGAAGGAAAAGGCAGCACAACATGCTCACATCAGGGGTTGCAGACACATCTGTTACACATTCCTATTCAATTATGCAGGATTCTTTGTCCTGCATTAATTTGTTTGGTGAATTATCCCCTGAATATTTCAGCTCATAGAGTCTAAAGACGAGGCAGGTGATTAATAAAACATGGCGGCATATATATCCCCTGAGCTCTTTGGAGCAACAGATGCAGCGTGTGACCAGTCCCATCAGTCCTTGGCCTGACCTGGTGCATAGCCCAGAACTGGATTTTAATCATTCATGATCTGCTAACACCAGCAAGCCTGTGGAGCTGATCCTGTCTCTGGAGGAAGGGGGTGTGATGCCAATGGACCTTTGCTGGGATAATGCATCATTCAGCACAGAATGCTGAGCTCAGTCGCAACAAAAGCTAGGTCAGGAGACAAGAGAGGTGTGCGTATAGCAGGATGAAGTGCAGAGAACAGACTGTTCAAGGAGCATCTCCAACTCTAGAGCTAAGCCCAGTGTGGGGCTGGAAAGCTTCCAGAATGGGCTGCATCTTGGGCTCCACCGGCACTATTCATTTAAAGCAGCGTCACACCACTTTAAGCAGCCATGGCTTCCCCCAAAGAATCCTGGGCCGTGTGGTTTGTAAGGGAGCTGAGAGTTGTTAGGATACTCTTATTCGCCTCCCAGAAAGACAATTCTCATAGTTCACCCTCAAAGAGGGACAGACCTTCCAAATGTCCCTATTTTCCAGGGATGTCCCTGATTTAGAGAAAACATCCCAGTTTCTCGTTTGATCTTGGAATGTCCCCCTTTTCCTTAGGATGTCCCTATTTTCACTGGAGAAATGTTGGAGGGTATGGAGGGATTGATTGTTAAGCCACTCTGGGAACCGTAATTCTAGGGCCGGCCCACTCATTAGCTTTGGTGAGATAGTCACCTCAGGCAGCAGGTTGGGGACAGGTGGGAGGGGCGGCAGATCTAGACCCCCAAGCAGCACATCACTTGCCACCTTGTACACTTGTCACTTGCAGCCACCATCTGCTAATCCCTGGCTTCCTATTTTCTCCCCTGCTTATCTTTAGCATGTCAGGGCTTCCCCGGACTGCCTCCAGTCGCCTCAGTTGGTGAATGAGGTGGTGGGAAAACACCATTTTCTGTTTTGCCTCAAGTGGTAAAATGTCTTGGACTAGCTCTGTGAGGGGAGTCTCTTAAGAACTCTGAGCACCCTTAACAAATGACACTGGCCAGGATTCTTGTGGGGAAACCATGACTGTTTAGAGACATGATATTGCTTCAAATGTAGACAGGAGTCCTCATTCTTTGAGGGATAACCGAATTGACCAACTATGCGTCTGGAAGTTAGGACCTCTCTTCTTTCTCACACACACACCAAGCTGTGTTCTGGAACCACTCTCCCTGTAGTTTTAGAACATTTTCAGCTAACAGCAAGAAACAAACTGAGTAGACCGAGTTCCACAGCCTGGGTGGCTACATCGACTCTTCCGTGTGCTCCCACAAGCCACATCTCCGATGGAGATCGTATATGCAGGAGGACCACTCCAGCTACACCAATCAAAAGCAGGTAACACTAGGCTAGAAGAACCATTATAAAGCCAACTTCGTAGGCCTTTCTGTGAATAGGAAGATTAAGTGAAAGGAAAATTCCAGCGGCTAAGCAAGTGGGAAGCATGGCATGCTGCCGCCAAATCTGGGCCACTGCCTGAGAAGCTGAGGCCCTGAACAAACAGCTCCCAAACACCGGTGATATCCAGCCCAAATGCTAAACAGCTTTGATCTTTTACCAATCCTTTCTAAATCTTGAGCTGTGTCTTGTAAATCTTTAATTACAAGAAAATTGCAACCCTAACAGTGAACACACAAACTGTGTTGCTAAATATTTAAAATTGCTACAGCGACAGATCTGAAGGGATTAGGAAAAGATATATTGGAGTGACAGTTATTAAACACTAAATCCCAGTAAATGTTACAGAGCAGATAAATAATGCAGGCCCCTGACAGCCATTCCAACGCTGACAGACCAGGAGAGACATCTGCTCTGGGGGGCGATTGGGGGAGGGGGCTGCAGGGCTGCTTGATGACTGACACCTCCAGAAGCACAGGTTTGTGTTTGCTGGGAAGGAGGGAGGGAGGGAGGGATGAGGTTTGGCGGAATAAAAAGCAAAGGAAAATGGCAGGCTCTGGAGCAAAGTGCAACTGGGTAAAGGGTAACATTCTACAGACTCAAAATGAATGCTGAAATATTTGCGCACCCTGCCTCTGTAACTGTACGAGTGCAGATGGGGAGAAGGGAGAAGAGAGGAGCAGTAGGCATTTCAATCATGAAAACCAATTTCAGAATTCTCATTGGTCCAGAACCAATGCTGGAACCAATGGAGCTTCATTACCCCAGGTCAACTTTGTTCACCTAGGCCGTTATTGTGTACTGCAAGTGTGGGAAACCTTTGGCCCTCCAGATGTTGCTGAACCGCAACTCCCACCATTCCTGGTCATTGACCATGCCCCAGCAAGCACTGACCATGCCCACACCTAGACTACTGTGGCTGACAGCTGCTCTCCACAGCCTTCAATAGAGGACTTCCATGTCACCTGCAGCAACTGCACCAGGGACCATCTTCCTGCAGAGCATGCCCTCTCCCACTGATGCATAGCCCTTCCCCATTCAGATATAATTAATAAGTTGCATCCTGCATATTAAAAATATTGCAAATTTTAAAAACAACAGTTGCAATCTTACTCATTATTATTAATTATATTTCTTATCTCCCCCCCTTCTTCTCATGAGAGCCCAAGAGGGCTAACTACAAATGCAGAACATTAAAATCAAAGTAAAAGCACAGTAGGCAAGTCAACATTAAATTATACACATGCAAATGATGTCACTCTCATGATGCTCCAAAGGGTTTTTGAAAGCCTCGGAAGCTCATTAGTAGAGATCACTTTGGGTATATCAATACTGTGTGTGTGTTTGTGTGTACATTCTGCCACTTTAATTATTACATCTCCCTCCCTCCCCCCCCCCCGAAAAAAACACCTGAAAATTGTAGTTTGGCCATGTTGAGAGATCTCTTTTAGAAGTCTCTAGCTCCTACCTTACCGTTTACACACACACACGCACACTCCATAGTGGTCCTTTCTGCTTGAGTGAGGATTGTTCCCATTACTGGCAAATTGCAACAAATGACCACTTATCACAGCATTGCATAAACACCATGGCAATTGCCACTTAACAAATGAATGGTCCTCTGTATCAAACCACTGAAAACATTTAAAATACCCTATATATTTCAAGGCTCGCCCTATTTTACATGACTGCATGTTGTTGTTTTTATAATTGTAAGTTTTAAAAATTGTTTCTAACTATTTTAGTGTTTCTAAGATTGTATTGTTGTAACCCACTGTCAGATGGCTGTTGCGATTGCTCGAGAGTAACCAGGCAGGACTCCAACCTGTGTTTTACTGGCTTTATTTTGGTGCAAAATATTTACAGTGAAGAGCCCCAAAGCTCATGTCTGGCTCAATCGCTAGCAGAATCTGGGAGTGGTCTTTCTTTGGACCTCCCCCAAAATAAGAGTTTCGTTACTCCCAACCTTCTCCTTCCCTCTCTGCGCCTTAGGCTACTGCGCAGGATGGGTGATGGCAAGGGCGTGTTTCCCTCCTGTCCGGCTTGCCCAGGTGTGGTGTTAAGGCTCCCATCAGCATCCTCTGGTCCTTGTACCTCTTCCCCACTGGAGGTCAGGCTTTCCTCCTCCCCGGAAGACGAAGTGCTTCACAAGATTTTCGGAGGCTCCCTATAACACAACTGCCCTTCTATTTCTCGTCTCTAAGCTGATGGTAGTTCCCTGAGACCCACCCTGGGATCTTAGGGTGAAGGGCAGTTAAATACTGTAGTGCCATTATTGTTACTCAATCATCTGACTTTGTCTGGTGGCCCTAAATGAAATTTCAGAGAATTATACCAAGACAGAGTGCAATCAAACCATGGTTTCTTGAAAGCACATTTGATTCTAAAGGACATATCAAACCTCTAATGCATAAGTTCCACTTCAGACAACAGTAGGGGATGGAGAAATGGTGCCCCTCCAGATTCTGTTGGACTCCCAGCTCCCATCATCTTTGAACATTTGCCTTGTTTGAGCCCAATAACACCTGAAATATCATGTATTCCCAATCCCTACTATTACAAGAAAAGAGAGGTAGCTATTACAGCAGGGGTGGGGAACCTCCAGCCCATAGGTCTAACCTAGCATCATAGAGATATCAGGCAACTGAAAGATGGACAGCCCTGTCAAATTTGGCCTAACATGGTTCAAAGAGATAAGAAATTGGCCCACCTTCCAGAAAAGGTTCCCCATCCTGCATTAGATTGTATATCCGATTTACAATACGGATGGTGGCAAGTCTCAGGGTTACCTATCAGTGGATTTCCTCTCTCCTGAACAGAGTTCATTTTCCTTCCTGAGATAACACCAAAATTTAATATGCTACACAATGACTTAAGAGGCAATTTTCAGAGCAATAAGGTATTTTCTCTCTACAGCTATGCCTGGCAACTACAGAGTCATCTTCCCACTGAAATCCGCCATGCTAAATCTGTTAACGTTTTAAAAATGGCAAATACAAAGTTGTGTGTGTGGGGGGGGGTTTAAGGAAAGTTAGATGTTTCTCATTACTGGTCTTTAAACTGCGAGAAGCCTTGGGAGTCTTTGTGAAGTAGTCAACGGAGCTGTTACAGCACTTCTGTCAAAGTTGGCATCAAGGGATGACAAAACATGTCAGGTTTAGAAGACTTTCCTTGTTGAAACTTAAAGACAAAATTAAATCAAATCCTCAGGAGCCTCTACCAACAATCCCAGCACAACAGGACTCTTGTTTAAGGAGTGTGCGGTTCAATGGAATGTTAATTTAACCTCCTCCCCCAAATATCTAGTTATTAAACCCAGATTTGTGGATTGTAGCTAAGGTGTTGACTGGAGGAGAAGGTGGAAGCGGCAGACCACAGGAACAGAGTGCAGGTTAACAGTCGTTAGAAATATTTGGATTCAAATTAGTAGCTCAGTTTGAAGTCTTTCCCCTTTTTCCAAAAAATGTTTTGCTTAAAACAAAAAGCATACACTTATGTGATTGTTCAACAAATATTGAACTATTCCGAAGCAAAATCATGAAATATATATGAGTGGACAATAAATCTTGCAAGAACAATTCAGAAAAAGGAGAGATATTGAACGGGCAATCGCAAAAAAAACTCTGTAGAAAATGGTACAGAATGTTGCAACCTACCAATAAGAGACCTTGTTACATATTTTTCAAGTTGTTCTTGTGCCTGCCCTGTCGAACGCCCTCCCATCAGATGTCAAGGAAATAAACAACTACACTGGTACCTCAGGTTAAGAACTTAATTCGTTCCGGAGGTTCATTCTTAACCTGAAACTGTTCTTAACCTGAGGTACCACTTTAGCTAATGGGGCCTCCTCCTGCCGCCATGCGGCCGCCGCACAATTTCTGTTCTCATCCTGAAGCAAATTTCTTAACTTGAGGTTCTATTGTTGGGTTAGTGGAGTCTGTAACCTGAAGCATCTGTAACCCGAGGTATCACTGTATCTGACTTTTAGAAGACATCTGAAGGCAGCCCTGTTTAGGGGAGTGTTTTATTCTGTTTTTAATCTGTTGGGAGCCACCCAGAGTGGCTGGGGAAACCTTGCTGGATGGCCAGGGCATAAATAATAATAATGTTATTGTTCATAGAATCATAGAGTTGGAAGAGACCACAAGGGCCATCGAGTCCAATAACAGGTAGGGCAACAATCTGGCCAAATTCTGAACTGAATTAGACTGACTCAAGGTGGCACCAGATTGGATCAAAGCAACTCCAGATCAAGCTGAGTCCACCCAAAGCAATCTGTAAGAAAACCAATCTGTCAGAAAGCCAGAAAGCCTGTTTCTGAAGTGTTGTGATTATTAAATACAATACCATATATAGACAATACCGGGTTGTGAAAGTGTCAGTGGAATTCGCTCATTCGCCATTCTAACTTCCAATCCAAGTCTAACACCTTACCCAGCCCCCAGAAAAAAAGCTGACTTTAAAAGGTGGCTACCACAAAAGTCCACTGAGCGACAGATCTGAAATGTGGCAGGTTTAACCCCCTCTTGAAGTGCTACCATGTCTCCAAATTTCATATACCTATTGTGAAACAACAAAAAAGTTGTGGCTGTTATGGTTTTTTGATAGAAATGAATGGGTGTGCCAATGTTTCGGATTTCCATATTTTAATTCAGATCTGGGGGTCTGGATTGATCTGGGCCCCAATCCAAATCACAGAAATAAAATCAGGGGTGGCCTTGCACAACTCTAATGCTAACAGTGTGGAATGCAAGTAAGCTTTGGTTCTTGTACATGTCTTGTCTCAGCCAAGGGAGCCCTCATTATAGGAGGGCTGGAAGGATCTGGCCTTAACCGAGCCCTAGATCAGGCTCCATCTGAGGGTGAGGAACCAGGATCTTGCAACAACGAGGGGCCACCCACACCCAGATGAGTTCAGCCTCTAATTTCAAGGCCCAATAGGTGCCAAGACCAAGGGTAGCAGCTTAAATACTAGGTAGAAACCAAGTCCATCAAGAGAAGTGCCTGACTGCAGGCAAGAACTCCAGGGGTAGAGGTCTCCTTGAGAGTAAATGTGGTTCCCACAACTCCAGCTCAAAAACCCTGGGTGCTGGGCTGGAAGAGCTGCCTGAACAACATCTAAGTACTAGTTTTTTGCCCTACCTGCTATTGCATCAACTGCCTATGCAAACCTGACTGCAGACTACTCTGACCTTGCCTCTTGCCTGAGCCTTATGGTGAACTCTGCTAGGTTGGACCCTGACCTTTGATTGGCCCTGGAAACCACTTTAGTTGCTGCTCTATTGGTTTTGCCACTGGCAAGTTCCCTGTTTGCTTAGGAGCCAGATGAGAGCAGCTCTTATATTACTTTGGCCATGATCACATACTAGGAATAACCAACCAGAACAACCTTATAAACCCGTCATTCTATTCTTTTTTAATAATTTCTTAACTGCCTTTCAGGACACATTGCCCTCACGAGGCAGCATACCAAAATACATTTAAAAACACATAAAACATCAGAAATACAATCCGCACAACAAATTACTGTTCACAACCGTCAATTAAAACCAGCAGCAGTTAAACACTTTCAAGCGCAGCATTTCAAAGGTAACAAAATAAAGAAATGTTTTTCGTTTAATTGACTTCAAATTCTCACCAATAAAATTAGTTCCAAACAACAAACAATAATTTTAAAAAGCTAAACACAGTAGCAGCTGCAACAAACAAACTGGTTATTAAAAACCTGAGCTCTTAAATGAAATCATTTATTTACCTGGCAGCTGAAAGACAACAAAGGCGGAACCAGGTACATAGGAAGATGAGCAAGTTGCTTTCCACCCAACCAGAGTATTGGTGCTTCTAGATCAGCATTATTCACAATGACTGGCAGTGGCTCTGCCAACCCTACCAAGAGATACCCAAGATTGAACTAGAGACATTTCAAATACAAAGTACGGGCTCTGTCACTGAGCTAGACCTCTTTCCACCACAGGTGTATTTGGGGAGCATGTGCCACAACTGAGGCACCATCACCAAAAAGGCCCTGCCTCTGGTAAGTATTCACTTACAATTTGAAGGCAGGTATACCCGGAACTAAGAGCTGAACCACAGCCAAGGAACTGAGCCAGGAGTCAAAGTCACATAACACATCAGGCAATGCTCAACCAAAACAGGAAGTCTTTTATAGCCCTTCCTATTTAGCAGGGCTTGGGCAAGGGCGGAAGGATCAAACCAGAGCCTGAGAATACTTCACTGTTCCAACTACAGTTCTGTGGTTCACCATATGGGGCAGCCACACAGAGTTGAGAGCTCTTGGCCCCTTCCTGGCAATGGTGTCTGATCATAAGATGTGAACAGTTTCATACAGGAACTAGTGGTCCTTCAGTAGCCCTGGTCCCAAAGCATATAGAACTTTACAGGTTAAAAGTCATCACATTGATTGCGCCTAGGTGGAAAAAACCCTTCTAGGTATTGAAGATCTTGGAATACCAGTGAGATGGGTTCCAACAGGAAAATACTTTTCAGCAATATACCTGCTATATTTTGAACCAGTTGAATTTCCTACACAATTTCCAGCTGTGAGTCTTTGTTCAATGTTTTACAGTAACTGAACCTGGATGTTACCACAGCATGAAGAACCTCAGCCAGGAGACACCACAGCTTGCAACACACCCGCCTAAGTGTCATAAACTGGCAGGACAATGGGGAGGAGGAAGAGGATCCCAGCAAGGGTTGTAGTCAGGACTGGGACACACCAGGGCAAGCAAAAGATGGGGAACGAAGTACTCACAAGGTGGCAGAGGATGGCGAGTGGATGGAGGTCAATGCACAGGAACCAGAGCAGCAGGACCCATCACCAGAGCTCTCTAGCTGGCCAGGTGAAGCTCACTAGCTCTGGGAGAAGGGATATGATTCCTCAGCTGGAGTAGGCTTGGAACAGGTGAGGGTTGCATGCCTCATCAAGCCCAGATGCTGCAATCAGCATGAAAAAGGGAAGCAGAGCTGAGGTGTTGTGTCTGCTCAACAGCCTATGTTGATGTACTTTAGTTTGGATGTGCCTGGACCTCTAAGGGGCTGTGCTTCAGGTTTCACTCTGGACTGTATCCTGACTGTTGGATTTCAGACTTGGCTACTTGGATTGACCTCTGGGCTGTGTTTCCTGACTTTTCGACTTTGTGTGGATGGACCCCTAGACTTTGAACTGTGGACGTCACATACTGACTTGGTCCCAGGTAAGCCAGAGGTTCAGGACACTAAGCTGGCAAAAGGATGCTTCAATGTATATCACCTGAGCATCACAGAAAGAACCACTCTCCAAATGCCAACCTTGGTCCTTAGAAGAAATGCAACCCTTTTAGAACACATTGAGCACATTCTTCCAGGTTACTGGAACCACCTATCAATATCATCTCTGGGTTGCAAATTGCAATTTGCTTGCCCACATCCAGCTCATTGCCTATCCTGGTCCCTTGCTCAGCATATCCACTCCCAATCTTCAACCAAATGAAAAGGAGAACAGAGTCTCACCACCATATGGATGACATCTCATCATCTCAAATGCCTGGATTTATGATAGCAACTTCCAATCTAGGTACTGCAATAACATTAAGCCCCAAGTTATGCCTCGCTCACAGGTTTACAATGTACAAGCGACATGGGGGAAACCTGCAGAAAAGGAAAACGTGGAGCGCTTCAAGCAGAACTTCTGGCTGCGCTTTCAGGTAGGAATGTGTTTCAGTCAATAGAGTTCTACAAATTCCACGCTGGCATAGTCTGTTCTATTGATAAATCAACTTGACTTGAAGCATCCAACTAGCTAAGGGGCACTGGTGCTGGAGCAGAAAGTCAGTTTGGGGGGAAGGACAGTATCGATGTAAGATCAATAAGGCATTGGCACATTCTGCTCTCCCAACAGCTTATTGTTCCCATGGCTGATTCTGAATCAAATGAAAAGAATGCCCCTCACTGAAAACACAGATCTTGTGCCTCAGCTTCATTCTGCTTGGATTTGGGCACAAAACATCTTGTGAAATTACTATAAAGGTGAGTGCATAATTGCTGCACACACTTTTTTCCTTGTCTATCAGCAGGATTTCCTGTGTTAGATTTCTTTCCGCCTTGACCACCTTTCATTTAAAGTTAACTAGAGTTTTCTTACAGAATTCCCAGCTAACATTAAATATTCATTCATCCACTAAAGGCAAGTAGCAAAATAAGTTAATTATTTCTATCGGCCTGGCCTGCAGCCATGTGGACAGAGATGCAATAAGCAAAAATTAGTCCAGCTTCTCCCTTAATAAAAGTAACAATTCCCCTCACCCCAAAAATTATGATTTAAATATGCCTATTATAAACGCAAGGATAGATATATCCACAAACGGGC
The DNA here is from genome assembly GCF_965113315.1 of Podarcis vaucheri. Lineage (NCBI taxonomy): Eukaryota > Metazoa > Chordata > Lepidosauria > Squamata > Lacertidae > Podarcis > Podarcis vaucheri. Next base: position 64,884,719 of record NC_138764.1, on the reverse strand, counting down.
TGGAGGGTTGGTGTGTGCATGCACAGAATCACAGAATTATACAGCTGGAACATAGCTGTCAACATTTCCCTTTTTTAAAGGGAAATTCCCTTATTCCGAATAGGATTCCTCACAAGAAAAGGGAAAAGTTGACGGCTATGAGCTGGAAGGGACTCTGAAGGTCATCTGGCCCAACCCTGTGAAAAGCAGGAATCTCAGCTAAAGCACCCATGACAGATAGCCATCCAACCTCTGCTTTAAAACCTCCAATGAAGGAGAGTCCACAGCACCTCTTACTGTCAGAAGTTCTTCCTGATGGTTAGCTGGAATCTGCTTTCTTGTAACTTGAAGCCATTGGTTTGGGTCCTACCCTCTGGAGCAGGAGAAAACACACATCCCTCAAAGTCCCATCACTCAACGAGGAGCATGATGGTTATGCTCTGCCTCCAGAGCTGGAGACGGTAATCCTTCTGAATACCAGTTGCTTGACAATGGCAAGACCTGCTGGATGCTGCCCCCTGCTTCGTCCGCCTTGCCACACACAAATAAGTTGCTCAGGAAAGTTTAGGAGATGGCAAGATGAGCACAAGATGCAAAGCACAGCCCAATCTATCTGTGTGAGAGATCCCTCTTTATATTTAAGATGTCTGTTTTCCTGTTTGGTCCAACTGAGTGCCTCAAGGAGGCTTTCAAATTTTATTGGCCTCCGTTTATTACATAAAGGTTGTTTTACAGTGTGATTTGTGTAACGGCAACTCTGTTAAGCTGTTTTCTCTCCCCCAATTTCATTGTTCATAGGAATTGCTTATTTGGGGAATTCTATTTATGCTCTTAGAATATTTTATGTGTCTTCAACTTTTGTGCAGGAACGTATCATTGTTATATTCTTGATGTATTTATACATCAGTGAGGAGAAAACCATGCACAACTACAGATGCACACAGGCCAGCCCCTTTCTGTAAGGCTGGATGGCATAACTTAGGGAGTCCTTAATAGGCGATTACCTATTGAGTCTCTTCATGATATCCTTGAAGGAAAGAGTCTCTACAGGCTCTCTAAGCAGCTTAGTTCATTGCTGAATTGCACTTAGAACTAGAAAAGCAGAGTCTGAGCAGGACAGTAGCCTCAGGGTGTATGTTGGGGCTAGGTGCCTCCCTAGGGATATTCGGTGCCCTCTCCCTGAACTTTCAGCTTTCATTTTCAAAAGTAAGTCTCTAGCCTTTTCACTTGCAGAGATAAAAGGGAGAATGTGAGCTGGTAGTATTCTCTGCAACTGCTCACCAAGATGCAATGCACTTAAATTATAACAAATATGATAAGATATTATGATACTAAGTTGTTTTACATTGTTTTTAATATTGTGTTTTAATGTTGTAAACCACCCTGAGACCTTCGGGTGAAAGGCTGGTAGTAAATAAGTAATATATGTGCTGTTCTGCAAGGATTCCTGGCCCCTTCATCACAAATGTCAAAAGCATCTTAATTCACAATAAACAGATGCACTGAAAATGGCTGTGTGGGTATCAAACTGGCATTTAGGAATGTTGAAAACCAAGTTTCAATTGGGTCTCTCACTGCTCATGGAAAATATCGCATTACAGTAGGTTTTATATCTTTCCTGCTCCACTTGAAAACAGGTATCAGGACCAAACTGATGCTGAAATGTGGAGTGGTGTCTCTTAAATGCACCTCCCTTAATTTTTATTCCAGTATCTGAATCATATAGATGACAATATATTTTGGATTTTCTTCCCTTCAGAAATGGACTTGGAGGGTGAGCTGATATTCTAATTTGAAACACACAGCTGAATACGCCTACCCAGTTTCATTCCAATATCTCAATGTTCCCGGGAGAAATGACGGTAGAAACAAATGGAATATAGAACAGCTGAGTTAAACTACTGGCCTCTCTTTGCCTGGCCAATTAGATTTAGGTCAGACCAGTTGAAATAACTGAATGAAAGAACATAATGGAATGTATTCTGGGAGTGTGTGGAAGAATACAGCTTCATTGGCCAACAGGCAACAGCTATTAAAACTGTTGTAGTTTCATCAACCCCTTCTAATAAATGGGGTGGGGAGGTAAGCATCCTATAGGGATCCATAAAAATCCCAGGTAATCAAAGGCCTGATTAAGACAATCAGCAGCCCCTATCCAATTGCTTGCAGCCCTGGGTCACAACACAGGTCACATGGAAGCCACAACAATTGGCACAATGAAAACATGGTACCACTATAATTCCAGTGGCTACACATATAGTCCCAACACTGAGGTTTCCAGTTCATACTAGTACAAGACCTGATTTCTGGTCACCCATTTTTGCAAAACTGTTTTCACACATTAACAGCTCAGGTCGCATACCAGAAGGGTGGAAGCTGAGTATAATTGCCCCAAAATATAAAAAGGGTGATAAGAAAAACCCTGCCAATTATAGACCCATTAGTTTGTTAGATGTAGCCTCTAAACTATATGCCATGCTCCTTCTTGGGAGACTGGAAGAATGGGCAGATACAAATAAGGTGATATCTGAAGTCCAGGCAGGTTTCCAAAGAAGGAAATCCACATTGGACCAGTGCTTAAAAATACTCGTACAATTGGCACTATCACATGATCCATGCTGGCTCAAGACCTATTGACAGATTTACAAATTATTTCCTGCCCTTTATCTGAAGTTCCCAGGGCGATGTAATGACATTAAAACATAATTTACATAGCGTAATAACAAACAATAAAGCAACCATAGGAAAAAAGCACATAATAATAGACCCCTGTCCCACTTTTAAAAGGCTACAGATTGTTTAATGGCCAGAGGTCTGCGTACGTAAATAGGAATGTTTTTGCCTGGCACCTAAAGACATGTAATGATGGCGCCAGGCAAGCATCTCTGGAAGGGCATTCCACAAATGAGGAGCTACCAAAGAAAATGCCCGTTCTCCTGTTTTCATTTGCCAAACCCCTTGGGGTGGGGGACCCAGAGAAGGGTCTCTGATGACAAATGCAGGGTCTGGGTCAGTTCACATGGAGAGAGGAGGTCATTGAGGTCCTGAGGTCCTGACACATATAACTTTGAATTTGGCCCAGAAACTAATGGGCAGCCAATGCAGTCAGGCCAGGACTGGCTTGGTCCTTGGGTTCTGCAGAATGCCTGTCTCTCAACTCATTAATTCCTGGCACTTCTCAGTCTTATGTTAAAATATCTAGCTTAGAAAGTCTGGTACTGTAGCATTTTCTTTCTATTCAATAGCCATTCCCTCCTTCCCACCTGTGACCATCCTTCGGAAAAGCCCTCTCCTCCAGCGAATGGAGACATGTTCATTCCTAAGAATTGCAGTTTTTCTTTTGAAAAACACAGAACTCTTTGAGCCTCACTCAAGAACGACCCTTTTCAGCATAAATTGGCTGCTGAAGAAATTCTGCTTGGCACATAATAAGCTTCTGTGAAACTCATACAGTGGTGCCCCGCAAGACGAATGCCTCGCAAGACGGAAAACCCGCTAGATGAAAGGGTTTTCCATTTTGGAGGTGCTTCGCAAAACGAATTTCCTATGGGCTTGCTTCACAAGACAAAAATGTCTTGCGAGTTCCTGCGGTTTTTTTCCCTCCCCCCCTTTTCCCAAGCCGCTAAGCCGCTTATCAGCTGATCCTAAGCCGCTAAGCCGCTTAACAGCTGATCCGCTAAGCCGGTAAGCCGCTTATCAGCTGATCCGCTAAGCCCGCTAAGCCACTAATAGCGCTAATCCGCTAAGCTGCTAATGGGCTTGCTTCGCAAGACAAAAAAACCGCAAGACGAAGAGACTCGCAGAACGGATTCTTTTCATCTTGCGAGGCACCACTGTATATGGGAGCACAAATCTAGTCAGGCACTGAGCCCCTTGGTTCACATTTCCTCTACACCTACCATATACCTATATAGGAGCGGGGGGCTCTTAGTACCTTGTGAGCAATTGCTTAGCTCCTTGCAGAATGAGGCCCTTGCCCCATTTATATCTGAATTATCGCTATGCCCTTTCAATTTGCTATCTAAGGATTATAGAGGATAATGACCCTTGTTCAAGCTCTGACTATAGTTTCATTTACATTGGATGGAGGATACTCTTCTGAGCTTAAACGGACTCTTAGATGCACAAGAGGAGTTGGCAGCTTCAGCAAGGGGAACAAACCACAACGGCTTCCTGATGCTTATTCCCAGTGATAATGTCTCTTCCACACATGAAAAGCCTACAAACAAAAATCTCACCTAATAATGCCAAGACATGCCCTTCGCTTGGCTTGATCATTGTCTTTGTTTACTTATCTAGGTCTTAGTGATTTGCACATTCCGAGAATATCCAAGTTGCTTATTCAGTTTGTATACTATGCAGCACAGACTCGGGTACAGAATTTCACTTCCTGAAAATGTACGGTGTTCATCCTTTGAGGGGAGAGTGCAGTCATCAAGTGGTAACTTGCACATGTGGATAAACCACCATGCATCAAAACATCACAAACAGAACATTGAACTCATTGCATATTGCAAGGGGAGCCAACTTAGCACCTTCCAAATATTTTGAACTACAACTCCCATTATGCAGGGTGTGTCCTTTAAAAGAGGCCCCGTGGATACAGAGTACACATGTTCCACGGGGCCTCTTTTAAAAGACTCACCCCGTACTTGGCCACTGGCCATGCTGTCTGGGGCTAATGGGAATTGTGATCCAATATTGTCTAGGTGTACCAAGTTGGCTCCCTCTGCCATATTGCCTCCAACACAATCCTTCATACATTTAGCAGTGAGTCATCATATGGAGTGATATTTAAATACCTGCATGTGTGAAACAGGCAGCTTTTAAAAGAAAATAAATAAATAAAATAAATTCATCATTAAATAATGATGATGAATTCAGACACCCTTTTAAAAGGTCTGTAGAAATTTAGCTAAGACTCAAATTTAGAGGCTACATCATTTTTTAAAAGAGAAAGAGTAACTTTGCCACATTAAAATCCACTATTTTCAAGGTTGCTGTTGTTTTAATTGTGTATGTTTGTTTATAAATGAAAAAGACAGGCTGATGAACACACACAAAAAACATTAATGTTTTTTTTTTTTTTTGAATAATTTTTATTGGATTTCTTTTTTTTGCACACAAAAAGAATAAACAATACATACAACAAAAAATTGCCACACTTAAGTGCTATAAAAGAAGAAGAGATAAGAGAAATAAAAGAAAAACAGAAAATCAGACAAGAAAACAAAAATAGAAAAACTACAACATAAATACATAAAACTGTCGACTTCCTTCCCTACTGATTTCGGGTTTTGCTTTCAATAGTTATCTTTTTACAGCTGGTATTTGTTTCTGATTTGCGCATCGGGAGTTTTACAACAGACCTGCTGTATTTGGTAGGTTTTTAAAATTACCTTCAAAATAAACCATAAACTTACTCCAATCTTCTTTTAGCTTTGTATTTTTGTGATTTCTAATTTTTTGTGTCAATCTTGCTAATTCAATAAAGTCATGTAGTTTTATTTGCCAGTCCCTCACCGTTGGAAGATTTGTGCATTTCCAGTTTTGAGCGATTAGCATTCTGGCCGCTGCTGTTGAGTATTGGAATAGAGTTTTATCTTTTTCTTGGATATCTTTCCCGACCATTCCTAACAGAAAGGCCTCTGGACTCTTGGGAAATGTATATCTAAGTATTTTTTTTAACTCATTATATATCTGGTCCCAAAATTTTTTAATTTCCTCACACGTCCACCACATATGTATGAAATTACCTTCTTTTGACCTACATTTCCAACACGCCTTGTCTGCGGTCCTATACATTCTACTCAATTTTTCTGGTGTTAGGTACCATCTAAATACCATTTTTTCTAGGTTTTCCCTGATTGCAGCGCTTGCCGTGAATTTTAATCCCTCACTCCATAATTTTGTCCATTTTTCATATTCTATGTCATGTCCCAGGTCTTTTGCCCATTTGATCATAACTTGTTTGATTTTTTCATCTTTAGTTTCCCATTCCAGTAGTATATTATACATCTTGGATAGTATCTTCGATTTACTTTCGACTACTTCGATCTGAAATTTGGACTTCTTTTCATTCATTCCCAATTTTTTATCTTCTGTCCAAATCGCGTTTACTTGATGATACTGTATCCAACCCGTCAACCTCTCCTTTAGTTCTTCATATGGTCTTAGTTTCCAGCTATCTTGGCATCTCACTAGTAGGCCTTCATATGTCAATGTTTGTACTTCCATGTTTGTCTTTTTGATTGACAGCAAATCTGTTGGGGACAGCCACCAGGGTGTTCTTCTCTCCAGCAATTTCTTATTTTTTTCCCAGACTTCATACAGGGGTCCTCTTATAATATGGCTCGAAAACCCTCTATGTACTTTTTCTTTATTTAACCAGAGGTAGGCATGCCAACTAAATTTATTATCGGCTCCTTCCAGATCTAATAAGTCCGTATCTTCTAAAGTTATCCAATCTTTGACCCAGCAAAGACAAGCCGCTTCGTAATATAATTTTAGGTCAGGTACTGCCAGTCCTCCTCTCTCCTTACGATCTGTTAACAGTTTAAATCTTATCCTTGGCCTTCTTCCCTGCCATATGAATCTTGAAAGTGTCTTCTGCCAATCCTTAAATATTTTAGACCCTCTGATGACAGGTATATTTTGAAATAGGAACAGCATCCTAGGGAGTATGTTCATTTTTATTGCTTCCATCCTGCCCATCCACGAGAGGTTCACCCTGTTCCAAACATCCAAGTCCTTTTTCACTTTATTCCATGTTGGTGTGTAATTATCCTCGATTAAATTTATATTTTTGGGTGTAAGCCAAATCCCTAAATATTTTATTTTCTTAACCACCTTGATTCCAAATTGTCTCTCTAATCTTTCCGTCGCTTCATTTCTCATGTTCTTTGTTAACATTTTTGTTTTGTTTTTATTCAACTTGAAGCCCGATAGTTTACCGTACTCCTCCATAATCTCCAATACTCTGCCCACGCTTTCCTGCGGTTCCTCTAAGGATAGCATCAGATCATCAGCGTAAGCTTTTAATTTGAACTCTTTAAATCCTATTTTGATCCCTTTTATCTCTGTTTTGGACCTGATTTTGTTCGCCAGGACTTCCAAGGCCAAAATAAATAGGAGCGGGGAGAGGGGGCATCCTTATCTAACTAGCTTTTTATTTACAGGTAGGTAGCTGTGTTGGTCTGCCATAGTCGAAACAAAATAAAAATAATCCTTCCAGTAGCTTCTTAGAGACCAACTAAGTTTGTCGTTGGTATGAGCTTTCGTGTGCATGCACACTTCTTCAGATACATGTAAACAGAAATCACTAGACCTGGTCTGAATAGAGACATTGCATTCTTATCTCATTATACACGATAAAGCTATTTTTAGCGCTCTCACCCCTTGCTTTTTCCTGTAAGACCAACTGCAGTCATTAACAGTCGTCAACAGGTTTACCACACCTATCAGCCAATCACCCATTCCCACCACCCTTCTGAGTAATACCCCTCCCCACCCTCTCACTATATATAAGAGTCTGGTGGCGTCTGTTTCAGTGCATCTGAAGAAGTGTGCATGCACACAAAAGCTCATACCAATGACAAACTTAGTTGGTCTCTAAAGTGCCACTGGAAGGAATTTTTTTTAGCTTTTATATCTTTTGCTTTCCCTCTAAACAATAACAGTTCAAAACAAATAGCTTTATAAGCCTAACCAGTCTAGAAATTTCGGAGGAAGTGGTGGGATTGAAGCAGGGAGAGATGTGGACAGGATTGCGGGGGGTGGGGATAGAGAAGCTAAAGCACCCACTTCATTGGAAGGAAGTCCCACTCAATTCAGTGAAATATTCATGAATAAATATGCATAGCATAGCACTATCAGTCAGAGTATTCCCTTCAATGGTATGTGCTGGATAACTAGTGCAGTACCTATTTAGTTATAAACAAGTTGCCAGTTGGGCTGCGTTGGTACCTAAGCCTCCAAATGAGTACAAGTGATGTGAGCTTGGATGCTCCTGGTTGTGCATCTGCTTCACGATTCTCCTTCATCCTTTGAAGCAAATGAGGATGCCTGCAATTAAACATTAACTTTGGCACTGCGGACACATTAGCTGGGCTGACAAATTTCAGAGGATGCACAGTCTTGCATTTATATGGCTGTGGGATTACTAATTCCTCCCTGTATTTATAGGGTTCAAGCCCTCCTTCTGCTTGCGCATCAGCATCTCACATCAAAGAAGCATATTTTCTATCTCATTTCAGCAGATGATTTGCAAGTCCCGCAGGGGTACCTTGTCAATTGGACTTTGCTGTATCAAGAACAAACTGGAGCTACTGCTCCCATCTGCAGATCCCTCCCTTGCTTATTAGCAAGTGCTGTGCATTAATATTTCCTAGATCCAGAACCTGAAAAGGGCCTCTTAAACTGGCATAGGAAAAGATAGAGCAATAGGCTGTGTTTCAAAACAGCCTAATCGTATTTAAACAGAGAGAAACCCACTGTTTGCTAAGGGGGGGGGCTGGCTCTGATGAGCTTGAAGGGGCACTCTTTGCAGGCACTGCTTGTTAGGAGCAGATTAGGAGAACTTGCAGAAAGGAAGAGAGAACATCTGCTGCATGTGTGCTCTGTAAGCAAGATCATTAGCCTTCTCTTGGCTTCATTTGGCTAGAAGAATGACACTTGGAGAAGTAGATGTTGGGGCTTAAGGGAAGGCAAGGAAGCAGGTGCGGGAGCAGGGATGCAGGGATAAGATGCACCCAGTCTCCAATCCTGCTCTGCAAGAGAAGGTAAATTCTTTAAACATAACCACTACCCACCAACACCAGGCTTCAGGATATTTAGCATTGGGTTTCTTCCCCAACTCTAGGGTCTTACTGCAACCATCGTTTATCAGACTTCAGCTCCAGAACTTGCTTTGATTTCCAGGGTTCAGCCCAGGAGCATATGTGATGATAATAATTAAAAAAACAAGAGAGCTTACAGGGGAAATAAGGAGGAAATGCTTATAGCTCAGTGACAGAGCACCTGTTTTGCATGCAGGAGGTTACAGGTTCAGTCCCCAGCATCTCCAATTAGGGGTAGGAATGTAATAGCCTAACACTGCTAACCTTTTCAGTGCTTGCAATTTTTTGCATGCAACAAAAATTTGATGGAAAGTTGGGTGGGGGAAGGAATAATTGAGCAAGTAACTGTGACTGCTGCCCCCTCTCCCAGTTGTTATCGCTACTCACATGCTCCAGGGTAAGTGAGCAAACAGGGAGGCGGTCACAGGGTTGAGGCAAAACAGGTATCACTTGCTCACTTGAGAGGTGAGAGGGTGAGCAACTGGCAACAGCAATGGCTGCAGCTCCCATACCACCTTCTCCTGGAACAAGTAGGTGGCAGTAAGAAAGTGGGTGCAATATGGGAGGGGAAGAGCACTGCTGAGGCACTAAAGGTCCAGTAATGGGTGGTGTGGCATGGCAAGAACACTTGCCTGACCTCCCAACAGCTGTGTCACTGCTTTCTGGAAAGGAAAGGGGTGGGGAGGTCAGCATGGTGGAAGCACATCAGCAGAGTAATTCCTGTGATCCTGCCAGTGTATTTGCACTGTACCAACCTTCCTGTTGCCTCGTCCCCTCCCCTCTGTAAGTAGCAGCAACTCAGCTGTTGGGATGTCTGATAACAACAAATGAGCAACCTCACATCAGATCCCAAGAGAGGGGCAAATTGTGCCCCAATATACTTTTAGCTCTCGCTGCTGCTGCTGCTGCTGCTGCTTCTCTCTCTCTCTCTCTCTCTCTCTCTCTCTCACACACACACACACACACACACACACACACACACAGTCACACACAACCCCTGCTGCTTTTGTTACTTTTATTATTCATTCATTCAACTTTGTCATCACCTTACACCAAAGGTAAATTATATAAAAACAGCCAAAGCACTTCAGTAACAATCATCTAGCTATAAGAAACATAAAAATAACACAATCAACAGAGCCACTAAAAGTAATCACCACAATAATCAAAACTACCTCCCCGACAGGATAAACACAATCACCATTAAAGCCAGTGGGACTAAAAAAAAAAACCTGAGAGCAATAAAAAATGTTTTTTTAAATTCCCCTAAGAGAAATAAGAAATGTCTTTGTCTGGTGCCAAAAATATGTTAATATGGTCACCAGGTTAGCCTTCTTAGAGAGAATGCTCTTAGGGGGAGGCTGACCGCTTCTCTCACATATAGCCTGTCTCCTTCATTTTGCTGGAGATGGGGCATGCCACTTTCCCCAGTCCAAGCACATCTCCGTATCAAGAAACCATTTTCAAACACAGGTGTAAGGAATCTTGGGCCCTCCAGATGCCGTCAAAGTACAACTTCCTTCAGCCCTAAGAAGCATGGCCAATGGCCAGGGATAGTTGGAGTTGTAATCTAGTGACATCTACAGGGATAACAATTAGCTCTCAAAAATACATCAACTGACTATTGAAAAACATTGTTTCATCTAATGATGTGTGCTGTCAGGTTTAGGGAGCATGCGGCTTTCCAATATGGTTTCCAAGGCCAGTTGGGAGGCATGTTGGACCAAGTATGGCCCACAGTCAGAAGATCTCCACCTGATTCAATCCCAAACTCTGATCAGCCATCATGTTAAGATAAAGTCATACTAATAGCCCTATTCACTACAATCCAACAGCAGACCCTCAAGAGTATTATGATGGAATTTGACTAGCTTCCTTTCTGTGAGAACACTGCTGCCAAATTAAATTAGTGCAAACATCAGGATTCTTGAAATTGGAAGGCTCTACAACACTGCTCAGCACAGAATCTTCTAACCTAACACTCAGATTCTTGAGAATTGTGTATTTTATATTTTTTAAAGGACCAGCCTTCTAGCCCTTATGGCTATAACCCTCGTGTAAAAACAAAACAAAAAACAAAACCATAAGGTGATTTGCACAGGGTTTTCACCATGGGGTGGAATAATAGTTTCCCTACACCACTTTATGGACCCATCCCACTAGAAAGGACCAGAGCTAGCTCTGGCAAAGTGGTCCAGTAGGCTATCGTGGTCAACAGGACCACAGTCAGGCCAGAAGCCAGCCTAGAATGAATCCAAATAAATCAGTATCATCTAGAACAGTGGTTCCCAACCTTTTTTGGCCATGCCCCACCTAAGCATCTCTAAAATCCTGCCCCCCCTTGACATATAATTCTTATTATTCAAAAAGTGTACTCCTATTCACGTGGAGGAAGCCTAAAAGGCCATTGTTAATAACTTATTCTCGAATTGCCCCCCCCCCCCTTAAAAATCAAATTGCCCCACTGTGAGGCACATTGGGAACCACAGATCTAGAACTTCCTGGAGTTGAACCATAAACACATCCCTACTGCGCCGTGCCCAAGAATAGCAAATTCAACACTGGATTGTCATCCAGTGTCCAGTCATTATATAAATCTGCCATGAATCAAGCCTGGTTTTCTTTAAAAGGGGTTATCACCACTTTCTTCAAGAAGAGCAGAGCCCCACCATTCCATAAGGAGACACTGACCACCTCCAAGGCCCAAGGTTTGATTATCCAGATCTGGCTATTTTCACTTGTTGGGACAGAGAGTGAATCAGAGGCAAGTGGTAGGCCTCAAACCTCTAAGCAGCTTGCCAACATACTCCTGCTGCACGGACTTAAAGGTTCAAGTGATGTGTGATTATTCAGAGATATGTACTTATGTCGGAATAAAGGTCACTGAATTCAGTGGGATTTATTTCCAAGCTGATATGGCTGCCCTTACCCACAGGTATAAAAAAGCTGAAGTCACACAATACCTACTATTAGGGCCAACATTCCCCAACTTGGTGTCTTCCATGTGTTTTGGAGTACAACAGCATGACTATGCTGGCTGGGGCTGATGAAAGTTGTAGTCAAAAACATCTGGAGGGCATCAGGTGAGTACATTAGCCAGCGTCTGTCTTCTATAAGCACTCCTAGAACAGCACAGGGAGAGAGAGCCTCAGGTGGCCAGTTCAATGGAGCTTGATCATCTTGTCCCATTGGAACGATGCACATCTTAAATCAACATATATGCAGATGGCCAGACGTCTGTGCATCCAGCTTGGCTCACTGCACTCAAATTGTTAATTTGTAGCTGCTTAGGAAGAATCTCTGGAGACAGGTCCTATGCCCCCCCCCGGGGGGGGGCTGGGAAGCAGAGACATTTGCAAATGTGAGATGAGCAACAGCCTATCTTGAGAGAGGTCATGAGCCGTCTGCTTTTCAGATCCCTATTTAGCTACAGAACTGGAACAGGCATTTCCTGCAGACATGCGGGACGGCTTTCAGGTATTAATCCTTTTCTGATCTACCTAAAGGGCTTTAAATCAGGTGATGTGAATTCATACACACACACATGGGTGAGGTTGCAGAGAGAGAGAGGGAATATTTTACTTTCCCCTTCAGTGACTGAACAGGAATGGGAAGCTTTGGGCTGCTGCTGAAAATTTCCCTGGTTCTACTTGCATGAGAATCGCTGACTGCAACCTAAACCTGGAATTGCACAAGCACAGGAACACAACGAAGCAACACAAGTAGCCCTGCTCTTGCAAAAATTACAGATAAATATCCAGTGTGAGATTGCCTCGATCCAAATCTGTTCATTTCTGCCACCATGATAAAGCACTGCTGGGATTGGTTTGTAATGATATAGGAGAGAAGGTCTAGGAAGCACGGCACAGACGTAATGGGGTTCAGGTGAGATTCTGCAGTGCTCCAGAGGGAGGGTGCCCCCTGCATCACCACTATCCCCAGAGCCATTATAAGGTGGCAGTAACCTTGGCACTATGAATGCACATTGGCTTGAGCACCATGCCTTGGCCAGTTATAGCAAAGAGAGGAACAATGATTTCTAAGGTTGAAAAATGCCAGATAGGTTTTATCTTATTTTATAAACATGCATTCATAGGAACAGACCATAGGTCATTCTAGCTGAATATTGTTGACACTGACAGATAGGGATCTCCAGAGTTTCAGGAAGGGAACATGGCCAGCCTTACAGGGAGATGTTGGGGATTGACCCTGGGACCTTCTGCATCCAAATCAGATGCCCTACCACTGAGCTAGGAGTCCTTCACCAAAATCCATGTTCTCATCCCAAAAGAGAAGTTGCATGTGAAATGTAATAGAAGAGTACAGTGATGTACTACTATTAGAGGCAGTTATCATCACCAGCTTGGGTGGCTTTAAAAGAGGAATGGGTCAATTTATGGAGGATAAAGCTACCCATGGTTACTAGCCAGGCTATGCTCCTGCCTTCATGGTTAGAGGCATTAATGCTTCTGAATACAAGTTGCTGGAAGCTGCTGGTGCTGTGAACTCTCGTGCTCAGGTCCTGTTTTGGGGTTTCCCACAAGCATCTGTTTGGCAACTGTCACAACAGGATGATAGGCTAGCTGGGCCACTGGCCTGATCCAGCAGCCTCATCTAATGTTTCTACAGACTATTATCTTTGGGTTACTGACTGTGTGATAAGAAAGCTTTCACTCACCACTGCATTTCCTCCACTACAAAGCAGCAAGTAGAAAAGCTACCATTCTAGTTCTTTTGTGCAGCAATTCAGTCTGTTAAAGATGTTAGTAACACCTTAGCAGTCAGCCACTGGAGACATTTCCATGCACATTTCTCCTTATGGGAGACGAACAAAGAGAAGTAACCACACATTTGACAGGTCTACCCACTTTTCTGTTATGGGAGGCATGGGAAAAATCTGATTGAAATCCGTACAAAACTGCATGTGGCACTGGTGGTTACCAAGAAGTAAGGCCCACTGCTTCTTTCTCATGGAACTTAGCATGAGATAAAATGATAGCTGAACACTACTAATGTACAGCACAGGTATCATGACTACCACTTGATGTGCACAGAAGCGACAGCCCTGTGCTCTAAAAGCAGTGGCGCAACCGCTGTGACGCTGAAGGCACTAGAACATCACTACTTTCAGGGCACTCAGAAGCTTTAACAATAGAGGTTGGGGCTCCACAAAATCAATAGCTTCTACAGTTCTCACAGATCAGAGGTCTGAATGTGTATTTGAGCAAGAAACCAGAGGCAGGAGCACTGGCGAGAAAATAGAAGTCTGCATGTTACTTCAAATGGCTAGAATCAGAATCCAAGGAAGGAGTGACAGATTGCAACCCACCCAGAGATTACTCCTTCAGCCTTGCTCATGCAGTTAGAGAGGTCGCCATCAGTATGCCTTTCTCTTCATACCTGGCCCTTACTAAAGTGAGGACAACTTTGGTTTTGCTCCACAGCAAAGAGAGGAGGTTGTGTGAGGAAGCCCCAGATGGAAGCGGGCAACAGCAGCCTCTCCCATCATGTATGCCAGAAATGGGGACCCTCTGTCCCCAAACCTCACAAGATCTTGTCCTCCAATTCCCATCAGCCTCAAGTGGTCAAAGGTGATGGTGGTTGCAGCCCAACATTTGAAGGGTTGACAGGTTCCCTGTCCCTGGTATGTGTTAAAGATACAATACCAATATCTGGGTTGAAACCCAGCTACACTATATCTAGGGAAGCACAAGAAGGGCTTGCTCACAGTATTTCAGGGAGGTGACTTAGACCGCTCAGGATCTGTGGTGCTTTGGGGCAGAGTGTTATCTCCTGGTCATCTTACACACACAGTTACGAAGAGGAATCTCTCATGCACAGAAGCGTAGCTAGGGGCAGTCCAGCTGGTGTCCCAACACTGGGCGCAAGATCTGTGGCAGGGGGTGCGCAAGACTGGCCCCTGCCTTTTGTGTACATACTGCCTTGTGTAATGTATGTATTTTAAGAGTTTGTGAGTGTTAGGACTGCCAACACAAGACTGCCCTGCAAATTATTATTTTTGTTTGTTTATGCAAATAGCAATGGGGTAGGGGGTGCACAATATATTGTTTGCACCCAGGCACAGTTGTGGTTAGTTACAGAACTGTTGCTATAAGAAGCAGGCCTTCAGCCCCAAGGCTTAGAGACGGCTATTTTTGTGTTTGGAGAGTCTGGGACATAGATAATGATGGGTGTGGCATGAATGGTAGAGAAAGGCGAGGAGCAGCAGCTTAGGATTTGGCAGTCCCAGATAAATTCTGGAGGGGAGGGTCTGTGCAAGAAAGATGAGGTCTAAGCACACTAACTAAAAATAAATAAATCCCTGTTTAATTGGCCATGATTCCAGTGAAACCTGGTTGTGGTTGGGCTGTAACTTTTCTCTTGAAAGGTGAATGCTAGAAAAAGCCTAGAGTGTGTTTTCTTGAATGAGGAAATAACACACACCCCTCCCCAAGAGCCTGTGTTACGCATCCAGAATTCCAAATTTCCTGGACATGTTCAACTGCATCCTTCCCCGGTCTGTGCTATTAATTCAGCTGAGTGGCTCTGGGAGAAGTGTTTTCAGTTGCCATGGTAACAGGTCCATGCAAACTTGAATTTGGAGTATCACTGCCACCTACTGGTTGTGTGCAGTAAATGGGCAGTTTTAGGTCAGTTTCTCAACCTGCGTACCTTATTATTGATCCCCATCTTATCTTACTGGTTTCTAAAATTAGGGGGGAATGTTTTTTTTTTTAAAAAAAAGTTGTCATGAATGTGTTCGAGAAATTCGATTACAAATGAGCTATTTATTTTAAAAATAATGGAGGGAAGTACATTGGAAGCTGCATTATTCAAATAACCTAGTGCCAAGGGTGAAGAAAGGTATTACGTCCTAGCAGAGGGCATAATATAATCCAGTGCATTAAAATCCCCAAACACAAGGAGCTCCAAAAGCCCTGATCAAACTGGGAGAGGGGCAATGAAAAAGCAAACGGCAGTCAACATATACGTCTACAAAACAATGTGCACCGCTGATGTTTTAAATTGCCTACAACTCACCCAGGAAATATCTCTTGGTTATAACAGGAGAAAGCTGTTGCAGCGGCAAGGGCAAGCATTCAGTGCAGGGAATTCTTAAGAAAAGGACTGAACATGTTTAAAGTGAGTTTAGTTATCTTGTTGTACAAATACAGACATTCGACTGCAGTGGCGGCTGATGCCCGTTAGGAATGCTGGGGCAGAAGGCAGGGAGCTCAACAGTGAAGTACAGCCAGATCCAATGACAGGTGGAGTTTTGTCCTCATCTTTCTCCTTGCTGTGTTCTAGAAGGGCAGCACTGAGACTGCTAAGGAGGAATCTGACACTGGTGTAATGGTTAACTTGTCAGAGAAGGACCTGGGAAACTATTTGAATAGCCCTACATGTATAAAACTTAAGAGAAGATACAGAATAGCCCAACTAAAATAATCAGAAGGATACATCGTGTTTCCTGTGGTGAAAAAGGCAATTCTTTTTTAAGGACAACTAAGCTGAATATAGGAACGCGGGTGGTGCTGTGGTCTAAACCACTGAGCCTTGGGCTTGCCAATCAGAAGGTCGGCGGTTCGAATCCCCACAACGGGGTTAGCTCCCGGGGTGAGCAGCTTAGTCATGCTGGCCACATGACCTGGAAGAACTGTCTGCGGACAAATGCCAGCTCCCTCAGCCAGTAAAGCGAGACGAATGCTGCAACCCCAGAGTCGTTTGTGACTGAACTTAACGGTCAGGGGTCCTTTACCTTTACCTTTTTTAAGCTGAATATGTAATTGGTGGTATTCAACTAATGTACCTAACTTGCGTCATCTTCATTCATTTCAATGGGTCTACTTTGAGTAAAACTTAGTTGAATGCCACCCAATATACATATGGATGGTCTAGAATGTGCAAATAGACAAAACCTGAGAGGCATGTTTAGCCACGTCTTATATGCTGGAAAAAACCCCAACTTTAGCATCCAATAGCATTTTTCAGGAAGTCAATCAGTATGAAACCTACCTTTCTGGAGAACGGTTTGAAGGGCCAGCTCTACACAAATCTACTGCAGTAAAAGGATTCAACTTCCCCTTCCATGCCACATTGTTTAGGGCTCCCTTGAGCCCAGGGGTGGTCAAATCTTAAACCTTTCTAGAAAAATGATGCAGTGCTTCCCAACCCCGTGTATGAATGGCTACTTACCCGTTTCCAGGAAGCTTACCTCTACCAATTCTCCATGGAGAGAGACTTGTGCCCCACTTTGCCTCCAAGTCACAGCTCCTTAGAGGGCTCCTTGCTGCATAATTTTAATATGTTTTAGTATTTTAACTTTTGTATGTTTTAAAGTATGACTGCATTTTTTTTCTTGATTTTCTTGTTTTATGTTTTCGTTTATATCTTTTTGGAAACTGTTGTCAGGGAACTGACATCAGAGGCACAGGAGAAGGAGAGGGTCTCTGATTCTGCAGGAGAAGGTCCCAGCGCTAGGGGGAGACTCAGCTGGGAAGAAGGGGAAGGGAATAAGTGTAACACCAGGGATCCAGGAGAGCAACAGGACAGGGAGGTGCAGGGGCTCCAGGACTCTTTGTTGGAAGTTAGCGAGGAGAGCCCAAGCACCCCGCTGCCCACGCCCACCCTGCGCAGGAGACTCCCGCGCAGTGAGAGGCGGAGACGCTTAGGCGTCAAACAACTCTTATGTTGGCAGCGCTTTAAGAAACGCCCACAGACAGATCCTACAAGTGACTAAGGGCAGCCACGCTAATATGGGCTGCGTAGTCTGGAGGGTTTAACCAGGCAATCCGATGCTCAAACGGAGCAGGATTACGCACGAGTAACTCCCAACCACTACAACTTCTTTGAGGGTTCCTGTTGGGTTTGGGGTTTTTTTACAACCAAGCATGTATTTTTTTTATGAAATAAGTAAAATAATTAAAACTGACATGTTTTCTGAAACTATAAAGGAAATGACACATTTTTTAAAAAAATAGCCATTGTTTCCTATTCTCACTGTTGACAAGAAGCTCCCTGGTAAGTTGAATACACCTGGAAAACGATGGTATGTCACATTTCAAATGCTACATGACTGCTTTGCAGAGTTTCTCCAGATAGTCCTTCAGACTCTATTAAGTTTAATGCATACAAACTTCACTATGAATATTTGGTTTAGGATTGTTAGTTTCTTCAGCAAATACCCAGCATGCCTACATTCATGATAGCCTCACTGCTAAAGACTGCTCAATATTTTTAAAGCTTTTTATGTTAGGCTCACTCTACCAGATCTGTCATAACAAAGCACCTGCAAAAAAAGAACTTCTAGAAAACAACCACCACACAAATACACCAATGCCCACCTGCTTAATCTTTAATTAAAAGAAGAGAACAGGCAAGGGTGAGAAGGAAAAGCAACTAGTAAATATTTAATCTGGGCACGGTGATTACGTTAACAAGATCACTGGGGTTAGAGGAATGAGAAGTGGCACTTACTGAATGGTAAATCCCGACAAAGCCACTAAGGAGATAAATAAAATATCCCAATAAGTCAGGGATAAAAGTGATGCAGACACCCAAGGCATTGATTACCGTTAATGGGCAATAGATGCTGGGGAAGGCATTAGAGTTTTTTTCATCCAAATGCTTAAAGGTGCAAAGCAGTTCCACGCGGGGATTAAAACCATGAAGATAAAGTGAGCAATATACATGTCTATCTGCGCACTAGGGAATAAACTCCAAATTGGGGGTCCGCAGCGCCCAGGGGGTCTGAGGCAACATTCCCATAACAAAAAGTAGGGGATTTATTCTACATTCTACGTTTCCTTATTGTTGGTTGTTGCTGTGGCTGATTTTCACAAGGACACTTTGTCTTTATTTTGTTGCTTTAAATACTTAGTTTTATTTTAGGATGATGTCTCTGAATTTAACACATTTTAAGCCACCTTGAACTGTTAGAAGATTGGGGCATAATGAACAAACAAATGGGGGGGGGAGTGAATTTCACTCACCATTCTGAAATAACTGGCTGAAAATGCCCTTTCCCCATTTTCCCTCATTATTTTTAATTTTTTTCCAATGTAGCAAAAAAATTATCTGATGTTAAGGAAGTGGACCTTAGGGCACATTTTGTGCATCCCAATGAACTGAAAGCTGCTTACTTCCAGGTAAGCATGTTTCGGATTGTAGCCTTAGGGATCTCTGCAGTTGATCTGTGCAAACATTTACCTCAGAATCCAGTAGCATTTTGGCCGACCATTAGTGAAACTTGAGTACAATCAAGAGCTTTTAGATCAAAAAATTCAACTATATTAGCTTACTTGAGCAAATATTCAAACTCACAACCTTGGTGAACTTTATCTGAATGGCTTCAGAGTTGGAATATCTGGATTTAATTCCATGTGAATTCAATCATTTAAGCAGCCAAGTAATTAATGCAAGTAAGTCAACCTGCATTAATTTCATTTTAAAATTAATTGCCTTATTAATGAGAATACTAATAACATTAATTAAAATTAAAATTAAACAGTGGTAATTATGTTTTGTTTAAGCACAAGCTTTTAATGTTAAATGATTAGCAAATCCTAAGTCTCGTAATCACACTAAACACAATGCACATGTGATAATAGCCAGTATCACTTCTACGTGGTAAGGACTTCTGGAAGTGAAAGTGCCCAATTATCCAAAATGTTTTCACATACTCACATCAAAAGCAATAAAAAGAGCTAGCCATTCTTTTTCCTTGACTTCTCTCAGGACCAAACAAACCCACCTGACCTTGCAAATCAGATTTTTTTCAGCACAGCTACAGCCACGTCTAAACCCAGGAACACCTGTCAATGCTACTTTCAACTTGGCATGGTTGTCATAAGTACAGTGGTAGGCTAGGAGTAGGGAGACCCAGGTTCAAATCCTGACTCAGCTTTGAAGCAAAATAGTGGTGTTGCGGGGGGAACACTGTCTGGAGCTCCTTGCAGTGGCTATGGAATGGAACCACTGCATTCAGACCGTAAGCCAGGATGTAGAACTGGACCTTGAGACCTTATAGCAATCTCAGAGACAAAAGATGCATACATACATTGGCTGCCAGATGGTTTGCAGGCCCAATTTAAGGTGTTCAGCCTTGTGTTTAAAGCCTGGGGAGGGATCCCGTGATTATTGCTGAGAAGAGATGCTGAAAAGGAAGCTTCAGACAGGAAGGCTTAGTGGAGACAACATTTCATCTCTTCTGGTGGGAAGGGCCACGGATCAATACTAGAGCATAGGTTTTGTGTGCAAAAGACCCTCTGTTCAATCTGGCATTTCCAGGAAGGGACGGAAAAGCTCCATCTCAAGAAACCTGGAAGGCTGTTTCCACTCCACATAGAACATGGTGCCCTGCAGATGTTGCCGGACAACAACTCCATCATCCCTGACCAATGGCTATGCTGCCTAGAACTGATGGCCGCTGAAGTCCAACATCTGGAGGATCCCTCCGGTGCTGATCATACTGAGCTAAATGGACTCAGTGACATAGACTCAGTATAAGCCAGATGCCCACACTCCACTTTACCCTCTGAGCAGTTCCTCCGCATCCCAGTTGGTATGAATCTACAAGAGATCAGGCACCACCAGAAGGAAACCCCATGCTATTACAGCAGGAATAGGGAACCTGTGGCCCTCACAACTCATTAGCCATACTGGCTGTATCTGATGGGAGTTGGGGCCCTCCAGATGTTGTTGGACTCCAGGTCGCAGTGGGTGAGCTCTTGCACCGCACCCTGTGGGAAGGGCAGAGGTGGGACTTGTGTGGGCCTTTCCCACCTAATTGTGGTCCAGCAGGAAAGTAAGCCCACACCTAGATAGAAGCTCCATGCCGCATTTTGTGTACAGATAGCAAGATCCATGCCTGTGCACTTGTCTCCGATTAAGACCTCTTGCCGATGACAGATTAGTAAAGAGCAGGTTTGCAATGGGAAAGATTGCTCTAGATAGCCTGCCAGTTTCTTATTAGCATGTCACTGCAATAGTTCACTATTCCTGTGTGATGGCTGTCCCTCTAGGCCTTTTGCTAACACAACAAGCAGTCAGTTCCTTAGGAATAGAACCTGAAGTATGTCCAGCTTTTGTCAACTGCTGTTTATTACTTGCAGGGATCTGAGATCTCTTCACAGGCCTTCATTTGGCAGAACAGCAGGCCTCTTGTACTGTAGATTTTAGAGGAAATTCCAGAGCCAGCTAGCTAGCCCACATACAATATTCATCTACAAATGCGGCAAGCTGCTTCAGTTCAAAAAGAGGGGATTCTGGTGACATCAGAAGCCATGGAAACAAACACAGGAGATACGGCACCAACATTAATCACAAAGCCATCAGTGTAGTTGACAGCTAGAAAGCAGGAAATAAAATGGAACATGGAAAAACTTCAAGAACACACATTACTCAGGCAGGCTCATCCCTCAAAGATTTCTATCACCAAACAAGTTCCCGCTGCCTTATTTGCAGTTTGTTCAGATTGGAAATGCTGAGAAGGAGGCAGCCCAAGTTATAGAGAGTCCCTGTATTTCTCATCTCTTGGGACTTGCAGGGAGAATCTTCAACAGAGGGTTCAAAGGCAGAAGGGGCAGTTGGCACAACTGAGCTACCAAAATGCTGTGGGACTCCGGCACCTATAACCTCCAATAATCTGGCGTTACATATTTCAACATATGGGGAGCACCAGATTGGCTACCTCTGTGAGAGAGGGTAGTTGCTCTGCCTTAAAACAGGACTGACAAGCATGGGGGGTTTTTTGCAGCAATTTCTCCACCCTATCCAGTTGAACTGAAACATTGCATATTTACTTAACAGGATTTAAATACCACTTAATCATTAAGCAGTTTACATAAAATATAAAACATTCAATTAAAATACAGATGAAAATTACATGTTAGAAACCAGATGACCTAACTTTATCAAAGTGAAATCAGCAGGTTTTTAAAGTACACATAATAAAATAAAATTATATGTCTTGGTAAGCTTGACTGAATGAAAGTTTTTGGTGGGTGCTGAGAATTCAGCCAAAGTACATGCTTCATTTAAAAAAATAAAAATCACCCTTGGTAGTAACTTTATTAGGACAAAGGTTTAAGAAGCAGAGAGCAGGTATAGCTCACCAATGCATCTTAGCTCCTACTTCTCATACCGTTTTCCTTACCACCTCAGTCTTTAGAGTATGTACCTTTTATCAATAAGTCTTCCAAAGCCAGGGCTGCCTTCCTATAATTGCAGAGCTTGATACAACAGGACCTTCCTGCGTTTCTAGGGTACTTCAGCAACACCTTAAGCAACAATGGACATGAAGCTCCTCGGACAGATCTCTGCAGAGAATCCATTGCCACATGTTCTTTGTTACTGAATACCAAGCAAATGCACTGAAAGAATTGGAAAGCATTTCCTTGACAAGATATCCCGTCAAGTAGTCCGATGCCAAGGTGAACAATTTCATCACAGTCTAATAAACTCTTCTATGTTTTAAAGAAAGACAGAAAGATACACTATGTCTACAAGGCAATCCAGGGTCAGGTGTCTGCTTTTCAACCAGAAGCAGGTAAAAAGCTCTTCAGGCAAAGGTGCAAATCCACATAAATATATCCTCACTCTTTCTCACAGGCCTGACCCAGACACCTGGAGTTTTGTTGGGGAGAGTGAGCTAGCCAGGTATTAATAGCGCAATTCAAAATGAATGCAATCAGGAAAGACAGCAAACTGCAAAGTTTTCCCCCAAAGCAAGTAAGCACTAGATGTACTAGGTCACCACAATAGGGGGGTGTAATCCAATGGCAATTTGCATTTCCAAGTAAAAATTACTTTGCAACTAAGCATGAATTGGATTGCACTGTAATTGTTTGAAAGCGAAAGGTAGGTAGTGAACCCAGCAGTGAGGAAAATAGGAAAGTTGTTAGCTTAGGGATGGGGAATCTGTGGTCCTCCAGATGGTGTCAAGACTCCCAACTCCCATCAGCCTCACTTACCACAGCCAATGGTCAGGGGAAAGTATGCATGGTGGTTGTTGGCATTTGTCTGTCTCAATATACTATGGCGGCGTTTCTGAAATCAAACCTCTGCATTAGCAGCACCAAAGTAACCTCCCCCAGGTGCAAGACTGGGCAGCCTATATGGAGGTCCTGGGCTGTCCAGATGACAAGATCTCCCTCTCGGCCTCACTGATATGGTCCAACGGCAGGCAGAGCAATACATTTGACACCAACTTGGCTGAAGTTGACGGAAGGAGGTGAACAAGGATCCATCTATCTCAGGGATAACATCTGGAGAGCCACAGGTCTTTCATCTCCGCCTTAGTTAAATTTAACCAAAGTTTAACTGGCTAACAGGTTTCAGAGAAATGCAAAATGGGTGGTTATCCATTTTGGAACTGGCATTAAGTTTTAGAAATCTTGTTTCCTCACATTTATGGAAAATATTTCCTCTTGTAGTCAAAACCCAGTTCCCCCATTGCCATCTCTGTAAATCCAGGGAGGTTGTGGAACTTTCCTCGAGATTATTGTAGAGGTAAGGGGGATAGAGAGAAACTTCATCCAGACATGATATAGCAGTGTGAATTTGCAGGTGTGGTGGAAAGAGATGGCGAGCCCTAGATGGAGGATGGGAGCTAATCCTGGACTCGGCACCATCTGTGGAAGCACAAGTAATGGTTCAAGCTGCTATACTAACCACAACCCTGCCTAGAAATTGGATTATTCACTAGCCACATTGAGTAATGAGCCCTACCTTTGAAAATGGTTTTGAAACTTCCAATGGAGCAAAATGCTACTGGTAGGGGGAAAGGTGATTTCAGCACATGGAACCTATTCAGACACCAGTTGCCTGTGTGTTTTGTAGCCCAAATCAAAGAGTGGGTTCTGATCTTTTAAGAATTTGGGATCAAATTATTTGAAAGGCTGCTGCATCCGTACAAACGTACTTGGATGTTCAGATCTGCTCCAGAGGCCTGGCTCATCCAGCTGTTATGGTCCATTCAGCTGGCAGGCATGAGGAACAGGGCCTTTTGCACAAAAGGCCCTGTTCCTCATGCCTGCCAGCTGAATGGACCTTATGGCAGGCATGAGGAACAGGGCCTTTTGTGCAATACCCTCCAGACTGTAAAACCACCCCCACCCTCCAAGGCGTGCATGACCTCCACACAAGAGTTTTCAACTGAGTTTTAAAGACTAGTATTTTCAAGATGGAGCAATATAGAGAATATAGCTCTGACAGCTATTGCAAGTGAGCTGCATCAGTTTTTTGTGTTTTTTTAGCTGGCCTGTTTTAAGGAACTGTTGATGCTGCTATGTTTTTAAGGCTATTTTGTTGTTAAGAGCAGCCTTGAGTGGGCTATGCCCCCAAAAGTAGCACATAAGTATGTTTTATAAGTAGTATAAAACTTAAAAGTTTATAAGTAAATAATACATAGGATTAAACTTGTGTGTTCCCTCAACCATTAGTGAATCCAGGCACACGCAATGCACTTCCAGTCTCTACCTGACAAGGAGAAGGAATATTGCTGTCACAATTCCAGGCCGCTGAATAACAGCTTCTGTTCTTTATCAAATGAATACTTCTCTCATAGCATATTTGACTCCTGTGTGGCAAATTTATGCATAAATTTATGCATAAATTTAAAATATGTACCTTGTAAGGCAGAAACTTTCAATGCAATTAGATTTTTCAGGCCTAACTATGTTTAACCCATTATGATACGAAGAGCTTAAAGGTTGTACAGTGGTACCTCGGGTTACATACACTTCAGGTTACATACGCTTCAGGTTACAGACTCCGCTAACCCAGAAATAGTGCTTCAGGTTAAGAACTTTGCTTCAGGATGAGAACAGAAATCATGCTCCGGCGGCGCGGCAGCAGCAGGAGGCCCCATTAGCTAAAGTGGTGCTTCAGGTTAAGAACAGACCTCCAGAACAAATTAAGTACTTAACCCAAGGTACCACTGTACAAAAACCCAATGGAACTAAAGTAAAAGTTATCTTGCCAATTTGTACTGAACCTGGTGTCAATGGTGATGCTATTCAAGCCAGTATAACCCCTAATCTCATAAAAAATTATATGGATGTACCATTTTTAAGACAAGACATCACTTTGGTTAACTTAGCTGAATTTGATGTAGCAGACCACATTCTCATTCATTCATGCACTAAAGTTCCCTAGCTAAGCTGAGAACTGTCTAAATGCTACAAAAGGTGGTTCCTTCTTGTAAGCAACTGATGCCATCTAGCTGCAGCTGAACAAAACTTCAGACATTTGTGATGGAGGCGGGGAAACAAAAAACAATGCTCCAGGCTTAGTAACTTTGCATACAGATATTATTTATTTCATAAAATTTATACCCCGCTTGATTGTAAAAAAAAACACACCTCAAAGTGTTTTACTAAAACATAAAACAGTAAAATCCAGAAAAATTTACAATCATACATTAAAATATATAAAATTAAAATACTAAAACAGATCTACCTCTCAACTCACTAATCATCAAGGCAACCTTGTCTGAACAATTGTGTTTTTATCAGGCCCCGAAAAGTGTACAGTGAAGGTACCTGCTTGATCTCACTAGTTCCAAATTGCACTAAACAACTGAGTTCATACAAATGGGGAATGGGTATTATGTGGCACCTGTAGTAGTGCCAACTTTTGAAACCAAGGACTGCCAAGTATTGCATGTCAAAATGTTACACAGATTAACACATCTTCATTCAGAAGGGCCTCAGAACAGCTGCAGGTCTAGGAGAGAAACTTCCAGTAAGGAAGTTTCAAACCTAACCCACAGTTCCTCTAATGTTGCACCTTAATTAATTGTATCTGCCTGCTCCTTAAAGTTGGTCAACATTTGAGTTTTAGTTCTTACGGTTCTTCTGTGAAGCCAAGAGAAAACATCCAAGTTAGCAAGTCACTATGAGATTTTATTTGTGTAAGAAAGTCAACGGAACAGCACTGACAATTTAATTGGATACTAAAAGCATATCAATATAGTGCATTAAGAGCACTACATGTTCTCATTATGTCTATCGGCCAGCTAGCAGGCAACAAGGACTTTCACTTTTCATTGAATTATATTCAAATAAAAATATAGCAAAAGTAAAGATTAGCACATTTCCTTTTCTGAAATACAAATACATACATACAAATAAAATGCTTCGACTACCTAAGGAGCATTTTTGGCCAACTTCAACAACAGGTTCCCCACCCACCTAGTTATCTCTGCTCCAAGCTTCCTACCACTTGGAAAAACAAATGTTTTCAAAAGTCCTCAAACAACACTAATGCAAACACTGGGTGCATCTTAAGTTTGAATTTACCGGTAATTCATATTTGTAGTCAGCCAAGAACACAAACCAGAACAGGAATGCTGTGTGTGATTTTTAAAAAACCAACTATTTAAAAAAATTAATTATGTGTCACATTGAAAAATTAACTAATTTGTTATCTATAGCCTACTTCAGTGCTACCAGTAGTCAAGCAGTAGTGTACGCAGACTAACACCTTTCTTTGACTCTTACCGCTATCTCAAAACACACACCAATTATTAAGATAAGGATAAAAGAGAGGTTTACACACTATGCTTCTGACCACTCTCCACTTGGCAGTTTGGGATTAAACTATGCTTATCTTGTCCCCATTGTTAAACTGCATTCCCACAAATGCTCATTCTCTTAGCAGCTGAAAAGGGCTTGACAGGATGCTTATTCCATTTTAACCCCCCCCAAAAAAAAAAAAAAACCTCATGGTCCTCTCCTTCCTTTAGCATCACAACCACTCTTGACCATGGATTAATGGTGATTAGGATCGGTCCTTCTGATCATACTCTAACACTCTAATGGCTATACCACATCAGTTCTTATAAATGTCTTGCAATAAGAATTTTAAATGTTCATAAATGTACCAAGCAAACATGTACATAAATATATAAACCACATGTCTGAAGCATCACAGGAAGACAGTCCTGAAACCATTTTAACTCTCCCAAACTGACCAAATGTTTCTCTACAAGGAAAGAGGAAATGAAAAAAACCTTCCCATTGTCTCAGGAATTAAGCAATTACCATCTCAAAGGAACGGCCAGACTACCAGAAAAGGCAATCAGATAAGGCATTATCAGATAACCTGGCAGACAGGAAAAACAACAACATTCAAATTTCTGTTGTAGACCACCTTTTCTGTATGTATGATGTATGGAGGGGTGGTCTTGAGCTCCAGGGCAGGGAATTTCAAAATGGATATAGAAGGCCTTGCGCGCCATTGTTCGAGGTCCTCCTCCTCCTCCCTCCTGCGTGTGAGGGGAGCAGCCTGTTGCAACTGTTTAAATAAAGATCAGGCTTACTAGCTGCTTTGCTTCTCAACATTCTCTGGTTGGGCTCTGTTATTTTCTCCTACCGATGGAGAACCTACAAAGGACTCTATAAGGGCTCTTTGTAGGAATAAAGGAAAAAGGGCAGATTTTGTTTACAACAGTCTACAGCATGTTACCCCAGAGAAAAACCCATAAAAGTTCTCTTGTACCTACAAACAAACATGCAATTCCGGTCATCATAGCCATTTCAAAATCACAGGAGACCAGTATTAGCTAGGATAGCAGAAGGCCCATTTATTTAATTTCAAACTGTAATTTCAGTCAGTGCAATAATGAAGTTCAGCATTGTTTAAAGATGAGATGCATTTGGAGCAACTGAATTCCAGAAGCTAAAAAGTCAAAGGCCTTCCAGTACAGATAACAGTATTTCAGGGGTAACAGTGTTTGCTGAGATAGCTATTTTAGGTGCATTCTGCAGTGGGCATTTGCAGATCTGGCTGGAAGAAAAGGTGCTGCAGCATGCTAATCGTTTTATCTTGAAATTTAACCTCGTTGCTGCTCTGTAAGTCAACTTTGCATCAGAGATAAATATTAACATTTGAACAAAGCATCACATGACACATGTCTGATCAAAGAATAGGGTAGAATTGCATTTCACACACTAGCAATTTTTAATTTGAAACAATGACAGAAAGTACAAAGCAGAGGCCCGATTAAGCCTACAGAAACACCCACCCACCCCGCAAAAAAGACCACTTCCATTTTGCACCACATCTCTCCTCAGCCAGGAGAGGAGGGGATGAGAGGGAGAGAGGGTGGGAGACGGACCAGCCCAGGCTTCAAAACAGGTCAAGATGTTATGCTCAACATTTTGCTGCTACCAAACACACTTGAGTTATCGCAATCCTTCATCCCACATTAATACATGTTTTACCTTAGTGTACATAAATTTTGCATTATCTCAACCATGAGCGAGGATGTGGAAATTCCCAAAGCAACATCATGACACAAGGAGAAGGTTGAGAACTCTGAGGCTATTATTTTCAGCGGCCGCCCCAAATTGTGGAGGATGTCCTTCAGATCTTGGTATTTAGAAGTTTCTTGAAACAAGTAATTCTAAACTGTTTTGGCTTTAAAAGGTTTCACATGTGTATATATGCATACAATGTTAACAGTGATTTTGATTATCACCGAGAAAAGCAGGTTTTCATAGTGCTGTGATCAGGGAAATCCCTGGTACCCCTGCACGGGTGGCCCGGCTTCCCAATGACTCATGTGATGAGTTGGCAGAGAACAGATCTCCTCCCCATCAGCTATGTTTCAACCCTTCTTGACACTATGGGTGAAGCTGGGGAGCCAGGAGAGAGCAGAAATAGCAGAGCAAGAGCAGAAAGAGGAGACAGGAAAAACAAACAAAAGAAGAGCCAAGGAAAATCCCTTCCAAAATGGCATTCCTGCCTTTTCTCTTTAGCCGTGCCTGAAGCTGCCGGCAAGAGCAACCTGCAGTGGAGCTGGCAGGAAGATGAACCAGTCAGGGGGCTGCCCTATCCACCAGGCGTGCCCTCTCAAAAGTCTGACTTCCTGCCAGTGGGTGGTGACAACCCACACTCCTTCCTCCACTAAAGGAGAAACAAGCCCCTCCCTTCACCACCACCACCACCCACAATATTTATAAACAGCATCACTGTAATAGACAAAAACTCAGCAGTGGTACTTCAGACCCCCACTGCCAGGGGTGTTTTAAGGAAAATAGGTTTTTGCTTTCTTCTTCTTTCAAGCTTCCCCATTTGGGAAATATCAACCATAAGCAGCTTGCTGGCAGGTAAACACTGAAATAGCAGAAAAATTAAGAATCATCCATAAAAATGTTTGCTAAACTCACACAAAAAGCCACCCACACCCCAATAAGCTAAGGTGGTCAACCTATGCTGCCAAAACAAATTGTTAATGGCCACAGATGAAGAAAAAAGTTACAGCGGTTACAGGGCCAGTTAAACTGTATGCCCTCAGGGGATATCTTGGTCAAAGGGGGCTTAGAAGAGACCAGGAAGGGATTCTAGCAGACAACATGCCTGAGGGAGGTCAATGTCAGGTGCATCACCCAACCAGTACCACAAAGCTGCATTTGGAATTCTAAAGCAATAGGGCATTCACTATATATGCCAAAAGAATGGAGTAAATAGATGACAAGATGTATCTTATAGGCTTTAAAGTGCAAGATGCCTCATTAGAAGACTCACCAACACGAACCCTTAGAAGGAACGAAGGGTGCCAAAAGAGTTGAAGAATATTAGTTTCATATTCAGGACTATTTGAGTAGGCCTATCTTCAGGGTTCACAGAGCTATTTGCATTTAAACTACAGAGATGGGGAATCTGCAGCTTAACAGATTATGTTGGATGCCAACACCTATCAGTCCCAGCCAGAATGGTCAAGGACCAGGGATGATAGGAGTTTAAGTCCACAAATATATAGAGTTCCCAGAGGTCCTATTGTCATAAGGTCTGTTTCTGCCCAGCCCTGAATCTTCCTGAAAAGGTATCCCATAGCCTTACAACGAAAGTGGGACAAGAAAAGAGTTAAGGAGCAATAACGAGGAAGAAGCAAGAGCAATGCCATGCTACAGAAGTTCAGAAGCAACTGCTGGGGAACAGGCAGATATAAAGGGGGAGGCAGAAGACCCTTCAAAGAACCCGATTCTCTCTCTCTTGTGCACCATTACTCCAGATATCTGCAATGGCAAGATCTTTGGCAAAATGACTGGTAGGGTTATGCTACATTGGATATACATTGGACATTGGATATCTACATTGAATATAGACAGGGCATTTATCTTTTCATCTAGTAATGTACGGGTTCGAAAAGAATTTCCATCATGGCTAAATAAAAACTTTTTTAAATTATATTTTATGATGGGCAACTATATTTGCCCTTATTAAATCTTTTTCAGCTTCTCAAAGGCTCTAGCTGGTCACTCTTGAAAAACTGACTGTCGAAAAATCAATTCTTTCAGATACTACATAAATTGTGGACTATTCTCAAAGCTACAAATAACTTAGAAAAATGAAAGAGGGTGTAAGCCAGCCTTCAAGCTGGTGCCTTCCAGATGTTTTCAATTGCAACAGTCATCAACCCAAGATCTGGAAGGCACTGGGTTCGTGAAGGCTGATTTAAGTGTTAGCTACTGAAGAGCCTACACCCAGAGAGGGACATGGAGACCACCGCATTAACATTTCACAAAAGAGAGGCCATCATTAAGAATAGCCCCATGCTCATAAACTCAAATTGAAGGTGCTTTATTCCCTAATTCTGAGGGTTTAGAATTGCACAGCTATATTTTCTAACAAGCATTCACACTAACCTTTGTGAATATTTCCAATACCACAACAAAAGTTATGCAAAGAGCAGGTATCTCTGCTCATGGGTTAAATTGCACAGTAAGAGAAAAACACAGCTCAATACATAGCCACGCAATAAGATTTCTGCACTTCAGAACTAGCACCATTCTGCACAAAGAATTGCTCATCTTACGGCTTTTACACAGGCAGCTGACAGAGTTATAATAAAGAACCCTTAGCCAGTCAGTCTGATGACTGCATGCTAATTTCCAGGTTGTATAGTCAAGAAATTTGGCTCACGGGTTTTCCACGTTTTGCTGCTAGCAGAGTTTGACATATTTCTTTCTGGAGTTCACATTCCCCTCTCTGGTAAAAAAATATATATAAATATACTTCTAAATATAAATCTTTATCCTTTAGTTATAATCCACTGAATGATGTTCCTTGCTCCGCAGCACCTGACAAGCGACGCTGCTATGCTATAAAGGTCCTGATCACCATCTGAATCTGTCTCTTACACACTGGGCAAGGTGATTGGCCTTTTTTCAACATTTTTGCACAAGAGAAACAGGCCACCAGGTGAGCTGTCCTTCCATGGACAATATTCCCGTTCCGTGGCCTCTTCTGACACATAATGCAAGGTTTCAGCAATTCTTTGCTACTCTCAAGGGACCATTTCTCTTTGTGCTTACCAAACTGCAACAAAGGCTCTTTGCCTGCAAGATCCAGAGAATCCACAGAGCTTCCAGGACGTAGGTTGGGTTTGATTTCTGATCTGCACGGGTCTTTGGACTGCATAAGTGGAGCAGATACTGTCCTTCGGCAGTCTGGGACATCTATCCCTTCTGTGTCCTCTTTGCTTTGCATTGTTGCAATGTTGGATGAGGAGAGAGAATGTGCTAACATGGGGCAGTCAGAGAACCAGTCTTTCCGCAAGGCCCAGCAGCGGAAACAGTACCGTTTAATGGGAGAGTTAAACTTCTTGCATTTTGTGCACTGCCAATAGTCCTGATGAAAGAAAGACAATCAAACCAATCACAGGTTTGTGCATTCACATAAAGGCTTTCTTACAGTAGAAGCAGTAACCAGCTCCATCAATTCTGTTCTTAAGTCATGGATTAAGAGAATGGTTACTATCTATTCAAGAGTGTCCATAGGCACTCAGCACCCTCAGATACCCACCCTTAATTCCCACCAAAAAAACTCTTCCAATTCTAACCTTTTTTTAAAGGTGTTTCTTTTTTTGGGGGGGGGGGCTGTCTATGTTTAGCTCTCTCTGTGTTTGAGCAACACAAGTTTTGTTTTGGTGAAATGGGTATTTTTTTGTGTAACTATTTCTTAGATTTTCCAAAACAGTTGGGGATCATTGTAGTTGAACCCTCTAAATGAGATATCCTTTTTGCTGAACCTCATCTTTATTGTGCCCCTCCCATAATACCTTTGGAAGAAGAAAGTCTCTACCCTGTTCTCTATATTGAATTTTCAATGTCTTATTCCAAATTCAAAAGTAGATAGCTCCTTGAGTCAGTTAGAAGGATATTTCTCAGACTCTATAAATATATAAAATCTATTGAACCTACACAATTGATGGTGGCTTACTTGATTACCTCATATACCAAGGGCAATGGCTTTTTGAGTTTAGAGCTATAGTTCAGTTGTTTGGTGCCAAGGACAGTCCAATTTGTCAAACTGGCACAGACTCTAAACTATACTCAAGCAGCAGCAAAACTTGGTTCTGCATGCTATGAGGAACATGATGACTACTACTTCCATTGCAATGCAAAACCAGAAAAAGAAAAAATTGAGCAGAGAATAATGAAATAAATTCTGTTGTCCACTGATAAGTACTGAGAAAGTGTCTTTGTGCTGGGATTAAAAGGGCAATTTCAGAATCTAACCAGAACACTGCCACAATGATAGAGATCATATCTCTTCCCTCTCTATAGACTTGATTCATTTGGAAGACTAGAAACCATGAAACCTCTGTGCTGATCCACTGAGTATCAAAATGCTCCCACAATGACACAGAACAGTGTAGTCATGTAGTGAGACTATATTCAACCGGTTCTGTAAAAATATCCCGATGAATATATTCCAGGCAGCAAAAGTTTATCTTTTTTGTCCCTTTTCCAAATGTGGAAAGATCATGACCAAATGAGATAAGATGGGATGCAGACACACACTTCTTTTCACGTCTGCATCATTCATATATAACATGGGGATGGGGTGTTTTGCTTTAACTGTCAAGGAGTACAGGTGAAAAGGGCTGAAACCTCCTCCATTGTTCTAGCCAACTTTTCACTATTTCAGACTCACTACCTGAATCACAGCAAGGAAGGGAAAGAATACCTGGAACAACATTCTCTGGGGAGGCAAGGCTGCCTTCACCAGCACACTATTTTTACTGCTTAAGCAAGACACCCCTTTCCAAACCATACTAAAAGCATAGGCCCATGAATGATGGTCTACTTTGACCTTCAGTTATCAGTTTAGATATTTACTATGCTATAAGGGCCTCTAAAAACTCTATAGATGTTCTAAATCTCTCACTTCTCAGAAGATATGAATTGGTCACATATCAGTTTGTGTCACATACCAGTTTTCCTCAGCCACTTGCTAAAAACTGGCCTCTGAACACCTGAGCTGTAAGCTATGAGGTTAAAGTAGTTTTCCATACAGGAAATAAAGTAGTTTTTTATACTGGTCATAAACATACCCATAACCAGCTATCGGAAGAATGGGAAAATGGTAAGAAGGCTGAAAGCCTGCAACTAAGCAGACTGCAACTGTTGAACCATGGAAACTATTGTGTTCTGTTTCCTTAGCTCAATCTTTGGATGATGACAAGCTGAATTACCACCGGTTCAGATGGTCCAATAAAACCTACAAATTGATTTGACACATCTGCCCTTTTAAACACAATAAAGGGACAAAAAGATGCACTGTATTTTGTTGTTATGGATGCAATAAGGAACTTCAACTACCTGAATAAAAAAATGCTTCTAACTTTTTATACTCAACTTTGTAGCCAAATTAGGGCTATTATGCCTCAAGTACATTTACCTTGGAGGGAGGATCTATGTCTGTGTCATCGTTTAAGGACTGTGAATCTTCAAAGTCATCAGATGATTCAGCTTCACTCACCTGCAAAAAGTACATAACAAAAAGGAACATGTATGGCCATAAATAAATGCATCCCCCCCCATAAGAAAGCACTTCTTTACTGTCATTATTTGCATGCGGCACAAAAACAAAAATCTTGCAATAAAGAACAATTTGGATAAAAAGAAAGATGTAAAACTGTAAAATCAAAGCAGGTGTCAACACTGATGGCATTCTCCTATGACTGCCAGCAATTATGGTCAACTGATGCCTGTTTTGACCTAATGTTGCCCGCTACTTAATTCCTTCTGCTTCCAGAATTCCTTGCAGCCAGGGCCTACATTTAAATTTAAAATGCAGCAATATGGAAAAATTCTTTAGTTTGGCAAGCACTAGGTTAAAAGCCCACTTGTGTGCTATTGATGAGGCCAGTAGTGTGTGTGGTGGCCCAGAATGGAACCCCCATGTAAGTGTGGACTCCCCCGTATCCCACAGGGGAGCTGAAGAATGAATGTGGTTTGTCAAAAAGATTGAAAGCCACCGCACCAGATCATTGCAACGCTTTTAGTGACTGTATTCTCCCCTCACAACCCCCATGTCATCACTGCTATCTAGAGAATGGGAATAAATTGCATCTCGCAAAAGATCACAAAGCAAGACCAGTGTCCCATGGCCAAAATCCTATGCATCAGCTGCTAGTCTATGATGGTTCTCAGATTCTGCCCATCTGTAAAACAGATTAAATAACGAGTATGTCAGTTGACTCACTCATGCATTACTCTTGAGGGGGAAATCTGCAGGTTATTTTTTATGCAAGTTGTTCTAGTCTTAAAAACTTGCTGAAAATCTAGACATGAATTCCTGCGAACTACTGAAATATGGAGAGCTTCTCACCCATCTATTACCATGAAATGAATCACAGAGGGAACTGTCATCCAATGTGACAAGGCCATGACATTGCATGGAAACCTTTGCTAAAAAGAAAAATAAACCACTGAAAGTGCAAGCCATCAGATTACTAAAGATAATGGCAGAACTGGTGTGACAAAAGGTGTGTGAATCTGAATTTATAATATGGTTTATCTCTGTAGATCATGGCCTAAGTTTAAGATTGGCTTAACTATAATATGACACAAAATCACCATGAACCAGGAAACAAGCCTGATCCCAATCACCTGCTGAAAGGCATTCAGGAATATCCTGAATTCACGCACATCTGATCTAAAGATGAACACATGCAAATATATGGTTGCACAATGGTGAGGTGATTTAAAGGCAGATCACAGACAGATGCCTAGGTTCACATAAATCCACACGATCACAAATCTTTCATCTTTTTGTTAAGCAAACCGGAACAGGATGGGCAAGGTGAGAAATAGGCAGGAAAATCTGGAAGGGGTTATGGAAATTGTAAGAACCACTCATTTCACAGCCCCCTCCTCTCTCCACTGGCATGCATTGGCAAAAATGTATGAAAAAACCATTAGAGTCCAAGGCTAGTGGGCTCCCATAGCTCCAACAGGATAGAACTTATCCAGTACTCCCTAGGCCTCTGCATACTTCTGCTTTGCCTTAACAAGAGGTATACTTTCCTCTCCCCCCCCCCTTTCTAGTGTTGGTTTGTTGCAAAATTGTTATGTCCGTGCTTCGGTGGGCCTTTTAGAATAGTTAGGTATCTTTTACTCCTTAATTTGGGTGTGTATGTATTGTAATTTGCTACCAGCGTAGACTAACTTTGCTGTCTAAAGCAGCATATTTATATTTCCTGTATGACTCCTATTTTCTATAATAAACTATGCTTTCTTTCTTTATTTCTTTGTGTGACAGCTTCTTGTAGGCATAAAATTAAGGGTTAACAACACATCCATAACAAACACATGTCATAACTCCAGCAAAACATCCTAAATCTCTCAGCAGGATGTATTTGATCATACATGAGTGCTGGTGGCGCACATGTGAGTCTAGGAACACACTTGTAGAAAAAGTAGTAGTAGTAGTAGTTTAGATTTGATATCCCGCTTTATCACTACCTAAGGAGTCTCAAAGTGGCCAACATTCTCTTTTCCCTTCCTCCCCCACAACAAACACCCTGAGATGAGTGAGGGAGAGACTTCAGAGAAGTGTGACTAGCCCAAGGTCACCCAGCAGCTGCACGTGGAGGAGCGGGGACACAAACCCGGTTCACCAGATTACGAGTCTACCACCCTTAACCACTACACCACTGGCTCTCATAACACTGGTTCTCTTTAGTGCTCTGATGGGCTTACACTTCCAGCTTAACATCCATGCTCATTTGGTAGAACAAGCACCATTCAGTTCCTTTGCTCTCGGGACTTACAGTTTTGCTGCCATCTTTTCCTTCTTCACTGGCATAGTCACAGTCAATTGTTTTAGCTGGGATTGTAACACCAAACTGATCCGAAGCAGCTTCATTGAGGAACCACAAGTCATCAGTGGTATCTGAAACAATGGTGGTGTCTACATCCTAGAGCAAAAAGAGAAGACAGACATGGCATTTACTGATCTACAAAGACTTGTTCTCATTATATTCAATGATGCCTGAATAAAGCTACAATATATGATATTGCAAAATCCCTTCACCACTGAATCAGAAATGATGCCAGAACAACTTGGTAGAGCATCGTAAAAACATGCTCTCATGTTGCCACCCTTAGGAGGCATACACTCATCCAATACAACAGGACTTGACAGTGCTCTGGACACCTCTTGAGATTCAACTACTGTAACAGTGGAGTCAAGGTCCTGGCAGATGCAAGCAATTTTATCCTTAAAATGATTTGTAAACCAGTCACAGCAAACTACAATTGATTGTCACCTCCTTCTGGCCAAACCGTAAAAGGCCCTGCACTACCTGGAAAAGCTCTGCTGGATGGCACAATTAGAATGTGATGGAAGCAGCAATGTATGCTTTCTTTGCTGTCTTCACTGTCACTACATAGGCTCGATGATGAGCCCTCAGCAGTGTTTGACAGCATTCAAATGAATGATTCAAAGTCTTTGCAGGTGCCATTTACCCTGCACTACTTTCACAAGTCATATTTTGCAGGCCATTTCTTTCCTGAAGTCTATCTATCATCAGCAAAGTCAAACTATGGAGAGTCTCAACAGTAAAGAACGCTTGAGCTGGAAAGAGTCTATAAATATCTCAGGAATTAATGTTGACCAACATTTACCTGATTCGTATGTATATCAGTTGAGCCATTACTTCTAGACTTGTAGTTGTTTCTCAGATTCCCTAAAAACCACCATGGAAGACCAGCTACATCCCACTCTTCAAGCACCAAATCCAGTGTGGGTTGTTCTTTTGAAAGGTTATCTATAGGAAACAACCGAAGTTCAGATTAAAATTAATTATTTTCAACTGACTGATAATCCTACGCATTGAGACACAGCTCACTCTGAAATTAATATCCTTCTGCCTGAAGTACTTTGGCAGGAGTAGCCAAGATGGTTGTAGACACCAACTCCCATCAACCCCAGGGAGAATGAGCAATAGCTAATGTGAGTGATAATCCCCAACATCAGGAGGGCACCATATCAGCTACACTTGCATGAAGAAATAAGGCAGAGCAAAGCATATAGATACTCTCAAAACATAGGAAACTGCTCTATACCAAGTCATACAATTCCATCAAGTTTAATGTTGTTCACAATGACTGGTAGCTGATATCCAGGGCTTCAGACCATGAGTCTTCCCCTGCAGACCCACCTGGATATGCCAAGGCTTGAACCTGGGACATTCTGCATGCAAAACAGATATTCTACTACTGAGCCACCCACCTTCCCCATGGAATAACTAAATGACTCCCCAGCAAGACTCTCTGCCATTCCTTAAAGATTATACAGATTGTAGGACCTTCAAGTTCACTTTTGCTCACATGCAGTATCAATTTTGATAAGGGGCTGTTGTTTCTGTAACCGTTTCCCCCTTAAATTCAACTAAAATCAAAGGACTCACAGACAAGATGATCAGAGCGGGATGTTTTTAAACCATGTGACTCCAGCTACAAAAGCTGTGGCTGCTGTACAGATTCTCAAGCTGGAGTATTGTTTAGGACAGAGGTTTTCAACCTTTTTGAGTCCATAGCTCCCTTGACCAACTACATTCTTTCTGCAGCACTCCTGTGGACCTCAGGAGCCCAGTTATGTCACCCCTTGCCTGCAAAGCTGGCAGCCTCTTATCCTTTTTCCGATACCCTCCCTTGTGGAGTGTTCCCTCAGCATCCTCTCCCTTCTCCTTGGGAGTCCTCTGGGCAGCTGCTGCTGCTGCTGCTGCTGCTGCTGCTCTGGTCTTTGAGCTGTCCCCCCTGCCCCAAAGAGAGGTGCCTCCTCACACTGCTCCACATGGGCCTGGGACTTGTCTGTCTGTTCCCAACATCAAGAGTTGGTGGACTGGCTGACTGGGCTCCCTCGTCATCTCAGCTCCTCGCAACCAGCACCAGCACCAGAGGCACCATTTGCCTGCAGAGCTTGTAGCCAGAGCTACTGCAATAAACAGCTGTGCAAGCCTTTGGGAGGCAGAGACACAAGAGGACATCAGAAAAGCAAGGGAAGGAAAGAGGGACAGAGGCCAGTGTTGCCCGCACGGCACCCCACTGGTTGAAAACCACTGGTTTAGGAGGCTTCTTTGGGAGGTTTTGTTGGTGTTATATTTTTGTATCTTTTTTGTTAGATCTTATTATGACTTATGTGGAATTGTTTAATTTTGTCACATACCTTTTGATTTGTTTATTGTGTATGACTCCTTAATACTTATGTAAATCTTTTCATGTTGTAAGTCACCTTGGACATGGTTTTAACTAAGGAAAGGCAGCATTCAAATAAAATGATGATGATGCATCATATCTGCCCCCAACCCTTGTCACAAGATTAAGCTCCTGCCATCCAAAGAAACTTTTAAATAAAAAGGCACATTGCCTACAGTGAGATGCCATCCCTATCTACCACTAGTCAATACTACTGACAGGACACACATTTCTACAAAATGCACAGAAGGACTCTAATGAGGATAAAGAACCCACCTGTTACAACACACATAAACAGAGAACTGTGACTTACTCTTAGTGCTTGTTGACCAATGTGTGAAGTCTGAACCTGTGCATATAATCACATATAACGGAAGCAATACTGAGAATAGAGCCCAGATCCGAATATAATAAAGAACAGCAAAATCTTGGCCAAATGTAGAACAAAGGAACTCATCTTGTGGCAGTCATGGCTTTCATCAGCTTCAAAGACTTGTACTCACCTTCATCCTCCTCTAACATATTCGAGACAGACAAGGCAGGTGTGTCAACTTCATTCTCTTTTCGCCCATAAGTGCAATTTCTGTCTGTGCTACTCTGCTTAAAGGAAGAAGGAGAGAGAGACTCATTAGCCCAACAGGTCTTAAAGAGACACAGGGATGTAACACTTCCTTTCTGAGTCACCAGTTGCAGAGCAACAACGAGGAGTTAAGAGTGTCAAGGTTTGAGCATACAAAGCAAAATTTACAAAGCATATTAACCAATCAAGAATCTGGTAATATCAAGCAGCATTTCTACGTTATAAACCAGCAAAATAAATAAATAAAGCCGCTATCTACTAGTGACATCTAACTCCTTACCTTCATCACATCATATAACTCTTTCTTAAGCTGGCCTAAATGTATCCAACAATAGTACCAGAAAAAAAGACCTGCCTGGTATTAGAAGCGTTTAAAGAAGGACACTACTAAGTAACTCTAAATCACCCTCTGTTCAAAAAATCCCATCCAGGAATACTGACAACAACACAAGCTGGTGTGGCTGAGGACAGGAAGTGTTACATCCCAGTAAACATGTTCAGAGAATGGAACTCTGTTAGGTAGAGAACAGAGAATGGTCACTCTGTCCCTGGTCTGTGGACTCCCCAAAACTTCTGAGGAAGGCAGAAGCCCACCTGTCAAAAAATTCAAAAGTTCTAGCAGTCCACCGTGAACAGGTACAGAGAAGGGGCAACTCTGTACGACAAAAGAAACCACCCATCAGGGTTTACCTTCAGTTGTTCTTGACTTGGATTATTCGTGCTTTGATCCTTTGCGAGAGCAAGTCTCTGTGCAGCATCTAGACAGCAGGTAAAGAAAGAAAAAACCTTCCCTGGTAATAACCATTCTCACAACACAGAGGGGTCCCTTGACAAGCAACCAACAAATAGGTTTGGCAGCTGTAGGGTTAGAAGTGTTAAAGATGAGAGTATATAGTCCTATCCATCAAAAACCTTGCTCAAATTCCTACGCTATTCACACTTGAGGAATGGAATATGCGCCTTCAAGCTCCTGACCCTTTAGCTGCTCATGTTCTGGCCTCCTACATGGCACTTTGTGCCACATCTTCCTAGCACTTTCAAGTGAAAAACGGCTGTAAGCGCCTCAACATTAGAACAGCAAGTTTAATGGGAAAAAGAAAAGGGGTTCTAGATCCCAGGCTCCAATTCTGTTTTCAAGCAACACAGAAGTGGCATGAAAACACCTTGCTCAAGATACATAAACCAGCTTATTAACCAACGCATAGAAATGTACCAATGCCCATCCATTCATTACTTCTGCTAATGCTCAGCAAGCGAGACAGTTTAGTCCTTTCACTGCTACAAAGGAAGATCTGCTCCAGCAAGGCCTCCATCCTTGTGAGCAGGGTGGATAAAAATCAATTTTTAAAAAATTAATGAATAAATCAGATTTTTTATTTAAGTTGGATTTTTTAAAATAAAATGCTTTTGGAGGAAAAATCTAATCTTCTATTTAAGTTACATTATAGTCCAAAGGCTATTCATCAGAAAATAAGGATTTGTTTTTAATTATGTAGCATGAGGCTTTATATGCAACGTTTAACTTTTTTGGTAAATGAATTCCATTAATTCATTCACAATGTCATGCTCTTCCAGAGGTTTCTGTAAGATTATTTGGGGCAGTTTTTCTAATGAGAAGTTATTATCACAGATGCTTGTTTTTGAAGTTCTCAAAAGTGTGAATTTGTGTCTGCAGAGATAACATGCCTTTTCTTCACAGGCAAAATGTTATAAAATAAGCATACCGAGTTGAGGAAAAATCCTTAATCCCATTGTTCCTTTGCAAATTTATATACACAGAATCAACCCCTTACTTCTTAAATGCTAAGTTCCAAGAGGTTCAATGAATAGATTGTTTGGAGTGGAATAGATCTGCACAAGTAGCTAAGTGTGAAGCAGTAAAAATGAAAGTGCAACCTTGTGAGCAGAATACTCAAGTCTTGGGATCTTTGCGTAATAATTGTGCAAGTCAGTTGCATGTCTGTGCAACTCGAGACAAGTGCTGAAGGCACTTCAGGGCTGCCAACCTCTTCTCAATCCCACTGGGTTCCAACAACTGCACGAACACTTAACTGTACAGAATAGGCACCTGAATATAGAAGCAAATCCGGGGGGGGGGGGTGGAAACAGTAACTGGGACCTGTAAGTCCTTGGCGAGACCTTGAAGTGCTTGCCAGTCAACTTATAAGAGTTCACTGGTTCCAGGCCCTTCTTCCCAGGACTCGCCTGACATTGTCCAAACAATAAAGTCTCTACTTGGAACATCAGTCCTGCAGCAGGAATCCCTGAAATTCTCTGCTCCAGTCCTTGGTTCCCTTTTTCCAGCTTTCCACCAGCCTGTTTCTCCTCGGTCTGCTCTTTCTGCAAGCCTGTTCCAGCCTAGGCCTGCCAACTGTCTCTCTCCTCCCCTCTAGAAAAAGGAAGGCCAACCTATCCAAAGCCAGGGTTGCTGGGAGATATAGCCCCTATAAACAGTTAACTTATTAAACCTTACAATAATTTCATAATTATCTATGTATTTCTAAAAGTATAACCAAATCAGTAATTTTTGATATAACTACTCTGAACATTTATTATTCCAAAAATGAAATCTTCATCTGGTTGTAAATATTAAGATTATATCAGCAAAAATGAGTCTTTCTGTTAAAAAATGATTTAAATCAAATCTGACTAGTGATTTAAATCATGATTTAAATCGATTTGGTTTAAATCAAAGCCACCCTGCTTGTGGGCATTTACAGTAGTTTTCCAAAAATGGTCCAATAAACCAGAAACAGATAGGTTAGCAACAAATGAGGCTAACTGAAAAACTGCTCTCTAGCCAGAGAATGATGATTCAGGGCCACTTCACAGGAATTCCATCTTTCAATACTGATATTTGCACTGACTTGAAATGTGCAAATCCACTCAAATCAATTAGCTGTAATTAGCCAATAACAAAATTGGAGGGATAAAACTACGGTTAGGAATACTCATGCACTGAAATTCTATTGTGTATTTATTTGTGGCCGAAGTTGGGAGTCAGAATGCCCAAAGTGCACAGATTGTTCAAGCGTTTAAATGCTTGTTAATTTGTTAATAGTTTTCTTAATTTTTCAGGCCATCTCTTCTCTTCTGATTTTATTTGGTAGCGTCAATAAATTTCTGAAAGTTCACTTTTTCTATATTTTCCCCAATACCACTTTGTTGGGCTTCAAGAGTCACCCACTGAGTTCTTCTGAGCCACCCATTCGATTCTACAAACATCTCCAATGCAAGTGAACAAGATGCCCACTGAACTCAGGATGGCTTCAGAAGTCTCAGAGTGGTTTGTATATAATCCTGTCTTTATTAAACTATGGTTTATTAAACCACGGTTTAGCATTATGTGTGAACTGTGCCCAGCAGCTTAACTGGCTTGCTTACTGCCAAGGAACCATACTTGGATGTGGATTTTTTAAAACTATAGCTTAGTGATATACATGAACCCAGCACCCTTCCTTAACCATAATTTGGCCTCCCAGCCCAAGACACTCACCAAACTATAAAGGTGCAAGACAAGAGAACCTAGAAAACAAATCAAATTTTAGAGAAACAAACTATAGCTTAGCATTATCTGCAAACCAGGCCAAGCTATACTTTCTACTGTAGTAGAAGCCCACTTGTTTGCTCCTCAAAGGATTCTGTGGATCACTCAAGAACGTGCAAATGACTTCCAATAGTGCACAAATAAAGAACTATGCCACAATTAATCTTCATTAAAATTCCAAGAGAACATCACCAAAACACACCTTATGAATAAAAACCAAGCTGGATGTAAAACGTTATGAATGCAAACAAAAATGTGTATGTTATATAAACAGTGGGGAAGCCATAGCAGCCTCAGGCCTGTGAGAAGTGGGGAAACAAAGTTTAGTTTTCTCATTCTACCAAGGTTCTGAAGCTACTATTTTCATTTCATATGAAACTCCCAATTTTACCTGCCTGCAAATATGGCCAACTGGCACCACAAAAGTGATGAAGAAAAGTTCTGAAGCCTTAAATCACTGGGTGTTGGAAATAGCTCCTATCATGCACAATACAAGGGCCAGCTCTGCAAAGTCAGTTTTGTTTTTGGATCTTGCACCAGCACAACTCAAGGTGCATTCAGGCAATACTCAAATTCAACCTGAGGATATCCCCATGGTTGTCACCTAGGTGTGAATTACTATTACAAGAATGAACCGTCAATAATTGTTTATCACAGGATTTGCTCGGGCTGAATTTAAATGACTAATGAAAAACTGGTGCACAACTATCAAGAGTGGAGAGGATCACTACAAAAATTGGTTTTCCTTCACATTTTATTTGTGTTTCTCATGATTTCTATGCTTGCCATTTCATACGAGGTGAATACAGCCACTACTTGCAGGATATAGTTTGCCAACTAACTGGAACAAATATTGTTAAGTAGCTACAGTGGTACCTTGGGTTCTCGAATTTAATGCATTCCAGGAGTCCATTCAACTCCCGAAACGGTTCGAAAACCAAGGCAAGACTTCCGATTCGCTGCAGGAGCTTCCTGCACTCAACCAGAAGTCATGGAAGCCGCATCAGACGTTTGTCTTCTGAAAAACGTTCGCAAACTGGAACACTCACTTCCGGGTTTGCAGCATTTGGGAGCCGATTTGCTCGGGAGCAAAGCCGTTCAACTACCAAGGTACGACTGTATTATGTTCTATCATATTATTTCTTGCTTGTAAGCCATTTTTGGATTCATTTGAATGAAACACAGCATAGAAATAAAATAAATAAAATCATTTCCCCCCAAATGGCAGAGAGTGAGCAAATTGAGGACCTTGCCAAAAACGAGGGGGCATGGGAAGAGTTCCACAAGTAAATTTTTGTTAAGTTGCCAGACAAATAAAGATGAAAAATTGTATTTGATACCCCACGTGTTCTGTTCAAAATATAAGAACTGGAAATAAACCAATGGTAGAGTATGCATCAGGTATGGGGAAACTTGTGGTCCTCATTGTTAGTGGGCCACAACTTCCATTTCACCAATCGATCGTCATGCTAAATGGAGAAGATTGAACAAGAATCCAACAATAACTGGAGGGCCACAGGCTCATTTTTAAATCTCAATGATAGATAACCATTGGGATTCTATTCCCTGCTGACAAATTAAGCTAGTTCATCCATTTAGCGAATCCAGAGAAAGATAAATGAACTTTAGCCAGAGGAATGGATGGTATTTAAATACCATAAATAAAGGGTTAACCACAAAGATTTCACTTGGAGTGAAGGTTTTGTCAACTGTATTCACAGGGTTGTGTTTGACTATTACTCAGAACAGACCCACTGAAATAAATTACCTTAAGTTCATTCAAGGAAAAAAAAAAATCAGACAACCACCAACTGTATTTAACAATTTCATCATCCTAAGTCTTGAAACTATTGCCCAAAATGTGTCGGGGGTGTGAGAAGGCTGTAGTGTCTCAATACTTTAAACAGCAGACTTTACATGCTTTTACTTACCAAAATTAAATTTTATAAAGCAATGCATAAACTTGGCTAATATAAAATGAAACCTACCTGTAACAGTAACAGTAACAGAAGTCACATTCCGTTTCAGCATCTCATAAACTGGCCTGTGGAAAAGTATGTATTTTTAAAGTTAAGTTCATTCATAGGACAGATTGTGGTATTATCACACTTATCAAACCTTCTCACCCTTCCACTTAATCTTTAAAGAAAGTAGAAACAGCCAACATAGCCTGCAAATTTTCATAAGCCTAACTCATACAGCTGCCACCCTATCTAGAGTGCAAGCACAATTAAGTATCTCAAAGATTTTTAGGTTAAAAATGCATTTTATCCCTTTAAAAGGAATCTAGCT
The DNA here is from genome assembly GCF_965113315.1 of Podarcis vaucheri. Taxonomy (NCBI): domain Eukaryota; kingdom Metazoa; phylum Chordata; class Lepidosauria; order Squamata; family Lacertidae; genus Podarcis; species Podarcis vaucheri. The sequence goes on along the minus strand of NC_138764.1, from coordinate 64,839,983 downwards.
GTGGTGGGTTGACAAGCAATTTCTAAAAGAGATCATCAGGAGAGTAGATTTTACTTGTCTTTAATTACTTATTGAGATGTATGGCCTTTCTTTGGATTCCAAGTTTGTTACGACTGTGAGATGACATCTTGTCACATGAAATCTCATATTTTAAAGCAGGATTTTTGTGATCACACTGACCCCTGGTATGACAAACTACCCTATCAGACTCCTCACCCTCAGTTTAACAGTATCACAAATATAAAATGGAGAAAAGCCTTTACAGCTCTGTGGCTCGTCTAGGTGCTCTGCCGTAGTTTAAGGACACCATCGCCAGCTACCCTACGAAGGTAACATGCGGAGGTAACATGCCTGAAGACTTACCCCACTACAAACAAGTTTGCCCCAGCTACGAGGATGTAAGAGCAGCTTTCTTCAAAGTTTTAAATACCCCAGTTGAGTGATCAATTGGGCATTTGATTAACTTTTTATTAGGGGACATGTGCCCCCATACCTCTGAGAAAGTGCCCTGTTTTGCCTTTAGAGTGGCCATTTTAAGGAGAAAAGTTTGTGGGGGTGAGAAGTTAAGTTCTTCAGGCAGCAAACTCTTATCTGAGAGAACATCTGGTTCTAATATTTATTTTAGTGGTATAGTGTATTTTGTTCTGCTTTTATTCTGTTTTACGTATTTTATCTTTTGTAATGGCCTCGGGTAGACAAAATGAATAACAAAAAATGCAGTATCGTTGGGAGGCTTGGTTAAGCCTGCATGCAAGGCTAGCATTTTGTCCCATTCCAGGCCTCAAGGTCTGACCTACATATGCAACATAGCCAGGTGGTGTTAAGTGGCAACACAGAGCAGGTCATTAGGCAGAAGTCAGTTTTTGAATGACCACCTCTCCCCATTCTAAAAACTCCCTGCAAATAAAAATCAGCACGTAAGTTACAGAGCAAGGCTACAACTTCTCTTCCTGTCATGCTGGTTTTCTATTTGCTGTGCGGTTTTGTTTTAATATGGAGAAGAATTCGAAAGCAGCACTGCTGTATGTGACCAAAAGCAGCATAAGTCTATTTAATGAAGTGTCTTATGGCACCTTAAATACCAACACATTTATTGTGCCTTAAGCTTTCAGATACTAAAGTCTACTTCATCATATCCATGGCGTAACCCTCATCTGCAGCTACATATACAAATGTGATAAGGGTGGGGAAATAAGGTACAAAAAGTATACAAATAAGTGGCAATTTATTTATGGTGGAAAGTTTGTGAGACAAATATGATAACCATTTATAAGAGCAGTGGTAGGCAATAAAACAATCAACTAGGCACTGCTGAGTTAATCAACATCTGAAGTGTGAAAAATCCAATGACTCCATTGGATTTTTGTTTTGTTTTTTTCAAAACTTGTTTGTTTTGAACTGGGCCAAAACAAACAAGATGAACTTTAACAGGGAGAAATGCAAAGTATTGCACTTGGGCAAAAAAAATGTGAGGTACAAATACAAGATGGGTGACACCTGGCTTGAGAGCAGTACATGTGAAAAGGATCTAGGAGTCTTGGTTGACCACAAACTTGACATGAGCCAACAGTGTGACGCGGCAGCTAAAAAAGCCAATGCAATTCTGGGCTGCATCAATAGGAGTATAGCGTCTAGATCAAGGGAAGTAATAGTGCCACTGTATTCTGCTCTGGTCAGACCTCACCTGGAGTACTGTGTCCAGTTCTGGGCACCACAATTCAAGAAGGATACTGACAAACTGGAACGTGTCCAGAGGAGGGCAACCAAAATGGTCAAAGGCCTGGAAACGATGCCTTATGAGGAACGGCTAAGGGAGCTGGGCATGTTTAGCCTGGAGAAGAGGAGGTTAAGGGGTGATATGATAGCCATGTTCAAATATATAAAAGGATGTCATATAGAGGAGGGAGAAATGTTGTTTTCTGCTGCTCCAGAGAAGCGGACACAGAGCAATGGATCCAAATTACAAGAAAGAAGATTCTACCTAAACATTAGGAAGAACTTCCTGACAGTAAGAGCTGTTCGACAGTGGAATTTGCTGCCAAGGCGTGTGGTGGAGTCTCCTCCTTTGGAGGTCTTTAAGCAGAGGCTTGACAACCATATGTCAGGAGTGCTCTGATGGTGTTTCCTGCTTGGCAGGGGGTTGGACTCGATGGCCCTTGTGGTCTATTCCAACTCTATGATTCTATGATTCCATTCAATTCCAAATGAAGAGGCTTGAACTTCTAGATGAATTTTTATTTAGCTATTTCACACTGGAGTTCCCCTTTGAAAATCTTTTGTTCATGTATGGCCAAATACAGTAGATTTCAGTTAGATGCTTGCACCCCTAAAATACATTATGCTCAAAGGGGAAGGAGGGATCACTTGTGTCACGAGTTATCTATACCACCCAAGCTGAAGAGGGACCATAGATTAGAAAGTTGCATTACACACAGGAAACTTATTCTATGTATGTTTTAAAGATTTCCTACCTTGGGTCATTCACAGAGAAGCTTTCACAACCTAGAAGATCCCCCAGCTGGTCTCCTCCACAATACACCATGTGCTGCTGTTTTTTGTCATATAGCTGCTTCTTTGAGATATACTCCCCAAGGTAATGTACAAGCTAGGCAAACAATAAAAAAACAACTTAAGACATGCAGCAATAATTAAACCACTAAGGATTGTTCTCTATTACAACTGTTTCAGCATTTGTTGAACATTTTCCTCTGTAAATAACATCACACAACGATAGTGCTCCTAGTCAGTAAAAACACTGTTGTCATTTTATATGGCTTCCACCCATCTCATTTTATGAATTAAAGCTCTCTTATTTTATGAATTAAATCTTATCACATCCTTTGAACCAACGTAGATACTGAGGGTTGGATTCAACTAACACAGGGAGCTAGCAGAATGGAGGACAAGAGCTTCCACAAGTGCAACAGGGCTCTCCCATCCTCTCCTGCCCCAATTCCACTCTAGAGGGTCAGGAGAATCCCCAGAATACTGGTGGGGAGGAGAGGGGGAATCACTCCATCTGGCAAGCAGGTATGCTTGTGCTGATGGGGCAATTGAGACAACAGACTTTTAATTCCTCCAATTTCAGTCCTTTATCTTTCAGCTACCCACGTGGCGTAAGAGGGTCATATATACATCAAGTGCTCCCCAACCTGCAGGTCGTGGCACACAAGTGGGTTGAGAAGCCTGTGCAAGTGGGTCATAGGGTTGATAAGTAAAATCAGAATAATTGCCACCTTGAACTGGGCCTGGAATCATAATGGCAACCAATGTAACTGTTTTAAAATAGGGGTTCAGAGAATCGGAGTCATATGAGCCCTAAACGGAACTCCACAATCCAGCTAAAATGGAACTCCCACATCCAAACCGCTTTCCATGGCAAGAAAGAATGTGCAAATTTTTAAAACGTGAACATTTCTCTCTCTCCTTAGAAAGCAGTTTGCATTCAAAGCACTGGAGAAAGCACTTCAGGGATAACTCTGCAAACCACTTAAGGCATCAGCAACTGTGGGGGGGAAATAGGAAGCACAGAATAAAGAGACATGGGTAGTTTTTTATAGTCCATATTCATTCCCTAATTAGAGCCCCACTGGCTGGAGTTTGGATATATGGGGATCTCAAAGATGACACAACTGTAGATCTGAACGTTGATATCTGTGGACCTTAAACTGTCTGGAAATATAACCAATCTCGAGCAGGACTGAGAAACCACTGATCCTTCTAGCACTGCTGGACTATAACGCCCATCATCCCTAACCACTGGCCATGCTGGCTGGGGCTGGTGAGAATCAGAGTCCAACAACATCTTGAGGCTCAAAGGTTCACCATCCCTGGTCTACAGCTTAACAGTGGTAAACAAAAAGTGGCATTAGCTATAATGTAGGAGATGGTAATATGTACAGTGTACTTATTTATTTATTAAATAATAATAATAATAATATACCCCACTCAACTAGCTGGGTTGCCCCTGCCAATCTGGGTGGCTTTCAACACATATAAAAACATAATGAAATATCAAACATTAAAAACTTCCCAATACAGGGCTGCCTTCAGAAATAAGGCCAATAGACACAGTGCCCCATTGTGAGAGTTGCAAGTTTAAAATTAAGGCAGCGACCCTGCAATCAGATAATTCTTGAACTGCAAACCAGATCCAACTGAAGTGGTGCAGCCACATACTAGTATATAACACACAAGTGGAGCCTATCCCTCATGTAATACATTAAGCATAAAAGCCTAGTCACCCCTCTCTGTCTCCAGCAAAAGGGAGGGGGGAGTCTCACCTAGAGAAGATAAATGCAAAATGAACAACTACTAGCAGCTTCCACCCACTGCTGGGGGACAAGCCCTTACTGCGCTAAATGTAGTCTGGTGTGGCAAATTAACATTTTAACACTAAAACACCTTCCATTCAAAGTATTCAATTTGTTTTTTGCAAAAATATTAGAAGCTAAATAAGTTATTTAAATGCATAAGTGTTTAAAATAAGTCACGGAGCACTACAGGAATATCTGACACATTCCTAATGAAAAGCCACTGCATTTAATTCCTAGCTGACAGGATACCCCTGTAAATCACAGCTAGTGTCATTTTTCTAATCTTGTACACACTTTGCATTTTCATCTTAAAATAAATGATTTCACAGGGTGTCTTGGGTTTAGCTGACAAGACATTTCCAATGAAATGAGAGAAAATAAAAACTTTCAAGCTTCAATTGGCAACAAGAAACATTTCTAACAGTCTCTCAGGATTACAACTAATGCAGTTTCCCTCCCACTCTTTAATACTGACCGATAGCCCTAAATCATTTTATAATAGCTATTCAACAATAAAAAAGCTGCTGCTCTTTTAGCATCTGCAACAGGCAGCTCAAAAAACCTTTTGATGAATAAAACACACACCCATGGCAATAAGGATGTGTGCCTATTTCACATGAAAGGTTCAGAAGTGCTGAGACCAAAATCTGCCCCTCCATATTTCAACCTCCATGCTCAAACTAGGGGATGCATTATTAAAAATAGTTATGGATAGTCTTTAGGGACACCCTCCCCCTCCCCCTCCCCCAAAAAACCACTTTCACCAACACTGCTCACTCAGGTTATTGGGAAGAAGCAGAAACATTTCATTCTAGCAACTAAATTATCCAGAATAAACTTGCAAAATTACACACAGCAGCATATCAATCACCAGAAGGAAATCAAAAGGTAACAAACTGGAAATGTTAAGCGAGCAGATGAAACAGCATCTGAAAGTGGCAAATGCTTGTGTCAAATACACATTGACCACCAAAAAGAAGTAAATATTAGGGAGCATAAGACAGCATATATAATTCAAAGACCATATGCACAGTCCTCATTTTGTGGAAGTTACCATTACACTTTCCTGTTTCAACAGCCTAAACGGGGAAGTGAGAGGGGTTTTCCAATAGGGGTGAGCCAAAATGTGTTTGCAACTTCATTTGTTTGGGCTATGAAGTCAAAGGGCGGCATTTCAGCAATATTAGGTGTGGTTGAAGAGTAGCACAGAAATACATAAAATAAGGCAACCATCAAAACTGTTTCCAATACAGAAGAGTGTACGTATCAACTCACCTCCTTTAGTGTGAAAGTTTCACCTTGAGCACCTGCAGCTCGCAGAATCTTCAGGAGTGGCGGTTTTGGTCGTAGCTAAGATGTGATAAAGAGAGTTTTCTATAAGTCATGTTCCATAACTTGTGTGAGGTGACAGATTAAATGCTGCCCATAACTATCCCAGAACAGTAAACTAAATGCTTCATGCAAGCCTGAAACACACAGCTGCAATGTCCCATTCCCACCAATGCACCTTTGAAACAAATAATTCTAAGGAGATGAAGTCACTACAAACAATGCATAACCTCAATGTAAATCATACATTTCACTTTACCAGAGAGAGAAAGATTTAAAGAAAACGAGCATGAGAAGTAACAGCAACATACAAATCCGAAGTATCATACCACACATGTTGCTTCCCCACCCTCTCTCACTGCAGCAGTCATAATACCCAATTAGGGCCACAATTATATCAACTCCAAGTGAAACATTATATGAGAGCTTTCATAAGGCTGAAACAATGAAATGCCTGAAGCAAGAAGGCCCATTGGTCTGTATTAAACACCTCATTACCCTCTATATTCCCAATGCTAAAATGAGAGACAAAGGTGAAGTGTTGATATGTTCAGGCTAAGCGGGCAGAACAAGGGAGTTAGCAACCTAGAGTCATTCTAGACCAGTTTCAAAATTACACTGGTTGTACTGACTCCCATTTTCCCGCATGTCTGTGAAGTTATGCAGTTCTGTGTCACCAACAGCTTTTAATCACACAGTTTCCAAACAGTACCGAGGCAGCAAATGCACTGCAAATTCCAAAATGTTACCCATCCTTAGCTCAAGATTTTGTTGGAAACTGTTTCCCAGCACTCTCACTACAAATTGAAAAGACCAACCATTTAGGGACTCCTGTGTTTTCCGAAATCAAGCCCAAGGGAAGCATCAAAACTGCATGCCTGCTTTTGAAACCGTTTGCGGGCAGCAGGACACAAATTAAGCTCACTTAAAGTTCAGTGCTACAGTAATCAAACACAAGGCTCACACACAACCAAATAATTAAATGAGAGAATAGTTCCAGATTCCAACTTAAGGGGCCTCTGTCATATGGGTTGATTTCTTCATTTTAAGACACCCTGCCCTCTGCATTTCATACTAACTCCAAAGAGGAACACCTGAACCACCTCAATGTATTTCACTTGGGACCCTAAGAACTCCAGCTTAGCCAAATTGGATATAAAGATTAGATTATTCTCAGCTCCCCAGGATACTAAATTTGACAGCTAATATATGGCCATTAACTCAAATGTCTTTATTATTCAATATTTTCTCCCAGCAGTGAGAATAAACAAACATGCTTAATCATATTACCTGGGAACTATGATAGATAGTACCACTCCTAAATTAATATACTAGGGAACTAAATCCCAATGGAAAAGCCAGTTGTCATTAATGGCAAATAAAGTTAGAAGCTGAACTCCTTCCTGTGTGATTAGCACCCACTGTTGACTGCACTTGTCTTTCCCGCTTCCATCTATATTGCTGCATGTTACACCCCCTTTTCCAGCCACTTCTGGGTCACCGTGATGCATGTGTGGTTGCGCATCAATTGGACATGTGTAAATCGGTCGTTGCCTGTATTTATACATATATACAACCAGAGCCTACAATGGAGGGGTTCACAGCATTAACAGCCAAAAATGGTATTGCTTCTAACATACCTGCAGTTTTGGATTCAAGCCAAATGAAACATGGCACGTGCGCTCTCTCTCTCTCTCTCTCTGCCTTTCCAGTCTGACCTTCTGGTTCAAATAATACAAATCTGACCTTTTGTCTTTCTAACAGACAGCTGAGGGAGGGTAGCCCACCCATTTGCCCTCTGACTGGAGCCACTCCCTTTGTTCCACTTAGGACCCATATTTAGCAGGCCTTTAGCAGGCTGGCCTGGCTATTCCAGCAATAGAATACATGCTGGATCCAGGAATTAAAATGGAGCCCAGGCTTCAGTCAAACCCCTCCTCCCAAAAAACTCATAATAATAGGTTACCTGTTTGACTTGTTGAGGTGATGTTCTGCAGGCACTCTCTGGTGATAGATATTGTGTAGAGGTGGAAGATGACATTTTGGCAGTGAAGTAGCTGTCTGTCTTCAATACAAGCCTAAATCCAAAATAAGATTTACCAATTAGTCTGAAAGAAAGCACACACAGAACTATGCCAGAACAGATGCTATTCAGAAGCCTTAGAAAACCTTTGGCACAAAATTAAATAATAGGATCCTAGGAGTACTTACATGTCTAACATTAAGCCCACTCTATTACTATTTTTTAAGTTTGGTTAACAACTTTAAAAAATCCAACACCTACTAGTCTAACATAAATTAGGCAATTATGAAGGAAATGCCTGCAACTCCTCATTTATTGCACCTTAACTATATAGTTTTCCTCTTTTTCTAGAGACTAGTGTCTGAAACAACTTCTTCGAAGTGCAGTCCCAAGCAATCTTTACTCTTCTGACCCTTTGAGCCCTAATATAACCAAGTCCCCTCTGGCATGTTGAGGCAAATCCCTAAAACAGTGACTGTTAGGATGAGTCACTTGAACACTAACAGCTGAGTCATTAAACTAGTACCCAATCATGGTTAACTTGGTCAGCAAGCAGGGCTGGGGCAAGGAACTGAATGTACTAGTGCTTAAAGCTAATGATATAATTACAGTTTATCCTATAAACTGAAAAGTTCCACAAGTGTTTACGAAAAATACAGTATGCTATATGCAGAGCTTTCAAATCAGCAAGCTTTATTTTCACTCAGTTCCAGCAAAGAAAGCATGAGATAGCAAAAATCCCTAAATCAGAATCCAGAATTATTTATTGTGGCACCATTTACAATAAACAGCCAGTTAAAATGGCGGTATCAGAGCTCTCTCCTATAGTATTTATTCTGAAGTAAATCATACTGAAGCATGTATGGACATGAGCTTTATTACAAATGTTGGGTTTGGTATGGATATTGCAACTTGTGGAGAGACTGTGATATCTAGAGGCTAAATGAGATGGCTACTAAATGATAAGCATGAGATCTCAGTAGATCTATGGATTGTGTATTATCAGATTTAAACAAATCAGACTGAAAAGTCAAACTGATTAAAAACCTATGCAACCTATGTACAGACACAAACTTAGTATGTATACATTAATTAATTAAATAGAAAAAGGATTACATCCAAATTCCAATATTTCAGAATGAAATTAAGGGAAGACGTTTTACATGCACTGAATTGACAGCCTTTTTCTCTAATGTGGCAGTTTTCAAAATAACTATAAAACATGTACAGACCTGCATGTCCTAGTGGTGGGGTTTAAAATAACAGGCTAGGAGTAATGGAAGTTCATGTCATGTTTCTTAACCTCTGACGGAATAAGTAAATCCCTCCAGCTGGATTTTCCATAGTAAAGAATACTAATAGTAAGCTAAACCAGGTTTGGATCTTTGGATAACCTTGTAAATGATGGCTGGCAAAAAGTATGACATCTATGTATAACTATGACTTTCTCTTAGAGCTCACAACAGCGCTTGAAGTTTAAGAATTCAGAAAATAGTTTTAAAACAGCTAAAAAATATATTTAGCTTAACAGAACATGATGACCACAATTTATTTAAAACCATAAAACACTAGACACATGGACGTACTTCCCAATAAAATAGATGTTCATAAATGTTCCAAGCAAATGCATACTAATGTGTAAACCACATGTCTGAAACCCACAGAAAACCATTTTCTCTCTCCCAAAATGACCTCAAATATTTCTCTGCAAGGTCAAAGGAAATGGGGGAAATCTCCCAAGTGTGTCTGTGCTCACAAATCCTGCCTTAAGGGTGCATTTATTGTGTGAATAGGGTGAGCATTTGTCCTGGATTCAGGAATTAAGTAGTTATAACAACAGAAGAGTGGTCAAAACCCAGATAATGCAATCAGGTAAATGGCAGACAGGAGATAAACAACACACTCAGGATTCTGTTTTAGACCGCCCCCTGTGATGTATGTATGATGTGTTGGGGGAGGTGGTCCTGGGCTACACCCCTTCTGTGATGTATGTATGATGTTTCTGGGGGTGGTCTGGAGTTTGAGGGTGGGCAATTTCAAAGTCTATACAGTGGAAGCTCGGGTTGCGAATGTGATCCGTGTGGGAGGTACGTTCGCAACCCGCAGCACCACGTCTCCGCATGCGAGAGTTGTGATTTGGCACTTCTGCGCATGCGCAACGTGCGAGTGTCGAAACCCGGAAGTAACCTGTTCCGGTACTTCCGGGTTTGGCGCAGTGAGCAACCTGAAAACACACAACCCGAAGCGTCTGTAACCTGAGGTATGACTGTATAAGGGTGGACGCACCTCTATTTTGAGTCCCTCCCCCCACCTCCTGTGAGGGGGGGAGCACACTGTTGCAACAGCTTTAATAAAGATCAGGCTGACTAGCTGCTTTGCTTCTCAATATTCTCTGGTTAGTCTCTGTTATTTTCTCCTACTGATAGAGAACCTACAAAAGGACTCTACATGGGCTCTTGGGTACCCCATAAGGGAAAAGAAGCAGTTTTTTCCTTATAACAGGTAGAATTTCCAGTACATACTAGTTGAATGACTCCGCTGTTCAAGTGACTCATCTGAACACATTCACTGTTTCAGGACTTGCCTGAGCATGTCCTAGGGGACTTGGTTTTCTTTGGGTTCAAAGGGTCAGAAGAGTAAAGATTACTTGGGACTTCACTTTGAAGAAGCTATTTCAGAGGAAAGATAAATACCCCATTAAGGTCTAATAAATGAGTTGCAGGCTTTTCATTCATAATAGCTTTATTTATACTTGACTGGTAAGTGTACCTGTAGGTTTTTTAAGTTGTCACCAACTGAAAAAAGAGTAATAAGGTGGTCTTAGTTTTGGTCATGTAAGTATCCCCTAGGATCTTATCACTTATTTTTGTGCCCAATGGTTGTAAATTGCCATGAGATAAGCAGCTATAACAATATTTGGGAGAGGGGGCAAAAACACTTTGTTGCAAGCTGGTACTATCAAGTATTGCAGGGGGTTAGGGTTGGACGAGATGACCCTTGGGATATCTTCTAATTCTACAATTCTGATTCTACAAGCATTCATTTATGCCCTTTAAGATGACACAGAAAAATGTGTAGAAATACTATCCCACATGCTATAACAGTCATCCAGAATTCTGAGATCACAGAAAATGATCAGTCCCCCGTGAACTGTTTGGGGACTTAAACAAGTGATGCAGTGAGAATGCGCCTGTTCAGGATACTACTTTCTATTTGCCTTCCACCCATCCCCAACAGTCAGTTAGTATTCTGTTGCAATGGAGGATGTCAAGAACTCACTGGGCTGTTGAGTTTTCCAAACCTTAGGGTTCTTGTTTTCCTAAATATGTTTTTTTTTATTTCTGGGAACCTTGGGCATTCCCTCAAGCCTGGTAATATCTCCAGCTTGTGTATGGAAGGTGTCGTTTCGGTTATATAAAGACAGGCACTCCTAGAATTGAGATTGCCGCACGATGATGAGCATACATTGCTGTCTACTTATTGTTCACTTTCCAATGCATTACTAATCTCTTAAAAATCACTTCCTTGTTTCTAAGCTTTACTTAAAATGGCTAGGCAGGACAACTAAGCAGCAAATGCCGTCTGTCATTCGGCAACTTTCATTTCAGCGTCTTACGTAAAAATGACGGGCGCACTGAATGATGTAAGGACCTGCGCACTCCCTTATTTTTAAACTTTCCCTCTAAAATATTTAACACGTTCTCCAACCATTTTTCCACGATGTCAGAGCCAGCTCCGGATTAGTTATAAACAAACTCAAAAAAGTAATTTCAAAAGTTGCTGGGGAGGGGAGCAAAGAAAGATACTTTAGACAACGCCCTTAGTGATGGGGTGCTTACACAAAGCACAAGTGCATGGAAGACAGATGAAAGATACCCTTCCTTTAAATAAATAAATAAAAAGCAATGTGCCTGAACTTGGCGAGTTTAAATATGAGAAACGTCAAAACAAGAGCTAAGCATGTGTGCAAATGCCAGTCCTTTAAAAAAAATATACTTGCTTTAATTTTGCTTTTCGGTCAAGTTAATGCTGTAATGATGATGACCCTCCCCCGTGTTCTCCCCTCCTTACACGAAAGAAAAAGGCAGTCAAAAGTCCCATAATGCCCAAGTGCTATTGATCCAGCAGGGACCTCCCCTCTCCAAAGCCTAGCAAGCGGTGCCTTCTCCCACAGCCTGGAACTGGAGACTATGGAAGACAATCTTACTCAGCTAGGAATGAGGGCCAAAGAAGAAGACTCTTCTACGCCAAGGAAAACAGAGCGTCTCATAAATGCTTGGTGTCCAGAGCAGCTGCTTCACGGCCCCCCTCGCAACACGCCACTTCCAACCTCCCAAGACTAACATTTGCGCCCGCAATGACTCCAGGAGCCACAGTTGCCAACTGAGCAGGGAAGAAGAGGGAGAGGAGCAGCCTGCCTGCCCTTGCTCCCCCCCCCACACACACACCTCCGCTAGCAACCGTTCCCTATATTAGCGTGTAAAAACACGCAACCGTGGGCGCAAGTCGACGGACAGCGCTTTTTACCACAAGGGCTTTTCTGTACATCCCAGGTCAAGGGGGCTCTCGAAGCGGCCGGTCCAAAAAGTCGGCAACCCCCGTCCCCTCCCCGCGGCTTTCCCCCTCCTGCGCTTCCCCGCCTCAGCCCCGCCACCGACCCGCCTTTTCCCTAAAAGTTCCTTTCGCTGAGGGGGAACTTGGAGCCCCCCCCCGGAGCTGTTCGGCATCCGGCCACCGTTCGCCCTCCTACGGAGAAGCCGCGAAGCTCTCGGGTCCCTCACCGCCTCCTCCGGGACTCACCCTAAGGCCGCTCCACGACGCCCAGCAACTCCCGGCTAATTACGGGGGGCGGGGCGGGGTGGGGAGGACGGGGCGCTTAACAACCCCGGCGGCTCGTCGCCTCCATCTTAGCGAGGGCGGGAAGGCAGCAGGCCTCGGTTTCCGCCCAGCCTCTCAACATGGATACCCGCGCACTTCCGCCCAGGCCGCAGGGATAGGCCAGCGCCCACGTGCCTATGGCGGGACCAGCGACACGCGGGAACAGCTTACAGAGAGTCTCCCGCCAAGTCACGCACTACACCATAGAGGTTAAAGGGAAACAAAGGCTAGAGCGGAATGGCGGGCGGGTAGAGTGGAAGCCACAGGGATAAGGAGGAGAGAGATGCTCACCTGCAAGAGGAGCTTGCTTCGTCGCACGAGGCGGGCTGCCCACGCGCGGGGTGTAATTGCTGCAGGTGATTGGCAGCAGCTGTCCCCTGATTGGGGTGTTTCCCCCGCGCCCAATTCGGATCTTACTCCCAAGTGGGAAAATTGGGTTCAGTCTCTGAGTCTTTAAAAGCGCGATATTGGTTGTATGTAAACCAGTGGAGCACGAGGCTTCCCCACGGAAATATGCTCCGCGTTTAGTCTGGGAGGAGACGATTTCAGTTAGACTGGCTTCTTCTGCACTGGGAATCCGGTGTAGTCCCAACCCCACCTGACTTTGTTTAAAAAATTCACCCGGGAAAAGCTGACTGGGAAGTCCAACCAGCGTCCAGAGTTCCCGGGAGGCTCCTCTGTCGGTTAGGAAGAAGCGGGAGATGCTAACTGAGTAATTCTGAGCAAGGCGGCTGCTAAGCCAGGTATTTATTAGAAATACTGCTGCAACAGGGTCCCCACTCTCAACTCGCAGGAAGGAGAGAGAACCTGAACAAAAAAAAGGTTCCATTTATACCCGTTGATTTGGGTGGTCTATAGGTGTGCACCTAGAAAATGTCAGGCCAGTGTCACTGAAGGGGAGGCACCACATGTAAGGTTTTTACAGGTCATGAGTTTATCAGTACATCCCAGGTGTTCCTTTGCAAAAAGATAACAGGAACAATAGTCTTGCATTGTTCTACAATTGTTTCCCTTTACAGTGAAGAGATTTGCATGAGATAGCCAACTAGTTCGTGAATTTGCATGTGATCTGACAGATCACCACTTCTTGTAACCTTCCCTCCCCACCTTTTCCCACACTGTGACATGAGTGAAATAAACTTTGTGTGTAAACTTTATCATTGTTGCATTATTATTTTTCAGGTTATTTCAAAAAGGAATTGAATGTTTCCCTTTTGAATTGGAATATTGCTGGTTTTGCATAGCTGAACCTGTTTCCTAGACACGGTGGCGCTGTTGAATTCCTTTAACAGTTACAGTGTAGATAAGCAACACCTAGCTTTTGGGGTTCATTTGAACGGGGAGCGTTTATGTACATGGGCCCTCTATAATTGTGTGAGATGAAGTTAACAGTTTGCAATGTTAACAGCGGATTACATTGCAGGGTAAATTATCTAAATTAAATAAATTATCTAAGTAAATTATCTTTTAGCAATTAGGGCCAGCTAGAGTGGGGTGTCAGGAGGCTCACTTCATCTGCAGCCTCAATCTCAAAGAGAGCCTCAAAATTAGGCACTTGTTAATTTTTATTTTTATTTGAAAAGTTTTGTAACTTTGAATTGGTGTAAGTAAAAAAAACTGCTCCTTTTCCCTTATGGGGTACCCAAGAGCCCATATAGAGTGCTTTTGTTCTTGTCGTTTAGTCGTTTAGTCGTGTCCGACTCTTTGTGACCCCATGGACCAGAGCACGCCAGGCACTCCTGTCTTCCACTGCCTCCCGCAGCTTGGTCAGACTCATGTTTGTAGCTTCGAGAACACTGTCCAACCATCTCGTCCTCTGTCGTCCCCTTCTCCTTGTGCCCTCCATCTTTCCCAGCATCAGGGTCTTTTCCAGGGAGTCTTCTCTTCTCCGAGTGCTTTTGTAGGTTCTCTATTAGTAGGAGAAAATAACAGAGACCAACCAGAGAATACTGAGAAGCAAAGCAGCTAGTAAACCTGATCTTTATTAACTGTTACAACAGGGTGCTCCCCTGCATGCAGGAGAGAGGAGGAGAACCCTGAGCCATGTGTGCAAGCTCTTATATAGAAAATTTTTAATTTCCCACCCTGGAGTCCAAGAACACCCCCAGAAACATCATACACACATCACAGAAGGGGTGTAACCCAAGACCAACCCCCAGATACAACGGTTATGGGCCCAGGGATTGAGGCCACAGACCCAGTGCCAGCAGAGGAAGGACTGGGGGCTGCTTTTGCCCCGGTTGGGGTCTCCTAAACTGGCAGTGTGAAGCAAGCCTCTTCAGCGACGGGAGGGAGAAAAGCTGCGAGGAGACAGACAGCGAGTAAAGCCTGTGCCTAAGAGCAAAAGTAGGCAGGCCGGACTGTTTGTGCAGCTGCCAAAGCAGCTCACACAGAGAAGCTTTGATTTATGACTGCTTCTGAGTGTTCCTGACTCCATTTAATCTCTGGGACAGAGAATGAACAGGAATGAATCTCAAGTCCCTGAGTTACATAGAGGGAATGCCTGATGCGTCAGGTCTTTGCTGAGAAAGTAGCCTTGATTTATGTGCTACAGAAGGGAGGACATACCCCGATGCTTATGAAGCTGGATTCGCGCAGCAGCAAGCTTTGCCAGGACAATAGCTGTATGTGGAACATCAGCTATGGAGGAGGGAGCAGTTTCCCCTGATGCCGCGTTGAAGTAGCAGGCATGAACTTTGAGAAGATAGAATTCTTCTCCTGCATTCCCTGCGTTTGGGAATGTGGGGGAGCAGTGATTTTGTTCCCGAAGCTACAAAAGCAGTTTGATGCTGTGTCTGATGCCAACAGCCATAGAGTATGTTCGGCAGGAATTTCATCTGCGACACACTTGGACATTCCAAGATGGCGACAGGCTATCTAGGATGCCAGAAAAGTTTGGAGGGCTGGGCTTTGCCCTCTCCGATGCCCACATGATGTGGGAGGCAATGGTTTCTGAAGCTAGGGGCTCCAGTCGTGTTTGGAGGTGTTTTGGAGGAAAATTGCATTGTTTCCTGTTCCAAGAGAGGACTCTCCAGAACAGAAGGAGAAGGGGAACTGATTGTGATGTCATCCCAACCATCACTGCAACCAGAAGGTGGCGCTGCTGAGGTTGAAGCAGTGGAAAGTTTTTTCCTGTGAGAAGTTTGGACAGATTCCAAAAGTCAGGAAGGTTTGCAGCATTTCCGACAGGCGACATGAAGCAAGGCCAGAGATGCAGAGCTTCAACACAGTTGGTGACCAGCTGTTCCAGGACACAAATGCAGGAATCTTTTGTGCTAGATTCCGAGGCGAAGGCACACCTTTGTGGAAGATGGAACTGGTTCACCACATGTACGCCACAGAAGGATTCAATCCACCAGTCGAGTGGAGATTCCTTGGAGGTGCATAGCACTGGACTGTGGAACTGAAAAGCTATAACGTTGTGATGTCTAACATGTTTTTCATTCCAGGTCGAGAAGCCCAGGTGATGCAGCGTGGCTGTTCTGTTTATGGCAACAAACAGAACGCAACCATCCAGAAGAGCGAAAGCAACATTTTACATTGTGATGTTTATTGTGTAAATGGTTTGTTCTTGCTATGTTATAATGTAAACACAGGGGATGGTGGAATGGTTCAAGAGACACGTAATGTTTTGTCTGTTAACCATGTTTTTCATGCAGGTTGTAAGCATGAAGCTCCCCGATTGCTGGTGACTGACACAAAGATGGTCAGGTGTACCAGTGCTCAGGACAAAGCAAAAGGGGGAGGCAATATGGGTATCTTGGTGATGATGGCAAGTGACAAGGCAAACCCGGAAAAAGCCAGGATGCCAATGAATGGGTCTGACATGTGGGTTGAGACGTCACAAGGCAGGGAGCATAGATTCTTCCTGTGGTATGGAGGCTTGTACAGGGTACTAAAGCCTCATACCAAGCTGATTTTACTCACTGGGGATGTTGAGTGCAGAGCAGAGCGGGGCGGGGGAGGAATGTGTGTATGCTACCCCATTGCTGAAGACTTAGATACTAAGTCTGTTGCTCTTATAAACAGCAGGCGCACTGAGGTGAGTTCCACTGATACGGTGGAGGAGATGCGCAGATCAGTAGAAGCTATACACACACACACACACATACACACACACACACACACACACAAAAAACATATTTATATATATGCGGTGCACCCCAGATCCAGCTAAGACCTAGACCCAAGCTGCTATTATAAGAATTTTAAGGACTTAGATATATAATAAATGTTCATAAATGTACCAAGCAAACACGTACATAAATATATAAACCACATGTCTGGAGCAGCACAAGAATACAGTCCTGAAACCATTTTGACTCTCAAACTGACCAAATGTTTCACTGCAAGGAGGGAGGTGGTGAGGGAGCCTTCCCATTGTCTCAGGAATTCAGTGATTACCATCTCAAAGGAATGTCCAGACTACCATGAAAGGCAATCAGATAAGGCATTATCAGATAATCTGGCAGACAGGAGATAAACAAAGCACTCAGATTTCTGTTGTAAACCGCCTTTTCTGTGATGTAGGTATGATGTATCTGGGCGTGGTCTTGAGCTCCAGGGTGGGGAATTTCAAAATGTCTATATAAGGGGAGGCACACCTTTGTTCTGGGTCCTCCTCTCTCCTGCCTGTGAGGGGAGCACCCTGTTGCAACAGCGTTAATAAAGATCAGGCTTGCTATCTGCTTTGCTTCTCAATATTTTGTTTACAACACTGCAAAGGCGCATCAAGGGGGTAAAATATGTCGCTGGCTTTTGAAATGGGCTCTAGCCTACAGCAGCTCATTAATGAAAATGTGTTCATGTTGTATGAGATGCCACAAGGCTGCCCCTATCGCATTGCAAGCTTGCCACCAACAAACAATGAGGCAGATCCATGAGGTGAGCAATAACCTTCGGGGCCTCGAGCTGCTGGTTACTGCAAACGACTCGGGCGAAAGGAAGGTCTCTAACCCTGCCCAGTTTGACGGAGCGGGACTGGGGAGCAAGGGGGATTCGTTCACTGCTGCCCCGCACATGGCGGCTTCCCTCCAGATCCGGAAGTGGAGGCTCGCGCGGAACGTTGGCTTTCTGCGCGTCTCTTTGCCAACCGGGGAACCTTTTTGTCTTTATGGGCTCCAAGGGAGCCCTTTCCATCGCCCGCTAGGAAAGCAAAACTAGGGGAGCTGCTGCAGCAGTTCTTGCATGCATGCTGCAAACCGAGGTCCCTAGGCTGCGCCTGCGCAAATACTGACTTATTTATTTGTTTTGCTCCCTGCCAAGCAGTGTGCATAGAATAACCCTGAGCCGCTGTGCAAATTAATATACCATGGGCAGTTGTTTGTGGGTGTTTTTATCAATGCAAAACTGATACGCTGTTTCCCGAAACGGGGGCTGGCAGGCGGAAATGGGGGCAGGATTTATTTTACGGGGGAAATAACCAACCTCCGTTGCTCTGATTGGTTATCGCAGGGCAATGGGGGTAATTAGCACATTGCGCGCTCTCCATGAGCTTCGCTTTCTCTAGCGCCGCGGTGGAGAAGCTCAGCACGGAGCCCGGATAGCTCAGTCGGTAGAGCATCAGACTTTTAATCTGAGGGTCCAGGGTTCAAGTCCCTGTTCGGGCGGACTCCGTTTTTTTTATTAAAAAAAAGCTTCATTAAATTTTCTGTTTTAGTGTTCTTACTACTTTCTGCAATCCGATTTCCCTTGAATAGTCTTTTTCGCTGTTATGCTAGAGACTACCTGATGGCGAGAAGCTACTCTTCTAACGTGCATTAAAAAGAAAACCCCGAGACATATTGCAAAGGAACCCTGTAACTTAATTTTTGCTATTAAAACCACCTTTTTGCAGTTTGATAGAATTATTATTTGCCATTTTCTATTAAAAATCGTACTCGCCCGAACAGGGACTTGAACCCTGGACCCTCAGATTAAAAGTCTGATGCTCTACCGACTGAGCTATCCGGGCGCTCTACAAACTTTTGTTTCCACGCTGTAGATGGTCTTTCTCGTTCATCCTGGCAACCTGTCTCTTTGTGGCTTGAGTACTGTATGTGCATCCTTTCTTCGTGCGTATAGACGTACAGATTACTTGCTCGCCCCTTTTGTTAATTTCTTGCTGCAGTGATATTTCCTTCCTGCCTCTTTTTTTTTAAAAAAATCTCTGATTCTGCATAAGTAATGAAGGAAGGAGTAAAAAGCATTGGAATAACAGTCTTCAATTTATATACTTTAAAAAAGCGAGCGTGCGGGGGCGAACCTTTTGCAAATAACAAGATACTAGCAAAGTGTTCCCCCAACTTCAGTCCCCCCCATGCGACTGATTAAACAAGCAAAGCACGTATCAAATCTCTGATATTCTTTAACACTGCAATCCTATGCCTGACTACTTAGAAGTAAATCCCATGAGTTCAGTACTACTTACTCCCAGCAGATAAGGGTGTGTATTGCAGCCTAGGGCCTCCCCTGAACAATAAAATGAATGCAACGTGGCACTTCAATGTTTCCAAAAGTCCAGCAGCCAACTGAAATATCTCGGATCAGAAGACATAGGGACTGAGCTCTTAGCTTTTATTTTCCAACGCCTGTCCTTGTTTTCAAAAGCTCTGTACATATTGTTAATCAGTCAAAGCTTCACCTTCCAGGCACAAGACAGAGATATCATAGAATAAGAGGGGAGCCTGAGGATAATCTAGCCCAACAATGCAATGCATTGCATTTCTGCAATGCAAGAATCCTAACTACCGTATTTTTCGCCCTATAAGACGCACCTTTTCCCCTCCAAAAATGAAGGGGAAATCTGGGTGCGTCCTATGGGGCGAGTGCAGGCTTTCGCTGAAGCCTGGAGAGCGAGAGGGATCGGTGCGCACCGACCCCTCTCGCTCTCCAGGCTTCAGGAAGCTCTGCGCAACCCTCGGGAGACCGGCTCCGAGGGTTGCGCAGAGCTGCCTGCAGTCCCGGGATCAGCGCAGCTCTGCGCGGCCACCGGGAGCGGGGCGCTAAGTCCCGCCCCGCTCTGGATGGCGGCGCAGAGCTGCCTGCAGTCCCGGGATCAGCGCACTTCTCCCCACCACCAGCCCCACAAGCTCGGGGGACAGCGGGGAGGCAGAGAATGCCTTCCCACTGTTCCCCAACCTGGTTCTTCCAGCCCCGCACCTGGGGGGGGGAATAATTTTTTTTTCTTTATTCCCCCCCAAAAAAACCTAGGTGCGTCCTATGGGCCGGAGCGTCCTATGGGGCGCAAAATACGGTAGATCATCCACCCACCCTCTATTTATGGTGTTAACTAGTCCCTGATGCCAGGCTTGTCCACACAGTTTAATATGTGTTTCTTCTCCTATTCAATTTGCTTGGTCCGCATGACATTGCCCTCAAACAACAACCCTCTCTATGCTTTCTCCCTGTAAATCTGGGTTTACCTGGATTTTGCGTGGATAAATTGAGGGAAATCATGCTCTAGTCCTTCCACTTCAGGTTGCAGATGAATTGTTTTTAGTGTGGATGCATAAGTCATCACTTTCTGCTGCTCCCCATTCCATGCTCCTTTATTTACCAGGGATTTTATTTCTTTTCTGACTGTGCTTGTAACTATGGGAAGTTTTTGAACATGGGGTAAGTTCCTACACACACACACACACACACACACCCTCAGATTTGGACAAAAGCAGAAAACTGCAAAGGTAAACAACATTAAAATAAAATTCTTCACCAGATGAACTGCCACCTAAAAAGTGTGTGCTGAGAATTTACAATTGCTTTCAATTCTTTTCCATTCCAGCATGCTAGTAAGGGTGCATTGGAAATTTAACTATAGGTATATAGAGTGCACAGATTTGCACAAAACCAGAAAAAATGCGCTAGCTAATTTACAATTGCCTGTGTTTTTGCATACTTCTTGGCCAAGGATATATCTTTTTTAAGCATGGTGTGTGTGCGGTTTTCTGTGCTCATGCCCTGTTGGTACTTAATTGGCATGATAGAATCAACAGATTAGAAGGCAGTGACAAACGCAAAAAATAACATCCACTGGTTTGAAGGGGACAGACCAATGCTGCTACTTACATACAGATTCAAATACATGTGGGTGTGAACGACTCTTATTTGAATGTGGGAAATGAAGGTTATCAAGCAGTGCTCGAAGGTGGACAAGCTGTAGCTGTACCTCTCCTGAAGGAACAGGTTCATAGCTTGGGGGTTCTCCTGGATACATTACTGTCCCTCTAAGAGATGTTGAGTGGGCAGCAATGAGAAAAGAGAGTCTTTTCAGTGGTGGCCTCCTGTCTCTGCAATGTTCTCTCCAGTGAGGCCAGCTTGGCATTGAACCTATTATTGGAGGTCATATTAAGACCTTTCTCTCCTCCCAGACATTTAATGGTATCTGCCGTGTTTCATAAGCTACTTTTTTCTGTTGTGCATTATTGGCCAGCTGGTGGATGGATATATTACAGTATAGTGGGGTGCTTTTAAAAGATATTGTACTGTTCCTGTGTTGACTTTGTTGCAGGAATTTATGTATAGGTTGGGGGGTTGCCCCTCCAGCAGATATCATGCACATGCACCCCACTACCAAAATCAGCACAATTACTTTTGTGACTTTTGTGATTTGTCCCCACAAAACACTTCATCACAGTTTCTTCCAGTGTATTAAAGGGACCTCTGCTGCACAATACCAAATGTAACAATTCACTGATAAAAGTATCTATGTACTGGCTCACTGGGAAAACTTCAGAAATTCATATAGACATGTGAGCTCAGCTACTCAGCAGCCCTTCTGCCTGAGTGATAATCCCTGGCATCTTGATACCTGAGTGCCAGACAGGTAGCCTTCCAGAAATAAAAAACCCAGATGAAGACAAAAGGGTGTGATTAACTTGGCTGGGAAACAGGGAAATGTAAATATCTATTTTGTTTCACTTGATGGGTGTTTGGTGGAGGGCAAGGGGAGGAATGGGGCAGGGTCCAGGATGCTCAGATTACTGCCACCAGACCTCCCCTTTCATTATGCAACCATGATGTATTAGTGATGTAGTTTGGGGGGGTGTAACATGGGGATTAGTAAAAAGGTAAAGGTACCCCTGACCATTAGGTCCAGTCGCGGATGACTCTGGGGTTGTGGCGCTCATCTCGTTTTATAGGCCAAGAGAGCCGGCGTTTGTCCACAGACAGCTTCTGGGTCATGTGGCCAGCATGACTAAGCCGCTTCTGGTGAACCGGAGCAGCGCACGGAAATGCTGTTTACCTTCCCGCTGGAGTGGTACCTATTTATCTACTTGCACTTGATGTGCTTTCGAACTGCTAGGTTAGCAGCCAATAAAAGTTTGGGTTCTCTTTTGTACGGGGCTTCCACTTTGTTTCACCTGGTGGCAGGTGGGAATCCTGTTGCAACAGTCTTCAATAAACAATAAACAGCCTACTGGCTGCTGTTTTGCTCTGGTATTCCTGGCTGGTGTCCTTGTTTATTGTCCAAGGGAGCCCTCAGATTTCTCCGTTAACAACTTGAGTTTAAAATTCTGTATGGTTTTTTTTTATAAGCCACCTTTAGACTTTCTAAGTATAAGGCATCTGAGAAATGCAATGGGACAAATTCCAAATTGTGCTCTTCCAATTGTTCCACCTGTGCAAGAAACTTGCCAGATGGAAATATCCCCCATACTCCCATACACCACATGCTGTTCTTGGGGTTCTCGGTCGCAACCCCCCAAGGTTGATTTTAGGGCATGGGGAGGGAAGGGGGGGGGGAATCCTGTTGCACAAACAGAAGTCTTCTGGCTTTCTGTTCTCAGACGACAGGAGTGCTTATCAGAAGCCTTGGATGGCACGGGATAACCGCAGTGATCGCTGTACAAATACAATGAAGGGACTAGCGCAGCTACCCCTCTGGAAAGAATACTGTTGTAGACTCAGAGTTCTGGCTTAATGGTCACTTACTCTTATTTGTTTGCTCTTCAGTGCATTGTTTGGTTCTTTCCACGAGGGGGCAGGTTTTACCAGCAGATTGTGTGACTCTTAAGGGCAAGAGATTCAAGCAATCTGCTTGAAAGTAGAATTAGCACCATCTGAAGAAGCACTACAGACAAGCAGACTTTCAGCATATGCTACTTACATTGCAGCAAATGTATAATATTGATCGCCTTACCCCATTTTGTTTTCTTCTGCAGTGTCTGCATCGCACCTCAGTGTCACTCCGTTTTGGACATGAATAATATACTGCCTTTACATTGGCAGTTTGAAATTCATTTCCGATTTAGCAAAGCGTTTTTAAGCTTCCATGAGACGTAGCTGCGGGTGGGTTAGAAGATCTGCAAGCATCAGTGACAAATGAAGAGTGCAGATGATTCCAGGCTTCACAAGCCTTCCTCTTTCCCTAAGACTTGTGAGTTGCACAAATGTGAAGCTCTAGGCCATGGGTAGGCAAACTAAGGCCTGGGGGCTGGATCCGGCACAATCACCTTCTCAATCCGGCCCGCAGATGGTCTGGGAATCAGTGTGTTTTTACATGAGTAGAATGTGTGCTTTTATTTAAAATGCATCTCTGGGTTATTTGTGGGGCCTGTCTGGTGTTTCTACACGAGTAGAATATGTGCTTTTATTTAAAATGCATCTCTGGGTTATTTGTGGGGCATAGGAATTCATTCTTTTGGCGTAAATTTACGGACTATTTGAAAAGTAATTGTGATTGGCGTAAATTTACGGACTATTTGAAAAGTAATTGTGATGATCAGATTACATTTGTAGGTTTGCAGGAAGTTTTGTGAGGTGAATAATTTGAATTATTGCATAATTGGATGAAAAGGAAGATGTTAGTTAAGATAACTAAAGGCAATATGAATTTAAGAAATGCAGAAGAAATCATAAAAATGGGGGATCATCAGAGATGCTGATGGAAGTCCAAAAGACTGTATAAGATGTGAAATTTTGTGGAATGTATGACAATTAATATGTTTTAAAATGAATAAAAATTATTTTTTAAAAAAGGAAATAGCTTCACCTGGTGAATGACTGCGTGGAGACTTTGCCATGGTGTTTGTATAGGAGTGTGTGTGATAGTTTTGGTGTTGCTTGTACTAAACTGCTACATTCCTTTTTTTCCCCTTCAGGTTTTGGAAGCTGAAACAAATTGCCATACGAAACAGAATCCGAAAATCCAGCAAAAGGACTAAATGAATTTTGCTGCTATCCCAGCCCTTAACACATGTACTGGAAGATCATTCAGAGAATTTTGCCTCACCAAGTTGAGATAACGTGCACTCAGAATTACATGAACATGTATGTGTTCAGGATGTGTGTGTGTGTGTGTGTGTGTGAGTGTGTGTGTGTGTATAAAGGCTGTGTTCCTCTCAGCTCTACATCAAAGAAAGAAAGAGGCTGGGGCGATTATTATGGATGTGCATTACCATGTCCTCATCACAGCCAGCCCATTTATTAGTTGTATCAGTGACAGCAACCTCAGCTGGCATGTCGTGAGATCAGCACAATAAATGGCCACTTAGTTACAAGCACACAGGGGCTCATTTTCTCTGTGTGCGTTGACGTTTTCATTTTAATTAATCCATTTCTGGGACATAATCCCAAGCTGACAAGCCAGAGGTAAAGACTGTCTCTTGGCAGAAGTATTTTTTTGTTTATTACATTTCTATTCTTTGCCTAACCCAAGGAGCCCAGGGCAAATTCACACTTCTCCCTCTCCCCAAACACCATTTTATCATCATAACAATCCTGAGGAGGAGGTTGGACTGAAAGAGGATGACCGACCCACTGAGCTTTAGGGATAAATGGAGAACTGAAACCCATCTTCCCTAAGTACAATGCTTGAAACACAATATATTTGATTTGTATTTTGTTTTGTTATTATTTTGCATTTCATTATTATATTGCAGAGTTTTGATTTTCCTTGCTGTAAACTGACACTAGGGATGTTAACTGCAGACAACAGGCTATAAATAAATTGGTTTTGTTGTTGTTAGGATTGTAGGAAGCTGCCCTATGTCGAATCATGCCATTGGTCCATCTAGCTCAGTACTACTTACACTGATTGGCTGCAGCTCTCCAGGGTTTGGGGCAAGGGTCTCTTCCAGCCCAACTTGGCCAGGAATTGAACAGAGGATGATGATAGTTGTTACACTGATGAAACATCTAAGATGACTTCTTCATTTTTCATTTTCCAGTGCCCTTAACATTCTTAGAGCAACTCCAGTCATTCATTACAAATTGTTGAAATGTGTTATTTAAGCCATTAGTCAGAATAACCTTCACAATGTCCATATGCTGTTTACACTCTTCCATACTGGATTGGATCAAGAACGGCAACCAACCCCCATCATTTAGCCCAGACACCAAGGTCCAGGACCTTATGATGGTTCCCTCACTGCGAGAAGTGAGGTTGCAGGGAACCAGGCAGAGGGCCTTCTCCGTAGCTGCGCCCACCCTGTAGAATGCCCTCCCATCAGATGTCAAGGAAATTAAAAACTATCTGACTTTTAGAAGACATCTGAAGGCAGCCCTGTTTAGGGAAGTTTTTAATATCTGAAGTTTTATTCTGTTTTTAGTCCTCTGTTGGGAGCTGCCCAATGGGCTCCCAGATTGGCGGGGTATAATAAATAATAATAATAATAATAATAATAATAATAATAATAATAATAATAATAATAATATCAGTGATCCTCAAAGACCATCCCTACCCTACCAGCCCAGAATGTATCTTGACTGTGACCTAGATCAAAGTACAAATTCCTCTCATGATGATCAAGGGTTAGATATTGATAGAACTATTCCTTTTCCCCATACGCCCCATACACACTCCGATCTTTTGCTCTGAGATTGATTAATATTGTGGGGCTCAAAAATCCCGCTCTTTCATTTTCCTGATGATCTGCTTGCCCTTAAGCTTCAGATGAGGACACAAGTGAAGACTGCAAATGTAATCCTCTCAGTCAGGCTTGTTGAGAAATACGTCTTACAGAGTTCAGCAGAGGTGACCTCCCTAGGAAATATCCATAGGATTGCGATCTAGGTAATTTTCCACACTAACCCTTTTTTTCTGGTATCGACAACATCCTTTGCTCACACATGAACCAGAAGCATCTATCCCAATCCAATGCATTCCCGTGTTTTGCCCATTCTTCTCCTGTTCTGGTGGTGGTGGTGTTTGGTTGTCGGTTTCCTCCCTTCTAAGTGCTTGACCATCATGGTTTATCAAACAAACAACACAAGAACAGTACAAGGCTTTCAGGTGTGAACTGACTGATGCTGTTGACTCAGCTGGTTCGCAGGCCTTACTTGTGATATAGCTGCCTCCCTTGTTTGGCAGCCTCATCACCAGAGCCGTCTTTCCCATTGGTCTTAGTGGTTTGCTGCGTCAGGGTGCCGGCCTCTCAGGGGCGCCCTAGCGAGTGGGGGAGGGGGCTGCGTGGCTTTGCTGGCAGCCTCCCCTTTCCCTGCACGCCTGCCAGCTGCGCCCCGCCAACTACAGTGGTACCTCGGGTTAAGTACTTAATTTGTTCCAGAAGTCCGTTCTTAACCTGAAACTGTTCTTAACCTGAAGCACCACTTTAGCTAATGGGGCCTCCTGCTGCTGCCGCGCCGCCAGAGCACGATTTCTGTTCTCATCCTGCAGCAAAGTTCTTAACCTGAGGTACTATTTCTGGGTTAGTGGAGTCTGTAACCTGAAGCGTATGTAACCTGAAGCGTATGTACCACTGTATATGGCTGGCGGGTGTGCAGCTTTCTTCCCAAGCCTCCGCAGGAGGAGAGCGATCCCCGCAGAGGCTTAGAATGGAAGCTGTATGCAGCTTCCCTCTCAAGCCTCTGCATCTGCTAAAGACGGGGTCTTTATCCTCCTCCTGCTTCCTGGCATGCAACCTTCCTAACCTGCCTTCTCAGGCGCCCCCGATGCCAGGCTTACCACTGTCCCTTCCTCTGCTCTTCAGTGAAATTGACAGGATGGGGGTGTGACGTTACCATATGAGAGTGCTGGAGGTGAAATAGTTAAACAGGTTACCCTATCAGAACCTGGGGGGTGGAGTCAGAGGGACTATAAAACCAGCTCTGGGAGGGGCAAAGGGGTGTGTTCGTTGGGAGGTTGGTTTGGAGTGGGAGTGAGCTGAGATACAGTTTGTGGATAGGTTGAGTTAGTGTAGCGAAATAGGCTGAGTCAGGAACAGTGAGGGACTAGGCAGACAAGTAAATATCTGAGAGGTGGTTTAGTGAGTGAGAGCAGGTAGCAAAAGTTATAGGTCTGGATAGGCACCCCATGACTGTAATTGACTGATACTGTTTATGAAACCACACGCTTGTTAAACTGTAATAAATAAACAAAAGTTTATGTTTCAATTTAATCCTGACTGGACTCAGTATTGTCCGAGGTAGGGCCTGGGTGGTGGCAGCGAGAAATAAAGTGGTGACACAGGGATCAATAGACAGTGAAACGTCCGGGAACCCTGTGTGATTGCCACAGGGCGGGGAGCCTTTCCTGTTCTTTACCTCAAAAAAGAAAGAAAAAACTCTGATTGAGAACACACATGCACTTTGATGCAAATATATCCTAAAAGACCCCTATCCTGACAGCAATAAGGCAGGGAAAGGATGTGAATTCTCAGAAAGGATGTGCCAGGGGCAGAAGGAGGCAGAGATAGGCAAGTTAGTTCCCACCAAGGTTCTGCAAAGTAACGCCGCTCTCCGCTGCACTGCCTATCTGGGGTTGCAACATTGCCTGCTTCTGTCCCTTTGCCCTTCCTTGTACTTGAAAATATTCATTTTTGTTAATGCGTGGGGTTATGTTCTGCTGCTGTGCACAATCGCCAAACAAAGTTAATGCTACTTTAGGGTTAGTTTCACATCAATAACCTTTCGTTAATGCAAAACTAGCACTAACTCTGTTCCGTTCAGCGCGGCAGCTGCTGTCCTCTGGATGCACCCCCTAAATTTCTCTGAAGGTCAGTTGCCAGACAGCATGAGCTGGAGAGAGTGATGTTGCACATGTGTCCTGATTGCGGGATTCCCATGGGTATCTAGTTGGCCACCACCAGAACAGAATGCCAGTTTAGATAGGCATTTGGACGCATCCAGCAGAGCTCTTCACGTTCTTACCTCTTGTTTTGAGGAGGCTTGGCCATTTCAGGACCAAAGGTCAACTCCTTTAATCCATTTAAAGCCTGTCATCGAAAGAGGTAAATGAATCTCAGCAGCAATAATTTTATTTGTTAAATTTGGCTGCGGAAATTAATAGGGTTATGGAACCAGAAGCAGATTTCTGTGTGTAATAGTAGGGCTTTTAAACTCGGGTACCAAAGAACATCATAAACCATTTGATGATGTCTGTTCCACAGAGTAGGCTTATTATTGCATTATTTACTAGGTTTTGTTTGAAACATGTCAGTGTTGATCGTGCTCTAGCGCAAGTCACTCCCGTATCTGGGAAATGGCCAACTTCATTCAACTCGGGTCTTCATGCAAACTAAAAAATCATCACCATTCTGATGAAGTGGTCTCAGGCCCACAAAAGCTTATGCCACAGTAAATATGTTTGTCTTCAGAGTGCAATAGGGCTACCCCAACTACCTTCCAGAATTGTCATTTGGGGCCTCCCAATGTCTGTAAACATCTATCAGAAACCTGTTTCGGAATCTTACTCTTCAAACTATTATGGGAAAAGCAAAATCTTCCATCCAACTTCTCTTGTTAACTAGGACCAATCATGTAATTACCATCAGCAAAAGGAAATACAACAGCCCAGTAATGAGAGGAGTTGTTTAATGAGAATTGATTTGGATGTGTTGGCAAGGTTAGGCAACGCTGTGTTAAACAAATGTTACCTCTGACTTTCCAGTCATTTTCCTCACTGCAAAACGTCCAAAGGTTTTTTGGTGGGTGGAGAAGTGGGCTTGTTGTGCAAGAGCACCAAATCGACTTAAATTGTGCAGCCTGAATTGACTAGTATTATATGACTGAATCTCACCCCGAAACAGTGACATCTTGAAGAAATGAGATGAAGTTGCTGTTTCCTTTTTAAATATTTTGAGCTGTTGCTGGTCTCTTAATCATTTCAACGGGGCCTTCCACAAAACTCCTTGGATCGTGTCCCCAGCAGGAAACAGAAACATCTTAACGGTAATTTATGTTTGCATGCATGCCTGCAAGAACTGCAGATATGGCGAGTCTATGGACTCGGAGACGAGCAGAGGCGCAAAGAACTTTGCCGTGTGAAATGGAAGGGGGCCTGTCGGTTCCCCCGCGCGCAATGCAGCAACAAACTCCAGCGGATGAGCTTCTGCAGAGCGGCGGACACGATCGTATGCCTTCGGCTCCTCCACAAAAGTCCAGAAAGCAGCCGGAGCCCTTTTTAAAGCGCCAGGGTTCACGGCGGCCGTGCGCGAGGTCTCCAGGAGATGGCGCGCGCCTTTGCGGCGCCTCGCGTCCCCATTGTCTCGCTCGCTCGCATCGCCCGCCTCGCTTGGCTGTGCTGGGAATCTGCAGCTCGCCGCTTTCGCTCGCCAGCTCCCCTCCGAAGAAGAGACCCGTTCCCGGAGCTGCTGCTTGGATTTTAATGCCAGATGCACGAGGATTAGCAGATCGCCCCGAGGAGCTATCCTGGAATTACCACAGGAGGAGGCGGAGGAGGAGGAGGAAAGGGGGGAAAGGAAAAGGCATTGTGGAAGAGAGAGAGAGAGAGAGAGGAGAGGGAGGGAGGCGCGCAGGGAAA
Organism: Podarcis vaucheri; assembly: GCF_965113315.1. Classification (NCBI taxonomy): domain Eukaryota; kingdom Metazoa; phylum Chordata; class Lepidosauria; order Squamata; family Lacertidae; genus Podarcis; species Podarcis vaucheri. Next base: position 64,810,756 of record NC_138764.1, on the reverse strand, counting down.
AGACGATCGCTTGGAAACGGCAGCAACAGACCAGGAAACCGCTGGGCAGACACCAGGTAAGCTGGGAGCAAGAGGAGGCGTTTGCGAAATGGACTTAGGGAGGCACCGGCAGAGAAGATGTGCGAGACCCAGGTTTGGAAACCAACCAGTTCTCCCTTTCGCAACATGGAAATCGGGGAGGGAGGAAGCTTGTGCAAGGGAAGCCGCCTCCACTGCAGTCCCAGCCTTGGATGCAGCGCAGCAGGCGCAGCAAGCCATGGATAGCAGGTTGCGCGCATGGAGGCTGAGCCTAGCTTGCAGAGGAATGCTTCAGGAGCGGGATCCTGCTCAGTTCCTCCAATAATCTCTTCCCCAGTTGCAGCGATCTCTCTCTCTTAACAGCTAAAGCTGGCCTTACTTTAATCTTTCCCTCGGGGTTGGCCTTTCTCTCCCCACCCGTATAGCTTGAACCACATGTGCTGGGCTCTCCTTGCAAATGCCTGCTCGCTTTGCGTTCCTCCCTCTTACAAAGCGACGAGCTTTGAGCAAAGCAAAAAGCGGGGAGAACGGACCGCAAAAGGGGCGCGGTGCCGGAGGGTTGGTGGGGCGGGGGGTGGTGTAAGAGGGATAAATCCAGTACCTCGGACATGGGCAGCAGAATCTCTCTTTCTGGGCAAACTTCCCCAAGCTGACGGGACACGATGGATCTCTGACTTTTCTTAAAGTTGTAATACTAGAATCCCTCTCCTTTCTCTTCCCCGCCCCCTAATAACTCTCGGAGGAATGGACAAGAATTGCCCAAGCTTGAGCGAGAATACAAGGTTGGGCCTCTGTTCCATTTATGTTGGTTGGTTTCTGCAAAATTCCTGGGATCAATAATAATAATAATAATAATAATAATAATAATAATAATAATCTATCCCTTGGGATAATCGATTCTAGAAGCCAGCAGCAATGTTAGCACTATTATTCCTTTGTCTAGTATTATAATTATGACTACTGTCTGTGTCATGAATATGTATTTTTAAAGCCTGGCTCTTGCATTTAGGAAAACGTAAGGAGCTTACGATTCCCGTGTGTAGACTGCTTTATATGTAATTTATAGGGTTCTTACTATAATCCTGGTTAAAGTGATGAGCAGGGGAGCAGAATCCTTAATTAGAGGGTCATCCCTGTTTTTCTTTTTAGGAATGCATGGAGGGGGAAGAGCCATTGACCTACTAAGAAAAATAGTGTTGTGGGGATTTTTTTTAATCAGGCTTTGGGTTGTTTTTCCTTTGTGCCAACTGTGCTGTCAATGTCCCTCCTCCGCCCAAGCAACATAAATGCTAAACATAAAATAAAAAGCAAATGATAAAACTGGATTTGGAAAAGTGGATGTGTTCAACCGGTTGGTGGGAAAGACCATAACCTTGCACTGAAATGGGCAATAGTAGAAAGCCGTTTCCTTTACTTGCGATAAAAAGGAATCCGCAAGTTATAAAATTGCACACCGGTTGTAACTTTAGAGACCTTGGACAGTGAGACATGCTGCCTTCTCAGGTGCCAAACTGGAGCAATGTTTACATATGTGCTTCTTAGACTCTCCCTCCTTGTAGTGATGATAGACAGGGATATGATCCCTTCACAGCAAAACAAGTTTGCTGTGTGTTGATTTGATATTGGCTTAAAATGAATCAATGGCCACACTGTGATTGTGTTATAGTATGCCATATAGTTTCCTGCTTCATAGGCCTTTTATGTCACAGGTACGCTTTCCTTTAAGCATAGATGTAATCCCACCAAATGCAACGAGTCCATTCCTGACAGGGCTGTTGGAATACCTGGAAGCTTTGCTATTGATTTTCAGCAACCTTTAGAGAAAGCCAGTAGCGCTAGCATCCATGCATATATTTCATTTTAATGCCCACCAGCGGAGATTTATCTGCACTGAAATCTGATTGGCAAGGGAGGATGTCTAGCCCAGCTAGCAAGGCTGTCCTGGTCAGAGCTCATTAGCTGCATTACCATGGATTTGTGTGAAACAAAATACAGAGCATGGTTGGGATCAGGCTGAACGTTTGCAAGCATTCCCAGGAGGAAAGCTGAAATGCATTCCAAGGCCAGGGTAGCAATCATTAAAGCTCCATGCCTTTGCTGATTGAGGTGGAAAGATGTACAAAGTATGTATACATTGCTGGCTCCCTAGAATGAAAACTGCTGCCAGAGTGTACAATAGTGAGCAAAAGGAACCAGTGGCCTGACAGTGATAGAAGGTAGTTTTCTAAGTTCTTAATAAATAAGCAGATCCAGAGTGCAGGGGGGCCACAGACCAGAGGAACAGACTCTTGCACCGGGTGTTGTTTCATGGGTTTTGTTGGGAGAGGGGTTCTTGTTGATATATTTTTTTTGTATCTTTATTTTTATATCTTTTTAGATTCCTGTAGAAAATGTTCAATTTGGTTGTTTACTTTTTGATGAGTTTTATTTATTGTTTATGGCTACTTTCGTTATGTTTGTCATGCACATTTTTTCATGTTGTGAGCCGCCTTGAGCATTTTAACTATGGAAAGGTGGCATACAAATAAAATGATTAATTAACAGAATGCTGATAAACCACTTATATTCTGCATGGTGCACTGTAGGTTGCTGCTTTATATCAAGTCAGAATATTGATCTATCTCACGCAGTGTCGTCTGCACTAACTGGCAGCAGTTCTCCAGGGTTTCAGGCAGAAGTCCTTTTTTCCAGCCTGACTGAAAGTCACCAGCAATTGAACCTCCTGCCTTCAAAGCTCTTCCACTGAGTTGTAGTTCTGCTCATCTTGCATTCACGCTTTGGGTACTTTGAGCAAGGGTTGTACCTCGATGGTGGAGCACGTGCAAAAGGTTCCAGGTTGAAACCCCATCCTCTCCTGATTGGTCTGGGAAAGCTTGTCTGGAGCCCATGGAGAACCCCTGCCAATCAGTAGATAATACTGAGTTATACAGACTGGTGCTCTGTCTCTTTATGAGACAGATTCCCATGTGCTTAATCTGATGGCAGTGAAGGAGGTCCACAGCTGCTCCAGCTATAATTTGCCAAATAAGACCTACTTTAGATAATGTACGCAGGCAAATGCCATCCTTTCTTCCCCAGAGGAAAAGTGTCTGCTTGTGGTGCTTCTAGTACCTGCTCTAGCAGCCTGTGAATCAAAGTGGGGTGCTCAGCATGACAACAGGAATGGCAGAAATGGAGCATCAGTGAAAGAATAAAGCTAAGGATTTCTTAGTAGGGTAGGGTGGGATGGAACCTATGACCTAATTTTCCTAATGTAGGGTATTTCCTCAGAAGTATTACCCAGACATGAATCTGACATTGGGCTCAGTGTAGGCTCTGGGAGGCACTGCCTGAGGGACGCTGCAAAGATTTACAATTCACTCATTTATAAAAAGTCAGAGGGAAGAGAAGGCAAATGAAAGGGTAAAGCCCTGCTTCTCATGTGACGGCTGATATTCCACCTACTCTCTCTCCCACCCACCCCGGCCTTGGGTGTCCTTATTTTCACTAGGCCTTATTTCCTGTAGCCTGAAAGTATGTTTATGGCTGAATCAGGACCTGTGTTTGCAAAACACAGGAGTGTGTCACTTTAGGGCAGGACTTGACAACCCAGCCTTCTAGTGATTCAGAAAGTGAGTTGAGAGAGACTATGTGCAAGGTGCATAACCTCCAGTCATCTTGCTGTATTACCTCTCAAGGAAACTTACTTTGGCTCCATCATGCTGCCTGTTATGAATGTCATGCATTTAGGTCAGCCTTTTCCCTAACCTGTGGTGCCTCCAGATGTTCCAGGCCACAACTCCCATAATCCCCAACCACTGACCATGCTGGATGTGATTGACGGAAGCTGTAGTCCAAAACATCTAGAGTGCACCCAATTGGGGAAGGCAGGTTTAGGTGATGGTTGGAAGGATATGGCTGCGCTGATGCAGCCAAGGAAGGCTACGCCAAGGAAAGATGGGCATTCCAGTTAGGATGTTGCCTTGGATTTGGAGCCAACTCACACAATTGTGACTTTGCACACAACCACTACAACTCGGGGATGCAGGTGGCGCTGTGGTCTAAACCACTGAGCCTCTTGGGCTTGCCAATCGGAAGGTCAGCAATTTGAATCCCTGTGACGGGGTGAGCTCCCGTTTCTCTGTCCCAGCTCCTGCCCACCTAGCAGTTCAAAAGCACGTCAAAGTGCAAGTAGATAAATAGGTACCACTCTGGCGGGAAGGTAAACGGCATTTCCGTGTGCTGCTCTGGTTCGCCAGAAGCAGCTTAGTCATGCTGACCACATGAACCGGAAAAACTGTCTGCGGATAAACGTCGGCTCCCTCGGCCAGTAAAGTGAGATGAGCACCACAACCTCAGAGTCATTCGCGACTGGACTTAACTGTCAGGGATCCTTTACCTTTGCCTTTTCCTACAGCTCAGTACAGTACTATCTTAAACTTCCCATGAGGTCAGGGACAATCTGGTTAGATGCTGGCCATGATCATATACAGAAATCCAGTGACTCAGCATCCAGAGAGAGACTGGGGAATGGGAACCATAACACTGAAGCACCAAAGTCCGTTAATTTCTGCAGGAAGATGATGTTTTAAATATCAGAAGTGTTTGAACATCTTAACGCAAAAGGCCTCCAGCAGTTATCAGAGAAACTGGGATACAGTGCTGCTGATAGCCATGCCCTAATGCAGTCACACCTTCTCTAGGTTATAACAGGTAACATTTACATGTATTCAAATGCGCCTGTTCTTTTGCCTCCTCATAGTTAAAGAACCAGATTTTCAGGATTGCGCAGAAGGTGGAACAAATGTACTCAGATGGAAAATGCTTGTTATTTGAGTGCGTATATTTTTGTACAAAACCAGAGTTTGGTGGTCATTGCCAAGCAGCTGGGTGCCTAATCTTGGACTCCTCTGCAAACCTGCCCCCTTTTCTGTCTTTGTCCCAGAGGTGCAGCTGCATGCGTCTGCCGCGTGTGCATTGATATGCACAGCTGGTCAGTTCTGCAGAACTGAAACTTCTGCATCGGAAACAAAAGGTTGTGCTGAATTTGACTGTTAGGCGTGGCTTCAGGAAGTGCTGCACCAGGTAGCATAGTTGCAGAGAGATAGCTGTGCAGAGCAGCAAACCTTGCAGGGATATTTGCTTAGCTCAACACTACTAACAGAGATGAGTCAACGTCCGTCACACCTCAGAACTTCCAGGCCTGGTGGCGATACTTGCCAGTTGCACAGAGCAAGCAGGTTTCAAAGCAAGTGGAAACTGCACAGTATGTGGGAAATTATGCAGTAGATGCTGGCAAGATGTGTACCTTTGTTAGGTATCTGTTCTGCTTTCTACAGGCATGTAAGACTGAAAGGATGCAACGTAGGGGTGGGAGTGAGCCGTCTAGAGCCATCCCCGTCATGCTAATGAAACTGAGCATGAGGCTTAGCCAGGCCTCGCTCCTCAAATATAGTACAGTGGTGCCCCGCAAGACGAAATTAATTCGTTCCGCAATTTTTGTCGTCTAGCGAATTTTTCGTCTTGCGAAGCACGGTTTCCCATAGGAATGCATTGAAAATCAATTAATGCGTTCCTATGGTCAAAAAAAGTCCAAACAAAGCCAAATTTGGTACAACAACAGTTTATTAACTGCTCTTTAAAGTCACACATACTGTAAAGAGCAGTTCAAAAATTGAAGGGAAAATAAATTAACTTTATAAACATGACAGAAAAACATTTAAAAATCAACAAAGTATACAGTACATTTTCTAAGACTCTGGGGGACCACTTGAAGAAGGCTCCTCTTCCACTCTTTGCTTCTTGGTCAAGAACCTGTCCATAGTCTGCTGCTTTATCCGCCTTTTCAGCAGGTCCCTGAAATACGACATGACCCTCGTATCATAAAAGTTCCCAGCGTCATGTGCCACGTGCTTCTCATGGTGGTGTAGATCTGCAAAGGTCTGCACCTCCTTCCACCTCTGGCAAATGTCCCTCAGTCTTTCGGAGGACAGCCGTTCCTCAGTTGCTTCCTCCTCTTCCAGTGAGACCTGCTCCTGCGCAGCCTCTGCCTGCAGTTCGACCAGCTCCACGGTGGTCAGCTCGTCGTCGTGCCCCTCCACCAGCTCGCAGACGTCCTCCTCCGTGACCTCCAGGCCCATGGTCCTCCCCAAGGCAACAATGTCCTGCACCACTGTTGACTCTGGTGCATCAGAGTCACTTGGTGCCACACAGTCCGGCCACAGGCTGCGCCAAGCGCAATTCAAATTTCTCTGGCTGATCCCTTTCCAGGCCGTGTTGACCATCTTCAAGCAGGTGACGATGTCGAAGTGGTCCTTCCAGAATTCCCGCAGGGTGATGGTGGTGCAGTCAGTCACCTCGAAGCATCGCCTGAAAAGCTCCTTGGTGTAGAGTTTTTTGAAATTGGCGATGACCTGCTGATCCATCGGCTGGAGCAGTGGCGTGGTGTTAGGCGGCAGGAACATGATGTTGATGAAGCTGAACTCCTCCAACAAGTCCACCTCAAGGCCTTTAGGATGGGCAGGAGCATTGTCCATCAGAAGCAAAGCCTTCAGCGGCAGGTCGTTGTCCAGCAGGTACTGCTTGACAGCAGGGCCAAAAGCAAGATTGACCCAGTCCACAAACAGCACACGTGTGACCCAAGCCTTGCTGTTGGATCGCCACATGACACTCAGCCGCTCCTTGTCGATCTTGTGTCTCTTGAAGGCCCGTGGGTTCTCCGAGTGGTACACCAGCAGGGGCTTGATCTTCAGGTCGCCGCTTGCGTTGGCACAGAAGAGCAGGGTCAGACGGTCCTTCATGGGCTTGTGGCCAGGCAGCCTGGACTCCTCCTGAGTGATGAAAGTCCTTTTGGGCATCCTCTTCCAAAACAGCCCGGTCTCGTCGCAGTTGAAGACCTGCTGCGGAACGTAGCCCTCCGTCTTTACAAGCTCCAGGAACTCCGCTGCAAACTCTTCAGCCGCAGGAACATCAGAACTGGCAGCCTCTCCATGCCTGACCACGCTGTGGATGCCAGATCTTGTCTTGAACCGGTCAAACCAACCTCTGCTAGCCTTGAAGACTTCTGGCTCGGCTGAGGTTCCTGGCTGTTCCCGGACGAGGTCTGCGTGCAAGGCCTTGGCCTTCTCACAAATGACGGCCTCAGACACTGTGTCCCCTGCACGCTGCTTCTCTTCTATCCAGATGAGCAGCAACTTCTCGACCTCCTCCAGGACAGCTGGGCGGTTCTTCATGATCCTGGTGACTCCCTTGGCTGCATCAGTCGCCATGATCTTCTCCCTCATCTTCAGGATGGTCCCGATGGTCGATGGGTTCCTGCCGTACTCCCTGGCGATGTCCGTCACACGCATTCCGCTGTCGTGCTTCCGGATGATGTCCTTCTTCATTTCCAGCGTCACCTTCTCCTTCTTCCTCTCGCCGGCCACCGCAGCAGCAGTCTTCTTGGGTCCCATGGCAGCACAGGTCCTACCTTCGTAAACTAAGAAACAGGAAGAAAAATCAGTGATGTGCTTCAAACCCAAAAAATACAGAAGCACCCAGCCACCCACCACACAGAAATTAAAACCCAGAACCAAGGCCTTCCTTGAATCCCAAGCACCCCAACCCCAAATCCAAAATCCCAAAACCCCCAAAAAAGTTTTAAAAGTTTAGCTTACCAAATGGATGAAAGAGAAGTTCTGGAAAAGCTTCAACAATCAACCACCGAAGTCCTCAGGAACCTCAAATGGCTGCAAAAAAAGTTTAGGAAAAGCTTCAAAAAGGCTTCAAAAATGTCTTCGAAAACCTCAACTGCTCCCACAGACACGCACCAACCCACCCACAACACAGAAATTGCAAACCCCTCCCCAACTGCTCCCCCAGCCCCTCCCCTACTGCTGCAAACCCCTCCCCAACTGCTTCCCCACCCAGACAAAAAAAAATTTCAAAAAATAACAACATGGCCAGCACTCGGAAATTCAAACTCAGAAAAAAAATTTCAAAAATAAACAGCCATGCCTAGTGGTCACAGAAAATCATAAAAATTCCAAAACACCCCCACAAGCCCCCAGATTTCTTCAGAAACCTCCCCCACTGTTCCCCTAGCCAGCCAGCACTCAGAAATTCAAACACAGAAAAAAAATTTCAAAAATAAACAGCCATGCCTAGTGGTCACAGAAAATCATAAAAATTCCAAAAAAAGGCCCACAAGCCCCCAGATTTCTTCAGAAACCTCCCCCACTGTTCCCCTAGCCAGCCAGCACTCAGAAATTCAAACACAGAAAAATTTTCAAAAATAAACAACCTGGCCCAATGGTCACAGAAAATCATAAAAATTCCAAAAAAAGGCCCACAAGCCCCCAGATTATCGCAAACCCCTTCCCAACACCAAGTCCTTGAATCCCAAACACCCCAACCCAAAATCCAAAACCCCCCCAAAAAGTTATAAAAGTTTAACTTACCAAATGGATGAAAGAGAAGTTCTGGAAAAGTTCTGGAAAATCTTCAAAAGTGAGCAAAGTCTGATAAAAGGCTACCAAACCACGTGCTAACAGTTGCTCCTCGAAGCCAAGTCGCAACTGCAGCTGCTCAAGCTAAGCACCCTTGGTTTTAACGGTTTTTGCACAAAGGAAACAAAGTCGCGAGACGTTTTCGTTTTGCGAAGCAAGCCCATAGGGGAATTCGTCTTGCGAGGCAAATCGCGGACGAAAAAACCTTTCGTCTAGCGAGTTTTTTGTCTTGCGAGGCATTCGTCTTGCGGGGCACTACTGTATAACTTTACCTAGCATTTTTTTTTTGTATTGTCTTATTTTGCTATGGCTGTATGTTAATGCAATAAAGGTTTGATGATGATGATGATGATGAGTATAACTTTATCCTGATAGATGTGCAAAAACAACCTCGTCAGAATGACAGTTCTATCAATGACCCCTCACTTTCCCTTTTTAACGGTTCGGTGTGCTCACTTTGAAGCCCTTTCAAGGTAGAAATCAGGCATTCCGTTGATGTCTAATAATAATAATAATAATAATAATAATAATTTCTACCCCGCCCATCTGGCTGGGTTTCCCCAGCCACTCTGGGCAGCTTCCAACAAAATATTAAAAATACATTAAAACATCAGTCATTAAAAATTTCCCTAAACATGGCTGCCTTCAGATGTCTTCTAATCATCAGATAGTTGTTTATTTCTTTGACATCTGATGGGCAGGCATTCCACAGGGCAGGCGCCACTACTGAGAAGGCTCTCTGCCTGGTTCCCTGTAACTTCGCTTCTCGCAGTGAGGGAACTGCCAGAAGGACCTCGGAGCTGGACCTCAGTGTCCGGGCAGAAAGATGGGGGTGGAGATGCTCCTTCAGGTATACTGGGCCAAGGCCGTTTAGGGCTTTAAAGGTCAGCACCAACACTTTGAATTGTGCTCGGAAACGTACTGGGAGCCAATGTAGGTCTTTCAAGACGGGTGTTACGTGGTCTCGGCGGCTGCTTCCCGTCACCAGTCTAGCTGCTGCATTCTGGATTAGTTGCAGTTTCCGGTTCACCTTCAAAGTTAGCCCCACGTAGAGCCCATTGCAGTAATCCAAGCGGGAGATAACTAGAGCATGCACAACTCTGTTGAGACAGTCCACGGGCAGGTAGGATCTCAGCCTGTGTACATGTAAACAGATGGCAAAGTATTTTGTTGGGAGCTGCTCAGAGTGGCTGGGGCAACTCAGTCAGATGGGTGGCATATAAATAATAATAAATAATAAAATTATGGAGTCAGACTGTAGGGCACTGCACCATAGTAAGAAAAGAAAACTATATATTTCACAACTATGACCACTTCTGTTCAATTAAAGGAAAGAACACTGAAACACAGCACCAAGATGGGGTTGAAATGACATTTCTCCTCCTTTTAGTAAATGGTACCTGTTCATCTGATAGGTATATACTGGGGGATGATGTGTTCAGAGAATTCAGGCATGACTGTGTCATTATCTTGAGTGAGCTGCATAGGATCATCTGGTTATAAAGTGAAGAGGAAAGACCAGTGATATGAACCTCCATTCGTGCTATTAAACATGATCAATCTACTTCCTTAGTTACATGCCAGTTTTGGCCTTTGTGGAGATAAAGGAGCACAATAGTTCAGTTTAAGGACCAGCAAATTGGTGGCCATATATGAAGATGCCAATAGTTCATGAGATCCTTCCTCCTGATCACCTCCTGGCAATGCTGGTGATCCATTTATTTATTTATTGCATTTACATCCTACCTTTTCCTCCAAGGAGTTCAAAGTGGCATACATGCTTCTCCCACTTCTCATTTGATTCCTACAGCAACTTTGTCAGGTTGGTTGGGCTGAGAGGCCATGACTGGCCCAAGGTCACACAGTGAGTTTCATCATGGCTGAATGGGAATTTGAACCCTGTTCTCCCAGGTCCTAGCCTGACACTCTAACCACTACACCATGCTGGTTCTCAAGGAGGAAAAGAAGAGCATATACTATACAACACACAAGCTCTACTTCTTTGGTTTGCATGCCATATTCACAGGGCTGTCTTAAGCATATCCAGCGCCGTGGTGTAAAGATCCCTCCGTCCCTTCCCCCATTTCCCAGAGTTGTCGACCTTTTTTAAGGGGGGGAACCCCCAAAGTTGTCAACCTTTTTTTTAGGAAAGGTTCCTGACACCACGCTTACATATTATTTCTACTAAGCCCTTAGAACAAAATAACATGAAAAGGCAGAAGAAAATCTAATGACGTCCTCAGTTCCAAAGCAAGACTCATTCAAGACTCAGCAGTTCTTCTAATTCATCCTCATGATTCAAATCACCACATATCAAAAAGTTAAAGCAATCACCAGTTTATTCTTCTTTAAATAAATTGATAAAGACACAGAGAACGAAGTTCCTGGCCAATTTGTGTTTAAGTACAAAGCTGACGTTTTCAAATATTGGGGGTGGGTAGATGTAAAGCAGTGACATCCTGAACCTAAAAAGGACCCAAAACTTGGGCCACAAAAGCTGCAGCTCTAACTGCACTTACCTGAGAGTAAGCCCTGCTGAATCTAATAGGACCTTAAAACCCGCCCCCGTCTTTAAAGGACTTTTTGTTGGTGTGTGTTTGTTTTTAACCACTAACTGCATGGAGAGCACACTCTCGAATCCAAACTTACCTCCAAACTGAGTCCTAATGGTAGGTGCGCCCCCCAGCTTTCCCCTCCCACCGCCCCAATGAATCCCTCCTCCACCTTTTTCCTTGACGGAAGGGGCAGGGGGTGATGTTCTTGGTGCCCCTCCTCCTCCTTCCCACCCCCCTGATCTGGGCAGCTCGAGGCTCACTTGCCACACGGGCTTCCTCAGCAGTCCCACTACTTCTGCGGGGCAGACAGGAGGAAGAGGGGCGCCACGTAGCTTTGCGCACCGCTGATGCTGCCTCCTCTCCCAGGCAGGAAGCGAGAGAGCGCGGCTAGCCATAGGGAGATCCGCTGCCACCGCCACCCAGCATGCCCTCGCAGCTGTTACCGGTCCCCGGACTCTCGCTGCTAGGCGCTCCTGATGGGTGGGCGCCGTGGCGCAGGGCGCCACTAACCCTAATGGGTAAGGCGGCCCTGCATATTCAGATACCATGCACATGCATATTCTTTTCTGGCAGCCTGTTCCTCAGCATAGCAGCAAATGCTGCCCCTGGAAAGAATTCCTCCCAACACCTACACACCCTCCAACGGTTGTTCTGGTACAAGTGAAAACACACACAACGTTTTGCACAGTACCCAGAAGGGCAGCCGTGGGGAGGCTTGCCGCAGTGAAAGGGCAAACAGTGCCAATTCGTGCTGGAGACTTGCTGGTGCATTGTGGCAAGAGCAGATTTGGTGGGCAGCAGCCTGCATCAGGTCCATGAAGGAGGTGTATTGTTTTACACAGATCTTAGTAATGGAGTAGAAAGCAAAAAAAGGTATGACCTAATCATGGAGGGGGGGAACTATTTGGGGATTGGATATGGCCCAGACTGGATGTAGCTGAACATTTCTATCCAAACAGTAAAGTAATGATAGCTTGGCCACTTAGGCATTGCCCAAAAGGAGGAATTGCCTTACCAAAAACAGGGCAAAAGATGGCACAGAGCTGCACAGAATTTGCATGCACTAAGGCAGTGTTCTCCAAACTTGGGTCTCCAAGCTGCTTTTGCACTACAATTCTCATTAGCCCTGACCACTGGTCCTGCTAGCTAGGGATGATGGAAGTTGTAGTGCAAAAACAGCTGGAAACCCTGCACTGAGGTATGAGCATAGATGCATATTTATGCATGAAATAGTTGCTATTATTTCAATATATCTTACCATAGTGAGGAGGAGGGTGACCTGCAGGCCTGCTCAGTCAGCTGACTAGGTGCTCCCTGTTGATGGACAACTGCTCTGCCTTCATATGGTACTTTTTCTTTAAACTGGATGTGAGCTAGATATCCCATCAAACAGAGGCGGGATTTGAGTGGAGGATTGTTCTTTTTAAAGTAGGACACCTGGCCACTCTGGGCTGAGAGCTAATTCTCTCGATTAGCTGCATCCACGACTCACATATGGAAAACAGCAGGCAAGAGGTGTTAAGTGGCCTTGTCCAAATCTATTGTGGAATAAGGGAACTCAAACCTGCAGCGGAGCTTGAACCCAGGACCTGTGGAGTTCAGCCTGTGTGCTACTAGTCTCCTGTGCTGCCAGTAGACCAGAGAAAAACTTGTGAAAAGGCTTGACCCTTATAAACATCAGGAAGAACTTGCTGATGGTAAGAGCTGTTTGACAGTGGAACAGACTCCCAAGAGAGGTGGTGGACTCTCCTTCCTTGGAGGTTTTTAAGCAGAGGTTGGATGGCTGTCTGTCATGTACGATCTAGTTTGGATTCCTGCATTTCAGGGGGTTGGACTAGATGACCCCGGGGTGTCTTCCAGTTCTACAGTTCTGTGATTCTAGGAGCCCTTTTGAGACAGGGGTCTGCCTCTTTGGCCTGAGCAGCAGAGGGACACGTCCCAGATCTGTGCAGCCTCATTTGCATATTATGTAAATTGCTTGCTAATTATGCAAATCAAGCATCTTAATTGGGTACGTTCTACCAATTGCTTTGTGTTTGCTCCTGGCTCGAAACTTCCACAAAATTTGGGGGGAAGAGATCGGGCCGCTTGCTCATGCCAGGAGAGAAGAGTGGCCTTTCTCATCTGTTCCGCCTGCCTTTCTTCTCAGAGTCTTAAGAGTGCAGCAAAGGCAAATTCTTCTGAATGGGCCGCGGCTTAAAAGCTCTGCACATGCCAATGAGGACCAGAATAATGCAGTATTTCTGCAGTGAAACGCTGCACTGAAACTGCAGCAGGTACATCCGGAAGGGGCATGAAGTAACCGCCCCACTGGACTGTATGGCTGCTGGAAACAAATGGCCCATGAGAAACAAGCCAATTTTATCAAGGCAATTCAGCCGCCTCATTTCACTTCCTGGGCGGGAATGAACCTGACTTAGTTAAGCTCTTGATATAGTTGGAATTAAGTCATATCATGACTGAAGTGGCCAATTGATTTCAACTTACTCAGCCTAGATGTAGTGTTTTCCTGTTTTCTTGGAGCTGTGAGAGACTGGAAATTTGCCCTTGCAAGGCGAGGAGCTAGGTTTTGCCTCACCGGGGCGGTCTGGGGAACCATGTCAACCCTGGTCTGAAATCAGTGAGTTATTTCAGAATCAGGCCAAGCTGTAGGTCTCAGCTGCAGGTGAGCAAATTAACAAGGAAGCAGGGAAGGTCAGAGGTCAAAACTAGCCTACCTTGCAATTAATTCCAGGACTTTGGTAGGCCCAGAGCATTTGGGGGCAGGGTTCCTGTGCCTGGAGCATGAGGAGGGGGTTGGTTCACAGACTGGTGAGCCAGGATTTTTGAGACGCTGCTTCTTACCTTGCTGCCTCACATCATCATTTGAATCAGTTTTGCCAAGCTGATGTGCTTTCATCTACAACAAGGGTGAGTCATAGCCAGATTGCAAGCCCCTGGTTGGACCTCTGACCTTGTTGGGCCAAGCCTGCCTGACTTTCTCATTGCTTAGCAAGTAGCTACCCTACAAGAGAAGGAGTGACATGTACTGTCTCCCAGTCTTGTTTCTGGACCCAGTTCAAGATGTCCAGATTAACCCACAAAGCCCTTAGCGACTTGAGGTCAGTATTGCTGAAAAATCAGTGTCTCCCCACCCCCCACCCCTTGGACCTTTCCACATCTTGAGATATTCTAAATGCCTCTGCCAGGTGAAGTTAGGCAGATGTTTATCATAGGGTGGGTATTCTTGGTGGTAGTACCCCAGGGAAGCTGGCTGGGCACCTTTTTTAAGCTCGTTTGGCCCCAGGCGAAAGCTTTACTTCATTCTCCCAAACTCTGTAAAATTGCAATTTTAATGTTTGGAAACATTTTATATGCTAGGTATATTCCTTTCCCTGCTTGAAAATATCTGTGCTGCAGAATGTTAATTTATGAGAGTCTGATTTATCATTATATTTCTGACAATGCTAGTGAGTAGCCTTATAAATATGTAAGTGGAAATAAAATTGAATGGAGGACTGAAGTTGAACAATGATAGGAATGGAGAAAGGGCTCCATTAGGGTTAAAAAAAAAAGGTGGGGGGGATGTAGGAATGAGAGGATTTCACAATTATGTTGAAGTTAGAAACAGCCATGGAATGCTGGTTTTGATTGGAACAGTGCTTACCCACCAAACATTTTCCAATGAAAATAGGGACATTTATAATTATAATATAATAATTTTTACCTTGTCCATCTGACTGAGTTGCCCCACCTACTCTGGGTGGCTTCCAACATATATAAAAACATAATAAAACATTAAAAATTAAAAGTGGTCCCTATACAATAGAGACCTGTGCCATTTCCCCCAAAGTAAATTGTGTTCTTGGCTCTACTTGGGGTTGGGGGGAGGTACCTGTTTCATACCTTACAAGGGACTCCTGCGTTCAGATGGGTGCTAAAAATGCATCACATTCTTTCCTTGGAACTTCTTAAGCAGAAGTTGGATGGTCATTTGTCATGGATACTTTAGGAGAGATTCCTGCATTGCAGGGCGTTGGACTGGATGACCCTCAGAGTCTCTTCCAGCTCAACAGTTTTGTGATTCTATGATTCTGGCCAATTAGCAAAAACGAACAAACCACACGATAGCTCTTCTTCATTTGCAGTTACACATTATTCTTAATAGTGAGTTCCCACCTTGGCTAGAATGCTGAAAGGTAAGAAGTTGACTTATTCCCTATGAGTCAGGAAAAAGCATGCAGCCTGTGCATTTTCCCTAACATATCACACTGTTTTCTTCTACTTTTTAAAAATGAAAGTTAAGAATTGGGGCCAACCAGTGTCCTCAATGAGTGGGACAGGATTATTTAGGCACACGAGGTCTTCCCATTTGGCCCACAAAGCTGTTTCTGCCAAACCACACCCACCTGCCCTACAGCTGACCTCTCATGATGTCGGGTGAGGATCAGGTAGCAGTAGGGCTTGCACAAAAGGGGCTTTGCAGCCCTTACAAACCATCTGATTGGTGGTACCTGCAAAGACCCTTGGAGGCTTTAAGCACAAGGCATTTTGCAGGCGCCTAAGTGGACCCTAAAAGGCACGCTTAGAACCTGGGCAAAATCTGCCTACCAGCAGATCTCTTTAACTTGCTTCTCCCCCAACCATTGCTTGCCTTTCTTCCCCATCCCACTGGACCTTCCTTTGCTCTGCTCAGCCTTTCTTCATCCCATGAACCAGCAGCAGCCACTAAGGCAGATCCTGAGTTCCCTGTAGAGGGGGGCAGAAGAATGCAGGCAGAAAGCCTGTGTGGTGATCTGGGAAGTGAGGGAAGAGTTAATGGAAGAATTGCAATAGAAGCTGCAAAAGCTGGCGCTTTTTACCTTCCAATTCCCTCTTCTCCCCATTATTGGAGGAAGCAAAACTACAGCTGTCTCCTCTTTGCAGGCATAACCTTCATCTCTCCGGTTTGGATAACCTTGGGTGTGCTCTGTTTCGATGACCTTGGGAGCTTGACGCCCTACCAGGCCGGTCAAACATTAGCAACTGCCTCTGAATTACCGTTTTTCTGCACATCACACCGGGAACCTCCGTGCACCCCTCCCAATGCAGGGTGAGGAACCTCTGCTACCCCCCCCCGTCCCCCACTCCCCAGCTCAGCTGCCAGCAAAGCCATCTTCACACACTGCGGTTTTTGCTGCCTAATTTGGGGGTGGGGGTGGGGAGGGTGGCGGGCTCTGCTCTGAATTCCCACGGACTTTAGCACAATCTTTCTGCTTGACTTCCCTTGTCTGTCCCCAGAGCTGAGCAGGTGGTGCTCAGCTGCTGCAAACACAAGAGCACGGGCCGCAGGCTGTTCGCATTTGGGCTGGCGCGAGCCCTAAAGTGTGCAGACGCACATGTCCCTCGTACCAGATGGGTTGCCTTCCCCACCCCTCCAGCTCTCCTTTCATGTTCCGCCTCTTTGCGCGAGG
The DNA here is from genome assembly GCF_965113315.1 of Podarcis vaucheri. Taxonomy (NCBI): domain Eukaryota; kingdom Metazoa; phylum Chordata; class Lepidosauria; order Squamata; family Lacertidae; genus Podarcis; species Podarcis vaucheri. The sequence continues at coordinate 64,794,286 of NC_138764.1, read as the reverse complement.
TTTCCTGCGGTTGTAAGCAGAAAACTGGGAGGGCAAGGTTAGATGGGATGCTCCCCTTTCTGATTTTGCTGCTCTTTCTGAGTGTGCTAGTCCTTTCTCTGTACCTGTCCGGTACCCTCCTATAATCCAAAGCAAAATATGTGATTAATGCATTGCTTGAAACAGAGCAGACGGCGCTAGTAAGGTTTTTAATCAAGACCTGGTGGAAAAGAGAAGGTGGCAAATCGACTGTTTTCTCTGTTGCGGGACTAACGCTCTGTATAGCCTGAGGTTGAGGAGGCTTTTCATATGAGGGCTGCGTTCCTTTCTGTGTAACCTGCCAAGGGCAGTACGGTGCAAACGTGTGCAGAGCAGCAAATGCAAATTTTCCCTTTGGATAACAGTTCAGTTTCTGCACACTCACCCATGCCCACCTCTCTGTGGCAGATTTGAGAAGTTTCTAAGAGAGAATCTAGTACGGAGAAGCGGCACTGGGGGCGGGAGCTGGAAGAAGAGGTGAGGGAGGCAAGTAGTCCTCCTCCCCAGCCCCAGCCCCAGCCCCAGCTGCTGTGCTTACCTTCCCAGGGGCTGCCGCCGCTGCCACTACTTCTCGTGGGTAGGCAGAGCAAGCTTGTCCGCTCCACTCTCTGACCCACAAGAGCACCAGGGCGGCGGAGAAGGAGGGAAGATAAGCGGCGCAAAAGGGCTGGCTCCGGAGAGTGACTGCCTAAAATGGTGCTCAGCCAGCTCAGCCCAGCCCCCTTTGTCCTCTAGGCAGGCCGGGGAGAAGCCAGGAGGAGGGAGGGAGAGGCACCGCTTGTGTGAGGGGGGGGGGAATGGAATGGCGCAGGGGAAAAAATGGCGTAGCCAGAACGAATAGAATCCTCACGCCAATCCACGGACTGGATCCTGAAGGCAATTGGACCTGATCTGGCTCGCGGGCCTTAGTTTGACGACCCCTGATCTAGTACATCTGGAAGTGGCCTAAAAAACTTTTGAAATGGACGTGTAATCGAGAGGAAGGCGTGGCTTTTGGTTTGGCAGTGTCTTCTGATTCAGGGGACCTGGCTAACAAAGAAATGGGATTGCATTTCGAACAGTACAAGGAATGTGGGCATCTGCATAATGCCAGGCCACAAATCTAGAGGTTTTCCTAAACTTTGAAAAACCTGTCGGCCACACTGTTGCACTGTCATAGGAAGTGGCCTTATACAGAGTCAGACCATTGGTCCACTCAACTTGGTATTGTGCATCTTGCTGGCCGGAGCTGATGGGAATTGTTGAAAACAACTGGAGGGCAGCAGGTTGGCCAAAGCTGGTCTACTTGAACAGTTACAGAGTCTCAGGTAGAAGTATTTCCAGTTACCTGGTACTGAATCCTTTAAACTGGCAATGCAGGGTTTGCACTTGCATACAATCGATGTGCTGTACCACTGAGTTTCCATTGCTCCCTGAAAGTTTACAGGGGATAATCTGCGGCCTCCGTTCATATAAGGATCTTGACATCTGCAGACTACTGTGCACAAGCTCTAAAGGGATTGCTCGTGTCTCATATCATTGACTGTCCACTATATGGGCACCTTGAAGCAGTACAGCAAATGGCTTCCAACTTCGAGCTCTCGGCCATTCTCCCACCCCACTTTCTTTCTTGCGTCCTGTTTTCCCTGTTAGGTTGTTTCTGTAACTCACTCATTACAGAGGGCAAATCCAGGTCTGCCAGCGACTCTGCCAAATCTGACTCCCCAACCAAGGCGTACAAGGCTTGCGTTTGTTGCATTCACATTTTTAATTTTGGAGTTGGGCCCTTGTACATTTAAACTATATTGGGAGGCACTGTTGCTGCAACTGCCTGTGACACATAGAATTGTAGAGTTGGAAGGGACCCTGAGGATCATCTACTCCCATACAGAGATTGAACCTACAACCTTGGTGTTATCAGCACCATGCTAACCAACTGAGCTATCACATGATCTGCTATGGAGAGGCATATCTCAGCAATGAATTACCATTACTGTACGTGTATTTCAACTATACCAAGTGTGATTGGCAAATTGACAAACTACTCCAAGGTTTGTTTGTGTTTATTGTTCTTCTGCAGGAAAACCAATAAATCACATTTTAAAAAACAACAGTAGCAGCAACTTGGGAGAATCCCTAAAAAGGTTTCCTGCAAAAGATCCGCAGTCACAAGGGCAGCAGCTCTAATTTGTTTTGCTTTGGAAGGACCTTCAAAGTCTTGTCTGTTCCTTTGTAGCTCTGTTCAACCCGCTGTAAACAAAGATACTAGCCCAAACCAGACACTGCGGTTGCTTGTAATATGCTTTCCCCCTCCATGAGGAGTGTGGTGTTGCACTTTGCTATCATACCACATTGACAGGTACCATAACTGGGAATGCAGTTAAGCATAAGTTGAAAGAATTTGAATAAGTTGTACTAATGCACACACACATGCACAAATACAAATTTCTTTGTTAACCTTTGGCATACTTCTTCCCAGCTTCAGCATCAAATAACTAGATTTTTATTCTAAGCAATGAAGCTGCTTAGTTACTGAGAGTGTGCTAAGGCATCAATGTTACCTATTCAACTTGCCTCGTGCACTCTGGGTCAACAAACACTCTGAGATTTAAGATATGTTCCCGCCTGCCCAGTGATCACTTGGAGCCCTGCTCAGTCTTTCCTAACTAAATTTTCTGAGTGTTCTATAGATGTTTCCTGGCCATCTTCAGTTTCACAACAACGTAGATTGGAAACATTTTTAGGTTGAAATTTGGATTCTCAGGAAACAAGTCTGCAGCATTTTCTTCTCAGAAAAGGGGCATCCCTTGCCTTTTCTGTGAAAGACAGATCTGTGAAATGCTGTAAAACAGAAGACAAGCCCAGTGCCATCCTTTAAAAGAAGCACATCACCAGTTCATTTCTTGGCTCAAGGCAAGCAGGTCTAGAAGATGTCAGGGGGATAATAATACTGTTAATTTGTAAGGAAGCAAAAAGTGTTTGTCTTGGCTCTTCATTTTTTAAGGATTGAATCTGCCTTCTTTATTAATAGTATCCCATGAGAGTTTCCAGCTGGAATATCCAGCAGGATCCTTATCTAACTCACTTCAATTGGAAGGGAAATGAGTCTTATTAGCGAGGGAAGAACAGACAACAATGAGAGAAGTCCTTAAAAAGAAAAGTCTTCTGGACTCTCATCTTATTTACCAGCAAAGGCCTATGGCTGGTTGTTCTCCAAGATTGTAGATACAATTTTATATACTGTTTAATTTCAATCATTTCTAAGCTGTGTGCAATCATCTCTAGGTGGTGCAAGGTAAGAAAATACGTCTTTAGTTTCTGGGTCGTTTTGCATGATGCTTGTAGAAGCTGCAACTCTTCCTATAGGGAGACCTACCACAGAGAACAGGAGTCAGTTGGCACCCAGGAGCAGCTGGCAACGTGCCACAGCTTTATCAAACAGATAAGCACAGAGGTAGAATGCTAGGCCTATGCAGGGAGAGTCATCAGATAAACCCGTAAAAAGAGGCTGCTGCAATTGAAGGCTGAAGGGCAGCCAAAAAGCCACCACACTGGCCTTTCATGTGGTTTCTCATTCGCCTTTGATCCTCCTCGGTTGCCCCCCCCCACACAATGCTTACTCCCTTCCTCAGGACTCAAATCTCTGTTCTCTTAGAGAGAGCAGATATTTCTCCCACCACATACTGTCAGATTGGGCTGAGTTTTTGTCTTGTGTTTCTCAGGAGATGCATGAATGAAATCCGTTCCTTTCCATCTGGTGCCTGTACTGATTGGCAGTGGCCCTGTGAGGTCTCAGGCCTGAACCGGAGGTGCCCAAGGACTGAACTTGGGACTATGCGCATACAAACCACATACTCTGCTACTTCAAAGGTGGAGATTTGGTACCGATTTGCATGTGTAGAAATTTAGAATCCTAGAATTGTACAGCTGGAAGGAACCCCAAGGGTCATCTAGTCATCTAGTCCAACTGCCTGCACAGGCAGAAAAAAAGGCAATTCTTCAGATATTCCAGCTTCAAGCCATAAAGGGCTTTAAAGGTCAAATCCAGCACTAATAGTTGTTGTGGTTTGTTACTTTATTTATAGCCCATGCTGGGTGGCTTACAATGAGAGGTGGAGGTTCATCGCTAATATAGGCACAAGTAGCTTTGCTGATAACATGCCAAAAAGTGTGCTTTTTAGTGACATGGTAGATCTATGCATGTTAGAAAATAACTGGAAATTATCCCTTTGGACATTCACCTATATAGGCCTGGTTTGAAGTGCTTCCCCTTATAGAAATACTATGACTTGCATCTATAGCTGTTCCTGATCCCGATGGTGCACCTTACTTGAGTCGGTGTTAATCTGCCTACTGAAAGTTTGCATGGAGCAGGGACAGGGAACCCTCCTTATCACTGGCATAGCTAACATTCCAAGATGAGCCGGGAAGATGAGCAGCTATTGTTGCTGGCATTTGTCTGTCTCAGGAGACAATGGAGGAGTGCGACTTTGGGGGTGAAGTCAAACTGTTGGAAGGTTGTAGCCCTGGCTGTGTCTGTAGAGACATGTTTTGTTGCAGCTGGGGCAGATGAAGGTGTCCAGGTGTAATGCTGCAGATGTGCCATAGTGTTTATTTTCTCTGTACTCCTCCCTGGTCACTGCTAAGGATGGACAACCTGACTGTCTGGCCCCAGGCGTTGCAGTCACCCGCAAGGAGAAGATGCAGTGAGTTACCTATCTTCCATTTAGCATCTTTCATTTAGCATTTGCTCTGTAAGCTTCCATTTATTAGAGGAAGAGTTGGAGTAGAAAAGGGTAAGTTAACTCATAGCAGACATGCTGTGTGTCATGCCTCTTCCTCGCTAGGAGCCATAGGAGCACAAAGGGGACCCAATGCATAGAACACAATCATGTTGTGCGGATGCCTGATTATCGTCTTCCAAAGCAACTACTCTATTCCGAACTTAAAAATGGAAAGCATAATGCTGGTGGTCAACAAAGAGGCTTGTCTCAAGGCAATTTTTTAAAAAATGTAGTATAAACACCAGCAATTGGGAAACACTTGCCTGTGAGCGCTCCAGTTGGAGAACAGCCTTTACCAAAGGTGTCATGGGCTTTGAAGACACTTGAACTCAGGACGCAAGGGAGAAACGTGCTAGGAGGAAGGCGTGCTTGGCAAATCCACACCGTGATCAACTCTCGCCTGGAAACCAATGTCCCCACTGTGAAAGTATGTGTGGATCTAGAATTGGCTTCCACAGTCACTTACGGACTCATTGTTAAAACTGTGTTTATAGAAGACAATCTTACTCGGCTACAAATGATTGCCAAAGAAGAAGAAGAGGAGCCAAGAAAACATTTGAGGGGGCTGGGACACACACACTCCCAAAGTTGACGAGCATTGCCATTCAAATGGTGTGCATGCACCATGTCTTGTGATCGATTATGTAGGGTGGTGCTTACCTGCCCCTCCACATGTTAATCATGTTGGCACCCCTGCTAGGAACAAACAGAGCAGCCTTATACCACGTCAGACCATTGGTTTGTCTGTCTCACTATTATCTTCCACTGACTGCCAGCAGCTCTCCATGCTTTCGGACAATGAGGTTTCCCCAGCCTTACCTGGAGATTCCAGGGATTGAACCTGTTACCTTATGCATGCAAAGGATGTGCCTTACCACTGGGCTACAGCCCCCACTCTGTTTCCAGCTCTGTTTGTTTCAGCATTCACATATGTTCAGAACTCAGACACACCCAGTAACAGCTCTCTCTTCACATGCTCTTTTGGAGAGGGCAACACGAGTGAAGCAGTCAGGGTCAGGCTCAGCAGACCCTCTGCAGCAACAAAAGCACAAGAGCAGAATGCTGCCGAATCATCAGGACAGAAGCCGTTAAGCAGGAAGTGCTGTGTCTTGCCTTCTTTTGTCTTTCCTTTTGCAGATGGTGCTCACATGCACATCATGGCTCACGGGATTTCTTCTCTCAGTCCTACTGATTACTGCAGTGACTTTGATTAAGCCTCTTTCGGCTGTTCTAGTGACATCCAGTAGCTGTTAGGAGAAATGGCTGCAGCTTCACGCGTGGATTTGAGCATGGGAAATAGCTGGTTCTAGGAGTTAAGGGCTGATTTGTGTACAGCCTTAAAAGGGGGGGGGGAGAACCTAATGCAAGCACAATAGCTTTCTGCATTTCGTCAAGAGATCAGGGGTGAGGAGCCACAACCAACAACCATGGTTATTATGGAATGAAGATTATTACATCTGAACTGATTCTAAAAGTGGTATCTGCAGATATTGTATGTCTTATTAACTGGTTTTCACAGCAGAGTTGTAATAGTAGTAGCTGTAAATTTTTACCTTCCAATAAAAATGTTTGATGAAGATGTGTGCAGCGAGGTTGATTATTATAAAGTATTCATAATACAAAGTTACAATGGTACCTAAACTTAAATGGTGCATGAACAATGGTACTTAAACCCAAGAGAGAGGGATGAAGGATTGAATGGGCCTCATAGGCACAACTCCCCTTTTAAGTATCCAACACGGGGCTGGAACATAATGGACAGGATATGCTCTTATTGAAATCATTTCTTGCCTCTGCTGTGCCCATTTTCTACACAAACAACATTTTTGGTCCACAATGATTTGGCATCCCTCAGTAAAATCAGATTGTCCTGTGGGTGGAAGCAACCTGCCAAAAGTTGCTTGCAAGTTGCCACTATTGGGAGGAAAAATGCACTCAGGAAAACATCACCCTGTACTAATTTTTCTTCTTTGGTGCTTTTCACTTGAATACTTGCTGCTGCTGTTTATTTTCTTGCTGTTGCTGCTTATTTAACCCTAAGCAGGTTCTTAAAACCTATCAGTTTTACTGCTTTGAAATTGGCATGCGATTGCACAACTTTGCTGTTAGTATCATAATATTTGCTGCTGGTGTGACTACCTTAGGTCAGGCTGCAACACAGTCATGAGTTCTGAGCCCAGCCCACCAGCTGAAGACCAGTGGTTTAGAGCGGAGGGGAGGAAACCTGTCCAGAAGTTGCTGACTTACATCTCCCGTAATCCCTGGCCACTGGCCAAGCCGAATGGGCAGATGGAGTCCCACAATATATGGAGGGCCACAGGTTCCCCACCCCTGGTCTACAGCAACCCATTTGATAGTCTCTGAAGATGTGAGGTATGGTATTGGTCGGACATTGAGAAGCGAATAATTCCAAACCCATTGTATCATGGACTCCTGACTGACTTTTATAGAGAGAGGGTTCCTGATCTCACGCTTCCTTGCTGACCAGGCCATGTAGTTTATTGAGGACATTGGAACACTTTGTATCTGGCTTTGCCATGTTTCTCACTAGTTTTATTATCTGTTGCTATTATTTTGCGCCACATTGTTTGTTGTGGTGAATCATGAGCTGCTAGTATGTGGCTGTTTTGCTGCCTAAGAATAATAGTGTTAACATCATGTTGAGTGCTTCCATGCAAATTGCAGCAAGCTGCTTTGATCAGCTAGAGTATTATTAATTAAGGGCCTGGAGTGCCACAGATTGATGGGATGCAGTGAGGAGACGAAGGAGGTTGCTGTCTCACTGATGCCAGTAAAAATAGGGCACCTCTTCAAATCCCCTGCTGGGTTTCCAGTGAAGTTGTGCTTCAACATATTTGCCTTGGTGTAAAGTAGGAAGAACGCCAGCAGATCCTCATGGAATAATACTTTTTCTCACTTTCAGACACATTCATTTATGTATTATTTATTGCAGTTTTAACATGCCTTTTCTCCAGAGACTTACAATCCCCTCCACTTTGCCCTGATGACAGTCCTGTTTGCAGTGTGCAGGATTAGCCCAAGACAGCTTTCTGCCTGTTGTGAACGTTGCGTTGTGCCTCTCACTGTCCCATTTCACATTCAGAAGCCAGCTGAGCTGGCATGGCAGTTGCATCTTACTTCAGCTCTAGGGATGAGAGGACAGCGCAGCTCTGTTCCTCGCCACCACTTCCTGCTCTCCAGCTTCTGCTGTTGAGGCAGCTGCTCACTCTGTCTGATGGTAGGACTGGTCCTAGGTAACTGAAGTTAAGAGACGCTTCCTGGTCACTTTGTTTGATTTCTGCAAGGAAGCATTTGACATAAAGATCTTTATTTTATTTTTTAATGGAAGTGATCTCTCTGATACATAGTTCTGATTATAGACGTTCAGAAGCAGGTTATGGAGTGGAGTGCCTTTGGAAAAGTTATGTTGACCTGCTTTGTTTGCTAGCATCAATTCACAACCATACCCTTCTTTTTAGTGACGGAGCTAAATTAAACAGCAAAAAGCAATTGCAAAGTTGTTGTTTTTTAGCTCCTAGCAGATCCACAGCATAATCCAGTCAAGGAATAGAATAGTGTGGTGAAGTGGTTAGAGTGGTGGATTGGGATCTGGGAAGTCCAGGTACAAATCCACATGCAGACATGAAGCTCACTGAGTATTCTTGGGAAGTCACTATCTCCTGGAACCTTCTGAATGTTGCTGGACTACAGCTCCCTGACCACTGGCCATGTCGACTAGGGCTGATGGGAGTTCAAGAGCATCTGGAGGCCAACACATTGGCTACACCTATCTCAGACTGACCTACTTCACAGGATTGTTGCGAAGATTAAAATAGTAGGATCTAACCTTTGAATTTGTTTGTCAGCCTGAGACCTGTTGTGCAGGTAGATGAGATTAAAGTTGCTAATGACCCACTGTTGTGGTCTATATAAACACAGAGCCAAGCATGCTCCATTGTACAGTGGTACCTCGAGTTACAAACGCCTCAGGTTACAAGCGCTTCAGGTTACAAACTCCGCTACCCTGGAAGAGTTACCTCGAGTTGAGAACTTTGTCCCAGGATGAGAACCGAAATCATGTGCCGGTGGCGCAGCGACAGCAAGAGGCCCCATTGGCGAAAGCACGCCTCTAGTTAAGAACCGTTTCAGGTTAAGAACGGACCTCCGGAACGAATTAAGTTCGTAACTAGAGGCACCACTGTATTGCAAAACTGTTGGGCAGGCCCCCTTTTATAGGAATGCAGAGCCTCTGCAGTGCTGCACGAACCTCCTGAGGCTGTTTTGCTCTTTGTGATCTTTTCCTGCACCCAAGACAGAGATTATTCTTCCTCTGAGCAGCCTTATGTGGCCTAGCCGGAGCAGATCTCAGGACCTCTACTTCAGGAAGTGGAATTCCAGGGTAGGTGATCAGCTGGCTGAGTGAGATCTGGCCGCCACTGAGAAATCTGTGGTCGCTGTGGTTTGCATGGTTTGGGGCTGGGGCCAATAAGACAAGTGGTGTGTTTATTTGGTTTTTCTCCTCTTCTTGCTACACTTGAGTCATGAGAGGAAGAGAATCAAAAGGACTATGTTGTGCATGTCCCAACAGCTCATTGTGTGATCTGCTCTTTTCAGGTAGCAGGCTGCTTTGACCTCTGATAAAGGTTATGTGTAGTCCAGTCACTTGCATATTTACTTAGAAGTAATTAAAATTGAGTTCAGTAAGGCTATGTGAAATAGATTGCCAAAAGAGGACAAAAGTGGACACGGATTTGAATGAAATTTGCCTAGGGTAATTTATTTGTATGGATAAAAATTCAGAAATAATTACTGTACTTTAAAATATCGTGCCATGGCGAGGAAGACTGTGACCAGGTGACCTCTGCATTTGTTCAGTCTCTGCTCTCTAGGTGTTAACTGTTGATGGATAATAGTCTTCTGCTATCACTTCTTTATCCTCCTTAAACCAGATTTGGATCTTTCTGAACTGTAGTGTCCTATGGGCTTTCACTGTCTGAGAACATCTTGCAACAGCTATGGCTAATTCAAGGAACAACAGCTTCAGTTATCCTATTTACTGGTGCACAATACTTCAACACTTAGCAGGGCAGCTTGGACTTGCTAGGCAGGTGAGACTAAGGTTCCCACTGAACTATGGAGGGAACCACATTGAGAAAGGGAAGGGGAGTTTCTAGGACAAGCCACACTCGCTATGCAGATGGCCCTTCACGTGTAGGATGTCTTCAAATAGAGGACTGCCCTGTGTCCTCTGTGAGGTAGGACAAATGGCCTACCTTGCAGTAGGGTTTACTCCCAAGTAAGTATGTCTTTACTTACAGCATCCAAGCGTGTCAAGAATATAATGGAAAACTAATGGAGTGTAACAGCAGGCATACTGCATACTCAGGAATCCCTTTAAGATCCAAATACTGGAGTTTTAGCTGATTTAAGCCCTGCAGATGTGGCATGGCATGCATCTCCTTTGCCATCAAGCTCTCCCCTTTCCCATTCTTCTGTCAATCTTTAACTTCTTCTCTTGCCTCCAAACATCGCTGCATTGTTCAATTACGGAAGAGGCGCTATACTTTTTGCATAGTATCAGGCTCTAAATGAGTCACATCATCGGTAGAATATGGTCTAAAGAAAATGAGGGTGTTCTTGACAATATGAGGAAATTGACCAGAAGGCTTCTGGGCTTCCTTATCCTCGATAGAAAACAACTACAGTGGTACCTCGGGTTACATACGCTTCAGGTTACAGACTCCGCTAACCCAGAAATAGTGCTTCAGGTTAAGAACTTTGCTTCAGGATGAGAACAGAAATCGTGTTCCGGCGGTGCGGTAGCAGCGGGAGGCCCCATTAGCAAAAGTGGTACTTCAGGTTAAGAACAGTTTCAGGTTAAGTATGGACCTCCGGAATAAATTAAGTACTTAACTTGAGGTACCACTCTATCTTATTCTGGTCTCATCACTAATCCCACAGTTGGCTTCAAGAAAGTCATGTGAATGCCCTGAAGTAAATTTCAAGGTAAACTTCAGTCAGGGCTTTTTTTCAGCCGGAACTTTCTGGAACTCAGTTCCCGTACCTCTCAGGTGGGTGCCATTGTCATTATGAGAGAACGAGGGGGCGTTCATGGTGAGTTTCTCTAGAAAATAGTTAATTTAGTTACTCTTGTTGAGTGCACCTCATATACGTTTCATCAGAAACTGGCAGAAGACATGTCCTCCTGAGGGGCAGATAAGCACTAAGAGACCCAGCTTCACTTGAGGACTACCGTCCTCCCAAAAGTGCATGTCAACCAAAACTCTCACTAAAGCTGATAATTGTTCATGAGAACTGGCCTGTTTACACTTCCTTTTGGTTTCTTCACTTGTAGGTAACTGGTGGCACAGCATGACTTTCTTCCTAAGCCCTGAACTGAGCACCCAATAGTCACTGGATTCAGTGGCTTCCCCCCTGCCCCCCTTACAAGAGATGTCTGGAACTAGAGGCAATGGAGAGCACTGGAAGTCTTTGGAGTCCGTGGGGATCAGCCACAAGGAGCTGGCTCTTGCGGAAGCCCTGCAAATGGAGTATGATGCTTTGTCCCGCCTGAGGCAGGATAAGGAGGAGAGCCAGGCGAAGCAGAATACTGACCAACCTCTCATTTCCTGGGATGATCCAATTCTGGATTACAACAAGCCTGTTGTAAGGAATGACTGCCACAATATCAAGGTCATGAGAGGCCTCTCTGGCTCAGACTCTACCCTGAACTACAATGCCCTCTCTGGCCAGGAGGTTTCGAGAGCTTTTGGGACCAACAACTCTACCTCATCCAGTCTGCTGCCTGAGCCAGAGAGCCAGCCTTGGTTGAAGGGACCTCTCTCCAGCGACTACTTGTACATCTTCGACAGCACGGGGGGTGACTTCCTCACTGACCCCCCCAATAGTACACCCCACCAGAACAGCAGTAGCGGCAGCTCCCCTAAGAAGCTTTCTCCTCCCCCGTTGCCCCCTCGCATTGCCATCTGGAATGCCTCTGAAGTGACCCAAGCTTCCTTGAAAGGCTCCCAACCCAATGATATCAACATGTTCTCCTCAACCCACGAGAGGGCTGATGGAAAATTGCTAGGCCGTAGAATCTCGGAAGAGGACCCGTACAGCACAGTGGACTACGATGGCATCAACGACGCCATCACCCGGCTCAACCTCAAGTCCACTTATGACACCGACCTTCTGAGGGATGCCCCGTGGAGCTGGAAGGAAGGCAGAAGCATTTTTGAGAAAGAAAGCAGTGGGAAGCCGGTTGCTCGCAGCAAGACTATGCCTCCTCAGGTACCTCCCAGGACCTACGTCTCCAGGTCTGGTGGACGGAAGAATTCTGGACCCAACAAGAACCGGAGGATATCAGCAGATCCGGTAAGGCCATTTTTATGTAAGTGGAATGATGTATGCCTAAGGAGCCTAAGTCCTTCTGCTGTGGTGTGGCAGAGGGATGCACAAAATGTTCACTGCCGTTGTTTTCAGATGCAGTGTATATCATTACAGGAGTCAAATTATTTGGTACCTTTCTTAGCATTCACCAAAACCCAAACTCTTAGTCCTTAGTAGAAGTTTTTATTCCTCCAAAGATTATTTGTAGCTACATCTCAGAAAATGTGGCATCTCAATGGATATAACTATGGATATAACTGTTTTCTGTGCTAAGTTAAGCCATCAGAAAATGGTTAGGGAATGCCTGCCATAAGGCTACCTACTCTGCTTTCCCCTCTCCTTTCCCCCACACATATTATGATACAATTGTTGAAGGATATCGTGGAAGCTTTTGTACGTACAACTATAGGTGCAAAGGCCACCACCCAAGGATGTATGTGTCCTTCAGTGTGGACATTTGGGTGGAGGGTCAACTGAAATGTTGTTTAAGCCCAACTAAGTACAACCAAGTGTTATAAAAAGGAATCAAAAAGGGACAGAGACAAAGTTTGCATGTTTTGAGTGATGGTTTGTGAATCTATCCATGGTACAGTGAAAATCGGCTTTTGATTTCTAGGCATTTGAATTTGACAGCATTAGAAATGTATGGATCCTTATTAAAATATCACGTGCAAGGGTCTTTAATATTGCTGTGGGATGCTTAAAATGTTTCTGTCCATCAATAGCTCTTTTTTGTGGAGGGCAAGGGGTTAATTCTTGCTCTGTGTGTGCTACGCTTCCGATTCTGATCGCCCCCGACTGCTTCCTTTTTTAAAAGAGCAACAACCTCAAGCCCTCCCAAACATACTGAATAGATTTAACATAGTTTGGTTGCTTAGATTTCAAGTCCCTGTGCAGCTGTATCCTGTGTGGCTCATAGGTATGCAGTTTCACAGTAATTCAGTCCCACCAGTCCTCATGCTCCTGGTTCTCTACCCTTAGTATCCTCTTAACATATGGAAACAACAGATCACCTCTCCATTTCCCCAGTTTATGAAGACAGGACCTTGGAGGACAGCTATTGCTTCATCAGTGAGGCAGCTCAGACTGGCAGCTTACATAGGAGCTGGAGGCTCCAACCTCTTCCTGGCTCTCTGCCAGGCCCCGATTCAAGCAGTTGCTTCTATATGCTTCTGAGTCTTTCTGAGTAGCTTTAAGCATAGCTAGTTGGACACTTCAGCAGCAGTTGGTACTGAAGATCCTGCTTTTCTAAGCCATTTCTTCTGTTTATAGGAAGTAGGGGTGCTCTGGGAGCAGGGGCGCCGACTTATAAAAAATATTGGGGGGGCCCATACCAGGGTCCTGCCGCTGCTTCGCTCGGGTAGCCGGGAGAACGCAGTTCGAGGTGGCGGTGTTGGGGAGAGACCCTCGCTCAGGGCGCCACGAGACTTGGCGGCCGGCGGCCTATCTGGGGGGTTTTGGAGCGTATTTCAGCGGAGCGATTGGGGAGGAGGGGGCTTGTTGCCGGATTCTTCAGCTGGGCTGGAGATCCGCTGCTGGGGGGTCCCTGGGCCGAGTTGTGAGCCCGGCCTGCTGAAGGGAGATCCAGCCGATTGCGCGACGGGGACGGCCGGGGCTCTCCGGCTAGGGCGCGGCTGGCTGGCTGGCGAGGGAGCAGGTGGGGAGGAGGCGGGGGTCCTCACTCTCTTAGGAAACGCACCCGCGCGCCCGATTGCCACGAAGTCCGAAGGGTGCGTGTGTGGAATTAAAAAGCAAAAACGAGATACGGGCAGGGCAGGCAAAGAGTTTTCCGCAAGAGGATGGAGGGCAGGTTGAAGAGAAAATCACTCAGGATGAGACAGTCAAATCAGCCATGATAAAATGGGCTCAGGATATTGGGTATAACATCATGTTTGAGGACTGGGAAAGGTTATGGACCACCGGAATGAAATTCACGGCATGTAATGCCTTGAAGGAAAATATTATGAAATATGACCCTAGTCAAGCTTGCAAAAATATATCACCTGTCTGATAATAAATGTTGGAAATGTAAGGAGGCTGAAGGGACATTCTTTCACCTCTGGTGGACTTGTCCAAAAGTGAAGGCCTTCTGGGAAATGATCTATAATGAGTTAAAAAAGGTATTTAAGTATACCTTTCCCAAGAAACCAGAGGCCTTCCTCTTGGGCATTGTTGGCCAGAAAGGGTTAAAGAAGGATAGAACTTTCTTTATGTATGCAACTACAGCAGCAAGAATACTTATCGCAAAATATTGGAAGACACAAGATTTGCCCACACTGGAAGAGTGGCAGACGCAATTGATGGACTACATGGAACTGGCTGAAATGACTGGCAGAATCCGAGATTTAGGAGAAGAAACAACGGAAGAGGACTGGAAAAAATTTAAGGACTATTTACAAAAACAATATAAGTTGTATGAATGTTAAAAATTTACACGATTCGGAAACTATAGCTTCAGCAATTAGATTTGGGAAACAGGAAATTATATTTTAAGTAAGAAAAGGTCAAAATCTAAGGTAATACTATGTTTAATTTAAGATATAAGTAACTGATGAAAAGTATGTTAAATTTAGAGGTATAGTATTTGAAAAGTACAAAATAAGGTACGAAACAAGGTAATAATTTGCTGATATCTTTATTATAAAGAATGCAGGGTAAGGGAGATGCGAGGAAGTCCAGTTAGTTATATAAAAAATGTGTTGAATGGTTGGTTTTCTTTTCTTCTTTTTCTTTTTTTCTTTTACTTTTTCTTTTACTTTTTTCTTCAGTGTATGTTTCTAACTTTGTATTTGAAAACTTAATAAAATATTTATTAAAAAAAGAGAGAGAAAATCCTTTCGCTTCTCTGGGGCGCAGGGAAGTCTCAGAGCCGGAGGTTGGGGAAGGGACCCCCTTTGCTCTGCCCTCTTCTCCCGTCTTAGATTCGCATGGGGGTCCCCGCCCGAGCTTGCGTGGCCACCGGGCCACACAAGGGCCGCGCTCTACGCGGCACACCTTGCTAGCCGCGCAGCTGTCCTCCGCGGCTGCCGAGCGGCCCTGCGCCGGTGCCCAGCCCCTCTGGGCGCCCGCTGCGCTGCCAATGACAAGTGGGCGACGTCGCGGGCGGGGAAGGCGTCGCTTTCTTTCCCGATCCTTCATCCTCCCAGTCTTCCAGCCCTTTTTTGGGTTGGAAGCTCGTCTCGTTCGCCCTTCTCCTTTCTTCACCCTGCGCGCAATTTTCCTCCCTCGTCTCCCTCCCCATTTCTCTCTCCTTCCTTCCTTCCTTCCTGGCTTGGGCTCGGGCTCTGGCTCGGGATCGGCCAGCCACAGCGTTGGCGGTGTTGGCGATCGGCGGCGCGGGGGGATGGCCCTCCCGGGGGAGCCGGTGCTGCTCAATGGGGTTGCCAAGGAGACAGGCCGGCCGCCCCCTCCCCCGGCCTGGCGCCCCCCGCCCCCCGCCGTGCCGGTGCCCATTATCGAGCTGGTGCGCGCCGGGCGCCCTATAAAAGCCGCGGACGTGCCAAGCGTCGACAGGCAGTGCCAGCGCGGCGGCAGCGCTCTGCTGGAGGGGCGCCCGAGATTATTGGGGGGGCAGAGCCCCCCCAAACGAATTTTTGAGGGGGCTCGGGCCCCCTCAAGCCCCATGGAGTCGGCGCCTATGTCTGGGAGACAGAAGGAAACCTAGTCAGTTTGTGAGTTTTGGTTTTTTCTCCATTTCTCATTTTTCCAATCTTAAGTTCAGTTTGCATCAGTTTGCATTTTTTTAAGTCCTTGTGAAAAAATGCTGTTGTGTTAGTGGGCTCTTGACCTACCATGCAAACTTTTGCAAGCAATTTTCCCTAATATAATTCATTTTATGCTATTTTAAGTAATATGTGTGCTTTTATGCATACACCCTCTAATATACACTGACTTTTCAGGATCCCTGGCAGCATGGAGGTCTGCTCCCCTTTCTCCTCCTCTAGGAAGACCATGGGTTGCACATCATCCAGTCCCACAACGTTGGGTCTCTTCTCTGTGGGGGACCCACTCTCCGTTTGTCCATTTTACACGAAAAAGCTGAACTGAAAGGCAAAGCTCTTGTGGAAGTGCACAGAAACAGCTGCCTAGGATGCTTCTGGAATAACAGATTCTGAACTTGTTTCCTGTTCCTCATCCTGACTTAAATGTCACCATGGGAATTCATTGTCCCACTTGTATGTTGCCTCTACTGAAGCTTGCTGGCACACATCAGCTGCCTTGAAAGGGTTGTCTACATCTGTTGTGCTATTTATATGATCCACACAACAGCAGTCAAAGGGAAAGGCAGCGTCCAGTAAAAACTTTTTCCAAAAATTGTGAGTCCATCCTGGCTGTTAGAGCTCCTGTTTCCCAGAAGCTACAGCTTCTGAAATGTCACATGGTCCTCAGGCCAATTGTTTCCTGTTAGTAAACAAGGATTGGATGGAGTATTTGCATCTTCACTTACCTTCCTAATCCTTTTTTTTAAGGATCCTAAGAATTGCATAGCAATAATTTTATAGAAGAAATCCTTTGCTGTAAAAGATTCTTGGAAACAGGGGATATCCATGGGGATATCCTTTCCTCGCTGCTTCTGGGATTGTGAATGGGTCTAAGGCGTATTTTTAGACATAAGAGTAGATGACAAATACCTCTGGCATCTGAAGGATATAAATACAAGCAAGCTCTCCACCGTCACTAAACTTCATGGGACCAACTCTCCCCGTACGCTCAGTGAAAAATGTTGTCAGAAGCTGCTGGCAGAGGTTATGTAAGTCGTTCTCTGCTTTTGCTGTGCAAGAAACTAATTATAAAGGAGCATTAAAATTGTCTTTAGTGTCTGTTGTGTTCTGTCCTTTTCTCTCTCTTTTTCCCCCCTCTCTCCCCGTTCCTCTAACTATTTGGTGGGTTAATTGCTCTGACAGTGGGAGCTTTGTTTGCTTTGAAGGAGTGAATTGAGGCTCTGAGACCATGCGTGCACTCTGGCCTGGCATTCAGAGTGTTTCTGTCCTTGCTCCTTATCCTACTGTAACATTTGGGAAGGAGGCACTGGAAACAAAAAGAAATGTTTTTGAGAATTCTCCCTCTTCTGAAAATAAAAACTTAGCAACAACTATCTTGCCTGTGTGATGACAATGATGATTTTTTTAAAATAAATTTTAAATGGCACCTGCTTCTGCCATGGCTGGTGCATAATAATATCAGCACCATCCCAGCAGAGCTACAGATCTTTGAGAGAGATTGGGTATGAATCTATGTGCATGCAGTCTTCCACTAGTTTCTTTCCAGAGCAGAAACTTTAGCAAAGTTCAGTTTGGGAGGAGGATCCTTGGTATAAAAACTGAGTCTTTACAAACAAATACATTCCTATTTTTCTTGGAAAAACCACTGATGAACGCACTGTTCTACAAAGACTTTCCTTTCTATGGGGTCATTGATTAAATTCTGGCCAGTTTTCTTTTAGGCTGTGGAATGCTATTTAGTTCCTTTTTGCCATATGATAACTGTTTAACGTTTACGTTGTGTTTGTACATCTCTCTGGATTTTTTTTTAGAAAAGTTATTTAGAAATATTTGAAATAAATCAAATAACTATAAATATGGTTCAGATCAGGCTGTGGACCAGTGTAGGCTGCTGGATGTGTACCTACAGCTATCCTCAGAGCTGCTAGGTTACAAATCTGCTTTATGGTATGTTCAAGCACTGAACTTAGATCATATCAGTTCATCCGGCATTCAAGATATGTTCTGCTTTCTTTTTCTTCATTTCTTTTTTTTTTTAAGGCAGGCAATAAATCCAAAGCTATTTGCAGTAGTTATGAGTTCTGCATTGGCTCAAAGGAGTGCAGCTGTTGTCCTCATATCAATAACTGATATCAATCATTGAATTAATAGCTGTAAGCCAAAGCAAGAACCTCCTCAATACAGTGAACTGGATAGATCTGCAGCATAAGCTCAATGCACAACTTAACCCACATTTATCAGAGCACTACAAAGCTGCCAAGGCTCTTAGGGTTAAGGTGGGTTGAATTGAAAGGAAGTCATGTGGAGAAGAAACACTCTCTCATGCTTCTTCATCATGTGCAAACATCTGTCTTTTCTACTCAACCATTTTTTTGTATCCTAATTTTGTGGGTAGAGAAGATGAGAAAGAAATTTGATTCAGTTCACATTTAAAGGCAGACTTAAAATATTCATTCAAAACAATATGCAAACTGAAACACAGCCATCCTTCAAAACTCAGTTTTCAGAATTTTGCAGTGCTGCTCTATAGCAAAACAATGCATACAAAAATACATAATATTAGGCCAAAATATGCATATAAATGCATATATTCATGAAAGTTACATGTGTGTTGGGGAAAATGGTTTACAAAAAATGTATTTGTCAGAATAGTGTACAAAAATGTGTTGGTTGGAAGAAATTCGTATTAAAATGCTGATGAATTTTCAGGTTATGTTTTGTTTTTGCAAAAAATTGCAAAGTGCTGCATAAATGTGGAGAACTGAATTTAAGATTGGAAAAAATGAGAAACAGAATCAAAAACTGACAGATTTGCCCAGTTGACAGTGTAGATTGGTGTACCTTCTCCATGAATTGATCCTAAGCACAGATTATATGAACCAACAGCACTTCCTCTTCCACAAGATGAGCAGAGACTTTTCTCCAGCTGTAGCCCCCCCCACCCACCCCCAGGCGACATCCCTCATCATTCCTGAGGGTCGCTGACCCATCAGTCAGGAGTGGCTTGGTGAGATGAGGAATAAAGTCTGCAGCATGGAGGAAGAATGAAGACCCTGTTCCAAGAGGAAACTTCACTTGTGCTAATTAGGATATAATCCTGTATACTTAGTAATGGAAATAAAAGAAATCTGAGATTGGCCAGTGTACAAGTTGGGGGTGGATAGTAGAAACTATATTTCACTGAGTATTGTCTCTATTTCCATTTCTTGTTTGGTATCAGACCACTTCTCAACATTATCCTGTGGCCAATGGCTATGAGCTGTTTGAGGTTTCTGAGGAGAAGGATGAAGAGGTTGCTGCTTTCTGCCATATGCTGGATGTGTAAGTACAGGCAACTCCCCCTTTGTGTGGGGGTTGCTTTGTGGGTCTTTGTGTGCATTGGCATAATCCCACCCCGCTCCATTCTGCCTTCTTACATGGCGCATGTGTATTGAATGGGCACAAAATGGTCACCACCTGTACCAGTCTAGGACTCATCAAAGCACCCTACTAAGGGGATCCTTTGGCTGCAGTCCTCCTTGGAACCTAAGTATCTACAAGGGAGCCCTGCATCAAAATAGCAGAGTGCTGCTATTCAGAATTCCACCCGGTCCATTCTAGCACTGCCCCACAGTTGTTCAACGTTCTGTGCCCGCTGAGCATGCTCAGTTTTCATTGGGTTGCCTTTGCTTCCCATCCCCTCCAAGGGGGCTCCATAAGGACCAAAATTTACAGACCTGTGGTTGTGGTCAGTATCTGTAAGTGGGACCTATGATAAAATGTTCCGTTGTTGAGTGCTTCTGTTATAGCCGGCCAGCCATACTCTACTGCATTCCATTCCCTCTTCCACCTAGTTTTCCATTATCCCCACCAAATAGTCAGCATTCCTTGGCCACTGAAAATACTCTGAACTCATTGGGTTGTTTTTTGAGGATCTTCCCCTGTGGGGCTCCCCTACCCCCAATTTCCCAAACCTTGACATTTCTCTTGGAGCCTGCCAGTACCTCCCTCTTTTGCATGGATAGCATCTCCTTGGCTACCTCACCTCTGAACATTGGAAATAGAAGGAATTAAGATAAGCAATGGCCTAACTGCCTCAAGCAATTAATTACTGCTGTTGATTAATCCTCAGCGACTGGGGAAAAAATCCTCTTTGTCCCTAGAGTTTTTGTTGCACTTTGTTTAAGCAATGGCTCCAGTGGAAAGAGTCTAAGCCTGCAGTTGATTGGATGAGGACGTACCTATTTGGGATTATAATTCCTGGCATGGCTTGCGATAATGCAGCAGCAACAGAAGGCAGAGGAGGCATTCCTCCCATGCTTTGGAAGTAAAGGTAGTGGGGAATGTCACAAGGCCAACAACATGGATTGCACACATAGCTCAAACCAGCACAGAGTTTCAGTCTGTTGGTCTGGCTAAGAGTTACCCTGTTATTAGAGAAAACAGAAGTCAATTTTTTTGACATTTGGCCAGCGTGATCCTTTCTCTCTCTCCATTTTCTTTCTCCAAGTAGCACATCTCAAAAATATTCCGTGTTCTTCAGATGTACATACATGATATTTTTCTTTCCCATTCATCCTTTTGCAGTCTACTTCAGCATGTCTAGAGTTAGATGAAGTCTAGGTTAGTGACAATCAACACATCAACTATCTGGGCTTCTGCACTACTTGACATCATTAGCGGTCAGTGTGGTGGGGCAGCACTGGGAAGCTGCCCTTCCAACATGGGCATTGCTACAACTTACCTGGATGGGGCAGGGTGGCAGATAGGTAAGGGCTGTGTGCGTGCCCCTGCAAGTACAGTGGTGCCTCGCAAGACGAAAAGAATCCGTTCTGTGATTCTCTTCGTCTAGCGGTTTTTTTGTCTTGCGAAGCAAGCCCATTGAAGGATTAGCGGATTAGCACTATTAGCGGCTTATCTGCTGATCGGATCAGCTGATAAGCGGCTTAGCGGCTTAGAAAAAGAGGGGGGGGAAGGGAAAAAAACCAGCAGGAACTCGCAAGACATTGTCATCTTGCGAAGCAAGCCCATAGGAAATTCGTTTTGCGAAGCACCTCCAAAACGGAAAACTCTTTCGTCTAGCGAGTTTTCCGTCTTGCGAGGCATTCGTCTTGCGGGGCACCACTGTACATCTGTGCAGCACCAACCTCACTACCACCCTGCCCATCCAGGGCACAGGTGTAGCAATGCCAGTGTCAGGGAGGCAGCTTCCTGGTTAAGCCCTGTACAGCTACTGCTTGGGATACGTTATCATGCTGGAGGGCAAACAAACCTGAGTTTCATTCATTGTTGAAGCACACAAATTAATCTCTACTCCATATGCTCCTTCATACACACTCCAATTCATTGACCCCACAAGGTAGTTATGAAATTCAAGATCCTTTAAGGCAGGAATCTTAGATTTGGTGTTAGCTTAGCCAAATATTTCAGGAGATCAAATCAGTTATCTGAGTAAATGATAAATTGAGAATCTCAGTAGCATAATACATTGGTATAAATTTTAACAGGGGTCAAAGATGAGGAGATCAAGTGCAAAGACCTTTGACAGCATCCCCTTATTTAAAAAAGAATAAGGGAAAAGAGGAGATCTTATCAGATGCCACAAGGAATGGGCATTTGGTGGTAATGGAAACTAATTGTACCCATCTCCTTTTGCCCACAGACTTAGATCTGGCTACAGCACCAAGGACTATTCCCTTACTGGTTTTGTCTGGAGTGCTGTCAACCTCAGTCGTGAACACCTTGGCCATGGAGTCAGCTTGAAAGTGACTGTGGTTTATGACAGCCTGCAGGAGCCTCTCACTTTTACTTGTGACTGTAAGTTTTGCTGGTTTGAACTGGGGTGCACTTTCCGCTTGTATCAACAGAGCAAATGTTCCCAAACTGTGGTCTGTGGATCACTGGTGGCCCATAAGCTCCATTCATATAGTCCACAGAAAGATGCTGGAACAGGCCAGAATATATGTATTTGGTCTTACTCTTGATTTATTTATTTTTGGATGACAGAGACGGGGGCCAAGTAGACCAGGGATATATTATCAAAGAGGCTAACAAGGGCTTGTCATCTTTTATTTTTAAGTAATCCAAGGAGAACCCCAGCAATTTTCAAGTGGTTACTGGGGGCAGGAATTTTTGAGAACTGTTTCAGTATTAGGTATATTATATGCTCCTTTTCACGGCAATGTAATGAGCTGCGCTAGAAGTTAATACCACAGGAGTCTCTTCTAGACCTAGGTTGGGAGGGTCTGGGTGGTTTTCTGTATTGCTGTGAAGGGAACAGAAATATAATCAGGTTCTGGGAGAATTGTGGAATCTGTGATGCCAGAGGGAGTCTACTGGACTTGGGAGGGAAAGGCCCAGGATGGCAAATTCCAGGGAATGTTGTCTTGAGACTCATCATGCTGTGATTGTTCTCTCTCTCTCTCTCTCTCCCTCCCCCCCGCCCCCATCCTGGCAGGCTCCTCCACCGTGGACTTGCTCATCTATCAGACTTTATGCTACACTCATGATGACTTGTGTGATATCGATGTGGATGACTTCGTTCTCAAACTGTGTGGCCTTGAGGAATTCCTGCAAAAGTGAGTCAATGGGCAATGCTTGTCCAAAAAAGTTTAGGCTGACATCCTATACTCACTTACTTTGTAGTAAGCCCCACTAAACTCAATTAACATCCGAGTAGACACATAGAGGCTTGTGCTGTTAAAGATTTCCTGCCTTGTTTTTCCTTTTTCTTTGCCTCCGTTGGTGCATTCTAAATCATAGAATCATAGAGTTGGAAGAGACCACAAGGGCCATCGAGTCCAACCCCCTGCCAAGCAGGAAACACCATCAGAGCACTCCTGACATATGGTTGTCAAGCCTCTGCTTAAAGACCTCCAAAGTAGGAGACTCCACCACACTCCTTGGCAGCAAATTCCACTGTCGAACAGCTCTTACCGTCAGGAAGTTCTTCCTAATGTTTAGGTGGAATCTTCTTTCTTGTAGTTTGGATCCATTGCTCCGTGTCCGCTTCTCTGGAGCAGCAGAAAACAACCTTTCTCCCTCCTCTATGTGACATCCTTTTATATATTTGAACATGGCTATCATATCACCCCTTAACCTCCTCTTCTCCAGGCTAAACATGCCCAGCTCCCTTAGCCGTTCCTCATAAGGCATCGTTTCCAGGCCTTTGACCATTTTGGTTGCCCTCCTCTGGACACGTTCCAGTTTGTCAGTGTCCTTCTTGAATTGTGGTGCCCAGAACTGGACACAGTACTCCAGGTGTGGTCTGACCAGAGCAGAATACAGTGGCACTATTACTTCCCTTGATCTAGATGCTATACTCCTATTGATGCAGCCCAGAATTGCATTGGCTTTTTTAGCTGCCGCGTCACACTGTTGGCTCATGTCAAGTTTGTGGTCAACCAAGACTCCTAGATCCTTTTCACATGTACTGCTCTCAAGCCAGGTGTCACCCATCTTGTATTTGTGCCTCTCATTTTTTTTGCCCAAGTGCAATACTTTACATTTCTCCCTGTTAAAATTCATCTTGTTTATTTTTGCCCAGTTCTCTAATCTGTCAAGGTCGTTTTGAAGTGTGATCCTGTCCTCTGGGGTGTTAGCCACCCCTCCCAGTTTGGCGTCATCTGCAAATTTGATCAGGATGCCCTTGAGTCCATCATCCAAGTCGTTGATAAAGATGTTGAATAAGACCGGGCCCAAGACAGAACCCTGTGGCACCCCACTAGTCACTCTTCTCCAGGATGAAGAGGAACCATTGATGAGCACCCTTTGGGTTCGGTCAGTCAGCCAGTTACAAATCCACTGAGTGGTAGCATAGTCAAGACCGCATTTTACCAGCTTCTTGTGCTCTCATGGTGTGCTGCAGAAATAGTTTAGAGACCCTGGTGTCTTGTGGGGTGTGGGATGCTACCTATGGAGTGCTGCCCTAACAATCACAATTCTTTACCTTTCGGGACCACACCGGTTTGCAAGCTTTGCACATATCTTGAATGGTAGTGGTTGCTAGTGCTGTGTGGCAGTGCTTACCTGACTCCATCACTGGTGTCACTGCCAGATACCAGGTGGAGGAGGGATGAGGTTTCAGTGAAGTCAGCCTGGTGCAAATGTACTGGCTGAGCCAATCCAGTGCTACTGCTGGTGCATTTGCACCTCACAAACCTCATCCCTCTTCCTTCTGGTAAGCTGCAACACAGTCAATGAGGTATTGCTAAACCTCATTGACTGTGTTGAAAATTGAGAGCCAGTGTTGTGTAGTGGTTAAGAGCAGTAGTCTTGTAATCTGGTGGACCGGGTTCGCTTCCCCGCTCCTCCACATGCAGCTGCTGGGTGACCTTGGGTTAGTCACACTTCTCTGAAGTCTCTCAGCCTCACTCACCTCACAGAATGTTTGTTGTGGGGGAGGAAGGGAAAGGAGAATGTTAGCCGCTTTGAGACTCCTGAAGGGGAGAGATAAAGCGGGATATCAAATCCAGACTCTTCAACAATGCTAGTGATGGGAGATCAGGTAAGTGCTGCTGCCCCGTTGACCACTATTGTTCTTTAACCCTCTTACAAAGTGTGTTTTATAGATCCTCCCTCTGATCGTCAAAGATTCCCCCACCCCATCTCACAGAACGTTGTGTTAGGCCGTTTCATAGACTTTTCCCACCACTGAAGACTGAAGGGCCACTTTGGGATAGAAATCTCTTTAAATAAATAAGCAGAGAAATAGAAATCTGGGTTAGTTACTGCCATGTTTGTCAGGATGGCATCAGTCACAATTTCACAGCCTCCATTTGGGATACTGCTGTGACTTCACCCATTTGCTGCACACACAGTTTCCACTAGTTTAATCATCGCTTGGCATATAACATCCGCTTCTCCCCAAAGCAGGGTGATGTGAAGCCTGGATTATTTTAGCACCTGTTAGGAACATAGTTAGGGCTATGTGATGTATTTTACTTCCTTGTTTTTTAAATCATTGAGCGATTCCTGCCAAGACACCCCAGCGGAAGCCTTGGGCTGTGGAAAGATATTGCTAAACCTCATTGACTGTGTTGAAATTCATGTTCCATGGAAGAGTCACTTCATGAATTAGGAAGGTGCCAAGTATCCCTCTTTAGATGACTGTCATGCTTAGTAAGTTGATAGATGAGTCAAATAAGTTGCATTTCTTTAAGGTATTTGTCTTCAGCTTGTGCTATGAAGCTGTGTATGGTGATGGGCTGACTCAGTGCTTTTTAGACTGATTGGGCTCCTGTAGTTCTCTTCCAGTTCTAGCTGCCAAATGGAGGATGTGCATTACTTTCTCCCTGAACCCCAGCACAACAGAAATCTTACGGAATGGTCATAAATGAAGCAGACTCACAGATAGAAGGTGCTGGAGACTGATGCATTCCTTGATGTCATCGTCAAGCAGACATAGCTGGAAACTGGGCATTTAAAAGGCAAAGATGGTTTACTGCTATATTTCTGTCTCCAACTGCTTCTGCAAGACGGTGGACAATTGGTGCACTTTGTGATGCGGAACTGTGGACTGAGAGCTGTTGTATCCCTTCCATACGTGGTTCTGCTTTGAGCAAGCTGGACAGTGGGGCACAGATCTCCTTCCCACATTTGCTGCCTTTGAAAAGCAGTCCCATCTTGGGGGCTCTTTTTTGCTTCTCTTTGGTACTGAGCGGTGTGGTTAGATGAAATCTCCTCTGGGGGAATAATGAAGATACCATCTGCTTTCAGCAGAAAAATCAATAAACTTTGCCTATGGGTTGGCTGTCCTCCACCCGGGAGCTAGCACTCCAACCTCTGGGCAGACGGTTTAGACCACCCGACCTGCCCTCCCTGACCATGGTGTGCTGCACTTCCACCAAACAAATTACTCTTTTATGTACGGAGGCATTGAAAGTGGCTTTGTCGTTTTGATCTTAAGAGCTTGTGGTCCAGTTACAGCGACTGGGAATGCAAGTTGGCAAGTGCAAACTGATTATTACTGGGACTAGCTTGTTAGTGAACAGACTTAAAAACCACAGAGCCCTCTGCGGACAACCATTCTGTGTGTGTGTGTGTGAGAGAGAGAGAGAGAGAGAGAGAGAGAGGGGTGAGCAAGGGAGAACTCAAGCACTGAAAGCCCGATCAAGGGAACAAATATCCCAGATTTCATTATTTATATATGGAACACTATGAAAGTTTTTGTAAGTCTTGAGGCTATTTCATGCTCTTGTGGAGTCCTGGCAGTGAGCAAAGTGACCTAATCCATGGTTTAACTTTCTCTGCATTGATGAATGACAGTGTGTGAGAGAGAGAGTGTGTGTGTCTAAACGGCTCAGAGATCTAACTATATCACTTTTGGCACCACAAGATCTCTTAGCACTTTTGAGCATGCACTGTCTGCGTAGCAAATCTCTTGTGGCTGCAATGGAGTCCAGGGATGGCTGCCTGTCGGAAGAACTCGGCCAACCACTGCAGGGGGGAGTTGGGAAACAATGTCCCAGGCTGAAGCCCATAGAACCAGTAGGAGCTATTGAACTATTTCTTATTAGTCCTTGCAATGCTTTCTTATTTTTAAACGGCCACGTTGCCACCAGCAGAGAAATCTATTTTCTTTTTAATGTAACATGCCTTAACTAAAAGCAGAAACAAGAAATTTATATCAGATGAGTAGAAAGTACACTGCCAACCTAGAACCCACAGGCGCCGTGAGTTTTTTCCCCTTTTAAGTTTCTTTCTTTCTTTTTTTCCCTTGCAGAGGCATCTGGCACCGTATTTAAGGAAAGCAAAAGGCCTGTTCATGAATTACAGTCTATATCATAAGTGCAAGCTAGCAAGGCATCTGGTGGCTGCAGAGGAGTGGCCATCTCCTTGCTGTTCAAATAATGGTTTGGTGATTAATGAGCTGGGCTGGGATTGTAGACAACTCTGTTTGAATCCAGCCACTAATTAAAATGGCTATTGGGTCCTGCACATAATGCTTTCTGGCCACCCCTCCCTCCCATAGTGACCTTACTCATATTTGTGTACTCTCCTGCACATCTGGGTCCCTGATTTGTTCTCATGGGTTTCAGCCTGCCTGGAGGCTGTTTTCTTAGTCCCAGGTGGCTGTAGCTTCCCAGCTTGTAAACAAGTGCAGTGGTACCTTGGGTTAAGAACTTAATTTGTTCTGGAGGTCTGTTCTTAACCTGAAACTGTTCTTAACCTGAACTTTAGCTAATGGGACCTTCTGCTGCCACTGCGCCGCCGCTGCACGATTTCTGTTCTCATCCTGAAGCAAAGTTCTTAACCCGAGGCAATATTTCTGGGTTAGTGGAGTCTATAACCTGAAACATATGTAACCTGAAGTGTATGTAACCCAAGGTACCACTGTAATAGTGAGATGTAGCCACGGTGGTAGAAGCAACGAATTCTGGTTCCCGATCCCTGTGGAGAACTCTCCTGTTAGGGTTCAAAGACCATGTGCAGGAGGCAAACAAACTCTCCTAAGGTCCTTAAGACAGCTTTCTTGGGAGTTCAGGCTGCTTTTAAGACCTGGAGGGCTGAAATTCCCCTCAGGGCCGTGGTGCAAGGGCCATGCTGCTTGTAGCGCCTGAGTACAGGACGACTTTTGTTGGTGTGTAGTAGGCCCTGTTCAGTCCCCTTTCTCTCCTAGAAAGACAGCCTTGTAGAACTATATTCCATGTGCGCTGCCTCATGGCTCCTGTCAACGAAGAAGAAATGCCGCGCTCTCTGGCTTTTAAAACTTACGCTTCGCAACATAGGGGCACAATTTTATTGTATCTGTTTGGGAAGCTTTGCACAATAATCTTGACATGAATAAAACTGGTGGTTTTTACGGGCCTACAAAATCTCTGCCCGAGCTAAAAAATGCAGGCATTCCCTGTGCAAATTGGCACGCAGGCTATGCCCCCCCTTTTCCGCACGTAGATTGAAATGAAATGAGCTGACCCTTCTCTCCGCCTGTGTTGTACGCCTGCCTTCTTGGCAGGACACAAAGTGCCGGATGCAGACAGCAGAAATGCTCCTTGCTTGACCTTCCATCCGGATGGAAATCTCTCTAATGAGCTAGTGTGCAAATGCCCTGCTCTGTTGCAGCAGCGCCTTCAAAAGAACTTTGGAAACCTCCTCTTTTTTGCAGTCGAGCTTCCCGTCTTCCCCAAACAAGCCTCCCCAAACCCCTTCATTGTTTGCGCAGCAGGATTCTTCACTTCTTGAAGACAGAGAGGTTGTTGTTTTTTTGACAGGCCTACCTTCAGTTCTTTTCACGCCACCAGATAGAAACTGGAGGAGGATGAAGTAAGGCTGTCATCTTTGGACAGCTGCCCTGCACCCCCTTTCCCAGCCCTCGTCTAGTGAGGGACACTGGTTGGCCACCAGTGAAATTGTCCAGAAAAGCCCTGCAGCGACACTACATCACAACAGTGCTACAGTGGTACCCCGCAAGACGAACGCCTCGCGAGACGAAAAACTCGCAAAACGAAAGGTTTTTTCGTTTTCGAGTTGCCTCGCAAGACGAATTTCCCTATGGGCTTGCTTCGCAAAACGAAGCTTGCCCCGGGGACAGCGGGTCTTCTCTTTTGAAGCAAGGGGCTGCGGGGAGATAGCAATCTCCCTGCAGCCCCTTGCTGCAAAAGACGTGCGGCGGAAGCGGGGAAGCGAAGCGCTTCGCTTCCCGCTTCCCCCGGACCTCTTCTGAAGCAAGGAGCTGGGGGGAGATAGCGATCTCCCTGCAGCCCCTTGCTGCAAAAGACGTCGGGGGGAAGCGGGGAAGCAAAGCGCTTCGCTTCCCGCTTCCCCCGGACCTCTTCTGAAGCAAGGGGCTGGGGGGAGATAGCGATCTCCCTGCAGCCCCTTGCTGCAAAAGACGTCCGGGGGAAGCGGGGAAGCGAAGCGCTTCGCTTCCCGCTTCCCCCGGACCTCTTCTGAAGCAAGGGGCTGGGGGGAGATAGCGATCTCCCTGCAGCCCCTTGCTGCAAAAGATGTCGGGGGAAGCGGGGAAGCGAAGCGCTTCGCTTCCCCGCTTCCCCCGACGTCTTTTGCAGCAAGGGGCTGCGGGGAGATGGCTTCTCCCGGTGCTCCGAAGCCGCGCGGGGGGGCAGGGGACACCTCCCGCCGCAGCGGGGACACCTTTTGAAGGCAGGCGGGGGGGAGCAAAGACTTTGGCCCCCCGCCCGCCTTCAGAAGAGGTCCAGGACCTCTTCTGAAGGCTGGCGGGGGGCAAAAGTCTTTGTCCCCCCGCCTGCCTTCCCAGGGGCTTTTAAATCGCCCCGGACAGCGGAGAAGTCCTCCGCTGTCCGGGGCGATTTTAAAATGCCGCCCGCCAGCATTTTAAGATCGCCCGGACAGCGGAGAAGTCCTCCGCTGTCCCAGGGTTTTTTTTAATGCTGGGGGTGGAAAGAAAAGCCCTTGTCCCCCCCCCCCAGCCTTCAGAAGAGGTCCGGGGACAGACTGTCCCCGGACCTGGTCTGAAGGCGGTTTCCCTAGGAACGCATTAATTGATTTTCAATGCATTCCTATGGGAAACCGTGCATCGCAAGACGAAAAAACCGCAAGACGAAGAGACTTGCGGAATGAATTAATTTCGTCTTGCGAGGCACCACTGTATTTGAGCAATTAAAAATGGTAGCCATTTGGCGCTTTCCATAAGAGTGCAGCTACCGTCCTCTAGCAATGGTGAGCCTACCTTTCCTCCATAGTGTTGGAGCCAAAATAAATAGCAAGGGAAGGAAAAGCTCCTGCTATGTGGTGGTTGGGGACTCACGCCAGCATGGAGGGACACCAGGGGGTCACAGGCAAAGTTCCTTCACACCTGGAGTTCATTTATTTAATTTATTTCATCAAATTTATGCACTGCTTGATTGTAAAACGAAAACCTCAACAACATTCCTCTTCAACCAGGCCTTTGGCTGATTAATATTCTACGGCCTTTTAAATGTGTTTGCAGGGAGGGTATTTTGGTTTTTTAAAACTATTTATTTTCTTGCTTTTATCCTGTGTTTTTATCTTGCGAGCTGCCCGGAAATCTTCAGATGAAGGGTGGTATAAACAAAACAAAATTAAAAATATATAAAGCAATGAAATAAATATCAATTGATAACTGCACTTTGAAACATGCAAATGCTGGTCGTGAGATCCTGTTTGACAGTGCTAGGCAAGCTGTTAGCAACTAAAAGGCAAGCTATAAAGCAGAAAGGGACATAGCACAGGCTTTCCACATTCTGTCCATCTTGGTGCAAATGGCCAAATTATTTTATTCTTGCATGTGACAGTCTCTGAAATAGACGAAGTGCTGCTACCAGTGTGCAGTTGAAATGGTTTTAGTAACGAGTCCAATTGTTACATTGGGAATATATGGCAAAAAGAGCAAGGCTTTGTTTCCTGCAGTAATGTTGTAAACCGGCGGCCCCTTCTTCCAGGCAGCTTCCCCCTAGGACAACTTTGCTGCAGTTTCAGCTTGATGCACTGCAACAATTTTGTTGCTTCTTCTGCTGACTTGGCAGTTAGCTAGCAAATTGCTTTTATTCTCAAACCACATGCGCTTGGGGCAAGTACCATGTTTTTGGATTTGCTGAAAGCAGTCTAAGAAATAAAAGCGAAAGAACTCGGGTTATCTTTTGTATTTTTAAATGTGCTTATTTGGAATTCCATAATTTTATGAAGTTCAGAAAAATAGTACAGCACTAGAATGGGGGGAATTTGTTAGGTTTTCATCCAGGCCATATCACATGAACAAATCCCAGTCTCTGTAATAATAATTTTCCCGTGAACGTTTTAATTTGTTTGAGCGATAAAACCTTTTGAGCACTGCATTTCAATTCCAGTTCTAAAGGAGAGATTTTTGAAGCATTGGATAGCATGTTAGAAAACTAGTGACAGCTTTTATTTAAACATTTTGTACATGTCAGCTAAAAGGCAGGACAGATGTGGAAATGGAGGACGTGTCTACTCCCACAAATTCATTTAACGGTCATTTAAATCCTAGAATGCTGTCCAAATCCTATAGACTTCAATGGGATTTGGGGTTGAGATACACATATCTCCTTCAAGAAGAGACTGTTGATTTCTCTTTGTTGTGTGGATGAGCTCTTAGGCTGTGTGTTGAGTTTGTTTGTTTACCCCTTTTTCTAAAAAAATCCTGGTATGTTTATCCGTTTAAATATATATTAATCCCCTCCCTGTCCCCGCATAGAAGGCAATATCAAAAATAAAGGAACTCAAAGCATGGATCAGGGTGAGTGGGAAGAGTAGCTGTGGCTTGTGAATCAGCACTCAGCACAGTCTGGCAAGGAGGCAGGAAGGTGCCTAAATCTCACATAGACTAGCAGGCAGCATTCTGCATAGCTGACAACGCCTCCTGGAAACAAACAAACAAACAAACAAACAAACAAAAAGTTGCTTCTGTTCAAGATTCTGTGCAGTAGTTTGTACATCTATCTCAGAATGTCTGTATGCGCCTCTGCCTTTAACTAAGCTCTGATCTGCACGATTGAAGGTGAGGGGTTTTCGCAAACTCCAGTCTCCTGCGCCGTTGGTTTCCCTCAGCTTTTGACACAAGTGCCCTTCTGTAGACAAAAGCTAACATTTTATTTTTTTTACATCTCACTGTATGCATTTGATACTGGCTCTCAGATATATGAAACAACCATTCCTGGTGCATGCCAAATACTTAAAGAAGTTCTGGAACTTCATGTAGCTCAGACTCGAGAGGTCAGGCAAACTTACCTGTGGTTACTCCTTGCCTGACATGCCCAGACTTGAGCCCAGATACCAGGCAGGGACGTTGAATGGGGTGGGTGGGGGGAGTCCACCTACAGGAGACACACGGAAATAAATCTTCATAAAATATACAGATCCTTCTTTTCATAGGTTTCAAAGTGCCCACACCCATTCAGGTGGCAGCCTTGAGAATAGAAACAGTGGGAATTTTATCTGCCAGCCAGGCAGGGAGGCTTCTTCTGTGGGACAAACACTTTAAATTGCACAAGCACCAACAGTGATAGATGCTCCTTTTCATTGAACACATATACATATTTGCAAGCACGTAGGGACATAGGCAGACCATTGGTCCGCCTAGCTCTTGATCTTTTACACTGACCAGCAGCAGCTCTCCAGCATTTTGGACAAGGACCATTCCCAGCCCTACCTGGAATTGAACATGGGAGCTTCTGTACGCAAGGCAAACAGCTCTACCACTGAGCTGTGGCCCTTTTCCCAGAGTCTGAAGCAGGCCGGGCAGTCTATCTAGCCCAGTATTGTTTATTCTTACTGGCAGCAGCTCTTCAGGGGTCTTGCCCCATCACCTGCTACCTGATTCTTTTCTAACTGCAGATGCCAGGGACTGGACTTGGGACCATCTGCAGGCAAATCCTGTGATGTAACACCAAGCTGTGGCCCCTCCTAAGGCCCCTTGCCTTTCTGTTAGCTCTTGTCACCTCCTTCTCACTCCCTGAGTTGATCAGGGAATATATGAGAAGCACACCCCACATTTGCCCACTAACTGCAATTACACTTTCTTTCCCCTTTTGCTAAAATGACAGAATAGCTGGGGGTGGGGATGTGTGGCAGGACAGGAGGGGCAGCAGAGCAAGCTACGGAGAGCAGGAGGAGGAGGCCCTCCAGGCCCGGTCCAAATTAAATGTTTTCAGGAATTCCCTATCTGCTTAGGGGCAGGTGTTACAAGCCAACCTGAATAAGAATGCCTTGCAGCACTTCCTGAAAATGAATGCAAAATCTTCCTTTTGTGACTGTACTGTGGGCGCTCCTGACTCTCTTTTTGGCTATCTCTTTTTTCCAGCTGTTGAGGTCTGAGCTGCTTCATTATTATTACTCTACTTTTCTTTCTTCCCTTTAAAAACACAGCACTCCCCCCCCTCCCCTCTCTCCTGCCTCTGCAAACTGGCTTTCTTGTGTGATGGCAGCTGTGCCTAGTCTAGGCCAGGATGCAGGCTCGACATAGATAAGAATTGACCCTTTCCTCTGGCAGGTGAAAGGACCAGACCTCCTTTCTGTCACTGCCCTTCCAGCATGGCTTTGCTGCTTCTGTGGGCATGTTTCATTAGAATCGCAGGCAATGGCTCAGAGGTTGGCTCCAGGGCTTTATGTTACAGATTTAGGTTTGCAAAGATGCATGTGGGTCTTAAGTAGACCGTGCTGAGAGGTCATGAGTTACAAGGAGGTTGCAGGGCAGTTAGAAATAGCCAAGTGTTCAAGTTGTGATTTGGCTAATCTGCCTCCCGAAGATTCTCCGCTTCAATACATTTTTATCATTGTTGCAGTTCAGGCTTAAACATTTTTTAGAATTCACCTGATGTACATATTATATTTAATCTTTCATTCTTTGTCATTCCTGAAGCTTTTGAGTTTTCTCTTGGACATTCTTGAGTGTTGCAATTTTTTACACTGGGTGGGGGAAAGTATATACATTTAATTAAGCCTAGCTATGGAATTTGTAGGTCTCTGATTCTCGGGGAGCAAAACTGAAGTATATAAAGATTACTTGACACACTCAGTGTCTTCAAGCCAAAGCAGTTGCAGAGCTAGGATATATTAGGTGCTGGAGGCTCCAAGTAATCTGCTCTTTCCTGCCTGGTTTATCCTCCATACAGCACAGGGGGAAAAGCCATTTAGTTACAATTTATTGATGTGTTTGCATCCTTTCAGCAAACATCCACTGGGAAGTCATGAATACATCCAGCACTGCAGGAAGTTTGACATTGATATCCGGCTGCAGCTGATGAAGAGGAAGGCTGTGCGCACTGACTTGGCTAGGACGGTAAGTATTTGCTTGCCAGTGAGCAACAGGACTGTGTGATGTCTCTGCCATTACTAGTACAGATGGAACATGTGCTCCATCTTGCCTAAGGTTGCAGGTCCAATGGTGGCATCTAGAGCACTGTCTGTTCCATCCATACTGGATCTGTTTCGATTATTGCAGCTTAAGGATCTGGGCAGCCAACCATCTGCTTCCTTGACCCTTGCTCATCTTGGATTCTTGGAGGGGTTGAGTGGGTGGGTCCCAGGAATGATTGATGCCTCACTGGAGAAGGGGGAAGTACCATCTGCCTTGAAGGAGGCAATGTTGCTCCTCCTCCTCAAAAGGACCTCCTTGTACCCAGAAGTGTTAAACCACTGAAAGGCCCTCTCCTTCCATGTAACTCTCGGGTTTTAAAAGTGGGTGGAACCAGAAGGGGGGTGGTCTGGGAGAGGGGATTCTCTTTGGCAGCCCCTAAGTTGCAAAACCCCCTCCCCACAGAGGGGTGTCTTCACTGTTCAGCTTTCAGCAAATACTGAAGAGGTACCGTATTTTTCGCACCATAGGACGCACTTTTTCCCTCCTAAAAAGCAAGGGAAAATGTGTGTGCGTCCTATGGAGCGAATGCAGGGGGGGAGGCAGACGGGAAAAGCCCCCAAGAGCTCCGTGCGCTCTTGCGGGCTTTTCCACAGGAGGGAGAAGGGACTGATGGGCCGCATCAGTCCCTTCTCCCACCTCCCAGGAAAGCCAGGAGAAGCCGTGCAGCCCTTTTAAAGTGCGCGCAGCTTCTGCCGGTTTTGCGGGAGGTGGGGGAATCCCCCCACCTCCCAGGAAAGCCAGGAGAAGCCGTGCAGCCCTTTTAAAGTGCGCGCGGCTTCTGCCGGTTTTGCGAGAGGTGGGGGAATTCCCCCACCTCCCAGAGAAGCCAGGAAAGCCCTGCGCAGCGTCTCCCGGCAAGGAGACGCTGCGCAGGGCTAAAGGGGAAGGCAAAACAGCGAGCGGGATCCATCCCACTCGCTGCCTTGCCTTCTTCCATAGCTGCACGCAACCCCTCCGCAAGGAGACGCTGCGCGGGGCTAAAGGGGAAGGCAAAACAGCGAGCGGGATCCATCCCGCTCGCTGCCTTGCCTTCTTCCATAGCTGCGCGCAACCCCTCCGCAAGGAGATGCTGCGCGGAGCTAAAGGGGAAGGCAAAACAGCGAGCGGGATCCATCCCGCTCGCTGCCTTGCCTTCTTCCATAGCTGCGCGCAACCCCTCCGCAAGGAGACGCTGCGCGGAGCTAAAGGGGAAGGCAAAACAGCGAGCGGGATCCATCCCACTCGCTGCCTTGCCTTCTCCCATAGCTGCGCGCAACCCCTCCGCAAGGAGACGCTGCGTGGGGCTAAAGGGGAAGGCAAAACAGCGAGCGGGATCCATCCCGCTCGCTGCCTTGCCTTCTTCCATAGCTGCGCGCAACCCCTCCGCAAGGAGACGCTGCGCGGGGCTAAAGGGGAAGGCAAAACAGCGAGCGGGATCCATCCCACTCGCTGCCTTGCCTTCTCCCATAGCTGCGCGCAACCCCTCCGCAAGGAGACGCTGCGCGGAGCTAAAGGGGAAGGCAAAACAGTGAGCGGGATCCATCCCACTCGCTGCCTTGCCTTCTCCCATAGCTGCGTGCAACCCCTCCGCAAGGAGACGCTGCGCAGGGCTAAAGGGGAAGGCAAAACAGCGAGCGGGATCCATCCCACTCACTGCCTTGCCTTCTTCCATAGCTGCGCGCAACCCCTCCGCAAGGAGACGCTGCGCGGGGCTAAAGGGGAAGGCAAAACAGCGAGCGGGATCCATCCCGCTCGCTGCCTTGCCTTCTTCCATAGCTGCGCGCAACCCCTCCGCAAGGAGACGCTGCGCGGGGCTATGGCTTCTTTAGCCCTGCGCAGCGTCTCCCGGCAAGGAGAGGCTGCATGGGGCTAAAGGGGAAGCCAAAACTTGGCTTGCTCCATATCTGCGCGCAACCCCTCCGACAGGGAGAGGTTGTGCGCACCCTGTACGCTGCTCTTTGGGGCTGGGGGGGAAAAAGATTTTTTTCTTGATTTCCCCCCCCCCCCTAAAAACTGGGTGCACCCTATGGTCCGGTGCGCCCTATGGTGCGAAAAATACGGTACCTATTAACTCTGGCTTTTGACACCTGAATTGTATATTTTTATACCTGCACTATTTTTGTGATTGTTAAGTTGCTTTGAACTGTTTCCACCCTGAGATCCTAGGATGGATGATGGGTAATAAATAAAAAATAATAGTAATGCTAAGCCAGCCCATGGCTTAGCTGCAGCTGGACCAGGGGAGGAGCGCAGTAACGGCGATTTTGCTCCAGGAACCTGCACGTTTCCTCATTCACACTAAGCCATGGTTTTCCTTAGCATTACATGCAAACGGAGTCAAGATGCATGTGAGTAATTAACCTTCACGTATGCAGGTGAACGATGACCAGAGTCCTTCCACGCTCAACCACTACGTTCATCTCCAGGAAAGGCCAATCAAGCAGACCATCACCAGGTAAAGATGAACGGAGAATCTCAGGGTCACAGGTTCAAGCCCCACGTTGGGCAAAAAAATTCTGCATTGCAGGTGGTTGGACTAGATGACCCTTGTGGTCCCTTCCAACTCTGCAATTCTATGATTTTATGGAGTGGCAGCAGCAGCATACTTCGGGTGACCTATGTAAGGCCAGTGCTTTTTAAAGGGGGTACTCAAGGGTACACAGTACTGGCACCTCTTTTTGTTGTTGTTAAAAAGTGTGGCACTTACTGCAACAACTTCATGGTGAGTACTGGCACCTATTTTTCTAGGAAAAAAGCACTGTGCCCCCCAAACCCCCCAAAGTGAAACAAAAATAGACCAAGTGCTGGAGTTCTTAATTTAGGCCTTGCATATTGAAATTCCTCCAGCCTCTTGGGAGAGAGGGCCCTGGCTTAATGGTAGAGCATGGCTTACATGCAGAAGGTCCCAAATTGAAGCCAAGCGTCTCCAGGTAGGGATGGGAAAGTCTTCCGTCTGAGAATCTCAGGAGACACTGCCAGTTCTGAACTAGATGGACCAATGGCTTTGGGCTGTTGCTTAAGATCTCGCCTTTACAGAGATCCATTTCCTCCATACGTAACAGCCGTGATTTGCTTCCTTTTTCTGTGCCAAGCTGTCTGTTGTTGTTTCTTCCACTAGGCAGGCCTTGAGTCTCCTCTTCGATACCTTCCACAACGAGGTCGATGTATTCCTAGCCGTGGAGGTGAGAGGATAGCATTGGGGTTAATGTTGTGGTTGAACATACGTTGAACTATGCATATGGCTTTGGTGTGCTGCAAAAACCTCTGTGTTGGTGAATATTATTAGATGTAACCATTACACCTTTGGCATCTTCAAGCTATGAAATCCATCCATAAGGAAGCCTGTGATGGGGAACCCAGTAACCCTCGACCACTTTCCCTGAGACACCCTGATCACCAGTCTTCCCATCACTTTCCTCCTAGCTTGAACCATTGCCCCATGTTCTTTGAGCTACATCTCCAGTTCCTGGTCTTCTTTGGCAGCAGTGAGATAAGAAGCACATAGCTTTGCACTTGCTTTGTCCGTACCCACTTTGGTATAAAACCCACCTTATTGTTTGGCAGTGAACAGTAGTGGCTGGTGGGGCAGCATTGACCCAGCTGTGTTGCTGAGCTGGCTTTCCAAAGGCTCCTGCCACTGCTGGTTAGCAAGAGGGAGGCTTGGCATGGTGTGGGTGCAGCAGTGGAGCCAATCCGATGTTTCTAGCACTGTGCCCACACTTTGCCAAGCTCCCTGCCACCATACCCCTCTCCCTCTTGGTAAGTGGCAGGGACATATGGCATAGGGAAGCCAGATCAGCATTGCTGCCCTGCTGGTCACTACTGCAATATAGCACCTGGTATGGGCATCACAGGTACATTTGAAGATGCCAAATATAACAGACCATTGTATGATAGAAAGTATTTGTGAAAACATAGGCTAGGGTTAAATGACAATGCAAGTATTTTTCGACGCTGCAGTTTCCTCCAGGCCCTTCCCATTTCACTATGTTGCTCACATTGTTTCATTTCCTGCTTCAAGCTGATAAGGTGCTAGTTTGTTTTTTTACTGTTTTCGCTAGAGTGACGTTTGCTTTATAAAATAAATGCCCTGAACCTTGCTTCTCCCATCTCATCTGACAGTCCACTGCTTGCTTCTCCTCTTCCTCATTCCAGTCTTGAATCCTTCATGAGAGTCAAATTTCCCAGCGTAAGGTGAGGGCTGCCAGCCACAAGTGTGCTTGGGACTACAGCCAAGAGGCGGATCTGCATAGCAGCGTTTGCTATCAGAGCAGAAAACAAACAGGGTGTAGTGAAGTGATCCCCAGGTTCTAATCTTGAAATTGTCAGCAGCTTTTAACAGCAAGTTCCTATCTACTGTTTGTTTCAGTTTCCCTTCCCTTGCGATAAATACAGCC
Organism: Podarcis vaucheri; assembly: GCF_965113315.1. Taxonomy (NCBI): domain Eukaryota; kingdom Metazoa; phylum Chordata; class Lepidosauria; order Squamata; family Lacertidae; genus Podarcis; species Podarcis vaucheri. Next base: position 64,756,218 of record NC_138764.1, on the reverse strand, counting down.
AAAAACATACTTGTGAAGGTAGGCAAAAAAGAAACCCAAGACGTTGTGAAGGTTAAATTTCTCATGACAGTAAAGGGATTCATATAGAGTTGGGTTTTTTCCATTTTGAAACCTCTACGTTATCGAGCACTTAATGTAGAGATTAGAATGTGTGTTTTAGATCTTGGGAGTAGTGAATTTAGCGAAAGGAAAGGGGTAAGCAGGAGACTTTGACAACCTTCTAAATTGCCAACACTGAGGTTGCCAACACTTTATAATTCCAAAAAATTATCAGGAGTAGTGGATTCAAGTCCTAGCTTAGCTTTGTGAACTCTAGCTTAGAGTGCAGGAACGATAATATATTCAACTGAGCAGCTAGAATTGCCTTTAGACATCTCTTTTGTGTGATTGTCTGGTCCTTGCTAGTGATGAAGGTGAAGGGCTTTTTAGCAAACTGATTGGAACAAGAACTAGTTTGGTCCCTATCTGTGAAAGCACCCTCTTGCAGTCAGATTGCCATGACTGGGGGCAGAAAGTATGTGTGAGAGAGAGTGAGTGTGAGAAAGAAACCATTCTCCTTTCAAGAGGTGAGTCATAACAAAGCTATCTAGGAAATCTCAGCTGAATGGAATGTAGTTCACTAGTATGTAATCTTGAGGTGTGTGATGGATCCTGAAAATAACACATTTGAGAAATGAACAAGTTACTTGATCCTGTGGTTTTTAAGCAGGGAAAAGGAAAAGCTTTCTAGGTTCCAGTAGCTAGATTACTACTCTCTGAAGATTTTGCTCCCCCTGCATGGTCCTACATTATTTCTCCCTTCCTGCGCGTTTGTATGGAAATGTATGTCTGTGTATGTACTACCTGCAGTGGGGGTTGGCAAGGTTTATCTTGACTGGGCTGGATTGGTCCCGTGGAGATCCCTTTGTAGACTGGATTGTGCATGCGCCTGTGATTTCCGGTGTCTGTGCATGCACAGACGCGATTTCTGGTGCCGCGGAAGTGAGTCCTCGCGCTGCACTGTGCCGGTTTAGCGCAGTGCGTGAGTGGGCAGCTCAGTTCCAGGACAGTTCGTGGGCCGGTCAAATGACCTCCGTGGGCTGCTTCTGGCCCATGGGCCTTAGGTTGGTGACCCCTGACCTACTGTGTCATAGGCTGAATACCAATTGCTGGGCATAACAAGGGAGAACTGGTTGCTGCTGTCTCACATCCTGCTTGCGCGCTTTCCATTGGTATTTGTTTGGTCACTGTGACAACAGGATGCTGATCCAGCCGGGCTCCTCTTTCTGGCCCTAACCCCACTCTTCCACAAGCTTTTGCTAGAGCAATTGTCAGCATGGCATCCTTCCTTCCAAATGAAAAAAATAATAAAAAGTTAGCGGTATGTGCAGTGCAGCTGGGAAACTGTAGGTCCATTCTTCTACATCCTCTATAGTGCTGACTGTTGACTCTTTTGCCCCTGCAAACCATATACTGCAGAGTTTTATCAATCCAATGGATTATAGAGCTTCATGTGCAACAAGCAACAGTGCCCCTTAGTGGCACTTCTACCTATTTGTTCTGAGGTTCCCAGGCTGAAATTATATTGGTGGAAGGAGCTGGTAATATCAAATGGCTTCATGGGTTCCAGGAAACTTGGTGTTGACGTTAGGACAGTAGTTCCATCAAAGCAGGACTTTGGAACGGAAGTCCAAGGCCCTATTACTTGCACTAGTGAATCAGGACATGCTTGAACACAACAGAGTAGCTGCTTTATTTCTTCAAATCCTGTTATGTTGAAGGCCAATCTTAAGATGCAGAGCTGGTGGCCACGATATGGAAATGATGATGATAAAGACCCATTTGTCTTCCACTTTTATGACATTGGTTGAGTTTGGGGTAAAAGGAGTATGAACAAACTCTTTTGTGCTTTGTTGAGCAGCTGTCTAAGATCTGCTGGAGTTGATAGGCTCCTCTTTATGTTCTCTTTGGTCAGACTCACACAAGGTACTGGGATTTTACTGCAGAATAATCACCGAGTTTATGTCCAGAGAAGCCAAGTTTAGTGATAAGGCAGTTAAGGAAGAGGTAGATAAGTGAAGTAAATTTATGGCGGGGTTACTACTCTCATTCACCCTAGATCAGGGGTTGGGCACCTGTGCCCTCCAGATGTAGGGCTCCAACACCCATCACATCCAGCAAGCATGGCCAGTGGTCAGGGATGATGGAAGTTGTAGTAGTAGGGCTGCTGATTCCCATGCCCTAGATGCTGGCTATACGCACAACTCTTTGAGGTGGCTCTATGTGCTGTTACCTTGAGACATGAGACTTTCAATTCTTCATCCAGGGAGACGTCCAAGTGAAGGCAGAACGAGTGATCCAGTCTGTCATGGCCATTTGCAATGCTCTGGCTGCTGTGGAGTCCCAGGAGATCACTGCAGCCCTGAATCAACTGCCACCCTGTCCGTCTCGCATGCAGCCCAAAATCCAGAAGGTGAGAAGCAGAAGTTGGTGTCAGGAAGCAGCAATATTTAATCTGAGTGCCTAAGCTAAATATGAGAGAAAGAGGAGAGTAGAATTATTTTAGCAGACTCTTCCATTTTCTAAAAAGATGTAGCTAAGAAAGGACAAAAAGTGCCCTTGTGACAACTTAGTTTTTAGTGTCACACTTGACACTAAAAAGCACATTTGAGATTCTCTTTTTTGCCATATGTGACTACTGTTAAGGCAAGATAGCTGTGGACAAAAATTCAGTTGTGAATTCTAGCCAGTGTAAAGTTTTTGCATCCACACTGTGCACTGACTTTGAGCACACCTGATTTAAACCTTGCGTGTTAATTTGACCTTGGACAGTTTTGTTGTGATAACCTTGCTGCGTCCAATATGGAGTGCATATTTTAAAATGCCCTCTTCCAGTACATTCTCAGGAGTTGGATCTGCCTAAAGTGCCATTACGTTGGCTGATGCTTTCCGTTGCAGCAAAAGGTAGAGCCTTTTCAGCAGTGGATCAGCTAGTTGGAACTCCCTAAGTCCTTTGTTCTTTGCACTCAGAGAACATTCAGAGACTTTTCCCCTTTTCAGAAAGCTTTTTAATTATGTGGATGGATTTTCAATCAGTTTCATTTATTTATTTTTTAAAAAAATAGATCTTGAATTTCTCTTTGTTTTAATGGGCTTTGTGTGTATCTTCTGGAATTTTATTTTATTGGCGGCTTTTAAAATGTTTTTGATCGTAAGTCCATTTTTGAGCTTCTGGACAGAAGCAAGGAACACACATTTTACAATAAAGCAATAAAGTAGTTAGAATTTTCTCCAAACCTGGGAAAATGTAGCTGCTATTCCCAAAGTTGGATAGCTTGAACTGCTGGGAGTGGAAATATATTGACATATGTTATATAAAGTGTTTGCTCAGAGTTGCTTGCCTTTCAGTCTGATTTTCATAAAATATTTCTCCTCTGGTTTCTCTTTCCTGAGCAGGATCCAAAGGTTTTGGCCATGAGGGAAAACAGAGGTAATAATTTCTCTTCTCCTGTTGTTGCTATTGAATTCTGAAGGCTTTTTACTTTCCACTGCCTCCCAAGTGCACTTTTCCAATTATTGCATACTGTTATTTATTGAACAAATTATCATCATCATCATCATCATTAGCCTTTTGAATCTTCAGCTTAGACATCTTGAGTCCCTAGAGTTGCTATTCCATTAACCAGACTTTTCAGAGCAGGGTGGTTTCCTAGTAATAATGAAAATTCAGACCTGATTTTCAAAAATATTGAAGCCCCAACTACACTAAAGACCTTGAGGGATTGCGCTTCAGGGTCAAAGTAAACATAATGTGGGAGATCCTTGAACAGGAACCTCTGCCATGATTTTTTATATAAAAAACAGTTGAAAGGAGGTGTAGGACCCTTTAGACCATGAGAGACATCCTTCCAGGCCATTTTACCAATGGAAAGTGATCCTCACCCACCCACTGGCAAGCTACATCTTGCAACACAAGGCAAAACCATATATTTGGCTATAACTTTTGATAGAATATAGATAATTGAACAACTTTTGTTGCATTGCATTCTTCATTAAATTATCTTTCCACTGGTATATAATTTTATGGCATTACTCCAAAGAAAGTGGTGTTACGAGCCATCAGACTTTGGAAATAAACTTTTTCCAAAATGTTTCCACAATTTTGGCCGCTAGTGTAGAGACCTGTATGTTTTGGCCTGTGTGGCAAATGGTAGCTTTTGGGTTTTGTCCCGAGAAGAGGAAAGGGGCTTGTATCTGTAGATAACCCCCAAGATCTTTCCAAATCTGAAATTCTATTATCTGTGCTTGTCTTCTGGTATCCCTGTCTTAATGGAGACAAGGGAACTTCAGGAGTAAAGGAATAAACTTTAGGATAGAAGTGGGATTAAGTAACTTGTGTAGGAGCTACAAAGTGATGCATGCTGACTTCATCTGCAGCGCCTGTAGCTCTGCCAGTTGTACACCTTTATAAATGTTTGTTTATAATCATTTATATACATGTATGTATAATTTATAGTTTATTGTTTAGATTTGTACTTCAGTCTAAATGCATTATTAAGGTGGCATAAAGTAAAAAAATAAAATGTTATTAAATGAAATGCCACAAACACGTATACACCAATATTTATTTGCTAAGTTAATTCAAATTCTGCTGCAAGAAAAACCAATTTCAGTAACCTGTATAAATTATGGTAATTAAGCAGCCTTTTTAAGAAAGCAAATCTCTTTCCACTGTAGCTGTAAAGGGAGTCATGTGTGAATGGATGCATGCAGAGTCATGTAGAGGCCTGTGGGTAGGCTGAGCAAGATTTTATTGATGACCAGGAGGCAGGGCGTCAATGCTTTGCAATAATAATTTATTTATTTATTTATTTATTTATTTATTTATTTTATTATTATTTATACCCCACCCATCTGGCTGGTTTTCCTCAGCCACTCTGGGCGGCTCCCAACAGAACACTAAAAACAGAATAGAACTTCAAACATTAAAAACTTCCCTAATATCTGCTTGCTCACTTCAGATTAATAGAAGCAGAGTAAATTATGCAAAATAAGCAAATTTATGGAGTTATCTTAATATGTATAACCCACACAGGACTTTTCTTGGTGCCGAGTGCTGGTTTCTTTTTGGAAAAGCTGCAGACTATGACAGCCCTGCAGAGAGGGAACTATAGGAGTCATAAGGAATTTCCAGAAAGGGTTCGCAACTTTGAAGGTTGGAACTTGGCAGGCCTTCCTGTTGTCAGAGGGTCTGCCAAGCATATTTGCTCTGTGGGGGCATATTTGTGAGGTTTCAAAGTGCTTCTGTCAATTCCCACCCCCCTTACAGAGAAAGTTGTGGAAGCTTTGACGGCCTCCATCTTGGATCTGGTGGGGCTCTACTGCAACACATTCAATGCCGACTTCCAGACCGCGATTCACGGGAACCGAAAACATTGCCTCTCCCAAGAGGCCCGGCTTCTCTCCTGCCCCCTCTCCTTCACCGTCTATGCCACTCACCGCATTCCCATAACCTGGGCGGCAAGGTAAGCAGCGACGTCTTTTCTCTGGCGCCAGGGAAGGACCACCTGACACTTTGCGTTAGATCTTGGGATCAAGTGTGTGTACATACATAGCAGGCATAGTGGGGGCATTATACGTATTTGGATCAGGACTGTAAAGCTGTGCAAAGGTGCAACTCCTTTTTCCTGATTTATACACAGCACACAGGTGGTTGTTATCCATTGGAGCACCTGTGAACTAGTTGTGTCACCCTGGTCAGAAACACATATCGACCTGGCAGGTTCACACATCACAGTAAGCCCAAGCTATGATGGGACAGTGCAACTGTGTTGGCTCCTAGGCAGGAAATTTCAGCTGTTTTGCTCTTCCATAGTCCTTTTCACTCAGGACGGTGTGGCAGCTAAACCAAGGTTTGGTTTAGTGTGTCGTTGGAACCTGAGATTGTGGTTAAGCTTTACCAGCACATGGTTAAGGGGGAGAGAGCTTTAACTATAACAACACACTAAACCAAACCTTGGCTTAGCTGCTGAGCTAGAAAGACAAGCAAAGAGCAAAGCAACTGTCCCGTCCTCCATGGGAGCTCACACATTCATCCTAAGTCATGGCTTGGGCTCAGCATTACGTGTGAACACAGCCATGCTCTTTATCTCAACCATTTCATGACTTCCTGGTTATATTTCAGATTCCGTTTGGCTGCCCGAGGTCACCATCAGTGGGGAGAAATTGTTTCAACCTTTACTGGCTAAATGAAGCCAATTTGCCATTTAAATCCAAGATCAGCTTCATGGATTCAGTGTCGCATATTCCCGGCCCCTTTGCTCACCCAATTCTGACAAGTTCTTAGAAATCAGGCTGGTAGGGATTTAAGCAAACACAACATTTTGTACTCGGCGCATTTCCCCTCGGAAGAATGAGGCTGGCTAGCTGAGGTCAGAAGACTAGAGGAATGCTTGCCTGTAAGGGAGTTGGCTGATCTGACTCTTGTTCAGGGCTGTTTTTGGAGGCTCCCTGGAATGCTCTGGGAGAATCCTTTGGTCTCGGCACCCCGCCTCTCTGGCTCGGTCCTACAGACAGTGACAGATGGCTGCTTCTCAGCCTGGGCTCTTGCCCCTTCAGCCAATGACTGAGTGGAAGGGAATCGCTTAATGGATATAGGGACAATAGGAAGTCTGGGCAGGGAGGGGACATTCCTTTGTAAGCAGCCTTTTGCTTGTGTGTTTGTGTTTCTCTAAAGGCACGGAGGCAATGCCTGGGAGGTGCCCCTTAGTAATCCACATCCCCAGCAGCAGACACATGCAAGTGGGGGGGGGGGAGAGGGTCGGGGTTGGGGAAGTGATGGCAACATTAGCCGCCGCCCCTCCAGGGACCTCTTGCCTTTGTACCATCCTTAATGTATTCCAATGAGTGACTCTGAACAAAGGCAGTAGCCTGGGAAATCCAGGCCTGTCTTGACCTTCGTTGCCCCGCAGCCCTCCCTGCATCATCGCTTGGCACCTGTCACATGGCCAGTCCTTCTGACAAGAGCGCCATGTGATGGCATTCTCCGTGGCGTATGTCAATCCAGCTAGCTGGGAAGGAAGTTGGGAGAGTGTCTCTGAAAAGAGCACAGCCTGAGGAAAAGACTCTAGGCTTGGCTTGTTGGGTGTGTGGGTGTGTGAGTGAGTGACAACTGCCACCTTCTAGCCCCCTCTCCCTCAGTCAACAGCTGGAAATGGATTGAGTTCTGCCATTGAGCAGCCAAAAGGGTTTCTGCTCAAATTTGGGTCCGGTTTGTGGGAGTTAAGTCAGGGTGAAGAAACCGTCTGACCTGAAATTGCAACCTTGCCTTGGAGGATAGGCTGTTGACGGCTACCAACCACAGTAGCTGTTTTCTATCTCTGCTGTCAGAGGCGGTGTGACTCTGAATACCAGATGCTGGAAATTGTAGGCGGAGAGAGTGCTGCTGCAATTGTGTCCTGTTTGCAGACTTCCCTTGGGCTTCTGGTTGACCCCTGTGAGAACAGGATGCTAAGCTAGGGAGGCCTCTGGCCTGGTCCAGCAAGCTTTTCTTATGACCAGAGTTTTAAGAAGAATATGGTTGGCACAACCCTCTTTTCGTAGCCCTGTTGTTGCTTGTTGTCAGGGAGGAAGCGCCTAGAATCAGTCTGTGGACGCAGGGTGATGGCTCTAAGCTTGTAAATGTATAGGTGTATAGAAATCTAATGATTTCTACTGTGGCAAAAACATAGTTAGAAGAGGAAGTTATTAATTAGCCATTGTTTTATTTTAGTATTTTAACATTTTAATGACTGTTCTTTTTGAAGACTGCCCTGGAAAGGTGGAAAAACACAATAAATAATTCAACCATTTCCCTCAAGTATCTTAGTGAGCTATGTAAGTGAAGCTGACAGTATTTTGAACAGTGGGTTAAAATACCAGCATTTTTGCCTTATGTCTGTCTGCTGGGCATATTTTACATCTGTGGAATGCAGCAGGAGCAAGAATATTTCTGGCATGTGGGAAATAAGCATGACACTCGGTAATGTACATGTTGACTATTGTTTTATAACATGTGGTGTTATAAAAGGTCCCTGCTCCAAGTGGCATACAGTCTAGAAAGCAACGCCAGAATAACAGCAGAGGAAGGAAAGGGGAGTGGAGGTAAACAGGGGAAAGAACATGTGAATATTGCAGTTGCAAAATTGAATAGGGTATTGAGGATTCAAGGATTGCATCAAGGGGGTTCGTGGGAAAATGTATTTATGTTTTGAATATCCTCCAAGGCTCGAAGGTGGTTAACTGTAGACTGAAACTCAAACATAAAATGTCCTGTAAAAATGCTGCTGAAACAAACAAAGCAGCACAGATTGTAACCCTGTCCCAGTCTCTCTCTCTCTCCCCAGCCCCTCAAAACTGAGCTGAAATAAAAGATCTAGCAAGGCTTCTGGCCTTGATGAGTCTCAAGGGGCGGATGAGAAGTTTCGTAGTTGGGGGTCATCTACCGAGTCAGGATGCCTCTAATCGAATGGACAAGATTTGTGCCTATCAACCAGACTTGAACCATCTGGGGTTTGCCTGCTATTCATTCATTCTCCTTTGTGTGAGGGCTGGGGGGAGCTGGGGAGGACTAGGTGGGGCTGTTCCAGGCTTGAGATTAAAACAGATTCTCACCAGTGACTCAGCTGCTGAGTTTGAAATAAATCAAGTATTTATTTCATTGGTTCCTCCTGTTTGCTATTCGACTGCAGCTAAGAATTGTAGCAGGCTGCTTCCTCCCAGCCTCTGCCTCCAGTCTTTCGGAGATCAAGGCCTTTTCTTTCTGCTCTGTGAGATAACAAAAAATTACCCATCTCTCCTTTCCTTTTTTTTTTTTTTTTACAGCTATGAAGATTTCTATCTCTCCTGCTCACTCAGCCATGGTGGCAAAGAGCTCTGCAGCCCCTTGCAAACCCGAAAAGCTCATGTGTACAAGTATCTCTTCCATCTCATCATCTGGGACCAGCAGTAAGGCACCTCCCCACCTGCCCTTCCCTGTCTGTGTTCAGAAGGGTATAAAGGAAAGGGTGGGAAAGTGGCTGGGGAAGGGCGATCTTATGTGTTTTTAATGCAAGTTGATAAAGGAGGTGGATGAGAAATAATTCTCCTCTGCTTGTAGCTACAAAGCTTTGCAGGCAAAAAGTCCCAGTTTTCAATCTACAGAGTGAAGAAGCCGTGTAGTGCAAAGGGGGTTCATAATCTATTGCTTACTTTTAATTTCTCTGCTCTGCATCAGCCTACCCCACCCCACAAGGCTTCAAGCCCCATGAGGAAGACGTAAGTGTGTGTGTGTGTGTGTGTGTGTGAGAGAGAGAGAGAGAGAGAGAGAGAATGGAGTGGAGTGAGGTATGGCCCACAGGTCCCCCATCCCTGCTGTAAAGCAACATGTGTATTATAAATTAGTAATGTAAAACAGTGATCCCTAAAAAGCATGCAGCAGTAAAGCAGGGCTACCATTCTGTGTGGTTGTGTAGTTTGGCCTTCCCGTCTTACAGTGCTGGTTTTCCAAGGTGCATCTCCTGGCAAATGCCGTAATGTCTGAAGAGGAGAGATGCAGGTCCGTAAGGCAACAAAGGGACAAGCGACAGGCACATGCCAGGGAACTAGGACTGCCTGTGGCTTTTGGCGCATGTCCACTGGGTCTCCTCTTCGATCTTCACGGGGGCTTCCTGGGGAGACAGATAGTGGGAAAGCAGCCAGCTCGTCTGCTGTGTAAAGCGTGACTTGGTCCCTCGCTGCTTTTGTGACTCCACAGAATCGGCCCTGCATGCCTGGACAACTCCCTCCCACAGGCAGAAGTTTGAATCTGAGAACCTGGCAAAATAACTTCCGATGGGTGTAGGATTTCAGAGGAGTGGGAGCGGGTGCCATCTCCCAAGACCTCGTTGCTATACACTGTGCAGTTGCTGAAGGGGAAGGGAACTTGATCCTAAAATAGCCTGGGCAGCAGGAAGGCTGCTGGCCATCCCCCTCTCCACTGAGGTCCAGTAACATTTGACATTTTTTCTAGGCCAGCAAGAGGAGATGGGGGTGGAGGTGGGAAATAGATAATTTTAGAAGCTGCCTGTCCTGCAGAAGGATGCACAGTGAAGCTACATGGAGAGTGTTGCCTCAGCTCCGCTCAGTGTGAGTGCTTTATTCAGTGGATGAGCCCCAGGATGGGAACAGCCCAAATGAGGGGCCTGCCATGTAGCCGTTTTCCTGCTGGCCCTTAGCTGCACAAAGGGCTTTCAGGCATGTGCAGCACGCTTGGACTGCCTCTGGGCGGGTATCAGGCCACGCTGATCTGGCACACTCCCCAGCTTTGCTAACACTACGGGATCGGCTGAGGGGACTGGCTGGTGGTCCTTCCTGTTAAGATGGCGGAATAGGAAGGGGAAACCCCCTTGGACAAGGTTAGTGCTCATGTGCCTCCCCCAGCTCCTCCCAGGAAAGCTCCAGATGGAAATGGGCGATGCAGGGCGGTTGCACTCCCTCTTGCAACCGGAGACGTCCTCGCACAGCTTCCTCCGAAGCCGGCCTCACTGTATCTCCAAAGCCTGCTTTTTAAAAAAACAAAATCCCCCACAGCACAATGCTGGAGTATATGAAATGTTTAATAAAGCATTTCTGAACACATGCAGTGTGTCATTTCCTCAGCATTTAGTAATGAGCATGTCAGTTGTTTGAGGGGAAGCCTTTTGGAAAGAAGGTGTTTTCCTAATCTTTATACAGCACCGAGAAAACCGTAGGTATTTTATTAAGAGTAGTGCTAGTTGCGGGTGATTAATGTATGACTTCCAAACATGCTTGAGCCCCAATATCACTCTTTTGAAGAGTGGCAAGCCTGTGTGGTTCACTAGCCAGATGCTTGGATTTTTTAATCTGGGTCACCTTGCTTCAACTCCTTGTTCAGCCGTGGACTTCACCGAGTAATCCTAATCAAATTACTACCTATAAAGCTAAAATAGTGATTTGTGAGGACAAATAAGGGAGCCTTCACTGTAAAGCTCCTGCCCTTTATGATGAGCTAGAACAACCTCCTTCAACCTGGTGTCTCTCTTCGAGGTGAGTCTGGTGGCAGTTATATTCCAAAACATTGGGAAGGCTGAACTAAAATATCCGGGTGGAGGGGTGTGAAGGAAGATGAGCACATTTGTTTCAAGGACTCTTGGGAAGCAGCTTTTAATCTCTGTATACAGGCAGTGGCCTGAAGTTATGAATTTTAGGAATCTATAACAGATGTACTGACTCAGGTACCTACCATTGGTCATAGATATACGTATCAGTATTTTTAAGATGTGGCATCTCCTTCATTAGAGGCTCTTAAGCAGAGGCTTGGTGGCCACCTATCCAAGATGTGTAGGAGCTGATTTCCAGCATCAACAGTGGGTTGAAGTAGATTGCCCTTTCAACTTTATGATTCTATGCAATGTCTAGGGAGGAAAGTCTGCATCCTAACACTGAACATGTTTGTAGTGTCATGGTGTGTCCTGGCGTGTTCTCGTCCAGTGGGATGCGGGTGGTGCTGTGGTCTAAACCACTGAGCCTCTTGGGCTTGCTGTTCGGAAGATTGGCGGTTGAAATCCCTGTGACAGGGTCAGCTCCCGTTGCTCTGTGCCAGCTCCTGCCAACCTAGCAGCTCGAAAGCACGCCAGTGCAAGTAGATAAATAGGTACCGCTCCGGCGGGAAGGTAAATGGCATTTCTGTGTGCTCTGGCTTCCGTAGCAGTGTGTCTGTGGACAAATGCCGACTCCCTTGACCTGAAAGCGAGATGAGTGTCACACCCATATTCACCTTTGACTGGATTTAAACGTCCAGGGGTCCTTTACCTTTTTACCTTTTTGTGCCTGTCCTTTCACTGAACTGCTGCTTCTCAATGATCCCTGATCACCACTTGGTAATTTTTCCTTCTGTATCTCTGATCTTCAAGCAGGGAAGTCTTCGGCTCTGCTTATCTTTCCCCTTTCCCCGTTGTTCCGATGAGAAGGACCAGCCTACTTCTTTCTCCTGCCAGGAGTGACTTGAGCCAGAAGCTTATGTGCCATGCAGTGCATTTTTTTAAAAATTTCCATTGCTGCATAGCAGGGGTTCAGACGCTGAGCGTTAGAGCAGTGATAGTCTTTCAACATGACCTATTTCTCCTTTGGCTGCAGCTACAGTCTGAAGCTTCTCCAGAGGAATAATAATATGAGCTTGGGTGGTGGTTCTGCTGTGTATGTCCTGGACGTGTATCCTACTTTCCTTCCTTCCTGCATTTTTGTGGGGAGAAATGAAATGCAGAAATACAACACATATAGGCTAAGCCACACAACTAGAGTCAAGTTAGAGATGGACGAGAAAAGAGCAGGAGGAGGATTTGTTACAGCCGAAGCCTGTAGGGCAAGTTGGGCAGTTTGAGCAGGTCCTCTGCAAAGTGGTGGGTCCCCTCCTATGCCAGTGGGTGCCCTGATAGTTAAAAGGGGGCTTAGGGCACCAGTGAGCCCTTCTGAGGTACTGGGGTTTGCCCAACCAGATGAGGACCCCACATGTTGATACTCAGCCTCCTATAGGACCTGGAATCATAGAATTGCAGAGTTTGAAAGGACCCTAAGGGTCATCTAGTCCAACACCCTGCAATGCAGGAATCTTTTGCCCAACGTGGGGCTCGAAGCCACGGCCTTGAGATTAAGAGTCTCATATCTTCTGACTGAGCTATACTGCAGATTTAAAGCAGGCTTAATAGTAATTTTCTTTCTCCGGGCAATCCTGGGATTTTTCCGCACCCTCCCCAAACAATATCCCTTGAGATGCAGTTTGTTGGACATAACGTTCATTGAAATCCAGTTGTTTGGTGTCTTAAAACTGTGCTTCATTATTCCTACCTTCCCACTCTTGACTGCCTCAGAGCCTTGAGATGTTCCTTATCTTTGAAACCCAGACCGCGAAAATGAATGTTGATGGCTGCACGCTAGGCCCGGTGTCCCTATAGCTGTAGGATTAAGGCAGTAGAAACAGGTTTCCTTGTGGAAAAGAGATAACAAAATGACACATTTACACAAGTCGCGCTCTCTGTGTATGTTTCATTTATGTACGGTATGTGTGAGTGTACATGCACACACACATGGATCCAATTCTGAGCAGTGATTTATTGTGTTTGTCATACATTTGGATGCTTTGCATTTTTATTTTTTGCAACTGGGCCTTGAATTCAAATGCAATCGAGGGAAAGGAGGAAAGAAGCAGAGGCTCAAAGCTGGCTGAAGTGCACAACCTTCCTACAGGGTGAAACAAGGTCTTATGTGGCTGAATCTTAATGAGTGCTGGATTTATGCCAGGAAGACACTGATTCAGCCGCTGACGTTTGGCACTGTCTTTCAGTGTCTGCTCAGAACCAGTCAAATGGAAACCACCGTCACTTACCTCACAGCAAATGGCATAATTCCACCGCCCCCTCCTCAAAGACTTTGCGTACTAACCATGCAGCAGCACATCCTTCTCTAGCCTGATGCCCTACAGATGTTTTGGGGCTGCAACTCCCAGTAGCCCCAGCAAGTACATGTGCAATAGATCTGGAAGGTACCAAGTTGTTGAAGGCTGTGCTGTAGTGTAAGTTATTTTATTAGATAGTTGCTTCTTCGAGGGAAATGGATGTTAAGCTGTCGTTCTTGCTCATTGGCTTCTACTTCTTCCAGAATCTGCTTCCCGGTCCAAGTGAATCGCCTCCCGCGAGAGACTCTCCTGACAGCCACACTCTATGCCATTCCAATCCCGCCTCCTGGGAGTTCTTCCGAGACCAACAAGCAGCGCCGTGTCCCAGAGGTTTTGGGCTGGGTCACCACACCACTCTTCAACTTCCGGCAGTACGTGTGCCTGCTTCTGTGTGGGAGAGCATAAGCAGTGTAGCTTTCTGGGACATCTGTTTGGGATGAATTCCAAAGGGACAGGCCGTATCAGCCTGTTAGATCAAATGCAAAAGAAGAGTCTTTTGTCAACTAGAGGCCACTTCATCAGTTGCATGAAGCGTTGTCCTCAGCTGACAAGGGACATATGCACACATATCCAGATATGCTGGTGCAAGTGGGGGAAATGGCACATGGTGAGGCCAAAATGGCACAAAAGTCCCTGAACTGCAACAGGCACGGTCTGGCATTACTGAGCAAGGCATGAGATGATCACAGTGGTCATCTAACAAAAGCAGTAGCTTCCTAGTCAGTCTTCCTAGTCAATTTCTGTTCTGTTCCAATTGCACATGTGTAGCATAGTGGGAGAGGAAACCCTGGCCTTGATTAAGTCTTCAGTGAATAGAATCAGATTTGCAGACCATAAGTGACCCAGGGGATTGAATAGAGTTGTGGGCTATTACATGCTTGGTGCTTAAGGTCACTCTGTTCCTAATAGCCCCTTTTAAGAAAAAGGCAACTGCTCAGGAAAGCAGGCCAGCAAAAGGGTCTTGAGTGATCATGTGAGCAGGATCATATAGTGGATAGAGAGAGAGAAATTCAGGAGCTGACCCTCCCTAATTTGTAGAGAGAGGTCCTAAGAGGAGCAATTCAGGGTTTGTCAGTCCAGCCATCTTCTTCCAGACAGTGGTAACATTGCTAAGGAATGGAGTGTGGTAACAGAAAACAACCTCAATGTTCTGTGGAGTGATTTGCTTTGATAATTGGTTTTTTGTTGGCACTGCTTTTGCTAACTGGGTCTTCTTAACTACTACTAGAGCCTGAATCTGGTGCTAATGTCTGTTTTCTCCTGTGTGTGCATCCGTGCAGGGTCCTGACCTGTGGACGGAAGCTCCTGGGTTTGTGGCCAGCGACTCAAGACCCGTCTAGTGCCAGGTCAAGTGCTCCCAACTTCAACCAGCCTGACAGTGTTATTCTGCAGGTGAGTCTCTTCCTTGGGCTCTGTCACCACACACAGACAACCCTAATGTACTTTGTTTGTGGCTCTTATTGTTTGCCTCTTGAGACTGGGGATCCAGCAGTAGTCGCCGAATGGTTCAGCTTAAGTTCTTATTCCACTATGTGCTGGACTTAGTATCAGGTCAGGGCTATATTGATTTATCCACCCATCCAAGCAATGGCAAAATAATTGGGGCAGGTATTAGTTCCAATCCACTGAGAGTGGCACAATATTGTGTCCCTACATAAGAGATTGAGAAGGGGAATAGACTGAATACATAGGGGTAAGAGTGGTGACAGGAATCTCACGGTTTTCTGAACAGAGGGAGATAGGCACTCCACTATTGGAAAAGGGGCGTGTTTAGTTGTTTTTAAGGTGATGGCATTGCAGGAGATTGTTATGGGGAGTCAGTAGCCTTGCTGGTATAAGTTTTTAATGTTTGATATTTTATTGTGTTTTTAATATTCTGTTCCAGCCAGATGGGCGGGGTATAAATATGTTGTTGTTGTTGTTGTTGTTGTTAATTTATTTATTCTTTCATTCTCTGTTGAAGGGAGGGTTCATGTACTGAAGCACTACAGCAATGGCAACTCAGCCTTATAAATTTAAAAGCACATATAATCCTTTGAAAACATTCATTAAATGGTACAGACATGAAGGAAGAAGGCGCATCTTATTAGCTGTGATGCAATGGCCACTTCAAGTCACAGTTGTTAGTTGCTGCTAGGGGGATAAATGACACTTTCTCACTAGCCAGGGTGGATAGTGGTGGAATAAATAGCATTTTCCTAACAGCTACTGTGAATGACATTGGATTCCTTGCTACAACTACTTATTTGTTGCATATTCATTCATTGTACAAATATTTGAAGTAAATGATAAACTGTGCATTTCTGTGATAAGACAATTTTCTGAAAAGGCTTGGATTCCAGCTTTTGGTTGATCTGGTAAAAATTGGGTTAGGGAGAACCTTTCTCCGAATAAGCCTAGTGCTTAGATATATGAGATTGTCTTCTAATAAATTCTAACCCAAAAATGATTATGCCAGTCTTTAAGGTGCTGCAGGACTTTTTGTTGTAAAGGGAAAAGTGACTGAAAGGTGACTTGTGGAGGCCTGATTTTGCATAGGCTGTAGACCTAACAATGTCTACTCAGAAGTAAGTTCAATTGAATTCAGTGGGGCTTAAGATTGCAACCTGATACTGTCATTTTGGACAGCTCTGTCTCTCTGGGCCTTGGCACCCTGAAAATCCTTGCGCTAAGGAGTTGCAGTAGATTTGTGACCCAAAGCACTTGCCTAGTCCCAACACAAGCATAGCATTCTCTATTTTTCTTTCTTTCTTGGATTCATCTATTATATCTGTCCGTCCTCCGGCTCCAATGTCTCCCCCCCCCCGCCTTTTGCTCATTTCTGTCTTCTTTTCCCCTCCCCTCCCCTGCACTTGCTAATATCCTTTTGGCTTTGAAGCTAGATGGCAGGACCCCAAGCCTGCTGCTTAGGGTGTGGACAGAAGGAATGGAGGGAGAGGCCGGTGCCGATGGAGATTTGGCAGTGGGAGGGGGTGGGGAGCTGGATCCAGCTGGGCTGGGTCTGGAGAGGTTCTCCCCTGGGTCATATCGTGTGCACTATCCCCCTTCCCTGCTGATTTTAAGCGAGCAGAAGGATTATTACTAAGCATCCAAACCAGGCCCTGCTGGAGCCTCAATTACTTCCCTTCCCTAGCCTCCCTTCCCTTCTGTTGCAGTTCTCCGACCTGCTTGTACGGGACTGATTTCTTTGGCACGCAACCAAAAGACTGGTTTTTCTTTTCCAAAGCCACTTACAAACCCATCGAGTTTTGTTTATTTATTCATTTTAAACTCAAGCTGTTGCCGGTAATCTCCTAAACGCCGCTGCTGCTGCTGCTGCTGCTGCAAAGGACCTGCATTTGAGTAAATGATGCACATTGCCGGTGGCGTCATTGCATCCCATCCCATCCCATCGTGGTTTTTCCAGTCCAAAGCTGGGTGTGGTTGCGACTTTCTAAGGCTCAAGAAAGACTGAGCTCATTTTCCATCTTTCCTTTTGAAAGATTTCAAGGAAATGTCCTGTTAAACTCATCCATGGCTCCAAACCTTGATACACTATAGGCTTATATAGGGCTTCCCCAAGCATTTGGAGGTCAGCAAATAGCTGCCACTCTAAAGCATGGACAGTGAGTATCTAATTCAAGAAGGGGTTGGACCGCAACTCCCATCCTCCCTGGCTACACTGGCTGGGCCTGATGGGAGTTGCAGTCCTGCACTACATGGAGCGTTCAGGCTCCTCACTTCCAGTCTAATGCCTGTGCTGTTTGCCAAAAAGAAGCCAGGGATAGTGCATGCCTTGTGGTGGCTCTTGGTGTCTCATGGCATCCAAAAGAAGGAAGGTCAAACGAAAGGACCAGCTCTGTGCATGTTATGTACTGAAGTTTTCACCCTGGGCCAGCAGGGGGATACTGTAGATAGTTATGCAAATGAAGGATAGAAAGTGACGTTCAGTGATTGGATAGTTTGTATGCAAATGAAGGATCGAAAGTGACGTTCCGTGATTGGATAGTTTTAGAAAGTCGCAACAGTTACGATTGTTCTAGAGCTCTATATAAGCAGGCTGACTGAGCTCCTCAGTTCAGTTCTGTTCCAGCTTACAAATAAAGAGCTGCTTTGGAAGAATCGCTGTGTCGTCTGATATGTTTGCCCACAACTTAACAGTGCATTTGGGTGTTTAATTCAGAGCCAAATCTGATCATTCCACTCAGAGTCCAGATTGGTCTGGGCACACCAGTATTCAGCTGATTTTGGAAGTATCAGGATGGTGTGGTGAGTCACAACCTGAGCACATGGTATTTGGTGGAACAGCCTGATGATTCAGTATTTGCCACTTCCCCAGTGACCTAGATGTGGCCAAAGGGGTGTGTTATTTGGCCTTAAACCCTGGTCAGTTCCGCTTCCTGATCTGTTCTTTGGCCTTCTTGCCCAGAAAGTATCCCCATGAAGCTTAGTTTCACAGCACCCTCGCAGCTTTTCTACCATACACATTCGGACCGCTTTGTTGCAAGAACATTGTTTAGAGTTACGAGGAAAACCTGCTAAAGCATCCAAACGGAAAGGAAAGCATGTGAGAATTGAAACAGCCAACAGGGTGGTCTGGAATTCAATATGGGCAGCAGCTGCCCAAGTGGCAATGCATGTCAAGTAGTGCCCCAGAAGAAAAGGGCTTCAGTATTCACTAGGTGGCAAGGTACGGTCAGTTGTACGGTGTACCCTGTGACTTGGGGGAATGTGCAGGTCTGCATACACATTACACCCTGCAAAAGGGTGAATGCATGGCCCCCCACAGTAGCTCTGAATGGTGTGGGCAGAAAAATGGAAAGAGAAAACATACTGCTTTCATTACAATAAAAATATGACTACACAAATGTCTTCATAATTTCTTGGCTGGTTGGTAGGTCTGTCCATTCCACAGATGTGTGTATGGGATGGAGCTGGGACCACAGTGTGACTCATTATTATGTCTGCTTTTCCTACTTTTGTGCAATGTGTCATATTCTGTGTGATGAATAATAGGATGCTCAGGTGCAGGACTCCTTTTCAGGCTACTTCCATGTGCTGATAGTGAGATAAGGCATCCCCAGTATCAATCTGCCCTTTCAGGGTGGTAGTAAGTATGTGCTTAAAAGGCCGTTCTTGTCTCCCTACCTTTCCCAGATTGACTTCCCCAGTTCAGCATTTGAAGTCAAGTTTACCAGTCCACCGGCAGCCGATTTCAGTCCCCAGTACAACTTCAACAGCCTCTTTGAGGGAGACCAGCGGAAGCTGAAGGAGGTGATGCAGAAGGAATCACTTTATTGGTGAGAGGATGGAGAGTGTGTTTGGGCGCATTGTTGTATCAGGGGAGAGATTCTTGGTCACTGACACTTTTTGATGGCCCTGAGTTGAATATCTCGGAGGGATAATAGGCAGGGGTCCCTCCAGATATTTTGCTGGACTCTGATTCCCATCATCCCTGACCATTGGCCATGCTGGCTGGGGCTGATGGGAGTTGGAGTCCAACAACATCTAGAGGGCCAAAGCTCTTCCCCATCCTTGGTTTAAGGGGTGAAATGTTTCCTACCAGACTGGTCCCCTCTGCTTCTACTCCCCCGGTTTAATATAATTGCTCTTGCTGCCACATACATTATGTTCCCTCCCTCTTTCTGTGGGATCTGTCTTGAATATTGTCTAGGCTTCTTATCTCCAGTGCTTGCCCCTCTCTTTCCATCACTTTCTGAGGCCAGCGCTCAAAGTACTTTCTACGTACTCTGCTCTGTAATCATGCCCAGGCATCCAAACTTGTTCAGCATATGTTTCTCTGCTAGCAATGTGCTTTCATGGCTACTGACTGCCTTGCTGGGTACTGAGACTATCGTCTAAATAAATCTGTTTCCTCCATAAACAGTCTCCAACTGGCAGAGGTGGTTTCGATCTAAATACAAATAAGAATAGAAGGGAATCTAACACTAACAGGCAATCATCTCAGAGTCTTCCTTGTTCCTATTAAACTTGATGAAAAAATTGTGGAGAAAGGTCTACAGATTAATGTTCAAGGAAATACTGAAGATAAGGAAGGATTTCAAATACTTCCATGATAGCCTTGAACAAGTTATTTGGTTTCTAGTTTATAATCTGCTCAATGAGGGGCAGCCTGCCCCCACAGTTAATTCTATTTTTAAAAAGTTTTGTTTAATTGACCCTGAAAATGGCCCCATGAGACATTTAACAGCACTATAAAATGTACAGTTAAAAACCAGGTAGCATTGAAACACAAGTAGAAAACAGCTATAAAACTGGAGGCTGGATCCACAGTAATGCTGTTCTCATCCTGGGAATCTCCATGGCTAAAACCTTAGATGACTTGGAATATGAGTGGCAAAACTCAAATGCCACAAGAGCCAGTAAGGACTGCTGTCAGACTGTACCCACTTGATATGTTATTAACAACATTAACGCTGATTGCTTCCATAATTGATCCCTTTAGTGTTTCTTCCCTGTAATTAGCCTGAAGTAGAATTAAAGTAGAGATTCCATACAAGCACTTAATAAACTAGCACTATATAATCTAGCAATTCTGTTCTCTTTGGCCCAGATTCTCCTATAATGGGCTGAGCCTGCATGCAGGGAGTTCTTAATTAAAGGCACATGGGCTTTAAGAGCCTCATAGCACTTAGTCCACCCAGGACAGGCTGCTATGGTAATTGCATTTAAATTAGCCAAAATAGTCATAGGTCAGGTTTGCAAAACACTGAGGGACACTGAAATGCAGCAGACGGACAATGACATTACCTGGACGTGCCATAAAAAGTGAACAAAAGAGGGCAATTTCATAAAGAAAGTCTTAATATGAAAGCAGGCGCTGCTCTTAACTCTTAAAGTACAGTGGTACCTTGGTTGTTGAACTTAATCCGTTCTGGGAGCCAAAACATCCGAGTACCAAGGCGTTCGACAACCAAGGTACGACTGTACATTAAAACAGGGGGAAGTTTTGATTTTGTAATTTTCACCTTCTACCCGGTGCCTTCACTGGCATCATTTGGGTGCCAGACCTACCTCTTTTCCCAGGCCTTTGATGGAGTTAATTGATTTTGTTGGTGTGTGTCTAACACTTCCTGTTGCTGTTGGGGTGGGAGGGCTGTTTTCTGAATGATAAATTGTTCATGTTTATATGATTCTTCTTTAAGTGTGGCATAGTATATATGAGTGTAAATCTTAAGTGCTTAATTAATTTATATACCACTTTGATGCAAAAGTGGCCAATATATTGTAATTTGCTTTGATAACTTTTTGGGTAACAAGCAGCTAATAAGCCCAGATAGAGCTGTAGTGTTTTTCTTCGAAGGTTTTTCTTCTGGGTGGTTGGGGTCATCTCCTTCAATTTATTGGCTACCTCCAATCCTGCTCTTTGTCCTGAGCATATTAGTATATAAATAGATCCGATGTCAGGCTGCCCTCACCCTTTCCCCTCCTTTGGCTGAAAGCAAGAAAGCTTTCTGCAGCATTTTCTCAGTGCTTGGTAGGGGCAGACCATCCCTTCCTGGCATTGTGCAGTAGGTTGTGCCACTTCCCTTCCTGTCTGCTCTGGGTCACAGCTGCGGTGGGAAGTTCTCATGGATGGCCTGTGCTTTTCACTCTCCTTCATTTTTGTTCTGGCCTGAGTGAGTGAATGTATTTCCTGGAGGTGGCTTAAGGAAACCTGTGGGAATGGAGCTAGCCCTATTATGCAAGTGCCTTGGCCATATTGCTTTGCCAGCACCCGGACATTCAGCCCCTCCCTGTTATTCCTCTAGCACTGCGGCTGGGCTGATCTTGATGGCCCTGGATCCTAGCTTTGGCCTCTCACAAAACCAACCCTGGTCTCCCTCCAATTCTTCTGTGTGATTCAGTTTTCCTCTCACTGCCTTGCCAAGACAGCTCAGAGGCACTGTCAGTCCCCGGGAAATGGCTTTCAATGCAAAAGCTCAACACTGGAACACACCAAGTCATTAGTAAGTGGCTCAATGGTTGCTCACCACTAAGCAGCTACTCTAACATATTTGGGATTGGGAATGTGGCTTCCAGGCCCCTTGTTCTAGTCTCTCCAAGCTATTCTATTTTCTTTGGCCGTCTGTTCTTCCCCCCTCCCCCCTATACTGCAACTTCTCCCTGTTCTATTCCAGTTCAGGACACCTCCAGTTGCTCCTCAAATTTTGGCCTTTTACCTTCCCTGAACACAGGCCTCCATATTTCTCTCCTCTCCACCACTTACCCCTTTGCAGTCCTGAACTGCATGGACAAGTCCTGCTCAGTCTCCCCGCCTCTCTTTAAGACTGACTGCCTTAAAAGATCTCTTTCATACCCCTCACTTTTGACCTTTCCCCCCTGAGCTGCCCCCATGAGCTGCATTGACCTTCAACATGGAAATACCCCTCAGGCACCAAACAAAATCAGTGCTAGCTAATTTTCTAGCTGGAGCCTGAGCCACAGAGGGGGCAAGCATCATTTTCAGGGCTTAGCTGTAGAAACGTAGAACTCTACAGTTGGAGGGAATCACAGCTAAAGAATCCCCGACACGCGGCCACCCAACTTCTGTTTCGAAACCTCCAATGAAGTAGAGTCCACCATCTTTGGTGGTAGACCATTCCACTGTCAAACAGCTCTCACCATCAGGAAGTTCTTCCTAAAGTTTTGTCATAATCTTCTTCCTTGTAAGTTGAATCCATTGGTTCAAGTCCTACCCTCCAGAGCAGAAAACAAGCTTGCTCCATCATCCATGTGACAGCCCTTCAGATATTCGAAGATGGCTGCTGTATCAACTCTCAGTCTTCTCTTCTCCAGGCTAAGCATACCCAGCTTCCTCAGCCATTCCTCATAATGCTTGCTTTCCAGACCCTTTATCATCCTGGTCACCCTACTCTGCACACATTCCATGCCCACAATCCCTGTTTTCAGTGTACGGCTTTGCTTTGAAACATGTAAAGAAATAGTGTCTCATCATTGTCTATTATTAGCTCATTGCCAATCATCTGTGGATGGCCAGGGTTGGTTGGTAGGCAGAACATCTGGATCAGAGAATGCACTTTCAGAGGCTCATTACCTCATTTTCTTGAAATTAAGCACTACTAGTTCATTCTTTACTTTAGTTATTGCCAGACTGTTGTGCTATCAAGTCTAGGTTGGGGTTTTTTTTAAGGTTGTATCATAGTTTTTCAGGTATTTTAACCCCCTCCTCCCTAAAATTCAGCTTCATGTTGAATCATCAGTCCTTTGGTGGGGAGAAAGGATGCAGGTGGAACCTCAAGCAAGAGCAGAGGTATTTCACTGTGACTGGATGACACAGTGCTCCTCTTCCCGAGGACTCTTGCGTTCATCACAGGCTGCAACTTCCTTTCCTCCTTCCGCTCTTGCGGCAAGAGAACCTTTGACCCCATTAGACTGGGGATGGAATTGCTTCAAGTCACCCCATTAGCCACCTGATCCCATCTTCCCCATGGAGAGAAATGGATTGACTGGTAATTGAAGCACGCAGCCTTGTTCTGTTTGAGATGAAGCAGTGTGCTGTTGTCTTTCTGTGGTTTTGCTGCTCTCTGGTGGAGTCCCAAAGCAACATCAGTTTGGTGGTGGTGAGGAGACACAGAACAGCCAAGGTTCAGTCTGTGTTCCTGTGAACAAACAGTATATGATCAAATGGCGCGACGCTCTTCTCTGGCAGTCGTACATGAGAATGGGCTGTTCTCTCCCTCTCTCATACAAACAAACTGCACAGAAATATATTTCTGACAGCCTCCCCATTCTTTTTGTGCCTTTATTATGCGTCAAATATGCATAAGGTTCCCTTAAAAGCACAAGTGCCTTCCTAGATCAGGTCAGAGAAAGGCTCATAGTGTCTGTTCCAGCATCGGGTTTCCAGAATCAGCCAGTTTGGGTGCTTCTGGAAATTTTGCAAGTGTCATAGCTAATAGCCCTTGTGTCCCCAGACTGATCTTAAGACTTCTCTTGTCCCAGGCTAACAGATGCCGACCGGAAGCGGCTGTGGGAGAAGCGTTATTACTGCCACTCTCAGCCGGGCTCCCTGCCTCTGCTGCTGGCCAGTGCCCCGAGCTGGGAGTGGGCCTGCTTGCCTGACATCTATGCCCTGCTGAAGCAATGGACTCACATGAATCACCAAGATGCTCTTGGGCTGCTGCATGCAGCGTAAGTCATCTCCCTGGATTTGGGGGTTTTTATTGTATTTTGTGAAGGTGGTTTTATGCATTTGGGGGAGGTTCGTTTTATTGTCAGTGTTTCTTATTGTTGTCTGTTGCTTTTGAAGGTTCTTTTTGGGGAGAGAAAGAGGGGAACTGTTAAGCTTTACACATAATAAAAGGTGGCTACCAACATGGAGATGGAGTTGTCCTCTAGTGAAAATCTCCTGATATGTCGCTGCAGGTTCCCAGATCAGGAGGTGAGGAGGACGGCTGTGCAGTGGATTGATTCCATATCTGATGCTGAGCTACTGGATTATTTGCCCCAGCTGGTACAGGTAAGTCACATGTGTTCCCTGAGAAATATTTCCATTCCATTTGGGAGCACACATGCCAGTGGCTTGTGTGCTTGGACAGCGTTGTATCTCGGGAGGCAGCTGCCGTGGCAGAGGGCTTTGTTCTTTGGGAGCTCAGAAGTCAGGCGGCAAAACCTAAAGCAGTTTTTCTCCAAATGGTTGGAGTTTCAGAAGCCTTTGTAAAATGGCCAGTTTCTGATACCCTAAGGATAGGTTGCTAGGCTCCAGTTCACCCGTACTAGAGGTAGTGGAGCATTCAGAATTAAAGCAGGATAATACTGAGGAAGAACTCTTATAGGGCAAATCCTTCCAGCAGAATTTCAGACTGCTGCCATAGGTCATGTTCCTCAGTTCGTTCTCTTGTATTCTACAGTTAATTAGAAATAGCTTTTGTTCTCACAATGAGCAGTGTTTAGATTTGTATGGGAGGACTGTTTCAAAATCTTAACATTTTGCCTTGATGAATTCCTACTAAAAAACAAAACAAAACTCCAGTGTAATAATTTTGTTTCTCATCTTTGCTGCCCGGAATGTAGAGAAATATTTTTTTTTCTGTCTTTGGGTGAATGCTTGTACTGAGGTTGTCAAGGTTTGCCTATATTTTCTAGGCTAATTTACCTCAGGTATTCTCACAATTGCAGTGCTGAGCAGAACTTCCTCTACTATTCTCGTTTTTGTTTCTTTTTAAGGCAGGGGCAACATTTTACTCTTCTACCATACTTTCAACGTCCCAATTTGTGTTCTCATAAAAATGGTTATGTTTTCAACACCCTGTGTGAGAAAACAAACAAATAAATATTGTCTTGCAATGTAAGAGGTAACATAGTAATAGTACTACATTAATTTATTTTTGGGTGATTTTCTTGGGTGCTTTCCAAGCTGTAGAGCCAATGTTTTTCCTCAAACAGGATACAGAAAAGGGATGGTGGTGGAAGCAGTTTCTCCACCCTGGGACAGGGCCTTTTCTGTGGTAGTGCATTGGTAGGGGTCCTCCTTCCTACAGAACAAAAGGCCAACAAAATTCTGAGTTCTTTACGTTTTTTATGACTCGCGTGCATCTCAATTGAGTCTCCTTTAGTTGTATACCAGCTTGTGAGGGCTGTGCCCCCAAGGGCAGACTATTACAGAATCTGTAATAGTCCAATCTGTTCTTTCCTCTCCCAGGCTCTGAAATATGAATGCTACCTGGACAGTCCCTTGGTGCGGTTCCTTATGAAGCGAGCCGTCTGTGACCTGAGGATAACTCACTATTTTTTCTGGTAATGTTGGTGGATGTGCTGTTGGCATAGTGAATGATTTAGAAACAAGGGTGTGTGTGATTTAAAAAAGAAAGAGAGAGAATCTGAAGAAGTTATGATGATCAAGTTTGAATCTTTCTAGCAGATGCTAGAAAATGTTCAGAACATTATGCTTCCATTCACTGTTACCAGCCTTTGAATAAATGATTTCTTTCCTAAGAATTGCTTAGCATTACACCCATAAATACCTTTGTTCAGAACTGGATTTCTATGCTTTCATTTCTTTCTTTCTTTCTTTCTTTCTTTCTTTCTTTCTTTCTTTCTTTCTTTCAATTAAATCAAGCCCTTTTTTAAATTAAATCAAGTTTCTAGTCCTCATGAGGAGCAGTTTCAGGAGTCTGAGAACCTTAGCCCCCTCTGTTTTATGTTACATTATTCTGGCTACCTTTAACTTACATTTTCGATTTTTTTAAAATAAGAAATTTGGTTTTAGTCAGGAAAACTTGGTTTGTCTCCTAGGTTGACTTGGTCTGTCTAGGAGACAGGAAAAAGACTTTGCTTATCTGTGCTTGTGTTGGTGTGGATGGATGGGTCTTTCACATGAACCCCACTGCTTCTGGTGACAGTGTCTCCATGTCTCTAGGCTGTTGAAAGATGGTCTTAAGGATTCTCAATTCAGCATCCGTTACCAGTATCTGCTGGCAGCTCTGCTGTGCTGCTGTGGCAAGGGCCTGAGAGAGGAGTTTGACCGCCAGTGCTGGCTGGTGAACACCCTGGCTAAGCTGGCTCAGCAGGTTCGTGAAGCTGCTCCTTCATCGCGACAGGTATGTGTGCTTGCAAGCACCTCATGTCTCCCATGAGTGTGTGATGGGGAAGGAAGAATGAAGCAGCAAAGGAGACTATTCACCAACCTGGTTCCCTCCCAAATGTTCTGGAACTGTGGACTGGAACTGATGGGCTTTGGGCTACAATCTGTCTGGAGGGCACCTGGTTGGTGAGGCCTGCTGTAGGAACCGTCTAAAGTCTATTTTGTTTGGGAATGCAAAGGCTGATGTGAGAACTAAATAAATAATTGCCAGCCTCTTAGCAAGAAGCAAGGGCCTGGGCTAAAATTCAGCCATTGCAGTTTTCAGCTTCTTCCATAAGTGGCTTTTGAGGTTCACCTTAAGACTGCCCTGTTCTGTAGCCTGACTCTATGGCACGTGAACTAACACCTAAGGTTGTGTCAGCAATAATCAAACTCAAAGTAGACCCACTGAATTTAATGGACATGGTTAATTTAGGTCCACTAATCTCAATGAATGGGACGCGGGTGGCGCTGTGGTCTAAACCACAGAGCCTCGGGCTTGCCGATCAGAAGGTCGGCAGTTCAAATCCCCGTGACGGATTGAGCTCCCGTTGTTCGGTCTCAGCTCCTGTCCACCTAGCAGTTCAAAAGCATGTCAAAGTGCAAGTAGATAAATAGGTACCGCTCCGGTGGGAAGGTAAACGGCGTTTCCGTGTGCTGCTCTGGTTCACCAGAAGTGGCTTAGTCATGCTGGCCACATGACCCGGAAGCTGCCTGCAGACAAACGCCGGCTTCCTCGGCCTATAGAGCGAGGTGAGTGCACAACCCCAGTCATCCGCAACTGGACCTAACAGTCAGGGGTACCTTTACCTTTTTAAAATCTCAATGAGTCTACTCTGAGTTGGATACAACCTTTAGCTCCCAAGCTCTTCCCCTCCCACCTCCAATGTCATGCTTCGTGCCAGATTAAGCTGCAAATTCTATTATTATTATTATTATTATTATTATTATTATTATTATTATTATTTTTATTATTTTTATTATTTTTATTATTTTTATTATTTTTATTATTTTATTATTTTATTTATACTCTGCCCACCTGGCTGGGTTTCTCCAGCCACTCTGGACAGCTTACAGAAAATATAGAACATAATAAGGTATCAAACATTAAAAACTTCCCAATACAGATGTCTTCTAAAAGTTGTATAGTTCTTCATCTCCTTGACATCTGAAGGGACGGTGGGCGCCACTACCAAGAAGGCCGTCTGCCTGGTTCCCTGTAACTTCACTTTTCGAAGTGAGGGAACTGCCAGAAGGCCCTCGGAGCTGGACCTCAGTTTCCGGGCTTAACAATGGGGGTGGAGATGCTCCTTCAGGTATACTCGGCCAAGGCCATTTAGGGCTTTAAAGGTCAGCACCAACACTTTGCATTGTGCTTGGAAATGCTCTGGGAGTGTTTACAAGCCTAAATCCTGGAAGCAGAAGGTACTCCTTGAACCTGGAAAAAGTAGTTGCGTATTTGAACATGGCACCTTATTTGCAAACTTTTAGGCAAAATTTGCTTTAACTGCCCAATTGAATGTGGAATTTGGGTGGCTCTTGGTTCAGCATTGGCGGAGGGGGGTTGGAACAGCATATAAACGTTATGTCAAGAATGGGCTCGTGCAGCAACCTGTTTTGGGATGGGTTCCAAACCCAGACCTGCTTCATAAGATGTTGGACAGGTGCCTGGGGCAGGCAGCAGATCAAATAGCCTGGTACTCTCTGCTGAACAACTTTGTGCTTGTGTTTTTTCCTTCAGGCCATCCTTCGTGAGGGGCTGGAGGATGTAAAGCAGTTCTTCAATGTTAATGGCTCCTGCCGCCTCCCGCTCAGCCCCAGCCTGCTGGTGAAAGGGATTGTGCCCAGGGTATGTCTCTGACTGTGGGAAACACTGTTTTCTGATGTGCTGTAGCTTTCTTCCTCTAAGTTCAGGCATCTTGGATACTTTGAGCTTCCTGAAGATGCCCAGGCTTGGATGCACCGTTTGCATTGGCAAGATTTGAAAGTAGCTGCTTCCTCTCTGTTGCAAAGCAAGCTGCTCCTGGGAATAGGAATGATTGGCTTTCAGCCATTAGCATCCTTACCACTTAACTTTTCAGTTTCAAATAATTTCTGTCAAATCCTCTTTTAAAGCCATCACCACCCCTTGTGGGAGTGAGTTCCATAGTTTAACTAATACACTACATGAATAAGCACTTTCTGAGTTTGTACATTAATACTGCACATTAATTAGGGCATCATCAAAAGGCCAAGAGGAAGAAAACCCTGGTACAGTGGTACCTTGGTTTACAACCATAATCCGTTCCAGAGGTCCGTTTGTAAACCAAGGTTGTAAACCAAGGTGCACTTTCAACAATGGGGCCTCTAAAAAAAGTTTGCGAACTGGGACACGGACTTCTGTGTTTGACGTGTTTGTAATCCAAAATGTATGCAAACCAGACTGTTTGCAAACCAAGGTACCACTGTATCTGTGATGAGCTGGAATCCTTATCTTGGGGGGGGGATATTGTATTTCTGGCATGATCCTAGGCCAGGGGTCCCCAAACTAAGGTCCACAGGCCGGATAAGGCCCAAGGGACTCATTTATCCGGCCCGCGGCGACCGCCGCCGCCCGCTCTTACCGGCGCTGCACTGCGTGGCTGCCCACTTCTGGGTCAGAGGAGCACTGGAAATAGCTTGTGCACATGCACAAGCGTTATTTGCACATGTGCAAGCGTTGTTTCCGGTGCACATCCAGGTCGCAGGAGGCCTGTGTACATGCACACAAGCTATTTCCGGTGCTCCTCCAACCCGGACGTGTGCCGGAAATAGAGTGTGTGCACGCATATGGGCATGCGCTCCACCGCACGATCAGTGCTGGAGACACCGGCCCGAGATGTGGTAAGTTTGCTGACCCCTGTCCTAGGCCTTTGTTCTCTGAGAGTCCTTCTGTTGATGCTAGGGGACACCCACTTCTCATGCAGCTAGGGTGAGAAAAGCACTGGCCATTCTGACCACTCGCTCCCCCATCTTACTCTCTTTGACTGCAGGACTGTTCCTATTTCAACTCCAATGCGGTTCCTCTGAAGCTCTCCTTCCTGAATGTTGACCCTCTTGGGGAGAATATCCGTGTCATTTTTAAGGTGAGCTGTGATGTTTCTTACTTGGTTATGGCTACAGTTTTTCTTTGCCCAGATGCTTCTGAACAAATCCCTGATCTAGGGATTTTAGTGTTGCTTAATCTAATGTTCAAGCAATATATTGTAAGTTCTTCTTGTGCCTTCAAAGATCCATCACATATTTTTAATTTTTTAAAAAAACGTGATTAGAGGTTTTTAGTCTGTGGCAAGCAGGCTTGAAAAGTAAACTATGCACCCATGAAATAAAAGCATTAATGGGCTCCATTGTCACTGGCTAGGAATTTCAGTGTGCATTTCTGGTTGTGTATTTGCAAGGTTAAGCAGGCTTCAGCTCTACTACCTGCAGCAGGTGGGCAGTAAAGCCATAGCCTCAGGCAAAGGACATTTTATAAGGCCTGCATGCATGTTGCTGACTTTGGGACTTCAAAGTGAATAATCACCTAACATCAGGTGATTGACAGGTGGACCAAATTTGGCCTGCAGGCCTAGCACCTGACCCCAGGAACCAGAAAGGTTCTCCACACTTCATCAAGCTGTTCTCTTAACCTCTAGCCTCTTTTCCCCATTCCCCCTGAACCTGCCTGCCAAACTGTAGTTCTCCAGGGTCTGAAATATCAGGAACCAACTCTCTTTCCAAATAGCTTCAGAACCTCTGGGAATCCACATCATTGCTTCTCTACACTTAAATAAAAGGTTTTGGAAGCAGGGATTTGATTTCCAGTACTGCCTCTTGCCTTGCGCTGTTTCACTCTCCACAGTGCGGAGATGACCTCCGGCAGGACATGCTAACTTTGCAGATGATCCGCATAATGAATAAGATCTGGGTGCAAGAAGATCTGGACATGCGCATGGTCATATTCCGCTGTTTTTCTACTGGTCGAGGTCGAGGTAAGTTTTCATCCAAGTACAAAATGCGCTCACGTTGTTTTTAGGCTGGTGTGAGGTTCTTGGAGAAATCTGTTGGAGCAGTGCTTTCGGGGCTGGGATAGATACCCAAGGTTCTATATCACTTCTCTGGATGAAGGCCAAGAACTTTAAAAAAAAGGCCTCTAATTTGTCTCCCTACAGTAAATAGCCAGAAAACCTGCTTGCCCTCAGTATCTGGTAATCAAAGTGCCCTTGAAAGAAGGGTTTGAAACATGGACCTCCAGTTGTTGGACTACAATTCCCATCACCCTGACTGTTGGTTGTGTGCCCCAGAGCTGATGGGAGTTGCAGTCCAGCAACCCTTTAAGGGACAGAGGTTCCTCTGCCCTGCTCTAAAATATAGCCTATTTTTAGTCATCGCAGCCACTACCATACATTTGTCGTGGACATTTCAAAAATCAAGTATGTAAATAGCCCCCACAACATTCTCTAGTAAAAGTAAGTTACCGATGACAGAAACATTGTTTATCCATAATGGCGTCCTTTGAGGCTTGCTGTGCAAGTCTCTCTAACATTCTAGACAGATCATGGGTAGGTAGTCCAGCCTGGACCTTGGAAGAACCGTAGAGTTCCCTTCTTGGCCATTGAAGGCAGTGGTTGCTTCTCTGAACATCAGAATCCAGGATGGAGAACCAGGAGCCCTCCAGATAATGCTGGACATCAGCTTTGTCAGCTCCAGCCAGCATTGGTTGGGGTGATGGGAATTTCCCATACCTATTCTAAATGTAGGCTGCATTTTACACGCAAGAGGAAGATGATTCAACATTTTACAGTAAAAAAAAGACCAGTCCAAGTTGGGTTCTTTGTTGGTTATGTGTGTTAAATGGGGGAAGGAAAGAGGCCCTTATTGCCCATCTTGTAGTCATTTGCTGTGTTTCACAGGGATGGTAGAGATGATTCCTAACGCAGAGACTCTACGAAAGATCCAGGTGGAGCATGGGGTGACAGGCTCTTTCAAGGATCGTCCCCTGGCAGACTGGCTGCAGAAGCACAACCCCAAAGAGGATGAGTACGAGAAGGTGAAGAGAGCGAGAATAACATTATTTGGTTTAGGTTAAAAAGCCAGGCAGCTCCAAGTCACGATCAAAGATTGTGCTAACGTCAAACCCATTGTGCCTTCTTTTGAGTCTAGTGGTGTTAATAATTCCATTGCAGTTTGACCTCACTCCCAAAGGCGCACACTCCTCCATTGTCTCCCGAGACAGACAAATGTCAACCCCAATAAGCAAAGTGGAGCATTGCAATGTGGACTTGTGGGTGTGCACCTGACTTTTCTTGCAGGTCCACACTTTTCTTTGTTTCCGTAGCAAAACGTTGGATTGGAGAGATGCCACCTTGGTTTTATTTATTTAAAATTTGAGCAGTTTTAAACATCTGAACACAAGGGAGATCACAAACACAACACCAGGAAGCTAAACTACACTGTAAATAAGCAGCAAGCAAGCATTTTAATCTTAAAATATTGTGTAAACATAAATGTTTTCACTTGTTATTCAGAATTATATGAAATATGGCTTGGGGGCGGGGAGCTTTTCCATTGTACTGAAAAAGCCTGGCTACAAGTTCTGACTTCAAACAAAGACAGCACAGTAGAAGGCTATCTGTAAATACAACTAAGGGTAGGATACCTCAAGGTAGATTTAGGTGCCTTTCTGACATCTCAAGTTCCCAGGGTGTTCTAGAAAACAGGCTAGTATATATTAAATATATAGGCAGGTAATATAATATTCCCAGAGGACCCTAAATTCAGGAACCTTTTTCAAAAAAATTCCCTCAAGCATTTTGTCTGGCCTTACTGCTTTCCTGTGCAGCTCTTCACATTACTGTGTTAATAACATCCATCTTCATCTGCCAGGCAGTGGAGAACTTCATCTACTCATGCGCTGGCTGCTGTGTAGCTACTTACGTGCTGGGAATCTGTGATCGGCACAACGACAACATCATGCTCAAGACCACAGGGCACATGTTCCACATTGACTTTGGCAGATTTCTGGGCCATGCTCAGATGTTTGGCAACATCAAAAGGTGAGCACTCTAAGCAAACTAGAGAGGCTGTGTGTGTGGCCGACTGAATTATCGGTGCTAAGGGCGGGCATGTATGCTATTTTTGGAAACGAAGGTGGAGCTAAACTAGTACATAGATTAGCTTCACCATGAAACTAATGGTTTCAGTTTTTCACATTAGTTTCACATAGAAATGTTTTTGCAAATTGATATATTTCTGGAACTCCTGTGTGCAAGGCTGGAAGGAAAGGATGAACTGAGATCTGTGAAATACATGCCAGCTCTGAACAAAGGAAACATTAATTCAGTGGCTACAACAATCATATGGGGCTTCTTTGTCCAATCTGCCTGAAAACTGTCAGTTCTGATGCCCTAGAGTGGTAGTAGAAGCTTTGCACATTCCACAACATTTGCATGGAAAACAGAATTTGTTACAAGGAAGAGAAATGCAGCTGTTTCTCTCATTTAAACCAATGGGAAGCTTTATAGGATGCGTCTTTTAAAAAATTGCTTGTAAAATGCAGTTCCTGTTTAGTGCAGCACCTGAAAATGCCATGCCATTTGGATGGAAAATGTCACGGTTATTAGCAGCAAGCTGGGTCTCCGCTGCAAAAACTCAAATGAAACTCAAATGAATGTGAAACAAAATTGATGCAAACGAAAAGAAAGTGAAACTAAATAGGGTAGATTTTAAATACTTAAGACATTTCAAGTGCACGCTTCTGGCCGGTGTTCAGGAATGAGCCCTGGAGTTGCAGGACTCGCAGAAGTGGGCTAAGCTGAGGAAGGCACATGTCTTGACAGTTAACTCTTTGTTGACAAGAAAAGCACGTACAGCAAGCTTCCACAGTGTTCCGGATACACACACTGACACACGCTTCTAGCCTCTAGGCAGCTGCCCACAGGTCTAGGCCCTGTGGAGCAGTTACAGCAACAGGGAGACCCTGCCTGCCCCTGCTGGCTTATATACCCTCTCACGACAGCTTGCATGCCCACAATCTGAGACTTCTCTTGTCTGGAAATTGTCACTGCTCTTCCCTTTTCAAGACCCTCGTGCGTCTAGGAGGCAGTGGGGCAGGGCAAGGTGGGGAGTCTGTTGACCTGTTTGTTAGCTGAACAGCCTCTTCCGCCCTTACCCTGCGTATATTCATCCATCTTGGACTGCCCTGACTCTCCCTCCTCCCCTGGCTCCTGCCTTGGGGGCAGCGTGAAACCCCATAAATCACTGGGTCACTCTCCTGGTCCCTTGCCTCCACCCCACAACCTTTGGAGTCTTGCCAGCTTCCTGTTTGCATGGGTAAACTAAAGTCTACATTGTAGCAGGGACGCGGGTGGCACTGTGGGTTAAACCACAGAGCCTAGGACTTGCCGATCAGAAGGTTGGCGGTTCAAATCCCCATGACGGGGTGAGCTCCCACTGCTCGGTCCCTGCTCCTGCCAACCTAGCAGTTCGAAAGCACGTCAAAGTGCAAGTAGATAAATAGATACCGCTCCGGCGGGAAGGTAAATGGCGTTTCCATGCGCTGCTGTGGTTCGCCAGAAGCGGCTTAGTCATGCTGGCCACATGACCCGGAAACTATATGTCGGCTCCCTCGGCCAATAAAGCGAGATGAGCGCCGCAACCCCAGGGTTGGCCACGACTGGACCTAATGGTCAGGGGTCCCTTTAGCTTTACATTGTAGCAGTAGCTAATTAATAATGATGTGGGTGGGTGTAGATTGTTGGTACCCAATACAAGTTTTTACCTGCCACGCATATTTTGCAGGGCACCATATTACATGCTTTACCTGGAAAGAGAATCTGACAATTTGGCTTACAAATGTTGGACTTGAAGTTCCAAACTTTTTACTAAAGATTTTTTTTTAACATATATATATATAAAGCTTCTATTTCCCACCCCTTAAGCACCATATTTTCCAGCCTGTTTCAAAACATTCTGGGTGGTCGCCGGTGGAATGTGGCTTATCGGTTTCCACATTGTGATGCCCTTGTTCAGTGAATGCAAAACCCATTATTTGTCAAATGCGTTCAAGCTTTTTCCTGCTGTTGATACCAAGCATGTGGCTTTTGTTCCAAAGTCCTTCAGAATAATGTGTTGTGTGTGGATCTAATGGGATCTAGCACTCTCTGGGTCAACTAAGGTATGTTAGGAAATGAAAGCATGGTGACTCTTTTGTCCCTGGGATTAGCCACATCACTGTGGCATTTGCACATTTCTTCCGTACAGGGACCGAGCTCCATTTGTCTTCACATCAGACATGGCTTATGTCATCAACGGCGGTGACAAGCCCTCCAGCCGCTTCCATGACTTTGTAGATCTCTGCTGCCAGGCCTACAACCTGATCCGCAAACATACCCATCTCT
Organism: Podarcis vaucheri; assembly: GCF_965113315.1. Taxonomy (NCBI): domain Eukaryota; kingdom Metazoa; phylum Chordata; class Lepidosauria; order Squamata; family Lacertidae; genus Podarcis; species Podarcis vaucheri. The sequence goes on along the minus strand of NC_138764.1, from coordinate 64,721,810 downwards.
TCCTCAACCTTTTGGGCCTGGTGAGATACCCAGTTTCTACTTTCCTGCTGCCTCTGCTCTCCAGTAGCAGTGCATTTATCCAGACAGTGCATCATGGCTATTACTGAAAAGACTTTCAGCTGTTCTTTGCAGGAGCTTGAAGGGTTTGCATAGGGAGACAGAGACAATGGTGACCATCAGACTTGACCTGAGGAGTAAAGAACTGCCTTCTCTCTTCCAAGCCTCCAGTTCCCCCATGACAGAACCTTCTCAGTCTATATCCAGATCTTCTTTATATCCAAACCAGGGAAAGGGTATAAGTTTTTTTGTGGGCTTTTTTATTATTTGATATCCTGCTTTATCACTACCCTAAGGAGTCTCAAAGCGGCTAACATTCTCCTTTCCCTTCCTCCCCCACAACAAACACTCTGTGAGGTGAGTGGGCTGAGAGACTTCAGAGAAGTGTGACTAGCCCAAGGTCACCCAGCAATTATTTGTCTGTGTAAGAGCAAAAATCACTTAGCAGATGCAGCACACCAACGTGTGGGCTCTCAGATAGGAGCTTGTTGCTGCTTCGCTGCTCCTTGGATGAGGAGTCGCATGTTCCTACAGTCAAGCTGAGCTAAGGTTTGACTTAGTATGTTGTATGAACCAGACCAATGTCTGGATTCACACATAAAAGTAAACCCATAGTTAAGATCAGCAAGCTAACAACAAACTCCGGGTTACTTTCACTAACAAGTCATTGTTTATTTGCCGCTCTCACTGCCCTGCATGTGTGGCTTTGTCAGCTTATAGTGAAATAAAAATGCCCACTTTTTTACATCAAAAGCAACCAGTTTTAGTAAAAAATAAGTAATAATTGTAGTGCTTCCCCCTCCCCTCCAACTGCTGGGATAAGGACACAAGCTGAGACTTGGTGAGTATCAACCACGAAAGCCTGTCTCCAACTATTGCATTGCCAAAGGCCCCTTTTTGTTCCTGAGACTGCAGCAGACATTGCTTGCAGGTATGCACCATAACTAAAGGGTTGGGAACTTGCCTTTCCTGTGTTTTGAAAGAAAGCTGAGGGTTTCTGGAAATCCAGTTAGCATGTGGCACATTCCAGAATCCATGAAATTCCCACAGCTCATGTCTGGAGTGTTTGCATTTCTTTCTTTCCTGGTACTAATCCGTGGCCTCTTTGGTGCCCAGATGCTGTCCTGTGGGATCCCTGAGCTTTCTGACCTTGAAGACCTAAAGTATGTTTATGATGCATTGAGACCACAGGACTCTGAAGCAGATGCCACCACCTATTTCACCAGGTAAGGGGAATCCTGATGGCTGGGAGAGGTGGAAAGGAAAGCCAGGAGCCACGTTGGTGTGCCAAGCTACTCCCACAGAGAAATCTTGGTTCTCAGGGTCCTCTTTGAAAGGTCTGTTGTAGTCTTTGAAAATGCAGGGGGTAGACCAGTCAATTCTATGTCAACCCACAAACCAGATGTTTTATCCTTTTGTGCAGGTTGATAGAGTCCAGCCTTGGCAGTGTTGCCACGAAGCTCAACTTCTTCATTCACAATCTGGCGCAGATGAAGTTTGCAGGCTCTGACTCCCGACCGGTGCTCTCCTTTGCCCCCCGTGTCCACACAATCAAGACGTCCAGCCGGATCCTTGATGTCTTCCTCTGCCGTCACGAAAAAGTCTTCAATCCCAGCAAGGGCTTTGTGAGTCCCTTCCGCAGGCATTTTGGTGCAGCAGGTGGTCAGTGTGGTGGAGGCAGTGTCAGGGAAGCTAGCATGCGGCTGCGCTAAAGCGCAAGAGCAAGTTGTGCTGCATGCTGGAGCAGCATCTCCAGAAGGTGCTGCTGAAACATAAGGACTGCTTCCTTCTCTGCCTTGCAGATATACATCGTGAAGGTGAAGCGAGAGAACCCCTCCGAAGTCACCTACATCCAGCGTACCTTTGAAGAGTTCCAGGAACTGCACAACAAGATGCGCCTTATCTTCCCCTCTTCGCATCTCCCCAGGTTAGCCCCATTTGGTTTACAAACTGCTTTTTTCTTTTGTCACACTACTCTGTAAGAATTGCAAACCTTTGAAGACTAGTTTTGTATTCATTTCCCGGAAACTTGCTTATGCTCCCCTGATTTTGTGCACTAAATTAACGTTTTCTCCTTGGGAAGTCTCAGCGCTTGGATTTTGTTCACATTTAGGATCTAACCGAAAGAATCTCTCATCCCTTTCACCAGATTGGCTAGTGATCCAGTGGGTATGATACAGCAGACTACCCTCTCAAAATTATATGTGTGCTTAATTGAATTGTTTGTGTGTGAATGGTCCTCATCACATGACGTTAACCGAAAGTTTCGTTTCTGAAACACTCCAAATGGATCCGTCTGACAGCCGTTATCCGTGTTGACATGAAGAAATCCTTTAAAAAATAATTTGTGTGTACTGTTGCAGCCAGGAGCAAAGAAATTTGGCAGACCACCTGCTTCAGTTGAGATTTTGCTTTTCATTGATAGATGGGGCCCAACACCTAACTGTTTCTTTACCCTCCCACCCTCCCCAAATTGTCCAGCTTTCCTAGCAGGTTTGTGATTGGACGCTCACGAGGAGAAGCAGTGGCTGAGAGGAGGAGAGAAGAACTGAATGGCTACATCTGGCATCTGATCCATGCAGCTCCTGAGGTGGCCGAGGTAAATAGGCAGGAGCAAGGTAGTATTAGCCAAGACCTTTAGGATGAACTGCAGGCAGACACAGCAGTGTAGAATAGTTTAATCTAAGTGCTTCTGCAGAAGCCTGACCCTGGAATTATTCCACAAACACTTTTTGCCATTCCTCTTTAGCAAGCTTTGTTAATACATATGGAAGCTTTGCATAGCATTCCCTGTGTGTAAATCAAGGGACCTTCTTTAACCACTGCTGGAGAACACTCAGCACATAGGAGGCAAGAGAACTTGCTTGGTAAGTATAGTATCAAAAGCTGAGCTGAGAGTAAGGAATATCAAGGGTGTGTTCTGATGGCCTCTGGGTGTGCAAACTGGATGGCCTGTTACGTATTCTGGTTCTCCCATCTATATAACTGAGGTTATTTGCTACTGTAGTATTAAGATTCATAACCAGGCATAGGCAGACTCGGCCCTCCAGATGATTTTGGCCTACAACTCCCATGATCCCTAGCTAACGACCAGTGGCCAGGGATGATGGGAATTGTAGTCCCAAATCATCTGGAGGGCTGAGTTTGCCTATGCCTCCTCATAACCATTCTAAGCAAGTAAGGAACTGCAAGACTTTTCATAGCTGAAGGCCTAAGAAATAATTAGCTTATTTATGAAAGTAAGTTATTCTGTGAATTGAAGCAACATGCCCAACCAAGCTTCTCTTTTCATGTCAGAGGGCATATCAAAAGTAGGTGACTTGCTACTGGAGTAAAACTGTGATCTGATGGTGTGCTTCTCTTGCAGTGTGACCTGGTGTACACATTTTTTCACCCCCTCCCAAGGGACGAAGTTGCTGTGGGCACCAATCCAGCACCCAAACTGCCTGGTAAATATCTGTAGGACACAAGCAGCAGGACTTACCTGCTTCAACACTCTGGCTCTGCATGCTGGCCAATACTGAGGGAGGGCAATGCTCTCATGCAGCTGCCTTGGAGTGAAGTCGATCATAGCCACAGCTTCATTCTTTGGCTCATAAAATGAAAGTGCTGGGCACATGGAAGGGATCTGCCTATTCAATGGAGGCTGGAAGTTTGTGTCAGGACCTGACAGGAGGTTCAGAATGGTGCTGTAAGACTGGTCATTAAACTATGTTATGCAGGTATAGGGTAGTATAGAGGAATTATGTTGTATTCGTTAAAACAGGATAAAGTGTAACAGAGGCATAATATAGTACTGATTTTGATTTTATTGTTTTTGTTTGTGTTTTTTATTTTAAAAAATAATAATACTAAAGTTTTCCAGAGGATGGCCTTTATGGAAAGACGCTAACGCCTGTTTACTGTGGGTGCAGTGCCTTTCCCCTCTTTTTTTGCCAGTAGACATGGTAGTTTTCCATGCCAACACTGCTCCCTGTTCCTTATTCTTAGATGCATCATGGTCCCAACCTGTTGGAAAACTGGGTGGGGAGGTGAAGCTGTCTGTTTCCTACAAGAACAACAAGCTGTTTATCATGGTGATGCATATCCGAGGCCTGGTAAGTGCTGAACTGTAGTTATGTCCCAGTGGCAGCCACTGGCCAAACTTTTCAAATCTCTGCAGCCTGATGTGGCGCAAACAACTGACGACTGGGCTTGACTTTCTCTTTTCCAGCAGCCTATTCAAGACGGCAGTGATCCCGACCCGTATGTTAAGATCTACCTTCTGCCCGATCCCCAGAAAACCACCAAGAGGAAAACAAAAGTCGCTAGAAAAACATGCAACCCTACTTACAACGAAATGGTATGCTGCCGCACACCTTGTCTTAACAGGCTAAAGCAGGGGTGGGTGGGAAACCTCCGACCCACAGTTGCTATCAAACAATTAATTAGCTATGAAAACCAGCATTCTTTCGTGAAAGATCCAGCTGCTAAAAAAAAAAAAGTCCAGACATAATTTGAGTTAATGTATTGCAGGATTGGGGGCAGTATGAACTGATTCTCCATTATACATCTCTTGGAAATCTATTAATGTTGCTATGGAGTGGCAGCATGGACAATTTATTACAATATAGCCTTACAATATAAGGCGGGGGTGGGGGGGTTGGCTCGAGAGCCACCTTCGCCCTTGGCCAATCCTTTGGCGGAAGCATGCCAGCAGGGGATGTGGACATCCCAAACACTCAGTTGTGTGAATTCGCACATGCAGGTTAGGGAGGGGGTGGTTTGCTTCCCCATCAGGCTATTGGGGAGGGCAGAGAGATTTAAACCACCTACATTAGCACGGTCTACTTTTAATCCCCCCCTTTGTCATTGCTGTCAAATTTTGGGGTCTTGGGGAGGTCAGAATTTACTTGGGGCCAGGCCATGCTCCTGGGCCAGGGGTTAAACACCCCTCCTTTATTTAAAATTCCTATCGAGACTGCTGTCATAGTTGAATTAGTTCAAGTTTAAAGACTCGGTATTATACATGTGTGTGTGTGCATTGATCATTTTCTGTTTTCTCTGACAGATTTCTACCCTAGGTCTAAATGCTAGAAAAAAATATATACTAGATGAGTGTCTGCATTAAGATGCATACGTATTACTGAAGAATACACAGAATTACTATAGTCTGGCCTTCTGCTATAGAGGCCAGAGACTGCTGTTCTAGGCAACTACTTCTTCCACCTTTCTAAGGAGAGTGAGTTTTAGCTCATGTCCTGAAATTTCCTGTATCTTTCAGCTTGTCTATGATGGGATTCCTAAAGGAGACCTCCACCAGCGGGAACTTCATCTGAGTGTCCTGAGTGAAGAGGGCTTTTGGGAGAACATCCTCCTTGGGGAGGTCATTATCCGACTGCGGGACCTAGATCTGACACAGGAGAAGATGGGCTGGTTTGAACTGGGCTCTAGGAGTCACGGGACCATGTGAAGAGGAGCAGCAAGGCAGTCGCTGTGTCTTTGGAACCACTCTGGCCCCATGGGAGTCCCTGGGAATTGGTGCATGTTCCAGGAGTTCTATCCTGGTGTATCTGACAGGATTTAGTTTCCTGCAAATAAGGACGGACAGATGTTAAGTTTCTCTGCAAATGAAGGGTTAATTTCCTGTGGAGAGTGAGCATTTTGGGGTGGAGTCATGATAGGAAATTCATTTATGACTTAAAATGGCTGCCATAGACTTTCCTTTTTATACATTTTCCTTGTGTCAAGGGAGCAATGACTTATGGGGGGCGAAATAATAGGGGGCACCCCCCTCTTTGGGATATTTTAATTTTTTAAGAAAATTAACAAATGATTTCAGTCCAGATGGGACACAGGAGCACATGCTGAGAATGAGCTTTTCTAGGCAGGATATATCATCAGTGAGATTCTTGCTGGACTTTCTCAAAAGTTGTTGTTGTTGTTTGTTGTTGTTTTAAGTAAATAAAGGAATGTGTGCATAAGAACTTGAGGGGCGGGAGGGGAAATGTTTGGGGTGGATATAAATGGTAGATGAAATCCTTATCTCTGGGACAGGAGCTGGTGTGGTCCAACTCAAGCCATCTTGGAGAATTTGCTTCCAAAGGAGAGCTATGTAATGTATATATGTGAAGAGCTTACAGTTCTCGATTTCCTGCTTGGAGATGTAACCTAAAAGGCATGCTCTCTTGGACTAACATTTAGACTTTCTTAGGAGGCAAAAGGCAACCATATTCCTCTTGATTCTAAACACCTACTAAGGCCTTGGGCATAGCAACTATCTGAAGAGCTGTGTGATATTTCCACCTTACTTCTTTGCTTGACTGAACTGAATTGCCTTTTGCACATGTTCATCTGGCCAGTCTGAGGAGCTGGAACTGATTAGATACGGTTACGCTGCATCTTGGAATCAGAGCGATTTTCCTGGTCTCGCTTCTCCCAAGCTGTGACTTTGGAAAATGGGTTCCTTGAATTAGCCAAACCGCCTCTGTGACAGTTTCCTGTGTTCGGCCATTTCTTTCCTGTTGCCTAAAACCAGATTACATTAGCGAATACCTAAAGCCTTTTCAGGATTCTCATCTTCAGTGTCACCGCAGGCTCTTCTTCTGAGCTAGTGGGTGGGAGGCAAAGGAAAAGGCAAACTAGCTGGAAACCTGGTTAAAAGGTTACCTGGCATTTTGCCGCTGAGCACCCATGACTTACTGAAACCTTTGCATACACCCACTACCCTGCAATGCCTTTTGTAGGCCAGGTGGCCATGAGCTGTTCCTTTGTAGCCTTTTCTTTGAGAAGTAAACCAGTGTAAAAAAAAATAAAAATAGAAAGGTGGGGAGGGGGAATAGCCAGCTTTTAAACCTTTGTCTCTTTGCAATTATATAAAGACCAGAATGTGTGTTGTTGGATCGTTTTTCTCTCTCTTTTAAGAATCATAAAGGATGTCCTGTTTGCAGGTTGCCATTTGCCTCCTTGAATGAAAAAGAGAGCACTTCAAAATGGAAGGGAAGATGTTTCCCATCTCAGACAGGAGCCTTGCACCATTGGGCCTAGCCCTCTCCCTCAGAGCTCGTCATCTTCTAGCTAGCCTGAGCTGTTTGTTTACAGCAGGGACTCCTGTACAGATGAAACGTTTCTCAGGTTCAAGAACAAAAAAATAAAATATTGTATCTGAGAGGTATAGGCCAAGTTTTTTTTAACCGTTCTCTAGATCAAGGTTTGCCTGAAACTTGGATTTTTTAAAATCTGCATAAGAGGTGCAGGTGGATTTCAGAGTCAGATAAGCAGCTACGTGAGACAACCTTGGCCTGCTCATGTCACCTGTTCTGTTGGAAATGAGGGAGATGGCACCTCGCAGATCCCTGGATCCTTCCTCTGTTGTAAAATGGTGGCATTATTTGAAGTTAACAAATAAAAGGAAATGGAATTCAGTAGAAATTGTGTCGTCTCATCCTTTGCCGCATTAGGGTTATAAAGCAAGCACAAACTTTTTCAAAGAGATGCAGCATCATTAACCCCAAATAGATTTTGGTAAGTTGATGCTTGGCCAAAGAGGACACAGGATATTGCATTTGGGCTGGCTAGAAAAGTAATGACTGAGCAGCTCAGAGAAGTCATTTGACCTTTAGTTTCCCATACTCAATGTTTGAAAACAAGTTACCATTAGCCACAGCCAGTATGGCCACTGGTCAAGGGCAATGGGAGTTGTAGTACTATAATCTGGAAGGCACAAGGTCGATCAGTCCTTCCCACTTGGTCCATCTTTGTCCATAAGCCTGTTCACAGTGCATTTTGGGGGAGAGGAGATAATATGCAGGATCTGCAAGAACGGGTTGGCTTCTGCGTCTTTGCTCTCTCAATTCAACCATATGTTTGGATTCAAAACATTTACAGGCTTTAACACCAACCTGAAATGTGGTCCCATTGTCCAGCTTACCCGGGAAACAGTATCTCTTGTGTGCCTAAATATTGACAGGATGACCAATGACTCTTCTTCCCCTGGACAGTGAGAAGCCTGTCAACAGAGGGCCAAACTATCACCATTTGTACATGTTGCAGTATCAAATCAAATTATGTAGGAGGCTTAAAGAGAAGGGAGACTATAAAGCCTAACAGGAATAGATAGATTTTTAGGCTGATTGCATCCTATGTAATATAGTGCAGAGGAAAGACACTGGAAGCATCCATAGTTGCCACTGCTTGCACATTCATGCCACGAGGCTGTTGCAATAGCCGTGCAATCTGTTACCGATGCTATGTTACTAGGTAGTTAAGATAATACATACTTTAATAGGCTTGGGTATTGAATCATTCATAATCACCGCAGCACATTCCTACAATGCCTAATTAGCAAAAGTGCATACATTTAAAGTACTGTGGAGTGTGTATGATGCCACAGTGACATGTCAGCCATAGGTACAAAGGGCAGGTGCTGAGAAGTGACTGAGCTTGATGGAATCTGGAGAAACATAGCCATAGACAGTGGCTGTTAGAAACCATGCTACTTGGAAGTAGTTAGAAAATAATACACAGAGATTTCGTGCTGGGAAGAGGAGAGGCCAGAATCACTTGAGTTTCCAGATTCCAAATGGAAGGAAACCTGTGCCGAGAGTGGTTGTGTTGTGAGGATGCAGTTTCATCTATTCCCCCTTCTGTGCAGTTATTAAAGGCAGGCCACCACAAAATGCCCCTCAATGCAATTTTATTCACACATTTATCCAAATGTTCATGCTGTCTTTTGTAGCCTGGGCAGCTTACGAAGAAAAGGTTAATGGAAAAGCCCCAGAATCGCATCTCCAAAAGCAAAAATTCATGGGTAAGCAGAAAATAAAACGATTGCCCAGCATTATTCAAAAGCCAGTTGCTCTCCACAATAAAAATAAATTGCATTCTTTTTTGAATTAGATAAGAATTACGGTAGATTGGAAGAGCTCTGCATCTTCTATTGGGAGGATATTCCAGAGTTTGAGGGAAACTGCTAAAGGTCCTATAATCTGTATGTTCTGTTGATGAAAGTACTTGAGGTAGGACCTCACCCAGTGACTGCGATTGTCATAGGAACGTAGGCAGCTGTCTTATACCAGGTCAGACCTTGGGTGCATCTTGTTCAGTATTGTCTATGTTGACTGAAATAGGGAGGGTCCTAAAAACAGACATCTCATTGCTCACGGCCAGGTTTAAAAGAGTACATCTTCTACATTTGTCAGAAACTTAGGTTGCCAGGCACACTTCTGTGGGGAGAGAGTTCCACAATCTAGAGGCTACCACAGAGAATACCCTCTCCTGGGCCACCCCTCCTCTACTGAGGGCAGCAGAACTACCAATAGGGCAAGGGTCTGTAAGTGAGGAGGTGGTCTTTCAAATATCAAGGAACCTAAGTCCTTTAGGGCTTTAAACACTAATGTGAACACCTTGAACTGGGCCCAGAAACAAACTGGCAACCAATGCAGCTGTTTAAAAACAGGTTATGTGAGATCTAAACAGAACCCCAGCCTGTAATACGGCTGCTGCATTTCGGAGCAATTTAAGTTTCCGAGTCATCTTCAAGGGCAGCCCCACTTAGAGTCCATTGATACAATGCAGTTTGGAAGTTAACAGAGCATGACATACAGTGGCCATATCTGTCCAGAGGGATCTGTAGCTAGAAAAAGTAGCCACTGAGGAAACCTGAGTCTCCAGTGACAGTGCTTGATCCAGGAGCAGGCTGCAAAACATTCCCAAGCCATTGATCATTTGTACATAGGTACTAAATTGGTTCACATTAAGAAGAGTGAGATTATCGTTGCCTAACATTAAAGATTGGGGCTGAAAGTAACTTTCCAATAGCTATGTGGCAATGGAAACTCAGGCTGCTTCAGAATAGCCCAGGTGCTAATTCAGTGTCATAAGTACATAAGAAAAATTCTGCTGGATTGGACTGAAGTTCTATCTAATGCAGCATTCTGTCTCCCACAGTGGCTAACCAGATGTCAATAGGAAGTCCGCACATCAGACACATGATTACAGTTCTTATTACCCCCCTTTGTGGTAGGTTGAGTAGCAACTAAATCATAGAACTGTAAAGTTGGAAAGGAACCGCCAGTCCAACCCCTTGCAATGCAGGAATCAAAATACAGGTAAATTTGGCACAATTTAGATGTCACTTTATTTCTGAGTGAACTGGAGGCAGCCATCCAGTGTGAGAATAAGCAGAACTTGAACCCATGGCCTTCAGAGATGCTGCCAAGCTCCTTAACCACTGGACCACTTTGCCATGGAGAAAAATCTTTTCTTACCTAAATCCTAGATTGTAAAACAACCCTGGATTATCTCCGAGCCTCTCCAGTAGCATCCTTTTTTTGGGAAAGGCTTCTGTTCGTTTGGTGGTTGGGTGCATGTTAGGCAGAAAATCATCTGGCATAGCATTTCTTGGCATGAAGATGGAATAATTGGGAATGTTGCACCTGTTGAATTTTTGCCTGTTGTAGATTTTCTGGCAGAAAATAAAGAACAGAGGCAACTGTAATGTAGTTTCATGTAAATTAGCTCCCTAAAGAAGACGTGTGTGTTAAAACCATGTAAATAACAGAATCAAATTTTGTCATTCTGTTCCTTCAAATACTTCAGATCACAGTCACAAGTTAGTAGGCAATGGCTATGTGTTTTTACCATATGATCTGTATAAGCAGGATGCCTGCAACATTAAAGTAATTGGATTACTAATGACGTACGTGAGTTTCAAACATGCACACATGCCACAACTTTTTTAAATTGGTTAATCATGTCATATGACAATATGACTTACCGGTATGTTTAAAAGAAAGCACTTGACTGATCACTTCATCTGGGATAACTCAGTATAGTGTGTTTTGCAGCAACCATGAGGAAATATGGTTCAAGACAGTTTTTATAATGAAACCTATGCATGTCAACTCAAAAGGAAGGCCCACTGAATTCAATAGGACTTAACTTCTGAGTAGACAATTTTAGGACTGCACTGTTACCAAATCTCCAGTGCATGCTAAATGGTACATCTGCCTGGATTATTTTATGTTATTTTTAAAGAAGGGGAGGCAGAAACATGGCATCTCCTCTGGGATCTACTGCTGAAGCAATTGCCTAGTGGTAAAACCAGCCCTGCAAGGGTGCACTGTTGGTTAGCATTGCATGGATATATGTGCAAATATATCTTCCCAATGGAAACACAATCCTGGGTAAGTGCCTGGAACCCCTGGAATCTTGCACTGCTTGTGGAGATTGGGTTGGTGTGTAACAGAATCTTATGAAGTAACTTCCAGGGGAGGGCAGAGCTGGAGGGGAAAGTAGGTGTGGCGAGAGGTAAAAAGTAGGCAAAGCAATGGATGTGAACCTAATCTTTAAACAGTAGGATGCAGCCCATATATGCAAATATCAGAGATTTCTACACACACACCTCCATCGAAGCCAGGAAGGGATACTATGTATGGCGGGGGTCGGCAAGGTTTTACCTGACTGGGCCGGTCAAGTCCCGTGAAGATGTCTCCGTGGGCCGGATTGTGCATGGTGTGATTTCCAGCGCCTGGGCATGCACAGGTGCGGTTTCTGGCATCTGTGCATGCGCAGATGCGATTTTTGGTGCCGCAGAAGTGAGTCCCCACGCTGCGCTGGTTTAGCGCAGCGCACGGGGACTTGCCAAGCAGGCCGCTCGGTTTGTGGGCGGCTCATGGGCTGGTTAAACTGCCCCTGTGGGCCGCTTGCGGCCCACGGCCCACAGGTTGCCAACCCCTGATGTATAGTTATGTGGAAGTATGTCTGATTTGCACAGATGACAGCCTTAAAAGGCTTGTACCCTTCTTAAACCAATGACCTGCTGCAGCTGACCTCAACACACCTCCCGAGAACCAGTTACAGTGGTACCTTGGGTTAAGTGCTTAATTCGTTCCGGAGGTCTGTTCTTAACCTGAAACTGTTCTTAACCTGAAGCACCACTTTAGCTAATGGGGCCTCCTGCTGCTGCCACACCGCCGGAGCACGATTTCTGTTCTCATCCTGAAGCAAAGTTCTTAACCCGAGGTACTATTTCTGGGTTAACGGAGTAACCTGAAGCGTATGTAACCTGAGGTACCACTGGGCACCCAGCAATGGGCACCAAGGGAAGGCTGTTTCCTTCACCTCCTGCTTGTGAGCTTCTCAAATGCAAACTAGTGGAAACAGAATGCTGTATTGGAAGGACCTTTAGTCTGATGCATCATAGTAGTTTTTATGCTCCTTAGCGCTGCGACAAGGTCATCTTATCTCTATTAGCTCCTCTTGCGTAACTGACCTTTGGCGGGGTAGCTACCCATATGTTATCATTGTTTGCAGAGCAGCCTTATCTTTGTGCTGCCCTTAAGCGTACTTTTCTACATTTTTTTTGTTTCGCTTTGACTTCTTTCTGCTGTTCATACAGAGATGGGGGAAGCCTGGCTAGACACAGGCAGTTCACCACCAGTTATTAGCAGACAGTGCTTCCTAGATGTTTTGAAATCTTGGCAGTGGCGTAGCATGGTTTGTCAGCACCCGGGGCAAGGCAAGTAATTTGCGCCCCCTAACCTGTGGATTTGCGCCCCCTAACCCTAACCCCCAGATGTTGCGCCCGGTGCGGCGGGGCCCCCTGCACCCCTGCTACGCCACTGAATCTTGGGAACAAGTTGGACATAAACTGAACATTGCAGTTAGGGGGACCAAATGCAAAAGAGGACAGAGGCTATGCAGCTGTGACAACTGTGTAGAAGGAATTTTAGCAGGGGCAGCTTGTCTTCTGTATCTGGCCACCCTTGCAGTGTGGGGTGCTCCTATTGATAATACCCACCAGCCAAGATACTCTAAATCATCCCGCCTCATATTTTCCATCCCAGTTCCAGTCAGCATTGCATTGGGCTGGTTTTATGTACTTCTGAAAACCTTGGGGTTTTGAGGCCTGCTGATACCTTGGACCTTGTGTGTGGATGGTAGTTTTTGGCTACAGAAGGCACCATCCTTGGAGAATAAGTTTGCTATGAACATGTGAGGCAGCCTCCCACGAGCTGTTGCCCTCCAGATATTTTGGACTACAACTTCCATCAGCCCCGGCCAGCATGGCTGACGTTTAGGGAATGACATGGTTTGTAGTGCAGAAACATCTGGAGGGCCCCGGCTTGGAGAAGGCTGCTAAATAGTATGATTTCTGAGGTAAGTAACTGGGAGGTGTTTCCTCTTCCTCCTTGATCTTCATTTCTTTTGAATGGAACTTTGCTAATAAGCTGCACCTCAACAGGTATGAAGCGCCTTTAAAAAACAAAAACGTTGCTGAATGTTTCTATAACCCTCTAATAATTTAGAGGAGCAACCGGCTGATGCAATCGCTCGCCTGCGCCAGCGCTCAGTCACCAAAGTGCGCTCGCTCGCTCTCCCTCGAGGGAGGCGGAGCCACGAGTGTGCAGGGAACCAATCGCGAGCCGTCGACTGCTATCTAGCTTCCCCGGATGTTACTCGAAGCACCACCCGGCCTTTAATCTTCCCTTTTCAGGTGACAAGAAGAGACGCTTCTTTCGCTTCCGCGCTTGCTGAGGGGGCTGCGTGTGCGCCTGCGCTCGGTAAAGGAGGGGGTCTTCCCGCCCAGCGGCCTAACCGCTGCGCCCTTCTCTCGCCGCCATCTTGTTCCTCTCGCTTCAAACCAGCGACAAATCCAGTCCCGAAGCGGTCGCCGGTCTCCGCCGGGAAGGAACATGGCGTGGCCCAAGCCGGGGAGAAGCCACCGCCGCGTCCTCAGCCATCCCCGAAAGGCCTCCGGAGCGGCCGGGCGACGCGGGGCTGAAGCGCTGAGGTGAGCAGCCCTGGGCGCACCCGTCACCATGGAGCCGAGCCGGGAGCGGGAGCAGGCGGCCCCTCGCCTCGGCGCTCGCCCGACCGCCTTGCCGCCGCAGCCGGAGGCCGACGCCCCGTTCTCGCTGCTGCGGCTCTTCTCGCAGCTGCTGCAGCGCCTCGTGCCGGGCCAGGCCGCTCCGCTCTTCTGGCTCCAGTCGGAGGCCCACGCCACAGGGCTGCCGCCGCTGATCGCCGTCCAGCACCAGCTGCGCCTGGTCGCCTCCTCCTCCTCCACCTACGTGCTCGGCGCGGCAGACAAGGGCTCGCTGCCGGGCCCTCTCAGCGCTGCTTGGGAGGAGCTGCCCGAGCCCCGCTCCGCGCTCTCCAAGCTCCCCGAGATCCTCCAGCAGGTGCATCTGCGCGGGAGCAAGGCCGGGCTCGGCGCGCAGGACCCCGACGGCGGCTACTATAGCTTGGAGGTAGAGGAGCAGCAGCAGCAGCAGCGGGACTCCTGGGCCCCGAGAGACTCGTTGCCTGCGGATGGCCGTGAGGAGGAAGCTCAGGAGCACCCAGGCTCCGGAGATGCCTGCGGGCGTCCTGGTGCGGGGGATCCGTGCGGGGAGGACGGTCTTTCCGAGGCCCCTTCCGACTCGGACATAGAGCAAGATATCCCTGCGGTGACTAGGCCCGCGTGCCCTAACAAACTGATCGATTACATCCTAGGGGGTGCTTGCAGCGGGGAGGAGAGCGATGGGGAGGAAGAAGGCTCGGGCGGTGAAGAGGATGAAGATGACGACGATGACGGGTTTGACAGCGAAGGCTCCCTTTCCGAATCCGATGCCGCCAGCCAGGATGGGGAAAACATTCACTTGTGGAACTCCTTTTGTAGCCTGGACCCTTACGATCCTCGGAATTTCACAGCAGCTGTTCGAACTGCTGGGAACACACCCGAGGAAGCGCCTCCTGTTGAGTCAGAGGAGGTGGAGGATACTTCCTCGTGGACTGAAAGTTCCTGGGAGGAAGATGAGTGGGAGTCCAGCAGCGTGGATGAATCGGAGAACTTGAAATTGTGGAACTCTTTCTGTAACGCTGAGGATCCTTACAACCCTTTCAACTTCAAGGCACAGTTTCAGACTGCAGAAAAGAAAGGGAAAAGTGGCTTGAAAGGACCGACAGGGACCGGCCTTGGACCCTCTCAGTGTAGCATCTTACTTAGCTGTCAGGTGCACCTGATCGGTAACAGAGACACTGAGGTTACGGAAAATGTGAAGCATGGTGTCCTTTCTAGAGGAAAGTGTAAGAAGAAGAAAAAGGTATGTTTTACATTGGTTTATTATGCAAGCAGGAGGTGCCATTTAAATATATATGTGTATCCTTCCCAATTGACCTGTAGAGTGGCTTACCACAGAGCTAAACATATGGCTGTAGGGGGTTGTACTAGATAACCCTCAGGGTCCCTTCCAGCTCTACAATACTATGATTCTATACCAAAGTAAGTTCTGGGAGGCCTACAACAGTAATAGAGAAACTGGCCTTCCATATGTTTTGGACTACAACTCTCATCAGCCCCAACCAGCTTGGCTAGAAGTCAGGGATGATGGAGTGGTAGTTGAATGACATCTGTAGAGGTGCAAGTTCCCCATTACTGAACTATGACCTAAATTACTAAAGTTATGGTGTCACACTGTGGTAATTCCTGGCATAGCTGACTTGTTTTTTCTACTTCTTTGAAATTATTGTTCCTAAAATAGTACACTCTTTTTTTGCCCAGGACTGAGCTTAAAATAGGGTATCAAGTTGGGTATCACAAATTGGCTATCATGGGGCCAGGATAAATTTCCATAGAACTGCTTTGTAGATTAATTAATCCTGTGGCTGGAATAAGAATGTAAAATGCCTTGCAAGAATTTGTCTTTCTCTTCCGCTTGCAGCACACATTGTGAAATCAAATTAGGGAGCACTGTATGTATTGGGGCATGGGATACATGTTATACCATGTTTCTTAGAAGAATGGAGATTTCCTCCAAAGCTAGCATTACACCAACAATGCAAGTTAGTACTAAAATTACAAAGCTGTACATGAAGGGGTTAGATTTGTTTCAAAGTGATTTATGCTTACTTATTTGTTTCAAAGTGATTTATGCTTACTTATTTCCACTTCTGTACTTGCCTTGCATTTCAGAACTTCCCTTCATTGCATTGTATCATATTGTAGATTCTGTAAGAATGGGGAGTTGACTCATGGGTGACAGGCTCCATGTGACTGGCAGGAGTTGTGCACCCTCTACTTTCAGTCACAATTCAGCCACTCTGTTTTATCCTAAACTCCATTCTCTCCTCGCCTTCCCTTGATAAATCCCATTGATTTATGTGAAACAAAGCTAGAAATGCTTTGAAGTAGTGCAAGTGTGGGCCTCCTTGTGCACCAGTCTGTTCTTTCAAGCCTCCAGTCTGTTTGGGCTAACAATGATTAGCTGCCATGGCTTTCTGAGGAATTTAATACAATTACTTGACTCATGCTTTGTTTGCTTAATGTTGTTCTGTCACCTAGCTTTCCTAGGAGAATGCTGTAGTGCAAAATTATTGTTAATCCTCTTGAATACTTAAATTTAGCACTGTTCAATGTAGAAACCTCAGAAAGTAGAACTCTTCTGTGACACATTAGAATGCAGTATCCATCTGTGTAGTCATGTTTGAAACAGTCTGTTTTGCTGTAGTTATTTGTGCTGCTCAGCAAAATAGCTAGCAAGTGCATGTAATTGCAGCAGAATAAACACTTTCAGGGTCTTCAGAACTGACAAATACATTGTGTGTTTTTAAATCAGGAAACTTACTCTATTTAGGAATGGGGCAAGTGGCCTTAAGCTAGGACAAGCTGGAACTTTCCATTCATTTAGTTGTGTTGCTAATTGTTTATGCGTTCCCCATGATGTACTACCTTAAAATTCATTGTACAGTTAGAACAAAATCAGGATAATTATCACAAACCTTCTGTTGTTTTCTTTATTTAAAAGGGAGTATTTATAATTAGATCAAAATTCTATTCTAGGCAATGGCTATAACTTTTAGTTTTTAATCCTTCTTTTTCTCCAAGTAGCTCAAGTGCATGGTTCCTCCTAATTTATATTATATTTCATTTATATTATCCTGTTACACAGAGAGAGTGATCAACCCAGTCTTCATAGGCCTAGTTTTGCAGCCTACACTTGTTTTTTTTCCTGACTCCTGTTATAAAGTGAGGGGGTTGGACTAGATGACCTCCTGGTCCCTTCCAACTTTACAAGTCTACGATTCTATGAAAATATAGGTAGACTATGCAATAACATGAGAATGATAAAGTGGTTAATAAGCTATTCTAAAATCTGCACAATTTAAGTAAAACTCTGTGACCCTGATGTGCCACTTGAGCTTTCGTTTGCATTAATGTCAGTGTTCTCCTGAGAGATTTATGTTGTGGGTGTCATAGGCTGCAATCCAAGCCCCCTTTGTGGCTGGCTTGGGTGGGTGAAGGATGTTGGACTGGGTGGAGACATCTCTTCAGCTAACCCTGCTGGCATGGTGCTAACCCTGCTGACATGGCTACAGAGAGGGGTTGAAGGGCTGTCACATGACAGCATTTGACTGATTTAGGTGTGAATGCAACACCTTGTCACAACAGCTTGTCTGTCCCTTCCACTTCGGTTCTGAGCCAAGGTTGGCATTGCCTTGCCCAGCTGAACTTTGATATTAAGGATTGCAATACAGTTAGGAACTAAGGGATGTTTAGCAAAAAATATGCATAATAACTCATGGTGTCTAGATATACATGGATTACCTTTCTGTTAACCAAACATAGAATTTCAGAAATCCCTGGAGTGGTGAAATTACACATTTTAACTCAACCTTCCCTGTAAATCGCTCACAGTGACTTCTCTCAAAACAAATTCAACCCCCTTGTGTATTTCTTTCTAGTGACACAGTAAACGAACAAGGATCTGTGTGCAATATATACCTTAATGTTACATGACCTGGTAATGGTGCCCTGGAGGATACCTTGGAATGATGTAAATGGCAAGAAAGCATAAAGCAGAGGCAGAAGCTGATGTAACTATCTAGGATTCTTGTGTCTCACTTTTTGAATGAAGATTATTATAAACTTTAAGGGACCTGATATTATAAAATATGTATGGGTGTGTATTACATGCTCTAATCTTGACAGATTAAGGAATTCAAGTATTAAATTCATAATTTCTAGCTGTAAAATTGCCTAACTAATAGTTGATTAAGACTGCTTAACAAGCAGTGTTTGCAGTGCTGTTTAAAGAGAAGGGGGAAAGGGGAAGCAGCCATGTTAGTCCTTAGAGAGAAATCCACAAGTAACACTAGGGTAATAACGTTATTAGGCCTAATTAAATGGTCACAGTAAAGTAAAAACCTTTCGGATTAATAAAAAATATTTATCAGAATGGGAAGGAAAAGACATTGCTTAGCAAGATGAAAAAGCCCTAGTCTGCACAGCAGTTCATAATAATAGACTGATTCCTTTGATGTATCTTGGACAGCCATACACAGTGGTACCTCTGTTTAAGAACAGCCCTGTTTACAAACTATTTGGTATAAAAACTCCGTAAAACCGGAAGTAGTGTTCCCGTTAGTGAACTTTACCTCGGTTTACGAACAGAAGCCGAACGGTGGAAGGGCACTGGCGACGGGAGGTCTCATTAGGGAAAGCGCGCCTTGGTTTAAGAATGGCTTTGGTTTAAGAATGGACTTCTGAAACGGATTAAGTTTGTAAACTGAGGTACCACTGTAGTCATAAATGTTTTTAATAAATGGTCTCTTCTGACACAGTTGATTCATACTGACCTTGGAAGGAGACCAACATTCGAGATTGGTCCTGTGTGTTCGTCTATAGTTCTGTGAGTGCATTTTTGTCAAGCTGGGGAAAGATTTCATAACACATCAGAATTTAAATGTGAGCTGTGCTGACTTCCATCATATGACGTCTGGAAACTTCCTTCATAACTATCTGCAAGTAGGTGTGGCTTGGCCAAAATGGCCTTGTGGATCAAATGGAAAGGCCCGGCAAGCCTAATTAAAACAGCAGGCCAGCGGTTCAGTATTGTTCATGGCTGCTATCCATTGTGCCCCTTAACCCACAAGCACTGATCTCTTTAATACACATGAAAATGAATAAAATGTATTGCACAAATTTCACAGTTTAGTCCTCTCACCTAGGTGATAAATACTTGGTAACTGCGTATTTATGTTTTTCCTTTACTGTGCTTTAAAAACAAATGTAGAATTAAAATAGATGCTATTTAAATGCAAGTTGATTATTTGATCTAACTTTGTCTCATGTAGGTGACCTTCCTTGAAGAAGTTACTGAGTATTATGTGAGCAATGAGGAAGATCGGAAAGGACCCTGGGAAGAATTTGCACGTGATGGGTGCCGGTTCCATAAACGAATTCAAGAAACTGAGGCTGCTATTGGATATTGCTTAACAATGGAGCACAGGCAGCGAATATTTAATAGACTCCAGGAAATGTTGTGAAATTATGTTTTCTAGCACCTTAATAAAGTATAAAAATAAAAGGGTAATGCATTTTAATGACACATGAGCTTCTTATTAAAATGGCAGCTGCCTACATGGTGTAAAAGTTGGGGGGCAGTAGTAATTTAATGCTGCATCTCAGTACTCTGCAACAGATAATGCTGTATGTGTATGGATGCAGGCTCCATTTGGTATCATCAGGCATGATTAGTGCATAACTGTTCCCTTCTAAAGCCAAGTGTATCTGCTTTGGCAGAAGCCAATCCAGAGATGCTTCTCTCTGCATGTGCAAAGAGTGCTCTCTCACATATAAGACAGACAAATGTATGAGTGTGGATTTTTTGCACTTTTTAAAAGGGAAAATATTTTGAAGTATATTTATTGGGTTTGGAACCCATCAATGCAGTTCTGATTTAAAGTTTGCATATTGCAGTCTATTCTTTTTTATTTAGAGCTTGTGTATAATAGAAATTGCAAATCTTATAATAGTACAGTGGTACCTCGGGTTGCAGACGCTTCAGGTTACGTGAATTCGGATTGCGCACCGCGCTGAACCCGGAAGTACCGGAACGGGTTACTTCCGGGTTTCGGCACTCACAAATGCACAAAGGCACTGAATCGCAACCCGTGTGTGCGCAGACATGGTGCTGTGGGTTGCGAACGTGCCTTCCACACGGATCACATTCGCAGCCCGGGGTTCCACTGTATATCATTCTTGAATCAAACATTACCCATCCTATATGTATGTATTTCTCATACAGTCTCTAATGTTCAAAAAGACAAGAATGATACATGTTTGTTACATCTTTAGTTTTAAAGTATTTGCTTGTTCCAAGTCATTTGCAATAATCTGCCTCTCAAACTGTACCATACTTGTCTCTTATGATCAACAACCTGGATTTAGGCTGCTGAAAGAAGGTAACTGTAGTGTCACTCTTAAGAATGGATTGCTTAAATTCTAAGACAGTTCTGCTTATACTTCTTGGACAGTGCCCAGCTAACACATCCTGTTAGTGCAAGGAATTCTGCTTATATAATAGGATTTCCCCCCCTCCTCCCCCACCTAATGCCATCTCCAAATTACACTGGAGGGTTGGGGGAACCCCTACAACAGATTTAGGGGGCAGTATCATTGGCACAAGTGGAAATTCTTACACTGATGGGACTGTGGCATAGCATTCCTTTGGCTACAACCCCAATTCACACAGGCACCTATAATCAGCTGAGCACTGTGGAAAGAATAAAGCAAGATGTTAATTTGATTAGTGTCTGCTCTAGTACACAGATATATCTACACTCATAGTAAATAGGATTTAGTCATTAACAATTTGTAATTCCCATCAGCTATGATGTTTACAAAAAATCAGTATTAATGCAATTGTTCACAATAGCATCATAACTGGTTGTAAGTCTAATTCAGCAGCTAATTCTTAATGCATTCATGTGATTTGGGATGCATCACGTTATGTAGCTATTGGTCAAAAATTCTGTTTGTGTTACCAAGAGTTGGATGCGTGTTTGCATTACAAACAATGACTTCATGGCCTAGATAAAATAGCTCAGAGTCCAGAGATTTTGGAGTAAAGCTCAGTAGGCTTCTCTTAATAGTTCAACTAAAAATAGTGCTCTGTTCCTTCTGATTTAAAGCCACACAAACATTAATTGGAACCATTTTGCCCTATTTATACCCTGAACTTTTTCAGTTGTAAATTCTAATTGGATAAGCAGTTCTCTTTACAAAAATAAATCAATACAATACACATGGAGGGAGGTGTTTCTGATACAGAGGTGTTTCTGATTTTTGATAGCTTTCATTCACAGTATGCTTTATTTTAGACAATGCTTATTTTGAAGTGGTATTTTTTAAGCAGGTTGAGTTGTCAGCAATGGCCTGCTGTAGAATTTCATTAATCGAACTGGATCTGTGCTATGACTGCAATCCTGTATACATTTCCCTGGGACTAAGTAAAATCTGAACTCTGGATTAGGCTAAATGAGGAGGGGCAAGGGAATCTTTCTCTTTTAAGGGCTGCATTCATTTGGTAATATGAGAATAGATGCTAGCAATATGTGTAGCCTCCCCCTTTTCTCTAGCAAAGTGCATCTCCCATCTCCCTGTGTTCAGCTCATTACAAAGTGGCAGGATCATCTTTCTATAGATTAATGGTTACACTGAAAATAGAAAATCTTCCCACTTTGATACTATTTTAATTACTGTTTTTTACTAGTCACCTGCAGAATACTGGGTAGAAAGGAGATTCTGGTTCTCAATTTGAAGCCATAAAAACAGGACAGCAGACTTCCTGAAATAGAATTAGTCCATTGTCTTTCTGTAGAAACATTTAATGGTGCTAAATGTGGCAATGAAGTATGTCTTTCAGCTCGTTTTCCCCCCTGAACAGCAAGTCATGAAAACCCACTACTTCTAAAACTTTAAATCAAAACCGTAATTGATCAGAATTTTATTTTTATATTGTTTTAGGAAGGCAAAGTTAAGAGCCAGATAACCTTTCACTTTATACAGATTTAAGTGAATTTGATTGTATCTCATTGGGATTTTATATTTAAAGTTATATTTCTGTATATAATAAAACAATTTCCAACTAATCTGTAAAAGTAATAAATACTTTGCAAGCTACTTTCCTGTTGTCTGGACTATTGATATATAGCTCCTGTAATGGAAGAATGGGGGCAACTGGTGGTTTCAGAGCTGTGCATTGCCTATGGAAAAACACTTATATACTATACAATATACTGTATAAAAACTAGTATTTGGGAATCGGCACAACAGCTTATTTAGTATTAATAATGAGTGTGTTATTAAGTTTGGTTCCATTCCCTCCCTCCCTCCCACCAATTGATTGGTTGTGTGGGACCTTCAGCTAGGCCTTGCTTTCCCTGTGCATATATCCCAACTGCCCAGATGGCTTTAACATGGATAAGTGGGATAAAAATGTGTCCTGTCCTCTATGACTGTCTTCCTAGACATGCCACTTTCAATACCATGTTGTTCACTTTTCTCCTCTCCACTAACCTGCCCATCTCTGATCATATCAAAGAAGAAGCAGTTCAGTCTCCTTGTGGCAGTCATGTTGTGAGCACTGCCTCTGAAGAGGTGGGGAAAACAATGAATCTGCTAGTTAAGCCAAATGAAATGCTACAAAATTTGCCAATAACTCTATAAGTCCTCTAGAAGGCACGTTAAACTTAGGACCAGTTTGGTACAGTGGTCCAAGAGTCAAGACTAGGAGCTGGGAGAGCAGGCTTCCAATTCCCACTCGGTCAGGAAGCTTACTGGGTGGCCTTGAGCCAGTCACTGCCTGTCAGCCTAACCTACCTCCCTGGGATTGTGAGGATAAAAGAAGGGGTGGGGTGACGCATGTACATCTTCTTGAGCTGCTTAGAGGAAAGGTTGAGACAAGATGACCCTTGGGGTCCCTTCCAACTCGACAGTTCTATGATTCTATAATATAGAAGGAGCTTTAAATTGACCAAAGTAGCAGAACTGAGATCAGCAAAAAGTCTGAGGTTTAGGAAATTGTTTCTGTGTAGGAATGGTGAATTACACACTTGGATTTGTAGGAGCATATTTGTCATATCCAGAATAGGTTGGCGCTTCCTGCTGAGTGTACACTGATGGCAGACTCAGGTTTGCTACAATGTAGTAGTAGTAATAATAATAATAATAATAATAAATAATTTATACCCAGCCACTCTGGGCAGCTTCCAACAAAATATTAAAATAGTGTGTCAAACATTAAAAGCTTACCTAAGCAGAACTACCTTCAGATGTCTTCTAAAAGTCTGGTAGTTGTTTTTCTCTTTGACATCTGGTGAGAGGGCGTTCCACAGGGCAGGTGCCACTGAGAAGGCCCTCTGTCTGGTTCCCTGTAACTTGGCTTCTCTCAGTCAGAGAACTGTCAGAAGGCCCTCGGCACTGGACCTCAATGTCCGGGCGGAATGATGGGGATGGAGACGCTCCTTCAGGTGTACTGGGCCAAGGCCGTTTAAGGCTTTAAAGGTCAGCACCAACACTTTGAATTGTGCTCAGAAACATACTGGGAGCATTGTAGGTCTTTCAAGACTGGTGTTATGTGGTCTTGGTGGCCGCCCCCAGTCACAAGTCTAGCTACTGCATTCTGGATTAGTTGTACAGTAGTTGTAATGTGTGAAATGTCCCAAGATGCTGAAAAACTGGAATGGCAGAATATGGGAACCAAGGAAGGGAAAGGGTTATTCCAATCTATGTTCATCACAAGCCTTCATAAAGCATGATCTCAAGGGAATAAAAACACCATGCACACACAAAGCATTGTAAGGCTGAAAGCTAGATTTGGTGCGGTTTGTGTATCTAAGGGTGAAAATGACTATGTCCACAAGGTGGCAATAGCCACCTTTTAGTTACAAAATCCAGTGCTGATGCTCTCCCTAGAGAGGTTCACCTGGCGCCTTTAGGTGTCAGGTGAAAATGTTCCTCTTCAGGAAGGCCTTTAGCTGGTTACCATCCAATACCCTTTTAAATGTGGGAGTGGGGAATTCTTGATTTGTTTTTGCTCTTATTTTTATTATTTATTCTACAGATGAAGAACAGTATACAAATTTAATAAATAAATAAAAAATCTTAAAAGCAACCAAGTAGGTTCGAGATCCTAGGAGGGTATTATCAAACACTAAATATATATGAAAATACGAGTGCTCTAAAACTACCATCTTGCAATTCCTATGATGTTGCTGAGAAAGGCAGAAGCCAAAAGGTTTAACTAAACAATTGCAAATCTGTCTCCGTGCGGTCATTCACATATAAATATTCATGCCTTTTAAAAAACAAGCTGATTTTTATTGTTTTCCAATAAACATTAACATCAAATTTAGTTAACAACAGCAACATCAAACACTAAGAAGAAGAATGTTCAGTTCATTCATGAGCTCCAGAAATATTCCGACAACCATGGACGTAGCTTTGTGCATCAACATTTCCACACAGTGGTGGACTTTAAGTCATTAGGAACCATAATTCTGACGATACCACAACATGTCTTGCTGGGGGCAGTGACTAAGTACTATGTATACCTTACCTACCAGCCAGAACACACAACATTAACCCATCGTCTCCTATGCTAACTTGGAGGTGGACTTTTTCGCTGGTAGTACCAGGGTGGTGGAATGGTCTCACTGCTGAAATATGAGAAGTCCCATCTGCTGGCTCTGGAAGACACACCTGTTTAGACAAGCATTCCTCTGATTGCCTGACTTGAACCTCCTGTTTTAATTGCTGTTTTAACTTTTTAAATTGTTGTGTTGTTTAAACTGGGTTGTTATAATTGCATATTTTAGTCGTGCATGGCTATTTTTATGTTTTGATGAAATTGCTTCATTTGGCATTTTAAATTTTGTGTGCTCATATTTTTTTGTAACTGGCTTTATGCTTGAAAACTGCTTAGAAGCCTCCTTGACAGTTAAGTGATATATTAATTAACAAATAGCAACAGCACAGTCGGGCCCTGCAATATGACTGCATTTGCTCCAGCCCTTCAGAAGAGTTGCCTTGTACAGAACTGGTGCAGCAGAGAAAGTAACAGAATCAGTAGGTAACACTTGTCACCTACTTATCTAAAACCTCTCCAGCTGCATCGTCAAAGCCTTACAGCTCTACTCTTAAATGACCCTCCCTTTCACGGGTTTTGCTTAAAGACAAGCCCCTCCCTCCCCCATTTACTTGCACATGGGTCACTAACTGGAAATGCAAAACCAGGAACAAGCCCTGCAACTAACTACACCCCCTGCCTTTACTTGAAAAATACTACCACAGGACCTGCAGCATCAATAGCTCCTTAACTTCAACATCTTCTAGCATGTAAATTATGGTCTGTCCGCTCTGTACTTTCAAAAGAAGACTCTTGCTTGAAGCTACTGAGTTGGAAATCATCTGCTAATTTGACACTGAGGAACTTTGAACCCAAGAGATGTCCTATGAATTGTTGTACCACTACGGAAATGATCCTCTTTCTTCAACGTGCTATGTCTGTTCATCACCAGCAGAGGGTGAGTCATACCTATGTTGAATGGCTCTTCTCTCCACTCATTCTCTGTTTAGTAACATGGAACGCTTCTTGCCATCACAAATGAATGGTTGAGGCCAGTTAGCAAATCTTCCTCCTTCTCTTGGCATGGTGTGTGTGTGTGTGTGTGTGTGTGTGTGTGTGTGTATAAGATTAGAGCTTTTGGTTTATTCTCTTCGTCACCTATTGCGGAAGCACCCTTTCAGTGGTTGACAAACAAGTCCAGTTAGCCACTTGCTGTCGTCATCTTCCAATTCAATCTGGTCCAGTCTCTTCTTCCTTCTAAGTGCTGGGCTGCACCAGTCTTATTGTTAAGAGAAACCTCACCCTGACACTTGCTCATTCTTGAGAACTCGCTCATTCTTCCTCACACCCTTGCCACAACCTAACCCTTTAAATAATGAAGAGCTTGCTCCACAACCCACATGCCATGAAAGTGAATAGGCCAGATATGAAAATGCCTTGTGCTCATGAGGAGCTGAGCAACATTTTAAGAAGACATTGACTTGCATTGAGTCAGATAGGCTTGCCATATTTCAAAAAAGTAAAATTCCTGACACCCACAAAGTTGTTGAGCTTCTTTAAGGAAACTGGTGATTTTAAGCATTTTGAGCTGTTTCCAATACTTTTTCTATTGCGGTGCCATACACCTGGGTTTTCCCTGGCATTTTGCCAGTTTGGCAAAATTCCCCTTGATGCCATTTTTACACCCCAAAATCAGGACATGTCAGGAATTTTCCTGACATATGGCAAGCCTAGAGTCACAGCTGATGTCAAATTACTAGAATAGGGCTCACTGATTTGGCATTCCACAGTGGTACAAGCAATGAAAAAGTCCACCTCCATGTTAGCATAGGAGCAGCGGCAGATTTTAAGCTTTCAAATTTCAGCTGTGCCCTGTAGAACACCAAAATTTGGTGCCCCAACCTCTCGCCTTCCATTTTAAGTCATTGTTGCAGCCCCCCCACCCATGGTGCCCTCTCCTCTCAGTGCCCAGTGCAGGCAAACCAGTTGTGCTCCCGTAAATCCACTTCTGATAGGAGACATTGTGTATATTGTGTGTGGGTGTAACCGTCACTGATATGAGAATGTGGACTGATATGAACGACATAATTGCACAGTTCTCCTGCTGTGTGAAGTGGTCCAGATTCAGGTCGATAGTGAGCTTTCTAGGTAATGCATTTAGGTTGCTATTAATTACATTGATATCCAATTTGTTCTCTGAGTTACTCAACATAATGTACATTTTTATCTCCCACTGTTTTACACTCACAGCAACCCTGTTTGGTAGGTCAAGCGGAGGGCTTGTAACAGGCCCAAGGATAACCTGTGAGCTTCAAGGCTGGGTCAGGGTTTGAACCTGGATCTCCCCAGTCCTGGTCTAACAGTCTAACCACTTTGCCTCATGGCCTCTCTGGACCTCTCCACATCAGTGCGACTAAACTGCTTAAACAAACCAAAAGCAACAAAATAGATATGTTTTTGTCCTTGCATTTCTATATGAGTTGAACTATAACAGCACACACAAAGAATGTGTCAAAGTCCTTCACCATCCAATGTGTTGTTTACTCAGTACCGCCTCTTTGGTGTTGATATTGGATTAGATTAGGACACAGCTTCAGGGTGCATAATAAACATTAACCCTCCCCACTGATTCATCCTTGCTAATGCCCCTCTAGTTCCCCCCACTTTCAGCCAGGTTTCAGTGGTAAACTCAAGAGGACTTGGGGGCAGAAGTCCAAGACCCCACTCAGTAGAGGGTACTTAACCACACAGCAGGGCTGGTTTGTCATGTTTTGAAGTATGTGAAGTATTATGTGTTACAATTTAAAGAGCCCACCCGCAAGACCACTAAGTTCAGTGGCTACCTACTGCACCACTACTATGGCTCACCTGGTTTATAAGCTTATCTGTTGGAAACCTCCTTCCTTAGAGGTTTTTAAGCAGAGGTTGGATGGCCATTGCCATGGATACTTTAGCTGAGATTCCTGCATCACACGGGGCTAGATTAGATGACCCTTTGGTCCCTTCCAACTCAAAGATTCTATGATCCTATGAAAACAGTAACAAAATAAATGAATAGAGGAGCATGGTGGGATTTATCAGAGAGACGCATTAATCCCACTGTTCCATGCACTACTTCTCTTCTGCAAATTCCCTCAGGTCCCCACTATTATGTTACAAGGAAAACATGGTGTTGTGATCCTTAGGTTTGCTTCAGAACAGGTAGTTCCACCATCAGGGCTTAAGGGCTACAATTGGAACACATCATGGCAGTTATCTCGTGCCTTTTAAACACACTTTTGTTGCACGCATGCTGTATTTTTTACATATGCTTATTATAAATTCAACATAAAGCATGAAGCATCTTAGGGGTCTTGAAAAGGCCTTGTATCACTCAGCACTGGCCTGTCTTTGTCAGGGTGGAGTGGGAAGAAGCAGCTCTCTTGATTTAATACTAGAATAGACACACCGTGACAGCCAAGCCTCAAGAGCCACCTGGTTCTGACTGGTGTATTCTTACTGGCAAAATTCTGCCTGTGCAAAGCCTTAGCCCTCCAGATGGCCAGTAAGAATTCAGAGTGCTTTCCATTGTTGTTGTTGTTTAGTCATTTAGTCCTGTCCGACTCTTCGTGACCCCACAGACCAGAGCACGCCAGGCACTCCTGTCTTCCACTGCCTCCTGCAGCTTGGTCAAACTTTCAATTGAACAATTGCAATTGACAGCCTTGCTGTGGTCTAAACCACTGAGCCTCTTGGGCTTGCTGATCAGAAGGTTGGTGGTTCGAATTCCCATGACAGGATGAGCTCCCGTTGCTTGATCCCTGCTCCTGCCAACCTAGCAGTTCGAAAGCATGCCAAAAAGTGCAAGTAGATAAATAGGTACCGCTCCGGTGGGAAGGTAAACTGTGTTTCCATGCACTGCTCTGGTTTTGGTGTTCCGTTGCGCCAGAAGCGGCTTAGTCATGCTGGCCACATGACCCGGAAAAACTGTCTGCAGACAAATGCCGGCTCCCTTGGCCTGTAAAGCGAGATGAGCGCCATAACCCCAGAGTCATCTGTGACTGGACATAACTGTCAGGGGTCTTTTACCTTTACCTTTTATTGCTGGCATAGTTGTGTAGGCAAAATGGGCATTGCGTGCATGCAGCATCATAGAGTCGTCACTCGGGCACGGTGCCATTCTGAAGATTTCATTACTCCGCCACTGCTCTTATTCACTCTCTCTTTGCAAATAACCTCAACTAGTTAAGGAAGTTACTCAAAGGAGCAAAACTCATCTGAAAGCATTTGCATAGCCAGCCTTGTAGAAAATGAAGCTTTGCTTTTGAAAATGTGTTTTTTGTTTTAAAGAGGTTGCTTTAAAAAAAGAAAGAAGCAGAATAGGATCAGGATGGATTATAAGATGATCCCTTGTACTGCTGATGTTGCAGAACCACTTATGAATTGCAGCTAAGCTAAAACAAGAAGGAGGGAATCTGTTCCAAAGGCAGCGTAGCTGCAATATTACTGGGTTTTGTTCTCTGTTTCTTGTATCTTTAAAAACATCACAGCAATTTAATTTGGCAAATGTTGTCATGAAAATTCATTCTTAAACCATAATCACAAACCAACAGTTTTGCTCTTATGGAGAAATGGTGCTAATATTGCCCCCCCACCCCCAGCAACCTGGTATGCTAGGCTGAGAGTGTGGGGTGATTGTGTTCTGATTTATAGTTATTCTAGAAGCAACAGTTGGACACCCAGATTTTGACAGCAGTCATTAGCTGCTAATGATCTAGAATGTGTAATGTGTGCGTGTTAGTTAATTGTATGTCTAGCATGTCTTAAGCAGAAATATCCATAAGGCAGTTTAGAAAGAAAAAGCCCCCCCCCCCACAACCATGTTGGAGTTAGTAATTAAAGAGAATTGTAGAGCAGATCAAATTGCAAAAACTGGTTTGTGAATAGGCATCTAGCCAACTTTAAAGAAACCCATCCAAAAGTGACAGTGTATGCCCAGTGTTAGAGGGATATTGGGGAGTTCTGAAATTTATAGTCTACCACTCATACAGAAAGGGACATGCTTCCCCTCTGATTAAAATTAAGGATGTGCTAAAGAGGGGAAAGGGTTAGCATATAATAGTATAACTGGAAGGGACCACAAGGGTCATCTAGTTCAACCCCCTGTAATGCAAGAATCTTTTGCCCAATATGGGGTTCAAACCCAGGACCCTGAGATTAAGAGTCTCATGTTTTACCAACTGAGCTATCCCAGCCAAAGGAATCCATGGAGCTAATATCCTGTTTCAA
The DNA here is from genome assembly GCF_965113315.1 of Podarcis vaucheri. Classification (NCBI taxonomy): domain Eukaryota; kingdom Metazoa; phylum Chordata; class Lepidosauria; order Squamata; family Lacertidae; genus Podarcis; species Podarcis vaucheri. The sequence goes on along the minus strand of NC_138764.1, from coordinate 64,692,111 downwards.
AATATGATACTTAAAAAAAGAATAGAGCTATTATGTACTCATCCATTAATCCTGACAATCACTTAGAACCTGTAGCAACTGGACATTTGAGTTTCCATTGGATAGGGGTTGAACCTAAAGCTCCACTGGTACAAGCTAAGCCTTGTTAATGCACTAAATAGGTGTGGGGACTTGGGGTAGTTCCTATGGAGCTTGCCATAGGGCTTAGTCACGTCCATGATACTACGTCAGTAACATTGCATGTAGACAGATGTTGGCAGGACTGGTTCTTAGTTTGGGTTATATGTCATCATGACTCATCATCTTTCTTTATTATCCTCGGTTCTATGAAACTGTGTACAGTTTTGAATGTGGGAATTTGTAAACCGTCAGTTAATGGACTCATGCAAAAGAGTGGTGTCCAAGATTTGGTACCCAAGTGGTATCTTTATTTCCACTGGGAAATGGGGCAACTGAGATTTGATACATATTCCTGGCCAGAAGCATCTGATATGATGGGGTGTTGCTGCTGCTGTGTTAACTGCTCCTTAGCTGGATCTTGCAGGGCAGGGGTGAGGTCACAGTTGTAGAGGTACACTGATAGCGACACTCCAGTGCGTCTGGCGGTGTGCCTACCCCATCCCAATAAACAGCAGCAATGTTTTGGTTTTTTTATTGGGTTTTATAAACAAGAATAATGTTATACAAATAAGTATACCAAGTTTTCTCATGTCATTTGTATATCACAAAAATAGCATAATAAATGTGGAAAATATCTACAACATATGTTTCATTATTAGTGGTCAATGTATAAGTTCTTGGTTTATGAACTGGAAGAAGAAGAAGAAGAAGAAGAAGAAGAAGAAGAAGAAGAAGAAGAAGAAGAAAAGAGGGGGAGTGGGATGGGGTGGTTATGCTTCTATTAGTCTACTTAGAGTGTGTGAGGGGTTGTGTCAGCGTTACTTATATGGGTTCTCTTACTATTCACTTGTTGTATTTCCTTGGTGGTGAGAGAGGTTGGGTGTGGCTTAGGGTGTGGTTGGTTGTCTTTGGTTGGCTGTAGTGAGAATTGTTTTTGTGTGTGAGCGGGGTGTGAGTGTATTGAATCAGCTTAGCCAGATTGATTTGTATGCTGTCGGGGGGGGGGGGATTTAACAGCAGCAATGTTGATGTCAGGAGGATGGGTCTTAAGCCATGCTCCCTCCCCAACTCTAAGTACTGCTCATGGCCATTAGGCACAAGCATCTAGAGCAGGAGTAGTCAACCTTTTTATACCTACCGCCCACTAATGCATCTTTCTTGACGGTAAAATTTCCTTACTGCCCACACGTGCTCAATGGAAGGAGAATTCAACTTGTGCCATAGAACCCCCTACCGCCCACCTAGAATCCTGAAATGCCCACTAGTGGGTGTTAGGGACCAGGTTGACTACTCCTGATCTAGAGTAACTCATTTATTCTTCTAGAAGCCTGCAACAGTAGCAGTACAGGCAGAAACTGAACTATTGATGTTCTTACCCCATTGCTACACCTCCATACTGGAAAAAATGCCCCTTGCTAGTCTGCTCTGTCTGTTGCGCAGCTATTAAATGGAAAGAAACCATGTTGCGGCTGGGGGGGGGGGAGTGTTCTTTTCTGAATTCTGGTAACTCTGGTAAAACATGCTTTAAAAATGTTTAAGGTTCTGTGGTAATCTGTAATGGTACTTAATTGCAAACGTAGTTTAGCATGCATTTCTAAATGCATTTTTTAAATGATGTGTTCAGGTGAGCTGAGGGTGCTTCCACACTGTTACCAGTGTGCTAAACCTCCCTGCAAATGTTGTGCAAACAGCAATGAAGGGGTTGTGTTGGGTGCCACCAGTCTGGAAGCACATACCATATATTTAAAGCATGTTTCAAGCACATGGCTTTCCCCTAAAGACTCCTGGAAACTATGGTTTGCTAAGAGTGCTGGAAATTATACCTCTGTGAGGAGTAGACTACAGTTTCCAATATTGCTTGGGGGAAGGCCACATTCTTTAAGTGGATGGTGTGAATGTGACCTTAACCACATGGCTGTCTACTGAAAGAGCTATAATCTTACAATTAAGAATCATTTTGTAACAAAAACAAACACCACCATGCTGTGTGTTTACTGGACATCTTCCCCCACACCCAGCAGCTGGGCCATATTCCAGTAGCTCTGGGCAAACTGGTTTGTGCCAGTCTAAGCAGGGGAGCAGAACGAAGGGTGGTCCAATAAAGGACTCTGGGGGGCGTGGCCCTGTCTGAAGCCTATGGAGGTGTGGGCCAAAGGCACGCCCCCGAGCAGTGACCCGGGGGGAGCTCCTACTTGACATGCCTCAGCAGGAGACTCCCCCTCTATGGTGTTAACCCTTCCCGTGTCTCCAGCAAATGGGCTGGAGCCGGATAGTCGATAGGACCAATGCCTAAGCCAATGCCTCTCATTCCTGAATTCAATAAAGTTGTGGCCTAATTTGCCCATTTAACCTTAAATTATGGTGTCTTGTGTCTTTATTTATCCTGGTGGGGGGCGGGAACTCACCACGCAAAGCAGCCTGGCCACTTGGTTATGCCTTGCTCCACTAGTGGTCAGGTTTCTTCTTCTCCTGGATTAAGTGCACTGGTGAGGCTGTCATTCTCCCTGGTTGTGGTATAAGAGCTTGGAACACATGCCCCTGGTGATAAGCAGGCATTTATGACCTCTTCCTCCTCCCTCCTCCTTCCCTCCCTACATGGAGGGGAAGTTCTCAAACCCCACCTTTCCTGGTGAATAAGCTCTAATTGATGACTACGGTGAGACAGAAGATGCCTCCTGCTTTTGAAGGCGAGAACCACAGACACGGGGCTCAGTTTGCAGAACTCCCTCGCTCCTCATCCAGAGTTAATTTGTGGTAATTAGATTGAGTAGGCAGTGGAGGAAAGAAACTGCCTTCTCAAACAGTCAGGCAGTTTTAGCATGTCTGCCCTTGCTGCTGCTGCTGGAGAGGACCCTGTGGTGCTCCAGGTTTTTGGTGGAAGATCAACAAGCGGACCTTGGAAGGGTTAACCAGCCAGTTGTGTTTTTCCTCCCTCCTGGGCTATTTGCAGCAAAAACAAGAGTTTCTGTGGAAGGGCTGGGCAGCCTGCATCCTGGTGGGACTGGCTCAGGTGGGCTGGGTATCTGTGCTCTCTTGACTAGGCAGCCCAGCCACTGTCCCTTCCTGCTGAAAGCAGGGGTGCAGGGGTAAAGAGGGGAGCAATTTGGGCTCTTTTTCTTCCCTGTTCTTGGTGGATTTTGCAGTGAGTGGAAAGGGCTTTATGGCCACCGAGGACATTGACTGGCTCGACCTGCCTGGCAGGTGGACTTATGGAGTTTGCAGAGACGGGAGAATCTTCTTTATCAAGTACGTTCAGTTCTTGCTCTGTTGTTTTTTGTGGTTTTCCTGCAGCTGTGGATGGTTGGAGGAGTCCCCGTTTGTGCCAGGTGCAGGTGCATAGACTTCTGGGCCAACTCTTTGGTGGGAATGGCATGTGTGTTTGTGAAGAGACAATCTGAAAGAATGCTAACAGTTCACACAAGAGAAGGGCAGGATTGGGTTTTAAGTCACTGCACAGAGCAAGGGGCCGTATGTCACTTTGGCAAATGACACCTTATTTGTTTCATTTCGCTTCATAAAATGTATACACCACTTGTTGGTAGAAATCCTCAAAATGTTTGCAAAAAAGATAGAACAATAAAATTATCAAAAAGAAACATAAATACTTGCAGCCTGATCCTCAGCACAATCACTTGGAAGCAAGTTCCCTCAATTCTAAGCATGTGATTGTAAATGTATTTTAGGATTACAACTCTAAACTGCATTTTGAATTTCTGTTTATATGATCTGACTACAAAACTTTCATTGGGGAGAACCTGCTGGCTCTTTCCTGTTTTACGTACTGCATCACTGATGTTCATCAGCATTTCATAGAAAAATAAAATAAAAAAATGTCCATAGCCCAGCTTGTGAAATGTTCCTTACCTGCTGCTGTAGGATTCTCAGGCTGCTGTTTCTCGTCTCCCAGACGGCATCCCATGAACTAAGCTGTGAACCAGGAAGTTCCCAGTTCAAATCTGGTTTCTGTCACAAGATCACTAGGTGGCGTTGGGCAGACAACTTTTTCTCAGCTTATGCCCTGATGTCTGCAACACAGGGATGACAAAGCTGACCTACCTTGCAAGCTTGTTGTCAGGATTACTGAGAATATAGAACCTGTAAAAAAGTAAACATTATAAAACTGTATCTAAATTAAATATTACTATTGCAAGTGGAAACTTCACCAAAATGTTGCAGTATGGAGTAGTCTGTTCGGTTCTTTTCCAGGATATTCCATTCTACCATCACACCATTTTTTCATCTTTTCTTCCTCAGTCAAATTGCCATCCTGTGCCCACTAAGCATGCTCAGCCCCCATTGCTCTCCCTGTGGTCTCCCTCTTGTGCGTAGATTATGCCATTTTTGTTATGTAAGGCTCCACACTTCCATAATGAGCTCACTCTTTGTATACGGGATACCTTTCCCCTTGCCCTTCAGGCATTTCAAGGTGACTTGGGTGATGTTCTCCTCCTCCCTGACACACAGCAGACTGCCAGTCTATGGCTTAACCTTTGGCAAACGTGACAGAGTTTAAAGTCAGGGAGCCCACAGGTGGCAAATTTTATTGAGCTGCACAGCTGTATTTCTCCTTCTGGTAGCCACTGCAAAGTCAGCCTTAAGTCTACCCTACTATGAATGCTCTCCTGTATACCAAAGTGTAGCAATCTGGATTACTCTTGGCCCTTGGGTTGTGGATGTTTCTTGAATATGGTGCTAATCCTTAAACTTTCTAAGTGTGATTGTTTTGCCCTTTGCAGTGATGAAACAAAATCTACTTGCTGGACACACCCAGGCAGTGGTTGTCCCGTCCAGAGTGGCCATTTTACTTGGTCAGGTAAGGAGATGCTATTACTTCCAATGCAATAGTTGTCGTCTTCTGTTGATAATTATCCTCCCTTCTTCTCACTGACAGAACATCTATTGGCCAACACTATTTGTGTTAGAATAGTATCTGATGTTTCTTTCAGAGAAGTGCTGGAAAATATTGGGAATCCAAGGAGAAACTGATTAACATTGGTTCAATAAATGCCACTTGCGTATGCAATGATAACACATGTGCTTTATTTCGTGTGTATCAAACTGAGATTTATGATCTATACCTGGAGGTGCATCAGGACATAGGTACATAACACCCTAAAAAAAAGATGTCCATTATTCAGGTGTAAATGCCTTGACTTTGGGTAAGGAGAATCTTCAAGCAGTAGGGTGATGGCGCAGGAGAGGGACTTTCTCTGTAGCGATGCCATGATTTTTCCAGTTTTAAAAGTTATGTTGAGAAAGATTAACTTTGCTGTTTAGTGCTGAATGTGTTGAGGAAAGGCAGATAGTATGGTTAAAATGCACATTCCATCCACAAGTGTCTCCATGACCTTTGAAATACCCTTCAGTGACAAACGTTTTAAAAGTCTCATGCAATATCCAGAATCAGACAGACACAGATACTAGAGTGTATTGGGTTCAGCTTGTGGGAGTGGAGTGCTGTAAGGTGAAGCTGGCTGCAAATAAAAATATTGCTTGCCTGTACATGGACTGAGAGGAACATAGAAGCTGCTGGCATGGATGTAAAAAACGAATTGAGCTTTCCATCAGTTTTACAAGCCACATCAGAGAAAGGAAGATTCAAGCATTCCAATATGGTTGGAGGAATCCAGTGGGGCTTGCCTATTAACAGCCTGCACTTTGTAATGAATGACATTGTAAGAAGCCTTCCTATTTTTTTTATCACCTGCTTCATTTTCCTCCTCCATGCATCAATAGTGATGATGATATTATTATTAGTAGTAGCAGTAGTAAATTATAAAGTCATTCTGGAATTCCTTGCAAGAAGCTCTGGCAGTGTTTGTGGTTCTTGCTCTCTCTCCCACTCCACCCCCATTTTATCTTCACAACAACCCTCTAAGGTAAAATAGGCTGAGGAACAGTGAATGACCCCAGATTGCCCAGTGAGCTTTATGGCTGAGTTGGGGTTTAAATCTGGGTCCCCCTCAGTCCTCATCTGATATCTGAACCACTGCACCACCCAGTCTCAAAAAGTCCCTGATGTCTGCATGCAGTGAATTTATTTGTTGCTGAATTTATATACCGTCCTATATCTCTCAGGGCGGCTCACAGAACAAAACCAGAATGCAAAACCACAAAATATATAATCAAAATAAAAACAACCCAAGACTCATTTGAGAAACCGCAATTTATGGCACAATGCTATGCACACTTAGCAGATGGTGATATTACTTTTTTGTGTATCTAACAGCACTAACCCTCCGCCAACAAAACTTGTCTAAACAGTACCCCAGCCCAAGGGTCTGTTTAGCAGCCTCAGCTTTTGCAGCTGGAGTCAGTCAGGTCCCACCCTCCCAGGCCAGGTGGGAAAAGGTCTTCCAGGACTCACAGCCAAGATGGTCTCAGAGCTTGTTTGGCTGTAATTCCCATAAGCCCCAGCAGGAGATAATGGAAGCTATGGCCCACCAACACCTGGAAGGCTACAAGTTCCCTGCTCCTGGTTTCGAAGGGAGCAGAATATAAGAAGAGATACTCTGGTGTACCATTTTGAAAGTCAAATGCCAGCAGGTGATTTGGGAGGAGAGAGTACAAAGATGGGTCGGTTTCAGGTGAAATTTCCTGAGATGCAACATTCCACACAGCTGAAAATCAGGTTTGTAATTGGGATGCAGAAGAGTTGTCAGACAGGAAGGCCTCTTTCATCGAGGATCCCACTCCCTCCCTCCCCAGGGTTCACCTGTGGCTGTCCTTTCGAATATAAACTGTGAAAGTTGGGGGTGGGGGAAAAACATAGCCATATTACCTTTTGCAAATTTTATTCTACAGAAGACTCTCCTGAACTAAAACTCTGCCCTGAAGACAGGCAGCCTACATTTGAGTTTGGGGTCCAGTCAGGAACACCATTTCAGATTCCAATGGGGGATTTTAGTATGTGTTGAGGGTGGAGGAGAGCAACAATATTTTTGAAATATTAACAAATTCTAGTACACTTGAGGTGAAATAGTAACCAAAAAAACAAGCCCACCCCCAACAACAGCTGATGCTGTTCTATGGTGATTCATTATATCCCACCCTATATAGATTTTTCCAAGGCACGGTTGTCATGTGTCTTATTTTTACCAAGGGCAGGCCTCTATTTGAAAGAGTCCTCTGTTGAAATATGGCAAACCTATCTGATCCGAATCCATTGCTTTTTGAAAAATTAAAATGTCAGGCGATCCAACTCTGGATCTCTTGCAGAACATTTAGTTTGCCCCTCAGTGTGTAGAACTGCTATGCTGCCGGCCAGAGATATATAGGTCTTCCTCCTTAATAATGCCACCCCTATAGTGACCTACATGAGGGGCCTCCCTGCCCCCCATGAAGCAAAGAGTTCCCCACTTCTAATGAGTGACTGATGCCTGCTTTTGTCATTGTTTTTTTCAGAGTTGCCCAAAGGTTGGGAGATGGACACCATGTCAAATGGAGCAATCTTTTTTATCAAGTAAGTTAGTTGCTAATTTTTAGGATAAGCCAAGATGATGGTCCTACTTCATCCAGTGATGTTTGGTGTTTTAGGACTGATGGGGTTCATCTCCTCTCTTATTGCAAAGGGAGCCAAGATGGTGCCCTCCAGATGTTTTGGCCTACAATTCCCATCAGTCCTAGCCACCATGACTATTGTCCAAGGACGATGGGAGTGGTAGTACACAGTGGCTGGAGGACATCTCACTGTCTACCCCTGGCTTATTTGTTATAGGTAGGCTTGTTAACATATTTTTATTGTGGTTAACCACGTTGGGTGCTTTGTGTAGAAATACACTGTATGAATTAAGATAAATACATTTTAACATCTTGTCCGGCCTGCATTCTCCATGGCCTTCCCTTTTGGAACCTATTTTGGCTGCTACATTCCTCCCCGGAGCCAGCTGGCTTCATGTCAGGGAGTTCATGTATTCTTCTGCAGAGCTCATAAAAGACCTTGTTCAGTTTCCAGAGCAGTAGTATAAAATACATTTGTTTGCATTCCAGAGTAGTGTCTTCATGTTCTTGATCTCTCTACATGTGAAGTAATTTTCCACAAGGTGGTGCCAAAGCTCACAATTTATACAAAAATAGTGGTTGGGTCATTGACTTTCTGTCACTTGTCTAGAGTGGAAGGTGTTCAGCGACCAACTTTTGTTTATTGCGCAGAATCAGTATACTATGTGCTGCTCTTTTCTTGAGTATATCTAAGGTCTTGCTGTTTGTGCCTGATTAAATGACTCAGGATACTTAGCTTATCCTTTATTGCACCTTTCCTTCAGAGAGCTCAAAGTGGCATACATACATGGTTCCTTCCTGTTTTCATTAGCACAACAATCCTGTGAGGTAAGATAGGCTGGGAGGTAGTGACTGGCCCAAGGTCCCCCAGTGAGTTTCATGGCTGAGTGGGGATTTGAACCCTGGTCTTCCACCTGTCAATACTCAAACCACACAGAGCCAGTGTGGTGTAGTGGTTAAGAGCAGTGGACTCGTAATCTGGGGAACCGGGTTTGCGTCTCCGCTCCTCCACATGCAGCTACTGGGTGACCTTGGGCCAGTCACACTTCTCTGAAGTCTCTCAGCCCCACTCACCTCACAGAGTGTTTGTTGTGGGGGAGGAAGGGAAAGGAGAATGTTAGCCACTTTGAGACTCCTTAAAGGGAGTGAAAGGCGGGATATCAAATCCAAACTCTTCTATCAGAGTAAATTGATAGTGATTGTGAGTGCAAAACTAAGGAAGAGTCACTAACATGTACTATGTTGCTACTACTACTCTAGAAAACAGGTATGGAGGGCATGGGAGTTGTAGTTCAGCAACATATTGGCAGCCAAAGGTCCCCTATACCTGCTATCTATGTCAACTGAGTTAAATGGGACTTGCTCACAGGTAAATGCATTTGTAGGATTGCAGCTCAGTCTGGATCCAAGCCCCTGATTTATCATAACCAAAGGTTCTTAAACACAGAATGAATTACTTGGATTTAGAACCTAACCCCATACTGGAATCTATTCAACAGCTCTAACCAATGTGAGCAAAAAACTGTTATTTATCTTCACTTGATGTATATAGTAATGTTCCCTTCATTATTTGGTGAGATGATACACAAGGACAACTCAAAATTGTAGAGAAGAAATATCTCTTTTCCTTTGTGTTCCTTCCCCACCCAACACAGCTGCTAAAACTGTTCACACATATCTCTAAGCCAAACCATGGCTAAGTGCGAATACAGAGGCATGTGGGTACTCAAAATAAAAATCATGGCTGCTTTGCTCGTTTCCTTGGTTCTGTTGCTGCTTGGAGCTAACCCATGGTTAGGCTTAGCAGCATTATGCCTGATCCCAGAATCATGGGTTGTCTCCTGCAGACAAACCTCAAGCAAATAACCAGGAGCAAACATTGGCTACACAGCTCATGGTTTGTCAGAAGTGAAACAAACCATGACCCTTGGCTCAGACTTAGTTCTAAGCCAAACTGGGGTCTAGCTTTGGAAACTGCAGTGGCAGCAGGATCAGGGGATGAGCAAAGCACTGCTATGATTTTTACTGTGAGTAAAAACCAGGACAGGATGCTACCTTGTCATTTGTCTTGGGCAGCAAAAGATTTGTATATTTGTGCTGAGCAATGGTTTAGCTTGATGTTATACATGAACTGGGCCACAGTTTGGATTGTTTTGGAGTAAAGAAGTTTGCACTAAGTGATGCCCATTGTGTTTAATGGGACTATGATTTTTTTAAGTGAAAAGCTTTGCTGCTTTTTTTAAAGATCCCTTTGGCGGCCTTGGGTAGCATGCAAAACAAGGCTTGTTTCTCTCTCCTCCTCCTCTCAAGCATGGTTGGCCGAAGCTTGCTTTGGCTGTGTTTAAGAGCCAAGTGGGCAGGGAGGGAGTTAATTCCTGGCTGCATCCTATCTGTCGTGTGGGAGTGGCTTGGCAATATGGGGCGCAATGGAGCAAAGCCTCCAGTGAAAGCCAATTCACTCCCATCCCCTAAAGCTTTGAGGGGATTAGAGGCTCAAGAGTGGTTATTTTTCCTTCCTGTGACCCCTCCCAACCCTGTACCATCTGTGGCACCAGCTCTGCCCATTCAGAAAGAGCAGCTAGATGCCAGCCACAGACAGATACCCCATTCTGAAGGATCTCTCTCTGTAACTGAAACTGCAGCTCTTCTCATAGCCCCTCCAGACATCTTTGGACATTCCTCATGATTTGTGCTCATAATGGTATCAGGGCAGTTATACACAGGCCTGTTGTCAACGCTGTTTATGCCTGCAAAGGCTTCAGGGCAGACATACTCCATTTGTAGTTGGTGCATGTTCTATAATGTCCTGCTCAAATCCTTTAAACTTTTTATATTGCAAATGTTCAGGATTAATTTTTGTCCTGCGTTTCTTGCAGTGCAATGAAAGGGTGTCCCTCTGGGTGGCAATAATGCAATAACATTGGGGGACGATGCCAAAACAACTAACAATCTGGCATGATGTGTGGATGGTCCACCACTAATGTATCAATGACATGTTGCAGAATACATCTGCCAAACAAAAAAAACCCCAAAACCATTCAGGAAAAGGCCCTTAATGTTTCGGTAATACCTATTGGAAAACATGCACTTGGTGGTCTGAGACCAAATTTATCCACAGAGGAGCTGCATATCAAAGCTGGGCAGCCAGCCTTGCAATAATAGGCAGAGTCAGTGCTTTTTCTTCTAGAAAAAGGGTGCTGGTACTGTGTACCCTTGAGTACCCCCAGAAAAAAGCACTATGCAGAGTAAGGTGGTTGCCTCGGGCAGCGGATGCTGGGGGGTGGAGTGGGGTAGGAAGCATCCATAAAGTGTTCCAGGACATACCTGGGTGTGCCTACAACCTGCCCTCTGTTTATTTGACCAGCCTGCTGCCTTCCAATACAGCAGAGAATGCTGTTCCTCCACTGCTGTGGAAAAAAACCCAGTTGTCTTCTGTACGTGCATGTTTGGAGGGACAGGGCAGGGCACTATCTTGTCATTTGTCTTAGGCAGCAAAGTGTGTGTGTCTATAGCTATAGATATAGATATACGGTATATAAATAAAAATAAACAACAGCTTTTCTTTACACCCTCTAAGAGGCTTAACTGTTTTCCAGCCCTTGACATTTGAACTCTGGTCTCCAAGGCCACTGTGACATACTTGATGCGTGAGTGTTTATGTGGGACGTAAAGCACAGGAAATTTTATTATTATTATTATTAATGAAATTGAGATGCTAGCTAGTCAGTATAGGGCTCACCATTCCAAAAGGTGGGCCCTATACACATTGTACAGAACACCCAAGCCCTGGCTTTTCCTGCTTAAAGCGACTGTCCAGTGAGGGGGTCAGGCTCAAATTTCACCAAAATATCTCCTGAAGTGGCAATTGAATGTTTGGTTTCGCATTCACATTACAAATGGATGTCTGGTGCAAGCCTATGCAGATCTAATCAGGTCGGCTGAGTCCAATGGGGCTTACTTTCCTGCTTGGCAGGGGGTTGGACTCGATGGCCCTTGTGGTCTCTTCCAACTCTATGATTCTATGATTCTATGATTCTAAGTGGCGAATAGGATTGCAACCTTAAATCCTGCATGCTGGAAGAGTCCCTGGTCTTCCGTTACCAAAATATAAAGTTGTGTGGAAAACACAAAATCTTGTTAAATTCACATAGTTACCTAAACCCCTTGCTATAACGAAGCAGTTGGGAGTCCCAAATATTGGCACAGTATCCTATTGTGCAACCTTCTCTCTGAGGAGTGCCAGTGTGGGGTGGGGGTTGCCAGAGAACTCTGAGAGTTAAACTAGACTTGACATGGGAGACCCGTGAACAAGATTTCTCATGGTCTTTTTTTTAACAGCTGGGGTGAGTGTGTTCATAGCTGATTTGGACCAGACTATGCTGTTGTTGGAGCCGGTGGCTTTTAATCACTCCTGCATGCTATATTTCCTATTAAAGGACTCCCCAGTGTTTGGGGACGTGGGTGGTGTGCTGTTGGTTAAACCACAGAGCCTAGGACTTGCCGATCAGAAGGCGGTTCGAATCCCCACGATGGGGCGAGCTCCTGTTGCTCGGTCCCTGCTCCTGCCAACTTAGCAGTTCGAAAGTACATCAAAGTGCAAGTAGATAAATAGATACCGCTCCGACGGGAAGGTAAATGCCGTTTCTGTGCGCTGCTCTGGTTTGCCAGAAACGGCTTAGACATGCTGGCCACATGACCTGGAAGCTGTACGCCGGCTCCCTCAGCCAATAAAGTGAGATGCGCACCACAGCCCCAGAGTCGGTCACGACTGGACCTTTACCTTACAGTGTTTGTTATTGGCTGGGGTGGGGGAGATGGCCCTTAATGCAATCTTCCCTACTCTTGATCTGAATTTTAGCCATATGATGCCTCCACCCTTTGTAGACTTGTAATGAAAGTAGCTAAAAGAAGAGGCACAAAAGGTAAGGGAGGTGGGACTCTTCAAGGCACCCTCTTCTCCAACTGCGATTTGCCCCATGGGTGTACAATTCACAGGTACCATGTGCCACACAAACCCTCACAGCTGCTGTTAATAGTGGTGCCCTTGGGGGATTTGAGACTCAGGAAGTGAATGGTTTAATACACTATGTATATATACCTACTTGAGAGAGTAAGTCCCATTGAACAGAGCAGGAGTTACTTCTGAGTAACCAGGCAGAAGCCTGTGCTGCGAAATGCCCTCAATGCCCCTTGTTCATCACAGCCCATTTCCGGAGCTGGGAGCAGGTTTCTCTCAGTGATACAGCACTGTCTGTTCTCCCACTATCTTTTCCTGGGATCAGGGGTTAGTTTCTCCGGACTGAATACCTTGATTGCAACTTGGGGATTGAGCATGCAACTCCTAGCTGCCTCATTCATTCAGTGTGCGCGCGCACATATCGGTGAAAGGGGACAGTATGGTGCTACAGCCCTTTGCGGAAAATCTTCAGGGACAGTCGTGAAGGAAAGCTACAGGAGGGCAATTCCTTTACGAAGACTACCCCCACCCAAAACTGGGTTTCTGCCCCTCCTGTATGGAGCGTATTGAAAAGATGGCTGAATCCGCCTCCCTCCCTGAACGACGCAGCAGCATCTGCCAGGAACAGCCGGCTACCGTGACCTGGCTGCTCCTTGGAGGAGTCTTTGCCCGGGCCCCGTGAATCCGATTCTGCGTCTCTGTCTCCCTGCCATGGCTGAACACTGATTTGAAGGGAGGAAAGAAGCAGTAAGACCCCCCAGATATGAAGGAGGAGAGAGGGAAGAGAAGTTGTGCAGCGGAGCAGCCATGCCTTAGTTTCTGAGAGTGAATGAAAAGAGGGTGAGCATCGGTGGTGCGTGTGAAGACAGAAGCAGAAAGACTGTGGCTGTGTATGCAGCATTATTTAAAGCAACTCCCCCCCCCCAACCCTGGGCACTGTAATTTACCTCTCACAGAGCTGCAGTTCCCAGCACCCTTCACAAACTACAGTTCCCAGTATTCTATTTTGGGGGGGTGTATGTGCACGCGCTTTAAATGTATGGCGTGTGCCCAGGGACCGCAGCTGCATTGCTACAGTGATCTCCCTCGGTGGTCCGTGGTTCGAGTCCCTCGTTTTGGTGGGATGGGATTGGAAAGCGGTGGGGAGGAGGGGAGAAAAAGACCACGGAGCCTGCGTTTGCTTGCTATTGCTAACCTCACATTTCCAAAAGATGTCTGGACTTTTGGGTGCGCAAAGGGGTCCTCCGCATCGCCCAAGCCCCAGGGCTCCAACAATGCGCCAGTCCCCCGCCCCAGAGCCCCTCACCCCACCCAGACCCAGCTGTGTGTGTGTGTGCGCGCGCGCGCGCGATAGGGGGTCGGGTGCGCCCCGCTGACGCAGCACCTTTCCCTCCCCGGCTAGGGAAGGGTTAACCCCTACTCGGGTACTATTTACTCCTTGCGCTAAATGACAGCTCGGGCGTCACGTGACGTTTAAATCCCCCCGGAGAGCGCATGGAGCATGCCCAGCTCGGGCTCCTGGGGAAGGATGCCGGATTCGGCGGCAGCAGCATCAGCATCTCCTCCTCGCTCTTCCCCCTTCTGCTCGCTCTTGGCGAGCCCTGGTGATGAATGGTGGCCGCGGGGAGAGAGATGGTGAGCAGCGGCTAGCGGGAGAGGAGGACGAGTGAGGGATCCATCCGAAGGAAGGCTTCTGCTCCAGCCGGGCAGGAGGAGAAGGGAGGAGGAGACGAGGGTCCTGGCTCGGAGCGAGCAGCAGCAGGTTATCGCCATGGCTTGGAATCTGCCCACCCGGAGGCGAGCCGCCCGGAGCCATTGCACGGTGAGTGTCTCTCCCTTGTTTCGCCTCTCCGACTCCTCCGAGAGCGGCAGCCTGCTTGCGCCGCGCGCCCAGGCAGCAGGGCAGCCTCGGACAGGTGCGGCACGCAGCGCCGGGGCTTCATGGAGGATGCTGGCGAGAGCCAGGGCAATGACAAAGAACCTCCAGCTTCAGGCTCCTTGCAGGAGGGGAAAAGTGGGGTGGGGGGTGGGGGTGGAGGGATGAAAGAGAGGCAGCAGCTCTGGGTAGCTTGCCTTGCAGCCCCTCTCCTGACACCGCCTCCCTTTCTGCCTCGGATGGACATCCTGCTGTGGCGTGCAGGGAATGCTACTGAGCCTGCCTGGGCTGGCAGAGCCTGAGCTGAACGTGCCAGGGTGCGTGTGTTGCTGCTGGGCATGCAGTCTGCCTGCTAAAGGGGTTGTGTGCCTGTGCTGAGCAGCTCTCATGGCCCAAGGGTGTATGGGCCTTTTTTGTTTTTGGTGGGGGGTGTACTGAGAGGCAATGCTGTGGCTCCAGGTACTATGGCCCTCCCCCCACCCCCCAGAAGGCTTGTCTATCTCCCTCAATAGGTTTTGACATCCCATCAGTGTTGGGGATCCAACTCTGGGAAGCAAGCAGAGTGGGAGGAAAGGGGGGGGGGAATCTCGGCAGCCAATGCCAGCAAAGGATGCCCATAAAGGATGCCCATTAGCTTGCTCCAAGATCAGGGTGGGCAAGCTGTCATTCCCTTTGCAAGGCTGTGCTGCAGAGAGGCATCTGTAACACACAAGAAGTGGGGAGAAATAAAGTAAAGGAAGAGACAAAAAAAAAGCATGCCTTGAAATCCCTGGCAATTATTATTATTTATTAAATTTTTTAGTTGCTTCATCTTGCTCAGGGCACCCAAAGTGACTTAAAACCAGTCTACCAAACTAAAACTCCCAACATAGGAGAAAGAGGCTGGGGTACACTGCTAAAAGATGAAGGTTGCAACCCTGTGCACACTTACCTGGGAGTAATCCCCATCAAGCGCTTCTCAGACACTGTGAGTGAGGCCTGCTTTGGGTAGCCAGTAACATTTAAAAAACCCCGGATACAGTGTGTGTTTCATGATGTTTTCTGGATGGGCTGCCAGGGCTTCGGGTTTGTCAGAGCAAGGAGGGAAATTGGTGTTTCCTCCTCTTAAGGGGCAGCGAATGCATGACATAACAGGGATGGAGAGAGCGCTCTGTTTTCTTGGCAGAACTAGGTCCCTTGAGTGGTGATGCTGCCTTCCATTTATCAAAGGTGCTATATTCAAACGCTCAAGCGAGAGCCCACTTTCAGATTAAGGAGCTGCATCCAGCTGCTCTAAACTTGGCCTTGCATTTTTTGCTTTAAAATCGGTTACAGGCATCTTTCAGATGCTAGTAAGGGTCTCTGTGCAGTTTATCTCACTAGTGTGGACATGAATCCTGTGTGTGTCTGGTTTTTATAAATCTCTCTCTCTGATCCTTCAGAATGAGATATGGGTAACGTAATGCCAGCACATATTTGGCTGTTGTAACTGTCCACTTGTGGATGTGCTTTCATTGCACACCTATGCCTGGTCACAAGAGGACAGACACAATTCCCACTTATGGCAATGTAACTGGAGCTGGGGCAGGTCCAATGCATACAGGCACCTAATCTAATTTTGGTGTCTTAATTCACATCGGAAAGTGTGGCTCCTGACCCTTTGACTTTCCTCTGCCAAATAGCTGCCACTGCCAGTAGCATCAACAAGATACTGCAGGAAATTGAGCTGCCTTGAAAACGGGCAGATCAATAGAAGCTCCTTGAGCTTCATCTGGTAATTATTTGATTTTGATGTAGGATTCCAGTTCTGTTCCTCTTCTTGACATGAGATCCTGCTGCCAAGCTTTGGGTTCATGGATAGAAGACACAAGTGGTTTCCTCTTTACCTCCAATTACACTATATAGGGTGAACAAATCAATTTCTTGGCTTGCTCACTGTGTTGGGTCTAGTCTTTGACTTGGAGACATGCTTTGCTCAGATTGTAGCCTAGACATGCTACAATCAATGGAGTTTGAGGCTTAAATCCTACCCTTTGGGCTGTCTACTCCCCTTTCTTCCTTGCATCACCATCAGAAACCAATTTGATCCCTTGCTTTTATCATCATCATTATCATCATCATCATCATCAGAAAACAGCTCCAATTCATATCTTCTATTATTAGAGATCCTTAGCAAGCTGACACAGCCTACTACACAAACCAGTTGAGCACTGATAAGCTGATTTAGTTCCATTATGCATTTTAACAACCCAGTCCTAAAACTGTTATTTGGTATCAGTAATACTGATGTAGCTTGTAATATATTTAGTCAGGATGAGGGTATAGATGCATCCATATTCAAGTAACTGCTTTGTGGATCACAGCTCCAACAGGCCAATGAATGCATCTATGTCCAGCATGCAGGAAGTCAGCTCCAGCCTATGATACAGTAAATTCTTTTTATTATGCAGCTGTTAAAGCCCGGTAAACATGTTCAGATTCTTCAGATGTTATCTGTCTAACATGCATAATCAGGTCAATTAAATCCTGATGTTTTGGGGTGTTATGGTGTCTGAATGAATTTTAATGCTGTGGAAAGAAGCTGAATTGATAGCCCTGGGTAGGAGAACAATGTTGTTGTTTTTTATCTCTCTGCCAGGTATATCACACACTAGCTTTTCATGCACTGTGCTTGAAAACAGGCACTTCTATGATTGCCTAAAGCAGTGGTTTTCAACCAGTGTGCTGTGGCACCCTGGGGTGCCTTGAATGATGGTCAGGGGTAATGCAGGTAACACTGGCCTCTGTCCCTCTTTCCCTCCCTCCCTCCTCTAATGCTCTCTTGAGTCTCTGCCTCCCAAAGGCTTCCACAGTTGTTCATTGCAGCAGCCCTGCTGCCACCACTGCTGCCTCCCATGGTAAAGTGTTGGCTTCACATTCACCTTTGGCCAGTCTCTGTTGGGCCACTAAGGCTGGGGGAATCCTCTGCCCAGGGCTCTGTGGGGCTCTGTGAGGAGGCACCTCTCTTTGGGGTGAGGGGGGTAGTCGCCCAGAGGACTCTCAAGGACCGGAGAGGCGGAGGCTGAGGGAACACTCCACAAAGGAGGGTGTTCGAAAAGGGGTGAGAGGCTGCCAGCTCTGCAGGCAAGGGGTGACATAACTGGGCTCCTGAAAGGGGTGCCGCAGAAAGAACGTAGTTGGTCAAGGGAGCCGTGGACTCAAAAAGATCGAAAACTTCTGGCCTAGAGGCTATATTTTACTCACCATAAGCAATCAGGCAAGGGACCTTGGATAAATTGGAAGACAGTAGTTCCTTCCCACCTCACCCTATTTGCAGGGTATGATGTGCCACAACTGGTTAATATAGGTATGTGGGCAGAGAAGCTCTTAACACTTTTTTTAAAGGAAAGGTGTAAGCTAGTTTTTATATTTTTTGCAGACTTATTTGGAACTGCTGAGTGTGCAGTGACCACCTAGGCAGCCACTGCAAAAAAATCAGGTTTGAGAAGCACTCTTTTAATATGCTTGTGAGCAATTTCCTTCTTCCCCATCCAGTTGATCTATTTTCAGAAAGTGAAAGCATCCTATCATTAGCCCCATCATCTGAATTTTTTTGGGGCAGCTGAATGACTACACTGTCCTTTTGTACTCTGTGGAGTCTTGTAGGGCTGATCCACCCTTATAAGTATATTCTCATAAGTCAGTGTTTTGGGGGTGCAGCTTATGGGCATTGACTAAACTTGGGAACTGCTGGCCTCCAGTTGAGAGCATATCTTTTTGAATTGTTATTAGACAGAATTCTTTTCTTTTTTTAAGTTATGCACTTTTCAAATGATTTTTAATATACCTTTAAAAAAATATCAGTGAAATGCAATACAAAAACAAATTAAACGGCTGCATTAAAAGCCAGCAAAAAACAACCCCCTCAATAAAAATAGTAGACATGGTCATCAGACACCTTCTGGGATAAATATGTCTTCAGACACCATCTGAAAAGGGAAAGAAAGTAACCTGATGTTACAGGGAGCATATTCTATAGCTGTGGTATACCACTTAGGAAGCTCTCTCCCTGATTCCAGTCAATCAGATATAACTCACAATGGGACGAAAAACAAGACCCTAATGCAGATTTTAAGGCTCAGAGTGGCAGAATGGCATAGTCTGCAATTCTTAGGATACAGGATTTTTGGTCGTTACAA
Organism: Podarcis vaucheri; assembly: GCF_965113315.1. Classification (NCBI taxonomy): domain Eukaryota; kingdom Metazoa; phylum Chordata; class Lepidosauria; order Squamata; family Lacertidae; genus Podarcis; species Podarcis vaucheri. The sequence continues at coordinate 64,673,501 of NC_138764.1, read as the reverse complement.
GCTGCTTCAATGTAGCCAGGAGAGAAAATTGGAGTTCTCTGGTATCTGAAGAAAGGGATGCTTATCTTTTTGACAAACAGGATTTCTCTGAGCCAAGGAGGCATCTTCTTTTTGATGTTTCTGAGAATTCCAGACGACCCATTTGTTCAGCTGATAGGGCGATTAGACAATGTTGCCTATTTAATGAGTATTCATTCTGATTTGTGTGTGTGTGTGGGGGGGTGCTAGAAGGTCTGCCACAGCAAGTGTTATCCCACACTTCCCAGTACATTTTCTCACCACAGAGGTGGTTTTTAGGGTGGTGTGTGACTGGTTCAGTTGCAGTGGGGGCCGCACACAACAATGCTGTAGAAGGAAGCATGAATTTTAGTGTCGCACAGGGCGCCACTGAAATTTGAAAGCCCAAACTCCACCACTGCACATCACTTTTCTTACTGGAAAAAGTCTGATCTTCAGGGGAAGCAGATTTCTTGCACAGGAGTTCCAGATCAGCTTTAATTGTGCAACCTGAATTTGCCATTATGTGATTGAACTCTGTTCCAAAAGAGCAGCTGTCTGGAAGCACCCTTTGAAATGAGTGCAGAGAACTAGGTTTAGGAGCTTTTCCAGATCACCTTACAGTATTTGTATTATAATGGGAATTTTCTTGTAGGATCCAGACATTCTTTCTCAAGGTAGTGTTTCTATTGTAGGACTATTGTCTTTTTAAACATCAAAACTATGGTGTGTGTATGTTTTTATTATCTGTCATCAGAAAGGAAAAAAATACATTTGCGCATTAGCTGACATTTCCCATCTTGTACAGTGGTACATTGGTTCTCGAATGGCTTGGCTCCCGAACAAATCAGCTCCCAAACGCCACAAACCTGGAAGTAAGTGTTCTGGTTTGGTTTTTCGGAAGCCAAACATCAGATGCGGCTTCCGCTTGAGTGCAGGAAGCTCCTGCAGCCAATCAGAAGTTTTTGAATGGTTTCGGGAGTCAAACGGAGAGCCAAGGTACCACTGTACACTGATGATTTTCAGACTTTCCACCTTTCTGTTGAGGAAGCTGGGCAGGGCACCTGATGAATCCATTGCTTATGATAAAGGATTGTGCTGGGTTGAGTGATTGTTCAGGTCAGGCGCTGGCCAGAATTCTTAGGCCTCAGCATTGCCCCACATGAACTGAGAATGTACCATATACAATTGCTGACAATGTATCTGCACACGCTGAAGGGAACAGTAATGATGGACAATAGAATTTTGTCCACCAGCATCGATCTACTTGTAGAGCCTTGATAAGCTGGTTCCAAGGAACCCCAGAGTTCCTCAGAGCACATTTTGAAATCTGACTTAACTTTAGCATGTGTGTGTATGTGAGTGAAAACTTGTGTGATCTCTGAAAATGACATCCATCCCTTGACCCAGAAAGCTTCAAGCCTGTTATTTATCTCTCAGAACTTTACTAGGCTTGGCATATTCTGTGCCAGATGGTGGTTATAATGACTGTATAATCCAGAGACCAGTGAAACAGTATGGCAGGTTCTGTCTCAAACGCTACAGGAAGGAGGACAGAAATAAGGCCACACTCTCCTTGAGGATTTGATTAAGTCTGTGGTGATACGTTCTGTTTGTAGGTTCATGGCCACATATGAATTTATGATGAAGGGACATGGACCCTACCACAAAACTGGATGCAGTGGGGAGGAAAGTTGTTCACAAAATGGCTGCCATGGGAATGTGGCCATTCACAAAATGGCTGTCACCTTTAAAGTAGCAGAAAAGGAGGCAATACAAGAAAATGGTGTAAATTTGGGAGACTTTAATTCAAAATCTTTGGAACGAAGGGGTCAGTCTTGTGAAACCCAGCTTAAGAGAACTGCATGGCAGAATCCCAAATATCATTTTATCTGGGGGGAAAATGCAAGTGCCTAATAGGTCTTGAGCAAACATCCTCGTGGGTAGTTAGGGGAGGTCAGATTCATCGGGTGCATGCTTTTGGCTGGGAGAAAGGTTGTCATGCAGAGTTTGTTATTGTGCATGTTGGTCTGTGGCCTAGTATTAATGAACCCCCATTGGTTTTCTGTTCTAGCAGTTGGTTGAAATGGAGGCAGAATGAGCCCCATAGGAAGAGTAAGATGTTTTTCATACAGATGAGGGGGGTGGAATCTGAATTAATTACCTCCTGTTTCCCAAATAGGCTTAGAACTGTCAGAACTAATTTTCCCATCTGGGGCTTGCAATGCATGGCATCCTCGACAGGGGAGAATATTATCTTGTGGGGGAAGGGAGGTTACTAAAGAGGACGGAGGTACGTTTGCCCCCCTCCTCCCTCCTAGTTCCTTGTAATTCTGCAGCTATGATGGAAAGGCTTTCTTCCGCCTTGAGAAAAGTAAAATAAGGACAGAGCAAGCTGTGTGACAAATGGCTTTCAAGCAATTGCTGTCCCAGTAGCAGGCAGCCTGCCAAACTATTTAAGCCCAATAATAATATAGTTCAGCAAATCTGAAGCCACCTAGGAAAACAGCAGCATTCAGCTCGCTGACAAGCACACATGCTTAATGCTCCATGCTTAAGTTGAAGGAGAATCTCCCAGAAACATTTGCAATATGGCGTCTACTGGACTCTACTTCTAACAAAGAATATCCAACAGAGGGCAGTGGTGAGTAACCTTAACTAAGCTCAGTTGCCATCCGTTTAACAACTAGTTTTAGATTTCCCTTTGAATATTTTCTGGCATGTTATGATTATCAGTGAAAAAACATGGTGTTCTTTGTTTTGATCTGTTTTGAAAAAATGATAATTTCACCTTTATTTTTTTCCCCAACAGTTGATTCCAAACCCTGAAAGAGTTCAGACTGTGTTTTTGTGGGTGGGTGGAGAGATTGGACCACAAAATGACTGGCTTCAGAGTACATTATGTGATGTAAAAAACTCAACATTGTGTATTATTATTATTGCTTTATTAAGGTGTGCCAAAAAATACAGAGGCTAAATGATTAAAGTAACTGAGCCAATGATATTTCAAAAAGATTGTGGGTCTGAGTACTGCTTTGATGTGCATTGTACAAAATGGCTTCCTTCATTTCCCCTCAGTTGTGCGTAGATATTACTGATTCATTGGGCTAAGGAACAAAGAAGCAGGTGTGTGGTATTGTTCATGTAGTGTTATGTTCTTCATCACGCCATTAAAAATGTATCTGATTATCATGTTTCTGGACCGTTCATTATTCATGAAATAAGGGTATGTTTTTATTCAGATTAAGTAATAAAAACCTGCTGTGATATTTTTCTGTCCTTGGACTGTCTTTGGTTTTACAGAATCCTGCATGCGGATTCAGTGCAGATATTGGCTATCACCTGGAAAGTTCGCCTATTTCTTGTTATAGAATCATAGAATCATAGAATCATGAAAATATATAAGCCAGAATTACTTTCAGGTTTTGGATCTTGGAACACTGAACAGTTCTGTGCAATTTTTGGTAAGTGTAAAACCCAAATATGCTGCCAGGCTGCTGCTAAGGTGTGTCCCTTGCTTTAAAGCAGCCTCATGGAACAGGCCATTAAAATAAATATAAGTTGGGCATTAAAAGAACTGGCTTGGCTGGTTTAAAAACAAGGAAGCAAGCCCCTGGATGGTTTGGTCGTGTCCGCTTGTGATCTGGTGTCAGCAGTTACCACTCATTTCCAGCTAAATACATAGTCTGTCAAGGGCTGGCCAATCTTTATAGACCACGGGCTTTGACCCGGTGTGGTCTTATGCATTTCACAAGCATTGGTCCCTGAAGCCTTCTGACCTTGCTGTAGATTCATTATGGCAGCCATGTTTGCTTTCTGAGTTCCCATGGTAACCAAATAGTAGGAGTAAGTGGTCTCGAAATGGCTTGGAAATGAAGAAGGGATAACAGCGACCCTCAAACTGAAGAGTGCAAGAGGATAGATTCTGTGTTCTGAGGATCAGTTTAAATCTGAATGCCTCAGTTCACAGAGGTTGCAGGACATAGTCCCTATATAGTAGCTGTAACGTGCAAGACAGTCTGCAGCAGCCATTGCATGGAGACTATGCATACCACCACCATACCACCACCAAGCAGTCATCTTGGAGACAGAAGATACTGTGTGAACTATCCACCTGATATAGGCAAGTGGAGCCACTTTTGGCAGTGTTTTGTCAGGATGGGGGTGAGGGGAAGAGTTAGATGAAGTGTAATCGGAAGTCTGAGCAGAAATATGTGCTTGAATTTGAATCAAATAATACTGAAAGGATGCAGGAGTTTTAAAATATGCATTAATGTTTCAAAATGAATGTGCACAGGGCACCCTGCTGCTATGATTGCTCGTAACTGCTTTGCCCCATAATGAAACAGATCACTCTTTGTTGATACAAAAATCCACATGAGTGGCTTTTGCATTGCAGTAGTTACCTTCTCCACTCAAATGTTTGGTTCTCAAGTGAATATACAGTACCATTGCTCCTTAAAGTGCTGCCAAGCACAGATGCTACAGCTGCCCTCTGTGTTTAGGGTTTGAGGTCATGCATCGATTTGTCCCTATCGATATGTAGCATTGCTGCTGTGTTGTAAGATGCCACTTCTGCTTTTCCCCAGGCTACATTAAATGTGACACACATCCCCCCCCTCCTGGTGATCTATAGCAGACTGAAGAAATCTCTCTTTATTGTGGAGATAACCAAAAGCCTCTGTTGATCTATAGGGCTGGAATGGATTCATTTATAGTATACAGTCCAAACTCTACTACGACACAAGCAAAAAAGGAGGTACATCATGGTGGTATTCCTAATGATAGCATGTCCTTTTAAGTTGCATTTGCTAAACATATTACTTGATTTTGAAGGGATATTTTGGGCTGCCATACATCCAGATTTTCCCGGACATGTCTGGGAACAGCAGAATGACGTGTGGGTGAAGTTTCACTAAATCGGTAGAATGTCTGGGAAAACCTGGTTGTATGGCAAGGAAGGGGGCTCACCAACTTTGCCCAGATTTTCACTTTTGGGAATATGGCAACCCTAGGATATTGCATAGGGTGGTGGAGTTTATAAAGTCCAGTTTTTGGTTACTCTGACTCCACCCCCCCCTTTATGATTACCTGTTCATGTCATATTTCACTTTTCATCACAGCAAAGGATAACTGCAGGCTTTTCTTTTGGATATGGTCAGTTGTAAGAAGACACACATACCATGTACCTTGCCAAGCTCCTTACTGCCTCCTGTTGGCTGCTTTCCATTTTGGAATCTGAAATGCTGCTATTCTTCTTTTTCTAATCACTGACACAAGTTCAGGGTGAGGTTATGTAGCTGTCTGGCTGCAAGGGAGTGTGTGCAGGTTTTATCTCCAGACCTTGTTCATTCTTCAGCCCAGACCTGATGTCAGGCAGCAAATAATTCTGTGCAAACACCAGCCAGACATGTGCATTATGACTTAATCCTCCCTTGTGACCGGCATGGAGGCCTTAATCCTCGGGTGTTACTGAAAGCGTTGTGTGCGTGTGTGCATATGTGCTACAGAACAAAAAAAGAATGTATCTCACTTCTTTGGAAAGCACCTTTTAGATGTGTGGAATAATTAGAACAGCTCTCTCTCCCTCCGCCCCCGCCACAGCCCAAACACCATGAACATAGAGCTGTTTTTTGCTGTCACTGATGGGAATGGAGAAGAATGAGGCTGACCACAGGAGTCCAATACCCAGCGGATTCTGTGGCCACGACATTTTGGAAAAGCTTTGTGTTGCCGCATGCTGTCTGGGCCGAAAAGTGCTCTGCATGCTGAGGATCTCTTCCAAAAGCCCAAACACTATTGAGGTGGGGTTATAACGGTTAGAGTGTCAGACTAGGACCTTGGGAGACCAGGGTTCAAATTCCCACTCAGCCATGAAGTTCACTGGGTGGCTTTGATCCAGTCACTGCCTCTCAGCCTAACCTCACAGGGTTGTTGTGGGGGGTTACATGAGGAAGGGGAGAAGAACTTTGTATGCCACCTTGAACTTCTTGGAGAAAAAGATTAGCTATAAATGCACCCATTTGTCAAATGCACCCATGGTGAAGAGTTCTACCCACCTGCTTTGGGAAGAGGCTGCATTTTCTCTTTTAGGGTCATGTGTACATAGACGTGGGCTTGCCAATCGGAAGGTCGGTAGTTTGAATCCCCGCGACGGGGTGAGCTCCTGTTGCTCGGTCCCTGCTCCTGCCAACCTAGCAGTTCAAAAGCACATCAAACTGCAAGTAGATAAATAGGTACCGCTCCGGCGGGAAGGTAAACGGCGTTTCCATGCCCTGCTCTGGTTCGCCAGAAGCGGCTTAGTCATGCAGGCCACATGACCTGGAAGCTGAGCGCCGCAACCCCAGAGTTGTCCGCGACTGGACCTAATGGTCAGGGGTCCCTTTACCTTTACCTTTTTACATAGAAAGAAGATAGATGAGCAAATAATCTGATCTGATCCTAAGAGTGTCTGCTGTCCTATCTGCACATCTCTGCTTCTCCCTTCAGCTGATGGAACTGTTTCTGTTTTTTCCTGCCTCTGTGATCTGATGATGTAGATGGTAGGAAGACTGCCAGGACTTAGGGTGCACAGATGACAGCTAGATTTCCAAAGGAGGTTTTGTTTTTCCTGTTTCACCCTATGTGTGGCCAGATGGGAAGGTGTGGTGAGGTTGGTCCTTTAGAAACCAAAGCAGAATTCTCTTGAGTGATTTGATCTCAGCAGGCGTAGCTTCCATGCGCCTTAAATACAGTTCCTCTAAAAATCGCATCCCTTTCTCTACCGCAGAAGATTCTTCCAGGAGTGCTTTGGCTTACGACTGTTTGGTATGCAGCCCAAGTCTCAAGCATTGCAGTCAGAGTCCTATTGGGATGGAGCCTGCGTCTATTGAAGAGAGTTCATCTCTGAGCACGAAGCAGGAGCTGTGAGCTTAAAGGAAGGAGAAAGAGGGCATTTATCTAAATGGGAACAAATATTCAAAATAACAGTAGTCACTGTTTGTGCCTCCCTCGTGAGTAAAGGGTTGGGAATGTTTGGGACAGGGTGTGAAATATGATGCAAAGGCTCAAATGACAACAAGGGAAGTGGCTGGATTTCAAAGGTTGGTAGGGCTGGATGAAGTTCAGCAAAGCCCAGGCTGCGTGCACACACACACATCCATGCAGGAGACATTCTGCAAGGCTACCCATCACCCACAGGAGGCGCCGAGATCCCAGGTGTTCATACAGCTAAAGGAAATAGGGGGAATCAGTATGATGTAGTGGTTAGAGTGCTAGACAAGGACTCTGTTTTCTTAGGGTGTAACTAGTTGTGTCAGACCATGGCTCTCCCACTGTATTTAGACTGGGGAGACCTGGGTTTAAATCCCACCCAGCCATTAAGCTGCCTTGGTGACTTTAAAGGCAGCCATTGTCTGGCCGCCTAACCTACTTCACAGGGTTGCTGGATGAATGAAACGTACATCACTCTGGGCAACTTGGAGGAGATAAAAATGTCACAAATAAAGCACAATAAATTGAAAACCGCACCATTCAGCAGTACATTTCACAGCGCCTGCTTTAAAGGCATGGAAAAGAAGCAGGGAGTCACGTGTCCTAGTTTGTCACCAGGCCTGAAAAAGAGCCGTTTCAAATCTGCATGACAATTTTAAGTACTTCTTTAGATGAACATTCTAATTTGCAACCTTCTGAAGGAAAATAAAAGGGTGGACCAGTTATTTTATCTTAAATGTAGGCTCTGTTTGTCGTGTGAATGGGCTGTCAGTCTGGTGTCTTATTGCAGCTCTCTGTGCTCGCAAGGCCCTTTGTCCTATGTCTGCTTATTTGGCTTGGCAGCCTGGGGCGGTGGCAGTGCAGGGCCTCCTCTGAACTGGCCTATCAGCTGCCTGATTGACTCTAATGTGCCTCTAGCCCCACCAGCAGCCACCCAGACAGGCGTTAATTGCAGGAGCTGGAAAAAGCAATAATTAAGAGATAATGAGAAGGCTTTTGTGTGAGTCTGGCGTCCTGCATTCCTGTCAGCAAACATGCTGCTTGGGTGCTGAACCACCCTGTTCCTCCTCTTTTCACACATAGGACCAGCTCTGCTCACTCCTCTTCAATGGAGCTGATGCAATAGGCAGGCCTACAAGCCACTGAGACTCTGGACTCTTGCCAGCAGCACTCCCCAAGCGCCATTGTGTTGTCAGAGGTGCTGACGGAAGAGAGTTCTGAGGGACATAATCCTTTCAATGCAATTTGGAGGAGGGCAATGGAGATTGCTTTGAACCGATAGCTGTCGCCCACATCTGCACTGGGTCCTCGTTGGATTGCCAACTTCTCAACTGACGCTTGCACTGTGCCTTTTTGACAGCCGGGGATGGGGGCATTAGGAGGTGACGTTTGGAAATAAACATTGTTGCTTGCTAAAATCAGCCGATCCAGCTGCTGTCAAAAGCATGGAAGCAAGGGTTTGTAGGACCTCGAGGTGTTTCCACTTCTTACAGCTTACTGTATTTTTCGCTCTATAACACGCACCCGACCATAACACGCACATAGTTTTTATAGGAGGAAAATCCGTAGGCATGCCACCCATAGGCATTCCCTCCATAACACGCACAGACATTTCCCCTTACTTTTCAGGAGGAAAAAAGTGAGTGGTGTGGTGCAAAAAATACGGTATTTTGTTTCTTTACTGCTGTGCCCCCCATGTTTATGAAATCGTTTCTCCCTTTTAAATGGGCAGATGGAGCCTTAGCACATTGTCTCAGAAGCCCCACTGTGTTCAGTGGAGCTTACTTGCTAGAAAATACACATCTCAGATTGCATCCAGACTAGGGGGATGCTCATATTAGTGGCGTAAAATGCAGTAAGGCAATTTGTTGTTCACATCAGAGAGGGGGAGATCTCCACCCTCGGTGTGCATTATGTTTTTGGCTTCCCTTCTCTTGCACTTCCCTCCTGGGAACTCCTATTCATGAAGCTGTCATCTGTGCATATGTGCTAACAGTGCATGTATGAAGGCTGTTCAGAGTCTGTTCACATTACCGCTTACTCCACATTCAGTTTTCTAGTTGGATTGAAGCTGGTTTGAGGGGAAAAATACACCAAAGAGCAGTATTTGTAAAAAAACTGAAGCAACCAAATGGATTATGGCTAATGTCGTGTGAATGTGGCTTCAAAAACTAGCTGTGGGAGCCCTCTGGATGCAACGTAAGCAGTCCTGTGAACATACCTTAGATCTGCCTCACATCATTCTAGAATGAGTCTTGTGGCACCTGAAAAACAAACCAATTCATATGTTTTCATAGAGTAGAGTCTGCTTCATCAGATGTAACAATTAAAGATGCCACAAGACTGGTCTTTCCTGCATTGGACTGACTTGGCCACTACCCCTATTAAACTCATTTGATTACAACTTCTCTTTGTTTACTACTAGGAGAAGGCCTCTCCTTTTGTCTTCGGTCTTGTGGGATCTATGTGAGTGTTTAGGATCGTTGCATGAGTATGGGCTCCCATTTGCACAGAGGCCTACATGCTCGGACTTCAGTGTGCATAGGATCTGTACGGATGATCTCTACCCTGCAAAAATGGAGACTAGATAGCTCAGGCATGCAGAGCCTACATTCATGGGTGTGTGTTTGTGTGTGTACATAGGTCCTGGTGCCGGTCGGGCAATGGTGAAGGGGTGGGGCCAGCAAATAGAATACAGCTCTCCCCTACCCCAGTACATTCCTCCACCCTATGCATCTTCTATGAAATATAATTTCATATATTTTTTAATACACATCTTTGATGTGTTGCATCTAATTGTGGTTAAAGAATACAAATGTTATCAATATACTCTTCACTCTTTGAGGGCCTTGGTTATTTAGTGTCCTTTCAGTAAAAAAAAAAGGTAAAGGACCCCTGACTGTTAAGTCCAGTCACAGATGACTCTGGGGTTGTGGTGCTCATCTTGCTTTACAGGCCGAGGGAGCTGGCATTTGTCTGCAGACAGTTTTTCCGGGTCATGTGGCCAGCATGACTAATCCGCTTTTGGTGAACCAGAGCAGCACATGGAAACGTCGTTTACCTTCCCGCTGGAGCGGTACCTATTTATCTACTTGCACTTTTTTGGTGTGCTTTCGAACTGCTGGGTTGACAGGAGCAGGGACCGAGCAATGGGAGATCACCCTGTCGTGGTAGCATATGGTCCTTTCAGTAGCATACCTCAAATTCCCATGTGTAGGTGGAGCTGAGCACAGAGTATTGCTCTTATTAAGTATTTCTTCTGTACCACATAGTTAAACTCTGGAGCTCACTCCTGCAGGAGGCAATTTCCTCCACTTTCTTGTCCCTTGTGTTAGCAGTTGTATCCCAGTGCATTGGTTCCACAAGCAGTAGGTACCACTGGAGCAACAGTGGTAATATGGCAGCATGGGTCCCATATTACTGCTTGTCTTGAGGCTCCACTGATACAAGGTGAATTTGGAAGCCAACCTATCCCTGCACAGCACCCTTAAGTCAAGGGTGCGATAGGCTTAAATCAGACATCTCATAACCTATGGCCACCCTGTATGTTAAACATCAATGGGGATTAGGTGCTCATACTTTTTGCCTAGATTATAAAGTTAAATTCTTATTAGCGTCATTAAGTACGTCTTAAAAGAATAAGATGTGTTGGATGGATTTAGCATAAGAACAGTTAACGATCCTGTTTCAAAGTCTGTAATGGATACCCCAAGAGGAATTGATCTAGGTCCCTGGAAGAGAAACTAATATTATGAGCAACACTTGAGTAAATACAAGTAAAGTTGAATAGTCTCTCCAATAACATCTGTTTCCTATAATGTTCACGTTAATGGAAATGTAGAATTGGGATATGCCTGCTCTTTCGAGAATTTGGGGTTTGGGTTTTTTTTTGTTAGAAACAGAAATATTATCCCATACATTGAGTTTTTGGGTTAGGGGTAAGAAAATGAATGAAAATCCTTTTAAAAGCATGTGCAGTTGAAGCATCACAATTTTAATAGCAAATGAAGAGACAATGTATTATTAAAGAGAATACAAATGAAAGTGCTTTTTTATTAGAAAGAGAGAGAATACTAATACAAAATACATCTTAGTGGCAATGTACAATCGATCGATACAAACATGAGAACAGTGAAATTGAAGAGAACTGGAAATTGATTTGGGAAACATGAGCTTATATCCATGCTAACAGCATTGTTAATGTGGGCTCTATTTGTTCATTTGTTTTAGCAACATCTCCCCTTGCTTAGGGTAGGGCACAGGAAGTCAGTTCCCAGCCTCTTCCAAAGGGGAACATCCAACAATCTATTTTCTTCCTAAGAAAGGATGGGGCTGTTTGGAGGGATCTCTTCCTTTGATGTGCAGGGCATTTTTGCACTTTCCATGGGCCTTGTGATGTGTGAAGGGCAGGTTGGTGAAGGTGTTTTGTGGGCAGCTGTTGAATCAGATACATAATAGAAGGAAAAACCTAGAGGAAGTGAAAGTGTGAGTGGGCTGATGGAGCGCATGAGAGCTCCATGTAAAAACAAGGCAACCATCCACTTAACCCCAGGCTGCGCTCCAGAAAGCAATAGATTAGCTAAAGCAGCTTTGACTTGACTTCCTCTGATCTTGGGCACAGTCAGGTCAATGGGGGAAAGAAGCCAAAGCCACGGATTCCTGGAGACTGTTGCTGCCTTTATATCAAAATATTTATTTTATCACAGTATCTATAGACCACCCTTTTATATAAAATATCACAGCAGTGTGCAATGAAATATTCAAGTATTATTAAAACAATGTCATAAGAACAATAGGAAATAACCATAGAAACTGACTCATTTTGGCAAAGTTTAAACACCTGTCGACACAAAAAAGGTCTTCAGCAGAAATTTGAAAATTAGCAGGATAGCTTTGCTTTGCTTATTGTACCTTTCCCTTCCTTGGAGGTATGGCCCAGTGGCTAATAGCTGTTGACCTATTCTGCCTTCATTTGTCTAATCCTTTCAAACAGCCGTCTAAAAGCCATTATGTTAGAGATGTGCATCATTGCAGGCTTTTTAAAGTGCATGCTCCAAGGATGCCTTTTCCTTCATACTCCACCTTTTCCCTCTTGCCTTGCTCCTAGCTGGGTATCTGTCTCTCTTTGGGTCATGCCGCAGCCCTCGGATATTAGCTAAGTAGCATCAGTGGCACTCAGCAGAGCATTTGCTGGGCGCTGGAATTATTATTTGGGAAAAGACAACAGTGACACCAGGATGGTTCAGCTCAGCAGCACCAGTTTGTAATTTGGGCTCCTGTTGTCAGAGGGTGTCTTGCTCTGGGTTGATAACCTCCCTTTTTGTTCTCAGTTTGATCAGCCTGATGCTAGGCTGATGTCTTTTCGGGAGAGATGGAAGCAGCCCAAGTGTATGCATGTTATGTGGCATGAATGGAATCTGACTTGGCCTCAAGGAACTGGGGAAGTTAATAGGCTGTTTGGCCTCTCACCTTTCAGCTCCCGATAGCGTAGACAAATCACACCATTGTGTTTTGCTGCAGCATCAGCTGCTGCTGTTTTCTTATTGAATGACATGCTTCCCTTCCAAAAAGGGGAAAAAACAGACCTAACCTTTGCTTCTCTAAAGAGAATAGGACTGATTAGGAGTGCAATGTTTGTGGGGCATTGAACAACATTGCCTGCTGCATTGGTGCTTCTTCTAGATAATGATTCTGGCTTCACAATCTGTCGTAGCTAATAAAGCCTGCCAGAGGGGATTGTACTGGGTAGGTTTCTAACTTGCCCATACTGGAACAGCATTTCTTCTCTGCCAAGGAGTCCCTTGGCTTTGATGCTGAGGTGCACTGCAACCATTAGGAAAAACTTTCTCATGGTGAGAGCTGTTTAACAGTGGGCAGATCCACGCCACACAATGCTCGTTTAATCCCCACAGCAACCCTGTCAACTTGAGACGGTTGAGAGGCAGACTGGCCCATGGTCACCCAGTCAACTTCATGGCCAAGTGGGGATTTGAACCCTGGTTTCCCAGGTATCAGCCCAGCATTCTAACCACTACACCATACTGACTCTGGGTCCAAACTTTGTAAATTGCCCTGGGTTGTTGTTGCTGTTTTAATGGAACCGCAGTTTGTGCAAGTTTTAATAATAACCAATGTATATTCCAAAGGCAGCAGCTAGTGGCCTGGAGAAGCTTTCCACGGATGAAGGTCGGAAGGCAAGTGATGAAATAATACCAAGGAAAGCTCTGCAGGTCACGGAAAACTGCCTGTGGGGCAGGGAGATGTGCCTGGTTGCAGCTGGCACATCAGACATGATGGGGTTATTGTTGCCACTCAGTGCAGCTGGCAAACATCCCTGCACACCACACCTCCATAACAGGCAAGCTCCCTGCTGCTGAATTGTTCCTTTGCACAGTGTAAATTGGGTTAGCATTATGGTGCTCATGGCACCTCAGCTATGGTCACCAGCTGTCTGAGTATCTGGCCCACACTAGCTTCAGGGTTTTCTGCTATTGCCTGTCACTGCATTTCAGTTCCCTCTGTGATATTTAGTTCTAGTTTTTGCAAGGCAGAAGGCCAGCAAGCCTCCTGCTGCACTCAGCATCCCTGCTTGTTTTCTGAATGTCTCTGGAAGGGATCTCTAATATTCTCTATGTTGGCCCTACCAAATAAAGGTTCATTTGCCGCTTGTAAAGACAACGGTGTTTTTATCATGGTACTTGATCACAGACAATTTGTTTATTATTATTTTTTAGAGCATTTGTACTCAGCTTTTCTGCCAAGATGCCTCCCAGGGAGGCTTACATATAGTCAATGAAAACAAGACAGTCCCTACCTGCAGACTTGCAGTATCAAAAACAACATACAAGGGGAAGGGAGGGAAGAGGAAAATCAAAACTCAGACACTAAACAGTTTCTAAACAGTTGTTCCTACAATGATCAGCTGGCAAAGTTCAGGGGCAGGAGATGCCTGATGGAGCTCGGCCTCCAACCAAGTTGATGAAATGAGCCCTGTTTCCTGTCTGTGCTACTGAAATGAGCCTGATGGATTGGCTGTCCCTAGATGACAGTTGAGGGGAGAAGAGGCCTGATAGAGGCAGCCTGTTTGACAGAGAATAAGGCAGTCCCCTATGGTCCTTCATATGGAATGTTATCCTGTGGGAGCTTGAGGTTTGTAGGGGAATCAAGAAAAGTCAAAGGTCAAAGTAGAGGACATATAAGAACAGGACCTGGGACAGCTCCAAAGGTGCTTTGCTGCTTGCTTCTCCTTCTGAGGTAACTGCAGGCAGCTAGAGTCCGCAGCAGCAGCATTATGTAGGCTGACCATATCTGGACTGTGGTAGGGTCTACCTCCTTGAAAGAGCTGGCTGGCTAAAGGATCCCCACTTTATTTTGTAGTCATTGGCTTCTGTATGGGAGAGGAGATAGAGGCACAGTAGGGGAGTCAGGTGGTTGTGGAAAGGCCAGAGGGGTCCCAAACAATGTACTAGCCATTCTCCCCCATTCCCAAGGAAGTAGCTTGGACCTCAGCCTTATCAGAGACCTCTGTCATGGATGCCAAGATCCCCAGATCATGGGTCATAACACCAATAGTCTATTTTTAATATAACGCCTCAAAAATTTTATGTGAAGCAATGCTTCATCAGAATCAGAGCTGTGTAGCTTTTCTTAATTGATTTCAGGAAGCAGTGGAGTTGTTGTGCCTTGTAAGGTCTTACGATTCCCATCCATCTTTGAGGACCAAGTCTTGATATAACTTACCATGGGAACTTACTGTGTGACCTGTTTGGGTAGCTAAGTTCCTTTGACACCTGAGAGTCCTTTCTTTTTAATAATGTCTGAATTAGTTGTCTTCCTGTGGACATCCACTATATAGAAAACTGAGAAAACAAGGGAGACTGCGCTGAATAGGTTTTCCTCTGGATCGAGTTTCAGTCAGGGTGAGCTCTTCTATAGCAAATCACTGCTTTTGTCTGTACCCTTCATCATAATAACAATCCCAGAATGTCTTATAGTTTAAATGATTTTTTTTTCTTACAAAGCTAGGCAGGGCTACTGATCTTTCTTTATAGATGGTGAAACCGATGCATACAGATACAATAAATTATGGGTATTATTTAAGTCGGAATCCAGACAAATGGCTCAATCACACTTTCACTTGTCCTGTGCCTGGAAAGCATGTGTCCAGGGGTTTTCTGCTTGACCCACACATTCTAGACACAGATCCAAGTGGTTTTCCCCTCACCCCTCTCCCTTCCCAGAGAAAACCCACCCTTTAGAGCTAAATCGGAGCAAATGTCAATCCAGAGAAAACCCTGTGGGAAAGCAATGGGACAAGAAGAAGTGTGGATGAGGCCAAACTATGCTTAGTCTTAACCATGGTTTACTGAAACAAGGCAATGTCAAATCTTGGCTCATGAAGTGGGCTTGTTTCAATGAAACATGGTTAAGATGAATCACAGTTTAGGATTCAGTCGTAATGCTAAATTAGAGTCAATTGAAAATGGAAGTTTTTGATTTCATCCTTATGGCTGTACTGTTGAGGGACAGGGGAATGTGCATCTGAATATAGTTGATGAGTCTGTGGCAGAGCAGAGAGGTAAATGTCACTGTTTTTAGCCTTTGATACAAGCACCTGTCGAATGTCATACTAGCTTAATATTGCTTCTCAATTGCTAATCATTGCAAGAGCAACTTTATTATCGTAAACTGGGGGTTGTGTTTATCTTCCAAATCAGTTAATGTGCTGACCTTTAATTGAACATAATTGAAATTACAACTGTGGTCACTCTCTGCTTGTTTTCCATCTCATTGCTGGGAACTGCAAGAGCAGTGTGCAAATTGAAGGACCTCTGGGCCTCAGCACTCAGTAGGAATCTGAGTGATGAGCTCCTGCAGGGTTAGAGGGAATTTATTTTGCTGTGGATGTCAGTGCTGGCATTTTTGTCCTGTTTTCATCAAAATCCCTTGCCCTCCTCACTATGGCTGAGATCTGTTATCAGGCATGACCTTGTCACATTGGTTAGAAGACAAAGGCTTTGTTAAGGTCTAACAGTTGCATTTATCTTGGGCGCATTTCTCAGCTCCTCATTGTCGTGAATGCACAAACCTTCCAGCCTTGTGAAGCAGCACAAAGCTACAGTAATGCCTGTGCACTGTCTTATTCCTATTGCTATCAAATTGTCATTCAGAAAGGGAGTGGCTGAACCCAAAATATTCTCATTTCAGTCTTCTGACATTCTCGCTCAGACGTCTACCTGGATTTTTTTTAGTTTCAGGTTACTTGGGCTTGTTTATAGAGTGGAAACAATGCATTTGGAATCCCCCATTGTTCCATTTCTTTATGGTACAGATTGCTGTGAATCTCCAGTCATGGTGGCAACATACTGCATCCAGGTTCAGAGGCAGCTTGCCTTGGAACATCAGTTGCTGGGAAACAGCAGTGGGAGAGAGGGCTGTAGCTCTCATGTCCTGCTTGTGGGCTTCTCATCAATGTCCTGTTGGGCACTGTGGAAAATGGGATGCTGAACTTGATTCACCTTCTGTTTGACTCAGCAGGGCTTTTCTTACATTCTTAATCTTGATGCAATCAGACATAGAATCTTATCCAGATTGCTCTTTCCTTCTTTTCTCCCCCCCCCTTCCCAAACAGCGCAGTCAGTGTTTCAGGGCACATGTGCATTAGAAGTGGAAAAGATGCAAATGAATTTACAGACCTGAAAGCTCCCGAAGACTCTGCACGCTCCAGTTTTGGAATTAATTTTAGAAATTGTCCTGGTTAAGACATAACACAGGAGGAGTGGAGCAGAGGACAGAGCAAACCCACATAACAGTAATGCATGGGTGTGGAACCAGTGGCCTGGAGGTCAAATGTAGCTCCCCAAGCCTCTCTGGCCCTCAGAATTCAATAGAGGCCACACCCCTTCTCTTCTGGCCACACCTATCACCGGCTCTTCTTTATATCCCAGGTGTTTTTGCCTGGCTGGATCATGTCCTCTGATAATGCCTTTTGCTTGCCTGGATGGAGGATAAAGCATTAATGCATTAATGTTTGTAGGAACAAGCCAACTGTACAAGGGTGAAAATTGTATTTGTTTCTCTGCCTACTTTTGCCTCTGGCTCCAGCCACCCAGAAGGGTGAACCCCAACAGACATGACCATCATGTAATGTAAGTTGATGATTAGTTCCAAAACACACCTCAGAATGCTCTGCCGTGTTCAGGGATTCCTTGGGAACCAAACTGAGGTGGAAAAGGTTCCCTGAAGGCAGAAAATGTGTGTGTGTGTGCGTGGAATCTAATCATTGCATTTATTCATTAAACTACCTTGCCTTGCATCATAGCTGATGTTAAATCACTCAACAATAGTATAAAGTGCAACATACTGTAATAATAGTTTGTGGGTTCAGGAGATGAGTTGCTGGAGAGGGAAAAGGTATAACTACATGAGCTTATTTGAATCGTGTGTGTTGTAACATGCCAAAGATCTTTTCTCCATCCAAGCGTGTTTGGTGCTCAAATGCTGAGTTCTTCTCTAAATCTGTGATGGGTGCTGAAGGTTCTTATTTAATGCTGAAAATTTTATGCATATTTTGGACCTTTTTAAAAATAAAGGTCCAAGTAAAGGAAATAAAAGTGCCTGGGCTTTTCAGGGGTCATGATATAGCTGGCCTTTCTTCCATCATGCAACCCAAGGGAGCATGCATGGGTGGTTCCCCCATCCAAGCACTGATCAGACCCAGACCTGCTTAGCTTTAGCAAGGTGATGGCTTCATATGCCTTTTAGACCAAACAGTGGCCTGTGATCTTGAGCTTCATTAACGTGGTCCATGGTATCACATAAAAACCCATATTGATTTTTAATTGCATGTTTATTTCTTCTTTTATTCCTTACAATCTATTTTATTGTATTGCAATTTGAATTCTATGGAAATGCGAAAGAAAGAAAGAGAAGAAGCAATAATAATACAATTTAAAAGCACCCAGTATCTAGCACAGTGCATGAGGTAGAAAGCCACTGAGTGGTTCACCAAGATTACCAGTTATTTACAGGTGGTCCATGGGAGGTAGGGAAGGTTTGGGAACCACTCTTTTAGACCATCCTCCGGGACAGACCCCTACCCCCAGGGAGACCTCGATTCAGCTCCTTCCTTGGCTATGAAGCTCTCAGGGTGATCATGGGCCAGTCACTATGCCTCAGACTAACCTACCTCACAAAGTTATTATGGGGCTAAAGCACACGGGAGTGCACCACTTTGACTTCCTCAGAGGAAAGGTGGCATCTAAAAATCCAGATTAAATAGGCAAGGTTGCAGCTATTTGGGCAACATTTTAGTTTCAACTGAATGGAAAAGGTGAGGTTAAAGGAATAGAGAGAACACCCGCCCTTGGTGTTCCAAGGAGATGGAGCAGGCAAAAAGAGAAAGGGCAGTCTTTAAAAAGAGAGCTCTAAATGCCTCTACATTACTCTACTACAGTAGAGTAATCTCTACATTACCTAAAGCATTTTTCAACTTGATCAGTATTGTAAGGTAGCTTGGTTAATATTGTTTTGAAAAGAGTTGTAGAGCAGTGTCTTGGTTCTAAATCTGTTGAGTGTGAAGATCCATCTTCTCTGGTTTTCCATGGTTCAGGAGGTGACCTGAAGCATGTGGTAAAGGATGCACACTGCTCCCCATTGCACTGTAACTTCTTCCATTGGTAAAGCAGGCTGCAAGTCCAATACAGTTTGATCTTCCTGAGCTGAAGCTAAATCAATGAGCTGCTAAAAGGACATCCTGTACATACATGGACATCCTGTAAATCTTCCCATTGGAATTAAAACCCTTTCCCCAGTCACCTTCAGGTGTGTTTTGTGGCAGCTGTAATGATGAGATGCACTATTTTTTTAAAAAAATAAAAGATGCAATTCCTAATCCAAAAAAATTCTATCAAATGGTTTTTTTTAAAAAAATCATAGAGATGAAAAGTCATAGCTAAGGGCCCCCCATTTGCTGCACAACAACCCAACCACACACAGACACAGATGTATTTCTCATATAGTAACCCCGGAAAAAGAGCAAAGACTCAGGTGCAATTTGGCTGTGAGTACTGAGTACCAGCCCTGTACCAAAGAGCGATCATTTTGCCTGTAGTCCAGTCATGACCTGAGTTGAAGTATGTGGATTACCAAGACCACCTGTTAGGGAAATGGTCCCTAACAAATCTCTCTCTATATTTTTGGTCTTCTTTCAAAGCTGGCTTGTGGCTCTGATGTTGCAACACAGCTGGGTGGGGGGATGGGTTTGGTTCACTGTGAAGTCTGCTTGATAATGATTCAGACGGGCACCTTTCCAGCCCCTGTGGTCTCACTGTCAGGCTTGCAGACAGGTAGCAGGGGAGAGGAAGGCATGATGTGCCCCAAACTACCAATTAGTTCAATGTAAGTGCAGGCTCAGTGAGGATTGTCAGTGGTTCAGTGGGGCGCTGCTGGCCTTCATTCCTACTGACAGCCTGTCCTGTTTGATTTGTCACCTTGATGCTCCCTGCAGGTGAGTTGTCCCTGCTTTTTTCTTTTTGGTCCTCTTTGCTGAGGTGAGCCACCTTCATGCAACAATGGACTTTCCAGTAGGGCTGGATCTGTGTTTTGAGATCTGGCTTCCAGCCCATATCAAATCACGGCATCCAAATGTTTATATATCCATATAACTTCAGAATCACCCATTCTCTTTTACTGCAGCCTTAGCCAACCTAGTACTTTCCAATTGGCTGGGACTGATGGGACTTGTGGTCCAAAACAGTTGGAAAGCACTAGGTTGGCTGAGGCTGTTTTACTGGTTCATAGGAATTTTAACTCTTGGCCTGTGATAGGAAATTCTTATTGCTGAGCTGCTTATTGAGCAAGGTACAGTGGCTCACTCATTGCCAAATTCTACAAGATTTGCCACCCCCCCCCCAGTGAACTGGTTCAAACTGTTGGGTGGAGTAAGAGGCAAGGGAAGAAGGGTGCAAGTGCTTGGCTTGTATTCAGCTCACGACACACCTTTGTCTGTTTGGGCCCCTCTGTTCTTATCTGCAAGAGAGAGGAGGCAGCTCAGAAGAATATTAACCTGTCAGGCAACTATGCTGTAGTGTAGAAGATGAAGTGCTTCTAAATTGTCATATGAGATGCAGCAATTTGACCTAAAGAGTGAATCTTGTTGAGTTTGGGAGGGGGAAGAATGATCGCTCAACTATGTTTTGGGTTGCACATCTGCAGCCTTGCTTTGTAGGTGTGCTTCTGTCAACACTGTGACATTTGCCTTTTTTTAGTTGGCTTAAACAAGTGCAGGAAACAAAGCACACAAAACATAAGTTGGCACGCCTACTGATCCTGAAGATGATGCAACATACTGGCAAGTGTGTGTTTGTTTGTTTGTGTGTGTGTGTGTGTGTGTGTGTGTGTGTAAAGAATCCATGCCCACGTCCAGCTCTCTTGCATGTGGCAATCAATATGTGCTTGTTGTGGGAGGGACTAGCCCGCATCGACTTGCTTCTTATTTTATTGCAATGGTTATTGTAGCATATAAGCAAGAGGGAGAGGGGTGGGGAGATGTGATGGGAAGCTTATAAAGCTACTAGCGAGGCGGTGAGAACAAACGAGGAGTATTATTCATTCTCAAACTGTGAACATTTGAGGTCGAGCCCCTGCAATTGATTAGCCAGCAGGTTTCAACAACCCCAAAGAAAAAGTCGTCATACGGTGCATAATTAATCTGTTGTACTTCTGTTTCCAGAGTCATGTGGTGTTAGTCAGAAGCATAGCTGGCTTTTAGAAGAATTAGGACACAAAGTTTTTCAGACACTACTGGCAGAAGCAGAGTTCATGGGCAAAGCACCTCTGACTGATGGATGCGAGGAACAAATGGCTGGTGGACATTGCCAACAGCTTGGGAACTTCCTTGTGGCATATCCAGCTGGCAGCTTAGGTGGAATGTTGTGAATCGGATGATTTAGTTGCTCCATGGAGTAATAATGTGCCGAGTGAAATTGCATGTGAGAGCCAGTGTAGTGAGGTGGCTAGAGTGTTGGACTTAGACCATGGAGACCCTGATTCAAATCCCTGCTCAGTTATTAAGCCCTCTGGCCTCACTTACCTTCTATGTCTGCTGCAGGGATAGCCTCATGGATTCCAGATAGCATGAAAAGCATCCGGGTGGAAATGGGTGGTGGTTGCTTTTGAGCGAAATATTGTGACAATGAAGTGGGTGTGGGTGTCACTGCAATGCTTAGGCCAATAAGGACGGAAATTCCATTGAACTTAGTAAAACTTTGGGTTGTATTCAACACAGCACTAAGGTGAATGTTACATCAGAGCAAGGATGTCTCCTTGCACCATGGAATGTTCTTCCCCTTCCTCACCCTAAATCTGTTCTAAGCTTTCCACCCAAACCTCTGGAACAGATTTCGGTTGGGCACGGAGTACGCATGCGCAGAGCAGAGGAGAGAAATCCCTTTATGCTAGCACAAAGCGCTAGTGTAAAATGTTAGTGGAATGGGTTGAAAAGGGCTCCCCACTCCTGAGTAGAGGGGCAACTACTCGGTTGTTTGTCTCAAGCAACTTGCCCAAAGGTTTGAACCATAAGCAGGGATGCTCCAATATTGCAGATCATTAGGGAGCTGCACAGCATAGTCCTGCTGACTGGGGCTGATGGGACTGGTTGTCCAAAATATCTGGAGGACCCCTGGTTGGTCAAAGGCTCTTTTAAAGCATCAAGTCATAATAAGGAGCAGGTAGGTGGCTTAGTATGTTGTTAGCTTCCTGGGCTGTTCCCAGGGTCACAGATAAAGTGAGCACAATTAGCAAGGCATTCAAAAGGTACACAGGGCTGGGAGAGCAATGGGTGCTACAGATGAGGGGGATGAAGGATCAGGGAAGTTGCATGAATGGACTGGTATGGAAATCCTGAGGATGTAATTCAGCCTGGTCCAGCTTGGAACAAATCCACCCCTCTTCATTTCTTTTCTTCACTACTGAACATGGGCTGTGAGACAGGACAGATGATGCCAGTTGAGTTGAGACTCCTAAGTCCTGATCTGCACATGCGTGCAGCATCACTTGATTTTTCAGCACTTCGGCGATCACAGCAGGAGGAGTTCATTGTAGCACAAAGCAGAGCGCTCCATCAGTGCAAACATTTCTGCTTGCCTGATGGAATGGTTTTCCTGGTCCTCCTTTTGCAAGCTGTCCTGAGGGTTCTCCTGACCCACTGAGCCAATTTTGGGGGGTGCAGGGTGCGAGCATGGGGAGGGGAAGCTTATTGTGATGATGGAAATCCTTGCATGTTATCTCCTAGCAGGTCATGTTAGTTGAATCCTATCTAGTATTTTTGATTATGAAGGGCAACTGAATGCATGAACCAGATGTGATGTGAAGAAACCCAAAAAGTTATTTGTGTAGTGCTAATTTCTGGGAGGGGTCATTAATACACACTAGTCATCAATTTATATTGCAGTGGTCTAGTGTTGAGCATGCATGTGTGAACCAGTCCTTAACAAGAGGCAGTGGAATGTATGAACTGACTCCATTGAAAAACCGTTTGCATTTTGAAGTGATGTGTAGAGATGTGAAAGATCTATG
The DNA here is from genome assembly GCF_965113315.1 of Podarcis vaucheri. Classification (NCBI taxonomy): domain Eukaryota; kingdom Metazoa; phylum Chordata; class Lepidosauria; order Squamata; family Lacertidae; genus Podarcis; species Podarcis vaucheri. The sequence goes on along the minus strand of NC_138764.1, from coordinate 64,650,956 downwards.
TCTGGTGCTGTGTTTCTTGTGACCTGCTCACACATCACTTGATATTGTAGTCACCAAACAGGGCTTGTTCAAACTCCCCTTCACTAGGTATTGGAAGTTGCATTGTATTGGAAGTCGACTGTGTATAGGCAAGCTTTCATGCCAGAATTCCTTCTTCTAATTTAACTTTGTTGACAACCAACAAAAACCAAAACAAACGTGCATATTACACAGGGATGGAATGAATAAACTGTTTCCCTAGATATTGTTGGACTCTTAACTCCCATCAGTCCCAGTCAGCATGGCCAATAGTCAGGAATGGTGGGAGCTGCAGTCCAATGTCTGGAGGGTGCTGGAAAAATACCAGTGGCACATTACAGCCCCACATGCATTACAAAAAGAGAGCTCAAAGCACGACCACAGAGTTATTGTGAGAACCTTTTTGATATATGCCCAAAGTGATAAGAAAGGAGAATGGTATAGTTTAGCTTTCTCTCTGAAGCACTCTAGGGTTGGTGCCCATATTTTCGTGCTAAGATTGTGCCCATCTTGTATTGCATGTATCTCTGTTCCTCCCTTTCAGATGGAAAGGAATCAGCAGAACTAAGCCACTCAATAATGGCTGTACACACTCACGGCTTTGTAATATCAGAATAGTCAGTCATGAGTTTGAGGCATGTGAACTGCAGCAAAGGTCATGTGGAATCTTGCAAGACGCGTGCCTCATTCTTTCCTCTGACTGTTCTGGTGCTATAAAGGCGCACCTCTGCGGCCCTTACCTGGCTGCAAAACCAAGATTGGAGAGGGAGGGGGAAGGTAAATTAAGAAGTGATCTGAAAAAAGAATGCCAGGGGGAGGGATGATATTTTGGCCCTCTGGTGTTGCTCATCTCAGATCTATCACTCACTCCCGGAAGCACAAAAATATCTGCCTGGTTTCTTTAAAACTGGGACAGGAGCCCAGCTTACAGTAACCGGTTCATTCTAGTTTGTGCCTTAATATTACATAGCCTGAAGTCAAATTACTACAGAGGAGAGAGTAGACAGAATTCAACCTACACTTCACAGGGGCCAAAGCGCCTTATGTCACCTTTGTGCAAGGCTTGTCTTGGCTTCACGAGGATCTGTCAGATTTTTTAGCATAATGTTTCCTTTCTTGTGAGATAATGACCTGATTCTTGGTCAAGGTAACTTAGCCTCCCGTTGCCTTGACTAATCCAGGAAAGGGTGGAAGCTGAGTCAGCCATACCTCAGCACTTAATTGGCACAACTTAATTAGTAGTGGTTTCCCCACTTCCTTTGTATGGTTTAAGAGCCTTGTTTTTGTATGCATGCATGCTGAGCTCAGCGTGATCACAGGATGGGTCCTCCAAGGAATGTGGCAGGACGGCTGCCATTCAGATTAGGGGTACCGCAGAAGCTTGCATGGTTCAGAATTTCTACTGAGATATTTTTAATTTCACAGCCATTTTAAGCAAGAAGTGAGCATTCAGTTCACAAATTCAGCCATGTGCAGCAGGTTTGGTGAACTGACACTTGCCAATGAGACTAAGTTCCGCCTCTTTACATTCAGACACAGGAGAGCTTGTTGAGTAGGTAGCAGAAATACGATACCAACTAGTAGGGCAAACCCCTTCAAACTCCCCAGGAGTTAGACTTACACAGGAAGGCATAGCTGCTATACCAGTCCTTCCTTTCTGCTGGGCAGGTTCTTCTGAGACTAGGAAGAGTCACTACTTCCCCTCACTCCTGGTCCCAGCTGTTCATTAGGGTCAAAGGCATTGTGCTTCTGGTGATGGGAGGGAAGGAGGGAACAGGTGAGGGGCCTCAGGGCTGAGCAGTGGTCTTCCAGATGTATGTAAAAACAGGGCCATTTTGAAGATCGAAACCAAGACCTGAAGTCAATGTGATCCCAACAACCAGCACTGGGATCTAAAAGCAGATAAATTGCAGTGTCTGACAGGTTCCATCCATGACCATCTAAGTTCTGTCCTGGCTCCATGCAAAATCTGACTAAATTGGCAACGTAAAATTCAGGTCTATGGGGACATCAGTGCTTCCATTTGCTGTTGTTCATCTCTTTCCTGAAACCAGCACAGAAATCAAGCAGGAGGGAGTGGGGCTAGTAGGAGACGCCTTGTGGGGCTGCACTGGGAAGCCTCCAACTAGGGTTCTATCAAGTCCAGGGACCAGAAGTTCTCCACCTCTGTTCTAAAGGGCCAATATGCCCATACTTCTTTTTTAAGCATTTTGCTCACTCAGTTCTTACATCACCAAGTTTTTACATCTTCCTTATTTCTTTATAAACACTCTATTATCACATTCCACTCTTTTTGATCAAGTGGATCCCAGAGCAGTCTTACTTGTCAAATTTTCCACTCTGTTCATTCATCAGGATTTTAAGCATGGATTCCTAATCTTCAGACTAAGAATCAGGATGGCTGGAGGAGGGGGGGGGGAGGATGGCATAGGCAGATTTCCACTGGGTCTGCAGAGTTTTCACATACCACTGTTACCTACAGGGACAACAGAGGCAAAACACACTCAGAGAGAAGGAGGGACCAATTCCAGTCTGCAGATTAGAGCTGTGGCTCCCCCAAATGGTAAAGATGGGCCTTATACTCCCTAAGCCTACTTGTGAGTCTCCTCTCCTCTTCTCCTACTTTGCACCCGGATGGCTTTACAGGAGCTCTGTGCTCCTGAGCTATAAGCTTAGCCTAATTCTATAATTGTGTAATTCCTCTGCATGACATTGCACTATGGGACACCCTTGCTGTGGAGGTGGCAGACCTGCAGGCGGATAAGCAGCTGATGGACTTGACCTGACAGTTCGGCACAGCTAATGTGAACTTGGGTCACAGAAAAGACCCCCAGCATCCCTTGGCCAGGACTGCACAGCTGAGCATTAAGGCTGAGGCTCCGCTGGGGGAGGGCGCTCCCTGGAGAGGCTGGCATCCTCCCAACTCTTGCCACCAGGGACAGATACAGCATGGAGAAGCTTCACACGCATCCCATGTGCTTGCATCTTAAACCACAGAGTCCTCCTGTGCTTCAGGAGCTAGTTATTTGGTGGAGATCTTCACAGACAGTGGTACCTCAGGTTACAGATGCTTCAGGTTACAGACTCCGCTAACCAAGAAATAGTACCTCGGGTTAAGATCTTTGCTTCAGGATGAGAACAGAAATCGTGTGGCGGCGGTGCAGCGGCAGTGGGAGGCTCCATTGGCTAAAGTGGTGCTTCAGGTTAAGAACAGTTTCAGGTTAAGAATGGACCTCCAGAACAAATTAAGTTCTTAACCAGAGGTACCGCTGTATTTCCTTCTCTGAGAATTGCCTCAGAGGAAAGGGACCCAAGTGCTATGCCTGTGTAGCTGCCGGCATTTCGGAAATCTAAAAACTGTTGATTGCAAGGCTCTTTCCCCCTCCAACCTAATCTGATGCATGCGCTACATTTCCATATGAGCACGTTGTGTGTATTTTGTAATGTGAGAAACAGCATACTGCTTTAATTCCATACACTCCTGCTTTGATGCAAATCTTAGGAAGCAGTTGGGGGATCAGACTTATACCGGAATGAAAAATACACTGGCACTGCCATGTGCATCCCCAAATATAAAAGCCATGCATCTGAATATATCAAAATGGGGCCACAATTTTGGTGTACCTTCTTAGCTACCAGCTGAGAGGCCCTCTGTCCCTGCTGATTTTAATGTTTTTTGACAGCACATTTTCCTATTCACCCTCACTTTTTCTTTTAGCTTAGCTTGAGGCTGGGCTAGTAAGACAGTGAACTGGGAAGGGAAAGGAAGAGGGTGGGGCAGCTGGCAGCCAGCGCTTTGGCTTCCAGCCTCCCCTGGAAAACTCTTCAGGATGGACCCAGCCTGCCATGCTTGGGGGATGGACTAGCAGGCAGTGTCCAGGGGGTGCTTTGCCTGTCTCTTGTGGGTTCTTGGGAGAGTTGGGTAGTGTGTTTTGTTTGGTGCGTGTATGTGTTTTGGGGGTGAAAACGTCTGTTTGTTTTGGGGTGATTTTGTGAGCAGGTGAGTTGGGCTGTGTGTATCACCTGTAGAGACATTTAGGGGTGGGTGTGCTTTGCCAATTTATTTTGGCCTGGGTTTTTTATTTTGCTGTTTGGGGGAGGGGGTTAGGTTTGTGTTTTGCTTGAGGTTTTTTGTACGGGTGTTTCCTTTGTGGGTTTTAGTTTTGGGTGTGTGTGTTGCATCTTTGTTCCAGGTTTTTTTTAAAGTGTTCTGCCTACTTTTGGGGGGTTGGTGGTTGTATTTGTGTTCTTGTTATTTGCTCTTCATTGCTTTTGCAGCCCGCCCCACTGGCAGCCCTTGTGACTATGCAGTCCCCCACATGGCACCCATTTCATTGTGGTGCCGATGACAGTTTCTCAGATTTCTGAATGTGCTCTTAGATAAAAAAAAGTTGGGGACCCCTGCCCCAGAGTCTCTTTCCCCAAACTGGTTGCTGGGGGTGCATGCTTTTTGGGGATGGGTGGGAGGTAGATAATGATTTTGAAAGTTTTGGAAATCCAGGTAGCCAAATGTATTTACATATTTCGTTACTTTGGATTAATCATATACTGCTTTTTAAAAATAGTTTTAAAAAATGGTTTGCAAAAGCAAACCAAAATATAACAATAAAAACAAAGCTTAAAACAGATCAAATATAAAACAAATATAAAATCCCAGCAGTGTTTGAACTGGAAACCAACGTTTAAAACAACAGAAATCCATTATAAAATGCCTTCCAGGACAATAATTTTTTTCCAACACCTGCCTGAAAACAGGAACAGAGGAAGCTGTTGGACGTCTTCATGGATAGATGGCGATAATATTAGTCCCTGTTTACAACACTAGACGGTTTTTATTACAACTCTCAGTTCCATAGGCTTTGTCAAACAAATGGCTTTTATGCACAATACAGTTGCAATGCTGGTGTGTCTCAAATAGTATTAAGCATAACCATTGCTTGTGAAATGGAGATAGTGATTAGTGGAGCAGGCTGGAGCTCATGAAGACCGTTAGTACTTGGTGCTCTCATCAGAATGCCAAATGACTGTCCCCCTCTTTCTGTGGCAAAGAGAGACTGTGTTAATTAACTCTGTGCTGCACGAAATTAATGTTTTTTCAGCACTGTGAACATGCAAAGTGCTATATAAGTGCCTTCCTTTATTGCTGTTATTAAGAGAGCACTCTGCCTCCCATAAATGGCACCTCTTTACTGTTCTCCTGCCAAACAGTGAGAGTTGCTGCCAGCTGGGTGTATTTTCTTGTTTGAATGTTTTCTATTGTAGCACTGATTGGTGATGGGGCACTGTTGTCATTTCAAGTTGGCACAGTAAATGGGTGGCACCCTCCTCCAATGAAACACTTGTGCTGGGATTGCATAGAACCAGGGATATGCCAGCATATGCCATATGTAATGTTGTTCAAATATTCCATTCCAAAATTTTCCTCCCCACAAAAAAAGAGGAGGAACATGGTGGAGACAATAGGGCCAGGACACTGTGTGCTGCAAGTAGAAGTATTATACTGACAAATGGAAAAACCTTAGGCAGAGTCCACTGCTTTCTAGGAGCTACTTTGTGCATTACATTTTTATTTTAGGGTTAAGGAAGCCATGGTCCTCCAAATGTTGTTGGGTTCCGACTCCCATCAGTCATTGGCGATAGAGAAGATGGGCATTGTAGTACAACAACATCAGAATGGCTGCAGCTCAGCCCCTAAGATGTTTTAAGTATACATTAGAAAAAGCTGAGACAGTTGGTTTTTTTTGCATGTAGCTTTGTTTGTTTGTTTGTTTGTTTTACAAAGCCTTGCACTGTCCGCATATATTCAGCAGGGAGGCAGGTTAGGCTGCAGCTGAATCAAGTGTATTCCTGGATCCTGCATTAGGGACAATAATTGGTGACAGGCAATGTGATTTCTATCAGAAACACCAATCCCTAAAACCTTTGCACTAAAGAACAAAGATACTGTTGCTCTGATTATGTGCATAAATAATATCGTTCTGTCCATGAGCAGCAGCGTGCCTTGGCTCCATGTGCTCATCCTTCTCCTCTGGCACAGCTGTGATGAGAAGATTGGATACTTTCAGTTCCTGTTTAAAGGAAGCTTCTTATTACATACTTTGGTTAGTCTATGGTTTGTTTAAGCAAGCCAGGATCATACTGTCCTGGAGATGGGGAGGGGAGAGAGAGTCCAGGGGTCCAAGGCTCCTGACTGCTCATGTCCATAAGCTAACATCCACACTGGGCCCACATCCTGATTCAGGAGTGATCACAAACCGTGGGTTCTCTGATTAAATGCAGAAGCCATGGCAAACCCTGTCCTTGCTTACCCCGTTCAGTTTCCTCCTTCCTTCTCCCACATTTTCATCAGTGGATTGTATCAGACTGCAGCATCCCTTTTCTCTTAGTGTATTAACAACCATATATTGTCAATAAACCACAATATTAAACCAGCATCAAAATGTTTTGTGTGTGGCAGTATACAACTATATATGAATGAAGCGGCTCTAGTACCATAACTGCTCAATTATTCCATTTGTCCATCCAATTCTCACTGGTGCAGGCTGGGCGAAGTGCCAACCTTCTCCATCAATACGTTCTTTCACTTCCTACTGGCAGCAGGGACTGCTTTTCTTCCAGGCCATGCCTAGATTCCAAGGTCTTGCCTCTTGTACATTCTGCCAGGAAGATCATCTTGTTTAGGAGCTATCAGAGCCCAGCTACCCAAAGCTGTGTCCGGTCAGAGAGGAATCAGAGTTTTGGGGGTGGGTGTGCAGGAAGTTCCTAGTTGACTGTTCCAAATGTCAAAGGCCACTAAAGCACCCCACTCCAACCTACAAATGTCACAAAGATGCATTGGCCGAATCCAATTTTTTAAAATGCCATGCCTCATTGCAACATTCAGCCTACTTCCTGCTCAGCTTTAAAGCTAGTCCTTGAACCTGCAGATGGGTGGCCAGGCTTTCTTTATCCTCTGCAGGAGTGGGAGGGTGCTCTTGTAGGCGAATGGCAGCTAATAAGACACAGTTGGCTAGTATATCCCTGCAACAGAAGTGCTTCTTTTATGGGGGAAGGTGTCTTGATTTCCCACAACATATGAATAACGAATTGACTGTTCATTGTTCTAAAAATAAATGAAACAGAAAGGCTCTAAAAATTAAATTACGGAAAATGGATTTGTGTGGATTTTCCTTCTGCCACAGAGGCCATACCACTAATTATGTTTGTGGAATGCTAATCATAGTGAGGAACTTGAAGATAAGATGTAATAGGGATGAGATTATTATAAAGGACCATGTTGTATTAACACAGGAGATGCTGGGAAGGCACATCTGCAAGTAAATTTAAACCTCAAGTTGAAACAGGGATTACTTGCTTTTCTAGCTCTTAGTTCCAGGTTCTAAGGCGCGGGACTTTGCCTCATTCTTGCTCAGGAGAACCTGTCCAAGACTTTTAGCTGCACGAGGGGAAGCAGCAAATAGTTCTCCTTCCTAACCATGCCAACTGCCAGCCTGGGCTAAAGAGGGAGAAAGTTCCTTACTTCCACAGTTGGAAGGAACTCTGAGAGTTATCGAGTCCAATCCCCTGCAATGCAGGAATATCAACTAAAGCATCCATGACAGATGGCCATCCAACCCCTGCTCAGAAACCTCCTGGGAAGGAGAGTCCACCACCAAAATATCTACTGGGTCTTGCAAGTAAAAAGTTGGGGCAGGTGTGGGGGGGGGAGGGAGAGGGGGAGGCTGAGGCTGAGGGAAATGAAGAGAGGTAGTTTTGGTTTTAATATGGAAAAGAAAGAGAACTGAGAATTTAGCAGCTGTTAGCTGAAAGGAGGGAGGAAAGGCTGAAGCCTGGAGACTGCCCAAGTCCATTTCCCAGGGATCTTCCCTCTTGCCTTGTAGGAATGCCTGTTTGTCTCCACTTCCATTCTCCCCGTACATTTGTAAATAAAGCAAATATTTCAAGGACACCATATGTGTCTCCAGAATGCTTTGATCCAAACACAACTAATTTTAGGAGTGCTGCACCTGGAGCTTCTTACCCTCTGGGGATGTGTGGAATAACACAGACACTGTTGCTGCATCCTGCAGTCTCTTGGTGAGATAAGTCTGCAGTTCTGCAAAAGACACCTGTAGCTCAGGGATGGCCACAGCCCACATGTCTTGCTGTCAGTCAAAGCACAAGCAGCTTGCCTTTGCTGTGCTGTATTCCCGTGGGAACCTGCCACTGTTGACGTGCCTGGGAGGTGATAGAAGGTGAGAGGCATATCCCACCCATGGGTGTGCACCTGTCAGTCCTGCAGGCAGCCCACCCACCTGCCTTGCCATGTGGATCCATGGCCTTGACCTGTACAGCAGAGCTGTCCTAAGCCAACATTACCCAAACCATCCCAGAAATTCTTCAGTGGATTACACCGCGGTAGCAATGGCTACAAATTCATTGCTGACAAATGCAGCCAACTCTTGGTCTCTGTTTACCCCTATGAATTCCATCAATAAGAAGACATTCATCTTTAAAGGGAAAAGGGGGTCACGAAATGCAAGGCAAGATGAAATGTTAGTTTGGATGGTTCACTTCTGCCTCAAAACTTTCGTGTGTGCTTATCCCATCTGTATGCCTTGGGGATTTCTTTTGGGGCTGTTTTCTGACCTTTGCAAACTGCTATTTTAGGGAAGAGGTTAGGAGGGTGCCTGATATCTCCTTTTTATTATTAGGCTGGGAGAGGCATTTGGAAGCAGATATTTCTTCTTCTGAGCCTTCAAGCTGCTGTTCCCTTCTAGAGAGTGCTAAGCTCAAACATGCATAAATGTGCAGGTCAGAGGGGCTCTTTACGTCCCTGATCTGCTGCCACAAGAACATCACTGCCCTGGGTGATTTAGAGGTCCCTGTGCAATGCAACTTGCTCTCTTCATGCACCCCCTCACACCGGTTTGCCCAAAGGGTTGGGGAAGAGCCCTGAACAGATCTGGGGTGTGTGTGCATGGGAATGTGTGGAAAGAGGAAGTCCTATTGTACAGGTGGAAGTCCTTGCAAGTAACAGGACAACTTAATTTGATAGAACGCCAGGTAAATTTGGCTGGCTTCTAGGCAGCTGTCCTTAATGGCCCCTTGCTACACTGAAACAAAACTAGAAAGCCAGGTTACCTTGGCATTGCAGTGATGTTACAACAGATGTGCAGACCCAGTGAAAAAGTTTGGCATCATGAAATGCATGTTTAGATCCATGCTGCCAAAGATCCGCATTGAAATACACCTGGCTTGTAGTTTAGTTGTGTTGATCATGTGAAATGATGCTTTATTTTTCAAGTCTTCTACATGAAAGTCCCTCATTTATTTATGTACAAAATAAACCAAAGATAAAGAGCATAAAGAAATACTGTTACAGCAAGTTGAAAGCAGAGTAAGGTTGGACATTATCATTGAACTTGCTGTTCTAAAACAGTACCCATTTCATCTCCATAAACCTTAAAGTTTTAAATTTGAGGAGAAGGGTTGTAGCTCAGTGCTAGTCACCAGTTCAGTCTCCAGCATCTCCAGGTAAAGTTGGGAGAGAACCTTGTGTGAAATCCTGGAGAGGTGCTGCCAGTCAGTGCAGACAATATTGAACTTAATGGACCAAAGGTCCAATTACAGAAGTGTTCAGCCTCAGCACAGTTCCTTAAAAAAACTGAACAAATTTGGGGTCTACCTAAAAAAAGCTCAACAATTTTGGGGGTGTCCTGGTTTTTTAGTTTTTGAAATATGGCAACCCTATTCTGTAGTTCTGTTTTGGTGGGTTCCTCGCATGCTTGGCTGGGTGTGTGTGTGGAAATGTGGCATCTGCTGAGTTTATTCATTGTTTCAAAGCATCAGATGTTGAGAGTCAAAATATCCAGGGTCCTGGGCCTTGGAAGAGTTGTTGCATAATAAACAAAACAGGGAGGGGAAAAGCCCTCGCGGCAGTTCAGGTTCCTCGTGTTTGGCTCCTGTTCTTTTGAGCAGCGTTGTGTATTCTTTCAGGTTGGCTGAGCAGCCGTGATGAGCGATTCCATTTTGCAAACTCAAGCAGCCGTCTCTTCTGCCCACCCCGCCTTTCCCCTCCCGCTTTCCCCTCTTGTCAACAGGAATCCTCTGCCAGCTTTTTATGAGACAAACTGTTTGCTTTGGTGTTTTTCTGAATCGGAAAGATTGTCTTATTTGGAAACAACAAGCAACTGTTGGGATGGGAGGGTAATGAATTTTTTACAGCTCATCAGCACGAGGGACCGAGAATGCGGTCAGGAGAGCCAGCCATGGCACAGCTTTGCCAGTGGCTTGGCGTCTTGACTGGAAGCCTCTCTCAAACCTTTGACAACTCCTGTTCCTTTTTTGTCTAGCTGTGGGCTCCCCCAGCCCAGCTGTGAATCTCAGATCTACCAGAGATCATACCCTTTCTTTGTCCTAAATCACACCCCTCCTTCAAGAAGACTGCTTTTTATTTTCTTTATTTATGATTGGTCCCTTACCTTTCCTGCCCTGGCCACAGTGATCCATGCAATGGTCACCTCCAGGCTTGACTATTGTAACTCGCTCTACATGGGGCTGCCCTTGAAACTGTCCCAGAAACTCCAGCGGGTGCAGAATGCTGCAGCGAGGCTCCTCACGGGGTCCTTGCCATGGGAGCATATTCACCCAGTGCTCTACCAGCTGCGCTGGCTCGCTGTGGAGTATAGGGTCAGGTTTAAGGTGCTGGTTTTGACCTTTAAAACCATATGCAGCCTAGGACCCTCGTACTTATGGGACCGCCTCTCCTGGTATGTCCCACAGAGGGCCCTAAGGTCCATGAATAATAAGTGCTTGAAGGTCCTGGGCTCTAAGGAAGCCAGACTATCCACCACCAGGCCCAGGGCTTTTTCAGTGACAGCTCCGACCTGGTGGAATGCTCTGTCCCACAAGACTAGGACCCTGCAGGACTTGATCTCCTTCTGTAGGGCCTGTAAGACAGAGCTATTCCATCTGGCCTTCAATTTGAATTAGCCTGATCCTCTATTCCCTTTCCCCTTTCCTCTTCTGTGAAGAAACCCTTTCTGGGACCCCACATTTAAATTCTTCCCTGGTCTCCTTGCTGGCCCTAGTAGGATCATTTGGTGTCTACTGACTGGGGTTTTTCCTCTATCTCTCAAAATGATCCCTGAATTTTAGAATTTTATTGATATTGATGCTGCATTTTATGTTGTATTTTATGCTGTTTTTAAGTCACATTTTAATTTGCTGTTAGCCACCCTGAGCCCGGTTTTTAAACTGGGAAGGGCGAAGTATAAATAAAAATTTATGATGATGTTTATATCCCACCTTTCCTCAAGGAGCTCAGCTCAGCACGAGTAACCAAGTGTAAGGTGTAGTTGATCATAGGTCATTACACTGTGGCTCATTTCTGTGTCTGTGCTGCCCATGACAATGGGCAGCTCAGCATTTAGTTCTGGGGTCAGCAGTGTGGTGTGTTTGGGCAAAGTGGTGCCCTTGAGGACTTCCCCTGGTGCCTTCAACATTTCCTCGTGAGGGTGGTTGTATTCCTTCCCACTGTCTGAAAAGTAAAAAGAAACAAAAGCTGGAAGAATGACTCTCTTTCCCACTTCCTCTTTCAGCTCTATGTGATTTTTTTAATAGTTAAATTGGCACCTGAGTTAATTGGCTAGCTAAACAGAAATCTGAGTTCCTGAGCAGGCAGGAGGGAAAAGGGGGCAATTTGGGATACAGTGGTACCTCGCAAGACGAACGCCTCGCAAGACGTAAAATCCGCTAGACGAAAGGGTTTTCCGTTTTGGAGGCGCTTCGCAAGACGAATTTCCCTATGGGCTTGCTTCGCAAGATGACAGCCCATAGGGAAATATCCGGGACAGCGGGGAAGCGCAGCGCGTCTTCCCCACTGTCCTCGGACCTCCTCCGAAGCTAGGCGGTGGGGCGGGAACGCCTCCTCCCGCCGCCGCCGGGCTTCGGAACGATGCTCCGAAGCTGGGCGGCGGGGAAGGAACACCTGCCCCCGCCGCCCGGCTTCGGAGCATCGTTCCGAAGCCGGGTGGTGGGGAGGGAACACCTGCCCCCGCTGCCCGGCTTCGGAGCATCGTTCCGAAGCCGGGCGGTGGGGAGGGAACACCTTCTGAAGGCGGGCGGGGGGCGAAAGTCTTTGCTCCCCCCTGCCTGCCTGTCCCGGAGGGCTTTTGAAGGCAGGCGGGGGGGGAGCAAAGACTTTCGCACCCCCGCCCGCCTTCAGAAGAGGTCCAGGACCTCTTCTGAAGGCTGGCGGGGGGCAAAAGTCTTTGTCCCCCCTGCCTGCCTTCCCAGGGGCTTTTAAATCGCCCCGGACAGCGGAGAAGTCCTCCGCTGTCCCGGGGCGATTTTAAAATGCCGCCCGCCAGCATTTTAAGATCGCCCGGACAGCGGAGAAGTCCTCCGCTGTCCCGGGGTTTTTTAAAATGCTGGGGGTGGGAAGAAAAGCCCTTGTCCCCCCCCCCAGCCTTCAGAAGAGGTCCGGGGACAGACTGTCCCCGGACCTGGTCTGAAGGCGGTTTCCCTAGGAACGCATTAATTGATTTTCAATGCTTTCCTATGGGAAACCGTGCATCGCAAGACGAAAAACTCGCAAGACGAAGAGACTTGCGGAACGAATTAATTTCGTCTTGCGAGGCACCACTGTACTGTTGAGGGGGAAAGCAAATGGAGATTAAGTGGGGTGCATGAATCAGAGGGCAGAAAGAGGGACTGGAGTCAGATAGAAAGTGTATGCATGTGCGCGTGTGCGCACACACACACACACACACTTGAGATCTAGTAAAACTGTACATTTTCACTATACATTTACCGCACTGTACAACTGTACATTTCCTCCCATGGACTGTCTCAACTGACTGTAAAACTCATGGATCTGGTGCTGCCTATCACTGCCATGGCACAAAAACACGATTGGTAGTGTGGATCTTTCCCTCCCCCACAAGGGATTCTCTCAAAACCACCATCAAGTCATAGGTCACCTCTGTGTCTACAATTGTGTTCTGTGATTTGCTGCTGGTTTTGCTACCACCCTATGGAAAAATCATGAATATCCAGGGGGATTTGTGCCATAAATCAATCTGGCAGGCACCAGATTGACTATTTTTTTCCTGTGCAGTCTACCAATGTGAGCTTTAATTTGATGCTGATATTGGAGGATCCGATGCAATATAATGCAAATTCAAGAAGATCCATTTTAATTCTACAGAATCTTTGCTTTTCCATGGTGGTCTGGGTAAAATATATGTATGGGATTATCCTGCTCTTTCCAGGGAAGAGGTCCGTGCTTTAATGCTCCATGTCTGAGCATCCCGACCTCTGAGCTTTTTCCACAAGAACTCCCTCTTTAAAGCTGAATCAGAGCAAACATCAATTCAGCTTTTCTGCAGACTGACGTTTGCTACAGTTGAACTTTATAGAGCAGGTATTGTGGGGAAAGCTCTGGAGCAAACAAGGGCACTCAGACATGGAGCTTTAAATTGCCTGGAAAAAGCAGAAGAAAGGTGTGTATCTTTTCTTTCTTGGGAAGGAGAGGAATCTGAGGGAGTAGGGTGAGAAGAAACCAGATGGGGTGATGCCCATGGCCTTTTTCCAAAATGCGTAATGTGCCGTCAGTTCCAAATTGGTGGGAGAGACCACAATTTGCCAGTGAGCAGATTCCTTCTCCATAGGGAGGAATCAAGGTCTCCAAACCATAAGGCAATAAATTCTTCTTTCCCAGACAGAATAGCTGAGATGGAGTTAAACAGCCTGTTCCTCGTTGTGCCTGAAATCCCAGGTCAGGAGGGCAAGACCTTGCATGCCAGGACTGTGGCCTTGGGGGTAGAGGGGAACCTTTGAGAGGCACGTTCCTTCCCCAGCTTCTTTTCTCAGGAGGGAGAAACAGATAAGAGCTGTTGATCATCCCACACCCAACTAGCATATTAATAAGCATTGGTCAGTCTTGTTAGGAACTGGCAGAGACAGACAGCCTTCAGTTGACTTTCAGGTGAGCATATTGTGTTTGTCCTCTAGGAATGTCTCAGTGATGTGACAGGCTGCTGTCTCGTTGGCAGGACTGCGTTCTCACATCCCACTTTCAGTTCCTGAAAATAGTATTCTATTTAGATTGCACATGTAGATGTGTAATTCCCTGAGCGTGCTAAAATTAGTATGTTTGTATTTCCCCCCCAGCACTCTGATGTCTTTTTCTAAAAATGTAAATCTTGTGAGTTGTTGTGTCTTGCAATCAGTCCATCCATCCACCAATCTCATTATTATGGTCAATTACCAGTATTCAAAAAGGAAGTTTGTACAAATATAGAAAATAATAGCAGATGAAAGAAAATAAAAAATGCAGCTATAAAAATTACAAGTATCTGTGTCATGCAATAGAATGCCAGGCATAGAAATTATGAGTTTACTAAAATTAGTCCCTGGTGAATTTTACATGAAGCAGCGCAATATGTAGCTAGCCTGGAAGAGATGAATGCATTCTGATCAGGAAGGAATAAAAAAAGCATGAAATGCACATGATCCTCCTGGGAATTTCCTTAAAAAGGGTTCAGTAAAAATGTTATATATATCATGTTAAAAAGAGCATTGCGTAAGAACATGAGTTATCAGTTCTACCTTTTCAGATTCACAGGGCCATTTACATTGACAACAGCAGATATTTTGGCAGCACTTGGAAGCAACACTAGTAGGTATTTAAATATGTTGCAAGTGGTACTGGTAATAGTATTTCTGGTACAATAAAAACAGCATCTATATCATAATGCTGAGAACTCTGGGAAAAAAGGTGGATTTTTTTGGGGGGGGAATCTCCCCTCTAGAACTGCTGATGGAAGAATGTTTAAATGCATCAGAGTAAAGGCTTTTGTCTTGCAATATACTTATGAGTATTCTAATAAAAATTACTTCCATTGCATATAACAATTATTCTTCATAATATTTCCATTCAAATGCTTTGGGCTATTAGAATTTTTTAATGTGATATTTATCCAGCACAAAAGTTAACAAGGCATAATTTTTTTAAAAAAGTTTTCTTTGCTATATATAAGCCAAATATGTCATATCAGGAATGCTAAATCAGATCCTGATTGAGTTCAGCCTTTAAAAAAAACAACAACCCTCACATTGCTATTTTATACAAGGGTCTGTATTATTTCCTCTGAAGGTTTTTGTTGATGACATATAAATCCCAAGGTTTCTAATTCTAAAAAAAACCCTCACATCTCCCTTAAAAAGTTAAAATCTGAGAGCATTGGATAAAATACATTTCCCCTTTAAAAGGTTTTTTCCCCCACCCATATCAGAGAATGACTTTCAGAAACATAGGAAATGAGGCTAGAATACTGTCTTTGGAGCCTGGTTCTGTTCACATATCACTGGTGGTGAAGATTGAGGAGTTGAATTTGGGGCTGCTAGGGGTGGGAAACATAGAAGCTTTGCTTTGAGGTTGGCATAGCCTTGGAACCATTAAGCTTCCTTGCGAGTAGCTAGTAATGACTAAGGCTAAAGGCTGAGTTACTTGAGTCTGTGGAGGGCAAGAGGCATATCTTGGAGTCAGAGTTACTGCAGGTGATAATCAATTGTTCAGTACACTGCAGTTTGAAGTGGGCATTGATTTATTATGTTCATATTATCCCACCTTTCCTCCTAGATCTGTAAGGTGGCACCTTCCCAATTTTATCCTCACCACAAGTTAAGTGAGGCTGGAGATTTAGTGACTGGCCCAAGGTCACCGAGTGGGCAGAATGGGGATTTGACCCTGGGCCTTCATTCAACTCTCTAACCATTACAGCGCAGTAACTCTTGGCAGGCTACAGGGCCTTTGTCTAAGTGCATCTGTGGCACCTTCCTAAAACTTCAGTGCTTATTTCTACGAAGTCTCCAATTTGAATAAACAACACAGTCCTGTAGTTTCACTCTGGTAAGTCCCATCCATGGTTGCTAATGGGATGTACTGTCAAGTCAGAGGAATTCAGCTTGTAGGGGGGGATATGTGTGAGAGGCTGAGAGCATCACTGTTGAAGTAATAATAATAATAATAATAATAATAATAATTATTATTATTATTATTATTATTATTTAGTTATTTATTTATTTATTTATACCCCATCCATCTGGCTGGGTTTCTGCGGCCACTATATACTTCATTCATAGGTGGTTGGATTGAAATCAAGGGTATTTAAATTAACAACTGAAATTACAGAAGAAATAAGGCCCATTTAAAGCACCAGTTTAAAGCAAAGTTCCCACTAGTGCTTTACATATTTCATATAGGACAGTGCATATTTGTTGGATAATCTGTCAAAATTAAAACTATGAGGATATGCTGTGTACAGTTGTGTGTGTGTGTGTGTGTGTGTGTGTGTGTGTGTGTCTATCATCATCTATCCTGATGTTTTGTTTTTACTAACTTTAGAAAATGCTGCATGATACACTGCTCTTTAATGGATAGCTTTGTGCATTATGAATGTCAGAAGCTAGTGCTGGTTGTTACTGGGCAAAATAGTTTATTTCTATAAGATGAAAAAGAAACATACTTGCTTGTTTATAGAGAGTAAATGTTCATAATTGGAGAGCTGTGCAAATTGCAGAGCTCAGGTAGCTAACAAGCCCCCAAATAGGAACATGCAATATCAGCCTGGCAGACACAGTACAGTAGATGGTTTTCCTAGTGATAAGCAGGATGGCCTCTCCTATAGCCAAGGGCTGGATCCCAGCACTTTTGATGACTTGCCAGTCCCTGCCCTCCAGTGGACCATGTGATCTATTGTGGCATATTTGTAATTTTGCATTATGGTTCTTCGTTCACTTAAAAAAGCAGCTTTTCCTGGCTGGGTTGAGAAGTAATATGAGATCACAGTGCATGCACTGTACTGGGGGTTCTTCCGCCCCCCGCCCTAGCCAGTTTTGGAGGTGGGGAGCTTCTTTGCAAAAGAAAAAGTCCTTGCACAGGGTTTCTGCTGATGGGGCTTCTTAGATGAATGCCACTCCAGAATTCTTTGGGAATGGAGATGTGTCTATGGGTGTTTATATGCTAATACTAGAAAGGGCTGCTCCTTTGGGCAATACGTAGCCATGGCTTCAAGTTTTTTGTTTTCCATGAGTTCTGGAGAAGTTGTTTTTCTTTAAACGGTTCCCGGGTCTTCCAAGCAATTGTGTGCAGTCCAGGCCCTTGTGCTTTGATTTGTCAACAAAAGGACTCAAATACTGAACGTCTCAAGGTAAAAGCAGTGGAATTGACAAACTGCTGTGGAGTCCTTGGCGTCAATGTCGCATGATGGAACTGCAACATCCCTGAAAACAGTTGAAATTCCAAAGTCAGATTTGTTCTTCCAAGGTATGAATCTGAGGGATTAAGTCATCAGGGATTATTGGTTCAACGGCATTCCTGATGGTCTAAGGGTACTGCCAGAATTATGGAGATTCGCCTCTAGGCTTGAGTGACAGCAAGATCTGAATATGCCAAAGAGAGAACTCTCTTTGACATATCAGAAAGAGCAGCAAGTAGCAGAAATTTAACATGCCAGCGAACAAAGCAGTAGGTAGGAAAGTGCAAGGAGGAGCTTGCAAGGAGCCTGCAGCCGCGTAGATCCAAACAGGATATACTGCATCCTTCAATGAAGTAAAAAAGCCGGCTCTGCAGTTAATTAAGGATCTGCACATCTCTCTGGCTCTTCCTCAGATATTTTATTTTCAGTGAGATAAGATAGATATAAACAGCCAGGTGGCTTAGGAGAGACCTGTGTTCCTTAGGCCTCTTTTTTAAAAAAGGGAATCAAGAGACATCCATGAATGTGTGTGCGCGTGCATTTGTGCATGTGTGCAAATGGGTGTACTCACATGTGCCAGTCCTGCAGTTAGGTAAATCTAGATTGATCTTAACAGTCTTTCAGGAAGCTCCTCTTTAGATGGTGATGTTTATTGCTTTACTTGGGAATGTGGAAGCCAGGTTTGGTACATCTGAGGACCTTGCTGCTCATTCTGAGGAGTAGTGCCCTGGACTTCTGCCTTAAAATATTACCCTAATGGTGCCACTCATGTGTGTGTGCATTTTCCCCTACCTCACAGACAAAAGACACAAAACATTTGAGCATCAACAAGTTGCCAGGTAAATTACTGTTGACTCATCTCTTGAAATAAGAGCTTGGGTGAAGCATCTTCTTTCATCTGAGCCCCCCAGATTCATTGCAAAACCAACCAAAGGCCTTCTGGCTCTACTTCCATGACCCAGGAAGGTTCAAAAGCTTAAGAATGAGAGTTTATGTGCTGTTCACTAATGGTGGGATTGCACATTCATTCTCCCTGAGCTTTTCTGTTCACCCAACAATGGTGCAGCGCAAGTGGGAAGTGTGACTTTTGCCTGGATACCAGACAGTGATTCTATAAGCCATTCAACCTGGATTACTGCTATGGCTATTTTAATGGGTATACAGAGACTTCTAAAGACACATAGAAGTGCCAGTTTGCTTTAAGCCAACTGATGAACTTCCTGCCAGCATAACACTCCAAGAGCTTCTTACCCCCTACCTTTTGAACCCCTTCAATTGCTTGCCCAGCCCCATGCAAATCCTTCTACCCTGCAAACCTGCTGTGCAGCGATTCCCAATTTAGGGAGCAGGTGAATGAAGCCCTTCCAAAAACAACAGGGGAAGATCCTGCCAAGCACATTAAGCCTGTGCCCTGTGCCAAAGGCTAGGCAGGGAGAGCCAAGCTCTGTTCTCTGTGAGGCGCTGAGACTATTTCTTTTGCTGAGTAAGTTTCCCTGGTAGGAAGTAAATAGGGATTCATGTAATGCTGGCTTGAGGAAATGCTGCAGCCTGCCTTGGCCAATAACCTTAGCCATCTCCTGAGTGTACATTCCAGAGTGGAAATACCTCCTGTGTACTTAACCCAGATTTTGCCTCATTCTTTCAAAAGTCACCAAACAGGTGTGGTTGTTAAATTGCAACTATAGTTGTACAACTGGGACAGATTCAGCAGACTGTCTTAGTATCTGCTTACAGGCTCACTGTGGAGTGGCAGTAACTTCATAGAGAGTCTACAGTCTGTACAATCTGTCCATGCAGTGAGGTAAGTGTTAGCACCTGCCTTCTGCCCATTTCTATTTGGTTTTTAGTCCCTGTATTCATCTTTATCACATGGCTGGTACATTTTGGAATAAGGCCTACAGCGCTTTGCCTATAGCAACTGGATGCCCAAATGCGGGTTGTAGTATCTTCTATATTAGTCAAGAGGGTCTTTTTAAATCTGCTTCTCATTCCAATTTCTTTGGTTGGCTAAGCTAAATTAACACACGCTCCTCTCATGGAAAAAAAAAATTAATATATAGTTGTGTAAAAGCCCATTATAAAACCATTTACACTTTCATGGGAGCCTTACAAACAAATTAATAAACTATGTTGAATCACTTATGGCACCCTTGATCTCCTCTGTTATTTCTTTTGCAGAAAGTATGAAGCCCTTTAAACTGAAATGTTTAACGCTATTTGACTGCAGTCCTGCATCAGGGATAGTCAATATGGTGCTGTCCAGATGTTGATGAACTCCAGCTCTAGTTAGTTCCAGCCAATAAGGTGAGGGATGAGAGTGTGAATATAGGAACATCTGGAAAGTACCACATTGGCTACCTCTGGCCTGCATTTGTCTGCATTTTTGTTGCACTTTCAAAAATTACTTGCACTGTATCAATACTAAACCTTAAGAGAAAAGCAAAATTCAATACACACCTGAAGAATTGTGAGATCTAGTTACAAGGCAATATTGTCCCAACCAAAAAGTACAACACAGTTACATTCCTACACTGTACGTTAATTTCAAAATTTCTATATGGGGAATTGGTTGATCATGTAGCACTTATTCAAAGCCTCTCTCCTCACCGTCAAATGTTTAAAACTCCATCTAGGTTTTCTCAACTATTTGCATGGGACTTCTTGGGAAAAAATACAGCCATAACCCAAAGCTTTCCCAAACCACAACAATTAGAAAGACCAGAACATATTACTTTGTGCTCCCTTCTTGTTCCTCTGAAAACAGTGAGGAGAAACAAAGACCCCAAATGCCACTGATCAAGCCCCCGAGAATGAACCTATGTTTCACCTATTCAAAATACAGTCTTGGGAAGGGAAACATCTGGCCATTCAGTTTTTCATAACAGTATAACAGGGAACGGGATCAGCAGTCCACTCCTAATTTCTCTGTTGGCCTTCCTGGAGGCCAACAATCTGTTACTGTCTTGGGGGGTTTGCTTACATAAATTTTAAACGCTTTAGTCAAGAATGGGACTACATGGGAGCATCTTGTGCTCCTGTCTTGGTGCTTCCATGCACAACTGGAAGCAAGTCATAAAGGGATATAATGTGACTTGTATTTCTTATGCCAACATCGCTCCTCCTTGTGTTGGACTATGACATCTCTGCAGTCTACAGTTCCCCATGCCTTTAATATAGATAGATTGGGTATCACATAGCAGGACAGAATTCTAAACAAAGATGCGCTCTCCCAAGCCTACATTCCCTGCATGTCATACTTCTGCCTCAGTGACGTCTACTCTGCTACAGAACAGAAGATGGCAGGATCCCCAAGGACGTGCTCTAGGGGGAGCTGGCTTCAGGCACTAGTCCCATTGCAGACCAACTCTGTGCTACAGTGATGTCTGCAAATGAGACCTGAAGGCTGGCAACATCAACCCTGCAATGCGGGGGAATCCCTTGCAGATGAAAGCAGTGCCTGGAGATGGGCAGTCAAGTCGTGTATGCATAGCAGTGACCAAAGGAGAAATGACTGCTGGGAGGAGAAATGCCATGGTGCATTTGCAGCAGCACAACTGGGATGCCTTCCTTTGCTCCAGCTGCAACAAAACTGATCTCTCCCACAGCAGGCTCTACAGCCACAGCAGGCACTGCAACCTTCCAACAGCTTGACCTCACTCCTCCATTGTCTCCTGAATCAGATGGATGGACAGAATCAGCATGATCCAGATCCTGAAAAGCAGTCTGCTTGGCTTTCCAAGGATGCTTCCGCAGGATCAGTGAAGAACAACTGGACTGTGGGCAAATCTTCTCTCGTTGTTTATGACAGAAATAGGAGGAAGATGTTAGCAGGGTAAAAATAAACTCTGGAAATGTCTTTCCAGGTCATCTAGTTCCACTTCCCTGCCACCATGAAAGGATTGTTCCCTCCAGCAA
The DNA here is from genome assembly GCF_965113315.1 of Podarcis vaucheri. Taxonomy (NCBI): domain Eukaryota; kingdom Metazoa; phylum Chordata; class Lepidosauria; order Squamata; family Lacertidae; genus Podarcis; species Podarcis vaucheri. The sequence continues at coordinate 64,629,777 of NC_138764.1, read as the reverse complement.
GGAAGCTTTCTCAAAAGCACTCAGATGAATTAGTTTGCCTTTTAACAATGGCCAGATTGTGGGTAAACTCCATCCGATTTTAAATGCAAACCCATGGAGCAGGCATGCTTGCTGTTTGGCTGAAAATAAATGTCAAGTAATTTTAGCAGTTCTTTGAAAGCAAGCCCCATTTAAAATGACACAGTGTGGTATATTTGAGCCAGCTGGCTCAGAATTTCTCAAGTTGAATATCCCATTGTATACAAGCATCCTGAATAACAGGGACATGGACTAGGAACTTTGGTTATCCCATGAGATCTGGGGGCTCTGTTCTTCATCCTTTGCGCGCAGAGTGGTCTGTGATTAATGACTTGCATGCAGGTTAATGCAGAGAGCCAGTGTGGCAGTGTACAGTCTGGACAGTTCACTAGGCTTGAACCACCAAAATCTGGGTTCAAATTCCTGCTCAGCTATGAAGCTTTGTTCTCAGCCTAACCTACCTCCCAGGGCTATTGTGAAGATAAAATCAGAGGAGCAGGGAAAGGTGTATGCAGTCTTGAGCTCTTTGGAGGAATGGCAGGATACAGGCATAAACAAATAAATTCAGTGCAGAATTTCGCAAGGAGGGGGTGGCTTGCAAGGACCTGAGACTGCAGCCTAATTCCTGCTAGCACTGATTCGAGATTAGCACAAATACTTTCCCAATTTGTTGCAAGTGAGTTTCAGGAACTTCTGTCCACATCCACAAATTTATTATGATGTATCAGTTCCCATTCTTCATTGTGTTTAGCCCATGCAGCAGTTTTTCGAATTGTTCTTTGGAAGAAATAGATGGTTAACTAAATTTGGGGACAGGAAGAGAAGTCAAGCACAAGGAACTTTTATATCAACATCACATTCAGGAAATGCTCCTTTCAAATTATTGTGGGACTTGCTTCTTAATCCCCCAGCCACAAGTGTAATTTGGGATTTCAAGTTTTGACGTTCTTCACTTTGATGTCTTTTCATTAGAAATCTTTCATAGTACATTTGTATGTTATATTAATAAAGCATTCGTGCCAAGAAGATTTTGAGGGGGCAGAAGACAGCTGTAGTGTGTGGTTTCTTGGACAATGACTGACCTCCTATATATGTTGTTGGTAAGGGGAAAGTAGATAATGAAGGAGAATTCCTGAATGCCAAAATCCAAGTTTGGGGCAAGTACTCTTTGGTGAGATCTAAAGTCTCAAAACATGCAACAAAGTAAGTGTGGGAACTTGGCTTACATTGGTGAAAGTTCCTAAATTATTGGACACAAGAGAAGCTTGTTAGAGCCATGTTCCTGAGACTGGAACAAGCAGGGCTGGATCTAGACACGTCAAAGAAGTGATTCAGTTAAATGCATCGTAAACTCATACAGGGAAATCTGGTAGGGAAAGACAGGACTCCACAGCGCCATCTGGTGTCACAGTGTTCTGTCGCATGTACAACACATATAAAACATTTTTTCTTTACCAATCTAGCTGAGTCCCAGTTTAGACCTCACAGGTTAAGCTTTTCAGGTGTACTGGAGGAACAAAGACTTGATTACCTAGTCCATTCCAATGTGAGCTAATCCTGGCAGGAGAATGTACTCTATGGCATTAACCCCTTCAAGCGTTAATTAGACTTAAGCATGATGGTTATGAATTAGACTTAAGCATGAGGCCGGATATCCCACACTGTAGACCTCTGGCTGATCATGTTCCTCTGTGGGTGTTTTTTTTAACCTCTTTTCCCTTTCCCTCTTCTGTAAAATAAAAGGTGATGTGCATTAACTAACTGCTATTTATTCAGTCAATCTCTTTATAATTATTAATTGGTTGAGTAACAAAGCCATATTGTTTGGAACGTTCAATTGTTTAAGCACTTGGTGAATTAACCCAGTTATCATTTATCAAATAATTACGACTGCAATCCTATGCACTCTTACCCGGGAGTAAGCATACTTCTGAGTCTACATGCAAAGGATGACATTATATGGCTGCAACCCTAATTTAATCTCTCTGGGAGTAAGCACCATTGAACTTAATGGGACTTCAATCTGAGTAGACACGCATAGGATTGTGTTACAAATGAAATAATAAACCTTAATAACTTTTTAAAAAGAAAAACCAAGTTGAGAGTGCTTTGCATATTCCCAAGGCTTTGCAATTTCCAGATTTAACATTTAAATAGCTCACCCACTTTGATTCATAAATTTGAGACACCTAATTTCTCTCTCCTTCTCCCATCACACCCGCCCACCCCCAGCAAATTACTTTAAGACTTATGAATGAGAAGCCTCAGTGCAATGCTAATAATAATAATATTAATAATAATAATAATAATAATAATAATAATAATAATAATAATAATAATTTATTTATTTATCTATGCACCTTCTGGAATACTACTTGTCCCTTAGCAACGTAAAAGCACTTCCCCAAAGCGAAGATAAATGGAATGTCAGTTTGACGCCCCTCGCATGAGCATTTAATCGCCTTTTGTTGCAGACTTTGCGTGGCTGGGAACGGCGTGTGGGTTTGCTTTTGACAGGTCCCTGCCTCGCTCTTTCCCTGGCACGGTTGTCTTGGAGCGCCTCTCCAGTTTTCCGGCGCGCAGCTAGAGGGCTGCCTTAGCTATTACTAAGCGAGCACAGAGGGGTGGCGAGAGAGAGAGAGAGGAGACCGAATGGGTGTGTGTGTGTATGCGTGTGTTTATATATGACTGGCCCAACCTGCAGTTTCAGATTTCAGACCTACTTTATCACTCTTCCAGTTCCTGCTAGCCTTTGGATGTTTCACGCTGCCTTTTCGCTGACGGATCTCCCGGGACGGAGGAAGAAGCTGTGAGCGCTTCTCTTCTCCTTTACTTTCTCATTTCTTCCGCAAGAGTTTTCCCCGCTCCCCCCGCCCCACCCAGCTGTCTTTTACCCAACCTCCACGTTGGACCCTGCCCTGCAAGAGGCTTATTTTTATTTTTAACCTCCTCTCGTCTCAGCACTGAGGGATGCTGCCGCCTCTTCCTTGAAGGTAAACCCAGGTGTTCGGTTTGTTGACGGTTGTGCTTTCTGGCTTCACAAAAAGAAGACTTTTGCTGCTTCTCCGGACTCTGCGATCCAGTCAGCCAGCAGGGTTTAGGTGTGCTTGTCAGCTAGTTTTTAAACACCCGGTGGTGGCAGGAAAAGATGGCAGGAAATGGCAGGTGTGTTTAAACAACGGCAGCTAGTCCTCATGGATGCTTAGTTCGGATTGGGGTTTGATGTGCCCAGAACCTTCAGTGTCATATAGAGATGAACTTAAGCTCTAGTAATACAACCCAGGCTGTTTGAAAACTGCTCAAGGCAGGGGTCAGAGCTTGGAGGTGGAAGCCGTGGCATTTTTGCAGTTCCTTCCCTGCTGCTTTGCTGTTAAAATAATATGTGCTTTGTATGCTATTGAATGCCAGCTTGATGTAAGTTCTAAGACTCCCGGCCTTGGTTTTTGCACCTGAATCCTTGCATTGTTTGTTCAGTAGCTTTGGAAGTTGCTTAACACACACACAAGGCATTTGTGTGCTCAGCACTAAAGGGACTCTTTGGGGGGGGGCTGCAGGAGGTGACCCCGCAGTGAAGATCTTGGATAGCTGAAGGCAGAACAGGGTGATGTGGTTCTCTTTTTTACTATATGTGGTTGCATATGAGCTTTTGTCGGGGGTGTTGCTGCTGTACAAATGGCATTTGTCTAGTTTGCTAGCAATAGATGGGAGAGTTTCAGCTGAAGCTTGTTGAAAGGATGGAAATGCTCCAGTATCTGTTCCCAAGAGTCAACGGGCTTTTGGTGTAATGGGGTTGGTCCAGTGATTTTTGACAGCTGACCTTGCTGTGCAGGGTTTTTACAGGTGCCTTTCAAGTGACACACTCCCCATCGATATACTTGCTTTGTACTGTGGGCTAAAGCCTCAGCGCCTAGGGCTTGCCGATCAAAAGGTCGGCGGTTCGAATCCCCGCGGCGGGGTGCGCTCCCGCTGATCGGTCCCAGCGCCTGCCCACCTAGCAGTTCGAAAGCACCCCCGGGGGCAAGTAGATAAATAGGTACCGCTTACCAGCGGGAAGGTAAACGGCGTTCCGTGTGCTGCGCTGGCTCGCCAGAGCAGCGTTGTCACGCTGGCCACGTGACCCGGAAGTGTCCCCGGACAGCGCTGGCCCCCGGCCAATAGATGTGAGATGGGCGCACAAACCCCAGAGTCTGTCAAGACTGGCCCGTTCGGGCAGGGGTACCTTTACCTTTACCTTTTACACATTCTCATCTAAATGTGAAAAGGGGCTTTTTGGGTGTGCATGTTAGTGAATGGATTACTTGATGCCATGTGTCACCAGGCTCTTGTTGATGTGCTCACTGCCCCATACTATTCAATGCTTTATTCACCACGTTCCACAATAAAATACCTATTTTTTATCTGAAATGTGAGGGGGCATTCCTGATAGCTGATAGCTGAGAACACACAGACTCTGGTTATAGATTCTGTCAGTGAGTTAATCTGTGGCGAGGCTAATGCTGGGGGCTCTGCCTTTGGAGCAAAAGGTAGGATTGGCAGTGCGATCCAATGCATGTTTGCTCTGGCATTAGTCCCACTGCAATCACAACTCTCCCAGGTAAGTGCGTATAGGATTGCAGCTTTAATTTTACTGACCCGTTTCAGGTCTACAGTTTTTATTTTTGAAAATTATACTATGGGCACCCAAAACCAAGCACCTACTGCCATTGACTCCAGTGAAAGTGATGTAAGCACTTGCTTAACCATCCAGAATCATAAAATTGTAGAGTTGGAAGGGACCCAAAGGGCTTAACTTTGCCTGGATTGCACCCTTTGTGTTTTGTTTTCTTGCTGCTTTTGTGTGATTATTAGCTTTGCTTGTAAGTTGCCCCGAGAACTTAATGGCAAAGCAACTGATATATATGATTAATAAATGAATACAGTAACTATGATTTGATAGTGTTGTCGTCTACAGAAGTGTACTCGGAGCAAAAAAATATTTCTAGCCTAGTGAACAATGCCAGTGACTAAATCCTGAGATAAAAGGCAGAGGTCTCTCTTTGAACAGCTTTTTCAGAAGATGTTTTACAGCAGGGAGAAATACTACATTCCTAACAAGTTTCTTTAAAAATAAATATGAAATCTGGGTTTGAAATGCATGTGTCATAGGGAAAGATGTCCACAACCATACACAACGTCTGCAGTCATACAGCCAAATCAAAGTGAAAACTTACTGGCCTGTGCCAACATGACAGAAGATCTGTGCCCAAGTGTGCCCACTTAATGGTACAATGCCAATTCTCTTAAAGGTGCTTCATGTTGCTGGTGTGTACTGATTTATTCATTTTTTAATCTACTGCTTTACCTGCCATGGTCCTTACTTGAAATCTGTTGGACAACTTTGTTTTCAAGATTGGTATTTTGGAACTGAGATGACCCTGGTGCAATTTAGAATGTCACATCTTATATGAAAACATGCTTTTTCAGCTGTAAAAAAATGAATTTGAAGTTGAGATTTCAAAACCTTGGTGGGGCATACCATGAGACTGCATGGATGCAGGATTTGCTCATTAACATGTCATCTGGGTGTCTTACAGACTTTAGATATAAAATAAGAAGGTTTAATTGTCATCTAATGAACATTGGAAAATGTTTGAGAAACCAAATATCTTAGTGGATGTTGTTGAGGAATGGCACTCTTAGATCTACAAAATCTCAGAGGAGTTATTGTGAGCATCAAGGTTTGCAAGTTTGTCTCCATTGGGCCTAGGAGCATTCATATGAATGTCCTGCAGAGTGCTTCCTTTCTATTCTGCAACCAACACTTTGAATAGTGATATAATGCAGAACCAAGCCACACTTAAGAGCTGAGAGGTTGTGTTATGAAGTTTTTGGGTCCTTTCTCTTTGCCACGGTCATCAAGAAATGACACCCAGGCATGCTAGGCAGAAAAAGAGAGCAAGCCTATGTATAAAGGGATGAGCTTGGTTCTCAGTGGCTCACTTGGAATTCTGTGGCATAATTTTGTGTTTGCAGTTGGGGGGGGGGCAGACCTACAGTTTGCAAAACCTACTAGTCTTGGGTTTCATCTCCTTTACAGCTGGAGGGCGTCATTCATTATGCAGAAGTGCCATTTGGGTGATGGTGGGTAGGAGAATCACATCCAAGTTCCTAAGCCGAGCTTGCATGCATTCAGTGCAGAAATAAAGAAATAAAGGAAAGGGGGAGCAGTTTATCGTAATAGCAAGTGGTGGGTGCTGTGTCTTGATAGTTTATTATAACTATAGCCATGCTATCAAAACAGGTTAAGCAACAATTTTTCTTCCCTCCCCACAAGCAAAGAGATTTGTACCTTACCTAGTACCGTGTTTAGAGCTAGAGCATTAGCCACTTAAAAGTGTTCATGGAGAAGATTAAAAAGGATTAGGCAAATTAATGGAGAACAAGACTATCAACAGCTCCTAGCCATGATGGCTATGTTCCATGTCCACTATCAGAGGCAATATGTTCCTGAATACCAGTTGCCCAGCGTTGCAGGAGGGCAGTGTGCTGTGGCCCTTATGTCCTGCTTGCTGGCTTTCCCATGGCATCTGGCTGGCCACTGTGAGAACAGGATGCAGACCAGATGAGCCATTGGCCTGATCCAGCAGGCCCTTCTTGTGGTCTCAACTCTTGTGTGTTTGTTTGTTTGAATGCATGCATGTACGTAAATGTGCAGGGTGACTATGCACCCCAATCTCTCCAGCCCTAACCTTGTACAGTGGTACCTCAGTTACAGGTGCTTCAGGTTACAGGCGCTTCAGGTTACAGGCGCTTCAGGTTACAGACTCCGCTAACCCAGAAATAGTACCTCGGATTAAGAACTTTGCTTCAGGATGAGAACAGAAATCGTGTAGCAGCAGTGCAGCCAGGAGGCCCCATTAGCTAAAGTGGTGCTTCAGGTTAAGAACAGTTTCAGGTTAAGAACGGACCTCTGGAACGAATTAAGTATTTAACCCGAGGTACCACTGTATTAATTTTCATACTGCTCCAATGAAAACTTCCATCTGAACTGGGAGCTGCTGAAAAAGCCCATTACAGGTCTTGGCTGCTGTGACACTGGGAGAGGAGCTAGACTGGAAAGTTTTTGACATCCTGGTTCTGCACGCTTGACACACAGAAGCCATACAAATCAGGAACTAGTAAGCCAATCCCCTTTTGTCGATTGCTGGCTGTCAGGGCCAGAAACAGAATTTGAAAGGTAAGCTGCTGCCTATCTGTACACCCAAAGCTCCTGGTTTGCATTTTATGTTTAGAACTGAGTGTAGAAATTCTCTTAATATTATTCAGGTTTTCCAATTCTTAAGAAAGGCTAAGATATCTGTAACTTTTGGGGGGGAGAAAATCCAATAATATTTAGTCCCTCAGTGAATGTAGCCTGTCTGGCTTGGATTTTTCATTTTGTTCCAGACACAATGCATACCCTAGAAAGCTAACAGACCAATCTTAAAATGTCTACTTGGAAGTAAGCCCCATTGATTTCAGTGAGATTTAACTCTCACAGAAATCTTTCTAGGATTGCAGTTTAAGCAAATGAGTGAAAACGTATTTAATGTCACAGTGTAAAGCATGCATAATTACTTTTAGAGAGCTGATTCATTTATTTTAAATATTGGAATCTCCAGTTGTCTTGGCATCTGAAAAAGAAAAGTTACGTGATGCCAATTTCACAGGTTAATCAGCTTGGACTTCGATCAACATTAATTCACCCAACCTCTCCCACTTTTTAATCAATCTGCTCAGTTGCAATCACTCCCTTTGCCTTAATTGAGCTTGCAATTAAACCTAATTTCCTCTCTGGAAAATGCCCCCCCCCAAAAGTTACTGATTTTGCAGGCTGGGTTGAAACTAAATCAGTCCTCACCCCCATACATACTCAAGCTAGAGGGGTGTGCGGAGTGTGTTTCAGCAGGACTGGTTAATGTCTTGATGGCTACCTGCCTGTTGTAGCTTTGAATTTATCAAAATGCTTATTGACACAGTGTCAGTCCCTCGGTTCCAAAGGCTGGATAGGATTTCCACATAATCTGACCCAGGAATGGCACTCTTGGCAAAAAAGAGAGAAAATAGTCTAGAAGATAGATTTTTGGGACTCCCCTCCCTGTGGATCTTCCTTGATTGGCTACCACCAGGTAAATGAACTGGATGTGATGTTCTTGTCCTGTGGTTGTATCTGCAAAAATTCCAGTGCTATTCTAGGCTGTACCCACGGAAGTATAGTTGGACACAGGGGAAATAATAGAACTGCTCAATTCGGCCTTGGTCCACTGGCGGAGGAACAGGGGTGCGGAGGGAGCGGACTGCCCCCAGCACCACCATTCTGGTAGGGTGCCATTGTGGCAGCTCCCCCGGACACGTGTCACCCCCCTGCGCGCCAGGTGCCATGCCCCCAGAACATGCGTCATGCCCTCACGGGCAGCATGCCACAACCCCGGGATGCGTGCCACACCCCCGCCTGCTCTCTACACAGTAGCTTCGCCACTGCCTTGGTCAGACCACATCTGGAGTACCGCACCCAGTTCTGGGTGACACAGTTTAAGAAGGATATTGACAAGCTGGAACGTGCACAGAGGAGGGCAATCAAGATGATCAAGGGTCTGGAAACCAAGCCTTATGAAGAACGGTTGAGGGAATTGGGTATGCTTACCCTGGAAAAGAGGAGACTGAGAGGAGATATGAAAGTCATCTTCTAATATCTTAAGAGCTGTCACATGGAAGATGGAGCAAGCTTGTTTTCTCCTGCTCCAGAGGCTATGACCTATGTCAATGGATTACAAGAAAGGAGATTCCAACTAAACACCTGGAAGAACTTTCTGAGGATAAGAGCTGTTCAGAAGGTGTGGACTCTCCTTCATGGGTGCTTTTTCAACAGAGGTTGCATGCCCATCTGTTATAGATACTTTAGTTGAGATTCCTGCATTGCAAGGGTTGGACCATATGACCTTTGGTCCCTTCCAACTCTATGATTCTCTAATGCTTTATGGCTACCTGTAACCTGCTTCCTCATCCACACCTGTAGTCATCCAGTATCAGCTCATGGGTCATTGCAACACAATTGGTTAATATACTTGGGCTAACTTCCGGTGGTGAAACATTATGCAAACGTGATTCATTAATTTTATTTACCTATGATATGTTTTTGTACCCTGCTCTTCCTCTGATCCAGAGTACACTGTGTCATGCACAGCTCATGCTGGAGGAAGTACTCAGAGTCAGATTTTGTTTTTTGCTAAAAATGTTAATGTCCAAATCAGTACGGTACATGGGACACTGGAGCAGCAGGTGCATGGCCTGACCAAGCAAGCGAAGACATTGGTACATCAGCTAACATAACATAAGGAAGTGGTGCAGGCACAGTTTCAGTGCAGCAAGCAAGATGGATTGACCAAGAAAGCAGGAACTCCTCCTAGTAAGCTGGACACAAGCTGTCTGTTTGTACTTGTCTGTGTCCTAGGCGACACAGAAGCTCGGAGCCAGAGGTTCATCACTGGGGTTGCTGAAGGTGGTGGTGCCAAGCTCAGAGGTACAATGGGTGGTATTGGGACTGCGACTGAGGCTGGCAGGGGGTGGCTTGGCAAGGAGCAGCTGGGTGACAACCTCCCTGGGATCAGAATCCTCACCTACAGTGTCTTCCTCCAGCAGCTCTGATGTTTTTGGGGCACAGACACAGCTAGCTCCAACCTGATGAGTCCCTCCCTGAGGTCATCAGCTGGCAACTTTTCAAGATCCTCCCATCCCTTCTTCTGATCTGACCAGCCCCTTTCAGGACATCTCCTCAGGGCTTCTGACGTAGGACAGCTTCACTCAGTGAACCACTAGAACAACCATCTAAAATAAACAAGGCAATAAAAGCAAACCCTCAAAATGTCCCTATTTTCTAGGGACTTCCCTGATTTAGAGAAGCCATCCCAGTTTCTGATTTGATCCCGGAATGTCCCACTTTTCCTTAGGACGTCCCTATTTTCATTGTAGAAATGTTGGAGGGTATGGAGTTTGCCAACCCCCAAGCCGTCTGGAGGCAATCCTGTATAGGAAAGTTTTTTTTAATGTTTAATGTTTTATTATGTTTGTATATATGTTGGAAGCTGCCCAGAGTGGCTGGGGCAACCCAGTAAGATGTGTGGTGTATAAATAGTAAAATTATCATTATGGATTGGGATGTTCATATTTTCATTGGAGAAACGTTCGAGGGTATGTAAAACCATTGCATTAGCAGGACCAAATTCTACATTAGGAGAATCAGATATGATACATGGCGTCTACTTGACTTTTCCCATTTGATGGGCTGCCCAAGATACCTCAAGATGCTACAAGCAGCACCCTTACTTGGGCTTTCTTGCTGCTTGTGTTAAAGCTGATTCCCTACAGAAACTAACAACATGGGCCCAAATTCTCTCTGTGCTATTTCAATTCAACTGGACTCTCATTGTGCTTCCATCCCAGGGACAATACAATATAAACCCCTTGCTGAGCCCTGGATCTATGGGTAGAATATCCTCCAATATTTCTCTGATGAAAATAGGGATGTCCTAAGGAAAAGTGGGACATTCCGAGATCAAATCAGAAACCAGGGCAGCTTCTGTAAATCTGGGACTGTCCCTGGAAAATAGAGGAACTTGGAGAGTCTGGCAGCTGTTCCATTCAGAGGCAGCTCAAAATCTGCTGCCGCCTGAGGCAGAACATCCAAATGGTGTTCCCCACAGTAGTAAAATGACTGAATTAACAGGGAATGTGCTGTCTTGAATGGTACTCCTCATCTGAGTCACTGTGCCGTAACGTTTAGGACCCGCCTTGGTTCCGATGGCAGCAAAGTTCAGGTGCTAGTCATAGTTGGCATCCCTGCAAAACAACAACAGCAGGGAGAAGTCTTGGGAGAGTTTCCCAATGGGAACAAGAGTTAAAATCCCCCCTGCAGGGAGCATGAGGAAGAAGGGCCATCCATGCAGTCTGGCGCCGCAGAGCAGTAAAACCGCCTTTGGGGAGGCAGCTTGCAAGGTGAGCCAGAGTAAACAGTACATCGTGCCTTAATCTCGAGCTGCCATCAAGATAAGGCAGCAGAGTAACCGCCACTTGCCTCGCCCAGTTGTGTGGGCTTTTTTCGTCAACCCACACCTTGGCACCAAGGTATGTGACTGGCTCGTTTTGAATCATCACAACATCCGTTAAAAAGAAGGAGACACAAACAAACAAGTGATTTTTTAAAAAAATATGTGGGTGGCAGCAAACGTTCTTGCTGCTGCCACCTCCCTCCCTGACTTCCTTGTCCTGCTCTGCTGCTGGTGCCATCTGAGGCCTGCTGCTTGCCGGTTTGTTTACTAACACTGATGTGCTGTCCATGTACAGCACAGGTGGCTGCTAGCGTTCGCTAAAGCTCTCTTGTCTATTTCTGGCACCGGCCACTTCGCTTGGCCTCTTTCTCTCTTTCATGTTGCTTCTGGTAATGATAATCGGGCAAGGAATGTCGTTCTAGGTTGGGAGCTGAGGGTGGCCTCCCCCCCCTTTGTTGGCACATCTGACCATGAGGTTTTGTTTAAAGGGGCAGTGCCCCACGGATATCAGAAGGGCCACTAATTAAAGCTGATGATTACTGTTATTACTCAGTCTTGCACTGTCTGGCAATCTTCAAAGCAGGTTTGGAAATAACTGCAACATGGACTGTAGAAATGTCTGCTTGGTTGAGATACAAATAGACGTCTCTTGCCACACGTTTCCTCTTGTTTATCACAGCAACATTTTGAAACACAGTTGGTCAAGAGTGGAAGAGCCAGATGATCCATGAAAGCTACCTGCTGATCACATTTCCTGCTCTTAGGTTTGCTTGTTACTCCTTCCAGGGTTAAAATAAGGAAAATGCACCCATAGTAAGGGATTACTGTACAGTGGTGCCTCGCAAGACGAAAAGAATCCGTTCTGTGATTCTCTTCGTCTAGCGTTTTTTTCGTCTTGTGAAGCAAGCCCATTGACGGACTAGCAGATTAGCGCTATTAGCGGCTTCTAGCAGCTTATCTGCTGATCGGATCAGCTGATAAGCGGCTTAGCAGCTTAGAAAAGGGGGGGGGGGAACCAGCAGGAACTCGCAAGACATTGTCATCTTGCGAAGCAAGCCCATAGGAAATTCGTCTTGCGAAGCACCTCCAAAACGGAAAACTCTTTCGTCTAGCGAGTTTTCCGTCTTGCGAGGCATTCGTCTTGCGGGGCACCACTGTATCACTGAGCAAGTGGTACTGATTTAGGAGTTCTGGTATAGTTAAATTATCCTTGCTTCCTTTTGAATCAGAGTCTAGCTAGTTGTAGTTGTAGTACAACACTCAAATCCCTAGACCACACTGGCTGCCCCATAGCGAATCAAGTAATGCATTCGCAAAGAATACCATAGTAGTATTGAAAGACTTCTGCACATATTTTCCAGAGAAGGGTTCTAGATATAGCATGTGCACCATGCAAGCAAAAGCTGCCTAGGATTGCATTGTCCTTTATCCTGATGAAATTGTGGACTCTGTGAGGATTGCATTACCATTTCTCAGGTAAACTCCTAATGGCCTCAGTTCTCCTTCAATCCCAAAGAATATCTAGGTGGTGAAAGCAGTAAAACTGAGCTTGGCAAACAGTTCTTGTAATCTTGGGCTGACTTCTCCTGGCCAAGGTGTGGACAAAATTGCTGAGTTGCATCTTAATGACAGGCTTCAGCCCCAGAACTTCAAAAGCCCTTGGGGGCATAAAAGGGTGTTTAATGACCAGTTGGGAGAGCGCGTGTCTCATTATCTCAAGATCATTTCAGGCTTGCGAAATGATGATGATGCTTCTTAACATGGTTACTGCACCTGTTTTTCTGCTGCTTGCAGAAATTAAAGGGAACTGGCTCAATTAAGCCACGATCTGGGATGGAGACATTCTGGCTGCAGCCTGTCAGGGGGTTCCATCCTCATCTTTGCTGCAGATGTCAGCATCTCCGGTGTCGCTGCAGAGATGTAGCTCTGTTTATGCAAAGTACAGGCCTAGATAAATATAGTTAGCTCTGTGTTTGGTTTCTAAGGGGTATTTGTATGCTCATTAATGTTAATGCGCACATTTGCAACTAGATCTGAAGTTGCAGCTATGTAAACGCTGGACTCGGTAAGATAATGCACATTTATTCCCATTCATTTTTTTAATTGCTTTTTTGCATTAATGATTCAGACCACCTTGGTGCTAACCAAAATGAGCAATGCAGCTTCTTAAATGTCTGTTGTTGGAAAATTAGAGATTAAATGTGTTTGGAATTTTTGTTTTGTTTTTAAAATCCTGGTTTATGAACATGGCGTGTGTTTCTGGCATGGTGGGTGCATGATTTAGTTTAAGGATGCTTAGGATAACACTTGAGTGAGATGGACTGTCAATAGCACCATTGAAGAGGGAAGTGAGTGGAAGGGAAGGCCAAGGAAATGACAGGGAACTTGACAGTGGAAGTATATTTTTCTGGTTACATACCCTGCAAGTGTCCTGGAAAAAACAGGACATCCCATTTTCCCCTTGTGAGAGCATGGCTGCCATTTTGGTTGTGAAATCGAACAAGATCTCGCATTCCTATTTTGGGACACAACATGTTGGAGAGTATGCTGTTATTGCTTCTTAGGGGCAGAATCTGTTTACTCAGTGGTGGTCTTCCTCACTTCCCGTAGAATCTTTGCAAAAAGAGCCACTTCTGTTTTCGTGGAAACACTGGGAATAAAGTGGGAGTGGGCTGTACTATATATATATATATATATATATATATATATATATATATATAAAACTAAGTAAGCACCCAACTGGTTTCATGAACCAGGGTTGTAGCCAGCCTTCTTTGTTGGGTGGCTTCTTCTTCTTTTTAAAAAATAGAATAATGAGAAATCACTGATTCCCTCATAATCGACATGAATAACTTTTTGTCAGTTAGAAAAGTCAAAAAGAGGACCTGTGTATATTTTTCTCTCAGTGCACTCACTGACTATGGCAGTCTGGTGCACCCAAATGAATTTTAGAGTTGCGCTCCTTGAACAGCAATTCCCAGGCTACATAACAAAATTCTTTCTGAAAATGAAGGGGAAGGGTGGGGCACATATTTTTCAGGCAAAATAGATAAATAGTTTTGTGTATAGTATAGTATAGTATAGTATAGTATAGTATAGTATAGTATAGTATAGTATAGTAAACTAGCTCACCTTTTGTACAGGTGGACTAGTTTGTATACACACTCACAGATCCCTCTCTATGCCCCGTCCAGGCATGATCAGAATTCAATGGCACAGTCCAGCTTGTGCCCCAGGAGGTCACGATGGAGGGCCAGGGAAGGAGGATGTTTGGGGAAGAGTCCTAAGGGTCAGAAAGAGATGCCTGCAGGGCCATGTTTGGTTCCCCCAAGCCCAGGTTTCCTTGCCCTTTCTGTAAGGATCTACTATTCAAGAGGGGGAAATAAAAGAAAACACACCATGCACTCCCAAGACCTTGGGCACACTGGCCAAAGGCAGCGTTGCTAATCTGGTCATTTTTCTTATAAGGGAAGGACTATATGGCCAAAACCTTGTTGGGATCTTGAAAGTTTTTGAGGAGCGTGCTTTTTCCTTAAACCATTTAGACAGCAGAAATCCGTTTCGGAACTTTTTACATCAGATTGTAGGGTTTGGGTGTGATGTCCTTGCCTTTTTACAAATGCCCCATCTAGGGGCAGTAAAATTCCCACTTTGATGAAGGAGATGCTTGAACATTATTGCACTGAAGTTTATGGAACATCTGGGATATGCTGAGCATATATGTTGGGTATTAGCCTAAAACCGCTTTAGAGCAGGATTATAGTCAATGGGAGCATTTGAGACTTAGTTGTAAATATAGCCAGGTTTTGAGTCATGTGACTTTTATATCTTTATAAGTGAAAGGAACTCCTGGAATTCAGCTTTCTCAAATCAACAGTAAAAGTGTACTCTGAATGTTGAGTTGGGGGTCTTCTGCTTCCACAGCAAAGGGGAAGGGGCTTTAATAAGCAGAGCCAGACCCTGCAGCATTCAAGAACAGTACTTCATCAGCCATTGTGAACCAAGTTTAGCTAAGCTATGCTATTAACTAAGACCAGATATATAAAAGGGATCCTTTATGTATATCCGCGTATGACTGCTACAAAGCATCCATAAGTTGAACCAGGAAAGCTTTTGAATGTGCTTATTCATGTGGTTTTCAGATGGCAGCAGGAAGGAGAGAGTGCCAATTTTCTCACTTGCATTTGCCAACTTAAAGACTGATTCATATAGCTGGGTTTTTTTAACCTGCCAGCAATGGGATTGCCCTATTGGCAATGAAACTCATGCATGTTGCCATACTATAAACACCTGTCAGTGCCCTCACAGGATTAACTGGCCCAACGAACTAGTTAAAATTAATAGTTCCACTCAAGGTAGCTTCAGTCATGGCATCAGTCTGTGATGTTGTCATATGATTCAGCCTTAAATTCATAGGAGATGTTAGGATCACAGTGTTGAGGATACATACCACCCAGAGGATAAGGCCACCCAGAGTGGCTGGGGCAACCTAGTCAGATGGGCAGGGGACTACTGCTAATACATGTCTTTGAGACTTTACACCAGCCTTCCCCAATCTTGTGCTCTCCAGACGTTTTGGATTTCAGCTCCCATCTGCCCCAGCCAGGCTGGCCAGTGGTCAGTGATGATCAGAGTTATAGGCAAAAACATCTGGAGGGAACTAGGTTGGGAAAGGCTTCTCTACCAAGCTGAAGGCAAAATTGCACTGGGGTTTATACAAGCAGCATATGCCATTTGTTTACTCCTGCCTGATACTGTTGTTGACAGGTAGAAAGCTCTGTGCAACGGCATGATTGATGAGTTCAGTATGCATGGAATCTGCAAGCATGTTGTTGCCTGCGTTGGGTAGTAAAACAGCTGACAAGTAGAGTAATCTGGGGTGCTTTTCTAGAGATTACCTAAGCATTAGAAAAATAGAGCTACAACTGGCCATAATCTAAAACCTGCTGGAAGAAATGGCACTCTTTTGGCACAAAGCAATAGGATACTTTGTGAATATGTTTGCGTTTGGGTTTGGGTTCATCCAGAGAGGCTTATGCATCACTAAGGAAGATGACATGTTTAAAGAGGATACAGATGTGCACCTGCTAATTTTGAAATAAATGACTGCAATGTAGCTAAAAAGCATAATCCACCTCACCCTAGTAGGGAAGACTGTGCCCAAGTGATGTGTGTGCTTGCCTAGTCTGCTCTCCAGCTGCTAACTGTGGACGGGCAGCTCTCCCTTCCTACAGTTCCTTATCTTTAAACTGGACTAGGACCAGACAAATGCTCAGAACTCCTATCCCAGGCCTCTAGCTAGCTTCCAAACCCAACTCTCATCCTTTCTCCTTCTGAGCATAGAAAGCTGTGCAGAGAGATGAGATTCAGTACTTGGCATAAAATGGCTTCAAGACTTTTTGCTCCTCCACAGCTGCACTGCAACAAACGATGCTACAGTTTGGCGCTTCCGGCTCTGGTTTTCAGAGGAACCCCTTTATCTTCCTTCTTGGAATTTGCATAGGATTTAGCTTTGCCAAGGACAAAATGAAGTAAAAGCAAGGGCAGTGAAATGTCCAGCAGCTGGTTGAAGTGTGAATGTGCTACAAAAGGCAGAGATCAGCAGCTTAGCTGCAAACATTGCAAAACTTCCTTCTCTCCTCCCTTTATTGAGGATGTCCCCATCTTTTCAGGAAAAGGTGGAATCACCTATGCAGGTTCTGGGGTATTTAGGCAGAGAGCTAGCAGGATGCTAATAAAAGAGCTGACAAAGAGCAGTAAAATCCTGCTAGTTGCTATAAGAAACAGCTCTCCTGGGAAATTTAAAATCTGCTGTATTAACTTTGCCTAAATCTCCAGGGTTGATACTTCCCATTCTGTCTGAGAAGGGAAGTGGAAGAAGGAAAGCCTTAGTTCTAGTTATCTCTGGTGCTTTAATATGGAATCTGTTCCAGCAATCTGTTTATGTCTTAAATTCTGCAATGTCCCTGTCCTTATCATGCTCCTATGGCACTGGGATGAAACTCTTGCCCTTGCTCTACAGATGCCAATGCATCAATACTTGTGGCACCTTTGCAGTGCAAATGCCTTGTTTTGACAGTTTCTCTGCCTTTTGAACTTACCCCAGCTTTCAAAGCAAGCCATTGCAAGGATATTCTGATGCTAATGTTTTCAGTGAAAAAGTTGGTGTAGCACAAATGCTAGCAAACACTCATGTGCTCCCGTCCTGCTTGTGGCTGGTGGGATATCAGTGGTGATGTTTGGTAGATGGTTTGGCTTTCAAAATTTTGCTCTCTCATTGTGCCTTTCAAACAACTACAGTCTGCTTTATTGTTTATCAACCAGCTTCTTCATAGTATTAGCCTGGCTTTTATTGATTGGCCGTCTGGCATTACCTTTCCCAGAAGAGCCACTACATCTCAACATCTCTGCCTCACCCCCCCCGCCCCCAGTTGATTCTGCTTTGTGAAAATGGGTGGTTTTTGTGACTTTCATTCAGAGAAAATTATTGCCCTTTTCCTCTCTATATTTTTTAATTCCATTTTTGTTTATTCCAGGTTTGGTTGATTTGCACACCCACTTTGGGTTGCTCAATTCCATGAATGAATATTTTATTATTTACTACACTCAGTAAACAATATACATGTTCTAACGGTGTTGAAAACATCAATATTTAAAGCTGATGTTTGAAGATTTTATATAAGCAAACTATTTTGCTGTTACAAAGCTGGAATAAATATTATAAATGGATAAAATATATATTTATATTTTTATATGGCCTTATTTTAACTAGCTTTTCACAATGGAGTGTGTTGACTGGAGAGCAGAGCCTCAGGCTGGGATGCAAACTGAGCCTCCTGCCAAGGGCTGTTACACCCTAAGCTACACTTGCTTGGGGATCACAGCTCTTTGGATTGGGAGGCAAGGTGCCAAGGATCTGGCTAAGGTTTAAATTGCACATTGTGAGCCCAGGTTTTCCCAAACTCAGAAGATGGGAGAGATTTCCTGTTTAATAAGGTGTATTGCATGTTTAACACTGTCCATGAAAGGGTGGCAGGCAGACTTTACCTTTCAGCTGGCAAATATACAGGAGATGATGAAATAAGCAAGGAATGTTCCTGGGAGGTAAGCAGGTTGAAGGTCAGTTGCCTTAGGAACAGGAAGCACTTAACTGGAGCCAAAGAAAGGTAGCCTGAAACAGTGTCATTAAAGTGCAAAACCTTGTTTAAAGGAAAGTACCTAGTGCAAGATGGAACTGAATTTTCCAGTAGGGTAGAATTGGGTAGCAAACAGATTTAGCCATCATTCAGATTTGTTGTTCTTGTTGGCATTCATCTGTCTTGAGAGACAACGGAGTGCAGCACTGAAGTGACCTTCCTGGGATGCAAGTCTGGGCAGTGTGTATGGAGGTCCTGGGCTGCCCAGACAACAAGGTCCTCCTCTCAGGCTCACTGATGTGGTCCAAATGAAAGCAGAGCAATATGTTGGGCACCAGTTTGGCTGCAGGAGTTGCCGGAAAGAGGTGTACAGTGGTACCTCAGGTTAAGAACTTAATTCGTTCTGGAGGTTTGTTCTTAAGCTGAAACTGTTCTTACCCTGAAGCACCACTTTAGCTAATGGGGCCTCCTGTGCCACCGCTGCACGATTTCTGTTCTCATCCTGAAGCAAAGTTCTTAACCCGAGGTACTATTTCTGGGTTAGTGGAGTTTGTAACCTGAAGCGTACATAACCCAAGGTACCACTGTACAAGGCTTCATCCAACCATCTTAGGAACTCCACTTCCTTATTTGTGCAGGCTTTACTCCTTAGCTTTTTCTTTTCTCAAAGATATCTCACAAGTCAGCAGAGGTCTAGAACCAGAGTTTTCCTTCTTCTAGACTTGCCACCAATCCAGGTCTCCTGACTTTCCTCTACCACACAGGCAGAAACCGCCTTATTGACTGTTGGGCGCCACTATTGCTCTCATCTGCTCAATCTGTCAGAGCCTGTCTTTGCATACAGAAGTCCCTAACTCACCAAGGGTTTGAGATCCACCTGTTACCTTCACCTGGTTTAGCCAGCCAGTCAAAGCCATTCCCGGGGTGTGGCTGCTGTCACATCCTGACAGCTTCTAAGAGTCACAGGTGACAGCTGAGTTCAGGGTGGGGATCAAAGGATTGTTGTTGTTGTTGTTTTATTGTTCTATTTGGTGTCTATTTTAAAACACACCTGAATAGCTTCAAAGCAGAACATACTTCTTATTCTTGCCATTTTAATGGGCAAAGCACTGTATAATTCCCTTGCACTTCAACAGCCTCCAGCATTTGATTGTAACAGAATCCATTAAAATGTCAGCCAAGCTATTTAGCAATGAGCAGATGGGGCAGTACATACAATCTCAAAAACAGGGCTCCTGAATGAGTGACCCTGGGCCTTTTAGTTCTAAGGTATGTATGTGAGGTAATTTCAAAGCCACCCCACACTCTCAATGGGACGCGGGTGGCGCTTTGGGTTAAACCACAGAGCCTAGGACTTGCCGATCAGAAGGTCGGTGGTTCGAATCCCCACGATGGGGTGAGCTCCCGTTGTTCAGTCCCTGCTCCTGCCAACCTAGCAGTTCGAAAGCACATCAAAGTGCAAGTAGATAAATAGGTACCGCTCTGGCGGGAAGGTAAACGGTGTTTCGTGCGCTGTTCCGTGCGCCAGAAGCTGCTTCCATGCGCCAGAAGCGGCTTAGTCATGCTGGCCACATGAGCTGTACGCTGGCTTCCTTGGCCACTAAAGCGAGATGAGTGCCGCAACCCCAGAGTTGGCCACGACTGGACCTAATGGTTAGGGGTCCTTTTACCTTTACCTTTACCACACCCTCTGCACTCAGAATGTGCCACAAGACCTAGTAATTGAGATTCTATCAGAGTCCATCCAACTTTAATAGTGTTGTAGCAACAGCTGCCTCTATGATCTCATCTATAAAATGGACTTGACGATATACTGTTGTTTTAAATGAAACTAGGTTCCAGCTAGTCATTTGTATGTGAGTGCTCTTGTAATCTATTTCAGGAGTGTTTTGCATGGAATGCTGCTCTGTTTCCAAGTGTTAACACCGATACTGAAGCCATTTGGATTTGTGTTGTACTGTAAATCACTTAAGGATGCCTCAAGGGAAGTGAATCATAAATGAAAGAATAATAATAATAATAATTTTCACAAAGGGCATGAAAATTGGCATTGGCATTTCCCTGAACTGCCATTCAAATGTAAAACTTGCACATTGTTTAGCATCTCCACTTCTATCCTGCATTAGCAGCAAATCAGATATTTGTAGATATCATTTAAGAAACAATCTGGAGAGGTGTAGGGTGGATCGGTCCTTAGCTCTGTGGGCTGCTTCACACATTAAGTCGCAGCAAAACTGCTTTTTCTCAGAGTTAGGGAGCTGTGGCCAATAACTCCCATTTCCTGAGTGAATGCTCTGACATATAACACAGAGAGGTCAAGTCTATGCACTGCATGTTTAAGGTGCGCATGTCAAATTTTTCATGTATATGTCATATGTTGAAATTGCCTGTAGGTCAACAGTTGAAGCCATGTTACAGTGGGCTTGAAGAGACCTTACACTTTCAGTTCTCCTTTTGTTCAATAGTCAGGCTGCCTGAAGAAAACTGGGAATGCTAGAGAAGAGGGGAAAGAACCCCCCCATGGGGGGGGGAATCTTTGATTTGGGAACCAAGTAGGCCCTGTTGCAAAAGGTACAGTCAGATCCCATTCACAGAGGGAGTTGTTAGCTACTTGTCTGATGCGAGCAAGCCAGACATGCTCAAGGCATTCTCCTTGGCAGCAGGGAAGCTGGAGGGAGGAGGGAGGGAGAAGGAGGAGGGAGGGAGAAGCTGGATTGGAGGGAGGAGGAGGAGAAGGGAAGGGAAAAGAGAAGCCAGGATATTTCAGCAATGCACATAACACTCACTGCTGTGGAGGTCAGCGCCTGGACACAGCCCTTACGGCAGGCGATGGAATGTAAAGGGCTGGGCTTTGCAGCGGGAAGAGAGCAGAGGAACTTTGATTCTTCGTAATTAAAACAAACCCAGCAGCCGCAGAGAATCAACCACAGTTCTCTTAAACACTCTTTGCTCCTGTGTTGAGGAAGGAGACAGGCAGCTTCTGGGGAGGGGATTTCACAGTCCAGCTGTCTCCTCCGGGTCATTCTGGTGCTGCTCAGTACCAGCCAGCCCAGAAGCGTAATTCATTCCATAAAAGTGGGGTGCAGTTTTACTTCCTTCCTTGCCTTGTGCACAAGATTACACTCTTGTACGCTTGACAAAACACATTTCAGTATCAGTCCCAGGGTTTTCATGTTCTTCTAGTATCATAGAGCTGGAAGGGACCCTGAGGATCATCTAGTCCAACCCTCTGCAATGCAGGGATAGGCAGCTGTCCCTTAGGGATACTGAGCCTCTAACCCCTGTTAAAAACAAACTGTGGCTTAATATGAACAAGCAGCGAGTTATTGTCACTGAGAGTTCTTGCACTGGTCCTCCCCACTGCTGCTACACTGCTGAGAAACAAGTCTGCGCCTGGCCTGTTGTGATGTCTAAGCCTGGGCTTATGGCTTATTTATCTCCAAACAAACCAGGAGCTGTAACCAAGGTTTGTTCTTGGCTTTCTGCTCATGGGCTTTTTTTTGAGAGAGAAACAAACCATGTGCCAGGGTCCAGACATCCTGACAAGCCAGACTCTGGGCTGTTTGCCGACAGCATGGCACATGAGGAGTGAAGCGAGAACTTTTCTGCAGCAGCCACTGGCACACTGTACATTCACATTAAACTATGGCTTGCTTTTCAATAAAGTTTCTTTTACCTGCAGACCAGGCCCCTCTCTTCAATGGGGCGTACACCCAGAATTGCAGCCAGGAATTAACTAATCCAGAATGATTATCACCTTCTACTGCCTTGCTCACAGACTCTTCCTGCTTCTGTGCTTTGAAAACATGAAAGAAATCTACTCTTATATCAACTAAAGCCACTGGGTCTACTGCTAAGTATGACTAATTATAGATCCAACCCTATAATGATACATGCTTTGCTATGTTACAGGGCAGCTTTATTCACTAAGGGTCTTATTAGTAATCTGCCTTAAAATAAGACCAAAATTGTATATGCACATTTGAGGGTGGTGGCTAAAGAAGGAATGCATCACCCGGGGAAAACCAGAGGTCACAGATCTGCATGATATTTGCCTACATTTGGTATTAAGCTATATATAATTTACTATAATTTAGATAGGAATACAATCAATCTCCCTATTGTTTTCATTCATGGTTTTTACCTCTGTTGTTAGCCATCTCGAGCTTTTTAGAAGAAAGGTGGAATACAAATAAACATTTGGGAAGATGGTGTCCTGTTTGGTTGCTCAGTCTGTTCTCCAGGTGTTCACTGTTGATGGGCAACATCCAGACCTCTGTTCTTCTTCTTAAGCTTCTTTAGTTTTAAACCAAATGTGGGGTTGTATGCAATAAAGCTGATAGCACAAGCAGCTCCACCTGTGCCATGGGGCTTCCTTGCCCTCTTCCTGTGTTCTTCCCCCACTCTTTGGAGTTTCCTCCCAGCTCTCTGGAGCAGAAGTACTTGACGGAGGCAAGATGCAAGGAGATGGGGGAAGAGCCATCCTGCTGCCCAGGCAGAAGTTCTTACACTAACAGGATGCTTTCAAAGGAAAAGGACTGTCTTTAGACTGCTCTTCCAAATAGAGGGATGTTCTCTGTAATATAGGGTGCCTGGCCACCTCAGCACAGTGAAATGCTCAGCAAGAGAGGCTGTCCTCTCTGGAAAATCAATATCCCATAGAACAGTGGTAGGCAGACTTGAAGTTCTTTGGGATCTTCTTTGGGCGTTTTTGCTTGAACCCCCAGGTCTCAAGGCATATGCTTGGAATTAAAAGAAGTCTGAGTCTGAGAATTTGGTTTGAACTGTGGATTTTATGGGTGTTGTGTAATTTACATGGGCCTGCTTTTGTTTTTGTTTTAAGGCAATTTATGACTACTTGCTATGGAGAAAGATCTGCCTACGTGCAAGATAACATCTATAATTTCTCACAATACCTGAATCTATCCATCTATCCTACGTGCCTCTACTGTTTCTTTCTTTTATAGAACAAGTCGATCCCATACAATATTTCTGTATTGGAGTCATGCACTCAAAAGCAGCTGTCCATGACATGTACAGATAATAATTCTTGCGTGCATGTGAAAACAAGCACTGAAAGCCATCCATGTGGAATCCCCGTTTGTAAAACCTGTGAGAGACAGGGCATGAACTACAATTGTATTTGATCTTTATTATTTCATGTATGAATTGCTTCCCATGAAACATCCCCAAGTGATTAACAGCAGAAACACCAGCAACAGAAACATATATAAATACAATTTCCAGTTCAGTGGAGATATGGACAGGGATGAAATAAAATCTCCATTTAAAAGGCTTGTTGGAAGAGAAAGACCTCCCACAGGTA
Organism: Podarcis vaucheri; assembly: GCF_965113315.1. NCBI lineage: Eukaryota > Metazoa > Chordata > Lepidosauria > Squamata > Lacertidae > Podarcis > Podarcis vaucheri. The sequence continues at coordinate 64,606,234 of NC_138764.1, read as the reverse complement.
CTGAAAGTATAACAGAGATGGCACCTGTCTGATATGGAATGGGGGAGTGATTCAAAGGGTCTCATTCCTACCTCGTACAGAGTGGGTCTTCTGATAAGTTGGTATCTGTGGGAGGCAGTATATAAAGAGTAAGATTACCTTTTGGGTACCCTGGTACCAAGCTGATAAACCTTTGTATACTAGTGCCAATATCAGATCCCCAACTCCCACTAGCCCCAGCTAACATGGCCAGTGGGTCAGGATGATGAGAGTCATTCAGCAGCAACATGTCGAGGGCAACAGGCTTGGAGAAGCTATTCTAGGCGAATTACAATATTGTCAGTAAGGAGGTTGCACAGATAGTTGAATTGATGAAACAGATGCCAATCTAGTCAAGAATGTGATGGGTCTCTGTCTCTCTCCTGTCTCCATAGACTGAAACCACAAGATGTGATGGTGTAATTTAGGGTCATGCCAATTACATAACACCCATAAAAGCCACAGCTCTCCTGCTATGGGCACCTGCCTCATTGATTCATGCCTTTTGGAAGCTCCTTGCAGTGAGTAACAAAGGGATGTTTTAAAATGCACCACACATTAAATTTGTTTGCATAGATGATCAGGGTTAGTCTCCAGATGATGCTGGACTCCAACTCCCATCAGCCCCAGCTGGCGTGACCAATGGACAGCCATGATGGGAGTTGGAGTCCAGCAACATCTGGTGGGGGCACCACATTGCCTGTCCCTTGCATGGATGAGACAGACCCAGGCAAGAAACAGAACTGGAAGTTGTGCTTTTCATTCACAATATTGCACAGACGTGTGTTTCTCAAATGTCATTAAGGGATGCGTCAAACAGGGAAGATGTCTTATTGATTGTAAATCTGTAAGCTACTTCTAAGAAAAATCCAGCCAGGTAAAACCAACAAAGTATCTGGGTTGCTGGCAACTTCTTAAAGACTTGAGGACACTTTGGGAGACCCTGAAACAAAAGATTTTTGTAGGCTCTGTAGGACCTTTACCATTGACAGATTTATTGTAGCATAAGGTTTGGTAGGCTGGAGCTCATTAAAAATAAAAAAGAAATGTTTATGACTATTATTATTATTATTGCAAGGGAACTCTGTCCCATGACAGCTGGAGCACAATAACTCTGTGCTACAATGTTTACAAAAAGTGAAAAGGTTCAAGACTCCCAAAATGCAGGTCGCGTTCCTTTTCCTGACCTGTTGATGCTGTAGCTAAAAAGAGAATTTTTCCCTGTTTTTGTAAATAAATTCTTAATCCCCCCCCAAAAAATCAATAAAATAAGGATATAAAATTCAAACCACCATCTAACATTAATGCTTCTAATAAAAAATCCTACTATTTTACAAACTTTCTTTTGAGGTTCTTTAAACCTCAATACTTCCTTCCACCGCCTTCTACTGGTTCTTTACATCTTACATCATTCGCTGCATTTTGTTATCATTTTTATCCACTTGTTACACCTTTACATTCTCAAATTCTTTACTACTTACAAGTGCTTAATCTAAACCTGCCAATGTACCAACTCGTTTACAGTATTTCTGCACATACACAATAATTTCCCCCCATTCTTTTTTAAACTTCTCATTGTCAAAGTCTCTTGAGTTTTGCCATCAGTTTTGCCATTTCTGCGTAGTCCATAAGTTTTATTTGCCATTCTTCTGTTATTGGCAACTGTTCTTCTTTCCATCTTTGGGCTACATAAATAATTTCTTCTGTTCTTTGGGAATTACTGTTCCTATTATACCTAGTAGAAAAGCTTCTGGTTTCTTTGCAAAGGTTAGTTAAAATATTTTCTTCAATTCATTATATATCATTTCCCAGAAGCCTTTAATAACCTTGCAGGGTGTAGGGTGGCTAGGTGGAAAAAAGGACAGTTGTATAAAAGAGGGAATTATAAGAGGTGCAGCTATCCATCTTGTTTCACTATGTATTTCTCTTCCATAAAACACTGCTATGGTACTTTTAAAAAGTGCAGCTTATTCATTATGTAAGTTTTAGGGCTTCAGGTTTATTTATTTACTTAGACAATTTATATATCTCTTAACTACAATTGTCTATAAGCAGTGTACAAAGAACGCAATACAATGAAAATAAACATATTTTAAAACAATAAAAAAATAAGCCAGGAAGCTATGTTTGTTTGTTTTGGTAGGACTGTCTTGAATTTGAAGATTTGCTTCACTTGCAAACAAAGTCAGGGACACTCCAATCCAAACATAGTAACTGTTACACCCACTAAGAACAATGATAGATAATATGAGTAGAGTACTCTGTGATCTAATAGGACTTTTCCTTCCTAAGCCACTCTAAGCCTGTAATGAAAGGCATAAACCTGCTTGAGGGCTAAGTCTGCATGAGGGTCAGTGTGCAACAGATTTTATCTTTCTACACTGAGCAGTGGTGAAAGGGTTTGAAGTACTTCTAAAAGGGGCCTTAGTTTGTGAAATTAAGGGTTAGACTAGTTGTCCAATGAACTACACCTCAAAGGATGGCTGCATCACTCAACAGAGACACAAATAATGGGCAGAGCCAGTTTCTTGCAGTCAGCGCTAACAAATAAATACAATGTTTAATGAACCCTTTCTTCTTCTTCTTGCGCCATCTGACTTTGTCCTTTCGTTGTTTTTCTGTCAAGTGAACTGACTGCTCATGCCACAAATTTCTACTGATCATCGGGAGGTGATAGTATGAACAGATTAGTCCTTATCCTGGAGCTGGAAGATCTGGCTTTGTTCTCTGCTCTGAACAGTGTGTGATCTTGGCTAGGTGTTTCAGGGTGGGGCCGCACAGGAAGTTTCCCACAATCCAGGTTTACACTTCAGTGAATATCTCCAAGTGCAGGAAGCACTCTCTGGGAAAACAAGGCATGACGGACTGCAGGATTTCTCATTGCTAAAATGCCACCTTCATTTTTCAGAGTTTCCACTCTGGAGTGTGGACAACAGGCAGAGAATCTGGAAAGACAGCAGTATCATGATGCTTACTGCCCTTGGGTGCATTGAACTGGTATATGTATGACTTGGAAACCCCCCCCCCCCACTTTGATGCAGAAGTGCTTTCAGTGTCTCTCAGCACCTGCAAACATGTTACCTCGTGTCATGGAGCAAAGAATCCTGGGACTGTTGGACATTGATAGCACCTGAATTCCTGTGCAAAGTAAATTTTCATGTTTATGTATAGATTTTCTATTGGTTTCATATCCACTGACTTTTAGATCCTATTAATCATGCCCAGGACTTATTTTTTCAGGGGGAACTTGCCATAACTCAGTTCCAGCACCTTTCAGGGGGATGCCATTGCCATTATAAGAGAACAAGGGAGGCGTTCATGGAGAATTCTGGCACCTCTTTTTCTAGAAAAATAGCACTGATCATACTCCAGATTTTCCATGAGAACACCCACTGGAAAAGACAAGTAGGTTAGACATTTTCCTCTGCAACACCATTGCAATACAAGATCAGGAAGGTCCTCTATAGAGTTGAAGCAACATAGTAGTTAAGAGCATGATCTGTGAGTTGGCAATGTGCACTTTTACTTCTGGAAACTCACTGAATGGACTTGGGCAAGCCCCACCACCTATCTAACCTCATCTCTCATGTGTGGGCAATAATACTTGTTTACCTCACAGGGTTGTAGGATTACTGAGGTAATAGAGTGTGAGGTGTTCTGCACTCTTAAATGCACTCTATAATGCTGAAACATTACTGTATCATACTATTACATCTCTGAGCATGAATTCCATCTGCATTGGTGCAGTCTCCCTCTGTCCAGAGATTTGGGGAAACTTTCTCTGTCCTTCTGGCAGTGTTTACAAAGTTTTAGCCTCTCTTTGTCCTCTGGCCTCCTGGGCGGTGGGGCTTGTGGCTGGGCTGTGGGCCAGGAGCTGATCTGACACATAGAAGTGGGATTTATGGGATGCTGCTTTGATTCCAGCTCAAGGGCACGTAGGGCTGAAGCCAGAAGAGGCGCAGCATTTGGGTCCGTGGCAGGGAGAAGGATGAGAGTATCCAGCTGCTGCTTCTCCTCCTCCTCCTCCTCCTCCTCCTCCTCCTGTCACACTCTTCTTTGATGCCTTTAAGAACTTTTTTGGAGGCTTGTTTCTCCAAATGAGGACTGGCAGGCCGGCTGAAAATTGCATGCAAAGCCCGCCCACACACTTTTGGTAGGACACTTTGATTCCGTTGTGGCAACTTGCCCCGTTAGTTCAACCCGGGGCTCCTCCCTTCTTCTTTACTCTGCTGATGCATCTCAGCCTGGTCTTGTGATTTCTGCTGCTGTCATCTCAAGTTTTCTATAGTTGTTTCTTGATAACCGAGTGCACAGTCTCATTTTTCTTCTTCTGGACTTGGAGACCTATGTGTCCAGCTCCACATGTATGCACACACACACACACTGTTTTTCCAGCCCCAAAGCAGCTCCTTGATTTCAATTCTGCCCCGTGCTTTATCTTGCAATCATTACACTTGTCTGCATTAGTCTTCCTGAAGCTCTCTTTAGTCCAAGTCCTGCAGCTCCCATTCAGTTAACACCTCTGCTGGTTATGCCTGCATTCCCTAGGGGTTGGACTAGATGATCCTTCGGGTCCCTTCCAAATGCTATCAGCCTTTGTTGTGAATGGCAGCTTATCGGAAGCCTTTTGGGGACTCCAGGCATTTCCGGTTAGTTAAAATGTTGACTAGGTGCCCAAAAGCTGTGGTCAGGTTTCCCATATTGCAGTTTCCAATGAAAACAAGCAGTGTACTACTGAGCACTTTTTAGTTTGTGACCTAGCACTGCCCTGAGATGTGCTCCCTAAAGGGAGATATGCAAGGAGAGGATGTCATTTTGAGTGTAATTACTCATTCTGCATATAGTACGTGTGTAGCCTTAGCAATGGGAGCTTGTGTGTACCATTGAAGGTGGTTTTATATTCTGATTTTGTCCTGTGAACTGCCCTGAAACCATCAGGTATAGGGCAGTACAGTGGTACCTCTGGTTACGAACTTAATTTGTTCTGGAGGTCCATTCTTAACCTGAAACCGTTCTTAACCTGAGGTACCACTTTAGCTAATGGTGCCTCCTGCTGATGCCGGCGTGCAATTTCTGTTTTCATCCCGAGGCAAAGTTCTTAACCTGAGGTATTACCTCCGGGTTAACTGAGTCTGTAACCTGAAGTGTTTGCAACCCGAGGTGTTTGTAACCCGAGGTACCACTGTATATAAATTCAATAAATAATAAAATTATAATAATGCCACAACAGAAGTAGTGACCACTGTACTCAGCTCAGAATTCTCTGCTATGGCTCCTTCGGATTTCAGACTAATGGTCTTTCCCAGCCCTACCTGAAGATGCCAGGGATTGAATTTGGGTCCATCTGAGTGCAAGGCAGATCCTGTACAGCTTAGCTTGGGCCCTTTTTACTGGTACTGTGACCTCTGGGAAAGTGTCACAAGAGGTTTATGGCAGCCTGCCTTGCATTCTGTATGGTTGCAAATTAAACAAAAGTCTTAAACCACCAAGATATGGAAGTCTTTATGTTTCATGTTGAAGATGGTTTGGGTCCAAAGCGTTTCGAGCCAGAAACGGCCTTCTTCTGGAGATACATTAGAATGATGATTAAAATATCTCTGTCAGTCCCTACTAACAGATGCATAACCATGTCACACACAAGAGTTCATTAGCAAGAGCGGTGCTAGGAGGGGTTTGCACAGGACACATGCAATTCACGAGCTGCTTCCAGTTGTGCTGGTAAAAAGGAAGTGGAGTCTGAAGGGAAAATATTTGTATACACTGCAACTAAAGAAAGTGCATCATAATTTCAATCTCTTTCTCAAAAACAATAAACAATAAATGGAACAGTGATACGAGACTCCATAGATCTTGGCCAAGTTACTCTGCTTCCACAGATCAATTATCCAACAGTGCCCTGCCTTGTAGGGGCGTGGTGAAAATAAATATTTAGCAGAGTGAGTGGGCAGATGCTTAGGTGCTATGGTAATAGGGCCAAATAAATAATTTTATAGCTGACTTTCCTCTTCTCAATCACCAGGGAGGCCTATAAAATGTGTTTACTGACAAACTCCGAAGCTGTTTTTTTGTGAAAGGGCTTTGGTTTTACAATCCTGTTTCAGACAGGATCGTTCTTGGTATCTGCAGTTTATCCAGACCCTGCGGTTGTTGTTTTTGTCTGCTGTGGCTTCTAATTCAGGTGTACACAGTTTTCAGCTGAATCACCTGAGTAAAACTTAAGTGGATTCTGAAAACTTTTACAGTTTTTATTCTGGAAAGGAGGTAGGTCTTCTAAAATTGTTACTGTTGTTGTTGCTTCTGTCGGTTACCGTATGTAAACACTGACTAAAATTGGCAAAAGGCTTTCTTTATTTCTATATTTTGTTCATTTTTTTTTTTAAAAACATTTTTTTATTAAAGATTTCTTGGTTTACAGAAGTAAGTGCAATGTCTGTTTCTTCAAGTTACATTTTCTACAGATCAGTTTGTTTGTGATTGACTGTGGTGAACTTTGTTTTCATGTCTGAGTCGGGTGGGTGTTTTTGAATCAGGTTAGGCAGATTGATTTGTATGCTGTTGGTGGATTCTTGTTGTTGTCTTGTTGGGCTGCGTATGTGATAAAGGGGAGCCATACTGGGGTAGCATTTTCTTCTATTTGTCCTCGTATCAGTTTCAGTTTATTGGTTAGTTTTTCTAATAAGGCTGTTTCTATTTGGTACCATTGGTCCATGCTGACTCCTGACAGGTCTCTCCAGTGTCTGGCTATGATGTTTCTGGCTGCTGAGAGTAGGTGGGTTATGCGTTCTTTATGATGTGAGTGGGCATTATTATCCTGGAAGATGTTTAGTAGGGCCAATTCTGGGGTGACTTCTAATACTTATTTTTTGTATTCCCAGTGTACAGATGGGGAACTGTCTTCTGAGATAAAGGTTAACAGGTGCATGCCCCAGGTTCAGTTCCTGCGTCCCCAGGAAAGGCTGAAAAAGAGTCCTTGTCTGAACCTTGCAGAGTTACTGCCGCTTAGACAATACTAAGGTAGATGAACCAACTTATATGGCAGCTTCATGTATCCTTCCCTATGAGACTTGTTAATAGGACAAAGCAGAGTAAGATGTGAGATCCATTATCGGACTATCTCCCGTTTTCTTTTCTTTTTTTGCTTTAGTTTGTAGTAGTTACAGGATCTTCCAAATGGGATTAGGGCCAGGGAGTGCCGGGGGACAGCAGTTAATCCTTTCCTAATTATCTCTATGATAGCTTCATTAACTATGAACTCTGAAATTTGGGTTTTGCAGTCATTTTGCAGGGTTTGGAGTGAAAGCCCCAGGTTCTGCAGCACCCCCAAACTGCGGAATTGATACATCAAATTGGGGGTTCCAACATTGTTTGTCCAATTCACTCCAAACCACTGCCAAAGTTTTGCAATAGTTTTGCAATATTTTGCAGTGAAAACCCCACGCTTAGCAAACTGAGAAATTGATACTCAAGGGGGCGGTGGGTGGTGGAGATAGCTATCACTCCAAAACTAGGATAACTCAAAGGCTCAGCACACCTATATCCACCCCGTTCTGTAGACAAGTAACTGTGACTTTATGAGATTTGGCTCTGGAAGAGGTGGGAATTGAACTGAAAGGAGCACTTTCCCCAGTCAATGGAAGTGCTGATTCCACTGGTACAGGCAGAATTTGAGGGAGTGTTGTTGACACAATTTGTGTAAGTGACAGACTGTCGCTTTGATGCCTGCCTCCCTATCTTAGGTAATTGCTTGGCTTGATTGGTCTTTGACAGCTGATCTGCTGCAGCAATTTTACACTTTGGGTAATCAAGCGCTGGTTACCAGTCAATAGGCAGTGTTTTAGAAAGGCTTGCATTTGCATTAATCATGCAACCTGCAATTGAGCAACACTGGGGCTTGTTTGTTTTCCTTCCTCTCAGAGCGCTGTGACTGCAGTAATAAACATAGAATGTTACTCATTTAAATTTGACTACTATTGAAGCTGGACTAATAAGTTAAAACTGTTTGATTGGTTGATTTACGAGTTATGTCTTGTCAATTTCCGCCCTCCCTTCCCTAAAGGTGGGTGGGGTTTGCGGCACTGAGCTGGGGGGGCGCTTACCTGGACGGGTGCCTCCCACCTGCTTGGGTTGGCCTTTCACCTGCCCTTGGCCAGGAAGGACAATGGATGGCCGGCCGGGGGTGGGGCTAAGGCCAAAGAAAAGAGGCTGACCCCTTTAACCAAGCCTCACTTGGTTTTCTTCCTTCCAGGATGTGGCTCTGTAGAGACCTCATGCTGGCTAACAGCATGGTAAAAAAAATTGATACAAAGCAGCAATATCAGTGTTCAATGATAGGTGAATCAGCAGCATCAGCATTGAGAACCTGCTCATCAGAACTGCAAATATACTGTACAACACAAACCAGTTCATTGAGTCAACAAATCTTCACATTCCCTGACCTCCCTCCCATCTTTCTTTTCTCTCCTGCACCTTTGCTATCTCAACTGTTACTTGCTATAAAATAGTACCCAGGTTACCTGAAAAATCGGCCTTAAGGAAGAGTTTCTTTCTTGGCCACTTGTAAACCCATCCTCTTGCTAAGTTGTTTTAGAGTGGCAAATTTTGCTAATAATTGGGGTCATTGTCAAATTGTATTCACTTAAATTGTGTGTGGATAATCAGCAACTCTGAAATGCTATTTATATTCTCTTATCAGACTGAAAGTCCTGTTGGGGTGGGTCTTATTTATTTGCTTTGTAGCCATCTTTCTGAGGAGTGTCTATTCTTTACCTGTTCTTTGCACTGTATTCCTAAGGTTTGCGGGATCTACTTTGTTTCTTATTGGAACTCCAAGAATCACCCACCAGAGAGCCCTGTACAAAAGACATACTTAAAATTAAAGAATTCATTAACAATAAACCCCCAAATTTGTGACCCCCTCCAAACCTACGTCAAAGCCCAGGCTTTGTTTTGAGTACCAGACAATCCCACCCCTTCCCCGGGCTTTCTTCATTTCAGCAGTCTGTATTGCAGGGAGGGTGTTTGGCACTGTTGCTGCTATTGTTAACATCAGAAGTTAGAAATTCTTGTCCATCTACTTCAAACCACACAGCATTTACCAGATCTGAATCTACCTTCTGCCCATCCCTAAAATAAGCTAATTGGTGAAGTGGGCAGGTGCATGGGTGGAAGAATGGTCTTATCTGCCTGAAGTCAACTAAATTCCTCCCTCCAAATCTCCTTGCAAGATCTACAGTACTTTTTTGTGAGGCCTTTGGCTCAGCCCCCAGTTTTGATGCCCTACTGCTGCAACAAAGCCTCTAACCCATATAACTGGGGTGAGGTCACACGTATTACTCCTTCCATCTCTACCTTGTTGTTTCCCTTGGGTTGAGTTTTAGACTGTAACCTCCTTGGGGCAAGGCTTGATAGTTGGGGAAGTGATCTCTTCCCCAAATAGAAGGGACACTTGGTGGAAAGTTGCTGTCTGGATCTGCCTCTCATAATGAAGAGATCGCATTGATGAAGGTGCATTTAAAAAGGTACACTTGTTCTCACAATTTCATTGTCATGTGCAAGCCTAATGAAGATTGTGGGCGATTCCAGGCCACTTCTGCTAGATGCCATATTCCAGTTTGAAGCTTTTCTAAGGCCATATTTATCACGCAACCTTTTCCGATGAGTCTGTCTAAACTTCCATATAAGGCTTGTTAAGTGAAATGGATTATATAAAAATCTGAACATTATGTGATGTGCCAGTGATGCTTGCTGTTGTCCCTCCCCCCCTCTATATATGTTTAGGTTATAGCAACCTTGTGGTCAACCGCCTTCTTGTTTTGGGAATAAATTTCTGAGCATTTGGGGAGGGAGGGGGAATGGACATGCCTTTCCCACATAGATTAAAAAACAGCAACAACCCAAGGTCCTTGCTGACAGTAGAAAGCTGCAGTTTGGGGAATTAATCTGCAGCTGTAGTTTTGGTTGTTGAAAACTCAGGGAAATAGATTTATGGCTCAATGCAATTAATGGAAGACAGCATTCATATAGCTAACACACTGGAAGTTTTTGCTTTAAAAGGCATCAGATTTAGCTGTATGAAGTAGAAATCTGTCAATATGGATGATAAAAATTCATGCATCTGATGAAGTAGATTCCTGTCCATAAAAGTTTATTCAGTAATAAATGTGTTATTCTTTATGGTGCTTTTAGAAGATGATTTTTCCAGGGTAGGAGATGGGCCAATGTTCCCCCGTGAGAGTTAGGCAAAGGCATCTTCCTATCTTGAGAGCAAAGAGGAGATATGTCAGCCTGTTAGCCCAAGGCATTCCCAGATGTGGCCTTGAGGCTAGATTATCTCTAGCTGTTGCTAAGTGTGTTGTTGTTTTTGACTCCTGCCCAGATTGCGCAATGCACATGACAAATGCGTAAACTGAGCCATTTGCCAAGAGCACAAGCCATAGATTTTGCACACCAGCTGAAAGCTTCATGCTGATTGAAACCTTCTCAGGGGGTGAGGATGTGTGGCATGACAAACTGCACTTGGTGAATGTGACAAATTCCAGAGCCAGTGGAGTGCTGTGGTTGAAGGGCTGGGCTTGCATGGGGGACAGCCATGCTAAAATCCCAGCTATGCAGCTGGGTGGCTTTGCAAAAAGCACCTGCCTGTTTACAAAGTTGTTGTGGGATTGAAAGGCTCTTTTGAAGGAAGAGTGGGTTCTAAGTGGAGTTTGGTCCACTGTTTGTGTGATCTGGAGAACAGCTTTCTCAACGGGGGGGTTACATAGCTGGTTTGCACCAGCTCATAGTTGCCTTGCTGTTGTGATGCCTTAACTTGAAATGAAGAGAGGAGGGCTTGTATGCATCACCTTTGTTCTAGAGAATTGCAAGGGTCTGGGTTTCTTTTAAAGGTGAAGTAGGCATGGCTAAAATCATGCCTGTCTGCTTTGCCTTTAAGGGCAATCCTGCAGTCAAGAGGTTAAAGCTTTCTGGCAGCATAGGTGGCTGTTAATGATTGATAACAATGATGCTTTCAGTGGGTTTTGAAGGAAAATGTATTCCACCAGCAGCTGCCCCATGAGAAGCAGCAACGCTTGACTAGCAGATTTTGGACCGGAATCCAGAGAGGGAGGGAGGTAAGCAGCCATGTGACAACTGTACATGAATATATTATGGTTCACATCATAACCTACACAAGCATTGGTGTACAATCCTGCTGGTTGTGGATGTGGCTAGCAGCAAAGTTTGTTATTGAGGCAGCTGGGAAACCCCATTGCCTGCCAGTCATATTCACGACACTCCCCCCTCTCCACACCCCCATCACACTTTATGTTCATTCACTAAAGTCAGGACTGCTCATGTGAACAAGAAATCTGTTTGGAGAATCAGGTCTTAGTGTGAGCACTTGTTCAAACACACAGGCAAGCCTCTGTGGGATCCCTTCTCGACCTTTGATCAATTGTATAACGGGGCCAGTGCCCACATACTTAACAGCTGTGCTTCATTTTCTCTCTGGCATACTTGTAAGAGAAAAGAAATCCAGATGTTTCAAAAATCATCCAAAAGGCATTGGGCTGAACTAGAAGTCCAGAGAGAAGCAGAGTGGTGCTTGTGAGCTGCCATGCCTGGATGCCTGGATTCCCCAATGTTTAGGTGATACCGCAAAACATGCTCCCTTCTTTGATGTTGTGTTGAATCAATCATGGGAGGATCTCTGCCTGATTCCCTGCAAACTGCTGAGACAGTAGTTGGCAAAGTCCTAAACACTGGCTTCTCCAGTGCTCATTTAACAGAGGTAATTTAACATGCAGAGAGGGCCACACTTCAGCTTAGGGATCGAGGAGGGTTCAAATATACAGTACTGCAAGATTTCATAGAGTTGTGCATCCTGGGTGCACTGGTTTTCAGAGAGGGACTTTAACCACTGAAGAACCCTTTAAACAGCCATCAGACTAGATGAGTGATTCCTTTGGCCCATTCTTTCACTGAGCCAGAGTTATTAAAGATATGCATAAACAGGCAGAGATGTTTATAGATGTTTGTGTATGATAAAATTAACATGTACGTGGTGGGGGGGGGAGAAAGAAGTGCCATTTTGGCAGCAGACTGTGCCCCCAATATTACAGTACATACATTTGTAGGGTCAGCTCTAGGTGAGAGTTCTGGTGAACCCAATCCTGGCAGTGGACCCTGGTGGATTTATCTGGCAGTGGTGGGCAGAAGTGCTCTCTGAGCAGTAGCAGGTAGCTTTAGTGTATCCATAATTTAATTTCCATGCAGGAACTCCCTCTTCCCGTGCCCTGCTAATCCTTCTCTCCTATGTCCTCCTGGCAAGCAAAGTTTGACAGCCCATTGCCAGCCCTGCAAAACCCTTTCAGGCCCAAGGTCTGGAGGTTCCCCACCATGCTAATCCCTCCTGGTATTTTACATGCCTCCGAACAGAAGGAGAGCAGGGGAAAAAGAAGATACAGAAGGCAAAACCCACTATGTGCCAGAATACTGAATGCCAAATGAATTCCCAAAATGTGTTGAACATGCCAGATCTTGCACAGGGGAAATTAACAATTAAGATAACAAAACCAACACTACAGTCTGATCTGTTCTCCTGTGTGGCTTGGAGTAACTGGGAGGGTTAGTTCAATAACTAAATGGATATGACAACAGCACTTGGCCCACCCTCACAGCATAGAGGAGCTATTGTCGTTATGAACAGAGAAAGGCCCATCAAAAATGCTGATATGATTTTTTTAAAATTAAATTATTATTTTTGGTGGGGAGAAGAGTGCATGGCAGAAACCATAATGGCTTTCCTGCTAATGGGTGTGCTTTGTGCTCTCTCCTGGCAAATGCAAGGCCCACAGGACTGTCGAAACCCCCTAATGAGAGCCAGTGTGGTGTAGTGGTTAAGAGCGGTAATCACGTAATCTGGGGAACTGGGTTCGCGTCTCCGCTCCTCCACATGCAGCTGCTGGGTGACCTTGGGCCAGTCACACTTCTTTGAAGTCTCTCAGCCCCACTCACCTCACAGAGTGTTTGTTGTGGGGGAGGAAGGGAAAGGAGATTGTTAGCCGCTTTGAGACTCCTGAAGGGGAGTGAAAGGCGGGATATCAAATCCAAACTCTTCTTCTTCTAACCCCACTTTTCATTTTAATGGAGAGAAGGGCCCCTCCAGATCCAATATCCTCTTTATTGTGCTTTCATGATGATACGTGCTCATGATGATATCGGGGCAACCACCTGTGGTCCCACTTTCAATTTAGTTTGCAACTGTAGGGCAACTGTAAGGGCAAAATTTTGCAGATGGTTTGAAAAAGAGGAATGGAATGGGGAAAGCGAGTGGAGCAATGAATGTAAACCTTAGCTTTGTATAACAGACCAGTGCCTGCACACACTCACTGAGCCACCGGTCTTTATCCTCTATCCAGACAAGCAAGAGTCACTTTCAGAGTTCAAGGACACATTCCAGCCAGGCAAAAACACTCCAGGAGGGTGTGAAACAAGCCTGGTGAAGGGTTTGGGGAAACCGCATGCGGCTGGGGAGAATTCAAAGAGCCAGATAGAGAGGCCTGGATGGCCGCATTTGACCCCGGCACCTGAGATTCCCCACTCTTGCTGTCTTGGATGGGATGGAATAATCTCTGCTTCAGAAATACAGCACTATTGCCCACACTCAAAGGAGGCTCCCTAACAAACTTCTTTAGAATTGCTGCTCTATGCAGGCCTCCTCAGTAGGTATCCTAGAAGGCAGCTTCTGGGGTTGAAACGAGCCCAGTGACTTTCTCTGCAGCCATTGGGGTCAGGCCCGCTCTACTCTGCCTTCCCTCCTTCATCTCCATTGGTCCACCTGTCTGCCTGCTTTCCTGCCTCTCTCCCTCTGCTTGCAGTCTTCCCTTCTGCCTCCTTCCTCCCCTCCTGCCTTTCTCCACCTCCTGAAACTCTCACTGGCTCTCTCTGTCTTTTCCCCCTCTGAGCCCCAATTCACTCATGCTTCTAACAGTGCCACCTGCTGAGTGGGGAGCCCCCTCCCCCCCATGCATGCTAGTGTCCGGATTTCCCCACTGAGGCACCAAGAATAGCCTGCACGCCTTGCCTGACTGCACAGACCCTGTGGATGGGTGGGCAGGTTCCCGGCCACCCTGAGCCAGAGTGGAGAAGTGCAATCTCTGTGCCCCACTGGGCCTGTGCCGTTGGTGGGGGCCAACTTAACCAATCCCCTTCCTTTGAGCTGCCTCTGTTGCAGACATACCCATGCCAACCTAAGGGAGAGGAGGCAGACTCTTTGGAGAGTGGCTCATTCTCACACACTCTAGTAGCAAGCTCTTTAAGAGCGACGTGTCCCTCCTATTTTAATTCAGAAAAAAGTGCTTTGGGTCTTGGAAGTTTGTGAAATGCAATCTGTCAAGTGATGCCCACTCATCCCTATATCCTCTTCCTACCCACACTCTTGCCTATGGTGCAGGAATGGGAAACTGCATTAAGGAATGCACCCAGCCATTGAGTCCAGGAAAAGACCACCCTAGTGTGTGAGTAAACCATGCAAAAAGTGTGTGAGTGCAGCTGTGATTGATTTAGCCAGAATCTGGCTAGCTTGTGGCTCACATCAAAATTCTGGGTTTTGACTAGACTTTGGTTTTGATGGCACCAAAGGCCAGAGTGGCATAAGATTCCTGCTTTTACCTCTGTTCCACAACCCCTCTATGATCTATAAGTGATGCAAGAATTCAGCTGCCCTTTTGGAAGTTGTCTTGGCTCACTTAGATGTTTAACTTTCTTGGTGATGTTTTTACAGTCTCGCTGCCTTAAACGTAGTTAGTGGCCCCAGGAATGCATGAACTGAAATCCAGGAAGGCTGAACCACCCCTTGCCTCCCATGAGGGGAAGGACAAAGGCCAGCTTCTCTGCCTCACTTGCGTCTCCTTCTCTGTGTGGCTGCACTGTGGTGTGAGTTTCCATAGCTGCCCCGGGGCCTGGGGTTTGGAGTTTGTTTGCGTTGGACAATTGGAAACAGAGAGGAGGGATTTTCTGTACTTATGCGGTTTGCATTCTGCCCGTGAAAAGAAAAATGACCTGCCTAAATGGGGAACCTTGGAGACCACCTGGAAGGCTGGAGCCTTCCAGAGGAGCCTGGCTGGGTGGCCAACCACCTCCAATCTTCTGAGGCCATCCCTCAGAGATCCCCAGTTGATTTCAGCTATGGCACGTTGAAGTTATGGCGCAATAAGCTGGTGTAGTGATAGTAAATGGCAACATGTCTTCTGCAACATGCCATTAATGGAATAATAGTCCATTTGTGGTGCATTTATACTGGACCTTCCATGCATCATTTCACTTTATTAGCTGACCTGCAAAGCCTCCCCAGTATTACCACATTATTGCCACCTGTAGAGGCACTCTTGTGCAACAAAAGCAGAACCAAAACACACACAAACATTTGTGGTCAGAAAAGTTGCAGGAATGCAGCAGGAAGCAACAGGACACACACTGACTGGAAATGAAGCAGTGTGTCTGCCTCGAAACATTTGCAGGGGCAAGCAGTATGGAGAGCGAGATCACGTATAAGTGCTCTGATGCCATCATAAGAACAAATCATCATGAATGCACAATAAAAAGGATGACTGGAGGCACCCTACTAATTCACTACAACAGATGAGCAACAAGTGTGCAAGCTCTGTGTAATGAACAATTGTTTGGACGCAGATCTATAGTGGCTTGTTTGATGAAAGCAGTAGTAGTACAACAACAGTAATGTCTAGAATCTGGCAGCAGAAGTTGAATACAGGTTTGTGGTTGAGATTTCTCACTTACTCTAAGTAATAACCAGTAATAACCAAGATTTGTTCCTGGCTGAAGCTACTGATTAGTGAGGAGTGAGATTAACCCTGAACCTGGGCTTGGAAAAATTGCTAAGGCTGCATTCAGATGAGGGGTTTATTGTGTGAGTCTTTCTGGTTATCAAGTTGGTGCTTCAGTCACAATATTCCTTTTGCACTGCAGTACCAGTTGCATTATGGAACTGTGGCTTTTGATGGATAAACTGCCACATCACACTACATTTTAAATGGCAGGAAAGAATTTGTAGGCTGCAATACCACCTCCATTGTCAACACAAAACTCATGATTTTCTGAGCTAACAGGGTTGCAATTTGACTCCCCCCCCCCAAACAATTAACACAGAAAGAAGCCCTGAGCGTCTGCTAGATTTCCACAAGTTGCTTATAAATGGTGTGAAGGCTCACATAAAACACACAAATCAACAGGTAAGGAAACAATGGGAAGACAGAATAAAGTGCGGTTGGAAATTCAAACTAAGCCAAACCTAGACTTAGTTCAGTAAAACACGCTGGAGTAAAAAATGACTGGGAAGGAGCAAACTGGCTGCAAGCTCCTCTCTGGGAACCTGCATATTTGTGCATTCCTGGTAAGCCACAGTTCAGCTCACTGTGTTGTGCAAAGCTGGCTGTTTTGTGAAGCCAATGCTGCCAACATGATAAAAACCAAAAGTGGACAGGGTTGCTTCCGTGTACCTTGGAAACTTGTAGGAAGACATTTGCTTTGTTTAATGATGTTTGTTTTTCAGGAATGTGTTGTTTGCAAAACCTCCTGGTAGAAGGGGAACACCCTAGTTCATGCAGAAGGTCCCAAATTCAATTCCCAGCATCTCCTGGTAAGGCTAAAAGCATCTCCTGCCTGAAATTCTGGAATGCTGCTGCCATTCAACATAGATAGTGTTGAACTAAATGGACCCATTGGCTGGAGCCAGTGGCCTGATCCCAGTATAAGGCAGCCGCAACTTGTGATGGAGGGGGGTCATCTTCTCCCCACCTCATTCCTATCCTTAGATTCATAGAATCATATTGTAGAGTTGGAAGTCCAAGCCCTACAGTACAGGAATATTTTGCCCAGCATGGGGCTTGAAACCATGACCTTGAGATTCAGAGTCTCATGCTCTACCAACTGAGCTAACTCTTGGTCCCATCAAGCACAGTTGCTACCACTGCCCGCAGGAGGGTGCTGCTACTGCTTCAACCACCACCTCATGGACCACTGGTGTTGGGCATCTTCTTGTGTTCCTATGTTTCACGAGTGGGCATGCTCTTCCTGATATCAAGAGAAGATGATGGGGGACATTATGGATGGTGGTTGCTGTTGTTGTTTTATTAGTAGCCTTAGCCTACCTGATCCTAAAAAGTTCCAGGGGGAGTATCAATTCATAAAGCATCACCACCACACAAACCAGTCAGTTAAAGCAACAGAAACAGCTGAAACAATTAATATTACACATACACCAAAGTGAAGAAGCGGAAAGACTAGGATGGGGTATTTTTTAAAAAAGGCAGAGGGTAGATGGGAATTAGTTTTTCATAGACCATAGAGTTGTAAGGGACCCTGAGGATCTTCTAGTCTAACCCCCTGCCATGCAGGAATCCTGCCCACAGCCATCCCTGGGTGGATTTGAACCACCAACTTTCTGGTTTATAGCTAGACACACTGTGTGATATGCAGAAAGGAGAAGCCCAGATTCCTGGCAGGAAGCTAGGCTTGTTTGCATAGTGCTGAAACATGATTTAGCATTACATCAGAATGTCACCACTCAGTAATCTCTGGGAAGTTCATATCCCCGAGGTTCGGTTCTTCACTTGTGATTACAACATCCCTTAGGATGTTGCCTTATACCAAATTGGATAGTTGGTCCAGCTAGCTGAGTATCATCTACAGAGATGGGCTGCGGTTCTCAGGGTCTCAGATGGGAGTATTTTCTAGCCCCCCAGCCAAAGATACTGGGAGATTAAACCTGGCACTTTCTGCATACAAAACAGTTGCTCTGCCACTGCAGTTGCTCTACAGCCCTTAAGAACCTCAGAAGAGCCTTGCTGGATCGGACCAATAGCCCATCTAGTCCAGCATCTTGTTCTCACAGTGGCCAACCAGATGCCTGTGGGAAGCCCACAAGCAGGACATGAGCACAGGAGCATTCTTCCCTTCTGCAGTCCCAGCAACCATTATTCAGAAACATACTGCATCCTGCCTACTGTGGATGCAAAGCATAGCCCTTGTAGCTCGCAGCTGTTGATAGTCTTCATCCTCCATCCTTCCGCCTATTCCGCCTGGCCCTATCTAACAGTCTGGTGCGGAACAGAAAGTAAGACTGCCTAGCAATAATATTGCGCGGGAACAAACCCAAGACCGCACTTTGACGGATGCAGGATGCTTTATTGTTGTAGGTCTGTTTTTTCTGTGCTCCCAAAAAAATTCTCCATCCTGTGGTTTCTTCTTACAGTGTTCAGCTTGACTTTAATGAACATGGAATTTAGCTGTTGTTTTCTCTTCTAATGTTTTAAGTCCAGCAGATGGTGATGTTTAAAATTCCCCCAAAATCTGCCAATACCTGGGCCAGGCTTTTAAGGCCTGTGAGCCATATGATGTTTGCACAGAGCCAGAACACGAGCAGGCGCTTGAGCTAATTTTTGGCAAGCCACATCTTCTTGGCTGCCTCGTATCTCGATTCTCAGAAAGGTGCAGCACCACCTACATACACTTTGAGCAACGTCAACAAGGCAGTCCTGCTATTCTCGGACAGCTTCTTTCCCACCCCCAGTGACATAATGGTCATAGCAGGAAACTAGCAGTTGTCTTTGGAATCCTGTATATGGTGGTTCAGTGTATCAGACACTCTTCCTTTTGATGATATAGGTCAGTGGTGGGAGATCCTTTGTGGCCAAGGGCCATGTTCTCTCATAGACAACCTTCTGGGGCCACATGCTCATAACAGGCAGATCTAGAAGCAAACATGACAGAGCAACAGATGTGACTCTCACTTTTGCAAAACAGACTGCATTCCGGCCCAAAATTTGGAACAGCTTCAGGTACAGAATACAAAATAACATAGAAAGGTACCTGAGTATGGTGTGGAGCAAGGCCTGGGGTATGTGTGGCTAGGGAAGAGGGACAGGGTCCAGATAAGAAGGCTTGGAAGGCCACATTCCCCCTGCCAAGCCTGAGGTTTTCCACCCTGATATAGGTGAATTCAGATGGCCAATCACTAACTGATAAGCCGATGTGCTTTTATCACTCCTCCATTTCCCTGGATTTCTAAACACCCATTAATAAACCATTATTCCCAGCTTTCAAATATGGTCACATCCATGCCATACATTTATAGTGCATGACTTCCTCCATATAATTCTGGGACCTGTAGTTTGCTAAAGGTGCTGTGAATTGCAGCTGTATGGACTTGCATTCCTAGGATTCTTTGGGGGAAGCCGTCAGAGTTGCATACCCGCCAACATTTCTCCGATGAAAATGGGGACGTCCCATTCCATAATGCTAATTTTACTATTTATACCCCACACATCTTACTGGGTTGCCCCAGCACTCCAGGCAGCTTCCAACATATATAAAAACTCAATAAAACATTATGCATGTGTACTGATTGCAACTTATAGCATATTGGATGCTATGTTTCATACAGTTTTAACCGCATGTCACCTTGAAGCTTCAGTGTAAGGTGATGAGTAAATTGAATAATAGTGGTGATGATGAAATGAATGCACAGCTGGATGGAGTCTCCTATATCCTTGTGTGCACAAACAAAGCTCCCACAACAAGCTTTTCTTAGTAGGGCAGGCATCTCAGCACACACCTTCCTATGCATTTGCAGAACTTCTTCCTCCACCAAACCTCTGTGGAGTAGACTAAGGCCTGCCCAACAGAGAGGCAGCTGACACCGCCTTTGCTATCTTTCAGCTGTCAGGCTAAGTTCATCCTGTTCAGCAGGCTCTTAGTGTTTAATCTGTTTTGTTTTGTTTTCCTATCCTGGCTGGTTTTGTGCATCAGCTACTAGAATTGCTAAACGGCTATATTTTATCTGAATTTGCAATGCAATTGCATCAGCTGTTTGTTTTATTAGTTTTCACATTTTTGGTAAATTGCTTTAAAGAAATAAGATGAATTGACATGGGGGGGGGGTAAGTCCCTGCAGTCTGGGGAGCTTCATATATGTTTCCAGATTGCTGGATCAGGTGTTAGGAAAAAAGAGAGAGTAAGATATCATAGGCAAATGCGCTTTAATGCCGAGTGTAAATGTTTCAATTTAGTTGTTAATACTTTGGGATGAGTTAATGATGTATATATCCTGCTGTTGAGCAAGGTTGCCAGATTGAATGAACATTTTATAAAACTCAGGGTTTGCTAAATCAGGTCATCACTCTAGCTGGCAAAGATGAAAATAAGACAGAATAAATGAGAAACAGAGTAGCATGACTCAGACGTTATGAATATGTTCCCCAAGGGCTAGTTATTTGTGCAAGCCATTTAGCCATTTGGGTTTAATTCACAAAGCTGAAGAATCCCTGCCCCCCCCATGCTAATCACATGTCTTCTGTTACTGACATTTTTGCTTTGACTCCTGCACTTGAAAACCTCAATTTTGGAATCAACATTCATAGTGTCTCTGTCTGGATCCATCAAAATGGAGATGCATGGCTGGGATTTCAAATGAGCACAAACTTGGGGTGATATCGAGTGCACTTTGGCAGAAAGAAATGTTAGATTTCCAGGCTCCCCATAATAGAGATCCTGTTTTCAGACAGTTCAAATTCTGTGGCATCATCTGTCATGTTCTCCCTGACTACTGCTAGGCTAGATGGTCGCGAAACCCTGTAAATGGGAATGGAACACCTTTGAAAAGCCACTTCCTTAGGATTTATGGGACAATTTAGAAGTGCTCAGATCCTAAAGTGATGGGTGTTGCGGAGGGCCCTCTGACACAGCAGGCTGGCTCCACAGCTGCTATAAATCAGGCAGGGCTCTGTTGCAGGCAAACGGCCACGACAACTTGCTCCTTGGCTATGAGGTTTGTGTTCTTTGCAAAGAGGATCCAGCTGTAAGTGCCTGGCCCTGCAGGAGACTGGAGGCAGACTGTGACTGCAGGACCATCCGCCTCTCTCACAGCAGCCTCCCTGAGGTTGCGATGCACTGATCAAGGATGGGAGGCCTTGCCGCTACATGCTGCCTGTCGATCTGCCTTGGGAAAATAAATAAGACACGGGCCGTGGTATTGGATGGGAAGGAGCATTGGTTGAGCAATGTCCAGCGATAAGATGCTGCCTCTGTCTGCTAAAAAGCACTCCAGGCAAGGAGTAATAAATGCCCGTTGGGGGGGGGGGAGGAGAACGAAACAGCAAGCAATCAGATGTCTGTTTATTATTGTACGTTCATGGAATATAATAAATCCACCACCTCTCTCCTTCCCTGCTCTCTGCTGATTGATTCCTCTCCCTGGCCTAGACAAAGCCTTCCCTTTGTGCTCCTGGCCATTTTATCAGGCTACAGACTTCGAGGGGGGGGGAGTCTTTTTCTTTTCCTTGGTATGTTTATCTGCCTTAAACCTGCTGCCCCAGGCTGTGCCCCTTTGTTCAAGGAGCCAGAAGCAGCTGCTGTGCAGATGCCTTCAGGTTGGTACCAGGTGGAGGCAGGATGCTGAGGATTCGTAATCCTCACTGTATAGAAGGAGATACGGGTTTCTCCCCACCAATACCAGATTTCATGCAACGAAACAACAGCAGTGGGGTAGGTTTGTTGTTGCAGGTACTGAGGACCAGCTTAGGAGGATTAGGTACAGCATTGTTCGGTTTTTCTGTAAAGCGCCTCCCATATGTGCCATCAGTTTAATCAAGGATGTCGCCTTTGCTTTCCTTCCGGTGGGAAATGTTAGCAAGGACGCATGGAGAGGCATTATTGGTGGCTGCTTCCCAAAGGCACAGACACCTCCAGGAGCAGCTGGTGGGGAAGGGCAGTGCAATAGATCTGGCCTCCTTGTTCTGGCATCGCATACCGGGACATTACTGGTACAGAGCAAAGTGACTGCAAGGGTTAAGGAAAAGAGAGCTTAACTGTGATCCTGGGTCCAGATAGCACCTTAGCTTAGCTGCTGCACTGCCCAGAGCTAAAAGGTCTGGGAAGGAGCAAAGCAGAGGCAATCTCCTTCCCAGGAGCTTGCACATTTTCATGAAGCCATTGTTCAGCTTAGCATTATGTGCAAACACAGCCCTCTATCTTGTGCAGAGATCGCCCCAAATGCTATGCTATAATGGCGCTTCTCTCTCTCCCTGCCACCCAATCTCTCCCTGTTTTTCATCTTCACAAGCCCTTAAAATACAGGCGAAGAGCTGAGTTTCAGAAAAAATGAAGTCATTTGCATAAGTGTGCTGGACAGAAGCACATGCAGAGAGCCTGGAATTGCTCACATGTTGTTGCAAGGGATATCGCATCACTTTATATTCTGCCTTGCATTTATTGATGAGTCTGCAGATCCATGAACCAATATCACACGATTCTCTTATCAGCTGCTGCTTTATGAGCATTCATGTGTAATGTTCATAAATGATCCATCAGCTGTTTCCAGGATACTCAACAGTTCTGTAAACAGAAGGGAGAATATCTCTTTAACTTGGAAGCTTCCCTGTGCCTGCAGCATCTCAGCGAGTGGATGGTTTTCATGCAGTACCTCTTTCTATAAAGTGCTAATTAGTTCCAGGCCATCCTTCAAACAATATGGAGCCAGTGAAGGCTTGCATTTACAATGTTATGCCCCTCCTTCATGCCTGTGAGGCAGCTCCACTCTGGATTTCTGTCTGATGTTGTAAAGATGCATCCTTTTAAAGCATTAGATCTTGTGTTATCTGCTCAGTCTGTTGGCCAAGATGTCACAGAATCACCAAGAGAGTCTAGATTCCAATCTTATGACACAGAAATCTTAGTGGGTGGCTATATTCTTATTTTTAAACCTGCAAAAGGACATTAAATAGGAGATTCCTATCACTTTTAAAACAACAACAACATGTAAGTCACCAGGTGCCAACACATTTCCAGGATACAGGTCAGGTTTTGATAATAATAAAAAAAAGCAGGAGGGTTTAACCCCTGAGTCCCCAGAGTACTTAGTCTGATTAATGCCATCAGTTTTTCAGCACCAAATGCGTTGCAGCAAGTTGAGTGAAATGCAGTCAAATAGGCGAGCAGCTCTTTAATCAGAGGAACGATATGGATTCTGGAGGGAGGGAGAGGAGAGAGGTGAAGAAAAGGATATGAAAACAAAGAGAGAAGCCAACACGCAAGATTGGTTTGGATTCCAGCCATCCTGGCTCCTTAGTTTACGGCAGTCCAGATCTGTGTGTCAGAAACACAGGCGAACCTTCCTGATAAAGAGTTTCAGTTTCTGCTTTTGCAAAGGTTGCCGAAAATTTTAGGCTGCAGGACCCATTCTGTCTTCTACTGCTTCGTGATCGGAGGCCTCTCTGTCGTGGTGGTTTTTAAATCCTTTTCAAGCGAGACTGGCTCCAGGATTGAGGGTCTCCTCAGAAAAGTGCATTCTTGATGGGCCCCTTGTTTGTTGGTGGGTCGATTTGATGGCAGCAGCAGTGGTGCAATAAGGTGGCAGTTAGGTGCCATTTTCATTGCCCACAAAGTCGTCTTGCTCTGGAACTTGGTAGTAAATGGGTCAGTTCCCAGCTGCCTAACATCTCCATTCCTTATGGGTAGACATTAGCACAGCAGCAGGACCTGTTAAGGGGCTGGACCACCAGCAACCACCCAAGGATGCTGGGTGAGGATGCTGGATTACTGAAAAGAACATAAGCAGAGCCTGCTGAATTGGGCCAATGGCTGATCTAGTCTGGCATCTTGTTCTCATAGTGGCCAACCAGATGCCTGTAGGAAGCCCACAAGCAAGACTCAAGCAGCTGGAATCCAGAAGCATTACAGTCTCCAAACACGAGGCGAAGCATCACTGTCATGGCTCGTGGCCATCAATAACCTTCTCCTCCATGAAATTGTCCAATCATGGGGGGGGGGGCATGACCTTTCTGCATTGCTTTGAAGCAGTTGAGCCTAAGTGCCTGAACCCTGAAATGAACCTGGAGCCGAGTTGGAGGAAATGTACCGTGTGCATTTAAACATAAGCCAACTGCAGGATGTGCTGGAATTTTATCACGGCCTCAGCACCTCTTCAGAACAAAGGGAAATAATTTCTGTGTTTTGGGGATGCTGAAAAGCTCCGGAATGTGGACCTGGCAGGAATTGGGCGGGCAAGCCCAGTCAGGAGCAAAGTGGGAATAGATAAGGACTTGCACACCAGTTTCCTTGCCAGCATCCTTCTTTTTTATTTAGCACACACCAGGTTCCACTACTGCAATGGCTTTTCATCTTGAGGGAGGGGGGCAGCCCAGCTAGGTTGTTATTTCTCCCGCTTCCAGACAGACTTATCTTGGATATGCAAGAATCTCAGACGTTCCAGCGACTGAGGAGGCTCTGAGGGATGGTTTCCATTAGTGTGTATGTATATACTATACATAGGGGTGTTGACCAGGGTCAGTTAACTGCATCAATCCTAGCTGTCAGCAGAACACGGATTCGCTCCAGGCTGCCCTCTGTAGGGCTCAGGAGCACATTGTACTAGCCAGACAGACTTTCCAATGTCATAAACCAATTTAATTTTGAAAACCAGATCTGGAATCTGTTAAGATAAGATTCTGAGGGCAGTTGTTCCAAGGTTAAGGTTATGATCAGATTTATTTTTTTTAAAAAAGCAAATGTTTCTTTTAGGCTAACATTTAAAAATCAGGGTAATGATTTGCTCTTCAAAATAAGCGATTAACCCTCACATCAGTTTAACATTACAGTAAAACTCTTAGACAAGCAGGGAAAACTTTTATTCTGAAGGTAAAACTACAGTTTTATTTATTTATTACTCATTTATTTCATTCCTTCAAGGAGTTCAAGGTGGCATATACAGTATGGTTCTCTTCCCAATTTTATCCCCAGAACAACCCTGCAAGGTTAGGTTAGGCTGAGAGACCGTTACTGACTCAAGGTTACCCAGTGAGTTTCATAGCAGGGATTTGAACCCTGGCCTCCCAGGTACTAGCCCGACACTCTAACCACTACACCACACCAGGTGAGATTTTTATGTTCATCCACCATATATTAAACAGCTGAGAGTCAGCTCAATTAAACGGTACCCTGTGACCAAAAGACAGGCACTTCCTGTGTAGATTTTTTTTAATATGTTATACTTATGGAATTTGAGGGTGTTTTATTGATGTACAACTAGGTTCTCCGATTTGTAGGATGTCATTAGTGACATTTTGCAAATCAGAGAACTGAGTCACTTTTAAACCATAACTCCGTGAAATGCTTTGCTGAGGCTTACGGTGAGAAAAATGTCTATGCCCCTGAGAATTGAAATGAAGAAGATTCCATTTAACATGTGTCTTTCCTAGTGCCTGCTTCCTGGAGCTGAGCTCTAAGGACTGGCAGCGCTGGCTGCGGAAGTGCCCTGCCCTTGTGTGCTGAGGGCTTTTTGCGTCTTTGTTCCTTCCATTATTAACTTTCCTCCCCAGAGTCCTCTGCTTGTTAATTTGCAACACAGCAATTTCAGACAGCAAATAAAAGCAAAGGATAACCAGCCACACAGGTTCAAATGGTAGCCAGGAGGATTTATCTACTTTTGTGTAATAGGAAGTTCTGAAATGGGCCACAGCAGCAAACACAGATAAGCCTTTTGGAGCCCAAACATTTTCTTTTGTAACCCTTTCCTAGTCAGTCAATTGCATGCCATGAATTGAAATAAACCGTGCAGAATGGCGAGACACACTTACATTCTGTATTATTTTTTTTTTACTAATTTCTTTTTTTTAAAATGGATTTTGCCAGATTGAAATGATCTTTGATTTTGATCCTAATAATCTCTGCTGCAAGCATGGAGCCTGCTTAGAGCAGGAACAATCACCTTCTACCTAATAGGATTAACTTTATGGCTAGTTGAAACCCATCTTAGGGCTTGCTTGCTTAAGTCTTCTTGTGTTGGCGCTTCCTGCTTAATACTCCCTGGCTATTCCACTGTGCAGCATTAGCAACATGGCCTAGGTGCTTCCAGATGGGGGTTTATTCTGGGATTGGTGCATGCAAATTTTCCACAGTATTCACATAATTTAATCTGGATTTAGACTTTCCATGGAAAATCTGATGATTTTTTTTTTTTAACCAACAACAACAATCCACAATGTGTTGCCAACCATCCATTTGCAATACAGTGGTACCTCGGGTTACATACGCTTCAGGTTACAGACTCCGCTAACTCAGAAGTATTACCTTGGGTTAAGAACTTTGCTTCAGGATGAGAACAGAAATTGTGCAGCAGTGGCGTGGCAGCAGCATTAGCTAAAGTGGTGCTTCAGGTTAAGAACAGTTTCAGGTTAAGTACAGACCTCCGGAATGAATTAAGTACTTAACCTGAGGTACCACTGTATTAAGTCCCTACCTGGAAGAACCCCTTGCCTCTCTCTCAGAGCTGAATTCCTGTCATAACCTCCTGCCTATTAGACCCCCTTCTTAACAGTGCAGAAGCCTGGGGCCTCTTGCTTCAGTGTGGCTACTGCAGACCGTCTTCTTCCTTCACTAAGCAAATCTTTGGCCCCCTCTGCTTCCAGGTTGCCATGCTCCGCGCGCTGCTTTTTGCCAGCATCTGCGCATCATGTTCCACCTCACACCCTGAAGTTGCGAAGCAAAGCAACAGATTTTATTCACGAGCCACGCGCCTCTTTGCTGTGGCCTGGGATGGCCCAGAATGAGCCTTGCCCCAGGCCACTGAATCTCTGAGGAAAGCTTTCTGGTTCCTCCTCCCAGGAACAGAGGCATGTTTTGTGTCTGCCAGCCAGCCCAGCTCAAGGAAATGGTGATGCAAGAAGGGGAAAACACCTGCCGCGGGCCCAGGCTTGTGCAACCTGAGTTACTGCATATTTTTAGCATATTTTTAGTCTTGGCAGCATAAATGGAGTGGCTTGCCTGTTCTAACAATAACCACCACCATCTCAAACCACCCAGATTTTTTGTTGTTTTGGTTAATGCTGTACTAGTGTTATATTTTCTTTCTTTCTACAATTGCATATGGCACTAATTCAGGGGTGGGGAATCTTTTTCAGTCTGAGGGCCACTTTCCTTAGTGGGTAATCTTCCTGGGGGGACTTGGCTCATGGAAGAAGAGGGAGAAAGGGTCACTACTAGCAGTGTCCTGCCACACAGAGCAGCCCTGCTGGTCAGGCCAAAGGCCCAATCTGGTCCAGCATCCTGTTCTCACAGTGGCCAACCAAATACCTATGGGAAGCCCACCAGCAGGACATGAGGGCAACATTTGTGATTCCTCACAGGTGGTAAATTGAGGTCTACTGCCTCCAAATACTGCTAGTGAGCCTCTTCTTCTGCCAAACCATTTGTCAATGTTGTAGGCTGTTGCACAAGTCTGCTGATCCACGCTGCCACTGGGCCATGCCATTTGATCTGTCTCACTAAGTCTGTAATAATCTTAGCCTTGTTTTCAAAAGGGGGAGGATTGCAGGTCGTGAGTCCCTGGCATGCTGTTCCCTGTGTTTCCAGTGCAATTAAAAGAGGATACCCAGTTACCTACGTGAGTGGTCAACAGCAGAAGCAATTAGCAGGGGAAGGTGTAGCTGTGGGGCAAGTGAGTCAGAAAGAAAGGGAAGACATGCAGGTGACCCAGCTAGGAGCCAGTCTAGCAGCTTGCTGAGTGCCATCAGTGCTGCAGTGACTAGCTGTCGGTTAACTTTTTTTGCCTGAGGTGCTTCATGGCATTTCTTCATGGAGGTGAACAGTGCAGGGCTCTCTGCTTTTACACAGTGTTGATCCCCAATGCCTAGTGAGGACAGCAGGCTGAAAGGTGCAGAAGAAGAGGTGCCCAGGAGCTCTGTGAGAAAGGGGCACTGGACGCCTGCATTGGCCTAGGCAGCTGGTTGCTGAGACATGTGTAAAGGATAAAAATCTGCACTGAGTGGTGGAGAGATGAAGATCTGCACTGAGGAACTTCTGTTCTAGCAGGAGGGCTCCGCCTGTTTTGTTAACTGGATTCATACAATGGACTTCACATGCATATTTTGACACCTGAGGTGTATGTTTTTACAACCCACCTTATTGTAAGTTGTTTTTATTTCATTTTAGTTATTACATTTGTATACCACCTTTTCCTTCAAGGAGCTGAAGGCTTCATATGTAGTTCTCCTCTCCCCATTTTATCCTCATGGCAACCCTGTGAAGTGGGTTGGGCTGGGAGACAGTGACTGGCCCAAGCTCACCCAGTGAGCTTCATGGCTGAGGAGGGATTCGAACCCTGGTCTCCCAGGTCGTAGTCCAACACTCTAAAGTGGCCTCAAATAAGTATCTGCATGTGTATCCCTGAATCTGAATCTATCTGTACTGTGATGGCCCAAGGGAGAGAGCATCTATAGAACCCATCAGTGATCCCTGTCTCTCCAGGAACACATGCATCTATTCTCAATTTGACTGCAGAAATCACAGAACAGTACCCACACAGGATGCCTTTATTTATGAAGGGTTACATAAGGTTGATATTTATGGGCACAGAAATTATATTTATGCAGGCTGTAGGTGATGTTTATGAAGAGCTATGGATAGATCACTGGAGTGTCTAGCCTTGGAGTCAGACTCTGCGGTTTACCTGAGTCAATTGAGCCAAGATGAAGATGAGATTCCATGAAACGGAGCAATTTAAATCACCACCTATAAATCCCAACTTCGGAAGGTGATGGCTTATGCCTCCCTACATAGCAAGTGGTAGATATTTCCTCTCACTCATCCAGATCTTTCCAATGGCAGGAAGGGCATGGGAATGAAGTGTGCACTATTAAGCTTATCAACCTGGTGATATTTTTAATGAAAGGCCTGTGGCTTTTTTTTTTTATTCTAGGAATTTAATGGGAAGGCTGAAAAAGAATCAGAAGTTGCAAATGGCAGAGTTTAGTGATGGGTGTGCGTGTGTGTTTATGTAGAGAATCCCATCTGTGGGTTTCAGCCAGTTCTAAAACAGCACTATCAGCTTGGGGTCAGGTGTGTGTGCCGATGGGTTTGTTTTTAGCACTGCTTGTTGCATCAGCCAATGTGCAGGAACCATGTGTTCCCAACCATGGACTGTACTGAAGATAAGGACACTGTGGCTAATAACCTTAACTTCTGGGCCCCCGTGGGTGTCAAATGGGCAGCACACTGTGCCTGTTTTGAGAACAGATTGGAACAGGAAGCCACTTGTCGCAACGTATTGATAGCCCATCGTGTTGCCATAATGGTTGCAACAACTGTGGACTTAATCACTTCAAACATTAACAAAGCCCTTTTGGGGAGGCAGGTCTATTTTTCTCAAGGAAGAAAAAGAGCCCATCTATGCTTGTGCTTGGAGATGACAGGATGGGTCATGCTGCAAGGAGATGCGTAGGTCGGATAGCCTAATTTGTGAGGGCTGGTGAGAGGAGCTGTCCCTTTCATCCCCCTGATACTCTCCGTAAGAAAGAGGCAGCTGTGGAGGTAATAAATTTTGTGTGAAGGTGACCTTCTTTTACTTGTCAGCCCTATTTCCTTAGGCTGAAACTTATTCTGTGCTCAGGCAGAGGCAAAAGAATCACCTCACCTTCCTTTCAAAGAAATGCCATGTTTCAGAAATGCCCAGTGGAACACCAGGGTTGCCCCTTATATTTCAGCATTACGACTACACTGAACAACGGACGCCAGATCTCTTTGTCTGTAGAAGTCATTAGGGGCATTCCCACATTCAATGAGGATTTAATATGTGCACATTACTAGTAGAGCTGTACACTTGGATAGTAAGTCACATGCTTGTGTACCTGACTCCACAGTAGCTGAGCTGCACAAATGAACAAGTGCACACTCTTTTACACAAACACTTGTACACGTGTAGAGGCAGCTTGTGACTGTGTTCAATGTCATGTGTGAAAAATACTATTGTGATACCTTCACTCAAAATTTATTACCCCTGCAATTATCTTCTTTTTAAAAAGAAAGAGATTGTGTGAGAGAGAAAAGGAAGGAGAAAGAAAGAAAGGGAGGGAGGGAGGGAGGAAGGAAAGCTTGCTGCCACCTGCCCCTCTCTAGCCTTAATAAACAATGTGGTAATAGGCTAGGCCAGGTGTCTTCAACCTTTTAGAGACCCAAGACCCAAATATGCATTCAGGGACCCATTCCTTAATCCTTCACCATTTATATTTGCATGGTGGTGGTGCTCCTGTTGTGACCCAGCTTGGATTAGGGCGTGACCCACTAGTGGGTCCCAACCCATCACCTGAAGACCAGTGGACCTGAAGGTCATGTGGTGCTGCAACATTCAGTGAAATTTACTTGCCTGTGAATCCCCTTGTTGTGTGACACACTCTGTGACACCATCTCTAGATGTTTCCTGCCTGACTTTGCAAAGGGGTCTGCAGGGAATAGCTCTGCCCCCTCAATGACACTGTGGGTGCCAGTAAAACTCCCAAGTCAGCATGCCATGGGCTGAGTCTGAAAGGGGTGTTTGTGGGTGAGCCCTTTGTGTTTTCATTGTCCCCATCACAAGGATGAGGCTATGGTTATCATTAAAGGTAAAGGTACCCCTGCCCAAACGGGCCAGTCTTGACAGACTCTGGGGTTTGTGCGCCCATCTCACTCAAGAGGCCGGGGGCCAGCGCTGTCCGGAGACACTTCCGGGTCACGTGGCCAGCGTGACAAAGCTGCATCTGGCGAGCCAGCGCAGCACTCGGAACGCCGTTTACCTTCCCGCTGGTAAGCGGTACCTATTTATCTACTTGCACCCGGGGGTGCTTTCGAACTGCTAGGTTGGCAGGCGCTGGGACCGAGCAGCGGGAGCGCACCCCGCCGCGGGGATTCGAACCGCCCACCTTTCGATCGGCAAGCCCTAGGCGCTGAGGCTTTTACCCACAGCGCCACCCACGTCCCTATGGTTATCATTAAGAAGTGAATTAAGAAAGAATACTCTGCACATGTTCGGAAGTATTTTCTTTGTAACTACTTCACATTCGTAAACTACGCTTCACATTCATAAACTTTGCTACCACTCCAGGAACGAAATCCTGGTAAGTCATAAAGGGGTTAAAATCAGCCAGCGCCATGGCCTGGAGATATTCACATGGGTAGTGAAAAAATGCTTCATACTTGCTTCTCTGTTAGCCGTGTGTGTTATAATATTGATTTATTTAAATTAATTTTAAAGGATTTTTTTTTCCTGTCAAAGAAGAGAGTGTGTATGCAAAATTCCACACCTTCTCCTTTAAATCCAAAACTACAAAGCCTTTACAGATGTGAGCTAGGAAATGTTACTATTGGAAAGCTTGCAGCCAATAACAGGGTCAGTATAAGGACCTTTCCTTATTGGCTTGCAGACTAGAACTAATCAGGCTTATTGGAAGGTCTTTCCTCCAGATGATCTTTTTTGTTTGTTGTTCAATAAATGCACAGTTGTTACTTATTAGTTGTAGGGACCCTTTCTCAACTTGGTACCCTCCATATATATTGGATTACAATTCACATCACCACCAACTATTAGCTCTGCTGGCTGGGGATGATGGAGGTTGGAGTACATCAACGTCTGAAGGGCTACAGGTTCTCTGTACCTGCTGGAGGGAATGCAGATTTGTTCTCCCAAAGCAGGGTATCTAACACTTCTCCTAGGATGTACAAAAAAAGTGACCGTATTCATATGTAGTAATAAACTATGTTTATTATAATATGAAAAGGGATGCGGGTGGCGCTGTGGGTTAAACCACAGAGCCTAGGGCTTGCCGATCAGAAGGTCGGCGGTTCGAATCCCTGCGACGGAGTGAGCTCCCATTGCTCGGTCCCTGCTCCTGCCCACCTAGCAGTTCAAAAGAGCATCAAAGTGCAAGTAGATAAATAGGTACCGCTCCAGTGGGAAGGTAAACGGCATTTCCGTTCGCCAGAAGCGGCTTAGTCATGCTGGCCACATGACCTGTACGCTGGCTCCCTCGGCCAATAAAGCGAGATGAGCGCTGCAACCCCAGAGTCAGCCATGACTGGACCTAATGGCCAGGGGTCCCTTTACCTTTATTATAATATGAGTGAGCCTTACATCCCCCTTGTTAGCAAAGTCATATATAGAACCCAGAGGGAACCCAGAGAGAAAAGTCACTTTACTGAGGAAACTGAACAGAACAGTGTATAATCTGAGGAGAAGTAAACAGACAGGTTTTGTCTTTCTTAGTTCTGGCTGTGTACATAGCAAGGAGACATTCAACCAAACATGCAGACAGAGCCTTCTTTAGCAGATGCAGCGCCGGGGTGCAAATATCTGCTCAGCACCCCCAAATTACCACAGATAGTGGGGGGGGGGGGCGGCAGCAAAGCTGCGCACTGCCAGCCATGGGGGGTGTGCAACTCTTCATGCTGCTGCAGGAGAGCAATCCCCACAGAAGCTTGGGAGGGAAGCCGTGCGCCCGCCAGCCATATGTTTGACAGGGCGCAGCTGGTGGGTGTGCAGGGAATGGGGAGGCCGCCGGCAAAGCCGTGCAGCTCCCCCACTCACTGGGGCGCCCCTGAGAGGCCGGCACCCTGGCGCAATGAACCACCAAGCCGTATGGAAAAGACGGCTCTGCATACAGAGGAAAACTTTCTCAGAACTGCACAGCCAGTTAGAGCACATGCTACCCTTGGTGAGAATCATACCACTATGCTTGGTTGCTCAGCAGTACCTCCACCTGCCCCTCTGCTTGGATAGTTGACTTTAACATTAACAAAATTAACCCTTAAATTACAAACTGAATGATCCCGGTTGTTTCAGCTTACCACAATTCTCCTCTGCGAGATGATAGGAAAGTTTCACTTATGTTGTTGATTAACTGCAGTTTAATGTTATGCCCAAACCCTAAATTGTGGTTAATCTAAGGTTACCAGATTTTTTTCAATTAATCCAGGGACACTTTTCAATTTCCTACTAAATAGATGGATTTTGTGAAGGGACTGATTTGTAAATCTGGGAACTGTCCCCGGGAAACAGGGATGTCTGGTAACCTTAGGTTAATCTCAGCTATGGTTTATTATAACGTCTGCTTCTGAAACCAATGTTTGAAATCAACTTATATCAGTAAGCCATAGTTAAAGACTAGCCACAGTTTATGCAGGTCTAGACATAACACTAAATGCAGCTAGTTACAAAGAGAACTGAATGTTTCCCATTCCCCACTCTGAGACCTCTGGGTATAGGGTGGTATAAAAATTCAATCAATCAATCAATCAATCAATCAATCAATCATCTCCTCCTTGCAGCCGCACTGGGAGAAGAAACAAAGTGGGAGAGCACATGAGCCTGAGGCTTGTTCATGTAATAATAGACCACAATGTACCATTTCCTGTGAATTCAGCCTGCATTGTGATGTTGGGAAAAATACAGTTCTTCCCCTAGCTAAGTCATGCAGTGCACTTCCAAGTGGCATGTGATATTTGGTACCGCAAGCCTGCCATCCTCAGTGACGAGTGATGCTGCTCACTAATAGATATTTTTGACCTTTAAAGATACGGTAAGTTACCTATTTTGAAGCTGAGTACAGTCCACCCACACTGTGCCAGTAGGACCATTTGCCAATCTCTCTCTCTCAAAACAGGAAATACTAGCAAGGTGATCTTTCCACCACCCCCTTACTGCAATATCTTGCATTTCATGAACCTCTTGATTAAAACAACTGGTTTTTTGTTGCCTGTTTAGGTCTTTGAGTGTTGTGCTGTTAAATCGTGGGCCAGGAATCTTTTTCAGCCTAGGGGCCACATACTCTTCCGTACAACCTTCTAGGGGCCGCATGCCAGGGCTTGGTGGGGCCAGAGGCAAAAGTGGGGCCAGTGACAAATGTGACTTTTACCTTAGTACCTTAGTATATACCCCTTTTTCTTTCTTGTATTAAAAAATCAATCAGTAAAAATGATTTTTTTTAGATCAATTCATTTATTAAACTCTGTACAGGAGAACTGTGTTTATAGCAGTGTAGGTTTTAAATTACAGTCAGAAAGCTTTTAGTGATAATTTTATTTGTAAACTGCTTTGAGGTTTTCCTACAATCAAGCGGTATATAAATTTTATGAAATAATAAAAGGAAATAAATAAAAGAAAAACATAATAAATAAAAGGGAAAAGTGTGTGTTTTGGGCTCTGTGATCTTGCGTGGGTGAAAGACACACAACCCGGTTTTGGGATTCAGCATGCTGGAGGGTATGAATCTATTCCCCTCCATTCTGTTGAGAGAGGATAATGTGCCACTAAGGTTCCTTTAGGAAGAACTACCAAGCTTTTTTTTTTAAAAAAAATAAGATATCATGTATGCATTTTAAAATATCTGAAATGGCTCTGAGATTTACTCCCCTCATCAATTTCTATTTCAAATGTCATTGAATGGCTTGAGGGAGAATCCTCACGCCCACTTTGCCTTCCTTAAGTCTGATGGTTTGATTGTTATGAAGGCAGAGTGAGACCAATCAATTTTCTTCTTGATATTGGTTTAATCCAGTGATTTCATGGTGGCTCATTTTCGTTAATTACGACTAAGCAACCTGCTTCTGAGAAAACATGTTTATGATGGGGAGGTTTATACAATTTGAGGGCTTTGTATTTACTTATTGTCTTGCATTTACATCCCACCCTCCTTTTGGCACTGAACCCAAGGCAGTGTGCATCTGGTTCCCAGGAGGTCCCCCATCCAGGCCCTGACCAGACCCAGGCCTGCCTAGCTTCAGCAAGGTGCTGGCCCTAAATGCCTTCAGACCACACCCTGGGACCCTGCAGCTGATTTCTAGGTTTTATCTTTTGTATAGTATGACAGATGTCTCGTGTCTGATGGGAGGTGAACAACCTGTACCTTATTCTGCACAGGGCAAAGTGCTGTTGTGAGGGGATCAGTCAATCCTGGGAGAAGTATATACCGTATTTTTCGCTCTATAAGACGCACCAGACCATAAGACGCACTTAGTTTTTGGAGGAGGAAAACAAGAAAAAAAAATTCTGAATCTCAGAAGCCAGAACAACAAGAGGGATCGCTGCGCAGTAAAAGCAGTGATCTCTCTTGCTGTTCTGGCTTCTGGGATAGCTGCACAGCCTGCATTCACTCCATAAGACGCACACACAATTCCCCTTACTTTTTAGGACGGAAAAAGTGAGTCTTATAGAGCAAAAAATACGGTAGTCTGCTTTGGCTGGGGTTGCACTCTTCCTCAAGATACAGGTTTGTAGTTTGGGGGAGCTCCTTGACCTGGCACTGTTTTACGGGGGCTAGGAAGGTGGTAGCACTGACTAGGGGTGCCTTTCACCTGCTTAAGTCGGTAAGCCAACTGTGCCCTTACCATGGTCATTCATGCCAGCTTCCCTGAAGATGGCTCACTGTTGATTGCCAGGAGGAAGAGGAGATAGGCTGTGGGGAAGTCAGTGTGGCGCAAATGCACATGCAGGAACACTGGCTTACACTTCCAGTTTACAGCACTGCCTTGCAACAGTGACCCACCTTCCAGGAACTAGTGTAGTAGTCCCACCCCACATTCTGGTCCAGAAAATGAACAAGTAACCATAGGAAACAATGCAAAATTTGAGTCATATGCTTCCTCCTCCCATTCCCAATGAACACCCTAGTAGCAAAAGGTTTGGATGTAAAATTGGGGTTAAATGCCTCTGGACCTCATTTAAGATTCTGGTTCTTACCTTTGTAGGTCTAAATGTTTGGAATCTGAGCACCTTAATCTCTGCCTTCTCCTATGTGTGCCTTCCTATGCATTCCATGCGTAATCAGAAACCTTGTTCTGTGTGCACCCTTATGCAGAAGAGAACCAGGCAGGGCTTTTTCAGAAGCAGCGCAAGTGTTATAAAATGTCCTCCAAAGGGATGTCTTCTTGGCCCCATCACTTGCTAGCCTTCCATTTCTAGGTTTCAACACAGTTGTCTCAGTTGTTGGTTCGTAGTTCTCTCTCTCTCATATTTGTGCACTCCTGTTGCTGTTGGTTGGATTCTGCTTGCTTGATGCTGTTTGCAGGTTGATTTTATTGCTACTGTTTCGTTCATTGTTTGTGTTTTGATATTTCTTGCCTGTTGGCTGCTTTGAGTTTGAAAGAAAAATGAGATACATCATCAAAATCATGATCATTGCAGAGGTTACTCTCAAGACCAATACACATAATGTAACTAAAGGTGTCACTTGAAGAACAGGATATAGTATATTGCAGGAATTCTTAGCTTTGAGTTAGTATAATGTGAGTGTGTTGGCAAACCTAGATTGTTGTTCAGAAACCCCACTAAGTGCAGTGGGTTTTAGTCACAAATAAATGTTCATAGGCTTGTAGCCTGACAGTCAGGGCCTGCACATCTAGGATGATAATGCCTGGATAGCAGGCAGTCTAGAATATGCTTCCTCTGTCAGCAGTCAACTGTAAAACACATTTTCCATTTTGAAGATTTGTTAATATAACCTTCCTATTGTAAAACTTTTCTGGTTGGAAGCGCAAATGCTTGCTGCTCTCTGCCCATGGGTCTTTGTTATTTATGATATGTGCTTTGATCCTGAGATGGTCCTGCTGTTTATTCTTTTAGACATTTTTATTCTGTGGGTTATTAGTGGCTTGGAGGACCGTTGTGGGTCAGAAAGCAGTGCAGAGTTTTCATATAACAAATAAGGGAAGGGAAGGGCATTAGTAGTTAGATTATGGGTCCAGGAGAAAGACTGACAAAGTGTACAAATAATACAATTACTGAACTTTTCAGATTCATGCAGCATTAAATTGCCTTAGCCTAATCAAAACCAATATGGCCTAATAAGCCAGCATGGAGAGCAATTTAAGGGCATTAGGACCACTTGACATTAAAGGAGCATTAGTGAAGCAAAACAGGATCAAGGAGGAAATCTTAGTGGCAAACCTGAACAAAGGGAGCAGCAAAAAAATTATTTCCTGTGCGTCTGTTAAATGAGCTGTTTCATATGGTGTTTCTTTCTTGATTTTAAGAAGGTGTTGCAGCTCACACTGAGTCTCAGATAAAGGGCGGGATGGAAAAGGCATGTTTCAGAACCAAATATCCATTTGATAGTCGCAGTCTATTTATGGGCATCATCATTGTAGCGTACTTAAGATAGGAGATCAGTCATACAGAGTTTCTAGGACTATAGAGCTCAGCTCCCCAAGAATCTTTTGCTAAGGGAAATGCCAGCATTTTATGCTCTTCACCTTCAGCCTTTACAAAAGCCCTTCTTCCTAAAATACTCTGATCAGGTTAAAGCACAAGCTGTCTCCTGCTGCACCTGCTGTGTGTGTGTGTGTGTGTGTGTGTGTGTGTGTGTGTATCTGGACACATGCCGGTGTCCGTATACCCTTCACCTTTCTCTCCTTGGGGGAACTGAGCTTGAAATCTCTCTCTCTCTCTCTCTCTCTCCACCCCCCCTCACTCCTTTGCAATGCCTGCTGGCTGCTGCTATTGCTGCATGTGAGGCTGAGAGCATTGTTTGAATGATGAGGCTGGACTAGGTTAGATAGACCCTGGTGCCTGAGAGAGGGAGAGGCAGCAGATCTCTCCCTCTCCCTCTCTCTCCCTCTCTCTTGCCTGCCCAGAAATCAGAACAGAAAGACAGAAAGCAGCTGCTGTCTTCCCTGAACTCAAGGAGAGTAGAGAAGTTTAAAGATGGGGGAAGCATACTGGACCACCACATCCCTATCCTTGCCGGCACAGGACTTTCCGTTATGGCACATTTCCTAAGGGCACAGGGGAACCGGCTGTGCTCCGGGAAGACTTATCTTTCACCCACCTTCCAGGGACATGGTTGCAGGCAGGGATCGCAGCTGAGACTTTGCCACCATGCTCAAGTTCCGAGCGGACCGTCGGGTCAGGTAGGATTTTCCAGGTGATGCTGCAAGGCTGTAGAGCAGAGGCAGCGGGGTCGTGGCCTTGTCATTCTTGCTCTGGGGGCTCATGTGTTTCAAAGAATGGCTCATTGGGAACTTCATTTTGGTCAGTGACTGCTGCATTGCAGTGCTGGGGTAGCAGATGCTTAACTCAGGAGTTTGTGGAATAGGACCAGGAGAGGCAGCTGCTGGGGAGGGAATATTTAAGGCGGTTCTGGGGAAGTTAGCTCGGTGGCATTAGTGCTGAACCCTGAAAGCTGGAACTGGGGGGGGGGGAGAAGGAGGTGGTTGGCCGAGTGCCAGCAGGAGGTGCAGAAGCCACACACAACTACAAAGGATTCTGAAGGGAGGAGGAAGAGGAGGAGGGAGCCCGAGAATAAAAGGCAAACCTGCTTCTGGCTCAACTGATTAAAGAACCCTTCTGAATAAAGGCTGGAAGCAAAACAGTGCAATGGCTATAAAAAGTCCCACAGGCTATACCTGTCCATGAATAACACTCTGGGTGGTTTCGGCAGCTCCAGGAAAGTTAGTTTTCACATGGCTTTGTAATGTGTGCTCAAGCTGAGTCTCTTGCTACCGTGTTCCAGTTTAGAAACGAAACAGTACTTGGAGGTAGAGTGCCAAGAAAGAATAACGATCAGGTAAATTTACACCAAAGCTAAGAAATATTATAATGCATGCAATAGCCCTCATAAATAACAGTAGTAGTAATATAGTACAGTACCTTCAAGATACCTGGCTCTTTACAAGTGAATAAAAAAGACAGGTCCCTGCCCTGAGGACCTTACACTCTAAAGTTTTAATAATGGGGAAAGTCACAAGGGAGATGCAGGACGGTAAAAGCAAGGGGAACAAATAATGGATGTGGGCAAACACAATTGTAGGTACTTTGTTGTTAACTGGGAATGGTGATGGGTTCAAGCAAGAGTTTCTGATCTGACATTGTTGCAGAACACAGTGCTAACAGGTACAAACACTAGTTCTCCCTCTGAATTTGGTGCTGGGTATAGACTGATGTTGTCCAAGTCAAAAGTTTATGCCTGTCTTCTCATATGAAACACCCCCATCATTCTGGCTTGTCTCTCTAGTTTGGAAGCCAGACTCTGCCTCTTGTATGTCTCATTGCCATCCTTACATGGTCACTAGCTATGCTGTCACTCATTTTTTCAAGTGCACTAGCATAAACATAACTGTATCATCTCCCCCCACCCCCATTATTATTATTTTTTTAAATCTGTTTTGGGGACTTTTGTTCTTTTATTTTCTCAATTTAAATACAACGTTATTTATTTGGGATGTGAACTAATAAAAAATTCTCAATTGAATTGGTGGGGAAAAAACATGAAATTGAATTATGTACTCGCTATTTTTTATTTTAAAAAAACTTTGTTGATGTGATTTCATGCTTTCTACTGAAACTCTGTGTACTTTTGGAACTTGGGTTTAGCAACAAGGCTTATTTATCCTACTCAAAACACAGTTGCAATATATTCTTGGCTTGCATGTTGATATTGTGCAAGGCGATGAACCGTTTGGATAGCCTAGCCTAGACCCATCTTTACTAGGCAAAGGAACCAGGAAGTGGGGGGGGGTCATATACCTGTAGAAATAGATAAAGCACAAAACTTTAATTTAGATGCTGGGCTGGGAAATGGAAGACCTCAAAAAAGACCATCATAGTAGCCTTGGAGAAAGTTGCTTCATGCTGCTTTGGGCTTCAATTCCTGAAAGTAAGATGGAGATGTGGGCATCCTGGAAATTTATCTTGAATTAACAGGTGGTGGATTGCATATTCTTGTGGCATACCAGAGGTAAAACCAGCCACATATTAGAACCCTGAGAAGTCCAGGAAGCAGAATATTCAGTTGAGTTACCTCTTCCACCTCATCGTACCCTGTGTCATTGTTACGCTGCCTCCCAACTGGAGTTCACTGTTCAGCAATGTTTAATGTGCCCTTCTCAGAGGATGCAGCCCAGGGCAATTGCTCTGCCCTCCCTCCCAAAAAGGCATTTGTTAAAATTAGAAATGATATATAGATGAGAAACCAACTTTTGTGGATCTCAATGTTTATTGCAATTGGTACCACTATGAAATTATTGAAAGGA
Organism: Podarcis vaucheri; assembly: GCF_965113315.1. Lineage (NCBI taxonomy): Eukaryota > Metazoa > Chordata > Lepidosauria > Squamata > Lacertidae > Podarcis > Podarcis vaucheri. The sequence continues at coordinate 64,566,394 of NC_138764.1, read as the reverse complement.
GATATTCTCTTCCCTTACCTGTTTGCTACATGCAAAGCTGTAAAACATCCACCACACACATGCCACATTTGAAATAGGCCACATGAATCTTCTAGCAGAATCTGCAGAAGAGCCCCAGATCTCCACAATTCCACCTTTCTGAGCTCTTGAACCCCATCTGTGACTGCTCTCCACACTTCCTGGAGGGATATGCTCACAAGTATCTTTCACCTCACCCCATCCTAGGATTTTCATATTGTCCTGTGCCTTGCAGTCGAACTTATCTTACTGCATTTTGACATGGTAAATTTACCCTCGGAGGATTTTGCCATGCTACTTCTGTGTCATGAATACTTCATTTGAAGGTGCCCTCATTTGGGGACATCTGATATTTGCCATCAGGGTCACTTTAGCTTCCAAGGATAAGCCTCAGCTGATGAGGTCAACAACACGGTCCCTCTTGGGGTTTGCATTCTAGGTGCACTACAGAATTACAAGAGCATTATCCTTCATTATGTTTCATACCACCACAAATAAATGCCAAGATAATTCCAAATCATAGACAATTAGTGCAATATTGGATTATGCTAATGGTTCATCAGGCTATTACTTTAATAGCGGAAGAGCACCTTAAATATTACTGAGTTGTGCATGGTAGTGCAGTTGTGCAGGGGCACTGCTTCAGATTTCAGGAAGGGGGTGAGGGCAATCTGGACACACACTATATAGAACAAAGTTCAGATATATGTGCTCTCCTGAAGGATGCCTCCTGTTTGAGGATAAATCCCACAGAGGTGAAATAAGCCTGGGGAGAGTATTTATGTGCAATAAATAAATAAATAGGCAAGATCATGGATCAGCAGGCAGGAAGAAGCAGTAATCGTAGTGAACACACAGTGCAAGAGAGAATGGGAAGAAAGTCGTCAGGACCCTGGACAGAAGCCAGTGGAGCTGGAGTCAGCAGGCAGGTAGTGTTGTTCCAGCACTGGTCAGAAGCCAATTTAAGGCTGAAATATTGCTGCAAGGAGGTGTATAATCCACCATAATCAACTAGTCAAAATTGTAGCTCTTTGGTTCTGAAGTGTTCACTTCAGTAATGAAGAACTATATTGGCTACAAAATGCCAGGAGACTAGGGAGCTTCTGGGAGGGGTTGTGGGTAACCAAAGACATCAGCAGGGAGATAATCCCAAGGTGGCGAGCAGAGAAATCATGGCCTCTGGCAGTTCATCTGTGGGATATTCCCCAACAGCTGTTTTCCTGAGATGGTTGATCACTTTGCATTGTTCTAAACCAGCGCATTACATTTTCTATCAATTTACAAGCCTTGTTGTCTACATGCGGATGCTGAGGCATGCATACCAATTGGCAGAGGAGAGGGAGACCAAGAAAGGGTAAAAGAGAGTGCCTTTAAAGAGTCAAGATCCACTACCCCAAATTGCCACTGGAAGTCAGGGGAGGAGGGAACTGTTTTGAGGGGTGAGTAGGGAGGAAACAGGTTTGCTATTTTGGTGATGGAGAAGATGTGCTTTGGAAGAAGATGGGGAGTGGAGAGGGCTCTTGTGCTGGGGCCCTGCTTGGGGGTTTCTCCACAGGCATCTGGTTGGCCACTATGAGAACAGGAAGCTGGGCTAGATTGGTTGTTGGCCTGACCCACAGGCTCTTCTTGCTTTCTCAGGGTGGGTGATTGGGAGGCAGAGGACTGTGGAGAAAAAGTAGGTGAGAATGGGAGAAGGAGACAGGCACTGAAATTGGGGTCAGCAGAAGGGGGCATGAAAAAGGCCATCTTCTTTTTAAGTCTACCTCCTGCCTCATCTCTCAATTCCATGTTGGTCTCCTCTTGTTTCTTTTATTAGGTAGTTCCTGTATCAGGATCTGAGTAAGGAATGGCCTCCTATGCACTTTTCCTTACAACTCCTGCTGTTTTGTTATGTAACGCTATTCATGGTCTCATTTCATACTCTAGATAGTATCATTTGGCTCAAAGCAAGGTGTGCCAGTTACAGCTTGTTACCCAGCACCTGCGTTTAATCTGCTCCAGGAAATTTCTGTGGTCTTAGTCCAAAGCTCCTTGAAGCCAGCAGGATCGCCTTGATTGCCATGGTCTCTGCCCTCCCCCACTTCGGCTTATGGATGCTTCACCCTCAAAGCATATTTCTCCTATGAGCTAACTGGTCTTGTGCATGTCTGATATAATGAACTAGAGTCTGAGTTTTGAAGCTGGCTTGTGAAAATGAGTTAAGGGGCAGGGAGCTCAAAGGGTATGTTGTTTGCTGGGGGGGTGGGGTGGTGGAACTGATAATGCTTAAAGACTAGCCCTGCTCTGCTTCACTGCTTGCATGCACCCCCATGTTCAGTTTTTTTTTAAAAAAAACCCCAACCCAGTTATTAGAGAAATACCATCAGCCTTCAGCATTCCTTCAGCACATGGAAGTTAACCCCTTTCATAAGTTGCAAGTGGTTTGGAAGCTTTGCTGAGATTGGCAGAACCCACTCTGTTTTATGTTGATCTTGGGTTTTATAACCCTACCCACAACTGGCTTTGGGGAAAGGGTGGAGGGTGCTGTGGTTGAACTTGCCACTCCATAAACATTTCCTAGAAAGGATGTTATCAAATTAAGAAAAACAATTCAGTGAAAGTAGATTCAGGTTTAGCAGGAATGGTAAGTTTGGCTTTAAAATGTGAAAATCATTTCCTGATTTTAAGGACTTCTGTAGTTGGAATATATTGTAAAGCCTTCATAACCTCACAAGGAAGGATTTGTTTTAGAAACTAGTGATGAAGTGCCGCCATGAAGGTGATTGGGAGGGGCAGCTGCTGGCCAAGTGATATTCAGCCTGCCAAGTTGTTCATCCTGGCGAAAGGGTCAGACTCCAGAGTAATTCTGGGGGTGTAAAGAGAATATGGCAGCCCAACCTGAGGAAGCTGGCCATTACATCACTGAGTCTTCTGTTCTTTATGCACACACTCCACACTCATGTTCACTCATGCCTCACTGATAACCATGTCTAGGCTCCAAATTGTCAAGTGGCCCTAAATTTCTTTGCTGTCCTTGTGTGGTTTAGCTCCTTGCTTTGCAATAAACTTTATTCAGTGCTCTTCTTTTTTTTTTTTCATAAAATTTTTATTGGGTTTTCACATTTTATATAGACAAAGACAAAAACAAAAACACAAAAAACATAAAAACAAACAAACAGAAAAGTAAAACAACAAACATATATAGTTTCCAAAAAAAAAACTTATTTTCTAACCCTGGTCATTGACTTCCCCCCCACCCCCTCCCTTACATCCCTATTCCCAAATTTGTATCAGCAAATTGGTATTTCCTTATCCATCTTAATATTAGTCCTTTATATATATATATATATAAGAAAAAAGCAAAATTAAATTTATTCTAAGTTGGACCTCAATTCCCTTCCAACGATTTCCCATTTTGTCTTAATTAATAATCTTGTTAGCTAAATCCCATAGTCTTAAGTGTTGTTAAAACTAGATTCTTCCCTCCCTCCCTTCCCCGGTTTGTGTCCCTTCCGAAAACATGTCCAAAATAGCAATTATTAGCCCGGATTCCTTACGTCCGAGGCTCTCAAATCTCTTTCAGTCCCTCTCCGCCGGCCTAGTTGGCAATCCTTTATGTCGGTCTTCACGTCTCGAAAGAGTTCTTTCACAATCAGTCCAAAATCTCTTCCCATATTTGCAAGCAACTGCTGAGGAATTTCCACAAGGCATGAATTTTGAACATAATCAAAGTCAGAGTCTATGTGGAGGCCCCAATTATATTTCTTTATTTTAAATTCCTTAATTTCATAAATTCCCAGGGCCTCCACTTTCATCTTCTGGATCTTTCGTAGATTTGTAGTAGGTTCAGTCCAATAGTCTCCTTGTTTATATTCCACAGATGTCAGCTTCTGGACAATATTTTCCCATTTCAATTCTTCTCTTTCTTGTTTTGTCTTCTCCTCTTCTTTGGTTATCATTTCCGGCTCAGCTGTGGATTCTTTCTCAGCCAGGTTCTCATTACATTGAACAGAACTACTTGTTTCAGGATTCAAGGTCATCAATTGTTCACTCATAGCCGTAGTCTGTTCCTGTAAGATTCCAACCAAATAAAACATCCTTTCGATTTCTCCCAGTATCTTTCCATCCACAGCCATTGTAATTCCACAGATTTCCCCCTAGAGGGAATCTGGTTACTTAGTGTTCTTTTCTCCAACAGTCCTCTGTCTTATTATTGATTCTTTGTTTCCAACAATTTTAGTTCAATTATAACTCCTTTTAATCCAGAGGGGTCTTAAGTAGCAATTTTTCTACTATTAACAGCCCATTTGACAGCTTTGACAGCTGTCAAACTCTGCTCTTCTTATACCAGCTCCAAAGTAGGACACTCCCGAGCCCGGGAGGGGGGGTTGCTTACAACAGAAATATACCCCTTCCAACACTCCTCTCTCCTGCTCAAAAAGAGATTCCTTTTCGAAATCTTGGAAGTTACTGTCTTTTTAAACTCACCCTTTACAGGGTAGGCACTCCAGCTTAGTTCTTTTATCGTTGCTCTGGATCGTCTGCAAGGGGGGGGTGCGGACTTCCTTTTAACACATCCCCCGATCGTCTCAAATTCAATAGGTAAAATTCTTAGAATCCAAATTCAATTAACTCACGGGTTCTTTTTCTCAGCCGAATTTCAAGGAAGGAAGTCAGCGCTCTCCGGTCATGGCTCGCGGCTTCGCTCAGCAGAGGTAGCGATGGACTCTCGGTGCCACGCCACCCCCCGTATCCCCTCCGCAGCCTTTAAAAAGGCTCTTTGCGAATCAGGGGGGGCGCTTAAGGCACCCACCGAGTCTTCAGTCCGCAGGCTTTCGTGCCTGCGGTTTTAAGGGTCCCCGTGTCGCCGGCACGGCAAAGACCCGTCCCCCGCTGAGCCGATTCCCTCCGGAGCTCGGAGGGAATCCGCCATTCCCAGATCGCGCCAACCCCGGAAGTCTATTCAGTGCTCTTCTTTTCTGGACTTGGGTTGCCAACTCTTTGCCCTAAGATGATGCCTGGCCATTTAAAAGCTCAGAGGATGCACAGAAAGAAGTTGCAGCAGGTGAGGAGGAAAGGCTTCCTTTGTGCAAGGGACAAATTGTGCGGAATTCCTCACGTGCAGCCAAACTTGTGATTTGTTCTTATGCAGTTCACACAACAGATTCACCATGTGCACACTCAGTTCATGAGATCAGGGCACAAACACACACACACTAGGCCTTAGACAACCTCCCTCAGGGTGGGGTGGAATGAAAACCGTTGGTTTTTTGTTTTGTTTTTGTAAACAGGCCCAGAGAAGTAACAATGCCCAGCAGGCCAAGATAACAGAATATGTTCTAATTAAAATCTGTGTCTGGAAAAGCACATCACAGAGTGCTGCTGCCTCAATTTGTTTTGGCTTCTGTAATTTAATATTTTTTTGTTTGAGCCAGTACACTGCAGTGTTATTTGGAAAAGCACTAAATGCTTATGTGGTAGGTCTTGTTGTTGGATAGATCTGTTGTTCCGTGTGGGGTCTCTGTCTCTGTTCTCCCCCACTCCCAGATACAGTGTGTCTGTCTGTATCTTCCCTGGATGTGGTAAACTTAGCAGAAATAAGGGTATCCTCAGCCTTTCTTTCTGGTGTGTATCTGATGCACAGACATGGGCTCATTAGAGGAACATTAAAAAATAAGACTTCCTCCTATCTGCATTCTAAAATGGTCTTGTCCAAAATTGTCCCACCTCTGCTTTGCGCAATGTGAAAATGATCTCTTAGGTTTAACTAGTTAGCCCTCTGAATGGCATCATCCTTTCGCTAAATTCTCTCTCATTCTTTAGCACCAGTGGAGTGACAGCTTTCTGTACCAATGTATTTGTGAAGTGCAGGTCCATGGCACTTTCATAAATGACACAGAGGTGCCACTTAATATATATATATATATATATATATATTGAGGTACTTGTTTGTCAGCAGATCATGGTGAAGGTGGGGCATTTTTGAATTTTACCATTGCAGTTGCTCACTGGGAGACATGAAAAATGGATGGAGACATTTCTTTCAGCAACAACGTTTACACTACAGGGCTAGTCTTGATCTGGCAGCAACTAGCCCCAAACCTGTAGAGTGAGTTCCTATCTTCTTTAGCATATGGTTTAAATCAGTGGCATTTGGCTGGAGTTTGCAGTGTTCAAACAGTCAAATTCTCAAAATGTTTCACTGGCAAAAGGCTTGGCGAAGGCTACAAAGCACTCTTTCCATATTTCTGCCAGCAGACAGTGGCCATTTTAGCCCTTGAACAGAAAAAAAACTGGGCTGTGTAGCTCTTGATGTCTCATTTAGGAGGGTGCATGAAAAGGACTGTATTAATATTCTCCCTCCACTGTAATATGCTTTGGGCCTCAGGTGTGCAATGATAATATTTCAAACTGAATCACAGTTGCTGTTTGTGGAGACTTTAATTATTGTGGTTGGTGTGTGTATTTGTGTGTGTGTGTGGTTGAATAACTGACAGAGAGAGCTGGGACCATGAGAAAGGCTTTCTTTTGAGTGGCAGGGTGAAATTCACAGGTTGCTGAGCTCACAGTTTGTTTCCTGGTGACTGCGCAAGTCTTTCATTGGTATATTATGTATGCTGCTTCCTTTTCATTAAAGCCATCAATACAGATGCTGTTTATTCCAGGCGGTGTCAGATCTGTATGGAAAAAACTCCGTGCAGGGTGAGATATGCCTCCACAGAAGTTGACAATAAGAAGCCTGGCTGCTGTGATAGCATAGCTCCCCAAAATGAGCACTTACATTGAACTGTATGTGCTATTACGTGTTGATGGTTGATTCCTTGGAAGCATTCTGTAGGCTATAAGCACATTTGAGACAGCAATGACGGGGTAAAGCTTTTGTAGATTCTGTAAGTTGGGCTCAAAGGCAGATTGCAATTTCCTTCTCTGATATGAGCAAGGGGAAAACATAAACATATTTCTATACCTGCAGTGAAAGTAGAGACATTTATAGTATCACAATTGATCACTGGGCCAGGTGTAGCAATAAAAAGGCCAGAATGTAAAAGCAAATGGTCTCCTTGCACACTGGCACTCCCTCTAATAGTGAAATCAGGTGGTGCGTGCGGACAGAAAAGGAGCCAAATTGGTACCACTGGAAAATGAGATGGTAGTATAAAATCTAAGGGGGCAACCCCACCCCCAAACTCAGGATTGAATATACTCAATCCTGTGGCCATATAATGTTGAGTCTCAGTTGTAATTATTTGTATACCCAATTCATTTCACTGTTGATATATTGTTATTATTTTGCTGCTGTTACTACTACTACTACTAATGTAGTTATATACCTTGAATTGTTTTCTTTTTCTTTTTGAAAACCTTGTGTGGCGGCTCTTTCCCTTTAAGTCACTTCAACAGTCTTAATAATTCAAAATTCAGTAGAAATAATCAACTAATAAGAAATTATTAATTGATTAATGATTATAAATCAAGTGGCACATGCATTGAATTATTGCGTAAAGGGGAGTTTATTGAATTAACTGATGCCGCTGGCCATGTAAATCCACTGCCGCTGAATAGTTATAGATACTGGGTGATCATTCTGAAAGATGGATTGTTTGGACAGGTTATTAATTCTGTGGTATCTAACGAATCCTCAGCCAACATGGGGAGTGTACTTCAACCTGAGCCACCTAATTAATGCATAGCCCATCTCTCTTGTGTGTTTTTCCAGCCATAATGAAAGACGGAACACTTTTATTCACCCAGTGACTGGCCAAATCCCAGAAGAGAACAACCAGTTTGACTTGCAAAGGTAGGTCCTCTCTCTCATTTTGAGCACAAGAGTGGCGGTTCATGAAGGAGACGAGAAGCCTTAAGTGTGCCACCTGAGAGCAAATGGCATTCCTCTTGCCCCAGAGATACAGCTCAAGAAAGAATGGCAAGGATTTGCTGCAAGGCAACTTCTGATGGATGTGAAGAAGCATTTGTGCCAGTCTTCCCTAACCTGCAGCCCTCCAGATGTTTATGAATACTGCTTCCATGAGCCCTAGCCAGCTATAGTCCAAAACATCTGGATGGACAGCACCAGGTTGGAGAAGGCTGAGGGCTTGTCCACACTTCTGCTTGTCCCATGCCTAGAGAGCATTGATCCAGACATTTTTCTGCTTGCCCCATGTTTTCTAGATGTGGGTCCAAGTGTGTTGCCTTTGCTCCACCACTTTCCCCCAGAATACCTTCTCTCTAGCACTAATTTGGAGCAAACATCCATCTGTAGAAAGCTCAGTTGATGTTTGCTTTGATTCAGCAGTCAACAGTGGGTTTTCCCTGGGGGAAAGCAGCAGGGCTAGTGGAAGTGTGGAAGAGCCCTGAATAGTACAACGTAGCTCCTGATATTGTTGAAGCTGGTGTAAAGATGCTCCATTGATTTCAATGAATTGTGATTGTAGACCAGCACTCATGACTTTATTTGAGTGTGCAAATGACAGCATTATATATAAATAAACCAGACGGCATTATGTGCTAAAGATACTAGAAAATATTTATTTACTTGTTGTATATAGTTGTGCATCAACAAATTTTACCTAGGAAGCTTACCTGCAAAAATAGAATATTAAAAATGCAAAATGCAGAAATTAAAGCATACCCACAAACCAGTACAAATGCAGCATAATTCTTTCCTTCTAGCAAAATATGCTGGAATATTATGCTTCTCTTTTTGTCTCTCAATTGCAGATCTGCCTTGGACATGTCAAGCAAATCAGGCAGCAAACGGCCGACAGCAGTCAACAGTGAATCATCCAATCATACCATGGTTTCAGACTTGCCTCAGGAACGACCAAATGGCAGGGTATGCTTTGTTCTCTCATGGAGACCTTGGTTCTCTCCCCCCACCCTTTGTGGCAATGTTCTGCTTAAGCAACATGCCCAAGTTATTTGGGCCTTAATTTTCTTCATCTGTAAAATGGGGACAGCATTACTGACCTTGCATTATGAAATTCTGAAAGATAAATGGCAAACACAGCAGATTATAAGTGAAAAGAAGCCTAAAAACAATGGCTGCCTCTATGATCATCCATAGAGCTCTTGTGAGAAATTGACTTTCTTAGCATAAACAACAAATATTATCCAATCTGGGGTGGAAACATCACTGTGGGTTGGTTTAAATCATGGATGAGGAATCTGATATCCTCCAGATATTGTTGGATTCCAACTCCTATCAGTTTCAGCCAGCCTGGCCTTTGATCAGGGATATGTAGTCCAACAACTTTTGGAGGCTGGAATACAGGTTTCCCATGGTTTGAATGCTTCATCTTTCTTATATGATGGGCCTTTTCTATGTGTTAGGAAATCAGTGTTCCACCCAGCATTCCTCAGCCTAACAAACGCTATGTTATCCTGTGCTATTCCTCCTAGAATTGGTTGTGGTTTTGTGAGTGATTTCCGCAGAGGAATCTGTGCACTCCATCAGTAGCCTTCCTTCCTAAACCTCTCTCTCTCATTTCTCAAAGGCCTCACGCTCCTCTCGGAAAGGGATTGCTTTTGGGAAGCGCTCCAATTCCATGAAGAGGAATCCCAATGCTGCAGTGACTAAGAGTGGCTGGCTCTTCAAGCAGGTACATTGCAGAGGTTATTAGGTACCCAACCATCATCTATCCATTCATGTAACTTTAAGATGGAGAATCAGTGGTCCTCCAGAAGTTGGGGGACCACAACTCTCACCATCCCTGAACACTGGCTATGCTAGCTGGTGCTGATGGGAGTTGGAGTCCATCAAATATCCAGCGCCACAACTTCCTCCGTTCCTAATGTAACCCAAACTTTTCCACAGCCAAGGACACAATGTAAAACCTAAGTCTCAACTATTTGGTATCCACTCCACTTGGAATCTTATCCAAAGTACCACATGCACTTGTAACTGAGAATACTGGGCATTGCTATCCTGCCATCCACCTTGTCAGGATCTCAACTTGACTTCAAAGGTCTTCTGGGTTGTTTATCTGGAAATCCCCTAAGAATTCCAGCGATCCCTTGTTTCTGCTGAGCTCAGCACCAGCTGTTCCATCTCTTCATGGGAAGCTTTTCAAACTTCTACAACTCTTTATTGCATACAGTGCTGTAAATGCCGTGGCCTTGATTTGCTTTCAATATCTCTTTACAGGCGAGTTCTGGGGTGAAGCAATGGAATAAGCGCTGGTTTGTACTGGTGGATCGCTGCCTTTTCTACTACAAAGGTATGTAGACGAACCAAGGTCTAGTGTGTAGGCACTTTGAATAACTCACAAGTGCTGAAAACAGTGTGAAAGCAAAGCCATACATTATGCCTTTATTTAGTCAAGAGCTTGCGTTCATCTCCATGCTTTGGCTGGTCTTTTCCTATTGGAGTGCAGTGACTTGTATCAGCAATGTGTTCATCTGATGAAGGTGGCATACAGCCTCTGGAGAAATGCTGGCATTTAAACTGGCATGAGTACACACAAAAGCAGCTTTCAACAAGTCTCACAGTGATGTCATGGGTATTAACCAATGGGTGTCTGTGATACTGGCAAAGTCACCTTCCACATGAAAAAAGACTCATTCTTTCAGGGCCAAAAAGTGTAGTTTACCAGGAAGTAGGATCATTATTTGAGTGCATGTAAAACACTGCAATGACAGTGGCACAATCCCCCTGGGTGAGTCATAGCTTTGTGGAGGATTCCTTCTCCCTCCCACCCACATCTATGCCCATTCTGCCTTTTCTCCTGTGACTGTTCTGCAGACTGCCAGCATTCTGCCTCTTCTCCAGTTGCCCAATTTGCTCAGAAAATTTCAGCGCAAAATGAATCTCAGCAAAGAGAGAGAGAGAATGTGGGGTATCTGAGGGCTGACTGCCCCTTCTCAGTGTTTTATTTTACTGTTGGAAGAGAAGGACAAATGGGTGGGAGTCTCTGGTAGATGCTTAAAGCTAACACGTACAGCAACTCTGACTTGATTTGACAATGCACTGAGAAATCCCATCCCTGGTTGTATAGCCTTCCATATATCTGGCACCAGCATGGCATTTTGCAGCTTTAGGAGAAGATTACACATGAGGCAGAAAATGTTTGTTAGTAAACATGCCTCTCTTTCCTCCTCTCTGCATTATGGTAACTTCTAATGCAAGCTGTGTGATGATAAACTGTGGAAGGGAATGTACATTTCATTATGTCTTTGAAGGCCAGACTTGGTACAGCTATTGCCATATTTCTCTGGAGCAGATGGCCTGGATCACTGGTTCTTTCTTACACAGAGGATATGTGCTGACATTAACATTTACACACACACCCTTTTGTCAATCATGCTTTCCTCTGAAAAAGGGCTGGCACTGGTCCTTCAGGCCAGAGTTTAGTGAACTGGACTTGTAATGGTACAAAAAAGGCTAAAGAGGCTTGTGAGGTGCTTATAAGACGAGGGCCTCCAGTCCATGAGGTGTGTGGTTTCAGTCCTTGGATGATTGAAAAATGCCCAATGAGAATTCAGAATTTCAGTGCATTTTCATCTTCAAATATGTGTGTGTGTGTGTGTGTATTCAGGGATGGAGGACTTGTTGCCCTACTTGTTGGGCTCCACCTCCCATCATCTCCAGCCAGCAAAACCCAATGGCCAGAGATGATGGGAATTGTAGTCCAACATATTCTGGAGGGCCACATGCTTCCCATCTGTCATAAACCTGCAACATACGTGTGGGTTACATTTCAGTGATCATACCTAAACCAAAATCACATATAGTCAAAACACACTGGGTTCAATGGTGGGTGGGATTGTCAAAGTCATTTCCCCCAGAACCCTGTCCTCTTTCTCATTTTGTTTGGTCATGAATGTGCACAAGTTAAATGTGCATAAGTTGTGGGTTTACTGTACATTCATATATACATACATACATATACAGGGTGTATGTATGTATGTATGTATGTATGTATGTATGTGTATAGATTTTATATTTATATATAAAAATAAAATCTGCCTCACAACCTTTGGTTCTCAGAAACCTGTTGCCTGAACTCCTCTCTGGCAGTGAATCTAGAAGGTGGGGATGAATTATTAACTAGACAGTATTGTGAGCTGTAAACGTAACTGATATGTGTGTGAGGGTGCTTGCCGGCCTGAGACAGAGACAGTAGCAGGCACGGATGTGACAGGGAGAGGAGCCATTTTCCCCAGGTACGCAGATGTGTAGGCCCACTTGGGGCAATTGTTGTTCTTAACTCTCCAGCTCTTATTTTGCCAGTAAGGGGAACCCTTGGCTTCTTCTTTCCCACTGGTGGCGGTGAAGGAGCCCATTTGTGTGAGACCTTCCACAGCGACAGCATTTCTAGCTTGTTGGCAGAGAGAAGGGGATGCCTCTGTATGTGTCTAATTCTTTGATCTCCCACCTTCCTTCATGCAGACGAGAAGGAGGAAAGCATCTTAGGCAGCATCCCACTTCTCAGTTTTCGGGTTGCAGCTGTTCAGCCGTCGGATAACATCAGCAGGAAATACACCTTTAAGGTCAGTAAACGGCTGAGGTTCTCACAGAGGTGGCAGGATATTCTTGAATGTACAGCTAGAAGTGTGGTTGGAAACTAGAAGCTGCTCTGCTCTAGCTGTGTGTTGGTATCAGAAGTGGTCCTTAGGTTCCTCCTAGGCTGTGGTGCTCGTGACCCTGTGAATTTGGTCCTTAAAGGTGGGCAGGTGACTGGCGACTGAATGAAGAGGTATGAGCGAGTTATACAGACCATATACTTGTCAAATATTACATGTAAATAACTGGATGAGTATACAGCTCATCTGTTGAATGCACAGATACACAGATTGTACACTTGTTGAATGTAACACATGAACACCTCTTTTGTAAGACTTTATTTCCTTATTTTCCAAGAGCATGATATCCTAGCGTTCCTTTCACCACTTGGTTATTTTAATTCCTTTGTTGTGAAGTCTCTAAGGGACTGGGACATGAACCTAGAAGTATCCCCTTCAAATCTCACTGCATGTCAACAGGTTTGAATTTAGGCAAGCCATTCTTCTATTACCCTTAGCCTGACACCTGTGCAATATGAGAATGATAACACTGACCTACTACCTTTCAGGGCCATTGTAACCACTGCTGACGTGTGTGAAATGCATTGAATAGTTATTGCTGATGATGATGCTCACGATACTGATGATGGGGGACATGAGGCTGGGGAGGTTATTGACCTTAAATGCAATGCAACCCTCCTGAGGTTGCTGGACTACAGCTCACATCAACCCTGACCATGAGCCATGCTGGTTGGGGCTGATGGGTATCAGAGTCCAGTGACACCTGAAAGGCCACAGGTTTCGTGTCTGTCCCTAAGTATCGCAACAGGAAGTAATGAGCAGCATGTTCAGGGATACCATCACCCACTTCCCATTTTCCTTTGGAAGATGTTCTTTCATAGAAGTCTTCTGTGATACTGGAAGATTGATCTGCAGTGGTCTTTAGGCACAAGACTGAGCTGTTGTTGGAGTTTCTGGTTTTTTGTTTTTTAAAAAACGCAGTTCCGTGTGGTCCCCACCAAGCTGCCTAGGAGAGATATTCACGCCCTCTGACTAATAGCACTGAGGAGTTGTTGCAGAGGGAGGACTGGCCAAAAGGGAAGAGCACGGCAGCTAAAGTACATTATTTCCGGATGCTTGACTGTGGTCCCTCAAGCTTGCTTGCAGGGAATTTGAGGCTGTTTCTGAGCCTCGCCATCTGAGAGGGAAGCACGTCTTGTTGACAGACATATTTACTAGGAAGGCTGTGCGTACAAGCCGGAAAAATGCTGAAGAGCTGCAGGAGCCCTTGCTGTTCTCACTGATCAAACCCACAATGGTAGTTGGATAGTTGCGCAACTCAAAGGCTGCGGGTGGGAGTCTCATGTTGGGCATCTGGGAGGAGGAACCCTTTGCTTAATTTTGAAATGTTGAAAACTATTTTGCACCTCTTCCATACATTTTTCCCCCAAACAATATTTTAATATTTATTTGCTTGTTTATTTCTAAAATGGTTGATTGTGCACAGGGCATTGTCGGAGGAGAGGTGTTTTGCCAGTGGACATCATTTTCTTCCCTTTTAATACACAAGTACTCATGCTGTACACTCTTGGGAAACACCGACCTTGGAAAATGCTTTAGATTGTTAAATAACTTAGTTTTACCCACCCCCACAAAAAACATTGCACGGGACAAGGAATGGTGTTTGTAAATGTGCTTTATTCATATATTTATCCATTACATATGTATATTTCTCTTTCTCCCAATGAGTTTGGGGTGGCATTCTTGATGAACCTCAGAGATTATGGCTTTTTTTCCCCCATATGAGGATGATGACTGGACCCAGATCTCTCTGACCCAAGTGCTGCAGTCTAACCTAGCCTTTCCCAATCTGGTCTCTCCAGATGCTTTGAACTGCAACTCCCATCCCTCCTAGCTAGCACAGACATTATAGTCTGAAATATGTGGAGGGCATCAGGTTGTGGGTGGCTGCTCTACCCAATACGCCACAGGGGCTCAGCTTCATGCCTATTATCCAGTGAGTGGCTGAATTTTTCCAATATGCGGGAGTGGCACATCCTATTTTGCTCATATCACAGCCTAAAGCTACTTGGTCTGCCTCTGCTCCTCAGAGTTGCCACAGGTCTGAATTCCTGCATGATTCAACTAACAGGGGAGGTATAGCAGGTGCTGATTATTTGAAATGCATGTGCCTCTTCAGCCAGCCCCACTTTGGAAGGAAAGCCTGAGCATTTTCCCCTTAGTCACAGAAACCTTCCTTCTGTCCTGATGGTGGGTGATGCCTCCTCGCACCAGAGCAACAGCAGCAGCTCTCTGCCCTGCTGCACTAGATCTGGGGGGAGCAGGTGGGGAGACCAGAGGTGATGTAAACATGCCATCCATGCAAGGGACATTGCAGGAAAGAGGAGAAGTCGTTCCTGACCTCTGGCATCACATCCTAAGGGATGTGGCACTGTTCCAGGAGTACCTGCACAGCTCCGCGTTGCTGGAAGGGTGTCACACATTGGTTATTGTGAGTTAGTTTTGAGGGATGAGCAAAGAAGAGCTGGGAAGCTTTGCCTCTCTTGCCTGAACCACCAAGTTGCTTTTTGCTGTAACAGCCCAAGGCTGAGTCAATATATTTATATGCCAACTTTTTTCCATGCGCAGACTCACACATCCAGTTTCCCTTTTGAATGAGGGATACAGATCCTAAGTCTCTAAACAATGTGATCTAATACACAACATCATGTTTCCTGTTTTTTTTAAAAGCATAAATAAATCAGGGACATTGAGAATTAATGAGGGGGAGTTTAGAAACACTAGCTTCAAATTGGGGTGCTTGAGAGGTCTTTCTACCTATGCAAAACAAATCTTAGTAGACCCAATAAGATTCATGATGTGAACACAAACCAACCAATCCATACGTTACATTCCTAAATCATTTTGTTTATAGGCATCCCTTTAGAGGGCTCTTCCATTATACTGCATGCAAGCTACTTACTGCTTGTTGAAATAGCACCATAAAGCTCTAGTTCAGATGTCCCAGGGGTGTGCTATGCTATCTATGCCCTCTTAATGAGAATAAATGGGACTGAAATGGGACAGGGATGTTTTAAGAACCAGAAACTATTGATATGTGGGGTTGTTTTTTACTAACATTCCTGCCTGCCCCATAGAGGGGGGAGAGAAAAGAAGAATGTTTAGCTAGAGATGCTGTGGCTCCATTAGAAACAGATGAGCTTTGAAGTATGCTTGTCTGGGCATCTTGCCTGCCTCTGGCTCAGATGTGCGCACAGGGACCCTCTTTTCTCTCTATAGTGTCACCTTGAGAAGAAGCCTGAGCTTGCCCTCTGGAAAGCTTTATTGGCACCAGTGGTGTTGGATGGGCTGTCAGATCCCAGATTACTAACAAAGCAAGGATCCGTTTTAGGGCACAAGCATCTTCATTTGGGTCCTACTGCACTGAGGTTTGATAAAAAGGTGTTGTTCGACCACTCCAGTGAAGTAGGGATTTGGGTCACACTTACATGCTCCCCTCAGCCTGGAGATACTTCTAAGAATTCAATGTGCACCCATGCTGCAGAGGACTGGTGATACCATGATCTGTTGAGCACTTTAGGGAACCTTGTAGTTGGGTCATAGGCACCCTTATGGCATATTATGGGGCTGATTACCAAGTAAGTATGGCTTTCAGTCTTAGATGCTGATTCTTGTAGCATCCCCCAGATCCAGACATGTGTTGGTTAGTAAGGTAGCAGAGAATAGTCTCTGATTGCTTCTGTGTTTTGTTCCTTTGTTTATTATTAAGGGGGATTAGATAACCAACCCATAATAAAGTTTCTCGTAGGATGGATAGACTTAGATTGTTCTGAATAGATAGACCTAAATAGTATTGTTCATTTCCTTCATCCCACATTCATGCTGCAATATTGTTTATGGCATGCCCTGCTGCTGCAACCCTTGCATTTCCCCTTGCCTAGCAGGATACTGGCTCAGGCCTGTTCCATGGGCTGAGATGGAGAGGAATCGGCTCCCCCAATTTTCTCTTAGATTATTTTAAGCTCAGACAGGGCCAATGTGATCCTTCAGTCTTAGACTCATAAGGCATCTGGCATGTGCCCAGTTGCATAGGACGCTGTAGTATACTGAGTCAGACCATTTGCCCATCTATCTCGGTATTGTCTACATTGACTGGCAGCATCTCTCCCAGAGTTTCTGACAGGGAACATTCCCAGCCCTACCACAGATGCTGGGGATTGAACCCGGGACTTTCTGCATGCAAGGCAGATGCTCTGCTGCTAAGCTATGGCCCTTCCAGTTCTGCTTCAGCTTCCCTTCCACGGCAGTCAACTCTGCTCCTGCTACGCTTCGCCTGCTTGAGACTTCTCCCCATTGGATTGCTTGTTGGGTATGGCTGACCTGTTCTCTGTCTTCCCTCTTTTTCCGCGTGAGGATGCCCCCGGACAGGAGATCTCTTCTGATAACCCGTCTGCAGTGCCATCACCCAGGCACCAAATAGGTAGTATTTTCCTTCCTTTTCCAAACGCATGCATGCCAGAAAGGAAAGATGAAGCTTGGATGAGTGCAAATTGCCCCGCATGCTTTATTCACCTCCAATCATTTCCCAGATAAAACGGCAGTGGGGAAATCCTAGATTTCTTCATTAGGCTCATCAAACACCTAGAAATTCCTAAATAATGGAGACTGGTGAAAGTACAGAGGTATGTAACCTAATGACAATGCACAATATCTGAATATGTCTGCCTTGTGTTATATGTCTTCATAATAGCCAAGCTTTCAGACCTAATCCTTGGCTTTTGGTGTAGAGTATATGTACTGAAGATATTGATCTGGCTCAGCAAAATGTCAGTCAAGAAGGCAGATTTGCAAGAACCCTCAGATCTCACTAGGTTGATGAGTGGCCACTGATCATTAACCAAAGCTGATGGGCAAAACTAAATAAATGAATAAATTGTGCTGTGCGTTTCTTCTGAAATACATTCAACTGAAATAAAATAATAATAAAAATCACAAAGAGGGGAGTTTTCTTACATAATGAAAACCAAACAAATGTGAAAGACACAAAACCAGAAAACTGCAAGCAAAACTATTTTATACTATAATACAAAATAAGGTGTTCATGATAAAAGGAAAAGGAAAAGATCTGGAAAGATTTCAGTGTCAATTGAATGGATATGTTGCAAATAATAGAAGCGTCAACAATAAGCTGGTCCAATTTGGGTTAAGAGTTTGGATTGGAAATATTTTTTATCTGGGCCTGGAGCCAGATTAAGGTCCAGCCTAGCATGGTATTCTTTGAAGATGTTGGGTGCCAATATCTCAATGCTGTACAAGACATGTCTTTGTTTTTTGCAAGTCTTCAGCTCCTATATACACCTCTGAGACTAAGAATCAAAGCAGCATGATATATAAAAACCATTTCCTAGGCTTTGCTGCACTCTAGCAAGAGGGGAAAATGGCCTCTGCTAATAAAGAGGGATCAACCCTAAGCGGCTCTCAGTGATTTCTGTGGAGCAAAGATCGACTGCATATAACATTGAACTGGAGAAGATGTTTGATGACATAACAGAGAAGTGGGGGATCTTACCCTTCACATCAGACACTCGGGTAATCCATGGTGTGGCAGTCAGATTTATTACTCACCCCCATGGTGTCTTTGACTTCACTGTTGGAAGCCCTGAAATTAGAGGCATTATTGTGGTGAAAGCATAATATCATGGGGATCACGCAAAGGAGTGCAGCATGTTTCCATGTACAAGTGGCACACATCTCCTTGGAATGGTGCCCTGATAATTCCTGCCTCTTGAAGGGCTTCTTCCTATAGTCAAATAAATATGGCCAGTCTGCAGTTGAACTATTGGCCTATCTAGTCCAGCATCCTGTTTTCACAGTGGCCAACCCGTTGTCTGTTGGAAATCTGCAAGGAGGACATGATCGCTGCCCTCCTGGGGTTACCAGCAACTGGTATTCAGAAGTGTTATTGCCTCCAGATTCACCTCCTCCATGTCTAATCCTCTTTTCAAGCCATCCAAGTTGGTGGCTGTCACTGCCTCCTGTGAGATAAGCATTTGGAAAGGAATACAAAAGTATTTTCTTTTCCTATGTTTCATCAGGAAGGCAGATTTAAATACCAAGGTGGTTGGGTCAGTGGATCCATAGGAAATCTCACTCTTGTTTTGACTCAACAGAGGGAGCTATAGTTGACCCTGACTCCCCTTATTGTTCAGTTAGTCTCCAGCCTCAGTGACTTTTTATAGAGGAGGGGATACAGTGTCCTCCCATTTTTGCAATGGGTGAGGCAGCCAAATCATTAAAATGTAAAGGGATACACACCTCCCCTTGTTTCTGGCCACGGTTAAAACCATTGCCATTAGTTTAACAAGTACTCCAGATAATATTAGGCAGCATACCTTTTATTCAGTAATGATGCATTTATTTTAATTTATTTGTAAAACTTCTATCCCACATGTCACCATCAAGTAATCTCGGGGTGGCCTTACAACAATAAATACATTAAAACCATCAGAAAACATTAAAGCAGCTACCGTATTTTTCGCTCTATAACACGCACTCGACCATAACACGCATGTAGTTTTTAGAGGAGGAAAATCTGTCGGCATGCCACCCGTAGGCATTCCCTCCATAACACGCACAGACATTTCCCCTTACTTTTTAGGAGGAAAAAAGTGAGTGTTATGGTGCAAAAAATACAGTATATTACAGCAATTCAAAGTTGCAACAGCATTCCTCACCACCACTTAGAAAAAGGCAGTTCTAGTTTGCTACCTCTCCAGAAACCTGATGGAAAAAAGAACATTTTCAATTCCTTGCATGCATGCACAGGTGTACACTGATCTGGGGTGATGGGTTCTATGTTGAAGTAGATTTTTGCATGCTATTCCTCTGCTGCATGTGGACCCATGCATGGAAACAAGTGTGTTGGTGTTGGGAAAGGGGGGGGGGGTTTGGTAGGCAGGTGGGAGGGGCCTTTTCCATCAGTGGGGCTGGGGGGTGGGGTTGGATGTTGCTGGGTGGGTTTAGTGAAGGTGTCTCTGGATAGGAATTTTGACCTTTGGTGTCACTCCTGTGATTAAGCTGCTCTGAAACTGGGATTTATCAATATATTAAAAGGCAAATTTTCCAGCATCCTGTTCTCACAGTGACTAATCAGATGTCTGGGGGAAACCCCTCCCCAGCAGGATTCAAACACAAAAGCACTCTCCCTCCTGTGGTTTCCAGCAACTGGTATTCAGAACCATCCTTGCCTCTAAGGAATAGCCATTGATAGCCCTCTCCTCCATGAATTTGCCTAATCCTCTTTTAAAGGCACCCACCACCACCAAGGACAAATGCATATAAAGCTAACCTATAGCCATTATGGCCTAAAAACATGCTTTTTCGCTTCAATTTTCCCCAGCTGAAAACTAGAAAATAAAAGTTTGTTGAAACCATAATAGCCAGTCCAGTATATGCTGGAAATTATGCCAAATGAAAGATTATGCCAATTTCTCCTATAATCCTTGGTGACCTCAAGCTAATGCTGCAGAGACTAATTGGTGACTTCTCTTCTCTTCTCTTCTCTTCTCTTCTCTTCTCTTCTCTTCTCTTCTCTTCTCTTCTCTTCTCTCTCCCACCCCTTTCTCCATTTCTACCTGCTCCACAGGTGACTGTGTGCTGGATGGAAGAGACACCAGGGAATAACAAGAAGTCCCTCTCTCCCCAGGCTGAGCACGCAGGCATCCGGACTTACTTCTTCAGTGCAGAGAACAACGAGGAGCAGGAATCCTGGATTCAAGCCATGGGCGAAGCTGCCCGGGTGCAAATCCCACCTGCTCAGAGGTCAGTTGTTGTTGTCGGGGGGAATCTATGTAGCATGTGGTCCAAAACCAAATGGCGCTCTCTAGATGTTGTTGGACTATAATAGTCAACGTCCTGGACCATTGGTCATGATGGCTGAGGCTGATGGGAGTTGCAGTCCAATAGCATCTGTTCTGAGAGATCTCAGTTGGCATTAGCTATGTCTTTGGAAAACCAGTAAAGTAAGAGCACCCAAATTTTTTTGATCCCCCCCCTTAAGGCATCAAAGTAGTCGTCATGGCAAAAATCAGAACTAGGCTAGATTTCCTTACAGTCCACTGTATAATATCCCATTTTTACGTTATCTTTTTATTATCCCCACCTAAACCAGGAGAGCACCCTACTAACTTTTGATCAAAATAATGCAAGGAAAGCAGATACTGTCATCTGTTGCAATAAATTATGCTTTACTTTTTTATTACTGTGAAATTTTATTTTATGGGTTAGTATTGTTTTCATTTTGAATTCGGGAGACACCATAATCTTTTAGTGCTTGGGACAACTGAAGGTCTTAGTCCAGCCCGGGTTGTTCTATTGCGTTCAAGTCACATAGTTTCTCTGCCTCTCCATTAAGATGTTTCCTCTGGTCCTTTAAATTTGTGAGACCAAGTCATCTTTATAAATAAGGTTCACATATCCTGCAGAAAAGTATGGAAACTCTAAAATAGGTAACATTTAAAAGGCATTGAGGCTCTTTGAATGGGATGACAGGAAACATAGCTTTGGAGGTCTTTATGCAACTTGAAAAAGAAAGCTTATTGGGAGAGTACAATGTCTGGTTTCTCCCCCCCCCCCTGCAGGGGCCATATCAGAGCTGCAAAGTTAGCAGCAATGTGCTTTCAGGAGGCGAACTAGAATCAATAATAATAATAATAATAATAATAATAATAATAATAATAATAATTTATTATTTATACCCCGCCCATCTGGCTGGGCTTCCCCAGCCACTTTGGGCGGCTTCCAAAAGAATATTAAAATACTATAATACATCAAACATTAAAAGCTTCCCGAAACAGGGCTGCCTTCAGATGTCTTCTAAAAGCCTGGTAGTTGTTGTTCTC
Source organism: Podarcis vaucheri (assembly GCF_965113315.1). Classification (NCBI taxonomy): domain Eukaryota; kingdom Metazoa; phylum Chordata; class Lepidosauria; order Squamata; family Lacertidae; genus Podarcis; species Podarcis vaucheri. The sequence continues at coordinate 64,544,975 of NC_138764.1, read as the reverse complement.
TTTGACATCTGGTGGGAGGGTGTTCCACAGGGAAGGCGCCACTACTGAGAAGGCCCTCTGCCTGGTTCCCTGTAACTTGGCTTCTCGCAGTGAGGGAACTGCCAGAAGGCCCTCGGTGCTAAAGCCTATTTCATAGGCTAGAGCGTATTTTCTATGTTGCTCAGAATGAGAGCCATGACTGTTTGTGGCCATTTCTACTTTCCCATGCTTATCAGGCACGAGAAGACTGATTCTGAGAACATCCCTCCCAGCAGGAACCACCAGCACCACCACCACCACCGCAGTGTCCCGACCAGAGAGGCTGCCAAAGCTGAGCCAGAAGCCAAGACCAGAGGCGAAGGAGACGGGCGTGGCTCTGAGAAGATTGACAGGAAAACAGAGCGAGCCGAGAGCAAGAAGGAGCCTCTGGTGAAAGCCAACGGCATTGGCAGCCCAGAAATGCCCTCTGAACCCGGAAGCCCTTATCCTGACACTTCCCGTCTGCCTGCTGGAGTGGAGAGGCCCACTCAGCCAAATGGCTGGCAGTACTCATCTCCTAGCCGGCCAGGCAGCATGGCCTTCCCACAGCACGATGGTGAGAGTGCTATGCCTCGTCGGAGTTTTGCTCCACGCACTAATCCTGAGAAGATTGCCCAAAGGAAGAGCTCCATGACACAGCTGCAGCAGTGGGTGAACTTGCGCCGTGGGGCTCCACCTCCTGAGGATCTCCATAGGTGAGGTGATTCAAGCTAGGTGTGGATATAGCTTTTCTGCAAATTAAATAAGGGAGGAATCCCACTAAACACAAGGCATCACATCTGCATTACGCACTTATAGGAGTCTTAAGAGCTATGGCTTCCCACCCTCCCCCAGGGGTCCTGGAACTGTAGCTTGTTAAGGACTACATTTCCCAGGATACTTTAGGGCAGGGGTCTGCAACCTTTAAGACAAAAAGAGCCACTTGGACCCGTTTCCGAAGGAAAAAAAACCTGGGAGCCGCAAAACCATTGCGACCTTTAAAACAAATATATCTCCAGAGCCGCGATCTGACAGCGGGCGGGAAGGTGACGTCGGGACTAACGCACGCACCGCCCCCATGCGGCGTCACAGCCAGTACAGCGCCTGCCACAGTGGGGAGTGTCGGGGCGCACAATGCGCCTCCTCCCCTCGCTAGTATCCGCCCCGGAGCCACGGCAAAGGTGTAAAAGAGCCACATGCGGCTCCGGAGCCGCGGGTTGCAGACCCCTGCTTTAGGGGAACCCATGACTCTGAGGGCTCATCCACACTTATACCTTTTACCCCTTGTTTTCTAGGTGCAGGTCTGCGCTTTAAAGCTCCATGTCCAAACACTTCCGCCCCCTTTTTTTGCCACATCGCTTTCCCTATGAAATCCCATTCTTTAACACTGAATCAGAACAAATGGCAATTTCAGTTTTCCACAGACTACCATTTGCTCTGATTCAGCAGTAAAGCACGGGCTTTTGTGGGGAAAGAGGTGGTTTTAAATGTATGGTGTGGATATAATCTGAGAGAAGGTGAGAAAGTGATGTGTACACTTCAGGTTTAAATCAATATAGTTATTGTGATTCTCCCCTCTTCTCCCAACCAGAGAGTCCTAGGAGGACTGTAAGTGCTGAGGACATTTCGTTTTTAACTGTCCCAAACCATGTGGCAATTCCACATGAGAGTTGTAAGATTTGTGAAACGGATTGGCCCAGTTGTGTGGAGGAGGCTGTTCATCACAGCGCTACGAATCTGCTGTGCTAGCATGGGTGGCTCACATGACACACAGTTACAGAGCCCTCTTGTATAACTGCTTCCATTGGGAAGTGTTTCTTATGACCTCCACATGGAGGCTGCAACATTTGAATCTCCCCTGACAAAGAACCAGAGTTTTAACACAGCAGGCATCATGGCTTTCATCAGAATTGAACCCCTTAATCCTCAGTATGCTTTTGATTTCTTTTTTGAAAAGAAAAAGATACACACTTAATACTATGTTACTCAAGCAGGCAGCTCATTTGCAAAGAAAATATGTGCAGCCTTAATCATTAATAAGGATAATAATTCATGACACACCAGCAAACAGCAATAATAGTGAGAAGATATTGTGCCATCTCTGCTGTTTAATCTGCAGTATAGTTGGAGGGTAAGAGGGAACCACTAGGATGTAAGTATGAAAAATAAGATCTGCACTAGATTTATATCCACTGCTATAATAAGAAATCAGTCGAATCAAAAATTAAAAAAGGAGTGGAAATGTTTTGATGAATATATGGCAAAATATTGCTCAAAAAAAGATACGCTAATATGCCTAGATTAAAATGTGAAGTACTGGATGGAAGAAAAATTAGTAAGGAAAGATAATAATAAAATATAGATGATTTGAGAAGATTGTAGAATGCAAAGATTATTGTAAATTGTATAATGTGGAGGAAATCGAGTGGGGGTGGAGGGAAGTGGGAGGAAGGAGAAAAGAATAATATGATGGATTGAGGAAATTGAAATGTAAAGGTATGGGGGGATGGGGAGGAAATGGTGTTGGCTTTGGCACATCTGTATTGTGATGCAATATGTGAAAACCAATAGAAAAACAGAGAAAAAAGAGAGAAATAAGATCTGCACTAGATTTATATCCTCTGTGGATTTTGGTACAGAGATAGACAGATGGGTAAGGTAGGGCAGATGATGCTAAAATTGCTTTGCAAACTCAGGGTTTACATTCGTCGTCCTCATTCTTTCCTTCTGGCCATCTAGCCCCACCAGGTTCTACCCGATGTCCCGAAGAGTCCCTGACTACTATCCCCCCTACTCACCTCAGTACTCTGAAGATTACCAATACTACCCTCCTGGGGTGCGTCCTGACAGCATCTGCTCTATGCCTGCCTTTGAGCGTGTGAGCCCTCAGTGGACTGTCGACGACAAGCGCCACTCCTTCCGCAACAGCGGCTCCTACCAGCTGCGGGACTGGAAAGAGCAGCCAGGCTACGGCAGGCAGGACGTTCCCATCTGGATGTCAGGCCCGACCCGGCCACCCGTGTACTATGACGAAATGGATGCCGCCTCAGGCTCCTTGCGCAGGATGTCCCTCCAGCCTCGCTCCCGGTCGGTCCCCCGCTCGCCGAGCCAAGGCTCCTACACCCGAGCCAGAGTGTACTCCCCTGTCAGGTCTCCGAGCGCCCGCTTTGAAAGAGTGCCTCCCCGGAGTGAGGAGATTTATGCAGAGCCGACGACATACATGATGAGGCGATCGGTCAGTTCACCAAAGGTAACCCTCCCTCGCGGTCTCCGCTCCTACCCTCGGGGCTTCCTGCCACTCTTTGGGGGAGTACTGAAGCTGTGCACTGAGGGAACATTAGCACAGTCTTAGTAACCTAATCGTTATCTGTGTTTGTATATGCTGTGTACTGAGACTGAGGAGTATTAGGAAGGGTGAGGGGAAATTACCACGGCAGGAGTGGGAAGGTACACTAGCTTTGATGAAGGTGAGGAGAGGCAGTCATGGGCAACATCGGTTTTTTCTGTTGAGGGCTGCATTTCCTCAATGGATTACTTGTTGTGGCTCACGTGCCAGTGTTGGGCAGAGCCAGAACTGATGATGGCTGGAGCCAGAGACAAAACTATTCTGGATTAACTGATCTGGAATGGAGACCACCCTGCTTCCTCAAGGTTTAGAATTCCCAGTTCAATGTATATTTAGTTAGAAGCAAGCCCCACTGAGTGTGATGGGGTTAGGCAAAGGTAAAGGTAAAGGGACCCCTGACCATTTGGTCCAGTCGTGGCCGACTCTGGGATTGTGGCGCTCATCTCACTTTATTGGCCGAGGGAGCCGGCGTACAGCTTCCGGGTCATGTGGCCAGCATGACTAAGTCGCTTCTGGCGAACCAGAGCAGCACACGGAAACGCCGTTTACCTTCCCACCAGAGTGGTACCTATTTATCTACTTGCACTTTGATGTGCTTTTGAACTGCTAGGTTTGCAGTGATGTGGTTACTTTCAAATAAACAGAGAACTTTTTTTTAGTACCAAAGACCAATGCAGCCACTGCTCCGGAAAGAAAGTAAGAGTAATTCTTACCGATATATTATTCGATGGTATAGGGAGGAGAAAAGTCTTTCCCCCAAGCCATACAACCAGAGGAGAAGTTTTTAAAACATACACATATGAAAGAAAATACCACATCTTCCAGTTCTGTGTTCTGAAACAACACAGAAAGAGAGCAAAACACAAATGCCTGAAAAAGGGGGAAAATGGATAAAAAGCATGGATGGAAGAATGGGGCAGCTTCAGAAGTCAACAGAGGGGCACATAATAGGAAGTCACAGGTTGCATGTTTTCCTAAGGCCACAGGTTGCTCACCTGTGAGCTAGAATAAAACCTTTATTCTTCTTCTTCTGGCCACTCTGACATGTCAGGGCTTCTTCTGGCCACTCAGCAGTCCGTAAATGCTCAGTCACAGTCTGTTTTTATTTCACTTGTCCCAGAAATAAAAAAATAAGGGTCTGGGCGAGACTCAGTTGAAACATGAGGTATAGGGGATTCAGAACTCCCAACTGAATTGAGGTACTGGAGTCGCATGTTCAGGCTAAACAGAACTGGCACGTTAACTGTGCCAGGAGACATGCTGAAAAGGTTGCTGGTGAAACTTTAGAACATTTTTCATTGTGCAGACAAATATTAGTGAATATCAGGCAGAACTGAGGGTGAGAGCAGCCCAGGAACTGAGTGGCATTGGAGGTTCCAAGGGTAGGAGCCTGGGGAAAAACCTGCCCCTTCTTTTCCTCTTCTCCTAACAGAACTGTACTCCCAGCTTGTAGAACCAACTCCTCTTTTCCAAGAGCATCTTAGTTGTTCTTATGTCTAGGCCACAACACCTTGGCCCTCCTACCATTGACCTGTCCCTCACCCTGACTGAATAACCCTGGGCAATTCCTTTGCCTTGCCTGTTGTCTCCATTGTGAGCTGTGCCAACTGTTCCATATTGTGGGGAAAGGTAGCGTGGACTATGGTCACCCTACAGTGATATGAGCCTTCTTCATGCATGTGTGTGGTTTCTTCTCTTTCCTCAGTATGATTATCTGGGTGACAGGAGGCCTGTCCCTGCAGGAATGTTCCCCTTCAACTATCCAGCATCCCCTACGGTCCACGACAAAATGGTATGTCCCATTGGCATCCCAGCATTCCACTAGGGATGCTGGGTTTCCTTCCCAAGGTTGGGATCTAATTCAGAGGTGGGGTGAAGGATGTTATTATGCAATGGGCAATTTCTTCCTGGACATGAAACCACTGTCCTGTAACAGTCATATTCTCTAGTGTTTCAGTCTACAGGGATATTCTTCAGCAGTGTGAGACCAGTCTGGATATGTAATACACCGTGACTATGCAAACGGACAGATAATTCTGTTGAAGACAGCGCTGCCCTATTTTGGCAGAGCAAGGAGGGAAATAGACATGTGATTTATAGAGATAGTGAAACAGCTCCTGTTCACACATTCAGCCCCCAGTTTTTACATTTGGTGCTTCATTAGCATCCTGCAAGAGGAGTAGCATGTAATGTAAAATGGGTCCACCCACAGTTGTCCAGAAGCATCACCCATGTGATTCTCCTTTTTCCACAATTAATAAATAAAAAGGTGCAATCAGGAGTTAAAGCAGAGGCTTCATTTCACATTACAAGCTACATCTGCATAGCAGAAGGGAAGCCTCCATCCTGGCTTGCCCACCAGGCCACTGTGGAATATAAACTGAGGCACAGTGCTCATTGCTGCTGCAAGCTTGATCATGAGCTGCTGTTCAGAGTTTTGATCTGACATGTGATTTGAACTCGATACCATTTTGCTCCCCTAAATCAGGGGTGGGGAACCTGTGGCCTTCCCAATGTTGTGAGACTCACATGAACCTCGGCCATTGTAGCCAATGGTCCAGGGTTGATGGGAGCTTGAGTCCAAACAACTTCTGGAGGACCACAGGTTCCCAATCCCTGTCCTTAAATGAGCAGCACCTTGCCCATTGCTACAGTGGCAACCATAATGCAGAAAAGGGCTTGTTGGAAGAGCACATTTTCCCTCTGGGATTCCTCCCCTATTCCAAGTATGTATTGCTTTGGCAGCCCATAAAGAAGAAATGAAGAGAGCAAAAGCCAGGGCAGCAATACTGGCAAGCACTGCCAGAGCTTGCAATCCTCCAGTGTAGTTTCTGGGACAGTGCAAAATTGGGTGAGCTTGAAAAGGACATGCAGAAAGCCCTGTTCCCTGTTGTTGGCTGTCATTTCTTTCAATGCTGTATTTTCCTCACTCCTTCTTGCTTCTCTCTTTTGTTTGGTTATTTCACTGCGGGGGCGGATCCATGTGGTGGGGGCAGAAACCACTGTGAGTGGGACTCTGCCAAGTGAAACTGCCAACTTCCATTTGCTCCATGCCAAGGTTCTTGACCCTGCCTGACACCTTTCACCTATGAGAGCAACCAGTAATTCCTGGACTGGATTAAGGTGCCCTGCGGAACAGATTCTAGTTGCACGGACTGTTGCACGCAGCTTCTCCCCTCACTCCCCCTGCCTTCTCACCAGCTATGCACACAAAGCGGATGCATGTGGCTGAACCAGGAGTGCACTGAGATGATCCTGGTATCACTGAGCACATCATGGACAGTCTCTCTCATAGCAGGTGCTCTGTCCCCATCTCCAGCTGTTTTGGGGGGTGGGGCGAATGTCTGGTGGCAGGAATAGATGCGGATGTCGGCGCAGGATAGCTCCTTTGAAAAAGCAGCGCTAGCAGTCTGGACTCTTTGGCGATCGCTCATTGCTGAGCAAGATTGTCTACCATGAACATAGGTGATTGTGAAGGCCAGTTCTGGATCCACACATCCTTCCACAGTGGGGACATAGGTTTCTGGGTGGGAGTTGATCATGGTGAGGATTTGCCAAATGTGCCTTCCTCTTAGCTCGTTTCTTCCCTTCGTTCTGAGTCCGTGCTTTTTCAAAGTCCACGATGCCTTTGGTAAAGGCTGTTCTCCAATTGGAGCGTTCCAGCAATCTGGACACATATCTGTTAATTACAGACACAGAGCTCAGGCTGCCCAGGCCTGATAGTAAAGGTTCTGTGTGTTTAGAAAGAGACAAATCATTTCCAAAACAGATCAAAATAATTTTTGTCTATATCTGAGAAGTAGTTTACCTGGGTCAAAAAGCACACTGTTGGTGTCATGCTTGCAGAGAATAATGCACAGGAGCACCATTTTTGTAAGGGTCCCTTTGTATGCTGCTCCTAACTTTCTTGCCAGGTGAAGAAGCTGTAGGGAGAAGCTGTAGCTATGCTTGCTGTCTCGGGTGATAGCTCAGTCATAGAGCATCTGCTTTGCATGCAGAAAGTCGTAGGTCCAATCCCTGACATCTCCAGGTTGGTCTGTGAGGGACCATGTCTGAAATCCTGCAGAGCCATTTCCAATTAGCATAGATGGACTAATGGTCTGGCTTGGTATACGGCAGCTTCCTGTATGCCTGTATCTAGAATAGGTAGACCATCCCGTTTTTCCAACTGACATCCACATAGAGGCTGGATAGAGACTGAGTAAAAGCCAATTTGCATGACCCAAAGTGATGCCCCAGGAATGTAGACTGAGTAAATCTGTGCAGAGTTTGACGTGTGCAGAATCCGCTGTTTGTTTCAGCACTCTTCCAGCTCAGCCAGTTTTTTACTGCACAGTTGCAAAGCCATTGAAAGGGATGCTGAGCTTTTGGAAGAGGCCATATGTGTGGAGCCAATAGCACAATCCCTTCTTTCCCTGCAGAGCTCTGAATGGATGTGCTGAGCCCACGTTCTCAACATGCCAGCCTTGGCATAAAGACTGTAGAGCAGTCACTGTGGTTGAGAGAATTTCCACCTAATCCTAGGCTTTCAAAGCCAGGTGCCTTGCTGAGAAAAATGTGGGAGTGCTAACTGTGGGGACAAACTTCTTGGTAGCAAACTTTGCCTCTGCAGCAGGAGTGAATTAACAATTCTTAGAGGCCTATGCCACCAATAAAACAGATTATAATAATAATGGCTTAATGGGTATTACAGGTGCTACATTGCAATGAAAAGTGAGCCCTATTTGGAGCAAATGTGTGTGGGCTTCAGGTCAGAGGGGGCTTGTGCACCAGCTCCATTTCAGACCTTCCCATGTTGGCAGGAGGACTATAGCTCAGTGACAAAGCATCAGCTTTGCATGTGGAAGGTCTCAGGTTCAGTCCCCAGCCTTTTCAGGTAGGACTGTCTGAAACCCTGCAGAGCTGTGCAGATAGGACAGAGGGCTTACCCACACTTACCTTTTGCCAGGCACAGGTGCTCACTTTAGCACTCCAGGGCCCAGCATTTTGTTATTATTTCTGTCTCAAGCTTTCCCCTCAAAACCCTGCTCCTTAAAACTGAATCAGAGCAAACACCACTTCGGGTTTTCTGCGGATTGGCGTTTTCTCTGACTGAGCTTTTCAAAGAGCAGGTTTTTGCAGGGAAAGTTCTGGAGCAGGAACGAGAAGGCACTGGGACACAGAGCTTTAAATCGTGGACCGTGCCTGGAAAGAGCGGAGAAAAGGTGTGTATAAGCCCTGCAGCCTGACTCAGCAGAAGGCGGCTTCCTCATCTGGAAGGTCTGAGGAGGAACTCTGAGTGCGTTCGGTTGAACATGCTGAGGATCCTCCTTCACGCTGCATGTGGGAAGGTCTGCAGTGAAGCCGGCACACGTGGGACTGTTGGATTGCATTCCTTACTGTTGGGGGAGAGCATTAATATATTTTACCAGCTTGGTGGCCTACTCCAGTGGCCTGGAGGAAGGTAGCATGGCCCTCTTGTTAATCCACACCTGTCCAGCAGAAGGCGACACATGGTATGGGGACAGAGCACTGTCTATATGAGAAACTGCCAGGATCTCCCATTGAGAGTCCCTCTAAGGCAGCCTTCCCCAACTGGGTGCCCTTGCAGATGTTGTGGATTACAACTCCCTGTTGTTGCAGTCTGAAACCTCTGGAGGGCACCTGACTGGGGAAAGCTCCTCTAGGGAATATGTCCTGGGCTAAAAGGACCGCTGAGCAGCCATCACTCACCCCACCCACCTACCTGGAAAAAAACGCTTGTGAGGCTGACTGTTCCCTTTCCTGTCTGGGGAGCTCTGTGCCTCTCTCGAGCTAAGTCGCACCTAACTGCTTTTGCTTCTTCTTTGTTTTTGTTTGTTTTTGTGTTTCCATTTTGCCGCATGCCTAATGGCTCCTGATAGGATGAACTTTTAGACCTTCAGTTGCAAAGAAACCTAGAGTATTTGGATCAGCAGGTAGGCCAAGCTGGCTGTCTCCCTCTCACTGCTCCCACCACATTTTTGCCTCTTGTCCTGCAACCCCCCGCTGCCCCCTCCCCAGCCGTGCTGTCAGGTCAGTGTTGCCTTTCCCTCTCCCCTTTACCCTTCCTCCTCCCCAACATCTGTCCCTCTCCTTCTCTTGGCATTGCGGCAGCACTAGCGGGCCGATGTGGTTTGTTCCTTTCATCTTTCTTGTGGACAGTGACACACTTGTTCGTGTGTGTGTGTGTGTGTGTGTAGGGGTGAATTGGGGAGGGACAGCTGCTTTGCTTGCTTGGACATCTATGGATTCTGCTGTGCTGCAATTGCAGCTGTTATTACTGCCGTATTTGGTGATTGTTGTTGGATTTCTGTGCAATGTTCCACACTAGTCTGCAGGATGTAAGCAAGATTTAGGGCAGGAATAAACTCTGTTGATAAGAGAGTAATCATGACCCTAGAACTCTGGGTGGCAACCTATGTGTGGGTTTGGTTTTCTTTAATGTGAACTGTATTTTAAATTTAGTTTGCACTCTGCCCACTGATTCATTCCATCCCAAGCAGGGTTATTTTAAATACAACACTCAGCGCTGTCACATCAGTACCCAATGCTCTCGTGCAGTTGCTGGCAAGACCCATTGGCACCAATGCCTGCTTCGTTCCCTCTCACTCTGGCCATCTTGCCTTCATGTTCCCCCAGCTGCTGGCTTATCTGGTGACAGTGGCTTGATCTGGGAAGTTGCCTGTGTGTGTGTGTGCAAATTTCCTAAAGTGACATGGAGTGCCTGATGTAGCGTATGGCCCTAGGGCTTCATGGGAAATAAAAGCAGCAGGTGGCTTTCATTCAAATATGGATCTTGTATCCAAAGAGCTAATGCATTTCATGTTGGTGGCAGAAGACTAAATATTTCTTAGTATTGGATAAATACTGAAGGAGTAACCTTAGAAAAATGGTATTGAAAATTATGCTTTGTGGCATCTACAGAATATTAAACTCACCCTTTGAAAGTAATGAGAATCCGAGACAATACAGAATATTTTTCTTTACTATCAGGTATGATTTTTATAAATGTGGATATGGGAAGATGAGTATCAATCAAAGAAATTGATAATGACAGAAAAATGCCTGCATTACTGTTGAGCAGTAGATATTTCTTTTTGTATTTGGTTCATTGGTCATTGTTAAGTGTGCATTGTCAAGGTGTGCCACTGGATGACTGTGAAGCCACTCTGAGAACTGTAGATCCACGAGGGAAATTGGAGTCTCCTATGGGGACCCCCATGGCTGTTTAAAGTGATTGATGTGGCTTTAAGTGTATGGTGCATATGGGGCATTAGACTTTGCCTAAGCCATCTAAGTCAGTCCATTACAACATATTGTGGCAGTAAACCCCATAGTTTAACTGTGAGCTGTGTGAAGAAGTACTTTGGTGTGTCCTGGATCTTCTAGCATTCTGCTTCATTGACCTTTCCCAGGTTCAAGAATGATGAGAGAGGCAGCAAAAAAAAGCCTTCTCTCTGTCCACACTATTAAGTTTTATACTCTTCTGTCTCTTCCTGTTACTCAATTTTTTTTTTCTAAACTAAAAAATCCTCCAATTATGTAACTTTTCCTCATAGGAGAGTTTTTTCCAGCACCAAAATGGAATGGGCAGCATTTCAGAGAAAGCTTCCTTGTAAGTCCTGGCCTCTCACCTAGCAACCCAAATTTCTCTTCCAGGATCACATAATAACATTTCTCCTTAGTGTATATCCAGCATCCAGATTACGTGTGACAGGCAGACAAGTTACTGTGTGGTCCACATGCCCATCACAAACTCAATTGCCTATGAGGCCAGTGATAAAAACTGCCACTAACAAGAGACCCCCAGAAAAGTGTCCTCCATATGATAGGATGACTGTTAGTCCCACAAAGAATGTGTCCCTCTTCAACGATCATTTGCCTCTTCCTCAGATTGAAGCTTTTCTTCCCCAAGACCATGATTCTCCATTATACAGTGGTGCCTCGCAAGACGAAATTAATCCGTTCCGCGAGTCTCTTCATCTAGCGGTTTCTTCGTCTTGCGAAGCAACCCTATTAGCGGCTTAGCAGATTAGCGCTATTAGCAGTTTAGCGGCTATTAAAGGCTTAGCAGATTAGCGGCTAAAAGGCTATTAGCGGCTTAGAAAAAGGGGGGGAAGCGAAAAAAAATCGGAACACTTGCAAGACGTTTCGTCTTGCAAAGCAAGCCCATAGGGAAAATCGTCTTGCGAAGCAGCTCAAAAACAGAAAACCCTTTCGTCTAGCGGGTTTTCCGTCTTGCGAGGCATTCGTCTTGCGGGGCACCACTGTAATGGAAGAGATGGCACTGTGTGAGTGGAATGCCATTATTACGTCTACCAACCACTCTGGCTCTCTCAGGTCAGATACTGGGACCTAAAGGGAACATACTTGTTCCCTGAGGACCAGGAAGTCCTTGCACTGAGCGCACACCCATGATCTCTGTCCAACATGCACATAGTTGCATGTATGACATTCTGAACATCCCTGCTGGCTTTCTACCTGCATACTTGTTGCAGGATCATAGGATTAGATAAAGAAGGTAGAAGGGGAGGGAGGCAAACTATCTGATCTTTTCTTCATGTCTGTTCCCAACAAGAGTCTGGCTGATCAGGTGAAAAGGTGCAGATGGCACAGACTGGGGGGGGGAGGATGTGACCCTGGTGCTTTCAGATTCCATGGGTTCCTTGGGAGTAAGGCAAGTGAAGGTCCACATGAAACCTTTAAAGGTGATGACCTTTGAAGCCCTAAACAGCCTTGGTCCTGTATACCTGAGGGAGCGTCTCCACCCCCATCTTCCAGCCTGGACACTGAGGTCCAGTGCCAAGGGCCTTCTGGTGATTCCTTCGCTGCGAGAATTGAGGTTACCGGGAACCAGGCAGAGGGCCTTCTCGATAGTGGCGCCTGCCCTGTGGAACGCCCTCCCAACAGATGTCAAGGCAATAAACAACTATTTTACTTTTAAAAGACAACTGAAGGTGGCCCTGTTTAGGAAAATTTTAAATGTCTGATGCTAATATTCGGTTGGAAGCCGCCCAGAGTGGGCAGGAAATAAATAAATAAATAAATAAATAAATAATAATTACCTTTTGCCTATGAAACAGTTTGGGAGACTGATAAAAGTTTGTCCATGAGTGGAAGTGAGCCCATGAGTTTTTGTGAAATTTCACTTGTTGGAATATGAGATCATTTGTATGGGTCTGTGAATATATCAAGTTTGCATATGGAGCCTTCCCAACCGGGTGCTCTGCAGATGTTTTGGCTGGGGCTGAATGGGAGTTGTAGTCCAAACCAGCTGAAGAGCAGCAGGTTGGGGAAATCTGGTATATGGCATTGCGTACAAACTCAGCTATCTGACTCATTTAACCTTATCCAACTTTTGGATAGTCAAAATTGGGTTACAGTTTGGGAAAGAACAGACCAGGGTGTTTTTTAAAAAAATAAAAATAAAATCATTCAGGTCAGGTACTTCTTCATGTTTAAAAAACAGGGACAAAACAGATGATTAATATGAGGTATTGAATAACTAAGCATCAGATATCCAACATATATGTATTTTGAGTGTAAGAATGTTTAAGAATGTAAAGGTGTGCTAACCAGAGAGAATGGTTCAGTGTGCATATGAAATGTGTGCGGCGGGGGCAGAAATCAATAATATAAAACCAGTTTTTACCATAATTGTTTTGTTAAAAAACAACAAACCCATGAATATAAAGCAGCTCAGTATACTGTGATAATTCAAATGCAACTAACCCAAACAGCCTTTCCCACAAGCTTTGCCTTAAGCTGAAACAATCTTTCATGCCCATTTTGTCATGTTAAGGGACACTTGCTGACCTAGAGAAACAGGGAAAGAAACCCCTTTTGGGAAAACATCAACAGAGGAGATTAAGCTGGATTTTTTTTATATAAAAAAACTGAAATCTCATTGCAAGTGCTGATGGATGTCTGATGCTGGCCTGAAAAAGTCTGCATTTCAATAAGCAAGCCTGCTCCAGAGACAATCTCATTACAGCTTTGGAGTCAGTAATTCCCCCATCAGTAGAGTAATCATGAAGATGTGCTTGTGTCTGTGTTGGACTGAAGCCACTGACGAGGAGGCGGCACTTAAAAGTGCTCTGGGTTGGGCAGCCGTTGTTGATAGTAGGCTTTTCTCCCTATAAAAAGGGATTCTTCAAGGCTTTCCATTTCTTTCTGTTCCCCTTCTGACCCACAGAGAAAGACCGATTTAAAACAGCACAATGAAATGCAACATCAGAGCCCTATTTGTTTGTTATGCCCTGGTGCCTTCTGTTTGAAAGTGCATTTTGTGTGCGTGTGTTTAGAGAGAGATATAGCACCATCAGCTTCACTTGACTAATGGAGAAGTATGTCAGCCAAATATCATCTGACTCTTGGGATTTTTGTTTAAGCAACTGTTTTATTATTATTACTCCATTCCATAAAACCTTATGGAGTTGGAAGGAATTACAAGATCACACACACACACACACACACACAGTAGTTCCAGGCACACATTGCTTCTTCCCCCCTTCTTCCAGAATCAATCTGTGTAACCTAGGCTACAGTGTGCTCTGAGCATGAAGGGGATGCACAGTGGAAGGAACTCTTCAAATCAAACAGCTCCAGATGATTCAAGCAAACAAAGGCACGAAAACCAAACAAACCCTGGATCATTAGCTAATGTGTAGTAGCCCTGAAGGGAGGGATTTATTATCAAGCCCAGATACGACAACCAGTGAGATTTTGTGCATGGACCAAATCTCAGGCGAAGGCCGGTCCATTGGATCAGCTGCCTCCTCCTTAGCTTGAGCATCACCAATTAGCTGGCTCTGCCTGCTGGTGGCTCTGGCTGCACCTACTGTTGGTCTCCTTGTCTAGTCCTAATGGGCACCAGCCTCCATTGGATAAAACCCATCCCTCCACTTCAAGTGTATCCTAATAAGGAAACTATGAATCCTCCTCTGCCAGTCCTAAAATCCTGAAAAAGGGAGCAAAGCAGATTCCCACCAGGAGCTAGAGGGGCTTATAGAGACTGGCTCAACTAGCCCCGCATGTCTGGGGAAGAAAGAAGAGGAGGGGCCTCTGGTCATCAAAGAAAGTGCTCCTGTTTAATAAGCAGAAGTAGCAGTTTGCTGAGTAAGCCCCCCCCCCCCCCAAGCTGGTGGTCTTTTTGTAGGTGCATTCTGCAAAGCGTTCTCAACACAATAATAGTGCATTAAAAGGTAAAGGGATCCCTGACCATTAGGTCCAGTCGTGACCGACTCTGGGGTTGCGGTGCTCATCTCGCTTTTTTGGCCAAGGGAGCCGGCGTACAGCTTCCGGGTCATGTGGCCAGCATGACTAAGCCGCTTCTGGCAAACCAGAGCAGCGCACGGAAATGCCGTTTACCTTCCCGCCGGAGCGGTACCTATTTATCTACTTGCGCCTTTGACGTGCTTTCGAACTGCTAGGTTGGCAGGAGCTGGGACCGAGCAACGGGAGCTCACCCCATCGCGGGGATTCAAACCGCCAACCTTCTGATTGGCAAGTCCTAGGCTCTGTGGTTTAACCCACAGTGCCACCTGCGTCCCTAGTGCATTAGCGATGAATTTATTCTGCTTTCATTTGTTCTTTGACGCTGCCCCCGTGCTACCACTTAATTGCTATCTGGAAGAGCTATAGGGCAACAAAAGCAGAAGGAAAATGAACCGGGGTGTTTGTTGTATAACAAGTCGCAGGATTTCAGTGGGAAATTACAGCATATGCACTGATCAGAAATGATGCAGGTGGACGGCCACAACACTTCTGCAGGCACAAACAGTGTTGAAAGTGGGACAGCCCTGGTATCATTATGATTTTGCTTATTCATTACATTTGCATCCCGCCTTTCCTCCAAGAAACTCAAGGTGGTGTATATAGTACTCCTCTTCCTTTTATCCTCACAGCACCCTGCAAGGTAGATGAGGCTGAGAATGAGTAACTGGCCCAAGGTCTCCCAGTGAGCTTCATGGCCAGGGGGATTTGAACCCTGTTCTCCCAGGTCCTGGTCCAACACCTTAACCACCACGCCACACTGGCTCTCATTTGTGCTCTTAGGAGCGCAAATCATCATGAATGTGCAGTATGTATGTCTGGTGGGACCTGAAGTGAGGTACTAAGCCTCATTGGGATTTCAAAGCAGGCAGAGGGAGGTCCAAACATATCTTCACTCAAAGTCTGTCTTTTGTATCAACAAGGTAAATCTTGTAAGTACAGCTCCACCCCATCCGTCATCCTATTGTTAAAGGCTGAAACTGATATGACGTGGGAGATCCATGATCAGATTTCCTGATCTATATATAAAATATCTCCCTTTAAATCATTTGTGGGTGGCTGTTTGGTAGGAGCAGTAGTACTGAGGGAGGGGGTGTTTAAACTTTTGATCTAAATCCCCCCACCAAGCTGTTATTACTATGTCCCAAAATACAGTTTTGGATGGGTGTGTGATTAGGGAAATTGCATGGGGGTTGGGATGAAACATAATTTCCCCAGCACTGCTACTCCCCTGTGATGTGAATGGGCTAAGCAGAGGGTGTTATATATGATACACCCATGTGATATGCCTCTTTGGGAACTGTAGGGTGATGTTTTGCCCCAATCATTTCTTTTTAAAGTTTCATTGGGAAAGGAGCAACTCCAGAAAAGTACATGGAGGAATTCCTCCAAATGCAAATGGTAGTTAGATGAGTGTTTGTGAGAGTGTATCAAAACCATGTTTTGTTTGGAACTTAGGAGGGAAGAAGGAGGAGGACTCAATTCTTCCTCCTTGCACCCCTGGAGTGGTACTCAGGCTTCCTTTCTTCATGATCCACCAAGTGCACATTAAATGCAGCCATGCAACTAGCATCACATCTTGTTTAGCCCAGTAATCACTCTGAACATTGATGTGCTTTTCAGTCCTGTGGACTTCCTTTAGGTGTGTCTTTGCCTTGTGACATCTGTTCTGAGGCACCGGTCTAGGTCTTAGGTCTTTTCAGATTTATATGTTAGCGGTCACACGTGTTCAAGGCTGAGCTGCAGTGGCTGTGCCTCCGCTAGCATCTTGATGTTTTTCCTTCCTTGTCTGCCGCAGATGAGCGAGAGCGAGACTTTGATCAGTATGGTGAACAGAATGGTGGAGAGCTCTTCCCCTAGGGCTCAACTGTACATGCAAGTAAGACATCACAGCAGCTCTGCCATCAACCATGCCATTCCAGCTGCTTTTGCATGGCAGAACCATTCCCTAGTGTCACCCTTCTGCACCTCACATCCACATCCATTTGTGAGATGCCCATTCAACATCTCATTCTACAAACGGCATTTATACATGGAGCCCAGTAAGGCACCTCTGCCCCTGCCTGACAGTGATCCTAATTCCCTGAAGCATTTTAAGTCACTCAGAATCCACATCTTAACCCACAGGTTGGAGGTAGATGGGACCCTCAACATCTGTGGATCTTAATCTCAGCTGCATCAGCAGCTCTGTGCCACCTTATGCCAACCTTTCTCTCTCTCTGTTCTCTGTAGATAAGATAATAAATGCATATATGGCTTAGGTTAAAACCTAAAACTTTCAGTTACGAACTGCTTGTCATGGCTTTTGGGGCTGGCTATCAATGGTTTGCGGGGGAAGACAAATTTTCCTCTTTCCTTTCCGGTATTACTTTTGCAAAATGTAGTGCACCCCTGGAAAATGGTTAGGTATTAATATTAGCATATGTGAGCATAATATATGCTTAATATAGCATATGTGAGCATAATATTGGCATATGTGAGCCAAGACGCTGAAGGAAACCTTGTTTTTAGCGCTGATGCTTAGCATTGGAATTTGTGAAGTGGGGCACTTAAGTTTGCATTGGTATCTCTTGCTAAGGGTAGAGAGTCCTCTACTTTTTGCCCACACCCTTGCCCCAAAATAGTTTACTATAAAAATCTATGTGGATATTCTAGGATATAGAATAGGATCTATCTAGGCTCCTACCCAAGGAACATATCCGTGCATCAGATCTAGGGGGATGCTCCCTCCACAGTGGGAACGTCCACTGGGAAGCAGAATGATCAGCTTCTGTGCTTAATTTTATTAAAGGGTCATCAGTACTGAGCCCTGGAATTTAATTCAGAAATCAGTATTGAGCTTCAGAACCCACTTGTAATTATTTGTATGTTTTAAACAGAGTTTATATATGTATATAGTTTTAATTCTATTAATTATCTAACTGTTTTTTTAATTATTGTTCCCCCCCCTCTAACTTTTAGCAATTCTTGTTTTTATCTGTAAGCCACCTTGAGTCCTGTCAGGGATAAAGGTGGGGTATAAAATAAATAATGATAATAATAATAACAGTCAAAGCCTTCCATATCAAGTGCTAGGTGTGTCTATTTTTGTAGGATCTCCATGTTGGCAAGAGAAGATAATGTCTCTGAGCCATGTGGTGAGCGCCACTGGGACCAGTTCAATTGCATGTAGTCAGGATTATCAGTGTTCAGAAACTTGGTCTTCCTGGCAGGATTGGGCTTCTTCATTTGGCCTATTAAGCAATACAGTCGGTGATATCATCATAAAAGCTGTATCTCATTGCCGTTGCAACAAGCCAACCACCATCCATTTATATCTCTAAAGCTTCAGTCATCATTTGGTCACCTTTATCACCAAAATGTACTTTCTGATGCATTTGCTACTCTTTATATTGTCCAGGCAGACTGTAGCAGAACAGGCTAATAATCACTGCTTAGATGAGATCCTTGACTAAGTTTGGGGATAGGTTCAGCATTGCAATTACCTGAATCTGAAAACAGAATGGCATGTTTGATGAGACATTGTACCTCCTATTTCCTGCTTTGTTCACAGCACTGTGCCAAATTGCCCCAGAGAGTAAGGATATTCTGACAGAAAAGTGCCACATAGCTAGAATTTGTCGAACTCCAGCTCCACCTGGGGATGGTTTTCACCCCCTGAGAGAACGTTCCAACACTGTTTCACATTGGTGCCTCGTGAAGAGTAGTGGCCTGCACTTCTTACACATAGGAGCCAACTCCTAGGGACCGAGGTCCCTTCGGCCCCTCACCCAATAATATTTTTTTTTACCCAATAAAATATTTGAGGGGTCCGCTCACCCCTCCAGTTGATGGGCATTGCCATTCAAGTGGTGTGCGAGTGCCAAACCTGGTGATCAATTAAGTGTGGCGGGGCTTACCCACCTCTGCTCCCAATATTTTATTCAAGTTGGCACCGCTGTCTTTACATACTGATTATCAGGGTACATGTAAATATGTGATTAGCACAGATAAGGGCTAGCTGGAACTGACATGAAATCTATGCTTCCCTTTGTTGTTTCATAGAATCTGTTCAGTCTTACCGTTCCTCTCCTCAGGAAAATTGTGTCCTTACAGCATTGTGCCAAGTAATAAAAAGTGGTCACTTACTGGGCAGAGCTTTAGCACCACCCAGGGCAAAACAGTGATCTTAAAATTATAAAATCAGGCACTGAAGATACTCAGATACAATTACCATTCTACTTTCTTGCAGGCTGTGTAGCCTAGCAAAACCAAGCCCCCCCCTCTCTCTCTCTCTCTCACACACACACACACACACACATATGGTCACGTGACATCTGGCAAATTAGATTCTGAACAGGCATCTTTCCATTGCTTTTAGCTACACACACAGAAAACAGCAACCACTTTCTACTTTATAGGGGAAAAGGTATGGCTAGTGATTTAATGAACTCAGCAGTTATTGCTCAATTATTATTTTTGAGGAAAACGATGCAATCCAAAACATTGTCCGTTACATTTCAAATAGGGCAGGATTTGAGTCAGCATTTAGATTTGATCCCATCTGGAAACAACAAGATTCAGAAGGGGCCTCAGACAAAGATCTTTCCCGGTCCTATATGAGATACCACATATGAACCTGGGACCTTCTGCAGGCAAAATATAGAATCATAGAATCATGTGCCTTGCCACTGAGCTACAGCTCTTTTGCCTAACAATGAAGGTGATAACAGTGTTACAGGTGCTACTTAAATGGAGAGTGACATCTGTAGCATGGTACATCATGCTCACAGAAGAGATTTTTCTCATATCGCCACTCTCTGTGTTAGAGGAGTTCCTGTTGATCAGGTTCCGCCAACTAGCAGTTAAGAACTTATTTTCTCTTGATGTATTATTGTAACATGGTAGCTTGCTTGATAATAATAAAACTCTGGTTCTGACGTGATGCTTTTCTTCTGTGCTGGATTGCATCAATTCTAATCAGTGCCCTCCTGTGATACTCGTACACCCCTTCTGGGTAAGTACTGCTGGATATATCACTGTTCCAGAGGGAAACGATGCAAAGCTGAGTCTTGGTTTTATGAATTCACACCAAAGGCCAATGCTCTAAAACGGCCACCTTTGACCTGGCTTTCTCTCTGCATTAGTTGGCCCGTCTGTAATATAGTGGTTGCTCACAAGCAGGGGAGCTGGACATTGTGTGAAGAACCTCAAATCACAACACTACAGGGCTGCATCTTGTGAAATCTATTACCCTGGGCTCGTGCAGCTTTGAAATTCAAAGCAGAAAATAAACTGGGAATAAAACCAGAGGGTGGTGGCATCTGACTCTAATTCTGGATCAATGCAAAGTCTCAAGTTGAAAAAAATACAGGATCCTTCCGTGCTCTTCTTGAAGTTTCTCTTTAATCCAGCCTCCCACTTATCCTGGCCTCTCTGTTTCCTGAGGACAGGACTCTGGTTACCTGTTCATCAGCCACCCTTTTATAGCAACATCCTAGACATTGGCCCCTGTTTGGCATGTAAAGATCTGCACTGCACATGGATAGCCAACACTGCTTTTAGGCCTACAAACCCCAGCAAAAATTCTTTCTGGTCTTCCTTGTGTGCTATATACCAGCTCTGCATATATCTATTAACTAAGTTTGTGTTAGTAGATAACATGGAGCAGCTAACATTTGCCCATAGCAATTATCACATTTAGGGGAACTCCCCCATCATCATCCTGAATTCTGTGAGTGCCGGGCAGGCCAGGGGGAGGGGGAGGAGAGGTCACATATTTAAATCTATTCACAATTGCAGTTGCTGCGATTGTGAAGGTGAGCTGCTGTTTATGGTATGACTGGCCATGTGTAATTGCTTGGTGATCTGTAATGTAATGGAGGTTGCATGTCTAACATGCATGCATAGTAGAATAGCTGATTTGCTCATAATCTGAGCAACTGCCATTATATATATATTTGTTATAAACTTGACATCTGTGGGGATAGGAGAAAGAGCAATTCTATGCAGTTAGGAAAAGAGCAATTCTCTCACTACATTGTATGCAAGAGCTGCCTCCCTTGATGAGATGAAAGACAGCTGATTTTGAAAGATAGTGAGGAGTCTGCAGTCTAAGCTGGATAGATCCATGGGAACCGAGAAGCAGAAACCCCCAGACCACAGTTATGGAAATGCTAGACAGTGTGTGCCTTTCCCTTCGGTTATTCTACCCAGTAAATGTTGCTTAATTAAAAAAGACTTGGTGAAAGAAGGTTGGGGCTTGAGCTGCAGGACCTGAAAACATGGAGGGCTTCCCACCCCTACGCACTAAGCAGAAGCAGCCTTGGATTTCCCCAGGGGCTTGTCATGACATGTCAACTTCAAAGGCGGAGAGAGCAGGAATGATTTGTTCCTGTTTTTGCAGGTGTCTCATTTCCCTGAATCCTATAGAGAGTCGCTGCACACCTACAAGATAAGCGAGCAAGATACAGATGTAAGAGCACCTCCTCCCTCCCTCCCTTTTGCCTGTCTGCCCCTTCCATCCCCTCTTCCGCTGCCACCTCTCCATCCTCCACCCCTTGCAGGCTGTGCCTTCCCTCTCCATTTCTCTTGACATCATTAAACAGGCATCTATTCTGCTAGGGGAGCTGCAAGGTCCCAAGCACTTGTGGTCGCCATCGTTCACCAACCCCGGGCTGTCGCCTTTCCTGCCCCATCCTCACCCATTGTACTCTGGGTTTGTGTTTTCATGCTGGCATCCTTGTTTGTGAGTCTGCCCTGCTCGGATTGTGCAGCCCCAGCACCGGGGCTCTAATACCCAGAGGCCAGGTTGAGATCTGTTCAAAGCAGATGAATGCCTTCTGCTATGTGAACCAGGGTGGAGGACCTTTATCTAGCTCGAGGGCCACTTTTGCTCCTGAGCAACCTTCTGGGGGCCACATGCCAGTGCTGGGTGAGAACAAAGGCAATGGGTGGGTGGAGCAATGAATGCACATCTTTGGACAGCAGGCTAGTTCCTACACACTTGCATCTTTCTCTCTTTTCCATTCACACTTGCAAGAATCTTTATCAGAGTGCAATGACACATTCGGGGGGGGGGGGGTTGGACACACAAGAAGAGTGCAAGGCAGGGCCAGAAGGGGTGTGGATGAGGAGGGGATGAGACCTGGGAAGAGCCCAAGAGAGACTTAGAGGGCTACATTCACTTCCCCACCCCAGACTCTGCTATGAATCTTATATTTCGCCTTTCTTTTCTCTCTGTCCTCCATGAAAGAAGCTCCTGGGAAAGCTCTGTGAGCAAAACAAGGTGATGAGGGAACAGGAGAGGCTGGTGCAGCAACTTCGTGCAGAGAAGGTAAGGGGCGTGTACCATAGCACACTTAATGCCATAGGCAAGCTGCTTTCTGATTTTTGGCCAACTTTCCAGAGACTTTTTGAGGCTGGAACCTTATTGCATTTGCTAGGCTGTGGGCATCATCAAGAGGTTGTTATTTTTGTGGCAAATGTTTCCAGTTTCCCCAAAATAGGAGGCAGAGATGCTAAAAGTGGCCTTTGTAGCAGGAGTATTGCTCATAGAGGGCTGTATCCAACAAGGTCATCCTGTTGGTGCAAAGACTTCTGCTGTACCTCTCTTCTCCCTGTCTGCCTCCCCAAATCTGCTTTCCCCCCAACCCTGCAGAGCAGGTCTGGGAGCAGGCACATGAGGAGAGAAGTGGGAGAGGAAGTCCTATTACAGGCAGAAAGAAATTTCAGGAAAATCTCTTCATGCAACACCAGGTTCCTTCTTTCCAAGACTGTATGTGTGGTGGAGGTTATGGAGGGGGGGGTGACCAAGTGACCTACATCTCTGAATGCTGTGGAAGAAGGCATGTCTAGATATTCAGACAGATGAGCAAGTCCAACTCAGCTTGCACCTGAACTTTATAGCCTTCAACCCAGTTCAGTTGCAATAATGCTTTGTCCTACAGAACAAGTGATGGTTTTAGAAATAAGACCCAGAAAGGCTGAGTGCCTGAGGCCAGAAAAAGAATTTTAACTATACCCTAGGCTGCTGAGTTCCAGATTGCTTCCTAACCATCAGCTTAAATTCCCCCCCCCCTTACTCTTCTCTTCACTTAGGAAAGTCTGGAGAGTGCATTGATGGGGACACACCAGGAGCTAGAGATGTTTGGGAGCCAACCAGCCTACCCCGAAAAACTGCTGCACAAGAAGGAATCCCTCCAGAACCAGTTGATCAATATTCGGGTGGAGCTGTCCCAAGCCAGCACGGTAATAAAGAAAATGCCCTGTTTATTCTTGCAGAAATCCCAGACACTCAGGAGCCTCCAGGGATCAAGAACAATGGTGGTGGAGGTGGTGGAGGGAAAATACATACTTGGTCCCTCTTGATCAAGTATATTTGACCTATCCAAACATGCACTGCCACTACCATGCTCAGCTGTGCCCAATAAGCTTGCTGTTAAATGGAGCAGAGAGCCCAGCCCAGCCTATGGTTTGTGTGCAGCCTGCATGGCAGAATAGTGCAAAGACGGCCCTCTCTTCTGGCTCTACATGGGCTTTGCCCTACAGTATTTGATGCTTCTGCAGCAGCACGAGCTGCGGCAGTGGAGCCTGTGTCTCCAGCTGAGCTGAGCCTGCAAGGGCTGCCTGCTCTTGCTGCATTGCCAACGCGGGTGCTGCATGTGTCAGGGGAAACCTGGGGATGAAGAGAGGAATGCTTTGTGGGCTTGGCATTGCACAATAAATCTTTCTTTTGTCTCTCTGTTTCATTTCCTTTTTCTCTTTTTAAAAAAGGAAGAGAGAGTGAGAGAGAAGAAAGCTTCTTTCAACCCAATGAGAAGGTGCAATAGCACCCAAATTGAACCCCTCTGGTTCATGAGTGCATGCTGTGAGTTTGCTCTGTGCAAAACACATGGGGAGAACTGGGGAAAAACCTCCTGTTCATTTGAAGTCCTCTTTTCTGTTCTCATTGTATGTCCATTAGCTTCCCCCAGCGCACAAATATCATGCCAGTTTGTGTCTTCCAGAATGCAGCAATTAAATGCTAGCATGGGAAGCATACAAGGGTGATCTTTGTCCTCCAAAGAAGCTATTTGGAAGACAACAGTTTCTACCAATGCAGCTACCACCTCCTAGGTGAAGATTTACTCTGTACGGTGGTGCACAGCCAGGCTGGGCTGGCATCCAAATGGATGGCTCGGTAGTTAGTTAGCGTTTTTAATATTAGTTAGTTCCTCTGCGCTCCAGGGACATGGAGAAGAGATTGCGAGTGAGTGTGTTGGTATCTTGATGGGACTGTTTGCAAATCCCCACAGGCTTTGGCCAACAGCACCATAGAATATGAGAACCTGGAGGGTGAGGTGTCAGCCTTGCATGATGACCTGTGGGAACAACTGAACTTGGACATCCAGGTGAGAGAACGAAACCTCCAGACCACCTGCATTTAAGGAAAATGCTAGAGAACCCAGAGCAAAACTGGGCACAGACCTGTGGGGATGTCTAAGCATTTGTTGATAGACAGATTTGATTCTGGATCTCTTCTTATAAAGTTGTAAACGAAAGAGTAAAACCACCTGTATTCAGTTCAGTGGTACCTCGGTTTAAGAACGGTCCTGTTTAAGAACGATCCTGTTTACGAACACCGCAAAACTGGAAGTAATGTCCCAGGTTGCGAAGTTTACCTCGGTCTAAGAACGGAATCTGAACAGTGGAAGGGCACCGGCAGCGGGAGGCCTCTTTAGGGACAGCGCGCCTCGGTTTAAGAATGGTTTCGGTTTAAGAACGGACTTCTGGAACGGATTAAGTTCGTAAACCGAGGTACCACTGTACAGTTATCATTTCACATAATTAAGCCATCATTCTCACACATCCATCCATAAGGAATACTGACTATTGGACTGGGCTGCTTTTCCTAGATGCAAGTAAAAACATCAGAGCCAGATTTTAAGCATTATTCATGTATGTGCACCTAAAATACTGTGCACTACTACCGTGGCCAGTCACACCTATTGTGCATGCACAAAACAATTATGTGAAGAGCTGGCATGTGATATTTAATGGACCCATGTGCAAACTTTCATATAACTACTGGTGTGCTAATCCTATGTGGAAATACGTTAGGAGAGACTCCAGTGCAGACAATTTTGATCTCTCCTACAGTAGTTGTTAATACAGAAGCCCCACATTTGCATTTAGTTGTCATTGCTCCCAGTGTATGCTTTGGGAAATTTTTGATTGGGTTTTCCTAACGTAGAGCCTTATATTTCCCCAAACTAGGGTCCATCTTCTTAACTATACCCTACCAACCCTGGATTTATGCAACTTCTGCTAGGCATCTCTGACCCTTTCTTCATTAATTACACATTTTAAAACAGCCAAGAAATTACGTAGACATATGATGTGGTTGTAGTCTGTTCTTCAGTTCCAATATGGGCTCCATTACCTCTTTGTTTGGAATTACCTGGAAAGAAAATTGCTGGTGCTGGAATGCATCTCACTGATGACCTGCCAGAAGCAGCTTCACAGTAGTGCTTAATTATCCTTAGAAGCTTTGTAAACAGGGGGCCAATGTTGCCCAATCCAGCTTCCCACCCCTCTTGCCATGCAAGTCCCTCTGCTGTCATTCTGAAAAGGCAGATGGTGAGATATGGGAGACGCTGAAGCAGAAAGCAGGCACAGAGGTTGGCTTGCTGATGTTGTCCATGTCACTGACACCAGATAGAGTAATGATGTCTAATCCTTGCTTCCCTTCCGATGTAAACGACACTTGACCTTCTCGCTGCCACACTGAATGAAGGCATTGTTTTCCTTCCTTGCTCTGAGGTCCGCTTAGCCTCCAGACTCCACACATTTAAGCACCTACCAGATTTCTGTGAAACTCTGTCTCTGTGTGTGCACACACTCAGTGCAAATAGAAAACCTTCTGTTCTTAGTATTTATTTGCAAAGGTGCGGAAGTGGAAACAAACAGTTCTTAACCCCCTGTTGCCATCCCCCAGCACACACTCAAATGATATGAGGAATGTGGGAGTTGAGTCGACAGGCCTTCTTTTGGTCCTTGTCTAAAAAGCAAAGGGTTCAGTGTTCCTGCTCTGGCAGATGTGGCCAGAGTTTACTTAATTGCAGGAGTGCTTTGGGGAAGAGGATGCTTTCCTTGACCCTAGGAAGCCTCACCACAGAATCATGTGTGGAAGACACTACCATCAGGGTGAATTCAAACACTGAGTTGAGCATGTGGTACAGGCTGCACACAGGTGTGCGCAGAGCAAATGGCTTCTTTGAAACTTATGCATGCATCAAAATTTCCTTCCACATGCAAAATTAGTAATTCCACTAGAGTAGACAGCTAGGCTAGAAGTCTTCTCCCTGATCTGCAGCTAGCCACATGCATATCTGAAGTACAACAGGCAAGTAAAGACTGCTCACCATTACATTTGGCGAATGACCCACTTTTAAGGATCCCATATACTCTGAAGTAAGTCCCATTTAGTTTAGTGAGACTTCTAAAAAATGCTTGCGATTGCAAGCTTAAGGGCAAACTAGACAAGATGGTGGAGGAATCCATTACTGGATCACCTGTGACTGTTCCCCCACCCACCCTCCTTCCACCCTCTCCTAAATTATATCCTGAATCCTTCCCCCCCATCCGAAAAAAGAACTCAAAGCAGGTTTGAACAAATAAGTTACAACTAACCATATTAAAACACTAAAACATAATCATAGCATGAAATCACATCTGTTCTCCACTATGTAACAACCTGATTGGATGCGGAACTTCTTTCACTTCATTTATTCCAGAAGTTTGCATCCCAGAGTGTTATAAAACAGATCACTCTTCATTGAAGAGGGTCTGTTGTGTGCCTAGCAATTTATTGCTGTTTGTGTCCTGCCTGAGAGTAATTAATTCTGGAACAGCTCCAGAGGGAGGGAGAGATGTTGTGATAGAGCAGGGGGTGGCTCTCGCAGTATGCCCTGCTTGCAGTCCTGGAGTCTGCAGCCCTCCACAGCTGGAGAACATCCAACATCTGTTCCAAAGTGGCATAAATATCCAGGCCAGGATGTTTGTGAGTGGCTCTTTCAAAGGGAAGCAAGAGCTCTGCTAGCTCCTGATGGAACTAATTGATTGTAATGGTAGAAAGAGCAGGCGATGTCTGTGCTTTAGCTGGAAGGATGATGTGCTCGGCCTGTTCTCATGTTTTAAGTGATAAGCCTGTGCTTGTATGCAGCCTTGTTCACTGAGTAATTACAATGGGTTTTAAACTCCTGTGGTAACCATTTCGTTTCTGGTTTGTCCGCACACACATTTCCAATCTGATCTGATTCATCATCCTGATTTGAACTGTAATCTCTGTGTTTCAATGGAATAATAAGATCAGAATATTTGTGGCTGAGAGTTGGGTGAGCAGGACATCTCCCAGGTGTGTGCAAAAGCTACATCTGTACAGATTCTCATGAAAAGTGGAACAGGAAAGCCAAAATGCCTGTGTGTAACCTCTGTGTTATGGATTGTGCTGTGCTAAAAAGAGGAAGGACCGCAAACGCTGTTTTTAAAACTACTTGCACACTCGTAGCAATTTAGCATAGTTTGCTCAAACTTTACTACTTGAGTCTGTGAGTTTATGGAAAATTTGTCGTGTTGGGGCAGAAATTGTGATGTGGCAGGAAAACAGATATAGGCAGGTGAATATATGAGACTAGAAATGCATGGTGGAGTGGCAAGGTATTCTTGCGAGACATGCACTCTCAGCACTGATACTGGTTGTACATGCAAATGCATAGGTCTGAGCCATTTCCACATCCTGAGCTTGAAACTTGTTTGCTTTAAGAAGGAAAAAAGAAAACAGCCAATTTCCAACAATCAACATTTTGAACCAGTTTTTGCACTCACAAGACAACAGTCTTCAGTATGTAACTTCTTTCCCTGGGATGCCAAGCAACATCCCAATTTTTTAAGGGGTGGGAAATAGGGATTCTGGGCCAGTTGCATTGTTTTCATAAACCTCACAACTGATTTCTAAAGCACTCTGGGCTGATCCTTGCATGCCAGCTGGCTGCTTTCTTTTTCTGCATCTCAGTTGTCCCTGGGCCTGGGGAAATGTAATGTGTGAGCAGGCAGTGACCTGGAGCTACATGGATACACTCTGCTGTGATTGCAGCTGTTCCAAAACGTGTTGTTTCACTTGTAGAAACCAGAGCAGAATATATGTAATGCATTATTGCTGCTTCACATGTTATAGTTCTCTATGCAGTTCCGCAATCAGGGACAATTAGGGGGCCAGGTCTTGGAGCACTCCTCAAACTCAGATATAAACATTCACAACTGCCTGGATGATTATATCAGTGTTCTGATAGCTTGTTTCTTCACAGTGATTTTTCAATTTGCACTCTTGTTTGAAACTGTACAAACTTCTGATTATAGGCTGCTCATCGGCTTCCTTGATAAGAGGAGCAGTTGCCCAGGGTTGCCATAGCAAAGTGTGCCTTCTGCAGAAGCTAGGCTAAGCTTGGAGAAAAAGATCTCTTTGGGATTACGGAAGCTTGTAAAAGTGGCAATTTTTGCCAAGAGAAATTGAGTGGGTGCTTAAATCCCCCTTCCTCCAGCTGCTTTTCCCATTGCAGAGTTCTAGCTGTATACGTAGAAGTGTCAATCAGGGATAGCTAATCTGTGGCCCTCCTCCTGTTGTTGGCAGTGGCGGACCTAAATCTGGGGGGAAATATATACAACAAAAAAGTAATCAATTTGACTCAGATCAATGTGCCTCACAAATTTTAAGCAATGTGGACTAAATTGCTGCTGGGGCCCTTCCAGAATTAGGGGCCCTGAAGCCTAAGTTTCATTCGTTTCATAGTAGATTTGCCCCTGGTTGTGGGACTCCAGGACTCATCAGCCCCAGACAGCATAGCCAGTGGTTAGGGATGATGGGAGTTCTAGTCCAAGAACATAATGTTAACCACCACTTATATAAAGGGGAACGCACAGTTTTTACCTAAAAGAAATAGAAACATAGGAAACTGCCTTGTACCAAGACAGATCATGACTCCAGCTACCTCGGAGTTGCTTGCAGTGACTGGAAGCAGCAATCCAGGTTTTCAGACAGGGGTAGTTCCCAGCCCATCCTGAAGACTGCAAGGATTGAATTTGGAACCTTCTTGCATGCAAAGCAGATGCTCTACCGATAAGCTACAGCCCTCCCCCCACAAGGATCGCGTTCAGGAAGCAGTGCTAGCTTACTTACTATTATTTTGGGTGCCTTGGCCCTTTCAGAATGAAATGCTCAACCGGCAAATCCAGAAGGAGATCTGGCGGATCCAGGATGTGATGGAGGGGCTGAGGAAGAACAACCCATCCCGGGGCACAGACACAGCAAAGCATAGGGGTAAGTGCAACGCCTTTTATTTGCAGGCTCTTTGGAGTCGCAGGCAGAAGTATTGGCTTCTTATCTCAATATCTGCCACTCCTTCCACAATGCGTACACCCAAAATTTGCTATCTGCCACCTGGAAATGTTTTGCAACCAGGATAGGAGTGTCATTTATTGCAATCTATTTGAAGAGTGGCACTGTCATTTAGACCAGGGGTAAGCAGAAGATAGATCAGGAACTAATGGTAGATTGCTGTGTAATTGGCTGTGCATCAGCAAGAGTTTTGTAGAATCATAGAGTTGGAAGGGACCCTACAGCTCCCTTTGCCATAAACCACACCAGTCCATGTGCCAGTAGCATGACAACCAGGACATAGGTGCAGGAGGGCAGGACAGTCTCTGCATCAGTCTGGAGTTGGCACAAGTAGTCATTGGTCCTATATCAGGACCAATACCATCATAACTTTTTAAAGGGTACTTTCCTTTCTTTACAGATCTGTCAAGGAAGGTTCAATTCCTCCCTCCACCACACACACACTTTCCATTGGCCTCTCTAGGTGGTCCCTTTCCTGCTGATCCATCCATCAGTTGGTTTGCATGAATGGCTTACCTTTTCCGTGTTATTTTTCCGCAGTATCCCTTGGCCCATCAGGAACCTACAGCTCCAACAGCCCAGCCAGCCCTTTGAGCTCAGCCAGCCTCACCAGCCCCCTGAGCCCTTTCTCTCTTGTGTCGGGATCCCAGAGCTCCCCTACTAAGCAAGGCAGCAACGAGGTGAGCAAATTTATCATTGCCCAGGGCAGCCTGAATGAAGATGCAGCAAAATGGGAGAGGGGGAAGTGTTCCCAGTCGTGGCCAAGATGCTCTCGTAACACTTCTGTTTCCAGGATTATCGTTCCACCAGTAGGTGGCAACCCAGGCCTTGCTCTGGCGTGGGTGATGGAGGCTGCAATACATTTTTTTCAGAGGAAAGTCGAAGGGACCCTGGCAATAGACCCAACCATTTAAAGATCGTAATATTGGCTTAAACACCTTGAAACTCTGGGTGCTTCCAGACTTCCAGTCCCCCTGCTCCCAGTTGGAATAGTAGTTCTAAACGAAGATATGCAATAGGAGGGGAGATAAAGAAAAGGTTGGTAGAGCAGGGTAGCGCTAACCTTACTCATTTGATATTCTTGTAGCTGTGTTGATCCTTCTAGTTTCAAGACTATAAGTATTCAGCAAAGGGATTGGCAACTTGAAGTATAGATTCCAGGTAACTGGCACTCTGATACAGCAGGCCAATCACCTGCAGCACCCATTAAAATTTAACACAATTTGTGCTTGTGCTCACCTTTTTAAAAAAAATCATTTAGAATCAAAAGACCCAAAGCTGATCATTATACTTATTTATTTAACAGGATTTGTATATTGATTAATCAACAAAAATCTCTAAGCGGTTTACATAACACAATTTAAAATATACATAAGAAAATACTACTAAAACCAAACTGTAAAATTAACTGACGTAAAATAGATCAAAATATAGATAAAATCAGTAGTGTTGAAACAAATGTGCACAATGCAGTGTGCGCACTTCGAGGCAGACTTGCCTAAACAAAAAAAGGTTTAAGCTGGTGCTGAATACAGTACCACAGGCGTTCTTGCCCACTACAGAGAGTAGGCACTGCTGCTCTAAAGGACCAGTTCTTTGCAAGAGCAAAATACCTGTTATGTGACACTTATAAAAGTGGCCTTTATGCAGATCAAAGCAGTCAGGTGGACACATAGGGGTAAGACAACCCCTCAAGTAGACTGAATTATGTGATAGATGATATAGCCACTTTCACTGCTCCGCTGGCTTTTATTTGGGAAACTGTGGCAATGAGCAATTAGGATAATTATTTGAAGGCTTTTTACTCTGCAACAAGACTCCCTCCCTTCTTCCATTATGTCTGCTCACTTATCGAGTTACTAATCCTGAATCATTGCTGGTATCATTGCA
This sequence comes from Podarcis vaucheri, assembly GCF_965113315.1. Taxonomy (NCBI): domain Eukaryota; kingdom Metazoa; phylum Chordata; class Lepidosauria; order Squamata; family Lacertidae; genus Podarcis; species Podarcis vaucheri. The sequence continues at coordinate 64,514,055 of NC_138764.1, read as the reverse complement.
GAGCATTAGGCAAGGGCCATAGCTCATTGATAGAGAATCTGCTTGGCATTCACAAAGTCCCAGGTTCAAGCCCTGGCATCACCAGGAAGGGCTGGCAAGAACGCCTGTCTGAAACCCTCGAAAACTGCTACCAATATTGAGCTAGAATGACCGATGGTCTGATTCGGTATCGAGCAGCATTATATTTTCCTGGTGAAATTGCTCCTATTGTGTGTGTTTTTTCGGGTGGGGGGAAATAATGTGGGCACAGCCTTTGTGAGCCATTCATCTCAATGCCACATCAGCAACTATTTTAAAGAAGAAGATTGATAGCACAGAGAAAAGCTGCTACACAAGCAACTCTCCATGTAGTGATAGCTGCCTTAAGATGCAATGTGAATTGGTCTTCACGTGATGCACATAAAAATGGCAAGGTGCTCAGATATGACAGCAGCTGACACGCACCTTAGGCTGGGATACTTCAAGCATCCTAAAACTTTGGAATGATTCAGTTTCAGTAGTTATGAGTCGGTGGGAGATTAGCAACTTCTTTTACTGCTACAACCTCTGGCCATCCTAAATAGAAGTCTGATCCAATAAATTGAGTCAAAAGGCATTGGACAATTATATATGGTACTTCCTATGCTACTTCCATGCCTATAAAAGGCATTGCAGATACTGGCATATCGTATTCCAACTTGTACAAATGACCAAATGCAATGAGGGAAATAGCCAATGGATGGGTATCTTTATTTTTTGGTCGCTCTGGCACCATCTGTCATTGAACCTAAATTTCAGCCCCAAATCAACCATCAACCCCAGACCCACTCATGTTCCACCCCCATGCATGTTTTGGGGGGTATCATTTTCTGTGTTCCCGAAACCTTGGGATTTCAGCACGTATGCAATCACCATTGGGTCATTCAAACCTACAGCAGTTGTGTCTATAGATATAAGTTCACATTGTGGGGCAAGCAGCAGACTGCAAGGATCATAAAATATCTGCATTTTGGACAATGTGCATTCTTATTTTTTGAAATGGCAGATATTTTGGAAGCGGCTGAAAGTTCCCTCGCAGTTTGCGCCTTTGGTCCAGTAACACCAGGCTCATCCCAGGCTTGCGTGGCTTGATGTTGGGTTGCCCAGCATGAAGAGAGAGGCCGGCCATTTGGCATCGGGGCTCCTGGGTGCTCGGTTGCAGCTGTGCCCTGTCCTGGGTGTAACACCTGTCTCTGTTGGAGTCTTTGTCTCACTAATTCTCTTTTCCTTCCCCTTCTCACAGTTTCTCTGCTCTTACTCCTAACACTTCTCGGCTTCCTCTCCACTTCAGGAGCCCGGTCCACCTCGACCTCCCCTCCCCAAATCATATGTGCCCTTGGAATCTCCTCCGACTGTCCCTCCGCTCCCTACCGAAAGCCGCCTCTGGCCGTATCCTAACTCCCCTTCCTGGCAGCAAAGCAGCGAGGCGAAGAGGGGACAGGTATCAAAATGGAGTTTGAGAGCTGGAGGCATGCTCTATCCTTTGCCACACTCACCTGGAACTGGGGAGGGATGTGGAGCCAGGTGCGGGAGCAGCTTGTGGGGAGGAGCCATGCTGTGTCATTGTCGTGTCCTGCAACAGCGCAGGGCTAGGGTTAGGCAGTGCAGTACAGGTGAACCCACACTGCCCAACCCTTTCACCATCCTGGTACATGGTAATGGGACTGGTGCCCGGAGACCAGGACCACAGCACTACCACCTCTCCCCACCAGCTGCTCCTAGCCGGATGGTTAACCAGTCATCTTTCTCAAGCAACCTATGCTCCCTGAAGCCCATTACATGATATTTTTCCTACGTGTAGATTTTGCCTAGGTATGAAAAATGTCATCTGCCAAACAGCCTTTGGGGCAATTTGCCTTTTTGAGAATGTCAGGAGCTACATCCTCTCAATGGCAGGTTGTGATATACCCTAATGATGGATGAGAACAGAAGACAAGAGTGGGACACAGATTTCAAATCAGAGACTTAGGCTGGAGACACACAATATTTTTTCTTTTCTTTCCTTCAGAGAGCTGAAGCCATCTTGAAAGAGAAATTGCTGCTTGGTGTGCTTCCTTAACTGGTGTTTGCTTTTGGTGAAGTGGTTTTGCGGGTTTTTTAAACAACTCAAAAACCTGTGAAACCTTTTTGACCAGTGGCAATAATGAGACAAAAGAACTATTAAATGTACATGCAAAGCAATGCCTCTGTCAGACTCCCTTCATCTCTCTCAAAAATTACTGTCTGCCTCCAGCCTTAGATTGCAATTCTGTGGCCGCAATTGATTGTGGCCTATATTTATACTGATAGCCAAGTATCCTGTGGCTTGTGGGCCTCTTTGCCCAGTGGGAAAATGATATACAAAATACATCAGTCCACAAGAATATCATGAACAATGACACGTTCCTCAGAGAGTAACTCTCTACTTAGTTTGTAAGATAACCTTGGATTAATATCTGCAAAGGTTTCACATCTCCACCAAGCAGAATCTGATCCGTGTTAAACCCCAGGAAGGTAGTGGAAATGTTTTAAAGCTGCTGAGCTGGTTTTTCATCTCCCATGTTGAGAGGGGATATCATGCCATTGGGATCTCATAAGAGCTGGTTGGGGGGGAAGCAACCATTATAGGTCAGTTGCAAAGTAGGTGGGGGAAGAAAACCTCCAAGCCTCCTGCTGCTCTCGCTTCAAAGCCGCCTTTGCTTTTCCCCAAGTGGAATTTCACAGGTTCTGCGCATCCCAAAAGTCAGACAGCGGCAGCAAAGTTTAGGGCAAGGCCATATAAAGAATTAAGAAATTAAAATGAGGAATTAAGGTGGTTGTTGTATTTTCTAAAAGGCGGGTGCTTTTTTTCCTCAAACCCAAAGCATTTTCCCCCCAATCATAGTAATAAAACTAACCTCAAGTTTTAAAACATGGCCTACTGGTGACCATGGATAAAGTTGCCATTATAGGATTAAGTCATTCCTATGAACTTATCAAGAATTGGATGCTATTGTGATACAAGAGAGAAGTGAGTCAAATGTTCACTCTGGACCAGATTAAAATAGAACCCTCAAACATTTTACTGCCTAGAAGTTCAGCACAAAATGCACAGAGACTCATACCTTTTATTCTGGGTGTTTATGTTGTAACAGAGGCCCACATACAGAGTTCATTATGATGTACATAAAATGCCCAGGCTGACAGAAAGGCTGTTTGGTGCAAGGGACCAATATAATGGTTGCAACTGCTCTGGCTCATTCTGCCATTCCTCGCTGTGGTTTTACTTCTATTGTCCTTTCCCTTCCCTGCATTCATCCCCTGTGATAGTCATCTGTGTTAATAGCAGAGATTGCCCACAGAGATGCTCTTGAGATGAAGCAGAAGGAGAGGGACTTGGGGAGGTTTCGTCACCAATGTTAAAATGCCCATCTTTCCCAGAGGAAGGGGTGGGGGTGGGGAAACACTTCTTCAAGCTGTTGCATATTTTCTGATCAAGGGGGCAATGATTTTCCAAAGCTCTGTTGCTCTTGTATGGTTTTGAGTCTCCAATTCAGTGGAGTGGTGACGGCAGCTTATGTAATTAGCTTCCTTCACCAATACTTATACCCTAAATGTCTGCATCCTGCTAGCAATAGGAGTAGATGGGATGGAGACAAACCTTGTACCTAAGCTGTTGGTACCATTTCTACTTGGACTGTTGGCTCATATAGGCTTGCCTGTCAATTGAACAAAACAACAACAACAGTGGAAATCTTATCCACAGATAAGAAAAACTCTGGAAGGCTGGGACTGTGTTAAGCACCACTATTTTGAGATAGAAGCACAAAAAATCCACTGATCTTTGTTCCCAAATGCCAGTGCTTTGGATACAGTGTGCGCTGAACCACCACACCTTTGATTTGCTTTTGGTTCTTCAAATTTGAGTTGAGCATGAATTTGCCCCAATTTCTCCAGCTGATTGGTTCTTGGGCATTGGACACTCCTTGGGGTCATTTTTGGATGATGGGCAGGGGGCAAAGGTGCTTCTTCTGATTACTGCTTCCTTTCACTGTTTCTGTGTGGGCATTTCTGTTCATTTTTGGCATGTGTGTTTGTCTGTGTCTGAAATCCTGTGTAGTTAAGGAAAGTGGCAGCTGTTTGGAGACAGGACCTCTCTTCAGCTTCCCTTGCAGTTCCTCACAGGGAATTGTATTTGCCCCCACAGTCCAAGTCCAGCTTTGAGCAGAACAAGAAGGACCATCACCGGACGTCAGCCTCAAATTCTGCTGTAGAGGCTGGTCTCTTGCAGACAAGGCAAGACCCGGATGCTGATAAGCAAGTTGCTCTCAACAAAGGTACTGGCAAACAATGTGCATCCTGGGAGGGGACCTGATTTGGCTTACTGATTAGGACTCCTCCAGACAACCTGTCTATTGAGTAGTCCTCCTGACTGGCAGATAGATTGTATGGATAGATCTGCTCCATATTGTTGCCCTTATGGCCTGCTTGTGGACTTCCTTGTGGGCATTTGGTTGTCAACTGTGGGAAGCAGTTGTGGGTGGACTTTTGGTCTGACCCAGCAAGACTCCTCTTTTGTTTTTAATGGGACTCAAGGAGGAAGTATATTCAAAGAATAAAGCTTCCATTTCCATTATGGTCCATTAAGATGGGCTTAGGAATGATGGCAATTTAGTGTTAATAGATGCAAAAGCAGCTTCACTACAACAGTACATTTCTAGTGCAGGCTGCTGTTGAAATCTGGAAGGACACAGATGTGTGGTCAACACCATTAGCACTCTTCTGCTCTTTCCCACGGAGATGACCAGGTGCAGTGTGGGACAAGGCTCCTGCATCTTCGGATGTTTGGAAGAAGGAATTTTGACAGGTGCAGCTTGGCTCACCCCACTGGTCCTATGATATGACAAGCTGCACCCATCCAAACTTCCATATCTACAAAACTATTAAAGATGTAATGGGCCTATGAGCTTGCTTCATCTCTAGATACAAGTCTCTTACACTTCTGTTTAATTTCAATATAACTAGTTGTTGTGTAGTATGATATTACAGTGTTCTGATATAAACAGCCTTGTGTGTAGCTGTATGCAACTGAAAAATGTGGCATAAAAAATACTTAGAAGCAGCATTTTCAGTGAAAGTTGTGGCTGTCAAATCCTGCTGTTCCAGCCTCTTGGTATCTGAAAATAATGTAGGTTTTTTAATCTTTGGGTGGATGTGGGAAGCCATCTCTCCTTGCAATCAAAGGGCCATGGTGTCCCAAATAAAGAAAACATGGTTATGTCTTTCCATACCTATTGCCATTGCTAGAAACTTGACTTTTTGCTTCTTGCTGATGAAACACCTTTCCCTCTCCTCTGCATTCTACCAGTTGGCATTGTTCCCCCAAGGACCAAATCACCCATGGATGATGACGCCATCCCCATGTCAGGTGTGGTGCGGAGGGGTGCCAGCAACTTAGCCAATGGGCTGAATGCCCGGGTAAGATCAAATTCTGCTGTCTTTTCCTAATTATAATTACCATCAGAGGGATTGAGGCCATACAGAGAGGGTTATGCAGCTTGCTAAGATGGGAAAGGAGCAGGAGGGTGGGAGAGGAATTTAAGAAGATCTCAGGTTATAGTCTCCTTTTTTGTTTTGATTTACTAGTTAGAACACCTTGGGGCTGCTTTGAAGGGGCATGGCAATTTTAGATAGGGTGTTTAGCCTTTCTCTCCACACACCCCATGCCTTTTCCTTGATGTAAATCTCGAACACTTGCGCACGCATAGACACACCCTGGGGGAAGAGACACGTACTAGACAAGTCCTGGTGCTGTTCCTGTTAGTAGCTGGAGAGGAGATCCTAATCACAGCTCTTTCACCTCTTCTCATGTTTTGGAAAAGTTGCAAAAGTTTAGAAACAGCAGCAAAAAGCTCATAAAAAGATTGGTATTATCTATTCACTTGTGAATTGCCTTCCACATATATGTCCCAAGACAATTTACTGACATATCCTTAAAAGCAGCTAGAATAATTTTTAAAAGCAGCACAAGAACAACCAAGTAAATGTTTTTTAAAAACCAACATAAAATGGACCCCAGAGACTGGAAAAGATCTCCCTGCCCCACCTTTGCACTATGAGCAAAGCTCTAAAGGTAAGCTAGATGTCATTGTGTCCGTTCCTCTGTATGATCACACAGGTCTTCTGATTGTGAGGAGGAGACTTCGCAAGCACAGCTGGCATCTGCCTCAGAAGCTTGCCTAATGCAAGGAGGGCATAAGCAGAGCCAGTGGGCATGCGGCATTGGGCACTGAGCCCACAAAGCAAACCACCCCTCCTCTGCATAGATGGCAAGAGAACTTTAATATTCAGAGGGGAGGAATACCAGTCAAGGATATACAGTGGAACCTTGGTTGTTGAATGCAATCAGTTCCGGAAGACCGTTTGACTTCCAAAACATTTGACAACTGAGGCACAATTTCTGGTTAGCAAAATCCATTGAAAAAATGGAGAAACATGCCTTGGAAGCCATTCGACTTCCGAGGCATGTTTGAAAATGGAAGCATTCACTTCTGGGTTGTTGGCATTCGAAAACTGAAATGTTTGACTTCCGGAGCATTTGACAATCAAAGTTCTACTGTGTTGCTTTTTGAGCATTGAAAGGAGTTTGTATACACAATTCCTACGATCTTTATGACAACCCTATGAGGTAGGTCAGTGTTGCTATGATCCCCCTTATTGCAAATAAGGGCTAGAGGGCAGAGAGAATATGGCTTCCTTAGAGCTAAGTCAATTGATGGCTTTAGAGTTAAGGTTTGAACAGGGATCTTCCTATCCCAGGCTCTTAGGAAGAGGCAAGACATGGCTGCTGCTCAAACGGTGGTGCACTCCCTTGGCTGCTGCTTGAAAGAATGCAGTGACATCCCATCTCTCCTCCTTTCCTTTTTATGAGGCCTTAATAGGTAGAGAAGAGGTGGGGAGACAAGTCTGCTGTTTTTGTTTCTCACTACTGTATATCTAGTTAGAAGCATTGGAAGCTGCTTTATACTGATTTGCACCATCTAGCTCAGTGCTGTCTACACTGGCTGGCAGCAGCTCTCCAGGATTTGAGGTGGGGTTCTCTCCCAGTAGTACCTGAGAGTGCTGGGAATCGAACCTGGGACCTTCTTCATGCAAAGCACATTCTGCACCACTGAGCCACAGCCCTTCTGCCCTTGGCCACTGAATTACACCAACTCTCCTCTTTTGTTCCGAAGATAGTGTCGCCAGGAAAGAGCACTGGGGCTTAACTAGATTAGCATTTAACTTTCACTTGCAGTGCTCTGGAAACTCTCCCCTAGGGTGCTGAAGTCAGTCAACATCTGTCTTTTCTCCTCATCCTTTCTTTTCACTCAGTAACTGCCGTTCTGTTCCCAAAAAATGCACAAGCAGCAATAAAGCCGCAGCTGCAGAGCGCAGCCAATGGATTGTTAAATTGCTTCCTCTTTTCTCCTCCCAAATCTGTCACCCCTTTCAGAATCACAATCTCTCAGACTCACTTTGCCCGTCCTGCCTCCCCCAAACTGTTTTGCCTAGTGGCTGTCCATCCCTTGGCTCTCCATCTTGAAGGGCCATAATAGCTCAGTGGTACAGTAGGATGGAGAGAGATCCCTGTATGAAATCCTGGAGAGTCACTGCCAATGAATGTATAGATAATATTCAGCTAGGGTTGCATATGCACCATACATTTAAAACACATTGCTTCCTCCAAACAACTCTGGGTATTCTAGACCCCTCATAGCACCACTATTCCCAGCACCCATAACTTACTACAGCTCCCAGGATCCTTTGTGGGAAGTCATGTTCTGCAAGCTTATGGTGTGTATGCAGGCCTGACTCTGCGTAAGGCAGCTTTCTATGTTTGTGTATTTCTCTCCTGATATCTCAAGTGAGCCCCTTCTTCTCCTCACAACAGAAACCAAAAAGGTTACGTATAGGTCTATGAATAATAACATTGGGAAATTCAGGGGAGATTTTTGAGCAGGGCATTTTCCTACTCAAGATAAACCAGCTTCTTCCCATCACTATATATACCCACGAGGCTCGTGTGTGTGTGTGTGTCTCCCCAGGACAGGCCAAAGAGTGCAGTATTTTCGAATGAAATGAAGGCAAAGATGAGCGTAGAGGAGCAGATTGATCGCATGAAGCGCCACCAAAGTGGTTCTATGAAGGAGAAGAGGCGGAGCTTGCAGCTTCCAGCCAATCAGCAACAGGCAGACAGCCTTCTCTCTAAAGCACCTGCCTCTTACAAAGTGGTAATGTATCCCTGTTGTTGTTTATTAGTTATATTTTTGCACTAAGGTGTCACAAAGTGACTTGCACAAGTACTGTATAAATTACGAAGACATTAAAAGCAGATATGCAGCAAATCCTACCCCCACCTCCACTTACAAAAAAAACAAAAAAAAAGCCCACTGACATAACGAACTACTCTCCCAAGACCTGGGTAAATGAAAATGTTTTGGCTTGGCACCTAAAATTGCACAATGGTAGAGATGATTCAGCCATGTGAGTCTGCCCACCTGGTATAAGGCAGCCCACAATACAAAGTTGCCACCTTTGAGAGCAAGACCACAGAGCTGCCCTTTCCCAGCATAGCGGCCTTCTGACTGACCTTTTGAGTGACCATTCCCATTGGACCCAGCCAGCATGACCAAAGGAAGGCTGCCTTAGAGTGTGGCAGGTGAGAAAACGATGGAGGCAACGGGCAAGGAATGAAATATAAAATACCAGCAAGTGCTTATGGAGAGTGATCTGCATTTCTATCACGTCCCAACTCTAATGTGTGTGTTGGTGGGGGCATGATATGTTCTAGGTGCGCAGACATCGCAGCATCCATGAGGTGGACATATCTGATCTGGAAGCAGCATTACGCTCTGAGGACTCTGGAAGGATGTATGAGACTCCTCGGGAGGAGATTGCACGTCTGCGCAAAATGGAGCTGGAGCCAGAGCATTATAATGTGGACATCAGCAAGGAGGTGAAGTCCATGCTTCCTCTGTGCCTTGGCCTACAAATCATCATCATCATAATAAATTTATTATTTATATTCTGTTTCCCCAGCCGCTACAAAAAATAGGATCCTTCTCCCTCATACGAATTTACAGTGTGGTTTAGGTGCCTGGTTTGAAATTCACAGAAGTACATGTAAAGGTGGAGCAAGATCTCAGGGCATGGTCTGAGGGCAATGGAGTCTTTTCCCTTAGGATGAATGGGGCATTGCTCCATCCATCTTAGTCTGACCTCAGTCAACCCCCACCTGTCTTCCTGCTTACAGCCAGTCCAGGCAGGGGGTGCTGCCTTGTCAGCTTCCTCCTCCTTAGTCTCAGTATTTCACTTACAGAACTCAGCAGGCAGAAGGATGGGGACAAAAGCAGACTTAAGTTGGCTCTGTCTGTCATTGGCTCTGACTCCACCTGCTGTTGGTCTCTCTGCCTTCTGCCCTACCAGCTGTCACTGTGGCACACGATGCAGCCACCTTGCTGAAGCTAGGTAGATTTGGGTCTGACTGGTGCTTGGGTGTGAGACTACCTTGGGTTCTATAATGGGGGAAAGGCAGAATATTAGTGTACTAAATAAGTAAGATAAAAAAGATGGTCCCTGAGGGTTACCACTTTGTATGGGGTGTGCACCCTGGCTAAATGATTATGCTGTATGTTTGCAGGGGTGGAGGGGATGAAGAATGCTGTCTTCATTGAGAGCCAGTGTGGTGTAGTGGTTAAGAGTGGTAGACTCGTAATCTGGTGAACCAGGTTCGTGTCTCCGCTCCTCCACATGCAGCTGCTGGGTGACCTTGGGCTAGTCACAGTTCTTTGAAGTCTCTCAGCCCCACTCCCCTCACAGAGTGTTTGTTGTGGGGGAGGAAGGGAAAGGAGAATGTTAGTGGCTTTGAGACTCCTGCGGGTAGTGATAAAGCGGGATAACAAATCCAAACTACTGCTACTACTACTACTACTACTACTCTTCTTCTTCTTCTTCTTCTTCTTCTTCTTCTTCTTCTTCTTCTTCTTCTTCATGTCAAGATGCCAGGACAGACAAGGGGACAATCTGGAGAGAATTATGTAGCCCAATTCAGAGTTAGGGTGTTTTGTGTGAGATCTGATCTAGAACTTCTATTAGAAATAGATGTGGATAGTATCATGGCCAAGGGTTGGATGCTCAAGAAAGGTTATTATGTCAGTTAATCTTCATTGCCACCTTTTCAGCTCACAGTCTGTCTCGTTCTGCTCTTCAGCTTTCCACCCCAGACAAAGTCCTCATCCCAGAAAGGTACATTGAGCTGGAACCTGATACTCCACTGAGCCCAGAGGAGATGAAGGAGAAGCAAAAGAAAGTGGAGAGGATAAAGACGCTGATTGCCAAATCCAGGTGCATTGCAGACCAGAACCTTCTTTCGCCCACATCACATGTTTTGCTTTCTCATTATGCCATCCAGTCACTGATCATCAATCTATGCCTGCTTTTCCATGGGCATTTACTGAGGAATAGCCATGCTCTGTTCACTCACTTTTAACAGGGCATCTGCATGACATTGTAAACAAAACATCCGGCTCCCATGCTTTCCCTGCTTAGCTTCTATTTCTCCCCCACCTACAAGCCCAGATTTTTTGAATACAATAGAAAAGCTGTACAGCTTAGCCAGTTGTAGATAACCTACGACAAGGGATGTAAGAAGCTGGCAATTTCCATAAATCACATAGCTATTTACATAAGATACATTCATGTCATTGTAAAGGAAATGTCAAAACAATGTAAAACAAAATAATAAAATACGTATCATTTGTGGAACTATGTGAACAAATACTGATTGAATTTGCTTGACTGATTTCCATTCTTGAGTACAGACGAGCACTCGAACTGCTGCAATTTTTGTTTCCCTTTCCATATTTGTCAGAATTCCTTCCTATCACTCAGCTGTTCTTCTCTGAGGATACTCCATTCCATTTCCACCTATTTTCCATTCCTCCCCTCTAACCAGTCACTATTCTGTGGCTACTGAACATGCTTAATTCTCATGGGGCTGTTTTTGCAGTGGCCCCTCTTCAGGGAATAGTGATGTTTGTATGTGTGTACCATCTATCAATGCTTCTCCTATCCCACTGATCTGCCTCTTTGAGTGCTAACTCCCTTGTAGCCAAAACATGTCCTGGGGCAGCCAGCTGCAGGTAATAACCCCAAATTCCCTCTCTTGCAGCATGCAGAATGTGGTCCCCCTCAACGAGGGAGAAGTGGACGTGACCCAGGACCCAGAAACCCAGTTGCAGGAACAGGAGAAGCGAATAGAGATCTCCTGCGCCTTGGCTGCAGAAGCCTCCCGACGGGGCCGCATGCTTTCAGGTAAGGTACTGGTGCAAGGAAGATTAGGCAGTGGAGCAATACAGCCGCAAAGAAACAAAAGGCTTTTCCTCCCTCTGCAAGTTCTGCATTTAAGTGTGGGATATATAAGTCATGGTAGAAATGAATTACAGATGACTACGTAATTCCCTTGTGCAGGCAAGGTTTTCAAAATAAGATGGATTTGACAGCTGGCATGCTAGCCGGTGTAAATTAGAACCACTGCTTTAAATTAGTTATAGTGATTTATAAAGGCCAGAGAATTGTCTTGCAATGCCAGACGTGCTGCTGCAGTGCTTTGCTTTTATACTAGTGGCGATGTATCAAAAGGGGCATATTTGCATCATTGCTGCCAAGTGCCACATAATGTCAGACATATATTAATTGGTCTCGGCTGTCAAGTTGCTTGTGCAGTGACATGCATTACATTGAACTTTGCTGTCCTCTTTTTTTACTCCTTTAATTTGCAGCCCTTAAGGAGCAATGCCTGGCAATTGGCATAAACTTACGGGTCCTGAAGTGATGTGTGGAAACATCAATTCTAGCAAATTAAATATATACCATGCATATCTATATTATGTAAAAGCTGGCCCATTCTTTTAGCTGGTCTTAAAATAACCAGTTGCTTCCCATTTTTTCAAAAACCTCAGGTAACTAGCTAATGCAACGCAGGGCCCTCCAACAAAGGCAGCCCAGTTTCCGTGGCCCAAAGTACTGAGAGGTCGCCATCCATTTAGAGGGACTCGGGAATAATTCAGCATATCTTGAGTGGCGGAAGCCTTAGCTTAAAGCTTAGGCAGGAAGACCACATACCTGCCCAGTGAGCCAAGTGCAAAGAGGTCCAGTTCTCTTCCTAAACCTAGGTCTTGAGTAAGATGAAGTAGTTAGCTCTTCATGCTATTACCAGCTGCTGCTGTTGGTGCTGATGGGCACAGCTTCCAATTTTCCCTATAATGATGGCATTAGATGAGCTTGTGCATGGCTGCAGGGGCAACCAGATGGCTAACAAGAGGAGAAAATAAGGTTCTCCTTGGCCTGCACATTTTCTTCCTCTGCTGCTGCTGCTGCTGCAGTGGCTGCCTAAGCAAGAAAAAAGACCTGGGGGCTTTTTCCCACACAAGAGGATGCATGGAATGTTTTCCCTGGAGGTGTAGTGTTACTGTTCAGTACAGGGACAGCCAACATGGTGTCTTCCAGATGTTGGATTATGACTCCCATTACTCCTGGCCATTGGCTATGCTGGCTGGTGCTGATGGAAGCTGGAGCCCAACAACATCTGGAGAGCAATGTGTTTGCTGTCCTAGGCTAGTGCATGCATGGCAGGGGGCAGTTCCCACTGGTTTCCATTAGGGGAATACCAGAGGAGTCCAAGATACCATGTGTAACGCTGCTTCCCTTTCTGAGCGTTTTCGATTTCTATCAGTTCAACCCTGGGAAAAGAGTAAGAGACCGGGGTCATGCCAAATGGCGGGAGATTCACGACAAACAAAACACAGTGTTTCTTCACACAGTGCAGCGCCAACCTATGAGACCTCCCTGTTCAAATGCAGGAATGCAATTTTGCTGTGGGAACGGCAAACACGGCAGCTGGCAATGGGGTTCATGGCCTGATGAAAATGGCTTGGGGACCTGCTAGCTGTGTGTTTATCATTGCATTTGATGGATTTCCCACCACCTGCACTCTACTACCCAGCTACCTCTGGCTGCTGAAGAAGCTGCTGTGTAATGCTGACTTATTTGCTTTGTGGCCAGGCTTGTGCAGGAGGCTGGAGGGAGATTATTATTATTCAAGCCACGTCTGGTCTAAAGAATCTATCATGAATAGCTGCACCTTCCGGGGCTGCTATGAAGGCATTCCATTCACATGAATATTAATGCTTAGCGCTATTTTCTGATGAGACACCAAGCAAAAAAATTATAATTCAGCCTTCCTTTAATCACATGGCAGGGTAGGGTGCCCATCTTCCTACAAGGTGGTGTGTCTACCTCCCTACAGGATGAATGGTGTGCTGCTCCCATCATTGCCTTACTGTGTGGTTGTCTCTGTGCAGTGCTAGTGGAAATCACACACGCATAACACAAGGAGGGAGCTATTTTGTGCCACTCTGTGATTTCTGATCATGCTTCCTATTCCCTTTCCTCTAACCCCTCTTTGCTGTATGGCAGCTTTCACCAACCTGGTGCCCTCCAAATGTTATTGGACTGCAACCCCCACCAGCCACAGCCAGCACTAGCTGGGACTGATGGGAGATGTAGTTTCGCAACTTCTGAAAGGCACCAGGTTGTCAAAGGCTGCTCTATGAAATGTGTTTCCTTGCCTTTGCTTCCCATTTCTGTATGCTCTTCAGACCCTGTCTCCATTTCTTGTTTCCAGCTCAGTGTGCCACCCCGAGCCCTCCCACCTCCCCAGCCTCCCCGACTCCACCGACCAAGTCCCTCTCGTCTGATTCATCCCAGGGCGGCGACAGCCATTTTATGCGTGTCTGAGCCATAAAGTAAGCACTTCTTTTTTTTTTACTTTTACTTTTCTTTTCTTTTCTTTTTTTACTATGTTCATTTCATATCTCTATATGCCTTGGTCTCTTGGAGAAAAGAAGTGGTAAGCTTCTTTTCCAAGAGTTTCATCTCCTCTCCTCACCAATCCATCCATTCACTGAGATCCACTAAGGTAACCCTTTCTTCTGTGCTGTGTAAGTTCAGTCTCCTTCTGCAGAGTTAAGGGCAAGATGCTTCTGTGGTGAATCAAGGTGCCATGCTTTGTTCTGGAGTCCCTGGGGCAAAGTGACCTTATTTCAATGAGCAATGATTCCCCGTGCCAATTAAACCAGGAGAATATTCTTGAATGAGCACATTGTTGTAGCTCATAGTATGGACCCAGGAGACCCTGCTTGGTCATGTCATGAACACAGTAGATAGCCTGGGCCCGAACATGCCACTGGGTGTATTTTCTCAGTACACTGGGTGTATTGAAATCAGACAACATACTTAAGTTAAGAACATAAGCAGAACCTGCTGGGTCAGAGCAATGGCCCATCTAGTCCAACAGTCCATTCTCACAGTGGCTGACCTGTGGGAAGCCTGCAAGCTGGGCATGAACACTTCAGCTCTCTGCTCACTTGCAGTTCCCAGCAACTTCTATTCTTAAAAGGCCATAAGCTTAATCAGGGAAATCAAAAGCAGTAGCGGCAGAGCCACCATCCCAACGCCAGTGTCACTACAGCTTACTAGGGTGGTGTTTCTGTGGGGCAGGGCAGCAGCAAGGTCAGGGCTGCTGGTTTCCTAGCAGGTAGGTTGCTGTTGCTTACTGGGAGAGGAAGGACAATGCCGCGGGAAGGTTAGCATGATGCAAATGCACCATCAGGAGCACTCGGTTGATTCTGCCAGTGCTTTTGCACCACACTGACCACCCCACCACTTCATCCCTCTCCCTCCCAGAAAGCAACAGCCACCAACCTGCTGGAAAGCTAGCATAACAGTTTTCCCACCCACCCACCCAATGTGCCACTTCATAACTAAAGGAATGGTTGATGTTAAGCTGAACTGCTATGTGCCACCATTAGGGACACCATAGCTGCTCCTTTCACAAACCAACTGGTACAGAACATCCAAAATTTGGACAAAGCTATGGAAATATTATTTTTTTGTTGGATTTAGTCTTCCATCAGCTCCAGCCAGCCTGGTCAAAGGTTGGAGATGACAGGAGTTGTTGTCCATCAGCATCTGGAAGGCCACAGGTTCTGTGGCTATAACACATTAGGTTGCTTCTGTGAACTGAACCCAAAGATGGAGATGGGCATCTATGATAAGCCACAACTCCATCTTTTAGGCTGGACAATGGCCTGGGCATTGGCCCCATTTGATAAAGTAGGACTTTCCTCCCACTATACACATATAAGATTGTGCTGTTAGTCTAGTCATCATCTGTGGTTGACAGACCAAAATGACAGACCAAAAATTCTTACAGTGGTATTCCTCAACCTGATGCTCTCCAGGTTGGCTGTGCTGACTGAGGCTGATGGGAGCTGTAGTCCAAAACATCTTGAGGTTGGGAAAGGTTACTTTAGAGTGTGCTTCTGAACTGTGTGCTAGAACTCTGACTGACATGTGTTTGACCCAACCTTTCTTGGTGAAGACCTTTAAGGCTTTGAGAGAGCTCCCAGAGAGAAAGATAAAGCTGTTAATGTCATTGAAACCTCTCACTATGACATTCCTTCAAGGCGCATCTAGCAAATTCACAGCCTCTGCAAATCCCTCAAGCCTGCTGTGAGGGAAATGTCAAAGGCCTGCGCAACAGGCCCACAACTTTAGGTTCTAACAACTGTCACTGACTCTCTTCTCTTCTCTCCTATTCTTCCAGCACAGGCCCTGGCTGCTGTGAATGCTGTGAAGTTCCACGGAGCCACGTTTTAACCCACGGCGTCTGCACCCCAACCGCTGAACAACGCGCGTGGTCATTGTTAGGGTTCTCTTGGCACACCCATCTCCTTCAGTCAAGCTGTGGAAACTTTTCGGGAAAGAATAGCTGCCATCAAGGGAGAGCAGGGATGGCATTTGCCTTTGTCCCATTTCTTCCTGCCCCACTGCTGCTGCTGATATGGCCTGTACCAACTGCCCACAGTTCAGCAGGCTATAGTGCAGGAGCCGTTTCCATTCTTGCCAGACAGGTCCTCTGTATCAGGTGCAGCAGACTCCCAAGGCTAAGGACCAGCAGCAAAAGAACAGCTGTGTCTCGGCAAAGAGGCAGCACTGAGCCAGAAAAGGGATGCTGGCAGCAAGACTGGGAGGTGATGTAGCTCATCTCCTGGAGCTCTATAGCCTGCAAGTGCCGGCAGCAGGGAAGGAAGGTTGTGTGAAGAATGACTTTGTATCTGCAGCCAGGGAATTCATAACCCTCTACTGAAGTGAGCACTAGATGTTTCTTCTCCTCTTCCTTCTCCCTCCTTACACACACACACACACACACACACACAGCCCTTTGGTCTCTCCTCTGCCAACCAGAATGGCTTTTAGCATCTTTCGCCTGTGGAGCTAAGCAACCCGTGCACGGCCACGCTTCCCTGCTTATGCTCACAGCCTTTCACAGGAAAAGGAAAGACAGCAAGGAAGCACAAATGGATGGACAGAACTTTGTGGATGTGGCAGAAGACAGAAGGTTGACCGTGTGGGGACCCCAAGTGGCTTTGGAATCTTGCTAGGGTTGTGAGGATGTTGCTGTGGCTGGGATGGGCCGGCGTTTTCTTCTTTCCTGAGCTTAGGGGTTGGGTGGATGGAATGGAAGGTGCGGGCAATGTATGTGGACATGTTTTAGGGGTGCGGGCGGAAGATATAATGGGGGAGGGAAGAGGTTAGAAAAGCTTAGTTGGCTGTGATTCGCCACTAGGTGAAGCTTTAATGCTTTCTGCAACCCAGAGAGGTTGTCTTTTATCTGTAGGGGAAGAAAAAACAAAACTGGGTCTGGATGGGTGATATTTCTTCTCACATCGCAGCCAACTCGGGAGAGTGCCACTGAGCATTTTCCTCCTGGCTTCTCCAGGGCTTCAAGTAATAGGATCAAAACTGTGTGCTGGATAGATCACTGTGTTCACCAAGCACTTGTCGCTTGCACCATCAGGTACTGCTGATGAAAACTGATAGGGGACTAGATGGAATATAGATCTGAACTAGACTGGATGGGCCATGAATCAGCCTCCATGGAATGTGTGAAGCAAAACTCTCCTGGCTACTGGAGGAGGGGAGGAGGGGGGACTGAAGCAAGACCCCTGATGTTCATCATGTATCCTCTTGCTTTATTCCCCACCACAACAGCTTGTAGGCAGTGCTTTTTTTCTAAAAAAAAAAAATGTTTAGGAGTACTCTCATTTTCCTACTCATATTGAAATTCTGCCCCTCAATGAGGCCAAACTTAGATTCACAAACTGTTTAGGGGTATCTGTCCCCCTGCATCCCCCCCAGAAGAAAAGCACTGCTTGTAGGTGATTTGGAAGTAGAGTTCTCTCTCAAACACAGACGCCTGCAGCCTTCATCAATCTCCTCTCTGAAGGGTGCAGTAATCATTGCCGTGACCTTTCAGAGCAATTGAGCTCGTATATTAAGAGCATAGGACTAGTGATGCACCTGCTCCAAGCTCAGACCACCTCAAATGAGCCCTCATTAGTTTCTCAGTAGTTTGAGAGCAGAACCAGCTCAGAATAGAGATTGGCCAGAGGTGCAGGCAAAGAGAGAGGACTTAGCAGACCTCAAGAAATACCAACCAAACCTCTCTTGAAACGTATTCAAACAGTGCTGATTCATACCTAGCCAGGAAACTTACCAGAATGAGGGTCTAATTTGGACCTTCTTTCGCCCTGCAGTTGTCTTCTGAAAGGGGACTTATACCTGGTAAGGCTTATCTGAATATCATTTAGGGCCATGATAGTCAACTTCCATGCTCTCGGAGGATGCTTTCTTCTCTAGTGATCCATGGGCTGGACATATATATTTCACCAGACAACCTAGACCTTTTTAACAGTAGTCAAGCTCTGCATTAAAGCTGGCACCAACTTGCAATAAGGGCTTTGCAGTTCTGCAGCATAGCACTCAGGCGTGGATAGGGCATTGCACAGCAAACCCAGAGAGATGTAACATTAAAGCATGGGCTGCCTCACACCACACCTTTTGGAAAGAATTTTACTTCTACTTGGACCCTGTGGGCCAAAGTTTTTACACTCAAAATATTGTTGGGCCATCATGAGGCACATGAAATTGCTTCATACCAAAAATAAGGTCAAGCTGGACAAAGTCTTCCCAAGCTGGTTCCTTCATTCTGTCTCAAATCTTTCTGAAAGAAACTCAGATTGTTCTAACTCTAGCTTAGAACACAAAAATGCAGCTGGCTTTTCTTTTTTTAATTCCCTTGAGCTGGATTTTCAGATGGGGTCTTGGTTATTTTGTTTTTAAAAAGCTGGATTCCCATTCATTCAATGTTTTGTTTGATTGTTTCCTTGAAGGGTTGACACTTTAAATTGAGATTCAACTTCTAGGTGGCAATTTGGTTGATTTGAAATGCTTATACATTCACCAAAAAAGTTAGCAACTTCATTCTGGACCTGGCTTTATCATAAGCATGTCCATAAATGTATTTATGAGTTTTAGTCAAACGTGCATCAAAACTGGGGGATCTTTTTTCTATATTTATTGGAGCAATACTGCTGTGGCTTCTAAAATCTGCCATTCTAAAACCATATAATCAAGGCTGATGGAGACTGAACATGAGTTAGTTTTCTAAGATACTGCTCAAGCTACAAGGTGGGCTGATCTCCCACCCCTTAGGTCATGGCGCTCTTAGATATTGTTTCTAGAAGGTTTGGGGGCAGGAAGGATGATTTGACCAAAGAGAGAGAGAGAGAAGTAGAAGCAGAATCTCTGAATTTTACCAAGCCCTACCTATGTTATCCACCATAATTTGAATACTGTCTCAAATAATCTTATTTAAGTGATGCTCTTTGCAGTGTTGTAGTTCTATGAAAAGGTTGGCTTGACAGAAAAGAATGGTTTTGAACTTTCCTCCCAGTACAATGCTCTAGATACTAAGAGGCTTTCCTTACCTTGGGTCAATTAGGAGTAAGTTCAGTATCCAATGTATGTGGTTAAATCAGCAGATGACAGGTCAGTGTACAGAACTAAACTAAATGTGAAAGTGACAGACCCATCTCTTATAATGTGGGTCTGCCTTAATCTCCTTTAAAACCTGGCTGAGTGAGAAGTCCCAGTTTTAAAAGTCTTGCACAGGTGAGAGGAGCTGAGAGCTCTTCCCAGACCTTCCCCATAGCCCTTTTCCCTCTACTGGGCTGACTTATTTCTAGTGAGACGAAAAGTGATGCTGGGAGGCAGACTGCAGGGAAGATAAACTGAAGTGGAGCAGAGTATTCGGTTTTCCACTCCACATGCACTATTTAGTGCGCTAAATTGGAATCTGTGTATACACGATTGGGAAGTCCTAAATTTCAAGAAACAGGCCTACCACCATCAAGTCCAGTTTGTTCCTGAGGCAGGGATTGGGGGGGGGCTCTAGGTGCTGTTAGACTCCCAACTCCTTTTGACCCCAGACAGCATGGCCAATGGTTAGGGAAGCTGGAAGTTGTAGTCCAAAAACACTAAAGGACCACAGATCCAGGAGATAGGAGCCCTGTTCATGAAATGAAAAGGGACAGTTACAGAAACTGTCTCCCCACCCCAGTGGGGGATTGCTTCTGAGTATACATAGATAAAATTGCACTGTGAATTTTATTAGTGTCCATTTCACACGTTCATTTTAACAAGCTTCCACCTCGTAATCTCCCACCTTGGGGTTAGCTTCCTCCTTGACGCTTCTGAAAATCCACCTCAACTGATATTGACCAGAATGATAAGTTTTTGGCAAGTAACAAGATCTTTGTCATATAACGCAATGGAAAACTCTTGGCAGGCTATCCCTAAATCAGAAATGTTTTCCACCTCCCTGTCCAATGAAATGATGAAGTCTGTTTTGTTATTTAAATGATCCTTTTGGCAATATGTAGAACACTCCAGGGAATCAGAGTTTTTGTTCCTTTCTTTCTCCTTCAACATTCCAGGATGATGATGTTAAAAATTATTGGTTCTGCTCCTGCAGTAGCACCCATGTTAGCTCATTAAAAACTGTCCCTTCATTATCCTCTACATGCCTTAATATATGTTTTATGGAAATTATACAGTGATGTGTGCTAAATATCTATATCTTTGTTTTTCCCCTCTTCTCACTAAACTGTTTTGTTTCAAGCTTATGTTCTCTCTCAGTGCACAGGGCCACTGAAGCCAGCCCTGCCACTGAGTTACTGAAATGGAGTCACTTTGGGCAGTTTTATCAGAATAATTAAGAAAATAAAAAAATAAAAGAAGACATATTTAAATAAATATATATATTTTCTGCTTTTATTGAAAGCAAATTTATTTAAAAATAAATGTAAGCTGTCAATTTAGAGGAATGATGCATTTATTTCCTTGTTTGTGGGGTACGGCAGTTGCTTTTGTATGTCAGGGACCAGTCCTCAGCTGATGCTGTTTGGCAATGGCTCATTTGTTGACTTAAGCCCATAGAGGCTCTGGCCCAGGAGGTACATTATAGGAAGATGAGTAGGACTGTAGCATATCAGGGACCGCAAAGATTGTCTTGCTGGTACGCAGCTATCCCATGGGGATTCTTGCAATATAGGTGGCTTTCCCCCTACTTTGTGTCAATGCTACTTCTTCTTTTATACTTTTTGTTCACGTGAATGTGTTTTTGTGTGGCAAAGCAGCTGGATTTCATCCTGTCTCTCTCCATCATGATCACTCTCCCAGCTACTACCCTTCCCTACTACCCTTCCCCTTAATATTGTTGGGGAGAGAGACATCCTTCAGATGTGACCTGCATTTTCCCTTGTTGTGAAGGAATCCTTGACATTTTCTAAATGGTGGCAGCTCATTAGATAAGCAAGAGTCAAAGAGAGGCCTAAATTAGCCTCTTGAAAGCTTGTCGGCTTGGGATTGACCTTCCCTTGACATCAAAGTAGGCCTCCTTATTCCACCTCTTGAGGTAGTGGTTCTACCTGTGTATCTGTTTGAGAGATGTGGAGGTCACCTCAAAAGGGTACAGGTGTCAGTGAAACCATTCAACCAGTGTTCACATAAGAAAGGAATGAAGCAAGGACTGTGCCCCCTTTTGCAGCCTCTTGCCTATTTTTCTGTCAAGGAAGTTTTGGATCCTAGGTCCAATTACCCTTCCCCCTTCTTTTCTTGCAATTGAGAAAGGCTTTAAAAATGGCACGAAGGATGTCAAGGAATGTTCTCCATCACCCCTCACCAGCCCTCTGCTCAGTTAATAGCTAGGTGGAGTCTGTGACCAATTATTGCTCATGTCACTTTAAGTGTTTTGAGGTTACAAGCTGTGAGCTCTCAACAGAATGCGTTTCGCATCACAGTTTTACAGTATTGTGGAACATGTTTTTAAATGGTTTTATTTTACATGTTTTCCCTTCTCTTCTAACAACACTTTCATATGCCAGCAACACCTGTAACCAAGAGGAACTACATTATTTATGCACATTATTTGAAGCAATTTTTATTTTTATTTGCTTGTGTTAGGTTTAAAAAAACTATCAAAAAAGCAATGTGATGTTGATGTCTTTCTTTTGTATAAAAGTGACCTTAGATGATGACAATTTTAAAAATTAGCAGTCTGTGATTTTAAAAAACAGTATGTCAGTGGCTTGGGGTTCTTCACACCAAACCATGGAATAATCTTTCCAGTAATTAAATCTGCAGCAGCTTGCTTAATATTCCCCTCCCAGCAGCATTTGTTCTAGATGTAGCTACTTAAAAAGGTCAAAATCTCACACAAGGAAAACAAAACAAAACAAATAAATGCATTTGTACCTTGCAAGTTTGTATAAAGCAAATAAATAAAAATTGATGGTTTGTAAATGGACGGTGTGCTTCTCCCATTCTTCTCAGTGTGCATGTCAAAGAGTTGGGAAATGAAAGAAGGAATGACAAAGAAGCAGCCTGCTGGTAAGATTAGTTCCTGACAATCACTATCTCAATACGGGGAGCCAGCTTGGTGTAGTGGTTAAGAGCAGTAGACTCATAATCTGGTGAACCGGGTTCGCGTTTCTGCTCCTCCACATGCAGCTGCTGGGTGACCTTGGGCTAGTCACACTCCTCTGAAGTCTCTCAGCCCCATTCACTTCACAGAGTGTTTGTTGTGGGGGAGGAAGGGAAAGGAGAATGTTGGCCGCTTTGAGACTCCTTCGGGTAGTGATAAAGCGGGATATCAAATCCAAACCCTTCTAATAATAATAATAATAATAATAATAAATAATAATAATAAATAAGTATCTCAATACTAAATGCTCTTCACCACCAGCCTTGTGCATCAGACCAGTTGATGGCCCTGCAATTCTGTGCATAGGAAGAGAATCCCACCAAGTACAATGGGACTTATTCCCATGTAAGTCTGTACAGGATTACAGAGGTTCAGCACAACTCTGTACAGATCTTCTGAGAACTAAATTCCACTGAATTCAATAGCAGTTCATTCCAGGTAAGGGGGGAGAGGATTGTACTCAGAGAAAGGAGACTTAGATGTTATGTTAATGGGCAAGGTAGTGCATCACAATAGTTATTTGTACGGCGGTTCCATTTTTGCCAAACCTTTGAGAGATCAACTTATAAAATGATTGCAAGAATTTCAATAGAAGCAGCAAGGATAGTTGGGTTATATCATGAGCATGAAAAGACATTTCCTATTTCAAAATGTGCTGAATGATTCACTTATTGGAAATAGATTCTCTTCTTGTGTCCTTAGTTATTTGTCAAGCACCAAAAGAGAACATATAGATCTTGTGCCTTAGTGACGCAGATATAGATAATACAGCTGTCCCTGGCCAGTTAATTAGCTTTTTATTGTGGTATTTCTTTGCTCGCTGCTTGTATGAGAATGGGACATGTATTCTATTTTCCATGCAATAGAAAAGGAAATGCTCCAAGACTGCGTCAGAGGGATTTTTATTATTATTATTATTTCTTGAGGCTAATAGAAGATGTTTGCATGAAACAAAATAGTTGGCAAGATGCTATGCAATATACCAATGGTCCAGTGGCTGGACCCTATATCTAGCTGATAAACCTTCCAGATTCTTTTTTGGCCTTCACATCTTTCCACCCTGCCCTCTAAGCTAGGGATTCCCAAACTGGCCCGTGGGCCACCAGGAGTCCATAAGATTCATTCAGGTGGTCAACATCATTTTGGAATCACAGAACTGTAGAGTTGGAAGAGACCACTAGGATCATCTAGTCCAACCCTGCAATGCAATAATCTTTTGCCCAACGTGGGGCTTGAACCCACAACCCTGAGATTAAGAGTCTCTTAATCTGTGGATTTGTGGTTGAAGATGGGAGACAGCATATCCATTGCATAAAATATCCATGTTGGTTATTAATTGTATTTTGTTGCTTCTTTTAATTCTAACATTGGATGTTATTGTATTCTATGGAGTTGCAATGGCTACAACTGGCAGAAAAACCATTAAGCGGTCTGTTAAGATGCTCAGGATTTTTCAAGTGATCATGGGGAAAACAGCCAGCAAACTAATCTCCCTTGTTAGCAGAGAGGAGCGTCTGCCCATGATGACTGCAATTGATGGGCAGGTTCATGTGAAAGCAGGTACCCCCTCCTCGACATATACTTCCCGATTGCAAATAGGAAACGTGGAAAGGAAAACAGCCCTCAAGGCTACTGTGCATTAACTCCTAGAAGCCAAACAAACACATGAATGAATTTACTTTATTACGGTCACAGACCAGCATAAGCAAAACATCTAAATAAATAGCATAACAATATCTCTAAGTGGATAATTATTAAATTAATTGGGAACAAGAATCAAACGTAGATTAAAACATATACATAGAATACTTGATTAAGCATAGGTAATGGATGAATAAAACTGATAAGGAAAATTTAAAGGAGATCAGTTTAAAAAGAACAGCTGTATGGGGTGGGGCTTCAAAAGTGCGGATCTAACAATATGGGCCTTCTATTTAGGACTGATTTGTAGCATAGACCATCCTTCGACGAATAGATATCATGGCAGCGCAAAATCTGTGACTTCTGGACTTTCGTCCTATTGTAATAGGGAGGTGTAGTGTTGTTCTGAACACCCAGGGAACTTACATAGGATGGGCTGGATAAACCTAGCTTGAATATCTATGTAATACTGGCAATAAAGAAGGGCATGCTCTGTTGTTTCCTGCTCCCCAGAGCCACAAGAGCATTTCCTCTCCTCTCCTCTCCTCTCCTCATATGGTATCTTCCTATAACTGCTTTCCTGAACTGCTGAAGGGGGGGCCTGACAACGAGTCAAGGTGAAAGCTCTTCGTTGTTTTGGTATTTCAAGATTAGTGATGTATGGCATTTGGGACCAAACACACACATGAACAATGCCATAATTTGTGTGGCTTGCTTCTTTTCATTCATTTTTGCCAGCAGTTTTTGCCATAATTCAAGCCTCAGAGAAATCTGCTATTAGCTTCCCCTCACAAGTCCAGGAGAAGCACAAGCTGAGCATTTGTGATGGCGCTTCTCCGCCCCACCCGCTTGGAAACTCCAGAGTGACAGCCCGGTGAACTTTAAGAGGTGTCTTCACTGCTGAGAGGTTAATGATTTGCAAGGTGACGCAGGAAGGGCTAAAGGCCTTTCCAAGGTTCACTGGCTGCGGAATATGTGGAAGTGACAGCATCCTCCTGCACCTCACCCCCCCTTCCGTGACATTTGCATCTGCACCTGAATATCCAGAGCCCTTCTAGGCCTACAGCAGCGAAGATGATAGAGATCACAGAAATCCAGAGTAAGTATGACCATATCTTACAGCCTGAAAGGAAGAAGTTACTTCTTCTTATACCAGTGTAGTCAGAATAAAAAAATTCCTTCCAGTAGCACCTTAAAGACCAACTAAGTTAGTTCTTGGTATGAGCTTTCGTGTGCATGCACACTTCTTCAGATATTCCTATTCCCTCCACCCTTCTAAGTAATACCCCTCCCCACCTTCTCACTATATAGAAGGATCTGGCAACTTCTGTTTCAGTGTATCTGAAGAAGTGTGCATGCACACGAAAGCTCATACCAAGAACTAACTTAGTTGGTCTTTAAGGTGCTACTGGAAGGAATTTTTTTATTTTGACTATGGCAGACCAACACGGCTACCTATCTGTAACAGTGTAGTCAGGTTAGCTAAGAAAGAATGATTGGATCTAATCAAGGCTTCCTTTTGCCAGCTCAGCTTTTAGAGAATGTCACCCTGACCTCTCCTATTTACTTCTTTACTTGAATACTTGCCTTTTCACTAGCAAGTTCAAGGCAGCAAACATAATGCTCTCCCTCCCCTCATTTTAATAACAAACCTGGGAAGTAGATCAGGTGGACTGTGACTGAGTGGCCCAGCAAGCTTTGTGACCGAGTGGGGATTTGAATCTGCACCTCCCTGGTCTTATAGTCCAGTGCTCTAACCACTGCACCACACTGGCTCTCTAGTTCCAGTGTTACTCTGTTGACTGTTTCACAGGCACTTCCTTGGTTTGGTTTTTTAAAAGATCAGAGAACGCGCTGTTGGAAAAGGAAGTAAATTAGTATCTTTGCCTCTGTTCCCAGGGCACAAGAGTTTCAGTATAATCTTTAACAAAAATACAATCTGTGGGAGGAAAATAGAATCCCTGTGACCCACGTGTGTGGAGTAAATAACAAAAGAATCGACTCAAATAGATTTAAAATGCAAGGCTAAACTCTCTCCAGCAAGAGAGAGGCCCCAGTAGCAGAGTTTAAACTCACAAAAGTCAAGCAGAAGTATAGCTTTAGGAATACAGTCATACCTCGAGTTGTGTTTGCTTCATGTTGCTTTTTTCTGGTTACAAACACGGCAAACCTGGAAGTGTTTACTTCCGGGTTCACTGCTTCATGCATGTGCAGGAGTGATCTGCATGCTTCACACATGCGCAGGAGCGATCTATCACATCACGCGCAAGTGCAGAAGCGGCGCTCTACTTATGGACTTTTCGGGGTGCAAATGGCACCGCGGAATGGATCGTGTCCATAAGTAGAGGTACCACTGTATAGGTTGTTGGACCCATTTAGTCTGCTTGCAAACAGCACTCCTTTCTTTCCAACCCCTCTTGTGATGAACAGGCCACACACTGTTAAGGAAGTTTAAAATTCTTTACTTACAAAACATTCCAGAGATCAGATTCATGCATTTCACAGAATCATAGAGTTGCAATGGACTACAAGGGTCATCTAGTCCAACCCCCTGCAATGCAGGAACCTTTCACCTAATGTGGGGCTCAAACCACGGCCCTGAGAGTTAGAGTCGCATGCTCTGCTGACTGTGCTATCATATCCAAGCAGCAATGGGGGGACTGGGATGGAGGGACACATGCAGCTTCAATTCCTCCTTTTTTGGAGGTAAGGGGGTATGACTTAGCTGAGTTTAGGAACAGACCTCTCTGGTTCTAGCCCTTTTCATGCACAAACTAGAATTCATGCATAATTATCATAGAATCATAGAATTTTAGAATCTTAGAGTTGGAAGGGTCTCCAAGAATAATCTAATCCAATCTCCTGCAATGCAGGAATATGCAGCTGCCGCATACAAGGATTAAACCTGCAACCTTTGCATTATCATCACCATGCTCTAGCGGCTAGCCAACGGAGCTATCCAGGCTGCAATTTCCCACAAATTTTACATTTATTGCTATGCCCACTTTTGCCTTTGGCCCCATTCACCATTGACACACAGCTCCCAGAAGGGAATGCAGCCCTTGGACTGAAGAAGGTTTGCCATCTCTCAGCTAGACTGTGATGGGACAGTGAGTTGCAGATCACCAGCAGAGTCTGTGTCAGGGACCTGTTTGCTGTCTGCCAATGTATCACGCAGAGGGATCTTTCCAAGACTGCCAACTATCATCCTGCAAAGGAACACAGCACATGATAATGAAGAGCAGGAGAATTAACACAGCTGTCCAGCACTGACATTTGACTATGATAGACACCCTAACCCATACAGATCTCAAAAGAAAAGCAGGACCATGCAAGAACAGGTATTCTGAGCCCAAACTGCAGACACCAGAAACATATTTTCCCACTATTGAGTTATAAGTGGGCCTTCCTCCCCCTGATCTTCAGAATGCTGTGTGTTTGATTACATTCATTTCATCTGTTACAGGGATTGGTGTGGGACTTGTGGGCTTTGGGATGTTTTTCCTCCTTTTCGGTATGCTATTGTACATGGATTCGGTGCTTCTGGCCTTCGGAAATGTAAGTTTCTTTCTCAAGCTCCAGATGTTTCCTTCCAGATGTTGCTTTTGTCATCACATATATCAGCCAGTTTGCCTTCAAAGCTTTGATGAATCATAAGGATCACTAAGCCCAGTTTACAGACACTGTTGTGGAAGGTAGTTCCATTGGCATCAACCGGGAGACTTGCTTCCAAGCAGAGTTGTCTAGTCTAAGGTTTTAAGGAATGACTACCAGCCACGATGGCTGCGTTCCACCTCCTCTGTCAGAAGACATATGTATCAGTCACTGGAAGCCACAGGAGGGGAGAGCGCTGTTGTGCTCAAATCCTGCTTTCATGCTTCCTATAGGCAAATGATTGTTCAAGGTAAGAACAGGATGCCAGACTGCATGGGCCTTTGGCCTGATCCAGCAGACATTTCTTATTGCATGATCAGGACTGGCAGCCCATTACAGAATTGAAGCTTTTGTATTGTGTACCAACCACTATACACAGCACATGCTGCAAAGGTATGGGTGTAAGTGATACTTCATGAACTGAGGAAGGTGATGTTCCTCCAGCAACACAATACCCTTGTTCCTGTGTCAACAATGAAGTGGCTGAAGGCAATGGTGTGGCATGGGGCAGTGTGGAGGGGGTAAGTAGAAGGGAGCGAAACAGGCAGAGTACACATCCACATTCAGTATCAGTATCAAACTTTATTTCGGTCACAGACCAGCATAAGATAAAACATACGGAAACTGAACACATAAGATGAAAACAGGTAATGAGTAAAAACTGGTAATTAAAAGGTGATTATATATCATACCTACTTAAAAAGATAGAAACAGGGACAAACGACTATGTGGGAGGGAGTGTGGAGGAGCACAGGTCTTGTATTTTGGGCCTAGTTTGTGGTGCAAACCATCTTTTGACAAATATCCATCATGGCAGCGCAGAATCTAGCAACTGAGTATGTAACATCTGGGTTTTCATCTTGAAGTAGCAGGGAGGCATGAACTTGTTCTGTGTGACCTGGGAATTTATGTAGTCTGAGCAAGTAGTATCCATTTAATATATGTCATCCCTAGTCCAGGTTTCCTGTATCAGTAAGATGTGATGTTGTGATAGAAAATCAGTGAAACAGTTGTTCCTGATAGATGCTGCCCATCCGACCACATTCCAGGTTAGAAGGGCAACCTTATGCTGGCCTGTTGGCTGTCAATCCCTCTTTCCCTCACAAGGTGGTTGGGGGGCTGTTAATTCCACCTGTGCATGCACAGTCAAGAGTTATTGTGCTGTCCTTGTTTGCAGGGATAAGCTGTTTTCAACGGAGCCCAGCGTGTAGCTGTATTCAGGCAGCACTGGGTGTTGAAATTCTATGCCCCCTAACAATTTTGCGCCTGGGGCAACCACCCCTAGGGGGTCCCCTACACAATGCCACTGGCTAAAGGATCCCCACAAGACAAAGAAAAGAGAGGCAACAGGACCAATGTTCTCCTTTCCCTCCAAAGACAAAACAGAGAGAATTACTGAAGAGGATAAGAAGTTCATCAAGCCTGTAGGACGGATTCGGCCTTTACGCCCAGCACCCCTAAGAGAGAATACCAGTGATAGCCAATGTGGTTACTCCTGATGTTGTGCACTGCCGTTCCCATCAGCCCCAACCAGCATGCCCAGTGGTCAGGGATGGGGTGGGGCTTGGTCCAAAACATCCAGAGGGTATTGTGTTGCCTACTCCTGAATTATAAATGATCACTATATAAAGTGTTTTGTGATGTAAAAAAAAGAAAAGCAGTATATACATAAACATGAAAATCAGGGGCAAGAAATCAGGAGCCCTCTAGATATTGTTGGACTACAACTCCCATCAGCCAAAACTAGGGCTGACAATGACGAACAGTCAGGGATGGTGGGAGTCAGAGTCCAACAGCATCTGAAAGGCCGCATGCTCCCCATCCCTGATAAAGCGTCTACTAGCTATAATACACTCCAATAATCCCTGGGTTTTGATCTTCTTCTCTTTAGATCCTGTTCCTGTCTGGCCTGGCCATTATCATTGGACTAAGAAGAACCTTTGGTTTCTTCTTCCAGAGGCAGAAGCTTAAGGGAACCAGTTTCTTTTTGGGGGGCATAATTATCGTCCTGCTTCGGTGGCCTGTCCTAGGCATGCTTCTGGAGACCTATGGCTTCATTAACCTCTTCAGGTGATTATTCATACCAAAGCCACAAAGCTTTCTAGGGAAACTACTGTATGTAGGCAAGTCTGGGTAAGTCCAGGGTTGTTGATAGCTGCACGTGATGCCAGACCTGAACTCTATAAGTTTACAGTTTCTGAAATTGGTGCTCTAAGTTGGAGCCTCATGGGCTACAACCTTACCAGTTCTAACAAGAAGAAGATGGGGACAACATTTGCCCTCCTCCAGTTTGCAGGGACCTCATCTGTTCTTCAAGAATTCTCAAATATTATATACGGAGGCTCTGAGATTATGTCCACAAGCTCCTTTAGTACCCTTGGGTACAGCTCATCAGCTCCTGGAGATCTGAATTAATTTAAAGTAGCCATGGGTTCCCTTACCACCTCATTTTTGGGACTGTATCTCCCTCCTTGCATTGTTTATTCTGTGCTGCCATTCCATTCACATAATGGATTTCCACTTGCACAATGGATATTCCCTTCTGCTCTCCCATACAATCCTTTATGATCCTCAAAAACTGATCTAGAGGGTTGGAGACCCTCCAGACCAGATTGTTCCTTCACCCACAGATTACCTCTCTCCAGCTACTTTTCTCTCGGCCAGGATCACTTCTGGTATTGGAGCCTCGGCTGGGAGAAAGATGCGCGGAGGAAGGAGCCATGGCTAGAGAAGCTATGAACAAAGGAGGGGGTCAGCACTCCTTAGCCATCTTTCTACTTTGCTTTCAACACAGGGAATTGCTGCTGTCACATCTAGTTTAACTCTCGGGTTTCGTTCCGGCTGCTGATTTTCAGCCATTATTAACAATGACTTATTTGTCCTCAGGAGTTTTTTCCCAGTTGTCTTTGGGTTTCTGGGATCATTGGTGAACATCCCATTTTTGAGCAAGGTAAGAAAAATTTCCATGTGTCATGTGCTCTCAGGGGAGCATGATTCTATCTGGCTGGTTTGGTTCCCTTAAGCTTTACAGCAGGGTTGGGGAACCTGAAGGCTTCCAGGTACAACACACAACTCCCATTGTCCCCTGAGTGGCGGGGGCTGATGGGAACTGGAGTCCAACAATAGGACTCATCC
This sequence comes from Podarcis vaucheri, assembly GCF_965113315.1. Lineage (NCBI taxonomy): Eukaryota > Metazoa > Chordata > Lepidosauria > Squamata > Lacertidae > Podarcis > Podarcis vaucheri. The sequence continues at coordinate 64,483,658 of NC_138764.1, read as the reverse complement.
ACACTTCCATTTGTGCCATGATCTGTAGGCACAGGTCTGTGAGTTAAAAAAAACAAAAACAAAACCTCACTGTATACTGTTGAACTGGAACAAACATCAGTCAGGTCTTCTGAAGGTTGATGTTTGTTCTGATTCAGTGGTAAACAGCGAGTTTTCGCAGGGAAAGAGGTGGGACCAAAACAACAACAACAACCCATGCCTGGAAATCATAGAATCATAGAATTGTAGAATTATATAATGCTTCAGAGAAATGTGATTGGTTACAAATGACTTCTTGTTGCAGCTGTTCCAGAAACTTGGAGACACCACCTCTATGGTATAGCCTGAAGAAGTGGCTTCCAACCACAGGCAACTTCCCCTCCTACAAGCATATAGACCTGTTTTATAGACTACTGTGTTGTTTTCACAGCGATGTGCCATTGAGACCTCCTGCCCAGTTCATACCTTTGAAGACCCCTGTGTGATCACCTGCAGGAGTGTGCAAGGTTATTAGCAGGTTCATATCCCAGTAGGAATTGCCTGGAGGTGCTGTTTGCAAGAGCACTCACAACTGAACTGCTGGTTCATAGAGATGATCATGCTGGAGCTAGACAATGGCTATGGACAATGGCTGAGTGAGCATCAGTACCTGGGCACATCCGTGTAAACAAGATTTCTTAGCAACAAACCAACATTTAGGACTTGTCAAATTGCTCCAAGGAAGACACATCCCTTGGGGTCTTCACCTTCCAAACAGCTGCAGTAGAGTAAGCAAAGTACCCAGTTTCTTTTGTTTTGTTGACATGCCGTACCCACTGATACTTTTCATCCCTTGTGAGAAGCCATAATGCAGGCATCTCCAAACTCAGCCCTCCAGGTGTTTTGGGACTACAACTTCCACCATCCCTAGCTAACAGGACCAGAGGTCAGGGATGATGGGAGTTGTAGTCCCAAAACAGCTGGAGGGCCGAGTTTGGGGATGTCTGCCATAATGGATCAGAAATTTGAAATTGAAGGGATTAAAAACACATAAGTTGAGAGGCATAATTTGAACACTATGACACTTGAACAATTTGTGTTATCTCACTAGCTAAATTTCAACAATAGGAAGGAGGAAAATGAATATAAGGGGGAGAAGTGTTGTTCTGAGTTTTCTGTCAATTTCAAAATCCCAGTAAAGAAAATGGTTGGGGGAGGGGATGAGTTCGCAAAATAACTTGCAGTTCAAACACACACACACACACACACACACACACACACACACAGCCTGTACTTTGGAGCAATGTCTATTTAACAGAACGTGAACGCTATTTGATTCCACCATGCGCATATTTTCTATTTTTTTATTTAACAAAACATAAAACATGTTGTAATGATATAAAATAAATCATGTTTCTCAAGATGTCATGTGTGTGCATGTCTGTTTTGCTCAGATGGGAAAATAGGAGCTACAGGGAGACCGCTTGATTTGGGAAAGACAGCAAGGGTGGGGAGTTACCGTAAATCCACTGATGAGGGAACAGTGGCTGCATTTTGTCATTTAAAAAGAACATGGGAGAGCCAACCATGGACCTCAAACCATCTTACAGTGGTACCTTGGGTTACATACGCTTCAGGTTACATATGCTTCAGGTTACAGACTCCGCTAACCCAGAAATAGTACCTCGAGTTAAGAGCTTTGCTTCAGGATGAGAACAGAAATTGTGCGGTGGCAGCGTGAGGCCCCCATTAGGTAAAGTGGTCTTCAGGTTAAGAACAGTTTCAGGTTAAGAACGGACCTCCGGAATGAATTAAGTACGTAACCAGAGGTGCCACTGTATTTAGTTTGGCTAAAGCTATGGAGATGGTTATTCAGCAGAGAGCTATGTGATCTTTCTTCCCAACCTCCACCTTGTGCACAAGGCCTCTGTATGTCGGATACGTACCCTCCAAATAATATGTACAGCTGCTGCCCCCCCCCGCCTTGTACAGTAGCATGGCATGGGGGGCACAGATTAAGTTGCCCCGGGCACAAAATTGTTAGGGGTGCAAAATTTCAACACCCAGTGCTGGGCATGTGTAGAGGAGGGCGAGAGAGAATAATGTGGAAGAGATACCGGTACTTAGAAAAATGTTTTAAAAGGAAGGCTTGAGGGGAAAAAACATGTTTAAATCAGAGCAAGAAAGAGAAGGCATTTCATTCTCTGGAATTACCAATTTATACCAACAGCTCTGGCTCCATTGTGAAGAAGGCGGAAACAATAATAATGTAAAGCTGCCCCATACTGCAAGCAAGAGGAATAGACATGGCAACTGTTTCTGAAGCAGAATCCATTAAGGAGGGAGAGTAGAAGACAAAAGGTAGAGGTGGATCCATCTCTGCTGATGTCAACTGCCAGGTCATGCAGCAAAGGGGGGTTGGTGGGTTATACTGCACTTGAGAGGGACCTGGACTCCAAAGAGCAGCTGTGCTCTCCTTTCAAGAGATCAAACAGAAGCAGCAGAGGAGTCTTGGCACGAACATCTAAAAGAGAACTGAGGTTAGTAGAGAGGGAGGAACTTTAAGCACACTAACCTGGGAGAAAGTCCTGCTGAACTGAATGGGGCTCACTTCTGAATAAACATGAATAGGATTGCACTGTGGGACTAAAATCTATGCAAATATATACATGGGAGTAAGCATCATTAAATGAGTGTTACTTGCTCATGGGCAAGCGATTCATAGGTTTGGGTTGCATATGTCTTTTTTATTTTGGTAGAGGTAGATTGCTTTTTAAAGGAATGAAATGTACCCCCCTCCTCTGCATGTTGCCTGCATGAATTTTAACACACTCTCTCTCCCCCCACTGTGATCTACTCCCAGTATAAAAAAACTGGCAGTGATCTACCCATTGTCATTGGAGGGAGAAGGAGTGTGTGTGGGGTGGGTGGATTGCCCAGAGTTGTTGAGCTTTTTTGGGGAGGATTGCAGACTCAGTTTCCCAGCTGCAATTATTACAGAGAGAAGATGCATAATAACACATGCTTGAAGAACACAGTAGAGTGCTGAGTAATAATAATAAAGAAATAAATATGTGCTCAAGCACAGAAGTAAGTTCTTAAAAAGGCAGGACATTGCAACAGGAAAAAGGGATCAGGCTTCTTCTCTCCCTCTCTTCTAAAGCAACAGTGGGAAAACATTTGCCCTGGAAAGAACTTTTCTAAAAGCTGAAAACTCCTTGCAAAGATACGTGACTTTTCATTGTTCACCATATCAATCAGGAGCCCATAACAGGCACATTAGTATAATCCGCTGGTCAATGTGCCCTGTGCAGGCAACATCCCCTACTGGTGTGCTTCTACACACAAAGATGACTCAAATCATACACAATGCATGCTGATCAAATTTAGCTAAACAGGAAAGATGATTTGCATGTATTTCTATTATAGCTAAACAAGATTTTCCCCTCGTTTTAAATTTCCACAGCTATTTCGTCGCAGTATCATAAGCCCCCTAACACATACTTCTCAGGGTTTCTTCTAATTGCACAGGACGTTGAAATTCAAATTTGCTGGCTTGAATGGCAAAGGAAATATAATATATAAATCTTTTCCTGCATTACCTTTTCTATTAAAACAAAATATTGACAGGTCACTAGAGACCTAAAAGTAATTATAATTATTTAGCAATAGGAAAGGACATCAAAAGTAGTTATTCTGATGACAGAGTCAGCTTTGATTGGAACCCTGTGGTGGAGAGGACTCTTCCTACAATGCCATTGTCTTTATAAATTACCGTATTTTTCGCTCTATAACACGCACCCAACCATAACACGCACGTAGTTTTTAGAGGAGGAAAATCCGTAGGCATGCCACCCGTAGGCATTCCCTCCATAACATGCACAGACATTTCCCCTTACTTTTTAGGAGGAAAAAAGTGAGTGTTATGGTGCAAAAAAATACGTACTTGGTTAATTTAGACCATGATTGGGGGACCTATGGCCTTCAGCTATTGCTGGACTACAACTCCCATCATCCCTGCCCATTGCTGGAGCCCAACAACATCTTGATTGAAATGCTTGATGGCCAACCCATCTCTAATTTCAGGGGGCTGCTGTCTCAATGGTGTCTCAGGGTAACTGAGGCTGAGAGGAACTGAACCAGAAAAGTCTAACTGCAAGATTTCAAGCCTTGTCACCCCATCAGCAGCCTCCCTCTCCTCCCCTTGCCATCTCCTCCTCTTTCCTTCTCTTGTATATGTCCTTGTGATTTGGAGATCTGTGGCAAGAAACTCATGCAACTGCCCTTTTCACCCTGCCAGCACTGTTTTTCTGCTGTGTTTTCTTCCAGCATTTCCCTACCCGCTCTCCTTTCCTTTATCTTTCCTTTCAGATCTGCTACATCCCAGGATGGGCCTGTTCCATTCCCCGCTGGTGCTCATATTACTCTTCAGTGCTCCCTTTGGAGAACCAGCTGACAGCTATTTCCCTCTTAAGGACTCCTGGCATGCAGGTAGCAAGTGGTATCAGTTGTTACCCATTCCTACATTTAACCTGCACTCTTGATTCCAAGATAAGGAGTGTCATTTCAGTATTTTGATCCCTGCTGTCTTCAAACATGGGCTGCATTAATCCATGCTGGACCCCACTATGCCACTCTGCAGGGGACCACTGTGGACTCTACAGTTCATGTGGCTAATTCTTAGGAAGGTGTGGGTATCGCAGATGTACTTCCCTCCTACCTGCCTCCCTTTGGGAGAGAACTGTGGCTCAGTGCAAAAGGTCCCAGCTTCAGGCCCACTGCATCTGTAGGACTGAGAATGAATTCTAAGTGAAACCCTTGAGAGACACTGTCAGTCAGTGTAGACCATGGATGAGGAACTCTTGCCCTCAAATGCTGAACTCCAACTCCCATCAGCCCCAGCCAGCATGGCCAGTGGCCATGGATAATGGGATTTGTAGTTCAACAACATAGAGAGAGCAACGAATTCCCCTGGTATAGAAAATATTGAGCTAAGTGGGCCAATGGGATGACATAAGGCAGCTTTCTACCTTCTCATGCCTTTCCATCACATGCCTCACTATTTGTTCATGGTGGGGAGGGGATAATGCAAACCCTTCGAAATTTATTTTTCAACAGGTTGCTCACCACACCCGAACAGTAAGCCTCAAATCCCCTCTTTCTATCATCTCTTTCTCTCTCTCTCTCTTCCTCATTCACCCTAGGGGAACTTTCCAAAAACATTGCCAACCCAAGCCAGTGGGCTGATGCCATCCCATGTCCACAAAGGAAGTCCACACCACCTTTTATGGGCAAGCGTCAGGAGCAGCAGCTACGGCAAAGGATGCCTCCAGGGAAGAGCAGAGTTGTCTCCGTCCCACAGGGGACCTTGCTGGTGGAACGGGAGAATGATCTCTCCACCTACAACTGGAACTCCTTCGGTTTAAGATATGGCAAGAGACAAGCGTTGCCAGCAAAGGAGAAATTATGAAAGTGTGGGGCTGCCATAGCCAAGTATGGTGGTCTGGGGGGAGAGGAACAGGGCAAGCTCTGTATTGCGGTGGGTTTCTTTCTTTGCTCATCTGAAGGAATGGAAAACAGTTTATGGTTCTCAGTTCTCTGAAGTTCACAGTAAGATGCTAGCATTTCAGCAGAGCAAGGATGGAAACAAATGCTTGTTTTTGATGTAGCAAGCTGGTCATTGCTTATTTCTCTCATCAATTCTAACTGGATATTATAATAATGACCATGTTCATTCTGTTTTCACTAAGTGGTATATACTATATAGTATTACGATGGCATAAAAAAAACAGGGAAGGGGCAAAGCATTTGGATGTCCACAAGTTGTTGTGTTAAACTTTCTGTCTACTTGTCTATATCGCATGCATAATTGTATAAACTTCTATTATGTCACCTCTTACTTGTCTTTTCTCTAAACTGAAACTCCCAAATGCTAAAAACTCTTCCTCACAGGCCCGGTGCAACCATTAGGCGGGGTGAGGGCACTGCCTCAAGCAGCAGAATCCTCTGTGAGGCATCACCCCTACAGGCACCCCACCTGCCCTGCTGCCTCCATCAGTGACGAAGAAGTGGCAAAAACACTGGCACCCATTTTGGGCAAGATCTCACCCCAAATTGGTGAAATCTTGCCCCAAATCAGTGCTGATGGCAGCACTGTTTCTCTGCCAGCGGTGGATGTGGCAGATTGTGTGATGCAGGTGGTGGCAGGTAAAGTATGGCAGCAGTGGCAGCAGCGGCGGCAGAGCAGCGTGCCACTTCCCAATTCATCACAAGCAGCAAAACAGGGTATGCCACCCCTGCTTCCTTGTAGGGGAGTTGCTCCACCCCCTTGATCATTTTGACTACCATTTTCTGAACCTTTTGCAGCTCTACAATATCCTTTTAGCGATGACGCAACCAAAGGAGCTTTGGCAAAGGAACTCTAGGGCTGGGGGCATATGGTCTTCATTTCCTGGTCTTCATTCCCATGATGTATAGAAACAGCAACGGTGGCTGAAATTAGTTGTAAGGGACACACACAACCCCTAACAGCAGTTGTTGGGTAAAGGTTTGCGTAGTTAGCAAAAACAACAACACAAGTCTCAAGTTAGATTAGACCTCAGATTTTGCCGTTAGAATGTTCTGAACTCCCATAAAACTCAGATGTGACGTGCCCTGCTCAAACCTATAATTCATTCCCAGAACCCAAGAAGCACAAATAAGGCTTTTCCAGAAGCAGATAATAACTAAAGACTGTTACTGCCCACTATTCTGGTGACTATTTCTGAGTCTTTCTCTTGCCCTTCTTGTTTTTCCTCCTCTTTCTTAGCAGTTTGAGCCCCATTGCAAAGCATCATTTCCTTGCTCATTAATAAGCTCATGAAAGCTACTGTGTTTGCTTAGCTGCACAAACAATGCACAAAACCCTTTGGATCCTTTCAATTTCACTTTAGATCATAGGCGCCGACTCCATGGGGCCTGAGGGGGCTCGAGCCCCCTCAAAAAATTTTTGGGGGGGCTCAGCCCCCCCAATAATCTCGGGCGCCCTTCCAGCAGAGCGCCGCCGCCGTCCCCCGCCTCCTCCCCACCTGCTCCCTCGCCAGCCAGCCAGCCAGCCGCGCGCCCTAGTCGGAGAGCCCCGGCCGTCCCCCGCGAGATTAGGGAATCCCCGGGGGCGGGGGCTCCTGCCTCGCTGCTTCGCAGCACCACCGCCACTGCCAAGGCACTGCCGGGGGGAATTTCCTTCCTCCTGGCGGTTTCAGCCCCCGCGAGAACAGGGTAATCCCGACTGGTCACACCTCCCAGCCAGCCAATCGGCTGGCTGGGGGGGCGTGGCTTGCCCTATTTAGGGCCGGAGCCACTTTATTTGCATATTCATGAGCTTATTTATTATTCATGAGCTTTCCCGGGGGCCCCCCCCAATATTTTTAATAAGTCCGCGTCCCTGCTTTAGATCTCAGCTGCTAATTTCTACAGAGAGGTTGGGCCACTGGAGGAAGTAATTGAAAAATTATTTGCAAGGACTTGGGCAGCTGAGAGACCCACAACTGCTTCTCTGTGTGCCAGGATGGCAAGAGGGGAGATTTAGGAACAAACTGCCCCAGGATTAGGGGAGGAAGACCAGGGTCTCATCCAGACTCCCTTTTGTGCCATGTTTCTAGGCACAGCTTCTGCGCATTACAGCTCCGTGTCCAAGCAATTTCCCCCTCCCCATTAGCTCTTTCCGCATGCAAACCTACTCTTTATTGCTGAATTGGAGCAAACAGCAGTTCATGGAAAACCAAAGACCCTCCAAGTGTCCCTATTTTCCAAGGACAGTCCTGGATTTACAGAAGTTGCAGAAAGTTGTGTCCACAAAAGTACAATCAGCACGTAAATCACTTCAGAATAAGCAGAGCAAACATCCACAACAACAGTAATGGGGCAGAGAAAACACAATCATGGGGTGGACGAGGGAAAGCTTTTCCCTCTCCATTCCTCATAAATCTAAAATTCAGGGTCATCCAATAAAACTGATGAGAAGAGGATTTGGGACAGACAGAAGCAAGTGCTCTCTTTTCCTTTTACACAGGGCATAAACCATTGATGGAACTTGCCTCTGTAAGATGTGGTGATGATGGCTACTAGCTTAGATGGCCTTAACAGGGGATTAGACACATTCCTGGAGGATCAATCTGTCAACAGCTACTAGTCATGGCTATATGCAGTCTCCCAGTGGGCTCAACAAAAGGAGAGTGATTACCTTTGTATCCTGCTAGTGAGCTTCCCATGTACATCTGGCTGGCCGCTATGGGAAACAGGATGCTGAACTAGAAGAGACATTGGACAGATCCATTGATCTGTTCTGAGCCGAAAAAACTCCTGCAAAATTGGTCATTTGTTTGCGTGAAGAAACACTACAAAAAGCCCACCAACGTTCATTGGCATCTTTGCATCCTTGATTTATTTAATTTATATATAAGATTTCCTACTCACCCTTCACCAGGGATTAATTTCATTTCTTAGGCCGAGCTGCTGCATTTCAAATTCTGTTCCTGGATTCTCACCAACTCTGATCTGTCTCCTCCTACTACTTTGATTTACTCAAGAGAACTCTGTCTCCTCCTTTAGTGCTTCTTTCGGTTATCACTAAGTCGATGAGAAATATTAGAGGGGGAAACAGGAGATCAGAGGAATGCAAAGAGAATCTCAAGAATAAAAAATTATCTAACTTAAATTAGCAGTCTCTAGCATGGGTCTTGAGGAGACTGCAAGGATGACATTGGAGAGGACTTTCCTGTACAGGTAAAGGAGCCTATCCCCTCAGGAATATGAAATACTGGCAGGTACAAGTGTAATGTGCCTGTGGCAGCCCAGGGCTTTCAACTGAAGTGCCCAATGAGAGGTTAACATCAGATTTAACAGGACACAGCAGCAGAACAATGAAAAGAGCTCTCAGACCCAGAAGAAATAATTGGCACATAATATGATACAACAAAAAAGTTATTGAGATTTGAATAGATGCTATACTCTCATAAAAGTGTGGATGAGCCCCGACTATCCAACTCTATCATTTCCCTGTCCGACACAGTTTGATACATGTCGGGCATATGCAGTAAAGTGACAGATGAATGCAAATAAATAAAATGAGAGGCAGGATCAGTGTCCATGTGAAGTTTCCACAGGAGTGAACCACATTATGACTTTATGTGATTGAATTGTGGTCTATGGATCCCTCAAGACTGGGGATTTTGTCTGTGTGTGCTTGCGTATGCTAATACAATAGTAGTGGATTTATACTGGACTGCTCACGTATCATTTTTTTCTATTAGTTGTTGTGCAATGCTTCCCCAGTTTCACTGCATTATTGCCATCTGGAGGGCCACTCTTGTGCAAACGTGCAACAGAAGCAGCACTAACACCCATCCCAAGGGTTTGTGGCATGAAAAGTTGCAGAATTTCGGCAGGAAGCTATGGGACATGCACCAATTGGAAATGAAGCAGTATAGTATGTATGCCTGCCTAAGAACCTTAGCATGTGAAAAAGGTATTGAAAGTGGGGATCCTGATATCGTTATGAGCAGAAATCATAATGAATATTCAATAAAAAAGGACAACTGTAGCAGAACTGGGGATATCAGTCCTAACAACTTCTTTCCTCTTAATTTAAAACAATTCCTGTATCCTGAAGTTATGTGAAAGATACTGCCCTGATGGGATTATGCTCTGAAAGTAAACAAGGCCTACTGGGTGACCTGGAAGTGCATTTATTTCTGCCATCTTCTCTCCTGCATCTTTCTCATATCTCTGTCCCAGCTAGCAAGCAAATGCAAACAGGGGTTGGTGATTTTTTGACCCTCTGGCCGGAAGGGTTTGCCTGTGGGCTTGCAGGCTGGGCAGTGTGACGCAGTTGCTGGAGCCTTAAAGGGTGGGAGTCTCCCAGTCCCTGCGTGGGAAAAGGCCTCCGGTTCCTGCAAGGAAGAAGGCTCAACAGTGACCTTGCAGAGCTGGGCTGACCAAGAATGGGCAATTCGTAAAGGAAAAGGAAAGGGATTAAAAGCAAGGCAAAAGGCGTTGAAGCCTGGCATAGGCATAGAGTGAAGATCTAAGGAGTGAAAATCAGATGGGGAAATTGCATGCAGAAAACTCTGCTCTATCCCGACTACTTTGATTCACATAAGCAAGAGTTGTGTGGATCCAAGAACAGTTTAACTGCATCATGTGATTTTCTTTAGCAACCAGCAACTTGGTCTGCCATTAGTATGCTGCTGTATAATACAATTTCAGTAACTTTGGTTCAGGATCTACATATGTCACCTATGCTTTAAATATTGTTGCACACCATCCCAATCTCTGAGCAGTGCAAGATCCCAGGGGTTCCAGGTGCTTGCCCATAGTTTGTGTTTCCTTTGGAAATGATGCAGAGCAGAGACTGTGGTGTCTTTATGATATATGGTTTATTTACTCATATATACAACATGGGCCTACGATGGAGGGGTTCTCAGCATCAACGCCCCAAGAGGGTCTTCATAGAATTGTAAAGTTGGAAGGGACCCTGAGGGTCATCTAGTCCAACCCCCTGTAATGCAGGGATCTCAACTAGATCATACACGACAGATCGCCATCTGACCACTGCTTAAAAACCTCCAAAGAAGGAGAGTCCACCGCCTCTCTTGAGAGTCTGTTCCGCTGTTAAACAGCTTCTACCACCAGTAAGTTCTTCCTGTTGAGACGTTGGGGGACCAGTGTGGTCTGGTGTGAGGACAGAAATGCAACGTGTTCCCCTGCTAATTCCTTCTCTTTTAGTAACTACTAAGAGTAAACGACTTTCTTTTAGGCTGTACTTCCTTCCTGCTTCTTCTCAGTCAGTATCAGTATGAGCTAATACTGTGGTTCCCAACGTGGGGCACACGTCCCACAGGGGGACAATTTGATTTTTAAGGGGGGCAATTCAAGAATGAGTTATTAACAGTTAATGGCCTTTTAGGCTTCCTCCACATAAATAGGAGTTCACTTTTTGAATAATAAGAATTATATGTCAAAGGGTGGGGGGCATCAGGATTTTAGAGATGCTTAGGTGGGCATGGCCAAAAAAAGGTTGGGAACCACTGAGCTAATGTGTGCTAGTGTCAGCTTCTTGGCTCCAGCTCAGTCGCATGTAAAACCTGTGCTCAGAATGGCTTTTTTGCCATGGACAATAAACCTTACTTTTTCTTCATCTCTTCAAGTAGCAGACTATTGCCTTTTGCACAGTGCTGAGATACATTTATCAAACTCCAAGAGGGGGAGTTTCGCTCCCCTTACCCACACATTTCCGTGGCTCTTTAAAGTGGCCCTCCAAGGCACTTTCGCACTCGCATCTGGAGATGCCAGGAATCCACTCGGCTGCATGCAAAGTGTGTGCATTCCCAGTATGCACTCTTCCCATATGTTCTGTTTGGCCCCAATATGCCAGTTGCACCACAAGTTAATGCAAATGTATACTTTTTGCCAAGATAGGTTTTACATTTGCAGAGCAGGCAGATTATTCAAGCTGGCGTAAACTGTGTGCTTGTGAAAATCCGTCAAACGCTGCCCATGCCTTTCTCTGTCATATAAAAAGTCTCACCCAAAGGTTACCGAGGCCATCACAACAGAAGTAACTTGGCTGACACTTGGAGGAGCTTGCTGTTATGCTGCCATATGTACCCCCCTCCTCCCACCAAATCCCAAGTGCCTGTAATATTATTTCATTGAAAGACCTTGTTGTCAGCCCCTTTGTGGCCTTTAACCTGTTCGGGGGTGGGGGATGAGCTTGGGAAAATCTGTGCTCACAAGCATGATGCCTGACACAGTGTGTGGGAAAACAGAGCTTATTTATTTTCCGTTGTAACTGCCCACAGATGTAAAAGGTTGCCTTGGCCAAAAAGAGGGCAATTAGTTACCCCTTTTTCAAACGGCCGTCTAAAGCAGCAAACCAAACTGGGAACAAGTCCCACTGAATTCCATAGAAATTATTTCTGAGTAGACATGGTTAGGATTGTGCTATATTGATAGGGTCTGAGTGCATGACCATGACTTGTATGCTTCTGCACACCCCATAGCATTTGCCACCTGAAGCAGCTGCCTCACTCTGCCTAATGATAGGGCCATCACTGCTGCAAAGCACTTCTAAGAATTTTTTTGAGGCAGAAATGCTGGGCCAGGCCCATATTTATTTATTTCACTTATATCCCACCCACCATAGGACTCAAGGTAGCATACACAGGGGACTGATCTGACTCAGACGTTCTCAACTTTAGCAAGGGGCAAAGTGGCTTCATCAGCTACCTGTATCATTGAGTAAGAGAGGATAGCAAGAGATGTATACAGTTATCTAGCTTTCCCCTTGCTTAATACAGCTCAGAATACTCCCTACAACCACAAAAAATAGATACTCCATATTCTGTGAAATAGTAAAGGTAAAGAGACCTCTGACCATTAGCTCCAGTCGTGGCCGACTCTGGGGTTGCGGCACTCATCTCGCTTTATTGGCCGAGGGAGCCAGGGTACAGCTTCCGGGTCATGTGGCCAGCATGACTAAGCTGCTTCTGGCAAACCAGAGCAGCGCATGGAAATGCTGTTTACCTTCCCGCTGGAGTGGTACCTATTTATCTACTTGCACTTTGACGTGCTTTCGAACTGCTAGGTTGGCAGGAGCAGGGACCGAGCAATGGGAGCTCACCCCGTCGCGGGGATTCGAACCGCCGACCTTCTGATTGGCAAGTCCTAGGCTTTCTGATTTAACCCACAGCACCACCCGCGTCCCTCTGAGAAATAGTACAGGACTGTTAATTTCAATTTTCACTATTGCTTTAGTAATTAAAAGTGTTCACTGGAGTCCACCTGCTAAGAAATGCTATTAAATAAAAAGAGCAAGACTGACCTACTTAGGGATATGTTTAAATTTGTTCCACAATAATAAGCGGGATCTTGATTTCCTCACTGAGCTACGTACGCTGAGCTAATCATGGAAGAGAGTGAGTCTTCATACGCACGCCTTCATGGGCTCTGGCCAAGCTGCCCTTTGCCAGGAAGTGAGGTCAAGCTTAGCATCCCAAAGTCATCCCCCCATCAGCAAAATTTATTACTCCTTCCCTACCAATCAGTACTGAGCAGAAACTCAAGTTCGGCACAGGAACTTTTTCTATAAAAGCCCAATGGACGTGGCTTCTCTTTGCACACAACACCAGAGTGAAGGTTCTGCTGTCCAAAGCAGCAGTAGGATGCCGTGGTCCTGGGTCTTTGCAGTGGTTTGCTGCTTCTTGTGCTTTTCCGGCGATGCCTTCCAAAGGTAATGTGCCTTCTCTTTTCAAGTCAAGGCCTAGTATTGAGTGAAGTGCCTCCTTCCCAGCGCACAATGAATGCATAGGCTAAGTACCTGATGCAGCAGGGTCAAGGACAAATCAGAATTCCCTGATGAGGTGTATGTAGCTACTGTGCTGGGACTGATGTTAGCATTCACATGTTTTTTTCTCCAGCCCATTTTGTATTATATGTGACTGGTGGCAGGTGGGAAGTTGTACCATACGTAGGAGAGAATAGACCACCATGGTGTATTTCAAACTGGGGGAAGGTAGAGTTGAAGAAGTTGAAGGCATGGGTGAAGATATAATAAGAAATGAGTCAAAAGGCAGAGTTGGGGAGCAAGAGTGTGGACAAAGCCCGTTTAGGCTGTGTAAACACTATATACCTTAACAGTGGTACCTCGGGTTAAGAACTTAATTCGTTCTGGAGGTCCGTTCTTAACCTGAAACTGTTCTTAACCTGAGGTACCACTTTAGCTAAAGGAGCCTCCTGCTACCGCCATGCGATTTCTGTTCTCATCCTGAAGCAAAGTTCTTAACCCAAGGTACTATTCTGGGTTAGCGGAGTCTGTAACCTGAAGCGTCTGTAACCTGAAGCATCTCTAACCTGAGGTACCACTGTACATTTGAAGCCCCTTCTTTCCCTCAAAGAATTCTGGGCACTTGTTAAGGGTTGCTGGGAATTGTAACTCTTTGAGGTATAAACTCCTTTAGCTTGTTTAATCCTAATACTATGCCCTTTGGTTTGATGAGTGGGTTAACGCCCTTTGGTTTGATGAGTGGGTTATATACGTATAAGGAATAAATAATAGATAAGTGAACACAGAAATAGTAAGATCTGGTAACAAAATGTCTGGTGGAAAGGTTGGTGAAAACAAAGTCTAGACTGTGGTGAGGGGACAAATTGTATGGTGATGTTTTTACCAGACAAGATCAAGAAAGAAGAAGAGAGTGGAGGGAGTACAACTTTGGACATACAGATTGGCATAAATCACCTCAGCAGAGAAGTGAACAGCTGAATTTGGGAGACAAGCCTGCAATAAGCACATCCTTTCCTTTAAGCTGCTACTTAAAATTGAGAAATGTCTCAGTTCCACTGAGAAATCAAGGCAGGTCTCCAGAAAATTGTGATTAGGCTTTGTTGGCTAATGTGGACTAAATTTAAACAAGAGTCAGCAAAGCTGTTTTGGAGGGGTGGAAGGTAGAGGAACACAGGGTTTCCCCTCCTACTTTTGAGATTGAAACTGTGACCTTTCAAATGCAAAGCATGTTCTCTACCCCTGAGCTATGCCATTTCCCCCCTAATCAATGAAAGGGTCTCATAAGACAACAACTGCTTTTTCCTCCCCATTTCTGGAAAGATGCTAATAATGACATATCCTAGGTACCTGCTTCTACATAACAATACACTTTCCCAATAGCTATGCCACAGCAGCACTGCGGAAATTTAAATCTGGATGGCAGCCCCAAAATCAAGGGGACCATTAAAGTAAATCGCTGCAGGTGAAGAATTCCTAGGAACCCTTATAAAGATAAAGCGAAACATTGATGTCTGTCCTCAGTGTGGCAACCTGAAAGAGAAGCATATTCTATGTGGCTATTGTTATGCAAAGGTTAAATGGGAGACAATTGCCATAAGGAAAGAAATATGGGCACAGGAGGGAGGACCACATAAGGCTCCATATATAGAGACTGTTGTACTGTATGAGGGAGAGAAAGCTAGAGATGAAGATGAAGGCAAGTGGATCATAGAAAGAACAAGGAAGCGCCCATCTTGGTTCACACAGGACTGATAATGTAGCACAATGGTAATGTAGCACAATGATAATGTAGCACAATGTAGCAAACCATGTAGCACAATGATAATGTAGCACAATGTAGCAAACCATGTAGCACAATGATAATGTAGCACAATCCTTGCACTCACAGAGTAAAAATAGCTGAAAAAATGCTACTGATAACACTTATCCCCAGAAAGGGTAAATTTAAATTGTATTTTTTAATTTGCCATTGTAGTACAGCATCACTGCTGTACTTTAAATGTTACAAAGAAGATTCTGAGAGAAGAAGCGAATGCATTTGGTAATTGTACTTTTGGAAATTGAGAGAGGGTGCCGCAAAGCAGGTATGGGAGTCACTGTGGTATAAAAGGAAGGAGTGGTTGGTCCTCAGGAATAGAAAAACAAGTTGTAGAGCAACAAATGCAGATAGTGATGGGGGAAGCATTGTGTAGGTGGGTGGCAATAAAGAATTATGCTTATATAACAAACATGAAGCATCCTTCCCTTTATATTGGAAAAATAATAATTTTTAAAACATCCAAAATGTAAGGACCACAAATTTATGCAGGTTTGAAGCTGTGGACAACAATATGCAAGACTGAAGCACATGCTTCAAAAACTGCTAAATGACTTTTAAATAAAATCGTGTGATTCAATTCTCTCTCTTTTTAAAGATAGCTTAAGATTAGAGGAAAATTACTTGCTGACAGTCCATTGCAAGCATTTACTGCCATCTAGAGCAAGTGAGAGGTATCTTCCAAGCCAAGGCAGCTGTCATCTGTGAATCAAGGCTGTTTCCCCCTTGCAGCAAAGTCTGAAAGAGGCCTCAAACAAACTGTATATTTCCTCACCAGCATGACTTTAGTTCTTGCAGCAGTTTATTCAGCTCACTGTGGGGCAGAAGTGGGAGAGGCATTCTGCGTATCCCAGAGAAAACACAAGAGTATAAGAGCCCCGCTGGTTCAGATAAAGATCCTCCTAATCCAACATTGCATTCTCACAGTGGCCACCCAAGTTTTATAATTCCTTTCTTAACACCTTTCAGGATTCCGCTTAAGAAAATGCCCTCAATCAGGGAGACCCTGCAGAAGATGGGGATGGAAGTGTCTGATGGCTTCCCTTCCATGGAGCACAGTCTATACCATCTTGGCGAAGCGCTTCATAATGTGACAGCACCTACCACCCTCACAAACTACAGAGATGTGAGTGTTTGATGATGCCCCTTGAGCAAGCAAGTCAGCAGATCAGGGGAGCCCAAGCATCTTTGCAGAGATATTTATGGAGCGTGCTGTGATGGAGGGCCCTTCCACCTGTTCTTTTTAACCATGGTGATTTGTGCTCATGATGGCAACAGGGTGGTTTTGCGCGATCCTGCATTCCTCAATGCGTACATCTGCAAAGGTGTTTGGTTTTTTTTTTGGGGGGGGGTGGACGCACTGCTTCATCTCCCATCAGTGCAGGTCCTGTAACTTCTGTAAATGCTGTAATTTTTATAGGTCAAATCTTTCAGGATTGTTCGTGTGTTGCACTTTTGTGGCGCTGTAGAACATTGCTTACAGATTTGTTATAAGTTTTTATATGTTTCAAATGTTATAAATAAATAAAATAAGAGTGTTCCCCTCCAGATGGCTATAATACCACGTGGAACACATCACAAAACAACTAATAAAGCAGAATAATGTGTAGTTGGTGCAGCATCAGTCTACCACTCATACATTATTATAGCATCAATGATATGTTGCCAAATGCAGTCTGGATGGGCACTAAGATTTAGGAATCAGCAGCACCTACTATTTATTTGTATTGCAACATGTCTTTCAGACACAATATTTTGGTGAAATCAGCATTGGCACACCAGCCCAGATCTTCAAAGTCATTTTTGACACAGGGTCGGCCAACCTTTGGGTGCCATCCCACCAGTGCTCCCCACTGTACAGCGCCTGTGGTAAGTGATCGCAAGTACCATGCATACTCAGGGAAACACATGCCAACAATATAGTATGGAAATGCCTGGATTCATGGGTTTTTTTCGTTCGAATGCATGGTAATTAAAACATTTGTTCATCGTGGAGTATGATCTGTTTCTGGTGAAAAAAATAATATAACCTTAGTGTCTTTCTTTCCTATTAGCTTCCCATGCCCGCTACGACTCCTCCAAATCAAGTACATACAGGCCAAATGGAACTCAAATTGCAATCCAATATGGGAAAGGACACGTCAAGGGTTTCCTTAGCCAGGACATTGTGACAGTAAGTACTACAAGGGGATAGAAGGCTCCTTTCTTTCCGCTCATATGCCTTCTTGCTTCTGAAGGAGGGGAACTGGCGCAAAGCTTTCCTCTCCCCTGGCAGGCACAAGGCCATTCACAGGCCTGGATCCTTCTATACCAAATCACTGTTTGAAGGCCTCTTGTACTCAGTCAAGGAGAATCCACATAGTCTGGACCAGCCTTCCCCAAGTTGATGCCCTTCAGATGTTTTGGGCTACAACTCCCATCAGCCCCAGCCAGCAAGGACAACGATCAGGAATGATGGGGATTGTAGTCTGAAACATCTGGCAGGGGGCATTAGATTGGGAAAGGCTAGACCGTACTGCCTTGTGTCACTTCAACCACTAGATCAGGGATAGGGGACTTGCAGCTGACCTGCCAGGTGTTGTTGGACTGTCACTCCCATCATCCCTGACCAGGAGCCTTGCTGGCTGGAGCAGATGGGAAGCAGAGTTCAACAATATATTGAAATATTTGGCATTCAGCACTGTCACATTCTCCAAGTTATCTGAATGATGAGAAACTCCAGGGGCACAGTTCATTATCATTTGGAAGGAAATCACAGGAGGCTGGTGAAGTTTTTTATCTTTATTTACAAATATGCAGGTTGAACATTGGGGAAGAAAAACCCATGCCTGCTTTGCTCCCTAGCAAAGGTAACCTTTCTTTTCCTTGTTTCTTCTATCCAGGTTGCTGGCATTCCTGTTTTCCAGGTGTTTGCAGAAGCCACAGCGCTCACTAACAAACCTTTCAACTATGCCCAGTTTGATGGAGTGCTTGGTATGGGGTATCCCAGTCAAGCCATTGATGGTGTTACCCCAGTGTTTGATAAGATCATGTCTGAACAGATTCTGACGTCAGAAGTGTTCTCTGTCTACTACAGCAGGTGATGGTTGTTTGGAAGCGCCTATGTGCCAGATAACTGGGAGTATAGGTGGTCTGGAGAAATCCTTCATAAGGAACCAAAAACTCATTATCTAGTTCAGGCCATCCCCAACCTTCAGCCCTCCAGATGTTTTGGACTACAATTCCCATTATCCCTGACCACTGGTCCTGTTAGCCAGGGATCATGGGAGCTGTAGGCCAAAATATCTGGAGGGCCGCAGGTTGGGGATGCCTGATCTAGTTGAAGCATGTTTTCAGTGGTACAGTACGTGCTGCTTTCCAGGTTCAATTCCTAGCACCTCCCATGTTCAATCAGGGGCATAAGAAGGCCCTATCTCCATTTCTTTGTGGCAGAGGGTGTGGCCTGAGGGCCACACACAGAGAGGCTACTGGGCCTTGATGTACAAACACTGGGGTTGCTCTTCTTTGCCTGGAAAGCTTAGTTTCCATTCACGCAGAGTTCGACATTGGCCCATCACTGCACCACTTTGAGTATCACTCCCCTCGCCACATTCTCATGCACAAGAACACTCTCCTCACATTACTACCTATGCATGTTTTTTTGCTCCTGCCAACAAGAATCCAACCGAAAGAACCTGAGGTGTATCATGCCAAGTGTATCAGGTACAAGAGTGGGCAGGAAGGAGAAAGTGACTGCTTGTGATTTTTGTCCTAGGAATTCTGCGCTGAACACTGGGGGAGAAATCATCCTGGGAGGCAGTGATCCATCTTACTACACGGGGGACTTCCACTATCTCAGCATCAGCCGGGAAGGCTATTGGCACATTGATCTTAAAGGGTGAGGGATACTGCTTTTTACTGCTCCAAGTAATTCACAAACCCTTCTAAGCTCCATCGCCGTGTGACAATCCGATAAACACTCCATTTATCAAACTTGGGTTCCTTTTTAAAAACAACAACAATAACCCTTATTGAGCTTTAAAATTGTACAAAACATATCCCCCCAAAATATCCTTTCAAAAGGATAGCAAGGACTTTAAAAGCATTAAGGAAGAGAAGGGAAAGGGTCTGTGGAGGCGTTTTCATACACCAGTTTATCCTTTCCTTAAATCAATATATGATGCAGCTGTAAAATCTACATTGTCTGGAATGTATAATTTTATTTATTTGTCTTTTTATGTATTCAGCACTACATTAACACATTCATGGCCATAATATCACAAAAAAATAGTCAAATAAACTTTCACAAGTGTGCTTGGTCTCTAGGGCTGGGGAACCCATTGCCCTCTAGATGTTGCTAGACTACCCATCATCACTGGTCTTTGGCCATGCTGGCTGATGGGTGTTGGTAGTCCAACAACATCTGCAGCACCATAGATAACTCCATATATTAGCACATACAGCTTATAGGTTACTTATCTTCTCTAGGTCAGAATGGCTGCTTCACTGCAAGAGCGAGGATGGGTAGGGCATAAGGGTTTGTCTGAAACATGAAAGGCTGTTTTGCTTTCTCCACAGGGTTTCTGTCGGGGGCGAGCTGCTGTTCTGTCACGAAGGCTGCACGGCATCTGTAGATACTGGGACTTCCTATATCACGGGCCCAGTTAGTTCAGTGTCTATTCTGATGAAAGCCATAGGAGCTACTTTGTTTGAAGAGAAAGATGTAAGCAAACTGAAAGTTCTCCTCCGAAAGCTTATCCTCTCTTGCAGTGGGTAGACAAAGAAATGACAGGTCAAAAAAGTCATGAGGAAAAAGAGCAGTGGAACCCGAAGCCTGGTTGCTTTTTCATGCATGCAAACACTCCTTTGGTGCCCTTGAATGCTGTTTTGTTTTGTTAAAAAGTGAAGTGCTGGGTCTCATATCTTAGTAAACGTGCCATGCGTGCCAGCAGAAAATGGCTGCCATAGGTAGCAAAAGAAGACATGACAGTGCTCTATGCCTGAGACTCCCATTACAGTAAAAACACTTGATTAAAGGTGCAATTGTCAAGTCTGATACTAGGAACCTTAGCACTGCCCCTTCTCCTTGTAAGTAATTTGCTGGTCTTCTCAAAAGGTGAAGAGTATAGACAGTATGGATTTGGAGGTTGCTTTTGCTTACATGAAACCTAGATTGAAATATAGGCATGAGGGAGATACTCTGATGGATATTAGATGGGCTTGGTCTTCAACTCTTGCCTGAAGTACTTTGCCCCACAGTCTTGAGTACAGGACCTAAAAGTTTCATTTTCCTATTAACTCCTTTATCCTCTCACAGTATATCATCGAATGCAAGAAAATTCATTTGCTGCCTGATATCTCCTTCCATTTTGGAGAGAGAGCCTACATACTCAGTGGCTCCGCCTACGTCCTCCAGGTAAGATGCTGGGCAAGATTTACAATAAACAGGAAAGGTGGAGGGCAGCTAGGAAATAGAGGAGTTGGGGTAGAAAAAAATTCCAGGGGGAATTTTTTGAGGTCTGATAGTTTGAGCAATGGTGCAACACTAATAGGCACAGTGGAAAACAGGAGTGCCTGGGGTGCTCTGGTCCATGGGGTCACGAAGAGTTGGACACAACTCTTTTGTGTTTTTGAGACTACAATTCCCATCACCCCTGACCACTGGTCCTGCTATCTAGGGATCATGGGAGTTGTAGGCCAAAAACATCTGGAGGGCCGAGGTTGAGGAAGCCTGATCTAAGGCAAAAAAAAACTTGTCTCACTGACTCACTTCCCTGCTTAGTTGTGCCATTCTCTCTGCAGCATTCTGAATATGGCCAAGAGTTCTGCACCGTGGCGTTCTCAGGTTTTGATATTCCTCCTCCACTGGGCCCTCTCTGGATTCTGGGTGCTAGTTTCATCGGAGAGTACTACACTGAATTTGACCGGCAGAACAACCGAATTGGCTTTGCCACATCCCTCTGACACGGAAGAGTCCTGTTTCAGAGACTACTAACTTTTGAGAAGAAACTGCATAAACTGTGAAAGAGAACAGCTTAATAATATATTGTTTTCAATAGCAAAAAGAGCTTGTGTCAATATGTATGCAAAGCCCTCCAATTATTCTGCTGCATTGCTAAAAGCTATAAAACAGTAACATCAAGAATAACATAATCCCTGGATTTCAATGTCCTCTTCCTATATTGTCCACTGAAGTCAGATAGCTGAAAGTTCTGCTTCCCATCTTAAAACTAGGATAGCTGAAATCTTTCCACCTTAAATTATAAGGTTCCCTTTCCTGCTTAGAGGAAGTGACTGGGAAGTGTCCGTCTTCTGTGATTACTTATTTCCCTTCACTTTTGTGGTTACTGACATCCATACAAAAAGCCGTCCTTGTTTTGAGAGGGACATTTCATACTTGGCAAAGTCCTACTTGTTTTCAAGTGAAATATGATCAGGCTAGATATGGAAATGATAGCCAATGAACAAAGGTGAGGAAAAACACAGTGTAAGAGAAAAAGAAGGTCCCATGCAACACATCTGAACAATCCTGAAGCAGGGTACATCTGGCAGTCTGGGTTTCTCCCAAAGAATCTTGGGAATTACAGTCTTGTGGAGCTCCTGACACTATATCTTCCACTGAATGGGAAACATGACAGGACAGAACTGCCCTGGTTTAAGAAGTATAGTACAAAATCCTTATATGACACTCCCATTTGGATGTGGTAATTTTTTGCAATAACATTGCGTGTCTGTAAGTGATTGCATGAGGCAAATTGAAGAACAGAATCTTCCATTTCATTTCACTCAGTATATCTATATCCTGCCTTTCTTCTGTCACGGAATTCAAGAAGACATATATGGCATTTCCAGGCATTTTCCACTCAGATACTTGCTAGACTCTCTACACCAGGGGTTGTCAACCTGGTCCCTACCGCCCACTAGTGGGCATTTCAGGATTCTAGGTGGGCGGCAGGGGGTTCTACAGCACAAGCGGAATCCTCCTTCCATTGAGCACTGGTGGGAGGTAAGGAAATTTTACCATCAAGAAAGATGCATTAGTGGGCAGAAGGTATAAAAAGGTTGACTACCCCTGCTCTACACTGACCTAACCTGCTTCCCATCAGCCCTCAGACCATTCCGTGGGTTAGAAATCAAGATAACATTCTAATTTTGTCCACCTAACCGTTGAAGGTATCGACTTAGGATGTCATCAACTTCTTGAAGTCAATAGCAAGTGCATTAAAACAATGAATAGGGTAGAGAAAGTAGATATTGACAAAGACAGCCCATCCAGTTTTGCCACCTGAGGTGAAACAGGAATTGCTATCTCCTGTCTCACAGCCCACCACGATCCCACCCAACTACTGCCGCTTCTGCACCCCGCATCCCACCCCTGCCACCACTGGAACACCCTGGCGCTCATGGAACTTGACGATAGCGTGGGCATTCCACAAAGCATTGCCACTCAACTTCTCCTCTCAGGCGCAGGGAAACCAAGCAACAACGTGGGATGCAGGAACACCCTAGCTCTGGCCAAACCCAGCAGGAGTCAGGGCTTTTGCACGCCATTGCTGCTCATCTGCTCCACCTCAGGGGTGAGAAAGACAAGTGTCAATGCCATGTGACAGAATGCCTCCCTCTCACCAGTGAGTGGGAGGTATTCTGGCATCAAAGGCAACAGTTGGGCAAGCAGAGCACTGCCTCTTGCACTTTCACCACCTGAAGTGAGAGCTTTAGCTTGCTTCATAAGCGGGCCAGTTCTGGATATACAGATGTTTTTCTCCACTCTACAATACCAGAATTCAGGGCCATCCAATGACACTGAATGAAGAAGAGTCAGGGCAGTCGGGCAACAGAGAGTACTTCTTCACACAGCACATAGTTTAACTATGGAATTCACTTCCAGAAGAGGCAGTGGTGGTCACCAACTTGGATGGCTTTAAAAGAAGATTAGAAAAATTCATGGCGGATGAGGCTATCAATGGCTAAGATGGCCATGTTCAAACTTCATAGTCAGAGGCAGCCTGCCTCTGAAAGGCAGTTGCTGGGAATCACAGGTGGGGAGAGTGCTGTTGCTTGTGGGTTCCCCATGGGCATCTGCTTGGCCACTGTGAAAACATGTGGACCTTTGCCTTGATCCAGTAGGCTCTGACGTTCTCAGAGCCACTCCCCCTTTTATCCTAGGTGTGAAATATTACAATCACACCTTGTAGCCATTACAGCCTTATCCTCCACAAATTCCTCAAATTCTTTTCCATAGTTGTCTAAGTTTACATTTACATTTGATTGGTAGTGGATTTCACAACACATGGTAGTGAATTTCACAACAAAATAGAAATTCTCTGCCAACACATTTTCAGTAACCTCAGTGAAGAAGAGCCGACACAGTAATCTGTGTAGTTTGTGGGATTTCCCCAGTTTACAGAGGGCTATAAACGGGGGGTTCTAATCACCACCTCAATCCAGACACCTACCTTGAGGGATGATCCCAACCAACAAGTGGCTCAGCAGTTCCTAGCTAGCCTTCACCAACCAAGATGGAAGATGGACCTTTCACAACTCTGAGCAATGTAAGATTTAATTTGTATCCAGAAATAAATCACCAGTGAATACTTCTGCCATTGGGACTCTTCAGCTAATGCATCTGAATGACCCTTAGTTCAGTCTATTAACACCTCTGCCAATGTGGCAGGACAATTTCCTGCCTGCCCATTTTGTACAGGACAGGAATAGGGCTTTAGATGACAGCCACTAATGACCTGAAACCAGGAGGTATTAGCCCTTCAGACTATAACCAACAAGGAGGACAATTATAGCCATTCCGATTAAAATAATTAGAGTCATTCTATTTCATGAGAAAATGAAAATCACTCTGTGTTGCTTCCTAGATGTTTGGGAAAGAAGCAATTCTTCCTGGTTAGAAATTGGCACATTTCAATTGGAAAAATAAACCAATCAAATGTATATAATATCCTATCAAAATACTTTAAATATTTTGCTCACCAAAGTTTTTGGGTGGGCTATAATATGTTAAACCCCAGATCTCACAAAGAGCGGGTGTTCACTTACAACAGTTACCAAGGCTGCTGTCTTAGCCCTACTGATCTGGGAGCAAGCTTCACTGAATTCAGTAGGACTGACTTCTGAGTAGACATGGTTAGGATTGTGTTTGAAGTGCTATACAGTGATTACAGAAGTTAGTCCCCTGCTCACAGTCTCACAATTTAAAAAACACAATACAAAATTGGAAAGGAATGAGGAGGGTAGAGGTGAGCATGCAAATTCAGGTACCAATTCTTGAAAATTACATAATCTCCACAGTGTCATCTGATCCAGGCAGCCAGCAGCACAACCAAGAAGTCCTTAGTCCTCTGGACTATAGTTTAAGCTAGTTCCTTTAAGTCCTGCAGCTCTGGAACATGTAAATATCACTGCTTCAAGCTCTCTCACTCTCCAATTTCTGGGAGACCATTCTCCTAACACTTCGTTCTACCCTCACATAGCCCAATCCCATGACATTTACCTCTTGAGTTTGCCTTGTTGCATTTAGGCCCCCATTACAGCTTACAGGATCTCTGGCACCTGCACCTCTCCTTATATGACAGCTACAGACCACTGCACTCCTCCATCAACAGAATTAGTCAAAGGAGCTCTTGGTTCAGGCCAGGCCTTATCTGTGTAGCCTGTATACATGTAGAGCCCTATTGCCTTTGCATGCCAACTAACAGATTTGTTTTCTATTAAGTACAAGCTGCTGATTCTCTTGATGATTTCTCACTCTTCTGAGTGAAAAAGGTAACAGCCTCATGGTGTGTTGTGACTCCAGGAGCTGTTTTAAAAAAGAAAACATGCTTCAGTGTGTGTTTGCATTTCACTTATGATCAGGAACACCTGTGCTGAGTTAAGCATGGACCTCTCCTTCAGGATTAGCATGGACTGAAGTAGCCAATGCATTGTGGGGTTTGAGAGACAGACATACACTGCATGGCCACTTCACACGTGCCCTTCAGAATGATGGTTGCTGCTACTCTTGTTGCAGATAGAGCATATCAGGGAGCACCCTTCCAATCACTGCATCTCCAGGTCAAGAAAATCTTAATTGCCTAAAGCTTTGCCTGTCATGCACCTGCCTTTAAAGGAACATAGCCACAGTCAGGAACAAAACTGGAAACCTTAATAATTGTTGAAGAAACTAATAGCTGAGCTATGGATCATGCTTTTGGCTGAGGAAATTGAGTTATATTCAAGCAAAATTATTAGCTAACATCACCATCGCATCTATGTTCCATAAGGTGGCTGGCATACATGGCCCCCTCGTTTTTTATCACCTCAATCTATGAGGTAGGTGAGACTGAAACTGATGGTCCCAAGGCAGTGGCGTAGCGTGGGGGGTGCATGGGGGGCCGGCCGCACCGGGCACAACATCGGGGGGGGGCGCTCGCACTCGCAGCTCTCTGCCCCCGCTAAAATCCACGGGTTAGGGGGCGCAAATTACTTGCCTTGCCCCGGGTGCTGACAACCCACCCTACGCCACTGTCCCAAGGTCAGTCAGTGAGTTTCAGAGCTGAGTGGGGCTTTGAAACTGGGTTTTACCAGTCCTCTCTCAAATCCAAGGATGGGAAACCTCTAGTCTAGTCCTCCAGATGTTGCTGGATCACAACTCCCATTGTTCCAGACCACTGGCTATGCTGGCTGCAGCTGATAGAAGCTGGAGTCACTGTTTCCCCATGACTGCTCTAACCACTACACCACACATAATTGGGGCAAGTCTTTACAGGGCCGGCATCCCTGCTCACCAAAACACGCTGCCTTCAACTGATGTGTGAATAAGTACACATTAGACAGGTATAACACCCCCCCTCTCCATACTAGGGGGAAGCTGCTCCTGATGAATTCTTGCCTGCCATGCCCCTCTTTAGCTGCCAGATCTCTAAATATGTTTACCAGAACTTGAGAGTTCAGTGGAGCTTACTTGCAAGTAAACATGCTTTGAAAATTGCAGCCTGAAAGGCCCAGAGCCTCTGTCAGGGTGGACCCTTTTCTCCCAGGGGACTTAATCACAGCAGCCTCCCCTAAGAGCCTTCCAGCACGAGACTCTTCCATGGGGAGCGGCGCGTTTACTTGATAGAGTCTCCGCCGCTGGCTGCCTGCTCGCTGCTGTCAACAGAACCTGGAGCCCCACCTGGCACCTTACCTGGCGGGATGCTGGTGCTGATTGCAGCATCCGCAGCAGCATCCTTGGAGGAGGCGCGCTCCTGCTCCCTTGCCCTGGCCGCAGCATCTCTCCCCGGCTCGAGCGGCCGAACGACCCCCTCCTTGTGACATCACAAATCGGGCCGCGCCGGCTGTTCCACTCCGACCCCGGGGCGGGGGGCGGAGCGGGCGGGCGAGTGACTCATGGATTCCGAGCGGGGCCGGCTCCTCCCCGGCCAGCCCCTTCCCAGCCCCTCCACATGGGCTCCCTCGCCGGCCTCCTCCAGTCGCGGAGGGGGTGGAGTTGCTGGCGCAGGCTGCGCTCGCCTTCCTTCCGCTTTCCCAACTCGCCCGCCGCCGCCGCGCACCTGAAGAGAGCCGCGCTGTGGCCGGGCTGCCTCCGGGGCATGGAGGAAGGAGTGGACGAGGACGAGCAGCAGAAGCAGCAGCAGCCGCCGCCGCCACCACCACCGCCGCGCGTCTCCACCAGCTACCGGGCCATCCAGCGTGTCGGCATTGCGGTGGATGAGACCAACGTCCTGCCGGGGGCTCTGCAGCTGATCCGAAAGCTGAGACCACAATGGGAGACCGAGCGAGTTAAGACCAAGGTACCGAACGCCAGAAGAGCACGGAGTTTTCTGGCCAAAGAAAGAAAGAAAGAAAGAAACCCAAACACTCTCTCTCCTCGTGGTAGCTGGGGGTGTGACGCTTGGGTTTGGAGGGGCGACTGGGGCGGGAGGCTTGGCACAAAGGGCACTTCAGCCCCCAGCCTGAATTTGGAACATTCAACAGGTCGAGGCTGGTTTGGGGATGCGAACCATTCGGTAGTAGGATGGAGCCGGCATTGTTCTCCCTTATGGGTAACAAGATCATTTGACGGAGGTTAGCCCTTGCCAGAACCACCCCAATGCTGCCTTATTATAGTCACCTCACTCTTTCCGTGCATGGTTCGGGGTCAAGCAAGAATTAGAATCCTTGTCAATAGTTGGGAGTACGAAAGGAGGCACACATGGATCCTAAGGCTGCAGTCTTGAATCTGTCATTCTGCCCTTCCTGGTTTCTAAACACAAGGTGGAACTTCCCGTACCCCTCAAAAAATGCTCTGAGTGGTTATAATGAATTGGTCCCCAGGTGACACACCCTGTACTCAGAGCATCCCCTTGAAGACCACTTAGTGAGAGGCTCATGCAGGAGGCAGTGGGTGATCCAGTTCTTGGAGCAGAGGGATCTGGCAGTCGCTGTCTGTGTCTGCCCAGGCCAAGGAAATTCTGACTCAGTTTTCACATCTGTAATTCAGAAATGGAATGAACTGCCCTGTTTCCCAGTTGTGGGGCATGACTCCATAGGTGGAAAAGACAATCCTATAGAGCCCCAGGGCATGGCTAGGTATAAACATTTAGGAAGCTTCCCTTTGCATTATAATATAGGCTGGGATGAACTCAAATGGGATTCCTGCAAGAAGCATTTCCTGTCCTTCCAAATGAAACAAGATTCCAAGGAGCTGCCTGGCCCTTTTACAGCTTTGAGATTCCCCCCAACAGGAGAGTCTGTAGAGAATAAAATTCCTGAAGGAATTCCACTGGAGTTCACGCCAGCCTATATTGTAATGCAAACATTTAGCTTCCAAAAATATTCATAGGTAGCCATGCACTGGTTTTGTATTTTCTTCCAGGTGGAAAAAATATTTACCCTACCATTCTGAAGAAGTGTGCATGCACACGAAAGCTCATACCAAGAACTAACTTAGTTGGTCTTCAAGGTGCTACTGTAAGGAATTTTTTTTATTTTGACTATGGCAGACCAACACATCTGTAACCTACCATTCCCTGTTTATGCTCTGTTGGTTCTCAGGGGAACATACAGTCCCTGGCTCAAAGAATATAATGGTGCATGCTTCCTCCATGTCCACAAGTGCAACTTTGTTCAGGTGAACCTAGTGACTCCCATCACTTTCCCTGAATAAAATTGGGATGCTGGGCAATCTGCTCTGGTGAAAATGGGAAAGCTGTGTTCATTTCATTTGACACACCTTCTGAAGAAGCAGGGCAGGGCAATACCTCACTAACATCATGCTCTGGTGTGCTTTCATGAGGGCTTTGATCATCCCCCAATCTCTTAGGCAAGGAGTTTACGTACTTCAAAGTGTGTTTGCACCTGTCTTTTCAAAAGAACAGGAGTTTATTCCCATATTCCTGAAGTGTAGTTGAATGTCATGGTTGTGCCCCCCGCTTCAGTGAGGCACAGAGAAACTCTGTTCCTCTTTGCTTTGCCTTTCTGCTGAGAAGAAAATTAGCAGCTATTCAGTATTCCCTTGTGTAGCGTAAGGGTGGATCTTTCTGCCAAACTGTTTCTGCCCAAGGGTGAGGCAGAAGAGTGAGAGCCAGTGTCATGTAGTGGTTAGAGTATTGTGTTTCCAGGACCTGGGGGACCAAACTTCAAATCCCCACTTAGCCCTAAAGCTCACTGGGTTATCTTGTGCTACTCACTGTCTCTCAGCTTACCCAACCTTACAGGGTTGTTGTGAGGCTGCGCTCCTTGGAGGAAAGGTGGGATGTAAAGGCAGTAAAAAAAATAAGCAATATTCAGCACTTTGCTTTCTATCTTTCAAGTAGTGGCAGGCAAACACACTTTGGAATTGTGGCTAGCCAATTGAGGCATTTCCCAGCTCAGTTCCAGAAATGTAAAAACTCCCCCCCCCACACACACACACTCCCTGAGTCCTGCCCCGCTAGCCCTTCCCTTTCAGTCTACCTGGTGGCAATGGTCATAAGCTGCAAGTCTTGCTGAGAGGCCTCCATTTCCCAATATACTTGGGACATGGGCTGTTGTTGTTACTGCATTCACAATGCCATGGGGCTGGGAGAGACACACCCTTTGTATATTGTAATCTGAGCTGAAGAAGAATTGTGTGTGTTTATGTGAATCATGCCCACTTTGCAAATGACGTGAGCATTTGTATCTGAACAGTTTCATATCCTGGACCAGGTCATTGCAGACTTCCAGGATGTCCCTGCTAACTTTCATGCATCTGACTGGAAAGAGATCTTAACTGTCACTCTGGCTTCCTGCCCCAATATAATATCAAAAAGAAATTGGGTCATGTGTTTTTTGGTCTTCCGCCTTTTTGACATAATTTTGCTAGCGGTTTCATGGCAGATTCTGACATGCAGCTGCTCTTCATTGCAGCCCCCACTGCCCCACCCATTCTAAGACTATGGTTTGCATATGAACTTAGTGCAGGCATCGTGGCTCAGTGTCAAGCGAGCTTTCCTCCTTTACTTTCCCCCTTCATTTTCCCCCTCCAACACACCTTTGCTTAATATCCAGCCTAATCGAAGAGTTCTGACTGGCTCAGAAGCTAACATGTTATTTTGTTGACACATTTTGTGTCTCAATAAAGAGATACTTGATTTTTTCTCCCCCAAAGTGGCAGTTTAACCCTTTGCCGTGCATGCTAACCTTTTTCTTTGCTGAGGGCTTGTTTGGTGGCTTTCTGTTTGAGAAAAGCTTATATATTTGACATACAGAGGATTGGCAAATAGTACTCCAGGAGGCGACATCATCATCCACTCTGTGTAATGAGTGCTGGGGTTTCATCCCTGCTTTGCTACACCACTGTTGAGGGTGCTGATTAGAGAACCAGTGTAGTATAGTGGTTAGGAAGCCCACGGTTCAAATCTCCACCCGACCATGAAATCCACTGGGGTAACCTTGAACCAGTCCCTGTCTCTCAGCTTAGGTTGTTGTGAGGGAGGAAATGGAGCTAGTAGGAGCTGTGGCTGCTTCCTTCTGCTCCTTGGAGGAGAAGCGGGGTATAAATAAAGGAAGGAAATAAATACCAATTAAAAGAAAGTTCACCAAGATGCAAATGGGTACAGACATCCAGATTTACTATTACTGCCTCTGAGGCTCTGCAGGGCAGCAGAGGAAGCACTGCAGCTGCAGCCCCAGCCACTTATGGCATCAGAAGGGGAACGCAGGCAGATTGAGCCTGATCCCTGTGCCAGCTCCAGGCTGGCACAGTAATCAGGCCCTGTGGTGGTTGGTGCAGGCTGTGAGAGCTTGGGATCAAACCAATCTTAGTTTGGCTAAGTCACACCCTGTCCATTTGGGGGCCTTCTGCTAGTCTCCACTGGTAGGAATACCACTGACACACTTTCTGCCCCCCTGCCCATTTGGCAGGTTGGCATCACTCTGTCAGCAGTAGCTGGAGAGAGGCCAGCTGAGCAGGCAGAAGCAGGGAGAGGGATGTTTCCTCTCAGTCCAGACCCCCAAAACAGCATAAGGGACAACAGTTGCATTGCCACCTAATATTCAGCCCCGTCTTGGTGAAAGAGTGCAATGAGACCAATTCCATCCATAAAGGGCCCAAAGGCAATCTGTGCAGGCCATTCCCTTCTCTGTGCACCCCTCAAAAAGGATAAGGTAACCTCAAATGTGTATTTGGAGAGTTCCCACAAATGGAAAGGATAACGTGGGTTTGAAAGGAAGAGAGACGGATCTGTTATATTTGTTTGCATGCCCAATTTGGCCGGTTGCCTTCAGCAAGCAGATTCCCAGGAAGTGTGGGGAGTCAGTGACAGAAGGATCATTACAAATTTATAAATTGTCAGGTGTAATCAAACAGAAGAAGCTGTGTGAAAATGAATGGTAAAGGTCATCTGCAAACAGTCGGGAAAGAATGAGGCTTCAAATGATGCTGCAAGCTCTCTGGGGCAGAGATTCTGTCTGTATGTTATAGGGTTGCTTAGTTTATAGGGGAAGGGACATAGGAGCCCAACCCCCTTACCTTATGTGACAGTCCTCTTAGGGACTGTTTTGGAAAGCTACAAGGGAGCTTTACTTTGACTGAAATTAGCAAATGGAGCTTGAGGATATTTCCTGTATTTTCCTCCATAATTTGAGCTTGTTGCTTGACATACCTGTATACATAGAACACCCAGATCCTGACATCCAAAGCAGTGCTAGGCAACTTGTTCCCTTAGCACAGGGATTTATGTTTGCACAATGGAACTTTCTCCCCTTTTGATGTCCCCTAAATCTGTTCTGGGGTTGCTCCCGAACCCTCTGAGGCAGATTTGGGGAGGGCAGGAGACACATGTAGGGGGAGGAGAGGGGAAGTTCCATTGCACAAGTGTAAATCTTGGTGCTGATAGAAAGAGTGCATTGGATGTTACCCATGATCTCGCCTCGTCACACCTAGGATATGTTGAAGAGACTGGAGGAGTGCCTCTGCTGCAAGCTGCTGCATAGTTTTGGGTTGCTGGGAAAGGGTTTTGCCCACTCCCTCATCTTGGGGAAAGCAGTATGGAACCAGCCTTCTGCTTCTACTTACCTGCATCTTTGACTGACCACAGTTCTTGCTTCATCAAGCTTGGGAGGAGGAACAGGTTTGCAAAAGTCCCTCCCCTTGCTTGCCCTTCTGGCCATTGCTCATACCACTGCCATGGGTGGTACAGCATGCTAGGTCCACTTCTCCAGATCTGGCCCAGTGCTATGGCACCAGCAAGGACCCTAAAGATACTGGGGGGGGGGGGGTGTGCAGGTTACACAACGAAGTGGGTCCTATTTGCAGAGGGTTATTGAGGATTAACCATTAAGCAGCTAAAATTCACACCATGGAATGCAAGGAAAGTGTTGTGGGGATAAATGCCAGTAATCCTATTAAGGTCCACAGGAAATATCCTCCATAAGCTTTATAGCAAAAATAAAGAATAAAAATTGAAAGCACAACCAAAGTTCATGTCATCAGCATGGAGGCAACATAGAAATACAGTTGCAAAAATATGTGGAGAGGTGGCTGCTTGAGGCATTCTTTTGGCAAGGAACTGCTCTCCCCTTCCTCCACCCTGATCTTTTTAGATGGAAACTGCCACTGCTTCCCAATAATGATCAGACTTAAGGTCTTCCCAACGTAGCCCAGCTCCCTTCTCCTGGCTGAAGCCCTGCCTATTTCTTAGCATCCTGGGATGTGGAGAAGACACAAGCAGCTTTTTCATATATTGTGCGTCTGAGGACTGACTGAACCCAGGCAGGATATGAAAACAGGTCAAACCTTTATGAGCTTGGATCAAGGTAAACCCAGATCCCTGTGCGCAGTTCACTAAGGCCAAAGCAGATGCATGTATAGATGTGCTGAAAGTACTGAGGATCTAATGCTGCCCTGTTAGAAATGACCTCATGAGCATGTGCAAAGGAGCACAGAGGGCACACACAAGTCCAAGAGCTTGTTTTTTGAGCCTGGGAAAAGGGAGAATTCCATATGCTGAGGCAGGCAGCCAAGCACCAGGGAGAAGGCAAAACAAAACCCTCTGTCCATCTGTGAGGAGCCGTCAAAGCAACGAGGGACGCGTCCTCATCAGAGACATCTCCATTGATCAGGCCCTCCCAACGCCACACATCTCACAGCTTGTTTATGTCTTTGGGTCCTAAGTTGTTCAGCACCAAACTTGTTGCACTAATTCAGGGGTGTTTCTCTGAATTGGGGAGGCATTTGCCCAGTCTGTCAAGTGTTCCACCAGTTCATCTGTTCTTTCATTTCAATTCAAAATGATCCTCAAGGTGGCATGCAATAAAAATAAATCAAATGCAATTACCCTTGGGCTCCTTCTACCCTCTTCGGCATGGCTCTTAAACCAGTAAACACTCCCTTCCCAAGTGCCCCAGATCTTATTAAGTCACATCAACCTTTTATCCTATTGCAGTCCCCTGAGTGTTGGAAGTTTATTTATCAAATGCAACTTTTGTGCCACTTGACTTGAAAATAAAAAGAAGAAAGTCCAAAGCAGTTGGATGCTCCTTTGTTTGGCTTCACACTCCTTACTCCCTGGAAGATGACTGTGACCAGTCTTTACATTGTCCTGGGGCAGTGAGGGTGTGGCCAGGTGGAGCACCTGTGCTCCAGGTGAGCCGCTGACCAAAGGCTTTTGGTGCTTCAGGGAAATAAAATTCAGAGGCGGTCCAAACAAAAGCTTCTGTAGTTGTTAACTATTTTATTTATAATGTCAGTATCAATTCAAACCATAAAGCATACACACACACACATGATTTACTCTCCACCCTCTTCTTCCCCCAACTGCTGCCCTACAAATGTTTTAGACTACAACTCCCATCATCCCTGACCAAGCTGACTGGGAACATCTGGAAGACAACAGGCTGCCTGCCCTACAGTGATGCTTTCCTCACAACTTAGGCACTTTTTCCTTTACATTGCACAGCTTTGCTTTCCCACCATGATTTCATGGAGCTTGTATCCCAAGGGTTGTTTAAAATAATCCTTCATGACCACAATTCTGCTTTTGCAGAGATTTCCCTCATGCAGGTCAAACAGAGATGTCCACAGTCCCACTTTGTACTTGCTGTGAGCTGTTAGGACAGTCCACTCAGCACTGGCACAATGCAGTGCCTGGGCAAGGGGGGAAAGCGACTGGGCATATGCAGAGTGGTTATGAAATCTGGCTTCTTCATGGATCCACTTTTCTTTTCCCAGCACAGGAACTTACCGTATTTTTCGCACCATTGGACGCACCGGACAATAGGACGCACTTTGTTTTAGAGGGGGGAGAACAAGAAAAAAAAAATCTCCCCCTCTCTGCCCAGCACCCCTTCAGTGAAGCGGCAGGAGAGGCTGCACAGAGAGGGGGAGAACTTTCCCCCTCTTGTTTTCCTGCTCTAAAACAAGGTGCCGTTTAAGGTGCGTTCAGGCGGCTACCTTGGAAGCCTGGAGAGCGAGAGGGGTCAGCGTGCACTGACCCCTCTCGCTCTCCAGGCTTCAGGTTCCTTTAGACCTGCTCTTTGGGGCTGGCGGGGGGAAGCCCACCACCAGCCCCAAAGAGCAGGTCAGAGAGCAGCGGGCGCGCTCTCCCGGCTGGGGAGGTGACGCGCGGCTATAGAGGCTCCTGCCGTAGCTGCACGTCACCTCTCCAGCCGGGAGAGGGTCGCGGGGTGCTTCTTTAGCCCCGCGCGCGCTCTCCCGGCTGGAGAGGTGACGTGGGGCTGTAGAGCATCCTGCCATAGCTGCGCGTCACCTCTCCAGCTGGGAGAGGGTCGCGGGGGGGGCTGTTTTAGCCCCCCGCGCGCTCTCCTGGCTGGAGAGGTGACGCGCGGCTATAGAGGATCCTGCCATAGCTGCGCGTCACCTCTCCAGCTGGGAGAGGGTCGCAGGGGGGGCTGTTTTAGCCCCGCGCGCGCTCTCCTGGCTGGGGAGGTGACGCGCGGCTATAGAGGCTCCTGCCATAGCTGCACGTTGCCTCTCCAGCTGGGAGAGGGTCGCGGGGGGGCTGTTTTAGCCCCCCCCCTGCGCGCTCTCCTGGCTGGGGAGGTGACGCGCAGCTATAGAGGATCCTGCCATAGCTGTGCGTCACCTCTCCAGCCGTGAGAGGGTCGCGGGGCTACGGCGTCTTCGCTCCATAGGACGCACACACATTTCCCCTTCATTTTTGAAGGGGAAAAAGTGCGTCCTATAGAGCGAAAAATACGGTAATCTAAATTGATGCTCAGATGCAGTAAGCCTTGGTGCCCTTCTAAAACCAGGCTGGATTACAAGTCTTTTGAACCTATTTATCATTTTTTTAATTGGTCCACCCAGTTATAATATTAGAATCAGACTTGCATCATCTCTGTTGTCATCAGAGTACAACTGCTCCTCACTGCGATATCCTAAAATCCATCTTTTCTTTCATCTGGTACTACAGCACTACTCAAGCATGTGACATCAGCATCTCATTTCCACCCTTTTCGTATAGCAGCTCCTTTGCTGACTCTCATGCATACTAAAAAGTATCTAAGAGAGATTCCTTATTCCAAAGAGTTCACATCACAAATCTGCCTCTTACTGTGGCTGAGCCCTGCCAACCTGATTTCTCTTTTCCCACTGCCCTTTGCATTTAGCTATTTTTTATCTTCCTCTCCCATTTTATCCTCACGACAACCCTGTGAGGTTGGTACAGCAGAGAAAGAGGAGAGAGAGAGAGACTGGCGTAAGGTTGCCCAGCTAAGTGGTTGCCCACTGTGTTGGTTTCCGGCACACAACCTGAACAAGATGCTTGCTGATGAATAGTGTAAATGAGCTGTCCTGAGGCATGATTTCTGATGCCATTATTTCTAGATATGATCGTCTTCCTAATACCGTACCTATACATACAGGTTTGCAATTTCAGAAGACTGTTTTGCACTGCATTTTATTTCATTTCATTTCATTTCATATGACGGTTATTGGAGGTGAACTTGCTTAAAAAGTGAAATTTAAGAAAATATCTAATGAAACGACAGCATAGGAAAGTGGTAATTGCTTCTTTTTGAATTTTATTCTATCTACCCAGAGCTTGAGGATCAAATGCACACAATTGTGGAAAGACAAGACATACAGGGAGAACTTTTGAATGGTGGAACCAAGCAAAGTTGAAGAAGTGGCTGGTGTGGTGGGGTGGCCACGTAGTTGCCTTGGCAGGGCTGCCACATGGATGGTGGTGGCTCTGTTGGTGCAATTGCACTGCCCTGACCTCACCACTGCCCTGCTCCATTCCAAGCCCCATCCCGGTAAACAGCAGTAATGGCCGTGTTTGGAAGGATGGGTCTGTCGTACCACATGCCCCACTTCTAAATAGATGATCAGTAGCATTATTTGTTTCAGAATCTGTGGCTCCGCAAACAATTTCTAGATATCAATGACAGTAAAGTTGATGAAGGATCTGGTTGCCTCATGTATCACATTTTTTCATATGTGAAACTGAGAGCTACATATTCTTTCCATGCACTTTTGGCAAAGCAAACACAAGTGTCATTCTTCACAAAACATGGAGTCTGTACTTTATTCCTATTCGTAGAAAAAGAATAATACTTAATAAAAATAAGAACAATACTTGGCCTTTTTATTTAGCATTATAGGCTATTAAATAGGTTTTCTTTTCATGATGAGTAGTATCCGACTAAATATTTGTGCTAGTGCATTTGCAATGTCAGGATTGGGTTCGTTTATTGTTTTGTTAAGAATTATGCTTGGTGCTGTAATGAAACGGACTCTGGGCCCCCCAAAATTGTGTCATAATAAATATGTATTTACGGTGCCACCCCTTTGTCGTTGTTGCTGCCATAGACCAGCACAGCTACCCCTCTAGACACTGCTGCACCATGACTTAACCACTTCCTCTCTATCTATTCCTCACTCAGCTCTTCACTGAAGGCATCACCAACAAGCTCATGGCTTGCTTCACAGCTGAGAACATGGGGGATGCGGTCCTGGTGAGGGTCTATGGCAGGAAGACAGAGCTTATTGTGGACCGTGCTAATGAGCTGAGGAATTTCCAAGTGCTTCAAGACCACAGCTGTGCCCCTAGTCTCTATTGCACCTTCGAAAATGGCTATTGCTATGAGTTCATGCCAGGGAAGGCCTTGGGACCAGAACATATACGACAGCCAAATATATTCAGGTGTGTGTGTGTGGAATGGGAGGTGGGGGGGTTGTGTATTTCCTACTCTAAACAGAGGCCTATTGCTTCTCTGTCAGAAAGAGTTCCTACACTGGTGGACATACGAAGTGTTTTGTGGGTGCTTTGAGTCATGGTTTGGTTTAGCATATTACCCAAACCCAGACTTGTGGCTTAGCTTTCCAACCATGAGCTGCAACCAGGGTTTATTCTAAGGTTTACAGCTTGTAGTTCATCTAGGAGAACTAAACTACAAGCCTGGGTAACTGACCAAACTAGCTGTGACCAAAGGTGGGTCTTTCTATTGAAGAAACACAAGATCTGGCAGTAGCCTTGACCAGAGAGAAATCGGTGACACATCATGAGTTTTGTGTCCTTTGGCTGACCTCACAGACAGAGGAGAGGACCAGGGGGAAGTAATAATTCTATGATATAGTAGCATCCTGTTTTTTCTCACATAGCTGTCACAGTGTGGATATGCTGAACATCAATGAATGGTGAAAGGGAACTTACATATTCTTGCTGAGTTTCCTGGAAATATAGTAAGCTTGAGCCAGCAGAGCAAGAAACTTCCCCTCCTTGACACATTCAGCAAAGTCTTGTATCCAGAAGGTGATTGGACTTTTGTAGATTTAGAATTGACAGAAATCTAGGGAATTGCACACTTTGGGAACCAAGAATTATTCTCCCACTTTGCCTCCATTTAATAAGAAATGCAACTCCACTGGCAGGCAAAGAAGACTGAAGGCATCAGGGAAATTACTGTCAGTTTGAGCCATGTTAATGGCAATTTCACATGGTTTATAGACCACAAGAGGTATGACTTTTCACTGTACAGATCCCCTGTAGGTAGGTAAGTGGTGTAATGTCTAATTGTATCATGGATTATCCAGTTTGACAGTGAACCAATAGCGCAGAGTCTCAGTTGCCCACAATCTAGGCTTAGAGGTAGCAACATGTTTGAAATCAGAATAAGCAGTCAGTAGAATTCCTGTGATAGCTTAACCGGAGGAGAATTGTTAATATGTGAAAGGCACCCTTTGTTCATTATTCCCTAGGAATGGAACTACAAATCTTACCCTAAACTTGAGCGATGCTCTTCTTTCGCAAAAAAAAGAAAAGAAAGAAAAGTGAAATCTTTGTTGTTATGACCCTGTGCTATAGTGGGTTGGATCCAGGCTTATTCATGCTTAGAGCAGCCCCATGGAGATCAATAGGAGTTGGTAGTCATGACTAACTGAAGACCCATTGATTTCAATAGGCCTACTCTCAGCCAGCGGCATAGCTAGCTGCTCAGGTGCCCGGTGCTACATGTGCGTCCTGCAGCTGGGGGCGGAGCGAGCCACCCGTGGGGGCGGGACGAGCCAAGGCAGGGCACGCTGCGTGGAGCCTTTCTGCAGCCTCCCTCTCAGCTGTAGGGCAGCTGAGGCGGTGGGCAGACGCAAGCCCCACGCTGGTTGAAAAAGCAACATGGAGCTTGCAGGCAATCTGCCCACCGCCTCCCCCTAAGGAGAGACATGTGGCTCAGGCATGCTGCAGGCCCTGCGGTGTGGTGCCCAGTGGCCCCCACCTCACCTAGCTACCAGTGGCATTGGAAGAGGGGTACAGTGGGTGTAGGAGTTGTTTTTTTTAAAAAAAAGTGTCATGAGCCCAATTTTTTAAAATTTATTTTAAAAACACGTTGCTGTTGTTGTTTAGTTGTGTCCAACTCTTCGTGACCCCATGGACCAGGCACGCCAGACACATATTTTGGCCATTTTGTCACACCCCCCTCAGTGATGACACATGGGGCGGACCGCACCCTTTGCACCCCTCCTCCTACGCCACTGCTCTCAGCATGACTAAGTCTGGCTCCAACTCAGTGTTCTGTTTCTGAGAAGTCACTAGACTAGCCTTTGCCAATTTGATGCCTTCCAAATGTTTTGGACCACAGCTCCCATCAGCCTCAGACAGTGGTCGGGGATGATGACATATGTTGTCCAGCAACATCTGGAGGGCACAAGGTTTAGGAAGCACTTTTAAAGTTAAGATACCAAATTACATGAAGTTGAATTCACACGCCAGACTGGATTTTAAGTGGGTGTTTGGCTGCAAGTTTTTATCCAGGGTTTGCTGTTTTCTAGAGGCTGCCATAGCTTCCATTAAAAGCAGTGTGTGGCCACTGAACAACTCTACTTTTGTGATTTATTTTAGGCTAGTAGCCCATGAAATGGCTAAAATGCACAGGATTCACACCAATGGAAGCCTTCCCAAGCCTTGCCTATGGCATAGACTGCACAAGTACTTTAACATTGTGAAAACAGAGTTTCCAAGAAAGGCATCTAATTCTGGGTAAGGAAATCAAGAGTTAATCTCTAATAAAGGTATTCATTATCCGGTAGCTTTGGCCTGCTATGTTGTAGTTATTTCAAACATACGACACAAGAACTGGAATAGAGAGAACTCACTGGAACTAATTTTAAGAACACAAACACAGAGCAGAGTGGCAAAGTCGTAAATAGATCCTAGACTTTGCCACTAAAACTTCACAGCCAAAAGGATGCAACTAATGGTTCTTGCAGCTATAAACTATAAAGGGGGAGACAATTCTGCTTGGTTTCAAAAACTAAGCCTATTCAACACCCACTGTCAGGGTGGGTGTCAGGAACAAGTCAGCAATAACGCACAAGGTGTCAGTAGAATTAACTCTTTATCCCAAAGCTCTCTAAGTCTCCTCCCCCTAGTCCTTCCTAAGCAATCTGAGACTCTGACACCTTGTCTGACTCTCCTACGCCCTTTTCATACCTCTGCAGGCTCTGGGAGACCTATGGGGAGGGGAGCTGGTCACAACAATAGGAAGAGACCCTCCCGCTTCTTCAGAAGCCTATTCATCATTTGGTTTGAGTCTAAGTAGCTAAACCACAGGTTTTCCAAATGTTGGGGGTGTCATGGACTGGCTGGATGCAGAGGAGTGGTGGGAGGCACCAGCTGGGGAACCCCCATGGGGAACCCCTAGGGGAAGAAGGCTCAGAGCCAGGGGATTGGTGGTAGGATGACAATGAAAGGGAGAAGAGGGAACAGACGGGGAGGAGGAGGTGTTGGAAGCTGAAAAGGTAACAGGGTTTAGTGAGCAGGAAGAGAGCAGTCCAGAATCAGAGTATTTCAGGCATGCAGACTTGTCCACCCTTGTGTCATAGTGTGAGGTCACTTGCATTGAATTCTATGGATTGTCCTGTTTGCAGTAACATGTACCATGATGAAACCGAGGTGAATCAAGAGCCTTAAAAAGCTGCTTTCAGGCTGTACTAGCTTATAATCAATCTCTTGAGTGTTTAAATAAATTAAAGAGTGAAGTAAAATAAAGGCAGTTGAGTTCATAAAATAATTTTCTGTTTCTACAAGGAGAACCTCCTTTGATTTCATGCAGACACTGCAAAGAGTCCCTTCGGAGATGATCTGATCCTTCAGAGAGATTTTATGTTAGTAATATCAGTTTAAAGTTTCAGGACCATATAACAATGTTTGTCCAAGTAAAGAAGGTCTACACTAGTAATACAGTCTCATTTTGGTCAATTGGGGGTTTGAAGTTTTACAGCTAGTGATCACTGGCCCTAATACAGGATTCAATTCTAGTAGATCCATTCATCATGCTGGCTGGGGCCAATGGGAGTGGAGCCCAGCAACATATAGGGGACCACAAGTTCTCCATCTCTGTCCTAGGAAAATATTTCTCCAGGATAAGAAAACCCTGTTTTACCAGTTTTAGAAAACTCATCCCTTGCACTAAGAAAGGTTTAGCAACTGCAAGTGGCTTCCTTTTCTTTTCCTTCCTAAGTCTCCATCAGGAAGTGCACATTCCCAGCCTAGAGGTGTTAGAAGAAGAGATTCGGTGGATGAAAGAACATCTCTCCCAGCTTCGATCTCCAATAGTCTTTTGCCACAATGACCTTTTGAGCAAGAACATTATCTACAACAAGGCAGAAGGTTTGTTGCCTAACCAGCAGGTTACCGGGTTGGGGGGGGCGGTCCCACAACTATTTTAAGCTCTGAAATTAAAACAACACTTAAGACAAGCTGCAGTCACAGGAATTGAGTGGGTCCTGAAAACATCTTTTGGAGTAATAAATACTTAATGCTTTGCAAAGCACTCAGGACCTAATAACAAGAAAAAATATCAAAATGCAAATGCCAGAGAAGCTCTCCTGTTTCTTTGAAGAGCCACTGGGGCTAACAGTGTTAATCCTACTCACACTGGACCTGTTGAAAATAATGGACATGACTGCCTTAAGTCCATTAATTCCAGTGGTCCTACTCTGAGTAGAACTTAGTGGGATACAACCCACTCTGCCCAAGAATCCCAACTATTTCTCTCATTGCTTTTTCAGGTCATGTCCGGTTCATAGATTATGAATACACCGGTTACAACTATCAAGCATATGACATTGGGAATCATTTTAACGAATTTGCAGGTGAGTTAAACTCACCTTTGGTGCTGTCTCTGCCTCCCATTCCCTCCCTTCTTCCGTCTCCACTCGCTTTCTCTTCTCATTCTTATTCTTCATGGAAGCAGAAAATAGCCATTCAGTTCCTTTTTACCTGTCTTCAGAGGCATAAGTTGAAGCTTTTTAAAAACTGATTTGCAAATAATCGTATTATTACACACATTATCAAGCACTAGTAATTAAGTTTATGCATGAAAAGGAATTGCCTACCTGCCTACCTGTTATCCAATAAATTTCCCTCCAGAAAACAAGAGAAACATCTTACCATTCCATAGGTCTGAAAGGTCTACGCCATCGAGATGTTCATTCCTTTCCCACACAATCTGTTTTCTTACTAATTTCATAGTAACTCAAACTACCTCTGCTCCTTTAAGGCCTAATGCTTTTGTCTAATATATTAAATTACTGGGACTCACTTATTTAAACTCCTTTCATAATTTTACAGAAGGGCTGTCAAAGAAGTAAAGCAAATCTACACCTTTATTGTTCCCAGAACAGTATAGGGAAGAATTCAGCGTAGCGCTAAGCACATCACTCTGTTAGCGCAAGCATATCTGCTTGCCTGATGCAAAGATCTCCCTTCTCCTTCCTCTGCGTGCAATTCTGGAGTTCCCCTAACACACCCTGAGACCATTTGGGGGAGCCTGATGGGAGGAGGCAGAGAGAAATCCCTGCTGTGCTGTCAAAAGTCCTTGTACAGGTTTTCACCGGTAGGGCTTGCTAACTGAATCCTGCAGGTTATTTGGGTAGGCTGACTGCTCCCTATACTTTGCTAGTTTTATCCTGGATCAAACAATAATGTCAATGCAAAGAGTGCAGCTGTTGCCACATGGTCACCCAGCACTGACATTGCCATCCCTACCCACTAGTAATGGCACAGGGGACCCTTCAGTCTGCATCACCACTTTGCAGCCACACCAACTGTTTCCTCTCCACCACACCTCTTCACAAGTTGCTGTCACTTTTTCCCCTGGCACCGTTGGGCCTGCCCTCACTTAAATATAGTGCACCCACCACACAGAGCACCAGTTACCCAAATTCCTACAAACTACCTCAGATTATCTTGTGGGGGACTTGTGGGGGGGAAAACTTTATAATTTGGAGTCTCGGGCAGGATTTGATCAAATAAACAAGAAAGATTTTATTAAACATTGGAAGTTTATGACACAAAGTGGGTAAAACATAGGATACTTCAGATTCTAATGTTATTCCACATCAGTTCTTTCTCAGTTGTTGCACACCTGTTGCCGCTTAATACTTTGGTTCTTAAACAAGGTGGTATTTTCTGTTAGTTACACACCCCTTTGACAACCCTACTCCTAAGGTACTCCAGGTAACAGACCCAAGGAATCACCACACCCCTCTTAACTGGTTTGGGAGTCTTCTCAATGTAGAAGAATCTCTCCCCTCCTGACTGGAATGAGTCCTCAGTAGACTGTATTCTCACAGCTTCTTCTTTTCCTGGCTCAGCCTCAGCCTCCCAGTTAATTCCTGACCTATTACTCTTACAGGACACCACACACCGTCCTTCACACTAAGCTCAGAGACTCCTTTCTCCAGCTTGTGATATATTCCTCAGAGCGGATGTTTCTATCCAGAACCAACTCTCTCGCCTCTCACTCCCTATCACCTAACCTCTATCCCAACCTATAAACTGTCTCTCAAAATCCTCTCCTTTTCAACCCCCTCTCCTGGAACCCCGGCCAGTCAGAGGCTGCCATTCGTTAACCGTTTGCTGGCAGGGAAAAAGAAAAAGAAACAAAAACCTGCCCAGCAAAAACAAACTTTTCCATCACAGCTGCCTCCGCCATCTTTCTTTCCGGAAGTCGAGTCTTGAATAGTACTGATGCTCTTATGTTACGTGGATGCTCTTTGTGCTAGAAAGTTATGCATCCTCTGTTTTAAAAATGGCAAACTTCTGGCAAACAAGGCTAGCCGTACTAATGTATGGCAAAATTAGTACTTTTGGATTGTTAAAAGATTATTTCCACCCCACCCCCACCCCGTAATTCTGATTCAAAGGATGGATTAGAAGCAAGCTCCTTTGGAAGGACCTTCATGTAATTATCCAGGTCTCTATATTAATTCTCTGCTAACTGAGCTTTTATGTAAGACAGGAAATCATTGTGTGGCTAATTACATCTGCTCTCATCTCAGCTTGCATTCTGTTTCCACGAGGATCATAAAAGCCAAGCAGGGTCAAACTGGAAGAGTTTCAGAAGGGGACAGCAAGAATCAGAGGCAACAATAATATGCAGCTGTTATTTTGAAGTTGTTGTTTTTAACTGCTATTTAAAATTGTGGAATTGGAAGCTTGTATTTTGTTGATGTGCTGTAGCCCACTGTGCTGTGTATTGGCTGTCTACAAATACAGTAAATCAGTGTTTCCCAAACTTTCTCCCACCATGAACCACGGGAAAATTGCTGAGGGTCTTGGTGGCCCAATTAATTATTTTTCTGCCTGTTAAAGCAATTGTAATGAGCTGTGCTAAACATACTGTGATTTTACAATTGTATGTTTATTGCTTCTTTGATTTCTTATACAGTCGTACCTTGATTTTTGACCGACTTAGTTCTTGAA
The DNA here is from genome assembly GCF_965113315.1 of Podarcis vaucheri. Taxonomy (NCBI): domain Eukaryota; kingdom Metazoa; phylum Chordata; class Lepidosauria; order Squamata; family Lacertidae; genus Podarcis; species Podarcis vaucheri. The sequence continues at coordinate 64,439,920 of NC_138764.1, read as the reverse complement.
TGTTTTGGCTCCGGAACACCACCAACCTGGAAGTGGCTGTTTCGGTTTGCAAACTATTTTTGGAAGCCGAACATCCAACAGGGCTTACTCGGCTTCCGATTGGCTGCAGGAGTTTCCTGCAGCCAATCAGAAGCCACACTTTGGTTTTTGAATGTTTTGGAAGTCGAACAGACTTCTGGAACTGATTCTGTTTGACTTCCAAGGTACGACTGTATTTTTTATTCTACTACAGTTTGAATTCAGTGGGGGGGGGTATCATTAATAAGGCAATGGTTGTGCTATTTCCTGTTTTCAACCAGAAAGACAGGAGAGCCAGTGCAGCTTAGTGGTTAGAGTGTCAGACTAGGACCTATGAGGCTAGGATTCAAATTCCCTACTCAGCCATGAAGCTCATTGAGTGATCTAGGGCCAGTCATTGCCTCTCAGCCTAACCCACCTCACAGGATTGTTGTGGGGATAAAATGAGGAAGAGAACCATGTGCACCACCTTGAGCTTGTTAGACAAAAAGGTGAGGTACAAATATTAATTTGATAGGCATGATGAGCACCATTGATGGCATTTCTACAAAACAAAACAGATTGAGCCAGATTGAAATACTCACTTAATACTCAATCACTGTTTGTACCAAGCATAGGGGAGAAAATAATAATAATAATAATAATAATAATAATAATAATAATAATAATAATAATTATTATTATTATTATTATTATTATTATTATTATTTCTATCCCGCCCATCTGGCTGGGTTTCCCCAGCCACTCTGGGCAGCTTCCAACAAAAGATTAAAAATACATTAAAACATCAGTCAGTAAAAACTTCCCTAAACAGGGCTGCCTTCAGATGTTTTCTAAACGTTATATACTGTATTTTCTGGCGTATAAGACTACTTTTTAACCCGGGGAAATCTTCTCAAAAGTCGGGGGTTGTCTTATATGCCGGCTACAGCAGAAGCTCCTGCAGCAACTTCCCACCAAAGGATAAAACGACAGCAAATTAAATCAGAGGACACCAAGCTCTCTAGATGGAGCAGAAATACGCTTGAAAATTGGCCCCAGAAGCCCCCTGGGAAGTGGAGCAGATTTCCGAGCCGGACTGGAGACTGGTTTTTTAAATTTTTATTTGGTGTGTGTTGGAAGAGGTGTAGTCTTATACAGCGAGTATATCCCAAACTCTCTATTTTAACTGGAAAAGTTGGGGGGGTCGTCGTCTTATATGCCGGAAAATACGGTGGTTGTTTATTTCTTTGACATCTGATGGAAGGGTGTTCCACAGGGCAGGCGCCACTGCTGAGAAAGCCCTTTGCCTGGTTCCCTGTAACTTTGCTTCTCACAGTGAGGGAACCGCCAGAAGGCCCTCAGCACTGGACCTCAGTGTCCAGGCTGAACAATGGGGGTGGAGACACTCCTTCAGGTATACTGGGCTGAGGCCATTTGGGGCTTTAAAGGTCAACACCAACACCAAAAGTTTGAAGGAAATGAGAGCACAAAGACCAACCACTTCTGCCAAGACATAACACAGCTATAGGGAGAGTTAGTAATTCCTTCTCCTAACATGTTTGTTTCTTCCATTTTAACCTTAACACCTGCAGCTTTTAAAAAAACACCTGCAGCTTGGAACCATGTTCAACTGCCAGGTGACCCAGCAGTGCAGACAACTCTTAGCATCCCTCAAAAGTGTCCCAGCGACCTCACTGTGCTTGCCACCATTGTGCTTGAGGCTTAGCTTTCAGCCATCCGGAACCCACTGAGCTGCCCATGCTGTCCCATGTCATGTTCTGTCAATTGCCTTCTCTGCTCCAGGACTGAACGAGGTGGACTACAGCCTGTACCCCTCCAAAGAGATCCAACTGCAGTGGTTGAGGCACTACCTGCAGGCCTACAAAAAACTAGGCCAGGAGGACCTGGGGGGAGGAAGCAAAAGCAGAGGAGAGAGTGGAGCTGTGTCTGAAGAAGAGCTGGAGAGCCTCTATGTGCAAGTGAACCAGTTTGCTTTAGTGAGTATGTGCATCACGAAGAAAGGGCAAGGAAAGAGGGAGAGGATATAGCAGACACTGGATACTGATAGCACACAGTTCACATATCTCTGAGGCCACTTTTACATTTTGTCAACTCAAGAGGACCTGTTAATGGTTCACCTCTCCCTTTTCACAATTTTCCCTCTCTGCAGTCTTTTTCATCTTCTTGTACCACCAAAGGTCTGTTTCCTCCACAATGAATCCTTCCATTTAAACTCCTGCTGATCCCCCCCCCAATCAGGCTTAATGCAGGCAATTAAGACTACATCTTTCCACAATGGTTAACTGCTGTCTCTCTTAAACTTTTTGTATGGTTTTAATTGTATGGTTTTATGTGCTGTTGTTGCAAAATTGCTCTGATATTTTTAATGACAAGTAGAATTTTTTGAAAAACTGTTGAAAAAATCACTCTAGTGTTTGCAGAAGATGATTGTGCTGGAGATGTCACAGGAACAAGTCAATACGTGCATTTTGCAGCTAGCTTTTTCCTGGTTCAAACAAAGCCATACATTACACTTGCAGAGTCTTAGAATCATTGAATTGTAGAGTTGGAAGGAATATGTAGCTGTCCCATATGGGGATCAAACCTGCAACCTTTGCGTTATCAGTACCACACTCTAACCAACTGAGCTATCCATGCTGGGTCAGTTTTCGTAGCTTGGCCCAAGACAGAAGCACATGTACTTCTACTGAATGCAGTGAGTGGATTTTCACATCACCTTCACAGCTTTTAAATTTGTATGCTTGTCTTCACTCACACTTTCACTCACTCTCACTTAGGCAATCCCAAATATGTGTCCTTGATATTTCTCTTTTTTCACAGGCCTCCCATTTCCTGTGGGCTTGCTGGGGCCTGATTCAAGCCCAGTTCTCTACCATAGACTTTAATTTTGCCAGGTGAGTGTGATTTATCTGCATTGGCAAAGGAAATTTAAGGGAAATAAGAGGGATGCTTGTGGGTGTCATTTCTCCCTGGGGCAAGGATGATTCTGAAGCAAGATACCATTTTAAAATAGGTGGTTTTGTGCCCTGGGAGTTGCCAGTGATGATCTGTCCTCCATTTTGATTTGATATTGGCATAAGCTTTGAGTGACCAAGGTCACTGCGTGATCTTTGTGGCTGAGTGGGGTCAAATTGCATCTCCCCCACTCCCAGTCTGGCACATTCCCTATAGCACAGTCACTGCAATGTACAAAGCACCTAAAATAACCATACTGTGAGCACTGGGTGAGATAGATCCATATATTAGGGTGTGAAGAGAGATGTAAGGGGCATTCTTATCAGTGTGAATGGCAGGAGGAGGACCAAGTGGTGTGTGTGTGTGTGTGTGTGTGTGTGTGTGTGTGAGAGAGAGAGAGAGAGAGAGAGAGAGAGAGAGAGAGAGAAAATGTAAAGGCATGGTGCTATGAGCACCCACAAATAACAGTCATAAGGCACTGATAAACTAGAGTGGATTCATATAACTAGAACTTCTTTAACAAGTCTCTGTCTCTTTCCCTTCTCTGCAGGTATGCAGACATAAGATTTAAACAGTACTTTAAAGCAAAACCTGCAGTGACATCCTTCAAAATGTCCAAGTGAGGTTAAGGCCCCAAAGTGTCTTCTGGTCCTCAAGATCCCATACTTATTTTCTCTGGGTGTAGAGCACCTGCCCCCCCATCCGTCCTCCTCCTCCTCCTGCAGTTGCTTCAACGCTGAGCGGTCAGACATCATGAAACGGGGGATAGAAAAGGAAAGCACACCTTTTTTGAAGCCAAAAATTAAACCAAGCCCCTGGAACATGGCTGTGCCATCCATGGATTATCTGCCACGTGTTGCTTTCAGAAGGTGATGTTAGGACATGGCTGCTGGCAAGAGATTGCATTCACAGAGTCTGGGGGATTAAGGAATGCTTCAAGGGCTTCTGGTCTTAAGGGGTGGGTGGAAGGGGTTGTCTTAGAGATTTGCATAGCCTTGAAGGTCTATACTGGATGGAATCTCCTCTGTTCCTTGGCTAGGAGGAATGGCTAGGCAAAGGATTTTTAATAGTTCAGTCCTGTGCATGTCTGCTTAGAAGTTAAGCCCCACTGAGTTCAATGGAACCTGCTGCCAGGTGAGTTTGTCTAGGATTGCAGTCTCAGCAAACTGTGGCATTCTGTTATTTTGATCTTGGGCTAAAGTTTGAAGAGAGGGGTGGTAACATCTCTATACTACACTGATAGGAATAGCTTGAGTCCCTCTCAGACCTCCCACCCCTCAATTTCTTTCAAGAGATTGAGATGGGAGAGTTTGGAAGATACCTTGCAATGCCCTGCAATGATCTCTTTAAAGATACTGAGGCAGCAGGAAAGCCCCAGACCGTACAACTTTAATGCCGCAGCTGCCTAATACATCAGCTGGCAAATGAGTTGTCTACATTGCAAGTCTTACTATAGGTTACTGGAGAGAAAACATCTGTCAGGTGGGGTATACATATACAATTTAAGCTACACTGCTTTGAAAAGGGCCAGTGTGTATCAGCATGGTGAAACACAGTAATATTGGCAAAAAAACATGGATATACCAGGTTTACCAAATACTCGGCCATCATGATAGCTGGGGGTGGGACAAGTCCCCCAGTCCTTTGCCTCCCTCCCACTGCTGTGTTTGTCAGTTCTGTGTGACATCACCCTTGAGCAGGACTTTGTGCCATTCAGTATTTAGAGAATGTGAAACGACATGTTCCTTCTCCATGAGATTAGATCACAAAAGCAGGCAAATGAAATCGATGCCAGTCTAGCAGAGAAGACAATTGCACTAGTCAAGTCTAACGATGGACCTTTTGACCCCAAAAGCTGCCTGAGGAATACACACTACACTAAACAATTGAGGCTGCAATCCTAAACCCCATTTGCCTGGGAATATGCCCCTTTGAATTCAACAGGACTGACTTCTGTGCAGACATGGTGCTGTTAATGGCCCAAAGAAAAGACAGACTGACTCAGTGGCAGTGCCAGTTCAGCGGTAGGGCAACGCATAGATTAGACAAGCCCAAGCTCAAATGCTCCTCCTGGCCTCCTCTACCACCCCTTTAGCATCCTATTTTACTTTATATGTCAATATACCTTATTGTCCCTAGATGGTGAAAAACTGGAACCAACTTGAAACATTCCTTATGAACTGTGATCAGCTCACATGGTGCTGTGCCTCACAAGCAGGCCTCTTGGGTTCCTTTGACAAGAGGACCAAACCTACGTACACACCTCCTACCGGTTCTCCAGTCAGAATGGGAACATGGCTCCGGCTTTGCCCCAAGGATGGAGAAACATGGATGGGGAGAGGCAGAGTGAGAATCAGGAATCTATCAAACATGAGAAGCTGTCTGTATGCCACCCCCGTCCCTTGGGATATTATTTTGCTTAGTGAACCATTAATAGAATCAGGAACAACAGATCCCTCGCTTCCTCATGATGTCCTCACTGCTTAGTTAGGTACTTTCATATCCCCAGTGATCAGATTTTCACTGAATATGTATTTTGACAGAACCAACCAGCCTCCTGCAGTCTTTTAATTGCTGTGCTGTTTTAATTAACTTCCTCACCTACAGCCTACTGCTCCTAGGATTCAATTTCCTGTGGTTTCTCTGCACTGGTATAGTTAAGGTAGAATCGATTTCAAGGGAGGTCATTAAGTGCCCTGTAGATGCTACTCTGCCAAAGTAGGGGGCAGTCCCAATTTGTCACAAAAGCAGAACTACGGGGAACAGGGTAGGGACTGAAGTCTACTGAGTTTTGGTCTAAGACTGGCCACTGGTGAGAACCCAAAGCTTTCCAAATCAGTCCTTTGCACTAAGCAGGGGAGGGGAACCAGTGATCTTCCAGATTTGGGACTACAACTCCTGCCATTCCTGATCACTGGCTATGCAGCCTGGGGCTGATGGGAATTGGGAATTCAGCAACATCTGGAAGACCACAGGTTCCCCAAGGAAAGTGGATTGAAATTTCACTGAAGCTTCCCAGAATACCCTGTCACCCATGCAGAGTTTCTCATTTAGGAATGTGGGTTTTAATATTCTTGAATTTTCTCTGATTTGCTTGCTTTTGCAAGCACTTGATCTTTTAAAGAAGGTCAACCATATGGGAATTTGTATATGAGAGACTGCAATGCAACGGGTGAAGAAGACAGTTCCAAGATCTTGCCTACGATCAGATCCATGAGCAGCAAATATAGCAATCTTGCTGATAGGCAAGATTCATGGGTTTCCACTTGCTGTGTTCTGCTGTCTTCATATCTGTTGTCCCAGGAATGACTTCAGTGGAGACACTGGAGGTGGGAGGAATCATGAATGAATGGAATGGTGATGCAAACTGGCCCTTCCATATGCACCCTGTTAGGCAAAAACCGTACTTTCACTAGCAAGGAGCAATGCCTTCCCAAGCTGCTCTGTCTCCAACATGTGTGCTGCTGAAATGTGAATGTAGAAGTGATTTCTAACTACTAGGTTGCTTGGTGCACTTTAGGAAATGAGACCTTCACAAAATCAAGTTCTGTGTGATTTCTGTCCTATACCAGAGAAAGGATCAATGTGGAGGCTGCTGTCTCAACGGGGAGACCCCATAAGCTGCATCCTGGTCACAGTTTTTCTGGCCACCCCTGTTTTTCTAATCCCTTCCCTTATTCTAGAATATTTCCACATTTGAGGTGATTTCTAGCTGTCACACATATTTCCATGTGTCCATCTCAGTGTTTGGTCCACTAGATCACAGTGTGCAGAAGTTCTTTTTGGAGTAAATGTGATGCCACTGCAGTGTGGGAGCTTCAGGCACAGTCCAGACTTCATAAAAACTGGAGCCACTCCTCTGAGAAATGCACGCTTGCTGCGCTTTCGTCCACAAGCACCAATTTTGCCTCGAGGGTCAAGTCCCCTCTCCCCAGAAGAGTTTTGCAGCTTAAAACAAACAGGCTGGTTGTGTTTGTATAAGCAATGCTCTAAACACAGGTAGCCCACTAGAAGCATAGAGGAGGAACCAAATTGGGGGGGGGGACCCAGGATTAAAGATACATGCCCTTTGGAAAGTGAAGGCAGGCACTGGGTCCATCCCACAGGGGGAAAGAAAACCCAAAACATTTTATGCGTCTGTCCAAATCCTCATAGAACCAGAAGCCAAACCACTCATGTTCCAGAATGAAGGATTCTGAGTAGCCTTTTGGTATATCGACTACTATCAATTTACAAACATGCAAATGGATTTTTATTATTCCATATGATAAAATATACACTACACATACTAAGCATGCACTTCCAATATTCTGCTTATAGACCCAATGCCAACTGAAAGCTAGTGAGCGCTCACTTCTAGCTGGAATTTGGCCTACAAGCAAGCAGTTTTGGAGTGCCTTCTTAATGTGTCTGCACTGTGTATTTGATCATATAGAATATTAAGAATTTATTTTTGTAAGCTCGCTATTGAGTATCTTACCTTAACTCTTGTCTTTTTGTAGCTGTATGCTACCAAGATCAAACATTCTGTTTTTATTTTGACTATTGTGCCACATGACAGCTTTGAAAAACCCTGGAAAAATTATTGTTTAGAGCCCGAGTAGGCTTCTGGACACAAAAGAAGTGTACAATGAACTGTTGATGCTTACGTGTTGTACTGTGTACTCAAGGAGCAGGTTTCCCTGTGTTGTTGTGTAGTGTAGAAAGTAGTCCTCAAAATATGACCCTTTTAAAGCTCTTGAGGGCTTCAAAGCTTGCACTAGCTTGACTTGGTTGGGCAAAAGCAGGACATACCAACAAAGGTGTGCCCTGTTAAAATGTGTAAGCTTTCCCAGTCCAGTACAAAGCCGCCAATCAATGGATGAGGAAAGACTAGTTTACCAAGAATTGGAACTGCATCTCTTAACTCAGGGATAGTTAACATGATGCCTTCATGTTGTTTGATTTCAGCTCCTATTGACCGTACTGGCTGGGGCTGATGGTCTGCAACATCTGGGTGCGACATTGGCTATCCCTACTTTAATTGGTTACTGATGCTTCTCCATCTCATGCAACCATGTTATATGCTTTCCCTCAAGTTGCAGGTGTGGACAGAACTTTGAGTTGTGACCCAACCACTTTCCTCATCAGTAGTGACCATGCATTCAGCTCTATGTATATAAAACTGCAAGATTTCTCTGCATTGTGGTAGTTGCTGACACTATCAAATCGATTGTGTGTTATTTACAGGAGTAAATGGAATCAGTGACGTTTGTTCCCTAAATGAAGGGAAGAAAGGAACCCTTTTAACACCAACTGTGTCTCTCTTTATCTATAAAGCCAATGTGATAAAATTAAAACGAGTCAAAATGCTCTCCTCCCCCTTGAGTAATCTAATATTCATGGCTGTCGTGTAGTTCTTTGCAAGGTTGACTTTATTATTAGATTGCTGGTATTTTATGCATTCCGGAAAATAGTCTGTTCAGACGTGCTTAAGAGATCCTTCTCGGATAGGAAGTATATATTAACTACAGCAGAAACATGTGCCTCTCTTTATATATTTTTTCAGCAAAAAAGAAAAAGAAGAAAAAGAGAGATAATTAAGACCCTGGGTGTGCATCATTTTGAAAGGCAACTAATGAATTCCAAGAAGTGTTATGTGGTTCCTTGAACTGGGCTAGGCACTGGAGAAAACAAGACACGCGAGTGTGCCCCACAGGGAGCGCCAAATTGTGTAGCCAGCCACTCCATGCTGTTTGTGTTTTCAGAAAGTAGAATGTTCCATCTTGCCCTTAATAGGCCGGTTTTGGGTGAGAGGGGAGGAGGGAACTGCCACCAACCCAATCTCTGAATGACAGGCCAACATGGCTGGATGTCTCACCAAGGCAGATCACATGAATTGTCTACCCCCTTTGTCCTCCAACAGGCTCAAAATATCATTCACCTGCCCGAGGTCATTTCCGTCAGCAAACTATCCTTCAGATCAAGCCAGCAAATAATTCCATCACATCAACGCTGCGTAGCATATTTGCACTCCATGGTAGACAGACATTCTCATAATGAACTATGCACTAACAATTCAGAACAAAGCCAACTTTCTCTGGCAGGTTAGAATTCGAATCATGGCCAAGAAATCCACATACATTTGAGCTGTTGAGCCTTAAGGCTTGCTTGGCAGGTGGTGATGTTTGGCTGGCAAGGCCGTTGCAAAGGAAAAGCTGCTTCTGGCCTTTGATGAAGCAAAGAAAAGATGGCACATTTTGCTAGATGTGCACCTCCTCTCCAGGGACATGGGGCAGATAAAATATGAGCTAGGGATGCTGTAGCTGGGACCAAGGCAAACTGGGTCTCAAGATTCCCAATTTCCATCATTAATTTAAGTGGTGATTCAAATCAACCCTACTTATAGGGCAGAAGCGATGGACAGGGCGTCGCCTTCTTACCTGACACCCCTTGACTCCTGTCACTGGTGCACCAGGAGGGGCACAGTTCAAACATACCAGCAGAGCCAATCCGTTGGTGCGTTTGCACCACACTAAACTCATCACCACTTCATTCCTGTAGCACACCACAGCAGTAGCAATGATAGGTCAGGTAAGCTACTGTGGAAGGCTGATTCTTTTTAATTTACAGTGGTGCCCTAAATGGTTACAAACTAGAAGGGGGGGAAAGAAATGGGATGGTTAGTCCAGGCTCAATTATTTCCAATTGAAATGATGGCATGGGTAAGTAGGTAATCTCACCCCACATCAAGTAGTGATTTAAAGATTGGATTGGCAATCCCAGCATTTGGGACATTTCAGCTACACGAGAACTAGGAATCAAAACCAGACACCCTCACAAAGCAACTAAAGCGAAGGACAGCAGGTGTATTTGTGGGGAGGGGGGTTTGAATGCACTTCAAAGACAACTGCTGATTCAATTGTCTTTTTCCTCTTGTAAGCAAGTTTTACAGGGGTCCTTACAGAACTGGGCTGCATGGCTCACATCTGCAGCTTCCTGGTCAATGCCAACATGTGCATATTAACCCAGAGCAGGTTTGTCTTGTCCAATGTACCTGCTGTATTTAAGAGCATAACCAGGAAGTATTCTCAATCTTCACCTGCAGGCAGAAAGTAAAAAGGACTGGGGGCTGTTGCATCAGCTCCACAAAACCAGATCTCAGCACAATCCTCTGCTCAAAAACATCCTCTTTATTGTACCACGGAAAAGAAAACCCATTATAAACAAGTATGTTGAAATATACAGGTTAAGTTACTAGTCTTATTAACAAAATAAAGCTCTATCTATATGTACAGATATCTTTGTGGGGGGGGGGAGAGACAGGGGACAAAACAAAACTAAAACAGCAGCCAGTTGCTAGAGAAAACCAGGGTGGGCAGGTGGGGAGATGGATGTGTTTATAAAAGATAACAGCAAGAGGCAAAGCCTTACCCATTTCCCAGCTAATTGTCTCACTTCCTCTCCACTGAGCCTGTCACGTGCCTTTCTTTGCTCTCATGAAGCTGTCTTTAACATAAATGAGAGCTGGGGAGGAATAAATAACCAGGGAGGTGCAGGTAAAGCCAGTCAGGGGAGCCAAAGCAGCCAGCACAGGTCACATGGATGGCGGCAAGATGATAGACAAGGGCAGGTTCCAGAGGGAATTCCTGCATTCGTCTGTTGTGGCAAAGAGAACAGGTCTCAAAGACTTAACACAGTAGAGAGGAATAAACCTTTGTGAACAAGGGTCCAGGTGCAAGGGCATTAATTAGAGGTTTCACCTTTTTTTAAAAAAAATGGGGGAACACCTTGCCACTCTTCTTGCAAGTGCCATTTTGCTTGTGATGCAAGGAAAGCAATGAAATATTGGTCCCTTAGGTTGGGTCATGTGGATAAAAAAGGTTGATGTTTAAATACAGTGGTACCTCTGGTTACAAACTTGATTCCTTTCGGAGGTCCATTCTTAACTGGAAACATTTCTTAACTTGAGGTACCACTTTAGCTAATGGGGCCTCCCGCTGCCGCTGTGCCGCCGGCGCGCGATTTCTGTTCTCATCCTGAGGTAAAGTTCTTAACCCGAGGTACTGCTTCCAAGTTAGCAGAGTATGTAACCTGTGGTGTTTGTAACCTGAGGTACCACTGTCAATTACTTTTGCCCAAAGAAGGAAGGACTTTTCAGATGACATGGGAGTTTTTCTTAAAAATAGAAGTGGAGCTGAATTGCTTTTACCTCCAACTCAATCCTCCTTTCTCTCATTGTTCATCTCCACATCTGGAATAAAAAGATGTGGTATACATGCACTGTTCCAAGATATGAGGGAGGAGGATTACCACTTGGGACGGCCATCCTGTCAAAAGCCAGAGACTATCCATTTTCACTACTGAGATGAGGCAGAATAGCAGTCTCTTTCTACTATTTTTGCTTTCTCCATGCCATTCCATCTTTGGCCAGTAGAGAGCAAAAGCCTCCCATGTTTTGGAGCATCTCTACTTTTATATTCTGCCTTTGCTTCTGCTAGAACATTGTCAGAGAAGTTTAAGAAGGTCATCAGGTGTGATGAGGTGGGGGGAAAGGGTGTATGCAAACACACACACACACTATACATCTATATATTTTAAGACCATGACCCTCTACATTCCCTCTCACTGCCCCTGCTTCTCTTTCCTTCTTTTCACGTGGTGAAATTCAGCATTCTCCACTCATTGGCCAAGGACAATGTGAATCAGTACCAGAACTACTGCAGCTGCTTTGACCAATTCCACAAAAGGATAAATAGGAGTAGAACTGGGCTTGCTTGGCAGGGGGTTGGACTCGATGGCCCTTGTGGTCTCTTCCAACTCTATGATTCTATGATGCAGGAGAAGCCCCTTCAGCACTGGGCCAAGGAAGACTTGTGTATATAGTCATACCTCATGTTACATTTGCTTCATGATACGTTTTTTCAGGTTGCGTCCCGCGGCGACCCGGAAGTACCGGAAAGGGTTACTTCCAGGTTTCGCCTCTGGTAAATGCGCAGATGCACAAAATGACATCACAGGCATGTGCAGAAGTAGCGAATTACAACCTGCGCGTGCGCAGATGTGCCGCTGCAGGTTGCGTACTATTCATGTTGCGAACGGGCCCCCGGAACGGATCCCATTTGAAACCAGAGGTACCACTATAATAAGCAAGGAAGGGCTTGTGTTGTGACCACAGCAGGTAGAGAAAGTTGACACGGTGGACATCTAAATACATCTAAACACACCTGACAGGGTGTGTGCAATTGGCCCACAGTTATTTAGAGTTACCAATTCATTAAAGGATTTAAAATGTACTCATTCAAATTACTGGGCCTTGAATGAGTCCTGTGTTGCAATTTTTCCTCACAATCTCCCTGGGTTACAAGAGGGGAACTCAAGCACCTGCTGCCTTCCTTGGCTGTGCTAACCATTTCTCTGGCTTCCTTGCCGGAACTGAACCCCGATTCCCTGTGGCCAACATAGTAACCACAGACCATGGCAGTAGAGGCACATCCTGATGCCTCCCTATCAATGTTCAGTGGTACTGTCTCTGCGTACCAGAACAACCACAGGTGACGGGGAACCAGGGTTCAGTTCCCAAGAGGGGAATCTGATGGTATCTGATGCTATGAAGACACATAACCAGGGTGGCATAACTAGAATTAATTCCGTAACAATCTCTGCCTGAGTTGGGATTCTCCTCTTCTCACAGATATGACCAAGGGATCCTGACCTCCACTAAGGATCTAGTTAGTTTTGAACCCTGCTGCTGCTGCTGGGTGTCTCCTGCTGCTGCGTATACTGAGAACTGGCAAGCAGACAAGCACAGGAGGGAAACGGGCAGTGGCTTATTTTACAAAACTGGGCCAGGGCTGCCAAGGGTAGAAGAGGGCCCCTCCGAGATGTCCGTTGTTATTCATTCAAGTCCAGAGCTAAAAATGGCTCTATGGGAATTTACTGGCAGGGCCGGTGGGAGCAGAAAGAAACAAACACAGGACAAAAGTGGAGTTGGGGTGGGGAGGGAGATGCAAAACTGGCAGGCATCCGGAACATACAGGGAACAAGCGTTCCACCCAGTTTGAGCAAAACTGAAAGGCCCCAGAGAGGTCAGATAAATTGGTGGCGACTGTGTGGCTACTAAAAGCTGGTGCACATGGCCAGAACACCAGCAGGTGAGGCCTCTGTCCAACTAGCTGCACACACCAGCTTTCAAGGAAAGGAGATCAAGCAAGCAATGGACACAAGGAGAGATTTGCTGGTAAGCCACAGTACAACTGAATGCTGCATGGAAGACACATGCTGTTGTGACTAGGAAGAAACTTCTCCCCAGTCTTGCATTTGCTCCGAAGAGCAAAAAGATTGGTGTTATATTGCTCAGTTGGATTCAAGAGATCTTAGATTCCTGGATCGGCTTCAGGTTATATTCCCAGTTGTATGCACTCCCTTGTCAGTCCATAATGGATTTTGTTCCCTCCTATATAAACTCTCAGCAGCTTAGGGAGAGAGCCCTGCGCCTCCACCCAAAGGGCAGAAGCGACGTCCCTCAACAGTCGCAATGTCATCTGCATTCCAAGACTCTCCTTGAATGGCGCCTCTCTTTGAGCCTGACCCTCATGCACATTCAGCAAGCCTGAGCCAAAATTCCTTCCTTTCAAGAGAGAAGATGATGAATGATCAAGAACCCCTACCAACACTATGGACACCAATGACACACAGGCCAGATCCTCTCTTTCTTCTGCTCCATGTCTGTCTTTTATATAAAACATCTAGGAAAACACTGAGTCAGACCATTGGTCCATCAAGCCCAGTATTATCTACTTTGACTGGCAATGGCTCTTCAGAATAAGAACCTTTTCACTGGAAGTGCCAGGGATTGACCTCCTGCACGCAGAGTGTGCCCCCCTATGCCGCTGAGCTACAGCCCCTCTCCTTTCAGCAGCTTGGTACAACTACCCACAGGTCTGGCTGCTTCCCGGGAATCTGCAGCCACACAGCGGAAGAACCTGGGGGTATTTTCTCTCTTCCTTGGCCCTCTCCCGCCTTCTTCCAAAGTCAGCTAATTATTTTGATGCTGGAAAGAGGACAAAGGCTGGGGAAGTCCTCTGTTTCCACGCACCTCCCTCCCCCTGCGCACCACTGGCTTAGTCTGTGAGAACCACCAGCTCGCCATCGCTCTTCTCCTCGCCCTCCGAATCCTCTTCTTCGCTGTAGTGGTACATCTCGCCATCGGGCATTGAATGATTGTCCTCAGCCCCGTCCCCTTCCTCTGGCTTCAGGCTACGGGTGTTGATGATGACTGGCATGCTTGCTTCCATGCCACGGGGCAGGTAGTGGTCCATCAGGGGTGAAGCCAGCTGCATCCCAACTGACCGCTGGTACATGAGATCCGAAGAGGAAGCAGGCATCTGGCTGCCCTGAGGTCTAGAAAAGACATTACAGCATGAGAACTATAGCCTCCTCCCTGCTGCTCCTCCACTAACATATACCCCACCTCTCCACAAGGGACTAGGGACTCAGCTATACAGATGCAAATATAACGTTTGAAGTGCATTATACAAATATGACACTAGATGGCGATAGTGAGCTCATGGCAAATTCAATATATTTTTCAAAAACTTTTTTTTAAAGCATTTTCACAGCATTTCTAAATGTGTCTAGAATCCACCTAGATTGCAGTGTGTTTGGGCAATGCTACCCTCTAGGAAATGCAAGTGAAACAGAGGAGCTGTGTGCCACGACCCTTGCTGGATACCAGCTTTCAGATCCTGGGAAGGCCTTTCGGGGCTGCCTGTCTTCTGTGAAGTGCCAGCTATGCTGATGTGATGTGATCCAGCAAAGTATTTAATCACATGTGTGATCCCTTCAAAGTCAGCGAGGCTATCCATAGGCTTAAAGTTAAGACCCCCGGTTTAGTGTTTGTCTGGGTCAGTATAAATCAGCTGTGTCCTTGCCACCAAGGCATAATTTTTAAGAATGTGCATGCCTCTTTGTGGCGACTACCAAGGAAGCCTTTTGCTGGCCACAGTCAGAGGTTTATGGTCCCACATTTTGCTTGTGCAAAGGGCACTTTGCAGAGGACGTGTTGGCTGTCTTTTGCTCCCCAAATCAGCCACTCCCTAAGTCGGATCTGAGCAACAGCTCCTGGCTGGGCTCGGGAGCAAACAGAGGGGAGAAGGGGCAGGGAGCCTCACGCAATCAGGTAGCCCTGCCTGGCGTCCTGGCGCCGATTCCTCATCAATGCCTTGTATTCGCCGACACGGAGCCGCTTCCCTTCCACGATGCAGGTGCGCTTGGGGCGGGGCTTGTACTTGTAATTGGGATACTTCTCCAGGTGCTGGCGGCTGAGCCGAGCCTGCTCCTCATAGTAGGGCTGCTTCTCCTGATTTGACATTGATTTCCATCGTGAGCCTGCAAAGTGGAAACAAGAGGCAGAGGGAGAGGTTTAACCAGTTTACTTTGCTCTTGCTTCCAGCCATGTATAGCTAGCCTGTTCTGCGCTAAGTGAAAATACTGCTTTTTAATGTAAACAGGAGAGGATGTCCTTAAAACAAAAGGAGAAGGGGAGGGACGACACAAAAATAAATGGATTTGTGATGTTGGAGATGAGAAATATAGGCAAGCAATTACTCTTCCAAGTCTGAAGTCTGAACCCAATAAAAATGGGTTGTTCAGCAGGCCATAAATTACAACAAACAGGCTGCATCAGGTAGATCACGTAGTAGTAGTAGTAGTAGTAGTAGTAGTAGTAGTTGAAGTAGTTGTACCCTGCCCATCTGACTGGGTTGCCCCAACCTCTCTGGGAGGCTTCCAACAAATATAAAAGCAGAATAAAACATCAAACTTTAAAATTTTCCCTATACAGGGAATAGTGCTCATCTAGAAATTGTGCAAGACTTGATCAAGGTAAGGGATATGCCAGATGGAGCACCCATTTCAAAAACAAAACAAACCCTACATCTCCGCATCCCCTTGCAAAATGCCATATGTGCCTTTTAAATGAAGAAGAGCAAATATTTTCAATTCACTTAAGCTAGGAGCAAGGACCATAGATTCCTCCATGTGTTCAATTTGCACATTTTTAAATAGGTATATGTTTTATGTCCTCATTGAACACTAACCCTAACGTCATGGTTAATATCACTTCATACTACCAGAAGGAAACGAAATTATTCGCAGGGACAATGTACAAAATACAATGTACTATGAAATCCATTAACACGAAAGAAATATAATGAAAGTGCTCATCCACAAAAAAATTAACCCAGCACAAGATAACCACTGCAAAAGGATGAACACCAAAAATCAAACCGCCAAAATCCAGGAGACGCTGTGCTTAATAAAGACTTCTTCACCTTGTAATGAGCACATATAGCTGAAAAGTTTTCATTTGAAACTCCCAGCTATTGTCAAGCAGCAAACACAGACTCAGAATGGTTGTTTACATATGTTATTATTCCAGAGAGATGCACTGCACATTTCAAACACTGGATTACTTGAGAGGTGGTAAAAAGAGCCAGATTGCAAGGCCCAAGTACCAATACAGACAAGTGAGAATTTAATTAATTTTATTTATTTCGGCTATTTATATGCCATTTAATCACTGACGTTTCTAAATGGTGTGCATAAAAAAATCACAAAAAAGCATATGGTGAATAATATCAATGAAAATTAAACATCAGAACAGAGAGCTTCCTTAAAATGCTTACTGGAACAGAAAGGTCTTTTCAAATGCCCAAAGTTCTAACAGGGAGGGGATCTGCCTGATCTCAGCTGGGAGGCAGTGCCTCAGAATCAGGCCCACAATACCAAATGAACAGCTTGTGGGGGATACAAGTCGTGCATTTGAGTCCCTGGGGACCACTAACACTTGTTAAGGGCATTGCAAATTAATACAAGAACCTTTAACTTGGACTGGTAACATATGAGCAGCCAGAGCAAACTGTTTAAACCATGGCCTTATGTGCTGGTGATAGTCTGTCCCCACAAACAGGATAGTGGTAGCGTTTTGCACCAGCTGGAGTTTCCAGACCAAGACGAGGGCTTGCTCCACCTAGAGCCCTCTGCGATAATCCAGCATTTCCATATAAAAAGCCACAAGCCACAGTGAGCAGGCAGCCCACCTTTTGCTAATGAGAACCCCTCCCTCCTGCTGACCTTTCCTGTCACCTTCCTATGCTGCTCTTTTTGAATTCTTCCCAGCACAAGGTATGGTGAGCAGGTGCAACAGCTAAAATAGGCTGCCCTGCTGTAACTCGAATTCCCTGGGCTGGGTGACCTTTACTGTCATTCCCACCAGAAAGTGTGTGAAGACTGCAGGCTGGAGAGATATGGAAGGTTTCGTCCAAGCAGGGGAAGAAGCAGAGGAAGAAAATCAGCCCAAGACTACTTTGGCAGTCAGGACTAAAAACAACAAACACAGCAAGTGTTCAGAAGAAACTCAGCCTGGACAAAATTCACTTGGTGAAGGCTTCTTGGAGAGGGAAACTACAGCAAAGCCGGGTAGGTTGAACTACCCCTTAACTACAGTGGTGCCCCGCAAGACGAATGCCTCGCAAGACGGAAAACCCGCTAGACGAAAGGGTTTTCCGTTTTTGAGCTGCTTCGCAAGACAAATTTCCCTATGGGCTTGCTTCGCAAGACGGAAACGTCTTGCGAGTGTTCCGATTTTTTTTCGCTCCCCCCCTTTTTCTAAGCCGCTAATAGCCTTTTAGTCGCTAAGCCTTTAATAGCCGCTAATCCGCTAAACCGCTAATAGCGCTAATCCGCTAATAGGGTTGCTTTGCAAGACGAAAAAACCGCTAGACGAAGAGACTCGCGGAACGGATTATTTTCGTCTTGCGAGGCACCACTGTATTAAAGAAACTCAAAATCAAAACAATGATGAGTCCTGAGGCCAGATTTGCAAATACAGCTGAATGAGGTGGCAGAATGGACCATTATCATTTCTGACTGCAGGCAGGGGTGCCATTTATGAATATTTACCAAAGTACAAAAAAACACAAAAAAACCCTCCTTGCAGCAGAAACTGGCACACCGTGAAGCAGCTCCCTCTTCCCAATTTCTACTTGTAGGTAATAAAAATAAAAATGGAGTGTGTTTAAAAATGGCAACATCCTCATCTGCATTCAGCAGAGATCTAGTCGATTCTACCGTCTCCTGATGCAGCTCCAACCAGTGTTACATTCATTAATATCTGTGAAGTATTCAGCTGCTGCAGTTCATGTGGGCACGATACAAATTTGCACACCTTCAAACTATGCCAGAAAGATTCTGATGCAAATTCCCCCAGCTAGCTCATGAAAACTTTGAGATATGCTCTCTCAAATACCGTATTTTTCGTCCCATAGGACGCTCCGTCCCATAGGACGCACCTAGGTTTTTTTGGGGGGGGGCGGGGGGAAATAAAGGAAAAACTTTTCCCCTTTATTTCCCCCCCAAAAGCAGGTCGGGGAAACCGAACCAGGTCGAGGAACAGCGGGATGGCGGTGCTGTGCCTCCCTGCTGCCCCCTGAGCTTGTGGGGCTGGCCGATGTCTGCCGGCGCGAGGGGCGCTCTGCGGCAGGCTGCTATCCGCAGCGTGGGGAGCCCTGCGGGGAACTCCTGCAGGGCTGCCTAGGCTGCGGATGTGTTCCCGAAGCGCCGGGCGCTCTGCTTTCAGCGCGCCCGGCACTCCGGGAAGCAGGCTACTATCTGCAGCATAGACAGCCCTGCGGGAACTCCCGCAGGGCTGCCTAGGCTGCGGATGTCTTCCTGAAGCCTGGAGAGCGAGAGGGGTCGGTGCGCACCGACCCCTCTCGCTCTCCAAGCTTCAGCGAAAGCCTGCATTCGCCCCATAGGATGCACCCAGATTTACCCTTCATTTTTGGAGGGGGAAATGTGCGTCCTATAGGGCAAAAAATACGGTAAGTAGTGTTTAAGTAACACAAATCCATCACAGTGGCTATTTGTAGGTTGCAGGGTGAAAAAGGCAGTCTACCACAAGGCCCCTTGATGCTGAAGGTCAACGTGGGTTAAGAGCACTCCTTTAAATAAAGAGCCCTTACTTTTATTTTAGCAACAATACACAAGCCCAGATTAAACATGCGGAGAGTAGCCCACAAACCTCCAATGCTGAAGCATAACATGTTCACTCCCAGCACCAATGGACTGAGACCTCCTTCAGAAACCACACCAACCTCTTTAAATAACCACCCAGGCTGTGCGACAGCTCAACACTAGGCCACATCATGGGAAACACATGCTTGAGTGAGACAGCACTGCCGCTAGTGAGGGTTATTTTTGTTTAGCATTAACAAAACATGACATCTATATTAGGTATTGTGCTGTTAACTTCTACCTGTGGTGTACAAAAAGACCAGACAAGGAGCTGGATGTCACACAAAGCAAGCGTAGAATCCAGCCTAGAACTAAGACTCGTGTTCCATCAGCACAAGGACTTCTCCTTCCACAGTGGAACATTTCCTCCCTCTTTTCCCTGCCATGCACTCTCTAAATCTCTTCTAGGGGCTCCCTGCAACCTTCTGGAACAGATTTGGGGAGAGTGTGGGATGTGCATGGCAGGCAGTGGGGGAGTCCCATTGTGCAAGTGGATGTAGCAATTGAATAGCGCCCTGTGTTTTTAAGGCTCAAATCCTATGCCCACTTACCTGGCAGTAAGCCTCACTGAGTTCAACAGAAATTTACTTCTGAGTAGACATGGATCTGAGTACGCTATTATCCAAGAGTTCACAATCTTCTACTTAAATTTTGGGTTATGATTCAGGTGACGAGTGATCATATGATTTCTCAAAATATGCTTATTGGAACAGTCTTCAAAATATACCTTATATAGCAAGCTCATGGTACTTTATTCTCACAACCTGAATTTTCAGAGGTATGTGTTCTTACAACTGGGTTCCCTGCTTACTGGCTCTGACAAAGAAGAGATTACAAAGTAATCTCATTCTAATGTAGCGGCAGAGCATATGCCAATTTTTGCTCAATAGTTTAGGCTGGAAACCACCCACCAGCTGGGAATATACAGCAGAGCTCCCTGCAACTAAGAAGAGTTCTCAAGTCATCACTCCCCTTTCTTTACTGACCCCACTGTCAATGTTTTTGACAGGCCCCTGTCCCAAGAAGCTCATTGTCTTTCCCCCCTTAACTTAAACTTTAAAGCACCATGTACGTATATCTACACTGATGTAGCAGAACAACAACATACAGCTGCCAGGTCTAAGAAAAGTTGTGGAGGACCAGGCAGGGGTTGGGGCAAGCCACAGTGACTGGAGCAAAAGTGTTCCTTCACCCTCAGGTTTTCCCCAGCCAGGCCTTAGAATTCCTTAGAATTGTTTACCTGGACTGCTTGTAAAACAGGATGGGAAAGTTGCGGAGGTACAAAAGCTGTAGATCTACTTATTATTTTGGTCCTTTATAAGCAAGCCCCTGTGGTTGTTAAGCTTGCTAACAGGGATAATTGCCATACACGGGGGTTTTCTATGGGATGAAAAGTATGCATAAAGTGGCTCAGCGTGCTATGGCCACTGCAAAAACCTGGGGCTACTTTCTCAATTCAAATGTTGTGGGTTGTCATGGTGATACTTTGCCAAACTGGAACACTCACTTCTGGGTTTGCAGCGTCCGGGAGCAGATTTGTTCGGCAACTAAGCCGTTCGAGAACCAAGGTTCCACTGTACTCACTGCAATGGATGTGCCTTCTCCCATCTTCAACCATAAATCCACAGGCAAACCATGGGCCATCTCAATGAAGCTCATGGACCATTGGTGGTCCAAAGGCCACACTTTGTGGACCTCCAAGCTATGGGATTTGGCCTGTCACACAGGCCTTTGTTTTAACCATGTGTTTCATGAGTATTGCTGAGGTCAGAGATCATCCAGGAGTAGGCAAGGCCTAGTGTAGCACTGTACGGGGAACAGTGATAACGGGAGATAAATCTAGATGGCCAATAATTTATAATTTAAAGAGAGATAAATCTAGATGGCCAATAATTAATTGTGATTCCAGTAAAAGCACTAGAGAAGTCAATGCAGGTTGCTTATCATTTCCATGACTCAGAGCAGTTCCTACACTGCTTTGCTTCCTTGTGGTCCAAGGCAAGATACTTGCACTGCTCTTATCTGGTTTGTGATAAGCCATCCTTTCTGCCCAATCATCATGGGTTCCACAGGTAATCCCGCAGATTAGAATGAATATAGGCATGTTGTAGATTGCCACCTAATTAGCACTCATCAGTACCAACCGATCAGGATTTCTGCTGGCTGTGAATTTCAGAATAACTTCACATGCCCAGCATCTTAGGTCAGCTGCATGCTGGTGTGAAGAGAGAAAATCGCCTACTGGAAACCTCTCTTCTAAGTTCCAGGTTTTCAAGCACCAGTTCCTTGGGTTGGCGGCAGTCCACAGACTGCCTCCCACCAACCCACAGCTCAGAATCCTGTTCCTGGAAGGAAGCCTTATTTTGTTCCTTCTTCCAGCAGCAAAGCTCTAAAGAACAAGAGACAGAATAGGCTTGCTGTTGAATGGAAGAAGTGCTAAGTCTGTACAGGCTCACTCCTGAGGGCTACTGGGAAAAGCTGGCCGCCTGCTGACTTCACAGCTGCCAAGCAAGGCCTAGAACTGCTTCTCCAGGTCAGTGCAAAGCCAGCAGTTTATGTCACTAGCTTGCAAAAAAAAAAAAAAAAAAAAGGCCCACAACCACAGCTGTATCTATAGCTCCCTGAGAATGGGCTTCCTCTGCACATGTGGGTTTTTGCTCTCTTTTTTTCTAAAGCAAAAAAAGACCTTAAAAAATAGAAAAGGCTGCTTTCACATCTGCTTGTGTGCTCAGGTGTCAGAGCCAAAGAATCAAGACAGCTGAGAGAGAAAGAGAGAGAGAATATGAGGAGGATTTGCTTTTGTGCTTTTATCCTAGCACACAGCCTGCTGGTAACCTGCATGAGATTAGCAGTAATTCCTTGCCTGAGGGTGCATGGGGCTAACAATGTGCCTTACAGGAATCCCAAAAGCCATGGAGGGGAAGGGGGGGGAGCAGAACGAATAAGGACACCCGCCCACAGACTTACCTAAAATCTTACTGATGCTTGAGTTGTGCATGTCTGGGAAGGCCTGCAAGATCTTCCGTCTCTCGTCCTTGGCCCACACCATAAAGGCATTCATGGGACGCTTTATGTGGTTGTTGTTCCTGGATTCGGGGAAATGTCGTGAGCCTGTGAAGGAAAGACCAAGGAACAGCCACTATAGAGACACCAGCAAAGCCAAGCCAAACAGAACTGGCAAAGGATTAGGGCATTTAGGAGCAAGCAGCAGACTCAGTTTAGAAAAGAAAATACTTCTTCATGCAGTGTGTGGTTCAACTAGGGAACTCGCTTCCACAAGAGGCAGTGATGGCCACTGCTGCCTCTGCAGTTAGAGGCAGCAGTCTTGCCCTCCCCAAACCATGGACTTCACAAATTTTCAGCTTCTTTGCAGTTTCACTTACAGCTGACATTTTGAAACCACATTGTGCTACCTAGAGGCCATGTGTGGAGAACCTTTGGCCCTCCAGGTGTTGCAGAGCTACAACTCCCTGACCATTCATCATGCTTGCTAGGGCTGATGGGAGTTGAAGTTCAGCAATGTCTGCAGAGCCAAAGGTCTCCTACACCAGCTATACATAGCACAATGTGGTTTCTGCATATCAGCTGAGTGTGGAATCCTAAAGAAGCTGAGAACTTGTAATGTCCATGGGGGAGGAATCTCATTATACAAACTAAATGGGATTTTTCAGCTTTGCCTTTCCCCCACCCCGATTATTGGGCTTTGGAGACCTGAAAGATGTTAACTGCAGCAGAAGCACCTATGAGGAGCAGAAACGGGGGGCATCCAATTCTACCATAGATAATTTTTTATGATCAAGTATCATTACCATCCCCATCACAGGTTAGCATGGACTCATCCAGTCTCTGCAAAGAAGTCTCATCCACCTGTTCTTTTGCAGGTGAAGAATCCAAGCTGACGTGGTCCTGAAAGCACATGGGAAGGTGGCTTACTGAATTTTACCAGGGCAAGCAAGGTTAGGAGTAACTCAAATGAAAACTTCAACTGAAGCATTTACTGGCATGCACTTTTTGCTAATAATAATAATAATGATTATTATTATTATTATTATTATTATTAATACCCCGCCCATCTGGCTGAGTTTCCCCACCCACTCTGGGTGGCTCCCAATTGAGTGTTAAAAACAATACAGCAAACTTCCCTAAACAATAAATAAATAAAGGCTAAATAAAGACTGTATGCTTTTACTTGTTAGTCAAAAGTAAATGACTTTTAAGAAATAAGGAGCCCCCAAATGCAGGACTGCATAGCCTAAAAGCCGCTCCTTGACTGGCCAGCCAAGGACCGGCCCAAGACCAGCATGCGGCACTATCTGCAAGACAAAGGGGCCTGGAAAGGTTGTTTAGGACACACCACCATGTCTGAACTCAGCAAGCAGGGCAGGAAAATTTCAGAATCCCCTCAATTTAGAGGGAAGCCCCATTGAAACCAGACTGGAAACTCCAACAATCATTCTAGATCACTTCTAAAAGCATCACTCTAAAGACAAAAGTCATGGGAGCAAGATCTCCTTGTAACTTTATGACAACAGAGCAAGAATTCTATTTAGTGATGCTCCTGAAGTTCAGAATTGGGGAGTTCAGGGCACAAGCTTCCCAGTTCAGAACTTCTGGGCTAATCCTGAGCCAACCCCCAACCCCCGACCCTCCAAGGTCCAGAATCAGATTATAATTTGTTTGGTTCCAGCAACAGCCTCCCCACTGCCACACCTCTTCCCTTACCCACTGAATCAACCTGGCAGTGTTGGAGGTGATGAAAAGGGCCACTACTGTTACAGCTTAGGTCCTGCAGCAGCATGGGAAGTCCTGGAAAATATAATTCCCCAAAGATTCTAGTGTCTTAATAAGAAAGCTGAAGAGCTGAGAGACTGCAGTTCCCAGGGAACCTGGTACCTGGGATGCTGTTGCTCCATCTAGACCTGGCATCCCCAACCTGTGGCCCTCCAGATGTTTTGGCCTACAACTCCCTTGATCCCTAGCTAACAGGACCAGTGGTCAGGGATAATGGGAATTGTAGTCCAAAACATCTGGAGGGCCAAAGGTTGGGGGTGCCTGATCTAGACTGCAGCATCATCCCTGCTTGTTGCCTTTGCAGAGTATATTTTGGGGCAAAAAGAAGGGGCAGTGGAGGTAATTGTGGAAGCCCCACTACATTGTCTATTGGGGTAGAAGCTCAACTAAGAAGCTCACAAGCCTTCTCATATTCCTGATGATCTCACTAGACGCAAAAGCTCAGCATGCCTCAAGCTTAAAAATGTATACCTAAATTCAAGTCCAAACCAAGTTCCAATTAGCTCATTATAAATGAGTCCATTCCTAATTGAGTCTTGGCAAGTTCATTCTTCGCTATTACAAAAGTGGACTTTGAAAACTTGGGTACCAGTTACTTTCCTAACAGGTGATGGGTCTATCCCTCCACAGATTCCACATTATACTTATTCGTATCTGCTTCCTCAAAAATATGGTTTTCACACCTGACTTTTAACAGAGAGTGCATCTTCAGGGTGTTATAGGAGTTCTAAGGTTTTATATATGCAGAATTGTTGTTTAGTCATTTAGTTGTGTCCGACTCTTCATGACCCCATGGACCAGAGCACGCCAGGCACTCCTGTCGTCATATACAGAATAAATGTTCATAAATGAACAAGGCAAACACACATGCATAAGTACAATGCCTGAAACAGTACGGAAATCCTGACTCTCTCCCTCTTTAAGACCAAACCTGTCTCAGAAATACCACTTACCTTCCTATAGGGATGATTTGGAGATCCATCCAACGCTCTGCTTTGGCTGTGCAGAAGCTGTCGGGCATCCTGGATTGCTTTGGTGATAGCATCTCCCTCCCCCAGGAACCCTGAAATTTAAAAATGGAATGGAATCAGTGTCACAAGATCAAGCAGGGATATCTGGTGCCCTTGCACAGAGCCCATTCTCCGAAAGGTATTTGCGGAAGAAAGGCATGCCACTTAAGTTCTAGTTCCAGCAGTCTTAGATCCATTGTCTTCTAAGTATGGTTACCGAATTTTTTTAATGAATCCAGGGACACTTTTCAACTTCAATGGATTTTTGTGTGGGGACTGATTTGTAAATCTGGGGACTGTCCCTGGGAAATGGGGATGTCTGGTAACCTTACTCTAAATCTAGAGTGAAAATATATTTCTCATGGTATCTTCATTTTCAAAACCAAAGCAAAAAACTGCCATACACAAGCAGGCTTGGGATTTTAAATTACTGAAAATTTAAACATATATTAAATGAAACACATTTAAACAGAGCATGTGGACATAACTGATATGAAGTTGTGTTATACTGAGTTAGACCAGGACTGAGCATTGCCTCCACTGATTGACAGCAGCTCTCCAGTCTTCCTTAGTCCTGCCTGGAGATTCCAGGAATTGAACCTGGAACATTTTCTGTATGCTCTACCAATGAGCTACAGCCTTTCCCCTTCCAACACTGGTGCAGCAGGACCAACAGGCGAAGACAATGCCAAACAGAATCCCAAGAAATGCCAGGTTCAAGTCCTTCCTAAATCCAGAGATGGGTGCAGATCTTTTCCCACAGCAAATCAAGAGAGCAAGGTAACAAATCATGAGCTTGCAGTTGTCATTCAAATGCAGAAGCACTTCTGTGCCAGCTCGGAATCTGAGCAGGGGGAATTTCCATAGCCTTACTGTTATGTACTGAAGTTCTCACCCTGGGCCAGCAGGGGGATACTGTAGATAGTTTTCACTCAGGTCCACATATGCAAATAAGGGATTGAAAGTGACGTTCAGTGATTGGATAGTTACAGAAAGTGGTTACTGTTGTGTTGCAGTGGAGCTCTATATAAGCAGGCTGGCTGAACCCTTCAGTTCAGTTCTGTTCTGGCCTGTGAATAAACAAGAGCTGTTTGAAGAATCGCTGTGTCGTCTGATATGTTCACCCACAACTTAACACTTACCCAAAGGGAGGCTGGGAGGGCTGGTCTGCAGCTCCTGAGAGCCCCCATGGTTAGGAGTGAGGGACTGGCAGCTGCTGATCTTTAAGCTGGGTGAGCTGGAGGAATTGGGGAGCTCGGAGCCTTTGGGCTTTGCTGTTAAGTTCAGTGGCTGCGAAGATTCCTGAAAAGGAAGGAGAGGAGGAGAGTAGAAGCGCATTCCAAGGGGAGTTTGGGAGCCCACAGAGAAAACAGGTTGAGGGTTGCACCTGGATCTGTAGGTGGCCTGAGCTTGCAGGTCTCTTCAGTGCGGACAGAGGGGGGCTGTGCAGCAGTTGCATGGGGTACTCCACTGCAGATGGGACAGGAAAGAGAACAGTCGAAGATCAGTTATCAAATCAAACAGCTGCTCAAATCTTTCTCCCAGCGAAATCTCGCCAGGAATCACAAGCTTTCTGCATTAAGAGCTAGGAAACTCAAACGGGGCTCTCAGGGCTAGGCAACCCAAAACAGGTTTGCATAAAATTGAAATTGGTTTAACAGCTAATCAATAGTTCCCTGGTGTGTGTCTCTGAGCATTTGAGGGAGTCATGGTCCTCTGATGCAGAGTCTTCCTATGACAGCAGGAGGAGACAGATCCACACACTGGTCCTTCTCACGTGAATCCACTGGCATTGGAGCCTACATCTTATCCCCTAAACCCTGAGAAAACACCTCCAATAACTAAACCACAGACTCCTCTGAGGATCAGGGGAGCCCAAATTAGCTTTCCCCAAAACAGTTCCTACAGATGCAGCACTTGGCAGGGTGGGGGGCAGGGGACAGAGGCCTTCCCTCTTGACTGTGCGGCCCAGACCATAAAGCTCTGCCAGTTTCTCCAAGACCCTACCAAGACAATTTGGGATTTTCTGACACAGCTGCAGGGCCACTAACTGTAATCCTGGATGGTTTCTTGGCCCTTTTCTGAGGCAAGGCTAGCCCCAAACATTTTGCTGACTCAAGTGAAGGCCAAGATAGGCTAGTTGGAACCAGCTCTTTAAATCCAATAAGCCTGACTGATTTAGCTTTAATCGAAGATACTACCATCTTTTTTGCTCTATAAGACTCACTTTTTCACTCCTAAAAAGTAAGGGGGAATGTATGTGCGTCTTATGGAGCGAATGCAGGCTGCACAGCTATCCCAGAAGCCAGAACAGCAAGAGGGATTGCTGCTTTCACTGCGCAGCGATCCCTCTTGCTATTCTGGCTTCTGAGATGCAGAATTTCCCCCCCTTTTTTTCCTCTTCCAAAAACTAGGTGCGTCTTGTGGTCTGGTGCGTCTTATAGGGCGAAAAATGCGGTAAATTTGTCAACCGCATAGACTTGTGTGGTCCCATGGACACGCAAGACAACTGTGCAGAAGCACTCAGAAAGACGGTGTCTCATTAACCAGAATTCAACACTTTTCTTGGCCTCTTTGTACCTGGTTTACAAGGGATTGGCTGGATGGGAAGTGCCATTTGAGGATCTGGGGAGACCGGAAGAGGCTGGTGGCTGGGAGGAAAGGCTGGAATCATTACATAGGGCATGTTGACCTGCTGGAGAGAAAAGGGTGAGGGGGACAGACAGACAGACAGACAGAAAAACAGAGCCAAAGACAAAGTTACCTTTAAGCAGTGCTTTTTCTAGGGGGTACTCAAGGGTATGTAGTATTGGCACCTCTTTTTTTGGTTAAAAATGTGACATTTACTGTCATGGGTGTAGCCGAGAGGGGCACCTGCCCCCCTAATCAATACAAATCAACACAAATCTGACGTTTTGCCCCCCCAAAGCCTGCCTCCCCCAAACAAAAATGCTGGCTACGTCCATGCTTATTGTAACAACTTCATGTTGAAGACCAGCTCCTGTTTCTCTAGAAAAAAAAGCATTGCCTTTAGGGAACAACAGAATCTATCCAAAAAGACTTATCCAAGATCGTGTGAAGTTGTGGAGAGATCTCTGTGGCTTTCTTACTTTTCACTCTATGAGGTAAAGGTAAAGGGACCCCTGACAATTAAGTCCAATCATGAAGGACTCTGGGGTTGTAGCGCTCATCTCACTTTACAGGCCAAGGGAGCTGGCTTTTGTCCATTTCCGCAGACAGTTTTTCCAGTTCATGTGGCCAGCATGACTAAGCTGCTTCTGGTGAAACCAGAGCAGTGCACGGAAACGCCGTTGATCTTCCCGCCGGAGCGGCACCTACTTATCTACTTGCACTTTGATGTGTTTTCGAACTGCTAGGTGGGCAGGAGCAGGGACCGAGCAACGGGAGCTCACCCTGTCTCGGGGATTCGAACCGCCAACCTTTCTGTACCCTCCCAACATATCTATGGAGGTACAACCA
Organism: Podarcis vaucheri; assembly: GCF_965113315.1. NCBI lineage: Eukaryota > Metazoa > Chordata > Lepidosauria > Squamata > Lacertidae > Podarcis > Podarcis vaucheri. The sequence goes on along the minus strand of NC_138764.1, from coordinate 64,411,607 downwards.
CGCCATACTGCAGTGGAGGGAAGGCTGAAGCTACAGTGAGAATGAGATGGGAAAATGCATTTCCAGTGCCATTTTTTTCCTTTTCTGTGCTCAAGGGAGCCAGAAGGGATGGGATGGTGGGAATTTGCAATGCAGGAGGGCGAATTGGGCTGCAGTGCAGGAGGCAAATTAGGACCTCCCCTCTGCACAATGGCTTTGATCAATTTGCCTTCAAAGTGAAGGGCCTATGGCTTAGTGGTAGAGCACGTGCTTTGAATGCGGAATGTCCTGGGTTCAATCCCTGGAATCTTCTACTAAAAGGGTAACAATCAGCTGCTCTTGAGTCCTTGCAGAGAGCCACATGTGGTGCTTTGAAGCCCTGATGATTAGCTGGTTGTTAGGGCTTTAAAGCACTATATACACAGCTATCTGCAAACACCAGCGATCAGACAATTGCCAAGGCTTGCAAAGAGCTGCACAGGGCAATATGCACAGGGCTTTGCAGGTGCCACCAGCCCCTTTATAGCTAAAAAAAAAAAATCTTTACCTGCCCCATAACTGATGTCATAGATGACTTCAGGTATAAGGCAGGTGGGCTCAGAGACCAAATGGGGAAGCATGGCAAGCCTAATCAGAACTGTGGGCCACAAGATTACCTACCCCTGATGTACAACATACAGTGGTGCCCCGCAAGACGAATGCCTCGCAAGACGGAAAACTCGCTAGACGAAAGAGTTTTCCGTTTTGGAGGTGCTTCGCAAAACGAATCTCCTATGGGCTTGCTTCACAAGACGAAAATGTCTTGCGAGTTCCTGCGGGGTTTTTCCCCTCCCCCCTTTTTCTAAGCCGCTAAGCTGCTTATCAGCTGATCCGATAAGCTGATAAGCCGCTAAAAGCCGCTAATAGCACTAATTCTCTAATCCGTCAATGGGCTTGCTTCGCAAGACGAAAAAACCGCTAGACAAAGAGAATCACGGAACGGATTCTTTTCGTCTTGCGAGGCACCACTGTACACCCCAGTCTAAAACACATTCACTTTGAAGTGAGACCCATGGATTTTGATGGGATTTACTTTTAAATAAGGGGTTTAGATTTGCAGCCATTGGCAGACCTATCTTACGATTTGAATCCATGTTCAATTCACTATTGTCCTGCTTCTATATTAATTTCTGGACAGCTAGAAAAAGAATTCACGTGACACTCCTAACCTAGTTACACAGGGAACATCTGGCAGAGCCAGGTGCCAAACCTTTGTCTCCTGATTTTCAGTCTATCTTCCTTGCTATGTGCAGGGGGAAAGGAGACCCCTTTTACCTGGATTTGCTGCTGTAGCAGGTTGATCTTGTGTTGCTGCTGGATCAGCTGTTGCTGTTGCTTGGCAATCTGCAAGAGGAGAAGACTATGAAGGGCCAAGGGGCCAAATGAACACAGGCAGCCCATGAGAGCTGCTGCCTATGAACCAGGCATTGAGAACCTCAAGACACATGACGCTTCCCATCCAGCTTTCCCAAGCGCTTCTCCATCTTTATCACAAAGGAGAACTTCCCAGCCCTTCCACAAGCCAAGCTTGAGTATTTGTAAGGAAGAGGTGAATGAGCACATTATTTGAATCAATCTGGTATCAGATTTGCACACTATAGAGCAGAAAACAAGAATATAATGCAGGGTGAGGAACCTGCAGCTATCCAGATATCCAGCAACAACTGGAGGACCACAGGCTCATGTCCCCTGATATAATGTGTACAGCATTACATTAGAACTGGGCCTGAAAAGTGGTAGCATTTGATGGTTCTGCAGAGTTGGAGTTAGGCAGTGGTATCCCAATACCTAACCTCATCCTAAAATCTAAGCTCTTGGGATTACTTCTAAATTATGAAGGCTCTCTCTCTCTCAAATTTGGTAGCACTGCAATGCATAACCACACCTGATGAAGTAAATGACTGTCCTTACTTAAAAGACTCAAGTGGCAATAAAATAGGTAGTTTTGATGACTTCACAGGAGATTTCATCTTCTTTGCCGCAGCAAACTTATATGCCCACTCCTCTGGAATCTCATTTTCTTAAAATTGTTCAGTTCCAGAGGTCCGTCCACTGGTCAAAACAGTACGTTAGAAGAGACATCTTGTGCGCCTGCACATTCAGCGGCAGCCACTTCTGCGCACATACAGATGGCAGAAGCCGCTTCCGTGCATGCGTGAATCGTGGCAAACCCGGTGATTACTTCTGGATTTGCCGCGGACGCAACTTGGAACGTCCGCAAGACGAGGCGTATGTAAGTCGAGGTTCCATTGTATCCCACAGGGGCTGTCAACTTGTCTTAGTCCTATGAGGAATATAAACTGGCAACTAATTTGTACATAACTATGACTGCTACTTGGTTTATCATTTCAGAAATACAACAGGTGTCAAAGTGCAGCTGACGTGCATGTTGCAATTATTCTTCCATGTTAACAACTGCTTGATCATTATACACCTTAAAATGGGGAAATGAACCTTTGAAAAGTCTTGACTGATGGACTTGGAAATCACAAGCTTGAAACAATAATGTTTTCTTTAGTTTTGGTGTTTTTTAAAAAAAACTTTCCTTTTTGTTCTGTATGTTTTCCTAATTTTTCCTCCATATTCACACATACCATGGAAACTGTACACTTTTTAACATGAGGATCTGAGAATTCCAACAGGCAAGGATATACAGAGAGATGAATCAATGTGATTCACAAATCACTGTAAAGTGGTCATAATTGCACTTAAGCATTACAGTTCTATAGGCATTGATCAAACTACATTTATAATTCATGCAGCTCATTGTAAGTAGTTTGTGGGGCTGAATTCTACATGCATGGGGAAAAGTTACTATCATTAATAGCTGGTTCTCCCACTCACCCCCAAATTCTCATGATTGCAAATACTGTGTAATTATAACTGTATTCCATTTTTTAAGTCTACAATTGTAATCCTAGTGCGGCTTGCACCAGATTAAATATGCATAGGATTATGCTGTGTATGGCCAGAGCTAATAAAACTTTTAACTCTTCCCTGTCACCATACAGTAGCCCAAATCTACCTATTCCTACCAGCAGTCACCATACAGTAGCCCAAATCTACCTATTCCTACCAGCATCACCAGAAGATAATATGTGACTTGAGAACCTGTTCACTTTACACCAGTTTTCCCATTCCAAATAAGGGTGATATTCAACTCAGTTTTAACCAGAGTCAATCCAGAGTCAATCCACTGATGTTACTGGTCCTAACTGAGTCATCTTGATTAATTTCGATGGATTTGTACCTAGTAAAACTTACTTGGCACCTACCTGTGTAGTAAGGCTTTTAGTGCTTTAGAACAGATTGTGTGAGTGACTCTCACTGCATTGTGACTCCCACACCAGCTACACTACTTCTAAATTTTTTCGCCCCTAAATCACTTGAGATATGTAAAGTGTCAGTAACTCCTGTAGCACTATTATATCAGGGACAGAATTGACAAAATTCTTTGCCAAGGTCACATGGGCTCTGGCCAAGCTGCATCCAAGCCACTTCCTGAAGACCTATCTCAAAGGTTGAGAAGGGCAAACACAGCCCCAAAGTTGTGTTCTACTTCCTACCTGTTCCTGCTGCTGCCTGGCCAGTTCCATCTGTTGCTGCTGCTTCTCAAACAGCATAGCTGCCATGTTCTTCTGCTCCGAGTGGGCAGTCAGCAGCTGGTCCCGCAGGATGGACAGCTGGTTAATCATGACCAGCAGCTGCAACTCCTTCTCTGCCAGGCTTTCTTGGGTTCCTGGGACAAACAAGAGCCCAAAGGAAAAGAGGAAGAGGAAGAAGGACAGGAAGAGAGCTTGTAAATTTAGGTCTGCGACATGTAATTCATTAAGAACTTTGTGGAGAGTGAAGGTGGTTCAAACAACACACACACAATGAAAGAAAGTGTAAGGGGACTAGGTAGATTAGCCCTGTGCCTGATGACTATTTGCACAGGGATCAAGGCTCCCTGTTCCGTCAGTTTATGAAGGGGATCTACTCACATGCTCATCTGCACACACAGACGTCCCCATGAATTGGTGGGAGGCAGCAGTCAGGGTCCCACCTTCGCATGACGTTCTGCCTGTGTACATCAATGGGCAGGTAGAGCCCCTTCACATATCAGCCATATGTGCAGATGGCATGGGTTGGCACTGCTACACACGGGCAAGAAAGGCAGGGCTGGCTGATCAAGCCACACAACCGCCTTCACACATTCTTTAAACACATAGCTCCCTGCCCCCCGAGAGTTGGATAAATCTAGGTCTGCAATGTACCGTATTTTTCGCCCTATAGGACGCACCGGCCCATAGGACACACCTAGATTTTTTGGGGGGGAAATAAAGGGGGGGAAATTATCCCCCCCCCCAGGCACGGGGCTGGGGCAGGGGAAGCCCGAGCTTCCTCCGACCCCAGCCCCCAGAACAGGAAGCTCTCCGCAACCCGTGGGAGCCCAGCATGAAGTCGCGCCGGGCTCCCACAACTTGCAGAGAGCTGAGCGAAGCCCACTCTGGGAGCTTGCGGGGCTGGGGGAGGGGGAAGCCCGCCGCCAGCCTCCAAACCAGGTCAGGGGACAGCGGGATGGCGTCGTTCCGCCTCCCCGCTGTCCCCCGAGCTTGTGGGGCTGGCGGTCAGGCTCTCCTGAAGCCTGGAGAGTGAGAGAGATCGGTGTGCACCGACCCCTCTCGCTCTCCAGGCTTCAGTGAAAGCCTGCATTCGCCCCATAGGACGCACACACATTTCCCCTTCATTTTTGGAGGGGAAAAGGTGCGTCCTATAGGGCGAAAAATACGGTATAATAATCAATTAAGCATAGCTGGCTGCATATCTTTTGATTCATTAAAAAGGTGGCTGCAATTGATCAGGTAGCAGATTTTTAAAATCATCATCATCATCATCAATTCATTTTAACGCAGGTACTCACAAAATTGGGGAGCGGGGAGGCACCTTCTCAGATAAGGCATTCCACCATCACTCTCCCACCCAGGAGAAAATGCCTTTTCTAAGATGGCTCCTGCTGGGACACATCCATGCCTTTCCCCTCCTTCAGAACTATTGTTCTGTATGCAGATAAATGCAGATTTTATTGATTAGCTGCTATACGGATCAATTCAAACTCAGTCAAGATTTCTGAGGATCAAAGAGGAATCCAGCAAGCCATGATTCTAAAGTGGACAGACCTGATCCCATCGGCCTGGACAAATGTTATGCTCAGGGCAAGGATTCACTCTGGAACCCATACAGGACTGGATTCCCAATCTCTTATGAATTTTCTTATGAGGTGGTTCAAGGCTGGCCGGCCTGTCTTCCTTCAAAAGCGATTCCAGTTGCCTAAAAGCAGCTAACTAGTGCATGGGGCTGCTTCTGCTGTACCAATTGAAATCCATGTGGCAAATCCCACTAGGATTGATCCATTTTTAATGATGTGTTGTCACTCTTGGGGGGAATGTTGCTATCCTACATACATTTTAAGTGTATTTTACATATTTTACAAAGACTTTAAAGGTGGTGTGGTGGGGGGTGAATGTAAAATATAAAATGAATGCAAAATTTTCCAGAGAACAGCAGCACATCATCAAGACCTGCCATTACTTGCTACACCGATTTCAATGCATGTAGTGGCAGGAGCCCTTTGAGTTAGCTAAATGCTCTTAGGCAGATGATTTAAAAAAAATAAAATGAGAAAAGATGGCAGGCAAATAGCTCTTTGACCACCTTTGAGCACAAACAATTTGGACCTCCTTACTTTTTCCCCTTAATTTCTTATGTCAAAGTATTCTGTGTGGGATTTAAAGATTATATATGTAGATTGGTCCTTGAAAACCTGAATGGAAATGGGATGGAACAAACTTTGGTTCCACCTTGCAGTGAACCAGCCCAACACGGATTTTGTTCTGGGGCCTATTCCTAGCAAACTGCCACATGCAATCAGTTTTGTGAATTATATACAATTCTCACCGAAGACCAGGGGTTGGGGACCTGTTCTTGCACCATGTGTTGTAGGACTACAACTCCCATCATCCCCAGTCTGCAAGGTCAGGGATTATGGGAGCAGTAATCCAGCAACTTCTGGAGGGCCTTAGGTTCCCCACCCTTGTATTAGAACATACATTCGCAAAATACACTAGCTAATGATGGGAAGCCATGTCTTATATTTCATTGGTTTTGTATCCTCTGTAATAAGGCAAAGCTTTATGAGCTATGGTGATATTAATTCAATGACTATGAGTAGGCTTTGCAATTTAACTTAACTGATGTGGGGGAAAGAGGGGCTAGGGGTCCAATACTGTCACTCTCTAACCAATAGAACAAATTATGCCTGCTCTCTGTGGTCTGGGCCTTAACGCAGTCCCAGCCAAACCAGACCAGATGCTCACCTTTCACATCTTTGGATTCCATTGGATTTTTCCCCAGAAGTCTCTCTTTCCAGTCACTGGACAGTAACTTCTCAATGGTCGGCATCACTGTAGAAATAAGAATGTTAGTGTATAACATGTAGGTGGCTTTCTGATTTGAAAGTAGAAAAGTTGCAGAGTTTATGTTAAACAATACATTCATCATATGGAACAACAAAAATGATGACTGGATCAGCTCATGGAGGACAAATCTCCAAGGACAGATTCCTCAGTGGTCAAGATGATTAGGCCTTTTTAAGAAACCAACTGCTGAAAGGTGGGACTGAAGGAAGGGGATCGATTATTCTATATCTAAATACTTCAGTTTTTTAGTGTCTCGGAAGCTGAATCTTTCAATTTTCGAATGCCGAAAACCCAGAAGTGAATGCTTCCATTTTCGAACGTGCCTCAGAAGTCGAATGGCTTCAGAAGTTGAACAGTCTTCTGGAATGGATTACATTTGACAACTGAGGTACCACTGTGTTATTTACTCTTTAAGTCATGACACTTGGATGGACGGACTATTCGATCCAGTATGAACATTCTAAAATTATTATGCACATTTGTTAGTATAACTACATCCACCTGCAGCAAAGGAGCCACTCCAAAAAGGAAATGATTCAAGTGGAAGGGGCCAGCATGGTGCAGCTGGGATGTAGAGCCGCCATCCTGACAATGTCGCCACTACAGCTTATCTGGGTGAGGCACAGCAGCAATGAGGTGGGGCCTGTAAGATGCGTTGACAGGAGCACCAGAATGGCTCCAACGCTGCAACTGTGCAGCCCCAACCTCATTGTTCCTTGCTGCCCCTCTTCCAGGCAAACTGAAACATTGAAGGTGCCAGGAGGATGGCTCCATAGCTCTGCCCTACCACACCACCCACTACTGGATATATGAGTAGCTACCTTTCACTGCATCCAAGCCAATCATCTGCCTCCCTCTTGACAGGACCTGCACAAGGCCCTTCCAGCAAGTTCTTTTCCTACTTTGCAACACAAGGGATTTTAACTAGAGATGCCATGAATCTTGTACCCTGTGAATGCTTGTGTTCTGCCATGCATTTATGGCCTCTTCCTAGAAAAGATGGCAAGAATGAAGGAGGTGGACTTAACTGAACGCAATGGTTGTAAAGCACCCTTCCCACCTTCTTTTAAGTTTCTGTTGAAATCCAATTTTTCCCGGTTGCTCACTGCCACCTCAAATGCAGAGTTCCTGGAGTCTAAAGCCTTGTCCACTGGAGATGCAGATTCCTGAAAGAGAGCGAGCCATTGAATCACCAATAGCCTTCAGGAAATTAAAAAGGAAAGGATAACAGATAGAGCTGATCCTCATGAAATCTTCCTTCTCTGCAGGGTGTGTTTGAGCATCCTCTTGAGTCAATGAGCTGCAAACTCGCCTGGTGAATCAGGGTGCTCATTTCGAAAATGAGAAGATTGTGTCGCACCCACCCAAAAATCTTTTCAACTCACAAAGCAAGGACAAAATCAAATTGCTGCAATAGTATGTGGGTCAGCCATTATAGTAGCTGAGGGAGGGAAGAACAAAAACCTATGGAACTGTTTGGAAAAGTTACACCTTTTTCAAGACTGTGGATTTAAAAAGGAAAAGTAAACATTAAATTATGGCTCGGATGTCAAAACATCATAGATGGGAAAACTAGCCCAGTACTCTTCTACTGTGAGTGGTAGTGGCTCACCCAAATCTTAGGAAGAGGCACCTATAATTATTTAACTTAGTGGTTGCTCATTACAAAAGGGTCTCTAAACAACTTGCAAAAAGTTCAGAGTTAAGGCCAAGCATTAAAAATAAATATTGCACATTACAATAAAGCAATACAGTGGCCCCCAAACTGCAGAACTTCAGTAGCAACAAAACAATTTGCAGTAAACAGCAAAACACTGATCACAATCCATCAGATTCCTGGGAGAAGAGATAGGTTTTTATCTGGTGCCAAAAGGGTGTTACTAACCCTCACTAGGGAGAGGATTCCACAGGAGAGGAATGACAATTTAAAAGGCTGGACATGCCAGTTATTGAATCATAGTCCCTCCCCTTTGATTAACAAAAAATAAATAAATCCCAAAATCACTGTCTTGAGCATTTCCCCCCACTTTTTTACAACATGTGTCTTAAGGGAGCAAAAATTTAATGGCCAGGCCATTTTTTGAAAGATGTACACCTAGCTGTTTAGATGAGGGTTTCTACTGCTACACATTCAAAATACAGGAGATCCACGATCCCAGCAGGTCAGTCAACTGTCAAAACAGTCATGAGGGCCCCCTATTTTGACTTGAGCAGTAGTGTTGAGGGGCAGCTCACCGTGTCAACTTAACATTTTGAATTCCTTCCTGTGTGTGTGTGTGTGTGTGTGTGCGCGCGTGTGTGTGTATCCCAAGCAAAGCAAATTAGCAACTTCGAGTGAGAGAACTGCCGGGGGTGGGGGGGACAGGACACTGAAATCCTACATACTATACAGTGATGCTGCCGGCTGCTTCTATGTATAAACCAAAACACCAGGAGGCAGGCCACATACCCATATTCACAAATGCTAATGTAATATCAGAAACTCACTCTGAGCTAGTTCAACCACTAGCTAAAGTAAGGTGGCCACTTCTGGAATCTGATTTGAGGTGTCCGTTATTAGATATTTAATTTATTATTGTTGAATTTGTAATGCAATGGGGGAAGGTCTGTGTGTAAGAGTCTCCGTGTAGAGACCATGTACTGCTCTACCTGAGTGTCTTGGGCCAGATCTGAGTGGAATTATACATCCTAGTGGCCTGGCTTAGGTGCTTTGAGTGCAGAAAATGTGGAGTGCCCTGCCTCAAGACAAGGAGGAAAGATGGAAGCCAATAGACTTTGTCCCACCTGTGGAAGTGTTTGGGGCTCAGTAACTTCACTCAGTGGCGATGGTGAATTGTGTGGTTCCTCAGAGCCAGGAGGAGCACCAGTCACCTCCCCCTGTGTAGACTGGTAGCAGCTCTCAGTCTTCTCTTCTATCTTAATGCTGCAGTTCACCATGTTCCCAGCTCCATCGAGCTCCAGCTGAGGAGAGGCAGGGCTCCTCATGGACATCCTGTGGGGAGAGGGAGAGGGGAAAGAGGGGGGAAAGGTAGGAAAACATCACATTGATGGATTTGCCAAAGAAACATGCCTTGGCAGGGTTGACGGTGGTCAAGAAGGTGAAATATCTAGGGGTTTATTTGACAACTAAAAATTTGAATTTGTATAAGGATAATTACGAAAAATGCTGGTCAGAAATCAAAAAAGATCTAGAAATATGGTCAAATTTGAAATTGTCAATGTTAGGCCGAATTGCAGTGATTAAGATGAACGTATTGCCTAGAATGTTATTTTTGTTTCAGACCTTGCAGATTCTTGACAAGATGGAATGTTTTAAGAGGTGGCAGAAAGATATTTTGAAGTTTGTCTGGCAGGGCAAAAAACCCAGAATCAAATTTAAAATATTGACAGACGCGAAAGAAAGAGGGGGCTTTGCCCTGCCGGATTTAAAACTGTACTATGAGGCAGCAGCGTTTTGCTGGCTGAAAGAGTGGATGCTCCTCGAAAACACAGACATCTTGGATCTGGAAGGCTTTAATAATGCATTTGGTTGGCACGCATATTTATGGTATGACAAAATTAAGCTGCATAGCGCCTTTAAAAATCATATTGTTAGAAAAGCATTGTATAATGTTTGGATAAGGTACAAAGATCTGTTGGAAAACAAAACCCCTAGATGGGTGTCTCCAGTGGAAGCTAAAGCAGTGAAGAAACTCAATATGGAGGTCGGATGGCCAAAATATTGGGAAATCTTGGAACAGGAGGGAGATAAAGTGAGATTGCAAAGTTATGAGAAAATGAAACATAAAGTACAAAATTGGCTTCAATATCATCAAATAATGGAGTTTTTCAAACAGGATAGGAAAATTGACTTTCAGGTGGAAAAATCAAAATTAGAGACTGAATTGTTAGAACCCAATACTAAGAATTTATCAAGAATGTATAACTTGCTGCTGAAATGGAATACACAAGATGAAACAGTTAAATCGGCTATGATTAAATGGGCACAGGACATTGGTCATAACATTATGTCTGCTGACTGGGAATGGTTATGGAACACCGGTATTAAATTTACGGCATGTAATGCCTTAAAGGAAAACATTATGAAAATGGTTTACAGGTGGTACATGACCCCAGTCAAGCTGGCAAAAATTTATCATTTGCCTGATAATAAGTGTTGGAAATGTAAAGAGACTGAAGGCACCTTTTATCACCTTTGGTGGACATGCCCAAAGATTAAGGCCTTCTGGGAAATGATCTATAATGAAATGAAAAAGGTACTTAAATGTACTTTCTTGAAAAAACCAGAGGCCTTCCTCTTGGGCATCGCCGGCCATTTGGTGTCAAAAAGGGATAGAACTTTTTTTATGTATGCTACAACAGCAGCAAGAATACTCATCGCAAAGTATTGGAAGACACAAGATCTACCCACTCTGGAAGAATGGCAGACGAAGGTGATGGACTATATGACATTGGCTGAGATGACAGGCAGAATCCGTGACCAGGGAAAGGAGACGGCGGAAGAAGAATGGAGAAAATTTAAAAGTTATCTTAAGGACCATTATAAACTTGATGAATGTTAGAATGTTGTGGTTTTCAGGACTAAAGGGATACAGTGATATAAGGTCAGAATAAAGAAAAGACTAAGATGACAGAAGGTGGAAAGGAACAATTGGGAGTTGCTATAAAATTTTGGACATTGGGATGCAGAAAGGGGGGGTATGGGGGAGTCCCGGAAAAGAGGTTTATGAAAAAATGTTATGAAGTTATACGTGTTTGTATGTCTTTTTAAGTGTTTGTTTGTTCCTAAAAAATTCTGTAAAACCAATAAAAATTTTATAAAAAAGAAAAAGAAAAAAAGAAACATGCCTTGGCATGGTCAGAATTTGGCATGAAAGAAAATTCCTGAATTGGGCACAAGACAGAGCCCCAGAGTAAAAATGGCATATATACACAGCAGCATTCACACATTGTATGTGTGTTTCCTTGCAGAGGAATCATGTTAATGCCACAGGAGAACTGGCCCTCAGAGGGCTTTTGGCTTGGACTTTCCAGGTCCATCAGAACCAAAAGCACAGCAATGCAATTTCCTGGCGCAGAAGCACAAAAAGGGGGCTTGGGGGTGAAAGCAGCCATTGCAACTGGCCAAGTGCCACCATCCCTGCCACTCGTAGCTCTGGAAAAGCGCAGGGCAGTAATTACATAACAAACAAAGCCTGTCTCAAGCTGTGAATTAATCAAACTGCTGAAAATAAAACCTTCCTCTCAGGAACTTCAGACAAAAGAAATGAAAACAACAAGGCTGGCTGGGTAATGAAAAGCCAGCACACTGAATAGGGGACAAAAGGAAGTGGAACAATAGGGTGTTGGACAAAAGCAATAAAGTAAAAGGAAGTGTGACAGCTGAACAATGGGGCACTGTGCACGCCAGAGTTTCTGATCTTAGCAGGGCTTTTTTATCTCAGTTCCTTGCCCTTCTCTGAACAAATCATTGTGCTTTTCAGGCTATTGGGTTTCCTCCGCCGCTTGGTTTTTGGCTCCTACTGCCATTCCAGTCTGAAGCCTGCGCCCTTCCATTTTCATCCCTGGTACGTTCCTATCCATGCCGCAGCCCACCAGAGACCAAATAGATTCATCTTCTGGAGACAAAAGCCATCCATGTGTTGGGGAGGAGCACTGATAAGTGACAGCAACTCGTCCCCCACCCCACCCCGCGAGGCATGCCAACTGCATTATGTAGTCTCTGGCTCGCGCGTCCGATGGCAACAAAGCAGGTCTCTCTCTCTCTGACACTGGTGCGCCGCTGCCACAGGAAAGAGCCTTTGCTCTCTGCTTCCTACGGCTGCTCCACATCGTGTTCAAGGAGCTTGGCTGGGGTGCCCAAGTCTCACACTGGGCAGTTTCTGCATTCCTTGACAGCACAAAGGCACGTTGCCGCAGCTTCGACCACTTAGTGCCAGGTGAGAAGCTAATTAATGAAAAGTTAATAACTTCCAATTTCTGTTTGGCATGAAGGCTAGATGAATGCATCCACCCCCACAGAGGTGTTTCCAATCCCCTTCAAGTTCAGACAGTAGAGCAAAGGATCAGCAGGGTCAGGAGAACTGCCATGGCTGATTGATTGATTGATTGATTATGGTGGCAGTGTCCAAAATTCTCCAGGCGCATTTTGCACCTGGCTATCAGACACTTGCTACCAAGTAAAGGTGCCTGGGAGTGCCAAGATGGCGCCTGAAGTCTCCACCATCTGGAGGTACATGTCTGGGGATTCCTGGATCTTGACTGTTTTCACAGACTGGCAGCGCATCCCGCAGAATACTATCCATTATATTTTATTTGCACAATCAGAATGAATTTCAGGAACAAAAACATTGTATTGAAAAATACAGCTTTTGAGCTGTCTGGCCCTAAAATGGCAACTAGGCATTCCATTTGGCAACTATAACCTTGGTTTAAGGAGCCATTTGGCACCTAGCTTAGATATCAAAGTTTCTAGCTAGGCGTCAAATGGCGCCTTAAACCTAGGTCACCACAGTGGACTATCTAGTTAACCCTTGGGGTACTTTACAATACTACAATGCTACAATTCTATTATCTCAGCTACATTGCTTGACTGTAGCTTGCTCTTATGACAATTCACTTGTCCCAGAAAGCAAGAAGGAAAGACACACAGGGGAAATGGAAATGGTATAAACTATAGACCAAGACAGAGTATTTTTAAAGTGTGGTGAAATATACTCAGAGAAAAGCCATCGGTTTCATGGAGTTTATTTCAGTGTTGTGATAAAAACAGTCAGTCATCAGGTGTGTCTCCCTCTGGCCCCTCCCAGACCCCAGGCTATATATCCTTTATTCACATCCTAGGTCACACCTGATAGGCTAGTTCAAACTTCCCTTCTGGAGCTGGATTGGACGGCCCCAACGGCCAGTCAGATGCTACATTCTAAAACCCTCCCTGCATATTATTCTAGGATCCAAACTCCAGACATAACATGTGGTCTGTTCCATTTGGGTGGCTTGTGGAAAGGCTACAGTACAGCCAAATTCAGCCCTGCCCTTACTTTGCTTGATGGGGTGATGGAGGACTAAGATGCTCAGCAATGGGTCCACAGCAGCACAGAAGCACAAGAAGTGCGTCTTTTACTGTGCACGAGTCAATTGCCTCAATGGAGCTGTCAGTCACCAACCTGGCACCCCAGAAATCTCTGCATAGTCACAATTGGACCCATGGCAGTAGCTAGGCGCCTGGGGAATTTCGAACACTGTTTTGTCTCAGCAACCGGGTGATCCTGCACACAGTTCCTCATAAAGAAACCTCAGTGTGTTAAGTTTACTTCCTAAGATTCTGTGACTGTGTATGACTGCAAATGAGACATTGAAAAATAGGCCATTATTATCTCCACAATTTGCAAAGGGGGGTGGGTAGTGATGGAACTGGAGGAACTGTCATGGAAACTTTCTTAAAAGTTCGCTGCAGAAGTCATGTATGAATTAGGGACTGCCTGGTTCATAGCTCAGGGTAGCCGGCCAGATATTGTTGGGACTCCCAACTCCCATTGGATCTAGCCAACATGGCAAATGGAGAGGGACGACGGGATCTGTTGTCCTGAAACATCTGGAGGGCATTACGCCGACCGCCTCTGCAACACTGTTCTCAGCAGACAGCGGGAGCCCTTGAAGGGCTGTTATATAACCCACTGTGCAACTCTGTGTTTCTTTATTAAAAGGCAGTGCGTGCCAAACTTCCAGTGTGGCGCTAAGCTGTAGAACCACCAGCAAAGCAGGAAGCTGCCATCTAGGCATGCCCCATGACAGATTAGATTGGGTGAGAGATTGAGCATTCACTTCAATAAGCAGCACAATAGGCCTCAAAAGGAAATGATAGGGCACCACAGTCTGTGATCTTAGCAAGCATGCAAGAGCGCTGGGTGTGTTGTTGAACACCACATTCTTTCTGAACAGATATGTGTTAACCTGCCAGTGATCTAAGTTACCCACTGTAGAAGAATCTGAGAAAGATGGCCTCCCAAAGGATTTACTGCAGTGCAAGTTAACTTGCCATGCCAACATTTCATGCCCCCCCCCAAAAAAAAATGCAGTGATAAATATGAACTAAATACAGGTGAGCTGACTTTTAGGTACACATTCCTCTTAAGAAAATTTATTTATTTACCATTTTATGTATTATATGTGTATGTTGAGGCACTGGCTTGTGCAGTAGAAAGGAAAACTGACAAGATTGCTGACGTTTTATCTAACTTTGATGAATGAATATTGCATTTTAGTGTTTATTGATTGCTTTTATGTGTTTTATTTGCTGTGATCTGCCCTGGTGTCCTATGACAAACGGCAGGATATAAGCTAAATAAATAAGCAAGCAAGCAATCCTGCCTTTCTTCCATCATAAAACCCCAGGCGGCATACAGACGGCTCCCAGGTGATCAATGACCAGATCCAGGCCCGCTTAACTTCAGAAAAATGGTGGCCTTTTGTGCTTTGCGACCGAACTCTGCTCCTTCTAAATGCTTACAAATGCTGAGCAGGAGTGCATATTAACTAACTTACCCAGGAAGGATGGAGATATGCTGAAGACAATCCCCAGTGGAAACCAGATGTGATAAAATGAATTTGCTTGTGCTTGGGGACTCATATTTGTGTAAGGGCTCATTGGACTAATGTCATAGGCAGGCAATATCAAGCTTCTAGTCTGGCTAGTCCTGATATAAATGCTAGACTGAGCTTGGATTTCTGCCCTTACTTGTTTATGGAGCGGTATCTTCTACCTGCTATGCTTCAAAACTTCAGCTTCTCCAAAGGCCTACCTAGTCCAGCGCTCTGTTTCCACATGGCCAACCAGAAGCCTATAAGAAGTCCACAAGCAGGACATGTGTGAAACAGTGCTCTACATTTGAAAGACCCAAAGTTCCCAGCAAATTATGGTTCCTGAACCTGTCATTGGCCTACATTTGCAAACATACCATTCCTATTGCATGCAACATACAAGCCGCAAAACAAAAGGCAGGTTTGTAAGTTGGCCCTCCATTTTCCATTTCTGATGTCAGTAACATAAACAGCCCACGCTGTAGTAAATGGTACATGAAGGACCTAAGACCATCTTTGCCAACTTATCATACATTTCATTTTGCAGAAGTGCTCAAAGAACCTACAGAAGGTCAGAGTGAAAGAAACGAAAAAAAGGTTTTTCAAGGCACCCCGTCCCGCAAAAGGCACAATATGCAGAGATGAAAATGAACTGAGCAGAAAGGAACCCATGCTTTGGTTCCAGTCCTTATTACTTCAGAAAGAATGCTGAATGCATAACCCCATTATGCCGAGGGGGAAAGAAAGCCATATTCTTGTTGCAGATCCCGCTCTCACGCTGGCTGGTATGCAGCCATGTAAGAGGGCTGCATTGTCATCCGGACAATGGGGGAATCAAGAACAATCAGTTGGTGGCGAGCTGAAAATGTATTCATTTTAAAAGAGAACACAAAGAGAAACTTCCAATCCTCCGGCAGGTCAGATTCGTATTGTACTTAACCTTTTGGTACCACTGGAAGTTTACTCTCAAAATGGGTCTGTTACTTTAATAGGTGTCTGTTTGAAAAGGGAGCCATTGTATTTTTATTACATGGTTTGCTGAACAAAAATACAGCCAGTTATCTTGTTACAAGGCTTGTTCCAGCACTGGGCCTGTTCCCCATTCTAATAGTCTCAGGTAGTTACCTCAAGGGGGGGGCGCTCTGAAGTGCAAACAATGGGAACCGGAACAATTGGCCTGGGACATGGAAAATGTCTTCCTGTAATAGGGCTTTCCTTTTAATGTTTCCTTTTCTTGCACTGGGTGGGAGGGCTAAGCAAAGCTTGAAGTCTTCGAATGTACAAGACAAAGAGAAGGGATGTGGCAGAGGCCAAGAATTTCAGCAAGATTCAAAGAAAGATTGGCACTGATGCGGGTAATGAAACACCCCGTATGCTAAAATAGTTAAGCCTACAAAGCAGTGACTTTTTAAAGTTATGAAGCAATTGTTATTTGTTAATTTGCATCTCACCTTTTCACCAAAGGGTGCTCGTTTATGTAGCATTTGCATGTAAAATGTTTGGGAGTAAGCTTACCTTTTCTTTCATCCTGATGACAAGTGGTCTATTTTTTATTTTATTTTTTGTCATTCCCTTTTAACAAAGACTGGATGGTGAGACTTAAGAGAAGTCTGTGACTTCTCCATCTGATTACAAGAAGCCGCCTTATACTAAATCAAACCATTAGTTCATCTAACCCAATAGTGTCTATCTCAACTGGCCATAGCTGTCCTTTCAAGGTCCCAGGCGGGGGTCTCTGCTAGCTGTGCAACTTGAGACCCTTTTCAAAGGGAGATGCCAGGATCTTAACCTAGGGTCCCCTGCAGGCCAAGTATTCACATGCTCTGTACCCAAGTTATGTTCCCTTTCACCACTGCATCTTCAACTAAACAAATCCAAGTGTCTTGTCTTTAACAGCAGCACTCTGGTGTTCAGTGGATTATGTTAGCTTTGAGGCAGGAGGAGGTACGTGATTTCCTAAACATTAGGAAATAACTATGTGTAGTTCAGATGAGAATTACATGAGGACACTGCATCATAGCTGCATTCTGAAGTTATGTCAACACAGATTATGGCCACATTCAACAGTCAGGTAAATTCACTTGCATTTTTGCGACCATATGTGTCAATTTATCAGGGACCTATTAATTGCGATGTGATAAACAGACCCATCAGAAGCAGCTCTGAGCTATCTCTTAACCTAACTCGGGAAGTGTGATGCTGGTCACTTCTTTAGTTACAATGCTGAGCTGACTCAGGATCCTGGGTGCTTCACTGCTGCTTAGCAACAGCCCCTACAGAGAGATCAGTCTATGCTTCACTGAAAGGATAATGTCATCACAAACCTCTAAACCTTACTCTTAACGTCCTGACTTACACATCATGGGACGGTGGGTGGGGGGAAGAGTTATCTCATAAAAATTTGGGCTTTGAGTGAATATACAATAACCACTGAGAATAATCAAAGCTGAGTGAATTTATCTGTAAGCCCAAAAAACTGAAATCTTGCTATGGCGCCAGACTCTCTCAACAGCGGCTGCACAACTTCTTTCTACTTCCATTGTTATTTCTTTGTGGCACACATCCTGCTATTCTCCCTCCCTGTACTGCCACCCTTCCTGGCTAAAATCTATCTCTCCTGTTTATCCAGTGCCAGTAACAAAAAATAGCCACCCTGGGACTGGCAGCATGTGAACATTTGCAGGCCTCACATCTGGAAATGGCACCTTCTTGGATAGGGTGAAATCTCAAGGAACCTATGGCATAGCAGTGTATGGATTTGAAAGTTTGAGACAAAAGAGGCAGGGTGGCTGCCATTGTGTATCATTGCAATGTACCCTCCAATTTTGATGGCTTCAAGTCTGTTAAAGGTACCTCAAATGGATCTGCATGGAACAAGATCAATAAAGTTTTCTCAGTGAAGAATGGGCACATCCTTTGCATGATTAAGTTGTGACAGGATTATTCTAAAAGAACAGCAGTGGTAGCAAAACTACCTTCCTCTATGAATTTGGCCACAATTGGAGAATCACTTTGAGAGGGGACAGTTTGCTCTTTGTGCCTCCAACTGCACAGAGACCAGCTTATCTTACATTGTCCGTCCCATAATAAAAACCTGTGGGTCCAGTATTCACCAGCCTCTTCGGCTTCAGTACCAGCTGCCTTCACACTCCAGCTGAGGGAGAGGAAAGGGCTGAGCAAGGGAAGCTGTCCCATGACAAGGAAGGAACACTCAGGCTTTGCAGTGGGGTGTCCCAGGCCAAGTCCCTTCCTGAAATTGTGCCTGTCACCCACAAAAGAAGTAGGTGGAGTAAAATTCAAGCGGTGTTGCAGCACGTTGGATATGAGTAATGCCAGAACCAATGAAGTCCATGGGTGTCCATGAAAGGGGGTGCGCCCTCCACAGATCCCCAGCCTTTATATTATTATTATTATTATTATTATTATTATTATTATTATTATTAGCAGTATCTGTGCCAAAACCAGGCCTGAAATGGATCTAGAAAATCAGATTCTTCCAAGTGCTTATATTTGAATAAGCTCAAGCATTTGTAGAACCTGACACATGAAACAAAATGTACAGGCACTGTTCTTCTAAGTTTTTTCTTAGTAAGAAACTAGCCTATTCCCCACTTTGAGTGTTTTACTTTGCCCCTCTCTGCAGAAAAAAAAAAAATCCTCTAGATGCCCATACTGCCACAAATTCAGCTGGGGGAGGGTTCTGAAGTGGTATTCCAACTGCTGGGAAAGACGCATGTAGCATGGAGTTGGGTGTTTATTGGGCAGCGTCTGGGGTGGGATGGATCCTGAAAGACAAAGAGAGATGCTTGGGGTTGCCAACTCGTTGCTCCATCAGGGCTCCTGTGCCTCGGATGTAGGTGTAATTTTAAGTGGGTTATTAGGGGTAAATGGTTTGAGGGTTAACAGCCAAAATATGAGTAGAATAGAAATCCCCCATGATACACAGTGTATAGCTAAATCATATTTAGCCCCATATATATGAAAATTTTAATACACTGGATTCTATTCACACCAAACGTAGTACAAAAGCAGACTGCTCACAATGTCCATATTGTAAACGGAGGCTTCAGTTCATAGAGGTTTGCCTTGACAAGATTGAGTGCGCTACAGAAGAACCAATAGACAAAACCAACATGGGTTTTGTGCTCTATTTTTCTCCCCTTGGATTTGCAATACCCCCTTAGACAGACCGTCAATGCATGAACAGACCAGATCGCCAACTCGTATAAATGAACATGATGGCACTAGCCTTCTGCAGATGATCATTTGATGACACTGTGCAACAGCTAAGAGAATAGCTGTTGATACAATCCCTCCTTTTATAGATATGGCTTGCCTTCTGTTTGGTTCCAGCATCCTTGCATAGAACTAGTTGGTATTCCTAACTAACTTGACTTATTCCTAATTGCTAACTCTGCAACAGATTTTAATTAACAGTTTGTATTTAAAGTTACCTGATTCCAGTCATTTTTTTAAAAAAGACATAGGAAAATCTATTGTTTATGAAGGAGCTAAGAACCCAGGCCCCTTATGGCAGTAAGAAAGCAATTAGGCTAAGCATGATTTTCATCCCCCCTTAAGGTAGGCAAGAGTCTTTCTAATCAAGAGTGTGGGAATTTGGGTGCCTGAAGCTACCCATCAGGTGAAATTCCTACCACGCATCTACTAACACAGCCCTGCTACTCTGTGCATTCAGCTCCAAGACAACCTGGAGATAGCCAAGAGGACAACAGTGAAGGTTTACAATTACAGAGAGTTTGGTTCATTCCCAGAGCCCTGTGCCAGGTAAGCTAGTTTAACAGTGGCGTATGCACTCTTATGCTTTAAAAAATGTTCCACATCACATACATTCTACACAAACAACAGTGGAGATCTTGCAAAATGAACACATCATGGTAGCACATTTGCATAAGAGTGCTCATTTATTATTACAATGTGTTGTACGTGGGATGGTTCAGACACCTCAACCAGTTCAAAATACGGTCACAATATAGCTGACTGGAACCACTTGATGGGAATGTATTGTATCTGTTTTTAAACATATTCACTGGTTACCAGGCAATTTTCAAAGTAAATTTTAAATTGATGGTGCTTACTTTTAAAGTCCTACAAGATTTGGACCTGGATACCTGAAGAGATGATTACTTCATTATCAACCTGCCCAAGATTTTCAATATATCAATATTGTTAATCATGAAAGTAAATATTTTGCTTACATGTAATTATCACTATCTGTTCTTCATGCATTTCATTTTCTTCTGACCTCACTCCTCCCATCCCCCAAACCATGTGTATGCATATATGTGCATGCATTACAGTCAAGTAATAAGGACAGAGAGAGCTCATATCAGATACACTGATTTGGGCAAACCATGAGCTAGGCTTGTTGATTTAAGCAGGTCCATCATTTGACTATGCAAAATGTGATGTTTCACAGCTGAACGTGTGAACAGACTCAACTGCAAGCCACTGTGAGGTGATATGAAAGACCTGTCTGTTTGATGTGTGATGGCTCATTCACACACATATATCAACACTTGCTGATGCAAGTGATCAGTATGCATGGGGGAATTGCTTGGGACAGCTCCAAAGAAGCAAGAGAAAGTTGAGAGTTTCTCAGAGGGGAAAAATATAGTGGGGTTTAGACATTCCAAAGCATTAAATGGAACCTGCTTCCAAATAGCACAACATATCTTCATCATCAATTTATTAATTGCCTTCTACACAATATCAAGGCAATATACAATAGAAACAGAAAATACAATATTAAAAAGCAACAAACAGCAGATACATTTAAAGCAAAATCAGCAGATACATTTAAAGCAAAATCAAAACAATACAAGATAGACCTTCACAGCAAAGACCCATATACTGAGAGGGGAAAGCCTGCAGGAACAAAAATGTCACCCACTTGCAGATAGGGGGTGCCTGTCATATCAGAATGGAATTCCGCAACAGGGGCAGCCACATTAAACTCGCTGCTCTGAGTTGTTCCAAGTCTTTGGAACTTGCAGGAGATACTTTCCTTTTTCAGCTGGCTCTTAACATTCTACAGCAAATGGGCATGCTCAAACCTCACTGGGGTGTTATTTGGAGTGGGGGGCTGTCACTTTAGGGGATTTTATTATATATTTTCACACTTCTGCAAACCCCAGGGTTCCCCGTGGTTTCTCAGTGGCTCCATTTTGGCTCCTATCCTGTTGGCGTTTACCACCTGAGTTGGCTATTACAAGGAGCGATGAGGTTTAGAAATCACAGAACAATCAAAAGTACCCCATACTTTTTGTGTACAAAAAGTCCTGCTTGGAGACAATTATTACTAGTCCCTAAATTCAGTAATAGAAGGATGTTCTATAAATTTTATAGTAGGACCAAGAAAATGCAAAATGACCAATTTTGATGTAAGGATGAATCCAATGCCACATCTAGAGATGACCAGAGTGTTTCCATGTGGACTAAAAGAGGTTACTAAAAAAAATTTTTTTGGGCACATGCTTATCTGTACTTACAATGATCTCTCCAATATCCCTTTGTGCCCTTTTTAGGCAGCACCAGAAACACTGCAAAACACTTTGCGATGAACAGAAATATTCTTCTATTAAAGTGTTTAGCTAGGAGCAGAGAAGGATAAAAAAGAACCTAAAAACCAACCTTGCCCTCAGCAGCTGCAATCCGACATCCCACTACCCTCCAACTGTCTCAATACAAATTCAGCATTGATACTAATGGCTGCCCCAGCTGCTGTGCCCGTTTGACAGTCTAACAACATAACTTACCAGCAATGTCAGAAGCGGCTCCACGTTATATGAAATGTCAGAGGATACACGCGCACACACATTTAAACACACATATTTGAAGACCAACAGGAACTGACTCAAAGCAAAAGATGCTTCCTGTCATTTCTTCAGCCGAAACCAAAGAAAAAAACCTAAAATTAAATCCCCACTAGTATATTTACTGCAAGTTTTTCATTCGTCCTTTCCGCTCAGCACTCCACCATAGAGCTCTGGGTGACATACCTGAGCTTATGCCACTTTTATCTTCCCAACATCCTTATGAGGAAAAGTCAACGCAGTGAGCCTCATCACTAACCAACAACTTAAGACCAGAGCTCTGCTTCACTCTCTCAATCAAATCACTCTGGCTTGCTCCTATCTGCGTGTATGGGAAAGCAACGAGGAAGTCCCTTTATAACAGACTTTCCCTTCCCATCCCCCCGATCACTTTTTTTCCATCTTCCAAATAAAACTGATGTAATGCAGTTCTTTGAGCTGATGACACGACCATCTCGACTCTCCTTATCTTTGTATGAAATCAGTGCTCTAGCATCGTATCAATGTGTGCCAATATGAAGCCTCCCAACCAATTCTAAGTATCAAGACCACATCACTGTTTATCAGCATCGCAGAGCTGACTTAAAAGTTCCAATTTTGCTCAGAATTTTTATCTGGATATACTCAGAACAGCACCTCATTGATGACCTATTTTGTTTTCCCTATTTTCTGTTCTCCCTTGCATTGTTGTTTATAAACCCCTCTCAACCTCTCTCCTCAATGTAAGAAAGCAAGTGTGGCTTCCTAGGACACGCAACTGTTTTGAAGCAGCAGCTGCCTTTGTTATCACGGGAAGTGCATGCGCTGAACTGAAAAGAATAGCAGTTCAATGTCTAAACAATATCTAGCAAATTAGTCCCGTGGCACTTCACCACACACCTTAGGGCCCACTACAATCTGGATACTATAAGCTTTTTTTTTAAAAGATTGTGCATTAATAAGATACTTCCTGGAAACACAAGAGGAAGTATCTCATTAAATAAGTTGCAGGGAATGGTAGTTCATCTGAATGCAGCTCAGTATCAGAAAGTTTTTAGTATTTGATGTTTTATTAGGTTTCTATATGTGTTGGAAGGGCCCAGAGTAGCTGGGGTAACCCAGCCAGATGGACAAGGTAAATAATAATAATAATAATAATAATAATAATAATAATAATAATAATAATAATAATACATTTCTGTTGTATCGATCCTGCTGCTATTCCATAGACTAGAATCAATAGTACTCTGATTCGGAGAACAGATCACCTGCAAATGTGATTGCATGGACTTTCTCTTAGTGTGCAAAGTGCTTTACTTTCTCCTTTCTTCTATTTAGATTGCATCAATTTTTGAAAAGTTACAAAAATAACACAGCAACCAAACAGCCCTCCCAGCCCCTCCAACCAAAACTCATGTAATTATATATAAGCTAAGATTATTAATATTTATACAGCTTTTTAAGTGCCTCCTTTAAGACATTCCCACACTCTATGACCAAGATAGATATGAAAAGAGGAGGGGGAAGTGGGGGAAAGACAGCAAAACATGAACCAGCTTAATTAGTTTGCGTTTTCGCTGCCATGAGCTAGTTACCATATAGTTTTAGGAATGGAGCCAAAATGTTGCATACTGTATTTGTACTGGTGACTCAAGGCAATTGTTCTTTAACTGTTAGGTCTAATAAGTTCATTTCTCTGAGGAGCTGAAAGCCTTCCAACTTTTGAGAAATATGTGCTTGGCTGTGGCTGCTGCTTTGAGGACCCACAATTTATGCCCCTGGTCCATTTTCAACTCCACAGGTAAGCACCCTAAGATGCTGTGAAGTTAGGCATTCAGGTCAAAATTAATCTTCCAACAGCCTTCTCATCAAAAGGATCTGAATACAAGACAAGATCAGAGCGCATAGCTCCACCTATTGCTGAGCATCTCCAGAAGCTATTGTGTTCCAGGGATTTCTGACAGATGCAGTCTATCAAGAGTCTCATATACGTGTAATATGTGTAGCAGCCTTGACACAAGTTCTATCAATTTCACAGATGGAATCGCAGTCCTCCTTTCTCACAGCAACTAGTGACTAGCCATCAAACTGGAATAAACAAGGGGAGGGGGGATGCAGGAGTTATTAAGCACTCCA
This sequence comes from Podarcis vaucheri, assembly GCF_965113315.1. NCBI lineage: Eukaryota > Metazoa > Chordata > Lepidosauria > Squamata > Lacertidae > Podarcis > Podarcis vaucheri. The sequence goes on along the minus strand of NC_138764.1, from coordinate 64,387,603 downwards.
ATTAAACATTCTGGGCTCGATTCAGCTACGTTGTTGCACTAGCCAAAGCCAGAAAAATGAGTCCCACAAGCGCAAAATGAGTCCCCCATGCACCCTGCTTGCCATCTCCCAATTTGCTTGAGTGGGTCCAGAGAACTCCTAGAACGACGGGCAAAACAGTAGGAGAGGTGAGATTATTTTGTCCCCTTGCCTTAATTTTCACAGAAGTGTAAGTCCTTTGCACCTGCTCACCAAAATAAGTGATGGGGGTCCCAGTCCTACAGATATGCACAGCTCTGATGGTGCACAGAGTAGCTTTCCCCAGTCTGCTCGGTGTCATTGCAGTCTCTCTTGCAAAGTTTGAATATAGCCCGTCAGCCACTGCTTAAGATGACTGCTCTCTTTTCAGGATCGCCCAGGGCCAATACACCATGTTTTTATTCAACAATATCATGGTGCCTCTCCCAGCTGAATATTAATTTATTCTGAAATTTATATCCCCACCCTTCCTTACAAAGGAGTCCAGGGTGGCAAACAACAAGCAATAAAATGATAAAAACAAAACAAAACCTCATTTGGCATCTGGACAGGGTATCTTATTGATCTGAGAAGTCTGCCTTATAGGAGATGAATAGGGTATGTGCTGATACAACCAGAAGCTCCCACTCTCTGACCCCTTCCAGTCCAACACTTTCAAGCTTTGAAACCAGAATTGTTTGATGCCATTTCACACTGCATCCAGACAGGACAGGGTGTGGTGGAGCAAGAGGAAGAGACTGCCCTTTGCTAGCACTTAGGTGCTAGTGAGATTAGCCAAATACTAATCTAAGGACATTTTCACATATGAGACACAAGCCATTTTTTGTTTCAGGTAGTTTGCAATGCTAATGTAAAAAAACCCCAGCACAGGGGTTGGCTCAGTGGCACTAACAGAGGTGGGGGGGGAGAATGTGTAAGTGTACTATGGTGACACCACACAAAAGCATCCTACAAAAATCAAAACAATCCTGCAATTGTGAATTTACGATCCAAAATTATTAATTTCTTTAGGGATTTCTTGCCTGCCCCTCATCATAAGGTCCCAGTGTTAGGTTACAACAATAATCAAAAGCAACATATGCTAAATTCTTGCTCTTAATCGGCGGCATATGATTTGTGTACCATACCAACTGTCTTTAAAAACTTAATTGCAGCAATAAAGACATAACAAGTTACTGAACTTGAGGTTTCCCCCCATTTATAACAGATAGTACAATCAGAATGGAATCTTGCCAAAAATATTATTTCTATGATCTTTGCTAAAACAAAGACAAAGGAAGACCTACATTTACCATTATGATTACTGATATTACGTTGTTCACAGAATTATTCTCAGAATCTCAACTACAATGCACTTAATACAGCACATGCTTCTGTGGTATCTTGTAGCTTTGTTATTCCAGAACTTGAGAAATAAACTCCATTTCCCCATAAACAGTTATCTCTCATACTTCCTTCGCTAATAACATTAGCTAATTGGACTGTATCACAAACCATATTCTCCAGCTCTCGGGTCAGGAGCCACTCGGTCAGAGAGTAAGGTTTAGACTATAGTCGTTATCATTATTTTGGAAATAAATATACAGGGTACTACATATCTTTCCGTCCTCCCGTTTGCCAACAGAGTGACTAAATGCCAGCTGGGGGTGCAGGCTCCTACTTCATTCCTATCTGTTCATCCTGAGGAAAGTCCCCATCTTTATTTTTGTGCCTTGGAGATAACTAAGAAAGGGCCCTGCCATTTGGGCAGAAAACAAGTTTTCTTTTATTGCAGAGTAATAAAACAAGAGAGTTTCAAGAGAGGAGGAAACTTTGCCTCTGCATTGTTTGCCGGCATTCAGTTACACCCGACCCACCCTAAAAGTTTAGGAAGAATGGCATTTGTTTTGTTCTCCAACTCTGGACAAGAGACAAGAGGCTCTTTGTGTCTCTCAGACTCCTGAGGCACCTGTTCCCCGCACCACTCCATTCCTCACAGTGCGCCCTTATTTTATCCCTGCGTGTCCTGCTGTCTGTTCTCTCCAGCAAACAGCTTTGGCAGCCCCTTCCTACACCTGCCCTGATCTGGCACCCGGCTCGAAGCAGAGGGATGTGGGCAAGGCACAGTTGCTCTGCAGGCACAGAGCTGCACTTATGTCAAGCATTTGTTATGGGGAGCACACGGCAGCAGGGCATGGAAAAGAGAGGGAGGTGTGAGAGCAAGTGGAGGCGTTCAGTGCTGGCCTAGCAAGCTGGCACTTAGCTGACAAACCCCTAAAGATGCACAGCTGCCACAGCCAAGGACGGCTCTGGGGCTCAAAGGGCATGCACCAAAGGCCTACAGCCAGACAACACAGACCCCATCTCCCTGAAAGCAGTATCATACGACTTTAAACAGTCACGGCTTCTCCCAAAGAATCCTGGGAGCTGCCGTTTCTAAGAGTTGTGAGGAGATCCCTACTTCCCTCACAGAGCTACAACTCCAAGTGGTTTAACAGTCAATTCCTCTTCCCAAGGAACTCTGGGAATTGTAGCTCTCTGTGGGGAAAGACCCAAAGAAGATTCCCACTATTGCAAACACTTTTTGATAACTTGTCAGTATTTTTTACTTCCAAACATCACAACTTGAATGTTTTCCCTCTATTTAGACATCTTGATCTGATAATACTCTCCCTTGCTGTACTTGCCTTCCACTTAAGATTGAGGGACTAAGAAGACGCAATTGTGTATATACAAACCATTTCATGCTAACATGTGGGCTAGAAGCTTTAAAGAAGCAACCACAGACAGACATCGAGAAGGCAAGTTCTGCACTACACCCAGGGTTGAACAGGCGCTGCTTTGAGCCTCTTTGCTTCAAGCCATGGCGCTATAAGATGGAAGGCAGAGGTAACTCCTAAATGGTCCTGCATTTTAGGGACAAGGTCCATGCACCCAAGGTGCTGGAGATCAAAGCAGGACAAAATTCCTGCTCTTCCGCCCCCAACCTCCTCTTTGTCTCCTAGTTGGGTGGATTTCTTGGTTATAAGCAAGGACACCTAGCAAACAATGTTGTAAACCTTTAAGGACTTTCCACCACCAGGAGCCATATTGTCCATGTCCCCACTAATCAGTCTCACCCTCCTCCCCACTCCAATTCAGAAAAAGGCCCTTTCTGGCACAGCATGAAAAGCAATGGTATTCCTTAAAGGTGACACTTACTTTAAGTGCTCAGCTGGGATTGTTCTCTTCTGTGGACTGGTGTCTCTTTTACTGCCGGCAGCCCTGCTGGGCTCAGGGTCATGCTGAGACTTTTGAAAAGACAGGGCAATTTTCAGTGTCTCTTCTACCGCTGCTTATATTTGCAAGTGAGAAAGGTGGCTAAAAGGACTCTCACCCTGCTGTGATGTGTTCTGCCCCTCAATACCTGCCAAAGGTTTCTCAGTATGACCTAGTACCATGACGTGAGCTCTCTTCTTTTTCTCCAAGTGGATGCACAGTCACTTGTTTCTAACACATGAACACTACAAATTGTGTTTAGGAGCCTTCGGTGCTGCAAGCCACCCTTGTGTCAACTGGATCTGCATGCTGTAGCCCAGTTCCTTCAGAAACAAAAGGCCCTTCCTTTGGTATCAGGTATGCATTTGGTTGGCAGCAGGAGAGGACCTTTCCTGTGGTCGCACACACCAGGACTCTTTACATCCTTTCCTGGGGGGAGCAGATCCCACTTCCCTCACTCTTTGATGGCAACCTGCTGTTTTGTGAAGACCTTTCCTTTTAGACAACGAGCATAATTTTAGTTCTCCTGGCATATGAAACCTTGGCTTTCAACTATTACCTGCTGTCTCTGTCTTCTTTGACTGAAGACACGTCTCTTTACCCTGGCCTTTGTCACCCAAGATATAATATTCAGACCCAATCTGTTCTTGTGACTGTAATTTGTTTTAAGCTGTTTTTAATATTGCATTTTGGGGATGCTGGCGGCGCTTTGGGTTAAACCACAGAACCTAGGACTTGCCAATCAGAAGGTTGGCGGTTCGAATCCCTGTGACAGGGTGAGCTCCCGTTGCTCAGTCCCTGCTCCTGCCAACCTAGCAGTTCGAAAGCACGTCGAAGTGCAAGTAGATAAATAGGTACCACTCTGGTGGGAAGGTAAACGGTGTTTCCGTGCGCTGCTCTGGTTTGCCAGAAGTGGCTTAGTCATACTGGCCACATGACCCGGAAGCTGTACACTGGCTCCCTCTGCCAATAAAGCGAGATGAACACCGCAACCCCAGAGTCGGTCACAACTGGACCTAATGGTCAGGGGTCCCTTTACCTTTACCTAATATTGCATTTTAAGTGGTTGAAACTCACTCTTGGCTGACTTAAATTGTTTATTGGAAAGAAATATGGGATATACTTTTTTAAAAAGTACGTTTTTCTGAAAGTCTTCTGCTCCAAGGACTTTGCCTTTTCTACCTTGCTACCAGTGATGTCTGGAACTGCCTCCGAGACACTTTCTATATGCTTCCTCACACTCCTCCTTCAAACCCTTTTTCAAAGCTCGCCTTTTCCATGAAGACTTTGACATGACTCCTTAGCCCTCCTGCCCTCATGCAATGGTGGGGGTCCTATGTTTTCTCCTCATGTTGTTGGATTCCAACTCCCATCAGCTCCAGCCAGCATGGGCTATGCTCAGGCATGATGCGAACTGCAGTCCATCAATATCTAGAGGACCACAGGTTCTTCATTCCTGTCAATGAAACTCTGCCCATATATGTGCAACAGAAATTGACACACATTATTCGCTTGTTTATCCTGGATTCTTTTTCTCTCCTCTGCCTCTGTTGCCTCCGTATGTCAAATTTAAAACAAAAATTAATATAAATGACCCAGATGATAGGCTAATAGATGAAATCAGCACCTTTCTTTGGCTTCACACATATGCTTCCCATGTCACTGAAACCAAGAACCACTTCATATGTGACCATATGAATATGCCATGTGTGCACCATGTGTATTCAACGAGTGTACACTTGTCTAATTGGATGCACATATTTTAGGAAGCCCCAGTCATTACAACTTTCCACTATGCATTGCTCAATGGCAAAACAGACACATATGTGTTGATCACACCTAAGAGTCTCTCATTAGAGTCAATACATGATAAACATATTTTTCTACCAAGAAAATGTTTTGGAAACATCAGTGCTTGTGAAGATGTTCCAAGACTGGATTCAAAAACAATCAGTAATCCAAATCGCCATCTGCATATTGATACAAAAACCCAGAAAACATAAAAGTGTGGAAAGACTAGGATTACTATGACCCTAAAGCCCTACTTACAGCTCCAGCCATATTAGTTGTACCATCAGCTACCGATACATTTCCAGCACAGTAAATCAGAAGAGCTGTAACTCCCTAGTTGAAACATGGCAGTAAGATTGCCACAGGCTATAGCTGGACCCTGTGGTCTCTCATAAGACTCAATACCACAGCTGGTAATAGTTTGCAAATCCCTTGTTACAAGGGTATGAGACACTTTCTCACAAATTACAGTACTTAGCGCCTGCTTTGTTTGGTTATCTAGAAGAGCCTGACAAAGAGTTCACAACACTAGAGATAAACAACCAAGAGGGTTTGTGCAAATCACTGTTACTGTTAGAATGTCTGAATCTGCTCTTTAAATTTCCCATAAAATCTTGACTGTCCCAAGTTGCACTGTGTAGTCCTGTGCATGTTTACTCAGAAGTAAGTTCCACTGTGTTCAATGGGGCTTATTCCCAGGTAAGTGTGCATAGGCTTGCAGTCTTAGTTAAAACTCTCATTGTACTTTTCAAACACCTAAAATGAGCTCTGGATCAGGTGAAAGCACAACCACCCAAGACCTGGACATGCAATAACATGGTTACCAGGCAGTGTGTGGCTGATGTTTCCTCCACCTTTTTATATAGTTAGTTGAACTTAATTTTATTCAAATAGGTGGGAATGGAGTCATTGTCCAATTAATTTTAACAGTCTGAATCCAAACCTAAGTGTTTCACATAAGTTGAGCTGTTTAGTAACTAGATTCATACCTCTTCAGTGTTATAGGATTCCACTCCTGTTTTTGCATCATTGGGGAACTATTTTGCCCACTCACTTTAATTACTTCTTGCAAATTTGCACTGGTTCTCTGCTTCCCACATTTCCTGCTGGAAATGGCTCCCTCAGGCTCCCTTGCTAAGCACACATGGGCTAAAACTGTGCACAGGAGAACAAGGGAATGCATACAACATCCTTGTTTCAATCACGTTCTGAGCAAGGAAGGTCTACAGGAGCTTTGCATTTGGCTGAATGCAAGTAGAACGCCTCATGCAATCAGGGCCCCTGCTTTGTCGGGGTCCCCAGTAACATGGAGAGCTCTACCTATGTTCAAGCAAACATGAATAAAAGCCCCCAATGGACATTCCTTGCTCAACAGAGGGAAAGTGGGGAGCTGAGCTGGCAGGGCAAGCAAGCATCAGGGTGTCGGGGTAGAGCTTGTGCAATAGTTGCTGCTTTTAAGCAGAGGATAGCCATCTGTCATGAGTGTTTTAGTTGAGATTCCTGCATTGTAGGGGATTAGACTAGACCCTCAGGGTCCCTTCCAACTCTACAATTCTCTGATTCCCATCCATGGATTCAGCGTTCGAAACTCCCATTGTTCTAGATGCATTTTGCAATAGGGAAATTCATTAGCGTGAGCAGTTTCTGAGCTCTAGGTGCAGTACTGCGCCGAAGATTTCAGATTAAAACTGCAGTGTGGAAGGAAAGGAGGACCTTTTTCTGCTTCCCCACTTTCAGCTACTTTCTGAAGACTGGAGAAGAGACCCTCTTAAGAATATTAGGGGAGTGGGCAGGGGAAAGACTAGACCATGGGTAGGCAAACTATGGGCTGGGGGCCGGATCCGGCCCAATCGCCTTCTAAATCTGGCCCGCAGAGTCTGGGAATCAGTGTGTTTTTACATGAGTAGAATGTGTCCTTTTATTTAAAATGCATCTCTGAGTTATTTGTGGGGCATAGGAATTTGTTTACCCCCCCCCCAATATAGTCTGGCCCCCCACAAGGTCTGAGGGACAGTGGACTGGCCCCCTCCTGAAAAAGTTTGCTGACCCCTGGACTAGACCATGTGAAAAATGAACATAATATTTTAGCTGCAGTTCGTTCATTTTCTGTTTTGTATTCTGGTTATAAAAAAAGTGTGCCTAGACATTCCATTGTTGCGCCCATAACCTAGGTTTAAGGTGCCATTTAGCTCCTAGCTTTTATATCTCAGTTTCTCACACTGCATGGATTCACATTTGCTTGTTCAGTCAAATGCTTGAATACACCTAGGGAGGTTGCTGTAATTTGAAAACTGTGTTCAAGTTCCTTTAACACAAGCCTCCCTGGTGTGATAGGAGCTTCTGTTGAAATGCACCAAGTTGGCTAGTATTTGAAGGTAGGAGTGCCCTTTGCATTAGGATTTTTTTTAAAGGAGCATTTTGATATATACGCCCCATGTTTTCATTTGACAAAGGCGTTCGTCAAAGTGGCTTACAAATATAAAACAGAACAGAAAAACAGGAAGGAGCCAAGCATTAAACTATCAAAGTAAAGCTAGCGAAAAAGCAAAAATAAACCAAGAAGGGAAAGAGCCATGCTCACATACAATACAATAAGCAGCAACAGAATCAAAAGCTTGCTCTAAAGGAATGTTTTTGATTGTTGGGTGAACTCAAAATCTCTTACGGTAAGACAGATCTAAGTATTCTTTTGTTTAGATTTTTATTATTGCAAGTAAGTTTGCATAGGACTGATTTCACCCTTTGCTACCACCCTTGCGCTGTGATGAGCAATTTCCCTATACTTCACACCTGTTGTTATTCAAGGGGAATCTTACAGCCTGGATTAGAGCACTTGCACCTATATCCATGGATGTTTACATCTAACCAAAGATGTAAATGTTAATGGATACAGGTTCGACTGCTATAATCCAAGCCGTATGTAAACAAGATTTCCCTTGAATAACAGCAGTTGAGCTGCTAAACTGATCTAACCAACCTGAAGGGGATCATTTAAACACAAACATGGCCCAAAGCTCAGTTTTCATGATTCTGAACTGAAGTTAACGTAATTTTATTTAAAAGAGACAAAGCTCTCTTATCATTCCATTATTTTTATTTTTTAAAAGCTGCTGACTTGCTTGCCTTCCATCTGCTTGCAACCCTTGCTTTTTGGGTTACCAGGCTTTGTCCAATTCAGGCAAACCCCTCATTTACACACATTCAGTATGTGTGGGACCATGCACAAGCACATCCAGAAGTGACCCAAAAACATCACAAAAAGGGGCGGGGGATGGAACAGAGTGTTTGCAGGCTTTTCTGATGATGTTTCAAATATACCGTATTTTTTGCACCATAACACTCACTTTTTTCCTCCTAGAAAGTAAGGGGAAATGTCTGCATGTTATGGAGCGAATGCCTGCGGGTGGCGGGGGGATCTGCTACAGTCGTGAGCAGTGGATCGATGGTTCCCCTTCCTTCCCTCCTCCGTAGTTACAAAGCACGGATCCACATGGATCCTCAGGATTTTTGCATTGGGCTACTCCAAACTCACTGTCAGATCACATGTCTGTGGCCACAGCATGAACCACAAAAATCATATATCCACTATTTCGTTTAGAATATTTTTTTTCTTGTTTTCCTCCTCTAAAAACTACGTGCGTGTTATGGTCCGGTGCGTGTTATAGAGCGAAAAATACGGTATGTGATTTCACTGATGCCTGTGATGCCTCGGACCATAACCCCTGTGTAAATGGGAGGGTTGCCTGTACAGTGGTACCTTGGTTCTCAAATGCCTTGGTACTCTAACAACTTGGAAGCCAAATGCTGCAAACCTGAAAGTAAGTGTTCCACTTTGCGAACTTTTTTCGGAAGCCAAACGTGCTCCGATTTGAGTGTTACGCTTCCGATTTGAGTGCCACACTTCCATTTTGAGTGCCACACTTCTGTTTTGAGTGTTACGCTGAGGTCTGTCTGTTTTTGCTATTTATTTCGCATTTTTGTTTTTGTGGCTTTTTGTTTTGTTTTTGTGACTGTGTGGAACCCGGTTCAGCTACTGGTTGATTGTGTACATTGTTTATTGCTTTCATTTTATGGATCAATGGTCTCGTTTGATAGTCAAATTCATGTTAAATTGCTGTTTTAGGGGTTGTTTTTAAAAGTCTGGAACGGATTAATCCATTTTGCATTACTTTCTATGGGAAAGCGTGCCCTGGTTTGGGAATGCTTTGGTTTTGGAACGGACTTCCAGAATTGATTAAGTTTGAGAACCAAAGTACCACTGTATAGTCAATTGCCACAGGGAGCACTTGCAATGCACTGGAAGAATCTGTCTCCTTCATTCATAACATGGGGATAAGGAGACTTGCTAACATCAACAGAAACACTACACATGGTTAACCAACCCTATGCTCCTGAGTGTCCATATATTCTGGTATTCAACTAAGTTTTACTCAGAATAGACCAACTGAAATTAATGAACATGACTAAGAGAAGTCCATAAATTTCAACAGCAGTGCTCTTAGTAAAACTTAACTGAATACCACCTTACAGGATTTACCATTAAAAAATAAGAAAAGAAGTCCCTTGCCTTATCTGCAAGAAAGCAATATAAAAGACAAGAGCATTGTTAAGGTACATACACAGAAGAGAGTGGGCCTCTTCAAACATTGCATTTTTCATATTGTAAAATGGGTTTCTCTTGCCACATATTCACTGAGGGGAAAAACCTAATACCATTATGTGACACTTTGCAAATTCTGTTGGGCATCCATTTGTCCTCTATAGATGAAGCAACCCTGTTTTGCTCCTTGGTATTTGGAGATTAGGGTGATTTGGAAAGGGGAGGCAGTCAGAAAAACATAATAGAGATGGCAGAATCCTTTGTGTCTGAGAGGACGGGAGGCTTGAATTGGAGATATATAATATATATATATATATATATATCCCAAATACAGCCTGGTGAGAATCTCCTTCAATGAAAACAGACACTAATTTCAGACCCTAAAGTACTGCTATCATCCTCATTCAGCCATGCATGCAAAATCCCAGTCAATTGCTTTTCTCCCCTTCCAACTGTGCAAGTGAAGCAGTGCTGATCACCATAAAAGGTTACAGGCCAGTAGATTGCACAAAGGGACTAGTAAACACTCTTCCCATTTCCCCCCACCCAAGGCAATTCAAAACACTATTTAATTTCATAATGAGACTCCAGAAAGTAGTAGCAGGACAGGTTGGCTGAAAAGGTACTACTAGATTATGAGGCACATGAAAAGAAGGGACGATGAAAGAAGCATTTCCTTGCATAAAGGCAGGATTTTGGATCCACATATCCCCATTTGCATTTTTCAGAGGGGACTGGAAAGGAGGACCTGAATGGAAGGATATGGTATGGGGCAGGAGGCAAAGGAGAGAAAGGATGGAAATCCTCTCTTGCTTCATTAAAACGGGGCTAGTCTTCAGCTTAGAAGGGTATTTAATTGAAGTTGCTACAAATGATGTATCTACCACATTGTTAGGTCTTTAAAAGGCAAGCAAGAGAGGCTGATTGCTAAAGGAAAGCAAACATCCTCCAGGCTCACTATTCACATGGTAATTTTTGGATCAATAAAAACATCCTCCCAATGCTAGAATGACCATCTTCTATCTAGAATTCTTTTGGTACTTAGGCACCCATTGGCCCAAACTCTGAGCAGTTTGCGCAAGAGACATTCTATTTCTCTCCCTTCAGAGTCTGCCTTTATTACTGTTACTAGTAGGCCCAAGTCAGACCAAAGGCCATTGTTTCAGGACTGGAGCTGTTCCAGGTTTAGACATATGGCACTGAAGCAGGTGGATTAAGGAGGAGGGGAAGAGTGTGTGTTGGTTGGGGAATGGGGCAGGGGGTGGGGAAAGAGTCAAATGTTTTTGAATAACAGCTAAGTTTCCAAAAAGTTTCAGCCTCCAGCTAGGCCAACTTTCCTCCTGTACAAAATGAAAGGAGTTCTTTGAGCTCAACAGCTTCTCAGCCAAGAATCCAATGATTAAAAACTCATTAGCGCAAAGGAAACAATCTGGATGGAGGTGTACACAGCTTGCAGCCAAGTCAGCAGCAGAGTAGTTCCTCTATGCATAGCGGGGAGCATATTTCGCTCAGTGGGGATAGTGAGATACTCTTCAAAGTGGGGGAAGAGGGTCAAGAGAGGCTATTGATTTGCTGTGATGTGAAAGAAACATCTATTCCAGTTGTTGGGCACTTAGATAGCTTGCATCTGTCACATGCAATCTGTCAGGCAGGGAACAAGGTAAACAAGACACCACCATCTTTTGCCCCTTCAAATAGTTCTAAAGATCAAGAGGTTAGGAACCACAGCCCCATCTTTAACCATTTAAGTGTATATGGGGACCAGGAGCAATGTTTCATTTGTCAAATGCTGATGGTTATGGAGGGATCTGAGCAAATGGTGACCTTGCAAACAACGAAGATAGCAGGGGAGGGTTTCCATAAGCCACAAGCTTCTCATTTAGGGGTGTACATGAACTACAGGGAGGAGTTGATACAAGAAAGGAAGCTATTTGGGATGAGAATAGGTGGGGTGAGGTCTGTGTGGACCAACAGGGCAATTTTTAAGTTTTCTTGCTTTAGGTTGACCTCCAATGCCAACATCACACACACTTTCCTGCCCCACCTAGATAATTTAGACTGGGATTCCTGCCATGACTGTGACCTATTATTTTCTCCCTTTATTAATTCTTTTATATAAAATATTGTAAATATCAGTGTGACCTTTCCAAAGACTAAACACTGAGTGTGTGTGTCCGCCATTCCAGCTAACATGATCAAGAAACTCAATCTGTACACAGTTGAGATGAAAGGGCTAAGCCTGCCCCTCAGACTCCAGGAGCACCAGGTGCAGGGGGCAGGTTTGCTCCACTTTGGTGGTGTTCTCAGATGAACCCCTGTACATATTCATATGGTTGCCCTTCATTCCTACAGAAAGAGAAAAATAAGTATCGCATTTGCTGATAGTGTTGTAGTGTTCACAAACTCCCACAGACAAGTATCCTGTAAGGGATGCAGTGGGTGGTTATCTGTGCACAAAGATACAATGGATCCCCGAGATGTCTTTGCACATTCCCATCCTTCCTATACACACACACACACACATCTGACTGTCACAAACTTCCCATAACATGTTCCACTTGAACACCTGGCCAATGGCCCTACTCAAATTTGCCAATGAAGGACTCCAAAAATTTCTGCAAGAGTCATCAGCCGGTCCCATCTCAATCCTGTTGATTCCAAACATATGCACTTTGTTCAGTTTTACAAGTTTCTCAGGAACAAGCAGTTCCAGGCCCTACAAACAGACACACACACACAGCAGTGGATACCATGGTGCAATGGAGGCGTGCACTGCTGCTGCTCACTGCAAGGGAGACATAGTAGGTGCTGGTGAGGTCAGAATGGTGAAAATGCACAGGTTGAGCCAATCCAGTACAGCTGCTGGGGTGACAGATAAGTGCCTCCAACTCGCTACACCATCCACTACAAGCATGTACTTACCAGAAAGGCTCATTGTATTCAAAGAGATGTTCTTCAGAATTCACCTTTTGGCTCAGACAGCCACTCTCAGACTGGAGAGTGAGTCCTACTGGAATTAATGTGCCTTGATTTAGGATCAAGATGGGAGTATGGGGCAGAAATCTGATCATTTTAGTTAAACAGCATGCATTGAGAATCAGAGTTGTTCCATACTAGAGACACTAGCTCCCCAAAGCACTTCCTCTCCTCCATTTTGCTACCTGTCACACATTACGTTGTTTTACAGTTTGCAAATGGAACAACTAAAAAAGCCAATGCAATTCTGGGCTGCATCAATAGGAGTATAGCATCTAGATCAAGGGAAGTAACAGTGCCACTGTATTCTGCTCTGGTCAGACCTCACCTGGAGTACTGTGTCCAGTTCTGGGCACCACAGTTCAAGAAGGACACTGACAAACTGGAACGTGTCCAGAGGAGGGCAACCAAAATGGTCAAAGGCCTGGAAACGATGCCTTATGAGGAACGGCTAAGGGAGCTGGGCATATTTAGCCTGGAGAAGAGGAGGTTAAGGGGTGATATGATAGCCATGTTCAAATATATAAAAGGATGTCACATAGAGGAAGGAGAAAGGTTTTTTTCTGCTGCTCCAGAGAAGCGGACACGGAGCAATGGATCCAAACTACAAGAAAGAAGATTCCACCTAAACATTAGGAAGAACTTCCTGACAGTAAGAGCTGTTTGACAGTGGAATTTGCTGCCAAGGAGTGTGGTGGAGTCTCCTACTTTGGAGGTCTTTAAGCAGAGGCTTGACAACCATATGTCAGGAGTGCTCTGATGGTGTTTCCTGCTTGGCAGGGGGTTGGACTCGATGGCCCTTGTGGTCTCTTCCAACTCTATGATTCTATGATTTTATGATTCTATGATTCTATGATTTTATCCATACACTTAGAATGTGCAGGCAGGAACAGCATATGAAATTCTCAGCTCCGTGTACGACACAGATATACACAAGAGGCAGCTGGGATTTACAACATGCATATATCGTGGAAACCAAGCATATGCCATTGTATGCAAGTAACACAGGAAGCAAATGTCATGCTTTTCACACTAGCTCTGAAAGTGTCCGGACATCCTCCCCAGTTTGTGACCCAGGAGGACAAAAATCCAGACTCACTGGCCTGCCAAGGGTGAAAACTAGCAAGTCAGGTGGCAACTGGTCAAAGATTTCTAGTATGACTATTTGCTACATGTCTCTAAGCTACCTATCTTCCTCCTTGCCTCAGGGAGAATCTTTTGGACAACTATGGTCTTAGCAAGAGACTCATAAATAGTGTACATATCTATATGCCATGAAATTTCCTCTACCAGCTGGTTAGACTGGGCTTCAAAGAGTTAGATTAAGCCTCCCCCAAGGAGCTCTGATCTCTCCAAGGAAATATTTTAGTCCCCATGCCTCGCTGTCATATTGCAAAATGCTTTTGAGTCTCCCCTCCGATTTGAAAAGTTGTTTACCATGTGGCAAAGGAGGACTGTCCTATGAGAAACACATGCACCTTTGGACACATGTATAACTATGCAGACATTTCTTTGGATCCTAATGACAGAATGAATGATACCGGTTCAACATGCAGATGTGAAAAGGGAGGTTGTGTCTTAGAAAGAGAGGAGGAAGAACAAACTGAGCCCTTGTACTCTCTGATGCTTCAATGAACGGGCAGCTGACACAACTCCCTTCTCTACAGATACTGTCATGGCAATCACCCTCTTATTTTGGTGCCTTGGGTGCAACAACTCCTCTAGTCCCTCCATTAAGATTCAAATCAGTGATCCTGTGTCTAATTACCATTTTCTGAGTCATAGAATCATAAGAGTTGGAAGGGACCCCAAGGGTCATCTAATCCAATGCCCTGCAATGCAGGAATCTCAACACACAGTCCCCCATCCAACCTGAAACCATAACAGACGCTGCTTAACTACAAATGCACTAGCTGTTTTATTGCTGCACCACTCAGCCTTGCAGTTTCCCCTAATATCAGTATTACACACTCTTTCTAAGAAGTCTATTGTGCAAAACCCAAAGACAATGTTGGAAGTCTGTGTGTTGTCTGGGCGACCCCTGGAGCAACATGAAATTAAGCTTCCTGAAACAACAGGCTTGCTGTGATTGACTCACTACACCTATGCAACAAAGTCCTTTTCAGCAATTGCCCAGCCCACATCAAGCCCACTGGTCAGTCAGTGTGGTGTAGTGGTTAAAGTGGGGGAGTAGTGTTCAAATTGATAAGCTTGCTGACCCTGACAAGAACCGTTTCCATCAAATAACAAAGCCCTATCCATGATGATAGCCATTTCATGCAACCGAGCTATCATACGAAAGCCCAACTGAGCCCTAGAAATTCCACATATCTTCTTTCTCTCTTTAAAAATCCAAACCACAGCCTAAACAGAAGAGAACTAGGAACACGACTGCCAGTTTTGCTAGACTTTCTTGCATGGTATCAAATTGAAGTTGAGGCTGGTTACTGTCTGGTTGTTTCATGTTTATGCCCCACTACCTATTATCAGTTCTCACGTTACAGACCCATGGAAGCTGTGTGAAGCACTTCTGAGCAGCAGCAGCACCAAGCTCATCTCAGACACCTCAAGGATACTGCCATGTTTTGGGTACCACAAGGAGCTACTATACAAGTGTTTCCTCCCTTAGTTTCCTAAGAGAGCTCTTAATGTGCGAATTTGTCCCCCCAAATGTGTTGTGTACAGAACCATCACTCTGCTTAGTTGGGGAAGGGCCTAGGAGAGGGACAACATGTCATTTTGGAAGGTGGCGGAGGTGGGCACATAATCATCTTGAACTTTAGAAGAGTTTCCTGCAAAGGAACTAATCTGGCGGGCATCATATGCAAATGATCACATCATACTCATAACTTTCAGTCCCAAAGGACCCCCCACAATGGCTTACAAATTTTTAAAACAACATGATTTCTTTTTTTACAACAGCTATAAAAACGTTCAAAATAAGACAGCAACAACACAGCCTAAGGCCCATGGGCAGGATGTGGCCCAATAGCCTTCTCAATCCAGCCCACAGACGGTCCAGGAATCGCGTGCTTTTACATGAGTAGAATGTGTCCTTTTATTTAAAATGCATCTCTGGGTTATTTGTGGGGCATAGGAATTCGTTCATTCCCCCCCAAAAAAAAATAGTCCGGCCCACCACATGGTCTGAGGGTCGGTGGACCAGCCCACAGCTGAAAAGGGTTGCTGACCCCTGCTTTAAAGTATCCCAGTATCCAACAGCAATCATAATGCTAACTTCCTCCGAAGGCCTTCACAAACAACATCATCTTCACTGCTCTTCCAGAGCTGAGGTAGAATAAGCCAGGTGGATTTCCAAGACCAGCTTCAGGTTTGAGATGCCCCTGACCAAGTGCCCTCCTTTGGTGCTGAGCCTTGGTTGTAGTGACTGGCAGTGGCAGCCCTCAAAGCAGCCATGGGGGGTGGCGTCAGCAGCCATTTTAATTTCCCACAAAGCCCCACAGTGAAGATATGTTGAGGGCATTGCAGGAAAATAAAAGCAGCTACACTCAGCTGGCTTTGATAACACCTCCCCCCAAAAAATGGGGCCCCAGGACCCTGGGCCCTGCCAGGGTGTTGGGGCCCTGCCAGCTGCCCAAGAATGTCAGTTGCTGATGCCAGCCCTGCAGACATTGCTCAGGAGTGACTCTTGTGGTGCCACCATCCAAAAGGTTCTGTTCATTAAAGGTGGGACCAGATGTTGCAAATGACAGAGAGTGGAGGCATACAAACTCACTGGGTGATGATGTCACATCACACACCGAGAATCTCCGTGTATGGAGATGTGGTGGTGGTGTTTTCTTTCTCTGAAAAACTTGTATCATTCATAAAGCCTGGCTCTCTTCTGATAGGCAGAGATTCCCCTATATATTTTACTTCTATTGTGCTTTTTTCAGTATCATGTGGAATTCAATGGCACACACACACACACACACACACACACACACACACCGCCCCAATTAGGTGAAACTAAGATTGGGACAATTAAAATGCCCAAGAGCAAAAACAAAACAAAACAAAACACTCACATGGACACCTGAACATTGAGTAATTTTCTCCCACCTGACTGGGGCAACCTTTGTCAGAAGCCTGTTATTTGACACAGGGTGCTAAGGCTGGCAGGCATCCAAAGGAGTTAGCAGCCAAAAAAGATATTGTTCCACAGGGAGAGCAAAACTGGGTTATAGTATTTGTTTCAGAAAGCAAAGACTGTCCTCAATAGGTTGTTCTGCAATCTTAGATAAGGCTTGGAATTCAGGTGCCAGCATATAACCTTAGGCTATTTGCCTGTTGCCTCCAGATAAACTACATTCATTTGGATGGAGGACAAGTCACAAGCATAGCCGCGGTGCTAACTCTGGCCAAATCCTTTAAAAAGTCAGACTGGATTCTCAGCAAACATGTGTATTCCAAGTAGCACAGTTCACAGTACTTAAAAAAAAAAATACATTAGCTGAAACTTGAGAACAAAAACAAGTATCATGATTCTGTGCCTCCATCCCTGATCCCCTGACTTTCTTACTGTCATAACCACACTTGTATAGGAATCTGTCAGGAAAAAAATAGCCAAAGGATATTAAAACATTTTCATCTTTTACTTGCAAGTATGTTACCAGGCCACATTGGTGTTTTTAATCTGATGTTTAATAGCAGCTCAAACTGTGAATTGCCTACAAAGAGAAACGTTCAAATAAATGGCAGGTGATACTGGAGGAAGGGGGCAAATATATTTCCAAATAATAGTCCTAATCAGAGAAAAGGATCTTAGTCTAAGACATATGAAACTGTCAAACGAGGATGAATCTTTGGGTCAATTCCCACATTATGTAGAGGCCAACCTGGGTTTGCCCCTAAGTGTGCACTTCCTACAGACCATCACAGCTCCCTGATGAGTATAACCAGGCGACACACCAGTTTGTGAACCCATGTTTATCATATTCATACCTCGGATTTCACCACAGTCAGTATCCAAAAAGACCAAGGGGGTTGCCAGTTTCTCCTTCCAGTGGCAGCCTGTGAGACATCATGGAATGTCGCTCAGAAGCTTTTCCCTCAGCCTGCAGAATAGCTTTTCTGCGGGCAGCAGCTTCCACCAGAGGCAGAGGCCTGATGTGTGTATGAATCCTTTAGATCTCAGCCCACAGCTGTACACTTTTAAAATGCAATGTGCAAAAACACCTTTTGCAATGGATTTCCTATTCCGCTCAAAGGATTTACGCCTTGCTCTGATATCATGTGAAAGCCTGCTCTGCTGGTATTATATCCTTTCCCACCCGCCCACCCTTTGAACTTTAGCACTCTGTGAACTTTAGCATTTGCAAGTGTCTTGTGAATCATCTTGATAGTCCTGGATACAGCAGCAAAAAGGAGCAGGAGTTGAAAGAGTCTAAACTCCAGCACATGCAAGGCCTCGCTGCCAGAGTCCAGGCCTGCCTTAAGCACAGCGGAAGGACATAAGATGAGCTTGCTGGATCAAGCCAGTGGCCCATCTAGTCCAACATCCTGTTCTCATAGTGACCAACCAGATGCCACTCTCCCTTCCTGTGGCTTCCAGCAACTATGTTGCTGCCTCCAACTATGGTGGCAGAACATAGCTGTCTCAGTTAGCAGTCAATAGCCTTCTCCTCCCTGAATTTTTCTTATGCTCTTTCAAAGGCACTAGTGGTCACCAATGCCACTTGTGGGAGCGAGTTCCATGGTTGTAACTGTGCGCTGCGGAAAGAAGCACTGTAGCTTATTTTCTCAGCCACAGATGCTGCACCAAAGTTTCCCTCTTGTACAGGGGATTACAGGGGGAGACAAAAAGCAGGGTTGGGACACCAACCTACACCAGGGAGAGGGAACTTGTGGTCCTTCGTTGTGTTGGAACCTAGCTCACATCAGACACAGCCAAAGCGGTCAATGGCCAGGGATGAAGGAAACTGTAGCCCAGAAACATCTGAAGGACCACAGGTTCCCCTTCTACAACACATCTTTGCACTCCATCTTACACATTATCTGCTTATTCATTTCACAAACAATTCACATGAGCTACAAGCAGGTGCAAATACGCCTAATAGTAACGCCCAATTGTCAAGGTTAGTGAGAGTCAAGGAGACCGCAGATTTCCTACCCCTACACTAGATCTGCACCCATTCTTATTGGATCAGATTATCAATCCTTTAATTGCCTTCACAGAACCAGTCCTATGGATGTGATTTTCAAGGGAGAAAAGGGAGGGAAGATTAGGCCACACTGAACCAAAGTGAAGTGCAGTGAACATTTAGGCTTAAATGTTCTTCACTCGTTTTGAAGCTGATGCTAAATGCTGAGTGACTGTCTCCCTCTGCACTTGGCTGAAAGCAACTGGATTATCTTGGTTTCTGTGCCATGCACATGCAAAGGCCCTCTCCACCCTCCCCTTTAAATGCACCTCGGGCAGCCATCAGGTTTGCCAGATAGGTTACATAATGCACACACACACACACCCTGGTCACTGCACTCCCATTCCATATACTCAAATTAGAGACAAAATACTGTGGACATAATAGAAAAACAATAAGAATATGATTTGTTATTGTTGTTGTTGTTAAAGCATTGCCTACCCCAACACCACAGAAGTGTCCTATCATGCAGAATAACAGTGCTACACAAAGGGCAGTAAAAGATGAGATCCAGAAACAGGCTGTGCTATCTCCAAAACGTAGGAGGGGGGAAGACTCTTATTTATAAGCAATCAACAATTATGAACATGCTACAAATCACCATTCCAACTCTACAATTCCACGATTCTATGAGAAAGGAACTTGAGAGTGATCTACATAAAACAACACATTGTTCGAGAAAGCAAACAAAACAAAACAACTAGGGAGGAAAATTCAGGTTAAGGTTATAGTCCTGCCAGCTCCTCTTTGTAAGTGAGAATTAACCTTTTAGCTGGATGGTGTCTGGCTGCTTATTTTATAACATGCTTG
Organism: Podarcis vaucheri; assembly: GCF_965113315.1. Classification (NCBI taxonomy): domain Eukaryota; kingdom Metazoa; phylum Chordata; class Lepidosauria; order Squamata; family Lacertidae; genus Podarcis; species Podarcis vaucheri. Next base: position 64,368,028 of record NC_138764.1, on the reverse strand, counting down.
GTGACCTCTGCTGGTGCCTACAACTGTAAGAGCATCACCCTGCCTATCACCCATTGACTATGAAATCATTGTGTTACAGAACCCCACAGACTGGCTGGCGAGACAGTGCCACTAGTCAGTTATAAATATGCTGTTTTGTTTTGGCCAGGAGATGCGAGGGGGAGAGAGAGAGATAGGAAGCAGGAAACGGGAAGAGGAGAAAGTAGCTCTGATTCTCCTTGAAACGATCCCCCAGTCCTGACCTATATGATTAAGTCAGCTCTACCTAAATGCATATATGGCGAGAAGCAAAATCTTATACGGTCCCTGTCCGCGAACAGAGAAAGCCACACTGAAAACCGTGCGAGACGGTGCATAAAACCTGATGGTCTGGTTTTATTTCGGGAGGGGGGAGAGAGGGTGCGCGGGCGCAAATGATACTTTAACCCCTTCCCTTCTGGGGCATATTAGGGAAGCAGGGGGCTCACCGCAAATATTATTTTGAAAGCACTTTTTTTTTCTGGGGACGGAGATCTTGAATTAATATGCGACTTACTCCAGAGTAGCCGCACAGTCGCTCCACTAAAATCCACAGAATTGCTCCCAAACGAGATGTCTTGACGACTGTAAGGAGAGATTCACCCGCCCCCTTTGCAGCGCCCTTTGGTTCTCATGGGGCATTCCTGGGTAAGTGCATTTATGGACTGGAAGAAAGTGATTCATTGATTCCCTGCGCTGGAGTTGTCCCGTCGATTTCAATACATGCGTACACAAACATAGCCGCGCGCGCCGGGTGAGTAGCCGGCGCACAGAGCACCCTTTATAAGAGTTTGCAAACAGGGACTGGAACGAGCTTTAAAAGAAATATTATTTCTTTTTTAAAAAAAAAAAACAACAAAAAACACACCACATGCCCTCCCCCGCAAAAAAATGAAAAGGCCAACCAGGATGCTCCCCTCCAAGATGAATGAAGTTCCCATTTCTGAGACGGAATGATTTTTTATTAATCGGTGGATTAACTACAATTCCGCGCGAGAAAGAACCCAAGCGGCGCGCGCCTTTGCGCTCCGCTCTCTGCTCTCTCTCCAAACACCCCAACCAGCTACAAGTTCCCAGAGGCGCCCGCAAAGCCTTCCAATCCATTTGAGGGGTAGGGGGAAATCTCCAGAGGCTTCCCTCGCCCACCAGCCTCGGATCGGAGGGAAATGTCATCCCCTCGGGGGTTGCAAGCGGCGTGGGGAGGGTGGGGTGAGGCGGCGGCGGGGGCGGGGTGGCGAGCGAGCGAGCGAGCGAGCGCGGCTGGGCTTCCCCAAGACCCGGCCGGCGGCACTTACTAAGCTGCTTGGCGCTGGCGACTCCGCGCGGCTCCCTCCAGCAGCAGCGAGCGGTTCCTTGTGTCGGGCTCGGGCTGTTGTCTTGCAAACGCCGCCCCGCCCCAGGGGCAGGCCGGACCCGTCCCTCGCTCCCTCCCTCTTCCCTCCCCGTTGTATACAAGAGGCGGCCGGGGCTGTCCGATCGCACGCGGCGGGCGTCGCAGGCTCCGCAGGGAGGGGAGGGGAGGGGAGGGGAGGGGAAGTGGGCAGGACGCTCCTCCGGCCACCCATCCGTGCACTTTCCAATGAACATCTTCTCCGGCAGCCCCCGCCCGCCCGCCAGCCTCCCTCCTCGTGGGGAGGATAGGTCAGGGATGCTGCTGCTTTCGCCCTCTTCTTCCTCTGTCCCAACCAGCCTTTCTTTGCTGCGCCGAGCAGGCCTTCCTGGGCTGGCGGTGCGCCAATTGCGTTTCTCTCTCCTTGGCGCGAACTTTCACGCGGTTGCCCGATTTTTATTTCTTTGTTCGTTCTTCAAATTATTTATTTATTCCGCTTTGTTCGTTCGTTTATATACTTCAATTCAGTATGTGTATTACAAAATTGTAGAGTTGGAAGGGACCCTGAGGATCATCAAGCTCAACCCCTTGCAAATGCAGGAATATGAAACTGTCCCATACGAGGATCGAACCTGCAACCTTGGCATTATCAGCACGGCACTCTAACCAGCTGAGCTAGCCATGCAATTTCACTGTTTAGAAAGTTGCGGTCATCTTAATCTGTTTAATATTTTATGCCGCAGCAGGCGCTGTAACCCTCCAATGGTTGGACTTCACCCCCCCCCCCCCAAGGCGTACGCACCCCTCCATTGTCTCCTGAGACAGAGAGATTGTCAACAGCAATGTTTTAAAGAACAGTTGTGAATTTTTCTTGGTTTTGCTGTTATTATCTTTCTGCAAACTGCTGTGAGGTGTCTGTTTTTTTACAATCAAGTAGTGTGCAAATGTTATTAAATAAAATAAACTATAAATGTACTGTTACATTTTAGAAGACATCTGAAGGCAGCCCTGTTTAGGGAAGCTTTTAATGTTTGACAGACTATTGTATTTTGATATTTTGTTGGAAGCTGCCCAGAGTGGCTGGAGAAACCCAGCCAGATGAGCAGGGTATAAATAAATTATTATTATTACTTTTATTATTTTTATTACATAGTACAGAACATCCCTCCATCATGTAAATCGGACATATGCGATAGGAGGGAAGGAAAAACAGAATTAGCATCAGCAAGCTCCAAGCCGGCTCAGCATCAGATTAAACCTCCAAATCTCTAAAACAGTTTATGGCAATATTATCTAACTCATTCTAATCTTTTTTGCAGCGAGTGCATAAAGAGCCACTTTATGTGTCACAAAGCTATTAGTGTCACTCAAAAGAAATGGAACTTTTTCTGCCAGTGTGTAACTGCTTCCATGTAAGAACAAAGGTTTTAGAAATGGATCTCTTGGATTCCCATATAATTTGATTGATTGATTGATTTCATAACATTTATATAGTGCTCGATCCAGCATGTAGTAGTTAAGTGTCAGACTAGGACCTAGGAGAGCAGAGTTGTTTATTATTATTATTATTATTATTATTATTATTATTATTATTATTATATTAATTAAATCTGTATACTGCCCTTCATCCACATATCTCAGGACAGTTCACAACATAAAAAAACCAATATAAAATCACAAGGTTTCAAATCCCCACTAAGCCATGAAGTATACTGGGTCGCTGCCTGTCTCAGCCTAACCTCCCTCAGAGGGTTGTTGTGCAGATGAAACGAAGATCAGGAGAACCTTGAGCTCCTTGGAGAAAAGGTGGGATACAAATTAAGTAAATAAATAATTGGAGGGGGTAACCCCTTCAAGATCATTTAATAAAAGAATAAAACTATTATATGGAAAAAGAGTTGAAAAAACTATTTAAAACAATAATTAGAAAAACAGATTAAAACACCAATGTTCTATATACATTGGTACCTCGATTACATACACTTCAGGTTACATACGCTTCAGGTTACAGACTCCGCTAACCCAGAAATAGTGCTTCAGGTTAAGAACTTTGCTTCAGGATGAGAACAGAAATTGTGCTCCGGCGGCGAGGCAGCAGCAGGAGGCCCCATTAGCTAAAGTGGTGCTGCAGGTTAAGAACAGTTTCAGGTTAAGTACGGACCTCCAGAACGAATTAAGTACTTAACCCGAGGTACCACAGTATCTGGATAGGTTTGCCTGGACAGAAATGTTTGTAGCAGATGGTGAAAAGAGTACAGTGAAGGGATCTGCCTGATGTCAATAGACAAGAGTTTCAAAGTTTGGATGCTGCCACTCTAAAAGATATGGATTTCTTACAAATGCAGAGGAGTATTAATATGTGTGGTTTTAAATTAGGGTCTAGAGAGTTTCTACCTTCTTGGACCAATTGGATAAAGCAAATCTGTTCATGTAGGAGACCCAGCAGTGGTGAAAGGGAGGATGCAAAATTTCAAATTATACTGAGTTCTTACTCATTCTAAGCAGTGTGCCCCTTCCTTCTATCAAACTGGAGCGACAACACAAGTTAGGCCTCTTGTGCAACTTTTGTGGTTAGAGGGGCCTCAGTCTCTAAACACAGAGTTGGGGATCTTTTTGGCCCAGCTGTAGGAGCTCACACACTTTTTATATTTTAAAATTAAGACAGCAATCCAAAGTATTGTTACTGGAAGCACCATTAAAATCAGCTGAAAGTAAATATAGTGAGAATTGTCATATAAATATCAATGTGACTGTGGTTCTTGAAATCCCAATAATAACTTGGAACTTCATATGATTTTCTGATTTTCCCAAGCGTTTAATTGTTAGGAGTTCAAGGGTGCCAGGTTCCCCTAAATTCCTGGATCCAGTAAGTGCTAGAATTTCATCAAGCCTCCTGAACCCCTGGATCCAGCAGGGCTCAAAATATAAGCCAGGCCTGATGAAGTAATTACCTGCGAGATGAGCCATTAAGAAAGCCAAGGAGAGGGGGCTCTGTGCTAGACTGGCTAGGGCCTCTCCTCCAGTTTAGAGTCAGAAGACAAAGCCAGAGTTTGAAGTAGAGTTGAGAATTGGCTGCAATGTGACCTAAGGGAGAAAAGGTTGCAGGTCAGAAAAGGCAATAAACTGGAAAGAGGGTCAGAGCACAATGACTGATTTCCGTTTGGCTCCAAGGTTGTGACTATGGAAGAAACAAAACTGTTTTAGGGTGCTAATGCTGTCAACCCCTCCATCGTAGGCTCAGTTGGTTAGAGTGTGGTGCCAATAACACCAAGGTTGCAGATTCGATTCAGCTGCATATTCCTGCTTTGCAAAGGATTGGACTAGGGTCCCTTCCAACTTTACAATTCTATGAATCTGTGATTCTATAGGTGCAAATAAGCCAGATATCATAAAGACGCCACATTCTCTGCTCTGACTCATTCCCAAAAGGAAACATAAATCCTAGGTAAACCCCTGGAATCTCGCTTCACTCAGAGATTGCGGTGGCCTGCAACAATATGAATGTATTTGTTTATATTTCTATTTCCCCCTCTTCCTTTGAAAGGAGCCCAGGACAGCAAGAACACCATTAAAAAATTAAAGCAACTAAAAGGAATTCCAATCCAGATGTAGACCGTACAGAATTTGTAGTTGTATGTATTTTGACATGCGTAAATGTGACTCAGTGGGGCTTATATCTGAGTAAATAAAGTGGAATGGAATGGTTTGCAGGGCATCAGTTGAAGAAGGAGCAAAAAGGGTTTTCTTGTGTGTGTGTGTTTCTTGGTGGCTGATTAGCTGTTTTCCCTGTGTAAAGCTTTTTATGATGGAGGACCTCTGTAGCCAACCCCAACGACACGATCTCAAGATGGAAGGGGAGGGAACAGCTGCAGTCGCCTGCGATTCCTGCGCAATGTTTGCCATCTTGCCAAAGGTTGCAGGCAGCTTTACCTGCAGCAATTGCATGTTGATTGCCCTCTTAAAAGACAAAGTCCAGCAACTGGAGGAACGTGTAGCTATGCTCCAAAGAATTAGAGAGCTCTTCTTGGAAGCAACAGAGCACACCGTCTCCACCAAGGAGGAGACAGGGGACTCCCCTGAGAAGGAGTCTAGTTCACCAACACAGGAGCCAGATATATGGAGAAACGTGACTCAAAGAAGTAGGAGGCCCAGGGTTCACTCTGATTGCTTAGAAATACACAATCGCTTTGAGGTCCTCTCCCCTAGCATGGAAGACGAAGAGCAGACTCCATTTGAGGATCTCTCCCTCATTACAGTCGATCAGGTATATGAAGACGAGCAGCAAAGTCAGTCCTCAGGGAATGTGCAGGCGACCTTGGAACGGATAGCTCACGGAAGAACCCCGACCAAACCCAAGAGGAGGCGTGTAGTGGTGATAGGGGATTCCCTACTGAGGGGAACAGAAGCAGTGATCTGTGGGCCTGACAAGATGTCTCGGGAAGTGTGCTGTCTCCCCGGGGCTAAGATCCAAGATGTAACTGAACGACTGCAAGGAATCATAAAACCCACTGACAAATACCCCTTCCTCTTGGTTCATGTGGGAACCAATGACACTGCAAGCAATAGCCTCCAGAAGATCAAAAGAGACTACGAGGCTCTCGGCAGGAAATTGAAGCAACTAAATGCACAAATTGTCATCTCATCTGTCCTCCCAGTTGAACGACGTGGCCCAGGGAGAGAGGGGAAAATAGTGGAAGTGAACAGCTGGCTTCGCAAATGGTGTAAACAGGAACGGTTTGGATTCTTAGATCACGGACTGCAGTTTCTTGAAGATGGACTTCTGGCAAGTGATGGGCTGCACCTCACAACGGTTGGGAGAAATGTTTTTGCCAAAAATCTCAGAAACCTCATCAGGAGGGCTTTAAACTGACTAATGTGGGGGAGGGAGACAGTGCTCCTGAAGGTAGGAGTCTATCAATTAATGAAGATGATCATCCAAATGTCATAGACCAAATGGAGCAAACAGCACGCGGACCTAGTGGTGGGAGGAAAAAATCCTTAAATAAGAGACACGGGGGAATGATTAATGGTCTTCAATGTCTGTACACTAATGCGCAAAGCATGGGAAATAAACAAGATGAGCTTGAGCTCTTGGTACAGCAAACTAAATATGACATAATAGGCATCACTGAAACCTGGTGGGATAAGTCCCACGATTGGAATGTAATAATGGGGGGATACAATCTATTTCAGAGAAACAGACCAGACAAGAAAGGAGGAGGAGTGGCGTTATATGTCAGGGATGTGTATACCTGTGAAGAGATCCAAGATTTAGATCCTCAAAGCCAAAGTGAGAGCATTTGGGTCAAAATTAAGGGAGAGAAGAATAACAGAGACCTCATTGTGGGAGTTTACTATAGATCCCCAAGCCAAACGGAGGACATAGATGATGCCTTCCTGGAACAGATGGCCAAGCATGCAAAAGGAAGGGAGATAGTAGTAATGGGGGACTTCAATTACCCGGATATTTGTTGGACGTCAAACTCAGCCAAGAGCATAAGGTCAAACAGATTCCTCACTGGCCTTGCAGACAACTTCATTGTCCAGAAAGTGGGAGAAGCAACAAGAGGAACAGCCATTTTAGATCTGGTCCTAACCAATGTTGATGACCTGGTTAGTGGGGTAGAAGTGGAAGGATCATTAGGCGCGAGTGATCATGCTCTTCTGAAGTTTACTATACAGCAGAAAGGAGCAGCCAAGCATACTAGGACTCAATTTCTTGACTTTAAGAAAGCCGACTTCATAAAACTTAGGGAAGTGCTGGGTGAGATCCCATGGACAACAATACTAAAAGGAAAGGGAGTTCATGATGGCTGGGAGTTTGTTAAGAGGGAGATACTACAAGCACAACGTCAGGCAATACCAATGAGACGGAAACATGGAAGGCACCTAAAGAAGCCAGGGTGGCTATCTAAAGAACTTTTAACTGAATTAAGATTAAAAAAGGATGTGTACAAAAAATGGAAAAGGGGGGAAACCACCAAAGAGGAATTCAAACAAATAGCCAGCACGTGTAGACACAAAGTCAGAAAAGCTAAAGCACAGAATGAACTCAGGCTTGCCAGAGAGGTTAAAAGCAACAAAAAAGGCTTTTATGGGTATGTTCGTAGCAAAAGGAAGAACAAAGAAACAATGGGGTCACTCAGAGGAGAAGATGGTGAAATGCAAACAGGGGACACAGAAAGGGCTGAACTCCTCAATGCCTTCTTTGCCTCAGTCTTCTCCGATAAAGAAAACAATGCCCGACCTGAAGAATTTGGAGCAAATGATTCAGCAAAGGAAACACAGCCCAGAATAACTAAGGAGATAGTACAAGAATATTTGGCTAGTTTAGATGTATTCAAGTCTCCAGGGCCAGATGAACTGCATCCAAGAGTATTAAAAGAACTGGCAGATGTGATCTCAGAACCACTGGCAGTCATCTTTGAGAATTCCTGGAGAACAGGCGAAGTCCCGGCAGACTGGAGGAGGGCAAATGTTGTCCCTATTTTCAAAAAGGGGAAAAGAGAGGACCCAAATAATTACCGCCCAGTCAGTCTGACATCAATACCAGGGAAGATTCTGGAGCAGATCATTAAGCAAACAGTCTGTGAGCACCTGGAAAGGAATGCTGTGCTCACCAAAAGTCAGCATGGATTTCTGAAAAATAAGTCATGTCAGACTAACCTGATCTCGTTTTTTGACAGAATTACAAGCCTGGTAGATGAAGGGAACGCAGTGGATGTAGCCTACCTTGATTTCAGCAAGGCATTTGACAAGGTGCCCCATGATATTCTTGTAAAGAAGCTGGTAAAATGCGGTCTTGACTATGCTACCACTCAGTGGATTTGTAACTGGCTGACTGACCGAACCCAAAGGGTGCTCATCAATGGTTCCTCTTCATCCTGGAGAAGAGTGACTAGTGGGGTGCCACAGGGTTCTGTCTTGGGCCCGGTCTTATTCAACATCTTTATCAACAACTTGGATGATGGACTCAAGGGCATCCTGATCAAATTTGCAGATGACACCAAACTGGGAGGAGTGGCTAACACCCCAGAGGACAGGATCACACTTCAAAACGACCTTGACAGATTAGAGAACTGGGCAAAAATAAACAAGATGAATTTTAACAGGGAGAAATGTAAAGTATTGCACTTGGGCAAAAAAAATGAGAGGCACAAATACAAGATGGGTGACACCTAGCTTGAGAGCAGTACATGTGAAAAGGATCTAGGAGTCTTGGTTGACCACAAACTTGACATGAGCCAACAGTGTGACGCGGCAGCTAAAAAAGCCAATGCAATTCTGGGCTGCATCAATAGGAGTATAGCATCTAGATCAAGGGAAGTAATAGTGCCACTGTATTCTGCTCTGGTCAGACCACACCTGGAGTACTGTGTCCAGTTCTGGGCACCACAATTCAAGAAGGACACTGACAAACTGGAACGTGTCCAGAGGAGGGCAACCAAAATGGTCAAAGGCCTGGAAACGATGCCTTATGAGGAACGGCTAAGGGAGCTGGGCATGTTTAGCCTGGAGAAGAGGAGGTTAAGGGGTGATATGATAGCCATGTTCAAATATATAAAAGGATGTCACATAGAGGAGGGAGAAAGGTTGTTTTCTGCTGCTCCGGAGAAGCGGACACGGAGGAATGGATCCAAACTACAAGAAAGAAGATTCCACCTAAACATTAGGAAGAACTTCCTGACAGTAAGAGCTGTTCGACAGTGGAATTTGCTGCCAAGGAGTGTGGTGGAGTCTCCTACTTTGGAGGTCTTTAAGCAGAGGCTTGACAACCATATGTCAGGAGTGCTCTGATTGTGTTTCCTGCTTGGCAGGGGGTTGGACTCGATGGCCCTTGTGGTCTCTTCCAACTCTATGATTCTATGATTCTATGATTCTATGGTTTATGATTTTTTTAAAAAAGTGTGACTTTTCATTTTGTTCTCCCTTTTTACATCAGCTGAACACAAATTGCCCTTAACAAAAGAGAACATACCATGTAGAAATTAGAGCATTACAATATTGGGGGCAAAGATGGCTGCCTGACCTTAAGGCCATTACATAGGAACAGTTTTAGCGAGAGACTGCAAAACTGGAATTCATTAACAAAACAGATTTTCTTGGAATTGGGTGGAGTTATAAGAACGGTGTGTTACAAAAGGCAAGTGCCTCTTATTTGCTTAAAATTCATGCTCCAGTGTTTAAGCAAACATTTCCATTGTATGCATGGTTAGCTCTCCAGGTATCAGCTCCCTTTAGCACTCCTGTTCCTTTCAGTTCACACCTTGTCATCTTGATTTAGACCCCAGTGCACTTCAGAACAGGGTAGAAAGTATGGATTTCCTCAGTGCACCATGCACTTGATGCAACAGGCTATTGCCTGGGGAAACCTATGTGAAACAATAAGCCAGTTCTTTAAAAGTGGCAAAAAATATTCTGGTTTTCTGCTACTATAGACCAAAATAAATCCTAGAAAGCATCTGTGGGAATTATTTCTTCATTTTCGCAAGCAATTTAGGGCACCGCATCCTTCCGACATGTGTATTTAGTTTAGACCCATACCCTATTTATTTTGTTTTGTCATGGTGCATTAAATGACTCTGGAGGTCCTCCAAGGAAATATAGATAGTAAATAGGTCTTTTTTTAAAACAACAACAACAGGCATTTTGCTTTAAAACTCAGCAGAGATGCCAAGGCTAAAGCTGTTTAAGATGAACTACTTCCTGACACTTGGCCATGGCACTTTGGGAGCAGGGGATAGCAAATGAATGCTTTTTGGTAGCACAGATTTAACAGTTTCCTTTTTAAGGTGTCTCAAATGAGAAAGTCTACCAACATCTAATGCTAGCAAGTTTTGTGCAGTATCCACACATTGTTTTCATCAAAATGCCAACCTGTATTTTACTCTATTTAATCCAAATTTCCTTTTTTCTGAGGAAAATCAAGTAAGTTAAACAACTATATCGTGTTGCCAATAACCCATTTGTGATACCCGTTTAGAATATTAAGTCCCTGTCTGGAAGCACCCTTTATCACATTCACTGAATGTGGGACGTCATTACTGTGTTGGTCCTTTTTCTGGTTGGGTGAAAGCGACATGAGAAATTAAAATCGTTACTCTCTTAGCTCCCCTTTTTCAATCTGGAAGGAGAGGAGAATAGCCTTGACAGGCTAGTTATCCCAAAGAGTCCCATTCCCAAAGCAGTTTGATTTGCCATTAGGGTTTGCACCATAGAGATGTAGGCACAGAGCTATTTCCCCCCCATCAATGTCACGGTCATGACATCTGAACGGCAGCTTTCAATTTGGTACTGAAATTTCAGGCCTGTGAATAACTGACATCTTTTCTTAGTGCTATATGTTAGACTGCATTGTTACAATTTTAAACTTGAAAATACCAGTCTGATCTACACAGGTACCTTTTTTTCTATACTGTGACTTGGGGAAGGGAATAATGAACAAGTGTGTATCTTCCTTAGCTTCTGAAAATGAAAATATCCTTAGAAGCTGGAAATGCCATTTCTTTAGTAAGATAGTTACAGTGAGATAGAATGGGACCCAATGTCTTTTTATCAAGAAGCCAAGATAAGGGCACATCCAGGGGACCGGATCATATCAGATTTGTTTCTGGAGTTTATAATTCCCTGCCTCAGATCACAAATTTGTTCAGCTCATAATACTCATATTACGAACAGAGTGCTGATTGCCCCATAAGTTATTTTCTGGCTTGGAACATATAACAAGAAACTGCACATACACACTCAGAATTCAGACTGACCAGGATGCTTTGTGATCATGTGAACATTTTTAAAATACAGCTTTTTAAAAGGTAAAGGGACCTCTGACCATTAGGTCCAGTCGTGACTGACTCTGGGGTTGCGGCGCTCATCTCGCTTTACTGGCTGAGGGAGCTGGTGTACAGCTTCCGGGTCATGTGGCCAGCATGACTAAGCCGCTTCTGGCGAACCAGAGCAGCGCACAGAAACACAGTTTACCTTCCTGCTGGAGTGGTGCCTATTTATCTACTTGCACTTTCAAACTGCTTTCAAACTGCTAGGCTGGCAGGAGCAGGGACAGAGCAACGGGAGCTCACCCCGTTGCGGGGATTTGAACCACCAAACTTCTGATCAGCAAGCCCTAGGCTCTGTGGTTTGACCCACAGCGCCCCCACCAAACTTTAGATTGGTGTGAAACTACAGGAACAAGTGCTTCATAGGTACATGTCGAGAAGTTATTTAACATTACAGTGGTGCCCCGCAAGACGAATGCCTCGCAAGACAAAAAACTCGCTAGACGAAAGGGTTTTTTGGTTTTGCATTGCTTCGCTAGACAAATTTCCCTATGGGCTTGCTTCGCAAGATGAAAACATCTTGCGCTTTTTTTAAAAAGCCGCTTGAAGAGGCGCAGTTGCGACGGACCGTGCTTCGCAAGACGAAAAACATCGCAAGACGAAAAGACTCACGGAACGAATTCTTTTCGTCTTGCGAGGCACCACTGTAACTTGTTACTCTTGAGGGAACTCATTGATGGTTGTGCAATATGTATCCAAAGCATCTGACCAGACAGATTTCTTGGGTGTGTACGTCCTCTGTTGTTTTGATCTCTTGTTTTAATTGTGCTGTTCTCACAATACTTTTTGGTTGCATGTTTTAAATATGGTATATATTACAATGACGTTTAACCAGTTTTTATAATTTGTAAACAGCCAGAGTGGCTGGGGAAACTCAGCCAGATGGGCGGGGTATAAATAATAAATTATTATGAACACTATATTCTGTCATTAAAATACTTTGGGTCAATCAGTTACCTTTATAGTTTCTTGCAAAAGTTTTATAGGGATGATCTCTAAACCCCTTTTTCTTTTCCCCAGGTGCATTTGTAGCGGGGTGGGAATAGTTGAATTTCCAGGCATCTCTCTGCCTCAGTTGGTGTGGTAAGGAGGGTGCAGAGCAGGTGTGAAGCCAGACTACAGTTCACAGGGCAATACAAGAAGGCACATGGCACCATCAGCATCTATACACCAACACTACAAGCCAAAAGAGCTTGTAAAGCAGATGAGGTTTTCCCAAGAATTCTTGGAGAACATTCATAATACTGAGCCAATTCAGAATCTGGCTGTGAGAGCTGTTCCTGTGCTTCTAAAGCAAGGGTAGGCAACCTTGGGCCGGATGTGGCCCAATCGCCTTCTCAATCCGGCCCATGGACGGTCCAGGAATCAGCGTGTTTTTACATGCATAAAATGTGTCCTTTTATTTAAAATGCTATTAGTGGGGCTTGCCTAGTGTTTTTACATGAGCAGAAGATGCATTTAAATGTATTTAAAATGCATCTCTGGGTTATTTGTGGGGCACAGGAATTTGTTCATTTCCCCCCAAAAAATATAGTCCGGCCCACCACAGGGTCTGAGGGACGGTGGACCGGCCCACGCCTGAAAAAGGTTGCTGACCCCTGTTCTAGAGGGATGCTGGAACACTCATTGTCCGAAGCACTCTAGGAACACACAGTGTCCTTTCTACCATCCTTACCTATGGGCAGGTAGCTCCAAAGAGTGCACAGCTCTCAAGTGTCTCAATCAGCTGTTTGCAGTGGAGGTGAACCAGTAGCGTGGGGGAAGCATGCATTCAAATGTGCATCTCACTGAAAGCAATGCAGTATGGGAGGATGACATCCACATTCAGATTTTCCTCTGGATATAGTTTTCATTCACTCACACGTCATTCATTCACCTGGGACATGGGGAGGGAGGAAAAGACAAGGATAAACCTTATGCATTTTTCATTCATTCATTCATTCATTCATTCATTCATTGCATTCATATCCCACCTATTTCTCCAAGGAGCTCAAGATATCTTACATGGTTCTTCTCCCCTTCATCATTTAATTCCCACAACAACCTTGTGAGGAAGATTAGGCTGAAAGAGGCAGTCACAGGCGTAAGGTCTTCATGGATGGCTTCTTGGCTGAGTGGGGATTTGAACCCTGGTCTCCCAGGTCCTAGTCCGACACTGTAACCACTACACCACACGGGTGTGTAGTGGACATGTACAAATGAGTCCAGATTTAGAAAAACTACATTTAGTGCTACAAGTGAGCTAATGTGAATCCAGCTTAAGACTCTCCTTTCAGACCTTCCTGTTCAATAGGGGAAGGTCAGGGATGAAGCCAGCAGTAACACTATGTTGGGAGCAAGGCTGGCACACGTGATCTCCACCTCCATCACCACATGTTGGATTTCATATAAAGAATAATAATTACATAACTATAGCTAACATTCACCTATTTGTAATTCTATGATCGGTTACAACAGGAAAGTTGATTTAAAGTAAACATGAGTAAGAACTTAGAGGAAGTTATAAAACCAGTATGCTTCCCAGAAGAGCTGTGAAATTATTATTTTTTGGTGTTTCCTCCTCAGATAGGATGACTTATCAAGTCTTAGGGATGGGAATGGGGTAAAAGACACTTTAGATCTCCTTTATTTCTGCTTAAAAGTAGCTAAAATGTAGTTTGTACTGTTCCATTTGAAATACTTTTATATATTTTTATGTGTTTTTATAACTGTAGAGTCTATTGTAACCTGGGATCTTATGGCGAAGAGCTGGTAAAAACTCTTAAAGATAAATAAATAGCATTTGCCAACAAGATCAAAGACTGTCAGTGTGCTATAGTGTGCAGACTGCTGGACTTTGGAGACTTGGTTTAAGTCTCCTTGCTCACCCATGAAACAAAGGAAGCTTTTTAACACCAGATCAGATAATTTGTTCATTTAGCCCAATAATTTCCTGGGGAGTAGGTTAAGAAGAAATAATCTTCTGGCATCTTAAAGACAACTGTACAGCGTCATATAATCTTTGTGTAAGATGCATCTGGTGAAGTGAACTTATGCCATAATGTCTCTAACGGTCCACAAGGCTCACTGATGTTTAGTTCCAGTATGGCTACTCTGACTGGCAGCACCTCTGTAGGGTCTCTGGGAGGGGTCTTTGCCCTCCCCTGCCTGGCCAGTTAACTAGAGATGCCAGAAACTGAATGCAAGACCTTCTGCATGTAATGCATGTGGCCTGTGGCCTCTATCCCACATATGAGGTTCAAATGGGAAGAGGGGACGGAAATGGCATGTAAATTGCCATGAACTGCTTGGAATTAAGATTAGACTTAACATCTGTTAATGTATTTGTCTTGGGAGACATCACTTTTGGCAATTGTTTTTTCAAATTTCCAATGAAGTTTGTAAAAGGAAAAAAAAAAGAGATGCAATGCAATGCAATAGATTAATCTGTTCTAGCACTACTGTCCCCCATCCACTTGTTCAGACCTGTTTCTCTTTCTTTGACATAGCTGTGTGCGTGCCTGCGTGCATGAACACACAAACACAAACACAAACAACACTTTCTTTTTCAAATCGGAAGCCCATCCTTCTGATGAGAAAATCCAGCCCAAAGAATAAAAAATTGAAACCAATGCACTGTACTGGTTTTTAAAATGTGCGTCCGCAGGAAATAATGTCGGCATTTTGAGGCAATGGGTCTCAGATGCACTGCTACCCAGCGCAGCTCTGATCCATGCTCTTCTTACTCTCTGGGGAGCTGCCCCAATGAGAGTGCAAGTGTGGGAGATTGCCTGAGAGATGACAGCGCAAGGGGCAGGGCTTCCCCGTGGGAGACAAGCCCCAGGAGGTCAAAGGCTGCTGATTGCTTTGTTATGAGATGGCCCATCAAAGCCCTTTATCTCAAGGATCTTCCTTCCCTAAGCATTCCTTGGACCTTTTTATTTTTAGCCCTTTTGTGGGAGACAAGACTGTTAATTACTCCACCATGCTACAGGCTTTAAAACACAAATAGACTCCATTGATTTATCCTGGTTGCATGTGATAAAAGGGAGAGAGCTAGAGTAAGCAGAATGGGGCGGGTGGGGGGGAGAGGCACCCACCCACCTAGGAACAACTGGACAATTAAAAAGGGGGCCTAAGGGGAGAACAAAAACAATTAACAATGCCAGAGGAGGGAAGAGAAAAGGCTTTGTTCCGGTCGCTATAGCAACAGCTGGGGCCAAGAGAGAAGGGAGGTGGGAGCATCACCATTGAACACTTTCACTTTCCTTTCAGCCATTCCAATCCTTTCTCCTATCTTCCAGCATTGACAGTGATGGTGGCAGCTTGCATGTCCTGGAGGCAGAGATACTACAGCAGCAGCAGCAGCAGCAGGAGATACAATATCCAGACCATGCAAGCTCATAGATGCACTCATAAACTCAAGGGCTTATCACAGATTTGCACGAAAGGGTAGTGTAGGGTTTGGTGGGAAACAAAATACCAGGGCATTTCTTGTGTGCATATATTATCATTCATTCCATGGTACTCTATCCTGCCCATCTTCCAAAGAACTCAGGATAGAGCTCATGGTTCTCCCCCCCCCCATTTTATCCTCACAACAACATTGCAAGGCTGGCCCAAGGTCCTTGGACTTCTTAAAGCAGCTGACCTATATTTCTATATCTATATTCTATCTACTCTACATGGAATTTCTGGGCTATAAAGTGAGTGCACAAGGCCTTCTGCTACTTAAATACAGCAATACAAAAGCCATTGATTGAGCCACAGAAGAAAACGAGAAAAATGGATCTGAAAATCAATTGTTAAGTATCTTAAACTCCCTAAACAATGGGAGATTCCTACCACATCTTTTAAATGTCTTAAGACCACTGCACTGTCTCCTCAAGAAATGGTATGGACGCTTCCCAAAGAAGAGTATTTGAATAGCCTAAGACTCCTTTGAAATCTGGAAAGCT
Source organism: Podarcis vaucheri (assembly GCF_965113315.1). Classification (NCBI taxonomy): domain Eukaryota; kingdom Metazoa; phylum Chordata; class Lepidosauria; order Squamata; family Lacertidae; genus Podarcis; species Podarcis vaucheri. The sequence continues at coordinate 64,351,910 of NC_138764.1, read as the reverse complement.
ATGCTCCATCACTACGATCCCTCAAAGCCTCTTATTATTTGTTAATCCTCTCCTCATGGTATTTAAATGGAATATTATCACATGCCCATGTCACACAAATTAGAAAGAGCCATCTGTTTTGCATGTAATTCATTGGCAGTGGTTAAAAGACTACAGTACTCCCACCTGGATAAGGAAAGGCTAGTCATCATGTATGGAGCAAATAAATCCCACTAATATGATTTATGGGTGAATGTTTGCCACTTTTAACAGATCACAAATACTTGACAGCATTATTCAGTGAACTGAAAAATGTGGCACCACAAGCTTCAGCCAGACGTCTGTGATGGACACTTTCCTTTGCAACTTCTCAGTATTCTTTGTTGTTCAAGTCTGAACAGGCTCTTGCAAATATAGATGGCCTGAGATAATACAGATGGACTCAGATCATATCTGAGCAATCTGGAGATCTGCGTGCACCATGAGAAGCCGTTCTTTTATTTCATCAGGCTCAGATCTGCCCCTATTAGAGCAAAAGAATCAGGACTTGAACTCCGTGTTATCATAGGTACATAAACTGCTGTCAAATGGTTGGCCTCCATGTTTTAGCCTAATTTTAAAGCTATGATTAAAGTGTTGTACCAATTTCTTGTACAGATTTTAAATTTGATTCTATCTTGGTTGTAAGCCTCCCTAATAACATGGTTCTGGAGTGGCATGCACATATTTTAAAACAAATGCTAAATTGTAGTAGTACGCTGGTGGTGGGCACACACTCCCAAGTGGAAAATACAAAAGGTGGGGGGAGGAGGAGCCTGTTGCCATGCTTGCAATATCCGAACAACCTGTTTGCAATACAGTGGTACCTTGGGTTAAGAACTTAATTCGTTCTGGAGGTCTGTTCTTAACCTGAAACTGTTCTTAACCTGAGGTACCATTTTAGCTAATGGGGCTTCCCGCTGCCGCCGCGCGATTTTTGTTCTCATCCTGAAGCAAAGTTCTTAACCCAAGGTACTATTTCTGGGATAGCGGAGTCTGTAACCTGAAGCGTCTGTAACCTGAAGCGTCAGTAACCTGAGGTACCACTGTACAGTAAGTCTGCAACATATGCTCACTTTTGTTACGCAATTGCTACCTTATGGAAAAACATGGGGAAATCAAAATTCATGGTAGAAATACGTCCGAAGGAGGTGTGAGAGAGGGAAACAACAGTTGGCCATCCTATCAGCCATTGCAGTCACCTTGGGAGAGTGTTCTGGCAGTGTCAGATTGTCGGAGAGTTTGAACCAGAGTCGGAGAGTCTTGCTCCTAGCAAGAGCATGGAGAGAAAGCGGAGGTGATCTGAGAGAACAAGAGGGGGTGATCTGAGCAAGCAGAGATGGTCTGAGAGTGAGGGTAAGTGCTGGGCCTTCCTGGCTTTCTGTGTTTTTGTGTTAGCACGTGATTCCCAGGAAGCGAACCCTCATGTAAATTGTGGGCTCACTGTATTAGGTCTCTGTCTTCCAGAAGCCCTCCCAAGCCATACACTGGCATTCTCACTGGTCTCCGAACGTGAGCACATTTTCTTTAGTCATGCCAGCCAACGTATCAAAAGAAATCTAGTTCAGTCAGGAAGTAGAAGGCTGGGAATGGAGAAAGACAATGCATAATGTAAGATAAAGACAAAATGCTAGATCCCCCTTTTCTCTTCCAAAGAGCTGGGAGTGTCTGTTTTGTCTGTGCCTTTTGTCCCTGTAAGACTTGGAAGCATCACAATACAACATCTCTACTTTATGCTGGGCTGGCTACAGTATTCCAGCAACGCAGTATCAGGTTACATACAACTGAGTCCTGGGAATAAATCGGACAATGATCTGTTCTTTTTATGGTTGATTGGAGGGAACAAACAGTGGAGAACATGCCAGCTTTTTTCTTTTTTTACTTCCTGTGAGGAAACAAACCATTGTTTAGCAGTGGGCATGGGCTTTGCTCCTTGCCAGCCTGTGTGGAAACCCAACACCTCAACGGCTATATTTTCTCCTTAGGCCAGCGGGTACATGACTCCTCTCTGTTCCTTTTCTAGTGCCCAATCCTGAGCAGGCAAGCAAGGTAACTAGTAAGGGGGAGGGACACAAATTGTGGCTTCCATTGTTTTTCCTCACATGCCTTTGCTAAAGATGGTGTATGTTAGCAGAGTGGAACACACGAAAGAAGACCGAGATCATTTTCCTCTCAAGAAAATTGGTGTGTTATTACTTTTATCTTTCCATTTTCACTTTTAAAGGAGCAGATAATCAAATGAGCCAGGTGCAATTTTAAATCAACAACCAATAGATATGAAGTAACCTGACGCGGGTGGCGCTGTGGGTTAAACCACAGAGCCTAGGACTTGCCGATCAGAAGGTCAGCAGTTCGAATCCCCACGACGGGGTGAGCTCCCATTGCTCAGTCCCTGCTCCTGCCCACCTAGCAGTTTGAAAGCACATCAAAATGCAAGTAGTTAAATAGGTACCACTCCAGCGGGAAGGTAAATGGCGTTTCTGTGTGCTGCTCTGGTTTGCCAGAAGCGGCTTAGTCATGCTGGCCACATGACCCGGAAGCTGTAAGCTGGCTCCCTTGGCCAATAAAGCGAGATGAGTGCCGCAACCCCAGAGTCGGTCACGACTGGACCTAATGGTCAGGGATCTCTTTATCTTTACCTAACCTGACGTGGGAACATAGGAAGCTGCCTTTTACTAAGCCAGACCATCAGGGCATTTAGCTCAGTATTGTCTCATGGAATAATAAGAATTTAGAGTTGGAAGGGACCACTAGGGTCATCTAGTCCAACACCCTGCAAAGCAGGAATCTTTTATCTAACTTGGAGCTCGAACCTGCAACCCTGAGATTAAGAGTTTTGGGGTCTACCGACTGAACTATCCCAGGGTTTCATACAGGACTCTTCCTTGCCCTACCTGCAGATGCTGGAGATTGAATGCAAGACCTTCTGCATGAAAAACGTGGATGGAGAGAGGTAAGACATCCACATTCTGAAATAGACATAAAGGTTCTCATCTTTCAAGTCCCCAGCCCATCATAAATCTAGAATTCCACTCACCTGTGATGTTAGGCCTACCCCTGAATCTCCACCACAAAGATCCCCTCCCCTGAGTTTCTGCAAAGTGCCGAGAACTCGGAGGGAAAGGGATCTTTCACCATGCCAGCCACCATGACGCTCTCCCATACGGCCCAAGATTTCTCCGATGAAAATAGGCATGTCCTACCGTACCTTCTCCCCTTCATGGATCACTGCCTTGCCGTGGCGAAGGGGCTTGAAGAACTCAGAGAAGCTATGAACTACGCCGAGCAGGGCACCCAAGATGAACAGGTCATAGTGGAGAGTTTTGACCAAACGTGATCCACCTGGAGTAGGAATCGGCAAGCCACTCCAGTATCCCTGCCAAGAAAACTCCATGGACAAAGACAACAGGCATATAAAAGTTATGACACTGGAAGATGAGCCCCTCAGGTCGGAAGGTGTCCAACATGCTACTGGGGAAGAGCGGAGGACAAGTACAAGTAGATCCAGAGCTGATGAAGCGGCTGGGCCAAAGCCGAAAGGACGCTCAGTTGTGGATATGCATGGAAGCGAAAGGAAAGTCCAATGCTGTAAAGAAAAATATTGCATAGGAACCTGGAATGTAAGAACCATGAACCTGGGTAAGTTGGATGTGGTCAAAAATGAGATGGCAAGAATAAATATTGACATCCTGGGCATCAGTGAGCTAAAATGGACGGGAATGGGCGAATTCAGTTCGGATGACTACCATATCTACTACTGTGGGCAAGAAACCCGTAAGAGAAATGGAGTGGCCCTCATAGTCAACAAAAGAGTGGCGAAAGCTGTACTGGGATGCAGTCTCAAAAATGATAGAATGATCTCGATACGAATCCAAGGCAGACCTTTTAACATCACAGTAATCCAAGTTTATGCACCAACTACTGGTGCTGAAGAAACTGAAATTGACCAGTTCTATGAAGACTTACAAAACCTTATCGAAGTGACACCAAAGAAGGATGTTCTGCTCATTATAGGGGATTGGAATGCTAAAGTAGGGAATCAAGAGATAAAAGGAACAACTGGCAAGTTTGGCCTTGGAGATCAAAACGAAGCAGGGCAAAGGCTAATAGAGTTCTGTCAAGAGAACAAGCTGGTCATCACAAACACGCTTTTCCAACAACACAAGAGACGACTCTACACATGGACATCCCCAGATGGGCAACATCGAAATCAGATTGATTATATTCTCTGCAGCCAAAGATGGAGAAGCTCTATACAGTCAGCAAAAACAAGACCTGGAGCTGACTGTGGCTCAGATCATCAGCTCCTTATAGCAAAATTCAAGCTTAAACTGAAGAAAGTAGGAAAAACCACTGGACAGGTAAGATACAATCTAAACCAAATCCCTTATGAATACACAGTGGAAGTGAGGAACAGGTTTAAGGATTTAGATTTGCTGGACAGAGTGCCTGAAGAACTATGGATGGAGGCTCGCAACATTATACAGGAGGCAGCAACTAAAACCATCCCAATGAAAAAGAAATGCAAGAAAGCAAAGTGGCTGTCCAACGAGGCCTTACAAATAGCAGGGGAGAGAAGGCAAGCAAAATGCGAGGGAGATAGTGAAAGATACAGGAAATTGAATGCAGATTTCCAAAGAACAGCAAGGAGAGACAAGAAGGCCTTCTTAAACGAGCAATGCAAAGAAATAGAGGAAAGCAACAGAATGGGAAGAACCAGAGATCTGTTCAAGAAAATCGGAAATATGAAAGGAACATTTCGTACAAAGATTACCATAATAAAGGACAAAAGTGGTAAAGATCTAACTGAAGCAGAAGACATCAAGAAGAGGTGGCAAGAATACACAGAGGAATTATACCAGAAAGATATGGATGTCTCGTACACCCCAGGTAGTGTGGTTGCTGACCTTGAGCCAGACATCCTGGAGAGTGAAGTCAAATGGGCCTTAGAAAGCACTGCAAATAACAAGGCCAGTGGAAGTGATGGTATTCCAGCTGAACTGTTTAAAATTTTAAAAGATGATGCTGTTAAGGTGCTACACTCAATATGCCAGCAAGTTTGGAAAACTCAGCAGTGGCCAGAGGATTGGAGAAGATCAGTCTACATTCCAATCCCAAAGAAAGGCAGTGCCAAAGAATGCTCCAACTACCGCACAATTTCACTCATTTCACATGCTAGCAAGGTTATGCTTAAAATTCTACAAGGAAGGCTCAAGCAGTATGTGGACCGAGAACTCCCAGAAGTGCAAGCTGGATTTAGAAGAGGCAGAGGAACCAGAGACCAAATTGCAAACATGCGCTGGATTATGGAGAAAGCTAGAGAGTTCCAGAAAGACATCTACTTCTGCTTCATTGACTATGCAAAAGCCTTTGACTGTGTTGACCACAGCAAACTATGGCAAGTTCTTAAAGAAATGGGAGTGCCTGATCACCTCATCTGTCTCCTGCGAAATCTCTATGTGGGACAAGAAGCTACAGTTAGAACTGGATATGGAACAACTGATTGGTTCCAAATTGGGAAAGGAGTACGGCAAGGCTGTATATTGTCTCCCTGCTTATTTAACTTATATGCAGAATTCATCATGCGAAAGGCTGGGCTGGATGAATCCCAAGCCGGAATTAAGATTGCCGGAAGAAATATCAACAACCTCAGATATGCAGATGACACAACCTTGATGGCAGAAAGTGAAGAGGAATTAAAGAACCTTTTAATGAATGTGAAAGAGGAGAGCGCAAAATATGGTCTGAAGCTCAACATCAAAAAAACGAAGATCATGGCCACTGGGCCCATCACCTCCTGGCAAATAGATGGGGAAGAAATGGAGGCAGTGAGAGATTTTACTTTCTTGGGCTCCATGATCAGTGCAGATGGTGACAGCAGTCACGAAATTAAAAGACGCCTGCTCCTTGGGAGAAAGGCGATGGCAAGCCTAGACAACATCTTAAAAAGCAGAGACATCACCTTGCCAACAAAGGTCCGTATAGTAAAAGCCATGGTTTTCCCAGTAGTGATGTATGGAAGTGAGAGCTGGACCATAAAGAAGGCTGATCGCCGAAGAATTGATGCTTTTGAATTATGGTGCTGGAGGAGACTCTTGAGAGTCCCATGGACTGCAAGAAGATCAAACCTCTCCATTCTGAAGGAAATCAGCCCTGAGTGCTCACTGGAAGGACAGATCGTGAAGCTGAGGCTCCAATACTTTGGCCACCTCATGAGAAGAGAGGACTCCCTGGAAAAGACCCTGATGTTGGGAAAGATGGAGGGCACAAGGAGAAGGGGACGACAGAGAATGAGATGGTTGGATGGTGTTCTTGAAGCCACTAGCATGAGTTTGATCAAACTGCGGGAGGCAGTGGAGGACAGAAGTGCCTGGCGTGCTCTGGTCCATGGGGTCACGAAGAGTCGGACACGACTAAACGACTAAACAACAAAACCGTACCTTCTAAGGGGGATTTTTTCAGCCAGAACTTGCCAGTTCCGGCACCTCTCAGGTGGGCTCCATTGCCATTCTCAGAGAAAAAGGGAGGCGTTCATGGTGAGTTCCGGCACCTCTTTTTCTGGAAAAATAGCACTACCTTCCAACATTTATCCAAGGAAAATAGGGACATCCTAAGGAAAAGTGGGACATTCTGGGATCAAATCAGAAACTGGGACAGCTTCTGTAAATCCAGGACTGTCCCTGGAAAATACTGACACTTGGAGAGACTGCTCCTCTGGTCTGTGCAGAGGAGGGAAGGGGCCAAGCAGAAACTGCAACCCCCAAGCCCGGAGAAAGTATATCTCAAAAATTAAGACTAAATAAATGCTGGGAACAAATGCTTTTGTGCCCTTTGAAAATAGCATGCTGGGCTAAATTGGCCTTTGGTTTTATCCAGCAGGGCAATCAATTCATATGACCATGGGGGCTTTGCCACACAGACCCGATAGAGATGTAGACCACATAATGGCTAAGCAATGAGAAGTACATGGATGTTAATGCTAACCTCATCTCAAATCACAGTTTGGAAACCTGCTTCTAAATCAGGGTTGCAAATTGTGATTTGGTTCTGTTGTTAGTGAAAACACCTGTGCAGGTGTAACATTAACCATACCTTGCTCTGACTGGGGGAGGGGAGAATGCCCCGCCCAAGAAAGAAAGAAGACAGCGGAAGATTGAACCACAGTCCTCTTCTGAGGTCCTGTGAAATGCAGAGAGACATCTGAGGAGAAGCCACAAGACTTTGGAAAAGAAAAGAAATGAAGTTGTATAGTCAGAGCGCTGGATATGGGATGCAAAGATCCAGGTTCAAATAACCACTTTGTCATGAAGCTCCCTGGGTGATTTGGGGCCAGTCACTCAGATTTGCCTACCTCACAGGATTATTGTGAGGATAAAAATAGGGTGAAGCATGTATGCCGCCTTGAGGGCCTTGGAGGAAAAACAAGATATAAACAGGGGCGTCTTACCCATAGAGGCTAGTGGCATGGGGCGCCAGAGTGCCAAGTTCTGGAGGGTGCCAGGGAAGAGGCAGAGGCTGGACGCAACACCTCCCGGCATCAGCTCATCCGCCTCCGCCATGCCACACCGAAGCAGCGCCACGCCTGGAGCCTCCGTCTGCTGCGGCCACCACAGCGCAGAGTGGCCAGCTGAGCTGGGAGGCGCCAAGTCTAGCCTCTGCCTCTTACCCACTGGAGGAGCTGCCCTCCAGCCGCTGCCCGCCTCCTCCAGCCCCACCGGCAGCGCCGTCCTCCCTAAAAAAACCTCTTGGAAACAGGGGGTGGGCACCGGAGGGAGCTTTGCACCACGGCGCCGGATATGCTTAAGACGGCCCTGGATATAAACATAACAAATAAGGACACACAGAGAGAGAATATGGGTGGGGAGTCAGTGGTGACAACCAATTCTGAGTGGTGACTTCAAGGTTGGATTGCTGCAATGCACTCTGTGTGGGGCTTCCGTTGAGGGTCATCTGGAAGCTGCAGGATAGTGCCTGCATGAGAGTATTTTGCACCTGAGGCAAATTCTGAGTCACTGTCCCCGTCCCAAGCCATGATCATTTGTTTTGTTTATTTGAGAACAATGCAGCTCTGCCTCTAATTAGCTGGGGGAATGGACAGAATCTGAGGAAAGTCAGAAGGAGAAACCATTTCGGGGGGGGGGGGGCTGAAATCGAAAGTCTCTGTTCCGAGCTATTCAGATATCTGCACTGGTTGACAATTTGTTACTGGGCCAAGTTCAAAGTACTACTATGTGTATATTGAGAGCCACGGTGGTGCAATGGTCGGAGTGTTGGGCAAGGACCTGGAAGACTAGGGTTAAAATATGTATATATGCACTTGTGAATTTTGGCTTAATAGAGGTTTAACAGCCTGACATATTTATAGTAGAACTTGTCTCTGCATCCCCGATGTTGAACTTGTCACCCAAACATGGTGGAAGAGACACCTGGGACTTTCTGAAATCAGAGTGGAGTGGCTTCTTAGGAAGACGAAAACTGATATTGCTGTCCTCTGTACCAATTATTATTCGTAGCAAGAATCCTTCTGATCCCCCTTCCCCCATGAACAACCACAATTACCAACTTCAGGGAGAAAAGAAGTAATCGCAAGGAAGAACCTTAAGAAAGGACACAAAATCATTCTCCCAAACAAGAGAAACAAGAATTTAAAAGACAAGCAGGCCCAGGAACATGTCATTTGGAACCAAGTGGACAATGCAGTCAGAAAAATAAAACCCCGGGCAAAAGCAGCATTGAAGGAGAAACAATTGCAGGCTTTGGAGAAAAAAAATATACAGGAACTAAAAGCATAGTGATGAAGAGACCAACAAAGCATCAAAGAGAGGAATAGCTAAAAGGCTCAACAAAGACTAAGCTGGAACAAAAGACCAGAAGAGACAGAGACAGAGAAAGAGAACAAAGAATGGAGAACAAAGGCACTACTTGGAAAACAAAGAGATGGGGCAGGCTCCACCTACTAACCCCCTCCAGGGATGATGAGTCGGTTTTAAAGAAGAGGACCAAAGATGTTTAGGTGGTAAGCATGAATTGGTTTATTCGCTTCCTCTTGTTGTGTGGAAGAGGATTGTGGTACCTGAAAGTGGGCAAGCGAAAGACATGTGTGCTGATGTGAGAAGTGGCTGTAGCACAAAGATGCGTAAACATAGCAATTGAACATGCCCAATACATGGCCGCACTGACTGCGGTACCTGGGACAAGTTTCAGCTTGAGCTCCTTAATTAGTTTTAAGAATAGGTCTGTTAGTTCAGGACAACAATGGACATCCCAAATAGCATAGCCCATCCTAGAGTGGCATAGACTTGAACTGGGAGGGAGGGTGGATGCCCACACATCAGTCAGAGAGATGAATGGTTGGTGGGTTAGGACAGTGGCGGACCTTGGGGTCTCAAATGTCAGCGGTGCCCTGTGCGATGCCAAAATTCAGTGCCCCTCCCTGCCTCTCTCCTTCCATTCTACATTCCCCCGAGGCTCCGCGCCCAGTGCATCCCTCAGACATGCAAAATCTCAGCACCTCATGCATGAGACATAACACTACACCTTCTGTTTTGTTCTGGTAGAAGGGAAATGACACCCTTATTCTTGCGTCTTTCTGCCTCCTGGTAAAGATAAGTGCCCCTAAGCTTCCATGGTGACTGGAAACTCCGCTGGCCCTTTTCTCCTCCCATGGTAAAAACATCCCCAGGCAATGTGTTTCTCTGCATCTCACTGGCCAGGAAATATTAGCCGAGTGGTGGGGAAAATAAAATAAAAGGCACTGAGGGCAGACATGCTGACCCACCTTGCAAGGGTGTCGCACACAGAGGTATTCTCTATTCTCTACTTTCACCAGAGCTAACTAATGCAATGCATGTACATTAGACCATGTGCAGCCCTCCCTGGCCCGTTAGGAAGTGAGGCTTTGTTTTGTCTCCCAGAGGAAGTGAGATTGGTAGGGCCTCTTCCATGGTAGGGCTCAGACTCTGGGACTTTCTACGCAGACACATCCGCCTGTCCATTTCCACTGACAAGTGATTTTTTTTAAAAAAATTAAAAAGTGATTTTTTTAAAAAAATTAAAAGATACAGTGAACTTTTTCCCAGCTTCTAAAAAATGATGACACAGCTGCATGACTTCATATCTTTCATTCCATAACTTCCCACAGTACATGTCTTCTAGGATTCTTTTAAAAAAGTGGTTGCATATTGCTATGATTAAACTTTATTAACTGGAAAAAGCATAAATGTGTAAATAAACAACTCACAACAGAATAGCTGAACAACCTGGATTGAGAAGTTTTGTGTCTGGGATGATGTCAAGTGATATGAAAGCTTTGTCTGTGGTGTTTTATCTGTGATGGCTCATTCACACATGGAAGTCAACATCAATTAACTAAAGTTGAGTGACAAGCATGTATGCATGATGCACTTACTCTCAACTGCAGTGGGTAGGGGAAGACTAATATCACCACCTTATCCTTCTGAGAATCAAAGGTGCCAGCTCCCTGAGGCCCTGGGTGCCCGAGCACCCACAAAATTCCCTATGAAGTGGCTGCATGGCACCCACGGCCCCACGCACATATCCAAAAGGGACTTGCATAGGACTGCATGCTTCCTCCATAAGTTCCCCTTAAACAAGTGTGCATTCAGCCGGCGGTACTTCGCAGGGTCCAAAGCCACTCAGTTATCTGCCCATGACCCCCACTATCTGCTTTCATTAGCTTTTTATAAATAATTTTGAAGTGAAATGGTCCATACTATACAGTCCACTATCATCAGTTTGTAAACTCAATGGGTAGCTATCACAGTTTTTTATTTCCTGTACAGTGCTTAGTATACGACTGGCCCCAATAACTGCTCAGCAAAGTTTAAAGTAATAATCCATTATTAAGGGTAAAGGGACCCCTGACCATTAGGTCCAATCACGGACAACTCTGGGGTTGCGGCGCTCATCTTGCTTTACTGGCCGAAGGAGTTGGCATACAGCTTCAGGGTCATGTGGCCAGCATGACTAAGTCGCTTCTAGTGAACCAGAGCAGCACACAGAGATGCCATTTACCTTCCCCCTGGAGCAGTACCTATTTATCTACTTGCACTGTGTGCCTTTGAACTGCTAGCTTGGCAGGAGCAGGGACTGAGCAACAGGAGCTCACCCCGTTGCGGGGATTCGAACTGCCGACCTTCCGATCAGCAAGCCCTAGGCTCTGTGGTTTAACCCATAGCGCGACCATAATCCATTATGGTAATACGCAATTAATGATTAATATGTGTTTTATTTGCAGGCAAAATCCATGCACTTGTCCCTGCATTGAGCTCATTTCAGCCATTGCTGTTAGAAGCTGAGGAAACAACCAGTTCTAACAACAGGATGCATCTTCTCGATAAGACTATCAAGATCAAACAAGAGCCATGTCAACTTGAGCGCTTAAACCCATCTCCACAAACTGGGCTGCCTTAACAGATCAACACTGATATGGGGCATCACAGCAGTCTCTGTTAACAGTTTTAATTCTCCATACTCACACAGAACAATGTACAAACTGCTTGATAAAGTTCCTGGCCAACCTTCAAGTCTAGAAGGGCAAGAATGCTCAGTGCATTTGTCAATAAGGGGTTTTTGAACTGAGTAGTTGCCTTTCTGTACACATAGCATATGATATAGAAAAGACCATTATTCCAGGCTTTGTTGAACTGGCTGAAAGGACGATCAAAGGATGGAGGTCTGTCAACTTACCAGTTAACGAAGGAAGATTTAATTGTGACCTTTTATGGCAACAGGCCCACACTGAGTAAACCAGGCTGCATCTTCTAGAGAAAACCTAGAAACAACTTGCCATATTGATGACACTAACAGAGAGTCAACTTGCACTGGCCTTGTTATGGGTTCTAATACGTGCAGCTAGTAGCGTCTGCTATCTCCACCTAATACTGTACCCTGTCAGACTTTGTATTTAATCTCCAGGATGTTTCAAATGATAATGAAAACCTTGCAAAACAGGTAGCAACTTGACCACACTTTCTGTTAAAGCTAGCAGTTGTTGTTTGGATAAAGAGTTTCACAACTCCTTCCACCACATCATTTTTATCAGGGTGTTTATTTATCTTTCAGAAACTTTTTTTTAAAGAAAATTCTGGTTGTGCTCATATCTGTCAGTTCTACAATCTTTGTTAACTAAAACCTCTTTTCCGCTTTGTTTTCTTTCTGATTTGACACATACTTTTATTTCATAGATTCTCCCCCCATGTCTCCGTGGTGACCCACCTTCTTGTTTTCTTTTGCATAACCCTGAAATTATGGTAGCGTTTGAAGAAGCTAGTCCTGCCTTCTTAGTGTAAACCTAGGTGTGCTTTAGCTTTGCTTAAAGGTAAAGGAACCCCTGACCATTAGGTCCAGTCATGGCAGACTCTGGGGTTGCTGCGCTCATCTCCCTTTATTGGCTGAGGGAGCCGACGTACAGCTTCTGAGTCATGTGGCCAGTATGACTAAGCCGCTTCTGGCGAACCAGAGCAGCGCACAGAAACGCCATTTACCTTCCCACCAGAATGGTACCTATTTATCTACTTGCACTTTGACGTGCTTTCGAACTGCTAGATTGGCAGGAGCAGGGACCGAGCAACGGGAGCTCACCCCGTCGTGGGGATTCGAACCACCAACCTTCTGGATGGCAACCCCTAGGCTCTGTGGTTTAACCCACAGCGCCACCCATGTCCCTTGTCTTAGCTTTGCTTACTCAAAAGTAAATTCCTTTGTGTTCGTTGGTGCCTACTCCTTACTACATATTCAAGATGGCAGCATTTGGCCTTTCCACGAACAGTGTATGGTGTCATCCCTGGGCTGGAGTCAGCTGACCCCTGGAACAGAACTGGGGCTGGATCTAGACACATCAAAGAAGCGTTTCAGTTTAAAGCGTTGTAAATTTAAACAGGGAAAACAGGGTAAAGAAAAGCAGGACTCCACGTCACCATCTGGTGGCACATACAACACACATAAATTGCTTTTTCCTTTACCAGTCTATCTGAGTCCTGGCAGTAGTGTGTTGGAAGTTGAGAGGTAACATATAAACTAGTAAAAGGTAAAGGGACCCCTGACCATTAGGTCCAGTCGTGGCTGACTTTGGGGTTGCGGCACTCATCTCGCTTTATTGGCCAAGGGAGCTTCCGGGTCATGTGGCCAGCATGACTAAGCCACTTCTAGAAAACCAGAGCAGCGCACGGAAACGCCGTTTACCTTCCCGCCGGAGTGGTACCTATTTATCTACTTGCACCTTGACATGCTTTTGAGCTGCTAGGTTGGCAGGGGCAGGAACCGAGCAATGGGAGCTCACCCCGTCGCGGGGATTTGAACCGCCAACCTTCTGATAGGCAAATCCTAGGCTCTGTGGTTTAACCCACAGCGCCACCTGCGTCCCATAACATATAAACTAGTTACAGATTAAAACCAGAGAAACGTCCTCCATACTGATGCTAGCCACAATTAAATGCTAGCCTCCTTAAATGAGAATGTCTTCCAACAAATGCTCGAGTCATCACTCTGATGGGCCAGTGTCATCAGTGGCAGGACAGGATGGGACTCACTTCTGCACTGGCTGCATGTGCTAGTTCCCTAAGGAGGGATTAGTGCGGTGGACACTATTTCAGCTTCCCCTTTAATTTGCCTTGGATCCTAGAAAGCACTCCTGACCCACCAAGAGGATTCCTGAAAGAGGTTGTGGTAGCAGTCTATGGAGCTTTGAGCATGACCTGTCTTGAGAGGCAGTCATGGGAGAGAGTGAAAAGGTTCTGTACCTCCTGCCTTCCATTACAGGCCACACATCACATATTATTATTGATGTCTCCATTCCAGTTCAATTTAGTCTTGACATAAGCCATGTTCACATCACATGTTTTTCCATGTGTACACTAGAAACAAGATGGTGGTGACCCCACACTGTGCTGATCCTGGCCCTGATGCCTGCATGTGGAGGCATACGAAAACAGTTCATATTACTGGGAGCCCAGCACAAGCAAGAGCTTTGATTGCATGGCGTCACCTACACGTGTACAACAGTATGCACACAGGTACCTTTCCCCAGATATTCCATTCGGTTGGCAGACACTGGGGAGATGTGAACAGCTGGGGTATGGCAAGGCCCTGCCCCCTTCCATGTGCATAGTGGGGCTTCAGTTGCACTGAAAATGAGTGCAATAACTTGCATCCTATAGGTTTTAATCACACGTAGTCACACTCATGACTAACACTAGCTGTATCGGGCATACCAATAATGTGAGAAGCAGGAGTGTTGTGGATTTTCTCCTGGGGAGAAAGCTGTCGTCTACCACAATGAAGAGTGGAAGAGAAGTCATACATCTATCCACTGATGAGATTGGTGGACACAGCTGATCATTACATTTTAACCTTGTATGCTGATGCAGGAAGTGGCTCCGGCAGAAAGACACACAAACGTAGAAACTGAACAATTTATTATTTTACGACTTAGTACCAGTACTATTTATATCCCGTCTTTCAGGATGCAAATCCTTCCAAGGCAGCTTAAAAGTATCATTCAGATCCCTTTAGAAAGTCATAGTAATATTAAAATATAAGTTTACCGGGGTACATCTCACAGGGCAGTTGGTGGTAGATAGCCCCCTGGGTGGGGAAGTTGGCTGGAGCAGGCCCTGATACATGGCTGTGATGCCTGCAAAACCCAGTCCAATGTCCAGCTGAGGCTGTTAGGAAGAGATCCATGAGTTCAGTATCACAGTGAGCCTCCCAAAGAGCAGACCCTCCCTTGCATCGCATATATACTGCCAAGGGATGGTGTTGAAGGGATATCAATAGCTACATACAGGCTTGTTTGTTTTTCTGCTGTTGCATTATGCCTGGGCAGATAAGACCCACATAAACCCATGAGAATGTAAGGAGAGAAATATACTACCTGGGAGGCCTGTCTTTCTTACTGGGTTACACTTTCGAGGGTTCCTTTCGGTCCCAAAACCACAACATCCACAGAGAAAGGACAATTATGCCAAGGGAGCAAATCCCACCTCTCCTGCCTGTCCATAGACAAAAGGGCTGTGCCTGTTTACACTACTACAGAGTTGACCTCAAAGATGGGGGGGCAGGATCACTCCCCCCTCCATCTTTTCTATCTGCAACCATGCAAGGAATATTGTTCAGCATTGCACAAAAAGCATCCCTGAAAATAGAAGCACCAGGGCCGAGCCTGCCAGTGGCTGTGTGAGATAACGTCTACTTGCAAACACTGGTGCCTTTGTGTTGCTGTCACTGTCCCCATTGTTCCGGAGCCTATTGCCTCGGGGATATTGTTCATGTCTTTTGTCTCAGCCAGGCTCCTTTTTGTTTGACTTTACTTACCATTTCATTCCTCTCCTTTGTGCTCAGGTTACCTCTTTTGTCTCTCTCTCTCTCTCCTTTCTCTGTGGGATTTGTATTTAGCAATTGTTCCAGGCCCATTGGAAAAAAACAATGCACCCAGGGGCTCCTATTCTCTCTCCATGCCTTACCTATTCAGGTAGGGCAGTCTAGGAGGGAGGGAAAGGGAGAAAGAGGGAGCTCCAGAGCTCCAGGACTGGAAGGCCCACAGAACTGGGAGGGGTGAGGGAGAACCAGCTTTAGAAAACGTTAAGAAACCACATGGAACCACCTAATCATGTCTATATGAGAAAGAGAGAATGAGAATGAGAGAGAGAGAATCCAGTCAGTCCATGCTCTCTCCCACCCTCTTCTCTGACATGGTGGTTTATTAACAATTGGAAACAGTATTTTCATATAACTTTCTGCCACCACACAAAGCACAAGTTTTCAGATGCTCAGCTCTACCAGCAAATCTTAAATGAAAAGATTTTCATGCAGAATTCTTCTGTCACTGCAGCAAGTAGAATCGCATATGTATTCCAGTCCCTATTTTACAGATGGAAAAGCTGAGGCACAGAAGCTGAAGCAGAATTATCTGTCACACAGCCAAGAGCAGAGCTGTAGTTATGAATGGGAATTCACTTTCTAATCAGAATCTAGGACGGAGATTCTCTGCACCTCAGAGATGCTTGCAGTTAGATTAGCTAGATCAGAAACACCTTTCTGAATACCTTGATATGATCTACATCAGCTCTTTGTTGGAACAGTTGATGGCTGTGGGTTGGAATGGCTCATTACTCATGAGAATTTCTCCTATTTCCTGATTGATGCTTCACAAGATATATCTATGCTACAGTTTACACCTGCTATGGGAAAACCTTGATGGGTCACCTCCAGGCTGTTATTATGGATTAAAAGAATTGAAGTACATCTGATCATTAGACAAGGACCTGTGAAAACACACACCAATGCACAAATAGCTTACACAGAGAAAGCTGGGTGGTTTTTTGTGTGCATTCACATACTTTTCCTCTGCATTTTCATAGGGACCAAAATAATATCCGTCTCTTCTGTGTATTTGCACATGCAAAATCCTCCTGCTACATTACTCAAGCTCCTGCTCTTGGCAGGCCTGGTGTGGTGAACAAAGCCTCATGGTGTGGAGGATAGGGGGGGGGGTGTCATGGAGAGAAGACTCATCCTAGTATGCAGGGATCACATTCACTTCCAGAAGCCCTATGCCAGGGATGGGGAACCTGTGGTCCTCAGGGTGTTGTTGGACTACAGCTCCTCTCAGCTCCAGCCAGCATGGTCAATGGAGAAAGAAAGCAATCATTGATTTCTAAAATGCATAGGGGCTCAAGATGCTTTCTCCTTAATCTCAGATGTATGGAGGCTGTAAGCTGTTGTCTTGAAATAAATTGGCATTGCTGGCAAAGTAGCCTATTTTGAATTGGTGTATAGCAGAGATATATAACCTGGGGCCCTCCAGAGGTTGTTAGACTACAACTCTCAATTGGCCAATGGGAGTTAGAGTCCAATGACAAACTAGAGGGTCACAGGTTAGCCACCCATTTGTCCACCTTTGGTCCCCACCCTGCACTCAGCTCTCATCTGTGGCTCAGAGAAGCTATCAGCATGCAAAATGGGAAATGGCTTTGAATCATTGGCTGAACCAGGTGAGGGTATCCAATGGGTCTCAAATCCTTAATGTGTTAGGGACTTCCCTGCATTTGAATACAGGCTCTGGCAGATGAGATCAATAGTGGGTCCAACATTCAAAAAGGCGGTTTCTGCACATGTTGTAGAGGGAAGAGAGGGGCAGATGGGGCTCATCAATCTGTGAAGGTAGCCCATCTAGAAGAAGGAAAACACTTATCCTAAACCTGCTCTGTCTTGCAGGATCTGTTAGGCAGAAGAAAAGGCTGAGGAGTAAACCCTACACAAATCCTGAGTGGAGTTCCTAAGATGGTTGGATGGCACCTTGTACACCTCTCTCCGGCAACTTTTGCACCCAAGCTGGTGCCAAATATATGGCTCTGCTTTCCTTTGGTTCACATCAGTGAGTCTGAGAAGGGGGGTCTTGTTGTCTGGGCAGCCCAGGACATCCATACACACTGCCCAGGCTTGCGCCCCAGAGAGTTCACTTTGGTGCTGCTAATGCAACAAAAACAAGCGCTAGGATTCTCCAGAGATTTGACTTCACTTCCAATGGAGGAGGACTCCATTATCTCTCGAGACACATGAATGCTCAACCTACTCATGGACATACACATACCTGCAATGCAGTGGATACTCATGAGCCAGTGGGTTGTGAATGAAGGGACCAAGGAAGATACAAGATACAATAACCCCTTTTCACAACCACAAGAATCAGTGTCGGATGTAATCACACTCCTCTGTTTTACATGGTACATTGCTCCAGAGAAATGAATTCCCAAGGACTGGTGGGATTGCTTACATCTAGGAGTAGTGGACAATGTACTACTTGCTTAGGACAATGGGGGCAAACAGCTAGTGTAGTGCCAGACCTGAGCAAGGCTTCAGAGATGTATGAGCATGTATTGTTTTCTTGCACTGGAATTCTTAGCTCTCTACACATGTGTAGGTTTGGTGTACTAGACCACACACTCTTCCCCCTCTCCAATTTCCCTCTTTTCATACTGCCTACTCTTTGAGTCTCCTCTGTGGTCAAAGCATTGGATTGAGGGCTCTGTTGTTTATGGGCATTCCCACCCCCAGAAAGCATGAAGCAACAGGAAAACTCCATAGACTGTAAGCAGAGCAAAACCAAACAATAACCATCCCCAGAGACAACAATGCTCCATTGTCTTGCATGGCCTTTTCAGTCTTTCCTATTCTAATGCCTGAGAAGCCACAGTTAACAAAGCAGCAGCTAGAAGCCACTTCCTCCTCCTGAAGCAGGACACATCCTGCTGGACGGAGAGGACCGATATGCAGAGAGGCATCTTGATCTAATAACAAGGGTGGTTAATGCTGGCAGTGCAGGGAAAGCCCTCAGGACGGCACTTAGGACACAGCGGCTATGCTACAAAATGGATGAAGTGGCCTGTGGCCTGTTTTCACATTGTTATGGCTTCGGAGAACAATAAAGCATTGTTGTCTCCAGGGGGTCCGGTTGTTTGAATTCATAGCACAGAACATGGGAGAGGTTCTCCAGAGGGCCAGTAGGTAGACACTCTCTGTGGGAGGTATCAGATAATTAGCAAGGCATAATTTTCTAGGACATGGTGTGTGGTATGTGTTTGGGTACTATTACAAAAGAGAACAAATAGAAGGACAGTCATCAACAGCCAGCACAAGCAGTCAAACTGAATCGCAAGAACGGAGGCAAAACATTTACAGTAGCCAGTGCCTCTGACAAAAACTTGGCTTGGGACATGCTGAAAGCTGCCCACAATTTGCTTCCAGCAAAGAGACACCAAGAAGGAAGGTGTCTTTCTAGAAAGAAAGAAAAAGATTGCAGAAAAATGCAAAGATAAGCGGAGCTCTGTCCCCCACTCCAGTGCTCTTCAGCTTTTCTTGCTGGCATGAGGAAACCGAACTCTGGGTAAACACCTGCAACCCCGAGAATTTCACACTGCCCAGACACTGGAGTGGTGTGCAAGTGTATTCACTTGGAAAGTCAGTGGCATATTTGGTGGGTTCATACTCTGCAAATGCTATAATGTTTGAAAGTCTGGGGGGCGGGAGCCAGTCACTCATTATTTCCTCCACATCTGCCCTCCCCAATGGCAAGTTTCCAAAGCAAATCTAATCAGAATCAAGGTTAAGAAATACATTGGTCAGGACCACAGAGAAAGCCTGTAGGTGGGCACAGATACGCTTGTGGTGAGATTCAGATGATTATGGAATACTGTGAGTGACTGATGTTGAGAAGAGATGCCCCTTTCTCACTGTTCCGGCCCCTGTTCATTTAACAGCAGCTTGAGGTTTCCTTCTGCACTTCCATCTATTTGCCAGGAGGACTTCACTGCTCTACCTCCACAGTTGGAGGCAGCATGTCTCTGAATACCAGTTGAAGGGAAGCACAGGTGGAAAAAGTGTGCTAGTGCTCAGGTCCTGCTTGCAGACTTCCCATAGGCATCTGGTTGGCCTCTGTGAGGACAGGATGCTGGACTGATCCAGCTTGCTTGTCATAGAATCATAGAGTTGGAAGAGACCACAAGGGCCATCGAGTCCAACCCCCTGCCAAGCAGGAAACACCATCAGAGCACTCCTGACATATGGTTGTCAAGCCTCTGCTTAAAGACCTCCAAAGTAGGAGACTCCACCACACGCCTTGGCAGCAAATTCCACTGTCGAACAGCTCTTACTGTCAGGAAGTTCTTCCTAATGTTTACGTGGAATCTTCTTTCTTGTAGTTTGGATCCATTGCTCCGTGTCCGCTTCTCTGGAGCAGCAGAAAACAACCTTTCTCCCTCCTCTATATGACATCCTTTTATACATTTGAACATGGCTATCATATCACCCCTTAACCTCCTCTTCTCCAGGCTAAACATGCCCAGCTCCCTTAGCCGTTCCTCATAAGGCATCGTTTCCAGGCCTTTGACCATTTTGGTTGCCCTCCTCTGGACACGTTCCAGTTTGTCAGTGTCCTTCTTGAACTGTGGTGCCCAGAACTGGACACAGTACTCCAGATGAGGTCTGACCAGAGCAGAATACAGTGGCACTATTACTTCCCTTGATCTAGATGCTATACTCCTATTGATGCAGCCCAGAATTGCATTGGCTTTTTTAGCTGCCGCGTCACACTGTTGGCTCATGTCAAGTTTGTGGTCAACCAAGACTCCTAGATCCTTTTCACGTGTACTGCTCTCAAGCCAGGTGTCACCCATCTTGTATTTGTGCCTCTCAATTTTTTTGCCCAAGTACAATACTTTACTCCCTGTTAAAATTCATCTTGTTTGTTTTGGCCCAGTTCTCTAATCTGTCAAGGTCGTTTTGAAGTGTGATCCTGTCCTCTGGGGTGTTAGCCACCCCTCCCAGTTTGGTGTCATCTGCAAATTTGATCAGGATGCCCTTGAGTCCATCATCCAAGTCGTTGATAAAGATGTTGAATAAGACCGGGCCCAAGACAGAACCCTGTGGCACCCCACTAGTCACTCTTCTCCAGGATGAAGAGGAACCATTTATGAGCACCCTTTGGGTTCGGTCAGCCAGCCAGTTACAAATCCACTGAGTGGTAGCATTGTCAAATGTCTGTGTCTCAGGATGCTGATGCGGATACAGGAGTTGGGCAAAGAAAAGGTTCCAATCCTATCCTGCAAGGAGTGGCTTCATAGCAGAGCAGTTGTTTGTGACACAGTCTATGCAATCCATATACAGTATGTCAGTGGCTCCCCATTCCCCCCCCCTTTCATGGACCACATGAAAACTGCTCCTTTTTTCTGCCTGTTGCAGCAAGTGTAAAGTGCTGTGCTAAATGCTGTATCTGTATCTCATTGCTTTTTTCTTTGTTCTGCTGTATTTTATTGCGATACAATTTGAATTCCATAAAATATAAATTACAATAATAAATAATGAAGTACAATATGAGTAATAAAAGAAGACAATTAAAAACCAATATGAGCATTTAATCCCTCCATTCAGTGTCACAGCTTCCACCTGAAAGAAGCTCGCAGACCACAATTTGGGAACTTCTGTTAGAGATCAGCAATCTACGGTTTTAATGCACTTCTGGAAGTTTTGTGAAATGCCCTTCAGCTCCTTGAACTAGACATTCATTCTAACAACCAGGAATTAGTTTCACTGTGGCTTTGACACTTATACTCACCCTGTGATTAATCTACAGTGGTACCTCGGGTTACATATGCTTCAGGTTACATTCACTCCAGGTTACAGACTCCACTAACCCAGAAATAGTACCTCGGGTTAAGAACTTTGCTTCAGGATGAGAACAGAAATTGCGCAGCGGCCGAGCGGCATTAGCTAAAGTGGTGCTTCAGGTTAAGAACAGTTTCAGGTTAAGAACGGACCTCCGGAACGAATTAAGTACGTAACCACAAGTACCATTGTATACACTTTTAAAGTGCTCATGCATGCCTCTATACCCCTCACTAAACCAGCAATACACATCAAGAAATCTGGGGCTCTCATATTTGTTGTTTCACTTTTTTGAATTTGTTATTTTGTCTTCCTTCTGCATGCAAATGGCAGACAGAATATGAGGATAGAACTACTGTACACATTTCCACCCACTCTGGAAGAATGGCAGATGAAGGTGATGGACTATATGGAATTGGCGGAAATGACCGGCAGAATCCGAGACCAGGGAGAAGAGTCGGTGGAAGAAGATTGGAAGAAATTTAAAGACTATCTACAGAAATACTGCAAAATTAATGAATGTTAGAATGATGTTGGATTGAAGTTAAGTGGTTTTTAGCAGCAATGTTATAAAGGAATATGTAAAAATGGATGGTTATCAGGTGATAATCTAAAGTTATAATATATTAAGATAAAAGATTAAGATAAAATCAAAGAGGGAAAGGATTTGCTGAATTAACTAATTGAAATGGAATACAAAAAAGGGAGGTGTGAGGAGGTCAGGGAAACAAGCAAATGAAAGATAAGATATGGAAAGACTGATCTGTTTTTAATCGTTTTTACTTTGTATGTCCATTTTTTCTTTTTCTTTTTTTCTTTCTCTTTTTTTCTTTCTCTTTTCTCTTATTTTTGTAATATGTTGAAATTTTAATAAATATCTTTTAAAAAAACAAAAAAATTTCACATTTCCAGGTACCACTTGCTTAGTACCACTAAGGCATATGCAAGTGAGAATGAACATAACGCAGTAGGTGTGCTTAACCATGCTAAGCGTGCCAGTTCTCCCTTGTAAATGCTTCCCTCTGGGCATTTTAAATCAGTTTTCCAGCAGCTGGGTTATGATGGAAATGTGCCAAACTAAGGAGGAGGGAGAACCAGGAGCACATTTGCAGAGGATAATTGATGTGCACTGAACAGGGTACACATTCCCTTTCCCGCTTGCTGATACTCCGCTGTGAATGCCCTGACTTTCTCCTGCATTTGAAATTATTGTGTTAAATAGTATATACATTTTTAAAAATAATAATAGAATTGGGAGCACACATCTTTTCAGATCCTAGGACATGTTGCAAGCCTAAATGACCAAGGTAGACAGGACGTTCAATATCCCAGGTGTAAACAGACATTAAGAGACTTTCTCTAGGCAACATAGATAGCACATAAACCAGATCTCAAGCCATCAGTTCAGGGCCTTATAGGAAAGCTGCCCACCCACAGTCCCAAAACCAGCATTGCTCATCACTGCACTGTGCGTTTTCAGACAGGAAGTGTGATATTATGTCCAAGTCTCCCCAAATCAGGCATCCCTTCTGCCCAAAGGGAGACTAGTTTACCCCAAATATAGTAAAATATTTTGGGATCAGTAAAGAACGGCTCCTGTTGATTGCTTGACAGGGAAGGCATTTACTGAGATTGCTAAGGGCTAGTTTATACATGCATAAATGACTTGATCGCTCAGTATTTGATCAACGCAGCCAAATGTGGGAACTGACAGCGAGCAACGGGAAAGTTCTGTCTGTGATGATGAAGCTATAATGCAGGGCTGAGCGACTTGCAGCTCTCCAGATGTTGCTGAACTCCAGCTTCCATTATCCCCGACTAGTAGCCATGCTGACTGAGGCTGATGGAGGTTGGAGCCCCACAACATTGGGAAGGCAACTTGTTAACTTTTTTTATATAGGAAAATATGGGAAGCAAACAAAGTCGAAAGCAAGTCTCATCTTCATAGTGTACAAATCCCCCCTCTGAATATGTGCTTGACAGCATCACTCTCAACAGGATCCAGATAACCTTGTGACATCAGGTATAGCAGAAAAGGTTAAAGGTAAAGGGACCCCTGACCATTAGGTCCAGTTGTGACCGACTCTGGGGTTGTGGCGCTCATCTCACTTTTTTGGCCAAGGTGTACAGCTTCCGCGTCATGTGGCCAGCATGACTAAGCCACTTCTGGCGAACCAGAGCAGTGCACAGAAACGCCGTTTACCTTCCCGCCGGAGCGGTACCTATTTATCTACTTGCACTTTGATGTGCTCTCAAACTGCTAGGTTGGCAGGAGCAGGGACAGAGCAATGGGAGCTCACCCCGTCACGGGGATTCGAACCACCGACCTTCTGATCGGCAAGTCCTAGGCTCTGTGGTTTAACCCACAGCGCCACCCGCATCCCTGCAGAAAAGGTTAGGTAGGCACTGATGCACCCTCCCAACAAAATAAGGCTACCAGTGGCTACTAGTCATGGTGACAGTATGCTGCATCCAAGATCAAATGCAAAATGCCTCTGGATACCATTTGATAGGGAACAACAGCAGGAACGGGATATTGACCTAGTTTATTGACTTGTTTGTGGGCTTCCCAAGAGGCATCTGGTTGGTGACTTTTAGCAACAGGTTCCAGGATAAAACAGGTATTTGATCCAGTAGGACTCTTTTTACATTCATACACTGCACCTGCTGAAATCCTTTATTCTTTACACAAATATTAAGGACCCTGTCTGCTGCAGTAATGCGTGGTGTTCGTAGTTGCAGTATGGAAAAGGTGGCATTTCTCCATGAATCTGACTCCTTTTAAAGATAGTTCCCATCAACCTAACTTATGTCAGTGAATTCCAAAATTTAACTGTGAAGTGGTTTTTCCTCCTGTCTGGATCTCTTGGTGTTGCAGTCAACTAAGTTCTACTCAGAGTAGAGCCATTTAAATCAGTGGATTTAAATTGGCCATGTCCTTTAATTACAGTGGCTCTGTTCCATCATGTTAGCTGTATGCCCCTAGATTATAATGAAAGGGGAAATCTCATATTCACTTTATCCTCACCTTTTAACTAAAAAGCCCCAAATGTTTTAACCATTCCTCCTTGTCCCTGTACGATATTGACTCTTCTATAGAACTATTAACAGAACAGCAATCTGATCCTCCATTGTTTCCAGCCACCCTAAACCCAACAAATGTTTGGTTTACACATGATTTGCCATGTTCTGTTCTAAATCTCTTAGATTATCTTATTATAGAAAAGTTCAAATGCTGTAAAGTAAGTCAATAAACAGAAGGTCCACTTAAAGTATGGGTTGGATAGAAGGGGGAAATTGCATCTGACTGTTTCTGAGGTCATCGCAATGAGATAGCTATGGCTGATGGTTGACTAACTCTCAACCCTTGGCCATTACACTCTTCATCTCCTGCAGATGCAGCTGGTGGTAGAGCAGCTCTGCCTCATTACTTAACATGAGATATTAATAATTATGACATTGAATATTTTTACTATGCAGAAAAAGCAAATACCTACTATCGACATTTCCCCCCTAGCTGCTGACCACAACAGGCAGGTTATCAGACATGTGGCGGGCTCCTGACGTAGCATGGTACGCATAGCTGTCAGAATACGCTGCACGAAAATGTCTCCAACACTTAAAAGCAGAACGAGACACAGATCAGAGGAGGCACTTGGAGGCTATTGCTTTTATACCTTATTGTAGGAAACTTCCTTGATGCAGTACTGTGACTTACTTCCATAGTCACATGCAATGAGATAACCTGTCAACAATGGTACCTGCAGTTGATTGAGGTCTGGCCTCTGCTGAGCTTACCTCTCTCAGGACCAGTGTGAGATGTGCAAGGATTCCCACTTTCCACTTAAGAGCAGATAGTCCTTCCTGATGAAGAGTTCCTGCCACATGCACTCCATTTCTATCTCATCCACCCATGCTGTATCTTACTTCATGATTGTCTCTCACTTCCAAGACAGATGGACCAATGGTATGTTGCAACACCAGGCAGTTTAATATGTTCATAGGATTTTCATTACCAGCATTGCCACAAAACCATTTCAAGTCTCCCTACTGAGGCTTGGGATCCTTACTGTTAAAAGATTCAGTCACCATGCAGTGCTGTGAGTGTATTTCAGAGTTGGCAAAACACTAGATACTATGAATTTGATTTTTGCCACAACATCATAATGCAAATTGCAATTTGGCAACTTCTGCAAGCATCTTTAAAAGGGGTTTTTATCAAAGGTTTCTGACACAATGCTATGCTGTGAAGAGACTGCAGTACCTCACGGAGTTTGAGGTACCCGAGATCAGCAGTCCTAACAATTCTAGCTTCTGCGCAATTGAAATACAGGCCTACATGTTATGGAACAAGTTGCAAAGCAAACACAACAGGCTTCAGTGAAGCAGAAAGCCAAGCAGACACAGGTTGTTGCTTTTTAATAAAAAAAGTTGGAATTTACCTTATTTGTTCTCGCTGTCACTTAGGAGAGCCTCCTCCTCCTCCTTAGCAACAGGAATCTCTCAGGATACAACAATATCAGAGATTGCAGAACAATGATTAGAAAGGCAGGCATGCTCTTTTGCTACTGCAGTGGTCAGAAGAGCCTTACACTCTGCAACTCAAATTCATCTTCCTTCCAGGTTGCTGTGGAGCCAATAAAGCAGCAAAAAACCAATGCTGGGAGAAGCATGCTCCAAGCAGAGGATTCTGGCTTTACATGAGAAGTGGCTGGTTTTGCCAAGTGCAGCTATGCCCTCTGCTGTCCAAGACTGACACTACTTTCCACATCAAGGTTGTTTCTTCATTTCTTCAGAATAAACACCAAATTTCATTCTTGGAAGGATGGTCAGCAGTGCTTGTCAACACTCTTCTTCCTTTGAAGTTTCTGTCACCTGATGTCATAGGATGTCAGGTGACAGCTGGACAGCCCCACAGAGTTTTCCCACTTCTGGGTCTATGTATCTTCCTTCCTAGAGCATTCAGATCTTGAGTGTACGCCAGCCTGGCTATCCAGACATCAGTCAGGACCTTTCCTTACAATTAATTGCAGCACCAATTTTCTATACAATTTACTGTCCATACAGCTAGTGTCAACACAAAAGGGGCTTCACAATCGAGCTGATTAGACTACACTTCCTTCCTTGTACAAATTAACATGAAGATAGAGCATTGATTCTGATAACATCAGAACAATGGAGGAATTAACAAGCAAGAAACGAGATAAATGCTGAGAAAAGCATGGTGTTCTTTTTATCGCTCAGCATTTAAGATACTTTCTGTAATTGATTTACAGACATCAAGTTAAGAAATACCTAATCAGCATCTCAAGTCCCTTCCTTAATCCTCCTCAAACTTATTCTATTTGTATTTTATTTTTAACTGAGTTTTCTCAAAATCAAAGTCCTTTAAACCCATCTTCCCTACAGCCAAGCGTCCCACAAATACATTTAATTTTCTGACCAATGTAACCATTAGGTGATTCTTTCTATTGTTTCTTTCCACGGGTGGCTGCACTGTTTTGGCTGCTGAAAATGTGAAACAATGCAGCCAGCAGTGAATGAGTAATTTACAATCGTGCAGCCACAGCAAATAATGAATTTTATTATTTATCATTTAAAATCATATACTGCTTAATATTTCAAAAAATCTCTAGGCAGTATAGTCTAAAAAACCAATGTGTCATACACCCATGATTCTAGGAGTAGAATGTGTTTTCAGGTTACTGTGTCACTGCCCTATATATTGTGCAACAAGCAGAATTTCCCCAGATGATCCAGCTCATCTGTACACAGGCAGGTGAACTTTCAGGTAACCTGGTCTCAAGTTGTTCAGGGTTTTCTATGTCAACACCACCTTGAACATGGCCTGGTAGCTGACTTACAGCTGACACTGTTCCCTTGGCACAGGTGTAGTATGTGCACATCCAGGTACTTCACTCAACCTGGCTGCAGTCTTCTGCACCAGCAGCAGCTTCTGGACCAATTCCAAGGCAAGCCCCCAAAAGAGCACATGACACTAATCTAATCATGGGGTTAGACATGCATGAATCATAGTGGCTAAGCTATCTTTGTCCAAGAAAGGGTGTAGATGGCATACCAGCCAAAGCTGGTAACAGGTGCTCACCACAGGGGTCACCCGAGTCCCCAGTGAGAGAGATGTACCAAAGAATGCCCCCAAACTACACAGATATTCCTTCAGGAATGCAGCCCCTAACTCCCAGGCCTGGGAACTGTTCACCCACTAAGTCTTCATCTTAGCAGAATTCAGCCTAAGTTTATAGACCCTCATCTAGCCCACTTTTTCTTGAGTCAGATGCTATGGACAAATACAGTTGAGTGTCGCCAGCATATTAGACACTGTGCCTCAAAATTTCTAAATTCAGTGGTTCCCAACTAGCTAAGGAATACGGACCCCATTTTTCAAAGGTCAAACCATGGACCCATTTTCAAAATTTGGTATTTCTATGGTAGTTTTTAGGGGATGCGGGGGTGCTGTGGTGTAAACCACTGAGCCTTGGGCTCGCCGATCGGTGTTTCAAATTCCCACAACGGGGTGAGCTCCTGTTGTTCGGTCCCAGTTCCTGCCAACCTAGCAGTTCGAAAGCACGCCATAGTGCAAGTAAATAGGTACCGGGAAGGTAAACGGCATTTCCGTGCGCTGCTCTAGTTTCACCAGAAGCGGCTTAGTCATGCTGGCCACATGACCTGGAAGCTGTATGCCAGCTCCCTCAGCCAATAAAGCATAATGAGCGCTGCAACCCCAGAGTCATCCGCGACTGGACCTAATGGTCAGGGGTCCTTTACCTTTTATGGTAGCTTTTGCTTTGTGAATGGTGCCATGGAACCCCTGGGTGAGTTACCCCATAGGTTGTCAGACCACCAACTGGTAATCAGAGTTCTAAATGAATTGCTCTCAGTGGCTTCATATTGATAGTTGCACACCATCCAAATCTCTGAGCAGTTTCCAGGGGTTCTAGGTGCTTGCCCAGGGTTTGTTTCCTTTGGAATGATGCAAAGTGGAGACTGTGGTGTCTTTATGATATATGGTTTATTTACATATATATGCAACCTGAACCTATGATGGAGGGGTTCACAGGATTAATACCTGAAGAGGATCTTGCTTCTCCTATGGCCACAGCCTTGGATTCCAGCAGAAATCATGCATAGCACTCTCTCTGGCACCTGTATGCTTTTAGCTTCTAGCTCACAAACCTCAACTCTGCCCTTTGTCTTTCTAACTACCAGACAGCTGAGGGTGGCTGGCCCACCCATTTACCCTCTGGCACAGAGTGACTTCCTCTGTTGCCTTAAGGATCCATACTTAGGGCCTTTATGGCCCTTGCCTGGCTAACTCAGCAATTTGAATCCATGCTAGATCCAGGAACTAGAAGGGTCTTGGCACATCGCCTAACCCGCCAAACTCGTAACACTACCCACAAGAACAAGACATCTTTTTTAAAAAAGGGAAACAGAGTGGGGTGTACTCTATACTTGCCTGAGAAATGAAGCAACAGCAGGATAAGAGATTTTCACCAGGGGAAGACGACTAAATTAAGGGAGCCAATCAGAAAAGAGACTCCCAAATGTTGATGGGAAAGTCGCCAGTATCTTCTAATGAAAAGTTTATTGCTAAGGTAACATTGTAATTTGGGCTGAACAGTTTGTTTTCTGCTGTATCATTATAGAACTTTTAAGATTTCTACACCAAGTCCTATGGATAATAAGTAACAAAGATGTACTAACAAAAAGTTTTATTTATAAAGAACTACAATTCAACACCAATGTAGAAAAGTTATTGAAAATTATGCAAGCACAAATTAGGTAACTGGCTTCATTCTTCACACTTCAGACACCAATGGTAGAATTGGGAGCGATACCATTACACCACTGCATGTTTTCTTCTATAGGTTTTAAAGATTAAAATAATAAGCAAAACAGACTCAATAACTATTTCTAGTTAGAAACACTCTGTAGAAGAGTAATATTGTCTCCTTTTAACATGATTCGACCTGCAATGGAAAAAAAAGTGCCATTAGATCTATGGGAGTAAAAAAGATGCCCCTTTTCTGACAACATAATACCCCTTTTCTACTAACATCTTAAATCCAGTTTTCAGTTCATAGAATCGTAGCATTAGAAGGGGCCACAAGGGACATCTAGTCCAATTCCTTGCAATGCAGGCTGCACAATGTGGAGCTCGAATTTGTGACCCTGAGATTAAGAGTGACATGCTCTACCAACTGACCCACTTCAGTTACATTCGTCATTTATCTACACCAGTCTTTCTCAACCTTGGGTCCCCCAATGTTTTTGGACTACAACTCCCACCATTCCTAGCAAGCATGACCAGTCATTAGGGATGATGGGAGTTGTAATCCAACAACATCTGGGGACCAAAGGTTGAGAAAGGCCGATCTAAACTGTATAATCAGTACTAAAAATATTGGCAAGGGTGGCAAAGTACAGTACTGTACAGCATTAACCCTTTCTCTTTTCCCTTTCTATGGCCTAACTCTTTCATGCCCTCAATTACAGCATTAATTTGCTATCCAAAAACATTCAAGTAACATCCTAGGATAAGATGAACTGCAAATATAATAAGACTTAGAGTAGGTAATATTTACAGATAAAAAAGCAGCTATTCTTCCTTTTCATGTTATTTTTCTACTACACTTTAATAATAATTTTCATAGCAGTTTCATAGTAGTATTAAAAGGTAATTCTTTACCACTTGTTAAGATTATAATTGGACACTGGAGAAAGAACATGCCCATTTGACAGGCAACAGTCAGCTCTTTTTCATACTTAGTGGTTGAAATCCAGCCCACTAGAAAATTTGCAGAAAGCCAATAAAGATCCAGGCACAGCAGGGCAGTGAAAGCCCAGTGGCTAAAACCCATCTGGAAGGGAACATCTGTACTAGATGTAACAGTCAAATAGTTTTTTTTTATTGAAAATATGGAAAGTACAATTGCATTTGCTAATGACAAAAGGGAATGGTGTCCTCAACACTCACCCAGCTGTTTCCTTGATTTTGTCTTGGAGTGAATCTCCTCAGCATCATCCAGAACCAAGTTCATATATTCATCAAATCCCTGTGTAAGCCAAAACAGTTGCCTATGACTTCACATTGTTTTAGGGAAAGCAGAACACATGATAAGGTAGGAAATAAAGCAATATATCCCAGTAGTGAATTCAGACAGCTTGTTAACATCATCACATGCTGCCTGATTTTATATAAAAAAGTGCATAACCCAATATACCAAAACAATGACACAAACCTCCAAAACAAGACACAATTAAACTAAAATAAAAGTTCAATTCTGGACATGCAATACTTTTCTGACAATGGCAGGAATTAATTGTGCTCTTTGGGTCTTCAGTTACATTTTATTTATTTTATTTTAAATTTATTGTTTTATTGCTTCACCATCTTAACTTTTACTGTGTCTTGACAGATACTGTAATGAGGGCATAAAATGCTGTTACAAATAGAAAGTAAAAGATTTAAAATCATAAAATAAGCAGCGTAAAATTAATAAACTATATAACTCAGAAGAAGCATTAAAAATGTAAAACAGTTTTCAGTTATTATTATTATTAATTGAATTTATAAACTGCCCTATAACCACATAAAATAGCTTTAACCTGGCATTTAAATTTGGTACCAAATGAACTTGCCATGGTAAGAGAGGCAAGCACAATTTTACAACCTTGTGAATCATGCAAAGGCATGATCATTTACATGCTTCTTGTTAGTAGGTGAAGAAGCTAAAGTTACTAGAAAATTAATTAAGCAGGAATCATTTTCTGGGTGGTTTGCTTCTGATAGTGTGGGTGGGTGTGAAGAAAGAAAAGAGCGAAACAGTGATGGCAATACTCACAATAATACAGCCTTCTATCCTCATGTTCACCTGTTCATACAGCCACACCTGAATTCTGGACCTCTGCAAAGTAAATAGTAAAGGAAGTATTTATAATGGTTCCAAAGAGGCTTTCACAAATTCAGTTGCCTATTGAAGATATCCATGGCTTTCACATGAAGAACAAAGGGCTGCCAAATCATACTTGGCTTTGGAAAAGGTAGAAATTCCAAAACCCAGCATGACATTAGACACACATCCTGTGCATATTCAGAAGGTGTGAGCCTGAATCATGGATTTGTACCAAGCCAATCCAAAATGTATAGATGTCTTAATCCAAACCATGTTTTTGAAGTGCTGAAGCACTACACAACATTATACTTACTTTGTTTGAAATGTTTATGGTTTATTCAAGACAAAAAGCTACTCAATCCTACGGTGCAGTTAAAATGCCATAAACAGAGGCCATGGAAATGGATGGGCAGTGTTCAAATTAGGACATAACCTAGGTTTCAAGGTGCCATTTAGCTCCTAGCTTTCACATCTCAGTTTCTAACACTGAACAGCAGGAAAGTGAGGTAAAGGTTTGCCTGCCACATTCGTTTTAAAAGTTCACACCAAGCCCTTGTAATACAGATTATATACGCTCCCCTCCAATAAAGCAAAATAGCACATCCTGACTATGATTTTATAACACAATAAAAAATTCCAGATCTCCTGGCCATTTGCTCTTCATCCACAAGTTATGCTGAATAGCACTACTTGTTCAAATTCATTATTAAGGAGTAAAAATCGCAAATTGTGTTTACTTACATTCTGTAGGTATCTGAAGATGAGGTTCTGCAACAAGTGGCTTAAGGAAAAACACATATTCATAATAAAGCAGCACAAAGCGAGCCAATTTTGACAGTGGCATTCAACATATATTGAGGAAAACAGCAACCACGAATTAGTATGCCTTGCTGTTTCTAATCAAAACCATTCCAATTTACTTTGGAAGATCCTTTTGAACATTTGGCTGCTTTCTGGGTCGAATCTGAGCCGCATTTTATTCACTCCCCACAAGTCTAGTCTGTTTGCCAGCATTTATATTCTGTCTTTCCCCCTCACGCTTTCCAGATGAACGGGGTAAAAATAATAAAATTTATTAAGTTTATTATTATTATTAAAGAGGATTTCAAGGCTACCCACAACAGCGCATGTGTGGCGTCGCTACATACATGCATTATTATTATTATTATTATTATTATTATTATTATTATATTATTATTATTATTATTATTATTATTATTATTATTATTATTATTATTATTTTACTGAAGAGGATTTCACATTATTCAATGCCACTCCCCAAAACACTGTGAGGGGGACTAGCTTGAGAACGTGGAACCGGTCCATTTTTACTGCTGACTGGAAACAACTGGGGATTTGAACCCAAGTCTCCCGGGCCAACGACCTGCAGAAGCTACGCGACACAAATCAATGTATTCCCGCCACTCCTGCGCCGAAATTTCCTCACGGGAAACCAAGCACCTGCTTCTCTCCTCGCCCCTTCAAGCCCCCTTGACGACCCCTCGCCCTACGAATCTCAAGACACCTCCCTTGTGCGCCATTGCTTACCTCCCCCCCCCCGCCCGTTACCATCCCCTTCCCACGCCGGGCCTGCTTCGCTTCCCGAAAGCCACGGAAGGATACGATGGGCTGCACCATCACTTTCTGCACCTTCTGGCCTTGCCCGCGGTACGCCATGGCTGGCAGCTGGGCTGGGAGCGACCCCCGACAGGACGAGCCGACTTAGGCGGGACGGGGCAGCCAACGGTCAACTCCTCTCACTCCTCGCTTTATTCCTCGCACGCGCGCGGGCCGACGCTCCACCGACGTAGCTAAGAGAACTTCCGGCGCGGGCAGGAAGCTAAGCGACAGCCGTTCGTTTTTTGCATCACAATGGCGAGGCTGAGAGAGCGGCGCCCGCGTGATCCAAAAAGGGCCAATCGCGCAGGCGCTCCCCGCCCTCTTCCTCCCCGTCCGCCATGACGCTTGCGGGCAGGGTCGGCCTAACCTGGTGAGAGGCGCCATCTTAGAGGAGGGCAGCGGTGTTGCTGAAGTAGACGCCTCGAGTTCCGTCTGCCGTCCAGAAGAAGAAGACGACGAGAGAAGGTGACTGGAGGAGTGTTGTCCCGACTTCGACAGCGGCTTCTTCTCGGGGTTCGGTAAAGTCCCTGCGCGCGGGTGACAAGGGGCCGGGGTCCCCCTCCCTCAGCCACCGATATAGGTATAAAGGCCGCTTCGTATAGGATTCCCTGGGTTTCCCTGGCCGAGGCGGCTCTCCGTAGGCCCGACGCCTAGGCCCTCTTTGTTTTCAACTTTACGCTCTTCCTTTTGTTAAACGGCCCGTTCCGAGTCCCTATCCGAGACTGCGACAGCTTCCTTATATTTATTTTATTTTATCTATGGTTGCCCCTAAATTAACTCCATTTTCTGCTTCCTTTTGCGTTTCATATAAATGGCGTCCGTACGGCCCCGCTTTATTTATTTATTTATTTATTTATTTCCCGGCCCTCCCACAGCGATTGTTTTCCTGCTCTTCAAGATTTGTTTAGATAATTCGGTTTTCCCTCCTAGTCTCCCAGATCCTCGCGACCATCTAGGAAAGGGCATTAGGATTAACTGGCCTAATCCCAAAGATGAGAAAACTAGGGCAAAGGAAATCCCACAGTGCGGGATTTTCAATAATAGTGGGTTGGTTGGTTGTTTTTTTAAATGAAATAAAATTAAGCCAAGACCTGCCATTTCTAGTGCTATTGATGTAACAGAACTCTCCAGCATTGCAATTCAGTAGTACACTGAAAAATAGCAAAACCAGGAAGTACAGTAATTCTGGTTGACAAAAAAAAGTCTCTGATTATCATGGCATTTAGCTGGTGGCATTTGAGGTTCTTTTCCAAAACAGATTGTTGTCATTGGTGCATGCTGCACTCCAAGATTGAGCTGTGCATCTAGTATGTTTTAGGAATATAATGTCATAGGCTAATCAATTTAAAACACAATGAAAAATAGAACTGCCGTTGCATGCTATTGCTAGGCAGCATAGAGACGACTACTTAAATGAAGATGAGGATGATCAATGGTTGCAGAGGACATAAAATACCTTTCGTAACCAAAATATCTGGCGTATATCCAGTTTGAAACTAGGTACTAGTTCTTCCCACTGCAGACCATTTGCAGCTGAATTAGCTGTAATAATTGTGATAAAGTTTTTCTGTGCGTTGAGCAGCTAATAATTTAGTGTGTTAATTTCCCCAGTCTTTCTGATACAAGAAGATGCAGCAGTTTTAATACCTAAGAGTACATTGTTTCCTCCCAGTGCAGAGTCTGGCACAGATTGCAGTAAAGATGGTCAGCACTTCCTAAAGCTATTGTAGTTAGAGGTGCTTATCCTATTCATGTGCCTTTCAAAACATGCAAAAAGATCATAGTATCAAAGGACAGGTTTTAGGTTTAGTTAACAGAAACCCATATGCTGATAGGGGAAGCTGAGAAATTGGTGGGCATTGGCCCAAGGGGTCATAAATTACCTCAACTGCCATTCTTCTACCTTGCTGTCAGAATGTCAGAGCAACAAATTTCTTGACCTCTGAACATAAACTCATTTCATAATTTGACAATGACAATATGGAAATGGCTCCTTTATATACTTATTCAGGCATTTGGCTTTGGCATGCATGGTGCTTACTCATTGCAATGAAATGGAGAGGTGCTTAAGAGAACAGTGAATAAAATCTGTGTTCTGTGCTTCAAGACAATTTGAAGTGCATATGAAAATGCTGCTCTTTGCTATCCATCATTAGCACTAGCTGCTTTTTGACCTCCAAAGTGTCTTGTGAACATATACTCTCAATACCTACAATGAGACAGGGATGTTAACTATGCTTGATAATCAGAGTGAGGGAGATAATGTGACACTGTATGAACAGGAATTATTATATGAAAGTTTCTGTTCCTGTGCCTAAACCTTTCAGCTTACATTCCTAGAAGGGAGTATTGCAGGGGGTGATCCCGCTCTACAGTTCTGTGATTCTATTGCATTTTTTCTCACATAAGCTCAAAAGTTAGCCCACCATCAGTTGACTTTTGAAAAGCTTTTGTACGATTTGAACACAAAACTGCTCAGCTTTATCAAGGATGTCAGCATCATCATGAGAATCTGGCTTTCAAGTATATTCCTACTATCAGAGCTATGCCCATTATTTTTACTGGAGGGGGGATGGAAAAACAATTAATCACCTTTTCTTAATTGCTTTTTAAAAATTGTTGGTTTTTATATATTGGTGAAAGACACCAACAGTTCTTGGATTTCACCTATATATTAAAACAGTGTAATATTGAATGAAGTTAATAATTGTTCTCAGAGCTGGATGTGCAGTATGTTCTTAAACCATGGCAGATAATATACAAACTGCTTTATAACATGCACTTAAATTGGGATAGGCAGTTTAGTTAACCATTTTTTTGTGTGCCTTAAGGTAGTATGTACAGAAATGAACTTTGTATTCAGGGATTGTGTATGCAAAAATAAAAATAAAAGGCTACAGAAAGGAAATACCTAAAGTTAATTTGCTGCTTATAATGCCTGTATTTGCACAATTCCCCCCCCCAAGGGGATAGTTTGGTTGACACTAAATGTGGGCTGATTATGGCAAAGAGAGGTATTGTGCATTTGTCAGAATCTTTCTCCTTGCGGAATTGATCATGTGAAGCACCAATATCATTTAGTGCAGGCAAATCAGGTTTGAATAAATTAAAAAACTGGGTGGGAAGAGAATATAATAATGAAAATTAATTGTTGTAGTTATATATATAATTTCCCCTTGTGTAAAATTCATCATGGACTACTACTTTTTCTTTTTAAAAATACTTTCCCCTCTCTATTTTAGAGTTGGGTGAAATACCATGCCAAAAATTACCCCCCAAAATATGTTAGCATTTGTGTGAATAAAAGATTCCTACATTTCACTCTTCAATTTGAAAGAAGGAATATATACCCAAAATGGCATTGAAAGAGGGATCAACAATTTCTTTTCTTTTGGGTCACTTTGTGACTGAAGATGCATTGGTTGCTAGGATGTTGGACCTGCTGCATCCTTTCAACCTTATCACTGAAAAACAGTGACTTATGGTGTACCTTTGCAGTGATGTATGGGGGACTGAGCAAAATTAGGTACAGAAAAAACAAAACAAATTTAACATTTTGACAGCAAAATCAAACAGTTGCCTTGGTTTTGTAGTACTAAGCCTGTTGCTTTTAAAACTGCATCATGCAGTTAGTTTCTGCATAAAAATTAATTGGATCCCAATTTGTCTGAAAATCGGTTTTAATACTCTATACATCATGTGTACACCCTATGTCTATGTACCTATTTGTTCTTATGTGGGAAACGATTGGCCTGAGATTTGTATGGCAATTTATTTTTAGTTCCCCAAATTTGAAACATTCTGTTGCAAAATTTCAATCTTTAAATTTAACTACCATGCTTGTATATACATTGTTGCATGTATAAACACAAATGTATTTAAGGATACTTATGTGTATATACATATCTGTGTTTATACATACAAGTATTTTTTTTTTAACTATACAGTTTAATAAAGAGCGGGGAAGATTTTTCCTTTTTTCCAATAGGTGGAAGAAATCTTGAAGACCAGAAATTGAAAAATGTGTTTTAATTAAAAAAAAAATTAAAATTTTCCGGCTGTGGAAGATGGATCTTCTTTGCAGCCAGTTTGAAACACAAGTTCATCTTTAAATGAACAATTTATTTTGAAGAGGCAATTAACCTTCACTATCTCCAGTCTTCCTGACCGTTCAAATGGACTTGCTTTCTCCAGTAGTTGTATTTCACCTTGTCTGAATTTTGAATGAGAATGAGATGTGTTCCTTGGAAATGTGAGGAAGAAAAGTCTTTCTATCCCGTTATTATCAATTCATGGATTGAGTGTTGATTCGACCTACAGGAGAAAAATAACTGGAAGTCTTTGAAGACAGAGTTGCATGCTGAACCTACCAAGGTATCTCAGTGAAAAATGTATTCATTTGGGAAGGTTTAGTGTGTGAACTGTAATTCAACAGGTGCTTAAGATATATCTTAGCAGTTGCTAAAATTTGAAGGGTTATCAAAATGACTAGCTGGCAGCAGTTTTTACCCAGTGGCCAAGGTTTCTGCAATAGCAATAGCATATGCAAATGTTGTTCTAATTATTCAACTTGGCGCATGTCCCGATCTCAGCATCCCTTCTTGTCAGTTCACCTCATCCATCTGTTTTAAGCAGTCAGCAAAGAAGTGGTGGTGGTATAGGAATTGAGCTTCCCAAAATATTAAATGTGTGTTGTCTGCTTGTTGCCAAATATGAAACTTCTATATTTCTGGATTTTGCCCTCCTGATATTGCTGGACAACAGATCTTCTTGTCCCTCACCATTGGCCATGCTGTCCAGAGGTTAATGGGAGTCGTAGTCCAACATCTGCAAGGCACCATGTTGGCTACCCCCGCTTTAGTGTTTTTTACTATGATGTAAAGAAATTGGATGTCAGGAAATTGGAGGGTAAACAGATTTATGTGGTTTGTTTTTAAACTGGGAACCAGTTTTCATAACATATATAAAAGTAGAATGTGTTTACCTAACCTACTGGGGTTTAGAACTTATTATGTGCCATTAAAATAAAAAAAAAGTAGCAAAGCTTGTGATTTGTAACATGAAGGTTTCTTTTTATTTTCCTTCATCTCTTTCCAAGATTATATTTTAAAGAAGATACCAGTAAATCCAGCCTATAGAAGGTTATGCCAGTTAAACCAAACTGATCAGCCATCACTGAGAGAATAGTAAACCTCTGTTCAGCCACCAGTCTCTCCAACATAAGCTGACAATAAAGATTCAGCCGAATATGTCTAACCAAGGAGATGATTGTTACTTTTATTTCTACTCCACATGTACCAAGGTTTGTATTTCCCCTGTCCTCTAGTCTTCTTTATTCTTGCTTGCAGTATTATAAGTATAATGTAACCTGATACACCCAATAGACTCCAGCCAAGGCATCCGTCCCTTCCTTTAGTGACTTTATTGGTAGCCAGGAAGAGGAATATGCAAAGTTGTAGTAAAACCTTTCAAGTTGCTTTTGTGCTTAGGAAATGCAGTTCAATGAAACCTTGGTTATATTAGTCTGATTTTTAATGTATGTATTGCTTACCAAGACCATATTTCATTCTCCATAGGGTGACAGTTGCCCCTTCCGTCACTGTGAAGCTGCCCTGGGGAATGAAACTGTGTGTGTGCTTTGGCAAGAGCAGCGATGTTTCAGAAGTGTCTGTCGATTTAGACACATGGAGATTGATGTAAGTATTGTCTCAATATATAGTCTAGCAGTGTGATTACTCTTGATATCTGGGTCTGTAATACAGACACTGTGTGCATTGTTGAAGTGTAGTGTTTTTTGCATAGAACATTTTCCTAAAAACTATAAAGACATAGGCATGATTTAGAGCGATCAAGTTAGTTTGTTAAGTTTAAGTTTGCAAGGTTATTTTGGTAACTCCTGCCTTGCTTTGAAAAAATATATCCACACACATACACTTATAAATGAAGAAACTGTTCATAGTAGTTTGAGATTCCCATGTTTAGACTACCAGCATGAGTTTCTTAGTCTCTAAGCACCTTTCCAGCTTGATTTGAATTTGGGGTGCTATTATTTGGGTTGGTTTATTATATGGTGACTGTGTTTTTTTACATTAAAGCTACAAAAATGAGAGAAGAAACATGTGAACTCTGTTTTAGATATTTTCCCTTGTCCACCATGTGAGTTGTCCTAGCTTTTTCATAGTATGAGCTAGCTTGTAGAAATGTAATGCATGAATTGTGGCCACAACTAGTGTCCCACAGTTATTTCTGCCAGTAACCCATTACCTTGTTTGCATACTATACACACATGAGAATGTATTTGGGAAGAAACAGGGTGACCTGTGTGGACAAGAAATGTGATAGCAGGACCTACCCTATGGCTATAAAAAATGGAAGTGCAGCACATGCTATTAGGTTTTTAACAATGATTGTTTTTAACAGTGCATACCAAAAGGGTCTGTAATTCCCTATTCTTAAACAATAGTGGGGTAAACATAAAGTTAGTCTATCTTATCAAAAGGTGTGGCAGGCAGTAGGATTTGGAAGGAAAAGAAGATATCATGTAGGATGTAGGAAGGTAGAACTGAAATATAATAATGGGCCAGGATCCAAAAAGCCTATGGGTGAGTGAAAAGCAGTTTCACATATGCACTGTATGTGTGTTGCTCAATCTCCCCTCTGCTGCATCTCTTATGCTACATTGCGTGCATCTGTACAACATGTATTTCCCAGAAGGGCTGCTTTTCAGGGTGTGAGAGAGAGGTTGCTGGCACAGCTTGTGTACATGAGTGGAACTCCACATGCAGCCAGTGTTAGAAATTGAGATATGAAAACTAGGAGCTAAATGGCATCTTAAACCTACCATATTTTTCGCTCTATAGGACGCACCGGACAATAGGACGTACCTTGTTTTATAGGGGTGGAAACAAGAAACACCTTGTTTTAGAGGGGGGAAACAAGGGGTGCCCAGCACCCCTTCAGCGAAGCGGCAGGAGGCGCTGCGCAGAGAGGGGGAGAATTTTCCCCCTCTAAAACAAGGTGCCTTCAGGCGGCTACCTTGGAAGCCTGGAGAGCGAAAGGGGTCGGTGCCCACCGACCCCTCTCGCTCTCCAGGCTTCAGGTTCCTTTCGACCTGCTCTTTGGGGCTGGCAGGGGGAAGCCCACCACCAGTCCCAAAGAGCAGGTCGGGGAGCGGGGAAAGGCGCGCAGCGGAGAGGCTCCTGCCGTAGTCGCGCGTCACCTCCCCAGCTGGGAGAGGGTCGCGGGGGGGTTGCTTTAGCCGCGCGCGCGCGCTCTCCCGGCTGGAGGGGTGGTGCGCGGCTAAAGAGGCTCCTGCCGTAGTCGCGCGTCACCTCTCCAGCTGGGAGAGGGTCGTGGGGGGCTGCTTTAGCGGACTTGCAGGTTGTTCCTAGTGTACACTTATAGTCTATGTTTTGTCTTCAGAAAAAACGCAGTGAGATCCCATGCTTTTGGGAGAATCAGCCAGTGGGCTGTCAGAAGATGAACTGTGCATTCCACCACAACAAGGGACGTTTTGTGGATGGGCTTTTCTTACCTCCAAGCAAGAGTGAGTTGTAATTTCACCTTTCGGCATGTCCCTTTACCCCTACCTATCTACAAAAGATCTTGCATTCTTTCTTCAGACTTCCACATTTCTGTAGGTGCTGTAAGGAAAGCCATACTTGCCTGACGTTCCCCCCCAGCAGTGCATCAAAAAAAAAATTCCAGCAGCAATACAGTAGATAAAGGTTATGCAGGGACACGTTCTTTATAGCACAAAGGTGGATGCTTCACAACATTGTTTTTGTTGTTGTTAACCTAAATACTACCGAAGGTGTGAGGAACCTTTGACTGGAATGAAACTCACTTCCCTGGCCTTTAGCTATGCCTGCTGGGGCTGATGGGAATTGTAGTTCAGCAACATCTGGAGGGCCAAAGGTTCCTCACACTTGTCCTACTAGCAGATTGAAGACATCCGTGTGAACACAGCACTCTGAAAAGTGATTTACATATCTTTAACCACAACCCTGCAGCCCTTCCTCTCTCTTTTTAAATTGCTATAACCATCTAGGAAACTCTTTGAGACAAATAGCTGACTTGTTTATATTTAACATACAACAGGGCAAATACTTTCACCATCATTTCTTTATGGTTAGCTTCCTAGAAGCATTAGGTGACTAGTGTTTCAGAATGCTAGATCTAATCCATAAGAATGGTCTTTAGTGTAGATGTGTGTGTAAGCAAGATGGAATAGGGCCACCACTTACTGGAGATTTTTTCCCCAAGTTTAAGTATCAAAATTATATTAATATTGGTCACAATCCTTTGCAGCATGATTTTGATATTACTGGAGAGATTTTACACATGATGGATCAGATACCTATTTATATTATTGATAATGGTTTTCAACTTGTATTTTATATATTCTTGTGCATTTTTGTTTAAAGCTGTTCTAAACGTGCCTGAACCTACGGAAGAGGAGATGAAGGCTACACAGATTTCATTGCAACAGAATAAACTTTCTGTTCAGTCCAATCCATCTCCACAGCTGCGTGGGGTAATGAAGGTGGAAAGTTCTGAAAATGTACCAAGCCCCACTCATCCACCAGTTGTTATCAATGCTGCAGATGATGATGAAGATGATGATGGTGAGCAAAATATAGTTCCCTAAAGCATGATGCTTCTCCGTTGTTTCTTTTCTTTTCTTTTTTAGAAGATATTTATTAAAATTTTCAAGATATTACAAAATGAAAAAAGAAAGAAAAATACAAAATAAAAAACAGTTAAAAACAACTCAATCTTTCCATTACTTATTTTCCATTAGCTTGTTTCCCGGACTTCCTCATGCCTCCCTTTTTTTTGTATTCCAGTTCAGGTTGTTAGTTCAGCAAATCCTTCCCCTCTTTGTTTATCCTAGTCTTTAATCTTAAAATATTGTAACATGAAATTTTTACCTATTAGTAATCCATTTTTCATATTCCCTTATAGTATTACAGCTAAAAACCACTTAATTTCTATCCAACATCATTCTAACATTCATTAATTTTACAATATTTCTGTAAATAGTCTTTAAACTTTTTCCAATCTTATTCCATTAACTCTTCTCCCTGGTCTCAGATTCTGCCAGTCATTTCCGCCAATTCCATATAGTCCATCACCGCTTCTCCGTTGTTTCAGTGCATATCATTAATGCAGTCATTGTTTCAGTGTATTCCCCCACCTCATCCTGCAGATCCTCAGAGTGCCTAACAACTTATATAAAAATTAAAGTAAATTAAAATCAAGATGAAAACAACAGTAAATATGTCAAAGCAGGTAATGGTATTGCGTATTATCTAGGGTTGCCATACGCCTGGAATTTCCAGAACACACCCCAAATACTGCAACCAAAAGCAATGTCTGGGTGGAAATTGGCAAAATGTCCAGGGAAATCCGGACTTATGGCTGCCGACAACCATCAGTGTTGTTTTTACCGATGTTCCTCACAAATAGCTCAAAAACGGTCAAGCTCAACAACTTTGCTCCCCACCCCCCAGCTCCGGATTCTCGCTTTTTCAAATATGGCAACCCTAGCATTATCCCAGCACCTTGAAACATTTCTTCCCCTGGTGCTTCTTCCAATCCTCTGGAGCATATGAAGTGGGGAGGTTTCCACCCTATAGCATCTAAAAGTAGCAAAACTTAAATTGGCAAATCATAGATCTTCTACCTACCTTTTAATTAATTGCATGTTGTACTGATCTTACTTGACTAAGCAGGTGAGACAATCCAAATGAAGTTTTACTTGACTCACAGTTCTAACTTATACATGCCTACTCAGAATTAAGTCTGACATATTTCAGTGGAGCTTGCTTCCAGGTAAATGGGTATAAATCAGTGCAGCCCAAGACTTATTCACATTTGGGAATCTGCCTCACTGAACATAGTGGGCTTACTTCTGAATAAATAGGAATGGACTCAAAGTAGCAATGTTACTTCTTTCAGATCAATTATCGGAAGAAGGTGATGAATCTAAAATGCCTGTTCAACAACCCTCTGCGGAGGTTTCTAATGGATTGCGGATAATTTCTACTCGGAAATCAGCAAGTAGCACAAAACAAGGTAAAGGTAGGAACTAATATGCTCAAAATAAACTGAGTAGACCCTTAGCAAGGGATTTCGGCCAAGGATACCTACATTCAGCATTTGGGTTGGATTGTTTATTTGCTTCAGTGTGTGTTTATATTTAAGTTTTTGCAATTGAGGACTTGCAAAGTATGTTTCATAAATGCTGTTTGTTTGTTTTTAAAGCAAGTATTGGAGAGAAGGACATTAGTGTGCTGGTGCAGGAGGGTAGATGGGGGTATAGAGAGTGGAAAGGATATAGGAGTTATGCAGAAAGATGGGAACAAAAAAACCAACAAACATTTTTTGTCCACAGGAAGTGTTGTGGAAAGTTTTCTGGAAATATTTCCTCTGCATATTTAGGGTAATGTGCATCAGAACATGTTCAGTTTGCAACAGAAAATTTGCTGGTGCCCCAGAGAGTGATCTAATTTAGCATATTGATTATACTTGTATAGAGTAAACAAAGCTAAAAACATTGAAATTGCCAAGTTTGCTTGTGGCACCCTAGATGTTTGATTCCAGCTCCCACCATCCTAAGCCAGCTTGTTTTCTGCGCTTTTGAGCTTGTTTTCTGCGCTTTCGTATTTGAGAGAAACTTATCCGCTTACTCAGATTTTCACATTTTGCAGTTGATAACTTGAATTTTGGAATCAAAACCCTTGATGAGATCAAGTCAAAAAAATTGAAGGAAAAATCAAAGAAGCAAGGTGGTGAGTTGACCTTTGTAATTGTAAGGATATTCCACAGCATTATGTTTGGGCACCCTCATTGTTGCAGTGTCTATTATTAGAAGTCTAGGGTGGGCTGTTGCTTGCTTTTCTTAGAGCCTTGCAAATGCTAATGTTCGAATCCCTGCGACGGGTGAGCTCCTGTTGCTTAGTCCCTGCTCCTGCCAATCTAGCAGTTCAAAATCACAACAAAGTGCAAATAGATAAATAGGTACTGTTCCGGAGTGGGGGTGGTAAACGGTGTTTCCGTGCGCTGCTCTGGTTCACCAGAAGCGGCTTAGTCATGCTGGCCAGATGACCCGGAAGCTGTATGCCGGCTCCCTTGGCCAATAAAGCGAGATGAGTGCCACAACCCCAGAGTCATTCGCGACTGGACCCAACTGTCAGGGGTCCCTTTACCTTTATGTGTAGCCTTGGATGTCCCAGTGATCATTGATTCAGCAGTTTTGTGCCCTACAATTGAATCACAGCAATTAAGTGTTGGGGTGGTGGCTAGTGGAGGTTGCTCGATGATTGT
Organism: Podarcis vaucheri; assembly: GCF_965113315.1. Lineage (NCBI taxonomy): Eukaryota > Metazoa > Chordata > Lepidosauria > Squamata > Lacertidae > Podarcis > Podarcis vaucheri. The sequence goes on along the minus strand of NC_138764.1, from coordinate 64,307,844 downwards.
TCCAAGAAAAAAATAATTTTGGATTGGACTTATCTTAAGGCACCAATGCATTACAGTTGGCCAAGAGTGTGAACTTAGAAGCCTCATATTCAAATTGCATCTCAACCACAAATTCATGAAATGCCAAATAGTGGTGGCAGTGCAGCTTAATATAGCTTTGTCTTGCTCTTCTCAGACAACCCCTCTGAAGTTTCTGCTCAGATTCAGACCCATCCAGGCCCAGAAAAAGAAAATGTACGGACTGTGGTCAGAACTGTAACTTTATCTACAAAGCCAGGTAAGTGTAATTCTGTTTGTATCCAGTTCAGCAGCTCTGGTAGGTGTGGCATTTCTGGAAATGCCCTTCCTCTTTATCGATTATAATTAGCATCACTGTTATGATGTGTACTCGTGTATGTTCATATACATACTGCTGAGAGGTTTAGGATCTTTTGCTGGAGTTATGGCGTGTGTTAATCCTTAATCTTTTTCCTACAAGAAACCCTCACAAAGAAATAATGGAAGCTTAGTTTATTATATAAATCAGGAGTGACAGAATATATATATAATGCTGCTTTAGATAGCAAAGTTACAGTCTAAGTGAGTAGCAAATCACAATACAAACACACTTTAATGAGCAGAAAATACCCTAACTATTCTAACACCTACATAAGAGGCAAGAAGATCACACATGACAACCCTCTTGTTAAACAAATTTGTTTAACAAGAGGGTTGTCATGTGTGATCTTCTTGCCTCTTTCACCTATGGTCACCCTGTCCTGTTTGTTTGACAAAAGGTGAAAGAATGTGATTGTGAGCAATTATCTGAATCTAGGCATCTTTGCCTGCAATCTGCCTTTATATCACCTTACCATTGTGTGGGTGGACGCGGGTGGCGCTGTGGGTTAAAGCCTCAGCGCCTAGGGCTTGCCGATCGAAAGGTCGGCAGTTCGAATCCCCACGGCGGGGTGCGCTCCCGCTGCTCGGTCCCAGCACCTGCCAACCTAGCAGTTCGAAAGCACCCCCGGGTGCAAGTAGATAAATAGGTACCGCTTACCAGCGGGAAGGTAAACGGCGTTCCGTGTGCTGCGCTGGCTCGCCAGATGCAGCTATGTCACGCTGGCCACGTGACCCGGAAGTGTCTCCGGACAGCGCTGGCCCCCGGCCTCTTGAGTGAGATGGGCGCACAAACCCCAGAGTCTGTCAAGACTGGCCCGAATACGGGCAGGGGTACCTTTACCTTTACCTTTAGGCATCTTTGCCTGCAATCTGCCTTTATATCACCTTACCATTGTGTGGGTGGATCCCATTGAGGAGTTGAGTATCCTGTACTTAACAACTAAATTTGCATGTGTTAATCTTCTGGTCAAATGCAGGTTCTACTGCAAGTAAATAAACTGCTGTATAGATACTGTTTGTTTATTAGCCAACAGTTTTTCATGGAAAAAACCACTACATATTAATACACATATTAAAGCAATTGGTTTACTTCAGACATCTGTTAAAGTTGTTTGCCCTTAATTTTTGTCAGGTGAAGAGCCTCAGATTCGATTGACTGTTGCAGAGAGATTGGGAAAACGGAAATCCTCTGCAGGTGAGAACCAGCATGTTGAATTAAAAAACCCTGCTCCTCTATTAACATATCAGCCTTATCCATTATTTTCCATCATAGGTGCATACGTGCACAAAAGTTCTGATCATGGGTACATTTTTTACCTGTTTGTGAACCTTGATGATTTATTAAATTACTGTATTAAAGTATATGCCATTTATGGCACAGCATAGAATCTGCGGCAAGGAGGATTTTAATTTTTCTTGACATTTCAGTGGAGAGCTGTGTAAAAACTAGACCGGTATCAGCTCTTAGGGATGCTTCTTGCGCTGCCAGAATGTGTGTGCACGTTTATGTATATCTGCCCTATCTTTCTAGGCAAAATGTTCACTAAAGTGTCTTTCAGTATCATAAGACTGATGTGGATGTAATTGCCACTAAAAGTAGCAAGCATAGCTGAAAGCAAAAAAACAAAACCCTGACAATAATCTTTCTTCTCTTTTTAATGTTAGTTTCTGAGAGTGGTCTCCCCCTAAAGCGTAGCCTTGCTGAAAGACTGGGAAAGAAAGTAGACTCCTTGGAGAATGCAGACAAAATACCAAAGAGAGGTAGGTTTGTTTAAATAGTAAAATGTGTTCTCCTTCTTTTGTAGTGCAACAAGCCTGTTTAAGTGAAATTGTTCTAAAATGTCAGTGAAACTCCTGTTTTTATCAGGGATGAGGAATCAAATGCATATAATGGAAAGGCCATATTAACAGTTGTTTGTTTCAAAAATCTTGTATGCTGTCTCCATACAGTGATGTACACAAAGTACTCCAAATTCCATAGTCAAGGTGATCTGTGCAAAGCGCATAAAATGTAATTGCTTTGATAGAGATTTTAAATTTTTTTTTTTTGGAAGAATAGTAGATCTATTTGCAGTTCATTTGTGGTTCTTTTGAGTTGCAGAAAACATACAGTATTTCATTTCCTTTTAATTTGTATACCACCTTTCTATATTACTATACAAAAGGTAGTTTGCAAGCTGAATAAACAGCAAAATAGACAGCAAAGATCATATACCTGATAATATGATCCAATACAAAAAGCCATAATAAAAACATAACTTTAAAATAAACAACTACTATTAAATTTAAGAATTCCTAAACTGTAATCAATAAAAACAATGGCAAATCATTATTCATAAAATGCTACAAAACATACAAAACCATATAAAAGGATCAAATTGAGAAACAAGGACAGACAAATTATAACATTAATTTTTAAAATACAGTGGTGCCCCGCAAGACGAACGCCTCGGAAGACAAAAAACTCGCTAGATGAAGGAGTTTTTCATTTTCTTAGCCGCTTCACAAGACGCATTTCCCTATGGGCTTGCTTCGCAAAACGAAGCTTGCCCCGCAAGCTCCGGGGATAGGGGGAAGCGCAGCGCGTCTTCCCCGCTGTCCCTGGACCTCTTTTGAAGCAAGGGGCGGCGGGGAGAAGATCGCTTCTCCCCGTTGCCAGCCCCGCAATCTCCCGGGACAGAGGGGAAGGTGCGTGCGCCTTCCCCTCTCTCCCCGGAGATTGCGGGGCAGGCAACGGGGAGAAGCAATCTTCTCCCCGCCGCCCCTTGCTTTAAACAGGTCCAGGGACAGAGGGAAAGGCGCGCGGCGCTTCCCCTCTGTCCGCAGACGGTCTCCATAGGAACGCATTGATTGATTTTCAATGCATTCCTATGGGAAACCGTGCTTCGCAAGACGAAAAACTCGCAAGAAGAAAAAACTTACGGAACGAATTAATTTCGTCTTGCGAGGCACCACTGTACCCTGGAACTCCTCTCTTCCCAGGTGCTTCTGCTGTTCTCAAAGTCATGGTCTGGGAAAGCCTCAGGGATGGAGGGTGGGCAAGGCAGGTGGAAAAAGCTATTGCCTGATGGCCAGCGGGAAGTCTTTCTCCCATCACAGTTCAACATCTCTCTTATGAAGACTTCTTGGGCTGGAGGGTGAAGCAAGCCATATGAAACAATTTATTGTGTGAAGCCATAGGTCAGCTTCCTCAACCTTCAGCCCTTCAGCTCCAGCCAGCATGGCCAATTGTCAGGAAAGATGGGAGTTGTAGTCCAAGGCACTAGGAAGATTGCTGAAGGAGAACAAAACAGGAGACTCCTGTGTAACTTCCTTCACCATTTTATTCTTTCTTTCTGCAGTACAAGTTCCCTTGTCACTTAAAGAGAGACTAGGATTACCACCTGAGCAGAACAACATGGAAACAGGTAACAGTTGCTTTTATTGGAGCACCTTGGGATATCCTCTTCCTATTTCTTGCAGGTGGATCTTTGCCTTAGTGTAATCCAAGCTACTCTACTCAGCAGTAAACCTCACAGAGTTTAATGTGATAATAATATATAAAAGGCTAAAATCTATAAAAGGCCCATGTCCCAAAAAGATCAGCCTGCAACTGTTCTTTTTTCTTATCTCCTGAATTTAGAGCTCCTTTATGGAATGAGATCTTGCTCTCAGCATTAGTTCTTCAGCAATGTTTTACATACTGCTCACTTTTTGACTTGGATAATCTACTTCACTATGCAATAAACTGGCAAGGGTTGAAATACTACATGGACATCTTGAGGGAAGCCCATTTAGAATGAGGTTGGGGGATAAGAAGCAGATTGTTAAACTCTCAGAGTGATACCGCATCTTTTGGGAGCAAAAGTATATAGAGCCTAGAACAGTTGACATTTTGACTAACATAAAAATGCAAACTAACTAATTCTATTGTGCATTTTTTCATTTTGCTTTGTGTTTGTGGTGTAGAGAATGCTGCCCAACCAGTAGGCGAAATTCGTGTGAAAACACTGGAAGAAATCCGTTTGGAGAAGGCTAGCCAAAGAAAGGGAGAAATTCATCCCAAACCCAAGGTTCAAGTAACTTTTACCATTGATGATCCCAATGCAGTGGCAAAACCGTCTCCTGCCATCAGGATCAAAACCTTTTCAGAGGTCCTGGCTGAGAAGAAGCAGAGGCAAATGGAAGAGGAGCGCATAAAAACTGAAAAAGGGAGCCTTGCTGGACCAAAGCATGAGGGTGAGCCCCAGAAGCAAGGCTCCTTGGGTTCAGCTGTTTCCATCAGAAGAAAGCTGGAGGAGCCTTCTGACAAAGCTAAGGACTTTAGGGAGGTGCGCATCAAAACTCTAGAGGAAATCAAGCAGGAAAAAGCCCTCCGAATGCAGCAAAGTGGGGAGAACACCTCAAAGACTCAGATGCAACCTGAGCAAACTCCGGTTGGGAGGAGACAGTTATGCATTACAAAGCCAACAGGTACTATACATGCCCTGTTTGTAGCACCATTTTACTACCAAATACTCATATTCAGAATGCATGTTGAAGCAGATTTTTTATAAATGATAAAATTGGTATAAATACTCGTGATAGATTTGACTGCTGGAACATAGGGTAGAGCAATGTCAGGAACTTCAGCTTCAGATCATACTGTAGTGTGCTGACATCCCCCCATTCCCACACATGGCTCTGAAATGAGCTCAGAGTAAGGAAAGGGAAAAAGCATGAGTAGGGTATTCATAGGAGGAGAGTATTGGCAATGGCAGGAGGCGTTAAGCATTCTTTCTCCTGCCCTGCAAGTGTCCTTCCTGCATTTTTCAGTATTTCAGCAAATGGGATCACACATTTTAATTTGACCTTAAGTTCAAGTGGGGGTACTCTTTCCAGTTCACTTTGTAGAAGCCTGCAATTAATGCCAGAACAAATATTTCTGGAAAAAACAAGTATTTTCAGCTGGAAGTAATGTCAGTGCAGCCTGTTGGCATGTCACCATTATGCACATTTTCTAGTTCAGGACAGAATAGGATGTGTCTGGGCAGGATGTGTTCCTCAAAAATTGAGGAATTGAGATGAATTGCCTTGGTTGTAGTGCTTCATGGACCTTGGTGTTGGAAGGAAGCAAGCATTTCAAGCAAGATAGAAGACTGCTGAGTGTGGTGTTCGCCCACCTAATTTACCTGTCCTCATAAGGTGGGAAATAGCTGTGCCTCAGGAGAGTTAATTCTCCTTTTAGAATGATCAATGTGGTGTTTTAACAGCTCCTGGAAGAGAAAAAAAACATATAGAGCTGAAGTCCTCTCCAAGAACTTTTGCATCAGATGCCACTGCGAAGGTAAGTCTTCATTTTGGTACACAATACATTCTATGTTGAAAAACAGGCCTTGCTACTGATGCATGTTCATTATCATCTAGCATCTTTGGAAACTGCCATTAGACATCTATATCAGGACTAGTTGTCACGTGATATACAAACCCTGCTTTCTCACCCATTTAGATCCCATTAGCTAATCAGCTCTGGGCCAAAGTTCAGCATAATATATTTTGACAGCCTATTGTGAAGGGCACATCATGCCACCAAGAAACACAATGGAGCATCATTTTTCTGACAGACAACCCCAGACTATGACTGCATCATGGTTATAAAAAGCCAAAAAAGTAAAAATAAACAGAAGTAAGAAATCCTGAGCACTATCCAGAGCCAGGCCACCCAAGGAAACATGTCAAGATACTGAAATGGGGGGGGGGGCGCTTTCCGTGGGAAGCACCTGTTTTCTCACCCCTTTATTTCTCATTGTCTACTCAGCCTTTGAATGACGGCATGAGCAATTCACATTCTAAAGTCCAGGTGAAGAGCTTGGAGGAGATAAGGAAGGAGAAGCAACGGCTAAAACAGCAGCAAGAGAGGAAGCCCCAGGAGGAGCAAGTGACTGTGCCATCTGCTGGGGAAGAAACTGCAGAAGGGAAGGCCCCAGGGGCGAAAAATCCTGTATCCCCAGTGACAACAGGGAAAAGCCGTCCACTTACAAAGAGGTTGCTGGTGAGATCCCAGGAGGCAGCGCCAGAGAACGTGGGGTCAGAGGAGTCGAGACTTTCTGCTCAGCCTGTAGAACGAAAGATTAAAGGTAAATAGCAACACCTTGATGGTAATCAAGGGTCAAAAAAAGGTTGGCTTCCTTAAGCTGCTCATAAGAGGTAGAACAAGAGGCTTTTAAATTTCTGCCATCTAGGTTCCTACTTGTTTTAAGTTTCAGCATTGCCCTATGAGCTAAGTAACAAGGTGTGTATTCTTAAGCATACTCCCACATTCCACTTACATGTCTCAGGTGCAAAGGGATGGGATGAATATTCCTGCATAATACTGATACACACACTCGGAAATTGGCAAAACATATTGAGATTTCATCTATCTCTGATATAGCATGTGTGTTCTCAGTTGCTTCAAAATGTAATCTGGGCAACAGCTGTAACTATTTTAATGCCTATGGAAATCAGAGCCTTTTCTGTCTCATACTATCAACCTGCCTTGCTCATTTAAGCTGTGAGTCAGAAATATCCACTGCATCACTCCTGAGACAAAGGCACAATGATGTATAGTATTAGAGGGACAAATTCGAAGCCCAGAGTTCCTCTGGGAAGTCCTGGTGACTCTGCTTAGCCAGTGACTGGACCCCTCTTGGTATATGGAATGAAGCTGCACTTGCTCTCTCTCACTTACTGCTAGACAATCTCTGGATGTGGGAGTTTTGATAGCATTATATCTGGGCACTGTCTAACACGTCCCAATTGTAGGCTTCTGCACTTGTGGCAAAGACACATTCTTAGTTGTAATAGCATACCCTCCCAACATTTCTCTGATGAAAATAGGGACGTCCCATTCCATAATGATAATTTTACTATTTATACCCCCCACATCTTACTGGGTTGGCTCAGCCACGCTGGGCAGCTTCCAACATATATAAAAACATAATAAAGCATTAAACATTAAAAAAAAAAATCCCTATACAGATTGCCTTCAGAAGGCTCAGGAGTCAGATAACTTCCTACCCTCCAACATTTCTCCAGTGAAAATAGGGACATTCTAAGGAAAAGCAGGGCATTCCGGGATCAAATCAGAAACTGGACAGCTTCTCTAAATCCAGGGACGTCCCTGGAAAATAAGGACACTTGGAGGGTCTGCAATAGGTCAAAAAGCCCTTTGCAGTATGTTGCATTTTTCATGTAGATAAAGAACTGCCATGTGCAAACAGCACCAAATCTTTTTGTAATTACAGACCTGACATGTCTAAAAAAGGTCTCGCTGAAGGAAGAGAGTGCTGTTTTTGGTTTTAAAATGTGCTATTCTGGAAAAAAAGTGAGGGAGAGAGAAGAATAACATTGCCATTCTGTGTTCATGGACTAACCTTGAGTTGCTTTTTCATATTCTAGCCAAACCAAAAGTGAATGTGAAACCATCTGGGGTGAAGCCCGTGTCTCCAGCAAAGCAGGCACTGAAGCGCAAAGCATCAGAAAGTCATCCTTCTGTTATTGCTGCAGTGAAGCCTCTGACTCTCATCCCAAGCGCAAACACAAAGGAGCACCCATCTGAAAACACAGCCCTGGTAAGAAGATTGATTAATGCTGTTGGAGGCTACCTGATAGCTGAAAGTATTAGCTTGTGCTGTAACTTTGTACTTTGAGATAAGTAGCAGGGGTGGATTTTTTTGGAGGAGGGTACATTTACAGTGCTAAGTGACCAGTCATCTTTTGGAAAGTACCAAAGATTAACTTGGGGGAGTCTGATTTCTTATTTTGAATAAGAGGAGAGTAATAAGATGGATGCTCAAGAATTAAAACAGCATAATGATGATGGAGAGAGAAAAACCTGCCACAAACTTTTCCACCCTCTCTCAGGCAAGTGCTCCTGGTCTTCCAGAAGCCACAGAAGCTGTTGTTCCTGAGAGAGTGCAGTCTAACAGGTAATTATTTTATCTATCTATCTATCTATCTATCTATCTATCTATCTATCATCTATCATCTATCTATAACCCTATTATATGTCACTGAGATTGTCCCTTGAAACAGTTGTGCAAGCAGACTTTGAATGTTTACTAGCCATTACTCAAATGTGATCATGTGAAAATTAGGATAAGGTCCTTCAGCTTTCTTTCCATGTAGGTTTGCAAGTGGAGGTCCAGGTAACAGGCACTGGGAATAGATTCAATTAAATTTAATGCCATAAGAATCTGGGATATAGTGAAGTTCATATTGAAAATTCCAAGACTGTAGTGGCAGATTCTGAAGAAATACAGTTAGGCCAGTAATAGATGAAGGTACATCATAATACTTGAAGCAGCTTAAAAGAAATTAATACAAATTGTGAATATTTTCCATTGTACTAGTTTTAATTTAGTCAGCAAGATAGAGTCAAATGTTACCAAGCTTTTCACTCTTCAGATCCTACTGCACTGAGGAGATAGCAGTACTCTGGATGAAGTGTTTATATATCTCACACTAATGCTGACAAAAATTTGCCTTTTAAAGCCAAATTATGATAATTTAGAAACCCAACTGCAGCTAGACCAGCAAGATTCCAAATCAACAGGCATTTGTCCTTGGTTTTTAACATGGGTTCCAACAACACAATTATTCTGACATAACCTTTTGTAGGTAATGCTATGTGATTTACTTATTTGCAATTAAATGGTATATAAATGCCATAAAATAAATAAATGGCTAGGACTCCTGCATCTGAAGTAGAATTTGCTCATCAAAGCTTATGCTGCAATAAGCTGATTCAGTATTTTAAGTTGTTCAAGATCTTATGCTATTTATCATACCTGATATTTCCCATAAACTAGTTTCTTAAGTCTTGCATTTTGTTTTTCATACTGCTCAGTTTACTTTGAACTTAGCTATCTTAAAAGCAAAACGTAAGACGTGGGTGGTGCTGTGCCGCTTGGGCTTGCCAATCGAATGGTTGCGGTTCAAATCCCTGTGACGGGGTGAGCTCCTGTTGTTCGGTCCCAGCTCCTGCCAACCTAGCAGTTCGAAAGCACACAGTGCAAGTAGATAAATAGGTACCGCTCTGGCGGGAAGGTAAATGGCGTTTCCGTGTGCTGCTCTGGTTCACCAGAAGTGACTTAGTCATGCTGGCCACATGACCCGGAAAAACTGTCTGCGGAAGTAGACAAACACCGGCTCCCTTGGTGATGAGCACCGCAACCCCAAGAGTCATTCGCGACTGGACTTAACTGTCAGGGGTCCTTTACCTTTACCTTTACAGCTACATAGTGTAAACATGCATAGCTGAAGAAGATAGTTTAGTGGCATAGCAGTAATCCAGCTATTTCTTTCTGCTAACCAACTGCTTCCTGACCATATCATAATATGACCTAGATGACACTTCAACATAGGGCTTCTTCAGGCATTTTAGTGTGTGAAGAGGAGAGCAGGCCATACATAAAAGAGATTTCTAACCATGCTTAGCTGAATGCAGTTAGAAGCCACTGGTCATAGTGCAAAATTCCCTGTCAGTTCTGATCATGCAAGATCCTTAATTTAGACCTTCCTATATATTGCATATTGGTGTGAATGTGGCAGCAAGGATGGGCTGGTGCACACCAACTACATGTTGCCCTGCACAACAACACCCCCCTCCCAAATGTTGCTTGAATTCCCATATAAGAATATTATCTCTACTCTTTATGTACCTGCATCCTGCCTATTTAAGTTTCAGATTTGTAACTAACTTATGACCTATCTGCTGCTAGAGGAGAAACTTCTTGCACAGCTTATTAATATCACACCATTCTGCTGGGGCTAAGGGTTCCCCACGTCCAGACAGGATATCTGTTTTCCCCTTGGAGATGAATCATATTGTTTTCTTTTCCCTCTTTGTGAAGCTCCGAACTGCATATGGAGAGCCAGGCAGCCTCCACGTTACAAGCAGAGACAGCAGGTGCAACCTCTTCCCATGCAGCAGTAAAGACACGCAGACTGAGCTCAACAGGACCTGGGAAGACACCCACCTCAGTAGACGATGACTTTGAAAAGCTGATATGGGAAATCTCAGGAGGCAAACTGGAAGCAGAGATTGATCTGGACCCAGGAAAAGATGAGGACGACCTTTTGCTTGAACTTTCTGAAATGATTGACAGCTGATTTCATCCCCATATGGTTTATTCTGAGAGAAAATAAATGTTGTATATTTTGTTGGATAACCAAGATTACCCTTTTCTTGGTGAGAAGTTATGGCAAGTCTTAAAGCACACTTGAACTGATGAAAGAAATTGGCTGCATTTGATTGTCCTGTATTGCCCTGCTGGTCAGAGAGATGTTCCTATATGACTGTCTTGTTACTATCCTGCCCACCTGAAATACTTTGAGAAAACCACAAACATTTCAACTAGGGTCCACTTGTTGACTCAACAACCTTCCTGTATATATTTTTGTTACTTAACTGTCACATTTTGTTTTCCAGCCTTGTGGCAAACCTCAATGTCTGTTTCACGGCTTCTTCATTGTGATTTTTTTAGGGGTAATTTCTGTATTCCCAAGTTACTGTGTCAGCTCTTTGAGTCATGCAATTATATTTTCAAATTTGATTCTAGAGCCAGGAGTACAGTTTAAAATGAGGAAGAGCAGAAATGTAGTAATCTCCATCCGAACTTACTGCCACATGGCAAGCGTGGCTTTAGGAAGAAGGAAAGAACATTGAACATTTGTTTTTTTAATCTTCCTCACTGTTATTCTGTACCATTTAGACTAGTTCCCACTAGCAAGCATAAACTCCATAAGGCAAAAGCTAAGAATTTTTGTGTGTGTACCTATTTTCATTAAAAATAATTATTGTTTTTAAAACATGCCCTACAAGGGCATGTGAGGTTATTCTCAGGTTTTGTTCTTTTTTCCTGAACTGATGGCCTTTTTTGCTGATATTGCACCGGTCATTTAAAACAAAGCTTTGGAATGCTGCCTTTTGGCAGGTAAACCAGGTAAACCCCATATATGCACTCTTCCCTGCCAAATCCACACAGTTCTCAGCTGTGGTTCTGAAACTGCCCACCTGCAAACTTTTGTACCCATGTTCAGCACTTGAAGCCCCACCAATGATCTTTATTCGGCAGTGTTCCATGAACTCTACAGCGTAGCTGTGGAGACTTGGGTGTATTGTATACCCTATCATTCTTACATCCATATTTCATATGATTACCTTTTGACTATTGTTGTTATCTGCAGGATCTTTCTGGTTGCATTCCTACCAAGAATAAAAATTTGCTTGATTCTGTTGTAAATATATTCACTTTAACTTGGAGAAATCCTGTGCTTTGCAAGTTCACATTGAAATTTTGCCTGTGCAAAATATGGTTGAATAGAGTCATACTTGTAAATTTATGTTAAAAGCTGCCCTGCATTAACTGCTAGTTGACACATTACTCCAAAGAAGTGGGAAACCAGAGAACTTCTGACGGTGAACAAAAGTAACAGACTGTGAATAGTTTGCAATAGCTTGTGTCTGCTTATGCAGAACCTTCTGTTTGTTGACATTTCTCTTCATTTTTTTTTTGTTTTGTTTTCCCATACAAGAGATTCCTCTCTAGGCTTTTAACTACAGACCCCATTGCTTTCTGTACATCTTTTTGTTTTCTGTTTAAATCATTGTATCTGAATCAGATATGTTTGCTATTTCTTTAAACAGTCTGCAGGAGAGAGAAGTATTTGTGTTTTAAATAAAGTTAATGTCGGAAATGTGTTTCAGTGTTTTATTTCCAAAACATTGTGCAGAATAGAATAGGAATTTACCACCTGTCATGGCTTCTCAGCTTTTACTGGCCCCAAATTGAGTTGGCAACATAAAAGGACTGAAGAGCCAGATTTCTTTAAAAAAAAGAAAAAAGTCTTGCACTAAAAATAGGTCATTGGATTATCGTAGATAATAGAATCAAATTCTGAGGTCAAGTTTATGATGTGAGATTCTCACTTTCCTTTACATTTTTTATCCGCAGAGTTTGATTATAGCTCTTTTTACATACTTGTGAGTTTTCACCTTTCATAAATTAGGGGTAGTCTGCTCCTCTGTGGCGCTTGTACATAGTTAAATTTAAAAATGTTGTGTATTTGCTTGAGTAATATTTCAGTGTTCATAAACTATTCAGAAATTGTCAGGCTCCCTAGTGTCTCATATTATAGATTATTAATGCAGCATCATCAGTATGCCTGATGCTTTACAGAGTACAAGAGGTCTCTCAAGTTTACATTCCAGAATCCAACACATGGAAAATAGGAAATGGAGGGTAATACTTAAAAATTATTTTAGGTATATGTGCTTAGGCAAGATAGAGCAGGGCAGAGGTTCTCAAGCTGGTCCAAGCTGCCAAATAATTATGTAGGATGCAGAGTCATAATAAATCTACTATTTCTATAAATAGGATTCTCCTTAGAACTCTGGGCATTAAGAATAGTATGTCCCCCAGGATGCTTGGAATTAACAAGTTAAATTAAATGTCTATTTAATGTTAAAAGTAAAGATAAAGAATGCACGGCACCACTGATCTATCATCTGAAAGCCAGCTCAAGGAGAGAGATCACTGATGCTCAGGCAAATCTCCATGTAAATGGGAATAGTATAAGGGGACAACACATTTTTGCAGATGTGGCATTTTGTTTTAGCATCTATGGTTTTGTATGCAAATTGCATTTGTTTATGGGGGGGGGATGCTAATAATTATTGGGCTTACAGCAGGCAGAGGGATACTTTAATCCTTTCCTGTGATCCCGAGGAAAATCCCCTTTAAACTAGTATTTTCTTGGGAGAGAAATCCCCCATCGGAAACACTAATTTAAGTCTGCCTGCAGTCTTAAAGTGACTTATTTGGAAGCAGAAAATAACTGGATTAGGTTCATACCATCTGGGTTTGTTTACAGGGGAATGAAATCTTGCATCAAACAGAATGCAATGTAAGCTCACCTTTTGAGTTGTACCCTCAAATTTAAAATTAGTGTCCAGCATGTGATGTACTTGTTAAGAGTCATTTACATGTAGATTAGTCTTGTAACGGTGGAAAGGTGTTCATAACGCCACCGGTGAAAATGGTTTTGACCTGCTATGCCATTTCGCTTCATTTGAACACCAACAGATTGAAAACATCTAGATTGCGTTACATTTGGACTCTGGAAATGCCTTTTCATGGCTTCCAACTTAGCTCATGTTGTTGCCCTGGAGAAACTCTGCAAGACTAGCAGCAGACCCACCCAGAGCCAGTGTAGAATGCATAGCTGGCTTTTTTTGTTGTTATTTCCTTTCTCTAAGACTACTTCCCGTGCTCCCAAGCTGTGTCCTATAAAGATCAATGGAGGGGGGAGCAGATAAGAATATTTCTCCTGGATACAGAAATGTCTCTTGCACAATTCACGGACACAATCCAGTCTAAAGAAAAGACTTGGCACACATTTTACTAGGGTTGCCATATTGCAAAAAGGGAAAATCCGGACACAAAAGTTGAGCTTTTTTGGCAAAACACTGCTGACATTGGGGGGGGGGGGGATATGGCTGGATTTCCCTGACATCCGATTTCTGCCCGGACACTGCTTCTGACTGCAGTATTCCAGTTATGTCCTGGAAATTCCGGACGTATGGCAATCCTAATTTTACTCTCCTGTTAAAATCCATCTTAATTTGGGTTGGATCATGTCCATAAATAAGTGCTGCTTGCGCTTCAGCTACCCTGGTGCCCTCCAGATTCTGGACTAACTCCCATCAGCCCCATGTCAACATGCTATCCGGGATTGATGGAAGTTATAGTTCAAAGCCTCTGCAGTGCACCAGCTTGGCAAAAGCTGCACTAGGCAATATGATCACTCTGCAATTTATCCAGGCAGATAAAAGTCACCATCCCTTACTGTGATTGCAAATAATTGCTATTAGCACAGTAGGCTGATGGAACATGCCTTGGGCATATGATGCATGCCAGAGCTGCTTGAAGTAAAGGGAACATGTGATTGTCCTACCTCAAAAGGGGAGGCTCCAAACAGGCAGCATTAGACTGGGTCTTCTACATCTATGATTGGATTAAAAGAGGGCCTTCTCGGTAGTGGCACCCTCCCTGTGGAACGCCCTCCCACCAGATGTCAAAGAGAACAACAACTACCAGACTTTTAGAAGACATCTGAAGGCAGCCCTGTTTAGGGAAGCTTTTAATGTTTGATGTATCACAGTATTTTAATATTCTTTTGGAAGCCGCCCAGAGTGGCTGGGGAAACCCAGCCAGATGGGCGGGGTATAAATAATAAATTATTATTATTATTATTATTATTATTATTATTATTATTATTATTATTATTACTAGGTTTTGAGACTATCTAGCACCTGACCGTGAATGCTTCACTGATAAGCCCAGTCAGGATATGAACACTTGTCTTTTAGGAGGATAAATATTGGTCCAACATGTCCTTCATGGTCTCGTTTTTCCTCCCTCCTATTAGCAGGCAAGGCCAATTCAAGGTTTGAAAGGGTCCTTGGCAAAATGTCTTCCCATGATCCTTGCAGCAGCAAGTGCTCTGATGGAGTGGCCAGTGTAAATGACCCAGCGCTGACACATTATGGGCACTGTGGAAAATTTCAGTGGCAAGTCCAAGACCTCAAATGGGGGCTAGTTTTATGTCCCTGGGTTCTGAGTCTTCTTCCCTTGGTGATTCTCCAGATGGCTTCTCCTACCATTCCTCCACATCCAACCAGTCCATGGCAGCTGGCCACCATTGCTCCAGGACAACAAAACTAGGATTGTAATGATAGTGCAGTGCGCCTGTGGGGCTCTTGAATCCTTGGGGACGGTCCAGCCCTTTCCCCAGAAGGTGTAAGCTTTCTTTAAAAGAAAGCAAGGCAGCAAACTTAAGCACACTTACCTTGGAGGAAGTACAATTAGGTTCAGTGGACAACTCTGGGATGGGGCCACATAGCTTTAACCCTTTTACTTGTGGATATTTAAAGGAATTCATGCATTCCCTATTCACTTAATTGTATTACCCATCAGGCTACCTAGATTTCTCATCTGGCTATTCTGCAAGCATTACCTCTCCCACCCCTACTCTACCATACTACCAAGTTTTTGGCTGCAGCATTAGTTGTATGAGGTCAAATAAGCAGAACATCTCAAGCAATTTACTACATAGTGGAGTGGCTCCGCTGCCATTTAGCCAGACAATTTCCTATGTTAGTCCAAACAGTTGGATGTGTTCACATCTGCAAATGCACCAACACCATTGGGTGAGTTAAGTGGGACACTATTTAAGAGCCCACAAGCAAGGCCTCAGGCTTCCCAAACATGGTTCAGTTCTTTGGGACTGCAAGAGTCAAGGCCAGAAACTAACCACATGTGAACAATCTCTTCCTTTTTACTCCTTTCCACCCTCCCCTCAAAGCTCACAACTTGACACAGCTGGAGACGCAAAACATACCAAGAAGCAGAAGAAATGGGCCACATTTTTTATTCTTTTTATTTACAATTAATTTTTAAAAAATGCTTGCCCATGGACAACGGATGGCCTCACACACGCAGGCTGGGCGACAGACACAGAAGACAAGAGGCAGTAAATATTCGGCACTGATATCTATTGAGGCTTTGCTTGGTTTACACTTTTTAATTGTTTTACTGTATTTCTCCTTTTTTCTTTTTGCCAATAGATTGAGGCAGTGATCTGCTGGTCCAATTTCTCTGTTTACAAGCAGCAAATAGCCTGAGTAAACAATCCCAATCCAGTTTTCTAGAAATCATGAAGCCAACAGACTTGTTCAGAAAGTGGGCAAGGCCCAAAAACAGCCAACAAACTAGCCTCCCTAAAGATTTTGGACTGTTTTTTGAAAGGACACACCTGCTCAGACAAAAAAGTATTGTGGCCAAAATGAATGATAGGATTTAAGGCCAAGGGAAGCAACATTGACTTCACGCAAACTGGCGACACAAAAGGCAGCGACTGCAACTTGCACTGGGGATTCACTGTGAAACATTGAGCTGGATGTACTGCCTGCCTGCTCATGGGTGCCAGAGGTTTACTTTGAAACTGATCTGGACCCCCCCCCCAAAAGCCCAGCTACTTTTCTGCTCAGACTGGGGACTCTTATATTCACTTTCACTCTTCTGGTTCTCTTATGGCTATTCCTCACAAACCTGTGCACTTCAACTAACATGAGATTTATCCCATCAAAACCTGCAATATTTGAGTTTCTAGAAATAATCCAAAGTCCCCTTTATGCCAAAAGGAACGTCCGGGCTGACCCCATTAAGATGGATAGTCTGCCAAGAATTCCTGCTTGATGGCTTTGTCCATCTGAAATTTTCATCTAATTTCAGGCTGTCATCGATTGGCTGTTCGAGAAAACACGAGCCATTGAGTCCTCTAGCTGTTATACCTATAATGCACACCTATGCTGCAACACCAGCAGGGACACATGTATCTGTAACTTGCACTATACTTGCTAATGTTTGATGAAGCCCATAGCATATACCCAACTATTGATGCTGTGGCCTTTACTGCAGCCTTGTTTAGTCTCATCTTGTGTGAAAAAGGCAGGGACCTGCTGGCCAACCCTGCTCCTGCAGTCATGTCACCATTCCCAAGAATGCTGAAAAGGTTGGAAAGTGAATTTCTGCAGTGAAGACCACCCTGTGTGCATGATTGTTCAAGGTCCTAAATCCCATGCAGAAGCTTCACAAATGCAGGAGACTCCCCGCTGCATGTGTTTGCTCTTCAGCTCATGGAAAGAAGCATGCATGGAAACAGTGACATGACGGAGAGGCAGCATTAAGACTCATGTGCATAATAAACTGAATGCCTGAACAGGGATTCATTTTTGGTCTCTAATAGATCTTGGTCCCAGGATTGCCAATGAAGTATTACTTGGGAGTCACTGTAACCTGAAATCTCCAAAAGTTCCTCTATCACTCGTTTGTCAAGAAACAGCAGCTGCAAATCATCAGCAGATGATGGAAGAGGGAGTGTGGGCAGTGGTGGGCTGGTTGAAAGGCACAAAAATGGCAGCTTTCACATCTACCAGGTTATGGCACAAAAGGAGCACAGGTCACACGCTAACAAGAACCACACAGGCCACAGAATTCAGACAATGACCAGGTAAATAATTGATCTGCTCTTTTAAAGGAAAGTCCAACAACCACAAGTAATTTGGCATCATTGTATGGCAGCATAGGAAAAACAACCATAATAGGAAACTGCTCAGCTATAACATCTGTATCTCACTTGAAATTTGGGAAGCAATGATGACGTTGCTGTGACCCTGCAATCATCCTGCTCTCTGCCAAGTACTTATTTGGCTCAGGTTTTTAATCACAAAGGGATATTATTACAAAGAATTACATACAAAGAAAATCATGGCCCTTTGGAGATTCACAGGCCTGCTTGCTTCTCTCCCCAGCCTGAGATTACACTAACACATTTCCCTGCTCTCCAAAACAGCAAACTTCTCCATTAGCATTACTTGACCATTCGTTTTAGCATTATCCTGGCCTGATTTAAATGAGACTTTGTGTGCACAAAAGCAAAACAACCCTGGGCAGGATTCTATGGTGCTCAGCACATTTAAAACCATGAGCCTACCTGTGCATGCCAGCAGTCTGTGTTGTTGTGTAAATGCTACCCTTGCTGAATTCGTTGCATGGGCTGAGAATCCAGTGGCTAAATCCAAAAAGAGAGCCAGGCTCCCTCATCTTTAATAGTGGTGTTGAAGAGCTAAGCTCATCAGGTGTAACTTATCATGCAAACAGCACCTGATGACATTCCTGCTCTAAAAGGTGCAGGAGACTGGCCTTGTTTCCACAATTGACCACCCTAGCAGAGAACTGCTTTCAATAGGCCAACAAGCTATGCGAAGCCCTGCATAGGCAAGGGCTTTTCTCACAAATCCAGAGTCTCATTTAACTCACACTGCTGAGAAACTTCAAGAATGGCGCTTGGTAAGCAGGAACCACCAATGAATTGGAAAGTAGCGGGGTTATTATAATTTCCCAGACTTAATATAGGAGCAAGGCTTCAGTTCCCTCGTTCAAGAAACTGAATTTGAGCAGGTGCTGCCTCTTGTAAGGCAATTAAAGGAGAAACACCTGCTCAACTTTCACTTCTAGGTCACTGTTAGAAACAAAATAAACTTTTTGCAGTTGTTCCTTATCCAAATGGAGAGCTTTTGATCAAAGCCCCCTCCGTTATCTACACAGAATGTCGACTTAAGAAATGTGTTTTGGAATTAGCTGAGGGATTTGCTTCCAATAATATTTTTGGGATGAAAAATGTTTGATCATAAAATACAAATTAAGTGAAACGGACCAGTTTTCTAGCTTGCCTGATCCACTGAATTTTGCCCTTTCGGTGCACAATTCTCCTAGATGCAGAATTCACTGCTGCTTAACCCTCTTCCCGCATGAGCAGGGTACAGACTGGATTCTTAAAACATTTATATCCCGTCTCACTAGTTAGGTTTGGAAATGTGGGGGCTTCTTTTGCTACTATCCTATAAGGATTAGCTGCACTATGAAGTAATCCTACTTACACTGAAGGGGAGGTACAGCTGCAATCCCATAATCACTTAGCTGGAAGCAAGTCCCAATGAATTTAATGGCAGAATGGGAGTTACTACTCAGCTGTCATGTATAGAATAGAGAGGAGGGAAGAAAAGCAAGATGTTAAAGTTGCAAACGTTTGCTGTAATAGAGATTTTTTATTCTTCCTATTAAAGAAATGTGGTGGAGCACAATGCCCTGCATAGACTGAAGACATTTTGCATCTCATTTTGCTGAATGGTGCGGATTGTTGTAGACCCCCCACTTTTAGCAGGTACCCCATGGAAGTTGAAGGACATACATTTATTTCACCATATGTGCATCATGAAAACGTATTGTGGCTCAAGGAGAATGATCAGAACATTTTTTGCCATGTTTTTTATGATGAAACATAGGGTGTGATAAGTGCATGTATCTAGCTCATTCAATGCCTGATTCAAGAACATGGTTTCAAAGCGCTCAAACCACAAGTGTAATATATGAACAGATCTTTTCATCTTACACTCAACAAACTTACTGAAATGGGGCATTGTATTTTTGCTCCTGTAGTACTTTCTTAGAAAGGATCAGAAATGCTAGAAATAACATTGATTTATTATTTGTTTACAGATCTTAACTGCTGTAACTGGAGGAAGTTGCTGCCTTGTGTTAAGAACATTTATTATCCATGTTGTTTCTCCACCTTTGTGGGCTTGTGATTAAAAATCCACCATTTGCAAAACACTGCATGCTGCCTTTCGCCTGTTGAAATAAATTACCATTTGGATTTCTCTCTGTGCTGGCATGCTGCATTGGCTAGTATTTGATGGCTCTTTCTGGACCTTGCAGAGAGGTGACAGAAGTGGCAGAGGTTTTGTGCAGCTGTGCACACTGGATATTGAAAACGTCACATCAATTTTAGTTATATATATTTTTTTAAAACTGTTTTCACACTACAATTTTGTTCCAAGCCAAACTTTTGCATTCCTTCAGGTTCTCCTTCATCTCAGCTTCAGTAGATGATCAGTGACTTCAAAAACTGGTGGGACATATATTGAAGACATCACGGTTACAAGGGGGCAGAGTTTATTCTCTCAACGCACTCACGCACTGTTTTTGCTCAACAGCAAAAAATGCTTTATTAGTTCAAAACTTTTATCCCTTTCCCCGCCTGTTGCACCTTAAAAAAAAAATTGGCTTGATTTCCCCATCGTGGTTCCAATCAGCATTACCTCTGCTTGGAGTTTCAAATGTTCTGGAAGAAGCTCATTGTCAATCATTCCAATCCCTCCCTCCTTACCCCTCCCCCCAAACAAAACAAAAAATTCTTCCCAAGAACCATATAAATACATGCAAAACATTGTACATAGAGATTAAATAATATCAAAATGCAATTACAGATCAGGTGCACTTTAAGCTGGACTCTAGAATATGGCAAACACATCAGGGTACATATTGCTTTGAAACCACCATTTGTTTATGTCATGCATACCACATAATATTCAGTCTTTTGTTTTGTCTTTTTTTTCTTTTTTATACAAAAATACCAGTGCTTATTATACTAGTTACTGGAAAAAAGGGGAAAAAACGTAAATTCTAATCTGCATGCTTCTTTAGAAAAGCCTTTTCATTCAAATAAATATATACACAAATATCTATTCCAATACTGTATATATATTTATTCATGGGCAGAAAAAAACAAACAAGTAGTCTTAGCCATGGGTTCATCAAAGGGCACATGAATTCGCAGATTTTGCCCCTTTTGGTTAGTAGGGTTATTACCATGACCGCAGAGAGTGTGAGAAGGACCGACATGGAAGCTACATTGCTTCCAATATACGATTGAAGGTGCTCTAAAGGCAGAGTGGACAAGACAAAGTGAGAGAGTTCTCGTCATAGCCATATTCTCTCCTCAGTGGTGCAGGCAGCTTGTCCTTCTCTCATCAAGGTGCTCTGCTGAGGAAGAAGAGCCCTTGTCCAGAGTTAACCTTGACCGGTGACCTCTCGAGCAGGTGTGAAGAGAAGATGATGGTTGGCATTAGGCTCCCAAGACCTCCCTGCTCTTCTTTAAAACTGTGGCTGCGATCAGGTTTGCATCCAAGCATTTGTCTTAACCTCAACCAAAAGGAAGAGTAGACGGGGATGGAGAGGGGGAGATGCTGTAAAGCGGATACAGATCCTCTCGGTGGATGAAGGGGATCTTGCGATGTGGGCCATTTAAAATTAAAGGCATTAGGAGTCTTCAGTGGACTTCAGCTCCATCACGATAGAGCCTTGTGTTGATTTTGAAGAGAAGAGGCAAGTGAAAACACAGGCAGAGAATTCTAGTAGTAATTCAAAATTTGCCCTTAAGCAAGACTGATGTCTGCTCATGACTGCCCATGGCTAAAATTACAATTAGATTTGTTTTCCTTCTGTAGTTGTCTTTTTGTGTTTTAAAATAATATTATCTTAAAACTTATTGCACAAAACTTTTGAAAAAAAATTAAGTCAGATCCCTGTGCGACTCAATAAAAATAACCAATTACATAATTCTAACTCCTAAAAATGGATAGTCTTCATTGCACACAGGAAGTGATGTAATGTCTTTGGTACCAATCTGCCAATTTATTTAACAAAAAGAGAATAAATTCCTACGATTAAGAACTGGATGCAAAATTATGTCCAGGGTTTCTTTTTTCTCTCTTATAAAACAACAACAACACAGCATTCCAAGGCAAAGTAACACACATCACAGGATATTACCTCATTTCCTGTCTGGCATGGCACAACCTTGAATTATCCCCACCCCCCAAGGATCACTCGATTGGCAGCAAATATCTTCCCGCCCTTCATGGTATGTTTCAGAGAAATTGCAATCTATCCCCATCCCCGAAAGGCAGATCATACACAGAACTAGGCTTCGGTGCGTGGATTGCCTTACATGGATGCTATCTAAATGCACATAAAAGGATGCCTTGTGGACTTAAAACAACAGCAGCCCTGCACCAGGTGCTGATCTTTGTTGAACTGGTTTTACTCATCTTTCCGCTAAGACGTGGCTGGTGCAGTCAACCTTTGGCAGTGCTGCTCACCTGTTTGGGGAGGTGGTGGTAGTGGTGACTTAACTGAGGTCTCCCTTGCCCCTCCAACCCCCAAACAGGTGATCCATGCCGTGGAAGCCCAAAATGCTGGCCATTCATTTTGGGGTATATATGTGTGTGTGTGTGTGTGTGTGTGTGTGTGTGTATTCCTACATGACTGTGGATTGGGGCTTGTGCCTCATATCTTCAGCACTCTTTCTCGGCCACATGTGTTGTTTTTTTTAAATATTTCCTGAATAACTTAAGCCAGCCAACTGCTGCCAGTTATATCAATGAAACTAAAATAGGAAAGAAAGAAAAAACTAAAACCCAACCTATTTTACATTAAGAATGTTATGCACAATAAACACTTATACTTTAAGCAACCAGCCATATCAACATAATTTATATAAAAAACATTTCTGTATAACACAACTGATTTTTTTTTTTAAAGTACAAAGATGGCTGTTCAGAGAAAAGGAAGCCGACTGGAGTCTGGCCCATCACTAAATTCCAACCGCCAGCCATGTGACTACATTCCACTGCAGTGACATAACTCAGCAGTTCTGTTTCCTTTAAACAAAATACATATGGCTGACTTAAAAATATCTGTTTCTGATCTAAAGAAAACTATATATTTTTTGCATAATATTTATATAATTATTTCCCCACCTGCACCCTCCCTCCCGAGGAAGCTAGACACACAAAAAGAAAAAACAGTGGACTAAAATGTAGGCCAGACCCCCTCACCACACCGGTCAATTACAGATCTCTGGGAGTGACTTTGTGAGGGCCACGTTTTCTTCTTCCAAAACATGTTTGAGGTAAGGAAAAATATTAAAGAAACAACAGCAAAAAAATTATCAGTATCCCCTCCCACAAATATTTATGCAAGCGCATAACACCACTTCTTTTTTTTTTGCAAGTTTTTAAAATAGAAAAATGACCTTTGAAGCAATGTAATCTTTAGAACGTAACTAAACAAAAGTTTTTCTTAGTCTTGTTTGATAGGTCACGCAGCAAGAGATGGCAGTTTCCCTCTTTAAATTCCTCCCGATGTTCGGATGAATGGAAGTGAATTTATCTGGAAGGAAAACAAGGGTTGTGGAGATGGAATGGTGCCTTATTTGCAATTAAGATGGTCACTGATGGTTATTTCTCCCCCCCCCACCACCCCCCCCCCCGAGATATTAGCAGCTCCTTGCGCCTAGCACTGAAGTCCTCTTTACACCAGCATTGGAACAGAAGATCTACTGAGAAGGAGTTTTCACAGGTCTACCTCAAACTTGCAATGGAATTCAGGAATCAACCCGCAAGGCGAAGGGGTTTTGAGTTTAAAAATGAAACCAAAACACTCAATTAAGTTTCATTTTGCTTGTTTCTTTAAGGAACACTTATCTCTTGGCAAAGTACCGTCTCCCCACGTGGCAGGCGGTGCTTTGGGCAGTGCTTAGACAAGGCACAGGAGTTTCTGCTGTGCGTTCTTCCAAAGGAAAGCTGTACACTTTTGAACGTCGGGATGATGGCCAGAAAGGAGATACAGCTACAAGCAACTAGGCTCTCTCTTTGCTTCCAGGCAGCACTTCCCAGGTTAAGCATTCTGTGGTGACCCATCACACCAAGATTTGCCCTCGGTTTTTAAAACTGTGGATGCCCATGCTTTACACTCTCTCTCTCTCTCGTACAAACTGGCCCTCACTGAGATATGCTCTGAAGAGTTTCAGCAAGTTCCCCATATGGCTACGCACTGCAAGGCTGTCGCCCGACCAGCATCTTAATACTAGGCGATGTGTGGTAAGATGAGGATGATGCCACCCTCGTTCAATGCAAGAGCTGATTTACCTTCTCCAGCATTTTTTAAAAAAATATTATTGTTTTTAGGCAGCTTAAGCCGCAACATCAATTTTGGGGAAAAGATGCAGGCCAGTTTCAGTGAAATGAAAAGGGAAGGCACACCTAAGGAGAAATGTGGAGAAGCCGTATTGCTATGCCTCATTCAAATTGTAACTGAGGAAGGTGCTTTGTGATGTAACTAGGCCCAACTCCATAGCACCAAGTCATTTGCAATTTCACAAAGGCCTTTGCATTCCTGTTACACTGTTAACTCTTCAGCACACAAAATGCAAGAGAAGCTGTAGTAATAGCTCATTACTAGATCTGGCCCAGCCCAACTTCTTTACATTTTGCACTGTCTGAGAAGCTACCCCTCTTCCCATAATAAGCCTTCTGAAAGTATACAGCGACCATGGCCTGGACTTATGCAACGTTATTTGGGATCATTTATTATTATCAGGCGTGGAATTGGGATGTTGACCTTATAGGGCCAATGACTTCATTAATCTGAGAGTCAAAATAGTAAAACCCTAAAGTCAAATTGAACAGAAATCACCTCAGCTAACACAGAGTGCCTATGTGATCTGCTCTTAATTCATATACAACTCATTTCCCCCAGAGGCCATGTTTCATTCCCTCAGAGAAAACGGTGCTCTCATAACTCCTTGTTGCTTGGCCTTCTTCAAGCCACATTGTTTAGAAGACATTTTTAAGACTTTAAAAGTCACTCTTATCTCTGGTGATTGATACCACCATGGAAACAGAGAGAGAGAGAGAGAGAATACACAAACAGAAAAATGGTAAAAATCAGGTACCATTCCCTCTCCCCTCCCCCCCCAATGGAAGACTGGGTTCACTTTCATGTCCAATACCTGATTCAGATCCCCCTCTAATAATGGCATACTCTTAGTGCCCATCCCTTCTCCCCAAGGGCACAGGGAGGCATCTAAGATTCAGATTCTGCACATAAAATAGAGCTATCCCCACAACTGCACCATCTGATGTTGTACACACAGCTGCTTTAAGAGAATCTGAACCTTGTTTCTTCATGCATGCAACTTCAACAAGGGAAAGTGACTGTTACAGACACACGGAACTCAACTTGAAGGAACAAGACGTATCAAAGCTGGCAGTTTCTCTCCTGAGAAACTCTCTCAAATAATGGTTGAGAAAACAATGGTTGAGAAGCAAATCTCTAGCCATGTGGTACTGTGGTTCCTGCGGCTAAATAATCATAAATGGGGGTGGAGGAGGGAGAGAGGGAGGAAATAGGCATATATGTATTAGCACTTAACAGGAAGTGGCTGCAGTGTATGGTCAGATGTTGGTGCTTAAGTTGCATGGAGGGGGCGGAGGGTGGGGAGAAAGAGGAGGATCAAAGTTCAGAGGTCAAACTGATGTTTCCAAGCTGTGTAAAGGGCTTTCTGGCTCCGGAATGGTGTCCTCAGCTGTATCGCTGTCCACTGCATTGTTATTTTTGTTGAGGGGTGAGGACTCGCCTGGGCTCTCCTCACTTTGCTTTTTGAGTTCTTCAGCTTCTGGGTCTTCGTCAGTGCCATCAAGGAATGGGGTCCGAGGCTCGTCTTCCTCCAGGATGAACTCTGGGTGAGTCATGAAGTTATGAATGGAGCTTCTGGATTCGGGTTTCTCGAGGCCTTCATACAAGGAGCTACGGAACGCATTCACCACTTTGATCTGTATCAAAGAGGGATTGGGGAGTAAAACAGACAAACAAGCAAAAACACAAAAGTGAGCGGTGGCCAGAGAGAGCTCTTCAGGACTTCAGGGGGAAGAAGAACTCAACAGGTATAATGAAAAACAAGAACAGCAGCGGCAGCAGCAACAACAACAATAGTAGTTTTCAACAACAAAAAAAGCTAAAATCAATCTTAAAAAGAGGACCTATGGAGAACCAGAATGGCCACATGGGTCAAAGGTCAGGCACTATGCGTGTGATGGGGCAACCAACTATGAGGACGCCTCAGGAGCTGCAAGAAAAGACATGTAACATTTCTAAGACAATAGCTTTGAAATGCATGGACATTCAAAGCACAACCATTCTCAAATGTGTGTCTATGTGTTCAGCAGCAGCAACAACAAATACCCCCAATAAAACAGCTCAAAGTGGCAAGTTAAGACATGTACTCTTGCAAAGTGTGATTTGCTTCAAGGTGAAATTAGGCAGGGAAGCGGTGGTGTCACTTTTAAATTTCCAAACCTATAAAGATTAATTAGCTGAATGTGTCTCTCTCTCACAAACAAACACCAAAAAATTGATCAAGACCGTGTACTGCAGCAAATCCAAGCAGAATGCCGATAATGATGAATGTACCAGTGCGCATGCAAGAGTTAACCTGGTGATGGCTGCTAAACTGCAGGAGCTCCAGAACCATCTTACAAGTCAGTGTGCTTTGCAGTTGGCAGTGATTACTAACTGCAGACCTAGCTCTGAAGGCGTGGGGAACTGTGGCCCTCCAAATGCTATTGGACTACAACTCCCACCATTCTTTACTATTGGCTCTGCTGGATGGGGCTCATGAGAGTTATGAGTTCAGCAACTGCTGGAGGGCCACGGTTCCCCTGCCCTTGCTTTGCTAGCATCCAGCTGCTCAGTACAGGAGCCGGTTCAGTGTTCTTGGCTTGTGGAAACCCCCACACTAAAAAGAAGCCTAAGGAAAGGACATTCAGCGTGTAGCCATATGGGCAATTTTGGCTGATCGCAGACTAGACTATCTCTTCTCCAGCTCACTTTTCTGGTGCAGAGAGTCTTGGTAAGAAAGAAAAACTGAGCTTTCGACTCCCAAACATAGCTAAGAAACTAGGCTTCTACACAGATGGCTCTTTAACAGCAATGTCTGTAGCTCTAAGCACATTTGGTAGCAAAATATCAATGCTAATTTCCTTTGACTGCTTAGAAAGTCTCAGACTCAAACGCAGGGCATTCCTATCCCTCCAATTCCCATTTCAATCACAGTTTGCTCGGTCACATGAGTAAAGTGCAAATCATATTTCCAGAACAATGGAGTTGAGACATCTTCCCTTTACAGGATGAAGCATATTTTTGTGAAAGTCACGCTTACCCAGACAAACCAACACAAACATGGAAGTGTGATGATCAGAACTTGCAGTTCCCCAGTCTAATCATACAGGTATGAAATATGAATAAGTATATTACTTTCTGCAAAGCATAATGCATAAAATGCATCCCAACAGTATAATATATCACAATGTAATTTGTATTTTATGCAGAGATGGCTCACAATTAGTACCTTAAAAAAAACCATTCTAATTAATAACAGGTCCAAATAACTACCTATTTATCAACCGGGGGAGGAATCCCCACTCCCTCTTTTAAATACAGTTATTTGTAACTTTGAATGCAAAGGAAGCAACATGTAGGTTATGCTTCCGGTTCTCACCATCGGATCTCTAAATAAAGGAAGTTTTTACACTATGAAGGGGGTGGGGTGGAAGCTTTGTAGAGTGCTCTCAAACATTTGTAGTAGACCACTGAATTAACACATCTTACATGTGTGAGAGGTCTATACAA
Source organism: Podarcis vaucheri (assembly GCF_965113315.1). Lineage (NCBI taxonomy): Eukaryota > Metazoa > Chordata > Lepidosauria > Squamata > Lacertidae > Podarcis > Podarcis vaucheri. The sequence goes on along the minus strand of NC_138764.1, from coordinate 64,280,527 downwards.
CAGGAGGTAATGCAACTTGAACTGTGGTTGGAGCTATGCATACCCTGAATGCTTTGTGTACTGAAATACTGCTTGTTGCTTCTCCTCTCCTAACTGGTGTCAGGAAGCGGCAGGTTCTAATGGAGGCACAACAGGTAGAACTCACCCTGGCCCACAGTCAGGGTTCTGGACCTCTGCTTAATGAAATACCTGACTGGGCCTGGGGGAGATATTTGCAGGAGTTTTCAACACTGTCCTCCCATATGATGCTTCGCCATTGCATATTGCTATTTCTCTTCTGCACTTTGTTGAGGGGAAGGAGGGGCCAGCACACAAGATATGGCTGGGAAATATGCTGCCCTGAGCCTAGCTACATGGCACCTTTGAACTAAGTTGTTTTCTATGTCCCGGTTCGTCTCAAGATGATAGCCCCTCTTTAGGCGTTTGAAATAGGTGTGCATGCGCCCCTCACACCCCCTCTTCTCTTGATCACGTGTTTGGTGCCAAAGGTCTAAAGGGCAATTCTAACAGAGTTGAGCTGAATGCAATGGAAATCCTCTCTCTGACAAGGAACTCCCACTGTACAGGATGCCAGTCATGGGGAGAAGTCTAACTGCATTCCACTCAACCCCTGCACTAACTATGCAAAGGGCAGGGCTGGTACACAGAGGTGTTGGGAGTGGTCTGGGTTCTGTGCACCCTTATCCGGTTTGACCCCTCACATATTACTTTGAATACCTGAAGAGGCATTTGTTGAACTTCATGAATTTTGTTGCTGCCAACGAATGGAAGGTGATACTCCAACCCTTTTTTTATTTTAATGAACTGAATGACTCCTGACAAAATCAAAAGCAGTTTGGTCTGCACTGAGTTCAAATACTAGAGATGTTCTATGCAGGTAGAGGAAAGTTAAGATTCCTCAGACTGGCCTCCTTATTCAGCCAGGATCAGGTTTCCCTACCATTCTTTCTGAATTAAAAGGAACTCAAGTTGACTCCGCTCGTGTTTGCTCATGCTGCCAACTTCATTTTGTATTCATTGCAAAGTTCTGCATCTTGCCAGAATGGTTCTCTGTGCTATGTTGCAGCTGAATGTTTTGCTTATCACAACAAAATGTCACAGTAACTTTGCAACAAGTAACTCTGAATCTGTGGAACGCCCTCCCATCAGATGTCAAAACGATGAACAACTACCTGACATTCAGAAGACATCTTAAGGCAGCCCTGTTCAGGGAAGTTTGTAATGTATGATATTTTAGTGTTTTTTGGTTTCTATGGAAGCCGCCCAGAGTGGCTGGGGAAACCCAGCCAGATGGGTGGGGTACAAATAATAAATTATTATTATTATTATTATGCTATCTGTTGTGCCAGCAAGGACAGACTGTCCACTGAATGACGCTTGTAAGGTCATGGCCTCAGGATTGCTACTCTGAGTATAAACTGATTTTAAGAACTGCCTCATAGAATCAGTCCTGATCTAGCATTCAGTCTCTGCTGGAGCAGCATGGCATAGTCTGTGCCAACCATCATCTGTTGACTGTTCTCAAGATCACACAACCAGAGACATATTCTGCTGTCATGGCTCATAATCATCACCACCCTATTAAAAAGTAAGACGACTTTGTTCTTTGGTCACCTGAAGCAGCCATTCCATCTGGCTACTAAGGAGGGGGGGGGGGAAGGAGGCAGGCCCACCATCACCTGGCAGTAGCCATTATATATCAGTTTGTAGAAGAGGAAGGAATAGAAGGTTTGCAGGGCCACTCCACTGGTTCAGTTGAGAGATCAGCCACATTTGGCTCCTCTTCTCCTTGAATTGGCTTTGCTCATTATGGGAACACTCGCCTTTTATCCTCCTCTGCCACCTGAAGCAGACCTGGGTCAGTTTCATGGGCAAAGAGCTATAAATATATAACAAAATCCTGACATGTAAAAAGAAAGATAGTACATCTCACCATAGTGGAGAAGACTATCTTCCTAACTCATGAACATCTGTTGAAGCTGAACGTTGGAAGATTGAAGGCAGATAAAAGAAAGCACTTCCTTGCGCTGTGCAGAGTTGAACTATGGAACTTGCTCCATCAGGAAGCAGTGATGGCCACCAACTTGGATGGGTGAGAGAGCATTCATGGAGGGCAAGGCCATTGATGGCTATGTTCCACATCTTCTGTCAGAGGCATGATGCCTCGGAATACCAGTTGCTGGAAACTGCAGGTGGGCAGAGAGCTGTTGCACTCGTGTCCAGCTTGCAGGCTTCCCATAGGCATCTGGTTGGCGACTGTGAAAACAGGATGTTGGACCAAATGGGCCATTGGCCTGATCCAGGAGACTCATTGTATGTTCATGCTCACAGCAAGGATCAAGCAGCTGAAGCCGAACTTAAAAATAGGACTCTTCTAACTCTCTTGATGGTTCTTACAAACCTTCAGACCTCCTTCCATCCCTCCATGGGTTCCATATTTAAAATAAAGTATTCTGCATCTTTTACCACTGGCCCAGTACATGTCAGAGGGTAAAGTACTTTACTTCACCTATGCCAAAGGTGTGCATGCTACAGATGAAGCACAGGTAGAAAGTGTATCAAATTATTTATTTCCTGCCTTTTGGTCCTAATAGGAACCTCTAAAAAGGCCAGTGCCTTTTCCCCCTAAAAAATGTTTAGGGGTACTCTCATTTTCCTACTCATATTGAAATACTGTCCCTTGATGAGGCCAAACTTAGATTCACAAAATGTTTAGGGGTATGCGTACCCTTGCATACCCCCAGGGGAAAAAGCACTGAAAAAGGCTAATGGCAAAGCTTCCTGAAAAGAAGTTTTGTATTTTGTAACACATGTAATAATCAGATCCATCACCAAGAGAACAATCAATTAGTGTGATCTATGCTAATTGATTCAGTTCTGCCGCTGTCTGCTCAGGGCTGGGTTATTAACAAACAGGGTGAAAACAGAAACATTTCCCTCTTTCTTCCGAGTGGAAGGAAATAGGATATATGTTCTTTAGCTACCTTCTGAGCACTTGGCAAGCCATAGTTCCTTTAGAATCTTACCTCTTCTTTCTTGAAAGAACCGGGAATCCTTTCACATGGTCTACAATAAGCAAACCTTAGAGATATGGACACACCACCCACCCCTTTTCATGTACTCATGAGCTCTTCCTTTTCTAAACCAATCAGCCTTCACGAACACAGCATTTTGGGACTGGTGACTTTAAACACTGTAGAACTTTCCACCAGGTATTAAGCGAAAGAAGGAGAGAGAGAGAGAGAGATGTAGCTTTAAAGAGTAGCAGAAGTCAAGTAGGAAACTGCATAGGTAGTCCAAAAAGGAAAAGGATAGTTTTTGATGCAGTTGTTATAGAACAAGAAACCATGCTATCCACACAGATGATACATTTTCTTTTTCCTATCAAGCCCTCTTCAAACAGATAAAAATTAAGAAGTACTATTTTGTGTGCTGTTGGCAGCTTCTTTTGCTGAATGTGATGCATATAACCTGAGCATATTCTTTTTAATAAACTATTACATGGATGCACATATAGATAAGTAAATGGCAACAGCTGCACTTCTTCAGAAACTCTGGGGTATGCATAAAAATAAAAATGTCAGTGTTGGCTACGTGCAAAATGTAAATGATTAGGAAAATTCTCCTCCTTGAAACATTGGTCAAAAAGAAAGGAGATTAAAGCAAGCAAATAAATAAATGCTGGAGAGCAATAAATATTGGACAGCACCTCTTAACATGGGGGAAAAATGTATTATTCTAAATCAGCTTTCCCCAACCTGGTGCCCTCCACACTTTTGTTTGGGACTCCGGCTCCCATCAGCCTCAGGTAGCATGGCCAACAGTCAGGTGTAATGGGAGTTGTAGTTCAAAACATTTGGAGAACAGCAGATTGGGGAAGGCTACTCTAGAAGCATAGATGTGGATGTGTGTGTGTGTGTGTGTGTGTGTGTGTGTGTTTTAAAGATAACCCTTCTGGGCAATATATGTATATTATTTATAGTACAGCAAAGCACATAAATGACTGACCCAGATGAATGAGAAAAATTAGTAACTGCTGTTTTATGTAAATATTATTTTGTATACCATCTTTTCACACCTGCCATCTCTTTGCGCAGGAAAAGTTAATGCGCTCTTTGACACACCACATTATTGGTTTACCATAAACACACCAATCTGGGTCACTTTGCTCCTCCTTGCTTTCACTTGGAGAAAAAAAAAAAAGCCATGATCCCTGGGTTTAAGAGTTACATTTGAACTAGGAATTGTGGTTTCTTTCACTCCCAACAAACCACGGGAGGCCAACATTTGTTCTTGGATCAACTATATATATATTTTGTAACAAACCATAATCCCTGGTTTGGACATAATGCTAAGACAGGGTTCATGCCCAGAAAGGTGCATTCATAGGAAATCATTTATGGGTTGCTGCAATATGTGAACTGGACCAATGCCTGCATTTGTAGAAATCCAATTTCTAAACAACTAAGCCACCCAATTTTGTGCACACAGGCAAAGTCTATTCCAGTGTAGAAGCAGAACACAAAGTTTAGCTTCAATAAAGGACTTAAGTCTGGCTTGGAAGTCTAACTAAAACAGAAGACCCACATAAGTCTCTGTGAACCAGCAGCACACTGACATAAACTAAAAGGCTGTGGATTTTACGCAGATTACATGATATGCTATAGAGTGCTAAAACAAGCTCCCGGTTTTAGATGACGGAAATCCCACCCCAATAATAGCTCAGTGTTGATTACAAGAGATTCTTCCAAATCAAGAGCATCTATGCTATGCTTCATCTGTATGGTGACAGAACATATTATATTTGCACCCCTATTTTCTTTTTAAAGGAATGAGATGTTTGCATAGAAGAGGAGGGCTGATCTATCATTCTCAGAAGTGCCTACGGACTCAACAGCACCAGCAGACTTTATCAGTCCTACCTGATAATATTAGCCTTGATGGAGAACCAAACAAAATCTTGAAACTGATGGTGCTAAGCCTGCTACCCTGAGACCTTCTCCTGATCTGAATGAGAGTCAGGTGCTAACTGCCTAATCTGAAGCATGTTTATTCCACAGTAATTTCCATTGACTGCAATAAGGCTTATTACCAAGTAAAGGTGCACAAGATTGTAGCCTAAGCCTTCCAGAACCCTTCAAGGGCAAATGCTGCTTTCAATTAATCCCTGAATAGCTCAGTTGATAGAGTATGAGACTCTTAATTTCAGGGTCATGGCTTCAAGCCCTATGTTGAGTGAAAGGGCATTGGACTAGATGACCCTCATGGTCCCTTCCAACTCTACAATTCTATGAATTCTATGAAATTACGATTAGAGTAGGAGGAAAATAATATCAGCAGGAGCACTTCCTGTTGAAAGCAAGACAGAGACCCATCTCTATATTTAGCTGTGGCTGATAACTAAACTACCCCCTCCCCTCTGCTGTCTCCCTAATAAGAGCATCAAACTTTCTGGGTACCCAAATATGGGAGTCATAATTCTGTCCTGCAAGGAGGAGAAAGACAAAAAGTTGCAATAGAGTAGGAGATAAAAACAAACAAACAGAAAAAAGAACCAGAAAGAACTAAAAGTTAAAAGATGCAAGAACTTTAAAAAAGTTGTATATAATATATAAACAGAATGGCTTTTTCCCGCACTTCCTCCCAATTCTCAAGACAAGAAACCATGAATCAAGTTATAGGTTAAAAGAAAAGGGAAAGAGAACAGGTTTGGTTAGGTCTGTGCGAGTGCCCTTTGGTGGTTATTAGGAAGTCATGCATTGAATAGACTATCACTCACTGCCCGCAGGAGGAGATGCAGCAGCAACAGCAGCAGCAGCAGCAGAAGTGGTGGGAGTGGAATTGACGGAGGAAAGAGCTACATGGGTTGGGCTAGAAACATTTTTTACATCGTGGTGTTGGCTCACGATGGAAGGCTGTCTCCTGAGGGCTCCCTGTAAAGAGGAGGCGCCGGTCTGGAATGTGTAAACTACGTCCATCTGCAAAGAATCAGAGAGTAAGATAGCTTTGTCCCACATTCAAAAGAGGAAAAGGAACTGGGAGAGTTGGAAGGGGAAACCGGGCAGACAAAGGATACAGATACAAACAGTAAGGAACCAAAGTGGAAGGGGAAAGAGGAAAAACCCAAGACATCCCCGTAAACAGTTTCAGCAGTTCATCCAAAACGTAGAGCCCCTCAGCCAAGAGCTCCCAGCCATCTCCTTTCTCTTCCCCAATTATTCCTGTGTTTGCAGCAGGTGCAGTATTTTAGGGTCCAACTACGTGTTATGTGCAAATGCATATAATGAAACTTTGCAGGTCTACATCTTGGTTGCTGTGGAGTGTCAAGATGGGGCAATGTGTAGTGGAGAAATTGCAGGAGGGAAGCCTAACTCCTACTTTTATTCTGGTGTTTATATTCCATCTGTTGGTTTTGTTGTTGTTTTTAAGCCTGGTTTCTGTAGCCTGCCCTGGAATTGTTATTATTTACATGGATGGGCAGCGTATAAATTTGTTAGGTAAGTATTAAAAAACCTCTTCCCTGGCCTCTTACTGTCCTGCCTCAATTCATCCCAAAGAGACTTACCCACCCCTCTTCAGAGCTCCAGATACACATTTTGCAAAGGATAAATGTGCACCTGCAGAGTAACTGAAGTGGGAGGGGAGGGACAATTTTATTAAGCATATTTATATGCACACCACACCACAACTCTGCTACAAATCACTATTCCTAGGTGTTGCCCGAGTTTCATCACATGCATTTGACTATAACAGGTATGGGGCACCTCTGATGAACTACGACTCCCATGACTCTGACCACTGGCCATGTTGGCTGGGGCTGATGGGAGTTGAAATCCAATAACATCTGCAAGACCACAAGTTTACCACCTCTGGTGTAGTCAAACCACTTTTGATTTTAAACATGTAGGTGAGACGGCAGGTGGTGGGAATCTTATATAAAGGCAGTGGGAAGAAGGAGCATGAAGGCCGAAGTCTGAATGACCCAAAAGTGCAGCCTGCACATTGACATGTGTGGTGGATGTGTGGTGGGTTCTAAATGTCACCAAGGGACACTAAGGGCCAATAGCAGAAAACTCTAACCAGGAGTGGTGTGTGCCAGCCAGGCTTATTGCCAAGGTCCAGGCCCTGAATCAGAGTGGGTCATTTCGTTTGGCCAACATTAGGAAACAAGTCACATAACAACCAAGCTGGAATTAATTGCAGCAGCAGCTTGTCCATTCATCCCAAAGCAGAAAGGGCACAGCAACATGCAGAGGTATCACAAGAGCAGAAAGTGGTCTTTGTATCATTCCTGGTTTTGGAAAGGGAAGGGCAGAAAAAGCTGCTGCACTGGTACAACTTCCGGTTGCTCTAAGCACTGGCAAGTCATTCTATCTCAGCTGGAAATGCCTTTTGCTCAGAAGGGAAGGACTGTGGCTATTGCATCCTGGATGCAGACTGTTTCAGTGGTTAATCATGCAAGCAGTAAAAAGAATCCCCGCTGTTTTCCCGAAGGAAGACAGATATAGGAGAATCTGCATTACCAGGAGCTTTGGTTTCCAGGTTCAAGGCTTGTTTGCTTAGATCTACATTACATATCACATATTTAAAAAACCCCCACAACCACTCAAGGTGTCTCACATTTGCATAGTGCTGGCTGTAGCAGGCAGCGTTGTCCATTCAGTGAACATGCAAAGCTCCATCAGTGAAACAGCTCTTTCACACACTTGACCTGGTCACTTCTTCCTTATTGGCTTGATGAGGGTTTCTTACAGTTCAGGAAACTTTGCAATACCATATTATGTCTGGTTGTACCTACCATCATCTGCCATGTCTGGAGTACAGAGAGGAGCACTTCTGATACTGAACGGCTCTCCCTCTGAAGACTTTGTTGTGGACCAGCACAGGCAACTAAACACAGACACTTCTCCTCAAGTGATGCGCAACTCTGACCCAGAATGGGTCTTTGCATTCCTTGGAACTCACAGTGAAACATCCTAGGCAGTGAGTGACATGCAACAGTGACCTTGCCCATCTGATACAAGACAGCATCAGAACTTTAAACAACTAGATGCTGCGTCAAACTGTATGCCCACATGCAGCCTTTGGCAAACTCAGTAGGTTCGGTCTTCATTTCATCCTTTGCATGTGACTTGGGTGTGCGGATCAAAACGATATTTTTAAAACAATGCACAGTACAAAGAACCACATTCCAGGTGGTCACAGATCACAATGGTAAAATACATGTAAAATATAACTCATATCCAGGTCTCATGCAGACATTCACCCAAGATCATTTCGCCTCCTTCAAGGGCTTGGTTTCCTATCATGGAGGCAAGCAACTGGACAAATAGCAAATTTCGGTGACTTTTCAAGGCATACAAGGAAAGGGCGGAGCATTAACTTAGGACATCCATTCCACAAAGCTCAGTCCTCAACTTGCCCTCTGTCCCTTCCTCCTTTGGCTCTATCTTCCCCATCAATCTCTCCTGCTTAATGGGATACACCATACATTAGATTTGGCTTTTAAATACTAGTGCATCCCCTGGCAGGCAGAAGGAAGAAAACAGTGAAATTAGTGTCGCCTCATCTGTATTTATTAAATATATATCTCACCCTTCCTTCCAAAGGAGCCCAGGGTAGTGATTTATAAAAATTATGCGACACTATATCAGCATCTCTAGTATAATGGTAATAACTATCATGCAACAGTGAGTTGTCATCAGTGGTTAGGAAGGCCCCAGAAATAAACTCTCATCACTGAACTCAGAGTAATGACAAAAATAAAAAATAAAATCCCATCTGCCCTATATATTTATAGCAATATCATACCATTAAAATAATAATAATACTGTGTGGGAGGGGAGGGGTTATTATTTTTGTTTGTTATTATGGTATGTATTTTGTGTTTTTATATTGCAACTGTGGTTTGTGAAGGGTGTGAGCATTGTTAGGAGACTCCTATTACCTCAACAGAGCTACAATATTCAGAGAGGTATTACAGTCAATCCATTATCCTGCGAAACTCTGTGAACTGTAGCTCTCTGAGGGGAATAAGGGTCTTCGAACAACCCTCGCCACCCTTAACGAAACACAGTTCCCAGAATTCTTTGGGGAAAGCCATGGCTGTTTAAAGTGGAATGATACTGATTTAAATGCAGGTGGGGGTCTAAGACTGGTGATGATTGCTGGTTGCATGAGGTTGCTACATTAGGATAGTGCAAGGCCTTGAGATGACTAATTACCCCAATATGCAAAAACAGCCCAAAAAGTGAGGTCAGAGCCATTTCATTTGAAAGACAGTAGTGGAGCTAACCTTCCTTATATTCTTCTTAAAAGAATATCTTAAAGCAACAATCTAGGCCAGGTTATACAAGCTCAAGAAGATGAATGTTGCTGCTGGTCTTTTTAAATAATCAGCCAGTCCTTACACCTTATGAAAGTTGATGTATTGTGGATGCAACCTTTGCTAGACATGAAACTGCAGCTGACTTCTGTTCTGTGAATGCCACTTCCTTGAGAAGAATCCAGAATCTAAGAATGTGCTTGGAGTCACAGTGTCTGCGCAACTATTGTAACCTTGTTTTCGGTGAATAGTTGTCAAAACACATTTTATAACTTATGAAGAAAAGGTTCTGGAACTTGGAAAGCCAATGCAAGTTTTTGCAATATCATGGTCTCTGTGTGTATATATCTGCAAGGAATGGTTAATGTTAACTTCATCTTCATCTGGAATCTTCAGGGGGACCTGCCCATGAATGAAGTGGCTGAATTTATTTTTACCATCAGAAATATCTGCAGCCTGGTCTGTGTTTGTTCCTCCAGAAGGAGGAAACTCTCTGCTGTGCTGTCAGCCTAAGTCCATGAACGGTGGCGAACACATTCCTCTTGATTTCACAAGGGCTTGATCTTCCCTTTTGTGGAATCCTCCACAAGTAATGGCTTTATCCAAGTTCACTTTTAAGGGCCATGGCCCTTAGTGTAAATGATTTACATTTAAGGGCCATGGCCCTTAGTGTAAATCAACAGCAAGATAGATTGTCCTTTTTCAAATATTTAGTGGGGCTGTAAAGATCTGGAGGCAAATTGTGGGACTCTGAGCAATGACCACATGCATAGCTCAGCAGGACTGCTATTTTTGTTTGCAAAGAATTGCATCACAGAGGCAGGGAGAAAAGGTTGGCATCAAATGCTCCATCTTTTCCTCTGCATGCAGAGACTTGCCTTGGAAGCAAGCACCGATGCTTAGAAAAAGCCCAGGTGAGTGCATCTGCTCAGCTGCATGTACATCAACACCACTAGCTCAGGCCATTGATTCCCAACTCTTCCAACAGTGTGAATGGCACATCCCTTTCCATGGTATGCAGCCCTGCTTTCACTGGGATGGGCTCTGATTATGGCAGGAGTCGCTATGAGTCGCCAATGGAGGCAGTCAAAAGTCCCTAGCAGGGGAGAAATGAAAACTGTACCTGAGTCTGTATTCTGTTGAGACCCCGGAACCAGAGAATCTGTCCTCGCCGCAGCTCCATTTCAGCATGGTCGATTTCATCCAGACCCTCAGTGAACTCCTCATCATTAATATCCTCCTTGTTAATGCCATGGCCTGCCTCCTTCAGGAACTTCAGCTGTTTGTTTGGAATGCTGCTGATCACCTGAGACATAGAGGACACTCAAGGTTAATTCCTCCCTGGTTTGTACAATTTTGGGTCTGGTTTGTGACAATCATGCCTCCTTAATTCACTCAGTTCTGTGGCAGCACAGAACTGACCATTCTCTGCTTTAAAGCCTGGGTCTTGAACTCAGATATCTAAGGTCAGGACTGGGAAAACCTGTGGCTCTCTACTTGTTGTTGGACTCCAACTCCCATCAGTGTCAGCCAGAATGGTCAATGGTTGATGAAAGAGGCAGACTTAACAACATCTGGAAAGCCACAGGTTCCCCATCCTTGATCTAAGCTTAAAGACTGCTATGCTTTTGGAGGTGAGTCTTGCCTTCATAAAGCACTTTGGACTATTAACAGCATCACCAAATTTTGCACCCACATAGCTACAAAGTGTGTATGTGTGTGTACTCAGAGGTATGGCGGGTGCTTAGCCTTCCTTTAACAACATGACCATATCTTGTTCAGGCTCACCTGTCCCCAAAGCAGCTCTCCAACACCAATGAAAACACACCAGAACCATTGGCTCAAGGTGAGTCCAGAACAGCTGAAGGGCTTCCCACCAAATTCTACAATGATGATCTGTGGCATAAGAGGAAAAAGAGCATAATCAGATCAGCTTTGGTTAAAAAAAAAAAAAGAACCATGGAGGTACAGCAAGAATTGTTACCTTCCAAAACAGTACACTTTACATTTTCTTCAGGTAACTCATGGCATGTTACTAGACAAAAACATACAACAACTTGCATGTCACGTTCTAGTTAGCTACATTTGTGCAGGGTGTGCTTTGGACAAAGGACAGAAGGTGGCTCCAAGTCATTTTTCAGACCTACTCAAGGGACCCTCCCTTTCTTGCATCATATAAGAAAAGTGCTTATTCATATCATAAAACTGAAAAAGGAACTTTCGCCAGTGCATTGGTGATACCTCACATGTAAGGTGTAAATACAGTGGTACCTCGGGTTAAGTACTTAATTCGTTCTGGAGGTCCGTACTTAACCTGAAACTGTTCTTAACCTGAAGCACCACTTTAACTAATGGGGCCTCCTGCTGCTGCTGCGCCGCCAGAGCACGATTTCTGTTCTGATCCTGAAGCAAAGTTCTTAACCTGAAGCACTATTTCTGGGTTAGCGGAGTCTGTAACCAGAAGCGTATGTAACCAGAAGGGTATGTAACCCGAGGTACCATTGTACCACGTCTACAGCATGGGGCCATTTCTATGCCCGTTTCTATGAGAGTCATGCTTGAATGCATCAACATAGTTTGTTAAGTACAACAAAAATTAGCCTCATCACTGGTTTGAGTGGCATGTTACCAGAGCGCCATAACATGGACCCACACAATCAGATCCAAGCTTCAATGTGTATTATTGCCCTGATGTGCATAATGAAAGCCAGCAGACTAGCCATGAGAGTTTTCTTCTGTGAGATTCCACTATAAGGCATTGGAAGGGAAGACATCTCTACCGTGTGTCCAGGTATTTCTCAATCGGATTGGTTCAGAGAGGTGAAGGCTGCTGGAGGATGCAGCTGTGGGCTCAAGAGCCGCAAAATGTGCCTTGAAGCATCTGCACTGGGGGCCCCAGCCACTTCAGTCCATTTCAGAAATTCATCTAAGCCCGAAAGCAAGAGTTCCTCAGATGTGAAAGGTCTAACTGGGGCATCTGCCTTGGGTGTAGCCAAGCTATGCATTAACATCAGCTGATACATGGTAGAACTTGTTGCAAAAATGATGACGAGATTTTGGCTTAGATGGTTTGGCCTATTCCCTGTGAATGATGTCCCACAAGTTTGTGGGAAATGGAACTGCCTGGACTTCCCTTGACTCTAACCCTTGGGCTCCCTGTCCTCCCTGGCATAACTGTACTAAACCTTTGAAGAGGTGCCCTGGGGGAAAGACCTCTGACAACTCAGAGGGACCCCCCTGCTCCCAGTGTTTGGGCTGAAGCAACATTCCTGTTGGCTAGTGCATTCAGGGGGTGAGGTCTATGTGGGCTGAACACACTAAAATATAACTGTCTGCTCTGTGGGAATAAAGCAGAGGTATCCTGAGAAAAGCAATTCCTCTCCACTCACGAGGGAGCCAGTCTATCTGACTCTGAATACCAGTTCCTGGGAATCACAAGTAGGGTGAATGCTGCTGCACTCATGGGCTTTCCCATAGGTATCTGATTGGCCACTGTGAGAACATGATGGCCTGAGCCGCCAGGGCTCTTATGTTCTTATGACTGAAAGAGGACTCTTTTTCTCTGCTTTGCCTACTGATGCTGCCTCTTCCTCCACCCCTTGGGTTCTTAGAAAGGTGAAAACCTCCAAGTCTGTCTGGCTGCAGACCTTGCACCTCTGGAGATGACCTGGAGACTGTCTTTCTGGTTCCAGAGAAGAGATCTTTCTCCATGCTAAGGTGTCCTCCTTCCCACGAGTAATAATAATAATAATAATAATAATAATAATAATAATAATAATGATAAATTTTTATTTACATCCCGCCCTCCCCAGCCGAAGCTGGGCTCAGAGCAGCTAACAACAATAAAAGTAACACAACATTCTAAAATCAATTCATTTTAAAATCAATTCAAAATCAAATTATTGGCAACCATTGGGCTAGAGTTCGGTGAGGATTACAGAAGGAGGGGGTCAGACTGTGCCTTGGCCAAAGGTCTGGTGGAACAGCTCTGTCTTGCAGGCCCTGTGGAAAGATGTCAAGTCCCACAGGGCCCTAGTCTCTTGTGACAGAGTGTTCCACCTGATCGGTACCACGGCCGAAAAAGCCCTGGCTCTGGTTGAGGCCAGCCTAACCTCCCTGTGGCCCGGGACCTCCAAGATGTTTTTGTTTGAAGACTGTAAGGTCCTCCGTGGGACATACCGGGAGAGGCGGTCCCGTAGGTATGAGGGTCCTAGGCCGTATAGGGCTTTAAAGGTGAAAACCAGCACCTTAAACCTGACCCTGTACTCCACCAGGAGCCAGTGCAGCGGGTATAGCACCAGGTGAATGTGATCCCGCAGCGAGGACCCCATAAGGAGTCTCACCACAGCATTCTGCACCCGCTGGAGTTTCTGGGTCAGTCTCAAGGGCAGCCCCACGTAGAGTGAGTTACAGTAATCAAGTCTGGAGGTGACCGTTGCGTGGATCACTCCCGTATCCAATCATCTTATTTCTGTTTCCCCACACACTTGTGAGGTAGTCCTGTCTTGTCAGATCACTAACTCCTCAATATACAATTTATCTTCTGGATGGATTGTCCATACAAGGCCTTATTGTGGTCAGCCTCACAAAGAGCTACGTGGTGTTTGGTCAAGGAGCATGCTTCAGACAACAACTTCTGACAGTGTTTCCTTTCATAGTCTCTCCCCTCCACCTCCAGTTTTCTCTCTCCATTTCCTCATGATCCCCTTCCCGCCTGCCTCTTAGCCAATATAATTTACCTGGGCAATAAAGGTTCCTAGCACCACTGAGCAGAAGATGGGGTTCCGGAAAATGGCCTCAAAGACATTCCGCTCACCGTGGATCTTGCGAGCATTGATCTCATTGAAAAGTTGCATCATGACAAAAGTGTTGAAGACAATGGTGTAGTGTTCAGTGGGTGGAGAGTGGAGGGGGACGTTCCGGCCACTGTCAATATCAAAAATTTTCTCACCTAGCAGAAGAAGAGTTTGAAGAAAAAATGATAAGAATAACAACAATCCTTCCCCTACACACAGACACCAGAGATTATGATGTGATTATACAACCCAGTAGAGAACACAATCCCCAAACCAGGGTTAACTGCAAACATCTTGCGTGCCATTAAGCAACTCATTCTCTGAACAGCACAGGCTCGTTCTTCCAGCACACAAAGTAGCTTCCTGAGAATTCAAGGATAATGCACAACTTGCAGCAAGGCTCCCTAGGTAGAAATACACATGCAACAGAAAGACCCAAAATATGAAAATATGCTATACTGTACTGAAGAACCATATACAGAAGGGAATAAACACTGATATACATAAGACAAAAAGCAATATACACACCCAATGGAACACTGTTTTGCCTAATATTAGACTGTTTTAATGGCCAATAAAGGATCTTGTTGATGCATATGAAGAATTTGGAGTCATTCCCTAAGACGACGGTTGAAAATATTTCTTCCCAAGGACTCAACATTGCTGGAATATGTCTGAAAAAGACTCATTTGGCAAAGCAGGCTAATAATGGGTGTTCCATCAAGAATGTGTATTGCTTATTGTCTTGTGTGTATCCATTTTCACTTCGTTCTCTATAGGCTTGTTCGGTACATTTTCATATTTGGGGACTTTCTGTTGCTTGTGTATTTCTGTTTTCCTGAGAATTTCACTTTTCATTAAAAAACAAGTCCAAAATCCTAGCTAGCCTTCTAGCCCTCATGAGTGTGGGACAAATATAATGTGACATTAGTGTCTCCAGGAAAACAGGGTATCAAGAGATAGGGACTGCCCATCTGCAGAAGCAACCATGTGGGGTGGCACCATTCCGAGAGAGCCCGCTGCAGTTCTGCAGACACCCTGCAGAGAGCTGCTCCCTGCAGTTACAAAGGAAGGGCACAGAGGCAACACAGTAGCTCATTGGCTGTGTATGCCAAGGGACATGCTCTTCTCTTCAGCCTTCTTAAACGCCACCAGCCAACTGGAATGTAGACAATAATCATGGAACTAAGAAAATCCATCAAACCATAGTTCAAAAGAAACTATGATTCAATGTGCAAGGGCTCACTGCTCAAACCATGAGCATAGGTTTAGATGACATGACAACCCAGACTCTGGCTTGTTTTTTCTGTGGCGCAGCAGGAGCGAGGGAATGAGCGTGGTGGGAAGAGTTTCTTTTAAATTATGGTTTAATATGAGGTGCATATCAGGCCAGTGAATCCAGAAAGTGAGATGTCTATTCTTGTCTTGATTCCCTGTACTTCCACGTTACTTGTACTTGCCAAAGTCTGCATTCTGCGAAGTCTCAGATATTGGCAACCGGATGATACAAACCAGACCCATGCACACAAAAAGGACGGTGCAATTTGCATTAATGTCTTCTCAGGGCAGAATGAGGGTTGTATTTGGAATGAGGATTGTCAGTCCTAGATAAGGAGCTGCTGGAAAATTAGACAGCTCCCTTTATGAGACTGGAGCCAAAAGAAGTCCAATTAACTTGTACTTGAACCTGTCCAAATTTAAATACATCACTTGAAGGAAAAACCAATGTAAAACAGCTTTTAAAAGGCAAAAGAAAAGCTAAATTGTGTTGATGAAAGGCATAATTTCCTAGATTAAAGCTCTTCCCTTGGCCAAGGATTAAATGTATGGGTCATATAGTCTCCATAGAGACTGTCTTTTCCTGACAGACTGTGTCAAAGCTGCACAACAGCCAGACATGCAATGGTCTTCATTATGACTTTTGCATGGAATTTCTGCCTCTGAACCCTGCAAGATCATACATAGAAGTTGTTCCTGGCACTGGCGTACAAAGGGGGGCAGGGGGAACACACCACACCGGGTACCATTTGGGGGAAAGGGTGCCATCCCGGCCACCCCCCGGGATGCGTGCCACACCATCTCAAGATATGCACTATGCCCTCGTGGGCAACGCACCATGCCCCCGCCTGTTCTCCACTCCGGGGGCTGCAGCATGTTGCTCCTGGCAGTCTACATCATAGATGGGAGAGTAGCCAGCTATCAGAATCAGCTGCATGAACAGTTTCATTTTATTGAAAGAGAAGCCTTGTTTGAAAACTTTCCTGTATGCTAAGCCACTCAATCAATGGCTACCATAGAATTATAAATGATTACTGCCAGCTAAATTGAAGGCCCACCATTTTTTTTGTGGAGGGAAGGAAAGTATGGCAAGGTAGATATAGGGAAAGGAGAACCTAGATTTCCAAGACCCAACCTAATGGTTTCATGTCTTGCTAAAGGCTGCAAGTTCCATCTCTGACTCTCACCAGCAAAGAGCAGTGTGAAAATAATGGTGAGCTGGTACACAGCATGCCCCAGGATGTTCTTCATCATGGTGCGGGAAATGAGTGGCTTGTTGCGGCCATATGGCTTGCGCAAGAGCAAGGATTCGGTTGGGGGTTCTGTGGCAAGGGCTAACGAAGCAAAGGTATCCATGATCAAGTTGACCCACAACATCTGGACGGCCTTCAGAGGAGAGTCCTGCAAAGGGAGAAGCATCCATCAGAAAGGAGTGCATTTCATTTCTGGTCCAGGACTATGCCTCCCCACTCCCTCAGCTGCTCACCTGGAGCTGACATGCAACAAGTTCAAACTCTTAACCCACTAGTATAATCATCCAGGGATGGTCAAGTTGGAAGCCCAAAAATACTACTGCTACAACTATAGTGTTAAACTACTAAATATTTAGTTCAGAGTGGGGGGGGTTAGCTTAGAGAGCACATGTATCTTGCAGGGGGTTGGACTCAATGACCCTTGTGGTCCCTTCCAGCTCTACAATTCTATGATCTATAATCTTCTCCCAAATAACTTTTGTGCAGCCTTAAGGCTCCAACTCCTAACTATTTTCAGAACACCAACTTGCATTTACTTAATAAAAAATAATATCTATGCAGTCTTTATTGTTGCAGAGATGTTTCAGTAGGCAATGACAGCAAATTTTCCAAGTGCTTCCATGCTGCAATAATCTCTACAAATGTATGGAGCTGAGGATGGCAACCTTTTGGTCCTCCAGGACTCCAACTGCCATTAGTCCCAGGCAGCATGGCCAATGCTCAGGGATGATGGGAGTTGTAGTCCAGCAACATCTGTAGGCTGCAGTTTCTCCATCCCTTGGTACTGAGGACAGATCATTGCTAGCTATGAGCTGCAATAGCCATCTAGATCTTCCATTTTATGGGTCATTATACCTCTGATTACCAGAAGCTGATGACAAACAAGGGATTGCTCCCTTCATCAGCTTTGAGACCTGCCAGGAGCATCCAGTTGGCCACTGCTGGAAATGCTAGATGGATCTTTGGGCTGGATCCAACAAGGAAATGGCTACCTTTGAAATCCAACCCAACCATCTCTGTAACACAGGTCTTTACACGCTGCCTTGCATCAAGACCAGACATTGTGAAATTCAAAGCTCCAAAACAAAAGAGGCCCAGCAGAGCTAGGAATGGCATTCAGAATGGCTAGTTCCAAGACACCTCAATTGTTCCAAACATTAAGCTATAGATAAAACCCCTCCCCGTTTGACTGATGTTACCTGCGTGATACAAGCACCCGTGAAAGCCACAATCACAGCCACCACGTTGACCGTAAGTTGGAACTGCAGAAATTTGGAGATGCTGTCATACACGTTGCGGCCCCACATCACCGCCTTGACTATGCTTGTAAAGTTGTCATCTGTCAGGATGATATCCGAGGCCTCTTTAGCCACATCTGTGCCAGCAATGCCCTGAGGGAGAAAAAATGAGGAGATCAAGCTGGCAAGAGGTCGTCGTTCTGCTGCTACGACTGGTTCTCCAGAGAGATAGGCTTGCGCTCAAAATGGCAGGCACCTTCCAGTTTCAGATGAGGACCACGAGATTGCAGGAGGAATTAGATGGCTAATCCCATAATCCCCCCCCCAAATGGATGAGTTAACTGATTGGCGTATAGGAAATACAAGGCCCTTTGAGACATAAAATACTCCCTTCTCTTTCTGAAGTTCAGAGTTGAGTGTCAGCTCTTATGTATAAAAAATGGGACCATCCATGCAGAAGAGGAAGGCCTCAGAGAACCTCACAATTTGCAGGGTGTGTGTGTGTGTGCGTGTGCGTGTGTATACACACACACACACACACATTTAACACCTGCTAAGTTTAAGGGCGGGAAGGCTTGAAACAGCCCACTGAGGACTGAGCAATGGGCACATAATTCTATTACAGGCAGGGAAGCACACAAAACTGGGTGGCAGGGGGAAATGGTGGATCATAGAGGAGGGTATGGAGCATGGCAACATTTTGCTGCAGATTCCACTGGTGATTTTGATTGTCCCCCTTTGCAGCACCAAAAGTGTGGTAGAAACCTAGGCAGTAACTCTCTGCTCAGACTCCTCCTGCACCTCAGTGAAGAACCATGGCAGCAGATCAAGAAGGCAATTCGGCCTGTTGCAAAACTCCATTAGAGACACACGGTGGCAGTCAGTTACTACAGAATCTGCTGCTGCCAGAACAATCCCAGCAAGCTTCAGAAGTATTAAGCAGGTATCCTGTGGTGACCAATTTTTCCTAATGCTTGCCTGCTGTGTCCTACTGAGCCCAGGGATTGTGAGATTCTGTCCTGAGCTGTAACATTCCTGACTTCTGCAAAGTGCAAAAACTGAAACAGAAAATAGAGCAGAATAAAAACAGAGCTTTAACACACACACGGCTTATCAGCTCCATTATGCCAAGGCACACACAAGCAAATCACTAACCCCACATGCTGCTGCATTTGATTTCCAACACACCAATCAGTCCATACCATAGCAAATCCCACGTCTGCTTTCTTCAAGGCTGGGCCGTCATTGGTGCCATCCCCAGTCACAGCCACCACCTGCCTCCGTTCTCCAACGGTACTGTCAATAATTCCTGAAAGATGGTAGGAACATCAGTAGAGGGCAGGCACAGAGAGACCCAAACTTGCAGCAGAGCATCCAGCGGCAACACAACAGGTCATTTTCCAAAAGCAATTCAGGTTGTGGTGGTTACAGCTTAGGGCCAATGATACCAAAAGGGCAGACTCTTACCATATGAGGCTATCCACCAAAGATCACCGGGGAGACCCTTTCACACATGCCACTAAGTATAGTTGGCAAGGATATATTTTCTTTTGGGGCACCTAGACTGTGGAACTCTCTGCCTCCAGAAGCTTTGTGTGGCTTCCCCTTTGCCAATGTTTCACTGTCAGCTGAAGACTTTACTGTTTCGGCAAGCGTTCAGTCTGCCTGCTGATGAAGAAAAAGGGGTTTTCTAAGCTCAGTTGGTTAGAGCAGAGCTCTCCAAACTCTGTGCCGCGACACGTTAGTGTGTCGGCTCCAGTGTGTAGATGTGTTGTGTGAACGCTCCCCGTGCTCCTGGAAAGGGGTTAGTTTAACCTCTGACTTGCTAGTAAAACGGAATTCCCTTGTCGCAAAATTTGCATGCCTAAAAAGTGTGTCATGAGAAGTTTGGAAAAGTCTGGGTTAGAGCATTGTGTTGATAACGCCAAGGTTGCAGGTTTGAGCCCTGTATGGGACAGCTGCCTATTGCAGGGGGTTGGACTAGGCTATCTTCAGAGTCCCTTCCAACTCTACAATTCCACGATTCTATTTTTCTTGTTGTTGTTTAGTCATTTAGTCGTGTCTGACTCTTCGTGACCCCATGGACCAGAGCACGCCAGGCACTCCTGTCTTCCACTGCCTCCCGCAGTTTGGTCAAACTCATTCTGGCAGCTTCGAGAACACTGTCCAACCATCTCGTCCTCTGTCGTCCCCTTCTCCTTGTGCCCTCAATCTTTCCCAACATCAGGGTCTTTTCCAGGGAGTCTTCTCTTCTCATGAGGTGGCCAAAGTATTGGAGCCTTAGCTTCAGGATCTGTCCTTCCAGTGAGCACTATTTTTCTTAATTATTGTTTTTAAATTGTTATTTAACTAGTTTTGGTTGTGAAAGTTGCCTTGAGTATTTCTTTCCAGCACTGGAATGGCAGGATATAATTTTCCAAGCAAAGGTCTGTTTCACACATGCAGGTTAAAGGCAAATGCACAGAATGCTGCTATAGGAAGCTGCAAATTCTGGGCTCTGCCCCCTCTATTCTCTTCCCCCTCCCACTTTCTGGAGGACATTTTTTTGGAGGGAAAGTTCTGTCACCTCAGAAGTTCTTACCTTTCACAAGCGTGTGTTTATCTGTGGGTGAAGATCGTGCCAGGACCCGTAGCTTGGGCCAAATCTTATCCAGTTGCTCTTGTTCCACCTGCAAGACAAAATCACAAACTCACCAATTGGCCTGGAACAGGAGCTTGAGAACTGCTTTCCTTTTTCCTCCTACCTGGAAGTTCTGAGAACTCACAAGTGACACCTGCTTATCTAAAGGCAAACTAATATAATTTCACAATCCAAGGTGTTGCGTCAGCCATTCATGTGGGTAAAAACCCATTCTGTCCATGCTAACATGGATCTCATATAAAGCATGAGAAGGTTGAGGTTGGATGGCCACCTATCATGGATGCTTCAGTTGAGATTCTTGAATTGCAGGGAGTTGCACTAGATAACCCCCAAAGCCCTTTCCAACTCTACAATTCTCTGATTCTATCCTGAGCAAAACCAGTCAGCTTTCTGTATTTATAAGTGGCTGGAGTCAGCTCAGATGCAAAGCAGGAGGCCGTAGAAAATACCTGTAGTATTAAAAACAAGCATGGGCAGAGAAAAGCCCTCTCTATAGCTGCATTCTAGCCTTGCCAAGCCTGCACTTCAGAGCTAAGAGTTTCCTTCTCAGGAGCTTGAAAAAGCTCATTATTCCCCAGAGATCACAGAATGAATGTGTTACACAGAATGAGGCACGTTTCAGAAGCTGTCAAGAGGGGAGTGGTCCTCTAAATAAACTGACCGGGCCCCTGAGTGGCTTCTCCCCACCCTGTTCCCTCAATCCCTTATTCCTCTCACCTCTCCTTTCTCGTTGCGGATCAGCCGGTTGAATTCCTTCCCTTCCAAGCACAGGAAGTCCTCCCCAGGTAGCAAGATGCCACACTTGGTTGCAATGGCACGGGCTGTGTTGATGTTGTCACCTGTAACCATCCGGACAGTAATACCAGCGCGCTGGCACTTCAGGATTGCATCAGGCACCTGTAGGAAAGCCATGAGATAACAGAGTCAGGAAGCTGAGCCGTGCATGCATGAGGCAGTGGGAAATCACGGATAAAGCCTGAAGAGGGAGCGGGGAGGGTGGGGAACAACAACTATAAACTAACAGGAAACTCATTACCTGAGTCTAGATCCTTATGTAGTCAAAATGATACATCTGTGCTCAGGAGGGAATCAGCAGGC
Source organism: Podarcis vaucheri (assembly GCF_965113315.1). NCBI lineage: Eukaryota > Metazoa > Chordata > Lepidosauria > Squamata > Lacertidae > Podarcis > Podarcis vaucheri. Next base: position 64,258,898 of record NC_138764.1, on the reverse strand, counting down.
TCAGGGGGGAAAACCCAGGTTTGCAGAAGTAGAAAAAAATACTTAGGAAGAAACCTTAACTGTGGAACCCCTACCACCTCAACAACAATTGTTGTAATTGTTTTAAGCAGGCTCAGTGGCCACAGAATGCAGACAGTGAGGGGGAATGGAAAACCAGGAGAGGGAGGGAGGAGATTGGAATGGAGTATCCTGAAAGTCGGGCTAGTGGGTTGGCTGGAACGCTGAACAGGAACACTTCACTCTGCAACATTTTGTTCCAAGTTTCACTTGTGTTTTTATGTCCATACATTCCAGACAACACTGCAATGCAACTTCTCCAAACGTAGGTCATTAAAAAAAAAAGCAACAAATATTTGTTTAAAGATGTATCCTGTTCAAGCTATTTCCACTGGACTTTCAACACAGTAACAACAAAAGTTACGGAGTTATCTTCAGATTTTGTCTCTAAAAAGTAGCTCATTTCGGCTACTTTTGGCTGTAGTCCAGAGGAACCTGCTCCCTGCCTTACAGGCCTCCTCCAACTGGCCTAGGAGGGCAGGGCGCTTGAATGGAACCTTGGGTCGGGGTATTGCTTAGTGGGGCTTGTTGTTATTAACACCCCAATTATTTAAAATTGTTTTAACTTTATTTATTTTAACACTTTAAAATGGATTTAACCTTAAATGATCTGATTATGGACAATGAGGCTTCCAATTAGTTTCCGGACCCAATTCAAAGTGCTGGTTTTGACATATAAGCTCTAAACAGCACAGGGCCACAATGCCTCAAGGACCACCTCTCTCCACAGGAACCAATCTGGACCCTGCGATCATCATCCGAGGCCCTTTTTTGTGTGACTAAAAATAAGAGATTGCCTTCCACTTAGTCAAAAATAAAAGGAACTAAGAGGAAATTGCCATGAACTGCAAGTTGAAAGTGCTCTGATAAAGGGTTGTCTTTGTACATGACAGATCCCCTACTGCTGGAACTGTACAAAACCTAAACGTAAGCTGTCATTTATTTGTTACTTGATTAAATTTAGATCACAACCTTCCTCCCAAAGGAGCCCAGGGTGCTCCATGCATGATGACCTTTCTCACACACAAACATGCATTTCACTGTATGTAGGTACAAATCTGTGTGCTGAGAGTTGGAGCCAATTGTGGCTTCTCAGAAAATGCACGGTTCGTAGCCAGGCAACAAGTTTTTTTTCTGAGCATTTTCTGGAATAGGCACCATTTCTTGCCTCTAGGGAGACATAAACTTGTTGCGCCCCACCCCCCAAATGACGCAGCATCGCTTGGGAACCTCTGGCGCCACGATGTGGGCGGGCGAGAGGGGTTTTTTTTTTACCACTCGCCCGCTATGGGACAGCAAAGTAGTGGCAGGCCAGCCTCCCGCCTTGCCCTGCAACACTGATTTCATTGCTGCATCCCTGCTCTAATAGGCTTTATCTTGTACCGAACAAGCCTGAGCAGGGAGAGAGGGAGGGAGACATTACTAAGGCACCAGCAAATTGAATCACCGCCTCCAGAGCTACTGCACGCAGGGCATCTGCAAAGCCATTTCCAACCCCAGATAATTCAACATCTAATTAAGGAAAGACGCGTGCAGGGGGCCAGCACTGAAATGTAATCAAGAGGTAGGCCTGGGATGGTTGATTCTGTTAGGTCAGTTGTCTGCTTGTCACCACCATAGTAAGCTGTGAGAGAAAACAATGTGTGGGAGGTGGGGAGAAGCAGGCCGAGGAGGCGGATGCTGGATGCTCAAAAACGTGTCCATTCCCTCAGCAGCCTTCATTCCCTGTCAGAATCCCTGCAGTTGCTTCTGTGTGGAATTTGTAAATTAAAACTGCCTCATTCAGGATGAGGCAGGGTTCCTGGGCCCTTCTGTAATTGCTTGGAAGACAGAATTAAGATATTTGCCACACCTCCCGCAGCACCGTGACTGGAAAAGAAGGGTGTGCCAAAATTCCCTCTTTCAGGCAATTCCTAACACAGCTGTCAACTTCTGCAACAACTGCACAGTAGGGTAGCATTCAACAGGTGCAGCTTTCCCCCCATTAACGTGACTCTGTGGAGGACAAAGCTGTACCTCATGACTTTCTCATTGTTCTGTAGCTGCCAGAATCTCACAGGGGCCTTTTCTTCACACTACCAGCCTTATTGAAAACACAGCATCCCAGCGGCTTCTGGGCAGTATCCAGAATTCTCTGTGTACTGGCAGAGGATGGGCAAGTTTTGATGTTGAGCAAAAGAGGAATACAGCTGTGCTAGCAGAAATGTGCTGCATAATGAAGTATGCAATCTATTGTTCCACAAAGTTATCAGCAAACTGGTTATCCAGCCTCTTGCACAACAACATTCGGCTGGTGCAAAATATTTTGCCATTGGAAAATGCATGCTACTAAGTGAGTTTAATTTAGCGCTACATTGGATTCAACCCACTGACTGTAAATGGGAAATACAGTTATCTTCAAACTCTGGCAGAGAGTGAGGCAGGACCGTGATGGCAGCAGTCAGAAAGTTTATGGGACTAAGGCATTTAAAAGCAGACGAGCAGGAGCAGATAAATAAGAAGCCAGGTCTGAAGTTCAGTAAATCAGATGGACCCATAAGAAAGCAGTGCACAGGAGTCAAGAAAAAGCAGAGCCTTGGCAAAGATAGGAAGTGACAGTAGGAAAGAAGAGGGGGCGGAAAGGGCAAAGGAGTCCAATATACTGAAAGTCTGAATTGGTGATTAAAGTAACAGTGACAAATGAGGAAAAGTGGCAAGGTGGATGTTAGAGAAGAGGCCCAGTGTAAAAGTCACTGGTTTGCACAAGATCCGTTCAAGGGAACAAGCATCAGGAGAGGAGACAAAGATGGGCCTGAAGGAAATGAATCTTGAAAACAGCTGGGACCAAATGAGAGTCAACATGACGAAATAATATGATTCAGGGGAAATAAGTGATTTGTCTCCTCCTTGCACTAGACAAAAATCAAGGAGAGCCATGCTGGTACCTCCGGCCGAACAGGGTCCTCAATGCCAACCACAGTGATGCAGGTAAGGTCAGACAGGATCTCATTTTCCGTATCCCAGTCAGGCTCAACTCCAGTAGGGAAATCCCGATAGGCCAGGCAAATGGTACGCAGCCCCTGACAAGCCATTGGCTCAATCACTTTCTTCACCATCTCATCCCGGTCCTTCACCTTAAATATTCTGGGTTCCCCATTCTTGTCCAAGATCTTTGTGCATCTGAATAAAAGGTAGGGTGGGGAGAAACAGAAGGAATAATAAGCATGTGTTCCAAAAGCTGTATTCATGCAAGCAAAGGCAAAGAGCTTTAGGTACGTGGTCCAAAGGGATTGTGCCTTAGTGAGGCATGGATTACACACTATTTTACATACAGGAGTACATTATCTACTTTCTCCTTCCCAGAAAAACAATGAGAAGGGTTGTGCTGCCCTCTTTAATGGAAAGTATGTACTGCTGCCCATTCCTAACTTGAGCCTTAACCTAGCTTTAACTTACAAGACTGTCCACAGATTAAGGGCCTGTTGAACTTCAGCAACTATATTAATGGGACAGAGATACCAAATTTTGGTGCATATTTTGTTTGCGTAATAAGACACTTTCGTAGCCACCTGGAACAGACCAAGAGGTCTACATCCATTTGCTGTAGAGGTTGGGGGGAAAGACAGCTCTATTATTTTTATTATTTTATCTATTTATTAAATTTATATCCCCACCCTTCCTCCCAAAGAAGCCTAGGGTAGCAAACAACAAGCGATAAAACAATAAATAAAACAATCCTAGTACAGATGTAGACAAGAAATTGAGAGGTGCCTCATGTCTAGAGCAGAGCTGAGTCTTTCTCTTGGAGAATGCCCCCCCACCAGTGGACTGGACCATTGACTGGACAAGTTGGGATAAATAGAAGGGAATTGAGTAGGTCATTTTTAGGCATCCTTTGGGGCCTACAGAGTTTCCAGCACCTCATCCACGGCTACAGGACAATGTGGTGTAGTGTGCGTTGGACCAGGACCTGGGAGATCAGGATTCAAATCCCCACTCAGTCACTGGATGAACTTGGGCCAGCCATTGTCTCTTAGCCCACCTCACAGGGTTGTTGTGAGGAAAAATGAGGAAGGGGAAACCATGTATGCTGCTATCTTGAGCTCCTTGGAGGAAAAGGTGGGATAGGAATCAAATAAATAAATAGAATAGAACACAGGCCTCATTCTGCCCCTACATGCATGACTATCCTCTTTTTGAACACAGTGAATTTTACAGGCTATGAATGGGCAGCAGGTATGATCTTCAACGGTATAAACATGGAAAGGAAATACCATTTTGTGGGCACAATAGGAGGGAGTGACGAACTGTTGGAAAGCAGCTTCTTTCATAGCTAGCATGCATCACTGAATATTCCTTAACCCATGAAACTACTTGTGTCGTTAGTATCTTGCCACTTCAAAAACCCAGAGGAAATTCAATGGTTAAGGACTCCACTTATGGCATACTGCTAGGCCGACATAAGCAGCAAAAAGGAAGAGACTATGAAATTATGCAATTGGGTTGGAATAAATGACTCTCATGGTCCCTCCCAACTCTACAGTTCTATGACTCCTTGCAGTGGCATGAGCAAGTAAGAGAGAACCTCTGTTACAAAAACCACGGAAATATAAAAAAGCACCTATAAACTGTGTTGAAATCCAAGTAATTAATGTGTAGCGTGGAACCACAGAGAAGATATCTCCTACTTCAAAACCCATGAGTTTGTTTGATCCTAAGTCAACCTTAATCCTGATGTTTCTTTGATGAAAATGGATACAGATATACGTGTTCTTTTTATTATTCCAGACTGCAGCACTGAATTAACCATTATGAAAGCGATGCTCAGTTCTGAGTGTGAGTTTGGTACCTGCTTTATCCTTACCAGTGTTTGTGACATTGGTCAACGTTTAACACAGAGTAGTAAAGATGGGTGAAATCTGCCCATCTCAGTTTGGACTGGGCTGGGTTTTTCCAAACTTTTTCAGCAAAAGAGAATTCTTGGAAAACAGTAGACCATCCCTACAATTCTGTGAAGCTCACCAAGACCTAGTGTCTGGGAGAACTTCCATCATCGCCAACTTTCTTTCATCCTCCCCCTTTCTCGTTTGTTAAGATGGGCTGAACGTAAGGAGGGAAAACAGCAGCCTAGATAGTTGACTCAAGCTTTTCTTCGAAGCTCAAACCAGACATGATGTCGCTCAAGCAATTATCAGTTCTGTTAATGTGTGAGTGTTGCTTTTTTTAATCAAGTAAGTAGCAGGTGTAGGGGGGCTAATCTGAATCAGGATGCTGGTGTATGTAATGGCTTTAACCCTGGGGCCCTACTGCAGTCCTAATCTGAACCGAGACCTCCTACAGGTTCCAATGCAAAGAGGCCCCAGCTCCAATCTGGGACTGTAGTGGAGGAGAGGAGGGTTACCTTTTAAACTCTAATCTGGATTGGGTCCCCTGCTCTTGCTGTTTACTTTTTAAAAACCCATTCCTGTAACTGCTAATTGTGGGAATGATATCATGCCCAATTAGGCTTTTAAATGTCCAGCTTTCTGCAATAAAGCCTTCTGAATCTGCCTAGATATTCCACTGCCAGTGGGAACTCTGGGAACAGTGGTAAAGAAGAGAAATGGAAAACAACAACAAGAAGAGTCCAGTAGAAGCTTAAAGACTAACAAATCTATTACAGCACAAGCTTTCCTGGATGACAGACTCTTTGCTGTTCCTTTGAACCCACAAAGTAACAGTTACCCTTCTGGAATATGGCAGAAAGAATCACCAGAGACCCCCAACAGAGCCATTAGGAGAGAAGTTAGTTACTTGCGCAGGAGGATCTCAGAGGCTCCTTTGCTGTACATGCGGAAGCTCCCATCTGGATTCTTCAGCACCGTGCTCATGGATTTGCGGACCGAGTTGAAGGTGTACACCTTGTAGAGTTTTTCCTCTGGCACCTCATTGCGGACGGCTTGATAATCCTGCTTGAGGTCCAGCACAAAACCCAGAAGCGCACATTCCGTCTTGTTTCCAACTTGACGTGGGAGGCCCCCTTCTTTCTCTGGTGGCTAGATTTCCCAAAACGAGTGTCAGGTGACAAACTAATGGCAAATCACATCTAAACAGCCATGGCCACTTGCACCCTATCAGAATCGGGTGACTGGTAAGCACAGAACAGGAAGGGAAAGCCAGGGAGGCTTAGTGGGTACAGCACTGGTCTTGAACCAGGGAGCTGTGGGTTCAAATCCCTACTCAGTCATGAAGCTCCCTGGGTGAACCTGATCTAGTTGCTGTCCTTGAGCCCAACCACCTCAGAGGGAGAATAAAAGTGCAATGTGGGGATTGGGGGAGAGGATTAAACCAAATATATGCAGCTATCATATGAAGAACACTTTTGGATCAAAATTCCCCCTTTCCAGCCCAGCTGTGATCCTGGTAATTATCAGCCCCTTTAGCTCATGCTATTTGCATTAAACAAAAAACCAAAAAACCATGCATGCTAATGCAAAGAGGAGTTTAACTTTCTGTCTGGTTTGGCCCTTACTCCGAGCTCCTTGGAGCAAAGAGGCAACAATATGCAATGAAAAACATTTGGATTTGTCCATGGTGGGTTCCTGTCACTAGAAGAGAATTTCAGAGGTAAAAACGACGAAAATCCAAAGTGAGTTAGCTAGAGGGCTGTTATTTTTATCTTTCAGAAGTCAAAGCCTTAATCTCTTTAGGCTTCAGTTTCTATCTGTGAGAAAGGGATATTAGCAGAATTTCCTTACCTGTCAGATTTGTGAAGCAGAGACCTCTTCTGATCTCAGACTGACTGGTGGGTATTCAGATTTCTCCTTGTCAGTCCCAGATCAGAGGAGCCAACTGCACGGCACTTCCCTACCTCACTGGAGAGTTTGGAAGGTTTATGTATATTAGACATTTCAAAAAGAGCTTCATATGCTATTTTTTCCAGACACGAAGATTACTTTCATGTTTAAGAAAAAAGTGCATTTTGTTAACACATGAAAGGCACAGTGTGTTTTTCTGCTGCAAGCAGCCAATACATGTAACAGGGATCCAAGTCTGAGAACAGAGATCCCAGCAGACATTGCTTTTCCCTACACAGAGATTAATCCTGTTGGAAGTGAGACCGACCGACCGTAAGTTAGTGACAAATGTCCTGCTCTCCTCCCTACAAACCTACTGAGGCTCTTCTGTTCCTCGGTAAATATGCTGCAGATCAGTGACAGCTGATAGTGTTGGTTCACAGATTCACCCAGGTAAAAGAACATTGATGGGGAGAGCATTTGCAGCAGAGGCTGTTGCATCCCTCCATCAAATTAAAAAGCAGGCACAGTCCACTGTGAGCTTGATGCAGCTTGTTCAAGCTCCTCCTCCTCTGTCCATCTGCCACTCAAAGAGCAAAGAACACACTTTGGGGTCAGGGATGGGGCAGCAGGTGACAGAGGGCTCCCTCAAAGATGAGCGAGCCCTGCCTGCCTCACTCCTTTCCCTGCCTGTTTATAACGTGAATATGTTTATTTTATTTAGGAAGATTAATAAAACAGCTCTCTAAGCTCTCTTGTAAGATGATGCCAGCATGGTGAAACTCATAGCATCTTTTCCCACTGTGGATCAGAGGGATTGCAGTTCAACCTCTGGGATCTTCAGGAGAAAATGGCACTGGTAGCATCATTACACAGAAAGCACCTTCACTTATCAGGAAGGAGAAGAAGCTTGGTTAGGCTCTCCTTTGAGGGAGCTGCTTTCTCCATCTGTGGCCCCATCCTGGTTCCCAAAAGAGATCCCCTTCACCTCAGAAACAGGGCTGTAGGCAACAGAAGGAACTGGGCATTTTCAAGCATTCTTGTGAACACTAAAGATATGCTTGAAGAGAACAGATTTAATTGTGGGACAAGCACAAGGATGCTTGTCCATCTTTTGGTTCTGTGGTGGAAGGAGAGAGCATGTGTGCATCGCTGCATGCGTGTTGCACACAGGCACAAATGGAAAGGAAAAGAGAACACCAATGAAGTCCACAAGCGCCTGGGCTTGTGCATGGAGTGCCTGCTGCACACTATGCTTTATACACGTGGGGAAGAAGTGTGTGTGCACCAATCCTTCCACCACAGAATGGCAATCTTCAGGTGGATGAAAGGTCCTACTAAACTCCTCTCCTTGGTGAACTAGATGAAGGGTGGCAATGCTAGCTCCTTCACAAAGCCAGGACTTACCAAGATTTTAGAGGTGTAAGCAGAATTTATTGCAACGCCGTTGATGATGAGGTCCAGAGTCTTGGGCAGAATGGCTTCTGGGTCAGGGATCTGTCTGTAGTGGGTGTCCCCCACATAAGCTTGCACCACAGTCATACGGTTCATGGTGAGAGTACCTGTCTTGTCTGAGCAGATAGCAGTGGCGTTGCCCATTGTCTCGCAAGCATCCAAGTGCCTAACCAGATTGTTATCTTTCATCATTTTCTGTGCAAGGGAAACACAGGAATCACTAAGAAGGGTTACGGAGACTCAATGGCAAAGAGGCAGACTGGCCATTGGACTAATGCAAGATGCTGTCCTCTTTCTGCATGGCCTGCAAAATGGAGCTGTTCCGACAGGCCTTTGGTTGGGGCCCAGTCTGACCCCCTCTCTTTTTTTGTTATAATACCCAGTATGTAAGTGGCCTCCCTAACCCTTTCTACCAGCTCATATAAGACCAGCACAAACAGTTACAGTTATAGTTATAGTTATAATCCATGGGTTGCCATCTGATTTTATTCTGCTCCAAATTTTATTTTAAGCTGTGTTTTAATTGATTGTGTGATTTATGTTTTTAATGTATCATACTTTGATGTTAGCCTCCCTGAGCCCGGTCCTGGCCAGGGAGGGTGGTGTATAAATGAAATTTATTATTATTATTATTATTATTATTATTATTATTATTATTAAGCATGAAAGAAATCAAAGTAGGGGAGAGGAAACAAATCTTGCAAATCTGCCTCTTTGGGAAATAGTTGTAACTAAACAACCTCGCAGTGATGTGCCGAACAATATTATTCTTAAATGCCACATTAGAGTAAAAATGAGAGAGAGAGATGAACAGACCTCACATCTATCTTAGTTTCTATCTAAGCATTTGGTGTAAGAAGTGGAGGCCGGCTCGAGTTGAGTACTGTATTTTTCGCTCCATAAGGCGCACCTGACCATAAGGCACACCTACTTTTTTTGGGGGGGGGGGAATTCAAGAAAAAAAAATCTTTAAAGGGAGCGCTGAGCAGAGCCTGTCTGCATCCCAGGCTCTGCTCAGCGCTCCCTTTCATGAGCCGCGAAGAGCATGTGTGTGGCGCTTTAAGGCTTTTCTCTGAGGAGCCACACACACACTCCGCGCACCTCTTTAAAGGGAGCGCGGCTCTTTGGGGCTTTTGCAGGAGGTGGGGGAAGGGAGAGAGCCTTGCTCTCTCCCTTCCCCCCCCTCCTGCAAGAGCTGCATGCTCTTTAAAGGGATAGCCGTGCAAAGCCTCCCCAAGGCTTGTGGGGCTGGCGGGGGAATCCCGGCTCCCCCCCCCAGCCCCAGGGACCACACATTCGCTCCATAAGACACACAGACATTTCCCCTTAGATTTTAAGAGGGAAAAAGTGCGTCTTATGTAGCGAAAAATACGGTAAATGTGCTTATTTAACACTGTAAAACTCCAACTCCAAGTGCTTCTAGCCACTCCTTTCATGCACTCCAAAGAAAAAGGCACCTTACTCTCCACTTCCTTGCACAATAAATCTGTTGTGGCAAATCCAAAACTAGCCTTTCCCCCTAAAACTGAAGAAAGCAACCCAACCTCCAGATCCAGCCCCGTCCTGTCTCCCCCAACCTGGCAGCCAATATCAGGTCCAAAATCTCTTCTGGCTTCCAGCCTCTCACCTTCACAGAGTAGGCCAAAGAGATGGTTACAGCCAGAGGCAAGCCTTCAGGCACAGCTACCACGAGCACAGTGACACCAATGATGAAGAACTTGACGAAATACTGGATGTAGATGGGAGTGCAGTCAGCCAGCCATTGCCTTCCTTGAATCCCGAAGGTGTCAATCACAAAATACAGCACCAGGATAATGACTGTGATGGCTGACATAATCAGGCCTGAGGAGGAGGAACAGGGACAGAAAGAGAAGGCAGGTGAGGGCAGACCACCAGAAGATCAGAGGGTTGGCTGGACCGAAGTGATAATTTTATAGTTGCCAACCTGGACTGAGGGGTACTAATCAAAGCTTACTGATTTCAGGTCTCACAATGGAGAGAACTGCAATGCACCAGTTAACTTGCACAAGAGCACCTCCTCTCTGTGTCATCTCTCTCTCTTCCAAGAGGTGTAGAGACTACAACAGAGGTCAGTGTGGGGTGCTTGGTTCCCAATGTCAAGCATCACTGTCACTTAGCAAGAGGGAGAAATACAGGGTGCTCAGTGTAGGGGCACGAGCAGCAGCAACCCAACCTGACCCTTCTGCCATCGCCTCAGCAGCAGGCCGAGCTCCCTACACCTTGCACTCCCCCTCTCAGTAAGCAGCAGCAACAGCCAGTATCAGGAAGGCAGGGGTGAATGCAAAGTCACCCCCGTCAGTCACTGCCACATGTTACCAATGAGACAATTTTGCCCCGCCTTTGAACTCATTACTCAGGATGAAGCTCCTTTCCCAGCCTCGTAGCTACAGAGAATGGTTGGCATTGCTTGTGCCTGCATCTGCTCTGAGAGCAATTTGCTCAAAGGCAAACAAAAAGGAACAGTCTCTCTAGCGAATTTTATTCATTCAATCTTCCTATTCTCCCCCTTTTTTTTGAAAAAGTCATGAATCAGGATTTTTCAAAACACTTGGGTTGGCAGGGCTGGCAGGGAGGAAGTCTTGGTTATTTTGGCCAATTGGGGTGCAGTGTCAACTGGAATCTCAACTGGACCTAGGAAATAGGAAGCTGTCTTCTACTGAGTCAGACCATTGGTAAACTTCTAGCATAGCACAGTCTACACTGACTGGAAGTGACACTCCAAGGTTTTAGGGCAAGAGTCTCCCCGCAGAGGCTGGGAGCAAAGTCTTATCTGCAGAAGCTGGGGATTGAACCTGAGACCTTTTGCATGCTCTACCACTAAGCTATGGCCCTTCCTGTAAGCATTACATGCAAATGATTTTAACAAAACCCAAACAGTATGTATTTTCTTCCTTTACAGAAAAGCTGCTTTGGGAGTTGGAAATTCGGAGAATAGAGGCTGCTCCTGTTTCTCTGCCATAAATGGTTCCTCCTAAAACCAGCTTTCCTCCAAACAATTTCTTATAAAGGTCTTTGGGGTGTTGTACATGTTTGCACTTAGGCCCCAAGGCAACAAATTTAATCAAGAGCCATTCTGACATCATTCAGATAGGGATCTTTGTACAGCTACGGTGGGAAGGAGGCCACCACACTTTAAAAGAACAAGGCAAATTACACCCAGCCAGAACTTTAGTTCATCTGGCTCAATATTATTTCCTCTGACACTCAACAGTTCTTCAAATTCCCAGGCAGCTACCTGAGACCCTTCAGCTAGAAATGGTAGGACTGAATTGGGAACCTTCCATATACAATGTGTTCACCTTACCAGTGAGGAAGAAACAGAGAACATGACATTCATACAGATGTTTTCAGATTTAATCCCTGGTTTTCTAGTTAAAAGAATTGCCGGTAGCAAGGAGAGAAAAGACCCTGGGGAGGTGTTGCCAGTCAGAATAAATACTGAGTATGGAGCTGGGTTGACAGAGCAATCCTATTTACACCTACTCATAAGTAAGTTCTTCTGACTTCATTCTGGTATGATCCTATTTAAGGGCTTGCCCACACTTCTGCTTGTTCCGTGCCTGGCCCATACTTTTTAGGCATGGTCAAAGTGGATTTCCCCTTGTCCTGCTCCTTTTACAGGGAAAACCTACTCTTTAGTGCTAAATCGGAGCAAATGTCGATTCAGAGAAAACCTGAATTGCCATTTGCTCCAACTGAGCAATAAAGAGCGGTTTTCCCCAGGGGAAAGCAGTGGGACAAGAGGAAGTATGAATAAGCCCTAAATGCACACAGGATTGCAGCCTAAGTCAGATTTTGAACACTTGAGTGGAATTGCACTTGACTTCTGTCATGCTTGCTTTGGATCTGCTTTCCTTGCCCATGCACAACAAACAAACTAGGGAGACAGGCTTGCAAGACGGCCAAATCCTGCCTCTATTGACATGCTCACCTGCTTTTCCAATCTGAACTGCCAAACGGGTGAGTTTCCCCTGCAACACGGACTTCTCCTTCTTTGGGACCTTCACCTTCTTCTTCTCCTCCTTCTCCTCGTTTTCCACCCCTTCTTGGCTTTTCAGTGGCTGGATCTCCAGGGCCACACCATCTTGAGTTTTTGCTGGATCCAGGGCGAAACAAACAGTGGCCGAATGAGTGGGAAGAACAGCTGAGAAACACTTTAGGTGCAACAGAAAGAGAAGGAAGGACGGCACAGAGAGGGAGAGAGAATCCCAGTGCACAGGAACCCCAACAACAGACACAGACACTTGGTAAACCTAGACATCCAGGGAGCCCTGTTTCACATCCCTCCGGAACAGATGACTGAAGCAGGTGGCAAAAAAATCCCCCCCTCCCAAAGGCCAATACATTTCAACATCTCAGATGGCTACACCTGGAAGGAAGGACAGCCTTGCTAGGAAGGCACAGGAGGCACAACTCTGGGGATCTGTTTCCCAGATCGGCTCGCTGATTTGCTGCATGTCCCTGTGCAAGGCATCTCCTCCATGAGCATTTCTGTAAGATGGAGTTATTGGTACTTACCTCACTGAGGTAGCAAGGTGGAAGCGGTGCAAAACCTAACCTGTGAACAGCTATTATACTCAGACTCCCATGGCATGACTAAAGTCCTCTGCTCCTCAGCAGAGGCTGGTACTGGCTATTTTAGAGGCAAGTGCAAGCATCCAGGAGCTCAGATGGACAAAGTGCAAGGAACCTCTGTCCAGGCTCTGGGATGGTTTACAGCTGAAGAACTCAAAAGAGTTCAGCAAGTGATCCGAGCTGCTTGATAGTTAATATTTGCAGGAGGTTCTCCTTATAGCAGATTAACAGCAGATAAGATTAGCTCTTATTTTAAATCATCACCTGAATAAATGATACAAAACTAGAATTGTTTTTAGCTGGAAAAATCTTTCCACTGATCAGATCCCTTGCATTGATCATTTTAAGGCCTCTGGGAGCTAGTCTTTTTCACTGTACATAACACAACAATTGTGGAGTTGTTGGGTGGGGAGGGAAAGAGGAAGGTTAATTATGAGGGGGCAAGGACTGAGTCAACTAATAGGAAGGGAATCTGTTAGTCTGTTTCCCACCTGTCACTTTTGTGGTCTAGACCACAATGTCTTTGGAACCTCTCCAAAATACAAGAGGCAGATCCTCAACTGGTGCATATCAGCACAACTGCAGCAATCTGTGTCACCTTCCAGAGGCAAGGATTCAATCCCTAAAATCCCTGAAATAAACAAACCAGTTCCCTCCACCTTTTTTCTCTTCCCAAAGTGATGCGGGTTCAGATGAATGTGTACGTGGCTGCTTTGTAACTGATCTGCACAGTTAGGATTGGAGGACATGATGGGGGAATGGGGGCCAATCCCAAAATAACCCAAGAGTTCAGATCAGAAGGAGGGAAAACTCAAAACTGTTGAGAAAAAAAGGAAGAGAAAGAGAAAGGAGAAGGTATAGGAAGAGGGAGAACAGACAGGTGCAGAAATGGGCTTCTTCACCATAGCCTGGAAAGAACAGGGGGTGAAACATATCAGAGAATAGACACTCACTTTGATTCAAAAGGCCATGAGAAGAACAGAGTGTAATGACCAGGTGTGCTGCTGGACCCACCTCAAGCCCCTGATTAAAAAGTAAAGATTTAGGGGTTTGGAGCAGAACAAGATAATAATTGGGGTGATCCTGGGCATTTATGCAGCTTAGAACAATTCCACCAAGCTAAAATATTGTGGGATCCCACAGGATAAGAAGCTGCAATTTCATTTTCAGCACAACCTCACAAATTTAACTGTGGGGGAAAAAGTGCTCTCTTATGTTCCTTGACACTTTTTGCATTTTTGTTTACATCTTGCGTACAGCAGCCTATCCTTTCTTCATGAAGAAATGAACAATTTTTGAAACTTAGGGACTGGAGAAAAACATGTATGAATAAAACCCTGTCAGCCCTGAAATGCAATGCTCAGCTAGCAGGGGGTGCTGCAACGCCAGATATGGGAAGCTGCCCAGCAAGGACGGAAGTGGTGGGTGGTTAGCACTATGTTAATCATTACACCCTCTTCTAGAACAACAAGGCGAGATCCCGCCGTAGCAACAAAGAGCACAGACTCATGGGAAGAAGGAAGGAGGAATGCTCAGTAGTTAGTGTGGTGCTGGTTCAAAGGATGGAGAGGCTGGTTACCTTTGTTGCGATTTTCGGGGGCTCCGGGTTTTTTACCTGTTCAGACAAAGAGAGAAAGGGTGGAGCACTGAGCACACGGTTTGTGACATCGATGTCCCTGTTGGTGGACACCCGTATGCGGGGGCTCAGTGCTCTCTTGGGGAGGCTGTCGGACATGGGAGGAAAGCTATGCACGACACAGCTGCCACCTGGGCTGAGCACCATCGCAACAGGGCTGGAGAAGTCCAACGTTCCTCACAACTAAAAAGGCCACTGCGAATCCCCACCTTCCAGCTCTCGCCTTTGCTCTAATGGAAGCAGCAAGCAGCTGCAGAAACTAGCATTGCTTCGAATCAATGGAACTAGCCTTGGGACTAATGGATATCGGGGGAATGGTGGTGGGGTTTGGTTCAGCTCCCTGCAACAACAAATGGGGAAGCTTATCCTTGGACTTCCATTCCATGTGGAATTTCTGATCTAGAGACTCCCAAACTCTGGTGCATCAGGCCCTCCCTGCCTCCCAAACCCAAATAAAACATCTTCAAAAGCATTAATATAAGGAACCTCTTCGGCTGCTCAGGTTACATTCCAGAGCAGCTGCCAAATGCTAAATAAAATTCTTTGCTACTCCACTTTCTTCAGGAAGGAGATCTTTGTATAATGGAAGAGCAGTACAAAGCTTGCCCAGAACTGTTCCTACTGAGGAATGAATCATATTGGGAGAGTTGCAGATTGACTCCAATCCTCTCTACAGGACAGTTCATAAACAGTACTAACAGAAGCAGGCAATTAGAATTCATAATATGTCACAGCCATATAAGTCCATGGCCCACAGTGTGATGTAAACCTGCAAAGATGAGAGAGAGCATCCCCTCCAGCAAAGCAGCTTTGCATCATTTTCTTATGGGTTTCAGTCTGCCCTCAGCAGACCTGAATTAAGTTTGGCATGGGGATTTTGCCAGATGCAGCCCTTTTAGTTGAGAGTAATTAATCCAGAATAACTACCATGCCCTGATTTCGTACCAACCAGTCAATTTATGAACTTAAAAGAATAGGAAAAATCCATCCTTTTACCACTTATTCACTGCCCCAGTTTGTAAGTATGGAACAGCGGCTCAAAAAAGGAAAAAGGAAAAAAAGAGTGTGTTGGGGCAATTAAGTGACTAACAGCACACAACCCTACACACACATACTCATGCATAGGTTCCATGGAATTTGATGGGATTTGCACATACATAATTATACAGCCAGACTGAGTGAGGAGTGGAATGGTTATCCTGATGGTAATGTTTTGATTTTTAAATGTTCAGGATTCTTTATTTGTATTTCCCCCCCCCCAGAAGAGAGAGAGAACCCCACCTCCGCCAACATGACTACTTTCTTTATGCAACTAGGGCACACACTGAATAATATTGCTCAGTATTTTGGGCTGGGCTGGGCGGGGTTGGGGGTCTGTTTTTACTATGGCCGCTTAACTGGTCTGCTTGATTCAGCAGCTACAGTTTCTGCAGAGCTCTGTGGGTGTAGAAGCTCTACTAAGCCTTGGGGTGCGGCTCAATACATTTTGCATCCTCCAGGTACTAAATGATGTTTTTTGATGAAGCTACTGGTAGCTTTGGTAGCTACTACTGCAGGTATTTCAGTTTCTTCCAGTTCCAAATTTCCAAAAGGTTAGGAAGAAGAGGCAACTCTTGTGTGTATGAATGCACACACACCTGACTCTCCAACCCAGCTTCATCAATATATTTTATTTTTAGTTCAAGACAACAAAACAAAATTCCCTAGAGAGACAGTGTTGACTCCCATCTGGCTACTGGGGGAACAACAGTCTCTTCTCTGCTTCACTCTGTCCCAGTCTGTTTAATGCTTCCGACACTGGCTGTCCATTAGTATTGTTTCAGTGGGGAGGATGCTGGCTTGCCGGGTAGGGTTAAAAGTACAGGTGCCACTTCTGCTAACTGCAGCGAGCAAGTCAGACCTGTGGGCAGGTTTTGTTCATGTAAATGACATGCCAACGTGTTTCGGTGGAAAGTGAGAAAGCATCAAAGCCTTATTTGGAAACCAAACCTACTGTGAAGAATTGGGTGTGAATTAGATTGGCTTATGTGCCAGCATAGTCAAATGCACGCTGACCTGCTCTGATTCAAATTGACTGCTTTGCTATAAACCAGCTCTGATCATGCTTAGCATTTCAAGTACTGGTGTAGAGCCAGCCCTTATCATGCTTAAGAGTATGAAATCAATGGTTAGTTAGGACTGTCTGGACCAAAGCTACTATGATTCAGTTTGAGTTTATTCTTCTGAAAAATTAGACTAAGAATGACATACCCCACAGTCATCTGGTCTAACCCCCTGCAATGCAGGAATCTTTTGCCCAACATGGGGCTCGAACCCCCAACTCTTGAGATTAAGAGTCTCATATTCTGCCAACTGAGCTATCCTTTGGTCTTTCTGGGGATGAACAAGTTAACAAACGTATTTGTAAAATGCTACAGAATGTATTCCTTATTACTAATTTCAGTGATAACATGCTCCAAGCAGTGTTCTTCCACCTCTGGTTCCCCACTAGATGCTGTTGGACTCTTAGCCAATGGTTAAAGCCCTAAACGGCCTCGGTCCTGTATACCTGAAGGAGCGTCTCCACCCCCATCGTTCAGCCCGGACACTGAGATCCAGCGCCGAGGGCCTTCTGGCGGTTCCCTCATTGCGAGAAGTGAGGCTACAGGGAACCAGACAGAGGGCTTTCTCGGTAGTGGCGCCCGACCTGTGGAACGCCCTCCCATCAGATGTCAAAGAGATAAATAATTACCTGACATTCAGAAGACATCTTAAGGCAGCCCTGTTCAGGGAAGTTTTTAATGTGTAACGCTGTACTGTTTTTAACACTGATTAGGAGCCGCCCAGAGTGGCTGGGGAAACTCAGCCAGATGGGCGGGGTATAAATAATAAATTATTATTATTAGGGACAATTAGCATTGTAGTCCAAAAATGTTTAGGGACCCAAGGTTGGAAAATACTGCTCTAGTGGACCATGGGCACCAGCCTGCACAGGTTGCTGGTAGAAAGAAGAGAATTCTTTCACAAGACACCTCTCCCAGTCAAGTTATCCATGAATGATGGCAGGACATATGCATCCTACTGTTCCCTCTATTTCAACTTCAGTAAGGCAGGGTCTTCATAATTTCAGATTGCAACAAAAAACAGAGGAGAAATATGTACTTGGTGGCAACGTCTTAGGGACAAGGAGTTTGGAGAGGACTTTGATCATTCCAATGATGTGTCAACTTCTCTTTCAGGGTTTAGAGAACATGAGGAAAATTCTACTTGATCACACTAAGAGTTCTAAAAGAGAACTCAGACATATGTTTTTGGGAAGCTCAGAAGCAACAATCCTCAGTCCCATTGCTTAACTCCAGCACTGGGTATTCAGAGGTGTAATGCTATCATGACTAAATAGCCATTGATAGATTATTGACTTGTCTTTATCCTAAGTAAATTCATTCTCTAAGTGCCTAACCTTATACAGCCAAAACGGCACCATCCACAAACAACAGTGAGGTATCAGCAGACTTGGAGGTTTTTAGATGTTATCTGCCCAGTCCTGTGGAACGCTCTCCCAACAGAGATTCAGCAGGCATCTTCCAACTTTTAAGCACCTGCTGAAAATTTTTCTTTTCTGCCAGGCCTATCAAGGCGATTAAGAGTACTTCCACAACTGTTATAGATGCCTGTTTTTAACATGTTAATGTTTTTATTCTATGATATTATGTTTCCTGTTTCTATTCTGTAAATTGCTTTGATATTTTTACAATAAAGTGGTATATATTTCTTATAAATAAATAAATAAATAAATAAATAAATAAAGTGGTATATATTTCTTATAAATATAATTTCTTATAAATAGCCCAGTGCAAACTGCACATTCTCAATTCCCATGGAATACTGACTGTTGGTGTGGGGGGATGGAACTGGATATTTGAGAGAATGTCATGGCTGGCTGGTTGCTGCCCTATTTGTTCCACTCCACGCTGCAACACTTTGTTGAAATTCCCATGTGTCCCTTTTAAGAAAGCTAACTCTGCCAGCTTAAGAAGATAGCTCAGTGGAGCAAATCCATGTATTGTTTCTAAAACTAGTTATGGATAGTAGACCCCAAGGAGTCCTGTCCCCACCAACCCCACCCCACCTTTTCAACTTTACTGAGCGGCAGCTGAATAGGAAACAAGAAGAAGTTGCTGGAAATTCACTAGCCTCTTTCATTGGCCTGTACTGGCTATATCTTGAGTTCACAGCATTGGACGCAGAACTCCCAACATCTCCTCCTCCTAAAACTCACAAGGTTTCAGTTCAGACACTCACACAAAGGGGAGCATGTGTTCCACTCCAGCCACCAAGTGTCAATACACCTAAGGATACTCTCAGATGATGCTTCCCACAAAAGCCTGGCTCCAGAATCTTCTTACCTTTCTTGACCTTCTTCTCCTCTTCCCCTTCTCCAGCACCCAGTAGAGTAAAAATGATTCCAGTTTGTGAGTTGATACCCACAGCCGAGACCATCATTCGACCAGAGCCCTCCATCACATGAGTCCCTGTTGAAAAGACAAGGCAAAATGTGGAGAAAGGCAACCAGGAGGAATGGAGAAAGCACAATGAATTCTGCGAGAAAGTGCAGAGAAAAATAGAAGATGGAGCCTCATTTCTAGGCTCACTTGCGATTTCCAGAGCTTCATGTGTGCGCTGGCATCACCATTCATTTCATGTGTGCACTGGCTTCTCCATTCATTTCAATGAAAGGGGCAGAAAAGCATACGCAAATAAGTGCATGCACAGAGTTGGCCTCTCTGCTAAGAAGGAATGGGGAAGCTCTTTCAGATGTGAACTCCATGAGCTAATGAGAGCCCACATGCCCACAACAGATAGCTGGATAAGGGCAACTCAGTTCCTGAGCTACCCTTGCTTTTTCCTTCCATAGATTCCCATGCAGAAGAAAGGCATCGGGGATGTTATGCAGAGTGAATGATTTTGTTGGGCTACGAATGGAGCGTCATACTCCAGCACACATCACCATGTGCTTACTGAGAATGAAACAGGAGGAAGAAGCCTGTCATGCTGGCAGTTCAAAGTGTGCATGTTCCTCCAGCAGAGGATCAATCTTTAGGCCTGTCAACATAGCACCTCATTGCTCAGAGTGAAAGAGGATAATCCTGTCTATAACATCCTAGAGCATCACAACATAACTTCTCTACCACAGAAAAGCTTATGGAATCTCCACTAAGGATGGCCGGCAGGGCATGGCTATAATTACAAGCAGATGCCCCCAGGATAAAAAGAACTCGAACACAACACCAAATGGGCTGCAGTTCAACTTATTGTCCCTAATGTATACCAGGATCCGAGTTGGCAATCATGACAGACTTACCAGAAAGCAGCATGGGGTCTTTTTCCAGAGATTTCTTCACTTGGTCTGACTCCCCAGTCAGAGAGCTCTCATCAATTTTCAGATCATTGCCTTGGATCAGGATCCCGTCTGCTGGCAACAAATCACCTGGAAGAAGCAAAAATCAACATACTCTCAAGAGTTTTCAGCTATTCTCCACCAAACCTGAAGCGACTCCATTTTCACTAATTTCTGAGATCCATTTAGAATCTTGAAAGGGGAGAAATACCAAACATTTCTACAGAAAGACAGGTTATGGGGCTGGTGCTTGCAGGAAAGAAAGTTCAGAACAGATATAGACAGTATGCGGGTTTTCAGGCAGGCTAATAACTGGGATGCATTAATATGAATCTGAAGGAATCTGATGTTTTCATCTTCAACCTTATTTTTTGGCTCAGAAATCTTATTTGCACAACTACTGAATACCCATGAGTGGCCTCAGTGCTGGGTTCTTCATACTACACAGCCGTTCCCCTCCTCACTTCTTTCTAGAAATGCCCATCTTCCAACTCTGTTGGTCAGAAATAGCAGGGAGAGTTAAGGAGAAAGAGGGCTTTTTTGGTGTATTATTGGAAGATGGGCATTTCTCTGACCAACTCTACAATACACCAAAAATCCATTAGCCCTCTTTCTCCTTAACTTACTGTTAGATTCCCCATCCCTGCCGTTTGCCCATAATATCTTCCCACATCATTTTTCACCTCCTACACCATACCAACACAACACTGCCCCAGCTGCTCTCATAACTTTCAGGCCTATCACACCCACCTCTATCCTCGCAAATGAAGTTCTCTGATGGATAAGAGACATTTCCACTGCCAGTGCAGAACATTCACATAGCTCAGGGATAATAACGAATGACAAAAACACCGTGACATATGGAAAGAAGGAGCAGATTGTCCGGCCAGTTACCGTATTTCACTCACCATACTTGATCTGAGCAATATCCCCCACCACAATCTCAGCCACGGGGATTTGGATAACCTGCCCCTTCCGGATGACCGTGAACTTCTGTTCCTGTTCGATCCGACTCTGGAGGCCCCGGAACTGCTTCTCTTTGCTCCAGTCATTGAAGGCCGTGACCAGCACCACAATAAAGACCGAGAAGAGGATGGCTGCCCCTTCAATCCATCCAGCTTGAGCCTCACCTTCATCCTCTACACCAGCTGCTGCTTGCCCACACACTGCCATGGGATGACAGAGAGAGAGAGAGAAAGAGAATGTTTTCAGTAACAAACTTACTTTTACAGCCACTATCTGCCAGTTGCCCTTCACAAAAAACCATAAAACAGAATTGTTGTTTGTGACACTAGCATAATACTTGCTACCTGCCCATATTATGATGAGCAGGTAGTGAGACAAAGGAAGTAATAATGTTCTCCAAACCATTAATACAAAATAAGGAAGGAACTAGTCTGGGGTTTTTTTGTAACGATTGTTCTTGGTGAGTCACTTTGAAAGCAGAGGAAGGCACATTGCACTAGAAGCTCAGAATGACAAAGGGTCGAAAAGGGAGGAATTATTTTTATCCACATAATAAAGGTCACTACATAGCATATTAACACATTTTCAAAAGCATAAGTCTAAAACCCTCTACACACTGACCCAAAGTGAATCCTGCTGGAGACAGCAGGACTTACTTCTGAGGGAAAATGTGTTAAGATTGGGCCTGGAGCCTTGTAGCTGGAGAGTGGCAAGGAAAGTCTGTGCACAGTTGATGGAAAACTCCTATTCATTGAAGGAGACATGTTCAGGGACAGCCCATTCACAAGGCATTCAATGTCTTGATGACACTGACCAAGGACATTTAAGAAACATAAAATAACAAAAGTACCACTTGCTCTTTTCCCACTGTCATTCCGGCCCTATTTATTGCCCTTTACTCAGCTATTCCAAACCACCTTGGCTCACAGGTTCAACATTACTACATCTCTGAAAGCTCATACCCATACAAAACCATTAGGAAAAATGGTTTCCTCTCTTGGTTTGACTTGTTACCCCACAAAGCTGTCCCACCCCCAAATTCAGGGGAAACAAGGAAAAGTCCACAAACCAAAGCAAACTGTCAGAAGGTACCACAATGGTTCTCTCTGACCCCCCAAACCCCAAAGGCATCTCCCATACACACCTTAACTTCTTTCCTCTCCATCCTTCCCATCTTAGGGAAGCAGTAAACAACTGTGCCTAGTATCCTAGATCATGAAGACTGTAATTTCCATGCAGCTGAAAATATGTGAAGGGTCTCAGATGAAAACCTTTGGTGGAATTCAGTGTCATGTTGATACAATTGTGCCACCAGCACAAGCATTTCTGCTTGGCCAATGTGGTGATCTCCCCATCCCACACCCACCCACACTGTTCTAGGGGTTCTCCTGACCCCCTTACAGCAGATTTGGGAGAGGTGTGGGCTGTCTGGGAGGGACACCCTCTTGTGCTACCAGGAATCTCTGTGCTGGCTTCCACTAGCCCACCATATTGCTTAAATCCAGCCCTCTGTGTTTGCAATCACTTCAGATGTGAAGGCTCTATCATTAATGATTACCTGTTTGTAGGAGCGGATCACTTGATGTTGCTATCACCAAGTAATGAATACGCAAGCATGAGCCAGCCCCTGGGAACTTAAAGTTGGAAGGCACTACTGAGCTATCAGGTTTAGCATCTGCCTGCAAGGCAGAACCAGAAGTGGTTGTGGTTCTTTGAAACTCCCTAAGATACTTGTTAGCAATCCGCTTCTTTTGGGATGCAGGATGAGAGCCATTCTTGTTTAGACAAGGTTTTTTAATATCCCTTAGGACTCAGGTTTTAGCTGGTTTATCTAATGCTTTTATGTTTATTACTGTTTTATGTGTATTCTACCATGTTGGAAGCTACCCTAATTTTAAAATGGGTGAGATACAAATAAAAATAAAATCAAGTTACCCATATGTCAGAAGCAGTGCCAAAAGATGACAGCAGGTGCCTGCAAAGTGGATGGCTCTAGATAATTCAGGCAAGTACCCAGATGTTATAGGGTGGGGCAGAAACCTCCCCAGGGCCACCAGCTAATCCAGTTTGGGAAAGATTTTTTCCCCCCAAGCCCAAATATGGCTCACAGCAATTACACTGTGTATACGTCTGCAACCACACTGGAAAAATCTGGGAATATTTTATTTATTTAGTTGTTGTTTTACTCCTTTCCACTTAAAGTAGCACTCATAGCAGCTTACATTTAAAATTGCAATATAAAACCCTTCAAACTAAATAAAAACAATAGCCTGACCCAGCTCAGCCCAAATGCAACAGCTGTAACACCAGACGATACCAAAAATGGGTGAAGAGGACAGTGTTTGCTGACATATAAAAGAAATTGATGATGGTGACAGGTGAATTTGTCTAGGAAGGTAATTGCACCTCTGGAGCGTCACTACCCAAAACTGCTTTCAGGTGGCACTGTTTACAATGGCTTTCGCTAATTAAACAGAATTAATTTTGAGTGTGTTTATTGTGCACAGGAGCCACCTAAAAATAATGCCATCTGAGAAAAGAGCCTGACTATAATCATGGTTGTGTGAAATTTGACTCCCTGCAGGTTCAACATGCAAGAACAGAACGTGGAATGTAGCACAGAATTTGGAATCTTGGGAACTTTCAAGGGGAGGATTAAGGAAGAATACTATGAAATGTATGAAGCCTCTACTCCTGCAATTTGGCATCATCACAAAATGGCCCACAGCAGTATTTCATGTACGTACGTATGTACGTACACGCACACACACAGAGCTTCTGATCTCACTGTTTTCTTTAGTGCTGACATTATCAAAACCAGCACTGCATTTTAAAAATCACAGGACTTAGACCGGGCTGCTAAGAACAGCCTGCTTTAGTTAGCAATTTTTTAGGGGAAATATTTAAATTTTATTTATTTATAAAATTATTTATATAGACCACACTGTATTGTAAAAATAGTAGGCCCTTAGCCAGGGTCTTGTTAGTCTGTTAGAAACACATACATCAAAATGGCCTTGATCTCAGTTTTCAGGAAACAAAACAGATGAGAGCTAGTCAAAATACCTGTCACTGTTCTGTAACCTTTCTGCAGGCCACCTGAATAGAGCTTGCAGGCCACCATCTGAAAACCTTTGTTCATCAGAGCTCTGTTGATGTGCAGCCCTTTTGCTTCTCCATTGTTATGTAAGGAGGAAAATTGGACTAATCTTTACTGGAAACCATGCAGCATGCAGAAGAGGAGAGAATTATTACTATATTCCCCAAACTGCAGAGATAATATCTTTCTAGACAACAAAAAGACGTCCTCTGATCAACTTGCTTTTATCCATGAGCCTGATGGATGTTGCTAAAGGCTTAGCGTAAAGCTTTTTGAAATGTCCATGGAGGTTCGTCCACACAGCAGGCTGTAGCTGACGCAATTATAAACACATTAGCTGGTAAAGGTACCGTAAGCTCTATAAAAAGAGCAGCTTGCTGAGCAGCAAGGGCCACACTGCAAATTCACAGTAAGCTGTGGGCTACATCTAGTTTTCAGATTTTATTTGTGTGGAATGTGAATGGGGGTCATAATCTTGCAGCAGAAGAACCACTTAAAATTGTGGGGTTCTTGGTCCCATCCCGCTTAGTGGGGCATATTACATGATAATTTCTACAGGAGTGTAGATGTCTGTTGCACGTTAAAGATGAACAAATTTCACTGTGGCATAAGCGCTCATGAATGGCTCAAGTAATGTCAATGGTGGAGTTAAATGGAACAGAATGCAACAGCAGAGCCTGTGACAATTCTGTTAGAGCTTACATGCAGGCCACTTACATGCCACTTCACATCAGTAGTAACTGACCAACCATATTAGTGCAGTTGAGGAAAGAAGCAATTCAACTACAGCTTATCAGTGTGGTTCCATACACACCTATTTAGGAGATATCTCCATTGCATTCAGAGAAACCTACTTCCAGGTGAGTCTAAATGGATGCTAACTAAACCCAGTGGCCTTTCATAGCAGTAGTGATGAGCAACCTTCTTCCTTGTGAACCTGCCCATATACTGAAGCCATCATCAGGGACCAGGGGCAAGGTGCTTCTACTCTCTGAAATTAGGTGGATGTCTTGGTGGAAATTAGGTGGAAGCCTTCTTGGCTGAAGCACCTAGCCCTCCCACCCCAGGGAGACTCACTTGGCAACCACTCCTATGTCTTCATGGTGCCAGGTAAAGATAAATTCAATCGAATTGCGATCTAAATTGGCTTTATTCTGCCTCCATGATACTCTTGTGTGTTTTAATCATGCCTCTGCTATCTTAATATGTTTGGTATGTTGTTTTGATATGGTTTTAATTACCTGTTTGCTGCCCTGAGAGTATATTGCTGAAGGGCACAGCAGACATATTAAAGAAAGTAAAAAATATGTAAATCTTCAGAGAGAGAAAAATCCTGTGCTAAATTTTGTATCCAGAGGAGCAGAATGCTACAACCTCTTCATATGGGTGCATATATGTAAGTTCAACAAATATGCACATAGTTGCTTCTTTGTGTTATTTAATCTTCTTGTGCTGGTCATTAGCAGCAAAGAAATCTGCAATTAACTGAAGCCCTGCCACTTGCTCATTCAAATCCTACACATCTGAAGTTTCATTAGGCACTGCCCACATACTTTCATTCAAGCCTATTTACACAGTCATAAAATCTAAAAAAAAAATAAGCTTTTATTTTAAAAAAGAAAAAATGAATTCTAGGTCCAGTACCAAATTATGTGCATGTGCTGAAGCATGGAATAAACAGCAACCTCTCCCATAGCAAATCTCATGTCTAAAAGCATTGTGGGAGAAATGATCATACTCAAATCTACTGGAGCATTGGTTATCCCATGAATTTGAGAGTGGCGAACAGATGGAATGTACAATCCCCTCCCACATGAAGTCATGGGAGTGATTTGTGGGAGCAATCTAGAGTAGACTTCTCTCAGCTGGTGCCCTTTAGGTATTTAAACTACAACTCCCATCAACCCCTATCTGCATGGCCAAGAATGATGGGAGACTGCAGGCAGGTTAAGACCAAGACATGCGAATATGACAAATAACTTCTGGTGGGTTCCAAGTTGGAGAAGAACGAGTTAATGGATGTTCTGTGAATTTAATATATATTCATTTATTCAAACAATTTATATATCCCTTAATGGCAATAGTCTCTAAATGGCTTACAAAGATGCAATGCAAAAAATAAAAATCAGTTAAAACTATAAGATCAGACGTCAATAAAAATGCCTGCTTGGATGATGATGATTTAAAAACCATTAGGCTCTGGAAGTTAAGCAGAGAGTGGCCTGTTTGACCTCAGCTGGAAGGCAGTTCCATAAAATAGAGCCCACATTACTAAATGCATGGCTCCTAGTGGGTACGAGTCGTGTACCTGAGCCACAGGAACAACTAACACAGACTCACCTGAAGTCCTCAGTGATCAGGCAGGGATATAAGGGATTTAACAACTTATGAGAGACTTAACAGAAAAAGCATTTTCATTCCCTTCCCCTATATCCATATGCCAATAAAATATGTCTCTTTATTCTCTCTGGAATTAATTTTTAGATCCCATATAAGATATGTTAATATATAATTTAACACTTCCCTAATTCAATTTTAATAACAGGGCACAATCAGCTACTTTACTGAGGGGCTTTGGAATGCCTTAGGGCTCAGAGATCACTGGATAGAAGGCCCTAAATTAAGAAGTACAGCTGAAAAAGTGGCACATTTTCGGCAATAAATCTAAAGCGCTGTCACAAATTGATCTTTCAATAAGAGACATTTAAGAGCAAATTGATAAGCTAGACAGCAATAAGTCACACAGAACAGATGGTATTCACTCAAAAGTACCAGAGATCAGAACAATGACATTACAAAAACTGCTAACTGTATAAAATCAGTTTATGTGGCAGAGGTATAGAAGGCAGCCATTGTAATGCTGCATTCTATGTGTGTGTCATAAAGGCTATAAAGTTGTTTGTGGAACTGTAGGACAGTGAGTCACTTTAGTCCCAGAAAAATCAGTGAAAATTGTAGTAGTCAGAAGAGAATTGGTATAGTCCACCCACGGGATGACCTTATAGAGCAGCCACATTAAAAACAGCTCCTGCACAGCCCTGCTAAAAGCACATTTAAGATCAAGACTCAAGATATGCCTTAGGCGAGGACTAAGGCCTGTAAAAATACACAGGGGCCAGGATTCAGGACACAGGGCCAAAGGGAACACCAACCAAGTGCTGAACAGGATACGGGCCCAGAGAGGAACTTAAGCCAGCACTCAGGCTCTAAGAGATAAAAGACTCAAGGAGAAACTAAGACACATTTGACAAGATGGAAATCGCTGGAAGACTCCTCAAGTGCCCAGGTGAACACCAAAGCTTTTGAGCAGCTCCAAAGAAAAATGGTTTTCAAGGAAGGGCAAGTAGGAATATCCTTCAAGGCACAGCTTCCTGGAGCTAGATAAGGACAGGAGAAGGAAGACAGCACATGAAAAGATGAAGAACTGAGGGCAGGAGAAATAATCTGGATCCATGGACAATAATTGCGAGAGATGTGTGCGGTGTCTGTCTGTCTTAGTGAATCAGGCTATAATCTGGGATAGCCAAGCATAAATGGAAGTTCTCCAGGACTGAGCTTTGGACCTGGAAACACCATGGATCCTCTGGAATCTCCCCATGCTATTACCCAACTCCTAATACTTCCTCATCACTGCCCTTCTCCCTTGTCTTCTTCCCTCCCGGGCAAACCATTTTTCCAGGCTGAGAGAGGGCAGCTTAATTTATGTTGCTAAGCAACTACCAATGACAAATGGTTAGATCAGCTGCTTGACAGTTCTTGACCACTATGGGGTGTGTGTCTACAGTAAATATCCTGCTTTCTAATGTGATGGCCCTGTGGAAGTTGCTACACTCAAGACAAGCAAGATGACCTCCTCAAAATATTATGACCCGGGACACGGCCTGGAACACGGCAATAAGAAACAGCAACATGGGCAGCAGGATAAATTCTAGGGAAGAGACATTGTGCCTATCACTGTCACTACAGCTTCTTAGTGAAGGACCTTCTGGACTGACTCCTCCCAGGGTGGCCATTGGTTCCTCTTGGACAGGAAAGAGTGTAAGAGAGCTTCCTGTTTCGGTGCAACTTTGCTCTGGTGTGTTATGAATTTCTGGCCTTCAGTCCTGCTTTCTGGTTTGCCCTCTCTCATCCCAATTGCTCTTCAGTCTGGACTCCCAGTTCCTGACTCACTCCAAATGTCTGCCCACGGCCCAGCCACGTCTAGTCATGTCACAAACTGTGACACTCACCTGGCAAGTGAGGGGAACATATTTCTAGCATTGCAGGCATTGTAAATGATGCTGTAGGATGATAAGGATAGACTGAATGGAACGATTTTACAAAAAAACCCCAAAATGACTTGGCAATGAAATGCCAAATGAAATTCAGTGCAATGAGTGCAAAGTAATG
Organism: Podarcis vaucheri; assembly: GCF_965113315.1. Classification (NCBI taxonomy): domain Eukaryota; kingdom Metazoa; phylum Chordata; class Lepidosauria; order Squamata; family Lacertidae; genus Podarcis; species Podarcis vaucheri. Next base: position 64,230,567 of record NC_138764.1, on the reverse strand, counting down.
CTCACTGGAAACAACTATTTAATGTAAGCATAGAATGTCGAGCTCTAAATCACCACTCAGAAAACAGATTTTGGAGTCATTTTTCATTGCTGAAATAAACAATGCACCACTGTAGCCATGAAGGTAAACCAAGAGGTTAGAAACTATTAAGGGGAAAAGAAAGGATGTGGGGAGAGAACAACACAAGAAAAAGCTAACAATGCCCATATCAAAAATCATTGCTGCTGTGTGCACAACTTGATTCCATGAGCTGTTCTATTATATCACAGACAAAAAGAAGACAGAATAGAGCTGGAGGGGAGCAAACTGTTGAGAACAGGGAACAAAAAATATCAATGCCAAGGATAATTTCCATTATGAGGAAATCCCTTAAAGTCTTAACAGTACTTGTCCTTTGAGGGATGGCATCACGGATGAAAGTAAGACTATGTAACATCCACAAGGAAAGGGCAGGAAAAGTGAATGAGGAACTTGAATTTTTGTCTGGTCTCTATGATGGTATCTTGCACAGATGGAGATCCATCCCATCATTAGATTTCCCAAGAAAACAAGTAGGGAGCAACTCAATGAAATCAGCCACTACCAGCTTTCATGAAGAATTGTTTTTATGTAATGCACTGTTAATCTATAAAACTCTTGTTCACAGGATTTGTGGAGGCTTTTAGAATAACAGATGAAACAGATGAAAATAAATAAATAAAGGGCTCCTAAAGTGCCAAGGTGATCATCAAAGCTTTAGAGTATCTCCAAAGATAAAAGTTCCAGAGTAGGAATATCATTCAAGGGCTAGATAAGATCCAAACAGGAGAAGCAGAACAAGTGCATGACAAGAAGATTGTTGGCTGCTACCATGACAGTAAGAGTATACAAACTCCCCACTCCCTTAAACCTCAAGCTCTTTCCTGCATTCCATCTAGTCTCTGTCAGTCACAGGACACTGGATTGAATTAATCATTGGTCTTACTCAACGTGGAATTCTTAACTGATGGGTTTTGTAGGAAACAGCCACTGAGAGGAAGGCTAAGTCAAGATGCTGATAGTGCAATAAATACCATTGGATAATGGTACCAACCCACAGGTTAGGAAGAAGAGTCATCACAAGCTAGTCAAAATCAGTAAGTCATGGCTCAGTTATTTCCTAACCAGAGGCTACTAAGGCATAGTTTAGGGCTGGGGGTTGTTGGGAGTTGTGGTCTAAAATATGTGGAGGTCACCAGGTTGGTGAAGGCTGTTTTAGAGTCAGTGGTCAGCACTCACCTAATCCCAATGTATTTATCACCCTTCCTATGCTTTTAAAACATCTTTGCTAATGCTGTTACAAAATTATTTCAAGTAAGAATAATATGTTTTTTCTTACATGCTCTTAATTTTGGACACAGTATGAGTGAACACCAACAAGTACATTTAATGGCTTTCTTCCCACCTTCCCTTATCTCTGTGAATGAGAAATACTCTGCTCGAGAATTGACTAATTACATATCAGATTGACCATAACAGTGTCTCTTCTCTTGTGCTCGAAACTATTCTTGGGCTGTATCTCCTGGGAGGGAGGGAAAGTCTGAGATGAGATAAATTCATGGAGGGCAGGCCCATCAACAGCTCCTAGCCATGATGGCTACTGCTCTACCTCCACTCTCAGATGCAGCATGCTTTTGATTACCAGCTGCTGAGAATCGCAGGTGGGCAGAGAAGCTTATAGGTTTCCCACAGGCTTCTGGTTGGCCACGGTGAGAACCAGATGCTAGGCTAGAGGAGCGGCCTGATCCAGCAGGCTCCTCTTATGTTCTTTCAAGTGTTTCAACTCAGCTGCCCTCCTTCCTTGTTCAATACTGTCAACCATCACAGCCTCCTTACTGTCAGGGAAGTGGTTCAATTTGAACTGTCAGCTTACAGCAGCAATACAGACAACAATGAAGACAGAAACAAGTGATATCTCCTTTCCTTTATGAGAGAATTTGGTGGGGGTGGTATTTCAGCCCCATTTTCTCCATTACAGTTTCCATTTCTCAGCCACTGAATCTCTACCCAAGTCCATAAAATTATTTGGATACCAGCATAACAAAAAGAACTTACAAACAGGATTCCATCTTCTGTTTCTATGCCATTTGGGTAATATTACTGCTTAGGCAGAAATTGCTATAGCATCACTGAAATACCATCTAGCATGTTTACTAGGATTCTGAAATACTGTACAATACAGTGGTACCTCGGGTTAAGTACTTAATTCATTCTAGAGGTCCGTACTTAACCTAAAACTGTTCTTAATCTGAAGCACCACTTTAGCTAATGGGGCCTCCCGCTGCTGCCACGCCGCTGGAGCACGATTTCTGTTCTCATCCTGAACCAAAGTTCTTAACCTGAAGCACTATTTCTGGGTTAGTGGAGTCTGTAACCTGAAGCGTATGTAACCTGAAGCGTATGTAACCTGAGGTACCACTGTATTATAGACAGGAAATTTTAGGGCAGTGGTGGCGCCGGGGGGCGGGGCGGGATCCTGCATCTAAAGCCAAGTACACTGAATTTCATTGCTAAAACTGAATTATTCAGTTGCTGGGACTTGGCCAGGCCAAAGGATGTAACTCTCCTTTGAGAATGTTTTGAAGTGATTAGGAGTAGCTCCTTTAATTGACAGAAGTTTTTGGATCAAGCTGTATGTTATTTGTTCTTTGCAGTTGGCACTGTTAAAAGGGGAAGGTCTAGGGAGCCGAGACTTGTGAGAGGGTAAGCGAGAAAGTGGGCAGGAAAACACAGCCAGGCTGCCAGCTGGGGAATTGGGGGGGGGAGAGAGAGACTATATTGTGATTTATCTCTCAATCAGGTAAGGGAACAAAGAAGGGAGAATATAAAATTAAATGTTCAGCTAGGGAAAATTCAGCACAGATTAACAGTTAACATAGATATACACTCTGTGAAGATCTGGACCCAGCAACACCCAAAACAGTCATTTCTCGAGAGCACAGATTATTAAGTCTATGAAATGAGAAGGATTTGGTTTATCTTACAAGGCAAGTCACTTGTTCTAAGAAATGTGAAGGGTTTACTTTATGTTACAAGGTGAGCCATTCATTGTTTCTAAAACAGAGATGAGGATTCATTGCTTCTAAAGCCATTCGTTGTTTCTAAAGCAGAGATGAGGAATCTGTGGCCCAGCTCCCACCATCCCTGATTTTGTGGCTGTGCTGTGGATAATGGGAGTTGGGAGCCCGACAACATCCAAAAGGCCACAGGTTCCCTGTTCTAAAGCAATGGCCCACATGGTGGGAAGATTATATCCCACTTGGGAAGGTGCCCAGTTTGCAGCTCTAGGGCAACACAGATTTGGCATTCCCCTACCTCGACACAGCTGGTCTCCTGTTCTAGTGGAATCTTACACAATGGAGCAGAGGGGCAAGAAAAGCAGGTGGACAGACTGCTGTGACAACCGGATAGGAGTGGTGAACCTGCTGAATGGCTTCATGCCTTGAAGCATCTATTGTCATTATTAGCAGTAGCATAGAATAATAGAATTCATGGAATCAGAGTTGGACAGGTCCCACGGGCCACCTAGTCCAAGCCACTGTAATGCAGGAATCACTACTAAAGAATCCCTGACAGATTCCCTGTAGTAATAGTATTTACAGGCAACTCCTGGTTTAGGTTTGTCTAAATGATGTGCGATTGCACATGCATGCAGAGTGCTGTACTCAGAAGTAGCCCCCAAACGTCATAAAGACATCATGAAAGGGGGTGGAATGGGGCAGAGTAGGGCATGAATATTGCCTGTATCAGATTTCTTAGTTATTTGTTATGCAAAAGGTCTCAAAGCAACTAACAACACATTTCGAAACCTAAACATAGATTCCTTATAGCATTATACAAACACACTACCAACCATTCATTAGAATATATACTACCTCTCCCCACTACACCCCTCCCTCCCCAAAGGTCTGCCATTTCCCCACAGGGTCTCCCCCATGCTGCCCTGGGAGCCAAGCTACATAAACAGAGAAAGTCCAGTTACTTACTTTCATTATCGCCACCAGGAGGGTGATAGAAAGACAAGCCCAGGGAGATTATGGCTGCAATTTCCAAGATGATTAACGTGACATCCTGAAGTGCTTCCCAGACTAACTGCAGGAAAGTTTTGGCCTTTTTGGGTGGGATGAAGTTCTGGCCAAATGCTTGCCTTCTTTTTTCCAGATCTGCGGGGTTCCCAGAGAGGCCTGCGAGAAAGAGGGTGTGTGGAAGAGAGAGCAAATTAAAAGGGAGTATCAAAAAGCACGATTTCTTTGAACCCACTCTTTATGCCCACTTTCCTTCATCTTCCACAGGTTCCATTATGTATATTACAAAGTACTTCCCACCCTGCGAACAGTAGAACTCTCCTGCGGTAGATGTTTGAAATAAATATTGCAAACACGAAGTTGCTATGTCAAAGAGAATGAATGAGAGGTGGAGAACCACTTGCAGCTCAAGGGCAGGATTCCCTTCTGGAGAACACAAGCCAGCAGTGGGCGGAGCAAGAAATGTAAAGGTTACCTTTTTATCATAGGTGAATTTGCACTCACACACTCCTCTCTATCCTCCATCCAGACTGTGTAACACTACTTTATTTAACAAAATTAACACATCACTTGGCTTAATAAAACCTCTAAGCTGCTTACAAGAAATATAAACCTTATCAGCAAAGAACAGTTAAAAACAAGTACTGAAAAATATTTAAGAGATAATTAAAAATAACAGTAAAAGATAAACACATGTGAACATCTATATATCGGGATAGGCTTGCCTAAACAAAAATGTTTTGAGCAGGTGCAGAAAAGAGTACAGTGAAGGCATCTGGCTGATGTCAATAGGCAGGGAGTTCCGAAGTGCTGTCACCCTAGAAGACTGATTTCTAACAGCTGCAAAGTTCAAGGACACATTCCAGCCAGGCAAAAACTTTCAGGGTGCAAAGCAGGGCCAATCAGGGGTCTGGCCTAGGCAGAATTCTGAGGGTCATACGAAGGCCCCAGACATTTCAGCTCCCCACCCCTGCTCAAGACATGTTACAGTCTTGGAGAACTTTGGCATCCCAAGAATAAAATACTTGGTATTTATTATCACGCAGGCATGGAATCAAATATTTTCTGTGAAAATCCAGAGTACCTCCACACACATCCCCTCATCTGCTCACTTTAACTGACAGTGTACTTAACACACCCACCCACATTGAAAAAGAAAAAAGACAGCTGCACAGATTGGTAGTGATTGCTACACCTGTCTTTTGGGTGTCTTTCTTACAGCTGTTTAAAACCACATCCTGCTCCACAGGAGTTCAGGAGAGGGAGAGGAAGATCTACATTTTTTTTTTAAAAGAAAACTTTGTACAGAATACAGAAGGAATAGGAGGATTAGTAATTAGGCAAGGCCAAAAATTCAAATTACTCTGCATAAGTTAATCACATAATTGGGATTTTTGAAATGTTAAGTGTACAGAATCCCATTTTAAATGCAAGACAACCAGGGTCCACTTCCCAGATAACAATGTGCATTCGGCTGATCAAAGCAGCAACATAGGAAGGGGCTTAGCTATTGTCTCGCTTGTGGCAAGTATCCAAAAGATGTTGACCACACAGGTCAACAACCCATCCATCCCGCATTAGGATTTTCATCAAAGAAGTTATTTTCACATGCATTCTAGGAACAGAAATATCTGCAAAATAAGAAGAGGCCTTGAAACCCATTCCCACCAATCAGATGGTACTATTTTGCCCAAGCTCTTGCTGCTCCTCAGAAACAAAGGAGGAAAGCCAGTTGAGGCTGCATGGCAGCTCTCACTTGAAGAGAGCAAGGTGTCAAGGATGCCGGTGTTCCCACCACCCACCCAAAACAGATTTTCCTGACGCCCAGATAGTGGGGCGTGAAATACCAAACAGGAGCAGAAGGAGCCCTGTGATCTCGCATGACTAGCTTTGCTCAAATATCAGGTCGGAGGGTTCACTCTGCAATCTACCAGGGTGATCTGGGGAAAGGTGGGAAGCCAGCAAGTGAGGTGAACTCATTTCACGGTTGCCAATTCCAAGGCAGGCTATTGGGTGTGTGTGTGGGGGGGAGACATTCTTGGCACACAATAGAAGAAAGCGGGATTCAAGTAGGAATGGGAAGACTCTCATCTCTTCTCCACTTCAAGTCTATGACCATGTTGGTCAAACACCCCATCTTATGAATTCTTAAAGAGTCTGGCTCCTGCTACCTTTTACATGGACCAGCTAATTAGAAATTAAACCTGAGCTGACTATGCATTGAACAGTGTCTCTCTGCTGCATGGCTGTCTTAAGCATATGCAGCGCTGGGGTGCAAAGATCTGCCCGGTGCCCCCCAGTTGCCCAGTTCCAGGCGCGCAGGAGGGCAGAGCCAGCTGGCCACCTCAGCGTCTCACTGGCTCGGTTGCCCTCGAACTCGTGGCACAGAGCCACCCACAGCAGAAGAGCCCACCACGGTGCTCCGACAGATGGGCAGGCTCTTCCCCGAACTCAACTCTTGGGCCCCGGACTATCGGCCTGGTGCCCCTGAGAGCCCAGAGCCCGGGTTTCCCACACCCCTAGCACCTATGGGTAAGACGGCCCTGCTCTGCTGCAACTGGGGACAGGAGTAGCAGTGTTGTCTGCTGGAGGACTGGGCTTCCTGAATTAGCTGGGTGGGTGGGATGGAATAGCCAGCCCCTGAGATCTCTTTCAGCTCTGTGATGGCAGCTGCCAGTGCTGTGCCACTGCCTCAGCTTTAGGGGTTAAAAGGAATCACAAGGCTGTTGGGGGCATCGTATAAATATAACAAGTGTGGAGGGATTTTTCCGTTTGAAGAGGCACATTTTGCCATTTTTAAACCGAGAAGTGACCTGATAATGCGTTTCTTTTCACAAGTGCCTACTATATTTCAAAATAAAATATTCTTTCTGACACATTATTTCTCTCTCTCTCTCTCTCTCTCTCTCTCACACACACACACACACACACAGTCAGCTTACACATTTATTTCTGGATCAAACTGGACACACTAATAAATATATCCTTGAATATATTAATATATATTCTTTTTTTGTTATTATTACGAAATGAACAGCACCTGTGCCACTGTCCCCCTCCTAGATTGGAATTCTGGGCTGCAGATTCCCCCCCTTCCCCACAAACTCTTCACACATCAGTGGGAATTTCAAATCCCCAGAATAATTCATGCCCTGCAAGCACAGATACCAAACAATCTGCGGGGGGCAGGGAATGAACCCCACTGCTGGAGCTAAGCACCTTATAATAATAATTTTTATTACCATAGAGCCTAACATGAAACATCCAATTCCTTTTACGACTAAAGGTGTTTACCAGGGTAGTTATAGCAGATATGAACCAAGTGGCAAAACAGCCTCAATTTATATTGCAAAGAGACAGCATTTTCCTTGGGAGAATGGAATTTATGAAGGAAATGGGATAACATGGCCATGCAACAGCTTCAGAGAGGTTGAATACAATATTTTCATTTTTCTCCCATGCTTCCTTCAAGATCTCAGGTTGGTGTACATGACCTTCTCCAGCCCTACTTTATTCTCACAACTCTGTGAGGCTGAAAGATGGTGACTGTCCCCAGATCAGCACTGGGGGTGAGTCAGGATTTGAACTCTGCTTCTCCTGGTCCTAGTCTGACACATGAACCCCTATGCCATGCTGGCTTTCCTTCAATGATGTCACCAAGTAGGCTAAACTCAATGAATGACCATGCATGACCAGGTGGATGTGATGCCTCAATACAGCAAATGACCAAGTTTAAACAGTAACGCCTTGGCAGAGAGAGATTGAGCACATATTCATTGCTTTGCCCATAGCTCGAACCACGAAGCCCTCTGTGGCCTAGAACTATGAAGACTCCTTCTCCCAAGGACTATCACTCTGGCTTTTAAGGTCTTCTCAAATGTAATAGTTGCCAAAATGTCCGACTGCCACTTAAGGCGCTCAGAGTCTTGGCAGCTCCCACAATGCTTTGCTTGGGCAGGAAAGGACAGAATAATGTCCCTGCGTGGCAACAATCTGGATGGCGCTTTCTTTGACATATGGGATGCTGCTAGGGGTTCCCAGCAGGCACATAAGCTCCGGAAAACTTGCCACGCTGTCTGACTGGTGACTTACACCTCTCCCCTCCTCTCCCTGCAGATGAAGGGGCAGGAAATGGAAAGAAGAAACTTGAGCTTACTGGAGTCTGCTGGCTTAAACAAATGTCCAGAGTGAAGAGAGAAATCAATGTTGCTTTTATCCAAAAGCAAGAAGATGAGAGCAGCTGGAAAACAAGACAGCTCCAAGAGAGGAAAGAGGGGAGATCAGGGTGCAGCCAATGCAAGCTGCTTCATCCTCCTAGCTTTGGGAGAGAAGAAAGGATACCCGTCCCTACACTGATATTTCCCCGAGCCAATTTTTTGTAGAGCTAGGACCTCTGGCTGGACCAGAAATGAGACCTGAGTGGACTTCCAAAGATTTCCAGAGACCAGTGGCTGATTGGGAATGTTCAAGGAAAGTTAAATTGTCAAGGCAGTTGACTTTGCCCCCAAGCGAACCCCCAAGTGAAGAAGTCTCAGAGCCAGGGGAATGGTGGTGGGATGACTATGAATGGTCAGAGGGAGAAGTGGGAGGACGAGGAGGTGTCGGGAACTGAAGATGCAACAGGGTTTAGTGAGCAGGAAGAGGCTATGGCAGAGCGTGGTTTGGACTCAGAGGAAGGAGAGGAGGGGGGCCAGGATACAAAAATGAAGCAGACTGCTGAAGAATCATGGAGTCTCCCCCTCCTGCTGTGACCAGCTCCCCTTCTCCCTGGTCTCCCAGAACGTGCAGGGAAATCGAAGAGGGTGGAACAACGGGAGACAGAACAACAGAACACTAGCATTCTAGGGAAGAAACCAGGTGAGGAGCCTTAGACAGCTGTGGGAAGGTGGGGACCTTCAGTCCTCATGACTGCCTCATTGGGGCAAGACCTACTGGAAAGAATTACTGGGATCACTAGAACTGCATTGGTTTGGTTTCTTTGAATGAAGCATTAACTTCACTGATACCAGCATGGGTGTAGCCAGGATTTATGTTAGGGGCAGCAGCCTTCATATTAGGGGGGCAGAACCTCAGAAAGTTAAGTATTTTTATGGATTTACTTGATAGGGGGCAGCTGCCCCCCCTGCCCTCCTGGCTATGCCCATGGACACTGGTGTTTTTTTATTGCTGACCTACTCCTGACTCTGACTCCTGAAATTCTGGGGAAAGATTCCAGAGAGGCTATCATTTCTTTGCCTCCAAGCTCCACCTCTGCATACCATTTAATGAGCATTACTCCAAGGTGGATTGCCTTTCCCAATGGGGCACCCTTCGTATATTTGGAACTATAACTCCCATCATCCCTGATCATTGACAATGCCAGCTGGAGCTAATGGGAGTTGTAGTCCAAGTCATCTGGCATGCTCTGGGCATGGAGAAGCCTGGTGTATACCTTAATATTTACTTACACACTATTTTATGTACAGGAGTACATTCCTCTACAAGATGAGGTGTGCTTAGTGAAGAACTGTGGACTATTCTGCAAGCTCTCTCCTTTGTTCTGCTTTCCAGAAAAGAAATAGGCAGAGGCAGCTTGAGAAGAGACAGAGGGTTCAACTCTGGTAACATAACAAGGAGTTCTCACCTTGCTTAAACTCTTCCCCAAGTGAGAACAAAAGCAATATAAGGGTGTGCTACTCAAATAACTTTGTACAAACACAACCCTGAGATTGTGTTCTTTAAGTACCGGTAATTACTCCAATATAACAGCTTTATTCTTGGGAGCGATTTCTTGCAACAGATTCCCATTGGAGGAATTGCACACGGAAGTGGAAATCTATGTGGATTTTACTACAAAGGCCTTGGAGCAGGTCCCTATCACCTCCTGTTCAGCACCCACTCTTGGGAAACACATGTTAATGTTTAATGTATGCTCACAGTATACAGAGGCAGCTAGTCCCTGTCCCTGTTCATGCAACTCCATTCAAACTACCCGCCCCCGCCCCACCCAGCCCCCTCATCTTGTCTTTTCCAAATCCACACCAGGCAGAGCAGAGGCTGAAGACAAATCCACCCCTTATAGCCACCCCCCCCCAAAGTAAGTGAAATACAATTCACCACAGAAAGCTCATTCCTGGTTTTCTCTAATGGAGCACAGGAGGCCCACTGGACCAGACTGGATGGGTCTCCATTGAAGTGGGCAAGCTCCATGCTCTGGGTCACTTTGCCTCAAATCAATCTGTCATTCTCCAAAGTAGGCTGGGGACTGATGGTGATGGGTGCCACTGTGGGTCTGGCTTCCCAGCAGCAGTCTTGCCACCATGTCCCAGGATGTTGAGGGGGGCAGGGCAGGAGTGAGGCTGGGGTAGTTCAAGCACACCAGAACAGCCAATCTGATGCAATGAGCTGCTCTTTCTTGGGTATGCTCATGCTGGTCTTATTGACAACACATTTTTCTCCCAGCTACAGTACTCGCTCCTTCCCAGGCTCCTGTATTTCATGCATGCTGCCTTTCTTCTACTGTGTCTGCAAATTATTGGGTTGTTTGGTTGGAGTGTGCTTGTCTGACACCCTCCTCAATCAAGTTCTGGCTTTTGTTTTCTTTTAATCTCTTGCAAGCGCCCTGCATCCACAAAGCCACCAGCTGTTTGGGTGCACAACTGTGCATCCAGCTACTAAGAGGAAAACAAATAAACTGTACACTGTGTGAAAATGGGGCTTCACTGACTGTAGCTGTATAAAAAGTACAGTGGATAAAATAACGACAACAACCAAGCCTTATGAAGAACGGTTGAAGGCGCTGCGTATGTTTATCCTGGAAAAGAGGAGAATGAGAGGAGATATGATAGCCATCTTCAAATATCTCAAAGGCTTTCACATGGAAGAGGGAACAAGCTTGTTTTCTTCTGCTCTGGAGGGTAGGACTCAAACTAATGCCTTCAAGTTTTAAGAAAGGAGATTCTGACTATGGAAAAACTTGATGACAGTAAGAACTGTTCGACAGTGGAACAGTCTCCCTCAGGAAGTTGTGGACTCTCCTTCCTTGGAGGTTTTAAAGCAGAAGTTGGACGGTCATCTGTCATGGTCATGGATGCTTTAGCTGAGAGTCCTGCATCTTAAAAAAAACCAACAACCCAGTAGTAAAATAATTTAAAGCAAATTACAGTCAAGAGAATATATGTATCGGGGTCAAAGGCCAGGACAAAGAGGGGAGCCTTCAGCATACAATGAAAACAACATTAAGAAGGTGGCAGATGCACTTCTGTTAGGGGAAGGAATTCCACAGCTTAGGAGTTGCCACAGAGAAAGCCCTGTGAACCTGAAATTTACAGGGAGGAAACATTTCATTTGGTGTTGCTTATGGGTAACATCATGTGAACTACACAGCTTAAATGAGAACACAAACACAAAGTAAACTCCAGAGTGGATAAGCCTTAACACCAATACATACAGTTGTAATATATAAACCTTAGAAACAAGCCCATCACAGTTACTAGTCAGCAGTTTTATTTTACTAGCTTGCTAAGGTGAGCAGCCTCTTCCTGTGCAGCTAGCATGGAAATGTAAGCTCCAAGCCACTTAGCAAGTTAGTTGCTGTTTTTATACTGCCTTCTGCCCAGCATGCTGGCAGAGAATAAATGGAGCTGTGTTTTTCCATGCTGGCCAGAAGCCTCTTCCTCTGTGGTCAGCATGGAAACGTAAGAAGGCTAGCAGAAGAGGGAAGGAGCCATCCGCCTCTCTGCTGTCAGCACACTCACTTGCCTACACAGAACTCCTTGTTACCCATGCCAACCGGGCAAGTTAGATGTAATATATGCAGTGGTTTGTGGACTAAAACCTGGGAAATTGGGGTTCTAGTCCCCCCTTGTCCATGAAGCTCACTGGGTGATCTTGGGCTGCTCACTGTTTCTCAGCCTAATCTGCCTCACAGGGTTGTTGTGTAGATGAAAATGGGGAAGGGGAGAACCATGAATTAGGTGGGATAAAATTGCAAATAATAAATAAACACCGCCTGTTAGTTCAGGGTACCTCATGTGAGAGACCCTAATAGCAAAGGACTCATGCTGACAATGGCAGTACAACCACCAGCTGCAGCGGCAGAAAAAGAAAGAACATTGAAATTTAGCTCTTATTTACTATGTGAGTGCATGCACACACATTTGTGTAGTTACTGAAATGTCCAAGTTAGCTACCTTAATTTCAGGCTATAGGTGTATAGGAAGACATTAGTGCAGGGTAGCCAATGGCTCTTAAACCCTCGGTAAGTTAAGGACTTCCCCTGCATGTGAGGACAGGCTCTGGCAGATTGAGCGGACGAGATCAATAGTGGGTCTAATGGTCAATAAGGCTGTTTCTGCACGTGCTGTAGAGAGGAGTGAGGGGCAGATGGGGATGGTCAACCTGGGATTGTAGCCCATTTGGGAGAAGGAAAACTCTCATCCTAAATCTCCACTGCCTTGCAGGAGGATATCTTTGGGAGAAGAAATGGCTAAGGAGTAAGATGGTTGGGTGGTGCCTTGTACGCCTCCTTCCAGCAACTCTTGAAACCAAGCTGGTTCCAACATATTGCTCTGAGTCTGAGAGGGGAGTCTTGTCTGGGCAGCCCAGGACCTCTGTAAACACTGCCTAGGCTAATGCAACAGTCTGACTTCATCCGCTGAGGCTCACTCCATTGCCTCTTGAGACAGACTGATGCCAACAAGTGCAGAGGCAGCCTTAAAGTGGAGATTTTGAGAACTCAGTTGTGATGCTTTTGGAAATTTCATCCTTCAGTGTCTCTTCTGACAATAAGGAGAAGGTCGGAAGTGTTTGCTTTAAGACAAACCACCATTCCCTGTTATAACTCAGAGAAGCTTTATTTTCAAATTCTGGCTAGTTCACTAACTAGATTTTAAGCCTGTCTGGGTTTCAATTTGCCAAGAAGAAAGGAGAAGTCCTTTCCCTTCTATCCTTTGTCAGCCTTCTTTGGTCAGAAATCACAATTTCCAAAGTCCATTTACTATGTATGTTGATCTCTCAACATTGATAAAACAAACATTATCACGAGGAAGCTAAAGTTTATTATAAAGACAAAGTGTGTTTGTGGTTTGTGATTTAAAAAGAAGGCTTTATCAGTAGCTAGTCTGGCTCCTATGAGCACGCCTTGAACTTTCTTTTTATCTAGAAAAGGGCAGAAGGAAGTCAACTATAAGAGAAGCCTGTGTTCAAGAAATAAATGAAGACTGGGGAGGGGGCAAAATAGGAAGTTTAATGGTTATGGGAAGAAGCAAGAGATCTAGAAGAAAATGAATGATTGGTTGCGTATTTCTTGAAGTATAGAAATCCTTCTGCCCTCCACACGGTGCATAGCTAAACTTTGAAATTCACTCTCACAAAACATAGCGATGGCCACCAACGTGGATGGAGGACCAGTGGCAATTTCCCACATGCATGACAACTGTCCAACCTTTTGGTTTCTAATAATGTAACATTTAAACAAAATGTTTGTAAAATGTAAAAGTCTCAGTACTACTTTGAGAAGGAGGTTTAAAAAGTTGTTGTTGTTGTTGTTTTACAGAACAACAACAACAAAGACTGTGAAGATTCAGAGAAATACCCATGTCCAGCATGCTCAATAGGGGAAGAGGATGGTTATAACTCAGAGACCCATGTCTCAGCTTCAAAAAGAAAAGTAGCAAAAGAAGGCACACATTATTTTTCTTCTGTGAAAGTATCCAAGTTCAAATTACAAGGGTGACTCAAATTAAGGGGGAGCGCAGGAATATTTAAAGCAACAGGGATCCTTTAGGAAGCATTCTGCTGGGCGCAGAGACCAAAACTCTCTCCATCCCCCAACACAGGGTCTCAGCAAACCTTAAAATGAATTCCGTGATCACAGAATGGCCTGAAGACGGCTCTTGAGATGGAAGCAATTCTGAGTCATGAGTTTCTCCGTGATAGTGATAATTAGACAACGCACACTGGGCTGCCTTAACCAGAATGGGTTTTCTGGAGACGGGAGATTAATTTGGGTTCTTTTCTGATACAAACTCAAAAGCACGAATGCCAGCTTCAAAAGCTAATACACTGATGAGACTCCCTTTCTTAGATACATCACATTCAATTTCTAGTGCAGGGATGGGGAACATTTCCCTTTCCCCCTGTTGAGAACAACATTACTTGAAGGTAATCTGTCAGGGGCTCCTTGCCAGCAGTGGGTAGAGCCAAATCAAAATATAGGCTTGGCCACCTCTTAATCTTTCTCTTTCTGCCACCACATTTCCTTTTTCTTCCTCACCCATCAGACTGCGAGGGGAGGACCCGATTGCTCTTGCCAGAGTCTGAGCTGTCTGCATGCAGAGGGCTTAGGAAATTAGACTGAGGGCTGAAGGCTGCTCACCTTTACACTACTGCAATTAGCTGAGGAGAACCTCAAGCTGGTGAAAATGGCCTTTACGTCAACTAAACACAACTAAATCTGGCACTTAAAATGTTTTGCCTTTGATCCTGAGCACTGCGCTGGTCTCCAAAGGGCTCGTTGCTAAGTAGAGAAGGGCAGATGAAGCAAAACAGGGACTGATGGGAACTGGGCATGCACATTCCTGGCAGCAGGTACTGCTCTGCTTGGCTGGGATTCAGCAGCACTAGTTGCCCACAGAGTACTCCTATATTTTAATAGAGAAAGACAGATAGTCTCAAGAGACAGCTTGAATCAGCAAAATGGATTCAATAATTTTTTCATTGCTCACAGGAAAGTTTCCGAGCCTGCCATGCAACTCTGCTGTGTCCAAATTTGGAATGCAGTACTCAAGTTATCCAAACTCTGGAGCTGTGTCCGGAAAGCAGCTTCCCCGTGGCAGATTTAATGCTAAAGTCCTACTGCATGAGGGTGTGGCTGGCATAGTTCCTAGGTAACATGTACATTTTAGGTGCATTGATATTTAAAAGAATCTTGACAGGAAATGCCCAGAGTTTTGCCAGTGCACCTTGCTTTAAGACCTATACGGTCAACCCAGTATTTCAATTGACTTCAGCCTTTTCAGATGTAACTTGGGACCACACAGTCTCCACTCCCCAGCTCTTTTGTGAACATAAGAAAAAGATCAGAAGCATGTCCTTTAAAACAAACCACAGTTCCCTGTTATATCAAAACTCAAGATGAACTGTGGTTTAAGATCCTGGATTGTGCACAAGCTGGATTTTAAACAAACCACTGGCTTATTTATGCAGCAGAAAGCCATGGTTTTCCCATTATGTCTGAGGCACATCTTCATCTGGACAATGGAAAGCATTGTGTAGGAGACTGATCTTAGGGATGGTAAGTCCTGACTCACAACTGGGTATTGTAATCCAACCTAAGGTGGGTCACGCCACAACTGTCTCTTTTCAAATGGTTCTTAAGAATAAGACAAAGAAGCGATGCCAGATGTATGTGGAAAGAGAAGGTGAGAGTAGGAGCGAGAGAGAAGGAGAAATACTACGGAGAAATAAGAAAACACTGAAGAGAGAGTTCAACACAGGGTTTGTTTAAAAATTAGACATATGACCCTTGTTGCTGGTTGAGGTTAAATGTGGGTCCCAAGTCTGAAAAGGTTGGAAACTATCAACAATGGGATTGCTTCGCTCTGGCCTGTAGACTGTTGAAAGTCAAGTCAACCTAAATATTTGTTTCCAGCCCATTCCTCACCAAGTTGTACTCTAGGAGGCCCTGAGTTGAGACACTCCACTTTCTCCCATTGTTGTCTACATATTTTCATACAGAATCAAAATGGAAGACAGCATTTTGTGTTTGGTAATTGTTTTTATTCTTTTCAATAAAGTTTGTAAAGGAAAAAAATAAAAAGTGGGGCAACTTTGTCTCGGCACCCTAAAGGCTGCACTCAGGGCTTAATTTTGAACCAGACAGAGATATCCCAGCTTCACAGTGTATTTTCAGTGCCAGTGTCTATAACGTCTGTCAACAAGAGAGGTGTTGAAGCTTATATCCTTAGCAATAGTAAAGAAATGCCATCAGTGTTATAACTCCTTTTCTGAATGCATTCCCAGCCAGGCATCCACCCTGAAGCCTCAATTTGTAGCAGCTCTGCTGCTGCCAAACCACTGAGAGACTGCATGGGCCTCCCCATCTGATCAGTAGCCTGCTGGGAAGATGCGTGGTGGTGAGAACCATGGAATGGGATATTCATATACCTTCCAGGTACATGAGAATACATCACAGCAAAGCAGCTCCCACACTGCAAAAGGGGCCTATACCTAACCCAGTTCCTCCCCCTCACCTCCATAGCCTGCAGCCTTCCCTCTCTGCCAATGAATTCTCAAGCAACTCAGAAGGAGTATATTATCTGGATAAATCGAGCAATCTCGCACTTCCACAGGCTTCCACGCAGGTTGCCTACAAATGCACGCTCGTTTGAAAGGAAGAGAAAAGACTCCCGGAGGGAAAGCCAAAATCTGAAGGCCTAGGGAAATAAGACTGGTGTGTGGGGCGATGTAACAGATTCTTTGCCCAGCCCATGGAAAAAGCCTGTTCCCATCAGGCCACTGATGATGTGGAATGTCTCATTACAGGCAACAAAACCGTCTCAGCCTGCCAAGGTCAAAAAGTAGGACAAAGAAAGAGGGGGCATGTGGAAGGGTAATGGCAGAGGGCAGGAAGCAAGAAAAGGCTTGTGGCATGTGCGATTGTATACTGTTGAGTTGTTTTGCAGCAGCCTCAGATGCACCGAGAGCAGCAATAAACCAAAGTGAGATCATTTCATAGGCTGTGAGGGGTGGAGAAAAATCCAAGTGTGAGAAGGAGGCAGAGTTGAGGGCCAGAACACTGGTAAAGATATGGCCAGGGCAATGACTAGGCCCAGTCTCTCCCACCCACCCCATGACCCTGCCCAGCCAAAATGCCCCCAACATCCATTGTGGCACAGTAGGTCCCAGGACTGAGTAAGAGGATAAGCAGTGACTGTGGCAAACACATTGCAACTCCTTTCTCCCCACTGCTCTAGTCCAAGGGAGGCCCTAGGCTGGTTTGAAGAGTTCTGGGAGAAAATGGGGGCCCTTCTGGCCATGTCGGAAGAAAGCAACCCACATTGGAGCTACAGAACAGACACCAGTTGGTAGAGGGGTCACTAAAGAGCTTAGGAACATAGGAGCCCTGCTGAATCAGACTAAAGGCCTACCTGGTCTAGCATCTTGTTTCCCACAAAGCCCAACAAAATGCCTATGGAAAACCCACAGTCAGGACATGAGTGCAACCACCCTCTTCTGTTGTGGCTCCCCAGTGACTGGCATCAAGTAGCATACACAGAGATACCCCTAAAGATTTCCTCCCCACAGTGCTCATCTGTGCAATGGGAAAGGCCATAGCAAAGTGGGTAGAGCATCTGTTTTTGCATACAGAAGGTCTGAGGTTCAATCCCAAACCATACTGAGGAACTCACGATTAAGATTTCAAGAGGCTAGATCAGGCTTCCTCAACCTTGGTTTTTGGCCTACAACGCCCATGATCCCTAGCTAGCAGGAGCAGTGGTCAGGGATGATGGGAACTGTAGTCTCAAAACATCTAGAGGGCCAAGGCTGAGGAAGCCTGGGCTAAATGGCCACATGACAAATGTTTCATGCAGCCCCAGCTAACTAAAGATCAGTGTTGGAAGCTACTCATAGGAAGAGGCACACTTCCTTGAAACCCAGCTCAGTATTGCCTACACTGACTGACAGCAGCTCCCCAGGGTTTCAAGGAGGAGATTTCTTTTCAGCTCCATCTGGAGATGTCAGGGGCTGGATCTGGCATTCTGCATGACAAGCATGTGCTGTACCCAAACGCACCTCCCTCAAATCCCTTTTATCTGACCTGTTATTTAATCCATCCCTACCCCCCACCCCAATGCTATCTGACGACTTGCTGCCTGACAGATAACCTGGCTACACATGGCCAGAATGCCCTTGCAGGCTCCAGCCTAGAACGGCACCCCTCTGAAGTTGGGATAAGGGGCGGGGGACGGGACAAATGCAAGTTGGTTATTAATTTTAACCAAATCAAGGTGTGCCTAGTTTGCTCCTGTGAGACCATGGCTCACCCAGTGGGCCATCCCCAGCTGTATGCGCTCACCGCTTGGCAGAGGAAACACATGCCTCGGTGATCCAGATTTGGCATTTCCACCAGGACAGCCCCCCTTCTCTAATTACATCTTTAGATTGTCTTTCCCTTGCCACTTCCTGTTCCCAATTGCAGCTGTGAAATATGCTAATCCACTGCTTACACCATGAGAAACAAGAGAGCTAATAATAACCTGCAAGTTTTCAAAGCGCGCACACAGAAAAGTGTAGTTTTCAGCATCTCACCCTTCCTAGTGCAGCTGCCATCCCACACGGGCTGACCCCATGTGCTGTGTGACAACTGGCTGGGACCAGCCTGTTTACTTTGTGCTCACTATGGCCTCCCCTACTAGGAAGGAATCCTTTAGTGCTTAAATGGCAAGTGCCCACTCTCTGTTTCAAAAAACACAGCTCGTGAGATCACCCCTCTTCTTTGGATCAGCTGGTGTCAGAAAAATGCAGATCCTTTAAAGTTACACAGAATTCTTTGTTTGGGATAAACATCAAGGGGGGGTGCAGGAAAAAAATACTCTCTGCCTTTGAAGTGCATCATAGTACAGTGGTACTTTGGGTTAAGAACAAAATTCGTTCCGGAGGTCCGTTCTTAACCTGAAACTGTTCTTAACCTGAAGCACAACTTTAGCTAATGGGGCCTCCTGCTGCTGCTGCGCCGCCGGAGCGCGATTTCTGTTCTCATCCTGAAGCAAAGTTCTTAACCTGAGGTACTATTTCTGGGTTAGCGGAGTCTGTAACCTGAAGAGTATGTAACCTGAAACGTATGTAACCCGAGGTACCACTATATTTCTCAATGTAATGCTATGTCTGCATATTATCAGTTTCAGCTTGATGAGGATGGGGCCAGCCAGCACAAGAGATTATGCTGTCTTAAAAAGGTGAACTGACTTCCACTGCTGTCTCCTCTTGCCCTTCTTTAGTTTTTGTTGATGTGTGAGCAGAGGCCACTCAGACAGTTCTAGGCACTCTGGGGCCCTTCTCACCCCACAGTACAGTCGTACCTTGGTTTTCAAACAGCTTAGTTCACAAACAACTTGGAACTCGAACGTTGCAAACCCGGAAGTGGGTGCTCCAGTTTGGGAGCTTTGCCTCAAAGCCAAACGTCCAGCGCGGCTTCCGATTGGCGGCAGGACGCTCCTGCAGCCAATTGGAAGCTACACCTTGGTTTCTGAATGTTTCAGAAGTCAAAATGACTTCCAGAATGCATTCTGTTTGAAAACCAAGGTGTGACTGTATGTCTCTTAGAGGAAGGGCCCTTCCTCAGAGTGAGGCACTGTGAGGGAGGCAGTTTTGGAGAGCGCATGAGCCACTGCTCTGAAGTGGTATCAAAGGTTCCACATTTTACTCTTGGCAATGGCAAATACTATTAAAGTTTAAACACTTGTAAATTATGGAAGTTTAAACAGGTGCTCTCACAGAGCCAACCACTCAGCTCGATCCATTGCAATGAGGCAAAGGACTCACCTTGTCTAATAGGAGGGCTGGCCCCATATGTGAAAATCTGTCAAACTCAAAAGCTTGTTTTCATCAATTTCAACCATAGTTAAGTTTCAAAAGAGGTTCTATTGTCTGCACTGCATTCCTTGATCTAGAGGTCTCTTTTAAAAGTATCACTCTTTGCATTTAAGATGTAAGGGAAAGACCTGGCATTTTACTGAAGGGGCTTTAGATCAAGGGAGGAACCCAGACAGGTCTGCGCATTTATGGGTATCACCTACTTGTGTGATGGTTAAGCCTCAGATCATTCTTGTGGGTTCTCTCCCTCTTCATTAATTTTCAACATGTTCCCTTGAGGGTTTTGCAGTTGTATGTTCACTGCGCTAATAGCACCCGCATGCAAATAATCTCGGATTGCACTTTCTATTGTGTCTCACCCTAGTGATCACTTTGAATTTTCACAAGTGCACAAAGTAACATCAAAAAGCTGCAACCTGCTCCACAAAGCTCACCTTTAGAACCAAAGTGTGTGTCCAAGTGTATGTGCACCCACACTAAAGTCTCACTAGGCTCCTCCAAAAAACAGATAACCACAATGTCCGATTCACACAATTTTTATCAGAATTTTTTGAGCATGGTAAGTTGGAGCAGGAATTGTATCATTCTTCAGACTAGTACAAATTGCAGTATGTTGTATGCTGCAACATCTGTGTCAACTTCAAGTAAGGCATGGATCAATGGAAGACTCAACTACAGCTGTTATGTACTTTTACTGTAATATATTAGGAGGATAGGAAACATTCCTTTACATTAAAGCTGCACCTGCTATACAGTGAATCAGAGATCATACAGGGTCATTTAAGACCTTTAAGGATCCCCAGGTACAGATTTCCTCTGAAGTGTAAAGCAAGGGGATAGATGGAGGCTGTAGGACCTGCCACTGCTTTTTCTAAAAGAACAAGAACAACATTTAGATTACCAACTCAGAATGGACAACTTAGAACCCTATACCACCCAGACCTGCTGGTGCAACCTAGCCAGATGGGTGGGGTACAAATACAACAACAACAACAACAACAACAACAACAACAACAACAACAACAACAAAAAATTTGCCTTTGGAGACTGTGTGGTCCAGGACTTGAATGCAGCTTGATTAATGAGGACGCATGAAACACAGGTGCTTTGTGCAAACTATGACTTCACTCCCAGTTGCACTCAAATTCTGCAAGCAGGTTGGATAACCCTTACCTCCAACTCTTCTTAATTTGCACCCTCCACTCCAGGGGTCAGCAAAGTTTTTTTGGCTTGGGCCGGTTCACGGTCCTGCAGACGCCACAGTGGGCAAATGCTATTTCCGGCACTCCTTCCTGTGTGGAGGAGGTGTGCACAGCTTCCCATTGGCTGCAGGAGCTTCCTGCAGCCAATGGGAAGCCAGCCAGCATTGTGGAAGGTGGTCCCTGCTCTCCTTCATGCTGGTTTAGCGTGGTGCACGGGAGCCAACAGAGTGGGTGTCGGGGGTCCCCAAGTGGACGGGGGGTTCCATGGGCCAGTTAAACAACCCCCATGGGCTGCTTGTGGCCCATGGGCCTTAGGTTGCTGATGCCTGCTCTGCTCTATGTATTTTACCTTTATATCAACATCAGAAATAATTTAAAACATCAGAGGTATCACTCAGATTGGATATAGGAATCACACCACTCTTTAATGTTTCTGGACCCTGGCCTTCCACACCCTTGTTTCCTCCAGGTGTTGTTGGACTAGACCTTCCATTAGTCCTTACCATTGACCATGCTGACTGGGACTGATGCGAGTGGTAGTTCAACATCACCTGGAGGGAACCAGGTTAGGGAAGACCATTGCATTTTGCATGTCCAAGTTTTAATGCCAGGCAAAAGAACTCAAAAGGGCAAGCATGCAGGCAAAAGAATCCAGCGAAGGGAGATGTGCCACATTGTCAGCAATGGTGCATGCATCCCTTTGAGACATTACAGAAGTCATATTTTTGATGGTTTCACATCACATCTCAAATAGTGGGATAATCCCAATAAGGAATTTAGGTCAGTGACTGAGATCCAATTCACACTGGATTCACAGCAGCTGCTCTATTAGTTTGGCCTATTGCAGCTCCCTGCTCAAGGTGGCTGGTAGATCTGGAGGGGGTTTATTCTCTTAAGCCTCCGAGGTGTATTCTCTTAAAGATTTTACTTCCTGCCCGTGGAGAGATGGGAGGAAACAATCCCACACAGGACCACATTTCTTTCCTACAGGAGAACCGACGATTTTGGCGATGAGTCATGCAACCTTTTAACTTCAAACAAGAAGTGGCTGCCATGGACTGAAGAGAAGGGGAGTGAAGCAGTCATCGCAAGTTTGGCGTTTGTGTGGAACAGCCTTGTTCTTTGTTATTGTGTTTGGAATCTTGATGTACTGTATTTAGAGGGTCTTTTGACACCCATGCTAAAAAAAAACACCCAACCTTTTTTTTTACTTGACAGACATCACACAATGCAAGATCATTTTACATAGATGAGCCCAGCAGATGATTTCCCACTCTACCCAACAGTGTGAACCGTATGTCTCTTCTGAATTTGTCTAGCAAATTATCTTTGCAACTGGGGGGTGGGGGTGGGGGTAGCCTTTGCTGCCAAGCTGTCTAATTTGTATGCAGATTATTGGTCCCTGGCAGATGATTTATATACGCGAGCCTAACTATGCAGATCCAAGACATTTGAACTTGAACTCCTTATTAACTGACACAGCCACTCAAAACCCAGGAACAGTTTCAAGCAAGAGGCCAGCTTTCTTCAGGCCTCCATTTATTTCCCTACTGGGGCAATACATCTCCTTACCTTCCACTGGTGAGGTCTTCAATCTCTTGCAAATATTATGTACACCCCCATAGGTGTCGTTTATCCGGTTCACAGCCTCTCCGCTGCGAAGTTCCATGAGGTTCCGCAGATCCATAACAGAGCAACCAAAGTCCCCCTCATGGTTGCCCTCAACCACAGAGTTCCCAGGGTGGTGATCGGCAGAGTTGTTCGTCATCTTGACAAAAGCAGAGTTGGTTCAAGCAGAGAGCAGCACAAGAAATGTTGTCTGCAACTTTTTCACTTCTGTGTCTCTTTCCTCAACGGAAACAGAGCAGGTAATGTAAACCTCTGAGCTCCACGCAGAAAGCAGCCCAGTTCTGTGGCCTGTATGGCACCACAAGCAACGCCTCTGGGGGAAACGGAGGATCCTGGGTTAGAGGGAAGGGCTGGCAAGGGGGTGGGGATACCAGCGCTTCCTTTTGCAGTTCCCCAGGTAAAGCTGGTGAGCCTAGCCAAGTCCAACTTCTTCCGATGAAGGTGTAAACAGGATGCACATGTTACCGTGGAAGCAACCTTAGCAACAGCCAGTGTGCATCTCCCAGAGAAAGAGATGGGCTCCCTGGATACTGTCTTCAACTGAAACTGCAAGACAAGGAAACAAAAATTATAAGTTAATAAGAGACCCAAGAGGACAGTTTATATGCACATGGGTGCAGCAGAGGCAATGGGAAGTATCCATTATGGGAATGAAATTGCAAGGGATGCAACCAAGTTTAAAGATTGTCCCATATATTGTGCTGTTCTTCAGAGCAGCTCTGAATGCATTTAATGATGTTTTTGCTGCCTTTCCATTCACAAGAGTGCTAAAATAATAATAATACACAATTATAAATAACAATGTACTGCAAAAAACAAAAACAACCTTTTGGAAATCAGATGTACCAAGGCTAGCCTTTTTTGTTTGTTTGTTGAAGCCCCATAAGATGATGTGCTCAATTCAAACAGATTTGCAAATTCTTGGCCTCAAGAGAGGAAAATACAAAGAAGACAAGAAAAGGTTACAAAATGGCAGGGAAGTGATACAAAGGAAGGGAGTTTCTAACTGACTTTACTGCTTTTTACATTAAAAGGCTGCAAGCGGATCCTCCAGGGAAATTCCCAACCTTAACAGGACAAAAAGGCATATGCCATAAAGAGCAACCACCTAAGGACACAAAAGCACGATGGCTTCAGCCCTTGTGGCTTCTCAGCAGTGCTGTTGAGCAGAAGAACCAAACTTTAAGGACTGGTGCCTGAGGCTGCTTTTTCCTCTCCTTCCTCCCCATCCCTTTTTCCTAGTGCGTCATGTCTTTTATAAGCCACTCTGGTGGCCTTTTCAGCTAAAGGGTGAGGTTAAGATGCTTTAAATAAATATAATAAAAACTGCTTTGGAAAGTAGTCTCTCCCCACCCTCGCCCCGCCCCCAGCCACTATGAAGGGAAAAACCAAGGGCTCAGCCTCCCTTCACCCCTGTTCCACGCTTGCAGGGAGGAATTTACAGCTCCTATGTTGGTGGAGTGGAGGAAATGCCCCCCTCCGCAGGAAAGCAGATTTTGAGAAACTTCCCAACAGTATGAGACCAGCTCCCTGTTGCAGGAAGCAGTGGGTTCTCCTTCACTGGATGCATTTAAGCAGAGGTTGGCTGGACGTTTGTCAGGGGTGCTGCATCTTCATCCCGCACTGCAGATCTTGCAAAGAGCACGGGGTTGGGCTTGATGGCCTTAGAGGTCCTTCTTAGGGCTATGATTAACTCTCTGATCTTGCTTTGGTGTGCAGGGATGAGCCCAATCTATAGCTGCCAGCAATATTCTTTGACTTGACATGGAAGTGTGCATCCAGACTCCCATCAGATTTTGTGTGTTTGGGCAGGGGTAACAGATCTGTTTTGACCCCCAATAATATGCTACAAGAGTAGAGAGGTTTTCTATCAGTAGATGACCTTTCCTACTCTGTGCATACAGATATTGATATACAGATGCTAGGCAGCAGAACTGCATTTTAATGAATGACACAATATTAAATGATGGACAAGAGTGGAAGGAAAATTTGCTGTTCTGTTAATTCCGCAATTCCTTTGGGGCTCTATTTTCTGGACCCAGAGCTATATCTTAATGGAAAACTATTTAAGGTCACTGGGTTTGGCCTCTCAGGCCTAACTAGCTTGTGTCCTCGCCATACACACTGTACAAAATCAACACAAAAGTCTGCTGCAAGCCAACATCATCCATCGGAGACATTTCTTAACCGTGAATGCCTACTGGACATCTTCCCTCCTTTCACAGAAACAAGGACCCAGCCCTAAGCCTTTCTTTCACTTTAGAAATACAACCCAAAGTGCTGGATGTTAGGAAGCAGCGACAGGGAGAAAACACCTCTGAAATCCAGCCTTCCAGATGTTGTAAGAGAAAAGCCCTTTTCAGAACAGTGCTCACAGGCTCCAACAGAGGCTCCATCCCTGCGCAGTACATGCGGCAGTCAGAGGGCAGGGCTAGTCGGGGCAGGGCTACACAATGCAGTCCTGCTTCCCCCTTGTACACTGGGGGAGCTTGTGACCACTACCCCTGAAAAGTCTTCAATGGAATGTAGTAGATCCATTTCTTTAAAACTGGGGTTTACCCCAGCTGCATATAAAGTGGGTTGAGGGTCCAGGTTTTAGAGCAAAAGGGGATAACTTGATTCTGGAGCTGGGAGCTCCAGCTGAAGGAAATGTGACATCCAGTTGGAGGCTGCAGTGGGTGGGAGGACAGGATTGAGCCCATTGCACCTGTGTGCCATTTTTGCACTAAAATCTTACTTGATAAGTGATTCTGGCATATCCAAGTTTAAAAAAAAACGGGTCTGCTGCTGTCACACGCAATTTGGGCCAGAAAAAGTAGCTGTGCTTTCTGACCCAACTTACTGATTTTCTCCTAATGGAGAAGCAGCTTTCCGTGAAATTGTTTAAATAAGGACTTTGCCCTGGCACTGCATTTTGCACTCTAGCTAAGTCTGACTTTTAGCTACATTGCCATGGTGTGTGTGTGTGTGTGTGTGTTCTGGTTTCCCACCGCATGTAATGGGCTTCTCTTCCACTCTGAATGCTTACCATGAACTTAGTGATCAATTTGCCTTGCACAGATTCACATCTGAACCATGGGCAACACGGACCATGCAACACCTTGATGTTCAATGTGGCAACAGACACTCAGGCTGGGAGTGGCAACCCTTTACACTTTATGGGTTATGTAGCAGGCTGTCTTATACCAAGTGAGACCAAAGGGACCCATCTAATTCAGTACCAGCTACAGTATAGTGGCTGGCAATGGCTCTCCAGGGTTTCAGACATGGGTCTTTCTCAGCAATGTCTGAAGATGCTGGCAGATGATCTACTAATGAGTTAGAACCCTTCCCTATTGGTTGTATCCAGTGCTAGTTCTATCCAAAGTAGAACCATTGAAATTAATGAGCCTAAGTGAGGCACGCTCATAAACTTCAGTGGGTCTATTCTGAGAAGAACAAACATTGGTCCCCCAACTCACTTTGGCCATCTCTCACTGTTCAAACTGAGGTTGGGAAGGGAATCTGGTTTTCTTAGCTCAGGTTTGTAAATCTCCTGGGTATGCATAATCTACTACAGAACAGACCTTTCCCTGAAGAAACAAGCAACATAAGAAGTCATTAACTTCATTCAAAACATTAAGACCAAAAATAACAACTTCTACAGCCATCTGAGTTAAGGAACGTGTACTGCTATCTTGCAAGAGCCAGAGCCTTACAGTTTGTGATTCTGAACTAGACATCAGGGACATTGCATGAGCTAATAAGCAGCTTCCACCACATACCAGAGCACCCAGTCTTGGCAAATGACAATCTGCCTTAAAGGAAATCGCCAGTTGCATAAGGATAGAAAAAGGAAAACTGTAACAGATGGACATTGCAGGAACTGAGGCGGGGATATGGAAGTGTTCAAAGGACAAACTGTTACTCTCCCTAGTCACATCCTCCTCAGCCTTGATAACAGGGCCAGTTGCATCCTTCGCTGAGAATCTCCAGCTTCAATAAGAGTGAATTCCTCAACCAATATATATGGGGGGATTTGGCTGTGCTATTCAGCCCCAGAGCATTTTTCTAGGCTGCCAAGTAAAGTTGCAACTACAGTATTCTCAGCCCAAGACCCCACCACTCTGTGACACTAACTATACATTGCACCTATGTGCACCCAAGGTCCAAACTAGGAGTGATGAAACTGAATGAATGAGGATCTGCTTTCTGAATTTTTGCAACAGCAACTACGGGTGGGGGCGGTGGCAGTGGCAGGAAGGTGATCCAGTTCAGGATCCTGGTGCTGGCAAAGAAGGCTCAACCCTTTCCCCATGCTGTTTTCCCAATGCAACCCCCCCCCCCACAGCTGCCACTTGCATCATTAGGGAAAAAAATAAATGTGTGTACACATGTATGTTTTTCTCCACAGGGCAAATAGCAGCTTTGAGGGGAAAATTTTAACTGGCAAATGGCATGGTGAAAAGGTGCCACAGTTCCAGTCTGGACTGCTTCCTCTAGCTGGTGGCTCCTATTTGCAAAGCAGAAAGGCATTCATTTGTTATCGGGTTTGGTTCACCCCTGAGCCCTAACATTTCCTTTGGAAGAAAGAAAATTTAAAACAGAGGTGACTGTTGTACTTTGCTTACTTTTTATTTATTAAAAAAAATTACAATTATTTACACCCATCAATGTTTCCTTTCTCATAGCAACATAAGCCTTTTGCCACTTGCCATTTATTTGCTCCCAATTCCTTTCCCCGTGTGGCTTTTCCCACTAGCAGCATTCCAAACACTAAATATTGTGTGTAGCAAGCCAACCCCTTTAATTCTCTGACCTGGTGTGCTCTAGTGGCTAGTGCTGAGCTAAGACTGGAGAGCTCAGAGTTCAAATCTCCAGGTAGCCATGAAAATCACAGGGTGACCTTGGGCTATCAACTCAAACTGCCTCACAGGTTTGCCATGCAGAGATAAAATTGGTGTGTGGGTGTGTGTGGGGTGGGGGGGTGGGGTGGGGAGATAGACCCATGCATGCCTTCCTGAGCAACTTGGAGGCGGGGGGGGGGGTGAATGTTACAGATAAATAACTATTATGCTAGTGCAGCAGCCAGCAGGACCATTCATCCCTTGTGCTGAGCATATAGTAGCTTATGTTCCAATTTAAACGCAAAGCTGACTGTGTGGCATGTTACACAGGTAAGCAGTTTTAGCTTTCCTTACTGTGGTTTTATAGTTTGTTGCAAGTTGTTCAGAGTGGCTGGGGCAACCCAGTCAAATGGGTGGCATATTATTATTATTATTATTATTATTAAAAATTGGGTCTCAGCTGCAACTTAAGAGAGGCAGAGATCAAAAAGGGTTCTGAGTGATGAGGAGAAATACTGGTTAGGAGGCAATGTGGTTCTGGTACACACAGATAAAAAGTCACTGGGTCTTGCAGAATTGTGATACGAAGCTGGAGACGCAGGTAGGAAAAACAGTAACGACAACAACTGTGCTGGAAAGATAGTGAAGCTCACTAAGAGATTTGCTGCCTTTTTCTCTGGCAGGGCCCCTATGCTTTTAACAGGCGCTTTCAGGAGTAGCTGGCAAGGTGTTTGAGAGGTGGAAATTGAACTGCTGCAATTCCAGATCACGGGAATGCTGTGATGAAGAAAGCTTCACCTGCTGAACTGCTGCCTGCAGTTGTCAAGGGCTCATGACTAGATCAGGCAATGCTGAGGCAGTGTGAGGTGGCCAAGTAGATTGTGCCTGTCTCTCCCCAAGATGCAACCATGCTTATTAAGAAAGTTTATATGGTGAGAGAGGACACCAGAAAACCTCAAGCACAGGAAAAACTGTTGCAGCAGTTGAGAATTCTCTAGACAGCCTGAAAAGGTAATTTCGACATGTGTCATCACAATTCATCTCAGACAAAGCTCCGTCTCCGGGCCTGTTGGAACAATTTCAGTACATATCCGAAAAGGGATGCCCAACTTGCAGCTCACCCTGAATCAAAAAGGCAATCTTGGAAAAAACAATGGTTTGGGAAGATCTTTTTAAGGTATGGGGGGAGCACAGTAGACTGATAGCTTGGGAAAGATAGAAAACCTCTCAAACAGATCCTTGATAAAAGCAGGTTCCTGTCTAACCTGGAGCAGCAAATGCATGTTTATTTGTCCATCTGATTCGCTGCCTATAAACCTGGTACTGAGAAATTCAGGTAGCAACTGCTCATCTATGTATAAAGGCATTCAAGCTTCCCATGGAAGGAGGCTAAGAAGGAAGATCCAATTAAACCAACCCCTGCTGTTTAATAGCATGTTGGGGAGGGGCAGTGGGCGATTATTATTTTTTGCTAATTTTTTATTCTTTAATAGCAAATAACATATTCTGGAAAGAGTTTAGAGGGTAAGAAAAAAGCAACTAATTAATATTGTGATGGCAGAGTCCCTAATTACCCCTTGAGGAGCCTGCAGGGCACCTATCATTATCTTCCCATTCCAAACAGCAAGATTCCTTTCCTTCTCAGAGCTAGAGCTCCAGGGATTCCTTGCCACAGGTCGAGAGAAGGGAGATAAAAACAAAAATCTCTTTATGGAGGAAGGATAGGTTCCCTGCTCCCGTTCCCTGTCAGGGATACGCTTTACGACCTCTGCACAGATGTCCAAAGTCAAGCCTGCTAAGAGACAGAAACTGAAAATGGAGAATTCCAGAAGGATGTTCCCAGCCACATCTCACCATATTGCAGGCTTCTCCAACCCGGATGACCTCCAGATATCTTGGACTACATCAGCCCCAAGCAGTCCCAGCCCCACTGCCAGACATACCAAGTCTGCTGCCTAGGATGTCGCAATATAGCAGGAACAGAATTTGTGACATTACCATGCCTGGAAAAATAATGGCAATTTCACAGATTTGGCTTGAGTCCTCACCATTTAGGACTTGTGGTGTGTTTTTTTTTTTTAAAGAGGATCAAATAGACCCACTTTCAGATATAATATTTCAGATAAAGAAAGAAAGCCTCCCAGAATGGTACTTACATTTTATCTTATTTCAGTCCCTAAAAGGGCACCGAGCACTCGAGAGCCAGTGCCTTAGACTACAAGCTCATTAGAGGAAAGATAGCATGATGCTGTTAACACGGAACCTGATAAATCAGCAGCACTCCCCTGATCCTAAGGGTTTGCGGCTTAATTATTCCATAAAAGCCAGAGTAATTAATGCAGCGTTTCTGGATTCTGGATACAAGGAGTCAAGGGCCATCACTCCAGTCTTAACTTTGAAGGTCCCCAAAGGCTCCTTTTAGCTCAGAGAAAAGCCTCGATTTTGAAAGCCAAAGCTCAATATAAAACCCTACTGTGTTCTCGGCAAGGAAACAAAAGGTGCCCATGCCTTAGTTACGGAGCAAGAAGCATCACAAGCATGAAGAAGGTTCGAAGTTCAAATCATGGTATCTCCAGGTTGACATTCTACAACAGGGTTGGGAAGCATCAGGCCTGAAGGCCAAATGCAGTCTCCCAGGCCTCCCTATCTGGTCCCTGGGATTCTTCTCAAGCCACCCTCTCTCCTCACATGCCTCACTGGCCCTCCTCTGTGTTCTCCTTGAGGGCTTTTGCCTGACAGAAATGTGTCCTTGAACTGTCATTAATGCCTCTTGCTTGCCAGAATGGATGAGAGATTGTGGAGCCTGTGTGTGTACCTACCAGTGCTATTTTTTCTAGAAGAGGTGCCAGAACTCACGATGAACGCCTCCCTTGTTCTCTTGTAATGGCAATGGCACCCATGTCAGAGGTGCCGGAACTGAGCTCTGATGAGTTCCGGCTGAAAAAAAGCCCTGGTACCTACACCTCTGATGGCACAAAGGATCACACCTGTTGTTCTGCCCTGCCCACACCTGTTGTTTGACTCGCTCCTTGCATGTGGCCCTTGCAGAATTCCCCACAAAGGAATGTGGCTCTCAGGCTGAAAAAGGTCCCCCACTTCCAGTTCTATATCATGCAGCTGAGGAAAAAGTTCACACAAACCCCAATGTGCTGGACAGACAATTGATGTGGAAGCAGCTTCTCTAGGGTGAGGAAGTTTCATATCCACTGTAGTTGCATCTGCAACATGTTGTAGAAGTAAAGGCATTTACCTCCAAGCACTACGGCAGGCCTCTTAAGTCTACTGATAAACACGACAAAGGAGAGCAGGACTGAAACTGAGAGAGGCTGCAGTAGGCAAAAGGGAAGGGAAAGCAAAGCTAGCTTTAGGGCTCTTTGCAGGTACATTGTGGATTCATTTCAAAGGAGGAAAAATTGCAAGAGGGGAGCCTCACGAAAGACAGGATCTGCAAGGTTCACGCTCCAAGCATGTTAAGATTGGGAAGGTGAAATTTGAAAAAGTCACACACGCTAAAAAAAACCATCACCCTCCTCTCCATCTGCTCACCCAAAGCCTCCTCATTTCTTCTCCTAAGTCCCATCCAGCCTTGCTCAGCATACTCAAGAGTGCAGCCATAGCCTCTCCCTAACTAGCACGTTCACCCACTCACATTGCACACTCTTCTCCTTACAATTTCTGAGTTTAACCAAGTGAGAAACGAGAGAAGGGGAAGCAAGGAGGGGGTGTCGAGGAGAACGAGCGCACAACCAAGGGGTGTGGAGGAGGAGGAGGAGGAGGAGGAGGAGGGGGTAGTGAGCAGCAGATGAAAAATGATGGCTGATGCAGTGCTGCAGACGAACCTGCCCGGAATAATAAACGGCTGCATTACACCTCTGTCCTGCCAGGCGGAGATCATGCATTTGTTGGAACAAGGCAAAGGGCCTTTCTAGCAACATAGGCAGGGCAGCACTAGGCAGCCAGCAGCACAAATGATAGCGCCTTGGGGCCATCACTTGTCAGTCAACAGACAGAAAGCAGGAGGGGATGGGTGCTTCTGGAGAGAGTCATGGCAGAGGACAGAAGGGGGAAAACAGACATTTTTAGGGCATATCCACAGCAATGGAGGCACTGGGGGAAAGAACTTGGAAGAGGGTAACATATATTTCTAGGCAGGCACATTGTGTTCTACATGTGAAGATGTCTGAAAGAGAAAAAATCACTGTATATGTTAATGACTGGAGTTCAGCTGTAGTGGGGGGGGAAAGAGGGGGGAGCTCCTTGTTTGGGGGGACCTGCTGGTGCCACCCATAATCCACAGCAACTCACTACACAAATCTGCAAACAGATCTCAGAGTGAAGGGGTGGGAGGATATGCTGATGCAAAAAACTGAACTTATTTTCCTTCTGCACCGTTTGGGTTTGTGCACTTTTCAATGGACATGAAAAAAATATACTGTATATAACAATAAACTTGCTTCCACAACTCTCCATTCATCTGAAGCTGCAGTGGAGGAGCTATACGGGCATCAGATAACCACAAACCTCTGTAGCTTTCTACAGGGATATTTCTCCAACCACCACTATATTTTTCTATGGGGGACCCAAGATGAAAGTCTGGGAGTCTGCCTTATATCCCATAAACCCAGGAGTAACAGCTCTGGCTAAAATTCCAAGGAGCAAAATGTTTTATGAATGCAACAGGTCTCTCACTGAAGCAGCCTGGAAAAGCAGGGCCAGGTCTATGGTTGGGTATGTTCACATGGGAAAAAGCAATATTCTTCAGCCTAAGCAAATAGTTCACAGCACTATCCAGAGGTGCTGAAATGCTCCTGCAAGCCATATAGCACAGACACCTTTAGACTGATTAGACTGCAAAGTACGATCTTTTATCAGGGATGAAAGCCATTAGGGCAGGCACAGCCTGCGAGAGAGATCAAAGAGCAGAGATCAAGCACAGGTGATTATTCTATTCACTTTGGCATGTGAAAGGAGTTTACAGGGAAATGTGTCTGGACTTATTCACTAGCCATGCCTAGCACACTTCTCTGGCTCTGGTTGGCCAAATCCAAGGAGAGTGGGAATCCGACATCACCTCTCCCTTCGCCGCAACAGCCAGCAGTTTAATCCATCCAGCTTCTAAGCCAAATGTTTCTCTCCTGCTTCACCACCAACCACCGCCTATCTGCTTAAAGAAGTGAAAGCTGTGATTTGGCAGCTGTCCCAAGGGAGTGGCATGGGTGTAGCCAGGGGGCAGGGAGCAGCTGCCCCCCATCAAGTAAATAAATAAAAATACTTAACTAACTGACCAACTCCATTTCAGATAACCCAGTTCTGCTCCCCCTAAAACAAATCCTGGTTACGGCCACAGGGAGTGGGTTCCTATTCTGAACTTACTTTGGCCAGTGAGCATTCTAGAGGGCTGTGAGGGAGATCCTTTTCAACCCCTTTGCTCGTGGAAGTCAGAAAACTGAACTGTGGCTACTCTCAGATGATGCAAAGGTACCCAATCCAAGATAGGTTGCATGAGATTTCATGGGGCTGAGCCCACTTCATCAGAACCAAGAAGGGTATCTGATGCATCTATGAAGTGCACTATATTCCACATCATAATAAAGGTTAGCCTTAAAGGTGCCACAGGACTTCCTGCTGCAATGGAGTAATGTGTCTGGCTGTCCCTCTGGAAATTGCCACAGGGAAGAAGGCTCCCATAAAAAGACTTCTGTGGGATCAGGCCATTGGCCCATCTAGTCCAACATCCTGGTCTCACAGCAGCCAGCCAGACAGACGCCTTTAGGAAGCTTGCAACCTGGACACGAGCAGAACAGCACTCTACCCACATGCAATTCCCAGCAAATGCTAGCAAATGGTATTCAGAGGTGCACTGCCTCTGACACTGTTCGACAGTGGAATTTGCTGCCAAGGAGTGTGGTGGAGTCTCCTTCTTTGGAGGTCTTTAAGCAGAGGCTTGACAACCATATGTCAGGAGTGCTCTGATGGTGTTTCCTGCTTGGCAGGGGGTTGGACTCGATGGCCCTTGTGGTCTCTTCCAACTCTATGATTCTATGATTCTATTCTATTCTATGATTCTACGGTAGGCAGAACAGAGCCGTTGTGGCTAATAGCCATTGATAGTAGCCGTCCCTCTTTAAATGATACTGCAACTGTATATACAGTGGTACCTCGGGTTAAGAACTTAATTCGTTCTGGAGGTCCGTTCTTAACCTGAAACTGTTCTTAACCTGAGGTACCACTTTCGCTAATGGGGCCTCCCTTTGCCACTGCAAAATTTCTGTTCTCATCCTGAAGCAAAGTTATTAACCCGAGGTACTATTTCTGGGTTAGGGGAGTCTGTAACCTGAAGCGTCTGTAACCTGAAGTGTATGTAACCCGAGGTACCACTGTACCATGCACCCATAGCAGCTTAGAACAGAGCAGTCCAACTTTCATACCAAGTGGGTCGAAAGGGTACTTTGACATGGGACCCACAGGCTGCATGCACACTATATTGTTGTGAGCTGGGGGGGGCACAAGGACGAAAATTGACATCCCTTGCAGCCCTCATGATGCCTTCCCAAAGCTGGATAAGAGAGGTGCTGGGGTTTAGGAAGGAGGTGTGAGGCTCTGGCGGGGTCTTAGAGCTGAGAAAGTGCTAACTGGGCTTTGAGAAGGAGATTGAAGGACTCAGGGACACTGTCAGAGCCCTCACAACCTCTTTCCCAAATTGCCTCACTTACCTAGCTTTGGGAAGGCAACATGAGGGCTGTGTGGTGTGTGTGTGTGTGTGTGTGTGTGTGTGTGTGTGAAATGTTGCTGAGATCTGCCAAAAAAAGACATCAAGGCCTCAGGCCATGTGTTGGACCACCTCGGTCTAAAATAACAAAAGTAGCAACCACAGTGGAAAGCCAGCTTTCTCCAAAAGACACAGGACCCAATAGGACTCTAGCTGTTGCTCCACCGCTTCTGGGTGGGGATGCATATGAACATCACCATACTGGTGTGCTTTCACATTTGCACCAGCTGTGCATGAGGAAGTTCTGCTTCCACAAATAGACTTCACTCTCAATACTGGGGTGGTTATGCCTTACTGGGTTTCACAGCCTCCTTAGTTCACTCTTGAGAGTGTTTGTGTGCAGGCAATTTCAATTTGGGGATCCACAAGTGCATGCAGGGTTGCAGTGCAAGGGTTTTGAATGTGACTACAGGCAAAGCAGTTCCTGAATTAAATCCTTAGCACATCAGTACTGGGGGCAATTGCTCAGTAGACCACATGGCCAGACTACAGTTTAACCCCTGGCAAAACATTTTCCTTACTAATACTGCATCTCGCTTTGTATGAAACCCCAGTATGAAACAAGATTTGAAAAGGGAGTGGTTAACGTGATTAAACAGAGATGGTGCTTCAAGGAGCTCAGAGCACTGCATTATCATTATTATTTTTTAAAAAATATTTTCAAAAGACAATTTACAACATGAAAACCTTCCTGACAGGCTTAAGAAAAAAATAAAATAATAAAAAAAAATCTGGGTTAATGATACTTTCCTCCCTGGTGCAAATCATTGTGTTTTATTCGGAGTGATTACAAGGCTCCTATCACACCTTTTAATTAGCACTCAGCACCAGGGCATATTTGAGTGCCAAGCAAGGTTGACTCACCTCTGCAGAAGTTATTTTGTCGGAGAAGGGAAAAAGAATTTGGGGGTGGGGGTGGTTAGGAATGAGAAGCCAAGTACCAAAGGCATTGCTGAGGGAAAGAAAGCAGGGAGAGGAGATGTGTTAAGTGCTACCTCTGGGGTTTATTTATGGATACGCGAACACCATGTGGAGACAGCAGCCTTGACTCTGCTGTTCTGGGAGAAGGCATCCAATTCTCACCTTCTCTCGGCTTGCACCCATGCTGAAAAGGTCTCAAGGTTTATCTGGCTCAGGATTAGGCTATGTACACATTAAGGGCCTAAAACAGGAGCAAGGCATTTTCAAGTCATGTTTTTACGTTGCTGTACACACCAGAGAAGAGGAAGGGAGGTCTTCATCCAAAGGGCACTGCATGATTTGTTTCTCCACACCTGCAACCCCGTCCCCCCCAAACTCCTATTCAATGAAGCTATCATCTGAGCATGCCCTTTCATCTGCACATGCTCAATGAATGTCTCAAACGTACACACCTCAGGTTAACTGCGGCATCCCATCTTCAAATGAGAGGGAAGCTGCTTTGAAGGAAAGCTAACCAAACACAAGTGTTTCTCAGGAAATTACAGGATGCAAATGGATTGTGGCTAATGTCATGTGTTCTCAGCTTCAGGTACCAGAACTGGGACGGCACTGGAGACAGGGTAAATGGCAATGGGTGCACAGCCTTGTTCCTGTCCTGGGAGCAATGGCAATAAACAGAACCTTGAGCATTCATTTTGTGCTAACCCAAAAAATCCCCAAACCCATGAGCAAAGGGATTGTGATGGGATCTTTGCATGTGCACATGTCAGATTCATGGAGACAGGTTTTCACCAAACCTTAAAAGGTTTCAACAGCAAAAATTTAAAAGGCCATACAGTAATTCAGAAACAGAAAAGTATCAGGGAGGCTCCCAATATTATTTTTTCACAAGGTATTTTTTCACAAGATATTAAACCTTGGGATTTGAAGAACTGTGTCAGTGTTGCTTCCCTATATTGAAATGCAGGTTAATTTCATGTCTATTTCACTCCAGAGACTAATCGTCCAAGCCTGTGTCAAATACAAAACTGACATGAATAATGATGATGACAAGAAGTTAGCACTCATCTAATTATTTTAAAGCGGCGCTGACAGAAATTTTACAATCCCTCTAGGATAAAGAAAACTTAGCCTGGAGGGAGGCTCTCGGCTGCAACCAGTGCTGGCAACCCAACTGAAGTATTTCTTGACATAATTAGCCTGTGGAATTCATTGCCACAGGTTGTGGCGATACCTTCTAGCATCAATGGCTCTTAAAAGGAACACATCAACATATGACATATACAGATTTCTTGAGCAATGATAGTTGTGGCTGCCTTCTTGTTCAGAGACAGTAATCTGAGACAACTCTATCGAGGAGAACTATCGAGGAATGGGGAAGGGCCACAGCTTGTCCAAGAACTGTGTTGCTGTCATGACCTACTTGTGAACTCTCTTGTGGCACCTTATTAGCTCAGAGCATGAGACTCTGGATCCCAGGGTTGCGGGTTCAAACCCCATGTTGGGTGAAAGATTCCTGCATTGCAGGAGGTTGGACTAGATGACCCTTGTATGACCCTTGTGACCCCTTTCAACTCTATGATTCTATTAATTTTGTCTATCTAGCCACCATTCAAAGGCAGAACACGGAGCCTGGTAGAGCATTGGTTTGAACCTACATGCATGCAGATTGTGTATCCCCAACTCCTGTTACTGTCTACGTGTCAAACATTTTGACATCTATAGTAGTGAGTACAGTGCTGGTATCCCTCTCCCTGCCCCCTCCCTCCATATCTCTCTCTCTCTCTCTCTCTCTCTCTCTCTCTCTCTCACACACACACACACACACACACACACACGGCACTATGGAGTCAGAGCACAGGTCAGTCACTATGCAAATATCCAGGGTACCAATTTTTATTAATCCACTCCAATAGGTCAAGGTAAGTGGTGAACCATGCCCAAAACTGTGGCAGTAGTTCTTTATCTGCACAATAGCAAGCTGCTTATGGGTTTCTTATAGGCATCTGCTTGGCCACTGTTGGAAATAGGATACTGTGCTAGGTACCGTATTTTTCGCTCTATAACACGCACCCGACCATAACACGCACGTAGTTTTTAGAGGAGGAAAATCCGTAGGCATGCCACCCATAGGCATTCCCTCCATAACACGCACAGACATTTCCTCTTACTTTTTAGGAGGAAAAAAGTGAGTGTTATGGTGCAAAAAATACGGTAGCTCCTTGGTTTGACCCAGAAGAGTCCTTCTCATGTTCTTAAATGTTCATTGTAGTGTTTTCTGGTTAAGTATTCCCCTTGCAAAAAGAAGAGGGACACACCCACTGAGAGAGAGAGAGAGAGAGAGAGAGAGAGAGAGAGAGAGATGCCCTACTTCAATGCCATCACATTTCAAACTCCCCAAGTACTTCATTCAGCATACAATGGCGATTAGCAAAGACAATAATAACATTGCCTGCTACTGCCTTTCTAGCTGAGAATAGGCTGCTGAGACTTCTAAAGACAACAAAACATTATGATATGTAGCATTCGCTCCTCTGCACACTCTGAAGCAGGGGTCAGCAAACTTTTTCAGCAGGGGGCCGGTCCACAGTCCCTCAGACCTTGTGCGGGGCTGGACTATATTTTTTTTTGGGGGGGGGGATGAACTAATTCTTATACCCCACAAATAACCCAGAGATGCATTTTAAATAAAAGGACACATTCTACTCATGTAAAAACACGCTGATTCCTGGACCTTCTGTGGGCCGGATTCAGAAGGTGATTGGGCCGGATCCGGCCCCTGGGCCTTAATTTGCCTACCCATGCTCTGGAGGAAGAAGGTTTCCCCTCCCCAGCTCCAATCACATCTCTGAAACTAGAGAGACAAGGGAGCATCCCCTTCCACATTGTTCAGTGCACAGGAACCACTGAGAGTCCTATTTCAGCACAGCTTCCTTGAGTTGGGCACTTCAGCTCCTGCTCACAGCCTCCCAAACGTCACTTGCAAGGCAGAGCTGGAATTCTAACATGTGGCTCTTGCAATCGACGGGGTGCCTACATACGTACAGAAGTGAAATGAAATGAAATGAAATTAATAATAATAATAAGACACAAAAGCAAGCACGACTCTAGGAAAGTGTGGAAGGGCAGATGGCAAGGCAATGCTTTTCCTGCTCTGGACACCCTTTTCCCTACAGCTTAATAAGAGGCCAGCAAAACCCTGACATATGCAGTTAGTTTATAAAGCTGCATATCAGAGATTACAGCTTTGGACAGACATTTATCTTGGCAGAATAATTGAAAAGGCGGGGGAAGTAGCTGGCTGAGCTATAAAAAAAAAAAGAGAGAGAGAAGGACGGAGAGGCCTTCCTCTCCTGATCCCTGCCTTCTGCACCACTATATATATACGGGGGGACGGGACAAAACCTTATTTATTTAAGTGGCCCAGTGGCAGTGCGTTGGCCGTAACAGCATCCCTCCTGCCCCCAACTACTTCTGATTGTTGTGGGAAGAAGAGGGGGAGAAATGTTGCAAATGGAAGCACATATATGTGCGCGCACACACACTATCCAACCCTTTCACAACTGAAGCTAAAACTGCCCACCTGCAAAACTTTAGACTGGCAGCCCTCCCTGTTCACACCATACTGTGTGCTCATTTTAATAGCAGCCTGTCACATTAGGTTTTCAGAGCACAAAGGTGAGGGAATCAAGGCACAGCAAGGAGGTCCAGCCTCCTCAAAAAGAATCACAATGGGAAGGGGAATGAGAGACACAGCTGGGAAGGAAAGGCAGTTCCTGTTCAAATGGAACAACCAGGCAGGTGAGTGGGATGTTTGCCCAAGAGCTTGGAAGTGGTGGGTGAGGTTCTGGAGGGAGGGAAAGAAAAAAAAGTTTTGAACACCTCCTCCCAAAGTTTCTCACTGCACAGGGAAAGGTAATCCCCCTTTCCACCATATACAGAAATGAGAAAAACAGGCTGGTGCAAATAACTCCCAGGACAAGTGTGTCAGTTCAGATTGTAACTCGTGTGCATCGCTAAAGTTAACCCCTGCTAGCTGGCCAACATTGGCACAAGGCGATTAGTAGGAACAGCAAGATCTGTGTTATTTATAACCTGTCAAGAAATGCTAATGGAAGGCGCAGAGAAGGTGAGTCATCACAGCTCCATCCACAGATTCAGAGGGTGGAGCAACATCTGGGCCCTGCTTGGGGGGTTTCCTAAGAGGCGAGGTGGCTCATCTTGGACAAGGAAGCAGAGAGAACTGATTGTGCCTCATCTCAAAAAAGAAACAGAGAGTGGCACATCTAGTTCTCATTATGGGTAGATATTTTCTCTTTGCTTTCTTCTGACCAAAGGAAGGGAAGAAATGGAGTGGGGAGATCCCAAGACACTCAGAAACTGGGAGAGAGCAATCTGCCTCCTGGAACTTGGTAGAATTGCTGAAGGAGGAGACCACTGCCCCAAAGCCCAAGCACTGATGGGAAGGGAAGGGAGGGAGTGCCAGAATAAAGTGGAAAAAAGGAGCATGGAAGGGAGCGAGGGCAGGGAGATTGGAAAGAACAGATTTGGACACAGGATTAACAAACAGAGGAAGCAATCTAGGACCAAGAGGAAAGAGGTGACAGGGCCTTTTCCACTTTCCTCCTTGTGAGTTAAGTGCCCCAATTTTCCAGACTGCAAATAGTTTGGCCTGATATTTTAAAGCAGGGGTGGGGAACTGAATGTGACCAGAATAGGCAGCTCCACCTACCTGTCAATCACTTGACATCCCAATGAAATCCAGTGACTTTCCCCTGTTTTGCCCACAGGCATCTTCAGAAGCCCAATTTAAAGGGCTATCTTGACCCAGACCTTGTGGAGATCCGACCATCAGGACATTGCATAATGAAGGCCCCAGGTCCCCTCTCTCTCCAGTTCAAGGATCAGGTGGAGGGTGGTGGGGAAACCTCTGCCCAAGACCCTTGAAGAGCTGTTGCCAGTCTGGTTGGAGAATACTGGGCTAGGTGAACAAAACCGCCTGACCTGGCACAGAGCTGTTGTTTCCTAATGAAATGAAACTGTGAGGTTGGTTCTTCTGAAGTAAAACCCTACCACAGGTGATGTGAACTGATCCATGACCCCACTGCCAACACTACTCACAACAAGGTAAGCGGCATTTCCAGGGGCTGTGACTTTGGCGAGTCTTTCCTGAGACTCGGCTGCTACAGGTTCTGAAAACTCACACACCAAAGGAACCTGCAGGGTCCAAACCCATTCTAATCATTAAGAATGTTTAGACAGGACTATGGACAGACAAAGCCTCAGCGCCTAGGGCTTGCCGATCGAAAGGTCGGCAGTTCGAATCCCCGCGGCGGGGTGCGCTCCCGCTGTTCGGTCCCAGCGCCTGCCTACCTAGCAGTTCGAAAGCACCCCCGGGGGCAAGTAGATAAATAGGTACCGCTTACCAGCGGGAAGGTAAACGGCGTTCCGTGTGCGGCTCTGGCTCGCCAGAGCAGCGATGTCACGCTGGCCACGTGACCCGGAAGTGTCCCCGGACAGCGCTGGCCCCCGGCCAATAAATGTGAGATGGGCGCACAAACCCCACAGTCTGTCAAGACTGGCCCGTTCGGGCAGGGGTACCTTTACCTTTACCTTTATGGACAGAGGGGATTTTGGAGCTGTGTATTGTTAAATGTTGAGGTGCAGGAGCTCATTGTGACAGACCCCACAACCACACCCTCCAGGGAGAGTCCAAAAAATGCAGACAGCTATGTTGATCCATTTTACACATGGACATATGCACACACATACCAGATAGCATCAGTATACTGTATTGCATAATACCCTATTCATTAGGGTCAGCTGATGGCCTAAGGACAGTAAACTGGCCTCATTATCTGACTCTATGCTAATATACCACAAACAATAGTAAACCCTGAAAGTCTTGTTATCACCTCATTCACTTGCTGCAGCAAGGCAGGACCCCTGGCACTCTGGCAGATGAAATCACAGCAAGAGTTTTGTTTGTTTTTAACTATCAAGTGGCATATCAATTTTATGAAATAAAATAAATAGCTCCTGTGCTGGAAAGAAGTCTGGCAGTTGCTTTCCCTCTCCACTATGCCACAGGTTTGGGGACACAAGGCACCTTCTCTTTCTGTGAACCTCACAGCTACAAGCTATGTCGGGAGGGTCCTGTTCTTTGTGTGTCTGAGGGTGAGCAATTGTGAGCTTTGTGGGGTAGGCAGGCAGCTGAAATAGGGGACTGGACAGGGGTCCCTACACAACGTTCCGTACCTTGGTTCCCCCCTCACATTAGTTCTTCCAGCAATTCTGGTTCAGCAGAAAAATGAGAAGCCATCAGTGAAGAGAGAGACCTAAGCCCTTCTGCTGACTTTATCCTCTATCACTCTGGGAGGGATGGCAACCACCAGGTGTGTTAAAACGTTTCACCATGGGTGACAGCAGGGAAATTAATGGAAATTACGTTAACCTCCTTTGATTGCTTCCTTCCCTCTACTTGCAGTGTAATAAAGTCTGCTGTTAACTGCGGCAACGATAACAATCATTAGCATTTTTATAAGGTTTTAAAAGTGGTCAAAGCGCTTACATAAATTATTCCTGGATCTCTCACAACAACCCTGTGTGGAGATGAGCCTGAGACAATAATGGCTTGCCTAAGGGCCAAAGTGTTCTTTATATGGTAGCGGCAGGATTGGGTCTCCTGATTTATTGGTGGTGATGATAATGATTATTAAAATACAGCTGTGGATCTGACCATAGCAATGAGGAGGGAGAACATGATTTTCTGGCGCTTTCCTTCCGTGCTATTTTTCGGATGAAAATGGTAACACACACACACCCCAGCAGCACCATTCTGTTTGGTCTACCCCCCCCCCAGTTGTTGGGGGCATCCAAAAATGTGACACAGCATTGCGCACATATGACGTCACACACATGATATACAGGCACGTGCATGTGAGGTCACACGTCTATGTTACAGTGGCAGGCACCCACAATCCTAAGGGTGAGATGACGCCTCTGTTAGCCACAGTCTTATACTTAAGACCAGGGGTCAGCAAACTTTTTCAGCTGGGGGCCGATCCACTGTCCCTCAGACCTTGTGGGGGGCCGGACTATATTTTTTTTTTGGGGGGGAAATGAACGAATTCCTGTGCCCCACAAATAACCCAGAGATGCATTTTGAATAAAAGCACACATTCTGCTCATGTAAAAACACGCTGATTCCCGGACCGTCTGCAGGCCAGATTGAGAAGGCGATTGGGCCTGATCCATGATTAAGAGAAAACAATTTTGTCCTCTTTTCTGCAAATTGGCCACTGCAGAAGCACTACCTCTCATTTTCTCTCTCTCACACACGTGTGACACACAACTCCGTCTGATACCTCCAGTGGGCTGCTGCATACACCATGGTAAATCTACTCTACCTGGAGCTTATTGGGAAATTTGTGGGTTTCCTTATCCACACACGGAAAGGGGCCTCTCACCCTAACTGCAAGACTCAGGAAAGCAGATGTGTCTGTGCTGCTATCTGGAAAGGCCAAAGAGTTCCCTCTCCTCTGCATTTGGTGCTAAAGTGACTCTGCCCTCCACAGCCTTCCTCGTGACTCATCTATTTCTCCTTTTGACCAGTGGGCAAAATACCACACCCTTGGTGCTTGAGGGGAAGAAGAAAGTTCTCTTGCTTCCACACGCCTTGCTTGCCCAAATAAATGTCCATCTTTTTATACTGCCCTTCACAGCACATGATATTGATGCATTCTGCCAAATATAACCCATAAGCAACAACAACAACAACAAAAAAGACTAATCCCAGAGCTCAGCAGAAGAATTAAAATAAAACATGGGGGGAACCCTATACAGAGTCCCACTGTTTGCTCCATTATCACAGTGATCTGTATATAGTACGGGGTTTCCCAATTAAGTATATAAAGTTATCATTGATCCAACCCAAATTCTGGTGCTGAGAGCTTCTTAAAATGGCAGAGTTGTGAGAGTGTTAGAAATTGAAATATGAAACCTAGGAGCTAAATGGCATCTTAAACTTAGGTTATGGGTGCAACAACAGAATGCCTAGGTGCACTTTTTAAATCACAAGAATACAAAGCTGAAAATGAATGAACTGCAGTTGAAATATTATGTTCATTTTTCACATGGCCTAGTCCTTCTGCTGCCCACCCCCCTAATATTCTTAAGAGGGCCTCTTCTCCAGCCTTCAGAGACTAGCTAGAAGTGGGGAGGCAGAAAAGAGTCCTCTTTTCCTTCCAGCAGTGGGAGTTTTAATTGGAAATCTTAGGCACAGCACAGTGCCCAGAGATCAGAAATTGCTCTCGCTAATTAAATTCCCTGTCGCAAAAATGTGTCTAGAACGATGGGAGTTTTGAACACTGAGTTATGGAGCAACAAGGAGGAATCCTGAAGAAGTGTGTGGAAAATGCATTTCTGAAGCATAGCTCTGATTTTTTTTAAAAAAGCTCATTCAAGTTTTCCAGAAATCAGCTTGCTTTATACATCTTTGCAGAGAGAAAGAGGGGTGTTAAAGTTATTCTTTTAGCACTGCAAAAAATATTGTTTAAAATGTGAAACTCTGCATCTGTATAATTTATTTAAAGCAATAAAGCAGCATAGTCTGACGATATAGTTGCTTTTTACAACCATTCTATCAACTTCTATGGGGTTAATATTAACAGTAGGGCTGGACAATATATGGTTTTCAACATGATGATATATCACCCACTAAACACTGCGATATACCGATATGTCACAATGTCTGAAATAAGGATGAAGCTATGTAGAAGCACTGGCTGGCTTCATGGTTTCCCCCTTGTTGTGAATTTTGCCAGTGACTGCTTTTGTGATTTGCTGCTCCCTTCAGGAGGCAGGGGAAAGTTGATCCAGCAGTTAACAGGGGCTGCAGGAATCGAGAGAAACATTGGGTGGCTTCCCAATTTTCCCCACATTGTGATTTTTGCACAGCGCACACACTCACACACAAAATCATGATTTGCGATATATTACAAGGTCAAAAAATCATGAAAACGATACCACAATATGTAGGGCTCCCCCCGCCCCCAGCCAGAATCCATTTTGGATTATACAGTCGTAACTTAGTTTTCAATCAGAAACCATGCCAGAAATCCATTTGACTTCCGAAAACCAAGGCACGATTTGTTATTGGCTGCACTCACCTATGGGTTTGCAGCATTTGGGCAGGGCTGAGAAAGATTCCCTGTCCAGAATAATGGACAATTGCTTCCAAGCAGTAGAGGCAACACTGAGCACAATGGACCGTTGGTTTGACTTGGTGCAAAGCAGCTTCCCATGTTTCAGTGCAGGAACTGCACTGCCAAGGTACAGTAATGTGTAACAGCGATGCTGTTAATTGCTACCCTCAGAATTTAAGCACACACCACTGAGAGCTACAGTGCTAGCAACGACTGTAGGAGTGCACGGAGCATTTCTAAAGCAGTCGCACAATGCTGGCAACAAGGAGAGATGCCGTATTACAAAACCAATCCCAACTGTTACACCACCTCATGTGAAACAGTGTCTCAGTAGCTAG
This sequence comes from Podarcis vaucheri, assembly GCF_965113315.1. Lineage (NCBI taxonomy): Eukaryota > Metazoa > Chordata > Lepidosauria > Squamata > Lacertidae > Podarcis > Podarcis vaucheri. The sequence continues at coordinate 64,186,057 of NC_138764.1, read as the reverse complement.
AACCTCCAGGTTTGTCTGGGAGAGTTGAGAAATCCCCTCTTTTCCAGCAGGAAATAGATGCACGAGAGGTAGATGCAATCTTTCTTAGCACGTAGGCAAAAGAATAGGAAAGACTCTGCCTTGTGAATAGCTGCAGCTCTTGAAAGCATGGAAGCCCTGCAAAGTGTGGGGAGGGGGTGCAGCCACAGGAAGCATTTGCAAATCAGCCTAGGGATGTGACTAGCCACATGTCAACCTAGGGAACCCCTTGTCCTTTTTATTGGTTCGTTCTCCAGGATCCAATCTTCTGTCTCTCGGTTAACTTCCCACAAGCTACGGAAAACCTCGTCAGCACAGTTTATTTATAAGAATTCTTATAATAAAGGAGCGGTTCAGGCAGAGAAGCTGCAGTCCACAAGCACTGCCTCCCTCTCCCGCCCCAGATGGGAAGCAGCATCGCTTTGGCCTTTCTCTTTTCCTCCGAACCCAAGCGCCTCTCAGACCTGTCACCACCCTCCAGTGCCATGGAAAGCAAGAGAGAGGGATGAACAAAGGCAGTCAGGAAACAGATCAAATTAAAATTCCCAGCCTCCCACATGGCGCTGACTCCCACACCCCTCCCTGCCAGCCATAAGCTGCTCTGAGGAGCTGCAACTTGAGAGGCGGTAACGGGAAGGGTGAGCTGTTACCATAGGAAGCGCACTTTAAGAGCAGCATTAGCTCCCTCTAAGAACATTTACTGGCGATGATGGAAAGATGGAAAAAGCAACAGTGCAACGCTCCACCCTTTGCAGACGCTCTTGCCAAGGTCTCCACCAGCAGGCAACCGCCACTTCTTTCCCATGAGCCCTCTGGAGCTGGGAGGGGGAGCCGGGTGAGGGTTGTGTGCATGTGCGCTGCTCCCATGCCGAGTCCACACGGATATGTATCCATCGCCCAAGATGGAGGGATGCGTACTGGGTCTCCCCTGTGGCATGTGCTGATGAAGGCTTGTGCTCCTAAACAGGAGCATTTGGGCAAGCCTGCTCGGCATTCAGGGTCTGCAGCTGCTCTACACCAGGGGTCAGCAAGGTTTATCTTGCCTGGGCTGGATTGGCCCCGCAGAGATCCCTCCATGGACTGGATCGCATGTGCCTGCAATTTTTGGCATCTGCGCAGATGCGATTGCTGGCGCCGCGAAAGTGAGTCCCCATGCCGTGCTGGTTTAACAAAGTGTGCGAGCAGGCAGCTTAATTCGAGGGCGGCTCGTGGGCCGGTCAAACTACTTCAGCGGGCCACTTCTGGCCCATGGGCTTTAGGCTGGTGACCCCTGCTCTACACAAATAGGAGGACACACATTTGCCTTGGATTAAGTGGGCTCCGGTTCGCCGAAGATGATGCCCATAACAAATCTGTTCTGGTTTTAAGGCAGCAAAAGGCACTGCAAGGTTTGCATGCTGCAGGCATGCACATTCTCTGAAACGGTTTAAAGCTCTTGCACAAAATGCACACTTGCCTCCCCCCTTTCTTACCTAACTTACCAGAGCATTAAAAAACCCAACCCTGTCCTTCCACAATAAGAGGACAATCACATCAGAATCAGTTCTAGCACAGCCCATGTTAGAGAGGCAGCGTGGCATAGTGGTTAGAATGCCAGACTAAGACTCTGGGAGATCAGGGTTCAAATCCCCACTTGGCCAATGGTCCAATAGGTTCTTTTTTTCTGTCCTGCCAGTTTCCCTGGGAAAACCTGCCGTTTACTGCTGAATCAGAGCCAACGCCAATCGAGTTTTCAGCAGATTGCTCTTTGTTCTGATTCAGCAGTAAACAGCAGGTTTTTCTGGGAAAAGCAGCGGGACAAGAAAAGAACCTCTCAGACCCACCCACGACCAAAAATCAGAGCACAAATGGAAGGAATCAGGGGATAAATGGAAGTCTAGATGAGCTGTCACTGGGCAACTTTGGGGCACTCACTGCCTCTCAGCCTAAGCTACCTCGCAGGGTTGTTCTGAGGATTAAATGAGGAAGGGTGAACCTTCATGGAGCTCCTTGGAGAAAAGGGTAGGGGATATAAATGCAATGATTAGATAGGTAGGTAGACAGAGAGATAGTATCCAGTACTGACTTCATAAAGCTGAGGTATGGGATGCAATTCCCACTCCTTTTTTGGGTGCAAACAATGCAGCAAGACAACAACAACACTGACATCACAGCCACAAATACATCAGCATATGCACATGTCAGGCCTAGCGCATAGCACTGAGCAGAAGACACTGTACAGAAGACTTGCAGATTTGTACCACTTCCGATATACCGTACTCCATAGTTCAACTGTAATGTGCTCATTTCTCAGTGTGTAGCTGGAACAAAGGGGGGGGAACAGACACACACATGCACAAAGTCGAACTCCCTCAGGGAGTGGGAAAGCCATCTGTTGCATATCAGTGAATCAGCTTCTACCATTTGCTATCTAACAGGACAGACACAGGAGACCCACTTTTTAAGGGCCATACAGTCACATGGACAGCCATGTATCCCAGACAAGCAAATCTGGCTAACTAGCTGAAAAGCTGTCCGCAGAGTCTTGCCCTCAACTTCAGTAACTGAATTAAGTTACACAAATGTAACTTAGCTCACCAGGTGCTTTTACCAGCCCTTCGCCTGAGTCCGAAATTGCATGCTGCATGTTTCTAGCTACATAATACTTACAAACACACACATTGAGTCCAATTCAACATTATACTTGCTGTCTCCCCCACACAACTGTTTTGAAGGTTCTCCAAACAGCCCCAGAAATGATGGGGGGCATATGGGCAAGGGGGGGGAATTCCTTTTGCACAAGCAGAAATCCGTGCACAGAATTTCTGCTGAAATCCACCCCCATTGTTCTGCCCGGACACTGAGGTCCAGCGCTGAGGGCCTTCTGGCGGTTCCCTTGCTGCAAAAAGCCAAGTTACAGGGAATCAGGCAGAGAGGGCCTTCTCGGTAGTGGCACCCACCCTGTGGAACGCTCTCCCACCAGATGTCAAAGAGAAAAACAACTACCAGACTTTCAGAAGACATCTGAAGGCAGCCCTGTTTAGCAAAGCTTTTAATGTTTAATAGACTATTGTATTTTAATATTCTGTTGGAAGCCGCCCAGAGTGGCTGGGGAAACCCAACCAGATGGGCAGGGTATAAATAATAAATTATTATAATGATTATAATTGCACACGGCTTCTACTGATGGGGCTGGCCCCCACCACTGCCTTGCCCAAGGAAAATATGCCTTTGGGGATACAGGGAGCTGGCTAGTGAGTTGTGGACAGAGGTTTTTTTCCTGCTGAGCTCTAAGAGGTGTAAACAAAGGAAGGGGGTTAGGATGTGGTGTAACAGGAGGTGGGTTGGCAATAGGTTAGCGGTTTGGTGAGGGTAGTATATAGTGAGGTTGGTGAAGAATGCAAGAAGGAGCAGCCCCTGCTCTCTCTGTGTTTATTCACACATACCAAGCTGCATTAAGCACTTCTTCCACATGGCCTTCTTGTCTTCTAATAGGAAGAAAATAAATACTAGGTGGAACTTGCTCCTAGCCTGCTGACCAATTGGGGCTCTGTCATCAAGCAACTCTGCATTTTCATACAATTTCTGCTTCTTGCAGAAGGAAAAATCTATGACTGGGATGCCCAGAGAGGAAGCAAAAGGGGGAACCTGCAGGCCAAGGCTAGCTACATGGGAAGGAGAAAACAAGAACAGCCAGGACGCTAGCAACGCAAAGCTGAAGCTGCAAACCATGCAAAACCTAGAATAGTGGCATGGGTTTGGGGCATCCCCAGACGTGCATTTGATGGGGTGGAGATCAAAAACGTAATCGTAGGGATACTGCCAATCAGGAATATTTGTCAGATGATGGCAAAACACACCATGTTTTCTGCTTAGTGCTGCATTCACAGAGATCCCGAACCAGGAGTACCAACGCAATGTCCCATTCACACCAAATATATTGGCCCTGCATTCAGACACATAAGACATGGTTTATTGTGACAAGAATAAACTGCAGCAATCCTCAGGCTTGTGCACTCTCCTCTCATCCCAGGTCCCTGGGAGGAGGAGCCTGTTAGCTTTGCTTCATCATAGTTTGTCATGTCATCATAAACAATGGCTTGTTTGAAAAACAACTTCGAGGTGGAGGAGGGGCGAAAGCTTGATACAACCCTTTGTGTCTCATTCCCATCACACTAAACCAGGAGCAGCCACTGTAATACCCTCCATAAGTTGTTGGACTCCCAACTCTCATCACCCCCTGCCAGCATAGCTAATGGTCAGGGATTAAATGAGCTATAGTCCAAGAACATCTGGGGGGCATTAGGTTAGCAACCCCTGTTCTAAAAGATGCATGGAAGTGGCCAATGCCTTTTGTCGAAAGCATGATATAACCTGTTCCAGTCTGCAGGATCTGAAGCCCTTCACTAAACAGCGGTGAGTAACCTATTGACCTCCAGATATTGTTGGGCTACAACTTCTGCCATGCTGGCCGGAGGTCATGGCAACTGGAATCCAACGGCATCTAAGCCACCTGTGTAGTAAAGGGGCACATGGACACTGCTGCACTTAAGTGGCACAGCAAGAACAGTCTCAATATTTGGAAAAGAAAAACTTTTAGAAACTAGTCACATGATGAAGGGGAAAGTTGCACCACTCATCAACAGTGATGCTGGGGAGTGCTGTTGACATTTATGAGACACAAAAGCCAGCTAGCTGGGGAAAGTCATGCCTTTTCCTTACCATATTATGGGTTGAGTGCTGTGAAAATGTGATGTCCCCATAGGCTCCCGAACACCAAATGAGCAGCAAATGCACATCTGTTGCTCAGTAAGTGGATTGCCTGGGAAAGCCCTAAGTTCCGGATGCAAATTCTTATCTTCAGCATGCAATGCAATCTCTACCTCAAATCATGTTCCAATAGTTGTAATCTCTCGTACAAAACAAGTTCCGGTACTTACAGAGCCACAAGATCCCATCTAACAGGAGAAAGAGACGGACCACTTAGATGCCCCCCCGCCTAATAAACAGCTTCCTGTTTCCTGAGCTAAAGAAACAATTGCTAAGCTAAAGTGCTAAGTAAAGCCACAAGGATATTTGCAGCTTTAAAAAAGAAAGAGGAAAACAAGGCAGCAACTGGAGCCCAATGCATCATCCAACAACACTACGGTTTTATGGAGATATAATGTTCTCGGATTTAGAGAAGGCGGAATGAAAAGAAAAGAAAAGAAGAAATAATGCATTCCTTGGAATCATACCTGTTAAAAGCGTCTTGAGAAGCACAGATATGCATACAAAAGAGAGGGAGAAAAACATTGCATTGTGCCAAGATGTTGCACAATGAGAAAGAAGACTATTTTGGAATTTTATTTCTCAAACATAATTTTTCCATAACACATCTTCATGTCCCAACAGAACATGATTTTATTTTTTAAAAAAATAAACCACCAAGTATCTGATTTTTTTATAGCAGAATTTGCAAGTATTTTCTGGACAGACAAATGCAAATGCACATTCTGCTCATCAATTCAAATGATCCTGTACCGGGGGGAAACAACAATTCATCTGTAATAAGTTTCCAGCATTCACAAATTGTTCCCCAATTCCAAGTCAATCTTTTCCAACATAGAGAGATAAAAATGCAAGCAAGCTAATGCATTCCACCTGCTGTATTTGAAATTCAGGTGCAGAGAAAACAAACTCTTGGGTGATTATTCTATGGGAATCACTGCTAGCTTTTTAAAGAGTCTTTTTCTTAAGGTATTCTGCCTTTGGCAGCTGCACCATAGGGAAAGAGGAAGAATCGTGTGTGTGTGTGTGTGTGTGTGTGTGTGTGTGTGCGCGCGTGCGTGCGCATGTTAACATGTGCAAGAGAGTTGGGGAAACCTTCTGGTAAGTTGTGAGGGGAAACTTTTCCATCTATGGCATTGGTATGTCTTTCTAAGTATCTGCCATAAATCATCCAAAGCCTCACTCTCGAGACTTCAGCGCTGCTGGGACTAAGAGACAGATTGGGGACAGCACTGCAAAGGAAGCAGGGCCGAAGGGTTAATTTTGTAAACCAAACTCTGAGAGCAAATCAACATTTATTCCCATTCTACCCAAGATCTGGCACCAGCTCAGGTGCAATGCTATGCAGAATGTCCGTCGGGCAAGGGACATGAGCCAAAGAAACAGGAGCTGGGCTGAAATGATGAAGACGGGGGTTCCCATTCCCAACCCTATTACCCAAGACAAAGCCATTGTTGCACAGCCATAAGTATAAACCGCTTCCCTATCCTTTTACACACACACACACACACACACACACACACACACACACACACCCGTGTCTTCACCCAGCACATTTTCTGAAACGGAAACCTCCCTCCCATCTGTGTTTGCACAATGGCTTATTTCTGGGGCCCTTTGGAGGGTTATTGCATTCAAAATAATCCTCTCAGCCTCCTGAATGAGGTAATGCAGAAAAGCATGAATTGGGGCAGGAGGATATATACTCAACACAAACAAATAATGCAGGCTGAGACTTGCCATTCAGCTGTGTGAATTAGTGGCTGTTGCCTCTGCCAAAGCATTGGGGGAGGGGCATTCCTCATAATTTTATTCCCCCTTTCCCACATAGGCCTGTTTTCAACAAGCATCATTTGGGTTTGCTTCTTTTTTAAGTGTTCCATATTACAGAATATATAAATACATATATAAGCTGGAGAAAGAATGTGCAGAAATCAGAACGGCCCTGCCAAATGTCTCTCTTTTCAAGGTTTACGAGATGCTGTTCTGCTACAATTCAATTGGAGATGCAGCTTGGCTGCCCCCTCCCCACTCAGGGAATGGGCAAGGTAAGATAGCCTTTGCTAACCTGGTGCGGTCTAGGGAGTTTCAGCCCAAACATCTGGAAGGTGCTAGGCTGCAGGTGGCTGGTGTAGACCTTGTGGAGAGAGTGAACAGATAGATGAGGGAAATGCTTCTGCTCATCTGCATATTCCTGCCTCCGTTTCCCCTTAAGACCAGTTGGGAAACTAAACAGAGAGAAACTACAGGGGGTATCAGTGAGTAAAGGCTTTCCTATTTGAAAGCCCAGCCCAGCAAGTCTGGAGTGGAGGAGTTTTGCAAGCACAGTGGATATTCAAAGATGCCTCCACACAGAGACAAGATACACATCAAGAGCTGAGCATGTGCAAAGATGATGGCAGCTCACTCACACTCTAACTCACCTACTGATGGGGGGTAACTTAATTACAAAAATATTTCCACAGCAGAGAGAAAGCTGAATTTTGTTACACAGAGAATCCAACAACCCCTAATAATTACATAATTATAACAATTCTCTCTCTCGCTTTAAACTTACCTATGGAGATTGGATTTACATTGGTTGGTAATGTTGAAACACTGCTTTTCTGCAATTAGCTACAAGAGGAATTAAAAGAGAGGTTCTAAAGAGCCCGTAACATACTGCTATTATCCAGAAATGCCTTTCCCCTTGGCCAATATCGTTTTCTAATGCTTACTCCCTAGTAAGTCATGCTCAGAAAAAGGTCTTTGCCAAAGTTAATCAAAAGTTTCCAGGCGGCTGGTGAAGCTCATGTTATTGCTTTCCTTGGACTGGTTGGGGGATTAGTAATTGCCCCTTAATTATTCACCTTCTATTTCCCACAAAAGTGAAGCGCTAATTATCGGTACTGATTTGCTTTAATTTCCTTGTATTTTGTGGTGAAATAACCCAATTTTGCTATAAAAGAAAAAGCAGCAATAATGAAATAAAATTAATAATTAGACACTAATTCATCATGACTCCACCAGCTAGGCTGAACAGAGAGCACTGAAATAAGTTAACCTGCAACAGGAAACTTTTGATTAAAGGCATAGAAGCCCTTAAAAGTTTCAGCAGCACTTGCATTTTATTGCCACCTAAAATTGACAGAGATCAGGCCTACGGTAAAAGCAAGAAAAATAAAGTCACATGAAAGCACTACACTGAAAACACTGGAATAGAACGATTTGTCAGAGATATAATCTGGATAATAATTCCTGAGAAAAGGTCTTGTGCAGAAGCAATCAAAGTCTTATAACAATAGCAGCCGGTGCTCCAGTACAGGTAGCATATGCAGAATGTTTGGTTATGGGAGTTCTGAACAAACCTAACACTGGGAGAGGTAGACTCTCTAGGAAATTATATTTGTGTGCAAAATGTAAACTCTATTTGGAGGGGATGCGCACACAACAACTGCTTACATCAGCCGAGATGCAACCTGCTGTGAAACAGCAGTGGCAAAGAAGATGCAGATATGATACATTTGGCCCTTTCTTAGGACAAAATTCAACCCAACCCCTCACTCCCCACCAGATGCTTAAAGCAGCGTCAGAGGAAGTGGGGAGGATGATTGGGCCCCAAACCATTCCACAACCAGATTAGGATCCAGCGGATCTCAGGCTGGCTCAGCCCCAACCCTTCCCCATCCTTGGGGGAACACCCATTGTTAGGGTTTTTTGCTGGGCTCTGTTGGTGAAGCAGCTGCAAGCATGTCTCCCACCCACACATTGGGCAGTCCAGTGTAAATAAAGTTTGAATTGCTCTGTTAGCCTCCCAACTTATAACAGCTGCATAACCGGGAAACTTATACTGTGTATGGAGGGAAGAGCAAAGCAGGCTCTTAGGGAACAAGATCCGTATCATGCATTATAATGTTTTCCTTGAAGACAAAGTAGAATATTCATTTGCTTGCTCAACTGCTGAAATTCTTGCTGCGGCTCCTGGCCATGGCCACCAATGAGCTTTCTGGAGGCTGCTTTTGCAATGAAGATGCTGCTCACTGGGCAACAGCCCAAAGAAATGTTCATCGTAAGGAAGCCAACCACAATTAAGGTGAAAAACCCTGCTACAGATCAATTACAAGCAGTCTGGTCAGATAGGAAGCCAAGATCTATTTTGGTACATTACAGACCCCTTTACGGCAGAAGCAGCAGAGCTAGTCTAACCTGTATCTCAGGCAAGCAGTCTTCCTGCTGCATCACTCACAAGCCATCTTTGATGTGAGAGATAACCCCAAGGGTGGTCCTAGGGTTAGGGCGGTCCTAAATTGTAAAGGGGGTAGGGGGTGTATTATAATCAGAAGGAGGCACCAACACTAGCCTAGGAGCTTTAGGTCAGCAGGCTTAGGGGATAAGTCAATGCATAAGAAATGCAGTTCATTAAAACAAATGAAAAGCTTAAAAACAATTATATAATATATATATAGCAGGTGAGAAATCCAGGGCTATAAACAAGAAATCACTCTTCTCCAAATACCTAGGTAAGCAAATGAATCTTCAATAGATGTCAAAATATGGATGCAGTGGGGGAGAAAGTGTAGAATGATAGGTTAGTGGCAGGTGGAATCAAGCAGCAGTTGCTACTCTGGTATATACATCACATTAAACCACAGTTGAAATAAACTATGGTTTAGAAATTGCAGGTGCTTTACTCATAGAACCATGGGATTGTAGAGCTGGAAAGGAAGCCAGGGGCCATATAATCCAACCCCCTGCAATGCAGGAATCTTTTGCCCAACACGGGGCTTGAACCCACAACCTGGAGATTAAGAGTCTCATGCTCGACTGACTGAGCTACAGTATGTTCCGTGACTGGGTCTCCCAATGTTTTCACTTTCATTTAAAAGCAGCTGTGGCAGGCTCTAATTATTATCAGAGTGGTGTCTCTTGGGGAAGGAATTTTGCACCTACTGCCCTGGAGGCTGCAGAACCACAGTGGAAAAGAAACCCTAGTCCCATCATCTCCTTTGGGCAAAGGTACAAGAGGCACCAGGTGCTATTCAAGCAAGAACACATGCAAGGTAAGATTGGCCTAGCCTGGAGCAGATATAAATGTCCTCTTATAAGCTCACCTACTTTAATCTGGCCTTGAAGAACTGTTCTCCCTCTTCTTAACTTTCGCCTGCTCTCCTCCCCTTCTGTTCTGTGTCTTGTCTTTTTAGTTTGCAAGCCTGATGGCAGGGCCTCTCTTCTCTCTCTCTTGCTGCCTCTTTTTATTATTATGATTATTATTGATGTGAGCTGCTCTGGGAGGCAATTGTCTGAAAAGCAGGATAAAAATAAAGTCAGCTGTCTAAAAAGGAGAATCAAAAAGTATAGGAAATAAATGGCAATGTTAACCATTTCTGCAATTTAAAGCCACCACTGCACAAGGTCCCGTTTCCCTATTTAGGATGAAGGAAAGGTACAGCCCACAGTCCACACGCAGTGTGGCTGCTCTGATAAAAATCGGACTCCCCACAGCTGCTTCTAAAGTTGGGGGAAGACATCAGGAGACCTTATCACGGATCTTCTGTGTTGTGGCATTTGGTCCCCAAATTACCCACTGATCTATTAGTCCAGAGCTGTCTATTCCTACTTTTCACCAACCGGGTGCTTTCCAGATGCCTTGGACTACAACTCCCATCAGCCCCAAGCTGGGTTGGAAAACATGGTCTACTATTAACTGGCAGCAACTCTCCAAGATCTCAGCTGGGGGAGGCTGTTGGGAGTTTTAGCCCCAAAGATCTGGCAGGCACCAGGTGGGCACAAGCTGATCTACTCTTAATTGAAAGTAGCTCTCCAAGATCTCAGGAGGGCAGCAACTGCTGTCTAGGTCTTATTATATATTGTTTTAAATATGCTTTCGGGATGAGGTCGTGGTGGTGGGTAATTTGTTTGCTCTGTTTTTTTTCTTGTTTTTATTACGTACAGTCATACCTCGGGCTGAATATGCTTCATGTTGAGCGCGTTCGAGTTGCGCTCTGCGGCAACCCGGAAGTAACGGAGCACGTCATTTCCGGGCTTCGCAGCCCACGCATGTGCAGGCACTCAAAATGACGTCACGCGCATGCACAGAAGCGGTGAAAAGCAATGCGTGTGTGCGCAGACGTGCCATCGCTAGTTACGTTTGCTTCTGGATGCAAACGGGGCTCCAGAACGGATCCCGTTCGCATCCCGAGGTACCACTGCATGTTATATGTTTTTTTGTATTTTTATGCTGTGAACCACTCAGATCTTTGGATGAAGGGTAGCATACAAAAAATATGAAAATATGAAACTGCTAGAGATTCGATCATGGAAATATGGCAATATATGTGGCTTCACCATGAAGCTATTGTTCCTCCCCAAAGTTTCATGCAAGCAACTCTGGGCAAGCGGTTCCTTGGTTTTCTCTCTCTGTCCCAGAGGAAAAGTATGATGCACTCACTCTTTCCATCGCCCTGAAGTCAGGCTAATAATACTGTCCTCCTCCCACCCACTGCAAGCAAGCACACACACACACATACAATCAGCTCCACTTGAAGACAGAACACAAAGAGCTCAGCAGGTTGAGTAAAACTAACAATTTTACTTCCAGCAGAAAAGCTGCAGCGAGCCTAAGGGCCTGACTCTGATCTCAGCAGACTAAACTTCATGTGTATCTAAGGCTGAACTGGGCACGGCCATGAGATTATCAGGAACTCCACCCATCTTGCCCGCACTTAAAAACAACACTAGAAAGACCTTAAAGTGGCAGTTTAGTTCCTCTATCCCTGGCCCCACCCTCAGCCGATTCCTTTCCCAAGCATGCAGAATTAATTGGTGAAGGGGAGAGTACTTTTGCAAGGAGCTGGCTGCAGTCATGCAAGTGACTGTGAGGAAAGGAACAACTTAGCTACGTACTTCTCTTCTGTCTTACCGCACAACAACCTATGATTTAGCCCTAGCATCCTGAACTAAAGTCCATTTTCTACGGTGGTCACCAAGAATGGTTGAGAATGGGGATAGACTAGAGCTGAGTTTTGAGCTAGTACCCAACTGGTTCAACTCTTGACTTGGCAATCAATGCAGTGAAGGTTTTAGGCCTGTCTTCCCCAACCTGGTGCCCGCCCCAGATATTCTGGACTATAAACTCTATTATCCATGACCATTGTCTAGGTTGACCATTGGCTGGGTGGAGCCTGTGGTTGAAAAGGGAAGTCTGTCTCAAGAGGTAGAGCCATCCTACAGGTTAGTTAGTTCAAGATGGAACTCAGCATGATAAAGACTGCACTGGCTGTCAGTTCTTTTCTGGGCCCAATTCAGGTTTTGACCTATAAACGGCTTAAAGGGCTGCAATACCTCAAGGACCGTCTCTCTGCCTATGAACCAACCTGGACCCAGCAGTCATCATCTGAGGCCCTTCTTTGTGTGCCAGAGAGGTCCAGAGGGCAGCAACACAAGAACGGGCCTTTTCCGTGGTGGCTCCCCACTTGTGGAATGCTCTGCTCAGGAAGTCCCTCCTGGTGCCTTCATTACCTATCTTTAGGTGCCAGGCAATAACATTCCACTTCTCCCAGGCCTTTGGCTGATTAAATAATACATGACCTTTTAAACTGAGGGTTATTCTTTTTGTTTGTTATTGTGGGTTTTTTGTGTTGTTTTGTTGTAAATCGCTCTGTTGTCTTCGGATGGAGGGCTGTACAGTGGACACTTGGGTTGCAAATGTGATCCATGCAGGATGCACGTCCGCAACCCGCAGTGGCGCGTCTGTGCATGCGCGGATTGCGATTTGGCACTTCTGCGCATGCGCGACCGCTGAAACCCAGAAGTAACCTGTTCTGGTACTTCCAGGTTTCGGCAGTCCACAACCCGAAAAAACACAAACTGAAGCATCTGTAACCCGAGGTATGACTGTATTGAAATGTAATAAATAAATAAAATAAAAAATACATAAGGAAATGCAAACCTGGGAAATAGCAAATTACTTGACAGTAAGAATCTTCTGAGACCCTAAGTGAGTTGATTTACCTTAAGGACCACCTGCCCCATTCGACCCTGTCCATAATCTTAAGATATGCATCAGAGTTCCTTCTTGTTTATCCATTGTTGAAATTGGTTAGGTTGGGGAGCACACTACAGTATAATGAATCTTCTGGCTGGTAACTGCTCTTGCAGTTAACTTTTTTCTTCTTGCATTCAAAAAAGCTTTAAAACACACTATTGCCTTTTTAAACAATTCCTTAAGAGGAATTTTGGTGACCTAATTCAACACCTTTCATGCATTGGTTTGTCTGTACTCCTTCAGTGCTTCATGCTGTGTCAGAGGTTCTATTATTTTTATTTCTCCATACAGTGCTTTGTGAGGGTCTGGCCCTAAACTAATAAATAACTGGAATGAATGAATGAATGGTGAGTGTGTGAGTTGAAGGTGACACCAGGATTCCAAAGTCCAGGAGCAACAAGAAAGAAAGAAATGCAGCAGACACATAATGGGGGGGGGGGGTAGGAATGCTGACAAAGTGGGCTCAGAGTCCATGAAAGCTTATGCCACCATTAATTTGTCTTTAAGGTGCCAGCCCACAAGTCTCTTTGTCGTGTTTGCTGAAAGAGGCTAACATGGCTACCACTCTGGAAATGTTTGGAATGGCAGACAGAGAAAGGAACTATAGTTCAGACAAAGGCACACATCACTGTCCATTTAACAAAAAGCTAAAGTCAAATCACTTGGCAAGATCTTTTCGTCTTTCTACAAGACAACATCCCAGTAAAAGCAGATAAACACTGGTGGTGTTGACAAGAACTGCACACTTGAAGAGGCTTTGACATATAACCCCTTTTTTATTATCACACAATACAACTCTGTAGAATGGGTCCAAGTCAGAAACGATTTGGCAGTGGAGACCAGACTGTTGTGGTTGAATGAATCACAAGAGACGCTCGATTTAAAATCTATCACAAAGGGTCTTTCAGATGCACAGGAGCCAAGAAAGTACCTCTCCCTTACAAACTAGCAACATTTGCTGCCCAGACCCTGGAGACCACATGGTTATAAGGAACACATAAATGCCGACTCATCTATGCAGCTTGGTGTGCAAACAAGGTGCAAAAAAGGTGGAGGATAAGATTAGCATTTGCACAATGTTTCAAAAGTAAAATACAAGGTTTGTTACTGAAGGAAGGCAAATGAAGAAGTCCAGGTGCCATCCCCTCCCTTCTGAAGTTGGTATCTTTTTTAGAAACCTGTTCAAGGCCACAGAGATTCAGGGAAAGTTATGCAACTTTAATACGGGGGTGGGAAGGGTAGTTCTTTAGTTAAGGCAACACGGGACTGTTGTGCTCCAGCTCTTGCAGTTTACAGTGTGCTTGCGAAGGTTACCAAGCAGATTTTGAAAAATGGTTTGCAATCTGGCTTGAAAGGTTCTGAAATCAAACATAGGCTCAGGTCAGATTTTTCCTGCAGACGGGTGTCAATAGGCTGCACAAGGATCATAAGCGCAATCACAATGTGAGCCCATGGAATGTGCCTTCTCCTCGTCCTTTAGAGAAGCCCTTGGTGGAATCCGAAGCTTGCATAGCACCTAACAGAGCCTTATTTGAATGTCTGCCATCTCCTCCCACATTCCATCCTGACACTGTGACCAGATGCAGACTCCACTGCTGCACCATCAGCCAGCATTTTTGCTTCTCATCTCCTCACCCCCACATCTCATTTGCTTTGTTTACCCATCTACCCTGATGAGGATCCTGGAGAACTCAAGAGTTTGCCCTAATACGCATTTCGACCTAATATGGATTTTGGAACCTTTTAAGTGTTTCCTTATTCATAGATATCCATAACTGAAAACTAGATGAGATGTAGCCATATGCAGCATGGGAGATTTAATTGCATGGTGGGAAAATCCCCGCCCGCCCGCCAGCCAGCCAGGATTTCCTCCCTGAAACTTCTTATTGTTATAAGACTTCCTTCCTGATGGGGGATGCTTCCTGTCGCAGAGCTGCACATGGAATGAATCAGGCCTAAGGGAAGGGAAACATAGGCAAGGAAATTGTTCCTATATCTTCCCACTCACCTATGTTTTGCTTTAAGGGACGCGGGTGGCGCTGTGGTTTAAACCACAAAGCCTAGGGCTTGCAGATCAGAAGGTTGGTGGTTTGAATCTCCGTGACGGGGTCAGCTCCCATTGCTCGGTCCCAGCTCCTGCCAGCCTAGCAGTTCGAAAGCACATCAAAGTGCAAGTAGATAAATAGGTACCACTCTGGCGTGAAGGTAAACGGCATTTCCGTGTGCTGCTCTGGTTCGCCAGACCCGGAAGCGGTCTGCGGACAAACACCGGCTCCCTCGGCCAGTAAAGCAAGATGAGCGCTGCAACCCCAGAGTCGTCCGCAACTGGACTTAACGGTCAGGGGTCCCTTTACCTTTACCTTTATACTTTGCTTTAAAACTCCTGCACACACTCAGAGTTGTATCACATGATAATCAAAAGAAGATCAGGCCAATGGCCTACCTAGTCCATGACCCTGTTCTCCTAGTGGCGAAGCAGGTGCCCATGGCACACCTGCATGCCAGACCCAAGCAAGACCACCCTCCCCTCTTGCAGTTTCCAGCAGCTCGTATTCAGGAGAACACACCTTCTGACCCTGGCATGCCACTGTATTTTGGTCCTACATGGCTATCAAGCACTTGATAGCAAAACATAATCCCAGTGTTGGGTGCCAGGCTCTTTGAAGCATATAACCAAAAGGAAACAACTTTTGCCAGGGCATCAGCAGTAATAGAAGCTGTCCTGCACCTTTGGCACCAGAGTTTTGTGAAATGCATTTAGAAACCTGGACACAAGCCCTGAAATTATTACTGTTTGTTATTAAATCCCTGTCTCCTAGTCCTATACTCAGCACATGCAGAGAGAGAAGGGGGGGGATCACAGCCTGGACACTTCCTTTACTTCCTTTTAGAGCAAAAAGATGGAATCCTGTCAAACACAGAGGTGTTCCCTCCTTCTCCCAAAGGGATCCTCACACGGCAAGCTAAGAGATTCCCCCTGCTTGGCAGATGGGTTGTCCCCTACAGGATTTCCGCTGAGCCTCCATGTGGGGCTATCTGCATGCCACTGGCCCACAGGGCGGGAGGATGGGATTGTTTTGAAGAGAGCCTCTCCTCCTTTTGAAGCTAGATCCTGAGGATCTGCCCTCTGGGAATGCAAGTGATGCAGCAAAGAGAGATTTCTGGCACACAGTGCCTGCCAGCCAGTTATCACAAGCGAATCAGAGGAAAGGACGCCTGCGAGGACAAACATTAAAAATACATGGGAGGACTGACAAGTCAGGGAAGCAGTTTTTCAGCTTGAGGGAAAAAATAATCCTCATCCAGGCATCCTGTGGTCTCTCCTCATGGCAGGATTAATTTGAGTTAGGTAAACTCTTCCCTGGGTTTCCAAAGTCACCAGGGGAAATAAGAGATTCAGAGGTGACACTTGCTGCTTCTAGGAATTTCCCACCCACTCTCAACAGACCAGACCACTGTTTCTTGGGTGTAGTTTAAGTTTAGGAATGATTACTGTTGCAGAACACCTCCGTATTTGGAGATCTGTAACTTTCTTTTCAAATGTTTACTAATTCCCAAAAACAGGGAAGAACCAGCAACCCTCTGGCCCCATCACTACTGAAACATGGCCCCAGGAATTTTGCTGACAAACAAATGTGGCCCTCAAGTTGGAAAATGTTCCTCGCCCCTGGTCTAGAAGTTCTTTAGGCCCTTTAGGTCCAAAGCTGCTTTTAGACTAAAGTGGTACCTCAGTTTATGAACTTAATCCGTTCCAGAAGTCTGTTCTTAAACTGAAACCGTTCTTAAACCAAGGTGCGCTTTCCCTAATGAGGCCTCCTGCCGCCGGTGCCCTTCCACCATTCAAATTCTGTTCTTAGACCAAGGTAAAGTTTGCAAATCGGGACACTACTTCCGGTGTTGCAGAGTTTGTAAACTGAATAGTTCGTATACAGGACTGTTCTTAAACTGAGGTACCACTGTAATGGCTAAGAGATACCGCACAACTGTTCTGCTGTTTTCTCCTCCCTTATCCCACTCTTGCACACATACAGAACAGTCCCTTGTCATACTGAGACTTCAAATCCACACATTTCTCTGAACCAGCTAGTCTGCCACCTCTGGTTAGCCTTATACCTGCCCTGTACAGGCACATTAGCAGAAGATAGGACGATGTGTGCATTCCTTGAAAAACATATATACACAGTGTAATAATTCCTAGAGAGCTTTTGGAAGCACAATCTCCAACACTCATGGACTGCAGCAAGCTGCCTGGAACCTAGATCAGAATTGGCTCTGCAGATGGGTCTCCCTCAGCCCTGCCTGCAGATCGCAGGGACGGAACCTGGGACCACACTCAACTACTGCCCTTTGTGGTTCACTAAGGTGTTATATGGGGGTTTTTCCATTGATAAATCTTCCTGTATACTAGGGATGCCTGCAGTTTGGTCACCATTTTTAAACTAACTAATCTGATTTGCACTTCCTGGATGAAGGAAAGGAGCTAAATTGTCCAGTTTTTGTACTTCTCCAAGCACAGCTCTTGGCACAGGAAAAAAATAAAAGCAGATACAAAAAAAGTGAATTTTAAGATTAAACGCTCAAAAACACACATTAAAACGTGGCTTTTTATTCAATTTAAAAAATAAAATTGCAGAATGGTGAGGAAGTGAGATAGAAGTGACTTCTATGAAATGGCACATGCAAAACTGTCCAGTACCAGAAACAACACTGATTTGTCCTTCCTTACATGTAAAATCCAAGCAGAAGGAACTGGATTGTTGGGAGCCCGAAACTGGGAGCCCGCTCTGCTCACAGATTCAGGGTTTGCCATTTATTAGATTTACTGTTGGGTTTGTATCCTGGAATCTTCCGCATAAATGCTCTCATGAAAGCTAACAGCTACATGGCATGCAAACAATTGCTTAAACAAAACACTACTGCCACAGATAAAAACAAATCAATGAAGGTCTGCCTTCCCAGGCCACAACCAGTTCCTGCCAGATGGCTTTTGCTTGCAGTCAGGCTCCACCCTTATTAGTCTTACCATTTTGCCCTTCAACACTGGCATGCTAGCAGTCCTGGCATCCTGTCCAACCAATTGAGAGATATCCACATGTACTGGCAAGAAGTGGATATGGAAAAGTTGACGCCAACCATCATGTCCCAAACTTCTCACCTTCTTAATCAGGTATTCATAGGGCTGTCTATGGTCTGTGATTATAAATCCAAGGTACATGACAATAACACCATAGCTCTAGCCTAGAGGAAATTTGTAACTGCATACGCGCACATGCGCAGAAACAGGCACAAACATTTATTTTGCTCCTGTTCTTTGGGAGGGCGGGCAGGAACTATGCAGAAAACTGAACCTTCAGTTTGTGATCACTGGAATCCTGCTCAGCCTGTTCTGGCATTTGAAATTTCACTGGGTACTGCCCAAAATATTTTCAAACTGATCTTCACAATCATAAGGACTAGAGATTAGAAAAATAGTGACGCTCCATAGACTTCCATGCTTGTATGAGGATGTAACGGAAGCACAAAACATATCTGGCCCTGGTCGTTCAATATATTACATTTCCAATGGATTCTATGGCTAGTTCGCATGGGTGTTTGTATTTGAGTTAGCAACGGTACTACACTCCCAAATACATTTAGTTTTAGTTTAATTATCTCACTCAAGCTTCTCCACACCTCTCAGCTAACGTCTGGCAAGCGAACTCACCCTGCAGGGCATCCCTCAAAGTGGAGAAATTAATTCACAGAAGAACATTCATAGAAGGAAAACAAGAACAAGAATCCCAGGGGGAAGAGAATGAATTCTTGGATGGGGTTTCACTATAACTCCAAAACGGAAACTCCATCTTTCTCAGTAGATGGCAACTCTAAAAAGCTCACTTTAAACAGCCATACTTCAAGCTTCCCACCAGCTCCTTCATTTTTGCAGTTCACACAAATCACCCTCAGTCTCGATTCTATTCCTGTAGTAACCTTAGTGTGAAAACTACTTTGGAGGCATCTCTATGGAGAATCGTGTCAAGATTTTTTACTGCCACTTTCAGTCAGCTCACAGTGCATGCTTTACACACACAAAAAAGTATTTTGGCTACAAACTGCCTAGTAATGACTAGAAAATCCTTACCTAGCTAGTCATTTTCAGGGGAGAAATCATAAGTAGTTACTCCACATTCCAGATTACCCTTTTGAATGCAGTTTTGCCTGACATACTTGGAACTACTTCGGGCCCTTCAAGTTCGACCCCAGTGTGTGTTGACTCACAAGGAAGTCCCACTTTGTTCAACAGAATTTCCTTCCAAGTAAGGGCACACAAGATTTCTGCCTCAATCTGTTTTGTACACCTTGCATGTTGCCGTTTACACACACACAAAAGGAGCCGTGCCTCTCCAAATACGCAGCAGACACTTGCCAGAGATAAGGCAACTACTCGCTTAAAACATAAAGTGGTACCTCGGGTTACAAATGCTTCGGGTTACAAACTCTGCTAACCCAGAAGTAGTACCTCGGATTCAGAACTTTGCCCCAAGATGAGAACGGAAATCGCGCGCCGGTGGTGTGGCGGCAGTGGGAGGCCCCATTAGCAAAAGTGCACCTCAGGTTAAGAATGGTTTCGGGTTAAGAACAGACCTCCGGGACGAATTAAGTTCATACCCCGAGGTACCACTGTACTGCTCCCTTTCACGTATATAGGTGACCAAAAAAACATGAGTCAGCCCTTAAACCAGCAAGTGGGGAACCTGCAGCCCTCTGGAAGCTGCTGGACTACAACTCCCATCATCCCTGACCATTGGGCTGGGGCTGATGGGAATTGGAGTCTGAAAACATCTGTGGGTTGGACTAATGACCCCTGAGGTCTCTTCCAACTCTATTGATTCCATGGAGGGTTGCACCTGACCTTAAAGCTACTGGAGGAGCTCTCTCAAGGCAACTCAACCTGAAGGGAATTCAAAAGATACCTGCTTGCACTCTGCTCTGAACCACAGCATAGGCTTAAACAGAGAGCTGAGCAAACCGAGAGGAAAAAACACGGTCAGAGAGGCCAACTGTAAAGAGCAGGAAAGACAAGGGATAGTGGTGGAAGGCCTATTGCCAGCCTGCAAAGCAATTAAGTTATTTTTGGCAGCAGAGTGAGGGGATTCCTATCTTGAAACTCTCTTAGGAGCTTAAAATAGGCAGCGTTATTTCCTCCCACTAATAGCTGCGACCCTGCAATTGGTGTGGTAGCCAAGAGCTGTCTGGACCCCGGAAGTATTATCAAAGTGCAGGTCCTTGCTCTCGGCCATGAACTGGTCTGTGCTATCAAACAAACTTTTTAAAAGCTGCTTTTGGGTGAACTAAATAAAGGCTACCAAGAGCTTGTAGGGACCAAGAAGCTTCTACGCAACATTCCCCACCAAACAATGCATTGGTCTTGCTTCCTAGCACATATCATATACATAACCATGACATACTGTATAGCACACACCAGTATTAGCTGGTGGGGCAAAAGAGCTTACCTGACCTCCTGTCACTAGCGTGGCTGTGGCTTACTGGGAGGGTGATTGCAGTGAGGTTGGGATGGTGCAACTGCACTAACAGGAGTGCCAGGTTTGCTCCGCCACTGTGTTTGCACCATGTCAACCTCCCCACTGCCTCGCCTCTTCCAGTACGCTGCAGCAACAACGGTAAGGCCCACAGCCCCACCCTGTTGACTGCTACTGCACACCACACACCATGCCCTCTTGTTTTAGAGCAACTGTTGTACAGTACCTCAAAAGAAAGGTCAACTTAAGCATTTTAAAGAAGGAGATGGTCAAAAATAGCTTTATGTGTTGTTGCTTTATGCAAATGAAAACAGCCCTTTGTTCTCTTCTGATCCACTTGCTCTGCTTGGGAAAATGCACCCGTTCCATATCCCTTTCTCTGAAATGCTTTGCTTGATCAAAGGTTTCCCTGGCAATCGCTCTCATAAACTTGAAATGTTTTCCTTCCTAGAAGTAATCAATGTCCAATTATCCTTTTAAACATTCAGTTGGCAAGTCGCACCAACCAAATTCCTACTGAGTGAAACAGGTCACATCCACACCCTATGTATAAAGCACATGTCTTCCCTCAAAGAATCGTGGGAACTGTAGTTTAAGGGAGCTGGAATTGTAGTCCTATAGGGGAGTACACTACAGTTCCCAGGATTCTTTGGGGGAATAAAATAAATAATAATAATAATAGCTGAATGTGCTTTAAAGGTATGGTGTGGGTGTGACCAGTCTTCTGCTGTCTGTCCTCCTTGTCATCCTTCACCCAAACCTTACGAGTAACTAAGTAGCCTGAGATCTCTCCCATGTCTCACATGATCTGCACAAGATGCCATTTACTGGTTCAAAAAGTAAATATGGAGCAATTCTGCCCCAGGCTTTGTAGCTTTTCTTGGTCTTAGCTTTATTTTTCATGCTGTATTCTACCTAGATAGATAGATAGAAGCTGAGCTCAAGTCTTTGTAGGAGTTCCTGGTGTCAAACAGAGGCTGCAGGGTTCCTTGTCCTGCTAGACTAAAGATATCTGCCAACCTAGGGGAAAATCTGTGGTGTTCTAATTAGAAAGGTGGGAGTAGCTGGCAAATGGTTCCACTTGTGGCTCTCAGGATGAGGAGGAACTAGAACCCCAATGAACATGAGCCACTTCCTGAACAAGGATGGGTAGGGTGGATGATCTGCTCAGATAACTCAGTTGGCAGAGCATGAGATGCTTAATCTCAGGGTTGTTGGTGCGAGCCCATGTTGGGCAAATGTTTCCTGCATTGAAGGGATCTTTGTGGTCTCTTCCAACTCTATGATGCTATGATGATGGCATTACGCATGCTGTCAGTAAAACTGACCAATATGGGAAAGGAACTAGCTAAAGATAACAACAACAGCAGCAGCAGCAGCAACAACAACAATAATATGGAATGTTTAGGGAAGTTTTTAATATTTAATGCTGTACTGTTTTTAACATTTGATTGGGAGCCGCCCAGAGTGGCTGGGGAGACTCAGCCAGATGGGCGGGGTATAAATAATAAATTATTATTATTATTATTGCTAGCTAAAGATGTGGTATTCTGGCTTCTATTGTGATCCACCCTATATTTTGCCTCTATTGCCTTTGGTTAACCTATTGTCTGAAGAAGGCGGCAGGGTCTTGGGGGTTAGATTACAAAAAGGGTCCTTAGCTTCACACTTAACACAGCAATCATTTCAGTATAACTGAAAGCACAAAACCTATCTGCAGATCATCAGGTGACATGACTGCACACATGTCTTTTTCTCAAAAAGTATGTGGACTGAAGCACAGTGACCGACTTGGGCTTCCCAGTGCAAGTATACCGTGTGTACATGCTGTGGAATACATGAAGGTGATCATTGCACATCATTGTCTTCATGTGGGTTTCATGCTTTCCACAGAAGCCTTTTCAGTGAAGGAAAGAAAAGGCAGCCAATGAAGCAGCCTTCAAACTATTACCAAGAGACAGTCCTGTTTTCACAAATATCAGGCCACCACCCCCAGGGATCAGCTAGCACAACAATGTCTCTGACAGCCAGCATCAGGGATTTTTAGATCAGATGCAGGGAGTCTCTCTGTGGCTTGTTCTAGACAGCCAGGCTCTCAGGTGGAGTTTGAAGCACTCAGATCTCTTTTCTGCATCCAAAAGGTAAATGCCACATAGCCTGGAGAATTAAAGCTCCTTGAGTTCTGCATGGGATGTCCACAAAATATTGCTAAAAAGGTGCAAATCAACAGCCCAGTTGAGGGTGACTTTGGGGCTTCAGTGTATTAAAAACAACAACTAAGAAACAACTTTGGTACTGAAATCTGAAATCCTAAAGTCATAGCACTCCACATTTCCTGGAGTTTAGTAAGTTTAAATACAGTACATGTGGGCAACTTCAGCTTTTACTTAACAAACCCCCAGTGGTTATCTAAACAAGGAATGGGGATCATCCTTCACCTCTCTTTGAGCTTGTAGCATCTGCTGAAATTCACCAATATAAGAGAAGCTTGTTTTAAAAAAAATAAATCAAATCACATTCCATCCAAGCCACGTTAAGGGTTAAACAAAATACCAACAACCAGAAAAAAGTAAAAAAAGTGAAGGCAATAGGAAAAAGAGTTCTCCTCTCCCAGAGAGAGCCAGCTTGCTGCTGGTCCTGCTTCCCTTCCCAGCAAGCTCTGCTCCTGGGAAAGTGTAGGCTGCTTTCCATATATATCTGCAAACTGTTCCATGCAGTAAGAAGGCTAATTAAAGGGAGGGCGGGAGAGAAAGACGCATGTAGAAGACCGAAAGGCAATAGTTATAAGAAGAATAGTGCCTGGGACGAGGGTTAAATTAGAACCTTATGGAGCTGTGCTTATCATAGCCCTGGAAGATCAGACCCAGGCGAGGGGTGGGGGTGGGGCAATAGTCAGCAGCTGCAAAACTATACAGAAAAGCAATAATAGGAGTGCATGCATTTAAAAAATAAATGATGAGAAGGAAATTTTAATCTTAGGGTGAGTGTGCATGCTTTATGCTTTCCTGTCATTTATGCCAAGGCAGATCAGCTTCACTCCTGGGTAGTTGCCAGCTTTGCACTAGACACAAGGCTTATCTCTCTAGCCCATTCGCCACTAGCTTCTGCCGAATTATCCACTTGCACCACTTGGGACAACATGAAAAGCAAAAGCACAAACATTTTGGGTCCCTCCTCTGGGAAAGCATGGGGAGGGGAGATTCACAGCTTACTTCTGCACACCAGACCATTTTAGAAAGGTATATTCGTGCACCTGGCTCTTTTACCTTCTCCTTTCTTCCTTCCTCCCGCTCCACCCCTCCTCCCCCTTTCATCCTGCCCCACAATGCTCTTTCTGCAGCAGTCTTTCCAACAGTGGCTGTCAGCCACGCCTACCCATTAGAAGGAAAGAACATAGATATAAATGATTATTATTATTATTATTATTATAATAGTCAGGGTCAAACAAGGTGCACAGACAAGTGAGAGCAATCCCCACTTGTTGCTCACCAATGGAAACCCAGGTTGCCTTTTTTTTTTTTTGTAAACCAGTATATACAGTGGTGCTGTTGCTGAACACCAGATTGGTTAAAATAACTGCAGTCCTGGATTTGATCCTGGATGAAGGTGCCAATGGGTTCCTATCACTGAAAACCAGTTAACTCTGATGCCTTCTGTTCAGAAAATGAGAAGAGATTCCTTGTCCCCCCATGACCATTTGGACAGGCAATGGGGGGATTTCCAACATCTTCAGCTAAGAATCCAAATTGGCTGTAGATAAGTCATCCCCAATTGGTGGGAGTAGAAAATGAAGTATTAGGTTTTTTTAGTGAGGTATAGGATGGGACTTAAACCTCACCTTTACCTCAAGATTAAAAGAGTTTGCATTTGAGCTCCCTGAAAGAATCTGCACTCTCATCTAGGGCATGTTTAGAAGTAGATTTGGGCACTCTGCATTTGGCAAATGCAAGAAACTTCCCTTGGATTCATCAACAGCTGTGGTCTTCATCTCTTGGTCTGCCTGCACATGAATCACAGGTCTGGAAGACAGCCAGTCCCCTGCATTGAACTGGCACCGCAGAAGACAATCTAGTCTTACTCATCTGCATATGGAGAGTATGAATGGAAGCTAGGATCCAACATGCCAAGGAACTGAAGCCCCCAACCCCTGCTGCATGTCCTGTCTGTGATGCTTGCGGCCAAGAAAGAACACTGAGACAGGAGGTAGGGAGTCTTCCTGGAACTTTTGCAACTATCATTGTGGGGTGACTGTGTCAGTGGGAGGTCAGTTCCTCCTTCCTGAACAGCTCTACTTCCCACACTGAATGAATGACTACAGTGCCTCAAGAATCCCCAAGGTGAGGAAACAGAGGTACATCACTCATGTCTTGGAATTTTTCCTGGACCAGAGCTTGCTTCCCTTTAGAATCTTTGTCTTCCTCATTTTCTTTGTCTTTGGCTATCTTTGCCTTCCTCATTTCCCTTTACTCAGCTAAGGAGGAACCCTCAGAATAGACGCTGGCTCTCCTGACCTTGTTACTAGAGGAAACGAAACAGAAATCTGAGGTAGAGACCCTTTGTTGTGCAGCAATTCCACACACACCGTGCACAGTCAACACACCTTCCCTCAAGGTTGCACTTCTGCTGAAGGAATATCACATTTTCCAACCCCTTGAAACACTATCTGAATACCAGTTGCTAGAAATCACAGGAGGGGAAAGTGCTCTGGTGCAGAAATCCTGCTTATTTATTTATAAAAAGATTGATATACCCTTGTATCATAAAATATATCACAGCCGTTTAGAACTATATAAAAACATAAAACCTTACAGTAAAATAATAAATTACTACAAACAAGTTAAGATCAAATGAATTAAAAACAAACATCAACAGACCATTGTGGGTAAATAATAATAATAATAATAATAATAATAATAATAATAATAATAATAATAATAATAATTTATTATTTATACCCCGCCCATCTGGCTGGGTTTCCCCAGCCACTCTGGGTGGCTTCCAACAGAATATTAAAATACAATAATCTATTAAACATTAAAAGCTTCCCTAAACAGGGCTGCCTTCAGATGTCTCTTAATTGCCTGCACAGGCCTGGGGGAATCTAAAAGTTTTCAGCAGGTGTTTAAAAGCTGGCACAGAAGGAGCCCACTGAATCTCTACTGGCAGGTGTTCCACAGGCACAGAGCCAATGATGCTACAGGCTTGGCTTCCCATTGTTGTCAAATGAGCTTGACCAACGGAGAGAACCACCACAGACCAGGATTGTGCTTGAAACCAGCTTGCAGGTTTTCCACAGGTATCTGGTTGGCCACAAAGAGAACAGTCCGCTGGACTAGATGGGTCACTGGCCTGATCCAGCTGGCTCTTCTTATGTTCTTATTACATGGGACAGTTCCCTTCCACACAACGGAAGCTGGTCTATCAGGGCAAATAGGGGGCTGCCCCCACCCCCAGCCAGCCCCCCATGCCACCCACTGCCTGCCTCCTTACCTGGGAAAATTGAGAAGTATTAAGCAGGGGATGGCTCTGGCTGCCAGCCTCCTCTGCTCCTGAGTCCCAGTGTTGATCTTGTAGAATTCACCAGGGAGGAGGTTGGGGATAATACCAGAATTAGTTAGCTCTGCCTTTCATTGGTTCTGGCCCTGCCTGCTGAAGCCCCACCTCCTGCTGGGCTCCCTATATCTTTTGCCCTTCCAGTCCCCAAAAGCACCAGCCTCGGCTGCTCAACCTGCCCGCTCACTCCTGAGTTTTATACTTGGCACAAAACAAGGAAGAAAAGTTCAAACCCATTTATCACTCCCCATCACATGCAGACAAGAGAAGGGTATGGTTCGGCTGTCACAGGAGTCTGCAGCTGAACAGACGGACCAAAATGAAGATTCTTTAAAAGCTTAGTGGACAGAAGACTCATAGCAAACACAAAAACCAGAACATGAAAAGTCATTTTTTTTGTGGGACGCCAAATGGCAGGCAGGTGACAAAGGAGAAATATGAAACACTTTAGGAGGGAAAAGATCTGCAGCGTTTGGTGACGCTCCTACGCTGATCTCAATTCAAACAGCTGCAGGAAATGGAATGCTCTTTTCTGACACATTCCCCCCATTGCTGCAGCTAATCGAGTGGGAAGGGCAGAGTTTTAGCACAGCACAGCAAGGACTCCAGAACAGCTTCTCAACTGCCGGAAGTATAGATGGAAAAAGAGCGTAACAACACATGCTGTGGAAGTTGTGCTCTCAGATATTCCATGGGAATTTCTAGGAATAAATTGTTCTCAGCATAACACCGCCGACTATTTCTTTAGGACAGAAAGCAACACATCGGATGGCTGCATAACGCAACGTCTTCTTCTTTGATTAATTAATACATTTAATTTCTGACCCACCTTTGCTCCAAGGAGCTCAAGGTGGCAGCATACTTGGTTTTCCTCTGCCCCATTTTATCCTTACAACAAACCTGTGGGGCAGCTTAGGCTAAAAGACAGTGACTGGCCCAAAGTCACCCAGTGAGCTTTGTGGCTGGATGGGGATTTGAACCCTGGTCTCCCAGGTCCTAGTCCAACACTCTAACCATTACACCACATTGGCTCTCTACAGAGAGAGAAATCTTCCACAGCCCAATAAGGTTTGTGCGTGTATGTATTTAAAAGAGGATTGAGTATATTGTGTATTATTTGAACCTGTGCCACAAATTATTATTTTCCCTCCCCCAAAGGCAGAAGGTTCATTAGCTTTATTAGATGGCAGAGGCCTGCCATCTAATAAACCTACCACCAAAAATCAGATAACATCTTCACCAGCTGTCATTTTCAGCTTCCCAAGTCTACATAGCCTGCAACTGTAAGTTAAGCTCCTTCAATTGAATTTTGTCGTAACCATTCACATTTTCTGTTTCAAGCTCCATTGGTAGGATGAAATTGTATCTCCAAGCTTTCTACTGAAAATTGGGCGTGTAGTCCGTCCACCACCGCGACCTCAATAAGCAATTCTCTCCACCATGACAGGCGGAGACAGTGTTGAGATTGCTGGGATGATGTGGATTTGCCAGGATTCTTAAGAGATTCCTAATGCATCTTGCGTGAGCCCCTTGCTCACCTCCCAATTCTTATTTGGAGGCACTCCAGAGCTTACTGGTACTTTGTAAAGCATGATGCTTCACTCTTTCAAGACTTGCTCATTATTTATGATGCAAGTTGCAACATGTTAGAGCTGACTGTCAAAACTAGTTTGGAGTGTAGCAGCAGCCACTGCCTACATCCAGCAACAATATAGCTCTGAATGTGAATTATCCACCAATGTTGCCATCATCACATCCATGTGAAAGTCGATCAGAAAACTGTGAGGCTTGTTACATTGTAGTGGCTAAACTGTAACCCAAGAAAATGTCAGTTTAAATCTTTACTCAGCTGCGTAATTACTAAGTGACTATCTCTCAATGATGATAATAATACTATTGAATGATCATATAGGGTTGTTGTAAGAATTAATAACATAAATATACTGCACTTAACATTCAAAAGTCAGTGTATTAATATTGGTATGCACATAATCACGGAACAGCTGAAGCACAAAAGAAAAAGAAAGTCATATTTCCTACACAAAAATCACCTGCATAAGACACATTCTCTGAGTAATGATAATAGGTGAAAAGTGCCTGTCCAATCTAAAAAACACACAAGCAGAAAAGCGTCCCTCCCAACATATGTAACTTAAAACAGTGGGGTTTATTGTTCCTATAGAATGAACGGAGGAGTGCATATTTTGAGATGGATGCTTTTGTACTTACTAGGTGGGAACACGACATCTCAGCAATTCACTTCCATTGCTCTTAGTGCTAAGAAACCAAACATCTTCCCACAAACAGAAGCACTTGCAAGGGCAACGTCATCAGGCACCTGTTTACTGAACTAGTAATCACAGTGCCATTCTCTGTGTATGAGCAAGGTTGTCTGGAAAGACCTCCAGTCTGGTCCCACAAGCAGCACAGAATTAGCAAATTTCTTCCATTTAATCAGCTGAACAAACTACAGGTAACGGCTTCACACACTGCATGACAACACATTCTGATTTTCCACTGAGCATGCACTTGACAAAGAGCAGCAAAAAACTTCCAGCTTCCCAACAAGACTATTCCCCCCACGGCATAAGTTTGAAGCATCCACCCTTTGCATTTTTAGGGGTACTCGTAAGATTTTTTTCCGTATATGTCTAACAAATGAAATGTATGAAACTGCCCTCAGAGGCAAAATTGTTCAGCTCTGGGAGCAAGACACACAGGCATCTAGAGCCAAAGCTCAAGAGTTAGTGTTTGCCTGAGTTCATCTACACAACAAAAAAGACTTTTACATAGATGCCTTATTCATCTAAAAAGGCACCAGCGCTAGCAATATCATTAAAAAGCCCATTCTTAAAATTCTGGAGCAGCCATGGAGGAATCTGTCAACCTCTTAAGTATCATAGAACTTCAAAAGCTGCATGGAGTCAACCACACAGCATGTCAGTCTGCATCTGAGGAGGATGAAAGGCCATTCTGCTTTGCACACACTTCACCATCTTCCTCCCATCTTCCCTATACATATTTGCATTCCATCCTTGCCATCTTCCCAGCATATGGTGAACGGAATCAAATCAGGATCTATATTCAATGTACACAATGAAGGACTGTGATGTGGAGCTATTCTGGAGTCTCTGAGGGTTCAGCCCCCATAGGTGGCTCAGGAAGAAGCTAAATAAATGTAATTTGGAAAAGGAGCTCAAGAGACAGGTATTATGATGATCAGAAGCTGATGGGGGAATAGAACCTGCCTGGGATGGGAACGTGTTTTGCCTCGGCCAAAGCACTTGGTGGAAACAACATTCCAAATTCTAATATGTATTTTCAAATGCACTTTTGAAGCAGTGCAGGGAGGTCTCCAGACAACTACCAAAGCACTGTAGCTGTCTCAGACCTCCCCATTCCCACAGCAGCCATAATCCTGAAACAGAAATGAGAGATGTGAGTCATAGGTTTCCCACAAATCAGGATGCTGTCTTCAGAGCTACAACATGAAACAGGATCATGGGTGCCTGTGGTAGCAATCTGGTTATCTTTACAGAGAACAGTCCCCCTCCAATCACATGCTAAAGGCATCTCCCAATTCTATGCTTTCATGGGTCATTACCAACTCTCCCTCCCCCCCACTTTTTTTTACTGCATCACAGATCAGAGCTGTGCCAGAAACTTATGCACTGCAGACCACCGCACTCTACACCACGAAGCTGCGCGCTGCAGCATGTCAATGCATTCTGCAGCAATTGGATGCATTACACGTTCAGCTGCAGCACACTGCAGTGACGTCAGGACTGCATAGCTCGCTGTCCTGACAGAGCAGACACACAGCAGCAGCAGGGGGCGGGGTAGGATTGCTGGGAACAGAAGGCACCCATGACCTGCTCCTGGCCCTTTCTTTACGGTGCTTCTCAGTGTTGCTAAATGTGATCCTTTAGCACAAAGTAGCCAGACAGGAAAGGAGCTAGCATGCAAAGAAACAACCCTGAAAGAGTCTGATCATCTGCAGATGGCAGGTCAGAATGAAGGATGGAAACTCATTGTTAAAAAACAAACAGCAGAAGAAGAATGGAAGTGAATATAAGGTGGAAGGAGCAGAGATGGGAGGAAAGACAAGGGCTGGCTTGCACATTATGTCCGCTGCACATCATGGCAAATTGCTGGCATGTCATGACTACAAAAATCGGCCAATCCTCACTACTATGCCAGAAACCTCCCCCCCCCTCTCTCTGTCATAATGAAAAGCATCCCAATTACCAATGTCAAATGGTGCACTGCAGGTAACAGCTGCCACATGGAGTGTTTTACCACAGCACCCACAAGACAGGGGCTGCAACACATAAACTTGCACCAGCATGGAGCACTACCATGTATATTGCTTCTGAACATATAGATTCCATAGAGCCATAATGGCTAATAGCTGTCAATAGACCAGTCTTTCATTTTTGCAGCCACACATTTGGAAAGGCCACCTGGCTACGGGTCAGCAAATTCCACAAGTCTAGTTCGCATCTTTCGTGAAGATGTGCTTCCTTCTGCCAATATGAATTCTTGTACAATGAATCTGTGGCATATTTCTAGCCCTGGTCCAATTAAACCACAGACAGTCATATGAAGCTAATTGGGCAGTTGCCAGGAAAGAGGCGGCTTGGACCTGAAGACGACCGCCTTTCAAGGGCAGCCCTAATTTTAAAAGATTAGGGGGGAAAGGAAACAAAATCCAGAGGTTTCTCCACAGGCCCACAGTCTTCATATGACATCTCTCCTGCACAGAAATAATCTAACCACAGTATGAAAAATGTACAAAATGGTCTGACTCTGATATAACACTAAACCATGGCTTGGTATTACATCAAGAAGCCTTTAAGAACCCTTTGGCTTGTACAGTTCCTCTTCCTGTTGCCTCTCCTGTTTGAAGCACACCATAGTTTGCCATTTCACCTAAACAAGCAATCTATGGTTTTTACTTGTCCTGAAAACCAGGATTGGGAACAATGGCTTGATCCCAGCTTCCAATCCTAATTTGTAGCACAAGTGCAAACCATAGTTTACTGGTTCAGATGAAATCTCGGGGAAAGAGGAGACCACAGCAGAAAGAGAGGGGAAAGAGGATATATACATATATATCCTGTATTCAAATAGGAGCACCTTAAGTCTTTATGATGGGAAGATTAAACAGATGACATGAACATCCATGGACAATATTTCAACCATCATTTGTACAATATCAATCCTACCCATATATGACAAGATTTGGGCTGCTTTGACTGTAGGTGGAGACTGAATTTGCAAGGGCTTGCTAAGTGTAGGATATGGACTATCGGCCTCCAGACACCACTTGCTGTATCATAAATAACCCACCAGCATCCCAAACTATGGGTATCTTGTGCTGCTTTCTCCTGCTCCCACATTCTCTCTCCATAAGTTTAGACGAGCAAAGTAATTTCTAGCAACTCCAATGAGACCACAGTAAACAAGACCTGTAGACTTGTACAAAAAGCTAGGCCGGCTGAGAAATCAGAATGACAATGATGTGGAAATTATCTTGTTCTTCTGCAGAACATGGGTATTTAGTGGAAGTGCAACTTTTAAACCAACGGCCTCCAAAAGCAGAGGAAGGGCTGCTAAAGGAGAATTGAAAACGTGTGTTAATCTTGACCTCAAATTGCAAAATATTTTTTAAAAAAAAAAAATATGGCTGCAGTCTTCCCTTTAATTCTGCAATATACTTTTGGATTGATACCTGCCCTTTATGACTAGTTAGCTATAACTATAAAGCATTACTTAACAGTTTTAAGAGAAAGCCTCCCTCTCCCATCTTAAGCACTGCCAAATGATTATGAAACTGTAATTCTACCGAACCACTTCCTAGGGTGGGACTGACTGGGCTTGCAGCAGCTGGAAATGAGACAAATCCCTTCCTTTAGGAAGAACTAGGCAAATGTTCCTTAGAATTAGTGGAATGGCTCCCACTAGCTTCTCTTTATTCAGGCCTTACTGTATTTCCTCTGCAATTTGTAAAACATCTATTATTTACAGCTTAAGTCTATATTTATGCATTGAAGAAACATCTCCCAAGACTCCCATCAGCCCCAGCCATGCAGGGATGAGGGGAGCAGAACATCTGGAGGGCAGCAGGAATGGCAGAGAAACCTTCAGATTTCATGGTCTTTGTAAAAAAACCTTTAGACTTGTCCTTTAGACTTAAAAGCACCACAGAAAGAAAGTCAGAAAAACAAGCACTGAAGTTAGTATTCGGGAAATAGGATCAACCTCAACCTGATCAATGCAACACGCTTTGCAAGAGACTTAAGAGGGAGGTAAAAGATCAACTTGGTATATAGTTCTCTGGTCCCCAAGCCGTTGGTCGTCGCAGCAAGGGAGGGGGACTCTGATGAGAATGAACCAAGGGAGCAGAGGAGCCAGATGACCAAATCAGGGGAGCCTGAGCCAGCTGAGTCAGGAGGAGGGGGAGAGGGAAAGGGCTGGATGCAAGTCCCATCACCAACCACTGTTGGCACAGAGATGAACAGCCCCCGCTCCCTATGTCCATACTGTACATGTGCTTGTTTGTGAGTCCAGTCTTCTTGTTTAGGATAAGAGCTATCCAATGATAGCCTTGCAGGAGGGACATGCCAGATGTTGTATCTATGTCTATGCTTTGCCTAGCCATGTATCCTAGACTCTACCACTGCACCTTTAAACTGACATCCTTGGAACCTGAGCTCATGCTGAGACCATGTAATAGCTTCTTTAACAAAACCTTTGGAATTTCCCAAGCCAAGAGTCTGAGTGTTTCATTGGCGGGTGGGAACCAGGACAAGCGCCACAATATTCTTTGTTGTTGTTTTTTCTTCCACAAAGAAGTCCATTTGGGCAAACACTTGCATGGCCACAAGCCCAGCCATCTGCTCCCATGGACCCAGCTTGCACTGACTCCACAATCCTGTCCACCTGCCTGGAAGTTCCTACGCACCACCCCACAGCCAACGCCTCCAGGCATGAATACAGTGCCAGCTGCAAGCAGAAACACTCCCTCCCAGGCTGAGCTTTGCATGCAAGCAGAGGAGCGAGAGCAACATCACAGCTGACCAGATGGGAGGATGCAATGGTGAAAAGAACGGGGAAGGAAAGGGGAAAATGGTTCTGCAAGAAGAATACAGTGGTACCTTGGTTTACAGCCATAATCCGTTCTGGAGGTCCAGTTGTAAACCAAAACAGGTTGTAACCCAAGGCGTGCTTTCACCAATGGGTCCTCCCCCCCAAAATGGGTTGTAATCCAAAAAAAGGGACATGCACTTCTGGGTTTGATGTGCTTGTAATCCAAAACAGTTGTAATCCAAAGCGGTTGCAAACTAAGGTACCACTGTACCCTTCACCTCTGCAAGAGCAGGACCAAATGTACAGAGCAGCATATGAAGATCTCTACTGGCTTATGTACTGAACACTGGCCCTTCAGCTTGAGAAAGAGCCCAGCTCTTAACAACAAAAACAACAACAACATTGCTGTTCCAGAAATGTTTTTAAAAGGCCATCCATTGTTTTGATGCTTCCATGAAGCAGCTACACAAATAATCATCTTTCCCTGATGAATTGTGTAAAGTTCCTTTTGTCTTCCAGGAGATGTCCCAGCAATTACAGGTTCCCAGGAGGTACAGTAGCCTGTGGCTTTTAAAAACCTGACCTTCAACAAGTGAGCCAAAAGGCCTCCTCCTTCTACCACCACCGCACAGGTCTCAGATGTCCTGTGGTGCAGAGGACTTTGTGAACTGTAATTCCTAACGGGTGAGTTCAGATCTGCAGGCACCAGATGCTGGGGGAAAGAGCAGCACAAAGACATACTGGGTGGGTCATACTTGAGGGTCAGGTGTGGGGCTGACTGGCAAGTCCAGAATCTCCTAAGTAAAAATAAAAGCTGGGAACTATTGCTCTCCATGATACCCACTGCAGCCTCCCATTTCCAGAAACTTAATCTAAATCCAAACCATGTGGGCTACAGGGTTTCACTTCTTTCACATTTAGGGATGTCAGAAGGAGAAATTAGCCATCAACACCTGTAGGCTGGCCATGGAAATGACTTATGCAGGTGCCAACGCCCCAGGCAATACCTTGTAGCCCACTTTTTGGCAAGAGATTCGGCAAAGAGATAATGAGGAATTTTTGTTTGGAAAACATTAAGCATCTGCAACCAAATATACTTTCCTCTCTTGATGGCAATAGGGTCCTTTTCTTCTCATGTTGACTCACACTTTTGTCACCTTATTTTAGAAGCAGCTGACAGTAGTGAAAATAGTCAGGCATAGAATACCGGCAAAACATTCCAACAAAATGTTTCACTTCCATTTGTCAAAGAGCTCATTCATTGTTGAGTTCAAAGTACCAGCAAACAGTATAACATTTCCAAGAGAATATATAACCCATCTTAATCACCAGCAACTATCTCCTCTGTGAGTATGTATCAAACAATCTGCTTTGGTCCTTCAATGGCTTCCCACACCACATGGGCAAGTACAAATGAATGGATCAAAAAAATAATCCCATGTGGTGTTAGTCCTGGCAACTAGGAAGAAGGAGGAAATGACTCGCCCACAGATGCACAGAAGTGTACTGCAAAACCAGAGAAGGGCGGGCAGTGTATTCAGCATATGAACAAATTTGTTCAGCTAACATTTGTAGCAGTCTCCTTGCAGACCTTACAGTACAACACAACAGTTTTCTAACCCAAAAGGGAAAGTTCAAGCGATAAAAAACAAAAACAAAAATCTTGTCCAGTGTATCATAGAACTGCACTCAAATTCACTTTGCACATCCACTGCCCTGGAGAGCTGACTAATATGGAGCACAGCACATTCCTGCAACCTCTCCAAGCTAAGCTGTATGTTGTCACTAGGGAATGTTTTAAATCACTGCCCAGCTTCAAAAAATTCAATTTTAGTTTTACAACTTAGTAGAGTATGACGAACTCTACTACAGCTCTGTGCAGAACTCTTATGCATATGCAACAGCACTATGTATGCTTACTCAAGAATAAATTCCTCTGTGTAAAGTGAAGGTTACCAGCAGGTAAGTCTGCAGAGAATTGAAGCCAATGGCTGCAGTCCTAAACACATTTAGGACCTCCTATTGCTTCTGCCATACCATCAAAATCCATCCAGGCTTTATCGCAAATATTGCAGGAGACCCAAGAAAACAGAAAGAGGTTTGACAACAGTGTCATTCTGTACATACTTCCTTTCTTGTGGCACCATCTTTTGGAGCTACTGTAACTAAGTAGTTGCTATTAAGCACCCTTGTCCTGACATCACATTTTCCATCTTTAGCTGTCAGATCTCACAAACATGACTGCTAGTCCAGGGCAGCCATTGAAAGCCTTTAGGCTGAAGTCCTGTACACATTTACCTATTGAGCTCATGTGACATGAGGTGTGGGGTGTGGCTGGGGGGGAAATGGCTTTGTGGACTGAACTCTGCTGCGACTGCAGATTACAACTCCTACAAAACAGTTAGGACTTTGAGTAGCTGTTGGTTAAGCAGCCCATTTGGAGTCTCCTTACCAGTTTGGATGGCCAGGAGAAAAGAAACAAACAGCTACACCTGCTGAAATCCCCTCTCCTAATCAACAAATAAACCACCCACTCAGCAGAGTGTATGATGACCCCCACTCCATGGTGAGAGGTTCGTTCTGTCTTCAAAGGCCTTTTGCCCTCTGCAACAAGCCAGGAGTTCCCCCAACAAGTGGTCAACAACCACCAGGCTCATTTCACTTCAGTTTTCCTCCTGCCAAAAGATAACTGACTCTAAGTGAGTAATGACAAGGGAAAGATTTGAACTGGCAAGCTGAAGGAGCCCCGATGTATTCTGTTCTCATTCTTGGAGGTTTGCAAATTCAAGCCCGTTTCAGACCTGTTCAACTGTTATGGCTTGCCACACACAGAATCCCAGGGAGGGCAGTTCTATGAAGGGGGCTGTGGATTTTCAGGATTTGTCAGCACCTTCACAAGGCTAAAAGGCCCAGAGTTTCGGGGTGGGGTGGGGGAAAGCCATGAGAGGAAGGGAGTTCAAACCAGGGCCTGCTGAACTCCATTTCAACTCTCTTCAGACTCCAAATCACCTTCTCAACATGTAGAAACCAACCAGAAACTGAGGTCATAAATCAGTAGCTTAATTAATATATTTGTTAGGACCAACTGCAATGTCACAAAGGGTTGAGCAAGCATTTAAGTCCATCAGAAGGGAGTGACAAGCTGGAAACTTTGCTCCCTTCTTTGTCATTTTTCAATGGAGCCTAATAATAGCATGAACAGTAGTGTGATGAAAATAATGCCATTATTATACATTGCTCACTGTCCCATACAGATTTCCCTCCCACTTCAGAGGGTCCATATGAAAAAGAAGACCTGCAACAACTATTAGATTTTTTGACACACAGACACACCTGCCCTAGGACCCGCAAATTTAATCTCAGGGTGGATGTTGATGTGGGCAGATCCCTGGCTGTGCTCAAGCTACCCTTGGGACCTCTGTGCCTACCTTCTTGGAAGCCTGTTGCTCTTCTACCCACAAAGGCAAACAAGAAAGAAATGCCTTCTATCGATGATCCTGTCAGGATGACTGAAATACTTACGATTCAGTACCTGCCCTATCAGCAATTCCATCAGACTTTGGAAAGGTCATTTAGCCTGTCCGCCTGCCTCGCTTTCTCCCTCACAAATGTACCATATGTAAAACAGGGACAAGAAGCCACCTTCCTTCTCACCGGTTATCTACTTAGATCTGCACTGACAGACAAGAATTCCCTCCCTCCCTTGTGACTTTGCACAGCACCAAGGCCCTCTGGTCTATATAATAAATACAAATAACCAACAACAGCGAAGCAAGCCTGGGTTGAGTTACAAAGAGCACTTCAAGGAGAACGCACACTGTGCACATCTCATCACCAAGATCGCATCAGTGGAGGCTGGAGGTGCTCTTTTTTTTAACACCAGTAAAAAAAAATCTGTCCTGGTCTCTCTTTAAAAGGATGACAAGCCTAAAAGAGAAGATGGGGGGGATATAAAAGCATCTCATAGATTAAGAATTCAAAAAGCTCCTTACCATTCCTGACAGCTGCTATCATTCTGCCTTTTAATAAGCATACTGTGAACGTCACAGTTTCCACAACCAAGCCTAACTGGCAGACGGCAATGGTGGGTGGGCGGGGGGGGGGAGATACAGCCACGCAGAAAGATAGTTTTGATAAGACTGGTGGGGCTGAAGTGGGATGTTTGTCCTCTGCCTGGAAGGGCAAATGCACCTTTGCTCTCTCCAGCTTAAAAAGCATAGCAAAAAAAGGAAGATGGTAGGACGGCCGAACAGGGAACAGCATTGTTTCCTAAACATTCAGACTAGGAAAAGGTATTCTAGTCACAAGGAAGGACTGGTCAGGATGTCACTGCTGGGTGTCACAGAATTTAGGTCCCCCTCCACATGCACAGCCCACAACATGGCAAGGGACTGCTTCCCTAAGAAATCATTCTCCACAGCTGCTGGGGTGAGAGAGAAAGAAGAAGTCACACGGGTGTGGTCAATCACATGGGATTTCCCTCCACCCATCACTCCAGCAGGAATGCTCAGAGAAGATGTGCACAGCCCATGTGGCTTTTTAATTTTATTTTATGTCCTTAATAAGAATGAGAATAATTTTATTATCCATACCCCACCCATCCAGCTGGGTCACCCCTTAAGCAGCCACTGTTACAGCAGATTTATATCCTGCCCTTCTAGCATATTGGCAATATGAAGAAAGGGGTAACAACCATCACAGGAGCTGTTCAGAATACAATAACTACAGCAAAAGCAAGAAAACAGGAGCAGGCAGTAGGTAAGGCATTTTTAAAATTTTATTTTATTTGTTTATTTCATTTCTATACCGCCTGGCAAGCATTTAGCCTGCTGGGTTGATGACATTTTAGCAGAGCATATTAGGTTATTTGTATACGCTGCTCCCAGTAACAGCCAGCATGGTATGGCAGCACCATTCACCTGACTTCCTCACAGCTGAGTCGCCTGCTGATTACCATGAAGGAGTGGGCGACTGGTGATGCAGCTGGGTGGCTGGCATGGTGCAAACCCACCAACAGGAACTCCAGGTTAGCTCTTTCAGTGTGTTTGCACTGCACCAACCTTGCCCCTCCCATCTCCTTCCCAGTAAACAGGAGAGTGCCGCTATCTCATCACTTTTTCTGCTACTGTGAGCAACACAAACAAGCAGCCTAAAACAAAGAGACATGCTGCTAAAAGCCCATCAAGCTGGTAGGCCAAATGCCTGCCAGAATTTTAAAAAGATTATTGATTAATAGGCAGAAGGTCAATATGGACCGCCAGAGTTCCACCTTTCAGGTGCAGCCACAGAGAAGGCTCTTTCCTATGTCCCAACTGGTCTTGAACAGCCAGGATTCACAATACTTCCCTGCAATGGGGAAATTGCACCATGGGAAAAGTGGGCATCATGCTGCTAGAAGGTGAAATCCAAGACTCTCTCACTTTACATTCTACATGAGCGCCAGCAGGTATCATGATCTCTGAATCCAGAAGCAATTCAGACACAAAGTTGGAGACTATAGAGCCATCAGCTGAGGAGCAAGATAAAGTTCAGGGCTCTAAGCAGATAAGCTGGTGATGAGGGGACCACTATGACTGATACTGGTTAACAGAAGACCCCGAAGTACCCTCCAGGAGCGGAGTCCAGACCTCATGGGTGCCTTCTTCGAAAGAACCAGATGCCTCCCATTATACTTCACCAGTCCAGCAATGCAGGGAGTGTAAAGGCAAAGGATCCCTTGACAGTTAAGTCCAGTCAAAGGCAACTGTGAGGTGCAGCGCTCATCTCGCTTTCAGGCTGAGGGAGCCGGTGTTTGTCCACAGACAGCTTTACGGGTCATGTGGCCAGCATGACTAAACCACTTCTGGCACAACGGAACACCGTAACAGAAACCAGAGCGCACAGAAATGCAGGGAGTGCACCAGGAGGGAGGTTATGGAATGAGGAGTGTCTGTCTTCTGACCAGGGGCTGGGTTTTTAAGACTCTGAAGTTTTCCTTGACAGGGTGGAGCTTAGAGGTCATCTAGTGACAAAAGATTAAACGGCCTTTGCTTTTGCCCTGCCTTACCACCTTCTCCATGGGATCCGGCATCAGACCGGACCAGGACATCATGCTTGCAAGCCACACAGCAACATCTCAAAATGGGCGCTGCCTTGTTCGTCAAGACTTGCGTGAAAGTCCTCAAAGGCCCACAACCCATTTCTACCAGCCTGCCCATCCACAGTGTTCCTGCGTAAGAGCAGCCCAAGAGGTGGTCTGGCAAGCCGCTAGCCCCCCTTGTTCCCGGCAGGCATGTGGGGCGAGCCTGAGAAGATGCTCTTATTCAACACTGCCCTATTATTTCTCACAATAGCAGGGATTAATTCTCAGAACAAACAGAGCTTTGCCTCCATTCTGAAGTGCAGCGATTTGTTAAACCCAATGCGGTAGTGTACACAGCTGCAAAATACATAATTTCTAATTAATGACTTGTTTTATGGCACTGTGCATACATCAGCTGAAAAGCAGTCCCTGCTCTGAAGAATTTATTCAGTGCACACAGATAAAGGGCGAGATGGGGCGGGGAGTCTGGGCTTTGAGGGCACCACGAGAGGTAAGTGACTTGCTCACTGTAGTGCAGTAATTCAGCTTCAAAGCTAGGGAAAAGCACCGAGATATCAAGACTTCAAGGAGATCCTGGCTGCTGATCCACAATCTTCAAACAATCTTCAATGACTGCATTTATGCGGTGACAGAAGTCTTGGCAGCCGATGCCTTCATTCTTTAAGACACACTCAGACTATATAAGGACCTTACAGCTTCAGTCAGTGCCCTCCATCCTTCCTATATAAGGGCCAAAACAGACATGCAATGCAGGAGATCTGTCAAACAGGATCTCTCATGCCTTTTAAAAAGTCTTAATAATACTCAAGGGCCCTACCGATTTGGATTGGAGGGTTAACCTCTCCCACTGCACCAATTTTCTGATTAAAATCAGCCCCCGAAGTTTCCATTTGGCCCAGGAAGGCAAATATTGTTGTATCTCATTTCACCATCCAGTATCCCTAACAGAAGCTTTGGGCAGGGCTAATCAATGCCAATAAAGGATATGATACATGAGATTTGGGTTAACCCATCCCCCTCAGTACTACTGCCTGAATCCAAGTGTGGGTGTGGAGCTGCTTTTAAATAAGGGGGGGGGACCTTCATGTATCACTCACATGAAGGGGGCTCCACAAGTACATGGGGCTACGGAGCTTCACTGCTGGACTTGCCTCCAGGGTTGTAAACTTAGGAAGGTACCTTATACAAAGTCAGGTCATTGGTCCAGCCAGCTTAACAATAGCTACACTGACTGGCAGTGGCTCTCCAAAGTTTTAGATATGGAAAGCTCTACCTGGAGATACTGGGGATTGAACCTGAGGCCTTCCGCATGCAAAGATGATGCTCTTCTCCCAAGTTATTTCTCTTTCCCTGACTGTGCTGGATCAATGTGTGGATTTCTGTACGATGTACATACAGAGAAAATGATACCCATAGACTTCCATGCCATGGGGGGAAATCTGCGCTGCTGCAGACTTCAGTGCGCAACACATGACATCAGGGGCTGGGCCCCACACCCCTTGTGCTCATGAACATGAAAAACACATGAAGGGGGCTAAGGACACCAAGAGAACCAAGTATTGATCTGCCACACCTAGGTTGGGCTTTAATGCTGCCTCTGCTTGGAAATGACCAATCTGACTGCTACATCACACACCATTTTGCTCAGGGTATTGTGTATCACTTCCCTTCGATTTTATCTGCAGCCCCCCACCTGCATTTTCCAATCCAGTTTAAATTTGATTGTTTAAAATTATTTGGGGTGTTCCAACTAGAAATGGAAAGGTGGGATAGAAATGCAGATAGCACAACCACATCTCCCCCAAACAGCTTTCCAGTGAAGTCCACAAAAGCTATTTTTACTGGCCCACCTCCCAGTGCCTAGTTATGTGATTCATTTCTGGTACATGAGGCCATAATAAAAAAATTTAATGACTCTTTTTCCTAGTTATTTGGTTTGTTTCACTGGATGCTTGTTTTCCTAGCTGACCTGGAGGGGATTCTTACTGAAGGTC
Organism: Podarcis vaucheri; assembly: GCF_965113315.1. Taxonomy (NCBI): domain Eukaryota; kingdom Metazoa; phylum Chordata; class Lepidosauria; order Squamata; family Lacertidae; genus Podarcis; species Podarcis vaucheri. The sequence continues at coordinate 64,145,026 of NC_138764.1, read as the reverse complement.
ACCAGGCAAGCCTGCCTTCATGCCTAACCTGAAAGAACAGAAACGTCTCTTAAGCTCCAGAGGAATGCTGCAAGTGCATTGTTGGTACCAACACTCATTTTAAGTTTGCTGAAGAAAAAAGCAGTGCTTTGTGGCTGTGCACCCTTGAAGCAAGCAAGTATAGTAGCAGACATGCACTTTCTTTCCTCCCCTAGAATCAGTTCAATTCCCAAGGCAAATGTGGGGAAACAAAGGCAATGGGAAAACACTCATTTTATTAATATCAACCTACTGTATTTAAAATATCAAGGCAGTGTACAACAACCAGTACAATAAAACATAACATACCACAAATACAATAACAAAAATGACAGGCTTATCTTGTGGCATATATAGCTCTCCCTGTTCCACTTAATCCTTGCAACAACCCTGTGAAGTGGGTTGGGCTGGGAGACTGTGACTGGCCCAACGTCACCCAGTGAGCTTCATGATCACGTTAGGACTAGAACCCTGGTTTCCCAAACCTGGGTCTGACACCCTAACCACCATGACACACTACATAAGCCGGTTGGTATACAGTAGTACCTCGGGTTACCTATGCTTCAGGTTACATACGCTTCGGGCTACAGACTCCGCTAACCCAGAAATAGTGCTTCAGGTCAAGAACTTTGCTTCAGGATGAGAACAGAAATTGTGCTCTGGCGGCAGCAGGAGGCCCCATTAGCTAAAGTGGTGCTTCAGATTAAGAACAGTTTCAGGTTAAGAACGGACTTCCGGAACGAATTATGTACGTAACCTGAGGTAACACTGTAAAAGGGTCTTCAAGAGCTGTCTTGAAACTCAGTCATGAGGATGCCTGCAGAATCTCTGTGGGAAGAGTGTCCTAAGGCCAGTGTGGTGTAGTGGTTAAGAGCGGTAGTCACGTAATCTGGGAAACCGGGTTCGTGTCTCCGCTCCTCCACATGCAGCTGCTGGGTGACCTTGGGCCAGTCACACTTCTGTGAAGTCTCTCAGCCCCACTCACCTCACAGAGTGCTTGTTGTGGGGGAGGAAGGGAAAGGAGAATGTTAGCCGCTTTGAGACTCCTGAAGGGGAGTGAAAGGCGGGATATCAAATCCAAACTCCTTCTTCTTCTTCTAAGGCATGGAATCAGTCGGGCCTCTGTAACATGGAGGGCCTGCCCTACATCATAACAACCAATTAGGATTTGGGGACTTGAAATATTCCAATGAGGTCATTTCGGCTGCCCCTCTGATATGCCAAGGTCAGCCGGTATTCCATCTGTGGCTCACCCCCTGATCTGTCAGATGAGCTTGGGCAAACAACACTGCCTTTCATGCCTTCGTGGGCCTCCTTGCAAACTGGGGGTCATAATGCAGCTGCCCACTGCCATGATGTGTGGTTCATGGAAGCAACAGGCTGTGACATCCTCAGGCAGCATCAACATTATTAAAATTTAATCCAGCATCACACAGAACCTTCTTTTCTTCAGACTACACATAGCGAGAGGCCAGACGGTGCCTCTCTCTTTTCCCCTCCAAGCAGAAACAAGAGAAAGGAAAGAAGATTAAAAAAGGAAAATATAGGGAAGGGTTGTAAGCCTATGGAAACTTTGTTATCCGTTGACATTAAAGCCAAAAGCAACTAATTAAACCACCATCAACGTCAGATGTTTTATTAGCTCAGCCTTGGAAAATCTTGGCAAGGGACAGAGGCAAAGTCAGCTCCCATGACCAGCTGGAACACGGCATCTCTACCTGATCAGAACATCACCTGTGGATGTTCAGAAAGCAGGAAAAAGAAAAAGAAAAAGAAAAAGACATGGGCAGCAGTGTTGCAGGGATAATAAGCAATAGCAGCCCAGCCTCACTGTGGTTAATCCTGATAAATTTTGTTGCAGACGGAGGAGATATAATCTCCTGCTTTAGGGTCTGAACAAGCATTTAATTATTAGGCAGTATTAAGGATGAAACTATTATGGGTGCAGATTATCTCACATATGCCCTCTGCCTCCCTATGGGACACTGATGCTTAGCCACCACCAGAGATATGCTACTTAACAGATCAAAAGTCTCAGGCAGCCTGTAAATTCTTCCTATCCACTAAAAAACCTCCTTCTGCTCACCTCTGCAGCCTGAAACAGCTTGTCATTTCATCTCAAGATGGCCACCTGAACAGTGCCGTCGCTGTACCCAAACATCCCCTCTGTTCTGTTCTGACGAAAGCACAGATACCAAAAGCTTTCATCAAGTTGCATAGGTCTCCATTGCTCTGAAAGCCAATGCTCTTGCAACCTGAATATTCATCTGTGACAATCCATGATCAACCCCTAGAAAGGCTTGGGTCAGAGGGCTAGTCCAGACATATCTTCTTTCCAGAGAACACCAACCATGCAAGAATAATATTTGAGCTAGAATGCGGAAATCCACATGTGTACCTAACATTTTTCACAGGTATTTCTTCAGAGAAGGAAAAAATGCTGCCCTGGAAACAACCCCAGTCAGGTGGCAATGAGTAATAGACTACTGTTGTCAAAAAGAAAGAAGTAATACAACAATAAGATATTACTGTAACTCTCCAGGGACACATCCATTAAATATCCACTACAACCAATCAGACAAGAGATGGATGAAAGCTGGAACATCTCAACAAGCAGTGTTATCAGCTGGCAAACTTTGCTAAGACTCCCTGAAAGAAAAAATCTCAGAATGTAAGGCTTGTGCACTAAGAGTCAAATTATACATGATGTGGCAGATCCGATATAATGGATCTCCTGTTGGTTTTGGGTTTACTTTGAAACAGTCATATGGGGCTACAAATTTGATCACAGCAGTGGTGCAGCAGAAGGGGATGTTTAACCCTTGTCTGTGCTTCTTCCCCGACAAATACCCCCCTCTTGAAGCTGCTGTTAACCCCACAGAGGGAAAACTAGAGGCGTCTAACCTTATTGCACCATGACTAGAGGCGTCTAACCTTATTGCACTGGTAGACGCGCACAGCAGAACTGTGGGAAGGATGACTGCAGCATTGGGTCACAAACTGACACCTTAAAGGAATGAGCATTCTATAGCAACCGAGCTTTAAGCACCTAACATTGGCTGATTTTAAAATGAGGGTGTAGTTTGTTAGAACATCTGCCCCGCTTGGGGAATACAGAACACCACTGTTACCACAGCAGATGGTTCTGAGTATCACCTCACCACCACACCCATCAGAGTGAAAGCAATAAAAAAAAAACTAAATTCCTTTTCATAGTAGTAATGCTGTGCTTCTGAGCATCTACACCAGGCATAAGCAAACTCGGCCCTCCAGATGTTTTGGGACTACAACTCCCATCATTCCTGACCACTGGTCCTGTTAGCTAGGGATGATGGGAGATGTAGTCCCAAAACATCTGGAGGGCCGAGTTTGCCTATGACTGATCTACACTACATTGCTGCAGTTTTGGGTGGAGTAGGCCAGGCAGGCTAACCCCCAGTGGCTCCTACACATGTGTTGGACTGTAACTGACAACAATCCTTATCACTGGCCATGCTGGCTCGAGAGGATGGGAGTCCAAAGCTTAGCCAACCTTTGAGTACATAAACTGCCTGAAAAAGAACATTTGTATCATCTGATAGGCTAGAATGTCATGTAAACATCAGTACTGAAGAGCGTTTGTGTCTATATTATAGACAGACACTATGCCAAATTAGACAATACAAGAAATGCGTGATCCACATGTCTTTTCATTTTTAAGAAATGGCAGGCACATGCAGGGGGTGTGGCAGAGATTGTACTCCCATCAGGATTGGGATTTCTTTTCTTAGTACCAGATATATATTTTTGCTAACTGTGGAACACTATTAACAAAACAGGGCAAGGGAACTGTGGAGAATTTCTATGCCAGACCAGCATCCCCAGGGCAAAGAAACGATGTGTCTCATTGTAGTAAGTCATCGTAGTATTTTCTGAGAGTTTAGCAAAGAGCTCTATATTTAATTGTTGATCCTGTGCCCAAAATGGCCTTAGTATCGCCAGCAGGGCCCAGAAGCCAATCTCGCTTCATCCCAGAAAGGTTTTGCTCATGTAGTATTTAAGGGCTTTGCTCATGGCCACTCAGGGCAGAGAAAGAGTGCAGCAGAGGGTTGGTATACTATATACAAGAGCTCACTCTCTGAAGCTTAAGGCTGGACAAAGCCTCTCCCTTCCTAAACCGTACCTCTCCCCCTTTATTATCTAACCTTGGCAGTATAGAATTTAGCAGTTTAGGGCTGCTTGCATACTGGGCATTTAGTGTGGCATCACCTTGTATTGTTCGTTCATTCATTCATTCATTCATAGGTAGATATAGATATGACATACATTTGGTGGGGGGGGGGTTCCAAATGACATTGTACTCTACTCTTTTACTTTCAACCCTCATGTATTTTCCCAGTGCTTCTTCCTTTTTCTCTCCCCTCACAACAGGAAATCCGATTTTTTTTTTGAGAAGAATGTTTAGACACGTTATGCCCTTAGTGATGCTGCTCCATCTTTTCAAAGACAGGTAAACCTGTCACATATTCACTGTAGCCTTTGCTATAGTGGGCACCAGTTTATATCCCTGCCAACATTTTAAAAAAATATCTTTGAATTAGCACTAAAATTACTTTCCAGTTATTTTTTTAAAAAATAAAAATATTAGCAAAACCCTGCATATATTATAAAGTGTTATAGCACTATAACACTATAATGCACATTTAAAAAAGACAGAAACCTTTCCAGTCGGCACCAGCAGCATGTCCCCCCCCCCAACCAAATTAAACACTTCCAATCTACACTGCTAATTCAAAATAAACATTAAACATGCTGGGATTTTAGGTTGTGTGTGTGTGTGTGTGTGTGTGTGTGTGTGTGTGAGAGAGAGAGAGAGAGAGAGAGAGAGAGAGAGAGTAGTAAGGTGCAATCAAGCTTAAATTAATAAGTACTTAGTGTGAAATAAACAATTGATTTTCATTTCATTTTGAAACCCCAAATGGCTGTTCAGGGGCATTGGAACTTCCCCTTCTTCACCCACAGGAGCAATGTGGGAGAGGGGGATCTCGTGGGGTCAACATACAGTAAAAGTTCTATATTCTGCATAGTGTGGAAAGCCAATTGCACTTGAATAGTTATTCATTAGCATCCCTCTGGAAGCAGCCTAGACTTAGACCAGAAAGAAACCAACTTTGGTCAAAGGCTCCTTTTGAGGAGCCCAGCTATAATATCCAGAATCAACACCATTCTGTGAGTTGAACACACACTTTTCTGCCCCCTCCCCAATAATTATCCCTACCACGTATAAGTGGCCATATCAGAATTTGGTACTGCCAGGGCCGGATTTAGGTTTGATGAGGCCCTAAGCTACTAAAAGTAATGGGACCTTTTATATGTCCAGCTGTCCTTTGTCAACACCAATTTGTCACTGTTTTTTGTGTTGAATATATGGTAATTTATGGACCTAATAGATAACTAAAGCCATTTGCACATGCAGAAATAAGGCACCCTATATATAGAAATGAGCAAACCAGTGATATTTTAGGGAGCAGGCTAGCAGGCAGGGCCCATTACTTACATCCTAGGAGCCTACACAACACAAAACACTGTTGCTATATGTAGGTTTTATTTTATTTGTTTTTTATCTTATATTTTGGAAATGTACATCCAGGTTTTTTTCCTTTAAATTTTTTGGGGGCCCTAAGAGAGTGGGATCCTAAGCTATAGCTTGTTTAGCTTACACGTAAATCCAGCGCTGGGTACTGCACACACAAATGGTGTCGATGCAACAATTCTGAAGCATCTGTGCAAATGAGAACAAACTGCAGGGAGGAGGGTGGACCAATTGATCTGAGTGCCCTCCTTAGCATCAGCATTGGTGATAAACTCTGTATGGCTTCATTGTCATCCTATAGTGCCCCAGGGCAGTTCACTGAAGGCTGCTTCACAGCTATTTCTGACAGCATAAAAGCTGGAGCAGGACCCTGGGACAGGGGGGAGGTACACTAGCAGCCCAAAGGATCTGTGAAAATGTCAACAGGGGAACAGTAATTCTCAAAACATGCACTTACCTGCTGAAGGAAGGAAGCCAAATATGTATGAATCATAATCAAAAGAACCAGGACCTCTGCATTTAAAAGCAGTACCGATACATCTTTTGAAGAATAACTGTATAATGAACTGTATGCTATTATTACTGAAACAGTGAGGTAGGGTCATGATTTACATTCTATTTGAAAATTTCATCTATGAACTGCAACAAATATCTGAAAGCTTCTGACCCAGCACAGCTAGAAGGGTAGAAAACCAATTTGTTACAGTGCCATGTGATATATTTAGTGGCACCAAATTTATTACAGGGGCAAGTGAAAGTGCAGTGACAAAGAGGATAAATCCTTGAACCTCAGCAAGCCAACAACAGACTTAGTGAGACAAGACAGCAAGCGGGACAGTGAGAGACCCTCCCCTGAAGAGGGTTCACAGCTACGATTATCAATAGGAGTAAAGGCATGCCTTTCAACCTTTGGTTAGACCATCTGCCCGGTCCTTTACATACCATGGATGAACAACGTTTGGCAAAAACAAAAACGGGAAGAAAGAAAACAACATCACTTGCGGAAAATGTTTTGCTTCACCAGGCATTTTAGACAATTGACTCAATGCTAGTTATTTCAATGCTAGTTATTTGTTCTGTATTTTATGATCTTATGTTATGTTTAATTACAGCACCATGATATTTTGATGGATATTTTTAAATATATAGTTTATAAACAAACTTATTATTAAAATAAATAAACAAAATCTCGCTTGTAACATTGGTGTAACAAAGATTATGAAAAAGTTTCATAGCCAAGTCAAAGGACTCTAAGATACATGCACAGGCCAGCACTTTTTGACACGTCATTTTTCCCTTTGCTGTTGTTCCATTATTTATCATCATGCACTTCCATGACACATGATAAAGTGCATCCTTTGCATGCAGAGCAGTGCCAGGTTTAGGGTGGTATGGACAGTTCACCCGCACAGGGCACCAAGCTGAGGGGGTGCAAAATTGTGTACTTGAGAGCATGAGTAAAATGAAGGGGGGGCTCTTTGACAAACTTTGTTCCAAAAAGAATTATTGTGAAAATAATAAATACGTAGCAATATTTTGTCCTCACTAAAGTTTGTCCCCGTGCAGAAGTTCAGGTTCAATTTCTGGTACTATTTGATAAGGTAGCAAAAGACCCCAGCCTGAAAACCTGGTCGGTCACTCTCACAACGCATTTGTGCTAGATGAATCAATGGTCTGACTTGGCAGAAGACTATTTTCTATGCTCTCCATGGAAGTAGTTTTCTAAAATAGGAGGTATTTTTTATTGGCTGCACATCCTCAGTATAATACAGAAGCTAGACTTCTGGGCTTCAAAGTGGAAACCTCATTCAAATGCCCCTTAGCTATGATGCTCCTCAGGCAAGTCAGTCAGATTGCTCACTCTCAATTCCATCTTAAGGTTGTGGTGAGGAGTGCTTGTCCGAGGTCCTTGAAGGATAGGAGAGAATACATAGAATAAAAATAAGTGATGCATTTGAGGCACTCTTCTGAACACCCTGCCCCCCAAAAGAGATGGGAAGGATCAAACTTCAGCTGTGCACAACATTAATTTTTTACTTCAGAAAAACAAAATCCACAAGACATTCCGGGTATTTCCAGACTATCACTATTTTCAGGTGGGACCCAGTTGCACAATTCTAGTTGACTGGGAGGACTGGTGCAACAAGCTAGCTTTCCCAAAAGACTGGACTTTCTGCCATGAGGGTTGTGAGAAGGAAATGTGCTAGAGTGTGTGGGGTAACACTTGCTTCAACACAACATTCTTTAACCTCCCCACAAACCAATCAGAGCGAAATGTTCAGTAATCAGGTCATCTGGAAGCACCCCATGTGAGCAGGTGCTATTTCTCTATAATTTTTAAAAATAAATGTTTCACTAATTAAAGAGAAAGAATGGGATAAGGAATAAAGCAAGGCTTCCATCCATTTTGCATCTCGTTCATGAGGCACATGCTTTTCTGTGGGAAAATTGGGAAATTGATGATTCAACAGAAAAAGGGGCATATTAGGGATTGTGCCTTCTCCTTGCTAATATCAGACTGTACAGTCATACCTTGGGTTGCAGGTGCTTCAGGTTGTACATTTTCGGGTTACGGATGTGCCGAAACCCAGAAGTACTGGAACGGGTTACTTCCGGGTTTTGGCAATCGCGCATGCGCAGAAGCACTAAAATTGTGTTTTGTGCATGTGCAGAAGCGCCGAATGGCAGCCCACATGTGCATAGTCACGGCGCTGTGGGTTGCGAATGTGCCTCCTGCACAGATCACATTCACAACCCAAGCGTCCACTGTATACAAACAAGACGAAAACACCAGTGGCTGTTGTATGTTCTACAACCCTCGCACAGCCAGCCAGTTAACTATCCCAAAAAATGTGTGAATTGATGTCATAGTGACAGACACCCTACAACCAACTTTGTCAAGTGAATGTATGCATGGCATTTGAAATAGGAGGCCAGCTAAACACTCCATGCTGCACCAATAGCACACAGAAGGTTCACAGAAAGGTTTTCCAAACTGTAGTGCTTGGTATCTCTCTCACACAGATAGAATTGCAACATACAGTGAAGCTTATTGTTGTGCCACAGATCAAGGCAAAGAGTGCACCACTACATTTGTTCTTGGCTCCCTTGATGGCTTAACTCAGATTTCCCACAAAGTAGTGAGAGACTTGAGATCTGAGCAGTTTCCCCAGTTCTTCAAACAGAGGTGGAATCCCTTTTGTGGAGGGATGTCACACCCTCCTGGAAGAGGGAAAAAGAGGGCATCTGTGTTACCCTCTAGGCTATCTGGGTGAATTTCAAAGCTCAAGTGTAAATCAGAGGGAAGTAAAATGTTAATCCCAGCTCACCAACACTCCACAGTCCTGGAAACACAGCTTGCTATTGTATTTTCTTCAGAGGACTAAGGAGTTCTAACTTCAAAGCCATCTTATACTTCAGAAAATGACCCACTACCCATAGCGCTGCTGGTGTGTTTCAAACCCAACCTATAAAACCTAAACCAAGGGAACCACAAGTTATATTCCATGCAGGCACTAGATGCAGAAGATATATTTATGCAGATGCCTTTCCATTTCTACTGAGGAACTGCAGCTGCTGCTAGTTTTGCTACTACGCTAGGCTATGAATATCCATGGGATCAGGCTGCAACATACAGGGTGCATTCAGATGTGGGGAATACAGTGGTACCTCGGGTTACATACGCTTCAGGTTACAGACTCCACTAACCCAGAAATAGTACCTCGGGTTAAGAACTTTGCTTCAGGATGAGAACAAAAATCGTGTTCTGGCGGCGTGGCAGCAGCAGCAGGAGGCCCCATTAGCTAAAGTGGTGCTTCAGGTTAAGAACAGTTTCAGGTTAAGAACGGACCTCCGGAATGAATTAAGTACTTAAGCCGAGATACCACTGTATTGCATTAGTTTCCCTGGCTATGATGCTAGAGCTCCTGTCCCATTTTCTAATGTTCTTTTTGACCAATATACCAGCAAGGATATGAAACAATATACCAGGGTCCATATGAAACTACCTGGACCCTGAGATCACAATCCAAGGCCCTTCTAAGGAACATAACAGACTGTCTTCTGTGGGCAGCTTGCTGATGGAGAACATTATAAGGTGATGGATTATAGCCAGACAAAACTTGACTATCAAAATCACTCTAGAGATATGAGTGGACAGGGTGGCAACACAAGAATGGGCCTTTTCTGCAGTGGCTGCCCTGTTTGTGGAATGCTACCCCTAGGGAGGTTCAGGGCCCCCCTTCATTATACACCTTTAGACGCTAGACAAAAATGTTCCTCTTCAACCAGGCCTTTGGCTCATTAACTTCCAATACCCTTTTAAATGTGTTGTGGGAAGAGGGGTTATTTGTGCTGGTTTTTATTATTTGTGTGTGTTTGTTATCTTGCATTTTTGTGTTGTGAACCACAAATGAAGAGTGGCATACAAATTTAAATAATAATAAAAACCAGTTGGTGTGGTGTGATAACAACATTGAACAATTCCCCCACTCTTCTTGCACATGCGTGCTTCCGTTCCCACATAATAACAGCAGGCAAGAACCATTCGCCAGTATGGAGCCCCAAGTTTTATCACTTTAATCCTGCAACTCTGAGGATTATGGAGGCTGCAAACAGGTATTTTTTTTCCTGGAGTCAAGTAACATGGAAATGTTACACAAAACATGTGCTATGTTTCGTTAGATTTCTTGGAAGTGTCTTTTATGCCATGTGGAAGTTGAAATATAAGGTGGAATTTAACACTTGGGGGAGCTTTGGGAAAAGGGAATAATCTGCCATCTGAATGCAACCAGAATCATCTGTACTCTGAGCATTCTGACTTGCAGGGAGTGGGGAGATTCCTTGCCCTTGGCTTGCTGACAAGTGGCTTTGCAGAAGACTGCTCAAATCCTTTCTGCTCGCTATTTCACACCTTTACTTATGTCTAAAAATAACATTGCACGGAAGGGGTTTGTTTTGCTGTTTTGCATAGTGAATGAAAACAACAAGATGACATTTAGGAGATATTGTGCAGGTGGTGGGGATTCAATCCAGATATTCAACAATGCTCAGACCCAACGCTTTCATAGAGATAGTAAGAGATCATTCCCTCCCCCACACACAAACATTCATGGGTGTGTGGATGATGGGGCTTAGAGTATGATTCACCCCGATGTTGTGGGTTTCTGCCCCCTCCCTCCCTTAATATGACAGGCTGGTGCAAACAGGGAAGTAAAATTAATGAAACACATCAAAACCCCATTGAAAAGAAAATCAAGCAACATTACCCTATAGAGAGCTGCAATTCAGCCCTGAGTCATACTTCTCAACTAGACCTTCATATTGCAGAATAGCTTCAACACCCCAAGTTCCCTACAAGCCTTTAAGACAACCAGCACCCTACACTTGAGTATTCAACAGCCTCAGCTAATCAACCCTTTCTTGGCTCTCCTCCCAGCTCTGTCACTGCACCTCCATTCTGATTTTCTGACTTGTAATAGCCTTCATTTAATTCTAAGGCTAGATTTGCACACACTCTGGCTTGCGACAGCCTTCATTATTCCAGCCTTGCCCCACTGCACTCCAGCTTTACCATTGAATTACTGCCCCACGTTGGGAGAGGGCTGTGGTTCCATGATGGGAATTGCAACCTGCGAGAGGCTTCTTCTTCAATCCCTGAAAAATCCAGTTAAAAGAGCACAAGAAAGCCTGGGCAGGGAAGATCTCTCCGGAGGCTGGACACACCAACAATAGGACTGAGGCTCTCAAAAGGCTGCTCCATATTATCTTTTTGTATTGTGCACATATTACTGCTTTCCCTCCTCTATCCTCCCTGCACAGTGAGTGGTGTTAGGTAGGGCTGAGCCATGCCATGCAAAGCACCATGTTACTCTGAATTCACACCAGGCAACAGAAGCAGCTAAAAAGTCCTCTTCCTGCACTTTTAGAGAAAGCAGAGATTTATTTTTTTAGCCGCTAAACAAAATTATGCTTTAACGCTTCTCTTCCCTGGACTCTATTGAAGGCAGGCACTCCTAAGGCATGGTAAATGCAGCACACAGGTCTGAGATCAGAGATGGGGGAACCTGCAGCTCTCCAGATCTAACACCCATCAGCTGAAGCTGGCATGACCAATGGACAGGGATGGTGGATGCTAAAAGCCAGCAACACCTAGTGGAGGTTCCTCTCGAGCAAGGCACACTCGGAAAGGAAATGGGAAGGGAGGCAACAGGAGGAACAAAAACAATTTTAACCCCAGCGACAGTTCACTAGCAGATGGGAGTTTCCCCCAAATGAGGTTGTGCTTTCCCCCCACCTGTCAGGAGCCTGGCAAAAAGTCAAGACAGGATTGCCTTGCCGCTAATGGGGAGGGGGAAAACAGGGTGTGCTTCCATCTGCTACAGCCATTTGGCAGCCCTGATTACCAACTGTGTCAGACTGCAGGGGTTCTGCACAGCTACCCATAGGAGGAGTCCCTGGTGTCAGCTGCTCGGAGGGGGGAGGGAAGAGGAAGAGAAAGGGGAGATCTCGGGGGAGTGCGGAAAACACCATGCAAAGACAGACAGACACACACACACACACACCAGGATCCTATGCAAGAGTACTACAAAGTAATCCCAATGAGCTTAATTGGATTTACTTCCAGGTAAACGTGCAAAGGATTGCAGCCTTAAACCTTTTGGGGCGAGGTGAGGGGTGGAATTCTCTTCAATAGTTACTTAAAGATGTGGCTGCTGCCTCTAAGCCCCCTCCCCAAATCTTTGAAGAATCTTTGACTCTAACAAGCTTTGTGGGGGACACAGAAAACAGAACGCCACTTGGAAATAAAAAGCATTGCTATATAAACACTACACACACACACACAGTTCCATTTCCTCCTCCACAACACACGCCCGCCCTCCTCTTCTAGACTGCTCAACGCAGATTCCTACAGAACTCTCACAACTAGGGGAGTTAAGGAGTAGGAAAATGTCATGTCACTCCTGCCTAGCCCGCTCTCCCGCCCCTTTAACGCATGCTAAAGGGAGACGTGGATTTTCTAATCGATGCGACTCTGAATAATGCGCCGCGGGAGAGGTTAGTGTTAATTCCTCCCCGTGTGTGTGTGTGTGTGTGTGCGTCCGCCACACTAGCAACACAAGGGGGGGGGGCGGCGGAGAGACAGCCCAGCGTGGTTTGGGGCATGGGATGGGTGTGGAAGGCACATTCCGCTGCCTGCACGGGTGCATCGAAGCAGCGGAACAAGTTACACAAGCGTGCCCTTTCTCCTACTTTCTCACTCCCACCGAACCTCACCTGCTGGCGCGCTATGCGGCCATGGCCCCCAACTTGTGTCCCCCCCCCCCACTTCTTCTGGCAGGCCCACTAACACAAGCCCTTCCCGACTCGCCAGAACCACCCGGCGTCCGGTCCTGCTGCCCTTGACCCACCCACGCAGCGTGGGCGGGGAGTCTCCTTCCGCCGCTCCCCCGCACGAAGCCCACCCCCCTTCTCCTCCTCGGCCGATCTCCGCAGTGGCAAGCAGAACATTCCTCCAGGCGCCCCGCTTTGCAACACCCATTGCCAAACCCTTAGAAAGACCTCCTCGTCGGGGCGGGGCGGGAAGAGGACCTGCGGTGGGAAGGAGGGGGCGGCCGGGCACGCTCTCCCCGTCCTGCCGCGCCCCTCGGAGGCGACCGATTAGCTGGCATTTTTCGAGCTCCCCCGCTCTCCCTCCCCCTCCTCCTCCTGCATCCGTCCGTCTGGCTTCCAGCAGTCCATTTGTCAGCGCCAAGCAGGCGCCCCCGCCCCGCCAAGCAGCGAGGAGGGGCCCAGCCAACCCGCCCCCCCCCCACGCCGCCGTTTTCAAATTAAAACGCCTAAACGGTCGTCGTCGGTGACACACAGACCCAGTATTGTGCTCCCGACCCGGTAAATAATCAGGTTACTGTGCTAAAAGCCCAGGAGGCTGCACAAACACACCACGCAAGCGGGCTACAGGTTCGGATCTGGCATTCTGAACTGCACAGACCGCCTCTCGCGCTTGCTAACTTGCTTGCCATCTCCCCCTGCTTTTTCTTTTTTTAAAAAGAAATACTGAACACCCCCCCCCCAAGAGAGCGGGATCGGGGCCCCATGTGTAAGGAAGGCGCTGCCCGGGAAGCGCGCGCGCCCTGGCTGCGCGCCCGCTCAACCCCGCACGCCTTTTACTACGGATTGGCCAAGAGGTCGAGACTTTCGTTTTCTTTTACTCCCCTTCCGCGCCCCGCGATCCGTTGAATGAGTCTTTCTCTCACACTCCCCTCACACGGGCGAAATTGCTTCAGGAATTCAGCCCTCCTTCCCGCGCCTCCCACCCCCCGCCCGGCCTCTAACCACCACCTTTGCTAACAGAGGAGTGTTGTAATGTTGGGGGTGTATTCCTGAAACGGCGATTCAGGAAGATAAGCCTGTCAGGCGCGGTTACACCGCCTGCCAACATTTCTGCATGCAGCAGAGTAGTAGTGGAAGGATTTCTCTCTTTTTCTAAGTTCAGTTTCAACATCGCGGGGGAAGAGAGAGATAAAAGGCTGGGAAACAAGATATTCTGTACTCTTCTTTTTTTTAAAAGGCAGTCTATGAGCAAACCCACAGAGCAACCATGTTACAGTTGTAAGCAAAACAAAATAGCCCACCATCAACAGGCACGCAGCTTTATTATAGCTACAGACAAGACGCCGACTATAATCGTTAATGGATTTCCGCAAACGCCCCGCTGCTCCGCACAAGAACACACTCTTAAAAGAAAAAGCAGCAAAACCAACCAACTGACCTCAAGGAGCGCCCCGGATTTTCCATCGCTAAATTATAGGCGGACAAACTGTTGCTTTTATTGTGCACTTTGTGCAGCCGGTTTGCATTACGAACCTCCCTGTGATCTCCGTATGAAGGGCGGGGTACAAATTCAATGGAGAAATGAAAATCAACTCTGAAACACTCTCCCACCCCGCTGCGCGAGAAACCGGCCAGACGGAGGATCTTTCCGAGCCCGATCTCTTCCCGGCGCCTCGCGATTCCCATGCAAAGCGGCGGCTCCGCTCCGCCCCACCCAAATCTGCCTTCCTGCTCCATCTCCTCCCTCCTCCCAAGTTTGGTTCCTGCGGACCGAGCGCACCACGAGCGGGCATGGAAAATATGTTTGCAACACTTTTCCATCCTCTGCCTGTTCCCCCAGTCAGGCTGCCGGGGGGGGGGGAGGGCTGGCGTCCCCCTCGCCAGGCCCCGGGGGCGAGCGCAAAAAAGCGGGAGAAGGAGAGATCCGTAGGATCTGGCTTACTTTGGGCGCCTGTCTGTAAGCAAGCAGGCGGCGAGATCGCCGCGACGAGTGTCTTTCCGAGAGCGGCGGGCTCCGGCCCCGGAGAACCCACCCAGCCGCTCCAAGCGTGGCGGCTTCGGCTTGCCCGCAGCGTCCGCACCCGGATTCGCGACGGCTTTGCGCGGCGCCGGAGACCAAGGCGGCTTCGCAGCTGCCTTTCCTCCGCCTCCAGCCAACCCGCCTTTCCCAGACTGGGAAAACCCCCTGGATTTCCAAGGGAGGGAGGAGATCTGAAAGGGGTGGGGTGGGGGAGAGCCCTGGGAAGCTCGATTCCGGATCCTGCCGGTCTCTCGCTCTTCCCGAAGTTTGGAGCGAGCCGGGATGCACCCCGGAGTGGCGGGAAACGGCCCCAGTCCAGACTGCGGGGATCCTGACAACACGGCGCGCTTAGGGCGCAGACACGAACCTGCGGGAAGGCGGCTCCTCGGCGCGGTCTCCGCGCTGCCTCTTCGCCCCTTTTTTAAATCCAGCGTTTTGCGAGTCGAGTCCCTCCTGCTCCGAGCGGCGCGAGCTTAAGAAAATGCTCGTCATGGCAACGCCACTGCCTAGTCCGGCCAGACTCGCGCCCCCCGCCCGCCCTTCTCCAAAGGAGGAGGGACTCTCTTAAGGTGGAGCAGGCGAAGCCCGGACGCCTCGGAGCTTTTTAAGGGGGAGGAAGGGAGATGCGGCTCCCTGAAGATCGCTGGAGGGTTTTTGCTCGCGCGCGCGACCCTCCCCCCCCCCCCCCGCATGTAGGGAGACAGATAAAACTCTGAGCAGGAGCAATGGAGTGCCTGGGAGGAATGGGGAGAATCGGAGATGCCGGGCTGGTTTGCTTTTTTTCTTTTTTTAATTGCACGCTGCTGCAGGCAATTATTAAACACCGCTGCTTTGGAAGAAAAGGCAGCTTTTAGAACAAAGTATCTCTCGATTGCGGCTGCTTTCTTTCCGCCCACCATGTTCCTTTCTCCCAGACCAACTTAACCAGTAAACAAAATATCTATATAATGATCGCAAGAGCATAACACAAAGGTGCATAGCTACTTTGTTATTTCTGCAAGGCTTTGCAAACAGTGATGGGGGTCTTAGAACTACTCTTGCATCGTAAAGTAGATCAGCCACCTGCGACGTCTAGACTTTGACCCGATTGCCATATAGAGCACTTATCAGCCAGATATCCATGGGTCCTAGTTGGAACAGACCCGTTGAAATTAATAGACATTTACTGGCTCATATCTATTAATTTTAATGGCCCTAATCTAAGTAGGACTGAGTAGGAGGCAGAGACGTGTTTTTTGTTTCCATTCTGTAGACAATTTTGTAAACCGTTGAATAGTACAGAAATGTAATATCCTAATCAAATAGATTTGAGTTGGGTTGCACTTCTAAATAATGATTCTATGTTTCGAAAGTTACAGAAACTTTTATCCTTTCTATTAATGGGGGGGGGGGAGCAAAGGAGGTCCCTGCATTCTTCCCTCTCAGAGTGATACCATTACAGTGATACCTTGGTTCTCGAACTTAATCCATTCCGGGACTCTGTTTGACTCCTGAAACCGTTTGAAGACCAAGGCACGCCTTCTGATCGGCTGCAGGACCTTCCTGCACTCAATCGAAAGCTACGGAAGCCACGTTGGACGTTCTGCTTCAGAAAAACGTTCACAAATCAGAACACTTCTGGGTTTGCAGCGTTTGGGAGCTGATTTGTTCAACAACTAAGCCGTTTGGGAACCAAGGTACCACTGTAATTATTCTTGCTTGCCTAGGCTCATTACCTAGGACTGCTTCTGTGCAAAAAGCAGAAGTGGCTTTCTGGTTAAGGTGGAACCTCTATAATAGCTGCCAGGCAAGTGGGGCGCTGTTGCTTACTGGGAGGGAGATGGGAAGAGTGGAAGGCAGTGGGGAGGCTGGCACAGTGAAACTGCACTAGCAGAGCCAATCTGGTACTCCTGCTGGTGCATTTGCATCACGCTGACCTCCTCTCCACCTTGCCCCTCCATCCAGTCAACTCACTTGCTGACCCACCCAACTCACTTGTAGAGAGATCACCACAACAGATCCTATGGCGTGTTGGGGAACTTGGGCTTGGGAAACGAATGCAGCTTTCCAGCCCTATCTATGTGGCTTTTTGGATTCTTTCTCAGGCCACACCCCTCTCCACAAACTGCACCAGCCACACCTTCCTTGAGTGCTTTTGCCTGGCTGGAAGTATGGTGATGCCTCTTCCTTTTCAGGATAGATGTGTGTGCATGCGTATAGACCACATAACTGGAATGTGGGGTGTTGAACAAAGAAAAGATTTGCATCCCATGCTCCACCCACACTTGCCTCTAGCCACACCCACCACCACTATGCAGAGTCTCTAGAAGGTTATCCATGAGGGAATAATGCCCTTGAGCGGAACGAGGTTTCCTCACCCAGTAAAAGGCAAGTTCCTTCTTTTCCACCCCATGAGTCATAACCCCAAGAGCCTTCTATCTTTCCTTATGCACCACCACAAACTCTTAGACTGAAAGCACTCCCCCCACCCCAGAACATCCTTAAATTATGGGTTATAAATTGTGGGTTGCCATCTGATTTATTCTGACAAGAGAGAGAGAAGCATTCAGGGTGCAAAGGCCTCTTGACCAGGCACCAGAAACTCAGTAGGGATGGAAATTTCCTTTAGATGGCCACTCTTCTCCTGAAGTATATTATAACCATGGGGTTAGGGAGAGTCCTCCTGATAGGGATAGGGATTTACTTAAAAAACAATGCACAACTGCTACTTGCCTGATTATCCTCCTAACTAGTGTGGCCTGAGGGCCCCACAGATCATCATCATTGCTGCCCTGCCTTCTCTCTCTCTCACACACACACATGCAGATATCTCTCTACAAAAGGGGGTGAGTGATAGGGCTTCTACAAGTCAACTAAAATGTACTACCACCCTGGTAGGAACAGCTCTCCAGTTCCTCCTCAGCCTATATGCACCATCGGTGTTTATGGCTCAGATGGTGGTGGGTACCATGACCACTGACTCAGGGTCAGAGCTCATTGGAATGCCCAGAGCAACAGTCTGGTGCCAAGGTGGAGTTTGTGCTGAGCTTTACAGCTGAGTAAGATCAGGGACTCTCAAAGCCACTTTTGCCTGAGACATTAGGGTGTGCCTGGGCACACCCAGCACGCTCTGTATGCATGCCTATTTTTAAAATGGGCCTTGTGAGTTTGAAATCTAGAAGTCACCAGTGCATGGAATACAGTAGCCAAGTCACCTCTGTCCTAAAGGCACCTTAGCTGGAGAACCAGCAGGAGTTGGAGACAGGCAGGAAATCCCACATGTTCCACTCCCCTTCTGCTACATTAACAGAGCAATTTAAAGTCCTTGTCTGCCATCCTGGAGTAGGTTTAGATGGGGCGGAGGGGTCCTTCCACCCAGCTTCTGTTGGCAGAAGAGCTCTACTAGCAATGGGGGAGCCCCACTGGCTGGAAAGGGGCACCCCACAGGGGGGTTACCGCCACAGAAGCCAGTGAACCACCATGACACCTTTTGAGGGCAGGTTGAGGGCAGACCTGAGGATAGCTCAGTTGATAGAGTAGGAGACTTTTCATCTGAGGATCATGGGTTCGAGCCTGTCAGGAGTGCATGCAGGAGCCAGGCCCTGTGACCAGTAGGGCTTTGCAGGACCAGGGCTTTCCTAAGTTTGTTCTGGAGCGGCAAGGTGCAGCCGCACAGGTGAGGCTGATTGGTAACTCACAGCACCTGGTGGCAAGAGCTGGGAAGAGATATAAGGTCAGCATTTGCCTTTGACTCTTTGCCACAGCAACACGCTTCCTGCCTTGGGCTTCTTGACTCCTTGCTTCCTGATCCTTGGACCCTTGGCTCCTTGACTCCCGGCTCTCTGACCCTGGGACCCTTGGCTTCCAGACTCCCATTCCTGCTCCCACCCCGCCGTCTTGCCCCCAGTCCTGATGTCCTTGGCCGGGACTTCAACCGCCTGTAAACCGGACCGTGACAGAGCCTCACATTGGATAGAAGGTTCCTGCATTCCAAGGAGTTGGACTAAAGGACCCTGGTGGTCCCTTCTAACTCTACAATTCTATGGTTCTATGATTCTGCCACCACATGGCAGCAATAGGCATGATCCTGGCCTCTTGCTTTGCTGGGAATTGGTGCTGCACAGAGGCATTGTTTTGCTCCATCCCCCCTTCCTCCCTGACTGGTTCAAAAGGTGGTGCTGTAGGCAAGTGGCAGTGGCTACACTGCTCCCTCAAGCCCCACCACTGCTGGCCAGGGGGTTGGGTTATAGCCTGTAGTAACTAAGGGTTTGCCCTTTCATGACACCTAAAGTCAGATGCCTGAGACTGTCGCCTCCCTCTGCCTAACAGTAGAGCCGGATTAGCTGAGTATATTTCCATTAGATCAGTCACCTGCTAGTTCACTATATTTAACATACTAGAACTTCCAGTTGAGACACGATATTTCCTGAAAGTTGAAGATGAATATTTCCATGGGAAATAATGGTAAACTTTGGGAAATATGACTTTCCTGAGTAGTGGTCCATGAGTTGGGGCCCTCCTGGCACCAGTATTCTTGTAGCTTGCCTGGAGGGTGGGAGTGTGGAGGTAGGGTGGTAGCAAGGTTGGGGCTGCATGGTCACCTCAGTGGGAGGGCCAGATTACTTCTGCTCAGCCCTGACCTCCCCACTGCCCTGCACATCCCCAGGTAAGCTCCAGTGATGCTGGTGTTGGGAGGATGGCTCTACCCACAATACATGGGCCACGTTTGTACTTTATGCGTCAATAGATTCCACTTTGAGCACCATTTGGTGGAAAGGTAGAATCAGTGGCACAGTAGAGCAAAAAAGGGGGGCACTGGTTAGGGCAGGGTAGAAGTGCAACTTCTTAATTTCATCTGCCAAAGTGCCAGGGGAAATGGCATCAGCTGCTGGAGCACTTGGGTAACTGGGGGCATATTATGAAAGACACCTGAAATCCAGCTTTTGCTTATAAGACTGGTAGCCTGTACCTGAGATTCTATACATATCTTTTTTCATTCTCCATGTTTCTCTTGCTGCTGCCACTTACTCCAAAATACCTCAAGTCAACTTTTAGCCTGATCTCTTCCCGATTGCCTCAAAACTTCCTTATCAAAAACATTTGCTGCTCCATCCACTTTTGCCTCTCAACCTTTGCACCTCTGGCACATGGCCCTTGGGCTGACAAACATTCCCTGTTGTCAGTATTTTTCTATTTTCTATTTTACAATTTTACCATTTTACTAGAAAAGGAGGTGCCAGAACTCACCATGAACACCTCCCTTGTTCTCTGAGAATGGCAATGTCCCCCACCTGAGAGGTGCTGGAATCCATCTGAGAAGTGCTGGGACTGAGTTCTGCCTGGAAAAAGCCCTGCCTGTTGTAAACTTCCTTGAAGATATTCTGAAAGACACAAGAAAAAAAAAGTTCTCTATTCAGATGTGACCTAGAAATATTGGTGTTCTTTCCAAGCTGGTTATGCCTTAGATGAGCCTTGCCAGATCTAGTCCTGCCTCTTGTTTCCTACAGTGGCCAGTCAAATGCTTCTGAGAAGATATCAAGAAGTGCATGATGACAACAATAATCATCTACTGCTGTTGTTCCCCAGAGACTGGTATTTAGAGGCATCCTGTCTCTGATCCTGGAAACAATGCAGCCATCATGACCAGTAGCTATTGGCAGCTTTATCATCTGGGAGCAGCCCAAAACATTTTGATGCCTGAGGCGAGGAAGCTGCTGGACTTGCAGCTGAATCATACTTCTGAAACGGTGATAGGACAGCATCTGCCACCACACAGGCAGCAGGAGGCTAGCTTGGGATGCCCAACTATGTCCTGCAATGCCTCACCATCACTCTCTGACCTGCACCATCATCCACCTGCCTCACTCTGCTTAATGGTATGCCCTGCCTTTATCTACCACAGGCCATTGAGAAGGCATATTAGGCCACATTTACAACATACATTTAAAGCACACCACTTCAAGCAGTGATGGCTTCCCCCAAAGAATCATGGGAGCCATAGTTTGCTAAGCATCCTGAGAACTGTTAGGATGGCCTTACAGTTCTTGGGGTAGTTTAACAATCAAGCCTTTTTCATGGGGAACTGTGGAAATAGTAGCTCTGTGAGGAAAAGAGCAGTCTTCTAACTACTCTCTAATCCCCTTAACAAGCTACAGCTCCCAGAATTCCTCGGGGGAAACCAGAACTGTTTAAAGTGTTTAAATGCATGGTGCAAATGTGGCATCCATTTTGCACACCACCCATTTCATTTTCTGTCCATCACTGCCCAAGACTTTGATTGATTGAAATATTTATATATTGTTGCATTAAAAAAAATATCACAGTGGTTTACAACAATATAAAAACATGAAACCAAGAAAGTTACTCCAAGAAAGTTACCCGACACTTCTAGAAAGATAAGGGACCATCTCCCCTAATTTGCTACATGGCCCCCAAAACTTGGAACTGGACCTCTGTACAGGGGTGGACTTTGGTTTTTCAAATTCCAGTGGTGTCCTGTGTGAGGCCGGAATTTGGTGCCCCCTGCTTCTCACCTTCCATCCTACTCAGTTCACTACATCACAGTTGCAGTGCCCTGCAGTGCTCCTTTAGGTTTGGTGCCCAGTGCAGTGGAACTCGTCACCCTGCGTTAAATTTGCCTCTGCTTTGTGTGTTTTTAAATGTATATCTTCAGAACATAAGGTGAGCCCTCCTGTATAAAGAGACAAAGGCCCTTCTAGTCTAGCATCCTGTCTTCAAGTGGCCAACCAAATGCCTATGGGAAGCCCCCAAACGAGAGCTGAGTGCAATACCACTCTCCCTTCCTGTGGGTATTCAGAAGCAACTGGTATTCAAAAGCATTACAGCCTCTGACACTGAAAGTAGAATCTAATGGCAAGGAGGTACTTTGCCTTTAAGTTAAAGATGGTCATGGTGGCTTATGATAAGTACTGCCTTGCTGATCCATCAGCCTGTATTGACTTGCTGGTAAACTATCTGCAAAGTTTGCACTGGTCAAACATTCCCAGTCTATCAGAGACTTGCAGTCCCCTTGCTTATTGCATGTATGCTGCTGGCAATCAGAATATGCCACCCTGACCCACACATTCCATAGACACTCCTTTGTCCTTTATTCTCCTGATGACTAAGGTCAGGTCACACAGAATGAGAATGGCATCATATGATGTCCGTTTCCATTCAGGCCTTGGGTGTGTGAAGTCTGCGTTCTGAGGGATCACAAGATAGCAAAGAGTGGGTGGCCTTGTGTCCTATTGCATAAGGTTGAGTGATCAGAGGCACAGTTTGAGCCAGCTTTTTCCTTAACAGGCTGCTTTGATTGACAAATGATGCTTCTGAGGCAGGCATCCAGTGTGACTATGCTGAGCACCCTCTGCTAGATCCCAAACCCGTCCCCACACCAGACCACTTGAAAACTGCTGACGATCTTGGTGGACTACTCAATTTTTCTTCTTCTGCCTGTTGTAGCAATTGCAAAGTGCTGTTCTAGATACCATGTGGTTTTTATTTGCATTTTATTGCTTCTTTGATTCCTTATTGCAGAATTTTATAGAATTCAGATGGTAACTTTCCTTCACAGACAAGCCACGGACCTCCTGAATGAAGATCGTCAACTGCTGGTGATCAGTGGGCCACAGTTTGGGAATCTCTGCCTTAGGATGCTTAACACAGTCTTGCTGGGAAAGACCTCTGCCAAAAAACTGCTATGTGTATAAATAAAGCAGGTGTTTAAATAGCCTCCTCCCTGACTTTGTCTCTAATCTTCAAAGTACGGCACCACCAGAAGCCTCAAAGGCTCTCCTGCAAGTAATATAAGGGCATTTGGAGGGACAGGTTTGCATTCCTTTCTTGGTCATCCACCTCTTTAATGTTAGAAGGGAGAAATTTATCCGTATCCAACAATGAGGCCCATTTCTTTTGAAAAGTCCCTTTGTGGCTTTGATATTTCCCCCCTGAAATTTCCTGGAGCCAGGACCTGCTATTATTATTATTACTAATAATGACTGTCCGCTTGTATAGCAGTCAACACAATGGAGTCTTTTTCTGGGATGAGTCTTTCAGGTATTAACTTGATTCAAAGGGCAACTTTTGCATTGACACAGAGTATTTTCTTTGAGGATGCTGGCTGAATCTTTTTAAATAAAACAAGAAACAGAGATGGCATGATCTGGCTATTAAGCAATTTTTATGTCATTTAAAGACTCATCCACACTTTTGCTTGAGCCATATTTTGATTGTATTGTGTGCTAATTAATTCCCCCAGGTCTGAGAGCTTTTTTCATTCTTTCATGACCATGCCTTGTGAAAATCTGCTCTGACCCATTGAATTGAAGCTTGGTTAGGCAAAATCTCTTTGGATTTTTCACACATCTGATAAGATCTGACTCAGCACAGAACAGAAGAGTGGATATCCACAAGTTCTTGGGTGGAGGCAGGGGAACAAATCTGTACCCAATGCAGTATGATCAAAATACACTTCAAGTGAAAGTGTGGATGAACCCTTTGTTTCATTGGGAGAAATTTAAGCACATGCTTAACTATATCATCAAAATCAGTGGACCTATCACTGGCTAGATTGTACCAAAAGCGCCCTAAGGTTCTGGCAGCCATCCTGTGGGACACAGTAGGTCTTATTCTCAAGTAACTATGCAAAGAAGAATAATTAAAAAAAAGGTTTTAAGCCTTCCTATCCCCTTTCAGGGTACTGTTTTTAGGCTAAAAAGGCAAGCCCATTTCACAAACTGGGGGGGGGGGGAGCTCCCACTAAGCAGTAGAGCAGGGGTCAGCAAACTTTTTCAGCAAGGAGCCAGCCCACTGTCCCTCAGACCTCGTAGGAGGCTGGACTATATTTTGAAAAAAAAAATTTGAATGAATTCCTTTGTCCCACAAATAACCCAGAGATGCATTTTAAATAAAAGCACACATTCTACTCACGTAAAAACACCAGGCAGGCCCCACAAATTACCCAGAGGTGCATTTTTTAAAAAAGGACACATTCTACTCATGTACAAACACACTGATTCCCTGACCATCCGCGGGCTGGATTTAGAAGGTGATTGGGCTGGATCCGGCCCCCGGGCCTTAGTTTGCCTACCCATGCAGTAGAGTCATGGAATACCTTCCCTGTTGCTCCACTCATAGCCGTGGTCCACTTCCCCCACCATCTGCAGTGAGGCAGAATTTGAAGTCTTGTTTCCCAAAGTTTTTTCTTTTTTTTAATGATATTTATTGAAAGTTTAAAATTACAAAAAAGGTGAAAAGAACAAAGAGAAAAAAGAGATTAAACAATACAAGTCAATACATATAAAAAAGGGGGGAAAGAAAAAAAGGAGAACAAAACACACAATACATCAAGACCAAAAACAAAAGCAAAAAAATTAAAGATAGAGCCAATATTTCCATATCTTTATCTTTCATTAACTTGTGTCATCGACCTCCTCACACCTCCCTTTTTTGTATTCTAGTTATTAATTATTTCAGCAAATCCTTTCCATCTTTCACTATTTTCTGTCATTTAATTATTTTAATTCATTTTAACCTTATCTTACCATAGAAAACCCTAAAACTTAAAACTTATTTGTACATAACTCCTTATAACATTTCTACTAAAGCCATATAGTTTTCATTCCAACATTTTTCTATCACTCATAAATTTTACAATATTTCTCTAAATAAATTTTTAAACTTTCTTCCAATCTTCATCCACCGTCTCTTCACCCTGGTCTCGGGTTCTGTCAGTCTTTTCTATCCATTCCATCTAGTCCATCAACCTGGTGATCTCCTGTTCGAGGCTCTTAACTCTTTTCCATGTCCCTTCTGCAGATCTTCTTCATATTTATACCTACACTTTACTTTGTCTTCTGCTGATCTTGTTCTTAATTTCCTTCCTTTATCACTGAGAAGTAGATCTCGGGTAGACTCCAACCTAACAATGTCTTTATCCCTTCTCGACAGGTCAGCCCATTCTCCATAGGCAGGGCCGAAATCCAAAACATATTTCAAAACACATTTCAAAGTCCCTCCAAAGTTAAAGGCCCCCGCCACTCCAATCTCCCCCTGGCCCAAAACCAGATCCCAAAGGCCAGAACATCCCTGCATAAGGGGATCTTTCCAACTTTCCTTCTCCAATCCAAGCGGGACTACATCTCTCCAAATCTGGCTTTCTCCAGATTCGGTCTTCAAATCAACAGCTTATGCTCATACAAGGCCGAGGCTCTCTCCACTTGTATTGCTTGAGGTTCAACAACAACCTCCTCCTTTGTCTTCTCCACAGCTTGCCATGTCAAGGCAGATTCCTGGGTCAGTTCTTGAGTAGTTTCTTTATAAGTATTCACTTTTTGTCCCAAATCAATCCTTTTTTGTCCAAAATTGTCAATGCTGGTAGTCATCACATCCATCTTCTCATGAAGCTGTTCCAATAAGGCACTTGTTTTGCAAAAAGCAATCACTAAGGCTTCTTCTGTCCACATTCTTGTCCAAGGTCAATGTCTATTTCTCACGGTCTTTAATCTCTACAGCTGGAGACTTCCCCAGATCCACACCTGCAACAGTTTCAAGAGCTCCCTCTAGGGGAAACAGTTTCTATTTGTATCCGTCTTTTTAAAAGTGGGTCCAGCAACAAAGTTAACAAAGTTAATTTAGATTTTCAGATATTTTGCTCCTTTCAAATACAAAAGGAAACATTGGAATCAATATGTTTCTCTTGTTTAACTATCTGTCAACATACGTTTTATTCACAGTCAATGAACTTTCTCAATACGTCGCTCCCTGGCAGCCCATTCCCAGGTTCAAAACGGTGGTAATTTATCTTTCTTCGCTCTCTCTCCTGCAGGCTTAAACAATCTAAACTTTCCCCCTCTTCTCCTGCTTCCAAGGGGGGTTTAGTGATTTTAGCCGATGGAGATTTAGTCCTTTACAAAAGACTTTCCAGACTTTAGCTTGCAATGCCTTTGCTTCAATCTATTTACAAAAGCAGAAGGCGGACTTCCTGTTTGGAACCTTCCCTCTTCGGTGCCAAATTAAAGATGTTTAGTAATCCAATTTTCCAGTCTACTCATGGGTAGTTGTTTAAAGTCCAATTGTCCACAGGAAAAAGTCAGAGCCCTCCGGCAACAGCAATGCGGCTTCACTTCGTGAAAAGAACAGTCGATTCAAATCACCGCGCCGCTCACCCCACGTCGCTCCGGATCCCCGAAACTGGGTTTCCCCGCGAATAGGGGAGGCGCAAAAGGTGCCAGCCGAATCCCACGTCCACAGGCTTCTCCGGCCTGTGGTTTTTAATGGGTCTCCGCCTCGCCGTGGCGGTCCAGACCCTGATTTCCACGAAGCGGATTCCTCCCGGTCAGAGGAAATCCGCCATTGCCGGAGGCGCTAACCCGGAAGTCCTCTTGTTTCCCAAAGTGGGTGGGACAGGGGACTTTAGGCAAAGAGGTGCAGCAGGACAGTCAGACTCTGCTGGAGAAGAATTCAAACAATAAGGGGTTCTTTCCCCAACCCAACGCAGGCCAGAGGCATTATGATAAACTTAAGATGGAAATTCAACACATGATGCCTTTGCCAGAACATCATCACTATCCCATGGCAACAGGTTGCGCCTTCTGGATTTCTGCCTGCCATGAAGCTGTTAGAGGTAAAATGGTTGAGATCAAAGGTGGCAAATTGTCCTGGGGACCCATCCCAGCAAACACTGTGAACAGGACCCTCAGCTGCCTGGTTGGAAGAAGAAAAACCTGTTGTGGCCTGCTTAGGTTTTTAACAGCAATTTGCTGGGCAGAAGTCAGCAGATGAAATTTTTCACAGCACACAGATAAGCATTACAACTTGCTAATATTGGCAGATCAAGTCTATTTTAAAAGCACAGGACCCGAGATTTCTAAAAACTTGGGGAAGAATCCACCAGCACATGTGGTTTTTCCCCTCAATGAAGCACTGTGATAGGAAAAGTTGGATCTGGAGAAAATTCTCTCTTACCTACATACATGCAACTCTTAAGTGACTTTGTTTGCTTATCACGTTTTGGTTCTTGGTAACTTCCTAACAGCCGGATTTTGATGGAGACAGTAAGATTTAGAGCCTCTCTCCCCAGCTAGCTAATCACTATGGGATTTCTCCATAGCTTTCTGTTTGCCCTGTTGGCCTCTTGGAAAGTACTGGATGGCAGCTGGATATTTACTTGTTTCTTTTGATCAGCCAAGAATGAATTAGGAATCTAAGCATGTGTGCTAAGTACACAGGGCCTGACTACCCTGATCCCTGGCACGTGGCAGCGTCAGAGCATCAGATTACAGACTGGGCTGCAGGTGGGGAGGAGAGAAGCTACTCTATGAGCAAACACCTTAGTAGAGTAACAGAACAAACATATCCGCATGCAGCCCTTACATCCTATGAGTGCAAAGGTGCTGATAAAATGTTGTTTCAAGCTGCTGGATAATAAAGACAGAGAGGCCCTGCCAAGCAACCAGAAAATGGTGCAGAGCATCTTCAGCTTCTTTTCACCTTTGCATGGTAAATTGCACCTGCTGAAATTATTCTGCAGAACCTTTCAGGGAACAAGGAGCAACATCCTGTACTTTGGAAATGAGATAAAAAAATTCCTTCCAGTAGCACCTTAAAGACCAACTAAGTTAGTTCTTGGTATGAGCTTTCGTGTGCATGCACACTTCTTCAGATACACTGAAACAGAAGTTGCCAGATCCTTCTATATAGTGAGAAGGTGGGGAGGGGTATTACTCAGAAGGGTGGTGGGAATGGGAGATTGGCAGATAGCTGAGATGAGATTGGCAGATAGTTGGAAATGAGAGCTAGTGTGGCATTCTGTGCACTGCACAGAACAGGACTGGTGAGATCTGGGTTCAAATTCCTCATTTGGTTATGAAAGTTAGTGGGGGACTCTGGACCAGTCACCAATTCTCAGCCCAACCAACCTTGTAGGGTTGCTGTGATAAAATAAAAGGGTGGGAGGTGGAAGAAGTGTGTTGAGCAGTCTCAAGCTCCTTGGAGGAAAGATGGCCCATAAATGAAATAACCATAAAATAGATCCTTCTTTGCATTTGGTCAACCCCAGAAAACCTTTGCATCAAAATTCTTCAAATGCTTGAAGAGATCTAGATATCTAGAGTTTAAAAAATCATCATTGTCGTCTTTCTATCTTACGATACTCAAGGTGGTTTACAAGCTGAAGATACAAAAAATGTACATCTTATAACAATCTAATGCAATACAAAAATGCGATAATAAAACATAACTTTAAAATAAGCAACCTACATCAAAAAAGTAACATTCAACAATCATTAGAACAGTATAAAATTATACTATCAGCATATAAAAGTTAAACAGAAATTCACCCTCAACAGTTACGATAAATAATTTCTAAACTATAATCAATAAAACAATGGCAAGCCACAGTACATAAAATAATACAATAGAAATTGAGAAGCAGAGACTAGAGGTTGGAGCAAGGCAGGTGGAAGAGAGCCTTGCCTGATGAAGTCTCTCCCATCACAGTTCTTCCTACAGGCACAGCTTCCTTATGAGCATGAAGCTAACTCCAAACTGAGTAACAACAACCCCTGGATCAAACTGGAGCTGCTTACATCCTGCTAGTGGTAAGTATAAAATAATGCAATTTTAGGAACCAGGGGGCCTGATTTAAATTCTGATGTTGGTAGATGATTCTTCTGCCTTTTTGCTGTGCTAAACATGTCATATGTGACGACCTACTGGCTTCCTTGGGTCACTAGGCTTAGCTGGTGCCATATGTACCTCAGCCGAGAATTTTTGAGAAAGGCAAGTGGCCTCACTTCTCAGCCTGATGAAAAACTGTCTTCTATTCTACCATTCCGTTGTAAGATAATAAATGTGCTAGATGTCACAGCAATCAATTACTTTAAGAGCATTGTTAATTTTCAATTACTGATGCATTACTATGGGGAAGCTGGTAATATAAAAAGGAAATGATGGAGTTTAGATAATTTTTTTGTTATATAGAAACAATTCAGTTCTTCAGAAGTTCGCTGCCAGGATAGCTAGGCTGCTTAAACCCCATTGCCTACAGTTGTAAATGGGATACATTTGTAAACGTCCTAATGAGAAACATTGGAACAGAATGTAACATTGGCTCTGAACTTTAGAACTTCCAAGAAGGTGCCTTCCCTATATTCTTTTCGGTGCCTACTAAAAAAATTCTTATTTATACCACCCTACTCAGATGTTTAGGAAGTCTAAGTAATTTTAATCTGTTTTAGCATTTTAACTTTTGTATGTTTTAAAGTGCTGTTGCGCTATTTATTTATTTATTTATTTGCTTGCTTTATCTTTTTGTAAACCACGCTGAGGTTTGTTTGATGTTCACAGTTAAGGGGTGCATGAGTTTTATGAAATAAAATCAATAAATAAACCTTGGCAAGTAAAGTTAAAAACTCAAATTTTACCCATGTCCACCCATAAAGTATTCTCCTCCCCTCTCGCAGCATCTTAAATCTGCTTTGCATCACCTAATGTAGCAACATCACCTGAGGTACCAGACATTGCTGCACTGCACCTTGCTTGCTCTTTCTCTGTGGCAATTTATGAAGTAAGAAAGGTCGGGTTTTTCTACACGATCTAGCAGCATCCTCTCTTTTTAAACTCTGGACAGGATTCTCCCAATGAGCCCCGTCAGCTGCGTTCCTCCACAATGACTTCCGCTTGCACAACAGGGCTCCTCCCCGCCCCCAAAGTTATCCCTGAAATTGACTTTGCGGGGAGAATGTCAAGGGAACCCTCAGAACAGTGCATGGGTGGGAGGAGAAGGAGAAACATTCTGTCTGGCAAGTTGAAATGCTTGCGCAGATAGAACAATCATACAATCATAAAACTGAAGAGCTGGAAGAGACCTTGTGTCATCTAGTTCAACATCCTGAAATGCAGAAATGTCATAGCACGACATTAAATTTTGCGCTTCTAACAATTTGGCCCCCGGGGCAACCACCCCTGTGGCCCCTGTGTTACACCTCTGTTCAGCCAAAGTAAACAGTGAGACAAACCATGTAGGTTTTATCAGAAGCCAAATTGCAGCAGATCAGAAAAAGGGGTGATGGCAAGATCCATAGGATGGGCTGGAAATCGCTGCCTCCTTACATCCCTGACTGTGACTTGTGAGGGTTGGATAGTTTAGCCCAGGGGTCAGCAAACTTTTTCAGCAGGGGGCCAGTCCACTGTCCATCAGACCTTGTGGGGGGCCGGACTATATTTTGAAGGGGGAAATTCTACTCATGTAAAAAACGCTGATTCCCGGACCATCCGTGGGCCAGATTTAGAAGGCGATGGGGCCGGATCCAGCTCCCGGGCCTTAGCTTGCCTACCCATGGTTTAGCCTTTCTTATCTCCAACAAACCTGCGCTAAGAAGTTCCCAGAACATCCTCACATTTAGTTAGGATCAGTAATGGAAGGAAGTTAAGTGCACCTTCCTGCGTATTCATGAGAATTAAATGTCACCCTTTACTTAAAGTTGCAGACAGTGAGTTGAAAGGAGGGATTTCTGCTCTTGATGTTAATGCTTATTTACTTTCAACTCTGATAAGCAGGTTTTGCACTGTTTTAGAAACTTGCAAAGTGTGTTTTGCTAGAGTCTACATGAGACAAAGAAACATGTGCATATATCAAGTGAAGCAAAGCATTTTCTCCGCTATTTTCGTCTCCCTTCAGAATTATTATCTGTCTCCAGCTTAATATGCTTAGATGGCCACCATCAGGAAGCCATCAGTACATTTTATTCTCATCACAGATAGCTTTTACCATCCCCAGTACACAGATGAAACTCTGAGAAGTGTAATTATTTGCTCAAGGTCACACAAGGAAACTGTGTCAGAGCAGATGGCTGAAATGGAAGAAGGCGCTGTCTGGTTTCAGAGCTTATCCACACCTCCATTTCCCCCCTCCGCTTTCCCCTGGGAACACCCATGGTTTAGCGCTGAATTGGAACAAAAGGCAAACGGGTTTCCCTTGGATTGCTGTTTGTTCTGGTGTAGTGACAAAGAGTGGGTTTTCTGGGAGAAAGCAGCTGGGCAAAGACATAACTGCTTGGACCTAGAAAGCACAGGGCAAGCAGAAAACCATGTAGACCCATGCTTTCTAGGCATGGGAAAAGCAGGACTGTGGACAAGCCCTAGGTACATGGAGTGCCCATGTAATCCATTCTTTCAGCCTTAATCTAAGGCAGCATTTCCCAAAGTTGGGTCGCTAGTTGTTTTTGGACTACAGTTCCCATAATCCCTGACCACTGGTCCTGCTAGCTAGGGATGATGGGAGTTGTAGTCCAAAAAAACAGCTGGAGACCCAAGTTTGTGAAACACTGACCTAAGGCCTAGTTTTCACGGAAGTGGTAAAGTTGTACCTGCACTGCAGGTGGAGGCTAACATGAGAAGGAATGCTTCCCCCCCCCAAAGCAGTTCCCCAAATATTTATTTATTTCATAATAGCTATATAATGCCAAGGTTGTGGGTTTGATCCCTCCTATGGGACACCTGCATATTCCGGCAATGCAATGGGGTTGGACTAGATGATCCTCAGGGTCCCATCTAACTCTGCAGTTCTATGATTCTATATATTGCTTGATGGTTTTAATTTTTTTAAAAAACCCTCAAAGCAGTTTACAAAAAAACGATAAAACAATGAAATTATCAGTAAAAAAAAATGTTTAAAAGAACAATGTAAAGCATTAAAAAAGGTAAAATCAACAATAAGCCAAAAATCAGATTAAAACACATGCCAATATTCCACATATCTGGATAGGCTTGCCTAAACAAATATGTTTTTAAGAGGCGACAAAACAAGCACCGCACAGGTGCCAGTCTGATGTCAGGGAGTTCCACAGTGTGGGTGTTGCCCTTCTAAAATACCAGTTCCTTACAAATGCAAAGCGAGTATTCTATGGAACCTGTAACAGTGCCAGTTTCTCAGATTGGAGCATACTCGCAGGAATGTGTTGGGTACAAGCTGGGTGATCTGATCACTGATGTACCACCACCTCATCCAAACTAATTTGGCATTCATCCTACCAGGGTCTCCAATAGGATGGCTACCATTCTTCAGTTTATTCAGCTGCTGGTTTTAAAAAAAGCACAGAAACAAACCCAGAGACTCTTGAGACACTTGGAAATATACAATAGTAATTAAAGCAAAGTACAACAACAATGCATTTGCTCTGTGTTACCCATCTTCCCCATTGCCCTTGCAGAAATGCGCCTGGCAGCAAAGAAGAGGTTCCTCTTGGCGATGGCATTCATGGTGCGGGCCTAGCATTACACCACCCAAAGGCATCATTAAGAAGTGCAGATGATCATTTTCTCTGCCTCTCTCCGCATGAAGCCCAGACTTAAGAATTCTGCTGTTCCTCCAAGTGCTGAGATTACCCAAGCTTCAACTTCCAGGCTGCCTTTAGACCACCAAATGGTATAATTAAATCACGACCCAGTAGCTTGCTATTATTCCTGCTTCCCAACCAATGGGAATTGACAGAGCTGAACTAGCATCTGAAAAATGCATAAGACTTAAAGGGATTGAAATCCACTACTTATCATACAGTCCAGTATCATCCCATTGTTTCCCGGGGCTCTGCCATCTATCATGTGTTGTTCTTGTCCTACATTCAAACTGTTATCTCTTTGAAGCAGGGAATAGTTTTCTTTTTCTGTGTGCTTAGTATACAGCACAGAGGGAATCAGCGTCACAGCTGGGTCTCTAGAGGTAGATACTACTAAGAAAATGCTTCAGGGTTAAAGTTGTGAAAAGTCAGCCATGCTAAGTTTGAAGGACTAATATCATTTCCTCGTTTGCTCCTAAGATTCAGGGTCTCGTCTCATGATCACTTCGGTCCATGGCAACTTTAACAAAGCCTAGTCTCTGCAGACTTTTTGAAATGCTTCTGTAAGCACCCACAACCATGCATTGCATTGGCTTCAGTTGATCACGAGAGTTGTAATTAAAGTTCAACAATATCTGGAGGGCCACAGGTTCCCCACCCCTGGTTTTTGATGTGTTGGTGTGTCTGCTGAGCTACATTTGTTTCACACTGTCAGGTGGTGGTGTGGTTGCTCGAGAGCAAACAGGCAAGACTTCGCCCTGTCTTTTCCAAGCTTTATTCTTAGTGCAAACTATTCACAGTGAAGAGTGTTGTAAGTTCATGTCTGGCTCAGTCGCTAGCAGAATCTGGGAGTGGTCGGTCCTTGTACCTCCCCCAGCATAACAGTCGCTTGACCCCCAACCTTCTCCTCCCCTCCCTGCGCCGAAACCTACTGCGCAGACTGGGCACGGGCAAAGGGGTACTTCCCTCCCCTCTGATTTGCTTAGGCTCGGTGTTGAGGCTCTCCCTAGCATCCCCTGGTTCCACCACCTCTGATCCACTGGAGGTGGGGCTTTCCTCCTCGCCAGATTTTCGGAGGTTCCCTATAACACAACTGCCCTTCCACCTCTCGCCTCTGAGCTGATGGCAGTTCCCTGACACACACATTTAGGTTTCAGGTTTGCAGCACAATCCTGTGCATGCTTATTTGTAATCTGGTCCCACTGAATTCAATGGAACTCACAACCAAGTCAACATGCATACGATTACAGCCTTAGTGTGTACTCAACAGGTAGCTGTAGTCAATCCCAGTTCACTGACACATGTACTTTCATTTCACACATGAAGTGGTCCACAGTATGGTTATATTATGCTGGAAGCCAAATCCAGCCTTTTGTGGCAGGTGCACCAGTGCTCAAATTATAGGGCGAAAGACATGAAGGACTATTTGTGAAATCTGCAAGACCCAGACCCTGACTCCCTCAGCTATGCCCTTCCAAAAACAATACACATAGTATTGTTAGGCTTTGTTAATGTACTAAACTGTTATAGCTGCCCCATAGGCTCTCTGAAAGACTCACAAAACAAATGCAACAATTACAGAGCAATAGAAACTGTTAAAATTAAAAACACAATTAGAACTTGGATTTCAAAATTAAGTCATCCAGGCTATTTTTTAAAATGTATTTTTATTAAAGATTTTCTTGGTTTACAAAAGTATGTGCAATGTCTCTCTCTATTTTTTCAAGTAACATTTTGTACAGATCAGTTTCATTTGTTGAGACATTAAGAAGAAAAGGGGGAAGGAGGTGGAGGGGGGAAAGGTGAGTGGGGTTGGGGTTGGGTGGCGATGTTTCTATTTTACTTAATATATGTGGGATTTTGTGTCAGTGTCGCTTGTGCAGGTTCTCTGCTATTCACTTGTGTTAGTCAAGGTTGTGGTCTTCTTGGCCTTCTTGTTCACCCAGGCTTTTTCAATAGTCATCCAGGATATTGAAAAAGCCTGGGTGAACAAGAAGGCCAAAAAGACCACAACCCTGGCAACAAGTAAACCTCTCTGGGAAGATGGTTCCCTAAGTGGAGTGCCACTATCAAAAAACCCCTGCCCCTGGGACTTACCCTGCCTCACCTCATTTGGTGGGGGCACTCTGAGCAAGGCTTTAAGCAAGTGCTTAGGTAAAGGTAAAGGGACCCCTGACCATTAGGTCCAGTCGTGGCCAACTCTGGGGTTGCGGCGCTCATCTTGCTTTATTGGCTGAGGGACCCGCCGTACAGTCTCTGGGTCATGTGGCCAGCATGACTAAGCCACTTCTGGCGAACCAGAGCAGCGCACAGAAACACCGTTTACCTTCCCGTCAGAACGGTATCTATTTATCTACTTGCACTTGACGTGCTTTCGAACTGCTAGGTTGGCAGGAGCAGGGACCGAGCAACGGGAGCTCACCCCATCGTGGGGATTTGAACCACCAACCTTCTGATCGGCAAGTCCTAGGCTCTGTGGTTTAACCCACAGCGCCACCCGCATCCCACAGTGCCACCCGCAAGTGCTTAACATTGTGCTAATATAACAAAATTGTATTTGGTTTCCTTCAAGGGGAGATGCTTTTCAGTAATATTAGTAGCTCAAGCCCTCTCTGTAAGGAATAGACCTAAATGTTATACCCTGATTTGACTGGATGGACTCATAAATACCAGACTGTTCCTTCTGGTAACAAGAAACATAGTTTCACCCAATGCTGAAGCCTAGGAAGGCAAGTAGCTGCATGAACCCGTGAGTAGTGCGGAAATTGGATTTGTAAAGAAAAACTTTTTTTGAATTAGGCACGATTGGGGAAGGCGCAAACAGGAAGTCCGTCTCCCCGTCTTATATATAATCTAAAGCAAGGACCAGCTAACTAAGGTCGAGAGGATTTTTTATTTTTTATTGGGTAAAGACATTAATTTCACGATTTGGCAGTTTAAGTAATCTTACTGGAGGATAAGAGCCAATTTTGGGAGCTGAAGTGCCACCCCCCCCCGGACCCGGGAGTGATCCGCAAGAGAGCCTGTTGAAGAGATACTGAAGAGTTTGACAGCTGTCAAATTAGCTGTCAAGACGGGAAAAGAGAACTTTGTTTTCTACTGTCTCTGCTGGTTATATTCGTTACAATTTGGTTATATTTTGTTGAAAACAAGGAAAAACTGATACAAACTAACTTGATTTTTGGATTTGAACTGGAAGGAATACTAAGTAACCAAAATCCCTCTAGAGGGGGTTTTGGGACATTACAAGAATGGCTGAAGGAGGGAAAATTCAAGCTCAATTGGACAGAGTGTTTTTTCTCTTGGGTAAGTTACAAGGCCAAATTGATGTTTTGGCTACTAACGTTGCAACTCTGGAATTAACAGTAAACAAATTCACTGAATTTGATAAGGACTTGATCCAGGAAGTTCATGCAGCTGGACAAGAGGAGAAATTTGAGAACTTTGAGAGTGTGGAGAAAGAGATACATGTTGTTTTTGAGGAAAAGGAAGGAGGAGAGGTAATGTTGCAGATGACAAAGGAGAGCCAGAGGCCTGACATGATGGTTACAAAGGAAAATAAGAACTTGATGATGAAAATCTGGTCTGAGCTCGAGATTGAAGAATGGAGAGATCTCCTTATGTGGAAATCTGAAGACCCAAGGATTACAAATTTGATTAAGGTGAAAGTTGGAGCTTTGGGGACATTTGGACTTGAAAGGAATAAGAAACAAGATTTGGGCTCCACTTTTAAGTAAGTATGGAGGTCTGGCTGGAAGAAACATTGTCCCTATCGGGCCAGAGCGTCTCCGAGATCTGGTGTTTAATACTAAGGACTATCAAAAAAACCGGCAGAGAGGAACTGAGAGAGAATTGAGAGCCTCGGACGTGAGATCTCCAGGCTGATAGCAGATTAAGACTGATGGACATTTGTTGGGGATTGAAACCGGGAAAGGGGACGGGGTGGGGTTTGGGGATCCAAAGGGTGCATAATTATAATCCATCTTTTTTCTTTTTCTTTTGTTTTGTTATTAGTATGAAAAGTGGGGAATTCATGGAAGGGAATTTGGGTCGACTTTAGAAAAAGGATTTTAGATTTAAGAATGAGCATTGATGTATAAATTTTGATGTTGTAAAAATGGTTTTTAAAATTGAACTAAATATAAAAAGGTTAAAAATTGGGGATAAGAACTTGTTGAATTAACAATTTGAATTGGAATATAAGAAGGGGAGGTGTGGGGAAGTCAGAGAAACATGTTATAGAAAAAGAAGGGTTCTAAACTGTATGTTTTCTTTTTTTTGTTTTTTGTTTTTGGTTTTTTTTTGAAATGGAAATTCTTAATAAATATCTAAATAAAAAAAATAGAAGTAGAAAGGGAAAAAAAGGAAGGCAAGTAGCTGCATGATTCCTTTCTCCCTGGCCTCCATTTTCATCTCTCCCTTCCTCTTCAGCCATCATCCCATCACCTTCTCCAAGCCACGCTTGTAGTTTGAAAGGGAAGCTCTGATCAGTTGTCTAGTAGGTCAGATCTTTTCAGTGTGTCAGCACGGAACTCTTTCCAGTCACGTTTCTTTTTTAGACGGGTTTCAGCAATACAAAGAAAGAGAGCAATTTGAGCATCCAAAAGAGGCTTGTCACTTTGATCCTTTGTTCAGAAGTAAACACAACTTATTGCAACTGAATTTATTTCCAAGGAAAGGTGGTTAGGCTTGCAGCACGAGGCTTGACCTATATTAGACTATAAAGCCAGTCAATGAGGCCAGATGTAAGACACAAAGGGTTGCCAGATGCACAACAGGGCTCCAATGTGCTTTGATAGTTGCATAGGAGGGGAAATTTCGCAGATGGCAACTTATTGCAATTCTGCATTAGGAAAAGCTACACATATGCAGCTCTTAAAGGTCCAGAATCACGGCCAGCTCCACCATTTGGCAGAGTCAGCCCCTTCAGATGGCAGATACTAGGAGGTGGGCAGTGGCGGTGGGGTTTGTACAGCAGAACTGTGTGTGACTTATGGCCTGCCATGCACTCCTTAAGCTAGTCTGCCGTCCTCAGGTGTGGTGGCAGATTCTGCCCTACTGCTAGTGGTCCTTCCCAAACAGGGATTTGCATGCTAGAATATGTTTTCATATTGAGAAAATAATGTTGGCAACCTTTTTTATGAAAAAAGTGACACGTGTGACAAAGCCAAAAATGTTTATTGTGCAACATGTACTAGGCATGGACTGTAAAGAACATGAGGAGGTTTGCAGATGGGGGAAAATGGCTTGAAAAGAGGATTCTAACAGGAAGAAATCAAGAGAAAAGAATGCGGGAGACATGACACTGTAGAGATGCAAAGGGAAGAAAAAGGGCTGTAATGGAGAGATGAGCAAGGAACATAAAATGGTGCAATTAGGGAGGAAAGCCAAACAAGAAATAATGAGAAGATGGGGGAGGGAAACATGGATGATGGGGGGGGGTGTCAGGGGACAGAAATGGGACCCAGAAACTCAGTAGACTAAGGACACTGTGAGACATCAAATACCAAAGCTACATACCCCCCAAAGTCAGTGCTTTATAGGGGTAATCACTATCAATAATGCATGCCTGCAATGTGGCACTTGACGGCAATTAAGAAAGCATTATGCTCCCCCAGCGAAATCTAAATTATTCCTCACAGCCTCACTGCTCACCACATTCTATCAGAGTGTGTCTTCTTGCGTGCACATCAGCTGAGCGCAGGGAGCCAGAGAGAGAGAGAGAGAAAGGCTTAATGTAGGGAATCATGAATGTTTGATGTCACAGAAGGGATGGGGAGACTTGTGTTTGTGAATGTGACTGCACAGGAAGGATGGCGACATAATTATGGAAATGCAGGAAGCTCCTTGGGGGATTTAAAGATGTACAGCAGGCCAAAGTGACCCTTGCCCATCCTGTATGGTGCGGTCTTGCAAAATATCAAGGAAGAAGAGTTTGGATTTGATATCCTGCTTTATCACTACCCTAAGGAGTCTTAAAGCGGCTAACAATCTCCTTTCCCTTCCTCCCCCACAACAAACACTCTGTGAGGTGAGTGGGGCTGAGAGACTTCAGAGAAGTGTGACTAGCCCAAGGTCACCTAGCAGCTGCATGTGAAAGTGCGAGGAATCAAACCTGGTTCACCAGATTACGAGTCCACTGCTCTTAACCACTACACCTAAATTGGGCGGGTTTTTAGTCTTTCTCTGACCCTTAGGATATATGGAAATATAGGCTACAATCTTCTGTGCACTTACCTAGGAGCAAGCACCATTAAATTCAATGAGGCTTACTTCTGAGTAGACACATATAGGATTGAACTATTAGAATCAGACACCCCCTTCAACTGAGTGTTCAAAGAGCCCGCTGGTTCCACCAGATTCTCTGATAGATTCCTAGATCTCTTGAGCACACCAAACCAAGAGGCCTGGGGTGGGGAACCTGTGGCCTTTCAAATGCTGTTGGACTACAACACCCATCAGCCCTGAACACGCTGGCTGAGGCTGATAGACTTGGGGGACCAATATCCCTGCAATAGGCTAAAGGCTTAGAA
The DNA here is from genome assembly GCF_965113315.1 of Podarcis vaucheri. NCBI lineage: Eukaryota > Metazoa > Chordata > Lepidosauria > Squamata > Lacertidae > Podarcis > Podarcis vaucheri. The sequence continues at coordinate 64,106,233 of NC_138764.1, read as the reverse complement.
CAGACTTTGTCTCCCTCACCTTGAGCTGCAGTTGGGTGATTTATGCCCCACAGAGCAAACCCTCACCCTGTACAAATCAATTAGTGCTATCACTGTGTGCAGGTAAGGCCTGTGATGTGAATGAGGTAATGGTCATAGAGTTTTTTGGCTTCTCAGTCTCTCTCACAAGTAAGATTGATTCATTATTAATTTCCTCTGCAGTTCTCCACAACAGGGATCCGCCAAGAATAGCACCCACACTGAAAACAAGGAGAACACTCCTGGCTAGATCTGCAATGGGCAGAGCAGACTCATTTTTCAGAAATTACTGCTTTGTTTATCAGCTGTTCTTTAGCCTATAGGTGATTTATGAGAGAGGGTTTTTTATAGGCTGGAGTGTCTTTAGAAAATGGCAAGGGGGTTTGCCTCCTTGCTAAAGCAACAGGGTCAGGTCACACAGAGAATGAGCAATTAGAGGGAAAATATATTTGTGCATGTGTGGGCGGCTTAATTTCAGTCACACTTAGCATTTTGTCCCTTTGTAGTCACAAGAACTGAATTAGGGAAAAGAGGAAATGACTTCCTAAAATTACCCAGCAGGTTAATAACACAAGACCTAAGTAGTCAGATCATGCCAAGGTGGTGGTAGTGGGGAACATTCTCAAAACCTACCTCTTTAAACCCCAGGTTCATTAACTAATAATACATGCCTCCTCACATTTCTGTTCTCGCAGATTAAAATTACCACTCTATATTTTAGGGCATATTCACAAAACCACTTAACATGGCAGCATGCCATCAAAACAACAGGGGAAGGGTTATTGTGCCCAAGCCTTGCTTGTGAGCTCCCAAAAGGCATCTGATTGGCCCCTGGGGGAAGAAGGATGCTCAACCAGATAGACCCTTGGTCTCTTCTTAGGCTATTAACCCTTCATACTTGTGAACCATGGATTGCACACATAACCATGGCATTTAAAGGATGGCAAAGGATTGGATCTCTTTACACTTTGACTAGAATCTTTTCATCTGCAGGTCCAGTGTGAATCCAAATGATGCCTGCAAATGAATGTCTAAGGGGTCGCTGTAACTGTCCCACCCACTAGTCAAAGTTGGAGGTGGGGGAATTAGGAATCTGGGCCACCGGTTTATAGTAAAGGCCATAGGTTTTTGTAGGAACAGCTATATTCTCTGTCACTTGTCATATTCAGCTTACTGACAGCCAGAAGCCCAGATAAAAATTTCTGGCACTTCAGTCTGATTGCCTCTGGTCAATTTATCTAATTTGTAATGTATCCTGTCCTTCCTTGAAAGAGCTCTAAACAGTATACTTGATGTTATTTCATGTCAGGGAACTGACATCGGAGGAAAGGGAAGTGATAGGGCTCCCAGAGACTGGGAGAGAGTCAACAGCCAAAGCAGGGACCAGCAGGGGGAGCGCGGGGTCTCTGGAGGAGGATCTCAGTAATGCTGAGAGACACGCAGCAGCCCAGGCAGGAAGCAGAAAGGGAGAGAAAGGGGTGAGAGACACTTCGAGCGAAAATAGCGGGGAGGTGTCAGAAGCAACTGCAGGGAGACCTATGCTTCGCCGGAAGCTGTCACGTCGTGAGTCCAGGAGACGCGTTTCCGTTAAGGAACTTCTTTGCTGGAAGCGCTTCCGCAGACAGCCACTGTCGGACTCTACAAGTGACTAGAGCAGACATGTCTGAGGAGCTCTGTCACACACAGAGGTTTGTGGGGTCGCGCAAACTCTGAAGGGGCACTATTTTAAGCACAAGCAGCTAATCATCCCCTGATAGCAGTCCGACAGTCTCTGTACGCTGCCTGTGCAGGAGAAGGCATCATGAGCGACCCAGCAGGAGCCGGAGCCGCAGGGGGTGGAGCTGGTCCAAGCTTGGAAGACAGATACCGAGCATTGGAGGTCCAACTTGCGCTGCAGACGGCGAGGCTCGAGGAGAGGAGGGCTCAAGATGCAGACAAGAAGGGGAGAACCACTCAGTTCCCCAGAAAGGTACCAGGATTAGTGCAGAAGTTTGGGGGGGACCCCAAGGATTACCATGCCTTTAGGACTGAAATGCAATATGCCCTGAATGTGCAGTTTGATGAGTTCCCTGATGAGGAATCCCGAGTTGCTTTCGTAATTGGGCATCTTGAGAAGGGGGCGCGAGATTGGGTTCGACCCCTGATGGCAACGCACAACGATATCCTGAAGGACACTATGAAATTCTTTCGTGCAATGGATATCATGTTCTCCAGTGATATTGAGGAGGGGGTAGTGCGCAGACAGCTAATGGCTTGCAAGCAGGGAAGCAGATCTGTCCGTGAGTACTGGACTGAATTTACCATGCTGATTCACAGATTGGGGTGGGATTTAGCGGCAGCACCCATTCAGATGCTATTTGAAGAAGGTCTTTCTTCAGCTGTGAAAGACGAGCTGGCCAGGAGCCCCAGGGCGGTGTCTATGGATCAGCTGACCAAATCTGCGCTGACCATTGGAGCGCGCCAGGAGGCAAGAGCCTTGGAGAGGCGGGAAGGGAGAGGGGAACGTTGGAAGGAGTTACGCATTCCAGACATTCCTGAGCCAGCTTTCCCGCCGGCAGAGCCGATGGAAATCGGAACAGCCCGCGCGCGCGCATTTTCAAAGCCCAGTGAGGGGGCGAAGAAGGAGGGAAAGGGACCCCGGAAATGCTATCTCTGCCAACAGCCAGGCCACTTTGCCAGAGTCTGCCCCCAGAGGAAGGAATGGCAAGGGATGGTGGGAACTGTTGAGGGGGAAGAGCAGGGAGAAACGGAGCAGGTAAAAGCCAACGCCTGGTTGCCAGCAGGGCACTGCAGCCAGGCCAAAGAGCAGTGAAAGTGCCCCTTCCCCAAGTGCCAGTGCCAGAAGCTCCTCGACCTGCTCTAGTGATTGAAGTGTCGCTAGAGTTGCAAAATGGACACCCCCTAAAAATAAAGGCGCTGTTGGACTCAGGCAGCTCCTGCAATTTCATGAGCAAGGAGTTTGCTGCTGAACACCAGATACAGACTATCCCCTTAAGCAACCCCCTGCAGGTGACCACGATCGATGGCAGAGAACTGTTGGGAGGAGGCGTCAGCTTGCAGACCATCCCAATGATAATGAGGGTGGCAAGGCACACAGAACTGATAGCGTTTAATGTGGCCACCTTGGGAGGCGCTCCCATTATTTTGGGAATGAGCTGGCTAGCCCTACATGATCCGCTGGTGGGCTGGCATCAAAGAGTGGTTTCTTTCGGTTCCGCACATTGCTTAGAACACTGCAGGGGGGAAAAGGGGTCAGCAGGGGCCCAAGCCACCCTAGCAGGGACGGAAGTGATGGAGAAGGGGAAGGTGCCATCACAGTATGCTGATCTCAGCGACGTGTTCAGCGAGAAGGAGGCTGACCAACTACCCCCGCATAGGCCCTTTGATTGCCAGATCAATTTACTCCCTGGAGCACAGCTTCCTGTAGGCAGGTTGTATGCCATGTCAGACAGGGAGATGCAGGAGTTGCGAGCGTTCATTGACAAGAACCTGAAGAGAGGCTTCATCAGAGAGTCCAAGGCAGCGGGGGGTAGCCCAGTGTTTTTTGTGGATAAAAAGAACACGGACAAGCCGAGACTGGTATGTGACTTTCGGGCCCTAAATGCAGTGACAGAGCCGGTGGCTTTTCCTATGCCCAGGATTGATGATATTTTGACCAGGGTGCGAAAAGGAAAGATTTTTACAAAGCTGGACCTAAGGGGGGCGTACAACCTGATACGTATAAGGAAAGGGGATGAATGGAAGACCACCATGTTCACCCCTTTGGGGGCATTTGAATATCTCGTTATGCCTTTTGGATTACAAGCAGGCTCCGCGTGTTTTCAAGCCTTTATGAACCATGTACTGGGGCCTTTGCTCTACAAGAATTGCGTGGCCTTCTTAGATGACGTGTTGGTGTATTCGGAGAATGAGGAGCAACATGTGAGAGACGTCAGAGAAGTGTTGAGCAGGCTGCAAGCCAACAGACTGTGGGTGAAACTGGAGAAGTGTCAGTTTCATACCAATGAGGTGGAATTCCTGGGGTACCGCTTGTCAGACAAGGGGTTGGCCATGGACCCCGGCAAGGTTCAAGCGGTGCTGGAATGGAAAACCCCCAAGACTAAGAAGGATGTGCAGAGGTTCCTAGGGTTTGGAAACTTTTATCGTAAGTTCATCCGAAACTTCGCTCACCTGACGGCGCCCATCACGGACTGTCTCAGCAGCAAAAAGAAGTTTGTTTGGACGGGGGAGGCGGAGCGAGCGTTTGAGGAACTGAAAAAGGCCTTCGCCTCTGACGAACAACTTCTACATGTGGATTTACAAAAAAAGCTGAGGGTCGAAACAGACGCTTCTGACAGAGCCATAGGGGTGGTGCTTCTTCTGCAGCCGGGGAAGGAGGGGTCCGAGTGGCGACCGTGTGCCTTCTTTTCGCGAAAGCTGAACAAATCTGAGAGAAACTACACGGTGTACGACCGGGAACTTCTTGCGATTTATGAGGCCTTCCGGAGATGGAGGCACCTACTAATTGGTGCACAACAGAAGGTGCAAGTGCGCACGGACCATAAGAATCTAGAGTATTGGAGAACTGCGCGAGTGCTCAACCAACGGCAGTTGAGATGGGCCCAGGAGTTCTCCAAATTTAACTTTGAGATTTGTTACGTACCAGGCCAGGAGAACGTTAGGGCGGACGCTCTCTCACGCAAACCTGAATATTTGGAGGGAGAGGGTGCACCCGAAGAGACCCATGTCATTCCCGAGGATCGCTGGGTGTGTGGGGCGGCATTGGTGGGGCTAAGGGAACTGATAGAGGGAACGGTGCAGGATGAATATGCCCAGGACAAACTCAGGGGTCTCAGGAGGGAGGGAGACAAACCCGGGGGTTTTGAGGAGAGAAACGGGGCGTTGTACTACAAGGGAGCGTTATACGTACCTGAAGGAGAATTGAGGGAAAAGGTACTCAAGCAACTGCACGATAGCCCCACAGCAGGGCATTTTGGGCAACACAAAACCATGTGGCTGGTTACCAGGGAATTCTGGTGGCCCAAGGTCAGGGAAGATGTGCGGGAGTATGTGAGAGGGTGTGACCGATGTCAACGAGCCAAGGGGGAGAGGCGGGCACCGGCAGGTTTATTAGAACCACTACCCACGCCGGAAAGACCATGGGAGGCAGTGGCAATAGATTTTATGACTGATCTGCCCAGGTCCAAAGGGAAGACAGCCATTATGGTTGTGGTAGACCTGTTAACCAAGATGGCCCACTTTATAGCCTGCTCACATGCGGTCACAGCAGAAGAAACCGCTAAATTGTTTGTGGAAAATGTGTTTAGATTGCATGGTGCCCCCTTGAGGGTGGTTTCGGACCGAGGGAAACAATTTACTTCCAGGTTCTGGAGGAAGCTCATGAGCTTATTGCATGTAGAGGTGAATTTTTCCACTGCCCGCCATCCAGAAACCAACGGGCAGGCGGAAAGAGCTAATGGTGTCCTCCAGCAATATTTGAGGTGTTATGTGAATGACAGAGAGAATGATTGGGTGGAGAAGCTGGCGTTGGCAGAATTTGCCTATAACAATGCGGAGAACGTGTCCACGGGAATGAGCCCTTTTTTGGCCAATCACGGGTGTCATCCCCGAGCCTTCCCAGGGGGGGAGGGGGAGAACTGGAGCGTTCCAGCCGCAGAACAGTTCGTTGAAGAAATGGAAGCGATCCATCGCCAGCTCCAACTTAATTTAAACAGGGCGAAGGAGGAATATAAGAGGCAGGCAGACAAAACCAGAAGGGAAGGAGAAAGCATTAGGGTGGGGGACCAGGTGTGGTTGTCCACCCAAGGGTTACCATTTAAAGGAGGGTGTAAGAAGTTAAGACCCAAAAGGCTGGGCCCATTTGAAGTCACGCAACAGGTCAACCCAGTGGCTTTCAGACTCCGGTTACCTAACCACATGAAGTTACACCCAGTTTTCCACAGATCATTGCTGTCACCGTATATAGGGGACAGAGAGGGGAGGGTCAATAGGGGACCAGCTATGGAGGAAAAAGAACACAGCTACCATGTAGCGGAGATTCTCGATTCCAGGTGGAGGGGAGAGCAAGTAGAGTATTTGGTAATGTGGGAAGGGGAGCCGGAGTCGGAAAACACCTGGGTCAGGGCAGAGGATGTAGATGACGAGGTTTTGATTGAAACTTTTCATCAGAGATTCCCTCGGAAACCCCAGCCAGTGGCGAGGTTCCGGAGGGAATACTTCGCAACCACCGACGAAGAAGAAGAGTTGGAGGGGTTCGCTGATTCCGAGGTGGAGGAGGATTCAGCGAGTCGGAACGAAGACCGATGGAGGGAAATGTTCGAGACGTCGGAAGATGAAGAGGATTCTTTTAGGGGTTTCAGCTCCTCACCGCCCAGAGGAGAGAGTAGGGGCGGGGGAGAGGGGGGCCCTGGAGGGGAGGTGGATGTCAGGGAACTGACATCGGAGGAAAGGGAAGTGATAGGGCTCCCAGAGACTGGGAGAGAGTCAACAGCCAAAGCAGGGACCAGCAGGGGGAGCGCGGGGTCTCTGGAGGAGGATCTCAGTAATGCTGAGAGACACGCAGCAGCCCAGGCAGGAAGCAGAAAGGGAGAGAAAGGGGTGAGAGACACTTCGAGCGAAAATAGCGGGGAGGTGTCAGAAGCAACTGCAGGGAGACCTATGCTTCGCCGGAAGCTGTCACGTCGTGAGTCCAGGAGACGCGTTTCTGTTAAGGAACTTCTTTGCTGGAAGCGCTTCCGCAGACAGCCACTGTCGGACTCTACAAGTGACTAGAGCAGACATGTCTGAGGAGCTCTGTCACACACAGAGGTTTGTGGGGTCGCACAAACTCTGAAGGGGCACTATTTTAAGCACAAGCAGCTAATCATCCCCTGATATTTCATTTCATTCTGACTGCAGTCCTGAACTCAGGATTGCCCTGAACTCAGCTCCCTAGTCTAAGTCTAACACTGTGCCCCTTGCTACAAGAGTTATTGGGGTGAACTTGCTCCAAGCGTTATCCATCTCAGTGGATAACAACATGTGTTTGTGTGCGCGTTTTCTCTTAGAAAAGGACCAAGGAATGTACCTTTCCTTTGTGAACAAAATATTATGCTATCTGTCCAAGGATATGTCATGGAAACTGATATCCTCCACTTCCTTCTCAGCTTGCTTGCCTAGGGTGTCAGTGGGTCTGTTGGAGGCATTGAGCTGCCTGAAAGATGACCCAGGATAAGATGCTAGACAACATATTGGGTAAATTGGCAGGGGTCTTGATGCTGGCAGCTAGCATGCACACTTGCATACCCATTTTGCTAAATGCGCCTTGCAAAAAGATGGCATTGGCCACCTTTCCTGAGCTCTTCCTTAAGCCAGAGATCTCTGTGTGGTGGTGCAGCATACATTCATTTGCATTCAGATAGTTGTTTATATCTTTGACATCTGGTGGGAGGGCTTTCCACAGGGAGGGCGCTACTACCGAGAAGGAGAAAGGCAACTCTTTAAAGAAATACCTGGGTAGTGTAGGGGTTGTCCACACCCCGGAGTTTAATCTGGATTTGAAGCTGCTTGTTTTTCTATTCCTTTCTCTCATTTTTAACAGCATCCATATGACATCCTCCTTGTCCCAGTGGCAGCCCACACTTCTCCCTGCTAAATTCTGGAGCCAGCACTGCACTTCAGCTCCTTTCAAGGGCTGCATGACTCTGGTAAGAAGAAGAGCCTGCTGGATCAGACCAATGGCCCATCTAGTCCAACATCTTATTCTCACGTTGGCCAACCAGATGCCTACAGGAAGCCCACAAGCAAGACCTGAGCATAACAGCACTTGTGATTCCCAGCAACTGGCATTCAGAGACATACTGCCTCTGACATAGTTGTTGTGGCTGGTAGTCTTTCACAGCATCCTCCTCCATGAATCCTCCTAGTACATTTCCGAGCACAATTCAAAGTGTTGGTGCAAACCTTTAAAGCCTTAAACAGCCTTGGCCGTATGCCTGAAGGAGCGTCTCCACCCCCATCGTTCAGCCTGGACACTGAGGTCCAGCTCCAAGGGACTTCTGGCGGTTCCCTCACTGTGAGAAGTGAAGTTACAAGGATCCAGGCAGAGGGCCTTCTCGGTAGTGGCGCCCGCCCTGTGGAACACCCTCCCATCAGATGTCAAAGAAATAAACAACTATCTGACATTTAGAATACATCTGAAGGCAGCCCGTTTTTAGGGAAGCTTTTAATGACTGATGTTTTAATGTATTTTTAATATTTTGTTGGAAGCTGCCCAGAGTGGCTGGGGAAATCCAGTCAGATGGGCGGTTAATAATAATAATAATAATAATAATAATAATAGCCATCAAAAATTGGTGCCCATCATTTCTTCTTGTGGGAACAAATCAGCCACACACAGATGCTTCATGTAAGAGAGGAGAGTTGTGCTCACAGTGGATCTCTACCTGCCGGGTTGGAGGGGGAGGGGCAAGAGTGTACGGCAAGGATTGAGTTTCATTTGAACAGCATTTTGGACACAGAAAGTATTCTGCCTCCTCGCTGCCAGCGAGTGCTACACTGGACCCAGCCTTCTGACCCAATTAACTCTTATTTCAGGGTGGCAAAGGACAAACCATCCATTGTGTCCTCTGAAAAGAAAGCAGCAAATTTGGAGGAGGCTGCATATTCTGTATTGGCACACGCAATAGTGTTTATTATATCACACTCCAGGAGAAGAACAACACAGCTATTTACACTGTGCGCCACAGTATGCGTTAAAGCCAGCACAGAGAGCAAATAGCAGCTGCTAACCCCTGCTATTACAGCGTAAACACACAGCACCGCTATTAAAGCAATGGCAAATAGAACAAGGACTCCAAATCAAGCTGCTCTCCCCCTGCCTCTTGTCCCTGCACTGCTCCAGCCTGGTAATGTTTTCATTGTTGGCTGTCCTCTTGGAAAGCGGGGCGGGGGGGGGGAGCCACCTTCACTAGCTAGCAGATTGCTGCAGCCACACCTGCTGAGAGGGAGACATGCCACAGGCTGCTGGTTTTGCTGCAGCCCAGCTAACATTGCCTTGTGCACGCAGCTGCTGTTCAGAGGATGATGAGCAAAGAGGGTTTGCATCTAGTTCTGTTGTAGTGGAGGGCCATACATACTCTCAGCAAGGAAGGAAAAATAGAGAAGAAGACAGCTGCCCTTTTCTTAGCCACTTTGCACCCGCGCTGCATGCATGCAGATCAGATGTGGAGAGGGAGTGAGAGAGAGGGACCCAAATGTTTTCAATGACACTTGCCTGTCAGTTCCTGGAATGTGAGGAGGGCATCTCCTGTTGGTCATAGTGCCCTCTCCCTGTTGGCATGCACAGATGGACTCAGAAAGAGGAGCTGTCAGAAAGGAGAGCTACCAGCCTTGCAGTACAGCCAGCCAGAGCCTAACAAGAGAATGCCATGTGCTTTTTTTTTTTTTTTTTTTGCATAAGGAGAGGATTCCAGGCACCCCTAATAGCAGAATCTGAATGAGGAAACTCTGTGTGTCAGCACCCAGGCTTTCTCCGCAGAAGCAGGGAGTAAACACATGATGCTTGCTTTCACCCCCCAAAATGCTACAAACCCCAGTGAGGGTTGATATTTGCCAAAACATGCCTTGGGAAACATGTTGGTGTACAGATAGATAGATAGATGATAGATAGATAGATAGATAGATAGATAGATAGACAGATAGAGATATTATATCTTGTCTTCTTTTCTCCTGAAGGAATGAACTTTTGACACCTGTCCAAGACACCATTGCCCTGACCTCCATGGAGTCCTGCTCTAACAACTTTGTGAGGCACTTTAGGGACAAAATTGCTCTGATTTGGACAGAGTTGGATCCCAGTTAGAATAATTCCAATGGAGGCATCCAGAGCACTGCTCGTTCCCTCTGTACTGGCTTAATTTTAATCATTGTGGCCTGAGGATATGGACAAGCTCTGTCTCACTGTACTATCTGAATCACAGACCCTCCAAGTGTCCCTATTTTTCAGGGATGTCCCTGATTTAAAGAAGGTGTCCCGGTTTCTGAATTGAATCCAGAATGTCCCACTTTTCCTTAGGATGTTGCTATTTTCATTGGAGAAATGTTGGAGGGTACGGAGTTATCCAACCCCTGAGCAGTCTGAAGGCAATCCTGTATAGGGATTTTTTTTTTTATTGCTTCATGTTTTATTATGTTTTTAAATATGTTGGAAGCTGCCCAGAGTGCTGGGGCAACCCAATAAGACGTGTGGGGTATAAATAGTAAAATGATCATTATGGAATGGGATATCCCTATTTTCATAGGATAAATGTTGGAGGTTATGGAATCAGGAGAGGCAGCTGAAGTGTTAGAATGTTGCTTAGATGTGGTGATGGGTTGAATATGGACCAATAAACTGAAGGTGAATCTTGAAAAGACAGTGGAGGCTCTGCTATATTATAGACACTTTCTGTTTGTGTGGGAGGGGGATTATTGGTTTGCTTTGGTTTCTGTTTTATTATGTATTTCGTGTTCTCATTTTATTTTTATATTGTGGACCACCTTGTGATCTTTAGATGAAGAGCATTATTATTATATAAATAATAATAATAACTGAGAAATGAAGTATGCGTTGGAAAGAGGGTAGAGTTCAGCAGTTTGTGGGATGAAGTGAGATTGCTTTACAGGCGCTGTATGTGGAATCTCAATATTGCATAAGATTATTCTTATCTTGAGGAGAATGTGGTGGCAGCCAGCAATTCCACTTCTTGTGCCCAGATAATGCCTGGAAATCCTGGGCCTTAAAGTGGTTGAGTCTGACTTTTCCATAAAATAGCACTTAGCTCACAGCTGTTTATGCTGAGACAGCACTGTGTGGGAACTGTGACCTTCTAGATAAGCTTCCACCGAGGTCCCACATGACACATGCTGTACGGAACATCCACTAGTCTTAAAAAGTATTTATGTTGGCTGCCTGCCAAGAATGAAATAGTCTTTCACTTTAGTATGTATTGCTTAAATACCAACTGTGATTTATGCAATCCCAAGAGCATATAAGCTCCAAGAACATCTCCATTAGTGGGAATTGTGATGCAGTCTAGATCACAGAAAGTGCTCTGTACTAGCCACCCTGTTGATTGAGGGGTTCTCTGACATTAGCAGATTATGACAATGCTGTGTAGGTTTCTTTGGGCTATTTGTGTATTCTTAGTGTTCTTTGTCTGCTAGTGCAAGGGCTCTTGCACTAGCAGAGAAGTGAGTTTGAATGTTGAATAACAGAAGAATCTACTGCAACAGCTGCACTAGTAAGTCATTGTGCAATAGATTGTGCAATCTATTGTGTGGCAAAATTATTGGTCATCTCCTTATGCATTCTCTTGCATTTTGCTGGTACAAAGCATTATGCCAGTGGAAGAAGAATACCGCTAAATGACTTTATACTGGATACAACCTAATTTTTGGCCTAGCAGTTGCAAAGAAGAAGCATGGAGAATGGGAAATGTAGCTTTTGTATGCTTCCTGTTCCTTTGCATTATGTCCCAAACCTCTCATGTACCCGATCTTATACTTTGAAATAAGTCCCATTGTGTTCAGTGGGACGCACAGGAAAATGGGCACAGGATTTCTGCCTAGATTCAGTATGATTGTGCAAAAGCAACACACTACCAAGGCTGATTGTGTAAGTACAGACACACACAAACACAGTAATAAAACTTGAATTAAAACAAAACAAAACAAAACAAGACAAAACAAAAGCTTCATAAACCTGAAATAAATCAGGGTGGATCACTTTCACTGCTCTGGTAACTGAATGCTTGTCTTCTTAGCCCATGGTGAGAAGAGTTACTGTATTCTGTCACTTGTTATTTAAGTGCACTGCTTGGAATTCACTACAGGTATTAAAACCCCCCTTTTGTCCTGCTTCTTTAAAACCTAAAGCATGAGTAAGAAAGAAGCAAGTCATGACAGAGTGTGATGAACCTGCTGGAGTCTGCAAAGCACTGAAGAAAGAAATAGTCTTGCCTACAATGCTGATTAGGGTTGGGGTTTTATTACTATTTTTTTTTTGTTGTGTTCTGGCAGCAGGCCTATGGAAACTGGAGGATAATGTGACAAAGCACAGCGAAGCTCGCAGTGAAGGATGTGCTGGCTGTGGACGTGGCTTCTCATAATTTTCTGGGATGGATGCTGAGGTACCTTCAGAATGGACTGGCTCCAGCTTGCTGTAAGAGACACTGAGACGTGATGGCTAGATATGGGTAGAAATGGGGACCCCGATCCAGAGGAGCCTGTAATAGCCAGAAGGTGATTCATGGGCTATAAAAGGTTCTCTATCTCTGTAGTGAGCTTTGGTCATGGGCCCACTGGCAGACAAAGGTGGGGCGGGGGAGCGGTCTGCCCCAGGTGCCATCCAGGGGGGCGGGTTTGTGACTGTTGGCATGCAGCCAAGGAAACGGGGGCAATCGGCAGGCCCCCTGCTGGCTCCAGCCCACAGGCTGGTGTGCTGGGTGAATTTCAGTCATTGGTGCAGCATGAATCTGCAGACCAGGCTTCAGAAGACTGAGCACGCTACTCCGCAGAGTAAGCACTGCACAACAGAAGTGGCATGAGAGGCTGTGTGAGCATATTTACAAGCAAGTTTTATTCAGCGTACATCAGGACAAAAGGAAACATGTCTGATCTCCTTCATGTCCAAAGCAAAACAGCAAAAGCTATATACAAACGGAAGTTCCCAGCATACTGTGCTGGAGTGTAAACAGACATGTGACATGCAACAATTCCACATGCCTGCTCCTTAAGGTGGAATGGAACATTCCAACAGTGACATCACAGCCGCCCCCATCCCCAGGATGCTTGGTGTGCATCCCTGGGAAGCTTGGTGCTTGCCACGCACCCCTGGGACGCTCGCTGCTCGCCACACAGACCCTGGGACATGCACCGCGTGCCACGCACCCCCCAATGCTCACCACGCCCCCTGCAGGAGGCGTGCCATGCCTCCTGGGATGCGCACCAGCCACACCCCTGGATGTACACCGCTCCCGGTGCCAGAGCAGGTAGCTTCGCCACTGTATGGGCCCACAAGTCTCCTTTCTTTTCCAGATCTCACCGTTAGTTCTAGTTTTCCTTTGCCTTCTGCTGTTCTTACATATGAGAAGCAGACATTTCATTGCAGCCCCAAGAAAGAACTTCCTGTCTGTGGTTCCTGCAGCATAAATGCTTTCCCCTTAACAAAGGGAATCTGCCTATACTTGCATAAGAACCTAAGAAAATCCTGCTGCAACAGGCCATCTGTCATCTGGTCCGGCATCCTGTTCTTCAAGTAGCCTGTGGGAAACCTGCAAGCAGGACTCAAGCACAAGAGCAGTTCCCTCAGCATGGCTTCCAGCAACTGGCATTCAGAACCACTACTGCCTCTCACTGTGAAGGAAGAGGATAGTCATCATGGTTAGCAGTCACTGATAGTCTTATCCTCCAGGAATTTGTCCAGTCCTCTTTTAAAGGTGTCCAAGGTGATGGCTATCACTGTGTCTTGTGGGAGCAAGTTCCATACTTTAACTGCGCTACATGAAAAAGTACGTACTTTCTTTGATCTCACCCGAATCTTTCAACATGCAGCTCCATTGGATGGCCATGAGTCCTGTTGTTACGAGAGATGGAGAAAAACTGTTCTCTATCCACTTTCTCTGTGCCATGCATACTTTTATAAACTTCTGTCATTGACTACCAGGAAGGCCAGTCCTGGGGTGGAGAAATCAACAAGGGCATGCCGTTTACATACTTGCCTCCTAACTCAATGAGCTATCAATTCTGCTTTGCCGTGAGTTACTCTTCTGTTTTCTGTCCCAGGATTTCTTGGAACTTGAGTAACTAAAATCATGGGAAACAATGCAAAACCTGGATAGGCACCGTGTGCATTGCAGATGGTTTGAAAGACATTGAACACTTTCCTTCCTGAGTAGGAAGCAAAGTGTTAACAGCAATGGTAATCCGCCGAACTCATAATAACTGGTGTCCACTTAAACCATTGAGATGATAGAGAGTCTTAAATGTGCTACTCTTTATAAAGTAGACATAAAAAGATCCTTACAACAGCATATTGCCAACATCAATTCTCCTTCGCTCTGGCTTTTTATATTTGTGCATCCATTCCTGTCTTGCTCAGCCTCTTCATTTTTCAGAAGGTTCCTTAACCTTGATGGAATGACCTGTCCTCTCAATGCTGGAGAGTCCTCCTGTCTCAGGATTCTGTTATGTCCACTGAAGCCTGTGGGTACTTGGAGAAGCAGTAATCATAGCCTGTCTCTAGATTGTGACAGATGCTGCCTTTGTGGAAGGTGATGACACACCCCCCCCCCCCCGCCTTCAGTAATGCTACAAGGTATGAAGGCATAATCTGGTGACCTGTGCAGCTGGAGGCTCTGTCTTGGTTGTGCTGCTGCCCCAAGGGAGCTGTCAGACAGAAGAGTCAGGTGGCTACATGTACTGGAAAAGCTGGAGTAGCAAGATTGGCCTCTAGCTTGATGCTCTTTGACTTTCTTCATTTAGCTGAAGGGGCTCAATCACATGGAAGGACTCTTTTGGCCAGCCACTAATTAAAGTGATTGGACTCAGCTGTCACCGTTGCTGCAGCCATCACACTTGGGCCATGTGTCACATCTGTGTACCACACACAGAGCTGTAGACACACATGGAGGTCCATGCTTGCCTTATTTTCCATGAGTTGCTTTGGAAGTTACTTTCTCCTCTTTGCCTCTTAAAGGCGGAAACAACTTCTCTCTGTGCCAACCATTTGTCCTTGTTTTGTAGTCTTTGAACAGACATCATGGACGCTATAGCATCAAGGTCCTTGGGTTTGGACTACTGTGAATTGCTGTATGCAGTGCTGCCCTGGGAAAAGGTTTTGGAAGCTGTAGTTTATTTCTACATATCGTATTTAGAGTATTTCAGTCTGACATCTAGACCATTAAGACTAGGAGGAGAAATTTGATTCAGTACACAATTAAACTGAATCTTTCCAAAACAATATGTGAACCAATGTCTCTTTTTCAAAATTCACACTTTCCTGAATTTTTCAACTCAAAAAGTTTGCAAAAATGCATACACTGGGGGAAGTGGGCATGAAAATGAAGATATTAATGAAGCTAATGAACAAAAATGAACAAAATTATATCAGCATAAATTCCTTGCAAACATGTACATTAGTCAAAATTGAATATAAAAATGTGTTATTTAGGAGAAATCTGCACTAAAATGCTGGTAAATTTTCAGGAGACTTCTTTAAAAATAAAATTGCAAATTGGTGCAAGAGCTGAATTTAAGATTGGAAAAAGCAGAAACTGAGAGAACCAAAACTGATAGGCCATTCCATCCCCATTTAAGACCTAACTGTAGGTCAGTTTCAGACTTTATAGACACATAGGGTCAGTCATTTTTCTTCCCTTCCCTACTTACAGATCCAACTAGACCAAAGTGACATCTCTCACACACTGACAGAAACTTATAGAACCACAGAACTGCGGAGTTGGAAGGGAACCTAAGGGACATCTAGCCCAACTCCCTGCAATGCAGGAATCTCAGCTAAAGCATTCATGACAGATAGCCATCCAACCTCTGCTTAAAAACCTCCAAGGAAGGAGAGTCCACAATTTCCCAAGGGACACTTGTGTGTCTCCAGGCATCAACTGAAGTCCAGTGTGCCTTTGACAGTTAATTAGCAGGCGTGCACAGTTTTGCTCCTATGTGACTGCGTCAGTGTTGCATGGTGGCATTTTTGAGTTTTCAAAGGGACACGGTGGGAGCAAGGGACCATTGACAGACGGCCCTGTGGAGGTGACAGAGCCAGTCATGTGGAAAAAGACAGCATTCTGTGTGGCTGGTTTCTGCATTTGCCTAATGAGGTATAAGTGTAGTTGGGTGGCTGGGAAGCTTGCACAGTGTGTAATTGATGCGCACATGACTCTGGGCTGATTATTTCTCTGAGATGACTCTCTGAGCGGACCTATTAAACAAGAGCAGTACCTATGTTCTCATTAAGCGTGCCTGTTACTGGTGTGTACCAGATATGTAAACAGCATCACAAGGCACCCTTCAGATGTGCTTACCAGTAGCTTGAAACCACAGGAGGGCAGAGTGCTTTGTGCTCAAATCCTGCTTGCAGGTTTCCCATGGGCATCTGGGTGGCCACTGTGAGAGCAGGATAGTGAACTAGATGGGCCATTGGCCTGATCCAGCAGGCCATTCTTATGTGTCAATCTGGCTTGCAGAATATTAGTTTTCTTTTAAAAGGATCCAGTGGCTGATGACCACTGGTCTTCAGCTGCTGGGCTGGGACCCGCTAGTGGTTTGTGGCCTGATCTAATGTCCATTGTGACAAGGGCACTACCACCATGCAAATGCTTGGTAAAAGATTAAGAATTGGGCCCTCAAATGCATGTTTGGGTTAAAAGTGGGTCTTGGGTTGGCAAAGGTTGAAGATGCCCAGTGTAGCCAATCCTGAGTTAGATGGAGAAATAGTTTGATAATCCCTGGTAGGAGGTTTCCCTTCCTCAGAGAAAGGGATACTTTGAGACTGGGTGGTAAGGAGGGGGGGGAGAGAGATAAAAACACATGTCCTCCCTGCTCCCTGATAGCCTCACTGGCCCTGGGATTGTCTTGCTGGGGCAGAACCAGGGCCGGCTCTATCATTTGGCTGAGCGAGGCAATTGCCCCAGGTGGCAGATAGCAGGGGGTCAGCAACAACAGCAAATGCTCCTGATCCCCCTTTCTGTTTGAGGTCAGAGCTCCACACAGCCTTCCATGCACCTCTACATTAGCCTGCTGCCGCCAGTTCCTGTGCGGAATGTTGTCCCATTGTCGGTGTTGATGTATGATTTGACAGCCAGTCTAGTCGGCTTCTGTATGGGTGTGGGTGTGGGGAGCCATCTTGCCCTTTGCCTCAGGCAGCAAAATGTCTTGGGCCAGAACTGTGAGGAAGTGAGTCAAGCTAGCTCTTGCTGGCAAAAGCCACTCAGAATGCTAGAAAGCCAACACTGCTGAGCCAAAGGGGTCTCAGAATTGTAATGAGGGTGCCCTCCCCTTCAGGGTGGGTGTTCTGGAGTTCCTCTGGTGTGGGTTGAATGGCCTGAGGCACTCTGATGGGAGGAAGGAGCACCGTATGTGTGTGTGTGGTTCCACCCATCTGTGGGTGAGAGTCTTGGGTGGGAGACAGTAACCTGGGTGAGAGCCAGATTGCTGTCGGGAACAGTACATGTGGGTGATTGACTGGTGGCAATTTGTATTGCTATTTATATGGTTCTGTCAGTGAATGGATTCATTGTCTCTCGGTGTTTTTGCAGTACGTTTCTTGTTGAGTGGAAGGAATGACTGGTGATGGTGGCTGGTGACTGAGGGGGAGATGTTGGCTAGATGATGTGTTTGTATGTACTGGTGGGTGGGCGGGAGCAGAATGAGATGTGTGATGCTGAGTGAGAGGCAGGTGTTGTATGATTTGTGCCGATATGAGGCAGAAGTTGGGTGTGATGTGCATGTATTAGCGGGGTGGGTGTGTTTGCATCTTTGAGCCTCGATGTGCCTTGGCAAGGGGGAAGCTGGAAAGGGAAGGCATCCATAACTCTAAAGAGTTTCAAAATGTGTGTTTTTGGTTTTGCAGGGATTTTATGCATTGTATTATATTGCAGTTTCTTCGTTTCATTGTTTGTTATATGCATATCAGCTGCTTAGACCGTCTTAAGTATTAAGTGGTATATAAACATATTAAATAAATGAAATTGGCAATAAAATATAAGGCAGTTTTCCATGTTCATAACATTCAGGAGGGCTGAAAAAGCAGGAGACCTTTATTCCACTTTAACAGCAAAAGCTTCTCTCTAGAATTCTGGGAAGTGTAGTTTGTAATGGAGCTACATTCCCCAGCACCCTTAACAAACTACAGTTCTCAGGAACCTCCAAAGCGGCATAAAAGTGCTTTAAATGTATGGAGTGGATGTGATCTTTATGATTTTAATAGTTGCCTGGTAAACAGAAACCAACAGGTGAGGCTTTCTCAATAGACCTGTTGATCTCTGTCTGTTGCTCAGCTGTTAAAACCAGGAGACCAAAGTCCATTAAAAAGTAGCACTTGTGTGTGTTTTGCACAAGTCCTGGAAACAGCAGGAAAGAAGGCAAATGTGCATTTCCTTCTGGGGAATAATGTGCACCCCGGGGACCTGGATCTGGAAGGATGAGTTACTCACTGCTTCACCTGCTACGATGGTAGAAAATGGAAAGTGGTTTCTTTCTGCCTACAATTTTAATTAATCTTATAAATTATAAACAAATAGCACTTAGCAGTGTTAGGTTTATTTATAAGTGAATGCAATAAATTTTCTAGCAGAATGGAATTCCAGAGTTGTTGCAGCACCCATTGTCTCTGCTGCACTTGTATTTTGCTCAGTATGTCTTTGCTGTTCTGAGCTAGTGCATAGATGGTGAGCCCAAGGGGACACTCTTGGCTAGCTTATATCAATAGTGACAGAACATTGGAGATGAAGTGGGCTCTTAATTACTTTCAGTCCAAGCTGTTTTCATTTGAGTCCGAGCTGCTTTTCATTGACTGGTTGAGCAAATGCTTTGCCTGCAGAAAGCCCCAGAGTCAGTCTCTGGCACGTACCATTCATGGTAGATGAGGTAGGGGGTAATGGGAAGAACCACTGCCTGAGATCCTGCAGGGTGGGGACATGGTTCAGGAGCAGAACATACATTTTGCTTTGCAAAAGGTCCATAGCATCAGCAGCAGCAGACAGGACTTCAAAAGACTCTTCTCTGAAGCCCTGAAGAGCTGACATTGGTCAACACAAACCAAACTTGTTCAGCCTGCAGATCACGTTCCTTCATGGGCAACATTTCAGGGCCCACATGACAGGTTTTCTTTGTGGGGGGCAGAGGGAAAAGTGGGTCAGACCAGAGAATGGCTACCTGAACAGATTAGTGTGTGCATAAATGGAAGGGGGAATAGACATTAGTGAGACTGCATGCCTGCAGTTGTGGCATGATTTCTCTGGAATGATGTTGCAGTGGAGGGTGCGTTTCTCACCATATAAAGCATTTCACATGCACAAGGTGGATTTGCGACAGAGGTGGAGGATGAAAGTGGTGCTCCCATGCAGGCAGGCTAACTCTTTCTGGAGCTGTGGTGGTGTGTGCTGGGCAGGAGAGGGAATGCCCTCCTTTACACATGTCTTGGTTCTCCAAGCAAAAGGACTCAAGTGCCTTATTGTCTGCACAATTTGAACGTAACCTTTGGGGAGCTGAGTTTTCAGCGCTCTTTGTGGCACTAAATAGCAATCGTTCTGCTCTGTGAAGCTAGAAATTGGCTGCAGATATCATCACCCAACCATTTGGAGTGAAGAATAGACACTTCTCTCCATCATTAAGTCCCGCAATGGTGACAAAGAAAGGGGTTGGGGGAAGGGAGAAAGAGGGTGGGGGATATTAGCTCCACGACTAAGCTGGTTGGTAGAGAGAACCCTGGAAAGAAATTCCTGAAGAATATGTCATTAATGGATTGACCACGAAAAAGCACTGTCAGGAGAAATGGGTTAGGTTACAACCAGACAGCATCGTCCACCTTGCCTGGCTATAGTATGTGATAAGAGTGCTGCAGAAGAAGAATAGCCAGCAAGTTATCCCCCCCAAAATAATAATTTATTTGTTTGTAATATTTTTATATCAGAAGCATGGCATGGCTGACAGCAGGAACAAGATAAAACAATGCATACAATGATAACACCATGAATAAAACCATGTGTTCACACTCAGATAAACAGTGACAAATACCTGTGGTATCGCTCTCAGAAGAATTAATTAATTGCTGTTTGGAGGCAAAGACCTGCACACTGAAAAATGTAATTAGCCGGGGCTGGGATGGGTGGGGGCCAATCAGATGTCAACTGGGAGGGAGTTCCATAAGTGAGGTGCCACCACCAAGAATGTCCTGTCTTGTGTTGCTGTTCCGCTCACTCCAACAGACAGGACTCTGAGCAGGCTGCTACTCCCTGATCGTAAGGTACAGGTTAGATGGTCTTGTAGGATGCGCTTATTTAAGTGACAATGATAGGCACAGTGGTACCTCGAGTTAAGAACTTAATTCATTCCAGAGGTCTGTTCTTAACCTGAAACTGTTCTTAACCTGAGGTACTACTTTAGCTAA
The DNA here is from genome assembly GCF_965113315.1 of Podarcis vaucheri. Lineage (NCBI taxonomy): Eukaryota > Metazoa > Chordata > Lepidosauria > Squamata > Lacertidae > Podarcis > Podarcis vaucheri. Next base: position 64,086,072 of record NC_138764.1, on the reverse strand, counting down.
TGGAGCCTCCTGCTGCTGCTGTGCCGCTGGCACAAAATTTCTGTTCTCATCCTGAAGCCAAGTTCTTAACCTGAGGTACTATTTCTGGGTTAGCGGAGTCTGTAACCTGAAGTGCCTGTAACCTGAAGCGTCTGTAACCTGAGGTACCACTGTACAAGGTTATGGGATGCCTTTTGCAAAGATTTTCCTGTGAAATTGGCCAGGGAGAGGGAAATACCAAATATGTCACCTTGAGGAAAGGTGAGGAATAAACGTACTAAATAACCAATGATGGCATAGTGCCCCCTTCCCAATCCCACGCAGGGAAAGAATTTGGAAACAATCCCCTTCGTAATCCTTTCTTTAAGGCAGTTGTGAAGATTCAGATGATATAGGGCTGCACTGGGAAGTTCCTTGCAGTCTTATGAGGTCTGCTTTCCCACAAGTGGCGCTGAGAGATGGATGCAAAGCATAACAATGAGACCCTGTGTTGTGGACACTTCCCTGCCAAATAACAGATCAGTAGATGCCGTTTCTGCTGCTTCAAAAGGAGTCAGCACTGCAGAGGGAGTGGAATAATTAAGATTCGGTTTCGCAAAAATGCGGCACACTGGAAAATCTCACCCAGAACTGATGGGGAAAGGAGCTAACTTCTGCTTCCTGCTTTGGGCTATATTAGTTGATTGAGTGTAGCAGGGAGTGTGATGTGGTTCCTTCTCCTTAGGGTCATGACTAGGCAGTTTCCCATTACAAGCAGAATTTAAATGATGGTATCAAGAAAAGCTGCATTTTGAGGATTCACTCTCTCTTTCTCCCAATGCACAGCTTTCTTTCAATCGACAGCACCACCGATACCCCTGCTAAATATTTATGTTCTGCAGAATGCAAAAGGCTATAGAGAAGCCCAGAGGACAAAAATGCAGCAGGCACATTTCCTGCTTTTATTCAGGGAACTATTTAATCTGTGAAATAAACCTCATAACCACTGCTGGATAAAAAGGAGAAATATCTTCAATGTCTGCATTAAATCTGCCACAATGAAAAGATATGGAAATAAATGGCTTTGTGTTGTGCATCAGAGCGACGGTGTGAAAGGTGCACTTAGGAATAATTTTGATGGCTGTGCAGTGACACACTGTTTGGGCTGCATTAGGTATTAGATAGACTGCCAACTCATTGAATATCATTCCTTCATGTCTCATATACATGGTGATTATTTGTAGACTGACTTTTTGTTTTGAAGGATAAATAGATTGTAAACAACAGATGACAATCCACGGGGGGGGGGGGGAGAGAGGGGGAGCGAGAGAAGAATGCAACGTGCCAATGTCTGCTTGTTTGTTTTTAATTTATTCTGAAGAGCTTTAAATTTACTCTGAGTGTGCTTAATAAAATAGGTAGAAAAATGGGCCGATTAGAGGAATGGGGGACCTGGGCTAAATTCAACACTTGCAACCTGCCAACGTGTGTACTTTCTGCATGCATGCACACGCGCGCGCGCACACACACACACACACACACACACACACGAGAGCAGAGAATATTTTGCTCCTCCTGCTGGTCAGACAATCACTCAGCCCTGCAAATCTATTGTGCAAAGTAGAGAAATGGCTCTCTCCCTAGGCATGCAGTGGAGGTGGGTGGGTAATGTTTGGACCTCCAGATGTTGTTGAACTACAACTCCCATCAGCCCCCAGCAAGGATAGCCAGTGACCAAGGATGTTGGGAATTGCAGTTCAACCACACCTGAAGAGCCAAAGGTTCCCCACACATGTCTCAGCGCATCATGGTCACTGAAGGGGGGGGCATTGGTCAACTGGGTGGTCCAGTTTCCAAAGGGGTAGCCATGTTGGCCTCTTGCAGCAAAAATGGTCAAGGAGCCTTGGGCCATAATAACTTTGCTAGCCACAAGACACTGTTTTGGCTGGTCCACCTCTCTGGAAGGTGAGTCACATACCCATCTGCCAGGGTGACCTAAACCACCCTGGTCAGGCAAACACGAATGCGAATCCTCCATTTCTCCAATGAAAATAGGGACTTCCCACTCGATAATTATAGTTTTACTATTTATAACCCACACATCTTATTGGGTTGCCCCAGCACTCTGGGCAGCTTCCAACAGACATAAAAACATAATTAAACATTAAGCATTAAAAAAACCCCTTCCCTACACAGGATTGCCTTCAGACAGCTCGGGGGTTGGATAACTCTGTACCTTCCAACATTTCTCCAGTGAGAATAGGGACATCCTAAGGAAAAGCGGGACATTCCGGGATCAAATAAGAAACTGGGATGGCTTCTCTAAATCAGGGACATCCCTGGAAAAGAGGGACACTTGGAAGCTCTGCTAATAGGTTCCTAAAAGGAGGAGAATATTGTTCAATCTCAGACTCCTTTGTGTGTTGTTGTTTTTTTGTAAATAATTTTTTATTAATTTTCCACAGTTATGTTTTCACATTTAAAAACAAAAGTTAACTCACATTTCTACCAGATCTAGATTTATACAGATACGTTTTCACAAATCTTCTCTTTGAGATTCTTTGAATCTCTAGACTTCCCTCCATACCCTCTTCTGGTTCCTTATATAAACAAAGTTCTGCTGCATTTCCATACTTATACTTTTCCCATTATTATTTCCCTTAATTTTATCTCATTTCCTGCTACTTGCAAGTGTACCAGACTGCTTTGGAACTGTAACAGAACTAGCACATTCTGTGTGCTTGCTTTGGTGTCCCTCTAAAGCCTGGTCAATTTATATACTGTACATTGGCTAGTACAGAGATACCACAAATCTCCACAGCTTATTCCTCCAAAGGAAAAATACGATAGCAAAGCTACCCTAAACTCACTGCTACTGAGGGAAAAAGGAGCGTGAAACAATGTTTTATCTGGCAAAATTACCACCCCTCCCCTGTTTTTTTTTTTTACTCAAGGGGAACTAGAACATTATATGATCTTTTGCATTTTTCAAATTGAAGGCATAGAGCAAGACAGGCTGACTTTCTACATTAAGAAATGCTAATTAGACCACCGAAGTCTGCCCCTTGCCGAATTGCAGGGGCCCAAGGGCCCTGGTCTGCAAAGTATTTAGACTACCCTAATATGTAACCCAGTCCTGGATAGAAATATTTATTAAAAAGATCATTATACTCTGCCCATTAACAATTGATGCAGGAATGTTAGGCCTGGAAGAAACCAGTAGCAAACCTGAATCAAACTGAAGCAAAAGCTTTGTAAATGGGAGGCGAAGTCTCTGAGCATCCAGCTCACTGAGGATCCTTATTTAATCCCACAAAAATAAACAGGCCAACTCATCAACCATAACATCATGTTGCGTAAAGAGATGCTCATGCAGCCTTGTAATGTGTTTTCACACAGCTATTGTCTGACAGCAAAATGACTCTCAGGCAGATCTGAACAAATAATTCTCCCTTCTCCCTTCCCATGTCATTGTTGCTTGAGATGGCTGCTGCATCAGGTAATGATGGTTAGACAAATTCCTCTGATGTGGTGTGAATTAATTCATCATTAATCAATTATGCTCATTATTCCTCCAAACGTATGCAAAATCATCACCAAGAAATGCTTAGCGGGCTACAAACACCAGCTGATCTCTTGTCTAATTATTGTTTCCTTGATTGTGTGTCCAATAGTTTGGGTAGGTGATGAGCATCCATAGGCCTTTCATTTCAAAGGACAATTTTACCTAATATTCCTTAAAAAAATAAAAATTCTGATCACTAATTTTGCAATTGAATGGGGAAGTTGTATGTCAGTCTTGAGTAATTTGGATGGGGAACACTGATGATATGGAGGAAAAACTGACTTTCCCCTCCACGTGATATATTGATTGTAAACCAGGAAAAAATAGAAAACTAAATATTGGTCACAGTATAGACTGGTGAAAGGATGTGCAACAGGTTCCTGAAATAAGGCCCATTGATAATGGTTGCAATAGCAGGGAATGAAAGAGTAATACTTGTTGGAAACAACAAGAGGCATTTCAAAGGTTCTGGGTGTGTTTCTTTGACATTTATGACTAAAGGATACTCTCCCTTTATTTCACTTTATTATCTAGTTGTCTAATACAAAAACGCCTCCCTTTAAACGAGCACCTTTTTTGTTTCCTCCAAGACAGATGTACTGCATTAATCTTCTGTGTAAACATTATGCAATCTTGGCCACGGCACCACTTTTCAATGTGAGCGTTATATGTTCCTCAACTTAGAAAAATGTAAAAATGCATGATGGAGAATGGCATTGTTCTTCTGTGCTTGTGAAAGCAGAAGCATCAAATTGGAAGATTCCCACTGAAGGACACCCTTTGGAACACTCCTAGCCATCTTCACTGAATACTTGCCATTCCCCCCTTTTCCTTTTCTCTTGAGATCAAGCGACCACGAAAATCACAAGGCCAGTCAAATGGACATAGATGCAGTGGGGCCAAAGACATTTTTCTACCTGAAGGAAGCCCACATGCCAGCCCAGCCCGGACCACACTATGAAGATACCAGTTTTTGCCTTCATCTATCCTACCTCATAGTGCTGCAGGTTGCTTGGCAGGCCCTGAACAGTTTACCTTTGTGATTTGTGATAAGTAGAGCAATGCAAAATTGCAGGGACAGAGACGATATTAAATGTGTGCATGAATCCATATATTAAATTATTTTTTGTGGGTTTTCTTGGGTGCTGGTGCTCCTAGGTTTGTTGTTTAAAAAAACAACAACAACAGGGGGAAAATAAAAAATAAGCATCTTCATCATGACACTTGCACATATTGCAAGAACTCTCAGGGATCCTTGGGTCTGAAGCTGCCAGTGGAAATGGGTTATTATTAGTTTTGAAGGAAGTGAAACTGTTTGCATGTCTGAGCATTAAATATTTCCGAAAATAAAAGTGCTGAAATAAATTAACCCCCATTGCCTCAGAAAAGAGGTAGGAATTCTGATGTGATTGCACCCGCAAAGGCTGCTGGCACTCTTGTGTGTGTTAAAGAGATGACAGGACTGTAGTGGATGGGACATGAATTTGTCTCTTTGAAGAGATCAGAGGTATGCCATCATCACCTTGCTAATAATTGCAGATGCTCTGGAAGTCTGTAGGTGGGACCAACACATCTTGAGATTGCTGTGAAGAAACGTTCCATAAATAAGAGCTGTCTGGCATTACCTAAGACGGTGCTAATAATAATATGTAGTATTGTTATACGGCACCTGTGTCAAGGTTATGGAGGCAATAGCCCTCCCCTGCTGTTGCAGCCCTGCCAGGAATTGGTATTCAGTTGCATACTGTACATGGAGGTTCTATTGGCAGACCTACCATCCATGAATCTAATCTCCTAAAGCAGAGGTGGGACACCTGTGGCTTAGCAAATGTGGCTGTACTACAGCCCCCATAATCCCTATTCATTGGCTATGCTGCCTGGGAGTGATGGGAGCTGGAGTCCAATAGCACCTGGAGGAGCACAAGTTCCTCCCACGTGCCCTAAGAAAACATGTGCGCTAGACACACAGGCTGTATACACACACCATACAATTAAAACACATTTAAAGCACACACCCCATAACCCCAGGAACTGTCGTTTGTCCTGGGATTTGTAGCTCTCTCGGCGGTAAACTGGGAGGAATGTGCTTTAAATGTATATAATATACATGTCTCCCCAAAAGTAGGCCCCATTAAGTTTTTTAAGGACTTGCTTCAAAGTAGATGTGTGTTCAACTGCCATCTGATTGCATTGATCCTGAGGTGCAGAACTACCCCTTTTAATCACTCGATGTGGAGAATTCTAAGTGAGGGGCTCTAAAAAGAGAGAGGGGGCTACCCCTCCACATGAAACCTACTGTATAAGGAAGGGGCAAACCAGCCCAAAATGTTAATGGGAGGAATAGGACTGGGTGGAAGAAAGGCAGTGGGGTGGGGTGGGGAGGTCAGATCTTAAAACAGGGCGGGGGAACCTGTGGACATCCAGATATTTTTGGATTCCAACTCCCAGCAGCCCCAGTCAGCATGGTCAATGGTCAGAGATGATAGAAGTTGTAGTCCAACAAGACCTGGAGATCGTCCCTCGCCCCCGGTGTTAAAAGGATTATCAGTGTAGTCTAGAGGTTTTCAACCTTTTGGGGTCCATGGCTCCCTTAACCAACTACATTCTGTGGCACCCCTGTGGGGCTCAGGAGTCCAGTTATGTCACCCCCTGCCTGCAGAGCTGGCAGCCCCTCACTCCTTTTTGAACACCCTCCACTGTGGAGTGTTCTCTCAGCCTTCTCTCTTCTCACCTCTCCTTGGGAGTCCTCTGGGCAGCCACCCCTGGTTTCTGAGCTGCCCCCCTGCCCCAAAGAGAGGTGCCTCCTCTCACCACCCCACAGGGGCCTGGGAAGCACCCCCTGGCCAGCCCCAGAGGCACCATTTGCTTGTAGCCAGGGCTCCTGCAACAAACAGCTGTGCAAGCCTTTGGGAGGCAGAGACACAAGAGGGCATCAGAGGAGGGAGGGAAGGAAAGGGGGACAGAGGCCAGTGTTGCCTGTGGCACCCCTGACCATCCTTCAAGGCACCCCAGGGTGCCATGGTACACTGGTTGAAAACCATTGGCATAGTCCATTTCCCCTTTAACGATAGGAGAGGATGGGCTCAGCACATGGGAGCGCACGAAAGAAAAGGACATTTTGAGGTACAATTGTAAATGCTCTCAAGTGTCACAACACTAAATTTAAAGCAAGGTAACCTGCAGGGTAGATGTGGCCCCTGACAGCTGATGCTGAAAGACAGGTGGGGAAGTGGGAGAATTTAGGTGAGCTCATAATTAGAAGCAGCGTCCTCCACTTCATGAATCACCACAGCATTCAAACCATCTTCTGTGCCACCAGGAAAGGGACTGATCTCAAGCCAGCCCTGGGTTGCCACATCCCAAATGACCCCTATGTGCCCTGCAGGAAAAAGAATTAAGTCGTCCGTTCTGGATTATGGGCTCAATCGATGCATACAGTAACTGCTCCTGGGAACTGGTTTGGGCTGTGGTGATGTAAACATATAATTAAGGGCACGCTCAGTCAATAATTCATCTGAATAACAGGATGAGACTGCTCTGTAAAGGACGGAGTATGCTAACCTGCCGCCCACTTGGACTCTTGCTGAAGAAGACCCGTTGAAATGAATGGAAGGTGCTTTACTAGCAGCACTCCTGATGAATTTTGCACATCCATAGTGCATTTCAATTTGAAATTCTAGAGACGTTAAAAATTCACAGCCCTTTTGTGATTTTTTCAAAGGAGCTCTGGCTGTTTAATATTGCATCTCCCCACCCCTCTTTTATATATAATTTGCAGTTGGTTAGTTTTGTTCAAGTGGTAAACAGTCATCTGACAGGAAATCAAGCTCCCACCTCAATTTCTAGTAAGCAGAGTCATAAGCGTAGCAGAGGGAAAGGTTTTTCAATAATGCAAGTAGGAAATCAGATTCAAAGACTTCTTCATGGAAATAATGCTATTTTTTGAAACAACACCAAGAACATTGAATCACCAATGAGGGAGCCTCAGTTTCTTCCTCTCATTGTAAACATATTGTAGATTTTCACAAATATATGCTATGAGTCTTAATATGTTTAGGAGATAATTGCCTGAGGGAAGAGCATCCAAATTGCTTAGTAAAATGTTGTTTCATTGGCTGGGATCCAAACATCTCCTTTAGCAGGGCTCAAGGGCATAGGCATGTCCAGTAGGACTTTTGACTTTCACATCTTCTGACAACTGTACCATATCACAAACTGTGTTTTAAAGTGCCCCTGGTAGCAGGCAGTTCAAGAAAGACACGTTAAAAATTCACTTGTGTGTGCAGAACCAGCCACACCTTTATTTTTTTGTATCTTACATAGATATTTAGATCAGATCCATCTTTTCTGCCTGTTGCACCTTTGAGCTCGGTTCTTCCAAAATGTGCTCTCCAAACCAAAACACACACGTACACAATCTGCTCCCCTGCAGATGGACACACCTGGCTGCAATCCAAATCTCCCTTGACTGCAGCCCTGTTGTGTACAGCAGCCAGGGGAGGAAGGTGGGATGGCTTGGAGATGGCGAGCAATTGGGATCAGATTGGGCCCAATGCTGTTCAATGACAGTGAGGCCAGCTGTCGTGGGCTGGTCATGTCCAGATGGTTTGCAGTGGAACCTTGGGGAAGTTCTAGCAGGTTTTTTTTTTTTTGGGGGGGGGGTCGCTGCCTGATCCTTGGGAACTTGATGCTGAGGATCCTGTCTTGTGTCGCTGTTCCACTCAGCTCAGTGGCAGATCATCAGCTTTTCATGCAGAAGGTTCAAGGTTTGATCCCCATCATCTCCAGGTAGGAACTGAAATCCTGGAGAACCACTTCCAGTCAGTGGAGACAATTCTGAGCTAGAAGGACCAACAGTGTGACTCAGTGTTAACATAGGCAGTTCCCTATGTTCCTATGCTTGGCATGTGGAAGGAGGAATGCTGTACTGATGGAATGATGACATCACTCTGTCGGCAATGGCCAATGGGAGGCCAGCTTAGTCAAGACTCAGGAGAGCTGAGCACAGGACAACTCTGGCCAATTAAAACTACCCCCACTCTGGCCCAATGCAAGGGGAGTTTGGATTGGTCTACCCAGGTTGATTAGATAGTGCCACAAATAGGGATACCTGATGAATCAGTTCTTTATGAATTCTGATATGAACGTACCTAGTTTACTCCTTCCAGACTAATATGTGCCCTGGAATGTACTTACTCTGTGGACTTTGCACTTCTTTGAATTTTGCGATGCTTAAAAACATGTCTAACACCTCTATATCAAAAAAGTTTAGAAAACTGGATTTTGTGAGAAAATAAGTTCAAAAATACATAATATATTTATATTTCCATGAAGAATTCCTTTAAAAATCACAGACTAAGAAGAAAACAGGATGGAACTGATTTATGAACAAACACAAACAAAATTGGCACAGACCCCAAACCGACTGATCCACCCATCTCTAAAAACAATTAGAGACAAGGAAATGGTTTTCCAAAAGTCTGTCAGGATCTGGCGGGGGCAGCTGCTGCAAGTAGCCACACCCAATCTTAGAGGTTTCTTCATGCAGGGCCATTTATCCTGAGCTGCTATTTATCCTCATTCAGTAGCTCTGTTTACACTGCTGCACCCAGAGGCAAACTCTGGGCTGGGTTGCCCTTCCTTCAATAGACTAGTTCAGCACCTCAGCCTCACCATCACTTCTGTGCTTTGCTCTCTTTGTTTCTGAGGGCCACCTGGCAGGCCCAACTCAAAGCTAGAATGCTGTAATGCACTCAGTGAAGGGCTGCCCTTGGGGGCGGGGCGTGACTATGAACTCTAATTTGGTTGACATCCATCTGTCTTGGGAGTTGAAGTCAAACTGTTGGAAGGTTGCAGCGCCTGTTGTGGCTGTAGAGACCAAAACAGGAGAGACATGTTTTGTTGCAGCTGGAGCAGATGAAGGTATCTGGCTGCACTGCTGCAGATGCACCATGACATTTCTTCTGTCTGCACTCCTCTCAGTGCTCCTTCTCTCATTAAAGTAATCTATAGGCTTCTCCAAAGCAAAACTCTCTTTCCCCTTACCATCCAACCCCACACTGGCCCAGGCCAGTGGCTCATCTTCCCCGATTGCTCCGCTTTCCCTTTCTTCAAGCTTTTACCCTATGACTTTGAGTATTTGAATATTTTTTTGATGAACAAGCAATGAAATATATCTTGGTAGCTGCATGCCCTTTCAATCAGTCAATGCACGAATGGAGGCAAGGAATATATGCAGCCTCCAGTTCCGTGCTTTGCAAGGCGTTGGTTAAATTCCAAGACTGAGAAGTGCTTCCTGGCAGGATTTCAAATATGAACAATATGAGTAGTGAAAAATATACATTGTGCATCAAGCCCTCGAAACCCGCCCCCAAGGAAATAAAGACATGAGGAAGACAGAATTTAGTGTAAATGTTAATGGGCAAATTTAGGCCACAACTTTATTGAATTCACAAGTGTGATTGGTATTGCCTTAGGCATTGGTATCAATGACGATAACTGGCTCCTGCCCCCACCCTGCAGGGAGCCTGAAAGGATAAACTACCATCAGGGGGAGCTCCATCAATGGCTATTGACTGGTGCTCACATCCCTGGGCTTCAGACAAGATCCAGACCCCTGGATTCCTTTAATGGAATACCCTATGAAACCTGGACCTCCCCCTCCCCACGTTCCCCTAAACCAATGCCTAACCGCCAAACCTTACAAAGTGGTGATGATTGCTAAGAGGTAGGCGAAAACCAAGTGGCCAATGCCAATTTGCCACACTGGAAAAATTCCTACCTGGCCCCTATTCCAAAACTGGTGACCAACCAAAGTTGAAAGCAAGACCAGACACTGTCTTTAAAAACGGGTGAATGGGTGGGTGTTCAACAGCGCAAAGCAAGAGGAAGTCCCCATGTTACGCTGCCGCTTAAATACGTTAGCTCCAATCATGCCACAACGCCAATTGGCTAAAGCAAGCAGCATGATTATGGTTCCACCGGCTGGCATGGGGCAAAGCCCCACCTCCAAGCCAGTTGGGGGGAGTCCCAGGGACAGCGCAACATGGACCCTCTGTAGAGGAGGATCCAACTTATTGAAAAAGAAAATTGCCTTTGACAGAGCCAGTCCACTCATGTGGTAAGGTGAGGCAACTGCCTCAGGTGGCAGAATCCACCAGGGAAACAGATCCTCATGCCAATCTTTCTTCCCTCTCTCTTGTTCCTTATGTAGATCTTTCCTCACCCCTTCTTCCCTGGCAGGGAGGGCCCCCCATTTTGGGGTCCGCCTCAGGTGTCAAAATGTCTTGGGCGTTAGCTTCGCATGTCTGGGTAGGCTTGCCTTAGCAAAGAAATTTTTAGCAGGTACTAGAAACAATAAAACAAGGCACCTGCCTGATATCCATGGGCTAAGAGTTGAATCCATGGGCAACATTCCTTCAAAGTATGCTAGAAGGAAAACACAAAGAAATAGCTCACTGAAATGTTTTAAGGCTAAGACTGGGGAAGGAGGCTGTTCTGCTCAAAAGTTCTGTAAAGCATATCTAGCTCATAACCTCTAAAGAAGCCAGGGTTTTCATACAAAGGTGGTCTTTGACCACCAGCTAGCAGCACAAATTCTATGAAGTTTGCCTTAATTACTAACCCAGTTGCATGAGAAAGCTCTCTGTGTGTGTTTGTGTGAGAGTGAAAGTATATGCACCCTAGGGGGGAAAAAACCCTGATCCAAACAAGTGCAAATACAAGTTAGCTAATAGAATCCCAAAGTGGCAGGAAGGCAGGCCAGATCTTCAAGCAGCGCTTTACCATCTGAAGAGTCGGCATTCATATGTCTCAAGGTGAGCGAGATAGATAGCATCAAGGAGGCGTTTTCGGCAGTCTCACACTGTCATGAAACCATGTCATGGTATTCAGAATTGTGACTGCTACCCATTAACAAAAAAGCCTTTTTAATTTTTGTTCTGCTCCCGCATTGTTCCTTCTCTGTGTGATGCGTAAATTCTAGTGCTGGTGCAGTTCTTGCTGAACACAAAAGGCAAGACTGGAGCCCAAGTTGCACGAAAGCCTGTTTGACAGCATTTGTCTCCATCTTATTGAGCAAACACCTCCTGTTTCAGACAGATTGTAATTCTCTGTACCATGACATGCTGCCCAACATGCATCTGTTCTATGGAAACGTTATTTTCATTTTCGATCCAGCTAAAAAGTCAAACATACAAATATTTATCTGGGAATCCAATTTGTTTTCTCCAGGATTTCCTATAGATCTTATTCTCTGTGGCGTGTGCCCTTGTCTTTTGCCCTCCAGATATTTTGGACCATGACAGTCATACTGGCTGGAGTTGATGGGAGTTGTAGTCCTAAACATTTGGAGGGCATCAGCGCTCCCGCTGCTCGGTCCCAGCGCCTGCCCACCTAGCAGTTCGAAAGCACCCCCGGGGGCAAGTAGATAAATAGGTACCGCTTACCAGCGGGAAGGTAAACGGCGTTCCGTGTGCAGCTCTGGCTCGCCAGAGCAGCGTTGTCACGCTGGCCACGTGACCCGGAAGTGTCTTCGGACAGCGCTGGCCCCCGGCCAATAGATGTGAGATGGGCGCACAAACCCCAGAGTCTGTCAAGACTGGCCCGTTCGGGCAGGGGTACCTTTACCTTTACCTAGGTTTTGAAAGGCTGTCATAGCTTATTTCAAGCGGAGTGGATAAGATTTGTAAACTCCAGACGCAAAGTCCGGAAGGAAAGGTAGGTGTCCAAGATGGGTCCTAGGGCTGCACAAATAACTTTCCTTTCACTCCCATTCATTTTTGCATTTCTTTAGCCAAAATTCTGTCTTATTTTCTTCAGATGGTATTTTAAAAAAATCTTTACTGATAAATATAATGAGTTCTGCATGTATTTTATATATTAGGACTGTGCGTGGCCCTGACCTGGCCTAGGGAACTTGCACAAGTCCAATTATTTAATTCAGATTTTAAACTAATTTAACATGTGGTTGCCATTGGGTGGCGGATAAAAGGAGATGCAGGTAGAGACTCTCACCTGTGTCTCCTCTGCCCACCCTGACTAAATGTTTAATCAGGATTTAAAAGCCTAATCAAACATGCAGTTGAGGAGAAGAGAGAAAAGTGTCTGTTCCTGAACCTCTTGCTTTCCTCTTCCTCTTGTTGTTTAGATAAGGTTTAAATAACCCGGGTTAAACATGCAGCTGCCTGGCTGCCCCCTTTCCAGAAGTCCCAGATTGCTCCAAATGGACTCAACCCACTCTGGGCAAATCCCAGTTCAATTCAAATCAGCCTGATTCAGTTGCGATCCAGGATTGGTTTGAAGCCAGTGCACAGCTCTAGCATATACAACGTTTTGAATGCATGCCAATTTTGGTAGTATGCATGTGTCAAAAATGTAGTTCCATGTTTGCAAGGCTGCAACCCAGGATTTTTTAAAAAAAAAATTGCATGGGCAAACATAAGGCACCTTGCTATGACTTTCAGGTCAGAATAGAGCAGATTTCTAAAGCATTCTTAGCACACCTGTAGCATGATCTTGTCTTATGTGGCCTGTTTGGATAGCTGCACACTGTCACAGTTCAGCGAGGTGGATGAGGTAATTTAAGACAACCCAGGGAAGTTGGCCAAAGTTTTATTTCCCTCCTTTTGGCTCTCTACTCCTCTACATGCTTTTTTAAAAAACCAGCTGTCTCATGTGCTGGAGTGACAATGCTGCCAGCAGAACCGTATTGATTTTGTGTTGTTGATTCAGCTTGGCATTCTGCAAGTGTTCCAAACTGCCTATTTATTTAGGAATTACCAGTGCAGGGTGGACCATTAGAGGCTCCTGAAATCCTATTACCCTAGCAGTAAGCCTCATGGAACTCAATGGCACTTATGACCATGGATTGCCCTGTAATTCTAACTGGAAACATTGATGGTGCCTAAAGATATGATTAACTTACCCTATAGGCTTTTGGGCCATACTAGATGAGGCAATAGAGATCCGTGGTAGGCTCTTTCATCTCCTTACATTTTGGCAACAACAGCTTCAGGATTATTTTTTTAAATAGTTGCTGCTTAAAAGACCAACCTTTGAGTGTGTGGAATTTTTATCAGGAATATAGTGTGGGGAACCCCACCCCTTCTCCAGTGTCATGGTTCCAATCCAGCTTACCCCTGGTATTTAGTAAAATGGAAAGAGACAGGATACCTGGCCATGGGTCTCCATAATCTAAATCAGTTTGGCCCACTAAAGGGCCCAAAACATGTTCATGGTACATTCTCAGAGATTGCGATGGGTCCATAGAAGGCATGGTATTCAAAACGCTGGAAATGGCTAAATCTCTCATTCTTACAGGAGCGACAAGGTCATGTTTTGACCCTTACCCCCACTGTCCCCCAGCTCATGAAACTGGAAACCCAGCCAGATGGGTGGGGTATAAATAATAAAGAATCTATTATTATTATTATTATTATTATTATTATTATTATTATTATTATTATTATATCTACTCAGCTGCAGCATGAATGGAGCATTTCCTACTTCTGGAGGCTCCCTATGCAATACAGAACCCTGGACATTCACAACTGGAAAAGGCTGCAGCCAGAAAGTAACATCTGATCCACACTATGCAATTAAAGCATATTTGATTCACAATCTGCAGACAAGTCTCTATTGGAGCAGCTGTTCTTCTAGATATGCAGACCTCAAGTTATATAGTTGAACATAATAATAAAACTTACACATCAACTGCATTCACATAATTAATATAATGTCTCATCCCCCCCAAAAAATTTACACTTTCAGCACACTCGCCTGGTAATTCCCCCTCTCCTGTACATAACTCAGTGAAATAGACCCAAAGTGTGGCAGTTCCATTCCTCTCAATGGGAACTTGCCCAGGTAATGAAATTTCTTGCAGCCCCAGAAAAGATTCTGAACTGAGTGGCAGTGCAGGGGACTGAAGCATTCGAGCAAGAAAGCGATGTGCGCATCTAGACATTCAGGTACAGTCAGGCAGATGAAAAGTGAGATGGATAGATGTCAGTGGAAGAAAGCTAAGGCACAATGAAGCCAGCCCGAAAATAGGAGATGCAGGAATGGACTGGTGAGATGATGGATGATGTTTAGGAACGGAAAGACAAACATGCGGCTGAACATATATAGTTGCCATGGCCTGCAAGACAGATGGTTGAGGGAAAGCCAATAATAAAGTGCAGCAAGTTAAGTGATGGACAGGAAGGATAATGGTGAAGACGGATTACTGTAAGCAAACAAACAAAGCACATGCAGGAATCAAAATAGCTTTTGAAAGCAGGGAACCTTCATCCAGCATGCAGCCAAAGGGTTACTGGAATGGTCCAGGAATATAATTTGCTTTCCCTCTAGAAACATGGCTTCTACTAGGAATATAAATTTGAAGCAGTACGATGGGGGGCTGTTTGTTTAGCAGCTGATTCTGAGCCTTTGGTCGGTGAATGCGGGTAAGGGCACATTTTTGGTTCAAGAGAACTATAAGCCTCTTGTAGCAGTGTGTAGAATCCCTATCAGCATGATCCTAGCAAAGGCCATGCCAGCAGCTACAGAGAAGGTAGTCCTGAGTGTGAGTCACAACTGTAGCCAAGGGTGCGCTGGGTAACAAGACATGTGGCCAAAATTGGTACTACAAGACAGGGAGTAGAGCAAGATGCAGATGCCTCAGTCAGCAGGGGCAGTGGTCAGGAATGCTAGAGTTGTAGTCCAATAACATACAGAGGATCATGGGCTTACCAGCTCTGGTACACTACTAGTTCAGTAAATGTAAAGGTTTCATGCAATGGACCACAGAATCAACTCAATGGCCCAAAATAAAGTTCTGTGATCATCAGTCAGGAAATTATTAAAGTACAGAATCGACATCTTTGTTTGGCCACAGTATAAGGGTTGTAGCCAATGGCTATTCTACTTAGAGTAGACCCATTGAAATTAATGGACATGACTAACTCGCTTCCTTTAATGTCAATGGGTCTACTCTGTGTGGAATTTAGTGGGTGACAAACCCAAGTGTCTGAGACTTAGGCTGTGTGCACATTATACCTTTAAAACACATTCAAAGCACATTCTTTCCCCCAGAGAATTATGGGCACTGTAGTCCACCCTTCACAAAGGCCACATTTACACCAAACATTTAAAGCACCATGATATCACTTTAAACAGTCATAGCTTCCCCCTAAGAATTCTGGACGCGTAGTTTGTAAAGGGTGCTGAGAATTGTTATGAGACTCCTATTCCCCTTCCAGAGCTACAATCCACAGAGTTCCCTGTGATGAAGGATTAATAATTAAATCACACTGCGAAGGACTGATAGTTAAACCACTCTGTGCCCTTAACAAGCCACAGCTACCAGAAATCTTTGAGGGAATCCATGTCTGTTTAAAGTGGTATCATAGTGCTTTAAATGTATGGCTCAAATGTGGCAATTGCTGCAATTTCTATCATAGAATCATAGAATTGGAAGAGACCACAAGGGCCATCGAGTCCAACCCCCTGCCAAGCAGGAAACACCATCAGAGCACTCCTGACATATGGTTGTCAAGCCTCTGCTTAAAGACCTCCAAAGTAGGAGACTCCACCACACTCCTTGGCAGCAAATTCCACTGTCAAACAGCTCTTACTGTCAGGAAGTTCTTCCTAATGTTTAGGTGGAATCTTCTTTCTTGTAGTTTGGATCCATTGCTCCGTGTCCGCTTCTCTGGAGCAGCAGAAAACAACCTTTCTCCCTCCTCTATATGACATCCTTTTATATATTTGAACATGGCTATCATATCACCCCTTAACCTCCTCTTCTCCAGGCTAAACATACCCAGCTCCCTTAGCCGTTACTCATAAGGCATCGTTTCCAGGCCTTTGACCATTTTGGTTGCCCTCCTCTGGACACGTTCCAGTTTGCCAGTGTCCTTCTTGAACTGTGGTGCCCAGAACTGGACACAGTACTCCAGGTGAGGTCTGACCAGAGCAGAATACAGTGGCACTATTACTTCCCTTGATCTAGATGCTATACTCCTATTGATGCAGCCCAGAATTGCATTGGCTTTTTTAGCTGCCGCGTCACACTGTTGGCTCATGTCAAGTTTGTGGTCAACCAAGACTCCTAGATCCTTTTCACATGTACTGCTCTCAAGCCAGGTGTCACCCATCTTGTATTTGTGCCTCTCATTTTTTTTGCCCAAGTGCAATGCTTTACATTTCTCCCTGTTAAGATTCATCTTGTTTGTTTTGGCCCAGTTCTCTAATCTGTCAAGGTCGTTTTGAAGTGTGATCCTGTCCTCTGGGGTGTTAGCCACCCCTCCCAGTTTGGTGTCATCTGCAAATTTGATCAGGATGCCCTTGAGTCCATCATCCAAGTCGTTGATAAAGATGTTGAATAAGACCGGGCCCAAGACAGAACCCTGTGGCACCCCACTAGTCACTCTTCTCCAGGATGAAGAGGAACCACTGATGAGAACCCTTTGTGTTCGGTCAGTCAGCCAGTTACAAATCCACTGAGTGGTAGCATAGTCAAGACCGCATTTTACCAGCTTCTTTACAAGAATATCATGGGGCACCTTGTTGAATGCCTTGCTGAAATCAAAGTAGGCTACACCCACTGCGTTCCCTTCATCTACCAGGCTTGTAATTCTGTCAAAAAACGAGATCAGGTTAGTCTGACATGACTTATTTTTCAGAAATCCATGCTGACTATTGGTGATCACAGCATTCCTTTCTGGGTGCTCACAGACTGTTTGCTTAATGATCTGCTCCAGAATCTTCCCTGGTATTGATGTCAGACTGACTGGGCGGTAATTATTTGGGTCCTCTCTTTCCCCCTTTTTGAAAATAGGGACAACATTTGCCCTCTTCCAGTCTGCCGGGACTTCGCCTGTTCTCCAGGAATTCTCAAAGATGACAGCCAGTGGTTCTGAGATCACATCTGCCAGTTCTTTTAATACTCTTGGATGCTATTCATCTGGCCCTGGAGACTTGAATACATCTAAACTAGCCAAGTATTCTTGTACTATCTCCTTAGTTATTCTGGGCTGTGTTTCTTCTGCTAAATCATTTGCTCCAAATTCTTCAGGTTGGGCATTGTTTTCTTTATCGGAGAAGACTGAGGCAAAGAAGGCATTGAGGAGTTCAGCCCTTTCTGTGTCCCCTGTTTGCATTTCACCATCTCCTCTGAGTGACCCCACTGTTTCTTTGTTCTTCCTTTTGCTACGGACATACCCATAAAAGCCGTTTTTGTTGCTTTTAACCTCTCTAGCAAGCCTGAGTTCATTCTGTGCTTTAGCTTTTCTGACTTTGTGTCTACATGTGCTGGCTATTTGTTTGAATTCCTCTTTGGTGGTTTCCCCCCTTTTCCATTTTTTGTACACATCCTTTTTTAATCTTAACTCAGTTAAAAGTTCTTTAGATAGCCACCCTGGCTTCTTTAAGCACCTTCCATGTTTCCGTCTCATTGGTATTGCCTGAAGTTGTGCTTTTACTATCTCCCTCTTAACAAACTCCCGGCCATCATGAACTCCCTTTCCTTTTAGTATTACTGTCCATGGGATCTCACCCAGCACTTCCCTAAGTTTTATGAAGTCGGCTTTCTTAAAGTCAAGAAATTGAGTCCTAGTATGCTTGGCTGCTCCTTTCCGCTGTATAGTAAACTTCAGAAGAGCATGATCACTCGCGCCTAATGATCCTTCCACTTCTACCCCACTAACCAGGTCATCAACATTGGTTAGGACCAGATCTAAAATGGCTGTTCCTCTTTTTGCTTCTCCCACTTTCTGGACAATGAAGTTGTCTGCAAGGCCAGTGAGGAATCTGTTTGACCTTATGCTCTTGGCTGAGTTTGACATCCAACAAATATCCGGGTAATTGAAGTTCCCCATTACTACTATCTCCCTTCCTTTTGCACGCTTGGCCATCTGTTCCAGGAAGGCATCATCTATGTCCTCCGTTTGGCTTGGGGATCTATAGTAAACTCTCACAATGAGGTCTCTGTTATTCTTCTCTCCCTTAATTTTGACCCAAATGCTCTCACTTTGGCTTTGAGGTTCTAAATCTTGGATCTCTTCACAGGTATACACATCCCTGACATATAACGCCACCCCTCCTCCTTTCTTGTCTGGTCTGTTTCTCTGAAATAGATTGTATCCCTCCATTATTACATTCCAATCGTGGGACTTATCCCACCAGGTTTCAGTGATGCCTATTATGTCATATTTAGTTTGCTGTACCAAGAGCTCAAGCTCATCTTGTTTATTTCCCATGCTTTGCGCATTAGTGTACAGACATTGAAGTCCATTAATCATTCCCCCGTGTCTCTTATTTAAGGATTTTTTCCTCCCGGACTTCCGGGTTAGCGCCATCGCCGAATGGCGGACTCCCTCCGAGCTCCGGAGGGAGTCGGCTCGGCAGGGGTAGGGTCGTACCGCGCCGGCGACGCGGGGACCCTTAAAAACCACGGGAACGGATCCCGTGGACATGGTGACTTGGCTGGCACCGTTATCGCCCTCCCGGCTCGTGAAGGAGCCTTTTTAAAGGCTACGGATCGGGCGCCGGGGAGTGGCGTGGTGCTTTGAGTCCTCCGCTTCCCCTGCCGGGCGCAGCCGCATGCCATCCGGCGGAGAGCGCTGGCTTCTTCCAAAGAAAATTCGGACAATTAACAACAACCTGTGAGTAATTGGGCAACCGGGCATAAAAGGAGGAAAAAAGAAATTTTTTTCCGGATTTGGCACGAGCGGGAGGGGATCCAAAAAGGAAGTCAGTCCCCTCCCTGATTGTAAACATGCTAAAACAAGGACTGAGAAACCAAGATAGATTCAGAAGCTTATTGATGACAAAAATTATTAACTCCACGATGTGAATTATAAGAACTGTGCTGGAGGAGAAGAGTTGAGGGTGAGAGGAAAAAGACAACCCCCCCCCTGGGAACCGGGGCGATTCGGAGAGCCTGGCGAAGAGAGATGGAGAATTTGACAGCTGCCAAAGGAGCTGTCAAAGCTGGAAAATATAAAGAGGACTCTGCTACAAGTTTTTTTTTTGCTGGTTAATTTTGCTACAATTTGATATAAATATGGATATAAACTGTCGGGGAAAAAGAAACAACAAATTGACTTTTGGATTAGAGGATACAAAGTTATTGCAATCCCCCTAGAGGGGTTTCGGGACATTACAAGTGTCGTATGTGGAAAACTACTCTGGGATGTGCATAGGTCTTATCTCCTGGGAAAGCTGCAGAACTGAAATATTATTTTGTCTACAGAGGTGACCATAATACAATAGAATCTTCTATTGAAGCAAGAAAGGAACTGGACGTAAGTCTTTGTCCCTGAATAACAAACCTCTGTAGAGACACTAAGTTTTGACAGCTGAACAAGACAGAAACCGGAGAAACCAAGAAATAAAAGAGTAAATGACTAAATACGACACGGAAAGAACAACGGGAGGAGCAACAAAAGATTAAGGAAAATTAAAGGCCTCTATTAGACTGGATTTATGAAGTTAAATATTACTAAAATAACCAAATCTGAAGAAACCGGCAAGATGGACTGAGAAAAATTTGGCTGTGGACTTAAGATCTCCAGGCCGACAACATACAGACAAATGGACATGGGGAATCAAAACCGGGGAAGGGAGGGGGAATCCTAGAATCCAAAGGCTTTGTAACCAATTTTTTGAACTTTTCTATATATTCTATCTTATACTCTTTATAACTTTGATCTTATATGTTTTCGTTTTTTTCCTTTTTTAGAAAGGGGGAACTCGTGGAAGGAATGAGAGCTGATCTTGGGGGAAAATTTTTTGTTATATTATAAGATGAGGAGTGATGTTAAGATTGTGTAAATTTAAATTGGTTTATGAGTAAAATATATTAGGCTTAAATTTGGGGATGAGAACTTGTGGAACCAACTTAGGGAAAGGGGAATACAGTCGGGAGGGGAAGGAGGAAGTCCCAGAAAGAAGGTCATGAAAAGAAGGGTCTAAGCTAGTCTCTCCTTTTCTTTCTTTTCTTTATCTTTTTTATCTTTTCTATTTTGTTATTATTGGAAATTTTAATAAATATGATTTTAAAAAAAAAAGGATTTTTTCCTCCCACCACTAGGTCTGCATGCTGTTTGCTCCATTTGGTCTATGACATTTGGATGATCATCTTCATCAATTGATAGACTCCTACCTTCAGGAGCACTGTCTCCCTCCTCCACATTAGTCAGTTTAAAGCCCTCCTGATGAGGTTTCTGAGATTTTTGGCAAAAACATTCCTCCCAACCGTTGTGAGGTGCAGCCCATCGCTTGCCAGAAGTCCATCTTCAAGAAACTGCAGTCCGTGATCTAAGAATCCAAACCGTTCCTGTTTACACCATTTGCGAAGCCAGCTGTTCACTTCCACTATTTTTCCCTCTCTCCCTGGGCCACGTCGTTCAACTGGGAGGACAGATGAGATGACAATTTGTGCATTTAGTTGCTTCAATTTCCTGCCCAGAGCCTCGTAGTCTCTTTTGATCTTCTGGAGGCTATTGCTTGCAGTGTCATTGGTTCCCACATGAACCAAGAGGAAGGGGTATTTGTCAGTGGGTTTTATGATTCCTTGCAGTCGTTCAGTTACATCTTGGATCTTAGCCCCGGGGAGACAGCACACTTCCCGAGACATCTTGTCAGGCCCACAGGTCACTGCTTCTGTTCCCCTCAGTAGGGAATCCGCTATCACCACTACACACCTCCTCTTAGGTTTCGTCGGGGTTCTTCCGTGAGCTGGCCATTCCAAGGTTCCAAGGTCGCCTGCACATTCCCTGAGGACTGACTTTGCTGCTCATCTTCATATACCTGATCGACTGTAATGAGGGAGAGATCCTTCAACCCTTAATAATCTATAGGATTCTCTGAAGGGAAAAATATGCCTTGAATGTGCTTTAAAAGTACAGTGTATGCAGTGTATATATATAATTTCTTGGTTTACAAAAGTATGTGCAATGTCTCTTTTTTCAAGGTACATTTTCTACAGATCAGTTTCATTTGTTGAGACATTAGTGTTACATTAGGAAGAAAAGGGGGAAAGAGGTGGAGGGGGCCATGGTGAGTAGGGGTGGAGTTGGGTGGCGATGTTTCTATTTTACTTAATGTATGTTTGGGGTTTTGTGTCAGCATCGCTTGTGCTGGTTCTCTTTACTATTCACTTGTGTTCCTTTAGTGGTGAGATAGGTTGGGGTGTGGTTGTTCATTTGTGAGTCATACCGGGGTGAAGGCGTCTTCTTCCATTTGTCCCCGTGTCAGTTTCAGTTTATTGGTTAGTTTTTCTAATAAGGCTGTTTCCCATACTATTTGGTACCATTGGTCCATGCTTACTCCTGACAGGTCTCTCCAGTGTCTGGCTATGATGTTTCTGGCTGCTGAGAGTAGGTGGGTTATGAGCTCTTTGTGATGTGAGTGGGCATTATTATATTGGCAGATGTTTAGTAGGGCCAGTTCTGGGGTGACATCTAATACTTGCTTAGTTATTTTGCATATTTCTCATATAGTTGTTGTCCAGAATAGTTGGATTTTGGGGCATTCCCACCACATGTGGAGGTATGTGCCTATGGAGGTGCATCCTCTCCAGCATTTTGGTGAGGTTCCTGGGTGTATTAGCGCTAGTTTCCTAGGTTTTAGATACCACCTGTGAGTTTCAGAGTGAGTTCTTTCCTTTTCGTTGATATGGATTTAAAGGGAGGTTTAGGCCACATTCTGGTCCACTGAGTGGGGTTAATCACATAGCCTATGTCGTCCTTCCATTGGCTTTTTGATTATGTCTAGGTGGGTTGTGGCATTTTGTAGTAGTATTTTGTATATTGCGGATACCATCCCTTTGCCGTGTCCCTTTGATGTTAGGAGGAGGTTTTCAAAGGTTGTCAGGCACCTTGTTGCTGCTGGTTTTACTACTGAATTGTTTAAGAGGGCATGTAATTGGTGGTGTGTTAGCCAGGGCATTTGGGGGGGGGTCTTCTAGTTTGCCTTGTATTTCTTATGCAGCCTCATATTGAAAGGAGTTTCATTAAATTACAATTACTGATTGAAAGCTTCCCCTCTTATTTCGTTTGATGGCAAGGCACATAGACAGCCCCATTTTCAAAGCGCACCTTTCCAGCTGCTGCATGGGTGCTGATATTTTCCAAACTACAGACCACTTCTCATGAATGAATGAGCAATTCATGGGAACAGCTCACAGCCAGACCTGGCAGCTGGAGAGCCACTTCCCCAGTTCATGGATCTGGCTAGGAACTCACTGCTTACATTACTCAGTCAGAGGGAAGAAAAAATTTTGAACGAGCACGGCGTTCATTCTTGACAAATAATTTGATGTTGCACGGAAACAGTTAGCAGAATAAACAGCCCTGACCCAAGAATCTGGGTTCACTTCCCTGTTTTGCCACCCAGTTCCTAATTAAGGAAATGGAGACTATCTCCACGGGTTGTTATTTGCTCGAGTACACTTAACCCAACAGTATGAAAGCTCTCTGGTGCTATCTAAATAATCATCCAGTCTGTAGCTGTGTCATGCAGGCAACTCAATTCCATTATCACTTCACTATGGGGCCAAGCTAAGAGTGGCTTTGGATGTGTCTCCAGGTAACAGCTCAAAGCAAAAAACGCAGAAGCAGACAAGGTGGCAGAACGAAAGCGGCAGCAGGCTGGGCAGCAGGGAGAATGCAGCAAAGTGTCTGTGCATCTCTTGGGATCACTTCGTTTCAAGGGCGCCAGGAGCGTTGAGAGTCAATAATCAGAGTTTTAGAATAACAGGCAGTTTGCTGACATCAGTTGCCTTTGTCTGCAGATGGGGAATGACAGTCCTTTTGGGTTGCTATGCTTTTATGCCCTGTTCCAAAACTGCTTGGGATATATAAGGAATCTCCCTGCCTTCTTTCTCCATCCAGTGAAAAGAGATGTTGTTCATGGCAATCTAGGTAAAGCACTTGGGAAGATGCACTGTTGCACCTTGCAGTGCATCTACTGGGCACCAGCCACCAGAGAAATGGTATATGTCACCGTGGAAACTTAGTATAGAATCATAGAACTGTAGAATTGGATGGGACCCAAAGACTCCCCTATTCCAGCCCCCTAGTCCAGCCCCCTGCAATGCTAAAAATCCATGTCAGATGGCTATCCAGTAGTTCATTCCACTGTTGAACAAAAAGTTATTAATGTTTAATCGGAATCTCCTTTCCTGTAATTTGAATCCATTGGTTCAGGTCCTACCTTCCAGAGCAGCAGAATGAATGTCTGTCAAATGATCCCCAGGACAACTAGCCATTCTAAAATGTTCCCCTCAACCTGAGAGGTTAAAAAATAAAAGGGTGAATACCGAGAGATGAATAACACAATGCAACAAAATGTTCTGTTATGCCTGACAGTGCAGAATGTGACTTGTGGGCGCTTCTGAGTTTTATATTGTGATGGGATTGGGGGCTGGGCTGTATAATGATATCTCAGCATCACTTCCACCTCAGTGGAAAAAATCTGTTTGCAAAAAATCTGATTTTTTGCCTCCTTGTTTGCATTCCTTCTAAATATCCAGCTATTGGCACTTTAGATGTAAGGGCTTTATCCAAAGCCTGTTGCAATATAAGAGTCAAGGATTTGACAAACAGATAATTTAAACAATTCCTCAACAGGGCTCAAGATTGCTCCCCTCTCCGCAAATATTCCTCAAAGGAAAATGTCAAAAAGAATATTTGAAACTTTCAAAATTAAAAAAAAGTAACTAAGTATTCAGAAATGCCAAATTTGTGCAAAATATCAATCCCACATTTGTCTGTAGTTGGAATATTGCATCAGTATGAAAACGCCACATGGATTTTCCTGAAAGTGTCAGCCATTTGATGTGTTATGGGGGGGGGGGAGGAATAAGTTTAGCTTATTCCCAGTGCTGACTCCACACACACACACACACACACACACACACACACAGAAAGAGAGAGAGAGAGAGAGAGAGAGAGAGAGAGAGAGAGAGAGAGAGAGACTGGTGTGGCATTTCTGTATTTGCTATAATTTATTCTGGCTCAGCTGTTTGTTTTCATGACAGGTGTCCCTAGTATTTAGCTGCTTTATCCATGGTTAGCTGAATTTGATTAATAATGTGGAAGGGATGAAGGGAAGGGCAGGCTCGCTAGCTTGACTCTGACCTTGAAAGGCAAGGAAAAAGGCAGGAATGGTTACCACGAGAAAGAGAAGCAGTATTCTGAAAGGCCCAATGCAGCTAGCCTGTTTCACCAACTGAACAAGTAGAACAGTTTGTTTTTGCAGGTAGGAGAGAGCACCTCTCTTCCTTCCTTACCAGAGCTTAAATGCCTCCCCTTTGGGGAGGACATTATCAAGCTGGAGCAGCTTCTCCAGTTGGATGGAAGTGGCTCCTGGCACCATCCCCAGAGCAAGTCTGGTGGCTTGGTCTGAATTGCCCTAGGCTGCTTAATCCCTGGCAGAAGCACTTAAGTGGCACTCGGAGGCTTCTTTCCAGGCTAACACTCCCTTCTCTTTGGCAAAGCTCACCATGGAGTACGGGACAGCTCAAGGAGGGGGCGAGGTAGAGAGGTGCAGTTTTGGAAGTGGGGATATTGCAGTGCCTGCTTTATACATCAAGAGGAAATACAATGTTTAATATTTCTTCTTCCTCTGGAGCTGGCTGGATGTACCCGTAAGCACAAACAACAGTGGAAAAACAAGAAGGCAATATGACTAGAGAGGTGACTCTCTGCCCTTCATGGCCCTGGGCATGATGATGGCTGACACAATTTCATGCTTATCATCAAAAAGAAGCTCTGAAAATAAATTATTCAAAAACAAAGGTTGTTGTGGGTTTTTGCATGTGCAAATAATATGAAATGTCAGCAGAAGATGGCAGGAAACACATATTATTACTTATGAATCCTATGGCATTTTATAGTGTACCAACCACTTGTTATTCATTCCTAAGTCTGGGAAGGAAGGTCGTAAATATTCCCTTTGGTGGGGATGAGAGATAATGGTTTGTCCAAGGTTACCTAGTGAGTCTAGCAGAGCAGAGTTTCAGAAGAAAGTCTTCAACACTTGAGGCTTCTCCAGGCAACCTGTTTATTCAGCATTCGTCTTGATTTGTTTATGTAATGGTGAGACTATGTCTGGTCTTCTTCTTTTTTTTTTAGTGTTCATTCTGATTTCCTTATAGGGCAAAAGAACACACATTCTGTTTTGCTTGCTAGGTGTCTACACGTCTTCTTGTTCACCATTCATTCATCCCACACGTTTAAGTGCATTTCTCCATCGTGCTCTTAACAGCAAAAAGTCCATTTTTAAAAAAAGTTTATTTGTTATGCCAGGGGTGACAAAGCCGTTTGATCCACTTTAATTCTGTAAACATAAAGTTCTGCCATTAGCTTGAATCCTTCCCACAGAACAGTGATGGTCTGGAGGTGCTCTTGGTCCACAGCTAAACTATACATGCAGCAGAATCAAGAGATACATTTAAAATAACATTCTGCTCTAACCACCAATTGCCTTGGGGATGCAGAACACACTCTGCTCCCATCCATCAGCCTAAGGGCTAGGGTAGGCTTCTACTAGGAGGTTGTGCTCCCTGCACAGAACCAGTAGAAGTCTGAACTCTCTGCCTTTCTGGGTAAACTTTATGGCAAAAGAGAGAACAGCGTGACTCTACCCACCAGTCTACAAAGATGCAGCTGTTTGCTTTCCTCTCCCCCAATCTTCCTTTTTCCTTTTGTATCTTGCCTGTTAGATTGTGAAACTTCAGACAGGGACTGTCTTGCCTTTTAATATCTGCACAAATCAATGCTTAGAAAATTTTAGGTGCTTTTGTAAGTGTTAAGCGCATAAATACACACCTTTTCACTTCAGGCTGCATGTGGAGGTGTTGACATTTGGAGTTACCTTTCTGAAATACACTGAATTTCTTTCTTTCTTTTTAAATCAGTGTTTGTTTAAAACAAACAAACAAACAAACAGATTTTTACTTACTCTTAAAAAAAATATTGTTTTGGAAATGTCAACTTTCTCCTTAGCTACAGCACAATGGTTGCAATGATGTGGGCTGTGAGAGGCGGGAATCATAGACTCATAGAATCATAGAGTTGGAATAGACCACAAGGGTCATTGAGTCCAACCCCCTGCCAAGCAGGAAACAACATCAGAGCACTCCTGACATATGGTTGTCAAGCCTCTGCTTAAAGACCTCCAAAGTAGGAGACTCCACCACACTCCTTGGCAGCAAATTCCACTGTTGAACAGCTCTTACTGTCAGGAAGTTCTTCCTAATGTTTAGGTGGAATCTTCTTTCTTGTAGTTTGGATCCATTGCTCCGTGTCTGCTTCTCTGGAGCAGCAGAAAACAACCTTTCTCCCTCCTCTATATGACATCCTTTTATATATTTGAACATGGCTATCATATCACCCCTTAACCTCCTCTTCTCCAGGCTAAACATGCCCAGCTCCCTTAGCCGTTCCTCATAAGGCATCGTTTCCAGGCCTTTGACCATTTTGGTTGCCCTCCTCTGGACACGTTCCAGTTTGTCAGTGTCCTTCTTGAATTGTGGTGCCCAGAACTGGACACAGTACTCCAGGTGAGGTCTGACCAGAGCAGAATACAGTGGCACTGTTACTTCCCTTGATCTAGATGCTATACTCCTTTTGATGCAGCCCAGAATTGCATTGGCTTTTTTAGCTGCCGCGTCACACTGTTGGCTCGTGTCAAGTTTGTGGTCAACCAAGACTCCTAGATGTTTGTTAACTTTTTGTGTACTACCCTTTCCTCCCGAAGAAGCCCAGGGCAGTGTTATTTGCAGCTTTGGTGACTTGTGTGTCCATCAGATTTGTGGGAATTACACAGCACATCTTTGATGGAGGAAATAATTCACAAGGAAGAAAGCCTAGATGTCAATCGCAGGCAGACAAGTTTTGCTGAATGTATTTCCATCTTGGCCAATAGTTAGTCAGAGATTCCACCCTGGCTGGGTTTTTTTGTTTGTTTTGGTTTTGTTGTTGTTCTGGTCCTCCTTTGAGAAAACAC
This sequence comes from Podarcis vaucheri, assembly GCF_965113315.1. Taxonomy (NCBI): domain Eukaryota; kingdom Metazoa; phylum Chordata; class Lepidosauria; order Squamata; family Lacertidae; genus Podarcis; species Podarcis vaucheri. Next base: position 64,058,549 of record NC_138764.1, on the reverse strand, counting down.
ATTACACTCTGCCCAAATCCAGTTCTTCAGGCTAGTGTGTTATTAACCTGCTGTTTTATCTGCAGGAGATTAGCAAGCTGGCCAACTTTTAATTAATTGGAGCAATACTTCAGAGCATTAATATCAGCCACTATTGGCACACCCCTGAAGCTGGGTCAGAAGTGCAGTTTCTGGACTGCATGCGTCTTTCATTCCACTGCCTTCACAGCTTCTCTCTGCCTTGAAGACAATTCAGAGTGATTGATGGGTAGCCTTCATTAGAAATAAACTCTCTGGATGGTGCAACGTATTAGCTTTTATCTCTGCTTTAACATTCCTCCTGACCAACAGGGCAAACTGAACTTCCATTCTGCTTTCATGAAGAAGTCCTGTGGCAGCTTCAAAACCCCATGAAGTACCACTTAGGGACATAGGAAACTGCAAACCATCTTGGGTCCATCTATCTCAGTACCATCTACACTGATTTGGAGCAGCTCTCCAGGCTATCAAACAGGAGTCTCCTTCCCCCGTTTAGAGGACAGGGATTGAACCTAAGACCTTCTGCATTGCAAAGCAGATGTTCCACTACTGAGCTGTGTCCCTTCCCCCTTAGCCAGGTTTATCTTTCTTTTACACTGTCTCAAATATATGTGTAATATAGAAAGCAAAGTAATCAGAGAAAAAGAAAGGAAACAAACACGACTTTCAGAAAATGCATTTCAAAGTTCAGACATTCAGATAATGCATGCAAAGTTCCTAAAGATAAGCATCAAGGCATTTCATTGCCGCTCTACACAAAAATACACAAAGCAATCTTACTGTTTTGCTAGACATACTCAGCATTCCAGAAATGAGTGCAAGATGACCAGTTATCTTGAAAGTGGTTTTAAAAGGGCTTCATCTGTTCCCATTCTGTTCTGTCTAGAGGCCAGGTATCCAGGCACAGAACACATTTCATGCACATTTAAAGCACATGGCTTCCTCCAAAAGAATTCTGGGAACTGTAGTTTAAGGGGCTTGGGAATTGTAGCTCTGTGAGAGGGAAACTACCATTCCCAGAGTTCTTAGGTGAAGCCATGTATTTGAAATATGCCTTGGATGGTGGCTATCACCGACGGAGGCCAAGGCCACGTAACATGGAGAGTGGCTGGGCAAAATATTGTGAGTTAATAGAAAGAGTTGGTGATACTTGGAGGTTGCAGAGTTTTGAAAAATTGAAGGGAAAGGTGCGAGACTGGTTTCATTATGCCCAAATTTTAGAGGTTTTTAAAAAAGATAAGAAAATTGGTTTCCAGGTGGAAAAATCAAAACTAGAGACAGAATTACTTGAACCTAAGACCAAAGTGCTTTCAAGAATGTATAACTTGTTGCTTAAATGGAATACTCAAGATGAGACAGTTAAATCAGCTATGATAAAATGGGCACAAGACATTGGGTACAACATTATGACTGAAGACTGGGAAAGGCTATGGACCACCGGTATGAAATTTACGGCATGTAGTGCCCTAAAAGAAAACATCATGAAAATGGTATACAGGTGGTACATAACCCCGGTTAAACTTGCAAAGATATATCATTTGTCTGACAATAAATGTTGGAAATGTAAGGAGGCTGAAGGTACCTTTTTTCACCTCTGGTGGACATGCCCGAGGGTGAAGGTTTTCTGGGAAATGATTTATAATGAGTTGAAAAAGGTGTTTAAGTACACCTTTCACAAGAAACCAGAGGCCTTCCTCCTGGGCATTGTGGGCCAGAGAGTGTTAAAGAAAGATAGAGTTTTCTTTTTATATGCAACCACAGCAGCAAGAATTCTTATAGCCAAACATTGGAAAGCACAGGAGTTACCCACGCTGGAAGAGTGGCATTCACAGCTGATGGACTACATGGAACTAGCTGAAATGACCGGCAGAATTCGAGATGTGGGAGAAGAAGTGGTGGAAGAGGACTGGAAAAAATTTAAGGACTATTTACAAAAACATTATAAGTTATATGAATGTTGAGAATTTGTTAAGTTTTCGGGAAAAATATGCTTCAGTATTGAGATTGGTAAACGGTGGAAATTAAGTTAGCATCTGAAAAACATAAATCATAGACTACATAATCAAATGAAAGTACAAAAACACATAAAATAAGGTATCAATTTGCTATTTATTTTTATTGTAAAGAAAGCAGGGGATGGAAGATGTGGGGAAGTCCAGTTGATTATGAAAATAGATTTGGAAAAGTGATTTTCTTCTTCTTCTTCTTTTTTTCTTTTTCTCTTTTTTTCTTTTTTTTCTCTTTTGTAACTTCCTTCTTTTATGTAAAACTGCTTTTGTTGTGTCAACAACGATGTTTTTTGACCTTGGAAAAAAAGCAAATAAAAACTTCTTAAAAAAAAAAAGAAAAGAAATATGCCTTGGATGTGCTCTAAATGTAGGGTGTGGTAACATGAATGTCTCATAGCAAATGAAACTGATCTGTAGAAAACGCAACTTGAAAAAGGAGACAATGCACGTATTTTTGTAAACTGAGACATCTTTAATAAAAATATATTTAAATGTAGGGTGTGAATGTGACCTAGGCCAGAGCCACAGGTAGAGGGGTACTGCAACAGCTTAGCCCCTCGGGGATAAAATCCAGCCCCTTCTGTGAGTTTTCAGCTTTTTATTTTATTTTAAAGGAGTAAGTCTCTAAGCCTTTTTTTATTTGCAGAGGTTGGGAAATCATGGGTGCAGTAAGAAATCAATCTTCTCCCAGCTAAGATGGAGGAGAAATTAAGTTCAGCATGGAATTCAATGCAAACCTACCTAAATTGGCACTTTCTAAGACATTCTACAAACTTAAACAGTTATCTTTCAAAATTTGCACTTTGCTGAATTTTGTGCCCACATGGTATTTCCCATCTCTGTACAGGTGTACCAACTTGAATAAAATATTGTGGGGGCTCAAGTAAGCCCCACTCCACATAATCAATCACATGACACAGGGCACACAAACCATTTGAACGGCAGTGCCCATCAACTTTGTGGGGGCCGAAGACCCTATGGCCCCTAGGAGTTGGCTCTGTAGAATCCCTCTGTAGAATTGAGTTAAATAAACATGTGGTCTGACTCCATATAAGGTAGCTTATATTTCTATGAGCTTTGGTGCTTTCTATTCAAATGACATTAATTTTTCAGGAATTTTCCAGCCATCCTACCTGCAGATTAGATAAAGCAAAAATGAAAACTAATGTACCCACAGTTGGGTCCCCCACTTTACATCATTTACATCTTTACATTCATTTTACATTTAAAAAAATGTAAAATGTAAAAAAATGTATAATACATGGGAATTCATTCATTTATTTTTTCATTAATTTTAAAATTGAATGCACACTCCTACCATTTACCAAAAAGACTTGATTCATCAGTTATATTACTCTTAGGAAATAAAAACTTGGGCACCGTCACACATGATTTGGGCTGTTTCTTTAAAAAAGGAATAGAGAGAAAACACATATGAAAAATTTCATGCAGTGCATGATTTGAGCCTGATTCTGCTGTGAAATATCTTTTTGGATGACTCATCCCTCCATTCAAACTGCAGAATTGAGCAGCTGTTACATATACCAGGAGGACTGCCTTTGCTCATAATGTAGTGTAGTGTAGTCTATCAGCTGCCTCCAGCATAGCCAAGAGTTAGAAATGAGGGAAGCTGGAGTCCAGCAAACTATGTAGGACCTGTTAGAATTCCTGCTCCGTTATTGCAGTCATGGGATTTTTGTCTATCACATGACGGTGTATGTTTTGACTCCACAGAGTGGGAAGTGACGGAGACAGGATGTTTGTGTTATTGTGTTCCGTGAAGTGGGACTATTGTCCTTTGTTCTTTTTCTCTTTGCTGTCTGATGCTAGAGAGAGAGGGAGCCATGTTGTAGTGCTCTGTCTGTGTTCATATGTAAATAAAGTAGATTAGCCAAAATGCTGAGTTGCTGAGGTCTGTTACGCAAGCTGCAAAGACTCTGCGGATCCCTAAGTGTGCCGATGTCTGTTGGCATTGGTCGCTGTGATGTTCGGGCTGAAGAAAGCTTTTGAAGCTCCTGAACGAACAGGAGGGAGAGAACATGCCAGTCGGGCATGTGTCTCTGCCAGGGTCCTACTCGAGTGTAGGACAAGCTCCTGACAACACCATAGTTTCCCCAGCCCTGCTATAGCCCATTATATGTGCAAATCTGAACATTTATTGCCTATCCTGAAGAAGTGCCGCATCTGATCGGTGCTACAACTTAACTTCCCCCATTTCAAACGGGAACCAAACATCTGTTCCTTTTTCTTCCCCCTGATTTTTCCGAGACCAATTCACCTGTGGCTGTCATTCCAGTTTTAATGCCTTAATTAGTATTTTCAAAAGCAAGCAGGTTGGTTATAGCCCCTGGTGAGCAAAATGGAAACAGGCTTAAAAATAAGAGAAAAATAAAACAACATGAAGCAAAAACAGGTGGTGAAAAAAAATCTATGATTGAATATGTCAATAAGGAGTGATGAGGAAAGCATTGTATGGGGGGGGCGGGGGACCACTTTGCATTTTACATGATCTGTGCTGCTTTACAATGTGTTCTGGCAATATCCTCAAGTTTCAAAGGCATGTTGGGGGCAGCAGTGTTTGAGAAATGCAGATCCAGACTCCTGCTTGACAAGGGAAGCAGTGCATATGAAGAAACCTGCAAGGAGTGTCGCTTTCAATGTATCTTTGCATTTCAATCTGCCACAGAGACAACCACCTTATATGAACCTTACAAAGTAGGGCAGGCATTCAGCATTGCTAGCATTCCCTTGCCTGCCTCGGTGTTTTCAGCATGACATCCTCATGGGCGACAATAAGCGCAAGGGTGATTTTTAAAGCACGATCACCTTGCTGTGCCCTGCCGACTGTTGCCAGGAAGGCAGGAAGGGCACATACCTCATTCAGCAGGAGGGCGCTTGGCACTCAGAGCATCACAGTGTGATGCAGATGCTTCCTTCTCTCCTTCCAATGTCAGGCAATGTTGGGGACTTAACAGCCAAGCTCTTTTCATTTCGTTTTACAAGGCTCTGATTTACCAAAATAAAAGAGGGCTTGGGAGCACTGACAAGCTAAGATATTCTCTTTCAGTGGCAGATCAGGTAGCTCATCCTAGCACCTTGGGGGCCGTCATCTTCTACAACTCATTTCAGTCCAGGAGGAGCTTTTAAAATTAATTTAAAAATCATATTCCTCGTCCAGGAAGAGGGGGCTTTGCAGGCTCTTCCTCCGCCTTACTTTGAAATTAATTCCACATCTCTGGAGGCCTTAAACGTCTGTGCCTGTTCCCTCTCTTGGTTAGAAACTTTCTCTCGGAGGAGTCTCCCACATCAATCATTCAGTGAGCGGCACACAGGGGAAGGCATGCCTTGCTGCAGAGGAGGCGTCAGCCTTCATTTGCCATTCCTTTTGATTCACCCATCCTTGGGACAAACAAGACCTGTCTCCTTGAACCCACTCTTGATATGATCAGCACTGATCAGATGCCTTTATGTGTGGGTTTGCCATGTGGGAAGACTCCCCACCTGAAGGTGCAGGATGACCTAATTCTAGAGCCCCGAGCTTCTCCAAAGCAAAACTCTCTTTCCCCCTTACCACCCAACCCCACATCTCTGGGCTCAGTGGCTCATCTTCCCCAATTGCTCCGCTTTCCCTTTCTTCAAGCTTTTACCCTATGACTTTGAGTAGTTGAATATTTTTTTGATGAACAAGCAATGAAATATATCTTGGTAGCTGCATGCCCTTTCAATCAGTCAATGCGTGAATTGAGGCAAGGAATATATGCAGCCTCCAGTTCCATGCTTTGCAAGGCGTTGGTTAAATTCCAAGACTGAGAAGTGCTTCCTGGCAGGTGTGTTGAGCTGAGCATAGGCTATAACAACAAAAGGTATTTCAAGGCCTCTCCACCAAAAGGAAATGTTTGAAGAATGTGTGGTTCTTAACCCTTTAGCACCACCTCTAAGCGGCCTTCTCTAATCTGGTGCCCTTCAGATATTTTTGACTGCCACTTACAGTCTTACGCAGGCATAGGCAAACTCGGCCCTCCAGATGTTTTGGGACTACAACTCCCACCATCCCTGCCCACTGGTCCTGTTAGCTAGGGATGATGGGAATTGTAGTCCCAAAACATCTGGAGGGCCAAGTTGCCTGTGCCTGGTCTTACGTGAAGGACTGTAGCTCAAAGGAAGAGCATCTGAAGGTGCAGAAGGTCCCAGGTTCAATTCCTGCCAATTCTAGGTCTCCTAGGTGCAACACTCTAGTCTAAGCACTACACTACACTTCTGCCTGCTTCCCATCATGAGCCTGCATGCTTCTATATATGAACCAGCTGTATATGGCTTAAAGAAGATCAGCAGCAGAACAAGCACCTAATTTTACAAAGCATGTCAACTACCAGCCCGTTTTCCACCTGGTCCTCCAAGGAAATTGCTAACTCACACCACAAAAGGAACAAAAAGTGGAAAACTCAAGAATTATCAACAATAGAAGAATGGCAGATGAAGATGATGGATTTTTTGGAGCTAGCTGATCTAACCAGAAGAGTCCGCGACCAGAAGGAGGAGGAACACCACAAAGAAAGGAAGAAATTTAATGATTATTTAGCTAAATTTGTTAAGCTAAACTAACTGGAAATTGCTTCCAGATACTTAATGGGCTTAGGATTGTATTTATGTTAACTGATAAAATAATATGTTTAATACAAGGAGGAGAAGGATTAAAGATGTTAATGTTTAATTTAAAGGGAATCAAAATTGGGATTTGGAAAACCGTTATAAGGATATACAATGAAATTCAACTAAGGGGAAACGAGGAAGTCGTTTTACAAAGTCAATAACTGTTATTTTCAATAAGGGTATGATTATGTTTGTTATGTTTTGTTTGTTCTGTGTTTTTGTTTGTCGTTAATATTGTAAAAACCAATAAATTTTTTACAAAAAAACAACAACATAAAAGGAACAATGAAAAAGCCTAGGCTCATGCATGCATCATTACCTTGTAATTTTGCAGAGAGTACCACAGATAAAATGGAGCATTCACCCTCCCATGACTATTTTTTGCTTTTCATGTAAGCAATAATTTTAAGACAAAGTATGAGAGCATCAATGATGCCGGTAGCAGCACATACAATACAAGTCAATCAGTAAGGGGTGGCTTCCCCCCTTAAATACACAAATTAAATAACAATTAATGGAAACAAAGTAAAATCTTATTTTCATTTGTCTTATTTCTGCTCTCACTGCTTTCCCTATTCATGTAATCTGCTCTTTCCCACACTGCTTTTGCTGCATCTTCCTCTGTCTTGTTCTGTGGACTGATTCAAAGTCAATACAGATGTCCTCGAAGGTCATTTTGAGGAGGGGTCAGTGTTGCCTACAGCATCACTTGCTCACTCTTTCCTTGTCGTCTCATAGCACAATCATATGTTTGCTTACTGGGAAGTGTGTCCCTCTGTCTTTGATGGATCTTGGGCTCTATCTGCACGATACATTTAAAGCATTATCATACCACTTTAAACAATCTTGACTTCCCCCAAAGAATCCTGAGAAGTGCCTTGTTAAGGGTGCTGAAAGTTATAATGAGACCCTTTCCCCCTCAGAGGGATATAGTACGTTTCCGAGCACAATTCAAAGTGTTGGTGCTGACCTTTAAAGCCCTAAATGGCCTTGGTCCAGTATATCTGAAGGAGCGTCTCCACCCCCATCGTTCTACCCAGACACTGAGGTCCAGCACCGAGGGCCTTCTGGCGGTTCCCTCACTGCGAGAAGCCAAGTTACAGGGAACCAGGCAGAGGGCCTTCTCGGTAGTGGCGCGCTCCCTGTGGAATGCCCTCCCACCAGATGTCAAAGAGAACAACAACTACCAGACGTTTAGAAGACATCTGAAGGCAGCCCTGTTTAGGGAAGCTTTTAATGTTTGATGTATTACAGTATTATTTTTTTTGGAAGCTGCCCAGAGTGGCTGGGGAAGCCCAGACAGATGGGCGGGGTATAAATAATAAATTGTTGTTGTTGTTGTTGTTGTTGTTGTTGTTGTTGTTGTTGTTGTTTTGATTGTTCCTAGGAAGAGGGATTGATTGTTAATTGACTCTGAATATTGAAGCTCTATCAGGAATGTTACCAGACCATTAATAAATCAGCTGTGGTAGTAGTTTTGTCTCTGCTGCTTTGATATGTGTTAATTTCATAGATTTGCTTTGAAAAATCTGGACAATTGCTTGCTTGGCACATTGAGGGGGAAAATATCCACACACAGGCAGGTGTGTATTTTATCAGTGCCTTCCGCTGGGGATGCTCTCTGAGCCTGCCTGAGGGGTTTGAGAATGATTTGACAAAAAAGGAAAAACAAAACATGAAATCCTGTGCATTTGAAAAATGGAACCTTCCAAAATGTAAGTGCAGGATCATCTGCAACAACTACTGAAACCCAGCCAATGAGTGAACAATTTGTGCTGCACCGGCGAGAAACTTTTGAGAAGAGGGCATTGCTAGGAGAATGAAAGCAACAATTTGCTTTCTAATCCTTTTTTAGGCTGACATTTTAGGGCTGGTGAAGCTTGCAGTGGACACAATGTAAGCACATAGCTCCATAAGCTTGCTTGCCTTGTGTTTTGGAACGAGCCCTGTGCATGGGCTCTTAGCAACTAAGCAATCCTGGAACATGACTCTGAGAAGCAGCCAAAAGGCATAAAATGTGGATTACTCCTTGCCAGCAAAAGAAGTTGAAATTAAAACAAAATAATCAATCACATGCTGGAAGTGGATACTGCTTTCTAGGAGTATGGGGAAGCCTAAATGTGACACACACCTGCACACTCTTTATGGCATAAAGATTGGTCTGGATTACCAAGATCTTTCAGTGGGTGTCTAGTAGATAGGGGTGGCCCCATGATGAGCACTGATCAGGTGGTCTTTGAGTCCACCAATATTTTCCTGTTCTGTGATGCTGTGACTAGTATATGCACCTGGTAACCAAGATCCTTCTTCCTCAAGTGACTACAGTATATACATGGTGAAGTTAGAATGGAAATCTATCTCTCCTATTGATCTCAAGTACAAAGTCCCCTGCTGGCATCAGAGCAGATGAGATACTTGGCTTGAGCTTACTTTGTTGTCTAGGAAATGGTGATATTTGCTAGGACTAATGTTCTTATCCTTGGTGCCAGTGACATTTCAGCTACTAATTTCCCAGGGATGAGAGTTAAACGGACCTACATAGTTCTTCCCCGGGAGGCAGATTTGTCAAGCAATTAGGACACAGCACTGAGAACCATCAGCTAACAAGCAGAATCCCTGCATTTTATTTCAAAAGTGGTTGGACGGATACAGATAACTATTCCCCCGCTGCCCTGCATTGATTTTTGCAGCCCACACTAAGTGGGACTCGGCTATGGACTTCACGGACAAGCTGAAGAAAAGTTAGCTTGCTCATTGATGGTAAATTTTCATTGTATGTCACCCTGAAATCCAGATAGGATGAAGAGAAGTATATAAATTCTTTATAACAATAATTCAAATAATAATGACACATGGCAGCCGCACAAAACTACATTTCTGAATTTCTGACCTGGTGCAAGAGATGCCCTTGTCTTAGTCCCACAATTCTTTTGTATGATGCCCATCAGTCCATTCACAGCTGCCCTAGAAAGTCTCTTAATGGTCATTCATAAACAGGAAGCATGAATTTTATAGCTACAAAGTTTTACACCAAGGAAGCTCTGATTCAATTATTGGAGTGAATGGTACAACTGAAGTCAATTGCATTCTTGCAAATTTTATATGTTGTAAAGGAAACAGGTTTTCAAAGAACAGGGGGAAGAATGGATTGATGGGTGGGAATGGGAGACTGTAAGGGCATGGAGACTGGTGGTTTGATAGCAAGTTGGAGCAAGAGATTGGGAGCTGAGCAGCTTGCTTAAGTCATAACGACAGATCACTGGAGTCTAGTATGGATTCAGAACTTATGTAACAGGATTTAAGCCAAAAGGTGCCTTCCCCTGAGTCAGGTGAGTGTGCTCATTCAGTATGAGTGCCAGTGAACACACTATGCCCAGGCTGGCTTCTGCTGCTGCATAATTACCTGACACAATAATAAGCAGTGATCCATGATGGTTATTGATCTGTGGTGATTGTAAATACTGCCATTATCACATGAACAATTTAACGTGTGGTCCCACCTTGACTCCTGAATTGGGACCTCTAAAAATCTCAGGTACAAAAGGATTTTGCAGAGCCAAAAAGTGATACTTGCAGAACTCACATTGGTAGAGTGATTGTTAATTGAGTCATTCAAATCCAGCACTAATAAAACAGATCAGCCTCTTGTGTGATGGTATAGTGCATTGTCTACTTCTTCTCAAAAATGAGGTCCTCTTAGTGTAGCTTCTGCTAGAGGTCCCTGTTTCTTTTATTATTTTGCAGAGCATTTAAAGGGGGGTGGGAACCTCAGGTCCAGTCCTCAGCCCTCTTCCCATGCCACATCCCTCAGTTACCCTGATCCAAAGCACTCATTGAGTTCTTTTGCATGGCTGCACTGTGCCCTTGAACTTTGACCATGCCCCTTACTTCCCTAGATAGAGATTTCTGTGTAGAAACCTCTGAACTGCGTGTGACTTGAATGTTGCCTACTAATCAAAGGCAAGAGTCCACCCACTTTTGCCTCTAGCTACGCCCACATGGGGATATATAACTTAGCCTATAAAAGGTTCCCCATTCCTGATTTAATGTGTGCATCTCATTGAAATCCAGAACCGCCCCCCGTTGCTCTTTCCATAGGTATTGCCTATGTGGTGTAGTGGTTAAGAGCGGTAGTCTCGTAATCTGGGGAACCGGGTTCGCGTCTCCGCTCCTCCACATGCAGCTGCTGGGTGACCTTGGGCCAGTCACACTTCTCTGAAGTCTCTCAGCCCCACTCACCTCACAGAGTGTTTGTTGTGGGGGAGGAAGGGAAAGGAGAATGTTAGCCGCTTTGAGACTCCTTAAAAGGAGTGAAAGGCGGGATATCAAATCCAAACTCTTCTTCTTCTTCTTCTTCTGCTATGCTGTTTTACTGTGCAGCAGCCTGTTCATTTGATCTATATCTATCTATCTATCTATCTATCTATCTATCTATCTATCTATCTATCTATCTCTACATAATCTATTTATCTCCTGCCTTTCATTGTACTACCCCAGGGTTGTTTACACATAAAACAATAAATATTAAAACACAACAAATAATTCGCTGCAATCCGACCAAACACCAGCCATAATGGGAATGGGTAAGAATCAAGAATTTTTAATTTTTTTAAAATGCAAGCTGGCATAGCTGAGATATCAGGCAACTGCCCCACTGTTTCCTGCTTGGCAGGGGGTTGGACTCGATGGCCCTTGTGGTCTCTTCCAACTCTATGATTCTATGATTCTATGATTCTACTGTACTGCAGCATTGGGAAAGGACTGCAGTGCAGACAGTCCCAGGTCCCGTCTTGGGTGTCTCCAAGCAGGGCTGGGGAAAGCTCCTGCTTGAAACTGTAGAGAGCACCTGACAGCCACAGTTCTGAGCAGGATGGATCAGCAGTCGGAGTCTGTATATAGTCAGCTTCCTATGTCCCCTCTCCACCAACCCTTCAGCAGCCACAGCGTGATGCAAAACAGCTCTTAGAATTCCTAGCTCCTAATGCATCCCAGATTTTTAAAGAGCTGATCATTTATTTATCTTGTTTTATTTTTAGCTCCGTCTGTTCCTCGCAGGTGTTTTTCCTGCTGTATCTCCCGGTGGCTCAAGCTCTGTTCAAATGGGTTTTCTGGGGCACTTTCAGTTGTCATGTCTAGTTGTCCACAGTGGAAGGTGTGAGAGTAAGCTTTATTGAAGCCAGAGTAGTGTGTGCCATGGGGTAGTTGCATGACTAAAACTCCCTCCTATGGCCTTTGGAAGAAAGAGAATTATTAAGGGATAATTCTATAAAGCTGATTTGTTGCACTGAACTTCTGATGCACATAGATAAATCCATTGTGGGGACTGGGAAGATGCATTGGCTCAGGCAAGGAAAGGCAAGCCTAGCAAGCTGATCCTTGTGACTGCTGTCTGCCCAGAGCACAGGTGGGCTACCTGTGGTCTAGGGCGGGGACACCTGCAGAACACAGGAACATAGAAAGCTGTCCCATACAGAGTAGGATCGCTGGTCCATCTAGCTCAACACTGTCTATGCTGACTGACAGCCACTCTAACTAAAAGAGGAGTAGCCAACATGGTGCCCTTCAGATATGCCCACCACAGGCCATACGAGCTGGAGATGACAGGAGTTGGCAAACCCTCAATTGCAGCAGAAAGTTCCCTCTCTTTGAAGAAAGGAAACCCAAGGATTAGACAGGCTCTCTCATTTCCATGGCAACCTTAAAACATTTATCAGCAGTAATTGCTGAGTTGCTCAAACCTATTAGCAGCAGAGTTTGAGCAAAATTCCGCCTTTTCCTGCATCTTCTCCAGTTGCTTTTGTAAGAAAGATGAGAACACACAATGTTTCATTCGACTTGGATTGTGCTGATGCTTGTTTCCATTTTGACAAAAACATGGGCGTAGCATTTTAGAAAGCCAGCCTAGAAATTTGCATGTGTCGTGAAAGAAAAGATTCATCCTTTGATGAATTTAACTCAATCAGGCATGATAATAAATACACTCTGGTGAGAAAATGATGCCATTCCAGGAATATTCTGCTCTTCATCCTGCTCTGTTGTCTTTTAGCCCTTAGCTCCACAGAATGCAGCCATGTTGGTGCAGCCTATGCGCTTCAAAAGCAAGAGGTCAAGATGGTGGCTGTTCACACACACACACACACACACACACACACACACACACTGGAAAATTCATTGTGGCTGCCTCTGCAATGTCAGTATTTTGTGGGTGGGATTCAAACTTCAGGACCATATCTGCACTATATATTTAAAGCAGGACTACGCCACTTTAAATAGACACAACTTCCCCCAAAGAAAACTGGGGAGTGTAGTTTGTTAAGGATACTGAGAGTTGCTAGGAAACTCCTGTTCCCTTCACATAGCTACAGTTCTTGGAGACGTTTAACTATCAATCCCTCTTCCCAGGGAACTCTGTGAACTGCAGTTCCAGGGATTCTGTGAGGGAAGCCATAGCTCTTTAAAGTGGTATGATGCTGCTTTAAATGTATCATACAGACAGAGCCTTCCACACTCTGCTGGGAAACTCGGTTACCCTAGCATAGCAAATCTACTTTAAAAGACAAACCAGATTTTTGGGGTTTCGAAAGTGATATGGAAATGCACTGAAAAGTGTGGGGTGAATAACTGACTAACAAGAAGATGAATGCTCATAGACATATACAGTAACTGTCCTGTAAATAGATCACATCAGAACAAATGCTGAGTAAAGACCAGGCAGTCTAACCTTTGCACAAGCTTTGTGCAAGCACATCAGGATGAATGCTGAATAAACAGGTTGCTTGGAGGAGCCCTATATTGTCTGCCAGCACATGCAAGAAATTACATATATGTTTCACTTAATTTCACTAAACTTTAACTATAATTTATTAGTTAGCTGTAGAACTTACACTACTGTTCTTGCAGAAGAATAAAGCTGTGGGTGCTCAGTGGGTCTGGTAACCCAGGCTTTGCACCAAATGTCGTCCTCTTGTTGGATTTAGCAAACCCAGCATGACCTTTTGTGGTGCATCACACCTCTCCTTAACTCTAGTTGTCCCTCTCCTGTGCATTGCTAACAAAGCACAAAGGATTATAGCTAGACAACATGAAAAAGGTGGGTTGCTTGCAATTGTAATCCCCTCTAGAGAGACCTGTTTTAAAGGAAGATTTGAATTAACCTTGAACACAGAGTAGCTTTGTACAGAATCAACACGGGTTATCGTGACGGAGCCCTAATCTGAAGCCAGGCAGGTCCTGTTTCTCCAGGGCTTCAGTGCCCCAAGGGCTATCTTTGAGAACAAGCCATAGAAAAATGGAATTCCAGATTCCAAGGACATTGTGTATGAGCTACAGGGACAGCCAAGTGACTGTGTCTTTTTCCTGTCAGTCATTACTCAGAAGATACAAAATGGAACTCTGTGTTTTATATCCAAGAGGCCTGTCATATGCCAAAGAGTGAAATGGATGTCTCTCAAGTTGCTTCTGCTGTCACTTGTACAAGGAATCAGAAAAAGCTGATGTTATCTGCCCTCTAGGTTTTTCAGAGGCAGTGATGCTTCTGAATACAAGTTGCTGGAAAACACATGGCGGAGGCTGCTCTTGTGTCTGGGTCCAGCTTGTGGGTTTCCTGCTGACATCTGGTCATCCACTGTGAGAAAAGGATGCTGGGCTAGATGGACCACTGGCCTGATCCAGTAGACTTTTGTTATGTTCTTATGATTCCAATATTTTAAGGATAATTTTGTACCAGAATACGTCTTCTAAAAACGAACCATCCAGACACTCCTGTTTTAAGGAATTTTGAATGGATACTTTTAGTTAGGGCTGCCATACGTCCGGATTTTCCTGGACATTACCAGGAACTAACATCTGGGGGGGGGATTCCCAAAAGGTGGCCATACGTTCAGATTTTCCTACAAAAAGCTCAACAACTTTTGGGGTGCCCTGGTTTTTACTTTTTGAAATATGGCAACCCTAGTTTTAGTGTTTCCAGTTCACCATGTGGATGCAATGCTTCATCACCGGCAGTGGCGTAGCGTGGGTTGTCAGCACCCGGGGCAAGGCAAGTAATTTGCGCCCCCTAACCCGTGGATTTGCGCCCCCTAACCCTAACCCCCAGATGTTGCGCCTGGTGCGGCCGGCCCCCCTGCACCCCCACGCTACGCCACTGATCACCGGTCCCCTGATCACACAAGGACTAGTCACACTTTACATTCATCAAGTTGTGAACTTTCCTGAGATCTATGGATGAAGGCTGGTATACAAATGTAATCAAGATAGACAAATAGATAAATACCTTGTGTACACAAACAGTTGAGCTGTACAAATCAACAAAAGCACACTTTTTCATGGAAACACTTGTACATGTGAAGAGAAGGCTTATGCAGTGAAATGTGATCCATATAAGGAAATACCTTATATGCTATGGCACAGAAATTGAAATTATCAACAGTGCCTTGGTTCTGGAAAAGGCTGTAGAAAGGGAGCTGGGGAAAATTGTGACACCACAAGTCATCTCCTCGGTCCCCGAGTTGCTGCTGTTACTCATCAGGACCATGTTGGCCACAGAGAAGCAGCATCCTGGAACTGTGTTACTGAGCAGAAGGTTTGGTATTTTGAGATGCTTGTGTCGAAAGGCAGCAGGGCTCTTCCCTACCTGGGCAGATGAGTATCAATGGTTCCTGGTGCTCAGAACTCTTGTAGAATCCTCATTACTACAATACACACATTCCTTCTTAAAGTCTCCTGATGCGAAGGCTTCTACTGGTCAAACTACGTTAAAGGCTTTCATAGCTCTTCTGCCTGTACCTTATTAAAGCTGAAACCAGCTCCCAGAAGTTTGACAGCACAGCAGTAGGTTCATTTTGGTGTGACAGAGCATACTGTGAGGCTTGGGCATGTAAATATTTCTGACAAGAGTTAACAACACTGGTGGCATACCATCAGTGCTTACAGCTCCTGTCAAAATTTGTCAGGTTTCTGAGGGCTGGGTCTGCAGCAGGATATAATGCCAGGAAGTAAGTAGCATCAGCAGCAATGGGAACCCACATTTTGAGAAGAGAACAGCATCCATCTGCCATGCCCATCTCCAAATGTGGCTTCCTTTTGCCTGAGATTTCTTTTTTTTAAAAAAAATAATATTTATTACTTTTCCAACAATTTAAACACTACAAAAAAGAACAATACAATACAATACAAAAACACTACATAACACATAACACTAACACATTAAACTAACAAAACAAAACAAAAACAAACAAAAACAGTTTAAAACATATCAAACAATTTCAATATCTTATCTTTCATTCACTTATTTCAACGACCTCCTCACACCTCCCTTTTTGTATTCCACTTCTATTAGTTGTTTCAGCAATTCCTTTCCATCTTCCTCTGTTTTCTATCCTATAATTATCTTAACACATTTTAACCTTATTTTTCCCTTTAATTCTCTATTAGTCTATTTATACTTAATTCCTTATAACATTTCTACTAAAGCCATATAACTTCATTCCAACATTCTTCTAACATTCATTAATTTTACAGTATTTCTGTAAATAGTCTTTAAACTTTTTCCAGTCTTCTTCCACCGACTCTTCTCCCTGGTCTCGGATTCTGCCAGTCATTTTCGCCAATTCCATATAGTCCATCAACTTCATCTGCCATTCTTCCCAGGTGGGTAAATCTTGTGTCTCCCAATACTTCGCGATGAGTATTCTTGCTGCTGTTGTTGCATACATAAAAAAGTTCTATCCTTCTTTAACACCAATTGGCCGACCATGCCCAGGTTTCTTCAGGAAGGTATATTTAAATACCTTTTTCATTTCGTTATAAATCATCTCCCAGAATGTCTTAATCTTTGGGCATGTCCACCAAAGGTGAAAGAATGTACCTTCAGTCTCATTACATTTCCAACATTTGTTATCGGGCAAATGGTAATTTTTTTCAAGCTTGACTGGTGTCATGTACCACCTATAAATCATTTTCATTAAATTTTCTCTTAGGGCATTACATGCTGTGAATTTCATACCTGTGGTCCATAACTCTTCCCAGTCAGCCATCATTATGTTATGTCCAACATCTTGTGCCCATTTAATCATAGCTGATTTCACCGTTTCATCCTGAGTATTCCATTTCAACAGCAAGTCTTCCTCTATTTTGGAGAAAGCAGAAGTAGCTCCTTCCATTAAGGGAGCTCTAGTAAGGAAATATTTAATGAGAATTCTCTAAAACAGGGCTAATTAATTCTCTAAAACAGGGCTAATCAGGAGATGCTTGTTAGTAGTTAATTGAACTTGCTGACTTCTCTTCACAACCACCTAAGCTTTCTTCCCTTTACACTAAAATAAGGCCTCAAACAGGAAGCTGCTTCTCCAGAAGACTAAAATTCGAAGATGAATCTAAGCATGAACAGATAGTTCAGTATGTACCTCTAGCACAGTGCTCATGCATAACTAAGCTGATATATTTCATTAATATTCCACCTTTCTGCCAGAAACTCTCCCTCAGGCTGGGCAGGCCCTAGAAACCATCCCTTCAGCAGCAGTGTCAGTATCATTCTTCCTTTGTGTTGAATGCTCAAGGCCAGCCCTACCATTAGACAGAGAGAGATGGCCACCTCAGGCAGCTATTTTTGGGTGCAAGGGATGAAGGGGCAGCACATTTATGTAATTTATTATTATTGTGCTTTTATTGCCAGGTTGAGGGAGAGGTTCTTGTGGGTTTTCTGCCTCAGGTGCTAAAATAATGTGACTGGCCTTGGGTACTATTCATCATGATTTGAAGGTGGCCACCATTTGCCACTCTGCCTCAGGTAGCAAAATGCCTTGGGCCAGCCCTGAGAGTGCTCAAGATGGTCACAAAGCAACATGATAGAAACTCATTGCCTCTGACATTCCCAGACACATAGAGCCCTTATTGTATCACAGGCTTCTCAGGGGAGGAGAGGTGGATATTGATATCTTGATTTATGCTGGCTTTGCTCTTGAGCTTTTATCAATCACTGGGGAATTGGACTTTCTCTTTACTTGCTGGGAGTTCAGTGGATGACAGAGATTGGCCTCATCTTCTTCTGAGTCCTTCAGAGTCCTCCAAGGATGGATAGAAGATCTGTATTTCATTCCTCAGATGGGTTCAAGGAAGGTGAGTATGAATGCTGGTTTTCTCTTTGTTTCCACCTGGCACAAAAGGAAAGATTGAGCCTCTCCCCGGCCTTTTAAGTTTCATGCTAACTTCTTACTAACTTCATGCCAGTGTCAGGGAAGGTTAAAAATAGCCAAAAGTGTTTACATTGTTTCTCAACCTCTCAAAAGTCTGGTGAACGGTGAAAAACTTCCCCAGAGTTCTTTGCACATCTCAGAGGATCGCAAGTTGATTATGGTAGCAATCTTATATGCACCTACCTGGGAGTAAGTCCCATTGAGCCCATGTCTCAGTAGACATGTGTAGACTCAATAGTCCCCCTTAAAGGACCCAACTCCAGCCAAGGCACACAACATGAACCCCTCATAGAACCCAAGTCCCATAATGGAGCTAAGATGGACACGAGAGAGTTAGGTAGTGTACACATTGTGCCTTTAAAGCACATTCTAATAACATTATTTCCCTCAAATAATTTTGGGCATGGTAGTTTGTTAAGGTTTTCTGGGAAGTGTAACTCTGTGAGAGGCAAACTACATTATGCCTCATTTCCTATGCCTTCTGGGCAGGACGACCAGTTCAGCCGACATGCTGCATCCACTTAAGGAAGCAGCATAGAGAGTAGCTGTCAGGGGTTCAGGAGCAGAGGCAAGGGCAAGGGCAAGGGAGGAAACAGAGAGCGAGGGGGAGGAGGCAGAGGAAAAGATGAGTGATGACGACGACCCGAGATCTCCGAGTCTTTCCAGTGAATCAGAAGATTCACAGAAAGGAGCACCAGTGGCCAGGGCAAGGGGGGAGCCTAGGGGGACACCCCAGGGAGATAGAGCCAGAGGGGACTCAGAGGAGAGCAGTTGGAAATCGGGACCAGCGTCACCGCCAGAGAGCAGGGAAAAGGAAGAGAGCCAGGGATCAAGCGCTGGCAGCTCACAACAGGGGGGAGGGCATGAGTCAGGAGTGGCCACACCTCCATCAGGGAGCGAAGAAACGGTCAGACAGAAAGTGGAAAGTTGGGCGCGCGCGCCAAGTTCAAATGCACAGGGAAGTGACGCAGTAGGCAGCCCTGAAAGAGAGCCAGGTCCTAAAGCCCGGCGCAAGGAGACAGGAGAGTCCGGGGGGTCGGCGTCAGAAGAATCCAGGAAGGAAGAGACCCCGGGGGGCAGAGGGACCCAGAGGAGAACAGTCAGGCGGAAAAGGTGGAGCAGGGCTAGGATATTAAGTTGGTGCGCAAGGGGCGGAGACTCAGACGGGACTTCGCCGATCTAGCCATTAGACGTAGAGTTGCACGCAGCAGCTTGAGAATGGAAAATGTAACTCAATAAAGACTTTTACTAAATGATCGCTGGCTAGCGTGATCCTCTGTGAGCTAGGATCTGGAAGCAGCTCTGACAGTAAGTCCCGTCTCATTAATTGTGGGCATCTACAGCCTCGAGGAGAGGAGAGAAGCAGGTGCCTACTAGCGAGCTCACGAACGGCAGACGACATGACGGCTGAGCAGCAGATAGCGGAACTCAGAGAAGCAGTGTCACAACTGAATGCCGAGGCTCTCGCATCCAGGAAGAGAGAGGAGGAGGCAGCTGCCGCCTGCAGGGATCTCCAGATCAGGTTGGACATGCTTACTAAGCAAGGGCAACTGACACCCAAACAGGAGGGAATTGGGTTGGCGAGACGAACAGGCGGTCTGGTCTCTCACTTCGATGGGAATCTGCAACAGTACCCCAACTTTAGAGCAGATGTAATGTGTGCACTGCAACTGCTGAAAAGAGACTTTAGAGATGAGCAAGAGAAAGTGGGATTCATCATGTCTCATTTGCATGGAAATGCTAAAGCATGGCTGCGCAATTTGTGGAGGGATGGGGATCCGGCGCTCCAAAATGCGGATGCCTTTATTAAAGCGATGGACGGATGTTTCTTATCAAGTATTGACGTGGATCTTGCTCGGCAGCAGATACATGGATTGAAACAAGGGAGGGCCAGCGTAAGGCAGTATCATGCACGCTTTTTCGCCTTGGTCAGTGCCCTGGAATGGGACAGAGATTCGGCTCCGGTAAGAGACCTGTTTTGGGAGGGATTGCACAGCTCGGTTAAAGATGAAATTGCGAGGGGGGAGAGACCCCGGACCACGCAGGAGATCGTTCAGAGGGCGCTGGCGGTGGGGGTGCGGCTGGAAGAACGTCCGTGGAGCAGGGACGAAGGGCGTAGCGGGCGCGAACCAGCCAGGGGCTCCTCCTTCCTTCCCAGAGAAGCAGCGCGTGCGCAATCCACGCCTCCAACAGGGGGAGGGGTGGAACCGATGGAGGTTGGAAGTGCAAGGGCTCAGTCAGCAGCCAGAGCCCTAGCACCGGCAGCAGTGAAAGCGAAGCCTCCTAGAGGGAACAGGAAGTGTTATATCTGCGAGGATCCAGGGCATATGGCGAAAGAGTGTCCCCGGAGGCTCCACAAGCACACTGCAGCCTCAGCAATGGTGACTGCAGCAACGCAGCAAGGAGAACCACAGCAGGGAAACGACGATGTCTGGCTGGAGGAAGAGGCACTGGGGCCCAGCCAGACGTGTCAGTGAAGCAGTCCCCAGGGATTTTACCGCCCATGGACCCCCTCCCGCCCAAGCCAGTAGTGAGGCTCACCGCATCGCTCCAGCTACCCAATGGAATCACCATGGATGTGCCAATCACCGTCGACTCGGGAAGCAATGCAGACTTCATAGGGCAGGACTTTGTCGACCGGCACGCTATACAGTTGCTGCCTGCCACGCTGCCCCTGCAGGTTGTCACGGTGGATGGCAGGGAGCTGCTAGGGGGGCAAGTGGTGAAGCAGACGCCACCTATGGTGCTGCGGCTTGGAAATCACAGGGAAATCATCAGCTTCAACGTCACTCAACTGTCGGACACGCCTATTGTATTGGGCATGAGTTGGCTGGACAAGCACAGCCCGACGCTGGCTTGGTACCAGAGGCAGCTGACCTTCGGCTCTTCCTTTTGTGCTGAACACTGCATCATGCCCCGGCAGGAAGGAGAGCAAGAGGAGTCACAGCTGCTGCTAGGCACGCTGCAAGCGATTCCCCACAAGTACGCAGAATTTTTGGAGGTTTTCTGCGAGAAGGAGGCAGACAGGCTACCCCCCCACAGACCATATGACTGCAAAATTGACCTGCTGCCGGGGGCGGCGCTGCCTAAAGGGAAGCTGTATTCCATGTCTGAGGACGAACTGCAGGAACTCAAAGAGTTCATAGATCATAATTTGGAGCGCGGTTTCATCCGGGAGTCCAAGGCAGCGGGGGGCAGTCCTGTATTCTTTGTTAAGAAGCGGGACACGCCCCAAAAAAGGCTGGTCGTGGACTATCGCATCTTAAACAGTGTGACCAAGCCATCGGACTTCCCCATGCCCCGAATCGACGACCTCCTCGCAAAGGTACGGAAGGGCAGCGTGTTCACCAAGTTAGACCTGCGGGGGGCGTACAACCTCATTCGCATGCGGGAGGGAGATGAGTGGAAGACAGCCATGTTCACGCCACTGGGCACCTACGAGTATAGAGTTATGCCTTTTGGATTGCAAAATGGCTCCCACGTTTTTCAAGCGTTCATGCATCACGTGTTGGCGGGGCTCCTCTACAAGACGTGCGTCTGTTTCTTAGATGACATCCTGATCTTTTCGGAATCGCAGCAGGAGCATGACAGACACGTCAAGGAAGTGCTAAGCAGGCTGCAGCAGCATAGGCTCTACGCCAAGCTGGAGAAGTGCCAATTCGACGTGACGGAGGTGGATTTTCTGGGCTACAAGTTGTCTGACAAGGGGCTCGCCATGGACAGCGCCAAGGTTCGAGCGGTGTTGGATTGGAAAAGCCCGCGCAACCGGAAGGAGGTCCAACGATTTGTCGGCTTCGCGAATTTCTATCGCAAGTTCATCAAAGGCTTCGCTATGCAGACAGCGGCCATCACGGACACGCTTAGCTCCAAGAAAAAGAAGTTCATCTGGACGGAGCAGGCGGAGCGGTCCTTTCAGGCACTCAAACGTCTCTTCGCGTCGGAAGAGCAGCTGCTGCATGTCGACCCCAGCAGGCCGATGAGGGTCGAGACAGACGCCTCGGACAGAGCCGTGGGAGCAGTCCTGCTGCAGAGAGACCCGCAGGGGGTTTGGCAGCCGGGGGCGTTTTACTCCAGGAAGCTCAGCAAGTCCGAACAGAACTACACCATCTGGGACAGGGAGTTGCTGGCCATTCATGCAGCATTCAAAGCGTGGAGGCACTTCCTGATCGGCGCCAAGCACACGGTGCAGGTCTGCACAGACCACAAGAATCTGGAGCACTGGCGCACGGCACAGTTCCTGAATCAGAGGCAGATACGTTGGGCTGAGTTCTTTGCGAACTTCGACTTCCGAATAGAGTATGTCCCGGGGGACACCAACATCATGGCGGACGCGCTCTCCCGTAAGCCACAGTATCTGGAGGACGCCACGCCAGCGGCCGCCATGCACATCTTCGCACCAACAGTGTGGGCGTGCGCTGCGGCGACAGTGGACCTGGAGGCGGTGCGATGAGCGTTGCAGAATGACTCCTTCGCGCAAGCAAAGATGGCAGAGGTGCAAAGGGGCACGGCAGCGACCGACGGGTTCCAGCTGAGAGATGGATTGCTCATCCGTAAAGGGGCCATCTACGTGCCGGGAGACGAACTTCGCGCCAAGGTACTGCATCAGCTGCACGACGTGCCCACTGCCGGGCACTTTGGCAAGGAGAAGACGGTGGAATTAGTCGCCAGGGATTTCTGGTGGCCCGGAATGAGAGGGGAGGTCGCGGACTACGTGGCGAGGTGCGACACCTGCCAGAGGGCCAAACCAGTGCACAGACCGCCGGCCGGACTGTTGGAACCGCTGCAAACTCCGGTCGAACCATGGGAGAGAGTTGCCCTGGACTTCGTCACGGATCTGCCCAGCTCGAGGGGCAAGACGGCCGTGCTGGTGGTGGTGGACTTGTTCTCCAAGATGGCACATTTCATCCCATGTGTGAAGGTGGCCACGGCGGAACAAACCGCCAAACTGTTCATAGACCACGTGTTCAAGGTTCACGGTCTGCCACGGTCTATTCTGTCCGACCGTGGGCGGCAGTTCATCTCGAATTTCTGGCAGAAGCTGATGGGCTTCCTAAACGTCAAGATCAACCTGGCGTCGGCGAGACACCCGCAGACCAACGGGCAAGCGGAGCGGGTCAATGCCATCATGCAGCAGTACCTGAGATGCTATGCGAATCAACAGCCTGCGACGTGGGTGGATTACCTGCCGCTCGCCGAGTTCGCCTACAACAACACGAAGCACGTGTCCACGGGGGTCACGCCGTTCTTCGCCAACAACGGGAGGCACCCCAGAACCTTCCCAGGACTGGAAAGAATGGTGGAGGGGGAGCCGCAGACAGCAGATGCGTTCGCGTCGGAGTTGCAGGAGGTCCACGATCAGCTGCGGCGGCACCTGGAGCTGGCCAAACACGCATACAAGGTGCAGGCGGACAAACACAGAAGGGTTGGCGAAGAGATCCATGTGGGAGACTGGGTCTGGTTAGCAGCCCACGCAGTGCCGGCCAGGTCGTTGGCCAAGAAGAAACTAGGGCATAAGCAACTGGGGCCCTACCAAGTCGAAGAGCAGGTCAACCCGGTGGCTTTCAGGCTGGCACTTCCGGAGGGTTCCAGAATGCATCCAGTGTTCCACAGATCGGTGCTCACTCCCTACAAGGCACCACACAGGTTTCAGGAACCCGGAACGGCGCCGAGTCCGCTCAGGGAAAGAACCGGGCACGCGGGGGTGGCACAGGAGGAGCGCATCAACGAAGTCACGGAAATTTTGGACTCCAGGTGGGGGGAAGAGGGAGTAGAATACCTTCTCGCCAAGGAGGGCACCCCGGCCAGTGCGAACAGCTGGGTGCCGGGCTACGCCTTGGACGAACCTCTGCTCAAGGACGAGTTTCATGCCCTCTTCCCACATAGACCAATGCCAGCAGACCTTTTCGACGACTGGCTTTTCACTCCCACACTTTCTGCAAGCACGTTCCGGGGGTTCGACTCGGACGAGGACCCGATACGAGATGCCCGTTCCCCGGAGGGGTCACCCTCGGGATCTGCCTCAGAACCCTCGTATTGGTGGGACGATAGACCAGAGGAGCAGTGGCGCAAGAGGTGGCTGGAAGGTCCCGGACGAGCAACGCCGCCAGGAGGCAGTGAGGGAGAGACGGACATGGACGTTTTCGGGGACGACCTTGGTTTCGAGCACGGCGGCACAGAGATGGACGCGGAGGTGACCGTCGTCGACGAGAGCAGGGAGGAAGAACCGGGAGACTTCAAATGGAGGCCCACCACGGGAAGCGAACGGTATCCGACGTTCGTCCCACTGCCGCAGCAGCACCCATCTCCCGCACCGGAAGAAGGGGAGGGGGGAACGGGGGGCTTCGAGGGGGGGATGGATGTCAGGGGTTCAGGAGCAGAGGCAAGGGCAAGGGAGGAAACAGAGAGCGAGGGGGAGGAGGCAGAGGAAAAGATGAGTGATGACGACGACCCGAGATCTCCGAGTCTTTCCAGTGAATCAGAAGATTCACAGAAAGGAGCACCAGTGGCCAGGGCAAGGGGGGAGCCTAGGGGGACACCCCAGGGAGATAGAGCCAGAGGGGACTCAGAGGAGAGCAGTTGGAAATCGGGACCAGCGTCACCGCCAGAGAGCAGGGAAAAGGAAGAGAGCCAGGGATCAAGCGCTGGCAGCTCACAACAGGGGGGAGGGCATGAGTCAGGAGTGGCCACACCTCCATCGGGGAGCGAAGAAACGGTCAGACGGAAAGTGGAAAGTTGGGCGCGCGCGCCAAGTTCAAATGCACAGGGAAGTGACGCAGTAGGCAGCCCTGAAAGAGAGCCAGGTCCTAAAGCCCGGCGCAAGGAGACAGGAGAGTCCGGGGGGTCGGCGTCAGAAGAATCCAGGAAGGAAGAGACCCCGGGGGGCAGAGGGACCCAGAGGAGAACAGTCAGGCGGAAAAGGTGGAGCAGGGCTAGGATATTAAGTTGGTGCGCAAGGGGCGGAGACTCAGACGGGACTTCGCCGATCTAGCCATTAGACGTAGAATTGCACGCAGCAGCTTGAGAATGGAAAATGTAACTCAATAAAGACTTTTACTAAACGATCGCTGGCTAGCGTGATCCTCTGTGAGCTAGGATCTGGAAGCAGCTCTGACAGTAGCATATATATTTTAAATGAAAAGCTTATATTTGAGCTGTGCATGAACATGCACAATTCCACAGGTGTCCATTGAGAAATAGCATAGAAAAATTTATAGGACCATTCACTAGATTGGAATAAAATGGAGAATAACATTTCCATCTCACAGAGCCATTGTTAGGTCAAAGATGGGGTGAGGGAGGAAGGTGCGGGGAGTGGAGGAAGGGTGCCAAACCAGTTCTGCAGAAACCAAGCCACTCCTAGGGATATCAGTAGTAATACGGCACAGCAGGTGCACATGAGATGAAGGGTCATAGCAAAATGCCATAACTGTCTCAGTCTGAAAAATCTCAGAATAAAATGTCAGAAGTAGCAGTATCAACAGAAGCAGGGGTGAGCATCACATGCATCGCAAGGAGGTGAGAGGCGATAATACCAGCTTAAAAAAACAAACAAACAGAAAGCACTAATGTGAATGAGTCTCAGGGCTCTTCTTGTGGTTTCACGGAGGCTACCTGGAAAAAGCTCCACATGGCACTGTATGTAACGTGGGGAGAGTGGTTAGATACCATGATTGTCTTCCTCATGGGGAGAGGCTAAAGATTTCCAGACATTCCTGGTAATGACTGGAAGGGGCAATAATAGCATCAATCCATTTGGTGAACCACCACCTATGTTGGAGCAATGGACTGGAGCAATGGCTATCAGGATACTGCAGGCATTGCTGAATATGTCAGCTCGGCCCAGCAGGCCTTAAGTTGCTGACTAGTAAAACCTTGGTCTTTACCAGGACTTTTATTTTTAGAAAAGGAAATGACAATCGATCAAAGTATTCGCTGCCGCTATCTACATAAAGCATTTATTTCTCTTGTGTTTTACTGCTTTATTGTAAATTATTTTTTCGCACCACTTCCTTGATCAATTTTACTTAGAAAGGAGGGGGGTAAATATGATAAAGTATAACAAACAAACAAACAACCTTTAATCCTGCGTCGCTAAACCCCAAGGCCTTTCCTGAGAAAGCTTATTTTTGCTGCGGTGACGCTAGGCTGTTTCTGTAGCCCCTGAAGGGTTTGGCTGAAGTAAACAGCGTCTGAGTCACCAGAGTGTACCCCCCCCCTCTTGCTGCTAAAAATTACCTGGGGTGGGGAAGGAGGGAGGGAGGCAGACAGACCAACAGACAGTTCTGTCAAGCCATTTGGCAGCCTTTGGATGATCCCATTTAAATCAGCACGATTGAAGCTGGACGCGTGTGCAGCACGGCAGACTCCCTCCTCAATGCTGCCAAGGGCAGCTCTTTAATAACGCAGCTGCTTCTGTGTTTTTTCTTCTTCTCCTCTGTATCCCATTTCAATCCATCAAACCAAGGTGCCTGCCATAGCAAGCCCACCCAGAGGAACAGGGGAGAGGAGGACAACCCAGACTTGATGAGGAACTATCAACCAGACGTTGCGTCCCTCAGCTCCTGTCAACTCAAGTTCCGATGTTATATTGTGTTGCTGTAGGCATCTCTCAAGCTGGTAGCAGGGACAATGATAGAAGCAGGCCTGGGTTGGGGGGAGAGAACAAGGGATATACATCTTATATTGCTATACATCCTAAGACCAGAGTGTATATCCAATTGACCACTGTGCTGTGCAGATGAGGCCCTCCTGCAGATATCTTCTTATCAGGAAGTTCACTCTGCATGACCTAGGCATTGGGCCTTTAGTGTTGTAGAATTCTCTCCCCTGAATATTGGTCACCTTCCTCTCCCAACAAGCCTTTTAAGTACAGTGGTATTGTGGGTTAAGAACTTGATTCGTTCTGGAGGTCCATTCTTAACCTGAAACTGTTCTTAACCTGAAGCACCACTTTAGCTAATGGGGGCCTCCCACTGCCACTGCGACACACCATGCGATTTCTTTTCTCATCCTGAAGCAAAGTTCTTAACCCAAGGTACTATTTCTGGGTTAGTGGAGTCTGTAACCTGAAGCGTCTGTGACCTGACGTACCACTTTACAGATAATCTGCGTAGCTCAGTTGGTTAAAGCGTGGTGCTGATAACACCTGCATTGCAGGGGGTTTGGACTAGATGACCCTCACGGTCCCTTCCAACTATTCTATTCTATTCTATTCTATTCTATTCTATTCTATTCAGATCTTTCCCAGTACCTGGAATTGTTTATCGTCTCTGTGTTTGCCACCCTGGGATCTTTTTGGATATAAATTTAGAATAATAAGTAATAATAATAATAAATAGTGTTAATGGATAAGAGAGTTGCTGCCTCTCTCTCCTTCTGACAGATCCCCAGAGCATTTAAATACCTGCATAACAAACAGAAATGGAAAAGCAGCGGCAAGGAAAGCTTCATGTATTGAATCATTGTGTGTCACGAAGCTGTTAAAGTCACAGAAACCCAGAAAAAAAAGATGATACAACCCTATAAAGAATTACCTTTCGGAGGGGAGAGGGAGTCATACTCATTGAATGATGATGTGACAGAAACTTAGTGAGAAAGCTTCTGTTCTTGAGTTTGCCTCAGCTGACAGTTCAGGACTCAGGAGTATAAAAGGGGGTGGAAAGCCTGGGGCAGGGCTAGCCATCAGAGTAAGGCAGCTGCCTCAGGCAACAGAATCTGGGTGCCGTGAGCAGGCAGCAAATGCATTATTATTATTGTTGTATTTTTGTGCCAGGGGAGTGAAGGGAGGTGTTTGTGGGACTTTCTGCCTCTGCAGGGCAGCATACCTTGGCTGGCCTTGGATATTAATGGTTCTAGACTGGGAAGGGGGTTGGAGGGGCATTTGCTACTTTGCCTCAGGCAGCAAAATATATTGGGCTGGTCCTGGCCTGCAGAGTTGGCCTGACTCACAGATGATAGGAATACAATGTTCATCTGAAGTTAGACTTCTCTATGCATTTTAAGAACTTTAAGTAACTGCCTAGCCCTTATCTAAAACTGGACTCTTTTTGTATTTTTATATATATGAATCCTTTACAAATAATGATGTTACCTGTGATTTTTCATAACTTACAGAAGAACAGAGTTAGCGGTTTTGGAGCTCATAATTCTATCTCTACGTTTAAAACATTTTATTGGTTTTTTACTTCAGCTGATTGCCCAACTTAGAGGAGGAGAACAGGTGAAAAATGAAATAAATTAACCAATTAATTGCTTTTTAAAAACATGAATCTACTTCATTTTTCTTTCTAGCACATTTTTTAAATGTATAGATCAGATTGTGCAAATCTGCCTATGTGTTTCTAGCTCTATTGATGCATTAGCAGCTCATGCAATTGCCACCACCTGGGGCTGCATTATGTCCCCTATCAATCTTAATCGCCTGCTATTCATGCACCAAGGTGTGAAGTTGGGAGCCTGTTCTCTATGCATCGGCTTCCTGCATGATTTAGAACCCTGAACATACAGGATTCCAAATCATGTAGGGATGTTAGACACATTTCCCTTTAGTGCAGGGGTCAGCAACCTTTTTCAGCCATGGGCCAGTCCACCGTGCCTCAGACCATGTGGTGGGCCGGACTATTTTTTTTTGGGGGGGGGGAATGAACGAATTCCTATGCCCCACAAATAACCCAGAGATGCATTTTAAATAAAAGGACACATTCTACTTACGTAAAAACACACTGATTCCTGGACCATCCACGGGCTGTATTGAGAAGGTGATTGGTCTGCATCATTTTTATAAAACAGTGGAGGGGTAGTGTCATCGGGGCACAACTTCTCTATGGAAGAAGCTGTTTCTTTTATAGTCATGAGACATATTTGGCATGATGTGGAGTCTCTGTTTTCTAGAGCATTGATCTTCAGTTGTGGGTTGGACCCAATATTGCATCCCAAGGTGTTTTAATGTGGGACATATCAGCAGTGCTACCACCAGACAAATATATGGCATTAAATAAATGATTCCGCAAATGCATGTCTGGGTTATAGGTGAGCCTGAAAAAGTAGAAGACTACAGTTCTAGAGTATGAGTTACAGCACAGTATTCCTCACTTGAGTTTGAGGGGCCTTACCAGTGGAATCAATCTTATACTCAGCTGAGCAGGAGATTGAGGCCAAAACATTGATGGTATTGGAGATGAGTGCATAGGGAAGCAATGACAGGGGTGGGGACAGAGGAACGTCTGTGGCTCAGTGGTAGAGCATCTGCTTTGCATACAGAAGGCCCCAGGTTCACTCTCTGGCATTTTCAGGTAGGGCTGAGAGAGATTTCTGTCTAAAATCTTGGGAGAGCCACTTTTGGTCCATGTAGATGATGCTATGCTAGATGGACCAGTGGCCTGAGTCAGTAAAAGCCATCTTCATTTGCTCCTATAATAATTGTGTGAGGGAAGGACTGCAGGAGGGCAACTGATAATATTGAAAACAATTTGTTAATATTCGACTTGTAACTCTTTGTAGAACCCTGCTGTGACTCTTTTTCTTTGAGCCTATGATAAATGTACTGTCAACAGAGGCTAGTTGCCTTGAATATTGCCATGGGAACCAGAGAGCAGAGAAGGTTGTAGTCGGTGCTTACTTCCTAAAAGGGAGATGCTGACAAGACTGGCCCTGCTAGCCCAAGAAGCACAACAGTTTTCAAGAAGTTTTATACACATTTCCTGTGCAGAGAAATCTGATGAATGAAATCAAGTAGGAAGTAAGTCAGCAAGTAGAAATGGCGCCATGGAATTTGGTGCAGTTAAAAGAGAGTAGTTGCGTTTGGGGCCTCCTTTTTTGAGAACGCAATTTGAAGTGTAGGCTCAAGATTTCGTGGGAACTGTGGGGTTCGCTGCCGCAGGATGTACTGACGGACACCAACCAGGCTGGTTTTAATGGGGAGTTATACAAATTCATGGAGGGTCATAAGGCTATCAATGGTTAGTAGCCATCACCAGCTGTTACTAGCTAGTAGCCACTGATGCAGAGGTATTTCTCTAGGTACCACTTCCTGGGAATCACAAGCAGGGGAGAGTGTGCTGTGCTCAGGTGAAGCTTGTGGGACTCTCACCTGCAGTTGGTTGACCACACTGAGAGCAGGATGCTGGACTAGATGGGGCTTGGTCTGATCCAGCAGAGCTCTTCTTTTTTTTTCTTATGAGTTTTATCAGCAGCAGAACTGAAAAGCAAAATCCAAGTTCCCATTCTGTTATATGCTGACTTTGCTCTTATTTATTTATTTATTTGAGGTATTTCTTAACTGCCCTTTGTAATATTTGTCCCAGAGTGGCTTACAGTGCCATTTAAAACAAAGCTGTAATAAGCTGTACTAGAAGCCAATTAATTGTAATAAATAGTACAGTGAGCACAATACACACATTAAAATAGCAACTACCAACAGCAAAGGCAAACTTCAGTGCTAATGTCATAAAATATGGCATCCTCCCAACAGGGTTTTTAATGTGCAAGCCATTAAAATGTCTGAGAGAATTAAAAAAGAAGAAGAAGTCTTAACCTCATGTTAAGGCGCCAGGGAAGTCTCTGTGTTGGGAGAGAGTGCAAGACACTGTGTCATCTCCACCATTGATTTAAATGGGCTCCATTATCTAGATTACTTACTGCCAGTGTTGAATTTAGGGCAGTGTGGGTGGTTCCTTTGCACAGGGTGCCAAGCTGAGGGGGCACAAAATTGAGATCCATTTGGGGGCACCAAATTTTGGCCCCGCACAGGGCACCATATTATGAAAGATTACCCATGTCTGCCCTAATTGCTCCACAATCTGTTACTGCAGGGGTGTGCTAGGTGCATTCTGGGTTACAGTCCCAAGCATCTGCAGTCAATCAGGGCCAGCACCCTCCTGCAACGTGTTGGGGTTTTGTGGCAGTGAGTCATACAGCTAACACATTTATATGTAAAGTGTCCTCTGAAGAGAGAAAGCTTGAAGTCGTTATAGAAGATAAAAGGTAAAGGGGACCCCTAACCATTAGGTCCAGTCGTGACCGACTCTGGGATTGTGGCACTCATCTCGCTCTATGGGCCGAGGGAGCCGGCGTACAGCTTCCAGGTCATGTGGCCAGCATGACTAAGCCACTTCTGGCGAACCAGAGCAGTGCACGGAAGCACCGTTTACCTTCCCGCCGGAGCAGTACCCATTTATCTACTTGTACTTTGACGTGCTTTTGAATTGCTAGGTTGGCAGGAGTTATAGAAGATATGTATTAGGAAATTATTGTATTTACATGTATTATGCTAAAGTGTTTTTTTGTTTTGTTTTGTTGATTGTTTTGTTGTTGCTGGAGCTAATAAAGCAAAATTTTAAAAAAGAGAGAAAGTTTGAATACTTCTTAGATAACTCAGGACAGATAACTTCAGGACAGATCCTGAAGCTGAGGCTCTAATACTTTGGCCACCTCATGAGAAGAGAAGACTCCTTGGAAAAGACCCTGATGTTGGGAAAGATGGAGGGCACAAGGAGAAGAGGACGACAGAGGACGAGATGGTGGTATAGTGTTCTCGAAGCTACAAACATGAGTCTGACCAAACTGTGGGGGGCAGTGGAAGGAGTGCCTGGCGTGCTCTGGTCCATGGGGTCACGAAGAGTCGGACACGACTAAACGACTAAACAGCAACAACAAAACTCATAGGCAGGAATGTGTAATTCCAGAGTCACCAACAAGGCACTTCACACCCTTGGACACCACAGTGCCCTTTAGGTGAGGAGTGGTGTCTGCTTTGTTCTGTTTTATTAGTTTCAGGGTATGAGCAACTGTTTATCCCTATAAGTTAATGGGGGGGGCGTTTCTGAGCATCACCAGTTTCTCTCATGTGAAATTGGTATTTTCGTACATTGTTCTGAGGTGCTGAGATTTGACTGGAACGGAGCCTTGTACTTTCTAAGACCACGTTCACATCATCCCGCTTTAAACAATCCCCTTCGAAGAGGGATTGGTTGTTGAACCACTCTGATAATTTTTTAAAAAATAATTTTTATTAAGTTTTCCATATTTAATTACATTTCATTGCACAAATCTATAACATAAAGCTTTGCTCAAACAGAGCACCGACTTCCTTCCCTCCTTCTTTCTGACTTCCAAACATCTATTAATAATTTTTTGCATTTCTATGGCCACTTTTTTACTTTAAATCATCTTCTTTTTTATAAAAAATTACCTCCTTATATGTAAATTGGTTCCTTGTTTTCACATTACAAAGCATTTAAATTCAAACCTACAAACATTTTCAAATGGTTACAATTTTCTTTCATATAAAATATAAATTTGGCCCAGTCCTTCCGAAACAGTTCGTCTCACCAATTCTGGATCTTCCCCATCAGCTTTGCTATCTCTACGTACTCCACCACCTTTATCTGCCAACCTTCCAATGTAGGAAGTTCCTGCTGCTTCCATTTCTGGACCAGTTCTGAGTATTTCTGAGTATTCTCATAGCTGTTGTGGCATACATAAACAAATTCACATCGTTTTTCTGAATTTCCTCACCAATTAACCCTAACAAAAATGCCTCTGGTTTTTTATTGAAATTATATTTAAAACCCTTTTTCAACTCATTGTATATTATATTCCAGAATTCTTTTACCTTTGCGCAAGTCCACCACATAGGAAGGAAATTCCACTCTTTCTCCTTACATTTCCAACAATTTTTATCTTGGTTTCTATACATTTTGGCTAATTTAGTCGGTGTAAGGGACGCGGGTGGCACTATGGGTTAAACCACAGAGCCTAAGACTTGCCGATCAGAATGCCGGCGGTTCGAATCCCCGTGATGGGGTGAGCTCCCATTGCTCGGCCCTAGCTCCTGCCAACCTAGCAGTTCGAAAGCACGTCAAAGTGCAAGTAGATAAATAGGTACCGCTCCGGCGGGAAGGTAAACGGCATTTCCGTGCGCTGCTCTGGTTCGCCAGAAGCGGCTTAGTCATGCTGGCCACATGACCTGGAAGCTGTACACCGGCTCCCTCGGCCAATAAAGCGAGATGAGCGCCGCAACCCCAGAGTCGGCCACGACAGGACCTAATGGTCATGGGTCCCTTTACCTTTAATGTACCAGCGATACATTATCTTCATTAAGTTCTCTTTAAGAGAACACACACAGTAAATTTGATTGTTTTTGTCCACAATTTTCCCCACCTTTCAAAGTCAATATTATGTCCCAAATCCTGGGCCCATCTAATCATAACACTTTTTAGCTCTTCATCCTTTGTATTCCACTCTAATAGTATCTTATACATTTTTGACAGTATTTTTCTTTTGCTGCTCAGCAATTCTGTCTCAATTTTTGATTTAGTACTTCCAAATCCATTCCTTTTATAATCCTCTCTAAAACATATTGCAATTGGTGATACTGCAACCAGTCAGTTAGTTTTCCTCTGAACTCTTCAAATGATTTCAACTTTAATTTGCCATCCACTTCTTCCAACAAATCTCTATATGTTGCCCATTCATTTCCCATGTTTTTCTTTTTTACTGCCAATCCTCCAGTGGTGAAAGCCACCATGGGATTTTGCATTCTAACAATACTTTGTGTCTATTCCATACCTCAAATAATGATTTTCTAATTGTAGCTCTGTTAGGGGAGCCACTGCCAGCGCCCTTAACGAACTACAGCTCCCAGAATTCTTTGGGGGAAGCCACGAGTGCTTAAAGTGTGCCATAGTGCTTTAAATGTATGTTGTGAATGTGGCCTTAGACAGCACTTCTCCACAAATCATTGGGTAGGACAGGATTTTACTGGAAGACTTCTTATTCTGTTTCCCCAACTTCTAGCCTCTTAATAGCTGTGGTGCCAGTCTAAAAGATAGTAATGGCTCCCAGTGATTGCTCCATAAATAGATTTACAATATTTAAGCCAGAAAATATTTGTCTATCGTCAGTTATGACTGTATGAAAAGCTACATAAGTTGTGACCTTTCACAGCACGTTTTAATAGCTCTTGCCCAGTTGCACTTGGGGGATTTATTTGCTACATCACTCTCATTTTTATGGCTCCATTTATCTCTGCAGCTCTTTTTGCCAAGCATATCCAGGAAACCTTCCCTGTGCTCTGGTGCCTGCAGGAGTCAGACATGAGAAAATTAGCAAATATTCTAGTAAAGGAAGTGGGGACAAAGGAATCTGAGAACCCCATAATCTAGGAATAATAGCTTTGTAACCAATTTACTGGATGGATGGATGGATGGGATGTTAAGGAAGGGTAGTACCTCTGGTGTGTGACACGTTATGCACCTTCTGGGGGAATTTCTCCACCTTTGGTCCCTACCCTGCACCCAGTTCCCACCAGTGGCTACCAGGTGAGGGTAGCCAATGGGTGTCAGACCCTCGGTGAGTTAGATACTTCCCCCTGCATGCGAAGACAGGCTCTGGCATATGAGATCAATAGTGGGTCCAATGGTCAAAAAGGCAGTTTCAGCATATGCTGAAGTGAGGGGCAGACGGGAAAGTAGTCAATCTAGGAGAATGAGAACCCTGATCCTAAACCTCCACTGCCTTGTGGGATATATTTTGGAGAAGAAAATATTTAGGAGCAAACCCTACACATATCCAGAGTGTGGTGTCTAAGATGGTTGAATGGCACCTTGCATGCCTTCTTCCGGCAACTTCTGCAGCCAAGCTGGTGCCAAATATATTGCTTTCCTTTCCTTTGGATATCATCATCATCATTTGTATACCTGTAGATTTCAGGGCAGTTCACAACATAAAATTACCACACACACACACTATCAATATACAAACAAAAACAAACGAATAACCCCCCCTTCCACATTTAAAAGGGCATCAGAAGTCAACCATCCAAAGGCCTGGATGGCACCTAAAGATATATAATGAAGGCCCCAGCTGAATCTCCCTGTATTTCACAAACAAGGAGCCACTGCAGAAAATACCCACTCTCATGTTGCCAC
Organism: Podarcis vaucheri; assembly: GCF_965113315.1. Lineage (NCBI taxonomy): Eukaryota > Metazoa > Chordata > Lepidosauria > Squamata > Lacertidae > Podarcis > Podarcis vaucheri. The sequence continues at coordinate 64,023,752 of NC_138764.1, read as the reverse complement.
CCTCCGGACCTCCCATGAAGCAGGCACACAAAGATGGGCCTCAGAGGATGACCACAGGGTCCAGGCAGGTTCATATTGAGAGAGGTGGTCCTTGAGGTATTGAGGTCCTGAGCGAGGCCAAGAGGGGGTAGTTGTCTGGGCAACCCAGGATCTCCATACACACTGCCCAAGTTTGCACCCCAAGGAGCTCACTTTGTTGCTGCTAATGCATCAGCTTGATTTGACTCCTAGAGGTGCACTTCATTGTCTTTAGACAATGCCCCTACGGGAAATTGGTTTTGGTCTTTTATTTAATTGTTTTATTTTATATTGTGTTTGTGATGAAGCCTGACACTTGATGGACTCAGAATGCAAGTGACAGGCAGAATGTTCTGGTGTTCAAGCAATTTATCTGTTTGCAAAAGAGAAAGTTGTCACTTAGGCTGGGGGTGCTGTTGCTATCAGACATCCCAGGAGGTATGGAAGAGAAGGGACAGAGAGCCCAGTGTACTCTTCTCCTCTTGTGAGCTTGGGACTGTTTATTTAATGGGCAATATGGCTTTTCATCTGTGCAGTATATGCATCATCTAGTTTTCACTTGTGTACTTTGAGAAAGTTCTGTGACAAGACACTCTCCAGATGCCTGAACTCCCCACCCCCATGAGACACTTTGGCAGGTGAAGGCAAAAAATAACAACAATATATGTAGCCATATTTTGTTTTATATACTAACTGCCCCTGAAAGACACTTAGTGCTATATTTTCATGCTGTTGTGCCCCTACTTTTCTTTTTTGCAATGCCCAGTGCTTAGAATTTTTTCTCTGATTATAGTGTAATCTCATTGTTAAATTATACCTGCTTGACAAGACAAGATTGTTTCAGTACAAATTAAGGAGAGGTTATAAATATCTTTAAATAGATAAATACTGCTCCTACTTTCAACTGCACTAGAAGTGCTATACCTGTGGAAAACATGTATGCTGGCATATGAACATTCTTGTGCCAGTGTGATGTGATATTGTCAGTTAAAGGGGCAAAAAGCAGGTGGTGCAATGAACTGGAAACTTTGCTTATGAGAAATCCCATGTTTGCAACAGGATTGTTACCACTCCACGTGATGGCATCACATTACATCTGCAAGAAGAACAAGAAAATAATTTTTTCCTTTATTTGCTTGCTTTTATGACTTGAACCGACTGAATCTTGTTTCTTCAAGATGGCCTCCTCTCTCCTTTTCCACTGTTAGTTCCTAATAGCTTAACGCTAAGCATCATTCGTCTATTTTTTGCTTAGCAGAAATATGATTCTGGACTGCATGTCAATAAATCACCAAAGACACATTGAAATTAAAGTCATTATTTTGATAAATTGCTTTTTATTTCTCTTTCTAACAAGAAATCCTGAGAAGGCAGCTGTGGGAGGGTCAGTGGGAAGTATGTGGGTTTTCCTGTCTCTAGAAAGATAGCTGGAGGGATACATTTATCACATGGTGGACATTTTAAATGGATGGGGGGGGGGGATAAATGTTACTTCAAACTTCCTTGCCAAATCACCATAATTGGAGAACCCTAGTGAAATAATCCCTTCTGATTAGATGCTAGACCTGTCAGTCATAAAACAGCTCCCTTTCCCTTCTTTCCCCACACTTGTATGGCAAGCTTGGGGAGAAAGGTTTCAATTTTTGCAGTCTGTAGCATTTCTTTTTAAACAACGGGAGCTCCAAAGCTTACAAGCGCTTTTAAGGTTCAGGGGACTTTGGAGAGATATTGCTCCAGCTCATACAAGCCTCAAATCTATCTGAAGTGACCTCAACTTGGTTCTTGATTTAGGATCTGTCTAAATCTTTTGCACACCCCTAATTTTCCGCACTTTTCATTCGATCCGCTGAGCACATCCTATGTGCCTCTTACTAAACTCTTGTTGAGGCAGAATCTCATAGGTAAGAAGGATTAGTGATCTGATTTCTTACCCACAAACCTGAAACGCACCATGGGGAGCCTTTTCATTCGCTTCAGAATGACTTGGATCATGGGCTAGCATAATGACTTTAAGATCTGGCCCAATGCTCTGAGTAGGGAGGTTTAATTAATTAAGTATCAATTATCCCAGTCACAGGGCATTTCCTGGGGATTAATGACTGACTGGGAGGACTTTAATGACTTAGATGCATCCAAAGACCCCATTAACCCACACTAATCACAAATCATTGGAACACACCCCATGCCAAGGTTGTTGCTACTATTTTAAGTTGCACTTTTATATTTATACAAAGTGGCTTGAATGGGTTTTCTCATAAGGGGGTGATGCAATTCTGATCTTTATGTGCAGCACAGGCCTTTGATGAATAGTGCAAGAAACTACTCATAATCTCTGTCTGGCTTGTGCAAGAAACTACTCATAATCTCTGTCTGGAATGTGAAGCACCATCCCAGAAGCCTTTAGTGGTTAGCAGCCTTTGCCAGTTTCCTGGAAGTGAATAAGGGGATTTAAACAGTGGAACGTATTGGCTCATGCCTAAATAAGAGAGCTAGGCATTGATACCCCGTTTTAGTTCATCCATCCATTCATTAGTTTGCTGGTTCTGAAATGGCAATGAAAACCTGCCTATAAGTTACAGGAATATTATGCTAGCAGTGCATTTGGGGAAGGTGCAACAAAAAGGCTAACAGTGGGCTTCACTTCTAGGGCATAAGACTTTACTAGTAGATCTCAAAGCAAGCAAGTCAATAAGTCTACAAGGAGGCTCACTTGTAAGTCCACTGCAAGTAGAGACAGTGTGGTAGAGTGGAAGTTGTGGTATAGTGGGGCGCGGGTGGTGCTGTGGTCAAAACCTCTGAACCTTCTTGGGCTTGCCAATTGGAAGGTCAGCTGTTCGAATCCCCGCAACAGGGTGAGCTCCCGTTGCTCTGTCCCAGCTCCTGCCAACCTAGCAGTTTGAAAGCATACCAGTGCAAGTAGATAAACAGATACCGCTGTGGCGGGAAGATAAACAATGTTTCTGTGTGCTCTAGTTTCCATCATGGTGTACCGTTGCACCAGAAGCGGTTTAGTCATGCTGGCCACATCACCTGGAAAGCTGTCTGTGGACAGAAGCCAGCTCCCTTGGCCTGAAAGCAAGATGAGCACCGCAACCTTATACAGTGGTACCTTGGGTTACAGACACTTCAGGTTACAGACGCTTGAGGTTATAGACTCCGCTAATCCAGAAATAGTACCTCGGGTTAAGAACTTTGCTTCAGGATGAGAACAGAAATCGTGCTCTGGTGGCGGGGCGGCAGCAGGAGGCCCCATTAGCTAAAGTGGTGCTTCAGATTAAGAACAGTTTCAGGTTAAAAATGGACCTCCGGAACGAATTAAGGTACCACTGTAGTCAAGTTTGACTAGACTTAACCATCTAGGGGTCCTTTATCTATTACTTCTTTTTTTTAGTGGAAGTTGCCATTTTTTGCACCATACTGACTTCCCCACTGCCCTGCTGCTCTCCCTCCACAACAACTCAGCTATTGGGAGGTCAGGTGAGCACCACTGCCCCATCACAGTGCCGGACAAATGCCTAGGTGACCATGGTTCAAATACCCACTCAGCCATAATTCTACTGGCTGATCTTGGGCTACTCAGAATCTCTCAGCCATACTTATCATACAGGATTGTTGTGAGGATGAAATGGAGAAGGGGAGGTGCATATACCACCTTGAGTTCCATGAAGCAGTTTTTGCCCTGATCTGCAGTCCAGAGCTCCTTATGTACCTACCTCCATCCCTGCTACTTGGTGGAAGCTCTTCCTTGTTCGCCGCATGGTAATGATGAACTGTGAGCAGCTGGACCATCTGCTCCTGCTCAGCGGCTGCTGCTTCTTGGTATCAGCCAGCCAAATAGCATGCACTCCTGTATGGAACACAGCTGGCGACTGCATCACAAATCTTGAAAATTATGTCCCAGTTATTATTGCAACCTTAAACCACCGCTGGCATTTTATGCAGCAACATCACATTGTTGATTAACGTGCAGTTTGTAATCCACCGTAGCCCCCTAAATCTTTCCTGCAAGTCCTGCAGCCCACTAACCTCCATTTTATAGCTGAACATTTTGTCCTTTCCTGTGTGGGGAGCTTTGCTTGTGCCTCGTTGCATGTCATTGTTTTGCCTACTGTCTTCTTGGATTTCCAGTGAACGGAGATCATTTCGTATGTTTAGCTCACCCTCCAGTGTTTCCCGCCTTTCCCAATTTTGTACAATTCTCCAATCTGATAAATACTCAATCTATTATTTCATTTAAGTCATTCATGAAAATCCTTAACAGCACTGGACTAAATAATGACTTCTGTGTAGATAACACATACGGTAAGTACTGCTTTCCAAACCTAAGTTTGTCATCAAATTGCTCAGTCACATAATGAAGCATTCTTCTCGTTTCTAGAAGTCAGCATATTAAAGTCTTTCATGGGGGGGGGGGGGTTCATACTGAATTAGAATAAAGTTTCTGTTCTAATACCAGCAAGAATCTTGGTCTAGCATCCACCCCCTCCAACTGTCTATGCTTTAATCCAAAAATTTGGTTGTGTGACTTGCCTTTAATAAAGCCACATTGATTCTTTCCCTTCTTCAATAATATTGGTGTTTTCTCTAAGACAGCTTTTAAATGTGGTGTGTGTGCTGGCCACCTGTTACTTAGCTGCCATCTTTAGGTTAGGGGCAAATGTCACTGTAGGGATAGACAGAGACATTCCACCATTGTTTCAGAACTATCCAATAGGAATGTGACTGGTTCACACAAATCATATCATTGTATACTTCCCTGAGCAACACTCAGAGCAGAGAACTCCAGAGCTGAACATTTTATAGAAGCTGAGCTGCCCTTCAGAGATGATTCTGCTTTGCCAAGGCCTGTTCTATAGTAAGCATTGTATCAGAACCAGAGAGAAGGTGCAACCACAATGAAAGAGCATGCCCAACTGCGAGCCTTGAGGAATAGGTTTTATGTACAAAAAAACCCCTTCATTCTCTATTAGAAGAAAACAGGCACATTCCCATCTAAACTGTAACGGAGCTGCTTTCAGCAACATGTTTCCAAGCAACTGTGCAAACACTGAGCATGTTCCCTGCTTATGAGATTAAAACCTAATCAATTGCGAAAGAATAACACTGCCTGCTAAATTTCATCTAGAGTTAGATTGGATTGTCAGCTGGAATCAGGTCCCAATTATCAGATGTGGAAAGATGATCTAAGGTCTGTTCCACCAGCAGGCAATTCACCTATCGTTTTCTTTCCCCTTTCATCCCTCACTGTCCTCAAACTAAGGACTCAGATTGGTAAAGAAAAAGAGTTTATATGTGTTATATGTGCTGTATAGAACATTGTGCTACAAGGTGGCGATGTGGAGTCCTGTTTTTCTCTACCTGTTTTCCCTGCTTAAATTTACAATGTTTTAAACTGAAATGCTTATTTTATGTGTCTAGATCCAGGCTAAGTATGCTTCCATAAAACATGTACTTCTTTCCTATCTGCTCAATAAATTCCAGTAAATGTTGCATTTGTCCAATTGCATCCATGCAACGCAACCCACAATAAATTTGTGGAAATATGGCAATTTGTCCATTTTCAGTATCCCCTCTCTTTCAGACTTTTCTGTTGTGACCACCCACATTTTATATGGTGAAGAGTGCTTATGAAGTTTGGCAGTTTTTAGAACAGCTGAATAGTTATTTAAAGAAAAGATGCAACTTTGCCTGCCTTATAGCAAACAACTGCCCTTGGTGTCAGCAGTGGAGATGAGCTTGTGAATATTGCATTGAGAACACTGGGCTGAAACTTCAGGCCCTTGACTGCTAATCTGTTCACCCCCATCATTCAGCCCGGGCACTGAGGTCCAGTGCTGAGGGCCTTCTGGTGGTTCCCTCACTGCGAGAAGCGAAGTTACAGGGAACCAGGCAGAGGGCCTTCTCGGTAGTGGTGCCCTCCCTGTGGAAAGCCTTCCCATCAGATGTCCAGGAAATAAACAACTATCTGACTTTTAGAAGACATCTGAAGTCAGCCCTGTTTAGGGAAGTTTTTAATGTCTGATGTTTCATTGTATTTTTAATATTTTGTTGGAAGCTGCCGAGTGGCTAGGGAAAAATAGCCAGTATAATAATAAATTCTTATTCTTATAAGCAACCAAAAACTTGAAACTCCAGGACAGAAGAAGAAAAGGGAATTGTGTACAAGCACCTGATATACCATACTTGATGATGTAATCCTTCTTAGCATGATAAAAGAGGGGTTAAAAGAGGCATCCCATCCCCACCCAGACACTTATCAAAGACATTGTCACACAGCCAGCTATTTCGTACCAATAACTATTCCACTAATTGATGCCAAGAAACATCATGTAGGGAGACACCTACTGCATAACAATATCAGACTTATCCCATCTCCAGCTTTCACCTGGGACAAATATAAAAATCTCATGTAAAAAACTCAGCTCCAATTACAAGAGCTTTGAGCACTCAAAATATTGTCCTCATAAATTGCTTAAGGTCGCACTGCTGGCTGGAATGAAGAAGTGAGAACTGGGCCCAGCCCTACCTCAGAAAATATCAGGGCTATGAAGGAAATAATAATAATAATAATAATAATAATAATAATAATAATAATAATAATAATAATAATTTATTTGTACCCCGCCCATCTGGCTGGGTTTCCCCAGCCACTCTGGGCGGCTTCCAACAAAGATGAAAGATACACTAAAATGTCACATATTAAAAACTTCCCTGAACAGAAAGGGAAAAACCCACTTTATGAACTGTTTAAAAGAAAAAGGCTTTTTGCTGTCCAAAATATTCCTCCTCAAGTAGCTGCGCCATCCACGCTGTGCTAGCTCAGTCCTAGCCCCAAGAAACGCCTGCATCTGCTCTTGCTTAAAAACACGCTAATTCAAACCTGCTATTTTGCTGAGGCAGGGAGGCAGGAGATATATATAAAGTGGGCCCAGCTTCCTTAGGAGAGTTCATTACTCTGCTTCTTCGTGGTATGGAAACTTTTGCTTCAGTTAGCCCTTGTGACTGGAAAAAAAGCCAGTTAATCACAGCAGAACAACCAGAGCTTTTAAAAAAGGGTTATTAAGAGGGCATTTTGCAAGGACAGCTGGAGGGAGTGTCGCTGAACGTGGCTGCTTGTGAAATCTTTCTTTCCTTCTTTCTTTCCTCAGCATCTGAGACCATTATGAAGAATGGGCTTTGGGAGGAATTTCTATTAATCCCAGGCTACCTCAAAGGATGTGTGCAGAATTGCCTCTCTCTCTCTCTCTCTCTCTCTCTCTCTGTGTGTGTGTGTGTGTGTGTGTGTGAGAGAGAGAGAGAGAGAGAGAGAGAGAGAGAGAGAGAGAGAATGGAGTACAGACTAAATGCAAATCTGTCAGAGACAAACAGCTCTGTGGACATGGGTGAGCAGTGAAGAAGTACAGCAAAGGTCATCTTTTTTGCAAAGGTCTGATCGAAGCTTATTTTCTTTCAAAAAAGAAAGGAAAGGAAAGGAAAACATTTCTTTTTCACAGGAGGAGGTTCATGTGTATGTTTCCATCTAACAGTCATCAGTGAACAAGTCTGCAGCTTAAAAAAACCCATGCACAAACACACATACAGAAACACCTATATTCACTGCACATCTGATGAAGTGGACTCTAGGCCACAGAAGCTTATGTCATAATAAACGTGTTAGGCTTGAAGGTGCCATGATTCTTTGTTGTTTTTCTTGAGATGGAGCAACATGACCACCCCTCTGGAAAATATATATAGAGAGATATCTAGCTATCATTATAGAGATGGGGTTCATCTTGATGTCACCTTGTGTCCTCTCCAAGCCGGTGGCTTTATGTCTGGAAGATGGGATTCTGTAGAAAGAGAGTCTTTGTTCAACCAATGGCTCTAGCCAAATCTGCAATGTGTTATTTGCATGACTAAAGAGTACAGGTGACAGGCTAAAAGGGGCTAAAAGGCAGTCCTCCCCCTGGTTGGAAGAGATGCCATTGGTGATTGTAAGAGAATAATAGACCTTATCTGGAGCTGGAAAGACACAGAGGTCTGATTTGCCCTCTCTGCTGAATCGAAAGCTATGGCTTGACACCTGTTGTAGTGCTAATCCTGTGAGTGCTTCCATCTTATGCTCTGCCTGTATTTATGTGCAATTAAAACCATATATCATAAAGACTCCATGAAGCTAAGGACTGCAGGAACCAAGACTGGTGGTGTGCAACAAGATGTTGAGTGGAAAGCTCAGATGAAACAGAAGCATAGCCGAAGGCAGAATTCAGAACCATGAGAGAAAAAGTGAGTTAGGAAGCAGAAAAGATCATTAACCCAGCCCAGACTGTCCTGCTTTACTGTGGAATAAACCCCTGCTATGTAGGAACTGCTAACAAAGCTTGTCTTGTCTTCTTTAACCAGGATGCTAGTATTAATATGTATTAATATGGAACTTGATGATGTGGATCTGCCCTCCAGAAGCCCAAGACCCAGTGAACTTCATGACTCTAGTCCTTGATAGGCCCACTGCTTGACTTAGATCCCACTTTTTAAAAAAAAACAACCCAAAAAACCCCCAACCAAACCACATTGCCACACCCTAAGCAGTGTCAGCTGACTGGGTCTAACTGCCATTTTAATTTCCCATAATTCACCAAGAGCTGCTGCATCAGGGGAAATTAAAATGGCAGACCCAGGTGTGTGCCCTCGTGCACTGTTGCACACCCACTGGGGCCTACCAATGGAGGAGAAGGCTCACCAGAGGGCACTTTGTCCAATGCCCCCTGAAACCTTGACTCAGTCCTGCTTTTACCCTACATGGGTTCAGCTCATGCATGCAAACCTCTGTGAGGATGGGCCAGATAAATTCGTGAAGTTTGAGCACACGGCCAGAAAGTGTCAACCCACTCCTTACTCCCCCTTAGAGTTAACCCCAGATTAACTCTTCTGATAACAGGACTTAAGCCTTTTTAACAACCCTTTACATATTTTCAAAATGCAACTGAGGAAAATGTAATACCAGAGGCACACAGCCCTCTGCCTTATTGGTCTTTTCTTTGACTTTCTTGATGTCCATAGGGAATTCTTTCTTCTAACCACTGAAATATTTCCCCTCTTAATTCTTTTGTGGAAGGCTTGGTTCAGAAAACTAGGCAATGGGTACATCAGGGATTTTCGGCTCGTGTATTTTTTCTGTGTGGGGATGACTGCACTTTACTCACCATTCGCTTGTGCATTCTAGCCTAGAATGTCAGCCTTGAAGCATCTAGCCCCTTTTGTGAGCTCAGAAAGGAGCTGCCCATAAATTATATAAGATATTTTGTTTTGGATGATTTTCTATACCTACTCCCTGTGGCATCGAGGCCCACACCCTAATGAATGATATAATAATAGTTTATGGTTCAGCTTCAAAATGTTGTTTTTTTCCCCTCCAGGCTGAGCTTAAAGGAACGTGCCTGCCAAGCAATTGCATGAACCTTCTTCTAAGGCTGGAGCATCCTTCCTTTCTGTCCTTCAGACAAGGCTTTCAAAAACAAAATAAATGTGTCGGCCTTAAAGGTCACTGTAGTTTCCTCTCCCCTCCCCCTCCAGAAGACAGAGCCCCAGCTGTGAGAATAAATGTGCATATCATTCAGAGGCCATTGTCTGCATGCAGATCAGGTGATGGTATTCATGGTCAATGGCCTTTTGCAATCACAAACAGTACCCACAGGCTCTGGTTTTTGTTTTTTGGTGCCAAAGCCTGGGACTCTGGTTTTGTTTTGTTTTTTAAATTCACAGTCATGCCAAGAGGTTGCAAATAATATAGGGGGCATATCCTGACTCTAGGGACACGGGTGGCGCTGTGGATTAAACCACAGAGCCTAGGACTTGCCGATCAGAAGGTTGGTGGTTCGAATCCCCATGACGGGGTGAGCTCCCGTTGCTTGGTCCCTGCTCCTGCCAACCTAGCAGTTCAAAAGCACGTCAAAGTGCAAGTAGATAAATAGGTACCAACAAGCGGGAAGGTAAATGGTGTTTTCGTGCGCTGCTCTGGTTCGCCAGAAGCAGCTTTGTCATACTGGCCACATGACCCGGAAGCTGTACGCCGGCTCCCTTGGCCAATAAAGCGAGATGAGTGCCGCAACCCCAGAGTCGGCCACGACTGGACCTAATGGTCATGGGTCCCTTTATCTTTACCTTTATCCTGACTTTACAGCTTGCTCAAGACCAAACAACAAGTAGCAACTTTTGAAAACGGTCTTGAATTTTTCAGACTCGAATGTAAAATCCGAAGTATAAAGATAAGCATCCCCAAAGATACTGGGGTTTTTTTGACACAGAGTGGGCTTATTTCCTCCCTCCAGAATGATTGCTTTATCTCATGCAAGATAGTCATAAGATTCTTCCTTCTTCCTTGGAAGTGACTATGTAAAATCCCCACCCCCCTTTTTGGGGATGGATGCTCACAGGATGTTCTTTCTAGCGCTGGAGAGTAGAGAGGAAAGAATATATCCTTGGGGGGGGGGGATTAAGCAAAAGATTTATTTGAACAGTGGGCCACTGCTACAGAGCAAGGAATATGTTTGCATATTACAAGCATTTTATGCACACACATTCTGCAGAGCCATTGTATCTCATCACCAGTGATGTCACAGTCAATTTTCAAAGGATACCTAGGAAGCTGCCTTCTGTCGGGTCAGGCAAATGTCCATCTCTAACCCTGTTGACTTGCAATAGCTCTCCCAGGTCCTAGAGGCAGAGGTCCTTCCCACCACCTGCTCCTTGTTTCTTTTTTAAAAATGGCGATGTCAGGGATTGAACTAAGTAAATTCTGAATGCAAAGCATTGCTCTATCATTAAGCTGTGGTCCCTCTCTAGTTGCACAAAACACCTCTGTGTACACATGTAGCCTCCTCTGAAATACATAGAGGTCATTTCCCTACAGTACAGAGAGGTTTGCAACTGTATATACCTCTGCACGATGACATCATCCACAGCTGCAGCTCCTAGCCAAGTTTTCTGTACACACAGGTATGCATGTTTTCAGACTAGTGTGCAATGGTGTTGTCTATTCCCATCCCTTCAAATAATGTTTCCAATAACAATACCCCCCCCTTTAAAGATATTTTTCAGGTTTTCAGAAGAAGTGGTCAGAAACTGGTATGTTGATATACTGATATACAGAGGATTTAAACCGGTATACATAGGCAGCTGAGTTACTGTCCTGCTTCCTATTTTTATTCCTAGGCAAGGTAAACATGGGAAGGTTACAGTCTGTCCTAAGAAGCAGGTGACTGGAATAAGTGCTCTCTGTATACACACGTGTGCAGCGAGCGCTTGAGAACTACTGTAAATTATAACTTTTCTAGCAGAATGCACTTTCAGTCGACAAATAGCATGGGACAGGGATGACAAAGGGAAGATGTCATGTGTACAGCGCCTGAAAAAGGCACCTGCATCCCACACTAAATGAACATAATCACACAGTGTGCACATGCCCCTGAGCTGTAATTCTTGAGAGTGGGATCAGATTTTAACAGGTACATCCTGAAATGCCACGAAACCCCCCCACAAAACTGGCTTGCCGCACATGACGTTGTAACAGAAAACAAACAAACCTGTGTATCACATGCAACAACAAGAAAACAAGGGCACATTTGTTCCTCTGAATACACGATTGTCTGTACAACCTCCAGGACATATTTCCTTGCATTTCCTGCTCCTCGATTGCTGTTTATTTCTGTCTTGAGTTTTCCACTCTCTTCCCCCTCCCCTCCCCCTCCCCGCAGTGTGTGCCTGTTCATGTGTCAGCAGTTTTCTCCTGCAAAGACAGATGCTACTGCCCCAGGTCCCAACTTGTAGAGAATATGAGATGCTAGTGGATGGAGACTGCTTCAGGCGCAAGCTGTTATACAGAGACCCTGGGGGATGTCGGGGATTGGTGACATCTCTGCGCCACGCATGACAAAACAGAATGGGCTCTTTGCCCACCAAACAGCCCCTCCCACAGTAGCAAAAAAATGCTCCAGTGACTATCGGCTTTCTATGTCACAAATCTGCTGCTTCTTCTCAGAGAGCAAATGAAGGGCAAAGGGTTCATTTCAAGCAGAGTACAATGCCTTCTGCTTTAAGCACTGGAAAATTAGCTTGGCTTGGGCGGGGGCTTTGCCATTTCTGGGTTCAATTATTTGAACTTAAACATCTTCCTGAAGGAAGCAAGATGGTTTAGGCTGCAAACGTGCAATTTCCTTTGCTTATATCCCTGTTGATTCAGTGGAATGGAAGCTGCTCAAGTGACAGCAAAGGATCCAGGAGTACCCACAAACTACATACCCGCTCCTTCAGAGGAAGTATAATGCCACCGAGAGCAAGCCACCACCCATCCATCTGGTCTAGGGAACTGCCCACTAACAATGTTAGTGAACTGCCCACTAACTAGCAATACCTCAAGGGCCACCTCTTTCCATATGAACCTACCTGGACTCTGAGATCATCTTCTGAAGCCCTCCTTCGTGTGCCTCCTCCTCGAGAGGTCCAGAGGGTGACAACACGAGAATGGGTCTTCTCTGCAGTGGCTCCCTGTCTGTGGAATGCTCTCCCCAGGGTAGTTCGCCTGTCACCTTCATTATACACCTTTAGGCGCCAGGCAAAAACATTCCTTTTTAACCAGGCCTTTGGTTGACCTGATTGACATCCTATACCCTTTTAAAATGTGGCTGTTTTTTTTTGGGGGGGGTGTGTTATTGAGTTATTGTTTTTATTTTGATTTTATATATTGTGATCTTTTCTGCAGACCACCCTGAGACCTCCGGGTAATAAGTAAAGGGACCCCTGACCATTAGGTCCAGTCATGACCAACTGTGGGGTTGCGGCGCTCATCTCGCTTTATTGGCCGAGGGAGCCGGTTTACAGCTTCAGGGTCATGTGGCCAGCATGACTAAGCCGCTTCTGGCGAACCAGGGCAGCACATGGAAACGTCGTTTACCTTCCTGCCATAGAGGTACCTATTTATCTACTTGCACTTTGACGTGCTTTTGAACTGCTAGGTTGGCAGGAGCAGGGACTGAGCAACAGGAGCTCACCCCGTCGCGGGGATTCAAACTGCCGACCTTCTGATTGGCAAGTCCAAGGCTCTCTGGTTTAACTCACAGCACCACCCGTGTCCCTGAGATCTCTGGGTATAGGATGGTATATAAATTCAATTGATGATGATGTCTCAGTCTTATCTGGATTGAGCTTCAGTTTGTTGGCTCTCATCCTGTCCATTTCCAAGGCAATGCAATAAGTGCACAGCCTCACCTGCAGATGCTAAGGAGAAGTAGAGCTGTGTGTCATCAGCATATATTTCCGACAAAGTACTCCAAAACTCTGGATGACCCCACTCAGTGGTTTCACATTAAACAGCAGGGGGGGATAAAATCGAACCTTGAGGAACCCCACACTGAAGGCTCCTTGGAGTCAAAGGGCACTCCCCCAGCAACACCCTCTGGAAACAACCACCCAAGTAGAACTGGAATGCCTGGTGAGCAGTGCCTCCAACTCAGACAACTGCTCCATGGTAGAGCAAAGCCTGTGGAAGCAGTGGCCATGTTCAGTTCATACTTTATTGGTGTATTTCCCCCCACCCTTTGTTCTTCCATAGAAATGATTGGCTGCCATTCAATCCAACAAGGAAGAAAATAAAGCACAGTGTTTGAGGAGCACTGTAGTGATGAGAAGAAGACATGCCCTCTACCCCATTGCTTGGTAGTCTGACCCTTTCTAACAGGGAGAACTGCAAGCTATGCCTATGTGTAGAGCACATGGAGGTGCCCTGCATCCTCCAAGGGACTTTACAAAACACAAACTCTCCCTTTGTACACACTCCACCCATCGTAATGACAGGCACGTGGCTAGCCCTACTATGTGATCATTCTTGTCTAATGGAGCTATGGAGAAGCCCTTTCACTGCCAATGGCTGCTGCCATCTCTGTCAGTGGAGCACAAAGGATATTGTTGTTGCAGCTGGATCTGGCTGGGAAAGGAGAACAACATGCAGCAGGAGCTTTGTGGATGGAAAAGTGCAAGTGGCTTCTTGGTCCTTAGCCAAGTCTCATGGGAATGATGTGATGCAATCCTTATTTCCATCACATTGGCTTGAGGATGATAATGTTGTCCTTACACACACCCACACACCCACACACCCACACCCCACATCTTGCTTCTAATTTAATTCTGCACTGTTTGAAGTCAGAACATAAGGAGCTCAACAGGCCAAGCGGACCTAGTAATTTTGCTGCCAGCAGACAAGCTGGAGTGAGCCTTAGGGATTGGCTCTGAACTCAAGAAATAGACAAAGATTCAAGTGTATCTGAGGCTGAGCTGGGTGTAGGCCAAGCAGTGAGATAGCAGGAACGCCACCAATGTTGCCCACGTCGGAAACAAATGCCGAGGGAAAAACGTGTAGGCAGATTTCTATAAATGAGAGAACGAAGCCCACTTCTCCCTCTTGGCTCTTCAGCTCTTCTGATCTTGGTCCCACCCACAGTGGGTTTATTTCCCAGTCATGCAGAGTTAATGAAGAACGTGTTTTCTCAAGGAGCTGGCTACATTTAAGCAAAAGGCAAGCATTGAAAGGGAGAAAGAAGGGATTCAGTGATGGCTTTTGTTCTGGCTACTGTGTCTTTGAGCCTATGATGATTTACTCTGCAGTGTTGGACAAGTCATGGGCTGATACATTTCCTAAACTGGTTACCTGGAGCCAGTGGCCAATCATCATCTCAAGATCCTGTGTTAATTTATGACATCTACCCCCTCCCTATAACCTATGGTTACCAGATTTTTTCCAATGAATCCAGGGACACTTTTTTTTTTTTTTGGAAGCTGAGTAGCAACAGGGAGTCAGTAGTGGGGATTGTGAGGCAAAAAACCCTGGGCCCAAGCACACATGCATATTGTATAAAGGTGCAAAGCCCTTCTTTCACACCCTGTGAAACATAAATGCGCAGAGCTTTTTTTAAAACTGGGCAATGACACACCAAGCCTTCCCTGATCCCCTCCCCCCTTTGTTTTGACAGAGGCTTGGGAGTTATGTGCTGGTGGCCATTGCCCAGGAGGGGCGCAAGATGCACGGTTTTTCTCCCAGGCAAGGTTCAAAGCCCTTGTTTTGTGCTCTGTGAAACATAAATGCTCAGAGTTTTTAAAAAACTGGGCAACGGCTGCCCACCCGTGACTCCCGATCCTCCCCCAATCAGTCAAAACAAATGGGAAAGGGGGAAGGAGATCTGTACCACCGGATGTCCCCGGTTCCCCTTCAGCAGTGGCGGCGGCAGTCAGCAGCCCAGAGCCAGCCTGGTAGCGCAGTTGGCTCTGGCTGGCTTCAGGAGCTACTCACTGCTGTGGCACCCGCCATTTCCCCCCATCATATGGGGACTTCAGGTGAGGGGAAATGGTGGGCGCCATGGCAGCGAGCACCGAGCAGCTACTGAAGCCAGCCAGGCTAGCTCCAGGCTGCTGAGGCTGCCACTGCCACATTTCCCAGGGACAAATTTGCAAATCTGGGGACACTCTGGGGATGGAATTTGTCTGGGGACAGATTTGCAAACCAGGGACTGTCCCCAGGAACCGGGGACATCTGGTAACCTTACCACAGCCTCTAATTCCTTGTCAGCTTGGAAAAGCTGTTGGTTTTCTTGAGCTTTTTGTAGTTCACTTTGTTTAAGCACCTTATATTTCTGGCTGCCTGATTTGTATTCATAGCCTGACTGGCAATATGGCATGTATGTATACTAATTCTACTCCAGTGACAGATGCCCTTTCTAACCTGCTCCTTATCTCTGGGATCCAGAATCAGTTCTTCAGTTCTGGAGACGTGAGGCCTAACTAATTTACTCGCATGCCTTCTGCGGCCTGTAATTCCTATCAGCAGCACTGGCTCCCACTGTTAGAATTTCAGTGACCTCATCATTTTCATGCTCATGCCTCTCTCATGCAGCCAGTCTGATGTCATACCCTGTTTGCTTCACAGAGATTTTTTTTTAATGTTTGAATGACACACAATCTGAATTACTGACTTCAGTATACTTCTCTTCCAACTATAGCAATGATTGCTTAGATAATGTAAGTGAAATGTTCTGAGCCCTTGAAAAAGGAACTACATAAATACTAATGATTATTCTGATGCTGTGTTTCCATAGTCTAATGACTGGAAAGTTCTAAACAGGAAAATAAATGACATTTTTGTGTATGAGGATCAGGACAGATTGAAGACAATGTACTGTGTTCTGTTTTGCACTTTATACAATTCACTTAGGGATAGATTCCCTCAGTCTTTTCAGAATTTTCTGGAACTTCTGATGATTTCTAGATGATTTTGAAATTAGATGGTTGCTGGCCAGTGTAGGTGTATTTCTTATCTGTAGCTTTGTATGAACTAGCAGTGAGAAAGTTATCAGGCTTCCTTTTGACCCAGAAGTGTTGACTGCTAAGAAGGTGTTTCATTTAAATGGGTTGGGAGGCCTTTAAATTTGTACACCACCTTGAACTCCTTATGAAATATGTGACATAAATGAAATAAAACCCATCATAAATGTGATATGGAATGTGTGCTTGAATCAGCTTTAATCAACATCAGCCCGCCTAGACCCATCTGAGTTGAGTTTACCAGATGAGAAGATATAGGTTTTGACGCCTGGCTCTTAATTTGTTTAAAATTAACTCCTTTACTCAAGCAATGTGCACAGAAGGAGACTTTGAGGCCTGGGAAACTTGGTGCCCTACAGATCTTGCTGGGCTACAATTCCCATAATAACTAGCCATTTCTCTGGGGCTGATGGGTGTTGGAATCCAACAACATTTAGCGGGCACCCATTTTTTCTATCCCTTTTCTATATCTACAGTCCTACTTTGCTGGCTTATGACCTGTGTAAAAAGGTAAAGGTACCCCTGCCCGAAGGCCAGTCGTGTCCGACTCTAGGGTTGTGCGCCCATCTCACTTAAGAGGCCGGGGGCCAGCGCTGTCCGGAGACACTTCTGGGTCACGTGGCCAGCATGACGAAGCTGCCCTGGCGAGCCTGCACTAGCGCAGCACACGGAAACGCCGTTTACCTTCCCGCTAGAAAGCGGTCCCTATTTATCTACTTGCACTTTAGGGGTGCTTTCGAACTGCTAGGTGGGCAGGAGCTGGGACCGCAGACGGGAGCTCACCCCGCCGCGGGGATTCAAACCGCCGACCATGCGATCGGCAAGCCCTAGGCACTGAGGATTTACCCACAGCGCCACCCGTGTCCCCTGTGTAGCCCCTCATAATTTAAGCACCTTTAGGTTTCTTTGACCAGAATCAGCCTGCCTGGGCCAGCCTAAAAGGGTGTGACATATCTAAGACCTCTTACAGTAGCAATCATATCCGTGACAGGAACAGCACTTTCTTCAGAGCTGCAGCAGCAGCAACCATACTTGCTGCCAGTTTTCAGAGGTGAGCCTTTATATGTGTGTGTACACACAAATAAACTCGCCCCAGCGTCCTTCAGAAGTGGGTGTTGCAATGAGAGAACCAGTTGCTGGCATGGCTGCAGATGTTTCTAGCCTCCGGAGTGTGCAGGGGGCAATGTTCTCTCCCAGGGATGTCATTAATCACAGGTTTTCCAGCCCTACTCTCCTGTGCTGTGATTGCCAGCAGATGGTGAGGGTCATCCTGGGCAGGCTTTTTTCCCTCGTAATCATTCAGACATAGTAAGTGCAGCCCTGTGGCTCATTTGCAGTCTCCCTCTCCCTCTCTTTGTCTACCCTTTCCCCGACTTCTCTTTTGCCCTTCCTTGCTGAGCAATCTATGCAGGAACTGTCAGCAATAACCTTGCCTCTGATAGGATTAGACGAAGGACTCCAAAATTCTTGCTCTAAATGGTAAAACTGTTGGGTAACAGTTCCAGGAAAGTACAGTGACCAAACCAACAGGATTTTGATTCAGTTTGTGTGCGGTGCAAAACCTTACATATCTCAGGACCCAGATTCCTCTTAGCAGAGAGAGCTGTGAAATCTGCAAGGGTGGAGACTACTCAGGAGAAGAGTAGAAGAAGAGGAGTTTGGATTTGATATCCCACTTTATCACTACCCAAAGGAGTCTCAAAGCGGCTAACATTCTCCTTTCCCTTCCTCCCCCACAATAAACACTCTGTGAGGTGAGTGGGGCTGAGAGACTTCAGAGAAGTGTGACTAGCCCAAGGTCACCCAGCAGCTGCATGTGGAGGAGTGGGGAGGCGAACCCGGTTCACCAGATTACGAGTCTACCGTTCTTAACCACTACACCACACTGGAAGCAGAAACCCCATCAGAAACCCACGGAGGAGGAGCCTCAGGTGGCAGTGAAGCCCCTTTCTTGAACTCAGTCCTCCCTCAGACTCTTCCACTCACTTGCCTGCAGCCCCAGAGGGCTTTGCTCTGCCACTATGCCACACCCAGGGGCTACATGAGGCATGCAGCAGGCTTTAGGAACTGGCCCCTCCTCTCTGCCATCTACCATCAACTTCTCCAAAGGAAGGGTCCTAATTAATTTTTATATGTTGATCATTGCGTATTATAGTTTTTTCCTCCAAATGTATTTTAATGTTCCTTGTAAGCTGTCTTGGAAAGTTTAGCATCTCGAAAGGTGGGGTGTAAATACTTGCAACAGCCTTTCTGAAGTACCCACCTACATTTCTGAATGAAGAACCCCAAGCTATACCCACACATCAGGACTCCTTAGACCTTTGATTATCTCCAGACCAGTAAGGAAGCAACACTTCTAGGTTCCCTAATGCCCAGGGGTCTAGTATCCTGCCTAATCTTCCTCACAAAGGAGCTCTCCATGGTCCTGGCCCTCAGCTATCCAGTCTTGCCATACAGCACCTGAACACAACATTTATTCCAATCAAGAACAAGAGAAAATTGTGGTTTCCCACTGTGACAATAAGTCATAGCAAGCCTGATGCTTGCATGTGTCTCCTTCCCCTGCTCTTTCACATCTATGAGAAGGAGATTGAAAGCTTTTGCATCTAATTGGAAACTAGCTACAGTTCCCCATAATACCCAACCTCATAGAACTGTGGTTGTTTAAACTGGCTAGTCTGAGAAAGCAAGGATCAAATTATGGTTTCAGAACCTACCTTTTCCTTAAACCATAGTTAACCAATCTGAGTAGAACCCTGTTTCTCTACGAACAGAAAATAGTTGGAGATGGGAAGAGAATGTGTGAGCTTGAGTTATTCTCCTAGCAGGATGCCATTTTTTCTGGCTGGTGGCAGTGTATCTACTCAAGCATGTAATGGGTGCAAAGGAAGGAGCTTCTGAATCCAACATTGCTGAGAAAATCATTTCCACTCAATAACTCGCTGTCTTCATTGAGAAATCTGGGGATTCTTCTTTGTGAGGTCATTTTATTTTCATCCAATGGAAGCAGAACATGCTGGCTGGCTGCACCCTGGGGCTCCTTGTAACTGGGTTTCATTGCTCTGCCCACTGGCATTTCCTGCTGTGACAGATGATAGAGTGCAACTTGGCTTTTAAAGGAAAGGTTTTCCTTTGGATGGACTATTGCACAAAGGAAGAGTGACTTTTGGACTTGGAGTAAAATGCTCTATTGAGTCTCCTAATTAAAATGCTAATGAGTTATATAGTCACCTATGCAAATATTGAGAGAGCTTGCCAGACTGCCGGATAATCCAAAGACTTATGGGTAAATGCTTCGGAAAGGAGGGAGGGAGGCCTGTTGTTTAGAAGACAACTTCCGCAGTTCCCAGAGGTTCCTGTTCAATTGTGTGTCCCATTTAAGACTTCCTAGGCAGGCAAGTTTCTTAAGCACTAATTCACGTTTCCTGTCCTGGAGCCTCTTTTTTTCAATCTGTGTAGAGCTTAAATGTTCAGATGGTGGGGAGGCTATGTGAAGAAGCCAATATAAGCACAAAACCAATGGATTCAGTGTGGATTCATATACACATTCCGTGCATCTATATTTGTGCTTTTCCTGAACACATTCAACTGCTGCTTTACACATATTTAATTGATTCAAATGAAGCAAACAATTCTGGCAGGTGAAAATAAATCCTCAAATGGTTATATGATTTGACTTTTGATTTCAAAAAGGAAACTGGATCACACCCTTAATTCAGAGTTTAGAGTGGGACAATTGGTGTCCCTTCTCTGATGGAAGGCCTCTATTCGTGGAATGAGAAGGGAGGCAATTTATAGTCTACCTTTTCTCTAAGAAGCTTGAGGTGGTGTATATGGTTCTCCCCCTCTTCATTTAATTACCACAATAACCCTGTGAGGTCGGTTAGGCTGAGAGGCAGTGACTGGCCGAAGGTCACATAGTGAGCTTCATGGCCAAGTAGGGATTTGAACCCTGGTCTCCCAGATCCTAGTCCTATGCCTTAACCCTACACAACACTGACTCTCAATTCTTGAGAAATTCCTGAGGAATTATTGGCAATTCCTCCTCCCCAGTGCAACCCCCACTCCCCAAATCTGCTCCAAAGTGGGAAATTGCCAGGAATTCTCCCCTCCCCATTCTGCTGACAGATCAAAAATCACTTGGATATTAAAATAGGGTTGCTTGAATAATTGAAAATGTGGGATCCAAAGAATTGCTTTAGGTTTGAGCATGCTCAGTGTGATTCTAACAGAAATGAGGAATAATTTTGATTCAGTATTATTTATGAGGAAACCTACCCAGTTTGCACTTTCTGAAACAATATGTGAACTGAAACAAAGCCAGGCTTTGAAATTCCCACTTCTCTTAATTTTGCAGTGCAGTTCTCCAACAAAGTAATGTGTATAAAACACACATACTAGGGTTGAGTGTGTATCAAATGCCACATGTTAGTGGAAACAGCATACAAAAATGTATTACATAAGGGAAACCTGCTTTGCAAAAATGTGTGCATCAGTCAACATTTCATACACAGATGTGTTCATATTAGAAATTCATGCTAAAATGCTACTGAATTTTCATGAGGACTTATTTGAAGTAGAATCATAGAATCATAGAGTTGGAAGAGACCACAAGGGCCATCGAGTCCAACCCCCTGCCAAGCAGGAAACAAATATGGAGACCTGAAGAGTGGGGAAAAGAGTGACTAAGAGGAACTGAAATCAACAGATTCACCCATCGCTAGATTTTCAACATTTTGAGCAATAGATAGCTATGAAATATTTGCAAATTGCTTTTCAAAGTCTGCACAGTCTGAAAAGCAGTTTGCCATGAGATGTGCAGATAGTGGGTTACTATTTGAGAAACAAACCACAAACTCCTGTGGACATGTAGAATTAATTAGTTGTAAAATTCTTTAGAACTCTTATTTTTATTTATTTAACACTGGGTCATAACAAAACCTCTAGGCGGCTTACAAAAATATAAAAATAAAGTATTTAACTTATCAACCAAAGACTGTAAAAAGCAGGTATTAAAAACAGTCAAAAGATGTGTAGAATCAACAATAGGCTAAAGAGACTGGTGCTTTTAAATCTCGGCTTCTACATGTCTGAATAGGATTGCCCGTTGTTGGCATCTGTCTGTCTTGAGAGACAATGGAGTGTGCCTCTGGGGGTGAAGTCCAAAGGCTGCGTTTAAGCAGGTGGTGAAAAGAGTGATGTCAATAGGCAGGGAGTTTTAAAGCGTAGGTGCTGCCACACCAAAAGGTTTCTTACAAGTATGGAATGAGTGTGACGTGGCACCTGTAATGGTGCCAGTTCTGCAGATCAATGTGGTTGAGTGGGCATCTATCTGTATCAGGGCAAAGAACCTGTAGTCCTTCACAAGCTGCAGGACTACAGTTCTTCTCATCCCTAACATTGGTAATGCTGGAGTCCAGAGGTGGAGGTTATTCTGCCTTTGAAAGAGATGAAAAATGTGGACTGCATCGCAAGTCATGCAGCTGCAAATATTTTCATAAGCATGCATTGGAAAACTCCCAAGATGCCTCACACAGACAAGAAAATGCAAATGTTTTGGCACACAGTGTCTTTGAAGATGACATTTTTCATGCTGTGGGGAAGGAATGCAAAATAGAGTTGAATATGATGCTATATGAACAGCTAGAATCAGGAATATTAAAACATCTCTGCACCTTTGTTATATGTTTGAAACTTACGGTGAAGACAGGTGTAACACTTTCAAAGCAGCGGGGGCCACTCTGGAAGCACTCATTCAGTGTCTGAATTCATTTTTTCCTTTCCAGGGTGGAGGTCTGAAAACAACAACAACAGCCACTGCAAGTTTGCGAAGCAGATCGGCTGGCCACTTGTGATCATCACTGGAGCAGTTTTCCACGGATGCTTTCTTTCAAAATGAATATGAATGACCAGATAAAAGCATTAATGATCAAGTGGCACTTAAAAAAAAATAAAAAGGGCAGCAGTTCTCCTTGAAGGAAGATAAGCAGCTGAGCCAGTATTCAATTAGCAAGTGTGTGAACCTGTCATTTTCAGTTGCAAAGGCAGAAACAAGCTGGGCTCCCATGTTATAGCTGGAGGACTATAGTAAATGCTTTGAAATGTTGCATCTTGTCTTCATCTCCAGTTAATAAAGTGCTTAAGAAAACATGTATATTCAGCAAATGGATAGCAGTGATCCAGTTGATATTGTGTACATAGGCTTTTAAAGCATTCTTGACAAAGTACCTCACCCGAGACTCCTGTGTAAGCTAAGCAGCCACAGAACAAGAGAAGAGACCCTCTTATGGATCAGTAGCTGGTTAGGAATAGGAAGCAGAGAGAAAGGATAAATGGACAGCTCTCCCAGTGGAGGGGTGTAGAAATACAAATCAACATAAGCAAATGTAAAGTGATGCACATTGGGGGTTGGGAATCCTAATTTCACATATTCGCTCATAGGATGTGAACTGGCAGGATGTGAACTGGCAGAGAAATTTTGGCGTTGCAGTGGGTAGCTTGATGACCATATTGACCAAGTGTGTAGCAGCTGTTAAAAAAGGTGAATTATACACTAGGAATCTTTAGGAAAGGGGCTAAAAGTAAAGCTGGCCATATCATAATGCCATTATACAAATCTATGCTTGGAAGGCATCTGCAATACTGTGCATGGCTCTGGTTGCCTCACCTCAAAAAAGATGTTGGAGGCAACACGTTACTGAATGCCCATTGCTCGAAATCACGTGAGGAGAAGACTGTTGCACACAGGTCCTGCTTAGGGGCTTGTCACTGGTCGGCCACTGTGACAAGAGGATGCTGGACTCGATGGGCCTTTGGCCTGATCCAGCGGGGCTCTTTTTAAATTATTATATTCTGATCTTTAAAGTTTAAAGCTCTACATAGCAGTGCCTTTTTATTTATCACTCTGCCTAAGCACAAAGAGCTTTCCCTTCCTCTCTTTCTCTGCTGTTTCCCCTCTTACCCAATTTTAGATTATATGTGCTTTAGGACAGGGACCTTCTCTCTTGTACTCTGTAAAATGTGATAGACATTGATGGCTTTAAACTTCTTTCCCACTCTTCTTTCTTTCTTTCTTTCTTTCTTTCTTTCTTTCTTTCTTTCTTTCTTTCCAAATATTGGTCAAGGTATCGTGTGCATTGTATGCTGGAATAAGATGTCACCATTCATAAACATCACAAACTAAAACACCCTATGTATTTTACCCTTGTATGATTGTAGCCCTAATCACTGAACATTTCTCAGTTATCCTCTGGTTTCTTTTTTCTTCTGGGTCAACATTGTTAGTTATTGTTATTCACTAGCGTTTTCAATAATCCACAAAATTCAGACTCTACAATTCTATGATTCTATGTGCTTCACAGTAATTTCCCTCTCACCTGCAAAAAGGTAACATATTTGAAGATCCCAGAGTGGGTTAATTAACCAGATTCTTTCAAGGGTTCATATCTTTAGGGAAATCAAGGATATCTTAACTGCATTGTGAACACTGTCCTAAAACATCTTATTGAACGATAGCCAAGTTGTTTCTGTGGCAGTCTTCAAACTACTTACTCCAGAGGAATTGTATTGATGTGACTGGAGAGATAACTAGAACTGCCAGTGACATAGGGGCCTTACTGGTTTTCAAACAATTTAGGTCCAGAGACAACCTGGCTAAGGGAGCTGTTTTGGAGCCATTTGGCTTAACAAAAAACAAAATTGATCCTCGGGATTCGAAAACTGGGGACTAATGGGCCTTTGAACTCCAGGTCAAGTCCATTAGTCCTTCAATGTTCAGCGACATAAACAGGAGATTGCTCTCTGCAGGAATGGTGTGGGTGGAGTGGTCCTTGGTTCCCCATCACTCTAACTCATGCATTAGGTTGCTTAACAGGATTTTCCAAGACTTGTTTTTGTTGAGAAAAACAGGGTTTTGGATGAATCAAAATATATATATGTTAAAGAGGAATCAAGAAACAGACCTTTTGCCTGAGGGTGTGTTTTGACACATGTGGAAATCCCTTTGAAAACTACCTGGAGGTAGTGCCTCTGCTCCCTCTACTGGACAGCTGTGATGCTGCATGCTGCTTTGGAATGCATACTGACTTCACTCCCTCGAGGAACAAAGAAAACCACTTTATACCAGGACAGGTGACCTGCTCGTTCAGCTCAACATTGTCTATAAGCAGCACCTCTCCAGGATCTCAGGATCTTTCCCATCACTTTAATCTTTTTAACTGGAGATACCAGGGATTGAACCTGGGACCTTCTGCATGCTCTACCACTGAGCAATCTCACTGCTCATTCACTCAAAGGGAAATGCTTCAGGGGTTTTTTAAAAGGCTGTTGCTGTTTTAAAGTGAGTAGGAAATGGTATGCTCTACAGTTAAACCCCTTCAATCTACAGCAACATGGACTGGTGTGTTCCATTTTAGGAGGACAGTAGTTGTGACAGCAACCCTTTCCAATAGTTGTTTGTATTTAGTAGCATCTAAACATGCACATTTAGGAGGAGAGAGCGAGAGAGAGGAATTCAGCATCTCCTGATGGTTCCATCAGCACAAGTATTTCAGATGGTTCCCCATCTGCCTCCCATGTACACTGTTCTGGGTGTTCTCTTGATACCCCTAGAACCAATTTGTGTTTGTGTGCTGGGAGCACACAAGGGGAGAAGAGGGTGGGGGAAGCCCATTGCCCCAGCAGATGTCATTTTGCACTGCTTCTACTGACAAGACTCATCAGGTGAATCCTGCTCCAAAAGTATAATTGGAGTGTGAAAGACTGGCTAGTTTGCAAAGGCTAGACATGACAGCAATAAGAGATATGCCTCCATCTGCTTTATACTGTGCACATTTTCCTTTTAAATATTGCTACCCTTCTCCCTTTGTATCCTGGCATCATATCCCCATGTGTGCCATGTTTCGTCAGCCTCATGCAATGGATGTTGTAACCTAGCCATCAGGACTCTCTAATGATGACTCTGACCCATCTGAGCACCGCCTTGCGCCAGGTGCATTAGCCCAGAAGGTCCTGACTCAATCAGACACAAACTAAGAGGAGAAACTGACCCCAGACCTGTCCTCCAAGGAGGATAAAAAACTATGAGTTCTAAGATCTAAAACCTGGGAACAGAAGCTCACTCTTTTTGAAACAGAGATATGAATCACCCCTCTTAAGTAGCATCCTCTTCTATCCTCAAGGTTCCCATTGTGTGTGTGGTGTAGTGGTTAAGAGCTGTAGTCTTGTAATCTGGGGAACTGGGTTTGCGTCTCCGCTCCTCCACATGCAGCTGCTGGGTGACCTTGGGCCAGTCACACTTCTGTGAAGTCTCTCAGCCCCGCTCACCTCACAGAGTGTTTGTTGTGGGGGAGGAAGGGAAAGGAGAGTGTTAGCTGCTTTGAGACTCCTTTGGGTAGTGATAAAGTGGGATATCAAATCCAAATCCAAATCCCATCAGAGAAGGCAAAAGCTCCATGGCTCCAGAATATTGACCCCTTTAAAAATTATTTTTAAAACTTCAGTTGAGGGGGGATCTCTGGCTGTCACTAGGTCTTACTTGGAGATATGAGAATGGAGCTGATCTCTGCTGAGCCAAACTCCTGTTGGTTTTGCTCCAGGTTGGTTCTCTCCAGACCTTGTGAGTTTCCACAGCCTGGTTGAAACAGGACAAAGATTTGGGATCCAGGAGGGACATTTGTGCTGTTTGCTTCTACACTAAAGAGGAAAAAAATAATCCTGCTACATACACCAGCTGCTCAGGAGTGGAGGAGTGTGCAGGGGACAAAGACTGAGTGTTGCTGCAGGAAGAGATGGTATCATTTCTGTTCTTTGCCATTACGGCCAGATGAGCAATCTTGCATTGGAGTGGTGCAGCAAGGGTCTCCAAAGTATTATTCTGCAACAACAACAATCAGGGCATGTGAGGAAGTGTGTTTGTGTTTCTGAGTATGAATGTATTGCCCCTAATTAAATTACACATATATTCAATAGATGGCCATGACAAGTGAGTCATGATATTTAATATGGTCTCCAGGAGACGCGATATTTAATATGGTACCAGGTATTTAATACAGCATTGATTGTATTTCCCAAATATAAAACACAGTTTTGAGTGCTTCCATTCCTTCCACTTTTAGAAAACTGCCCGTGCTCCTTTGACAGCATCCAGACACTCACAAAGTTAGGAAGTGAATCTCCCCCCACTGCTTATCTCAATACTAGGAAATGTTAAATTTATCCAAATTCTGCTAAATTTTCATGTACCAGAAGTACGACCTGCCAAGGCACAGAGGGTGAGTCTGCATGCCATCTCCTTCTGAGTTCAATGGGAAAAGGTGAGGACTGCATGCTAAAAACACAGGGCGGATACTATACTGTGGTAACTTGGGCTAATAACTTAATTCATTCTGGAGGTCTGTTCTTAACCTGAAACTGTTCTTAACCTGAAGCACCACTTTAGCTAATGGGACCTTCTGCTGCTGCTGCACCGCCACTGCACGATTTCTGTTCTCATCCTGAAGCAAAGTTCTTAACCCAAGGTAATATTTCTGGGTTAGCGGAGTCTGTAACCTGAAGCATATGTAACCTGAAGTGCATGTAACCTGAGGTACCACTGTATAATGAACTGAGTGATCAGAACATGAAGAGCTCAAAAACCAATGGATAAGCTGGAGGATATTAAGAACAGAAGAAGGGCCTTGATAGATCAGACCAAAAGTCCATCTAGTCCTTTGCTTTCACAGTGGCCAACTAGATACTAATGGGAAGCCCATAATGACCCCTTACCACTTGTGTTCCCCAGTACCGAGTACTCAAGGTAAACAAACTCTCATAAAGGAGGTCAGGCATGTTCCTAGGGGGGTGGGGGTCTCCCAATTGCCTCCATCTCCTTCCTTGTCTCTGCTGCCCCTCCTTCTTTTCATGGTGATGGTGGCGGCAATGGAGGCCCTACTTCTCCCATCCCCCAGCTACTTGTGGTTTTCCTGCCATACCCTCACTCTCAGCTTGCCTCCATCCCCCTTTGCCACTGCAGTAGTGGCTGCCATGCCAGTGAGGTTTTCTACCTCCTCCTCTTCCCTGCTTGCCTTGCTCTAGGAAGGATGGAGATGGAGGTGGGAAGTGGCAGAACTGGTCAGAGGCCCTGGGTCAATGCCCTTCTTCACACACACCTTTGGACGGCCCTGAAGCAGGTTGGACAGCCACCATGACTAGTTGCAATTTTGTGTCATGCACTCTGTTTTCTAATTATTTAAGGCTGGACTCTTATACACTTACTTGGGAGTAAGGCTGTGAACACAACACACATTGGAAGTAGTTTACTCCTTCACAGAGCTATGATTCCCAGCTCCCTTGACAAACTACAGTTCCCAGGAATCTTTGGAGGAAATAATGTGCTTTCAAAGCATGGCATGCCTGCAGCCAGAGTCCCACTGTATTCAGTAGAACTTCCTTCTAAGTGAGATATGGGGAACTTGTGGTCCACCAGATGCTGTGGGATTCTGCCCCATTAGTCCCAGCCAGCATGGTCAATGGGTGAGGGATGATGTCTGGAGGACGACAGGTTCCCTAAGTGTGCATAGAGCTACATCTTACATTCCTTCACAGAGCAGCTGGTGACTGTAGCCTTCCATTTAGAAGAGCTGACAAGCTGGCTTTTATGAAACGCCAGGATTTGAAAAGGGCCCTCTGTGGATCAGACTTCTCTTCTCCCCTCTGCCCTATCCTCATTCTCTCTCTCCTTGTCTGCTCTATCTCCTAAGCACTTGGGCACGTGCAAGAGCAATGGAGCATTTAATTAAAGAATTATTTAGGATTTGTAACAATATAAAGGAAATTGGGTCATTTGGCGCTCCTCCCAAGATTGCTGCCTTCTCTTTAGGTTCAGTATGTCTAGCCATGAGCATAACTGGTTGTTGTTTTTTAAACAACAACAACAACTATGCTCACATTTTGACATAACTTTTAGTTATTATGACATTTAAATCAGATAGTAGTTCCAGGCAGAAAGAAAGTTAATCTCAATAGAGGTTTGCCCCACAAAACTGGTTTTATGCTTACCCTGGATCAAGGCCCATTGCTATCTATTGCTGTTTGCACCAGGAACCTCCTTCCCTACACATCGTTTCCCAGAGTGCTGGTTCACACTTGTCATTGCCATTAAGTACAAGCCAGCTGTTCAATCACGCTGATTTCAGTGGAAGAGATTTAAGTACCTTCTGAATGAGAAACCCCAGAGGCATCCCACCTGCTACTTGGGGAACCCAGTGTTCAAAAAGGTGGGGGAAATGTAATGTTTTTGGACTGTTTCCCCCTCCGTCGCTACTGCTGCATAGCTTTCCTAAAATGGATCTTTCAGCTCCTGACAGATGTGGAAATGGATTTTATTATGAAGATGTAGGAGCTGCCCTACAGGAAATGCATAACCAAGATGTTTTTGCTTTGTCTCCACTCCTTTCCTTCCGTTCTGGTTGTAGTTCAGTTTGGAGCGTCCAAGTTGTTTCAGTAAACAACTAAGAGCTTTTCTTGGAGAAACTGAATAGCCCAAGCCGATGCCCATATGTCAAGTCATATTTCTCCATTTCCACACCGAGGCTGTCACATATGGCTTGCTGTTTTGTGAGATGAGGCTTTTAAACTTAGAGCTCATTTTGGAGTTATTACTTTTGCCGCTCTGGTCTCCTTAGATTGTGTGTGTGTGGGGGGGTGGAGTTAATTTAATAAAATCCAGAGGAAGAAGGAAAAAAAGCAGGAAAGATCAGGAGGAGGAAAACAAACTCCACTTGCTTCCCTCCGTTACTGCATCCCTTAAAAGGCCTCAGAGGGGTATGTTCACCTGCCAACATTTGAATATGCACAGGTAGACCAAGATCCTTCAATGTGATCTAGAGGAGAGAAGAGGAACCTGTGGCATTCCAGACAAGAGCAGCTCCCTCAATAGGGAGCAACTCCAACAACCACCTGCCAGCAACAGTGATGGTGCCACTTAGTGGGAGGGGTGAGGTGGTGGTGAGGGCGGGGCTGTGCATCTGCATGGGGGGTTGTGCTGGATTGGCTCCGGTGCCCCAAACTCACCACAACCACCCGCCTCCTTCTCCTTCCCAATAAATTGGAGTGATGCTGCTGCTGGGAGGTTACTGATCCCAGCCCTAGATAGAATTCACTTTGATTCTTGAGAGAATGTTTCCATTTTCTTTCATATGTGATGAATTCTATATTTTGTTGTTGTTGTTTCTCATTTGAATTTGCCCAGTTTAGGGACAGGCCCATAGTTTGGAGAGAAAGTACAGTGGTATCTCAGGTTACATATGCTTCAGGTTGCAGACTCTGCTAACCCAGAAATAGTACCTCAGGTTAAGAACTTTACTTCAGGATGAGAACAGAAATCGTGCGGCGGCCGCATGGCGGCAGTGGGAGGCCCTATTAGCTAAAGTGGTACCTCAGGTTAAGAACAGTTTCAGGTTAAGAACGGACCTCCAGAACGAATTACGTTCTTAACCCGAGGTACCACTGTATATGCTTTAGACTGATCATAGTCTGGGCTCAACTTCGAGCTAAAAAGACCTCAGCTAGCAGGGCTGGGAAATGCCCTTACCTGAGATGTTGGAGAAAAACTAGCAGGCAAGATGGAGCTATGAGCTAGATGGAGCAATGGTCTCAGTATATTGTAGCTTCTTATATTTTCTAGCCATTTGATCTTATTTAACCTTTGTAAGTACAACAACCCCACCCCAACAACATACACCAATAATTTTCTCCCCAAGGGCATTAAGAGACCATGACTGTATGGTTACTCTCTTGGTTTGGTATGAGGATACACTATTATCTCATGATATTCTCCATAACAAGCGTCTGAGATTCTGCAGGCATGTGGAGATAATCAACAACTATATTGAATAATAAACAAAAGAGAACTGTCAGATGACTCAACACATGGCTCTCTCCAGGGCTGTTGCAATATCGTTTTGGTGCTCCGCTATGTCATTGATCTCAGCAAGCTTCCTCTGTGATCTATTATCTGGGTCTGTTCCTTCTTGATTATCTCTCTCTCACCCGACATATATCATTTGTTATGCTCTGCTCCAACCTGTAAAAGTGAGCAGTTCATCACCAGCACTATTAACCCTCAGAAAAAAAATGTATGAATCCCTTCCATCCTCCTTTTGTGCGAAGCACTTGAGCTAATAAACAGAATAAATCTGCCCTTTGCATATTTTATTCTGTTGTGACTACTCATGAGATTTTTAGAACTCTTGTTTTTTAAAAAACAGACAGACAGGATCTGCTCCACTTGCTTTTTGGTCAGAGAACAGAGGATAACATTTGCAGATGAATGGTTGGTTGGGATGAAATGACCATTCCATTATGCTCTCCACCCAGTCTCCAAGCCAAAGATTTGGAAGTCCTAGAGGAAGTCTACAGCCAATACCTATAAACCAGTTTCCCAAACTTGGGTCTCCAGCTGTTTTTGGACTACAAGTCCCATCATCCCTAGCTAGCAGGACCAGTGGTCAGGGATGATGGGAACTGTGGTCCCAAAACAGTTGAAGACCCAAGTTTGGGAAACATTGCTATAAACCAAAGATTTATCCTAAGCAATGTGTCCATACTTGTCCCCGTAAGCACAGCTATAACAGAAGTGCACCTGAGAGCTTATCTACACTTCTTCTTGTCCCGTTGTTTTCCTCAGGGAAAGTCACTCTTTAGAACTTAAGTGGAGCAAACAGCAATTTGGGTTTTCTCCAGAATGACATTTGCTTTAGCACTAAAGAGTGGGTTTTCCCTGGGTCAAGTGGAAAACTGCTCAAGTCCGTGCTTCCTAGGCATGGGACAAGAGAAAGTGTGGACAAACCATGACATCAGACTGGCTCAATACTGCAGGCAGCAGGTCCCAGAGACAGATGCAGTCATGGAAGATTTTAGGCTGTCTTGTGAGGTATTAATGCTGTAAACCTCCAACTATGTGAAACCTGCATATTTGTGAATAAACACAAATATTACAGAATGCCTTAAGACACCAATGACCTCCAGACTGGCACAAAAAGGGCCCCTGATTGGGTCCCTTTCCAGAAAATAGGCTGGCTCTGCTCTTCATTCTTTCAATGATTTCCCCCCTTTTTTTGCTCTGAATACCACAATCTGAACAAAGAATGCATTGCCCGAAAGCTCTCTTCTGGTGTTTGAAAAACTAGTTGGTCAAATAAATATAGAGTTTCTTATTTCTCACTGGGAAACTTAGCTCTTGGAAGCTGAAACATCCCTGGCCTCCACAACCTTGTTCAACCAGGCTGAATGCAAAAAAAAGTAAGATGTATTTCACATTTGCTATTTATTTATTTATTATTTTTAAAAACATTGCCTGGAAACAAGGGTTCTTGTTTTATGAATCAGGGTGTGTAACTATAGCAATAGCTATAGCTATTACTGCAGACAAAAGACCTACCCTCGCCCTCAAAGTTCATGCTGAACTTTTATTTATTCATGCAATGCTCCTAAAATTTGCCCTGTTGGTAAATCTATAGTTGGCAAATCTAGAAGCAGGCATATGGATCTGTGGGTGGTCTTAATCCGCCAACCTCTTGCTGAATTCTCGTTGGTGAAAGGCTTACCTTGCAGCTTCATAGCGGAAAGTTCATCAAGTGAAACCTTGTCTTGTGGAGGCCAGGAAGTAGCTGGAGTGCAAGCATGGTGAATGTGTGAGATTTATGTTCCTAAAAGCAATCCCATCCCAGAGGTATAAGTACTTTCCTCTAATAGTCTATTCTCCTTTCCCAACCCTACATTTTATTTCTATTTAAGGACAGCTTCTCTATTCTTCTGCCTTCAGTGCATTTGATGTCATTTAATGCCAACAGCCAGCTTCTCCAAGAGCCAGAACTCTCTAATCTAAGGCCATGAAACAAAGCAAATGGATGGAGTGTGCAAACTGCAAATCAAT
This sequence comes from Podarcis vaucheri, assembly GCF_965113315.1. NCBI lineage: Eukaryota > Metazoa > Chordata > Lepidosauria > Squamata > Lacertidae > Podarcis > Podarcis vaucheri. The sequence goes on along the minus strand of NC_138764.1, from coordinate 63,991,477 downwards.
GTGGCCAGAATTAAATATTGATTCTATTTTTTCCTGGGCAGCTAGTCCATGTAGTCTACATCCCACCCTCTATAATCCCAAAAACAATCTCTTTTAGAAAGCTAATATACAGGGCAGGAATCCGTCTGTTCTCCAACCAAGCCCCCACATTTCTCTGTGCTTAAACATGCTTGATGTGCATTAATTTTAGACAGCATGGGGGGTTGGGCTTCCTTCTGGGTCCATCAAAATGGCCTGGCCCCACCCCCTGCACTGATTGTATGGAAGGGTAGTGAGATATTGATCCAATATCCAGGGAGGGATGAGTAATGCTTAAAGGCCAAATTTCAAATCCAGGCCACAGAGAAGAAATCAGCCACCAAGCCCAAAGCAATTTTGCTTGTTTTGTTCTAGCCTTCAAAACCAAGGGTAAGTGACCGGGGGTTTGATTACAGCCATTGCTGAAGCTGTGGGCTTTAAAAAAATGAATGACAAGGTTCAGCCCTTTAGGGTCTGTTTATCATTTGAATTTTTGAGCCAGTCCTCTCCCAGAAGCTCAATACAGTTAGGGTGGACCAGGCCCTTAGGCAGTGCTTTTGTAAAAAAGGAAAGAAAAGAAAAGAAAAATGGTGCCTGTACTCATCATGAAGTTGTAACAGTAAGTGTCACACTTTTAACATGGGGGGTGGGAAGATGCAGGTACCCCCAGAAAAAGAGCACTGCCCTTAAAGGTAAAGGTACCCCTGCCCGTACGGGCCAGTCTTGACAGACTCTAGGGTTGTGCGCTCATCTCACTCTAGAGGCCGGGAGCCAGCGCTGTCCGCAGACACTTCCGGGTCACGTGGCCAGCGTGACGAAGCTGCTCTGAGGCAGCACAGCAGATGGAAATGCCGTTTACCTTCCCACTAGTAAGCGGTCCCTATTTATCTACTTGCACCCGAGGGTGCTTTCGAACTGCTAGGTTGGCAAGCGCTGGGACCGAGCAACGGGAGCGCATCCCGCCGCGGGGATTCGAACCACCGACCATGCGATCAGCAAGTCCTAGGCGCTGAGGTTTTACCCACAGCGCCACCCGCGTACCTTAGGTACTGACAAAAAAAGAGGAAACAGATTTGCATGTGCTAAAGTGTATGCAATGATGCAAATTTTAGAAATACTTGCAATATTTTTAAGTGCTATATATAATACCACAGCAGGGAAGGCAATGACCAAATCACCTGTATGCCTGCTTAGGCTCCCGTCAAGTTGCTGACTTGATGGGAAACTTCAAGGCCCCTGTTTTCCCTTCTTACTGTTTCTTCGTCAAATTTTGGGGCTTATCCACACTTCCCTTTTGCCCTGCTCTTTCCAGACACAGGTCCGTGGTGCTGTGTGTGCTTGTGGTACTCCTGCTGAGACCCACCTTTGATCAGGCCATGACTCATTACAGTGGTACCTCAGGTTACAAATGCTTCGGGTTACAAACACTTCAGGTTACAGACTCCGCTAACCCGGAAGTAGTACCTCAGGTTATGAACTTTACCACAGGATGAGAACAGAAATTGCACGGCGGCAGCGGGAAGTCCCGTTAGCTAAAGTGGTACCTCAGGTTAAGAACAGTTTCAGGTTATGAATGGACCTCCACAACGAATTAAGTTCTTAACCAGAGGTACCACTGTAGTGGGTCCCAGCCCACCAGTTGAAGACCAGTGCCCTGGAACATGATATCGTTGCTCCTGCTGTGAAAAAAATATACCGGAGCCACTCTCACCTGAATTCTTGCTTCTCTGCACCGTCGTTTGAGAGGGAAGATGTTGACTTTGATGCCTCCTATCTGCCGGCACACCAGAGGGAGTGGGCCATATTGCGTCTATGTGTGCATGCTTCTATGCTACCCTCTGGGCATCCCAGCCTCATCAGGCAGGGCTTATATGTATATGTGCATATGCTTTCTGTGGGAGTGTTTGGCTGTATGGATTGTGCCTTGTGCGTGCGTTCCTTTGGTCGTGTGGGAGTAATGCAAACTGTCTCTAGACCAGGGCTTCAGGATGGAGCTGCAGGTGAACTATGCTTGCACATTCTGTGACTTGAGTGAATGTGTGAGTGTGCTTGTGTGCAGTCCTGAGTGACAGGGATTGTGTAGGAGAGAAGCCTGTTCTCCCCCCCCCCACCTATCTATATGCCATGCTCTTTCCATTGTATTCCATGGAGAGCAGAGGGGAAGGAGAGACAAAGCTCAGATGTGGAAGTTGATCGAAGCAGATTAATATAATTACAATATTACCAGCCTCGTTCTCACTTTCCCTACTCGTTACCCTAATGGTGATTATTATACTTATTATGTTCTCAGCCTGCAATGCTTATTGATTGCACTCCATTGCAGTGTTTTTAATCAGGCATCCGAAACATGCTATTATTGGTTCCAGGGGGGTCACCATTGAGCAAATGAGAGGGAGAACAAAAGAACAATAAAGAGATCAAAAATAAAATGCCAGCAGGAAAACCGAGCAATGAAAAGAGCCACTTATTCAACAGCCTGCTGTGAAATGCAGCTAACCTCCATGCTATACGAAGGGCAGGAACCAGACCCCAAGTCAAAGCCTTCTGTAGAGCTGCTGGAAATTTAACCCTCTGGAGATACTGATATTTCAGTCAGTTTTTCCACTTTGCCTGGAAATCAGAAAGAGTCTGAGAAAGGAGGGAAAGAAAACCCCAGCAACCTGAACACCACCACCAATTTTTCTTATTTGGATTAGCAGGAAGATCTAAATTCTACCGTTTGGACTAAAAGGGACCTGCATTTTGTGGCTTCCCTCCTGAATGGAAAAGCTTTGCTCAGCCCCAGTGGATGGATGCTTTATCTAGTTCTTGCCTCCACTCATTTTATTATTAAATATAATCTGTCATGGCGACACCACTAAGCTAGCTTGAATCCAATAGGCATTGTTTCGTTAGGCTTGAGCCAAAAAAAACATTCACCTAGTTTCATATCTATTGCAGTTTTAATGATACTTAACACTTGCTAGAAACATAGGCGCTCTCTCTCTCTCTCTCTCTCTCTCTCTCTCTCTCTCCAGTATATTGTGTTCTGCTTTTTGTTTCTTCAGCTCCTGCTTCTTCTTCACCATCCCTTTCTCTGCCAGGGACGGGGAAGATTTTCAATCCAAGGGCCACTTTCCCTTCTAGGTAACCTTCTGGGGGCCACATGCATAGTGTGTGCTAATGCAGTGGGGGGGGCATGGCAGGGGAGTGGGGGTGGAGGGAGCTCACCCCACCAGCTCTCACCACTGTTTTCCTAATTTTATGCTTCAAAAGCTATAGTGGATACTATAACAACGATCTTGCTGTTTTGTTATTTATTGCTGCTGAATTCTTAAATGGCTGGTCAGGCTCTTTAATTGCTCTTATCTTTACTGTTTATTGTGATACATGTTGTTGTTGTTGTTGATTAGCTTGTTAGGCTTTAATTTATATGCCACTTCCTCACAAGACAAGTATCCCACAATATACCAAATGAGAACAGCAATCAGGGATTCATAACATAGCATCCACACTGGTATTTTATTAACAATCTATAAATAACAGTTCGATTCATGACATATTACTGGCATTTCAGTAACATTTCAATAACGATAATAAATGAATAATAATAAATTATGGAAAATATAGTATAACTTTTTTTTAAAAAAAAGGGGGATAAAAAGTTTAGGTGCAGACACCTAATATAGATAGTATTAGGAAGTATTTCATTTTTAAAAAAATCCAAAGGCGTATAGGAATGTTTTAAATAATAACTAACTAACCTAGGATTCATATTTATAGACTAAAATTTAATGGTTCATGCTAAATCTCTTTCATGAAGAAGTATCTGAAGTTCTTAGGACGTCTGAAACATTTTTCTGCAAAAGTATAATTGGTGCTGGACTTTGCTTTACCATTTGTGAGATAGCAGACTTGTCTTTCCATTTCCTACTGAACAGGAATAGTAGCAACTCTTGGTGCAAACAGCCTATGGCCCACCTGTCAGTTCAAACCCTCCTCAATCTCCTGTTCCACCTGGCTGAAGGGCTTATGGGGGAGAGGAGGCTGCCAACAAAGGCAAGGCATTTTATACAGGAATCAGGCCAATAGTGGCTGTATTCTCCTAAGAGAGAGAGCTGAAGCCAGCTGGAAACGAAAGGAGGCTGGCAAAGCCTCTATTGTAGCTGACTGCACCTCTTTGGAAGAGCTGGCTGGGTTGTCTTAAAGGCTCTCTCCTGATTCTGCTGTTGGTGACTTTTATGAGGTGGCAACTTTTATGACCTGGACATGTTGTTTGGTGCTCATCTTCTGACTCCGAGGAAGGTGGAAGTGCTACACAGCCAGGTTGAGAAGAGAGGTGCTGAGCGTCCCGCTTTAGTGGGTCAGTCTGTATTTCGACATCATTTATATCTTCCTCAGGGCATTGCAAGGGCCCAGGGTTCAGAGACACCAATATCTCATGCCCTCCAGAGCAATCCTTCACCCTGGCTAGTGCAGGCTGACATGTCCATGGCCAAGGTGTGTTCGTGCCTGTAAGCAGAGAAGTACAAAACTCCTATAAAAAGGAGGCCTAGGAATTTGACACTGGTGCACTCCATCTTCGAGGTGCCAGTCTTTCCCCCTTCTACCTCCCCCCTTCCCTGCTTTTTCCATCTTTCCCATTTACTGCTGAGTCACCGAGAGGCTATTATGCAATTGTAGGAAACAATCTAACTGCAGAGATAATGCAGGGAAAATGACACATGCCAGTTTCGAGAGCTGCTGCATTCAGTTAGAATTACCCACGTGTGTATTTATAGCTTGCACCCCAGATTGGGGAGAGAAAGCCTTCTCCAGCAGCAGGGATGCAACCAAGAGGCAGAGAACAATCAGGAGAGCAATAATATACATTGCTCCCTCCCCCTCCTTCCCCATGCGCCACTTTAGCCTGTTTGACAGCACCAGCCATCAGAGGGAAAGCAGCCCTAATAACGAATGCAAAGAAGGGGATGGAATCTTTGTTGCACGATGTATCCTCGGCATCTGTTGCACTCCCACTGGTAATGCTCATTATAAGTACAGCATGTGCACAGCTTGGCCAGGATTGATCCTCTGAGTGATCATTAATTCATAAGCACAATAATGGATTTTTGTGTGTGTGCACATGTTCTCATGCATGTTTTATTGATGTGGCCGTTTAAGCATGTGACTGGCTGGCAGACCCAAGCCCCCTACTTTTTTTGCGGGGGTGGGGGCTGATGATACGGTCTACTGTATGGGGGGCTAGCTTAGAGCACTGATAAATCCCAGACCCATTACCAGGTACAGAGAAGAAGAAGAAGAAGAAGAAGAAGAAGAAGAAGAAGAAGAGGAAGAATTTTATTATTTATATACCGCCCATTGGGTTGGGTTTCCCCAGCCACTCTGGGCAGCTCCCAACAGAACACTAAAAACAGAATAAAACTTCAAACATTAAAAAAAAACTTTCCTAAACAGGCTTTAAAGCTCTGTATCTGAGCATTTTTTTTTGTCCCAGTGCTTTCCCCAGGGAAACCCGTGTTTTACTGCTGAATCAGAGCAAATGGCAACCTGCTCCAAATCTGATTGCTATTTGCTCTGATTCAGTGGTAAAATAAGGGTCTTCCTGGGGAGAGCACCAGGTCAAAAAGCAAACAAACAAGGCAAACAAACAAAATCCACCCATGGTCAGCTTTAATGCTTGGACCTATGTATAGAAATGCCGTACAAAAGGAAGTCTGGATAAGCCCCCAGTGGCATTGCAGGTACTCCAATTTTTCACCCACCTTACAAATCCAAATTCAGTGATGGAAGAAATTGCACAAAGAATGAAGATCAAGCAAATCAGCACACATCGACTTAATTTGTGCAGTAGAATATGGGGGCAGTGTTGTTGAAAAGAAGAAGTCTGGAGGAATGGACTTGAGATGTTGAGCATGCTGAAGCTGGAACCAGCGGAAGCTGGCATATTAGGGCAAATGGAGAAATTCCTCACCAAGTTCAGCCTGCCAATAGCCAGTCCCTGCCAGCCTACCTCCTTACTTACTCTCAGTCTAGGTGGTGGCACTGGCTATCAGCCTCCTCCTTTTCCTTTTTGGACCTAGTGTTGCCTTGGAGTAACTCAGCAGGGAAGAGGATGGGAACCATACCAGAATAAGTTGACTCATCTTAATAGTGACTCTGACTCAGCCAGCCATTTGCTCTAGCTCCACCTAGTGTTGGCCTCCCAGCCTTCTGCCCTACCAGTCCAAATGGGCACCAGCCACCAGTGGCTGAAAGAAGAAAGAGCTAATTTAGGTTGTGTCATTCAGATGGTTATTTCTCTGGGGCAACAGATCAAATCTCTCTCTGCTCCTACTATGCCACTGCCATGGCTGACCCAAAAGCACGCTTGTGATGAAGCTGCACATGGCCCACAAAAAGCTGGATGTTTTAGTCTTTAAGATGCTATAATACTCTTCATTGTTTTAAGCTCCCATCAGTAACTTGAAAAGTAATGTAACTGAGGAAGAAAAACCCTCACTGTATATAAAAAATATGTGATTAGTTTTCCAAAATCCAAATGGCAGCTGCTCCCATGATGCAGTGCTTCCTCTGAGAGAGGGAGAATGGGTAATGTCCAGCCCACAATATTTCTTCTGGGTCCCTGAAAACTGTGAAAGTGATCTAAAATCTCTGGTTTAGTACCTTGTTTCCTCCATCTATTTGCATCTTGGCAATCAGCTCCCCGGCCAAATCCTGAGCCCCGTGGCTATTTCACATCAGACAGTATGTCAGCAGGTTGCCACACACAAGGAGGTAATGATCCTGACTCTCTAATGTGAGCAGTTGGACCGTTGTGCAACCAGAAGAATTTATTTGTTGTTATTAATATTGTCATATGGAGGGGAGGAGCTGTAGCCAGAGGTAGAGCCCATGCCTTGTCTACGAAGGCATGCAGAAGGTCATTCCCTGCATCTCTAGGTGTGGCAAGTGATCACGTAGTAGGCAATGTGAAAGACACGAGCCTAAGACTCTGGAGAGCCACTGTCAGAATAGGCAATACTGGACTGATTGACAAGTAGTGTGTCATGGCGTAAGACAGCATCTTATACTCCATGTTCTATTATGTTTCTCTATAGTGGGACAGAAATATTACGCTCTGTTTGGTTCTCCTAATCCTCACTAATCATATATAATTGCCTGCCCCAGAAAGGAGCATATATACCTTTGCCACACTATCTTCTCCTCACCAGCTCTCCTCAGTGACTGATTATCAATACTGGGTGGTGGGATGCTGCATAACCTATAGCCGTAATAACCCTCCTGGTTCTTCCTGGGATTTTATAGCATTTATGTCATTTTGTAAGTGCATCTGGCTCTGTTCATGCAGAATGGTCCCTTTATGCCTGCAGTGGCAGGTTGTTCTCTTTGGATGAAGTCAACATCCTGTAATTTGGACGCAGAGCCTGCCTCGTCTCTCCTGGGAGCTATTTCCTCCACCTCTCGCTTGGTCCAGCAGAGGTGTTTTATCACTTGCTCCATCTGCAGCCCCTCTCCGTTGACCTGCCTCTCCTGGGTGCTTCCAAACACAATGAACCCATCTCCAGAATGAGCTTTTCATTCCCAGCCAACTATCTGTCTTTTGGTCGGGGGGAGATCTTCTGGCAGGGCATAGAATGGAGGGCACTGCAGTGGTTCCCCTGGGATACGTTGGCCATGAGTCCTTTGAATTTAGTGCTGACTCCAGCAAGGCTCTGCCATAAAACACTCTTGGTTGGCAGGCATCCACTTGCCTTTCACATTAACTCAAATCTCCCGTGGTGGAGAGACGTTTTCTGTTAGGAATGGGAATGATGAGCAAGGGGGTCAAGGGCAGGGAGAGAGCTTTGATGTGGGCACTGCGGACAGGCATATTAACCCCAAAGAGGAAGGGGTCAGCTGGGGGAGTCAGCAAAAAATTGTGTGTTTTGATGCCGAGTAAGGGGGACAAAAATAAAATAAAATGCGCCAAGCAACCACCTGAGGGTGAAATGGGGCAGGGATAGAGAAAGGTTTGGATGAATTTTAGAAAATTAAATTGGAATACTCATTTAGTTGGCTAAAAACGCCGCTCTGCTTTTGTGTCGTGATGCAAATCTGTGAATTGGAGCTCACTATGAATATTCATATCAGACCAAAGAGAATGAAAGGAGGATGTGGGGAGAAGAAGAAGACATTGGGGTGTGAGTGGGGGGTTTACTAATGTGCTGGAGAGACTCATCGGCTCTTTGAGGAAGCCCATGCACCAGGCAGAGACAACGTTTAGAAAAGTTGTCCATAGCGTGCTGCATAAAACCCTTGATTTCTGCAACAGCCAAGGATGGGGAGGAGGGAGGAGGACAAGACAAAGGACTCCTGACTTCTCAGCGCCAACTTAACTGAACAGCTATGATCAAAGGAGAGACGTGTAATTCATAGTAATGGGTGTCCCTGAAAATCCTTGACAAATATTCGAGAAGAGCTTCCTTTTCAGCATCTGGCTCTTTGTCTGGAATCATGACGAATCCACAGTGAACAGAAGTAGACAGGCCTAAGGAATCTGGGTGGTTTGTGGGGGTGGGGTGGAGGAACATTTGCGCTGGTCTCCACACAATTCCAAGCCCCCATGAAACATTAAGAAGAACTTCCAAACTCTAGGAGTAATTCAGAAGTGAAACAAATTGGCCAGGAATTAATTGATTCTCTTTCCGAAGACATTTGCCAAAGAAAGCTAGACAAACTCCTATCAGAGATGCCTCAGCTGAAGAACACCATGTCCTGGGACAGGAGCCCAGCCTGGACTATATCAAGGATGGCTAAGTGTTCAACACTAGGGTTCCTGTACTTCTGGTAGATGTAGAACAAGGAATTATGGATACAGCAGCTTGTAACATCACAGTTCTGGAGGGGGCTGAAAAGTTGTGCCTGCTAACATTTTCTCTCAAGCCAGAGATGACAGGATTGTAGCTCAGTGACAGAGCCAACACAGAAAAGGTCCCTGGCATCTCCACTGAGGGCTGAGAGAGACCTCTGTCTGAAATCATGGAGAGCCAGTCAGTATAGTGCATACAGACCTAGCATGCTCACAACCACCTGTCAATCACCTGACATCACAATGACATCAGGTGATCTCTTTCCCTTTGCTGGCATGATTTGAAATCAAATCACTGCAGGCAAAAAGAAACAGCACTTTGAAGCATTGTTGTGATGGGTGGTACTTGCCAAGGCACTGTCGATCAGCTGGCTGTCAGTGCTCACAAAGCACTGTCCCATTTCAGATGTTCCCAACACAGAAGCAGAGACTTGTAAGTAAGATGGAGACTTTTATTCAGGCAAATAATGTTACAGACTCAGCAGCAGACACAAAGCTCAAAAGTATGGTTCAGGAGTTCAAGAGCAGGGCAATAACTGTTTGGAAGCAACAAAGATGTCCCAACAAGTGTCCACACCCTGCCTGCCAAACCTTTAAAGATGAGTCATGGTGCGTGCACACTTGCTTACCTTGAGGGAATGCCAGGATTGCAAATGTGCACTCCTTCAGGGTGGGTGAGTCTGAGAAGGCATTGTCTGGTTTTAGGCAACAAGACTGCACCCTCCTGGTGGGGCTCCAGTTTAGTCACTTCAACCTCTGGTTTCACCTTCCCCCATAGCTGGTCAAATCCTCCACAACCTCCATTGAGGCTCTTCCTTCTGCATTAAGGGCAGGGCAGAGCAGGGGAGAACTGCCATCTCTGCTTCCTCTTCCAATGCAGCCAATGTCAGGGTGGAAAGGGAAGACCCTCCTCCAACCCAGGTTCCCCCATTCAGTCATGCATTCCCCCCTTCCCCTGCATCAGAACCTGCCGATCCAAACCTGATCCTGACAGTGCGGTAGGGCCAATGACATACAGCCAGTTCAATTGGGCCTTACTGTCAGCCCCACCAACAGAGGAATAATCTGGAGCTCACTTTAAGCTTCAGATTATTCTCTTGGAGCTGTGTCCTTACTGGTCTCACACCTGATATCACATACAATATCAGGTGTGGAGCAGGTGGGCATGGTTTTGGGGGGGGGGAATTCCTATACGGGCCAAATTGGCCTTATTAGGCTTGTGGGCAGGAGGCTCCTCACCCCTACACTGTAGACCAGCCTTTCTCTCCAGATGTTGTGGGGCTACAATTCCCATCATTCCTAGCTAGCAGGAACAGTGTTCAGGGATTATGGGAGTTGTAGTCCAACAACATCCAAGGACCGTAGGTTGAGCAAGGCTGCTGTAGACAATGCCGAGCTAGATGGAACAATGGCCTGACATAACTGAAAACAGCTTCTTATGACAATGGGCTGGTGTCCCATATTGCAGGCACATGGCTGGCAGTTTTTCAGAGCTTTGGCAGGCCTCTAAATTTCTATTTTTCCATGGATGCCAGCTATGGAAAAGAAACCATAGTGCAATCTGATGCTGTGGAAAGAAACTGGTAAAAGTGATTTGGTAGGAAATGGGGAACCCGTTATTTTGGTTCCCTATAGTGCCAGGAACTCAAGTCATTAAGGTTCCTCCCAGCAATTCCTTGATTTTTCAAAAATGAAGGATCTTATCCCAAGTACGAAGAGAGGATAATGGAAGACAGGAATTAAAATGGGCAACGAGGGAGCCTCTCTCTTTCTCCCAGGCCACCCATTAGTCATAGTATTGCCAGGCTCTCAATATTTTAAATGCAATTATATGACATGTGATGGCAATTCAGAATTAGAATTTCTCCCAATATACTTCTTATAAATTACCCAGTCCCTACAGAAGTGCAAACATCTCTGGGGTGGCATATAGCCATTATTCAATGCTGATTTGAATAAATGATGCCGAGCATGCTAGCTTCAGCTGACAGCACCTGAGGAACGTTAGGTGGGTGGAAGGTAATTACACAAATTGGAACTTGGGATAATTATTCAAAGCCTACGTACTGTCCCTCCTTTGGGGAACCCTTTTCATAAAATTCATATCAACTAGATCTACCCACAGAGAACACTGGGCCTGTCCCCGTAATTCTACATTAGTCAAAGCAGACATCTAGGATGGGGCGGGGGAGGGGGATCATAAAGACTTGCTTAGTCTCAAACCTTTAAGTAGTATAAGAAATCCTTAAAGCTGTAGCATGATAGTGAGAGTTGCATGCATACAGTAAAAAATGAGTTGAAATCTGTGGCTGCTGCAGACAAGTGATGCCACTGAAACACATAAAATTCCCTAGCTGCAAATGCAATTTTGTTGGTCTGATTTGCTCAGAAGAAATACCAATTAAGCATTATTCCCCTCCAAGTTCTTCAATGGCTTGGAGTGGAAAACTTGATTCTGTACATAAACAGAGGGTTGCTTTTAACTTAAGTCTGATTTTGCTGTACTGCTACTGAACATTCATGCAATACTTTCAAGGGTTCCAAGAGTTTTATATGCATTATCTAACTAGATTCTTCACAACAACCCTCTAAGTCAACTATGGGATGACTGAAAGTGTGGTTGAGTGACTTCACCAGGCTGGGGAAGTCTGGACTAGCGGGATAGTGAGCAGACATAGCAATAAAAGCCTTTCCTTATGCCATAGGTGGACTCTACACACATACAAAAAATGCTGTGAAAATGCTTTCTAAAAAACGTTTTGAAAAATATATTGAATTTTCATAGCTCACCATCTCCATCTGGTGTCACATTTGTATATTGTACTTTACAACACATTTAAGATGTTTTATTTGCAGCTCTATAGTTGAGTCCATAGTCTGGTTTAGAAGCTTTCCAGAGCTTAGTGAGCCCAAGTCTGGAGCCACATGGCATCTTTCTTCCAATCAGCCAATCAGAAGCCGTGCTTTGATTTTCAAATGCTTTGGAAGTCAAACAGACTTCCGGAATGGATTCCGTTCGACTTCCAAGGTACGACTGTACTTGGCCACAAGCAGAATGCTTGGCACCGAAGAATGGAACTGCATCTGACTGAGAAATGGTGGAGCCATCATTTGCTTCCCTGTCCCTCTATTTCACCCTGCAGGGATCCTCAAGTGTAAGGCCTGATGTATGACCGTGTCACTAAACCTGTCCAGCAGCACTGTGAAACTGCAGGGGGATGTGGCTCCTTTGTGACCATGTCATAGTTTGGTGGCAGCATTACCATCAATGTGCCTCCGTGAGATGGATTGCTGCAGCCCTGATGCCTATGCAGCAAAAAGATGTCATGGTGATAAGCAGCAGTGACTGAAAGCCTCTAAACCTTGTCACTTTGCAGGCTGGTATGCCCTAATACACATCAGCGAGTGGGAAAAGGCAGGGGCAGAGCTCAACAGTTGCCTGCGATGTTCTGGCTGCAATTCTCATTCATTAACTAATGAAAGTGCAGCCACGTTTGATCTTTTTTCTACAGCTTGCAAGAGAGGCAGAATTAATCCTATTAAGAAAAGAAGGAAAGGCACAATCCAATCAAAGCCGAGCACTTTTTAAGTCCCACTGATCTTGATAGGAGAGATTTAAGTAGACGCCTAAGCAGGCACCAAATGTCACGGGCAATGTCATGGGCAGCATGCGTTCTTGGAAGTGAGTCGTCCCACTGAAAGGTTTGTATTTGTTTTCAAGTAAAAACGCATAGAATTCTCTGTGTTATTGTCACCCAAATTAGCTGACTGTGGGGTAGGAATGGGTGACTCTATCAATTTCTGTTTCTTTCGGTTTCTCATTTCCCCAGTCTTTCTAATTTTTAAATTTTAACTGGTTTTATTACATCATAGATAAAATACAAACACAATCAAATACTACAATTCCAAAAACGCAAAAATATAAGAAATGACAAAAGAGTCCCCTTATCTTTCCTCTTAAGTTGTCAACAAAATCAGAAGATTTTCCAGTCTCCGCATTTAAAAAAAAGTCTCTATGAACATTCAGAAGTATTTGAGTGCAAATCTCTCATGATATACACATTTCCCCCTGGCACGTTTTTATATGTTATTTTCACAAATATCTGCATTTTTATGCACCAACACAGACCCCTGGTGCTGTATATGCATTACTGTACACATTACCAGACCCAGTGTCTCTATTTTGTAGAGACAGTCCAGGATTTACAGAAGCCGCCCCAGTTTCTTATTTGGCTATAGAATGTCCTGCTTTTCCTTTGGACATCCCTATTTTCATTGGAGAAATGCTGGAGGGTATGGAGTTATGTGACCCTCGAGCCAAGGAGATAAGTAACTATGCAACCTTTAGAGGACATCCCTGTATAGGGAAGGTTTTTATGTTGAATGTTTTATTATGTTTTCAGATATATTGGAAGCAGCCCAGAGTTGCTGGGGCCATCCAGTCAGATTGGCAGGCCATTATTATTATTATTATTATTCCCTATTTTCATCAAAGAAATGTTGGAGGGTATGCAGCATTGCTGGGCTGGAGAACTGTTTTGTAAAATCTGTAGACGTGTGAATTAAAAAAGATGGCTATGTTTCGGTTCTCGCATTTTCATCCCTTCCTACAAAAAAGTCTCAAAGAAACTTACAGATACAAAAGTTTCAAACCAACATCAAAAGAATAAAGCCACAGGATCCACTAAAAGTGCTCACGCTGTAATGTTTTCAAAAGGATGGATCCCACCCCACCAGACTAAAAAGAGCTGTGGTGAATTGACTTGCCCCCAACCCACAGACTGAATACAGAGAGCTGCCTCAGCCTCACCTCTAAGAAGACACTTGCTTTGTAATAATAAATGGTTGGCGGGGGATTAGCTGTGTTATCTGTGCGGTTGGTGGGAAGTCAGGAGAGACAGGTTTGTATGTGGATGATTGCTGCGAATTTATTTGGAAGAGGTTACTGTGTGGGAAAGTCTGGGTGCAGTTTCTACATCTGTTATTTTGTTTTGGGTGCCAATGATGCTCCACAATCCATTTAAAACTCAACAATAAAAGAAAGCACCAAGCCATCAGAAAACAATGCAGTAGTTCAGAGCCTCTAGGCAACTAGCTTAGAAAATCAAATCTCTGCCTTAACAAATAGATCTTCAAGAGGTAGCAATAACCACATGTTTTAGCCAAACAGCATTCCTGTCCCAGAGGTTAATCTGTTGGGGGCAGACTAGAAAAAACATCGAGGGCCAGCTTGCACATTTTACGAGGCCCTCTTGCTGCATTTCTATACAGTGGCACCTCTAGTTATGAACTTAATTCATTCCAGAGGTCTGTTCTTTACCTGAAACTGTTCTTAACTAGAGGAGTGCTTTCGCTAATGGGGCCTCTTGCTGCTGCTGCACCACCAGCACACAATTTCCATTCTATTCCTGGGGCAAAGTTCTCAACTTGAGGTAACTCTTCCAGGTTAGCAGACTTTGTAACCTGAATCGTTGGTAACTCAAGGTACTACTGTATGCTATCGTACTCAGGCTCCGATTGGCCATGTTATTTTGAAGAAAGCAGCACATAAATCAGAATCCCACTTATGCATGGCTGCTGCAATTAATATAGTGTTTTAAAAAAGAAATGCTTACAGCTCTTATTATTATTTATTAAATTTGTATGCCATTCTTCATCTGTAAATCTTGGGGTGGCTCACAACATAAAATTACAATATAAAAACACAAAATACAGTTGCCCATGCAGATATGGGCAAGGATGAGCTCAAGGTCCTGCGTGTGTAAGAGATGTGGTGCTGCTGCTTGTTGCTGATACAAACTCCCATTGAGGTGAATGAGGCAACTGAGGATCACTCATCATTCCTCAGTTTCTCATTTCTAAGAACAACACTCTCTGAGGCCACATTCAGAAGAAACTGTAACATATCATCCTTTCTGTTCCTTTCTCGGGAGTGACACAGAAACTACTGTGTTTCATGAGGCAGAAATAGCCAAGAAATAGCATTTTTTAAAAAAACAAAAACTGGCTAACCATCAAATTTGCTATTCAGCCACACTCTCCCCATGTGGACTTGACAAGCACATACAACAGTTTTGTAATTGTGATATTTTGGTTGCTTGTGTATTCCCCCACACTAAAAATAACAATTCAACATTGAGAAAAACAGAATTATGTGATCTGTATACACAATGCAAGCAAATACATCTTTTTATATAGTTTATTTTTGTTTGAGCAATCATCAAGAAGGACAGGCTGTGTTCTATGTAGTGCATTTCATATAAAGATTAAAGCATGCTTGTGCATTATTAAAGACTAGCATAATGGTTGGCTTTCTTTTTAATCTAAGAGTAAAAATCTTAGATGAAATTTCCAGATGTTGAAATCTGCTTCCAATGCCACCTTCCTTGTTTGTGTGGTTCTTAAGCACGTTGAAACTTAAGGTTCTATTTTAGCTCAAGCAGGGGATTTTTAAGGAAAGATGGTGCACATTTTGAGAAGCCAGTGATGTGACAACCATGAGATCTTGTGGTACCCAGGGATTTGTGATGGAAAAGGACCTGCCAGACTCCTGTCTATTGCCACACGCAATAGCTGCTGGTGTTTGCCTCTCCGGCTTATTTCTCTGCTTCTCAGCAGAGGCTTTATGGATTATTTGAAGGTTGCAGGTGCTATAAATTGAAACCCTGCCTGATCTCCAGGAGAGCCCTCTGGGGTCCAAGTCAGAAAAAATGCCCCTTACAGCTGCTACCTCCATTGCATTGATTATTGGGCACTGTGGGTTGCAAAGCAACATGGAAAAACACAAAGTGATGAAGCCAGAGCAAGCTATGTTGTTGACACGTGCTCTGTGCTCCTCTCCCATTTACAGGCTCAGCTGCAAGTCACGCTTTTGCTGCAAGAATCCCAGGGGGTCTCTGCCAGGCCAGTTTTTCTGGTTTGAGAGGACAACATAATGAGACAACCGGGTATTTATTTCCTTTGCATTTCAAGGGCTGTGCATGAGAAGAAAAACCCAGAAGGTAACAGAACACCAAGAGATTGGGACAATAAGTTTGGGGTGTTGTTGTTTTTTAAATAAAGCCTTGGAGGTTGAGTTTGGATCTTTTCACCTTAGATATTTAGGGGACTTAAGCTGAAGTCACTTTCCCAGGTGTTACTCTGCCAAAAAGCAATATACCTTTAGCAGGAGACAAAATTCATTTGTTATTCATTTTGCAGGGGTATGTGTTCCACATTTTACTTATTTATTGATCCCTGTCTTTCAACCCTTAAAGCACCTGCCAATTTAAAAGGGGCTAAAATCAATATAATGGGTCAGATTTAATTAACATGGTGCACCAGTGGAAACCAGCAGAAGGGCTGCTGCTAATGCAGTAGGGCTGTGCCCCATCCTTCCCTTGCACACCCTCAGCACCTCCCTAATTCTACTCTGGAGGGTCAGAGCATTTTGGGGGAGGGGAGATCATTCTGTCCAGCAAGCATAAATGCTTGCACTGAGGGAACCATTGTATGAGCACAGTGTTGATCTCCACCTATTTTCATGTACAAAGGTTTTTCCAAATGGCAAAAATATTCATAACCTGTTGGTCTGTATCCAAATACAATGGAAGAGTGCACCATCAGGGGTAAAGTCAAACCACTGGAGAGTTACAGCGCCTGCAGGAAAGACATTTTTCTCTCCCACCGATGAAGGCAACCTGTAACACTCACACCTTACACCAATGAGGTAAAGGGAGCAGGTGGCGCTGTGGTCTAAACCACTAAGCCTCTTGGGCTTGCCAATCAGAAGGTCGGCGGTTCAAATTCGTGCAACGGGGTCAGCTCCCATTGCTCTGTCCCAGCTTCTGCCAACCTAGCAGTTTGAAAGTATGCCAGCGTGAGTAAATAAATAAGTACCGCTGCTGTGGGAAGGTAAACGGCGTTTCTGTGCACTCTGGTCTCTGTCATGGTGTTCCATTGTGCCAGAAGCAGTTTAGTCATGCTGACCACATGACCCAGAAAACTGTGGACAAACGGCCTGAAAGCAAGATGTGCGCTGCACCCCATAGTCAAGTTTGACAGGACTTAACCATCCAGGGGTCCTTTAGCTTTACCCTTTTTACACCACCAGGCTGAGTTTATAACTTGTAACTGTTGCCTCCCATGTTGTTTTTGCTGCATTAGCAGCCCTGAAGTGACACATTCCTTTACCCACTGGATGTCAGGGACCGGGCAGAGGAGGAATGGTGGAGACTGCCTCCCTAGCCTGAACCTTCCAGAGAAGAGGAAGACAGTATAGATTTATAACAGTGGTTTGCGGGAGGTCAAGGGACGCGGGTGGCGCTGTGGTCTAAACCACAGAGCCTAGGGCTTGCCGATCAGAAGGTTGGTGGTTCGAAGCCCTGCAAAGGGGTGAGCTCCCGTTGTTCGGTCCCAGCTCCTGCCCACCTAGCAGTTTGAAAGCATGTCAAACTGCAAGTATATAAATAGCTACTGCTCCAGAGGGGAAGGTAAATGGCATTTCTGTGTGCTGCTGTGGTTCGCCAGAAGCAGCTTAGTCATGCT
The DNA here is from genome assembly GCF_965113315.1 of Podarcis vaucheri. Lineage (NCBI taxonomy): Eukaryota > Metazoa > Chordata > Lepidosauria > Squamata > Lacertidae > Podarcis > Podarcis vaucheri. The sequence goes on along the minus strand of NC_138764.1, from coordinate 63,974,103 downwards.
GGCCACATGACCCGGAAGCTGTCTGTGGACAAATGCCAGCTCCCTTGGCCTATATAGCGATATGAGCATGCAACCCCAGAGTCGTCTGCTACTGGACCTAACGGTCAGGGTTACCTTTACCTTTACCTTGCGGGAGGTCACAGCTCAGAGGCAGATGAGAGGGAAAGCTGGAAATAATGGGGGAGGAGGAGGAGGCAGTGCCGGAACAGCTGGCTGACACGTTATCACTAGAAAGCATTCCAGACCCCACCCCCCCTTCTCCCAGAACATGACGAGCATTGAAAGTAGGAGAGCAAAGGGCTCGGAGACAGATGGCCCTAAGTGGCACCCGTAAGGTGGGTGGTGCTGTTGATGAATGAGGAAGTAGGAGAGATGGGGGGTGGAGATTTACTCAGAGCAACACCATTACTCCAAGAGGCTGCATTTCTAAGCCTCTCTCTGTGAATATTGAATAAACGACTTTGGTAAGTACTTTCCTTGTTGAATCCATTCCTGGCAACCTACCATAGGGGGTTGGATCCTCTGAAGCCTGACACTTATATTAAAGGTAAAGGTAAAGGTACCCCTGCCCGAGCGGGCCAGTCTTGACAGATTCTGGGGTTTGTGCGCCCATCTCACTCAAGAGGCTGGGGGCCAGCGCTGTCCGGAGACACTTCCGGGTCACGTGGCCAGCGTGACAAAGCTGCATCTGGCGAGCCAGCGCAGCACACGGAACGCCGTTTACCTTCCCGCTGGTAAGCGGTACCTATTTATCTACTTGCACCCGGGGGTGCTTTCGAACTGCTAGGTTGGCAGGCGCTGGGACCGAGCAGCGGGAGCGCACCCCACCGCGGGGATTCGAACCGCCGACCTTTCGATCGGCAAGCCCTAGGCGCTGAGGCTTTTACCCACAGCGCCACCCGGTTATATTAGAAGTAACCAAACACGAGGGGTCCGTCTTTCATATATTTGTCCGGTTTACTTGGAGGATCAGCTTACACTTTAACTTGACCACTTTGATCTGTGGTCCTGGCGCTTTTACAGGTGACACATAAAGTTTGTTCCTCGCTTGTAAGGGATTGGTCTTTCGGTGTGGTAGCTCCTACACTCTTGAACTCCCAGGCCTTTGCTGTACTCTTTTTGGCACCTGCTAAAAGCTTTTCTGTTTAAGCAAGCCCATTCAGATATGTGAAGTTGACACACGTTTTAATCCACACTTCTGGTTTGTAATGTGTATTTTTTCAATCTGTTGGTTTTTATCTATATTTTGATTTTTTAAAAAATTGTTTTTATCTTGGACAAATCTAACATATATATTATATTTTTTGTAAAGAACTTAGAGGTTTTATTTACAGCAAAGTGATATACAAATTCCGTTACATAAAATAAAAGCAGAACCTTCCTCTATACACTGCGGAGGTCATGTCAGCTCATTTCCTGGCAAACTGTAAAGTCCCTGCTCTCTGACACAAGGGGTCTCCCTCTCCATGGTTTTCATTCCGACATCACTCAGTGCAATATGGTGCTACCTTTAGTACCCTGTGAAGGAAGTTAACTCAAGGCACTCCTTCCTCGTGGTTTGGAGGAGGACTGCCAACCCACATGTAGCAAAACTGTGCCACAGATAAGAGTGGAGCATCTTTGGAGAGCACATATACAGTAGTACCTTGAGTTAAGAACTCAATTCGTTCTGGAGGTCCGTTCTTAACCTGAAACTGTTCTTAACCTGAGGTACCACTTTAGCTAATGGGGCCTTCCACTGCCGCCACACCGCCGCTGCACAATTTCTGTTCTCATCCTGAAGCAAAGTTCTTAACCCGAGGTACTACTTCTGGGTTAGCAGAGTCTGTAACCTGAAGCAACTGTAACCTGAGGTACCACTGTACAGTGGTTTTCTGTACCAGGAGGTGCTGTAGTAGCTATGAACCAATTAAGAAGGGGAAAATAGCAGTAGAACACATAGAGATTGAGATGGGCCCTGTGAGTTTCATGGCTGAACAGCGTCCTGAACTCATGTCTCACCAGGCCTGATCTGACACTCTCACTGCTATGCCACACTGTTTCTGTAAATTAAGGTAATGCATGCGGATAATTTAAGAATTTTATGGGCCAAAACTGATTCTGCAAATTTTTCTCTATATCATCTCCAGCCTGTGCAATGAATTGGGGTAAAACAAGTCTCTTCTGAACAGAGTTTTACAATAGCTGGACACCCTCAAGGTTCAAACTATCACAGATAAAGGAGGATCAATTCAAGATGGTTGCTCTAATTCTGAAGAATTTTGAGTTGGGATGGAAGGTTCTGTCAATTTCATCTCTCTCATTTTCCCACTCTTAAGTTCGTTTCTCCACATTTCTGCAGCATTTTGGGATTTTCTTTTTTAAAATCCTCATGAAAGTTCCTCAGAATTTTAGCATTAATTTCTTCTAATAATGCACACATTTCTGCATGCAAGTTTTCCAAATATAATGCATTTTGTGTGTTATTTTCATGGATATATTCCTTTTTATGCATGCTTTTATCTAACATGCATTGGTTGGATATTTGCAAAATCTGGAAAAGTGCAAATGTTGATGGATGGCTGCATTTTGTTTCTTGTATTGTTTCAGAAAACACAAATTTGATAAATTCAACTTTAAATGTAAACTGAGCATTTTTCATAAGTGAGACTTAAATCACTTCTGAGCCCCTTTTTGCATTACTCATTTTAAAATCATTGTAGAAGGTGAAGTGATGAGAGGCATTTCTAATGCAAATGAACCTTCTGGCCAATTCTGTTCTTTACATTTGCACTAGAAAGTGACTGAAGCAAGAATCAGTTTAAGCCTGGTGCGTTAAATGCCCTGAATATGAACACATAATTAGATTAAAGCATCACTTTCTTCAGAGGTAAACCAAAACCCTGTTCAGTTTATATACACAGGTACTTACATTGCTTTGCACGTGAGACACTCTTTGCTCATTTGCTGCACAATCGACATCAGTAATAACACTCCACACATTGTCACATAAATATAAATAGCTGCCATAAGCCACCAGCCAGTCAAGGCTGTAAATAATGTTGTCAATGGTGCTTTATTCAACTCAACACCAAGTAGGGAGATAGGCAGCCCTGGACTTTCTCAGCCACAGTGTTTGATTTAAAAGCACCTTATAGTCTGCAGAGCTTTTCTCCCGATTTTCATTTTGTCAATATTTCTAGCTGGTTTCACCCAGGCTCAGACTGGGAAATTAAGGAGTGGACGGGGCTGATTATTGGCTGCTGTGCTTTCAGACGTCTCCTTTTGGCAGAGAGCAGGTAGATGTCTCCCTGCCCCCCACCCTCATCTCCATGCTCCGTTTTCTCCAGGTGTAGGGTTTTTGAAAGACGCAAGCTGGTTGGATGAGTGAATTGTCTTTATGCAACAGAAACCAAAAATGGCAGCAACCCTTTTGGCTACAGCTTCCCATTGTTGACTCGTGCTCTGCTACCCATTAAAGCAGCCTTTTCCAGCCTGGTACCTATCAAGCCTTGGCAATTGGTCATGATGTCTGGGGCTGATGGGAGTTGTTGGGATCTAAAACACCCTGGAGGGCTCTGAGTTAGAAATAGAAATCTTGAGGTCTGCCAAAGCTTTGGAAAGCTGCCAGCCATCTGCACGCAGTATGGGACACCCATCCACTGTCACAGGAAGCTGCCTTCTACTGAGTCAGATCATTGGTCCACCTCGCTCAGGATCCTGACTGGCAGCAGCTTTCCAGAATTTCAGAGGCAGATTTGCCTGGAGATGCCAGGGATCAAAAGTGGGACCTTCTGCCTGCAAAGCAGAGGTTTTACTACTGAGCCACAGCCCTTGGGGAAGGTTGTATTAAAACAATCCAATCTCCTGTCTGTTGAAGACTGAAAATGGCCTACTGCCAAATAGTCCAAGCTAAAAGGACTTTCCTAACCCCCATTACTCATCAACTCTAACCTAATTCCAAAACACCCATTGGGCAAACCAAAATGTTACAAAGTGGTGTTCAAGCTTTCAAGCTTTCCAGAATTCTTCTTTAGGCTATACAGTAAGCAAAATAAATTTGTGGTGGGGTGCAGGAGAGAAAAGTTGACTGATTGGGGAGCTAAAATGAATCAATGGTCTCCTCCCTGGTTCCCCCAGTGTTGTGAGCTTTCTGATATTTGAAGCAGGGGGTGGAGGAGAAGGCAGTGGGGCAGGCAGTGTGGGGCACATGAATGGAGAACGTCATTATCTCTCTGTGAGAGCAGCAGGCTGCCAAGCTGGCGTGACCCTGGAAGCTCACTGCGACGGTGGCTGTGTGAGCCAAGCAATCAATACATGAAAATCCAGCCCAGGCACAGAAGGTGACCTTGAGAGAAAGCGAGGGAGAGGAGAGTTGCATGGAATGTGAGAGGAGGGATGGTTTATGGGCACACAGAGAGCACCTGGGATGGAAAGAGTGAGCGAGGCAGAACCCGTGTCCTCTATGCATCTGCCTCTGTGCTTGCTGCATACGCAGCAGTAGGAGGGGGGTGGGGAGGAAGCTCACAGGCAGGAGAAAGGCAGCACAGGGCTGTTCAAGCAGAAAGAAGAGCAACGTTACTGGACAGAGCAAAGAAGACTCTGTGGATCTATCCAAGAGTCAGAGGTTGTTTTCTGTTTGGTATTCACAGAGGGGCTGTGTTTCTGCAGACATTTGTCAGGGAAAGCTGCTGTGATATATTGGGGTGCAGGTTTTCTTGGAATGGATACTTTCAGCATCACCAGCACCACCTTCTGGCACCTGGTCAGGGGTGCCATTTGAAATGCTGGGCAAGGTGTGTTCACTGTAGGTGGGCAGAGATTCATCTCAGGCCTTGATACATTCAATATTAAACAGCAAGAAAGGGTATATTAAGAACATTGGTTTCTCTTTATGCCCTGTGATAATCAAAGGTAAATCCTGGAATGATTAGACATGGCTGAAACACAGCAAAGATGCCTCTCACCTCCTTAAATCCACACTCCCACCTCCCGCAATACCCACAAAGCCATAATAAGTGATGCACTAGAATGGGTTTCTCCCCTGCGATTTCATACCTGTCCCTTCCCCGCCACCCAGAAAATATTTCTGAATCTCTGCTTTGGAAGCCAGCCATTAAACCATAGCTGTCAACTTTTCCCTTTTCTTGCGAGGGATCCTATTCGGAATAAGGGAATTTCCCTTTAAAAAAGGGAAACATTGACAGCTATGCATTAAACCAGGAGAAAGAGCCAGACCCATGTAGAAATCCTTTGTATGTATATAGATCTGGGCTTGGGCATCGTTTGCTTCGTCTACATTTAGTGTCCGTTGCTTTTGAGTGTGGGAATACATGCAGATATGTATGTGCGTGCACGTGTGCGTGCGCATGCATATACACAGAGAGACGTGGGTGTCCATGTGTGTTCTTCCTTGCAAGTACTTCTTTTCCCCATGCAAATACACAGTGTGCCCATCTATCCCTTGCTGATGCTGCTTTGCTCCCCTGAGTCTCCTTCTCTGTCCAGTTCAATTTGCAATTTCTCACATGAGTCAGCCTCTCTCTCTTCCCATGGGAGAGGCCATTTGGTAGACTAATTGCTCTTATGGCAAGTCAGCAAATGGCTACCGTTCCCTTGCATTTGCTCAAGGCCAATTCCTTTCCTTCTCATCACCTGCTGCTTTTTTGCTCCTGGATTCTTTCCCATACCCAAGCACATATCTGCACCAGCTCAGCAGGGCCACACCCTCACCAGAAACTAGGCCAAGCTCTAGAGTTTCACTTCTCCTAATGCTGCTCCATGAACACAGCCCTTTAGGCACCAGACTGTAACGTCAGGGACGGGGGAAGCTGTAACGCTCTGAATAGCGTAGGACTCCAACTTCCACTAGCCCCAGGCACCATGGCCAGTGAATGATGGGAGTTGTAGTCCAGCAGCCAAAGTTTCTCCATTCCTGCAACAACTGCAGGAATGGAGTGTGTGGTCGTCTGCAGAGAAAATTCAGCACATAAGTACTTCCTTGTATGTACAGGCTCTGCACAGGTGTCCAGTATATCTGCACCATGCCGCTCCCCCTCCAGAAAGGGCAAACTTTGAAGGCCAGTGGATTGTTATTAGGAATAGGGAACAAATTGTGGGGTGTATCATCTGGTTCAACATTTGTTCATCCTGCACTGTTCAATGCGTTTCCCTGTCACTTTCCCAACCCAAAAAATCCATTTTTAAGAAGTGATATATTACACTAGGATGACAGAGACCATCAATTCACTTTAATTGGTGAATCCCTCCCACAAGAGAGTGACAGTCTGGAGGCCTCCTCAGTCATAATACCAAGTTTCACCAACACCCAACAGAAACGGTTTTCCCAATAAGAGAGAAACTCCACTGTTTCAGAAATGCTTCTTCCTAGCAATTTTGCTTTAGGTTTCTTGGGGGCGGGGGCCATCCGTCCTCTTTATTTTTCCTTTAGCACAAGTTCCATTCAAAGTGTGTGTTTCCCAGCAACCAGCCAGTAGGATATAGACGATGCTGTTAACTGAAGGGCAGGAGCTCACGATTCCCATTGATTTAGATAATCAGTTTAAATATTAAAACAGCAGCAGAAGGGAGATAAAAACTCTTAACAGCAGAGATTAAGAAAGCAGTTTACAGAGGTGGGTATTTTGACAACATTCTGTTGCCCCACCTAGTGGCTCAAGGAAGAAAAGTGCATATTGATTCTCTTAAAGGCACTCAGTTCTGTCTTGCATTGTGCAAGCAATACTGTACTTTCCATTTCTTTGTAGGCCCAAATATTGCAGTTGGGGTGGGGGGATACCCCATAAAACTTTTTAACAATAATAATAGTGATGGGTGTTGCTGTCCAAAGAATGGTGCTGAAATAGGTGTTTAAAATTATTTCACTGGAGATTAAACAAGAAATCTTGGGGAATTTGTTGCTTTCTATTGCTTTCTTTCCTAGGAGAGAGTAGAAAGAAATTTAAAGTGTGGAGTTGAGGATTTAAGGCAAGATCTGATACCCCTCACCCTGTAAATCCATGCCAGTAACAGAATACATGCCTGTTCTTCTAAATACCCCCTTAATGTTTCCCCCCCTCTCTCCTCCTCCCCCTCCTCCTCCTCCCCCTCCTCCTCCCACACCTCCTCCTCCTCCAGCATCCTTAACCTCTCTCTCCCAGCCCAAACAACAGGACTGCTAAATGGAGATTTCACTAATGAGGTTTGGCTGCTTCACATAAAATGGATTTAGACAATCACTGCTGACCCACCTCCTATGTGCATTATGACACAACCATGTGCACTTCTTATCACTCTGCTGTGGACACTAAACAGTGTTTTGTGCATGAGAATTGCATAGAAACCCAACAGATCTTGTGGGCTTTGGGGGAACAGAAGTGTGTGATTTTGGTTGAGCAGAATCACTGCAGGAGAAGAAGAAAAAACAAAGTGAAATGTTCCCCCCTTCCCTTCCTTCTTTTGCTTCCTAGAGACTGCGCACTTAAGCAAAGGGATTATATTCTCCTCCACATCATTTCCATCTAATTGAATTTAGCAGAAGGTTGGTGCTGAATCAAATGCTTCTTGATGTTTCTTCAGGCTTCTGTCTATCTGAAACAGACTTTCCATGTATTTATTCAACTTTAAGAAGAAGATCTTAAGGAAAAAGTTACAAAAAACACACAAACATATGGGCAAATGTGATCTTTGAATTTATTCTTCTAATACAAAATTTTAAAGAAACAGACGACTTCTCCACAGATCTATCAGGCTGGATTTTAATGTAGCTTCTGGGGCAGGATGCTATATCGCAGATCCTCTGACCTAAACCATTCAAATTGTGTTGGAGCTTCCAGTTTTATTCTGTTTCATAGCAATGCAAACTTTGCAATGCAGGTTTGAAATGGAGGGATTGGACCACCTTTTTATTTTAAAGAGTAGACCCAGCCTACCTACTTATTATCTTGGGATCTCACCTCAACTGTCCCATCAGCACAAGGATTGCCTCCACCTGTGTGCGCCCTATCGCCCCAAATTGGTTCCTAGAAACCTCCCAAAAACTTACGAGGGGAAGGGGGGGAGTTCCATTGGCCAGGCAGAAATCCTTGCACTGATGGGACCATTTACTTAGTGCTAAAACCAACCCCATGCAGAACTTGTCTGAGGCCCGGGGCAGGAGTCCTGCTAGAATAAAATTATAAACTCAAACAAAAAAGCAGGCAGTCTCTTGTGGCCCCCACCCCCAGCTTAGCCCTCCAAGGTCCGGGGCAAGTGTACACAATGCCCCCCTCCCCCTTCCCTGCTTTGTATGGGCCTGGCTACAACCCCCCCCCCAGGATTTAACCTTAAGCTTTCATTAGGTTAACAGAAATCAATCAGAGGTATTTAGAAAATTAATTTTCACTTTAGTTTGTATTTTATTTTAATCAAACGATTGCACACGTATACCATTAATTAGAAGGCTCCAGAACATATTAAAACCTCCCATAGCAACGTTGATAACATAATTAAAAACAAGCTAAGAAGCTTTCAGTCTACAAGACACAATAAAAATGGGGTAAAAGGAGGCAGAAAAGAAGCAGACTCAGGCATCCATTCTTGAAGTCTTGCAATAATCCAGCTGGAATAGAAGCAGTTCAGAGAGAAGAGGAGCCAATAGACCTAATCACTTTGCCTGACCACAATGGGACCAGCTCTTAACTCTCCCTCCACTGTAGCCTGCCACAACCACATAGTGCACCTGAGCACATGCCAAGTGTTTTCTTCACAGCACTAAGCAATTACAACCTGCTCCATTATCACACATTTAGGGCCAAATTGCATGTTACGTGAACAACATATACGTGCCTTTAAAAGCACCTGTTGTTTTTTAAAAGCTGGCTTAGAGACAGCTTTAACCTTTTAGGCAATTGTGGTCCTGATCCAGTTTGAGTGTGTGTTCGTGCATGCAACAGGGGTTCAAAAGCTACTAATATTTTTCCTCCTGCATTAAAATCTATGGCAGCAACTACTGGAGAAATAAGGTGGTGTTTGTACAAATTGAATTTTGAAGCATGAATTTTGCCAGGATTACAGTGTTTGAAGAGGGAGCCACCTAATGGATTCCATGTGCAATAAGTATTTCTTTAGTTTTGGAATATAATAGTGACACGGAGGCACCAATGTTTTGGGGGCCCAGGGCACTTTTGGAAACTTGAGAAACTTTTGTGAGCACCCCACACACTCACACACATCACACAACCACACACACTTTGCAACTGACCAATCAATGACATACCATGTAGCCCCACCCACCACTGCAACAATGCAACCTTCTGATAAGACAAAATTCCACACAATCACATTCCTTGCAATCATCCTCCACAGCAATCACTCACACAGCCCTCAACCACACAACGCAACACAACCGTACAATACATGCTTTACTACCACACACCTCATGTAACTACAGAACTCCTCCTGCTCCCACAGCCACACACACCCTTTTCAGCCATACAACGAGAACTAACAATTACATTCAAAAAAATCATTCCTGCAAAAAAGCTACTTTCATGTTTAAGAGACCCTAATATTTCAATACATTTGCTTTTCAAAAACCAGGAAAATTAAAGGATTAAAAATATATATGCTGGTTTATTTCCTGAGTTGACTCAAACTCAACAAAACCAGGAAATTAGAAGTCAAGGTTGACACCTTAACAACTGGGCCCCTCCATCAACCACGATGTTGTGCAATGTTACAAACTGTGCTTTCTTACAACTTACCCTTCATGCACCCCCTGCCTTTCCTTGGTCCTTCAGGCCCAAATCCAGAAGCGAAGGATGGAGTGCCTGGGACCAGCAAAGACACCCCACATTGTCCTGATTCTGTAATATCTGAGCCTTAGACAAATTCTCCTGTGTGTTGGTCCAAGCCTACATGTGGGCTTGGAAGCACACCAGCTGCATCCTCCACAAGAGGCCCTGATTTGAACAGAAGGCTGTGTTATTGTGCAGCACAATTAATATGCAGCAGATACTCTGCCAGAATAAAGAGGGTCGAAAGGTCAGGACCCAGAGGGGGCATCTGCAAAAGTGTGAAAAGTCCCCAAACTACAATAGCAGCAGGTGGTGGTGTCAGGCTGGGGGAGTTTGGTGGTGGTGGGGAATCAAGAATGGAAGGTCAGCTACAGAGCAACTCAGGGATCCAGAACTGGACTAGTTGTGAATCTTGAAGAAGATGCTTTAGAATAGGATATCAAGTCAAAAAGCTGCACAGAGCCGTTGCTTCATGGAAGGAAATTGCAAGGTGGAGTCTCAGAAAAGGAACCTCAATTGATCTGTCAATCTTTTCTAGCAAGTATCTTGACAGTTGCACATTAGGATTAAAGGAGAAGGAGAAGATGTACTGAGTGAATGCTTAATTTTTTAAAAATAGCACTAGAGTCATTGATTCTTCTTCCCAGCACTGGCAGATCAAGGATTAATGGTGCTTATGCATCCCAGCACTAGATATACTCAAGCAAATGAGAAGGACTACGGTAAGTTGAAAAAGGGAGAAAGAGGAGGCAGTCCAAGGGAGCAGTCCAGCAGCATCACTATCTTCCTGGCAGTGAAATTAATACCAGGGTCACTTTCTCTTGAAATCTGTTCCCCTTAGGCTTATGGTGCCAGCTGGAGGTGAATGGTTGCTGCTCCATTCAGTAGAAGCGGCCTGTGGGCAGGCGAGGCAGGCAGAAATAAGCACTGGGGAAGAGGCTCAGGTTGATGGGGTTGCCGTCCAAGCGGATGTCCTCCAGAGCCCGGCGGATGTGGCTGTGGTCCCTGCTGTCGCAGAACGTGTCTACGTGCATGGTCTGGATGTTGTTGTTCTAGGGAAGGAAATTGAGAAACAAAGACGATCACCAGGTGGGGCTGGTGGAGGAGAGGGGGCCGGGAATCACCAACACTCATAGATCAAGAAGAGGCTCAAAGTTATTAGTGTTTTCCCTTGTTTTGAATTCTGAGACTCCATGAGAAAAGCAGACCAATCAGTAAGCCTTGGGGGCATGATAGCTAGCTGGAAAGGGCCTTCACCACTATAGACCAGGGTGGACTACAACCTGGACTTCAAAACACTTAGGCCTGATTGAATGCATTCAGTCTTGCAATTGTGATTGAACACTAAATGGGGTCTCTTGCCAACCTCCATGGCCAACGCCATGCCCCGCAAGAGACCCCATTTAGTGTTCAATCGCAATTGCAAGACAGGGAAAGAATATCAGTAGGTACAGATCACATGCAATTAGAGAAATAATGGCAAAGATAATGCGTGAGCCCATATTATAACTGCTCCTTTCTTTTTAACAGGAATCCAAAAGGAAATGAATGGCAAATGACTGAGTCTCTCAGAGGCTTGTGCTTTGGCTGTTGGTGTCCTCTCCCTCTCTCATTTAAAGAGTTCATCGTCACTCTCTCACCTGTAGATGCAAAGACCTCAGTCTCTCAGGCAGCAGCATGGGGATGTAGTCCAGTTTGTTGTCAGACAGATGAAGGAACTCCAGCTTCTTCAGATCCTGAAAGCAGAAGGAAGAAGGACCATCAGCCCTTGCCTCCTTGAGTGTTCAAGTGAGGCATCCCAGGATTTTCAATGGAAATGTGAGATTTCAAAAGAAGTTAGCTTGGCTAGGCCCTAGCAGATTGAAATCCAGGACAAAGCAGCTAAGGGTTCATGCAGGGGTAAAAATCTAACCCAACAGGAAGCTGGGCCTCCACAGATGATAGGAGGAACCCAAAATATTATATCAAATTGTGGTTCTTCATAAGGATGTCAGAGAATTCCATCCTAAGCAGCCATTGGAGCAGATATTGCTATAGTTTGCATATCTACCTGTTCAGGAGCTGTGTTCAACTGATGGTGAGTGGGTGTGTTCAAATCGTGCTTTCTCTGGCAAACCTCTAAGCACCCAGCCAACCTAATAGCATTTACCCACTGCCCCATCTCTGCCTCAATCAGCAAGTGCAGGTGTGAAATCAATAATAGTGACAATAATTATGACAGAACTTATGAAAAAAAATATAGCAGACAGACAGCAAGATGCTGGGAATGAACTGCAGCAGAAAAGAAAAGATGCTGATTTTTATGAATAAAATTATGAATAATTTTTTATGAATCCATACAGGTTGGAATAGAAATGGCTGCCTTCTTACCTTTAAGCACCCAGGCCAAGAGACAAGCTCAACAAACAGATGGCAAAAAGTCTTGGGTGCTCTGGAGCCTGCTAAACGTCTGTTACATAGGATGTAGTACAAACGAATATTGATTTTCTACAGCTTTATATTGTGTTTTTTTGTTTGTTTGCATAAAACATAGGCAAAAGGTTAAATGCAGAGACCTCAAGGTAATAATAAGGGAGCCCCCATCCCCGGACCTTCCTGAATTCCACTGCTGGGTTCATCACCAATGGTTAATGTCTAAAGCAGGAGCAGCCAAAGTGATGCCCTCCAAATATTGATAGACATCGCCCCCAATAATCTGCTATGCTGTCTGGGGCTGATGGGAGTTGGGACAACATCTGGAGGACCCCACGTTGCCTACTCCTGTTCTAAAGCAAATCAAGAAACTGTTAGGATATTTCCGTTCCACCTTAAAAGGGAGCAGGCTTTGTGAGTCAGAGTCTGCGTATTTCCTGTTTCACAGGATGTTTCTGTTGTATCTTTTGTTTTTGCTCTCTCTGTGTCTGGAGACACTGAAGCAGGCAGTCATGTTTTTCTTTGTTCTGATCAACGCTGAATAAAACCTGTAAATAATGCTCTCCTGCGTGCAACTTCTGCTGTGAATTATCTGCTGATAGAGAGCGTGCATCGGCTCTAGAATGTGGCAGGCTATTTCTGGAGCTCGTGTCGCTAATTGCTGATACTGTATCTACGGGAGATCGATGGACGTCCGGACATGGCTTGGGGGCCATGATGGACTTTGTCTCCCTGGCAGTATCCCAACAGAAACCAGAAGGAGAGGGCTCAAACCTGGTGATAATTCGCCCAAATCCCAGGTAGGGCTGTAGTGACTCAGTGACATGGCAAGCAGCTGCAACCAATGAGATTGATTAGCCTCTATAGCTCAGATCCATTAAGAGGTCCACAACACCAGGGGCAATCACTTTGTACCCTAGATCATGTGAATGCTTCACTCACGTTGTCTGTCCCCACTCCCCACCCCAAAACACTTGTGAAATGATGCAGAACATCCATGTGGAACAACCTTCTCTTACCAATACGGAATGAGAACAATCCAAAAAGGAGCAGCAAATAGTGGAAGGGGTCTTAATCTAGGCCTTGCAGCATTTGAGAGATATTTGAGTGATGCTCACCTTGAAGGCTTCTGGTTGAATGCCTGCACTCTGGATTGCATTAAAACGGGCGTCCAGCTGCACAATGGAACTGGGCAACTCAGGCAGGGAAGTCAATTGGTTTTCAGGGAGGACAAGCTCTTGCAAGGAAGGCAGCATCCTGAAAGCGTCTTCATCCACCCAGGAAATAAAATTGCTCGTGAGGTCAATTCGTTTCAATTTTGCTGTGAAAAAAATAGTTTTGGGAGCCAAATCACAGGCGATCACTTGGAAATCAGTTAATGCGTATCACTACCATAGTGTTTCCTATTTTAAATGAGATCACACATCCCTTCCAAGAGAGTGAGAGTAGACTGGGATGCACTTTCACATTGGTAGTTGATGATAGCCCCTGTGCAAGCCCATTTCTGCATCACTTGCCTGTTCAACCCACCTCCCTCCCCTCACACACACACTTGTTGCAGTGATCTCTGGTGAACTGACAAGGTTAGGGGGAAATTGTCAATTTCGCAGATGCCACCAGCGGTTTGGTGCTGTTAATTACAATATTACTATCAACACCAGCACTGGAGTACATATATGCTATTTAAAGAAAATAAAAACAGCTAAAGAAACATGCCACTGAAAGGCTGCTTCAATGCATGCACAAAATGTAAGATAAAAGCAAATGTGTAGGATACACTCCTCTCTCAACATTTGGGAGCTGCAACTAGAATCTGGGATCTCTTTGGCGCAGGAGTGTAACACAGATTCAGCACCAAATAGGATCACTTCCTCTTTTTGACATGTTTGGTTGTATTTGTCTTTCTCTGGGGCTTTGATGGGGGTGGACTGAAATATTGAGCCCTCTGGTATTGTAACAGGATTGTATCCAGTGCTATGCCAACAAGTTTCCACTGGTGCAATGAGGCCTTCTTTTCCTCTCCTCCCAACAAATCTGCTCTTAAGAGTACCCCTATTTCTCCTAAGCTGATTTGGGGGGGGGGCAGACAAGGGGCTGGAAAAGGCACAAGAAGAAGAGGAAGTTCTATTGTGCCAGAATTGAATATGACCTCTTCTTCTTTTTTTAAAGAATCAAAATGAAATTAGCTGTTCTGACACTGATTTCTCACAAAAAACTTGCTTTCAACGCACAGCCCAGGAACTGCACAGCTGACAGGCTTTGTGAAGTGAACATGTTCTCTTCCACCAGTTTCCCCTGGTATTAAACAGTGTGAGATGCTAGCAAAATGCCAGCCTTTTCTTTTGGTATTGGCTCAAAACCTTCAAAGGTGAAGACCACATTCCTCTTGAGGCTTTCCACTGGCTGGGAATAGTGCATTACAAGGTCTCAAATGTATGTGCCTGGCAGAAATTGGTCAGTCTTTTCCATCTCCAGATCCTGGCATATTTATTTGTTAAGAAAAAGAATCTTTTAGGCCACAGTTATTTGGGGTTAATGCTCTGCAGCCACAAACACGAGGAAGCCTTTGTGCCTTACATATGCTGGCACCTGGCTGCAGAACAAGCAAAAGTCCTGAGGTTTTCTTTTGCATATACACATAATTTGTGCACTAAAGATCATATACGACAGGAGTCAAATTAACATCAGGCTGTGCAAGAGAGAATAGTTTGGTGCTCATATGAATCCTATTCCAGATCTTTATTTGTTTTACGTATGGTCGGAACTCAAAATAGTTGCCCAGTTGTTAATGGACTTGGGGATCAAAGGGTGAGTTCACCCAAATCCCACCAGGATGGGATGGATGTAACCAGGTTATGTCCAGATGAACAGTGAAACTGGCTTTGTGTGATTGCTTCATCACACGCCCAGACTAGTAACTCAACTCACGGTTATCACTGCAGAATCCATTGTGATAGCACATAATAAAGGTGGATATCGTTCCAAATAGTGCAGCAATTATGTCATACTCACTGCAACCCAGATTTTGCCCAGATTCATCCCATTCACATTTTCCAGCACACTTTCAGCCTGTTCACACATCCATTTAGCATTTGATAGCCACAGGGAAAGCCTGTAGGAATCTAGCCTATGACTTGCAATCTGGCAAGGACCCAATCTTCTTTCAGTCTGCATTATGAAATAAGAGCCAGTGTGAAAACAGACTCTGGTATTCAAATATCCACTTCCGAGACAAACGTGTAGCAAACACATTTCCCATTTCACCCTCTGGAGAGTAGAGAGGAAGAGCAGAGAGTTGCACAGGTGACTTTGCTTGTAACAGACAAGGCTGCCTAGATGGGGTGAAGCAGCTTGCAAGTGTGAGAACTGTAACCAGAAGCCCTAAGGAGTATAGCATACCAAGTCCGGTGAAGTCACTGGCCTGAATCTTGCTGATGTGGTTGAAGCGGGCATAGAAATATGTGGTCTCCAAGGGCAGAGGTGGGATGTGTTCTAGATCAGAGTCATCACAGTACACAGAGGTGCTGATGCACACACAGACCAAACAGGTGGGAAGACCTAGAGACAGGGTAGAGAGTGTTAGTCAATATGGGCCTGATCAGTGAAAGAGTTTAGGAATGGCCCTCCACAGAGAGGGAGAAATCGTTGCTGAACCCAGTAATGATCTATGTGGTGGGACAAAGCCACAGAGCTGCTCTCCTGAGGCCAGCACTGCTACAGCTTAACCTGGATTACACTGGGATGGGCCAGGGTGGTGGTGTGATTGTGGCTGCACAAACACACCAGCAGAGGAAATTGGGTGCTCTAGCTGGGGTATCCACATCCTGGCCACCCTGCCTCACCCCAGCACTGCCCAGGTAAGCTGAGCAACACCATTGCCAAGAGGCTGGCTCTGTAGCTCTGCCTCGCCATTTGGGCTGCTAGTGGTTGAGCTACAGTTTCCACCATTCCTAAGCACTGGCCATAATGGCAAGGGCTCAGAGGGAGATGGAGTTCAATAACATCTGGAAGGCCACAACTTCCCTATCCCTGCTTTAATGAATAAGACAAACATTTAATTCTTAGAGGATTAGAGCTACTGGACACATCCATTCTTTAAGTGCTCACATTTTGGTATTACTTTTTTTTTTAATGCATTTTCCATTTTTCTATTTACACATCATATTTTCCCATCATGCATTGTTTCTGGTATTACTTTTTTAATTGAAATGGTGTTGCATTTTACTGTGTTCCTTTGTTTGCTAAACCGATCCTGAGAATTCTCCACCTGAAAAATCTTGTTAAACATTTGTCTCTTTTGAAAGCCATAACATAGTGAACTGTCAGCTGGACATTCATTTTATTATTTGTGTATATTGAATGAATGAATGAATGAATGAATCTTTATTTGCATCATCCACCAGCCATAGCAATAAAACAAACAAAATGTATATTTGTATTATGTATTACAACAAACAGCAGCAGCAGCAGCAGCAGCAGCAACAACAACTTATTACTTACACACACACACCATTTGACTAGGTTGCCCCAGCCACTCTGAGTGGCTTCCAACATCATTAAAACACAGCAAAACATCACACATTGAAAGCTTCCTGATACAGGGCTGCCTTCAGATGTCTTCAATAAAGTCAGATAGCTGTTCATTTCCTTAACATCTGATGGGAGGGCATTTCACAGGGTGGGCGCCACCACTGAGAAGGTCCTCTGTCTGGTTCGCTCTAACCTCACTTCTCACAGTAAGGGAACTGCCAGAAGGCTCTCGGAGCTGGACCTGTCTGGGCTGAACAATGGGAGTGGAGATGCTCCTTCAGGTATACTGGTATATATTTATACCCCACCTTTTCCCAAAGGAGCTCAGGCTGGCATACATGGTTATGCTATGCACCTCACCAGGTAACCTTGAGCCAGTCACTTGCTCAGTCACACTTACTCAACCTAGGCTGCCTCACAGGTTTGTTGTGGGGATAATACAGGGGGAGGAAGCTTGTATTCTGCATTGAGCTCCCTGAGGAAAGGGTAAGATTGAAATGTATGAGATAAATGATAGATCTGCTATTTCTCCAAGACTCAAATATTTTCTGAAAACTGTGGGCATGGGATAGAAGGAATTGCCATTCTCATTTTGCTATCAGGTGAGAGGACGACCAAACAGCAGGCCAAGTTTTTATGATGTCCTGATATGGAAAATGTGGGTGTCAGATTGGCTCTGTTCACAAGTGAGTGCTAAGTTCTTTTAAAAGGCAAAAAAGAGGAACAAATGAGTCAATTCCAATTAAAGAGACGAATCACAAACCACTAGTCCAAATAGCTGCTTAGCAATGAATCAGCCTGGGCCAAGTCCAATACAAAGGGTGCAACATTGCCTTATTAACCTTATGGTGTTACCCCAGGAATTTTGTTTGGCCTTTCATATTCAGAGAAACCCAACCGAAAGGAAATGGGAGTTATTTTTGCACTGAGAAATCATTGCTGCTGTTACGTCTGGAGCCAACAGCCCATTGCAGAGTCAAAGTGACAAGATTCCAGGCACCAATTAAAACTGCTTGAGTATTTAAAATAAAAAAGCCTCCTATTCAGAGGACTAAACAGACTCCAAATCTATTAGTGGAGGAGTTCAAAGCAGAAAGCCAACAATTTCGCTCAGCCTACTACTTAATTTGTCCCAGTTCAGAGTGGCAGAAAATGAATAAAGATATTTATCCCTCGCTACAGGATTTTAATTGTCACTAATCTAATTGCTACTCTGTCCGATTTTCGCTGCGTCGCTGCTCATTAAAGTCTTGGTGCTTTGCTGGTGTTTCTGTTTGTTTCTGAGCAGCTCCTTTATCAAGCTTCTCTCCTGTCTCAAACAAGGAGCCCAAGGCGGCTTGCTTTTTGAATGTACAAGCAGAGCAAATTTTGCTTTCTTTCCATCTGTTAGATGGGTGGGCATAGGGCAGAGAGGGGATGAGGTGAAAAGAATCAGGCGCCTCTTTTCAATGTTCAACAGGGTGTGTTTGTTTATCAAAAGAATTGGGAGCTGCTTTCCCCATCAATTAAAATACTCAAAACTGGCATGCAGTTTGAAAAAAACAACATAAGGACAACAAAGGAATACAAAAATAAACCAGGCAAGATATAAAAGCTGGCAGCAGAGATAAATACAACACTAGCAGCACCATTCCCTTAAAAAGGAAAAAAGAAAAAAGCAGGATTTACTTGAACAGAATTTTTTGTTTTATGGTGGAAGAAGGATGCTTATTACCATAATATATTATTCATTAAATTGGTATAGCACCCTTCATCTGAAGATCACAGGGAGGTTCACAACAGAAAAATACAAAATGAGAACACAAAATACATAATAAAAGACACAATAAAACAAAAACTAATCAATAGTCCCACAAGCACATTTAAAAGGCCGCAGAATATTAATCAGCCAAAGACTTGGTTATAATGAAAAGTTTTCGCCTAGCACCCACAGTTATGAAGGAGCCGGGTGAGCCTCCCTGGGGAGAGCATTTCACACATGGGGAGCCACCACAGAAAAGGTCCATTCTTGTGTCCATTTGTGGAGGAGGCACATGAAGAAGATTCCTATGGGAAGAGGTGGTCCTTGAAGTATTGCAGTCCTGAGCTATTTAAGGCTTAGGTCAAAACTAACACTTTGAATTGGGCCCGGAAACTAATTGGCAGCCAGTGCAGTTGGGCCAGAATTGATATAATATGCTCAAACTGTCTTGCCCCGGTGAGCAACCTGGCTGCTGAATTCTGCACCAGCTGAAGTTTCTGAACTGTCTTCAGAGGCAACCCTATGTATAATGTGTTGCAGTAGTCTAACCTAAAGGTTATCAGAGCATAGATAACAGATGTTAGGCTATCCCTGTCTAGATAGGGGCAAAGCTGAGCCACCAGCCCATCTGATAGAATGTATTCCATGCCACTAAGGCCGCCTCAGCTTCAAGTAACAGCAAAGGATTCAGACGGACCCCCAAGCTGAGTTCCCGCTCCTTCAGAGGGAATGTAACCCCATCAAGAAGAAGGAAACCATCCAGTCTGGGGAACCACCCAATAACAGTGCCTCAGCCTTATCTGGATTGAGCTTCAGTTTGTTGGCTCTCATCTAGTTAATCACTGAGGCAACACAATGGTCTATCCCATCTACTGCTACACCTGCAGATGTAAAGGAGAAGTAGAGCTGTACTCCAAAACTCCAGATAACCCAACTCAATGTTTTTGTGTATATGTTAAACAGCAAGTCTGAAGCAGATGCTGCCGAATATATGCAGATTTTTTTAGGGCTTTGCAGGCAAAGATGATCAGGTGTTTAGTGATTTATTTATTTCTGGATGTTCAACTTCAATAAGCTTTTAATATTTAGTGATCTGTTGCTTTTAGACTGTTTCTTATTTAACCATCACTTCTCCCCTTTGAGCTAAAGACAAGGAAGCTATCATCACAGCGAGGACCCAAAAGAATAAAGGAGCCATTCATTCCCAGATGTGACAAAACATCCCTTCCTTGGGCCTTCAGGTATTGTGTGATGCCTTAAGCCTAACATGGCACTCCAAACAGTCATGAATTGTAGCTATTGAGGAGCCCATCCTGTACGGATATGAAGAAACACACAGATGCTTCACATTCCTCAAGAGACCCCAGCATTACAACTGGGGCAATATTTCACCAGCTGCTTCATGCTGAAATTTCCTGCACAGCATATGCCACCCTTATCCTTAGTTTTTGTTTCATGCAGAAAGACTAATGGTTTTGAGTGCCGGTGTTTTACTCACCCTGATCTGTTATGGACCCAAACAGACCTGGTCCCTGAGGCCTGGCAGCCGTGGAAGTTGGTGGGCTCTTTTGTGGAATTTCAGTTGCCCCAGTTGTTGTGCTCAGAGGCCCCGCCAAGCTCTTGGTAGCAGGAGGCAGGGTGCCAACCTCAATCTGTAAGTAAAGCAAGGGTCTTGTGATCGCATTAGTTATGATGCTCAGAGTCTATTTTACAGAGGGGGAAACCGAGTCATATGTAGGGCAGAAGTTTCCAGATTGGTCTTCTAAGGGTGATTCATACATAATGATGTTTTTCTTCTGCACACAAACATTTCAGGTGTCCCTTGCTGGGGTAATGTTACATAGTCTAATGTTCCCAGCAGCTGAAAGGAAATGTCACCCTTCTTGTGGAAATTGCAGTTCACCATATTAGAGGCCAGTTGATTATCACAATACATTTCTTTATGTATGGATGCAGGGGTCTTGATCTGGATCAGGACCCTGGTAGCAGTGGGTAGGCAGAGAGGGAGGCTTTAACGTTTTGTCACCTGCTGCAGTTCTGACCAAGATTTGTGTCTGCTACTTGCATTGGGAAGAAAAGCTCTCATTTGCACGACTGGACATTTTCCTTCCAATGCAAATAGCCGTTGGGGGGGGGGATCCAGACTAAGGTTGCACTGGTGGACAAAGGGTTAAAACCTCCTACCTGCATATACAGGGGCCTCAGTCTGGATCAGGTACCTTTTTATATGAAAAAATGGAATCATTCAATTAATTGCAGAAACGGCATCTCATTTAGTTTGTTTCTGAGGGCTAAATCATAAGTTACATTAAAATGTTGCTTTAACTAGTAAATGTAGGTGGTTATGAGAGGGGGAGAGGGTGACAGAATCAGAACAGAACAGTGGCATGTGGAGAATTTGAGATCTTAACCCTCCTCCTGCAGCCTCCGAATCCCCCTCTTGGCTGCAATTGGAGGGAATCTCCCTTTGGTGTCGTTTTTGTCGGCGCCATGGCAGGGGAGGAGAAGGTCCCCCTCCCAGCATACTATGGTCCTGATCTGGATCTCCCCACTCCTACTGCAGTGGCATGCAGTTGCTCTTTAAGACTTCGGTCTCCTTAAGCATATTTATGGCTGCCTATGAACTGCTCCGACAATAACGTTGGTGAAGGATTTATAGAGAGCACAAGCTATTGCAGCTAACAATGTAAGTGTGGAAGACAGTGGAAGAGATGTGCACAGCTAATTGAAATTGCTGGCGACAGTTGAGCTGCTGGGGTAAGGTGGTAAAACCTGAGAAGCTGATGCCTCTGCACAGGGTGACTATGTCTACATATAAGTGTGGACACACTGTACACCCAGAATTGTGATTTGGCCCAAGGGTAATCCAAATTCTGCAAGCAGAATATACCAGTTTGCATGTTTACACTATATACACAACCATCTGGCAAGAGTTAGTGGGTTGTTAGAAAGGCAGAGTATGAATATTGGGGACAGCTAAATTATTGGGAGGCACTTAAAGCTGCGATTCTGAGCAGGACAAACAATCTGCTGAATAACAGACCTCACATTTCAGTGGCAATTCTATAGTACCTTTGATGCCAGGTCCCCATAATCGTAGTTCTCTTCATAGTTACTGAGATCGATGACCTCTCCATAGTTGTCCAGGCTGAGGTCATAGTTGCCTAAATCCAGGCTGTCATAAGTGGCAGATGTGTGCTTCTCCTTCTTCTTTCCATCTTCCTTCAGTGGAACAGCCAGAGCCAGAGCCAGGGCAGATATTATGCCCACCAAGGCTGCAGTCTGCATCCTGTGCCTGAGTGGGGAGCAAGAAGAGCAGGAGCACCATAAGAAAGCCAGCACGAGGCGAGTACCATTCCTTGTTCTGACACAGACCCTTTGGCATGTTGGCCTACCCGGGCCTTAATTTTGCATCCATAAAAGTATGGGTATGTTGTAAGTATGAGTATGTTGTAAGAGACTCCAGTAAGATGGTGATGGGCAGAACCTTTCAAAACCTGACATCAGAGCATGGTCTAGAACCCGCTTTCAGTACCAAGTAGAGGAAAGAAAGGAGCTAGCTTTTGAACGTAAACTGAGTGCTTTCCTTCCACCACTGAGAAAACACCACCAAGACCCTGGTTCTCTATGAATCTAGAATTCAGGTTTGCAGTGAAACCCTCACACTGGGTTCCCCTTACAGACTCCCTTTTCGAGGATGCAGGGCAAAGCTGACTGGGTGACCTTGGGCTAGTCGCTGCCTCTCAGCCTAAACTACCTCACAGGGCTGTTGTGGAGATAAAATGGAGAGTGAGGGAGCCACATACACCACACTGAGCTCTGTCCATTAAACTTTAATTAGTTTAATGTTAAGTAAACGTCCAGTGCGCTTCCAACGCCATAAATCTTCTCTCAGGAGAGAATTTCGTGCAGCGGTTGAAGAAGGCAGGAGAGTCAGTACCTTTCAATGAAGAATCCTGGAGCAAGCACTTTGGAACTCAGGGGGAAAAAAACTTTATTTACAAAAGAAAAAACCCTGGCGATAAAGCACACATGCTTTTATCTCCGGCATAAAGAAAACTTTACTCTAAACTTAACTCATATTAGCAAACACGGGGGGGGGGGGGAGAGAGAGAACACACGGGTGAACTGACTATTTATACAAACTAACTCACATTCCTGGATGCTTAATGACTTCCAGCTGCTCAGTGATTAGAGCGACCTGTTACCTCTTAACCCTTTAGTACCAACAAGCTCCATGGAGAAAAATATATGGTTTTGTGTGTAATAAAATAAGATAAATAAATAAAACCATGGGTTGTTGACCTGATCTAGTAGGCTCTTCTTATGTTCTGAGGCAGGGGTTGGCTGAGGGCAGACTGAGGTTGGTTTGCCCTTCTGGAACAGCCTCCACCATCTGTGGCAGAGCCAGATCCTAAGGAGCCTCGATATCGTTTTTCTGCTCACTAGCCTTTTCTTCCTAGCACCACGCTTCCAACTCTGCCTTCTCAGTAATCTGGCTGCTGCTTTTTCCTGCTCCAACTCCTCATCAAAGCTTCCACTTTAGCTCCTTATTACTATACCTTCCAGTGCTTTCAGAGACCGCCTGACCTTGCCCTGCGGCACTTTCAAAAGGAGCTCCACTACAAGCTTCATAAAGAGCTTGCAGGCGGCAGGGAGTGGGGGGGGGGACAAGCAGTGGAGGTTCACAGCGCCAGGGAACAAATGGCTGAAGCTTCCAGCCCTGAGGGGATTATTAATCTCCTACCCCTTTCAGTCATTTTCATGCCTGACTGCTTTGCCGTGCTGGAGAGGCCCAGAGCAACTTCACCTCTTACTCACAAGCCAGATTTGACTGCAGCAGAAAAGGACGTTCAGACACAGGGTGGCAAAGCTTCAGAAAGAGGGAGTTAAAGCTTCCGCTGCCACCAGTGGGAATGCTGAGGCATCATTAGCAACCTGGTGAGTTGCAGACAATAAAGAGGATGCTTCTTCCTTAGGTCTTAACCTGCATTTTTGCAGGTTGCCCTGCAGATTGCCAAGTGCATGAACCCTGTCAAAAGCTATTTTTGGTTCAGTTCACAGCCGAGGGAATGAAAGCATGACTAGGAGATGCAATAGCTTATTATTATTATTATTATTATTATTATTATTATTATTATTATTATTATTATCATTTTATTATTAATTTATTCTCAGCCACTCAGCCACTCTGGGCGGCTTCCAATAGAATATTAAAATACAATACTCCATCAAACATTAAAAGCTTCCCTAAACAGGGCTGCCTTCAGATGTCTTCTAAAAGTCTGGTAGTTGTTTTTCTCTTTGACATCTGGTGGGAGGGTGTTCCACTACCAAGAAGGTCCTCTGCCTGGTACTCTGTAGCTTGGCTTCTCGCAGCGAGGGAACTGCCAGAAGGCCCTCGGCGCTGAACCTCAGTGTCCGGGCAGAACAATGGGGGTAGAGACGCTTCTTCAGGTATACTGGGCCGAGGCTGTTTAGGGCTCTAAAGGTTAGCACCAACACTTTGAATTGTGCTCAGAAACGTACTGGGAGCCAATGTAGATCTTTCAAGACTGGTGTTATGTGGTCTCGGTGGCCGCTCCCAGTCACCAGTCTTGCTGCCGCATTCTGGATTAGTTGTAGTTTCCAGGTCACCTTCAAAGGTAGCCCCACATAGAGCGCATTGCAGTAGTCCAAGCGAGAGATAACTAGATCATGCACCACTCTGCCAAGACAGTCCGTGGGCAGGTAGGGTCTCAGCCTGTGTACCAGATGAAGCGGGTAAACAGCTGCCCTGGACACAGAATTGACCTGTGCCTCCATGGACAGCTGCGAGTCCAAAATGACTCCCAGGCTGTGCACCTGGTCCTTCAGGGGCACAGTTACCCCATTCAGGATCAGGGTACCAGGCCATCACCTTCCTTCCCAATTGGCAAAACAAAACAAAAAGGATCCAAAACCTTTAAGGGAACAGGACTAGAACCCATAGCCTTGGCCACCTACAAGGAAGAGGTCCAGTGGTTGAGGCATTCTGAGTATGGTACAAAGTTTCCCCTCTGAACAATGTGACGAAGAGACAGAGACTGAGTGACAGAATTTAAAACCGATTAACTTCACTTGGAATAAGAATCTGTTTTGTTCGGAAGATGCCAGTGCTTGGACAGCAGCCATTTTTGAATCGTAATGTGTTTGCCAACGCATTTATTCCATCTGTTTGTGTATTTATGATTAATAATAATAATGATTATATATATAGAACCATCAATGTACATGGTGTTTACACAAGCCTAGGTGCATGCACACATACACACAAATTCAAATATGTTCCCACAGCAATGCATCACATATGTCCAATACTTGCAAACAGACACAGAAGCTCGCCCACAGAAGCATACAAGAAGCCTACATTATTACATTTACTTAGGCTTGTTTCAGGCACAATTATAAATGCTGGTTTTAACCTTCAGATCCCTAAATGGTTTGGGACCCAGATATTTGAATCTAACCTTTAGGATCTGGAAGAGCTAACTTGTTTTCTAGGCACCTTTGACTTTGGAGATTTGGCTGATAGCAACAGGGGAAAGGTCATTCTTCGTGATGATGCTCCCAACCTTATGGACTGCCCCCCCCTTTCGATTTGTCAGATATGAATGACATTTATGCCATTCAAATGCCACAGCTTCTGATGGTTTTGTTTAAGGTATGGTTTTTTATATGCTGTGGTTATACATTTGTTATACAGTTTCTACTTTATTGGTTAATTTCTGCTGTCTTTCTTATATTGTATTGCCTTTGCGGTTGCGTGGATAGTGGTTCTTTAGACTTTTGCAATGCAGTGTTTACTTCAGTGAACCACCTTGTAGACCATCAGGCAGGAAAGTGGTATATAGATATTTAAATGTATTTAAATAATAAAATAGGCACACACATGACTATTCTACAGGAATGCATATGTGTAGGTAAAAAAAGGATAAAGCACCACTGGACGGTTAAGTCCAGTCAAAGGCGACTATGGGGTTGAGGTGCTCATCTCGTTTTCAGGCCGAGGGAGTTGGCGTTTGTCCACAAACAGCTTTCCAGGTCATGTGGCCAGCATGAGTAAACCGCTTCTGGTGCAACAGAACACCATGACGGAAACCAGAGCACGTGGAAATGCTGTTTACCTGCCTGCTGCAGTGGTACCTATTTATCTACTTGCACTGGCATGCTTTTGAACTGCTAGGTTGGCAGGAGCTGGGACAAAGCAACGGGAGCTCACCCCGTTGTGGGGATTCGAACCACCAAACTTCTAATCGGCAAGCCCAAGAGGCTCAGTGGTTTAGACCAGAGTGGCACCCGCGTCCTAGCATAGGTGTACTGTACTCACACATCTGTGTGCACACACAGCCTTTAGGATCTGGAAGAGCTTGCCAGAATATGAAAACATTATCAGAGGTGCTCTCTCTCTCTCTCTCTCTCTCTCTCTCTCTCTCTCTCTCTCTCACACACACACACACACAGTCTTTAATTGATAGGTGGATGTACATATCTGAGTAGAAATCTGTTTGTAACATCCATTTCTGCCCCCCCATGCATACATACGGACACATGTAAATTTAACCCTAAAAGAGAACATTCTAGTAAGGTGCCTTTAAGTGAGGACTGTGGTCATTACTCCCCACAGATCTTCCATTGATCATATCCAGCACTGGGACTATCATGGCCAGCTTTTGAGCCTCATACTGCAGGAAAAACTCATGCTTTGTGTAATAGTCCCAATCCCTGGATAGTTTTCATGCCTGTAACTTCTCTGAACCAAGCCTGAAAGATCTTGAGCTCTGCTTGTTAGCAACGAAGAGGGAAGGGGAAGAGGAGCAAATTATTGATATACATACCACTTTTGCTGCTTGCCTGCCTTGAGAGAAGAGGCTCGGTGTTCCTGTAGCACCAAATGTGATGGGACTGAAAAGCTTTTAATGAGAGTGGTGGCAGTGAGGAGGGAACACAACTGTGCAGATGTGAGGGGTGGGCAGGGGCAGGCAGAAAGGGCAGCCAATCAGGGTGATGATTATACAGCCCATCTGTCACCAGGCTACCCCTCCCATTTTACCCCCCATGGCTACCTTAACAAAGTCCACCAGAGAGCAAACATGCTCAGTTAAACCTTTTCTCCAAGAAGCTGGTCTTGTTGTTGGGATGAAATGCTGGAGGCCTGGGAGTGACATTTCAGACTCTGTTGCAATTGTGTGTAGGTTTGGAAAGTTAGCAGCTGGTCTGTAGTGTGGGGATGATTTCAACTCACACAGAACACCCTGGGGACAAACACTGCTTCTGGGAACCTTCCTAAATACAGTGGTACCTCGGTTTACAAACTTAATTCCTTCCAGAAGTCCGTTCTTAAAGCAAAGCATTCTTAAACCAAGATGTACTTTTCCTACTGAGGCTTCCCACTGCCTTTCCACTGTTTGGTTTCCATCCATTTTCCAGGACAGAGTTTGCTAACTGGAACACTTACTTCCGGTTTTGCGGAGTTCATTCACCGAATAGTTCGTTAACAGGGCTGTTCGTAGACCGAGGTACCACTGTATTTCAAATTATATTAGTGCCTGACTAAAGCATACTACTACTACTACTACTACTACTACTACTACCACCATCACCAGTAATAATACTATATCTCTTACTTGCAATAATGGCTTCTTAGGGTTATTTTTAGGGTCATAAAAAGGTAAAGGTAAAGGTACCCCTGCCCGAGCGGGCCAGTCTTGACAGACTCTGGGGTTTGTGCGCCCATCTCACATCTATTGGCCGGGGGCCAGCGCTGTCCGGAGACACTTCCGGGTCACGTGGCCAGCGTGACAACGCTGCTCTGGCGAGCCAGAGCCGCACACGGAACGCCGTTTACCTTCCCGCTGGTAAGCGGTACCTATTTATCTACTTGCCCCTGGGGGTGCTTTCGAACTGCTAGGTTGGCAGGCGCTGGGACCGAGCAGCGGGAGCGCACCCCGCCGCGGGGATTCGAACCGCCGACCTTTCGATCGGCAAGCCCTAGGCGCTGAGGCTTTATGCTAGTATTGTATGTCTGTGTGGTGGTGGGAGGGATTCAAGCACATAATTTTGGCTTGCTCAATTAAAGTGGATTAAATTGCTCTGCTGCCCAAGCAAGGCAGGTGATATATAGATTAGATAGATAAATAGATAGGTGATAGATGATAGATAGATAGATAGATGATAGATAGATAGATAGATAGATAGATAGATGATAGATATAGATGATAGATAGATAGATAGATAGATGATAGATAGATAGATGATAGATAGATATAGAGATAGAGATAGAGATAGAGATAGAGATAGAGATAGAGATAGAGATAGAGATAGAGATAGAGATGATAGAGATAGAGATAGAGATATAGGTGTAGGTGTAGGTGTAGGTGTAGGTGTAGGTGTAGGTGTAGGTATAGATGATAGATATATTCTTATTTGCACAGGGTTCCTGGGAGTAATTTGAAGCCAGTCAGATCCATCTTTGAGAGAAGGGTATATAACTTGTGTCATTTCACACATGAGCCTGGAACTGATATATCCTCAGAAACTAGGCATAAAAACCTCTCAGAAATAGTACTACAGTACTGTTTTGGCCTTCTATGGCAGCTGTGGTCATTTTTCTTATGTGGGGGGAGGGCAGAAACATGACATAATAAGAAATGAAATCAGTTTGACAGCATTATTAGGAATTTTCTTTTAGTTTTAAGTAAATTAAATTTGTTTGTTTTGTGACAAATATTCTGTGCTCTGTCTGGACCAAACAATTGGAAATAGCTGTCAAAGAAAGCAAAGAAGAATCTGAATGTAATTAATAGATTGATTGATTAGTTTCAATGCATATAGCCTGCCCATGGATGATTGTACAGGCTTTCCACAATGAGAGTGGTGGCAGTGAGGAGGGAACACATTGTTGTAGTAGCTTTAAAAAAACAACCCTGCATCTTTAATAGCATGCCAAGATGTAAAAATCAAGGAAATGAAGCTTCTCTGCTTATATGGAGACTGGGGGAGGGTGGGGGAGCTTCTGCTACCAGTTTATTGCTGAACCCATCCATTGGGGGCACTTCCACATTGTGGCCATTTTCAGGTGTGATTCAGTCAGATACCAGCTTCAGGTGTAAGTTGATTGGGAGTTTTTGTAAACAGGCCGACGTCCCCAAAACATGAGACTTTTTATTAGAAGGAAAATCTTGGGAAATATGCTGATAAGTGTGGCTAACCCTTGCTTTGATGCAACACCATCTAGCCTCCCCACAAACAAATCAGAATGGATACTCATACAGCTGTCAACTTTTCCCTTTTGTTGCGAGGAATCCTATTCGGAATAAGGGAATTTCCCTTTAAAAAAGGGAAACGTTGACAGCTATCGATACTCATTAGATACCCAACACCATCTAACCCCTGAAAACAAATCAGTGTGTACCCATTGTAGCTGATATCATATGAAATAGGATCACCAATTGATCAGGGAGAAATGGCCTGATCTTCTTTTGTACCTTTAACAGAAATTAGCAGATGAAGTTTACCACAGCACTGAGTTGAAACTTACACAACATATTTAATATGATATAAAAAGAAACCAGCAGATCATGTTCCAAATGTTACAAGCATAAATCCAGAGTAACTCAACAAATATCAACAGGGTTACGCTAGCTTACACTGGTGTAACAAAAGGCCAAGTATGGCCCCATAGATAGATAGATAGATTAAATTAAAAGCAAGTTTCATGCCTGCATTTCCATTAAAATAAATGATCCCAAGCATGCCCAACCCCAACATGGGTACCAGTGGGATATGCTGAGTTTTATCCGGAGGGATGTCCAGTGGACTGAGGTTGTTTGGTCATTAGGGACAAAATCCAGAGTCCTCTGTTTTCAAGGGATTTGGATTAAGGCTCCACCCAAGCAGTGGTTTGGAAAGAGCAGAGATTGATTAGATAAGATGATAGATGGTAGATAGATAGATAGATAGATAGATAGATGATAAAAAGAAAGAAGGGGTAGGTTGTGTATATTGCCGATTGCAGAGCTTCATTTACATTTAGCATGGTTGACTTCATACTGGTTTGTGAAGTATAACAGAAGTGATAAAGGGACTACAGGAAAAATCACGACAGGAGATATTTCTCAATGTTCAAGTCTTTCAGTCTGAATTGTAAGAGAGGATCAGGAAGGCAGTGGAAGAATCTGGAGTTGTTTGATGGTTGAAGGTGAAACACCTTAGAGTGCAGGGCCTTCTCTAGAAGTCTCTATTTCTGTTGTGCTCTGCTTGCATATTTATACTTCAATTATTATAAAGACACTATGTCTCCAGTGCTCTCTCATCCAAAGAAAGCTAGACCTTGTGTCATTGCCTTTCAGCTTAGGTAAGTGGGAAGCACATAACAAAATCTTCAAATCCAATGTGAAAGAAGAAGAGAACATGAGAATGGCCAGTGAACTAAATCATCAGCTTTTCTGAGTCACCAGAGAGTCATTAGTGCTCTTGGAACTGAGGTTGAAATATGAAAATGTACTGAAGAATCTCAACTGGAGAAGTTATGCACAGGTCCAAAGCCTAATTTTCTTTCAAGAAACCCCCACTGAGTTTCATTTCACTAAGCTGTAAAAAGACTTGATTGGCTATAAAGAAGGATTTAGAGAGCGTGCAGAGTGGAACCTGGCTCTTGGGGCAGAGCAAATCATGAGGATCAAAAGGGGCCTGAGTCATGGAAGTGAGTTGAGCAAACATAGCTCAGTCAGTGTCGAGTGATTAGGAGAAGAGAACTGCTCCATGTGTTGGAAGTGACTCATACAGGTCAGCAGAATAGGAAAGTCTTGTGCCCTGTTTATCCACTGGGGTCCCCTTCTGATGTAATGTTAATGTTCACCAATTGACATTTAAAAATTATTACGCAAGCACCTCTGCATGGGAATGTTACCTGGGGACTGTGACATTTCTTGAATGGATCTCTGAACAGAATCCTAGGGTTTTCAAGTAAAGTTGTGTTTGTGGACACAGCCCTGGACAAAGTCACATAGATGTCTAATCCTCATGTAATGTTTCCAGGGGTGCTGACATTGAGGGGGCCTGGAGTCACATGATGCATATCACCCCCACCTAGCATGCCAGTGCTCTGCCAACAGCAGGGGCATATGGGAAGCACAGAGGGTGATCTTCCCCCTCTGCCTGTGCTGCCCCTGCCCAGCATGCCAGCGCTCTCCCATCATCAGCGAGGGAGGTGGGCCCCTCAATATTGGGGGACTTGACCGCCTTGAACACAAATATTGAGGGGGCCAAAACCCCTTCCACCACCTATAGTTGATGCCCCTGAATGTTTCCATGTGGCAGAGGTTTTCAATGTTATTGAGTCCACGGCTCCCTTGACCAAATGCATTCTTTATGTGGCACCCCTATGGAGCTCAGGAGCCCAGTTATGTCACCCCTTGCCTGCAGGGCTGTCAACCTTTCATCCTTTTTTGAACACCCTCCCTTGTTCCCTCAGCCTCCTCTCCCCTCTCCTTGGGAGTCCTCTGGGCAGCCACTGCCGCCCCTGGCCCCCTGGCCCCAAAGAGAGGTGCCTCCCAGAGGCACCATTCACCTGGGGAGCTTGTAGACAGGGCTACTGCAATAAACAGCTGTGCAAGCCTTTGGGAGGCAGAGATAAGAGAGGGCATCAGAGGAGGGAGGGGAAGAAAGAAAGAGGGAAAGAGGCTAGTGTTGCCCGTTGCACCCTTGACCATCATTCAAGGCACCCCAGTGTGCACACTGGTTGAAAACCACTGTCATAATGGAAGTGCTTGCAAAATCACATTTAAAAGCCTATCTTTTAACTCAGGAGGCTATTAAGCCAGAAGCTGCCCTAGGCTGTAGGAGTATAAAGAGGATGACACCTAACTTTTCACCTTATTGGTAGGGCCTGGTGTGTCGAATTTTGCATATGGGCAGCTTAAATTTAAATCCTTGTGTTGCCCCTATTTCTCAGTCTCAGTTCTTACTCCAGAAAGTAGGGTGGGTAACAGGCTTTGGCTACAGCTTGTGGTTAGTGCGGAGAGCGCTTAGCCATGAGTCCCAGTTCAGATGACAAGCAAAGATAAAGAGACTGCAGCACAGCAGAAAAAAAGGACTGGGGACGCCATATTTTTTCCACAGAATTCCTCCCGACAACAATGAGATGGTATTGTCCTGTCACTCCCAGGGGGGGCTTAATCTATGTGCATTCATGACACATAGTGGCAAGATGCCTAGAATGCAAGCCACTCAGGCTTTGACAACTTGATACCCTGTTTTTAGAAGTTTTTAAGGAGACCTGGGGAGAGTAATGGAGGCAGCACACAACCCTCAAATCATCTCACGAGTACTTCTCTTTTTTAAACTGTGTGTTTTCAGGTCAATTTTTTTCTTACAGGTTTCCAATTAAAAATCTACCCAGAAATGGAATGGGATGGACTTTATCCCCTCTGGAACTAGGACAGACTGGGCTTTAATGGGTCTGTCTGTCCCTACACACAAGCAACGTTTTAGCTATTTCAGGCTAGTATGACTGGTTTGGCCCCACTGGGCACCACACTGTAGGGGGTACCACAATAATGCTGTATAACAAAGTACAAGAGGTGTGAGCACCAAATTTTAGCATCTCACAGGGTGCTGCTGGAATTTGAGAGCCTAAGGTTCACCACTGGTACACTGGGACTCCATTAATATCTGTTAGTTGTTTCTAACATAACAACGTATGTTTATTGTTCCTAGTCCAAGAGAATAGTCCATGCCAGCTCAGTTCCACATTCCCACAGCTTCTCTCAACTGTATTTTGGCATGCCGTTGCTCCTCCTCTTTGAGTAATTTTACTGAAAGGGAAATCTACATTATGCTTGAGAGCTTCAAGGGGACATTGCCTGAAGGATGGGGAGGCACAATTTCCTTTGTGACATCTGTCCTGTATAGACATTGCAAAGGGAAATTGTGTGAAAGTTAGTGAGGCAACAGAGCATTCTGATAAGCAGCCTCTTATGCAAAAAGACTCCCACATACAAACACATACACATGGCCCAGAAGGTATGGCCATATCCTTCAAATCATCATGGCAATGGGATTGTCCTTTCCAGGTACACCATTCTATCCTTTGGCAATTTCTCTCTAGTACTGCACTTGTGTCACAGTAGCGAACTGAAGTGGAATTATACTGTGGGGAAGAGAATGAGTAATTAATCAAGCAATTATTCTCATTTTAAAATGGTGCTGTTAAAGTACCATCATCCGAATCTCGGTGATCACATTATGTTCGGCAACTCAGGTAACATACTGACAGTATGTTGCTACCATCACCCGTATCATCCCATAAGAGCATAAAGGGGGGAATATCTGTTCTTTGTTACTTTTCATTGTACCCACAATGCACTTCACATGGCTCCACAGAATACAATGCTATGCACTTTTATCTATTGATTAGCACATGCCACAGTATGGTGTTCCTATTACCATGGTATTTATGAATAAATTTGAATATCCCTTTCCTTTTGATCCAGCTTCCTTATTAGACAAATGGCACTTTGAAATTTTACCTATTTAAATGAAATTGCTTCCTCTTCTTTTTCTTTTTGGTCTCGATAATAATAACAAATCCAACTTCTTTTATAAGCTTGATGTTGTTGGCTAGGGGTGGGTGGGTGCAAATAACTCAATCTGAAGTGTTAGACAGCAAGAGTACAACACAAATGCTGCATCTGGGTATGTTCTCTTCTCTAATTTTGAGACAAATTAAGGAGTTGGTATTTAAGAAGCCAGTATTACTGTGACTTCTAGCACTTCTGTGGATAACACACATATCAAAGAGGAATCTGTGGAACTCTCCTAGGAGACTCCGTAAGATGCTGTGTAAAACAAGACCTGCAGAGTTTCCTGCAACAGAAGGAGGAGGAGGCAGCAGAATGGAGCAGTAAAGAGAAGGCACTGGGGCAGCAAGGTCAGGGTAGGGATGATAACATATATTCCCCATGTCTAACATAGACTGAAATCAAGTCACTGTGCAAAGCCAAAGTCCCAGAGGAGTGGCGATTGCTGCGAGGCTTAGAACACGACAGATTGCAAGAGTCGGAAGCACATCATCAGGTCCAAGGGGATCGGTGGCTTCAGATGGTTGCCATCCAGGCGCAGATAGCGAAGACGGGGCACGTTTTCAAAATCTGAGGACGGATCGTGGAAAGCGACCATAGAATTGGGGCAAATCTGGGTCCCATTGATTTCTAAACAGAGGAAAGAAAGCACAGCAATAAGTTAGGAGAGTCAAGATTCTGCACTTCTCTTTTCACCCTCTGGTCTTCCATGAATCGTCAATTCAAAATCCAAGGTTATGCAGTGGTCCCTTTTGGCTTTAAGACCTATGTTTCCATTCATCATTGTGAAATATCTGGAGAAATCCTCCTTGTCTGCTTTGAACAAGGGCTTTCCCAGTTCATTCCTCAAGTCCCATATCACCCTCCCCCCATTTCATAGGCCTGTATAATCTAGTTTATAAATGATACAGACATCTTTCAAAAGAGGTTGGCAACAATGCTGCTGTGTGTACCCACACCACAAAAGTGAACATAGCTTTAAATGCACATAGAGGGACGTGGGTGGCGCTGTGGGTAAATCCTCAACGCCTAGGGCTTGCTGATCGCATGGTCGGTGGTTCGAATCCCTGCGGCGAGGTGAGCTCCCGTCATTCAGTCCCAGCTCCTGCCCACCTAGCAGTTCGAAAGCACCCCTAAAAGTGCAAGTAGATAAATAGGTACCGCTTTCTAGCGGGAAGGTAAACGGCGTTTCTGTGTGCTGCGCTGGTGCCAGCTCGCCAGAGCAGCTTCGTCACACTGGCCACGTGACCCGGAAGTGTCTCCGGACAGCGCTGACCCCCGGCCTCTTAAGTGAGATGGGCGCACAACCCTAGAGTCGGACACGACTGGCCCATACGGGCAGGGGTACCTTTACCTTTATAACATGTTAGCAAAGGGTGAATGTCACATTCCAAGGCTGCTTAGAAAAGGGATTAATGTAACACAGCTTGGTGTTTAGCATATTGGATATCCATGTCATCCCTGTACTATTCAGACAATATTGCAATCTGTACATTCCAATCTTAAAGCAGATCCGATGTAAAGATGTAACTAAATGCTTGGTACGGATATGTGACTTCAGTCATGTATAACTATTGATTGCTAAAGTGATGGGATGCATTTAGGTAAGCAATACAAGTTTTGCTCGTTGTGAACCACACAGAGAAAACTGAGAAACTTGCACTCAGTTTCCCATATGGAAGACAAATTGGCCACTGGGTCTCTCTGCAGGTTAAGCCTTGGAATCAGTCTGCATTTGTCATTGAGCAGCTCTGATTCTTCGCAAAAAGGGGGGGGGGGTTGGAGAGAGAGAAGGAAGAGGCTTAGGAAGACCCAGAACTCTGCTCTGAGGCCCCCCACTGCCCTCCTATGCACCTCTGCCATCTGAGTCCTACCATACCAACAACACAACATGTATTTCTACAGGGGGTCTTGCATACCCTTCAGGTTAGTTTTGGTAAGAGACATTCAGTGCTACTGAGATGGTGATGATAAGCAGCAGCAGCATTATATCAACAGAATGGTGTTGTTCCACTTCTAGGTTCCAAAGACCTGCTCAAACATAACACTAGATGGCCTCAGGCTAATGAAGACTCGCATCCGTATTATTATTGTAAAATGAAACTATTCAAATGGCTCCCTCGCTGGGGATGTTATGAAGATAAAATAAACAAGTTACTGGGCCTTTGCTGATTGTGATTTATAAATACTGGCTAACATTATTTAAAGGGGAAAAACAGTTGTTGTTTTCTAAAAAAAAAACCCTAACCAACAAAGTAGGCCATTATTTAAGCAGGAAAACATCCAACCTCTTCCTTTGATCTATTCTTCAAAGAACCTTAAGTATTCTGTAATTCAGGGATCACTAACCTATGCTCCTCCAAATGTTCCCAGACTCCATCAGCCTCAGCCAGTGTGACAATCAAGACTACTGGAAATGGTAATCTAGCAATATCTGGAGGCCCAAAGTGTTGCCATATCTGCTGTAAATGCTAGTGCTCAGAGGGCTATACAGAAGGCTGGTTATCAAGTAGCCAACTACTACACCCTTTCTAAAAAGGCTCAGTTTTTAGGTGTTAATTTATCTGTTGCTTAGCAGACATTTACTCATATTTAGGTTACAATATCATTCATCCCTAGCCCTGATTGGCTCTGCCCCCACCCTCCTTATATCACTTCCCTGAAGTCTGATCAGTTATCCAAAGGCACACATCACTGGTGAAAGTACTGAGTAAGAGTAAAGTCTAATACTCTTTTGTACCATGTTTAGGCAAAGCCAACCTGGAGTAGTAGTAGTGGTGGTTGGTAAAATTATGTTTACATATGCTTCTTTCCTCCTCTGTGTCAATTTAGATATCAACAAACCACCTTTGACTCTACTTGGGGATTTCAACAAGCCTGTTAGACAAAGGATCAGGGGGTTGTTGGCATTGCAAGTATCAGACTTATGGTGTGTGTGTGTGTGTGTGTGTGTGTTTGAGACAGGGGGTCCAATTCTCATTGGGACTATGGCAGAGACCAATGAAGCCACAGTCCCCATCCAAATCCCACCCTGAGCCAGCTTTTTTTTTAAGCTATGCAACGTGAACAATGTGGCAAACCTTGCATCAGATTTGGAACTTGTTCATAGCACAACAAAGCCTTCATTTGATCAATTGCTTTCCTGTGCTTATGCTTCTGAAAGCCAGATACCTGGGCTTTAAAAATATATAACAGAAGCAAGCTGATATATTTCCACCTTCCTAGAGGAGCCAGGGCAGGGGTGGCAGCTATTATTAAGAGAGGGGGGGAACCTTTTTAAGGGAACCAGCTGAGGATGTGAGGCAAAGAGGTTGGTAAAAAGCCATGCTTGGCTCCAAGGCATTGCACATTATAAGCACTGCAATTATGATTAACAGCAATCTTAATTATAAGAGTTCATGAATCAGAATTTGCTTCCTGTTGCTAAATCATGAACCATATGTGCACTTGAATCTCAGTGCAAACAGTTTATATTTCATGCCATGGCACCAGCTAAGGATTATATCCATGCCATTTCTTCTTTTATTGTTTCAGTCATCTTGAGAATATCAGGGGGCAGGGCTAGGATGGGGTCACCAACTTGGTGCCCATGGTCACCAGTGTGCCCACCAGCACCTCCTATGGTGTCTGCAAAAGGCCTTTGTACCTAACCCATTAAAAAAACTCACAACATAAGAGAGATGTTGGCTCTTCCTAATCAGTTCCTGTCTGCACTGGCTTAGCCTCTCTTACATTGCCAGTTAAACATGCCAACATTTCATTATCTGTCATGCTTGGACACCTACCTTCCTATCCAATTTGAGCTGAGGAGAGGTGCAAAGTGCTTCTCTTTCTGCTCTTTGAGGAGTGGCAGCCATTTCTTGTTATGCCACATCCTGATGGCAGCCATTTTGTGACTGGCACCTATGGCCCTTCCTTAAAGTTCAAAATGTACCCACTGGGTGGTAGTCAATAACATTTTAGTCACAGTAGACCCATTTAAACTTAGTTCCTGTCATTCATTTCTGTGGTTCTACTGTGAGTAAACTTAGTTGAACATCACCTACACAGTCCCCAAAAGGCTGATGCTCCTTATATTATATTTCCCCTCATGTAGCAACCTAGGCAGAGCAAAGGGCAAGGGTGGTGATGTCTTTGGCTGGAGTGCATCTCTAACTGAAAGTAACTAATGAAGTAATTAGTACCCTCAAACTGAAGCACTAATGAGACCCCATTACCATTTAGTAAAATATCTGCACCCACAAGTATCACATCCCTGCTGTGCAAAAGTGCTTTTATCCTTACTGCACAGATGGAACAACTGATGCTGTGAAACACATGCTTATCTGTTCAAAAGAAATTTTAAAACCCTTTAGGTCTTAATCCTGAGAAAACTCCCCAAGGGGAAGTTTGGGAGTGCCTCCTGAAATGGGGCAAGTCCCATTGCATTTTCTAGGTGATATCCAAGCTAAGTGTCAACTTGAATGCTGTGGGGTTAAGAAGAGGAAGGCCCAAATAAATCTCAGCTCCACATTTCCCTGCTTCTAAAAGTAGGTCTCTAGCCTTTGTACTTGCTAATAAAAGATGTAAAGTGTGACCTTAGGATAACCTTAGACTAGAGACTCCAAGGCGTGTGAATCTAAGTTATGAATTTAAAACAAAAACTTGTAATTTTAACACAAGAATCATTAGTCTTAGATCCTGCCTGTGTTCTGTTGAGCACGGGAGTCATAAATGTTGCATCAATGAGCTAGCCTGCTTCAAATGAAATGTTTTTGCCTTGAGCTGCCAGATGTGAATAAAGTTACTCAGAATTTAACTACATTTTCTCTCTTTGGAGCCCATTGTATAAGTTGGCTTCATTGGCCTAACCCACTGCTCTTCCAGAGTGCCAAAAGTTTAAAGCAAAGTCGGGGGGGGGATAGCACTTAGGCCGGTTGTTTCATGGCTTATTGTTTCCTTTGCTTGCTAAGAATTCTGGAAAGGATTCTGCATTCCTGCTCTCCTGCAGATGTTTTCAATCAAGGCAGCAGGTGGTGGGAGCTCCAGCAGCACAAACATCTGGGGGCAGTAAGGGCTTTGTTATTCCCATGACTGTGCTTGCGCACTCTGTGGGATGACACCTGTCCTATGAACTGACATGGGCTTTGCCCAAAAGTGTATGGCCCAAAAGCATTGGCTAGATTTTCTGCCTCAGATAAAAAGTATGGGTACTATATATCTTGACTTGGGCACCATTTGCTGCTTCACCTCAGGAAGCAAAATGTATTGGACTGGCCTTGATGGCCATTCTTAGGTGGCTTGGTTCTGCCACATGTTCTCCTGTAGGCCTAGCCAACTGCAGGTCTCTGCTGACTCACTTTCAATGGAATTGTTATTCAAGTAGAGGTGCTCCAGCTTGGAGTTGATGTAGGGGATGTTGGTGAGGTTGTTGTATGCCAAGTGCAACACCAGCAAGTTAGTGAGGTTGAAGGAATTCTTGGGCAGTCCTTTGTCGGAGAGCTTATTGTAGTTAAGCCTAATGAAAGCCAAGTTGGGGAAATCTTTGAAGTAGTTGTTGGGGATGTCTTCGATTTGATTCTCGTCTAGGAAGAGCTGGTGGATTGCATTGGGAACCGAAGGTGGCATCTTGTGTAGCCTGTTGTGAGCTAAGTTGAGCTGCACGAGGTTCTTGAGCCCCTTGAAAGTATTTTTGTTGAAGTTTCCATCATTCAGCTCATTGTGATGAAGGTCTAAGAGGATGAGGTGATTCAGGTTGCTGAATACACCAGCAGGGATCTTAGAGATCCGGTTCCTGCTCAGCCGAAGTTGTTCCAGATTGGGAGGCAAATTGTTGGGTACTTCCCTAAGATGATTCTTCTCCATGTACAGGAACATAAGGCTTTCCAACTTATCCAGCACCTTCTTGTTCACCTTCGCGATGCGGTTGTTATCCAGATTAATCCACCTCAGCTCTGTGGCATTCTTGAAGGACTCCTCAGGAAGCTCATCAATGAAGTTATTCTGCAGGTAGATATAATGGGCCCTGGGTGGGAAAATGGGCACTTTTCTCAGGTTGCGGCTATCACAGTAAATGGCTGAAGGGAAATCTGGAGGGCAGAAACATTCTCTAGGGCAGTCTGGGAAAACTGAGGGAGGTCCAGGTGGCAGAGGCGGAGGCAATTCTGTAGGTTCAACTGGTTCAGAGGGTGGAGGAGTAGCACGCTTTCTTCCAGGCTTGCGCCTCTGTCCATTCACCTCACAAATCAGCACAAGAATGAGTGGGAAAATCAGTCTGGCAAGCCCCTTCATGGTCTAGACAGTCACCTGTTAGAAGACAAGAAGAAACCATTGAAAATAGGACCATACTGGACATAACTTAGTGTTGCTATCCTTTTCTCCAGCACTGGATTTCCCCGACCAGAGTACCTTTAGGTGCAAAAGTGAAGTGTGTGTGTGTTTTAATGGCCAGTAGTACATAGCTTATTTGGTGCACAACTTTTTATGGTCAGGCAGAGCAATCCTGCAGTGGCATAGCTAGCTGCTATGGTGCCCGGAGTAGCGTGCGCACCCTAGGGATGGGGCAAGCCGCCCATGGAGTGGGGTGTGATGGGGCAGGACTCCTCCAAGGAGTTTGCCTGCTGCCTCCCCTTCAGCTGTAGGGTGGCTGAGGGGGAGGCGGTGGGCAGACGCAAGCCCCATACTGCTGTTTCAGTCAGTGTACAGCCTGCAGGCACCTGAGCCACCACATCACACCCAGGAGGGAAGCATGGCTTGAGCTGCAGGCCCCATGGTAAGCGCCGCCCCCCACGATGTGGCGCCCAGTGCACAATGCCCCCCCAACTACACCTCTGCAATCCTGTATACCAGGGGGTAGAGAACCTTCTTCAGCTCAAAAGCCACATTTTCTTCTGGCCCACCTTCTGGGGGCCACGTGCCAGTGGCATCCAGGGCCAGAGGCAAAAGTGGGCAAAGCAATGCATGTAACTCTTCTATTTGTGCTGGAGGCTGGTTTACACACACACTCATACACCCTGCTCTGTCCTCCAGCCAGGCAATGAAGAGGCAATATCAGGGTTCAAGTGCACATTCCAACCAGGGACAAAGATTTAAGAAGGGTATGACTGGTAAGGAGTTGGCTGTTAGTGGTAAAGAAAAAGGCCAAGGATAATCACTAAATGAGTTCTGCTCAGAGTAGACCTAGTGAAATTAATGGACCTATCTATATTCCACCTTTTAGGACAAGGTCCTGGCAAACGGGCTTTCAAAAATTAGTATTACCGTGCAGCAGTACAATAAATGCCATCAGTTATAAACCGACTCAGCCAATATAAAAAAATTCAAGAACAGCCTTAAAAACTTTTTTTTTTTAGGTCTTAAAGATTTTAAAACAGAGGATTGGTGGTTCATGTCCACTCCAGGGATGGCTGTGGGCCGGATTTCTGCATTGTAGGGGGTTGGACTAAATGACCCTTATTGTACCTCCCAACTCTGCAATTCTATGATCCTATGATAGTTAAACTCTGCACAAAACCAGGATTGGATACAACCCCAGGCTTTGAGCTCAGGTACTTTCTGCTAGAGCGCATACTATATTTAGCAAAATTTCAAAATCTGCTTAATTTTCAAATTTCAACAATGATATTTTGATGTTGAAATTTGTTATTTGTTACACTAATTTGTTTTGATTGATTTAATTTTAATTAATAAACTAATTAACTAAAATGTGTTGTTGCAAATTAACTATTGAAATTACTTCCAAATGCTAATTGCTATTGCATGTCTGTTGACAGCTATTGACAGCTGCTGACAGCTACATGTCAGATGCTGTCTGCTACTGCATGTAAGATGCTATCAAATGCGAATGAAAGCCATCAGATCAGATCAGTGGCTGTTAAAATAAAGGCTCAAGATTGGAACTGTCGTATTTGGACTAACTAAAAGTATTGGAGCAGGATGAAATAAGAACACCATTCCCTGAAATCCAGAACACGGGAAGTCATTCAAAATTGTTTAATTTGGTCTTGGATAATTGGCTTTTTTAATCGCATTATAATTTGGTGTTGTATTAATGTGGCTTTTATTGGATTGTTATAAATGAAAACTAATAAAAATTATTAATAAAAAAAGATGCTATCAAATGCTGATCACATCAGCCAACAGAGAACTGTCAAACCTTGCAAATACTTGTACATCAAATGCCGATGCCTAAGATATTCAGTAAATGTTTGGAGAACATGCATACAGCCAATAAACAAACAAGGGGCATTAGCCACCAAAACTAGAAGAAGAGAATGCTAAGGTGTGGGGTTCTTTTGCTCCATTTTCTGGTTCCTTGACTCATACTTTAGGGAACTAGATGTACTGCTTTATGGTGGTAGTCAACTAAGTTGCAATCAGAGCAGACCTAGTGAAACCTGTAATCCTAACACAGTCATGTTCATTAAGTTAAATCAGTCAACTTAGTTGAATACTACACTCAATATCTTCAATTTTCATAGCTTTCTTTTCACAGCTGTGGATTTGTGAAAGAGATAAATGTGATCCCCATCTTGCAGCCTGGCAACCTAGCCTTGGATCAGTGCCCCTCATGCCATCAGCACAGCTGGCTTCCAGCCTTGAGTACAGGAGGGTTCCCTGGAAAGGGAAAGCACCTGCCTTTACCAAGAGCATCGCCTAAGCTCATGAATACATATTGCAGTGCATATTCTTGGTTTTTGGTTTTTCATAAATCATGTGTTTACAGCTTGCCATCTCATCTCCTTTTTACGATACCAAAAGGAAGTGATTTGCACAACAAACCCTGCAGTTGAAAATTGTTTAGGCCTGTTGTCTTATTTATATATCTCTTTTAATGAATTCTATAGATGGACAGCCAATGCTGTAAAACATACAAAGTTCTCCATTGTATCTTTTCCTCCCAATCCCACAGCATTCCATACCTTTTAAAAATGGCTGTTTTATTCATGATGGTGATGATTGCACTCGGACAGCTTTTTAAGTATATGTTTTGGAAAAACTGAGGAGCACCTGCTAGCCAGTTCCATTTTCAGAATACCTCATTTCTTTTTTCAGCACCATCCTTTCGGTTGTGTGTGTTTCCTTCATCTTGAAAACAAAGAGCACATCTACCTTGTTTGTAAGCATAAGCATTGCTAACCTCTGCAGCAAGGCTGCCCTTCCCTTCATTACATGGAAGCTGGGACACCACACAGCCACTTCTAGAGTAGGTCTAGCATAAATATCTCACTGAAGAATAGCATCCTCTTCTAAACAACCATCTGGAAAGGCCCTTATTCTCAAGAGTGTCAGAAGAATAAGAGGGCTTCTCATGGTCACAGCTGTGAAGGAAATGTGAGCAAATTGTAGCCTGTACAACAATGTCCTTGAAAGCTGTAAAGAACCTGTAGGTGTAATAGCAGCTGAGAAAGGTGCAGAGAACTGCTGTCTTCTTACTGAAAAGCTAATGTCTACAATCTCTTCATTTTTCATGTGAGGAAGGGAAACAAGAATCATGCACCTATACCTATGTATTTGGACTGTGGCTCCTTCAAAAAAAAATTTTTTTTTAAATTGCTTGCAGCATTTGATGGGAGGCATTTTAACTTCCCATCCTGCCCTGTCTGAATCCTGTGCAAAATAACACAACAGCTTTTGATCCACCCAAACGTGCATCTTACACAAAGCTAATTGTTTGCATGGGAAAGCTGAACTAGAGAAAGAAGGGTGCCAACATACACAATGATTCTTTTTATTATTCTCATAATGACTTCATTTACTCGCTCCTGTTCTCTGCTTGTGATATATCCTAATAATCTGGGTCCAAATTATTTTGTGTGGTAGCACTGAAGATTGGAATTCAATTGCACACCCACCACCATCCTACTTTTATTAGTGTATCCTTTAAAATTTTAAGGACTTATTCATGCTTAATTGTGTTGCTTAATCTCTGCTGGGCTGTGTCTCAAACGGTAATTGTGATTTATTTTATTTTCCATATTGTATCCTAGCCATATTTAGCTGTGCCACCCTGAGAACATAGGATGTCATCAATAAAAAGAAAATAATACTCAAATTATGGAATTAAGTTTTCCCATGCTTTCCGTCACTCCATCCATCAGGCTTCCTAAGGACTTGGTTCTCATTAGGCATCAAAGTAAGTGGCAGATTTTTCAGCATACCAAACACAGCTCCAATTATGGCCAGATTTTTAAAAGAATGTGACACACACAGAGAAGGGAGAAGTGCTTTGGACATCTGGTCTTTAAAACCCGAAGCACAAGGCAGTTAGATCCAAACAGGCACAGTGGTTGTCATCATTAAAGCCATGCAAGGGAAATGGCTGGGTCCAAGTGATTTTGCAACCGTCAACTTATTAAATCCTTAGCAAGGCAGGAGCAACGCTGCTGAGGTTCCAAGGTTGTGAATACTCCAACACAATGTATCTGGCAAATGTGAATGCAAATTGTCAGAACATATGGAGAGGAAAGGGAAAGTTGCTTAGCTGGGGTGTGATGAGGTGGGCGAGGTTACTTTCTTCGTTTCCTGGCATCCTCCTA
Source organism: Podarcis vaucheri (assembly GCF_965113315.1). Lineage (NCBI taxonomy): Eukaryota > Metazoa > Chordata > Lepidosauria > Squamata > Lacertidae > Podarcis > Podarcis vaucheri. The sequence goes on along the minus strand of NC_138764.1, from coordinate 63,930,548 downwards.
CTGAGCGTGGAAAAATCCTGACAGCTTTGAACCACAGTGTTCCACTTCAGCACAAATGGATATTTTAACAGCACTGCCACCAAGCGCCTGCACTGAAATCTGCACCACACTTTTTCTCTCAGTTGTAAAAATGCACAAGCAGGGCCTAATTAACTTAGGAGCCTCAAATGGTGCCAAGGGGCACTGGAGCCATTAGAAGTTCTGCCAAAATGGTTTATTGCAGCTTTGGAACACGTTCAATGGAAATATCGCCTTAGTGATCTATGCTTAATATGGAAGCTGACTCACAAGACAATGAATCAGTACCAAATAGTCTTAAGGGTGCTGTCAGGCTCTCAACTACAGCAACCAGCAAAACAGGAGCAAGCTTCTCCCTTGGGCAGAAAAGAAATGGTTTTAGGCCCATACCCTGTCACAAACTTCCTTTGCAACCATAGATAAGTCATTGTGCTTGTTTTGGAAACTTTTCCAGAGTCCCTTTGCAGAATCGTATTGAAACTTGGTCCAGGGGACCCGTGGCCCTCCAGCTGTTGACTTTTGAAAACAAATCCAATCACAAGATTTAAAGTCAAGGGACCATGTTGCATTTTGCAGCTCCTTCTGCTTATTTTACCTAACAGAGCAGCTCCTAATCGTGGTCTATTAGAATGTATTCTGCAATTGGTCACGCTGGAAACACTGAGTCAAGCTGGTGTAACTCTAGGAACTGAATTGTCTCCCTTAAAATGCACAGGTAGCTCTCTCTCTCTCTCTCTCTCTCTCTCTCTCTCTCTGCCCTCATGCAGCTCTTTTGGATCAACTGACAAATCCCAAACCAGGGCCAGACTCTGGTAATATGGTGCCCTGAGCAAGAAAAAAATTGGGTGCCCCCCAATATTCCTTATTTTCACAATAATTATTTTTGGTACAGCTGCTTTTTATGGACCTTTTCAGTATGCACCTGTACAAATACAGGTGATATCGTCATCATAATGTTGGGCCCCTCAGCTCAGCACCTAAATGTGGCACTGCCCAAACCCAACTGAACACACACACAGAGAGATTTCTAGTTTTTTAAGTATGCACCTTTCAACCCATTAAAAGGGCCTATTCAGAGCCTATTCCAGTCGTGGCAATGGGCCCAAATTGTCCTGCTCTGACCCATATGCCACACTCCCCCTCCTATTTGTACTAACACCCGCACACAATGAGCAACCACAGAAATAAACAGAGTTGTGCATCTCTGTGCCACACAGGCAGACAGACTTATTCTGTCCTATTAATTTCACTGTGGCAGAGCAATGCACATATTGGTTGCTCCGCTTGCTGTGCTGTGCAGCCTACCAATATGTTCAATTTCCCCACATCTGGGAACACGGCCTTTGTAAGTGAAGCAAGATAAGAGAAATGTTCTGAGCTGTAGGGGATTTCTGAAGAATCGGATACATGAAGCCTGTGTGGCTTAACTCTATCTTATAATAGTGCTCACAAGAGTCTGTTTTTGCCAAGGCCCGGCAGTCGTGTTTTATTGGGTGTACTAAAGAAATGCTTACAGGCTGAGTCTTTTCAGTTCTCTAGCCTCATGCTGTATAACCAAGTCCCTTATTGCTTAAGATGCTGCTAGTGAACTTGGATATCATAGGCCATGCTTATTTCAGAGCTATACGGCTTAAAAATGAAATCATAGTCCCACTCTATTCTGCCTTGGTCAGACCACATCTGGAGTGCTGGGTTCAGTTCTGGGCCCCCAAATTTAACAAGGATATGAACAAACTGGAACATGTGCAGAGTAGCGCAACCAAGATGATCAAGGGTCTGAAAACCAAGCCTTATGAGGAATGGTTGAAGGAGTTGGTTATATTTAGCCTGGAAAAAAGGAGACTGAGAAGAGATATGATAACCTTCTTCAAATATCTAAAGGGCTGTCACATGGAAGATGGAAGAAGCTTGTTTTCTCCTGCTCTGAAGGCTAGGACTCAATAGATTCAAGTTGCAAAAGGAGATCACAACTCATCATCAGGAAGAACTTTTGGCAGTAAGAACTATTCAACAGTGGAATTGACTCCATTTGAAGATGGTGAGCTCTCCTTCATTGGAGGTTTTTAAGCAGAGGTAAGCCCTGAAAATTAACAATATAACTACTTAGCTAAAGTGGGTTATAGGCCTGTAATCACAAGCCACATTTATGCTAATACCCAGACATGGTACTGCGACAATGGATTTTTGAAATTTTGACAGCAGTTGACCCGCCTTTGAACAGACTTGCTAAGCAGATAGGCTTCTGCAAGAAGGAAGATTACCAGTCAAAGCTAACCTAAACTCAATTCAGCAAAGAGACACTTCCATAAGATTACAGGATGGTGTGTGAAAATGTGTACAAAGCATCATGCTTCTCTCTTAGACAAGCCATTAGATTGACACAGAGCTTGTAGTCTTGATTACATTGGCTTAAAAAAAGAAGTAGTACACAGACTCGCCCTGTGTTTTCTTACTTGCTCGAGTGACATGGGTCAAAATGATTTACAGAGCAACCTGGCACTGTAGGCCTGGAAGCCTCTCACATATCATTGTTCCAAGTGTGTTACTTTATTTCCTACTGCTGTTGTTGCAAATGTAATGTGATGGTGCAGAAATGTTCCATGCGATACATCAAAAGTTGGGGATAGTGCTGGAAATATTCAGTGCAATACACAAAGGGTTCCCGGAGTTTGTGTTTGTGTACATGCACCCATCATGTATTTAGCATACTGTGGGACAAACTACAGATAAAGCTACGAATAGCTATGCTTGGACAATGCCTTTTCCTTTTCAAAGAATAGGATAAGGAATAAAAGGGAAGGGAGCTGTTAGAAATATTCCCTTGACAATTGCTTCCTCCCCACCCCCGCAAAACCTCTCAGACAGCCGCATTTCCACACCTGGTGGTGTGTTAGCCATCACCACCTTTTCATGGCATTTTTGCAAGACAAATGAGGCCACTGGAGCTTTGTTATAGGTCCCTGCAGTGGATTCGTCTCTGAAGCAAACAAGCAATCAGTGCAGAACACAGTCACATCCTCCATTTGACTCCATTGCTATTCCATCTGCACCGGCCAGCAGTTCATTTCTGAACCCAGTTCAAAGTGCTTGTTAGTACCTTTAAATCAATAAACCAAATAGCCTGGGATTAGGTTACTTGAAGGACCATCTTCTCCTGCATCAGGGGTGGGGAAACAGTGGTCCTCCAGCTATTGTTGAACTTCTACTGCCATCTTTTATGACTATTGGCCATGTATGGCTGGGGTTGATGGGAACTGGTGGCCAGCAGCATCTGGAGGGCCACAGTTTCCCCATACTATTACATGAGAAAGGTTACAGGCTCATGCCACAGAAGAGTTCACAATGATGAGCTGCTTTCTCTTTCAGGGGGCAATCACACTTAGTGCAAGATTATTTTTTCAAGTGCTCTTGTGAAAGCATCCCTGCTTAGCAGAATCAATACTGTATTAACAATTCCTATTACTTGGCAGCAGCTTCTGTTGATTCCTCGGAGAATTTGGTGTTGCCTCCACTTTCTTTCCCATGAGAATTCTGGTTCTTCACATTCTTTCTCTCCCAGCTCTTTTTTCTTTGCATGGCAACCCTTTCTCAACTAGTTAACTTTTCCCTCCCCTGTGATTCCAATGATTACTGACCCTATGCTGCTATTCAACATTTTCCTGAGCTTAATAGCAGCGTAGGGGAGCAATTTCTATCAATATGGTGGAAGGAGCAGGGAAGATATTAAGCTTTCCTCTTCCTGCATTTCCATCCTTGTTTCGCTGCTCAGCTGACTGGAGAACTGCTGAGAATGGTGAAAAGTAGACTGGACTGAGGATATGTTGAAGACCATATAAGATTAGTCTGTGGGGCAGAAACAGCCCAGATAATGGCTAATTGGGGATTATGCATAATGACCAGAAAATGTACATAATTACATCGATATATGCAAATTTTCTAAAGCGTGTTGGGGAAATGTGCACACTTCCTTCTTCATGAACAGATTATGTGCACACTCTCCATGAAACCTCGGGACTATGTACAATAAGGTTACCAGACGTCCCCGTTTACCAGATTTACAAATCAGTCCCCTGACAAAATCCATTGAAGTTGAAAAGTGTCCCCGGATTCATTGAAAAAAATCTGGTAACCTTAATGTACAAGGGCCAGTTGTCGTGCACCTTAACTGCTCATTTTACAGTCATATACAGGACTGGCTCAAGACATTTTGGTACCTGAGGCAGACCACAAAATGTTCAGCCTCCATGCCAAGGAAGAAGGAGTGAGTGAAGATCTACATCAGGGGAAATAAAGATTTATATCTTGAACAGGTGTGGGAGGAGACTAGCAGTGTCTCCAATCCACCATGTGGCTGCTGTAGATGCGACATTAGGAGGAGACATGATATTAGGAAGCTGAGGAGGTGGCAGATTCAACCTCCAAGGATCATGCTGCAGCTGCTGTCGCCACCACAGTATCAGCAAGTGATGCATTCCTTGGAGGCCATATCAGCTGCCCCTGTGGATCCTGCTGTCTGAGGAGGTCATGACACCTTGCCTCATGGGTGGGCTGCTCCTATTCATTCATATATATCCGGCACCGGGAGTGGCATACATCTGGGAGCGTGGCTGGCATGCGTCCCAGGGAGCATGGCGCGCCGCCCTTGGGGGGGGGTGCATGGCAAGCGGTACACATTCCAGGACGTGCACGGCAAGTGGCGAATGTCCCGGTGGTGTGCGGCAAGCGCTGAGCTTCCAGGGGCGGGGGCAGACGCGATGTCACACACCCCCAGATGGCACCCAGGGTGGAGCGCACCCCTTGCCCCCACCTTCATCTGCCAGTCTTAAAGACAGCCAGACAAACTCCTCCACGAGGGAATTATACACTCTGGGCACTTTGTTGTCAACAGCGGTGGCACTCTGAGAAAGAACTCAGTAGAGGATCTTAACTTCCATATAGCTTGGTACTCATAAAGCAGTCCTTAAGGTACTGTACCTGGTTCCGAAGCCATGACAGACTCATAGCTTAATACCAACGGCTTAAATTGTCTTTGGAAACAACATACCCAGCAAAAATAAATTAATAGATAAATATCTTGGTGAAGACACAGGAGAATTATGAAAGCCGGGCTGTACAACTCCCTAGTCCACAAGATCACATTGTTCCCTTTCTTTGTGGGCTTCAGGCCAACACATTTTTTATTCTGGCATGCTTATAGTTTGGCTCATTCCTAAATCTCAGTGCTGAAAAGTATACTGCTGGTTACCAGCTGCTCTACTGTTTTTGTTGCTTTTTAAGGTCACAGTGTGATTGTTCTTCAATTATGGCACTGCTTTCATTGTGAGTTGGAAAGGCAGGATATAGATATTTCAATTAATATATGAAACAATAAAACATGGAGTCCATTAGTGGTCCATTCCCACAACAGTATTTTTTTGCAGCATGTTCACCGAAGAAACTGATCACCTCTCTGACCCCCATGTCCCAGTCTTGGAATGTTCTGTCCCAAGAGCCAAACTGCTTTCCTTTTGGGGCTGCTTATGGCTTTGCTGCAGCTGAATTAGTTTTTATTGTCACTTTAGTGTGGCTAATAGTATGCTTAGTTTTAATTGGGTTTTATTTTTCTTGCCTTTTACTGATTTGTAAGCTGCCTGAAGAATTGGGAAAATGGGGTTAAATATAATCTTAAAATACATAAAATATATTTTTATGTATTTTTCCAGGATGCTCTACAAATATAATACCAGCACTATAATGTTCAAAACTTCACTGATGTTAGCAAAGTTGTCAGGTCTTAAATTAAAGCAAAGAAGGTGACGTTAAACCACATGCAGACATTTAGAGGCCATATATGGACAAATCTGGTATTCAATGCTGACATAGTAAGAAAACAATACTGCACCTATGATTAATTGGGGACATAATAATAACAGTGTATCAAGTCAAATTCCCTCTGTGGTTCCACATTAAAAATAATTAGCTGACAGGGCATCTGAGATCCGTGTATATTCTGAATCAGCTGCCACCAAGCCTTGGCAAATGGCTAAAATAGTTTATATTCCATCATAAACTAGCTAGTTGTTCCTCAAATGCATGGAGGCTGGGCAGAGTAGGCATGTCCAATACTGCTGCCCCACCATGGAATGAGTTTCTCTTTAATATGCTTTAATCAGTGCTTTTTTCTGGGGGGGGGGGGAGGCTCAGGGGTACGCATACCCCCTAAACATTTTTTGAATCTAAGTTTGGCCTCATTGAGGGGCAGTATTTCAATATGAGTAGGAAATTGAGAGTACCCCTAAACATTTTTTTAAGAAAAAAAGCATTGGCTTTAAAAAGGGATCATCCTGGGTATGATTAAAGATACTTCACTAATGAAAATTCAAAAATCTCTGCAAACATATCCCCATATTGTAAACAGGACTGATAGAACCCTAATGTGGATGGTCATGTAGGCTCTGCACACAGGATTCCTACCCTTTATTTTTCAAGGGTAAAAAATCACACAAACATAGTCATAGTGTATTGGACTGTCTGTGTAAGGCCCCTGTGCAGATGTGAGTTCCAACACGTATAGTCAGATACAACAAGGACGTTGGGCAATTGGTACAATTCTCCCCTTCCCATGTATGCGGCTTTATAAATGCTTTGACTGCCCATGCAAATAATAATAATAATAATTTATTATTTATACCCCGCCCATCTGGCTGGGCCTCCCCAGCCACTCTGGGCGGCTTCCATAAAAACCAAAAATACAGTAAAATATCACACATTAAAAACTTCCCTGAACAGGGCTGCCTTAAGATGTCTTCTGAATGTCAGGTAGTTGTTTATCGCTTTGACATCTGCTGGAAGGGCAAAGTAAGATAGGGCTACTATATGTTTATGGGGAAACTGTGACCTCCAGGTGGTGTTGGACTCCAACTCCCAGGATGGCCCAATGGTCAGGCATGATGGGAGTTATAGGCCAGCAACATCAGGTGTCTGTGCACAGGCTTCCCGTCTCTGCTTTGAGGGTTGAACAGAACAGCAAAAAGGGTGAGAAAAACTGTCCCTGCAGGAATTGCCATTTTAACATAACAATCAAAGGTTCAGGAGCCCCGTCCTCTTATGCAGTGGGTTATCCTAATCTCCCCCCTATTTAAGGTGCTTCACCAACTTAGTGTTAGCATCATTAGCAATTGGTGGACAATGGTTTTAGATTGTCAAAAACATTTGGAAGCTTCTAAAAATTAGACTTTCCACATTCAAATATGGCTTGCGGTTTTTAAAAAATGGAATATTTTGCGCCTATGCTGTGATTCTCTACAGTCTACTAACCTCAGCATGTTTCATTTCATCAACCGTCCATCATACAGCTAGGAGTCCAGCTGCCACTGACATCATGTATGCAGCCAGCCAACCAGCCAGGCTCCATCAGACAGCTCTTGCCCCATTAACAAACAGTGCTGTATGGCTGTCAAGTTCCCAATTGGTCTGCGGTGAGGAAATGTCAACAGTGTTACGCTAACAAGAAAACACTGAGGACCAACAGTAGACAGAGTCAGAAGTCAAAAAGATCGGTCTGAAAATATTTTGGGAAATGGCGAGATCTGCCAGTAAGCAGGCCTGCATACGCTTTTTCCAGTGATTGCAGATGCTTTCCTAGGAACCTCTCTTACATACATATGATGGCCTGGCAGTGTCTTCATTTAGAGAGTGGACATGTCTCCTACTTTACACATGTCCTCTATTGAAAGGCTGTCAATCCTCTGTTTAGAAGGATCTTCTCTTTGCTGTCCAGTTCAATGATAAACAGATGTAGGAAAGGAGCACAAAGACATCTATTTCTAAATTTGCATCTACAAAATATAAATCAGCAAATTGAAAGTTTATGCAGTTCTGTGTCCTCTTTTGCCTTCTTTCTCAGAGATGCATTTCTTATTTTTTTGGTGGTGCATAAGTGGCCACCCTATTTGCATCATCAAATAATACTGCCACCTGACACCCCCTCCTCAAATCCACACAACACCACAAGGTCTGTCTGAGTCTGAGGAAGATACTTGGGCAAAGGGAAGGAACATGCACTACAGGGCTGTTGGCATACCGAATTAGTGGGAAGCTTGGCCGCCTTTGACATATTTTGGCTGAGCTGTCTCAAAACATTCCTGGGCATCTAAGTTACAGACGCTTTCCATAAAGAGATTCTGTGCCTCCTCCCCTCCCCCTGTATTTGCTGCCATCTGTCTCATCTTAAACCTAGAATTCTTTGGTTCCTGCTTTTTCCCATCATCTTAATGGGGTCGGGGCTTGGAATCATTAGCTCCAACACAAAATGGTGGACTCAGCAGGGACATAGCATATGAATTATGGGAAGAAAATGAATGTCTCAGAAAACTATTTCAGCAAAATGATCTTTTCTGTAAGTCTAGTTCCCTCTAGTAAGAACACAGCCTTTTCACTCTAACGCCCCTCCTTTTGCTCCTCTGGATTTTATCCCAAAAGTTTCTTTTTTGTGATACAAGAACTAATGTCAGCTTCTTGTAAGGAGAACTAAAAATGAATTCAGATCTGGAGGCACTGGAGGCGAACAAACCTCCATGCATGCAAAATGTGAACACTGAATTTTAGGAGCTTCCTATAAAGTCATAAAAGAAGTGCCAATCTGCTTTGAATTAGCATAGACCTTTTTAGTTTCTGATGATGCAATCTGTAAGTGTGTCATTTATTTCTATATTTATGTAGCTGGGCTTTCAACAATATAATACACATTTATTTACTAGCTCAACCCTGAAATAACATTTGTGAGCTGAGCTCACAAATTATAAAGGACGGATGGTGAAATTAAGAATGAGCGGGCCGCAAATAAACAAACTAAGTACACTACAAAGCAAATTTTAAGCAAAATCCAGCAAAAATCATACTTAAATCCCACTGTTTAAATCAGAGATAGCCTGGGCTGAATCCATCCCCCAAGGCAACTTTATTTGGCCTTGTTGATTGTACTGTGCATGTTATAGAGGTGGAACAAGAACTCTGGCCACAACTTTGAGCCTTAAAAAAGAGAATGTCTCACACTGAATGTAACCGACCTGTAGGAAGGACTCTGTGATTTGAAAACAGAGGTGTTGTATGTACTTTTGTTGCCCAAGAAAATCTTTTAATAAAAGCATAAAAAGGAATGCTGTAAGAAACAGATAGTCTACCTTTAGTATTATTATTTTTTTGGGTTTGTATGTAACATGTACCATATGTGATTGAACCTGAGGTCTGTTTGTGCAGCAACATACCTTTCCAGCCCCCTGTCTGGAAAACAGTGACCCTCAGTTCACAAAGAAGGGGGCAATCTGTGGCCTAACTCTATGGGATATAATTTTAACTGAAAATTATATGGCTAGCTTGATGTATTTGTCTGTTATGAAAAGTAGCTAACTTCTAAAGTTTCTCAGAAGATGCTGGTGTGTATGACCTGGACATGTCTGATTTGTTCAAATTCTGAAAGTGGCCTAAATATTCAAATAGGTTTTAGTTAGATTCAAATAGGTTTTAGTTAGATTCTGCACTCAGCGTCACCCTAAGTCCCTATTTTTAAAAACATGCAAGGAGAAGCGAGCTGTGTAGGGAAAATGTCAAAAACACTTTGACCTATTTTGTGTGTGTGTTGAGAGAGTCAGAATGTGACCCCCAGCGTGTCCTCCAACCAATGTATACAGGTCACTGTGAAAGTTAAAGATACAAACTCTCTCCTTCTTGTGGCAGTTTTCAACAAGTTCTTAGATCATAGGGGGGAATATGTAGTGAGGCACTTCATGAAATCCACAAGACTCCCTCCCTGACTTCCCAAAATTTAATTAATTATTGGCTTCCACATAGATTTCTAAAAGCAATCACCTAGGGGGCTGTAGCATATCTGCCCTGCCTTTGACCCAAGTCCCAATCCCAACCTCTGCATTAGTGGAGACAGAACTTTTCTCTCCAATTAACTGGAATATATTTTTCTATGGTTGACTGGACATAGGTGTGCTATAGGGCAATGCAGGGGCCACCAACATGTTGCCAACTCACACCAACCTAAGGCAGCATGGCCTATGGTCAGAGATGAGGGAACCATGTTGGCTAATGAGTAACAGCTAGAAAGACAGTGCTTGCAAGAGGCAGTTGTTCAAATTATTTTTCTCTTGAACCAAGCAGGTGAGACATGCAAGGGGCAAAACTCTTGAGCTGATCCATTCGGCAGACTCCAGAATATCTGACTGAAAATGTTTTATTTTAGTTAAGATACCAGATGTGAATTGAAGTGAGCAAGACTGGTTGAGGCAAAAATGCACAACACAAGCGATGGCAAAAGAATAATTTCTCTTGCCATACATGTAGCAATCTGGCAGATGAACTCACCATGTTAGATGTGAGGTAGGGTTGCCATATTTCAAAAAGGGAAAATCCTGAAACCTGCAATTTCAAGCTTTCAGAGCTGTTTCTGCTGCTTTTTCCATCGTGTTGCCATGTACCCAGTTTTTTCTGACATTTTGCCACTTCGGCAAAATTCCCTCCTGACACCATTTTTACACCCAAAAACCAGGACATGTCAGAAATTTTCCTGATGTATGGCAAGCCTAGTGTGAGGAAAAGCTCCTTGGAAGTCCAAAAGACTGACAGTTTGTAGGCAGAGATACTCTCCTTTTGAACTGTGTGTATACAGTGCAGAAGGGCTAAGGGAGATGAGTGAACTTACCACAACTGAGGAGGACTGGGCTTTCCCCTCCAGCCAATGGGTGTAGCTATTTCCCAAGGTTTGGCCTATAGAAACTGTCTCATAGGTGTGGTGTAGGATGAAGAACACTAACATGTTTTGCATGTCAACTTTTAACACTGGGGTTTGAGCAACTGACAGATTCTCAAACATCAGAAGAGAAGATAGTGAGAAGGTGAATTGGCAGAAACTCCTTTCTTTCTTGCCAGACTAGACACTCACGCAAATTTGCTGAGGCAAGTGAATTTAGGACACTTGCAACGTGCCAGGGAAGCTGTCGTTTGATTACTCCAAAAACAATTCAATATGGAGTGATCAATATTTAAAAACAAGGGCTTTCACAGGGCCGCCACAAAAGACAAGGAGGCTGTTGTTCACCAGGCTCTGTCCTGCCTTCCTTATAATTCAAGTACGGTTGCTGCTTTTGACTTTCCATGGGGCATTCTTGTGTCATAATAGAATATGAGGAGTGAGCAAAAACCTCCTGCTGCATTGTCTTCGATTTAGTGGAGGCTGTGAATAGACAAAGGACTAATCCACACTTTGCTTTGCTTTGTTCTGATTTAGCGCAGAAGAGTGGGTTTTCCCGGAGAAGTCACAGGGCAAAAGCCAAACCACTCGGACTGGAAAACTGCTTGAACCCATGCTTTCTAGGCACAGGGCAAGCAGAAGTGTAGACCTAAATCCTTGAAGCACATTCCAAGCACATCCCCCCCCCTTAAAGAATTCTGCATAGTTTACCCCTCACAGAATTACAAATACCAGCAATGCTTAACAAAATACAGTGCCCATAATTCCCTGAGAGGGAAAATGTGCTTGGAATGTCCTTTAAATGTATAGTGCTTATGCAGCCTGAGGCCTACCTACTCCAAAGGCATTTTGCTGTCTGAGGCAAAGGATAGGATGGCACACATGCACTCCATATAAAGAAGCCAACCAGACTGGCAGATGAATCTTAACTTCAGCACTGGCGACAGGACAGCGTCCTCCGCCACACCTGAGGGCAGCGAGCCGTGTAACACACACTCTTCTGTCCTCCAACACTGTGTTGCCACTTGCTGCCCACTCAAATATACACTGCTGTGGTGGGCCAGCATGTGTCCCCTGAACAGAGCTATGCATCTGCACACACAATAGCTGCTAGAATATGAGATGTGCACGCTGAGTGGGTCAAGGGCCTTTCCCAGTTGTGTCTGTGCTACATCAGAGGAAGGTGAGAGACAGCCAAAGCCAGCATCCAATAATGTAAATGAGCCTAGCTGGCAGAAAAGTGGCTGTGGAACAGGCTCCATGGTAAAAGACATGGGGCAGGTCAACACAAACACATAAAACTGCTTCACTTCTACTTATCCAAAAAAATGGAATATTTTGGTGCCAGAGCATCAGCTATAAATAATTACTTGCCACAGGTAAGAGCCACCATTAGAACTGTAGAGTTGGAAAGGTTATCTCATCCAACCCCCTGCAATGCAGGAAGCTCAACTGAAGCATCCATGGCAGATGCCGATCCAACCTCTGCTTAAAAACCTCCAAGCAAGGAGGGTCCATAATCTCCCAAAGGAGTAAGTTCCACTGTCAGACAGCTCTTAATGAAAGAAAGTTCTTCCTGATGTTTAGTCCTCTCTTGTAACTTGAAGCCATTGGTTCGGGTACTGTCCTCCAGAGCAGGAGAAAACAAGCTTGCTCCATCTTCCATGTGATAGCCCTTTAGATATTTGAAGTTGGCTATCATACCTCCTATAACTCTCCTCTTTCCCAGGCTAAGCATACCCAACTCCCTCACCCATTCCTCATAGGGTTTCCAGACTCTTGGTCATTCTCCTCTGCACACATTCCAACTTGTCCCTATACTTCTTAAACTGTGGTACTCAGAACTGGACACAGTACTCCAGGTGTTGTCTGACCAAGGCAGAACAGAGCAGTACTATGGCTTCCCCTAAAGAATCCTGGGGATTGCAGTTTGTTAAAGATGCTTAGAGTCATTAGGAGGCTCCTATTCTTCACCACCACACATGCATGGCTACATTTTTTGAGTGGTTTATCAGTCAATCCATTTCCCCAGAGGACTCTGGGAATTGTAGCTCTGTGAGGGGAATAGAGATTTCCTAACACCTCTCAGCAGCCATTAGAAGCTACACTTTCCAGAATTCTTTGGAGAAAGCCATGACTGTTTAAAGTGGTCTGATACTGTTTTAAGTGTATAATGCAGAAGGGACTAGCGAGTCAGACCATTATTCCTCAGTACTGTCTACTCTGAGAGTTTCACACTCAGTTCTTCCTAGTCCTATTTGGAGATACCAGGGATTGAACATGGGACTTTGTGAATGCACATTATGGGGTGCACCACTGAGCTACTGCCCCTCTGAGCCTCAGCATCTACCCACCCCCTAAATTGCAACCCCAACCCTGCTTTATATATACAGTCGTACCTTGGTTGGTGAACGCCTTGCAATTTGAACGTTTTGGCTCCCAAATGCCGCACACCTGGAAGTGAGTGTTCCGGTTTGCAAACGTTCTTTTGAACCCAAACGTCCACCACGGCTTCCTATTGGCTGCAGGAGCTTCCTGCAGCCAATCAGAAGCTGTGTCTTGGTTTCTGAATGTTTTGGAAGTTGAACAGACTTCTGGAACAGATTCCATTCAACTTCCAAGGTACCACTGTAACTGGAAAACAACCAGATAGAAGCACGTGGATCTGTTGCTGTCATATGTACTTTGGTCCTTAGAAGTCAGAGTGCAGTCTGGCTAGGACTTCCAGTGGTCAGGAACTGGAGCTCTTCACTCAGACAACATGGATTCTGAACTTTTGCCATAACATTCAGGCCTTGACTCTCTGTTCATACCTCTTTCTCTTTCCAGTGTTTATATGAGTCATTATCCTTCTTTTCCAGTCCGTGACAAAAACATTCAAACTCTGTATGAAAAAATTAAACCCAAGCACAAACCAAGCATGCTGTAAAGCCTAAGTAAAGCATGAAGATTCACATATGCTTGTCGAATGTGTATAATCAATTTCCATTCCACTGAGACAACTGTGGATATTTTGGGTAGCTTTCCTATCTCTATCAGAATGAAATGTTGGTTCTCTCTGCCTCTTGGAAGCTGCAACGAAGTCCAAGCTGGGTGTACCTGAACTTAAAACAGAAGCAGGAAACTTTACCCTCAGTAAAATAGTCTTTTCTTCTGATGTCTCCAAAAGACATTGAAGACCAGAGAGGTGAAGCTGCAGACCATCTCTCTCCGCAGACTATGGAATGACTGAAAAGCCAGGCAAGAGAGTGTTTGCATTGGGCTGGAGCCATCATACCATTAACCATTCCAAATTATTTGTGGGCTGGTTAAAGGAGGGAGCCTCGACCACCCCAGCCATTTGTCTGCAGGGAAGGCTTTCTGCGCCTGCATGCAGATGGGGTGTGCCTCATACAGAAAGCATCTGGAATCAACTGGCTGGATAATTCCTGTGATATTGCAACACAAAAAAAAGAAAAACCCCATTGCTAAATGCCTGCACTCTTTTACATCCCTTAGGGCTCATTTTATGTTTCCATCTGCCCGAGTCCACATTTCAAAAGCAGCACAATAAAATGCAAACATCATGCATTTATTTGGTGTATATACAATTCCCAGATGGAGTGCAAAAATACGGTGAAATGCCTCTCCATTGTCTTTCCCCCATTAAACTGCACAGCATAAAATGAGAAAAATTCAAGCGAACAGCACAGGCTGTGCCTCCCAGTCTTTGCAACAGGCCTGCCCAGAGGACATGTCTTGGGATGGGAATTTCCTGCCCACGTGGGCTGGCACTGTAGCACACACAACTTGGGAGTGCAGGGAGTCTCCTGAAAAAACACAGGTCCCTTTGGCCCGGATAATATTCCCAGCAACTCATTGCTGAATACAGACTCCACAGATCCTGCCCTAGTCTTCACCAACTTCTTGGTTGAAGCAGCTTGGATAGGAACATCAGAAACTGCTTCATACCAAGTCTGATCTTTAGTCCATCATGCTCAGTATCTACACCAAGGGTAGTCATTATTGGACTACAGCTCCCATCATTCCTAACCACTGACCATGCTGGTTGGGGCTGATGGGAGTTGGAGTTCAACAACATCCAGAGGGGATTATGTTGACCTGATTCACACTGACTGGCAGTGGCTCTCCAGGGATCTCTCCCAGCCCTACTGGGATGCTGGGAACTGAACCTGGGACCTTCTGCATACAAAGCAGATCCTCTTAACACAGCTACATGTGCCTGCATTCCAGGGAGTTGGACTAGATGATCCTCAGGGTCCCTTCCAACTCTATAATGATACTCCATTTATTCATTTCAGGCACTGGTAGCGCTAGAACTGGTTGCCCAGCCCCCTAAATAACAGCTGCCTGATGTAGCTGGGATGAGATCTGGAACATGGGCATCCCAGATCACAGTTCACACCCTTAACCAGTATGGTCAGTAACACCAGCTACTGGCAACACTTTTGCCTTCCCTGTATTGTGCCTTTGTGCTTGCCGTTGATGTTTGCAACCTCAGATCTCCCTGGAACCTCCAGTTCTTTCCAGTTGCTCTTTGCCAGTCACAAGGAACAGGGAAGACTTTCCAAAGAGCTAACAAAAGTGCAGTCCAAATCCTGCACTTCTGATTTGCTTGCATTGATGGTAATTCAGCCCGGCTGCTTGAAAGCTCCCTTCTCCCCCAGAGGCGAAGTGCCCGTTCAATTCCAAGCCCCTTTCCTGATTGCTTAAGTTCTGCTCCTATATCAGCCTCATCTATCCCCCCCCCCCTTATAGTGGAGGAGAAGGCTCCCAACCTCCTCTTCTGAACATCTAATCTCTGGTAAAAATCACATGAGTTGGATTCTGTTCCAAGAGGGAAAGACTGTGTGTGTGTGTGCGCGCGCGCATGTGTGCGCAGTACACATCCTGCATGAAAATAGCCCTTCCCCCAGCAGGCACATGACTTCCTAAACCCACCAGGAATGGAGGTGCTACTGGCTAAGAAAGGGGCATTGCGAAGAGTGCCCCCAAAGCCTGCTTTAGTGAGCTTTTCTTCCGTGGGTAAATGCTGGATAAATGTGGACTGGCTGCTGAAGTTCCTAAGCAAATCTCCGAGGCTCAGCAAGATGGATTGCATACACACCACACATTTAAAGCACCCCTGCCTCATATGCACAAAGAATCCTGGAAACTGTAGTTTGTTGAGGGTGCTGGGAATTGCAGTGCTCTGAAGGGTAAACTACAGTTCTGAATATTCTTTACAGGTAGGGGGTATGTGCTTTAAATGTGTGGGGTGTATGCAGCCCATGTCCCAGTTACCTGCAAACCTATTTAGTCAAAGAATGGTTCTAACTTATATATTCAATAAGCCAGGAGTAGCTATTCTGACTCCCACATCTCCACGAGAACAGATAGTTAGGAATTTGTCTCAAAATCTATGGAAGTGTAAGCAACTGAAATGGGCTGCTAGATAGATTTCTTTGACTGAACTAATCATCTAAAAAAACAACAACCATGTATCTGTGTTTGGGAACCAGGGGTGTGTGTTGCTTCCTGGGAAAACATTAATGCAGTATATAAATATATATGAAACTGAATACGGTAATCTTAACACTCATGCTGCAAACCTATATCCATTTACCTTGGAGAAAGCTCCATGTGGGAGTTACTTGTGAGTAGTCAAAAATAGGATGGTGCTACAAGTAACCTTATTAGAGATTACATACACCCACTTGGAAGAAAAACCTATTGAAATCAATGGGACATTGTTCCAAGTAAATGTGGTTTGTAAATACTGGTGTGTACCAGAGCAAACCTACGCATGCTTCCTCAGAAGAAGACCCACTCTGCCCAAAGGGGCTTGCTCTTTCATAAGTGCATATATAGGACTAAAGCCTTATGGCACAATCCTATATATGCCTACTCAGCATAAATCCCAATGAGTTCAATGGGACTTACTCCTAAATCAGTGTCTATGGGATTGCTGTTAGTGTCTCTTAAATCACATCAGTCATTTTAAAGTGTTCTTCTCTTTAGGTATTGAAACTTTTATGGAATTGAACTAGGGACCAAGTCATAGAATCAAAGAATTCTAGAGTTGAAAGGGACCCTGAGGGTCATCTAGTCCAACCCCCTTGAAATGCAGAAATTCTGCCCACAGTTGTTCCTGAGTGGGCTCAAACCACCAACCTTCTGGTTAACAGCCAGATGCACTGACCCATTGTGCCACAGGAGTCTTTGAGTGTGGGAGAATGAGTCTGTCTTCCGAAATTCACTTCTTTGTGACAAAACAGAAAGCAGCCCTAAATTCTCAGAAATGCAAAGAATTTGTATTCATTCCCTCAAAGAAAAAATAAACATCGTACGATTTTCTCAGCTACCAGAGTGCGAAGAGGAATTGAATCTGCTTTATTCAACTAATTAGGGGCTCTTAACTCCTTTCTATCCAAAACCGTTTACAAATTGCGCATGCGGTGCAAGCAGAATTAACAGAAGCCACTTAGAAGGAAAAAATGAAACCACAACCTAATATTCCTCTCTGAAAATAAAACTCACCTCCTATCTCCCCATACCTTACAAAATTCTGATTATGAATCAAGCTTACAGATAGTGAGACTTCTGAAACACTCAACTTGCTTTGGCAAAGGCTATAAACATACCAGATGTATGTGGATGTGTGCAGCATATGAGGGGGAAAAGGGGGTTCCCCAAGTTTTGCTGCCATGGAAACAGTCTCAGCATTTTTAACCACCTCTTTACTTCACTTTTCCTTTGTTTGTTTGACCGAACTTTTGCATGAACAACTGAAACAAAAAGCAGCCTTTGAAGACCCAGACAGAAAATACCTGTTGATCCATAAGACAGGGGAAAGTCCCACCTGACTCAGGTTAAGAAAGAAGTCCCTCCTTTCTCTTGTTTAGGGTAGGCCATCCCCAGATAGAGGGCACCTGCCCAGGGCTTACCTGTTTCCACCTGACCTTCCTCCTGCCTGAGTGTGTTTTAACTTCCAGGACTCTTCCTCCCCCTCTTCCTCTCCCTCCTCACTGCAGTCCGGTTCGGATGCAAATGACCCTCCTGCAAGCCGTGTGTGTTTTCTGCGGTTCCGTTCCTCAGAGATTCTCTCGGAGAGGGGTGGGTGGGAGCAAGCGAGGGGCGGAGGAGAAAGTCACAACAATAACGTCTTTCTCTGGCAGCCAAACTCCTGGCATCTAATCCACACGCATGTCCTTCTGCCTGGCTTGCTGAAAGGTTCATGTGTAATAACATTTCCTTCTGCTGGGGCAAGAAAACTCCCCGCGAGTGTTGTTCAACAAATCACATTAAAGAAAGAAAAGAAAAGAAAAAACGCGGAGCTTTCACTCTCTCTCTATAAGCATGTTGTCCTCTCCTAACTTTATAGTAAATCTGTGTGTCTAGGTTTGCATTTCAAAGCAGCAGGACTCCGATGACAGCCAGGCTCAATGGGCAGTAAATGGCATTCCTGTGTTTTAAAGCGAGTGACAGTTCTGTGCATATTTCCCCATTCTTTCTAAATGCAATTGTTTTTCTATGCTAATCCTCCTTTGTTGCTACCATTGTTAACGTTGACTATGTCAGGTTATTGCTGGCTGGGCTGTTAAAGCCGCCTTAGGGTAAGGGTCAAAGGCTGCCCTGGGAGTTCAGAAGGGTGGCAATTTAATACTCCTAGAAGACCAGGATAAAGGCACCAGGGCTAAACCACAGAAGCTGCAGGAAGTGCAAAATGCCACTGTAAAAATAAAGTCTAATATAGTTGGAGTGGAGGGGGTATCACGTTGCTCTTTCTGCTCATAGGAATCAGTTCAGACAACATGTCACCCACCATGTGCAGAGTGCAAAGTGAAATCCAGACAAGCTAAAAAAAGAAAAGGAAAGGAAAAGCAGCCTGTTAGTTGGAACCAGTTTTTAAAACAGTTGGCACACATTTATTACTGAATTTATATCCCACCTTTTCTCCTGAAGAAGCCTAGGGCAGAAAACAGAAAATGTGCAATTTGACAATAAAAAACCAAAGCAAAAACTTTCTAAAATAGTTACAACGTTCAATAAACAATTACAATTGAAACCGTCTGAAAGCAGCTGCAGTTAAAAATGTTCTAGAAGCAATTCAAAACATTATTCCATCCAATGATCTGAGGGTTGCCAGGATCCGTATACTTCAGCCACCAAATGCCTGGGTAAACAGGAATGTTTTCAAAACCTCCTGAAAGTTAATAATTATGGAGACAGGTGTATCTCCCTAGGAAAGGCATTCCACAACTGGGGAACCACCACTGAAAAGGCCCTGCAATGGGTCAGCGCCACTGGGCAGTCCCAGTAGCAGCAGTGCCAGCAAGACCACACCTGGCAGTCATAGGGACTGAGACAGCTGGTACTGGGGATTGCACTCTTTCAGGTAATTGGGTCCCAAGCCAATCAGAGCTTTCTATAGAATCATAGAATTATGGACTGCAAGAAGATCAAACCTCTCCATTCTGAAGGAAATCAGCCCTGAGTGCTCACTGGAAGGACAGATCGTGAAGCTGAGGCTCCAATACTTTGGCCACCTCATGAGAAGAGAGGACTCCCTGGAAAAGACCCTGATGTTGGGAAAGATGGAGGGCACAAGGAGAAGGGGACGACAGAGAATGAGATGGTTGGATGGTGTTCTTGAAGCTACTAGCATGAGTTTGATCAAACTGCGGGAGGCAGTGGAGGACAGAAGTGCCTGGCGTGCTCTGGTCCATGGGGTCACGAAGAGTCGGACACGACTAAACGACTAAACAACAACAACAGAGTTGGAAGGGTCCCTGATGATGTGAATACTAACACCTTACATTGGGACCTTTCCTGCTGAATTCAATCCTGTGCACAGTAACTCAGCTGGTAGAGCCTGTGACTCTTAATCTCAGAGTTGTGGGTTCCAGCCCCACATCGGGCAAAAGATTCTTGCATTGCAGGGGGTTGATCCTAGTGGTCCCTTCCAACTCTGCAATTCTACAATTCTATAAAATCAAATGGTCATACTTCTGAACAAACTTCTGTAGGGTTGCAAAGCACGGACCTGGAAAGTGTGGTGCAAAAGGAAGTTTGGATGAGCCTAGAGTTACCTGCTCCCCCCCTTTAATGAAAAGCCGTGCTACTAGGAGTAGAAGTGCCATGGAGGAGGGCCTGCTAACCCCTTCTTCTTCCTGCCAATTGTTGCCAGTATTGCACTCCAGCTGCTTCTTCACCAATGTGTGGAAAGATCCTCACAGGGAGAAAAATGAGTTGGGGGTTCATTTTTAGCAGATGAATAACAGTAGGAGAAAGGATTAAGAAACAACTCCCTGCCACTTTTTCATTTCTATATGTAGTCTCCCAAGGCTGTTTTCCTTTTACAGGAAAAGGGGGAAAGGGACACGGACCATTGTGTCACACAGCTATTTTGATCTTAAAGCCTAGCTATCTTATTTTTCCCAGCACACGGGGTTCTAAATAAAGAGGTATTGGTAGCAGTAGAAGTTTCTGATCACAGTGATGTATCTATCCTTTTCGGGAAGCGAGAGGGATGGAAAAGCTGAAGGGATCCAGTTGCACTGCCACAGAAGTAAACACTTGTCAAGCCTAGAAACACAGTCAATTATTGATCTTGGCTTCTGCCAAATGGAAAAATGCAAAATCAGTAGGAAACTAAGATCCCATTTTGCAAGATGAATCTTTTAATTGATCCAAATACATCACTGTCAGAGCACCAAAAGAAAAAGTAATGAGGGTGAATCACCCACTAGCTTGCTCACTGAGTCTCTGTGCATGATGCCATAGAAAGGTAATGTAACATAAAGCCAGGAGCCAAAACTCCTTTTGCTTTTACCCGATAACATGGACTGCAAATGATGATTTCTGTATTAAAGCTCAGTCCAGAGTAACCTGTCCAGGCATTCAACTAATGTATCAAGCCAGGAAGTGCATAGAGGGCATGCGCTGCCCTGCCCACAACACCCTCACTTGATCCACCCCCAACAGTCCACAGTAGGAAGATTTAGAGGGGGCTTTCAAGCATGTTTGGCTGAATGCATTTAGAAGTCTGCCCACAATCTGGAACCCTTATAATGTGATGTTGTCAGTCACAGGAAGCCTTCTGAGCACATTCAGCTGAAAATGCTTAGAAATCTCCTTCACGTAGTGGAGCAGGCACAGACAAGGACACCGGCGGTGCAGGGGTGATGTATGTGCCCCAGCTTCCCTACATATGTTGAATGCCCATTTTGTCCATTGCAAAAGACTTCCAAGACCATAACACTCCACAAAATGGGCACCCTGCATTACAAAATTAGTTTTGAAATTGTGATACATCTGTCCAGGATCACCTCTAAGAATGTGATGTACTTATGTTAGCCTGTTAGAAACAGAGGAAGGAGAAATTAATTTAACAAAAATTAGGGCAATCCAGAGCTTTGTGTCCCAGGATATGGATTCAGATCTTACTACATAAACCATAGCTTGGCAAACACACAAACTGAGAGCTTAGCAAATATTTATTCCCCTTGATTAACCAGAAATATTAATAATATCCAGGTCCTAAAATATAGATCCTGGTGGCGCATGATTCAATTGAAGTTAAATATTTTGGGGTTCCATTGATTTCAGTAGGAAAGCACCCATGGTTTCATCAAGTTGGGAAAATTGAGCAGTAATTGCAGTTGTTTATTTACAAGGATGAGTTGCTCTTAAGGCATCCATTTTGTACACACAGAGAACTTCGCTGCCAAAAGTGAATCATTCTCTGGACTCAAAAACATAGAAGGAACAGTTGTTGGGACACCCTGAACTCAGATGGAATAACGTACTGGCCCCCTTTGCCATTTTCGCACAATTCAGCATTTATCTGGGGATTTCAATGGGTCTCATAAATATGAAGGGAAGAAGACAAGACTGAGAACAGGGAATGCTAGCTGGAGAGCCGGTATCAATATTTCTCCTCTTCTCTCACACTGTGATTCTTCTCTTTAGCAATCCCATAGCAAATATTCCTTTGTAGTGCAAATAGCCTTAAATAATTGGAGTGGGAGAACATGGACTGGCTGGTAGTTAAAAGCAGCTGGCTCCCTAAGAAAAGTGATTGCTTTGTCAATGAGCTTTTTCTCCCTTTCTTTTACGCATCATGTTGAAATCTAGTTCCCTGCCCCTAATGAGTTCTTTGGCACCTTGTCCTCCAGGAAACTGAAATACATTCCTGTGGGATTGTCCTTGCAGCTTTATATAACTTGCGTCCCATTGGCTTTGATCATTTCCCCAAAGAACTGGCAAGATCTCCTTCTGTTGGCAACTTTCCCTTCCTCTCCTTTGGAACTAAGGCTGTCATCTAAGTCTCACATATGTGGGAGTAAGCCCCATTGAATTCAACAGGACTTACTTCTGAGTAGACATGCTTAGGATTGTGCTGTAAGCATGTTGCTGTAGGAGACAGTTCATACCAACCATTGGATCAAATTCTCCCTCTGAGCTTCTGCTAGCTAATGAAGTCTCTAATCCACAGTTGGGCAGACAACAGGCTTGTTGGTTCTACTACTTTGTTTTATATTTGAACCCTAATATCTCCCAACCAGAGCCAGGGGCAAAAGACAGACAGTAGAACAGCATGCATGCATACATACTGTATTTTTTGCTCTATAATACTTTTCCCCTCCTAAAAAGTAAGGGGAAATGTGTGCGCGTCTTATGGAGCGAATGCAGGCTCTGCAGCTATCCCAGAAGCCAGAATAGCAAGAGGGATTGCTGCTTTAACTGCACAGTGATCCCTCTTGCTGTTCTGGCTTCTGAGATTCAGAATATTTTTTTTCTTGTTTTTCTCCTCCAAAAACTAGGTGTGTCTTGTCTGGTGCGTCTTATAGAGCGAAAAATATGGTAATTTCATTTGTATGCCACCTTCCACAGTTCAAACCATGCTCAAGGCAGTTTACAAAATGAAAAAATACAAAACTGCAACATAACAAAAGCAGTCGTAAACAACAAATAAAACATTTAAAGAATACACAACCAAATTGAACAATTTCCATACAAGTCACAACAAGATCTAAAACCAAGATATAAAATACTAACAGCAACAACAACACCAATCTCCTCAACCAAACAAAGAAATCCCAGCCCATCCAGCAGCCTTAGCTTTTGTAGCTGGAGTCAGTCAGGGCTTTGTGCTCCCAGGCCAGGGGGAGAAAGGCCTGTAAAGCAGGGAGCAGGTCTTCCAGGACTCACAGTCAAAATGGAATTAAAGAACAGCGTGCCTTTAAGCACCTTCTGACTGACTGACTGACTGATTGAGCTAAGCAATTTGTTTTTAGTACCAGAACTGAAGTGAACTCGCAGAAAAATTCCTCTCCTGGTTAGCATTCTTCAGTTCAGCAGCCAAGCTGAGGTGGGAAAAGTCATTTTTGTTGGGAGCCAGAAACCCTGCAAATTATCAAGAGATCTACTAGTAGATCCTAATCCACCTTCTGCCTACCAGTGATCTAGCCCAACCCTTCTGATTACTGTAATTAGTACACGTGCCTTGTTTGGTACATCTATTTCAAGTGTCCACCTCTCACACACTGAGTGTCAGTGAACTGAAAATGCCTTACACACAATGGAGAAATGGAGCTGTGCAATTATAATGTGTATGATATAATATATGAAAAGGGGGCTTGTACATTGAGCTGATCTGAAGTGGAAGGTCTTCTGGCATCTCCATCATGTACATGGCATTTCCATTTCTTGACTCTGTGATCTGTGAACCTTGAGCTAGAATGGACATTTTGTTCACCTGCTGAATATTGGCTGAATATTTGGCCCATACCTTGATCTCATTTCTATCCCAATAAGCTGCTGGAGGAAACATGAAGTGCAAAAAGCCACAAAGAAAACTCTGAAGTTTTTTGTGTTTGTATAAATGACTTTCTGATTGCTTAGTCTACTGATAAATGTTAGGTGGTGATGCTCCAAAATCTGGGTCACATACAAGTTCCTCCATTAGCTTCACCTACAAACTTCTCAGGAAATAACATTTTGTTTGCAAAATGTATTTGCCTTTTCAAAAAGCAATGCTTTCTCCAAAAGCTTTGGGACTGTAGTGAACAACTGCTATTCAGAAAAAAATTATTCCAAGTGAAAAGATCAAATGTATAACTACCAAATTATTTATTTATAGTCTGTAACTGCTACTGCTACAACTTTTACAGCTACTACTACTACTACTGTCAACTAAGATCCCAAATAACACCAATCACTGTACATATAACAGGTTAAAACCTCGCTGTTGCTTGCCTGTTAACCATGTCTTTGAACTTCCAGCTTATTTCACCCAAAGAATCACTTAAATGGCTATTCGTCTTTAGAAAATAAACAATTTGAAAGCAGAATAATGCAACACAGAGTTTAAAATAAATTTGTTATGTGCGGACCGGATTGGTTGAGCTGCTAAGTGGGAAAACAATAAACCTCCTGCTGTTTGTATTATTCTTTTTTTGGAGAGGGAAATATGGAGAGTAGCTGAGAGAATGAAGTGACCTAATTATATCAGAATTAGAGAAGGTTAACAACAAACAGATTTGTAGGGAAATGAGTGTTAGTTAGTTATTCAATATTGGAGTGAGAAGCATAATGATAATATCCTTTCCCTATGTGATTCTGGCTTGTATCTAAATAATAGTCACAGATATGCATCGCTACATAAATTATATTCCGCCAGCATTTCCTGATGAATAAAGCAAATCACCTGCCTTCCCTTGAGACATCTAAAAATAAAGCATTGCATCTCAAGGCTCCATTGCATCTCAAGAGAGTTTGGGTGTCACATACTGTAGGGGCCAATCTCTCACCAGGGCCAAGCCTTCTTAGGGAGAGAATGATAGACCTAGAGCAGCCTTTGCCAACCTGGTGCCTTGTAGATGTTTTAGACCACAAGTCCCACCTGGTGAACTGAACTGGGGCTGATGGGAGTTGTAGTCCTGAACATCTGGAGGGCCAGGCTGACCTGGACCTTTTCAGGGAAGGGCCTTCCCCAAGAAAACCATGTGTTCAAATTGATGGAAAAGATGAAAATATAGGTTGGAGGGGTATGCTGAGGTCACTTCCTGAAAGGCAGTTCAGGCCAAGCAATTGGGTGCAGGAAGAGGAGCTGATATTCAGCCTGGCTGACGGAAACAAAAAATCAGGGTGAGATTTGTAGGGCCAGAGAGCAACGAAGGAATGTGCAAGGGCAAAACAAGGAGTAGAGCCTGTGATCAAGAGCTTTGCTGTAAAGAATAAGGTCTGCTAAAAATGAAGGGGAAGTAAGTTTATACAGTGACAGGGAAGGGCAGTGATCAGTTATAGTGGGGAGTAGTGGAGAAAAGCAGAGGCTAGCAAAGTTACTTGGACCCCAGGTGATCTATGGTTTTCTGCAGCAGCTCAGGGAGTAGATCTCCATCTTAGCTCAAAAAAAAAAACTTTGGGACTACAAGGGGCTGGTGACCCTGCTAGAGGATCCCCATCTCAGTACACAATGCAGTGACCTTTGACTGATGCTCTTCCTAGCAGGACAGCCATCTGACTTGGTTGAAACACTTATAACTATAGAGCATGTGAGGTGCAGTAGTACCATCATCCACTATCAGATGGATCATTGTGAAGCAGGAAAGAGCTTATGAGTTGCTCAGAGGGGATATTAAATAGCTTGTGGAAACACACATTCACTATTCTGTACAACCACCACTGCTGGAATATAGAACAGGCACAGGCAGCTGAAATAAACATGCCAGAGTCATGCGGCATGTTAATGCTCAATCTAGGCAAGGAAGCTGGCCCAGGATGACACCCACTGTGCCCACTCATGGCAACTGTGAATGCATCACATGCAAAGTATCATGTCCCTTCAGATTTTAAACTGATTTATCTGAAATTTGGGCACCCTGCATGCCTCACCCAAGAGGTCTTCCCTGCCCATGTCATATCAATAGGACAAAGCACCTTGATTTACACAAGAACTGCCATGGTTTCAGCAGAGACTGTGGCATGCATAACTGCCAAGCGACTTCCACCCACCCACATGTTCATGCACTCACATTGATCCAGTTGGGAGTATATCTGTTTCATAAAGTAGGAACACATCTTGTAAGCAGAGCCATCACAGATAGTTTAATGAAGTGAAGGCGACAAAATCCATTCATTTGGTGACAGTGAGGCCCCAGATAAAAATATGCTCATACACACTCAACCTTTGTTGACTATTGCCCATTCTGTGTGACACCACATGTGATGTAATTATTACCACACATACACAATCTTTGTTCACTCCAGGGATGCAGGGTCAAATCTGTCAATGAATTTCTCGTGTTCTACCCACCCATTAAACATCTGTTGCTAAGATATAAGGATTTGCAGGCTGGAAACAGACTGTCCCTAAAGGATGGCTATTCACCTGCTGACTTCTCTGTATTGCTATAACCAATTTATGTTCAGTTTGTCCTATGAAAACCATGACAGAAGAAGATTGTTGGTGAGTGAGGGGATCAGTCAGCTTCCCTGGGCCCTGAGATCTTCAGATTAGCCCTTTATTGTTGTCCTACCAATGAACCTAGTCCTTTTGTGATGACACAAGAAAGGGCCTTTTCTGTGGTGGCACACCATTAATGGAACTCCCTCCCCTTAGAAATGCAAACAATGCCCTCTTAATTTGAAGTTTTGAAGAGCCACATTTTCATCCAGGCCCATGGGAAAAACTGAACATGTTTAGGCAATCCAAGAAGAAAGTAAAGCTATCAATCAGCTGCAGTATTATGATTTGTTTTAATTGCATAGTTGTATTAATTGTTTGAAGCATTGTTTAATTACTGGTTTTACTGTTGTTTAAATTTAACAAAAAACCCTGGAAACTAGTTCATTAAAGATGCTGGAAACTGTAGGTATATGAGGTCTAAACTATACTTCCCATGATTTTTTGAGGTAAGATATGTGCTTTAAATGTGCTGCATTGAATGTGCTTTAAATGTATAGTCCAGATGTGACCTGGGTCTATTTGAGAAAGAGGAGCACCTGGAAGAGCTGGCAGGACAGTTCCTTCAGGTGTATGGATCTTCCAAGCTTTCCTTGAGGGCTCAGTAAAAATAAAAATCAGCTCTTTCCCAATAATTCTCTGAGGAAGCTTGTAAGGCTAATTACAGCATTCACCAGTGAAACCTCGGCCATCCCTAAGTGCCTCATAGCCATAGAAACATGATTTCTTTCCCCTGCCTGCCTGCTTGCCTTAAGTGATGTCCCACAGAAACAGCTTTTGGTGGCTTCCACACATGGACTTCCATGTAAGAAAATATTATTATGGTACCCTCCTGCTGTTGGGAGCCTTCAACAGAACATTACATCAGCACAGAGGTTTGAATCGCAAAATTAAGTGGCTGTGACCAAGGGATGCTTCTGTGTTGCTTTTAATTTATTTCCATTGGCAACAGATTCCGTCATCTGAAAAATCAGAGCCAAGGCAAGGGAACGGCGGAGCAGAGGGGATGGGCCAATGCAGGAACTTGCCTCAAGTCTTCCTGCCAACTTGTTCCTCTTGTTCCCCCATAATTGGCCCTGGGTAACCTGCCCATCACAAAGCACCTTGGTCAGGACAGTCTCAGCTTATAAAAGTCCTTATTTCCCCTCCCCACCTCATCATGTGGCCTGGGATGTTCTGTTTTCCCTGTTCTTTACAGGACGGGGTGGGGAGTGGAGCTGGAAAGAGTGAGGTCACACTGAGAGAATGCGACTTCTGCTTCTTGCTGGATCCAGCCAGGTGCTGAAAGCAACAAAGGGGAACACATGTTTTGAACGTTCCTTGGATACTTTGGTCATTAAATCCACGGACAAACTTCCCCCAGGAGAAATCAGAAAAATAGACGAGCCCTGTCCAGCACTGGGGCAAATGAAGCAATGGAAAGAACTGGGCAAGCCCATCAAGGCTTATAAAGCTTGCACTCAATATACAGCTCATTCTCCTCTGCTTGGGTTATTACCTCCTTCTGGCACCTGCTGAAAGCCTTTTGGATCTGGCAACCCTAAAATAGAAGAGGAAAAATAAGGCAGGGCAAAGTAATTTCATACCAAAGTGGTGCTGCTCCCTTTCTTATAGCATTATTTTTGTTGTTGTTGTTTTTATTTGGGTAAAAAAAAAACATAGTTAACCATCTGCTCAAATCCCAGCAAAGATGGAAAGCAAATCCATCTGTCTCAGATCCTTTAACTTGTGTTGATGAGAACTAGATTATGTGCTGCTTTTCCTATATTCACATCACACCACACAGGTAAAGCACATAGTTTCCTCAAAAGAATCCTAGGAAGTGTAGTTTGTTAAGAGCATTGGGAACTGTAGCTCTGTGAGGGGTAAACTAAAGTTCCCAGGATCCTCTGGGAGAAGGTGTGCACTTTAAATGTGCTTTATATTATTAGCGGAGCCCATGCACCCTGGGTTCTGTCACTTCATTGCATCCGTGTCCAAGGTTTTTCAGAGTATGGCCCCAAGGAAATCTACTTAGAAAAACTGCTACTGACTGGACTGAATTGTATTGGCAAGTCACCATTAAGGGAAACACACAGTAAAATTCCTTTGATAGGGATTTTAATGGGCATTCTCTCCATTGCTGTTACTCCACCCAGCTCCCGTAATTCCTCTTGCACACTGATCGACTCTGCACTGGCATGGGAGCCAGAGTCTTTGTTAGACTCTCTCTTTCTCTCTGTGTGCCTTTGTGGTGTTGCATAGACTGCTTGGGAGGTCTGGACTACAAGGGGATAATCTCATTTGCTATGGAGGCTGGAACACTCTGCTCCACCCACACATCCACGGCTGCTTTTGTGGCGCTTTTAAGTACAGAGAGAAAAGAAGTATTTTGCTAGGTTTCACATTTCTCCAGTATGAAATCATCCAAATAGTCATCTGAAGTTAAAACCGAATTCCACCATCAGTTGTTGTAGTAGGATTGGTGTTCCACACCCACATATTAGCTCTCGGCCTGCCATACTAAGCCCCTTTCAGACCTTCCACCTTTGGTGAATGAATGAACACGCAGGGGGGACAGGATTTATTCACCCCTCTGCACATCCATATGCATGTCAGAACAGAGCCCTGTGCACACATATGTGTAAGTTCTGTTTCAGGGGCAGCCAACATGGTGCCATCCAGATGATGTAGGAAGCCAACTGCCATCATCTCTGACCATTGGCCATGCTGGCTGGGTCTGATGAGAGTTGGAGTCCAGCAACATCTGGAGAGCATCCTGTTGGCTAGCCCTGCTCTGTTCTGACTTTTAAATGCATTCACATAGTTCAGTAGTGAGGTCTCCCATTGAGATCCTGCTTCCTCATCACCATATGTGTCTATTTGCCATACATTGTAAGTCTGAAAAGTGTGCTTTCCACTCAAAACCAAGGTCTCTGCTGGATACACCTCTTCTGGCTTATGATCAAATCCAGTGAGCTATACCACAAAGCCCACTCAAAACAAGGGCTAACAAGGCCATTTAAGGAAGCATGTATAAGTGACTGTATGTGCTCTAATACCAGAAGCAGAGACATCACCTTGCTAACAAAGGTCCGATAGTTAAAGCTATGGTTTTCCCAGTAGTGATGTATGGAAGTGAGAGCTGGACCATAAAGAAGGCTGATCGCCAAAGAATCGATGCTTTTGAATTATGGTGCTGGAGGAGACTCTTGAGACTGCAAGAAGATCCTATCCATTCTTAAGGAAATCAGCCCTGAATGCTCACTGGAAGGACAGATCCTGCAGCTGAGGCTCCAATACTTTGGCCACCTCATGAGAAGAGAAGACTCCCTGGAAAAGACCCTGATGTTGGGAAAGATTGAGGGCACAAGGAGAAGGGGACGACAGAGGATGAGGTGGTTGGATAGTGTTCTCGAAGCTACCAGCATGAGTTTGACCAAACTGCGGGAGGCAGTGGAAGACAGGAGTGTCTGGCATGCTCTGGTCCATGGGGTTATGAAGAGTCGGACACGACTAAACGACTGAACAAACAAACAAACATGTGCTCTAATACCACCCTCTTGAATGCCCATCACTTGTGCTCCAGTGAGATCGAAGTTTCAAAATAGATCTTGAGATTGAAAAAACAGTAGCTCCAATATTTCATACTGAGAATGCCCTGGAAGTGGTAGTTTATGGTGCAAGGATAGTTGTGCGCCATATGTACCATTGAAAAATGAGAGTGTGCCCCTTTAGAAGAGAATAGGGAGAAAGACATTCATGTAACAAAAATTTTCTGAAGGATTCTAATGACTGCAGGTCTTTGGACAAGCTGGAGGGGGTGGGAAGTTTGCTGAAAGTATAGTGACTATGAATCCTTTCTATGGTAGATCTCGTCACACAATCTTGATACATCTTCTAGGATAAAACTGGGGGAAAATGAGTGGAACAGAGATTGTCTACATCTTTATGACCATCTTTATTTTGAAAACATCCATTTTTGGATAAGTCATGGGATAAAGTCCAGAGTAGTTTGTAGATATTCAGAACTCTGTCCGTCCTGAAGCAGCATCCAATAGGTGCAAGTGTCATGGTTGCAGCTGCCCTGCCAAGAGAACACATTATATATAAGTCTTGCCAGATCAACCAAATTTCCAGGGGGTTTAGTCTCCTGCTTCTCCACAATGGCCAATAAGATGCCTCTGCTAAACAGCAGCGCCCCTCCTTGAATCACAAAGCAGGCATGGGTAATACTTGGAAAGTGTGTCATGCCCTGACTGCTCTTAAACCTCCACAGCACAGCATTTTTTGTAATTGCCTGGTTAATAGGCAGGCACCTATGGTGGTCTGGATAAATGAGTTCAAAAGATGCTAGGCTTTTTATTCACCATCCCTTTAGTTTGTTAAAATGTTCTCCTATTTCTCAAGCTGCGATGTTGACAACTCATCGTGCTGGGGGTTGTCTTCTCAATTCCTTCTGCAAAACCACCCCCTTTTGCAATCCTTCCAAATGTGCCATCTCCAAGGATGTCTTGTCACTGCCGCACTGTGAGAAATAAAATGTTTACATTAATTAATAACAATTCGGATGACAAGTTAAATGTAGCAACACAACAAAGCAATGCCAAATTATTGCCCCCAATGGCGTGGTGGGAAAGCAAGTGAGGGTTTGTGCTTATTTACATAAAAAAGGATCAAAGTCTTTCTGCAGACTGACAACTAGTCCTCAATTCTCCAAGCACATAGGGTACTTCATGAGGATACTAGGGTAAATAAAGAAGATCAGCCCATTCACAGGATTAGAAATCGGGTCCTCTGCCTCTTGAAAATAAAACCTTCAAAATTCAAGTGTAGCAAACACCAGAGCCTGAATTATGAGGGATACTTCATAGCCTGCTGAGTGTTTTGACATGTGAGTGGTACTTATTGCAGCATTCTTCATTGCCAGTGGATATGTTTTTCATATTCTTAACATCTA
The DNA here is from genome assembly GCF_965113315.1 of Podarcis vaucheri. Taxonomy (NCBI): domain Eukaryota; kingdom Metazoa; phylum Chordata; class Lepidosauria; order Squamata; family Lacertidae; genus Podarcis; species Podarcis vaucheri. The sequence goes on along the minus strand of NC_138764.1, from coordinate 63,899,405 downwards.
CTGTGATTTAATGGGTTGTCTAATCCACTGGTATACTCTGTCAGTCAAGTGTTTAAAGCTTTTGGGATGGTCTTAAGGGAGGGATTTCCATATCTTGTTCTGATAGCCTCAGTTGTTGTGAGTGCTCTCTGTCTCTCATGTGGGAATAATGATGTAGCTGGATAGATGCAGGGAATAGCTCACGGAATGAATGGAAAGCAGAGACCTAAATATTATCTGCTGATGTGTACATTGATACTTGCTCAGTGACATAACTCTGGTCTTTCAACTGCTGCTGGTGGGAAAATGCCTGGGATGATAACTGAGGCTGTGACTTCAGCTTCCTGCAGCCACTTATCATGTAGTGAGATGAGTCTAGCCATGAGTGTTTGGCTGCAGACTCTTTATGGTCCAGAGATAACTTCTGAATGAACTATTAGCAGGCTCTGATTCTCATTATAGACCTCTGGTTCTGATTTTGATTATCTGGAAAGTATCTTATCAATGCAAGGAGCTTACATAATACCCTTTTTTATGTACTGAATATCCCATTTCAATTCCAAATTTGAAAACAGCAATGCTGAAGCCCTTTTTCACTGCCACTGTTTCTCCTGCATTCTGCTCTTCTCTGGATTAGTCATGGTGATGTTGTGCAGAGCTAGAAAAGAGAGGTGTTTTCTGACAGAGCTGATAAAGTCCTTGAGAAATGGTAAGTAGATTTGGCTCAGCCACTATATACATTCCAATATTTCTTGGGGCCTTTCTGGTATGTAAAAATAATGCTAAGGAAAAAACAGAAATATGGGGGCATTTAAGTACAACCATTAATACCAGCATGTCCAAGGATCTCATGAGCTCCTGTCCTGCTCACATATGCAGAAATCAAATGATCTCCAGTCCTATGTGGTATAACTCCTGTAGGTGGGGGCAAATAAAACAGGTTTACTAAGGTGTGAGCCTGCTTCTGTTTCCTTGCCAGATTGATAGAACCCTCTACTGCAAGATGCTGTTTGGGGGGTGTCAAATTGGAGTAGTGAATGCAGGGGGAACTAATCCATTACATCACTCCCACTGTAACTGCACAGATTGTGAAGGGAAAATGCATTGCAACCTATATATTGGGTGTCATATAGCAAGGTAGCTTTAACACATGTTTGACAGAGTGCCATCCCTTATTCCTGCTCACACCTTACTTTGTGGCAGGAGGAGGTCTGCCATAGAATCCCATGCTTGGATGAAGGACACAGAACACATTTGTAGAACAGAAGCTTTTTCACACTGAATATTTTTTTCAAGGTGATGATTATATTGGTTGGCTTGCCAGCAACTTCATGCAACCACACAGAGCCTTTGATGAGAGCTATTACTGTGAAGCATTCACTAGAGCTATGGAAGTCATAGCTCAAACATGATGCATCTGGTATTCATAGGGCTGAAGGAGTTCCAGAAGTCTCTGGAAAAATCAGTACCCAAAACCGTTTCCCAGGGTTTTTAAAGCTTTCCAAAGCCAGTAAGTCTGAAAAAGGATACATATGACTATACACACTTCTCCATCCTCCATCAGTCAAGTGAGAGTGGTTATCACAATTCAGGAGGGTGTGGAGCAGTGCTGGTGAGGTGTGTGGCCTCGGATGAGTCCTGAAGGCCATATAGAGAGTTCCAGTCCTCAGACTAGGGACTCAGATACACAGCTGCAAATAAAACGTTTTAAATGTGTTATAAAGTGCAATATACAAATGTGACACTAGATGGCAACAGCGAGCTATGTAAAATTCAATGTATTTTTCAAAGTGTTAAAAAAAAAACATTTTCACAGTGTTTTTTTATATGTGTGTAGATTCCACCCAGGAGCCAAATTAGTCAGCCTCTGAGAAAGGCTGCTTTCCAAAGCACTCTGGTTGGTACACACTCCTAGGTAAGCACACTCTTAATGCTAAGTAGAAATGATGGAGAGATCCTTAACCCAAAGAGACTGAGCTGATCTATTTCTCTGATGGACTTCTCTCTGACATCTTCTGATGTAGCTCAATAGCTTCTTGGGGGAGATCCACGGGGTTCTTTCAGACAGTGCTGTTCTCCATTCCCCACAATATAAAGTTACCTTTCCTCCTTTCCAGGAGCTGGAGCTTTTCTGTTAGTGAACATGAGAGCTTAAAACATGAGAGCTCACTTTATCCTCTATAAAGTTATCTATGGTGGGAAAGGGGACAGAGCATGATATTAATTAGCTGTGTGTTTCACAGAACCAGAGTCAATGCTGGAAAGAATCCAACTTCTGTGATCCTACTGTGGAAATATGAGATCGTTCTTTATTCAAAGGCCTTGTGTTTCTTTCCTCCCCATGTGTTCCTTCAGCTGCCTCCAAAACTGTGTTCTGGTGTAGTCAATTTCACATCTCCTTTGAATTCTGTGGTACTAAGGGTAGAGGCTGCAGTGAGGTAAACACAGCAAACTGGATCCCCACATTCAGTGAAGCTCCACAGTTATCAGTGCTGGGTCATGACTGAAGAGGGAATTGTCCTTATTGCTCAAGAAGAAAAACAACCCATCTGTACACCACCCAACCCACAGCTGTTCTTATCTCCCACACATTCTTCAGATACTGTTTATTCACCACTGACATTAAGGCAGACTGGAAAAGGAAAGTAATCCTCTTCTTCTAGATTCATTCATATACAGTTAAGTCCACATCCCCTGGCACTAATCCTAATGATCACCATCTTCCATTAAAGAATGAAGGCTGTGCCAGAAATGACAGCTGGTGCCACTTGTTGGAAATCTGTCTTATGGCCACATCAGCATAAGTGGATGAAACAGGGGCTGTGAGGTCCTTGCAATGTGATGGGCAGCCAGCACTGGCTCACACACAAACAACATGGATGTTTTTCAATGGAAATTCAAAGGTCACACACATCCCTAAAAGGAAAAGGTTGCTGACTCAATACCCTGGTGGTTCATCGGACTCATTGACACATGACATTACCAAGTCCAGGAGCTAAGGAGGGGTCTTTTTCAACTAAATTGTTATCAGAGCAGAAGCCAGTGCAAAGATGCCTGTTAGGGCAACAGGACTTTCCATGCTGCCCTCCCCCCTGTGCCCCTGCCCCTCTAGGGTTGGGAGAACCCCCTGAATAGTGGAGGAGGGATGGAGATCATTCCACCAGGCAAGCAGAGATCTCCATGGTGCTATGCTGAATACAACTCAAAGACTGAACAATAGCAGTGAGTAGGTGTGCAAAATGAATGCCAAGCACATTAACAACTACAGTAATCATGACAATAAATGTAGATTTCTTCCCTCCTTCTCTTTCCCTCCTTTATTTAATATGATATAAAGAACTATAAAGAATATTACAAGCACCCTACAAATCTCATCCATTCTTACTGCAACACAGATGATGTAAATACTTGTATTTCTGTTTTTTTATATACTTTATTTAAATTATTAATCTTAATTGTTGGAAAGCCCATTGCATTTTTGGATATATTGAACTACTTTTATAATAACAAAACATAACAAAATTTCCTCTGGTTCATCTCATCCTTGATTTCCTTCTTCATTCTGTTTTGATTGATAGGAACTTGAGATAGTGAGTTCATTTGATCCAAGTACGTTGCAAAGGTTTAGATGATCTCCTCTAGATCATCTCCTCTGCAATTGTTTTATAGGTCGTTAAAGAATCAAGTCCTTCCCACTGCCTGACAGTGCTTTCATATGAAGTAATATGAACAGGCCATGTAGCGTCTCCTTTGTTGTATTCATAGATACAACACTCATTTGAGCACATGCAATGAATGGATGGTGCAATGACTTAATGTTTTGATTACTGTCCAATAACTACATACCCTGAAGTGATGCACTGAGTGACCTCTGTTCCTTTATTGTGGGGAAATGTTAATCCTAAAGTGTCCTGTGTCTAGCTTGCTTCTTGCTGACCTTGACCAGCACCTTGACTACATGTTGTGGGCTACGGTTTCCATGATAGCTAACCTGCATTACTATCCATGCTACCTAATAATATGTCCTAGTGAACGAAATGGGGACTACGCCTGTAGATGTACATAGGATTGCATTGTTAGGCTGCAGTCACTTGAGAGTAAATCATTTCTAATTCTAATTAGACATGTATTGTGCTGTTAACCTTTCAAGAGGAAGGTTCCAAACAAAAACAACCTTGGCAAGTTATTTCTGTATTGATTGTGCTAGTTATTAGTATGACCATGTTTATTAAAATTTCACGTGTTGAGTAAACGCTTGCTGGCTGATTGTCTCCAAAATAAATGTTTTGTAATAATCTTCTCCGACTAAAGCAATATACCACTGCTGAGGCAGCCAAAAATAGTCCCTTGCCACCAATTAAAAAGCATTTCATTAGGTAATTTAATGAAACACTAATTATTAAACCCACATGGGTCTTTATGATCCTCTCCCAGAAACTTGTTTACAAAGAAAACTATAACCAGCCCAGTGATCTTTAATATTTCAGCCATTGGACTAAATTTAAGATTAAGTGACCCAGATCAAGAGTAATCACGTTCTTCCAGCTGAGATTATTTTACCATTATTTATTTTGGGTGTTTATAATATTTCTTTTGAGTCATTAAAAGAAAAGTGCAATTGGCATTTCATCTTGTGCTGCTGTTGCTTTCTACGTAGCTGTTTATGCGGGCAGATATTATCAGCTACAATCTCAGTTAAAGCATCCATGACTGATGGCTATTCAATCTCTGCTTAAAAACCTCCAAGGAAGGAGAGTCCACATGTGCATAAAACAAAAATCACCCCCCCAAAAAAAAAAATGCACTCTTATTCGAAGGAAAACATGTCCAAGTAGCACTGCCCCCAAAACCCCACTGCTCAGGGAAGTATCGGGCATGCAACTGTATTAGTTCAGTGGTGGCCAGACCAGATCTGGGTGAAAGTGAGCAAGACACTGTTCCCCAGCCCCTCATCCCAAATACGAACCATAACAAAGCTATCCACAGTTTGAGTGTTCTTATTCTGGCTCTAATTTGTTATTTGTCGGTCTTTTCCAACCTCAACCTCAATTCATCTGTGAAAAGAAAGAATGTCAAGCTCCAGAGCCATTCATAAAAAATGTTAATTGAGACCATACCTAAATATCCACCCATCCTAGCCCGCTAAACTTGGCTCGCATCAGCTCCATCTACTGCTGCATCCTGTGCCTCTCAGCTTGTGTTTCCAATCCGCAGGATAACATCAATTTCCACACCAGCAGGAATTCATCTCAAAGGCAGAGCTTTTGCATGGCTTCCCAGTCTTAAAGCCCAATCAAATCGAAAATTTATAAGGGTATTTTAAATAACAGAAAACACCTCTTTGACAAAACACAAGGCATCTGTTTAAAGGGACGCTTTATCCTCTTCCAGCTTTCAGCAAGAGGCACTATAAACTCAGCCAGGACATGTTTGTGTTCAGGTGATGGGGTGGAGGATGGAATAGTATGAATCAGCCACACCTCCAGTTCAGCCATTTTAATAGCTTTTTCAGTACAGTATTCCCACTCAGGGTTGGAGGGGGTCATTCTCTCTGTTTGATTTAACATGTCAGTAGTGATTTAGCAAGAGCATTTCTAAGGAGATCCTGTCTCAGCCACAGAGCAAATGGAGCACGCGGGGCACCTTTGTAGAACAGCTCCAGAGGCCCTCTTTGCTGTTATTGACATTTCTTTGAATTTAACAAAGCAGAGGTTAATAATGACTAAAGAGAATAGTTCAGACACAGGTTTGCATTTCGCTCTTTGCTTTTCTCTGTGTTTCCTTAGAGACGGGTAGGAAAGATCAAGAGATCCCTTTTGCTTGAATTGTCTTCCTTGTGCTTGCTGTAGCCTTAAATAATCACACACACACACACACACATTTCGTTAAGGTCCTGCTGTTGGAATTCGCAGAAACAGCAGCTTGGGGGGTATATTCTGCTTGGAACTGCCGCATTTTACAGCATGCAAGTAACTACTGCCTTAGCAAGGGAGACTGTTTAAGCACTGACATGCCTTCTCCTCAATATGGTCCTGAAAGTCTTTACTGGCCCCAAACTGTGCTTAGTGCTCTACAAATAAACTCTCTATAATCCTTTCCCCCAAAATGTAGGAGACTGCCTCCATCTAAAAGACTGCAAATGAAGAAATAAATGGTTACCAGGGGTGTCTGTGCCAAAAAAGGATGTCTAAATGGGATAGTATGTGTAAACATAATGGGCTGAATTCAACTAAAGAGCTGTGCTAACAGGAGCCAGCATGAGGCTTGCTAGTGCAGTGGGGTTTCCCTCTTTCTCCCTTCACAACTCCATGCCTCCTAAAATTGGCTTGTGGGGAAGGGGTCAGAAGAAACCCGGAACATAGAATGATAGAATTGTAGAGTTGGAAGGGACCACAAGGTTCATCTAGTCTAACCTCTTTTCAGTGCAGGAATCTTTTGCCCAATGTGGTATTCCAAAGGGTAGATGCCACCACACTGAAGACCCAATTCCTACATTGTGTGGAACAGGCCTTCTGGTAAGATGGTGTCTGCAGGAGATTCTCCCCTGTAGAGCACAGTGATTGACTGGGTATAAAAGAGATGAGATCTTTCAGGTATTCTGACCGCAAGTTGTATACATCAAAACTTAAGTAGACACTTACCAGTAAGTAAGGGCTGAATTGACAGTCAGTGCATTTTTTTCAGCAGCCAGTGCAATACTTTCTTATCTAGAAGCAACGACTAATGGAGGGAAATGGCATTGAAACTGAGGGTCTGGAAATATTTGGGGTTAACGCTGTAAATCTGCAAAAAATAAAAAAACCCCAAAATCGTGCAGCTGTCCCATGAGTCATGCCACCGTTACATCTAGTCATAACCTGAATTGCGTCCATAAAGTGACAATAGAGCACAGATGAACACCTGTGGCCCTCCAGATGTTAATGGACTCCAGCTCCCACCAGTGTTGTTTGATATGGCCAATGCTCAGAGATGAGGAGAGGTGAAGTCCAACAACAACTGGAGGTTCACAGGTTTCCCAGCCCTGTAACGGAGCATTTATAGTACAATACTCTTGGTGACTCATCAATTTCAGGAGGAAGGCACCTGTGTTTTATCCAGCCTGAATTTTCTGGACACTCCTGATCAGATATAGGAAACACAAGCTTTCAAATAATTTAAAGGCTATCTGGAGCTTCCCATCATGCGGAGAAGGTGGAGCATGAGAAAAGCACCACTGGCTGACTCTGCGCTGTGTGACCATAGGGAGACCTGCATCATGGTTGGGGAATGAACTGGGCTGCAGTTTATAATTCTGCCAAGCCTTTCACCTTCTCAAGCTCCAACATTCAATAACAAATCTCTTCTGAATTACACAGATGGAAAATAAATGCCTCTCCAAGTCTGAGGACTCCAGATATTTTAATTTTGAGAATTTATTTATTTTTTGCTTTCAAAAGAAATGCACTGGAAGGAAAGAAGGAGGCAAACGGGAATCATTGCCAAGGTAGTAAAGCCAGCTGTCAAAAGTATTCCCAGAACATACTCCAGGAGCCCCAATCACGGCCGCCTGAGGCCACTGCTGTGTTTGTTGTGGAGAGTTTTACTGCGGGATGGGAGGCTGGCCAGTTCAGGCAACTCTGTGGGACAGGAGGCCCAGCATTTAGGGAACCTAAGACCAACCCTCCTCCAAAAAAACCCTCGTATTAAACTTTCACCCCAGTCCTAGCCAGTATAGCAACTGTTAGCTCATATATCACTCTCCGTATTAAGAAGGGCATCCTATAAACTTTTCAGTAAAACTGAACAGCTGTTGCCATGGAAAGGGCTTGCCTTTTTTGTTGGAAAGAAGCAGCTTCCATCTCTGGGTTTACAAGCAGGAAAGAAATCTGTTAGAGCAGAGATGGGGAAGAGGCATCTTTCTAGATGTTGTTGGACTTGCCCTCCAACAAGTCTACAACCTTTGTCATGCTGGCTCAGGCTGATGGAACCCATCAACAACTTATGATCATCCAGATGTTGCCAGACCGCAACCTAGACCACCACTCTCATCTCACAAAGGCCGGTCTGGGCACAGCACTGAAAGGACAGCCTATCCTCTCCTCTTGCTTTTTCTTCTTGCTTTTTCTTACTGCAGTTCCTATTTTCTATATGTTTAAAATATACAGAGCCAAGTGTGCCTGTTCAAGCCCTCTGACCTATTCTGTAATAAGCAATCTGTGTGATGAACCTGAGTTTCCACTTTTGCTTAGCAACAGAAGGGAAAACCATGTGGGATCAGAGCGAGGCCCGCCTAATGTGGTATAGTGGTTAGTGTCAGACTAGGACCTGAGAGACCAAGGTTCAAATCCCCACGAAGCTCACTGTACAGTGGTACCTCGGGTTAAGTACTTAATTCGTTCCGGAGGTCCATTCTTAACCTGAAACTTTTCTTAACCTGAAGCACCACTTTAGCTAATGGGGCCTGCTGCTGCTGCGCCGCCGGAGCACAATTTCTGTTCTCATCCTGAAGCAAAGTTCTTAACCTGAAGCACTATTTCTGGGATAGTGGAGTCTGTAACCTGAAGCGTATGTAACCTGAAGAGCATGTAACCTGAGGTACCACTGTACAGCTTTAGGTCAGTCTCTCTCTCTCTCTTAGTCTCACTACCTCTCAGGGCTGTAGTGAGGAAACATGAGGGGAGAATCGTGTATGCTACCGTGAGCATTCTAGAATATAAGGTGGGATATAAATATAATACAAAATAATAGTACAATAATAAAAAATAGCTTATTACCAGCTCCTTATCTCCAAGGTCCATGCGCCAGCTACAGCAATGAAAACACAACATTAAAAAGAGTTTAAAACAATTTGCACTATAGTCTAGCATTATTTGTGAGAATCTTAGCTAATCAGCAAGGGCTAAATAATCCACTAGAAACTGACCTGCAGTCCACCAGTGGAATATGGACTACATTTTGTCCAGCCTGGCTGTACATGATTCATAAGTGACATATGATATACATAGAGGAAAATCATCAGAGAATATGCTATATTCATTGCTGGGACTTCCAAACAAGTTAGAAGTTACTGTTTCGCAGCCTTTCCTCAGTTAGCAATCAGAGGTCTGCCCTCTGACCAAACTCTAAACACTGTGCCCTAAAATGGAAACTTGTCTGGGCTTGATAAAGCAGACAGAAACGATTTTGGGAGCCAAAAAAGACTTTGCCTTTAATCACAGTTGTATGATTCAGCATCCCTGGTGCCCATAATTCATTGTAATATCTGGATAAGCACACACTATGAGAGAGGATTGTGGGGGTAAAGTAAAGGAATGAGAAGGAGGCAGTGTATGGGTGTCCACGCACAAAAGCTGAATAAATGGTTTATCTGTTGATGCAGGCTGGGCCTGGAAAGTTTATCTTTGTGAAAGAGTTCTGTTTTTCATAGAGGAAATGAGACAGCGAGTTTAATAGGAAATAAAAACACATAAAGAGAAACTAAGGAGGCCGGCCTGGAAAAATCCTATCCGTCCAGCTGTCTGGCCAGCTGTCCCAGACATGAGGAACAATTCCTGCAGCTGCTTTGCCATCACTGGTATCTCAAGTCTCCCTCCCCTCAACACGGAAAGGTGAAAATAAGGAGGTTTTGTATCACCATCTGCAATTGCATGCCTGTCTTGACAATCTCTCCTTTCTTGACAATCTGGTGTAGACAGAAAACAGCTGCTCTGATTCACACCAGAACTGGTTGTGGAATAGACAAGAACCATGACAAGAGCTCATCAGAGTTATATGGTTTCCAAATAGCGAAGTGAGACACAGAAGGCTCCTAAACCTTTAAGAGCAGTATATAATAGAGGTGGGTAACCACTCTGTGCTGGGATCAAATAGTGAGGCATGGCAGGGTGATGTTATCCCTCCCTTCGGCTGAACTACAATATCAGCAAAGTGTCCTGAGTTAAGTCAGGGCCACCACAAACCTGCTTTGCTACCCTACAAAATCTATTAGCTTTGCAAAACGAGGCTGTCTAAATGCTAGCTATAGAGGTCTGGATGAGAAAAGGGAAAGCTTTGTTTAACATTTTAAAAATGGACACTGCTCTTATGTTACACACATAAGTAAGCATCATTCTGGTGAGGATTATCAAAGCCCTCCACTGGTAACACAGGCCACCTGCTAATGTGCAATGAAGTATTATCCTTTTAGCTGCATGAGTCTGTCTAAGGCAGGGATGGGGAATCTGTGGCTCTTCAGATGTTGCTGGGTCTATCTATCTATCTATCTATCTATCTATCTATCTATCTATCATCTATCATCTATCATCTATCATCTATCATCTATCTCTATCTATCATCTATCTATCTATCTGTCTATCTGTCTATCTATCTATCATCATCTATATTTATACACCACCTTTCCTTCTGAGAAGTTTAAGGTGATGTGCATTGTTATGTGCTGAAGTTCTCACCCTGGGCCAGCAGGGGGATACTGTAGGTCCACATATGCAAATAAGGAATTGAAAGTGATGTTCAGTGATTGGATAGTTACAGAAAGTGGTTACTGTTGCTTTGTAGTCGAGCTCTATATAAGCAGGTTGGCTGAACCCTTCAGCCCAGTTCTGTTCTGGCCTGTGAATAAACAAGAGCTGTTTGAAGAATTCCTGTGTTGTCTGATATGTTCACCCACAAGCTAACATGCATGGTTCTCCTCCTCCCCATTTTATCCCCACAGCAACCCTGTGAGTTAAGTTAGGCTGAGAGATGTTGACTGCCCCAAGGCCACCCATGGCTGAGTTGGGATTTGAACGCTGGCAAAATACGCTAACCATTACACCACACTGGCTTGTGTGCATGATTGGCTGGGGCGGATGGGAGCTGGAGACCAACAACATCTAGAAGGTCACAAGTCCCCAATCTGTACCAAAAGGATACATACTCTGGTGCTTTTTAGGGACATGGCCACCATGTCGCTTTTTTTGGTAATGAACGTGGATTAAAGTAGGTTGGGGAAACAGTACAAAAACCTGGACTTCAGAAGTAAAAATACAAACCTGGTTTAAGACACAGACTTTTGAGTGTACTCTTTCTTAAGAACTCTATTATTAAACTTATTGTGCATTTAAACACATACACACACCAAATACCCTGTTTTTAAATACCAGCCATCTCTGAATATTTAGTTTACAATAATGAAGCAATTCCTTTAAAATGATGCAACACTAGAGAATAGACTTGTGCTAAGGAAAAACTTCCCGTGACTGAAATTGACTCAGAATTTCTGGCTTCTAAACACATACTTGGCACATATCAGCAAATCATCTATAGCAATTTTCCATTTGTATCTGTGAGAAAAATGTTGCGCTCTTCATTATGCTCCACATTTCAAATTGTCACTTTCCCTGGTGGGTGGGAGAAGGGTCACTGTTCCTCATTTCAACAGACAAGCTGTGCATATATATCTATGCAAAGCAGAGGTGGGAGAAGACAGCCTCTGAGAAATTTCATCAGCTCAAAAGTCAAAGAGCATCATTGGGCTGAAATCTGATAAGCTAATGAGTCTGAACACAAAGTGCAGTATTTTGTTTATATTTTCCACTACGCTCTTGCTTTTTCTTTCTGAGGGGGTAAACCAAGGCAGCTAACACAACACTATCAACAACAATTTGTAAGATGACAATTCAGACTCACAGAAACAGGATCAGGATGCCATATGATTCCAATCTGGCAATTAGGCGCAAAATCTTTAATAGCTGGAAACACAGCTTAAAGCTAGCAGTACACTGGCCCAATTCACACTCATTGCAACCCATACTTAGTTGTTTACTGCTCTAGCTCTCAGAAGAAACAAGCATTTATCCCTATGTTCTAATTGGGCCATGGTTTGTTTTGCTCAAACCGTTTTCAGTAAGCCAAGAACAAACTCTGGAAACCATCTAGAAGTTGTGGTTTGTTTGGAGTGTGACAAACCACAGTCCCCACTATGGTTAACCATGATGTGTGAATGAGGCCACTGTCTAATACTACAGCTGCCTTTTGCTGAGCAAGACTATTGATCCAACCAACGGGATGTGTATAGATGCCAGAAGAGGATATATTCGTTAGATATTATCCTTCCTTCCTCACGTTTGTGAGTTCAGCAGAGTGTCATCCCTTTGCAGCTTAAAGGGAAACTTAGATAGGTTAGTTTTAGCCTTTTTAGTTTAAGTAATCCAGAATGCTTCAAGGCAGACTGGATTTTCCTGTTATTTCCCCCCTTTCTTCCCCTTAAAACAATAATCACACAAACAATCTTGTAAAAGGCAAAATAATATTTCCTCACTCTGAGTACTCGCTGAAGAGTAACAGATACAGCAGCTTTGTTAAGGAAGGCTTAAAGTGGTAATTCAGTTACAAAGACATACTTAAGTCTAGTTTAAAATGGTATGGCAGATATTCTCACATTACTGGCAGAGTGGAAAGAGGTGGGAAAAGGGTGTGCCCAGGCAGGTAGAAGATTATAGGGTTGCCATATTTTGAAGACAAAAAAAAAAAGAGGACAGATTTGTCAGTGGGAGAGGGGCATGTCCAGGAAAACCAAGACGTTTGGCAATCCTAGTATATAGCTATGCCCTCCCGCTGTCAGGGCACAGTGGGAGTGTCTTTCACAGAGTCCCCTCTAGCAATCTCACATGAAAACACTGGGAGCTTCACCTCCTATCATGTGCCTATCTAGCAAAACATGAATTGTTGGTTTGACTGCATTTACATATCCCACACTAAGCCAGATCTATCTTTGCCTATTCTGGTAACTGTCAGACCAGTCTTTCCATCCCTACCACTTGGGACTCTTAGCTGGCCATACCGGGATCTGAACCTAGGACCTTCTGCATACACAGTTTGCACTTTCCCCGTGACCCATGTACCTGCAGGCGTCCCACAGGCATCTGGTTGGCCACTGTGAGTCCAGGATGCTGGTTTGATGGCCTGATCCAGCAGATTCTTTTGATGTCCCTATGATTTACAAAACAAACCTTTACACCCTGAGCACACTGTCCAAGCATCCCTATTTTCTGGTAGCTGTCGCTGGTAAATTGCTGCCTCTCTTTTGTCCTTATTTTTGCCTGTAGGAGATAACATCTTGGAATTTTGTTAGTATGAGTTGCTAAAGTTGCCATTCTGCAGTGTTTGGCTCCCTCCCCAGGATCTCTGGAAGTTAAATTTCTGAGTGGGTATTGATAATAGAAGGCTCTTACCTCTATTTATATGCAGAAGCATATAAATGTGCACACACAAACACTTAATCACCATTCAGTGCACAACCTGCTATTGCTAAAAGAAAAAGAAAAAAGAGGTATATCGTAGATTACTCCAGGTAGCACAAACTGCATGACAAGTAAGTCTATAGATTACATATGGCATGGCAATTTATCAGGGGGGTCAGGAGGAAGGTGGAGGATCTTACCAGCATTTCCTTGTCATGATCAAAGTGTCTCCCATTAAGATTAGGTTGACAGTGACTTCCACCCTCTGCAGAGGCTGGATCCACCAACCTTCAGAGCATGATGGATCCAGTTGCTTTCCAGACAGTACTGGGGACTTTTCCTGCTGACAGGTCTGGTAATTCTATTGAAGCCCTGTTTGCTCTGTAGAACATGGAAGTGTTCCATGGTAAAATTCAGTGACTGAATGTTCCACATGATAATAGGAGTTCTGCTTGCCAGATGGAACAATCTCCTCCCACCTGTGCACACTGTGCTGTGGGTTCTCCTGCCCCCCAGAATCGCCTACAGTAGCACCACCTTGAGCACTTCTGCTGCCTTAGGAAGCTGCTTCTCCACACAAGTGGAGGAAGACTCTACTGACGCCTTGGTGTCTTGTTCAGCAGAGCCTCACGGGGGGGGGGGGTATCAGACTGTTTACATGCTGGTCCAAAGGAAGGGATGGAACTTTTAGTAGCTCACCATGATTTATTACATAGCATTTTGAGGATAAAATTGCCTGTTGAAGCAAGTCACTTTCCATCAGTGGTCAGAGTGCTGCGCTGTCTGGTCAGATTACATGGTGCTTTAATATGATTAATATATTGTCACAGTTACAGGTATTCATGGGCTGTACATGTTGCAAAGTTATTTTACAGCAGGGAAGTGGCTCCTTAACAAAATACAAAATTAGTGTATGTGGCAGCAAAACTGCTTACCGCAAATAGTTCCATCACTGCAGTTAAGGAATTTACTGCATTCCTTAAAAAACACACACAAGAAAACAAAGAGGAATAAAAGGGGGTGAGAGAGCTATAGAGCTTAATGTCTAACCACATGACTTATTGGATCTGAACGGTTTGTGTGATTAGACTGCAATTAAGGCTCCAAACCCGTTTGCAGCATTTCTTCACTAAAAGCAAATTCCCCAGAATGTTACTTCTTGCAGAAGAGTGTAACAGGACAGTGTCTTGTCAAACTGTGTTTCAAGACATTGATTATGTTCATCTCCACAGCTGGGCTCCAAAAAAAATTTTTTTAGTGTTCCAAAATTGTCTTTTCCCCTGTTTTGGAAAGAGGGCTCCTCAACCATGTCCCGAAATCTTTTTTTGGAAGTCCCCACCATATGGCAGTGAGGACTGCTGTTCGAGGAGCCCAACCCTCTACCCTCCCATGGTCAGATCTAGAGTTGCATGGATCTTTATTGCCATACCAACGTATATAACTAACGCTGCAATCCCATCAGAGGCATACTTAGGGGAGCACAACCAGTTCACTCACTCTAGGTGCCTAACCAAGAGGATGCTGCAGCAATGATGTAGAATGGAAGATGAGAGGTGGGAGGCACTGAATTTTAGAGTCACACAGGTCGCTGCTGAGATTTGAAAGCCCAAGGTCCACCACTGATCCTATACCCATTTACCTGGGAGTAAGCGCCACTCAACTAAGCAGAGCTTACTTTCAGGCAGACATGTATAAGCTTTTACTGACAGACAAAGAGAAAAGCTGGCCTTTTCAGAAGTCCATTCATCTATCAAGCCTACCTCCCACTTTGGAGCTACGCTACTGTTGATCCCAACACTGCCTCATGCCCAATTCATGTCTGCTGTTTGTTTCCCCCCTCTGTTATATTAGGGATCTTTTTTCAGTTGGTCATTTGACCTCCTTTACAAGTTTCTTTCTTTCTTCATCAGCGCTTAGTCCCATGGTGTCACACCCAGCTATGCTATGAGAGTGAAGGGAGGAGTATGGCCAAGACCAGCGAACAGAGCAGGAAATGGCTTTGAGCCAGATGAAAATAAGAGCGGAAAAGGAAACTGGGAATGACTGAGAGATGATCATGCATCTGGCATAAAATCAAGGGCAGTGTTGCTGAAATCTAGACTCTGATCAAATCCCAGCATAATCCTTTTGATCAATGTGTAAGCTGTGACCCAGTCCTGTTCCTGGATTTATTGCCTCAGTTCCTCTGGGAAAGATTTTCAACTGCTCCGTATCCAAAATCAGAGTCAGATGTTGCTGAAGGATTTGGATCTTATTTAGGCACCAACCTATAGCATTTTCCACTGTTTCCATGGCTTGGGAAATTTGAGGTCCATCCTGTTCCCTCTAGTCTATGCTGGATATGGCACCTTAGCAGGATCTCTGGGATTCCCTCCACCCATCAGTGGCATGAAATGAGGAGGAGACACAAGGTCACTTGGCTTATCTAGTCACCACAAAGCAACCCAGTGGCTCCAGATTAAAGTGTTTCATTTGGGGTTACAGATAGGTTAAGCTGAAGCAGATATACAGAATGAAAATTTAAAAGTTTTAAGTTCTAAATAGTCGATGCAGAGTATTCTAAGCAACATGTTCATCTCAACTTTTAATTAAAACTAAACAAAATTAATTTTAACTGTTTGTTTTTAAATCAATGGGTGTACATCTTTTTTAAAAAGGAAGAAAAGAAACAAGAAAAACAACAAAATACACATCATGGTCATTGTAGGTATACAAAAGAAGAACAGCAGCATAGAGATTTTACAATTGTGTGTGTGTATCTGTGTGTAAATCAGTGAAAGAGCATTAACATCAAATTGTAAGGAAGCATTAGAGGGGAAATAGACAAATGAGGTAAGTCCTGGGTGAGGAAAACAAATGGGAAAAATACTAGTCAAAACGACTGCCAGGTGAATTCATAATTTGTGAGGACTATATTAACATAGGACTGATTCTTAAGGTCCATCATAGAGATCCATCAAAGACCAACATAATCTTCAGGTTCTGCAGTTCCCTACAGCACACACAGATTATAAGTAATTTTTTTCAGTTGCTGGAATATATACTACCTTTTTGAGCCAATAACCAATTGTAAAATTTGAACCATCTTTCCACTCCTGGCCCATTTAATGGAAGGCTACCTCTAGCAGTGGTGTCCAAACTTTTTTCAAAGAGGGCCAGATCTGATGAAGTGAAGGGCCGTAAGGGCCGACCAAAGGGCCAACCAAAGTTGTTGACCTTTTTTTTAGAATTGAAGTTGTTGAGGGTTTTTTTTTTTTATTTTACCCCAGGAAATAAACTGCCACAGGAGCCAGATTAAACTGACCGGCAGACCAGATTAGGCCCCCGAAACAGACTTTGGACATGTCTGCTACAGAATAAAGGGCAAGTGGTTTTAATGTTACTGATGAGTTGATGTCTTGAAATACAGAGAGCCAGATCTGGCTGGATTCAGTTACCAAGACTGTTCCTAATTTCCCCCATAACTGCAGTCCAGAAAGTATGGGGCCAATAGGCAGGTCCACCATAGGTGCCAATAAGTCCCTATGGCTCCACAGTGCCACCATCAGGATTTATTCCACACAAGCAACAGGACTTTCCCCCTCTCCTCCTGCCAATCTGCATTAGGGGGTTGTGGGAGACCCCAGAACACATATGGGGACACCCACGAGATGTCCCATTGTGTGAGTGGACACTCTTCCCTTCACACATATGTCAATCAGCATTATGTTGCGTTCCAGCTTGAACAATTAGTATCCACTCTTACCACTAATAAATTGACAAGTTGCTGAAAAGCTCTGCCCAGAAACTCCGAAGGTTTATTTTGTGACTTTCACATTTTGACATTTTGTGTTCTGGTTGGATTTTCATTTGCATGTATTTATTATGTCTACGTTTGGGAAATGGCCCTGAAATAATTGCCGAAACTATTTCCTCGTTGTTGAACAGGCATGCTGTTATATCCACAAACTACTTGGATTCTTAGCAGATTTATTATCTAAGTGTTGCCAAACAGCTCTTTGATGATGAGGCCACAAGTGATCTTGGATGGATTTGAACTGGTAGCATAAAGCATTTCTGAGCATTGTTAGAGCCCTTTAGAGATTTTACTTTGATACACTGCAGGGTTTTAATGTGGCTTAGATGGTAAGCCTGCCACAAACCCGGCTCCATAAATCAGCCTCATTTTGTGCTTGCAGTGTGTTCCAGCTAGCTGATTCTATTCTACGGCTGCTCATCCATTTCTGTTCCTTGCCCTTGTCTTGAAGTCTTTGCCTTTTGCTCCATCAAGCTGAGACCTCTGGGAGAGGCAGCTTTTTGCTTTTCTATGCTGTTTTTTGAGATCCGCTTATGCTCCCAGTTCTTTCTGCCCATCAAGCAAGTCTGGCATACTCCTTAAATTATGGATTCACTGGGATACAACTAGGACCAGAGTTTGATGTTCAGTTTTTTTGGGGGGAGGGGGTTTAAGCCAGTATGCTTTGACTGACCAAAATGCTTCCTGCCACACCCTAGCTCTGGCATGATTTAGGGTGTTCTAAGCAAACCACAAGAGTCTATATGTTAAAATGAGTAATATTACCATTTAATACATGGAAAAATATTCCATGGATATTGGCCTGAGCTTCAGACACTGCAAAGCTGCTATATACAAAACAAGTCTCTGGGAAATAAAAAAAATATGATATTTATAGGGGGAGCAGATAGAGAATACTGGTTGAGCCTTGAAAAAGTTACAGCTGCAATGAATCTGCTCCCAAAAATTCTCCACAATATTCTCCTTTGTGCATTAGCTGTTCTCCGGATGCTCCATGTATGCTTGAATTTTGTCTAAATATTTGCTGTCTGTAACTTGACATATGTTATTTCAATATTTAATGTCTGGCCATTTATATTTTGCAATATTTGAAAGCTGGATTGGTTTTAGCATTTGACAGGACGCAGTATAGATAGCTGATATGCAATCATATATCACAGTGGTTAGCAAATCATATACTTTCAGGGTACATATTCTACATTGGCATCTACCAAGAAACATCTGCATGGCTGCCACAGGATTCTGGAGCTTATTCTAGGGTCATTTTGATTTCATGGCGTAGTGGGGAGAAAGCAGTATAGAAGCTCCTCTCCATGTCCACTGTGACCTGAAAGTGTTCCAAAAACACATCCATCTTACTTTTTTAATGTGTGGCCATTGGGGAAGAACAGTAGCGGTTATCAAGCTGTCTTTCAGCTGTACTTCTCATAGTGGGACCCTTGATAAACTTCCGAAGAACCCAGGGTTCCCAAGAAGACAGCTTGCCAACTGCTGGCATGTCATGTTTGACAGCATTTGATGGCTGGCATGCAACAGAAGTTAATATTAGATGGCATTTGATAGTTAGCACATAGGAAAAATACAGCATTTGATGGATATACATGATCATTGACAGCTTATGATATTTCATATTTAAAGCCTCCATAAATCAAAGCAACAATGAAATGTCAAGTAGTCTAAAGTTCTTCTATCTCAAAATCAGAGATTCAAACTTTGGGGGAGGAATTCAATGTAGTGCTAAGCAGATTGTTCCACCAGTGCAAGCATTTCTGTGCTCTGCCCTCTCCCCAGCACCCAGCAAACACACACCTGGTCAATTTTTGTGGTCTTCTGATAATGGGGCTCATTAGTGACATCCAGTGCTCATCAGCCCCAGGTGGTATGCATGTAACAGGAGTGCAGGATTTGGCTCTGCCAATGCATTTGCACAGCACCAACCTCCCCACCCAGTGAATTGTTTCTGTTTGGAGCACCCCAGATTTCCCATCTCTGCTTAAGACCATAGTGGGTATGTCAAAGAGATCTATCACATGGGAGAATATTTCCTGGGTGATCAAAACATGCAGCCATACTCTGTGGAGTAATCAGAGGGGTTGACAGGAGGGGAAGTAATCTTCCAAGGTTTGACAAGTAGGCACCTGGAGATCAGCTACTGACACATTTCCAACTCAGGCAATTAGAAATAAACAGGTGACACAACTAAGAGGATTTTCACATTCCTTCTTGTTAGAATGTGTGGGTTTTGATGGATGCATAGCACCTGAGCAGTCTGCCAGCAGGAAACGGAGTAGGTACCGTAGCCCATTGGCAGTTATAGGGATTCTTATAGTGGCAGACTCAACCCATTTCAACATAGAGGTACAGATGTGTTCTTAGAAAGGGAGTAGGGAAATACTAAAATTTTCAAACTTTGAGGCAAGAATCTCATCTATCCTGAAGATTATCTCACAAGCCACTAGCCTTCCTACCTCCACCGTTGTCTTGCACCTAAAAAAAAAAAAATGTGCCACCCGTATTTCATGCACAATTTTATTCTGATTTAAGAATTTTTTTTTTACTTAGGCAGATCAAATCCTTCTGTGGTTCCCTGCCCCATGCGAAGAAACCATCACATTTTTGCATGCAACTCAAACTCCACCTGCCTCTCTAGTTCTGGGGGATGACACAGCAGCTACAGAAGTAACATGGTGGGGAGGGTAAGACAGGTGCTTCTCATCCTTATGAGAAAAGGGGCCAGAGATCTGTCAAGGAAATAACCTGATAGTTCTGTGAAAGCCAGGCAGAAAGGGAAAGAACAGACCAAAGTAAAAAAACCATTCAGAAATGAACTTTGCAGCTGTCTTCCCCAACAAAAGCCCTTTAGTCCTTGGGCTCCAGGCTCTGCAAATGAAGCCAACGGCAACATTTGGGGATGTGAGCTAGAAGCGAGTTATGTTTATTTTTTAGCACAGCCTCTGAAACAGTACACACATGTGAGCATAGCTGGGAGACACCCGAGCCAGAAGTACAGCTGGCATGCAAAAATGCAGAAAACCAAAAGGGAAAACTGTGTTGGAAGGAGAGAGGGGGGTTGATTTGCATCAGACTGAGGATCTAACTCAAGGAAACCTATGCAAGCTAACTTTCTTTCCCAAATTCTGAAATAATTCTGCAGAGCAGGGCAGGGCCATAGCTAGGGGGTGGTGAGGTGGGCTCCTGCCAGGGGCGCAGATGGGGAGGCGCAAAATTGGCTAAAAATATGTCTATAAATAAAAATAATTATTATCGCCTCATAAGAAAAGGTTTTAAATAGAGGGTCTTTATATGATATGCAGGGGCCCTGTTTCCCCTGTTTTTTTCTGTACCACATTCCCTAGGGGGTGCAATCTGGACGGTTCTGCCGGGGCGCAAGATCACTTAGCTACGACTCTGGAGCCGGGCCACATTTTGCAACACATTCAACATTTCTGGTGCCCCGTTCACCACCTCTCTTCTATCCTGGGGTGAGTTATTTGAATAGTAAAGTCTGGTTTGGTCATCAGCCTAAATAGCCGTCTAGCTCAGAAATCCTGTTTCCAACAGTTGGTATATCCAGATACCTCTGAGAAGTCCACAAACAGGGCATGAAGGCTGTAAGCAGCAGGGTTATGCTGCCCTCAGTCCCACTCAAAAGCATTTGAGCAGGGCTGATCATTTTTGTTAGCACCTCTAGATCAGGGGCGGAGGAAGGGGGTGCAGTGGTGGCGGTTTGCCCCAGGTGTCACCACTGAGGAGGGTGACAAAATGCCAGGCAGCACTCACCGCGGGGCCTGCAGCATGCTGGAGCCATGCGTCTCTCCTGGGAGAGATGCGGTAGCTTATGTGCGCAGGCTCTGCACTTCCCCCAAACGGTCCACCTGCTGCCTCCCCCTCAGCTGTAGGGCGGCTGAGTGGGAGGAGGCAGGCAGACTCCTCGGAGGCCCCACGGAGCATCCTGCCCCGGCTTGCCCCACTCTGTGGGTTGGTGGCCCTGCCCCTAGGCACAGGGCACATGCGCCGCCCCAGGCACCCAAACGGCTTGCTCCGCTGCTGCTCTAGATTGGTTCCAACAAGTCTCACAAGATCTGGACTTTTGTTATAGATGCACACAGAATGGCACAGGGAAATAAGTTTGCATAAACATACTGACACATTGTATATCATAGACTCATGGACTCTAAAGTGTTAGAATCCTGCCCCCCGTCCCAGTAAACTACCTGCATTTCACTCACCTACTATCACCACATCATGTTTATTTGGGCCACAGCTCCATCTACTCTGTAAATATCAGCTGAATGTTTTATTTTACAATTAGAGTGTTTCAAATAGTAATAAATTCCCTTTAAATGAAGAGAATATTTAAAATTAATTTGTTAATATAAAATAATCAATTAAAATTATATATTGAACAACAAATGCAAGATTTCAGAGGTGTTGTCAAGCAGATGCTGGATGGAATTGGTAGTATGTGGATGTTTTCTGGGAAAGTCTTGTAAACATTACGGAAGATATTAATGGGTACAGATGTCAATTAGATTCTATTATACTTCTGACATGCTGGAAGAATGCAGTTTTGGGGGGTTTGACTAGAATCTACTAGCAAACTTATCAATTGCTGCCTATAACTTGCTTGCAAATTATTACTAATAAGTCCCATAACAGAAGACTGGACAAGGAGAAGTTGGCATACAATGTTGATGAATAGCCTCATGCGTTATATAAGACTCTGGAAAGGCTCAAGAAATGTAGGCGTGTTGCTTTTGGAACAGCGGTGCCCTTTTTTAGTTACTCTCTGTTCATGTAAGACAGGATGTTTGGCTTCTGCTTAAAGTTCTACAGCATTGTATGTTAAATATAGTTTAACTGCAAAACAATATCTTTACTGAAGTATGATGACTATGATTATTTAAAGAAAAGTTGTGATTATCACTGCCTTTAAAGGAGTATTAGATAAATTCATGGATTTCAGGTTTATTAAATATGTTTCCTGGGACTTGGCTCAGGCTCTACGTCACATCTGCAGGTGTAGCAGTGCATGTGATAGAACCTTCGTTGTCTTGCCTCGCTAATGGACTGGATGAGAGCCAACAAACTGAAGCTCAATACAGATAAGACTGAGGCACTTTTAGTGGGCGGTTCCCTAGACCAGATAGATGGGAGGTTACCTGTTCTTGGTGGGGTTATACTCCTTCTGAAGGAGCAGGTATGCAGCTTGGGGTCCTTCTGGATCGTTGGCTGTCACTTGAGGCTCAAGCGGCCTCAGTGATGAGGAGTGCCTCCTTCCATCAGTTTTGGTTGTTGTCCCAGTTGCACCCCTATTTGAACAGGGATAGCCTAAATTCTGTTGTCTATGCTCTGGCAACCTCTAGGTTAGATTACTGCAACACGTTATACATAGGGCTGCCTCTGAAGACAGTTTGGAAACTTCAGCTGGCACAGAATTCAGCAGCCAAATTGCTAACTGGGGCAAGGTGGTTTGAACATTTTACACCAATCCTGGCCCAATTGCACTGGCTGCTGATTAGTTTCTGGGCCCAATTCAAAGTGCTGGGTTTGACCTATAAAGCTTTAAACAGCTCAGGACCTCAGGACCACAACACTTCAAAGTCCACCTCTCTCCATATGAACCTACCCAGACCCTGAGATCATCATCTGAGACCCTTCTTTGTGTGTTTCCTCCATGAGAGTCCAGAGGGTGGTAAGACAAAAACGGGCCTTGTCTGCAGTGGCTCCCCATTTGTGGAATGCTCTCCCCAAGGAGGTTTGGCTGGCACCTTCATTATATACCTTCAGGCGCCAGGCAAAAACAGACCTGCACCCAATCTTGTTTCTGTACACTCTTGTTTGTTCTCAGTAACCAAAAACATATTATCAACATATACAAGGGGGAAAATTTTCCTTCATTTGCAAGGAATCGTAAAAAACAAAGTGGCACTAATAAAGAAAAGTTCCAGGGTAGCAACAGAAAGCAAATTAAAAATGCTTTTGCAGTTCATCAAAACTATCCAGCAATATCAAGTTATAGGAAAGCTGGTGCTATTTACAGTAACCCTAGTTGGTTAATTGATTCGGCAACTTCCTTGCTGACGTCTGATGCTAATTCCCCCCCCCCAAGAGTTAAATGAGATTCAGGTGAGGGTCATATGCCTTGTCAATCCCAGCAGGTATAGAACAGGAAGACCCGATGGCCTGCCCAGGCCAATAAGAAGGAGCTATTTTGGCAGCAGATTCTTGCTGCCAATTGGTCTGGAAAAAGTCAACAAGAGTGCCTGGCCTGTTCTGGACAACCTTTGAATCAGGATTATAGGCAGTATTTGGCAGAATAAGTTCATGAGCAGAGCAATTTCCACTTCTGCAATGGGACTTTCCTTCCTCTCTTCCAACCCTGCACTGTCCCTGAATCTGGGTTTGGGGAAACCCATACAAAGGATTTAGGGGGATCACAGGGGGAAGAGAGGGAGGAAAGTCCCATTGTGGTCCTTGAAAAGCACAGCTACAATGGCCACTTGAAAAGCACAGCTACAATGCCTTGGGCAGAAGGTGGAATATTTCAAAATCATAGGCCATCCACAACCAGTAGCATTTGGTGGGGGGAGGCACTTAGCATATCTCCCAACAGTGACATCACTGTGGCTTACAAGAAGGTAGAGGAGAAAGGAGGTGAGGTTGATGTGGTGTGAACACACTGGCATGAGCACCAGTTTGGCTGCACCGGTGTGTTTGCACTGTGCCAACCTTACTCAACCCTGCCAGCACCAGCAATGTCAGTAGTGGGAGGTCGTGTAAGTGCCAGGACCTTACCCTGCCGACAGTGCTAGCTGCAACCCAACTTGGAAACCCTATGCATAATCCTACTAAATCTAGTTGGTTTAATAACAGTATTAAGCTAGCAAGATCTTGTGAGATCTTCCTGAAATCTCACAACATCTCATGAGCTCTGTAAGATCTTGCAAGATCTCACAAGATCTCACCAGAATCTGCCATTGCTGCTGCCAGGCACCACTGCACAATCCAGGTAAGGGAGACTTGGGTGGTGGTGAAATTTCAGCATGGTGTACGCTGAAAGAAAATTATATGAAAATGATGTATCGGTGGTATTTGACTCCTAGTAAGCTTGCATAAATGTATAAGACAAGTGCAAATATCTGCTGGAAATGTAAGCAAGAGGAAGGCACCTTCTGTCATATGTGGTGGACCTGTAAGGTTTTAAAAGCATTCTGGGAAATGATATATCGGTATATGCCTTTGATTGAAGCAAGGGAAACAGCAATGGCACCAAGCCCTTCTTGCGAGTAGCCTAGTAGCATCTGGCTGGTCACTGGTAGAGTGCTGTGCCAGGCAAGTCTTTGATCGGATCTTACAAAACTATTCTTAAATACCCAAGATGGTTTGTGGTTGCATAATTTGAGGATGGAATTCAAGACTCTGTAGCTTCATTATTCTACTTTCTTTGTTGCTTCATGTTTGTTTGTTTGTTTGGGGTTTTTTCTTGTTATTGAATTCCCCCTCTTCCTTCCTCACCCAGCTGGATCTTCACAGCTATTTGTTGTAGCCGCTAGGGGTCAAGCTTTCACATCTGTTCTTAATTGTCTACAGCTTTGGATAGAACATGACTTGCTTGCTGTCTTTTCTCCTCCTCTAGCAAATCATTATTTTAACCCATAGTATTCTGGCTTAGAATCTGCTAGTTGTGATCCATAAGCTCTGGGGCTGAGGCTTCCCCTACCCCACCTTTAATACACACACACACACACACACACACACACACACACGTTCTGATCAACATCAGGTAGCCAGATCAGGAAGTCCATTTTAAGTTTCCTCAACACCCATGACACAGCATCCTGGATGCAGCAGATCAGATCCTACTGTTGCTATGAGATCAGGTGAAAAAGCAGGTCTCTTGTACATTTGGGACATGGGTGGCGCTGTGGGTTAAACCACAGAGCCTAGGACTTGCCAATCAGAAGGTTGGCGGTTTGGATCCCCGCGATGGGGTGAGCTCCCGTTGCTCGGTCCCTGCTCCTGCCAACCTAGCAGTCTGAAAGCACGTCAAAGTGCAAGTAGATAAATAGGTACCGCTTTGGCGGGAAGGTAAACGGCGTTTCCGTGCGCTGCTCTGGTTTGCCAGAAGCGGCTTAGTCATGCTGGCCACATGACCCGGAAGCTGTACGCTGGCTCCCTCGGCCAATAAAGCGAGATGAGCGCGGCAACCCCAGAGTTGGCCACGACTGGACCTAATGGTCAGGGGTCCTTTTACCTTTACTTGTACATTTATGATGGGAGGTGCAGATGAGAGAATTTCAGCTCGTGCCAAACACTGTGTATAGGGTGGTGGTTGTTTTTGTTTGTTACTATAGTATGTGTTTTTGTGATTTTTATATTGAAAACTGCCCTGTGATCCTTGGATGAAGGCAGTTCATAAATTTAATAAATAATAATAAATGAATAATGATACCTGCTGACATTCCCTTTTCCATACAACTATTACAGGTGCAGGAGGCAGTCTGGAGGCACGCATAGCTGTGCTTTAAAACAAATTAGGATGACACATCTAAGAAAGAAGTAAACAACACAGGATTGCAACGGTGTGAGAGAAACAGGGTGGGATCTTGGGAATAAGTTGTCAAAAGGTGTCACTGGCTGAAGTAAAGGCAAGTGTGGAAGTACCCAAAACAACAGCAGACACGACAGACCTCTGGACCACTGAAGAGCATCCTTTCTGGTTGGCTCCTTTGACCACCTCTGCCCCTTTGCTGCAAACTGAGACTTCTGTGCACCTGGGTTTTAAGGCAGATATTCCCTAAAGAATAAAATGACCATTCTCTGTAGACTACTTAAATTTCAAAAACTGTGATCTCCTCCTGCATAAAGCAACAAAGGAGTGGGCACATTTTGTGGATATTTTCAATGTTTTAGGGGAGCTACCAAAGACTATTCCCTTTTGCTTGGGCCTTAAAACTTTGGGGCTTGTGTTTTACAGATATTGGGAGCCAATCAGATCATCTATTCTTGTGACAGAATTTAGAGTCTTTACTATATTGTCCTTTCATTACTGGTACATACCGGTTTCTAATGCCACTGTCTGGTGACAATGGATTCCCAAAGGACCACCACCTTCCCACTTATATTTCCTCTCCATTCCTCACACTGTGAGATTAGTATTCTCTGTCCCATTAATTTTGACATGCTTCTCTGTATCTGAAGAAAAATAAACCATTTGCATTCTTTTATAAGAGCCCATTTCAGTTTAGCACACATAGGCTTGGCTCCTAAGATGAGTTTGTTTAAGGAACTTCAAGGCAGGGAGTTTCCTAACCTCTCCTCCTCTGGCACCTCACATCATTCAGGAAGAACCCCAGCTCTCTAGAGAAGCTTTTCAGGGGTTGTAGAGAGTGGACAAGATGAGAAACTTTCCTTCCTTAAGTTCATTTATTTTAGGATCAAAACCCAATTTGGGGTGATTATTTCCTCTTTGTTGGGGCTGAGTGATGAGTAGCAGCCCAAATTGGGAACCAGGAGCCACAAAGCAGGTCAGATGTAATTAGAAAGGCAGGACAAACCTGGAAGCAGAACCAAAGAACAAGCCGACACAAAGGAACGCCCAAGGCTCAGAAAGACTTTGTTGCTCAGGCAAAGCTTAACTAAAGAAAATAGGTTCTTATGCTACTTCTTGTTCAGAAAAATCCAGGGGTCAGCCTGGATGGGCAGAGTTGGCATGGAAGGTACTTCATCAAGAAGGCTGTTATCTGCAGTTCAGTGGTTCATCACTTAGGAGTGGCCACATACATGTTCTAGGAGCTCCTGACATCTCGCCAGCAGACTCTCATTCCACATGACCCCTGAAACTCCATAAAGGAATCATACATAGCCCATACATGAAGTATATGCAGTGCAGAAGTTAAAACTTGATGCCTGTGGGCTGGCTTTGGTCCTGCAAATACAGCTTTAACTACTCTTCGTGTTAAAGATTTCCATCCACTTTGGGTTGTTGTTTTTAATCAGGCCTGCATTCATTGCAGCATCTGTTTGCAGCATGGGATGAATAGAGGGAGGATGAAGGCAAAGGAGATGTGCTTTTTGACCTGAATAATAAGCCAGGGTTGTGTGAAGCACACTGGAAAGAGGACAAATCAACAGGAAATACTGATTGCTTTAAAGACAACCCAAACAACCAAGAGGATTCAGAATGTAGAATTAGGTCGCTACTGAAAGTATGTGAGCAAGAAAAGGAAAACAGTGTTTCTGAGATGGAGGACTTGGAATGCTCCTGGAAGGCCATCATATTCTAAAAATAGAAGGAATGGAACATTGTAAACACCCAGCCTCCCTTCTCTCTGACGCCGACTGTGTCTCCGCCATGCTGTATTTAGTTACAGGGCCATGGCAGCAGACTGGACAGCAAGTGTGTAAGTAGAGAAGCTGAAGAGTAATGCAACCACTACTCTTCTCAAAGAGCTACAAACATATAGCCAGCCCAGAGCAGTAGGCGGCATAAGGCTTCAAGGGGAACAGAGTTTGCACAGTTCAACTCTTATTATAGAGTGGTATGCTCACAGTTTGGGGGCATCCATTTCACCTGTAACCTGCTCTTATGAAATATTTGGGGATCATGCAACGTCTCCTGCACTCTCATTTATTTATGACCTCTCTTTAAGAACACAAGAAGATCCCTGACGGATCAATCCAGTGGTCCATGTAGTCCAGTGTTTCCCAAACTTGAATTTCCAACTGTTTTTGGTCTAAAATTCCCATCATCCTTGGCCACTGGTCTTGCTAGCTAGGGATGATCAGAGTTGCAGTCCCAAAACAGCTGGAGACCCAAGTCTGGGAAACACTGATCTAGTCCAACATCCTGTTCAACCAGGTGCCCGTGGGAAGCCCACAAGCAAGACCTGAGTTCAGGAGCAATTTCTCCACTTGTGATTCACAGAAACTGACATTCAGAGGCATGCTTCCTCCAATAGGGAAGCCAGATGACACACAACCAGCATGGCTAGTACCCGCTGATAGTCTTATCTTGTATGAATTTGTCTAATTTTCTTTTAAAGTCATTCACATTCGTAGCTATCTTTGCATCTCACACATTACATAGCTTAAGTATATACTGTGTGAAGAAATAGTTACTTTCATCTGTTCTGGATCTTCTATCATTGTATATTTACAACAAAGACAGGGAAGGTGTGGCACTCCAAATGTTGTCAGACTCCAACACACATCACCCTGACAATATTTGGAGGCCATGGGCTCACTATCCCTTATATACAAAATAAACAAGTTAACCAAGTAGGGAGCAGGCAGTCTTAAAGCAGCTTCAGTCAATCACCCTAAGATCCTATTTTAAAAAAACTTGTCAGAAATATCTCTTGGTATTTATTCTCAAAATGAAAGGCAGTATATAAAGCAGCAGCAGCATATATTAGAAAACATTCTCAAAACTCAAAAGAATTTTTGCTTTCTATAGCCAAATGCACATTGTACATAACTATTCCTTTTAGCCTGACCTAACATGGCTCCGGGACGCGGGTGGCGCTGTGGGTAAAAGCCTCAGCGCCTAGGGCTTGCCGATCGAAAGGTCGGCGGTTCGAATCCCCGCGGCGGGGTGCGCTCCCGCTCGGTCCCAGCGCCTGCCAACCTAGCAGTTCGAAAGCACCCCCGGGGTGCAAGTAGATAAATAGGTACCGCTTACCAGCGGGAATGTAAACGGTGTTCCGTGTGCTGCGCTGGCTCGCCAGATGCAGCTTTGTCACGCTGGCCACGTGACCCGGAAGTGTCTCCGGACAGCGCTGGCCCCCGGCCTATAGATGTGAGATGGGCGCACAAACCCCAGAGTCTGTCAAGACTGGCCCGTTCGGGCAGGGGTACCTTTACCTTTACCTTTAACATGGCTCCAGGTACAATAGGCTTTTAGAGAAAGATTAGCCTGATGAGTCATTTGTGGCTCAAAACTTCCTGGAAGGAAGAAAAATAAGTGAGGCTTGGTCAAAAGGGTCAGCCTCTTTTCTTTGGCCTTAGCCCCACCCCCGGCTGACCGTCCATTGTCCTCTCTGGCTGAGGGCAGGTCAAAGGCTAACCCAAGCAGGTAGGAGGCACCCGTCCAGGTGAGCCCCTGCTCGGTGCCACAAACCCTGCCCACCTGTAGGGAAGGGAGGGTGGAAATTATTCACCACAAAGAAGAACAACTGAGGCATCAGGCATAAGCCTGCATTTTATTAATGTTTGATCAGGACTTGTATATTAAAGAGAGAGCTTAGATTTTCAAAAGTTTCATGCCAGGCAGGCCAGCTGCTTAAGAAAACACTGGCAATGTTTTTCCTAGACAAAGGGGCCCCTTTGATTGATAGCAGAAAACAATTTTCAAAGTCGTAAAAGCTGAAATTACAGACTGAGTGAGGACACTGACCCTACATGTTACAGAAGATAAAAAAGGGCAGAAATAAATATAATTAGGAATGAGTAAATAGTAAAATAATGCCAATGTGCCTCCCAGTAAAATGAGCCAGATCTTCTTTCCAAGGTTAAAGACCAAATGGAGAAGCATTTTTTGGGAAGTCTTTTTAAAGCTGTTTCTTTCTTAAACTGAGAAAGTTAGAGGGCAATAAATGTTGGGAAGAGCTAATGGGAAAAGCAGCTGGCTGAAGGAGGGGTTGTAAACTGGAGAGGCTTCTTTTGAAGCTGTTTTTTTACTGAGTTCCTTTTTACTTTGAGGAAGTTTATCCTTTTAAAAGGCTACCTATGTTATGTATTAAATATATTGTCTTAAATGCAATTATGCAAAGGATTTAAGAAATGCTAGATTTCATATAGTTCTAAGAGTTGTATTTTGAAATTAAGTCAGCCACCAGTCTTGCCCCCCTTGCTAGACAAGAGACGCCATCCAAGCAGGCCTGATATATTAGTTGTCAGACATTTGTTTAGAAACCTTCAAATGAAGGAGATCTTTCAATGTTGATGTGAAACTCAAGATCCTTGACATATGTTTAAGATAAAAATTTAAGATTAACCATTTGTTTTAGAAGGCAATAGGGCAAGGAGGGCAAGAGGTGAGCTGGTAATTAAGATTCCTTGTTGAGACACATGTAAGATATATTACTACTTATTTGTCATTTATAGATGTAACAATATATAGCTCTTTGTGTTCCATATAAGGACAGGAGGATATGGGTGTATCTTTTTGTGATTGGTTCTAGCAATCAGCCAATAGGAATTTCAACCAGGCTGATTGGACAGAGGCAGCCACAGGAGGAGCAAAGGGGGCTGGATTAAGGGAATATAAGTGCTGGCCATAATGGCAGGAGGCCAGGCCAGAGCTTGGTAACCATATACCACTGTGCCTCTCATTTATTTGTCTGACAAATAAATAATTATTTTAATTTCTCTATTGCTGCGTTGAATATTTCATTCCAGCTAAGCGTTAACCACAAGCAGGGTGCTACATTTTATGGTGCCTGCGACTCGGATAAGTGGTCTGCTGGAACGCAGCCCCTTCGCCCTACTGGGCAGGGTACAAGAGAGAGGACCACTCACTGCCTACCCAGCGCGCACTGGAAAGTTTTTTTCCAGGGGAACGCAGAAGTCTCATCTGTCTGATACCCTGCTCACTGGCGGCGACGGACCGGGGGGAAACGGAACCAACCAAGGGTAAGTGCACAAAGGGATTTTTGGCCCTCCAATTAACTGGGAGGAAGAGAAGTCTTGATCAAACTTCTGCGTCTCAGTAAGTGGGAACTGAGTACGCTAGGTGGTTGGGTATATCAGATGGTGGTCTGGTGGGGGAAAAGGAAAGAATGGGAGGTAGTGTGTGGTGAAGTATCTAGCGCATTGTATGTGTGAGAAAGTACAGAGCAATCTGTAGCTGACCTGAGTGTGGAGTGGGCAGTACTTCGGTTCCTGGTAAGGCGACTTCACCAGGCAAGGAAACCCACGAAGCGTGTGTGTGAGTGACTGAGTGGATACTTCACAGGGCCATACAATGGGAGTTGGGGGTTCAAAGGGGGGAAATACACCTCTTGAATGTATGTTAAATAATTTTAAGAAAGCCTTCTCAGGGGCATATGGAGTCAAAATGACGCCAGAGCGCCTGAGAACGTTATGTGAATTAGAGTGGCCGAAGCAAAATACTGAATGGCCATCTCAAGGAACCTTTGATATAAATTTAGTAAGGAAACTTTGGTCTAACATCGCCAAAGAAACTGGAGGGTGCCCAGAACAATTTTCATATATAGATTCTTGGCTGAGCACATTAAATAAAAATCCTCCATGGATAAGGGAATGCAAAGTCCAACGATGCAAATTATTGGCTGTAAAAGCCGAAGCTAGGAAAGGAATCTTGCCAAATAAACTCAAACCCATTTTTGAGGGACCAGAGGAAGAGCTGCTTCCACCTCCACCCTATGCTCCACATCGAAGGGAGCCTAATCCAAACACTCCACCAGTTGTAACCCCAAGGCAAGAAAGTGGAATGAATAATGGGGCTGGAGTCACAGAACTTGATTCCTTGATAGATTATGATAAATATCTTCAGGAGGCATTGGAGGCCTATAATAAAGCCCAAGCAGAAGTGGTTATTCCATCTGTGAGTCCCAGTAGAACTCCATCTACAGTCTCTTTTAGTGGAATAACTGATTGCCTACCCCAAACTCCTGTACATCCAAGTCCTAGAGAATTATTACAGAAGTTACAGGGAGACCTTAATCGGTCAGCAAGCAATACAGCCAGGCGTATAAGGCTGCTAAAAGAACGCCTTGGGACAAATACCATCCCCTATGATTTGAGGCCCCTAGAGCAAAGCGAAGAGAAAGATCACGTACTAGCCCCTCTCAGAAGAGTATTTGATGCACTTGAGGAGCCTGTGCTGGTTAACGGGCAACCCGGACCACGGCCACCTCGAACTTCGACCCTCCAGTACATTCCATTCACAACTACGGATCTGATGAATTGGAAAACACACACCCCATCTTTTGCAGAAAAACCTCAGGCTATGATGGACTTGGTGACTTCAATAATAAACACTCATAGTCCTACTTGGACAGATTGCCGCCAGCTCCTGAATACTCTGTTCACCACTGAGGAAAGGAGAGACATAATTGAAAAGGCACAGATATATTTGCGTGAGCAGGCCAGAGTGGGAAATATTTATAATATTGACCGTCATCTCCAAGACAACTTTCCCTTGGAAGATCCTAATTGGGATCCAAACAATGTAATTCACCTGGCCAGACTTACCACCTATCGCCAGACGCTTGTGCAAGGTATCCGCAGGGCATGCCAGAAGCCCACTAATATGTCTAAAGTCTCAGAAGTAGAACAGAAACCAAATGAGAGTCCAGGAGACTTTTTAGAGAGGCTGCAAGAAGCCTATCGTATATGGACTCCTTTTGACCCTGAAGCCCCTGAAAACAGTAGAATGATTACTGCTACATTTGTGGCCCAGTGCGCTTCTGACATTCGTAAGAAAATTCAGAAATCAGAGGGATGGGAAGGGATGCTGATGAGTCAAATTATGGCCATTGCACGCCGAGTTTATCGGAATAGGGATGAGGCTGAGAAGCAAGAGAAGAAGAAGTGGCAGAAGGAAAAGATGGTAATGCTGGCCACAGCAGTGAAGCAAGACTACCGCCCCTTAAATGGAGGAAGAGGGCGGGGAAGGAATCCACCACTGGGAAGGAATCAATGTGCGAATTGCAAGAAGGAGGGTCATTGGAAGCGGGAATGTCCTGAACCTCTGAGGTTGGAAGAAGTACGCCCAGGCCCAGGCCCAGGCCCAGGCTCCGGCCCAAGAAACCAGGGACGGGGACGGGGAATGATCCGAAATGGAAGATATCAGAGACCTGGACAAGGACAGAGTAGAGACAATTTCATTGGACTGGCAGAGGAGGATTTTACCCAAGACTAGGAACGACCGGACTCCATAAAGTTAGGCTTCCAGGAGCCCACGGTCACGATTCAATTAGGAAGCCATTTAATAGACTTTATGATTGATACTGGGGCTGAATACTCAGTACTCCCAGAACTATTGCAGAAAAAGGCATCCAAAAGTGTAGTCATTAAAAGTGCCACTGGTCAGTCAGCTAAGAGGTCTTTCCTCCAACCTTTGGAATGCCAGATTGGGGGACATCGTTTAACCCATCAGTTTTTGTATATACCTGAGTGTCCAATACCTCTCTTAGGTAGAGATATGCTGTCCAAATTGCAGGCCCAAATCACCTTCACTCCTCGAGGTCCAGAAATGAAACTGCCATCAAAGGCAGCAGGAATAATTTCCCTCTCAGTACCTAAGGAACAATCATGGCGCCTAATGTCAGCCCTGCAAGTCCAACCCACATTGGATACAGAGTTAAACAAGCTCCTCCAAACCCTACAGGTGGCACCAGGAGTATGGGCCGAAAATAGCCCACCAGGAATGGCTAAGAATATAGCTCCAATTGTAGTAACCTTAAAACCTATGGCTACCCCTGTATCTGTAAAGCAATATCCTTTACCCCGGCGAGCAGCAGAGGGCATCCAGAAACATTTGGACCGCCTATTAAAATATGGTCTGCTTAAACCCTGCCAATCAGAATGGAACACACCCCTTTTGCCTGTTCGAAAACCTGGGACAGATGAATACAGGCCAGTGCAGGACTTGAGGCTCGTAAACCAGGCTATCGAGACCTTGCACCCAAATGTACCAAACCCATATACCTTGCTGAGTTTGATCCCACCAGAAGCAACATTTTTTACTGTATTGGACTTGAAAGATGCATTCTTCTGTTGCCGGCTGGCACCACAGAGCCAACCTATATTTGCCTTCCAGTGGGAAGACCCTTTGACAGGAACAAAAGGCCAGCTAACCTGGACAAGATTGCCCCAGGGATTCAAAAATTCCCCAACTTTATTTGGCACTGCCTTGGCGAAGGATCTAACAAGTTACCCCTCAATACCTGGAGAAAAGGTGGTTCTGCAATATGTAGATGACCTTATACTAGCAGCAAAGGATTTTGATACCTGTAAAGAAGGTACAGAGGAACTGCTCCACTTGCT
This sequence comes from Podarcis vaucheri, assembly GCF_965113315.1. Lineage (NCBI taxonomy): Eukaryota > Metazoa > Chordata > Lepidosauria > Squamata > Lacertidae > Podarcis > Podarcis vaucheri. Next base: position 63,865,412 of record NC_138764.1, on the reverse strand, counting down.
CTGGCAAGCTGGCTACCGAGTTTCCCAGAAAAAGGCACAGTTATGTTTAGAAAAGGTCAAATATTTGGGCTTTGACATCTCACACCAACAACGAGCATTGAGACCAGAGAGGAAAGAAGCTATTTGCCTTATCAAGGAACCTACCACAAGGAAACAACTCAGAGGATTCTTGGGAACAGCAGGGTTTTGTAGACTATGGATACCTGATTTCAGCAGTCTGGCCAAGCCCTTACATGAAAGCACTCGAGGTGCAGAAAAGGACCCATTCGTATGGGGACCTGAGCAGCAACAAGCCTTTTTAGTTATCAAACAACGACTTATGGAGGCCCCAGCCCTTGGACTGCCTAATTCAGAAAAACCCTTTCAGCTGTATGTACATGAACAGAATGGGATTGCAGCGGCAGTCCTGACTCAGAGATTAGGAAGTTGGAACCGTCCAGTAGCTTATTTGTCAAAACAATTGGACTCAGTAGCAAAAGGATGGCCTCCATGCCTAAGGGCAGTAGCGGCCACTGCAAGCCTTGTCAAAGAAGCTGATAAATTTACCTTCGGCCAGACGATGTACGTGAATGTACCTCATGCTGTTCTGACACTCATGGAATATAAGGGTAGTTATTGGCTAACGAACCCAAGGATGGCTAGGTACCAAGGCCTATTGTGTGAAAATCCCAGGATTCATCTACGAGTAGTGAATATGCTCAATCCAGCGACTTTGCTGCCCCTACCAGAGGTAGATGATGAAGAATCACATGATTGTCTCCAAATAATGGATGAAGTTTATTCCAGTAGACCTGATCTGAAAGATGAACCATTGAAAAATCCAGATGTTGTATATTATACTGATGGTAGCAGTTACCTGCATGAAGGTGCCAGACGAGCAGGATATGCTGTGGTCACCAATGAGGAAGTTGTGGAAGCTGAAGCTTTGCCTGCTGGCACCTCAGCACAAAAAGCTGAACTTATAGGTTTAACTAGAGCTCTGCAATTGGCAGCCGGATGTAAGGCAAACATCTATACTGATTCTAAATATGCCTTCTTAACCCTGCATGCACATGGAGCTCTATGGAAAGAAAGAGGTCTAATAGGAGCCCACGGGAAGGCCTTGAAATATGGACCTGAAGTAGAAATCCTGTTAGAAGCAGTATGGGCTCCAGAACAGATTGCTGTAATGCACTGCAAAGGTCATGGACGAGGAAGGGATCCAATAACCAGAGGAAATCATGCTGCTGACAAAGCAGCTCGAGAGGCAGCCCAAAAGCCTGTGGGAGGATTTATAGCAGCCCTCATACCAGAGGTAGTTCCAGAAGAAGTTAAACCTCACTATACCCCAGAAGAGAGGAAGTGGGCTGAACAGGAAGGAGCGGTTGTGAAGGACAGTTAGATGATCCTGCCAGACAATAGGATTTATGTACCTCATCATCTAGCAGGCACAATTGTAAGAAATTATCATGAATCTACTCACCTTGGCGGTACTGCAACCAGAGAGAGTCTCAGTCGGAAGTTGTATATTATTAATCTATCACAATTAGCAACTTGCATTTCACAGAAATGTGTTCTTTGTGCTAAAAACAATCCCAGGCAGGGACCGGTACAACCTCCTGGAATCCAACATGTGGGATATGTCCCCATGGAAAGCCTAATTGTGGACTTCACAGAGCTGGTCCCTTCTAAGGGATTCAAGTATCTCCTTGTGTTTGTAGATACTCTTACCGGATGGGTTGAAGCTTTTCCCACCCGAACTGAAAAGGCATGAGAGGTAACTAAGAGACTCCTCACTGAATTAATCCCGAGGTTTGGATTACCTAGATGCATTGGGAGTGACAATGGGCCAGCGTTCATTGATCAAGTAGTACAAGAAGTATGTCGAGTCCTACAAGTGAAATGGAGACTGCATGCAGCCTATAGGCCTCAGAGTTCAGGGAAAACTGAAAGAATGAATCGGACTTTGAAAACCCAATTGGCAAAATTAACCCAGGAAACGGGATTGGGATGGGTAGATGTGTTACCCATAACACTGTTTCGTGTTCGGTGTGCACCCACAAAAAGACTTAAGTTGTCACCTTTTGAGCTCCTGTATGGGAGACCGCCCTCCTTTGTTCAGGATATTTCAGCTGACCTTAAACAAATAGGAGACCATGTGACACAGGGACAAGTGCAATCTCTCTCCCGTGTTTTTGTTTCTCTTAACAGGTGGGCCCTCGAGCGCACGCCGTGCAGCATTGCCGAGCCGATTCATCAGTTCCAGGCTGGCGATAGCGTATGGGTGAAAGAGTGGAAACGTGATCCACTTGCACCTAAGTGGCGTGGACCTTACACCGTCTTGCTCTCTACTCCAACAGCGGTGAAGGTAGCTGAGGTGACCCCCTGGATTCATCACTCCCGTTTGAAGAAGTCCGAAGGCAGTTGGACGTGCAAAGGTGACCCCTCTAATCTTGGACGTGCAAAGGTGACCCCTCTAATCCTCTTAAACTGACTCTCTCCAAAAACCCCTGTATCTAGCCCTACCGGGAACAGGCTAGGTCACGGGCAACATTAGACGACCGGCCTGCTGCAGCCACAACCTGGAAGCTGGCTGACCTGCGCACGCCTGAAGCTTGAGGAGCATCAGAACCAGCGATTGTGAAAGGAAAGATTCTCTTATACAATTAATTGACTGCCCCCCCTTGTGGAACAATTATCAGAGATATTACTCATTGGGGATCCTCGGGATATATGTTTTGGTCTTGGTGGTTCCCCATTTCTGTCACTGGGGGAATTATATTGGGACTAATATTTATTTGCTATCACAATAAGGTAATCTTTTGTGGAAGGAATGCATATACTACACATCAACATGATTTTATTATTAATCCTGATCCCTTGGAAAGGGGAAGGGTCCTTGAATCTGACCAAATTGACTAAATATGGATTCCGCCATGACCACAATATGTGGGTAGGTTTAGCTGAGATGGTAGCCAATGTTGCAAATAGGACCAATTGCCTTGTTTGCTCTCTTGGGCCAGATGATTCAGAGGGAGGTATGCCCTTATTACCGATACCATTAGATGCCATTGGTATGGTAAGCGAAATACCACACCAAACAGAAATACAGAATTTCCCCGGATGGAACTCAACTAAACCAATACGAGTTATACCTGTACAAGGGGAATTCTGTGTACATAAATCATCAGATGCAGCTGATTCTACCATGATAGGCTCTTCTCATTGTCGCTATACTTGGGATAATATTAAGAATACCTGGGCACACGGTACTACCTATCGAACTCGGAATGCCTTGCCCTGTGCACCTCCTTTTATTCATGCATGGAAAGTGGTATGGAACATAACTGTGACAGAAAAAGGCAATCTAACATACTGCACTGTGAACTCTCTACCTCTTTTGATATTTCGCCTTCTGTACTCCACGTACCAAAAACCTCAGACCAGATGGTTGTGGTGGATATGTGGAGAATGGGCATACAAGAAACTCCCCTCCAAATGGAGTGGGACTTGTTTCCTGGGATGGGTATTACCACCAATGTGGATTATGCCCACTAATTTGGCCAAGCGAACACGAAGAAACGCTGATATTTCTCGTATAGCAGGAGGAAGTACCCAAAGTTGGAGCGGTACTGATGATTGGCCACCAGAGCGCATTATAGCCTATTATGATCCTGCCTCCTGGAATCCTGGTGAGCTCATACAAGGGGCACGGGATCCTATTTATAATCTAAACAGAATAATTCGATTGCAAGCAGTAGTGGAACTTGTAACCAATGCAACGGCCCAGAGTTTGAGACTTATTGCACAACAGTTGGATGAAAGTAGAGCCGCCATTTTGCAGCTGAAAATGGGAATGGATTATGTACTTGCCAAGCAGGGAGGTCTATGTGGAGTCTTGAACTTGACAGGGAATGCCTGTTGCTTTAACATTTCAGATAATGGTGAGGCAATCCGTGTGTTGGCCACAAAGATGGAGAATATAGCACATGTCCCAGTACAAACATGGGAAGGATGGGATATGGGATGGCTCACCAATTGGTTACCTAATGTCACAGGACTCAAAGGGATACTATTGTCTTGCTTGTTTTTCTTGACAGTAGTGGTAATGGTTTTATGTATGATGCCATGTATCATTTCATGTTTTAGAGGTACAATTAGCAAGATGGTTTCAAATGCAACTCTACCTCATATCATGGCCCTATACAGAGCTTTACCTCAGGAACATGATGAAGGTCAAGCTATCAAGGACACTTGGGATGAAGGTCCTTGAGCTTGAAAGGGGGGAATGAGGCATCAGGCATAAGCCTGCATTTTATTAATGTTTGATCAGGACTTGTATATTAAAGAGAGAGCTTAGATTTTCAAAAGTTTCATGCCAGGAAGGCCAGCTGCTTAAGAAAACACTGGCAATGTTTTTCCTAGACAAAGGGGCCCCTTTGATTGATAGCAGAAAACAATTTTCAAAGTCGTAAAAGCTGAAATTACAGACTGAGTGAGGACACTGACCCTACATGTTACAGAAGATAAAAAAGGGCAGAAATAAATATAATTAGGAATGAGTAAATAGTAAAATAATGCCAATGTGCCTCCCAGTAAAATGAGCCAGATCTTCTTTCCAAGGTTAAAGACCAAATGGAGAAGCATTTTTTGGGAAGTCTTTTTAAAGCTGTTTCTTTCTTAAACTGAGAAAGTTAGAGGGCAATAAATGTTGGGAAGAGCTAATGGAAAAAGCAGCTGGCTGAAGGAGGGGTTGTAAACTGGAGAGGCTTCTTTTGAAGCTGTTTTTTTACTGAGTTCCTTTTTACTTTGAGGAAGTTTATCCTTTTAAAAGGCTACCTATGTTATGTATTAAATATATTGTCTTAAATGTAATTATGCAAAGGATTTAAGAAATGCTAGATTTCATATAGTTCTAAGAGTTGTATTTTGAAATTAAGTCAGCCACCAGTCTTGCCCCCCTTGCTAGACAAGAGACGCCATCCAAGCAGGCCTGATATATTAGTTGTCAGACATTTGTTTAGAAACCTTCAAATGAAGGAGATCTTTCAATGTTGATGTGAAACTCAAGATCCTTGACATATGTTTAAGATAAAAATTTAAGATTAACCATTTGTTTTAGAAGGCAATAGGGCAAGGAGGGCAAGAGGTGAGCTGGTAATTAAGATTCCTTGTTGAGACACATGTAAGATATATTACTACTTATTTGTCATTTATAGATGTAACAATATATAGCTCTTTGTGTTCCATATAAGGACAGGAGGATATGGGTGTATCTTTTTGTGATTGGTTCTAGCAATCAGCCAATAGGAATTTCAACCAGGCTGATTGGACAGAGGCAGCCACAGGAGGAGCAAAGGGGGCTGGATTAAGGGAATATAAGTGCTGGCCATAATGGCAGGAGGCCAGGCCAGAGCTTGGTAACCATATACCACTGTGCCTCTCATTTATTTGTCTGACAAATAAATAATTATTTTAATTTCTCTATTGCTGCGTTGAATATTTCATTCCAGCTAAGCGTTAACCACAAGCAGGGTGCTACACAACCTCCATTGTTTTCAGCAGGAATGGTCAAGGATGATGGGAGATGGAGCCCATTAACACTTGGAGGATCTGTGGAATAGGATTAATGAACAGTTGAACCTTTTTTTTGCAAGTGGTGCTGAAAAGCCTTTGGGAACAGGAGGTGTTTTTGACACTGCTGAAAATGTTCCCAGGAAATGGTGATTCGCTTTGGCTCTATCTAAAAAAAACAAAAGGAATAAAACTGTTCTGGAGAGGACATACCATTGAAGGAAGTCTCCCCCTGTCACCCTAGAATGAAAGCAGCCTTGCTATTGCCCACAAATCAGCAAAGGGATGTGGAGACGTAGCACTGGCTACAGGACACACTTTTCCTCCTTGTTTTAAACTGGTTTCAGTTGTTTCAATTGCTGTTTAATTTGCTTGTTTTGTTGTGTATTTTAATTGATGGTGTTTTAATTGACCGACTGAATTTTTATTATGAATTTTTATTATGTATGTATTTTTATAATTGATGTTCTTATTATTTAAAGAGGATTGGAGAAATTCGTGAAGGATAAGGCCATTGATGGCTGTGAGATGACTTCATGGTTGGAGGCAATTATGCTTCTGAATACCCAGTTGCTGCAAGCCATAAGGGAAGAGAGTGCCCTTGTCCTGCTTGTGAATTTCCCACAGGCATCTGGTTGGCCACTAGGAAAAGAGGACGCCAGACCAGGTGGGCCATGGGCCTGATCCAGCAAGTTCTGCTTATGTTTCATCCTAAACTACTTAGAAGTCATTTTAGCATATAAGCAGTTCATTGTTGAGTTTTCCGAACTGAATCACCCATGAGCAAATCATTGGCAGAACCAAGATTTCTAGGACCCAGATAATACTGATGAATGTTTCTTCTCACTTTGGATCTTGAGAATCAGGCTGTGATGAGTGCAAGATGAATGGGTGCAGGTGAGCTTAGCACACTGTGAAGAGTTCCCTTCCCAGGCATTCCCTTAAGCAATTCCACTTCCGTGCTTGTGTAGCTGAACAGGGCTTTAAAAAGAAAGATCTCATGCATCAGCCTTCAGGAATCATGCCAAGGACAGATGCAGTCCCTAAGGAGCTCCATTTACTTTTGTATCTGTTTTCTCCCACCTCATCCCATAGATTCTCCCTGGACTGATAATTAGCTCCATTTCCTTGAATGGAGGAAGCCATTCAGCTGTGAAAGTGCTCAAGGGAAGCCCCTCCCCCCCCAAGCTAACTCCCCTCTGACTGTCCTGCATCTATTATTATTTTATTTTAGACCATTGATTCCAATAAAGCCCTGCAGTGCTCCTTCTTTTCTTTCTCCCTCCCTCCCTCTCTCTCACATAAGCCAACAATGAGCATAGCAGAAATGTAAGTGCTGGATTCTATAGGAAACGCTGACATTCTTTTGCTGGCTGCTTGGGGTTTTTATTTCCAGCCATAGAGAACCTGGGGAGCCAAAGAGACCCAGAGTTTACACATCAGCACAGCATGGTCCTAATCCTTTTCATTCTTTCTGGTGCTCGGGAGGGGAGGAGGAAATCCAACCACATGCTTCCTCTTCCAAATTCGGTCCCACCCTTGTTCCCAAAAAAAACAGGAGTGGATGCTGTTGATAGGAGCTGGGTTTCATTAGCAGAGAAAGGGTGAGGGCCAATATGCACACAGGAATAAATAGCACTTCCATCAGCACTCTTCCCTGATTTCTCAGAGGCAGAGGGAGGGTGATGGGTGGGAAGCACGAAGGAAGGAAAGCTGTGGACCTGTTCCTGAGCTGGTCTACTGGCATGCTTATGCTGTCACACAGACTAGCCTCGCAAAACTTCAATGTGTAGGCAAGGCAAAACTCCATGCTGCTTTGATTCAGTTAAAGTAAAGGGTCTGATGGTCAGAAGGAGGATAACCTCATCTCTCCTTTTCCAGATTCCCCAGACAATAAACCAGGAAGCTCTAGGTACCATCTCCAGCGCAGAAGCTACTGCATCACTTGTCTCTGTGTTATTATGCTGGCTAGTCAGCCATAGCAGGCACATATTTCCCTGCGCAGGCCCACTTGCCATCTGTGCATCAACAGAAGCTCTAATTATCAGCGCCTGAGGACAAACAGGTTGAGCAAGTAGGCAGCAATCTTCGTATCACCAAGGAGCTGCCTCTGAGCCAACTGCCCACATGTCCTCTCCACTAACCCAGTGCAAGGACTGGCAGAGTAGAAGCCAGGAGGGGAGGGGGCTTCTCCACACTTTTTCTTTGCTTTTAATATTGCTTCTCTATATTGATAGAGCTTCATCAGCTAAATTCCTACCTGTTCTGTGGGTGTTAAAGGCAATAGAAGCCCCGCACAATAGTTTGCTTATTTCTGTGTGCACACCTGTATATTTTGTGTGTGTGTGTGTGTCTTCCCTGGAAGTGGGATGCTCCTCTGTGGTACGCACCCATGCTGACATCGCCCTTGTACAATAGTCTCCTGCAGGAAAGGTACTTTTCAGAGCTGTACACACCAGGGGTGGCATGCAAATTGAACTTGGTTTAAGTTCTCATGACAAATTGAAGCTGGATCAAAATGCAGTATTGCATTAGAAAGAACAGGATAGATATGGGTTGTAATTAATTTCATGTGTACTCTGCTTCTCAAAGCAGTGGTGGAAGCACACTGGAAGCACAGTAAAAAGGAGTGCATTTACAAGTAGGGTTTGCATGCATTGAAGGTACATGAAATTAAGGCTTATGTGCTCTTTTATAGTGATTGAATGCAATGAGCTCTGTCAATTTAGTTCAGCAATTGCAGTTCTAACCTCTGATATCTTCCAGGCAGAAAACCTCCGCAGCAGCAGCAGCTGACAGAGTGCTTTTACTTGTACTTGGCTGTGCTAGGGTTTCTGTTGGGGTTTTTTTAAGGCAAAGAGACAAATTACCCTGACAGCTTGTACAGAGCTCTGAGGAGTGTAAAAAACACTTTAGTACAAGAAGGAAAAGAATAATAATAATAATAGAAGGCTACATTTTCCAGTTGTCCTCCATACAGGTGGATTAAAAGTGGGCCTGGTTTTGAGTGAATGAAAGACATGATATTTGCAATGACGTGTGCTACATTTTGAGAGGAAGTGATAATTCTTTCCCAGATCAGGCAAGCTGCTGCCAATCTGAAGCAAATGTGATGAATCTGGGTGTGAATGCATTCAAGACAGTTGATAATGATAGTCCTGATTAGAGTTGCCGCCTTATTAGAGAGAGAAGACCCATGCCCATAGAGCTGCCAAATAGGCTGAAACCAGTTGGTGAAGGTTTCTGAGCACAGAAATTTCATGATGGGGAATGCTAGACTCGGAGAAGTTTTGCACAACATGCAGTTATGAAAGGTACAGAATCTGTGGTAGGAAAAATAAGGGCTGGAACAAGAATCAAGAATATATTTTGCTTACGTTGAGGAAGAGAGTAGCTGTTTGCAGTGCAAGGAAGACCAAGCTGTGTGAGCAAGCCAAAGGAGCCCCACCACCATGAGGCAAGATAAGAATAATTTGGGGCACCATTAAGGGCAGCAGATCCACATTGGAAAGGCAGAGCACATTATTTTCATTTGACTGGTCTCAAAGATCCCGCACTTCATCTGAATCTGATGCCAAATGGTAAGACCCACTATCCCATTTCCAAAAATGTTTGATCAGGTGTGGAGGTATGGCAATGTTGTTCTCACCACCTAACAGCATAGTATAGACAACTGGCTTACCAAGTGGCTATGTGTCCACTATGGCAAATAAATATTTTGTCAAAACTAGTCATCTTATTCACCTGAATCAGAGAGATTGCAATGCACTTTGCCTGAGGTGCATTCCTCTGAAAAGAACTATTCTTTGCCCCTTATAGCAGATGTGAAACATCTGCTAAGAAGAAGAACAAAACATCAACAAAGTAGAAGCACTTTAGAAGATTGTCAATGTTATGTACAAAGGCTTTTTATGGGGGATTGTTAGACAACCTTCCTAAGTTCCACCGGCATCCATTATTTAGAAATAGTTCCTAAAACTCCTATTTACTCTCCTGGTACAGTGATACCTTGGTTTAAGAACTTAATTCTTTCTGGAGGTCCATTCTTAACCTGAAACTGTTCTTAACCTGAGGTACCACTTTAGCTAATGGGGCCTCCCGCTGCTGCCGCGCCGCTGCTGTTCTCATCCTAAAGCAAAGTTCTTAACCCAAGGTGCTATTTCTGGGTTAGTGAAGTCTGTAACCTGAGGTACCACTGTATTGTGCTGCTGGAGAAAAGGTGGACAGCCTTATGCCTAGAGGCCAAATTCAGCCCTCCAGACTTTTCTCTCTGGCCTTCAGATTCTCCCCAGGCCATATCCTTCACTGGCCCTGCTTTGCATCTTGGGTAGCGGTGGCTGTTTGCCTGGCCAGCTGGCATAGCCCTCTGATAATGCCTCTTGCTTGTCTAGCTAGAGGATAGAGGAGGGCGTACGTAGAAACTACCATATAAACCATGTAAAGATAGAAATGTACATTCATTTCATTTTTGCATCTTGCCTCAACCACCATGGGCATATGGTCCTCAGAAGGTTGTCTGGAAAGGTCTGGGGCCTTTAAGCTGTAAACAGTTCCCCACCACTATGCGCAAGAGCACAGCCTGGTATAAATCTCTGCTTTCTTTCCCAGAACTGGATTCTGTTTAGTTTGTAGCACCGTTCTGCTATTACACATTTTGTGGTTTTATCAGATGGGCATTTGCAGTCCCAGGTCTCAAAGCTGAGGACTTCCGGGGTGGCGCTATCGGTAATGGCGGACTCCCTCTGATCTGGAGGGACCAGCTCCACGGGAAACAGGTCTTTCCCACTACGGCGAAGCAGGGACCCTCTCAAAAATCACAGGTGGATGAAGCCTGTGACCATGGGACTTGGCGGGCACATTTAGCACCCCCCCAACCCGCAAAGGAACGCACTAACGGGCTCTGGAGCGAAGAGGGGGAAGAGGCACGGTGCTGAGAGTCAACTGCTTCTTCCATGGAGCAAAGCCGCACAGCCGTTTTCCTGGGACAATTTGGCTTCTAAAACAATCACCCGTGAGTACTTAAATTTCAGACAATTGGACTCTAAATAAGGACTTGAGTGCAGAAAGGAAAATTGGACTTAAAAGTTTATTTCAATTAGGCACTGGAACGGGAAGGTCTAAACAGGAAGTCAGCATTCCGTTTCTTTGTAGATAGATTAAAGCAAAGACATGGCAAACTAGAGCTCAGAAAATCGCTTGTAAAGGATTAACTTTCATCATTTAAGATTGTTGATCCCCCTTCGGAAGCAGGAGAAGAGGGGGGATTTTTTCTGGACTGTTTAAACCTGCAGAAGTGAGTGTAAAGTAAAGTAACTTTCCACCGTCTTGATCCTGGAGCGGGGTGTCAGGACTGACGTTTTTTGAAGCTCATTGACCAGAGACAAACGTTTTTGACAGATAGCTAAAAGAAGAGAAACATAGTGATTCCATTGTCCCCCTTCGCATTCTAAAGGAACAAATATTGACAAAATATCTGAAAAAGGAAACTTTGCTGTTGTTAGATTTGTCTTTAAAAGAAAAGAACAAATAGAAGTTTTTCCCCTAGAGGGAGCCTGTGAAACTGTAACTAATTCTGAATCAGGGAGCTTGCAGCTGTTACAGATTACGATCGTGGGAATAGACTTCTGACCTTGCAGGACAATGTATTCAGAAGCTCTGTTGTGTGCTCTCTGTAAAACAAGTGCCCTACTGGAACAGCTACATGAGAAGACGGACTTGATGACTGATGCGATCAAAAATTTTGAACAGGCAGTGGGAAATTATATGGAGCCCACTCAGGAATTAAATCAGGAGTGTGCCCTGACAGAACAGATGAGGGAAGAGGATGAGATGGAGGAAGTTGTGGCCCAGCAGGAACATGTGCTCTTGGATTTGACAAATGAACTTGGAAAAAGCCAGATCTGGAAAGATAAAGTTTGGTTTGGTTTGGAAATGGGGGGTTGGATAGACCCCCCCCCCCCTATGCAGGGATGTTTGGACTTTTCAAGTCTGGCAATGGGCTGTGAGATGTTTGGGGTTGTGGGGGCTCTTAGTTTTAGAGAGACTTTGAAACATGTTCTTAAATACCACATGGAGTTTAGTGTGGTCTATGGAAAAGGGGCTGATTTGTCGAGAAGGGTCAAAAACATTGCTAAGCTGGAGTTCCCACGAGTGAAAGGAGCAGGAGACAAAGGAAAATACAGTTACAAATATGAAGAAGAGCCGCGGAAGGGACATGGAAGGGACTTAAGGGCCTCGGATATAAGATTACCAGGTTAATGCGCTAGATTGATGAGATAAAAAGGACTGACAAAACCCGGGACCAGGAGGAAGAGACGCTGGATGAAGATTGGATTGTTCTTTTATTTCTTCTTTTATTATTAGGATTGTTTTATAAAATTGATGAATGTTAGAAAAATGTTGGAACGAAATTAGTTGGCTTTAGCAAAAATGTTTAAAGAATTATGTAAGAATATTATGGTTATGAGAAGTTGGTAAAAATAAGATTTAAGTTTTAGGCTTTAAGGTTTTTTATAGCAAGATAAGATTAAAATAGATTAAGGTAATGTAATAACAGAATATTATGAAATATGGAAAGGATTTGCTGCGACAATTAATAACTAGGATACAAAAAAAGGGAGGAGGAGGAGGTCAAAGAAAGAAGGTAATGACAGTCAAGGATTTGAGAATATTGGATTTGTTTTTAAATGTTTGTGGTATATTTTTGTTTTTTGATCGTGTTGTGTTATTTTTTTATTTTGATTTTTATTAATTTGTATTGTTTGATGTGGTTTGTTTTTTCTTTGTTTTTTCTTTCTCTTTTTCTACCTTGTTTTCTTTTGTAATTCTATTTTTTTCAATAAATATCATTTAAAAACAAAAACAAAGCTGAGCACTGCGGTATTTGGCCAGCATACTACCCTTGACACAAGAAGGCCCCCAGATTTATGTGTTTTCAAATTAAGTATCAAATTATCAGAGGAAATCTTCGTTAGAATAATAGGTATTGGCTTAATTCTTAAGGCTAGCAGTGCCTGCAATTAATGAATAGGTATGGACAGCACCCCAGGATCTATGCCTTGGTACATAATTAATGGGAATATAGGCACAAGCTAGCCAATGTGTCTGTGAAGTATTGCCCTCTGTTGAGTGGAACCTCTCTTGGATCAAGCCATACCAGTCTTGTTGCTTCCAATCAAAACTCAATACAGTGCTGATATTTAAAGGGGAAATGTTATATGGAACAAGGCAAGATTTGGAGATGTTTCATCAGAAATGGCTGCTACACTACATGGTAGTTTTGATACACCTTGCTTACCCCAGAGGTTGTGCAAATGTTTGCATGCTCCTGTTGCTTGAGAGCCAGACAAACTATGGCACACAGTCACGTGTGACTTTCCTCAGATTCTTGTTTGTGAGTTTTAATGGTGGGGTAAGGGGAGTTGTTTAAGGCTTTGTCTATTTTCCTGCTTAAAATCACCCCCACAAGTTGATTTCCCACGTAAAGGAGAATGGGATCTTTTACCTTATAGGTAGAAAAACAGATAGGAAGGAGACAATTCTGAGCAGAAAATTCTTGTGTAAAGACTGACCTTACTATTTTGGGGTAGGTAAAGAACAAATCATGTAACCCCCTTTAGTGTCTTGTGAGTTGTCCAAAAACTGGTGACATGAGGGGATGTCCCTGAGCAGTAAGCCCACAACTTGCACACATTTAACTTGTGCACATTCAGCTAATGAATAAATAAATAAAATAAAAAGGGAGCAGGTGTCTGGGGGGAAAGACTTTGACAACGCCCCTCGCCATTGAACCCAATGTGTTTTGACTATGCACCTTTTTTTTCAAGGTGCAATCTCCGGAACGTAACCCCCACATAAGTTTTGAGCTTCCTGTAATAGGCTGGCATTGAGCAATGTGACTGGAAGCTGACTTAAGGGACAATCAGGCTTAGTTGAAGGTAGAGGAAAGTACCAGACCTAAAGGGGAAATGAATAAAACTTCAATAAAAATATAAATAATACTTGGCGGCAAGAATTCAGCATAATGAATCACAGGAACCCTGAAACTGAAAAGAGGCAAATGGGACTCTGAACAAGCAAACCAAAGCTGGGAGAAAAACCATTGGAAATGAAGAAAAAGCATCGCGTGCATGCACTGCAAGTTTTCACATAGCTGGAAAAAAATAAGAGAAAACAAATAGAAGGAAAAGCAAATAAATTAGGTGTTCTTCATCGGAAAACAGACAGGAATTAAAATGAAAGTAGCAAATTGCACGAAAAGCCTTATGAGTGAACTGAAGGAGGGGGACAGTGGAGTAGCCCTTTCCTGAGCTCTCCTGAAAGTTTGAAGACTCAAAAGAAAACTAACACAAAGCAAAAGGAAATGAAAAACAAAAATCCCAGCAGAATGAAAACAAATTGACTGAAGTATTGATTTTGAGTGGTTTGTTAGGAAACAGAAAACAACTGGGAAAGATGCCAAGAGTCCACCTCTCTACTTTCCCAGGCAGAACTCACAAGAGAACAACCACGTGAAAAGTAAAAGCTTTCTATTCACTTCAACATCCCTCCCCCAAATTACTGAGACTGGAGTTCCCTGGGAAAATAATTCACTGTGATTAAAACCTAGACCTGCTCATCAGAACAAAAATCGCCCCCCACCTCTTGCCCACACCCTTCCCCCCACTTGAGCACAGGCTGTTTCACCAGCCAGTTTGGTTTTTGCTTTAAAAAATAACAATGCAAAGGCCCCTGTATTTTAAATGGCAAAATAATGCAGCATTTTTGTGCACCCAGCACACAGAGTGACTCAGGACTTTAGGCAGCCCCTGTCTGAGATGCCCTGTGAATGGTGCAATCTGACCCCTGGCACATGAAAACTTCATCCAAATCATCCTTATCCACCTTGTAGTTTTGGCTGCATGCAGAGCTGATGCACAGCCCTTTTATATATCATGGAGTTCATGACTTTTTCTGTTTTAATGCCATTAACTGCCCTGAGATCTTTGGAGGAAAGGTGGTATACATATTGAATGAATGAATGAATGAATGAATGAATGACTCAGTTAAAATCATGTAAGAATTCCAAGCTTTGTGAGTAATGTGCATTAAACATTTGCTTGAGCTCTGCAACATTTTGCCACCATTCCATACTATGCAGACTATTTGGTGGATGTCAAAACAGCCAGAAGTGTTGGTGTCTCTAATCACAGAAGTAATGATCCACCCATTGAAAACCTTGTAATTCTGTGACTATGTTGGGAACACAGACTCTTCAGTCTTCTGTAGCCCTACGATTATATGTGCTTGGATTTTGAATGCTCTCAACCTGAAACGTCTTTGCACACCACCACAAGGGCGCATTTAGATGGCTTTGATGGAAGGCAGAAATAGTCAGTGCCAGCTGCTTCATCCTACTGATCTGTTGAAAGCAATGAGTTTCCATGTACTCAAGTTGAAAGTACCTAGACTGTGACGAAGAGTCAGGTAAATCAGGGCAGGGCAGGTGTTTACTCCTGTGGTCTTCCAGATCTTAAAGTAAAGGGTAAAGGGACCCCTGACCATTAGGTCCAGTCATGGCTGACTCTGGGGTTGCGGCGCTCATTTCGCTTTATTGGCCGAGGGAGGCGGCGTACAGCTTCTGGGTCATTTGGCCAGCATGACTAAGCCGCTTGTGGCGAACGAGAGCAGCGCACGGAAATGCCGTTTACCTTCCTACTGGAGCGGTACCTATTTATCTACTTGCACTTTGATGTGCTTTCGAACTGCTAGGTTGGCAGGAGCTGGGACCGAGCAGCGGGAGCTCACCCCGTTGTGGGGATTCGAACCGCCGACCTTCTGATCGGCAAGTTAGGCTCTGTGGTTTAATCCACAGCGCCACCCGTGAAATCCTCCTTTTCAGGTCCCGAGAATCCTCATAGCCCCAGAGACAGACTGGTGGACAGACTGGTGGAACCCTTACCACTAGGGCTTGGAATCCCTTTTCATTATAGGGCTTTCCTACCTACACTGGTATCTATTTCTGTGCAGTATATTGCTTTCCTTCACCCACCCACACTATGGCAGGATAAGGAGTGGTAAATAGTGACCTGGGAGTGGGCCTCAGTTATCCTGTGTGCTGAGGAATAAAGTTCTGAGCCAGGGAAGAAACATTTTCCATCAGGATGCTTTTCAGGACACCAGAACCCTGTCTGGGGGAAAATCTGTTAAGTCAAATATGGCTGGAACCTAAATTTACTTAAGTATTTTGCAGTGAATTAGTGGAATCTTTGAGGCATAACCAGCTTGGAGGCTGAAAGCTTTACAGGAGAAACTTACTCTGTCAGCTGTCAACAAATCATATGTTGCATAAATTGTAGAGGATTCATGTACTGCACACATGCAAACACACACACACTTTGCAAGGGAAAAGTTTAATAAATACTTTACAAATAGGAACATAGGAAGCTGCCTTATACAAAGTCAGACCATTGGCTCATCTAGCTCAGTGTTGTCTATGTTGGCTGGCAGAAGTTCTCCAGGGTTTGAGGCAAGGTTCAATCCCTGAAGAAATGGATATGTTGGGGATTGAACCTGTGACCTTCTGCATGCAAAGCAGAAGCTCTACCACTGGGCGACTGCCTTGCACCACTAGATTTGGTTTCCTTTGGATAACAGAGGAGTGGAGTCTTGCATATCAGAAGAAAGCAAACTCCTAAAATGGGTAGCACATCTGCTAACTCTGCATCAGATTCCCTCAGACAGCCCCTGAGCCCTAAGGGTGCTCCACCTTCAGCCAATCCACAAGTCTCTCTTGCCTGCTTCCTTATTCTGTCTATAAAAACTAGTGCTAGGACAAAAAATAGTTTAACATTTTCCTTCTATTAAAGTGAAGAGAAAATTTTGGTGAAATTCTCATGGGCAGGGTGCAGGGTTGTTTGTTTGTTTGTTTGTTTGTTTGTTTGTTTGTTTGTTTGTTTTTGGTCTCACTGGCTTTATTTTTGAGGTGGCTGAGAGGTGTTTGTGAATGTCCTTTCTTTCATTCTAAGGTAAAAAGATAGGTAAAGGACCCCTGGACGGTTAAGTCCAGTCAAAGGTGACTATGGGGTTGCGGTGCTCAGCTCACTTTCAGGTCAAGGGAGCCGGCGTTTGTCCGCAGACAGCTTTCCGGGTCAGCTTTCCGGCCAGCATGACTAAACCACTTCTGGCACAATAGAACACCATGACAGAAACCAGAGCGCACGGAAACATTGTTTACCTTCCCGCCGCAGTGGTACCTTTTTATCTACTTGCACTACCGTGCTTTCAAACTGCTAGGTTGGCAGGAGCTGGGACAGAGCAACAGGAGCTCACCCCATCGCAGGTATTCGAACCACCAATCTTCTGATCGGCAAGCCCAAGAGGCTCAGTGGTTTAGACCACAGCTCCACCCATGTCCCCCTCATTCATTCTACAGATCATCTCACCAGTGGTGTGCACTCTGCAGCCTTCCCAGCTCCATGTGCTTCATTTAAAGCCCAGGGGAAGATGTAACCCATGAGGTAACGATTTCCTATGGAGTGTTTTGAGATCAGGAAGTGCAGTTAGACAGGAAGGCTACAGAATGCTGAAAGAAAGAAAGGAGAGAGAGAGAGAGAGAGAGAGAGAGAGAGAGAGAGAGAGAGAATGAATTATTGGCCATCTTGCAGCAATAAGAACATTTGAAGAGTCTGCTGGAGCAAGCCAATGGCCCACGTAGTCCAGCATCATAGGGACTAACTAGACACCTGACCTGTGGTAAACCAGCAAGCAGGACCCAAGCACAAGTGTACTTTCCCCTCTTCCACTCTGTTTATCCCTCTTTAGGAGCTAAACATTTTATTCTTTAAAGTGGTGTGGTGCCCCTCTGTGTGTGAAGTGTGTCTATGAGCAGTTGAGCTGGGATCTGAATGAGGAGGAGAAACTAGCATCATTGGTAGGTTCACAGTGCACTCTGGCTGTTTACTGAACTCAAGAGAAGCAATATGAGAAATTAGGTGATTGACGCCAGGACAGGAAGACACTTCAAAGACATTTTATTTGGCTATTTTGTTTGTTTTAACTATTAAACAGGTGATCGTCAGGCACTGTGGAATTCTAATAGCTTTCCCAGATACCTGGTGTTTTTCTTCATGTCATATCTCAGACACGTTTAAGAGGAGAGACGTCTACCCTCCCTCCACCCCATTTGGGAGCCAAGTTCCATCCAGTTGATGTTCTGTGCTGTATGTTTTTCCCCAAATCTGCCAAGTAGATTCATTCCAAAGTAATGGAAACTGGAAAAGCTATTTGGCTTTGAGGGACAGCAAGACATTCCACAAGTTTCATGGCCTGAAGTGCCCATCAACCTGAGCTATGGATTGCAGGCTGCCTGTGAAGTTGACAGATTAAACCTAAGGACTAGGAGGCCTAGATCCCAAAAGGACACCTTTAGTCAGATATTGTTGTAATTTTAGGGAGTTGGACAGGAGATAGTTAATAGAACTGGAAGGTCTGCTTAAAGAAGTTCAAGCTTGATGGGCAGGTCTGTTTATGCCTACCTTTAGTTAGAGAGATTGCTGGCTAAAAGGCCAGCAGATATTTTCTGAACAGCTGGAAAATGCTTGGAAGGCCCTCAGAAGGGGCATACTTTTCTCCCCTCCTCCACTTGCTTCTGGCCACAGGTTATGTAATAATTCTCTGTGTGAAAAGAAACAGTAGATATTTCAGCTTGACTTGGGAAGTAAGACAGATTGAGTGAGATGCAAAGGCAAGGCTGAGCTGAGTTTGGGGTTTTATAAGCTTTGGAAAGTGTCTTTTTTGTGAGGGTTTGTTTCCTTCTGGAGATCTGATGTGCAATGGAATCATCAGCTGTTCCTCTGCCTATGCTTAACCCCTATATTTAAAATACCAATAAGCCTCCAATATCCCCTTTCCAAGATAAACCAAACCTGGGCAAGCAAACCTCTGCCGCTCGAATATCCATACTGCTCAGAGCAGTAGGGCAAATGTAGCCATATTTAAGAGCCACAGCACTAGAGGGCAGTTCAATCAGAAGGACACCTGGTCCAATGGAAAGAACACAGGCAACCAGAAGAGTTTTACTACATAGTTTTGATAGGCCTTTTATAAAGTCCCTTCTATTTTCTAAAAGCACATTTTTGTTCCCAACCCCCTTATGGTGAGTTACAGGATTTCAAAATACCAATGCATGAGCCATTCTTATAGTATACTTCCTTCCTTCTCCTGATCAAAAAGGCTTTTTAATAAAGGTAAATAGTCCTCATCTACTGGGGCATAGCAGCTGCTCTGGAAAATCTACTCATGAGCTTCAAGAAATTGCTATGGACCTTTATAGTATCACTGTCAGGTAGAGGCGAGATGCCGGAGAGTATGACCAGGGGAAGCAGGCTGGAGTCTGTCTCGGAAGAGGGGGTTAGTGATTTGTGGGGAACTGTACCAGCAAGGAGGCAAGGGTGGGAGAAAGTGGACGCTTCAGAGCTGGAGGGTGGAGCAAAGGATGAGTCAGAAGAGGAGGAAGAGGCAGGTCAGGCAAGTGAAGGGCCAGATGCTTCCCCACCCCTCTCCTCCCGGAACCAGGAGTGGATTGAAAAGGGAGGAGCAGAGGAAGTTGCCATGCAAGCGCAGTCTCTGGCTGCATGAGTGGAGGCCATTGGGGGAAGGTACATAAACTGGTGGAGGAGGAGTGGTCCCCAGCTGTTGCAACTGCTCAATAGATTTCAGACTTCAGGATAGCCACTTACATGCTAGATTGGTGTACGTAGGTACAGAGGCATAGCTGGGGGGCGGGTACACTGGGCGCCACACCGCAGGGGCAGCACTTACCGCAGGGCCTTCAGCGCACCTGTCAGTGAAGGAACATCTCTCCTGGGAGTGACGTGGTGGCTCAAGCGCCTGCAGGCTCCACGCTGCCCCAAACAGCAGCATGGGGCTACAGCTGAGGGGGAGGCAGTGGGAGGATTCCCTGCAGGCTCCGCGCTGCTTGAAAATGCAACACGGGCCTGCATGGCACCAGAGCAGAACACAGCTTAGGCACTGGGATTCTGGTGCCCCCCGCCCCATGGCACCTCGCCCCACCCTCCGTGTGTGGTGCCCAAGCAGCTAGCTACATCACTGCGTAGGTATCCAGAGCTGTAGAAGCACCAGTGTTATCTTTGACAATAAAGTGTTAACTGTCTGGAACGTACACATGGGATTCCCCCAACACACATTATTTAAGAGGCAAGGATCACAGAGGTGGGGTTTATCACATGCTGGAGTGTATTGCCTCTATAATGCACCGCATGATCACAATATGTAGCCAGCAGCAGTAAATGAATGTTCAGCCTCGTCGTGTACTTGTTTTATTTAAGATGTAAGTATTCTCAGAGGCAAGGAATCCTGTTGTTCCTTGTAAATGCTCAGAATACTTGAAAGGGTTCTGCTGAAGTGAAAACCAGCAGGATATGAATGGGTGCTCTGCACGTCACAGAAGAGACCTCCAAAGCTCAGAGAACTTTCTGTTGGTTTTGCCTTCCAGTGTCTTCTCAGATGGCTGCCAATAGGATGGAAATGAGTTTCCTTCCCTCATCTGTTTGTTTAGGATTATAAGCAGGCTTCTGGGGAGTGTGAGATATTCAAAGGCTCCTTGAAAACACGGAGGGGAAAATGGTGACTAGGGAAATACAACATTTCCCCTCCTTTCTTCTCTTCTTGGACAGCTGTTGGCACTTCTGACCAAGCTTGGTGCCACAAAGAGAAAGCAAGAGACATCCATGGCTGCCTGTTGTTGTGTTTGCAGCACAAAAAAAAGAGAGGAAGACTCCCAAGGCACTGGGTGAAAGCTGCCCAATAAAGGCTGGACTGTGCAGGTGGCAGGATTTGAAAATCTTGTCACCTGGCACTTTTTCATGTCCTCTTTCAGCAGAGATAATGCATGCCAAGCTTGCAAAACCCAAAAAGGAATTAGGGATCAGAGGAGAAATACATCTGGTTGACATTCTAATGCAAACATTCCCAATTTACACTTCCTGAGCCAAGATGCAAATTGAAATGCTGCAGTCATTCAAAATTCACACTTTACTGATTCTTGTGGCAAAGTTCTTCAGACAAAACAGTATAGGAAATGCCTATATTAGGGCACAGAGTAAACAAGAAATGCCTATATTATTGGCAATATGCTCTCAGATGTATATTTCTCCTAATATATGTGTTATGATATGCTATTTTCAATTATATATGTATTTTAGGAAGCCATTTCCCCTGATTTAATACATTTTAATACATTATTTCTCAGCAGATGTGAAAAAAGGTAAACCACTCGATAGATAGATGCTAGATAGATAGATAGATAGATAGATAGATAGATAGATAGATATAGATTTGTAGATATCTGAAGGTAGCCCTGTTTCAGGAAGCTTTTAATGTGGTAGTTTTGTGCTTTTTTATTTTTCTTTATTTATATTTTTGTTGGAAGCTGCCCAGAATGACTGCTGCAACCCAGTTAGATGGAGTATAAGAAATAAATTATCATTATCATTACTACTATTATTATGCCATAAAATATGTTAGTGTTTAAGAGGCCATGAGACTCTGTTTGCTTACCCAGGCATCGTTGTAAATATCACTAGTTCCCCTTCATTTGTATTTGCTAGTTTCTATGTGGGTGGAAGAGCAAATTGATTTTATCCCACACACCAAAGTGAGAAAACACCTGCCTATAAATCAAGATCATAGGTTTTTAGTGTAGTAAAACCATATATTGGGCACTGAAGGGCTGAAGTTACAGTATTAGATGTGGACTGCTGTGTGGTGCTATTGCAGACTTGCCACTGATGTCCTCATAAGTCAAATAAAAAGAGCCATGGAAACAATCTAGCCTTATTTTTAAAAACTGCAATCATAAGACACCTACTTAATGTATAGTACTTCAACCTAACTACCCCATGAACCTATTTTACAGTGTAATACTGTACACATCTGCTCAGAAGTAAGACCTTTTCAATGGGATTTATTCCCAGATCAGTGTGAATACGAGATCAGGTTACCAAATCTGATGGATTGATCCAAATTAGTTGTGTATATATGAAAATGTCATTCCTTGCATGTTCCCTCTGCCTTGACTTCTGCACATACAACACTGAAGTTCAAGGCAAAACCTCCTTGCATGGCACTATCAGTATTGCTTTGATTCCTGTTTTGTGGTGTACACACAATTATACCATGCATATGTGGCTAATAATAATAATAATAATAATAATTTTATTATTTATACTCTACCCATCTGACTGGGTTTCCCCAACCACTCTGGGTGGCTTACAACACATTAAAAAATGTAAAATATCAGACATTAAATTTTTCCCGATACAGGACTGCTTTCAGCTTATATTCCATTTCATGGATTCTGCAATATCCTAGTGAATACAGCAAGATCTGAAACACTGAGCTCTACTATCATGCAGACCATCATGCTTCTTGTATTGTTATAGCTTTAGAAGCTGTATTTTACCTTTCATCTCAGCTGGAAGTCTTCAGACCAAATTATTCACCGCTCACTCTTTATGCAGGCACAGAACTGGGTGATAAATTCTGAATGAAGAACTGGCAGTAATTATGGAATACCCTACTAAAGAGGGGCCACACTGCCGCTTTCCCCTCCCTTGTGAATGGATCAATGGCAGCCACAGAGGTTCTTCAAAGATTGTAGAGATGTTGCTTTTATGAAAAGGGCTTTGAGTGACAGATTCAAAAAAACATCAAGTCTCTATGGAAAGAACTTTTTTTTTTTTCTTATTCAGCCTCATGTTCCATTAGATCACCTGTATCTTCCTCTGATACTTCTCTAGTCTACCATGAAGCCCTTTCACTGGACTCTCTGCAGCAGGATATTCCAGAATACAGTGGTACCTCGGGTTACATACGCTTCAGGTTACATACGCTTCAGGTTACATACGCTTCAGGTTACAGACTCCGCTAACCCAGAAATAGTACCTCGGGTTAAGAACTTTGCTTCAGGATGAGAACAGAAATCGTGCTCCAGCGGTGCGGCGGCAGCAGGAGGCCCCATTAGCTAAAGTGGTGCTTCAGGTTAAGAACAGTTTCAGGTTAAGAACAGACCTCCGGAACGAATTAAGTACTTAACCCAAGGTACCACTGTACAACAGTCTTGTAGAACATGATGCCTCTGATCCCATTACAGTTCCATAGAATATGGTCATTGGTTGCCAGACACCACTGCATCAAGAAGCCCTGGAGTAGATGAAAGCCATGCTCCATGCCACTTCTCTTATTGGACCACACTGCAATGCAGTTGAGTCTGAAAATAGAGCCTATTTTCTTTCTGGATCCAATATATTTTAAGGATTGGGAAGCCAATTGTAATTTGGATGCCCATACATTCTGTGCGAAACAAAGAGGAAGGGGGGTGGACATGGAGATTGTACAATTCTAGGAATCATACATCCACTTTCATAACCTTTGTTATGTTAAGATACAGTGTGAATGATTGAAGCCTTGGGCATGCCTACACACAAACATCCATTACATGCAATCTAAAAGCTGTAATGCATCAAGAAGGGCATAGAAGAAGCATGAAAGAAGAACCTTTTGTTACCCATTTTTAAGGTCTCTGGAGAATACACATTCTCAATGGCTCATATCAACCTTACCCCTTGATGAGATCCTAGACCTGTCATTAGTGAACTGTGATCCTGGTTTCCCCAGCATCTAATCAATCTGAAAGTAGACAGTGTTAATTACTGTTGGCTCCATAGTCTATGAGTTGACCTATAATTAAGATGGGACAGCTCAGAGCATCCATGAGCAAACTAGTTTCTCACCACTTGGAGAATGGTGGCTGGTTGTCATTTCCTTCCCCAAATAAACTTTTCAGCTCATTGAGAAACGCTTTGTGGTGCCTGCAGGTTCCCAACTACCAACTTTATAACTTGCTCAGCTTTGGCTTAGGTTTCCCTTGCAGCTCTGATTGTTTGCCACATCACAAGTGCTTGGAGCAGAGGTGGGAAATATGTGGACCTCCAGATCTTGGTGGACTCCAACTCCCACCCATTGCTTACCATTGGCTGTGCCGGCTGGAGCTGATGTAAGTTGGAGCCCAGCAACATATGAAAGGCCACAGTTTAGCCACCTCTGGCTTAGAGGTTTCCGTGGTTTTTTCCCTCAATGATACCAGAACCCAGAGGGGAGGGACTTCTGCAGGATAACTTAGAAACAGCATGTAACCACTCCATGCTAACATGACTATTATTATTATTATTATTATTATTATTATTATTATTATGTCCACCCTTCACCCCAAGGTCCCAGGGCAGACTACAAAAATTAAAGTTCAATATATAACTTAAAATACAAATAATTTTGCATACAAACCCAGTGGCATTGCATGGGGGAGGGCAGGAGGTGGTGGCCCCGGATGCAAAATTCTGAGAGGTGCCCACATGACAGGCTCCCTCATCGAGGCCATGTGACTGAGTTCCTGCCAGATTCCAGAGCCACAGGGAGACACTTGCTTTGCCCCGGGCACCAGCAACTACACTATGCCACTGGACAAGCAGAAAACCTTTCCAGACGCATACTTTCAAGGGAGAAGCAGAAGTGTGGACAAACCCATTAACAGCAGTGCAAGCATCCCTAAAGTATCTGGAGCCATTGCATCCCACAGTATCTCTCTGAGGCCCTTCCTCAGACTGAGGCATTGTGGGTGAGGTAGCCCCAAGGACAGCAAATACTGTTTAAAGTCTTCTTCTAGGAAGCCTAAAACAATATTTGCCGCAACAACAGATAATCCTGTTTAAGGCTCCACAGTAGTAAACCTTGCCCATGATGACTCACTCTGAAGAAGGACCTTTCTTCAGAGCCTAGGCCTCAAGAAAGACTTAGGGAACACTTTAGGAGTATTGCCACCATTTTGGAACAGTGGCAAAGTGGTGGTGATGCTCACAGAGGCCCACTGAACAACAGGCAAGTGGCAGGCTGGTAGGCAGGCAGATGGAGGCATTGCTGGATGGGCTAGGGGGCACCTCTCCCAGTCCTCTACCTGAGATCATGGGCTTGCCTTGCCTACTGAAAAGACCATCCCTTACCAACGCCTTACCTGTGCTATGGCTTCCTGTGGGAGCCATAGGACTCTAAAAATCTAGACAACTAATGTGGTTACACATTCTTATTAATACACAGGAGGCATTTATTGAAAGGGGGGGTGGATACCCTGTTTGAATTCAGAATTTCCAGTGTTATGATGGAAATGACGTCTGAACTGTAGCCACGTTGTCTTGGGGAATTTGTTGAATTGTTTTTTAAAAAAACTGAAATCTTGTCTCAAGAATGTGGCTTGAATTGGTAAAAAAAGCCCATTAGTGGGAAAATTGAGGTCATGAATGAAAAGAATCCAAAAGGAAACTCTCCAACTACAGTCCTGACCTTTGAATTTCCCAGTAAATTGGTCAATAAGCCACTGTGTGCAGACAGTTTACCTAAACCAGGACAGTGTCTCCTTTGCAGAATGTCTAAAAATGTTTTACATATTTCATCTCCATTAACTTTACAGCAACTCCATGAGGTTGGAGTTGCTGTAAAATATTGCTTGTGGAGTTTCTGTAAAGTTCCCATGTTACGTATTGGGCAGTGCAGAGCTGGGGCTAGAAGATAGTGGCTGGATTGAGGCTCTGTATGGTTGAGCTGGAAAGGATGCGGGTGGCACTGTGGGTTAAACCACAGAGCCTACGACTTGCCGATCAGAAGGTCGGTGGTTTGAATTCCCGCGACGGGGTGAGCTCCCGCTGCTCGGTCCCTGCTCCTGCCAACCTAGCAGTTTGAAAGCACATCAAAGTGCAAGTAGATCATAGAATCATAGAATCATGGAGTTGGAATAGACCACAAGGGCCATTGAGTCCAACCCCCTGCCAAGCAGGAAACACCATCAGAGCACTCCTGACATATGATTGTCAAGCCTCTGCTTAAAGACCGCCAAAGTAGGAGACTCCACCACACTCCTTGGCAGCAAATTCCACTGTCAAACAGCTCTTACTGTCAGGAAGTTCTTCCTAATGTTTAGGTGGAATCTTCTTTCTTGTAGTTTGGATCCATTGCTCCGTGTCCGCTTCTCTGGAGCAGCAGAAAACAACCTTTCTCCCTCCTCTATATGACATCCTTTTATATATTTGAACATGGCTATCATATCACCCCTTAACCTCCTCTTCTCCAGGCTAAACATGCCCAGCTCCCTTAGCCGTTCCTCATAAGGCATCGTTTCCAGGCCTTTGACCATTTTGGTTGCCCTCCTCTGGACACGTTCCAGTTTGTCAGTGTCCTTCTTGAACTGTGGTGCCCAGAACTGGACACAGTACTCCAGGTGAGGTCTGACCAGAGCAGAATACAGTGGCACTATTACTTCCCTTGATCTAGATGCTATACTCCTATTGATGCAGCCCAGAATTGCATTGGCTTTTTTAGCTGCCGCGTCACACTGTTGGCTCATGTCAAGTTTGTGGTCAACCAAGACTCCTAGATGAGATAAATAGGTAGCGCTCCGGTGGGAAGGTAAATGGTGTTTCGTGCGCTGCTCTGGTTCTCCAGAAGCGGCTTAGTCATGCTAACCACATGACTGTATATTTTATTTATTAAGTTTTATTTTGAATGTATTGTTTTTGGTACTTTGTTGTCTGCTTTGGGAGGAGGGATGATGATGATGATGTCTACAGTTTCATTTAAGCAGCTTCATGATGGTCTGCAGAGTAGACCTCTGCAGAAACTGACTTTCACCATTTATTCAGTGAGCTCAAGTGATTCGAATGTATTTGGAAAAGGACACTTTCTGCCAGTGTCAATATGAGGAGAGTTTCTGTATTTCAAAGACGACGGAGAGAAGCAGAACTGGCAGGAAGGAGTCTGCACGGATGAAAACATTTAGACAAGCCAGCCAGGAAACATGAGGCCTGTTATCCACAGTCCTGCATGGAACTGTCTGCAGAGTCTGAAGCTAATTAGTCTTGCTTTTCTTCTTCCTCCTGAAATCCTCCAGATCTGATGCTGTTTGTTCTGGTCGATTCTTGGTTGCATCCAATATGTCTGTCTAGGCATGTTCATAGTTTATTGTTTATATATCATACACAGATAAACAGGAATCTTGTTGCAGAAATGATGAGACGTTCCTCATTTCCCAAAGGAAATAGGTCCCTCTGAGCATCCACAAAAAATAATTTACGTAACTGTATGCAAAGATATACATGTATGTATGCACATAGCCTGACATTCATTTCCTAGCATAGTCTCAAGGAATGTTTGGCTATTTGGTATCTCTATGTGAGGAATTTCATTGTGGCTTGCATTTCCCCCTTTCCTCGAAAGGAGATGCCTAGTCTTTGCCACAGCTAGAACCTATAACTTGGAAGCACACTTCTGGAAAGAGAAAGAATGGTGTTAATGTGTCTTTGGCACAATACCAAGTTTGGGATTTGAACTTGCACTTCCTCTAGCATTGGGATGGGAAAATCTTTGGCCTTCTAGATGTTGTTAGGCTGTAGTTCTCATCACCCCCAACCATTGGCCATCCTGACTGGGAATGATGTAATTTGGAGTCCAACAACATACAGAGGGCCACAGGTTTCCCATCTCTGCTCTAGCAAGTTTATGTGTCCTCTGAGAACCAGTGCAACTGTTTGTGCTGCCTGTAAGAACAAGGGCTTGCCAACCATGGGCTTGCAAAGTTCTCATTGAAATGTATTTATAGGCTCAAGCTCTAATGTTTCCAAGCAATAGGTGGGGTAGGTTTAGTCAGCAGGGCTAAGGGACATTTATCTTTTCAAGGCTGCTGGTTTCTAACTCAGAAATACATTCTGTAAATCCTCCTTTGAAGTAAAAGACAGAGAAGCCCAATCTTCTCCCACCTCTCTCTCTCTTTCTTTCTTTCTTTCTTTCTTTCTTTCTTTCCCCTGATCCTTTTGTCCGCCTCCCTCCTTTTCCTGCACTAAGATGGACTTCAGGCATGCCACTCAGTTGGGAGAGTGGTGGATGAGTAGGGAATGAGAGAGAAACATACAAGAAAAATCATGGCTGCTTCATCCTTCCCTTTGTTGGAGGATGTGAAGATAAAAAACAAATGTCCAGGTTGCAACTTGGCATCTGTATATCTTTCCTATTTGAAACACCTCTCCAAAAATGCTGAAGTGGGATAGTAGCGGTGTTGATCATGAGTCAACCTTTGATCAAGGCTTGGCTGAATGTCTTCCCATTGGGCTAGGTAAAAAGCCCAGTGTGTCTTCATTTCTCAAAGCTGACATTTACGTGCTCAATTTCCTGTAACTTAGTTGGCTACAATGCCAGTAAATAAGAAAACGAAGGCAGGGACTTAGTGGCTGAGCTTGCAAGTCAGAAACCAGGAGATCAAGAGGCAGGCTAGACTGGCACAGAAGTCAAAGAGGAAGATTGTTAAGCTTTCCTACTTTTGTATAGGAATAATCTGTCTGTTCACATCTAAAAGTGGAGCTGGTACACTTGAAAATAGTTGCCACATTTGGGGGGTGATTTAAAATGTCCCTGTGACAGCTTCCTTAAATGTTGAAGAATAAAAGGTTCTGAACTGAAGGTTCCAAAACTCTATATATGGCGACAAACTAAGCAGCCACCGTGGGGAGCAATTCAAAGCAACTGTTTTATGCATACAGAGCTAAAACTGCCCATTTTCTAGCATTGAAGGCAAGCTTGAAACAAACTAAATTAACCAGGATGCAATGTAAAAGATTCAGATTGGGTTGAAATTGCTGGACAGCACCTTTGAGTAATACAGGTTTCATGAGGAAGCTTTATTTGGTTTCTGCCTGATTGACTCTTCAGCAGCCCAGTTCTATATGGATTTTACCACTAAGGTGACTGAATAAAATATCTCATTATGATGGCCCCCATTGATCTAATTTATTTTCTTTGCTTTGAACATAATTGTCTGGGGTCCAAATTGTATATGATGGCAACAGGTTTGCCCCAACCATGTCTACCATTACTTATTGTTGAACAAAAAGCTTAACGGGGGGGGGGGACTCCTGTAAGATGTGGTTCATCCAGTTCCATCTAGTTCTAATAACTTTTACTAATTAGGTACAATGTTTCAGCACTTCCTAAGCCCCTCAGTTCAGAAATATGTCCATCTCTGATGGCCTGCAGAGTTTACAGGTCAGATACAGCACAACTGGCTACTTGCACTAACCACAGTAATGTTACAGGGCAATAGTGATGCACATTCATTCCAGCTCATTTCCTGCACGGCAGTGCCCAACTCGGCTCATGCTCCAAGGCTCATGCTCCAAGAAGGTTAAGCAAATAACTTCTTGCTATTTATTTGCAGCTTATTTAGAAATCTCTTGACTTGTTTTGGCTAGTTACTCTCCAACACCAATGGGCTATAATATTATAATAACCCGAACGCAACTCCATCTCTTTCAATGAATGCCCACGTCATACACCCCATACATTTATATCAAATGTGGTGGACATTGTAGATCAGCCTTTCTCAACCTGTGGGTCCCCAGGCCAGAGCTCAGGGATGATGGGAGTTGTAGTCCAACAACATCTGGGGACCCACAGGTTGAGAACTGCTGTATGTAGAGCAATGGCTTAACCAAAAATTAATAAAATCTAACCCACCCAGAACACTTTCTGCATTGACACATCTGCCAAGACACTCCTGTAGCTCCCAAAGGCCCTGCAAGCCTGATATACTGCAGAACACGTGAGCAGTCATTCTAGGGTGCACGGCCAATTTATACAGATCATTATGTCTTGCACCCAGTGCCCTGCATGAGCTGAGAGTATGACCCAAAACACACCCAGCCAGAGGAGGCTGGTGCCCATTGGAACTGGTAGGGCACAATAAGTGGAGGCAGAGGCAATGACGGGCAAAATCAACTCATTCTGGTTTTGTCCATATCGCCCCCCCCCTGCTGAATTTAACAGGGGAAACTCTGACACTAAAGTGGAAGGGGGTGAGAGGAAGTGCCACCCACTGGACTTCAGGCAGGCAGGCAGGGTCTGGCTGAGGGTAGACTGAGGTTGGTGGAGCAGTGCTCCATTAGCCTCCACTGCACCCCAACTCTCCTGCAGTTGCAAATTGCAGAGGAAGAGTGGTAGTGTCTGACAAGCTGCCTTTAGTAGGAGCTTAAATCGCCATTATTGAACTTCTCTTTGGAGAACCCCTAGTATGCTTCCAAAGAACCCCCAAAACAGTCTGGAAACCACTAAGTGAAATGATAGGAGGAAGCCACCAACATGTCTGTTCTAAAGTTTCATGGATTTTGAAGAGTCTGGGAAAACAGTATTAGTTTTACAAGAGCTATGTGGATCAAGACTTCTTAATTCTCAGAGCATTTCAAAGGGATTTGGGTGGTCAGACTCTTTGAAGAAAGCCTTAGAGCAAAGAGCACAGATAGACTGGGATTCATTGGTATTTAGACCTTTCTATTTTCAGGATCAAAGATTTTGTTTTTTAGAGTGCCAACAGTTTTGTCTTGGAGCTTTAAAAATATTTCATATATTATTATGCGTGCGGAAGGCAATAGCCTTGGACTGTGAACTCCACTGCTTATCCTGGGCAAGCTGGAGAGAAATGGAACGGAATTTGGGAGAGGCCTGGACGGATGGAGCCTGCGGTGCAGATAAACAATAACACCAGATTTCTCTCAAGCAAAAGTTCTCAAACCTTGACATTCCAAGGCTCCCAAAATAATACCAATAACAACAATAAAGGCAAAAACAATGAAGAAGCATCTAAGGGTTGTGAGCTCAAGACAATGACCTTCTTCTTCAGCCTTTGTCAGATTCCTGCTCACGGCAAAAGGGTCATTTCATTGGATTCGCCATGGATACAAGTTGCCAGTTGTGGAAGCCATCCCAAGTTGGTTTGGGTAACACATGAGGTGGGGTGAAGCAGTTGCCTCAGGTGGTGGAACGGCAAGAGGTGCTGCCCCCACAAGTGTGTGTCCTAACCACCTCAGGGAGAGGGAGGCATTCCAGATATGCTTGCAGAGTTTGCCTCCCCCCTGTTGGTGAGGCTTTGCAAGGTGAGGCTTTCCTTGAGGGGAAGCCCTTGCAGAGCCTCATGTGCACCCCTCCATATCACAGGGGCTGCAGCGGGACATTTTGCCTTAGGCCCCAAAGCATCTTGGGCCACCCCTGAGTGAGTATTTAATCTATCGGCCAGTCAGTTAGTATTAAGAAGGTATACTATCTGCAACCTGATTAGCTTTGTCACCTAGTGACTGGCAAAGAGAAGCAACCGGTCTTTTTCCTGTCCGCTCCCAGCTGCTTCGTCATTGCCTCATCTGCATTGTCCCATCTTTTTATCTATCCAGTTATTTTTGGAGTTTATTTGGGTATGGTCCCCTGCTGTTTTGGGATCCTCAAAGCAGGACCAGCAACCACAGAGCAAGAATGGAAGGTGAAGGGTATCAAAAGGACCTGAATGTTTGGGGCACCCAGGGCTGCGTTAGGAAGTGTAAGGGGGAAAGAATGGTCATTAGGTGGGTTGGGCAGTTGGCTGAACTGATTGCTGCACACCCCTCCCCGATACAACTGGTGGAATAAAAGAGCTAAAACTTCACTAACCTGAGACTTCCATCTACAGGAGGAGCTGAAAATGAGGCATGTTGCTAATATCACTGATGGGAAGGAGCGGAGAATTTTGTAGAATTCTTTGCTGGTTTATTTGGGAGTAGGATTTGGGTCTGGTCTGGTGTGACCTGGCAACTGATCTCACTTGGTGAGTTGCTGAATGCTAGTGGCTAAGTGCCACCTTGGCAGCTGAACATCAAAGACAGCACAGACCCCCTGCCAGTGCGCCATGGGTAAGCAGTTCTTCCACCCATCCAAAGAGAAGATTTTATTTCAGGGGGAGGGTGTTAAAGGCCCTGGAAGTTACGTTCATGCTGGTTTATATTATCCATTTATGTGGCTAATAATTTTCAGCTCCACATTTTTAAGAGTTGGGGGCCTTTCTTGCATTACCCCCATGTGCTGAGCAACAATTCCTTTTATCTACAGGAAACTACTTTATCTGATCTGCTTTTTCTATTAATGTTTAATCATTTTTAATTATTCCTCCCTAGGTTTTTAGCTGTTCTTATTTTATTTGTTGGCTGCCTTGAGTCCCAGTCAGGGAAAAGGGCAGGGAATGAATGAATGAATGAACAAGCAAACTTAGAAATTATTATCCAGACATTGTTTTCTCTTTTTCCTCACACTACTCCAGAACAAGAATCAAGTCTTTTGCATTTGGCAAGTGGAGAAGAACTGCCTTCCAAACACTCCACAATATTGGGGTGTACCTGTGCCAAATTACTATAATTACTCTACATGGTGTTAATGGCAGAAAGATTACATACCCATATACATGCACATGTCTTCAGATACAGTGACAGATGAAGTTAGTTCACTTTTTGATATTCAATGAGAATTCAAAGAGCACATACTAATCTAACTTCTTGTTGTGATGAGGAGGACCATGTATGCCCTAAGAGAGGAAAGGTAGGATATAAATTTAATTTAATTTAATTTAACTTCATAAGTAATAGAAATATTTGCAGGAGCACAAAAACAATTACTGGGGCACTGATGATGAATTATAAGAAGTAACCCACAGAGAGAGAATTACTTAAAAATAAAGGAATGGGTTGTTTGAGCATCCTCAGCAGAGACAGTATAAATATAGTTCAGCTGATATTGGTCAGTCCCACCTCCACAGGGTGCAAAGAGATCAAAGGAGACACCCATTCTGAAAGAGAGAGAGACTGTGCACTAAAATTCCTCAAGGGGAGATCTCCAGAAGAGAATAAAGCACTTTAAAATCCTTCCAACCCTGCCAACATCTACTGAAGGAAGAAAACACAGCACCAAGGATTGAGCAGACCAGAGAAGCAAGTCAATCAGCCATCCACCTCTTTGATCGGTCCAAAGGTACAACTAAAGAGAGAGTTGTGTGTAGTTGGAGGTGAGCTGAATGTCCAGTGGGAGGCAAGTCTCACACTTTTAAAATCCTGGCTTTAGAAAGCATAATGACAGATGAGGACATTTAGCACTAAGAAATGGGTTGTTTTTGTTTTACCTTACTGTGCTGGTTAATATAGCAGTTGAGTTTGTTAAGCATTTACCTTAGACATTAGTGTATTGGAATGTTTATAACAAGGCTGCAAGTTTTAATCTATGGAAAGAATGCTATCAGGTTGTGTGTCAGCAAAAAAAGATGGCAATTTCTTCCAGCTTCTGTATAGGTTGCTAGTAAAAGATGCTTGCTGAGTGGACTTGGATGGCCAGTTTTTGCAATCCAGAGCGAAACTGCTTTACCATTTGAAATGTGGCTAGTAAAAGAGACAAGACTTCATTTTTGCAGCTGCAAAGGCATGCTATTGCTTTTGGGGAACTGGTGCTGCTTTAAAGATTAGCCAGGTCTTAAGCACCAGCTGCTTGCAACTCCCTCACCGTGCTCAGCTGAGATGTTTGTAGATAAACAGAAATGCCATTAAGGCTATGTACACATCAGCAGCTTGAAACGCATTAACATTTCAAGTCACATTCTTAAGTTACTTGTACAGACCCATGAAGAGGTAGATGTCTTCATTTGATACTCATTACATGATTTGTTTCCCCTGCACCACACTCCAATTCACTGAAGTGGTCGTCTGCATGTGTGCAATGGTTGCCTGAGGTATACACATCTCTGCTTAACTGGCTTCCATTTTCAAATTGGATTGAACCTGATTTGAGGGAAAGCCCATCAAACAGGAGTAGTTCTCAAGGAGCCACAGAATACTCATGGATTGTGGCTAATGTTATATCGACTCAGCTTCAAATACCAGCAGTGAGAGTATGCTGGAGTAAGCCGTAATGTGTACACAGCATAAGGGCTTATTCATAAGGGCTTATTCACTTATTATTATTATTATTATTATTATTATTATTATTATTATTATTTGCTTCAGAGCTTTCTCAATGAAAACCCACTCTTTAAATCTGAATTGGAGCAAACAACAAGCCTCAGAAAACCTGAATTGCTGTTTGTTGCGCTTCAGCTTTAAATAGTGGGGGGGGGGGTGTGGGGAAAGCTCTGGAGCAACAACAAAAGTGAGCTTAGACATGGAGCTTCAAAGTGCAAACCTGTGCCTGGAAAGAGGAGGACAAAATGTAAGTGTGGATAAGCCCTATGGCTCTTCTCGGAAGGGAACAGCCATCTAAAAGGCTGCTACTCAAACTTCCTTACCACTTGAGGAAAGATGGAGAGCAAAACACTGTTAATCAGTACAATTGAGTTACAGGTTAAAATACACTTACGTCCCAATTAATTACTGGAGCTTATGTAAGGTGCCCTGGGCCTTGGGGTTCCAGTATGCAGACCACAAAAATGCCCCAGCTCCATCCTATCTGGGCCAACTCTGGTGAATAAAAGGGAGAAGCTGATTTTCCTTTCTGTTCCTTAAATGTATCTACTGTAAATTAGCAGGTATTTGGACGTGGGAAATATTTTACACATACGTGAAATGGCCCTCCTCCTTCAGAAACATAATTTATGGGGAAATATATAATATTTACATTTATATTGGTGTTATCAGGTTACATTAAAGTAGAAAGGTAGTTGGTTACGTTCACACACTGATGAGGTGTTGTGATGAATAAACAAAGTTAATGCAAACCCGTTCTTTGGGTGGATCACAACGTCACAAAATAGAAGCAAGCTTTTGATTCTCCAGAAGCCTTCAAGCCAGATGTTACAAAAAGCAGTAACAAACAAAACAAATTGACCTGGTGTTAGAGCTATAAGATCTGAATTTAGATGGGAATTACAGACGAGAGTGGCACACTTGCCATGCAAGCTACACTTTCTGAAATTCCTTCTTTTGCACAGCTCTTAAAAGTGCTGGAACCCTGATTTCTTTTGCATCTGGCCTCCGTGGTGCATTGTGGGCAGGTGGCAACATAGAGCACTCTGAAGGATGCTCATGTGATTCTTTGACAGCATGACTAGCATTATTAGGCCCAGTAACACTGCTGCCAACTAGGATGAAAGGCAGATCTGGCATTGTGTTATATTCAGGGCTTGGTTCTTAGATGTTATTTGTCTGTTGGGTGGTTTACTGCTCTGGCTGATTCAATATGCTGTCTGAAAGCAAAGACCACTTTTTCTGCTACAACAAAGAGCTATTTTTTTTCTGGGTTAACTAAAGAATTTGCTACAGAACATTTGAATAGAGACCGGTCTGGAGTAGCGATAGCCAGTGTGGCAAAGAGTTGGGAGAATCTAAGGTCAGGAATAGTGTTGTGTATGTCATGGGGAGATCACGTGAAACTGATGGGTCTTGGGACATTGCAACCTGTAGCTGTAGGCATTTTCTTGAGAAATGTTAATACTGAAATGCCAGATTCTGCTGCATATTTTCCCAAAAAAACATTGCCACTTGCAGAACTACAGGTTTCTGTAGCTTTAGCCTCTATTTGCATGGATGAAAAGAGACTTCATTTCTAAACAGCACAATTTATTTTCACATTTTCGGCTCCATCCCCAAATCTAGATATATATTTTTTCATTCCAACTTCTTTGCATCTTCTTGATGGGAAATACAGGCAGCAATAGCAAGAGTCTGTTAAAAACAACAACCAGGGTTCCACTAACTTGTTAAACAGAAAGAGAGACTAGAAGTGCCAAACCCTGTGCGAGGAAAAAGGAGAGAGAGAGAGAGAGAGAGAGAGAGAGAGAGAGATGTAGTTATTTATAACGCCAAGCAACTTTAAGGTCTTTTCACTCTGCTTTGCAAACTGCCTGCTGCTTGGAGGTCACTCCAAAAAACATCACAGCAGAGCCCATGGTCTTCCAGCACAATATTTGATCAGGAATCTGGGCGGGTACCAACCTTGGCAAGTTGAAACTTGCACCTACATGCTCCATAATACACAAGAGGATCACACAGGCAAACTCTGAAGCTGTGGGAAAAGGTGTCTCTGAATCTAGGTGAGTTGATTTCTGAATTGCATATTTTGTGAGAGGATGTTTCCGCAATCCCTGGTACAAATGGGCCAAATGCAATTGCAGCATTGTGCTAACTTAGGAGGTCAGCTCATGCAAGAGGATGAGTAGCAAGGGTACAGACCTGTTTTGATTATTGGGGAAGGGAACATTTTGACCTCATTAATCATGACCTCTTCCTCCATAATTTGTGAAATTCTTGGCAGTGGGAGGCAAGATGAGACACACACACACACCATCTTGCCAGATCCTTTTGCCTCCCTCCAGTTTATGCCCGGGACACTGTGTACCTGGCTGCATCATTTGCATCAAAGTGTAGCGCATATTGGTGAAAATGAAACCAGGGGGAGGAAATAAGAATTGTTAACTCTGAATTATGACTAGTATGTGAAGATTATCACTGAGACATCAACTCTGCAATGTTCTACCTAAGGGATCAGAATCTCAGTTCGGAGGATTGAAAAAAAATTAAATGTGTTCCTTTAGTTTAATGACTATTATGAGTCTTCCTTAGCCAGTGTGGTTGTGGAAGGACACCTAGAAAGTGTGCAGCCGATGGAAATGAATTTCCCAGAAATGTGGCTCTTAAGCAGAACCATCAGGCAAGAGCTAACCTCTAGGAGCACCCTGGTGGAACAGAGACCTTTCCAGAGCTGCTTATAAAGATGGGCATTCAATAGTGGAGTGGTAGACAGTTGATTTTTTGATGGAGAGAGATGTGGAATGTGTCCGTTTTCCAAGCAAGGCGAGGAATGTTTTATTTTTTCAGGCAAAGTGACACTGGGTGGTATGAGTGGTGCTTTCTGAAGAGCTGCCTGCATGCCAAGCTTCTCCAGTGTACAGAATCTAAACGCTCTTTGTAATTTTCCAAATACAGTTGCAGGTGCTCACGTACATGCAAATAAAAGGAAGGTCTTTCCATTCAGTGTTTGCCTGAGTGTGTGTGTGTATAGCAAATAGATAGCCGGTATTCAGAAACTGACTGGGATTCTTCCAAGTAGTACTTCTTTTGTAGGGATATTTTTCACCCTCTCAGAACTCAAGGAGTAATATATATTTTTGTTGCTTGGAAAATGCCCACCCCTCCCTCCTAGCAAGTTCATCTATGTGAGTGGCGTGTGGAAAGTGGTTGCATAAATATTGTAGGCATTGATTGACAAGTGGCCCTTTTCACTGCCATTTTATGGCTCTCTATCTCTGTGTGTGTGTGTGTGTGTGTGATTTTCTCCTTCTTCATTGTAAACATTTTATTTTTATTCTTCCATTTCTCTTTTAAAGATCAAATCAGGTATGGACCTTCTCTTTATTGGGGGTGGGAATCCTCACAGGGCACAATTGATTAAGCAGAAAGGGGAGAGCTGTAGGGGAAGGGATGAGGAGGGCTTGCAGAAACATCCCATTCCCCATAATAACCTGGTGTGATGCCAGCACATAGGAGGAGGAGGAAAACAGGGTTATGTCCCATTGGAAAACTCTCAGGGTCTGAATGCTTTGCGCACATGAAGAACCTTGTACCCTTCACTGCTTTACTGTGATTCTTTTGAACTTCTTTAGAGGCTTAGTGCTCCCTAATGTACTGCTCATGCATAGAGTATTAGAACTTAAACTGGTTGAAGCTTACAATTTCCTACAGCTGTTGAATGGGAATCAAAGTATTATTAGTATGCTATTATGGCAAATCTTACTGTCTAATAATAACCTTAATAATGATGATGGTGATGATGTAGTGTACAGAACTGGGAAACCTTTCTTATAAGTTTTTACATACTTGAGCAAATTATTCAAAAGATCTATCCGTTGGAAGCCTAAAATATGTTATAGCATATATAACTGTACAGAGGCTGATTTTGGTTATATAGCACTAAGATAATAATTTATTTGTAACTGTATTTTAAAGAAAACCAATTTTCAATATATAAAGAATTCTGTGGACTTATACAGTGGGACTTGTGTCATTAGGACTGAAAAGCTCCCTTAGGCTTTTCATTTGAAGATGCCCTTATAGCTCTGCCACCGGGGCTTCCATCCTTGTTTCTTGCAGTGGGAGTGCTACGCCAGGGAGCCAGCACACCGGCTGAGGAATGGATCATAGAAGCCAGTAGACTATAGCTTCTTTGTCTCCTGTGCCAGGATTTTAAAGCAAGAAGCTACAAACACACGTCAGTAGCAGGCCACAGGATTGTACATCAAAATAAGCATGGAAATAAGCAGGATTGTACACTATAGAAGCATGGAAACCATTCTGTGAGGTTCTATGGACAATCGCTGGACTCTGCAGAGTTAGCAACATGAAACTTAAAGTGGCTGCTGTTTCAGACATTGTAATCCAAATGCTAGAAGTAGTATATGGGCTTGAAGGCTCAGTCACGTCACAAATGTGTCTCTTCTACTTTTAAGTGAACCCCCCAAACATTTCACTGCAAGGTCCACATTCTGAATTCTGTTTCTGCTGGGCTAGTCATCTGTTCTATGGCCTTGGGCAAGTCCTTCAGTCATTGTCTTGCTCACCTGGGTCCACTGGAAATTAGTCTCCCTTCTATGGTGTCAGAGGCAGCTTCCACACCCAGCAGAATGAAATGGTGACGCTTTCTTGGGCTGCATCATTTCAGGGCGGGGTTGAATGCTCCCCCATGAAGGGAGGAAAACTTCCTGGTAGGTATAAAGCCAGCACCTAAAACTTTTGAGCCTTTGCTGTGAGTAGGGGAAGGAGGAACATGTAAGCATGCAATTCTGCCTGTTAAATAGCTGTGTATTATATACATATATACCTGTAGCCTGACCTAAAAAGCTTTACTGCTTGATTATCTTGATTGCATAAACTGGCCCTGTGCAGAAATCAATGGAAATCAATCATGCTTAATGCATGTGTGAAGCCTCAGCCCCCTTAACATACATTTGTGACTGCTATTTAATTTGTGTATCCCTGAGTTAACATTTTCTGTGGTTGATTTTTCCCTCTTCTTTGTTGCACCTTTTTCTTTAGGTTGGTCCAAAGCTTGTGGCAATAATGCACTGGGCTTCTGTTCTGATTATAGTTGGCCTCTGCCGAGTGTCCTTGAGCCAGTACGACGATCAGTATGAGGACATGGCCTGGCTACAGCACTATTTACGCAGCCAATCCTCTTCTTACAGCTATTCTCCATATTATGAAGATGAGGTTCCCCCATATTCTTCTTACTCTTATGTGCCAGCTGGGTCCTCTGTTGGGGAGCCTGTCCCTGAACCACCTGTTTCCAGGGAATGTCCCCAAGAATGCGAATGCCCACCCAACTTCTCTTCTGCTATGTATTGTGACTCTCGCAACCTCAGATATCTTCCTTTTGTGCCTTCCCGGATGAAATACGCCTACTTCCAGAACAACCAAATTGGGGCTATCCAAGAGGGAGCCTTTGACAATGCTACCAACCTAGAGTGGCTTGCGTTGCACGGCAATCAAATAACCAGTGAGAAAATGGGAAAGAAGGTCTTTGCCAAGCTCAAGAACCTAGAGAGGCTATACCTTGACCACAACAACTTGACCAAGATGCCTACCCCTTTACCACGGTCACTGCGAGAGCTTCATCTGGCTTATAATCAAATCTCCAAGGTGCCATCCAATGCTCTTGAAGGCCTAGAGAACCTCACCGCCCTCTATCTCAGCCACAACCAGATCCATGAAATTGGTTCAAACCTCAAGGGGTTGAAGTCTTTGATTCTTGCAGACCTGAGCTATAACCAGCTCAGGAGAGTCCCCGATGGCCTTCCGATTGCCTTGGAGCAGCTGTATCTGGAGTATAATCACATACAAACTATCCCCGATGATTTCTTCAAAGTCTCCCCCAAGTTGCTCTATGTACGTCTTTCTCATAATAGCCTGACAAATGAAGGAGTCTCCCCCAATGCTTTTAATGCAAGTAACCTCCTGGAGCTAGATCTCTCGTACAACAGGCTTCAGAAGATACCACGAGTCAGTACAAGCCTCGAGAATCTCTATCTCCAAGGAAACAAAATAAATGGTGAGCAACAGCATTCTGGATGTTGAGTGATTTTAGAGTTGCATTTTAGTGATTTAAAAGTTGTATTGGAACACAATATGCAAGCTATTTTTTAATGGCTAAAACAGAGTAAAGTGATTTGGAGAATCTAGATTAGGGACCAGTGTCTCTCTGGATGTTGCTGAATGACATCTGCCACATTCCCTGACCACTGGCCATGGTTGATGGGGCTGGTGGAAGTTGGAGTCCAACATCTGGAGGACCACAGATTCCCCACCCCTGGCCTGCCCTCTGCCCTCTTGGCTCTTTGGAAAAACAGTGTCATTGTTAAATGACAAAATGAGAGCAGAGTAGTTGAAACCAAGAACAGTGAGTTTTGTTCCTGTCTCTGGATTCCTAGGCCACATGGTACAGTGTGTGTGTGTGTGTGTGTGTGTGTGTGTGTGTGTGTGTCTGTCAAAGGGCGTCCCCACATTTCCAAAGCCCCTAGATCCTCAAGCAGGTTACGGCAGAAGCAGAAGGCAGTGAGAACCAGTAGCCCTGCCATGGAGGAGCAGACAGACAGATATTTGTTCCCTGCCACCTTCCCATCAACCAGTTCTCATGATCCCAAGAGAACCGCCTCATGGGTAATGGACTGGCAAGGGCCCCAAGAAGTGGACACAGCTGAAAAGAAATGGATAAAAGGCGTGGAAAGGGGCCCTCTAAGAGAAAGGGGCTACATGGGGTGGGGGGAATAACAGAGAGGTGAGTCAGGGGCTAGGAGAGAGGCAGGGAGAGAAAACCAAACCAGGGGACCTTTAGAATCATAGAACTGTAGAGTTGGAAGGGACCCCAAGGGTCATCTAGTCCAATCCCGTGCAATGCTGGGATCTCAGCTAAAGCATCCATGACTTGCTCAGTCCAAGGGCCACATTGTCTTCTGGGCAACCTTCTGAGGGCCACATGCCAGTGGTGGGCAGAGGCAAAAGTGAGCAGAGTAACCAATATGAATCTTACCTACGTGCTGTAAGCTAGCTTCTACACACTTACAAACACCCCTCTATTGTCTATCCAGGCAAGCAAGAAGCAATATCTGTGTTCAAGGGCACATTCCAGCCAGGGAAAGCATTCAAGGAAGGTGCAAAGGAGGGCCAGTGAGGTGTGTGGCCTGGGTAGAAAGGATATGGCTGAGATTGGGATTGGGGGTCTTGGGGAAAGTCCCAAGGGCCAGATTGAAAGGACAGGAGGGCCACATTTGGCCGCTGGGCCTGAGGTTCCCCATCCCTGGTCTAAGGACTCAGCTTCATTAGTAAAGAAAATGCATTTTATATGCGTTATAACACTGTGACACCATATGGCGCTGTGGAGTCCAGTTTTTTGTCAATGTGATTTCTCCAGTCTAGGAGAAGGAACAGAGTGGGAGTAACCTCACTCCCTGTGGTTGAGGCCAAAAAGACCAAAAACTTCCCCTGTTCCACCCCATCCTTTCCTCACACATATATGGCCTGCCTTTGCCCACAGTGTTTCCTTTCTATATGCATTTTCCTACCATGCTGTGATCAATACAAGAAAGAATATGGTTCCAACACCAAGTGGCAACTTCCTTTTAGGTGGGGCTTATTGCTGCGTTATTATTAATTTTTAGCATCTAGCATATGATTGTTCAACATGGTGCCAGTCATCATAGATGCCAGGGACATGCTCATGTTTCAAGGAGAAATGAGCATATGGAAAAAAGAGCCATGCAATAGGTGAAATATAATGGGTGGTATTCTGCTCCCATGTATACATGGGTGTCTTAAAATGATGACCACAAAAAAGGAGCAAAATAAGTAAGTTTGTGTAATGCAGATTAGATAGAGAGCAAAACAACTTCTTCAACTTAAAATGAAGATTAATTTGTCACATAAGAATCAATTCCATTTTTGATTGACCTAGCTTTGCATATCTGTTGAAGGATCATGGTGTTAAGCCTTCAGACCAATTATTGGTTTTGCTTCATTCTCCAGGACTTGAGAAGTACTGCTGTGCATTTTTATTCAGAAGTAATCCGCAGTGTAATAAGAATTCCTTCAAAATAAATGTACATAGGACTGCAGCTCTAGCTGCCTTTAATCTTTCATCTATATTGGAATTCTCATCAAATGGTTAACATTTTATACCCTTCCTACAACAGGGTTCTTGTAGAACCATTAGCCCCAGAGAATCAGAGTCCTAGAGCAGGTGAAAAAGAATAATTTGTATGGGAGAAAAGTCTGAAAGCGGAATTTGTATGCCACTTTCAGCAGTGTTTAGGTGCTGCTAAAATGTCCACCTCTGGAAGAGTCCGTAATTAGTTGGATATCTTAGTTTGTACATATCAGAGATTCTATATTCACACGAAATAGGAAATTTCAGTGTGTTACATACTGTGAGCAAATGCTTCAAATTTACTTCTATTGCATGTGAAGAGGAAATGTGAAAACCTGGAAGCTGATACAATAAACCATGGTTTAGTATTATGTCCGAATGTAGCCCATGCAAAGAAATAACCTTAGCAACTGTCGATCTCCCTTGCAATTATTATTGACTACTATCCTTGGAGAGTTAGAGGGTGTGATCTTAAGTTATGTGGAGATGGCATGTTTTTATAGCATGAGTCCACAAATGGCTACTAGTACTTACAGTTATTTACTTACAAAGCTCTTTTATTTGGAGATCCTTTGCAGATGAGTCTGGGTACGGCATGAAGAAAACTGATGCTTTCAAGAGTGATGGCATTTCTAAAATTAATCAGTTTTCTTTACGTCATTTTGTTATTTAGCTCCAGATTTGAATGGAGTCCAAACCGCATACAAATCAACTGGACGTATTTTGAAAAACCACATGTCTAGAACAGGGAGTGGGGAGCCTGTGTCCCTCCAGATATTTTTAGATGCCATATCCCACCAGCCCCAGCCAGCAAAGCCAATTGTCAGGGCTGATGATAGTTTGATTAAACAACACTCAGACGGACACAGGTTCACCACCCCTGGTCTGAAGAGAAATACATTCCCTATTGGTTGGTTCGCACCTGTTGAACTTGCCAAGACTTAGGCTCCTCACAAAAAAGGCTGACTCTGCTCTGTTTAATCAAACAGTGGTGCCATCAGTTTTGGGAAGGGAGAGGCACAGCTTTGCACTTGGAACAGCTTGACAAGTATTGCACTTGTCTCAGTGTTTTGCTTCAAATCTGTGTGGCAACGAGGCAATCTCTCTGGATTTCTCTTTATTTATTCACTCATTTTTCAAACCATTCTGTAGCTGACCTTTAAAGTTTTTTAATGAGTTTCTCAGAAGACCTTTGCTTTTTTCCATAGTAAATGAGGAATGCTGCAGAGCAAAAAGACTCAGTAGCTGAGTGTGTGTGTGTGTGTGTGTGTGTGTGTGTGTGTGTGTGTGTATAAACAAACTCAGCTGCTGGTATATATAGCCCTGGTTGCTGCTGGGCTTTTAAGCTAATGGTGTCTTTATGTCTTGGCCAGAATGCTGTTCTTTTGAGGCACATCTCAGATGAAGAATAGCCATTTGTCTTTCTCTAGCTCCCTTTCATCTGAAAATCTGAAAGAGGTTCACAACCTCTACACACTTCTGCTTAGGGAGAAACTGGGCAGCGGCTAGGAGACAAGACTGGAAGTTGAAGGCAGTTTGAAATAAGGGACACTGTTCCTGTTGTGTACATTCTGCCACTTTTGAATCTGGTAATTAGGTTTTGCAGGGATTTGTTTTGTTTCAGAAATCTACTAGAACTGTTTCAATGCAGGCAACATAGCATGGCAAAAGAGATATGTCTGCATGGGAAGTGAAGCCTCACACAAACTCCTTTCAACTCCCTTGAAAAATATTGGCTATCTCCAGCCTAGAGATGTTGGAGCATTCAGATGAAAATGGAAACAAGAGTGTAAATTGGCGATGTTTGCTAATTTGTCTCATGTCTAGAATAGAAATCAACCAAACAAATACAATCAATATTCACTGTTGTTGTTTTCAGTCTGCAAATGATGCATAACAACATGTAATTGATGACTACCCCCGTCCCGATTTACAATGTGTTTCATTTCCATTGGAAATGAATGGGGAAATGTAATGATAATGTAATTCATGGCTGCATATACAACTTCACCATAGCAGACGGCAAGATGACTAACATATTTTTGTCAGAACCTGAACTGCAGCTGAATGGAAACAGCACTGCCAAATGCAGAGCAGAGCAGAAACCAATGCCTTCTTAAACCCCTGTACCAGCCCCATATCCTTTCCTACATATCCCATACGTTATATGATGACTGTGAACTTGCCCCGTGGTCATGATGTTTAACAGCTCACAACATCTGTGAGCCTCCCTCCTTTCGCTGCATGCAGTTATTAAACCAGGTGTGCAGGGCAAGGGAAGGATGTGACCTGGGGAGAGTCCTGAGTGCCAGGTAGAGATGCCTGGAGGGCCACATCCAGGCCCTAGACCTGAGGGCCACCCCCCATTAAACAGATAACAATACATTTGTTAATGCCCATGTGATTTAGGTTTCCTTTTCAAAAGTGTCAGAATCTGTGCAAACAAGCCTGTGCACTGAGGGAAGTGATCCTAAATACACCTATAGGGCAGGAGTGGGAATCTAGGGCCCGAAATGAGTAGTATGGACCCCAGACGCAGCAGGGTTGACTTGCCATATTTTGAATCAAGTGAAGCAATACACAGGGGGCCCCGTAAGCCCATCAAGTCTGGAGCCTCAAGTTACCTAACTGCACCACTGCTAATGGATGCTAAAAATGACTCCAACTAGCATATGCTCTGCTCAGCACCCCCACCAGAAAAAAATTGTAACAAAAGTGAACTAAACCATATGCAAGCTTACTGTTGTAAAAGACGTGAAGAGTTAGGGGAGAGATTATTTAGATTTGCTACTGATATACTACTATATAGTGCCATCAGTGTGTGTGATGCTTTATAAAACAGAAGATGACATATGGTTGTCAAGCAGAGGCTTGACAACCATATGTCAGGAGTGCTCTGATGGTGTTTCCTGCTTGGCAGGGGGTTGGGCTCGATGGCCCTTGTGGTCTATTCCAACTCTATGATTCTATGATTCTATTCTATGACAGGTCCCTGCCCCAAGGAGCTTACAATCTAAGATATTTAGAAGGTAACAATCAGTGTGAACATGACACTATTCACACACAGTATCTGCAACTTGGGATTATCCACTAATTTTCAACACACTAAAAGAATTACTTTTCACCAATACAATAATTCACTTGGGAGATTTATTGTCAAAAGATGTTTGTTCAGCCATGAGAGTAAATGTATTTGCAAATGATTCTGCGAGTGCATGGAGAAGCGTGCACTTTGCTTCATGCTAGCCAAAAGGTCAGTCACCAGGTTCCAAGAGAGTGTGGTCTGAAGGCACATGGGATTTGCTGAAGGTAAGCAAATCAGTACCTGGATTGTAGAGCTCCTGTGAACCATAT
Organism: Podarcis vaucheri; assembly: GCF_965113315.1. Lineage (NCBI taxonomy): Eukaryota > Metazoa > Chordata > Lepidosauria > Squamata > Lacertidae > Podarcis > Podarcis vaucheri. Next base: position 63,820,451 of record NC_138764.1, on the reverse strand, counting down.
GTTACACCACCATGGGTTTCATGGTGGAAGAAAGGCAGGATATAAACCTGGGAAATCAAATAAGGTATATATTTAGCAACCAATAAAAGATGGATCTCATGCCTAGGCAGCAAGCTTGCATATGGCATCAGTCAGGCAACTGTGGGAAGCCAGAATGCTTTCATGTGGACTGCTGGCCTGACTCAGCCAGCATGGCAGCTTGCAATGGCCTTGCATACTTCTGCTCTTCCCCAATCATCCAAGGCATATCTGGCCCAGCCAGCAGCCTTCCCCTTCCTCAACATAGTATGAAAGATGGACTCTTGCATTTCCAAATCTGTCCAGTGTTATACTGCCCTTACAGCATATGCAGTTTCCCTCCCCCCCCCCGGGTTTTAAAGCAGGAGCAGCTGTTTCAAGGAAATGTATAAATTTGCTGCCAAGTTCTAGACTTTGGTTGCCCTCTGGCTGCTTATAAGAAGCATTGCAGCAGGACGCACAACTCCATTAATCCATTTCCCCGCACTGAAGGATTAGGGGTGCTTCTATTTAAAAAACAACAACAGAGAGGGATGCTAGAGCTTGAGTCCAGTATTCTGCATGGTCTCCTTGTATTCTCTTGACAGCAGGGAATCCTTTTCCCAGAGATATTTCAGCTTCCATAAAGCATTGCTGTCCTTCATATAGTGTCCATTGAGATGCAAAGCACTTTATGGAGTAAACAACAAAAAGGCTGGGTCCATTGACAGGAGAAAGGCAATCAATGAATGGAAGGAAGATGGAAAAGAGAGTAAGCAATAAAATAATATACTAATAATATTAGTTCATTTACACAAAGGCTAAATTGCACACCATACATATGAAGCGCATTTAAAGCACATAACTCTCCCCAAGGAATCCTGAAAATGGTAGTTTCTCATAAAGCTATAATTCCCACCACCCTTGACTAATTACAATTCCCAAAATTCTTTAGGGGAAGTAGCATGCTTTAAATGTGTGACGTGTATGCAACCATTGTGTTAACTAGCAGCAGTGCTATTTCTCTAGAAAAAGAGGTGCCTTCCTTGTTCTCTTTTAAGGGCAATGGCGCCCACCTGAGAGGTGCCGGAACTGAGTTCTGGTGAGTTCTGGCTGGGGGATAAGCCCTGATTAATAGTAAGAATACTTTTTAACCCTTCTTGAAGCTTCTGGATGCAGATCTCAAAGTGGCATATTGCATGCAAGAGAGCCTAAAGATGGCCCCAGACTGTCACAATTTTATGGGAGGGATTCAAGTGTATCGGAACTTTTGATTTGCACAAGTAGAACTCTGCCATCCTAGCACAAGAAATCTACCTTTAAAAGGTCCTGACTTTTTGCGGTTTGGAAACAGATGAGGAAATGCTTTGAAAATTGTGGGACAAATAAATGATTAAGAGGAAGACATGTAAACACCCCACAAGCCAATCAGGATTAATACTCAGTGGCATATAACCACTGTAAACAAATAGGGGAGGGGAGCTCAAAAAAGACTAGACATAGACTAACTACCATGCAAACTTTGTGCAAGCAAATCTGGTTGAATGCTTAATAAACACCCCGGGAAGAATTGCTGGGGTGCTTCCAGGGGTGGATTATTTAACAACACTGTCATTGCTGTTCAGCTTTAAGCTACAATAACCACTCTGTCTATCATAGAATTGTAGAGTTGCAATGCGGGGATCTCAACTAGACCATACATGATAGATGCCTCCCCAAAAAAAAACCCTCTGCTTAAAAACCTCCAAGGTTAAGTATTCTTGACTACTAACATTCTGTAGCCAAGTGGACAGTCCCAACTTTCCTCAGCTCTGAACGTTGGGAGAAGGCAGGGGTGGAGGGCAATTCCAGAAGAAATTACAGGACAAACAGTGTGTACTGCTGTAACTGACCCTTTATTTTCTGGATCCCAGTTCCTCTGGGGAGGAGGAAAAACCACCTCTCAGTCTAAAAGATGGAACTGAGTTGAATTCAGAATGCAAAAATGCTACAGTGTATAAAATGTCCCTAATCCCTGGTATTTGTGATTCTTCATGGAATAGGGTGCAATTTAAACTGTGATTTCTCTATCATCCATGAAAATGGCATAAAACGTTAGGCCTTCAAAAATATTAAATCCTCCAGCAGCTCCTGCTGCGTCAGCTTTATGGCAGGAGCTCAGCAGACTAGCTAAAGAAAATCTGCTCTTTACTCAGGCTTCATCCTCGCGGAGACGTCAAAGGTCAGTGTGCTGAATTTCCAGCAAATTACCATGATAATTTTACATACGGTACTTTTCTTCTGCAAAGCAGGTGGTGAGAAAGCTACTCTTGGGGTGTATACAGTTTTAGGATAACTGCAGCTCCTCAGGAACCGGCTCATTCCTGAATTGGGAATTAGATACTCATGCGGTTGTTTGCCTGTGTGTGCATATAGTTCATATTAACACTTGAAAAGCACTAATCCAGACATTTGGTTAAAAGAGCAGAAGTGATGCGAGATTCCTTTCTTCTTCTTCTTCTTCTTCCCAGAATTCACCATCAGCAGCTTCTGCACCATCGTAGACATCATGAATTTTTCCAGGCTACAAGTTTTGAGGTTGGACGGGAATGAGCTCCGTCGGAATAACCTGCCCTCCGACGCCCCACTCTGCCTGCGATGGGCGAGCGTAATAGAGATTTAGCCATTGCTCTGGATACTTTCCTTAACCCCTTCCCTCCTTACAAGGCCAGACCCCTCCTGCGATCACACGGGAGAGCAGAGGCCAGCATTCTCAATTTTAACGCTGCTTCATTTGACTCCGCTTCTGCATTTGTATAATGTAAGGGGGGTTGATAAACTAGATCCAACAGATGCTGCCCCATTATTAGCCAGTCAGGTGACAACAACTATGCAGGCAAAAAAATATATATATATTGTTTTTTTTGCCCACCTTCTTTCAGTCTCCTGTTCTTCAGCAACTAATCAGTTATCTGGTCTTCATGCTGTCAGGCAGCGTGTATCTCTCCATTTAGGTGGGTGGTAAGGCAAGCTTTTGTTTCATTTCACATGTATAGCTTTAGAAGTTTGATGCCAGCTGGGATGCCTTTGGGATTTGTTTTTCCTTGTAGGAGGGTCGCCATGAGAGAAAGAGTGTGTACACGGTGGGGGCGGATGAGATTGAATCCAAACAAAATGAAAACAGATTAAACAGTTGCCCACACAGCAAGGAGCAATTAGAGACAAGAGGGTGGGGAAATGGGGAGAAGAGAAAAGGAGAGAGAAAATTACTAACATGAGAGGATCCAGGTCTTTAGCTGGTTTTCAAAGATGAATAGAGCTCCCCTGGTGATGACTTGGCTTTTTCTCCCCCTCTTTTCACTTTATTTGGTTTTCTATGCTGATTAAAAGTCCTACAAATAAATACAATAATGTAAGTTATCTAATCTTAGCAAACTAATATCATCCACAATGTGTTCACAATTTACCCTGGAAAGACACAAATGTATTCTGATATTCCTGCAGTTCCAGAGGGAGCAACTTCCCCATTCTTTACCATCCTTACATTTTCCCCAATTTAACAACCATGTATTATTCTCCCTATTGATTTTTAATTCTTATTTCTTCCAGTTTTGTGCAATCTGTAATGTTATAACAGAAAGATTTAATCCAGCGGGGATTTTGACACTGTTGCATTTAGATAAATAGCAGCCATTGGATCAAATAATAAAAGGGTACCCACAATCTAATATAGCTTTTATTGTTTATACATGTAGGTCCATCATACATGTAGAAAATTTCCTCTGTCTGTACCATAATTGTATGAGGAAAAATGCTTTCATTTTCAGAGGAAATAAATTTTTATGGATTTGTAAATTTTTGATAGCATTAAGCCTCAGTTGGGGCTTCGAACACACTGCATATCATTAATCTCTTCCAACCCAGACAGGAAAGAGTTTTTTTCCACCCTTTGCTATAATGCAGTTCAGTTTATTAGCCAGTGCTTGCAGAAGACATATTACTTTCCATGCACTCCTTGGGTGCATATAAAGAATGCTGCAGTTATTGAAGCAACATTCCTGGCCTGTTATAAAATACAACATGAGCCAAGTTGGCATTAAAATACCTGGCAAGACTCACCATCATTCAGTAAAGCAGATGACTTGACTTGCCAGCATAGCATGAGAAACTGGGGGCTTTATAATTGTACTGCTCTGCAAGTGCCCATTCAGGTATTGCAGTTCAATAAAAGTTGTATCCCAGATTGTTTTGTACAGCAGAATCCCATTCTAGCGTCCCATGTGTTTCATTGCATTTGTTGTAACTTGTTTGCTTGGCTATAGAGTCGTCTCAGCTGAATTTCATACACATGGCAGCACCAAGTCTTGCTCTAAGAATGTATGCTTCTTTCATCTCAAGGTTCTCCCCCCCATAGTCACTGAATCCTTTCATTTGTGTGTGGCTCACGGAGGAGAAGAGACGTAGAAGGAGAAGCAAGTGAGTTTTACGGGGATCTTGGGAAGCTCAAAATGCCATCGAAACTGCCTTGTGTTTAAAGTGTATGCTGATAATATAAAAGAAATATATAAAAGCATGAATTGTAGATATCATTACTGATCAATAAAACCCTTTTTGTAATTGCATGGGATGCCTTCGAAACTACCATTTACCAGGTTAGATCTGAAATATCTGACGTGATCAAGGAAACAAATGAAGCCTCCCTTGGATGATTGGAAGAGATTAAGGTGGAATCTACATACATATAAAAACCGTTCTGAAAATGCTTTTTTTATTAAAAAAAAAAAGTTTTTAAAAATACATTGAATCTTCCATAAGGCTCACCATCGCTATCTAGTGTCACATTTTATATTGCACTTAAAACACACTTAAAATGTATGATTTGCAGCTGTATAGTTGAGTCCTGAACTTGTTTCTTCATAGGACATTTGGGGAATCAGATACTTTTGTTTAGTTACTGTGTCCCTTCTCCACATGCCCACCCACACACGAGCCCCAGCTCAGCAGGCCTGGCATGAGCATGATCAGTGTAGACCATGCAAACAAAGGAGGGAGATCTCGCTAGGAAACTTCTCATATCACATTTTATTCTCTAGGAAAGGGGTCTGGTACTGCATTGCAAACTTCTTGCTTTAATGCTTATGGCCAGACTGGAAGTGCAGCAAGATGCAAAGACAGACACACCTTTAAAAGGGTCTGGCGATCACTGTGGTTATAAAAATATGTTTCTTCACAAAATATCCTCCTGTTTAGATTATCTCTAATCAGTATTCACACTGGAAAATTTCCACTTTAGAAACTGAGCCAGGATTGGGAGGTATTGCACTGTGTGAATTGCCTTATCACTCAGTGGCGTAGCGTGGGTTCTCAGCACCCGGGGCAAGGCAAGTAATTTGCGCCCCCTAACCCGTGGATTTTAGCACTCGAGTCTCTTCCGTGCCCCCCCCCCCAGATGTTGCGCCAGGTGCAGCAGGCCCCCCTGCACCCCCCAGGCTACGCCACTGCTCCCATCACAAGTCTTCAGGACAGCCTTCCGAAGGCTGGTGCGGGGAGAAGGTCTCTCCGCCCCACCGCCAGGCTTCGGAGGAGGTCCGAGGACAGTGGGGTTCCTGCTTCCTCGAGGAGGGCCGGCCAAACGCGCGCCCCCAAATGTTGCGCCCGGTGCGGCCGGCACCCCTGGCACCCCCCACGCTACGCCACTGTTATCACTGCACCCATTCGTCTGAAATTTGTCAGGCGTCATCTACTTATAAAAGTAGCTAATGCAGCTGCAAATTGCATCCAATCCTGTCAAAATGTAAAAGAATTACAGCTATGACAAAATAATAATAATAATAATGGAAAATACAATACTTCAGCTGAAGACAAGAAGTGAATTATTTCCAGATAAGTGTGCACAGGAATGCAACATAAGGCACCTTGAAGTGAATAGCAACTCGTTTCACACGCAGCAGCTGGCGAACTTTGCCTTCAACTGTTAAGTATGGTGACATTCCCCACTTTACCAAATGGGCCACTGCTATTTGGAGTTTGGAAGAGAAAGCACAGAGACATGTGCTGCTTTGTGATATCAGATAGAGAACATAGATGGAGGCAACTGGCATACACACTCCTACCAGGCAATAGAGATGCTATCCACCAGAGAAATATACCTGTACCCTACTCCCAGATGCCTCCAGCTACAGCCCTCTGCCTGTGTCTTCTGGTCTCTGCCTGCCCCTGCAAAACACTGCTGCTTCTGTTGCCTCACACACAGAGACTTTATGTCCATCTCCTCCTCCCAGCAAGGGTGAGGGGGAAAGGTTCACTGTTAGCCCCACCCATTCAGATCACTCCAAGTCCTTCAGCTATTTCCTGACCTTTTAAATTGGTTTGTAAACATCAGCTGCAAGGTTTAGGATAGGGTTGCCATATTTCAAAAACTCAAAAGTTGTTGAGCCAAAAAAAAACAACATTTCTTGCCTTTCGAAAATTCCTCCCGGATGTCAGTTCCGCCTTTGAAATCCCAAATGTATGGCAGCCCTGTTTAAGAATACAATATATACAGTAACCAGAGCTTTCAGCAATCTGCAACACTGGCAAGTGAAGACTCTATCAATACTGCTTAATTAATTTCTAGAAGCTCAGGTTCATATGTGTCTGAAAGGAATATCCTCTGATCTAGAAATCTGCAGACTTTATCTGCATACTAAATGGTGGTTTAAATGCATTCTGATTTTGTTCAGGGGTGTTTTAAATGCTTCAGATATTCCTGGATTAAGCCTTGGCATTGAAACAAGATGCCAAAACTGAGCTTGGCACAGATTCCACCATGCCCAGTAGCCATTCTTGGTGTGGGAATAAGGGTGCTGCAAGGAACCAAAAGCATCCTTACTTTTATTTCTGAAACACTGGGAGGTATGCAATTAATCAGCAACAGAAATCATGTGATCTAGTTTTGCCCTCTAGTGGCAGAAACTTGGCACTTGCAGCAAAATATTAAACGCTTCAACATTGAATAAATCAAGTTTGTTTTCTTATATGCCACAACCCTACAAGTTAACATACCTACTCTTCAGCCTCTTTTTGAACAGTACCACATGTCTGGGTTGCTGCCAGTGGAATTGTGTGTGTTCTCCCAGCTGCGTCAACTGAAATATAGTGTCCTGGTCAAGGTAAGTAATAATACCACTCTATTCTGCCTTGGTCAGACCACACCTGGAATACTGTGTCCAGTTCTGGGCACCACAATTTAAGAAGGATATTGACAAGCTGGAACGTGTGCAGATGAGGGCAACCAAGATGATCAAGGGTCTGGAAACCAAGCCTTATGAGGAAAAGCTGAGGGAATTGGGTATGTTTAAGCCTGGATAAGAGGAGACAGATATGAGATATGATAGCTATCTTCAAACATTCAAAGGGTCATCACATAGAAGATGGAGCAAGCTTGAAGACACTGTCTACTTTAGCTGGGCAGCTGCATCATGGGTCACAGCACTGAATAAGTCAGTGAAATTATCTGTGCCTTGCCTCACTTCCTCTCCTTAAAGGAGGGAACATTGCTTCATCTCACCTTAGCTGGGCAATCTCAGCTGAGATGAAGTGGCCAGGGATAGAGATGGAGGAGAAATAAAAGTAGCATTTAAAGATGAAATTAGCAAGTTTGTATTTTATTTTACAATACACGAACTGAAACACAAGCATCCTTCCAAATTTGCACTTCTCCGAATCTTGCAGTGCAGTTTCTCACCCAAGTAGGTGTACATATGCCAGGGCAAAGTGGCCACCAAAAAGCCTATATGTGAAAACAACATCCAAAACACAATATATTAAAGGATATTGCCTTGCAAAAATGTGCATATTAATCCAAAGAGCACACTAAACTGTTTATTAGAAGAAATTTTCATTTTTAAAAAATATATATTACAGATAGTTGCAGAAATGTCGAGAACTAAACAAATCAGTCTGAATAAAACAGGTTGTCTGGAAAATCCCCCCATCTTAACCCCAAGCATGCTCACTAGGCCGAGCCTAAAATACCCCCTTCTCTTACCATTCCTGCCACAGGTTGGGGCTAGCTAATGTTTAGTTTTTCCCTCCCCACCTGCTAACTAAAAAGCCATGAGGGCCTTGCTGAAAATCCTTTATAAACAGGTCATACCCTTTAACAGACAGGTTGATCCCATTATCCCTATAGAACTGAGCAGTTGAAAGCTTAATCCCTCCTGGAAGGGCAACAGGAGCTTCCCTAAATCCCGCTTAACTCTCCATCTATTTCTGTCATCTTTTTTAGGGCACTGAACCCCTTTCCAAACCCACCTCTGCAGCATTCCAAAGAAAAATGACATTTTCAGTGCCCAAGACCTTCCCACCTCTAAATTGTGGCCTCACCTGGTGGCTCATGGACAGTCTTGTCCTCAGGACTTTGGGGAAAGACCAGGTGACACAAGGTGGGCAGCAGTTGATCCTAAAACACCTGCCATCACCTCCCACTTCCACTCTGGCCCACTCGCCAAACCCCAGTTGCATTCCAGTTAGCGATGGATGAACCTGTCAGTTTCAGTTCCTCTCATTTCCTCCTTTTTCCAATCTTAAATTCAGTTTGCCCAATTTCCTCAACAGTTTGCAAAAAAATAAAAATAAAATAAAGTCCTCACAAAAACCAATATTCATTTTCATACACATTTTTCCTAATAGTACATTTTTTGTACACAATTTTTCCTAATATAGCTATTTTTGCCTTCTGTTCCCCCTAACATAATGCATTTGGCAGTGATTTCATTAATATACACATTTTGTGGTCACTCTTTTCCCTGATATATACATTTTTGCATTGTTGTTGTTGTTACTACAGTGGTACCTCTAGTTATGAATTTAATTGGTTCCAGAGGCCCATTCTTAACCTGAAACTGTTCTTAACTAGAGGCATGCTTTCGCTAATGGGACCTCTTGCTGCCAATGCACCGCCGGCACATGATTTCTGTTCTCATCCTAGGGCAAAGTTCTCAACTCAAGGTAACTCTTCCAGCTTAGTGGAGTTTATAGCCTGAAGCATTTGTAACCTGAGGCATTTGCAACTCGAGGTACCACTGTATTATTCTTTTAGTCTGCTTGCCACTCCCAACCCAGACAGCCACTCCAGAAGATTGCCATGGTTGATAGTATTGAAGACCTCTGAGAAATCAAGGAAAAGTAACATGAACATACTCACTGTCCCTGTCTCCCAACAGAGATCATCATGCAGGGTGACCAAGGCAGTTTTCATGCCAAAACCAGACCTAAACCCCAAATGAAATGGAACTAGAAAACTGGCTTCATCCAAGAAAGCTGGATGGAAAGCTGCATTGTGAAATTCAGAAACACGTGTATTTTTGAAGGATAGCTGTGTTTTGATTCACAAGCCAGGATGTGTGCATTCAACAGGCTCACATTAAAGCAGAAACTGAACGGATTTCTCCCCCACCCCAGTTTTAGTGCTGGAGTGGCTTACACACTTGTTCACCCAAAAGACAATAGAATGGCCACATAGTAGAGTAGAAGCTGTCAGCAAACACTGGTTGAAGAGAACACAGTGTCATCTTCTGTAAATAACAGAGGGCCATGTGCCCTCACCTAGGCAACTCATGATGCTCTAGAGCTGCCTGTTCACCTCTTATGCCAAGATTGTCATGGGCATAAGCTTTGGAAGGCTACAGAGTCCCACCTGCCAATGTGTTTGATGCCCCACTCTCTAAGGTCTGCCTGCACTACTGAAGTGGTGGCCCAAGACTAGAAGGAATGAGACCCCAAAACTATTTGGGCCAAGCATCTCAGCAACCAGGGCAGACCAGATCACTGCACAAAACTGGTATCAAGTTAGAAGCCCGCCTTTCTTTCTTTCTTTCTTTCTTTCTTTCTTTCTTTCTTTCTTTCTCTTTGCTCACCCAACTTGACTTTGTAAAGTTTGAGTGCTAGCACCAGGCTAAGGCGATCACAAATACTACACTTAAGTAGGATATTATTCCACCTGCTAGGGTTGCCATATTTCAAAAAGTAAAAGCCAGGACAATTTTAGGAAGACCCCCAAATTGTTGAGCTTTTTAAAGGAAGATATGAAAGTTGTTGAGCCTTTTTTTAAACAAAAACGCCAAAAAGACATGATTTTTCAATTGACTACGAGGCTCTGGGCAGGAAATTGAAGCAATTAAATGCACAAATTGTCATCTCATCTGTCCTCCCAGTTGAACGACGTGGCCCAGGGAGAGAGGGAAAAATAGTGGAAGTGAACAGCTGGCTTCGCAAATGGTGTAAATAGGAACGGTTTGGATTCTTAGATCACGGACTGCAGTTTCTTGAAGATGGACTTCTGGCAAGCGATGGGCTGCACCTCACATCGGTTGGGAGGAATGTTTTTGCCAAAAATCTCAGAAACCTCATCAGGAGGGCTTTAAACTGACTAATGTGGGGGAGGGAGACAGTGCTCCTGAAGGTAGGAGTCTATCAATTGATGAAGATGATCATCCAAATGCCATAGACCAAATGGAGCAAACAGCACGCAGACCTAGTGGTGGGAGGAAAAAATCCTTAAATAAGAGACACGGGGGAATGATTAATGGACTTCAATGTCTGTACACTAATGCACAAAGCATGGGAAATAAACAAGATGAGCTTGAGCTCTTGGTACAGCAAACTAAATATGACATAATAGGCATCACTGAAACCTGGTGGGATAAGTCCCACAATTGGAATGTAATAATGGAGGGATACAATCTATTTCAGCGAAACAGACCAGACAAGAAAGGAGGAGGAGTGGCATTATATGTCAGGGATGTGTATACCTGTGAAGAGATCCAAGATTTAGAACCTCAAAGCCAAAGTGAGAGCATTTGGGTCAAAATTAAGGGAGAGAAGAATAACAGAGACCTCATTGTGGGAGTTTACTATAGATCCCCAAGCCAAACGGAGAACATAGATGATGCCTTCCTGGAACAGATGGTCAAGCATGCAAAAGGAAGGGAGATAGTAGTAATGGGGGACTTCAATTACCCAGATATTTGTTGGATGTCAAACTCAGCCAAGAGCATAAGGTCAAACAGATTCCTCACTGGCCTTGCAGACAACTTCATTGTCCAGAAAGTGGGAGAAGCAACAAGAGGAACAGCCATTTTAGATCTGGTCCTAACCAATGTTGATGACCTGGTTAGTGGGGTAGAAGTGGAAGGATCATTAGGCGCGAGTGATCATGCTCTTCTGAAGTTTACTATACAGCGGAAAGGAGCAGCCAAGCATACTAGGACTCAATTTCTTGACTTTAAGAAAGCCGACTTCATAAAACTTAGGGAAGTGCTGGGTGAGATCCCATGGACAGTAATACTAAAAGGAAAGGGAGTTCATGATAGCTGGGAGTTTGTTAAGAGGGAGATAGTAAAAGCACAACTTCAGGCAATACCAATGAGACGGAAACATGGAAGGTGCCTAAAGAAGCCAGGGTGGCTATCTAAAGAACTTTTAACTGAGTTAAGATTAAAAAAGGATGTGTACAAAAAATGGAAAAGGGGGGAAACCACCAAAGAGGAATTCAAACAAATAGCCAGCACATGTAGACACAAAGTCAGAAAAGCTAAAGCACAGAATGAACTCAGGCTTGCTAGAGAGGTTAAAAGCAACAAAAAAGGCTTTTATGGGTATGTCCGTAGCAAAAGGAAGAACAAAGAAACAGTGGGGTCACTCAGAGGAGAAGATGGTGAAATGCAAACAGGGGACACAGAAAGGGCTGAACTCCTCAATGCCTTCTTTGCCTCAGTCTTCTCCGATAAAGAAAACAATGCCCGACCTGAAGAATTTGGACCAAATGATTCAGCAGAGGAAACACAGCCCAGAATAACTAAGGAGATAGTACAAGAATACTTGGCTAGTTTAGATGTATTCAAGTCTCCAGGGCCAGACGAACTGCATCCAAGAGTATTAAAAGAACTGGCAGATGTGATCTCAGAACCACTGGCAGTCATCTTTGAGAATTCATGGAGAACAGGCGAAGTCCCGGCAGACTGGAAGAGGGCAAATGTTGTCCCTATTTTCAAAAAGGGGAAAAGAGAGGACCCAAATAATTATCGCCCAGTCAGTCTGACATCAATACCAGGGAAGATTCTGGAGCAGATCATTAAGCAAACAGTCTGTGAGCACCTAGAAAGGAATGCTGTGATCACCAATAGTCAGCATGGATTTCTGAAAAATAAGTCATGTCAGACTAACCTGATCTCATTTTTTGACAGAATTACAAGCCTGGTAGATGAAGGGAACACAGTGGATGTAGCCTACCTTGATTTCAGCAAGGCATTCGACAAGGTGCCCCATGATATTCTTATAAAGAAGCTGGTAAAATGTGGTCTTGACTATGCTACCACTCAGTGGATTTGTAACTGGCTGACTGACCGAACCCAAAGGGTGCTCATCAATGGTTCCTCTTCATCCTGGAGAAGAGTGACTAGTGGGGTGCCACAGGGTTCTGTCTTGGGCCCGGTCTTATTCAACACCTTTATGAACGACTTGGATGATGGACTCAAGGGCATCCTGATCAAATTTGCAGATGACACCAAACTGGGAGGGGTGGCTAACACCCCAGAGGACAGGATCACACTTCAAAACAACCTTGACAGATTAGAGAACTGGGCCAAAACAAACAAGATGAACTTTAACAGGGAGAAATGTAAAGTATTGCACTTGGGCAAAAAAAAATGAGAGGCACAAATACAAGATGGGTGACACCTGGCTTGAGAGCAGTACATGTGAAAAGGATCTAGGAGTCTTGGTTGACCACAAACTTGATGTCATGTGGTTAGCATGACTAAGCCGCTTCTGGAGAACCAGAGCAGCGCACGAAACACCATTTACCTTCCCACCGGAGCGCTACCTATTTATCTCATCTAGGAGTCTTGGTTGACCACAAACTTGACATGAGCCAACAGTGTGACGCGGCAGCTAAAAAAGCCAATGCAATTCTGGGCTGCATCAATAGGAGTATAGCATCTAGATCAAAGGAAGTAATAGTGCCACTGTATTCTGCTCTGGTCAGACCTCACCTGGAGTACTGTGTCCAGTTCTGGGCACCACAGTTCAAGAAGGACACTGACAAACTGGAACGTGTCCAGAGGAGGGCAACCAAAATGGTCAAAGGCCTGGAAACGATGCCTTATGAGGAACGGCTAAGGGAGCTGGGCATGTTTAGCCTGGAGAAGAGGAGGTTAAGGGGTGATATGATAGCCATGTTCAAATATATAAAACGATGTCATATAGAGGAGGGAGAAAGGTTGTTTTCTGCTGCTCCAGAGAAGCGGACACGGTGCAATGAATCCAAACTACAAGAAAGAAGATTCCACCTAAACATTAGGAAGAACTTCCTGACAGTAAGAGCTGTTCGACAGTAGAATTTGCTGCCAAGAAGTGTGGTGGAGTCTCCTTCTTTGGAGGTCTTTAAGCAGAGGCTTGACAACCATATGTCAGGAGTGCTCTGATGGTGTTTCCTGCTTGGCAGGGGGTTGGACTCGATGGCCCTTTTAGTCTATTCCAACTCTATGATTCTATGATTCTGTGACTTGCCCAAGAACCAGGACAAAGCGCCGCCTTTCAGAAATTCCCCCCTGGATGTCACTTCCGCCTTTGAAATCCCAGTAATGTCCAGGAAAATCTGGACATATGGCAGCCCTACCGCCTGCCCTTCTGATGTATGTTAAACTTATGGAGCTTTATAGAGATACTTCAGCTTTTAAGTATGGTGACAGCTGCCACTAAGGTGCTATTTGATCTATCCCGCAAATATGCAAGGATGGCAGCAGCCGAAAATAAGACAGCCTCAAAGGCAAAATAGCTAAGACTGGGGAATTGCTATAACATAAACATCAAAACAGCTGGTGTCACTGGTTGCCTCTTGTCGGGGCTTGAGGGCCGGGGGGGGGCAACCCTGCAATAGTCCACCTTTGTCAAAAGTCCCCTGATGTTATCTATACATCCTTCCAACTTAGCCTTAAAGACCACCCCTTCCTTGTGCTCCAGCCAGATGTGTGCAAATCAGAAAAGCTTAAATCAAAAAGAGGGAAACAGAGGGATTGGTTCCAACAAACAGCCCATCTCAAGTGTGTTTACGTTGAAGTCTTTCTCGCTTGAATGTGCTTGATCTCAAATAAATGAGCACTGGGTGGTGACTGACAAAATAGTCTCACACAGTTCATTTGGAAGTTGCAGAATCATCAGTGGGACTTATTTCCATGCTATCTTAGGATGGATGGATTTAAAACTGAGGCATTTAAAACATTTCCCTTTTTTTAAAAAAAAGAAACCTGATCAGCCTTTGTTGCCATTAGGAACTTTTGTTATTTTCAATTAACGCAGGAATCTTTGTCAGGCACAATATTGACAGCGAAGCAGCTGGGAACACAACAAACTCCCCCTTTCTCCATATGACTACCCCCCCCCAACTTTAAAAGAAAGAAACTAATTTGCATACAACAGTCATTAAGGGACTATTGTGCACAAATTAGGTCAGCTTAAATAAAAGGGGGCAATCTGTCTTGGAGGGGGCACACAGGGAGACTGAGTTGAGAGAGGACAGCTGCAAGAGGCTTACTCAGGAGCAAGGGAAACAGGCACCCACCTCACAGAAGCACTCACATGGGTATTTCAGACTTTCCTCCAATGTGGGGGCACATTTAAAAGAGGGAAGAGTCTGGGGCAGCACTGGGAAGAAGAGGGCATTGTGTGGGGGCCCATATATTAATGGGAAGACAGGCCTGTGTGAATCCACATTTTGTTTTGTTGCCTCTTCCTCCAAGTACAGTTTCTTCTCTGTTTAGTGAAATTGCTTGCAATTCTTCGTTTCTGCCACTGGATGACAATGTTGCATTTCCAATGCATGTTCCTGCTCCCCTAGAGCAGTGTTTCCCAACCACTGTTCCGTGGCACACTAGTGTGCCGCGAGATGTTGCCTGGTGTGCCGCGGGGAAAATTAAAAAATTCGAAAGATTTTTTTTTTAAAGTCAAATTTTCGATTGGGGCGCCGTCACTAGATGACCCCTGGGGTTCCCTCCCTCCCTCCCGCTCTGCGCCTCCCTCCTCCTCCGGGGAGGCCCTTCCTGGCTCTCGGCCAAGGCTTGGCGGCTGCCACTCACTCACTCACTCGCCCACCCGTCCCTCCATCCCTGCACCCGGCCTCTCCCCCTCCGTCCCCGGCGCGGGGGCTGCCAGGATCTGTAGTCCCCTCACCCTTGGGCTCCGCGCCCGTGCGGGGTGCGCGAACTACGTTTCCCAGCGTGGCCTGGCGGGCCGGGCGTTTTGTTTGAAGCGCTCTTCTCCCGGCCATGGAATGAGCGCAGCGGCGGCGGCCGGGCGGGCAGGGGCTCTTCCGCGCAGACCCCGTGCAGCCTGCCTGCGCCCCGCAGAGATCAGGCGGCAGGATGGAGCCCGGGGATCCCCGCGGAGGCAGAGCGGCGGAGGCGGAGGCTGCCCCCCAGGTAGGGCTGCGTCGGGGGGGTTTTATTTTTGCAATGCTGCATCCGCGCTGGAGGGGACGCATCGGACCGCGGGGAGACCCCTTGGCGGGCGTGCAAGGCAATGCATGCGTGCAGGCGTTGCATGGAGTGCAGTGCAATGCAATGGCAACGCGGCGCCCTGCGTGCATGCATGCAACTTCCACCGGCGCTCCGGACTTGGCAGGTGAGGGGGGTCCCCAGTGGGCGGCAGAGAGAGCCGGGAGGGCGAAGGGGAGCCGGGGGGGGAGCAGCGCTGCTCCTCGAGCCGAGCCCGGGGGGAAACTTCGGCGTCGTTGCGCTGGGTGTTGGAAGCGGAGGCTGGCGGGGGCCCCTCACCTGCAAAACCTGGTCGCCTCTCATATATTTCGTGCATTGCATTCATCGCCCGCTTTCTCCTCCAAGGAGCTCCCGGGGGCGCGCGTGGTTCTCCCCGTGTTATCCTCGCAACAACAGCCCTGCGAGGTGGGTCAGGCGAGTGGCCCAAGGAAGCACCCAGGGATTGTCCTGGCCAGGTGGGGTGATTTGAACCCTGCTCTCTGCCTGGTCTTCGTCCTCATTTAGCCCCCACATGTGCATGACTGTGCATGACTGAGGTTTTCCCCCCTCGTCTTGGCTATGGTGTGAGTCTGTGCTGTTAATTAATGGGGTTCTGCCTTCGGAGAAGATGAGCCAGCCCTCAAGGAGGTGATTATGTAATTTGCTAGCAATTTATGTCCTTCCCGGCGTGACGCTGCACGCTGACGTCACGGGGCTGTAATGGTGGTGTGCCTCGAGATTTTTTTCATGAAACAAGTGTGCCTTTGCCCAAAAAAGGTTGGGAAACACTGCCCTAGAGAAATGGAGCTTCTCCCAGCATAGCTGTGTCCCTCTTTCTTAGCAGCAGAAACAAGAGTTTTATGTGCCTTAGTGGCTAAAAAAATGTAAAGTGGCATGAGCTCTTGTAGGCTGCTTCATAAGAAGCAGAGACACAGTAGGATAAGAAGGCCATTAAAATTAAATGGAATATGACTGCTTTCTCTTGGTACTTTACTTGCCTCACACTGGCCATATCAAGCGCTATATCCCTGTTACCACAGAATGGAAAGGAGATGGACCACTATTGGATACAACCTTGTTGTAGATAGAGAACTGTGCAGTTGTGTTTTTTGTTTTTGTTTTTAAAGATAAGAGGAAGTGGACAGTAAAAAAAACGGGGGGGGGGGTGAAGCACTGCCTAATCCTATGCTCCTGTCACTAATGTGCCCCTTTTTCCAGGCCTGGCCCACCCATGAGGCAGGCTGAAGCTGCAGCCCCCAAGTTCTCCACCACCAGCAGAGAAGCAGTGCTGATTTCTGGTAAGAGCTTGCAAGAAGATCTCACTAAAACCTCGCAAGATCTTGCAGCGTGCATGAGATCTCACGAGATTTTGATGAGTTGTTGCAAAAAGATTGGCACCAATGCCAGTACCACTTCTCTGTCAGCGATGGTGGCGGCAGGGCAGGGTGGCACTTCCCGTTTTGCCTAAAGTGGCGAAACAGAATGCGCCAACCCTGCCTTTAGCTCTTAAAATGGGAATGAAATTCAACCTGATTGGAGCAGACCTGTGCTTAAATATACAAATCTGCTACTGTCATGCCTTGCTTCATCCACTGATGAGATGGAAACTGCCCCCCCCTTCCTTAAAACAGTTTGTTACTAGGAACAGAGCCGTAGCTAGGTGATCTTGCGCCCCTGGCAGAACCACCCAGATTGTACCCCCTAGTCACAGACAAATTAGCTCTTCTTTCTGCCTATCCTCCAGCCCCCCCCCCTCACTCCACCCATTCAAGTCACCCTCTGTTTAAAACCATTTCTTATGAGGCAATAATCAATATTTATATTTATGGACATATTTTTAAGCCGGTTTTGTGCGCCTCAATCGCCTGCACCCCTGGGAGCAGCCCACCTCACCACCCCCTAGCTACGGCCTTGACTGTAAATGTAAAATCTATTACAGTGGTACCTCAGGTTAAGTACTTAATTCGTTCTGGAGGTCTGTTCTTAACCTGAAACTGTTCTTAACCTGAAGCACCACTTTAGCTAATGGGGCCTCCCGCTGCCGCCGCACCGCCGGAGCCCGATTTCTGTTCTCATCCTGAAGCAAAGTTCTTAACCCGAGGTACTATTTCTGGGTTAGCGGAGTCTGTAACCTGAAGCGTATGTAACCTGAAGCGTATGTAACCCGAGGTACCACTGTAATGGACAAAATGCTTGTAGATCACGAAAGTTTGGTTTCTGGTTTCTATTCATTTTATTAACAATAATTGGACATGTCCACAAACAGTGCTAGTAAGCCAGACAATTTAAGCATCACTTGTGAAAATTCCCTAAGACTCTTCTCGGGGACACACACACACACACACATGTGTACACGTGCACGCACACACACACACAAACAAGATGTTTTCATATTCCCTTCAAAAGCATCTTGCCAGTCTCTTGCAGCACAAGCAACAAAGGCTCCTCCTGAAATACCTTAAAAACTAACCTTAGAAAGGCATGCACCGACCAGGAGTAAATGAGAGAAGATAGTCTGTGCACCCCAGTGATGATGAGCTGCAACTCTTGCAACAACAGGTTGCGAAACCTGTGCTCCATTCACAAGGACAAGTCACCAAACCAATCAAGGGCAACAAGCAAGGACATAATGTGTCTGGAAACGCTGTGTAGACCCTTTCAGAAATGAAGGCATCAAGTTATTGCAGCTGGATTAAGGAAGTTGGTGAGGTAAGAGATTGTCTGGCAGGGAAACTGGGGCAGGAAAACAAAAAAAAAGTGGTGCGATGCAATCAAAGCCTGACCCATTTGCCAGGCCGCAGGTGTTCAGGACCGAAGTACCTAACAAAAGAAGGGAGACACAGTGGTTGTGTGTTTTGAAAGAGACTAACTATGTAACCCCTGTCTCCCTCCTTTTGTCTGTAGTTGTGCTCCTCCAGGCTTGCCGACAGCATCTTAAGGGATCAGCTTTCAGCCTGACCCAAATTGTGAGGGTGGCTTTAAACAGGCCAGCAGCACCCACATAATCAGGGTGAACGTATCTGCACACCTCCGTCAAAGAGAGGCATGAGGTTGAGGGAGCACATACACAAATGAGGGCTAACATAGGGAAGGAAAGTCTTTAACCTTTGCTGGGTCTGTAGGCCAGTTTATTCTTTTACGCACATAGATTTTGCCCAGTGAGGCCTTCTTTATTTTGCACACTTGTTCTTCCTCTCCATCCACTGCAGGAATCCTAGGTATATTATGGCTGTTCTAAATGTCAGTGGGCAGCAGCTTCTACAATCCAGTTGGCTTGAGCTTGCTACCATATGCAGAACTGAACCGTTTATGCACCGCCATAAACCTCACCCAGTGATTTGCTTCTGGACAGAGAAACCTTTCATTGGTTAGGTCTGTCCCCTCCAACCTAATCTGTGCAGCTGTCAAAGGCCAGATTACACGATTGCCTCATGTCGCAGCAGCCACAAGTTTTATTCACCCTACAGTGCTGACTTTAGCCACACTGCCATGAATTAAGGCAGTCATGTGACTGCTGACTGGCATGTGCAGAATGCTTTCTATAACCACTTTTAGTATTTTAACTGCCCTAAAAGTTGCAGTCGCAACTAATCACAAAATCCACTGCACACAGAATTCTGTACATGCCTGCAGGCAATCACAGAACTGCCTTTGCCAGTGTGGCTAAAAAAAGAGAGTCTGCTGTGGGCAGATTAAATAATAGTGCTCTAGGCTATGAAAATTTCATGTTAATGCATCTGAGCCTGCAAAGAGTTGGAATAACAGTTCTGAAATTTATTACTCAGTGCTATTTATTAAAATGCAATCATATTTTGACTAATATATAATGCTTTCTGGATCCTGGCAACATGTGTCACATCCACATGATACATTAAAGCACAAGGCTTTCCCCTGCCCCCCCCAAAATCCTGTAGTTTGCTAAGGGTGCTGGGAATTATAGTTCCCTGGATACTTTGGAGAAAGCTGTGTTCTTTAAATATGTTGTAAATGTGTGGTGTGAATGTGAACCAGTTTCATCAGGACAGCTTGCGTGATAATGAGTGGCAAACAATGGGGCACACATACAGATGGGAAACTTGGCTCTAAGTTTATACACTATAGTTTAGCAGGGCTTCAGACCAATGTTTCTCATATTCAGGACCAAACCATATTTTACAGGCTATAGTGGGCTTTCCCAAAAGCTGAGATATTACAAATACTTGCAAAGATGTAATCTGTATTATGGCAAAATGCCTCACAATAGCGAATTCTGCAAAAACCAAAGCAGGCTTTCACTAAATAGAAAACCATGCTACTTTATTTGTGTTTGGTAAAGTTGTGTGGGAATAATACAAGTGCTGATATGACTCCATACAGTGGATGGTGGTACCTTGAAGGAACAGGAAGAGTGCTTCCAACTTCTGCAGTGCCCACACAAGCAAGCATTTATTTCTTGTGAAGGTGGACAGAGGTTTCACTGTCCCACCACTTTTAAGGCCCGCAAAGAACAGCAAAAAAATAATTTTTGCTGATTTAGGAGCACAAGGGCTGTGAAAAATGAGACTTTTATTCAGGAAACACAGACAATTACACCACCAAACAAACACCTCATAATTGTGATGTTTTCTACACATAAGGCCTAAACCAGCTTTGTATACAAAGTGGCTCCCATGACTGCTGTGTGCATTCTCTTCCACATTCAGATTAAAAACCTTCACATAATGGCACAAAGAGCACAAGGTGGCTTCAAAGAACTGTTTATGCTTTGTGTGTGACTACACCCTTTGATTTCAATGTTAATGGTTAATGGTTAATGTTAATAGAAACTGGGGCCTCTGAAGCTGTGGAGGCAAATTTACCTGACTCAGAGAATCTCTGGTCAATTTACTCTATAAAGTCAACGTGGCACACAGTCCTATTGTAGCATGTATGTTGTATTATCAGTCATAGGACCTTGTTTGAGCAGGTTGGTGCATCTAGAATGATGAATTGCCACAGGGCTTTCTGTAGCTGGAACAACATTTGGAAGTAATGGGTTACCTCTTGAGTTGTGGCAGGAGCACACACTGGCATTCTGGCAGTCGCCTAAAGTCCATCTTATATGTCTCAAAAAGCCCCTGCTAGAAACCACACCACAATTTGCTGCCTGCTGCTTTTCATTCTGTAGAATAGCAACATATTCCAGCTCAAAGACGGCCACTTGGGCTAAGACTGAGAATCCAACAGCCCGGCTGCTGTTGTGGTGGAGGCATTTGTGCTATAAACTATTTGTGTTTCAAGGAAGATTGTAAATTCCTGCTCATTCAGCTGCTCAGCAGCACCCTCCCTTTTCCTGTGCACGGAAGCCCAATACACACCAGTCTTTGTTCCCTGGACAGAACCTTGCCTTAGAGTGCCAAGATCCCTTACAAAACTAACACAGTTCCTCAAGCAGCAGAGGAATGCTAGACGCCCCCCACCCCATGTGTTTCAAGTGCAGGGCCCCTCATCTAGAGACCCACCCTCTAGCCCAGTGCCCTCAAGTTTGGCCTAGTTATAAGAACAGAAGCAATCAGGCAAGTAACAGTACACTTGCAGGGGTTGGTTATTCTGGCGCAGACATGCATTTCAAAGGTTTGGTTCAGAGGAAGGGGCAGGAGACACAGTGGGAAGTAACACAGCACAGATGCAGATCCCATAACCAAGTAAATGAGCTACAAATAGAGATGGAGGAGAAATTGGGTTCCATTTCCATTTAAAGGCAAACCTACAAAATTTGCACTCTCCAGAACAATGTACGAACCAAAACATAACCATAAATTTGCACTTCTCTGAATTTTGCAATGCAGCCCCCCAGCCAAGTAATGTGCACAAAAATGGATATACTAGATAAGGGTGTGCACATAAATGCATATAATAGGGGGAGGGGGTTTAAGCGTAGAAGAATAAGGGGAAATGCATTGTAAATATGTGTGCATTAGGATAAATTCACAATAAAATGCTGATAAATTCTAATAATAATAATAACAACAACAACAACAACAACAACAACAACAACAACTTTTTATTTATACCCCGCCCTCCCCAGCCAAGGCCGGGCTCAGAGCGGCTTACAAGCAATAATAAAAACAAGATGAATGATTACAACTTAAAAACAAAAATAAAATACAACATTAAAATAATGGAACATTAAAATATTAAAATGTAGCCTCATCGCAGGAAGAGAAGGAAAGGAAAAAAGAAAGAGAGGGAGGGAGGGAATCAAACTGGCTCCAAGCCAAAGGCCAGGCAGAACAACTCTGTCTTACAGGCCCTGCGGAAAGAAATCAGATCCTGCAGGGCCCTGGTCTCATGAGGCAGAGCGTTCCACCAGGCCGGAGCCAGAGTTGAAAAGGCCCTGGCTCTGGTTGAAGCCAATCTAACTTCCTTAGGGCCTGGGACCACTAGGGTGTTGTTATTTATGGACCTTGAGGCTCTCCGTGGGGCATACCAGGAGAGGCGGTCCCGTAGGTACGAGGGTCCTAGGCCGTGAAGGGCTTTAAAGG
Organism: Podarcis vaucheri; assembly: GCF_965113315.1. Classification (NCBI taxonomy): domain Eukaryota; kingdom Metazoa; phylum Chordata; class Lepidosauria; order Squamata; family Lacertidae; genus Podarcis; species Podarcis vaucheri. The sequence goes on along the minus strand of NC_138764.1, from coordinate 63,798,460 downwards.
TCAAAGCCAGCACCTTAAATCTGACCCTGTACTCCACCGGGAGCCAGTGCAGCTTGAAAAGCACTGGGTGAATATGCTCGCATGGCAGAGACCCCGTGAGGATCCTCGCTGCAGCATTCTGTACCCGCTGGAGTTTCTGGGACAGCTTCAAGGGCAGCCCCGCGTAGAGCGCATTACAGTAGTCAAGCCTGGAGATGACCGTCACATGGATCACTGTGGCCAGGTCGGGGCGGGAAAGGTAAGGGACCAACTGCTTGATGTGGCGAAGGTGGAAAAATGTTGCCTTGGCTGTTGCTGTAACTTGTGCCTCCATGGAAAGGGAGGCGTCAAGGATTACACCCAAACTCTTAACGGAAGGCAATGGCACTAATTGGGCCCCCGCAAGAGAAGGGAGTTGGTCCCTCATCCCCATGCCATCCCGACCTAGCCATAGGACCTCTGTCTTCGAAGGATTTAGTTTCAATCGGCTCCCACGAAACCATCCAGCCACAGCTTCCAAGCATCTGGTGAGTGTGTAAGGGGCCGAGTCAGCGTGGCCATCCATCAGCAGATAGAGCTGAGTGTCATCAGCATATTGGCGACAGCCCAGCCCAAAGCTCCAGATAATCTGGGCAAGGGGGCGCATAAAGATGTTAAAAAGCATCGGGGAGAGAATTGCGCCCTGCGGCACTCCACACACCAAGGAGTGGCGTGACGACATTTCCCTCCCTAGTGCCACCTTCTGCCCCCGACCAGAGATAAAAGAGCACAACCAGTTACGGGCTATGCCCTGTATCCTCACGTCTGCGAGGCGGTGGTCCAGAAGATCATGATTGACCATGTCAAAGGCTGCTGACAAATCTAAAAGGATCAGCAGTCCTGACCCGCCTCGATCCAGTTGTCTACGGAGATCATCTGTTAGGGCAACCAGAGCCGTCTCCGTCCCAAAACCAGGACGGAAACCGGACTGAAATGGATCTAATGCCGATGTTTCCTCCAGAAACCTACCAAGCTGTTCAGCAACCGCTCTCTCAATTACCTTACCCAGGTATGGAAGATTTGAAACTGGGCGGTAATTGGATAGGCCTAAGGCAGTGTTCCCCAACCTTGGGCCTCCAGCTGTTTTTTGGACTACAATTCCCATCATCCTTGACCACTGGTCTTGCTAGCAAGGGATGATGGGAGTTGTAGTCCAAAAACAGCTGGAGGCCCAAGGTTGGGGAACACTGGTCTAAGGGATCTAATGAAGTTTTCTTTAAGAGTGGACACACCACTGCTTCCTTCAGTTCCCCTGGGAATGTCCCCGTGTCAAGGGACAAATTGATAATTTCAACCAGGGGGGTCCGCGCAACATCTGGACACTCCCTAATCAGCCAAGATGGGCACGGATCAAGGAGGCAGGTGGTGGGCCTACCAACGTGGAGGAATCTATCCACATCAGTAGGGAGTATCCGATCAAAATGGTCCAACACTGTCAATCGAGGGGCCTCCAGTTCAGTCATTGTATCTAAATTGGCAGGGAGGTCACGGCGGAGCAACAGGACTTTCTCCGCAAAAAAGCTCACGAATGCCTCACAGCTGTGGTTCAAATTTGTGCTTAAATTTGGTTGTCCTCCTAAGGACGTTATTGACCTAATTATTCTAAAAAGTTGTGCCGGCTCATGAGAACTTTTCAAATAAATAAATCTCCAGGTGCTGTAGAAATGTGACAAACAGAATTTATGTCCCTAACTATAAGGACATGTAAGTCACAGTGCGAAAGGCTACTGAACCCATTCTCTGGATTCTTCATTGTCTATAAAGCAAGGTCAGATAATAAGAATTATCCCATTGTTACTGCATTGTCATTAGATCTGTAGCAAAATTGTGTCAAATGCCCATCTTCTTCTGCACTGAAAATAGTAAGTTTAGATAGTATAAATTAGAACCAAAACATTTAGATTTATTTAGACAATATAACTCTGCTTGGATGTATTGAAGTTTGTGGACAAGCACATTCCCACAGCTTTTTGAACTCATGATGATAGCAGTGTTTTTGGTCAGCCTTTTCCCCATGCTGCCATATTCTGAACAAGTGTGTGTGCAGCTCAGACAGGACAAATTATTTGTAGTTGGCTGTAATCACAGCCCCACAGGCCAAACCACCACTACCATAGACTTGAGCTGTGTAGACACTCTGCATCCAGTGTGCTCCTGCTAGTGATTCAAGAAGCAGTATACACAGGACATAAGCCACAATCCATTTTTATTCTGTCATTTCTTATGAAATACAGTGTTTTGATCCCCCCCCCAAATAAACACCCAGCTTCAATCTGAACTGAGAAAAGAACAAACTGGCTGCACTTTAAACCTGGATAACCCTACTGAAAATGGCATTAAATGCATTGAAATGGAGTTAAACACTCTTCAGAGAAGGGGAGCCAACTGCAGCAGTCAATATCTTGGTCCCAGAAATTGTTCAACCCCACAAACCTCAACGTGCTCCAAAAGGAGCTGAAACCCTCTTCGAATCATGTGTCAAATCCTCTTCAAATTATGAGTCCTTTTGGGGTAGTTTAAATACATAAGAACATAACATCCTGCTGGATCAGGCCAATGGCCCATCTAGTCCAGCCTCCCGTTCTCACAGCGGCCAAGCAGGTGTGTAGGAAACCCACAAACAGGATTTGAGCACAAGAGCACAAGACCACTCTCTCCCTGTGCTTTCCAGCAACTGGTATTCAGATTACGGCTTCTGTGGAGGCAGAGCATGGCCAGTAGCCATCAAGAATCCTCTCCTCCATGAATGTTTCCTCTTTTAAAGCCATCCCAGTTGGTGGGCATCACTGCCTCCTGGGGGAGCGAGCTCCACAGCTTAACTACGTGCTGGGTGAAAAAGTACTTTCTTTGGAGCCTTTTGATACTGTTACCGATATTTTTGCTTCATTATTTTGTATCATTATCTTGCCACGTGGATATTGTTTCATTATGGTTGTGTGCTTCTTGATGTGTTTTATTTACTGTTTACGGCTACTTTTGTTGTTTGGAATTATGTAATCCTTTTCTCGTTGTTGTAAGCCACCTATGGAAAGGCAGCATAAAAATGAGATGGCGCTGATGATAAACTTGTGCCATGACACGTCTTGTCTTGCTTGCCTTGTCTTTAAACGAAAAAGTCCCAAATGCCGCAACTTTTCTTCTGAGGGGAATCGCTCCCTTTCCTTGATCATAAATGTATCAGTGCAGGTTTCCAACTCTGTGGCTTGTGTGTGTGAGAGAGGGGGGGGGAGAGGGGGGGTAGAGATCTGGGAAACAAAAGCCTGGCTGGGACAGAGGGCAGAGGCAGAGATCCCAGGCTGGCTGAAGCGACTGTCCTGCCTAATGCAGCTGCGTCAGCAAGGATGGAGGGGGGTGAATGAGGAGGCGTCTTTCATGCCCCACTCAATGGAGCAGGTTCAGGCCTCAGGAAAAGCAGGTCAGAGATGGGAAAATAGGCTGCAGAAACAACAAGCAGCTGCCAAGACACCCCTCCTTAATCTCCCCGCCACCAGGCTCATTTCTAAGGGCCTCCCCCCACCTCTCTTTTGCAACAGGGCAGAAACCCTTTAACAGCCCTGAAAGGGAACCCACGCCTCTCCTTTTTATCTCCCCGGAGTGCAGAAGCCCCCATTGGCCCGCCAGCCTCTGCCAGCCAGCCAATCGGATGACTGTTGCCAAGATGAGTTTGTTTGAACTAGGGCGTATGTGGGGAAAGGAGGGACGGAGGCTTTTTCATTCTGTTGCCGGGAGAGAAAGGCAGACTCCGGAGAGGAGCTGGCCTGATACAACAGGTGGCCCTGCAGGGCTGGGAGTAGGCAAAGTTGCATCCCTCAACAGCTTGTCAGCCCAGCAGCTCTGCTCCCACCCTGCAGGGATGGAGTGGAATAACTTGGGATTCTTGGCTGAACACAAACTCAGTACCAAGATTCCCAGAATCTCCAATCTCATGCATCTAGGAAATTACATTGCTTTCTTCAAAGGCTGCCAAACATCCTGCATTTTAAAGCTTCCTTCACACACACACACACACACACACACACACACACACACCAGAAGCCTTTGACTTGACACAAAACTAACCCCATAGGGTTAGGGTTCACCAAACTCAATCTGCAGCTCATGGGCAAAGGTCAGGTCAAGAGGCTGAGTGCAAGGGGAGTGTCAACACCAGACGGCCTCCACGGGAGAAAGATTATCGTGCTTTTGTTTCCATTTTTTCTGGGAAGTTGAAGGATGGCGTGTTTGATGGTGGAGCTGGCAGCCCTGATCTGCAGACATCCTCCAGGGTGTTGCCTTCATTCAAATGTATTCCAAGGCCTTGGCAGTACTTTGATTATGCATTGAATGCTATGGTTACTTTGTACCGTGAGCCATCTTGGGCTACATCAGTCTGAAGCATGGGACACAAATACAGTGGTACCTCGGGTTAAGTACTTAATTCGGTCCGTTCTTAACCTGAAACTGTTCTTAACCTGAAGCACCACTTTAGCTAATGGGGCCTCCTGCTGCTGTCATGCCACCGGAGCACGATTTCTGTTCTCATCCTGAAGCAAAGTTCTTAACCTGAAGCATTATTTCTGGGTTAGCGGAGTCTGTAACCTGAAGCATGTGTAACCTGAAGCGTATGTAACCCGAGGTACCACTGTACAGTCATACCTCAGGTTGAAGTAGCTTCAGGTATTTTCAGGTTGTGCTCCGCATCGACCCAGAAGTAACAGAGCATGTTACTTCTGGGCTTCGCCGCTTGCACATACGCGGACGCTCACAATGACATCACGCGCATGCACGGAAGCAGCAAAATGTGACCCGGAGACACGCAGTCATGTGTTACGTTCTACTCAGGATGCGAACGGGGCTCCGGAACGGATCCCATTTGCATCCAGAGGTACCACTGTACTTTACAGTAAAACCCTGTAAAAGCGAGGACCAAACGGGGGGCCAAATAAATGTAGGTAGACCAAAGGTCACATGCATTTAAAGCACTTTAGCAATCATGGCTTTTCCCAAGGAATTCTGGGAAATTGTAGCTCACAGAGCTACAATTCCTGGGACTCTTAACAACAACAATTTTATTAGTTATGCCCCACCCATCTGGCCACAGTTTTCTTTGTGAGAAGCCATGTGCTTCAAGCGTATGGTGTGGGTGTGACAGATAATGACTCAATCGTTCCACCTTAAATTCTTCTTTTAAAAAAACATTGTTTGTCTCCATTTTTCTCTAGCCTAGATGGTGTCATGCTCATTGACAACCCAGGTATTACACAGGGGGCCACCTGGGTTTAATCAACATATCTACTGTAGATTTGCTGAGGGGTCTTGGACAAGTCATTATCTATCAGGCTTACATGCTCTAACTTTGCTTGTTTACCAGGGATGGTGTCTATTGCATTTGGGGGGGGGGAGAGAGATCTGGATGTCTAAAAGTTATATTTCTATTGTGGTGCTGGGAGAGTTTTTAATGTTTAGAAGTTACTTTTTTTTTAATGGGCGGGGATGTATTTTGGCCCTACTGCATATGCATGTAAATGCACACACAGGGACAAAACACAAAACAGCAGCATATAGTGCATCTTTTGCATTTCCCTTCCCCATCTCTCCATTTTTAAAAAATGCAGCTAGGGGAGCTATCCATAAGTACAGCCAGATCCACTGTGTTTCTCAACATTCTATTCAACACAAAATACTGATTTATTTATTTTTAAGATTAAAATGGTTAGGCAACAATGTGTACAGAGAGACTCAAACTACAATTGCAGCTATGATAGTCAGGCTCATGCAAATTTTGCACAAGAAGTATGTTCCTTTCTGTGAAATGTTGGAGGATGAGCAGACTCGATTTTTCATCTGCAAGCGACTCATTTCCCCTTTAAATAATTTCCGCTTTAAGTATATTGGGTAAGAAGAAATGACATAGAATGCACTTTCCTTAATGCAGTTCAAGTATGCAAAATAAACCAATAAATCTCTATAGCACATTTCATTCCTGGAAATTTCATTCCTGGAATTCTTTCATAAATTTATCCACTTTCTGGCCATGGGGAAAATGCTAACCTTCCACTGGCCTAATGTGCAAGTGGGTATGCCATTAGGCACAGCACTGAAAACCGTTAAGGCCCACAGGAACAAACTGGATGTGATGTGGTGATCAATGGCTTTGCTTAAAAGAAGCCACAGGGAAGGGTTTGAGTTAAAGCTATGGTTCTGGGGGAGATGTGGTTTGAAGAGAGAGATAGCTAGTATGGTACAGTGGTTAGAGTGTTGGATTAGGACATCAGAGGCCTGGGTTCAAATCCCTGCTCAGCCATAGAACTCACTGGGTGATCTTGGGTCAGACACCGTCTTTCAGCCCAACGTACCTCACAGGGTTGTTGTGATGATAAAATGGGGAGGAAGAGAATGTGTACCCCACCTTGAGCTTCTTGGAGGAAAGGGAGGGTATAAATGCAATAAATAAACTATATAATATATTTCTCTCTCTCTCTCTCTCTCTCTCTCTCTCCACACACACACACACACACAGAGAGAGAGAGAGAGAGAGAGAGAGAGAGAGAGAGAGAGAGAGAGAGAGAATATAGCTTTTGAGTGTTATTTCCATCAGAGAAATAGCACGAGACACAAGGATATTACAGTCTCTTCCACCAGCATTGCATACCATCCAACTTTTTCAGACCCCAAACCAGGGTGTGCATCTTCCAGGATGTGCTCCCAGATAAATCACATGACCCGTGACTCAATCTCGCACAAAAATGTGCATTTTCAGGGTGAGAGTGCAGCAGGAAAGCATATGAGATCGTGGCACCCAAAATTGCCTCTGCAATCTTGTGCAAATAAAAAAAAAAAAAAATGATGTCCCATTTTTCCCACTTGGCACATATGGCAATGTGACCAACCTGTATCCTGCCCCCCACAGCTGCTTTTAAGAAAAGAGAAAGACTTCAGCTCCAATAATAGATTTTCCATAGCATTTCTAGTTTGGCCCATAGTAACTGCAGAAGCAAAACCTGAGAAGCTTCCAATTTTGTCCTGTTCTTTAACCACTGGACACTGATTTACCAGATGCAGTAACCATATCACCCTGACTGTTAGAAGAACTGCAAACTTCTGTTTTCCAAGAAACGACAAATCTCAGGAGGCCTGATTTGCAAGCCTCTTTTTATTATTCCTCTTACAAGCTGCACCCCAGAGAGGTTTTGACTTGCCACCTACTTCACAGAATCTCTTAAACCCCACACTGTTCCTGATACAAAGGCAATAATTAATGTCTAACTCTTGCCATCTCTAGACCCAAGTCCCAGTTTTCTTTTGGGATAGTCAGGAATCTCACCTAGTCATCAGGCATGTCCTGACAACGCTGTATATTTCCCTTGCTCTTGCCCCCTAAAATAGTCAAGAAGTATTTTTAGGCTTTGTGGATAAGAAATTCCCCATCCCTTTGGATTTCATTCATGCCTTCCCCTCTTTGTTTAACTGGCCATCTGTCTCACTGTACTGTACAGCATGCGCCATTATGCGCTGGAAAGCGCGTGTGCCGTAAATATCAAGTCGTGCTTTGTTTTGCTTTCAAAAAGGCATGTTGGCGATCTGTGCCGTGGCTCCAAGAAGAGGCCTGCAAAGGACAAAGGCAATGTATTGCCTGCGGAGAATTCTGTGCCGTTTTGGCTTTGCTCTGTGATTACACTTGACAAGGTCAGGATTCTGCAAGGCAGGGTTCATGGATGCTCGTACCTCCTTTAAAACCTGGCAGTTTTTCACCCTGACGCCAGAGAAAGGGGGACAGTTACACTGGGGTCCCCTTAACTCACAAGGCACGCTGCATGGGAACTGCAGAGAGTGAAAAGGCACCAACCCAGCCCCGCTGGCTACAAGCGTGTGTGTGTGCACTCCAGGGTTACCCTTGGAAACAGTGCTTCAGCTAACATCTGCCGTGCCTGTTCTTTTAGAGGGCGGAGGGAGAGAGAGGGAGGCAGACATTCTTCCTGCCCTTTTGTCCATGTTTCAAGCAGAGGTGCAAAGAAAGCACAATATTTCTGGCTTTCATGTCAAAGGGTTGCCCCTCGTCCACTCGGATGTACAATAGGTAGCTGATCCAATGAAGCAGGGGAAAAGGAGGAATAATAAAATAAGTAGCAATACGTACTGCTTGCTCAAAGTACCCAGAGTGGTAGCTAATTCATATACCTGTGAACTACATATCTCCCACAGTTGTAATTCCAACATAGAAATTTAGAATCTAGATTTAAAATAATTCCTTTTCCCCCCCTTTGTCTGCTGCTTTCTCTCTTGTAGAAATAGCTCAAGAGGCTTGAGCGAAAGGCACTTCTACATTAGGAAGAACTTCCTGACAGTAAGAGCTGTTCGACAGTGGAATTTGCTGCCAAGGAGTGTGGTGGAGTCTCCTTCTTTGGGGGTCTTTAAGCAGAGGCTTGACAACCATATGTCAGGAGTGCTCTGATGGTGTTTCCTGCTTGGCAGGGGGTTGGACTCGATGGCCCTTGTGGTCTCTTCCAACTCTATGATTCTATGATTCTATGATTCTATGATTCTATGATTCTATGATTCTAATGTGTGAAAAAGCCCTCAGGATAAACTTCAGTTTCTCTAAATTCTTTCATCAGTTTGATGTTATGTCAGCTCCACAAAATGCCCTGTCAGCTATTTCAAACAATCTCTTCTTAAACCCAAAAGGGGGGGGGTATATTTTCCAGCTACCTTCAGCATCCTCAGCATGTCCCTGTGTTTACTGGTCTGACTGCAATATCATCGTTTAACCAAGAGATGGGGAACCTGTGTGGCTTTCAGATGTTGCTGGATTTCATATCCCATCACCCCTGACCATTGGCCATGCAGGCTGGGTGGATCATTTGGAGGGCTGCAGGTTCCCCATCCCTTGTTTAACCTCATACCCTTTAAAACAAAGCCAGAAAATGGCTCGGGCATTAGAGGACAGTGTGTGTGTGTCACTCATCATCAGCATGGTCCAGTTATGACCAATAAATCATGACACTACCCAATTCAATGAAACCAATGATATTTTCACATGCTGTAAATACCCATTTCTCCTTTCCGACTGGAAAAAAAAAATTACCCCACACCTGAATTGCTGCTTTCAAAAACACCCTTCTGCGACAATTGAGCAACACCTATGCATTTCCTGAGGGACATGGGTGGCGCTGTGGGTTAAACCACAGAGCCTAGGACTTGCCGATCAGAAGGTTGGTGGTTCGAATCCCTGCAATGGGGTGAGCTCCCATTGCTCGGTCCCTGCTCCTGCCAACCTAGCAGTTCGAAAGCATGTCAAAGTGCAGGTAGATAAATAGGTACCGCTCCGGTGGGAAGGTAAACGGCATTTCCGTGCATTGCTCTGGTTCGCCAGAAGTGGCTTATTCATGCTGGCCACATGACCCGGAAGCTGTACGCCGGCTCCCTTGACCAATAAAGCGAGATGAGCGCTGCAACCCCAGAGTTGGCCACGACTGGACCTAATGGTCAGGGGTCCCTTTACCTTTACCTTTTAATGCATTTTCTGAGCAATAAAGCAATTGTTTGGAAAGGTTGCCCAAAGCCCAGATCGGGCAGGGAGGGAAGGGTTTTTGTTTAGAACCAAGAAAGAACTGCCCCAAGCCTAGTACAAGCTGGTGAGAAGACCGAGTGCCTCTTGCACTTTTAATTTGCCCCTTCCTACCACATACACTCAGAAATCTCTTTTGGGACTATGAGCTGCTGACTCTCATGTGCTAACATTCTGCACAAGTGAAGGTATGGGGAGAGAAGGTTGGGAAATAGATCTTTTATTGCTGAGGAGGGACATTCCTACTGAAATAACAGCTGAGGGTTCACTGAGGGTGTCTGGCAGCGCCTTCTCGAGAAAGAGCTTTGATCCTATCCCATATCCCCGGCCAGCTAGTGCCAGGACACTCCAAGCTGCCTTTGGGGCATGGGGTGGGGTGGTTTCCATGAGTCACTAATGCAGGCAAGACCAAAACAGGAGACAGTAAAAAGAGCCAGTGTGGAGATTAGTGTAAAAATTACAAGGGTGTCTGAGCCAGGCTTCTAAGCCCTCAGATATTAAGTAGTGCTCAGAGCAGAGAAGGCAGTGGAGAGCGGTTCAATGAGGCCCCACAGCTAAAAAACATCTCCAGTCTTTTCTAGTTGCTTGTTCACCCAGTCTGTGCCTGCCTCTCGTACCTCTCTCTTTCTCCTCCTGTTTATATTACCTCCTTTGCCTCCTAAAACGGCCATCTCTCTCCAGGGTGCCTCAAGCTGTTGAGGTGGGGAGGGAGAGAGAGGGGAGGTGATGCAAATCACAAGTTATTCTTTTCCTGTCTGGCCATGTCTGGTGCTTGTGTGTGTTTGCACACACGTCTCTCTCTATCTCTGTCTGTGTGTGGTGATTAGTCTCAGATTGTAAGGTTGATGAATCAGCACAAGGAGAAGAAGGAGAGGATTGCAGTCTGGCCCTTGATTCAGGAGAAAAAGGACACCTCACACCTTCCTATAGTACCTATTCTCAATCTGGCTTCATTTACTGAGGTCCACCCTCCTATTTTTGCAGTTAACAAAAAAGAGAAAAACCATATCATTACAACATGAATCATAAAGAATCATTATTTTTTGTTACTTTTGAATATGATTTTCACCGACAATATTTTTTCCCATCCATCAAAAACATATCAAATCATATACCTGCAACAACTATCACGTCCGCAATATTAATGAAGTTTTGTGTACATTAGTCAACCTCTCTTGTTGCCAGGGCAGACTCCCTTCTTTTTCTAACAGTGTAGCACTGAATATACTATTATGTGCCATACAGTTTTAATAACTAACCTGTGTCCGTCTAGTGAGTGTTTTTCCAGGAACATTGATTATTAATAGAAATCAAATGACCAATGCAAACATGTCTTGTGGTTTTCAAATACATCTAGGGATTTGATTTGTTGAGGTCTGGGTTTTGCTGATAATGAAACAAACAGGAATGCAATACTGTGGCTTGCCTGTCCCCAGCAGAAAAGTTCTGTAGAAGGTGGCTCTAAGGGCCAAACTAGACTCTCACTATTCATGCACCCGATATTCCCATTTTGAATAGGAGGCACAGATAACTCCCAGAGCCCACATAAGGCATGATGTCACCCAAGATGGTGAACTCCACTGCTGCCCCTCTTCCTTTACCCTCTTCCCATAATTTTAGAGTTCACTGGAGATCTCTCCAACCTCCACATGGTATCGTTCTGAGGAAGGGGGTTTAATGTCTTGCTATTACAGTTATTCCATCAGTGCAAGCATTTCTTCTTGCCAGATAGAATGATCTCCCTTCTCTTTCCCCTGCATTCTGTTTTGTGGGTTCTCCTGACCCACCAACTAGGCACAGGACGAGTGGAAGTGTGGTTGAGCCCTAAGTGTATACTATTACAGTCTAAGACTGCAACCTTATGCATACTTATTGGGAGTAAATCCCATTGAACTCTGTAGGATCTACTTAAGAAGCTGCCATATCTGAATCAGATCATCGGGTCCATCTCTCTCTGTACTGGCTACACTGACTGGCATTGGCTCACCAGGATTTGAGACAGGGATGGATCTCTCTCTGTCCTACCTGGAGATTGAAACTGGAACTTTCTGCATGAGAAGTATTTGCCACAGTCCTTTCCTAAATGCATATTTCTGAGCGTGCATGGATACAAGAATACAGAATGAGAGTGAAGAGTTTGCTATTTGAGCATTTGCCAGAACACCTTTGCCAAGATCAGCAAAGGACCCACAATCACTTCAAAAAAACCTCCACCATTCTCCCTTTCAACAGAGCAACCAAAAAGGTCAAAAGAACAGGGGATTGTTGGCTGGCACACCCTGTGACTTCCAAGTTAAAGAGGTCCACTGAGTGTGAAGGGTGGACCAAGCCTGGAGCTAGCATAACACATAAGGGCTCAGACGGCACTTCCTTCTTTTCATAGAAAGGGCTTGTTATCAGGATTGGGATCTTAGGCTAACAAGCTCAGGATCACAATGGCAATGAAAAACAAGACTTAAAGGAGCAATAAAAAGAGATCACTCATTGCTGCCGTTAAAGCCTACAGCTATAAAACTGTTATTGGGATTTTGGATAAAAAAAGGTACAGAAATAAATTCAGAGCAGCCTCTATACACATGAAAATGTACACATATGGAATCTCTCCATGTTGTTGGGGATACTGCGCTGAGACAGACGCACAAACATTTGTACACACATAGCAAGCTTCAGACTGTTTTGGGGTGGGATTCAATCACATACCAGCAAACTGAGGTTGCATAATTAAAGTCCAATAGGGCTCTTGCACAGCAAGTCCACTTCTCGCCCAAACTGGATTTTTTGCAGTAAGGAAAGTGTCACTAAAATGCAAAATGGAAAGTGTGGGATAACAACAGATTGATGTAATGTTGTATAACCTCCACATAAACAAATTAGAATGAATGCTCAATGAACAAGTCATCTGGAAGTGAGCATAATCTCTGTCTCAACCTTCCAGTAAATATGTGGAGACTAGGGGCAGGACCAGAGGTCAATATAATCCCATTTCCCCCTCCCCCACATAGTTATGGGTTTGAGGGCATCTTGCATCTGGGAAATCATCTGTGCAAGGAGTAAATGGTCCTGTTAGGTTGACATCTAAAATATAATGCCAACACTGAAAAGCTGTGGTGGTTCTTATAATGGCATTTCTACAGAGACATAATATCCTAAATTCATTGCATAGTGTGGAGCTCTGATGGAAGCTTCTTCTCCCTGCATTAAAGGGAAAGTCAAAAGATATCTGATACCTATAAAGCATGAGCCATGCACCTAACACAACATGAGCTGACCTTACAAATACCTACCAGTGAAATCTTATATATATGTCTGTTCAGAATTAAAACCCATTGAGTTCAGAAGATGTGTAGAGTTTGCAGTGTAAAGTGATTAATTGTAATGTAATGCAAGTGACAGTAGCTGATGTTGCTGGTGACAATTCTTGCTGATGGCCAGACTCTTCGTATCTGATGTTCTGGCTACAAGATTCTGAATATCGCCATTATGAAGGGGCAGCTAAAATTCCAGGAGGTTAGTGCAGATCAATGTTCACCATCAGAAAGAGCCAAGAATAGAGTTAGTATATATACCATGTACAAACAGAGCCTGGAGGAATTTTAAACTTTCCACACTCTTTGAAATAATTTCCTAACACAAACCCAGGACTTCACACATACCCCAGATCCCCTTCCCCAATAAAAAAAGCCTGCCTAGAGGCACAAATCATGTGTTTTATTTGGCTGTCTCACTCCACAAATAAAGGCCAGGCTGTGTTTCAATTTGCTGTGAAACTTTACAGCTCATTTTCATCCTCTCAGTCTGCAGTGTCTGGATTTTCTTGTCCTTGGAGTTTAGGGGCTGCTGGGAGCGGCATTGGCAACTATTTTCTTCTTCAACCATCCTCACCTTCCTAGAATCACACACATGCATTTGCTCTAACACAACATTACCTCATTCAAACAAGTTGCCAGATTGTGCTGCAATCTTGCACACTGACCTAGAAATGAGCCCCAGAGAACACAGGGCAACTAAACTTCTGAATAAATGTGCGCAGAAGCCCAGCACCCAATTATTTTATTAAAATGCAAGTTTGAATAAAATCCAAAATGCAATTTAATTAACAAGAATTCTGTAATGCCTGTTCTCCTTCACATCTTCATCAGGAGAGGAACAAGCAGTGGTTTGTGATACAGCCACTGAGGCTGCAGTTCTATACATACTTACCTAGGAGAAAGTACCATTAAACTCATTGGGTCTTACCTCTGAGTAGACATGCATATCATTGCACTGAAGGCAATGTGCTCTATGTGGGGCTACCTTTGAGGTGACCCGGAAACTACAACTAATTCAGAATGCGGCAACAAGACTGGTGACTGAGAGCGACTGCCAAGACCACATAACACCGGTCCTGAAAGACCTACACTGGCTCCCAGCACGTTTCTGTGCACAATTAAAAGCATTGGTGCTGACCTTTAAAGCCCTAAATGGCTTGAAGGAGCGTCTCCACCCCCATTATTCTGCCCAGACACTGAGGTCCAGCTCCGAGAGCCTTCTGGCGGTCTCCTCACTGTGAGAAGTGAGATTACAGGGAACCAGGCAGAGGGTTGTCTCAGTAGTGGCACCCGCCCTGTGGAACGCCCTCCCATCAGATGTCAAGGAAATTAACAACTATCTGACTTTTAGAAGACATCTGAAGGCAGCCAATGTTTAAGTAAGTTTTAAATATCTGATGTTTTATTGTATTTTTAGTATTTTCTTTGAAGCTGCCCAGATGGGTGGTGTATCAATAAATTATTATTATTATTATTATTATTATTATTATTATTATTATTATTGCTATGATTGCAAGTTGGGTGGAGTCATTTAATCTCCATCTATACTCATGATAAAAAACAAAAAGATCCTCCATATAGAAAAGCACAGCCATAGAGTTTGCAAACAATGCTGTTGCTAAGCAATTGTGGCCCTTTAAGCTACCACAAGATATAGAGCCCTTGACCCAGCCCATTCCCTGACCTCATTGGGTTACTTACAGACACTCTGAGGCAAGGGTCCCTGAATTAGATGGCTGTTGAGTCAAGCAAGTGTCATCCCACACTTTCCCTATCACTTATCTTCCCACAAAATGTCCAATCTTTTGGAGAGCCTGATTCCATTTTGCAAGAGCTCCAGATAAGTTTTAACTGCACAGCTTGAATTTTCCAGTATGCAATTGATTCCCACCCAGCAATAGGGACTATCTGAAAGCACACAAATGCGAAACAATTCTGGCAATCCTGAGGACAAGACATGCCCCCTCATCTCCATCCCTAAATTTGAAATTTGGAGTATCCAGGACACTGATTTTAGTGCGCAGTACCAAATTCACACCACACTGAATACACATGAACCATGAGATTAGGCTTGGCATAAGCTTCCCATCTCCTGCAAGCCTTGGTGCTAGAACTGAGTTGTGCCACTATGCTGCTGCTGAGACTCCTGATTCTAACCTCTGGGGGCAGATAGACAACTCAACAGCTGCTTCTTGTATGGGAAAGCATCTTTAGGAGTAAGCAATTTGAAGAGAGAAGAGGCAGGGAGAGGGGATGCTTTCCCTCTGAAAATCACCCTCCCCCTTCCTCCTTAGGCTACTGGATTATTTTGTTCCTATTAACTATGGACCCCAATTTCGGCATCCTCTCCAAACCTGTGCCAAACAATTTTGCAGTTGTTTTGCAGCACCCCACAAACTGAGTAATTGGCATAACAAACATGGGGTTTGTAGTTAACACCCCAAAATCCAACAGTGTTCAGATCATGGTTTTCAGCTACGTGTTTATAAGTGTGAATATCTAGAACAACAGCAGCTTGGAGCAATGTTACTACCGAAACACTTCTCCCATCAAATTTGCCTCTTTTACATTAAGAGAAGCAGGTGTTGATATTTTGTCACATCGACTGACATATCACACAGTAGTTTACCCACAAGCTTCTGTGCCAATGCACCAGCTCATAGGATGGAGATGTAAGATTTCCTAGCGTACTCAGACTTGATGTAACACATTCACCCTTCAGTTGGCATGATCAAGCATGGTCTAATTTGTCCAAATGCTGGATATACAAATATGGTACAGTGGTACCTTGGTTCTCAAATGCCTTGGTACTCAAACAACTTGGAACCCAAATACTGCAAACCCGGAAGCAAGTGTTCCAGTTTATGAACTTTTTTTGGAAGCCAAACGTGCTCCGTTTTGAGTGTTACACTTCCATTTTGAGTGTTACGCTGAGGTCTGTCTGTTTTTGCTATTTATTTTGCACTTTTGCGGCTTTTTTGTTGTTTTTGTGACTGTGTGGAACCCAGTTCAGCTACTGATTGACTGATTGTGTGACTGCAGTACATTGTTTATTGCTTTCATTTTATGGATCAATGGTCTCGTTAGATAGTAAAATTCATGTTAGATTGCTGTTTTAGGGGTTGTTTTTAAATGTCTGGAATGGATTAATCCATTTTGCATTACTATCTATGGGAAAGCATGCCTTGGTTTTGGAACACTGTGGTTTAGGAACTGACTTCCGGAATGGATTAAATTTGAGAACCAAGGCACCACTGTATTGTATTGTATTGTATTATTCCTTTGCTGGAACCAGCATGTCCCATAAGACCTGATCAGGCATGCCCTGCAAGCCTCAACTAGTCCAGAATGGTGCATGACATGCTGCTTCATGACCTCTTTCAGCATTGCATGCCTGGACCTGCTGACACCCTAAAACAATTGAACTAACATGCTCCAACATGCCCTTAGCATATATCCCAGTGTGAAACACTAGTTCAGTTGTGCCTCTGAGGGATAGTTCTTAGCTCAGTGGGACTTACTTCTGATTCAACACATATGTACTGAACTGTACTGTTATTATACCTGATGCTGCATAATGGTAGCCTAGTAGTCAAGTATCTTCTTTTATGTAATGCAGCCAAACTAAAGAATGGTGACCAGAAAAGCACAGCAACAAAAATCAGTCCTATGGTACCTGGTGATATTTCTTAGATGGGTGAGTTCCTGTTATCACAAATGCATGGAAGAAAGGAAGTTGGTAGGTTTATGGAACAATCTTACAAAGAGGCTAAAAAGTAAAATTCAAGAGGCAGAGATTAACAGTGTGGCAGTAAGCAAACCAGACAAGCAATTTACTTCAAAGGGTGTTTCAAAATATACCTTGCTCAGCAAGTCTGAAAAGCACACATTTAAGTGTTATAAAGTTGCATATTTATATTGGTGCATGCCACTCCAGTCTTCAAGTGGTGCAAGATTCCAGGGGTTCGAGGCACTTGGAAATGAGGCATAGCAGAGACTATGATGTCTTTATGATGTATGGCTTATTTACACATATATACAACTTGAGCCCATGGTGCAGGGGTAAACACAGTCATAGCACACTGACAATTTGTACATACAGTCAGAAAGGTATGTTATCATGGCATAAATATGTGCTTCTTGCTCCTACTGTATAACTTGATATGGTAACTAACTTGATATGGACTAGTATTTTCTTGGTACTTTAAGGGTCCTTGAAGATATCATATTCCTCTTTGAAAGTAGCCTCAAAACAAGAAATGTCTCAAATAAGATGTATCACAGGGCTTGTGGCACTGCTGTTTTGCCACCCACGGTGATCATTCTGTTAGAGCAGGACTAGCCTCAGATACAGCCACCTGAGTCTCACAAATCTGTCTATCAGGGAGCATCATTTGTCTACCACACAAATTCATCGTAGCAAATTGATGCAATTGAAATGTACTAAGGAAAATAACAGCATTCCCTAGCTTAAATGAAAACATCTCAGTTTTTATCTGGCAGTTACAGATGCCTGGGAACATAACGGAGTTTTATTGAGGTGGCTGCATATTAGATGGATTTTCTCTAGCAATCTCTGGAGCAATAATTGCAATGTACAACAGGAAAATCATGCAGTCATAATTCCTTCAGCAGTGAGTTATTAAAATGCTGGATTGATGCCAAAGAAGGAAAAGAGGTGCAGGTTTCATGGAACTAAATGCTCCATGACAGTTTTAGGGAAGAGAAGGGAAACTGGAAAGGGCTATAGATCTGCAATGGGTTTACAAAAGTTATGGAACCTGACATGAATTGGTAGCGATGTGCCCACAATGGTTAAGTATTTCAGAGATGTTCCTGTTCTCTCACAGAACATTTCGCTGGCATAATATGGTCTAGTTGTGGTTCTGGCCATAAACTCCAGCAGGCCTATTTATCTAGAACACTGGCATTCTCTAGCATCTATAGCTACTGTAGAAGCCTAAAACAGAAAGAAAGAAAAAATCAGGATTAAATCAAAATAATCTTTCCTTCAATTGCATTGACTTGTTTTTCGATTAAGAAAGGATTCAAAACAGCTTTTTCCTTAATCCGCATTGACTTTTCCAGCCATCGTGTGGTGAAAATCAGCTGGAAGGGACTATTATTCTAGATTACTGCAGTGTGTGTTCCTGGGATTGCCTTTGAAAATACCCAGCCCAGATTATGGCACAGGAGCAGCTGGTGGGGATAGGAAGTAGCCCAACCCCACCTCCTTGTACTCGCATCACTATGACTTACCAAGAGGGAGATGGGCAAAGCAGCAGGGAGGTCAGGGATGTGTGGATGCACTGGGGAGAGTGTCATCTTGCTCCCACCAGTGCATCTGCAGTGCACTAACCTCTTTGTCAACTTACCTGTGCCCCTCTTCTTTTTAGCAAGCCACAGTGATGCTGGTGCAAGGAGGCCAGGTGTGTGCCACTGCCCCTTCCTTCCAGCTGCTCCTGGTTCAGAGTTCTTCAAACTCAGGTCCTCATATGTTGTTGGACCACAACTCTCATCATCCTCAACCACCTCAGCAAATGGCCAGGGATTCTGGGAGTCGTAGTCCAGCAACATCTGGAGACCCGCAGCTGAAGAAGGTTCCTATAGTTATATCCAAAATATTATTAACTAGGACTTGGGTCATTTCACACCAGTTCTCTGTCAGCTGCAATGGCTACCAGTCCATTTTCAGGTTCCATATTCAAGGTGCTGGTTTTAAAGTTCATAATGGCTTGGGACTAGGATACCTGAAAGACTGTGAAATAAAAAAACTATAGTGCATGGGTGTAGCCACTGGGGGCAGAGAGGGGCAGCTGGTCCCCTGGATCAAGTAAAACAATAGGAATACTTAACTAACTGACCAATCACGTCAGTTCTGCACCCCCCAAAAAAATTCCTGGCTATGCCCATGCTATAGTGAGGGGGGGTGGCACTCTGGATGTGGAATGCTCTCCCCAGATAGACCAACCTGGTACCGTCTCTGTGTGAAAATAAAGACAAGAGATGTTAACATATTACAATTTCATATTTTGTCCAACATAAGAGGACTCTGTGCATAGTCTGGGACAACATCAAACTGTCTCAAACCAGTCTTGTATCCTAAAGTATTTATTATTGTTTTCTGCAGCACCATCAGAGCATCTAGTGCTTTGCAGAGTATAAGGTAACCTGCTCAGAGTAGCTTACAAATGAAAATTAGATACAGTGGAAACAACAGAGGATGGGGAGGCAAAAGTAAAACAGGGCAGCTATATGTGTTTATTTCACCTGCGTGTCCTTTCTTAGGCTAGTTACTTAGTCTAGTGATACATCTCTCACTAGCTTCCCATTGCCTGTCTCTGTCTAACCTTAGAACCCCGCCTCCTATTCTATTTCTGCTTGTAGAATTTAGGACATACAAATCACTAAAGTATATATCTACAGTGACAATAATAGAATAAATGAGCAATTCACGCAACACATCTATTTTGTCCTCTTTCTCTTCTGACAGTTGCTCCCTGGCTGAGTGTATCTTTTATTGTATTCATTTATTTGCCTCATTTATAATCTGCCCCTCATCACATTGCAATCTCAGGACTGTTTCCAATAAAATGGTTACAACACAACACAATAAGTACATCCAAACTCTAGTAAGATAAAATTAAACAATGTAAAACAGATACCAAATAAGAGCAACTAAGCATCACATTGAGGCCAGTTTACCCCTCCTACAGGGAAGAGAGGTGGTGAAACTTGAGCAATCCATCCTTCTGTCCTCTGTTGCATACACATACTGTAACCTCCAATTTATGATGTTTCATGAATGCACCACCAAAGCCCTACTGTCAAAATGATTTGGTGATTTTAGAACAACTTGTTGCAATCCACGCTCAGAGCCTTTTACTGAAAAGGGAGCTGAGTTAAATTCCCCCCATTCCATTCCTTTTACATTCAACTAAACAGGGACAGACCCTCCAAGTGTCCCTATTTTCCAGAGATGACCCTGATTTTAGAGAAACCATCCCAGTTTCTGTTTTAATCCTGGAATGTCCCGCTTTACCTCAGGAAGTCCCTATTTTCATTGGAGAAATGTTGGAGGGTATGAAGTTGTCCGAACCCCAAGCTGTCCGAAGGCAATCCTGTAGAGAGAAGTGTTTTTTAATGCTTAATGATTTGTTATATTTTTATATATGTTGGAAGCTGGCCAGAGTGGCTGGGGCAGCCCAGTAAGATGTGTGAGGTATAAATAGTAAAATTATCATTATGGAACGGGATGTCCCTATTTTCATTGGAAAAATATTGGAGGGTATGGAGGGAAAGAGTTAGAAGAAGGTTGTGGTGTAGCAAATTAGCTAGTCAGCCACAAACTATTTAGGCCAGGGATGGGGAACCTGTGGCCATCAAAATGTTGTTGGACTGCAACTCCCATTATCTGAGGCGATTTGCCATGCTGGCTGAGGCTGATGTTCCCTACCCTTGGCCTAGGTAGTCTTGGACAAGTCATACTCCCTTCTCTGTAAAATGTGAATAAAATACCTCTGACCTCAAAAAGATTTTGTGGTGGTGAAATGAAATCTTTAATGTGAAATATTCCAGTGTGTTGTGCTCAGACCAATTTTTCTCACTTCTTGGACTTGGACACACACACACACAGAGAGAGAGAGAGAGAGAGAGAGAGAGAGAATCATGAAGGGCAATGAATAAACCCAACGTACCTCTCTCTTTAAGTTTTTAAAAATAGGAAGTTAAAGAGTCCCTTTCACCCACCTAGCCTTGGAACCAAGATGTCTCACTTACTCCTTCTAGTCCAAAGGGCCTATGATGGGAAAGAAGGGGAGCATTGGTGATGGTGGGGACCAGGAAAGAAAGTGGGGTTCAGTTTGGGCTATTAAGTTGCACAAGGCCAGAGAAAAAATTCTGTGAACAGAAATCAACATGCAAATCCTGAAGATGTGAGTGAGCTCTGCCCTGACCTGTGTAATGAACAAATAAAAGGAGGCCACTTTGCTCCCAAGCTCCCTCAGCCTGTTCCCCCCTCCCCCCCCCCGCCTCCCCAAAAGACAAAAGGTGCAGCTTAGTGATGCATGAAAGAAGAAACAAAACAACAAGGCCACCTCCCCTTCCCAGCCCACTAAGCTCCCCCACTAGACAGATGGCAACAGTTGCCCCCACACCAGTTGCGTGTCGCCGTGAACAAGCCTCTTTTTATCCCACAACAGGTCATAAATGAGAATGGTGCAGACAGCAGCCAAACACTTCGCTGAGGGATGGCACTGGGAACGGAGTCGTGGGGGGAGGCAGGGAGGAAAGGCTGCTGCTGTCACGAAACCCGGGAGAATATAATAAGCAAGCCGAGGGTCGCTCCCATGTGAGCCCATCTGTCCGCGTCCGGGAGCAACCTTGCCCATGTGCTTTTCGTTCTGGAAGATTGCCAGCACAGATCTATGTATGCGCAAGCAGCCATTGCATTAGGAGCAGATAATACGCAGAGCTGCCTTTCTCATATATAATTTGTTGCCTCCATGTTCATGTCAGTTTCTCAAAGGAGGTTTGTTTAGCCCCTTTTTAAAGTGGCTCTTATTGCCATTTTATTCTGAGATGGGTGTTTTTTTACTCAGATTCCAGGATTATTTGTTTTTGAGTTTGCTGCCTGCTGGTACTTTTTTATGATGATGATGATGAAGAAGAAGCTGTTGTTGTTGTGTGTGTTACTGCTGTTTGCATTTGTTTTCCTGTTTCTTTAAATTTGATGTGATACAGATTTATAGGGGGTGTGTTTCTGTACAAACAGAGAGATATATCTGTAAGCCTCCCTTAATATGATTTATTTAAGAGGTATAATAATTAAGGTACAAACATTGAGACATAGATATTTTAATATAACTCATCTAAAAGAACTGCCAGCTCTGGCCGTGTATTTGCGCAATCACTTAACCCATAACAATGACAGGGTAGAAAAACCCCTTTTACTGGTCGGATTGTGATTAACAAAGGTAAACATGTGCTGACTAAGGCTGAAATCCCAACCCTGCTTGTCTATTGAATTCAATAGCACTTCTGAGTAGACATGTCTAGGATTGCAGGCTAACAGAGCAATCCTATGCGTATTCCATTGCAAGTCTCATTGAGCTCCATGGGCCATACACCTTAGCTGTACTAATTGCAGCTGAATATACAGTGCTTTTTTCAGTGGGGGGGACGCAGGGGTATGCATATCCTTAAACATTTTGTGAATCTCTGTACTTTTGTCCATTTACTGTATTTATTTTTCCCGATTTGAACTATAAAATGGTGATTTTCTTGAATCAAAATGAGAAAAGAAAAGCACTGTGAATACATATTAAGTGACCTGAACAAGCACTCACCTACACAGAGTATGTGTCTTTGTGTGTCCATATACATTCAAGAAAGTTAAAACTTCTGTAGGGACCTGTGAATGGGCTGTGGCCATCCAGTGCCAGGCTCTGTACAATTGCAGAGCAAGAAGACGGACCCTACTTACCCAGGGCTTTGATGTTAAATGTTAGACAACTGCTGAGTGCAACAAGCCAGACAAAGAACCAGAGGACACAATGAGACAACGCAGTCAGCACAATGGGCAGCAGCAGCAGCCTGTGCATACCAGCTGTCTAAGCTGCAGTGCTACTTATTCTGTCCAGGACTGTAAGCTCTCATGTGTTCATCACAAATCTCACCATTTCATCAAGCTTTCTTCAATCTCCAGACTGTGAGACTTGTAATAAAATGATGAAATCTGCAGGTTCCTTTTATATCTGAGTGTGATGTTTTGCCTCTGTCAGTGGTGAATACATTCCTTGCATAACCAGCAAATAAGCACTGTGCAGGTTTCAAAGGGCGAGCAATAACACCAAGAGGAGGAGGGTCAAACTTGGTCACGGTGAGTCCAAACTGAATCACATAATGCTTTCAATGCCCTACTTACCTGAGATTTCAACAGTTCTGCAGTACAGTTTAATCACATTTTATATTGCCCGTTCCTGTTATGGGGATGTTTGCTGCTTGTGCCCTTTGGGCGCACATTTTTTCCAGGTAAATTAAGCCACAGCGGTCGTCTTGAATCTGGAGTACACAATGGCTCTTGGCTCTTTTCAATGGCAATTGCAGAATGGAAGTGTAGGGAGAAGCACCCTTTCAAACAAGTAGCTCCCCCCATTCCCCATTGCTGAACCCCTGTGGTTACTTAAAGGAAAGGCACTTTTCACATACAAAACTGTAAGCGAGCCATGAGCCACAAACTAGCAATTGAAACAAGGTTTTGACATTCATATCTGATGCTTGGGTGTTGAGGCAGAAGATTGGCAAATAAATATTCTGCTGAGGTATCCACTGGCAACACTTCACACCTACCCTAGCCTCATATCGTTTTATTTTCCTTCACTCAGTGGTTCAAATACTTCTTAGGAGAGTATCTATCCTTCTTTTGCAAGCAAGTGGAGGGTGTGTGTTTCTACTCAGAGTCGTTTTGCCTCTCAGGCCTAACCAGGATGGCGCCTTTGGCCTCCCATTGTTCTTTACTGGGAAGTCCCATAGAGTCAGGAAGTGTGACAGAAAATGTTGCTTACATTCCTTTTAAAAAAAAAAAAAATTAAGGGAACTTGGATATTTAAGGGGTCCCACCCACAGCCTTAGCTTTGTAGTCTCCATTCCTGCAGCTCTATGCAAAAGGAAATAGGTTGACAATGAAATTAAGATAATGCCAAGTTCTTCAGACTGAAAAGTCTCTGGCTGTGTGCTACATGCAACACATCATTCCGATTTATTGTCATATTAGGAAGCCTCTATCCAGACCTAGTCTTACAGAGGATATCTTCTGTGCCCTGTAAAGGGAGAGGGATGCAAGCGTAAAGTCAGGCATGTTTTGGCCTACTAGTGAGAGCCACTTCCCCAATGGTGAGGTCCCACAGTGCTGAGGAGCATATGAAAAATCAGAACCACATAGGCATGGACAACCAGGGATCTTTCCCTCTCAGTAGTTGCATGAGCAGATTCTAGGCCACAGAGTGCATGGGAAAGAACCAAAAGATCAGGCTTAACCACATGACTGAGATGCTCACATACATGCCTCTTCAGCAACATGAAATTACCACACCACTGGAAAAGGCATGCCACTCTGTGTACATGTAAGAATCGGAGAGAGAAATTGGTTTTACTATTATCTGTTTGCATAACCGAGCCTTTGAAAAGTAGTTATTTCTATGATGCAACTGGTTCCTTAACAGAGATGCACATTAACCAGCCTATTGACTCCAACTGGAAATTCCATGTAGATTTTCAGTGTTGAACGAGAAAGCAGTGTGGTGGTGGTTACATTGAACAGCCTTCTAGACTTTTTTTTGCATTATGTAGCCCATTGCTATAACATGTCATCAAGGCCAAGAATGCAACAGGGCAGAAACAGAAATTAAGCGTTGTTAGGGGTATGTGGAATAATTTGTTGAATGAGTATTCCAAACTAAACAAGTAAACAGGTATTGCATAAGCAGAGCAGGGCAGGCTGCCTCTTGGCTGGCTTCAGGGCTGGTGGGCTGAGGGTCACTTCTGCTCTTCGGTGTGGCAAAAAAATGTGTGGGTTTTTTTTCACTTTGGCTAACTCCTTTGCCCCCTGCCCTAAGGCGTAAGTGTGGTGTCTGACATAAGCATAATAAAAGTTACTTTGGGGGCTAAACTAAATTTGGGGGCACTGGGTGGATCTTTGCACCCTGGTGGCGCATATGCTAAAGACTGTGTCTGGGTCATAGCTCTGTCCTCCAGCATCTTACCACCACCCCTTGCCCCCCAGTATCTGCCACCTGAGGCAACCACCTCACGCTACCTAATGATAGAAGCAGTCCTGATTACACATCCAAGTCCATTGGATGGCATTATGTCCTTGGCTCCATCGTTTGAATTATGGGCCTGATTCTTAGGCTGCGCACACAAACACCATATATTTCCCTCAAAATGCACAGTGTTTCCCTCAAAAAGTCATAAGAACTGTAATTAATCCCTCGTGGTTCCCAGGATTATTTGGGGGAAATGTGCTTTAAATGCACGGTATCTTTCCAGCCTTAATCTTTCCTGCACCTAGTTAAAATATCATTGTCTGGGGTTGGTTGCTTTTTTTTGTGCAACACCATATTTCCTAGCATTGCATCTATCATGAAGGAGAATGCCGCAAATGATTCCAAGTTAAAAGTCATGCATGCACCACCCCACCCCCAGCTGGGGGTGGGGTTTGCAACACTAAAGGGGCAGGATGGCTTTCTGTTTTTGGTGGTCTTGTAGAAAGGTTAAAGCTTACTGGGAAATGATATACAATGAAATGAAAAGGATGTTTAAAATAATGTTTGCAAAACAAACCAGAAGCCTTTCTCTTGGGAATTATAAGGTTAAAGGTAAAGGTACCCCTGCCCGAACGGGCCAGTCTTGACAGACTCTGGGGTTTGTGCGCCCATCTCACATCTATTGGCCGGGGGCCAGCGCTGTCCGAAGACACTTCCGGGTCACGTGGCCAGCGTGACAAAGCTGCATCTGGCGAGCCAGCGCAGCACACGGAACGCCGTTTACCTTCCCGCTGGTAAGCGGTACCTATTTATCTACTTGCCCCCGGGGGTGCTTTCGAACTGCTAGGTGGGCAGGCGCTGGGACCGAGCAGCGGGAGCGCACCCCGCCGCGGGGATTCGAACCGCCGACCTTTCGATCGGCAAGCCCTAGGCGCTGAGGCTTTAGGTTAGGACTACCTAAATTGTATAGAAACTTATTCATGTATGCGACTACAGTGGCAAGAACACTACTTGCTCAAAAATGAAAAGAAGAAGAAGTCCCAGCAAAGGAAGAATGGATTCAAAAACTTATGGAATATGCAGAAATGGCGAAACTTACCGGAAGAATAAGAAATCAAGATAACAAACTTTTTATATGGTTTTATTGAATATTTACAGATACCTTAAATTGTAAACATGTTAAAACACTGGCAGGGTTATTGTAATAGCCTGCAGTTACACAAGAGCATATATTTAAAGAAGATAAATAAATGAGTAAGTTAAGTTAATTTGGATATTAAAAATAAACTGAAGGAACTGCAGAAAGAGGGGGAAATTTTAAAGTTTTAAAATGTAAAAATGATTGTAAAATCAGTGACATCTGAAAAGTATAAACAAAAGTTTAAAAAGGGGGGGAGATGGCTTTGTCTTTAACAGACTGAAAAGGGAGCATGTGGTTGAAACTTCAAAGAAACCTGCTCTTCAGCATTTCCCTCTTGTCATTTTCACTGTGATTCTGGGGGGACATTGGTGGTCCTGGGATGATCACAGTCTAACCATTACTGCTTTAATTTATACAGTGTGCATGATGATGTGTTTGGCCTCTGCGTCTCTCCTCCCTGACACATTAATGAGACCGGATTTGTGGTAAATTGAACTTTGGTGTCCTCGGCAGCTGAAACGAATGAGAAACGCTGAAGCCACAACTTGAATTAATTCTCTCTCCTCCCTCCCCCCTCCTCCCCCTTGTAGGTTTCAGGCAGGCAGGTGTTGAAACTGGGCTGTAGGCTACAGACTGATTTCCCCAGATACAAGAGCTTGTCGTTTTGCTTACACTGTTGCCTGACAGGTCTTTAACAGAGCCCGGCGCAATGTCTCCTCCTCCCCCACATCAGAAAACAAAAAGAGCTCAGGAAACACCTGGAGGCCAAGTGCTGCCACACTGGAGAAGGGCTCTTCAGCGTGGTTCACTCTCCGCCAGCTGCTTAAAAATAAAAGCTGAATCATTCATCGGTGCCCCACCCAGGGGCCCTGAAATGTTTAC
Source organism: Podarcis vaucheri (assembly GCF_965113315.1). Classification (NCBI taxonomy): domain Eukaryota; kingdom Metazoa; phylum Chordata; class Lepidosauria; order Squamata; family Lacertidae; genus Podarcis; species Podarcis vaucheri. Next base: position 63,771,799 of record NC_138764.1, on the reverse strand, counting down.
CTCCCTGACATGAGCACAAGCTCAAACGTGTTTCCCAGCTCCAGAATGCTCCCTTTCTGCAGAGTTTCTGCACCATGCGCTTTTTAAAAATATTGCATTTTATTCTTTCCATTCTTTGTGAGATGCCCAGAGGACACGAGACATTGGGTGGTCATAAAAATACAGTGGTACCTTGGGTTACATACGCTTCAGGTTACATACGTTTCAGGTTACATACGCTTCAGGTTACAGACTCCACTAACCCAGAAATAGTACCTCGGGTTAAGAACTTTGCTTCGGGATGAGAACAGAAATCGTGCTCTGGCGGCGCTGCAGCATCAGGAGGCCCCATTAGCTAAAGTGGTGCTTCAGGTTAAGAACAGTTTCAGGTTAAGAACGGACCTCCAGAATGAATTAAGTACTTAACCCGAGGTACCACTGTATTGCAAATCGATCAATAAATAGGGCCATCATCATAGTGCAGACTTCAACCAGCACCGCAAGGCTAAGTGTTCTAAAGCACCAACACTGAGATTCCACTCAAATCTTATTCTTTTTATTTTTTATTCAGGGCTTCCTCCCCCCCCCGCCCCCTGTGGGAATTCGAAGAAATTCAGTGCCGGCACCTCTCAGGTGGGTGCCATTGCCATTCTAAGAGAACAAGGGAGATGTTCATGGTAAGTTCCAGCACCTCTTTTTCTAGAAAAATAACACTGTTTTTATTTATTAGGCTTCTATACCACAGCGTGTGGCGCTGTGGGTAAAACCTCAGCGCCTAGGACTTGCCGATCGCATGGTCGGCGATTTGAATCCCCGCGGCGGGGTGCGCTCCCGTCGTTCGGTCCCAGAGCCTGCCAACCTAGCAGTTCGAAAGCACCCCTGGGTGCAAGTAGATAAATAGGGACCGCTTACCAGCGGGAAGGTAAACGGCGTTCCGTGTGCTGCGCTGGCTCGCCAGGTGCAGCTTGTCACGCTGGCCACGTGACCCGGAAGTGCCTATAGATGTGAGATGGGCGCACAAACCCCAGAGTCTGTCAAGACTGGCCCGTTCGGGCAGGGGTACCTTTACCTTTACCACCTTCAATTAAAAGAGGAGAGATATTTAAAATACGCTAAAACAACTAGTGGAAATGGATTTGAAGGAAAGGCTACTTCCTTTTACCGGGGGCATTCTTGTGTTTTTAGACCATTATACAGTGGTATAATGGTCTCATCTTCCAGCGTCATAACTTTTATATGCCTGTTGTCTTTGTCCATGGAGTTTTCTTGGCAGGGATACTGGAGTGGCTTGCCGGTTCCTACACCAGGTGGATCACGTTTGGTCAAAACTCTCCACTATGACCTGATCATCTTGGGTGCCCTGCTCAGCATAGTTCATAGCTTCTCTGAGTATAATTGGTTCCAAATTGGGAAAGGAGTACGGCAAGGCTGTATATTGTCTCCCTGCTTATTTAACTTATATGCAGAATTCATCATGCGAAAGGCTGGGCTGGATGAATCCCAAGCCGGAATTAAGATTGCCGGAAGAAATATCAACAACCTCAGATATGCAGATGACACAACCTTGATGGCAGAAAGTGAAGAGGAATTAAAGAACCTTTTAATGAGGGTGAAAGAGGAGAGCGCAAAATATGGTCTGAAGCTCAACATCAAAAAAACGAAGATCATGGCCACTGGGCCCATCACCTCCTGGCAAATAGAAGGGGAAGAAATGGAGGCAGTGAGAGATTTTACTTTCTTGGGCTCCATGATCAGTGCAGATGGTGACAGCAGTCACGAAATTAAAAGACGCCTGCTCCTTGGGAGAAAGGCGATGGCAAACCTAGACAACATCTTAAAAAGCAGAGACATCACCTTGCCAACAAAGGTCCGTATAGTAAAAGCCATGGTTTTCCCAGTAGTGATGTATGGAAGTGAGAGCTGAACCATCAAGAAGGCTGATCGCCAAAGAATTGATGCTTTTGAATTATGGTGCTGGAGGAGACTCTTGAGAGTCCCATGGACTGCAAGAAGATCAAACCTCTCCATTCTGAAGGAAATCAGCCCTGAGCGCTCACTGGAAGGACAGATCGTGAAGCTGAGGCTCCAATACTTTGGCCACCTCATGAGAAGAGAAGACTCCCTGGAAAAGACCCTGATGTTGGGAAAGATGGAGGGCACAAGGAGAAGGGGACGACAGAGAATGAGATGGTTGGATGGTGTTCTTGAAGCTACCAGCATGAGTTTGATCAAACTGCGGGAGGCAGTGGAGGACAGAAGTGCCTGGCGTGCTCTGGTCCATGGGGTCACGAAGAGTCGGACACGACTAAACAACTAAACAACAACAACAACAACAACAATACAGTGGTACCTTGGGTTACATATGCTTCAGGTTACATACGCTTCAGGTTACACCCTCCGCTAACCCAGAATAGTGTTTCAGGTTAAGAACTTTGCTTCAGGAAGAGAACAGAAATCGTGCTCCGGCGGTGCGGCAGCAGCAGGAGGCCCCATTAGCTAAAGTGGTGCTTCAGGTTAAGAACAGTTTCAGGTTAAGAACGGACCTCCGGAACGAATTAAGTACTTAACCCGAGGTACCACTGTATAGGTTGTTTTCTGTGTCTGGTTAGAGAGGAGGCAGCTGGGAACAAGGAACTTGGTGCCACTGTAAAACATGCAAGATAAAGGCTTGGCAGCTGCAATAAGTTCCGCACCACATAACTCCCAGCCCTTTCTTGAGTCATCTGGGGTTTTTTTGGTGCCTGTGCATTGTGCATCTGTCTCCATTTATGAGGAAACAGGGAGCTTCCCAACACACAACCAAAAACTGTAGAATTTTGTGAAAGATGGGCAAGCAAGTCAGCAAGAACCACCCTCGTTCTCAGCTCTTGCTATTTTCTTTTGCTTCTACCCAGTGCTATTTTTCTAGAAAAAGAGGTGCCAGAACTCGCCATGAACCCCTCACTTGTTATCTTATAATGGCAAGGGCACCCTCCTGCATGGTCCCAGAACTGAGCTGGGAAAAAGCCCTGCTTCTATCTTATATAATCCAAAACTCTGTAGAGGGTTGTTGAAAGGGCCACTTCACACTAGGGGTGCAGGAGAAATCCCAGTCAGTTCAAAGGCAAACTTTCAAGGTGATCCTAACTAATTCAGTTTCCAAAACAATATGCAAACCAAAATCCAACCATCCTTAAAAATTCACGCTTCTCCAAATTTTGCAGTGTAGCAAGTAGTGTGTACAAAAACATATACAAAAGTGTGCATGTATTAGTGAAAGTAACAGGCAAAAATTCAGTATATTAAGTAAAATTTCTTGCAAAAATATGTATATTAGGGGGAAATGCATTAAAAGCACGTATAGCTGGAAAAATATGCACAAAAATGCTGAAGAAATTTCATGAGAACATTTGAAAAAAGACATTTACAAACATGTGAAAATGTGGAGAGGTGAACTTAAAACTGGGAAAACAAGAAACTGGGATAAACCAAAATTGACATATTCACCCACACTTATTTCACACACAGATACATCTTATCCTTATCTACATGTCTGGAGCTGCAGAGATAGAAAGGGGAAGTCCCTCGTGAACAGCAGACATATATCTACCATATATTACTATGCATACACCCAGGAAACTGTTTTGTGTCTCCACTAAAATGTATTTGGGCATGAATTCCCACATTACAATGGTGTTTGGGCTTTTTCTTTCACACAATACCCCTCACACATTGAAAGAACATATAAGGAGCTTGCAGAGTTGTACAGAATAGCCCAGGTTCTTGCTGGTGAGGTACCGGTAAGTGTCCCCCATCAGCCACATGCAAGGGTTTTGCACACATAGAACTCCTAGATGTGAAGGGGGATATTTGTCTAAACAGGGTTGCCTCACACATACACCCCACACACAGAAGAACTGTACATGCATGCCTTTCAGAGCGCTGAGAACGAACACATGGATAGTGGAGTGTGTGACCAACAGACAAGTCAAGGGCAGCAGGTGTATACAACTTGACCATGCATTGGGTGAACATGCGACATCTTGTGTGTATTCTCTGTTAACCAAAATACAAGGGTGGCTTCCCCTCATCCACTCCATTGTATGCCTATGTATATTTTATTTTATTTTATTTTATTGCATTTGCATTCTTGCTCTGTGCCATCTTGAGCAACGATTGGTAGAAGCGTAGGAGGCAAGTTTAACAAACAGACAAACAAACAAATATGTATGATGCAACCCTGAAACAGCACCTGTATCTTGCCTAAAATACTCCACATGACATGACAGCCACCACATGACACACATTTCACACAGCAATTTCATGTGTACTATGGTGCTTTCCTTCTAAGGCCATTCAAAACTAATCCTGACAGGAGGGAATGTGCAATATTCCTAATCATAGAATTTTAAAAAAAAACTGATTAGCAAAAGAGATACATTTAAAAAGAAAAGAAGAAGAAAAGAATTGAGAGTTTAAATAACCCTAAATATCCGTTTTCATATTTCAATACACATTATAACTTTTTTATTTTAGTTTTGTACAGATCTCATTACAGGACCTGAGTTTTTCCAAGGCTCAAGCACTTAACAAAACTTCCCTCGAGGTAATTGCTGATGGTATGTTTTCTTCTTGTTTGTTGGCATTGTGAATAATTTTTATTTCCCATTTTCAAACAGATAAATATGCACATCCTGTCCTTCCTCCAAGGAATTCAGAGCAACAAGAGTGGGTCACCCTGCCTCTTCCTATTATTTGAACTTAGGAAGCTGCCTTATTCCAGGTCAGATCATTGGTCCATCTAGGGCAGTACAGTCTGTAATGAGTGATGGCAATGACTGGCCCAAGGTTACTCAAGGAGCTTCATGGCTTAACAGAGATTTTAATTCCCGTTTCCTCAGGCCTAGGCTGACATTCTAACCACTACACCATATTGGCTCTCATTTAAAAGCCCACTGGCTGGGAAGCGGTGTTGGTTGTGGCATATGCTTCCTACTAGCAACCTACAAATACCTTTTGGTACTGGGGACACAGACCCATTTAGCACTGTAATTATTTTATTACCTACGTTAACGACCATAGTGCTTGGTCATATAAACATACCTGAAAGGAGTCTGCGACACAGGCAGGGATACCAATGGTGTGATAACTACTGTTGCAGGTCACACAGGAAGTCTGCTGGACCAGGAAACTGATGCTGCATTTTAACCATAAAAGAGCTAGCTAGTATCTTCCGCTAGCTCCTTCACTGAAAAAAAGGATGGGAAAGGAAGACTTTGGCTTCCAGCACGTGGTAGAAGTAAGCTGCACACAGAATAAAGACCTTTGGATGAAGAGACTGGCTATCAAGATGACCAGGAAAATCCTGAGTAGTAAGTAAAGATTGAGGGCTGGCACTTAACATAATTGCTAAGCCTGTTTGCCAGGCTCCATGGAAGTAGGTTACCGGTTACCTCGCTGCTGGGAGGAGCTCTGGAAGACAACTCCCATTGATTCCAGGTTAAGCCATTGATTCAGGTTTGTGGGTGGGGAGATAAATTCAGGATGCAATCCACACCTCATTAAAGTCAACTGGAAAACTCCCACTGAATCAGTGGCTCTGGATTGCACTCATACAGTATGGGCTAACCTGAACAGGTTCTGAGAATCCCAGTGGACTTTACGTACACAGCAATGCAGGGAAAAAGAAATCAAACTGAGTGGCACTGCTTTGATTTCAATAATAATAATAATACAGTCATACCTTGGAAGTCGAATGGAATCCATTCCGGAAGTCCGTTTGACTTCCAAAACATTCAAAAACCAAAGCATTGCTTCTGATTGGCTGCAGGAAACTCCTGCAGCCAATCGGAAGCCATGGAAGCCCCATTGGACATTCAGGTTCCAAAGAACGTTCGCAAACCGGAACAGACACTTCCGGGTTTGCGACATTCAGGAGCCAAAACGTTCAGGAACTAAGCTGTTCAACTTCCAAGGTACGACTGTAATAATAGTGCCTCGCCTATCTGGCTGGGTTTCCCCAGCCACTCTGTGCGGCTTACAGCACATATAAAAACATAGTAAAATGTCAAACCTTAAAAACTTCCTGATACAGGGCTACCTTCAGGTGTGTTCTAAAGGTTGCGTAGTTCTTTATCTCCTTGACTTCTGATGGGAGGGCGTTTCATGGGGAGGGCACCACTGCTGAGAAGGCCTTCTGCCACTGACATCCCCAGGGCACTGCAATTGTTTTAGCATTGGGGTACACTTAGAAGAGCAATAGCAAAACAACAACCAATTATCCTTAAAATACTCACAAATGCAGAGTTTCAAAGTTCCATCCAAAGATAAAGACTCTTATGCCAGCTGAAACACAACCACTGGCAAATTAAATGTTGTTATTTATTAAAGAGTCGTGGTATCATGGTGATTGTTGTGTAGACGCAATTAACCATGCACCAACAGCAATAATAATACAGCTGCAATCTTTTTTGTCATCTTGATTGCCAGTGACTCAATGTAAATGATGGTGAATCATCTCATCACCTGAGAAACTTATCCCAAACACTTGGGTCAATTGGAGGGTGTGCATCTCATTCTAAGTAGAGTTCTGGAATCTACATGATTGCTTGGTAATCAGCCACTATTACAAGCTCAGGATCTCTCAGATACCTGCATATGTAGTAGTAAAGGTAAAGGTACCCCTGCCCGAACGGGCCAGTCTTGACAGACTCTGGGGTTTGTGCGCCCATCTCACATCTATTGGCCAGGGGCCAGCGCTGTCCGAAGACACTTCCGGGTCACGTGGCCAGCGTGACAACGCTGCTCTGGCGAGCCAGAGCCGCACACGGAACGCCGTTTACCTTCCCGCTGGTAAGCGGTACCTATTTATCTACTTGCCCCCGGGGGTGCTTTCGAACTGCTAGGTGGGCAGGCGCTGGGACCGAGCAGCGGGAGCGCACCCCGCCGCGGGGATTCGAACCGCCGACCTTTCGATCGGCAAGCCCTAGGCGCTGAGGCTTTAGTAGTGGAGAGTGTTAAAAAGAGCTTTTATTTCCCCCACCCCCCTTTGATGAGCTAAATTGCTGCAAATATGCATGATGCTAACAGTACTGTGCCAACATGGTTTGTGTGAGAGCGATTAGCTGAAGTTTATGGGACATGGGTGGTGCTGTGAGTTAAACCACAGATCCTAGGACTTGCCGATCAGAAGGTCGGTGATTCGAATCCCCGCGATGGGGTGAGCTCCCGTTGCTCAGTCCCTGCTCCTGCCAACCTAGCAGCTTGAAAGCACGTCAAAGTGCAAGTAGATAAATAGGTACTGCTCCGGCGGGAAGGTAAACGGCGTTTCCGTGCACTGCTCTGGTTTGCCAGCAACGGCTTAGTCATGCTGGCCACATGACCCAGAAGCTCCCTCGGCCAATAAAGTGAGATGAGCGCCGCAACTCCAGAGTGGGCCACGACTGGACCTAATGGTCAGGGGTCCCTTTACCTTTACCTTTACCTTTATGGTACAATGGGCCTTCATTCTCTGGGGCAAATACAACCCTAATAATAAAACAGCAACCTGGATCAAAACCCCAGACTTTCACCAAGCAATGTGTTATTTGTACCACAACAAATCATGGCAAAAATTAACTGAACAAGTCAGAAAGAGAGGGCAAAAACAGAGGACAACAGGCTCCCCCTAGGCATCATGCCAGATTGCTAATGTTAATAGGTGATTTTTGTTTACTCGCATGTTTGTACATTATAAAATGAAGGTGAGTTGGCACAAACTTTCCCAGGCAAAGTGGTTTAAGCACAGTATCTCAGGACGCAGCATTGTACAAATGCTACTGATTGGATATTGCACTACAGTAAATTCACGTTAAATAGATCCTTTGGTGCTATTATTGTGCTATCTGAAAGGAATCACACAGATTACTGATATAGGATCCAGACAGCAAACCTTCTTCATGGCTGCAAGAAATGAATTAGCATACAAATGAAAAAATCCAAATCCACCAGTGGCTGAAGACTGGTCATGTTGTAAGGACTATAAGATATCATTGCTGTGATCAAATTGACTTTTACAAGAGGCTAGAATGTATATATCTAATATAGTAATGGCAGATCTAGATAAATGTTTATTTTCAATACTGTATGGTCATATTTTAATAAAGGTATAAATATTGAAGCACACATACACACATTTAGATTCTTCTGCACGTGCCTGCTTTAATCTTGTAATGCATTTGCCATTTTACAATCACACACTGTTATCTTTTGTCCCAAGACAGGTGCCACTGTTATTATGATTTTATTTTGGTTCAATTTTATTATCCAAAGTCCAGAGATTGAGATTACTTTTGCTTTAAGGGTGCAATTAGATTCTGAGGTAAGTCCAACTTGCCTTTGCTCTTCTGGATCAAATTCAGAACACCCTGAATGTGCCAGAACTCACTTAGTTGAATAATCTAAAGCACAAGAGAAATATGACCTGAAAGAATAAGATCCTTATTAAAGTGGGACAAAGGCTTTGCTTTCTTTTATGCTACTAGAACTGGGCATCCAATATTCTTTTCATTTCATACTGTGTTCTTGGAATTGCTATTTCTGGAGAACGATGTCCCAGCCTTTTCTCAGCCAATTACTTTGAAATTGCATAACTGTCAGAGCTGCTACCAGGTCCCAGCTCACATAGGACCACGCCACACAGCGTCCACTTTAAAAGAGTCTTTATTGAGTTACAGGTTTCATTTCCGAACTGCAGCGTGCAGCTCTACACCTTCTGCTCTAGGTCGGCGAAGACCCGTCTGAGTCCCCGCCTCTTGCACACCAGCTTAATACCCTAGCCTTGCTCCACCTCCTTCGCCTCTCCCTACGTCTCTGGGTCCTTCTGCCCCCCTGGGCCTCCTCCCTTCTACTCTCCTCTGACGCTGACCCCCCTGATCCTTCTGCCTCCTTGCGGCGGGCTTTAGGACCTGGCTCACTCTCCGGGCTGCTTACTGCTCCAGCTTCCGCTGCATTTGAACTTGGCGCGCGCGCCCCACTCTCTACTTTCCTCTTAACCGTTGCCTCGCTCTCTGAGGAGGGCGTGACCACCCCTGACTCGTGCCCTCCCTCCTGCTGACAGCCTCCGGAACCCGATGCCTGGCTACCTTCCTCCCTGCTGCTCTCAGTCTTGAGCGTGGGTCCCGACTTCCAGCTGCTGCCGCCCTCAGTTATGAGCGTGGGTCCCGACTTCCAGCTGCTGCTCTCTGAATCTCCTCTGTTCCCTTCCTCCTGGGGTGTCCCCCCGGATCCCCCCCTTGCTCTGCTCACTGGGGCTCCCTTTTGGGAGTCCTCTGACTCACTGCTTAGGCTTGGAGATCTCGGGTCGTCATCATCACTCATTCTCCCTTCGGCTTCCTCCCCCTCGCTCTCTGTTTCCACCCTTCTCTGCGTCTCTGCTTCTGAACCCCTGACATCCATCCCCCCCTCGAAGCCCCCCCTTCCCCCCTCCCCGCTGTCAGGTGTGGGTGCTGGGCGCTCCATCATCATGGGAGGGAATGCTGGATACAGGTCGCTCCCCGTGGGTGGCCGCCAACTGAAGACCTCCGAGTCTTCCCCCTCGCGGTCGTCGACGTTGACTTGTTGCTCTTCCATCTCTGTACCGCCGTGCTCGAACCCGAGGTCCTCCCCGAACACGTCCATGTCAGTCTCTGCGTCGGTCGCTCGACCTGGCATCTCCAGCCACTTCCTGCGCCATCGCTCCTCTGGTCGATCGTCCCACCAATACGAGTTGCCTGATGCCGAACCTGCCGGTGAACCTTCTGGGGAACGGGTGCTCCGTGCGGGTTCCCCTTCTGAGTCGAATCCATGGAACGTGCTGGAAGAAAGTGTGGGTGTGAACAACCAGTCGTCGAAGAAGCTCGCTGGCATGGGTTTGTGTGGGAAGAGGGCATGAAACTCGTCCTTGAGCAGGGGTTCCTCCAAAGCGTAGTCTGGTACCCAGCTATTGGCGCTGGCCCGGGTGCCCTCTCTGGCTAAGAGGTATTCGACTCCCTCTTCCCCCCATCTGGAGTCCAAAATCTCCGTGACCTCGTTGATGTGGTCCTGGTGCTTCACCTCCCGCGTCTCCGTCCGTTCCCGGAGCGGACTTGGCGCCGTCCCTGGCTCCTGGAACCTGTGAGGTGCCTTGTAGGGAGTGAGCACCGACCTGTGGAACACCGGATGCATTCTGGAACCCTCCGGCAGCGCCAGTCGGAAGGCTACCGGGTTGATCTGCGCTTCGACTTGGTACGGACCGATCTGCTTGTGCCCCAACTTCTTCTTGGCAAGCGACCTGGTCGGCACTGCGTGGGCTGCCAACCAGACCCAGTCTCCCACTTGGATCACTTCGCCAACCCGCCTGTGCTTGTCAGCTTGCACCTTGTAGGCGTGCTTAGCTAGCTCCAGCTGCCGTCTGAGTTGATCGTGGACCGCCTGCAGCTCTGACGCGAACGCGTCCGCCGTCTGTGGTTCTCCTTCCCCCACTCTCTCCAGTCCCGGGAAGGTTCTGGGATTCCTCCCATTGTTGGCAAAGAACGGCGTCACTCCTGTGGACACGTGCTTCGTGTTGTTGTAAGCGAACTCGGCTAGCGACAGGTAATCCACCCACGTCGCAGGCTGTTGATTGGCATAGCATCTCAGGTACTGCTGCATGATGGCATTGACCCTCTCTGCTTGCCCGTTGGTCTGCGGGTGTCTTGCTGATGCCAGATTGACCTTGACATTTAGAAAACCCATCAGCTTCTGCCAGAAAGACGAGATGAACTGGCGTCCGCGGTCGGACAGGATAGACCGTGGCAGGCCATGCACTTTGAACACGTGATCTATGAACAGTTTGGCGGTTTGTTCCGCCGTGGCCACCTTCGCACACGGAATGAAATGTGCCATCTTGGTGAACAAGTCCACCACCACTAGCACAGCTGTCTTGCCTCTCGAGTTGGGTAAATCCGTCACAAAGTCCAGGGCCACCCTCTCCCACGGTTCAAACGGTGTTTGCAGCGGTTCTAACAGTCCCGCCGGTGGTCTGTGTACCGGCTTGGCCCTCTGGCAGGTGTCGCACCTCGCGACGTAGTCCGCGACCTCTCCTCTCAGCCTGGGCCACCAGAAGTCTCTCGCGACTAATTCCATCGTTTTCTCTGTGCCAAAGTGACCGGCCGTGGGTGCGTCGTGCAACTGTTGCAGTACCTTGGCGCGAAGGTCGTCTCCTGGTACATAGACAGCCCCTTTGCGTAGGAGCAAGCCGTCCCGCACCTGGAACTCGTCCGTGGTAGCCGTGCCTCTGAGCAGTTCCGCCATCTTGTCTTGCGCGAATGAGTCGTCCCGCAATGCACGTCGCACCGCATCCAGGTCTACTGTAGCTGAGGCACACGCCCACGCCGTCGGTGCGAAGATGTGCATGGCCGCCGCTGGCGTCACCTCTTCTAGGTATTGCGGTTTTCGGGACAGTGCATCCGCCATGATGTTGGTGTCGCCTGGGACGTACTCTATTCGGAAATTGAAGTCAGCAAAGAACTCCGCCCAACGTATCTGCCTCTGGTTCAGGAACTGAGCCGTGCGCCAGTGCTCCAGATTCTTGTGGTCCGTGCAGACCTGCACCGTGTGCTTGGCGCCGATTAGGAAGTGCCTCCACGCCTTGAAAGCTGCATGAATGGCCAGCAACTCCCTGTCCCAGATGGTGTAGTTCTGCTCCGACTTGCTGAGCTTTCTGGAGTAGAACGCTCCCGGCCGCCACACCCCCTGCGGGTCTCGCTGCAGCAGGACAGCTCCCACGGCTCTGTCTGACGCGTCTGTCTCTACCCTCAACGGTTTACTGGGGTCGATATGCAGCAGTTGCTTCTCCGATGCGAAGAGATGCTTGAGCGCTTGAAAGGACTGTTCCGCCTGCTCCGTCCAGATGAATTTCTTTTTTTTGGAGCTGAGCGTGTCCGTAATTGCTGCCGTCTGCATCGCGAAACCCTTGATAAACTTGCGATAGAAGTTGGCGAAGCCGACAAACCGCTGGACCTCCTTCCGGTTGCGCGGGCTTTTCCAATCCAATACCGCACGAACCTTGGTGCTGTCCATGGCTATCCCCTTGTCCGACAACTTGTATCCCAGGAAATCCACCTCCGTCGTGTCGAACTGGCACTTCTCCAGCTTGGCGTACAGTCTATGTTGTTGCAACCTGCTGAGCACCTCCCTCACGTCTCGGTCGTGAGCTTGCTGCGAGTCAGAGAAAATCAGGATGTCATCCAGGAAGCAGACGCATGTCTTGTAGAGGAGTCCCTCCAACACGTGATGCATAAAAGCTTGAAAACAGTGAGAGCCATTTTGTAATCCAAAGGGCATAACTCTGTATTCGTAGGTGCCCAGCGGTGTGAACATGGCCGTCTTCCACTCATCGCCCTCCCGCATGCGGATGAGATTGTACGCCCCTCGCAGGTCCAACTTGGTGAACACGCGTCCCTTGCGCACCGTCGCGAGGAGGTCGTCAATCCTGGGCATGGGGTAATCAGACGGTTTGGTCATCTGGTTCAAAAGGCGGTAGTCCACAACTAGTCTTTTTTGGGGCGTGTCTTTCTTTTTCACGAAGAAAACGGGACTGCCCCCCACTGCCTTGGACTCTCTGATGAAGCCACGCTCCAGATTATGCTCGATGAACTGTTTGAGTTCCTGCATTTCATCTTCAGACATGGAGTATAGCCGCCCCTTCGGCAGCGTCGCCCCCGGTAGGAGGTCAATCTTGCAGTCATATGGCCGGTGAGGGGGTAGCTTGTCCGCCTCCTTCTCGCAGAAGACCTCCAAAAAGCTCGCGTATTTGTGGGGGACCGCTTGCAACGTTCCCAACTGCAGTTGCGATTCCTCCTCCTCTCCCTCCCGTCGGGGCAGGATGCAGTGTTCTGCGCAATAAGAGGAGCCGAAGATCAGTTGTCTCTGGTACCAAGCCAGTGTCGGACTGTGCCTGTCCAGCCAACTCATGCCCAACACAATGGGCGTGTCCGACAGTTGGGTGACATTAAAACTGATGACTTCCCTGTGGTTGCCAAGGCGCATCACCATCGGTGGCGTCTGCTTCACCACCTGCCCCCCTAGCAACTCTCTGCCATCCACTGTGACGACTTGCAGGGGCAGAGTGGCAGGCAATAGCTGTATAGCGTGCTGCTCCACAAAGCTCTGCGCTATAAAGTCTGCGTTGCTTCCAGAATCCACAGAAAGCGGCACTTCGATAGTGACGCCGTCGGGTAGCTGGAGAGATGCTGTGAGCTGCACTACTGGTTTGGGTGGGAGGGGATCCGTGGGTTGCAAGATTGCTGGGGACTGCTTCACAGATGCGTCTGGCTGGGCCCCAGTGCCTCCGTCTCCAGCCAGACATTGTCGTTTCCCTGCTGTGGTTCTCCTTGCTGCGTTGCTGCAGTCACCATTGCTGAGGCTGCAGTGTGCTTGTGGAGCCTCCGGGGACACTCCTTCGCCAAATGGCCTGGATCCTCGCAGATGTAACACTTCCTGTTCCCTCTAGGAGGCTTCGCTTTCACTGCTGCCGGTGCTAGGGCTCTGGCTGCTGACTGAGCCCTTGCACCTCCAACCTCCATCGGTTCCCCTCCCCCTCCTGGCGGAGGTGTGGATTGCGCACGCGCTGCTTCCCTCGGAACGAAAGAGAAACTTCTCGCTGCTTCGCGCCCTCCACGTCCTTCATCTCTGCACCATGGACGTTCTTCCAGCCTCACCCCCACAGTCAGCGCCCTTTGGACCACCTCCTGCGTGCTTCGGGGCCTCTCCCCCCTTGCAATTTCATCCTTAACCGCTGAACTTAGACCCTCCCAGAAGAGGTCTCTGACAGGGGGCGAATCCCGATCCCATTCTAAAGCACTGACCAGCGCAAAAAATCGGGCGTGATACTGCCGGACGCTCGCCCTCCCTTGTTTTAGTCCATGAATCTCCCGTCTGGCAAGATCCACATCAATAGTAGACAAAAAACACGCATCCATCGCTTTGATAAAGGCATCTGCATTCTGAAGCGCCGGATCTTTATCCCTCCACAAATTGCGCAGCCAGGCTTTGGCATCCCCATGCAAATGGGACAATATGAACCCCACCTTCTCTTCCTCATCTCTAAAGTCTTTTGCCAGCAGTTGCAGTGCGCACATTACGTCTGCTCTAAAATTAGGGTACTGTTGCAAAGTCCCATCGAAGTGAGCCACAAGCCCTCCTGCTCTCCGTGCCAATCCCACGCCCTCCGGTCTGGGTCCCGGTTGCCCTTGCTTAACAAGCATTTCAAACCTGGCGTGTAGGTCTCTGTAGGCGGCTGTAGTCTCCTCCTCCCGTTTCTTGGAAGCCAATACCTCTGAGGACAACTGGGTCACTGCCTCTTGCAGCGCGGAGATCCTCTGTTCTTCCGTCATCTTGCTAACCTTTGTGAGCTCGCTTACAGACACCCCTCTTCCTCCTCTAGCGGCTTCTGCTCCCGCTGCGAGGTTTCAGGTTTCTGAAGCTTTGAGGAGACGGGTCTTACTGTCAGAGCTGCTACCAGGTCCCAGCTCACATAGGACCACGCCACACAGCGTCCACTTTAAAAGAGTCTTTATTGAGTTACAGGTTTCATTTCCGAACTGCAGCGTGCAGCTCTACACCTTCTGCTCTAGGTCGGCGAAGACCCGTCTGAGTCCCCGCCTCTTGCACACCAGCTTAATACCCTAGCCTTGCTCCACCTCCTTCGCCTCTCCCTACGTCTCTGGGTCCTTCTGCCCCCCTGGGCCTCCTCCCTTCTACTCTCCTCTGACGCTGACCCCCCTGATCCTTCTGCCTCCTTGCGGCGGGCTTTAGGACCTGGCTCACTCTCCGGGCTGCTTACTGCTCCAGCTTCCGCTGCATTTGAACTTGGCGCGCGCGCCCCACTCTCTACTTTCCTCTTAACCGTTGCCTCGCTCTCTGAGGAGGGCGTGACCACCCCTGACTCGTGCCCTCCCTCCTGCTGACAGCCTCCGGAACCCGATGCCTGGCTACCTTCCTCCCTGCTGCTCTCAGTCTTGAGCGTGGGTCCCGACTTCCAGCTGCTGCCGCCCTCAGTTATGAGCGTGGGTCCCGACTTCCAGCTGCTGCTCTCTGAATCTCCTCTGTTCCCTTCCTCCTGGGGTGTCCCCCCGGATCCCCCCCTTGCTCTGCTCACTGGGGCTCCCTTTTGGGAGTCCTCTGACTCACTGCTTAGGCTTGGAGATCTCGGGTCGTCATCATCACTCATTCTCCCTTCGGCTTCCTCCCCCTCGCTCTCTGTTTCCACCCTTCTCTGCGTCTCTGCTTCTGAACCCCTGACAATAACCTTGGCAAGGAAGTCAGAGTCATAAAGGATGGCATTAAACATAGACTCCTGCCTGTCATTTCCTTGACAACTGATTAGGGAAATGCAGCTTCTCCCAACTCTTTTGTTTTGTTTTGTTAAAAAGTCCAATCTGTCCCCTCAAAACACTCCATTAGAGCACTGTGCTTTAAAAAAAAAATCTCAGTACAAGTTACCGGTAAAATGTAAAGATATGTGGAAAGATTTTTTTGGAGTGAACTGTAAAAAAGTGGTATTTTTAAGCAATGAGGTTGACGTGTTTGTTGCAAGTTATGTTGTTTTAACATGTGGAAAAATGAAATTAATAAAAATAAAATAAAGGTAGAGATCATAGTAGCTTGGCCAAGGGATGGGGAACCAAACTCCACGGACCTCCATGAAACCCTTTAAGACTTGGCAAACTGGGGACAGATAGCAATACAGGCAGTCCTTGTAAGGCGGAAGTCAGATCACTTGGAAAGCAACTGTCTTTTGAGATCATGTCTGTTCTGCATTTGGGCACACAACCTTGCAGAGCTGTTTCCTTGCCAGCATCACTTGTCCCCTTGCTACCTGGAAGGGCTCTGCAGTGCCTTTAATCCTGGGAGCCATCACAGCATACCCTCAAGCACAGCTGGCTAAATAATAATAATAATAATAATAAATTTTATTTATATCCCGCCCTCCCCAGCCAAAGCCGGGCTCAGGGCGGCTAACAACAATCAAATAATCAGTCAAATAATCACACAATCTAAAATATTTCATTATAAAATTAATTAAATCAAATTGATGGCAACCAATTATGCAGAATTATGTGCAGGTTGCCAGAGGAGGGAGTCAGGCTGCGCCCTGACCAAAGGCCTGGCGGAACAACTCTGTCTTGCAGGCCCTGCGGAAAGATGTCAGGTCCCGCAGGGCCCTAGTCTCTTTTGACAGAGCATTCCACCAGTTTGGAGCTGCAGCCGAGAAGGCCCTGGCTCTAGTTGAGGCCAGCCTAACCTCTCTGAGGCCTGGGACCTTGAGGATGTTATTATTTGCAGACCGTAGGTTTCTCTGTGGGGCATACCAGGAGAGGCGGTCCCGTAGGTACGAGGGTCCTAGGCCGTATAGGGCTTTAAAGGTTAAAACCAGCACCTTAAACCTGATCCTGTACTCCACCGGGAGCCAGTGCAGCTGGTATAATACCGGATGAATGTGCTCTCGCAGCGAAGACCCCATAAGGAGTCTCGCCGCGGCATTCTGCACCCGCTGGAGTTTCTGGGTCAGTCTCAAGGGCAGCCCCACGTAGAGCGAGTTACAATAATCCAGTCTGGAGGTGACCGTCGCATGGATCACAGTGGCTAGGTCAGGACGAGAGAGATAAGGGGCCAACTGCTTAGCTTGGCGGAGATGAAAAAATGCCGCCTTTGTTATAGCTGTAATCTGCGACTCCATAGAGAGGGAGGTATCGAAGATTACACCCAAACTCTTAACGGACGGTGCTGGCACTAATTGCACCCCCGCAAGAGATGGGAGTTGCCCCCTCAATCCCATATCTTCCCGCCCCAGCCAGAGGACCTCTGTCTTCGAAGGATTTAACTTCAACCGGCTCCCACGTAACCATCCAGCCACAGCTTCCAGACATCTGGTCAGTGTGTCTGGGGCCGAGTCAGGATGGCCATCCATCAACAGATAGAGTTGGGTGTCATCGGCATACTGATGGCAACCCAGCCCAAAACTCCGGACAAGTTGGGCGAGGGGGCGCATAAAGATGTTAAAAAGCATCGGGGAGAGAATCGCACCCTGAGGCACTCCACACACCAAGGAGTGACGCAACCCATTCAACTGCTACCCACATCCCTGCTGCCTGTTCCCCTCGCAAAGCACAAGGTATTCGGACGACACCATCCACAAGCAGCCCTACAGTTTTTAGGACACTTGGAATGAGGTGTATGATTCAGATGTACTAACTCCTTAAATTCCGTTATTGCATCTTCGTACTTACTACAAATAATCCACCTAAAATGCTATCCACTGGCATAGTTAGGCGACACAGAAACGCTTCTTTCAATAGCCACATGTATTACTTCACTTCAAAATGTGGCAGGTTAGCCCTGCTGTGGGGAGGTGAGAGGGGGCTGTCCTGCTCATTGGCCAAGTAGAGCCCTGGACCTCCCCTCCCCTGGCCTGGCCTTGCCTTGAAGGCACACAGTAACTATAAATCCATCATAAATCCCTGTTAGGGCTGCTTCTGTGCATTTCTGGTGGTCCCAAGAACTGTTTGAGATATGGGTACAGTGTCTTGAAAAAACAGATTGACCAGAGGCCCATAGGAGGATGGAGGGAAAAATGGGAGATATAACCAGCAAACTATGACAGCTCTATAACAGGGGTGGGGAATCTATTGTTGGTTTACCACTCGCAACATCTCTGCTGGAGCTGATGGAAATTGGCAGGTCTATCACCACCATCATCATCTGAAGGACCAGAAGATCCCCATCCTTTTTCTACAATATTACCTTAATCACCAATATTTCAAACACAAAATGATCAGATTCTAGACATAGTGTTGCAGTCAATTAACTAAGCCCTACTCACAGTAGGATCCTAGCCCATTGCAACTAACAAGCCCAAGTTAGTTATGCCTGTTGACTATAATGGGCCTACTCTGAGTAGGAACAGCATTGTTGCAATGCTTTTTATTTAAGAGCCAGATAGGTTGGACCCCTTATTGCAAAGAATGAGCCAGTGCCTCGGATTATTTCCAGCAACGTATTTAAATTGCTACATTTTTATTAAAGTAACAAAAGTGTACATTTTTCAATATATCTGTACATTTTGCATATAAAAACACTATTGTACAATAATCATCCCCCCCAACACAAAATAGCTTACAAACTTTGTATTATTTTCACCAATTATGAAAAGTAGGTCCCGCTCAACAGTCCAGCTCAAGTTTTGCAAACGTTTTTGAAAAGAAAGGGAGGAAAGGGCACACACTCACACCCATAAGCTGTTCCTAAATCACAGCTAGTCAGCACTGCAACAGTTTGTGTCAGGCTTGTAGTCAGAAGGCAACAAAGAGCATACATCAATTCACAGCTTTTACATGCACGTTACAAAACAGATTTTGGCCAAATTTGGTTGGCTGAATGCTAACAACAACAAAAATCTTAATACTAGATTCCATGCCTGGTACAATAGCATGATATTTGGTAACCTTTTCTGTTCCCTCAATCAATCCTTCAAAGATGTTGGGGAGGGGGGGAACAAAGGAGATGAAATAAGAGCTTGTTTTTTTCAGAAGCACCCTTCGTTGGTAAAGAAGGAATAAGTGGAAATACTAAGATACATTTAAACAGAGTTGCATTGATCATGCCAACCTAGCAAGCCAAAGAAGTACTGGCATTAGGGAAATTCCATGTAGAGGCAGGGAGTGTAGCAAAACAAACTTTTTTTTCCCTGGACATGTTACAGTTCCCACTTGTATCATGTTTTCAATGCACCAGATAAGGAACAAACCTCCCAGGTAGACTTTGAACAGAATCTTTCCTCGGAGGGGGGAAAGCTACAGTGCAGAAAGTGTTCCCCTTGTCATGCTACCAAATATTGCACAAGTATGCTAACGGAGTGGCAGCACATCTTTTAAGTTTATAGGGGACCCTTAGTGCTTTACAACCTTTGCATTTATTGACTGGAGGGTCTGATGCTCAAGCTTCACATATTGAGCTTGAAGAAATTAAAATGATTTCACAGATGGGCTGATGCACCTGCTAGAAAATATGGGGTGCAAGGAAGTTCCCCCCATGCAAACCCAACTGAAGTGAATAGGAACTGTGTAGTTGACACTCTTGTTAAACTTCTATCCATCTCAATAGAGGTTGCCCAGGAGAACTTCCTGGCAGGTTCCGGCTTTTGAAAAAGGTGGTCTTTAAAAAAAAAAACCTATTCTGTACAATGCCCCTTCAATGGTATGCCACTGCGGTGCTGAGATTTCCCTGTTCAAACATTCATACACTTGAGCACAAAACATCTTAAGAGTTGTGTGAGAAAATGTTTTGAAAAGTTAACAGCTGCTTCGAGAACAGAAAAATGTCCCTCAGAAGCCTCTCCTCCTCCAGAGTGCCCAAATTTTAGGAAAATATATTGCACAGTGTCTTGAGAACTCAATTCACGAAAGGCAGAGGAGGAAAAGCTCTGGGGATGGCAAAGCAGTCATCCCTTCAAAGCAAGAGAAAAACCAAGAACACCTTGTGCTCTGAAGATGTTGGTATTTAAAAAAAAGAAAAGTTAAGTGCCCTAGTTTTGAAATCACCTCTCAGCAGTTATTGGCAACATAGTCAGGAATTTTACAAGGTCAAGATAAAGGCATCAGAACAGATAAAACCCTGATCAAGGCCATCTCCCAGTAGGTAGGTTAGTTCACATTGGCCTGGCCATTGCACTTTGTTTTATGGGAGTTGACTGCTAGAGTAACCAGCCAGTGATTCAGCCCAGATCCTGGTTCTCCTCCCCAAGCAAATCCTATGATTTTAGAAACCACACATTTGTGTGCCAACTGCAATTTTGCATGAGCATGAGGTACAGGATGCGGTGCAGAAAGAAAGAAATCAAGTTTTGTGCAAAAAGATGGGCTGGCACTTAAGAAACTCAACACCCAATAGACCAAAGAAAGTGGCTATCATTGAGACTGTGTTTTAGTAAAATGCTTGTAAGCCATGAAAAAGCAGAAGGAATTGCTCAGATTAGGATAGCGGGTGAAGCTGGTGGTGAAGCAGAACTTGTATATCAGTTTAATAAAAATGAATGGACTTTTAAGGAAAACTGTCACAGCTAGAATGAGGCCATGACACCCTGATCTCAACATGCAGGGTTCATGACTTAAGTACTACCATCCTGGCCTTTAGATTCACAGTTGTTGTAGCACTTACCCCATAGTTAGTCACTGCTGAAAAGTGCTGTGCCCTGCCCCACCCCCCTTTTGTTTCCAACCCTGCATTTCCCAGGTAGGTAGGTAGGTCAACCCTCCAGAATTGTCATCCAACACCAATTAGGTAGATATTGGCTTTTTTTTTAATAGACTCGCAAGCTTGCAACAGCTTTTAAAAAGGCACCTCAACACCACTCCACGGAAGAGTGGTGCCTACTATTTGATTTCATTTTGGATTTTCTCTTTTTAAAAAAAATATAAATAGCTCTTCATTTTTAAAAAAATACATCCTCAGGTGAGGTATACAGTAGCCCATGTCTTGGCAGTGTAAGGACAACGGGGAGTGCTTAGCTGGAGACTGTCATCATGTAGCTTTTGGAAGGGCTGGTGCGCCCCAGCATCATCTGATTTTTGCAGGTGAGCATCCCATAGGAGCTCACAGGTGCTGCAGGTGCTTCATATAGAACACAGATGGATCCATCCTCACCAATCCGGTAGGATACCTCATAAGGGTCCACCCAGAGTGTGAGTTCACTGGGCAGGAGCTGATATAGCTGCTGGAGGTTGAGTCCAATCTGGCTAGCTGCCTTGTTGATGATAGGGTCCATTTTATGGTTGATACGGATGCAGCGATAGCCAGAACCTTTGAAGGGTTTCTCAGGAAACCAGTGATGTTTATAATGCTCTGCAAGGGCACAAAAAGAAACACCAACAATGGTAAGTGATCACAGTGAATAGTTGCTGAAACACAAGAGACATTTTACACAAAGCAATGTACAGCTGCTAGCTTGGCGTTTTATTTGGGCTCCCATCCTATGCCTTCAGTTTGATACAGACTTTGACATCAATCATCCTGACTTCAACTTCCATATGCTCTCAATCTTTTCAAAAATTCATTAAGGCAAACCTTTTACACAGACCAAGTCATAGCACCATAAAAGGTTTGTTCTAATAAGCTGCTTTGAGTTCAGATGGGCTTTTTCCCCCCATTGACAACTCAACCATCATTTCCCATGAGGAATATAAAAAAGGAGTTACAGGAATAGTTGTGGACAAGTTCTGAGCCATGGCAGTAAGGAAGTGTTTTTTGTGTGTTTTTTGTCAGGAGTACCAGGAACCTAAAAGCCAAGCACTGAAGTTTCCAGGAGGTTTAACTGATGCATTAGCCAGAGTACTTTACTAATCACTTAAAGCTCCTTGGCAGACAACATCATTAGCATGCATCCCTGGCAATCCTCACCTCTGTACCCCAAACTGACAGTACAGCTCTATCCCCTAATTAATTTGTTAGGAAAATCCTTCTAATTGCATTATATATCCAGTAACACAATAGAGGGGCAGTGATTAAGATAGCCTTCTCAATAGAGGCTACTCAGTTGCTAGCAGCTCCTAAGTGTTCGTGCCATTAAACTCAGTGGAGATACACTTCTGAGTAAAGGTGTCTGGGATTGCACTTCGGGAGAGTCAATTATCCAAAAAGCACAAACACCATGGCTATTAAGTTTATGGCAGAAGAATTACACCTCTGCTTCAAGCAGCTGTAGAAAAAAACTTAACTATAAGCCAAGATTCTCTACAACTATTGACACTAGTTGCTTCAGACAAAGCCATGTAGTTCCCAGGAGCTCAGCAAAGGGGTTCAGATCTCCTCCACAGAACCCATTAACTAGCATGCCCTTCTGATTCTTCCAGTTCTTTGGGGCAAAGATTGCACAAAACGAACTTCCTAGTGGCTTCTGCCACTATCAAGCTTCCTCTTTGACAAGAACAAAGAGCTCTCCTCTCCCACACCCTTGTAGCTCAAAAAAGTTTTTGTCTGATGTCATAACATTAACGTGGGAAGGGGGAGAGGAAGAGAGAAGGGAGAAAGCACAGCCAACAGATTGTGTTGATGCTTTCCAGTCTGATTTTTTTATTATTACAGCAATGATATACCCAGTTAGAGAATGCTTTGCTAGAAACAAAAAAGTCTCCCACCGAAGCAGAGGTAATTCTCTCCAACCACTGCATCTTTATGCAGCTATAGGTGAGGAATTTAAAAAAAAAAAAAGTTTTGCGTTTGGCTTTGGGAGGTGGGGTGGGGAGAAGAGAGACATAACCTGAACTAAGTGACCCAAGATTTTTCCTAGGGATGCTGAAATCTAGAAAATTGACGGGGGTGGGGAGGAAAGACAAGAGATCGCAGCAGACCGGTGGGTGTCCCTCACTTGTTCAGCGACGGGGAAAAGTAACCTGGCCCAGGAAACTGACCCCACCATGAGTCCAAGAGAGAAAGACATCCCCGCTTATCCTTCGGAGGGGGCTCCGTCCTCTCACCTGTAAGCGCCGCTTCCAGGGCCCCGCTGAAAACCTGAAGCTGCTGCTCGCTAACGCAGCCGCGGGTGCGGAGGAGGCTGGACACGAAGCCCACGGCGGCGGCGATCTCCGGCACCATGTCCGCCCGGCTGCAGTTGCTAACGCAGCTCCCATTCCAGCGCTGGATTTGGCTCATGGCTGGCTTTGTGGCGAGGTCGGGGCGGTCCCTTTAAGGCTCCGGGCTGTTTTTAAGAGAACGTGCGGGTCGGCAAGAGGCAATGGCAGCGCAGCCTGGGCTCAGTCCGTTCCCCGCGGAAGCTGCTGCTGCTGCTTAACGATGGTCTTTGGTGGAGGCTCCCTTCGCGTCCGCTGCTCTCCCCAGCCCGCTGGTTGGCTTCGACGGGCTCGGGTTGAGCGCAGGGCTCTTAATACGCTTGGAAACCGAGGCGTCACCAGCCCGCACTCTCCCGATTGGCCGAGCTCTCCCCCCCCCTCCGGAATGCAAATGAAGCTGTGACCTCAGCAGGGTGGAAGTTTTGACGCGAGTGAACCGGGAAAGCCAAGCCCCGAGAACATGGCGGCGGCGGCAGCTGGGCTCCGTTTGGAGGGGGAGGCGTGTGCTGGGAGGCTATTTATAGGGCTTTGCCTAGTAGGGGAGCTGTAGGATTAAGGGAAAGAGATTGCAGCTTGCCAAGCAAATCGGAAACACAAGGAAGAGGGAGCAGCTAGTCCCCCACCCCCCAAAAGCCCAGGGAAGTCTGGCTTTTAAAATCAGATCTGTATCCCAGATACACATAAACGGACTTAACAGTACATCCTGTGTGTGTTTACTCAGAAGTCAGATTTATGCTGCTGCTGTTTGTTCCCTCCAGGATACGATTATCTGTGAGGGGATCTACTCGGGAGGAAACTATGGATGAAAGGATCTGCCCATTTCAGTTTTCTCACTTTCTCATTTTGCAAGTTTAAATTCAGTTCTCCACATTTCTGCGATGTTTCTTTAAAACAAGAAACCTCATGAAAAATTTGCAGCATTTTTCTGTTAATTTCTCCTAATAAACACATTTTTGTATTGTTGCCATTTGTCTGTCTGGAGAGGCAATATTGTGCATAGGAGCAAAGTCAAAGCACTTGAGAGTTACAGTGCCTGCTGTGGCAGGGCATGGGAGAGACATGTTTTATTGGACGTGTGTCAGATGAAGGCATCTGGTTGCGCTGATGCAGGTGTACCATGGCAGACCCTCCAAGTGTCCCTATTTTCCAGGGACATCCCTGATTTAGAGCAGCCGCCCAGGTTTCTGAATTGATCCTAGAATGTCCCACTTTTCCTTAGGATGTCCCTATTTTCACTGGAGAAATGATAGATGGAATGGTAAAGGTAAAGGGACCCCTGACTGCTAAGTCCAGTCGCGGACGACTCTAGGGTTGCTTTACTGGCCGAGGGAGACGGCGTTTGTCCGTAGACAGCTTCCGGGTCATGTGGCCAGCATGACTAAGCTGCTTCTGGTGAACCAGAGCAGTGCACAGAAATGCCGTTTACCTTCCCGCCGGAGCGGTACCTTTTTATCTACTTGCACTTTGACGTGCTTTCGAACTGCTAGGTTGGCAGGAGCAGGGACTGAACAATGGGAGCTCACCCCATCGTGGGGATTCAAACCGCCAACCTTTTGATCAGCAAGCCCTAGGATCTGTGGCCCCTATTTTCATCGGCGAAATGTTGGTGTTTCTTCTCTCTGCTCTTCTCCCAGCCTTCATTCTTCCTCTGCTTTTGCAAGTAATTTTGCCCATTATAACGTGTTTTTGTGTGTAGTCTTCACTAATATATTCATGTTTAGGGACACTTTCCCCCAATATATCATTTTTTGTACACATGGGTTGGTTGGAGAACAGCAAACTTTGAAGGATGGGTGTGTTTTGGTTCTCGTATTGTTTTGGAAATTGTGAATTGGATAAGTTTAGCTTTAAATGTGAATGGAATCAAATTTCTCTCCTATTCCTAAAGGGAATCCCCAAGCTTGCTGTTTCAAATGACAAGCTTGATGGACGCAATGTTCCCTGTGTGATGCCTGTTCTCTAGGAACATTGCCTTGAAAGTGAAACGGAGTCAAAGCTTTGAAAAAAATGCTACACAATATTGTCCTTCTAAGATTATACCTACTTAGCCTGGAAGAAGGGTTACTGGGCCGAACACTTCCCCACATAAAAAACAACAACAAGCCCTGCACATGGATAGCTAGCCCCTCCAGTCTGTTCAAATCAAGGAATAACACAGTTTAGGGTAATAAAACCAGAGGCATTGTTAGGAGGTGGCCCAGGGGCCCAAGCCCTGGTTCTTTTGTTGCAGACCTCAGATCTCCTGCCTCTCCCCATTCCCCCAATTAAACTTTAAAAAAATAATTTGCTTATAAGGCAGCTGGACAGTCTGCAAAGCGCTGTGCTGATGAAACCCCACAGACACCCACCGCCTTAATTTCCCAGAGGCATCCATAACGTATAAATTAGGGTATGCAAATTGGTGTCTGGACCTGTGCCTTGAGTCCTTAAGTACCTAGCAGCACTCCTGATTAAAGCCATTATTGGCATTAATGGGTTCTATTGATTTATCTTTATTACATGTGTATTCCTGCTTTTTCTCCAAGGGACTCTTGAGTACATGGTTCTCCCATTTTCCTAATGTTATCATTGCAACAACCTTGTAAGGTATAGTAAATTAGGCTGCAAGGCCCAAAACCATTCAGAGAGTTTCATGGCTGAGTGAGGATGTGAGCTTGATTCTCTCCAGACTCCAGCCCAGCAGCTCTCTTTAGCACAGCCAAGGGAATTCCAAATACCACCTCTATTTGTTAGCCACATCCCCATCTGTCTTTATATTTGCTCTTTGTGTGATTTTTTTCTGTTGTTGTTCTGCACAGATGATTATTTATTTATGTTTCACATTTGTATGCTGCCTTTTATCCAAATATTTCATCGGTGTCATGGGATACATTCCTGAACCACTGCTCATGTAATTTTTGGCTTTTTAAAGGGGTTCCCCCCTTCTTTTACCCCTCTTTTGTAATTTTAATGCTTTAAAAAAGTTCAGTCCAGGCAGTGTTTCTAAGCTGTACCACTTAAGAGGGGAACACAATGAAGGCCGCAGACCAACTCAACCCCCAGTCTTCCAGGCCTTTATTTGCAGGGATGTACTTTGGCTTGATAGACTGCACAAAAATCCACTTGATATAAATAGGCATAATAAACAAAACCACCTTGCATTGTGAAACCTTGCATGGTTTCCTTCAGCTGAGAGAGAAGAAGAGAAGAGACACACTTTTAAAGGGCTATGTACACATTAGCAGTTTAAAATGCGGCAATGTTGTTTCCCCTGCTTCATTTCAGAATTGCATTTGCACATTGTGGTGCACACCAGAGAGGTGGCAGGGCTGTCTTTACCCACTGCACATCACTCACTTGCTTTTCCGGTGCCTGCAGCCCCCTCCAAATCCTATTCATGTGCTGTCATATGAGCATGCACAATGGCTGTCTCAAAGGTGCACACCTTGGCTTAACTGTGAAGTGAACGTGGCTTACGTTTTCAAATCAGATAGAAGCTGCCTTGAGGGGGGGGGACACATTAAACGGCAGCATTTCTCAAGAAACTGCAGGGCAGATCTGGATTGTGGCTAACAACATGCGCACACAGCTTCAAACACCAGTGGTGGGAGTGCACTGGAGCCAGAGTAAATGACAGTGCATGCATAGTCCAAGATTCTCCTGCCTTGACTTACTGCTGAAACTTTTTCTGCCATCACATCTAACTCTAATGAAAATATATACATAGGCATATTGATCCTCAACTGGTATTCATAGAGACTTTCAGTATGGGATTTAACTGGGTTTAGAAGCAAGAGTTTCTGGTTTTAGCCATTAAATGATCACTTGATCTTGTCATATGAGTGATGGGACATCTAATGGGATGTCTAACATCGCTGTGCTAACAAACCTTATGTGGTTTTAGTATGTTTTAGTGAAGTGGAACAAAGATCAAGGCTGTGTACACACCATACATTTAAAGCACGCTTAAGGGAGAGGTTGGTAATAATTTTTATTAAGGTTTTCAGTATTGCAGTGTAGTGCATATAAAAAAGAAAAACAGCACAATGTATGGGGTTGCTTGCATTTTCTCTAAACTAAAAATCCCCAAATCCTGCAACCTTTCCTTATAGCGGAGTTGTTCCAGCCCCTTGATCATTTGGGTTGCCAACCTTTTCCAACTCTGCAATACCTTTTTTGAGTTGAGGTGAGCAAAGCTAATGGTTTGTCTCACTCCAGACAAACCACTGAATTGTGTCAAAGACGTATGTTCATCATAGGTAGCTTGTCATGAAATTCCATCTTCTACACAACTATTAGAGGTGCGGTGATGGGGGGGGCTAACTCCTCTTTCGCATCTGGCTACTCTGGAGAATACCCCCTGCCTCGTGATAAGGCTGGCCCAGTTTCCAATAGATCCTCAGTGAGATTCTTGTTTGTTTTCACAATGAGATCATGAAAAACCCAGGAGGGTCGTTGTGAATATGCAATTGCTTAAGTTCCTCTGGAGTAGAACACAGCGGCCACACCTGCAAGTCGTAATTTTGGACAGGCAGTGGTTCAGGTTTTCAGAAGGTTTTGGAATGAGCTGGTCTTCTTTTCTCAAAGTCTCTACAAAGCTATACATTCCAGGTTGCTTCAGATGGTGCAAAAATACCCCTGTCAGTCAACTGTGGATCAAGTTCATGAAAAGACAGGGCAATGTGGTAGCTGTGTTTTCCCTTCCCCCATCCATCTGCCATGGCAAAGTATCTGCATCATTGGACTGAAGGATCCAAGCAAATCTCTCACTATAGCCAGCTTTGTCTCTGTGGGCTTTGCAATAAACCACTGGATTAAAGTCATGCAAGGGCTTTTCTTATTTTTAAAGCATTGGCACACATGGAGAGACATACAGAGACACAGCTGAAATAAGAACATCAGCCGTCCCAGGTCGAGGGTTGCTGCTATTTAGGTTATATCTCTGCCAGTGACATCCTCACATTGGGCTTCGAGATCTTCTTCATGCCCTGATGAAGTTTCTTGAGGACGTGTGCAATAAACCCTATGCATGTTGGCCTGGAAGGAAGATCTATTGTATTAAATGTGGCTTACTCCAAGGTGCCCTTTCTTATCTATGGCAATTTCCTCTCTGGGGGTCTAGTTACACATGGCACCAAATGGGTCTTTGCATGAAAAGTCTAGTTCGTTGTTTAGTGTCGGCTTTTTAAAAAATGCAGATTAATTCGGTTTGCAAGCAACATTAAGCCAAAGCATAGTTTAACATGAACATGCCAGTGTGGGGGTTCCCATAGCGGCGAGTGTATTGATTTTGCTCTTCCTCCAGTTCTGCTTTCACTGAGCAAAGGTTGCCTTAGTATGTCATCTGAACCCAGGCTCATGGTTTGTCTCATTTGAGGCAAACCACAAGCTCTCACCAAGGTTTGCCCTATGGCAGGACTGGAGGAGGAAGAGCAAAGCAGCTGCAGTCTCCTCTCTACAAGTTTGCACTTGGGCTAAGCCATAGTTTTGACCAGGGGTCAGCAACCTAAGGCCCATGGACCACAAGCAGCCCATGGGGGTCATTTAACCAGCCCATGGACCCCCGCTGCCCTCTTGGTCGGCTCCCATGCACCATGCTAAACTGGAGTGGAGCAGAGCAGGGACCGCCTTCCATGATGCTGGCTGGTTTCTCATTGGTTGCAGGAAGATCCTGCAGCCAATGGAAAGCTGTGCATGCCTACTCGCGCCGGAAGGAGTGCCGGAAATAGCGTTCGCGCGCACACACTCCGGCCCACCGTAGCGTCTGCGGGACCGTGAACTGACTCTTACCTGAAAACTGGGCAGTTGCATTAGCAGTGAGGTGGAGGGGGTGATTTGATGTGTAATGTAACTCTCTACTTTCCTGTTCTGGTCTTGAGGAAAACCTTTCTTCTGAGGTTAATATTTGCCTTAGGGGAAAAGTTGTGAAAGGGAAAATTGCAGTATTGTAACAGGGCCCAGAGGCCCTGAAAGTCACTAATAACAGGAGGGAAGGAAGAGGCAGACTTGCATTGTCATGGGAAAACACACAAGAGTCTCTGTGTTTGTGTGTGTGTATGAGGTGCAGTTCTCAACACACCTCAGGCTGAGGTGGGCTGCAAGGAGTCAGTTCAGAGATGTGAGGCGGTGGAACAAGACATTTCTCTAGGTCACTTATATCACAATCCTATGGATGTTTACCCAGAAGAAAGTCCCACTGTGGAAATTACTCCCTGCTAAACATCTTTAGGATTTCAACATGAAACAAGAATTTGAAATGCCTGTGGCTGCAACCCTAACCCTGAGAAGAAACCCCATGCAGATAAGTGGGATTTACTTCTGAGCAAGTATACATAAACTTGTATTGCACATGTGGCCTTACCAGTAAGATAATTAGTAGCTTGCTGTTTGTTTGGGTTTTTTGGTTCCTTCTTTCTGAGACTTGCCTCTGGATACCAGTTGCTGGGAATCACTACTGTCCTCAATTAATATCCACCTTCAACTGGGAATCTCCCAGGAATTCACTTTACTTGGCTTTTTAAACAAACCACCCCACCCTCGTATGCAGGAGGCAGTGCCTATTTATTTGAAGGTTTCCCCTCTCCTTCTAATTGAAACAATATTAAGTCAGATTAAACTCAGTGGGACTGTAAATAGGCCTCTGACTGAATTGTAACATTGTTTATGGGGCAACCCTATGCATGTTTACTCAGAAGTAAGTAACATAGAATTCAGTGTGGCTTACTCCCAGGTAAACAGCCTTAGGCTTTGTATGCACTGTACATTTATAGTATATTCAAAGCTCCTTTCCCCCTCCCTACCCTCAAGAATCCTGGAAACTAATGTTTACCCCTCACAGAACTAAAATTCCCAACACCCTTAAGAACATTTCCCATAATTGGGGGGGTGGGGTTTGATTCGAATGTGCTTTAAAGATATGGTGTGTATGCAGTCTTAGTGTTACTTCTGAGTAGACATGCCTAGAACTGATCAGCAAAACTCTGCTTGCAGGGAATGTGTTGAAGTGTTTATTAAATTTCAAAGGAAAGTTGTTGTTTTAAAATATTTTATTTATTTATTTGTTTGTTTATTTTCAAAAGCAGCTTCTGCTTGAAATTGCCTCCTCACTGGATTGAGTTGCTATAGGGAGTTTTTTTACCCTCAGAAAAATCTGTTAACTATCTGTTTGCACAGACAAAGCAAAATAACTCTGAAAGCTGTGGGGGGAGGGAATCTTATTGCAGTTGTGTTCAGACTTGGGTTTCAAGGCTGTGTGATTTCAGTTGTGCTTACTGGCCAAACCAGGTCTGGAGCTTGCTTAGCTGGAACTGTGTATAAATATCAAAGATAATATTTGGCTTTCAGATCAGGGTCAGAACACAGTGGCAATAACAGGTCAGGTCATCAGGATGGTAAGAAATAAGGTTGCAATCCTTTAACTTGGCAGTTAGCTCTGGTGAACTATGTAAATAAGTCTTACTTTTGAGTAGTCATGCATAGGATTATAGTGTAAAGGGGGGGAAGTGGCAGAAAAAATGTTAAAGAGATTGTGCATCTTCTGTAGGATCACTGCCTGGAAGCATTCATTTGAAATGTTTAAAACATTTATATACTGCCTTTTATCAGTGATTTCAGTGTGATTTACAAATATTACAGCAAAATCCTATGAAGTCTACACAGATGCAGGTCCCATGGAGTTCAACAGGACTTTCTGGCAGGTAAGTGCGTATGGCACTGTAGCCTTAAACCAATAAAATACACTCACAAACAACGGGCTGGAACAAATTCCCCTACAAAGAAAGAGTACGACATTTGGGATTTTAAAAGCCTACAATCTTATGCAGGTTCATGTGAAAGTTAAGCCACACTAAGGTCAGTGGGACTTACTTTTATGCAGGTCTACAGAGGATTCCTCTGTTAGTTTAGAGAAAGATGCAAGTGAGAAGAGAAAAAAGCGGAAGTTTTTCTCCCTCATAAAAATAAAAGCCAGGACCTCTAATGAAAGTGAACATTGAAAGACTCAGGACAGACAGAAAGAAGTACTTCTTGCAGCTCATAGCTAAATTATGAAATTTGTTTCCACAATATGTAGTAGCATTAGTAGTAGTGATTTTATTATTTGTGCCCCATCCATCTGACTGATTTCATAGCAACAGCAGTGGCACATCGCCACACATATACATGTCATACACTCGACAGTCTGATAGGCAATTTTTGCACACACAGCTGAGTCTGCACCCCCAGCAGGGTCCAGTTTTGCCAACGCCAAGGTACGCTTCTGTTCTGAATACCTGTTGCTGGATGTGACAAGTGAGAAGAGTGCTATTGCACTCAGTATGGCTTGCAGGCTTCTCGCAGGCATTTGATTGGCCACTGTGAGAACAGGATGCTGGATCTGACAGGCTTTTGGGGCTGATCTGCCTAGCTCTTGTATCTTTGCTCGAGACAACCAACAGACAAAAGTACACTTAAAATCTAGAGATAGTAAAAATGCTTTTAAATGTCTGGGTGGAATTTTTAAGAAAGGATTTGGGTGACACCTAAAAGAAAGCCAATTTAAACTACAGTGGTACCTCGGGTTAAGAACTTAATTCGTTCCGGAGGTCCCTTCTTAACCTGAAACTGTTCTTAACCTGAGACACCACTTTAGCTAATGGGGCCTCCCGCTGCCGCCGTGCCACCGGCAAGCGATTTCTGTTCTCATCCTGAGGTAAAGTTCTTAACCCGAGATACTATTTCTGGGTTAGCGGAATCTGTAACCTGAAGCCTCTGTAACCCGAGGTACCACTGTACTCAGTGATCAGGACCTTTTGCCCTCCAGATGTTGCTGGACTACAACCAGGGGCAGGGGAAGGGGGGCGGTCTGCCCCATGTGTCATCACTGAGGGGGTGACATTCGGCACGCCACCTGCCCGCGACTCCCAAGCCTACCCCAAGCCGTCAGGGGAAGGGGCAGAGCTGCGCCGCCTTGTTGGCGGCCTTCCCACCTTCCCCCTTCATTTTGACAGCTCAGGGGAGGATTGGGAGTCGTGGGCGGGTGGCGTGCTGTTTCCCCCCACTCCTGGGCTGCTTCCTGGGGGGGGGGAGCCTCCCCCGGACTGTCAAAAGGAAGGGGGAAGGGAGGAAGGCTGCTGGCAAAGTGGCATAGCTCCCTCCCCCCCCCTGCCGCCGCCATCCAGTAAGCAGCCCGCAATGGACGGCTCGCTCCACCCCACATGGGACACTCACCATGGCGCCCCCCTGGGACGCTCACCCCGCCCCCATGGGCCCGCTCCTGGGTGCACAGCATGTATGCCACTCCGGGTGCCGGAGCAGCTAGCTCTGCCTCTGACTACAACTCCTAGTATCAGCCATACTGACTTGACTCATGGGAGTCAGGAGTGCAGCAACATCTGGAGGGTCAGAAAGATTCTCCATCCCTGCCACAGATCAAACCATTTAACTGCTCCTGTGCCTTTTTAAAACAGCCCAATATAGAGAAATTAAACAAGCCATGCTTTCCCTATCACTTTCTTCTGCATGGCAAGAAAACATGCTTTGTCTCAGGCTACAGGCAGAGGCACAGTCAAAAAAGCAACCCTAGCAATGGTTTTGTATGTGTTGTTTTGTACATACAAGGGATGGGGGTGCGTTTGGTTGCAGTGGTGTGTTTTTAAAGAGGGAACTTTACTTGACCTTTGCTACCAGGAAAGGGCTCTTCATTTTCCTCCCATAAAAATGGGGTGAATAAGGGCAACGTATAATAATGACAGCATTGTCCTAGATGAGTGTTCCAGCACTAATAGGAGTGTGTCAACTATACTGGCCTTCATGATGTATATTTTCTGCTTTTGCAATGTGCCCATTTGTTCCGCATTAAAGGCAGCAAATGGTACAGACATTATAACAATCTTAATCTCAATAATCAAAGAAAACATCCATTCAATACATAGTGCAGCCCAGCCCTTCATAAGGTATTGATTGATTACAGGCAGAAGGAATTGCAATAATCACACCCTGCTCCTGATTGATGTTGACACTGATGTTTGTTATTAGGGATGAACATCCCACCATTTCGACACAAATGGCAAAGGTCTGCCTGAAGAAGATAGAAGTGAGAAGTGCCATTCCTCCATGAAACTACTGAGAGAAAATCCTGGCCCCTCATGAATTTCAGATCTCTCTGTCTCCCTGTGTCTCTCTGCCCTAGTTCACATATGCATATGTACATCACTTAACTACTACACATATTATTAGGGAGGTTCAGACAACCCAGCCCTAGGCACATAAATAACCCATGCAAGAAGATGCAAGGCAGCATAAGCCAGTCCTGCTCCCTGTCGCCAATCAGCAGAGGAGTCAAGCCCTCCTGTCGTCCACGTTCAGCCAGCATGTGAAGGAAGACAATGCATGTAACCAGGAAATGTCATAGAAACAAGCAAGGATGAGAAACAGTGCTCTGGAGGGGCGTGTGTGTGTGCGCACAAGCATACGCAGACACATTCAGGACCCTAAAAACTGCAGGTTGATTTGATTCCTATAAGAGATTGTTCATGTGTTTGGCTCAGGGTGGCACACAGCACATCAGTTAGGGTGGTCAGTTAGGTGAAACAGAGACCCTGGGTCCTGCCATTTTAATGGTTGCATGGAAAAGAGAATTTTAGCAGGTGGTTTTGTTTGTTTGTTTGCCTTGCAATGTGCTGGCACCCTCTCCTTGTTAGAATCTGCCCACCCTAGTTGAGCTTCGTTGAGCATCCCAGAATATTTTGATGTTTATGTGTTCCTCCACCCCTGCCTTCAATCTTGCCCTCGACATGACCCATCTTTTACAATATCCTTTCTTAACAACTAGCCACCCTGGGGATGGAGGTTATTGGGGTTAAGCAGGCCCCAGACAATGCAAAGCCCTTGCAGATTCTCTGCTCAGCGAGGTGCAGGGCTCACATGTTTGTGCTTGCTGTAGGTGGTTTCTTTCTGCATCTGGTTATTTTGAGTTTTGTTTTGTTGTTTTCTTCCCACATCCGCCTTGTAGGTAGCATTTAGCTTTCAGCAGCTGTTTCAGCAAATCAGGAGGCAAGGCAAAGCTGGAAGGACAGAGATAAGATGACTTGCCTCTAGTAGTAGCAGTAAGATGGGCCTGTTTTGCAATTGGCAAACTTCCTCGAATACCCAATTCTTTGGCATATTCCTCTGAAGTGTGAGGAAGTTGTTGCATGCTAGTTTTAATCTGGATAGTGGGCAAGGCCAGAGGCAAAAGTAGGGTAGCAATGAACACAAGTTTTACCTTTGCACAGTCATACTCACATAGCTCTCACTATCCTCCATTCAGACAAGAAAGGCATATTATTTCTAAATTTGCACAGCTGTAGATATACAACCACATGCAAATTTTATGCAAATTGGTATCTCCTTTTTGGTGATGCAAATCCTCATTTTAGGCAATTTTAACTGGCAACCTCAACTATAATTCCAGGGAAAGTACAATAAAGATCAAGGAAAGAGGTGGATAAAAAAGGTCAAAGAATCATTATTTGAATAACCTTCTGTGTACGCTAAACATTAACCCAGAGCCAAGAATGAAGAAATGTCTATGTTGCCTCACACTTGATCGCTGCAGTTCACAAAACTATTGTGTATTCTAGAATCCAGAACAGTGTGTGACAGAGAATTTAATTCCACCTTAAGTGATGCTATCTAGTTAACTGAGGGGTGGAGACACAGAGAAGTCTGAATGGGCACTGAGAACACCTGACAGTTCCTAACACCACCCTGGGATTGCTTAGGTAATACTGGAGGTACCACACCTGGGCGAGTGTTGCCAGGTGACTCTGAATACTGTACTTCTATTGTCTGCACCAGACCTTGCAACTAGACCTTTCACAATTATTAATTGTTTACGAGAGCATGTGGCAGAGAAGGAGGTGGTGGCCATAACAAGTGGCCTCCACTTAGAAAGGCAGGATTTGTGAGCTGCACTGAAGAAGTGGGCTGCTAAGCACATTTTGGATTGAATAAACAGTGGAGTACTAGAAAGAGGCAGTGCTTGAATCTAGCAAGACAGCTCTCATGGGAAGAGAGACTGTGTCACGTAATGCCACACGTCATATCATGCCACTTACTTGCATTCTCTCCCACTCTATTTTTATCGTTACTTTCAGATGGCAGCTTTGTATTGCAAACGGGTTACTGAGATATCACGGATGGGTCATTAGGAATGGTGTGTCGTTGTTTTTAAGGTATTATACAAAAAAAGAGGAAAAACTGGATTAAATGGGGATGGGGGACAAGCTGGCATTTTGATGACAATGACTTAGTGTGGATGGTAGTGCAAAAAACAAAACAACAACAACAAAACCCTTGTGCTTCATACTGTCGGTCACCTGAAATCACAAATGACATGATTTGGGAATTAAAAGCACGTTGTAGGTAGCAAGGCACTGATAAAAGGAATGTTTTCTTTCCCCCCACCCTTCATTTTAGCTGCTGGTTCAGTGCAAATCCTTTGGACACCATATTGAATAAGGAGAAAGACTCACCAACTCTAGAAGTCCTGATATATATTAAATCACAAAATGATAGTGGTGGTGTGTATTCTGAGCCATTCCTCTGCCCTGATCTGTGTCCAACACCTCTTTTAGCCCTTCTGACCACAATACTGCATATTTATTCATTTCTTTATTATGCTTAAATTGCACCCTTCATAGCAGTTTATATGTGATTCCCAGGCCATCATTTTTCCAGGCACAGATTAGGCTAAACTGTGTTTACCTTTAATAATATAAGAGAATCCATGTGCTCTAAGACCTCTGTCAGGGATACAGAGGTAGATTTAGCTTCCGCGGCTTCCAATTGGCTGTAGGAGCTTCCTGCAGCCAATCAGAAGCCACGCTTTGGTTTTTGAACATTTTGGAAGTCGAATGGACTTACGGAACGGATTTCGTTCAACAAGGTATGACTGTAATTGCAATTAAGCAAGACAGATCTAGAGTAGGAGTTCCCAAACTGTGTTCCATGGACCACCAATAGTCGTCTGCAAGATGTACCAACACATGAGGTGATACAGACAAAACAGCTTATAAGCTGCTTTATGTTTTTGTGGCTGAGGTTGCCCATTTTTTCCTTGAAAAAGGGTCCATCTCTTTAACAGCTGAAGTTCAAAAGGTGCAGGTTTCCCTAGCAGGGAGCTGTAATGATAAAGGGAGTTACAGTACACTTTTTTCTATTGTGTGCATGTGACTATACACAGAGAGAGCTTCGTTTCTCAAAGCTAAGCATTTCCTCCCAGTCCAAAGTTCAAATGAGTGCACTGTTTTTCCAGTATCTATATGTGGACACCTGTCAGCTTTTGCAACATCAGAGCACAGAAATATATATTCCATCCAACAACATGTCAACTTCCCCATCACCCAGTGCTCCTGGGCTTGGTATCAGCTTCATGCCCATTGGATTGCCTTTCCTGTGCTGTTGTTCCAGATGCCCTTGAGGGAGTGTCTGGTTCTGTCAGCAAAGACACATATTTTGCTCCTGTAATCATTATTTCTCACATTTTTATGGGAAACAACGGGCAGCAATTGGACCCTCCTCTCAAGGGATCAGCATCTCAGCCTTAGACAGGATAGGGAAAGAAAGAAAGAAAGAAAGAAAGAAAGAAAGAAAGAAAGAAAGAAAGAAAGAAAGAAAGAAAGAAAGAAAAGCTGGATTGCAATAATCTCAGACTGAAATAGAATACAATGGCAGTCAGCTGGAGACTTGATACTATGGGAAAATCTACTTATAGAACTAAATTGGAAGTGAGAGATGGCAGTACCATAAGAAAATCAGGCTCCCTAGAAAATGAAGGAAAAGCAAGCATGATCAGGGGTTTTTTGTGGGGGGAGCAGTGAAAATAGCCAGGCTGGATGTGAGAATAGGGTTTGGTGTGGAAACATGGGGGTGGGGAGCAACCTTTCCAGGCCAAAGAATAAGAGGGGAACTGAAAGCAGCAATAGGCTGGACATCTGGGCTTTTTTATTGCACTTACAAGAGCTGGGTTGCACCAGAATACCTTTCTTCTCTACATTTGTGTGCAATGGCCTTAATGATCACCTCAGAGGGCTGTTTAGGGTTCTGTGCCTCATATTCCCCTTTGCTTTTGTTCTCTTTCCAGCCTGCCTATTATAACTCAGACAAACATGCCGTTAACTCAAGAATCCTGAAATAGGCCTCATTCTTCATGGCAACTACCTCCAAGCAACTTGACAGCAATTTCACTTCTTAAACACACACACAACAGACCCACGGCAACAAAGGATACTTTGGGATAGAGGGGAGCACACAAATTGCCTGTGGCAGATCTTGCTGGAGGCTTTTCAAGGAAAGCTCAGCTATGAAGGCATCCTGGCAGCCAGCAAGACAGAGCTAAGACTGCCATTAGCTGAGGTAACTGCGGTGTCCTCTAAAGGGAAAATGAGATATGACCATAGATACTAGCCACAATACCTATGTTCTCCTTCCACTGGCAGAGGCAGTCTGCTTCTCAAGACTAGTTGGACCGAGATCTTGCTTATGGGCTTCCCATAGGTATCTGGTTCTCCACTGTGAGAATGGGATGCTGGACTTGATAGGGCTTTAACCTCACCCAGCAGGGCATTTTAATATATTTCCAAGTGTGCTTCCAAGCATTATCTGGTTGTAAAGTAAGTTGTTACTCCCTCTCTTGTTACAGATGATGGCGCGCCGGGGGGAGCCGGGGGGGGCAGCGGTCTGAGATAGAGAGAGAATGGCTTGCCTAAGGCCATCTAAATGAATTCATGGCAGAGGGGGAGTCTGATTTGTAGTTCAGTCTCTTGGTTCACTTCGCCAACAGGACATCATTAGGCAGAGTTTGCCTTGCATCTCTCTTCTCATCATTTCAACATGAGCAATGTGAAATGTACTTTGGATATATATGCAAGCCCGATTAAAAGAGAGCCTCAAGCGCCAGCTCAAGACATTTTGCTGCTTGCAATGGAGCATCCAATGGCACTCCCCACTGATAGGGCCAACATGCCAAAAAATGTCTAACTGTACAAAAAAAAATCTAGCAGCTTTTACTTACCTCCCTAAATTCTACTCCTTGAAGCAACCAGCTTCAGCATAGTAGCAGATAAGTAGCATAGCAGACCCCCCTCAACCCCTCGACTTCCTGAAATATTAGACCACGTTTCTTCTCATACATGTATCGGCTTGACCCTATCCATGTCCAGTTGGAAATGAGCCTGAGATCATATGTGCAATCATTGTGTGTTTCAAAGCTACACACTGGTTGCATGTGGAGGTTTGAGGAAGGGCTATAGCTCAGGGGTGCAGCATCTGTTTGGTATGTAGAAGGCCCTAAGTTCAACTCACAGTATTTTCAGATAGGACTGGGGAAAAGGTTCTCTGGAAAGCTACTGCCAGTTAGTGGAGACCAGGTGTAGTCATACCTACCCAGTGGTGTAGCGTGGGGGGTGCAGGGGGCCCCGGCCGCACCGGGCACAACATCTGGGGGTTAGGGTTAGGGGCGCAAATCCACGGGTTAGGGGGCGCAAATCCACAGGTTAGGGGGTGCAAATTACTTGCCTTGCCCCGGGTGCTGACAACCCACGCTACGCCACTGTACCTACCGCCCACTAATGCATCTTTCTTGATGGTAACATTTCCTTACCACCCACCAGTGCTTGATGGAAGGAGGATTCAGCTTGTGCTGTAGAACCCCCTGCCGCCCACCTAGAATCCTGAAACGTAGGGACTAGGTTGACAACCCCTGGTGTAGACAATACTGAACTAGATGGGCCAGTGGTCTGGCTCAGAAACATGAAGCTGCCTATAATATTTTTTTTGCAATGGGTGAAGCACATCTGGGGAGAGTTTAAATTGCAGGTATGTAGATCCACACAAAATTTCAGGACAAGCAAGAAGGAAAGGGTTCTAAATGAAAAACAGTGGCCCAGGGAAGTAGTAGAATCACCCTACTTGGATGGTTGAGCAATAAAATAATAATAATATACCCATAATGTGAATGGGAATACCAAGTTACTGCTTAGTTTTGGCTTAAACTGGAGGCAGAGCTTTTAAAGCCAGTGAATATTTCTGACCCTTAACCATTTATACAATCACAAAGAGCTCTCTACAAAGTTAAGACCTAGCTCTTTGTGTCTGCTGTATTCAGGAACTACCTCCTGCCCTATCCTTCCCAGGACTTGGCCCTGGTCATAGCCTCAGCTCTCAGGATCCCCTGCAATGCCCTCTTCTTTTTATATGGATTTGTCTAACGCCCATTCAGCACAGTATAGTTTCCTACTACGCAGAGCAGTAACGGACCACCAGAAATTTGAGCAGCGCTTTTACTTGAGAGTCTTTAAATCTTAGATGCTGTGGACTAGACCTTGGATCTGCTACATGCAAAGTTCTGCCAGGGAACGACATCCCCATTATTTCAGTTTGTGCGTAAAAGATAGGAAAAATAGCTTCCTGCCTTGTGTCAGAACATTCTGTGATGTCAACAAAGGCAGCAGGGTCAGAAATACTTTCCAGCATTTTCTTGGCCCAAGCTGAATTACATCAGGGTCACTGAATATATCAACACACACACAAACACACTCACATTCACAAATCATTGTACATTTGGGACTTCATAACTGCAGTATTTGAGACTAATGCTTACATCCAAAACAAATCATGCATGTCTTTCATTTTTGCAAAGTTATTACAGGGAGTTTAAAAGTATCACAGGGAGGGTCAATTACCAATGGTAACTGCCCAACTTTAATTCTAAAGTGGAACTTGCCCAGCTAGTTAGAAATAGGCAGGGCAGTTAAATCTCATCCATTCAGCTAATAGATAAGCCATTGCAGAGACGCCCACAAGAATCCTGACTGGCTGTAAGCAGGGTAACTCAATGAGCTGTTTCATGCCGTTTCCCCAAGTGGCAGGAAATTCCCAGGGCACAATTACAAGGTCAGTCAATTTCTTCAAGAAGAGTTTTGGATACTTTGGTCGGGGGTGTAATAGCTGCTTACAGTGGTACCTCGGGTTACATATGCTTCAGGTTACATACACTTCAGGTTACAGACTCC
Organism: Podarcis vaucheri; assembly: GCF_965113315.1. Lineage (NCBI taxonomy): Eukaryota > Metazoa > Chordata > Lepidosauria > Squamata > Lacertidae > Podarcis > Podarcis vaucheri. The sequence goes on along the minus strand of NC_138764.1, from coordinate 63,732,228 downwards.
ACTAACCCAGAAATAGTACCTCGAGTTAAGAACTTTGCTTCAGGATAAGAACAGAAATCGCTTGGTGGTGGCGCAGCAGCAGCAGCGGGAGGCCCCATTAGCTAAAGTGATGCTTCAGGTTAAGAACAGTTTCAGGTTAAGAACGGAACTCCAGAACGAATTAAGTATGTAACCAGAGGTACCACTGTATTTACAAACATATCTAGGTTAACCAGGAGGTAAGCAAGCAAATAACACAGGCAGGGACTTCTAATCCTGAAATAGCACCAGTCCCCTAAAACAGGGGGTCCCAAATTGTGATCCATGGGCTGAACTTCATTTAGGTGGTCCACAGCATGTCTGTTAATTTGTGGCTGAATAGAAGAGATCCATTGCACTAAATATGCATATTGCTTTTTAATTGTATTTCTATTGCTTCTTTTGATTCTTATATTGTAGGGCTGCCATACACCTGGATTTTCCCAAACGTTAATGGGATTTCAAAGGTAGAATTGACATCGGGGGGGGGGGGAGTCTGAAAGGCAGCGCTTTGTCCTGAACCTCCAGCAAGTCAATCAAAAAACCCATGGGTTTTTTGGGGCATTTTTGTGGGGGAAAAGGCTCAACATCTTTTGTGTTTTCCTTAAAAAGCGAAACAAGTTTGGGGTCTTGCACTGTATTTTTCTTGTATTACAGTTTGAATTCTATGGAAATCATGTGCCCAATGCCTTCACTGTTGCTGTCTGGTACAATTCCAGCTCAACTTAAAAAATAAATGGCAGCATGCAATTCCCTCTACTGCAAGGGTATATTTGCCCTTGTCCATACCTGCCTGCATCCATCTCTCCGCTGGGCTATTTACAGTGCTATTTAGGTGGTTTTTAAAGTATGTTTTGTACCTGGAAGGCCCATTGGAGCTGTGCAGGCCAGTAGTCCTTCACTGGCCTTTATCTGGAATGTCACTCTGCAGGAAGGGCTCTAATGGGCAGCGGAGTCGGGCAATATGCCAGCTTTTAGAGTTACAGCTCTTGCACACCGGTAAGTACCAGCAGTGCATGAGCAGTGCACTCCCATTAATGAAGGACTATTTTCCTTCACCATATTTAACACGTGGAAATAGGAGTCATTAGACAAATGGTACAAACTAATTACATGTCATTGGTGGTGTTTTGCCCAGTGTTAAATCGGACTTGGAATAACATGTATGCAGCATCATGAAGGGACACACCTCAGGCTGATGGGTTCATAACAAAGCAGTTATGTACGATGTGCAGACATTTTGGGTATTAAAGACTACAAGGGCACAATTAAACCAGCTAACATTTACATGGCCCCCATTCCCATAGGATCTGATGCAATCCTTAATGCTAACAACTCTGGAAGCACAAGGCCAACTGGAAAACACGCTCAGAAGCAGAGATCTGAGCCTATGCTCACATTTGTATAGGAGCTGAGTACAGTGAACATTTCAAAGTAAAAGGTCGTAGACAAGCATTACAAAACCTTGTTTTCCCCAGCACTTATTCACTGTTGTTTTTCAACTACCTTCTCTTTCTTCTGAAGCCAGCTGTGAGCAGGGGGCTGTGGATCAAACACCTATATTATTTTTCAGGAGTATCAGCCAAAGTGGAGGATCAGCCAAGGGTGGTTGTCTGGGTCACCAGATTTGATTCATGGACGATCTGTTGGTTGTTGTTGTTTTAACATTTGTGTGATGCAGGGTGACCGGAATGTAAGCCAAAAGAACAAGCAATTACATGTATATGCATTAGAATTTGCTATTGCCTACCATGGTAAATGCTTAACAAATATTTTCTAGCATGAATTAGATATTTGAAATATTTTGTCATCAGCAGTATCAAATTTCTTAAATACCTGGAAGGAACAATGGATGTTTTAGCCCATATCAGATTTTACTAGCCTGGAATCTGCTCACATATATGCCCACGGTGCTTCTGCAAGTGTGCACAAAAGCTTTTTAAAGCAACATGTAAGTAGACACACTGCAAAAGAACCATCCACTCTCATCTACACACAGCCCAGAGCAGAAATGTCTCCTAGGGCTCCCAACGTAGGAAGAGCAATAGGGATAAGAAGCTACCTTATAGTGACTCAGACCACTGATCCGATACTAGCTCAGTATTGTCTACAGTAAACTCTGACTGGCAGTGCAGGGTTCCTGGTCCTACCTGGAGATGTTAGGACTGAATGTAGGACTAATTACATGCAAAACATGTGCTCTACCACTGAGCTACTGCTTTAGCCCAAAGTGATACACGTGGTGCCCTATCTCCGGGTGAAGGATCCATTTCTCTCATTGGGGTAGCATTGTGTCCTGACAGTAGATCCCCTGCCCCAGTGAGAGTGTACCACTTATACCACTATCCCTAATCCACTTCCCATTTCTTGATCATCCGGGCACCAGAACAACTGTGTTTGAGGTTAGATTAGGGATCACACTGGATCTGGGGCTTGGAACAGTGGACCCTTCAAATAGCTATAAGTTCTTTTTTAAAATATACCGTATTTTTTGCACCATAACACTCACTTTTTTCCTCCTAGAAAGTAAGGGGAAATGTCTGTGCGTGTTATGGAGGGAATGCCTATGGGTGGCGGGGGGGATCTGCTGCAGTCGTGAACAGAGGATCCATGGTTCCCCTTCCTTCTCTCCTCTGTGGCTCGCTTTGAAACAGCAAAGCGGGAGAAGAGCCGCTGCCGGGGATGAGTGGGGAGGAGGGAGAAAAGCAGAGCCTGCTTGCTTTAAAGGAGCAAAGTGGGAGAGGAGAGGAGCCTTCTCCCTTTATACCCCTCTTCTTCATTATTAGCAGCATCCTTCTCCACCCACCCCACGCGTGTTCCTTCTCCCCTTATACCCCTCTTCTTCATTATTAGCAGCATCCTTCTCCACCCACCCCACGCGTGTTCCTTCTCCCCTTATACCCCTCTTCATTATTAGCAGCATCCTTCTCCACCCACCCCACGCGTGTTCCTTCTCCCCTTAAATCCCTCTTCTGCATTATTAGCAGCATCCTTCTCCACACACCCCACGCGTGCTCCTTGTCCCTTGAGTGCTTTTCCTTCCCTCCCCACTTAAAACGTGGTTACAAAGCATGGATCCACATGGATCCTCAGGATTTTTGCATTGGGCTACTCCAAACTCACTGTCAGATCACATGTCTGTGGCCACAGCATGAACCACAAAAAACATACATCCACTGTTTCATTTAGAATATTTTTTTTCTTGTTTTCCTCCTCTAAAAACTACGTGTGTGTTATGGTCGGGTGCGTGTTATACAGCGAAAAATACGGTATTTTTAATTACATTTTCTGTTTTACACTTTAGAGCAGGCTTCCTCAAACTCGGCCCCCCAGATACTTTTGGCCTACAACTCCCATGATCCCTAGCTAGCATGACCAGTGGTCAGGGGTGATGGGAATGGTAGTCTCAAAACATCTGGAGGGCCGAGTTTGAGGAAGCCTGCTTTAGAGTATTCATTGAAACAACCTTAAAATATCACTGACTTCCCTTCTTCTCTTTCCATGGTTCATTTTGCATAACATAAATCCCTGCATATTTTACATAAACTATTCAGTATTCCATTATTACATCCATCAAAACATATTTACACAGTTGAGTTTATCTTAATGCTGCCAACGTTTTCAAATATAACTATAAGTTCTACGCATCAGCCTGACCTTGCTGATGCTAATGATATAAAACAGTAATCAGTTGGTCTAGGGTGGTAACTAACCTACTTTATTTCCTTCTGTAGGAGTATATACAATGCAATCTGGATAGAAAAGACTTGATGGAACAGAGCATTGTGATATTTTCCATTGAATGCATGGAAACGCAGATCAGAATGAGCTGTTCACATATTTCCCATCATTACCTTTGCATCCATTCTTCACTGTCATTTAGATTTCTGCACTGCCCTCTGAAATGTCAAGAGATGCTGCTGTCGTTGATGAAGTAGTGATTCACATGAACTCGAATTCAGAATTGGTAACTGGTTTCTATGGTATTGTCCATACCAACCCTTATCCCCACCCCAGCTTTTTCCATCTTCAGGAAAGGCAAGGCAAGTGGGAAACATGATTTCAGTTTCTGTGTACAAAGCCTTCAAGAGTGCCATTCACAAATAGTTGGTAAATTATATCCATTAATTGTCATTTAGCAGTTGCTCTTTGCCAGAGCCCACAAAGCAATGTGTAATAGAATATCAAGTACAGTGCAAAAAGCAGCTGCTTAAAAAAGGAAGACAATGAAGAACAGCAGCAGAGCAAAGGAAAAAGAGCCAGATAAACATCCCTCACAGATTAATGGGTACAAATTACTCCAAACCGAAGGCCTGTCGAAGGAAGCCTCTGGAAAAGTGAATGGGATGGGGAGAGGCAGGCCACCCAAAGGAAGGATTCCAGAGTCTAGGTGTGAAGCAGCCTAGAAAGCCCTACCCCATGTAATATACCGGTGCCAGTATGTCCACAAGTACTTCCTATGACACCCACAAAAGTCTCAGTATGCATCCCCATAGAAATCAATGAGAGATTGTTTGCTCTTCCGGCTCCATTCCTGTTTGCACTGACTTGGCTTCACCTACACTTAACACACATCCTTAAATGTGGCCATATTTCAACTGGATGTCTGCATTGGACACCCAGTCTTACATCCATTCTAGAAAGAAGATTGGTGCAGAGAGCTTCTCTCTGTGACCAAGAGTGGCAATGGCTGATGTAGGTCCCCTTTTCTGTGTATTGGTTAGCATCTGTGCAACATTTTGTTTCTTCCTGCTCCATTAGAAGTGACAGCCATTTTATGACTGGTGGCCATGACATTTCCTCAAAATTCCAAATGTGCCCACTGGCCCTCTAAAGGCTGGGAATCCCAACCGTGCAGCTACTAACTTTTCTTTAGACTTCAGTGAAACGATATATTTCAGGTCTTGGTGAGCAACCAGGATCGCGGACCTCATTTCCCACCTTGTTCTATATCCCCCCCCCACCACAGTCATTTTACAAGACATTCATTGCTACAGATCAATGATAATCAGCATCAAGCATGTCTTTTTCTTAAATGAGGCCAGGTGCTTGGGTGGAGGAAATGAACTCTGCCAAGCATTTAAGAAGAGGAGAGAAAGTGCAAGCCCAGAATAGTGCGACAAGCAAGATGATCTATGAGATTAGATCAGGCTTGTTCTGCCCTGCACAAGAATTATATATGGGCCAACGGAGATTTTTGACTTTGGCCGAGATCCAAGGAGTAATTGAAGTATGCCCCATAACTTGGCATGCCTAGTAGCATTTTTAGAAGCTCCTCGACTCCTGCTCTTGAACAGCAGCCATCCACCCATATCGCAATCTGCTTTCGAAACCCAGGTCCACAGCTCCCTTGACTGCAATGAACTGGTCATATAGTTCTTTGGACCCTGGCCCAAGTATTATTGGCTCCTATCCCCTAAATTCAGTGGCAGGAGGATATGTTCTTTTGTAGACAGAACATGTTTGACAGATTTGTCTAGAAGCCTCTGGTCCATTATGCAAGTCTGGCAGAGACTCAAAAGAATGACCCAATCTTGGAAAGGGACAAACCACAAACAGCATGATATGAAATGTGTCCAGAGTGAATACTGAACAGGAGTCAAGAATTTAGAAGGTGTGATATCATCATTCGGTAGGAGCCCTGTTTAGTCATGGATCAAAAATAAATGCAGGCAGGCTTTTCGCTCTTATCCAAGCAAGTAGAAAGAGTTTTTGCTTTCCTAACAGAATCCCCATCGCTGTCTTCATCCTGCTACTTTTTATCACTATCCCTTGACAATTAATGCATTGAAGAAGTTGGCCTGCTATTATCCTATCTGTTAAATACTTTTCATTTCACAAAGTAGCTTACATTCCTACTTCATTCCATTCTCCTAAGAATCCTGTGAGGTAATTGGAGACTTCAACACAAAGAAAGCTTCATATTCTGCAGCCACAGAGTGGTAGAGTTGGAAAAAGAGAAACAGAATGGGAGAGAGGAGACAGAGGTAGAATACTCCGTATGGAGAGAATGGCTGGCTGAAACTCTAAGCAGGACCATTCCTTTTAGGAGAGAGAACACACAGCAACATTTCGTTGCAGATCCCATTAGTCAGGAACTGTACAGTTTATACTTAATCCTCAATGCACAAGTTGGTACTAGTAAAATGAAAATAGTTAACTCTCTATTTAAACCACACACCTCTGAAGCGTTTGTGGTCATTCAATCATCTTCCTGAGGATTTATAACAGCATTTAGAAATGTACTGATTTGGCCAGGGTTACACATCATAATGGCTACTCTCTGTAATTATGCAGAGCTTCATAATGACAACTGATGAGAAATAGCGCATGGAGCATAAAAGCTTAATTCATGGCTGAATTTTTTCCACCAATGAGCATCCTCTGCAATAGCCTCATTGGCCTTTGCCACAGGTTGCGACTGGTAGCTCCCATGAGATTCGAATCCTGGGTGTGATGATGACATAATATTCATTACAAAGAAGTCAGATAAAATTACAGACTAGCCTCAAGGTTGTAATGGCGGAGAAGAAGGAGACAGGCATGGATATACTTCCTGTTCAGCCAGTAAGAAATCCCAGTGCTACACCAGCCTGGCTGTCTCTTGGAGCAGTTGCAACAGAGCTTTATCTATGTGCAATTGCTACTTCATGCACACACCTAAAGTCCTCCTAAATGGAATGCAGTAATTTAATTTGGATTTAAATTCATTTATACCAATTTAGTTTAACCCTGTTAATAATCAAAATTAAGGGTGCCCACTCAGAGACCTGGAGGTAAAACAAAAAGGGAGTTTGATTTTGCAAAGACTCATTTTTAAATTCTCAGACACATCTTTCCATTTGTATTCATCCATCCTGCATATGTCTCCTTGATCCCTTTGGAGTCGTTTGCATTTAATTAATTTTCTATATTGCAGTTCTGTGCCTAGCTATACCTGCATAAGCACCCTTGTAGAAAATAGGATTTCCCCATTCATAATCTCAATGCAAGATTGCATTCCTTGTAAGCTGTGTACAGAAATTTGCATTTTGATCTATTTTGTTTATTGAAAACTCTTACATTTCCTTATACATCTCACAAAATCAGGGCTTTATCACAACATTGGGCCTACATGAATCAGATGTGTCTGGTGGGGATTAATTTTTAGAAAATATGCATTCCTCCTGCAATCCAAATGAATAAATCCCATTTCAATCCACATGTGTAGCTAAATCTATATGGTTCATAAAACAATAACCAAAATAAGATACAGCCTTTCCCCCTTGTGTCTAAAGAAGATTGAAGCCTTTGATGTTACTAAAGCTATTATATGCTTATGCTGTAAATATTATTGATCAGGGAAAACAATTGCTTTCTACAGGATTCATTCTATAGACAATATGTGCAGTTTTATAATGCCGGTTACTGAAGATGGAAGTATCTTGATACTAGATTAATTCTGGTATAGCATATTGTAGATGAGGAACATGGAGTCATTTCCTTCTATTTAGATATTTGAAAATATTTCATCGGAAAGAATTAGTTTACCCACACAGATTTCTTCAAGATAGTTCTGTGAAATGGAACCATTCAGGGATCTACCATAGTTTATGAATAATCCATGAAAAATCAGTATGGCTAACCTAAGAAAAACAAAAGTTTTCACATTTATGCATCTACAGAAATCAGCAAGAAAACAACCACAAAGATGAAAAACACTACTGAGCCAGAATGGCTGTAGAGACAGTGGCAGCAAATTATTACTTTAGGGAATCATTAAAGACCTTATAGATAGATAGTGCAGAGCACATCAATAGGAAACCAGTTGCTGAGTTCTCAAAGGTTGTAAAAGATTAAGACAACTTTTAAACATTGTGTTATGTTATTACAATATTTGGACACTCAATTTTATTTTTATGTTGCTTTTACTAGTAGATATGTAGTTGATTCCCATCATCATCACAGTGATTCTTCCAAGCTTGAAAAATACTTCTTTTTCATTCCACCTATTTAAACCAGAAAAGCACAGTGAAATTTGGTACACTAAAGAAACTGAGTTTCTGCAAGAAGGCCACATAAGGGTTCTATGGTATACAGCCTGAAACTATGATGTTTACTCATAAGTAAGGCCTACTGTGTTCATGCTCCCAAGTACCGGAGCATGAGATTGGAGATTAAAGCTGAAAACGTCATCTCCCTGTACGGTAGCAACATTCCCCCACCCCATGGAGCAAATAACAGCTTCAAGGAGGGAAAATTTTAATTAAGAAAACGAAACGGAGGAAATGATTAAACATCCCTTCTCCAGTGCCAAGGTGCTCCTGTAAATTCCCGTCCCCTCAAAGCCACAGTCAACACTTTTAAATATATGCAGGAACTTGTTCATGGGTCTCAGAAGTCACTTCTAGTTTGTCCTTCCAAGTCTTTCTGTCTGGCCCTCAAGAGACTCCACATGCCACACCCTCATTGAAAGTTTTTATCTGGCTGGAATGTGCCTCCTGTTTGCCAGGATGGAAGATAGGGAGGGATGTGAGAAAGCATGTGCAGGAACTAGCCTACTGGGCAAAGAGGAAATTTACAATCATTGCCCACATGTGCCTCTTGCCCCGTTCACCACTGGCATGTAGCCCTCAAAAGGTTGCCTAGAGGCAATGCAGCCCTTTGGCTGAATAAGATTCCTAATCCCTGTTATACAGGCAGGACTAACCATACTCCACCTCCACAGTTGGTCTACTATAGTTTCAGAAATGCAAAAGTGGACCTTCTGGAAACCTGCTTTTTACCACTTACCATACATACAGCGGGACGCGGGTGGCACGGGTGGAGCCTAGGACTTGCTGATCAGAAGGTCCGCGGTTCGAATCCCCGCAACGGGGTGAGCTCCCGTTGCTCGGTCCCAGCTCCTGCCAACCTAGCAGTTTGAAAGCACGTCAAAGTGCAAGTAGATAAATAGGTACCGCTCTGGCAGGAAGGTGTGCTGCTCTGGTTAGCCAGAAGTGGCTTAGTCATGCTAGCCACATGACCCGGAAGCTGTACGCCGGCTCCCTCGGCCAATAAAGCGAGATGAGCGCCGCAACCCCAGAGTCAGTCACAACTGGACCTAATGGTCAGGGGTCCCTTTACTTTACCTGTACATACAGCAGGTAAACATTCAACAGTATAAAAAATAAGGTACGTTAACCAATTCAATTACTTATGCTTCTAGATGCATGTCCAGCTTTAAAATAGGTTTGGGGAACGAAGCAAAAAATCTAAATTTTGCATGAATCATGCAATAATGTGTTTCAAGTGTCTTTAAGAAAAACAAAACACAAAAAACTCCAAGGTCTTCTCCCATCATTCAATCACATTTGAAAAACAATGTGTATCCCCAAACTGCGAGGAGCATTTGTCTCTTAGCTCCTTAAGAAATGTTCTATATTTGTACTGCTTTTAAAAGTTGCAATACTAAAATAGAGAAGCCTGGTATTTATGAACAGAAACAATTCACTGCTGCAAGGCAATCCTCTAGCAAAAAATGTAGTGAGTAATAGCTACCAACTTGGAAGGCTTTAAAAGGGAATTAAACGATTGAAGAGAGGATCAAGCCATGAATGGCTACTAGCCACGATGGCTGTGTTCCACCTCCACTTCCTAAGGCTTCCGAATAACACTTTTTGGGAAATCACAAATGGGGAAACTAGTATTGCACTCAGGTCCTGTTAGTGGACTTCCCACAGGCATTGGGTTGTCCATTGTGAGAACAGGATTAGGACTGACTTTGGAAATATGGCTCTCCGAGGACAAATTTTGTCCCTCCTTTAATTCCTTTTGGTACAGTTGCTTTTTATGAATCTTCTCTGTAAAGGTACCCATGACCATTAGCTCATCTCGCTTTACTGGCCAAGGGAGCCAGTGTTTGTCCACAGACAGCTTCCGGGTCATGTGGCCAGCATGACTAAGCCACTTCTGGCAAACCAGAGCAGTGCACGGAAATGCCATTTACCATCCCGCCGGAGCGGTACCTATTTATCTACTTGCACTTTGACGTGTTTTCGAACAGCTAGGTTGGCAGGAGCAGGGACCGAGCAACGGGAGCTCACCCCGTCGCGGGTAGGTACCCGTATATAGGTGGCTGCTGCTGCTTCTTATTTTGTGCCTCCTCAGCCCTGTGCTGGGACCACCTGCACCGCCCTAAATCCACTGCAGCCAGGACATGATGGGCCTTTGCTCTGTCCCAGCAGGGCTTTACTCAGTGCTTTTTTTCTAGACAAATAGGTGCCAGTACCCACCATGAAGTTGTTCCAGAAAGTGCCCCAAAGAAAAAAGAATAGATGTGTCGGTTTTGCATGCCCTGAATACCCCCCCCCCACCTGAAAAAAGGCATTGACTTAAGCTCTTAATTAGCCAAGGCAAAAGGGAATGTAAGAGACTGTGTATTTTTTTAAAAAATACTAATTATCCCTTAATTTTGAGTCATAGTATGGGATATACATATATATTTAGATGGATAGAGCAACGCTGGAGTGGGAATCAGATCTGAACTTGTACAGATCTGTAAGGAAACAATAGCTGCTATGTTTCTACCTCAGCACTTTTAGTACTTTCAGTGAGGTTTTTTCAGTTGTTCTCTCAGTTGACCACTTGTGAACACGTTGAGTGGGGGAAGGGGGAGGCAAATAATCAGAGAGAGAGAGAGATTTATACGTGTGTGTGTGTTTGTGTGTATATATAGGACGCCGGGAAGCGCTCCGAGATCAAATGGTTTATCGGCAGCGATCGCCAAAGGCTCAAATTGTGCTGAGCTCAGGCAAAGGGATTTTTCCAGTCCTGGGAAATGTTTACGCAGCCCATTGTCTCGGGGATTAGCATTCAGTAACTGACAGTAAGCAGCTGTTCCCCTCGCTTGCCCCTCCTCTCCCTCCCAGCCAATCCGCTCCGCCGCTCTCTGCGCCCAAATAAGGAATGCGTTTCCCTTCCTGCTTAGGCGGCTTCTGACGTGGCAGACTCTCGAGCGTCAGCAACAGCAGCTTCGCTGTAGGTGGTTGGTAAGCGCTTCTGAAAAACATGTGACGTAGGACGCAAACAGCGAGGCTCTCGGCTGCTTAACCCTTTCGGTCCGTGGGAAACAGCTGGATGGGGGGGTGGAACTGATCAAGGGACAGCGGCTTCCCTTCAGGGCGCATCAGATGTGGGTGTGGGAGGGGAATCCTTTGAGGGAGAGGGGAGCTCGCCTCTAAAACATTTAGAAATTGAGATTTTCTTGGGCATAAAAAAATTAAGAATGTTAGATCAAGTATAGAGTGAAGAATTTAGGACAGGGGTCAGCAAACTTTTTCAGCAAGGGGCCGGTCCACTGTCCCTCAGACCTTGTGGGGGGCCGGACTATATTTTGGAAAAAAATATATGAATGAATTCCTATGCCCCACAAATAACCCAGAGGTGCAGTTTAAATAAAAGGACACCTTCTACTCATGTAAAAACACACTGATTCCTGGACCGTCCACAGGCCAGATTTAGAAGGCAATTAGGCCGGATCTGGCCCCCGGGCCTTAGTTTGCCTATCCATGATTTAGGATATGAGACATATGGAACTCAACCATTGGATGGAAACTGCAGGAGAAAGGGCTGCGCTCAGATCAGTGCCAGATCTACATACTGTATAAGCTAACAAGCTATAGCTTAGGGCCCCACTCTCTTGGGGCCCCCCCAAAAAATTAAAGGGAAAAACTGAATGTACATTTCCAAAATATATTATAAAAGACAAATAAAATAAAACCTACATACAGCAACAGTGTTTTGTGTTGTGTACGGACCAATTAGGTCTATAAATTACCATATAGCATACCGTATACAGTGGTGCCTCGCAAGACGAAATTAATTCGTTCCGCAAGTTTTTTCTTCTTGCGAGTTTTTCGTCTTGCGAAGCACGGTTTCCCATAGGAATGCATTGAAAATCAATTAATGCGTTCCTAGGGAAACCGCCTTCAGACCAGGTCCGGGGACAGTCTGTCCCCCGACCTCTTCTGAAGGCTGGGGGGGGGGGGACAAGGGCTTTTCTTCCCACTGCCAGCCTTCAGAAGGCTGTTCTGAAGGCTGGCAGTGGGAAAAAAAGCCCTTCTTCCCACCTCCCGCCCCGCAAGCTCCGGGGACAGGAGGGCTTTGCTGCCGACCGCCAGCATTTTAAAAGCCCCTGCTGTCCCGGGGCGATTTTAAAATGCTGGCGGGCGGGAGCGAAGCCTCCGCTGTCCCGGGGAGATTTTAAAATGCTGGCGGGCGGGAGCGAAGCGTTCGCTGCTGACCCCCAGCATTTTAAAATCTCCTCGGGACAGTCTCTGCTGTCCCGGGGAGATTTTAAAATGCTGGGGGTCGGCAGCGAACGCTTCGCTCCCGACCCCCAGCATTTTAAGATCGCCCGGGACAGCAGAGAAGTCTCCGCTGTCCCGCGAAGGCAGGCGGGGGGGGGAGCAAAGACTTTTGCCCCCCGCCGGCCTTCAGAAGAGGTCCAGGACCTCTTCTGAAGGCCGGCTGTGGGCGAAAGTCTTTGCTCCCGACCGCCAGCAATTTAAAACAGGTCCCCGGAGATTTCCCTATGGGCTTTCGTCTTGCGAAGCAAGCCCATAGGGAAATTCGTCTTGCGAAGCGCCTCCAAAACAGAAAACCCTTTTGTCTTGCGGGTTTTCCGTCTTGCGAGGCATTCGTCTTGTGGGGTACCACTGTATACTCGAATATAAGCCGACCAGAATATAAGCTGAGGCACCTAATCTTAGGACAAAAAACTGGGAAAACTTATTGACTTGAGTATAAGCCAGTTCACCACACCACAAACCTGGTGGTGGCGGCAGTGGAGGAGGAAGAACAAGCAGCTCGTCCCTCCACTGCTGCCTCTGTCGCTCGCAAGAGCAGGCATAGGAGCCCAGTTGGGAGAGGCACAGCACAGCGCCTCTCCCAACCGTGGCTCCTGTGCCTACCCTTGCGAGAGGCGGGCGGCGGTGGGACGATCAGCGAGAAAGGGCTCCTTAATCGCCGCTCGTCCCTCCGCCGACCACCTCACTCGAGTATAAGCCATGGGGGGCTTTTTCAGCATAAAAAATATGCTGAAAAACCTGGCTTATACTCGAGTATATACGGTATATTAAACACAAAAAACAGTGACAATTTGTTGACAAAGGACAGCTGGACATATAAAGGGCCCCATTATCTTCAGTAGCTTAGGGCCTCATCAAACCTAAATCTGGCCCTGGCTTGGATCCTGTGCTTGCTGGTTTCCCACAGGTATCTGGTAGTTCACTATGAGAGCAGGATTTTGGACCAGATGGGCCATTGGCCTGATCCAACTGGCTCTTCTTACGGTCATGTTCTTAACCAAGGACACTTTTGGACAATTGTTCTTTTCCAATGCCACATACCAACAGATTCAGGTTTTGCAGTTGGAGTTGATTTGGATCTGTTGTGCAACAAACCTGTTTACGCCCCCTCCCCCCCAAAAAAACCCCAAACACTGGACTTTCTGTGATAAGGAAAGTGCTGGGAAAATGCCCAGGAAAGTGTGTGATGACATTTAATTGGTGCAGTGTTGTCTTACCTCCCAGCAAACAAATCTGGATAAATGCTGAATAAACCGGTAGTCTGGAAGTTCCCTGAGTCACAGACACACCTGGGGACTGAGGGACAATGCTATTATTACTCATAATAAGTTTCCAGTCTGCTGAGCAGGCTGAAGAAGTGTTGGATGATGGTTTGTGCATACTCAAATTAAGCCCCAGGTGGGAGGGGGAGCCATTTTGCGGTTCTCAGATGCCAAAATATCTAAGCCCCCCCCCCCCATATACCTAATGACATTAGATTCAGACCTGAATGTGTATGTATAGTGCTGTCTCAAGAGATGCGCTATAGTTGTTGAACTGTGATATAACACTATGCCATGTTTTGTTTAATAAACAACAAATTAACCACAAGTTGTCCCACAGTCAAAGAAACCATGGCTTTTTCCTCAAAAGCTTTTGCTTTGTTTTCCAGCTGCTCTTGTCTTTGTAGTGTGGTGATCTACATGTTCAGTAGTATTTCTTTATTATGAAACTTTGTATGTTGCTTAATTACAAACATCTCTCAGCAGCATACAAGCAACTCAATACAATGAAAATAAAAATCAGTTTTAAAACTATAAAACCACAGAACATACTTATTCCAGCCTGGTCTCCTGTTTTAAGTCTCATATTTGTATAACTGCTATTAACTTTCATATTGAAAGATACCAGGGCTTGCTACCCTAAGCGGAAAGCTGTGCTTATAACATCTCTGAGACAGAACTGCCATTCTGCACATGTTCCTAAGACTGTGGTATCTTCTTTGTCACGACTTTATGTGTTGAAAGGCTGAGCCTGTAATTTGAAAACAAGTTTTGGGGTTGAATCCTGGAAACCACTTGCTCCAAATAATCTCTATGCATCCCTGATGAAGGGGTTAAAAAGAGAGAAAGAACACCCAAGGCCACTTGTTACATTCCTTTATTTATTCGCAAGATAACTATGTGAACAATAACATACTGTGCAGTAGTTAAATTCCACACCAAGGAGGAGGTGGTTTATCCACTGGTCATCCCACCTCCTTGATGTTTAATTGCTAAAATGGGAGTTGCAGTTCTCAAGCCTGCATTCATGATAGTTGCCAACTTACAAGGAGTAAACAGCCTGGCCTGCTTCTCTGACTTTAACAGCAGTTGGATTTGCAGAAATCATCAGGTGATGCCTTCAGAGGACAGAAATAAGCATTTCTTCTTACCTATGTCTGTAAATCATGCTGCTGCTCAAGGCACAGGAGCAGGGATTGACGTAGACCTCAAATTTATTCTCAGAGTGGTCAGGTGCAAAAGAGGACAGGGGGTTCTTGCACTATTAATAATTGGGTAGAAGATTGGATTTCAGCAAGGGCAACTTGTCATGCAAATATACCTGCGGATATTCCCTCTTCAGCTACTGAAGGTGAAGGAACCCTCTTTTTCTCTTTTGCCAACCTAGTTCCATACTTATTGCATAGGGATCCAATTCCTCATTGATTTGGGGGCAGGGGGAGAGAACAACTCTACATAAGCTCAGAAAAACCCTCAATTCTTTTTTATTCACCTGAACCCAAGATGAAACCTGGATCACATTAAGGCCTGCCTCTTCGCTTGCAAGTACACTCTCAGGCATGCACACCCACAATTTAACTGGGAGGAGACGAATGAATGAATAGTAAAGTGCTGTAACCTTTAATCATGTAAACAAAACAGCACCAGCACAGCAACAGCCTCCCACTCCTTATCAGTAGCAGGTAGAATCTTTTCCCAGGACTGAAAGGGAAAAAATATGAATAAGCTAATGTGGAAGACAGCACACGTTTGATTAGGAAATACTATATATATAGATTGTACAGAACCTGATCAGCATGCTCAACCACACGCACTGCTATCGATAGAGACTTTCTATTAAGGCTACTGAAATCCATCCCTGCTCCTTTCCCAAAAAATATTCTCTCTCTGTGAAAATGAGGGCTCTTTTCTGCTGTTTTATTGAGGGGGAGAAATTTATTCAAAATTTCTCCATTGGTTGTGTCTGATAGGAATTGGGAGTCCATCAATGTCTAGAGGGTCACAGGTTCCTCACCCTTAATGGGTCTCAACAAGGAGTACAGCCAGGTAGGAACGGTAGAGAAAGCCTCACGCCACTTCTCTCCAGCCACTCTTCCCAAAATGCCTTGGGAGAAATACAATGTGATATGAACTGACATCATTCCCAGGGCATGCTGGGAAGGGTGGTTGGTGGGTTGCTTTGGAGAGGGCATTTTGTTACTATGAGCAGTGTGGAGCTTTGGGGGGGGAGTTTGAAAACAAGAAAAAATGGAAAACCCTTGGTCACCTGATAAAGATATGTAAGAAAAGTGGCAACACCCTCCTGAAAATCCTTGGGAAAATGCCCCCCCCCCCAATTCGAGAAGGGGGTGTTTCATTTTGCCCCAAACCTACCCCACAGATGATCAGAACTGAAATGCTTGAAATTTTCAGCACAGCTCTACTTTCAATATACCGTATTTTTCGCTCTGTAAGATACACCAGACTACAAGACGCACCTAGTTTTTGGAGGAGGAAAACAAGAAAAAAATATTCTGAATCTCAGATGCCAGAACAACAAGAGGGATCGCTGCGCAGTGAAAGCAGCAATCCCTCTTGCTGTTCTGGCTTCTGGGATAGCTGCACAGCCTGCATTCGCTCCATAAGATGCACAGACATTTCCCCTTACTTTTTAGGAGGGAAAAAGTGAGTCTTATAGAGCAAAAAATACGGTACCATTCCACTTCCAATCAGCTAGAAAGCAAGGAAGTAGTTTAACAATGTAATATTGTAAATCTGCACATGATTGGCTCTGGCACTTATGTGGGTCCTTTTTCTCTAAGGCTAAGGAGTTCATTATGGGAAAAGCAAGCAGAATAACCCTGATTTGGGCAACAAAGGGAGAGGTAAAAAAAGTTAATCCAATTAATAGGTTTCAGGAAGTCACATGCATTCAACACCCACAATTCCTTGTGATGGCCTTGTTGCAAATGGTTTATGTGCATCCCTTCAGGCTATATTTGTCGGGAGTCTCTGGACCATTTGCTTTTGCACTATAGCAGCGAAAGCAATATTTTGAAATTGGCCAGTGATGGGGAGATGTCCTGCTCCGCCCTAACTGTCATAAACACTCTTAGGCTGTGTACACATTACTGTTTACTCTGCCCCAATGTGCGCCCCTCACTGGTGTTTGAAGCTGTGTACTCAGGATGTTAGCCGCAATCTTTATCTATCCTGCAGTTTCTTGAGAAATACTGCTCTTTGGTGCATTTTCCCTTAAACTAGCTTCCATCAGATTTGAAAACTCACTTCGTAGTTGAGTTGAGGTGTGCACATTTGACATGGCTGCTGCACATGCACAGATGATGACTTCATTGAACATGAGCTTGGATGGTGACATCCCTGGCCCCAGAGTGATGTTGTATTGGAGGCATAGTGGTGAATGAATATGGTGCCTAGATCCATCTTCCTAGTGTTGCCTGGAAAACTGAGCTGGTGGAGATCATTTTTAAGGGGGATAGGGCAGGTGTCAGAGTGAACTGAAGCCCTGGCACCTGCCCAAGGATGGTTAGTGTTAAATACTGGACCTGGGAAAGGGAGAAGGTGGCACCAGTGCTGGTGCCTAAAAGTGGACCTGCTGCAATTTGCCAGCATTTATAACTGTCAAACTCAAGAACCATTGAACAGGCCTGTATTGTTTTATGCCATCATCTTAATCTTTTTCTTTTTAAGAATGATGCTGTACTCCATAATTTGCATTTCCCTCTTGCAGTGTTTGCCACTGTGAACTGCCTGCAGGGAATTTAGCCATCTCCTGTTCTACTGAGAAATGTACTACTGAGTATAAGTGAAGTTATCAGATGTGCTAAAATTAAATCTGCTTCACAAGTGAATCATAGCTATTTTCCCAGCACATCAGCAGTTTGTGCGCTGGCTAATTCCAGAGAGTTTATCTTATCATATCCCAGGTTTGCTTTGCTTTTCTATTGGCTTCAGGTGTACACACACACACCCCAAAGTCCCATCCCAGGATCTCCCGTTGATGCCAAACACACCCCTCCTTCGGTAATTCAATTTAAAAGCACTTGGGAAATATGGGCTAGTAAAAAATGTTCCTCTTAATTGCAGTGGAACGAAAGCAGTCTTGTGATATTTATAGATATTTAAAAGTAAAAGCCATTTTTGTCTGGAGGCATGGGAAGGCCAGCGTTCTTTGGGAGCAGGGCCCAAAGAACGGTTAATCCGTCCCTGCCCACACACGACACCTTTCATTCCTATGTCAGTCTTCTAAACTGCTAGAATATTTTGTTTTGAAAAGGCGATAAAAATGAGGCTCTTTGTATGGTAAGAGCAAGCAGGTAAACAAGTTGTGTCATTCCAATGCTGCCAGTTCGCATCTTAAATGGGGTGTGTGACACTGACAACCTCTGTTGTGTTGACTGTATTTTCATTTGGAGAAATCTTTGGTCCAGAATCACATGGGCAGGGGCTTCAGTTTCTCTTGATCATTTTGTTATGTTTCCAGAATGGACAGAGGTTCTTTAGAACATAAGAAACACACTCAAATTTTAGGATATTTCTTCAAAAACAACATAATGAGCTCCTCCAGATGACCTTCTTACTGAGCCTCATCCTGAGTTACCTGTACAATACTTTCACAGAAGTTAATCAGTGTCCTGTCTTTATGGAGCATTCCTTCTGTCTTGTCTTGTTGATGGGGGGGGGGGTTATGCTACCTTGAGCATTCATCCAGGGGCCAGAGCTTTATCCAGCCCCACCTTGTGAACCAACCTTGACAGGTGGGTGGGTCAGACATTATTGCCAGATATCACAGAAGGGGATGGAGAACCATGCGGGCCAGTTTTTGCCCTGCCTTTGGAGAGTGAGGCTTCCACTGTAGCCAAAGAGGTAGGTGGCCAATTGGCTGAACCAGAGGCAGAAGGGGACTTGGAGGGACTGACCGAGGTCCTGTTGCCAAGGATGCTTGGCATCCACAGCCCATCCACAGGAGCACACACTTGCAAGCTCAGTATTCTCGCTTGGGAGAAAATGACTGGACCCAGCCTGTTCTTTAAAAGTAGAATGGGAGGGATATGTCAAGTGTTGTGACAACATTTTAGCTATCACCTTGTTGTGAACCCTAGAGTTCTGCTGTAGATGTATGTATCCTGTATCCCATACTTTGATCCAACTCCAAGGCCATGTACTGATTTCTTGAATAAAGTTTTTGGGTTTCTGCAAATCAAGAACTGCATCTGAGCCAGGATACTAACTAACTCCACCAAATTGTAGAGCTAGTCCTGCATAAATGCACTTGATTCTCACTACACAGTAACCACAAAGGTCTTCACTTTCTGGAAGGAAAATGGTTGTCTGACGATGTCACTTAAAACCATCTCAACCTCAGACATTGCTTGCACCTTACCCTTGTGAAATTACACTGTGTGAACAATACCTTCCCACCTAAATGTTGGAGGGGATGTGAGTAGGGACACGCTAATGCATATGTGGTCATACCGCTATCTAGCAAACTTCTGGGATATGATTCTGGAAGATCTCTGAAGTAACGCAGCAAAATAACTTGAAGGTGCTTTAACAGCATTACTATCCATATTCACAGCTACAAACAAACATTCCAAACAAAGACCTGGTAATGTTTATATTGGTGGCAGCCAGGATAGCGCTTGTTGAGGGCTGGAATACTTCACTGGGGTTTTCACTGCAGGGCTGATAGACAAGAATCTGGAAAACCACCTTAGCTGACAAATTCAGACGTAATAATAGATTAGAGGAATGACACAGTACTTCACTGGATTCTAGTTTCCATTTATAGCTTACGTAAACACAGAAGGGTCTGACATCTGACCTCCCATGTTCCTTTTGTCTTTCTGGAAAGATGAGCTTGTCTAAGAACTTTTGAGTGCCTTCTTCTAGATAATGTGTACTGCTCTCCTATATTTTGAAATCCCTCATCGGAAATAGCAAGTTTCCTATTGTGGAAAATATGTATTGCTTGATGTTTATTGTTTTAAAAAGGACTCTCTGGATCCAAATTGGGATGGGGCATTCATGACAATGTTAACTGCGTAGGATCCTATTTTCTAGGGTTCCCATCTTCACCAAGTGGAATATTACTTCCCCCTTGAAAGGAAAACAGAACTCTAGGATATTCTGATAACATGACTTCAGAAAACAGTCTTTCCGGGGCAGAAGAATCATAAAGAACACACACTTCAGCTTAAAACATATGAGCAATATGCAAGATCCCTAATAATTCCTACAGACTCACCCAACATTGAATGTATTGTATCCACGTGTTGTTTTAATCCAATAGTTCTTACTACAAAGAAAAGGCCATTCTGTTCTTACCCCAGGATAGTATTGTTCAGAATAGATTTTTAACCATTCACAACAACTCAGCACAAATTGTGGTGGTAGTTTCTTCACTATAGAGTATATTAGTAATCAAAAGCTCACAAATTTCTGTTCTGTAAACAGGGATTATAGACTGAACTATAGTTCTTAAACTAGACTGAAGTGCCTGAGTGTTAGTCACCAGCGGCTCCTTGTGGCTGATAAGTGAAGCAACCTGAAGCCTGTTATCTATTCTATCAACAGGAAAAGCCTTGGTTTCACTGCTGCTGTATGTCTGCTGAGTTGCTGCTTAAAAAGTGTAGCCTCCTTACAGCAGAGACTTTCAGTTCAAGCCATGAACAGCCACTGTGGTGAAGTGGTTAGTGTGTTGGCTTGAACTTGGTCCTGAAGCTCACTGGCAGACGGTGGCCTGGTCTCCAGTTCTCAGTGTAACCTCCCTCACGAGGTGCTTTTAGGATAAAAGGGGGGGGAGAGAGAGAGAGACATCATCTACATTAGCTCCAGCTACTCGGAGGAGAAGCAGGATAAAGCCATAACAAAATAAGAGATAAATACCATGAAACATACCAATTGAAAATGTGGAAACCAACCATTTTATAAGACCACCCAGGACATCATTCAAAGCTAAAGCCTATTTAAGAATCAAAGTCATAAGAATCCTCTTTAAGCAAAATAAAGACAAAGCTTTTTTTCTGGTTTCTAAATCATCTCTTGAAATAACACATTCTGCTATTGGGAGTAGGGGGTGTTGGGGGGTGGAGCCAAGAGTGTGGAGCTCAGTGGTTTTGGGGAGGGCTGTAGCTCAGTAGTAAAACGTCTGCTTTGCATGCAGAAGGTATCTGTTTCAATTCCTGGCATTCCCCTGGAGATCTGCTGCCAGTCTGTGAAGACAGTACTGGGCTAGATTGCCCAGTGGTCTCACTTGGTATGACTGAGCTTCCTACTTCCAAAAGGCCTGGGGACAGAGCTCAGCAAATGTAGAGAGCTTCAGAAATTGAGAGCAGCACAAAAGCTGTTGCCCTAAAATAAAAGTAGCTAACTCTTGACAAGAGTTGTACCCCGCACCCACCCAGATGCTGTTGGACTACAAATTCTATCAGCCCCAGCTAACATGGCCATTGGTCAGGGCCAGTGAGGGGGGTTGCTGGGGAGGGAGTGTGGCCAGAGGTGGAGCTAGCTGCTCCGACACCCAGAGCGGTGCCTGCGGGGGCGGGGCGAGTGTCCAGGGGGGCAGGGCGGCGATGTCACCCCCCTCAGCGATGACACCCAGGGTGAACCACACCCCCTTCCTCCACCTGTGAGTGTGGCCAAGGGGTTATCCAGAGGAGATGGGTGGGTTGCATTCAGTCCACAGGCCTCAGGTTCCCCACCCCTGATAGACACTGCTTTAAAAATGTGGACATGGGAGTGGAGAAACAAGCTTGGCTTTTGGGCAACTGGCCTCAAAGCAAAATTATTGTTTTCCTGCATGGTTGCTGACCCTAAACCTCTCTAGGAAGCAGATTCCACAACTCATTGTTTGGTTACGTAAGATACCCAGACATTCCAATTGGCCCTCCAGATGCTGATCTCCAATCCCCATCAACATGGCCAATAAGGGATGATAGGAATTGTAGTCTACAAACTTCTAGAGGGCTACAGATTCCCACCCCTGCTATAGGAAAACAGGTTGCAGTTCACTAAACTAGTGCAACATAATGGTTAAGAGAGTGAGCAGGGGGCTAAAAATTAAGTCCATGGTACAAACCTCACTATAGGCACAAGCTCTTGTAGGTAGCTTTAAGGCCAGAGGTCAGCAACCTTTTTCAGCCGTGGGCCGGTTCACTGTCCCTCAGACCATGTGGTGGGCTGGACTATATTTTGAAAAAAGAAATGAACGAATTTCTATGCCCCACAAACAACCCAGATATGCATTTTAAATAAAAGGACACAATCTACTCATGTAAAAACACGCTGATTCCCAGACCGTCCATGGGCCGGATTGAGAAGGCAATTGGGTCTTAGGTTGTCTACCCCTGCTTTAAGTAATCCATTGTCTCCCTCAGGTCTCTCCCCCCCCCCATATCTATAATATGATAATATGAATGACAGTAGCCTACTGTAAGGGGAGGAGAAATTCCATTTGGTTTACATTTTAATGAGAAACCAATTCGTACTTCTCAAACCAATGTGGGAACCAAAACACTGCTACCCTTCAAAATTCTGAATTTTGCAATGCAGTTCCCCAACCAAACAATATGTACAAATTGTGTATATTAGGGAAAACATGCATAAAACACATACTAGTGAAAATGATATATAAACATGCATTATATCGGGGAAGCTGCTTGCATTATATTGTCAAAACTGCACGCACAAAATGTTTATCAACAGAAATTCACACGATGATGCTGATAAATTTTCATAAGGATTTTATATATTTTTAAATGCAAATTGCTGCAGAAATGTGGAGAACTGAATTTAAGATTTAAAAAGAGAAATGAGAGGTCTGAAATTGACAGATTTGCCCATCCCTGCTCTTGGACTGGGAGGATCTTGGTTCAAATCCCCGTTCAACAATAAAGATCAATCACTCTTGACTCAACTTGAGGATAATCTCCCATATGTCACTTTCTGCACCTTGAAGAGGTGTATAATACAGATGTAATCAATAAACGAAATGCTGCCCAGATCAGTGTCTCACACAGAAGGAGGATCTCAGCTCCCTTGGAGTTCCATTTCTTCCCCAGTTGTCACTCTTTTAGTTACTCATAAATGTATTTGGCCCTTACGGCTGAAGAAATAAGATCTCATTTATTATGTCAGTGTAAAGTGATACTTACTAGAAGCAATCTGTCCCTCCCTTTCCACCTCAAGGCTGACATATAATATGACTGTGGAATCTGGAGTTTCCCTTCATGACACAAAATGGGGCTGCTGGTTGCATGTCATGGTGATCATAGAGAGGCCATGCCAGATGCCAGAGACGTTAAAACAAGCACATCATGTTATAATAAGAGGGGGATTTCAAAGTATGTGATCTGTGTCATGTGTCATGTTGTATTTCTTGATTCTCTGAGAGTTCTTTGCGAGGGGGGGTGTTGCATCCAGAAATAATAGACTGCTAAAATGGACAGCTGTTTCTTTTTAGGGACTCCAGAGGCTTTGCCACAGTCAGGAATACTGAGAGACAAGACTGCAAAAAATGAAATTTTTACCACAGCCCACGCAAAAATTGCCCTCACTACATTAAGTGACATCTGATCTTTGACAACTTTCTAAAGATACTTTCCTTTAACTACTGTATGTTTATACACAAACACACACACTCATTTGTGATAGAAAATAAAATAATTTCTAATATTGTATGCTCCAGTGCTGGGCAAATTTCCTGCTATGAATACCTTTAACTGATCCCTGGGTAAATCCACCCCCTTGAGTTATACTTGGCCAGAGAGGCGTTTTCTGCCTCTGCCCGGTCAGCCTGGTGTCTTCAGCCACTGTGGCTGCAACCCATTTCTTTTTTACGGGTCATAAATGTTTGATGGGAGGCAGCTGTTATGTGTTATCTCAAGAGGCGGTTAAGGTTTCCAAGCTTGTCTGCAAGAATTAATTAGAAGCTGGCAGATGTTGGCCGGCTGCACCGTGGTGCCATGTGGGATAAGAGCTTAATAAGTAAGTAATTAGATATGGTGCGATAATGGAAGGATCAGAAGAGTGTTATTTCAGTTCAGAAAGGGAGGGCCACTAGTGACTAATAAGAAGATTTGGAAGAGTTCTATCTCTGGATACTTTATTCAGAACTGGAATCTTTCCCCAAGCCAAAAATTTCTCCACATCCCTCTTCCTTTGGCTTATGAGGTCCAAACACAACATATAAGTCTGTTGTTTATCACCCTCTCTCCTCATTCCCTCTTGCTGACGTGCTTAGAATTCAGCACAAGGGGCAAAGCTGACAGAGCTGCTCTTTCAGAGGCCCAGAGTTTTACAGGTTGTGTGGGTGACTGGATTTCTTAGCAGCAAAATCTAAGCCCAGGGTTCAAGTTTACATGAGGAATTCCCCCCCCCCCGCTGCCCCCAATACTTATCCCTAACATGTCAGTTTTCCATCCACATAAGGAATTAACTCATGGGCACTATCAAAACAATTTGCCATATACTTTTTGAGGGAGTACAGTCCTGGGGGGAAAGTATTCTCTCTCTCTCTCTCTCTCTCTCTCTCTCTCTCTCTCTGTGTGTGTGTGTGTGTGTGTGAGAGAGAGAGAGAGAGAGAGAGAGAGAGAGATTTGAATTGATTTTTGGTTATTCAGAGACTTGAGTGGGTGGGGGTGGAGAGAATATAGCACAGCTGTCTCAATGGCCATCATACAAATCTCCATTAAAACCACATTCACACCATACATTTAAAGCGCTATGATACTACTTTAAAAAGTAATGGCTTCCCCCAAAGGACCATGGGAAGTGTAGTTGTTAATGGTGCTGAGGAAACCCCCTATTCCTTTCAATGAGCTACAGGTATCAAAGTACTTCAGCAATCAACCCCTCTTCTCAGGGAACTCTGGAGACTTTAGCTTGGGGGTGGGGTGAGGCCTCCTAAAAACTCTCATTATCCTTAACAAACTACAGCCCCAAAATCATTTGGGGAAGCCATGCCTATTTAGAGTGGCATCATAGAGTAATTCAGAATGGTCCAAACTCACTCCTAGAGAGAGCCAATGTGATGCAGTGTCAGACTAGGACTTGGGAGATCAAGATTCTGGTCCCACTTGGCCATGAGGTTCACTGGGTAACCATGGGCCATTCATGGTCTTTCAGCCTAACGCACCTCACAGGGTTGTTGTAAGGGTAAAATGGAGGCAGGAGAACTAAGCTTGTCACTTTGAGCTCTTTGGAAGAAAGGTGAGATATAAAAGTAATGGACAAACACATCATAGATACCTATGTTTTGGTGTTTGGATGTGTTTAAAAAGAAGTAGTAAAGTAGCAAATTAGTGCAGAGTTTCCACTCAAGTAATGTTAGGTGGCAGGGGTGAGACCAGATGCTGCTTGGCCTCTAGCAGGGTCCATCAGGTTACTGATTTGTATTAAGTTAGTGGAGATGGCAGCAGTTAAGTTTTCCTAGTGGGAAGCTGCTGTTTCTGCAATGGCCACTGCCTCTCCCTACTCTGTCTTCTATAGTGATCCAGCTGCTAATGGATCTAGACCAAGGCTAGTAAAGCAGAAATTATTTCCTGTGCACCTTAGAAATTATTGTCCATATGCAACCTAAAGGGGGGAAAAGAATAAGAAGGAACCCAGGCAATGAAATCATGGCTTTAAGTCCTGCAAAGAGAGAAAATGTCAGAGGCAGAAAAGAGGAGAGGGTACAGAGTTCACAAAAACCCATGACACTGGGGTCACTGTGGTCACAGGCACAGCAGAGACCACATGGCAGTTGTGATCTCCTAGGAATGCCCATTGCGTTGCCTGTCACAGAGGAGCCAGATTTATATGGAGAATTGTACCCTGGCAAAAGAGGCCAGAGCGTTTTGCAATAGGGGGAGGAAACTGCCGTCTGCATTTACCAGGCCCTAATTATAGCTGTTCACTCTAGGGAGGGGAGAAGATCAACGCCCCACCGAGCATAGAAATAAGGATGTGATTATATACCTCATTGAGCTTTGCATCAAGTTACCTTCCCCACTGAGTTTGTTACAGTGCATGTGGTTCTGCACATGGGAAGCTTTCCCGTGTGTCACCTCATAAAGCCCACCACATTTGTACCTTCCAAAGGCACCCAAGCAGAAGAAACTGAAAGGAATTACATGGCACATTTATGAGAAGGCGATGGGGGAGGGTTTAAGGCAAGGATTCTGTGGGGGCATGTGATGGAAATATCTGGTGGAAACATTGTTGGTTAGCTCCAGTCTGTTATAAAATACCAGATTCCAAGAAGAGAAATGAGCTCTCTCTTGTCCCTGCAGATTGGTGTTGCGGAAATGAACTTTAACTGCAGAATCCCTCTTAAGTCAGGGATGGGGAATCTGTGGCCCTCCTTTTCCTTCCTTTTCCTTGCAGAACTCCTCCTAGGCTGGCTAACTAGAACTGGTGGGTGTTGAATCCAACAATATTTGGAGGGTCACACCCCCCCCACCGCCTGCTCCAAGCAATTCCCTGCCACTGTGTGCTATTAAGCATTATGAAAGAAAACAAATGGCTTTGCCAGACTATTCCATGAATTTTGCTGCACAACACAACATCTGGAATTTGTTGAGGAATTTGGCTTCCTGTTCCTGAGCCACCACCTTTTCTAATTCAAAAAGCAGGTTTCTGCCCTGCACACAATTGCAGGCAAACTCTCGAAAATGTATCCATTGAAGGCCCAGGAACCAATGAAAGCTTTCTGCAGAGATTCTATTTATCAAAATGCCAAGCAGCCTCCTAATCATTCCTTCTACTTCGTATGTTCAGGCTGTGAGTGCTGTTGCTTATATACCGAACACCAACACACTACCTAGGCACAAGAGGGAGATATTAGCAGATTTCAAGGAACCCTGAGGTTTGAATAAATTTGTTTATTTATTTAAAAGAATGGGGTGGCTCCAAAATAGTCTCAAGAGAACTGGGTGTACTTAGTAGCCACATAATACTGACGGATTGGGAGGGGGTAGAAAACGGATTCAAATGCAATATGAATGGTTGGTATCCTAGGACGCACTCGACACGGCAACATTTTGTTGTAGGCCCCACTTCTACTACTGATGCTTCCCTCTCCCTTACTCTTCTTTGCCTCTTCCTTGAATTCTACCACTCCTATTCCAAGCCTAAAGATTAGATTCCTCAAAAACCAAATGCCTTGCTGAAAAGAAACTGTGTATACCAAAACGATACTTGCAAAAGGATGGCTAGACTACAAAATGTTGCCTTCACCTACCCAAACAAGCATACTCTCCAAAACCAAGCCAAGTGGTAGGGAGATCTCATAGGAGAAAGAGGTTGGGGCCCCAGGAAGCATTCTGCTCCCACTGAAGGCATGGATAAACCTGTCAAAAGGTAGCCTGAAGTGCCCCATATTAGAGGCATCTTGCCTTATTCTCCCAGTGACCCCATCCTAAACCCGATATTGATCCCCAGTTCTTCCCCATCACTCTCTGAGACTCTAGAGCAAAAGTGGTGGCAGACCAGAATGGAAGCCCAAAGTCACAAGAAGAGCACCTGTTTGGCAAGAATATACTCAGGAAAAAGGTCTACTTGGGGAAAGGATCTCCTGGCTCAGCAGAGCATCAGGTCAAGGTAGTGATGATACAAGTTCCTGTGAGATGGGTTTTAATGAGTAGGAGAGGCTATATTATTTGCAATTTATCACTCTGGGTACCCACATGTGTGGGATGAACTACTTGAGATCTATGGATGAATGGTGGTATACAGATTTAATAAATAATAATAAATAACAGAGTTTCTAAATTCCATCCTTGGCAACAAAAGCATAGGAATTAGACTGTAAATCGTTGTTTTGAGCAAATCCAGCTGCAAACCAAGCTGGTTCTCCTTTTCAGAATCAGGCAACAGCTTGAGAAGTTAAAAAATATCAATTAATTACTTATAATCTTGCACTGGTTCACAGCAACGGCAGCAGTAAAAGCTAAGTAGGCAAAATACTTATATTTACAGTATAACCAGCTTCAAGCATGTACCTAAAGCTGAAGCAAGCGGAGGCTTGCCATTGCTAATCAAAGGAAGAGGGAGGGGAACAGGAAGTATTATGTTCTCCTTCCTCTCCAGACAAGGAGGGGAAATGACATCACACAGAGCCCTCTCTCCCAATTGTATATCTATGATCTGAGTATCTGCCTAGCAGCAACATAGCTCTGTGGACTTAGTTCCTTCTCGTGCTAACAGGCAAGAATATGCATTTGTTAAGTTTGGCTGCTAATCTCCCCCAGTTCCCCTGTCTCCTTTGCACCTTCACTGAGTTAATAGCTCTCTTCAGAGCTCATTAATCTGCAAGTGCCATAGTAGGTGCTGGTGATGCACACATTCTCAAGTTTGTGCATTGTTCACTATGGTGATCCTGTTTTAAGAGTAAATATGAGACTCAGAAGAGAACTGAACTAGTGCCTCTGTCATGCAGTTGTTGGGCAGCTGGATGGGAGTTTCAGCTGTCACCTTCCCACGCAGTGTATACTATTACAGTGTCAGAAATTGCTGTTATTCTGGAGAGGAGACGGGATATGATCTTGGCAGGATTTGGTGTTTTGCTCTACTGGCTGCCTCATCTGCTGATCCACCTGCAAGTACAGCAAAGCCCTCTTTCTGCTCCAGGGTAGAGAGGGCCAAAACATCCAGGCATGAACCGTGCAAGGGAGAACTTCCAGTTTCTCCTTTTATTAAGTCCAGGCAGCAGCTGGGACAAAATGTGGAGAGAAGAAAGAAGATAACCTTGGTGGGAAGCAATGTCCTTTTCTGTCATTGGAGCAACTGGTGGCATTGAGGTCAGTGAAGTAGGGCAAGGTGACACGGAGGTCAGGACTGCATAGACACATTAGTGGGGGCACTAGAGAGGTTCTGCCATTGAGTTTGCAAAGCCCTGACTTTGCCATGGCAGCAACAAAGCTGTTGGGAGGGCAGCTCCGTGCTGCTCACTGGCTGCTTGTTGTCACCTGCCTCCTCCACTGACCCACCACACACCAAAGCATTCAAGGTTGAATATTGCAAGGGGGGAAATCCAGTTTAGCTGTGATGAACACCATGCAACACCTGAGACTGCACCTCTGTGCCAATCTTCACAAGCCTGGTACCTCCAATATGCTGTGGGCTACATCTCCCAAAAGTCCCAGCCAGCATGGTCAGGGATGATAGGTGTTGTAGTCCACAATATCTGGAGGACACCAGATTGCAGAAAGGTACTCTACACACATATTAGTAATCATCGAAGTGTAATCACTTCTAAAAGTAGGCACCAGGGGCACGTCTTTGGTCTCTTGAGCACTAGAGTAAAGCACTTAGGTTGAAGGTCAAGTGGGGTTGAGATTGCTTTCATAAAATGCCGAGAATCATTCTTGTTGCCCTGCTTGGAGCAGAATGGGACCAGAGGCCATCCAGATATTTCCACAACAAATTAGGGATGGCTCAACACCATCACACACAACTCACAAGCCCAGATAGGATTTGTCAGCATTCCTTCAGAGTGCTTGCTTGCAAGGAATGCCTGAAAAATGCAAATGGGTTTGCCACCTTTCTGTCCCTTGCAAGCAAGTGAGGAGAGTAACCAGCAGCGGGAGGGAGCCTCCTTATCTCAGCCCACACCAAACACATAGTCTAGTTCAGCCTTTCTCAAGCTTGGGTCCTCAGATTTTGTCGGACTACAGTTTCCATCATCGTAGGGAATAAAGGGAACTGTTGATATGGAGTCAGACCAATGATCCATCTAGTTCAATGCTGTCTACACTGATTGGCAACAATTCTCCAGGGTTTCAGGGTTTCCCAGCCCTACCTGGAGATGCCAGGGATCAAACCTCAGTCCATCTACATGCAAGTCAGATGCCATGTGCCACTGAGCTATGGCCCATCCCTGATCATTGGACCATACCGGTCAGGGCTGATGGGAGCTACAGTCCAACAACATCTGGGGAGCCAGATTCTAGTTTTGCTGCACCGCACCTGCAAAAAGAGGGCAGGTGACTGGACTACTGATCACTGTGGCTGCAACATGTTGCTAGCTCTGTGCATTATGTTTTACTGCCCAAGAGCAAATAAATTGACAGATTCAATTCACAGGTCTGTGGATGGCAAGAAGTGGAAAGCTGCTATATAGACTGAGGACAATGAGCTCCTGTCATTCCCTTTGAATCACAGTTCTGAGCACAGGGATCAGGTCAATTCTTGGGTGCGTCACAGGTACACAGGTTCAACACACTCTCTGGCAAAAGCCTCTACCTAAAAGCTCCCTTAACGAAGTGGAAGAAGAGGAAGAGAAGCACCTCTGCATTCCAAAATGGCAAGCCTGCTGTTATAGCTGCTCTGTTTATCTCCCTCAAATGGGAGTCTTTGAACCACCAACGCCCTGCTCCTAGCAGTTCCAGGGTCACTTACTCTAACAGTGGAGGTTGAACAAATAAGTTTACATTTGCAGTGAGTAACTATAGCAACACCGTTCAAATGGATGAACAGCAGCAGAAAGGGCTGCTCCCTTCCTGGTTAACTTTTCACCTGAGATCTGTTATATTCGAAATTAACTAAAGCACAGAGACTGTCTCTTTCACATATGTGGATCTTGGTGCCCCATCCCCAGTAACACCACACCCACTCATGGCCATCTCTCAGGCAGATTTAAAATGAATAACTTGGCAATTCATGGTGATGGAATATGCATTCATGGCATCTTGTTCTGCATTTTTTTTTTTTTTTGGTCCATGTCCAAAACAAGAGTGTTGAAGAGTTCAGTTCCCATGATGCACTAAGCTCAAGTGTTCTCAAGCACCCCTTCATTTGTTTCAATAGCAAACACACCCTCTACTTGTGAAAACTGAAGTTTCTCCTCAAAATAATGAAAGCAACTAAGCCATCCATGGTGTACTATTGTTAACCTTCTGTGACCCTTCTGTCTTTGCTGGGGAAAGATAAATAATTTTAAAGGCAGCTGGAAAGGGTATGACAAGAGGCTTCCAGGCTTTGGGTATATACATGCCTTTTCTTTTGTCCCAGTGTTACTTCTGGTCAAATGGGTTTTGTAGGGTTTTAGAGAAGCACAAAACCAGTTTATCGGTGGGGGGGGGGATCTGTAATACCACAAGCCATCACAACACTGAGAGCCAGTGTGGTGTAGTGGTTAAGAGCGGTAGACTCCTAATCTGGTGAACTGGGTTCGCATCTCTGCTCCTCCACATGCAGCTGCTGGGTGACCTTGGGCTAGTCACACTTCTCTGAAGTCTCTCAGCCTCACTCACCTCATAGAGTGCTTGTTGTGAGGGAGGAAGGGAAGGAGAATGTTAGCCACTTTGAGACTCCTTCGGGTAGTGATAAAGCAGGATATCAAATCCGAAATCTTCTTCTTTCAAAGAAAAGAACAAAGCATGTTGAGGCTTTCTCATTGCCAAACTAAATGAAATAGTTCTTTATTTTAATATGTGGACACTGGTGGTGCTACAGGAGTGATTTATACTTTTGCCCTTAGAACCATAGAATTGTAGAGTTGGAAGGGACCCCTAAGGGCTAGCTAGTCCAACCCCTGCAATGCAGGTTAACATGTTAAGGGGGGGGGACGACGACACACACATCTTTCTAGCAAAGGGATCCATGTGCTGTCCATGCTTTTGAAGCTTGAAAACTGCACCTGTCCAGATTTATCTGGCAGGGTAAAAGGGCCAGAATTAAGTATAAGTTGCTCTCCGACAGGAGGGACAGAGGAGGGTTTGCGGTCCCTAACCTGCAACTATATTACGAGGCTTCGTGCCTTTGCTGGACCAAGGAATGGATAGTTTTGGACAATACCGACCTATTGGATTTGGAGGGTTTTGATGTTAGACATGGGTGGCATGCGTACCTGTGGCAGGAGAAGGGGAAAACACACAAAGGATTTTCTAACCATATTATAAGAGGAGCGCTGCTGGAGGCGTGGAATAGGTGTAAAAGACTAGTAGAAAAAGATACCCCATGGTGGCTGTCACCCGTTGATATTTTAGTAACTAAGAAACTAAATATGGAAGGTAAAAGGTGGACATATGCTGACCTCCTAAGAAGATCGGATAAAGGATGGGAAATTAGACCCTACGAAGAATTAAAAGACAAATTAACGGGATGGATACAATACCACCAAATCAATGCTGTTTGGAGGGAACATAAAAAAGCCGGAATGAGCAAGAACAAATCTAAATTCCAACTAGAAATAATAGAAGGAAAGTCTAAACTCCTATCTAAAATGTACGACCAGCTATTAGAGTGGGATACAATGGATGAGGAAATCAAAGACGTTATGATTAAATGGGCCATAGATTTAGGACACCCCATAGAATATGAAAGATGGACAAAACTCTGGACTAAAGACATGAAATTTTCAGCTTGCGTCAGAATCCGAGAAAATATGGGGAAGATGATGTACAGGTGGTACATCACCCCAGTAAAATTAGCCAAAATGTATAAAACCGGGGAAAAGACGTGCTGGAAGTGTAGGAAGAAAGAGGGAGACTTCTTTCATATGTGGTGGTCCTGTGAAGAAGTAAAAAGGTTTTGGGGGCTGGTTTACGATGAGTTAAAAAAGGTCCTAAAATACACATTCCCTAAAAAGGCCGAGGCATTCCTTTTAGGAATGGTGGGAGAAGAAATTAAAAAAGACGACCAAACCCTCTTCCAATATGCAACAGTATCCGCAAGGATACTGTTAGCTCAGAGTTGGAAAACACCTAACATTCCAACGATTAGTGATTGGCAGAATAAATTAATTGAATACATGGACATAGCAATGATGACTCAGAAGATCAGGCAACAAAGAAACAATAAATTTATTAATGATTGGAATAAATTTCTCTCATACATGGAATCGATTTTAGGAAATGTTAAAGTCTCAGTCGGTATGATATAAAAACCGCGAGGTAGCAATAACGATTGGATGAAGACACTGCTGAATATACTGTTGAGTTATGGCTCTCAACGTGGTGGTGGGAAGTCAAATAATGTAATGGATTTGTATAAGGTTTGTGTATTTAAGCAGCAAGGAACTTAAATTTGGTTTGTATATTCTTATTTTCGCTTTTTGTTTTTGTTTTTTATGGAAGATGTATATATGTTTTTTAACTGTTGGAATATAATAAAGGTTTTTTAAAGTAAAAAAAAAGAAAAAGAAAACTGCACCTGTCATAGTGGAGGGAGAAGGTTTGTATCCTTCCTTTGATACTGTCCTAGAAAAAGACTGGTGGGTGCTGCTGACTCACTGGGAGGTTCCCCATGGCCATGACTGGAAGTTCTGTCAAAGCACTGAACGATCTCTTAAAAACAGGGAAGTGTGTCATTGACACAATTACTCCAAGAACTCTCCAATGCCAGTAGCAACCCATCAACAACTTGGTTTTCTACAGACCCAAGGGTTGTGAAATGGCAGCAGGAGTGCCAACTTGGCCCCATGACCGTGAGTGCCTGAGGCCGTGGGTGCCATGCAGCATATATGGTCCTGGCACTGAAATTTGTGGGTGCCAAGCCCCTTCATGGGAGTTTTGTGGGTGCTTGGGCAAAAACCTATGAATGGCAGGAACACAGCATCTTGAGCAACAGTGGAGAAAAACATGGTGGATCCAACCAAGCAGAGGCTAGAGTTCATTTTTAGAACCTACTCTATACCAGTAGTGATAGAGAGAGGAAAAAAACCTTTTAAAAAAATATCACACTTCTGTGCCACTGTTGCATCTGCATAGATGAGTGGTGTGAGTAGAGATGTTGGAGAATTCATCAAAACTTGAAACAGGAGTGGAAATTGCTGGAACTTGCATGTTCAACAGAGGTCAGGAATAGAAATCACACAAGCAAGTGGGAGCAGTATTCACTATCATGGTTTTCTTCTAGGTCCACAAATGTTATGTAAACCCACCACTAATACACAATTATTGCATCTGTGACTTGTTACAGAACTCACCCGCAAATTGTCACCAGCCAGAAGAGAGATCTGTGACCAGGATGAATGTTCAATAAGTCATCTGGAAGAGCCCCATCTCAAAACATGCAAAACCTCAAAGAAGCCCCATGGAAAGCATTAGCTGCTGCACACTCTCCAAGCCTCTAGATGGCACCTCCCTCACATCGCTCCATATTTACTTCTTAATATTGACCATCTTGTAAACAACCTCTGTACTTCACTCTGTCACAGTTACAGGTGGTTTTTTTTTAAAAAAAAATTCTCTTATTGTTCTGTATATCCTATGGACTTTTTACAGCTGCATTTTAAAAAATCAAACGTATTTGTCAGAGCTGCCACCCAGTCCCAGCTCACATAGGACCAAGTCCGCCAGCGTTCACTTTATAAGAGTCTTTATTAAGTTACAGGTTTCATTTCCGAACTGCAGCGTGCAGCTCTACACCTTCTGCCCTAGGTCGGCGAAGACCCGTCTGAGTCCCCGCCTCTTGCACACCAGCTTAATACCCTAGCCTTGCTCCACCTCCTTCGCCTCTCCCTACGTCTCTGGGTCCTTCTGCCCCCCTGGGCCTCCTCCCTTCTACTCTCCTCTGACGCTGACCCCCCTGATCCTTCTGCCTCCTTGCGGCGGGCTTTAGGACCTGGCTCACTCTCCGGGCTGCTTACTGCTCCAGCTTCCGCTGCATTTGAACTTGGCGCGCGCGCCCAACTCTCTACTTTCCTCTTAACCGTTGCCTCGCTCTCTGAGGAGGGCGTGACCACCCCTGACTCGTGCCCTCCCTCCTGCTGACAGCCTCCGGAACCCGATGCCTGGCTACCTTCCTCCCTGCTGCTCTCAGTCTTGAGCGTGGGTCCCGACTTCCAGCTGCTGCCGCCCTCAGTTATGAGCGTGGGTCCCGACTTCCAGCTGCTGCTCTCTGAATCTCCTCTGTTCCCTTCCTCCTGGGGTGTCCCCCCGGATCCCCCCCTTGCTCTGCTCACTGGGGCTCCCTTTTGGGAGTCCTCTGACTCACTGCTTAGGCTTGGAGATCTCGGGTCGTCATCATCACTCATTTTCCCTTCGGATTCCTCCCCCTCGCTCTCTGCTTCCTCCCTTCTCTGCGTCTCTGCTCCTGAACCCCTGACAGTATTTTTTAAAAGCACAGTACTTCTTCTGTTGTTGAGACCAATAGATAACACCATTGCATTATGAGAAAGCAAGCAAGCAAGAAAGCAAGAAAGCAAGAAAAGAATATTATCTGTTTTTCTTTTTCCCTTCAATCATTTTCTTTTCTTGGCCATTTTACCTCAACTACAGATCTGGGACTCATCTACACTGGTCGTTCTCTTTGTCTTCATCTGCTGTGGCATAGTTTCATGGGATTTGCATCACGCTTATTCCAGAATGCTAAGTCACACAACTGTGTGTGTGTGTGTGTTTACATTACCACCTTAGAGCAAAGTGGTTTCCTCTCCTCCCTGTGCATTTCACAGCTCTTTCACCCCTAGCCACCCGCATAGTTTCAATTGGTTTCTGTTTGTTTGTTTATTTATTTATTTATTTATTTATTTAATTTTATTTATACCCTGCCCTCCCCGGCCAAGACCGGGCTCAGGGCGGCTAACATCAAGTATAAAAACAATTGATTAAAATACAACTTAAAAACAGGATTAAAGTACAACTTAAATTGCAGCCTCATTTCAGTGGAAGCCCAGATCAAAAAACTGTTTGGGAGGAGAAAATGTCAAATCTTCACCAAGGCCAACTATCCAGACTGGTCCTACGTGGGCCAGAAAAAAGCCAGGGAAGTCCCCAAATAGGGGTTCCATCACAAAGGGAAAAGGAAAGAGGGGGAGGGGATCAGGCTGATTCCAAGCCAAAGGCCAGGCAGAACTCTGTCTTACAGGCCCTGCGGAAAGAAATCAGATCCCGCAGGGCCCTGGTCTCATGAGACAGAGCGTTCCAGCAGGCCGGAGCCAGTGTTGAAAAGGCCCTGGCCCTGGTTGAGGTTTGTGTACATACCAGGGGGAATTAATGGGGGTAGGGGTGTACAGGATGCATATGCATCTTGGAGAAGGTCGTGTGAACACAGATTAAAAACCCAGCACTGTATATGCAGTGAGTGCAGAGTAAATGGGGTGTGAACACAGCTTAAGAACATTGGAAGCACCTTCCATGGAGTCATGTCATGGATCCATCTAGCTCAGTATTGCCTACCCGAGGAGCAGGTTCACATTATCTACTTTATTTCTTACTATAATCCTAAAATCAACTACCGTAATTATTGTCTGGTGTAACGCAGCAGCTCTTGCACATGCAGCACACACATGCACTCCCCAGACACATACAGACCACAGGCACACAGGCATATTTCTCTCACACACTACATACACACATTCTTAATATTTGTAAGGTGGTGGTTGTCCGGATTGCAGCTAGGGAGCAAAGAAACGAACCTCCCCTTCCTGATGTGTTGTGATCTCAGTGAAAACCAGGACCCTGGTACCTGGTGTGATACATTTTTTAAAAACAACAACAACCCAGAAATGGTTGCTAATTTGCAACTAAAGTAACATTTTGTTTGGCTTCAGTATAGGGTGATACAAAGTTTAAAATTGGTGCTAATCCCTCAAAAGCTGTCACTGAGACAATTTCTTTATTATTCATTGTTAAAGATAACAGTATTGGCTCGTTGTCTTAATTTCTCCTTAGATTAAGGTGGTTGTTTTTGCGTAAGAAGTATTAAAACTTCCTGAAGACAAGAACATCCATTCATTAATCACCAAACAAAAAGTTGTCTTTGGCAACAAATTCAGGATATTACACTGAGTAGCAGAAATTGTAACGCGCAAGCTCCGCTCTTTTCAATGAGTGAAGCTATTGTCACATTTTGTATCACGCACATATCCTTGGCACCAGGGTTTTTCAGCCACAATCACTGGAACTCAGTTCTGGCACCTCTCAGGTGGGCGCCATTGGCATCTAAGAGAACAAGGGAAGCGTTCATGGTGAGTTCTGGCACCTCTTTTTCTAGAAAAATAGCACTGCTTGACACATAATGGTCTCGGGATAGGTGCCTGAAAGCAACAAGAGCAACCTTCTAACTGAAGCTCCACATGCTTCTTTAAAAACCATTTACAGCATTGCTGGAAAGAGATGCATCTTCCCCTGGCTTCAACTGGCATTTTGTTTTCACGCTCTCTGACAATGCATCTCTTTGTTTTTGCTGGTACACAAGTACATATAGTCTTGGGACATTCACATGAGGATAAATGTGCGCTTTTTCTGTGTCACCAGCCTAATAATAGCAAAGATAGTCTTCAAACCTATCTGCCTCCCATATATCTCATGAACCAATCATTGACACTTAAGCTCACAATCTCAAAACTGGAAGGAAGCGACAACTTGTGGCTGTTATTCAATGCACTGAAGTGAAATCACCATGAATCAACATATTTGAATGATTTTGGCATGACAAAGGAGCCTCACTGTGGGGGTTTCCTTGTTTTCCCACAGTTGGGCAATGAAAATTCTGGTGTTCATGAGTAGGCTCATTACCAGTTGCAATCTTTAATCTGACTTTTGCTATCAATTAACACAGGAGTGAAGTCTTTGGGTTAGGGTTACATTTTAGTGACACATTTTAACCTCTGCTTGCATTGTGGCAAGTTCTGGATTTCAGATTTTCTTTATTTCTCTTAGTGGCCCATCTGCTGTCCTGAACCCCAGGCCTACCTGGCATTAAGTCAGTATGTCAAGTCCTTAGTCTAAGGTCAAGCCACGTGTCCAAAGTCCAAACTGAAGCACCATGTGGCAGAGATCCTGGAGCATCCAAGCTGAGGTCCATCAACATGGGCAGTTGAGAAGACACAGCACCTCAACTCTGCTTCCCTTTTGCATGCTGATTGCAGCATCTAGGCTTGATGAGGCATGTGACCCTCACCTGTTCCAATCCTACTCCAGCTGAGGAATCACACCCCTCCTCCCAGAGCTAGCGTGTCTCACCTGGCCAGAGCTAGAGAGCTGGGCTGTGGACCCTTGCCTGCCTCAGCCTCCTGGAGCTCCCCACCCGTTGCTCCCTTTGCCTCAGAACCCACTGTGTGAGGGTCATTATGGCTCTGGTGATTCCTGTGCACTTGACCCGTATCCCCTCATCATCCTCCGTCACCCCATGAGTACTTCCTACATCAACCTCTCCTTCCCCATCCCCAGCTTGCCCCAGTGTGTCCCAGTCCCAGCCACACCCCTCACTGGGGTCTTCTTCCTCTTCCCCATTGTCCTGCCAGTTCATGATATCTGCTCTCTGAGGCTTTTGATGTCAGATTGAGGTGGTTATGATTAATGTTATGTTTTCCCTGTCTTGTTATGCAGCTAAACATGTTTTAGTCATATTTTAATGTGTGTGTTTTGTAGTGAACCGCCTTGTGATATTGAATGAAAATGGAACTATATATATTTTAAATAAAATAAAGAAAAAACTTCTCCCCTGGGGCTTTTTCAGTTCAGTAAATGTGGACAAGTTGGGGAGGCTGCGGAGACAGTACTGCAGAAAGAGAGAGAAAACCAGATACCACCCTCAGTTTTCTGTTCCCAACAATAAGGAAATTTCAACTTTTGAAGGAATTTTGATGTGACCTCAGAATGAGGAAGAAAAATAGAAGCCTATTTCCAAGAGGAAGAGAATTTCTGAGACAGAATAGTTGTTGGCACAGCCCTTGTGCTCATCACCACCTGATTGTAGCACGCCTTGACCACACACACATAGGGGAAATGCTCTTTTGATTTCACAATCACTCTTTTTGGGTGCGAGTAGCTATAAATGCCACAGGCAAAGTGAGCTGAGACAAATTCTGAGGAGCAACCACCAGCTTTCTTAAGAACAGGAGGGCTGTGCTGAATCTGTACTCACCATGGGCCGAGCATTCATTTTGGCATGTAAGTTTGGCTTCAATAGCATGTGTATGTTGGATGTTGTTGTTTTGCTAGATTTCACTCATTAAGAT
This sequence comes from Podarcis vaucheri, assembly GCF_965113315.1. Classification (NCBI taxonomy): domain Eukaryota; kingdom Metazoa; phylum Chordata; class Lepidosauria; order Squamata; family Lacertidae; genus Podarcis; species Podarcis vaucheri. Next base: position 63,693,727 of record NC_138764.1, on the reverse strand, counting down.
ATGCTACTGTGCAATGTGCTCTTATTAGGAATGGAGGAGAACTTTGATCCAGTTCATACTGAAAAAGTAAGCATATGTAATTTGCACTTCTCAAAACAATAGGTCAGGCATAGGCAAACTCGGCCCTCCAGATGTTTTGGGATTATAACTCCCATCATCCCTAGCTAACAGGACCAGTGGTCAGGGATGATGGGAGCTGTAGTCCCAAAACATCTGGAGGGCTGAGTTTGCCTATGCCTTCAATAGGTGTACCAAAACTCAGGCATCCTTCAAAATGTGCACCTATCTGAATTTTGCAATGCAGTTGTACAAAGGTTGTACAAAGCATGCAAATTTTGGGGTAAAGTGTCACATAAATGCATATATTTGTGAAAATAATTTTAAAAATGCATTATCCTTGGGGAAATTGCTTTGCAAGAGTTTGTATATTTGGAGAAATTTGTACTAAAATGCTGTTGAGTTTTCATAAGGACTTAAAATCACAAAAAGATTTTGATTGAATCTAAAAAGATTAAATTACAGGTCCTAAGTTTGCCTGTGCTGACTGATTTGGGCTTCAAGATTAGACCCCATTATTTGAATTATATTCTAAGGTACTATTCCACAGCCGTAGACAACTTTCTGATGGTGTGGCAGAAGGTTTGTATTGAGTGAATTCTGAAAGAAAAGCAGATGGGGGAATGAGAGAGAGAGGATCTGAATTACTTTAAGAATAAACCACCAGTAGATTGTGTCAAAAAGGGGACTTTGGCTAATGGTGCAAAGGGTTAAGACACACACTGGTTGAAATTTCTCCTTCCTCCCAACTATTAAAGCTTGAGACCAGAAGCAGTGCCTTCTTTTGCTTCTAGTCATATGAGAAAAGGCAAAGACACCCTAACACTTCATTTTCTGTTTGGGAAAATATACCATCCATCACATTCTAACCTTTATCTGAATGACCTCAAAAACCTTCATAACATTCACCATCATTTTAGCTGTTGGTTATTGGGTTAGCAGGATGGATGAGAAACTCTTTCAATAGCACAGGAAATTAAATGTTATTGAAGAGGGGCAAGCTTGAGATTTATGGGTTACAGAACATGTAGCCAAAATGATATCATTTGTCTTTCATTTTGTATATTCTATAGAGGGATTAAATACAATTGGTACAGTATTTTATAATACATGGCTGGACCTATTGTAGAGGAACACATTATGATGTTCAGGCATGTGGTTATTTGATATTGGTGTTTTAATCATTAGGACAATTCAATTTGGTGTTTTAGTCTATAAACCATATTGAATTCATGTCCGGAAAATGCTATTAGTGCTAATAATAATGCTATTAACAATTATCATAACAGAATCAACTTACTGGAAGGTTCCAAAGTATCCAGCTACCTGTCTAATATCTTCCATTTCCATTTTTCTCTAGGTTTTGCCATCTTGCTGGTTTTTCACTGCAGTAAGTAAGCCTTCCCAGAGTTGTTACTCGCTTAGAACAAGCCAAGTGAAAATCAGGCAGAGTAAAGCTTGGGTTTGTTGGGCTTCGTTAAGACATTTCCCGCATGCTGTGCATGATGGAGCCAGTTAGACAGAGCCAGGTGTCAGCACCTAGCACAAACACCTGGCATTGCTCACCTGGGCATGATAGGTTGAACATACATATCATGCCAATCCTGGCCCAACAGCATTGGCTACCAAATAGTTTCCAGGCCCAATTCAAAGTGCTGGTTTTGACCTATAAAGCCTTAAACAGCTCAGGGTCGCAATGCCTTAAAGACTCCTTCTCCCCACAATTAGCATCTGAGACCCTTCTTTGTGTGTCCCTTTCGTCAGAAGACTGGAGGGTGGCAACATGAGAATGAGCCTTTTCCGAAGTGGCTCCCCCCTGGAATGGGCCTTTTCTGTAGTGGCTCCCTCTGCAGTGGCTCACCTGGTGTCTTTGTCACATATCTTTAGGCACCAGGCAAAACATTCCTCTTCTCCCAGGCCTTGGGCTAATTAAACAATCTCTGGCTTTTTAAAGGGGTGCATTGTTTGCTACTATGGTGTGGATTTTTGTTGTTTTTATATTGTAAACTGCCTTGTGATACTTGGCAGTAAAGAAATTTATTTATTTATTTAATAATAGGTTCAGTTTCAAACTTTGTCTCTCCCATATATGAAAGGCATATCTAAATTCTAAAACTATAAACAACTTGTTTATCTATTTCCTCTCCACTTCTCTACAAATATGGGTGGGCAAATATAGTAATGGAAAAAATCCAGCCATATTATTGATATGATGAGAGCAAGGCTGTAACCTTAAGGTGTTATGTCGCCACATTGGACCTCTATCATCAGTAAGGCCAGGATGGGTGGATGTTTCTGTGGAAGCAAGTAGGGCAGATCTGACCTTGGAACTCCCTCATCAAGAGTGGGGTTCATTCTCAAACGAGAGGGAGAGAGAGAGAGAGAGAGAGAGAGAGAGAGAGAGAGAGAGAGAGAGAGAGAGATTGGGGTGGGGGAGATAGTTTGCATCAGTACAATCTCTCAGGAGCTGTAGGAATGCACAGTTAACAGAATGTTACCTCAAGGTAAGTTATTTTGTCAACAATTCCAGATTTTTACACGCACTTTCATCTTTGCAGGCTCTGCTTTCAAACTGGTTTGCTATTTCACCAACTGGGCTCAGTACAGACAAGGTGAAGGGAAATTCCTCCCTCAGAACATTGATCCTAATCTGTGCACTCACCTCATTTATGCATTTGCGGGAATGTCAGAGAACAAGATCAAAACACTGGAATGGAACGATGAAACACTCTACAGGGATTTCCAGAATCTCAAACAAAAGTATGGAGAGGGCTGGGGAGGAAGGATGACTTTTTTTGAATTTCCTAGAACTAGGATCTAAACTTGTATGAGTGCTCCCATTTTCTGATAACAGGGAATTCTGGGCTTAAGAATTGTATAGAGTTTGGTTAATGAGATTTGAAGGTGGAAAATTGGTCAAGCCAACACCTTTATATAATGCTGTGTCATTCACTGTTTCTTAGGAATAAGCTTCACTTCCCCATGGAGGTAAAAGGGGGTGAGACCTAGCTGAGTCTAAGAATCTAACTCTGTGATCTTAACCCCTTCATGTACTAACTAGCCCTATGCTTGCTAAAGGTAAAGGTAAAGGTACCCCTGCCCGTACGGGCCAGTCTTGCCAGACTCTAGGGTTGTGCGCCCATCTCACTCAAGAGGCCGTGGGCCAGCGCTGTCCGAAGACACTTCCGGGTCACGTGGCCAGCGTGACATCGCTGCTCTGGCGAGCCAGAGCCGCACACGGAAACGCCGTTTACCTTCCCGCTTGTAAGCGGTCCCTATTTATCTACTTGCACCCGGAGGTGCTTTCGAACTGCTAGGTTGGCAGGCGCTGGGACCGAACGACGGGAGCGCACCCCGCCGCAGGGATTCGAACCGCCGACCTTTCGATCGGCAAGCCCTAGGCGCTGAGGCTTTTACCCACAGCGCCACCTGCGTCCCTATGCTTGCTAGTAAGGTTTAAAAGCAATTTCCTATGCTCCATACCCTCAAACCCAAGTTGGGAAAGAAAACTACATACAGTATGCATGATCTGTTTGTGTACACTGTTTTCCATGCGGCTGGGAAATATATGCAGAAAAGCTAGCTTCCATGAGCAGCACAAATGAACTTCACCGGGAATGATCAGAGATATTTGTAAGCTCAGCTGTGCAAGACACACACACAAAAAAAAAACTGAACTCTGTTCCTCTCTTCTCCTCCTATCTAGGAATCCAAGACTGAAGACACTTTTAGCTATTGGTGGATGGACATTTGGAAGTCAAAAGTAAGACCTGGGCATGGGGTTTCTAAAAGAGGAACTTCATCATGAGTAGGCAATATGTAATAAAGATGGGTGTTTGCTTCAGTCAAATCCTGAATGCAGAACTGAAATACTGTAGCTTCTTCAGAGAGATTTGGGAGAAGTCCACAGTGAAGTGAGGTCCCTATGAAGTGATTCAAATTGCACCAGGCATTTCCAAATTCCCAAATCAAGGTCCAGACCAAATATTGTGTTCTGTGCCGCTCTGTAGCATATCCCATTCCCTCCCCCTTCTCAATAATAATATGCATCATGAAAGTTTCCTGTTGGAATCCTAGAACCCCATCTTTCTATTTCATTCATTCATTTTTGCATTGCATTGCATTTACTAGATGTTCTGGCGAGTGTGTAAGGAATTCCAAAATAAATAAAAATGACAGATAACTAAAATGCAATGATAACAGCGCTAAAAGGAAGCTAGAAAAAAAAATCAAAGTTTGTAGCAACGATGCATGTTTTCAGTTTCATTTGTTTTCATAAAGCAAACGAAGGTTAAAGTATCAGATTTTAAAGGCAGCATAAGGTGTGAAGTTCATTAGGTGAACGTTTATTAGAAAGTTGTTTTTTTAGTAGCCACCCATCATATTCTGGATGGTGGAAGCACTTAGAGAAGTGTCTTCATAAATGATCTCTGAGCATTTGCAGGTACATACAGGGAATGGTAGTCATACCAATACTGTAGCATCAAACTGTGTGGGGTTTTAAAGGTCAAAATCAACACTTTGTGATTTGGGCTGGAAGATGATGTATTACCATAATACGCTCAGAGGCAGAGTCCCAGCCAGTACTTGCAGCAATTTCCCATCCTGCTCTCAGTTTCTAGACTGTATTTTAAAAGAGCCCCATTTCCAATGCGTTACACAGATACAGTAGCCAGTGTGGTGCCCTCCATCTATTATTGAACTACAACTTCCATTAGTCCCAGCCAGTGTGGTCAGTTATCAAAGATGATGGGAGTTGTACTCCAGCAACATCTGGAAGAAGCACATTGACTACCTCTGAATTACAGTAATTTGAATAAGGCCTGAATAACAGAAACCAAAAATTCTACTCCATCCATGTAGGTTCATAGTTGGCACACCAGCCTAAGCTGCTATTTAAAGTTAAGTTGCCAATTTTCATGAAGGTATTATTTTTTTTAATTGGGTGGCAATGTTAAGATGCTTTTGGAAAAAAAAACTGGAAGAAAGTAAACATGCCTCATTCCACCCACCCCCCCTCTGTACTGAGGCAAATAGCTTCAGGATAATTTAAAGGTCGCATGGCCATGATATTGAAATACTGAGAACTATGCATATTAGTGCCAATCTTCCATCTCATGTTAACCACAGTGCTGAAAATGCCCACTGAAGCCAGTCCTTTAGATTCATCTAACAAAGGCATTACAGTTGGAACATTAACTCTGAGAAGCATATGTTCTCAGAATAATCACACACTGTGGTTTACCTCATTTCTCCCTACTCCCAAGTCCATTCTTTGGAGACAAATCAAGTTAGGGGCATGCTTTATGGAAGCAAAGCAAAAACAGATTGAACAATGAAGTTTCTCCCATGGCTTGATGGAATAAAAGGAAAGTTTGTTCCTGTGTTATGTATTCTATGGGGACACTGCCTGATTTGCCCCAAGGCTCCAGTTGTAGACCTGTTCTTCATAAGATGGCATTCTTGGTTGGCAGCAGAAATACTGTAAGCACCAGTTATGCTTTTCCAAAATTAACAACTACCAATACACCAGAGTGTGTGTGCTTATGCAGCCAGTATGGTAGCCTTCACCATTCTGGTGCCTTCTGAATGTTTTGGACCACATCTTCCATGGCACTGGACTATCGCAGCCATGAACTGTAAGAAATAAATAGGCAAAGACTATAATTTGGTCTTAATGACTTGATTCTCTACCTATCATGGGTGCTGTAAAATTAGACATACCGTATTTTTTGCACCATAACACTCACTTGTTTCCTCCTAGAAAGTAAGGGGAAATGTCTGTGCGTGTTATGGAGGAAATGCCTACGGGTGGCATGCCTACGGATTTTCCTCCTCTAAAAACTATGTGCGTGTTATGGTCGGGTGCGTGTTATAGAGCGAAAAATACGGTATATATTTTTTGCATTGGCAGGGGACTGTTAGGGGTGGAATCGTGACCTCCAGCATGTACTGCTGATCATTTAATGCCACACAAGCATCTTTGTGGCTTTGGGAGTGATGAGAGGTGCTACAAGAGCCAACCATGTGCCCAGGTGATGGGTGATGTAAGCTCCAGTCGTGGAGGGGGGATGTCCAGATCTGATGGCTCCTCAGGGTCACTGGTAGTACAGAGATCTGCTGTGGGCCCTGCTCTTCCTAATTTGCTTCTGAGGAGACTCTACGTTTGAGGTCTGAGCAGGACTGAACCAGGACACCAGAACATGGTGACCTTGCAGTGAAGCAAAACAGCAGCATGTTGGAAAACTAAAATCAAACAGTAAAAGCTTGTGGGTGGACAAAGTCTTCTTCAGCAACCATCTGAAAACTAAAAGACAAGGGTCCAGTGGATAACCAAAGGGAAGATATTTTGTATTTTTAGCACCATCACTGTCTCGGGTGCCAAACAAAACAGCCATGATGTGTATCTTTTTGACTTGAATTGCTTCCCTTCTAGGTTCTCTGCTATGGTAGCTACTCCTGACACACGTCAGACATTTATTAATTCTGTGATACAATTCGTGCGAAATTATGGTTTTGATGGCCTGGACCTAGATTGGGAATATCCTGGAGCCAGAGGCAGTCCTGCAGCTGATAAAATGCGTTTCACTTCCTTGGTTCAGGTACAGTAAAACTCAGCAAATCACCATCAACCAATTCTACTGTCTGGCTGCAGATTCCAGGGGCAACTTCTGTGCACAACAGGCAATGAATTTAATAGGAATATCAGGGAGTGCTGCAAAGAGACAATATGAATTATTGTTTTCTCAGTGAATGGATGGAATCAAGTTACAAGATTCAGACTTGTGTCAAATCCCAGGCTGGGCCAAGGTGTTGTCCAGAGACCAACCCCTAGATTTGCCTTTGTCTCGGTTATGAAAGGGAAGTTGACCAACTAGTCAAGATATCAGAACTGTGTATACAAATAGAGCCCTAGACCAGCAAAAGTAAATTATGTGAAATGTGAAAGCTTGTGTAAATCACCAGACACATCTGGAGTGGTTTTTGAGACAATATGGAACAAGGGGCTTAAAGATAGGTTCTTGTGCCTCAAGTAGTGAGCTAATAGGTTGAACCTATAACATATAGGTAAGATAATGTATAAATATTCCATAAGCTAGCCCTACAGTATGGTCTGAAGGTACACGAGGCCACCACCTTGTTGCAACTAAACAGGTTTGGATCTGGTCATCTGCCTGAATGGGTAGCCACCTGGGAACTACATGTACTTTGCCTTGGGTTCCAGAACAGAAGAAAGGTATGGGATATAAATATAATCAAAGCATATGGAATTTTCAATTACGGTAGTTCTGAGGGAAAGTGATTGAATCAGTAGGTCTCTACCTACACTTCTGCTCTTTACTGGAAAACCTCTTCTGCCTTGATTCAATTTAGATTTCCCTTTTTATTGACTGATTTTAATTTGATTTATTGTATTTCTATGACGCTTTTCATTCAAATGAATCCCAAAGCAGCTTACAAACAATAAATTACAACATGATAAACCATAATAGAACATCACAAATATAGTATAAATCGTATAAAATAATTAACAAATTGTCAATGAAACAATTACAATCTATAAAACAGCAGCTGAAAAATAAACTGAACATCACAATTGCAACAAAAGTCATATTGTATGATTAACAAATCAATATGGCATTTATAATCTATAAAACAATATTAACAACTTAACAATATAGCAGCTGGGGAAAAAAGCTAAGCACTCTCATAACTCACAATCTTTCACTCTATTTGGTTCATTAAAATAAACATAAAATACAGTACACATAATATACATCAGCTCAACCAAATGCTATACTAGCTGGGGTCCTCATGTAGTGGGTGATGGAGGAGACAGTGGGGCTCTCAGGCCTACTGCCAGTGGCAAGGTAGATATTGACTCCAGGTAGCCTGCCCAGGTGCTGTTGATGAGGAACTCACCCACATCGCTCTCAGTAATAAGGAAATGTGAGAGGAGCCTGTCCCTATTCCAGCTTCTTCAGCTGCATCTTGGCCAACCTGATGTCAGGGAAGGAGGAGGCTGCTGAGGGGAATGAGGGGGGTGGCTGGTTGAGTCCATCAGGCAGGAGGGAGAGGCCATGATGGGCTCGCATCCAATGACTCAGAGCTGTGTATCTGTCTTGGTGTCCATGCAAGGAATGAAGCAGAGGTCATCGGCCAGCATGGGTGAAGCAGGAGATGTGGGGGTGGGCCAAGAAGCTAGAGAGTGTGGAAATGGGGATGTTTCCATCTCTTCCACATCCTCGAGCTTTAAGAGAAGGACAAAAGGAAATTTAATTATTGTTCTACTCAACTATTTGCCTTAGGAAATGGCGAAAGAATTCCAGGCAGAAGCACAACGGACAGGAAAGGAAAGGCTGCTGCTGTCTGCTGCTGTGGCAGCGGGGAAGGAAACCATTGACAATGGCTATGAAGTGGACAAGATTTCCCAGTGAGTATGATGAGGCACTTATGAACCATGAAGGGAAATTAATGGTGGCAACTCACAGGCAGCTTGCATTTGATACTTGAGAACCAGTTTAGTCCAATAATTTCAAATCATGGTTGACAAATCATGCCAGTGGGCACATAATTGCCCGCAATGCATCCACTCAGGATTCTTATGCTAGAGATGGAATAAACATATTCGAATTCCCCTTGCAGGTCTCTGGACTTCATCAACCTGATGACATATGACTTTCATGGATCTTGGGAACGCGTTACAGGACATGTCAGCCCTCTGTACCCTGACACCGTAAGTGTTAAATATTTCCTAGCAAATTGTAGCCTCTCATTTTAATTGAAAGTAAAGAAAATGTCCAAAGATACAAAGCAAACCCACTATTTCTTGGTCCTCTAGATCAGCCTTTACCAAGCTCCTCATCCTGTGAAAGGTTTCCAATATGGAACTGGGATAAAGTTCTTGGCTGAAATAATGTACAAAAACAGATCAAATATGTATTGAGATACAGTATATGAAATACATTGAGATACAATATATATTGTGATATAATGCATGCTTAAATGCCATTGTTATGGCTTTGTATCGTTTTAAAAATATTCATCATTGAATAATGTGGAAATGGGGTTGACTAAACTAATGAATGGATATATGAGAATTTTATACAGACTGGGAAAAGACTCATGTCTCCATCCATAGTCTATTGAGTCGTGGCTGCTGGGAAACTACAGGTCTGTGGAGCAACCAGAGATCTGAACAGTAAAACTGGGCAACATGCATTGATATCATGCTTTCTATCTCATTGCCTCATCAAGGACAATGCTGTGAAGTACTGGATGGGCAAAGGAGCACCAGCTGAAAAGCTTGTCCTGGGAGTTCCTCTCTATGGACGAACCTTTACCCTTTCTTCCACACAAAATGGGGTTAATGCGCCAGCCTCAGGACCAGGGACAGCTGGCACTTTCACCAAAGAGGCTGGATTCTTGTCTTATTATGAGGTAGGAAAGATGCTTAAATATATATATAATAATAATAATAATAATAATAATAATAATTTATTATTTATACCCCGCCCATCTGGCTGGGCCTCCCCAGCCACTCTGGGCGGCTTCCATAAAAACCAAAAATACAGTAAAATATCACACGTTAAAAACTTCCCTGAACAGGGCTGCCTTAAGATGTCTCCTGAATGTCAGGTAGTTGTTTATCGCTTTGACATCTGCTGGAAGGGCGTTCCACAGGACGGGCGCCACTACCGAGAAGGCCCTCTGCCTGGTTCCCTGTAGCTTTGCTTCTCGCAATGAGGGAACCGCCAGAAGGCCCTCGGCGCTGGACCTCAGCGTCCGGGCAGACTGATGGGGGTGGAGACGCTCCTTCAGGTATACTGGACCGAGGCCGTTTAGGGCTTTAAAGGTCAGCACCAACACTTTGAATTGTGCTCGGAAACGTACTGGGAGCCAATGCAGGTCTTTCAAGACCGGTGTTATATGGTCTCGGCGGCCGCTCCCAGTCACCAGTCTAGCTGCCGCATTCTGGATTAGTTGTAGTTTCCGAGTCACCTTCAAAGGTAGCCCCACGTAGAGTGCATTGCAGTAGTCCAAGCGGGAGATAACCAGAGCATGCACCACTCTGGCGAGACAGTCCGCAGGCAGATAGGGTCTCAGCCTACGTACCAGATGGAGCTGGTAAACAGCTGCCCTGGACACAGATTTGACCTGTGCCTCCATGGACAGCTGTGAGTCCAAAATGACTCCCAGGCTGCGCACCTGGTCCTTCAGGGGCACAGTTACCCCATTCAGGACCAGGGAATCCTCCACACCTGCCCGCCTCCTGTCCCCCAAAAACAGTACTTCTGTCTTGTCAGGATTCAACCTCAATCTGTTAGCCGCCATCCATCCTCCAACCGCCTCCAGACACTCACACAGGACCTTCACCGCCTTCACTGGTTCTGATTTAAAAGAGAGGTAGAGCTGGGTGTCATCCGCATACTGATGAACACCCAGCCCAAACCTCCTGATGATCTCTCCCAGCAGCCGCATGTAGATGTTGAAAAGCATGGGGGAGAGGACAGAACCCTGAGGCACCCCACAAGTGAGAGCCCAGGCGTCTGAACACTCATCCCCCACCACCACTTTCTGAACACGGCCCAGGAGGAAGGAGCGGAACCACTGTATAACAGTGCCCCCAGCTCCCAGCCCCTCAAGACGGTCCAGAAGGATGCTATGGTCGATGGTATCAAACGCCGCTGAGAGATCCAGCAGAACTAGGAAACAGCTCTCACCTTTGTCCCTAGCCCGCCGGAGATCATCAACCAGTGCGACCAAGGCAGTTTCAGTCCCATGATGAGGCCTGAATCCCGACTGGAAGGGATCCAAATGGTCCGCTTCTTCCAGGCGTGCCTGGAGTTGTTCGGCAACCGCTCGCTCAATCACCTTGCCCAGGAATGGAAGATTTGAGACTGGGCGATAGTTGGCCATCGTGGCCGCATCTAAAGATGGTTTTTTAAGAAGCGGTTTAATAACCGCCTCTTTCAGCGGGTCTGGGAAGGCTCCCTCACGGAGGGAAGCATTCACCACCCCACGAAGCCCATCGCCCAGTCCTTCCCGGCTAGCTTTTATAAGCCAGGGTGGGCAGGGATCCAGGAGACAGGTGGTTGGTTTCACTCGTCCAAGCAGCCTGTCCACATCCTCGGAGGTAACAGATTGAAATTGATCCCACTCAACTTGACTAGACAGAGCTCTAGCACTCTCCCGCCCCGGCCTTGCTCCCACGGTGGAGTCTACTTCTTCCCGAATCTGGGCGATTTTATCTGCAAAAAACTTTGCAAAATCATTGCAGGAGAACATGTGGCCCGTACTGGGCCCCGATGTTGCAGGTGGTTCCGCTAAATTGTGAACCACCTGAAAAAGTCTCCTGCTGCTGTTTTCTGCAGATGCAATAGAGGCGGTGAAGAAATTCTTCTTCGCCGTCGCTATCGCCACTTGGTAGGCTCGACGTTGAGCTCTAACCTGTGTCCGGTCAGATTCGGAATGAGTTATCCGCCACCGGCGCTCTAGCCGTCTCAACGATTGTTTCATTGCCCTCAGATCCGTGGAAAACCACGGGGCTGTCCGGGCTCCATGCAATCGGAGAGGGCGCTTCGGAGCCAAACAGTCAATAGCCCTGGTTAACTCCACATTCCAGCGGGCCACCAGGGAATCAGCTGAAAGGCCAACAACATGGGATAAAGCATCCCCTACCACTCTCTGGAAACCATTTGGATCCATTAAGTGGCGGGGGCGGACCATCCGAATTGGTCCCACCTCCCTGCAGAGGGGATGGGTCGCAGAGAAGTCCAGTTGCACCAGGAAGTGATCCCCACTTCTCTAAGTGGTGAGACATTCCAGGAGTAGAGTGCTTGCGAAAGTTTGTGTTTTGCAATACTGGGTTGTTGTGGGAGGTTTGTTTTACGTTTTACAAATACAGGTTGTGTATAGGTGGAGGCACTTAAATACTGCAGAAGAAAACTGCCACATCAGATCTCCCAAGAGAGGGCACCCCTGATACCGCTAACTTCCAGAGCCCCCAAAACTCACCTCTATTTCGCTCTACAAAAATGGCAACCCCTTTCTTCTTGCAGACATACATTACGTCATCCTCGGCTGAAGGAGCAACACATGCCCCTTCCCCAGTGTGGTCCTATATATATAAAAAACCTAGCTGTCCAACATTTTGTTGTCATGGGGACACATCTAGTGCTGTACTGAAAAATCCCATTCCTAATATTTTTGCAGGGCCATTTGCAATGACTTTATTTCCAGTTACTTTCTTGTGGGTGAAATCAGTTAATTGCCATGTCTCCCTCTGCACTGTTGGGCTAGGCACTGGGATGGCAGAACCCAGAGGAAAGTGAGGAGAAATAGAGGGGGGTGAGGCTGGAACAGATGGAAGCCCTTCCGTTCCCACCACATGGTCCCTCCCCTCTGGCTCCAGTGTGGCTCCAGACTTCCAGCTGCCTCCCCTCCTGAGCAGGTCTTAATAAAAATTCATTTTCTTATCTAGAATTAGGAGCATCTGCTACTGTGTTTTGATCATGGCAAACCCGCTGCCTTTACTTTCCCCCACCCCAATTAACTAATTTCCTCAAACCTATGGACACATACTTCCCTTTTCTGTTCTGCTTTTCATGCCACACACATCCTCAGATTTGTTGAGAAAGTTGTGGGCAAACCTCAGGACAGGGCTGAGAACACACAATCCAAGAAGGTTCAAAGTGGGGTTATTGGGTTGTTGTTTCTGTTTTTATTGGGTATTTAGTGGTTTTATATCTTGATTTCATTCTGTGAACAGCACTGAGACTCCCGGTAATAGGGCGGTATACAGTGGTACCTTGGTTTGCAACCGCTTTGGATTACAACCGTTTTGGATTACAACCACGTCAAACCTGGAAGTGCGTGTCCCTTTTTTGGATTTAAACCAATGGGGGGGGAGGCCCCATTGGCGAAAGCGCGCCTTGGGTTACAACCTGTTTTGGTTTACAACTGGACCTCCGGAACAGATTATGGTTGTAAACCAACGTACCACTGTATAAATTCCATAAATAACAATAACAATAATCATAATCATAATCATAATCATAATCTGCACTATACATTTAAAGCATCATGCCTCTTTAAACAATCGTGGCTTCCTCCCTGCCAAAGAATGATGGGAAATGTAGTTGTTAAAGGGGCTGAGAGTTGTTAGAAAACTCTTATTCCCCTCACAGAGCCACAGTTCTCAGAGTGGTTTAACAGTTAATTTCTTTTCCCAGGGGCTCTGGGAATTTTAGCTCTGTGAGGGGAATAGAGGTCTTCTAACAACACTTGGCAGCACTAACACTGTACTGTGGCTGGTGGAGACTCTTCAAGGTCCCCAGTAGAAGTCTTTCCCAACACCTGTCATGTGCATGTGGCCTACCACTGAGCTATGGTCCCTCCTCAGGTCAGCAATCATTCTCTGTCGTATAATATATTTCCCAAACATCCTGGAGTAGCGTTAAAACCCCTATTTTGCTTTACTTATTTTAAGGGTAAGGCACCTGACACAGACAGCTTTAAGAACAGAAGAGAAGCCTGCTGCATCAGGCCAATGGCTCATCTAGTCCAGTATCTTGTTCTCATAGTGGCCACCAAGATGCCTCTTTGAGACCTGCAAGCTGAGCATGAGCACAACAGCACTCTGGCCACCTGCAAATTCCAGCACCTGCCTATTATTCAGAGGCACAATGCCTCTGACTGTGGAGATGCAAGATAGCCATTGTGGCTAGTAGCCATTGGTAGACTTGTCCTCCATGAATTTGTCTCTCTGAAAGCCATCCAATTTGGTGGCCATCACTGGTTGGTGAGGGATCACGCTCCATAGTTTTACTATGTGCTTTGCAAAGAAGTGCTTTCTTTAATCTGTCCTAAATCTTTCACCACTCAGCTTCATTGAATCTCCATGAATTCTACTGCATGAGAAAGGGAAAGGAACGTTTCTGTATCCACTTTCTCCGTGCCATGCATAATTTTATAAACTTCTATCATGTCATCTTTTCTCTGAACTAGATGCCCCCAAATGCTGAAACCATTCCTCGTAAGAGGAAGCTTGCTCTATCTCCTAGGTCATTTTAACTGCCCTTCTTGCAATTGCAACAGGCTCTGATTTCTACACCTCCGTAATGGGGAAGTTGTCTGACCTCAAGTGTCTCAATTCAACTGTGTGGTAACACAGCCATGCTCCAATCTATTTTGTTTCAGATCTGCAACTTTAATAAAGGTGCCACCACAGCAGTGATTCCAGGGGGGAATGCTCCCTATTCCTTCAAGGGAAATCAGTGGGTAGGATACGACAATGTGGACAGCATTAAAACTAAGGTAACAATTATACTTATATTTGCTTTTATCTGTACAAAACATTTAGTGGAGCTCAGTCAATGTTATGCTTCAAAATCATCACCTAGTAAACATGCTAGCAAGCTACATAATTACTAGATAATAAAGATACTAGGTTCTTTAAGGACCACTTTGGTATGTAGAATGCAATTTCCAATAGGAATTAAGGTGTCAGGGGCTGGACTGAGGAGGAATGGTGGGAGTCCCCCCCCCCCCACTTTTCCTGAGGGCAGGAGGACAGTATTGATTTAGAACAGTGGTTTGCAGAGGGGCATAGTCCAGAGGGGGAAAGCTGGGAAATACTGGGTGAGGAACAACTAGAAGAGGAAACACCAAGAGAGAGACAGCTGGCAGATTCAGTGTCATTGGACAGCATTCCTGACCCACTTGTCCCCCCCACCCTTCGCCTAAGACTAGAAGGGCTTTGAGAGTGGTAAAACAGAAAGCATAGCAGCAACAAACTCAGATTACCGAACATAGGAGTGACGTAGATTAATGGGGACAGAGGAGCTGAACCTTTACTGGGAGCATCGCCATTTCTATAGAGATATGCATTACTTTGTCTTTCACTGTGATTATTAAAGAAACTAACTGGTAAGAAGTCTCCTTTCATTTGATCTGTTTATTACTGCCACCGGGGGACAGATCTGATTCCCCGAAGTCTGACATAAGCTGAGGTTTTCACTGCCTATAGTGATTAGGGTGTTGGACCTGGGAGACCATGGTTCTAATTCCCACTCAGTGATAAGCCTTACTGGGTGACCCTGGGCCAGTCACCATCTCTCAGCCCAACCTTCCTCACAGTGCTGTTGTGAACATAAAATGTGGGAGAGGTAGAACCATGGACACCACTTTGAGTTTCTTGGAGGAAAGGTGGGATATAAATGCAATCAATCAATAAAAACACATGCAGTGGGTAGCTATGGTTCACCATGCTTTTCCAAGGACAAAATGCTTAATGTTGAACAATAGCAGCCAGTGATAGGGTGATGTTGCAGAGCTGCTCTCCCAATACTGACATCGCTGTCGCTTACATGGGTAGGGTGGGGCAAGGCACTGGGCTGCATGGATGTCCTGATGGAAGTGCTGGATTGGCTCTAGCCATAAGCTGCAGTGATGCTAGTGTCTGGAGGTCAGCTGTGTCCCACCACTCCAGCAACTGCTCATACTGAAATTGTCAGTTGTCATGATGATTTACTTTTGTCTTGGACTTTACTGTTAAAGGCAGCATACTTACAGACCTCTGAATATTCTAATTTCCTTCTTAAACAGGAGCCATATTCATTGCCCTAGAATGGTTCTCACCATTATTATTACTCCCACAAGCCTTTGAATTCCTGTTTCTATTTCTCTCAGGTCACCTATCTGAAGCAAAAGAAGCTGGGAGGTGCCATGGTATGGGCCATGGATCTGGATGACTTCAGTGGTTCTTTCTGTGGCCAAGGAGCATACCCACTCCTCCAGACTCTGAAGAGAGAACTTGGCTCCACAGGTTAATCCTTTGTAATTATATTTGTTTTTCTTGAAATCCTCAGTCACAAGGCCTGTAGGGAACGAAATATTTACCCAAGACTCTTACTTCATTCTGGCTTCCTGTTATATAGCAATAGGTAGTTGCACCCATGATATAAGAAGAAGAAAAAAGGTCTCTGTGAAAAGGGGAGTTTCTTGTCTCCCTTTAGGCCTCTGGTTGTGCTTAAATAAACTTGTTTAACCTAAAACAGCTCTCTTAGGCTGTGCATTTCTCCTCCTCTTCATGCAACACACCAGGGAATGAACAATCAAGGCTGTGTAAGCACATAAGAGCCCAGTTGGGTCAGCCCAAAAGTCTACCTATTCCACTATCCTCTTCCCCACAGTGGCCAACCACATGCTTCTGAGAAGCACACAAGCAGGACGTGAGGCACTAGGTCTCTCCTACTGTCCCCCTCCCCCAGCAACTGTGGGATGCTGCCTCTGATCTTGGAGGCAGCATATTCTCCCCATGACTAGCAGCCCTAGCTTCCATAATTTCATCTAATCCCTACCTTGAAATCCATCTAATATGGTCAGCGCCATTTCTTGTGGAAGCAAGAAATCCCACTATTTAACCAGTTAAGCGTTTCTGACTCTCTCACCCTTCATTGGGTGACTCCAGGTTCTAGTATTATGAAGGAAGGAGAAAAACATTTTCACCACACCATGCCTTCTGTTTTATGAACATTTCCCACACACCACTTCTCTGCACCAAACAGCACTTTCCCTGGTTCCTTTTCTACTGATATTGAAAGGTTCTCTTTGTGTGTGACTAATTTCACCCCATCCCCATTAAATTTCAAGTTAGATTTCAGCACCATTTAATTTATTTCATTAATCTGGAACATCTGAAGACCACCTTTCCTTGATTGAGCAATCAAAGGCGTACCTCACACTGCAAGCTTAAATTTGCCACAGCATCCTAAAACGCCTTGCATGTGGTATCAGAAACAAGAAGTCAGAGGAAGAGGCAGAAGAGGCAGCTGCATTGCTGGAGCCTTTCATGAGCACCAGCTCCAGATATATACAGTATTATTAATATATATATATATATATATATATATATATATATATATATATATATATATAGGCTAAACTATCTATATTCTTCTTCTGGTAGGCCTGGCACCAAACCCCAAACCTCCAGTTCCTGCTGAACCTCCAAGACCTGATGTGCCACAACCTGATGCGCCACAACCTGATGTGCCACAACCTGATGCGCCACAACCTGATGCACCTACAGCAGACACCTTTTGCCTTGACAAGGAGGATGGGATCCATGCTGATTTGCAAGATGCCACAAAGTATTATATGTGCGCCCACAAAAAGACTTTCAGCATGCCTTGCCCAACAGGACTAACTTTTGACAACCAGTGCAAATGTTGCAATCGTCCTCAATAAAGGGCTTCTAATATAGGCAAACCCCAAAGATGACATTCCGTTGTCTTCAGAGCTAAGTACTTCAGAGCTAAGTGCTTTGCTGTCCCTGTAAAACTGCCTATACTTCCAATATGTTCATCTGCATATTTCTCCAAGTCTTTAACAAATAGGGTTATAGTATCTGCTTCTGCTTTGCACTAAAGAACAACGCACCAGCCAGCAAGATATGAGCACTTCATAATAGTTTGCTTATACAATATGTAGCCACTTGCTCCCTATTTCTGATAATTTTAGCAAAAGAAAATAAACTAATTTCAACTAAAAGTAGTTAGAGGCTTGTTTTGTTGCATACCTAGCAGGCAACCAGCTCTGTGAATTCATTTTAATAATAACTGGTACTAAACATGTATTTCAAAGCATTCTCTCTGTTTGGTTCATTTAAAAAAAAACAACCCACAAGGAACAAATTTAGGATCCAAAAGAGTGACATTTCTGCTTTTGCTTTAGTATCTAATAACTTCGCAATTCTTGGCTCTATGTATGACGTGTGCATACACACGAAAGCTTATACCATAACAAACTTAGTTGGTCTATAAGGTACTACTGGACAATTTTTTATTTTGTTTATTTTTATTTCGATTGCGTCAGACCAACAGGGCTACCTACCTGAATCTAGAAATTGGAAACTTATTTCTGGTAGCTGTGCCCAGCATTTCTGCCAATAGATGGCACTCTACACTTCTCTAACAAATAATGTTCTATATTTTATCAGATAGTTGTTCCTTTTATCTGAGTAGCTCAACCATGCTCTTGAATTTAAGCTTACAGCTATTTTGTATTTATTGTTTCCACTAGGGCTGAACTATACATGTGGCACAGAAGAACTGTGATTAGCCTCCTAAAGATGGTTTGATTTCATTTCTGAACCGAAATACAGCCTTGTATCTGCTTTCATAGCTGCAGGGGAGAAAATACAGGTTTTCTTGAAGTGGCATTTCAGTTTTAAAATGCCTATAAATTAATCACAGTTAGGAGCATAGGAAGAAAAAAAGCTATCCATCTTAAGTCTGTATAACTGAGATGAAAGGTTAGAAAACAATAGATTCTGTTTGAGTGACTGAGGTCTTCATGGACTCATGAACAGAGGGCAGGTTAGAAAGGAGTCATGATCAGAAGGCTGGCTGTCCTTTCTTGCCAAAGCCACAGTTCCAGCCACCTTCATCATCTCTAAGGATTCGTCTTTCTTGACAATGAACCATCCTTTGCAATGTTTACTTAGACATAAGACCATTCAGTTCAATGGTGCTAGCTCCCTTGGATGTTTAAGATTGCAGCTATAATTTTGGGATTCTAAGCAGTTGATTCCAATTTCATGTAAGTGATTTAGAGAAAAATTCCCAAATATCAGAGCTGTTGCAAGTGCTCAGCATCCATCATCAGTAAGAAGCAGTGAAGCATATGCACATACAGTTTAAGTTGATTCAAATTTATTCTTTTACCACTGAGTTTACTGTGTGACTCTACTAAGACTATTGATATAGACTTCAAGACCTCTTGCTCCTTTATTTCCTTAACTAAAAGAAGCCACTATGGACTAATTATTGTCCTGGTCACTTAACCAAGTTATTCTGCTATTATTTTTATTTGATGGATTATTTGTTCATTCATAACTAACATCATTGGTTTTCTAGTTGTATTTATCCAGCATGGAGTGAGAATTAGGCCCTGTATTCTTCTTGTCTGATGTTGAAACTAAAATTACTTCATCTGCAACTACATCATAGATCAAATCAGTTTCATTCAAAATGATCCCTAAATATGTATATAGGACCAATACTGACTCACTTTTTAAGCTGAGTTCATCTTAAATGTTCTGACCTAAAAAAAAATTCCTCAATTGCTGCTAATATTCGCTGAATTACCGGTAGTTACAGAGTCTTAGAAAGCTGTGTATGAATTAGGAACAACATTTGCTATATCACTTTCGCTTCTGCAAAGAGCTTTCGCGCTAGGCTAGATTCTGCGTCAAAAAACAATGAAATGTAGACTCTCATACCAACTGTTCATCACTCTGGTACTTGAATTTGCAGAAGTAGGAAAGTGATTAATTACCCAGTAGAGCAGCTTCTCTCTGAAAATCTCTACAGTACTTGCAAGTCACTTAAAGGGAAAAGAGTAAAATGAGAGAAAACACAGTTCAGTACACAAATTTCCTTCCTTTCACAACATTTGATTCCCTTCCCTTACATCTCTTGGTGGCTGGATTAGATCTATGAGAAGGAAGGTTTTTAAACCCTTCCAGCTGTTGTTGGGCTCCATTTCCCATCAGTTTATTAGATTGCTGGGTTCTTCAAAGATATATCTGGCAATACTCTATCATCTATCTATTAATCGATCCTAAGGTCAATCAAAACAATTCAATCAAAACAATATTCAGTCAAAACAATTCAATCAAATTCAATCAATCAAAACAATTCAATCAAAACAATATAATATCATTCCTATAACAAATAACTTATTTATCCTGTCATAAAAAGGGCCCCTAATTAATACTTTGATCTCATCATGCACCTGCAAATACCTTTCAGGAAGTAATTGTTGTACCATATTGCTGGACTATTGTACAGTTCTGCTCCGAATACCAGGAATGACAACAGCACAGGTTGGTCATATATACAGTACATGCCTGGCTCACACATCACAGCAAACCAAAAAGGAGGGTAGTCTTCAAAACTATTTGGTTTGCTCTTTTTTTGTGATGAGATCCAAGTGTACCTGATCAGTGCTTTTGGTGTGTTAAGCTGATCAGCACCGGAAACCAATATCTGAATGCTCTATAAATCAATGTGTAACTATAGCCCCAGTTCACTTATTAGTGCTCAAATGTACAATCCATGCAAGTGTGGGTTTTTCTTACACCTAGAGACACCCCTGCCACTGCACTCCCCCCCCCCACCAGCTTTGTCCTTCTTGAACTCCATGATGTTATGGGTTTGTGCCTGGATTTAGTAAAAGTTTGATTGAATAATGGTTTGATTAAACATTGCCAAACAGAGAATCCCCTGGATTTAGTTATGCTAACAAGCCAAGCCAGCTCAGGAGAGTTAGCTGGATGGTCCCCTAGCAGGGGACAAAAGCTGGTGATGCCCCATCAAGGAAACCACCAGGGGGCAAGACAGCCAGGCAAATAGTAGTGGGACTCCTCCTATGCTGGGTGCTAGTGGGCAGAGGCAAAGGCCAGGTTTAGGGTTTCAGCTTTGAATGAAGCAGGCTGTGAGGAGGTCCTTGGAGTCAGTTAGCAGCAAGAAGGAGAAGGAGGGGCAAAACTCCATGTGAGCTGGGGCTGACAGGCTGGGACTAAGAAACACAGAGGGCGGGAAAATTGGCTTCCAGGTGGAGAAATCAAAACTAGAAACAGAACTGTTAGAACCCAATACTAAGAATTTGTCAAGAATGTATAACTTGTTGCTGAAATGGAATACACAAGATGAAACTGTTAAATCAGCCATGATTAAGTGGGCACAAGACATTGGTCATAACATCATAACATTATGTTTGCTGACTGGGAACAACTGGGAACAGTTGTGGACCACCGGTATAAAATTTACGGCATGTAATGCCTTAAGAGAGAATATTATGAAATTATGAAAATGGTACATGACGCCAGCCAAGCTTGCAAAAATCTACCATTTGCCCGATAATAAATGTTGGAAATGTAATGAAATTGAAGGTACTTTTTACCACCTTTGGTGGACGTGCCCGAAGATGAAGGCTTTCTGGGAAATGATATATAATGAAATGAAAAAGGTACTTAAATGTACTTTTTCCAAGAAACCAGAAGCCTTTCTCTTGGGCATTGTTGGCCAATTGGTGTTAAAGAAAGATAGGACTTTTTTAATGTATGCTACTACAGCAGCAAGAATTCTCATCGCAATGTATTGGAAGACACAGGATCTACCCACTCTGGAAGAATGGCAGATGAAGATGATAGACTATATGGGACTGGCTGAAATGACTGGCAGAATCCGAGACCAAGGGAAATAGACGGCGGAAGAAGATTGGAAGAAATTCAAAATTTATCTTAAGAAATATTGTAAAATCAATGAGTGCTAAAATGTTGAGGTTATAGAAAAAAGGGGATTACAGCTGCAAAAGATTAAGTAAAAGAAAAGAACAAGGGAAAACTAGATAAATTTAAGGGGGAGGATTTGCTGAAATAAATTTGGAAATAGGGATGCAGAAAGGGGAGGTATGGGGAAGTCGGTGAAGTAGGGTTTAAGAAAAAAAAGGATTTGAAATTATACATGTTTGTTTATGTGTTTGTTTGTTTGTATTATGTGTTGTTTGTGTTTATATAAATGTTGAAAAACCAATAAATTTTTTTATAAAAAATAAAAAAGAAACACAGAGGGCGGCTTTTTGCTGTTCTTTGAATCCAATGCTGCCCTTAAGAGGGAAGCCAGGATGCTCTGCAATCCCTCCATCTAGGTGCAGGTTGTATGTATGTAAAAAACAACAACAAAGCCATATGCTGTGCCTAATTTCTGAAGGAAACACAAAACTTGGGTAAGTACCTGGAACCCCTGGAATCTCTCATCACTCGGAGATAGGGGTGGCATCAAACAATATGTTAGCCACAGACATTTGCAAAGGGGAAAGCTTCATGTGTACAGTTGTGTATGCAAAGGCTTCCACACAATTTGGAACCCATGACCTGAAAACCTTCATACATGGAGCTAAACAATGTATAGCACACGTGTCCCCTTTGCTGATGTCCATGTCAACATGCAGGTGTCAGGGGCATGGTTGGTCAGGCGAGTGGTAGCAGTGGGACTAGCTGGCACAGTCCACTTTCCACCCATGCGTTGATGTGAACTGTAACAAGTGAACAGGGCCGAGGTATTTTGGATAAACCTGGTCCTGTATCAAGATTTAAAATGTGCTAATCAAGCAATCTGGAACAGATAGGAAAGGATATTAAACTTGTTTGGCTTGGTTTTCCCATTATGTCAGCTTCAACCAGCATGCTGTGAAAAATAAAAATTCCACAGTCCTGATTGCAACACTTCCTGGCTAGACAATTGCACAATCATTCCAGGAACAGAAATGAGGACATTTTCACTCAAGTGTGTGAAAGCCACACACTTGTTACATGCCTTCACTTCCTCTTCTAATTTTATTTTTAAAAGGTTGGGATCAGCGGTGTGGAAGCACAATTGTAAAGAAAGCAGCGTTGTCATTGTGGTACAGCAGCCAGGATGGGTCAGGCTTCCGTGTGGGCTGGTGAGTTTGGCAATGTGATTGAAGGTTAGGATTGGAGACTACCCTGGGCTTTCTCCAGCTGGAGTTCCAAGGATTTGCTTTGGCAGGACAGCAGTGACCCAGTGCATGTTGTTGATGTTGCTAATTGGGTACAAGATATGGAGAGGGTAACTGAATGCTATTTTGAACGTTTATGGTTAGGTACCTTTTACAATTTCATGGGCAATACAAAAGAGCCCGTATTGCTGTGTGGGGAAATCCCATGTAGCTAACCATCTAAGCAAGTTTGAAATCCCTCTCTGCCTAGGGTAATCATGCTCATTGACTTGAGTAGTTTTATTAATCAAAGTGCATGACTTTGAACATTCAAGAATTTGAAAAAGGTAGTGATAATATGGTATTTATAGCAGGTCTGGTCTTGTCATAACATGATTTTCTCTTCTTGACTTTTTGCAGTATGCATCACTGCGCTGATCTTTCTGCAGTCTGGTAAGTTTCCCCCCCCCTCTTTTCTTGGCTTTCGGAAATCACTCTGGGGTTGGAAATTCCTTGTGTCAGTCTCTACTAGGGTTCTAATATGCTCACATTCCCTCATTTCAATCATTCTACAAGGGCTGGTAATGAGGGAAGCTCTCCATGATGGGGCTTTGGCCACTGAACAGGTATCCCAGGATGTTTGAAAGTGCCCCAACACTTTCCCCCTCCCTGGGAAGGGTCGGAATCAATGTTTTATTTGGGATGTGTGCAAAATTACTAAATGGAGATAGAATTCCTGTCCTTGCCTTCAACCCAGAGTGGGGCAGGGAGAGGTTAGGAAGGAAGGAGCACATCTGTAAGCCCTACTCCTGATCTAGATGCAGGTTGTGTGAAGTGAGTCTACATATGTACCAGCTGCCCAAGCAATTGGAGGTCCTGCATTTTGCCCTTTTGTGGCAGTTTCCTACATATTATTTGACTAAGGGTGTGTCCAGGCTGTCAGTAATTATGGGTGGAATTCAAGCATATACAGACAAATGCAAGTTTCACAATTAAAGTTGGTTTGGTGCACTGGCTTCACTTCAAAAATGGACTTTCCATGAAAGGGAAATTCCCCGAAGATTGTAAGAGAACAATTGCTTGATGGAACATCATATAATATCCCTGCAAACAAATCAGTATGTATGCTCAGGGAAGAGCTGACATCCTCTAACCTCTCCACAAACTTTATGCAAACAAATCAGGATCAGAGGCGGTTTTTGGGTGGTGTGACCAGGGCAGTGACACTGCAGGAGGTGCCACAACAATGCTGTAGAATGGAGAGTGAGAGGCGGGGAGCACTGAATTTTAGCGTCACGCAGGGTGCTGCTGACATTTGAGAACCTAATGTCCACCACTGTCAGGGTGAATGAAAAGGTCATTTTGAAGTATGGCTGTTGGAGAATTCTGGTAGAAATGCCAGTGGAAATTGCTGGTGTTTGCTTATTCATCCCATGCCCAGAACAGAATTGATCTAGTGAAAAGAATCAGTATTCACTGTTGTCTTCAGTCTGCAAACAATACATACATAATTGATTACTCCCCACCCCAGTTTGTATTGCACTGCCTTTGCATTGAGTTGAATGGTATGGATCAAAACAATAACAATGTAATTAATGATGTGAAATTCCACCACAGTGGACAGCAAGACAAATAATGTAAGTTTTGTCAGAAGAAGCCCAAGAACAGAGGGATGGAAGGAGCACTGCATGCAATGGACACAGGTGGCAGCGGAAAGCGATGCTTTCTTACATCTCTATCTGGAAGGGAACTAACTCTTTTTAAAAAAATTATCTCTCCTAATTATCTTAACCTAATTACCTCTCCTAATTATCTTAACAGTTTCTGCCTCTAAGCTGGTTTGCTATTTCACCAGCTGGTCCCAGTACCGGGAAACTTCAGGGCGTTTTGTCGCTGATCAGATTGATCCAAATCTCTGCACCCACATCATTTATGCTTTCGCCAAAATAAGTGGCAACCAGCTCGAGCCCGGTGAATGGAATGATGCCACTACGTATGGGACTCTCAATCAGCTTAAAAGGTGGGTAACATAAGAAGGCACATACAAAACATGAAACACAAAGGGGACCCTACCTCCAAAGCATCCTCTATTGTTGACGCAGCCCACGCTGAGCCTAGCTGGGACTTCTCTTGCAGGGAGTGAGTGGGCCTTGGGTCAAACTACATATGAAGATGTAACTTAACCTCATATGTATGTTTTACAATAATAATTAGTCACCGGGGATGGTGATCAGAAACATGGTGTGTGCTTGGACATGGCTTGTTTAACCCTTCCCCTCCACCATGGTCCCAGTGATAATTAGCCCCTGATTTTGTACCTAAAATGAAGCTCTCATTGGAGCCAATGGAAACTTTCATCTTCAAAAATGAATGCTTTGGGACAGTTCTTGGTATAACCATGGCAGGGAGGTTATATCATATCCACCATGATTCCAATCCTAGTTGCCTCCCCAGCAGTAGCTAGTGTTCACTGTTTTCAGAAGGGTAAAACCCAGGTGTTATGTAGCATGCAGTGTGGACCCCCAGACTCTATCTCTTGCAAGACACCAAGTGCCTTGACTGTTTCCTCAGTGCAAGTCACTGCACTTTCCACCAGCAATGGAATCAGTAATGCTGATAATTAAACCACTGTGGAAGGAGAGGCCTCATTTACCTAACTAACTTCACAGGTTGATGGATATTTGGGGTTCAAATATCACAGTGTGTTGAGTTGTATTATTCTTTCTCAAACTTTTTTAAAGCAAAAGCCTTGAAGCAGTCTCTGGCAGGTTGTTTCTGAGCAGAAGAGGAGTGTATCAAGGGACACAACTTTACTCTAACCTCTCCAGCTGTTCATCAGCTGAAACAATTATTTAAAGTACTCATCACTGCTTTGGTAGCACTAAATGAGGGATGGTGAAAAATATGCTACTTCCAAGTGTATCAAATGCTCTGATTATTCCATACAGCCTATTACTCAGAATGCTTGGCCTACTGCCAGTCTCCCCTCCCCTTCTGCACAATCCAGAGAAAATTATTTAACTGTGCACATGTAACACTCTGGATGATGTTCTGTGCTATAAAAAACCCAAAGTTGACTTCTGCTTTGCTGAAATCATTTTTTAAAAATATCCTAATACTCTTTATTTTATTCACTCTTTTCTTCTTTAGAAATCGCAACTTGAAGACCCTTCTCTCTGTTGGTGGAGCTCTCATGGGACCTGAACCGTAAGTCTAGAGCTATCTGTTTACAGTCGTACCTTGGATCCCGAATGCCTTGTGAGTTGAACGTTTTGGATCCCAAATGCCGCAAACCCAGAAGTGAGTGTTCTGGTTTGCAAACGTTCTTTGGAACCCAAACATTGGACACGACTTCTGCGGCTTCCGATTGGCTGCAGGAACTTCCTGCAGCCAATCGGAAGCCATGCCTTGGTTTCCAAACATTTTGGAAGTTGAACAGACTTTCGGAATGGATTCCATTTAACTTCTGAGGTACCACTGAACTTAATTTTTGCTTATGCCAGTAAAAATCATAAGTGGAAGAAAGCCAAAGGTTTCTCTTCCAAAGTGGCCTGTCCTTTCAGTATAGCAAGTATACTTCCCAGAAGTGGCGTTGACACCTTGCTGTAAACTCTCTCTCTGAACATGTGTGGTGATGGTCAGAGCCTGGCTATTTCCACATTTCTCCCTGTCTAACTGTGAGACGGCCTAATGCTTCTTGACACCTCCAGTGGGAGGGTGAGCATGGGCAAACCCTGGTGTATAAAGTTGCACAGTGAACCGTTCTTCTCTTGGATTTTAGATTACAATTCATCTCAGCAAGTGGGACCTGCAACAAAATGTGTATCTTCTTCCTTTAACAAGACTGGCTGCTCCAGCCAGTCAAGCCCTCCAATATATACTGTGAGCTGTAAAAGGACCAACACAGACCAATTCACCTTCCCAATTTGCTTTCTTGTTTTTCTATCGTCATCACCAGGGCTGTCTTTACCATATGCCCTGCCAGAGTGCAAAGATCTGCCCAGCGCCCCCAAATTAACTTTTATTGAGCTTTTTTAGGAGGGGGGAAGCCAAAGTTGCTGACCTTTTTTAAGGGGGGAAATCGCTCACCTGTAACAATGACGCAGCGGAATAAATTGCTTTTGTTTCCTGACTCACCGGTGATATTTGATGCTATGGAGTAGCAGAGCGACGGGGGGGGGGGGGACACTTTCGCTCCTGTCAGGGAACTGCCATCAGCTCAGAGGCAAGAAATAGAAGGGCAGTTGTGTTACAGGGATCCTCCGAAAATCTTGCAAAGCAGTTCCTCTTCCCGAGAGGAGGAAAGCCCCAGCTCCAGTGGGGAAGAGGTGCAAGGACCAGAGGATGCTGGTAGGAGCCTTAACACCACACCTGGGCAAGCTGGACAGGAGGGAAACACGCCCTTGCCACCGTCCATCCTGCACAGTAGTCTGAGGCACGGAGAGGGGCAGAGACGGTTGGGGGTAATGAAACTCTTATGTTGGGGGAGGTCCAAAAAAAGACCACTCCTGGATTCTGCCAGCGATTGAGCCAGACATGAGCTTTGGGGCTCTTCACTCTACACAGGTCCTGCCTGGTTACTCTCGAGCAACCACAACAGCCACCTGACAGCTCCATTGCTTTTCACTGCCGCCAATCGAGAGGGACAGGTATACAGTAGGTATACATTTGGCACCCTCCAGAATTAAGCACCCGGGTGCCCCGCACCCCTTGCACCACCGGGTAAAGACATCAACAAGTTTTCCCAACCCTTCTGTTGGCTCCCTTTTGTTTCCCAGTGGTCCATTTCTGTTGGCATGGTGTGCTGAGTTTTCTATTGGAGGGAGTGATACTTTCAATATGAATACTTCTCTGCCCGTGGAAACTTTTTTTCCAGTTATTGTGGAATACTTCAATCATCTACTGTAAAAAATAATAATAATGGCTTCATTTTATTTCTATGAAAAATACAAAGTAACCAAGAATCCCTCTACGTTTTTGTCTCCTATCTGTAATAGCTTTAGAAGAATAACTGCATCTCCTGCCACACGCTCAGAATTTGTGATGTCTGTGTTGCAGTTGCTTCGGACAAATAACTTCGATGGCTTTGATCTTGCTTGGCCCTTAGCAGAACTGTCTGATAAAAGCCGTTTGACTAACCTGGTTAAGGTAAAGCAAAATACAAATCATCCTTATGCAAATACATTTAACAAAGAAACTGATTCAAAAGACAGTGATGGGAAGGAATTACAAATAATAACTTATGATTTCTGTTTTGACTATGTCTTTGTTTTGTTTTTGCTCCACCGCTTTCTCTACAAAACCCTGCTCTTTACCACTGAATTGGCACAAACAGCAATCTACAGAAAAAAACAAAAAAACATTTGCTTCAATTCAGCTGTAAAGATCAGGTTTTTCTGGGGAAAGGGAAAAAAGCACTTGGATACAGAATGGGAAAATGTGGACTGGTGCCTTGAAAATGTAGGGTAGAAGATAACTGCGGATAAGTCCTCAGATGTCTGAAGAGTGGAAGGCCAGGAGAGAGATTTCTTTGTGGTAGCCCCCAAATTGTAAAACTCCCTCCCTACACAAGTGAATCTAACAGCATCATTATTCAGCTGAAAAGGCACCTCTTTGCTTTTGACAGGCAAAAATTATTTTTGTGACCTACTTGAAAACTAGGAATTAACCTGATTGGGGTGGTTGTGGGTGGGTGTGAATGGTTGGTTATTCTGTTTTAAGTTGTACTGCTCTATTTCTTACCCCTCCTTCACCATAACATCCCAGGGCAAGTTACAATAACAAAATTGCCCTGGGATGTTATGGTGAAGGAGGGGTAAGATTCATAGTAGTAGTTGCCGCTGCATTAATCCTCCACATCACCCATTAGGATCTGTCTGTAGCATTTCGGAGGAGGGGTCAGAAAAGACTCTTACTGAGTGTTGCAATACCCGCTGGAAGGGAAGCCATTGACAAAGGTTATGATATTCAGACAATCTCAGAGTAAGTACCTTTTAAAAAAATTAATCTACATTAAACAGAATGAACAGCATACTGGGTGGGGCAATTACAGTGAGCAAGCAGTACATTTCTTTAGTTCCAGTTTAAGTGGTTCAGGCAAGCAAACAGATGCTATAATGATGATTTAGGGCTTATTTGCACAACTTTCTTTGTGTACCCTGAGAAGGGTGGTATACAAATTTAATAAATAACAGTAATTTACTTTCATAAATAATATATATTAAGTTTTCCAATTTAACAATCCAGTAAAAACTACATAAAAACATTCCAAATCATAATGCAACAAAACAGCCAAATAATCATGCCAAATTATAAATCTGAAGTTCAGGGAGTGATGATCTAATGTTGTTACTGCATTCCTTAATTAGTCAGATAGTCCCGATAAACATTTCCAAAGTTGATCCTTTGTTTATTGTTAACATCCTCTGAGTTCGTTTAGACAAGTGGATTAGTCCTTTGTAATTATGTGTGAAATATTGTCCTGTAATCCAACATTCTCATCCACTTTCACTTTCTGCATTTCTTACTGTGTCACAGCCAAGACCGGAGGAGATGTTGCCTCTTCACCATTAGCGCAGGGCAGATATCTAAAATTCCCTCCTGTAATATTTTTCCAGCTCCTAATGAGTTGATGTTTCCGTAAAAAACACCACAGCTCCCATCATAAATTCTTTTTATCATTCAATTAAAGGTCTTTGCCAGAATCATAGCCCAAATTTCACACAGTCAATTTTGTAGTTAAACCATAACAATAATGATAGCAAGATACTCTTTCAGTCCTGCTTGCTTATTTCAAACCGTACTTCGGGGGAGATTTGCCAAAAAAACAGTAAATGCAAAATATATCAAAAGGAAGTAATGGAGGCTCACCTCCCCAACATACCAATAGTCACAACGAAAGTCCTTCTCCAGGTCGAATCCTTGGCACCCAGTGGCTGAATCAGTTAGCAGAGTACTTTATATTCCCTAGTTCAGAGCATGCCTGCTAATTAAGCCCAAATTTTATCTTAAAAAACAGGTGTCTGCTGCTTATGGCAACAGCTTTGGAGAGTTGCCAAGAAGTGCAGTGCAATGCACCCAGTGCCCCCTGCCCCCCACATTAAATAACAGAAATTTAAAATCCTCAACATAAAGTGCCTTTTTCAGTTGTAAGGTAGAGGTGAGACCAAAAAATGTCAGCTCACAGTTTTGCTCCAAAATGGTAAGTAACTACAAATAGATTTCCATTCTGGAAGGTTAGTGTGTATGACATTTATTACACCTATCAGAAACTGAAGATAACTGTAGTTATTCCCCAAGGAGCTCGGGTGACCATTTGTTCTTCTTTCTCTAGATATGTTGATTTCATTAACTTCATGACCTTTGATTTTCACGGTGCCTGGGAAACTTTCACAGGCCATTTAAGCCCCCTTCAGAAGAGCACAGCTGACAGTGGATCTGCATCCTACTACAATGTTGTAAGTTGTCAGTCCAATATTTCAAAGGGCTTTTCCATAAGCTTTTTTTTAAAAAAAAATGCCACATGTTTTCTTTACTGTAGCAATAGTAAAGCTAGCCTGGTGGACGAGGTTCTGAACCAAATATCAGTGGTAGAGCTCTGTTTACTTTCCCCCCTCCATCCATTGATTTAATGACTGGCACAAGATAAATTCACCTCTACCCCCATTAAACAGATGATTAATTCAAGCAGATGGATGGGGACAGATTTCCCAAATAAAACAGTCAGGTATTAAAACAGCCTGGTATTCAGGATCCTGCATTTTTCCAAGGCACATGCAACCCATAGATAATAGCATTGAGCAACAGATCTGCAACATGTCCTGAACAGGCAGGTCTAGGAATTAGAAAGTTGACCTGTTTAGCATGGGGAGAACCTCACTTGAAGGAAACATTTCATAGCTTAAGGAGTACTCCTTGATTCAGCATTGTCTTTGGAGGTCTAAATTACATCAGTGGCTCAAAGTGTCCTTTTCCAGCTATGCCTGGTAAGCCATGGCCATTTCTGGATCATAAGAGCCCTGACACAGTGATCTATGCTCTGGTAACCTCTTGGTAGATTACTGTAATATGGTCTTCATGGGGCTACCCTTGAAGATAGTTTGGAAGCTCCAGCTAAGGGGAAACACAGCTGCTAGAATCTTGAGTGGTTCAGTCAGGTTCTTCTTACCCTGTCAATTGGTGAAGTTTAAGATAGGGCCTGTTCTGTGATAACACTTTGGTTCTCCCTCAAAGTATGGTTGGTGCCATCAATGCTTCCTTTTCAGCAGCGGCTAAAAACACACTTCTTCAGCCAAGTTTTTGCTGGGAATACTTTACTGGGTCACATAGAAACTGATCATGGTGCTGCATTACGTTTTGGGTCAGGGATGGGCAGGAGCATGAGGGCGGAGAGAATGTGTGGGCAGAGGAGGCAAGCGGGGAGAAGGAAGATCTAGGGGAAGGGGTCGGTGATGTGTGGGGAACTGGAGGAGGTATTGGAAGCTGAAGAGCCTGTGATGGGTCCAGAGAGAGTGGTGCCTTTGGAATCGCCTCCATCCTTCCCCACCACTGTCTCCATACACAAGGAGGGACTTGAAGTGACAGGAGAAGCTGGAGCTGTCACTGAGGAGGAGCTATTGGGTGCTTGTGTTGGCCATGTCAGACAAAGGCATTTAAGAAATCAGGAAGAGGTGTGGCTATGTTGTTGCTCAAATGTCCAAGATGGAACACAGGTCTACAGAGATAGATTGCCTAGAGAGCTAGTTAGCGGGGAGTGGTATATCCCTTGCAACTTAGGAGCTGACATAACTGAGTGCTTTGCTGATAAATAAATAGCATTCAAATCAGTTGTCCTCATCATGGGTCTGGGTATGAGCAGGACGTATTGTCATTTTGTATATTTTATCTGAGTTGTTAATTGTTTTAATGGTGTGTTATGTTGTTAACCATGTTGGGACCATGAATGAAGGCTGGGATAGAAATTGAAATAATAAATAAAGAAGTTTAGAAATAACATTCAGTGTCCTACCTAATGTATGCAGTAACTAGTCTACTCTTCCTTCTTCAGGACTACGCTGTGAAGTATCTACGCAGCATAGGTGCCCCAGCTGAGAAGATCATCATGGGAATCCCCACTTATGGCCGGTCTTATACCCTTTCTACCAAACTGACTGGAGTTGAAGCCCCAGTATCTGGTGCTGGGACACTTGGTCCTTTCACAAAAGAAGCGGGGGTACTGGCCTATTATGAGGTAGGGAGGAGTTCATTTAAGTTCCCATTTAGCCTATAGAAACCCCAATTCCCTTCTGTCTCATCAATCTCAAGGAGATGGATTCAAATCAGAATTAGGATGGGAAGAAGGCAGGAGAAATTTAACATGAAGTTATCTCATGCTCTGTCTTAGAAATGGTACATAATTAGATATGTATGGCTCATAGAAAACCCAGACATCACACAGGGGTGTGTGTGGAGAGAAAGACAGACAGACAGACAGACAGACAGACAGACAGAGAGAGAGAGAGAGAGAGAGAGAATTCACACACCACTATGTCATACAGTCGAAGCATTTCTTTACTCCCATACCCTCTGAGTGTCCTGATTTTCCAAGGACAGACGTGGAATTATGAAAGCCATCCTAGCTTCTGATTTGATCCCAGAATGTCCCTATTTTCCCCACCAGTGCTGAGCTTGAGGAGGCCACTGCTCAGTGCCACTGCTGAGCTCGAGGAAGAGCTAGCACTTGTCCTGAGCAGCAGTGGCAACGAGGGAGCATCCTGTTGCCTCTCCATGGCCTCTCCATGGCCGCCGCTGCCTACCTCCTCCCTTGGGCAGCTCATAGCGGCTGCTGGAGAGCAGGTGAGGAGGAGAAGCTGCTGCTGCTGAGGCCCAGTCCCACATGATGTGCTGGCTCTGAGGAGCAGGCAGAGCACAGGGCTGCCCTGGGCAGGAAAAAAGGGGAAGCAGAGCAGAGAGCAAAGAGTCTAGATTTATTTAAGCTTTGTGCACCTACGTTTAATCTTGCCCCTTTCTAAAATTTATTTATTGGTGTGTGTGTTTCTTTTTAAATCTACCAAAGCAAAAAAAAAAAAGGAATAAGGGGTTTTCTCAGGGCGTTAGCGTGTAAGCTGTGTCCCGTTGGTATTGTGGTGGGGGCACTCGCCATTCTTCTGATAGGAAATGCTCTGTGGGGGCAGGACCAAAAAAGAGGGGTCAAGGAGAGTCAATTGGTGGGGGGGTGAGCAATGTTCTTATTTTCCTGAGGAATGTTGGAGGGCAGTTGTTTTTTCTTAAAAAAAATGTTTAGGGGTACTCTCATTTTCCCACTCATATTGAAATACTGCCCCTCAATGAGGCCAAACTTAGATTCACAAAATGTTTTGGGGTATGTGTACCCCCACAAAAAAGCACTGTTGGAGGGTATGCACTCCCAGTCCCAAAGCAATGGGAAAGCTAAAGTCCTCAATCTGAAATGAAGCATTTGCCCTAAAATCAAGTTTAACTGGCAAGAATTGGGAAAGTGGTGGTGATGTGTCCAAACTGTACCACTACCTGTGGAATCCCTTTATGGACCTCAAAGCAATGGTATGGGGGAGGGCTTTAAATCTATATCAGATTTTCTCTTCAAAAACATGTGTTGTGGTAAAACTTTAACCTACTTTTTATAGCTCACATATATATTGTTATAGCGTTGTGAGTGCTGTGGAAACGTTGTGGAGAGAGTAGTCAGAGGATAAATGGGAGGACTTTGGAGAACTAACGTGGGGGAAGGTCCTAGCAGGTTGGCAGGTGGAGATCTGGACACAAGGGAAGGGTCTAGTGGCCTATTAGAGGAGAGACCCACTTCTATGAGATCAGACTCCCCAAGCAATATGTCACCAGCTGTGGAGGTGACTCCAGCGCCCCCATTGTCGGTGAAAAGCCTTTCCATCACTGGCAGGCAAAAGAGAGATGGCAGGACAAAATGGTGGCTAGTCCTGTCCTGCAGTAATAGACAATCTGCAAACATCAGCATTCATGTTTATGACTTTCAATTTATTCCTGTCAGATCTGTGGCTTTAATTCCGGTGCCAAGAAGGAATGGATTCAGGAACAAAAAGTCCCCTACTCCTATAAAGGGAACCAGTGGGTTGGATATGAAGATGTGACAAGTGTTCAGATCAAGGTAAGTACTGGCAAATGTCTATTCCCTTTGTCCATTAAGTTGCATGATCTACAGGTATTGGTAAGGAAAGTTATGAAATTGTGTGAGGATAGGTCCTCTTATTCTTAAAATAGGCCATAGTGGCTGAGCACCTGAATGTCATACAGAGAGATGCCACCACTCAATTTTATTTAGAGGGCAAATCTTGTTTCCATCAAAGATGTACATCAGGATAGGAGCTGGATGATCCCAGCTGCCTACACAGACCATATCTGCAAGAACTAGCAAATTAAGTGGCAAGAAGCAGAATAAAAGAAAAACTGTGACGGGCAGTACAGATGTCCCCCACTTATGTATAATCAATTTGGTAACAACTCACTAATTCAATTCAAACCCAGAAATGGCAGGAGAGAGCTGGAGAGCACTTGCGGTTCATAAGGATACCCTTTCCAGAGCCCAAAGAGAATATCGGTGACGGAGGAGGAAGCCCCAAACAGACTGGAGGCACAACAGGGATTTTTTTAGGCTGCTGAGCCTCCCCACCTAGCAGCTGATATATGGAGTGGTGCAGCAGCAGCCGCTTTTCCAGCCTCCAGCCAGCCCCCGAGTTTCAATTCTAGTTGTAGGTATTTTTGAATACAGTATTTTTGGTATGGGTGAAGAGAGAGCAGCAGAGAGGGTGTTTAAAGGGTATTTAGAGGGTACTCTCCACTTTACAAGATTTCATTTAAGTACACAGGGCTCTGGAACATAACTCCTGCATAAAGGGGGGGCTGCCTGGACATGTTTTTTACAAAGATTTGACTATTGGCTTGGTTTCAATCTAATTTTCTATTTCACTGAGCAGTGATACTCAAACGAGGTGGCAAGCCATTGTACAAAGCTGTGTGGCTGTTAGATATGAGATTGTAGCTTGGATTGCTATACGGTTAAGCAATGTGCAGGCCTGCTCACAATTCTATTCTCTTATCAGGCTGCCAACATCAGAGAATACAGAGGCCCATAAAAAAAATCCCAGCAAAATATCACTTTGCTGCTTTGCATGTATGAGCTGTCACAGAATACATATGTGCACTTTGGGATCATATGGGAATTTGTTGCGCAATGTGCATGAATATGCTGTTAATGCACTGTGCCGTGAATGTGAATGTATGTGCATTTGACTGCCATGTGGAAATCCAGCCCTAACAGAAGACCTATAGAGGTGGCTGGTACCATCCTAGAAGATATGTTTGTCAAAGGTGTGCATGTGCAGTATGGTGGCCTTCTTGCTGCTTGACAGACAGATGTGTCTCTATTGAGGAAATGACAGCAGTAGCCTGTTTTACACATCTGGACCACAGTGTAGACTAAGACGCTTCCACAGCCCAGTTTGCACACCATGGTAAACCATAATTAATGGTTTGCTGTGGGTTGCTTTGTTCTTCTCTGCCTTGTATATGGAGAACACAAAGTACTACAGACTGGTTTGGATGTAATGTTAAGAAAGGGGGTAATTTGTTTTTCCCCAAGCTAGCAAGATGGGAACAAAACAGCCGTGTTTGGTTCATGCATGGTAAGTCATGCTGTATGGCGTACCAGGATGTGCGAACAAAATCCATGTGTGGTATGCAAAAAAGTTCCATAAAATTTTACATTTGATATAGAATTTGTTTTTGTTTTTTACGGTAATTCTTTTTCCCTTTTCTTTCTTTTTTAATCTTCTTTAGGTTCAATACATGAAGGATAATCAGTTGGGAGGTATTATGGTTTGGACACTTGAGCAGGATGATTTTTCGGGTTCCTTCTGCAACCAGGGAAAATACCCTCTAATTGGTGCTATTAAGAAAGAACTGGATAAAAAAGCTCCAGTTTTTGCAAGAGGATAATCTTGAATATCAGGAGAACTGTGAAGGCATGCTGGAGCTTATCTGTTTCTTCTAGACATGAATGCAGATGATCCATTTACTATGTGGGAAATGTCAGGAAGTTTATTTGGTTGTTAAATGCATGTTAAAGTGCTATAATGTAGACGGCCATAGCAAGTTTCTTGGTTAATGTTACTTCCTAATTTGCTGTACTGCTGTGAAGGGAAGACATCGTTTCTCCACATCCCACTCTGTGCTTCTGCAGTTTTCATCACTATTGCCAAGTTCCTGGACAAAGGGCTATGGCGTTACTGGTTAGGTCTGTTCTTAGCTGTCTTAAAAATGAACTCACTGTTGTAACTGTGGCGCTTGCATTGGTTTCCAAATATATAAACAATGCATTCAATAAAACACTCTCCTGTCTTTTTTCAGGGAAAGCTTTCTTTTCTTATCCTGCAAAATAGTTATCTCGGAAACTGTGTTTGTGCGTGTATGTCTTGCAATGATGTGTTGGGTGAGGAGGTGTGGCATACAAATTCATAAAAACATAGAGTTGGAAGGGACCCTGAGGATCTGGTCCAACCCCCTTGCAATGCAGGAATATGCAGCTGTTCCTTATGGGGATCGAACCTGCAACCTTGGCATTATCAGCATGGCACTCTAACCAACTGAGCTATCAAAGTTGTGCCATTAATCTGGTTTAAAATATGTTCAATGTGTAAATGTAATTGCTTTTTTAAAAAAAAAACACACTCACAAACAAGCATTTTGCACACACAGGGTGGTATTCAACTAGTATTTACTCAGAGTAGATCCATTGAAATTAAGCAACCTGAGTCATATCTATTGATTTCAATGGATCTATTCTGAGTAAAATCTAGTTGAATGCCACCGATGGAGGCTGAAATTGTCTCTCAGGTCCTTTCCACACAATCAAGCAAAATCATTTGCACAAAACTCCTGCAAGCCTTAATCTATTGCAAATGTGCCACATTTGCATTTAGGTAAGTGTGCATAGCATTGCAACCATGCCACACAGTGCTATGTTTGTTACCAAGAAGGACAACACCATAACAAGAGGACAGCACCATACATTTCAGGCACATTATACCCCAAAGAATCCTGGGAATTGTAGTTTATATTTCCCAGGATTCATGGGGACAGGGTTGCTTTAGATGTGCTTTAAGATGTGCATGCAACCTCTCTCCCAAGTGTGTAATCTGGATGAGAGAATGTGTTGCTATCTTCAGTAATCAACTATAGTCCAGTGCAGTTCTGTATCCAGAAGTTTGTTAAGGGTTTAAGCAATTATCATTATAATTTTTCCAATCCCATTCTTATTAAATTGAGATCATATTTATGTCCTCTGTACAAGTTGGGGTTATTTCAGCACTAGGGCAATTACCAAAACTTGCCAAGGTCCTAAGCAACATTATATCTTATCTTAATTTTCCCCGAGTAAATGTTTTTATAGGAGAATTCCAAGGACAAATGCTTAATGTTACATTTGCTTTCTAAGGTGTGATTCCTTCAAAGGCCCTGGTCAATTCCATTTGTCCCTTTCTTTCAAGGCAGAGATGGGGAGCCTGTAGTCTTGCAGATGTTGCTGGATTGCAGCTCCCATCATCCCTAATCACTGGACATGCTGACTGGGGCTGATGTGAACTGGAAGTCAACAACATCTGGAGGATCACAGGTTCCCCCAGCCTGGTTTGAGGACCATCAAAAAAGCTATTTGACTTGTTTCAATATGCATTAAGTCCGTTGTATAGAATGAAAGCATTTTTCAAAGCTGGCTGGTAGATTTTTTTGCAGCTGGGTGTTTTTGGCAACTGTCCCTTGCTAAAGTATCTATTTCATTTAGCTATTTCAGCAGTCCAGGTATAAAGGATTGTTTGTTTGTTTGTTTGTTTGTTTGTTTGTTTGTTTGTTTGTTTAGCTTTCTTTGGCCTTTGTTGCTGTTGTTAGCTTCAAAGCATTCTTTTAAAATGACAGATTCTGAAAGAAGCACCTATGAAGTAATGTTTACAGCAGATGTTGTTTCTAGCAAAGATAATCAAGCACACGAGGAGCAATGGCATGCAGCTTTGAGGCATTTTAAATGTGCTAGGTTTGCCCTGAATCAGAAACGTAGACCCAATTTGCAAGGCATGTAGTCAGCAATCATGTAGTTTAGCTTCTGATTAACTCTCCCATACTCTGCAAAATTGGTCCATGTTAGCAATTTTATGGGGTTCAAAGCAGTACAAATGTTCGTACATTCGGAGTGAAAGCAATGTAATTCAGGAAGCATTGCACTCACTTTGAACTGACTTCATTCAATTTCAGCGGTGTAATTGTGTAGAAAAATCTGATTGGCTACATACACCCTTGTGCAAATTAATTGAAACAAAGCATGTTTTCTATCTTACTCGTAATCCTGTACTCAGAAAACCCACAAAAAGTCAGTTATTATAATAATAAAATTTTATTTATATCCCGCCCTCCCCAGCCAAAGCAGGGCTCAGAGCGGCTAACAACAGTAAAAATAGCACAGTTTACATAAAATCAGTCAATTAATTGAAATACATTCTAAAATCAATTTGGTTGATCATTATGGTGTCGGAAGCCTGCAGCAATGAAAAGAATGATGCACTCGCCACAATATATTGAGGTTCTACGAAAGAGAGTTATTCCAGAGCTGGAAAAGATAATCCTGACAGTACTGGGATATTGCAGCAGGACCTAGCCCCCTGCCACATATCGAAAGTGATGAAGAGATTCATGACAGAGCAGCAAATACAGGTACTTGATTGGCCAGGGAATTCCCCAGACGTAAATCCCATTGAGAATTTGCGGGCTATATGCAAAAGTCTCCTCTGTGCTGCAGACTGTCCGACTATGGAGAATCTCATTCAGGCGCTGATTCAAGTGTGGTACAGGGATCCAAAAATCAACAGTGACTGTTTGAAATTAGTAGACTCCATGCCAAACTGTGTTCAATTGCTGTTTCAAAATAGCAGAGGTCATATCCAATACTAATGTACATATATGTGAGTTTTGTACAACAAACTACTAAATTCATTGTTTGTTTCAATTAATTTGCACAAGGGTGTAGTAACAGCAGGAAGAAGGATGAGTTGGGGTGGGGAGGGAGAATGACACAATGGCAGCAGATGGCTGTGAGCAGCATGTTCAGGGAGCATTTTTATCCCTCTCTCTGACAACTCCCATTATTTAAGCAACTTCTGATGGCAGGGGATGCAAGACATTATTCAAGCGCTGCAGTAGAACATAGAAAGTTGCCTTATACTCAATCACACCATTGGCCCACTTGACTCACTATTGTCTGTACTGACTGGAAGTGGTCCTCCAGGATTTCAGATAGGAGTCTCTTCCAGCCAAGGATCAAACCTGACTGGGATTGAACTTGGGCCTTCTGCATGAAGAGCAGGTGCTCTACCTCTGAGCTATGACCCTTCACAGCATCAGCTTAGCTACAAATTAGAGACCAGCAAATAAAATATGAGATGCAACACTAGTAAACACTCCATCACTGTCAATGTGAATGCAGCAGTACTAAGCCCTACCATTAAGCAGAATAACACACTAGCTCAGGCAGCTGATTTGGGGTGTTATGAAAGGGCAGAGGACTGTTAGCTAATGCATTGTTTTTTTGTATTTCTACTGCCAGGAAGAGGGAGAGGAAGTAATGAGATACCCTGTCTCAGGGGCCAAAATAACTGTATAGTTTGTTAAATGTGCCGAGACTTGTTAGGAGACCCTGTTTCTCTCACAGAGTGAGAATCGCTAGAGTGGTTCTCCACGGCAGGCACTGCACCATGAGGAGTGTTGGCTGCTAATTTAATAATGGCAAGAACTGAAGTAACATAAATTGAAAGCATCAAATGGTTCTAAACACTGCAACCCTTGACACATTGGCTCAGATATAAGACCCCGTACTGGTTAAATGGGACTTACTCCCAGGTAAGGAAGTAGAGAATTGCAACCTTGATTTAAAAATAGGCTAAGATAATTGAAACTACTCTGCATGTGTTGAAATTTATTGCCTTAATTAGATTTGGGAGGAAAGAAGAAACAGGATTAGGTTAAATGATATTGAAAGTTGGAATCTTTTTTTATCCAATTGTAATGTGTTATTGAATCAAAATATTCCACTTGGAAATCTTATGGCTTGGAGTTGATTTTGAGTATAGAGAA
This sequence comes from Podarcis vaucheri, assembly GCF_965113315.1. Taxonomy (NCBI): domain Eukaryota; kingdom Metazoa; phylum Chordata; class Lepidosauria; order Squamata; family Lacertidae; genus Podarcis; species Podarcis vaucheri. The sequence goes on along the minus strand of NC_138764.1, from coordinate 63,653,974 downwards.
AATGTATAAATGCTTATTTTAAATTTATATTCCAATTAAAATTGGGGGAAATATGTGTTACTGAGGATGATATGCTTTTGGGGTGAACGGAATTTGTACATGCATGCCTATGCACAGCCATAGTACTTTAATTCTTGGTGGCAGTTGATTAGAAACTGGCCTGAACCAATAATTAATTTGCTTCCCAAATAGCTGTTATCTCTCATGCCTCACTAAGGGCTCGTGGGTTTGTTTCCAATGTCATTTCTCTGCAATTAAATGGTCCATTTTCAACACTGTAATTGCATAAGCAAATCTTACTGATACATATGTTTGCCTTCCTTATCCAATACCCAATATCTTTGGTAAATTTTGAGTGGAAGGGTATAACATTGATTTAGGATCTGGGATGCAAAAATAACCTTCCTCTTTCAATGCATGCCTGCTTAATCCCAAACTTCAAAAGATTGGGATGAAAGATAATATTCCAAGGTGAAGAGGATGGTCGGTATAGTAATTTACTTTACAGTAGTTGTCTCTACCAATGATTACATATTAACTTTCTATTTAATTTTTGGGGGTGAGGGCATCTGAAGTCATATGTGTTCAGAAGGAGGTGGGAACTGAATGTTTCTTATAAAAAGGAAACAGAAGATGAAAGAACCTAGTACACAGGTATCAAAATGGGCAAACTACTCCTTCTGACTGGTGAGTAGGACAGGCTCAACTTACCATTGAGCTGGCAAAAGTTTCCATCTCTCTGTCAATCTATCTCTTTTTGTTGTTCTCTGCCTTCGTCAACACACTATTCTAGTCTGACCTAGCTTACTTTCAAGTAGTCTTTCTGTCCACGTACATCTATAGACTACCTAGCTATAGTAATTTGATGGCCATTCTAGAAAATGTTCATAAATTGACCAGAAACTGTGATGGTTTAGGGAAAAATAGGCCCCTTACTAAAAACATAAGAATAAAAACAAATTATAACAGATGTTTTTAGGCTGGATAACAAGAAATGCTTCCAATAAGAAGAACAGGCATAGATTAGAATAAGTTTTGGAATTCCTTGCTCTAGAGTTTTAAGAGACTGAGGGAAATCTCTTAGGAAGTCGCTTAAGTCTTAATAAAGGAACCATGGGTGAGAAAGCCTAGGGATCTATAACAAAGTATTCTCAGTTGATCAGCACCCTTAACAAACTACACTTCCCATGATTCTGTTGGGGGAAGCTATGACACTGATGCAGACAATGCAAGTTTGTAGTGTAGATCTGTTCACTGACTTGTAGTTGAGGTGAACTAAGAAATACACATGACTAGCTTTTGTGTTTAACTAACAATGGAACTTTTCTTTCATAGGTCTGGCTCTCCTGCTGCATGTGCAGCTGGGTAAGTTGTAGCAAATTTATTTTTATTTTATTCCATAAAAAGCAATACCTAAAAGAAGCTTCTCCTCTAGTAGGAAATTTGAATGCATTGGTTGACTTTAACCTTTCAAACTGCAGGTGCATCTACCAATATTGTCTGCTACTTCACCAACTGGTGCCAGTATAGACCTGGTATTGCACGCTATATGCCCGAAGATCTTGACCCATGCCTATGTACTCATGTCATCTATGCTTTCGCGGGCATGGCAAACAACCAGATCCAGACCATCGAGTACAATGATGTGGCTCTCTACGGTGGCATCAATGGACTCAAAACCTAGTAAGATTCAGCATTCAACATACAACATTCAACACAAGGGGCAGAGTCAAGAGAATTAATTTCCAGTGAAATAAATGAGGATTGAGTATTAAGTTTAAATCCCATGAACTTCCATGCAACTTTAGCTCCATGTTTTTCTATGGCGTATGCCTAATTTTTGCATTTCCTATTCTATTTCAATAATATACCTGTCTTTCATATTAGCAAAAATCAGACACATATGATACAGAAGGTGAAAGAAAGTAATAAATGGGTGTGTCTGCTCCTTTCTCCAGGCAACTTTCTGCCCACTTTCACAACAGAAACACACTTTTACAATTTGCTTTCTGGTTTCTTGAATCCCTGGACAGGCTCCCCCCTAAATTTGCTCCAAAACTCTCGCAACTCCCCAGATTCTGAGGGGGTGTAGAGAGGAATGAGAAGCAAATGTCCAATTAGATCTCGCCATCTGTTGCATTTTTATATTAACAATCGCCCTTTCTATGCAATTCTTAAAGGGTACAGGGATTCTCTTTGGATCTATCCCTGCTTTTAAAGTTTGTGTGGATATTTCAATTCTTTCTTTTTAAAGATAGCCCACTTGTAACTGTTTGCATATGGTTCAGAGTCTCTTTAATGACCTTCCAAATAATTTGTTTACAGCAATCCTGACCTGAAAACCTTGCTGTCTGTTGGAGGCTGGAACTTTGGTACCCAAAAGTAAGGTCCTCTAGGAGATCCCCTCCCATATTTAGCACTAGGATGATCAGGAGAAAAAGAGGACAGAGCCCCTGACCAGAAGAGAGAACCTCCACAACTGCTGAAATTTCCTCTTCTACACAACTGGTGCAGGCGCCCTGTCCTCTGTTCCATCTGGACATATTGTTTAGCACCATCTCCACCCTTGCTCTACATTAGCTGTTCTATTTCCCTGGCCCATAAATTAGCACACCTGAGAACTGTTTTCCCTTCTTCCAGCTCCTTAATTAATGCAGTGTGGTTCTAGATTAAAGAAGCCAAGGACCACTTTTACATGTGCAAATCTAGTCACATGTATGTAGATGTGCATGAGAGTTGTGTATTGTGAGGATGCTCCCTGTGTCTCTCTTTTTGTTTCCAGCTCCTTGTGTGCATCTGGAAGTAGATTCCATGTTTCTGCTTCCAAGTAGTCAGAAAAAGCAACTTCCAGGGGCAGGGGGCAACTTTCATCTCACAAGATACATACACATTTCTATACTGGATTAAATCCATAGATACACATTTTTACCACAAGAAGGGGTATGGATATGCTGGGTACTCTGCCAGAAACAACAGGAATATCTTCTTAATATCACACTTAACACCTTGTATGCATGTGGGAAATTAACATGCCTTAAGAGATGTGAGGAATATTATCAGGAAAGAATAAATATTTGGATTTTAAGGTTAAGTGACTGAAGATATCCCCTTCCTATCTAAACCAGGGATAGCATTATGGAGCAGGAAATCAAAACCTCTAGTTCAGGAAGGGAAACCTATGACCCTGCAGCTGCTGTCGGACTCCAAAACTCCCATCAACAACAGTCAGCTTGGGCAATAGTCAGGGGTGACCAGAGGTGGAGACCAGCAACATCTGGAGGGCTGAAGGTTCCCCGTCCCTCCTGTGGAATTCAAAGCTTAACAATCTCAAAAGGCTATGCTGTTTTCAATATCCAAAGTATCTGGACAGCACTAGGTTGGTGAAAGCTAGCTCAGACCATCAGCAGCAGATCTAATTAAGCTCCATGGTTTCAGATTTGTGGAACTGATCATTCCGACCTTCCTCTTTGCAGGTTTTCTGACATGGTTTCCTCTGCTCAGAACCGCCAGACTTTCATTCAGTCTGCCATCTCCTTCCTGCGCAAGTACGGCTTTGATGGGTTGGATATTGACTGGGAGTACCCTGGCAACAGAGGCAGCCCCGCTGACACCCAACAACTTTTCACAGTCTTACTCAAGGTTGGCTTCGGCAATGTGCTCTCTCTGTATCTAGGTGACTAATATAGCAATGAAAGGAGGTTTGTTCTGGAATTTTACCAAGTGCTATTTGGCTAGGCAACACAATCACTAAAACAGATATAATAACACCTCTATGTCTTTAGGGTAGGATACCTTTTTTCTCATTCTTTCCTGGGCTGGATCTAGACACATCAAAAAAGTGTTTCAGGAAATTGAGTTGTGAACTTTATTATGGGAAATATAAAATACTTTTTCTTTACTAATGTAGCTGAGTACCCTGTTCGTGTTCCAATAATCTGCATCTCAGAAATATTAACAGCATTTGTGATGCTCATAGTTTGAGGCAAATGGTGGGTAGAGAGCTTCAGAAGTGGATATAGAGGGAAGTGAGACTGTGATTACAGTTTTTGATTAAATAACTGCATGAGTGGAATGACTTCTTCTTCTGCCCACTCCCCCCACCCCCTGTGCATGCCCAACACCATCCCCATCTCTACTCTGGAAAGTTAGACGGGGGACCCAGAACAGATTTTTTTGGCGGGGGAGCATGCAGAAAGTGGAGAAAGTTCCATCAAGCAAGTGAAAGTCATTCTGCTTGTGCAAGGAACCACTTAATGCTACATTGAATACAACCCAATTTTCTTAGTTACCCTGTGCCTTACATTCTGGAACATCACTTCATTATGTCCGCAAAGCCAAGCATTTTAAATATTTTTTAAAAACCATGACCCTGAGATTAAGAGTCTCAACCAGACCATGAAGATTTTAAAAACTCAGATAAGGGTGTGTGTGTGTGTGTGTGTGTGTGTGTGTGTGTGTGTTCTTAAAAGAGTAGCTTAGTGCTGGAGCTACAAATTTTCTCTTAGAAGCAAATGCCTGCACTGCTGCTCCCTTTATCCCTCCTAGTGTGCTTACTCCAGCAGCAGGGGGGAGGTTGAAAAGGATAAATAATTATTTCCCCCTTGACCACCATTCCACACATCCATACACACACAGGAGCAGGCACAGCGTCTGTAGTTTTTCCACCATCCCAACCTACCTCCTGGGGCACTTGCCGCCTCTTGCCCCCTACCCTCGATCCAGACCTGGAGTAGCTTGTGACAATACACTTCTTCCAATAACAGGAAATGTATGAAGCTTTTGAACAGGAGGCTTCTCAAACCAACAAGCCCAGACTGTTGATCTCTGCAGCTGTGTCTGCTGGTGTGGGCACCATTGAGACTGCTTACCAGATCCCAGAGATGTCTAAGTAAGTTGCATGTGGATATCTTGGCTCATTGTGAGCTAGCATAGACAATACAGAGGTAGCTGGCCCAATGGTTTCATTTGGTATAAGGCAGTTTCCTATGTTCCTAAGAGGAGACAAGAGTACACAGTGGAAAGACACTGGCATTGGGGTAGGCTGGTCATTATGGCAATTGCACCATAGCTTAGGACTTCTGCTGCAGTGATTACCCACTATGGTAAAAGCTAAGATCTTCTTGGGTTGGAGTGGGTGCCTCCTCACTTTGCCAAACACTAATAAGAAAAATCCAGAATATGATGGCTGGTGTCCTGGTCACATATCAGGCAAGCAGTGGTTATTTCTATGGCTCAGCACTACTGTATCTGCCTGTGATCTTGCCTATACTTGTCAGTTCAGGAAAGAGGAAAGAATGTGACTTATGTGGCAGAGGACATGCACAGGCCAAATTATGTTTCAGCACAGAATTCTTTATATCCTTCAGCATGGTCTGAAGTAGATACGTAACAGCTTATTAATGTGTGCATTGGAGCATATTACTGTGTTCACCAGTGACAAAAACAAACATTAGCAATAATGCTGAAGAGATTAATGAAAGTCTCTGTGTGGATCTTGTGTGTATTGCATCTATCCCCTGCAAATCTCACAAATCTTGACAGGCTGCCCCATGCTCAGTGACTGGGAACTTGGCAATATCTACATTGTATTAATATTAACAATTAAACTCTATTGCAGAAGCAAGACACTTTGCTTTCTTACTAATCAATTTGAATCATGGGACCAAACAAGATAGGGACCTGAGAATCACCAGAGATGGCTGAGGATATCATATAATAATGCCTCCTGGCTAGAATCCTAACCAACTGAAATCTGATACATTTTCGGGGGGGGGGGGACACACACGACAGCGTCAATGCATGCCAAATGGCCAGTTTTAAATTTGCCTAAATTTAAATGAATTGTAATGTTGAATACACTGAAATTGATAGATAGAAATGTGCAACAGCCATGATTCTCCCCTTTTCTCTGATAGAAGTGGCAATGCTTAATTAACAGAGTAAACACATATGAGGAAAGGGTCCAAAGTTTTCATTAGGGGGAAATAAATTTCTGGACTGATATATTTGCCTATTTGCTTCCCTCACGTCCCTCCAAGGTACATGGATCTGATCAATGTAATGACTTATGACCTCAGAGGATCCTGGGAAGGTTTCACTGGTGAGAACAGCCCTCTGTATGCAGGCCCTGAAGACCAAGGCTCCTATATTTACTTCAATGTGGTGAGTGACTGAACAGAAATTGAGGGTTTCCTTTATCATCAATCATACCCTACATATTCAGCTGCTGAATATGTAGTTCAGAATTGCCCCATGATTTGCCTTCAGATTGCCTCCTCAATGTTCTTTCCACCAGGACTATGCTATGAACTACTGGAAGAAGAATGGTGCACCAGCTGAGAAGCTGATGGTGGGATTTGGAGCCTATGCTCGCACCTTCACCCTGAGCAACCCTTCTAACCATGGCCTGGATGCACCAACCTCTGGGCCAGGGAGAGGTGGGGCCTACACCCAAGCAGCTGGGACGCTGGCCTATTTTGAGGTAAAACTGTGGCCTAGTTCTTGCAGCGATCCTGAACATTGGTTAGTTATCATGATGTCCTGCATTTTCATTTTTTTAATTATAGCTTTTTATGTACTACTGATGCAGTTTTGCGTCTGGATATTGCACTTGTGAGCCAATATAGTTATCCAGTTTATTTCTGTATAGTTTCATGTTCCTGTTTTTGAATGGGTGTTTATTTGTTGCTTTCTGTGCCAAGGAGCATAATGGCCAATTCTCGCATTCAGAAAGTGTGCTGTTTTTAAGCCAGCATCTGCTATCCTGGGGCCCTCCAGATGTTTTGGACTAACACACCCATCAGCCTGCTTTAAACTATGGCAATGTGCAAGCCACTCTTTGCACTGTTGGAGCTGACATGGTTGGAAGGAATGAAATTTTGTGCATCTGCCTTGTTTCCCTAATAAAATTCTAAGGCCAACTAAGATTTCCACATTTCTCTCCCGCTCACAGCTAACAAACACTCATATGATTTCTGGAAATGGGTGTAAATAACCCAACATAGTTTAGCTAGCCTTGGGTAACTAGATCAAACATTTTCATTGGCTTAATCCAAGATATTTGTCTCCACAGGTCTGTACCTTCTTGAAGGAGGGTGCCACTGTTGTGTGGAATGCTCCCCAGGAAGTCCCTTATGCCTATAAAGGAAATCAGTGGATTGGCTATGATAACCCTAAGAGTTTTGGTATCAAGGTAAGCCTGTTTATTGTCTCCATATTCTGCCCTTATTCAGCACTCTTCTAAAATGGCCAGAGGCTCCTCCTGGAAGGCATCTTGCTTTCTTCTCCCACCTTCTCCATTCCTGTGGAGCATGATGCCATCAAGCTGTCTTTGAAAAAAAACACAGGTTTAGACTGTGTTGAGTCTGAAAGGTCAGAGCAGAAGGATTTCTAGGGAGCTCAAGAGGAACAAGCTCCCCCACCCTCCCTTTTAGAAGCCTAATGGGGGGGTAGTATCCATTATGTTCCACCTGTATATTTATACTCTGCCTGTATATTTGTAAAGAATATGAAAATATTGCACAACACCTTAAGTCTCCCATGACCATATACAGTGGTACCTCGGGTTAAGAACTTAATTCGTTCTGGAGGTTTGTTCTTAACCTGAAGCACCACTTTAGCTAACGGGGCCTCCTGCTCCGCTGTGCATGATTTCTGTTCTCATCCTGAAGCAAAGTTCTTAACCCGAGGTAATATTTCTGGGTTAGCAGAGTCTGTAACCTGAAGCGTATGTAACCTGAAGCATATGTAACCGGAGGTACCACTGTAGAAAGAAAACTGCACCCAAGTACACACACCCAGGAAAACTGGGGATAGTGGAACAATTATATAGTACTTTCTCCCTAAATAAATAAATAAATAAATAAATAAATAAACTTGATTAACTGTTACAGATAGGTAGCCGTGTTGGTCTGCCATAGTCAAAATAAAGAAATTCCTTCCAGTAGCAACTTAAAGACCAACTAAACTTAGTTGGTCTTTAAGGTGCTACTGGAAGGAATTTCTTTATTTTGATTAACTGTGTTTCATGCATCTAACAGTGCAAATCCAAGTCTGTTGTGTGTGTTTTTTTAAAAAAGTAAACTCCTTATAGTTCAGCTGGCTTTTTTTCTCCAAATATGGTTAGGATTTCAGACTATCTGTTTAGGATTTATGTACTGTAATTCCTTAACCTATTTCCTGTAACTGCAGCTTTAAAAGTTACAGACCACAACTCTGGAGTATAGAGTCAGGCCGTTTATGCTCTCTATCTTAGCAACTCAAGGGAAAGATAGCTCTGGTTCTCATTTATTACATAATGCTTAACCGTCTAACTCACAGGCTAAGTGGCTGTTGGAGAACAACTTCGGAGGAGCCATGGTCTGGGCTATTGACTTGGATGACTTCACTGGCACATTCTGCGGGGAAGGCAAATACCCCCTGATGAATGCCTTGAAATCTGGATTGGGAGTCACCACACCAAGTGAGTAGCATACTCCTGTTGGCAGGATAGAACAAAGTGCCTGGCATGCCCAGGAACATTTGTTTTATCTGTATGTGAAATAGTGCTACTGACTCTTATTGTGTGTTCATCTCTGTCCTCTTTGGCTCATTTCTTTTGAGGCAGTATGGCTGGTCCAGTACTGAAAAATCCACTGGGTGTGATGATAATTATCTGGATTTCAGCAGATGGGAGGTGGAATTTAACACTTTCCTCTTCTGCTATGGTCCTTAGGAAATCCCTCCTCTGAAGTCCATACTTACTTTGGACGCCTTCCTCTCAATGCAAATACTAGCTGAATTTTCACAGTGGAGGGAAAGGTTACATTTCCCCCCTCTACATGGGCTGCAGCCCCAGTCATTATCCTGCATACATTCTCTGCTGGTTATATTTTTGCAAAGATGCGGTTAATGTCATGTCTAGTCTGGCTAGGGCTTCTTTTGCCACGTTAAATTTTAAATTCTCCTTGAATGAGGTTTGTGTTTATGAGACTTTTGTTCCTCGCTCCTAGTGCAGGCAATATTGAAAGATATTCCCAAAGGTCTGACTCAGTTTAAGGCAGCCTTCTGTGTTCCTAAAGTTCTAACGCCATTCTCATCTTCCTTTCAGACTGTAAGGTGCCTGCAACAACCCTTGGCACTAATGCTAATCAGCCTGCCCAGGCTACAACAGCAGCCCCATCTGGTGGTGGAAGCTCTGGTGGAAGTGGAAGTGGAAGCTCTGGTGGCAACTTCTGCAACGGAAAAGCCAGTGGCCTCTACCCAGATCCCACTGACAAGAATAGCTTCTACCATTGTGTGAATGGGAAGACCTACCAACAATATTGCCAGAGTGGCCTTGTATTTGATGCCAGCTGCTCCTGCTGCAACTGGGCATGAAGAGAACAGCCAGAGTAGTACACACTCCTTCCACTGGAGTAAACAGCAAGGAAAGAATTCAGCATGATAAATAAAGATGCATTGCATTCAAATCATAGTCTGTGGTTTCTTCTGCACAAATTCAGTATTTCTTCCCGTTGAATCGAGTACTTCAATTACATTTTCTTGCAGTGCTGTAAAAAAAAAAACCCATACTAGATCAAATGTGTGAATTATTTAATTTATTCGTTTGCTTTGAAAACACATTGAACATTTTTACCATCCCAAAAGTGTCCAATGAAACATGCAAGAAAACTGTCAAGCTAGGAATATAAAACATGCTGCAAGAGAAAATCATGACAAAGATTACAATTCTGAGACAATGTATGGAGCTCTCATGTAAATATTTAGTTAGATATAGGGAAATAAATGTAGCAGCATAGTGTTCTTGTTGGAGTCTGCAGATCACCATTTTCCTACAGTGAGGAAAAATCCTCTATTCACACACTCCACAAACTATAAAAGGTGCTACAGCATTCTTTGTTGATTTTGTTACAACAGGCATAGTAAAGCTGTGTATATACAGTACTACATGTTTAAAGCACATTCTTTTCCTTAAAGAATTATGGGGGTTGCAGTTTACTCCTCAGAAAGCTATAACCCCCAGGAACCCTTAACAATCTACAATGCCCAGAATTCTTTGAAGGAAAGAATGTTATTCAAATGTGCTTTAAAGGCATAGTATGTACCCAGCTACCCCTTTGGATGCTATTTCTGGGATTGTAGCAATCGGGTGACCAAATGCAATTAAATCGTTTATTCCCTCTAACTTCCCCCAACCCTCAATGCTTTTCTTGACTGCCACTACAACATATAAAGACCTCAATTTGCAGCAACCTTTAATGAATTCAGGCCTAGTGTGGCCATATGTCCTGCTTTCCAGAGGGCAGACTTTCATTTGAAGAGCTGTCAGAGAGAGGACAAGCCTCTGTTTCAAAATATCCTCCATCTGAAGGGTCTTCCAACCCAAGTCTGGTTTAAAGACAAATAACAGTAAGAAGAGAGAGCAGGGGCCTTGAAGTCAGCACCTGGACAGTGGACTGAACAGGCACCCAGGTCACCCTGTCATGTTCTTCTGCACTATGCTGAGATGTACCTATACATACAAATCAACATTTGCTAGTTTTATGCAGATCTGTGTAATCTTCTGTCCTTTTTGTTGATAATGTATTTCGTCCTTTGGTGCAATGTGTGAACTGCAGAGCAATTGCCATCACCAACACACAGGGAAACAACAAGGGGGGGGGGGGAATCTACAAAAACTTTCCAAGTCCAACATGGAAACATTTCAAGCATTAGGAATGGAAGGATCTCTCCATTTCCCATTTTCCCCAAACTTCAATTTAGTCCTCCACTTTTCTGCAGAAATTTGTGGTTTTAAAAAAATCCTCAAGAAAATTCTTCAGCATTTTTGTTCCGCTTTCTCCTAATAAACATGTAAACCTTGACTAATGCACACATTTTTGCAAGACTTTTCTCTTAATATAATGCATTTTTTGTATGTTACTTTCGCTAAGAAATGCATTTTTATGCCCATTTTCCCCTAGTATGTGCACTCTTGGAAACATTGGTTTCCAACTACAGAACAAAATTCAGCTAAGTGTGAATTTTGCAGGATGGCAGTTTTTCAGTTTTCATATTGTTTTGGAAAGTGCAAATTCATTAGGTTCCTTTTTAAATGCAAGCACAATAGAATTTCACCCCCATCCCTACAACTATTGCTTTTTTTCGGGGGGGGGTACGCATATCCCTAAACATTTTGTGAATCTAAGAGGAGGGAGAGAGAGAGAGAGATTGAGGGGCAGTATTTCAATATGAGTAGGAAAATGAGAGTACCCCTAAACATTTTGGGGGGGGGCGAGGGAAGCACTGCCTACAACTATATGCATTCTTCCTCAAAGAAATTGTGGTTTTGGTTGTTAAAATGCCATCACACAAATGTGGACACATTAGACAGAAGGGTGTGGCAGTGTTATGTCCAGCACAGTTGGGAACATGCATCCATCCATGCTATGTTCCCTAATGGGCTACCAATGCCAGCCACAGACACATTCACAGGCTGGCCCTGTTCAGCCATTCCACATTCAGTACCAAGGCTTTTGGGCAAAGAAAGCTCATGACCGCAGCCAACCCGAGACATTCATGATGGGGCAACTGGTGCTCCTCAACTGCATATCCCCTGCTTCTTAAGGATCTTCCCACTATCTTATCCTGCCCTGCTCACCCTCTCTTGACCCAGCGGCTGGCACTACAGCAACTGTATGAAATAAACAAAATAGTTTTTGATATCTGACACTTGATTCTATTAGACATTTTTGTGTGTAAAGGTAGATGGTATTTGACTATTGACAGATTATTATGAGGCTTCACATTTGATTTCTACCAAAATCAAGACAAAGGCATGCTGACAACTCTGAAACATTTGAATTTCTAGTGTTAAGGCAATTCTTCAGTAACAATCTGAATTTGAAACCCAACTCAAAAATATTATTTTTTATACCATATAATTTACAAATTGCAAAATGTTGACAAGGAAAACAGGAAACAAGCAAAACTGTTAGCTCAAGCCAGCATTCAATTCATTGGTATGCTTGGTTGTTAGTTTCACTGTGAAACCAGGCACACAGCACGGCTTGATCATTGCATAACCTCACCTTTTATGTTAATTCTTTCTTTCCTGTTGTGGATCCTGAAACACAGCTGTTTTGCGCAAGTAGCTGAAATAATTTGCCATGCCTAACCTGTAGTGGGATATAGCATTCCAAGTAGAAAATCCATCAGATACGACACTTACGTACTGTCACTATTTTGTGGGTGGGATTCAGTTGCATACCGGGTAAATTCAAGCGGCGCAATTAAAGTGTATTTGGTGCTCTTGCACAACAAGCTTACTTTTTAAAAAATGGACCTTTGTAGCAGGAAAAGTTATTGGAAAGTGTGGTTATAATTATTGATTAATGTGATATCATATAATAACCTCCACAACAAAGCTGAATGAATGTTCAAGGAACAAATGTCATATGACCTCCTCACAAACTTTGTGCGAACAAGTCAATAAAAAGGTCACCTGAAAGTGACGCTTACTGAGTTCTGTAGTCCCTAGAATAGAGGAACTCCTGACTTCCTCAGCAGATCCTGTAATGCAACACTTGTTGACACCATATGTTCCTTTTTAAAAAATGACTTTTTCTCAATCACCACAATGGAGAAGAAGTTAGTGGTTCACTTAGGACAGGGGTAGGAAATCTGTGCTCTTCAGAAGTTCTTGGACACCAACTCACCCAAAAAATGCTTTTGATAAAAGGCTTCATCAAACACTTCTGAGTAAGCTTAGCAGTTAAGAAAAAAGAGGTCTTCTTGTGGACTGGTAACTGGTTAAGAAACAGGAAGGAGAGAGTAGGAATAAATGGACAATAGAGGGATAAATAGAGTGGAGTCCTCCAAGGGTCAGTATTTGGATCTATGCTTCTTAACTTGTTCGTAAATAATCTGGAGTTAGAGGTGAGCAGCGAGGAAGCCAAGATTGCTAATGTCAAATTGTTCAGCATGGTTAAAACAAAAAGAGATTGTGAAGAGCTCCAAAAGGATCTCCCCAGAGTACATAAGTGTAAAATGATGCACACTGTGACAAAAAAAAATCTTAATTTCATACACATACTCATGGGGTCTGAACTGGAGTTGACTGGTGAGGAAGGAGACCTTGGCATCATAGTGGGTAGCTTGATGAAGATGTTTACCTAGTGTGTGGCAGCTATGAAAAAGGTCAATACCATGTTAATTAATTTAGAGAAAAGCCATGTAAGTGGTGACATGATATAGGTGTATAAAATTATGCATGTAGAGAAAGTGGATAGAGCTTTTCTCCCTCTCTCAGAACATTAGAACTTGGGGTCATTCAACGAAGGTGAATGTTGGAAGATTTAGGACAGACAAAAAAACCACAGGGACCTCTTCACACAGTACATAATTAAACTATAGAATTTGCTCCAACAAGAAGCAGTGATGGCCACCAATGTGAATGGCTTTAAAAGAGGGTAAGATAAATTCATAGAGGGTACAAGCCAGACGGATTACATTCCGCCTCTACTGTTGGAGGCAACATGTCTCTGAATACCAGTTGCTGGGAATCACAAGTGGAGTGTTGTTGCACTTGGATCCTGCTTATGGACATCTGACTGGCCACTGTGAGAACAGGATACTGGATTAGAAGGACCTTTGCCCTGACCCAGCAGATTCTTCTGCTCCCATACACTCCAGCCAGCATGATCAGTGTGGTGTAGTGGTTAAGAGTGGTAGACTCGTAATCTGGTGAAGCGGGTTCGTGTCTCCGCTCCTCCACATGCAGCTGCTGGGTGACCTTGGGCTAGTCACACTTCTCTGAAGTCTCTCAGCCTCTCTCACATCACAGAGTGTTTGTTGTGGGGGAGGAAGGGAAAGGAAAATGTTAGCCGCTTTGAAACTCCTTCAGGTAGTGATAAAGTGGGAAATCAAATCCAAACTCCTCCTCTTCTTCTTCTTCTTCTTCAATGGTGATAGGAGCTGTAAAAAGGTAAAGGGACCCCTGACCATTAGGTCCAGTTGTGGCTGACTCTGGGGTTGTGGCGCTCATCTTGCTTTATTGGCCGAGGGAGCCGGCGTACAGCTTCCGGGTCATGTGGCCAGCATGACTAAGCCACTTCTGGCGAACCAGAGCAGCGCACGGAAACGCCGTTTACCTTCCCGCCAGAGCGGTGCCTATTGATCTACTTGCACTTTGACGTGCTTTCGAACTGCTAGGTTGGCAGGAGCAGGGACCGAGCAACGGGAGCTCACTCCGTCGCGGGGATTCGAACTGCCGACCTTCTGATCGGCAAGTCCTAGGCTCTGTGGTTTAACCCACAGCACCACCCACGTCCCTTATAGGAGCTGTAGTCCAGTATTATTTGGAGGGTCACAGGTTCTACTCCTGTGACACAGGAAAGCCTAACAAGACTTGAGAACCAGTTTTCTAACCATGGTTTTGTTAAACCTAGACCAGGGAAGCAGAGAGTATTCCTGGTTGGGAGATCCTTGTAATTTCTCACTAATTAAGGAATCGTCAGTTGTCCATTTATATCCATGGTTGCAAACCTTTCTAGGCTTCTGGACACATCTAGATTCTTGAGCAAATGCTGGGGGAACCTTCTCCTCTAGTCACTTCTCTCCCCTTCACCCTAGATCGGCCCCCTCAAAGAGACAAAATACATGCACACAGTTCAGTTTTGCAAGGGAACAATCAGGTAACTGGGACAAACAGCTGGAAGTCCTCGGTAAACAGGTTATATAACTGTTTGTTCTCAACTTATAAGTGTAATCAAAAGCAAACTGGTACAGCAAATATAGAATCCTGACTTCTATATGTTATCATTCAATTAAAGAGACTTAAACACTGTAATCTAATTCCACCAGGATCCCAATAGCACTGGTAAAATAAAAAATAGTGATAACCAAGTTTGTTTTTTTAATTGTGCCTTTGTTCTAGTAGTGGAATTTGTTGCATGCCAATAACTTTAGATGAATGTCCCAATCACCTGATGCTTTGGTCACAAGGCACTGAACAGGTAGAAGGGCAAGTGTATGGTATAAAAGGAAGAGAGAAACAATGTTAGATCAGTACAGAGACCAAGATGGCCAAGTTGATGCTTCTTACCGGTAAGTACAAATCTGAAATTCATAAAAAGGTGTAACTTTTCTCTGCTGGTGGAAGAAGCTCATTCTGTAATTCTCATTCTTTACTTTTCCATGCATATTCTATTATTTAAACGAGAACAGCTTTTAATTAACTGAATGTATTTCAAAATAACTGAGCAAGTTTATTTTATTCTTGCTATTTTATAGCAAAGATTTCATTCACTACCATATTTCCTTACAAAACCAGAAGTGTTGCTTCCTTCCATTCCATAGTGTGGAGAGAAAGCTTTCTTTGTTCGGGATATTAGGAAATCAGGAATTCCCTCCATTGGAGAATGACCATAGTTCAGTGGAAAAGCACATGCTTTGCATGCAAAGAGTCCCTGGTTCAGTCCCTAGGGTCTCCAGATAAGGTTGGGGAAAATTCCTGGAGACCCAAGTATGTTCCCTGTAATACTGACAACTGAAAATCTTGCAGATTTTTATTCAGTTATATCAACCCCTTCTTTTCCCACTATTAATTTCAGTTTTTGAAAATTCCTGCATAATACTTAGCAATGAAGTCCGTGGATACCTTTGAGGTACAAATTATGGAAGAAAATTAATTATTCCTCTCCAAGTAGCATGCACAGTGTAAATTATACCTCCATTACAATTCATTTGAAAATTCAAGCAGTTAAAGTGCTTCTATTTAAAATCGTGTTTGAATAACTATATAATATAGTGGTCAATATAAGGCCTACAACAAAGTCTTTCATCAAAACAGAAATTGTTTGCCACTCTTCTCAATGTTAAATAGTGATACACTATGATTTCTAAACAACTCATAAAAGTTTATACATATTTAACTTACAAATTATTCCCTTTTTCTTTATAGGTCTGGTGCTCCTGCTGAATGCACAAATAGGTATGGAAAGCAGCTCTTTAAATTAATGTCTAAGTGTCACCTAGTCGCTTCCTGTGTTGGAGTGACAGCCTGGGTGATGGGCCATTAAGGAAAACAAAGGAAAGGGGCTCTATGTGAGGCAGCAAATGGGTGGGCACCTTCCCTCAACTCATAGATAGTTAGAAGGACAAAGCCTGAGTTTAGAGTTGAGTTGCAGTGATGTGACCTAGAGGTAAAGCACCTCTTGAGAGCAATGTTTGATTTCCATTTGAATCCAAGGCTGTAATTTTGGGAGAAACAAGAGCTTCTGTGGGTGTTAATGCTGTGAACCCCTCCATCATAGGTGCAGGTTGCATATATGTGTAAATAAACCCAATATTATAAAAACACCACAGTCTCCACAGTGGCAGGCTGTGGTCTTTTCAGTGGAGCCCATAGCCTTTTGTGGTATTTTGCATTTCTCTAAACGTTGCAACACAGTTCCCAGCTTTCAAAACCATTAAAGGGGATTTTGAAATGCATATTTTGAAAGAAAATATGTTTAGAAAATTAGTGCATTTACATTACACTAAGCTGCATGTGTCTATCTCTAAGAATATTGCAGCAATCCCTCCTAAATATCACAGCAATGAATGCTCTTCTGCACCTACTATAATGACATGCCAAATCTGCAATATATACTAAGACCTGGCAGATATACATGTTTTATTATTGCTGAAGAAAATACACACTTGTCTTTCTTCTCCTCACCCTTCAGTCTTGCTCAATTCCATTTAAACTTTTATTATAACCTGTCCTATTTGTCTTGATAGGTTCTGCCTATGTGCTATCATGCTACTTCACCAACTGGGGCCAATACAGACCAGGCCTTGGGAAATACAAGCCCGACAACATTGACCCTTGTCTGTGTACTCACCTGATCTATGCCTTTGCTGGGATGCGCAACAATGAGATTGCAACCATTGAATGGAATGACGTCACTCTTTATAAATCTTTCAATGGCTTGAAAAACCAGTGAGTATCCATGAATAATGGTCACCCGCCCTTCCCACATTCTGCTTCTGCCTTGTTTATATGAGGCTCAACTGAAACAGAAGGCACTATCATATGCCTTCCTGCACAGAGGGATCCAATGGCCAGTGTTGTAACCTAGCTGAACCTAGCGCTACATAGAACAAAGAAGCAAGAAAGTTTGAGTACATGTGGAGCTACGATACTACAAGGTTGTCAGCTGATGCTGGGATGCAAACCAATAATAAAAAGTGACTCATTCTAGACTACTTGACAGATCGTCTGACATAAGAAAATGGGGTTCAAGATTATAAAAACAAACACAAAATAGATAGCAAGATGGCACCAACTCGGGACTCCTTGTTCCAGAAATAGGGTAGATTTAATCTCTGCAATCTCTTCCATGACAGGAATGGGGACCTGAAGACTCTTCTGGCAATTGGAGGCTGGAACTTTGGAACAGCACCGTAAGTTGAAGCAACGCTTGCATACTTCATCCTAGTAATAGAGAAAAGAATGCACACAATAAGTAGGTAATTATCTTCTACCCTCTTATGGCCACATTACAGATTCACTGCAATGGTTGCCACTCCTGAGACCCGCCAGACCTTCATCAACTCTGTCATCACTTTCTTGCGCCAGTACGAGTTTGATGGGCTGGACTTTGACTGGGAGTACCCTGGCTCTAGAGGCAGCACCCCTCAGGATAAGTCCCTCTTTACTTTATTGGTTAAGGTAAAACCACTGATTATGTTGTTCTTATTCCACCACCACCACCCAGAAAGGGAGAAGCCAGATTGGATAGTTTAGCATCAATTTATCTCTGCCTTTATTCTCCTAACCTAGGGTGGCTAAAACCAAATACTGTGGACCACAACACCCACTGCTCCTGACCGTTGACCATTGCTGGCTAAGTTGATGGGAGTTGTAGTCCACAATAAAGCGCACCATATTGCCTACTGCTGCCCTAAAGTCAAGGAAGGAAGTCACTCTCACCAGCAGAGATGAGTGGTCTCGTTGCCATAGCAGCATAACAATAATGCTACATAGGGCTACAACATTCATGCTGCTATCCTACACACAACCACTTGGGTGTAAGCCCTACAGAAGATGGTGGAGCCTGTTTCTAAGTTAGCATGTGTACGACTGTCCCATTACTCAGTTAATAGGTTTTATCAATCTTTTAAAACCTTGCTATCAATTAAAAATTGCCTCAGATTGATGGGGTCTTTATTTTTAACATCATTATCTACAAAAACCAAAACTGGTGAGCATCATTTTCGAAGAGACAGGCTTTCATCTACAGTGGTGCCTCGCAAGAAGAAAAGAATCCGTTTTGTGATTCTCTTCGTCTAGCGGTTTTTTCGTCTTACGAAGCAAGCCCACTGACGGATTAGCGGATTAGCGCTATTAGCGCTATTAGCGGCTTTTAGCGGCTTATCGGATCAGCTGATAAGCGGCTTAGCGGCTTAGAAAAAGGGGGGGAGGAAAAAACCTGCAGGAACTCGCAACACATTTTTGTCTTGCGAAGCAAGCCCATAGGAGATTTGTTTTGCGAAGCACCTCCAAAACGGAAAACTCTTTCGTCTAGTGAGTTTTCCGTCTTGCGAGGCATTCGTCTTGCGGGGCACCACTGTATCTCACACAGAAGTGGGCGCCTCTTCTAAAATGGTGCTTCCTGTGACAACACCTAAAACAGGAGTGGGGCAACTTGTGGTCCTCCAGTTGTTGTTTCACTACAGCTCCAATCAGCATAAGCTAGCATGGCCAGTGGTCAGGGATGGTGGTAGACCAACAACATCTGCAGGGCCACAGGTTCCTCACCTCTTACTTTTTTCAAGAAATTTTTATTCATAGGCATTTTTTATAGTCTGAAATTGTCACTTTAATGATTTTGTTGACTAAAAATCATAGGATTGACTCCAAACCCGAACAGTAACAAGAGTGCGGGGCTCTGTCAGAAAATTCACATTTACCTTACTGTTTGCTTTGTAGGAAATGTTGGAAGCCTTTGAGAAGGAAGCCAAACAAGTGAACAGACCCAGACTCATGGTCACTGCTGCTGTTGCTGCTGGTCTTTCCAATATTGAGTCAGGCTACCAGATTCCTGAGCTTGGCCAGTAAGTACAGTATTTTAGGTACTTTGTATCTCTCTCTCTCTCTCTCTCTCTCTCTCTCTCTCTCTCTCTCTCAATTTAACTTCTGTCTTTTGTATATGCATAGGTGAAGATACCCCTACAATTAATGTTATTTTGAATCATCTGATGTGTGTCATATTGTTTATCAGTTGCACACTGTGCATTAAAGTGAAACCAAGCCAGTATGCCTCATTGGTAAAATCACTATGCCAGCGTCACTGTCATAGAGGCAGCTGCAGTATTAGCATACTGGCTGGTTTTAGGAGAACAGTGTACCTTACAGCCAGTCCTAGTACACAGAGTTACTTCAGGAGACAAGGCAGCCACAGATACTATTTCCTCTGTTGATTACTTTAATAAAGCACCAAAACATTGATAGTGCTATAGATATTCATCCTGAAGGACAAATCTAAGAAGGTTGGCTAAAAAACCCCAATGATCAAATATTCCAAAGTCAAAGTCACAATAATGATCTGTTTTGAAGAGCAAACTGGGCCTGTGATGGGCTTACACTATGGAACTGCATTTATGGGTCTAATTATACATCAAATGCTATCATATATAGTCAGAAAAAAGAATGGTGGGGCTACTGCATAGCAGAAAATGGGCTATGGTCTAGAGAGGTGATGTTTATGGAAGATGAGACTGCAAAAGCCTTAGAAGCATAGAGTTTATTCAACATATTACTAATAGTTTCAAAGAAGAAGAAGAAGAACTGGACACAGATACATTTAATCTCCTCACAGGTATCTGGACTATTTCCATGTGATGACCTATGACTTCCATGGCTCCTGGGAGAGATACACTGGAGAGAACAGCCCTCTGTACAGAGGTCCTGCAGACACTGGTGGAAACATCTACTTCAATGTTGTAAGTATAAGTTGAAAGTAGGGCTGGGGGGGACATTTAAAGGTCAATCTGCCTAATTTGCACTTTTTGAAACAACATGTAAACTGAAACATAGCCATCCCTTGAAATTCACACTTTTCCAAATATTGCAATGCAATTCTTCAGAAAAATAATGTGTCAAAAGTACATATACTAGAATAAGATGTGCATTAAAAAATAATACGCTAGTGAACATAACATACAAAAAGGCATTGTATTAGGGGAAATTGCTTTGCAAAAAAAATGTGTATAAGGCAAAAGTGCTTGCTTTAATGAAAATCATACGCTGATACGGAAATGTGGAGAACCAAATTTAAGGGTGAAAAAATAAGAAACTGAGAGAGAAAACCTGCAACTGGCAGATTCACTCATCCCAAGCTGGAAGCCTATTTTTACAGGGTGCTTCAAAGCCTGCCAGGAACTAAACCTAAAAAAATTGCAGAAATTAACATTCCACTTTGCAAGCAGAGAGTAACACATGATTTGCCTTTGTAGGACTATGCCATGAACTACTGGAAGAAGAATGGGGCCCCAGCTGAGAAACTCATTGTTGGATTCCCAACTTATGGACACACCTTCATCCTCAGCGATCCATCCAACACAGCTGTTGGTGCTCCCACAACTGGCGCTGGGCCTGCTGGACCATACACAAGACAAGCTGGCTTCTGGGCTTACTATGAGGTTTGTTCACTTTTCCCACTACAATCCATTAAAACATTTATTTGCATCACACTATACAGATGAAGAATATAATTCTAAAGATAGGCCAATCAAATAAGAAATCCTACAAAGATGCTACAGCTAAATTTTGGCCTAATAGCTTGGAAAATATGCTGTTTGCACAAAACCAGTGATGCAAAAAATGTTTCTAAAGCTTAGTAGCCAGTGAGATTTTTCTCAGTGCCAGACAAAAAGCGAGAAAAAAATTCCTCCATAGGGATCAAGGGACCATTTTTTGTATGGATATCACTAGCTAGGGCACCTGGGTTTTAGCATTTCTGCTCAAAATTATACTGAGATGAAGTAATGTGGCTAATGCACACTGGTTTTGGGGGTAGGCAGGAATTTCAGGTAACTGAGGACAAGATAATAACTTTTTTCACTGTGCAGAAAGCAAGATATTCTCAACTCTTGATACACATTGTGCCTCCTTTTTAAGCCATGGAGGAAATACTTTATGAAGCCTATGCAGATTTGTGCATTGATACTTTCAGTTCACTTCTCTGCACTATGCGCATAGCATTATGAGACAGCAACCAAGACAGTCCTGCAATGATTTGCAACGTGCCTTTTTTGTTTCCTCTGTTAGATCTGCACCTTCCTGAAGAATGGAGCCACTCAAGCTTGGGATGCTCCTCAAGATGTGCCTTATGCCTACAAGGGAAATGAGTGGCTGGGGTATGACAACATTAAGAGCTTCCAGATCAAGGTATGGTACCAATCTCACAAAAGCATACATTCATTCTGGTGCATTAGAATGTCTTGGTAGGGTCATCAAGAGTTTCAAAATCAAGGTATGAGGACTATGGCTGGTGTAATGCCACTAAGTACAGCTTTTCTATATAGTAGATTGACTTGGGCATCTTTCTTGGCATCTGACAGGCTGAGTGGTTGAAGAAGAACAACTTTGCAGGTGCTATGGTTTGGTCTCTTGACTTGGATGACTTCACTGGTACTTTCTGCAACCAAGGCAAATACCCCTTGATCACCACCCTGAAGAACGCTCTCGGACTGCAGAGTGCTAGTAAGTAGCAGCAGCAGCAGGAAAAGCTCTCAAAACGATTGTGAAAGCCAAAGTTCCAGCAAAAGTTCATAATGCTGAAAAACAAATCACTGTTACTTATTTTAGAACTAACCTCCAAACTGAGGTACCAAGGTCAGTTAAGTCACTTTTAGGCCTGTTTAGAACATGCTCGATACGTTTTGATATCAATGGTAGCACTTAAAAAAAAAAAATAGAGAATGAGAACAGTTGGATTTGGAAGGTTTCGAAGGGCAAAAAAATACAATGCATTATTAAAGGATGGGGGGAAAACAACCAAGAAGAATTCACCACACCTATAGAATCAGGGACCGATAAGACTCAGGGAGAAAGGGCTGCTGCAGTCCAGAGTGAAAGAGAAGGTATATTTTGGAGATCATATCACTGGCACTGAATGCAGAACCTATGTATTCATAAATTAAGAACGTTGGAAGCTGCCTTATGCTAGGACAGACTATCAGCCCATCTAGCTCAGTGTCATCTAGACCACAGATCTCAAGGGTCTTTCCCATCACCAGGTTCTGGACCCTTTAAACTAAAAATGCCAAAGGTTGAAGCAGGGACCTCCTGCATAAAAAGCATGTACTCTGCCACTGAGCTGTAGTTCCTGACCTACTCCACAGATAGCCAAGTAGTTTAGATTTACAGCCACAGGGACCCTCAAGTTCTGGAAGGATTTGAGCTGGACTGTACAACTCAAGACCCACCATCTGTGTATGACAGCCAAGCAGAGGTTGAATTAACCTTCAGTTCTTGCTACCTGTTTGGAAATAGAAAAAGACAAGTTCTCAAAAAACTGCCAGGCCACAGTTTATAGCTGGTGACCTGCATTCAGCTCAACGGATCACAAGTTGTACAGATCTAGAGTAGAATGAGAAATCAGAGGTCTTTTAAATAAGATTTTTTTAAAGCCTCTTGTTTGTGCTCATGATTGATTGGTGCCCTCTAGATGTTTAGGATTACAATTCCCATCATCCCTGACCATTAGCCAGGCTGGCTGCGGCTGATGGGAGTTGCAGATCAGGAGATCACCTTCTCTAGTCACACTGATGTGGATCACACACTAGGGAGAAAGTACAAGGCAGGTTTTCTTTATGGAAAAAGCCAAACACATGTCATGTAGGCAGAATCCCTTAAATCAAGTTCAGAATGATGTAGAATTCACATTTTGAGCCAGTAGTGGTTATTTGAGAGACAAATCAGCTGAGATGGCTTACCTTCTGCTTCTCTTCCAGGTTGCAAAGCCCCTTCCAAGCCCATTGAGCCAATCCCACCAGCCCCCAGCGGTGGTGGAGGAAGCTCTGGTGGCAGCCCAAGCAGTGGTTCTGGTGGCAGCCCAAGCAGTGGCTCTGGTGGCAGCCCCAGCACTGGAGGCAGTGGATTCTGTGCTAGCAGAGCCGGAGGCCTGTACCCAGACCCAACAGACAAGAACAGCTTTTACCACTGTGTGAACGGCAGGACTTACCTGCAGCATTGCCAGACGGGTCTTGTCTTTGATGCCAGCTGCTCCTGCTGCAACTGGGCATGAAGTGATCAGGTTTTTTAACTCCATAGCCTTCCCAATCCGACATTCCATGTAGCTGTAAAAGTGAAATAAAATTCAGCAAAACCTATGGTTCTTTCCTCTGTGTCAATTTACTTGCATGACATGCAGGCTTTGCTATTCTTTTCACCTGCATCTCCTGCTAGGGCTTGCCGATCAGAAGGTCAGTGGTTCGAATCCCCACGATGGGGTGAGCTCCCATTGCTCGGTCCCTGCTCCTGCCAACCTAGCAGTTTGAAAGCACATCAAGTGCAAGTAGATAAATAGGTACCGCTCTGGCGGGAAGGTAAACAGCGTTTCCGTGCACTGCTCTGGTTTGCCAGAAGCGGCTTAGTCATGCTGGCCACATGACCCGGAAGCTGTACGCCGGCTCCCTCGGCCACTAAAGCAAGATGAGCGCTGCAACCCCAGAGTCGTCCGCGACTGGACCTAACAGTCAGGGGTCCCTTTACCTTTAAAGTTGCATAGGAAATATAGCTCATAATCCAAGGGGAGCTTCCTGTGATACTGGCTTCCTGGTTGACTGCTGAACCAGTACCCATAAAACTATGTTATCCGGCCTTTGCTTTTGGTTACTTGCAAGATTGCCCCATGTGGGTGGTGGCACCCATGTGGCCTCCATGACACTCACAGCCTGCCATCTAGGCCAGTATCATGTGGCCTGCAGAAGCTGCATGTACCTGACCCACAACAGAGGGGGATCCAAAAACAGGTGACCCCACAATGCAAAACAACAACAAACCTTCAAAGAAATTTACCTTTCACATAAACTATCATTATCTGCATTTTATACAAAAAGTATCGAAGCAACTTAAGAAGCACAAAAAGATAAAATCAACCAACAGTAAAAAAAATAATCTAACGAACAGTCCAGAATACAAAATCTCTAAAATGTTTGTCCAACAACACAATAAGACCAGTCCTACCCCATCCCACCAAAAGGTCAGAACCTAATTTAGCTGCCAAAGGGCTGGGTAAATCAAAAATGTCATAGCCACCCCAAAACTGACAATGAGATACCAGGCACCACTGAAAACAGGGGGAGGGGGCACTCATGCAATCCGTCATAAAGCAATGTTAAACTATAGCATAAATCAGTGGTTCCCAAACTTTTTTCTCATTGACCACTTGGAAATTAATACAAAGTTCCTAATATACTGGTAGGTGAATCAATATGAATTAATCTTCACGACCACATTATATTTTATAGCATCTAGATCTAACATTACACTTGGTAGCCATCTCAGAGGTGTTGCTACCAGAGAAAATAATGAATGCAAAAGTAGAAAATGTGGTGTCAAAGTTAGAAAAGATAGCCCAGCCTTTCACTACAAGGCAAGCCTGTCTATCCAAAAGCCCCTACTGACTGACCATGAAATCCTAAAGCACAGAGCAGATCCCTCTTAGAAAGATATGCTTGATCCCAGACAATTTATTTTATTGGACAAAGCTTTGTAGATATGCAAACTTTTGAGTTATGTAGATTCCCCACCTCAAATTTAACTGTGTTACACAAACTGGCATACTCAGTTGGCCCAAGATAGTTAAAATTGTAGGAGACGGAAACAACATTGACTTTAGACCTCCAAGCCAGACTGAAGACTTGGATGATGCCTTCCTAGAGCAGATTGCCAAACATTCAAAAAGGAGAGATACAGTAGTTATAGGAAACTTCAACTACCCAATATCTGTTGGAACTCAACTCTATCACGAATGTAAGGTCCAACAAATTCCTCCATTACCTCTCTGACAATTTCATTTCACATAAGATGGAAGAAGCAACAAGAGGATCATCTGTCTTGGATCTGGTCCTCACCAACAGGGAGGGACTGATTCACAAAGTGGAAGTACTGTGAACCTTGGAAGGAGGTAAACATATCCAGGGACGTAGGAAGGGGAGGTGGGGCGGTGGTCTGACCCAGGTGCCATCGTGGAGGGGTTGACAAATTATCAAGGAGCAATTACTGTCCTACTAGGGTGGTTCATAAAAAACTTTTTTTTAAAAAAAAGGTCTTATCTTACTACACCAGGGATTATATGGCTATATATGAAATTTCATGCATATCAGTTAATATCTTGACCCTCCTCCACAAAAATAGCTGTTTACTTGGCCATTTCCCTATGTTGTGAAGGCTGAATTTTCAGTTCAGTGGAGCAAGGTCAAGATATTAACTGATATGCATGAAATTTCAGATATAGCTATATAATCCCTAGTTTAGCAACCTTTGGAGCAGGCATTTTTAAAAAAATGTTTTTTATGCACCGCCCTACTGCCCCACCCTCCGCTGGGCTTCCCGCCCCCACCTCCAGTCTCCGTTGTTGTGTCTTTATCCATTGTGTGTCCTGGCTGAGGGGAAAAACAGAAGAAGGATGGCCATCGGTCAGGGATGGTCTAGTTGAGATTCCTGCATTGCCCCACGGGTTTGGCTAGATGACCCTCAGGGGTCCCTTCCAACTCTACAATTCTCTGGGGCAGGCTTGTGCAGAGTTTTAGGTACAAGTTGGATGCAAGGGTGCATAGGATTGCAGCCCATCTTATGCACCATCGGCTCGGGAATAAGTCCCACTGATCATGATGAGATTAGATTGCTGCTGTGCAGTCCTGTTTTTTAAATGTTTTTCTTTTCAGATAATACAAAGCATGGTGGAACCACAATAAATAAAACCTCCCCTTCAGTAGTTTCAAGCACTACTACAGGTTCCACATAATATCTGTACTGCATTGTTTACTGTGACAGCACCTGCACGTTGGAACTGCCTACCTATTGCAACAAAGCACATGCCTTTGCTAGACTCTTTTCAGGCACCTGCTAAAAGCATTCTACTTTAGGAAAGCATACCTAGATGCTTAGGAAGCTGAAGTAATTTTAATCTTAATATTTTAGCTTTTGTATGTTTTATAGTAGGAGTGTTAATTTTTCTTGATTTTACTGCTGTGGTGTTTTTTTGTTTTTTGTTTTGGTAAACCACTTTGCAGGGGGTTTTTTAAGAAAAAATATCAAATAAATAAACAAACAATAAATATAAATAAAATAACACAAGCCATAACACAATCAATCCTGTTGATTTAAGTTTCTGTTCATAGTTGCCTACTTGTTATCAGAGGCCCAGAATCCACATTCCTTTGTAAGAAAATATGAAATAATGTAAAACCATTTTTGCAGGCAAAATAAAAATAAAAAATCAATGGGGGGTGAGAAGAAAGTTTCCGCACCGGGTACCACCTGACCTTCCTATGCCTCTGATCATATCCTCTTGAGTTTCATGACACAGAGGCAAGAGAAATCTGAGTGTTGCGTGCCCAGGCACCACACCACCACCCACCCAGTCTTATAGACTACAGTAACCAGGCAAAAAACAATACTTTGGGTCAAATAAGACCACAACTTTTATTGATTACAGGTGTAAGAGGTTTGGCATAGGCATTGTTGACTTCAGGCCTGTCTACCAGAAGTAATTCATTTTAGGGTGAACCTGGAAGCAAGAGAGAGGGAGATGGTTTGAACAACACAGGAAGCCAAACTATGGTTTACCAGAACCATACAGAGCCCCACATTGGGCAAAAGATTCCTGCATTGCAGGGGGTTAGACTAAATGATCCTTGTGGTCCCTTCCAACTCTATAATTCTATATGTGGGCTCTCACAGAGGAGCTCACGTTCACTTTGCTATACCAGATTCTATTTTACACCTGTGCTGAGCTAAGTCAAAATTTAGCTTACTGTGTCATTGGGAATCTAGGTGTCAGGCGTGGGGGATTATCTCCTCCCCCAGTAGCATCAAGGATCAGGGAAGAAACCAGAAAGTTCATATCTGTCATGCATGAGCCAGTCTCCAAGGGAAGTTTGCAGCCAGCTCCCAGTGAAGGAAGGAGCCAGGAAGAGAGAGGGTTAACTGCAAGACACGAGGATTATAGCTGAGAACCAACTCCCCCACCCTTTGGAATGCCAACTGATAGCAGAGTTGCGGAGTCAGCAGGCAGTTTGCCAGTGTGCCAGTGAAGGGCAAACTGCAGGGACTAGAAACGAAAGCAGCTCAGAGAGCAGGAAAGACTATGGAAGTACACTCTCAGAGAATGAGGAAGGGGTGGGAGCTGACCCCCCCTAGCCCAAGATCTAGGCGTATGGGGGGGTCTTCAAGATAGAATACGTCAGAAGAGGAAGTTTGGCTGTTTCTGATCTTGCCGGAAACACCCTCCTTAGAAGGGACATCTTTGATTTATGAACGGACGGCTGCGATTGCCGCTCTGGTGAACTCTGTTTTTTGCAGTAAATCTTCGTTTTAATTAACTGCGCTCGTTTGTTATCAAGACTCCTGGCAACATTTATGTTTTTTTTCAGTCATCGTGGTGCAAGACAAAGAATCCAGTCCTTAACTCTATAGTGACATTGCTCACTCTGAGCTCCTCCCCTTCTTTCCCCAGCAACAGTCCTTGGCTATGGGCTTCAGGAGGCAAATGGCGTTGAACCCTTTGCTCTTCAGTTCTAATTGAGCGGCGGGTATGCGGGGATGGTTGCTCTTCTATGCTTTCCAATGACGTCTCTGCTGGCAGGTCTCCCCCTCCCCCTCCTTCTCCTAACACCTCATAACCTGGTAGCTCTGAGTTCTGCTGTAATTTAATTCTGTCTCCCTCTTCTCTTGAAACTACTGGAGGGGGGCGATCCCCCCCACTCCCACTCCTCCTCATCTGAGGGAAGCAGAGGAGAAGGAGGGGGCCAGCCCTCCTCTTCAGTCCAGTCCCTGACATTAGGTTTCTTCCTAACCATGAGCTGTTGCCAAGGTTTGTTCTTGACTGCAGCTCACAGTCAGCGATGAGAGAGATTAATCACAAGCCCAGTTGCAGAAAACAGCTCTTAACATCCTTAGCCATTGGCCATGCACCCGGTGGGAGTTGTCGTCTGAAACATCTAAAGGGCACCAGGTTGGGGAAATAAATAAATAAAAATTTAAAATTATCCAGTAGCACCTTAGGGACCAACTAAGTTTGTTCTGGGTATAAGCTTTCGTGTACATGCACACTTCTTCGGACACGCTGAAACGGAAGTCACCAGACCCTTATATACAGTGGGAGGGTGGGGTGGATTTTTTCTCAGAAGGGTAGTAGGATTGACTCAATGGTATGGTAAACCTGTTGATGACTGTTAACAACTGCAATTACTCCTACAGGAAAAAGCAAGGGATAGTATGCACATGACCAAAAATTGCTTTAGCATATGTAATGAGACAAGAATCCAATATCTCTTGGATTTTCAGTTTAGTAATAAGTTGTAATTCAGCAACTTCTCTTTCAAGTTGGCAATAAACCCAGATGCCAACTTTGCTGCCACATACACCCAGACAACACCATCATTGGACCCAACAACATCAAACATGCCATCTCAGGCCTATTTAATTGTTCATCTTCTAACATTGTGTAAGCCATCAAATGCCAGGAGTGCCCTTCAGCTCTCTATATTGGACAAACAGGCCAAACCTTACACCAAAGTAATCACAAGACAGAGAAGCCAGGAGGAGAACACTTCAGTCTCCCAGGACATTGAATACAGGATCTCAAAGCAGCTGTCTTACTACAAAAGAATTTCAGAAATAGACTTTAAAGAGAAGTTGCTGAATTATAACTTATTACCATACTGAACAGTGGAAGACAGGAGTGCCTGGCGTGCTCTGGTCCATGGGGTCACAAAGAGTCGGACACGACTAAACGACTAAACAACAACTATACTGAAAACTATGGAGAGACCTGGTCTGAATAGAAATATTGGATTCTAGTCTCATTACATATTCTAAAGCTATTCTTGGCCATCTGCATACTACCCTTGCTTTTTCTGTAGGACTAATTGCAGTCGTTAACAGTCATCAACAGGTTTACCATACCATTGAATCAATCACCCATCTCCTACTACCCTTCTGAAAAAACACCCACCCCACCCTCCCACTATATATAAGGGTCTGGTGACTTCCGTTTCAGCGTGTCCGAAGAAGTGTGCATGTACACGAAAGCTTATACCTTGAACAAACTTAGTTGGCCTCTAAGGTGGTACTGGACATTTTTTTAATTTTTTAATTTATTTTGACTGCGTCAGAGCAACACGGCTACCTACCTGTATCTAGAACCAGGTTGGGGAAGATTTTCATAGAGTACAGTCGACTGACAACTTACATTCATTTAACTTGCATCATCAGAGTTTTATTTTATTTTTTTATAAGATATTTATTTTAAAAATTTAGATATAAGAAAAAAATGAAAAATAAACATACAAAATAATAAACAATTAAGAGTTTTAAGCACTTGGTTTCCAGCCAGTTGACATGACACAAATTAAACGCACGCAAGGCAAAGAGCTTAAAAGTTCTTTCCACAGTGGGCAAACCTGATGCAGAAAGAGCTTTAAGCTCTTTGCTTTGCTTAAGATGCTCTGGGAGGCTCTCTGCCTTGTGGGGGCAAGGCTTGCTTGGCACAATGGCTTCGAAAAGGTAGGGTTTCTAGCCTGGGGGCAGTTCCAGGGTTGGTTTGACTATGCACAATTTTGGCTTGAAGCACCATCCCCAGAACATAACCCTCATGTGTGTTGTGCATCAACTGTATAACAAAGAGATTTCATATTAAAGACGTAAAGCTTTAATCTTTAATATTCTTATTTAATAATCTTTAATAATCTTTAATATTCCAAATGCTAAAGAATTCTTAAAATGCAAAATGAGAGTCACCTATAAAGAGACATTGTTCACATTCACTACAGTGCTTTCATATGACCGTTCCCTAAAAAGAACTATGTTATCTGGGCTTTTTTTATTAAGTCACCAAAAAATAATTGTAGTTTATGCGGACAATAAAAGAACTAAAATGAGTACAATAGGAATCGCAATAAGGAAAAATACTGGTGCTGCCCAGAGGTTAAAGGTCAGTAACATGACAAGGAGAAAAGGGACTAAGAACCGATATTTGACTGAATTGAAGCACTGTGTAAACATTGGTATTTCACTGGTCACTTATGACTAGTACCACATATATTTGTTTGTCTGTAATTTTAAAAATTCCTGGCCCACAGAACTGCAAGCACATAGCAGCTGTGTACCTGCTCTCAGAAGCCATTGGGCCTCCAAAAGCTGGAGCCTCTGGCAGTGGCGTAGCGTGGGTTGTCAGCACCCGGGGCAAGGCAAGTAATTTGCGCCCCCTAACCCATGGATTTTAGCACTCGAGTGCGAGCGCGCCCCCTCCAGATGTTGCACCCGGCCCCCCTGCACCCCCACGCTACGCCACTGGGGCTGGGGGCGAGCGAAGGAGCCAAGGACCCCCCCCAAAGGCTCAGCAGGAATTTATTAAATTTATTATTTGCGGAGCCCCCGCGGGCCGAGGCAGCCGAAGCCCCCTCCCCTCGGGCGCCTCCCCGCTCCCTCCTCTCCTTGGGCTGTAGGTGGAGCTCCAGATCCGGGCTTGGCGAGCGCCTCTCCTCCTCCCGGCAGGGTCCGGGGGCTTCCAGTCATGCTCCGTCCTCGCCCCCCCCCCGCGGCTGAGAGCCGGAGCCAGCGGCGCCCCCTTCTGCTGGGAGACCCTCGCCCGCCCGCCCGCCAGCTTCCTCTCGGAGGGTTTTGGGGAGCACAGGGCAAGGCGAGGCCCCTCGGAGCTCTCCTCCCTCCCAGTCGGCAGAAGCAGCCGCTGCCTGTGGCTGGGCCAAGGGGATGGCAGCAGCGGCTGGGTGCGGAGGCTGCCCGTGCCCGGCCAGGCGTCGGTGGCAGCGTCGGCGCTGTTGCAGCGGCTGCTCCTTCTGCGAGCAGTGAGCGGAGCGCAGCCGCTAGGGCGCAAGGCGGTGGCGGCGGGGAGCCCGGCGGAGGAAGGAACTTGTCCCTTCCCTCTGGACTTGCGCCCCCCCAGATGTTGCGCCCGGTGCGGCCGGCACCCCTGGCACCCTCCACACTACGCCACTGGCCTCTGGTAACCTTCTAAGGGGTATCACAAGTGCAAACTTGATAAAAGGGTTTCAAATGTAAGCTATGATGCTGGTGGATATCTCCCATAAAGGTTATTAATAAACGTCTTGTTGACATTTTGATAGTGGCTTTGGTGTAGCAGCACAGAACACTGTGCTACAATGTCATGACATTGCACCAAATGAATACAGGACATTGGACTGATTTCACTGGATGACTCTAAATTTCTTTCCAGGACTCCACATTCATAAATATTCTTAAATAAAAGACAGCAAATCACTGAACACTTTCTGCATGTGTGTCAAATGATATTACAAGGAAATAACACTTAAAGATTCACATAAACCAAAATTAACTTTGGAATAATTTCCAGTAGCATATATGCAAGAAATAAAAGTAAAGATTTCTACGCAGATGACCTAGACTGGTTTTCTAACTTTCCAAATACCATCATACCAGTTTGTGTCTTTAAACTGATTGCTGTTAATTGCTAACTGAGATAAATTGGACTTAAGTATGATGAAGTCCTCTGGATCCCACCCAAATTAGGATTTCAGTATGAGTAAACATAAATCCAAATATTTTATTACAACAGGGTCCCAGACTGATTATAGTAAAAACAAGTGCTTGAAATCCATCCACTAATTGTAAATGCCATTTCACTATTAACTTTTCCCTTAAAGAGTTTGACCAGAGTCATTGTAGAAGTTTGTGTCCCTTAAGAGCAGAGGAACCAAGCTCTGAGTCTTTGTAGAGGCAAAGGCCAACTGATCACAAGAAAATCAGTGGCTGAATAGAGCAAGGACATCAAAACTGTGACTCCACAAAAGCTGGCAGTGCCAGCAAACCAGATAGATACACAAAACCTTGTTGGGTCTCCCTGCCTTACAGTTCACTTTGAAATAATTTTATCTATCGTCATTCTCTCCACTAACATTCTACAGTCATATTCCTTGAAACACTGTTTACACAGCAAGCCAAACACTGTTATAACAATTAGAAGCATTAATAGCCACTATCAACTCCATACAGATTAGAGCAAACACGTTCCCAAACAGGCTTTATGAGGCTATTATTGTAGCTCTGTCATTTCCATAATGGCAGCAGGTTTACATAATCCGCTGTAGGAAAATAACGGCAAACTGCAGAGGTGAGATGGAAATATCTATTTATTAATCCATTAACTACCAATTAGCTTTGTCAAAAAGTCGATTTGGTTATCTTTTCTGATAAGGAGCCATGTGATTAAATAAGGATGTCGTCTATAAAAGGCAGTTGAGAATTATGGAAAAGTGGTACACAGCTCAACCATGGCCAAGTTGATTCTCCTTACCGGTAAGTCTATAATGACCACTTTATGTCTATACATTGTGTTATTGAGTTTTATTCTTAAACACTGTAATGAATGGGCCAGTCTGAAACGTGACTGAGGCTGCAATCCTATCAAGAGTTAGTTGGGAGAAAGCTGCATTAATAAGACCTACGTCTGAGTAGGGATGGAGGGGAAATTCGATTTTGGGTTTTTTTTTATAAAATTTTTATTGGTTTTACAAAATTTTTTAAAAACAAACAAACACTTAAAAAGACATACAAACACGTATAATTTCATAACATTTTTTCATAAACCTCTTTTCCGGGACTCCCCCATACCCCCCCTTTCTGCATCCCAATGTCCAAAATTTTATAGCAACTCCCAATTGTTCCTTTCCACCCTCTGTCGTCTTAGTCTTTTCTGTATTCTGACCTTATATCACTGCATCCCTTTATTCCTGAAAACCACAACATTCTAACATTCATCAAGTTTATAATGGTCCTTAAGATAGCTTTTAAATTTTCTCCAGTCTTCTTCCGCCGTCTCTTTTCCCTGGTCACGGATTCTGCCTGTCATCTCAGCCAATGTCATATAGTCCATCACCTTCAGGGGAAATTCAATTTTGTTTGCAGTTTATTGACTACCTAGTCTGCATTTCTCAAACCAATATACAAACTGAAACATGGCTATGCTTCGAAATGCACTCTTCTCCAAATTTTGTGATGCAGTTTGCCAACCAAACAAAAAATGCATATATTAAGGGGAAATGTGCATAAGACCACATATATTAGTGAAACTAACACCCAAAACTGCATATTAGGGGAAATTGCTTGTTTTTCCTTGGGAGGGAAAAATCTCAGAGCCATTATTAAATGCAAAACATTCTTGGGTTCATCATTTATTTGAATGCTTTTTATTTTTAAGTCCATATGACTGGGCTCTCTTACACACACATATCTACCTCAATGGCTTATTTCTTTACTCTTTATTTCCTTCGTAGGTCTGGCGCTTTTGCTGAATGCTCAGCTGGGTAAGTAATAAACAGGTAGAGGGAAAGCAATTGAGCTGTCCTGAGCATCTCCTATGCCACTAGTGGCACTTTCAGGAGCTTATTTTGGGAAATAAACAAAATACACCAAATAAATAAAATGTTTAAAAAATGGATCTGCCTGTTCCTAAGGAATAGCATTAAGATAACGAGATAATTTCTGAGTTGAATTCATGCCCTCTCCCTTTACATGGTAATGTGCATTCCTTCATTTATTTCAAAACACCCTGTTGGGGGGGTTTGGGTGAAGAGTTCTCACTTATTCTTCTGAATGAGGCCCAAGACTCTGTCCCAAATCCTGGTCTGTAATTATTATTATTATTATTATTATTATTATTATTATTATTATTGTTATTATTATTATTATTATACCCCGCCCATCTAGCTGGATTTCCCCAGCCACTCTGGGTTCATTGTGGAACATATCCTACTACTATCACAACTTTTCTCTTAACCATAGGCTCTGCCTACCAGCTGACATGCTACTTTACCAACTGGGCCCAGTACAGACCAGGCCTGGGAAAATTCAAACCTGACAACATTGACCCATGCCTGTGTACCCAGCTGATCTATGCATTTGCTGGCATGAAGAACAACGAGATCGCTACCATTGAGTGGAATGATGTGACCCTTTACCAATCTTTCAACGGGCTGAAAAACCAGTAAGTTGCCTGATGACAAGTTGGTTCTAGTTGATTTTCTTAAATTGCCTGCAGATCATTTTCTGCAGAGTGCCTCTCTGAAAACATCTGCATGATTGGTAGCAAATGCCTGATATTATACAGTATAAGGCAGGAAACCACAGGGCTTCTCTTGTGAAGTTGTTGCAGTAGGATACGACAAATCTAGAATGTATCAAGCAGCAGCAGACCTCTTTCAGGTACAAATGCATTTATATACAAATTCCAGTGAAAGTTGTTGTATACCTTTTCTTTTCTTTTTTGAAATGCAACTTTGTTATCTGAAAGACCCACATAGAGCAGTTCTGCATGGAGTACATTGCAGTATTCTGAATGTAAGGTTAGCACGTGTACTATTATTGTCAGGTAGCTATCCTGGTCTAGGAAATGCTGTATCTGGCAGACCAACCATAGCTGGGAATACGTCCTCCTAGCCACTGAGGCCACTTGAGCCTCTAGTCAAAATGATGGCTCTAGGAGCACCCCCAAGCTATGCACCTGTTCCTTTGGGAAGTGGAACTTCATTCTGAACAGGCCATCTACACAATTCCCAGACCCAGAAACCACCCACCATCAATACCTCTATCTTATCAGGATTCATTCTTCGTTATGTTTATGTTAACATGCCAGTAACACTGTCCTCCAAATCCCATACAGATGTCAAAAAGCATGGGAGACAGAGTAGAACTCTATGAACTAGACAACATATTAACAGAACTGATCTAGGAGTCAGTGATATCAAATGCCACATAGAATCAATAGGGTTGCAATTCTCCTTGTCTATCACCTAATATAATCAGACAGGGTGGCCAAGGCTATTTCAGTGGAAACTAGACTGAAATGGGTCTAAATAATCAGCTTTCTTGAAAGCAGAATGATTTCTCACTGGTCCAAGAAAAAGGAGCAAAACAAACAAACAAACAAAAATGGTTATTTGAATAGCCTTATATGAGATGTGTCACAGTCAATATTTTATAGCACAATAGTGTCCCTTCTGCCCAAGGAAAAGTAATCATCAGGGGATGCTGAATAAAAAAAATTCAGAACTGAACTTAATCTCTCTTACTCCTTTTTTTCAAGGAATGGACAACTCAAGACTCTCCTGGCTATTGGAGGCTGGAACTTTGGAACAGCTCCGTAAGCACCATAACATTTTTCTTGGATCAATTCAGTGATGGGGTTTGACTCAAGGACTCGAAGTCTGAATTATCATAACCTTAATTTGAGATCTGAAAGGAATTGGCTCACAAGTCAACTGATGATACGGGAGGCAGTGGCGTAGCGTGGGTTGTCAGCACCCGGGGCAAGGCAAGTAATTTGCGCCCCCTAACCCGTGGATTTGCGCCCCCTAACCCGTGGATTTGCACCCCCTAACCCGTGGATTTGCGCCCCCTAACCCTAACCCCCAGATGTTGCGCCCGGTGCGGCCGAGCCCCCCTGCACCCCCCATGCTACGCCACTGACGGGAGGTCTTTATCTCCCCTGCAGATTGGATTTGGCTCACTTATTTGAACCATTTACAATTATTTGATTTTTGGTACCTGACTATGGAATCCCTGGTGTATAAATTTGGTGCACCATTTTCACAATTGTGACAGCTGCTTTGGGGTGGGTGGGTTGCTGTATCTTGAGATTTGGCATTGTATTGGGTAGTCCATTGCAACTTTTTATCAAGTCTTTTCTTGCTGAGTGGAGTGAGTGCTGGTTGTAGTTATTTCTCCTAATCCTCCACTTCTCTGGTTCTTGCCTAGATTCAATGCAATGGTTGCCACTTCCGCAACTCGTCAGACTTTCATCAACTCAGTCATCAAATTCCTGCGCCAGTATGAATTTGATGGGCTGGACTTTGACTGGGAGTACCCTGGCTCTCGAGGCAGCACTGCTCAGGATAAGGCCCTCTTTACTGTTCTGGTTAAGGTAAGCTAGAGATGGTGCTGTGGGTAGGGCAGCTAATGGGAGGCAGAGCCAGGTCACTATAGGCGGAGTCAACGTACTCTGGTTTTCTCTCTATCCCCCTACCTTGCAAAAGATACTGTGGACAATTAAGCAATTCCCATACACAAGCATGAGATATTTAAGTCACCTAGGAAGAAAGCTGGACACCTGGAAATTTTACATATCTAAGGGTAAAACTGCCCATCAAGTACATAGATGTACCTGCAATTTTTCAGTTTTATATATACCAAGGAAGATGGGCAGAAAAGACTCCCTGAATAAATTGAATGTTATGAATATGACTGCATGGGACACAGGACTGCTGCACTCTAGCTTCCTATTTTATGTTGCAGGAAAAATAAGAGTACTGCCCCACCACGTCCTAGTGACTACCTACCTGCAGCCCCTCAGATGTTTCAGCTGCCACTTTGCTATTGACTCTCTCAATGTCTGTGCTTATCATATGAAGCAGGGGTTTCCTCCTTAGAGTGGGAGGGTAATATACAGCATGATGCAGAAGTAATTGCTATAGCTCTTCTTCTCTTTCATAGGAAATGCGGGAAGCCTTTGAGCAGGAAGCCCAACAATCCAACAAGCCCAGGCTCATGGTCACTGCTGCTGTGGCTGGTGGACTTTCCAACATTGAGTCAGGCTATGAAATTCCTCAGCTGGGCCAGTAAGTATACTGTACTGCAGATGTACTTGAGCTACTGCTTAGAGCTGCCTGGCAGGTGCATACTGAGTGAGCAATGGATAAAGAGATATCACCCTTTTCTACCTCAATAAAGCAAAAAGGTAGCTGGGTAGGTCTGCTCTCTCTTCCTAAACTCCACCTTAACACAGATCTTTGCTTTGCTCTCAGCTTGATGAAGAGTTCTAGAGAACTCAAAAGCTTGCTCACTATTTTGTGACATTTGGCTGACCCAATAAAGGTATTGCCCTACTTATGGATTTTGGGCTTTTTCTGCACAGAATTTAGAAGA
Organism: Podarcis vaucheri; assembly: GCF_965113315.1. Lineage (NCBI taxonomy): Eukaryota > Metazoa > Chordata > Lepidosauria > Squamata > Lacertidae > Podarcis > Podarcis vaucheri. The sequence continues at coordinate 63,616,815 of NC_138764.1, read as the reverse complement.
CCAGCTATAGATTATCCTTATCAATATCACAATTCTAATTGTCAACCTGGTAAGATAGCAAATTGGCCACAAATGAACCCATCTCTGAATACCTATGTACCTACCTTCTGAACAGGTACCTGGACTATTTCCATGTGATGACCTATGACTTCCATGGCTCCTGGGAGGGATACACTGGAGAGAACAGCCCTCTGTACAGAGGTCCTGCAGACACAGGCGGTAACATCTATTTCAACGTTGTAAGTATATTTCAGAAGCTTTGTCACTAATAGCTAAATCAGCTTTCCTCAACAAAGGAAATAAAGCTGACCCAAAATGTTCTGATTAGAGGGCAAGGGAACCAGAAACAAAGAGATTGTCTTTAAATAAGGAACTTCGCTCAAGGAAACTTCCAACTATGTCTTTGGAGACATTTTAGCACTGTGTTTTCCTTATAGGAATATGCCATGAACTATTGGAAGAACAACGGTGCCCCAGCTGAGAAGCTCATTGTTGGATTCCCAACTTATGGACACACCTTCATCCTTAGCAACCCATCCAACACAGCTGTTGGTGCTCCAACATCTGGGGCTGGACCTGCTGGACCATATACAAGACAAGCTGGCTTCTGGGCTTACTATGAGGTATGTGCCACAAAGTTATGTTCGTGAGAAATTAGGGGCAGATTTTGTTATCTCAACAAGATAGGGGATGAGATGAGGATCAAGCAAGCGTCTGTTTTGGAGATCATTGTACTCAGTCTGAAGGAAAAGGTATGTAGCATGGGGTGCTCCTAGATCTATCACAATTGCTTCCATGGCAAGAAATGTCTTAGGCCAGCTTCATCTAGTATGTCAGCTACAGCTATTCTTGGTCACAGTAACCCATGGGCTGAAAAACTCAAGACTGGATTTTTACTGTAATGTGTTGTAAGTGGGGCTGCCTTTGATGTTGGTTTGGAAGGTGCAATTAGGGGCTGCCTATTGCAAAAGAACTCCACTATGCTATATAAGCAAGTTAAAGGTGCCTACCTTGACATACATGGCCTTATACATCTCAGGACCTAGATACCTGGCGGAGCATCTTCTCCCAGAGACCCACCAATGAACTATGATCTATGGGGGAGGGCAAGAAAGATATAAAATAAAGTAAAACATCATGCAGTGAATGCCTGTCCTGAGCTTCCCTTTTTTCTAGGGGATAAAAAGCTTAAGGTTCAGCAGAGGCTAGGGTGGGACAAACACTTAGAAAAGTCTCAATTTATTATGGGTCAATTGTTGGACCGTTTCTTAGCATGAAATAGTACTGCAAATAATTTTATTATTATTTTATAGTCATTTCATGAAATTAGCTATTGCTATTGTTATATGATTTCATGCAAGAATAAACTAGTTAACTGCTATGATAGCACAAGGTTACTGTTCTGGAATTATGCATTCCAAAAGTGTTAATAGCCAACTTCTCAAACAACTATATTTTTAAAAATAGCAGAACACAGACAAAAAATATTTCATAACTCAAATCTACAAAAACAGCAGTACAAGATAAACTCAAATTAAATATAAGATTAATATAAGATTGCTGTAGGTTACTGGCAGTAACTGTGTTTATTTTTTAATTTATACAGTGCTTATTGCAGCATTAGGTGCAAGAAGAACTGTGTCAAACAAACATTTCCAAATAACCCTTAGTTTTTCTGTTTGAAGGCAACATATGAAATCTGAGTTCGTACTAAAATTGTTTTAAATTTCTTTCGTGAGAAATAAAACCTGACTAGCTTTGTTCTTGACACTCTCCTTAATGTGCATTACAGATTCAAGCAATGGAGACATAAGATCAGAGGAATCTTCTGACAAAGAGAAACAGCTTTAAAATCATGTTTAAAAACTAATAAGTCAGTTATAGCACAAAGCATCTCCTCCCCCAGCCCTGTGCCAAGCTATTTTTCAAGCATGTAAGCTGGTAATATTGTGTGTCTGCTCCCTTCCAGATCTGCACCTTCCTGAAGAATGGAGCCACTCAAGCTTGGGATGGTCCTCAAGATGTCCCTTATGCTTACAAAGGCAATGAATGGGTGGGCTATGACAACATCAAGAGCTTCCAGATCAAGGTATGGTATCCATCTCACAAAAGCATACATTCATTCTGGTGCATTAGAATGTCCTGGTAGGTTCAGGACTGGGTTTTTTGTTTCTTTCTTCAAAGGCTGAATGGCTGATGAAGAACAACTTTGGAGGTGCCATGGTTTGGGCCATTGACTTGGATGACTTCACTGGAACTTTCTGCAACCAAGGCAAATACCCCTTGATCACTGCCCTGAAGAATGCCCTTGGTCTTCAAAGCACCAGTAAGTACCAGCAACAAGACGCTTTCTCAAATTAACATTTGCATAAATGGCAATACAGTCATGTCTCAGTAATGCTAATAATAATAAAAAAAAAACCACTTTTCTTAAAACACATACAAATGGTTCGAGCATGGAAAAAGCAGCATCATGCACATCATATGATACATTCTGGATTAAGATTAGAAAAATGAGAAACTAAGAGAACAGAAACTGGCAGGTCCCCTGGTTCAGCACAGCATGGGAACTAAGGGATTCAGCCAAAGGCTTCACAAAAAGGTGAGCTTTGAAGGAGGTTTAGGAGGGAGATGGGAGAGGTGGCATCATGCAGTTTTCAAGCAAACAAAGCAGCAAGAGAGAAAAGACTAAAGCAATGACAAGCAACAATACCTTCTACTTTTGTGAAACTGATCTTGGAAACCATAGCCTAGCACAGAAGTCAAGTTTAGTAGTCACCCTACCCATTGTTTTTAGACCTTTTAGTAAATGCATTTTTGTTCCACCAAGCTTTTACCATTTCAAGAGGTTCTGACTATAATTAAATTAAATAACGACTAATTAGGGACAAAGGAAGAATACGTGCAATACTGATCCTGTCTTCTTCTTCTTCTTTGGCGATCACTCGTAGCTGAGTAAGATCGTCTTCCATAAACACGGTTTTAACAATGAGTTCGCAAGTGACTGTGGAGGCCAATTCTGGACCCACACGTCCTTCCACAGTGGGGACATTGGTTTCCAGGTGGGAGTTGATCGCGATGTGGATTTTCCAAGTGTGCCTTCCTCTCAGCACGTTTCTCCCTTGCATCTTGAGTTTGAGTGTCTTCAAAGCCCATGACACCTTTGGTAAAGGCTGTTCTCCAACTGGAGCGCTCGCAGGCCAGTGTTTCCCAGTTGTCTGTGTTTATACTACTTTTTAAAGATTTGCCTTGAGACAGTCTTTAAACCTCTCTTGTTGACCACCAGCATTACGCTTTCCATTTTTAAGTTCGGAATAGAGTAGTTGCTTTGGAAGACGATAATCAGGCATCCGCATAACATGACCAGTCCAACGAAGTTGATGTTGAAGAATCATTGCTTCTGATCCTGTACTGATCCTGTACATCTAAGTGTGTGATGCTTTTTTTCTATTTCAGGCTGTACCGCTCCTGCCCAACCCAATCCTCCAATCACAGCTGCTCCTAGTGGTGGAGGAAGTGGCAGTGGAAGCTCTGGCAGTGGAAGTTCTGGCAGTGGAGGCAGTGGTGGTAGTGGTTTCTGTGCTGGCAAAGCCAATGGTCTGTACCCCGTGGCCAACAACAGAAATGCTTTCTGGCACTGTCTGAATGGAGTCACCTATGAGCAGAATTGCCAGGCTGGCTTGGTCTTTGATACAAGCTGTGAATGCTGCAACTGGGCATAAAACCAGATTATCCAGCTCTTACCTAGGCTTTTCAATTTAAACTCATGGCAGAAAATTAAGAAATAAAAGCGTGCAAGTTAAACCCTAGTGTGTTCATCTCCTTCATTATAATGTTTTGGTATTACCTAGTTATTTCTTTAGGTAAAGGTAAAGGGACCCCTGACTGTTAGGTCTAGTCGTGGCCGACTCTCGGGTTGCGGCACTCATCTCGCTTTACTCATCTCGCTTTACTGACCGGGGGAGCCAGCGTATAGCTTCCGGGTCATGTGGCCAGCATGACTAAGCTGCTTCTGTTGAACCTTCCCGCTGGAGCGGTACATATTTATCTACTTGCACTTTGATGTGCTTTTGAACTGCTAGGTTGGCAGGAGCAGGGACCCAGCAATGGGAGCTCACCCTGTCACGGGGATTCAAACCGCCGACCTTCTGATCGACAAGTCCTAGGCTCTGTGGTTTAACCCACAGCGCCACCCGTGTCCCAGTTATTTCTTTAGATTTCATTATTAACAAACTGTTAATTTTGTGGTTAATGAAAAGGACACTTAAATATAATTAATACATTGCTTCAGCAGCATCCAAAGCATAGCCTGTCATTTGCCCAGTTTGGTGCCTTTGTGAACATCATGGCCAGCACAGAATTAAGCTGTGGAAAAACATTCTGCAGCAATTCTGCTTATATACAGTATATGCTCATCATCCTTTACACTTACCAACATGATCCAAGAGCAGAGGTCTGAAAGTTGAGTCATCTTGGATGACACAGGGCATCTGAAGGGGAAACCTGGTTCTCCAGGAATGATGGAAACTGGAAACTGTGGTCATTCCCCAAAAGGGTGCAGCAATGGAGGAAATGTTTTGGCATCAATCCCCTGCTCAGCTGAGTATAAGATTGATTCAACTGGTAAGGCCCCTCAAACTCAAGTGAGGAACACTGTGCTGTAACTCATACTCTAGAACTGTAGTCTTCTACTTTTTCAGGCTCACCTATAACCCAGACATGCATTTGCGGAATCATTTATTTAATGCCATATATTTGTTTGGTGGTAGCACTGCTGATAGGTCCCACATTAAAACACCTGGGGATGCAATATTGGGTCCAACCCACAACTGAAGATCAATGCTCTAGAAAACAGAGACTCCACATCATGCCAAATATGTCTCATGACTATAAAAGAAACAGCTTCTTCCATAGAGAAGTTGTGCCCTGATGACACTACCCCTCCACTGTTTTATAAAAATGATGCAGACCAGGGGTAGGCAACCTAAGGCCCGTGGCCCGGATGCAGCCCAATCGCCTTCTCAATCCGGCCCGCGGATGGTCCGGGAATCCGCATGTTTTTACATGAGTAGAATGTGTGCTTTTATTTAAAATGCATCTCTGGGTTATTTGTGGGGCATAGAAATTTGTTCATTTCCCTCCAAAAAATATAGTCCAGCCCACCACATGGTCTGAGGGACGCTGGACCGGCCCACGGCTGAAAAAGGTTGCTGATGTAGACTGTTATGTCATAATTAGACCAAAGCGATCCAAGGGTTACAGTTCTATAGTATGTATGATGTCAGGCTTGGCTGTCCCTGAAAAGAACCACAGTTCTGTTGTTTGAGAGGGGGAAAGAGATCAGCTACTCTTATCTGTCCCTGTTAGTTTTATGCTCTACCATGCCACTGAAGTCAGGTTCAAATATATGGCCAGGTAAGCCAGTTTTTGTGGGGGTTTTGCTGGGTACATGCTGTTAGTTAGTATAATCTATTTAGAATTTATCATCTGTGTGAGTTCATACCACTTAATATTTCAGAGTTCATGCTCAGGCCCACCTATCTCAATGTGACATTCATCAAGTGCCAACAGTGTCCTAGGTGCTATACATAAAAGTTAAGCAGTCCCAAACAAAGGATCTGCAAGAGAATGGTGCAAAGATGAGTCAGCGATTGGCAAATGACTAGAAATAGTAGCACAAGGGAGAGTCAGCTGGCAGTTTTGTGGCAAGCAACATAATGGCAGGCTACACTACAATGGTACCTCGGGTTACAGACGCTTCAGGTTACAGACTCCACTAACCCAGAAATAGTACCTCAGGTTAAGAACTTTGCTTCAGGATGAGAACAGAAATCATGCGGTGGCAGCGGGAGTCCCTATTAGCTTAAGTGGTACCTCAGGTTAAGAACAGTTTCAGGTTAAGAACACACCTCCAGAACGAATTAAGTTCTTAACCCAAGGTACCATTGTACTTATAAAGGTCCGTCCTGGAAAGCTGTCTGTGGACAAATGAGATGAGCGCCCCAACCCCATACAGTGGTACCTCGCAAGACGAATGCCTCGGAAGACGAAAAACTCGCAAGACGAAAGAGTTTTTCGGTTTTTTAGTTGCTTCGCAAGACGAATTTCCCGATGGGCTTGCTTTGCAAGACGGAAACGTCTTGCAAGTTTGTTTCCTTTTTCTTAACACCATTAATACAGTTGCGACTTGACTTCGAGGAGCAACTCATAGAACGCGGTGTGGTAGCCTTTTTTGAGGTTTTTAAAGACTTCGGTGATTTTTGAAGCTTTTCCAAAACTTTCCCGACACCGTGCTTCGCAAGATGAAAAAAAATCACAAGACGACAAAACTCGCGGAACGAATTAATTTCGTCTTGCGAGGCACCACTGTAATAGCAAGAGGTGTGTGAGGCAGCAGAACCCATTAAGTCTTAATAATGAATAGCTCTTAATGATCAAGAGTGACCAAAAAAGGTGCACATGCCACACAATACTGATCATGGCATTGCTCTGAAAAGACTGTAAGCTCCACAGGGCAAGGATCTGTCCTTTTGCACTCTGCAAAATAGCAGACACACTAATGATGGTAAGCAAATATATAAGTCCCTCTCACCATTTTTAATATATGGTAATTAAAGTAGCATTACTGACTTCTTTCCCTACAGCATCTTAGCAATGGAAGGAAGCATTCTCCAGCTGCATAGCACTTAGCACCAATCTGCTGCTCTTGAAGTGGTATCCCAGCTTAAATGTATTTATTTATTTCTTAAATTTCTACAGCGCCCTTCACCTAAGAGTCAAAAGTTGGTTTACAATATCAAAAGGCAAAAATGCATACCATAGAAACAAACGAAAAGAATACCCATCCTGTGCACACACAGGGTGAGTCATTAAAGGCCATAGATTGTTTAATTAGTCAAAGGCCTGGGAGAAGAGGTACTTTTATTAATTTAATTAAATTAAATTAAAGCAATTTGACTAATGCAAGCACTTGGGCCAATCCATAAATCATTCAGAAATTAGAAGAGAGAAAAACCTGATTAAGCTCTAGTTCAACAAGCAGCATAACTTGTTTCCTTTCCTCTGTGGGTGCATAAGGTGGTGCTGCCCCCTCCATCACCGATTTGTTTTGACCAAGGAGAACAGGTTCGTTCTGGCTGCACCTCTCTACAACCTTGGGTCACTCGCTATTGTAGGACCACAACTCTCATCATTCCCACACAGCTTAGCCAATGCTCAGGGATGATAGGAGTCGTAGTCCAAGCTCCTCCTACTTTCAGCACTACTTTCCATGCTCCGGGGCTAAGCCCTGTAACTGAATGCAGGTCCGAGATTGGAGCCTGCTACCTATAAGATACATCATCCCTCATCACCACCATTGTTAAGAACAGCACGTGTGTATACTCTCTTTCTCGCTCTGCTCTCAAGTCAGAAGAAGAAGACTTGAGCCAAATGGGCCAAATTAGGAATTAAAAACGCACGCAAATGGGAGAAGAACTACAATAAAATAAGCACTAGTTACACTTAGGAATATATATATATATATTTGGAACACGTGATTGAACCTCCCCAGCGCCCGGCGAGTAAACACACGTGTGTGCTTTTCCTGGTCCTGTCTCCCTGCAGCGGCTTTTGGCAATAGCTCGGACGAAATGACGTTCTACCGCTCAGGATTTCCGGGCGTTGCGACTAGATTCCACCTCGGTGTATTTCCATGGCAACAGGGAGACTCGGCACACAAGAGGAGCGCCCTCAGCTTGGTCATGGGACAACGCCAGCTGACGTGGGAGCTCTCAGGTGAGGCGGGCACGGATTGGCCAGAACGAGTGTGAGGCGAGCAGGTCGCCCAGGTGCGCCAGGCGAGCTCCCGTCTCCCTTCCCCCCCGTCCGGGGAATGGGCATCTGCTGAAAAGGGAGCTTTTGCTGAGCTGAAGCTGGATCTTTCCCTGGGACAGTTGAGCCCACCCCTTTCTTTCGCCGTAGTTACACACCACATACATTGAAAGCACATAATTCCGGGCACTGCAGTGTGTTTAGCGTTGTTAGGAAATGTAACTCTGTGTGGGGTTAAGCAGAATTATTTGAATTCTACAGAACGTGCTTTCGAGTGTGTGCACAACCTAAGCGTATGGCCATTTAGAGTCCCCAAATGAGAAGTACACGCCAAGGGTAGCGGTAAACCAATAGGGTTTTTTACCCTCTGGTGGTACTGTAAAACTTGCAGTTGTCTGCCCAGGAATCAGCTGCATGTTGCAAAGGATTCTGGGGCATGCTAGCAGACCATGCAGAGCAGTCTTCGTCATGAGTGGAGCCACAGCAAATTTTTCATATTTAACTCTACGCAATGTAGGGTAGCAATCATAGAATTGTAAAGTTGAAAGGGACCCTGAGGATCATCTAGTCCCACCCCCTGCATTGCAGGACTATGCAGTTGTCGCATACAGGGATCAAACCTGCAACCTTGGCATTATCAGCACTATACTCTAACCAGCTGAGCTGTCCACCTCTTTTACGCACTTTACTGGGAGTGAGTCCAGTGGAATTCAGTAGGACCCCAAGGTCAGAGTGGTTCTTGCTTGTATGTTTTAACATTTAACAATGGAGAGAGATCACACACAAAAATAATTCTCAGTCCTGGAGCTGAAGAAGTCATTTCTGTTCACTTGTCATTTCTGTTTATTTCCATCCCTGCGTATAAAAGATCCCATTTTAATTCTTATTGATTACTAGTTGTTCAAACATTTCCACCACTGTGTGTGATAATGGAATTTCATTGTTCATTTGAAGTTTGATGTTCGCCAGCATTCCAATATGCTTTGACTGCAGTTAGCTCCCAGCCTGAATTCAGTACAAGGGGCATTTCAGGGGAAGTGCACATCTGCGGGGTCACCACCACTACCCTGGGACTTCCCCAATCTTGCTGCCACATCCCCTCCCTAATGATTGCAGCATCACTGCTAGGAGGACACTGTAGCTTCTGCTCCCCCTCACAAGTCACTGCTGGTGACCGTACAATTGACAGAAAAACACGCCATACCTTCATTTATTTTTGTATCCCATCATTTGTCGGTAGTAGCAGTACATGCTGCAAGTCGGATGGTATTCTTTCTAAATGACACTCATAACTATTCCTGGTTTTTGCAGCTGCACAGCAACGAAATTCATTTGGATCGTGTCAGGAGAGAAGAATATTCCCCGTTTTTTACCCTCCAGATCGGTTAGGCAATGAGAATGTGCCAATTAAAGGTGATCCTGATCGTGGACCTGGAGCTTATAACTATGCAGAGGTAAACTATACTGCCTTTGATTTAGCTGTATTTTCTCTTTATTTATCTTCACTTTGAAGTAAAGAAAGGAAATTTGGTACCTATACTCTCGGTGGAACTGCTTCTAAAAATGGGCTGCCCTTTGCACTGTCCCCCAATATTTTGTTCAAGTTGGCGCCTATGCCCCTATCTCACAGCATTTTAAGGATGAAATGTTTCAGGAACTATGTACACTGCTCTTTGGAAGAAGGGTGATGTATGAATATAACAAATAGTAAAGTATATAAAATGTGTAGCATTGTAATAACCAAAGTGCTTTTCTTTCCTAAATAAAAATTAATAGAAGGACAACCTTCTATACCAATTGGCTCGCAGACCAGAGAGTACTAAAGGTTACACCATGGGAGCAAGAACAACCCCACGTTTTGGACTACTCAGCAAGGTAAAGACTGCTTTCAGTCGTTACTGTTCTGTGTTTTATATAGTCTATTATACTTCCTCTACAATAGTCCTGGAATAATTCTATTGACTTCAATCTGGCCTCAGCATGTCTGTCCTGAAGTAAGCTCTTTATGGAATTAGATGTCAGCAGGTTTTTAAAAATGTCCTGAGCCATGCTCTTTAGGTGCTAAAAGGCTCTGCTTTTGCCAGTTCTTAAACTGCAATCTTTATTTGTTACAAGTCTTGTGCCACTAATGAAATCTTAATTGATAAATAATATGAGTTGTAGCTGATTGAGCAATTAATTAAATATGATGAAAAAAGCATTTTCTAAAGAAAAAAGCAGCAATTCTTTGCTTTAAGTGATAGAGATATTGCAGCAAGCATCCTCTTAGAAGAGGCATTCTCTGTTCTCCATCATGCAGGGTTCAAGGTGGCAGAACACATGCTTTGCATGCAGAATGAGGGCTGAGAGCAAAAGAACTCTAGCTCAGACCTAGGATAACCATTGCCAATTAGAGTAGACAGTACTATGGACCAGTGCACTAACCAGTTCACTGACCCAAGATAAGGCAGCTTCAATGTCAGAAATATAGTATTGCCATTAAATTACAATACTTGCTGAACTTTCCTTTGCCCAGGAAAGGAAATTAGGGCTGCAGTCTTTGACACACATTATTGAGTAAGACCCATTGAGTTCGGTAGGACTTATTCTGAATAGACCTGGTTAGGACTATGCTGTAAACTTCAATGAACCGAGTGGAACTTAATGAGTATGTAACTCCATCTTCTTCCTGGATTGTCAAGTCAAAATGAATCTGTAGTGTGTGAATTACAGCATGGTCCACAACAGTGCAAGAGACCCTTTCACCTCCCTCTCCAAGACGGATCTCTGCCCTACTTCCTCCGTCTTCTCCCAGGAATCCCTGCTTCCAGACTCACTTTTCCTGCTCCCTCAAACACATAGTTACCCTGACAACCTTTGACATCTGACTTCCCAGCCCAAAGGATCCTCCTATGGCCCATCAATACCTTTTTTATAATGCTAACAGGTCTGCTCTTCTTCCCCATGGCCAGCCAGGAGAATTTGCATAAGCCAGCCCAGGAATTCCCGGAATTCCCTGTCTGGCACAGTTCTGAACCTTAATATCCCAGTTAATCAAAATCCTAGTATTTATTCGTTTCTAGTGTTTAGCGGGGCAACCCCCTCGCCAGTACTATAACAATATTTTAATAGAGGATTTGTCTTGTAACTTAATTTTATATGCTCCATTTATAGCATGTGACGCCTGATCCTACTGCATACCAGTCTATATGGATCAGAGACCACCACAGACGCCACCATCCAACACATGTCTCTTTTTGCAGCAATATGCCACGATTTTCTGAGAAGCTTCTGGACAAAGACTTTTATCCTGGGTACCATTTTCCATTTCTTGAATTACAAAGCTTCCCCTTATGATGAGAGCAGCAAGGTCTTAACGAAAGCTCAGGTGGGGCCAAGGATTATAGTCACCCAAACTGATAATGTAATGCAGAATCCTGACAAGATGGAGGTGCTTTTGGTGGGTGATTCCCTGCCCTGAAATTGATGAGGTGGCTGTTCTAGATAGGGTTGTAATCCTCCTGAAACAGCAAGATCAGAGCTTTGGGTACTCCTTGGTCCAGCAGTGTCACTTGAGGCCCAGGTGGCTTCAGAGGCAAAGAGTGGCTACTTCCAGCTCTAGCTGATTCACCATCTAGTCCTGGACCAGAATAACCTGGCTATAATCATGCTTTGGTGCCCTCTATATTAGATGACTGTAATACACTCTACATGGGACTATACTTGTTTACTAACCAAAACAGGGTGGTCCAGCCCACAGCCCCCAAGCTGCATGCAGTCCTTGGCAACAGTCAAGAAAGGCCATCTTAAAGCCTTAAAAATATTTTTTTTCATCATGCGTTGTTAAACAAAAGTGCATACACTTGTTTGTGTACTGAATTTGTGTACTGATTTAACTAAATATGTTACAGTACTGAATTTGTGTACTGATTTAACTAAATATGTTAAATCTTTAAATCTTGTATTTAATTATATATATTTAATTAAATATATCAATTGTGTATATTAACTAATATTAAATATATTGTGAACACTTTAATTTACAATATAGAAATTTAATTCAGTGTATGGCCCATAGGTTCTGTGTAAAAGTACTCTTGCAGCCCACTTGGTATGGAAAGTTGGACTGCCCTGGTACAAAAGCTGCAGCTAATAAAGACTCTATTTTACATTATTTTCATGAGACATTATTTCCTACATGGTTTTGTTATGGGCACTGAGCAAAAGTTCATTTCTTCAAAACAAAAAACAAAACCCTGAAATGTAAAATTACAGGGATCCCTAATCTCTTGCCTATTCTTAGTTGCTTTTTGCAATTTACCCAAATCACTGTTGAGATGTAGCTACAGTCTTCTTTAAAAAATAACTCTTAAATTTACCAGTCTAGTATAACCATGACAGAATAAAACACAATATATGAAGACATTACAGTGGTACCTCGCAAGACAAATGCCTCGCAAGACGGAAAACTCGCAAAACGAAAGAGTTTTTGGGTTTTTTAGTTGCTTCGCAAGACGATTTTCCCTATGGGCTTGCTTCGCAAGACGGAAACGTCTTGCAAGTTTGTTTCCTTTTTCTTAAAACCGTTAATACAGTTGCGACTTGACTTCGAGGAGCAACTCATAGCACGCGGTGTGGTAGCCTTTTTTGAGGTTTTTGAGGACTTTGGTGATTTTTGAAGCTTTTCCAAAGCTTTTCCGACACCGTGCTTCGCAAGACGAAAAAAACGCAAGACGAAAAAACTTGCGGAACGAATTAATTTCGTCTTGCGAGGCACCACTGTATCTCAATGTATTAATGTGGAATATGTAACGTGCACAGTATAATGCACCATATTAGCTCATTCAAGAAATGATGCAAGGACTTTTCTCTCTAGACCTGGAACATATGACCCATACGGCATGCCACACAGGCATGTCACCTGGCCAGGGAAGTTTGGGGCTCCAGACTGGTCTTTAATACCAATGCCAGCAAAAAGAACGCTGAAAAGTGAGGTATGAAATTCAGACACAGTTTTCTAAATGATCATTGTGACTATTTGGGGATTAAGAATGTTAGAATCTCAGACAGACTTGATTTCAGCAAGGGAGAGCCATTTTTTTCAGGGCTGTATCTGTCATGAACTGGCTGGGTACAGAAGAGTGGTTGGAGGCAGCAGCTGGGAAACCCCCAACAGAACTCCTAAAGGGTGAAGGCTCAGAACCAGGGGATTGGTGGTGGGACAACAATGAGTGGTCAGAGGGAGAAGAGGGAGCAGAATGGGAGGAGTAGGTGCCAGAAGCTGATGAAGTAACAGGGTTTAGTGAGCAGGAAGAGGCTGTGGCAGGCAGCAGTCCAGAATCAGAGGCAGAAGTGGAGGCTGGAGAGGCTGGGGGCCAAGAAGCAGAGATGAGGCAATCTGCTGAAGAAGCCAAGGGGTCTCTCTCCTGTTGTGACCAGCTCCCCGCCCCCTGGTCTCCTAGAACCCTCTGAGGTATAAAGAGGGCAGAGCAGAGACAAGGTGTTGGAGTCTCAGACTGCTTGGGAAGGATCCGGGAAGGAATATACTTAGAGATCTTTCAGAAGACAATAACATACATTTCTTTCTGTGGAATTCCTTTGTCTCACATGGTTTGTTTGCTGGACATGGAGCTATAGATAGAAATCTGCACTAAAACGTTTGCTTCTTTATTGTGCTTATTGAGTTTTTGAACACTGAATATATTTTATATTTGTATTTGTTTTAGCTGCTTTCGGACAAAGAGTTTAGGAAGCACCGGAACCTAGTGGCCTACCTGAGCATATATTACAGTGATTAATTACTCTGGTTGGAGTCGTTCCTCTTCTGTGTACTTGGACTACTAATTTGCCTTTGTGGTTTTTTTTGTTAAGGGAAATTTAGACTTTGTTAGTTGTTTGTTACTCTGATTCAGTTACCAGATTGCTTCATAAACAGCTGTCTTGTTATGCCTCTTTCCTTCCTAGTTTTATTGCCTAGTTCAAAACTGTTGATTTTACATGAAGAACTCATAACTGTGAAGCCAAAAAGTATCTTAAAATGTAGGTGTCTTGACTCTTGCCTGTTGACAACAGCTATTCCAGCCCTTCAGTTTTCCTTCCTTGCTGCATGTGCCAGTCCTCCCAGTTTGCAGTCAGTTAGGCTTGGATAATTTGTAAGAGAAGCACAGATTGCCACTGACTCACTTTTATTTGTAGACCAACTTTGGAAAATCTTGCCAACATTTTGAGTTACGAGGTCACAGTGCCCACAAAAGCCATGTCAAATGCAAGTCACTACTGCCTGCAGCAGCACATCCTGGTGAAATTCCCAGATCCAGATTCTCCCATACCTTTTACTTCTTGGCTCTCCCCATGCTACTTGCACCACAAGAGGCCCTGGAAGCATGTGGCTCATTTATCTGCTGTTATTGTGTATGATATGATGATAGGTGGTCTGGCATGTATTTCCAAGCACAACAGTGCCTGCTTTCTATCTCTGCATGTGGCTGTATGTGTAGTTTCATTTTTCTTTTATGCAATGTTCTCTTCTTTTGCATAATGCAGTTACAGAGGCTGAAATTTGCAGTAGGCAGCAGGGGAGAGGTGATTCTTAATGCTGTTCACTCTTGCTGCTTTACCACTGAAAAGTGCACCCCCCCACACAAAGAGACCCTCTGCTGGGGGAAAGAGAGGCTTGGTTCATACCAAGCAGCAAACCATGGTTTCCCTAGATGAACCTCAGGTTTGTGCAATCTCTCCTTCCTTCTCTACTTTCATGCCTGTGGAGAGGAGACCTTTATATTTTAAACTAACCAGTTTCTTGAGATGTCCAAACTTGGATTAATAAAATGAGATCAGGAACCACAGTTCTAATTTTGCTTGTTTCACTATTCAGAGTTTAAACAAACCACAGTTTCAAAAATTCTGGCATCATGAGGAACTATTGTTCTTTTAATTCAGTTGTGGAAGCTTTTGATCTTCTCTTGACTTGCATGAAAGAGGAGGGATGGGAAGGAGCATGTGAGCTTAAGACTCTTTAACTTGTTCTCAAAGTGAAAAACCATGGTTTCCTGTTAAGTCTGAACTGAGGCACAGGTACTTTACTTAGGAACATATGTTTGCAATATGTTATAAACTTGTACTCATGGTATATTAATATTTCATTGTGAACAACTGTAGGCTCATCCATACAATCTGATCCTTGATCTGTTCTACAACATGGGAGGAAATACATACTTGATAAGAAACATGTTGATAGACTACTGCAGCTTTCTCACTCAGCACTGGTAGATAGTATATAGCTAGCCCACAACCTGCTATTTGTTGCTGTTCTTGTCTTATCTATGGCATCACAATAAAGTGGGTTATATCAAACACTGCACAAGCAGTGGCCCACTTGAACAGTGGGACTTCCTCTTCCTCTCCTTTACTCATCCCCCCCAGCAGGTTCAGCGGGTGCTCTGAGAGAGAAAATGCCATTGCACAAACAAAACTCTGTTGCATGCACAGAATGGCAGTGTTGGATATAACCCAATAGATCTATATAACCCTCCCTATATATGGAACTTAGAGTTTCCTTTGGGAACTCCCGATTTCTCTAAACATTGTTTACACTTAACTGTTTCACGTGGGAGCCTTGTGATTCCAGTGGAGCCACATGCTGATATATCATTTCCTACAGTTCCTAAGCATGACTTCCCTTATACATCTTGCAAGCTAGAGGGTTCAAATTAGACAGTCCGTAAAACTATGTGCCTTACAGCAAAGAAGAAATATTTACAGTTGACAGAGAAAAATTCAAAGTGAAATAAGGCCATATAGTGCTTGATGTTCTACCACCCATCCAGTCCCTTGCTTTTTATTATAATTAGTAATGTGTCATTAATAGCCAAATGTATTTGTTTTACTGCATAATAAAATTCAGAAAATTATTCTGTGTGGTCAGTGTGTATGTTTTTCATTTTCAAGGGATTAGCATATCGCTCAAGTAGTATGAATTTCATTGGCAGTTAATCTGATACGGAATGTGTAACTCCATTCTGTCTAGCATCATAGGCTCTTTTTTCTCCTTGCCAGAGAGTATAGAATATTCCTAAACAAATCTTTCCCCTTCAGGTTTTCATGACTTCATGTTGGTTGCACCACAGTTTACTGCAAGCCATCAGAGTATGGCCTAGTGTTGCTTTGGCTATACACAATTTTATCTGGAAGCAATAACCTGCAGACTAGAGTTCAAATCTGTCAGTTCCCATTTTCTGAGATACAATTCACCTGTTGCTAAAGAAAGCCACTATGTCTAGTACTCTGATGAAAGAGGTTTGCTAGCAGCAGCACAATTTGTCCTGCAGCAGCTTCTAGGTGTTTGCAAGTTGCTTAAACTGCTCAGGTAGATTTTGTAAGAAGCTTTATGCCAACTTTATATATGCAAATACCACTGACATCAGACCTGGGAGGCATAAGATACAAATAATGAATATTCCCCCTATGATAAGGGCTGGATTATGTGTTCCTACTATTTTAATATTTTTTCTTAAATTGATTAATAGGCATCTATAGAGGCAAGCAAGGATTACCTAAATTGATCCTGCTGCAATCATATCCACACCTGTTAGGAAGTAACTTGGTAGTACTTGTATTACGGTGTTTATTCAGTATGTTCCATTGAGTTCAATTGGGGTTAGACCCAAGGATGCATAGGAATACAGCCTTCAACATATCCATGATGGGCTGTAAGCCTCTCTAGGAAGTAGAGGAGTGAAAGGAGAGGGCCCCAGTTGTTCCAGAAAACAGTTAAACTAAAAACATCTATTTTAAAAACCTTTGGGGGTTTTTTAAAATATAAGGGAGAAATGAATTTATGCTTTTCTGGCACAATTAATGCTGCTACTAGCTGTCTCCTACATCCTGAGGTCTGATTGAAGAAACTGAATTGACCCTGAAAGGTGTGTGTGTGTGTGTGTGTGTGTGTTTAACCTAAACCACAATGGACTCCAGCACTTTGGAAAATGTTTCCCATCACCTGCTAAGGTCCATTTGTCACTTATTTCCTCTGCTCATTTTGCTCCCATCAATTTTTTCTTATCATTAGGAACTGCCCACTTGGTTTATACATTCACTGAGAAGACTTGCATGCCATTCCATCTCTTTATTTAGTGACTGTTGGTAGCCACAGGCTCAAGGCCAGTTACAACACTTGCAGCTCTCATCGAACACCAGACTTTCTCCGCAACTCTTGGAAACAGTATTGCCCCCAGAGCATTCATAGAATTTTGATTTGTCATCCGGATTGGCATAGATACCATCAGCTTTATCCTCACAGAAAATAAGAGGAGGTGGGACTGTTGGAGGGGGTGGAGCTACACAACCTAAAGGTGAAGAATATAATCAGAGAAGACACTTGAAAGAAGTCGTTTAATACATTGAAGTTGTACTAAAGAGCAAAGCCAGACAGAGGGAACATCCCCACAGAGGTTTCAAAAGGGATTGGGTGTGCATTAAATTGCCCCCCTTTTGCTAAAACATATTGGGAAGTGTCATTGCACATCACATAATTTGTTTATCATTGGCTACTTGTTTCCTTGCACCTCCAAATTGCTGCATGGCGCTCTGCGCATGTGCGCACATGCATATACACGTCTTAGTGCAGAATTCTTCTCAATAAATTGACCTACCTGGAGTTTGTATGTCAAGGAGTGTCTTCAAATGTGATATCAGAGGATATGCCCCCGTATTGCAGAAAGTGCCTAGGAAATCATCAAGGTCAATGGCCCAAACCATGGCCCCTCCAAAGTTGTTTGCTTTCAAAAATTCAACCTGCGCAGAAAGCAAGTACAAGCTATTCCCACCACATTTTATGTCAGTTGCACGCACTAACATGACATGAATTGTTGGAGTGCTGTTCTTTAGACTCATGGGGTTTGGGAAACACAAACACTGGACTAGACCAATGCATCTAAGGGCTTGACTACATTCCTAAAAGTCAGTGTTAACTTAAAGTTGATTTAATGATGCCAGCAGCTGACTCACAAAAAAATATCCCAAGATCAGTGTCGGTAATACATATACACACAAACATATGCACCAAGCATTGTTATAAAGCTCGAACATTGCACTGGTAAATCTTGCAAGGTACTTTGAGTGTGGGTACAGATCAATCTGTTACATGCACTAGAAAAAAAATAACATACCTTGTACTTGTAGCTGGTTAAATCATCAAACCCAACCCACTCATTCCCCAGGAAGGCATAAGGGACTTTCTGATCTTCAATCCAGACGGTTGTCGCTTCTGGTAAGAACGTACAAATCTGTCAAGGAACATTCATGTTAGCAAACAGCAGCAAACAACTGTATATACAAATCTCAATCAGGCTAACTCATCTGTCTGAATTAAACTGTTTACCAGTCTTATCTGTACAGTTACAAGTATCCCTTGGGCTGGTACAGGCACTTGGTGTTTTATCAGTGAAATGTATTCTATCCTTTGAGGTGCACTTCTATGGCTAATGTAATATTCCTAGCAGCATTTCCTGTAATTATAACAAAGAAGAAAACCATGCACCTGATAAATAATGATTGTTTTTTTTAAAGTGACCTTTCCCAAGAGGCCAGAAGCCTTCCTGCTGGGGATACTGAACATTGAAATTCCAAAGAAAGCTTCAATTGTATTTATGTATGTACCCACAGTGACAAGGAATCTTTATGCACAGAAGTGGAAGGAGGAAAGAACGCCCTCAGAGGAAGAACAGCTGGTGAAAATCATGGATTGCACAGAGAGGGCAAAACCGATGGCACTGATGAGAGATACAAATTTGGAATCTTTTTAGGAGGACTGGAAACCTTTTCTAGTCTATGGGAAAAACTGATTTCCCATATGCGAAGTCCACAGCAGTTTTTGAAGTTCAAGAAAAAATATCAGAACATATTAAGGAACCTGTTAAAGGGGATGAAAATGGATGTGATGGAATTATAAAACACAATTGTATGTAATCTTGATTATAAGCAACCTGGATGGGTGAACGGCAAGAACAGGATTATAACTGCTGAATGACAAAATGCACTTTGCTTAGAGATTTTTAAATACGGCATGCTTTTAAACTTTGTTCCTTTTTAAATGTTTTATTTACCTCATAATGAGCCCAGAAACCAGCTTCCCTTGTGTAAGGTCCAATGGATCCGGCACCAGATGCGGGAGCGCCAACCGATGTGTCAGTTGTGGTAAGCCTAAAGGTACGGCCATAAGTAGGAAACCCCATCATAAGCTTCTGAGCAGGAACCCCATTTTCTAGCCAGTATTTCATGGCAAATTCCTTTCAATATGAACATAATAAATATAGGTATGAACTGACCATTTTTTTACCGGCTCTGAGCAAACAATAATTTTGTTAGCATTTCCTTACACAGTTGAAGTACACAAAATCGCCTTTATCTGCAGATCCCACATGCAGGGGGCTATTGTGACCTGTGAAGGTGTCCCATCCTCCATGGAAATCGTAGGTCATCACACTGATGAAATCTAGAACCCTTGTGCAAATTAAGAAAAAAAGCAGAGCAATAACAATTTGCCTAATGGATCCATATGCTGAAGTAAAGATCCTCTTGATACTGGTGGGCTGAACCCAGTTCTCTTTCACATTAGCTTTTGAAGATTGCATGAAGCCATACAAAAACTGTATGCATTTGAACAATATGGTGTACATCTGATTTGTAGCTTTCTAAACAGTTAGTTGAGTGTTCCTACAGTTAGCTATATGATCCTCAGCTCCCGCTCCCCTTTTCTGCAAGGATATTTGTCCAGTTGTTAAATTCGCATCCAACCTTTCCAACAAATGAAGTTCAAGATGACTACACTGTTCATTTTTATCACAGAATAAGCTAAAGAGGACATTGACTAGAAAGCTAAAGCTTAGTGTCATATGGGTCCAGCATTGCAATCCTATGCATATCTATCTGTAAACTTAATAAAGTTAAATGGGACTTACTCCCAGGTAAGTGGGTATTGCAGCCACTTATGTTGAACTGTGACTAGACTTTTAGTGGTCACTCAAAGATTTCAAAATGCTGCATCTAAATACTTGAATGTCAGACAACCAAGTTTAAATCTTTGGCAAGACTGCACAAATATATTGTTGACATGTTTATATTTCTCTGTATGCACCTTTTCCTTAATATAAAAAATAATTCCCTCCAAATAAATAATGAATTTTGCCTTGCTTTGTCCTATTTTCACAAGTCCCCAATTTAGCACATTGTCACTTACTTTCCTATCTCTGCAATTTCATATCCAGCATCAATGGTTGCTTTGCCAGCAGATACAGCTGCTGTGATCAACAGTCTGGGTTGCCCACTCCTGGTGGCTTCACTTGAGAAAGCAGCCAGCATTTCCTGGAGAAGGGCATGAGTGAGTAAAGTTAACAGCTGCATTCAGTTCTAGCTAATTCATTGTGTGCAAGGTTTCAAAAATTGGTGGTATGCAACAACATCTTTCTTATTTTTTTAATATGAAGAAATTCCACTTCTTTGGTATATGAACCAAAGTGTCATTATGGTGTCATTATGTACATATAAGGAGGAATTTAGAAAGCTCAGTCATTTCTGAGATTGCGTCTTTATCTAATTAAGTACTACAATCAGCTGACTGTCATTTAAACATAGCTAAATATGAAGAAATTTCTAATTATTTTAACATTCTTATAAATCTGGAAGTGGAGTGAAGTATGTTCCTTTTCCTAGGAAAGGATATTCTATTATGTGATTGTGTAATTGGCAGTAGCACCTCATTTCTAGCAACATTTAGTTGGAATTAGTGCTTTATTTGGACAAACGTGTCTGTTGTTGATGGGAGCCATCCTGGCTAAGGATAACTCCCATCACATGAGAAAGGGTAATGTGTGACCAAGCTACCATATCAATCAGCATCTGCTTTGTGATTTCAGGATCTGAGGAAGTGCTGCCAGTATTTATAAAATAATCGACTCATTCACATACTGTATTACATTTGTTTATGCAAAGAGAGCGAGGCACGATGTTCACAGGATGCTGGGCAAAGCTTCCTCACCTGGACTAAAAGAGTGAAACGATGCTTATCCTCAGCAGGGCTGCCCCGAGAACCTGGGTATTCAAAGTCCAGATCAATCCCATCAAACCCATACTGACGAAGGTACGTAATCACTGAATCGATGAAAGTCTTGCGGTTATCAGCTGTAGCAACCATTGTGGTGAACCTAACAAAACCAGATTTGTTTTTAAGTTACTGAAAGTATGAGGATATACACTATATGAACCACAAAATTAAGCAATGCTAGCTTGTTTCAGCTTATCTTACCACTTCCTTCCCCGCAAAATGTTTCTACTGTACTTGTTTATCCCATACTTCCCTCTGACTCTTAAAAAAAAAACCCAACTCTCCTCCTTTAACTCCACAGTGGTCTTATCTTTCTATCCACCAGAGGTTCCTGAAAATCCTCCACATCCCTTTTATCCATTCATTGCCTCTTCCTCAGCAGGCCAGCAGCAGTAGCCACAAACTACCCCACCCCCATCTTGTTCATTATACATGTGAAAGAAAAGTTCTCACTTCTGGGTGCCGAAATTCCATCCTCCAATCGCCAAAAGGGTAACCATTTTCTCATTGCTAAGGAAGGGATTGGAAAATTAGGAAATAAATTTATAATATGCAATTGTTGCTTTCCCCATCGTCGTTTATTGTTTCGTGAACTGCCATTAAGCATGGTCTGAGGACCAAACTAGATACTGTGTTGATCATAGGACTGTGTGCTTGTTCTTTTCTTTTTTTTACTAAATAGCCATGAGGAGTGATCTGGGTTGGGGCCACAGAATCATGGGAAGGGACTTTGATCTATTGATATCGAGCAGCAGCCTTCCCACAACCCCTATTTCTGCCCTGGGAGGAAGGCTGTCACTGGTACTAAGAAGAGATTACCTCCCAGTGCAAACAATAGCCATGTAGACAGGTACATCAAGCCATTGTCCCCACAGCATTTCCAGATTGTTAATGTTGTGACAGCTTCTCTGCCCATGCTAGGATCTCCCTTGAGACTCTCTGGTTGGGACTCTCCTATACTAAATAATGTGCTTAATGTCACATTAAGTTTTCCCTGAGTCCTGGAGAGGTGGCATGTCCTGGGACACAGATACAAGAAGGAACTGGCAGGCAAAAGGCATAGAACAGTCAGTTCAGTGAGTAGAGAGCATGTACTGTATGCAAAATAATAATAATAATCAGCCAGTGGCCATTCCAATGGAAGGATCTCAGGATGAGAAAGAGCCCACTGCCTGACAGCAGCTGCCAATCAGTGTGAATAGTGTTTGACAACAGAACTAATGCTCTCATACAGTATAAGTCAGTCTCATATTTTTGAGGGGAAGCATGTCAAGTGCAAGTAGATAAATAGGTACCACTCCAGCGGAAAGGCAAACAGCGTTTCTGTGCGCTGCTCTGGTTTCGCCAGAAGTGGCTTAGTAATGCTGGCCACATGACCCAGAAAAACTGTCTGCGGACAAACGTCGGCTCTCTCGGCCAGTAAAGTGAGAGGAGTGCCACAACCCTAGAGTCATTCGCGACTGGACTTAACTGTCCGGGGTCCTTTACCTTTACCTTTTTAAAGCGGGTTTCAACAGTGATGGGTTGCCTGGACTAAGACTCCTGCAGATCTGAGATCCCTATATTAGACAATAGCACAGGATAGATTCTTTAGTACTAGGGAGACTGGGCTGTTGTAGCAGTGCCCAGAACTGACTTGTCTGCCCTTCTCTCTTCTGGCCATTGGCCTAGTGAGCAGAGGGTAGATAGTACTTTGCAGCTCTGCAGCAGCTAATATTAACCTTCCAGGGTTTTGTTTAGTTTTTTCCAAAAAACTGAATCAAACATTTACAACTAGGGGGCTTAGAAAATCAGATCAGGTCCAAACAAGCCTTATTATTTTGAGATTAACCAATCTGTGTTCATTCTTAGTAATTACCAAGTGCTTAAAGAATTTACTAACTATTCTTTTAGACCATTGAACTGTGGATAGAGGACATCATCATTCCATTCATAGGGGGCGATCTTGTTATTGCTCATAGTAGCAAAGGCATAGATGACGTGTGTGCACAGGCAGGGGTCCACATTTGCTGGTTTATATCTGGCAGGATCAGGCCTGTACTGGGACCAGTTCGTGAAATAACAGACCAGCTTGTAGGAAGATCCTGAGGTAAGAAAGAACATTGTGATGTGAATATCATAGGCAAGAACAACATAGAAATCAAAGCAACTGGCTCTAAAACCGGCATACTTTATGTGTTAATGGAATGAGGTGAGCTCACACAGCAGGGATTTTGCCCCTCTCCTCCCACCTCTTAAACCTGTTCTAAGTTTTCCTTCAGCCTTCCAGAGCAAAGTCCCATTGCACAAGCTGATCTCATTCTCCTCGTGCAACAACTTAGTTCAATCTGGCCCTGTGCGCTTACCTCTTGATTTAGGAAACTCGTCGTGATTAAGATACATGCACAATGCTCAATTAGAAAGTTATAGTCTCTAGCCCAGCCTTTGCTGGCGTTCTCCAGATGTTTTAGACTACAACTCCTATCACCCCCAGAATGAGGAACCGTATATTTCCTTTACAGAAATCTGTGGATTTTTATAATGCAAAGATATAGTCTCTCATTCTTAATGTTACATTAAGTGCTGGTTGCTGCTACTCATAATCACACCCTTAGTATTGCAAGCTCCCAGATCAGGAGGGGGCAGAAATGAAAAGGGCAATATCAAACCTGAAAGCATCTCCCCCACCCTCAATTTGTCTCAGATATTCTATCTATTTTTGAGGAATAAATTTATGAGCAATAAAGAATTCTGCTTACCAAGCTGCAAGTGCAGCAAAATGGCCAGACCTACAAAAGATTAAAAAAAAAAAAACACCATTACAGTATGCATAAAACCATCTGGCTCAGTTTGCTAAGCACCTCATTTCCAGGGTTATTTGTCTCATAAGCAAGCCTGATGGTGTTCTCATTCCCAAGTCTAAGCTCAAAGTTCAGCTCCCTTGTTTCTAGGAAGAAATGTCTCTTTATGTTTCTCAAGATGTAAAATTACACACAGGATCACTCACTTGCCCACAGCAGCATCTTTCCCATCTGTTTTTCAGAGGAAATGGCCCATCTGGGGAAATCCAGCACAGCCTTATAAACTGCTCACTTATCAGTATGGGAGCCACACACCTGCTAAAGGGGCATACATCTGGCAGCTAAAGTGCACAGGTGGCTGAAGAATAAATCCCGGGACAGAAAACAGATCTAACTTCAAGGATGGGGAAAGTGTTGACTTTATGAAAAATTACATTGTGTGTATGAAGAGAACCACAAAGGCCTATCTTTTTCTGATTTTTGACAGATTTGGATGTCAACAAAGCCCTGATGTTGACAGCAAATGTCCCAATGATTTTAATGAATGTTCAATTAATCACTTAATGTTCAATTGTAGAATTCTTGCAACTCAATTACATATGTGGTTAAGATGAAAACAAATCCTAGTGTTGTCAAGTCTCTGGGTGTGTAGGCAAAGGACAACAACAACAACAACCCACTCTTCACTCTAAGGTCCCAGCATTAAAACATAACATTAAAATGATATTTTCAGGAGAAATTTTTAAAGAAAATAACCCTGCAACCCAATGCAGAAATGTGGAAAGCGAGCTTAAGATCAGAAAACTAAGATAAAAGCAGAATGGACGGATTTGTCTATTCCTAGTCTGAACTTGCTCAAGTGTTGAGTAATCATATGTGAAGAGGCTCTAATAGCCTTTCTAGACAACTATTTATAGCGTGCAAGGCACACGGCTCAACACGCAGATGTTAGATAAATAAGCAATGATATTTGTGTCCAAATGGGGCCAAAGTATTCTTGCACAATTTTCATTCTTCATGCCCAGCAAGTGGTTATCATTAAATGACAGCTTAAAAAACAAAAAACCCTAGGTGAACATTAGTTTGTGACTTGCAGCCATACACCATGCCAAAAATTTATGCAACTGGCCTTCAGCCCCCCCATAAAAAGTCACTTTGAGATTATATATCTCTAAATTCCCAAGGCTGTTTCTGCAAGGCACACCTCCATGACACTATATCAGTGCAAGATAAGACTTTATACTAATGCCGGTCTTGAACTTCATGTTGAAAAAAGGAGAACGTGATATAGAAGTGGGAGCCTTAACTCAAAGTGGAGCTGAATAACAGCAACATAGCTTGGAGTTTCCTCTAGTTTTGCTACTGCAATCTAAAACCATTGCTGATGATGCTAGAAATGAGACTTTGAGAAGCCTCTAAACAACAGTCAAACTGACAGAGCGGAGCTGTGAAAGCTAAAATGAACTTGCACAGAACTTCTTGTCCTCTAAGAACTATGGGGATGATTTACTAAGCCTTCAGGCCCTGCTTTTGAGCCTCCAGTTGAATCTGACCGTTATTGGAAACAGAACACAAGCTAAAACAGGAATGGAGAATCTGTGGCCCTTTAGATGTTGTTGAACTCCAGCTCCCATGAACCCCAACCAGTATAGCCAATAGTCAGTGATGTTGGGACTTAGTGTTCAACAACTTGTCCCTGAAGTCCAGATCTTCTGCAGCACTCTCTATTCCAGCTTTTTCTTCCAGTTTCCATGTCTTTCTTCCTCCTCCTGCTGCCCAGCTTCACTTATAGACACGATTGTTACACACCACCCCAATTTCCCAGTGGTGCAAGATTCCAGGGGTTCCAGATGCTTACCCAGGGTTTTCTTTGGAAATGAGGCACAGTGAAGACTGTGGTGTCTTTATGATGTATGGCTTATTTACACATATATACAACCTGAGCCTACAATGCAGGGGTTCAAAGCATTACACTCCAAGGGGGTCCTGTCTCTCTCATGGCTACAATCTCTTATGCAAAACAGGCAGCTCAACTTGAGTTCTGCCCCGCCCCCCATTTCCAACTTGCTGCATTTAACAGACTGACACTTTTCCCCCTTGATCATGCCACAGCCAACTTAAATCCTAAAACTTCCTCCTAACATAAACTCTGGCATTGTCTTCTAACTAATGATCTCAAACTTCAGGGGCTAGTGTTCACATTTTTCATCTAGATTAGAGTCTTTGTCTCACGAAGTCATAACATAACTTTCCATCTCCTAGCCAATCAGAAGGGTAGCAGAATGTAGTTGAATTTCTGGCTCCCATGGCAGTCCTTGATCTTTCTTGCAGGGAGTAGAGTTATACACTTTGGGGTTCATTAAAAAAATAGAGGGAGTGATGATTCGATCTTTTTCTCAAAATAAATACAATTTCTTACATTTCAGGTTGGTTAAATAATAATCTCTCCTCGTTTAAGCACTGCTGTCTCTGCCTTTTAACTGAGCAAAAAGCCATCTGATCCTCTTTTAGACCTTGACAGCAAGACTCACTAAGCAGCAAACACCTTCCTGGAAACTAGAATTAGGTGAAGCTCCCTGTGTCTTTGATTTTTATAAACTTTCTCTTTTAAAGACAGGTGGAAACAAATAGCTAAGGGAGAGGCACCTAGTTATGTTGGTCAGCTTTTCTTTTAAGTTATAAATATCAGATGTATGAAAAAAATGTCTTAATTGTCATCACCATTGTGCCACAATTTAAAATGATTTAAAGTACAGGTAAATGCAATAATTTTTTTTTTATTAGATTGCATAGTGAAATAGAAAATCAAGGTTGCCTAAAAAGAGCATGTGCATTCCAATTCTGCATAAATCTCACGATATTCAAAATCTGATTAAAAGTAAAGGAAGAAAAACGAGACACGCAGCAGACTCAAACAGAAGTTTGTAATGGAAGATTCCACAACAGGTTGCTCAAGTCTGGATGATCACATGCTAATAGGCAGCGAATATCTTGAAGTATCTTTTCGCTTGCAAAGGTTCAAGGAGGTGAGAGATATAACATGGATCCATCTTTGTTCCACAACACGTTGCATTCCTCTATTTGCTTGGTGTAATACTTCATGTTCTGTCATAGGAGAACAAATGCATGTCAGAAGCACATCAGATATTTGCAAGACTTCCTATTTATCAAGAGCATAGAAGAGCAAAAACAACCCTGAAACATTTAACCCTGTATTGCAACACTTCCTCAGACTCTAGACCAACTCAAACACGACACTGCGCATTCCATAGGCCTCTGTATGCATGGTCTACTAAATAGCATCCATGGGGTGCATATAGTTTGGGACCACATGGAGAGTAACTCAAGTCCCATTGAGTTTAGTGGCCTTTACTTCCAGGTAAGTAGGCATTGCACAAGCTTTGCTTAACTTTATATTTGATCTTTTGCTGCCCTTTCAAAGTGGGTTTCTCTTCTTGTCTCAGTTTAATTTCAATTTTAACAACTTTATTTGTTGTGTTGCTTGTATTCATGTTGTGAGCCACTTAGAAGACTACAGCTGAGAGACTATATATATATATATATATATATATATATATATATATATATATATAAAATATTTAAAATGCTTTCGTATTGCAGGGTTTATCACGTGAATCCCCTTGGGACTATTCCAAACATTCAAATCTAAAAAGAGAGGTTAGAAAATAAGGGTTGAAACTGATGCAATTAGTATGCCTAATTCAAACTTCACTGGATGATAGATTGGTAGCTTAATGAAACATGCGCCTTACAGCTTAATTTGTCATTACCTCAGTTTCCTAGAAGACCCTTAAGCTTATTCACAAGGACATTGGCTCCTTGGCCACAGAATTTGCCAGAGAAATCATCCATCCCCAGAGTCCAAACCATGGCTCCTCCATAATTCTCCCTCTTCAGAAACTCAGCCTGCAAAGAAGTGGGGGGGGGACATTTATAAATAGCCCACAGGCTAGTGCTTATGTACCCATTCCATAATAGTTGTCACATAACATGCCTCTTCTACCATTTGCTAATAACAGGCAACTACAAATTCCTTCTGGACACTGCAGCACATTTGCAATATACGTAAGGAAATTCTGGCTTTACACCAGGAAGAGCTTTCTGACAGTAAGAGCTGTTTAGCAGTGGATGGACTCCCTTGGGAGGTGGTGGACTCTCCTTCCTTGAAAGCTTTTAAGCAGAGATTGGATGGCCACCTGCCATATACCTGTATGCTTTAGTTGTGATTCCTGCACAGCAGGGGGGTTGGACTAGATGACACTTTATATACCACTTGATTTAAGAAGAAAAAACTAACAACCTCAAAGCAGTCTACAAAAAGATACAATTTACATTTAAGCATAGCATTCAAAGGAAAATGAACTAACATACAGTGGCTCGGTAACCCATTTTCTGTGAATTGAGAGCGTGCCACTCTGTGGTGACATAAATAAGACACTCCTTCTTTCTGTGAGGTAACCACAGAGCGTGGCTAAAGAGCACTTGGAGCTGCTAACATTGATTTTGCGTAGGGGAAGAAGCAGAATTTTATTTCTGTTTACTCCCAGGGTGAAATAAGAATGAGGCAGACAATTCTTAATATTGTACATTCCTTCTACTTCCAAAATGTTGTGTGCCAGCCAACAGGATGGTACTCATACAATGCTACTTATAAATAAAAGGGGGTATCAGCATGTCGTGGGGGGATCCCAGGGTTTGCAGAAGTACAAAAAAAAAATATTTGAGTTGAACCCTAAAAAATAAAAAACATGTTCAGAGGCCCCAGAATTCTGATTGTCTGTTAGAGGGTAAAGAATGGAGATGAGAAACAAAACGGTGTATCATGGGAAAAGGAGATTTTAAATAACATAGAGCTTTAAAGAACAGAGGTCCACCCATGCAACTGGACTTCCAATTCCACTTCCTCTCCTCTCCCTGTGTGCCCTCAAAATCTGCTCCAGAGGATGCTGTAAACTTTTCATGTCAGGGGCCGCAAGAGATAGGAGAATAGGGAAAGTTCCATTGCATGAGTCTGCTGCGCTAGTGGAATAACGGCATTGGTTACAGCCCATGACTCTGTGAGAATGTGAAATTTGGTTAACAGCTAGAGGGCCTAAAGGATTTTCATTCTCATAGGATGTAGCAATTATCACAAATCAGTGACACACTTTAAACTGAAAACTCTTCTCGTCGTCGTATCCAACCCAGTCTCCAGCTTTGAAAGCATAAGGAACCTTCTGTTCTTCGATCCATCCCTTGGTAGCTCCCTTTAAAAATGGGCACACCTGTCAAAATGATAGAATCCATGTTTAGATCAAGAGCAGAAACTCAAGGGGATATCCTAAAAGTTAATCATTCCAAGTTTCCCCCATCAGAATCATTGGTTATTTTATAGCTAGAAGAGTACAGCATTTGGTGGTCTGCAGCTTTAATTTACTGTATACAGCAGCCAAATGAGACATCCCACAGCCTCTGCCTCTGACCTTCAGGACTCTTCTCAGGGCACACGTCTCAATGGCCCTGCACCACACCCTCCATGAGTGCCTTTGCTTGGCTAGAATGTGCTCTTGGCATTTGACAACACCTTAAGCTTGTCTGGATGGAGGCATAAAAACCTATGGATTTTGTGTGGCCGGAAGGTAAACTACTTTGCTAAGTTAAGTCGCATCCATCACTCTACCAATATTTACCTGTGGCCCTTGGGCTGGACAAGACTCCCCACTCCAGTATACAGTAACCAAATTGTTCTGGTTTTCTCTAAAAGTGTGAGCCTACACTTGTCGACTCAGAAGTACATCCCACTTCATTGAATAACAGGTACTCCCTAGCAATGGATTGCAGCTCTACAAGCTGGTCCTGTGCATTATTGACGGAACACTGAAGCCCCCATTCAGGCATTCCTCTAAATGCTTGTGGACTAAAAATGGAAAGCGGAGAGCAGAAATGCATACCCAAGGGCCATCCCAAATGTTCCCACAGGTGCTTAGACTCCTCCCCACCAGAAACCCTGATAAGGCAAGGAGCCCAAGCACAGTGAATATGCCAAGCACATTCTGCTGAAGGCACCTAAGTGTCAGCTTTCAGATCTTCCCTCTCAGTTCAGGAAGGTCTGAAACAGAGAAACATACATGGACACTTCTGTCCCTTCCCTGGTTTTAGTCCACATTTATTCAGGAGAAGGCCTGAACAGGGCTGTACCCA
Organism: Podarcis vaucheri; assembly: GCF_965113315.1. Taxonomy (NCBI): domain Eukaryota; kingdom Metazoa; phylum Chordata; class Lepidosauria; order Squamata; family Lacertidae; genus Podarcis; species Podarcis vaucheri. The sequence continues at coordinate 63,586,944 of NC_138764.1, read as the reverse complement.
TGGCATGGCTCCCAAATAAATATTCATGGGATTGCTGCCTAAGACTTTGGTTATGTCTTAGGCACCTTCCACAGAATCATCCCACTTTATCCTCACAAAAACCCTGTCAAAATAAGATATGTTAAGAGAAAATAATTTGTCCAAGCCCACCCTTTGAGATCTACAGCTGTGGGAATTGACTCTGCCTCCCCAACATGATCAGCTACATTATAGTAGCTCTCAATCGTCAATACAGTGGTACCTCGGTTACAGATGCTTCAGGTTACAGACGCTTCAGGTTATAGACTCCGCTAACCCAGAAATAGTACCTCAGGTTAAGAACTTTGTTTCAGGATGAGAACAGAAATTGCGCGGCAGCAGCAGTGGGAGGCCCCATTAGCTAAAGTGGTACCTCAGGTTAAGAACAGTTTCAGGTTATGAACAGACCTCCAGAACGAATTAAGTTCTTAACCCGAGGTACCACTGTATTCTGTAATAAAACGCCAAAGACCCATTTACCTCGTAATATGCCAAGATCCCAGAAGTTTTGGTGTACTGTCCAGGAGAACCTCCACCACTAGCTGGAGCACCAACCTCGGTCCGTGAACTAGCAAGTTTGAAAGACTGTCCATATGTTGGAAAGCCCATCATGAGTTTCTCAGCTGGCGCTCCATTGTCCTTCCAGTATTTCATGGCATATTCCTGAAGCACAGACAAATTATGCAGACTTCTGTCATTCTTTCCTCGGTGAGTTTACTTTTTTAAAAGACAAAAGTATTTGGGAGGAGCTGAGAGGAAGGGCAGGCAGTGAGGGGCTGCTTAACCCTTTCCCGCTTTGGATCAACCTCCTCAAGCTGCTTTGTCATCTGTGGGAAGTCAGGGTCTCCGTGTCTTCCAAAAATATTTGTAAATGAAAAAGAAGCTTGGGGGAGGTGATTTTTGAGCTGAAAATCATTCAGATATAGTCTGTCTTTGAATTTTCTTTTTTAAAAAGAGGAATTCTTCATGCAGCTACACAAAACATGTATTTTGAGCCTCATCATCAATCACCCACCCACCCATGTTTGCTAGGGTAGCCATGTGTCCCACTGGACAGAGAAGAGTCCACTCTTTGAGGAAGTCCTCTTTTTGAAGAGTTGTCTAGTCCAGGCCCAGTTTAAAGATAAGGAATCATGCAAAGGGTGAGCAGGAGCCTTGAAGTCACCCAGTAACAGCTCCTGGACAGCAGACTGAGCTAGCACACAGGTCAATTAGTCCCATCTTCCCCACTATGGTAAAATGTTTTCTATTTCTATTTGAATTTATAGGCATTGGTTCTAAATTTGCATCTAGACATATAAATTAGTACATGAAAATCTGTTCAGGTCTTTTTCATGACGCATCTCCTCCTTTCTGGTGGTGTACAAGTGGCCACCCTTATGCTTAGGCTTGATTCAGTTTTACTGTATTGAGTGGGGGAAATTGTCACTGGAATTTAGCTATGAGTTTAAGATTGGGCTATGTATTGTTTGTTCTTACACTGTTGAAGAAGGGCGTTGAGTCATAGGAAGGTGCACCTCTGTGCAGGGGGCTGTTGTGTCCTGTTTGAGGTGCCCAACTTCCATGGAAATCATAGGTCATCACATTGATTAAATCAAGACTCCTGGATGCACACAGAAAGGAATGGCAAGATGAAGGAACAATTTCTTCAAATATTAAGGAATCTATGATCCAACAGCCACACTGTTATTAGTGATAATAATAAGACAGTTATTTTGATTCATAGACAAATAATTTAAAAATCAACAACCTGTGGTTACATAAGTATGATGTAGTAGCTCCTTTAAAAGCCCTCAGAAATATTTTCAGAGGCACTGTAGAATGAGGCCCAGATTTATTTATATATAGCCTACAGCATAGTGTGGCTGCATAGACACAATGGTCAATAAATACCACCCTACAAACCACTGGACATCAAACCCCAGAGGAGGTTCAAAATTATCGAAATGGGCTGGATCTTTGGGAGAGCCAGTGTAGTGTATTGTATACAGGTTCAGCAGCAGCACAAATTTAATAAATAATAATAATAATAGTAATAAAGCAGAAAGAGAAGGGAGTTAAAACAGAGGCTTTTCATTAGAACGGCTTTCTCCTGAGTTCTTTAGCCATTTGTCCTAGACCTAGAAGTTAGAGCATTCAAACTGGTGTTCAGCAGAGATTCTGACGCAGGGCATGTCACTTAGCAGAAACCATATGACTCACTTCCCCAGGGCAGCAACTTCATATCCAGCATCCATGGTGTTTTTGCTAGCAGATACCGCAGCAGAAAGCATCAGCCGTGGGCGTCCTGTTCTTTTGCCCTCTTCCTCAAAAGCAGCTCTCAGTTCCTTCAGAGAGAAACAGCAGGAGCAGTTGGGTGCTGCTCACATGCAACTGAACAGAACACATTTCACAGGACAGCTGACCTTTTGCAGGCTGGAAAATTCCACCCATACAGATCATGATAAGAAATATCTTCGGATGAAGGATAGTATATAAACTTATTCAATAAATAAAGATAAATATCCACACACAAGTTGGGCATGCCTATTTATTTTTATTTATTTAACTGCATCTGAGCATGCAATAAAGCATTCTTCTTCTTGATGGTTGAGTCTTCTTTGTCATATTTAGTAATTCACAGTGCTATCCTATACAAGTGTACTGAGAAGAAAATTCCATTAAGTTTAATAGTGCTTTCTCTCAGGTATGGTCACTCAGGCCCCATTGAATTTAATGGAACTTGCTTCTGAGTAGATATGCATAGCATTACACAATTTGTCACTGGGACTCAAACCGACCATTGTTCTGGATGTGGAAGAATAAATATATGGAGGCTGGTTGTGATTACAAAAGCACTCTATACATGCTCAGAGGTACTCATATGTTCTATCACTACAGTATACATTCCAGGAAATTAATTTTAAATACCATTTTAAAATAAAGTAACCTTGTTACAATCATTCACTTGTTTTTAAGAAAGGTTTTGACCATTTTTTGTCAAAGTAAGCATGATCCATGCTATCTCCCATGGGGCTTCCAGCACCCTTTGCTGAAGCTGGGATGAACATCTATATTCTTTTATTTTCATACCTGAGTCAAGATGGTGAAGCGATGCTTATCCTCTGCAGGGCTGCCTTTGGAACCTGGATATTCCCAATCAAGGTCCATACCATCAAACCCATGTTTGCGGAGAAAATCGATTGATGTGGTAGCAAATGTCTGCCGATTTGCTGGAGAGGATATCATGGAAGTGAACCTGGAAGAAATGTGTTATTTTTTGACAGCTGCCTTTTACAACTTACATCACCCTATATTTCACTCTTATTTTTTGCTGGGCATCATGAACAGCTGCTATAAAATGGAAGAGCTTTGATATCAGTAGGGACTAAGGATGGACCAATCTGTCAATATTGGTTCTCCAAGTTTCTCATTTTAAAAATCTTAAATTTGCTTCTATTTCTGCAACAATCCACAAAAAATGAATAAATAAATTGAAACTCCTCATGAAGATTCTTCAACATTTTAGTGTGAATTTCTCATAATAAACATTTTTATATGCAGTTTAATACACATTTTTGCAAGAAATTTTCCCTAATCTAATGCAGTTTTTCACCAATATAAGGCATTTTTATGCACATTTTAGGCTACAATGTGCATTGTTGGACACATAACCAGGGGAATCACACTGGAAAATTTGAAGTGTGAATTCTGAAGGTTTCAGTTTATATCATTTTTCAAAAAGTATGAATTTGCTAAGCCCGCTCCTGTGAACCGGTGAATGGCAGGCCGGATCATTTGCCTGAGGCCAAATTGGCCACTGGCAGCAGGGCCTTTTGGGTGTTCTTCTGGGCTTGGGATCAACTGGCCAATGGTGGTGCTTGGCCCCACCCCCAGGACAAGGATAAAAGACCGTCTGCCAGGCCATTCAGCTGGTAAGTTCATCTTTAAATATAAACTGAATCAAATTACTCCCCCACCCCAAGATATCAGTGAAATGAGGCCAGTTTACATCACAGTGCCCTCCCACCCTTTCTACTAATTAGGATTAGTCTATTTTTGCTCTCTTTGGGGCTTTGGCCAAATTTAGGGGGACTTTTCAACCACACCTCCCCAATGAAATGAAACGAAGGGAGTAAACTGATTCAACGAGGCGAAAGAGCTTGCATTTGTTGGTTGGGTGAGTTCTTCCTTTCCCCCCTCTTCTTTAATCCCTTTTTATATATAAAAGACCCTCTTATTAAATCATTATCTGCCAGTACTGCGTCTCTGGGAAGGAGGCTCGCACTGAATAATCGTGTACACAGAAACAAAAGACAGAAAATGTTCCTTGATCTTTGAAGGACAATCATTTCTCAAAAGAGGAAATGCTCTTTCTATCAGACTCAAGCTCTCCAAAATGTCTTAAGCCGGGTGTCCCAAATCACAAGTTTCTTAGGAAGCTATATCTCATGAACACCCTCTGCTCTTTCTATGAGTATAAGAAGGAGAAGGGTCTTACTTCTGGTTGTCAAAGCTTCCCCCTCCAACAGCCAGCAATGTGAGCAGCTTATTATTCCTAGAAAGCAAGAAAAAGATATAGTGGAATTAACATTTCACAAATATTTTGTGACAATTAAAAAGGAATTTTACCCTCCCCACCTCAGAATATCCAAGACTTCCATCACCAGTTGCTCCTTATAATTGCAGAATTTCAGAACCAAACAGGTTTTGAGAGCTCCTCTAGCTCATTTTCAGGGGTGTGGGCAGAATCTCAAAAGTTATTCTGTCAGGGCCATTGGGGAAATTAAAGCAACTCCCAGGGACAGAGCCCAAAGTGAGACAGAACTTAAAAGCTTCCTGTTATTCTTGAGATTACTGGCAGTGCCAAGCAAGGACACAGAAGGCTGGCCAAGCAGATGCTATTACAGTGAAAGGAACAAGCATGCAGCCCTTCATAACTGTCTTTTGCATTCCTGCAAGGCAGTCTTTCCCAACCTGGTGCTTCAAAAACCTGCAAAAGCTCTTTCATCAGAGATTAAGGCAGGGCAGAACAAAACGAATATGTGTCCTGATGACTATCATTCCACTCTCAAGTGTCTTCAGAAACATAGTTACAGAATCCTACTATGCAAAAAATTATCATCACAGGGAAACATCAGCCATCACTCCAAGCAACCCCATCCCCCTGAATGTCAGGCATCTCCAAATTACTTTTTTCACATTACATAGCAAAAACTACAGATTTACCACCATGTGTATGCTCCATAGGAGCCATAACCAATCCTAGCTCTTGGACAAGTATCTCTAGGAAACACATAATTTCAAACTCTTGTTTGGCACTTCCAACCTTTATATTTTTAGAGGAATATTTTAAAAGTCTTAGTTCTAAAGGAACACTTCCCCATGTTTGCAGATCTTAGAGGGAGACTCTTCTTATTGTTGCGCCTCTAAGGGGGAGACGCTATATGGTGACATAGGATGGGGACCTTTCTATGGTGGCACCTTAATTAAGAAATGCTCTCCCCCCGAAAGCATGATTGGCAGAGACACTTTTATCTCTGTGAGGTAAAAACTTGCCGGTTTACCTGTGCTTTTGTGTGATATTGAGAACAATATTAATGTACTGTTTCTGCAATGAAGGAACCTGTGGGTGGTTTCCTTGAGAGTTTATGTACTGTAATTTTTAAGATGTATTGTGTTCTTGCCTGCTCTTTCAACTACATATACTGGAATTGTGTTGGCTGTATTTTAACTTGTATTGTACCTTGCTCTGAAATCATGTGGTGAGGTGTGGGTTAAAAGTACTTTAATTAATTTATTAAACATATACCGTATTTTTTGCACCATAACACTCACTTTTTTCCTCCTAGAAAGTAAGGGGAAATGTCTGTGCGTGTTATGGAGGAAATGCCTACGGGTGGCATGCCTACGGATTTTCCTCCTCTAAAAACTACGTGCGTGTTATGGTCGGGTGCGTGTTATAGAGCGAAAAATACGGTAATTCATGAAGGGACCCCATGAGACTCTTCCTTCTTTTGCTTCTACATCTGCTGCTATTGTCAGGCAGTGTCTAGAAGCAGCCATTAAACAAACATCATGTGAATACATTCATTGTGAGAGCTGCTTGCCTTTGCTTCAAGGCATTAAGTTTCTTGTAGAGTTCCACGTCATTCCATTCTATAGTGGTAAGTCGGTTGTTGTCCATGCCAGCAAAAGCATAAATCACATGAGTACATAGATGTGGGTCTATATTATCTGGTGTGAACTTGGCTGGCGGGTCCCTGTACTGTTCCCAGTTAGTGACATAACACACAAGCTTGTAGGCAGAACCTGGAAAGAGAAGGCGAAAGGTTATATTTAGAAAAGATCATACTGCATGCAGTTTGTAATGCAGGGTCCTACGCAGTGAAGTCAGCGCACAAGTAGAATGACTCCTGTTTGTGAAATGAAACCTCTCTCTCCTCCTTGCCTTTCTGAGTCTCCCATGTCTGCTCTAGCGGTTCTCCCTATTTTCTGGATTTTTGGGGAGGGTGTGAGCGGCACAACGGGGAGCAGAAGGGACAGGAGTTCCATTTCCCTCACACAATGACTTTGTCGAATTCAACCCATGCTGTTTTCTACAGTTTCCTTCAAATCCTCATCATGAGTTTGACCCTCTTGCAGGGCAGAACCACCAGCTCCACAGACACAAAACGAAAGCTATAGAGCCAGCAACTTTCCAGGTCTAGACATGTGGGAAGTGATTGTTGTGGAAACTTCCACCACCCCAAAAAACACAATAGAAAAGGTGATGCAAGTTTATTTGGCTAGGAGCAGCAGCTGTTGGAGAATCCATCAAGGTGAGTTTCAACCTCAGTTACCCAGACTCATATCAAGCCATTTCCTCATCACATGTCTGTGTGCGTAAGACAAACTGTTTTGAGCAGTTAAAAAAAATCCTACATTAACTTGATTGGGCTCTTGATAAAATAGTGGTACTCTAAATAAAGGAGCTTTGCAGGGCTTTAGCATTTTGAAATAAGGAGCCCCTTATATGGAGCTGTGATCTTACCCATCAATAAGTGTTCCTGCTTTGCCTCAACTGGGAGCAATGCACACATGCTATGCACACGGCAGATCTGTCAAATTTTAGAACTAGTCCCTAGCAAACAAGCAGAAGGGAAGTTAGCCTTACCAAGCTGCAGATTCAGCAGAAGGATGAAACCTGCAAAGCAAAAGAAACAAGAATGTCCAACATTAGATGTGGGTGTTAAGAAGGCATTGTAATTCTTATCCATTCTACTCAAAATGTAGGCAGATGGCAAGCAGGTTTCCATGAAGCTTGGCAAAATATGCATTTGGGGAGGGGGGCAAACAAAACATGACAATAAATGGGTTTGGCATTTGCCCAGAATGGGGTGGGGGCTATATGCAAATTGCATCAGATGCGGAGGTCATAATTAATAAGATCACAGGAGGCTGGGGGGATTTAATGCTGTCCTCCTTTGCTGCAGGTGGTGGGAAGTCTCTGGCCCAGCAGGAATCCTTATTTGGCCCCACTAGGCTGTTTTCTCCCAACCACATGAACCTGTTATCCATCTGAAGCCATATGTGACATCAGCTTTGGGGCGGATAAAGTTGTGGCTTCTTGCCAAACATGAGGTATGTATGAGATGCCTGTGTAAAGCCAAACATCCCAGAAAGCGTATAAATGCTATCTTGGTAGTCAAGATAACCCTGGGACTAATTGGTACCTGCTGTGAAATTGCTCTCACATATGTGTATCTGTTTCCTTTGATATGCTTATCTGCTGTCTGAGTGCTTGGCTGCTGGCCTAGGGAGATGGAAGTCAGGAGCTACCCATGCAACCTGGACCCTTGACACCTATTCCTTCACCTGTCAGATGGATGGATGGATGAGAGTTGGGAACAGGCCTTCAGGCAGGTGGGATTAATTGGACTACTGCACCAGAAGTCCAATTTCTGTAGAAGTAATACATAAATGCTTGGTCGGGCATGGACAGTCACTACATGCTTGCTACTTCAATGTCCATTCCAAGACGGAGCAGCAAGAATCTCTGCATTGCGTTGTAAGTCTCTCTGGCACTTTTGTCATCCTTGTTTGGAATCCCTGCAATAAACCACTCACCCAAGCCCACTTTCAGGCCTGTGGGACAGAACAGTGCCTATCAGCTGGTTGGCAGTGCCTGCAAATCCTTGTGTCTATGCTGATGTGGTTTGCATCCAGTGTTACACTGGCATCAAGTGATTGACAGGTGGGTACACCCACCTGTGAAAATAGTCCACAGCGGGTAGAGGAAGTCAAAATACAGCCCGCCCACCAGATCCAGTTACCCTTTATTCCAATCCTCGTTCACTTGGCCTCCACATATTGATACACAGCGGCCTACATGCATGGACAGGAACTGTGTAAGTACAATTCAATTTTCTGGAGTACCAGCTGATTTTAGCCCCCAAAGAGAAAAGGATACAGGGCTCTGTATTTTTTCTCTCTTGGGAAGAAAGTAGTGTGGGGAGGTGTTGCCTGATAAAACTAAACCCTTGGAGAAAAAATTATGGAATTATATATAACAAGGAGCTCTTCCCCCACATCATTTATATGAAATTGTTTTATTTATTTATTAGTTATCATAAAATACAGATACTAATACAATACTCACCTGCACACAGTAGTAGCTTCCCCATACTGACACTTGCACCTAGGCAAAAAATGCAGGAAGAGGGATGGAGATACAGAAAAATTTATGGATCTGCCTGAATACAAAATCTTCCCATGCTTAATAACACACCCCTGAGTGCTGTGTCTGTCTCTGTATGTGTGTGTGTGACTAGTATATATATGACTAGTTCTCCATCTACATAAAAAAGCTCTCTCACCTGGGCCAGGAGCAATCACCCTAGCTAATTACATGGAGGGTTATTATATGGATGCTGTAGCATATTTGAATATATCTCATTGAATCTGCAGTTACCATTCTTCAAGTAGCTTGGTATGCTATATGGTATAGGGAGCATCCAACTAAATAGGTCTGCTAGCGCAAGGAAGGGTTGGGGAAATCCCCAGAACAGATTGTAGCATGCCAATATATTAATACAAAGGTTTTTTTAAATGTCAGTATCTTTAGTAGTTCCATATACACAGCAAAGTTTTAGTAATTCTTCAGTAAATAGGAACACAGAAATCTGCCTTACACTGTGTCAGGTCATTGGTCAATCTAGCTCCCGGTAACAGGCTTTCAGGCAAGAGTCTTTCCTAGTCCTACCAAGGATTGAACCTGGGACCTTTTGTATGCAAAGCATGTACTCTACCACTAATCTACAGCCCTTCCATAGTCCCATGGAGCACATGTGCCCCTGTAGTAATCAGCTACCCATTCTGCATTGGAGCTTTGATTAAGATAGCAGGACTGCTGCCTGGCTAGTTTGTTAACATTAGCAAAGCACAATTTTTAAAACAGCAACAACAACCATAACAGCAAAAGTTATTTATATGGCGCTTCAGAAAATTATGTACTGTACATGCTTTAAAAAGAGACAGGTTGCAAGCTTACAACAATTTAAAGATGCTACTTATAATGAAAACATTGCAACATAACAAGGAGAATACAGGGTATAAAACTCTAAGAAAGGTGGCAACCCAAGACAAACAGCTGAACCCTAGACCATGGGTAGGCAAACTAAGGCCCGGGGGCCAGATCTGGCCCAATCGCCTTCAAAATCCAGCCCGCGGATGGTCCGGGAATCAGCATGATTTTACATGAGTAAAATGTGTGCTTTTGTTTAAAATGCATCTCTCAGTTATTTGTGGGGCATAGGAATTCGTTCTTTTTTTCCTTCAAAATATAGTCCGGCCCCCAACAAGGTCTGAGGGACAGTGGACCAGCCCCCTGCTGAAAAAGTTTGCTGACCCCTGCTCTAGACTGTAACAGCAAAACAACTCTAAAGAGTCTAGGGCCCAGCCAGCCCAGCCACTAGACAGGGTGAGGCCACTGCCTCAGGCAGAAGAAGCTCTCCAGGTACTGATTTCACAGCCTTCGGGGGTGAGATCTCACCCAAAATCAGGGCCAGCTTGCCCAAAAATGGCACCAATGGCAGCAGCGCTTTTCCGCCAGTGGAGAATGTGACAGAGTGGGAGGCAGCAGTGGCAGCAGCAGCAGGTATGGTGGTGGCGGTGGCAGCGGTGGCGGCAGGGCAGGGTAGCACTTTCCCTTTTGCCTCAAGCAGAAAAATGGAATGTTCCACCTCTGGTCTAGGGGGTTCTGTAGCGTATTGCAGTAATGGAAAACTTAGAAATTATATGACAGCATCATTCCATATGTTTTGCCAATACTCATTCAATAGTTCACACCCTTTAAGTAATTTGTATTTTCATAAATGTACCTTCCACCTATTCAGCATGAGATCCAACCCACATAACAAAGCCTAAACACCTACACAGAATTCCTTTTAATTTTAGGTGGTTATTCATGCAACTACAGACCTGTCAAAATCCTGCAATTCAAAGAGCACAATTCTCTGTAGCATTCAGTCTCTGCCTACTGCATGTCTCAGAAAGCACCTTTTTATACATTTTGCTTCCTCACTCTCCACGCCCTATATTCTTGATATTCTGAGGCAATACCTGAAAAGAAAAGGAAGTTATAAGACAGAAATGTTGTGATGAAACATGGTATGAAGTAACTGCCAAAAGAGATATTGATATCCCTCTCTGTCAGTTATGCAACTGGTCCAGGAAGAGACCTTTGATCCCACACAGGTATGTCCATTTCCACCACAGCAATATTTACAAATAAATTAAGATTAATCTGTTTGCATCCATGACCTGAAATTGTTCCATGAGAGAGCATTATTCAAATATATTCTAGCATTATCTCATCCAGGGCTCTTCGGCTTTTTCACACTCAGGAGCACACAATATTAACTACAGCCTGAAACATGGAACCCATTTTTAATTTGTTAATCATGTTTGTTCATCTTAATTTAATTTGCTAATTTGTTAATCTTCCCTGCCTAGAAGAGAGAATTTTGATTCATGCAGCTTGTATTGCAGAGCAGAGCAGAGCAAAGCAAAGAGGCTGAACGTTCCATCTTCCATAAAGCTTTTAAAGGTACAAGACACTGATCCTCCTTCACATCTGCTTCTGAAAATAAGTGACACATAGAAATGTGGGGAAGTGCTCTCTCTTGCTCTCTCTCTTTCACACATACACAAACACTGACATAGCTCAGACTTCTAACATAAGTTGTTAAAAGGTAACAAGATCTTCAATACCTGATCGAGTATGAAAGAATTCTACTGCCTTGCAAGGAATCTCTACCTCTTCTCAAACTTTACCTCACAAAGCACCTTGTTTGACACAGTGTAGGATCTGCAGGAACACAATACAATAATGACAAGCAGCTGGTACTCAGAAAGCAAATAAAGCAGCTGATGAATAGCAAGATAACCAATTTCTCCTCCTCATGAGCTCCAGAAGCACAGCTTTGTAAAGTTGCATTAGCCCTGGACTGGCCTGGTACACAGACCAAGTGAGACACCTCTTCTTGAGCTCTTACAATGAAATTCTTAGGGTTGAGTTTTTTTAAAAAAGGTAAGGTAAGGTAAAGTTTTGAGAATGTTCTTTTTGAGCTCCTCCTGAGTTTCAACCTTCCCCTGGAGAAATTCTCCAAACTGGCACAAATACACACACATACCTCCAAATTTCACCATCCATGAATTTTGGGCGCAACTGTGAATCCAGTGTTACCACTGAGTAACATCATTTTAAAAGCACTAAAGCCTTGGCCCCTATTCCTTACAGTCCTCCTTTATCATCACATAGCCTCCTTCATAGTCAGTCCCCCTCTCACAGCACATAGATTCCCTCTAAAATGGATTTGCTTAAACCTTCAGTGAACACCCCAAACAGGTAGTATTTTATGGCAGTGATTCTGACTTTAACATAAGTCCTGCTAAACGAAAAGGAGTGCAACCGCCTAAAGCCCTTGGTTAGTGGCTGGAACCATTGCCTTCAGCCTTGCCTCTGCAGCCAAAGGGCAACTGTTGTAGCAGACTTCTTTCGGGATACGAAGGGAGAGCGAGCTTCCAGAAGCTTAAGGTCCTTTAGACAATTGTTAAGTCAGGTCAATCTTCTGCATCCTGAGAGGTAGAGGGTACAATCCCTCAGGCATCCTTGTTCCTCTGGCTAATGACTTTGGCTAGATTGTCTTTCCTTTTCCCACACCACCCACAGGACAACAGACAACTTGGGATGTCCTTGACCTTGTAACGATCTTATCACTTGTTCATTGTTCCATCCAAATATCCTGTATGCTGCAAAACACAGTTTCCCACCTTGAAAGTTTGCCTCAGAAGCGAAAAACAAACATGCTGTTAATTCTCCTGTCTGTAGCAAAATGAGCTCAGTTGTAACCCAAATATTAGCTCTTAATATTACCTTGTTAGCAGTAATCATTTGAAATAATTGTAGGCGATTGAACAGCTTTTATTGGAGTATTATGTCTGAGTAAACTACTAAGTTCATATCAGACAAAGGGTCTTTCATGGGATCTGTGAGGGATCCTATGAAGGATTCATGGAGGACAAGTCTATCAATAGCTACTAGCCATGATGAAGGCCATACTTCCCCCTTGCTCCCTACTCACCCCCTTTAATTGACCCTGGGAGGCTCAGAAGAACCCCGATAATAAGGGGAGGGACCAGAGGGGAGAACGATTCACCAGAAAAGCTGAAATGCTTGCCCTGACAGAACACTGCTTAAGGCAATATTGATTTCCATTATACAGCAGCTGGATAATTAAAATATTACTATTTTTCATCACTGAAATTTTAAAATCTTATTGACACAACAAGAATTTCCACAAAAATCTTTCCATTGGAAAATAAATCTGCTCTTCAGGGCCAGAACAAATGATAACTAAGATCAGGGCCAGCCCACCCATGAGGCAGACTGAAGCAGCTGCCTCAGGCAGTGGAAATGAAAGAGGCAGTGCCCCTGTGGGCAAATCAGTCCCTCCCCACCACCTCCACCACCAGTGAAGAAGCATTGCCAGCAGCAGCACCACTTTCCAGCAAGATCTCATGAGATCTTCCCCACTGCCGGGGGCACTGGTGAGAGTACCACCTCTACAGCTTCCCAGGTAAGGGTTGTGACATGGTGCCGCAGCATGGCAGCATGATCCTGTTTCCCCTCAGATGGTGAAATGGGACACGCTCCCCCAGTTTAGATGTATTAAAATCACACTTGCTTTTCCATTTGTTTCTGCCATCTCAAATGGGAAAGATTTGTGTTAATGGATCAGTGTCAAGAATCCTACTCTTTATATAGATGGATTCAAGGCTGTGGGTGGCTACAGGCTGCCCCCAAGGTATTCCAGCCACAAGTATGATGGCAGCCAGCTCATTCACAGATCAGGTTCCATGTGGATTTCCATTGCAATAACTGAGGTAAAAGTCACTCTGTGGTGGGAAATGGGCCTTGGTTGTGTCCGAAGGTTCAAGCCTCAAGCCTGTAATTATATTTTTCATAAGATGCCTGGAGGACGGAGCAACTTCCTATCTTCACTTAGTTTGACTTACTGTAAACCACCATACGCCTTCTCGTATCCAGTCTTGGATTCTTGAGTTCTGGAAAGTGATATGCACCCAGTATTTACTGTCTTGCGTGAGTTGTGAAACACCAAAGAGAAAGCACCTTTCCCATAGATCCTATGCAAAACCCTGCTGATGGAGGACAACTTATGGAAGCAGAGTATAATTAAGCGGAGTAGCTCAGTGGGAGACCACATGAGCTGATACAGAAGATCTCAGTAGCAGCCAGTATACCAGAGTACACTGAATAGGAGCGTACTTAATAGACAACAGATCTTATTCTGCCAAAGTTATGAGATGGATAGTGAAGCCATTTCTCCCTATTCAACCAGTTGAACTAGGCACTAGCAAACACTCTATGGTGGGTGATGTGGGTGGGAAGACACACTGAAACTCAATCTTAAATAGGGAAAGGCACATCAGAATAAGGCCTACATCTGAACAATGCTGGAGGAGATCGCAAATTTGAGTAAGGAGAGCTAGAAAGGTGTCTGCCAGCAAGCAGCAAAGAGGCAATTAATGTTCTCATATTGTGGTTGTCTTACATAAGCTGTTGCTGCTTTAACTTTGACTTTTCACAATCCCAGGCATCTCTACTTGAAAAAAAGCATCAGCTAGCGTGTGATGGAGAAAACCTCCCCCCGAGACTCTGAAGAGCTACAGCCAATACTGGGCTATGTGGACAAGAAAACGGACCTAAGATAAGGCAATTTCCTATGGTTCTAGTTGTTATGCTAAGGCTTGCTCTACCAAAATAGGATGCAAGTCACTACTTTAAAGCAGCAAATTGTTTCTAAACTGCCTTAGAAAATCAGTGACCCGCATCCTGTTTTGATGCATAGTGTTAATAATGGTTCTTATTATTGTGTACTGGCTTTGAATTGATTGTGTACTGGAACCCCATGGCTGTTTCACAATTTTATTTAGGAGAAGAGGAGACTTCCACAGTATGCCTGATCTTTGTTGTTTGTTTGGGGTAGTGTTCATATTATGGGTAGTCACAGCATTTGCAGCTGTCTTTGAAGACCAGGCCAGCTGCACAATTAAATTGAAAAGTCTGGTTTCCCGCACAAATGTAGAATTTTGACTTGTCTTTGGGGTCTGCATGGATGCCATCAACTTTCCCAACACAAAAAATTTCATCTCCAGAATCCCCTGGCGTCGTGACAACAGGATCAACCGTGGGTGTAACTGAAGGATCAACCGTAGGTGTACTTGGAGGATCAACCAGAGGGCAGTTTGGCACAATGGGATCTGAAACAAAATTGAACAGCTAGTGTTAACAGTTGTGATATTCTCATTTATACACACAGAGACACTTTTCTCTTTTCCCTGTTCTCCTCATCTCCCTCAGTTCCACTGCATGAGCATGGTGGATGCAACCCAGGGAGAAGACTACAGAGTCTTTCAGTTCCCTACCAAAGTCCATTCCCAAGTCAAGGAAATGATAGCTCTCTCTCAGATATCAGAGTTTTCAGATATATCAAGCTGGTCAAACTGTGGGCTAAGAACCAGTAATGGGCCTCAGCACCACTGCCCATTTCCTGGATGTACCATAGGCTTTTGGTTGGACCAACAGCAACCGACCCCAACATGTGCAGTGCAGAGGTGTATGTGTGTGCAGGAGCTGGTTAGAGAACAAGGCTTTAACATGCTAAGAAGGAGGCAGGGGGAAGGAAGAGAATAGAATAAAGGAAATGGGCAGAGTGGCTAGCCAAGTCTGAGGGAAGGAAAAGAGAAAATGGGAAGGAGGGAGGCAAAAGGGACAGATGGGCTGAGGGAGAAGAAAAGAAGGAACCATTTCTGAAGAGGAATTAGATATCAACAGAATATGATGTCGGTAATTGCCAACTGATTATGTCAAACTCTGTCTCCATCCTCCACCATTTGTGACTGGCTCTGCCTCGGCACCATCATTTTGTGAATGCACATTTACAATGCATGTGGCCATAGTTCCCAGCCTTCTTGAGTGAGCTAGAAATTTTGAGAACCCCTGGTGTGGGTGAAAGAGAAGGCTTCACAAGCACCAAACCAGCCAAGTAATAATATAGAGGCACTTCTGCTCCAACACAGTCACCTAGGTTGTCATTATTGTAACTATTGGGAAAGGCCAGCAAGAGGGACACCAACAATTCAGGCTTGCTCAAAATATGTTATGCACTTTTCATTCCCATCTCAATACTAGAGAAGATGTAAAAGTTGCCCTCCATCACACTCTCTTACCATTTGTTTCAAGCAATCGCTTCAGCTCAGTTATTAAAGGATTTATTCCCTGATTACATTCAGTACCACGGAAGTCATCCAAGTCTATGGCCCAAACCATGGCGCCTCCAAACTTATGCTCTTTCAGATATTTGGCCTACAATTTTAAGAAATGTAAAAAATGACTATATATTCTGATTTGCCATCATATGTAAACAGATGCAATGGAATCACCAAAAAAAGGTAGACAGAAATAGATGATATAACAGTTTGTATATCATTACCCTCCATAGAATTAATTCATTAAAAAGAACTGTCTTTGACCCACCCATTAGACCTTCCAGGGTTTAGGGGCTTCTAAATTTAGAAAAGATAAGATTAAGGGTGAGGATAGAGAAATCATTATGTATCAATTGTGCATGTGTTCATTCAAGTTTATTCCATCCCATTTCCACATTAATCTGTGATATATCTGCATACAACAAGTCCGTATGAACATTTGTATCTAAATACTGTATGTATTTTATCACAAAATATGGATTTAAAAACTTAAACTCATTTCTATCTTAAAATACTTTTTTTTCATGCATCCAAATATGTTATTTGAGCCAAGAAGTTTATCACAACATTTGGAGAAGTGTGGAATCTGAGGGATAATTATGTTCTGGTCTGGCTATTAGTCCAGGCAGTACAAATTGGTTTGGTTCATTTAAAGTATGGACCAGACAAAAATCTCCTCCAACTATTATACAATGGTACAAATGTTTAACTTACTGCTCTCCCTGCAGTTAATTTAACAACAGGGAGACATGTTAGACATTTATAAAATTGTATGGCAAGGAAAAAGAGGGTAAAGTTCAATCATTCTCCCTTCAGTAACAAGTGTAATCATGTATGTCTCAACATCAGAAATAAATATTTTAGAGATAGAATTAGTAAATAAAGTTTTAAAACAAACAAAAAGACTTACTTTGTGTCTATAACTACAAATATCATCATATGTAACCCATACATTCCCCTTGTAGGCATATGGGACTTTTTGATCCTCCAGCCATCGTACTTCAGCATCCTTTAGGAAAGCGCACACCTATCAAAAACAGGAAATTAATGAGATTATCCAGACTTGCCTTGAAACAAATAAGCTATTGCTTTTTTGCTTTGAGTCAAAGGCCATCTAGTCTAAGTTCCTGCTGATACAGGAAATCCAGTACTTTAGCATCCCTGATAGGTAGCTATCCTATCCACATAACTGAACAATGCCTGGCTGAAAATTAGGCAGCTTGATTTAGACTCACTGAGGACTTGACACGTACAGTCTCAAACGCCTTGGCTCCTGGACAAATCGGCTCCCAAACAATCAAAACCCAGAAGTGAGTGTTCTGGTTTTCAAACGTTCTTTTGGAAGCCGAACGTCCAGTGGGGCTTCCGCAGCTTCTGATTGGCTGCAGGAGCTTCCTACAGCCAATCAGAAGCCGTGCTTTGGTTTCTGAACATTTTGGAAGTCGAACAGACTTCCGGAACGGTTTCCATTCGACTTCCAAGGCACGACTGTAATGCAGAAACGATGGTGGGCAAGTAAGTTTGTCTTTCAACTCTTCTGGTATCTCATGAAAGGACGAAGGAGGTTTGTGGACCTTTTCCCCCCAATGCAAATATGAACTGCATCACAGCAACAGCAACAGTAAATATTCTCAGTAACAGCAACAAACCTCAACCTTTTATATGTGTAATTATAAAATTCATCATTACAAAGCGTCATGTTCTCAGGTTTCATACCTCAAAGTAAGCCCAATATCCAGCCTCCTCTGTATACGGCCCTGGGGGGCCAGCACCAGAGACTGAAGCACAGAGACCTGTGCTGCCACTATTACTGAGCGTGAAAGAACGCCCATAGGTGGGGAATCCCATGAGGAGTTTCTCAGCCGGGGCCCCTTGGTCCCTCCAATACTCCATCGCATACGCCTGCCAAAACACAAAGAGGTGCATCTTTTACAATGTATTTTAATCTTACTAGATAAGAAAGGGGCTTCAAGGGATCTTTACTCACGCAGTTGAAATAGTCGACGTCACACCAGTCAGAACCTGAGTACAGGGGGCTGTTGCATCCAGTGGTACTATCCCAGTCACCGTGGAAGTCATACGTCATCACGCTGATGAAATCCATGAGTCTGATGCAAATCAGTAATCATCCGTTAGGAAGCAGTGGCTCACCAGGCACCGAATTCAACCACCATGTCATTGCGGTTTGCTCTTGTGGGGAAATGAGCTAAAATGCCACCAGTCAAATGGAGCATCATTTTGCACTTACTGAATCTGACTCCCATATACATAGACTTCCCTTTGCCCTTGTAAGATATGGAAAATATGCAAGTTCAGGCCTATGGATCAGAAGTCCAACCTAGCTGACAGAAGGTGCTCTGATTCAATGGGAGAGGTGTGTGTTATTTGACTGGAAGGGGTTTGTGAATTCCCTCTTTCCCCTCACACAGCCTACTATGTTGTTCCAAAAGATCTACCAACCCATTTGAGCAGATTTGAGGGAAGTGCAGAGAGAAGAGAAAATCAGGAAAAATTGTCTTCCTCATTTCCATCAACAGAAACTTGTGGTAGGCCCAAGTGCCTTCCATCAGCAGAGGGTCACAACTGGATACAACCTATGGCTATGAGTGGGGAGGGGGAGCACAAAGCATCCTACTCCCATTTTTAATTACTTTTGTCTATTATTATTTTTGTTAAGAAAGAAAAGCAATTGCCAAAACACGTTTTTGCAGTGTTACATGGTTACAATATAGACTACATTCTGAATAAAAAGTGTCCATTACTCTTCTAAATCAGTTAAAATTTATTCTTCCTTTATCCACTAAAACATCCATCTCAGTAATCTCTCAGACTTTGAGGAGCCACTGCAATCCTAACAGCAAGAGCCCAACACTCATCCATACCTAATGAATCTCCCAGGATCTTTTACAAGGGATATTAAAACCCTGATCCTAAAAACACTGGTTTGGAAATCCCATTCATTTCAAGAGAATTGTCAGTCCTGGTAAATTTGAGGAGCTCATGTGCAGTGTCGAAAACCAACCCTAGTAATGTGTGTTTTTACAAAGGGTGCATTAATTGTTGTATTTAGGAAAGATGGCCATTATGATTTCAACCTGTTCCTGTATTTATAAAAGGAGAGGGTGTACTTCCTGCATACAATAACTGTGCAAGATCACATTGAATTAGACCCAGGGTATCTTGAGAATTCTACTTACTGCCCTAGCTTAGCAATTTCATATCCAGCATCAATCGTTTCCACACCAGCAGACACTGCAGCTGTGATCAGCAGACTGGATGCCCCGCTTCTTGCAGCTTCCTTTGTAAAGGCATCCCGCATTTCCTGTGATACATGAATGGTGAGCAATGCTTATTGAAGAGGATAAATAAATTTATTAATGTCTTGGGTAAAGGAGGTAAAATTGGTCAAGAATATTTGCAACTGGTGTATTCAGGTGAGGTGACATTCCTACCTGAACCAGGGTTGTAAAGCGTTGCTTGTCCTCAGAAGGGCTTCCCCTAGAGCCTGGGTATTCAAAGTCCAGGTCAATTCCATCAAAACCATATTTGCGGAGGTATGCAATCACTGAATTTATGAAGGTCTCACGGTTCGCAGCTGTAGAAACCATGATGGTGAACCTGTGGAGAAGTCCACTCTTAAATATGATTTCTTTTTTTCTGCTAGTGCAGACAAAAACAAACTTTGGAGCATAACACAGCAGAGTTAAGCACTCTTCATTAATTCTTTGTTCAGAAATATCTGGGACTTAGAAGTGCTTCATGTGCTGAACATAATCATGCTGAACCACAACATTTCAATATTTTCCAAAACCCATTTTTGTCTTCATCACTGTACTCATTATCACGCCTTATTATATTAATGCTTCATTTCTCTGTTGAATACAAATTATAAATCTTGACAAAGAGCGTTTCTGATCTTTGAAGTAATATCACACTTCAGTGAAATGCAAATCAGCTTGGCTTTACTCAATGCAGATTAGCAGGAGACAGAATCTGCAAAGTTTTACCTTGTGTGTATAAACAATGGTTTGTTTATTAGATGTTGACAAAAGCCTTTGACCATGTACAGAGAGCATCTCCACAACAGTACACCAATGAAGAATATAGGCATCATGACAAGAATTGGTGTTGAGCAATTAACACCTTCCAGCACCCAACCTCACAATCATTCCTTTGGGCATGGTCACTGGAAAACTGCAGAGTATTATTTTTAAAAAAACCTACCATAAGTAGGGTTACATATTTCATCAGAATTCAATGAACCGTTGGCACATAGCAGAACAAGGCGTAATGTCCCATGAAGTGGAATCAGGCTATGTATGGTGTTATCAGAAACCTTCTCACCATCAGTGGTGCCAGCATAAAATGAATAGGAAAAGACTCACAATTCAGTGCCAAAGTTCCATCCTCCAATTGAGAGCAGTGTCACCAGTTCCGAATTCCTGTGAGAAAAGGCAGACACAGTACAAACAGCACAATTATTTTGCTGCTTTTAAACACCCCTCCCTCAACACAATTTTCTTTAATGATAAAGAAAAATGACAGTGTTTGCACTGCATCTTTCAACTATAAAATCTGGCTGTGCGGCCACACTGACACTGGCAGCCACTTGCTCACATCACCCTTTGCCATACAATGGAATTATGCAGCATGCGCAATGCAGCACTGATGACCCAATATCTGAAACTAGAAGGAATCCATGAGCTCTCACCCTTGTTTGACACATTATGTCACTCCCATGAATGCAGGCACAACAGCAGATTCCACTTCTACCAAAATGAGTTGCATGCAACATGTGAACAACAGAATTATAGAGTGAAGTAGTGGAAGAAATCCAAAATTTACTCTGCCACTACCTTCAGAGACAAGAATCAACAGCAACCAAATTCTTCTGTGCCACAGATGCAGGCAGAAGAAGGAGATATGTGTCTGCACTGGTGCTGTGCTGATAGTTTATTCTGCATTTATAGCTGTTGCATAGTATGGATAATACCCAGCTAAGTCATTACAGTGTGACATCAATGGACTTTATTTATGCCCATTGATTTAAATGAGTGGCTTCCAACAAGGTAGTTCTATTAGCGCATGAATTTCTGGCTGCACTTTAGAACTTCCACTCCCTCTCCTTCGCCCATGCATGCCTCAAATGTGTTCTGTAGGTTCCCCCAACTCTCCAGAACTGATATGGGGAGGGAGCAAGGGGCATGTGGGGAAAAGAGAGGGGGGAGCAGCCAGAGACCTAGCACTATTAAAACTACTTCATTGGATATCACTCAACCTGTCTTCTCTATCATTGTTTATCACCCTGTTTTTATAAGCAGGATTCAGATAAGCTACCTTAACACAACTTCATAATTCTGACCTCTCTTTCAGTGCTTGGATCCGAGGGAAGAGTTCTTCATCATTCCATTCATAAGGTGCTATCTCGTTGTTTTTCATAGTAACAAAGGCATAACACAAGTGGGTGCAAAGCTGTGGGTCGACATTTTCCGGGAAATACGTCATAGGGCTTGGCCTATACTGAGACCAGTTGGTGAAGTAGCACACGAGTTTATAAGCTGTGCCTGGATGGAGAAAAGAAAACCACAGTTAATTAGGCAGAAGAAACCTCTGCTTGTGGCTTATTCATGTCACACATTCAATGACTGATTCAAGTCACACAGGGTTTGTTCTTACATGCATTTTCTTCAGCAATAATATGACTAAACTAAGGATTTTTAGATTTTACATATCATCTGAGCTGGACTTCTGTACAATGGTACCTCGGGTTAAGAACTTAATTCGTTCCAGAGGTCCTTTCTTAACCTGAAACTGTTCTTAACCTGAGGTACCACTTTAGCTAATGGGACCTCCCACTTCCACTGCGCCGCCGCCACACAATTTCTGTTCTCATCCTGAAGCAAAGTTCTTAACCCAAGGTACTATTTCTGGGTTAGCGGAGTCTGTAACCTGAAGCATCTGTAACCTGAGGTACCACTGTATTTTATACTGAGGTATTTCCCTCTCCCTCATCTTCCAGTCCCTCTCCCTGTGACAACAACATGTCATTGCAACCTTGAGCTCAGTTATCCCCATGAGTGCCATATACTCCCTTGTCCCTCTTATTGTACCAGGAACAGTCTGTACGTTCTTGCCTGCTCCTAGTAAATCATTGTCCCTACTGTGCCCCTATTTCTGTATTTCAGAGAAATTGGTGGGAGTGGCATCTTGTAAATGTTTCATTAGTGTGACTTTATTTATTGGTGTTCAGTTCCTTCCATTAGTGGGAATCAGGTCATGATGCATCTTCACATATTTAATGCAGCCACATGGACACAAAACTAATAAAACGAATAAGCTGCTTACCCAGCTGCAGGTGCAGCAAAATGGCCAAGCCTGCAAAAGAAAATGACAGAATAAGGATAATAGAAAAAGAGCAAGTGAGAAACACCATGAGCAGGGTTCCATTCCATTGTTAATGTTTTCCCAGCATCCATAAAGCTACCAAAAGTGTGTTATGTCTAAGAATACAAACCTATCCCATGGCCAACAGTAGGAGGACTTGAAGCTGTGATACATTCCCAGCTCTGGTACTTACACCGGCGAGGCAGCCTTCACTGAATCAGCTCCTTCGTGTGTCCCACCTCCCCATGCCCCAATGCTAAGGGATATGACAGAGAAACAGTTTGGCCTTTTGAATTTGATGAAGTGGAAATATCCCTGGAGTGCAACTGTTGTCTTTGAGGGGTTGGTGCAAGATGAGCAGCTTTCCTGTCGGCCCCACTATGAGCTGCTTCTATATTTGTGAACAAATTGAATGTTATCAAAGCACTGGTGCTTTCTCATCCAAAGAAACCTAAACTCAGAAGTGCCTCTGAAATTTCTGCTTCGGAAATTGGGTTGCCAGTAATAAGACTTCCTGATCTCATATCGGGCCATCAAATGACCCTGACCACAAAGAAACTGTTCACCCACTGAATCTGCCCTTAAGCAAATGTTTTAGCAAAATTTGTGTATTAATGCAAAACTTAATAGGGAAAGATGTCATAATGCAAAGCTTTCCAGGGATGTTTTTTTTAAAAAATTCTGGTTTCAACAGTTGGCAGGTCTCCAGAATGCAAGAGTTACTTACCAACCCACAGCAGACATTTCCCCATCTTTCCTCCTGACTTCGAATGGAAGTCCAGATCAGGAGATGAGCAAGGCTTTATATGGAGGCCGAAATACCAGCTATCACTGTGGAACCCACACACCTGTGGTACACCCACCAGATTGCATACTACCCAGACAAATAGAACAATCAATAAAATCTCATGTATTCAAGGGCAACAGCAACTTGAGCATCTGACTAACACTTCAAAAGTCTCTATCCTGGCAAAGACCCCTCTAGAGAACCCATGTGATATAATGGTCAGACTAGGGGAACTGCTCTTGGAACAATCACTACCAGGGATGGGAAGGATGTGTCCATTTTGGTTCTCTCAGATTCTCATTTTTCCAATCTTCAATTCAGTTCTCTACATTTCTGCAGCAATTTTTTTATATATTTTTGTCCTGGTGAAAATTCTTCGGCATTTTAGTGTGAATTTTTCCTAATAAACACATTTTTGGATGAAGTTTATTGTTGTTAGCAAGTTCTCCTAATATAATGCAGGCTTGTGTGTTATTTTCACTAAGATACAGTTGTACCTTGGAAGTTGAACAGAATCCGTTCCAGAAGTCCTTTCAACTTCCAAAATATTCAAAAACCAAATCACAGCTTCTGATTGGCTGCAAGGTATGACTGTATTCATTTTAATGCACACTTTCCCCTAATATATGCATTTTTGTAAACATTTTTTGGTTGGGGAACTCCCTTGCAAAATTCGGGTAAGTGTGAACATTGAAAGATGGTTGTGTTGTGGTTCTCATATTGTTTTGCAAATTTTATAGATTCTGCTTTAAATGTGAACTGAATTTCCATCCCCTGTTACCTGACCCTATTTTATTCTCACGGGGTGCTGTGAGAATAAAATAGGGAAGAAGCCCATCTATGTTCCCTGAGCTCCTTAGGGGGAGAGAAGGATATTCATGTAATAAAATAATAACAAATAAAACTGCAGGTGTCTTATCCTAGTGGGTCCAGCAAAAATGTGTGTACATTTCACCTGACAACAAATTCTCTTATTGTTTGAAATTATACCCCCATAACAAATTTGCATGACAAATACAGTCAGGGTCAGTTTTTGCATGCTTTTGAAAAATGGTGCAGAACATGATGTCACTGGTTTCTGCTTTTATGCATATTCAAATATATTTTGATGCAGATCCTAGTCAAATATTTGTGTTGATCCATCATACATCCAGGACTACATCGGCAGGTTTCATAATCAATTTTGAATCAGCAGGTGATGCTCTCTCTCCATGTTGATGGCAGGCTGGAAATAAACCATAGCACTAATATTCAAAGTACCCAGGGTTTTAATACAGTCACGAGGAACCTCTGGCTCTCCAGATGGTGTTGGACCATGATGTTGGAGGCCTAACCAGCATGGGGGGGGGGAATCAGGGATGATAGGAGTTGTAGTTCAAGAACATCTGGAAGGCCACAGGTTCCACAGCCCTGGTTTAATTAGGTGGTTCCATTTTGATGATGCTATTTGTTGAGCCAGTCATAGAGCAATTCAGATGTTCAACATCTGAGTTTCTCAGATTTGTTGACTTGGATAGGGTGATATAAGAGAAGTGCAGTGACTCAGTACTTCTTCAGTAATAGCCTCCTCCCCTTTGGCATCTTTCTGCTGAATGCCCCTTGAATAAAGATAAATATTGGCAAGAGTGGAGCAAACATTTGATCAATCAGAGCAAACTCTTTGAAATGTTCTAACTGGGCATGGTGTCAACTTAACCTTCAGAACGTGACAAGTAGCTTGACTGATTGAGCTTCATCTAATAATGAAAGAAAGTCAAGGCTATTTATTCTTGCCTCACCAGCCACCTCCCTCTGTTTGTACTTAGCCTGCCATATCCACAGCAAAGCAGTTTCTATTGTTTTGAAAATACCCATTTGGCTTTCCTATTCAACGGCCTTGGTTTGCCTTCACGTATGCAAAGCCAAAGTTAGACTCTTCCACAGCAATTATACAGAGGGAAATGTTTTTATACACTTATTATGAAGGTTACATTGCTCACATTTCTATTTCTGGTCAACTGAAGCGAACAACACAAAAGCCATAGCATAAGATAGGGAAAGTTGGAGAATATTTTGGATGAGACCGGAAAGCAATTTTGTTGAAGACCACATGATGATGACCATGGAGATTATGATGGTCTAGTTGGAAGGATTTTTTTAAAAGTACAATTTTATAGATGTGTAGATTTGAGAGGCTACAAAAACAGCCAAATGAATAGAACCAACCAGGAACAGAGTTGTCACCTAATGAGGTTGGAAGATTTCCTCATTAGGTCCTTTTTTACAGAAGTTGCTATGGCTATCTTTTAATGAATGCTCTTGGGGCAAAGGATTGAACTGAATGAACCAACTCTATAGTACTTTTTACACTTACAGACTGGGAATGTAAAGAGCAATTCTGTGTGTGTTTACTAAAAGATAAGACCCACTTTATTCAATGATACTTAAAGTTGTGTGCATAGGATTGAAGCCGAATGCTGAGATATATCCATTTATCCAGGGCTACCCAGTGAATTAATGGAAATGGTTGCATGTGAACTTGGGGCTTGTAGTAGTGATGTAAACATAATCCATTTTATTACTCACTTTAAGACGCCACACTTTATGGAAGCTATGATGACACTGCTGTTTTCTGAAGCAAATAAACAAATTGTGGATAATATAATCAAGCTCCTAGCCTGATTAAAGATGCAGACATGCCACCCACATGGTACATTTGCTGGAAAAAACATCACTGAACACTGGTATTGAGGCATCTGGTCAAGACCTGTATTTTAAAATGAGCTTAAAAAATATATTTGTAAATGTCTGTATCTTTCATGCCAGGCAGAAACCAGCTGGCTAAGTACTTTGGCAGATGTTTATCTTCCTAAACAGGGCCCCTCTGATTTATAGCATTAGCAGGAGACGAGTACCTCAAAGTTGTAAAAGGAAATTACAGGCTGGGAGCAAAGGTTACAGTGACCATACATATTACAGAATACAATCAAGCTGCAAAAACACAATTAAGAGTTGGTAAATAGTGAGATTTATTGTTTAACAGAAAATAATACTAGGTGCCTCCCATTAGACTTGAGCCATATTTTCATAAGGTTAAAGGGCAAGAGCTAATAGGAACAGCAGCTGGCTTGAAAGGGGGGTGTAAATTTAAGGGGTTGCTTTTGGAAACTGTTTTTACTAAGTTCCTTTCCTTCTAAAAAGCTATATATGTTAATGTATGAAATATATTGGCTTAATGTAATTATGCAAAGGATTTAGAAAGTAATAAATGTTATATTCTTATGTTAGATTCTTATTTCATTGATGGTGTGTGAGAAGGTGAACCCAAGATCTCTGTTTAAGATAAAAATTAAAACCATGAGCCATCTGTTTTAGCCATCTGTTTTGGAGTGAAGGGGTAATAGGGCAATAGGGCAATAGGGCAAAGATGATCTGGTAATTAAGGTGCCTTGTCGAGGCAAATGTAAGATATATGGCTACTTGTCTGCCATTTATGGATAGAAGGAAATATAGCTCTTTGTCTCCCATAAAAGGTAATAGGAAATGGGTGTATCTTTTATGATTGGTTCTAGCAAACAGCCAATAGGAATTTCAACCAGGCTGATTGGACAGAGGCAGCCAAAGGAGGAGCAAGGGGGCTGGGCTGAGGAAATATAAGTGCTGGTCATCAGGGCTGGAGTGGGCAGAGCTTTGGTATCCATATACCACTGTGTCTCTCATTTATTTGTCTGACAAATAAATTATTATTTTAATTTCTCTATTGCTGCGTTGAATATTTCATTCCAGCTAAGCGTTAACCACAAGCAGGGTGCTACAGTATACCTGAGCAATAATATCTGCTATGTGAAGTATGGACCCACCATGTGGGCAGGCCGCAGTCCGGGTCGTCCTCTTATATAGCTGCTGGGATTGACAAGGCATCTGACCCTCACCTGAATCTCATAGCTCTCCTGTAGCTGCCTCTGATTAGTTATCATTTAACTCTTGGGGAAAATAATTAGCATCACATGTCATGCGCATGGAAGTTGCCGAACCAATTAACCAACTAGAAGGATTACTGTTAATAGCGCCCGTTTTCCTATAACTTGATATTGCTGGATAGTTTTGATGAACTGCAAAAGCATTTTTAGTTTGCTTTCTGTTGCCACCTGCAGCCTGCCCAGGCCCATAGTTGTGTATAGGATGTAGCTCTGAAAGGGCCACATAGGGTAAACCACCCAAAAGGTATGCTAAAACAGTCGTCGTAGATACAGCTGTTGTTAGTAACTCAGAGAAGGTTTGGGAACCTTCAAGCTTCCAAGAGGTCCAAAGTTTAACTTCAGAGGACGCTGAGCCATGGTTAAATGCCATGAAGGCTGAACTTGATTCCTTAGAGAGGAACAAGACATGGGAACCTGTTCCAGGCCTGCCCACGCCACAAAAGGTTTACAAAGTTCAGCTATTGCAAAAGTTTTTCAGTGTTAATTTTATGCATTTTTAAAAATCACCATGGTATTTAACAATACAGTGGTACCTTGGGTTAAGAACTTAATTCGTTCTGGAGGTCCGTTCTTAACCTGAAACTGTTCTTAACCTGAAGCATCACTTTAGCTAATGGGGCCTCCAGCTGCCGCTGTGCTGCTACTACACGATTTCTGTTCTCATCCTGAAGCAAAGTTCTTAACCCAAGGTAATATTTCTGGGTTAGCGGAGCCTGTAACCTGAAGTGCCTGTAACCCGAGGTACCACTGTAATATCTTAGTCATCATGCATAAATTGTGCACATAGCTAATAAGCTGCTCCTCATTATCACAAGAGGTTTGCCCTTAACAATGCAGCCTTAAGAAGAAAATATGATACTTTCCCAAAAGGAATACATTATACCAGACAGGGAAGTAAAGTATAATGGTATGCCTGTAACCACTTGGCACTGATCATGTGTATCATCTCTAGCCAAATGGGAATCACACCTGTTTGCCCCACCCCATGTGCTTTCAGTGTACACTTCTGAAAGTGTGTGCACAACTACAAATTTCATCCCTCTGCAGCATCCCTATGCCCTGCTGCACACATGCTATTCAGAGGGTTGCTTGGCCCTCAGGAGTGATTTTAGGGGGCATAGGATAATGTAATGCAGAGAGAAACCAAGAACCCTGCACAAATCAAATTCCACTCATCTATCTATAGCCCATGTTAGTTTACAACACACTCAGTGGATGTTGTTGTTGATTATGATGATGAGAGAGAGAGAGGTGATGGTTTGAGCTAGTGGACTAAGATTAACATTCCAAGACTGCCATCTACTGTAAACGCTATTTAGCAGTGGCCCACCCAGTGTTGGTGAACACTTCAATTTCTTGATGTTGGGCACATTATTTTTAAATTGTAGAGGTTCCTCTATGCTATGAACTGTTTTACATTTGCTTATATATGGCACAAATAAATACAGATTTACATATCTGTGTGTGCAAATGTTCCACCATATATGAAAGGGATAAATTATTACTTGGAATCAACCCGACAAGTTTAAATAAATTCTACTTAGAGTAGACCCATTGGGGAATTCAACATTGCTCTAAGAAGATTGTACCATTAGCGCAAACATTTCTGTTTGCCCATTGGAGCATGCTCCCAAACTGCTGTTCCAGGGATTTTCTGACCCTCCAGAGCAGACTTGGGGGCATGCAAGGGGAAGAGAGAGTTGGAAAAGCCCCTCTGTGCTAGTGGGAGTCATTGCACTGGCTTCTGCTAGTGGAACCAGATAGTTGAATCCAGCCAACTGAAATGAAGGGGCCTAAATTACTCAAATTGCTTAATACATCTACTCTTAGTAGAACTAATGTTCACAACACAGCCCATGCCTTCCCTCCAAAATGGGATCCAAGGCAGCTTACAAAAGGCAATCAGAAGTTGAACAATGGGGCCTGGGCACCCAAACATGCCCTTCTCCTGAAGTGCCATCTGTTCTTGGGCCAGCCTCCCTTGGAAATGTCCATCTGCTGCCATCTTTGTTAAATTGTAGGAGAGGGATTAAAAATAATTTATTTGCCTGTGCTTCTGATTGCACTGTGGCATGATGATCTTCTACTGCTGCTTTGGGATTTAATTGTGCCTCTTTATTTGACTGCTGCCCTTCTGCTATTTTTTTTTTTTTTTTTTGAAACTTGATATTTAATGCAATTCAACATACACACCCCTCTCATGTATGTGGTTTGGATTGAGTGGAGGCAGTGCTTTTTTCCTTAAAAAAATGTTTAGGGGTACTCTCATTTTCCAACTCATATTGAAATATTGCCCCTCAATGAGGCCAAACATAGATCCGAGGAAGCAGGAACAGAAGGGCGAACTCTCGGCCACGTGGCTGTTTAAATGCCGCAAGCCACGCTCCCTAGCCAACCAGACTGTCTGGCTGTGGCCATGACACTACTGGGATTCCCCCTATGGTGCAGCGGACTAGCCACGCCCCCCGCTGGATGCAGGAAGAGTCCAAGGCCTGACTGCAACCCAGCCCACCTCAGAAGGTGACCGGCTTTCACAAAATGTTTAGGGATATGCACATCCTGTGTCCCCCCCAGAAAAAAGCACTGAGTGGAGTCATTCCTTTGGTCATTTCAGCCAGTGCAGCCAGCCTCCCACCAGCACAGACCGTACCCACCCCACCCACTGAATCTGCAGGCATGCAGGATGCTAGCCAGGGGTATCACTGCCAGTGCAGCCCCACAGAAGGCCCTGAAATGGGGTCTGCCCAAGCTACTCTCCCAACTGGCAGTGCCAGCAGAAAGCCAGTTTCAGACCCAATCTACCTCTCCCCACCACCACCTTCTGCTGAGTAACCAGATTGCAGATGCAGCAGTAACTCCACCACTCCACAGAGCTTCATCAGTATTGCACGCCCATGTTGTGTTGTTAATTTATTCTGGATCTCAGCTAGGGTATTTTGGCAAGTTAAAAGGTGGGTTGTCATTTCTAAACAGAGTGATATTGTTATTGTTATACCAGACTCCTCTAAATTCCTGGGCCCAGTAGAGGTTAGAATTTAATCAAGGCAATTGTTAATACAGTATATAAGATAGGCCAATTTTCTGAGCAGAAAAACAACTGAGATTATGGGCCATTAGAAGGACAAAAGGAAGGTGCTAAGCCATTAAGAAAGCCATTAAGACAGCAAGGGCTCTGTACTAGATGTCAAGCGATTGGGAACCCTCCTGCTCAGAAGAACAAAATAAAGGGTTTAGAGTTGGCTGGGATGTGACCTGGAGGGGAAAGGTTGCAGTCTGGTAAAGGCAGCAAGCTGGAGAGAGGATTAGACCCATGGCTGGTGTCTATTTGAATCCAAGGCTGCAGCTATAGGAGAAACAAGACCCTCTTGTTTCTGTTAATGCTGTGAAACCCTGCATCGTAGGCTCAGGTTATGTAAATAAACACATATCCTAAAGACACCACAGTCTCCACTGTGCCTCACTTCCAAAAGGAAACATGGACCGTGAGTAAGCACACCTGGAACCTCTGGAATCTTGCATCACTCAAAGATTGGGATAACATGCAACACTATTAATTTGGGCAGAATTCAGCCTAAATTAAGATACTGTTTATTATTATTATTTGTTTGTTTTTCTGTGATGGAATGGGGGGCAGAATACACAGAATTCCTGGGCAATTTCACATCTAAGCAATCACCACACTGAGACTGGACTGGGGAGGGATGCTTAGCATGCTGAAGGTTTAATCTTTGACATCTCCAATTATTATTATTATTATTATTATTATTATTATTATTATTATTTGTATACTGCCCTTCATCCAAATTTCCGAGAGCAGGAATTGTGAAATACTGTCCGCCTGGAAATCTAAAGAATCTCTACCAGTCAGAGTAGACAGTGCTGGGCTAGATAAAGAAAACTTCCTCTGTTGCTAGTATTAACTTTAACAAAATTGCTGCATCGTATGCCTTTGGATTATGCCCTCCCCATTTTCAAGTCCCTTTGGTGATTCCCTCCTATGCACGAGCCTATGTTGGGTGAGCTACATTTAGCTCCATGACATCTTGCCCAGGGACATAAAAAGTCACATCTTCTTCTTTAAATTTATCATGAATGAAAGTAAGAACACCCAGCCAACATATTTTACCAAAAAGACATCAGCACAAACATACTTTAGCCATGCCTGGTAGATTTTATTTGTAGGCAAAGGGGTCTGCTGTGGACCACAAGACTACATTATTTTAATCATCTCTCCTTGATGGAAACCACCTGTTAATATTTAAGGGTAGTTGCAGCACTTGCAGCTGTCATTGAAAACCAATCCAGCTGCACAGCTGAAACTGTGAGTCTGATGGTTAGCGCATATGTAGAATTTGGTCTTGTCTTCTGGGTCCGCATGGATACCATCCGGTTGGTTGGCACAAAAGTTACCAGGCACTGGGGGCCCCACAGTTGTAGTTGCAGGAGGAGGAGTAGGGTCTCCTCCTCCTCCTCCGTTAGTTGTAGTAGTAGTTGTGGAAGGGGTTGGAGTTACACCACCAGGGCAGTCTGGCACAATAGGCTCTAAAATTAATATTTAACAACACAGTGAGAAAATCATATTCCTATGGAATCATACTAAAGGACTAAGCCACCCAGGGAAGGTGTGTTTATGCAAACAGGTCATATCAATTTAGATACAAAGAAATAAATAAGAAAGTGCTCCCAGGCAAAGCTCATTGTGTGCATATGTAAACCAAAGATGTCCAGTCTACTTGCCTTCTTCAAATGCTATTCATTTCATTGAGGTACATGATCAACTAGGGGCTGACCTGCACTTCACATGGGAGACAGGCTTAAGGCTTGGGAATTTGTGACTCCCATTGAACACAGAACCCTGTAAAGGAATTCTGTATGTTCATAATTATATGGGATCATATGATCATATTATATGAGATCATATGATGGATATATCAAGGGGAATCCCCAACTCGGTGTTGCTTATTTCCACTGTTTGTTTACAGGCATGGTCCTCTTCTCACACTTTAGAAAATGGCTTCATGATTGATTGATTGATTGATTGATGGATTGATTCACAACATTTACCGGTATATGCTGCTTGATTGTAATAAAACCATTAATGAATTTAATTACAAATA
This sequence comes from Podarcis vaucheri, assembly GCF_965113315.1. Taxonomy (NCBI): domain Eukaryota; kingdom Metazoa; phylum Chordata; class Lepidosauria; order Squamata; family Lacertidae; genus Podarcis; species Podarcis vaucheri. The sequence continues at coordinate 63,554,866 of NC_138764.1, read as the reverse complement.
AATAAAGTATTAAAATGATCAACAAATTTGGCGGTAGCGCGCTTCTACGCAGATGACAGAAGCTGCTTCCAGGCATGCACAAATCATGGCAAACCCAGTGTTTACTTCCAGGTTTGCTGCGGACGCAACTTGGAACGTCCGTGAGACAAGGCATATGTAAGTCGAGGTTCCACTGTATAGCATATATTCAACACAAAAAACAGCGACATTTTGTTGTTGACAAAGGACAGCTGGACATATAAAGGGCCCCATTACCATCAGTAGCTTAGGGCCTCATCAAACCTAAATCTGGCCCTATGTGGAATCATTCTGAGGTTAAAATAATCCCAGGATATTATGTCCAAAGTATGAGAAGCCCAGGGAATGCAACATAAAAAAATAAAGGGAAACCTTGCTCCATTCCGCACTGCCAATGTGAGTGTCCTTGTGTGAGCAGCAGAGGCGTAGCAAAGCGTGTTCTCCAATAAATGAGAGCACGTGTTGCGGTGTGGGCCACCAGGCCAGGCCTCTTGTTGCCAGGCAGGTTAATAGTTGTTGCCTGGCATCATGATTGGGTAACCGGGTTGCTGGGGCAAATTGTATGTTGCAAATTGGGTGGGTGGGACCATAGTCTTTAAATATCGGTGCACTGTGGTTTCTCTTTCTCTTTGCAGAGTCAAAATAAAAAAATTCCTTAAAGTAGCACCTTAAAGACCAACTAAGTTAGTTCTTGGTATGAGCCTTCGTGTGCATGCACACTTCTTCAGATACCTCCTTCTTTTTCGTGTGCATGCACACGAAAGCTCATACCTAGAACTAACTTAGTTGGTCTTTAAGGTGCTACTTTAAGGAATTTTTTTTATTTTGACTATGGCAGACCAACACGGCTACCTATCTGTCTTTGCAGAGTGCATCGGATCACCCGCCCGCCCGCCCTCTTTCCGGTTGACCTTGCTTTGCCTGTCATGGGGTCGTCTGCTTTGGAGCAGGGGCCTAGTAGGAATTTTGCCACTTGGTGATTGGCTGTGCCATTTGGTTTTTGCCTACTGCTCAGCAATTTGTCACAACTTGTAAGGTTGCGGTTAGGCATTGGTTATAATATGCTGGTGGTGGAGGGGTCAGGCTGGGCCTGCCCCTCCTATTGCGCTGAAGGGAATTCCGTTAAAGGAATCCTGGGGCTTGCCATGATTTCGTCCAATCCCTGTTATGGGACCAGGGCCGCCCAATCCCTGTTATGGGAATCCTTGTTATAGGACCGGGCAGGCAAGCTTTCGGGGAGCTGCTGGGGTGAGCGGCGTGGGTCCGACGCTTAGCTCAAATGACCCCCAAGTTTGACTTTCTCTTCTACTGGCTACCGATCGGACCTCGGGATGTCAGTTCTGTCCCAGGTGGGGGGACAGATAGTCATAACCAATGTCTAAGCAACCACTCACTGATTTTGTATTTTAATAAAGTTGTGGCCAAAATAGTGCCCAAAAACCAAAACAAAAATTACGTGTTATGTGTGAAGTTATTTGAGGGGTGGCCTGGGGACCTACACACGCAATTGTGCTAAGATCCTGACATTGCTGCTGTGCAAGGTCACCAGTTATGACCACGTGCCAGAGACTGAATCCTTAAGCATTCACACTGTTTCTGGTGATTTAGGAGCAGTGTATAACTATTCCTAGTCTTGGAGCCATATTGGAAGCATTATTTAAACAGTAAGTCAAATATTCTATTTACTTAACCATGCCTATTTACTTAACAATAACATAACTGAGCAGGAATAAGTTTTCCAAGTGTCCTAGATCATTGAACAAAGGAGTTACAGATGGAAACTTCAGTGGGAAACCGCTGAACTATAGTTTATCAGGCAATTCATTTCTGTCACTTGTATCTTAAACTGAGATTAAGTTAATGCCAGGGTGTCATCACGATCACTGCCGCCTTGCTAATTTGTCACTGTCACTATCTTGCTTTCAGGTAATCAACACAGTCTGTTCTTTCTGCATTTCATTTTCCTCTTACCTCAGTCCTCTACATTCCCACCATCACCCTTTTTGTTTGTATATCTGTTTGCTACTTCATGCAACTCATGCCATGAACTGTATCCATCCCATGAACACTTCTGCCATAGGAAATTTGCTCATCTTTAAGATGCCACAAGATCCTAACATGGCTACCCTTCTGGAAACAGCTTACCATTTGATTCAAGAAGTCTCTTCAGCTCATTTATTAAAGGATATTTTCCTTCATTACAGAATGTACCCAGAAAATCATCCAGATCAATTGCCCAAACCATGGCACCTCCAAAATTGTTCTCTTTCAGGTATTTGACCTGGCAAAAAACAAAACAAAGCTCTATTTAATAAAAAATTCCACAGCATTTTTCCTTTTCATTTCATATCTGTTACTCAAACCACTTCTTATTTGGACAGCGATAATTCACATCTTTGCTAAATCCCATGTCAGTTCAAACATGCAGTCCACGTATGTCCTAATTTTAGGGAAATGGTAAAAAGAAAATGAAACACATTCATCTTACTTTGTATTTGTAGCTGCAAATGTCATCATATCCAACCCATTCATTACCCTTGTAGGTATATGGAACTTTCTGGTCATCAATCCATTCTTTTGTGGCAGTTTTTAAAAATGTGCAAATCTGTGAAAACATTACAAAAAATAATAATCAATCTGCAATTCATAATACCAGAGGACATCATTGTGGGCTCAGCTTTGGCCCCTGTTTTGTGCTGCTTCAGGCACCTAAAAACTAATAAGGGTTAGCGTTTCCTGAGAAGGATTTTCTCTCATATCAGAGCATCCCCTGACACATCTATCTCTGAATGGCCACATTTTTCTAAGGCCTTGATCTGAACCTCTGTGTAGAGTAAATCATTAATATTTCAAACTGGACCTCTAGAACAAATCTAAAAAGAGGGTGTGGACCTGGAAACAGAGGTTAAGAAAAGCAAGCCACAGCTAAACACCTATTATTGAGCACAAGAAATCACATTTGATAAGGTAAATGTCTGATATTGTTTAAAATGCTGGCATAAGCATGATAGCTATAGAGAGAAACATTTATGACAAAACTATTGTAGTCCGGTTCTCTAATTGGGTGTTTAAATAATCTAAGACCGAGTATAGCATGTGGGGAGGGGTGGCCTTCCAATAATGCCACTACTTGGGAACATGTGCCAGCACTGTGAGAACATGCAATCCATTAGTTTATCAGTCTTAGTCCATGCCAACTGCACTATGTGGTAGTCCTCTCATATTGCATGGGACATTATTAGCGGACCTGTTGCCATTAAGCAATGTTGCAAGAGCACAAGATGGCGACAGGACATGGAATGCTAAGTCTTTCAGCTCCAACTAAGGATACTTCCACATTCATCCTTTCCTCTAGAATTGCCATTTAATTAATTTCTTAATAAGATGCTGTTGTTCCAGGTTGTCCAACATACGCAGAGAAAGTGTTTATTAAAGCAAGCAGTTGTTGAGTTGTTTTACAGCAGACAAGGAGCCTTGCTTACTCCTAGGTCTCTGGGCTTCTTCCTACTACTCACCTCTACAGGAAGCTCCTTCTTCAAGTACTCCCCCTTTGACCCAGGAACTAAACATATACACAGTCATATCGCATTTAGCCTGACAAGCGGAGCGGAGCTTGAAAGAGAGTTGCGCAAGAGAGTTACCTCATAGTAGGCCCAGAAGCCTGCCTCGCGGGTGTAAGGGCCGGCAGAGCCAGCCCCAGATACAGGTGCGCAAACACCTGTATCTGATGAAGTAAGCCTGAAAGTGCGCCCATAGGTGGGGAATCCCATAAGCAGCTTTTCAGCTGGGACACCATTGTCCTTCCAGTATTGCATGGCATAATCCTGAGGAAAAGGGGAATGGTGGAATTAGGACTCTGTATATTCATCTGTCTCGTGAAAAACGCACAATAATAGCATTTCTTGGATCAGGAGGCTTTACTTACACAGTTGAAATACCTTAAATCACCCTGGTCTTTGGATCCCACATACAATGGGCTGTTGTGTCCTGTGCAGGTATCCCAACCACCATGGAAGTCATATGTCATTACACTGATGAAATCTAAAAGTCTGGAATAAATCAAACAAAACCATTGCTATAGCTAGTACATGGTTTCTTACAGACAACTTTGTTTTAAGCAGTGAGCTGGGGACTACCAGTGGGCCTCGGACCACTTTTAGGTGGGCCTCAGTGCCACAGTACCTCCTCACTTACCCACCTTGTGCCCCTGCCCCCTTAGCTATGCTGTAGTTTTTGGCTGGGCCAGTGCCAACACCTGCAGCTCCTCACATAGTGGTCAGGACACAGATGTTCGGGAGCAAGGAAGAAAAGGAGATCTCTCTCCTATGTGGGGAAAGGGCAAGAGGAGGTGCTGAAGACAGAAGACAAATATTTAGAAAAATAAATAAACTGGGAACAGAGAAGAGGATAAGAGAGGGAAGATGCTCTAGGAGGAAGTAAATGTCAAAGGGGTAGAGAGGAAAGGTGAAAGAAACTCACAGTTTGGAGAGGAATGGGGTACAAGTGAAATGTGATAGAAGAGTGGGAGAAGAAAGGCAACACAAGAGTAAAAAAAAATACTTTGAGCAGCATGTGGACAAGCAGAAGGGAAAATATAAAATCAAAAGCTGTCTTCACTCAGCACTTCTGGATTAGCAGATTCTGCCCAAAACAGGGACTCCGAGTTACAAAACCTCCAGAGCTTATGTCTGTACTTAGCTCGAAGAAGGCTGAACTATGGAATTCCTTGCCACAAGAAAATAATTGTGGAGAAGAATTTATCAATTTCAAGAGAGTGATTAGATATCAGCAGAAAATGGTGTTGATATTTGCCAGCTTACTAGGCCAAGCTCCACCACCAATATGTGACTGGCTCTGGCTCTGAGCCAAGGTGGGCCTTGGTAGTTTTCAGTTATCTCAAGTGATGCCCTGGGGTAAAAAATATGAGAACCCCTCTCATGGAGTAATGACATAAGAAACGCTGGGAAATCCAATACCAGGCTATGGTATGACTCTATAATCTTCCTAGGTTTTCATCAGTGACACTGGTACTTAACTGCACAAAATGGACATTCTACCACTGATTTAGGAACAGAGTTGAAATCCTCATTTGAGCTTCCTGGTACTTACTGTCCTATTGCAGCAATTTCATATCCAGCATCAATGGTCCCTTTGCCAGCAGAAACTGCTGCTGTGATCAAAAGCCTTTTCCCATTACATTTACTGTTCTCAAAGGCAGCCAGCATTTCCTATGGAGAGATACAGTATTTAGAATTATGTCAAACCTTACTGTTGTTTCTCATGAGTATCTATTATTCACACATTTCTATAGGAGACATTGAAACAGCCCCTTCCCATTGCTTCTCATAAAATCTTGCATGGTTTTTTTTTAAAAAAAACTTCTAAATTTGTTAACATGTTACATAAATATATGGTTATTTCACCAGTCACCTTATTGGCATGTATGTCTTTTTTTTTAAGTTGTCAAACACCACTTTGATCTACAGACATCTTGTACATAAATGTTAGAACATTCCACACTATTAACTTGCTGGACATTTGTTGCATTCATTCCAGTGCATTTCCCTGCACTGAAAACATAATATTTTTGTACGGGGGGGGGGGAATGAGTTTCTTGTCCCAAGACGTGCTTCCATTCCTTTTCTGAATTGTGAGTGAAACGTAATAGTGCAAGAGCCATACCTATTGACTGATTTACTTTTTTGCACAATTACTGATGAGCAACATGACTACCCACCCAAACCAATTTGTGAACTTTTCTTAGAGCTGCTGTTATTTAAAATGACAGAGCCTTGTGGGACTTCTCTTCCTCCATCTGTCTTCTCCTGTCACTATGTGAGCAGGACTGGGGAGGAAAGGCCTAGGGCCATTTGAGAACCCATCACAGGCCACATCCAGCTCAGAAGTCAGAGGTTCCCTACTCCTGCCTTAAAGATTAACAGACTAGCGTCCTGTGGTGCCACTGAACTCTCTTCCATTGTTTTCTGCAAGTGACCAACATGCCTACACCCATTTAAGTCATTATTATTACTAAGTTATTGGTCATGCCCTGTTGCTTATATTTTAGCTGCTGATGCTGCTATTCTTTTAAATCCTTGGAGGAAGAGTGTCACCTGTTGTACAGTGTGCAGCTCTGGTGTAGCAGTGCTAATCTAACAATTGTGTTGTTTAAAGTGACAAAAGCCAGAAAGGCTACAAAATATTATGCCAAAAATATTTTGTCCCAATCATTTAAGCTTTCGCGCAGGACATAAATCCGGCGTAGTGAATAACTGCACATAAACTTTATGTACAACTGTAAGACATAAGGAAAGTGTGGTTTCAAAGGGGTTTTGGGAATAAAACATTACTGCTGATTTTCTGAAGCACAGATTGTGGGGGATTATCAAAACTAGTGTCTTGGTTTCTCACCCGAATCAGGATTGTGAAGCGTTGCTTGTCTTCGGGAGGACTTCCCCTCGATCCTGGGTATTCAAAGTCCAGGTCAATCCCATCAAACCCAAACTTACAAAGATATTCAATCACTGAATCAATGAAGATTTTTCGATTGGTAGCTGAGGCAACCATTTCAGTGAACCTAGGAAGAGGGGATTCTTAGATAGTTTCCCACATGCCCTTGCATGCCATTTAGATATCATTCCCTTTTTATTAAACAAAATATATTATGCTGTTTAATGTATGTATGTTCTCTTTTGCAACTGATATCACACATACTCCCATAATCAGGAGTATGTATAAAGCACAGTGAAAGATTAGTAGTGAATGCACAATTTACACCCTAAGAATTGCATCAAATTTGTTCCCTTACTTAATGCATGCTGCTATGTACTTTATAAACTTTATCACAACCATGTTGGAGCCACTTCTCCAAGACCATCTCCCACACAGCTCAAGTAATGTTAAAATGGCCCTATCACTGGTCAGAGGTCTGATCATATAGACCTTTCCCATGTAACTGGCATTCCTTCCTGGCAAAGCATTGATTCCTTGACTGAAGTCCATGCAATCAGTCCCCACTCATAGGGTTGAGTCCTTTAAATGTTGCTCTAGTCATGCAGATGTTGCCCATGGGCAAGCGACTTGTGAAACATGTAAGAGGAACCCAGTAGAAGTATGACAGTTGGACATTCCCTCATGCTCAGAAGTCAGAAGGAAGGCTAAGTAGGACAGGTCAGGCAGAGGAAGTTCCCTGTACCCTCGATAGCTTCCTCTGGTTAGCCATATCAGATTAAGTTGTGCAAATGAAAGAAATATATGCAAATATGTCCATTTTGTAATAATTTATACAGAACTCAGAATTATTGGCATAGAACTAGATTATCATAGCACAAAATTGTGATTTGTTGCTTTTGTGTTTTTATTTAGAACACAGCATACACAGTTCTGCAGGTATCATGTCAATTATCATTCACTTTTTATTGACCCTATTCCTAGATAACAAGGTCACTGGAACCCCTCATCAAAAGTTACTTTTACCCTGCTGGGGTGGTTTGTTATCACAACCCATACCTTATTTCTCAATCAGTGTCAGAATTTAATTTCAGATCATTGCTTGTCAATAGCTATCACTGTGGCCTGAACCTTATGTCTGCTTTCGTTTCAAATGCTCAACAGGAACACACTCTATGGGTTCAGAGTCTTAATACTGTCACAATTTAGTATGTATGTGGAAAGGATACTCACTTCTGTGTGCCAAAATTCCAGCCTCCAATAGCTAGCAGTGTGACAAGATTGGGGTTGCTGTAAAACATGTAAGAGAATATCAGTCTAGAAACTTGCATGGTGATTCCAGAGTCAAAAGTGGAATGTTAAAGGAATGTTGAGATGCTGAAGGCACAAAGTTGCCTATTATTATTATTATTATTATTATTATTATTATTATTATTATTATTTCTGTTATTTCAAAATCTCTTGCAACAATTTCTTGAAATTGAAATTTTTAAAAAGGATCCATGTTACATGCTTGTACAAATAGACAGGGCTTCTTCAGATGACCTATTGATTCATCTTGATTTGCTTGCATGAAGCTTACATGGTAATTAGACTATGGGCCTCTCCAGATGTGTTTGTTATTGTGCATTCGTGATTATTTGTGCTCACGTTTGCATCAAAACAGTTATATGTGATTCCGTCTTCAATACTATTTGCACCTCCATACATGTTTGGAAAATCACCCGTTTTCAAATCATTCTGGAGAAAGAAAATACTGACCTGTTCTTAAGTGCTTGAAATTCAGGGAAGAGCCTGTCCTCATCATTCCATTCATAAGGGGCAATCTTATGTTGATTCATAGTGGCAAAGGCATATATCAAATGAGTACAGAGATTTGGATCAATGTTGTTTGGGAAGTATTTGGCCGGCTCTGGCCTATACTGAGACCAGTTGGTGAAATAGCACACTAGTTTGTAGGCAGAACCTGAAAAGGGGTGAAACGAAGATGAGCAACATTTGCAGGGCTCATTTTCATCCTTGCTGTCATTGTGCCTTATACAACTATGCTATAAAAACTATTCTAGCTAGTAAAATAGCCACTCGCTGCAAATTAGCCCTTGTTGGGCATTTCCCCCATCCACCTCCCACTGCCCACACAGGGAAGGTGTCTGTAAAAGGGGACCTCCTTGTGAATATTATCTCTCCCTGCTCAGAGTTCCAAAACAGGGAGATTTTGTGCATGTATACCAGGCTCTCCTTTACAGATGTCCGTCTCCCCCCTCCAAAAAAAAATGCATGGATTGGCAGAAGGGCTACTTTGTTTCAGAATTGGAGGGTTTTAAAAGTGTTGTACAAAGTTGGAAAAATACAGGGAGCCTTTATATTTTCCTTAGTGGGTGGGAAAATAGCTAGGCATGACTATTTTCAAAGATGAACAGGTGGAAGGGTTAAACATCCCCTTTTCCTACCATGTATCTCATGCAAGACTGTACTGTGATTTTTTTAAAAAAATGAACAACTGGAGGAATAATCACATATGGTTTGAAATAACTCCACCATCCTTCAGGGTAGTCTAGTCTCCTTCTCATTGATCCTACTGAGCTTCCAAAGTTGTTTCCCTATGGCATCCTCATGCCAAAATATCTATAAACTATACTTTTAAAGAGCTTTATCCCTTCCAGACACGTTAATGCTGTAATAGTCATTTGTTACCCAAGCAGTCATATTCACTGTGTGACCCCTTGTGGACTATAACAGCATAGTGAATATGGCTGGTTTAAACACTCTGCCTCACTAGAAAGCCACCCTTACTTTAGTCTCATTAACCATATAGGGAAAGTTTCTCACCAAGCTGCAGCTGCAGCAGAACCGCCAAACCTGCAAAAGAAAAGCGAACGTCTTAGAAACAGATAAAAATATTTTCATCGGTATGTAGAGTTGAATCAAAATGGAGGGGCCATGCTTCACACAATGCACCACCTGTGCGATGAACCAGCACCACCCTATACCCACTTTTAGGGTTATTTTTAGGATTCTGCCGCAAGGCAGAACAGAATAGTTCACCAAAAGCATTCCCTTCACTCTGATTCGGCTTTGTAACATCACTGTGTAGTCAAACCCAGCTGATTACTGTACCTGGCATCACCAAGAAGCCTGAGTTTCCAACCGTCTCTCTGATTTGGCTTCACGGTATCATCACATAGCTATATTTAAGTGACTGAATGATGACATGATGAGATAGTGTTATCTAAGTGTTTTCTAAGTAGATTCTGACTACCTGGGATCACCTCAGGAAGATGCCTTCTTTCAAAAATATTGGAGAAATCCCACTCTCAGTAGCTCCACATTTCCCCCATACATTTTATGTTGGCACAAATTTGGCATAACTCTAATAACAAGAGTTCCAAAGCATGTGACAGCATTTTGAACATTATTGCTCATTCTCAGAAGACAATACTGTGAAACCTTTTCTAGAACATTCACTCTATGGCTATTAAGACCAACTCTGTAGGAAACCTCTGTCCTTCCTAACAATTGTAGTAGGAAGCTTGAAAACTGCAAGGTATACTCACCAAAGCACAACAGACCCTTCCCCATCTTCCTGGTTTTCCCAACTGTGAGTGCCCAACTCCCAATGGTAAGATCTGCTTTATGTAGAGGGCAAAATCCCTCTTATCGTTGTGGGACCCAGACACCTGCAATGAGGGAGATAAGACTTCCAAAAAGTTCAGATGAAATATCACAGGTAGAAAATTTCATTTAGTCAAGGTCAACAACTGCTCAGAAGCCTTCACAAGGATAAAATCTCCCAAAGTCCCCTAAAGATTGCAATGGCATTGAATAGCCCATAGAACAGCTACATCACCAAGTAGTTGCAATGAAAGTTGTGACAAATTCTAGCTCCTGATTCCCAACCACAATGGAATCCTAGGCATGTTTAATCAAAAGTAAGATTGGCTGGGGGAGGAGCCACCCAATATGGCGACAAAGGCAGTTACCGAGTAATTTCGTTTGCCCTTATCCAAGTTTTTAAGTGGTTTTAAGCGGTTTTATTCTCCTTTGTTTTTATCCGAGAGTTTTAATGATCTGCTGGCTGTGCTGGCTGTCTTTTAATTATTTCTCCACTTGTGTTATTTTTGTTTTATCTGGGTTGTTCCGCCCCCCTGGACTCACCGCCACGGCTGCCACCACCTCCCTAACTGGGAGAGATAAGTGAAAGGCTCCCCTGGGCATAAATCCTCTGCCTTGTCGACCAGCTCTTTCCTTTTAGTTTTTGCATACTGCATATCGCGAAGTGAAGCTTGCCCGACTGCTGGAACCGGGCTGTTTCAAAATCCTAGGATTAAGGAAGAGGGGAAGGAAGAGGCTTGAACTGGCTGTCTTACCGTGAGTAGTTTTGCGGCACCACTCTCCTGGAAGTGGTAGTATTCCTGTGAGGAAGACTAAAGGGTTTAAGGAGCTCCCCAGCACAGTGCTTACGATGGTGCCCCTGCAAAATTAACTTATGGGCCATGGAAAACGCCCAAGAGACCCTGACGAGGCATTATCCTCTCCGTGGCCTAAGCAATCAAGGAAGGGTTCACCTAAAGGTGGGAGAGGCCCCGAGGAATGTATCTACTCAATAGCAATTCAAAATCATTTCGATCCTCTAACTGCCCTTGAAACAACATCAAAAGACGAGGCCCCTGAGACGCTACAAATTGGAAAAGCTAATGGGTACACAAATGGGGATGGTCCCTATCTGAAGGAGGTGTTGGTAGCCGAATCCGCGGATTGCTCAGGTTGTGAGCAACTCCATCTAATAATTAGAACTCTAAACTGTATATTTAAGAGAATTGACGGCCTATCTTCTCAGCTGCGTAGCCTTCAGCAAAAACTGGATGACCAGCCGGTACAGACAGCCCAAGATGGGGCAGTAGATGTTCCATTGTGCCGGCAGTAAGCGCCACCTAACACTGATCGCATGAAGAACTACAAATACAATCTCAACCCCTCTCTGAATCGCCAATCCCTGACTCTACATCCGAGGAAGATTTCCCTTACCTTCCGGGAAAAGGACCCAAGTTGGGCAACGCTACGTGGGACTAAAGAGCACCTTAGATGGCTTCTAAAACTCGAGACATCACAAATAGATCTTTGTGCTGTGCTTCCATTAATCCACCAGAACAGATATCAGAGAATGTTGCTGGCTTTCCACTCTGCAAAAATCCCCTCTCTTATTATTAAGCAAAAAGTGTTTTTGAATAGTCATGGCATTTTTCCAACGAGAGTCTTCATGGATTCCATAATTAGACCTCTCCTATCGGAGGGATTAATCAAGGAGATGGTTCAACCTCCCCGTCCTGAACCACAAAAGGGGGCTGAGCTGTACACCCCATGCCTGGGCCAGTCCCAAAATACCTCCACTCCTACAACTAAACACTACGATTGTGCCAGTAACTCTTTGACACCCCAGGAGGAAAGAGAGCTTATCGCCTCCTTTGGAGAGTTACCAGCGAGGGAACAACAAGAAATTATAAATAGGCTAGACCTACTTAAACTTCAGCTCCTAGATATCGCCTGCAATGGAGTTTCGACAAATAATACCCACTCTAATTTAGTGGTGCCCTGCCCCATGGAGGTGGAATCAACAATTCCCCAATACCCAGCATATAAGGTCCCTTCTGCATTGGATGGGAAGGTCTCACTGCTGGAGGCAGACTCTTCTCCTCCCCTTCATGCTGGTAACTCATCCCTGCCTCTAATAGACTTATCTGTTCCCTCCGTGATTAACCGATCAAAGAATGGAACTCAGGACAATACCCTCCTGGATAAATCATCGCCCCTTCATCCCTCCATGCCAGACTTGGAATCAACATACATCGAAGACCATCCACAACCTGAGATGGTAGTGGCCACTCCAAGTCAGGCTTCTCCAGCGCTTTCTTGTCCACCAAAAATCCAACAATTAAGTGAGGAAGTCACTACTGTGTCGAGAGTCACCACAGAGTGGACTGAAGACCCAGCAGGACATATAAATCAAATGATTACAAGTGTACCGGTTAGATCCCCAAAAAGGACGGCTCCAGCGGACTTGGCAGGAGCCTCTTCTGAGACTAGTTGGGCCCGACATCTAAAACCGCCAAATATTATCTCTACCCACCAGGATGTTAACCCTCTTCTGCCCCAAATAAATTCTGGCCCTCGTGATTCGATCGTGACACAACCGGCGCGCACTAGAGCAAAAGACTCCCCACAACTGGTGCGCATCAGAGCAAAAGACTCACCACACCAGGACGACAACTTTCAGCAAAGGAAAATAACAGACTTCTTTAAGGGAGCGTCCTGGTCGCATAAGAGCCCCCCACAAGAATTTAAATGACGGTTAGCCGGACATCCCAGAAAACCACCAATATCGATCCTCTGTTGGAACATAGCTGGCTGGCGTAGGAAAAAATGTGACCCAGATTTCCAGTCGTATATCAACTCGTTTCGTATCATTCTATTGCAAGAAACTTGGGAGGAGGGTGAAGTTGTCATAAACAGATTCGATCTATTATCCCTCCCAGCTTATCCCTCCCAGAAAGGTGGTCTAGTAATTGGTATCTCACTGAAGCTGCATTTCAAATTTCCATTAGTTTTGACTGATCCCCCTTATGCTTTATACGGGTTGATGTCGGGGGGGGGAGTATCACTGCTAATCTCCAATGTCTACCTCCCGCCAGGGGGTTCGTCCCTTGAAGTGCATGATAGATGGGAAATATTAGAAGATCATTTAATATCATGCCGAGTCAAATATGCCAATAGCCAATCCTTAATTGGTGGTGACTTTAACACACGTATAGCAGCAAACTGGGCCGACTTAATTAAAGCTAAATGGTGGACTGCTCCATGCCTCGACAATTATGATCTGAGGCATGCCTTAGGGAGAACCTCAAAAGACTCTAAAGTAAACGAGGCTGGAGTACTTCTTTACCATATGGCTATTCGTTTAAACTTAGTACCCCTGAATGGCTGCTGCCCTCCTGATATACCGGGGGAGTTCACCCACCTAGGCATAAAATCAAACAGTGTACTAGACTACCTTTTAGCCTCGAGTGACCTGATTTCGAAAGCTCTCTCTTTTAAGATTGACAATATTCAGCATAGTGATCACCTTCCACTTACTGCTACCGTTTGCTCTAGATTGGCATGGGGACGAGCACAGCCATCCAATTCAATTAGATACTAACGTAGATAACCGGGTAGAGGGTATAAATACGGCAATACGAGTGAAGGGTTTAAAGTGGTCTGTAACGCAGACTCAAAAATATTCTGAATTTTTTCAGCAGGAGATCATACAAACCTATTCAGCCCTTGGCATAACTTCATATGAACATGATCAAACTATTAATCTATTTGCCAATCTGTTAAATGACCTTACGTCATTCTTTACTGTCCCAATCCACCAGGTAAATTGGGCCCACGCCAAGACAGGTGCACCGTGGTTTAACCGAAATTGCAAGCAAGCCAAACAACATCTCAGTGCTATTTATAATGATTACAAATCCTCAGGGGTGAGTATGCTTCCCAAGGAGTAATATCAGGCAAAATCTGCTTATAAATATGTACAAAAAAAGGCCAGACAGGAATGGCAACTGAACCGCTGGCAAGCACTAATAGCTGCCTCAAGCACCCGTAATTCCCGAAAATTCTGGCTGTTGGTTAACAGAAAACCTAAAAGATACCCTTTAACAGTTATTCCTGCCCCAATTTGGGAATCCTTTCTAAGGAACTATTTTGCCTTACCAGACCTTAGTATTAATACAATCGATGGAGTCTATGAGCAGCTCCCTCTTTGGCCACCCACTGACCCGGAAGAAATCTACGGGCTCATTTCTAATCTTAAAAAAGGAAAAGCCCCCGGTCCTGACCTCATCCCGGTGGAAGCTATAAAACTTCATTCAGACTGGTGGGCGAAAATCCTGACTGCTACTTTTGATGCCGTAAATAACAGTGGGAAGGTACCAAGAATATGGAAGGAAGCGATTATTGTTCCAATTCATAAAAAAAGGCTCAACAGATGATCCGGGAAATTACAGGAATATCAGTTTATTGTCATTAATTGGGAAAATATATGCACGGTTCTTGTTAACTAAGCTTACTAAGTGGGCCGAAGAGAACAACCTGATTGGGCCTGAACAGGCTGGTTTTAGACCGAATCAGTCAGCGGTTGATCAGGTCTTAGTTTTATACCACCTTGCCCGGAAATATTCCTCCCCAAACAGAGGCCAACTTTGTGCGGCCTTTATTGATTTAAAGGCCGCTTTTGACAGCATCCCCAGAGGATTACTTTGGGGGAAATTAGCCCGATGGGGAATAGATAAAAGACTTTTGTGGCTAATAACTAAATTGCATGACGGTTCGGCCGCTAGGGTGAGAATCACTCCGGCCGGCGACCTCTCAAATCCAGTAACTATCAATAGAGGTGTTCGTCAAGGATGTATCCTTGCTCCGACCCTTTTTAATCTATTTATAAGTGATATGAGGGCGTCTCTGATAGAGTCTCAAGAAACGATCCACGCCCCCCGTCTTGCCCAGTATCGTTGCCCCCTTCTACTCTACGCAGACGACGCAGTGATCCTATCCTTCTCAAGAGTTGGTCTCAGGAGGGCATTAAAAATTTTCGATGTTTACTGCAAATCAAATTTTCTTACAATTAACCATGTTAAGTCCAAAGTTCTAATTTTCACCAAGAGTCGAAAAACCTATAATTGGAGAATAGACGGAAAAGCTATTGACCAAGTCCCTAAATTTCAGTACTTGGGAGTCTTTCTCCAACACAACATGGGCTGGAAGGTCCATATTGCATATGTATTAAACAGAGCTAAAGCCCTTTCCTACGCGTTAATGCATTTTTTCTTTTCAGATGGGGCTTTCCATATTCCATCTGGGTTAAAAGTTTTCAAGGCAAAGGTGATTGCAACAATAGCATATGCAATCCCATTATGGGGGTCTTTTGTTAACCTAACCCATTTGGAGGTAATCCAAAACCAGCTTTTAAGAAGGTTGCTAAAATTACCCAGGTGTGTAAGCAATACTGCTATACGACTGGAACTAAATGTTACATCTCTAGAAACCACATTATGGAAATGCATCCTCTGTTACTGGTTGGCATTATGGCATAAACTTCCAAATCTCCACTTGATACAGTGTCTCTGGAGAGACGACTTCCCTAGCCCCTGGGCAAAAATAATACATGGGAAACTTGTGTCCTTAGGACTATCTCCATCTGAACTATTAAAATTGGATTTAATTTCTGCCAAAAGAATTATAACTCACAAATTAGAGGAGATGGATTTACAATTTAATATTGCGACAGGTGGTGGCACCTGTTCGCCGATAAACCTTGGCTTAACACCACCAACGAAACATCCATCTTACTTAACTACCTTATCCGTGGTGACGCATAGGTATGCATTTATAAAGGCCAGATTTAATGTTTTCCCATCAAATGTGTTGGGTAACAGACTTTCCAACGGACAGATCTCACTCCTCTGTGACTGTAAAAGTGGATCTATAGAATCGTTATATCATATAATCTTCTGTTGTCCATTACATTCGGCTGCAAGGTCCAAGTTTCTGACCACATATTTATCGAAATTTCTGACGGTCCTCGGGAAGCCCAAATAATATACTTATTAAACGACGAAGATACAAGTAGATCCCTGGCAGTCGCTAGATACTTGATTAATGTTTTATTTCAAAAGAGGAGAAATGGATTACTGTATGACTCTGACAGCTTAGCTAAACTTAAGAACCATCAATAAGTGCCAGAACTAAGATGCATACCCCCCAAAATCTGATGGATCTGAATTGCGGTTTACATTGAGGGAGCTTATTGTGTATAGTGTTTTCTTAACTGAAGTTAAATTGGTTTTATATGGGTGTTTTTAACTGGGAACTGTTTTAAATTGTATTGTTTATGGATAAATTCTGATGTTTCGTTTTGATATGGGCCAATGGCCGCAATAAATCTAAATCAAAATCAATCAAAAGTAAGGCTGTGTACACATTACCAGCTTAAAACATAGCAAAGTTGTTCTTTTTCTCAATTTGGATTAAAGCTGATTTTGGAAGGGGCAACTCATCAAAACTTAGAATTTCATATGAAATCACCAGATAGATATGAGTTGTGGCTGATATAATGGGTGCCAGCATTGAGAATGTACTGGATGCAGTGTAAATGGGAATGTGTGCACAGCCTAAGTCTCATCAACTTCAATGGGGCTTTCATTCAAGTAAGTATGCATAAGATTGCAGCCTAAGGCAACTTGCTAAGAAAAGCTAGGTAGCAAACTAAAGGCTGCCATTCTCTACCCTAGAATGGAGTAATCTAGGGCTGCCATATGTCTGGGTTACAGGGAAATGGCGTCTGGGCGTATCTTCAGAAAATATTCAAAATGTCTGGGGGAACCCAGACATATGGCAAGGTGAGGGTTAAGATTTTTAAAAAATCATTTTAAATTCAAAAAAGGCTGAAAACTTAGGCTTTGGGGGGACTTCGGGGGGGAGCAAGATCAACAACTTTGTCCAGATATTTTGGGGATATGGCAGCCCAAATTAAACTCAATGGGACTTACTTCTGAAGAGACATGTACAGTATAGGATTGCACTGTGAGTTACATAACTCAGCCCATCACAAAAAACCTTGATCTCCTTGGCTGTTATCCACTGAACTGCCTTGCAACCATATTGATAAGAAGCAGAAAAGCCTACAGGGTATTGATAGGAGCAAATCAGCTGTCCTGGTTTCTGGTCTTGTTAAATTCCATGCCTGCCAGGTGTCAAAAGGGTCAGTGTGCCCTTCAGACCATGATGAATGGCCTATAAATCACCTGCGCGCTAATCACTAAAGTCGGCCAAGGCAGTTCGCTCTGTCCCAAATCCACTCTGAATCTGCCAATTCTGCAGGGAGAAAGATCAGCTGTTTGGAAACAGATCTTGGCTATTTGGTTGCCAAGGAGGCCTGGTGTGTCCCTGATGACGCCTTAAAACAGGACTGCCTTGGAAAAAGGAGCAGCCTTGGCAATCTCTGCATTGTAATAATTTTGTCACTGATGCACATGCTCCAGCTACCTTTATTTACCATGGAATATCTCTATTTCTCTTTGTCTCCATTTTGTCTTTTAGAAAGATGGGCGTTTTTAAAGTTGCTCATCCTCTGAGCATGCACATACTACGTTGTCATCAGCATACTGAAGCCCTATGACAGAAGTTACGGCAACCTTACTCTTTGCTTTCAGCCTGCTCAGATTGAAGAGCTTTCCATCTGTTCAATAAATGATTTCTACTCCGGTGGGGAGTTTCCCTTCAACAAAGTGTAGGATCATGGCAATGAAAATAATGAATAGAGTTGGGGCAAGAACACAACCCTGTTTAACACCTGATCCCACTCTGAATGGTTCACTTTGAGAGCCATTGTTATCTGCGATTGTTGCTGTGACAATGCAGGCTTCCCCACCCTCCATCCCCACCCCACACACCCAAGATCACTTAAGTAATTATAGGGTGATTGTGATAATGGAAAATCCACCCGTAGTCAGGGAAAATCTTGAGTGAGCAGACTTTGTGGTGGCTCTTCCAAATGAGGCTTTTGCAGTGTGCTCAACCCTGCCTTTTTCGCTGAATACTTCAGAGGCTCCAATTCTTAAATTTCTCCTCTTCTTAAAACAAGTTGTCATTCTTCAAATGGAGGCGCTTTATTTGCCTGTCATGTCACATATTTAAAAGACAATTTTTAAGAATCCAGAGGGGGGACAAAGCACAGCTCAGGGTGGGGAAGACAACGACTGTGCTCCGATTTGCCCCATCTTGGCTACAGCACTGGTCCTTGATGTGATCATTCAGCATTGGTTACTGCTATGCCTGAAAGTAGTGGATATAAAAGCTCCAGGTTCAGGCCCTGACATCTCCAACTGGGCCTGGGAAAGACCCTTGCCTGAAACCCTGGAGAACTGCCTGTCCATATGAATAATAACGTGCTAGGCTAGAAAGACTGATGCCGTGACCTGGTAATGTGCAGTACAGCTTCTTATGTTCTTTTTAGTCTAAGGACTGCAAAACTACTTTAACTCATTAGCAACTGTGGTGGAATCTACATATAAAAACTGTTCTGAAAATGCTTTTTAAAGCATTTTTTAAAATTACATTGAATTTTCCTTAAGGCTCACCATCACCATCTAGTGTCACATGGTATATTGCACTTAAAACACACTTAACATGTTTTATTTGCAGTTGGATAGCTGAGTCTTGTATTAGGCATTCTGCCATAAAATTCTATTGCCAAGAAATGCAGTAAGACAATAGACTATGCTTGGTTTTGCAAGTGACAAGTTGTGCAGGCCTGATGTATGTTGATGCATTTGGGCTATAAGACCATTACAATGAATTAACTTTGTTGTTTTTTTAAAAAAAATGATATTTATTACTTTTCAAACAGTTTCAACACAACACTACAAACAAAAAAAGAAAAGAAAAAGAACAATACAAATACAATACAAAAACACTACATAACACATTAAACTAACAAAACAAAACAAAAACAAACAAAAACAATTTAAAAACACCTCAAACATTTTCAATATCTTATCTTTCATTCGCTTATTTCCAATGACCTCCTCACACCTCCCTTTTTGTATTCCACTTCTATTAATTGTTTCAGCAATTCCTTTCCATCTTCCTGTTTTCTATCCTATAATTATCTTAACACATTCTTGCCTTATTTTTTCCTTTAATTTTCTATTAATCTATTTATACTTAATTCCTTATAACATTTCTACTAAAGCCATATAACTTCATTCCAACATTCTTCTAACATTCATTAATTTTACAATATTTCTATAAATAGTCTTTAAACTTTTTCCAGTCTTCTTCCACCGACTCTTCTCCCTGGTCTCTGATCTTGCCAGTCATTTCCGCCAATTCCATATAGTCCATCAACTTCATCTGCCATTATCCAACACTTCAGTGCTTTCAAGAAGCAGCCATTCTCTCAGCCAGCAAAAAAGCAGATGGTTCACAACAAAGTTTAGGGGTCTGGCAGGGCAAGTCCACCTCCTTCTTTGGCATCCGTCAATATCTTAAATTTTACTCGAGGCTTCCTGCCCTGCCAAACAAATCTAGAGACGTCCCTCTGCCACCTCCTGAAACAATCCATCCCATCCAAAGCTTGCAATGTTTGAAACAAAAGCAACATCCCCGACAACACAGCAAGCCTCATCCCCACCACAGCAACTCGGCCCAACAATAACAACTTCAGATTTGTCCATATTTCCAAATCCCCCTTCTCTTCAATCCAACGTCCTTCACAGTTATCCTTGAATAGATTCACAGTTTTGGCGGTCATACTAACCCCCAAATACCTCTCTTTCTCAACCGATGTTAGTCCTGTCTCCTCCTGAAACTCTGTCAAGCTTTCCTTTTCCAATTCAGGTAGGGCTCTGGTCCTCAAATTCATCTGTTTTTCTTTAAGTTCAATCATAACAAATGTCAGCTTATGTTCATCAAGTTGTCCTTGTATGGATGGGACTCTCCACAATGAAATAACTTTGACATGTGAGAAGGAAGGGATAGTGGTACAAGACCCCAAGGTTTAAAAGGATGCCATTACATGAAAGTTTGAAATTGATTTAAAAGAACTAAGTTTTTGTTAAGTAGACTTAAAAGAATTGAATGCATATAGCATCCTGAGGAATTTTAAGACTCTTTTTCATAATTGCAACCCCATCAGCAAATGCATAATTCATGGACAAAATACAAAAAGTAATCTCTGGGCAGGGCTGGATGCTATGGGGGATACTTAGCTGCTGTTGCTGAAACCAGCAGTTTTGCATCTCTCCTTGCTAGTAACAAGCAGTGAAAGATCTCACACTTTGTAATGTCATCACAAACCATTCCTCTGGTTTACACATTCATACTTCATTTCTGCTAGTGAGAAGAAGGTCTTGTGGCCCCAGCATCATTTATTAGAAACAGCTTTGCATAGCAACTGGAACGCCTTTGAGACCCTCAGCTGGTTCATAAGGTTTCTCTCACTTGTGTTGGCAGCCAGCAGACCATCTGCTAGCCAAGAGGACAAATTCAGGCAAACACTGCAAGCCCAAGAGTCCTAATAGGGTTGTCCAGCAACCGGAGTAGAGAATGCACGACCCTTTCACAGCTCAACAGCCATGAAAATTTGCAGCTCTAACTGGGCTCCTCTTCTGTCTCCCCCACCCCTTTAGCCACTCTCTTTCCAGCCTGCTAGAGGAAGAAGAGGTATCCACAGTTGCATCCCCTTCCTTGAGTTACATAACTATGAAAGGCCCACATACATTCTCTGAGTTGCAGACCGACAACCAGAGCCATATATTCTGGCTCTGACCAGAAATAAGAAACACACAAAAAGTGCTGGCATGGCAATTTTGGCGTACAGGCTTTCAGGGGTGCTGGGGAAGAGGAGCAAAAAACCTTGCTGTAGCTAGGGATGGGGGTAGAACTGTGGGTCTCAAAATTCAATGGTGCCTTGTGCAATGCCAATATTTGATGTCCCCCCCCACCTTGCCTTCCATTTAACATTATAATTGTGCCCCCCCCCGCAGCACCCCCTCTCTGCACCCAGTGCAACCAAACCAGTCGCACTCCCTTAAATCCACCTCCAGGGATTCAGTCCATCTCACAGTTTAACGAGAACAGACCTGATCTGCATTTCCCAAAAGAATCTGTGATTCAAAACCTCCTTTGATATTCACACTGCTCTGATTTTTGCAATACAGTACTTCCACCCAAAAAAAGTGTACAGAAGTGCACAGATTAGGGAAAGTATGCACAAAATGCATAAATTAGTGAAAATAACATAAATGAATTGAATCATGTATGGACTTCATTCACTTTAAATTCTCCTCCCTCCCTAGCTGTAGATAAATGTGAGGAGACAGTCGTGTTGTGGTCTCCACGGGAGTCTTGCTTTGACCTAGGAGTCATGGTGGAGGGGAGAGGTTGCAGTTGGGCCTCACGCTCTACCTATGCACAGCGGGGGAGGGCGTGGCGATGCCGCCCGCATTACAGGGCGTCCCTGGCCGCATCACGGCCCCTGGCCAATCAATCCAGTCAGGGGGCGTGGCTTGGGCTACTGAAACAGCCACGCAGCCGGGGGGCTCTCCCTTCTTGCCTACTCGGGCTTCGGATCTCCCACCCTCCTGCCCTCTTTCCATGCATTTGCCATCTTGGCCTTGCTATAGACCACGGTTGGTCACCTGTTGAGGAGACCAGGTAGGAATTTTCCCACTTGGCAAATTGGCACCAGCCATGTAGTTCTCCCCTGCCTTGTAGCAATTGTCACACCTTTATAAGGTTTGGTGGTTAGGCATTGGAAAAACTTGGTTTATGGGAGGGGAGGTTGTGGCCTTCACCTGCCTCTCCTCTTTAAGGGTCTTACGTTAAAGGGATCCGGGGTATGGATCTTGTCCGAAGCCTGTGTATGGGCTAGGGCCATGCCACAACCCCATCGGGGACCCTGGGGGAGCTCACAGTTGATGTACATCAACAGGGCTCCCCCTGTTGGTGGTTGACCCTTTCTAGACGACCTGCATTGCAGGCAGGAGTAAGATATAGTCGGTTCTAGTCCAATGCCTAAGCCAATACCACTCACATCTGTAACCAATAAAGTTGTGGCCTTATTTAGCCCATTAACCCAAATTTTGGTGTCCATGTGAGTTATTATCCAGAAATGGGGGGTGGGGAGCTCGGGGCCTTGATGTGCAATGGCAGCACACTCCTGCACTCACTATGGCCCCACAAAAAGGTTACCATTGGGCATTTGGGAGCACAGCACCACCATTGGGAATGGCTGGGCAGAAGAAAAGAGAGAGGTCCTCCAGGAAAGGAAGCCTGGTCAGGAGGTGTAAAGGCAGAGCAAGCTATAGCCTCTCCTTCAGCAGGGACTCAGGCACAAAGGATTAAAGGGAAAGCAAAGATGACCAAGGTCATTGGAGAGCTGGAAACAAGGTAAAGGATAGGTAGCTGCTGCACACAGAAGGAACCCCTAGGATGCAAAGGGTTCTTGTGTCTCTGTGGAGTCAAGGATCCACCAGTCAGTACCTGAGGGAAGGGCCTGTGTTGGGGATCTGAGGATCCCTTGTGGGAAGGGATAAATTAGGCAAATAGTAACATCCATGTCTGACGATGAATTATTGTACAATGCCTGAGAATCCCTGGATGAAGGGCAGTTTAGAAATATTCCTAATAAATACATTGTAAAATAAATACTTTTGCTGCCAGCTCTCCAAAGTTCTAACTTACATCCTTCCACCCAATTCCTCTCGTTAAAAGATGGTCTGAAAAAAGTATTATTCAGGGATCTAATGTGAAGGTGGATGTTCTTGGTGGCCAGAAACCATTCACATGCAGAAAAAGTGTGCCAGTCAAACACACACATACAGTTTCAAGTGTTGTGAAATGTTTGCACTGAATTTCTCTCCATTTACAATAGTTAGGTTGGTGCACCTAAAACTGGGCAAAATTGGCCAGTTTCCTTCCACTGCCTCCCAAAAGAATAAATGAAACATCAAAGCACCGAGATCCATGAATAATTTTTATTGCTCCATATGAAGGGAAAGGGAGGTGCTACAGGCATTGTAAGAAGAGGTGGTTGTTGTTAGCACCTTGCATCTGAGAGTCCTTAATCCAATGGCCAGTTGCAACACTTACAACTTTCATCAAAGACCAGGCCAGCTGCACAAGACATGGGGAATGTTGCAGTTCCAGCACAAATGTAGAATTTATTGGGATCATCTGGATTAACATACATGCCATCAGCTTTGTTTGCACAAAATTCTGTTCCAGGAGGAGTGGTGGGAGCATCTGGATCAGGTGTGGTTGTAGGCCCCGGAGTAGTAATAGGTTCAGGAGTGGTTGATGGTATTATGGTGCTTCCTGGGTCACCACAAACTGAAAGAAACATGCAAAATCAGGAATCAGAAATTTGCTTTCATCCACCAATAACTTCTTCCTAGAACCATTATAGTCCGTGAGTATAAAAACCACCTCCTTTAGGAAGGAGGAATAGTAGTGAGCTGCACTTTCCATAATGGGAAACATCGTTACTCTCACATAATGCATGTAACTGGGTGTCAGAGCATTATATAATATGTTTGTATAAAATATCATGGAGGCAAAACTTATTATCCTGTACAAATTATTTTCTAATAGAATTCAGAAACTCTGTATACAATGAGATTCATTTTCCTAAATAATGTTTTAAGCCATGCAGCAGCAACTGGGCATTCAAAATAATGCATGCTCTAAAAGGAGCTTATCACTCTGCTAGCTTGGTACTTTAAAACTAAACTAGAAATGGAAAAGGCATCTTCCTCAAAATGAAGTGCTATGTTGTGTAGGATTTGGTGTGATGGTCCATAGAAACAAATGCCACATGAAGTGACTGTGCCTTTTTTCCCCATACAACCTGGTGAAAGTCAAGACTATTGACTTTTAAGGAATGCACGCACTGCAAAAAGTTCATCTGCTTCTTTCTTCATTTAAATAGCACACACTAAGACATCATGTGGCGAGATGAGCTTTTAAACACCATGTGCTGGTTCCAAAACATTTGCCACTGGGCGGTTTGGACAATGAATGTGCATCTTTCCCATTACTAAAACATAGCTGCAAAGAGTCAGGTGTGGAATCTAAACAACTGTTTGGCTTTTGATAACTCCCACACCTCCAATGATCCTTTGGTACTATCTTACCTTTGCCTGCAAGTAGGTTCTTCAGCTCATTTATGAGAGGGTAAGGTCCTTCACCACAGAATGAGCCACTGAAGTCATCCAGGTCAATAGCCCATACCATGCCACCACCAAATTTGTTGTCCTTCACAAACTGGGTCTATAAACAAAAAGGATAATGCTTTATGGCAAGCTCTGCTCCCAAGCAGTGAAAATTGTTGAGAAAAATCCACTAATTCAACACCAGTATGACACCAGGAAAACTACCAAACAGGCTACTCGGCAAAATTACATCAGCCATTAATCTTGTCTTGATGTTTGTATCCTGAATGTTTGTGGGTTGCTCTACGTAGCCAACAAAGGCCACATTCACACTGCACCTTTAAAGCGCTATGATACCCCTTTAAACAGTCATGGCTTCCCACAAAGAGAAGCTGTAGTTTATTAAGGGTGCTGAGCACTGTTTGGAGACCCCTCTTCCCCTCCCAGAGCTCCAATCTCTCTTCACAGGGAACTCTGGGAATTGTAATTCTGTGAGTGGAACAGGGGTCTCCTAACAACTCTCCGTGCCCTTAACAAACTACAGTTCCCAGAATTCCTTGGGAGAAGCCATAACTGTTTAAAGTGGTATCACAGGCCTGTAAATGGATGAATTCCCATAATCCCTGGCCACATGCCATACTGGTTGATGGGAGTCCAACCCACAATGGCTATTCCTGGTCTGCAATATGCAACTCCATTCTTCACTGCTGATGCCCTCTAAACATTCCGCCAGTCATGTGCAAACAGCTTCCTTTCCCCACAGCTGGGAGAACATTTAAAGGACCCAACCATATGGGGGTATAAATGTTTTTCTAGGCAATCGGCACCCACAGCACAATGTAGATTCCATTGGAAAGACACATGCAATAAAACCCTGCCCACGTGGTTGAGTCATTTTATGTTATGGTTTTATTGTGTATTTCAGTGCATGATATAAATAAATCATTATACTTCAATTCCGCACTCTGAATAAACAAATAGTTGAGAAAACATCTTCCAGCTCCAAAATGGTTGGGACAACATCTAAAGGTCACTTAGATCTGTAAATGAGAAATGGCAACTCGTGTGTTCAAATTATGCAACACAGGCATTCACTACAGCACTGTGGGTAATAAGAAGGCATAAAATAAAAGGTCATAGTCAACAAAGGCAGCCTTACTTTGCATCCATAGCTTTTTTTGTTGTCAAATCCAACCCACTCAGAACCTTTGTACGCATAGGGAACACACTGGTCTTCAATCCAATTAACTGTAGCATCTCTTATAAAGGTACAGATCTGCAAGCACAGTACGGTATTAATAGATTAATGGATTTGAATCAGATTAATCTGGTGATCAAACCTCTCCATTCTGAAGGAAATCAGCCCTGAGTGCTCACTGGAAGGACAGATCGTGAAGCTGAGGCTCCAATACTTTGGCCACCTCATGAGAAGAGAGGACTCCCTGGAAAAGACCCTGATGTTGGGAAAGATGGAGGGCACAAGGAGAAGGGGACGACAGAGAATGAGATGGTTGGATGGTGTTCTTGAAGCTACTAGCATGAGTTTGATCAAACTGCGGGAGGCAGTGGAGGACAGAAGTGCCTGGCGTGCTCTGGTCCATGGGGTCACGAAGAGTCGGACACGACTAAACGACTAAACAACAACAACAATCTGGTGGAACATGAAATTAAAGTCACAAAAGAGAAGTTATTTGGTTTTAAATGATCAAATTCATGGAAACCACAGAAACAGAACTTTCTGTCCCAGTTAAGAGAGGAACACAGCAGACGTCCCTGTTGACTTTTGGAGATGGAGGGCTACAGCATCCTAGAGCTCCTAAGATGCCCTTACAGGAACAATATGACTGCACCATAAAAGCTGCTTTGCAGACTAAGCAGCTGTTGTAACAGTGGAGGTTTGAATTCCCCTACAGATTTGTTGTGTGGGTAAAACTACTCTGATATACGCAGATACCAAAATATTAGAAATTCAGCAAATAACCTCACACAACCATAATAACAGCTGCTAAAAAAAAAATTGTAATTTATCCAAATCCAGAAGGCAAGTAGAAAGACAGCATGATATTTATTTTGGGCCAAACTTGTAGCGTAATATTGTCAAAATATTCCAGTGTGTTAGGTTCAAGATTTTGAAGCCACTTGTATATAAAATAATTTTGGCTCATTTGGTTTATATATTCTGAAAAAAAACATGAGAATGGCAGCAAACCATGTGCAGTGCAGTCCTAAAGTATAGTTATGATACAGCTTAATTCTTAGTAAGCAGGCATAAGATTGTAACTGTATTAGAGTGCAATTCTATATTCAGAAGCATGCTCTACTGAATTCAATAGGACTTATTCTCAGCCAGGTAAGCATACATAGGACTGTAACCTAAAAGGCATCCTGCCCTAGGACTTCTCCAACATCTTACCTCATAGTAAGCCCAGAAACCAGCTTCACGGGTGTATGGTCCAGAAGAGCCAGCCCCAGAAGCAGGAGCGCCCACTGATGTATCACTGGTAGTAAGCCTAAAGGTACGTCCATAGGTGGGAAATCCCATCATAAGCTTCCCAGCAGGAACACCATTGTCTCTCCAGTATTTCATGGCAAACTCCTGCAAATATGACACTGTGAATTAACCTCACAATCGTTGTTTACCAACACTGTTACCGGGAAATTGGAATGGGGGTGAGAGACCTCCCTGCCCCACACAGCAATATCTACAACATCTACAATCTACAAAGGCATTGCATCTGCAAGGGAAGCTCAGCTCAATTTGCAGGAGCCTGCGACTCGCCACTGAGCCCCAGGTCTCCAACAAAGGAAAACAGGGGAAGTGTCAGTACTAAATGTAGCAATTCACTTGATAAATGTATCTACCTACTGGCTCAATGGGAAAACTTTAGAAATCACTTGTATCAATCTTCTCAGTTCCAATGGCATTTAGGACCCAGGAAAGTGAGGTATAAGGGGAGGGGTGTATGAGCCAACAATAATCCCCAAGAGATGTACAGTCATGTTTGCAGGGCCTTCCCAAGGAGTCATGACCGGTGATATCCTGCCCCAAGAGCGCCAGACAGATAACCATCTCAATCACAATGCCTACCCACCCCATAGTGGGATGAAGCCCAGACAAGACAAAGGGGTGTATTTGACTTGACTTGGCAACCAGGGAACTGTAAATACTTTTCTTTGTACTGTGATGGAGTAAGTGTGAAAGACTGTATTTGAGTGACATGGGCATGCCTGGATTTCACAATCTACCGAAGACCACACCTTTTCTGTGACATATCCATGATGTCTTGATGATGCACCCTGAGATGTATTATGGGAAACTTTGGGAAACTTTAAAATACTGGTGTAACCATTGTTCGGGGCTTCTGGCTGCTTCGTCTTTGTGGTAGTGGGAAGTCTTGTTGCAACAATAAAGATCAGGCCTACAGGCCACTGTTTTGGTTCTATCTCCTGGCTAAAGTCTCATGTTTGTGACACCCGACCTGAACCTATGGGAGTCAAAGTTAGGCAATTGTGGGGTGCTCCAAGGACTCCATGTTACAACACAAAGCAACCCGCTAAAGAAAATAAACCGTGCTTTATATTCTTACACAGTTGAAATATCTGAAGTCTCCAATATCAGCTGAACCAACGTACAGTGGGCTGTTGTGCCCTGTAAAGGTGTCCCAGCCACCATGGAAGTCATAGGTCATCACACTAATAAAATCCAGATGTCTGAAATGAAAGGTGCATTTTAGAATTAGGCTGATTCAAACAACCAAGTCTAGGTAGGTTTTGTTATTTGGAGGATCCGCACCCACCACAGAGTGAAATAAACTTTTCACATCAGCATATTTTTGCAATAAAAATGTTTTTCTGGTGCATTCAGAACCTTATCAACCTCACCTGCAAGGGACCATGGGTCTGAGAGACCATCAGTCAGAATGTGGGGTGAAAAGAAAGTCAAAATTCAGTCAAGGCCAAACTCTTTGTGATGCTTATGTCTTTTCTGGCCTTGCCCAGAGGCTGCTGAGGTGAGGACTGAGAGTGAGGACCATGGTAGGGGGCCATGCTTCCAACTGTAAAAAGCCCCCCTTCTGCACTTGCTATTCACAATGGAAGGAAAGCTCTCCCTTTGACATCAAGGATGAAGGAGGGCGATTCTGATTGGGATTTTTGTGGTTGAAAACTGTTAAAAACACCTTTCCGCCTGCCTTCACTTCATGGTCTTGATCTGCCGGGGGCGGGGGGCAGTATGCCTTAAAAAAATCAGCCATGTGAGGCCAAACAATGCAACAAGTCTCGCAGGACGTTTGGCCTTTGGTACTCATTTCTAGTTGGCAGTCTCAGCTCTGGCAACATGTGAAGCAATAATTGGCAAGGGAGTACACCTCTGTATGTAGCTTCCTTTAGCATCGAGTGATAAGGTCATAGGACTTGAATTCCAAGCAGGCTTGATCAATTAAGCATTAATATAATTGCATTTAACAAAGCTCTTTTTTTCCCCTCTCCACTTACTTTCCTATTTCTGCAATTTCATATCCAGCATCAATGGTCGGTTTACCAGCAGAGACAGCTGCTGTCACCAACAACCTGTTGTTCCCAGTCTCTTTGGCCTCTTTGTCAAAAGCTGCTACCATTTCCTAAAGGAAGAGAATGAACTATTATCCCAGCCTTTTGTTAAGTGACACAGTCCTATTTCTACAGGTCTCTACAAACCTCTTCTGAGCAGCAAAGCTTTCTTCCCCAACTGCGAAGCCTGGCCAGCCGGGTTGCTGAACCTACTGATCTCATACCTGGATCAGGATAGTGAAACGATGCTTGTCCTCAGGGGGGCTACCCCTAGAACCTGGATATTCAAAGTCCAGATCAATCCCATCAAAGCCAAATTTGCGGAGGTATGCTATAACCGAGTTTATGAAAGTCTTGCGGTTGGCTGCAGTGGAAACCATGGTAGTGAATCTGGGGAAAACAAAAGCAACAGCAGAGTCTGGCAGCACCTTCTCAAAAGAGCATTCCTAGGCAAGAGTATAGCCTACCTTCATCCAATATACCAAGGTACAGTTCTGCACCTCTGTTTTTCTTGCATCTGTTGCTAGTATCTTTCCTTTTGTTTTGTTTTTTGGTTTGTTGTTCGTTTTTTCCCTGTCAGCCAACCCAACTGCACATTGCTTTACAGACTATTTTTTTCTGTTCTTCAGCTTTGTTTTCTTGCTTTCTTTGCTTTATGCAGTTGAGATACTTCCATTATCAGCCACCGTCCTACCCTCAGTTATATGACATTTAGCTTTGCATAAATCTGTGTTTGGGTTTGTCCCCCCCCCCCCGCCCCTACATCTTGGTCTGCAGCACCTTGCAAGAGAGGGTGGAAGGCCAAACTTTCCTTATCTCTTTGTGTTCGCTAAAAGTGGAGAGTGGGGAAGGAGAGGCCAGAGTGCATCTGAGGAAAGAATGGACTAACCTCTCCCATGGATATCCCCAGTCTGGGCTGGTCCACATATGCAGTAAAAGAAGGGGAAAAGAGCCCTGAGGTGGTAAAATGGGCTGTACCATTTCAGTCTGGAGTGGACGGTTGCTTTCAAATTTTTAGTGCATTTTAGTTTTCTTCAAGTACAAAGGTCTCTCATGTATTTTTAATATGGAACGGGACATTTTAAAAATGGCATTATTGATCTGCAGCCTGAAATGATACAGTCCACTATACGCTTCAGGACTGTACCACCTCAATTTACTACCGATACAGACCAGGCATCTGCCTCCATTCCTGCCTTCCATCTCCTAAAGAAGGAATAAGAAAGCAGCAAACCGTGAGTGTAAATATACAGCTGTCTATAGCTGGGTACACATTATACCTTTAAAGAACGCTCTTCCCCTCAAAGAACTCTGGGTACCATAATTTGTTAAGGGTGGCTGGGAATTGTCACTCCATGAGACGTAAACCACAGTGCCCAGAAATCTTTGAGGGAAAGAATTTGTTTCAAATGTGCTTTAAGTGTATGATGTATATACAGTTGTGGGCACTGTCACATCTAAGAAGGAAGTGACTGAATTAGGCACGTCAGAGAATAGCTCTCCCTTCTCCTTGCACTTGCCATTCTCAGTCTCTTACTCTCCTGTTACAAAAAGTACAGAGAGGTCAAACAGACCTGGAATCTTGAGGGAGGGCATCCCAGATGGCACTGCTTAGCTTACAGGAGTCTGATTCCACTCACAGTCTGTCAGTTGTCAAATACTATTATGTTCAACAGTTGTATGCTGATTACCACTCATATTTCCAAAGTTATAGAGAAAACTTACTTCTGTGTACCAAAGTTCCACCCTCCAATAGCCAGCAATGTCACCAAGGCAGAATTTCTGTGAAAAGGAAATATATAAACAAAAACTGAAAACAGATTTGATGTAGAAAATCTATAGATATTGTTCTTGTAAAAACTAAGCTGCTCACTATTTATATCTTCTGCCTGCCAAAATTTCCCGCTGACTTCTACTTAATGCTTATATAAAGTCAAGTTTAGATTATGGAACAAGTTCTTTCTTTATGAGATCTACTGCTACCAATGTATCATTATCACCAGGTCAGATGGTACATCTGCAATATCTGTATCAGTTTAGGCTAGAGAAATGTCTGGTGGACCCACAGCTTTTGTATCAGCTTCTAGAACAGCTCTGAAGTATCTTACAAAAATTTAAGCACCTCTTTTACCCACATCACAGTTACATCTTAATGTTGTGTCTAAGAAAAAGCTGACCTCTGCTTCAGCGCTTGGAACTCTGGGAAGAGCCTGTCCTCGTCATTCCACTCATAAGGGGCAATCTTATTGTCGTTCATAGTTGCAAACGCATACATGAGGTGAGTGCAAAGATGTGGGTCCACATTGTTTGGAAAGTACTTGGCTGGTTCAGGGCGGTACTGAGCCCAATTGGTGAAATAGCACACAACTTTGCAGGAATGGCCTGGTGAGAAAATGGAGATGGTGCCATTGTTGACACAAAGTCATGTTCAGAGTTCATTCAGTCATTATCCTCTAAGAGCATGTCTGGATGGAGGATTTTTAAGCGGCAGACATAACAATTATGCAATCTTTCCTAGTTCTAAAGACAGTCTGGGGCTAGAAGGAATGGGGACTACAGCACAAAATCCCAGAGCTAGTTTGTCACACAACTTTGAGATATCGTTCCCCAAGCCTACCATTTCCAATTTAATGCTATAGTTCAGTAATGGGTAACCAATATTGTTTCTGAAATAATATGTGAACCCAAACACAGCTATCCTTCAAAGTTCGCATTTATCCAAGTTTTTTGATGCAGTTCTCCAATCAAGTGATGTTTAGTAGGGTTGCCATATTTCAGTGTAGAACTTTTTTCAGTTCTGCCCAAAGTTGTTGAGCTTTTTTGCCAAAATCATCGTTTTTGAGCTATTTTTGTGGATATTTTTTTTTTCAAATTTCTGTCTGGATACTGTTGCCGACTGCAGTATTCAAGATCGGGGAACCCTATGTTTACAAAACTGCATATATGTGGGGAAAGATATAAAAATGGAGATATGCAAAAAATGGAGATATGCATAAAAATGAAGGTATGCATAAAATGAAGGAATTAATAAAAATAAATTAGTTAAAAATGCATTATATTAGGGGAAATGGCTTGCAAAAATGTGTCTATGAACTGTCTATTAAAAATGTATTTATTAGGAGAAATTCGTATGAAAATGCTGGTGAATTTTCATGAGGTTTTTTTATTATTGCAAATTGCTGCAAAATGTAGGGAACTGAATTTAAGACAGGAAAAAATGAGAAGCAAAGAGAACCTTCCTTTCCCTACTTATGGTCAACCTTTCAGAGAGTGGAGCCAGAAACCAAAGTGTGCAGGAAAAGTGGCAAATGTTGGCAGAATATTATGCCAGAACATCACCTTGACAACTAAAATACAGATATCATATTAAATATATTTTGAGTGTTTATGGCTCTCCATTTATACATGTTTCACACACACACACATATGCACAAATAAAATTGTGGACATATTTTATCACATATTGACAATCACTTGCATGGCCACCAGAAGCCAGCTTAAAAATTGTTCCAGCCCATGAGCTGCTCCATCCCTACATCTTCCTACATGCTAACTGTAACTTTTGTCCACAGCAAACTTACCACCCTCATCAGGATTTTCACTTGGCTTAGGAGTTGTTTCATCAGGAACCTGAGTAGTGGTTTCTTCAGGAGGTGGTGTTACGTCATCAGGAAGAGTAGTAGTTTCATCAGGAGGTATGGTGGGAGGATCAACGGTTGGAACATCACCACAGCCTAACAATAAGAAGTACAGGTGTTCAGAAAGGCATGTGGAAATCTCGAATGCATTTAATAGGCATTTTGACTTATGTGGCTACTTTGACAATTCTGGATTTGTTCAGTATTTTAAGCTGTCAGTAATATCTTATTGCTCTACTGGCTTTTGAGAAATACATTTAAGCTCCTGTTTTGATGGGAAATGGCATTTAATCTTTAAAAACTAATTACTCTGAGATTCACCTGAGACTTCTGATCTAGGTTCACGTCAACAGGCATACTGGTGTACATCACTGGATGGGCAAGTGATAGGTTACATTTTCATTGCTAAAAAAGACCAAAGTAGCTTGATGTTCTATAACAACGAAACCAAAATCCACAACTGACCAATACTTTGGAACAACCAAAATGTCACAAAACAATGAGCAAAATTTCTACTTCTTCTGAACTCTTCATCAGGCTGCTGAGCTGGCCTGATGTTGGAAGGTACAAAATCTGCACTTGGTCACAAGATAGAGGGCAGGAGGCAACAGCAAACGTAATTTGTATAGACTAAGAACCTACAAATTGGTACCAGGTAGGAATTTGTTGCCAGATTAGCTGACAACCGAGGAAAGTCTCTGCCTTTTTCCCCAGTGAGCCTCAACTGAGCGTAGCTAGGTACAAATCAAATGACATGGGGGAGAACTTCATCCATTCACACTCTGCATTGAAATCTCTTTGTTACATGCTAGGGAATCAGATTTGCTGGCATTCTTCCTACTGGCTCCATACATACATACCCGCCCACCCAAGGAAGGAATGTCACACTGTTGTAAATAGGGCCACCTTGTATTTGGAGAGCCCGTGTAAGATCCTGCTTCACACACAGTGGAGCCCAAGATGGCCTTTGGTGTTACATTTAGGTGCCTTACCTCCTGCAAGGAGACTCTTCAGTTTGTTTATCAATGGGTAGGCTCCTTCACCACAGAATCCACCACTGAAGTCGTCCAAATCAATTGCCCATACCATGGCACCCCCAAACTTATTATCCTTCACAAACTGGGCCTGCAAGAAAATCATCATCATCATCATCATCATCATCATGACATTCCTAAAATGCCATTTTCTCATCAGGAGGAAGCTTCAGTTGCATCAGGCCTCTTCTTGTGCTATTCATATTACCATCTGACTTGTATTTCATTTAGTTGCTTTTTAAAAC
Source organism: Podarcis vaucheri (assembly GCF_965113315.1). NCBI lineage: Eukaryota > Metazoa > Chordata > Lepidosauria > Squamata > Lacertidae > Podarcis > Podarcis vaucheri. The sequence goes on along the minus strand of NC_138764.1, from coordinate 63,521,183 downwards.
ATTCATGCCCCACCCTTAAAAAGACCACTCGGGGAAGTTTTCAGCATATAACGTTACAATTTCACAAAACAATATGGAATAATGCACACACACAAATGGTTATCTGCTTGTACATGGAACTCCTTGGTTTCCCACACACTGAATCTTTTAGAAGGGTAAGCCTTGCATGGAAGAAGTCACTTACATTACAACATGTAAATTGTGATAGAACAAAACGTGACAGAACACACAAAGTTCAGAATGCTGATAAGGATGTCTGTGACAAACCAAATGTAAGGGGGAAAGCTGTATGCAAAAAGGGTTCTTACTTTGTACTCATAACTCTTGGCATTGTCAAAGCCAACCCATTCATTCCCTTTGGAGGCATATGGCACCTTCTGGTCTTCAATCCAACTAACCGTGGCATCTCTTATGAATGTGCAGATCTGCCAAAATGTTATGATATTAGCAAGAAGACAAAATGAAGAAGTAGAATGGTCATGTCAAGAAAACAATGGCACTCATTATGCTTAGAAATTACCACATAGTTGAGAGGCTTAGGATCTTACCTGCAGCTGCTCCTGCCTGTCACTTGCAGAAGATGGCTCCTTTGTGAATTTATTTGTATCTTTTAAATGTAATTGTACTCAATTGGTATTCAATTTAATTAGCCTCCTATTATAATAAATTTGCATAGGAGCCTATGCTTGTACCCAAAGATGCATAGGCTTCTCTACACATGCAATATGAACCTTCCATTTTGGCAGTTTATGGATTGTTTTTAGGGAACCTGTCATTCCTATGTAATCATTTCAAATGTGTAGGGAGTGGCCAATGGGCTGGCCACCCATTTATAAGAACCCAGGAAGCTGCTTTATGGGATAGCTCAGTTGACAGAGAATGAGACTCTTAAGCTCGGGGTCGTGGGTTCAAGCCCCACTTTGTGCAAGAGATTCCTGCATTCCAGGGGATTCGACTAGACAACCCTTGTGGTCCTTTCTAACTCTACAGTTCTATTATTCTAAGTCCCACCATTCATCTATCTAGCTCAGTACCGTCTGCACCAATTGGTGGCGGCAGCTCCGGGAATACAAACAGGGGTGTCCTTCTGTAGCTCTATCTGGCAATGCCGGGGATTGAATCTGGGACAATCTGCATGCAAAGCAGATTCTCCGCCACTGAGCTACAGCCTTTTGTCATGAACATGCACTAATCCTTACCCAGAATGAATGCATTCGTGCTTGGAGTTGATGGCAGGCATTAATACTCATTCAATGAAGATATAGGACATAATATACAATTTGAGGACTGGGGAAAATTGTGGAAAATAAATTTGAAATTTACAGATTGTTCTCTTTTGAAAGAAAACTATATGAAAATGATGTATAAATGGTAGAGATGATGGCAGGCATTAATATTCATTCAATGAAGAAACAACCTGAAGTTTCCTCAAATCATTACCTCATAGTAGGCCCAGAACCCAGCTTCTCTAGTATAAGGTCCAGAAGAGCCAGCCCCAGAAGCAGGAGCGCCCACAGATGTATCACTGGTAGTAAGCCTGAAAGTGCGTCCATAGGTGGGAAATCCCATCATAAGCTTGTTAGCTGGAACACCGTTGTCTCTCCAGTATTTCATTGCAAACTCCTGTTTAGGAAAAAAAGAATATGATATGGAGGGGGTTGTGGGATTTAATATCTGTCTTATTCTATGGGAGTTGGTCAAATCTATTCTCCATCTCCTTACACAGTTGAAATACTTTAAGTCACCCTGGTCTTTGGATCCCACATGCAATGGACTGTTGTGGCCTGTGAAGGTGTCCCAGCCGCCATGGAAGTCATATGTCATCACGCTGATGAAATCCAGGAGCCTGGAGGAAGTCGCACAAGAAGCAGAGTTAACAGCCAACGTTCTGACACAGGCACTAGGAGTCTATCTAAGAGAAGCCAAAGTCAGAGAAGGGGGCTATTATGAAGAAAATGCATGTTTTCATTTACTTACTTTCCTATTGCGGCTATTTCGTACCCAGCGTCAATGGTTCCTTTCCCCGCAGACACAGCTGCTGTGATTAGCAGTCTGGGGCGACCTGTGCTGGCAGCCTCAGCTGTAAAGGCCTCCAACATTTCCTAAAGAGGGAAGAAGAACTATTAGTGAATACCTATTAGCAGAGCAAGAGCAAACACGTGTCATTTTTTCCTGGAACTAGGCAGCTGTGGTCATTTCAATTTCCTACAATGCATTGCATCAATGTGGAGCACTGATGCAAATTAAAATGACAGTGCCCAAACAGTAGGATGCCTAGGCACCCTAAACGTGGAGTCAGACATGCCTATTAGAAGGTCATTTGTCTTTCTGACCATGAGGTTAAATGACCATTCTAAAACTGACAATGGTATCAGAGATCTCAGTCAAGAGTAACAATTTATCAGGGATTCTCTCAGTAACTAAGTCAGAAAGCTGAGCTAGTCCAGCGTCTTGCCTTTCATCTCAAGAGATCCATCTGCAAGGCCAGAGTCTAGGCTTACAACCTGGTCTGCCTCATACTGATCTAACTTTATATCTGTGCCATTTAGCAGCAAAGGACTTTTAAGTTCCTCTTCACATGCTCATCAATTGCCAGATTCTAATGTATATTTTTTCCCCTTTGCGATAGTGAGAGGAAAACATTTTAGCTCTGAAAATGGTAACAATATATCCCAAACATTAATCTGTTTTTAATCTGCAAAGATCAGCAACATGCTGATTAACACAATCCCGAAAAATGCTGGGTTTCTGTTATTTCCAAGACAGGGTTGGATAAGCAACTTTAGGGGGAACCTTGTATATAAGTTGAGGTTCTTGGTATATAGCCCATTTAGGGGCAGAAACAACTCAACAGCATTTATCTTCCATTCTACTAATGAGATTTCTATGTTTGTTAAAAGCTTTCAGTAGGCTAAGCTAGCTATGGAAGTATACTAGATCTGTGAGAGAATGCTGGGCTGGTACCTCACCTGAATCAGGATGGTAAACCGTTGCTTATCCTCAGGGGGGCTGCCTCTAGAGCCCGGGTATTCAAAGTCCAAGTCAATCCCATCAAAATTAAATTTGCGGAGATATGCTATCACTGAATCAATGAAGGTATTTCGGTTGGCAGCTGTGGCAACCATTGTGGTGAATCTAAAAGGAACAGATCTCATTCTCAGTATTGCATTTTTACTGTGGTACTAAGGAAAACTTACTTTAAGGTAAAAATGCCTCCCTTAGAGAATGTATGAACACTTGCAAGAACATGTTCGCAAATAAATTAATACTTAGCTCTAGCCCTGCCTTTTCGTACAGACTACTTAATTTCCCTTTATTGCTGTGAAGTTTCAGAATTTCTAACATCTGGTAGAGCTTAGTGTGGTTTCTAACCATCTGGTTGCTTCATAATTTGACTCTTTGTCAGTGTAGAGGTAAATAAACAAAAGCCGTTCTCACTTCTGAGTGCCGAAATTCCACCCTCCGATAGCCAACAGCTGAACCAGTTCGGAATTCCTAAAAGGCACAAAATATATTAATATATTAAAGTGAATAGAGAAACATTTTTAAAGATCTAGGTTTATACACTCAAGACAGCATTATACACAACAGTACAGCACCATTCCCTGTGCAATTATGTGTTTATGCGGCACATGCATCAGTCGGATGAATCTAACCTAAAGGAGTTGCATTTAGGCCCCACTGAAACAGAATAACTTTTCACACATTTATTTCAATAGGACCTAAGTGTGTTTAACTTAAGTTGGATCCAACCCAATGCTTATTTCTTGATCACATTTGTATCTTCCCTTTCTTACAAGAAGCCCAAAGCAGCTTACATGGAATTATCCTAGTTTATTCTACTAACAACAGTGTTGGTCAAGCTAAAATGTGGGGATTTGCCCAAGACCAGTTAGTAAGTAACATGGACTGAGTGGATATTTAAACCCAAACCAACTTCCATGTGCTAGTCACTACACCCGAGTGTGTAAAATTATTGCGTAGATTGGAGAAAGAGGGCAGGGAGGTTGTTTTCATCTTTTCTCATAATACTAGAACCAAAGAATCTAAGTGTTGGGAGACACAAGATGGAAAAAGGGAAATCCTCCTTCACACAGTTGCTTCTTCAAGATACAGTGATGGCCACCAACCCAGAGACCTTTAAATTCATGATGAATAAGGCTAGTCACAGTGTTTCATTGCTGCCTCCAGGATCAGTGGCAGTATGTCTCTAAATACTAGTTGATGGAGAACACAAGTGGAGAGAATGCTATTGTGCTCATGTCCTTTCCATGGGCATCTGGTTGGTCAATGTGAGGACAGAATGTATACTTTTGACCTGATCTGGCAGCCAGGCCATTCACTCTGCCACGGACCATTAACGCCTTTCAGTAAAACTCTTCAAACTACCGGTTAGTATATTAGTATTAGCGTGCAAAGAACCATTTTGGTATGAACAGTGGCAAAGCTGCATGCTCCGGTACCGGGGGCGGAGAGCAGGTGGGGGCATGGCTGGCGCACGTCACGGGGGCATGACACGTTGTCCGTGGGGGCGTGGCGTGCATCCCGGGGACGTGGCATGCTGCCTGTGGGGGTGTCATGCATCACAGGGGTATGGCGTGCATCCTGGGGGCGTGGTCACCCGGTGCAGTGGGGGGGTGCGGCGCATGTCTGGGGTGGAACCGCGATGGTACCCCCCTCACCGATGGTGCTGGGGGGGTCGCCCTCTGCCCCCGCCCCCCATTCCTCCACCAGTGGGCATGAATCCATCCATTCTCTAGCTGATGCAATCAGAGTTCAGGGATTGTGGGCCTAATATTATATATCAGTTGCAGTGCACAGCAAATATTATATTGCAGCTGGAATCAAAGTTCCTAAATATTAGCTAGTGACAGCACAGCAAAAGCTGCTGTAATGCACAGCAGCAAGCAAAGACTGAAACAGCTGGCATCACCACATTAGCTGAAATGTGTCATGTGAAGGGACACTGTTCAGAAGAATTCCTATCACCCTGGCACATAAATTGACAGTTACATGGCCCTAAACAGACATCCATATGTGAAATGTTGCTCTGTGGTTTTGCATTGCTGCTTACTTTTGTTTCAGTGCAGTAAACTCTGGGAAGAGCCTGTCTTCATCATTCCATTCATAAGGGGCAATCTTATTTTCATTCATCGTAGCGAAAGCATAGATCAGGTGGGTGCAGAGTTGTGGGTCCACATTGTTTGGGAAGTATTTGGCTGGCTCTGGCCTATACTGAGCCCAGTTGGTGAAATAGCATACAAGTTTGCATGCCGAGCCTGATCGGAATAGACGAAACAATGAAGCAGCTGTTTAAAATACTCATTACATCCCATTTCTTAATTAAAATCCCATTCCCAACCATATATTTATATGCCAGGTAAGCATGCAAGGACTGTGTAGCAAGCAAAAACAAAACCCTTATGGGACAAACTTTTGGAAAAATGGGATGTGGCTATTTTCATTTGTACCATTTTGCCAAAAATCTTCATCACACAGGCAAATTTCGCATGTAGCAAGATGATAAATTGTGGAGTGAGGGAGAAGACTTCGAGTATATATATACAACCAGGAGTGCCAACTTGAATAAAACATGGGGTGGGGCACTGGTTAATTTGAGTTAAATAGCAGTTCTGATTATTTGTAAATATTTCTTTCACATGGAATTCCCAGGATTCTTGATGGCTTGCAATATACATTATCCCTTTTTTACCTTTGAAATGACTCTAAAGTAATGAGACATGTCTACCTGGGATGGCTAAGGTAGAAGGAAAGTAAACCTGAGGTTCTCAAGTCTGAAATTCAGTTAACAGCACCATGCTGGGTAGAGTATGTTTTATCACTTTTTAAAATTATTATTAATATTCTGTTGGGAGCCTTCCAAAGTGGCTGGGGAAACCCAGCCAGATGGGCAGGTTATTTTTTGTTTGTCTGTTTGTTTATTATTTGCATCTTCTGCACACACGCACACAAACACACTGCTCATCCCTAGTTAAGGAATGGAATAAGTACTTACTGATTTGCAACTGCAGCAAAACAGCCAAACCTGCAAAGAACAGAGAAGAGAGTCCAAAGGAATGGAAAAATTGTGCTATGTAGCTTAACAAAGCACCATTCTTGGTGTCTGTGAAATGAAATCCCACCTTACAAACCTTAAGAGAGGCAGTATACAAAATATTATAAATGACTCACCGACCCACAGCAGCACCTTCCCCATCTTGCTTTCACATGAAGGAGCGCCAGGTGAAGCTCTGAGCAGTGCTTTATAGGAGGGCAAGGCCTTCTTATCGCCGTGGAACCTGCACACCTGTACTCTTGAGAAGGTAGGATCACAGCAAAACACGTCTACTGAACTTTTAAAAAGTAATAATTAATCATAATGAAGTCAGTAAGAACAAACCCCTAATGCTTTTGATTCAGACTTGGTGGGGATTAAGCCATACTGTGTTATTTTTCTATCTAGATTCACAATGTGGTAATATGGGTATTTTTACTGAGTGCCCAATTGCCTTGCTTGCTACATTTTTTATGGAAAACACAACCAGGTCAAAGTATTCTGCAGATGATGTTTTATGTATGCAGTCCACACCCCTTTCCCACCAACATCCCCCCATGGACTAGATCTGTGCTGAATTTGTTCCTTGCAGAAAGGGTTTGATTCCTTGAACCTGTAAAATACTGGGTCTCTTCCACCGGGGCTTCTTTTTGCATAAGGAACCCTTGTATTCCTTAAACCAGCCATGATGTGCAACCAGTTCGGGATAGAAACCATACCCCCCCCCCTTTTAGTGTGATTTTAACCCTTACTAGCAACTTCAGTGGTGTGATAGATGGCTTGTCATATTTCACTAGCTGCCCCTAGCTCAGTAAACTTGGGCCACTAATATATGTTGCATAGGTATTAATGTTGCTACCATCCACTTAGAACTCGCCATAGATGAAAAAGTAGATCTCTGTCATATACATATTAATTTCATGACAGTGAAATGATGAAGTGTTACACCAAACATGATAACATTTCAGTATGCCTACAGAGTTGAGATCTTGGCCAGGTATATCATGAGACTGGTATTCAACACTTTGTTAAATAATTACTTTGCATTTCATTTTTTTTAAATAAAATGTTTATTATGAGTTTTAAACAATTTAGACAACCAGCAAACTTCCCATTCACAATCCAGAAAAAGAAAAACACCAAAAGGCAAGAAAAACATACGAAACATACAGAAAGAACAAGCAAAAAAACATAAAAAACATAAGAAAGGAAATGATTCAATTTCTTAAATAGTTTCCATAACCCTCTTTCATGACTCCCTCGCATCTCCCTTTTCTGTGTTCCTGTTTATGAAATCTTATTCAGCAATACTTCACCTTCTTTCAAATCTTATTTTATGTTATACAATTCAACTATTACGTCTCCAATTTTTCCCATTTCTTTTCAGTTATTTGAGCTTAACATAATATTGTTCGAGTTTCACCTTTGTTCTTGTAAACCAATTTTTACATACTCCTTTCAAGTTTGTCACTAACGCCACGTTACCTTTATATCCTACATCATTCTAACATTCATACAATTTACTATACTTTTGCAAGTAGATCTTAAATTTCTTCCAGTCCTCTTCCACTATCTCTTCTCCCAGGTCTCGGATTCTGCCAGTCATTTCTGCCTTCTCCATGTAGTCTATCAATTGCATCTGCCATTCTTCCAGAGTGGGCAAATCTTGAGTCTTCCAATACTTTGCGATAAGTATTCTTGCTGCTGTTGTCACATACATAAAAAAGGTTCGGTCCTTCTTTGACACCATTTGGTCGACAATGCCCAAAAGAAAGGCCTCTGGTTTCTTAAGGAAGGTATATTTAAATACCTTTTTTAGCTCATTATAGATCATTTCCCAGAAAGCCTTAACCCCTGGGCACGTCCACCAAAGGTGAAAGAATGTTCCTTCAGTTTCTTTACATTTCCAACACTTATTGTCTGGCAAATGGTATATTTTTGCAAGCTTGACTGGGGTCAAATTACTTTGCATTTCAAGGCATGTTCACTTTGTTAGTGACTTTTTCCTTTCAGAACTATTCAAAAGCTAGTGATGAGCTAGACTTGGAGCCAGGGGTGGTGGAGCTGAGCTGATGCAGCAAGATGAAGGGCCATAGTTCAATGACAAGAAGACTTGCTTTAAAGGTAAAGGTAAAGGTACCCCTGCCCGAGCGGGCCAGTCTTGACAGACTCTGGGGTTTGTGCGCCCATCTCACTCAAGAGGCCGGGGGCCAGCGCTGTCCAGAGACACTTCCGGGTCACGTGGCCAGCGTGGCAAAGCTGCATCTGGCGAGCCAACGCAGCACACGGAACGCCGTTTACCTTCCCGCTGGTAAGCGGTACCTATTTATCTACTTGCACCCGGGGGTGCTTTCGAACTGCTAGGTTGGCAGGCGCTGGGACCGAGCAGCGGGAGCGCACCCCGCCGCGGAGATTCGAACCGCCGACCTTTCGATCGGCAAGCCCTAGGCGCTGAGGCTTTTACCCACAGCGCCACCCGCGTCCCAAGACTTGCTTTACATGGAGATTAATTCCAGGTTTGGCCTCCATCATCTCGAGAGAAAAACAGGATCAAGGGCTGGAAATAGCATTCTGCCTGTGATGCTGTGAGCCAGTGTAGACCAACCTTCCCCAACCTGATACCCTCCAGATGTTTTGAACGTCCACTCCCACCAGCTCCACCAGCATGGATAGTGGAGTTGTAATCCAAAACATCTGGAAAGCACCAGGTTAGAGAAGGAATATAGTGAACTGCCTTATCGCGAGTGAGACTCACTGGTTCATCTAACTCAGTATTGCCACTCAACACTGACTGGCAGCAGCTCTCCAGGATTTCAGGCCGGGCATTCCCAGCCCTACCTGGAGATGATGTTGAAGACTGAACCTGGGACCTTTCACATGCAAGGTTGTTCCATTGAGCTACAGCCTTTCCATCAACTGCTATAGACAATTGGACTTGTTGGTAGCTTCATAGATTCATGTGCCCCTGGGACACTGCTGTAGCAGCTTTAAGGTGCTGGGTGGAAGGGAGAGCTCCAAAGAAAGTTAAGGACTGCTAAAAAGCAATGCACTGTCCATGTTTTGGTGCATGCATTAAGAGGCAATGAAAGAGAGGAAAGGATTATGAAATTTACGTGTCTATAATAATTTCCTTTTGGGTAATTTTCAAGTATGCAAACAGCCCCATTTGGTTGCCAAGGGTTTCAGCTAAAAGCAAGTCAAATGTTCACAATTCTCAGTTTAGCAAACTCACAAAAATGGAAATAAGCCCAGTCCATGATCATATAACGTGCCTGTACTTTGACCCTTAAGGGTGTTCCCATTACTGCCTTCATAAGGGGGGTTTTTGGTGCCTTTCAAAGCTGTTTCACTCCCTGCCCAGCTGCTCACACCTGCAGATTCCGTTTGTTCCTGCTTGTCTACACGCCGTTGACAGAATGTCTTTTCCCCTGTGCCATGGTGTTCACACTTTGACTAGAGAGGACTGAAAGACTCCAGTCAGTGTGAAGCGGGTTTGAGAAACAATGTATCCAACTGTAGTATCGTACAACAAAGTATAGAATACATACCCATTTTGGTTAAATGTCTTGTGAACACAGACTAAAAATCAGAGCTGGAGACAGTACGTTAAATGAGAATGTGACCGCAACCTTACGTTTGCTGAAGCATTTTATCAGTGTCTGCTACAATTTATTAGTCATCTTGAGTCAGCTAACATCCACTTTCCATGGCCACATATCTAGCATACTTACCTATATGACATAGGCCGAATGAAAACAAGATTTGGAGCTGGGTGCCACCAGAATACTGCTTACACCAAACTCCAAACCAATCTCTAGTTTTCTCACCAGGCACCTTGCTGTTGAGCATTCCCTCTGCAACGCACTTCAGAATTGCAAAGTAATCCCCCATCCCCTTCTTTGGCTGGAACCAGCCACCATATTACAGAGCTATTAATTCATTACAGTACTTTTATTTGAATCAGTGGATTCCTGAGCAATTATTCCAAGCTTCAAAAACTGCAGCTTGTCTTTTGAGTAAGACTAGCTATGGTTCTGACCCATGACATGGCAGGTGGGTCCCCATTTGTGGAATGCCTACTAATATTGAGGGGTAATTTTAAAACACTCCTGTTCACCAAGAAATTTGGTGGCTAAAATAAACTTCCAAGAAATCCTTGAAATCAGCTGTGAGAATATTTGTCTGGCTTTAAATTTGCTATTGCATTGTTTTGCTGTTCTGTTGTTTGACACCTTGGGCTCCTTTGGGAGGAAGGCAAGACATAACTTTAAATAAAGAATGATGGTGGTGGTGATGAAAATGGCAGGAAAGTCAATTTTATTTGTTTCTCAAAATCAAGTGTTACGTTGACTATTGAGATATGAGGGGAACCAACAAAATGGTTACATAAACGCAGGCTTATCAGCCTTGAAGCTACTGGTACTCTCTATCTTAGTTGGTCAAGGTCCCAAGGTCTCAAAGTCATTAACCTTAACCTAGAAGTCAACAGCTCCAATAGAAATGGGTGAAGTGAGCTCCACCTTCTCAAACCCTGGGATCACACCTCCTGCTACCAAGAGGTGCACCTGCATACAGGTGCATGCAGACAAATGTGATTACATTATTTCTACGGCACCATTTCGTTTTGGGCTTGTAAGCAAAATCTGCCATCGCTCCTTCTTTCATCTCAAGTTAAGTCAGTCATGACTAGCAACATATTTCAATAGGTCCACTAAACACTATGGTTTATGCTGAACACAAGCTATTGATTCATAAAAATAAATTCCACTACTTTCAGTGCCAGTAATTTGGGACAACCTAAAACCAGTCTTTCTTTCTTTCTTTCTTTCTTTCTTTCTTTCTTTCTTTCTTTCTTACTTACTTACTTATTTATTGCAAGAATTAATCTGTTTAACCTTTAATTGCCTCTATTTGAAGCAAAATATTAGCTAGATAGCCAACATTATTTGATTTTGTATTAGACACCCACTTTGTATTGCCATTGTTAAAGACAGGTTCTGGAGCTTGTTAATCTGCAACTCAACTAAGAATCTCTTTCCTACTGGACCATTTCATTGGCTTTAACCTGTTATGTCCTCTCCCTACTCTTTGAAGGAAATGCTGCTTTAAAATGCTACACTAATGCTTTCGGGGGGGGGGGAGCAGGACAGAATGTGAAAAAGTTATGACACCAGCCGAGGGCTCAAATATAGATGCTGCTACACCGGAAAAGTTTAAAAGCTAGTGGTGCATTCTTCAATGCTATGGAGAGGTAGCAGATGTCTATGAGATTCAAGGAGAATGGACAATCAGTTCCCATGCAAGACCAGTCATATAAAACAAAGGACTCAGTTTGGCTTATGCAGGCACCATTTTATTATGAACTGAAAAAATAAACTATTTTCACTATTTGTGTATATTTGGCTAACATTTTAAATCACCCAAAAACCTAACCAGTGACCAAAAATATATAAATGTATAAATATACAACTGTCTTTATTTACATTTGTACATACAAGTATATCAGCAGGATTGACAGTGAAAGAGTTTTTTGGCAAATGAAAATGGATAACAGTTTTTCCCCAAGATCTCCATGGACAGAATAATTTGATATGTGAAAGACTTTCCTTTCCTTTTTTTTTTAATGGCAGGGGAAAGCAATGCAGCTTATCTTCTAGAACCTGTGGTCCTCAATGTTTTTGGACTACAACACTCATCATTCCTCACCATAAGGCTGATGGAAGTTGGGGGTCCAATATCTGGAGCACCAGAGTTTGTTCATCCCAGCAATAGAAAGATTCACAGCACCAACAGACAGCAAATGTTGCACTCGCCAAAATCTGTGAATCCATTTAGGCTCACAGGCTACACTGAAGGAAAGGGAATGAGATATCAATAAAAGCTGCTTGGATATTACGGAATGAAGGCTATAGCAAAAAAGACTGTTTAATAAGTGCAAGCTCTTGGGATATTTTGAAAAGAAACTCTGCTAAGTTTATTTCCCTTCCACACCAACCAGTTCTTTAAGGCTGGAGCCTTCCTTTCGCTGACTCTGCACCTACAGAGTCGTGGGGAGCCCTCCACATACTGCTGGGATTCCAACTCCCATCAGCCCCAGCCATCATGGCCAGTGGTCAGAGATGGTGAACACTCTAGTCCAACAACTAAAAGGACCTAGAGGAAAATAGCTGATCATTTGGGGCAACTCTACACATTTAAAGAGCACCATGCCTTTCTAATGTCTCTTAATGAGCTAGAAGAGCAGTGAATTATCTGGCAAATCAGCAGAGGAATAGGTGAAGAGGAATCTAAAGGATTTTGTTACCAGCTAACTTAACTGGGTAGATGAAGAGATAGTGCTATTAAACCAGTATTTTCCACAGGTATGAGCAATGCAGAGCAGATGTATACAGACATTTAGAGAGCAGCTGCTGTAATTTGCACTTGCACTAGAGAGGTGCTGCAAACAAATCATAACAGGATATTAACTGAGCTCCGAGTAGTTCCAAACGGGCCCATTGTGAACCTACAAAGCTACAGCACAATTCTGCTTTTACATGGCATAATTTGCAGTTTGTGTTCAGCATCACATTTTGGAAGCCCTTCTTATTAGTGTTGCTGTGGTTAAAGTGGATTGATGCTAATTTGAATTGTTACTCACCAAACAGAATAGTAAAGTTATCACCAGAGACCAACTAGCACAACCCAACTAGCACAAACCAATTAAGACTATCTTCCAAACAACTGCTATAGCTAACCAGGAGTGCATCCAAACAACTGTTTCAAATCATGTTTTGGAGGTTAGTGCTAACCACAGTCTACCTGACTGAGACATCATGTCAAACAATGGTTAGAGGAAACAAAGAAATAGAGGCACCTGAAGGGTTAAGACTGAGAGTAAGAGCTGCAGTATATTCTCAACTCTCCAAACCATAGCCTGGATAATCAAGATGTGGCATCTGAACCAGGTTTCTTTAGGCAATCTCACTGTTCTTTATTTCCTTCCAGAAGCGGATGATATAAAACTAAATTCCCAAAAGGTAATCAGAAACTTTGGAGAAGAAAAAGCAAGGTGTGGTCTTTTTCTTTTTTCCTTTTCAATCAAATATTTTAGGAAAGTGTACTGATAGGCATATAATACAAATAGCAAGGGACACTTGAAGATGGAGTCAGCGAGTGATGCAGTGAGTCTACTGCTACATCCCAGGCCTTGCTGGCACATCCTGGCCAGGGTGGAAGGTGTTGGGGGAAGAGAGTAGTTTCTCGCTTCTCTCTGCTGACGGCAGACTGAAGTAGAGGCAACCATGCACATTCCTAACACACCCACACACACACCCAGCCATCAACATCAAGCAGGGTGGACAGCTTATAATTGCATTCTGGGTGGCATTTTTTCCGTGTCTCCTATCACGGACAGAAATACAGCCTTTGTCAACGTTGCTTGGAGACAAGAGGATGGTAGAAAAACTGCTGCTGTATTGCCAAGGAGAATATAAATCTAAGACTTTGAGCCAATGCACAGGCAATAAGATTCTAAACAAAGAACTCTCTCATCCAGGTAAAACAAGATCCGCAATCAACATGCACTTGTAAAAAGTGAGTTGTCTTGTGCTGTCAAGCATTGCAGATCTGCTGGGATGTTTCTCTTCTTGCTCTGCCACCATCGAATTTCTCTGCTCAGCTCTCCCGACAATTCAAACCAGAGATAAGATCAGACCAAACCATCAGCTCCAAGCACACAGAGACTTTAGAAATTATGTGGTTCTGAACGGCTTTGTCTTTTGCAAAGGCACAACAGTGAATATCCAGCTGATGCCCTTGGCTACCCCTCATCCAAACATGTCATATTTAGCAAGGTGATGTGGCATGAATCCCAGGATGAGTAGCACATATGAAAGGCAAGCAGAGATGAGAGATGATTCTCCTTCTGAAGATCCAGGAGACCTGGCAAAAGGTGAGGAAGTATTTTGCATTTCCTGCTAATGTGTCTGCAGTCCTCAAAAAAAGAAGGTACACTTGAGGATGGCAAGAGATGCTGTAGGTACTGCAAGCTGCAGCATGCTGTTCCCTGGAAGAGACAGATAAATTTCCATGTTTCTAGGTGAGCATTTCAGACTTCACCTTAAATTATAAAACAAACTGTTGGGGAGAAAAGGACCTGAACCAAAGAGACTGCTTTTCCATTTGTCCCTCAACCAGCAGAATCTTTCTGCCTTTCCCATGCCACATCTCAGCAGTTGCAAGGACCACAGGAGGTCCAAAAGCTTCCTCCTATCCCACCCATCATCTTGCCACAGTTCACTTCTTCCTACGGATTTTGGGCTTCTTCACTGGGCGAAGATAGGGATTGTCTATCAAGTTCTCATCTCCATTCCGGCTGCCGGAAAGCGAGGTGTTGTGCTGTAATACCGATGCATTCTCCTTCTCAGCTCCTGGGTCATCCTGGCAGGTAAGACAAGATGTGAACAATGTCAGGGTCTCAGCTGGCAAATCAGCACACACAAGAACAAGCAAGGCAGAAAGCAACAAGGACATGCAGGAGACAAACCAGCGAGCAATCAATGCTGGCACACAGAAGAGTTGGGTGCCCTCTGCTGGCAGGCAACAAAAACGTGTTATGGAATTCAAAATGAATTTTCCTAAACTTTTGAAGATTCAGGCGTTATCCTGAACAAGGGATCATAGCGAGGGTTCGGGGCAAGGGGATACATGCACCACTCCACTATATTTATCCCATCCACATTCTGTTCCTACCACCGATGATGAGCAACTGAATTGGGGTGAGGCATTGGCCTAATTGCTCCAGCAACAAGGACCTGGCTCCTCTTCTCCCCATTCCACCCCTTGCAAAGTTTCCCAGCCTTCTATGGATGCAAACATTTGCTGAGAAGGGAGTGCATTTCACAGGAGGAGCCCACACTTGCCTTCTGCCCCAAGCATATTCTGCAGCCAGAACTATGTACATAAAATGCATTTGCCCAACAAATGCCACTTGCAACATCTCGTTTGCACTTAAGTGACCGTTTAATACAGTGTTTCCAGGAATCTGGAGCCAACGTCACGCTGAATCGAACCGAGTCTCTAGGCTCTACCGTGCTCACGTGCAAGGGGAGGTTCTCTGTGTCTGTCTGATCATCTTGTTCGGATGAATCCGTCTCCTCCATCTGCTGCATCTCCAATTCAGAAGGAAGCAGAGCTGTCAGGTAGGGTATTGAAAAAGGCCTGGCGGCTATCACTAGGGATAAAGAAGAAGACATGATCTCAGATACTGAGATCCATCTCTCAGGTGTCCGGCCTAAAAGGCTGGAAGTGAGAGAAAACGCAAAGAAAACCATGGACTATTGAGATTTATTTCCTATTATGCATGCTTTCAAGGTCAAGGAAAAAGTTATGCCGTAAACTTGTCACCACCAGCAGCCTACAAGTAAAGATGTCACCAACTGTGGTAGCTATGTGAAAGTTTATGGCAAAGTTACAACAATGTCATACTGCATATTTGTAATTTTCCTTATTGCAAATGCAGCTCATTTAAGGAGGGTTCATTTACAATATAGGACAGCCCAAAGGCCAATCTGGTGCCTGTGAGATGTTTTGGAGCACAATGTCCCTGCTGGCCCTCCAAAACATCTGGAGGGGGCTAGTTGGATGAAGGCTGCGCTAGACACACAGCATCTTACTTGAAACAAGGTGCCCTGCCACTGGATTGATTGTCTTACAAGGGAAGGTGCTGACATCATCCTTGAAAAGACTTTGTGTCTCTCCTGTCTTTGCCATGAAGCGTGTCAGAGCTCTTTCAACATCCCGTCTCTGAGAAGCAGCCTTTTCCCGCAGGATCTGATAATCCGACACAGGCTCCCGGTACGTCTGTAAGGCAAAGAGAGGGAGGCGACAATGACTATGCACAGACTTCAAATCAGTATTGCTTAGAGTCACTGGGGGCAATCCAGCTATTCCAGTGCAGTTAAGTTCACATCTATCCAGTAGACAACCAAATCTTCCTATTTAGGATCATTTTCAGAAATAACGGAAAAGGAATAGCTCAGTGGACTTAAAACAGTGGTCATCCACAAAGGCTGAAAGTGTCTCACAACAACTTGTCTACCATCTCTGGTCAGTTTTGTTAAGCAAGGCAGACCTACTTACTGGTGTCTTGATGTAAGTGTGAGGATCCGGAAACTCTGGGAAGTGACCAGGGATATGGGATGGGTGAGGCTTGTTCTGTCCGGCCGTCAGGGCTTTTGGAGTCACGGGCTGATTTGTTACAGGTGCTGCAATTGGAAAGACAATTTCGGTCATGGCAGCCTCTGCCTCAGTGGTCTCAGCCGAGTTTAAGAGGGAGGCAATCTCTGTTCAACTTAGCGCAACCGATATAACAAATCTATTTAGGCCAGAGCTGGGCAAACTTTTTTCTGCCTATGGCTGCACTCCTCAGGCAGGAATGGGGAACTTCAGGCCTGGAGCCCTCCAAGTTTGTATAGGAGGCTCTTGGGACTCAGTCCAGGCTATGCACATTCTCCTCAAACCACACCCCTCACTGGCTCAGCTCTGCACTCTCCTCAAGTGCTTTTGCCTGGCTGGATTGTGTCCTTGAGCTGCAAGAATGCCTCTTGCTTGCCTGGATGGAATATGGAGAGATGTGTGAAGTGTTTGTGTATGTAGAAACCTCTGGCATCTGTGTGCCTGGAATGCAGCCTACTGAACAAAGGTAAGAGTGACATCAATTGCTTCCCTCACTTTTGGTCTCTGGCCCTTAAAGCCTTAAACATTTCACTCAAACCAAATGTGTGTGCTTATAGCACTGCAGCCAAAATTTCACTTCAGTCACTGGAACTCTGTTTCAGTATATATTTACCTACAGATATGGCATAACTCAAAAATATTAAGACTCTGCAAAAGTAGGAACAAGCCTTGGGTTACTTTGTTCTCATTCAAGGCCCAAGTCACACACAACACATTTATTCAGAATCAAGTTCCACATATTTCAACAGAGCCTACTCCCCAGCTAAGTGTGCTTAAAACTGCCATCTAAGATGTGCTTCTTAAGAAATGTTTAATGAAATAGTGATCATGCAATAGCTTCAGCAGCCATGCAACATACAATTGGCAGAATACTAAATAAAACTGAGTTTCAGTCTGTGATAAAAGCTAACAAGAACATCTTAAAGGGATTCACAGAGCCTAAATTGAAAAATAGTGAACTGCTTTGCCAACTGAATAAGTCTGTTGCAGAAACCACTCCTTTCCCTGCTGAGAATATGGAATATGAAAAAGTTATGGGCCCAACACAATTCCAAAGCAACAGAGCACATGTCCCAATAGTAATAGCCAAAGTTCCTTTTACAAAGTTAAGTATGAATGAAATAAAATGCATGCAAGAGCTCACATACGGGCAGTGATCACCATCCGCTGGGACCGTTTGGCGTATGCAGGGAGTGTTTCCACATTAAAGCCTGAAACAGAAGAAAGCAAAGAAGCCTAAAACAAAAGAAAGGAAAAGTCATTCTAGCAAGCCAATCCACGGTGCAATCTTAACTCATCCACCACTGAAGCCCTGGCACTATGGCTACACTATGTGGGGAGGGAAGTATCAATTAATTCACCAGCATTTGCTCTCCCTTCTCTGATTCTAGAGGGATCCAGACAGAATAGCAGATAGGTTTACTTGAATATATATTCAAATGAATGAATGAGTACCTAAAACACCGAATGGGTCGAATGGAGGTACGCCATCCACAGTAAGGAGGAAGATGAGGTGGTGGATGGATTGAACCTCTGCACAAAGAGGTGACATGGAGCTTCAATAGCAGGAAAAGGGGTTGGGCAGTAGGACTCTGGTATCCTTCCCAAAGATTCCCAAAGGATGGCAACCCACCTTTCATGCTCAGTGGATCAAGCATCCAATCAATGGTACGTCCACTGTAGGAGTAATAGCTGTATCTGCTCAATGACTACACTTACACAATCCCTTCTGACCTCTCCGCAACTGCCATGCCTGTACCATGTAATCCTGACACTCACCCATTTCAACTAAGGTGACGACAATATCTGAAAGGGTCGGCTGAGTCCTCGCAGTATGTTCACAGAAAGATTTGGCACTCCTCCCAATTTCTGAAATGTCTGGCAAAGCAAAAATCACCACAGAACTGAGAGTCAAGATATATCATCACATGCTCACCTTAGCACTATTCTGAATTTACGGAAGCTGAATCTCTAGAGACCATCATCTATCCATAGCATTTAGATTGCAGAGGAAGTGGGGGGAATAGAAACCTAGTATTCTACTGTGGAGTACTCAGCATTTTTTAGAAAATGAATCCTTTCCCTCCAAGAAAATAGTAAGGAATATATAAAACAAGACTTGGTAATGGTGTGTTTGTCATATTCTAGGTCAGGCTTCCTCAACCTTGGCCCTCCCAATGTTTTGAGACTACAATTCCCATCATCCCTGACCACTGGTCCTGCTAGCTAGGGATCATGGGAGTTGTAGGCCAAAAAACATCTGGAGGGCCGAGGTTGAGGAAGCCTGTTCTAGGTTTTAAGAACAGGAGTAAGGGAGAAGGTCAAGATATTTGATGCCATTTGCTACTTGCCACCACCAAACAAACAGGAATGTGAAAAAAATACATGAAACTTGGACACCTACATGAAAGCAAAGCAACACCATGCGTTCCTATTCCAAACCGCTTACGTTTCCCAGTGGAAATCAAGATCACAGTTCTCCTACTTTGTTAAATAATGTCAAGCAATCGCCAAAGGGCTTCAGTTGCTCAAAACAGAGTTTTGGCAGTGAAACTGGTATGCAGGGTCATGCTGTCTACTTGATGGCAAGCACGTCAAATGGCAGCTCCAAAATTGTTGCAGCACCACACAGAAGGTGAAAGTGCTGCCAAACATCTCCCTTTCAAGCCACTCCTGAAGAAGCAGAGCCCCCATTTTGGTCAGCTCCTCCTGCAGAAATTGCAAATGCCTGTGTCTGTTATTGTCATTAGTGGGGAGGGTTAAAGCTAATGTGCCTAATACTAGCAGTGGAGGTTTCTCAGTATTACACAGTTAGGGATACTCACAGCTCTGGAGCATCTCTGTCATGGTCTCCACAGCAGCCTTCTCAGAGCTCTCAAACCCAGCCTCTGTCAGCAACGAACTAACCACCACTTGAAGGGTCCTCCTTCGAGCCAAATAGTAGTTATCTGCCGGGGTTGAAGAGTGTTTGCCACCTGATCGCTGCTGGAACCAAACCCAACCAAGGAGGATGTGATTAATAAAGGGAGCACATAAATAAGGAGCATGCGGAAGTTGTCAACAACGCCACTTAGGGTGGAATTCAACACTGTGCTATTATAAATGTTCCTCATAGTCAACAAAAGAGTGGCGAAAGCTGTACTGGGATGCAGTCTCAAAAATGATAGAATGATCTCGATACGAATCCAAGGCAGACCTTTTAACATCACAGTAATCCAAGTTTATGCACCAACTACTGGTGCTGAAGAAACTGAAATTGACCAGTTCTATGAAGACTTACAAAACCTTATCGAAGTGACACCAAAGAAGGATGTTCTGCTCATTATAGGGGATTGGAATGCTAAAGTAGGGAATCAAGAGATAAAAGGAACAACTGGCAAGTTTGGCCTTGGAGTTCAAAACGAAGCAGGGCAAAGGCTAATAGAGTTCTGTCAAGAGAACAAGCTGGTCATCACAAACACGCTTTTCCAACAACACAAGAGACGACTCTACACATGGACATCCCCAGATGGGCAACATCGAAATCAGATTGATTATATTCTCTGCAGCCAAAGATGGAGAAGCTCTATACAGTCAGCAAAAACAAGACCTGGAGCTGACTGTGGCTCAGATCATCAGCTCCTTATAGCAAAATTCAAGCTTAAACTGAAGAAAGTAGGAAAAACCACTGGACAGGTAAGATACAATCTAAACCAAATCCCTTATGAATACACAGTGGAAGTGAGGAACAGGTTTAAGGATTTAGATTTGCTGGACAGAGTGCCTGAAGAACTATGGATGGAGGCTCGCAACATTATACAGGAGGCAGCAACTAAAACCATCCCAATGAAAAAGAAATGCAAGAAAGCAAAGTGGCTGTCCAACGAGGCCTTACAAATAGCGGAGGAGAGAAGGCAAGCAAAATGCGAGGGAGATAGTGAAAGATACAGGAAATTGAATGCAGATTTCCAAAGAACAGCAAGGAGAGACAAGAAGGCCTTCTTAAACGAGCAATGCAAAGAAATAGAGGAAAGCAACAGAATGGGAAGAACCAGAGATCTGTTCAAGAAAATCGGAAATATGAAAGGAACATTTCGTACAAAGATTACCATAATAAGGGACAAAAGTGGTAAAGATCTAACTGAAGCAGAAGACATCAAGAAGAGGTGGCAAGAATACACAGAGGAATTATACCAGAAAGATATGGATGTCTCGTACACCCCAGGTAGTGTGGTTGCTGACCTTGAGCCAGACATCCTGGAGAGTGAAGTCAAATGGGCCTTAGAAAGCACTGCAAATAACAAGGCCAGTGGAAGTGATGGTATTCCAGCTGAACTGTTTAAAATTTTAAAAGATGATGCTGTTAAGGTGCTACACTCAATATGCCAGCAAGTTTGGAAAACTCAGCAGTGGCCAGAGGATTGGAGAAGATCAGTCTACATTCCAATCCCAAAGAAAGGCAGTGCCAAAGAATGCTCCAACTACCGCACAATTTCACTCATTTCACATGCTAGCAAGGTTATGCTTAAAATTCTACAAGGAAGGCTCAAGCAGTATGTGGACCGAGAACTCCCAGAAGTGCAAGCTGGATTTAGAAGAGGCAGAGGAACCAGAGACCAAATTGCAAACATGCGCTGGATTATGGAGAAAGCCAGAGAGTTCCAGAAAGACATCTACTTCTGCTTCATTGACTATGCAAAAGCCTTTGACTGTGTTGACCACAGCAAACTATGGCAAGTTCTTAAAGAAATGGGAGTGCCTGATCACCTCATCTGTCTCCTGCGAAATCTCTATGTGGGACAAGAAGCTACAGTTAGAACTGGATATGGAACAACTGATTGGTTCCAAATTGGGAAAGGAGTACGGCAAGGCTGTATATTGTCTCCCTGCTTATTTAACTTATATGCAGAATTCATCATGCGAAAGGCTGGGCTGGATGAATCCCAAGCCGGAATTAAGATTGCCGGAAGAAATATCAACAACCTCAGATATGCAGATGACACAACCTTGATGGCAGAAAGTGAAGAGGAACTAAAGAACCTTTTAATGAGGGTGAAAGAGGAGAGCGCAAAATATGGTCTGAAGCTCAACATCAAAAAAACGAAGATCATGGCCACTGGGCCCATCACCTCCTGGCAAATAGATGGGGAAGAAATGGAGGCAGTGAGAGATTTTACTTTCTTGGGCTCCATGATCACTGCAGATGGTGACAGCAGTTACGAAATTAAAAGACGCCTGCTCCTTGGGAGAAAGGCGATGGCAAACCTAGACAACATCTTAAAAAGCAGAGACATCACCTTGCCAACAAAGGTCCGTATAGTAAAAGCCATGGTTTTCCCAGTAGTGATGTATGGAAGTGAGAGCTGGACCATAAAGAAGGCTGATCGCCGAAGAATTGATGCTTTTGAATTATGGTGCTGGAGGAGACTCTTGAGAGTCCCATGGACTGCAAGAAGATCAAACCTATCCATTCTGAAGGAAATCAGCCCTGAGTGCTCACTGGAAGGACAGATCGTGAAGCTGAGGCTCCAATACTTTGGCCACCTCATGAGAAGAGAGGACTCCCTGGAAAAGACCCTGATGTTGGGAAAGATGGAGGGCACAAGGAGAAGGGGACGACAGAGAATGAGATGGTTGGATGGTGTTCTTGAAGCTACTAGCATGAGTTTGATCAAACTGCGGGAGGCAGTGGAGGACAGAAGTGCCTGGCGTGCTCTGGTCCATGGGGTCACGAAGAGTCGGACACGACTAAACGACTAAACAACAACAACATCCTCCCTCCACTGTTCTGGGGGTTCTCCTGACTGCTTCCCAAGCCAATTTCAGGAGCACCGGGGGTAGGGTAGGTGGGGGGTAGAAGTCCTTGCACTTCCACTAACAGTGTTCGTTATGTGAGTCCCACCCTCAGTTACTGCTAAACATGTCTCAAATGGGTCCTTCTTCCAAAGTCCAACATGTGCTCTCATGTCCCACTTCTGACAGTGCTCTCTCTACTTTCCAAGTGTGCAAAATTAGCAAGGAATTAGCCTCATGCTTACTCATGGGAACAGGAGTGCAAAAGCAACATCCCTGATTTCTCCAGTTAAAGAGGATCTCAAGCAGCAGCTTTCAGAATTGCCTTTCCCTTCCGCCAGCGACCCCCGCCTTGGGTAGATGTGTTGCGTCAGGGGGACATAGTACTGGGCAGGCAAGGTGGAGAAATGGCATGGTTCAATATAAGTCAGCTTCCGGAAAGGGGGAAGAAGATAGGGGGGAACGCGTGTGTCCAGACGTGACCTCAAGATTCGTGCACAGTTCTCGTGATCTTAGAAATTGGTGTTTTTGCGCGCATGTTTTGGGTGGCCACCTGCTTGCAACGTTATCTGGCTTTCTGCAAGCGCAGAATCGCAGAAGAGGGAATGGAAAGGCGCTGCCCCCGAAACCCAGAGAGGTCTGAAAGTGATCGGCAGCAAGCAATGGCGCCCCGCAAATCCAGAAGCGCCCGTCTCCCACCCAGAACCTCCCCCTTCCTCGGTGTCCTGACGCCGCCACGCGCTGTCCTGAGAGCCTGCGGCGGGCACCTGGTGACCACAAAGCGGGCCCGCAGGTGGGTCGTGCCCTCCCCTCCAAAAGGGCTCCGGAGCCCCAGCCTTACCGTGCCCGAGCTACTAGAGCCGCCGGTCCCCGGGTCCGCCATCTTGGATCCATGGGAGGATGCGCGCATGCGCCTCTACGAACAGCATGGTGGGAGTTGTAGTTCGCGGGGAGGCGGTACTGTGGCGCTCCCCTCTGGTACTACTATTGATCGGGAGGGTTAAGGGTTGGTCCAGCAGGCGTCCCCGCAGGTAGCGGTTATAGTTGCCCATGGGGGGGGGGCAGGCAAGAAGGGCCGCAGGCAGCTGTAAGCAACCCGAGCAGCGAAACGTTTCTGAGACGGTGAAGCAAAAGTGATCCTGCATAAGCATGACAACGAAGAGGGTTTTGGGTTTTTTGCATCCATAAAAAATTTTTGGACTATGCCTCAGATGCCTGCAGTGTTTTCCTCCTCACGTGGCCGAGTGCGTGCGCTTCAGAGGTGTCGTAAACAATAATTTACTGTAAGCAGATGAAAACATTAGCAGGATTTTAATTTCACTTGTAACGTGACAAATATTTTGGATATAAAATTTTGGATATAAAATATAGAGTACGGAATGATATGCAGTTGAAAATGTTGACAATAGGACCCATGGAGGGGATGGGGGGGAAGTCTCGAGATGCAGAGAATTCTCTATACATGGGTAAGTATTTGGTATCGTTATCAATTTATATCTGTAAAATCAAATAATAATGATTTTTTTAAAAGGGGGTTGTAAACGTAGGTGGAAGGGGGCAGAGAAATCTAAAATGTGCAGCCTGTGAGTTGTTTTGTGCAACTCAGATGACTGTTATGTACTGAGTTGAATAGGATCCAAAATGCAGCAGTCTGATTGGTCCTAGAACAATAGGATCCAAAATGCAGCAGTCTGATTGGTCCTAGAGCAATAGGATTCAGAATGCAGCAGTCTGATTGGTCCTAGAACAATGCAGCAGTATGATTGGTCCGCAGGAGCCACCCAATCCAGCTCTAGGTGAAAGTGAATCCACAACCTGATTGGCCTCCAGGAGAATCCCAGAATTAGCCAATCACGTGCAGCCCATTGTGTAAATAATGTATATAAAGCAGATATTGTGGGGGAACTTCCATTCCTGCTCACCACTATGAGCTGAATAAAGAGCATGAAATCCAATCTCGACTCCGAGTATATTTCAGTGACATTAGACAGTAGTGAAGTAAACCTGCTAGTGCTGAAGGAGGCTCAGAACTTCACTGTATTCTTTGCTGCAACAAACTAATGCGGCTACTCCTATGGAAATTATCACTCTTAATATTGTAGGCATGGTTGGGTTTAGGAGCCATGCACACAGCACAGCAGAAGAGGTAAAGTGCACAAAAACAGTTGTCTAAATAAATATTTCTCATGTTAGAAGTTCACATTTTATTACATCTATATACATTCCCTGGGGAAATTTCCTTCCTTTCTCCTAATACTAGAATGACCTTTGGGGTCATCCAACTCTACAATTCTGTGAACCCCCTGCGATGCAGGAATCTCAAGTAAAGTATCCATGACAGATGACCACCCACCCACCTCCAATGAAACCTCCATATGATGGTCTTCACTAGCTTAAATGGCTTCAAGAGAGGATTTGACAAAATGGCTGGAAACCTGAATAGGGGGACTCTACACTGTAACATGTGGTTAGAACTGTAGGGTTTAAAAGGACCCCAACAGTCATCTAGTCCAACCCCTGTTATGCAGGTCCATACACACAGCAAACTCAGTGCCGATCCTAATGTAGCCAAAATTGCCCCTTCATGCACAAAAATGAGGTAGCAGCAGACTTCAGGAGACCCCACAATTTGCACAAGTACAAAAAAAGTACAGTGGTGCCTCGCAAGACGAAATTAATTCGTTCCGCAAGTTTTTTCTTCTTGCGAGTTTTTCGTCTTCTGAAGCACGGTTTCCCATAGGAATGCATTGAAAATCAATCAATGCGTTCCTATGGAGACCGTCCGGGGACAGAGGAGAAGCGCCGCTCTGTCCCCTCTTTTGAAGCAAGGGGCGGAGAGGAGAAGATCGCTTCTCCCCCTTGCCGCCCCTTGGTTCAAAAGGGGTTCGGGGAGAGAGGGGAAGACGCGCTGCGCTTCCCGCTGTCCCCGGACCTCTTTTGAAGCAAGGGGCTGCGGGGAGAAGATTGCTTCGTTTTGTGAAGCAAGCTCATAGGGAAATTCGTCTTGCGAGGCAACTCGAAAACGAAAAAAACTTTCGTTTTGCGAGTTTTTCGTCTCGCGAGGCATTCGTCTTGCGGGGCACTGCTGTACAGAGTTATGAGTTGAGGGAGGAGAATGGAACGGAGTATCCCATGAGGGGTCATGTCTGGCTTGCTGGAACTCTGATCAGGGCCAATACAGATTTCAACATTTTGTTGTAGGTCCTGCCTGCTAATGGCTATTAGCCAATACAGTGGTACCTCTGGTTACGTACTTAATTCATTCCGGAGGTCCGTTCTTAACCTGAAACTGTTCTTAACCTGAAGCACCACTTTAGCTAATGGGGTCTCCCTCTGCTGCTGCACCACTGGAGCACGATTTCTGTTCTCATCCTGAAGCAAAGTTCTTAACCCGAGGTACTATTTCTGGGTTAGCGGAGTCTGTAACCTGACGCATATGTAACCTGACGCGTATGTAACCCGAGGTACCACTGTATAGCTAAATGGAATGCCCAGGTTCAAAGGGTGTATATGATGAAGTATCTGTTGCAAGAGGTGCTGTGAGGAGGCAAATATCAGGAGAGGGCTACTGCTTTCATAGCATAGTTTTCCCCAAATCATCATCTTTGCCATTGTGGGATACAAATGTACTGTGCTCATTTGCGTTTTTATAATTTTTTATTTACTGAGAGCCTGAAGCAAAAAATTTAGGAGATAATAAACATGCAATTAATCTCTTCTGTAGTGTCTAGACTAATTTGGTTCATGAGTGATAATTTCATTGTTGGTGCCCTTTCTACACACGTTGAGGGAACTTCTATAGGCAATACTGAGCTAGATTTACCAATACAGTGGTACCTCTGGTTACGTACTTAATTCGTTCTAGAGGTCCATTCTTAACCTGAAACCATTCTTAACCTGAGGTACCACTTTAGCTAAAGGTGCCTCCCTCTGCTGCTGCTGCACCACCACCACGCAATTTCTGTTCTCATCCTGAGATAAAGTTCTTAACCCGAGGTACTACTTCTGGGTTAGCGGAGTTTGTAACCTGAAGAGTTTGTAACCCGAGATACCACTGTAGTCTAAGGCAGCATAAGGAATCTTTCTGTGTTCAGGAACACAGAAATGTAGGTTCCCAAATGCAGGAAGAAGAGCAAGGTTACTGAATGTGTGGAAGAAAGCCCTCCACATGTATAGTTGTCTGAGCAGGGGTCTTTTCAGCACTGCAGTGAATGTGTGTATATCAGCCTGCCAGTACACTGCTGCCTGCCTCTCATGACTATGAAAACGTCTGACTGGGGTTGAGCACCTTTATAGGGTGATCCAAGGCAAAGGTGGACATGGTTCCTGTACTTTTAATAGTTGCACAGAGCAGAGAATTTTGGTATGTGCGGCTTTTAACATTGGGATTAAATAGTAGCTGCACTTCCAGAAGTTTTCTTTTCTTCACATCTTTATGCATGAAAACATCAGTTTAAAGAACTGAGCAGAAGGACTCACAGGTGACAGCAGAAAGGGAAGAATCATAACTTGGTGGAGAGAACATGCTTTGCGTGCAAAAGGTCCCAGGCTCAAAACCTGGCATCTGTAGTAGGGCTGGGAAAGATTCCTGCCTGAAACCCATAATAGCTGCTACCAGTCAGTGTCAGTGATACCAAGCTGGATGGATCAGTAGCCTGACTCAGTGTGAGAAATTTCCTGTGTCTCTTTTAGTGCTCTTCCCTGACATGTGTATTGGGGCAACAGTTAAAATGCTGCCGCACCAGAGCCACCTCAGCTCCCAGCGTGCCAGGCAAAAGGCTCACTCACATAATTTTGACATAAGTGGCAGTGGCTACTTATATATAAATCTAAGAGCCAAGAACAGTCAGTCTCTCCCATAGTCCCTTAGGCTAGTACAGTTGGACGTCTCTATACCACTTGCCAGTAAGAGGATGCATGTTCAGGAGGAATGACGCAAGCAACTGTTTGAATTCTTGAGCTGATCATCCAAACTTATTCAACAAAAACAACAACGTTGTGGTGTCCATCCATCCATTTACCTCTTTTGCTGCATTGTCTCCAATATCCATTGCTCCTAAGCTGTCAGACTGCATGGGTGGCTCTCAAACCAGCATTTGTGAGTTTCTGCAGCGGGTGTGTATAATACGTATTTAAAACATTAGTATATAAATAGCTTCCACCTCTTGGTTAGATCTCCCAAACACTGGGAATGTTGTGGTGTTTTCAGCATTAATTTTTCTACTTGGTCCCCCCTCCCCTTCAGCTTCACTTTCTCTTCAAAGGTGGTGATGTTTTGATCAAAACTCCACTGAGTATCAAAACTTGTGTGTTTTACAGACTGTGCAACAGGAAACCCACCTCCTACAACCCCTCTGCTCTCCCCACTTCCTGTTCAAGTACAATGCATGTGGCAGAGAAAAGGCGTCACCGAAATGCAGAAATGTAAACAACTGTCAGAAGTCAGAAAAATTAAAGGTCTTATACTGTGTTGATTTAAAGCGCAACACCTATTCCAGCCAACACTGATTTCCTGGTCGTGATGGAAGCCAAGAGGATGACCATGAAAATATAAATTGGAACTTAGGAAATGCTGGATTACTTTTTAAATATATGTACATCTGTATCAAAAGAGTTCTTGGTTGCCAGCTATGAGGTAGGAAGTGATTCCATTTCTTTAAATGTAAATAGCAAAAAAAAAAAGAATTCATGTCCTAAGGGCTTGCTAACGTTTTGCCTTCCAGATGCTATAAACAAGTTGGGGTGATTAAAATAAGATGTTTTCATGCTGAAATCCAAAGGGATATATACATTCATGTGGGTAATACTCAGGACCTGAAAGAGTAAATACAGATCTGACTACTGGTTGGTCTGAGATGATATGTTTTATTTTTTAAATCAACTGGCTTTTAAACATACAGCAAAATGTGATTTTTAGAATAGGCATTTCTCATGCATTTTTTGGCTTGACTGTTTGTGGTGTTTTGCTTTTCCTTCCACTGGTGTTGCTTTTTTGGCTTTCGTTATTCTATTATTCCTCCAATATTGGTGCTGTTTTATATTTTGCATCTTGGGTTCCTGGAGCCACATCCTGAGTTCAAAGTGTGTAATTGCATGGGTGCATCTGTGTCAGTCACGGTGTTTACCTGCAAACTTCATAAGCAACCATTTTGAAAAGTATGGTGTGCACACCCACATATATTTTGCATGCCAACTTAGACTGTGATTTATACTTACAGGCACCATCTCAAAGGCATATGTTTATTGTGTTCTGCAATCAGTTCCTGAATGTTGCTCATATCAAACCTGGCCAGTTGGTTGGTGCCACACCAGATCAAACATATATATGTACACATCTAACATTGTTTTTAAAGAGGGGTTACTGTTGCATTGCTTAGAGATGGGTTTTGCTAAAGATTTGTGAGAAATGTTGCAAAGAGGGGCTACAGTTCCATCTCTCGTCTGATGTTGTCAAACGAATTTAAAAATAATAATCTGAATAACACTGTACCTCTCCTGGCCCAGGGAGATAGGTGTAATTTTCCTTTTTAATATTTGGACAGGGGTCTGGGAGAATCTTGAATCTCTAGTTCATCTGCCAAAGGAGTTCATCTCTAGTTCAGCTGTCCAGAGGAGGACAACCAAAATGGTCAAAGGCCTGGAAACGATGCCTTATGAGGAATGGCTAAGGGAGCTGGGCATGTTTAGCCTGGAGAAGAGGAGGTTAAGGGGTGATATGATAGCCATGTTCAAATATATAAAAGGATGTCACATAGAGGAGGGAGAAAGGTTGTTTTCTGCTGCTCCAGAGAAGCGGACACGGAGCAATGGATCCAAACTACAAGAAAGAAGATTCCACCTAAACATTAGGAAGAACTTCCTGACAGTAAGAGCTGTTCGACAGTGGAATTTGCTGCCAAGAAGTGTGGTGGAGTCTCCTTCTTTGGAGGTCTTTAAGCAGAGGCTTGACAACCATATGTCAGGAGTGCTCTGATGGTGTTTCCTGCTTGGCAGGGGGTGGGACTCGATGGCCCTTGTGGTCTCTTCCAACTCTATGAGTCTATTCTATGCCTATTTGCATCATTATTTTTCCTTCCTATTGGAATCAATCATATAAATTATGTTGCGGCACTCTCTTTCTTTTAGAAGCTTCTATAAATTTACCCCTTAATTTTGGCCAGGCCCTCCTGTCAGTGGCCTCTGTATTCAGTAACTGGCAACAACGTCCCTGTATGTTATCATATAAAAACTGTTTGAACTATTCCTTCTGGCTCCTGTCAGTTTTGAATTTTGATTGTTAGATCAGGCATCCCCAACCTTCAGCCTTCCAGATGTTTTGGACTACAATTCCCATCATCCCTGACCACTGGTCCTGTTAGCTAGGGATCATGGGAGCTGTAGGCCAAAACATCTGGAGGGCCGCAGGTTGGCGATGCCTACCTTAGATGATGAATTATTTGTTTTTGGTAAAGCCCGTGTGGGGTAGTATTTAGAGTGTTGGACCCTGAGCCGATTAGCATTCCATCTGGGACAGGAAGTGAGGCTGAAATCCTATCTCCACTTGTTTGGGAGTATGCCCCATTCAACTTAATAGAATTTACTTCTGGGTAGACACATATAAGATTGCACTGTGTGACTCGTTCATTAGTAATGCCACAGCCAAGCTGAGTACTGATTAATGGAAGAAGCCACAAAGAGGAAGCTTCTAATTAAAGAACAGGACCCATGAAAAGTTTTGATAGCATGTTGCTTGTCTGTATTAGACAGGCTGGCACTGCTACTGTATTAAATGGGCTGGGGCTCTCTTGGGTGGATCTTCTCAGAGCAGGCCTGAAAAAAGTTGGGAGGGCAACAGAAGAGAATGCTGGGATGCAACAGGCTGCAACAGTGTCATCTGGATAAAAGGGAGAGAACAAAGGATGGCAGTTCCAGAATAATGGCAAGTGTGGTAGCCACCCTGTTCACTTATCTTCTTCTTCTTTGGCGATCACTCATAGCTGAGTAAGATTGTCTTCCATAAACACGGTTTTAACAGTGAGTCCGTAAGTGACTGTGGAGGCCAATTCTGGATCCACACGTCCTTCCACAGTGGGGACATAGGTTTCCATGTGGGAGTTGATCACGGTGCGGATCTGCCAAGCGTGCCTTCCTCTTAGCACGTTTCTCCCTTGCATCCTGAGTTCGAGTGTCTTCAAAGCCCATGACACCTTTGGTAAAGGCTGTTCTCCAACTGAAGCGCTCGCAGGCCAGTGTTTCCCAGTTGTCAGTGTGTACACTACATTTTTTAAGATTTGCCTTGTCTTTAAACCTCTTTTGTTGACCACCAGCATTACGCTTTCCATTTTTAAGTTTGGAATACTTACGTGCTCTCTGGGTGCTCCAAGACAGGTGTTTATATTGGGATGGGTACTGCTCATGCATATTATATTTTTGCAGCATCCATCAAAATGTCAGCCTGTATTTTTTCATTTAATCTGTATCTATCTTTTCTGCGGGTGGCGCTGTGGGCTAAAGCCTCAGCGCCTAGGGCTTGCCGATCGAAAGGTCGGCGGTTCGAATCCCCGCGGCGGGGTGCGCTCCCGCTGCTCGGTCCCAGCGCCTGCCAACCTAGCAGTTCGAAAGCACCCCCGGGGGCAAGTAGATAAATAGGTACCGCTTACCAGCGGGAAGGTAAACGGCGTTCCGTGTGCGGCTCTGGCTCGCCAGAGCAGCGTTGTCACGCTGGCCACGTGACCCGGAAGTGTCTTCGGACAGCGCTGGCCCCCGGCCAATAGATGTGAGATGGGCGCACAAACCCCAGAGTCTGTCAAGACTGGCCCGTTCGGGCAGGGGTACCTTTACCTTTACTATCTTTTCTGCAGAAAATCCATTGAATTAAAAGGAATATGCTGCCAGTAACCCATTTGCAATATCCAGATGCCGCTGTCCGGAAGCACTGTCTTTCCCATTCTTTTAATATTTCTTTGCCACAAGGGGGCAGACTTCGACCAGTTAACTGTTCATCTCTTCCTATTTCAACTCAGAAGGAAAGCTTACTGCCACTTGCAAGTAAAAATCTTCTTTCATTTTATTAGATTTCTATGCCACTTTTCATTGAAATGAATTCCAAAGCATCTTACAAACAATAAATAAGAATAACATGATTGAACAGGTAGCCGTGTTGGTATCTGAAGAAGTGTGCATGCCCCCGAAAGCTCATACCAATAACAAAACTAAGTTGGTCTCTAAGGTGCTACTGGAAGGAATTTTTTATGATTTAACATAGTAGAACATCACACATAGAGCATAAATCCTATAGAATAATTAACAAATCATTGCAACCATTAATCTGTACTATCTATAAAACACTGTAAACAATGCATAGCTCAGTCGGTAGAGCATGAGACTCTTAATCTCAGTCCTGGGTTTGACCCCCATGTTGAGCAAATGATTCATGCACTGCAGAGGGTTGGACTAGATGATCCTTGTGGTCCCTTCCAACACTATGATTCTATGATCACAATTAAAGCAAAAGTTACATTACATGATTAACAAATCAATGCATCATTTATAATGCATAAAACAACATTAACAAAACAGCAACCAAAAGATAAACTAAGCACTGTTAAGTTCATATACATACTCTCCTCACCCCCATGATTCCTAATCTTTCCCTCTATTCATTAAAATACACATTCTCATATGATGCCCCTGGCAGCAACTCCCTTTTGATGGTTTCCTGGGCTGAAGATAGGGCAGCACACGTGAACCAACCACCCCCTGACAGCAAGCAGTCTCTCTCCCCTCACAGTTTTCGTTAGACTGTGAGCTGGCAACTTGTCCAAGACCACCATGCAGTCAAGCTGCATGAGAGAGCTGGTATTTGAATTTGCACTTCCCATATCCAAGCCCAACAATCCAGCAGCCTCTGCAACCTGCACAGTGGCTCTCCTTTGACTTGGGCGATTTTTAATAGCCACCTGGTGCTGATGTGTCCCTTACCAGCAGAGCAAAGCAAATTTAGAGTAAATCTGTGTCTGTTCTCTGAGCAGCAGAACAGAATAGGGGACCTGTACAGTTGGCACTGAAAGACCATGCCGGAGTGGGGAATCTGTGGGCAGACATTGCTGGACTCCCACCAGGCCCACGCAGTATGGCCAGTGATTTGAGATGATGGGAGTTGTAATCCAAGCACATTTGTAGAGCCACAAATTAGTTGTCACCAGGCAACAGCATTAACATTCTACCTTTTTATGGTATTCAAACCTCATAAAGCTTCCTAAGTTGACTAATTTCTTCTTTCTCAGTGACCAGACAGCACCCCACATACTGCTGTTCACACATTTCTGCCTTGGGAGCAGGGGGTGAGGGTAAAGATGATGTAACCTTTTCCCCAGCCATGCTCTCTAGTGAATACGCTAAAGTCTCAGAATCTGTACACACCTGGTGTGCAGTTTTCTCAGGACAGATGCTTTTTTTTCTCCTTGGACCGTTTTTCTTATTCCTTGACTCAGCACTTCTGTGAACTTGGCTAGGACCCTTCAGCTTATAGTCAGAAACAGACATTTGATCCTGCTCACCTAATGGCTTCTGAAGTCTGAGACATTTTATGTGTTTCGCCACCAAACTCTCTGAGATGTGTTGGGAGTAAAAGTACACAGTCATATTCCTGGTAAATTAGAAAAACGCATCTCGGTTTCTGAGTCACAGCCTCATGTCTAATCAAACAAGCATGTGGACCCACAGCTTTGACAGAAAGCCCCAAGCCTGGACTGCCGAGAACCACTAGAGATTTTTAGTAATTGTAGCACATCTGATGGGTGACTCAGAAGATTTGGTTGCCCTGTCTTTTCCCTCTCTCTTTTTCTGCCAAGAACTTTGGGATTTGGAGGTTACAATGAATGAAATCATCTGGTTGGGAAGAGGTTCTGGTTCTTTTATCTTCTTTTACTTGATGAGGTGGCAAAATAATGGCTGCAGTAATGTGTGAACTAGTGTTGCAGAATATATTTGGAAGGCAAAAGAGCTGAAGGGGTGACCTCCGTGTATCAAGGGGAAATAATATTGTTGATGATTAAACAGTGTACACTTGTGTGCAATCCACACTAATGCAGACTGGACCTTGATGTCTAATTAAGGCTGATACAGCAAAAACAGCTTTGGTGAATTTACTGAATCCACACTGGGTATTCCAGAAGGGCAGGGGTGCAAAACCATTGCACAACTCCAGATGTTGTTTAATCACAGCTCCCATCATCCCTGGCCATTAGCCATCCTGGTTGGGGCTGAAGGGAGATGGAGTCCAACAAGATCAGGAGAGCCACAGGTTCCTCATCTCTTCAGGAAAGTATGCAGTAAACAACCATAGATGTGGCAAGTATTAAGGCTCTTTACATTATCAGATTAAAATGCATCTAGATCATGGGTTTTTTTCTATTTAGATCAAAGCTGGTTGGGGGAAATGCATCAAAAATAGTATTTAATTAAAAAAAAAACTAGGATGGATACAGGCTAGATGTGGATTATAGCTAACACCATGCACACTGCTTCTCAAACCAGCAGTAGGAATGAACTGGATGTGCAGTAACTGGGAGTATGTACAGAGCTGTAGATACTTGAGTCCATATCCTCTGGTCCTCCTCAGACTTACAATGCCTATGATCTGAAGTGTAAATATGATACTGTGGTACCTCGGTTTACAAACTTAATCTGCTCCAGAAGTCCGTTCTTAAATCAAAGCCATTCTTAAACCAAGGTGCGCTTTCCCTAATGAGGCCTCCCACCGCCTGTGCCCTTCCACCGTTCGGCTTCTGTTTGTAAATCGAGGTAAAGTTCGCTAACCGGAACACTACTTCTGGTTTTTGCGGAGTTCATATACCGAATAATTCGTAAACAGGGCAGTTCTTAAACCGAGGCACCGCTGTACTGGAAACCTCAGCATCATTAAAATACATAGCATCTTTAGCTGGCTACTAAAAACACAGGAGTTGAGCACAGGAGATCTGATTTACTGGCAACTAAAAGATTCAAGCTTGGAAAGGGAAATTAGCAACCCAGATTAGCTAGAATAAAAGTCTAAGGAACCTTCATTGAAACTGTACATGGATACCTCAGACCAGAGAAGCCCCATGTCTCCACTGTGCTACCCTGTGGATCCCATGCTGTGCCCACAAGTAATGGCCTATTTGCAACTGATGAGCACTTACAAAGACAAGCGAATACAATCCTTCTGTATGGTGTATCCCATTATAGCAAACTGTGCATGCACAAAGAATACATTAGGCATTGTTTTCTAAATGCAAAGAAGCAACTACATTTAAGCTAGAGTTCTGAAAGGCAGGAAGGATGGTAACCTCTGCATAATCATGGTCTAGGTGAGAGCCAGAGAGCCTAGCTGACTACACTGCAATCCTCTGTTGTATGCATTTCTGAAAGCTTTGCAAAGAGAAAGGTGTTGCAAGGTTATACCAATGACAGCTTTGCTCCCTGCGACCTGCATTGACATCTATCTCTTTTCCCCAAAAGGGGCCGCTTATCTTCGCACTTTACCACATTAGGGTTTCTCACAATAATCTTCGACAAAGCAACTACAAAGCCTTCAGGAAACCACAGGAAGGGTGGTGAATTGCAGGGTGTGTGTTCTGAGTTGTGTAGGGGGAGGGTGTTCTTCCCAGTTGGCACATCATGAGGTTCTTCTACGTATACACTAAAAGAGTGGAGATTTTGTGAAGTTTAATTCCTTCCACACTAGTTGTTTAGTCTGAAATGGGTGTCCTTTGTTCACTTGGTTTTTACAGATAACCCAGATGATGTCATTGTTGAAAACAAGTTAAATTTCAGTACAGTTGAGGGTTTAAGGGACTAGTACCCCTTTAATTAGTAGCTTCTACTTTGTCCCTTTATTATAAAGTGGTTAATTAGTTGTTTCCTGTTCACTCACCTGTGGTCACTCCATTCATAAATTGCCTTTAATTAGTTCAGTACCTGAAGGTTATATGTGTTTAGAAGAGGGGGGTCTTTGCAGCCAAACCATTCTCCCCCTTTTTTTTCAATTAGAGCAATTTTTGGAATGGCAATATAAAATATAACATAAGTTAATGGGTTAAGTATTTTGGTTCCAAATAGGAAACCTGTAATCAACTCACCCCCACTCCCAAAGGGTACTTCGGGGACTCTCTAGATGTATGTCTCCTGGGAGAGGCACTGTCTTATGTCAAAGATGGGGGGCATGGGTGATGTGGAAAGGCTGGAAAATACGTTGCTTGGAGCAGCCCTCTTGATGAAGGGTAGGGTGGTCATGTGTCCTATGACTTGGAGGACAGACTTCTATTTTAATGACTGCTGTCTTTGAAGGGCTGTCTAGTCTAAATCATATTTAAATATAAAGAACCATACGGGGGAGAGCAAGAAGGGCCCTGAAGGTGCCAATCAAGAGTTAGCACCTTAGACAGTAGAGTCAAGTTCATCTCGCCACAGTCTACCCCACTATATATTGAGATACATTTAATTTCTATTTAAAATATAATAATTATTTATAAATTATGCCTCTATACCTAAAAATCAACATATACTAATATTATGCAAATCTGCATCCCCTTTCCATCTTCTTATTTGGTTGTTCCTTTCCCTCCTTTTGGGGGATTGTATGTAGTGTGTTAGTGGCTGCTCTAACAGGGACTTAACAGGGAAAGGTCACCCATTTTCCAGGGTGATATATTGGAGAATCGAAATCTGCTGTGTTGCCCTGTTGCTGTGACACAAAGGCCCCAACCCTTGGCCTAGTCCCTTTCCAATAGCTCCACACAAGCCTTTCCAGAAGTGTTTTTATTATCACAGAACATTGTTCTTGGCTGGGGGAGGAATAATCCATCTATCTAGACTATCTAACTAAATATTGCAGATGAACAATGAGCAGATCTGCCATAAACTGGGCCAGATCAGAACCAGTGCAAAAGAGGTTGTTGTGGGCCAGCTGTCTGGTGATATTGGGCCAGAAAATTTGTGTATGAGAGAAATTTTGCATCCTTGGCCAGGACCAGACTTCATGGGGTCCTTGAAACAATGCTGCCAGTGCCACACTCCTCCCCTCTTTCCAGCCAACAGATTTATGCAATGCAGACTTGGACTCTCATTCCAAAGTGGCACCACTGCCCATGCACTGCTAAAACACCACCCCTTGGCCAGGTGAAAGAGTGCTGCGTGGCAGCACATCTGTAGCGGCCAGTGAGGGGCTCATCTGATCTCCTAAGGACCTTGGCCAATGCCTGACTTGGTCTTCCATTGGAACTGGACCTGTTGTTGGCTGTGCTACTGCAACGTTTTGAAGGGCTCTGCAACATGTGCACTGTTGGCTCCTTTGAAGTAAGGAGACAGAAGCAGAGCACCGAATGTGCTATTTTAAAACATGGCTTTGGAAATGGGTTTGATGTTTAAACACCCACATCTTAAGGTGAATGGTTTAAAATGTACGTTTCTTGCTTCTCTTCAAGTTTGCTGCATATGGGACAAGGAGCCTTGTGCTGAGTCGGAACAATTGCCCGCCTACTCTGCCTGGCAACATGTCTTCTTTTCCAGCCTTGCTTCCTGTGACCCTTCCACAGGAGATGGTGGAGCTTTTGTCATGAAATGCATGTGTTTTTCTACTGATAAATACCCTCTTCTTTGTAACAAAGTCCTGAAGCGGGGTGAGAAAGTCTCAACAAGCAAGGGTTATTAGGTGGCCCACAACAAGCTACTGGAGGCATCCCAGTCCAAAGGACAGAG
Organism: Podarcis vaucheri; assembly: GCF_965113315.1. Classification (NCBI taxonomy): domain Eukaryota; kingdom Metazoa; phylum Chordata; class Lepidosauria; order Squamata; family Lacertidae; genus Podarcis; species Podarcis vaucheri. Next base: position 63,484,417 of record NC_138764.1, on the reverse strand, counting down.
CTTCTTGGGAGTTAAAAATTGTGGTTCTCTTGAGCGTTCTGTGACTTGGCTGCAAAACCCTCTGTGTATATACCATACCCTTAAAGCACATTTGAAGTGATGCATGACTTCCCCCTCAAAGAGTCCTGGGAAATGTAGTTTGTTAGCGGGTTGAATTGTAGCTCTATAAGAGCTATATATAAGAGCTATAAACTACAGTTCCCAGCATTCTTTGGTGTAAGCCATGTCCTTTAAATGTATGGCATATACGCAGTCAGATGCTCTGAATAAACATGGGCAAGGGGCCTGGCAGTGCTTTGTCTGTCTCACTTCCCCAAAATGCAGAATGAGGTCAGAAGCATTTGCAAATGGAGGGAAAGTATTCACTATAGTTAAGTACAACAAAGATACATGTGGAGGTGTGCTGGAAGGGAGAGCCAAGAATAAATGCAACCAAAAGATATCTGCTTATTTGCTAGGTGGGAAAGGTTGTCATTCATAGACAGCAGGGAAAGGATGCAGGGAGACAACTAATGGGCAAAGATAGGGAACCATCAGCCACATCTGTTGGGGACACACCACTGGTTCTGTGCAGCTGATCTCCCACCCTTTTCGGAGCTGTACAGTTAGCTGAGAGAGACCGAAAAATAGCTGCCGATAAAGCCTCACGAAGCCTTGCTATCAAGACAGCACCCTGCGGGACATCCCTGGGGATCTGCACCAGCTGGGAGACACTGATAGGCTTCACTGCCTGCCCTCACCCTCACTACCCTGGGGACAGCCGACATATATAATCTCCCTTCCTTCCCCCTTCCCTCCTTCGCATTGCCTGCTCTTCCTCTCTGGGTCTATATTTGTCTCCTTAGACCCTTGTCAGCTGGTCCCTGTAGACCTGTCTGCAGACTTGTCTCTGCTCTGCTGAATTTGCCTGGCTACCCCCAGCTACGCTGCCTATTGTTGTTTTTTAACTGACCCCTTTCGGTAGGTGCTCCAAAAAGCCAGTAGCTTGTGCAGAGAAATATTCTCAGAAGCGTCATACCGCTGTTTGTTAAATAAAAAGCAATGTTGCCATTAAAGCTAGGCAAAAGCATTTCCTCCTAACAACTGGAGGAGTAAGAAGGAGGCATGGGAGTAGGTGATTAAAACATATTCTCTCTGAGTGTCATAAACATTCTGAAGTAACTTCAAGCATGGAGGGTTTGCTGCAGAATACCGAAAAGGGGGCCCTCCTTCTTGGTTTAAATTCTGTGTGTGAGTTCTCCAACAAGCCTGGCACTTCCCTGAAGCAATATTCTGCATATATGTGAGCTCCTCAGTGCTATTCTTCTAGAAAAATAGGTGCTGGAATTCACCATGTACGCCTCCCTCATTCTCTTAGAATGGCAATGGCGCCCACCTGAGAGGTGCCAGGACTGTGTTCCAGCGAGTTCTGGCTGGGGAGAAAAGCCCTGGGGGCTCCTTCGGATGGTTTGTTTATTTGGCATTCATTCTTATTTGCATGCCCAAAGTTTACAAGATGGTTAGACCAAGTCCCCTCTTTATTGAGTTGGCGTTCGGTTTACAGGGCAGTTACACAGCAACAAGCATCCATCCTGATTTGCCTGCAGGGTGTCTTCCCGTTCATCATTCATTCAATCCATCACTTTTCAGTGCATTTCCCTGTCACTTGCCTAACCGCAAAAAAGACCTAGTTTTTAAAAAGTGGATTTGTTGTGCTATAGCGACATCGTGTTTTAATATACTCTAGGTAAAGGTAAAGGGACCCCTGACCATTAGGTCCAGTCGTGACTGACTCCAGGGTTGTGGCGCTCATCTTGCTTTATTGGCCAAGGGAGCCGGCGTACAGGTCATGTGGCCAGCATGACTAAGCCGCTTCTGGCAAACCAGAGCAGCGCACAGAAACGCCGTTTACCTTCCTGCTGGAGTGGTACCTATTTATCTACTTGCGCCTTTGACGTGCTTTCGAACTGCTAGGTTGGCAGGAGCTGGGACCGAGCAACGGGAGCTTACCCTGTCGCAGGGATGCGAACCACCAACCTTCTGATCGGCAAGCCCTAGGCTCTGTGGTTTAAGCCACAGTGCCACCCGCGTCCCAGTGCCACCCATGTCCTAAAGTTCTGGCATGCACTTGAACCCTTCCTTCCAAAACTCACACAACAGACAGAACTTCATATCTCTTCATTTCACCAAGCTATTTAAATGGCCACCTGCACCTATACGGACCTGTCCCTGATCATAGGCATGCCATCATGACCTGTCAGATTGGTGAGCAGGGTTTTTCAGTGGTGGCTACATATTTGTGGAATTCCCTCTCCAAGTACACATGACCCCTATTTTACTGGACTTTTAAATGGACCTGGAAGGTGTTTATATTCCAAATTGTTTTTAATTAATATGTGTGGGGCTCTGAATTGTTTTTAACTGCTGCTTTTTTAACACTAGAAGGTGAAGGTGATGGTGGTAATTATTGTTAATAGTACTATTTTTATTATTAGTCTGACTTAATTAACCATATGGTACATTTTGTAGTATATGTTTTATGTTTTATATTGGTGTGAGCTTCTTTGGGTTGGTGGGGGCCTTGCCTATATAAATCTTGAAATAAATAGAGAAATACTGCTTCATCATGGATCCAGATGCATCATCAAATTCAGAGAAAGCAAGTGATGTACATGCATGTGCGAACAAGCCCTCTGGTACTGCCCTTCTGTAAGCGTTTTTTCTCCAGTTAAAGTACTGCTGTTAGGATCACACAATTGTATGGGTATGGGTAGAAATTGAGGTGTATGACATCAACAATGTCACAGGTGCTGTCCAATAAGAGCCTGCGGTGCTTATGCAATGCATTCCAGAGAGCACTTCAAATTCTAGTGACCAGTGCTAGATGGAGAAGAAATCACATTTCCCTACTAACAATATATTTGCAGCTTTCTGGAAAAATGTCCCTCACATAGAATTCCTTCCTTAAGAGAAAACATCTTGACTTTCTTGAGTAACTGATGAGCCACACATTTTTTAATCTATAAACTTATCCTCTGGAAAGGTTATAAAAATAAGAAATTATCAAGCTAAACAAGAGCTTCAAACAGTAAAATTAAGTTCAATGGGGACAAATATAAAGCATTATCTGGGGAATGAGGTCTGGGGTGGATAATTGAATGCTAATACACCTTGAGATGCTGTGGCTCAGGAGTCCTATGAGACTGTTATCTCTTTACGTACATTTATGTGGTACTCTTTAAAAGGGTTTGCAGAGCAGGTAACAACTAAACATTATCAGTTTAAAACAGCAAATTATCACATTAAAACCTATAACATTAGCAGCAGTAGCAGTTGTTAAAACAGCTTGAAATCCACACTAGTAAGTTAAAAATGTACATCAGAACACCTTAAATGGCCAGAGCAATAAAAAGGTCTTTACCTGGCACTAAAAAGATGACAAACTTGAATCCAGGTGAGTCTTTTGGGGGGGAGGGCATTCCAAAGACAGGAAAGACTATGCAAAAGAGGTAATTGCTCTCAAAAATGCCTGTTAAGAAGATTTATTACAGCTCAACATATTTTGGAACACAAAAGGAGCAATATGCAAATAATTAAAAATATAGAAGTATTCTAAATACAATTGTATATAATTTTGTTTGCATTACTATTATCATTCTTAATTAATTCATGAATTGTTTTTTATGTGTGTCTCAAGGTGATTTACAAACATACCATAAAAACAGCTAAAAAAGGTTTTTAAGTGAATACAAAGGACAACCAAAGATAGGTTGAAAAACAATTCAAATTACTGCCTAAGGCAGGTGTGAATAAGGAAATAGTTGACTTATATAATTTTAACTTTTTGTAGATTGCTTCTGAAGAAAAGACTTGCATTCCAAAACATGTTGATCTGTAAGATAAACCTTCTTAGTTGGCACTTTCCAGAACAGTTGTCTTATAGTTTGCATTCTGTCTTGTTTCTGTGCTGCCTTCCTAGCCTTTTGCATTCAGAAGACCAGGCAACACCATGTACCTTGGATTATGACTTATCTTACTTCAGAAGGCTGGTGGATCCAAAGAGCTCTTAGGGTCTTGGCTATTTAGATTGTAATAACATGGGCATTGTTTTGAGTTCCCCATTGTTTTGGCAGAATGGCCATAGCTCTATCATAGAGCACCGCTTTTCATGCAGAATGTCCCAGGCTCAATCGCCAGTGGCTCATCTTGTCCAGCATTCTATTCTCACAGTGGCCAACCAGATGCTAATGGGAAGGTTGAAAGCAGGATCTGAGCACAACAGTGCTCTCCTCCCTTGAAGACCCTCCAGGTGTCTCTATTTTCCGGTGGCCTTCCTGGATTTACAGAAGCTTTCCCAGTTTCTGATTTGATACCAGAATGTCCTGGATTTCCTTAGGACATCCCTATTTTAATCAGAGAAATGTTGGGAGGTATGCACTTGTAATTCCCAATAACTAGCATTCAGAGGCATACTACCTCTGACATGGGCAGCAGAACACTGCCATTATGGCTAGTAGCCATTGAAAGCCTTATCCTCCATGAATTTGTCTGATCCTCTCTGAAGCCATCCAAGTTGGTGACCATCACTACTTCTTGTTAAAATGAATTCCAGAGTTTGACTATACAATATTAAGTATTTGCCCAGATTTGGGGAAAACACCTGTTCCACAGTCCATATTTAAATGGGATTGGCTATTTTGTCCACCCTCCATTTTCTCTGCTCTGGCAACACATATCCTCCCACATTTCTTCAATGAAAATAGGGACGTCCCATTCCATAACGATGATTTTATTATTTAGGTATACACCACACAACTTGTCCGGGGCAACCCTGTAAGATATTCCAACATATATGAAAAACATAATAAAACATTAAACATTAAGAAAACCTTTCCCTATACAGGATTGCCTTCTGATAGCTTGGGGGTTGGATAATTCCATACCCTCCAATATTTCTCCAATGAAAATAGAGACATCCTAAGGAAAAATGGGACATTCTGGGATCAAATCAGAAACAGGGTGGCTTCTCTAAATCAGGGTCGTCCCTGAAAAATGGGGTCATCTGGCAACAGATATCTAAGATAGCTTTCACCTGTAAAAGTACAGACAAGGGGCCATCTTTTTTCAGGGGGTGAGCAGGTTGCAAAAGGCTGCAGTTCATGCTTCACCTGTGAACAACTGTCACTGCTCACAGGCCTGGTTTCTTTTCCTCTTTGATAGGAGCAGGGTCTTCTCATCTGGCACTGACAGTTGATTGGGTTTGATGATATAATCATAAACAAAAATGCACATTGGGGAAAAGAACCAAACACCTGTTCCACTTGAGACAATGGGCTTACTTCTGATGAAGCGAATGCCGGTGAATACCCAAGAAAAACCACAGCTGACACAGGGGATGGAAATTAGCCACCCATAGTCTTTCAGAGGTGGGAAGTCAGAAGGCGGGAACCCCTGCAGATAAATTGGTGTTGCAGGTGGAGCACAGGGGGCCTATACTAAGGATGGTGAAAGCACCTGCCAGAAGGAAGACAAAGGGCCAAACTACAGAGTTTCATGCAAAATGATTCCCAACAGTATTACTGGTCTGGTGGTACAGGTGGGCAGTTGTAACATGATGGCAGCGACATACCTCCAGTGATGCTGTCACAAACATGGGGAAGGGCAGTACTGTGGCAGAGCTGTTAGAAAGTCCCAGGTTCAGACTTCAGGAAGGACTCCGAAAAACTCCTACCCAAAACTCCCTATCAAATGCTGAACTAGGTAGGCCTATGGTCGGACTCAAAATTAAGGCCTATGTTCCCATCAGGCAAAGAAACTCGTAGCCAGGTTTCTCCATCATCCTTACTCTTCCAGGTTCATTGCCACCATTTTCTAGCATCCCTCTTTCACCTCTTTCAACTCCTAGCCTGACTGTGCATGAAACCAGACTGGAAATGCAGTTGGCTTAAAAGAGCCCTTCGTAACCTGATGCCCACCTGGACTACAATTCCCATCAGTTGTGTTCACTGGGGCTGAGACTGGATAGCTGTCCAAAATATCTGGAGGGCATCAGATTTGGAAAGGCTGACCTCAGAGCGGTGATACAAGACGACAGAAGCAGATGTCCTGAAAAGTCTTGTTTGGGAACATAGTGACTATGTTAAAAGTTTGGGATATAAATTTTAAAAGTAAGTAATATGCTTGTTTGAAAAGGCCTTGAAATATCCCAAACTTTCAGCACAGTCACAATGTTCCCAAGGTATCTAACAGTATGGATATAAGTTAAAAATTAATATAAAAAGACAAAATATACAAAACTAAAGTTACAGTTAAAACAGTAACAGTCCATTTAGATTTTTTTAAAAAAATCAAAACTATCCCCAGTTAGAGTGTGTGTGTGTGTGTGTGTGTGTAAATTATTAACAGTCTTTAAAACTCTGGACTGGCCTCTAAACTATAGTACTATAGGTACCAAATGGTGCTCCCTTACAAAGGTATCCAAATACAAGGGGCCACCACTGAATAAGCTCTCCCTCTCTTTATTCTCACTTTCTCTGTCTCTCTCTATGGTCACCACATGTCATACGTACCATACTTCAAATGGCTGAGGTACCTGAAGAAAGGCCTCAGACCCCAATTTCAGAGACAGGTGCAGTTGTATGGGAGAAGGCAATCCAACAAGCATCTGGGCTCTAAAAACAGCACTTTGAATTAAGCTCAGCAACATGCTGGGAGCCAATGTACTTGTTTCAATACAGGCCACAAATGATTTCACTACATCTTGCCTGTATCAAGCAACTGTGCTGATCCTGTTTCCCTTTCCGCTGCTGCTCCTGTTGTAGCAATGAATACTATATGGACTGAGTCTGCAGGAGTTGGATGCCCATTGGCAGTTACATGACATCAGCGGTATCCTGGGACATCTATTGCTACACTTCATACTATTTTAAAAGCTTGCTATTTTTCAGCACCAATCCATCAAGAGAACTCAGCTAGTCCTTGTAAAACAGATGTTTTTGGACTCCAACTCCCATCAGCCCTGGCCAGCTGTAGTCCAGTAACATCTGGAGGACCACAAGCTCCTCATTCTGGTTTTCATGTGAAGTAAACAAACAAACAAAGCATAAAGCAGCTAGATCTACCATCATCCATCTGGAGTGGCCTTTTCTGTTTTTATTTGAATTTCCTTTTGAACACTTTCCCCCCCTAGGCTGTGTACTCTTGTTCTGCAGCCTCAGAGTCTACACAAACCTTTTAAAGTGGGGGAAATGGCTACTACCAGATCATGTCCTTCTCAAGGTTGCTAAGCGGAGCCGCACCATACATTAAAATATATATATTTAAAAATTGTCCAGTAGCACCTTAGAGACCAACTAAGTTTGTTCTTGGTATAAGCTTTCGTGTGCATGCACACTTCTTCAGATACACTGAAACAGAAGTCACCAGACCCTTATATATAGTGGGAGGGTGGGGTGGGTTTTTTTCCAGGAGGGTACTAGGAAATGGGTGATACTCACTGGGTATGGTAAACCGGTTGATGACTGTTAACGACTGCAATTAGTCCTACAGGAAAAAGCAAGGGATAATATGCAGATGATTAGCATAAGTAATGAGACAGGAATCCAATATCTCTATTAAGACCAGATCTCTCCATAGTTTTCAGCAGTTAAAAGAACACCCAATGAAAGAATCCTGGGAACTATAGTTTGTTAAAGATGCTCTGACTTGTAACTCTGTGAGGGGGAACTACAGTTCCCAGGGTTTGTTGGAAGGAATCCTATGCTTTAAATGTGAGTTGAACGTGCTTTATATGCAAATAAAGCAGCTATCCCCACCCAACAGCAAAGCCCTCTGTATCTACTTAAGGGAACATTTACAGGTAGCGTAGTGCTAAATTGTGGGGGCCTCAGATGCAGAGCGGAGCAGCCTCTTCTAAAGAGTTAACAGAGCTTGGAGAACATTTGCCAAGGTTTTGAAATCTGATTTTCTTTCTGCAATAGAAATTAATCAACTTCCTATCTGAGAGCAGAAGTAGAAGTTGTTGCAGGAGGGCAATGGGTAAGGTTCTTTGCATGCTGCATGTACCGTAGATAAGCAAAATCAGCTTTCATCAAAACCACTACCTTTACGCTAAATGGGGAAAGGATCAGGGCCCTTGCCATGCCCATAACTGTTCTGCACAGATGGAGCACAACATTTTCTGGATTTGCTTTCCCTGTCCTTTGTCCACCCAGTCAGGACAGGGCTGTGCATAGTCTATTCCTTAGTCATTGCAGTGTTGTCATTCATTAAAAGAGCAAGAGTTACTTCAGCCTTCCTGCTCCAAAGTAGATTTGCTTACATATCCACAGCTAATGTCATAACAATGTGGTGTTCAGTATACATTTGAGACATATTTCAAATCTTTTGTGCTATGGTGGAGACTCCTATCTTGGTTTCACTTGCTTTTGCTTTTTAGTGTGGAACAGTAGGCATTTTCACATCAGCCGCTACCAGCCACATGGCTATGAAGATAATATTCTAGTAAAGTGCTGCAGAAACCGGAGCTTCATGCATCTTGTGGCACTAGGGTGGCATCAGGGTTTAGGACTGAAGCTGTGGTTCATATGAATAAAGGCAAATGGAAAACTGAATGCCAAACCTTGCTTCTGCGCTGTTCTTTTGCTTTACCACAGTAGAATCATAGAATCATAGAATCATAGAATCATAGAGTTGGAAGAGACCACAAGGGCCATCGAGTCCAACCCCCTGCCAAGCAGGAAACACCATCAGAGCACTCCTGACATATGGTTGTCAATCCTCTGCTTAAAGACCTCCAAAGTAGGAGACTCCACCACACTCCTTGGCAGCAAATTCCACTGTCGAACAGCTCTTACTGTCAGGAAGTTCTTCCTAATGTTTAGGTGGAATCTTCTTTCTTGTAGTTTGGATCCATTGCTCCGTGTCCGCTTCTCTGGAGCAGTAGAAAACAACCTTTCTCCCTCCTTTATGTGACATCCTTTTATATATTTGAACATGGCTATCATATCACCCCTTAACCTCCTCTTCTCCAGGCTAAACATGCCCAGCTCCCTTAGCCGTTCCTCATAAGGCATCGTTTCCAGGCCAGTACTTTCCCTGCTTGTATCTTCAGTGAAGTGTCATCTTCCATGAAGAAATCATATGCAGTGGTGATAAATATATGTAAAACACTGAATGGGCAAAAGTTACCCTGACATCCACAGGGGTCCTTCCTCTGCTGAAAGTAGACTTGAAAGAAGCATTTTGTTGTAACCATTGTAAAGGGTCGTGGTGTGTGCATGGTTGCAATGTATGCGTGGCCCCCACAATAGCTAAACTCGTTTTCAAATTTGCCCACAGGCCCTAAAAAGTTGGCAACTCCTGCTTATCATCATATCAACCTTAAGAGCATCATAGTGATAACGCATGATGACCCCTCCCAACAGCTGTCTCCTAAAGAGGAAGTGCCGTATTCTCTGTGATAGGTAGAGGCATTTGGAAATGGGGCCTTTCTCTTGGAAACACTTGCATAAACAAATAGTTCAAGGTGGAGACAATCCCTTATCTTAAAAAAAAGAGCCTGTGGAATCCTGTCTCAGTATGATTCCACAGGGGAAAAGCCACATTAAGGGGTCTCCCACTACGCTCCAGCATTGAAGAAACTATTTGTGCGCACATGGAATCACTGTTAATACTGATTAGCCTTCAAGCATAAAAACCGATGAAGCCTTAAGCAATCCTAATTATTTTGTTTTATTTAGGGCATTTCTGTGCAGTATGTACCACCCTGCAAAATAGTTATTCCAAGGCATCCCCCGATTTGGGAGAAATTCCTCCTGTCTTCAGGATTTGCAAACTCCTGCCATTAACACCCTGACGCAAAGGGTGCTCTGCAGTATGTCCATGAATTCTGGGCTTCATGCTGCACAGTTCCAGTAGTATATGGCCCAAAATGATGATTAGCAACACCCATAAAAATCACAATCCGGGAGAAAAATGGAAGTGATTTAAAGTATTTGTTTGTAGGTTGCTGAGTCTTTCAAGTGTGCTTTACATTTTTATTTCTCTAGTGTGAATGCCAAAGAGAATTGCTGTCATGCCTAAAAAAACTGTCATACCTAGAATTATAAGTGTCAGGCAGGGACACACTATTACCTACTACAGTAGATGCAGCAGTGGAAAATACCAGGTGCGCGTCAACATCTGCTGTAGTTTCTTTATGAAAGCCTACAGAATTTCCACTAGTCTCTTTGGGAACTGTTCTGGAGATTTTGATGCGGGCAGCAGTAAAGTTTCTTCAGAATGTACATACGCATGCTGAACTCTTGCCTCTTCTTTTCATCAGAGATTTAACAGTGAAAGTCTGTGACTGCCTACTAAAAAGTAAGTCAAGAGTTAAGGCATGCCCTCCAACATTTCTCTGATGAAAATAGGGACGTCCCATTCCATAATGATATTTTTACTATTTATACCCCACACATTTTATTGGGTTGCCCCAGCACTCTGGGCAGCTTCCAACGTATATAAAACATTAAACATTAAAAAACCTTCCCTATACAGGATTGCCTTCTGACGGCTCAGGTGTTGGATAACTTCGTACCCTCCAACATTTCTCCAATGAAAATAGCAACATCCTAAGGAAAAGCGGGACATTCTGGATTCAATTCAGAAACCGGGATGGCGTCTCTAAATCAGGGATGTCCCTTGAAAATTGGGACACTTGGAGGGTCTGTTAGGGACGCACTTCCAGGTAAATAAGTATAGGATTACAGCCTTAATGTAACTAAAACTAAGCAAGCCTAATCCTAAGAATATTTAATTGGAAGCAAAGGAGTTTTTAACTCTTTATCCCATGCTATTTATTGAATCCATAACATACCCCAGCTGCAGTTGGGGTGGGTAGAGTCTCAGTGGGTGTACCTCTGTCTGCCCTGGGCTAATAGTAGTGTCATGAGAGGATTCAGATCAAGGAAAGGACAACCCCATTCTTTGCTGCTTCGTCTCTGTCAAATAGCAGCTCCAGCAGCTGCTTTGAAGTGAAGAAATATTGCACAAGATTCAATCACCTATTTGGCTCTTAGATTAAGGGAAGGGTATGGAACATTGAACACTTAAATATTTATCTGAATATAATTTACACATTAAATGAAAAACCTTTAAAAAGACTGAATGCATGCCCTGGAAATTCCTGAGCATGCTTTACTTTTAATCACTTCTGATCTTAGAATTATCAGGTAGACTATCAAAGTGTTGTGCTGATGAAGGATGCTTTGAAAGAATGATTTATTTATAAGACATGTGTTGTTTTATGATAAGTATTTTACCATACACAGATGAATAATGCTTTCACTCAAAATACATTGGGCACATGGAACAGTTATTATTAAAGGATCCTGTTTTTATTATATTTCATAATAAATTAGACTTCTGCATATTTGGGTGCACATAATATTAGAAAGATGGCCTGTATGATTATTAGCAGCCTGCTAGTAATCATGGAAGCCTAAGTGGCAGAGCAAAATGTGCTATTCTAGGGAGTGAAAGCTCTTCCCTGAGGAGATGAACTATCAACACCAATTTTATACAAAGGAGCAAAAGACTATGCCAAAATTGACCATCATACAAACCCTTTAACGTGATGGTTGAGGCAATGAAAAGCAGAACTATGTTCAGTTCACTGGGCTTGCCATTATTGTCAGCTTACTTCCTCCAGGGGTGCAAATGAAGAGGCAGAAAATAGATGTTCAACCTGCTTGGAAGCAATGGTGTGTTTCAAAAAAAACCCAAACAACTATATACAAATAGTTTTTTGTCTATTTAGATTTTACCTGCTAGTTTCCACACAAGTTATTCCTCAAGTAAACAGGTGCTTGCGGGTGATATTTTTGGCTGCAAAAGAAATTTATAAACCACTGATTTGGAAAAATGTCTGCATGTTTACGATTCAACTTGCAGTGGACTTTAAGCTGTGTTTATTAAAGATCTGTTGTTTTTTTGAGCTAATCCAGAATCCAAAAGAACAATAGGCATGAACCCAGACAGATGACCATTTCTGACTTGAGCTGAGACCTAATGTTTGCGGGCAGGCGGGGGAGAGTTGTGGTTTTGAGGATGAAGAGGCCAGGTCCCAAACAGTCAACTTCTATTTTTTTTCCCCTGCCATTCCGTCATCATAAACTGTGTCTTTTTGGTACAGTTGGGATCCATTTTAAATTTAGAATTTTATTTAATGCTGAACCATCTTGAGCCTCCCACATGCTCACAACCTTAAGAACACTTTCAGAGTCCCTGTTGATGTGTAGCTGATACATAACTGAGCAGCGGTGTGGGGTAGGATCACATCCACAAGCCACACATCACCATCATAGCAGTGAATCCGTAATCTTAGCCTCAAAAATGGTCTCCTTCCCTACAGTCCCTAGGAATGATTAAACATACATACATCACTGGAGTAAAAGCAACTACTTAACAATGACAGAATTTCCTTTACATAAGGAGATTTGACCTGATCCCTAGCCAAACACAATGAGTTTGGTAATGAAGGTAAACCAAGCAGGTTCCTTTTGATTTAAGTTTTGGCTTATTTTTTTTTCTGTTCTGTTTTTTAACATGCTGTCGCAACCCTAAGGTTCTGGGACGGACAAGACACTGCTTCACACAGGACACATTTTAAATAAAATGAAATAAATTAAATGGAACAAGACACAGAGCAGAACATCTTGTATTTGTCTGTTTCAAATAGCTTTTAGAATGATAAACATCCCTGGTTTCAAAAGTACTTCCCATAATTTTTCTATTTCCATGCATCCACCTGTCCTATCCCAGACAGAAGGTTTTGTTCTCTATTATACACTCCCTCTGAGCAGTGAGAGATTTCAGGAGTCCCAGCACATTCCTTGGAATGAAGGCCAGGGGAGACTATGTGTGATATGATAATCATTTACCCAAATATATATGCTAAGTATAAGGTGGAAGATTTATAGCATTAGCACTCTTGTAGATCTTGCTCTCTCATTTAGTTTCTAGGCGGACTCCTCAATGCCATAACACTGGACCAGCAGAGCAAGCAAGTCACACTTTTGGGGCCTCATCCACACTTACCTTTTGCCCCACGCTTCCTAGGCACAGGTGTAAAGTGCCATGTCTGAGCACTTTTTTAAAAAAATGTTTGGTGCTTTCCCCACAAAACCCCACTCTTTAAAAGCAAATTAGGTTTTCCCCAGGTTTTCAGCAGTAAAGCATGATTTTTTGCAGGGAGAGTGCTAGGGCAAAACCTACAATTCGGACCCAGTGCTTTAAAGCAAGACCAGTGCCTAGCTTCAGCTCCAGGGTTGTGCTCCCTAAAGCATGGAGACAAAGGGGTGACGGTGGAGGAGACAGAGATGTCCCCTTCAGCTTAGCTTAGCTTCTAGAAATGTCTCCAGCTGTTTAATTTCTATGGCAACACTTTTGCACAAGAAGAGCCTATTAGATCAAGCCAATAGTCTATCCAGTCCAGCATCCTGTTCTCACAGTGGCCAACCAGATGCCTGTGGGAAGCTCACAATCAGGACCCAAGCTCAACAGCACTTCTTCTCCAGTGGCTTCCAGCAACTGGTATTCAGAAGCATGCCGTCTTTGACAAGGAAGAGCAAAGCTAGTGTGGCTGGAAGTCATTGATAGCCTTTATCTCCATGAATTTGTGTTTTCAGGTTGTGGACTGCGGGAAACCTGGAAGTACCGGAAAAGTTTACTTCCAGGTTTCATCGCTTGCACATCCACAGAAGCGCCAAATCGCATCACGCGCGTGCGCAGACACGGCATTGCAGGCTATGAACGCTGCGGGTTACAGACGTGCCTCCACCACAGATTACGTCCACAACCTGAGGTTCCACTGGACCATGCCTAATTTTATACATTTCTGCCATGGGCAGCTTCAAGACTCCTCCCTTCTTTTATCTTTAAACCAGGCTTGAATCTAGACTGGCCTTCAAATAAAGGACTGTACTCTATGGCCACCCCTACTATCCCCAAGATTGTCCTGGGGGGACCTAGGCTAGGCCTTGTTCACAACATACACTTATAAAAAGTTTGCCTGGACATGAACCTAAAATGAGAAACCCACATTGGCTACAGCAATCATCTGGTTCACACTGAATAAACAGCATTTAGTAACAATGCATTCAGGACGCTTGTATTAACCTGCTCCTTGATCAATTGTGAGCAGCTGGGTTCAGTTCACACTGAGCTGAGATGGCATAGGATGTTTAGAGCAAACCACAAGTGTGATCAAACTCTACGCTTCTTCTCTGCAGCATGGGTTTCCTTTATTTAAAAGAAGAAGACAATCCAAACTACCACAGAGAAACTGTGACTTGAATAAAATTAGCTGAAATGTATGTTCTGTGTGATGATGTTTAGCTTTAATTCTGTTGGCAGGACTGTGTTTGCCATGGGACCTTTGGCTCCACATAGTCTATAAATAGGAACTTGCACACACACACACACACACACACACACACACACACTACAGTGTTGGGTATTGTGGGTCTCAGACTCTGGGGAGCAGTTCCCTACTTCCTGCATCACCACAGCAGCTGGTAGAAGAAGGAACTGCAAGTACTTCTATCTAACCTTAAAGCTGAGTTTGGGATGCTGGAAGATGACTCAGCAGAACAGGGAAGCCATGTGACCTATATCACTTTCTAGATCTTCTCACCTCTTCAGTGTAAGGGCAATTCTAGTGGCTTGGTTCAGCGGATTGTTGAAATGTTCAGAAGCAGACCTTTAGAAGCAAGGATGATAGCACAAGTGGGTTACACAGTTCTCAAAGCAGCCCCAGTTTAACAAAATACTCAGCACATCTTGGAATTTCAAGTATTTGAACAAGAAGGTTATAAAAAGAAGGTTTAGGAATCACGGCTTGACAATCTGGTCAGTTGGACTTGGCAAGGATCTTTCCATAGGGTCAAATAATGCCCGAAATTAATTTTAGCTATGTCATTATATTCACACAAGTCCCTTTTTGGCCACAGTTATGCAGTGTGGGTGGACAGAATTTACAAATGAAAGGAAACATAACTTTGAAGAGGTATCTGTAAAGTGAGGGCAAAAAGATGTGTGGTCCTCTTGAAAATAAAATGAAAATTGGATTCTGAAAAGTTAGATTCAGAATAGAATAGCAAACATTAAAAACACTGATAAAGTTGATGGAGAATGTGAGGGGGGTGGAGTAGCAACAATGACAGAGTGAAAAAGATGCACGGCAATTGACCAAATTATTTACATGACATTGTGACAAGATTATTGGTTATTGAATTAGATGCTTGGGACATGGAATGAGGTGACAACTGTATGAGTGGGTTTATACCTGGAACAGATAATCATACATATATCAGTTGCAACCAGCAGCCCTTAAATCATTTGGTCAGACTTTGCATACCTTCACATATAATGTACAACATATTTTGTCCCTGAACACATAATTAACCTGTTGCAATTCATAGCCATAGGTTGCACACAACACAAGCTTCTGTATTTCTTCAGATTTATATTCTGCCTTTCTACATAGCACCCAAGGAGGCTAAGGACACTAATGAAAACTATCACTTTAAAATAAGGAGCAACAGAAAACAGAAAATGAAGTCAGGTGAAATAACAGCTAAAAACAACAGCCTGTGAAAGCTAAAATATATTTCATAGTGGGAAACAGCAGAAAATATGGTGGTGGGGGTGGGTGGGTGGACTGTCCAGCTCTTAATAAATGGCTCATCTACAGCACAGCATACTGCAGCTGAACAATTCAGTGTTGCCTTGCTTTGCAACATGGTGTGAATTGCTGTTTTGTCTGTTTATCTGTTCCTGTAACTGCTGCCAAACAAGAAGCAACCCCTGAGTTGGCACCTCCAAATTCCACAGAAAGGACTAAGGGCCCCTCTGCATGACTCTAAAGGATTTCAGTTTTCCTGTTCTCATCTGTGCACTCAGACAAAGGCATTCAGCTCATCCAGATCACCCACTGTCTGCAAAACATAACCTGACAGTAGTTTGCTGGCCACAGCAAGTGGCGAAGAAGGCTATCTCAGAGTGGGGAATGAATCTGCCTCTTCCCAGTATGGTTACTACACTTCCAGTTGTACATGCGCTACATTACCTAAGTAAGAGTGTAGGAACTGTTATCTGGACATGCTGTTGCACACATTGTCTGTGCAACTCCATAGGATAGCACAATGGTGACATTCCATGTTAACAGGATTTCTACATGACGCCCTCCAGAAGGACTACAACTCCCAGCACGCCAGTCAGCATGGCCAAAGGTCAGGGAGTTGTAGTTCAGCAACCTATGGAGGACAACATGTTAGCCTCTTGTGCCCTGTAGTCATCAGTATGAAGATCCCGGTGTATAGCAGTTAAATTACCCTTACTGCTATTTTGTGACCCTTTAATTGTATTTGATTATTAATATTTCAAAATGTTTCCAGTTCTGTTCTCCTGTGCTACGAGTACACATCCAGTTACATTTTTTTAGATGTAGAGCCAACAACTGTTCTCCGCCCGCACAACAAAACCATTCTTCTCCTTCTATCCCTTATGTGTGCAAGGTAATATATCACACTGTTGTAGTTGGATTGGGCCTTGCAGGAGTATCATGTGTGACAGATAAAATGTATTTGGTATGCAAAAAATGATACTTTGATACACAAATGTAGTGCAAGGAATGTGTTTGCAGGTGGTGGTACTGATAAGCATTTATATGGCTCTTGATTACTGAGTTGTATGTGAAATATTTTGACAACATAAGCTGGCATTATATTGTCTGAATAGTGTAGTTTGGGGTGATATGTTTGAATTGTGTACACTGAACTGAAACATCTGAATTGTAATGCAACTAGCTAATTCCATGAGGTTTTACTATGCCTGTGCGCATTAGATGGCCATGTGTATTACACTACTTCAGCTGTGAGGAACATAGTTAACCTTTCAGTTACTTTCAGTATTACAGTATTAACATTGAAGTGAGACCCTGTCAGCATATAACACTTCTGATCAGACATGCAGTTTTCTGGTTGGCAGTTTGCTGCTGGGCCAAGTTCAAGGTGTTAATACAGTGGATGCTCGGGTGGCGAACGTGATCCGTGCGAGAGGCATGTTCACAACCCACAGCGTCCGCAACCAGCAGCACCGCGTCTGCGCATGCGCGCTTGCAATTTGGTGCTCCTGTGCATGCGCGAGCACCGGAAGTAACCCATTCTGGTACTTCCGGGTTTTGGCGCATCCGTAACCCAAATACGTGCAACCTGAAGCGTTTGTAACCCAAGGTATAATGGTATATAAAGCCCTTAACAGCTTGGAACCTTTGACTTATGAGATTGCCTTACCCCTTGTATGCCTACTCGACCACCTCGATCTGCAGAACTGGCACTGTTACAGGTGCCACGTAACACTTGTTCCACATTTGTAAGAAATCAATATTTTAGTGTAGCATCACCCAAACTTTGGAACTCCCTGCTTATTGACACTGCATTCTTTCCAGTGTCTGCTAAAACCATTTACAGTATGTATAGGCAACCCTATCCAGAAATGGAGAATCTTGACATGTTTTAATCTGGTTTTTAGTCTCTCATTGATTCCGAAAGCACAAACTGAACATTTCCCTTCTCACCCCACCACTACTCTATATTCCTGATAGATTAAATCAAACAAATAAATGACATTTTGCCACCCTGGTTTTAAAAAGTAATGCCAATACTCTGAGATTGTGCAGTTTCAATACTTTCAAGTCATTTGATCAAAGCATCATCATGGCTACTGGAAGAAAATTAAGTTTGCTTTTGTTGCTCTAATGCTAAACATATTTACAGTGGTACCTTGGTTTAAAAATAGCTTAGTTTATGAACAACTTGGATTAAGAAGGCTGCAAACCCGCAAGTAGGTGTTTTGGTTTGTGAACTTTGCCTTGGAAGCAGAACATGTTTCGCTTCCTGTTGAGTGTGTTCCATTTGTAAATTGAGTCCCCTGCTGCTGGGAAAGCATGCCTTGATTTAAGAATGCTTTGGTTTAAGAACAGACTTCCAGAATGGATTATGTTTGTAACCCAAGGTACCACCGTACTTGGGAATAGGTACCATTTTGTTGTAGAAAAGGTCAATATATATTTTAATATAAAATAAAAACACAATGAGCATCTCTAATCATATACATGGTACACTGGCCTGTCCCTGACCCTGACTGTGTACATACACTACATTTAAAGCACATGAATCAAAAAATCCTGGGAGGTGGCAAATTCCTGGGAGGTGGCAAAAAATCCTGGGAGGTGGCTGGGCATGTTTAGCCTGGAGAAGAGGAGGTTAAGGGGTGATATGATAGCCATGTTCAAATATATAAAAGGATGTCACATAGAGGAGGGAGAAAGGTTGTTTTCTGCTGCTCCAGAGAAGCGGACACGGAGCAATGGATCCAAACTACAGGAAAGAAGATTCCACCTAAACATTAGGAAGAACTTCCTGACAGTAAGAGCTGTTCAACAGTGGAATTTGCTGCCAAGGAGTGTGGTGGAGTCTCCTACTTTGGAGGTCTTTAAGCAGAGGCTTGACAACCATATGTCAGGAGTGCTCTGATAGTGTTTCCTGCTTGGCAGGGGGTTGGACTCGATGGCCCTTGTGGTCTCTTCCAACTCTAGGATTCTATGATTCTATGATTCATCTCCAAGGAGCATACTTTAGCCATTACTGCCATTGCGGTGGCAGCGGCAGCTGATGATGCACTCCTTGGAGACCAGATCTACTGCCCCTGTGCCTAAGGCGGTTGCCTCACCTTGCCTCGTGGGCAGGTTGGTGCTGCTTCTAGGTAATAACTTGGGAGGGCCCAGCCCTATATGCCCCAGTGTTATGCCTAGGGCTGCTTAAGAAACCCACAGCTGAGATGTTTGAATCTCATCTCAAGAACTTGCAGTTAGTAATGCAAATTCTTAACCATCATAGTGAGTCTCAGATTCTCCTAGCTTGGTTTTTACCAGAAGAATACCGTCTACTTTCAGTATGTGTGAATCTTTTCACAGAGAATTGCCACTATTCACTTGGTATACCATGACTTGGTTTGCAGAAGCTGGTCATAAAGGTGTGTGCGGAGAGGTTAAAACCTTCTTTGCAAGCTGGGCCCTACTCAGGAGGTGCTATAAAGTAGAAAACCAGCTGTTGATGAAGCATTATCAGTCCCTGTCAACAGGCTGCTGTCCCCCCCCCCCCCGGTCTTCTTTTGAAACCAGAGGGATTTCTAAGAAACCGAGACAGTAAATGGTAGGCTGGGGAAGCAGTAGGACAAAAAAGCCCTTTTGCTTATCTTGAACTATTCTATGGCTGAAGGGTGTCATGTCGAAGGGCTGCCTCAGATAATGCAGGAGCTGGGGTGCCTTGATTAGTATGAGCAGAAGATAGCTTCTGAAAAGACCTTGTGCTTAAAGTTCAGAAAAGAAGTCCAAAGAAAGGAAAAGAAGACAATGATCTAATTAAAATATCTGCTTAAGGCAATGCCTGGTTTGCCAGTCATGTTAAACAAGGGATGGAGAACTTGTGGCATTCCAGATGCTGTTGACTACAGCTTCTGTCATCCTGTTCATCCTCCTATCAACTGCTTTGGCCACAGTTGATACCTTTTGGAGTGCCACATATTCCTCATCCCTGGGGCAAACCATCATTCATATTTAACCCAAGCGTCACGATCTCATGCAATTTTGCACTGTGATCTAGGCCCTAAAAGCACTTTTGGGGGACCATGAACTCGCATGGTCACATGACATGCATCAGAGTGCAGCCCCGGAAGATGGTGCCTCATTTTTTGTTTGTTTTTGTTTTGTGATGTGATGGAGGGTATGATATAACTAGTGCCTCATTCCATGCTTGTAGAGGCAAGACAGAGCCTTATAAAGAACCAGCTGTACACAATTGTTAAGGCTGGAATCCTGCGCAGGCTTACTGCACACAGCAGGACTTACTGCCAAGTAAGGACAGATAGGCCTGCACCACCCATATTCTTTTGGAGGAGTGGGAGGGAAATGTCCCCTGTAGAAAACAACAAATTTTCTGAAGTCCCCCTCCCCCTGTGTGTGCCATTTCCAGTTGTTATTCTCAGGCAGAAGAATTCACATTGGAAACGGAGGCTTGTGCCCAGCCACACCCTGTCAGTTTGCCGTTGCAGTTTCAGTAGCCATGTGGTGGAGGTCAACAGAGGTGACTACCACTGATTGCTATCTTTGGAGGCAGTCAGGATTCCTTTCTGCTAGCCTTGCTGGCTTGTGTGGTTCCTCTTAGGCTATGAAAGCCTGAACTAAACTCTTCCTTTAAAAAAAGAATTAAAAGAAGTTAACACATAATCATATTAATGATGACTAGGACTGAAACCAGCAGGGATTTTTTTAAAGGTTCTGTCCTCACCAGTATACTTCTACCACAATAACATTTTGTTTTGTAAAACATTTAAACTGAGTGACACTCTGCAGCTATGTTTCACCAGATCACCAACATTTTACAACCCTAAGCCATCCTGTGCTGTCCTTCACACATGCATGAACAAACTGGAAATGTGGAGCCACAGTTCCACTGCTGGGTTTGACTGCCTTCGGCTGCTGGGCTGTACATGTGACAAATTTTGAGTGTCTCACTTGCTGTGCTCCGACAGGTGACTGGTGCTGACAACAGTGATAGTCAAATTAATTTTAAACATTCTTCACATTTCAGCCTCAACTTGTTAGTCCTAAGCATGCTGTAGGTGATGGACCTGAAAAGAAAAGGCAAGAGTGTAATGCTGTGCAACTCTAAATATGTTCACTGATTTCAGGCTCTGACAAAGACTAGTGGTGTGTGGGAGCATTGGTGCAATGTCAAAGCAAGTGGAAAAATGAGGCAGGCTTGCATTTGCTTTTCGGAAGAACTCTGCAAAGCTTCGGGTGGGACAGGTTCTGATGTTCCCAAACTTTGTTTGATTAAAGTTGTGGCCGTTTGAATTCAGCTTAAGGTGCATTCAGACTCTTGTTTTGTTTAGAGCCTTTCCAGAAGATTGTCTAGAGCATGATTATGGTTGAATCATTATGTAAATTATATGCTTTTTGTGCTTTGGGATTTCTCTTGATCAAAGTATAGCTTGCTGGTGCCAAGGCTTAAGAATCCAGGTCATGGGTGGTGGGCCATTTGTGTCTAGTTTTTGATTGATGATACTGCCCCATAACTTATCATAAATTGCACTGCCACAGGGCATTGCACTTCCGCAAGAAGAAGTAATGGTCACCGACTTGGATGGGCCTATGGTCTTATCTGGCAGGGCTCTTATGTTCTTATATTCTGACATGAACATGAACTTTGTGGTGGGTAGTCTGATGTTGCACCATCTTTGGGCTGAATAGCAGGATAAAAATGCTGAGCAACACAAATGGTGAGCAACACAAGCCCTCAGCATGCCTGCACTGAACTATACACTTTCCTTATCACCACCCTCATCATTATTTCTGTAGAGCCACAGTAGTATTATATTTCCCCCCCTCTCGTACCTAGGTCTCATGGTACTACTATGCTCATAATAAAACTCATTCTTCCCCTTGTTTTGTGTTGAGGACCCCCCAAAAGCAAGGCTACCTAGAGGTATCTTAAGATATTGGGTGCAGGAGTCAGAAAATCCAATGGTGCCCCCCTCCAGATGGTAAAAAACTAACAGAACTACCTAACCAGCAATCTGCTGCTATTCGGTCAAAACTTGCCTCTTGTCATGAGCTTCCTCACTCTGCTTAGTAATAGGGCTATTCCTGTAGCCACTGTCATCTCTCCTGTGCTGCTCTATTGTTTCATCAATTTGTATTTGAAATGAAGAAAAAAAGCTAACTCCTAATTTGGAGCCCTCAGCCAGCCTAATATTTTACTAGGGGGGAAATGCAAAGAGCAGCATGATTATTCCTCTCCCTGCCCATCCCCCTGCCCCTCCATTTCATGGTGACTTCATACATGCAACTGTGTGATTTTTCAAACATGGAGTACTGTATAACTATCCGTAATGGACTGTGTCCAAAGCAGAAAGTGAATCATTGTGGGCTACAAATAAAGCTGAATGAACCAACACATTTCATGGGAAAGGAACAGAGCAGCCTGGAGGACAAATGCTTTCTAGAACTGGTTTGGTCCATAGGAATTTGACCCTGTGATTTTCTCCAAGGATACAATTGGGATTTCAGAGCATGAAGCTACTTCTCAGAAAAGAAAGTTTTGTCTTCTGCTTCCATCTCCTTGCTTTTCATGGTAATCCACACTCCTTGTGCAATCTCCAGCTGCTCAGTATTTAGCCACTCCGGCTGAAAACCAATGGGAACCCCAGAAATCCAAAACCTCAGTGCTCGCCTGCCTCCAGCTCTCTTAGACCTCTGCTTTAGGTTTGCACCCTAATTCTGTGTTAAAGAGCTGCAAAGACTGGGGAACTGAAAACTTCTGGACAATGCCACCACCTTTTTGGGGGTGGGTGGATTTTGGTTTTTTTTCACTTTTGCTAATTCTATAGTACTGTTGCTACCCATTTTCGTTGCTAATTATCTTGTTCTTATACCATGAATAGCAGTCTTCAGGGGAGAGCTACTCTTTTCCCCAGCCTTCCCACTTATCTATGTAGCACCAGTTGTGTCTACATTTCCTAGGATAATCTGCCTACCCACCCATCTACTCTTCCTTTTCCTCACAAAGAGCACCTGCTGCTATCTTTGTTAATATTGCTCTCCAGAGGGGCGTATGTATTTTTCTGTTTTTTTTCCAAAAGAGCATGTGTGTCTTTACCAACACCAATACACATAGTTCATATTTTATTTTATTTTGATGAAAAGGTGCCTTGCCCTTTACACAGAGCCCCTGGGAGTCATTACCCTTTCCCTGTAAAAATCCTTATTATACCTGCCACCTAGAGCTAATTCACAAACTTCCTCTATCCATTCATTTTTCCATAAAAAGCTTGCATCACCATCATTGCTGCAGAGAACAATACATTTTAAGGAGAACAATATAAGACAAATATTAAATAAATTTATTGTAGAATGGGCAATAAGGTAGTAGATGAACAGACAATTAATGAAGAGGAGCAAGATTATACATAATCACCAAACTCCAGTACTAGTCTCATCAACCACATTATATATTGGATGTCCAAACTAGGTGATACAAAATGATTTGTCTGTTCAAACTCAAATGGAGATGGAAGCAAAAAAGATTGCTACAACTTAAGGAATTTTTAAAAGCTGGGATGATATGTAAGGTTTATAACCGGACTACAATGGTGTCGATTCTCAGGAGTAGGTAAATGGTGTCAATAGGTTGGGGGAATCTTGCATTGAAGCACCTTATCATTGCAACTTTCATTGGAAATAAATTCAATGGAAGTCTATGGGATTTCCCTCAGAATAAACATGTATAAGATTCCGCTGAAAAGCTCTATATGTAGAGAGGTAGCTGAAGCTACACTGGATTTGTATGCTCACACAAAATGTGTTCATCATATACAGTATATATAAGAAAATTGCATTCTTAACTTCACATGTCCATTGGACTGTGCACACACCATACATGTAAAGCACATGACTTCCCACAAATAATCCTGGGACATGTTGTTTATCAGCAGCCATAGCAAACTACAGGTCCCAGGATTCTTTGGGAAAGTCATGTGTTTTAAATGTGCTTTAAATGTATACTGTAGTGTGTATGGAGTCCCCCCCCCCCCAGTGCTCTTTTTGTGTTCTAAGTTCAATGTAGGCTTGAAAAGTTTTCTTGAAATCAGTATGACAGCAAACATTTCTAATCAATAGCATAGGAAATAGGTTAGCCTTTTGTGCAAGGGGTTTTTAAAAGTTCATCTGCTTATTTAAATGAAAACAGAAAGTACTATGAACAAATGTGTAACAGAAATAGTAAAAAATGGGAAACTGCATATGGAAAGTAGGTCAAGAACAAGTTCAGCTCAATTAGAATTAGTCATTATAAAAGATATATAGAATCTTATAAATTAGGGAAATGGTGTATACAAAAATCAAAAGCATTATGAATGTGTAACTAAGACCACTGACTTATTATCATATTAATCCTTTGTGATGAGAAGGGGGAAAAATAATTTGAGAAATGGATATTGGAGGAATAACGTAAGATATAAAAATTATGTATGATCGTTTTTAAAATACAAACATTTGTTACAAATATTAAGCTGAAAATGGCATGAGTATGTGCAGTTTTTTCTTGATGAAGGATGGCAATTTTTATTTAGAGGATCCTACTTTCTGTAGCAATTAAGAGAAAACTGATACAAGATGGCTAAACAGAGGCATTTGACAACATGGAAAATTTATAAAATATATAAGGTTGAAAATAAATATTGAATATGTCAGGAGGCAAAGGGCAATTATACACACACACACACACACACACACACATGTTTGTGTGTGTGGTGCAAATGTATGAAAGAAACAAAGCTGGTGATAACTATAATTGAGTTTTTCCAGTTAAAAGTAGAATCCCAACTGATATTATGCTTATAGAATTATGTGAAAACTGTTATTTCATTGGAGATATAAGAACCAGCTGTATACATAAGCACAAATACAATAATTTTGGAAGTGTAATCAAAAACATAGTAGAACAAAAGTAGGAAATGTTTGGATCAGTTTGAAATTGTTAAGCTTACAGGCTTTCAAAGTACACAAATGAAATAGACAGTGGTGTTAGACAGGCATTAACCTGGGATGCAGCATATAAGAAATGAACTTGGTATAAATGATACGGATGTAGCTTTTATTAAATTATATCATGAAAAGCTTGAATCTATTGGGCCAGTCCAAAAGTGTTGGTAGGAATTTATTTTGTAAGCAGTGAACTATGTAATTTGTATGTTTTAATGTTTGTTTTATAATGACTAAATGTTGCATTGTGGAAATGGAATTCTGTTCATGCAACAGGACTCCACGGTCATCTCCACCAGGGTGCCTTCAGAATCTGTTCTGGGGAATACCCCACACTCTGGAGCAGATTTTGAGGGAACACAGGCGGCTGTAGAAGGGAGGCGAGAATGGTGAAGTCCTATTATATGAGCAGAAGTTCATTCTGCTTTCGCATGGACAGCATGGTCTTGATGACCCTTGTGGTCCCTTCCAATTATACAATTCTATCATTCTATTATTCTAACCCTATATAATCTATTATCATGCTCTGTTATGTATTTACAGAATTAAAATAATGTCTTTCTTTAAATAAAATAAAGACTATAACCCACAGACTCCACAATCACTCAAAATCTTAGCTCAACACAAAGGAAAGTTGATTCACCCCCGTATCTAAATCGCTCGTTTGCATCCATCCCTTTCAGAATCCAAAACTGCACTCTCTGTATCAGCATACATTTTCTGCTTCAGTTACAGCAACTGGGGCTGCATCCCTTGAGTCCAGAAATCAGCCTCTTCAAGCGAGCTATCTCAGTCTGCGTCTTATGGCTACCCATGTGACAGTGCTGGGGCTGCAGGGTCCTTTGAGATGTTGAATTACAAAATGAGACTGTTGACCCAAGACCATTAAACAATGAAATGGAGAAAAAAAAGGAAATAATGTTTTATCAAATGATACTGTGGAGAATTTGAGGCGGGGGGTATCCAATAGCTTTTGAAGAGCTATTCTGATGCTTTAGGTTCTCTACCTGAAGCACCCACTCCCTCCAATATTTCACTATGTGAAAGTGTCTCAGCCATGTCCTTTGATCCGAATATATTGCCTAATCCCAATGTCTCCCTGGCAAATATTCCCACAGCCAGACCCTGATTCTCCTCTGTTTGAGATGAAGCCCCATCATGAATATTTGTATATCGTGAAGACCACTCTCTAGAGACATTGTTCTAGCATGAACCATAGATAATTTTAAAATACTTACTTCATAAGCTTAGCCTCAACACAAAGGAAAGGGAGCTGTATCGGCAGTGCCTCCCCCCACCTGAAAAATCACTTTACTACAATAGCCACATTAGAAATCCCTATGTTTTACACAACCCAAATACTTGACGTGTCCAGAGGGAGGGCGAAAAATTGCCCGTCTTTGTACGGCAGTGTGAGAAGGATGGAATGCTTCTCCCACATTTGATCTTGGTACAACACGGCACCACACACATATACACCATACACTCCATAGTCTGCAAGTGATTTTTGCGCACTTAAGGCCTATGCCCTCAGCCAAGGTCAGTTTCACGAATCCCTAGGTATGCTTTTGTGTATCTGCTATGTTGAACCCACTCCTTTGCAACCATACCTTTCAAGATCCAAAACTCTAATCTCTTTGTAACCATATTTCTTTGTCCCAGTTCCAACATCCAGTCCACATCCCTTGATTCCAGAAATCAGCCTCTTCCAATAAGCTATCTCAATATGAACAGAGGAGTTTTGGGGACCCTGGAAACAGATACAATTCTCAAAGATGCTTCAGGATACAGTTGATCTGAATTTGTTTAGCTCCTCTCAGATGGAGGAGAAAAGTGGGAATTTTACTGAATGATACTGTGGATAGTTTGGGTCATCCAATGGATTTTGAAGACCCGTGTTAATGTTATATGTTCTCTACCTAAAAGATAGGCAAGCACACACAAAATATTTCTATATGTGAAAGTGTATCTTTCTCTGATTCAACCATTATGCCCAGCAGACAACAGTTCTCTAGCAATTGTTCCTACACAAGCCCTCCCTCCCACCTTTGTATGGGATGAAGCAGGAAGCCCCATCAGGAAAATTTATATTTTGTGACTATCTGGGGCTGTAGCCAGTCTTTCAGCATGAATCATGGAGAATTGAGAAGAATAAGAAAATCTCCAAGAGTGAAAATGAACAAAAGGAGGACACGGGGCTGCAGAACCCCATTACCATCTTCAAAACAGGACGACTTCTGCAAGAACCATTTCTTGCTGGTCTGGAACAACCTTGTAGAGAACAAAGAAAGAAAGGATGCAAATCAAAAGCTGGGCACATCCCCAGAATCAGAAAAATGATGTCTGCTGTGCTATTTTGAGCTGAAGCCTGGGAAATGAAAACTCAGCCTGTCATGTGGGTTTTTCCCCCTCCGTTCACCTCTCTGGCTGAGATTCACACACAACTTTAAAAATGAGTGGGGCCACGGATGCCATGTTGCTGATTGCAGGGTTGGGTTTCATCTTTCACTTGATCATAGGCTGCACCCAGTCACCCACAGTATCTACAGCAGGATGTCACCAATCTAAAAAGCTGAAGCATGCAAAGAACAGTGTACAGGGAGAGTTGATTGCGTGTTGAGTCCCACAATTGCCACCCCCAAAAAATTCACACTTCACACATCAATTTTTGTTTAGGTTTTTGGCATAATTTTGGCCACAACTTTATTCAAATACACAAAATGTGAGTGGTTGCTTAGGCATTGGTTATGACTATCTGTCCATGCCCTCAGGGACAGGGCTGGCATTCCGGACACCAACGGAAGCCAGAGTGGGAAACAAGTATTGGGTGAGAAAGTGAAGCTGGGTACCAATCTCCCACTACTCACCCTCATGTTCCTGTGGGGCTTGCACGGCCCAGGTTCATCTCCATGAACAAGGACGAAAGAATGGCAAGCCCCTGGATTCCTTTAACGGAATTCCCATCGCATCATTTGGAGGGGTAGGCACTTACCCCTCCAAGCACCAATTTAACCAATGCCTAACCGCCAACCTTACAAGTTGTGACGATTTGCTACGCAGTAGGCGAAAACCAAATGGCACCAGCCAATCAGCCAGATGGCAAAATTCCTACCGTGCCCCCGCACCAAGGCAGACGACACCATGACAGGCATAGCAAGGTCAAGCGAACCGTAGAACCACCCTGTTAAAGGGAGGGAGGGCGGGTGATCCGATGCAAAACGGCCAAGAGGACGTCTAACGTCTGGCCCCTGTATTTATAAACTCTAACCCCTCCTCCAAATTTGGCAACAACAAAACTGCCCCAGCAACCCAATCTTAACCCCTTAGGAGGCTTGGGTCTTTCCAAATCTGCCTGGTCATGGCATGGTGGCTTGTTACCCCAACCGCAACACGTGTTCTCTGCTAGGGAGAACACGCTTTGTGTGAGGTTTTAACTGCTTTGGCACAAGCCATTACTTGTGCTGCTAGGCTTAGTGCAGAGGCCAGACTCCGGCAAACAGTGAATCGTGGAGAAGCCTGTTCCACCCCTATTCCAATCTGTACTATTACAAAGTATGCTTGGCATGTTATGGACCCAGTGGGTGCTGCATAGGGAGGAAGAGAACTGTCCTTTCCCAACCATTATACTATATCTAAGCAAGGTCCAGGGAAATTATTGTCTGGTGAGACCCGTTGACATCAGTGGTCCCCAAGCAGACTTTGTGAGTGGCAAGGATGGCAGTGCTGTGATCTGTGGTGGGCAGCTGCTTGTGAGGGCCCAGAATGGTGTAGCATTCTGGGAAAGAAAAGACTTTAGCAAAGAAGCAGTAAGTAAGGAGATGGTGAGCTTTGTGTGCTCGCTCTCAAAACAGGTGCCCGGGCCTCGCCACCTGCAAAAAGGGATGCGAGCCAAAATGGCCCTCCAATTTCGCGGTTTGCAAATTGGCCTGCAAAACTGGCCGGAAGGGAGACCAATTTTTCTAAGTTCTACTACTTGCCAGTCACAGGGGCTGATCTAGCATACCCCTTCTGTGCCTGAAAGCTCAGAGGCTGCAACACCTATAGTTTCAGGTAAGCTACAGTTTCAGGTCATGAGATGCTGTCATGAGATCAGTGGATGCTGCCCTGTTGTTAATAGCTAATGGCCAGCAAAGGCATATTTGGGAGCCAAACGCTATTGCACAATGCCATGTATCGGGTTGCCAAGTTAAAAATACCAGATCAGTGAGTGGAACTTAACATGAGCAAGTGGGTGGAGCAGAGGTTGAGTTCTGGCAAGTTAGAAATGAAGGCCGCCCCTGCTGCTTGCTTCTTTTTTAAAGGCAAGGAGGGGCCTGGTGGGTCAAGGGGCAATCTGAAATATCAGGCAAGGTACTGTATGTGGTGAATGTGGAGGCAGGGAATTTAATTCCCCTCAGTTTATTTAATAAAATACCTAGGTTATTTATCAGAATGCCAGATACTAAGCCAGAGGCAAAAATAATAAACAGAAGATTGGTTGTCAACCCTTAATAATGAATTAAAGTAAGAGCCAAGGGATGAAGCTGAAACAACTGTGCTTCTCTAGTTTTTTGACACCAGCTTGCAAAATGGCTGGATGTTCTCCACTTTAGAGAAAGGGATGGGAGTGGAGGAAGAAAACTGGACAACCTCTGAAGAATTTTTAAAATAGAAAATACATTTTTAAAAGACTAAAAGATGAAATAATAAAATAGTGGAAAATAAAAATGTAAAGCTTCACAAAATTGCAAAATTGTTATCTCTTATCACTAAGTACATCACAAAAGGATGTACACAAAAGGATGTGCCACAAAGGAATCATAGTAAGAATGGTTGCAGAATCTAGGGGAGAATCACATTCTCCCAGGCATAAAATACTGCAATTTGTTGTGGGGAAATATGATATCTCTGCAGAAGAAGTGCAACCTTTAAGACTACTGGAAAGAATAATTCTGCTCCCTAAACAGAACCATACGGCAGATGGACTGGCCTTAAGGGAGAGCCTGTTGCATTCCTGACGGTGTGGAAGTAATATCTAAAGCTTTATTTTGACCCCTGTGGTTAATGTTGGATTAGGGAATCAGCTGAACCTGTACTTGATTTTAGGTCAGCAGGGTGAAGAAACTAAACAGATAAGTGGGCACAAGAACAATCGCCACAGCTGTTGTTGCCATGTTGCTCTACTGTCACCCACTCCTGACTGCCTCCAAAACCTGTGGGGAATGGCTAAAGAGGAAGGACATAGATGTGCATTGCAGTCTCTAAAGCCGCTTCCAGACTTCCACTATTTTGCAGGTGGGATTCAGTTGCATAGTAGCAAAGTCAGGTGGATTTAATTTGCAATTAAAGTGGATTTCAGGCTCTTGTACAACCCCTGCATTAGACTTTTTGCAGTAAGGAAAGTGATGGGGAAATGGACTGGAAAGTGTTGAGATAGCAATTGCTTGGTGCAACATCAAACAAACCAGAACAAACACTCCATAACCAAGGCATCTGGTAGTGTCCACAGCAGCATGTGGGTGGCCATCTGTCATAAATGCTTTAGCTAAGATTCCTGCATTGCAGGGGGTTGGACTAGATGACCCTTGGGGTCCCGTCCAACCAATTCAATGATTCTATGGTGTGAAATGATGTGGTGAAACAGATAAACATCCACAATTCTTACTGCATTAGTGCTATGCAAAGCAGATCAAACCTGCACACTAAGTGAAAATTAGGAAGTTTTTACCAAAAACAAAGAAGCAAACAAGCCAGCATTATTTTATTAAAAAATACAAGCTCCAGCATTTTTTGTACAAAAGAACTTGGCAATTGGCCCACAAGGAAAATAAAGCAACCAGGCATTTCCTTCCAGGCTATTTGGCAAACTTGAAGAAGATGTAAGCCTTGTGCACAATGCATGAGAAATGCAAACATGTTGTGCTAAAAACTGTATGTAGGGAAAGGTAACCAAAACATCAGTGCAAAACATATTGGCTTGAACATGAATACTGAATTGAAACCAGTAGCATTTACTACTGAACCGGAGAGCTGAGCTGTAGCACTACAAATGCAATTAAATTACTCAGTTCATGTCAATTCCTCCTTTTTTCTTTTTTAATAGACAGACTCTAGACAGTGTGATGCCTTGGAGAATAACAAGGTGGATTTACAGGAATATACTTAAAAATACACATTTGAGAGCTCTTTCCCTATTTGCATAAAACTTGCCACAGAGAACTCCCTAGAATTCACTATAAATAAGCTATAGGGGCTTTCCACACCTCATTCAGCTTTTACAGTTTCTGGCTTAATTTGTCTACTTGCAACTGCTGTAGTGTGTAGAATATGAATGGGCAGATCATGGACAACTAGTTGATTTCTGGTGGATAACTTAGGGTTCACTGGTTGCTGGGATACTTGCAAAGAATGCTGGATGAGCTAGATTTTGATCTGATCCTTTGCCACACTTCTTATGTTATTTAAGTGTTCTCTAAGTGTGCAATTAGGAACATATAAACAAAGATTACTGTTATGTCTCAATTGAGAAGAGGTGCTTTACAACAAATACAGCTATGAACAAATACAGCTATGAACAAACAGCAGTAAGTAGCACCGTGTCAGCAACTATATTGGCTTGACAGCTTGGCCACCATTTTGCATTCCCCACAATATTCTGGACATAATGTCATTCTGGAACTGTGAGAGAAAGACGGTAGGCAGCACACACACACGCACACAAAAATGGTGGAGAATAGGGGGGGGGGGGCGGATCTGCCAAACATCTTCCTTTGTCTGGGGGTGGGGTAAGAAAAACAAACATCAGAAATTTTCTCAGAAAAATGTATTCTGAGAACTGTTGACACAGCTACGGGGATTCTAGTTTTTAAAAGGTAGACCCAGCAAGACTGAAGTCTGCCCGCTCCTGCTGCAGAGAAAACAAATAATAACTTATAGTTATGCTTTTCAAAAAGAAAGTCAGTTACATTTCTCAAGTTGTCTTTCTCACTCCAACAAACTGCTCTCACTGCAAATAAATATTGTGGATGGGGCATATTGATTGCTTCATCCGTACAACACCCCAAGCAAGATGTCACAATAGTGATGCAAGGATATTACATCACACCTCTGAAAGATCAGATGTACAATCTAGAGAAAGAAGTACACAGCCTTTTTTAAAAAAATGGGAAGCAATATGTTCATAAAATAATACAGCATTGCTAGGGTGGTTGAGGGAACCTTACTGCTGTTTGCGTCTTTTAAAAATAAGGTTAAATGTGCATTCTCACTTTTGAAGGATGCACTGAAGGAACACTCACCCTCCAATTACAATGTAAAGCATTTTAAAATGGATTTTAAAAATGATAGTTGCTTTTTTATTCTTGTGCATTGCTTTGTGCAATCCTCTACATCCCTTGGGAAGGCAATATACAGTGCTACCTCGGGTTCAGAACTTAATTCGTTCTGGAGGTCTGTTCTTAACCTGAAACTGTTCTTAACCTGAATCACCACTTTAGCTAATGGGGCCTCCTGCTGCCGCCGCACCGCTGCTGCGTGATTTCTGTTCTCATCCTGAAGCAAAGTTCTTAACCCCAGGTACTATTTCAGGGTTAGCGGAGTCTGTAACTTGAAGCATCTGTAACCTGAAGCGTCTGTAACCCAAGGTACCACTGTAAATGTGTTTCATTGTTTTTAAAAAATCATTTTATGTGTTCATTGGAGCCCTGTGTGCATGACTGCATGTGCATTTCCTTTTTGCAGAGGAAAGCCAGCCACCTTTCTGAGTACTTTTGTGAGTGAAGCTCACAAAATGATTGTGCCCCATCATTTTTTACTTTTCACTATTTTTTATGCCTTTCTGCTTTGGCAAAAATGTGAATAAATAAATAAATATACTTACTTTTGAAAGCCACAACATGGCTGTGGGTGTTCATAGGGCAGACAGAACTGCGTCAGTGTAATGGGCAAGGTTTGGCTATTGTCTAAGAATCACTTGCCACTGATGACATCTCAGGCATGGGCACAGACAAAGTAGGGGGACCTGCTGGATCAAGTTAAACAATAGAAGTACTTAACTAACTGACCAATCATGTTGGTTCTGCCCCCCTCCCCCGCAAAAAGTCCTGCCCCCTCTAACAAAAATTCTGGCTACACCCACAATCTCAGGTGCAATACAATCACTGTCCATCATGATAATGCATGGAGCTGCATTCCACGTTGCAATTGCATTACAGCAGCTAAGCTTAGGGATGGATCTCATGTTCCAAGGTACCAAATATCCTGCTTTAAATGCTGAGAATATGCAATCTCCCTTGACGCAAAATGACTGCAGCCTGCCAGGCAAATCAGTCACCTCTCTGTCTGCAGACTTAGGAGTGGCTTAAAATATTCTGTATGCCATGGCGTAACATATCAAAGCAGCCATCCAGATGAAAAGTGAAAATCAGCCACCAGAAGTGACCAAACCCTGCCCCCTAAGGCCAATTGCTCATATTTTTACATAGGTAACATCCTGTGGGGGACGTGGGTGGCGCTGTGGGTAAAACCTCAGCGCCTAGGACTTGCCGATCGCATGGTCGGCAGTTCGAATCCCCGTGGCAGGGTGCGCTCCCGCTGCTCGGTCCCAGCGCCTGTCAACCTAGCAGTTCGAAAGCACCCCCGGGTGCAAGTAGATAAATAGGGACCGCTTACTAGCGGGAAGGTAAACGGCGTTTCCGTGTGCTGCTCTGGCTCGCCAGAGCAGCTTCGTCACGCTGGCCACGTGACCCGGAAGTGTCTTCGGACAGCGCCGGCTCCCGGCCTCTAGAGTGAGATGAGCGCACAACCCTAGAGTCTGTCAAGACTGGCCTGTACGGGCAGGGGTACCTTTACCTTTAACATCCTGTGGCCGTAGTGGTTGGTGTGATAGTGAGATGACATTCACCTGACCCTCCTGAACCAGCTTAGCTGCTGCTGCCAGCCAGCAGGGAGATCAGCGTGCTACAAATGTACCACCAGAGCTAATCCAGTGGATTGCAGCTAATGCCAAACACCAGCACTGTTAGTGCACTGGAGACAGAGTAAATGGTTGTGTGTACGCAGCCAAAGGCTTCAATAACTAAATATAACAGGGGAAACATGATTTAAGACAAAACACTGGGGGGTGAGGTGGCAGCAAACGTAGGTTTAGCAAAAATGGGTTGTAGAGGTTTTCTAGATGCACTGCAGTGGAAAGATATGTGGCAATGATGCCCTCTGCTCCATCTTTATTTGGATCAAGATCAATTTAAGGGAAAGGAAGTTGGTCTCCTCTGAAGGCTGTCCTTCAGGTCAGTTCACCACTTTGCAGTCCTTTAAGCTTCTTGGAAGCCAGCCTGTTTGCAGCTCAAAGCAAGACCCCCTCCCCACAAGGGGATGAACACAGCCTATTCACCACTTAAAGGAGCTCATCCATACAGCTGTTTAATATGGCTAGGAAGCTTCCTATATCTCCATTAATTCTCTTCTCTATAAGATGTTCTTCTCCAAATCACTGCCTTTCCACATTTTCCACTCCCTCAACCTGGATTTTCTCTTACTCCATTTCAGAGTATTCCTGGTATGGGAATATCTGGATTGAGGGAACAGAACGTGTGGGAAGGCAAAGGAGAACATCATATGGACAACAGAAAATTAATGGAAGTAAGGAAAGCTTACTAGCTACATTAAATAAGAATACAGTTGCGCACATGAATTCTTTGGGGGTGAGAACTAGCACATGTTCTTTGTTTCATTCCCACCACGCTAAATCCTAATCTTTTTTTTATTTCATGTAAGCTGCTTGGGGAGCCTTAAACAATTGAGTTGCAACTGTTCTTTGCTGTCCCCACCATTTTGGAGGATGTGGAGGGAAGCTGGGGTTGTTTCATTCCTCCAATATTTTACTGCATCCATCAGGATTTTTTGCCACTGGTAGAAACAGAGTTCCATGCAGTTATTTGCTGTAATCTGTGGTGGAGGCACAGCTGTACTCTGCCATCACCCCTGCATGTTGGCCAATTTTTTTAAGATGAGCATCGCAAACACCAGGGTCAGCCAAATACGTTTTGCTGCCTGAGGCAGAGCAGCAAATGATGTCCCTTGTCCCCAAGGTGAGGTCAAATTATGTTGGCAGCTGAGGCAGAAAGCCATGCAAGCACTTTCCCCCACCCTTGCCATAAATAATAGTGGTAATAAATGTACTAACAAGATGCTGCCCTTCTAAGATACACTAAATCAGTTGCCTGAATCACTCTGCTTAGCCAGAACCACAGCTGGGGGCAGGGAAGGAAGGTGTGAGAGGCAAATTAGCAGAGGAAAGCAGTAGATGGGGGCACTGCTGCCAGCTGCAATTTGTCCCCCTGTTGCTGTTTTGCAAAGAAGAATCAATTGACAGAGTTTCAAGACACCAGGTGGCGACAGAATGTGGAGTTACACCCTTAAGGTGCAACCCTGAATGTACTTGCTAGGACCTGAGTCACCTGTCTAAGCAAATATGTTTTAGGATCCATCTGTCACTAAGTTGAAAGCAACAGGAAAAAGTATGAGGAATTACTTTTTTTATATAACTAGGGTAGAAGACTTCTGCTTTTAATCCTCAGCTGGGAGTAAAACTTCCTGACCTCAGTTTTCAATAAAACGAGCATAGGCATAGATATGTTAGCTTTGCCCTTCCGAGACAGCTAGGAAGTTCAGATCAGTCTTTTGTAGAGTCAGCTTCTTTTAGATGAGTGATCACCTGTGTGATCTCTTTGTGAAAATTTGTGGATTTACACAAATACAGACTGATGAGGAAGGGTGATAAAGAAGACAGTAGATGGAGGGTTCAGAGTCTTAACAAGCTCCAGGCACATTAGCCTGCCTCAGTCAATAGAAATATTCATGGGATCAGTGCTGTCCCTAGACATTTTGCTGTCTGAAGCAGAGCCCCAAGTGGTACCCCTCACCCTGCCGCCCCAAATCAAGGGCAAAGGATCCAAGGCTGGGCAAGATATTTTGGCACCGGGGGGGGGGGAGATCCCACAAGCACACCCCCTTCCTTGGCAGTAAAAATACAATAAACTAAATAAGTAACAATTTGCCACCTTTTGATAATACTCAGAATCTGACTGCTCCACTCTCTCTAATGGAAGGGGGAGCCAGGAAGGGAGACATGTGATACAGTTCTTGCTAGTATGTACTACTGCAGACTTCAGGGGAAGGGGTTGCAAATTTAATAAACAAGTAATTAACAAACAGCACACAGAAAATTAGAATGCCAGGCAGAGAATTCCAACATAACCATCCTTAATAGCAGTTTATACAAGCCATATACAACTTATCCCCCATCCCTCCACCCTGCACTTGGATGCAGTTCTGGGAATTACTTGAGAAAAAACTACATGCAACTTCCACATCACCAGATAGCTCAAATTACAGACAGTTAAATTTATTAATGAAGTGGAGGGTCCCACTCTGCATTAGTTATAGCTTGGGAAAATGTCGTTTTATTTTCCTTCCCATCAAAATATTTATTTAACTGGAATGGGGTGTTGAGAGGAATTGATCTCTATAAACCTTTTGTGATCCTGTGCCCAAAGTGGAAAATTATAAATAATATTACAAAACTACCTTTCTTTTTAAGAGTCATCTGGGGTATTTCCGACCCTAGTCTTCATAATATGATGATGATATGTGTGGGCTAGGTTTTCATGTTGATATATTAAGAAGTTTCATTATGATATTGTTAATGATGTTTTAGTCATGCTTATAACAGGGAAGGATGAACAGAATGTGGACTCTGAGAACTTCATGAAGAGATATCATGAGGCAGATTTCCTAATGGACGTGGCTGTCATTTAAAGCCAGTGTCATTTAAACACAGAGAGCCAGTGTGGTGTAGTGGTTAAGAGTGGTGGACTCGTAATCTGGTGAACCAGGTTCGATTCCCCGCTCCTCCACATGCAGCTGCTGGGTGACCTTGGGCTAGTCACACTTCTATGAAGTCTCTCAGCCCCACTCATCTCACAGAGTGTTTGTTGTGGGGGAGGAAGGGAAAGGAGATTGTTAGCCGCTTTGAGACTCCTTAGGGTAGCGATAAAGCGGGATATCAAATCCAAACTCTTCTTCTTCTAAATTCCAAGATAGGGTTCAGAGTAGTCAACAGTCAAGAAAGCATTATTTCTTCTTGTTGATGTAATAGATGGATTTCTACACCTATACTATAGAGCAAAGGTTTTCTTGCTTTGGTCCACTGACAACAGTTGAAGTACCTAGCTTGGGGGAGTTTTATTATAACCATCTGGCAGTGGAAAAGAAAACTGTTCCTTCTCAGTCATGGATGCCCCTAGCTCTCTCCCCAGACCCCGACTTGATCTTAGCCAAAGGACAAAAAGTTGTGTTTATATACCGGTATGTCTGTACACAAAATGCTATGGCTGGAGGCGGATGCTGAAATGTCTATTTTTTTCCCTTTTCAGTACAGACCGACTTTGTCACCAACGACTCGTAGCCAATGCAGTTCTTCCTGCAGTATGTGTGGGACCACACAGCAGCATACCCTTAACGAGGGAGCAGGGATCCTTGTTCATTGCCAGGCTCTGTGTGTGTTGCTTAGTGCAGGCACACAGGAATGGAATCTGAAACTTCTCTTTTGCAGCACAAATAACTGGAATTTATCCTGTAGACAAAAAAAAAAAAAGCAAAGAAAAGAAAAAGTAGAGATCATTTTTCTAATCCAGATCATCAGTGAGGACTATGCTTGCAGAATAGGCCACTGTACTTGATACCTGAATGTTGAAAAGAAAGACCATTTTAACACTTGGGCTGTGTACACATTACCATCTTAAAATGCAGCTAGGCTGTTCTTTTTCTCAGTATAGATCAAAGCTGGTCCGGGGCAAATAGCATCAAAATGCAGCATTTAATAAAAAACGACAGGATAGATGTGAATTGTGCCTAGCGTCATGTGTTCACTGCTTCCCAAACCAGCAGTGGGGGTACACTGGACATAAATGGGAATGTGCGTAAACAGCCTTGTACTAATTCAAACCATGTTAGATAGTTAGGAGTCGCGTTGCTCACTGTTTGATTAGTTGCTGATATGCATGATACATCTGTGAATACCTTCCTCCACAAAGCGGGGTTTGATTGTGAAATTTCTTGCAACTTGTAGGCGTGGGGGCCTCTGGCAATAATGAATCATAGTTCTTTATGCTATATTCTTCAGATACTCCATACATTCTTCAGATACTCCATACATTGTTTTTATTGTAGGGTGAATAACTTGGTTCTTTCTACAATTGGGATTACATTTATTGGGATCTCCGTCTAACTGCTCAATTTTACAAAACAAAAAAGCCCATGGAACTGAACACTCCTCAGCATTTTGGGGTTCATCTCTGTGCAGCATTTAGACTGTGACAGAAGGGAAAAGATAATCCCATTTGGGGAAAAATCTGTAGTTTTGCCAGATCCCTAATTATTGTACGGTAAATCATAATAATTATACACATAAACAGGTTGATTTACATTAATTGTGCGTTCTACTTAAGAGGCAGTCAGCATCCTCCTGACAGATTGCTAAAGCTGGCCACTTCAATTGCTTGTGATCTGTCACCCTTAGTTAAGCTGGCTATTATTCTTTTAACATCCACATACCAAAAAAATTTGATAATTCTCTGTGATTCATCAAAGAAAAACATAGCTGTTATATTGGAAGCCCAGAAACCCCCAGTGCCATTTAAAAAAATCTACAAGAATTTCCTTTTCTGATTGCCAAGTTCTGCGCCAGGAAAGCCAGGAAGTTGTCCATCCTTAGTCAACAATGAACAAACTCTTGTTTCCCTAACATCCTCTCCCTTCCTTCCAAATAGCCATTCAATGGGCTTTTCAGGGTTGCTGCAGTCTATAATTTGCCATCTTGGCCTGATACTGTGGCTTTGGGTGCCCTGGTTTTGCCAAGTCATCATCTGGAGGGAACACTTGGTCTATTTTGCAACAACCTTATTTTTTCTCCTCCTTACTGTTCTCCTAAGTGTTGCTAGCTTTTGCTTCAGAATATTCCATGCTGAGTTGGAGCCAACACTGGATAAAGCCAGGGATGACTGTGTTTAGTGTGTGGCCTGGCTCTTCAGTTTCAAAATACATGATCCAGAAAACCTAAGGAACGAGAATCCAGTGCTCTGGTTTCCCAATGTTTGGCAAAGAATACAGGCTCTGCCTTTTTTCACTCAATATGTAGAACTTGATGCCTTTGTGCAAACCAAGCAATGTCGGCCAAAAAAGTGGAATGGTAGGTAACCATCGTTTAAATTCAGCTGACTGGCCTGCACTGGTGAACACAGATATTTGGCTCATGGATTCTTCAAATATTTAATGGCCACAGAGACTGGAAGATTTTATGCAATCCAAGCATAAGCTATTAAAGATGGATTTATGAGTGTGATATCACCTTCTGAAATTCTTTTGACACAGCACTTGCTAATGGAGTATTTTTATTTGTTTGTATTTGTGTTCATAATACTTTTGAGTTTTCTTGATTATTATTCCATGCTTTTGTTACTTGTTAATTACTAAGCTTTCCAGAGAAGCTTCATTAGTAAAGTTTTGTCATCATCACAGTAATCTCAATCTAGACCAGACTTTGACCAGCTGCCATCCCCCATCTCAGTTTTTAGCTCTGAAGTTATCATTGAGAACTGCTATCAAATTTAAGACTTGAGTCCTAGTTATTATTTATATCCTTCTCAACTTGACCTGGAATACATATTATTGTTGCACCAAGAAATATGCAGGGGGGGGGAGGCTTCACATGACAAATTATTCCCATTCTGGTCATAATATAGAGAACTGCTCATTGCACAAATCTCTCCCCACAAGCATCTCCGTGCTTTTGTCATCAGCAGTCAATGAACTGGGGCAGGGGCAGAAAGACTAATAATGTGGTCCATGTGATAAATATTTAAATGTGTTATGGCAGGATCCCTTGCCAAAGGGAGATGAGTTTAACAGTTTGGCAATTTTATTTATGCTTCATCCTTGCATATCTCCTTAAGAACTGTGAGAGTGACTTGGAAGACAGTATCCCCAACACTCCTATTTGTTGCTGTTGTTTAGTCCTTTAGTCGTGTCCGACTCTTCATGCCCCCATGGACCAGAGCACGCCAGGCACTCCTGTCTTCCACTGCCTCCCGCAGTTTTGTCAAACTCATGTTCGTAGCGTCGAGAACACTGTCCAACCATCTCGTCCTCTGTCGTCCCCTTCTCCTCGTGCCCTCAATCTTTCCCCCACAAACCAGCTTTGATTTGAATTGAGAAAAAGAATGACCTAGGTGTGTTTTAAGCAGGTAATGAGTCAACAGGCTGCATTTCCAATGAAATACTTTCCTTTGTGACCATTAAATTCTCTGGAATTGCCATGCTTAGCCAACATAGAAGGGCACTGTTGACAGTGGCAGGGTGTGTGTGTGTGTGTGGATATATCAAACTATCTGAATAAGTCTTTGATTGCATAGCAAATGTTATTAGGTCCAGAAGATGCTGCCAGTTGGCTTTATTCAGTACAAAGGTGGTTAGTTCTGTCCTAGAAACCTTCTCCCTCTCTCCTACAGCTATTCATATGTTTAGTGCTCTAGTATTCAAGGCCTGTTCAGTCTTCTAAACCTGTCCTCTTCATTTTCAAGAAATACTTTGTCTAAGGAAGCAGGCTAATGCATGTGAAAGCTAGTGCCACAGTAAAGCAATTCATTACATTGCATATGAAAGGTAGTGCCACAGGACAACTATTTGTTTCTTAGAAGTGATTGTCCTCTAAGGCAGGCAAATCCTTTTGCTGCTACAATGGTTACTGTTCTGGAATTTGCCCCATAATCAGTGGGCCCCTCCTTAGTGGTAGAAATGAACAATGGGAGAGAAATAAAGAGCAATGTGTCAAGGATCTGTGCTGAGGACTAGTGCTATTTAACATTTATAAATGATCTGGAGCTGGGGAAGCAGTCAAGTTTGCAGATGATGAAAATCCAAGTAGACTGCGATCTACTTCAAAAGGATCTCTCCAATTTGGATAATGGGCAACAAAATGGCAAATAATGGCAAATTTCATTGTATGCACATTGGGGGGGGGGGCAACTTAAAATACAGTATAGGCTGATGGGATCAGAACAGGATGCGACTACTCAGGAAAGAGACCTTGGGACATAGTCAATGAAAACATCAACTCATTGGGCAGCAATTGTTAAAAAGGCAACTTTTGTG
The DNA here is from genome assembly GCF_965113315.1 of Podarcis vaucheri. Lineage (NCBI taxonomy): Eukaryota > Metazoa > Chordata > Lepidosauria > Squamata > Lacertidae > Podarcis > Podarcis vaucheri. The sequence continues at coordinate 63,443,604 of NC_138764.1, read as the reverse complement.
TTAGAGATGCTTAGGGAAAGGGTTGAGAATAAAATGCTTAGTTTCATAACGCCATTACAGAAAACTAATAACATAAGATTCTTTTCTGCTTTTGTTTCAAGAGATAGGTAACATGACTATATCTCTGGAAATTTAGAATCTTGTGTGCAGTACTGCACTGTGCAGAGATGGTTACCCTAACTAAAAACAATTGTATTAGTGAGGAAAAGGTGCTTCATAAAAACTGTTGTAAGCCGCCACGTATAAGCAATGGAAAGCAGTGTCCCAAACATAAATGCAAATAAGTCATGTTTATTTCATCACACTTGCTTCTGAATGAACTAGCTTAGAATGAACTATGCCATGCTTCTTAGACTGTGTATTACTCTGTATCCAGTGGAATCCCACTACTGGTTTGCAAGCAATGCACACATGACATTAGCCACACTCCATGTCTATCCTGTGTTCATCTTGTTTCTTATGAAATACTGGTTATGTGCACACTAGCAGCTTCAAGCACAGCAAGGTAATTTCCATCTGCTGTGTTGCAAGTTACACACTTGCACATTGCTGTACACACCACAGAGGAGCAGAGGTGTCTCTGCCCGGTATGCCTTACCTGTTTAGTTTCTCTGCACCTGCAAGCAAAAAACAAAAAACACCCACCCTACAGACCCCTGTTCATCTGTGCACGCAGAATGACTGTCTCAAATGTTCACACTTCAGCTTAACTGCAGTGATTATGGATTATGTTTTCGAATTGGATGGAATCTGGTTTGAAGGGAAACACATCAAACTGCATTTGTCAAGGAACTACAAGATATGGGCTATGGGTAGCATCACATATACATGACTTCAACACTAGCAGCGGGTGCTAGTACAATGTGTACACATCCACTGTATTTTGATGCATTCCCCCCCAAACCAGCTTCAATCTGAATTGAGAAAATGAAAGACTTGTGTTTTAAGCTAGTAATGAGTACATAGTCATAGTAAGGTTACCAGATTTTTTTTCAATGAATCTGGGGACGCTATAAATAAATAAATAAATAAATAAATACTACACATTCGAGATGTTGATGCTGCAGCGATGGCGGTGGCAGAGGCTGCCACCTTGACCTCAACTGCCATGTTTCCCCTTCCTTCGAGGCTTGTTGTTGGTTCTTTGGTGGTGGTGGTGGTGAAGTGGTGCATGGTGGGTCAAGCATGGAAGGCTTGAGGAGGGCCGAGAGCAGTGAGTGAGGCTCGGGCAGCAAGATGCCTCCCTTCCCATCGGAGCAGCCCCAATCCTATTCCTACTTGTGTGCAAGCAGGAGGGGGTGGGGATCCCTCAGCTGGGAAGGGAGGCTTCCCGTTGCCTGAGAGATCCCTGACTCCTTGCACACAAGCTCTGATAGGCAGTGTGAAGCCTCCTTTCACAGCTGAGATATCCCTGCCCCACTCCTGCTTGCATGCAAGTAGGAGTTGGGAGGCTGCTCCGATAGGCAGCATGAAGCCTCCCTTCACAGCTTAATTGCTGGGGTCAGGGAAGGTGGAGGTAGCCCGGAAGCTGCATCTTAGAGCCCCCGCACTACCATCATATGGGGACTTCTGAGCAGCTCCTGAAGCCAGCCAGAGCCAACTGCTCTGAGCTGCTGAGACTGCCCTGCTGCGTTTCTCAGGGACATTAGATGAAATCCGGGGACATTCCACGGATGGAATTTGTCCGGAGACTTATTCGCAAATCCGGGGACTGTCCCCGGAAAACGGGGACATCTGGTAACCCTAAGCTAGTCCACTTACTTGGACACCATATAACCAGTGCTGGATTACCCAATAGGCAGACCCATTTTGTGCGTAGGGAACCAGCAAAGCAGGGGTGCAAATTTGTGTGTGTATGTGTGTGCACCTGCACGAGGAAATCAGATCCTGTCATATGCTGCAATAAATTTATGGGATTTTTAAACTTTTGTTTCATTTCATTTTATTTTGAATTACATATGGGGGGCACCGTAATATTTTCAGTGCTTAGGGCCCCTAAAGGTCTTAATCTGGCCCTACATATCTCTGAGAACAAGATCCCCTTCCCTGCATAGATTCTGCTCTTTGTTTCCCTAAACCATCAAATTGGCTACATTGCTGATATAGATGCCAGAGGCTATCGCAGTATTTTCTGCTGTTGTTTTTGCTTTTTGCAGCTGCAAACATTTAGCCATTGCACCACTACCAATTTACAGCCTCTTTTTTTCTCACAGCCTTGAAAAGAGGCAAAACAGCAGCTGCAGAATGCAATGGGAGTATTGCAAGATAGCATGGCAATGCGGAGCCTTTATCAGCTCCATTGAGAGATCTGGGATTCCACAGGGACGTAATCCTATTCGTGGGAACCCCGTCTTTGGAACCAACAGCGGGCGGCGGGGCTATTGCAGCCAGAGCCGTCCTCAAGGCCCTTCCTTGGAAACGGATGTTGCGCCTTGCCATTCTGCAGGACGGCGCTTCCTCCATTCATATGGCAAAGCGATGCGCGACAATGCCTGGCGGCATTCCTCTCCCTGCCAAGCGCGCACTGCGTGATCCCTAGGAATAGAATATGCCCCTGGCTTGTCAGGAGGAAGCCGGAGCGTAAGGGGCAAGAGGTCATGAAATGACAATGGAGAAAGGGGGGGGGTGCACATCTGAAAGCCTCTGCTGCAAAGAACATTCTGGTAGGGGGGAAAAGAAAGTTTGCAGGGGTGGAGTGGCAAGGAGGTCTCTCCTCCCCTATGATGGCAGCTGCCTCGCGTGGCCTGGAGGGAGGCATCAGTCAGCCTAGCAGACCAGACCTCCTCCTTCCACCTTCCCGAGGAGGAGGAGGAGGATCCGGGCCCCGGCTCCGCCTCTCCGCAGCTCTCGCCGCCGCACATTCATTCGCCTCTCTGCAGCCGGGAGCCTGGAGGAGTCTAGCCAGGGGGAGGGGAGGCTGCTTTGCTGGGCTCGGTGCTGCCGCTGGGTGATCCAGCCCGCTCCCGGGCTGCGAGCGCGAGAGAGCCCTCCCCTCCCTCCCTCCCTCCGAGCTCCCCGCCTTGCAGCAGCCAGATCCCCCCCACCGGCACTTCGGACCCCCTCCGCTCTTCCGTTCCTCCCATCCCCGGATCCGGACACATGGAACTGCTGTGCGTGGAGGGGGTGATCCGGGCCAAGCGGGATCCGCAGCTGCTAAGGGACCGCCGGGTCCTGCAGAACCTCCTGAGTCAGGAAGAGCGCTACAGCCCCCGGGTCTCCTATTTCCAGTGCGTGCAGAAGGAGATCCAGCCCTACATGCGGAAGATGTTGGCTTTTTGGATGTTGGAGGTCTGTGCCGGGATCCCGTTGCCCCCCCTCCCCCTCATGCCCTGCGTCGCCCCTTCCGCTCGCGGGATCAGATCCCGGCTCGCACGACACCCTTTCCCTTACTTCCTTCCCATTAAGGCCGGGTTTACTCTGGAGTAAGGCTCTCTGGGTTGCCCTCGGCGAGGACGTCTAGGATCACAGCCCGATCCTGGGCGTGCTTACTCTGGAGTAAATCTCGTGCAGTTCAATGGAACTGGCGCCCCTAGGTGAAGTGCGCGTTGGATTGAGGCCTTGCGATCGGCTGGATCCGGCGGGAGAGCCGGGGTGGGGGATTCAACCTCTTCTGAAAACGGGGGGTGGGGGGCGTTTTGGAGCAGTAGGTGAGGGGGATCGAAGACGTATTATAACCGGAACCGATGCGTCTTAAAACAGGCGGGTACGTGGGCCAGCTTGCCTGGGTTAGAGAGACGCCGGTGGGTCGTGATGAGCGTGGATGGGAATGACTGAAGCAGGGCTCCAAGAGGCCTGCGTGTCCCCCTCCGGTTCTGTCTTTCGGTGCAGGGGTAGTTCAAAAGCACCCTGGCATGCACCTTTCCTCCGCAGTGTGCAACGTGACCTCTAGGGGTCGCCAGTCGCTCGCCCGGTTCGTGCGCAAGATCATGGGGTTGATTAATCTCCCCGCAGTTAAAATCTACAAATTGACAAAACGAGGGGCAGGATGAAGAGGCAGCGGCAAGGGAGGCTGCGAGTACAGGCTGACACAAATACTAAGATCATCGCCACCTTTGGGGGGGGGGTTATTTTAAACGTATTGCATCAAAAGTAAAAGTCGGGTAAAGGTTTGCTCCGCATGTCAGGCAAATAAATGTGGGTTAGTATCAGAAATGGAACTAGGGTAGGTTCGCTGCCTTTATTCAGGTTGCACTGCTTTGCAGCAGGCAGAAGTTTAACAGGCAAAGCTTTCCCAGACTTGGAAATGGAGAGAGCAACACTTGTTGAAGAGCCTGTGGGAGACAGGGCTGTTATGCTTGCCTTGCAGTTGGTTTCTTTAAGAGACAAGTAATATGTGGATGCATATATCCCCTCCCCTCCTCCCTGCAAAGGATTGCTTTTGAAAAGTATTCAGAATAAATTGTCATTTGTCCTGCGTGTCAGGAAGTTAATAAATTCAGGCTTGTAAAAAGTACCTTTCCCAATTGCCCGTGGCAGGTAAGAGTGGCCTCCATAGAAAGTAATTGATTCCCCAAAGCACACTTTTTAGGCAGGTAGACTAATAGAGTTTTTGGATTTTGAAGTATGAAATTTTGTTGTAGGGCTGGGCTGTTTTTTTATTTATTTCATAGATATTTAAAACTGATGACTGAGGTTAATATCAAAAGCTTAGAAAGTTCCTCCTTTATTGCGCCCATTTTACAGAAGTGTAAATTGCTTCAATGTCACTTACAGATAAATGATGAAGCAAAAGTGGCAGTAAATCCTTACAAAAAGTGCCTCATAGGATATAGGAAAACTGCCAGCAAAGAAAAATGGGCTTCTGCAAAAGGAGAAACCTCAGTGTTTCATTTGCTAAGCTGACTTAATTCAGTGTGGGCAGCGCCTTGGTAACAGTCTAGCCAGTGGTCGGAATAAGGGACTGGAAGTCAGAAGTTTTTTTGGTTTGCATTTGAGGAGAAAGGTCTTAGTTAATACAGTACTGTCTTCATCTGATGGCTTCCTTTGGGCAAGCACCAGTCAAATCAATGGCACAAGTCTTAAGAGGTTGAAGGTTGGGCTCATATTGTTTTGCAGCCTGAGGAATTTGGGATAAGATGGGTCTGAATGATTGGGCTCTTGCTCATTGTGTGTGCGATGCTACCAGCATTTTTAAACCCCAATTCCTCACTCTATATTCAAAATCTGAAACATTTGGACTTCTGTACTCCGTACATGAAACTTGAATATATGGAATCTGAGGGTGCTCATTGCCTCTGCTAGGCAATTGTTCTCCAGGGATTGTTCTGTTGTTGTTTTTATTAATGCTGTTAGTTCCCTTGACTTTGTTTGGTGGAAAGGTGGGGTTATGATTAATAAAAAGAGAGGTTTGTTAATATGCCTATTTTACAGAGCAGTAAATTGCCTCACTGTCTCTTCAAGAAAAATAAAGAGGTAAAATATAAATCAATAAATCAGAGTGCTACAACAGCATGGTTTAAGTAGTTAATATCATAAAATCACCATATGACATGGATATTTCCTGTTAGAAAATGCTACGAATCCTTCTCTAAAGAACTGAAAATTACAGTACCTGAGTGTCTTGATTGTGTCAACTTTTATGTGTTTTTACAGGTTACTATGGAGAAGGGAACTATTCCCATTTTACAGGAAAGATAGTATGGCTCAGTGAAGTCACTAAGTGTGTCTTGCTTTATCTTTGCACTTTGATAGCAACTATTTTTGAAACCTTCATACAGAGGGCACAGTGGATGACTGTTTTATTTATAAACCCTCTCTTTTGTTGTTTTTGTCAGGTTTGTGAGGAACAGAAGTGCGAAGAAGAGGTTTTCCCTTTGGCCATGAATTACGTGGATCGTTACCTGTCCTGTGTCCCCACCCGCAAAAACCACTTGCAGCTTCTTGGGGCTGTGTGTATGCTCCTGGCCTCCAAGCTGCGAGAAACCATGCCTTTAACAGTGGAGAAACTCTGCATTTACACAGACAATTCCATCACCCCGCGTGAAGTTTTGGTAAGCTGTTTCTTCCTCTTCAGTTACAAGATTCCTTCTCCCTGTTTCCACAGGCTTACTTTCGCTGCCACTGAATCATGGATTGACAGTCTAGTTTCTGTTTTCCATGCATCCTATATGTTTCCTTTCTCCTGCTACACCCAAGTAGACATGATGCTTTTCCATGTGGGAACCACCATTTTTCTATTCTTGATTATATCCCCATCGTAATAACTCAGCTGTTGATTATTTTGTATGGACAGTTCACCTGAGAGTTCACTCATCCCATTTAACCAGGTTTGTTCCCAATGCACAATTTATATTGGAAAGAAGCCTGTGCCTCTCTCATATTCTCTTGCAATGAGCAAGGAATCGTGCAGGATGCAGTGTTTGAAGAGGACACACTAGCTAACCAATTCTATTTGGGACAGAACACGCTACTCTGAATCCAGTAACTGTTTGCACTGTGCCTTTGATGTTGGCTGCCCTGGAATGTTTGGGACAAACACTGAATTTTGCAGAGGTAGCAAAATCTGATTTACCGAACTGAACTGTCATTGTTGAAGTGCAGACATTATAGCAGTATCGCCATTGCCAGTAGCAGGTCTAGTTGTGAATCAGTAGCATGATGAACAGGCATAAATGTATCCTATGGATAATGGTACTTCTTCAGTAGAGTTTCCATAAGTATGGGCAGGATTCTCTGTTCTCAAGGTATGGCCATATTCTCTGGTGCTGATCTGATGGCAAATAGTTTCTTTACCAACAGGTAAGTCATCAGTTGTTAGACTAAGACTACAGTTCTGTACCTACTTACCTGGATGTAAGCACCATTCAACTCAATGGGTCCTACTTCTGAGAAGACATGCGCTAATCTAAATTTTTAGCCAATGATGGGTGCACTGGTTAATAACCTGACAGTTCTTTCAAACTGCAGACTTCATATTAATGCAATGCATGTTCTGAAAATGTTAAAAAAGGGAGTCCAAAGATTCTCTGCTGCTGAGTTTTCACTGGGTCTTCTGACTGAACCTTTTGGATTGAATGTGGCACTGGACTTTTAGAGACCAAAAGCTTCTATTGGGAGGCACGTTAAATTCAAGCATGAGTTGCAATGTTACTTACAGTCCTATCTTAGGCATGTTTGCTAAGAGGTAAGTCCTGCTGTGTACAGAAGGCCTTCCTCCCTAATAATTGCATTTAGGATTGAGAGCCTAATTAGGGGTGAAAGATTGGCTGGTGTGTCAGGGCAGGGAAGAGCTCTTAGCATTTAGAACAAGTCCCCTTGGGAAAGGAAAGTGGTGTCTTCTCTTTGAGGGACTTCTTAAGGAGACTGCAATCCGTTGACATCAGCAGGATGGATTGATTTAAATCAGGGACGTTTAAACCACCAAAGCAAAGGGACTAAACAACTGATTTAAACCAATTTTCCAACTTCCTAATTCATATATTTCCTGAACATATAAACATTCTACTTGGTTGCTTTTAAGCATTAAAACATAATCAGTTTGCCACTAAACAGGGCTTCTATACATAATACAGCATCTCTAGTCTTGCTTTTATAATCTTTAGGACAGCATTTTTCTGTTTAGCTTCATAAACGTGTAAACAAAATCATTCACATAATACAAAATCTCTGGTTTCCCATTTTCCACTGCAGAATTTATTTTAGGTATGATTTCTGCTTTGCTGTCCTTATGCACATGTAAGGAACCTAAGCAAAATTGTTTACTTGAAGACTATGTAACCAGGATTTTGCTTAAGCAAGGGCTGGAAATTATGCTTGAAAGGCTGGGGGTAAATATTCACAATTTGCACAATAATAAATATAATGCATGACCCATTGGGTCATGCTTAAAATTTTGATTTCCAAAGTACAGTGTTTTGTTCTTGGGTCATTCTTAATAGAGAAGTAGGTTAACAATATTCTTGACAAAGTGTGGTGGATTTACTTTTAAAAGATGATGAATGTAGCCTTTTAATGTGCTTGTTTGTATTACATTCAGATACCATTTTATATTGTGTGTGTTTTAGATGATACTTAATGTAACTGAAATCCAGGCAGAACAATCCTAAGCCTAAATTGGAAATGTGGGGGGCCACCACATCCAAAGCTCTGCTTCTTCTGACCAGGGCAAAAGGAGGCAGGTTGTCTTTCATTTTTTGCTGCACCATCTCTAGATTGGCACAATTGAAGGCCCCATGCCAGGCCCCTTTCATGAGAATGGAATTGCTTAGGATCCAGCCCTTTCCCACCCCTGTAATGCTAGTTTCAGGACCCTACCTTGGCTCCCGCTAGCAGAGTAGCATTCAGTCTGCCATGTTTTGTGCAGCAGTGGCAGCTACATCCCAACCCACAGATTGTGGGGCTAGGCTTATGCAGTTAATTTTTTTGCAATCTGATTTAAATATTTTAAAATCTGGCTTTATATATACAGCCACTTTTTGACTGCAGTGCATGTCACTCAGTGTGCCAGGTGTTCTTTCAGAAAGGTTGCCTATAGAGGCAAACACTGGTAATCACCACCTGGTTGGAATTTTCTGAAAGGAGGCTGAGATGATCTGTGAATGACCCTGTCTGACAAATTAGAATGTGTGGGCAGAGAAGAACAGAGATATGATGTCAGAGCAGTTAGGATTTTTCTTAAGGCAGATGCAAACAGGGGAATCCCCATGGCTTCCATGGGCCTTCCTTTTTGGTACAGGCTAGGTGGTTGCAGGTTTGCTTGTACAGAAAGCATTGCTGGGTTTTAATAGGCCGGGGCTAGTCAATGTAGCGCCCTCCAGATGTTTTGCCCCAGCCAGAAGGCTGATGAACAGGGATGATGGGTGTTGCAGTACAGAACATCTGGGGGGCACCATGTTGGCTACCGCTGTACTACATGTTCATAGGGGTGGGGAGGTTCTGCCCCGTTGGTGTTCAAAAGTTTTTCTGGCAAGGTATCTAGGTCTGCTATGAATTTAAATTTCATACTTGTCTGTACCTTTGCTCCTAATCTTGTAGAATGGGCCATGCAAGCAGTTTCTGTTCACTCATGAATGCCTCTAATTCATCTTGATATCTGACTGGTTAATAATAATAATAATAATAATAATAATAATAATAATAATAAGCCACCCATCTGGCTGGGTTGCCCCAGCTACTCCAGGCTGTTAATACTCCTGTAAAGATGGGGGATGTTGTAGAAGCAACCGATAGCCAAGTACAAGCACTGCTGCTAAGACAAAGATTCTGCTCATTGGGTACTAGAGATCAAGAAACTAGGTGTAAGAAGAATGAGAAGGTTCTTCTTGACTCAGCTTCCTCCTACTTCAGTTAGGAGTCCAGACTAAGCAATGTTCTTAGGCAAAGTATGTCAATCAGATATAAAGAAACAGCTTTCAATGTTTTGAGACTGGCCACCTTTGCCCACTAGAAAAGTATGCATTGTGGCCATATTTCTGGTTGTGAGCTACAGCTGCCTGTCTCCAGGAAAAAGAAGAAAAGGTGGGTTTCTTTATTTAAAGGCATCACACATGCCAGGAAGTGGATCTTTAACACAAGATGAACCCAGAGTCACTGTGCATTGCCTAGTGCAGAAACAAAATAGAAAATTTCTGTTATTAGAAGCCAGTGGGTGAACAACCAGGAGACCAGGTTGCGATGGGAATTTGTCCCTTGATCCCAGACCTGCACTTGAAACACTCTCTGGTCTTCAGGAAGGGACTCTCAGGTGACTGAGGGTCAGTGGCTCCCTTGGGTAATGCTTGGGTGGCATCTGCCCCTGGGACTGAGAGTGTTAATGCTTCACTTACACAACCGCAGAGATCTGCTACTTCCCTCCTGTGTGCTAATAATGTCCCGTGCTTCTCTACTTTCACAACGGGGCAGTGAGAGTGATCCAGGGATAGGAAGGAGAAAGCGTCTTCATCAAGGTTTGGACAATGGCTACATCCTGGTGCCTTATCAGGATGTAGCATCAAGCCTGCTCCTCAGCCGCTCCTGGAAGGAAAGCCGCCTCACTTTCCCAGTAGGTCAATTTCCTCTTGCAGAAGAGGAGGATGCCTGCTTGACAGCAGCTCAGCATTCAAGATCATGATGAAGTTATTCTTAGCAGAAGGAAATGATGCAACAAGGAATTTATCCACTTGAAGGAAGCTGGGTTTCCGTCCACGGGTATTATCTAAGTTGCCTTGCACTTCATTCATTCAGCCAATTTGCTGCGTGCACATTTAGCTGCAGAGATGGCTAGAGGAGCATTTCATGTCAGCAGGTCACAAGGTCTTTGGCTTGATGGGATCTGCTTTCACAGTTCATTCAATAACCATCTGGTCTGCCTAGCGCTTGGGATTTTTGCTCTCTAAGATGCTCTGGACTGCTCCATAGATATCAGAGACTGTTTCTTTCCAAAGATCATAAGCTATGGCATCACCATGGGGAGCAAGAAAACTTTCCCAGTGTTTTAGAAATCTGTTGGGCATGAAATTGGCTCTTTATGAACTTCCCTGGGCATGAAGTGGTAGAATGAACTGTTCCACTTCAGGTTACAAAGAATGTGTGTATGTCACATTTTTAATGCTCCCCGATATAAAACATTCCCTACAAATAGGGAACAAAGCATAACAATAAGAGAGGGCTAACTTAGGATCTTTCTCTCTGATACGCTAGTATTTTTATCTATAAAGGCACCACATATATTCGAGCAGAATATTTGTGGTGAATATTGACATTGGAGAGCATTTAAAAAATGGCATCCCTCCGCCTGCAGCCTGATGGTCCATCTGCTACTTCAGGATTCTATTGCTTCTTTCATCTGCCTGCAAAAACCAGGCAGCTTCTGTTTCTTAAGGCTACCCAGTACGCACACTTCTTTTTCAACTTGGTAATGTGGATGTGGGTGCTGACTGTACCCTAAACTATGAAGGATACTGCTTGAAGTGGTTTCAGTTTTCACCAAGGATTATAGCACCTTTAGCTTTCCTTTCTTGCAGAAGAGGCAACAGTGCACATTCAACTGAAGTTTCCTATTTGCACAATGGACTCCTTTCCTCCCTGTTTCACTATCTCTTGCTGAGTAGGTTGGGTGGCAAACTGCATTTGGGATAGTTGTCCTTTTCTGCAGTTTTTTTCTGGTAGTTTGATGTGTGGATATGCTGTTTTTGATGTGATGAGGGAATCTGTTCCATAAAGTAACACATGGTGTAAAATTGCACTGTCAGAGTGCCTTTGGGACATCTTCAGAATCTGGATTTTAAACCCAAAGAATTTAAGAGGTGTCTCTGTGACGTAGCGCTGTCCATATATCTGTGGCTCACAGTAGCTGCTGCTATCCCAGTCCCAGTCACCATGTCTCCCAAGTGGCTGATCGTGCAGCTGTAGCATCATAAGAAAACATGGTGGCTGGAGCTGGCCTAGTGGCAGCCACTGCAGGCTTTTGGAGAAAGGTGGGAGAGAGCAATGGGTGGTGAAGGCGGGCAAGAACCAGAGAGCCAGTTGGAGATGCTTTAGAGGCCTGATGCAGCTCATCAGCTGCCTATTGAGAAATGTCTATAGAGGAAGTTGTGGTATTGAAAGTAAACTAAGGGTTCCATGGAAAAAAATGTAGAAAGAAATCTTGATGAGAAAGCAAGGGCAGGCACGCGCAAAGTATATTCCAGAACGTTGTGTGTTTAGCCCTGTCCAAGATTCAGAAGGGGTCATGTGCAAATTCCACATAAGTTGTCCAGGTCTGTATTTTTCCCCTCTCCAGGGATTTTGATACAGAAGAAATGCAAAACTGCTCTTGAATCGCTCTGGGATTGATCCAGAGTAAACTAGTTCCCTTGGGTCCCAGTAAAATCAACACGACTTGTTAGTCATGGCTTAAAACTTTGTTCCCATTGAAGCGAATGGGATCTAACTGCAATGTACTCCGTTTGGATCCAGCTTTCTTGAGTTTAGAATGCAGTTTGGGCTTTAGGCACAAAATCTGCTGATTGGGCAAATTGGGGGGGGGGAGAGAGACACGTGCATGCAGAATGCCACAATTTCTCCCTTAAATAGTTTTTGTGTCAGATCTTTGCATAGCTTTTAAACTTAAGGAATTTGGCAGTTTGCAGTGTTGGAGCGGGGGCACCTCCTCAGGGAGAAACTGGGGTAAAGTGGGTGTTTGGGGTGGGGGCTTTCTGTTCACAGCTATGCAAGCATTCAGGTCCCCTGTCGCTATCTGAAGAACTGCAGTGGTAGTTATGTAACATCACTGCTGTCCGGCATGCTCAGCTTTCTGTTCTGTGTTGGTGGTTGTTTTCTTTTAAGTGACCCAAACTGAGCCTGTGAAGTGTCAGGGGAAAGTTCAGGAAAAGGATGTTTGCTCTTTTGAGCAAAGCGCTTCAGCTCCTCTGTTCTCTTTCCATTTGCCAGGGTTGCTTCTTCTACAACTAAAGCAGTTTGGAAACTGCCATGAACTGGCATTGCTACAAGTGGAAAGAGGTGATAAAAATGAGATACCATTTTAAGCAAAAGAGGAAGGCAGCTTCCTTGCTGCTGACCCCAAAAGCACCTGAACCTCTGAAGTGTTGGGTCTTAATAATAATAACACATGCACACCTTGCATCATGGAGTTTCTGTGGGCATCATTGACTGGTGAATGTTAGCCTAGAATGCAGTTTGCTCTCCACAGGGATAGTGCACCAAGTCCACTTTGATGTGTCTAATTGACTGTATTCTGTGCTTAGATGACAAATCATTGGTGAGTTTGGATGTCGTATAGCTCTGCTTTCTACTTAAACCTGTAAATTCATTCCTTAGGAGAGTAGAGAGGAAGAGTGGTCAACATATACCACAAGCAATAGCAGAAGGCATACTTGCCTGCAGTTCCAACTAAAGGACGGAAGAGGGCAGAGAGCAATTGGCCACATTCTCATGTCACACTCACTACAGTTCTGTATGACATGTGTGGGACAGAGTGAGCCTCATGTTTGGCCATTCTCCTGTCCTGCCAAGTGGCCAGGGGGAGTTCAGAAATGTTTGCCTCCACTCTTACTTAACTCCTGTTTGTTGTGTCATCCAGACAAGCAAACTGAGGTTTATACTAACTGCAGCTACTTTCAAACAAGCCAGCTACAAACCATGGTGGCTGAAGCTCACTTGTTTAAACTAACCATAGTTCTGGGTCTGGACAACATGGCATTCTGTGGTTAATCAAGAGCAGAAGTTATGAAAGGAGTAGTGTACAAGCTGCAGTTCTTCGCTAATACATCAAGCCACTGTCTGATCTCTGTCTTGCAGCAGGATTCAATATCTTCCTATCTTTATGAATGCTAGCAGATTCCACATTATCTCCACAGGACTATCCCAACAAAGCAGGCCCCTTGCATCCCTAATCATTGGCTGTTGTAACCTTTTGTTGATATGTCTTACGAATTACATCATGTGACTTTTGAACCACTGTTGTTTTGTAGTGTGAAGTTGGTTAAAAAGGCCCATTCTGTTTTAACACTCTATTGTGTTTTCATTCAGGACTGGGAGTTTTTAGTCCTTGAGAAGCTAAAGTGGGACCTAGTCTCAGTGATAGCCAATGACTTCTTGGATCATATTCTCCAGCGGCTCTCACTTCCCCAGCAGAAGGTGGACTTGGTGAAGAAGCATGCACAGACGTTCATTGCATTGTGTGCTACAGGTATGTCCTGCAACAGGTGAACTTCCTTGGAATGGTGGAGCATAGTTACATTACAGGCTAAAATGAAACAGAACTTGATTTTTATCCCTAGCTATACTAAACAAATTATCAGTGGCATCTTTGGATCTCATTTTTCAGAGACACCCAGCTTTTTCCCCATTGATACTAGAACCCTTGACCTCTTTGGTTTCTCATGACTGAAAGGCAAGGATGATGAATATTAGGCAAACTATTGTTTAAAAGGTTTCCTTATTGAAATTTGTCACAAAAAAGCCACATTGCATATTAAAGACACATCCACCCCAGCACTCTGCTCTCAGAAGCATCTAGCATTTGGCTACTAAAGTAATTGGCTCTCCCTTGATAGTCTTTTGGGCTGGGACAGTTTGTACAACAACATTGCAGAGTGCTGTCTTTGTTTGATTTAAATGAGAATGAAATGTGTAAGCCCACCAAATAGAATGGTAAAATCCATTTGTCCATCTGAAGTTAACACCTCAACACAGTGGGGGTGGGAGCTCCTGTCAACTCACTTTTTTCCTTCACATGAGAAATGCCTGAAGAGGACTTCAGTGTTCCTCCTGTCCATTGGCCAGGCCACTCCTGGAAAACCTGCTCATAATATTCTATTGGCAAACTATTTCTGTAAGCTAATGGATTGCGTGTTTTTTTAAGATACTGTAGCTGGATGGTGGGAAGTCCTAGGACCTCTTGGGGACAATAGGAAAGGCCTATTGGAAGCTGTAGTGAGCAAAGAATTCGTGTCATCCTGACACCCTCTCTTCTTTCTCCTTGAATTTGTAGATTACACATTTGCTATGTATCCCCCATCCATGATTGCTACTGGAAGCATTGGAGCGGCAGTCCATGGCCTCTCTACCTCATCCGATGATTTTTCTGGCGAGGAGCATACGGAACTGCTTGCTAGCATTACTGGCACAGAGGTGGTGAGTATGTGCTCAGTGGGGAACAGGGCTCTGGTTCTGGGGAGGTGGGATCTGGCTTGCGTTTTGCTGTTTGACTCAAGGCAAGCTTACTCTGGCTTCATCTGCCCAAGCCCAGAGATCTTGCTTTTACTTATGGAGTGGCATTTGGCATCTCTCTGCAGAAACTATTGCATGGACTTAATGTGCCTCATCTTCTACCTGCCGACCTCTTTGTTTTAGAGGCACACGACAGCCATGCAGTATTATGATGACGATTATTTCAATCCAACCTTTATGTTAATTAGATGTCCAAGGCAGCTAATAAGGCAGCAATAAAGCATATCACCACAATGAATACATTGTAAAAGTAGTAGCATTAAGTCCAGGAAGTGCCTGAGCTGCAGCCACCTCTTTTTTTAAGTGTACAAAGCACATGAGGAGACGTATGTTTGAAGAGAACCTCTGCTCCATTCATCTTGGTGGAGTAGCTGCTCTTTTGGGAAGAAAGGCTTCAGGACCGAAAGTTGCTGTCTTATTTTATAACCGAAGTGCGCACCTGTGAGGCAGGAAGGGCCCATTATATCAGAGAGAAATAAACGGGGAATGGGACAGACATACTGTACGCAAGATCAAGCAAGAGGGTCTGTGTCAAGGTAAGGCAATTTGGGGGCATATTTCCTTAACATATTCCATGCCAGTGACTTAGTGTAATCCTCTGCAGAAGTTGGCCCTTCTGAGTTCATTGGCCTTGCTGTGCAGTAAGTGTGTCTTCGAACTGTATCTTTAACCAGCCCCCAGGGCCCCTTGCCATATAAAAATCATTCATTTCATCTGAGAAGGGTGTTTTATTAGCAAAATTTATAATCCATTTGATTGTAAGTAGAACCCCCTGGCGGTTTACCAAAAACAAAAACGTGGAAATTGTTGTTTAAATACAATGTTAAAAGCGGTATTTAAGTATTTCGAACCATAATTAAAGTTAAGTAAAGGTAAAGGTACCCCTGCCCGTACGGACCAGTCGTGTCCGACTCTGGGGTTGCGTGCTCATCTCGCTCTAGAGGCCGTGAGCCGGCGCCACCGAAGACACTTCCGGGTCACGTGGCCAGCGTGACGAAGCTGCAGCTGGCGAGCCAGCACCAGCGCAGCACATGGAAACGCCATTCACCTTCCCGCTATAAAGCGGTCCCTATTTATCTGCTTGCACTTTGACGTGCTTTCGAACTGCTAGGTGGGCAGGAGCTGGGATGGAGCAACGGGAGCTCACCCCGCCACGGGGATTCGAACCGCCGACCATGCGATCGGCAAGTCCTAGGCACTGAGGTTTTACCCACAGCGCCACCTGCGTCCCAAGTAATTAAAGTTACACTAAAACAAATTAAAATATATGTCAGCAAAATTGGTTTTAGCAGATAGGCTATTTCTTTTCCACAGGAATTCACAGCTGTACACATGGAGGGCTCTTATTATTACATGCAGGCCTCAGAAGGGCATGGTCAGTGGGAACAGGGCTAGCAGATGCAGTCCTCCTTTCACACATTCACTCACTTAGTGCATGGAAGCGGGGGGGGGGGGAGAGAGAGAGAGATATGTCTGACAAGCCCCTATTGTACCATGTATTGTGACATTTCCAGCCTGGGCCCCCTTTGTTTCTCTTACCCTGTGGGTCTGCTGATAGCGCCATCATATTGTGCAGAGAGGGTAGAGTCATAAGTATCTGCATTACACTACCATCCTTTGAAATGATCCTTTGGACATGGACAGTTCTTGTGGTTTGGTTTATCGTCCTGTTCATGCTGCCCAGAAATATTGTGCAAGGTGTCCTTCTGGAGTTCTGCAGCCTCTCCTTTCTGCGTTGGTCCCCCTTGGATGGATACAGCGTGAAAAGCTGCAGTGGAAGGAGAAATCTGGGCAGCCCAGATGTGCCATGAGGGCAGTTCCATAACCCGTGTTATCCCATTAGACAGAGTAGGGAAACTTTTTCAGCTGGAGGGCTCTGTTCCCTTTATGGACATCCTTTCAGGGACCACATACAAGCTCTGGCCCTGGCCAGAGGCAAAATGGGTGGGGAACCAAATGTAAATTTCACTTTTGTACTGCAGCTATATTCTACAAACGTTTGTAGCCCTCTTTATCCTCCATCCAGACAAGCAGGAGCCATTATTAGAGGATGCATTCCTGCAAATGCTCAGGATACAAAGCAGGGCCAGCTAGGGGCACGGCCTGAGGAGGCTCCAAAGGACCTGGCAGAGAGGTCTGGAGGGCTGCATTTCTTCCCCACCTCACCTCTGCTGTAAGAGCAGCCATCCCAGCTTGTGACGTCAAGGACAATGGACCTTTTTTCAGCAGCTTGGAGACTTAATTACTTAATTTGGCACGAGATTCTGCACGGAACAGCTTATTTCATCATGTCCGGGTATCCATTGAGAAGAGCCCATTCTTTCTTAAACTCCTGTCTGATGCGGAAGGGCTTGCATCCTCCAGAAACGGAAGACACCGTTGGCTTTCTTCGCCTACTCAATGCAAAGACTGCATGGTTGGCAGGCTTTCCTCTCTATCCTTCCCTCCCCTCCTGATTCCCAAGCTAGCGTTCGCTTCTTGGTCCAGAGCCAGCGCAGCAAGTGGCTGTGTCTCTTCCCTGGCCGGTGGGGGTTGACATGAATTTGGCTGTTTCTCTAAAGCCCAACCACGTTTCCCAAATGTGCCGTGCCAGCTCCTGGCCCGCTGCTGAATGGGTGATGGCTACATGATGCAGGTGGCTCTCCCACCGATGGCTTGCATGAGGTCCCAGATCAGTTGCTCCTCTTTGTCCCGGGCACACAGGAGGCCTTTGAAAAACACCTCAACGGACAGGTGTTAGGGATTGGGCTGGCCGATGGGGAAGGGATAGAACCAGCTTAGCATCTGTTCATGTGGCGCGGTGTCAGATTCCTGTCAGGGGCAAGCATGGAGTCCAAAGAAGTTCATTTCAAGCAGAATTCCAGGGCCCCCCCTGGGTGCCAGAGGGGCATCAGAGAGGAGGGGGAAGCTAGGCTTTTCATGTCTCCCGCTACCTGGCGAAAGCTGAAAGGCGGAGCGAAGGCTCTGGGATTGGACCTCTCCCACAGATCCAGCCATCGCTGCTTGACAGTCGTGGAGCAGAAACCTATCTGTTGCTGGGTTTTCTTTGGCCTCTTGCCCTAGTCTCTGAATTGCCCGCAGCCAGCTGCTTGCAAGCTGCTGCTGTGAAGGAGGCGGAGTTTGAATGCTGGTCCTGGGAGCACAGTTGATCGAAGGCAGCAGAGAACAGGTGGGAGGTGGGGAGAGGATTACGAAAGTGACCCATAAAGAGCAGATTAGAAGCACTAAAAGTAGCCAAGGCTTGGTGCCACAAAGAAGCTTGGGCCTAGTCTACGTTGCAACGCTGAGCTTATCTTGCTGGCTGGGAGGGTCTTTCCCTTGCCCAGTTCCTTTTGGCTGCTCTTCTGCTCTGTGTCGTTTTGAAGTTAATTAGAAGACAAGCTCGGGGTGAAGATGTCTCTTTGTGGCGTCCCCTGCCATCTCATCTGCTATGCCTAACAGGCTTTTGCTGAAGGTTCAGTGGGTGGGGGCTTCAAACTGTGGCTCTGTTCTCACTTGGTTGGCCCTCTTGAGGTGAAAATGCTACTTCATATTAAAGAAGCATACATCACTAAATTATATATCTGGGTAGGCTTTCTGGTATTTATATTAGGCGTGCCTCATTTTATTAGATGCTTCCATGATGTTTTGCCTACAAAGGCACCAGTCCAATTAAGATGTTGTGCTTGGAGCCTACCAAGAAGTTTGGTTAATATCAGTCAAAGGGTTCATGGTTTGGTTTTTTTGGTTACCTCTTGAGCTGTTGGCTACTGTGCAGGTTCCAGTGACCCAGATAGTACCTATTTTTTTCTCTGCCGGTTCATCTTCTGTAGTAAACATGCATCCTCAAGGCTAGATAACATCTTCAGTCGTAATCAACCTTTGATTTCTGCTGCATTCCAGTTTTGCTTGATTTTTACTTGGAGTAAGGAGAACATGCTCTGTATCTACTTCAGAACATGAGTTTAGGCTGCTAGTCTGGGACTTTGTACATACTGCGATATGCTGTCTGTAGTTATTCAATCTTCCTGTTTTGGGTATCTGTTTGTTGCAAGCCACATCACCTGGCACAACTTTTAAAATCCTGAGACTTGAGTTTTTGTTCTCATGTTTCTAGTCCTCACTGTCAAAGAAAGTTAAGTGTGAGACTGAGGGTAGTGGAGACTGGCTCACAAAAGAAAAGGATGTAGAATAGTATTTGTGTGATCTGAACTTACCTTATACCTCCTATATCTTTTCCACACCTGCATTCTTTCCTTTCCTATCAATATGTCAGTTTCATCCATTTAATTAATTGCTTGTCAGGGTTAGCTGAGGATAAACACATTTAGATACGAATTGCTTTGTCATTGGTGTTACATCACATTAGCCAGCGTGTTACTGCCCACCCTCCATCCCTGAATCGCCCCATGTCTTGTGCTGGCATCTCTCTTGCCTGCAACTCACTGGACACTTCCAGAAGCTCAGAAACAGGCTTTGAAGGGTCAGTTGGAATCTTTATGGCTGGCAATAAGCCATGCTGTTCCTGTAGACATACAGCACTGGTTCACCACAGCCACATTGCAAGGTCACAAGTTCTTTAGAAGGGTGCCTTCCATTGGTTCATCAGTGCTAGCCCAGTGGCCCTCCAGATGTTTCTGGCCTTCAACTCTTTCACATGGCCAGTTGTTAGGGATTGTATTTCAGCATTATCTGGAGCGCCAAAGATATTAGCTGCCTTGTTCTCCACTGAGCAGTAGCACCTCTCCAGGGTACAAGACCGCCCTGAAGAAACTGAAAATTCAACTTGGGGTTTTCTTCATGCAACACATGCGTTCTAAAGGTCTTAATAGTCCCTCGGTTTCTGAACAGTGCTGCAAAACAGACTTGCAAGATTCAATTCACAAAAAAGCAGCTTTTGCTTCCCATGCACGTGCTTCTGAATTCCTTTAATCAATCCTCCTCCTTTCACAGCGTTGCTTCCCGTTCCTTCCCTTGCACCCACAAACTGGCCAATAAATTTAGAATGGCCTTTGCGGAGCCCTGGCTTCTGTTGGGTGGAGGTTTTAGAGGCCACAGTTACTGGAACTGTCTTAGGGAAGGAGTGTTGGGTGTTGCTATTTTTACTTGCCACATCCTCTGTCAATTTCTAAGAACTAAACGTGGATTCTTTGTAAGATTATGTATGTGGCAGGATCCTGCAAATGGACCCAGCCTCGGGGAGCCGGCTGGGGATCCCAATGAGAACCCCGGCGCTCTGCAGTGCAAAATGTCAGTTTTCTTGTGAGCTGGGGCAAGAGCGCAAACCCTGGCCTTTAGAGGAGGAGGTGCAGCAGCAGCGATGGGGTTCATTGGGGCTCACCACCGTGACTCATTGCAAAACGAGAGGGGTTTCCTCATCTCAAAGCGCTGCTGTATGCGGCTCCTCCCAGGCGTAAGGTCAAGATTTCCCCTTGCATTAATGCAGCTGCCTTGGCAGTAGCATTTTCAGTCCCATGCAGGCTAGTGGGGTGGGCTTCAGTGTACTGCCGAACACTTTCTAGTGCTATGACGTAAAAGCAATTAGCCTTCAAAGAAAGTTCTAGAACAGTGGTTCCCAATTAGCCAAGTAGTGCAGACCCCATTTTTCAAAAGCCATGCCATGGACTCCCTACCTTTGAAAATTTTGATATCTCTGTGGTAGTTTTTGTTTATGTGCGGCGGTGCGGGACAGAACACGTGTCTTCTGACCTACATGAGAGCACTGCCCCCCAAAACGGGATATCCCGGACAATTGACAAGTACGTTCCACAGACCAACCAATTGAGAACCACTGTTCTAAAAAGTTCATGGGCTTATATTCTAAGACAGGCTTATAGATTATAATGGAAGCTTTGCACGGTTGGAGTGGGTGAATTGGGGGTGGGGCTGAACATACTCCATGTGTGGAGTAGCTAGGGTTGAAACCCTACATCTTTCAGGTACTTAATATAGCAATCAGTGGTTTGGGGAGGGGAATTTTTTGCAATGCCTTACTTGTCCGTGGAAGTGTTTCCATTTTCTAAATTCCTTAGTAAGGATGGGTGCCAGTTGCAAATAAGTAAGAGACAAGCTTGGCACTTTTGAAGTTTTTAGCTTTGCATAATACATATAAGTAAAATAAACACACTAAATTAGATCACTCTCTAGGATAGAGTTGGGGAATTGGATCTGGCTGGTGCACAGGACTTCCCAAGTGCCAGCAATCAGCTGATTAACACAGCTTTGCAAGCCCTGAGCAGAAAAAGCAATGATAAGGACTAGGGCAAATTCTGACTTCACATAAAAGTTTGTAAAGTGTTGGTGACTGACCAGGAACGAGATTTTGGTGTGTTAGATAGGTTGAATAAAATGTTGACCCAGTGTACAGCAGCTCTAAAAAGGGCAAAATCTGTATTAGGGAGCACTAGAAAAAGGGACTAACAAACAAACTACCAAGATCATAAAAGTGTTACACAAATGCATGTTGTCACCGCACTTGGACTACAGTGTTTAGTTCTGGTGGCCAAATCTCAAAAAGGGTATCATAGAGCTGGAGAATGTTCAGAAAAGGGCAACTCGCTAGTGAGGAAGAATTACAACATTTGAGGTCTTTTATGTAAGGAGGAGCAGGGTAGAGGCGTATTAAATTTTGCAGAGTGTGGAGAAACGAAACAGAGAAGTCTCCCCCCTCCTTTCATAATACCAGAACTAGAGGTCATTCAATGAAGCTGAACACGGGAAGGTTCAGGGCAGACAAAGGAAAGTATTTCTTCACACATAAACTGTGAAATTCGCCCCTACAGGATATAGAAATGGCTAGCAGCTTGGGTGACTTTGTACCGCCTCCATTCTCAGAGGTGGCATGTCTCAGAGTACCAGCTATGGTGTTGCTCTCCTGTACTGCTTGCAGGTTTCCCAAAAGCACCATGTTGGCTACTGTGAGATCTACATGAGCCTTTGGTCTGATCTAACAGGCATCGTAGTCTTGAGAACTGCAGACTGAGACTATTGCCATTGAATTTTTTAATGAGTATTTTCAAAAGGCTCCAAGACTCACAGAAGCCGCATTCAGACTCAATATTTGCTAGATGTGTGGCGGCACAACTGTAGGGTTAATTGCTGGAATTCATATTTGAAACACTTAATTTTTTTTAAGTAGAGGCAAAGTCTCTGTTGTCAGGTACTGGTCACCTATATAGAATGCTTGAGCCTGGTCTCAGGCTTAGGATACAGAACAAGGATAAGGTATTTCTAACCCTACTTCATAAGACCTTCCTGTTCATACATATCTAAGAATAATAGAATAATCAGAACTCTACTAGGATGCTAGTTGCCCCGCAAACCCCTTTGCATGATATTGAAGAAGAAATTCACTGTGAATGTGCACCTTCACTGGAGCAGAAAAGCCTATTGTCCAAACCAACCAAAGCATAGATGTTTGAAGGAGCTCTGTTATTGCTGCAGTGAAAATTTAAGTGGAAATGAAGAGCACCTCCTTCTTCTCTCTTTTTCCCCAGGACTGCCTGAAAGCTTGTCAGGAGCAGATTGAGGCGGCCTTGGCAGAGAACCTGAAACAGACCTCACAGCCTCGGCAAGAGTACAGCCCCTCCAAGGATGCCGTTTACCCTGACAGCCAGGATGTCAGCCTGACCAGCACACCTACGGATGTCACAGACATCAACCTGTGACCAGCCCCTCCCTCCAATCACCCAGCTCCCAGCAAGTAGAACTTAACGCAGGAAAAGAAGCCTCCCGGAACATTCTGCCTGTGCCATGTGATCACTGAAGAATAAGGGGAGTGGGAGAAAATGACCCCATGAGCATAACCTTTGTAATGAGACCGTGTGGGATTTGGGTCTTGGAGGAATGGCGTGGGAGGGACTCCAAAAGGGAAAAGGCCCCTTGCAGTTGGACTGTTTCTGCCTTGCTAGCCTGGTTTTTCCTAGGATCAGGGGACCTTCCTGTGGTGTTTTGAGCCACGCTTGAACTCGGGAAGGATAGGTGAGCTTAGCGTCAGTTCAAAAGTTCTTCAGTTTGGGTTTGCTTCGTTGGAGGACGCGCTGCTGATCACTGCTGTTTTGTCCCAATCTTTGCTGCATGCCTGTTGCATGTGTGTCAAGAGAGAAAATGCACTTTTGTTATATAGACCGCCTTCACCTTAACATGAAGAAGTTGAAACATGCACCTGAGACAGCCTTGGCTGAAGCCGCTCTGCTCACCCAGCCATGTGTGGGCACCTGGTTGAGAGAGACCAGGCTATATTTAAAGTCCAGCACTGGAATCTCTTGACCAGTCCCAAGGACGTCTTAGTTCTCCTTTGATTATTAATAGTATCACAATCCATTAACCCTTCAGAGTCTTTTAGCCCGTTCAGGAGAAGTAAGTGGGTTTTGGCTCGCTTTTTGTAGGTGCTTGTAAAGTGCTGCTTTCCATATAAAATATTGGGGGTTGGGGAGAATCCCCTCTTCCCTAGAAACCCAAGGGGAAAATTTCTACTTGCTGCACCAGTTGCCTTCTCTTACTCCTGTGAGACCGGAGTTACTTTATTTATTGTGAGGATCAAACCTTACAAAGCCACAAAGCACGATCAGAAGCTCAGTAGGGTCTGTTGTCCTGATTCATCCCTTTTGCCATATAACAGAGTGCCTTAATGTCCTTCCTCGTCCTCCTTCATACCTCTCTGGGCTGCTTACTTTGATAGAGTCAAGGTCATTCCCGATCAGAGTACACCCAACAAGTGCTGCTATACTTGTATGTACAAATCCCTCCTGTCTTCACTGCCAAAAAAGAAACAAAAAAGGGCAGGAGAGCTACATGCAAGGGATGGGTGATGGAGGAGAAGGAAGTCCAGCTATACAAATCTATTCTGAGCAAATAAAAAGGGGGTCAAGAGTGATCTCTTTCCCCTAAAGAGTTTACAATATAATGAGCTGCGACTGCACTGGACTAGAGAGTTGTATTGTTCTTGTGTGTTTTGTTCAGGAAAAAGGTGTGTATGTGTTTTTCCTAAATGCTGCTTTTATGAGAGACTTTAGAAACCTTTGGTGTGGGGGAACTGTAGCAATGGGAGCAAACTTTGTCTTTTGAATTCTAGTGGCATTTCATTATTCAACCCTCCAGCTGGAAAAAGAAACATGAACTGATGCTACCTAAAACACCACTGGAGACCCGTCACCTTGGCCAACAGGAAAAAGCCTCTCTCTTACTATGTTTTTGCCTTTCCTTTTCCCTCATTGTGCTTACGCCGATTAGTCAAAATTAATGTGCTATCAGCATTTCTGATAAGTAAGTCTATTGGAACAAGTTTGAAGACGAGAGGAATGTATTTTATAGATACATCCACCCAACTATATATTAGAGCTTTGAATAAAGTTTGTCAATATGATAGTCACTGTCACTCAAAACCCTCCTGTTAAGGAAATTATACCTTACTGATATTTTACCATACTGCAATAAAGCATTTTTTAAAATTGGCACTCTCTTGTCGTCTTTCCCGGGTGAAATAAGACTGAAAAGAACCAAATGCATCTAAAATACAGCTTGCTTGACTTGTTCCTCTAAGAAATCGGCCTGTTGAGAATAAAAGACAAGAACGCTTTCTTGATTTCTGCCTTGCTAACGTAATCCACTTTTAACAATTCAATTCTGACAAGCTGATTTCAAAACACAGGAGGCCTTTTGGCTGTAGCAACTTTGGCTAGCTGTTCTAGATAGCAACCAGTATTCTTGTAAGACCTCTTTGTGTTATGCCTGTCTCTCTTCATGAGTCTTTCCCCCTTCTACTCTATTTACTTCATGATTTTTCCAAGGACAGCCACACAGCTGCTGCATCCTACAAGCAATACAAAGGAAGTGACCCAAGACACTGATGCAGTTTGCGGGCCATCCTTCTGCTCTACCCCAAGCCACTTGCTGCCCTGGCATACAGAAGAGCTTTCTCCTTAGTTGACATTTTTCTCCAGTCCGAGACCCATCCTTGCAGGTTTGTCTTAGGCACTAGGCATGGGAGATCTCCAGCCGTACCAGCACTAGGCGGCTTCAGCAAGCTCATTTACCAGCTCTGCATGGAGTTAACAGCTTTCGCCTGTGACCGCTTTGGCTAAGTGATGCCAAGTAGATAGATGGGAGACGTGCAAATTGTTCTGTAATCTGCGCTGGGGAAGAGGCTGTCCTAGGGGACATCTTCCCAGCGCAAACAAACTCACTGCACAGAGGAGCCACTCAACCAGATCTCCCCTGGAGCTAAAAGCTGTTCAAAACCAATTACTCTTCTCTACCCAGCTGCTGCTGGAACAGCACTGAGCGCGTCTGCTTTGTGAACATGGGCATCAATACTCAAGACATTTAATGCGGCCCTAGGGCTGCAAAGCACAGGAGGCCAGCATTGCTGGTGCCTTACCAATAGGAGAGGGTTGCCCTCGGATATCCTCTGCTTGTTAACCAAGGTTAAAAAACGTGGCTGCAGCAGGACCCCAAGCATCTAGCGCAAGGATGGGCAGCCAGAGGGCAGCACAGAGCCTTCCTTCACTCCCCCAGTGGCCTGGCAAGTCCCCAGAGAGCTGTGGCCACTTTCCCCCACTGCCTAGCTATCAAGCTGGGAAAAGATTGCCGTTCCCATGCTGCTAATAGAGGGAAGCCAGGGAAAATATTCTGTGGAAAGAAGCCATTATGGGAACAGGCTTGTTAAAGCACCACAAGTGATTGTTCACAGCTGTTTCTAGTTCTCAGGGGACGCCTCGAATTCAGCAGCACGAAAACCTAAATATTGCTGCAACTTGAAATATGGTCCAATTTACCGGAAAGTGGTGGGTGGGGTGGGCACACACAAGTTGCAAAAGACTAGAGCCACAATCTTTAGTCACCAAATGTGGTTGGTGTATTTAAGAAGCTTTTGATCACTTAACAAGGTGCCCTTGGTTAACTGGGAAGCAATTGCATTTAATAGTGCAGGAAGAAAACACCATCTTTTGAAGAGGCACTTCTCTCCTCCCACAGAGGAAGGAATAGGCAAGAGCTTTGAGCCACAAGCCTCCAGTGGAGATCCTTCACCTTGAACAGGCAAAAATGCAACATGCAAACCCCTTGCACCTGGAGATGTGGTTGAAGAGCCATGTATGCTCTATATGTATTCTATACTGGAACATCCAGGGCTCTTTACACATATGTTCTATCACAGCAATATGTGTATTGAGCATATTACACCGATCCTGGCCAGACCACTGGCTGCCAATTAATTTCTGGGCCCAATCCAAAGTGCTGGTTTTGACATAGGTAAAGGTAAAGGTACCCCTGCCCGTACGGGCCAATCATGTCCGACTCTAGGGTTGTGCGCCCATCTCACTTAAGAGGCCGGGGGCAGCACTGTCCGGAGACACTTCCGGGTCACGTGGCCAGCGTGACAAAGCTGCTCTGGCGAGGCAGCGCAGCACACGGAAACGCCGTTTACCTTCCCGCCGGAGCGGTACCTATTTATCTACTTGCACTTAGGGGTGCTTTCGAACTGCTAGGTGGGCAGAAGCTGGGACCGAAAGATGGGAGCTCACCCCGCCGCGGGGATTCGAACCGCCGACCATGCGATCAGCAAGCCCTAGGCGCTGAGGTTTTACCCACAGCACCACCCGCGTCCCGACATATAGCGCCTTAAAACAGCTCAGGATTGCAATACCTCAAGGACTGCCTCTCCCCACATGAACCAACCTGGGACTCTTAGGATCATCATCTGAGGCCCTTCATGTTTCCCCTCCATGAAAGGTTCAGAAGGTGGCAGTACAAAAACAGGCCTTTTCTGTGGTGGCTCCCCATTTGTGGAATGCTGTCCCCATGGAGGTTCATCTGCTGTCTTCATTACATATTTTTAGGTGCCAGATCAAAACCTTTCTCTATAAACAGGCCTTTGTCTGATTAGCATTCCATGACCTTTTAAATGTGTTTGTGAGAGCAGGATTATTGGCCTGCTTTTGTTTTATTATGTATTTTGTGTTCTCATTGTGTATTTTCTGTTGTGAACTGGCCTGTGCTCTTTGGATGAAGGACAATATACAAATTTAATTAATAACTTTTCTGAAAAAAGGTTGCTGGTTACTCAGATATTTATTCTGGGCATTATGTGCAATTTCAAACTTATGCACCTCATTTGGCTTTATATACCAGCAGTATGGGCATTAACCAAGCTCTAGCACGCCTTTATTTTTAGAGTTGTACTATAAATAGCCTTAGAAACCCAGAAAGCCAAAAATCTAACCTTCAAATGTATAAATACCCAGCTGACAGATTTAGCTATGAACATCTACCTAGAGGGGACAGGGAAAGAGACAAGAATATGGGGTGCTCAGCTGCAGTAACCTGATGACATACATGATGGCTGCTGCTTATATGGGAAAACAATAGGAAGAGCATCAAATTAACCGAGGATGGGGCAGCAGGGACTCGGTGCATCTCATTTGGCAATGGCTAACTTGTTCCAGGGGTCCAAGTCTTCTTCAGCCAGTCTAGCTATGTGGGGGTTGAGCAGCCCAACCCCAACGCCTGAGGTGACTTCGTATCATCACATCCCTGGAGCATCTCTCTATTCCAGTGCTGGAGACAGCCCAGCTCAGAGGCAGCATACAAGCCTCAGGCAAGTTGTGCTGAGCTGGGTGTAAGATGGTTTTCCAAAGACTTGTTCAGAGAAACAGCTTAGGCCTAGCTCAAGGTTGGGGAGCCTATGGTCTTCTAGATGTAGCTGGACTACAGCTCCCACTATACACGGCAATTTGCAACTTGGCTGGAGCAAATGACATGTGGGATTCCTACATCATCTGGAGGGCCAGAGGCTTCCCACCCCAATGCAGTTTTCCCCAACTGACAACCAGGAAAGGCAAGTGGACGGCCAGTTTGGGAGTTTATGACTCTCAGGCACAATGTGTGGTGCTTGGGCTGTGTCAACTTCAAAAGCAAAGCAGGCCACATTCATCACAGAAGTGCAACGGTCAACCCAACAGCCCCTGCGAGACCCGCAGCAACATGCCAGACGCCACCTCTGAGCCAAATAGGCCAGAAAGGCTGGATACAGGTCAGGGGCCACCAAGACTGGTCCCCCCTCCTGTAAAAGGGTAATATTCTTGACTACCAATATTTCCATTGGAGGCCAGATCCTACAGAGCAATTACAACCCCCTGCAGTTGGTAGATGCTCTTTCCTCCCTTACTAATCTGCAGCTCAACAGTTTATCTCCCTGCTGTTGATCAGCAACTTGCATCCACCAGGACCGTAAAAGGGGCAAGTAGTCACTGCAGCGCTTTAACAGCAGCTCTATCGCAAAAAGGGGGACCCATTCCTCACGGGAGGGATGCTGGTTTCTAATCACCATGAATGCATGTTGAGTCAAAATGGGGCAGAGGGCTTACAAATACTTTCAACCCTGCATAAATAAGGCTTCTGTGGATCAAAGCAGTGAGGGTACAAACCCTATTTGTTCAACAGCGTGCTGTAGCTTCAAGTTCAAACCAGCAGCTGCCTTTGACTCAGAAGTTCTGATCACAATCTGTGGAGTCCCCATTCCCATCCTCCGTTCACTCCATTGCCACTGGCTGCATCCCCTCCACATCCCGGCACTTGGAGTTCACTAGCTCCCTGCGGATCTCTGGAGAGATCTGGGGGTGGCTGTGAAACTTGAGCAGCTCTAAGAGAGCTTCTTTCTGCTCTGAGGACAGGTCCTCTTTGTATCGCTGGGCAAAGGTCAGGAGGCACTGGTGCCAGAGGACAGGCAGGGTGCGTCGGTCCGTCCGGAAGGCAAGGAAGTGAAAGACCAGGGCATCCACCACGCGGAAAGGCAAGGCGTACTTCTTGTCAATGAGCAGGCGGAGAAAGATGCTATTGGCACCACTGTACTCCATCTCAGCAATCTTTAGCATAGCAGCCCTATGGGGGTGGAGGAGGGGAAGAAAAGGAGGAGGAGCAAATGAGGCTTTGTTGCAGGTCCACATCAATGGATGACCCTCCATTCATGAAAGCCAAGGGAAGAGAAAAAGTGACACAAGGAAATTGCCATAGTTTAGTTAAGTACTCTCTGGGAGGTTCCTTTGATAGTCACACTGCAGACCCTCAGCCCAGCTACAAGCGTGGCTTCAGAATACAATCTGTAATGGGGAAGCCCATACAGGCTTAGAAAGACTTTCCCCAAGACAGCGCAGGTGTTTCTGCCCCCCCCCCCAGGGGGTGAGAGAGATGCATGGGAGAAAAGGCAGGAAAGTCTATCCAGTCCTACCATTCCAGAGTGGCTGGGGAAACACAGCCAGATGGGCAGGGTATAAATAATAAAATTATTTATTACTGGTATCATTAGTGCAATTTCCCTTCCACCTCAAAATTAGCCTAACTCTTCTTACCCGGAGTGAAGGACAGGGATGGAACACTTGGTGAGGATGCTGCCCACGATGATGGCTTCTCGAAGTGTGCATGTTCCTGACTCACATATGGGGAGAAGGATCCCTGGGGAGATGATGGGGGAGAGAAAGGAGCATCATATAGTCATCTCTTATAAAGACACAAAAAGTGTTTCATCAAAGGCTAAAACTATTTTTTAGGGGGGGGGGAAATCATGCAGTTCTTTCGCATCTAGAAGGCTGGTGCAAGAATATGCGACACACACATACCACACTAGCAACACCTCTGCACAGTTCGGTATTATTGATCAATAAAATCAAGGTTAAGAATAATTCACCAAACCCAGAAGCAGCTTCCCCTTGAGGCTTTCCTCCTCTCCAGTCTTACATCTGGGACTGGAGCCTCTCAAAGAGAAAACTGCCAACTTGGGGGGATGGGGACAGGACTGAGCAGCAGGAATGAGCAATTTTCTTTGTTTCCACTCTGTGTCAGGTTGGTAATGATTTCCCTCATAATTCCATTCTGTATTTGGGGTTTTGTTGTTGAAAAACAAACCCTCACAACAAACCCTCACAAAATATGTGATAAATGTGATAAATGCATATTTATCAAGTGCATATTTTGATCATTTTCAACTACCGTGAATTGTGTTCCAGAGGCAGCAAAGCTTCCAAATGCCAGTTGCTGGAAATCACAGGAGGGGAGAGGGCTCTTGTGTTGAGATTCTGCTTGAGGGTTTCTTTCAGGCCTCTGGATAGCCACTGTGTTGACCTGATCCAGCAGGCTCTTGTGTTATTATAGCAAAATATATGAACCCCTGGATAAACCTCATTTCCATGTATTCGTCCTCCAAGGTCAACTTTCCACTCACCTTTGAACCAGGCTCCAGGTTTGAACAAGGCCTTCTTCAACGCCATGTAAAGATGGAAGTTGAGGCGCTTATATTCAGCAATGTCATCTCTGACTCGCGGGAGAAGCACCAGATTGTAGAACCTCTGGGCCATCCTCTCTTTGAGGTTAGAGGAAAAGATCCTAGGGAAAGGAACAAAGGCATTTGGGGAGAGAGGGTGGAAATGGAGAAAAAGAGAAGGAACCTGAGTTAGGATAGTTGGGGAACTGGTCAACTTCCCTCCTTGTGCTTGCACTATGCAATACATGTATTACTGCAGCATTCCACCTTGCCGCCGCCCCCCATCTTGACTTTATACTTCAAGCTTTTGAGGCTGCGGAATCATTTTTATTTATCTACACATTTCTATGCTGCCTTTTCAACCTAACCCTTCACAGTTTTGGTTCCTCTTTACCAAATAAAGTGGCAAATTACAACGGTATAAAATATAAATAAATCCGAAACAAGGACAGCAGCACACACAAAAAGCCAGATCCTTAAATTATTTTGTTCTCATAAAAAATAAAAGAGATGTCCATGCAAGATATATCAGAGTCAGGCAACTAGCCACGCACCACCAAACCAATTCTTAATGGTTTATGTGTAAGAGGAGATTCGTTTTAGGAATGGCCTGTGTCTTTCGCCAGAGCTGCACACTGCACTGTGTATCACCAAAGAGGAAGAGGAACCAAAGTTCTCTCTCTGAGAGAACACGGAACAAGCATCAGATGCATTTACACTTGTGGCTTCCTCCCAGGGCCCACTGTGCTGTATCTCAAGAACTCTGGGTGCTAATGCGCTGTTTCAGGTCCTCCTGGCTCAAAGACATGGTGCTAGAAAGGTCTCTCCCCCCCATTTTAAATACTTTATTGAAATTCATAGATAACATACACAATATACCAAGATGAAAACAATCACGTACTAATAATCTTATATATGTTTACAAAAATCAAATTTAAATTAAATTTATGCAATCTCTTTTTTCCTACCTTTTTGCTAACATAGAATAGACTTCCTATCTTTTCCCGATGCATATAACCTTTCTGGTGATGAATGTACTTATCATTATTACCTTACTCTTTCTGTACTTTCTAATACTTTCTTACAACAATTCGTACCATTTTGCTAGTTTCTTAACAGTTTGTTTAGACAAGGGTCATTCAAACGCTGCCATAGATAGAAAGGTCATTTTTTAATCAGACATTGCATATTCTCTTTGTTCCTGCTTGGATACGCTTTGTCAAATAACAGGTTTCTTTTTACAAGAGGAGCCTCATGCACTGCAATACTGGGCAGGAGTAGTTGGGAGGAGGTGTGCTGGTGGTGAGATCAAAGCAACCTGACTGCCCACACACTGGGGAGTGGGACAGGGGGCAGAATCTGATCTTGTGCCCAGGAATTTGAGGGGGGGTGTTCCCACTTCTGAAAAGCAGCAAACTTAAGCACAGGGTGATGTGCATGTGCATGCATTAAAAAGTGCAGTGTAGTGCTACGATCCCCAAATGAAAGAAAAGGAGCTATTGGAAATATAAACACGAATTGCTCTGTAATCAATCCACACATTTACTTTCCCCATGTGTAGGACAGTGATATTGCAGAAATAAGTATCAGTATTATTAAACAAGGATTTTCATTTCGGTATGTCATTGAACATAAGGACTCATCTGCTGCATAGTGCTGTATTTTGGCTATTCGACCTACTGCAGGATGATCAGAGCAAAAAGCAAGAATCAAAGGAATTGTGGCAGCTCATGGGATGGGGCAGGATGAAACCTTCAAGACAACACATTATTCCCTACAGTGTCACAGATGGAATCCTACCTTGTTGCCTGGTACATGGCAGCTGCTGTCCACGTTTCAGGCTCTGTGATATATAGGATCTGCTCCCAGTTGGACAAGGCTGGGATGATCTTGAATGCTTTAGGCAGTTTCCCACTCCTATATTTTGACAGCACCTGAAAAAGAAATGGGGTGTGTGTGTGTGAATTTAACACGGACAGGCAGACAAGGCTACTTTATTCCAGGGTTTATACCCATTGTTTAAGAGATCTTCAGTGGACGTATTTTAAGAAGCATTCAGATAGGATATTCTTATTTTTCCACATACTAGCAAAATCTGTACCAGTCTATCAGTATGGAAACAAATTCTAGTTAATATTCATATGTATAATGCATCATCTTAACCTATAGTGCCAGCATGGAAACACAGCCATTAGCTGTTCCCCACCCACACCAATCATGCTATGGGTGGTGAATCAAAGCAAGCAAAGAGTTGCCCAAAACTAAGATTTCTAAATGCTGCAGCAGCTGAACTAAGTCCAACCTGATGTGTGCAGAATTACACACACCTATTTGCACAGAAGTAGCATTACTCTTACTTCTTTGACACCCTTGTAGACTTCCAGGACACGGGGATTAAGCTGTGGCATGGGCCGACCAGATATTTCGGACATCACAGTTTCCACCTCTGTCTGCTTCTCAGTGATCTTCTCCATGATAATGTCTGCCAAGGTGCGCCTAATGGGTATCCAGAGGAAACAATATGGATCAGGGAACTTAGAAAGCTCAATGGCAAATCAAAGCAGCAGAAGCAACAATAAGATTGATTCCCAGCCTAGAATTTAACAGGGGAGATGAAGTTTCCACATGTGATATCCCTTGCTCACATGGCTACCCACCTTTGCTAAGTGAACTGTCTGCCATACTGGTACTGTTCAGTGAAAAAGGCTGCTGTGCAATACAAATAAGACTGAAGGTGGCAACAGGCATCTGCTGAGGAACAATATCTTGGGGTTCTAGCTCAATGAAGATATTGGCAACAAGAACGGGCAGCTCTCAAAAGTTTTAAAGGTTAAATTAAAATTTCAGTTCACAAAAATAACATGATGCCAAAAGAGAGGTGTCAGCCCAAATCTATTTTGCATGAAGAAATTCTAACGTGGGTAAGTCATATGAGGGCCATAGGTTCCTGCTCTGCATTCCAATCTTGGAGAAAGGAAACTTGGTCATTACTGGGCATGCCAAACAGAATGGGCTGAAAATTGTGCTTCCTGCTACCATGCAGTATCAAAGACGGCATGCCTAAAATAATAACTAAAGCACCATCTGCTGGTTAAAACAAAAACAAGAACAGAATTGAAAAGTATACTTGGGTGCTAGCTTGCTTTACTTATTGCTGAGAATCTGAGGAAATCATGCCGGTTCCATAAGCAAAGCAGTGCCAGAATTCTTAGATGAGATATTCTGTTAAGGGTCAGTTCACACATAAAAGTATTACTGTAATACTAAATGGTTTCTACTCAATTGTTCCCTTCTCCGCATACATTAGCAAAAATGTGCAGATAGTCCAATAAAGAAAAACACAATGTACCTAGTCACCTGGGGGCCTAAAAAATTCAAATATTTTTCCTGTACACAGCTTGACAACAAGTTTTAATTCCCCTACATAAGACTGCAGTTGTTGCTGGGATGTCAGTGGCTTCAGAAAACAGCACCAAGATCTGCTGTGTGTACAGACTACCAGCTTATGTGGAACTCTATCAGAGGTGGGCAACCTTTGCCCCTCCAGATATTGCTGAACTACAACTCCCATCATCCCTGGCCATTGACCATGCTTTCTGGGGCTGATGGAAACTGCAGTACAGCAACTTCTGGAGAGTCAAAGTTTCTCCACTCATGGACTATCTGCATGTACCACAGGTACATAAAACACCACAAATGATCATAAGGAAGGAAAACAACCACTGTGAAACTCTCTCATATTCTCTTTCTTCACTCTGAACCCTCTCAAGTATAACCAATACAAAATAGGCACTTGCACCCAGGGCTCACTGAAGTGATGAAACTCAGGGTGGGGGTGGAGGTAAAACCATACAGCAGAGATAACTTAGTCACCTAGAAGCCTAACAATTTCAAATAGTTTTACAGTCCTGTACACATCAACAAGCCTTTATCCCCTTCCAGAAAGGAAATGGCTCACATTTAATTTTACATTGGATAACTGTCATACAAGAAGTAGAAAATTACACATTCTTAAAAACGGCATAGATGAGAATGGACAAGGGGGTAAGGGAAAGAGTATACATACATCTTCCCTACCAGATGGCTGTCCAACAGCATAGCCTAATTCAAGTTCAATTCACTCAAAGAGACAAAAACATTAACAGCTTTACGCCACGTATGCTCACCCAGGCACTTTTACAAGTCCCACACAATGTCCATTCTGTGCTTGTAGGTACTTCCATACTGAAAGTTTGGTTCCTTACACTATGGAACTCCCTGCCCATTGACATTAAGCAAGTACCTTCTCCGTACAGTGTTTTAGCACCTGCTAAAAACATTTATGTTTAGGGAAGCCTACCCAGACATGTAAAGTTGACATGTATAATGTGTGTGTGTGTGTGTATCTGCTGATATGATTTATATTTTTGTTTGTCAACTTGCTTTCCATGTCTAACTTTTTACCACTAAGCAATCTATAAATACTGCAACATAAAAAATGAAGTCTAAGCAACTGCCAGGATTTGAGCACTCCAGCGTTTACCTCAGTGGCGGATTCTTGTTCATGAACATCTCAATGGCTTTTTCATCCTCTGGATTCACAGTTACCTCATCACAATACTCTCCCTTCCCCATGGCTGCAGCTTGCTCCAGTGTTGGCCACTCATCATCATCTGTATCTGAATCTCTGTCCTTTGAGGCAGGTCCTGGAAAGAGTAGAACAAATACAGGTTTGGATATTTAATCAGAATAAACAAATCCTGGCTCAGTGGTAGAGTGTCTGCCCTGGTTTGATATTTGGCATCACTAGATAAGGCTGGGAATGTCCCCTGTCAGAAATCCTAGACAGCCACTGCCAGTTGCTGTCGAAAAAACTGAGCAAGATGGAACAATGGTTTGACTTAGTATAATGCAGCTTCCTATGCAGCTATTTCTTTCAGGTATTGGAAACTTAACAAATAACACGTGGAACCTGCAACAAAGCACTGAAGTGTGAAATGCTCCTTCTTCAAATATCTAAAGGGCTGTCACACAGAAGATGGAGCAAGTTCGTTTTTTCCTGCTCTGGAGGGTAGACCTCAAACCAATGGATTCAAGTTACAAGAAAGGAGATTCCAACTAAACATCAGGAAGATCTTTCCGCTGGTAAGACCTCCGATAGCGGAATGGACTCCCTTGGAAAATGGTAGACTCTCTTTCATGAGAGGTTTTAAAGCAGAGGCTGGATGGCCATCTGTCAGGTATGCTTCAGTTGAAATTCCTGCAATGCAGGGGGTTGAACTAGATGACCCTCAGGGCCCCTTCCAACTCTACTCCAAAAATTCTATGTTTCCCATTCTCTCGTCACTTTTTTCTGTTCCTCCCCCAACCAAGTGGGTTAGCATTCTCTGACCACTAAGCACTGCCTATTGGGTTTGTCCACAGGCCTCCTAGAGCTTTATAAGCTACAACTCCCACCAGCCCCACTTCTGACAAACAAACAAATAAATAATAATAATAATAATAGTAATAATTTATTTATATCCCGCCCATCTGGCTAGGTTTCCCCAGCCACTCTGGGCAGCTTTGAATAGAATATTAAAAATACAATAAAACACCAGACATTAAAAACTTCTCTAAACAGGGCTGCCTTCAGATGTCTTCTAAAAGTCAGATACAGTGGACGCTCGGGTTGCAAACGTGATCCGTACATGATGCACGTTTGCAACCCGCAGCAGCGCATCTGCACACACGCGGGTTGCGATTTGGTCTTCTGCACATGCACAAAGTGTGATTTAGCGCTTCTGTGCATGTGTGACTGCCGAAACCCAGAAGTAACCCGTTCCGGTACTTCCGGATTTCGGCGGTCTGTAACCCAAAAAAACGCAACCTGAAGTGTCTGTAACCCGAGGTATGACTGTAGTTGTTTATTTCCTTGACATCTGGTGGGAGGGATTTTCAAAGGGCAGGCACCACTACGGAGAAGACCCTTTGCCTGGTTCCCTGCAACCTCGCTTCTCTCAGTGAGGGAACCAGCAGAAGACCCTCGGAGGAGGACCTCAGGGTCCGGGCTGAATGATGGGGGTGGAGACGCTCCTTCAGGGATAGCATAGCAAGAACAGATGTTGCAGCCCAGCGACACGTGGAGGGAACCAAGCAGGGAGGAGGAGCCTGGCGCTCAGAGAGGGGTCCTTCCCAGCCCCACCTGAAGGTGCAGAGGGTTGGAGTCAAGCAAAGCAAGTGCCCCCCCCCCGAGCTGCGGCCCAGCCTCCTCGTGGCGAAGAAGAGACCCCGGCGAGCCCCCGGGACGCTCACCCAGGACGGTGGTCTTCGCCTTCTCGGGCTCGCCTCCGCCCGCGGCGCTTTGCTCGGCCTCCAGCTCCTCTTGCTGGATCCGAGCCTGTTCCAGGATCCTCCGGGAGAGCTTCTCGTCCACGTACTCGTCCTCGCCGCCATGCTTCCCCGCTTTGCCCCGGCGCTTCACCCTCGTCACGGGCTTCACGGAGTCGCCCTGGAGGATCTGCTCGGCCAGCGGAACGGACGCCGCCTTCGCCGCCCCGCCGGAGCCCCTCGAGCGCTTCACTTTCGGCATGGTGCCCCCCGAGCTGAAGAGCCGGCACACGTGTGAGGAGGAGCCGTTGCAAAGCGCATGCGCGCTCGTGGAGAACCCTTTTCAACTACAGAGCTATGAATGCAGAGAGACGCGTCATTGCCCGGATAGGTGGTTTCCGAGCTCCCGTTGAACTCTACAGCAGAGATTCTTGTGGCATCCCCAGCTATTGAGGCATAGTAGTAGATAGGTAGCCGTGTTGGTCTGTCATAGTCAAAATAAAAAAAAATTCCTTCCGGTAGCACCTTAAAGACCAACTAAGTTAGTTCTTGGTATGAGCTTTCGTGTGCATGCACACTTCTTCAGATACACACTATGCATAGTAATTGAGGCATTGAGGCATAGTAAGCCTCACTGCTTATGGCGAAAGCTGACGGTCAAATAAATTGTGTTAGTCTTCTCTGGTGGTGAGAGAGGTTGGGGTTGGAACACAAGCGAATAGTAAATAGCACAAGCGACGCTGACACAAAACCCCACACATACATTAAGTAGAATAGAAGCACTGCCACCCGACCCCGACCCTACTCACCATGCCCCCCACCTCTTTCCCCCTTTTCTTCCTAATGTAACCCTAAGGTCTCAACAAATGAAACTGATCTGTAGAAAATGTAACTTGAAAAGAGAGACATTGCACATACTTTTGCAAACCAAGAATTCTTTAATATAAAAATATGTGTTTTTTTAAAAAAATACAAATAAATAAATTGTGTTAGTCTTTAAGTGAGTCTGTGTGAGTTTGCCTGAGTGGGGGCCACCCTCTTATTTTCTGCTCAGAGAAGCCATTTTAAAATGCCCCTCGGGGCCGGAAGTGACAGCTGCCCATAGCAATCAATGGAGGAATCCCGGGATCTCGCGCTGGCGGCGCTGCGGTGTCTGCTCAGGGGCAAATGGCCGCGGCAAAGTGGGGCGTGCTTTCCCTTGCTGAGTGCTTATTTCGTGTGAAGAAGCATCCCCCCACCCTCAAAGGAAAACCCCCCTATGAATAGCTCTGCCTGTTCAGACTTCCGTGGCGATGCAGCCCCCTGTCCTCTCACTGCAGATCCGTGTTTCAAGCCGAGGCGGAGAAAAAACATGCCCCACAACAGCTCTGTGGTGTTGACGTTGGGGGCTTGACAACAACCCTGCGGTGTAGGAATACTCTCTGTGTAGGTGGGGTGTGATGCTGGAGCGCATGGCAGCTACGCGACCCTGCAATATCATCGCAGGTTAGAGCTGGCGCTGAGACTGGTTTGGTTTTGCAGACCAAAATCCCACTCAGTTCATACTATGGCTTATAGCTGTAGCGCTTATTTATTTTATATTTTTTAATTTAAAAAAAATCCCGCCTTTCTTCCACCGTGGGGGGTTTCCTTCTGGTCCCATTTCATCCAGGTACTGATCCAGACCCGGATCTCGGGCAGGATGGCTTCACAGATGCCCATTGCTCCTCTCTGGACTATGCTTCTGCATTACCTGCTTGGAGCACCAGGTGGCTGGTTCTGGATGGGGCCTTTCTCAGCTCGGTTGCATCACTTCCTTTTGGCTTTCTTCTGTGAGAGCGTGGAAGGCGAGGCTGTTTCTTCGTCCCTGTTCCGGCAAGGAGGCTCCTGTGCAGACGCCCCGAAGACCATTCTCTGCACGCATTTAAAAGGGCAGGAGGGAAGCGCCTTGGAGCCGCGATCCATCTTTTCTTTTTCTTTTGCAAGGACTACCCCCCTGTCTCTCGCGGAGGCCGTCGGAAGCATGGGAGTCACCTGGTACGGCATTTTGACTCGGGTATTGATTCATTTGCAAAATGCTGCCGCAGAGTTTGTAGCAGGTTGGTGGTGCTTGATGGGAGACGATCAGTAGCCGAAAAGACTTCGAAAAGGAGTTGGGGAAGGATAGGTTTTAGAACTGTAACGTGTGAACACGCGAACGGCGGGTTTTGTAGTAGAATTGGGTTACCGGCGCTTTAAAGACAAGGCGAGTCGAGATGCTCGTGAAGCAGCAGCAGGAGGAGGCAGGGTTGTTCAGATAGATGCAACTGCCGTTGAGAAGCCTTCAGCGGGGGGGAGGGGGTGTAAGTAGGTGACCTGGCTGTGTGAACGAATTGCGTGTCCCCGCAAACGGGGGGTTGTTGCAATAGCCGAGGCAGTTGCCTGATTATGAGAAAGGAGGAGATCGGTTTGTGACATTCAGGCTGAGAAGATGAAGGACGCAGAGAGTCAGGATCCTTGGGTGGATGCATTTGACATTAGAGGCTGGATGTAGGCAAGTATGCGCTTGCTGGTACCACCACATCTTCACCGCACCCCTGCCCTGGATTCAGTAATAATAATTAATACCCTGCCCATCTAGCTAGGCTGCCCCATTAGTAACACATCCTCTAAACCTAGGTGGAAACTCAAGGCAGGAGATAAAAAGGGAGAAGACAATGGACAATGAAGTCTACCAAAGGGTCATCTGGGATCTGGTCAATTATTGCTGTTGACTTACCTTTAGATATATAAATTACAGATTTTTAGTATTTTATTTCAAGTCCACCTTTCTTCCAAGGTGGCAAGTGCTGCTTGTTAAAGTGGTAAACACAGTTCTCTTTCCCCATTTTATCCCCGTGAGAATCCAGAGAGTTCAGTATTACGGGCATAGCAATCCAAGCCTCCTTGAAGTTCTGGGGAAGGGCTGAGCTGGATCCGGAAACAGCCCCACTGCCATCACATGACAGAATTGAGCCTGACTGCTGTGCTAGCTCCAGGCTGACACAGCAAGTTGCCCCCTTCTTTCCCCCACCAGCTTGAGGGGGACAGGCACTGGTTGTGGTTTGGATTGCACTCTAATTAATTTAAAATAGCTAGCCTTTGCACACTAGTTTACAGGAGAATGATGTAAAAATATAGACAACAATAAAAAATATTTTTATACTACAATTAAAATATACATATTGAAGTAGCTAGTGCCACAACTGGGGGCTGCTGGGTTATTGTTGATTCATTGCAGGGCCTTCTCAGTGGCACCTCCCTACCTGTGAAATGCCCTCCCTCATTATTGACTTTTAGGAGGAATTTGAAAAGATTCGTCTTTATTGAGCTGATGGATGGCTGAAAGATACCGTTCCTGGAAATCCTGAAATCGTTAGCTGAGATCAGGCTATTGCTTTTAAACTATTTTTAGAATGCTTATAAACTAGAACGTTTCTGACTTTTAAAAATTAATTTTCATGACAGTGTTTTTATGATACTATTGCTGCACTGGGCTTCTTTTCATGTAAGGGCAGGACCACTGGAGAGTTACAGTGCCACATGTGGCTGTAGAGACTGATAAGGGAGAGGCATGTTTTACTGCAGGTGGGGCAGATGAAAGCATCTGGCTTTGCCAGGACACCATGGTGTTTCTTCTCTCTGCGTTCCTCCCAGTGGTACATAAACAAAAAACAAACCAAATGCAACACATCAGTCTCAAGAGCTAGCAAATATAAACAACAAAAGCATCCTTATGCTATCTAAGATGAAAAACTCTTTCAAATAAAACAGTTTTACCTTGGGACCAACGTTAGTTAAAAAAGAGAGGTGTCAAGCAAATATTTCTTCCTCAGCCTGGGCATGCCCATGAGAAGGTCTTGTCTACGCTTCAAAGTTGGAGCTCTCAGATAGGACCATGGGTGATAATCTTAGTAAGTGGGCAGATTTGAAACAAAGAAAAAACACTGTGTATCTTATTTCACTTCTAACAACCTAGACCAGCCATACAACATTTTTAAAATGGTAAAAATTGTGTCTATGCTAAATGTGTGTTTCTTCACTAGTACACTATTACAAGTGTGTGTGTACGTCTACCAGCCTTGACAACCAACTGAATAAATTATTGTCAATGTGTTTAGTTTTGCACCTCATTGTCAGTGATACCCAGTGCATGGCACATTCAAGGTGTGTAGGAAAACATCTTAAACAAGCAGATTTTGTCTGGTCTACCTCACTCTCACTCTCATTCAAATGCTTTATACAGCCTTGCAAATAACATAAAAGTTATCAGGCCATAAATGTTTACTCACACACTTGCAGTACCTCAGTTACTTGTGGCATATCAACACAGCCAGTGGGAGAACAGCAACTCTCTTCTAGTTTCCAGTCTGTCTTCCTAGCTGTAACTATTGCAAGTACGGTAACTATTAATAAGTCTGTATTTGTAGTTACAGAATGCTCTTGGTTATAAAGCAGATTCCACACAGTATGAGAATTTTTGTGGCTTGAGTTAACACTCAACATTCTTCCATGTCAGTTTAGCCTATATACATAAGTCCCCATTTATTAATTATTTGGGTTTTTGGAAGTGGCTTGAGATAAAGTATGTGATATTCAACAAAAACCAGGTATGTCTCCCACGGTATTGAAACTTAGATGGTAAGCCTTTCGGGGCAGACAATTTTTTGTTTTTTTTACTTGTTTATCACTGCCCATGAAACATCCCAAAGCAGTTAGCAATTAAAAATAGATATATAACAACTTAAATTTGTTTTTACTACAGTCTACTTTGCAAAGGGGTCATATGCACTGGTAGTGCTATGTTAATATTGGCAATAAAGATGTTACAAACATGGGCTTCCTTGAGTAGCATATAAAGAACTAAAGTACATAGTGGCTGTGATTCTGATCAATGAAGTTTTGGAGCCTTTTTGTTGTTGAAATCCTTTCTCCTGTATTAGTGTTTCCCAGATGCCAGTGACGGAGGGGAAGAGTGTCCAGCAAACAGTTGAAATTTTAACAAGAAAGCTTGAGCTGCTTGGAGCAGAGAAACAGGGGACCTTTTGTGTAGACTGCGAAACGTACCACACTGCACCCTCCACAATGGGCAATCAAGGTACGCATTTAATTTTCTACAATTTAAATCTACAGCAGGTCAAGCCGCTACTGTTCATTCTTTTTATTTACCAAAAAAGGATTTGAGCCCTTAACACGGGTGTACCCATTTTAGTGTTTATGCAAGTAGCAACAACCCATCCTCAAGAATCTCCCTATTTCCCCCCCAAGGATGGAAAAGCTTAATTAATTCTCCTCTCACAAACCATGTTGCCGGTACAGTGGCCTTAACTGCATTTCCCTAAATAAATACATAAATCTAACACATTCAGAGGCTCGCCAACAGTTCTGGACTACACTGCAGGGGTGTCATGCATTACTCTCCCCCCCCACCCACCACCCCGCAAAAAGAAAAAAAAGTACGGCAGCACTGGAGTACTTTGCAGGGCTGTAACTCGTGCTTTCTCAAACACAGTATCTAGCCCCTGTAACATCGATATACTAATGATTGATTTTATTTGTATTTGTATTAGCAGGGTATATATATATATATATATATATGCTTTCGTAGATTTTCACGGGTACAGGAATGCAGGTTTTGGTGTCTTCGGGTGTCTTCCCGTGTAAGAGTCGGGGTGTCTGTGCGACGTTTCGACGAGGTCTGATGACGAGTGAGACCTCGTCGAAACGTCGCACAGACACCCCGACTCTTACACGGGAAGACACCCGAAGACACCAAAACCTGCATATATATATATATATATATATATATATATATATATACACACACACACACACACACACACACACATACTCAGAAAAATATCAGTTTTGGCATTAAATTGAACCTGAGTCAGAAAGAACATGAAGTCCTGTCTTTGCCGCTAACTTTTGGAACCATCAGTTCTCTACTAAGGAATATGAGACATCACTTCCATATGAACCACTCTCATCTCCATTGTAGGAATTTAGAGAGAAAAATTTAAAGTGGCCAAGGAAGTCTCTGGACAATGAAGGAAGGACTTCCTGGGTAATTTTGAAATCGTTTGGGGGTCTTCTCTTCCAGTTGTATGAATCTAAATTTCTCTCTAGCACTCAGCGATCAGAGTGGGTTCATATCTCACAAAGCAATGGTTTTGAATGGCACCTGTACATTTTGCTTCATAATCTTTGTTCTAAAAGGGACTGAGACTTACTTAAAAAATCTAAAATCTCAGAGTATACCCACCCTCCACTGGCTTTGGGCTGGTATAGATGTACCACTTTGCGCACACACACCCTTTTCAGCATCCTTGCTTGTTCCATTGACTGCAGCGGAAACAAAGTTCAGTGGACCTTTGTATCATTAGTCAGGATCCAACCCACTAGCATCAAGCACTTTTAGCATCATCAGATAAACCCTGCAAGTAAGTCTTTGAAAGAAACTTTTACACAAAAACTTGTTGACAAATGAACATTTCAACAATCTTTGTGTCTTCCAAATGACATTTGATTGATTCAAGGTTCCATTCATCTAAGCAAAACATATTTTACAAGCTATGTGATGCTTGTTAGACCTGAATTAAATTCATCTGGAAGATAATTAGCAGAGCTGAGGTTTTACAGAGCCAGATTTCCTGAAGGAACTTGGAAACGTTCAGTGTATTCCTCATCACCGTGGAATATGGCTCAGAGAGTTTGCCGTTCTGGATTGCCAGCAAATGTTCTTTGCCACTTTTCTCATAAGTTAATTATTTTTCCCTCTAGATGTCAGCAGTGTGCTTGGGCACCCATCCTTTTGCCTCAGGTTCATAAACATGGCTGGATCTATGATTGCTAGCATGGAGATACATATATTTCTGCAGTTCCTCAGTAGGGCTTGAATCAATGCCCTACTCCTGGCTTTCACTAAGCACATTAAAACTGTGGAGGAAAAACAGCAAAACACCACTAGAGCTGTACTGTAAGCATATCTGGGAGTAAGCCCTATTAAACCCAGTGACAGTGAGCATCTGAATTAAAAATAGATCGGATTAGGCTGCCTGTATTACTACTAGTTTAATCTGGAGAGAAACCCTGCAGTGATTTTTTAAAGAGGTATTTCTAAAGCCTCATTTAGATTAGTTATAAAGATGCAT
Organism: Podarcis vaucheri; assembly: GCF_965113315.1. Taxonomy (NCBI): domain Eukaryota; kingdom Metazoa; phylum Chordata; class Lepidosauria; order Squamata; family Lacertidae; genus Podarcis; species Podarcis vaucheri. Next base: position 63,400,284 of record NC_138764.1, on the reverse strand, counting down.
CTTATTTGGAATCCTAAAAGAGTTGCAGCACAGGGGACAGTTACATCAGTTGCTAACATCCCAGACCAACTTACATTACAGACATTAAAATCAGGTATAAAAACAGAAGTCTAAAATCACATCCATTCCAAACATATATAAAAGACAGGTCTATTACAACCCACACCACTCAAAACTGGAAAGAAATAGGCCACAAATATACCCCAAATCCTGCAAATTGTGGACCAAAAGCATCGTTTTTGCCTGGTACAATTCCCACTGGTACAGTAGGACCAACGTTTGCTATTACCAAATTGATCCATTGATCAGATCAGCTTAATCCCTTCATTTTAAGGGGGATTGGCAAACTTTCTCTGGAGCGTAACAGAGATGCAGATCTTAGTGCTAATGTCTACTTGGGCATGGCTACAATGCAGGGCTGGCTAGCCTGCAGACTGGATTCAGCCCAGCAAGCCACAGGAAGTAGCTTCCCAGCCCCTACAACTTGGTCTTTGTCTCCCGATCTCAGCGCTGAGTTGGGGAGACAAAACATTCTATGTGCTCCTTAGAGGTGACGCTGAGGGCAGCATTTCCCCCACCCCTCCCACTCCAGTGGAAGGGGAAGGATTGGAAGCACTGTACGTATTTTGTTCCTTACCGAAGTACCTCTGAGTTCTAAAAGGCAGCATTTTCCCCTGCTGTCCCTGACCTACCAGAGGTGGACATGGAAGAGTGAGCTCTCCTGGTGCAGGACTTCTTCCTGTCCTCCTGCCCTAGGCCTAGGGCTGCCATACGTCCGGATCTTCCCTGGGTTTGTCCAAAAAAAGTTCAACAACTTTTGGGGTGTCCTGGTTTTTACTTTTTGAAATGTGGCAACCCTATCCTGTCCCCAACCCTCTGGCGCTGACTTTGAAGGTGCATGAGGAGCCAGAGATCATGGAGGAGGAGACCAGAGAGGGAGAGGAAGCTCTGTTGTGTGTGCAGAAGTCCATTGTGCCAATAGAGCTGCAACACTGGATACAATCCCATGTCTTGTGTTCATTGTGCTCTGTGTAGTACTGTGCCACAATAGATTAATTAGGCTTCTGAAGATTTTTGCAGTGACTGTTGTAGTTCAAATTATAGTCGAACCCCTTTTCTCTCCATTTTGCCAAAGAATGTTGTTGAGTGTACTTTTGTAAGGAGGTTAAGCGGATGTGTATCTGAAGTATATACTCTAGAAAGAACAAATGCTCATTTATCTCAAGATCGTGGTTCTTTAAGTAAAATAACATTGATTGTGTTTTGCTAGCCTGGAAAAGCCATTCAGCGACCCGCGCGGCATAGAGATTCTGTAACAGCCCCAGTGGTTGTCAAGCAGCAAAGAGACAAAGGAAAATGTAACAGATGTTTCATTTTAAAGCATCTTAAGAGGGAAGGAATAACAACCTTGAAGTGAAAGTAATGCTGCTCTTGTTTCAGGGCAGGCTGCCAAGCTGATGTATGTGATGCACAATTCCGAATATCCCCTCAGCTGCTTCGCTCTCTTTGAAAATGGTCCTTGCCTCATAGCGGATGCCAACTTTGACGTGCTTATGGTGAAGCTGAAAGGCTTCTTTCAGAATGCCAAAGGGAACAAGATAGAGAGCCGGGGAACCCGGTACCAATACTGCGATTTCTTGGTGAAGATTGGCACTGTTACCATGGGGCCCAGCGCCCGTGGTATATCAGTGGAGGTAAGGATGCTCCTTAAGCAGGGGGGAAGTCAGCATATGAAGTAATATACCGTATTTTTCGCTCTATAGGACGCACTTTCCCCCTCCAAAAATGAAGGGGAAATGTGTGTGCATCCTATGGAGCGAATGCAGGCTTTCGCTGAAGCCTGGAGAGCAAGAGGGGTTGGTGTGCACCGACCCCTCTCGCTCTCCAGGCTTCAGGAAGCTATCCGCAAGCCTTGGGAGCTCGGTGGGAGTGCTGCTTTCCTCACTGCCAGCCCCACAAGCTGGGGGGACAGCGGGAAGGTGGCGCTCCTCCTCCGCTGTTCCCCGACCTGGTCTTTGGGGCTGGCAGTGGGGGGAAGCAGCACTCCCCCTCCCCGCCAGCCCCAAAGAGCAGGTCGAAAGGAACCCAAAGCCTCCAGAGCCCAGTGGGAACTCCCGCTGGGCTCCGAAGGCTTCGGGTGAATGCACCTTGAACGCACAGAACGCACCTTGGCTTAGAGGATCCGGTGCATCCTATGGTCCGGTGCGTCCAATAGAGTGAAAAATACGTTATTGCACGGCTCCAGCTCAGTACAGGTATAGCTAACAGTTTACTGAATCAGGAAACATATCTAATAAGTATCTAGGAGGTGAGACGGTCTTTGTGGGCCTTTGGTGGTGTGGACTGCATGCTAACTGGGGCTCTTGGAAGCTGGAGTCAAACAACATCTGGTGTGCCACAGGTTCCCCAGGCCTTCCATAGGACATAACAGTACCTGGCTTCTCCCCTCAGAGCATGCAGCTGGGTGTGCACACAGGCAGGGCACCAGGGTGGTCCAGGGTTAATGATACCTACACAGACCCTTCCCATATTGCCCTGTCCAGACCCCCACCCCACCCCACTTTGGTTAAGTGGTTGTATCTCAAAAAGGGAATTGCTATGTTGTGCTCATTTTTTTCTCCACACATGCTGAGAAGCCTGTCTTTCCCTTCATGATCTTTTATCTCTATGCAAAGCCGTGACTATTTCAACCTGAGGGTTCACATGATGGTTGATTTGCTTGGCACACAGGCTTTAAAAGAAGTGATCCCGTTACAGTGAGCTTACTAAGCACCATTTGTAGCACATTACCTGTGTAACTGTTCTCCATAGAGTGCTTTGTAGGCTTTGTATAACATGAGCTTTTTAGGGGGCGAATATATGCCTAGTTCATGAAAAATGAATGGATGGATGGGCAATTCTTAGCGGAGCAGATTCAGACAGCTGACAGCTCAAGGTCACTGAGCTGTTTCAGTTGAGGGAAAGCCTAGTGTCAGTGGGGTGACATCCTTGGGCAGTTGTCAGTGCCCGAGCAGAGTCCGCTGCTGCTTTTCCTCAAGACGTTTTAAAAAGCTAATGCATACCAGTGCTATCTTGGAGTTTATGGCAGTGCCCCAGAAGTTGAGTGGTCTTGGAGCAGTGTAATGGGGTGTGTGTGTGTGTGTGTGTGTGTGTGTGTGTGTTGGTGGCTGTTTTTACACTGCTAGATTCAGACATTGCCATTTCTATCTCTGATGCCATTAGGGGCTATCACTGGGGCAAATGGAGCAAGGTGCCATCAATATGCTGGTGACGCTCAGCTCTCGTTGTCCATAGCATTAAAAGCAAGAGGCAGTGAAGATCCTGGGCCAGTGTCTGGATGCAATGGTGGGCTGAATGAGAGGGCATAAGATGAGCCTGAATCCTGGCAAGAAAGAGGCTCTGTGGGCGAGTGGTTTTTGTGTCTGAGAAGCTGGTCCATTGCCTGCTACAGATGGGGTTGCGCTCCCTCTGAAGGAAAAAAGCAATCCTGCACTGGGTCACCTTGGTAACTTCAAGGCTGCCCTACTTGAATATACTCTACATGGAGTCTCCCTTGTGCTTGGTCCAGAAACTGCCATTAACGCAGAATGCTACAACAGAATTGTTGACAGGAGAGTCTCTTGGCATATTACACCTGTGCTCAAAGTGTAATCCATTTGTTAGAATGGAGGTTGTGTTACTAATTGAACTTTGGCTCGGCAATCCAGACAGTTAGGTCTTTTAATTTCAACAATTTTTTAAAAGTATTTTCAAAGACCTAATGTTTACAGATGAAACCTTTTCCTGTGAACAGGATGTGCTGTCTTTGGTTCTGAACTAATCAAAATGCATTTGAGAGGGTGTGATTCACAAATTAAATTTGAGTTGTTTATGCCGATTTATGGGCATGGTTTTGATTTTTAAACAAGGCTAGTCCAATGCCTATGGAGAACTGAATGGGTAGTGGGTAGCAAGCTCTGAACATAGACAAACCTACACAAAGCTTTTCTTTTGGATTTGTAGCGTTAAACCTTTGTTGTGCAATGAATGCCAATTAAAACAAATGACAAGGTGGCCTTGATGATCTCAGCCAAAGGCATGATCCAGTGATCAGAACCAAAGGCATATGCTGGAAAAGCTGAGACTTTCATTTTGCTACCTAGTACTTATTTGCTGTGTCACTTTGTCAATTACCTAGGAATTGTAGCTATACTGTATAAATATTACTTCCACCTCTGGGTTCAGTAATGATCTCTAATCAGCTGAGAGCTGTGTCTCCATCTGCTGAGGATGAACAGTAAAATCCTAGAGGGAGGTAACTTGACTGGCAATTCCTCCACTTTGGAACCGTTTCTCCCCACCCCCGAGAGGTTTGCCAAAGCCTGGATTTGATCAGAATCCAGAATTAATACAACATTTGTGACATGAGCAAACGTTTTGTGACTTTGGCTAATTTTAGTCTTACGCTTATTTATAATAAAAAAAAATTGCTATGAGTCAGAAAGAAGGGGGTTGCTTTATAATATTCACACTTCCAGTATTCTGGACTCCACCCCAAAAAGGCACTGAATTTGCCCTTGCTTTTGGCATTTATTCTAATCTTGCAGTGATAAGCCCATGCAAGCTTAAGGGTTGTTGTAGCCACTGCTGCATGACCAGAGTTCTGTTTGCACAGTGGGAGTTCCCTTTCCTCACACTATGTGATTCCAAAATCTATTCTGGAGCGCCCCGCAACTATATGGAGCAGATTTTGAGGGTACATGGGGGTGGGGGCTGCAACGGAGAGGACATTTCCATAGTACAAATGAAAATCTGCTGCTTGAACGAAACAGCAATGTTTGATACAACCCTAAATAGAGCTCGAGCTCGAGAGTGTCTACTTGAAAGTTTTCAAGTGCCTCAGGATTTTCACGATCTCCTTTAACCCCCAGCAATCTTTCTTGCAAAGAACGGGTGAGCCTCTCCACTGCTACTAAACATTATGCTTTTTGAGAGGTTGGGATGGAATCGTAACTGCCCGCTGGAGAGTTCTTGTTGGCTGCTGGCTGCTTCAGAGCTTTTGTTTCTGTTGCCAGGTGGAATACTGTCCGTGTGTGGTAGCCAACGACTGCTGGAGCCTGTTAATGGAGTTCATGCAAAGCTTCATGGGAAGCCACGCTCCCGGAATCCCTTCTGTGTTTGGCAATAAGCACGACGGTATCTACAGCTCGGCCGACACAATGGTCCAGTACATGGAACTCTTCAACAAGATTCGCAAGCAGCAGCAGGTGCCTGTCGCAGGAATCAGATGAGGAAAGCTTCGTAAGGCCTTCTTTCACGGGAGCAATCAGTTTGCTGAATAGTCGGTTGAAATTGCAGTTCCATCCCAGTAGTCCAGATCGCAATTGTTTCCCATTAAATCAATGCAGTCTGTCTCCCTAAGAGAGGTAGAATTAATTCTGTCTCATCTCAAACCTCCAGGGGTATGCCTCTCTTATAATAATGGCATACTTTGCCTTAGACTGCTATCTCAGAGATCTGCCTCCCGCTCTTGAAGCAAGATTCCTGCCCCTGAGTGGAAACTAGAGGAAAACAATCATCTTGAAGGAGCACAGGTTGAAATTGCATATAAACAGGAGAATGGGCTTTGGGGGTCCTTGATTTCCTTGACTGGCTACGAGTGAACATGAAATTTCTATGAGAGTGAAAATATGTTAATATGGCTTTTATTAAAGGAACTTTAATTTTGCATATTAATGTTGTAGATTTTATCCTATAATTTGTGGGAGATTTATATTTTGGGTTGAAATGTAATATCTCATTGAAGCAAGCAAGATAAATTATCTGTTGGCCTATCTGTGTTTAAGTTATTGACATCTCACTGTCTTCAAAAAGCATTTGAGAGGAATAAAATGTTTGGGCTTTAGGTTCATTTCACTGAAGTCTTAGGGCTTAATTTCTCTGCCTTCCTGACTAATGTTTTCTGCTGGAACAGATAAAAGCCCTGACAGTGCAAAACTTGTACAGAGCAAAATCAGTCAAAATCACTAAGGCATCATTATCTTTTGAAGATGATATTAAAAAATGCATAACCTTTTCACCTTATTGTATTTGTTTGTGTTTTAAAACTTGTTATGTTTTGTTACTTCTACAGTTTGTTGTGTTTACTGCATTTAAAGCTTCCCAAATTAAAAAAAAACAAACACAAAACTAATCTAGGACCCTCTCTTCTTTATTAACGGAGTCCAAATCTTGATAAAGAATTTGGACTGGCTGTGTAAACCTCCCCGCCCCCCCCCCCAGCCTTACAATTGCCTCCCCCTTCACCCTGACCTATTTGTGTATGAGCCTGGTATTGTGCTATTCTGTGTAGTAGCAACAGGCTGTAGGCTTCAGCCCCAGGATCCTTGTAATAGTGTGCAGGTAAGGAAACTCTGTACCTGTGCTCCAGTAATGGAAATTTGTGCCACCATTGTGCTGAGATAGCAATACATTTGGTACTGTTGAAACTGTTGAAACTACACAGCGTATAACTATTGTGCATGGCAGTTGAGGAGGGAGCAGAAGGCAGAGGTAGGAGTTATTTGTGGCAAATAAGTGGTTATCATAAGGACTATGGGAGCATTTCTGCCCATTAACATTGACATGCTTGCCCTGAAATGTATTGAAGGGGAAGCGGAGTATTTGGGGGGGGGGAAGGATATTTTGCTTTAATTTTTGTAGGGTACATAGCGCCAGTCAGAGTACCAACCACTCTTGGTGATCCAAAACACATTTTGATGAAAAAGGGATGTGCCTTGTGTGAGTTTTGGTTCACAGATCACACTAAGCCAAACATGGCTTAGTGCAAATATGTAGGCTCCCAGAGAGGAGGCGACAGCCACTTTGCCTTAGCTTAGTGTGGCATGGAAGTAAAAAAGACCTGAGGAGGAGCCCAGTCTGTTTTCTGTACCTGGGGTCATGGTTTAGCTCTCTGCCCAACTAGCTACAATCTGTAAACCTAGAACAAACCTTGGATAATTAGTGAGGAGAACGCTTTACTACAAACTTGAGTTCAGATGATGCAGTAAGTCAAACCTTGGTCTAACTCGGTGCAGCTTGAGATTAAAAGAGACTGGGGAGGAGAAAAGCAGCTGTGAGGTCCGAAGAAGAAGAAGAAGAAGAATTTATTATTTATACCCCTCCCATCTGGCTGGGTTTCCCCAGCCACTCTGGGAGGCTCCCAACAGAATATTAAAAACACGATAAAGCATCAAACATTAAAAACTTCCCTAAATAAGCCATACATTCCCTGATAAGCCATATTTTGGCTTACTATGACATGCAAATCAGGCTGCTGTGTGCATAATGTGGCATATGGCACAGTGGGGGGCGGGGGGGGGGGGAGAGAGAGATAAAGAAGTCCAGAATGTGGTTTGCCACAGTGATTCCTTGTTTTTCAATACAGCACTGGAAAAATCAAACACTTCTCTTTCCTTCGCCCCAACTTAACTGAGTGAAGAGTGCATGGTAGCAACTGCTTTTCATTTCTGCCCATATATGGATTCTGCTGCAAGTTCAAAATGTAAACTCTGAAAATGTAGTGCCTTTACTGCATGTGAGGCAGAATGTTTAATTTACAGGATTGGAAGGGGACTTTTTTGGAGAGTCAGAGGGGGAAATTCTGTATTCCTGCTCTGAACAAAATGCAAATAGTACTTTTTGGATCCAGGTCCATTGAATTGTATGTTAAACTTTCTCCCAACTTACGTGCAGATTGATCATTTAAAAGAAAGCTATTGGTAATCAGAATTTGCATTTGGGCAAAGTTGTAAAAACTATATAACACATCTACTGCATTCTGCAAAAAGCAAGTTATAAGTTTGACTGGAGAATATTTACTTTGACTTGCAGCACTAATTATATTTGATCCATTGACCTCCAGCTGCTAGAAAACATTAGAACTATACAAATAATAAGGAAATACAATGATCACTGTTATTCACTGCCTACAAAGAAATTCTGCCAAAGCTATTAATTACATATGATTTTTATTGGTAGGCAATCATTTCTTAAGCCTGCATATCTAAACATTAAGGCACTTAGAAAAGCTTCTTGGTATTTTCAATCCAATCCATTGGCTATGAGCCCAGAAAGATCTGACAAGTTGATTCATAACATGTGCGGAAAATGGTTTGTACTGCAAGTAAATTTAACATATTAATAACCAAATTGAACCTGATCTATGAACTATACTTCATTTGACTTTAATAAGTTTTGATTCCCGTGCTTACTGATTAACTACAATGGGTAAGTGTTCAAGGCTCAGACCTTTGGCTTGTTGATGTTGTGCCTTTTAAAGGAGTTAACATAAGCCTCTGTTCTAAAATGTGTTTGCGTGGTGAGGTGGGGGGGGGGGAGGAGAAACATTAGCTTCTGTGAGATGGGCCTGGGCGATATATCGATATATCGCCCAGGACCAGTATGAGGAGCAGATGTTGGTTTCACTCAGTGGTATATCACCGCTTGTGAGTTTCTCTGCTAGCAGCGCAACTTCATCCAGGGGGTGCTGCTAGCAGAGGGACTCAGAAGAGCGGTGGTTTCACCAGCAATATACCGCTGAGTGAAAAAGACATCGCAGTCTGCCCTCATACGGGGCAGAGGGAGAGACAAGCTGCATTTAACGGAGCCCCCAGTCCGGCGCTGGCTTGCCAAAGCCAGCAGTGGGGTGGGGGCTCTGTGAAACTGTCCCCCCATCAGAGCAACCACAACGCCTCAACAGCATCGTATTGCTCAGTTGGGGGGGGCGCTTTTTCTACACAACAGCTGTGCGAAGCCCGATGCTGCTGTGGCGTTGCATCGCTCAGATGAGGGGTGGAAGAAGCCTCCCCCCACCCCATCTGAGCAATCTGAGGGGAGTGGGGAGCCCCCCCCCCAGCTGAGTAGTGGCCTGGGCCAGCTGCATTGGCCCTAGCCTGCAAGGCACTGGGGTGAAAGGGCCCCAGCTCCGGTGGCGAAAGCTGCGGCACTTTCACCCTGCATCTAGCTGGCTGGGGCCAACGCAGCTTGTTTCAACATTGCACTTCATCGCCAAACCGCAATGTCTGGCTGGTGATACATCACAATGTGCAACATCTAACATCGCCCAGCAGTACTGTAACAGTCATGAATAAGCCGGAATGTGCAGGATTGGGGCCTTACTTGGCAAAAATCAAGCTTTCTCACCGAGCTGGTTTTTGTAAATAAACACCAAAGTATGCATTCAACTACATCAGAGTTTGGAAGTTTCTGAATAAATAATAATAATAAATAATAATAATTTATTTGTACCCCACCCTCCCCGGCCGGAGCCAGGCTCAGGGCAGCTAACATGAAATTAAGACAGTATACAAAAAACATAAAAACAGGCAATCAATTAGTTAAAATGCATATTAAAATAGTTCAGAGCAAATTAAAATCTGGGCAGTCCACAGGTAAAATTGAGAGTGGTTAATATTCTCCATTGCCAACTGTTACCACTGGTCTTATAAAGGACCTGTGAGCGGGCCAGGAGGCCTCTTTAATGCTTGTTAATATACCCACATATATTTATTTAAAAGCATTTCTAAATCACTTCATGTTTTTAAAATCTCGTTAAGTATACACTATGAGGGGACACGATAGCAAATCTTCAAAGACCTGCAGGGCTGTCACACAGGAAAGGGTCAAGGTGTGGTCTCTGCTATGCTAGAACACAGCACAATATCTAATGGGACTTCAGCTAGAGGAGGATGGCTTACCTAAGTGCTTTTCTACTCTTAAGATTCTGCTTGTACCTGGACTTCCAGCCATATTTAAATGAATATTCAAATAAATAAATAAGCAGGCAGGCAAGCTTTTTGTAAGAAATATAACAAAGTTGCAGACCATCCAGGTGTCCCTATCATCCAGGCACAGTCCTGGATTTGATCCCAGAATGTCCTGCTTTTCCTTAGGACATCTCTATTCTGAGAAATGTTGGAAAGTATGGTAGGAGGTCCTTATTTTCACTGGAGAAACGTTGGAGGATATGGAGTTATCTGACACCTGAGCCATCTGAAGGCAGTCCTGCATAGAGGGTTTTATTATGTTTTATGTTTTATTATGTTTTTATATATATTGGAAGCCACCCAGAGTGGCAGGGTATAAATAAAATGATGATGATGATGATGGAATGGGCTGTTGCTATTTACATTGGGGAAACATTGGAGGGTATGAAATTGCCAGATGAGCTTTGTGAGGCTATATAATCAACACAGGAAAAGAGAAACTGTATTTTATTCAAGGCCTTGACCCGAGTTGGTAACCAAGTTTACAGCTAGCATTATTTTGATAGATTTCAGGCAAGGGTTACTAATTAATGTTCATATCCAAGCAACTAATGTCCCAATACTTTCCCCTTGAGAAGTATAATGAGATGTGTGGAACTGGCCTCCATTTTTCAGATATAGCACCAACTATCCTTGCTCAGTTGAAAAATCTGTTACTGTCAGGTACACTGAAGGAAGCCCTCAGTGTAGAGATATTCTGGTAAAACTTCTCACGTACTTCAAGACCCTAGGAAAAGCCATTTAACTGCCACTAAAACTGTCACAACTCATAAATTACACCCTCTCAGCCCTTCCCCTTGGATAAAACATTATGCAAATAAGTCTGGGGGTTTCTTAAGTTTGTTTGTTTTGCCTGTGACCACATACAGTAGTAAAATTTGCTTTATTTAAATTATTGATAACATTCTCCCAAATGGTATAAATGCAAAATTATGTCACTGAATTGTATTTTAAAAATACAAAAGTAAGCAGCATTACTTTAAAATCAGCCGTTACAGTTTTTCAGCAGCATGTCTAATGAAAACACACAAATAAAAAGACACTTGAGAGGTTTTTTAAAGCCTTTTTGAATGTTCTGCATATAACTGGATTTTCTTGCCTTCATCCTTCGATGGCACTGCATCAAACTAAGCGCTGGTGGGTTCTGCAAGCATTCCTTCACCACAAGGAAAGATGCTACTATTGAATAAGTCTAACGTCCAAGGCACATATAGCATTCTAGAAATGGAAGAAAACATGGGACAGCTACTCTCAACTGTTCACTGCAAAAGCAGGCTGCAGGTCTCTCCCCCCCCCCCTTCAGTCCTCAGTTGGGGGGGTTCTAATTTAGAGATCTACACTTAGTCTTGCCACGTTTTTATTTCAAAAATACCAGACCCTGGGTTAGAACTTTGATATAGGGGAGGAAGAGAGCTGGACTGTTCCCAAAGTGGAGCTACCACAAAGCATGCCATGGCATGATGGAAGCTGGCAGGTCAGCGGTAGAAACTGACCAATTGTGGATAAAGCTTAGTGGAATGTAAGCAGGAGTCTGGCGAGGGTCTAAATCAATACCCTTTGTTGGGCCAGAACAGCAAAGCAATGGTGTTTGTGTATGTATGAGAGAGTGTTTAATGTAACAAGTGAAATAGCCTACTGCAGGCAACTATAATTAGCCAGATCATAGTAGGGGAAAACTACCCCAGATGAGATCACTTCTGTGCATCCTTTTGCATATTGTGTATTGCACACTATAGTATATGAATCTTTGTGTGAACAAACACTTAGATGAGCTATCGGCTTTGGGTGCCAGGAGAGAGTTCGGCTGCCTTACATAAATAGAGGCAGATGCTAGAATCAGCTTTTGTAATGTAATTAAAATTAACACCCCCCCCCCAAAAAAAAACCCTTCCCCGATGCTTTTTAAAAAATGAACGGGCTAGAAAGGCTGCCTGCTCTTCATCTCCTGTTATAGAAACAGAAACTAAATCATGCCGCCTCGTGTACAATGGTGACTGAATAAAATAAAAAAAGCCCTTAAATTTCCACAAAGGACTTGCGCTTCCCTGAAATCTCCGGCAGTCGGTTCTCTCCCCCCCCCGCCGCCTTCCTGTCCATAATTTTGGTCGTTGCTGTGGCAGCCGAGAATAAGGGGCGGGGCCAGGCCTGAAGAAGGCGACGAAACTCCGCCCTTCGCCTCCAGTCTACAAGTACCCATTGAGAAGGGGGACGAGGCCCCAGGAATGCGTCCACCTTGTCGGGCCAGTCATTCTTAGGTTTTTGGGAGTGAGGGCGGAATTCCCCGCCCCTAGAAATGTTAGAGTCGCAGATGATCGCCGTCCTTCTTGCCATTGCTGATCAAGGATTGAACTGGCTTTCCCACTCTTAACTGCCAATACAAATCGTTAGGTTTTTCACAAAGACCGCAGAGGTTCTTCTTCCACCTCCTTTCGCTCCGTCGTCCCTTTTAGAACCAGGCGACTTCTTTGCTCTCTCTCAGCCTTTGGAGTTTAGTCAGAGTGACAAGAGAGGCTGGGCTGGCATACTTTCTTCCCTCAAGTGTTTTTTTTTTTGGGGGGGGACCAGCTTATTCGCTTGTTGTTATGCTACATTAAACATTTCCACTACTGCTCCAGAGCTCAGAAGGTTTGTATCCGGCATTTAAAAAAAAAGTTTTAAAAATGCATAGTGTGTTTAAAAAACAAAACATGTAAACAGCAGGCCCAGTAAACACAAGTCAGAAAGTGCACCCTAAAACTTTGCAGGTTACAGGGTACATTTCTTGTTGGGCAACTTGAAAACAACAGTAACTGCCTGGGAGTTGGAATATGCAAACACACACACGCACACACACACCCCTTTGGAGCAGGGGCAGGCCTTTAAAAGTTAGGCTTCTTATGGCTCCTAATAAACTGCTACCAAGGATCTGAAAAATGCTCAGTAAAATCCACAGTGCACTTACAAACATGCTCAAAATCAAAGAGGTACTTACCAATCCTATCATTCCTGGTTATGGAACATTTATCTGATTCTTAATAGTTTGTGATTCCATGCACATATTATATGTCTTCTGTTAAAGAATTTTGATATAGTACAGTATAGTGTTATAAAAATATTGTCAGTATATTATTAGCCGATGTGTAGCTCGTCCTTCAAAATCAAAGAGGTGACTGACAATGCCCTGACTTGGTTAGCCTAAAGGAGCTTATCTTCATGGATGGCCACCTCACATCTTTTGGCACCTCTGAAGTGGCATTGTTAGGGAATGGCCAATGAAGGTCATGCTGAAGTCTTTTGCTGCAGGCCCTGTCTGAAAACAAGCTTGCATCCAATGTAGCGCTAAGTAACTGTCCTGCCTGGAAAAGAATTTATGCTTGTGTGATAAGACTTCTCCTCACTTGAGTACTCTGCATGCTCCCCAGATCTGCTCCAAAGAACCTAAAGAACCACCAGAGCTGTTTTAGGGGGACCAGTCAGGGTAGGGGAGAAAGTCCTGTTGCACAACTGTAGGTCCTTGCACTGACATAAGAGTTGTTTAGCGCTGCACTGGATACATTACATTTTAATACTCTGCTAATATGGCAGAAGAATGTCATGTGGGTGGAATTCCAACCACCTGTTACCTTAATTTTCCAGAGGCACCAATGCATCTGCAAAATGTACACCATTTTGGGTCATGAATCTGTGAGTGGAGTCCCTGCATCCTTGTTACCTCACATGGTTCTTGTGAGTTTTGGATTCACTGGAGCTACCACCACTTTATCTAGTCTGTATCATGAGGGACTTTTGCCCTGTGCGTGCAAAGAGTAAAGTTTATCCATTTGATGACTGGCAATCGTGACCTATCTTTTCTTGCTTTGAGGCCTCAGACAATGTAGGGCATATTGACACATCCCATGGGTCATATCTCGATCCTGAGCCGCTTGTTTTAAACAGCAGAATAATGCTTTAGTGTTATGAAGTGTCTCCTCCAAATAAAAATCAGTTTCTTTAATTTCTGATCTATTCTGTCAAATTATTCACCTCTGTGTAAAACTGTGGCACTTTGATAGCATGAGAAGAGGTTGTGTTCCCCAGCTGTATCACCTCACTCTGAGTTTTCTGCTTAAGGTGACCCCCCCCCCATCTTTTGTCTTTTGTATCTGCTGAGGCAATTCATGCCGCACACGCGTGCGCACACACACACACACACACACACACAAGTTTATGTAAAACAGCTGCTTTCTGCTGTTTCCTGGTTAGCTTATTTTTAGAAACCAGCATTCTTAAGACTAAATAAATATGCTGTTTGATGAAAAAGCAATCCCCGGGGGCTGATCCTGAATATGCCCATAATTTGCGGTGGGGTGGATTTGATCCCTGTTTCCTGTTGACACCCCTCTCCCACTTTGCCAGCAAAGGTTCAGTTTACTGCCAGTGTTTGCCATTGAAGTGCTTTATTAAACTAATCACTTTTTAACAAATCTTCCATTCCTACTTCACTACTTCTCCAAGAGGATTTTCTCGGCCTCCTGGGAGCAGGATCACAGATTTTATCACTACCTGCCATTGTGTTAAAAAGTTGAAACTGCTCTAAAACTGTGATATTTTAAAAATGTTCTCTGCATATCTGAGAAAACATTTTTAAAGAAGAACAAAGACTTAAATGGGACACAGGTGGTGCTGTGGTCTAAACCACAGAGCCTACAGCTTGCCGATCAGAAGGTCGGCAGTTCGAATCCCCGCAACAGGGTGAGCTCCCATTGCTCGGTCCCAGCTCCTGACCACCTAGCAGTTCGAAAGCACATCAAAGTGCAAGTAGATAGGTATCGCGCTGGTGGGAAGGTAAATGGCGTTTCTGTGCAGTGCTCTGGTTTGCCAGAAGCGGCTTAGTCATGCTGGCCACATGACCCGGAAGCTGTCTGCGGACATACACCTGCTCCCTCAGCCTATAGAGCGAGATGAGCGCCGCAACCCCAGAGTCATCTGCGACTGGACCTAACGGTCAGGGGTCCCTTTACCTTTACCCTTTAAAGACTGAAATAACAGATTTGAAACTGCCCTCTGGCTAATACAGTTTTTTTTTTTTATTGAACACAACTAGGAATTCAGATTTTTTACTCCGTGCCCTTGGATTTATTTTATCAGCCAACTGAAAGGACCAGAGTGAGTAGAAAGTTTATGATTTTTATTCAGGGTGATCTGTGCCCTGAACACCTCACTTCATTAGCCTGTCAATAGTCCTTTTTTTGGCAATCGATCCACAAGTGGGTGTGCAAACCCTCCTTGCATGAATTTCAGCCAAAAAGGAATGCACAGCTAGATGCTTTCAAACACTGGCAAGATTTATTTTGGGGTCAAGAAAAGCCCCAAGGAATTTAGACAAGCAAAGCAATAGTATGGTAACTCAGATGTTACAGAACAAATAAGATATGTCTGGGATATTAAACCTAAATTATTGCTGTAGCTAACCAATTAACATAAAATAAAATAAAAATCAGACAGTACACAGAGAAAAAAGCAAGATGTTTCATAGCCTTGATTATTGCTATTGCAGCTGTACTGCTCAGCTGGCAACCTTCATCACAGATGGTGGACTATGAGAGGAATCTTCACTTCAGTGCCTTGTTTGTGGATGGCGGCATCTCCTATAATCCCTAACTAAGATCTCACCGGGCCATTAGGCAGCGTCTTTTCAGGTTTCAGATAGATCTCTCCCAACACAACACCCCCACTCCCCCCAAGTTGGCCTAGCCGCCCCCCCGCCCTCTAGTTCACATGGCAACCAGAACTATAATCAGCCTACCATTCACCTTGGGTTAACTTTCAGTTGGCCAATCTTCACACAAGGTTCATTACACTACTTCTCATACCCCTTGGAGAGGGAGTGGAAAGTAAAAGTATGATCTAGTTGAATTACAGGATCCTGCTGAATTTGCATTATTTTTGTACGCACACGACAGTTCAAATCACAGTTCACATTCTTCCCCATAACAACCATGGATCTAGCAGTTTGCTGTGGTGCCAAAACATGGACCTGGAGCTCATCAGAATGGTTTCTCAATGGAAATGGTCCAAATCCAAATCATGAGTCACATCCGTATTCACCAAATGTGCTGCCAAAATCACAGACCCATGACTTCATGTCTCCATCAGAGTGCTAAATCAAGGATCCTAGACCCTCATGGTTTCTCCCTGGAGGCTTCCCAAATCAGCCATCACTATACATGGATCTAGTCCTTATGTTACCATCACAAAACAAGAATGTAGATCCAGGGCAATTCCTCTTTCTTTCTTATTTTAAAATTGTTACACCATAAAAGTGTACCATCTATTCATAGCTCAAGCCCATCCACACAGATTTCACTGTAAAAATTACAGCTCCATCACAGTGTCGTCTGGGCAGCCCAGGACCACCTCCATACACACTGCCCAGGCTTGTGCCCCAGGGAGGTTTAACTTCATCCCAGAGGCACACTCTCAAGACAGAAGGATGCCAACAATACATCAAGCACAGTGGCACAATCACATGTATCTGAGACATGGCTCTACAGCTCATATCTGTGTGCACAGAGTGGAGACTAAATTTGAGGGTCAAGAAGTAAACCAGGACCAGATGACAAAACAGTAGGAAGAAACATCAAAAGTCATGACTAAACAATAATCAAGCATACAGGAACAAACCAGAGCTCAGGAAGACCTTGTTGCTCAACAAGATTTAATTGCAACAGAAGGTTATAACTCATTCCTTCCCTGGATGATCCAATGGGAAGCATGGGTGGATGAAGTAAGTCCAGTGCTAGAAGGTTCTTAATTAAGAAGGCTGCAACAATTGCAACATGCAGTTTAGTGATCCACCACATGGGTCAAAGGAACAAGAGCATTCAGGCAACACCACCAGCTGCAGAAGATCAGCCTAGCCACTTTGTTCTGACATTGAAGAAGAACTAATCTCCTTCCTATTCCGTTTACTTCCATTTACCTTGTGTGTTCTTTTAGTTTCTAGTCCTGATAACAGCTCTAGCTCTTTTTAAAATTGATGTCAGCCGCTTTGGGTGACAATAACAGTCTAAAACGTTGCATAAAACAACAAATATATCAATATGAGACACCTGCATACAAGTCTAGCAGCATCTGATATGCTGATGCCATCATCAAGTAAACAGCCTGCTTTTCCACAATGGGGAGTGATGCAGCAGGTAAGTTCAGGTGCACTGGTCAGAACTCTACTCAGTGCTGTTGCTATAGGCAGCCATCCCACAAACAAGCTGGTCCCCACTAAGTATGCAAGGTGGCCCATTGAGGGCAGCTTGCCTAAAGTTTCCCCAAATCTGGAGTAGGGACTGATAACCTATGAATCTGGTTCATACTTTAGCATCATACCACAAGTTTATAATGCACTTCATAGACATGAATGTGATTTGTGGTTTGATGGCAGATAGGGCGGAATTCTATGGGAGGAGGGGAATAAGGATCAATAAGAGTCTGCACCTTTGATCTTTGTTATCTACAACAATGCTAGATCTACAAAAAGCAAAGGAAGCTGTCTTAGTCCATTACAATAATTCCAAAATCCAGTTAGGTAATACAGTACAGTACCTGGTTGGGACTGGCCCAAATATTATCAGAATTACAAGGCTGGATATTAGGAAAATCTAGAGCTGTGGTTTTTATGTTGGAGTCCATAGAAATGGATGCAAGCAGTGATTTGATAGTGGCTTTGGGAACATTCCATGTGTTATGCTATTGTGGCCATGAAGTGCTGAATCCCTTATATTTTACAGTATAGTTTGTGGATGAATGAAAGCTGTGATTTAACAACAAATTTGGCATTTAGGGAACCTCTGCATGTTAACTTTAATAATGAAGATCCATGTTTTTATGTCACAGGAGCATCACAAAGCACTGGATTTCTATACTGCAGTCAACAGATATAGATGTGAGCTGTAATCTGGTAGATTTGCGGGGAGGGCTTCCACACAAAAATGCTAAGGTCCGATCGGTATAAATCTTGCATTTCTCCCCCCTGAAAGTGCATATTACCACATGCTTTTTTCCCCAGAAAGAAAGATTCATTGAAAGACGATTTTTCTGAATAAATTTGCCGACACCTCTGCTGCAAAGTTATTCTGTACGATACGTTAATTTCTCCCATTATACATACAAGCATACAAGGAGATTCAAAACGGCCGCAACGGAGCCTGCTTTTCCGTCCGTGCAGTCTCTGCCTGCCTCAGATTATTCACCTGCTGCCATGTCATCAGTTCCTTCCTGACGGTAAAACGAGGCAAAAAAAAAAAGGGGGGAGCCACATAATATCTGTTTAAATTATATATACTTTAAAAAGCGGCAAGTTTCACATTTTGACGCCGTGTGGGTTCCTTAGCCCGGTTTCTATTGCGGCGCTTGGAGCAGCCCGCGAAGCAAAAGGCTCTCCAGCCGGACCTGCGACTGCAGAGGGAAACGGGGCGCAGGATTCGGCCGCTGCTCCGCGTGGCGTCCGCCAGGCAGTAACCCTGCGGGGCCGCGCGCACGCTGCGTGTGTGTATACACGTGTATTTACACACTGGGCCATGTGAACGTGCCAGCTGCTGCCCCTTCCCTTGTCTCGGGAGGCCGTCGCGGAGCAGCTACATTCGGGAGGCTTCTCTTCCCCGTCCCTTGCGAGCCCTCAGCCCCGCCGCGAGACCCAAGCTCCCCGGCCAGGCCCTCCGCGACGCTCCGGAGAGACAGGCGGGCGACCGACGAAATGGGGTCCTGCGTCTTTAAGAGCCCCTTTGTCTCTGAAACATCCTTATTTACCCTCCTGTGATTCAACCAAACTTAACCCCCCTCTTCCTCCCCCCGCGATTCACAAAGCCCACGGATGTCACAGCTCCGGGGGCGGAGCTAACGTATTCCCCGGACCCTCCTTCCGAGACTCCGCTTCTGATTTTTATAGGATTTGGTTAGCTTCCGCAAGTGCCGTAAACTAGCAGTTCGGGGGAACAAGAGACGGCAAACGCGTCTGCTTTAGCTGCCACGCCGTTAGGGACGAACTGTTCCGAAGAATCTTCGGATTCTCGGGAAAACTAAAAACAACAACAACCACCACCCCACACAATCTGACGCGTCACTAGCGTAAATCAGGGAGAGGGTTCCCGCTCTTTCGTGTTACGTAGATGACGCCGAGAAGAAAAGGAACCGTCCAAGAAAACTCTCGGGAGCCCCCTTGCGCAGGTAGCGTAAACGTGCTCGCTGAATGGCGACTCGTCGTAGGGCGGCCCAAGCCGGGGGTGGGAAGGAAATAGTGTCTGGCGGGCGGTTCAGCCAACGGCAGCGCGGGGCGGGGCGAGCTCGGCGGCCAATGGCGGCCGGGGGGGGCGTGTCAGGTACCGGTTGGGGTGTCTCGCGCTTGGTGACAGCTCGCGCGTGCTGATGATGGCGGTAAATAAAGGGGCCGGAGGGGGGGAGGGGGCTTTACCCCCTTGGGGGCTCAAACCCTAAATGTGGGGGAAGTGAAAGACCCGCAGCTGGGGTGGAGAGGGGTGCTTCATGCGCGGCCCAGGGAGGCTGAGGGTAGAGGGGGGGCTTGACCCCCGATTTGGGGTGGGAGGTTTGAGGGGGCTCCACCCCTTTGGGGCTCAAATTCCATATTGGGGGTGGGGGGTTGTGCTGCTTTAAGCCCCTCCTTCCTGTTTGGAGGGAATTTCGCCTCCCCGCCTGGCCAGGCCGACGGAGGGGAAGAGGTCTTGACCCCTAAGCAGGAGAGGGGCTGGAGGAGGAATTCCCCCCCCCAGCCAGATGGGAGGTTGCGCGCACCGAAGGGGAGGCGGGCATGGACCTCCTCTTGGGGAAAGAGGTCCAGGGAGCTTGCTTTGCGTGAGGGCAGAAAAGGGCACCAACCTCACCAACTGGGGGCGGGGGGGGGGAGAGCGGCTATGACAGGATTTGCCGCCTGTGGCTGAACAGGCAAAGGCAGCAGCCAACTAACTGGTTTTTTAAATGCTCGAGCCAGACTACCTCGGTTGGAGAGACACGGGGTTCTTGTACAATCTGAGCGCTAGGGGTTGGATATCAAGCCCTTGTTGGACAGGGGGAACCTGAAGGCTCAGGCAGAGAAACAAAAGCAAAAAGAAACCCGAGGGTTGGGAGGACCGAGTCAGGAACAATTTAGAAATTAAAGTTGTAGGGACCCTTAAAGGAGGCATTGGAAGGGGAGAGAGGAAATTAAGGGCTGGTGTTGTATGGTATAGCTGCTGAGATCTAAGACAAGAAGCTCCCCATCTTAATGCTTGTGAAATGAATAGGGCCCTTAATGGCTAGAAAGCAGCAGCAAGAGAGTTAGAAGTTTGAGTTTGAGGATGCCAGACTTGGAACAAGGAGGAATAGTGAGGAATATTACATTGTTGCGGGTGCTAGCACAGGCAGCGTGGAAGAGAGCTAAAATAACGATGGGCAAGCAGGGTGGTGCACGTTGGTATTGCTAAGCTGCGTGCAGTTCTTTGTTTGCTGGAAGATGCTTAGGTGGTTCACTTCAAGTGTGATGTTCCTAACTTATTTTTTCAGAGCATTGTGCTCTGACTCCCATTGATCTATTACCACTTAATCCCACAGCGTTTCCTTCCCTCTGCTCCAAGTTAAGAACATTAGTATGAAATCGGTTTGAGAGAAAGCATTGTACTAAAGTACTTTTGAACTCATTTCTGTTGTTGGTTTGATTATATGTGTAGCAGTGCTGAAGAAGTTGTTCCAAGGATGGAACCATATGATGGAACTTGGGTGTCCCTGGAGTTAATGCAAATGAGAACACTTAGCCTTACAGGATGCTTCCAGCTTTCGTAATAACTCATTTTCAAACGCTGTTTGTCACACAGCAACTATGCTATTGAAGTCAGTGCTGTTATGCTGCCCTTGTATGCAAAAAGAATGGGATTCTGAAGATATGTAATGGTTTTCGTGTAGTGCTGTTCTCTCCCCTTTTATAAATAAAATGTATATATTACCACATTAAAGTTAAAGGAAGGTTTTACATGCTTTAAAAAGCATTTTTATTGAACGCATCAGCACATGTGAAAGAATGTTAAAAGTCTGTTTTATGTTACATTAACTAGCTTTTTTTGCCAGATGAGCATGATCTTATAGGGGGAAAGCAGCTAGTGAGGAGCTGTGTGTTTCATGCATACTTAAAGATTGCAGTGTTAAGCCTATTGCTATTTCAGAATGTGTTGGTTCTTTGATCTTTGAGAGAAGGAAGTAAGACTTTTTGTTTTCCATTTTTCTAAACCCCCCCCCCATTGTTAGTGGGCAAAGGGGTGGGGCTAAGCATTAACTTTAAACTAGGTGGTTTGTTATATGATGTCAAAAAAATAAGAGATGTCAAGTCAGGCATCTCTACTTCCTTTCAGTGTTCCTAAGACTTTTGAGAAGCCTTGTGTTTTTCTTTGGTTGTGTTAAGCCCAATTTTATTGTGAAGAAACAAGTTTTATCCCTCCCCCAATAAAGCAAGTTTTAATTTCATGCTAAAATACTGGAAAATTTAAACACACGCACCAAATTAGTAATATTTGTCAAAGAAATTTTTAATTCCTGTTTGAAATCTATTTTCTCCAGTTTATTTAGAACTGAAAAATTTGTAGGATTTAGGTAGGAAAATGTTTTATTTCTAAATAAAGTGCAGAATATGGATGTACCATGTTTTTAATGATACATGTTTCTTCCTTTCCCCATAACTAATCTGTAAATAAATAAATAAATCAGCATTTCATGTTATGTTCATATCTATTCAAAATATATAGAAAAATAAGGGATATCAAACATCATGATTTTACATAGTTTCATTTTTAGATAGTCTTTTAAAAGGCGATAACAGCAAATGCATTTTAATATAATTTCAACTTATCAAATTTAAGTTTAGTTCTATCCCTTACCTCATATAAACTCATTTAACATCTAAAACTTTTCTTATATAAACCTCCATACCACATTATACAGAAATAAAGGAGTCAAATTAAAACATAGACTATGGACTTTAATATTTTTTTTGTACATTTACAAAAAAAAATCTCCAACTGTTTTTCATTTCTTTCTCTTTTATTCCTGTAAAATAGTTTGCTTTACCTGTGACTCATTTGTATCATTGGCTAAACTTCTGTGACATAAAAAAACAACAACCCTTGAAGAGCAGATAAGAGGTTGGCTGATAGAGGAAGTTAAGCACTCAAGGAAAAGAAGTGAAAACAGAAGAATCTGGGTTTAATGTTATCAGGGACATGTAAGAAGGAATTGGCAGGAAGTAATACCTGGCAGCACAGAGGCTCTCCCCCCCCCCTCAATAATTTGACAGTCCTATTAATTTTAAAATAACTTAAATAAAATAACTGTCTGACTATATATCACCCAAACATTTGTTGAGCAGTTGTACCCAATTATATTTTAGAAGAAAATCCTAATATAGCCTAACAAACAGAAGGAACTTGATGCTGTTGATGGGAAGAAGCAAGCAGGGCTGCATTTGCAGTGTACTACTGAGTTTCCCCAAGGGTGCTCTGTCATCTTTTGATAGCTGGTATTATTGTTAGAAAACTGAAGAAAATGCTTTAACATCTGCACATGTGCTCTTGTTGGGAAGGGATGTGGAGAAGACTGAATTTAGATTAAACCAATTAGACTAAATGTTTCTTTCATGCTTTTTGGCTTCTATTTTAAATATATTAAAACCTACAGAAAACAGCCTGCTATCTAGAACTGAATTAATATTGCCAGTTTTAGGTGCCCATGTGACTAGGCCTCTAGGATTATTTAAGCCCTACCTTCATGATTAAAAGCTGGTTCAGTATATTTCCTTGCTTCCTGAATAACCAGGTTAGGGCACTGGGAAATTTCTATAAAATGCGTGTTTTCTAGAGCTGGACTAACAGCACCAAAAGCCCATGATAGACAAGATGTGGAAGATCTCTCCACTTCTTCTCCTTAAACAGTCATAGGGAGATTTTAATTCTTCCCAAAAATGCCGTTTTCATGGATTTAATTACCGTATATCCCCAACCAAAAGGTGCTGTTTGCCCACTGGGGAGAACATACAGGTGTGTTTTTCCCAGTGGGGCAGTAGCAGCTTTGTGTGTGTGACAATTTGAGTTTGCGAAAACAGTATGAGGGGTTAAAACCTCCTTCAATGCTGTGGCCCTTATCAAATGCTGCCAGCACCCCCCTCCAGTTGCTTTTAATCAAAAAGGCAATGGCAGGGGATGTGAGTACAGATATCACATCTCATCTAGTTTAGTCCTGCAAGTACATGTATATGTATTGTGTTGTCTTCTGTCTATATAAAAATTGACATTATCAAAGGATCATACCATTAAATTTTAGGTATAGTTCCTATATTTTAGATATTAAGGCAAAATTTGCTAACCTGGTATATTCAAGATGTTTTGGACTACAACTTTTATTAGCTTCAGCCAGCAGAGCTGTGCTGACTAGGGTTGATGGGAGTTGTAGTCCAAGACATTTGAGCGTACCCAGATTGGGGAAGAATCTGTTGAGGAGCCCAGCTATTGAAAGCCACTTGCACCAGCATCTTGAACTGCGCTGTGAAAACAACAGGCAGCCATCATTGTTCTTCACATTGTTATAAGCAGTACCTACATGAGGACACTCTGTGGGCTCTTGGGTACCCCATAAGAGAAAAGGAGCAGGTTCCCCCCTTATAACAACATGTTGATGCAGCATGTGTCTAATGACTCTTCCTCATCAAGACAAAGGCTGTCATATTCCATTCCAGCTGTAACTTCTGAATAGCCTTTCATAATAATGATTCATCATACACTTAATTAAATCACTTCAATAACCTTGTGTGGTTATATGTTAATAGTTACTAGCTCTAAACTGGAGACAAAGCATTTCAGTTTTGTGCCCATGAGTGTGATTGGTGAAAAGTCTTCAAGGCTGCCACAGGAACCTAAAGATTTAGCAGCACCCAAAAACCCCCACATATGAGTTACTAAGGGAGGTTGTGCCCTGTGACTTCTTGAATGGGGTAGGGGCCTTGCCAATCAGTAGTTAGATTTCTTACTTGGATTTCACTTCTATCTGTCCATCTTTTCCCAGTCCTTACTAGCAATCAGATGCTATATAAGAATGATGATTGCAGCATCATTTTAAGCCCAAGTCTTGGGCAACCTTGGATGGTTTGAAAGCTCAGAGTACATAACCACAAAATAATAATAAATAACAATGATAGGGAGCCAGGACTGGCACACTCACTGAGCAAGTAGATGCCCTTTCCATTTCCCAACCTGACTGTTGTTCCTCCACATAGTAAATCCATGTTGTTAACCACCACTTAATACAGTGGTACCTCGGTTTACGAACTTAATCCATTCCGGAAGTCCGTTCTTAAACAGAAACCATTCTTAAACTGAGGCACACTTTTCTTAATGAGGCCTTCCTCCGCCAGTGCCCTTCCACCGTTCGGCTTCCGTTCTTAAACCAAGGTAAAGTTCACAAACCGGGACGCTACTTCTGGTTTTGCGGAGTTTGCAAACCAAATAGTTCATAAACAGGGCTGATCTTAAACCCGAGGTACCACTGTATAGGATGGATTTGCAGTACACGTTTAATGTAGGAGCTACCTGTGCAGTATTACAATTCCAACCTCTAAATACGAAGCTGCAGTGGAGTAGAGATAAAGAACTCTCAACCTCCCCCTTGCTATTTTCTGGTGGTACACTCCATTTCACTTTAGCTTAACTGTAAACATTGACTGTCTGTTGCCTGTCAGTCTACCAACTTCCATAGCTGCTGGCTGAACTGCTGTGATGTTACAGTAGCCTGGAGGAGAACTGGATAGGCATGGAGAGTAGTGGAGACTGAAAGGTTGAAAGGAAGTACCAGGTCCTAAATATAATGGATTTGGGGACAAGGGGGCAGTGAAAACAGCAGAAAGCAGAAGGCATAGAAAAGAAATGTTGGAAGCAGGGGCACTAAGAGAACGATGATGAGAGCAGGCAATATGCTTAGGGAAGTGGGGACTGAGGAAATTTTACTAAAAGGTCAGTGGGTGGAATCCTCCCTACCCCCACCCCATTGTGGATTCAGTTGCTATGATAACACAATATTCTGGTGGAAGCTATTTCACATGGAGAAAGGCACAGAAAGAATTATGTTCTTTGGATGGAAATGGATATTGGAAAGGCAAAGAGGACTGCGGAGACACCCATATTTCTTAGTAGCTAGCTGTGGATGAATTAGCCCCAAATTTAGAAGAGTTCCAAAAATCTCAATTATAGCATTAACTTCTCTAACCTTCGTTTGCCTGGGAAATGAGTGTATGTGACTTTTCGATGTGCTGTACTTGAGGCAAATCTGAAGAGTTCCAGGTGAGGAAGTAGAATTGAGATGGTTCAATATATAATTTTGTGGCGAGAGTGAAGCTGGATGCAGTGAGAGTAAAACGGACTGTGTGCTGCACATGGGCATGCAATTCTTTTAAAGCAGCTGACACAGGAGGAAAAGAAATTTCACTAATCACTGACCAAGCGCCAACTTGACAATGCAGGTTCTTGGGAAGAGTACTGTTGTAGGCCGTGTATATATCCAGACGGTAAGCAGAAATTGATGCCTGACCAAAAAGAGAGAAAAAAAGCATAGAGGCCTGGAGGAGGCAGAGCCCAGTAGCCCATTCTCAGTGAAAGCATTCCTTCCAATGTTTCACGGGCTTGAACTAATACTACTTGTGAAATGTTTAGCAAATATGTAGTAAATGATCATGTACTACACTGTTAGGTTGTCTGTTGCCCAGGTTTCTGGAGGTTGATAAACATACTTTTGTCAGGTTGCCTAACTTTTTTGAAGCATTAGCTGGATGTTTTTAATAATTGGTAGAAGGAATTGTCTTATGCTTTATGTGACCTAGTGTCCCGTTAGCAAGGTTCGCTGGGGCTTGGCTTGAATGGCATTTGCAACTGATGTAGCTGCTTTGAGGGTCCTGTGGTAGAAAAATGGGATCTATTTACATACCAAATCATTCATTTGATCATTTGAAATTTATTTAGCATTTCCTTCTTGACCCTACCAGGGTTTTACTGCTTTTTCTTTTTAATTAGGTGTTCACTGAACACCTCTTCATACAATAATCTAGGCACATTGTCAGCTCTTCTAAAGGTTGTGTATGCACACTCAAGTACTAGAGAAAGTATGAAACCCAGAATGTGCTGAAAGCCAAACCTTGTTTTGGTAGTTAGAGACAAGTTTCTGACCAAGAATTTGGGGCGAAGCGGGGGGGAACACACAAGCCTTTCAGGCTGCTACAATATACCCAGGTGGTTATGTGAACAAAGATCCTTAACTGTAAGCTATTTTTACTAGCTATGTTAGAGGCAAGATATTTTAAGAATGGTTTAAAATAAATAAATTGGCCAGGATAGCTTAAATGGGCCCTTTTTTTTTTGCTTGATTTTAAAATGTAGGTGCAGATATAGTTTTCAAAATATCTTTAACTATGTACCATAAGGACTTCTGTGATAAGATCATAATTCTCTTAGAAGTGGTTGATCTTATTCAGCAAACAAGGTGGAATGGTATTATTGCTGCTGCAGCTGAATCAGAGCTTGAGCTGCCAATAGATAAACTCCAAGTTGCATCTAGTTCTCAGCCTGCAGCCATACTGTGCATACCCAGTATGCTTCTGCCTGCATTGCAAACAAACAAGAGTAGCAATCAGAAGTTGCTTAAGTGTATGCAGTTACTATGATTGTTTCTGCCAAAGAATGCAGAAGACTAGGAACATCACAGATGGAAACATGCTCTAAAACTGTGCCATTATCTTGAAATATTTGCCTTCATTGATCATTGCAGTGGTGTATCTGTTGTTTCACATAATTTCAGCTAAAATTGTACTGTTCAGTGACAGCTTTTGCTACTTGCTGAATTAATCTAGGTCTCTATTTTAATAATTCATACCGATTGTATGGTTTTGCATTTAGGAATGTCCCTCCCCCCCACTTCCTATAGTATCACATTTAATGGTTTCATTATATAAGTATCCTGTGGACAATGTAATTAGGTTTTTATGGAATCAGATTTTGCTGCTTCCTTTCAGTTTTGCAGACTCCTTGGGCAGGAAAAGCTTTGACTGCTAGAGAACTGTGCATCACGGTTTAAATTAAGTCTAGCCTCCTCAATTCTTTCTGAAATGTGATCATGAAGTGTTAAGATAACTGTTGTAATTTTTGCTTTGTGAATGGGTAAAAACTTAACATGTTTGTTCTGTGTTCTCTGGTAGCTGGTATTTCAAACCACATAGAATGTTCTAAAATCTTGGATAGATACTAACTGGTCTCATAATCTGACATGCCTGCTTATTTTGTGAACAACAGTATAAAGGTTCTAAATTTTAACTCAATTTATAAATATTACATATGGGATTAACACATCTGAAACTTTCGATTGCATGAATTTTGTTTCATCTAAAGCAGCCATGGGGCAAAGAGTGTATTTGAAGACCACTACTTTTGTACAAATTACCTTCTTTTTGAAAGTCAATCAATGTAGTCCCTTACTGTTGAAAAAGGTATACAGTACTAAAACTATATTTCACTGCCAAGCTTAGAGAATTTTAGTAAAGAGGTCTAACCTGTTTTTGCAAGTTTTGTCACACTTTCTGATGGAAAAGGAAGAAAAAAGCAGACAACCCATAACAATTTGCAGCTGAGCTGTTGGCACACAACAAAATTAACAGTTTAGGACTCCAAACACTTGTCCTTGATTAGCAAGCTGTTAATGTGCTTCTCTCCCTTACTCCCAGTCCCACCCCATGGTCTTATTTCAGGGAAAGCTGAGTTGCAGGGTGAGGTGCTAAAATAAACTTTAAAAAAATACTGTTATGAAACTGTTGCAAAATGCTATATACAAAACATGCTTGAAATTGGTAGCTTTTAAGAACAGGATTAAAAAGGTTAGGGTTAACTGAGAAAGTTGAATTCTACTTCAGTGTTTATTATATCTATATGTTCTGAATGATACTGCTACCCAACTTTTAAAGATCAAAAACTGTGCTTTTAGATAGCTCCTGGCAAGCTGGAAAAAAAATATTGGTTCTTTGTAGTCTGATACAGAACTCCATTGTTTAATCTCACACCTGGCAATGTTAGCATTGCTATGAAGGCTGAACAGTTTCATTGTTGTGGTTTAATCACTTTGGGTTGTACTCAATAGTAGTCCTACTTGGAGTTGACCCATTGAAATTAAGGAACCTAAGTCATGCCCATTAACCTCAGTGAGTCTGTCGTGGGGTATGGAAACTTTTCTGATGAGATAACATATCATTATCTCTTCAACCCCAGATGGGCCAAATTTAGCAGGTGTGTAAGGCTGCCATCTGTCAATCCCCTGACATCACTATGACATCAAGTAATGCTGTGCTTTGAAGTCCCAGAACTTTCAGTTTTGCTGTTTGCAAAGAGCTTTCAGACAGTTCATGTTCACCTATTTGAGCCTCTGGTGGCCCAAATAAGAGTACTGTGGTAGTGGTGGCAGCGCTGCCTGAAAGTCTTTTGCAAAAGCAACTGTTTTTGTGCACTCCCTATCTACTGTTCGGGACAGGGTCAGCCAGCTGCCGTTTGGGAGTATCACAGAAGAAGTCCTATGCACAGCCAATCTTTCCAAAAGACAGCTTCTTCCAAAAGGGGTTGCTTTCTTTGGCTGTGCATGCCTTTTCCCAAGAGGGGACAGGCATGCACAGCCAAAATGAGCCCTTTGCAAGTTGCTCCATGCTGCTCCTTTCAGTTTCTGATTTTGAAAGTTGAAAGGAGCTGCTTCAAAGAGCACCACTGGGAGGAAGAAGAAGTGGTTTCCCTTCTTGAAGAAGGCAGTCTCCATAGCTATAAGCAGCTTTGGCCAGCTATAACTGTTCCTTGGCCAGAGGACATTGACCACAGTAGTGTAGGTATTGGTGACTTCAAGATTGGATTGCTTCAATGCACTCAATGTGGGGCATTGTTTGCGCTTGACCTGGAAAGTCCAGTTATTGCAGAATGCTCTGGCATTGTTGCAGACAGCAATTCAAGACCCTGTCTGTACAAGTTTCATACACCTTGCCACTCCGTTCTGCCTCACTGCTCCACGACCAGAAATACATTTGCTCTATAAATCTAATTAAAGGATTTTAATGCTGATAGCATTTCTGTATTCAGACAAAGTGTGCAATTTCCCCCAAAACACATTGTGTTGCTTGACCAGTTTCATGTATGTTTTTTCTTTTCTTTTAGAGAACTGCATCTTTATATAGTAAATTCCTATGCAATAAAGTTGATATGTATTCTAAATCTGAAGTTGCTTCTGTTGCTTAATAAAAAGTTGGGTTCTTTACAGATCACCCATTTTTGCTAAAAGAAGTTTCTTTTCATTGTATCTGATTTCCATGTTGAGTGTTTTCTGCTTATTGCATCAGTTTTTCAGTACTGCTTATCTCTCTTGGTTGCCAACCATTTTAGTACTGTAGCTCTGCTTTTGTAATTTTAAAAGCCATCTGATAAGTGGAAAATAATCAGGTGATAGAGATAAGGCAACAGCAAAAGCTTTTCCTATTTAAGTTTTGTGTGCTAGGCTGCTGCTAAGGCACAGGGTCAGTGAAAAAAGGTGGCAACTCTACTGTCCATGCCCAGATCTGCTTAGGGGTAGCAGTGTATGTGTCTTCATATTATTTTCTGTAGTGTCCCGGTTTGCGAACTTTACCTCGGTCTTAGAACTGAATTTGAACGGTGGAAGGGCACCAGTGGTGGAAGGCCTCATTAGGGAAAGCGTGCCTTGGTTTAAGAACGGACTCCTGGAACAGATTAAGTTCGTAAACCGAGGTACCTCTGTAAATCATTTTTAGCTTACCAAACGTGGTCTTTTTCTATGCTAGGGGAAGAGGAAAACTTTGAAAAGGCATATTTTAAAGGTCTAATAGCCTATATTTGCATGTTTTACTTTGCTGCATATTTTGTGATTTTAAATCTCTGCTGGTGTTCTCTCATCAAAGAGTACTTGCCCGAAACTTGGACCTTGGCATCTAGGAATTCTCCTTACATACCTACTTTTTGCTTGAACCAACAATTCAGACCTTGTTAGAATACCCTTAAGGCCAGCACAACTGTGGGATGAGCCCTTGTCCCCTTCCCAAGCTTACCAGAGCAGAGGGGAAACTTGCCATGGTAGGTGCATGTGTGGAGCCTTGTGTAGCATTGAAGGGCTAGATAACAGCCTGTTACTTTTAGGTAGGTGCCCATAACTTTTATGTTGAAAAGTAGCAATGGCAGAATCTATGCAAGTATTTCAAAACTAAACTCTCCCCTTTTGGCAGAGGAGCTTGTCGTTCTAGTGTCCATTATAACTATTTTCATATTCAATAATAAAATTGAAATATATGAATATTAACATGTCAGCTATTTACAGCTGCATTCATGTTAACATAATCAGTTTAGTTAAGTAGTTTGTGAATATCTCAGACAGTGCTTCTCCCAGCATGTCACCCTGCCCTCTCCCACATTTCAGGTTCAGTTGAAGAGTTCCTTTTTTGTTAAGCACATATGTGAATATTGAGGCAGAGCTTTCCCTTAGGCTTTTATTAATGAACTTCATTAATCATCTTAGGAAGTGTGTAACTTCTGTATTGACATACATTTTAAAATCAGGATTACGTAATACTATGTCTTCTCTCTAGAGGATCCTGTTCAGTTGAAGTCATATGTGGATATCCTGTAGAGCATGGGTAGGCAAACTAAGGCCCGAGGGCTGGATCCGGCCCAATTGCCTTCTAAATCCGGGCCGCGAATCAGCGTGTTTTTAAATGAGTAGAATGTGTCCTTTTATTTAAAATGCATCTCTGGGTTATTTGTGGGGCATATGAATTCATTATTATTTTTTTCAAAATATATTCCGGCCCCCCCACAAGGTCTGAGGGACAGTGAACCGGCCCCCTGCTGAAAAAGTTTGCTGACCCTTGCTGTAGAGTAAATCTTCTTGTCTCTTCTACACTACAAAGAACCATATTGTTGTGATTTTGCTCCCTTGTATTGTTTTGCGACTGATGGATACAGTTGTAGTCTACTCTGTATATTGTTTAATATACTGATCACCACTTTTACAAACCTTTTGGCTGAAAAGGAGTATATAAATAAATTGTAATTGTCTGACATGGCTAGAGATATGCAGTAAATGGGAAAAGTTGTTCCCAGTCTTATATTGCTTGCATTAACAAACAGTGTACTGTATGTGCTAATGTAGCATTCTTTTTTTTTAAAGGGGGATCCCATATTTCTGTTCTACCCTCTTTTATGCCAACTCAGAGGAAGTGCCAACAACCATTTATGAAGCAGTAATTTACGATTACTACACAATCTTTATGGTTTTGGCAGGTTTTTGAGGATAATTTTAATACTCCTTTGCTTCCCCAGAGTTCTGATCAGGTACCTGGCAAAACACTCTTTTCCTCATTGCCTGGAAACATATACAAATGATTTACCAAGTGGTTACGGTATATGTAGCAGGTCACCACTGTGTAATGATCACCTGTATTATCACTATCACTATCATCACCATCATTATCATTATTGTGCTATAAATGTATATTCCCTTTTGGTATGAAAGATATAGGAGTTGAGTATTAAGGATAGACACTTCATTTGTTAAATAGAAGTAAGGCCCAAACTAGATGTTATGTGGCGTGAGGAATTCAACATTGCAAGGTGGGTTTTCCCCTGGCTTAATCCTGTGCAGTTTTTCCAGTTAAAATGATTTCCTCTCAAAACTTCTGGTTTTGAGACTGGTGCCATAACAGGGCTAAAGTAAGAGCTGTTATTTTTATTATTAGTGCTTTTAATAGTAAGCAGCATTTGAGAACTTTTGTGAGTTGTAAATCTCTTGTAAGTTACTATATATACTTGCTTATGGCAATGTAAGAAAAGTCTTCAGATTGGTATAGTTCTTTAGAACAGCGTATTCTATGGCAATTGTTTTCATATTCAACAGATCTTTCCCATATTGTCGTCTTTGCTGTGGAAATTTTTAATACAGCCAAGGTTCCTGGGGCATGTTTATAGGGCAGCCTTTTTAAATATATGGAACCCCAGATGTTGTTGGACTACAATTACCATCATCCTTCGTCAATGACCTGGGATGATGGGGCTGTAGTCCAACAACATCTTGGGGACCCAAGTTGAATAATTTTTTCTAGTGTCGAAGTTCAATGCAGGGCACTTTTGTGACCCTTGTTGTCTCCACCATTGTACTTCCTAGACTGAATGTCTGCCTTAGGGGGTGGGCTCAGTGATAGAGCACATGTTTTTCATGCAGACGTTCTGAGGTTGGATCCCCATCATCCCCAGGCAGGGCTAGGAATGTCCCCAATCAGAAACCTTGGAGTCACAGAGAGTTGGTGTAAACAATACAGTCAAACCTCGGCTCCCGCTGAAAACCTGGAAGTAAATGTTCTGGTTTTTGAACGTTTTTCAGAAGCTGAATGTCCGACACAGCTTCCGATCGAGTGCAGAAAGCTCCTGCAACCAATCAGAAGCCACGCCTTGGTTGTCGAACATTTCGGAAGCCAATTGTTTGACAGCCAAGGTTTGATTGTACTGAGTAAAATGAACCAATAATCTGACTATATAAAACAGCTTTCTATGTTCCTTAGAATACAACCAGCACTCTGATGCACATTGCAATAGGCATGTTTTCTTTCAGGGATGTTTATAATCCATTGATGATCTTCTCAGTCCCTAATAAGCTTCTAAAACATACAAGAACTCCCCAGAATCCTGTTCTGTGGGGATAAACTGTATTATTCAGATAATGATGCGAGGACCTGAGAAATTCATCATTTTCATAAAAAGTGTCACAGAGCCTTAATCAGTAAAAGTTGTTAGGTATTGAACAGCTGATCATGGAAAATAAAGCAAAATTTTATCGTGGTAGAT
This sequence comes from Podarcis vaucheri, assembly GCF_965113315.1. Lineage (NCBI taxonomy): Eukaryota > Metazoa > Chordata > Lepidosauria > Squamata > Lacertidae > Podarcis > Podarcis vaucheri. The sequence continues at coordinate 63,367,610 of NC_138764.1, read as the reverse complement.
CAGTCTAGTTACTACTTTGCACAAAAGAGGGGATGGGCATACGTAGTAAGACTCCCTGCATTTGTATTATTTCTATCCATTCTGTGAAAGCTCAGATCAAGAAATGTGGGCCACAGCTGTGTGCCTGCTTATATGACTGCCATGGGATAGCAGCTGAGCAATTCTAACAAATAGTGAATATGGCTATTTTTCCTTGTTCTGTATGCTTTTCTGTGAAGTGCTGCACTGCATTCATAATCTCTGAGTTAATTTCAGTGGGTGGCGTTAGACCTAATTGAGAAATGCTGTCCTACAGCTGAATTTACTCTCTCTCATACACAGACAAGTCTTGCTATAAAAAGAAAACCACACAAGATACGTTTGAATATGTTGTTATTATTATTGATTTTAAAAAGTCAGAGGGTGGAAAGCTTTCCTATGGAACCTCTTGAGCATTCAGATGACTTAAGAAGTGACATGTGATCAGAAATGTTAAATGAATAATTTGAGAAAGGAATCTGGTTTGCATTTCTGTTTCACTAGTGCTTTGTTCCCCAGGCTTCTTCAAAAGATCAGCAGCTGTGACCCCAAATAGTCTTTATTCCAGTTCCAAAATAATCTCAAAATAGTCCTTCATTTAGAAAAAGGAACTAGATTAAAGCATTCTGTCCGTCTTGGCATAAATGTGGTGTGAATGCGTTTGACACTGGTGCTATGTGTATTTAAATAAGGGGTGGATTTTAAAGCAACAGAGTTAAGACATTGGCATTATGGTTCTAGAGACTAATCAAGTCGTACAATGAACATGCATTGTCATATGGCAATTTATATAGAATTTGTAGATAACGTACAGACATTTCTGTCTGATTGTGGAACAGCAATTTGAAAGTATTTATTCATTCATATGTTGCCTTTCTGCAAGCTGGTCTTTTTTTTAATAGGTCAGTAAAGCCAGATGAATTCTGGCACTTTACCTATTTAGCAAGTGAGATTTGAAATGGAACAACCAGATTTTTAGCATTATTTGATGGTGCATTTTAGAGCTTGTTCTGATATTTCCATTCATGGAAGTTAACTGTTCTACCACCAAGTGTGTTATCCTATTTAATACAATCTGAAGCATAAACATGATCAGGACAGAGCTTTTAGTATCCTTTTTTAATTTCTTCAGGTTCTTGCATGCTTAATGAGGAAATTATTCTCAGGGACAATTGCTCACTTTATATAACAGTTTCCCCCCAATTAATTATTACAAAGAAAAATGAGAAATGTGAAGAAAATTGCTTCACTCCAAACTGGTTTTGGAACTATTAAAAGGAGAGTGTCTGTCCCATGCTAGAAGTTCTCCATCCATCCAACAGGGTCAAAGTTTCTGGGGTAGAAGCTGTATATGTGTGTGTGCATGTGCATGCGCTTTCCTCCCCGTCAGAAATTATCTTGCTAGCTTATAACCTGTCCCAGGTGCTACCGTATTTTTTGCCCCATAGGGCACACCTAGTTTTTTTGGGGGGGGGAATAAAGAAAAAAAAAATTTTCCCCCCAGGCGCGGGGGAAGCCCGAGCTTCCTCCGACCCCAGCTCCCAGAACAGGCTGCTATCCGCAAGCCTAGGGAGCTCGCGGGAAGTCGCGCCGGCCTCCCCAGGCTTGCGGAGAGCTGCCTGAAGCCTGGGGAGCGCTGAACAGTGCGCCCCAGGCTTTGGGATGCAGGCAGCTCTCTGCAACCCTTGGGAGACCGGCGCCACTTCGTGCTGGGCTCCCAAAGGTTGCTGAGAGCTGCCCGAAGCCCGGGGCGCACTCCGCTGAGCTCCCCAGGTTTCGGGCTGCAGGCTGCTGTCTGCAAGCCTTGGGAGCCCGGTGGGAACTCCCGCAGGCTCCCAAGGCTTGCGGATAGCTTCCTGAAGCCTGGAGAGCGAGAGGGGTCGGTGTGCACCGACCCCTCTCGCTCTCCAGGCTTCAGCAAAAGCCTGCATTCGCCCCATAGGACGCACACACATATTTCCCCTTCATTTTTGGAGGGAAAAAAGTGCGTCCTACAGGGCAAAAAATACGGTAATTACATTACATATTTCATCACTGTCCCATTTTAACTGGGAAATTATATAGCAGCTTGGTACTCTTTTCATTGTTCCTTTCACTTTGCAGCAGTATATGCATGGCTTCTCTCAGAGGTCTTGCACTACTGGCTTCCTGACAACCTTCCACTTTATATTGAAGTCCTTGAAATTCCATGCTTTCCAACTGTTAACGACACTTATTGAATTCAGAATTCATTGCCTGTGAAGTTTTGACATGGCCTGTCTACTTCTATTTTAAAAAAAACTAGACCTGGATACATTCTGTGTACTGAGCCTTGACAGATCTGTATTTTTCCATATACTTTTCTTTTGAACTATGGCACATAATTGTGCTTAGCTGTAAACTAGAAAGACTTACTAATTGATTTACAATAAAGGATCATTATTTGGCACAATTCCACTAGATTTGAAGTGTACACAAATATGTATTTATTTATTTATTTCAAAAACTGGTGTACCACCAACATTAAGGAAAAATATAGGGCTGAATAGCATGAAATCAGCAATAAAATTACATTCATAAAACATGTACAAAATATATCACAAACAATTAGATCAGATTAATACATCACTATAGCTGGATCACCCCCTCAGAGAAAGACTGGGTGAACAGTTGAGTTTGAAGCAGGCACCTAAATGCCAGGGGACGTAAATGCACTGGGTAGGCACCTAAATGCACCGGGGACGCGGGTGGCGCTGTGGATTAAACCACAGAGCCTAGGACTTTCCGATCAGAAGGTTGGCGGTTCGAATCCCCACGACAGGGTGGGCTCCTGTTGCTCGGTCCCTGCTCCTGCCAACATAGCAGTTCGAAAGCACCTCAATGTGCAAGTAGATAAATAGGTACCACTCCAGCGGGAAGGTAAACAGCGTTTCCGTGCGCGGCTGTGGTTCGCCAGAAGCGGCTTAGTCATGCTGGCCACATGACCCAGAAGCTGTACGCCTGCTCCCTCGGCCAATAAAGCAAGATGAGTGCCACCACCCCAGAGTCAGTCATGACTGGACCTAATGGTCAGGGGTCCCTTTACCTTTACCTAAATGCCAGTACTATGGGAAGCACATTTCAAAGGGCAGCTTCCGCCACATGAAAGAGGCTATGGAGAAATAGAGTTTCATTGGCGTATTGTTGACAATGTGCTCCAAATCCCTTAATGATCTCTCCCAACAGCTTCATGTAGATGTTAAATAGCATGCAGATAAAATCATACCCTGCAAAACAGTGCTGTTCTCGAGAACTGAACCTGGAAAGTGGAATCACTGGAATACAGTGCCCCCAATACCTATCCCACATAGATGGTTCAGGAGGACACCATGGTCAGTGGTATCAAAAGCACAGAGAGATGAAGGAGATAAAGTAAAGTCACACTCCTGTTGTCTTATTCAGCTCTGGGAAGCTCTCGCACGGACTCTAGAGGCATCACGAGATCTCGAATGGCACCATGAAATCTCACAAAGGCCTCCAGAGCCCAGTAAGCAACGCAGAGAGCTTAAAAGCACTTTCCACACCAGATGAGCTTTTAAACTTTCTGCCTTGTGTGATTTCGTACAGGTCAACGGCCAAGCATGTAAAGCCAGCATAGTGTAGTACAGTGATGGCGAACATTTGAGAGACCGAGTGTCCAAACAGCAACCCAAAACCGCTTCTTGATCATCAAGTGCCAATGCGGCAATTTAACTGGGATACCGTGGTACCTCGGGTTAAGTACTTAATTCATTCCGGAGGTCTGTTCTTAAGCTGAAACTGTTCTTAACCTGAAGCACCACTTTAGCTAATGGGGCCTCCTGCTGCCGCTGCACCGCCGCCACCCGATTTCTGTTCTCATCCTGAAGCAAAGTTCTTAACCCGAGGTACTATTTCTGGGTTAGCGGAGTCTGTAACCTGAAGTGTATGTAACCTGAAGTGTATGTAACCTGAGGTACCACTGTACTGAGGTTTCAGTTTAGAAAAAACAACTGCTACAACGCTAGGAAATGCCTTGCAGGTTTCCCGATGGCTTGTAAGATTGTCTGCAAATGTTGTGGAATTTTCTAAATGCATTTTTTCAATTTGGAAAATATTTCAGCTGTCCAAGGTCTATTTCAAAAACCTGCTGTTTTCTCTGCAAGGTTTTGCTATCACAAAACATCCTTTCTGCCGTTTCCCCTACATCTTGTGGTTGTCTGTTCAGTGATTTTATCCTTATTTGGGAAATCATGAAAAAGGGAATTACTTCCAGACAACATAGCCGTTTTGATAATATCCCCATCAGAGAGGGGCTTACCATGTTTTGCTATGCACAGTGAAATTTGAAAACTGGCAGCTGTCAGATGATCTGTTCTAGAAAGAGAGTTGGAAAAACTTAAGATACTGGGAATGGTATTTCCTCTGTTTCCCTTTGAGAAACTCTTTTGTTTCAGTTTCACCAAGCTGGGCAATGCTTTTGTGGTTGGTGTCAAAGTGCCGTCTGACACTTGATGTGTGACACACAACACTTTAATTGCAGAGAAGTCAGAACGCTTTCCCATTGCATTCAACGATCTTCCACTCTCTGTTCTTGCTTTTCTCTTCTTCTTTTTTGCTGTATTCCTTTTTTGGTGTTCCTGACTTGGAGTCTACAAAAAATTTGAACACAGGAATATAAAACATGCTGCATGAGAAAATTATAACAAAGATTACAGTTCTGAGCAAAATAATGAAGCACCCAGTACAAATCTGTCCCTGTGTTTGCGTCACAATGGCGAGCCTCGATTCCTGGCTTTCTAGTACAGTGTTTCCCAACCCGTGTTCCGTGGCACACTAGTGTGCCGTGGAACGTTGCCTTGTGTTCCGTGGGAGGGAGGCGGGCGAGTTGGGCGGTGAGAGGCGGGGCAGCGGCGGCGAGCACACGCGGGGCGGCGAGCGAGCGAGCTCCCACATCCCATCGCCGCTCGCTACTGGGCCTGCACTTCCGGGCCTGCCCCAGGAGGTGGGGTTGCGGGCATCACGCCCTTCCCCACGTGAGCGGGGAATCCCATCCGCCCCCACGTGAGCGGGGAATCCCATCTCAGCCCCCGCGAGAGCTGGGGAATCCCATCCGGCCACGCCTCCTGGCCAGCCAATCGGCTGGCTGGAGGGGGCGTGGCTTGCCCTATTTAGGGCCGGAGCGGAGGGGGCTCGCCCTCTCTTCTCCGGCTAGCCCCATCGCCGCTCGCTACTGGGCCTGCGCATGCTCGGCGAGCACACGCGGGGCGGCGAGCGAGCGAATCCCATCCGCCCCCACATGAGCGGGGAATCCCATCTCAGCCCCCGCGAGAGCAGGGGAATCCCATCCGGCCACGCCTCCTGGCCAGCCAATCAGCTGGCTGGAGGGGGCGTGGCTTGCCCTATTTAGGGCCGGAGCGGGTGTGCCGCGAGATTTTTTTCATGAAACAAGTGTGCCTTTGCCCAAAAAAGGTTGGGAAACACTGTTCTAGTAACGAACTCTGTGCTGGGGCAACGGTACATGTGCCCACAGAGAGGGCTCTGAGTGCCCCCTCTGGCACACGTGCTATAGGTTCGCCACCACTGGTGCAGTGTTTGGAGTGATGGACTAGGACCTGGGAGGCCAGGGTTCAAATCTCCACTCAGCCATGAAGCTCACTAGGTCACTGTTTCTCAGTCTAACTTACCTCAATGGGTTGTTGTGGGGATTGCAAGGATGGGGAGAACCATGTAGACTACCTTGAGGTCCATAGAGAAAAAGGTGGGATATAAATGCAATAGAATAAATTCAGTCACGTAATTTAAATGTGTGCAAGTTTCAAGTTGACTAATTTTAAGCGTAGTGAACTGCCTATACGGTATTTAAGTTCTGTTTGTTTTTCATTGAAACTTATCCCCCTCACCACGAACCCTTCTGCTTCTTCCTAACAAAAAAAGCCTAAGCTGTGTGTGTGTGTGTGTGTGTGTGTGTGTGTGTGTGTCCCATTACACACAAAGAAACTTCTGAGTGTATGCACTTACCATTTTACTGTAAGTTAACTATTCAGAGGGCATGCCTAAGTCTCTTTGCAAAGTTTTCACATTTTCATTTACCATGGAAGGGGGCTGGTTGTGTGTTTAACATCCACTCACATTTATCGTGCGGTAGCATTCATAGAAAGTAACTTCTAGGCAAGGGAGCATCAGATCTCAGATAAATCAAGCATAGGAACACTGTATCCTGGTGGCTAGAAAGGAAGGAAGGGCAAAGGGAGAAATCTATAGTCAGTCTTTAGAACTAGTGCATTGAACACCAAGGATTAGAAAACTATAGTAGGTAGGTAAAGTGCACTAAAGGGGAGAGGTAAATAGTAGCTCTCTAGGCCTCCAGGAATTTCTAAGGCCTTGCATCTAAACCATGGGTAGGTGTAAGGCCCGGGGGCCGGATCTGGCCCAATCGCCTTCTCAGTCTGGGCTGCGGATGGTTCGGGAATCAGCGTGTTTTTACATGAGTAGAATGTGTCCTTTTATTTAAAATGCATCTCTGGGTTATTTGTGGGGCCTGCCCGGTGTTTTTACATGAGTAGAATGTGTGCTTTTATTTAAAATGCATCTCTGGGTTATTTGTGGGGCATAGGAATTCATTCATTTTTTCATCGTCTTCAACTTATAGTCTGGCCCCCCACAAGGTCTGAGGGACAGTGGACTGGCCCCCTGCTGAAAAAGTTGGCTGATCCCTGATCTAAATAATGCACTCAACAATCAAGTTCTGACTTGATTAGTTAAAAACACTGAGGGGTGGTAGTAGCCAGACTGACTTATCTCAAAGAAATCACTTAGAAGGTGCTTGCAGATTTTGCTTCATAATTTTCCATCTCTGAGGACTAGAGACTGGCTTACATTTTATTTTTATTTTTTTTAAAGCACATAATCTGGGCCTGCCTTGCAGGCCATTCTAATCCATCCATGCCTGTGAGAGTCTGAAAGGCATTTTTGCTGTGTGTAGTGTGCACAGCAGACACCGCATTGTTTTTCCTCCTTCATGGTGTGCTCTTTCTCTGTGTCAATCTTTTTTTTTTTTTTTATAATAATTTTTATTACATTTTTCCAAATTACAAATAAGAAAAGACAGAATAAAAGAAAAGATAAGAAAAAGAACAGAAAATAACATCCATTTCAATAACTTATTTCAAATTTCCATCGGACTTCCCCACGTCTCCCGCATAGTGCATTCTTGATAATAAAGTCATCAGCAAATTATACCCTTATTTCGTGTTTTTCTTTATATTTTCAATTGCAATTTAAGTTTAAATCTCTTGTTCTCCGTTTACTCTAAAAATATAACCTGATATCATTTAACCCATTTAAACTTTGGTTCTTTCCCAAATGTTAACAATTTCTTAAATAATTAAACTTCATTGCTGGGGCTAACGTTCTAAATCATACGACATCTTATGTTTCATACAACTTATAATACTTTTGCAAATAGTCTTTGAATTTTTTCCAATCCTCCTCCATTGCCTCTTCTCCCAGGTCCCGGATTCTTGCAGTCATCTCAGCCAGTTCCATGTAGTTCATCAGTTGCGTCTGCCACTCCTCCAGTGTGGGCAAATCTTGGGTCTTCCAATACTTGGCGATAAGAATTCTTGCTGCAGTTGTAGCATACATAAAAAAAGTTCTATCCTTTTTTAACACCTTCTGGCCGACAATGCCCAGAAGGAAGGCCTCTGGTTTCTTGGGAAAGGTGTACTTAAACACCTTCTTTAACTCATTATAGATCATTTCCCAAAAGGCCTTCAATCTTGGGCACGTCCACCAGAGGTGAAAGAATGTCCCTTCAGCCTCCTTACATTTCCAACATTTATTATCAGACAAATGGTATATCTTAGCGAGTTTGACTGGGGTCATGTACCACCTGTATACCATTTTCATAATGTTTTCTTTCAAGGCATTACATGCCGTAAACTTCATACCGGTGGTCCATAACTTTTCCCAGTCTTCTGACATGATATTGTAACCAATGTCTTGAGCCCATTTTATCATGGCTGTTTTAACTATTTCATCCTGAGTGTTCCATTTAAGCAGCAAGTTGTACATTCTCGAAATTACCTTGGTCTTTGGTTCTAACAACTCTGTCTCAAGTTTCGATTTTTCCACCTGGAATCCTATTTTTTTGTCTTGCTTAAAAACCTCATTAATTTGGGCATAATGTAACCAGTTTTGCACCTTATCCTTTAATTTTTCAAAGCTCTGCAACCTCCAATTACCTCCAATATTTTCTATTATTTCCCAATATTTCGGCCAGTATGCCTCCATATTGGATGTTTTCCGAGCTTTGGCCTCTATTGGTGAAATCCACCTCGGAGTTTTACTTTCCAATAAGTCTTTGTATTTTTTCCAGACCATAAATATTGCTTTTCTGACAATATGGTTTTTAAACATTCCATGTGTTTTCCCCTTGTCATACCACAAATACGCATGCCAACCTGACGAATTGTTAAAGCCTTCCAGATCTAGGACATCAGTATTTTCCAATGAAATCCAATCTTTCATCCAGCAGAAGGCCGCAGCTTCATAATATAACCTTAAGTCCGGCAGGGCAAACCCCCCTCTCTCCTTTGCATCAGTTAATATTTTAAACTTTATTCGGGGCTTTTTGCCCTGCCAGACAAATTTAGAAATATCCTTCTGCCACTTTCCAAAACAGTCCACTCTGTCCACGATCTGCAAAGCCTGAAACAAAAACAACATTTTTGGCAAAACGTTCATTTTTATAGCTGCAATTCGGCCTAACAAGGATAGTTTCAATCTTGACCAAATTTCTAAATCTTTTTTGACTTCTGACCAACATTTTTCATAATTGTCTTTAAATAAGTTCAAGTTCTTGGAGGACAGATTGACCCCCAGGTATTTCACTTTTTTAACAATGTTTAGTTCTGTTTCCCTCTGAAACCCCTCTGTTTCAGTAACCGTCAAGTTTTTCCCTAACACCTTAGTCTTTTGTTTATTCAACTTAAAACCCGCCACCCGACCAAATTTCTGAATCAATTCCAAAACTCTTTTTGTGCTAGATTCTGGCTCCTGTAATGTTAAAACTAAGTCATCTGCAAATGCTTTCAGTTTATATTGTTTCGCTCCGACCCGTATTCCTTGTACCTGCCGATCCTCCCTTATCATTTTCAGCAAAACCTCCAGGACTGAAATAAACAACAGAGGGGATAGGGGGCACCCCTGGCGTGTTCCTTTTTCAATATGAAGTTCTTCTGTCACCACATTGTTCACTATCAACTTAGCTTTTTGTTCAGAATAGATTGCCTCTATTCCATTCTCAAACCCCCTTCCCACTCCCATCCCTTCCAAGTTTTTCTTCATAAATTTCCAAGAAATGTTGTCAAAGGCCTTCTCCGCGTCAATAAAAATTAACACCGCTTTGGTGTTAATATTTGTTTGTAAGAGTTCCAAAATATCGATAATGTTCCTGGTATTATCATACAAATGTCTACCTGGGAGAAAGCCTGCTTGGTCCTTATGGATTACTGCATTTAATACCTTTTTGAATCTGTTAGCCAAGACATCCGCAAATATTTTGTAATCCACATTTAGGAGTGAGATGGGGCGATAGTTCTTAAGTTGAGTCTTTTCAGTTTCCACTTTAGGTATCAATGTGATGAATGCTTCTTTCCACGTATCTGGTGCCCTCCCTCCCCCCATAATCTGGTTGCAAACCTCCATTAATGGTTGCATCAAATAGTCTTTTAAAGTCCTGTAGTATTTGGAGGTAAGTCCATCGGGGCCCGGAGATTTGCCTAATTGCATATTCTGAATGGCATCCTCGATTTCCTGTTGTGTTATTTTACAATTCAAGATTGATCTCTTCTCTTGAGATAATTTTGGTAGGCCATTATCTTTCAGAAATTGTTCTATCTCGGTTGCCTCCTCGGGTTCTTGTGTGTACAATTTTTTAAAATATTTCTGGAAGCACTTTCTAATTTCTCCCGGTTTCTGAAAGTTTTTCCCTTCAACTTCTAAATTGGTAACATAGTTTAATTTTTGTCTCTTTTTCAACTGCCAAGCGAGCAGTTTCCCACATTTATTCGCAGATTCAAAAGATCTTTGTTTCATTTGTTTGATTTTCCATTCCACTTCTTGGTTAATCAATTTCGCATATTGTGACTGGTGAAATTTGATTTCTCTTAAAGTCTCTTTTGATTTTGGATTCACTCTTAATTTTTTCTCTCCATCACTTATCTTCTCCAATATCTTATCTTTTTTACTATTCCAAAGTTTTTTCTTAATTGTATTCTGTTGTATCAGAAACCCTCTCATAACAGCTTTACTTGCGTCCCAGATAATTCTTTTTTCCACCGAGGTATTCAAGTTGATTTCAAAATAGTCCTTTAAGGTTTTTTGGGCCTTCTTTACAATCTCTTGATCTCTTAACAGGTTGTCATTCATTTTCCATCTGAAGGAGTCGGCAGTAGTAAATCTCATTTCCATTTTCAAAGCGTTATGGTCGGAGCAAGTCTTTGGGCAGATTTCTATTTTTGTAGTCTTAGGTGCCAGCCCTCTAGTTGCCCAAATTTGGTCGATTCTTGTCCATGACAGGTGGGCCTCAGAAAAAAAGGTTCCTTCTTTACCTAGGGGGTTTCTCGTCCTCCATAAATCAATTAGGTCCATATTGTCAGTTAGTTCAAAGAAAGTTTTTGGTAGTCTTCCGTCTCTAGTCAAATTCTGATTCTGTGACTTATCCATCAAAGTAGAGACGACCCCATTCATATCTCCCATCATAATGATGTTGGAGTAGTCCAGATAGTCCAGTAATGTCTCGTGCAGCTTCTTATAAAATTCTGATTTCCCCTCGTTTGGTGCATAGATTCCTAATATCAAAACTTTTTCTCCTTGGGTCAGAATTTCAATAGCCAGGATTCTTCCTTGTTCATCTTTAAACAAAAATTTTGGTGATAGATTCTCTTTGGCGTAAATCACCACGCCTCTCTTCTTAACTCTATCTGATGAAATAAATTCTTGACCTAATCTTTTATTTGTTAACACCTTCCTGTGTAGCCTGGTCACATGAGTTTCTTGCAAGCAGATTATGTCCAAATTCTCTTTCTTTAATATATGGAAAATCCTTTTGCGTTTTTCTGGGGAATTCGCGCCATTAATATTCCAACTATAGAGCTGCAGAGACATCCTGTATCAATCTGTTGTTACTCTTATTGGGTGTCTTCTTTTTTGTCCAAATCCGAGGGTGGTGGCTCTTTTCCTAGCTCTGGTGGTGGCCAAATAGCTACCGCTCCTTTCTGCAAGTCTTCTCCGTGGTCGTGTAGGAACTTCTGGCTATCCTCTTTCGTTTTGATTTTTATCTTCTTTCCTTTGTATTTGAACGAAAGGCCTTGTGGAAACTCCCACCTGTAAGGTATTCCGTTGCCTCTCAAAAGTCCAGTTAGGTCAGTATAGTTAGATCTTAGATCCAGTAATTGTTTAGGTATGTCCTTGTAAATTTGTGCTCTTCTGTCCTGGATCTCAAGTGCTTTATTGAAATGTAGGTCGAGTAGCTTGTCTCTCTCCTGCTTAGTCCTTAAGATAATCAAACAATCTCTAGGTCTGTCCTTCCCAGCAGCCCTTCCCAATCTAAATGCAGTTGTTATTTTAAAGTCTGTATCTTCGTTTATACCCCAGAATTTAGAGAATTCTTCTGTCAAAAAGCCAGTCAAGTCCTCTTTCTCGATCTCTGGGATAGAGCGTAATCTCAAATTATTTTCCCTGTTTCGCAGTTCCACCAAAGACAGATAGGCCTGCTGGTCAGTAATATGTTTATGGAGTGGCCTTACCTCTCCTTTCAGTTCCTCCACTTCTTTAGTTACTGCTTCTACTTTCTCATTCGCAGCCTCGGCCAATTTTCGATTTTCAGACACAACGTCCTTTAGGTTTCCAATATCTTGTGAATGCTTAGCCACCTGTTCAGAAAGTTTGTTGATTGAAGATGTGGCTAAGTCAATTTTTGCAGTTTGATCATCCACTTTTTTGTTCAAAATTGCAAATTGTTGTAGCATTTCCTCTAAAAGAATGTTGGATCCCCCAGCTGCCATATCTTCACTTGTTAATTGTTCTGGTTCTTCAGCTGGGGTTGTTGGTAATGGTACAGCCTGTAATACCGCAGGGACTGAAGATCTACGGCCCTGGGAAACCAAAGTTGTTTGTACCAATTTGCCTTTCCCTGCTTTCGACGCAGCTCTTGTTTTTGGTTTACCACTCATTCCACACTCATTCCACACCTGTCTTTGGATTCAAGGTCAAACTGTCCAAAGTTCCATGGGAAAGACAGGCCTCAGAGTGAGTCACCAAACCACAGAGAGACAAAACAAAGTCAGTTCTCAGGAAATTGTAAATCCCAAACTCCACTAGAGGGAGTATTGTTCAGTTCATGAAAGGAGAAACAAAGTTTCCGTCGCCATTAAAGTTCCTACAGTTAGTTAGATTAATAAATGTCTTTAGAGAAGAACTTTTCCTTCTTGCAGAGCCCTCTCAGTTTTGCCACAATAGTTTCCTAAAAGGTGCAAAATACAGTTGCTTAATTGTATCCACCGGTAGTGCCTCTAAATATCTGTTTCAACTTTGTAAGTGTATCCACAACACAACTTTTTGCCCGCTGCAAAGTCCGGGACTAGGGATTTTCAAGTCTTTAAAGTTTTGAAAGTTTTAGCGGAGAAGAAACCCCAAGTGAAATAAACACAGTCACAGAAAAATAAAGATAACTTGCCTTTCCCTTCAATTTCCGAATTTCTCCAGACGTATGCTGTCTCTCATTTAAAAGCCCTTTTGTACTGCTTCCAGCTTGTCAGTTTCTTTGCCTTTGATCATTAAGCACCTCCGGGAGACGGACTTCCTTTTTCTCGTCTCCCGCTTTCAGCCGAATTCACAAATTTGTAATCCAATCTCAAATAGATCCTACTCACGAGTAGTTACTTGATAATCCAATGTAAAGGAAGAAAGGTCGGCGCTCATCGGTAGCAGCTGCGCGGCTTCACTCCCGCAGAAAGAGCGATGAATCCACAGCACCGCTTCCCCTCCGCGCTTCCGGAGCCCCTTACGGGGTCCCTTCTTCGTTTTGGGGGTCGCTCTCGGTGCCCGCCGGATCCCACGGCCACGAGCTCGCTCTGCTCGTGGTTTAACTTAATGGGTCGTCGCTTCGCCGTAGCGAACAACCCTTTTCTGCGGAGCCCCTCTTTGCTGCGCAAAGAGGACCGCCATTACACGTTTCGCGCCGCCTCCGGAAGTCTCTTTCTCTGTGTCAATCTAATTGACAGGTATACTTACCAGCATTTCTAATGCTGACTGAGTAATCGGTGTTGCCCATTCCTCCATGCTGTAGAAGGGCTGTTGGACTGCATGTACATTTCATTGACTGAACTTCCTATGTGGTTGTCTTAAATTGCCCTGGGGAGGAGGGATTGGGACGTCATATGTGCCAGCCAATCAACACTTTGCAATCTAGCTTGTACTACAACCTGGCAGAGCCAGTTTTCCCTGAGTTTGATCCTTGAGGGAATAGTAGGTATGTTTTTGAGAATGTGTGGCATGTTCTTCCAGAATGGCTCAGCTCTCCTAATAATGCAAAATTTTATGCAATCTTGATTTTTCCTAAATGGATCACAGCAGAAAATGTTCTGTTCAGGAAAGCACAGTGGAAGAATAATTTATTTGAGATCAGTTTACTCATTGACACCCGGGTTGTATCAGTCATTGAAAATATAACATTTTAAAAAACTTAATTTATAAGTAATGCAAGAAAATTGAATGTTTTCTTCTTTGTTTGAATCCTTATCTAATCCTCATGGCTATTGGTATTAAAAGCAATAGATAATGTATATAAATTCAGGCCACTTTTTCACCAATAGGACTGGCACTGCTAAACATTTCTACATTGTAGTCAAACAAACACTTTTAACTGGCATTAAAAGCTGATATGTGCCATCTTTGCCTTCTTATCATTCTACTAGTCTATGTGTTGCCCACTCTTAAATGAATTGTCAGTAACCCCTATTTTCCTCCATCTGTTAAACAGCATCAATGACACTACCTCTGAATCCCACTTTAAAATAAAGTTGGCTGTTTCTACCAGGGGTTTTTTTTTTGGGAGTGGGGAATGTGATTTTTTTATTTGTTGATTTGCCCAGAAATGTATGCCTCTGTTTACTGAGGTTATATTTGTCCCTTAGAATGTCTAAAAATCATTACAGAAGGTTACTGCCCTACTAGATAAGCAGCAATGTTTTTAACAGACTAGAGAAAATGCTAACTGTGTTATAACAGTGATGACCCAACTCCAGGCTAGAAATCAAACACAGCTTTACAGTCCACCTGCTACCTTTTGACAACTGGTTCTTTCATTTTTATATTTAGAGAAGTGCAGGGAGCTAGTTGCACCAGTTGTGCAACGCAGACCTTGTGCAGGGTAGACAGGCTGTCGTTTCTCTTCTTTTTATTATTACTAATAAGAGCTTCAAATTCAGTCAACTGTTCAAAAGACTTCAAGCATCAGATCAACATTTCAGCTTAGAAATTATTGTAGTAAATATTGATGTCATTCTAGTGTGTGTGTGTTTCATATTTTATCAATGAATATATTTCTTAAAAAGATAAAAAATGGCTTTCATTGAGAAATGATTTATTCCTATTTCTTAATGTAATAACTTAACTGTAACGTTCCTTTTTACAAAAGCTTTGCCAAGCAATCAAACACTTACTCATTTCAAGTGTCCAGTGAGGACTTGTTATTGGTGCCGCCACTAGGAGCTGCTCGGTTGGCAGTGGCCTATGGCAGGGCCTTTTCAGTGATGGTTCCCCATTTTTGGAATTCCCTCCATAGTGAGGTGCAGAATGCTGCTATCGGGAGAGCGGCTCACTGACAATTACCCAGGGTTAACAACAGAATGCTTATTTGAGAAGCAATGAAAACAAATTCACAGCAAACTGAAGTTGGAGATGAATGGGGTCAGAACTAGTAATCTCCTAAACCAGCCAGTTAATCTACCCGTCCTCCTCCTGCTCCTTCTCCTTCTTCTTCTTTTTGGCAAAATGTCTTCCGCCACCACAACTATCATTCCAAGCTCCCTTCAACTCCTCTTTCCCTCACATACATATACACACAACATAACATACAATTATTTTAATCATGAGAAAAGTTATGTTAGTGGAGCAGTTTAAAATATGTGTACAAAATAATTTGCAATATTGTTTCCAATCAGCAATACGCTGTTACTTTTATTGACAGGTCAAATTGGTAGATTTCCACAGAAATGACTGGGGGAAATGGCTTTTTTTCAGCTTGAATTCACCATAACTCAGTTCCTTCACATTTCAGGTGGGCTCCATTGCCATTATAAGAGAACAAGAGAGGTGTTCATGGTGAGTTCTGGCACCTCTTTTTCTAGAAAAATAGCACCGCTGAGGAGTGTTTAGCTTCTTTATAGTAGCCTAGAGTGTTTGCCAGCATTGTATTCTAAATACACTTATGTGCATAATAAGTCCTTTTTAATTTCAGTGGAATTTCAGTCCAAAGCATGTGTTCCTAGGTTTGCAGCCTGTGGTGTGAACTGACAATGTAAGCAGCATAGCAAAGAAAAGTGAGATCCATAGATGTTTGTGGATATATTATCCTCTCTCATTTATTATTTTGCAGTATTATTCTGAGTATTTTCCTTTGAAACGTAGCCAAATTCATTGAAATTTAAAATGTTGGGGAAACTGGTGCCATAAAGAAGTTTATTCTCTCTTTTTTGTTGGACTTAAACCTGTATTTGAATCTGTAAGTCTCAGTTGGTGACTTTGGGTCAGCGTCTTTCTTGGAGAAATCTATCACGTAGGATTATTTATGAGGCTAACATAGGATTATCTCCCATATACACTGCCCTGAGCAATTGGAGGAAGGGTGAGACATAAATATGTTAATGATATAGTATCCTTGGGATGGCAGTACTACAGCTTGGAAGATAAGGGAGTCCATGTTGTTCTGCCTTGCTAGCCTTTCTGTCATGCTGTGTTAACATAGCTACATGGGAGCCACTTCTCTCTAATCAGACCACATGGATCCTACAGAACTGGCACTTCGTCTCTGGCAGGATGCTGATTCTGATTGGCACCCATATGATGTGCCCCTTCCCACGTGGTTGGGTTACTTAATTATTATTTTTAAAGGTTCTGGCTTTAAGTCATTACAACAAATTAATTCATATTGATAAAGCCATGTAAGATAGATTTGGTACTATATATAATCTTACGGAAATACACATGCAAAAATAATTTCCAGAAGAGCAACCATTTTGGTCTTTTGCAAGAAAACAGCAAAGAGTCTTGTGACACCTTAAAGTTGATTTCTTTTATGGCATGGTATTTCACGGACTACAGCCAACAATTCTAGTAGAGCCTAAATGAGTGCAAAATGATTCTTCAACCACAGCACTAAAGGCACAATTAGCACTGCTAAGTGACAGTACAATTAGAGATTAGATGCATGCAAAATGAGCACAGTGACCCTTAACAACAGTGGTGACTGGCAATAATAGAATTATCTTTGCATCCACTATTAAATTAACTCCTGTAGTAGAACAAGAAACCATTATGTCTGTTGAGCCCCAAATGAAGGGAGTTAAACTTTTTCATAATTTGCAATTCAGCAGATTTATGCTGGAGTTTCCTTGTGAAGTTTATTTGTTCTTCTCATACTGCTGAATTTTTCCTTTTCTGGTGCCAGATTTGTATACATTTATTCACTTGTGTAGAGATGGGCCTGCTTGACCTATGTATATGCAAAAGGGCATTGCTGGAAGGTGATAGCATATATCACACTGTAAGATGAGCTGTGAGTGAGCCCATGACGTTGTGACTGACATTATTAGGTTCTGTAATAGTGCTGCCACAGTAGATAGGGGGGCAGCGTTGGCATCAGCTGGTTGCTTTGTTTGTGTCTCTGTTATATGTCCTATTGTACCTAGTGACTAGCTGTTTTAAGTTGTGGTGGATGGGGATACTGCCTGTAAGCAAGACATCAGAAAGGACAATATTCAGAAACCAGTAGGGGTACATTTCAACTTCTGAGGGCATACACTCTGTTGACCTTAAAACTGTCCCTCTTGAACAAAGGAGCTTTAGAGGAGATGCCACTGTGAAACTTCTGAATTACAACTTACAAAGAAGTTCAGTTCTATCCCCTGTGATCTGAATTCAGATAACAGTTTTTTTTAATCCTACCAGAGGAGTTAATTTACCAATTGCACAAATGCTCACTGTATTTATTTTTCATATACATTTAAGCAATTGTGAAATTATAACAGGCTACATTATTTTATATTTCACTTCCCTCTGTTTAAATGTCTTTCTTTTCATTTTACTTTATGCGCATAGGTGTATATATACCTGCCAACTTACGATAGCACTTCATGAGTCTGATGAAGTGGACTGCAGTCCACAAAAACGTATGCTGCAGTAAGCTTGTTAGTCTAAGGTGCCACAAGGTTCTGCTTTCAAAACAGAAAAATATATCAGAAGTACATAGACTGGAGCAGATATTTAAAACTGACTGCAGCACAGTTAAGCACATGGGAATCCATATTAAGCTTTGGTCAAAGGCAGTGAAACCCACCACTCATGGAAATATCTTTTTCATTGCTATTTACAAGCAGGAGGTCAATTTTCTGTGATATTGATCAAGACTTTGGGGCTTTCAACAACTCTGACAGAGGATAAGTGTTACTCCTAGCTGTGCAGGACCCACCCCCAGAGGAGTGTTTCATGTGTGGCTAGGGGAAAGGGCCCCTTGGTCATTACAAATTGTGTCCTCTACTATGTGGCTGCCAAGATGTAGGATAGAAAAAACAAAACAGCTTACTAGGAACCATCAAATGGTGGTTAAGTCTGATGGAATTTATGCTTGGCTTTACTGATGATGGTGTAGTGATAGCCTGGACAGTATGGTGGCATAGTGTCATACATCTAGGGTGCTTTTGTGTGTAATTCTGACAGGCTTTCTAGATAACTCCCATGAGCTTTAGACAGTATGCCTGAAAGCCAGGGATGATGGGAGTTGTACTCAGCAACATCTGCAGGACCACATTGTTGGCATGGTCTTAAGTAAATTGCTAACTCCAGTTGGAGCTGTTATAGGGTCATGATGATCAGATCAATAAAGATTTTTGTTTTTTAATTTGAGATTTTATACTTTACATTTTTGGCCCCCACTTGAGTGATATTATGATGATCTGGTTTTCTATCAGAGGATTTCTTCAAGTCCTTGGCAAAACTCTTGTTTCCTTGGTGTGGTTTGCATATATTACTCTTGTCTTAATTTTTACAGTGTCCAATATCTGAATGAAACACTCTGGCTTCGTTCCCATCCAGGCAACATTATGCAGCCATTATAATTGCAGCTGGCTGCCTTTCTTGGCTCTGGAAACACTTTCAAGGGGAAAATGCTAAAAACAAAACACACAAAACTGGCAGTGGTTTGTGTGTGTGTTGTTATCAACAAGCATGCTGGTTGGGACACAGTTTCAAACCTATACAGTATAAATCTAAGTATATACTGGTATATAGAAGCCGTCTTGGGAAACTTTATCAATGTAATGGTTATAGAGCTGGATCAGCGTTGTTCTGCAAAATAGTGTGAGCTAATTACAGATAGTGAACCGTGAAGAATGAGTACTAATTTATTTTTCTCAACCAAAGGACGTGAGAATTTTAAAAAAGAAAGACCATTCTGTCTGACGATTCAGGAGGTTTCTAGAGGCTTCTAACTCGTAAAAAGAGGACAGTGTTCCTATTCCTCATGTGACATGTCAAGCTTGTGACTTCGTTTGGACACACTCTATTAAAGGGGCAGAGAAAACAGACCACCAAGTTTAAGCTAACTGCCTCACGTCTGTGTGTTTGTGGCTGGTCTTGTTTAAGGCACCAGGAGAGGTCAGATGTGGTGATGGGGACTTTTGATGAGGAGACAGCTACAGGACTCACTCAATTTATTCCATCTGTTGAACAAGTCTGTTCAGATAGCTTGCTCCCCTGCTCCCATTTCCTTATGTTTTGGGGTGAGAGAATGGGATTTCAAGCTGTAATGTGCCTGGTCATTATTATAATAATGCAAGCCTATATGGTGCAGCATCTGGAATATTAGCCTTGGACCCATAGGCGTAGCCAAGATTTATGTTTGGGGGGGGGGGCAGAACCTCAGTTAGTTAAGTATTTTTATTTATTTACTTGATTTAGGGGGCACAGGGCCCCCCTGGTTCCCCTTGGCTGCACCCATGCTTGGACCTTGCCTCAGATCCCTCCTGTGCTACTAGCCTTCCTAAGTTTTACTGGGAAGTTCTTAATTTGCTATAGGCAAATTACACTCTCTCAGTTTAAGCTACCTAACATGGCTGTTGAGAAGCTAAAGAGATCCACTCTGAGCTCCTTGGAAAAAGGACACAATATAAAGCACGGGTGTCAAACACAAGGCCCGCGGGCCAAATCCGGCCCGCCAGACCTTGTCATGTGGCCCGTGTAGCCGGCGGCGGCCGCCAGCCTTCACCTTTTATTCTCGCTTTTTTTTTTTTGACACAAGAAAGCCACCTCTTCAGCGCATGCGCAGCAGCCTACAAGCCAGAGAACGTCTACCCTCTAGCAGCGCCGGCCGTTCTACACAGGAAATCTCCACTTTAAAGAGTGGACACATAGTCCTACAGATACAACCGGCCCTTTGAGGGTGACCAAACTGCTGATGCGGCCCCTGATGAATTTGAGTTTGACACCCCTGATATAAAGTAATAAGCTGAGATATCTTGTATCGTTGCAGAAAAAGTAAAACTGAGTGGGGAAGGATACACATCTGTTTTTAATTCACCTCTCTTATCCATTAATAGTTCTTTTTGATACTCTTTAATCCAATCAATACTACTAAACCTTTCTGTTAAGAGTTCACAGATTTTGTATTTGCACTGTTTACAAGTTAACTACGGTACTTTACCACATGCTCTTGGGATTCTTAATGAGTTAAACAACAGTGCATACAGGGGATGTCTGTTGTTTTAGATCCATCCCTGTGAAATACTTTTTTTTTTTTTTTTACTGGTTCCTGGTCTGTGTGAGGATTAAAAAAATATTAGTGATTGCATGCATAGTCAAATAATGGTGTAGTTTCATACCACTGTTGACACTATGATGGTTACAACTCTGTGCATATGAACCTTTTGGAAAGTGATTTTAATAAAAATGCCTCAAACAGTACAGTAAATCATGTGGCTCATACCACATGCTTATTGATGCCTTACAGTTAGTTTATACAATATTTCTTGTGAATGATTTTTCTTTTAGAACTAGATTTTTTGTGGTTAATCTTAAGATCCTGTTGTTTGTACTATGTTGCTTAAAAGCCAGGCTTGCTCTGCTGTAGGTTTTGGGATTGTTTGTATAGTGCCATCAATATATCTGAAACGTGACATAGCAAAATAAGTGAAACAAAACAGGTCTCTGTTGTGAGGAGCTTGCAATCCAGATTTTAACAGTGGGGAATAGAACAAGGTGTGTGTTGGGAGAGGGGGATGACTTCAAGGAAGTTGTAAGGTATGTGTTTGCATGTGCCTAGATTTTGTTTCAGCTTGGAATGATAACTAAATAGTTAAGTTAATGGACTGAATTTAGTTGGTTGACGTATTCCTAGTTCTCTAGTTCACAGCAAGTTCTTGCCACATTTATCTTAGGTCTGCTTATCTTCACCTCTTGCAAGTTTCAGGTTTCTGTTGAATAAATTGCCACTCATGACGAAATAAGACACTTCTCCTTGTCTTAGCTAATCTTAGTGGGGAGTTCCCTATTGTACTCCCTTCTGCCTCTTCCACCCCACCCCCCTTCTTGCCCCCAAATCCCATGTGACTCCTTTGTTGTTTGCTAAAATTCACAGAAAGTTCTCCAGATTGGCACCCCTGGCCAACCCCATCTCAGCATACCTATTGAAATCTGCTTAGTGGGAGGCCAAAGACATGCAAATAGAGAGATTCCCCATGGGGCTAGATGTCAGAGGATAAATTGGATTGCTTCTAAGGACAAAAGGATCCTCCAGGAAAAGCTAGCCTGCCCTAGTTGTGAGCACAGAACAGTGTGAGGAATGATTTACTATGTACCCACAGATGTTTTTGGTGTGTGAGGATTCTGTTTATCAGCAAGTACTGTAGTATCATAAGCATCACTGTAAGGTTGTGTCTTGTGTAGGGATGATGAAACTATGCATTCTGTCCATATTGTTAATATGCTGCATTCAGACTTTTGCTGCATTCAGACAAGTTAGTTTTCCCTTGTAAATTGCCCTCCTTAAACTCAATATTTGTTCCTCTTGTTAACTAGGTTTTTTGTCTCTGTTTGGAGTGGGGGGAGGCACGTAATCAATAGTATATTTGCATTGTACATGCACAGATAGATATGTTCTAAAATCCTGTGTGAATCAAAGGTGAATGGATGGTAGATTTTCCCTACAAAAAGCTGTTTTCTCGGCCATCCAAATCAAAGTGATCCAATATGTGCATATTTTTAGCTGGCCTTTCGTTTTTAGATTTTGCTTTGCAAATATGTAGGTAGTTGATTAGCAGTAATAGACTGAATCAACTGTATATGAGTAGCAGGCTTCTATTAAGCTAAAGCTCTGAAACAAAGGAAATCTAGAGTGCCTTTTTCCTTTTGACATTTCTTCATCAATGGCTGTGCTATAATTGTGCCATCTACAGTAATTAGTTTTTTGTCCATCATTAAAAATATATTCTCTGCAGTAGTTCTTCCACTAGAGGAATGATTCATGTTCTAAAGCTGCACAGCCTATTTCTTGTTTATATATGTTTCACAGGGATACTTTCTCTTTAGGGCTATAACACTGCATTGCCTGTTTCTGATGAAGATCTAAGTTATAAGTAAATTCCTGAAGAACAGTTGAAGTTCCTATTGACTGCAATGGGGATGTTCCAGCCTCTGATCGTTGAGTTGCGGGAATATTTAAATATGAATCGGTGAGTATTGTATTCTGTTTGAAACTTGTTTTTATGTCTGGCCTGTATTTTTTCTCTTTCGCATGCATGCACGCATGCTGTAATTCAGCAAATTGAGCAAACAAGAGTGCTTGTTGTATCAGCACCTGCAGAGGAAAGAAGCCCATATGCTTATGACCTGGAGTTAATACAGTGGTACCTCTAGATACAAACGGGATCCGTTCCGGAGCCCCGTTCGCATCCTGAAGTAAACATAACACACGACTGCGCGTGTGCGCGGGTTGCGTTTTGCCGCTTCCGTGTGACATCATTTTGAGCGTCTGTGCATGCGCGAGTGGCGAAACCCAGAAGTAACGCGCTCCGTTACTTCCGGGTCGCTGCGGAGCACAACCCGAAAATACTTAACCTGAAGCTACTTCAACCCGAGGTATTACTGTATACCCTCTGTGTATGTGGGGCTCCTTTTATTGTGGCCGTTTTCTTGTATTCCTGCTATTACTGAAGAGTATTAAAGGAATAATTATGTCCTGCTGATAATGAATCCCATGGTTTTAGACAAGTCTGCAAAGTGAATTGCATAAGGTACCACTTCCTATTGCAAGCACACGTGCTGAACCCCTTTTCCTTGGCCTTTGCCCCACCCCCCAGCCGGCCGTCCATTGTCCTCCCAGGCCAGGGGCGGGACGATAGCCACCCTGACCCAGGTAGGAGGCACCAGACCAGGTAAGCCCACTCAGTGTCACAAACCCTGCCCACCTGTTGGGAAGGGAGGGCGGAAATTGTTTCGTAGGAGGATTTTGCTTAACACCCTTGATTAATAGGATAAAAAAATTAAAATCTGCCACAAGTATCTAAGTAAACTTTTTGCTATTGCCATTTTAAAGGAAGAAACTGAGATTATCAGCACTTTTCCATTAATTCTGCAGGTGCAAGCATAGCTTAATGACAGTATAACTTTGTTTTATGTAAGAACTCAGTAGCTTCCATTTATACTGAAAGTTACAAAGCCATCTTTCTGTTTACAAATAGCCCTGACAAAGATGCTAGACTTTTAAAAGAAATGTTACAAATTAATGCAATACAACACAAGCTTTATCATTTATAAATTCTGCCATAAGTGTACATTGTGCATTTATTCTGTGTGTCCTAAAAATGTTGGCAAGACCGTTTTTTTTTTCATTTATTTTATTTATTAGTGCTATGTTTGTCAATGTGAATAGGTATACCAACTTCCCCCCATAAAAGTGTGTATGTTCCATTATGTTTATTTTGAATTTTTTTGTGTCGCCAAGTATTCTTGGAGCAATTTACAGAATAGAAATAAAACGGATGTAATGGAAACATTAACAAACTGAAGTAGAAGTCAGGAGCTAAAAACTGGCAGCAATAAAGTCATCACTGTTTCACAGTTAGAAACCTGGGACAACTAAAAGATCTCTACCTGGTGCTGAAAAGATAACAAAGTAGGCACAAGGTGAGGATTTCATTAATTGGGCAGCAGAACGAGAAAACCTGCAGCTACAGCTGCCTCATTTGTGATGGTTTCATGTAGATCCGCAGTGGGGAACCTCTTCTAATTCAGTCACGGGGCCATATTCCTCAAACCACACCCACTTGTGACATCAGGTGTTGGAAAGGAGAAAACATGGCTGTAAAGGAATAATTGAGAGCTTTAACATTTGCTTTCAAATTTTCCTTGGCCAGCAGAGCCCACCCCGTCCCACATCAGCTGCATCCTGCAGTTCACAATCAGAGCTCCCAAGCATAGTTGATCTCTGCCGAAATGGAGCATTGCAGGCGTGCTGACCAGCTGATTGGCACTGACTGCAACACCCACGGGGACCTGCTTCAGGGATCTTACTTTGCAATCTGCTCAAGTTCAAGTAAGTCTGCAAAGGAACTTTTTTTCTGCAAAGGAGGGGAGCAATGTACCTGGCATCATGGTTCCCGCCCACCTATCAAACTGGTCTGCAAGGGTGAGGGATTTCAGGATCCAGTCCTCTGGCCATATCTGTTTCTCCACTCCCAATGAGGAAGTTAAGAAGCATGGAGGCTAGGACGGAACCTTGCGGGACTCCAACAAAACAAAACATATTATTTATTATTTGTTTATTTGCATTTATATCCCACCTTTTTCTCTGAGGAGCTCAAGGTTACATACAGGGCTCTCCCCCTCCTCATTTAATTCCCATAACAACCCACTGAGGTAGGTTAGGCTAAGAGGCAGGAACTGTCCCAGTTTCACCCAGTGAGCTTCATATCCAAGTGGGAATTTGAGGCCTGGTCATCATCCGACACCGCAGTGTCATTGGACTGAGCAGAAACCTCTCAGCACCACATTCTTGAATCAGCTAACCAGCTTGCAGCACAACCACTGCAACATGGTACCTGCAAGCACTAATCTAGAGAGTCCATCCAAGGTCATATTTTGGTTGGTAAGCATGCTTTAAACTTCATTTCCGTGGTTCAGACATCACAGAAAACTGGCTTATGAAGAGAGGGAAGGGGAAGTGTTCATGCACAAGGCTCATTCCCAGTTTGATATAACAGGGGCATATTGGACTGGAACCATGATGTGTGAATCTGGCTTTGATGTTATTTATAATACTTAGCCCCAAGTCAGATATGTTTCCCCTAGTTTTTTGTTTGTTTGTTTGTTTTCAATACAGTGGTGCCCCACAAGACGAATGCCTCGCAAGACGGAAAACTCACTAGACGAAAGAGTTTTCTGTTTTGGAGGTGCTTCGCAAAACGAATCTCCTATGGGCTTGCTTCGCAAGACGAAAATGTCTTGCGAGTTCCTGCGGGGGTTTCCCCCCCTTTTTCTAAGCCGCTAAGCCGCTTATCAGCTGATCCGATCAGCAGATAAGCTGCTAAAAGCCGCTAATAGCACTAATCCGCTAATCCGTCAATGGGCTTACTTCGCAAGACGAAAAAACCGCTAGACGAAGAGAATCACAGAACGGATTCTTTTCGTCTTGCGAGGCACCACTGTATAAGGTAAAGGTAAAGGTACCCCTGCCCGTACGGGCCAGTCTTGACAGACTCTAGGGTTGTGCGCTCATCTCACTCTAGAGGCCGGGAGCCAGCGCTGTCCGGAGACACTTCCGGGTCACGTGGCCAGCGTGACAAACTGCATCTGGCGAGCCAGCGCAGCACACGGAACGCCGTTTACCTTCCCGCTAGTAAGCGGTCCCTATTTATCTACTTGCACCCAGGGGTGCTTTCGAACTGCTAGGTTGGCAGGCGCTGGGACCGAGCGACGGGAGCGCACCCTGCCGCGGGGATTCAAACCGCCGACCTTTCGATCGGCAAGTCCTAGGCGCTGAGGCTTTTACCCACAGCGCCACCCGCGTCCCTTTTTTTAAATATAAAGGTTGCATTTAATTCGGTAATAGATGGAATGCTATGTTTTGGTTTTAAGAGCATTAAAGTGCAGGTTTAAATATATTTGTTGGTATTATAGTTAGTTTTTTAAAAGGTTTTTTATTTTTTAAAAGAAAAGCTATATATGAAACATTTGAAAAATCAGTTTTAAAATTCTATTTTTAATTAACTCTTGATTTTTATTGACTCTGCTTCAAAGAGAATTCCTGGGCCAGTGTTGTTGTATAAGGATGGGTAGGATGCCTCTGCAAATTGTCTGTGGCTCACAAGAGGTCTGGTTATACTTGTAAGCCTGTTCATTCTAGAGAATTTCAAGGCTAAGTGAGCTTACTATGTAATGTTAATTACAGTTTCTGGAAGAAGTGTTCTATTCTGTTTTCTACCTATCACGAATGATAGTGGTTCCCTACTGGTTGATATAGATTCCTGAGAAATTTCAAAACAATGGGAAACAAAAATAATTTTTAAATATTAGTTCAGAATTAAGTTGAAATAAATATGTAGATGTGGACATATTGGCCATGTTTGCGTGTAACACTAAGCCAGGCCACGGTTAAGCACGAACATGCTGCCTCCCAGGGAGGTGACAGCTGCTTTGTTGCTCCGCCAGGCCAAGGTTTTTCTTACCTGGGATCATGGTTAAACACTCTGTTTTTTAGCCACAATCTGTAGCAAATGTTTGGTCTTTGCTACAGCTTATTATTGCTGAAGCTCTATATAATTCATAACTTAGTTTGTTCTTGAAGAGCTAAGCCTTGAAAAATAGCATGATAAAAAGTCTAATAAAACAGCATAATATGATTTAGTAATATTATTTCTAGCGAATAAATCTTTTCTGTGCAGTAATGTGCCTTTCCTGGCATAGAATTCACGTTGCGTACAAATGAGGCATTGACCTTATTTCTATGTAGTGCTAAACTATGGTTTAGCAATATGTGAACGAGTCTTGGGCCTGTGAGCTGCCCGGTACATGACTGCTGCCAGGAAGAAATTTGGAAGTGCAGCCACACTGGATGAAGAGAGGAGAAAAGAGAGAAGAACACAAGCACAAGACTTTACTGTGACTTACCCTTGTAATGCTAAACCATACTTAAGCTTTATGTGTGAGTCAAGCCATTGTGTGTTTAGAGATTGTTCAGTCCAATTTTAATTTTGTTTATACAACATATGGCCAAGGAGTAAACTCTACACAAATCTGGAGTTGAGTCCCTAAGATGGTTGGATGGCGCCTTGTACGTCTCCTTCCAGCAACTCCTGCAGCCAAGCTGGTGCCAAATGTATGGCTCTTCTTTCCTTTAGACCACATCAGCAAGGACAAGGGGTGGTGGTCTTGTTGTCTGGGCAGCCCAGGACCTCCATACACACTGCCCAGGCTATTGGGGTGGTTTTAAAAAATAACATATGACTGTATTTTTTAATGGGTGCAGTTACTTAAGTTCTTTTCTGTCTCCTTTGCAAGGTTAAAGCAGTGGAGCTTTATGTGAGACATGGATAGATGCAAACATGTTGGGCGGCTACGACTTGCCCAGGACCATTCTATTCTGAACCCCCAGAAGTGGCACTGCATGGACTGCAACACCACGGAATCTGTTTGGGCCTGCCTGAAATGCTCCCATGTGGCTTGTGGAAGATATATTGAGGACCATGCACTTAAGCATTTCGAAGAGACCAGGCATCCTTTGGCCATGGAAGTTAACGACCTGTACGTGTTTTGTTACCTTTGCGAAGACTATGTGTTGAACGATAATCCCGAGGGTGACCTGAAATTGCTTAGAAGTTCTCTATCTGCAATTAAAAGCCAGAAGCATGATCCGTCTGCTAAAAGTGGTAGGACGCTACGGTCAATGGCTTTGGGGGAGGATGTTTGCAGTCATCAGAGGGCCCCTCAGGGAAAGCCTCAGATGCTTACAGCTCTCTGGTACAGACGGCAGTCATTGCTAGCAAAAGCACTACGGACCTGGTTTGATAAGAGTTCTAGAGGCCAGCGCAAACTAGAACAAAAGAAACAATTGGAAGAGCTGGAGAGGAAGAAGGAGGTGGCCAGGCAGAGGCGTCAAGAAATGAAGCGGAGATTGCTGGAGGAATTGGCAAACACACCTCCAAGAAAAAGTGCCCGGCTTTTGTCGCACATCCGCAGAGAGAATCTCATTCCTCGGAAATTCAGAGATATGGAAGCAAGTTCCCCTACCTCAAGACGAGTGCAGAATAGCAAATTCAAACAATTCTATTCCATCCGGCGTAAGCCTCAAATGACTCCTGGTGTGACTGGACTAAAGAATCTAGGAAACACATGCTATATGAACTCAATCCTTCAAGTTTTAAGTCACCTCCAAAAGTTTAGAGAATGTTTCTTGACGCTGGATCTTTGTGAAACTGAAGAACTCTTAGCTAAGACCGTGAATGGAAAGTCTAGAATGTCTGGAAAGCTGGTCAATGGGCCTGCTCCAACCGATTCAGGGAGGAATGATCAACTGGGTTCATATGGCAGGCAGAGCCTGCCAGCTGGCTTAAATGGCGGGTCCTCAATAAGCAAAAGTTTAGAACTTACGCAGCCCAAGGAGCCAAGTTCAAAGCACATCTCTCTCTGTCACGAACTGCACACGCTCTTCAGAGTCATGTGGTCTGGGAAGTGGGCCTCGGTCTCTCCTTTTGCCATGCTGCACTCTGTGTGGAGTTTGATTCCAGCGTTTCGAGGTTATGACCAGCAAGATGCTCAGGAATTTCTTTGTGAATTGTTGGACAAAGTGCAGCAGGAGTTGGAATCTGAAGGAACAAAACGCAGGATCCTCATCCCTTTTTCACAGAGGAAGCTCACCAAGCAGGTCCTGAAGGTGGTGAACACCATCTTTCATGGGCAGCTGCTCAGTCAGGTATGCATGTTAGCCAAATTTATATTTATCAAAGCTAGAGACACTTTTTGGTGACAGTATTTATGAATAACCAAATATTAATGCTTGTATCTGGCAAAAGGAGAATTTTTAGTATACCTTAAGTGAAATTTGTCATTTTCCGCATATTTTTCTAATGGAACAAAATTATATTAGTAGTAGTAGTAGTAGTAGTAGTAATAGTAGTAGTATTTTATTGCAATTGTGGGGGATTGTGAGGTTTAGCAGAAGATTCAGGTGTGGAGATTAATTTCCCTTTTCATCAACTCATGCTGCTAGCAGAACAATGTTAGAGTTTGCTATAGTTTATACTTACTATTCCAAATATGGCTGGGGATAGATAGGCTTTGTTTATATAATGGGTGTGGGGTTTTGTTGTTGTTTTTTTGCAAAGCATGACTGTGGCACTATTTTTTCTGTCCTCCTAGTTAGGTGTTTTTGGCTGCTTCCACTTAGCTTTTGCAAACTGCATTGTTAACCCATCAGAATATTTTGGGAGAATGAGGCAGTTTTCTCCTCCACTCCCGTTTTTGTTTTCATTTTTGCAAAATATCATAATATTATGTTCCTCATTCAGAAGCTCCCAGCTATATAATACTCTAAGTCAGGCATCCCCAACCTTCGGCCCTCCAGATGTTTTGGACTACAATTCCCATCATCCCTGACCACTGGTCCTGTTAGTTAGGGATCATGGGAGTTGTAGGCCAAAACATCTGAAGGGACACAGGTTGGGAATGCTTGCTCTAAGTAGAGATTATAGGTAGTTCTCGTGTAACACCATGCTGTGGTGGCTTGACATTACACGAGTGAATCTTGGACATTCAAGATTCCTTTCCTCACAAGCTCTGACCCCACCCCACTTTCTGGTTCATCTCATTACATCCAGATTAGCAAACTTTGCTTTCATTACAACTGGAAGTCAGGGAGGAAATCAGTGCATATAATGCCATTGGCTTTAGGTATAAATTGGAGCTATGTTGCAGTATGCATCTTTTCACAGGTTTGGTCTAGCAAACTGGGTAAAATACATCATTTCTTCTTGGTGAAGCAATTAACAAAAACAAACCTATTACCCACTAAACAGCAATATTGGTATCATATAACATAAAATCCTCTTGAACATACTAATAAACTGAAGAACTATATTCTGCAACTCATTATAGCGATGAAGAAAATTAAATAGATATGGGCATTTATCAGTAAATCAAGTTAGAGGAATTACTTAATGGAGTTGAATTTTTTTAATATATAAATTTTGAATGAAAAGTTTTAATTTGAGCAAATAATTCAGGCCTATTAAGAACTTCATTTTAACAGAACTGAAGTCATAGTAGCCATAGATTTCAGTAGGACTGAATTCATTCTTACACTAGAGAGTTGTACAAAGACGGTATGATCAAACAATAGGAATTATTCTGAAGATGCCTCTCTGTCTGTATCTGGGAATTTCCAAGCACAACCTCTCTCTTACAGATTGTTAAAGACTTACTTAGAGCTCAGAATAAGCCATATTTTCTTGGCTGCTAAGCCTCACTCACTGGCCTCACAGTGTCTTATGAGACGGTATCTGTATAAATGTATGTCTTAATAAATAAACCTTTTCT
Organism: Podarcis vaucheri; assembly: GCF_965113315.1. Taxonomy (NCBI): domain Eukaryota; kingdom Metazoa; phylum Chordata; class Lepidosauria; order Squamata; family Lacertidae; genus Podarcis; species Podarcis vaucheri. The sequence continues at coordinate 63,337,748 of NC_138764.1, read as the reverse complement.
TGCTAGGTCACCTGTATAACATGTAACTATAAATCTAATACTGTGGAACCTTTCTGGGATCTTTCCCTGGAATTTCCTGAACGGTATCACTCCATCAACAAAGGGATTGTGCCTGTTAATCAGACGGAGTGCATGCTGACTGAAATGTTGGCCAAATTCACAGAAACAGAAGCTTTGGAAGGAAGGATTTATGCATGTGACCAGTGCAACAGTAAGTGAAAGACTGTTGTGTTACTTACAGATTTAATTTTCCATTGTGCCTGGTGACACTATAACAGGTGCTTCCAGCAGTTCCGAAAACTGTAAAAAGTTGTTAATAATAAATAATGCTTTATAGTGCCATCAGCGATATTGATGTTGAACATCACAGAAGGTAAAAGGGTTTTACTCCACTTAGAACTATACTGAAATGTTACTGAAAGTAATGGGAAGAAGTCCATTATTATTATTATTATTATTATTATTATTATTATTATTATTATTTGCCAGATTGCTAAAACAAAGAAGTTCTCCTAACCGAATAGGGTAGAGACACGGGAGTAGGAAGAACCTGCTCTTTTTAGGGTCTTTTATGTTCTGAAAAACAGAAAGGAAAACTCATTGAGGAAAAGTAGTAATGTCTCCAGAAGAATAACAACTACAGTGATTCCATCATCATCCAATGCTAATGTTATGCATGTTTATGGTGATAATGCAGGCAGGCGGGAACTGTGTTGTTTGCTTTTTAAAAGAAACTGATAACAGTAAAACAAGGTTCAACACTTGAAATTAATTATAGAAATTGGGTAAGTTTGCATACCTAATTGATCTGCTGAACTTACAGAGCCATTCCATTCTTTCTGTATTGGAGAGAACTGTTCCCTCCCCCCCTTCTTGGTGACAGCTTCTGGCACAGGTGACAGGATTCTGTCTGGTTTAAGGAAGTTTCAATTGCAGATTAAAAGTTGCTTGGCTTGGTTTTGGCAGAAATTGGGTTGGTTTTTTGTTTCGTTTCAGGATGCTATTAAAAACGGGAATAGAATTTGAGAGCCTTAGGTAAAGAGTTCTTCACTACAGGAAATGCCATACTTCACTGTTGTAGCCTTCCTCAAGCATTTAGCTACACACATTTTCATGTGTTCTTTTCTGTGTATTCATGAAGACACAGAATCGCCTGTTTTTAAACATTGACACTGAGGATTTCTTGCATTTGAGGCTTTGCTTTGAATCTGTCAGTATGATAGTACCTTGGAAACATGTTAATACACCCATGCTTGCATATTATCTTCAATTTTATTCGTAGATTGCTGTCCTAGGATTGGGATACATAACGATAATTTTTTGCCAAGCACACTTTGCCAAATTCAAAATATGTTAGCATTCCTCCTTTGTTTCCTTCTTGATAATTATTCAAACTTGCCATGTAGTCTCAAAAATAGTGTGTATTGAGGTTGCAGAGATAAAACCTTGGGATACTATTTGAGATAATTGATAAGGGAACTATGACTTTTAGAATAGGATATAAATCATAAATGATCAAGGAGAAACTATAGATGTCAACCATACTGTATAGCTGGAAATGGTTTTTATTCAGACTTCCTATATCAAAATAGGTTCAGGTGGGTATTTGTCATTTATTTTTAAATAGGTTTTCTAGGGATTGGTATCACAGTAGAGTGGGCAGCTGTGGAAAAGACTTCGATGACATATGTTTATTCTTGAGATATAAACAAAGAGTCTTCTGGCTTCTTAAAAGACTTAAGAGTAGGTTTAGAAGTAATACTTCCAGTCCTCCAAACCATTGTTTGTATGATTAGTCCTGCGTTTGCACATACTCCTCCTCTTACACACTCATCTGAATGAGTAATTTCCTGCTTTAATCAAACCATGGTTTGCTGTTTGCATCTGAAATGACAATGTGCAAAGTGTATTTACATAGTTGTGTTTTTAGAAGCTTTGAATTACTCTGAAATGTTAAAGCGTAGAAATTACTAACCATTAACCTACTAATCTTCTCAGGAATTGTTCTGGTGCTATGTGATGTGTGTGTATGTTTTCGTAGAGTTTACTTTAAAATACTAGTTTGAGAAAATGTCTTCATCATTCCTAACCTGGTGGCTCCATCAGTCTCTCTCCTCTGCAGAAGTTGTCATTAAGCAAGGGAATTTATCCAATAGAACTTCATGGGACTTGGATCTAAGTAAAAGTGCTTACCATTGTGCTGAAAATAATTTTCAAATAAGCAGAATGAAATCATAAACAGATGATTGAAAAATGACTTGCAAGAGGAAATAAAGCATGTTTCAAATTTCCAGCAAATTCATGTGGTTCAAACGTCACATACTGATAGAGTTGCTGAGCAGAAGTTCCCACAGCATTCACACTTTGCAGCTTTATTGTTAGTTTCCGGCTGTTGAAAGTGGAAAGGTAGAAGACTTGCTGTTGGTAATTTTCTCTTTCAAAGACAGAAAGCTGTAACTTGCCCTCTGCTTTGTCCTTTCTTAATTGTTATGTAGGCAAACGTCGGAAATCTTCTCCCAAACCTCTTATTCTAAGTGAAGCTAAAAAGCAGTTAATGATCTACAGACTACCTCAGGTCCTCCGGCTGCACCTTAAACGATTCAGGTGAATTGGAGGTGGGCGGGGGAATAAAGGATCGCCTTTGTATCTGAAGCAATGGTGTGGATATAATTTTTATATTATTATTGCACGTTTTATTAAATGGCACCCTTACATACCTTTTACTTTTGAAGAGAAATGCAAGAATGTTTCGTGTCCCTCTTTGATTCTCTGTCAGAACAGAGCACAGATGAAGCGCCCATTTGTAAAAAAGATCCGATACACACAGTAAGAGGCTCCTTGTTTGTTTTAGAACCGTTCTAGCACAATATTATCCACTGTATTGCAATGTGCATTTGTGCCTCTGAATTCACATCCCTACTTCTTTCCAAGCGCTATGCTTGAACTCCTGTTGATTGTTCTTCCGATATTGTAAATTGATTCAAGTTATTGCAAGCTGGAATTCTTTCAAGTACTGTAGTCATGAATCTGCAGGGCAGTGAAGAGATTTGTCTTTCGAAGTGGCATTAAAGGCTGCTGATATCCTCCAGGGAGGGTAGATGTGGGAGGAATTGACTCAGCCTTTTGACTACCATAGGAGCACCAGTGGAGTAAGTTTGAATAGACAGATCCGTGGAAAGAAGTGACAACACAACTGCTGCAGTTCATGGGTTTGCAGCCGCAATATGTTATAATGAAAGCATAATCAAACAGGCTTGTGTGTTGTAACTGTAAAGCTTCCTCTAACATATCTGATGCTGACATCTGTTAAACAGGTGAAATGAGTAAGCTTATCCTTTCCACCTAAAAATGAGAATTCTGAATCCAATATTAGCTTGTTTTAAATGTCATCACTATTCACTGTTAGTGGGTATCCCATAGCAGGTTGTGATTGTAGATAATTGTACAATTCTGCTTAATTTTATGTTAAAGAGGATCTCTATTTTGGCCACCTCTGGGGTTGAGATTTTTCACAAAGTGTGTTTTGTTCTTTGTATCCATTTTTTGCAGATATTTAAAACCTCAGAACAAGATTCTTTAATTAAACTGAGCAGTATAACATGTCTGCCTTTTAGGAGGAAAAACCCTTTTGTAATATTTATGCCTAAGAATGGGAGTTCTTTTATTGGGCCAACTTACATCCACTAAATACAGTGGTGCCCCGCAAGACGAATGCCTCGCAAGACGGAAAACCCTCTAGACGAAAGGGTTTTCCATTTTTCGATGCGCTTCGCAAGACGAATTTCCCTATGGGCTTGCTTTGCAAGAGGAAAACATTTGCGAGTGTTGCGATTTTTTTTCGCTCCCCCCCCTTTTCTAAGCCGCTAAGCTGCTAATAGCCTTTTAGCCGCTAAGACACTAAGCCTTTAATAGCTGCTAAGCCGCTAATAGCGCTAAGCCGCTAAGCCGCTAATAGGGTTGCTTCGCAAGACGAAAAAACCGCTAGACGAAGAGACTCGCGGAATGGATTAATTTTGTCTTGCGAGGCACCACTGTAGTATTGACTTACCCATCTTACATTTCTAAGAAAGCAAGAAGGCAGAAAATATTCTTCCCAACTTGGAGATGTATTTTTATTTCTAATTGGTAATGTAATTATTTTTGAGTTTACTAAAATGTAATTGCTAATGACCTAGGAAGCTACTTTGAATCACTACTAAGCCTGATGATAGTCCTTTACTAAATAATGGTTTATTGATCATCAGTTTCAGAAAAGAATAAAAGTATTTTGAAAATAAAAGCAGAACAGTTTTCAAAATGTATTGCATGGAATAATATTGTTGAAGAAATATGTTTTACAAAAGCATGTAGAAAGGCCTGTATTTCATATTGTAAAACAGACTATATTAAGTGCAGTAAATTAGGACCATTCAGTTGAATTTTTTCATTAAGTACACTATCCAGAATATCATAATTCTTTGAAATCTTGTTATAGCTTTGCTACAGCTGTCACCGCCCCTGCCTTTTTTTTAAAAAAAAGCCCTTTTGATTGCATGCCTTTGTATTGCAGGTGGTCTGGGCGTAATCACCGTGAGAAGATTGGGGTCCATGTCCTCTTTGACCAGGTATTAAACATGGAACCTTACTGCTGCAGGGACACTCTCTCTTCTCTTGACAAAGAGACCTTTGTCTATGACCTCTCGGCTGTGGTGATGCATCACGGGAAAGGGTTTGGCTCAGGACATTACACGGCATATTGCTACAACACAGAGGGAGGTGCGTGTGCCTTGTTATAGGGAGAACTTTTTTAACTGATTGCATCTTATAGAATTACCACTTCATAAAAATGTATTTGTTTCCTGCAATATTATAGCTGTTTCCACAGTACATCGCTAGTAGTATATCTGCTGGTAACACTAAGAATTAAACTGTTTTTCTTCTTGCTTGTAGTCTTTCAGAATAGATTATATTGCTTGCTCTTGCTCTAAAAAAGAAAAGTCATATTCTATTTTTCTTTTACTTAATATCCACATTGAATTAAACTATTTTGCTTGCTCAGTGAATTGCTATTTCTCTTTCTCCAAACTATAAGCAGACTTGTTCAGGTGATAAATTCACACTGAATGGAGAACATCCACACTTATTGTCTTGCATCTCCCTTCAAAATGTTAATACAGCATATTTCCCCAGCCATCTGGAGAAAAGCAGAATTACAATGATCTTTTCTTGAATGTTATCCAGGATAACACTATAAAATGGGGAAGGTTAGATAACATAGCAGTATATTTGGCTGAGACCCAGAAAGCCCCTTTTAGGAGCAGCCATATGTTTGGGATTGCTTGTTGGAATTGTTGACTTGTATTCCTTGAACAGCAGCAGAACCATAGTATGTCAAAAACTGCTTTTGAAAGTCCCCTTGAGTTTCAAAAATGGCTTGCTTTTGAGCACATGGGGCTGCTGTTCAATACAGATGTCCCTTTGGGCACATTATACTGTGGTTATCTCTGTAGCTTCTGTAGAAGTGCTACAGAAGCTCAAGGGGTCATCTGTCTATGGACCAGTTCAAAAAAAATTATTTGTCAGGATAAATTCCTGCCATTAATAAATTGTGTTTCCTCTCCTTTTTAGGGTTTTGGGTCCACTGCAATGACTCCAAACTGAATGTATGTAGTGTGGAGGAGGTATGCAAAACCCAGGCCTACATTCTTTTTTATACTCAAAGAACCGTGCAGGGCAAAGCAAGTATCTCAGAAACACAACTTCAAGCTCAGGTGCCGTCCAAACACAATGATAAAGATAGAAGACTGACACTCTCCTGAAAGGAAGCATCAACTGGCTTATTTTTATTTTATTTTTTTAAAAGCCTTTTGGAGTTCACTCATCTTGGCGGGAACAAATACTGCTGCAGGAATTATTTGGATCCACAGTCCGGAAAAGTGGGCCTCCTACTATGTGCAACTGTTCTATGAGATTGTAGCAGAACATCTATTTTTTTTAAGGACAGATGTATTTGTAAAACCCTTCGTCCTCTAAACAAAACAAAGAGTAACAGCCTCCAATGTCTAGGACTATTTATCTTCTTTCAAAGAGAAATCATTATGGCATGGAAAAGTAGGTGCATTCAAATTTCTGTGTACAACCAGGATATAAAGCCATCAAACTGACCATAAATATAACAATTCCTCCAGAAAAAGAATGAATCAACACAGCTGACTTAATCCTTGATCTCTTGATGTGGTGAACTGTTGTTGCACCTCTTGGTGTAAATAACGTAGCCAGTTATTTATATATTATACAGTGTATAATATAGTCACCATCCATCTTTCTAACCCAGCGTAATTTGGGTAGATGGTGTTGTACTATACTAAAACACATGCTAAGATCTTTTACACTAGGAAAATGTTCATCAACCCTTGTTTATTATTTTTGTAATGGGCATTTCATCTTTTGTCCCCTGAAGTCATTCCAGTTTCTTGGAATGAACAAAAGCTGAAATTATACAGAACGCTGAATATGTCACATATTTTGAGTATGTACTAAAAATTTGAGAAACTATTTTTCTTCCCCTCTATTTTCCGCATCTTCTAATAAGACAAAAACTTAGACTGAATTTACAGTCTACATTTTCCTCTGTAATGATTGCAGTTGTTCTGGGTTGGCCTTGGCTTTTGGGGCTTTCCTTATGTATTGGCTATAACATGATGGTCACCATATGAATTGGTCACGTGACTCCACCCAGTTTCACAGTTGAGGATTAGATTTCCTGTACTAATTGCTCATTTTCTTTTTCTTCTGCTGCTATTGGAACATATCAACTGTTGCCCTAAGTGCATAGCAACTTTTCAGATGCAAAGAAGAACGGAGAGGGAATTAGCAGCCATCATACAGATAAAGCAAGAAGAGGCTTTATCCTCTTTATCCTAATAGTGTCCTGAATTTTGTCAACTTCCTCCCTTTCGTAGCGTTTTTTGGGGCAAACGAAGGGTATCCATCCTCATTCTCTTCTCTAACCGCCAGAAAACTAGCTCCAAACTGTGACTGTTTGTCATCACAGTATGCTTAGTCACATGCACATGAACAAGATGTAACAATTCATTAGTATGCTACCCTATGTTGAATTACCATTAAGAGCTCTTGCTGACCTTAATTATTACCACTGTTTCATCTCTGTAGAAAGGACAGGACTCTGTGTGGCTAAACAAACAACTTGTTGCTTTGGAACTTGGAAATATTGATACCATAGCATAAAAATCCCACAGTTGTGTATTAACAAAGATAAAGATAACTTTCCTTGGGTTTGTAACTAGGCTTTCGGGGCTCTTTTTTGCCACCAGTTGTATCAAGAAATCATACCCATAACTGCTCATAAGAAATAGGCCAGTTAAATTGTGACAGAAATCAGTGCAGCATCATTGTAAATCAGATGAAGTTTGACTCTGATATGGATGCTGAGCTTCACAAAATTTGAGAAATCTAATCCTGCAATTGTAATGATCAAATATCAGTGTTTATCTGCTACAGGCTTCCTCTGTTAGAGCAGAACACATGCATTTCAGTAAACAATTCTGGAGAAGAGCACAGGTCTTTTCAAAATTCCTGAAGATAGTCTTGCCACAGGAGCTTCTGCTCAGTATAGGATTTAGCTTTCAATGTAAATTAGAAATTTCTGGGGGGAAATGGATCTCAAAAAGATGGACAGGTGTCTGGCGTGCACAAGTTTTTCTCAAGTGCTTTCTTGCTTTCTGTGGCTACTGTGAACCCATCTTTCCAAGTCCATTGATAGCCTCCTGATATTAGTAAATGGCAAGTTTACTAAAATGACAAAAATCTAAACATTTACCCCTTCTTGCATTGGAAGTAGGGAGAAAGTAGCAGGGGTTTGTTACACACAGCCATGATTTGGGACTGTGCAGCACACACTGATTCCAGTAGACATTGGTCTGCTGTTTGGACTGGTAGTAAAAAGTTCAGGTGTACTGGGTCAGCACGTCTGATACTCCAGAAAGTTCTATCGGCAAGCATCCTTAGTAAGAAATTCAGTTAATGAAGCTCAGCTCATACTCGTTGTATTGAAAGCAGACACAACAGTGTTTTTAAATATAGAAAGCTGAATCCCTACAAATCATGATGCCGCACTGCAGTAGCAGATGGGGCTGCATTGCTATTCTGGCTTCCAAAGACTGCATTGCTGCCATTTACCACAAGGAGGCGGCAAAACAACAGGGCATGGCAACAGGGCTCCTGTGCACAGTGCTGAGCTCCCCACTGCCTTGCCGCTTCCCCTCCCAGTACGTGACAGCACTGCTGTATTTGGGAGCCAGGAAAGCAATGCAACCCCACCTGCAACACCCACTACTGAATGCAGCTATGAAACCAGATTTCTCAGTAGTATGGCTGCCAACTGACCACAGCCTAAACTGACCATTAGTAGCAACTTGATGTGCAGACAATAGATGTGGAGCTTTTCACAGCATGAAGATACACACTATCACCTACTGTTGCCTCCACATCAAGCTGCTGTTAAAGGTGTAGCTAGAGTTTGATGGAGGAGCTGGCAAGCCTACTGTTAATACTCATCTTTTGACTGGGTATCTCACACATCTTTTAAGTTTTTGAGTAGGTTCAGCTGACGCCTAAATTAGATGCATAGTGTAGGTGGGAGGGTTGTATGGGTACCATGAATGCTTTGTGTTTCCTAAGCAGATTTGGACAGTAGTTGCCCCTCATGTGATTAATGGGATGGCACAAGATGTGGAAATGAGTGCAATTGAAAGTTACCTGGATAGGGAAAGAAGGAACTGTGCTTTTGAATTGTGCTTGCTGTTTCCAACACTGTGAGGTTTCTGTAATAATTAGCTTTTATTTGGAAGCGATAGCGTATAGCATTTTTTATGCTGTTTCTTTTATATCTGTCCACTGCTAGCAGTGCTCTTGCTAAGCTGTACACTGTTTTAAAGTGTCCTAGTTGACAGAAAATGTGATAACAATTGGCATTCTTAATAGTTCCATATCTTACCATTACAAAGAAGCCTAACAGAATAACCAATCAGTTAACCTGTCTTCCCGTGTTAATTTTCCTAGCATTCAGCTCCTTTGTTGCATATGTGTTAAACCCTGAAAAACTTTTAGCACTGAATGGTGCTTCATTTCTCCCAAGAGCCACCGTGTACTTGTAGGATATGACCAAAAGCACTTCCACATTTGCTAACCCATGGAAATCATTCAATTTACTTTTAACGTTTATGCTCCTAAACATACCTGTTAGGAAGCAAGCCCATTTAACTCAGTGAGACTTATTTCTGAGTAAACATGTTTAGGATCCGGCTATAAGAATATACACACAGGAATAAGTTGGGTATAACAAGTGTTCCCGTTATCAATAGAGCAAAACTAGTTGTGTGTCTATAGCTAAAACTAGCTACAAAAAAAATTAAGAATGATGGAGCAATTCAGTACATCAAGTTTTGAAAATGAGTCTTTATTAGGCTAGCTAAGGGTTTTATTAGCTTGGTGTAAGATTTCTGGGTCTTAGAAGTCTGTGGAAGTGCAAGCAGGCAGTGATCTGAACTAAAAGGCTTTGAAATAGGAACTAATGGTCTTCATCAAATTTGGACCACTTGAATTACTGCCCACTTCCTCTCACTGAAGGCAGATTTAGACATTGCCCTTGACAAAAATGGCATCCCCAGATCAAATATTCCCCCTATTACTACATTTCGGTACACAATCTATGGTGTGACGGCACAGTTTCCTTGACCCAGCAATGGGGGGGGGGGACGTGCAATGATGTCATGAGGATAGGTGTGCCTAAATGTTACTGAGGTGTATGGGAGAATACTCCACAAGGGACTGCTATTTTCAGCGACAGGTCCATATTAAGTATAACAATGGGTTCCCCCTTGTATCTTTGCAACCCCAAAATAAAGTCAGAGGACAGAGGCCGATTTATTCACTTGTTCTTTCATAGTTTAAATATAAAATTTCAACCAACTAACTTGTTTAAATTTGTGCAGAAGGGGAAATATTAATGGAATCCTTTTATATCAGAAGTTTCCTACAGACACTGGGGAAATAGTCCTAACTTTACAAAGCAAACAAGTTGATTTGAAGAGCATCCTAGCAAACGACTCACTATTATACTGCAAAGTTGAACTGTGCAGATGCTTATTTTTATTTGCTTTAGAACTATAGAGGTGATATCCAGTGGCAAGTCATCCTTGGAGCAGTGGGTCTCCTCCAAGTATGACAAACATTAGATATTGCCCTAGGTGTGTGCGTGCATTTCAGGGAAACTATAACACGCCTATCAGTTAAACCTTACAAAAAAAATGGTGTTAAATGTGTCCTATGGACTCACAAGAAGAACTTTAAAAACATACATGTTGTCTCTTTCTGATTGTAAAGATCCATTTTACTAATATGCTTTGTGTGCCAGGTATGTGTGATAGGAGAAAGAGTTTTGAATGTCAGCAAATTATCCCCAACACAAACTGCAGCCACATTTAAACAGTATTGCTGACTGAAAACTTGTATGAATGGGGTGAAAGTTGTGGGATTAGTTTTGCCTACCGATAAAGCTTTGTGAACAATTTTTTTAAGATAAAAAATTGGTGCCTTGTATCTAATTACATTTTGCATGGGACACAAGTTTAATTTTCTCCCCCTCCCAAATTTGTGTCTTTACAATACTTTAGTAGTATTGGCTTTTTTACATTTCATATCTGTATGTGAATGGGAAAAATAGTTCCTACCAGCAACTTGATGTATTTTACTGTATGTGTCTAAAGACTGTATTTCTAATAATGCGAATGATTTGCTCAAAAGTAGATCATAATTTTGGTTTTTGTGTTAAATCTGTCAGTAAAAAGTTTTTTTTCAAATTAGGATTATTCCTCTTGAAGCAAGTACGTCATGATTTTGGTGTGAAAGGTTAAGAATGCCTGGAGCAATCTGTTGACAAAGCAGTTTGGAAAAGGCTATGAAATTGCTGACTGGTGCCTTGCAAAGACATCTGTTCTCTTCTACCATGGTACTGCTTCTTTCCATTTCCAGTTCCTGGGAGGACAAACAGTCCTGTCTTTATACAGATAGTATATGATACGTATGAATGCTTGAAGCTAAACATCTATATGTGAAGGTGCTTAATAGAATCCAGTGAACATCTAGTGAACATTGTTTCATGGTATCATGCCCAGCATCTAGTTTAACTAGCAGTATCCGTTATCCTTAAATACAGCACCTCAACTAAGATAAAGGCATATGGCCAATGCTGCATTGTCAAGCACATCTTCAATCAGCCTAAGTCTGACAGACTACTTACAGTGCAGAATGCATTGGAACTATGTAGGTGTAAGCATAACCGTGGCCTCCAAATTCAGTTCAGGTCATGTGGATGTCAGAAAAAGAGAAATGCTAAACATAGCAATGATGATACTGTACATTGGATTGCAGAAAAATTATGCTTTCTTTTCATAGAAAATATTGGCCGTATACAAGTAGCATCAACTGAATTTAAAATCAAGCTAGGATTGCCATGTTTTAAGTGCACTGATATAGAGTGGAAGTAGCCTCACCTTCCCATTTCACACACACACACACACACACACACACACACACACTCCTTGTATCCATCCTCCCACTGCCTATATAGTTAGGTGTCCTGTTCGCTGCTGCACAAAACAGGTGTGAAAGCCTCAGCTTTCAATGTACAATTCTCATCTTTACGGTTGCAACCAAGCACCTTTGTTTGTCTTTAAGCTTCTATTTTCTTTTGACTTCATTCAATCCAAAATAACTAATACTCCAAACAGTGTCAATGAAACAAGACTTAGGAAAAAAGTAATGCTTAGAACGAAACACACAGCTTGTTAGCTGTTCAATATTCAAGGAAAGCACCATCTTGTAATCAAACTTGCAAAACTTAACATGAAAAGGCTTTTAGATTTCATTGACAGTTTCTGATATCATAGATGTGTGATGTAATGTATGGTATGGTATATGATGTCCACTGGGGGGAAGGGACTTGACAACCTTAGCGGCAGAGGGCATGTGAGCTGGAGATCAGCACTGTCCAGGCACACAGCACTGAGCTAGCAGCCTCCACCACCCACTGGTAAGGGCATCTGGTCCCATTCCCCATCAGTCAATACTGTCAGCCTCTTATTTAACCACCAGTGGCAGAGATGGTCCTGACCAGAAGCATGTATAGGCCTCATGGTTGACTATAGCATATTTGGCAAAGAAATTTTATGTTACTGAATCGTGTAATTTTAGGCGTTTTTGCTTGGTCCAGCTTTCAAAGGCAGAAGTAGATTACTATAACTAAATCTTGAATTAAAATAAACTCTGCTACGCTTAAGTTCACTTATAACAAATGCAGTGCACAATGGGCACTGGCTACACCTCAAAATGTAAACCGAATCACATGTACACAGAAACAAGTTCCACTGAAGATGAGTGTGTAAGTCTAGCCAGAAAACGAGAACAAATTTCTGCCACTACTTTTAAAAATGGTCACCACAAAACGTTTTTAAAACCAGTGTTCTGAAAATTCTTAGATTAGATTTCAGAATTTTAACATGCACAAAATCAGATCTCTGAAATAGCACCTTACAGTAGTATAATCTCTACTTCACAAAGGTTCTTTACATAGGTACTTAAATTTGCCACAGCTCCCCAAAGCCATACACTTCTGATTACATTATTTTAGCAGTAATTTATGGTATAGTAAAAAAAGTATGCAGTTTTGTCTTAAATGCATATTTATGGCTACTAGTAATTTGCAGGGGAGCTTTAAGGCAATGCTGACTGTAGTTATACTTGTAGCTACTGATTGTTTGGTGTTGATCACTTAGCCGCACTCAGGCAATGGTTAAGACTGCCTCAGCTCCAAAGGGGTTGGAGGTAGGTAGTGATGGAGGACAGATCGATATATGAGCAACTGATTTTACCCACTTACTGCATAAATGTTATTGAAACACAGCTACTCATCTTTTACATATTGTTTTGAACTGGGTTTAATAGTTTATAAATAAAAAGGATCAAGAGGTGTGTTATAAACAGGTACAAAAGTGTAAGTTGGAATTTTTGCTAAATATACTGAATAATATGTTCTTTCTACTCAAGAATATGTGTCATAGGACTTGAGCAGACACCATCCCCACAGAGCCAATGCTTTCATTCCCCCTTGGTGGCAACTGAAGTCTCATTAACTCCTTAGGATTCAACTACCTTCTCCATATGGGAAGGAGGAATGGGTGTCTCTAATGAACAAACACAAATCTATTGTTAAAGGGAACTTTAAAGAGACACATTGTAATGATGATGACGTTCTTCTACAAGACCAACAGCGTTCCAGCCCATATGATTAAAAAAAAACAAATTAACAAGTGGTTTCCCGTAACCTCAGAGGCATTATAGAGCAGTCCAAGACACCAAAATGCTATGCAACACCAAACAGTTCCTTTTCCACATACAATATACCATCATAATTACAATACCACACAACTCTTTATGCTGGCTGAAAATTGTTCATAAGTAAAGGGTCACCTAGGCCTTTTAAAAATGTATTTTCCCTTTGAATAGTTAATATGTCCTACTTAAAAACACAGGACTGGGGCTTGTTACTTCTTTAAGTGTGAAATATGAATCATGTTTTTATGATTTTTGTAAATCTTTACTCTTTTTACCTTGTTTTTGTAAGCTGAAATTTCCTATTAAAATGAAAAAGTCCAATGCATTGGCATGTCTTTATTTCACACTTCAGAATCTGTTAAACTCTTGGTACAGAAGTTGATTCCATCTGCAAAAGAACTTATATTTTCTGGCAAAAATAGAACAGAAGGTACTACATTAATTGGACTCAATAGTGCTCCCAAGCGAGTGAAGTGAACATGATAAAAAGAAATGTACAGGTAAATTGTTGCCTCGGTGTTTTCTCTAGTCCTTCACTCACGATGCTGATGCCTCCAATCGCTTCAGTAGAAGCTGCATTGCAGATAACAACCCATGTAAATCAACGCAGTGATGAATCAATTCATTTGGTCATAAAGCAAGAGGGAAACTCAGACTTCACGCAGATCTACTTCATTCATATCTGTAAGGAAAAGTTGGACGTCTAAGATGATAGGCTACTACACAAGTGAACAACATACAGCTTTTCCATAAGTGGACAGGGCCCCATAAACTATTAATACCTTGTGCAACACAGCTGTCATTTCAAACTAGCTTTGTGGCAGAAGGAACATAAAACAAATCTGAAGAGTGATACTGAAAAGCATACTGAAAATAGGCCTATCAGATCAAGGGACTTAAGTTCATTTATTTCAGTAGGTCTATTCTCACTGTGATTATCACCCTCTGTATCCAAAGGCAACATAAACACCCAAATTTGCTTTAACAATTCCATATCCAATCACAACATGCTAAGTTTGAACTGGAACCGTGTGGGTAAAAAAATGAAAACTCTGTGCACTTGGTCTTCCAAGAAATCACACCTTGCAGGGAAATTTAGCAGATACAGCTCAAGGAAAGATGCAACATACAGTAGTTTGTTTTAAGGAAAGATGCAACACAGTTTGATGTACATTGTAATAAAAAGTTGATAGAGAAGTTATCCAAATACTAACAACAATTTACAAACACAAAATCTTAGGAAGTATTTAATATATCCTCCCCAGACAAACTCAGGCAGGTGAAACATAAAATAAAACAAAGCTTAGAGAAATATAAACCGTGTTTTCACAGCTCAACCTAAGGTGCAACAAGTTTTCAGAATAGTTTGGGAACTGTCAGTCTAATTTATGTAACAGAAGTCTAAACATATTCAACAGTTTCAGCCATCCAGCTCTTGGCTACAAAATTATCTGATAGAAATTTCTTTCAATTTATTCTCCTTGCTTGAAAATGACTGACTATAAAGGTAACTAAAAATATCATGCTTTGAATTGTTTAAAGCAAATTACACAGGGAACCCTATGTCATATTAACTCTATCGAAATACAAACATTTGTGGAAATGTCCATGAAGTTCGGAATGCTTAAAATAATAGCAATCACAAGTTTCAAGACTATGAAAGTTCTAGATCAGGCATAGGCAAACTCCAGCCCTCCAGATATTTGGGACTACAATTCCAATCATCCCTGACCACTGGTCCTGTTAGCTAGGGATGATGGGAATTGTAGCCCCAAACATCTGGAGGGCCAGAGTTTGCCTATGCCTGTTCTAGATCTTTTCTGGGGGTAATATTACATTCTAGAGTGGGGGACCTCCACCCTGTGTGTTGGGCTTGGCCCACCAGTACATTTTGTGCACACCCTACCCACACGCCCTACCCTTGATGACAATTGGGTAAGGGTGGCTTTCCCAAAGCCACTTTGTGAAGCTCCCAAAGGACTTGACAAACTGCTGGTTGTCCAGAGCCTTTGAAGCAATGCACAAAGTGGGGACCCAATATGAAGAAGGAGAGCTCTCCCTACACATCAGCCAATGCAAAGGGAGAGCAATCCTGCTGAGTATGGGCCTGTCAGACAACTCCTTACGGGAAGCTCTTGGGTATGCCCAACCTCAACAGGAAGCAAGATCACTCCCTCCCCCATCAGGAGAGGAGCTGATTCTGCTGATCACTGGGCCTAAGAGAGCAATCAGGCACTCTGCAGCAGTTTCTGCCACTTTTTAAAATATCACCCCAGGGTGCTGCAAGAGTGCTCAGCTCTTGCTCTCGCACTCAGTCCCCACAATCCCATCCGAGTACAGGAGAGTAGGGACTGACTTAAAAGAGGAGGAGAAAATCCCTGTAAAGAGCGCTCAGCCACCCCCACCCCCAATCATGCTCAGATGGGATCACAGGGAGTGCAAGTGATTTTGATGTGGGAGGGGCAACCCACCTGACAATCATGTGGCATGGCCTGCCTGTCCACGTGTCAAAGCTGGTCCATAGGGTGGAGCCAAAAAGGCTCCTCAACCCTGTTCTAGAACAGGAATGTGATTTTTGGATAAAGAAGTTTTTCATGACAGTTTCCTGTAGCTCTTTCCATTTTGATGTTTTTCAACTTTCAGTAGCAAGTTCTCACTCCAACTTTAGATTAGAACAGACATAGGTAAACTCAGCCCTCCAGATGTTTTGGGACTACAACTCCCATGATCCCTAGCTAGCAGGACCAGTGATCAGGGATGATGGGAATTGTAGTCCCAAAACATCTGGAGGGTCGAGTTTGCCTATGCCTGGATTAGGAAAATATTTTCCTTTCATCCAGAATGAAAGGGTGACCCTCATGAGGCCCGAGTTTGCACAGAAAAGCAGGGTCCTATTTATTCAACCCTTCACTTAACTATTGATCTGATTGTGATGAGACAAATTAAGAGGATATATACAATCTGCACTATTTCCACAATCCTGGCTACTCACCGTTTCTGCTATGCAGGAGGCTGTGGTGCCATCAAATCGATGTCTGTTAAGTTTCTAGCTACCCAAACTCCCACTGCAAAGAGACCCAGGTTAACTATGAGGTTCCTGAAACAATACAGAGTAGGGTTAAGAGTGTGAAAACTGGTAGCTAATATCAAAATTTATGCACAATTCTGCTGGATTTCTGGCCTAGAGGCGCTAATACCAGATATGAATATATATGACATTCTTACTGCAATCATTTCACTGAACTGTGGGACTGACATCTGACAAAACATCAACAGAACTGCACTTTATATAGCAGCATGAAGGGCCAGCCATGGTACTAACAGAACGTTCTGTTCAAAACTGCCTGCCTTAACCAAAGTGCAGTAGAAGTGCTTCCTCACTACACAAGTTTCTCTGGAGGTGAGGATGCATTTAGCTAGTGTAATCCAGAACTCAGGGTTGAGTTTTCCTATGGGTACTACATACTAATATTTCTCAAGCTAAATTGCTTCAATTATGCTCAGAATGGATTCAAAACTCGCAGAGCAGAGGACATAAAAAGTGCTGTCTGAGAAAAATTGCAAATGCGATTTCTGGAAAAATGAGGATAAGCAGAAGGGCAAGGGATCCTGGGAGTAGATTTAGTATGGGCAGAGAACCTAAAGAGATGTTTTGGCTTTTTGTTTACTGCTCGTTTGTTCCTTAGTTCCTGTTTATTGGGGGAAGCCTTTTCAACACTGAAAATGCTATGTTAGATGGGGGGGGTGTATTCCACTTTATTTTGAAAAAAACAAAAAAATGTTGTTTAAAAAAAAATAAAAACCCTGAAGAGACGAAGCTGTGAAACAGAAAACGAAATGTGTTGAGGCGAGTCGGAACCCTTCAGACACACCTAATCCGTTTTTTACTTGGCCAGTTACAGGACCCCTCACGAGGCCCTTTTAAAACCGTGAACGTCAAGCCGCGCATTAACTTTGGAGTAACCTGTACATCCTTACAGTACGCGAGGCCCCCCGTGCTTCACGGCAGGCCAAGCGAGACACCGCACAGCCCAGGGCGGCTCTCCCTGCTTCGGCTGCCACCTCCCTCCCCAACCCACCGCCCTGGAAGGAGACTGAAGCTCCTTCGTATCAATACTCCTCCCACCTGCGAAAGTCACTGCGGTCTGTGGCGAAGCGGTAGGCGCCCCGGATCCAGCCCCGCAGCCCCTCGGGCGTCACCGCGCTGGAGCTGCTTCCGCCGCCCGCTGCTTGCCCACCCGGCGCCATCGCCGCTGCTTCGGAACCTCCTCAGCGACGCACGAGGGCTCTTCTCCAGCCCAGGAACATCCAAGCTCGGCTGGCGCTGACGTAATGCATCACTTCCTGCGCGACCGCTTACGACTCTAACCATAGAGCCGTGATAGGACTGCGTCTCCTTTAAGCCCCGGCTAGGCAGGACGTCATAGCCAAGAATGATGGGAGTTGTAGTCCGGAAACGTCTCGAGAGGAACAGCTTAGGGAAAGCGGCTCAGTTGCAACCGAACTGCCGAAAGAAGCGCCAGACTCTGGAAACCGTGAAGACAAACTCACTGAATTATCAAATTAACGGGCAGCCCTGCGTCATTTTGTCATAGCAAAAGAAAGAAGTGGCTTGTGATGGCACCCATCATAAGGTCCCTTGGACTTCAGTCCACTTCCACGTTCTGATGAAGCGAAGCGTGTTCCAACGAAATCTCTTGGGAATCATAGACTCGTAGAGTTGGGAACCCTAGGGTCATCTAGTCCAACCCCATGTAATGTAGGAATCTCAAGATTGCAGTACCAAATCCAATTTGAAACCATAGCAGGCACTGCTTAGCTTTGTAAATGTGCTAGCAGTTTTACTACCGTGCTAGGACTAGGAGAGCATTATAAAGTTGTTCACCTTTATTAGACAAACTAAGACAACCATGGCAGAAACCAAATTAGTGAGCATGGATAAGCAAGCAATCCCCTGCATTGAAATTCTGTTACAAGGTAGATACAGGATTGGTATGGGTTTTGAGTCTCCCTAAACTTCCATTTGTGTACTAAATTCTATTTTAGTGCAAGGGTCCAACGAGTTTTAGAAATGGGTTGCACCCCAGCCCCATATAATTATCCCAATCCCCCTGAGTGTATGGAAATGTAGGCAAGGCAAGGCCCATCATGGACGCGTGAAACAAAATGGTGTCCTTCAGCACCATGATGGACTCTCCTATTTGTCAAGGATGGTGGCCGATTCATGCCTTATATTCCTTTTTTAAAAAATCTTAATGCAATCTCACAATAAACACCTGGAGAGCTGTACGCATACACACACACATTGTGGAAACACATGAAGTCACACACATAACATGCTCTCCTGTTGGCATCCAGCTTTGCATCTGTGTCTGTCTGTGTCACATTACATCTTCCTGATCCTCCCTGCTTAAAGCGACAGCAGGGGCTAAGCCAGAAAATGACTGTAATAGTGGAAAACTGTCTGTTAAGTAGTTTTTGTTAGAATTCCTAATCCATGATTGCAGTCATGGGATTTTTGTCTATCACATGACGGTCTATGTTTTGACTCCACAGAGTGAGAAGTGATGGAGACAGGATGTTTGTGTTACTGTGTTCTGTGAAGTGGGACTATTGGCCTTTGTTCTTTCACTTTTTTGCTGTCTAATGCTAGAGAGAGAGGGAGCCATGTTGCAGTGCTCTGTGTGTGTTTATATGTAAATAAAGTAGATTAGCCAAAATGCTGAGTTGCTGGGGTCTGTTACGCAAACTGTGAACGCTCTGCGGATCCCTAAGTGTGCTGGTGTCTGCTGGCATCGGTCGCTGTGATGTTTGGGCAGAAGAAAGCTTTTGAAGCTCCCGAACGAACGACCAGGAGGGAGAGAACATGCCAGTCAGGCATGTGTTTCTGCCAGGGTCCTACTCGAGTGTAGGACGAGCTCCTGACAATTTCATGGCCAGAACTGCTTGGAGGAAGGAGGGAACAAAGTGTACCCTGTAAGCTTATCCCATCTCTTCACAGTCCTTCTAGGCAGCAGAGGGCAGGGACAGGGGCCTCGGGCTCCCACTTCCCATCAGGAACAATTCTCCACAGGGGGGATTTAAACCAGCCTTTGCCCGGTCCTGGAGGTTTTGCTGAACATGATCAGAAGGGACCAGCTGGTTAAAGGGGTACAGGTCGGAGTTAAACAGTACAAATTGAGAGCATTTGCAGATGACTTAGCACTTACATTACAAGAGCCAGACACTAGTGCTAAAAGAGTCTTAGAACTAATTCAAGAGTTTGGTCAAGTTGCAGGATTCAAACTGAATAAACTAAAAACTAAGGTATTGGAGAAAAATCTAACAGCTATTGAAAGGGAGAGGTTCCAGAATGAAACAGGTTTAACTGTGGTTAAGAAAGTGAAATACTTGGGGATTAACATGACAGCTAAAAATGTGAATTTATTTAAAGATAATTATGAGAAATGCTGGGCAGAAGTAAAAAAAGATTTAGAAATATGGTCAAATTTGAAGCTTTCGTTGCCAGGCCGCATTGCTGTGATTAAAATGAATGTATTGCCTAGAATGTTGTTTCTATTTCAAACATTGCAAATTGTGGACAAGATGGACTGCTTCAAGAAGTGGCAGAGAGACATTTCCAGATTTGTCTGGCAGGGCAAGAAACCTAGAATAAAATTTAAGATATTAACTAATGCAAAGGAAAGAGGTGGATTTGCCCTGCCAGACTTAAAACTTTATTATGAATCAGCAGCTTTCTGCTGGTTGAAAGAGTGGCTACTTCTTGAGAATACAGACATTTTGGATTTAGAAGGCTTTAATAATATATTTGGATGGCATGCATACTTATGGTATGATAAGGTCAAAGCACATAAAGCATTTAAAAATCATATTGTAAGGAAAGCATTGTTTAATGTTTGGATAAGATATAAGGATCTATTGGAAAATAAAAGCCCAAGGTGGTTATCACCGATGGAAGTGAAAGCTTTGAAAAAGCTTAATATGGAGGCCAAATGGCCGAAATATTGGGAAATTCTGGAACAAGGAGACAAATTGAAATTGCAGAGTTTTGAAAAATTGAAAGATAAAGTGAGAGATTGGCTCCATTACTGTCAGATAATGGAGGTTTTTAAATTGGACAGGAAAATTGGCTTCCAGGTGGAAAAGTCAAAATTAGAGTTGTTGGAATCCAAAACTAAGAATTTGTCAAAGATGTATAACTTGCTGTTGAAATGGAATGCGCAGGATGAAACAGTTAAATCAGCTATGATTAAGTGGGCTCAAGATATTGGTCATAACATCATGTTTGCTGACTGGGAACAGTTGTGGACCACCGGTATGAAATTTACGGCATGTAATGCCTTAAAGGAAAATATTATGAAAATGATTTATAGGTGGTACATGACCCCAGTCAAGCTTGCAAAAATTTACCACTTATCTGATAATAAATGTTGGAAATGTAAAGAAACTGAAGGTACTTTTTTCACCTTTGGTGGACATGCCCAAAGATTAAGGCTTTCTGGGAAATGATATATAATGAAATGAAAAAGGTATTTAAATATACCTTCCTGAAGAAACCAGAGGCTTTTCTCTTGGGTATGGTCGGCCAATTGGTGTCAAAGAAAGACAGAACATTCTTTATGTATGCTACAACAGCAGCAAGAATACTCATCACAAAGTATTGGAAGACACAAGACCTACCCACCTTGGAAGAATGGCATATGAAGGTGATAGACTATATGGGACTGGCAGAAAGGACTGGCAGAATCCGAGACCAGGGAAAAGAGACGGCGGAAGAAGATTGGAGGAAATTTAAGGACTATCTTAAGAAACATTGTAAAATTAAGGAGTGTTAGAATGATGCGGTTTTAGAAACTAAGTATTACAGCCTAGGGCTTGCCGATCGAAAGGTCGGCGGTTCGAATCCCCGCGGCGGGGTGCGCTCCCG
Source organism: Podarcis vaucheri (assembly GCF_965113315.1). NCBI lineage: Eukaryota > Metazoa > Chordata > Lepidosauria > Squamata > Lacertidae > Podarcis > Podarcis vaucheri. The sequence goes on along the minus strand of NC_138764.1, from coordinate 63,316,429 downwards.
CTGCTCGGTCCCAGCGCCTGCCAACCTAGCAGTTCGAAAGCACCCCCGGGTGCAAGTAGATAAATAGGGACCGCTTACCAGCGGGAAGGTAAACGGCATTCCGTGTGCTGCGCTGGCTCGCCAGATGCAGCTTTGTCACGCTGGCCACGTGACCCGGAAGTGTCTCCGGACAGCGCTGGCCCCCGGCCTATAGATGTGAGATGGGCGCACAAACCCCAGAGTCTGTCAAGACTGGCCCGTTCGGGCAGGGGTACCTTTACCTTTATTACAGCTGTAAAGATTAAGCTAAAAGAAAAGAAAGGTTAACAATTACATAAAATTAAGGATGAGGATTTGCTGAGCTAAACATTTGAAATTGGAATGCAGAAAGGGAAGGTATGAGGAGGTCGGTGAAGTAAGTTTTATGAAAATAAGGATTTGAAATTATACTTGTTTTTTCTTGTTTGTTTGTATTGTTGTGTTTGTTTATATAATTTGTGAAACTTTAATAAATATCTTATAAAAAAAAATAAACCAGCCTTTGCCAACCCAGGGCCCTTCAGATGTTTTCTACCACAGCATCCCTCAGAGCACCGTCCATGCTGCCTGGGGCTAAAGGAGTAGCAGTGCAAAGCACCTGGAGGACCCAAGTTGGTGAAGGCTGTTTAATGTATGTCACATAGCACAAGCTTCTGGTAGACACAGAAAATCCTTGTTGCCTGTGACACACTTTTGTGCAGTGTGTTCTCACAGCGTCCCTGCTGAGCGCTGTATTGGAAGTGCTAAAGTGGACAGCGATGGCTTGTGACTCCAAGCAGAGAGCAAAGCTGTTTTGCAATTGTTTAAAAACTAGTTTCCACACAAAAATCAAGACTTGCTACTGAAGACTATGCTAGGGTTGCCATATTTCAAAAAGTAAAGACCAGGACACCTTGAAAGTTGTTGAAAGGTTCTAAAGAATTAGAAAGCTGGGCAATTAGAAGGTTAACTCTGAGACTATGGCAACTGTAATATGCTGACTGGCGAAACCTATTAGCCAAGCAGGCTTGGCTACAGGAGACAGGCGGTTTCGGGCTGCTGAATAGGGGCGGTGGGGAGAGCCATGCTCCTCTGCCGGGGCAGCCTCGGCTTCCCCCTGCAGCCCCAGGAAGCTTTGGAGCAGCGGGAGGGATGTGCGCCCATGCCCCGCGCTCCTGGGCTGCTGAATGGGGGTGGAGGTGCTGCTCTGCCAGCAGCCTGCCCTGCCCCTCAAGGTTTGGAGCAGTGGGCAGGCTGTTCGCTGAGAGAGGGGAGGAAGAGGACGGAGAGGGAAAATGTGGCATTAGCAATGCTTTGGATGGAAAGGAAGATGGTATTTTACATGAAGATAGCGAAGAAAGTGATGTCAGTGATTGTGAGCAACTGAGCTTCATAAATTCTGACTCTAGCAGTGATGAGTTCTTGGGGCTCACAGAAGACCAGAAGAGTACTCAAACCTTAAAGTCTCTCTTCATTTCATAGTGACAGTGATGATGGTTCTTAATGCCATTGTTGACTGATGTTCACTTTACATGGCTGTAATATGATTCTGATATACCGGTTGTTTATTCAATACAGTAGTTTATACAACATTTGATTCAGAATATTTTTTTTATTGTTTTCCTCCTCTAAAAACTAGGTGCGTCCTTTGGTCGGGTGCGTCCTATAGAACGAAAAATACGGTATACTTTATGTCTGGAAACTTTCAAATACGCACAGGTCTTGCCAATGTGTCCTGTAAACCTCACCCACATGGGACAACAAGTGCCATGACCCTAGAACAGAATTCCTCATCTTCAGGACAGTGTGGTGGGTGTCTAAATGAGGAATTTAGGGTCAGGGCATGGTGTTTTGTGCTAAAGGATCAAGTCTGCTTATCGAACAGAAGCAGCAAGACAAGGAACTGGGTGAGGAGTTATCACAGGAATAGACAAAGATCTGAGGTGCTTCTCAGAAACAGACACTCCTGGGGTGATAGATGGTTGATGGAGGGACCCTGGGTGGGAGGCAGGGAAATGTTGGCCTCTTAGGGTGAGAGGCTGGGAGGAGAATGGAAAGAGCTGGCAGGGACTGTGGGTGGCATGGGTTAAGAACTACATTTAAGAGAGGACTCCATAGTCTACTTATTCTATTTGAACTTTTTGTAGCTTTTTTTTTAAATTTACATTAATTTTCTATATGTTATTGTATTATGAAAAACTTTAATAAAAATGTTTTTAAAAAGAAATAAACACTCCTGATTGGATGGAGATAGGGAAAGGCGAGCAAGGGTTATTTCAGATAGATAAAAGTGGTAGGGAGACAGGATAAGATCTGGAATGGGGGAGAAGCAGAAGACAAGCAAGAAACACTTGGTCTTTGTATGTGTTCTTTATTCCTTTGTGTTATTTCTTATTCTATAAATTCTGTTGTAGTTGTAGCTTTAAAAACCTTTCAAATTATTTGAACATGCCTACTTTTTAAATACTTGATTCAGATGGTGGAAAGAGTAATAGGATCCCTGTTGAGGAATGTTGGGATCACAGTATAAAATATCTCATAAACATAAAATAAAATTCGCACAAAAGCATGGTAATAATAGAAGTTTACATTAGTATAAGTACAGTGGCTGGAAATAGCCAAAAGGAGAACTTAAGAGGATGCACAAAAACAAACAGGGCAGAAAAATAACAGCGCAAGAGTCAAACATCAGGCTGGAATTTAAGTAAAATGAGTGATGTCGAAATTAGGGCACTAGATTTCGATTTCTAAGGTGACTAGAAAATTCCATGTTACGTCAAATCATCAGAGCAAATTTAACCAATCACTGACCACAACGTGGCATTGGGCGGGTGGGGCTAAATAAACAGCATATAAAACGAGCTGCATTCGCCAACTTTCATTCTGCTTCGAGAGACCTGAACAGTCAACAGCTGAGAGATTTGAATAGTACTCTGCTTTAAAATAGCCATAAAAATATTGAAGATGAATTCAATCAAAATGTTTTCTGTCAATACAAGAGGTTTAAACGGTTCTGAGAAACGAAAAAGAATTTTCGAGAATCTATGTAAAGAAAAGGCTGATGTAATCATGCTTCAGGAAACACACATTGGAAAGTACCGTGAATATTTATTACGTGATATAAGATTGGGCAAACTTATTGCTTCAGCTAGCACTTCAGACTCAGCAGGAACAGCAATGTATATAAACGAAAGTAAAATTGAAATACAGAAGATATATGAAGAAACAGAGGAAAAGTATAAAGGCAGAGTCATGATGATTCAAGTCTGTGTAAATGAAGCTAATATATATGCTCCAAACAATATATATAACATAGCTAATATATATGCTCCAAACAATAATAGAACTGAATTTTTCAGTTACTTATACAGAATCATGACAAGTTTTGACAACAGCGCGAAATGGATTATTGGAGGAGATATGAATTTTGTAATGTCAGAAGCTAAAGATAGATCAACGGATCCCAAAAACAACAGATCAACCTTATGCAAAGCAATGGAAAATTTGATTCAGAATTTTGACCTGGTAGATGTGTGGAGATTTCATCATGTTGATACACGAGAATATACGTTCTACTCTCATCGGCATAAAACTTCATCCAGGATTGATATTTTTTTTGTCTCCAAACCCTTATTAAGCTATGTAAAAAAGGCAGAAATAATACGAACTATTGGCATTGGCATGGATATCAACAAAGCTAAATATGCAGATCATAATCCAATCGTACTGGAATTAGAAATAAATACTGGTACATTGTGTCAAACCAATTTATTTTGTGATCTATAAAAATATACACTGCATTTTTTTTCAAAATCAGTCAATTATTTTTTCAGTTATATATACAATTAATCAAATAATTCTGCAATAGATCCTTCTGTATTCTTTATGCATGTGTTCATCTTAAATAAATATTGTATTATTATCTCTTATAATGTCTTTGCTGTTCTTTTCAAAGAAAGCCACTTCCGCAATAAAGAAAAGGAGGTGGGGTTGCGGGCATCATGCCCCTTCCCCACTTTTGCAGGGGCTGGCTCCAGCCCCCGCAATACCTAAGGGAATCCCCGCCCGTGTCATACCCTGGGCCAGACAATCAGCTGGCTCTGGGGGCGGGGCCTCAGCTATTTAAACCTGCCGCAGCCGAGGCTCCTCCTCTTTTCCCCCCGCTCCTGCAGCTGACCGGTTTTCCTGCCCATCCCACCCCCTTTCTTAGGATAGGTTCTCTGACGTTGCTATGAACTTCGGTTGGTCACCGTCAAGGGGCCTGGTAGGAATTTTTCCCAAATGGTAGATTGGCTCCAGCCATTTGGTTTTCGCCTACCTCGTAGCAAACCGTCACAACTCTTCGGTATTGGCGGTTAGGCATTGGTAGGGGTACTGTTCTATTGTTATGCAAATGAAGGGGAAGGAGCGCCATCAACTTCCCCCAAGCAAGGGTAGTCCGGTAAAGGATTCCGGGGGGCGTGGCCTTGTCCTAAGCCTAAGGAGGTGTGGGCCCACGGCACGCCCCCACGCGGTGACGTCAGGGGGAGGTCCTAGTTGACGTGCCTCAGCAGGACTCCTCCCTCTTGTGATTAACCCTTCCGGCCTCTAGCCGGTTAATGGTTAGGACCAATGCCTAAGCCAATACCGCTCAATTCCTGTAATCAATAAAGTTGTGGCCTAATTTCACCCATTAACCTGAATTCTTGTGTCCTGTGTCTTTATTTCCTCGGGGGAGGCAGGAACTAGCCACGCAATGGGGAGTATCTCATGGGCCAGCTTGTGAAGCAAGCACTGGTCCTGGGCAAAAGGCAGGGGCAGGGCCCGGGCTGGCATCTGAGGGTTCTTGGAGGCAGAAGCCTGTCAATGGGGCCCCCAGATACCTGGAAGCAGCGCTGGGCCAGAAGCAGGAATGGGCAGGCCCTGGTGACTGGAGCAGGGTCCAGTGGGAGGCCAGAGGGCAGGTCAGGACCTGAAGAGAGGTGAAGCTCTGGGGCTGGAGGTAGGGCTCAGACATTACTCTGGGTCTAGGGCATCACTGGTCTGATGCTGCTTCAGGAAGCATCAAATGGAGACTGAGGTTTATATAGCAGCCCTATCTCTCTTGCTAGCCCTGCACTCACTGGAAGGTGCCATTACAGTTAAAGACCCCAGTCGGCTTCAACAGTCTTTTACTTTTACAGTGCAAGGGACTCTATATGATCCTCAGTCGAGTCCTCTGAGGATGGGGCACTGCCATCACAGGCTGGTCTTTCAGAAGCACTTTGGGTCTGGCCCTGTGTATCCTTCTCCATCAGCGTCTTTCCAGTAATCTGGTTCTAGGGTCAGGGCACTTGTTCGCCCATGTGGGTGAGGTTTACAGGACACATCCAAAAGATATGTGCTTATTTGAAAGTCTCCAGACATATTGTTCAACATGACACCTATCAGGTTAGCTTCCCGATGCGCGTGGGCTGAGAGTAGTAGCACGAGGGTGGGGGCCGGATAGATGAGGCGGCAGCTGAGCGGCGATGGCGGCTATATCTCTCAGAGCCACAGCAGCGCCTCCGGGATGGGGGAGGAGGAAGAAGACAACGTGGCCGAAGGAGATGCCTGTGGAGCGGAACTGCTGCTGACCTCAGCCGCGGCGGACTACGCCGGGTACCTGCTGCCCTCACCGCTGGGAGGAGTCGCCCCAACCAGAGTGACCAGAGTGGATGAGTTTGTGGGGATGCTAGACATGATTCGAAGTGATTCCTCTCAAGTAGTAAGTGAAAGTGTGCCTCATATTCATGCAAAGGCAATGGAAATGAAGCAACTGTATAGAAAGATCGACAAACTGGAGGCCTTTGTAAAAGTGGTCGGAAATAGTGTGTCAGGAATGGAAGAACAGATCACAAAGGCAGAATCAGACCTTGGAACGTTCCCAAATACTTTCAAAAAAATTCTACACACAGTCAATGTGCCATCTTTCCTTAACAAAACATCTTCCTCAAGGCAGAATCAAACAGTTTATGAACCTCCTGATCTCTTCAAGACAGAAGACCACTTTCCTCCCCTTGGTGAAGCACAGTATATGTGGTTTAGCTTGACAATGACATTATTGGAAAAGGGGAGGGGAATTGAGGTTTGGTGAGAAAAGGGAGGGGGAAGGAGGTTTGGAGAAAAAAAGGGGGGATGAGGTTTGGAGAGAAAAGGGGGGAAAGGAGGTTTGGAGAAAAAAGGGGGGAAAGGAGGTTTGGTGAGAAAAGGGAGGGAGAAGCCGAGGCTGCCGGCAGAGGAGCACGGCTCTCCCCACCGCCCCCATTCAGCAGCCCAAAACCACCTGTTTCCTGTACCCAACCCTGCTTGGCTAACATGTTTCGCCAGTCAGTAGTAGCACAAGGGTGGGGGCCGAAGACTACTTCCCTTCCCTTGGTGAAGCACAGTATATGTGATTTAGCTTGACAATTACATTATTGGAAAGAGTTTTATCTAAGTGAGTTCAGTGCTGATCTTAGGTAGTTGCAATTCTTTGGAAATTATGTCCTGCTGCTTCCCATGTGTCCCAGGCCCTTTTCAAACATATTTCAGCTTAGTTTTGTATAGAATATACTGTTTTTCTAGTCTTCCAAAAAGGTGAACTATACACTCATGTTTGGCAGCTAACCCTTGCAAGTAACCCATTTTGAAGGCAGGGAGAGGGAGATGGGGTTTGGTGGAGGCAAGCACACACTCATGCCACATGACTTTTAGGCATAAGTAGTCCTTCCCCCTCCCTGATTTTATGTGTGGGAAAGAGCATAAGTGTGTGCAAAATGGGGTTCCTTATGATCAGCTACCTACCAAACACCTTTTTTACCTTTCCAGGCTAGAAAGTGTCAGGGAAGGCAAGTGGGGAAGTAACACATGAGTTAATACCTTCCTTTCTTACACCTGCCCCCTAAGGATGCCATAAACACACACCTGCCTTTTTTTACTTGTCAACACTGAAAGGCTAGGTAGAAGCAGGTATACTTTTCTGTGTGTTCCTAGGCCTAAAATGACTCGTGGGGAGATGGAAGAGGCTAAGCAATAGAACTCATTTTTTGTCTTCCTCTGCCCAGGAGTGAACTGGCATATGGGCAACTAGTTGCCATACTCTATTAATATTTTCTTGGTTATTCTCATTTCAGAAATTGGAATAAAAAATGTATAAATACCCATCTGCAGTTAAGAGATTAAGTAGAGGGGAGAAAACAGGAAATGTATGCTTTTGCATCTCACATTTTTTATTTCTGCTGCTAGTATTAACCCACATACCACAAGGATATTTTAAAAAAATTATTACGTGGTACTTTTAAGTGCAATAAGGACCAAAACTATACATCCATGCCCTTTCAATGAATGTATCTGGATTCAGTTCAACGTATTGGGTGGAAATGCACTGTTTAAACAAGGAGAGGCGAAAGCTCCTTTGGTTTTTGAACTGCTGCAAAGTAAAGTCAAACAGCTATAGGTCCATGAAGATTCTATAAAGTGGAAATACAAAAAAATAAATAAAAAAATTACACCTATCAGACTGCAGTTTATACCCCTTTGCACAGATTACATTTTAGATTTCAGAGATCCTACCTTTCAAAATTCCCGATCGTGTGGAGAGGGTCCAAAGTGTAGTTGTTAATTGAAAAGAGAATCAATTTTGCACAGCAATTGTCTTATTCCATTCCCCCAACACCCGCTCGAAGAGGATGTAAAGAAACCGCCTGTTTCCTGTAGCCAAGAGTGCTTGGCTAATAGGTTTCGCCAGTCAGCATATTACAGTTGTCGTCGTCTCAATGTTAACCTTCTAATTGCCCAGCTTTCTAATTCTTTAGAACCTTTCAACAACTTTCAAGGTGTCCTGGTCTTTACTTTTTGAAATATGGCAACCCTAGCATAGTCTTCAGTAGCAAGTCTTGATTTTTGTGTGGAAACTAGTTTTTAAACAATTGCAAAACAGCTTTGCTCTCTGCTTGGAGTCACAAGCCATCGCTGTCCACTTTAGCACTTCCAATACAGCGCTCAGCAGGGACGCTGTGAGAACACACTGCACAAAAGTGTGTCACAGGCAACAAGGGCTTTCTGTGTCTACCAGAAGCTTGTGCTATGTGACATACTTTAAACAGCCTTCACCAACTTGGGTCCTCCAGGTGCTTTGCACTGCTACTCCTTCAGCCCCAGGCAGCATGGACGGTGCTCTGAGGGCTGCTGTGGTAGAAAACATCTGAAGGGCCCTGGGTTGGCAAAGGCTGGTTTAAATCCCCCCTGTGGAGAATTGTTCCTGATGGGAAGGGGGAGCCCGAGGCCCCTGTCCCTGCCCTCTGCTGCCTAGAAGGACTGTGAAGAGATGGAATAAGCTTACAGGGTACACTTTGTTCCCTCCTTCCTCCAAGCAGTTCTGGCCATGAAACTGTCAGGAGCTCATCCTACACTCAAGTAGGACCCTGGCAGAAACACATGCCCGACTGGCATGTTCTCTCCCTCCTGGTTGTTTGTTCGAGAGCTTCAAAAGCTTTCTTGTGCCCAAACATCACAGCAACCGATGCCAGCAGACACCAGCACACTTAGGGATCCGCAGAGCGTTCACAGTTTGCGTAACAGACCCCAGCAACTCAGCATTTTGGCTAATCTACTTTATTTACATATAAACACACACGGAGCACTGCAACATGGCTCCCTCTCTCTCTCTAGCAAAAAAGTGAAAGGACAAAGGACAATAGTCCCACTTCACAGAACACAGTAACACAAACATCCTGTCTCCGTCACTTCTCACTCTGTGGAGTCAAAACATAAACCGTCATGTGATAGACAAAAATCCCATGACTGCAATCATGGATTAGGAATTCTAACAAAAACTACTTAACAGAGAGTTTTCCACTATTACAGTCATTTTCTGGCTTAGCCCCTGCTGTCGCTTTAAGCAGGGAGGATCAGGAAGATGTAATGTGACACAGACAGACACAGATGCCAACAGGAGAGCATGTTATGTGTGTGACTTCATGTGTTTCCACAATGTGTGTGTGTGTGTATGCATACAGCTCTCCAGGTGTTTATTGTGAGATTGCATTAAGATTTTTTTAAAAAAGGAATATAAAGCATGAATCGGCCACCATCCTTGACAAATAGGAGAGTCCATCATGGTGCTGAAGGACACCATTTTGTTTCACACGTCCATGATGGGCCTTGCCTTGCCTACATTTCCATACACTCAAGGGGATTGGGATAATTATATGGGGCTGGGGTGCAACCCATTTCTAAAACAAGGACGCTTTGGACCCTTATACTAAAATGGAGTTTAGTAGACAAATGAAAGTTTAGGGAGACTCAAAACCCATACCAATCCTGTGTCTACCTTATAACAGAATTTCAATGCAGGGGATTGCCTCACTAATTTGGTTTCTGCCATTCTCACTAATTTGGTTTCTGCCATGGTTGTCTCCGTTTGAGTTACAATAGTTTAATACAGCTCCAAAGCAATATCTGTCTCTAAGCATAATGAGGCATAATTGTTTTCTCAATTAGCTGGTCTCTAATTGTTTAATCTGCCAAAGTTACACGAACCTATTAAATCCTTCAAAGCAGCAATATATTGAAGTTTAAATTCTCAACATTTCTGATTGCACTGATGAAATTTGTGGCAATTAACTACCCACATTCACTTTGGGCACAAAAGCCATGCAGGTAGTCTCATATTTATCATCTGCAAGAGGAAGCATGAAGAGGAGTAGAGAAAGGCAGAATATAAATTAAATAATAAATTAACCATCCTCTCTGTGGCCAGATTACTCCCCCCCCCCCTTCACAGATCAAACTATATTGATAGGACATAGGTTAACTCGCTGGGATTGTGAGCCAGAATAAAAAACCTGGGCTCAGGATCTACCAACAGTTTTTCTGGATCTCGGTTCAGTCAGCTTACCCACATTCAGTAAGGTCCTGTACCTGTTGAGATATGAGCCTCAAGTCCAGGGGCTTCTCCGACTCAATTAGCAGAGTAGCAGCTGCTTGTAATGCAAAAACAACACTGGACACCCAGAAAAATAATTAATAGTAGTTTACTTGAAAAATCTTATCTTTACCAGAGCCCTAACAATATGCAACTTGGAGGGGGGGGGGCGACTTCAGTACAGCATATAAAAACTGTAAAAAATTACCGGTAGTTCAGAGCAAAAAAAGTAAAACCCAGACAGATAGAAGTGAAAGTACAGATGAGGCTGCTCGCTGGGTAGTTTATATATGCTCCCAATGGCCTTGAAAGAGATAAACTACACAATATGAAAACAACATCGGTCTGCTTCTAGTAGAAATGGAAAATTACTGACCAGCTAGAATTTTCTAGCATATTCCATCTTGAGCTGGAGTCTCTGTACATACATAAAACTTTAAAACCTCAATAGTACCTGCCACTTAGCTCTCTACTCCACCCTGAATGTATTTATTCTACCCATGTCTATTGCCAGACCATTTCTGACACAAAAATTTAACAATGCTACAGTATCTCAGCAGCATATAACTAAGAGGTAGAACTGATTGTCATCAGAACACTGATGTGACCAAATCTCATGCTTTAAATTCCCCTCCCCCCTACCTAGATGCCCCATGTAGGGTTGAGGGAGACGACCACCCTTTGGGCACCGCAGTTAAGAATGGAGGGAGCAGAAAAACAATACTTGCCCAAGGCTGCAATCATTCACCTGGGAACAAACTCCACAGAACAAGCACAGTGGTATCAGTGTGAAAAGAAGCATGTCCAGGATTGTGCTAATGGCAGAAAAACTACAGCAGCATAGTTGCAGCTCATACACCAGGGACATTGCAATGACTGTTAATGTCACACGAAGAGCACTTCTAAAGATGTATATACCTCAATCCCAAGATTCCCAGTGAGTTTTGCACTCAAATAAATTCTTATCCCAAGGAAAAGCTTAAAAAGCAAACAAACACTTCTATAAACACATTCTCAGTTACCAAGATCGTCCATAGAATTAAATTCAACTCAACTGATTTAAATGGAGCTTACAGTTAGAATTACTGCCTTACTTATTTTTTAAAAGGTAATGTGAAGATCTTCATATTTTTATTAATTCAAAATATTTTTGTAATCTCTCCCTCCTCCCTCTTGCTCCATCCATTCATCCATCATTGCTTAAATAAAAGTTTACAAGTACAGCTTCAGTCCTGCCAGATGTTTGTGGCAACTGCCCTTATGAAATAAGGTTAATTCCAATGACATCCACCTATAACAGACAGCACATAGCTCAGTTGATAAAGCATGAGACCCTTAATTCCAGGGTTGTGGATTTAAGTCTAGTAGCAAAAAAATTCTGCATTGTAGGGGGTTGGATTAGGACATAGGTGGTCTTCATAGTCCCTTCCAACTCTACAATTCTATGAGGGTATGATTTTTAACAGTAAGAGTGACTGAAAGCTCTTTTAATTCGGTATTAGCTGTTTTAGTGGAACTTTGTTTACTGCTCTTACATCCTATTTTGTGTTGTCTTGCATCTTCTTCTTTTTTAGCTTTTTATTCTAAACTACTGTAATGGTTCTAGGGGTTGCTCGTGAGTAAGCCGGTGCCTATCTCCCCGGCTGGGTGCAAACACCTGGCTGGGCTGCCAAAGTGAACCTTTTCTGTCCGGACAGCCACTCACCTGTGGCTGACTCAATCGCTGGCAGAATCCGTCAGTGGGCGTTTCTTGAACTTCTTCCAGCAAAGAAGCTCTTTGACGCCCAGTCTCCTCCTACTCTCTCTGCGCGAAAGCCTTCTGCGCAAGGAGGGTGTGGGCAACGGAGGACCCCTACACTCTCCGCTGGTCCCAGGCAAGGAGTCATGGGACCGCCTCACCGCTTCCCCCATCTGCCCACCTTCTCCACTGGTGCTACGCTGATTCTCTACCCCAGAAGATGGGCTGCTTCTCCCGATCCCTGGACGCTCTCTGGAATCCCTCTGGCTTTTGCTCTCTCCCTCAGGCACTGACGGCAGTTCCCTGACATCCACGTCCTCCTCAGGACCCCCCCACCCCTGGCGCGATCTTCCAATACATCCTCCTCTCTCTCTTCAACCGACGATGCGGGGAATCCCCTGAAAGAACTGTCATCATCTTCTGAGGATTCAAAACCAGCCTCCCATCCGCTTGGATCTCTTCCAGCTGGTTGAACCTCCCAGTCTGATTCTTCTCCCTCGGACACCTCCCCTCCCTCCTCTTCGGAGGCAGGAAAAGTCACAAAGTCCCCTTCGTCGTCTGTGGGTCCAAATTCTTCCTCCCAGAATCTAGCTAATGGTTTGGGCTTACCCGGGAACAAACCATGAAACTCTTCCACCAGATACCCGTCAGTGGTTCTTTATAGTAAGCTGGACCTGAACTGAGCTGAACAGCTCAGCTGGCCTGCTTTTATAGGCGGCCGGCTGTCAACATTGTAACAACCACACCCCAGGGTTTCCTGCGTAAATTAACTGACGTGGACCTGAGTGAAAACTATATACAGTACACAATACCCCTGGTGGCCAGGGTGAGCCACATAACAGGGTGATGTACATAACAACAACAACAACAACAAATTCTTAATAGTCCGCCATTCCTGGTACGTGTTGGGTGAGGGAAAGGCATTGTCTCTTCATGTATAAGATCTTCCTGGAACTTGGTCCATTCTTGGGTCTGAAGATAGTGTGGTAAGACAACTTGGGATTTTAAATGGAAGAAGCTGCTTGGATTAGGCATTGGTCCAGCAAGCCCATAAAGTCCATATCAGCTAGCATCAAAGCAACTTCACTAAAAGTATTTGATTGATAAAGTTGGATCACATTTACTTCCTTGGTCAGAATATGGACAGGATGTAAGGCTAAGGGCATACACCGCCATCTTTGATGGGAATGCCCCTGCATATGCAACTTTTAGTAAAAAGTATGCCAGGAATTAGTATCACCAGGACCTCCACTTTACACCTGAGCTTTTCCTGCTACCAATCTTTAGAGGCCGAACAAGGATGTTTTAGCAAAGGAGTTGTTGTAATTTCTGTTGATGGCTGCCAGAGAAACCATTGTCCAAATGTGGAAAGCCCTGGACAATTTGGACTTACCTGCATGGTATGGGAATGCCTGTTGGGTGTCTGTAACAGGAAAAAATAATCACACATAATTTTCAAGGAAAGGAACAACCACAGACTTTCTACGCCACCTAGTGGCCCTTAATTACATATAGTTCTAACAAAAACCTGCAAATATATAAAATAACCACTATTATATGCATTTTGACCATATGATTTCACTGTGACCTCACTTGGGACTTCACTATTATTGATCTTGATTTCCTGTATGACTGTAAAACAGGTGGCATTGATTAGTTACTATTGTCACAGGTCATCAATGTGGCAATCACAGACATACATACACAGATTAAGAGAACAAAGGAAAGGTGATGGGCCATTAAGAAAGCAGGGAGAAGGCAGATGGGAAGGCCCCTCACCAAACTGTGGGATTGCATGAGGCTCTGAATCTCAGAGTCACAGGTTCAAGCCCCACACTGGGCAAAAAGATTCCTGCATTGCAGGAAGTTGGACCAGATGACCCTTGTGGTCCCTTCAAACTCTACGATTCTAAAGTGAGACTGAAATAAAAGCCTCCCCTGAAGATCTCCAAACCTGGGCACATTCAGTCCTTTTCATGAGTGGTACCTCTCAACTTACTTAGGCCATCTACGTTCATATAGCTACTTACAGCACAATTCTATGCACATCTACTCAGAAGGAGGACCGGTTGAGGTGAGTGGGCGTAGGACTGCAGCCTCAGAGGACTAGCTCTTCTCTTCATAGAACTCCAGGGTCATGTAGTCGAACCTCCTGCAATGCAGGAATCTTTTGCCCAACGTGGGGCTTGAACCCACAACCTTGAGATTAAGAGTCTCATGCTCTATCGACTGAGTGAAACCAGGACCCGCCAGTCTTAGTGGTGATTTATGAACATAAGAAACTAAGAAGAGCCAGCTGGATCAGGCCAATGGCTCTATCTAGTTGCCGACCAGATGCTTTCAGGAAACTCACAAGCAAGATACGGGCACAAGAACACTTCCCACTCCTGCAGTTTCCAGCAACTGGCATTCAGAAGCATTGCTGCCCCAAACACTGGAACCAGAGCATAGGCGCCGACTCCATGGGGCCTGAGGGGGCCCGAGCCCCCTCAAAAATTCGTTTGGGGGGGCTCTGCCCCCCCCAATAATTTAAGAAAATTATTAGGCACCTTGCCAAAAACCGCGCAGGGGACTCCGGCGCGCGCCTCCCAAAGTGACCGGGAGCTCCTGAGAAGGGGCAGGCAGGTCGGTCAGTCAGAGGAAGACCCCCAGCGGCAGGACTTTAGAAAGGAATGGAGCCGCGGGGCCGAGGAACGGAGTATTCGTCGCTGGCGAGGGACCGGGGTGAGGGGAGAATGGAGGGGACGGGAGTTCCCGCCGCCGGAGCGGGGCTTTTTTTCTGGGTTCATAGAATCCTAGAGTTGGAAGAGACCACAAGGGCCATCGAGTCCAACCCCCTGCCAAGCAGGAAACACCATCAGAGCACTCCTGACATATGGTTGTCAAGCCTCTGCTTAAAGACCACCAAAGATGGAGACTCCTCAATGACATCACAATGACATCACAATGACAGCAGCAATATACTTGTATACATTATGCCTGAAGGACATCTAAGTGAGTATCCCTTGCTTGGCTGGGAAGAAAATTTATGTTGTGTTCCTTCTCATAGAATCATAGGTTCGGCTAAGGTGACGTTGGTAGGAGGGTAGGAGGGGGTGGCCGCCTCCCGGCGCGAAGCCTGGGGAGGGCAGGCCGGTTCTTGCATGCAAAAGCACCACTGCCATCCTGCCGCCAGGGAGCGCGCGACGGAAGGGCAGCGCGCGGGGGGCGACCCGGCGTGGGATAGGTTTTCCTTTTTTGCTGGCGGAGGGCCAGAAAGTGCCGTTGAGTGAGGGTTCTAATGTTTATCATATGACTCTAAAATACTTTAAAAAAACTTTAAAACTCACTAATTTTCACCTAAAATTTAGAAAACTTCCCGGGGCAGGACCCCGGTATGGGCCCCCCCCAATATTTTTTATAAGTCGGCGCCCCTGAACCAGAGCACAGTCATCATGAATTTGTACAGTGGTGCCTCGCAAGACGAAATTAATTCGTTCCGCAAGTCTCTTCATCTTGCGGTTTTTTCATCTTGCGATGCACGGTTTCCCATAGGAATGCATTGAAAATCAATTAATGCGTTCCTAGGGAAACCGCCTTCAGACCAGGTCCGGGGACAGTCTGTCCCCGGACCTCTTCTGAAGGCTGGGAGGGGGGACAAGGGCTTTTCTTCCCACCCCCAGCATTTTAAAAAACCCCGGGACAGCGGAGGACTTCTCCGCTGTCCGGGGCGATCTTAAAATGCTGGCGGGCGGCATTTTAAAATCGCCCAGGGACAGCGGAGGACTTCTCCGCTGTCCGGGGCGATTTAAAAGCCCCTGGGAAGGCAGGCAGGGGGGACAAAGACTTTTGCCCCCCGCCAGCCTTCAGAAGAGGTCCTGGACCTCTTCTGAAGGCTGGCGGGGGCGAAAGTCTTTGCTCCCCCCCGCCTGCCTTTAAAAGCTGTCCGGCCAAGGCTTCGCGGACCTCTCCGCCAGCAGCGGCAGCGCTGACGCTGCTGGCGGAGGGTTGCCGGCATGCCGAAGCCTGCGCGCGCTGACATCAGCGCTCCCAGGCTTCGCGGTCCTCTCCGCCAGCAGCGGCAGCGCTGCCGCTGCTGGCGGAGGGTTGCCGGCATGCCGAAGCCTGCGCGCGCTGACATCAGCGCGTCCAGGCTTCGCGGACCTCTCCGCCATCTCCCTGCAGCCCCTTGCTGCAAAAGACGTCCGGGGGAAGCGGGGAAGAAGCGCGTCGCTTCCCGCTGCCCCCGGACCTCTTTTGAAGCAAGGGGCGGTGGGGAGAAGCGATCTCCCCGCAGCCCCTTGCTTCAAAAGAGAAGACTCGCTGTCCCCGGGGCAAGCTTCGTTTTGCGAAGCAAGCCCATAGGGAAATTCGTCTTGCAAGGCAACTCGAAAACGAAAAAACCTTTCGTTTTGCGAGTTTTTCATCTCGCGAGGTGTTCGTCTTGCGGGGTACTACTGTATAAACCTATTTTAAAGCCATCTAGGTTGGTGGCCATTATTGCTTCCTGCGGGAGCAAATTCCACAGCTTAACTATGTGCTGGTTGAAGCAGTGCTTTCTTTTACTCTTCCAACTTTCGGCTTCACTGGATATCCAGGAGACCTAGTGTTGAGTTGGGGAGAATTTCTCTACCCGTTTTACTCCATGCCATGCATAAATTTATACACTTCTATCCCATTAATTCTCGCTCACCTTTTCCATATACAGTGCTATCTCAGGTTACAGACACTTCAGGTTACAGACGCTTCAGGTTACAGACGCCGCTAACCCAGAAATAGTACCTTGGGTTAAGAACTTTGCTTCAGGATGAGAACAGAAATCATGCAGTGGCAGCAGGAGGCCCCATTAGTTAAAGTGGTACCTCAGGTTAAGAACGGTTTCAGGTTAAGAACGGACCTCCAGAACAAATTAAGTTCTTAACCTGAGGTACCACTGTACTGAAAAGTCTCAAACGCTGCAACTTTTCTTCATAGGGAAATTGCTCCACCCTCTTGATCGTTTTGGTTGCGTCCCTTTTCTGAACCTTTTTTCCTTTATTCTTTTTGAGCTGAGGTGGCCAGAATTGCACTGACACCGTAGATTTGCACCAACGGCATTATGATACTGCATTGGCAGTTTTCTTTTCAGTTCTTTTCCTAATAGTCCCTAACATGGATTTTGCCTTTTTCACGGCCTGCACACATGGGTTCGACATCTACCACGACACCAAGGTCTTGTCACCGTTTTTCTGACCCTGCGAGGGCAATATGTAAAATTAAGATTGGAACCATGGTCTCTGAGGTCCTAGTTCAACGCACGAATTACTACACTGCAATTTAACGCACTTAGCCTTCATTTAAAAACAACAACAGGCTAAGTACTTTGAATGTGTTGTATGCAGAAGATTCTTACCGAGTCTTATTCAGTGCTCCCTCCAACAGGGGCAAGGACAGGGCCAGTTAGGTTTGATGAGGCCCTATGCTACTGAAGGTAATGGGCAGTGGCGTAGCGTGGGGGGTGCAGGGGGGCCCGGCCGCAACATCTGGAGTTTAGGGTTAGGGGGCGCAAATCCACGGGTTAAGGGGTGCAAATCCACGGGTTAGGGGGCGCAAATTACTTGCCTTGCCCCGGGTGCTGACAACCCACGCTACGCCACTGGTAATGGGGCCCTTTATATGTCCAGCTGTAGGTTTTATTTGGTTTTTTTATCTTAAAATTTTGAAAATGTACATTCAGGGTTGTTGTTTTTTTAAAAAAATTTGGGGCCCCCAACAGAATGGGGCCCTAAGCTATAGCTTGTTTAGCTTATACTGTACCTAAAACGGGCACTGGGCGAGGAAATGGAGCGGTGCAGTTGCAAGTTTAGATTCACAACCCACGTCAGGGCGGGAGCTCGGCGAACAGCCTGCAAGCCGTCATCTCCCTCAGCCTTCCATCTTCCTCCCTAAGCAGCTGAAATGCGGAGATAACGACACAGCCTTAACTAGTTAATGGAATGGAGAAGTACCCGCGCAATGCGCTATTTGAGCAGCTAAGCCTTATCAATCGCTCCATGCAATTCTCTTTTCCCGCCTCCCATGCAGCTTTAGCCTGCAGCTAAAGAAATCACACCCATGTAGATTTTATGCCCGTTTGGCAGCCTCAGGGAGACATAATCACTTTCCCGACAGCCTTTCGCAGCTGAGCGGGATTCTCAGAAGCGGGCCTTCTCCTTCTCTGACTTTCGGTTTCAGCGCGCGCGTTTTCGCCGGCTCGCTTCTCCTATCTGCCTGCAGGGGAGAGCAGAGCCCGCGCCAGGGTTACTGTGGGTGACAATCGTACACAGGGGCAGGAGAAGAAGCGGCGTTTATTTGGAGCGCCTTTGGGCGCCTCTTCCTCTTTTCGGCAGCCGAGGCGCTGAGAAGAAGTCAGGGAGGCAATAAGCAACAAATCGAGAGAGTTTTCTCCTCTCTTTCTCTTTCAATGGGCTGCACTCGTCTTTTCGCAACACCGAGAGGCTTCAGCCAGGTTTGATCTGGTGCGGGACGCGCAGCGCGTAGCTCTCCTTCCAACCACGTTTCTTCCAGCAAAAGAGAAACAGCGTTGGAGCTAAAAGGTAAAGACTTTTGCAAGGTAGAGGCTATAATAGACCTCTGGGAAATGAAGTTGATTCATGTAACTCCACCCCCCCCCCCTTAAAACAAAAACTGATACTATGGAAATGCATCCCTGTTCTTTGAAACAGCGATTGTATGAAGGGCGGGGCGGAGAGCGACCAGTTGGGTTTGTGCTGCGTTGAGGAAGATGCTTTCCTTAAGGAAGAGGCCTTCTTGTTGGGAAGGAGAAGGGTTTCCCTTTTTAAAAATACCCGCGCAGAATGGCAAAACTAGTTTCCTAAATATTGTGATTGCCGTATTTTGTAAGGTAGCTGCACATGGGCACAGCCAGGACTTTTGTTGGGGGGCAGAACCGACGTGATTGGTCAGTTAAATATTTCTATTTTACTTGATCTGGGGCTATGCCCATGTAGCTGCACAAGTTTTTAGTCTAGGGCTGGTCGTTTCAGAGGTATTGTTCCCCTCTCCTTCAGTGCTAACCGTTTAAGTTATACTACTACAGAATTTTAACTTTAGTGGTTTCAAGGGAGTTGTAGCTGTTTTGGGCCGTAGCCAGGAGTTATTTTGGGGGTGGGCAGAACCGAGTTATCTTTGACAAAATTGGTTAGTTTAAGTATTTTTATTTATTTACTTGATTTAGGGGGCGCAGCTGCACCCCCTGGCTACGCCCATGCCTCAGGCCCTCTGATTTTGTATGTGGTGTTATAAGAAAAACTGCTCTCTTTCTCTTATGGGATATTCCGGAGCCCGTATAGAGTCCTTAAGTGGGCTCCCTATGGGTGGGTGAAAAAAACAGGCCAACCAGAGTACCGTCTTTTTCTGTGTATAAGACACCTCCATGTATTTTTGGGGACTCAAATTTTAAAAAATGGGGGGAGATGGCAGAGAGTTGTGCTTTTTTTGCGGAGGATTGCCCAGAGTTCTTACATTTCTTATGTTCTCCATCTCGCCCTTTATTCACTGTGATTTGCAGCAACTGGTGTTCAGATTGCTTACTCCCGCCGATACCCAAATATGTAGTATGCAGCCATTGTGGTTGGTAGCCTTACGCACCGTGAATTTGTCTAATCTTTAAAACCATCCAAGTTGGTGGCCTCATGTAGAAGCAAATACCTTAATTTAACTATGTGCTGCGTTGTTACCCTTCGAAAGGAAGGTCTGAAAATACGCCTCGTCTTTCTTCCCAGTTCAAGACAAAAGGCGTTGTGGAAAGAGCGGCTTTATTGCTTACTGCAGCAAGAAATAAAGGTGCCCCAGTGGAGAATTCCAAAAGCTGGGGCCGCAATACAAGAATTCAAGGCATCTATATGGCATTCTGAATACATGAAGCCTTCATGCCTGTATCATCTCTGCAATATTATTGGTTACAGTAACATGTGAACAGCTCATGGTTCTTTACCTGGCCTTCCAATTAGGCACCCCATATTTGGAGTTGTTTTCTACCTAAAACTCCCTGTATCTTATCAAGGTCTCTTCCTCAATCGGGGATTGGGCTATATGATCCTCAGGGTCTCTTCCAACCAGGGTGGATAAAAATCAATGATTTTTTTAAAAATAAAAATCATATTTTTAAAATTTAAATCGGGTTTTTTTTTTTTTTAAAAAAATGCTTTTGGAGGAAAAATCTTTCCAAAGAGAGTTTTCTATTTAAGTTACATTATAGTCCATAGGCTATTCATCAGGAAATAAGGATTTGTTTTTTCATGTGTGCTAAACGCAGCCTAAGTTTTTGTTTTAAATTGTTTAACCACATCAGTTTACAAACATGGATACATATGCTATAATGTTACTGTTTTAGTTAAATAAATTGTTTAAATTGTTATTAAGGAAATGATTATTTTTCTCCTTCTTGCAAAGTACAGCAGAAAATTTGTCCAAATATAAGCAGTTAACTTATTAAACCTCACAATAATTTCATAATTATCGGTCTATGTATTTCTAATAGTATAACCAAATCAGCAATTTTTGATATAAATGTAAAAACGACACTGAAAATTTATTATTCCAAAAATGAAACCTTCATCTGGTTGTAAATACTGTATTAAGATTATAGCAGCAAGAATTAGTCTTTGTGTAAAAAAACGATTTAAATCAAGTCTTCACTGACTAGTGATTTATGTCATGATTTAAATCAAATCCACCCTGCTTCCAACTCTGCAGTTCTATGATCTTCCAGCTGGCTCTGGTCATTGTAATTGACTCTGTACCAGCCTTTCCTTTACACCAGTATGCATACCTAAACTCTGTTAACTGGGCCGGGGGTCCTACAAGTGCTACTTGCTCTCCTTACTTGCAAATAATGGCACAGCTTTGGAAACTGAAAAGAATAACAAGAATACAGAAATACAGAGAGAACCATACCGTATTTTTCGCTCTATAACACGCACCCGGCCATAACACGCACGTAGTTTTTAGAGGAGGAAAATCCGTAGGCATGCCACCCGTAGGCATTCCCTCCATAACACTCACAGACATTTCCCCTTACTTTTTAGGAGGAAAAACGTGAGTGTTGTGGTGCAAAAAATACGGTACAATACAGAAAGGCACATTCTAAATTGGGCAAAGGGGCTACCTATGTGACTATTTGGCTACAGTGTGAAGATGTACTTTCTTTTGTCTGTCCTAAATAATTCAACATTCAGCTTTCTTGGATGACCCTGCCTTCTAGTACAATGAGTAAGGGAGAAATAAACCCTCTCTATCTACTTTCTCCACACCATGCAAAATCCTATAAACTTTTGTCATGTCCTCACTATTCATATTTTTAATAAACTGAAAATATTGAAATCTTTCCTCATAGAGGAGTTGCTCCTACCCTTGGATCATTTTGTAGCTCAAATCATTTCATATGCAGACAGCATGACAAAGTTTGGCATTAGGATGATGGATAGAAGACAGAGGAGAAGAACTGGGTTTAACCAGTGTGGCAGACTGTTAGCTCCACAGGCTAAGTTTGACAATGATACCAGCTGAATTCTTCGTGACGGCAATATATATATATTGTGTGTGTGTGTGTGTGTGTGTGGATCTTGGTGAGCACTACATAAGGACTTTGCAGGCACCATTTATCATTTCATGATTACTCTAAATGGCATCTTGTTGCTTTGCTCTGGGCAGGATTCAGCTACTGAGCCCTTTCAGTGGAAGTCTTGTGCAATGACTTCCGCTTGCACAATGCAGATCCCCCCTTCCCCCCACATGGGAGAGTTGGGAGAACCCCAAAACAGTGTGCTTAGGGGGGGTTTGAGGGCATCATCACCTCGCCAGCTGAAATGCCTATGCAGATGGAACAAACATTCATCATAGCACAAGACTGATTTCCACCATATATAGCTAAAGCACATTTATACCACTTTTAGAATCATGGCTTCCCCTTAAGAATCCAGGCAACTGTTGTTTACTCCTAGTAGAGCTACAATTCCCCTAGCAGCAAACTACAGTTCCCAGGATTCTTTGGAGGAAGCCATGATTGTTAATGTTGTATAAGAGTGCTTTAAATGTATGATGTGGATGCAACCTTTCTCACACCTAAAGTCTGCCCACTTCTGATCTAGATAGCAACAAAGTGAGAAGCTATGGGCAACTCTTGAGTTCAATTATGAACTAGAAATACCATGCTTTGTTTTAAAAACAATTCTGCCATCTTTGCTTGAGTACCTTTGTGCATAAGCAGAGTACAGTGGTACCTCGGGTTACGAACTTACTTTGTTCCGGAGGTCTGTTCTTAACCTGAAACTGTTCTTAACCTGAAGCGTGCTTTTGCTAATGGAGCCTCCTGCTGCTGCTGTGCCGCCGGTGCGCGATTTCTGTTCTCATCCTGGGGCAAAGTTCTCAACCCGAGGTACTACTTTCGGGTTAGCGGAGCTTGTAACCCGAAGCGTTTGTAACCCAAGGTATCACTGTAACTTTCTGTTTTAAAGCAGATACTCCCTCCACTTTCTGGGCATGCCCCAGATCAGGTGTGTGGACACTTTACTCTTTCAGATGTTGTTGAGTCCCATAGTTCTAGTCATTACCTGTGTTTGTTGAGACTGATTGAAGTTGTAGTTTAGCAACAGCTGGAGGGCCAAATGTTTCCCAGCCTTGCCCTAGAACCTGGAATTGATGCTTTTATCTCAGTCTGATTCCCTAGTGCAGAGCCTAGGTCGACTGGCTGAATGTGACCTAAGATGACAGGCAGCTGTTCATCTGAGGAAGGAGGAGGCTTGGCCTGTACTCTGAATTGCCTAGTTAATTTGCACAGTAGTGGCTGAAAAGCTGAAAGTATCCTGAAATGTCTTTTTTTATCTCCTTCCACAGGGCTTGAAATATGGAGAGGGGTTACCCCATGTTCTGGGGTAGGCAACAGTATGGACCTGGGTTTTATGCAGCCGTAAGTTGTTGTTGCTGTTGCTGTTTTGGTTAAGTCTTCTTTACCCTCCCCAACACTGTCTTGATCTTTGGTTGACTCAAGTAGTTTTAACATATATTTATGCTGTAAAAGAAACAGAATATCTATTACTGAAAGCTGGAGCAATCTAGAATGGCTTTTGTCCCTAAGGAATGAAGATAACATGCAGGAAGCTTGATCATTTTCTGTAGAAAAAGAGCTTTAACAAAAACTTTTCTACTGTTGTTTTTTGCTCAATAATATTTTCCAATTCTAAAAATGAGTTGTTTCATAAAATTAATTGGCAACACAATAAATGTACAGTGGTACCTCGGGTTAAGAACTTAATTCGTTCTGGAGGTTCATTCTTAACCTAAAACTGTTCTTAACCTGAGGTACCCCTTTAGCTAATGGGGCCTCCCACTGCCGCTGCATAACTGCCGTGTGATTTCTGTTCTCATCCTGAAACAAAGTTCTTAACCCGAGGTACTATTTCTGGGTTAGCGGAGTCTGTAACCTGAAGCGTCTGTAACCCGAGGCACCACTGTATATAATACCAGTCAAATTGTAGTTTTAAAGTTTTAATTAACAGTGCCTTCCTATAAAGACGTTGTGGAGTTCAGTATACCCAAAGTATCAGTTTTTGCTGAATCAGTCTGAGTTTTAAATCTAAAGAAAAATATGGATTCTAGAGCAAATTCCATTGTATAGACTGTACAGCATATTCTAACTCCCTGTTCCAATGCTTCCAGTAAGCATCAGCTAGCAGAATCTTAGGAGTCAGCACTCACAATACTCTACCTTGAACACCATTCTTTATGATGGGGAAAGGGGGCCTGTGGCCTTCCAGGCAGTGTTGGAATATAACTTCCAATATACTTTGAGTAGAAATGGGTCAGAATAACATCTGACATGGCATGGGGACAAAGGAGGAAGGAAAGAAGCAGGGCTGGCAGCATTGACCAATTAATAATCTAAACAAGAATCATCAAGTAAGTTATAAAAGTTACAAAGGAGGGAAACGGGGGTTGCTGCATTGCTTCTGGTACCTGAGATTTGGAGGTGAGCTATCCACTGTTAGTAAGTTTCAGTTCTTGCATTTGCAAAACTGTTCTTTCCCTTTTCCTGTTTTGACCAGTTAGTCTAGTTGTGGGTTAGTAACAGAGTGAAATGTTTTCCCCTGTCCAGAATTCGCAAAATGAAAACTATTGGAGGGACTCTTGGGATTGGCAACAGGACAACAACTATTGCCCAGATACACCACCTGCTTGGTAAGTGACTTCTGCATTTTATTTTTATTCATATTATATATGCATATACACATATTTGTCCCCACTTTTTCAAAGTATAATATAAATTAATGACAAAAATTAAGTTAATAAACAAACTAAAAACTAATAAAAAGATGCTAAACTTTAAACTTTCTAAGAAGCAGAACATGAATATGTTTGTCCCACACTTTTAACAAAATGTATTTTCATAGTAGCTTATGAATTAAAATTAAGTTATGAAGCAACGTAAAAACTAATAAGACGTTAAAATTAACATTTCTAAAAAAGCAGCACAGTAAGCTCAGTAGGCTGTTGGTCCATCTAGCAAGTAAAAACTACAAAACATCCATTGGTCATGCTGGCTAGGAGTGATGGGAGCTGAAGTTGTACCACATATGGGTGGCTACAGATCCCCATCCCTGGGCTGTGCTGAGCTGAATCTACTACGGTGACTTGACCAACAGCTCATGATTGATGGCAGTAGAGGCAACTTATGCAGAATACTGTCTTTGTGTTTCTTCAGGGTACATCGTGGCAAACCTCACAACTACAACGTTGCTTACCGAGGCCGTGGTTGGAATCACTCTCAAGGGTATTTCAGTGGGGCACATTCCAGCCGAGGCCATCATAGAGGAGCTAAAAGCAGATCTTCAAAAGGTTTGGTTTTGTAGGGAGGAGAATGGTACATAAGAAAAAGGGAGTAGTGCTAAATACTTGGGAACAACAACCAAAAACAGAGGCAAGGCTGAAAATATATATGTGGGATTGAATATTGGACCACCTCCTTCTCTGATCCCCTACCCATTTCACAGTTATGCGGTGGACTGTGTCCCCGTAAAATCTCACTCATCCATGCTATGTTTGTGGTTGAAGGAGCACAGTTTTATTTGTGATAGATAGTTTTGTTTTTATCTTGTTTTTATCTTTTAGGAAATGTTACTGAATGCCACTTTTAAATTATTTTTAGATTTTTATTAAGTGGTACAAACATGAACAAAATAATAATGTGGCGAAATGTCCACATTATCTGCTTTGGGGTTGTATTTCTGTGTTTCAGTTGTACTAGTTCACTTCCCCCAATATCAAAAGCTTGCTTTTCACTAGAACCAGCCTCCCTGGTTGAGAGAATGGCCCAGCTAGGCTGACCTGTTTGGCTCATTGAGCTTCCAAGATCTAGGATCTGCAGTTGAAGCCCGAAGCAGCTAAATAAAAAAGGAGAGGTTCTGGGGCTCAATTCTGCTAGGAGTGCCTGTTCCAGATGTGTGGCAGGGACAGCTTTGTGCTTAGAGAAAAGACCCGGGCATTTAGCACGTACACAAAAGTAGTCTTCGTTAATATTGCTTCAAATATCCTAGAGTGGAGATCTAGAGCTTGTCCACACTTGACTTTTGCCCTGTGCTTTCTAGGCACAGGTCTGCACTTTCCCTGTCCTTGTCTGGGGGCTTTTTTGTCACACTTTCCTCAGGAGAACCTGATCTTTACCACTGAATTGAGCAAATTGCCATTTGCTTCAATTCAGCGGTAAAGCGTAGGTTTTCATGGGGAAAGCAGTGGGGCAAAAAAAAAAAATGTTTGGACACAAACCTGGAAAGCCTGGAGCTGCCCTTAGAATTGTAGAGTAAAGCTAAGGTTGGTGAGCCCCGAGTGAAGACTGGCTCAAATTAAAAGCTTGTCATAGATTTCCTGCTCTGTAGATAAATACAGTGGTACCTCGGGTTAAGTACTTAATTCGTTCCGGAGGTCCGCTCTTAACCTGAAACTGTTCTTTACCTGAAGCACCACTTTAGCTAATGGGGCCTCCCACTGCTGCCGTGCCGCCAGAGCACGATTTCTGTTTTCATCCTGAAGCAAAGTTCTTAACCCGAGGTACTATTTCTGGGTTAGCAGAGTCTGTAACCTGAAGCGTTTGTAACCTGAAGCATATGTAGCCCAAGGTACCACTGTACAATAAATAACAGCAGGAGTTTTCAGGAATATGTCGTAAGAAACTGCATTCTACCCAGTCACACTATAGCTGGCAATGGCTCTCCAAAGCTTCCAATAGAAACTTTTTCTAGCTCTACCTGAAGATGCTAGGATTTGAAAGTAGCAGCCTCATGAGTGCAAAGCATTTGCTCTATCCACTGAGAGAGTCTCTCCTCTCTTTTACCTGATCTTTGGAACAGCATGCCATCTATCTAACTGAAACTCCAGTACTCATCCATTTGCCCTGAAAAGACTTAACAAAGCAAAGTTGTCCCACACATCCAAACTCTCAGGTTGTGGCAGAGGCATTGCATGCTGAGTTTGTTTCTCTGTTTGCAGGAAAAGGTCGTTCTAAAAACTCATCCCGTTCCTCGTGCTTAATCAATATGACGGTAAGCGATGAACCTATGCTGTGGCTAGTTCCTACAGGGAGGGTGTCTCTTACACGTGTGGAAGAGATCAAGGGATGGTGTGATGTGGGGCAAAGTTTGGGAAGAAGATTTCTCATGACTCTGTGGCTGGTCTGTATGGTTGAAGAAGTCACTAACTAATTCAGACTGCCTCTGAGATACACAAGCAAAAATTGCCATTTTGCCTCTTTTTGACATCCCACTGTTCAGGGTTTGTCAACATTATTTTTCAACAGAGCTCTTGTGTCTTGAACAGCTGTCTAACATGGGAATAGCTAGAGAAGCTTTCCCCATCACTTCATGGCAGCACCAAAAGCAGGGGCAGGGGGAGGCTTCACCTGCTACATTTTTGTTGGTAAAGGTGCTGAAGCTCTGTCAAAACAAGCTGGAGTTCGCAGCACTAGACTCATCTTTCTATTCCTGTGCTACAGCCAGATAAAAAGGGAAATAATTCTCAAAAAACTGGAGGACCATCAGCAACACCAGAATCTAAACAAGGGCAGAAGAATTCAACAAGTTTGATGAAAGAAACTGACACATCCAAGGTAATTGTAGGAGAAGTCTGGGCCACTTTGCAACAGGTAGTTCCTGAGGAAGGTGGTGAGTTCTCGATCTGTGAAGGGATGTTTTCCCTGTGGTTTCTCAGAGCAGTAAGAACTTGTAACATTTTGAAGAGTAACATGGCTTTACCTGGTTGCTGAGGGAATAAAGGTTTATGTATTAACTGAATGGAAATGTTAGATACAAATCCTGGAAATGTGTTCTGATGTGGCTTATTTAACAAAATCTGCATACTGCTTGATTGAAAGGAAACCTCTAAGTAGTGTTGCAGCACTTTGGGAGCTCATTTCTCTCTCATCTCCCCTCCCCACAATCAATGAGAGTTATTTTTCTTCCTCCTTCCCTTCCTCCCATGATTCCATCTAGATCTACCTCCTGTCTCTCTCTTTCACCCCTCCCTGCCTCTGCTGTGGGGGTTCTCTAGCACAACAGACCCCAGCAGAAAGTGTTTCTTGAAGTCAGTGTTTATTGCTTGTAACTTCAGTCCTCACTTAACTGGGCCCAAATCCCCCTCTCCCCCGGTGCTACAAAGGGAAAATGGATCACGTGATGTTGTAGTGTTATCAGGCGATTGATGGATGAGCCAGCCTGCCCATCTTTCAAAATGACCCACCGAGGGTGGGGGAAACACAGCATCTGACCCACCAGCTGGCTCCAGTTCTCTGGACCCTGATCTGTCCTAATACTGTTTCTTATTCTGACTGGCAGTGGCTCTCCAGTGGCAGACCCTTTTAAAATGAAATAATCTTGCAATCCTTCTCATAGTTCTATAATTCCCAAGATTCCTTGGGATCGAAAACAGGTTTTCAGTGAGTCTTTCCAGAGCCGTGTTGGATCCTAAAGCAAACACAGCACTGGCAGCAGTAATATAAGTGTCCCTTATTTGCACATTTCCCCCTTCCTGCTTGGCATTTCTTTAGGTGGATCAGAAGTCCAGCAAAACCATCATGTCTGCAAAGGATTTCAGTTTTCATTTGCCCTCTGTTTCCTCAACATGCCCACAGAGCAAACAGGAAGTGCCATCAAAGGAAAAAGAAGAAATTGAGGTAAACAGCTCCCTACACATTACTAAGAGCAGATGATATGGGATATGGGTGGAAGATGGCATCCCTAGTGACCTCCATGTCTCTATTAAAGGTAACAGTGCATCACACTTTGGCTGCATGAGAATACTTGTGTGTTGGCACCTCGTTGGAAGCTTTCGTCCATTTAGCAGTGTTTCTGGAAGCAGTGGTCAGCAATTGAAGCTACACTTTGAGAAAAACACTCACAGGCCGTGTACAATTTACTCAAGTGATTTATTCCTTGACTGGTCATAAATGCATCATGGTAGCACTACTTACAATCATAATAGCAATAGCTGTAACAGCATACTTAGGTTTCAATCCTTTCTCTTTAGCAATGACGTAGGCAGACACAGTCTATCAGTAGTCGTGATGCAGCAGTTTGCAGACAGCATTTGTTGGTCAGTCATCTGTCAGTGTTTCATCTCAGTGTAACTTCAACTGCTGACCACTGCTTCCAGAAACTCTTCTAAATGGACAAAACTAACCCCCCCAGCCCTATATGTTTTCACCTATTGATAGCTGGGCACCATAACCCTGAAGCGAGCATATCACGTACATAGCTGTCCGGTCTGCTGAGTTGCTGAGCCTGCATAATCATGTTCCCACAGTCTCGTCCGCAAGGCTGGTTATGCCCAACATGAGCTCAAGATAAGGGAAGGCCAGACGTATCTTGAACTAAATGTAGCAACCTGAGAGGCTCCCAAGAGTAGTTCAAAAATATCACAACAAAATCCCATTAAAATTGGTATTGGCTGTTGTGACTGGGAGAAGTTTACATCAGGTATAAAGCTGGGTGTAAGTATTCTAAATAATAATAATAAACCCACACCTTAGCAGTAATATTTTATTGGGATACAAGGCCATTTTTGTTCAAGTATCGTCTCTTAACACTGGTTAGGTTAAATTCAACTCTCCACTGAGAAAGCAGTCATCCTCATCATTCCTGCACTGTAGCGGGTTGGACTCAATTATCCTGGGGGGTCCCTTCCAACTCTATAGTTCTGTGATCATCATCCTCTAACGAATCTCTGAAGGTCAAGTTGGAAGACAGTCAGACCTCTGAAGACCCTCCCAGTGAGACTGCTCCCTTGTCACATGTGCATGCTCCATCCAAGGCAGCAGAAGGTCTTCCAGCCACAGTAAAGGAAGAACCTGTGGTGGTATGAAAAACCTTCTCTTTTTCATTTGCATAGGGGTGTGGATTCTTTGGCTTCAATTTCACTGCTGTTAGTATTTTGTTTGTTCAGCCTACCAATGTACAAGTGTGCCCATGTGTTGGAGTAGTCCTGAGCAGGAGTGAGTAGTGGGGATTTGTGACTTGTTTTTCTCTGGGCTGGGACTCTTCCAGGCATAACTTGTTCCTCCTCTGCAGTTGAACCATGTGCTCCTCTTGAGACTGGAGAGCCCAACCCTTGCTCAGGAAGTGTGAAAAGGGAGCTGGTATTGTTCCTTTAGCTACCTTTTTCATTCTCTTTGTGTGTGGTTATGTACATACACATGAAGGAGAAAGCTCAAATTTTCTTGTGTCATTTGAATCTTGTGTCATTTGAATCATTAGTCAGTTTGGAACAATGGAATCAGCCATTGAGACTGGTTATGTTTAATTAAAGGTTAATGAATGAAGACAACTACTTAATAATTAGTTAATGTTAAGTAGTTAAGATTTGCCACAGTGGGTTGTGATTGCGACAGGATGGCTTGATGTAACTATATGATTGGCTGACTAGACACCTGTGTAACAGAGAACTCTATACAAATGCTATTTATTCTTACCAAGTTGGAGTTGTCATACAATTAGTGACAGGAGATTCTTTTAGATCAGAGCGTTTTCAAGAAAAACAAAATGACCCAAATCTTCCTAGAAATAACCCTTTATTGATTAACATTTAATAACTAATAAGAACTCATTCTCCCCTCTCATTCATACTTACCAGATGGGTGGACCCACTAAAAGAATTTATCAGTTTCTTTTAAGAGTCTTTGGGCGGCCACCTCAGCAGCAGGATAGCAACGCCTTGTGCCGGGGACTTTCCAGCTTTTATACAGTTTCAGGTTCGATCCCTGTATGGGACAACTACACCTTCTTGTATTGCAGGGGGTTGGACTAGGTGATAGCTTCTGCCATGCTGATTCCCCCTATTATCTTCATGAATAGGTATTTGTCTCAGCATGTCCTTTGAGGACAGTTACTTGTCTCAGCATGCCCTCTGACACATCCAAACGTCTGGTACATCCTGCTTTACCATCCTGTTCATTACGTTACATTAGCTGGTTCAACAGTCCCTTTTTCTTCTTCAGAATCTATTTCTATGTTCAGAATCAAACAATCTCTTTATCTTTATCTTCACAGTCACATACCATCTGACTTTACTCACTCATATCCATTCATACTCTGAGACCCTCACAGGCCTCACAGAGTCGTTCTCTGAATTTTCATGGAAGCTTATTTTTTGCTATTTGCACACACACCTTCTCCAGACTGGGGTAGTGTTGGATTAGGCAGAGACCTCCCTATGCCCAGCTCTCCTGGTTAAGGAGGCTTGTGCTGGCAGGATCACTACTGTCGGGAACCAGTGGAAAGATTGAAATGTCCCCACCCACCCCCTTTGCGGCCTTTTATACTTTCCTCCAGTATGTCTTCTGGTGCTGCCATTGTCAAACAAGAACTGCTGGTAATTTGGACTCCTCCTGCCACACTCTCCTTCATGTAATGTTTGTGTATAATCTCCAGTTGTGTTAAAGCCCATGGTCATACCAATTAAACTCTTCCTTCCTATAGCCTTGCTGCAGTGGTGTACTCAAGTGTATTCTCTAGAGGTTCCTCCTGTTTTTGTTTTTACTTCTCCTGAATGCTCTACAGGATTTCTTTCCTTTCTTCATGCCCACTGCTGCTTCATCTTTCTCTTCCCATGCCCTTACGTCAAATAAACTCTCTTAGAGGTCACATCTTCAGCCCAGATTTGCAAACAGAAGACAAGTTTTACTTTGCAAAGGAGATGGGTAGCTAGGATGAGAAAGGTGAGGTATAAGTGCTTTGTTTTTTCATTCTGTATTGCTGTTGTATAATCCCTTAGTAGTGATTTCT
The DNA here is from genome assembly GCF_965113315.1 of Podarcis vaucheri. Classification (NCBI taxonomy): domain Eukaryota; kingdom Metazoa; phylum Chordata; class Lepidosauria; order Squamata; family Lacertidae; genus Podarcis; species Podarcis vaucheri. Next base: position 63,285,507 of record NC_138764.1, on the reverse strand, counting down.
ACAGCCATATTATATGAGATGTGCCTTTTAATGAGCAGGGAGGCTGGGGTGTGAAAATGAATGAACTTGAGATGTCTGGGTCTGAAGGTTGGGAAATTATCATCTAACGGAAGGAGGAACAGTTGGATATCATCCTGGATAATCATCCTTTGAATAATCTTTTTATATATAAACTGACAGACAGAATATTGAAAGCCCTTTTTATTTATTTCTCCTATTCTTATTCTTCTTGCTTCTTTTTCTTCCTGGCTGTGGTACTGTTTGTGTGTATCTAGTTGGGTTCAAAGAGAAGAAGGGATTCTCACTCTTAGTAATAAGATTGTAAAGATTGCTTGGGATATAGGGATACTCTTGTCTTGTTGAAGTCTTCTCTCTGAAGCTTGGGCTGAGTTCTACTCCCCACTGGAACAACAGAATTTCTCCTTCCCTATACAACTTTGCAGGTGGAGTTGAAAGATAGGCAGGCAGCTGAACAACCTCCCAGCCAGGCCTTACCTTTTCCATCTGCTGAAGCATGTACAGAAGACCAGTCACCACTTGTGATCACAGAAGGCATTCATACTACAAAAAAGGAACTGCCTGTATTGGTATGAACACCTCCCCCCCCCCCTTTGCAAGTCAATCAATTGGGTGAAGTAAGCAAGGATGAAATTGGTATCCTGCCTATTGTTTTGGAGATGAGGGCTTTATTCTCAATTAGTTAGCTGTCACCATTGAGTTCATTGCTGGACAACTGCTGCCCATCTTCTGCTGAAAGTTCTGTGAATATCTGCCTAGGCCTAGGACATTATTTGGCGCTAAGTTCTTAGTTTATTTGGAGCTGGTATTTTACAAAAGACTCTGCAAATGTGTAAACCTTGTCATGTTTTGGAGTGGTCCTAAAAAGGGATAAGCAATGAGGCTGTTTGTACTCCACAAGGTCTTGTTCAAATCTTGATAAATTTGTTGTTGTTGCTTTAAAAAATGGATATTTCTAGCCCTTTCAAGTGCAGAGGCAAACTTGTGAATAAGATGACAATTGTTGGGAAGTTATGCACAAACACTGTTAATGGTTTGGAGAATATTCTGGGTTCAGCGATAGCATGAAAACAAATGGTTTGTTTTAAATTCTGACCCTGCCACAAACCATGTTTGTTTTGTTCCTGATAAACCGTGATCTCAAACAATGAGTTGGAGCTGATCAGCAAACTGGAGTTTGTATTAACTGTGATTTGCTCTTATTTCTGCATAACAGCAAACCAAGTATTTGATTTTTCATTATTTGTGGGCTCCTTAAGTGAGTAGGATATTTTCATCTTGCCTTTTAAAACAGGATTTTCATTTTCATTTTTCTTTGTTTTGTTATATGCCAGTTTTAGTGTATGTGATTGATTGTAAGTTGCTTTGAGTTACCTTGCTAAAAAAGTGACAGGTAACTTTAATAAATAATAATCCACAGGCTGTTAACAGACCACAAGCCTATCTAATCTTGTCATGTGATTTAGGGTTTGCATTAACTGAAGCCATCAAGTTAAAATCACTTTGGGTAGGATCCAATGATTTCATTGCATGAGTGGAATGGCTTTTGCTTGTGCAGTGGGGCTTTCCCACCTCTCAGGTGTAAGATCTTTTTAAAAAATATTTTTTTAACTCAAATCACATAGCAAAACAAATGGGGGGGGAAACAGTTTTTAAAACAAAAGGGACATGAGTTTTGTTTAAGTTTGCAGTGACTTTTGTGAGCTAAAGCTGTGGGAGGAATAGCAAAAGGAATGTTTGAACTTTGCAAAGCCACTGCAGTGGCTACAATTGCTTTTCATGCTTTTTGTTCCGTTTTCTGTTGATGGCAATAGAAGCATGTTTATGAAGTACATGAATTGCCCTTGCATGAAACATTCAGGCATTATATTTTGTCATATTGATTGCAATTAGGATCTGATTCCTGCAAACCCACAGTTTCTTTCCTAACATCCTAATATTTCTTTCTCTCCTGAAGCTGGAAGCCATCCCACCCAAAGACGATTTCAGCCACGTTGGCTCACCTCCCGCTGTAGAAATACCATTCCTTTGTGAGACCACAAATGATAATCGTTCAGAAGGAAAGGAAGACATTGAACTGGTATTAAATTACACTCTCCTTCTTTCCCTGGAAGTAAACTGCTTTTGTAAGGATTCTAAAGTCAGAGTTGGTTAGTCTTTTGCAAGATATCAAGTACGGTAGGAGGAATAGGGAGGAGGGTAAATCAACTTCTGTTGCATTGCTACAGAGCCAAACTGTCTTCTTTTAATTTTAAATCACATAGGATTCAGAGTGAGAATCAAGGAGGGGTGAAATTCCAGCATGCCTCACTGCTTTGGCCAAGTTTCCAGTCCAATATTTATAGCCTTAAAATGTTCTGCATCAGCTTGTTATGTTACAAGTAACTGAGTTAATGTGGGAGGAATTGGCAAAGAGGGATGGGGGAATGTGTGTCCTAGAAATGAGGAAACAATACTGATAATTTGTGTTTCACTATCCAGTCATTTACTCGTCTCAGACTATTCTAACCCTGTTTTCACTTGAAACTGATACAGAACCAAATCACCAGCAGTCTTAAGAATGAAGACCTCCCAAGTACCCTGAATGATGTTCATGTTGTGCCTGTGCTGGTGAGAGAGAAAAAATATGAAAAGGTAAGACTGCGGGAGCTTCTTCGTGTCTTTGATCCCTGAGAACATGGCTGGGCCTACTTAATATATTCTGAATAATAATAATAACTTTATTACTTATACCCTGTTCATCTGGCTGGGTTTCCCCAACCAATCCATTTGTATCCATTTCTGCAAGGTATGGTAGAAAATCCCAAAGAGGCAACTCAGATGGAACTTTTCAGGCATTCTATTTGGTCATATTGATTGCAATTAGGAACTTATTCCTCCAAACCCAGAGTCCTTAATATTTATTTCTCTCCTGAAGCTGGAAGCCATCCCACCCAAAGACCATTTCAGCCATGTTGGTGTTGGTGCTTCTGGGTGGGAGACGGCCTTCTTCTGGCACTGGTCCAAAATACATATCACAGCATTCACTCCTCCGGATGTTCAAGCAAGCAGCAGAGCTTAGAAGAAGCTGAGACCAAGGATATGTAGCATCTGGGTTTAGTGATTTATTTACAGGATCAAAATAAAGACAGAGCCATTAGGGCATGTCTCTTCTCTGAGAGAGGACGACAACAACAGAACAAAGAAGACGGAAGTGGCGTACAGTTCCTTCTGTTCGCACGCTTCCAAAGAATGGAATGTCAACACACAGAGCATGTGATCTAGTAGTCACACACTGCAGCACAAGAGAGAGTGAAACTCCTGACAGTTGGCTCACCTCCTGCTGTAGAAATACTATTCCTACCTGAGACCACAAATGCTAATCGTTCAGAGGGAAAGGAAGACATTGAACTAGTATTAAATTGATGGGAAGTTATCTTTCTGTACATTCTTTTCTCACCACCCTGGAATGTTCAGTTCACATTGAGTTCACACCATATCAATCATTAGTAATTGTTTGATAAGGAGGTTTTCATGCCTGTCTAACTCTGTGTTCCTTTTCCCAACCTTTAACCTATTGATGATTAATGTCTTATATGCAACCCTTATTTGTGTTAACCAATCAGCAACAAGCACATACGTGGCAATGCTGTAATATTCAATAAAAGGGACTCCCCGAGACATGCTCGAGAGATGCCTCCCAGATGACACTTGCCATTCGTCTGTCGTTTATTTCAACCCAACATTAAATTACACTCTCCTTCTTTCCCTGGAAATAAACTGCTTTTGTAAGGATTCTAAAGTCAGAGTTGGTTAGCCTTTTTCAAAATATCAAGTACCGAAGGAGGAATAGGGAGGAGGGTAAATGAGGAGGGTTCTTCTGCAACCTTCTAAAAGAGTTAAAATTTCCATCTTAAAGTTAACTTTGGGTTATGGCCGGTTTCTACTGCTCTGTGGCTTACTGGGAAACACATATTGCTTACTCAGGTGTATCTTTAATTTACATGATGGAGAATCCTGTATCTGGCAGGAGGAAAGCCACTTGCTGAGCTGAGAGGATTACCTGTTGTAAAATACTGACCAGGCAAATCCTCTTCTCACCCCAGTGTTTATCAACTCCTGTTGTATTGCTACAGAGCCAAACTGTCTTGTTTTAATTTTAAATCACATAGGAATCAAGGAGGGGTGAAATTCCAGCACACCTCACTGCTTTGACTAAGTTTCCAGTCCAATATTTATAGCCTAAAAAATGGTGTGCATCAGCTTGTTATGTTACAAGTAATTGAGATAATGTGGGAGGAATTGGCAAGAGAGATGGGGGAGAAATGAGGAAACAAAACTTCATTTGTGTATCACTAGCCAGTCATTTAGTCGTCTCAGACTGTTCTAACCCTGTTTTCACTTGAAACTGATGCAGACCCAAATCACCAGCAGTCTTAAGGATGAAGACCTCTATCAGTCCTCTGCTGTGCTAGCTACTAGCTCCTCCAACCTCCCAAGTACCCTGAGTGATGTCCGTGTTGTGCCTGTGCTGGTGAGAGAGAAAAAATATGAAAAGGTAAGACTGAGAGTGACTTCTGATTTGGTGTCATGGAGGAGGCTGGAATTCCATCACAGCCGTTTGCACGGGTAATTAGAGGCTGAGATTGGAGTAATCAGCCTCCCAACTCCCCCAGGGTCAGGGGTGGCAGTCTCATCCTCATTTGCCCAACACCTGGCCCCAAATCCGGAAGGAATGAGGGGGCAGGGGCCACTGGATGGAAAGCACCGTGCATTTCTTGGCAACTCTCCAAAGTTGCCTCTATGAGCAACAAACTACAATTTCTTAAGATGAAAAATCGGATTTCAGTCATGGACATGCTCTGAGTGAGGGGGGAGAAATTACTCTGCTAATTAATTCAGCCATTGAGGTGCTAAAGTAGAAGGATTATCATCTGCATGGAGCTGGTGTGTCGGAACGGAAGGGGGGGGTGAGCATTCTTTGTTTCACTTTGATACTTTTGCTATGTTACTTGGCAAAATCTCCTCTGGAAGGACTGACTACCGGATTATTTATGCAAGCAAGCGAGACTGGAGAATATTGCATTTACTGATGTAATATGGTTCTAACAATTATTAACTGTGTGGAAATGGCTTTGCAAGCGAAAAATCAAGACTGTTGGCATTAATTGCTTGGACGAGATAAGGTGGAGAAACTTTGGACATATGCCTGGTACAACTGGCCTAAAGTCAGATCTCCATATTGGAATGTTGCAAGCAACTATAAAAATCAGAAAGTGAAAGTGGAATGCCATAGCTGGATTGGAAGCACAAAGAAAGAAAAAGAAAGAGAAAGAAAGAAAAAGAAAGAAAGAAAGACATAAGAACCCACACAGAAACACACTGTTTTTATCTCGCTTGCCGGATGAACTCAGAGGTTGTTGAAAACAATGAAGGATTAACATCAGAATGACTTATGGGAACTATCGGAAATGACTATGAAAAGCAGCAGAAATTGTTGAATGGTTTCTTTAAAAATTAAGGTTCATTATTGTTTCACAAGATGTGTATCTCTTTAAAGGCCAGAGCAAATAACATGACCTATTTTTACAGCTGTGAAGCAGTATAGCAGGTGCTGTTAAGTTGTGGTAATCAAGCAGTGTCAGAAATTGGGTATAGTATATAAAGAGCAGCATGTAGCTCTCTCAGTACCCTGTTGAATGGGTCATACTCATACCTTCTGCAGCACAACTAATCTGCATAATAACCAACAGAAATATGAGATGATTCGACCCCCCCTGACCTCAGAACATGGGAAGTCCGCCCAAAAAATTATAATTTGGTATAACATTTGGATTGTTTGATTATTGGATAATTTGTATAATTTGGAATTTTTAATGTGGTTTGATTGGATTGTTAAAATGGAAAATTTAATAAATACCATTTATAGAAAAGAAAAAGAAAAGGTAAGACTGCGGGAACTTCTTTGGGTCTTTGATCCCTGAAAACATAGCTGGGCCTACTTAGTAAATTTTGAATAATAATAATAATAATAATAATAATAATAATATTATTACTTATACCCCACCTATCTGGCTGGGTTTCCCTAGCCAATCCATTTGTAACCAGTTCCGCAAGGTGGGATAAAAAATCCCAAAGGGGCAACTCAAATGGAACTTTTAATTCGGCTTCTAGTACTTAATTAACAAGGGCTTCTTCCACACTATGCATTTTACTGGGGGAAAATACCACGGCAAATATAATGAACAAAATGTTCCCCTTTCATACTTTCATTTTTTAGCTTGTCCTTTTCTGCCTGCTGCCATCTCAGAACCTTCAGAGTCATTTCCTTCCTATTACCACGTAACCCTTCTCTCAGCTGTGGTGGTTTTTATTCTCTCCCCCTCTCCCCCCCCCCCCGGGCTTGAGGAAGATGTCTCTTCTTTCACTAGGCCCTGTCTTCCCCAAGCATGGCAACAATTCAGAAGCTCCTTTGTGTGGCTGCAGTACACTGCTTCCTGTGGGGTAGAAATGGTGGTAACAATAAGGGGCAGGATCTTACAAGTGGGATGTTCTTTTATTACCTAGAAGAATGTTGCTTATCCTTATATTTCATTGCTGTCCTCGTTCTCCAATCTGGCATCATTAATCTTCCTACCCTTATTCCTGGGAAACTGCTTCTTTCCAGGCTGAAAATGTATGGGCACCTGAAGATCGTCAGGCGCCGCCCTGCAATGTGAATGAAGCTGTAAAGTGTCACAGAGTCTCTGAACATGACAGTGACTTGGTAAGTTGAAAAATGATGAACATTATTTTTATGGAGGGGGCTGTAGGTGGAGAAAGAATAGAATCAAGAAGGCAGGCAAGGGGTGGAAGGAAAATAGCTGGAAAGAGAAAAGCAACTCTCTATCTAACCTCTGGCTTTCCAGAAGTTGTTGGACTAAAACTCCCATCATCCTTTATCATTAGCCACACTGGCTGGGGCTGATAGGAACTGTAGTCCAGCAACCTCTGGAGAGCCCAGTGTTCCCTACTATTGCTCTAAAGGACATGAAGGGGAGTATTAAAAAGAAAATGGGAAAACTGGGACACTCACTGGTCTTCCGGTCACAAATAAAAATGTGGCTTTCAGGGCATCCTAAATGCATGACTGTGGTTTTAATCCTTGTTTGTAAGGATTCTGGGATAATCAAACTAAGAGCACTAATGATTGGGCTCTACAAGGAAAGGATGGGAGACTCAAAACTGAGACAAGGAAAGGGTCCTCGGAAGAGAGTTAGGGAGGGATAGAGAAAAAGGAGACAGCTTGTAGCACCAGGCAGCAGTGAGTGCGCGAGTCCACAGTCCTAGCCCAGATCAGGAAAAGTTTAGCTGTGTCTGCTTAGCATTTGGGTTCTCCTGAGTTCTCACTGAAAGCAGTAAGATATTTAGGAAAAGGGGAGATTTGTTTTATATTAACTTATATAAACTTCTTAGAGATTTTTAGCAATTAAATAAATATTGTCAAATGAACAAAATTGCTATTGTACCTTATTTGATCACCCTGCTCTTTTTCCAGGTGCTCTCACAGTCCCCACCTCACAGCCTCATTTCCTGTGATCAAAAAAGCGATACTGAAAGATGGCTGGAATACTGTTCTAGTTCACCAAAGAACCAACACAGCAGTGATTTGAGGCATTCTAGCACAAATAGGACCTCAAGAGAGTTGCGTAGTCAGCGTTCAAGATCCCCTCACAGACGAGAGCGATCCCGTGGAAGCAGCGACTGGTCCCCTCGTTCACAAAAGGGCCAGCACAGCAGTGATTCACAGCATTCTAGAGCAAGCCATGCCTCAAGGGAACTGCATATTCACCGTTCAAGATCTCCTCATAGACGAGAACGATCCCATGGAAGCAGCAACGTGTCCCCTTGCAGGCAAGAACATAACCCGAGATTCCCTCAAAGCTAGAGGGCAGGGCTAGCTCATCTGTAAGGTGGAATGAGGCTGCTACCTCAGGCGGCAGAAGCATCAGTGTTTGTGGGTACCCCTCTGCCAGCGGCAGCAGAGAAGCGGCAGCAGCGTCAGTGCTGATTTTGGCCAAGATCTCATGCAATTTCAGGTGAAATCTCACTCAAAATCAGTGCCGGTGACAGTGCTGCTTCTCCACCAGCAGTGGAGGTAGCAGGGCAGACAGCGCAAGTGACGGCAGGGTGGCCGGGCTTGGCAGAGTGGCACTTCCCATTTCGCCTCAAGCCGCAAAATGGGACAAGCCGGTCCTGCAAGAAGACTGCAGTTCTTGGAACTCAGTGGGGGAACACCATGGTAGCTGGCTTCTGTTTTAGAAACTGGGTAGTTTTGAATCATATGAAATGATATTGATGTCAGGCATAGAGAAGAAAGGAGTCTGAGATAACTAGGATAATTTGGAGACTTCTTGGTGGTGCTTATGCATAGAAAGAAATGAGCCATGGGAAATGGGGAGTTCTCTTGCAAAATAGGATAGAGTGAAAGGATTCCAAATTGAAGGGGTTTCAGGCTGAACTCATGGCTACATTTGGACTGCAAACTGAAATGAAACTGGCTTAGATATTTGGCTTCCCCTGGTGAATCAATGGGGACTGTAGTTTTGTGCAAATTAGTCTTAGCCACCCACCTTACCAGTTGGCCTGTTCCTAGAGTTTTGGGATGCAGGGAAGCAGCAACAGTCAGGCTCTTGATGTGTTCAAAATGCAGGCAGGCGCAACTTTTCAAGTGAGTCATGTGCTTCTTTTCACAGGAGAGAGCACTCCAGCTTCTGTCACTGTGGATATTGCTACAATCCACACCGAAAGAATTTATACGAGAGAGATTCCCCTCCCTCTTACTTGGTTCAGAAAAGAAGTCATCGCTATTCCCCAGAAGGTTTGTTTTTATTGGGCAGTTCCGAATGGGAATCTTCATGTTCCAGCCGAAGGGACTAAGATATTAGTGTTTACAATATTGTCTCCTTGGCATGAAAGGGTCCTCTCCAAGCTGTGTAGCCTTTTGGATCAACGTTTGATGCTCCCATTGTGCCAGTCGCATTTTGCCACTGGCAAGCAACCTTTTGTGACTGTATGGAGATGTCTGGGAGCTATGGGTGCACCTGGGATCTGCACCCTGCCTGGCTCCAGTCGGCTGGTCTGCCAGACACAGCGGGAGCAAAAGACGCATGTCTTTTGCCGCTGCTCTACCACGCAAAACACCTGATTCACCCAGCAGAGCAGCAGCAAAAGACATGTCTTCATGGAAACAGGGCTTCATGGAAATAGGAATCACAGTGAAAGAAAGCAATATTTCAAATGCTGTTGCAGAGATGACTGGGTATTCTCTCGGAGAATTCAGGAATGTGTAAAAGGCCCCTTGTCAGATAAATGTCAGTGTGTGAAAGAGCAGGTTTCCCGACATATCAAGTCTATCTGACTGTCACATAACTGAGGGGCTTTGTTACCCAAAGCATTTGGTAAAATCACTTTGTCTGAACCTGTTTGGACCCAGGTGTACTGAAAAAAGGGAGGATAGAAGGGAGAAAGCTTGAAACACAACTTGGTTCGTAAGCAGCCACAGTTCTCTTTCAGCTTAGATAAAAGATCAGAGACTCTCATTCCTGGTACTGGAATGTGAGCGAGAGAGATTTTGGTGCCAAGGAAGGATCTAGATAAGATCTTCCTCCCAGCAAATGGTGCCTCTGTAAACTTTATGGTCTGGGTCTTGTCAGTTTTCTCAATTAAGATGATACAACAAAGCAAAAGGTTGTCTTTTGGCAGTGAGGGATTGATGTTACAAAGTATCCTGGCTTGGCTGTTGGTAAGGGCAAATGGGGTTCTTTAATTGGGGTGCATAGGGGTGAGATACTGAAAAAGTTGCAGTGTTGACAGGGGAAGAAAATGATATATGTGAGGAAGGGAAAAGGGTTTCTTTCTTGAGGCCCTTTGTTTTTTGCTCTTTCCCTGAACTGAGTATTTCATAGATTGTCTTCACATGTTGTTTTCACAGTTATGATTACATACATTTCCTCATTTTCCTTTTTTCTATTAACATGCTTTCTTACTGTTCAGTTCTTTTTATATTACATTTTATAATTGTTGTTTTTCTGAGTAAATTCTTATTTCCCCCATTTGGCATTATATATATTTGTTGTTGATCTTCTACAATTTATATCTTTTTCATAAACTATTTCTTTCAAATTATTCAATGTTTACAGCAGGATTTCCCTTAAGTTTAAAAATGAATTTTAAAATATTCTTTAGCCTAGTTCTTTTTAGACTTCTTATTGAATTAATTTTAATCAATAATAGGAGGAATATAGCAGCTTAACAGAGGATATTTTGAAGCAATGTTAATAGAACTCTATATAACCTTATTCTCTTGTCATTTTATGCCCTTTCTATATAATTATTCCATGGATATAACTCTCTTTTAAACATTCCTACACATTTTATTGTTGATCTTAGAGTTTCAACATTTGTATGCTGCAATACCAGTAAAGCTCTCAAATCCATTTTATACATAATCTGGCACTTGGGTCCATTTCCAGTTGCACTTCTTAGGTCACTAGAGCCCCAAAAAGAACTTGGTCTTTAATCACCATTAGCGTTCTTTTATCCCCAGAGATAGGAAGCCATGTCTCCCCACCCACAAAGCAAAATGCTGTCTAACATCTCTGTTTTGCAGAAAGAAGTGAATTGTACGAAGCACCACATTCATACAGTCGTGAGAGCCCCAGAGAGGTAAGAGAAGATGCCTATATCTTACCGGCTTAAATTGGCATATGCTTGATAATTGTTGGCATCCATCTGTCTCAAAAGACAATGGAGTGCACCTCTGGAGGTGAGGTCAAACCATTGGAGAATCACAGCACCTGCAGTGGCTGCAGAGACTGGTAACTCATAACAGCTGCCTTCCTCATTGTTCTTGCTGTGCTAGCAGCACTGAAGTGACCTCTTTAGGATGCAAGATTGGGCAATGTGTATGGAAATCCTGGGCTGCCCAGGCAACAAGACCTCCACCCCACCCCCTTGGCCTTGCCAAAAGAAAGCAGAGCACTACATATGGCACCAGTTTGGCTGCAAGAGTTGCCAGAAGGAAGTGTAGAAGGCACCATCCAGCCATCTTAGGGACTCCACTCTGGATTTGTGTAGAGTTTACTCCTTAGCCTTTTCTTCTCCACAAGGCAGCATGTTTTGCTTCATTAAGCTGTGAATAGATCTCTGACAATATCAGTGGAGGTGTTTGAAAGAGAGCTGAAATAAGATCCCTGTTCTCCCTGTCTCTCAAAATGAGCCCTTGAGCATGTACAGTTCATGTGCCACTACAGTGGTACCTTGGTTATCAGACGTCTCTGTTGCCGAACGTTTCAGTTTTCGAACGCCGAAAGCCCAGAAGTAAATGCTTCTGTTTTTGAACGCACCTTGGAAGTTGGAACGACTTCTGCTGCATGTATCTGTTGTTTTCCACAATTGTCTCTATTGAATTGGCAGACCGCCCTTTGCGCCTCAATTTTCGAACCTTTCGGAAGTCGAACGGTCTTCCAGAACAGATTACATTTGAAAACCGAGGTACCACTGTATAATGATTCCTCCACTTAAATGCCAAGATAACCTCTGCCTGGGATAGGGACCCTTTGGTCATGCAGATCTTGTTAGACTACAGCTCTCATCATTCCTCTCCATTGGCTATGCTGGCTAGGACTGATGTGAGTTGGCATCCAGCAACAAATAGAAGGCCACAGGTTTCCTGTTCCTTATCTAAGCAAACACTGCTTTTGGTCTGACATGGTGCACTAGTTTTACAAAGGTGGGCATTTATCCTCTGGTGGTGGCTTATTTCAGACTCCCTTTCATTCATTCATTCATTCATTCATTCATTCATTCCTCCTGGCCTGTGAAATGAAATCCAATTCACAGAAGTTAAAGAAAAAAATATCATCCTCTCGGAAAACGGAAAAAAAGAAGAAGGCAACAGCAATTTCAGAGACAGCAAGAAAATTTACCAAGGTAGGTGAAGAAATGCATGGGTGTCTTAATATGATGATGTATGTGATCTCATGTCCTGCTTCTTGCCTTCCCTTAGGCAGTTGGTCGACCAGCACAGGAAACGGTATACTGGACTAGATGAGGTTTCTATCTGATCCAGCAGGGGTTTTGTGTACATAACCCAAGTCAAGCCAGTGAAATGAGTATAAAACCTGCATGGTCCCAATGATAGCATTAACTCTCAGTAATAGAGGTTCTCCAGTACAGAGTTGTCTTCTTAGTGAAAGGTGGTGGTGGTAGTGGTGGTTGTCGTCGTCGTCGTTGTCATCATCATCATCATCATACCTTGGCATGTATCTTTCCAGCATTTTCTTTAGCTGAACAAATGTGCTTCCCTTACACCTCTTACCTTTGTGGTACCATGTAAATGCAGGCAAGCTGAGGTGGCAGTGATTGCCTATTAATAAGTGGAGTTTTCCAAGCGGTATCAGTTCACTAGATCATACCTTTTCTAACATAAGGCACTTCAGAATGCTCCAACTGGTTTAGCAGCATGAAGAGATCTACCCCTCAGTTTTGGAAACTAGTCATGAGACTAGTGGATATACTCTGTTGACAGGATAGTCAACATCCTTGGAAGTTCACGGTGGGATTTTTAGTCCACAGGGTAAACGGTAAGAACAAAAGCATTGGTGTCCTTAGGTGTCTTGGAATTATTTCACTCTGATGCTCAGATTAGTATCATTATGTGAGTGGAGATTTTAACTGATCTCCCAGTCATTCTGGCTCTCCATCCATTTGCTCATCTTTTGTTTTCATTGGTACCAGCTCTGCTGGAAAGCTAGGTCTGTGTCACACCCTTTCCTCAAAGAATTCAAGATGGGGTATATGGCAAAGGTTTGTTTTTTGATATCCTGCCAAGGTTGGTGCAATCCTTTACATCCTCCTTGGGTTGTTGGCAAACTAATCCAGTTGTAGCAACCAGTATGCACTACAGAGTTTCCTGCTTGGGTAACAGTGTTAATTTTCTGGCATGAACAAAGCCTTGCTTTGTTAGTGAGCAGATCCAATTAGGTCCTTTTCTTTTCCGTTTCTACAGACTAAGAAGAAAACCAAAGGGGACCAAGCTGGTGGGGCACCAATCTCATCAGAGACTGCACAAAAGTTACAGCCAGTGGAAACAGAATTGCCTGACCCGGTAGGAACAAGGATTCAGTCTTGCAATGGCTGGTCTTCAGCCTGGACTAGCAAGAGTGTCTTTCCCCTTAGCCCTCTCTTCACTGATTTCCACATGTTGGCATTTGTAACTGATGCATTTATTTCTGAGTTCTGCTGGCTGTACAAGTCATTTGCTGCAGAACGGGGACTGGGAACAGTTTTCAGCCTGCGCCCCACATTCTCTTCTGCATAACCTTTGGAGGGTCACATGCCAAGGTTGGAGGGGCAGAGGCCAGAGTGGGTGGAGCAACGAATGTGCTTCCTCCCTCTTAGTTTCTATACACACTCAAATGCCCCTCTCTATCCTCCATCCAGACAAGTGAGAGGGGAGTAATCAGAACTCAAGGACATGTTCGAAAAGGAGTAGGACACATTCCACAGGCAAGAGCGCTTGGTTTTGTGGAAAGAATGTTGGAAAGTTTCCTGTGTAGTTTTTGGTTAATTTTTAACTTTCTGTTTAATGTCACTGAGTAGAGGTTGCTAGCTTGTATTGTACACAATCAAGTACTTTGTGGCACATACACAATTGAAGGCCAGACACCAGGAGAGGGATGTTATGTAACAAGTACAAAGAGAACCGATGTGTGCATGTGCCTTGCTTTTTTTTGCTAGTTATGGAAATGTATAAAAGCTGTAAAAACCCTTTGCTCAGTCACGTTCCCTTCAGACTTGCTCTGGGGGTGCTGTCCTGCTGCAGCAATAAATAAAGCGGATACCTATTGAGTGCCTTGCTTGATATCCTGCACCTTGTCTATTATTTAAACTGATTCCTACCTGGGGACAAACTGGGGAGTGGCCTCCCTTAACTATGGGGGTGCAGAGCAGTGAGGAAGTGTGGCCTGGAAAGGGTTCTGACCACCAGAAAGACAGGCCTAGAGGACTGCATTCAGCCCCCAGGCCTGAGGTCCCTGTCCCTCCCACTGCAAAGGCCAAGGTGCAAAAGGTTATGGAATCATTTCCACAGCCCATAGAAGCATCTGGCTTAATGAAACATCATTGTGTGATACCTAGATCTTAGTTGTGACACCTGGAAGCAGCCCCCCCCCACCTGGGTTTCACTCTAAGACTACTGTCAGCAGCCTCACCAGAAAAATACTTAAATTTCATTCTGTTGTGAGCCAGTGATCTTGTCTTCCTTGTGCAAGAGCAAAAGCTATCTTTGACACACCCCTAGTTTCGTTTTAGGCCATGTTAACACCTTATCCCATTGGGAAAATCTCTCTAGATCCAGGCAGCAACCTGCAGCGAGGATGCAGACCCCACTCAGCCCCCGTGTGCTGGAGAGAAAGATGGCTTTTCATCATCCTCAAGGACTTCTGAGGACCGTTCTGCAGCTGTACTAGCAAGAAAGGAAGAGATAGAGCAGGTAACTGAGCCTCTTCGGCATGTCAGTATGAACTGGGAGATCTGAAGGTCACGTGCTATTTTCGCTCCTGTATCTGACACAAAAGGCTTGTGCAAGGCCAAGCATAAAGGGGCCTGCCACAGACTAAGGAGTTGTAGTACAAAACATCTGGAGAGAAACCAGGTTGGCAAAGGCTGTTTTAGGGGAGTAGTCCTATCCTCCAGCCTTATTTGCTTAAGTCACGTGGGTCCCAGTGGGGAGCCTATAAACAAACATGGTCCCCAGACTCAAAAAATGTTCACACCTCTGACAGCAAGTTTGCGAAGTGTATACTTGTTGCTTTGTGACACCTCAAATTGTCTTGACTGACATTTAAAATTAAAGCAGCAAATACTTTGCAAGCACATGTCTTGGTCCTCATACACAGGGCAACCCCATAGGAAGCTGCTTTATACTTGGTCAGATCATTAGCCCATTTATCTCAGCGTTATCTACCCCGTCAGCAGCTTTCCAGAGTTTCAGGCAGGGCATTCCCAGCCCTACCAGGAGACGCTGGGGATTGAACCCAGGATATTCTGCAGGCAAAGCAGATGCTGTACCACTGAGCTACAGCCTATCTCCCCACTACAGCACTAAACAAATAATTTCTTAGAAAAATTGTCTTCTTACAATCTGGGGTTTTGGTGTGCTAGGACTCTGGGCTGAATGTGACCAGCCCAGTAGGTAGAACTGGTGTAGAGTGGCAGTCTTCAGATCGCTAGCGCTTTTGCCTGACAGACACTTTGCCCTTTCCTGCAGGCCTATCAGCGAGTCCTCCTCAACTTTGCAGTGGTGACTGCCATGCTGTTGGAAACAAAGCCATGCATGGAGGAGGCGATGGAAGCAGCCTTGCGGGCCAACTTGAGAAGGATCGGGAACTACTATGAATGCATGCTGAAGGACTTCATTGACAGCTATGACTTGGCCAATGCCATCTAATAGGATGATCTGACTAGTCTAAGGCATGTTGCGCAACAGAGTGAGTGAGTGGGATGGGAAGCTGAGGCACTGAGGTTAGCTTCCTCTTGGTGGAAGATGAGGAACCCCAGTGGGTTTGACTGCAGCAGCAAGGGTAAGGCTTGAAAGTATTGTGCAGATGCTTAAGAGTATGGGAGAAAAAGAACACCACCTCATAAGGACCTTTTTTCAGAAGTAGATTGTTTTGAGAAGTGTTGACTTACCCCAGGGGCTTCTGAAGGTGTCAGAAATTCATTGCAGGAGTAAGTCGAATGGGAGTGGTAAGCTGGTTTTGGCATACTACCCTGTTAGGGTTAGCTATTGGAAAGGTTTGCCTTTTAATCTTGCATCAAGATTTCCAAGTAGGATGGCTAATTTTGCATTTTTTAGATCTCTTTAACCACGGCTCTCCTGCTATTACAGGCAGAGAGAAAAATGGAGGATTCCTGCCAGTGTAGCAGCTTTGGTAGCCCCCCACCCACAAAACTCTTGTGAAATGCTTTTTAGATTTGTTTCCCGAGAACTTAAACATCTTTTTAAATAAAAATGACTGATGTAGACAACACATCTCTTGGAGCTGCCTTTATTTGCTGAGTGTGGCTTCCCTGAACTATCACTGTTCAGACAACTATAGATAAAACTGTATAACTTTGTTTTAGCATCCTGCTTACAGTTGCCAAGTCAAGCATTCAGTGATTAAGGCAGGGTTAACCTATTTATTCTTCACACTGCACCTTTTGAAAACACAGAAATTGGAAGGATGAGCTGGTAGGGAGCCAGAAGGATCTTGGAACTTGTGCAAAATGTGTGCAGGTGGTGAACAAAGGGGTACAGCCTTGTTTCACACGCTCTACACTACAGCATGCTCTGGCCATTGAGCTTCTTGTAAGTATTCATGCTGTAGTAGAGAGTTTAGAAGCTGAGAGTGTCCTGCCCACAAGGCTCTGCTGAATTATACTAATCTTTACATGTTTCTTCCCTGTGTAACTAGGAAAACAGGGGAAGGGGCAGCTGCAGGCCTTTGAGGAGGAAAATGCCAGTTCTAAAACCTCTGAAAATGCACAATGTGACCAAAGTGGCAATGCAAACCTCTGTATATGTGAGAGTCTTGCTTCTCACTCAAGTCTGCTTATTCGCAGTTCTTCCTCAGCTTTTCAGCACGCACACCCATCAACCGCATTGCTACATAAGATGTCTGCTTGTGACACTATTTCCACCTCCCCACCCCCCAACACTTTTCGGGTATCCAAGAACTACGTTCTCTTTCTCTTCTCCCTCTTCCCCACCAGCCCAAACTAACATATACTGCAGTGTTTGTTGCTCGAACGTGCTCTGGCTGCCCACCCTATCCCTTTGCCAAGTGTCTCTTGCTCCATATCGGGTAGAACAATCCGTCTGGCCCCAGGCTTTGGGATGGGCTTTCCAAAAAAGAAGCCATCTGGCTCAGAGTCAGAATCTGAAGAGGATGAGCAAGTAGGACACCAAGCATCGTCTTGTTCCACCACAGCTTCCTGCTTGCCTGTGCTGTCCTCGGGCGGCATTTGTGAGAAGTCCCTGTTCCACACTGATGCATGTGGGGCTTCGGAGACGCTGCCCCTAAAGGGATCGTCTCCAACTTGCTGCTGAGGTGTTAGTGGGAAAGTGGACCCTAGCAGTTGGTTCTCCATTAAACTGACAGTGCTGTGAACTACCTCTAGCCTAGAGGGGCTAGACGTTCCCCGCTCTGCTTGAGGAGAACCAGTCAGAAGTTCAGTTTTATCAAACTGCCTGGAAGCTATTCTCTTTCGGAAAATAGTGCTTGCTTCTTCTTGGCTCCTGAACTCAGGACACAGTGATGAATCCCCAGATGTGTGAAGTGTTTCCATTGCTGGTAATAAGAAGAACAAGCATATATTAGAGCACTGGTCTTCAACTGGTGGGTCATGCCTTAATCTAAGGTGGGTTGCAACAGGTGCAGCCGCACCGCCATGCAAATATATGGTAAAGTATTAAGAAATGGATCCCCAAATACAGGTTTGCTTTAATAGTGGGTCTTGGGTCTGAAAAGACAGAAGTCACCTGTATGACGACCCTAAACTCCCAAGTCGGACTGCTGAATAAAGTCTATAAGGCAAGGGCGGGGGGGAGGCTGTGTGGCTTCTCTTCTAGCTGTTGGTTCTACCCAGCATGACAAACTAGTTGGGGATGAAGGAAGGTGCAGTCCAGCAACATCTAGAGAAGGGCAGTCCAACTTTATATAGCAAGATTACTTTAACATGGGACCTGCAGGCTGCACACTGTCTTGTCACCAAAGGGGGAGTGGGAGCAAGGCCAAAATTTTGCACACAACTGCTGGCTAAGCAAGGTGCCGGGCTTTGGGAAAGGGATGCAAGGACCCTGTCAGAACCCTCATGCCTCCTTCCCAAAGCCCAGCATCTTGCTTACCCAGCTTTGGGGAGCTAGTGTGAGGGCTGGCAGGGTGTGTGTTTGTCAGTATTGCTGAGGGCAGCCCCAAAAAGGCCTGAGGACCACCCTGATCTAGAGAGCAACAGGCTCCCCTTCTCCATTGTAGATAATCTTAACATCAGGACAGACATGTAGAAGCATAAACATCAACATTTTCTGTCATCAGGCAGAAATGCCACCTGGAATCAGAACCTGGCATCTAGTGAAGCCCAAACCTCATCAGGGCTGAGCTCTGTGGCCTCTTTTTGAGCCTTGACAAGGGAGGAGCAAGCAAGCCTCTCTTGCCCCTTCTGTGCAATGGTGTGGATTGGGCCTCATGGCAAGCAAACGTGCTGTGGTTACGGCAGCAAGCTCACTCAGTGAGGGCAACTAACTAAGTCACTCAAGAGACCTCACCACCACCGCCATTAAAAAAAATCTGGAATCAACACGACATTAGGAGTAGAATAAGGTAGGACTGGGGAGCCTTCTATTGTTTTGGCTCAAAGGTGCCTATATCATTATCCCTGCTGCTGAAGGCTGATCACCCCAGACATCTTACCATCTGAATCTGCTGTTTCCTCACAGGCATTAGGGTTGGTTCTTGCAGCTGCAGAGGAGCAGCCTGGGCTGCTGTATCTAATTCTAGAGATGGGTGTTGAGTCAGGGGATGGAACAGAGATGAAAGCAGAGTCAGAGGAATCTGAGCCAGTGGAAGACAAGGCCGATTCCTTCTCTAAGCTGCAGGCCTCAGAGCAGAAGAGAAGCCCGTTTTGAGTAGTGACCAGCTGGCCTTGCAGTGCTTTTTTGCAAATGCTGCAGCAGAAGCAGCAGGACTTGGCGTGCCAGTGCTGGCCTTGGAGGGTGGCTTGCTCACTGTCGACACCTGCGAGAGCAGAACAAAGCACACTAGGTTTAACTATAGGCAATTTCAATGCAAAACTTCGTTTGCATTTATTGCTGATGTGGCCTCCTTGCACCCCCCCCCCCGGTTAAATAGGGGATATGTCCAGGTACATTTCAGACCCCAAATGAGGAAGTAAAAGGAAAACTGGCTTTCATACTGCTAAGACAGTATGATGATGAGATAATACAGGCTGAAAATTAATTTTGCCACTTCGCCCCGCCAGCCTGTGGTTTATCACATTCTCCACCAGGAGCCCCTGCATGATACAAGCTAAACTTTTACCATTCATCTGCTTGGTCACAAAGAGAGTTAAGTTGTAGTGCCAATGGTGCTACAGAGTCATACCGATGTTTCTTCATCATTTACCAGTTTGCCTCTAGTTTGAAGAGGGGGTGTGACTGGATTTTTGTAAGGTTTTTACATTTACCAGTTTTGTGAATAATGTTAACTGAAAGGTTTAGAATCTGTCCAATTATTATACAATTGCTTTAAATGCTTATACCAAGGGGAAAGCTTTCTAAAATCATACTATGTATGATTAAACCAATTACTGTAAATGTGGCTGCTATTTTAGAAGGCTTGGGATTAGTGAAATGCATGGAGAATAATAGTGCAGTGCAATACCTTACTCAGAAGATCCATCGGCTCATCTTGCATGCTACAATAACATAAGCCATAGCTTAGTCAGTGTGCAGGCTTCTGGGCCCCTAAAGAAGAGATCACAGCCACTTTTCTCCTTCTCCAGTCCTACTGCTGTGAGCCAATCCATTATTTGGATCTGAACCCGGGCTCATGGTTTGTTACATTTCAGACAAACCACGAGCCATAACCAAGGTTTGTTACGATTTGCGGTTTGGCTGGAGTGAGACAAACCATCAGTTTATGTGTGAGAAGCATGGTAAGTCAAACCACGGCTCAGTACGCAGCAGTACTAGAGGAAGAGCAAAGCAGCTGTGATATCCTGGCTGGCAGCTTCATGCAAAGGCATGGTTTAGCTTTGTATTACATGAGCAACAGATTATCGAGTTCACTGGATATTACTCGGTATAGGACTGCAATTACAACAGAAAAGGTCCATCTGTCACTGAGCAGCCAGACACGACTGCATTCTATGCAAGACCACAGAAATGCTCAGCACCTACCAATGATCTCTCCACAGGCTTGGCAGACATCTGCGTACAGACTCTCAAAGCAAGCACAGCAGCAGGGCTGGCCACCCTTCATGACATAGCGCCGTGCCCCCAGGGGCAAGTCACACTCGAGGCAGCAAAAGTGCTCTTCATGCCAGCGCATGCCTTCTGCCTCCATGCACTCTGAGGTGAAGATCAGCTAAAGAGGCAAAGAGAATGCCAGATATCAAGCATGCAGTGTACGGAGGGGTGCTTTTTGGCTCCTAATTCTTTGAGGTACTTTTGTCATTGTAGACCAAGAAATTAAAGCTTTCTGCACCAAAGCTTTACTACATTCAGCAAAATTGGCAGCATAGTTATTGTACCTAAAAGCACCTAAAAGTTATTGTACGTAAAGGTAAAGGGCCATTGGGTCCAGTCGTGGCCGACTCTGGGGTTGCGGTGCTCATCTCGCTTCATTGGCCAAGGAAGCCGACGTAAAGCTTCTGGGTCATGTGGCCAGCATGACTAAGCTGCTTCTGGTGAACCAGAGCAGCCCACGGAAACGTGTCGTTTACCTTCCCACCAGAGCGGTACCTATTTATCTACTTGCACTTTGATGTGCTTTCGAACTGCTAGGTTGGCAGGAGCAGAGACTGAGCAACGGGAGCTCACCCCGTTGTGGGGATTCGAACCACCGACCTTCTGATTGGCAAGTCCTAGGCTCTGTGGTTTAACCCACAGCGCCACCCGCGTCCCTACTCTGTCCCAAAATAAAATTCTCTGAACTGAACACATTGTGGAAACATCATATTCACGCATTGTTTTATTTTGATTTTCCCCTTAATGGGAACTGTGCCGTAACACTTATTTCCTGGCTACTGGAATTTAAGGCTTGAAGGTTTCACCAAATCCAGCCTACGTAATTTCTAACTTATCTTCGCAACTACAGAAATTTAAACACCAACTCTCATAAAAACAGAGCAGATTTTCAAACTTGGGTATTATTATTTTTTTGTGGAAATGCAGAATGCATAGCACTAGCTTCAAGCCTACTATATGAACACAGACCTAGTTTTGTTGCACTTTGCAGATATTGCTTCTTACAAAGACACAGGTGCAGCTGCAGGCAACCCGGCCACTTCCTGTGGAAGGAAGCCCCGCACCACTACAGCAATGGAGTTGGCTAGGGCTGGGTTTCCCCCCTCCTACATCCGCAGCCGGGAAGGCAGGCTTAATAGACTGCAGTATAGTGTAAATATAACTTTTATATGCACTGGGAAACCCCCCAAAAATAGTGTGTCTCACTTTATTGCACTATTTGCTTTATTATGGGGGTCTGGAACTGAACCTACAATATCTCGAAGGTATGCCTATATTTACTTAGCATAGAAATAAGTTTTGTACCTTTAGCAGGTCATACCACAGTGGGCCTGCTCTAAGATACCACTAGCACTTTTCAGATTAAATTTAGAAGGGCTCCTCCACGGTATCTGGATGCTTTCATGGGACAGTCAAAGAACATACAAGGTGGATGAAACTTCATTCCCCTGTATAATGACAAACCTCATCTTCCTGCTTACAATATAACATCGTTTTAATTGATACTTCTCACTACAGAGAAAGGTAAAGGATGCAGGTGGCGCTGTGGTCTAAACCACTGAGCCTCTTGGGCTTGCTGATCAGAAGGTTGGCAGTTTGAATCTGCACAGCGGGGCAAGATGCCATTGCTCTGTCCCAGCTTCTGCCAACCCAGCAGTTTGAAAGCACACCAGTGCAAGTAGATAAATAGGTACCGCTGTGGCGGGAAGCTAAATTGTGTTTCCGTGCTCTGGCACTTGTCAAGATGTCCTGTTGTGCCAGAAGCAGTTTAGCCATGCTGGCCACATGACCCGGAAAACTGTCTGGACAAGCGCCAGCTCCCTCGGCCTGAAGTGAGATGAGCGCCACAACCCCATAGTCGCCTTTGACTGGACTTAACTGTCCAGAGGTCCTTTACCTTACTACAGAGAGAAAAGTTTGGTCTTTTTGAGACAGCAAATAACCACCTCATTGTGGATAGGTGGAGATTATAAATAAGGTAACTGCTGATCTCTGGAAAGAAATCTTGCAATCCCTATGAAATTTTCAATCTTTCATTGAAAGTCCTAACCAGATTGAAGGTGGTAGATTAGGATCATCAATAGTTTCAAGCAGAGATTAGGAATTGACACAAGACCCCAAGTGTTTTTATATGTGTATACCTACTTGATCACATGAAGCACAGCGTGGGCGGAAGAATTCTGCATGGTGCCGGCCACAATAGATCTTCCCATCTCGCTGGAAGTAGATGAGATCTACTAGGGGTTGGTGGCAGGTGTGACAGACAAAACAGGCAGGATGCCAGTAGCTCTGGTCTCCCAGCTTAGGTGCATACACACCCTTTTCACCTCTGATCAACCTCTTACCACACTGTAAGCAGAAAGGACCTTTTTATCTATGGTGCATAGTTATCTGCTCTTCCTGCAATACAATATTGCTGGCTACCCACAACCCAGATTGTGATCTTCATGGACATGTGATATCCTCTTATTAGCCTTTGGGGGGGAGGGGGAGGAAAATCAACTTTTTCGTTTCAACAATTTTTTGTGAAAAAGTTTTTTGTTAAATATTGTGTCTTTCTGCCTCACCACAAGCTTCCAAGGTTCCTGACATCAGTGAAAATTAATACATAATAAAAGGCTTATCCACAGTTACCTTTCCTGGCACAGTCCGCACTTTAAAGCTCTGCATCCAAGAGCCCCCCTTTGAATAATAATAATAATAATAATAATAATAATAATAATCATACCCCACTCATCTGGTTGGGTTTACTCGGCCACTCTGGGTAGTATACAGCATTTCT
Organism: Podarcis vaucheri; assembly: GCF_965113315.1. Taxonomy (NCBI): domain Eukaryota; kingdom Metazoa; phylum Chordata; class Lepidosauria; order Squamata; family Lacertidae; genus Podarcis; species Podarcis vaucheri. The sequence goes on along the minus strand of NC_138764.1, from coordinate 63,262,675 downwards.
GGGCAGCTTACAGCTTTGGACCTTTCCCCACTAAAACCCACTCAGCTCAACTGGAGCAAATGACAATCCATAGAAAGCGTGTGTAGTGTGTAGTGGCAATCTTCTCCAGTTCTTATGCTTAGCCAGGGGAAAGCAAACCCAGATCTTAGACTTGGGTATCTCAATCATGAGAACACTAGTACCCAGTTTTAAGGAAAGGATGGCTCACCTTTTTACAAAAGCACCCGTGAGTTGTGGGGGGCACCAGGCATGTGACTCCCTGTCCCAGGGATTCCTGCCGTCGCTGTGAAGCAAATATCCGTAGCCGCTCCCTTTCCTCCTCACCAATGGATGGGCAATACCTTGCCTTAAATAAAAGCACAAGATTGTGTCAAGACCCAAAAGAGTATTCAGATTTTCTTCAGGCAGACAGCTGCTATCAAACAATCCACAATTGATTTCAGAAGAACTGGACATCAAATATGTTAAGTTGTGGGTGAACATATCAGACGACACAGCGATTCTTCAAACAGCTCTTGTTTATTCACAGGCCAGAACAGAACTGAAGTGAAGGGTTCAGCCAGCCTGCTTATATAGAGCCCCACTAGAACGCAACAGTAACCATTTTCTGTAACTGTCCAATCACTGAACGTCACTTTCAATCCCTTATTTGCATATGTGGACCTGAGTGAAAACTATCCACAGTATCCGCCTGCTGGCCCACGGTGAGAACTTCAGTACATAACAAAATAAATTCTACTTTATTTCTAATAGTAAATCCTGATACTGTAAACAACTGTCACCCAACTCTTAACACATGCAATGCTGCACATGTCTATTGAGCAAGCCCCACTGTGCTCAATGGGACTGACTTCTAACAAGTATGTTGAATATGACTGCAGGCTAATTGACTTTCCTTAGTGCCTTGGAATGTTTTTGTCCATCACATACATCTCTACATTCTGATTTTAAAAGAACAAAGGCATTGCACTATTGGGCTTAATTGAGCCAGTCTTTCAAACAGAGTGCAAGGAGAACTTATTTGTGTGGACAGTGTCAGTGAATGGTCCAGTCACTAGGTGACAGCAGACTCTGACAGATGGAGTCAGGAGTTTCCTGTAGCTGTTCTGTCTAGCTTTCTAATTGGTGTGTCTTATAAAGCCTTCCATTAGAACAGTATTTATAGCAAACCCTGGCTTACTGGTCCTAGTAAGTCATTAGAGCTACAAAACTTTTGAGGCAACAAAGAATTTGTGATGGAAGTATGTATGTTACCCAAGGTGATCAGCAAGTGCAGAAACAAATACACAGTCTCTAAATTTCTGAGTGATAAATTTTGGGAACAAACAGCAAGGGCTAAATAAGTCAATCTTCGTTTCCTCTTCTTCCTCCCCAATAGCACCCTTTACCTGTCTTAGTCCATTAGAGGAAGGATATGAAGGCAGAAGAATTGAACTGAATCAATGTTACACTCTTACCTTCACTTATAAAGGGGCTTCTTTTGCAGTACTTCCATAGAATAACTATGAAGCTGTGTGGTTAGGCTTTAATTAGAATTACAGTGTGGTTCCAAGCCTATAAATAAGAGCACAAATCTGTCCCCAATCACTTTAGAGGCACTGGCTGTGTTAACATTTATTAGTGCATAAAACAAGTACCCAACTATTTGTGGTCTGGAAAAGAGTAGAGTTTTAATCAGTTTTTCCAACCAAGGCAAGATTGCCTAATGAAGACAGGATGAGAGGTCCAAGAATCTTACATCGCAGTCCTGCGGGGGCAGCTGCTGAAGGAGAGTTTTGATGCGGAGCTGGTTCTGGGTGGCAACAGGGACTGCATCTGATGAGTGAGAGTCAAAGTTTGGTGACACCTGCAAAAGCAAACAAGATTAAGAGGCAGAGATGGAGTTGTGTTTTCCCCATGAGTTTGGGGAACAATGCCTGCTTGCACCGCTGTCTTCCCTCACAACCCTCTCCCTGGCAGAGTTGGCTGGAGATCTGAGATGTTTCCCGTGGGAAAGGGTAAAGCCCAAAGGAACTGGGTCTCCTGCTGGAGGACTAATGAAAAGGAACTGGCAGAATAAGGAAAGGAGAGCTGGCTTAGCATTTGTCTGCATTAGCATGCATTTACAGCACAGAAACCTATCCCCCAAAAGGCTGTGTTTCTCAAAAGCTAACCTTTCTCTGCTGCATTTGTACTTGGGCAAGCAGCAACACACAGCCAAATTTGCTCTGCTGTTTTTGACTGCCCTACCCACAACTCTTCTTCTTTCCATGGAATCAGAACCCAGAAAACGTAGGGCATGCCACAGAACCGATGGAACAGATCTGGGGGCACTTCCAGGCTGTTGCTGTTTTGGGGTGGGCTGAATCGCATACCATCAAATTCAGATTTCACAATTAGGTTGCACAAAACTCCCAGTCAACTCTAACCAAAAGAATGGACTTTTAGCAACAAGGGAAGTGATGAGGAAAGGTGATGAGGAAAGGCAGTGGAAAGTGTGGAACAACTTGTTTTGATGCAATGTCATCTAACCTCACCACAGACATAGAAGAAGGAATTTGCTCATTAAATAGACAACATTGTCTAATCCAGGGGGAGGCAACCTAAGGCCCGGGGGCTAGATCTGGTCCAATCGCCTTCTAAATCCGGCCCACGGACGGTCTGGGAATCAGTGTGTTTTTACATGAGTAGAATATGTCCTTTTATTTAAAATGCATCTCTGGGTTATTTGTGGGGCCTGCCTGGTGTTTTTACATGAGTAGAATGTGTCCTTTTATTTAAAATGCATCTCTGGGCTATTTGTGGGGCATAGGAATTCGTTCATCCCCCCCCCCTCAAAATATAGTCCGGCCCACCACATAGTCTGAGGGACGATGGACCGGCCCACAGCTGAAAAGGGTTGCTCCCCTGGTCTAATCTACCTGCAAACAAATCAAGATGAATGCTCAATAAAAAAGGTTGTCTGGAATTGCCCTGGGTGCTTTTGGTTTCTAACCCCAGAGGGAAGTAAAATAATCAACAGCAGCCTTGCCATTGTCAGCAATTAGAAGTGATGAAAATGGAGAAAAAGCAAACCTGTCATGAAATTTCCAGGAAAAACTATTGCAACATTTAGGACAGTCTTCCACATAAATTTATCATCAAGTTCTGCCTTACCTCTGCTGGGGGAATTTCTGTGACAGGCCCCGAGTAATCTTCCAGGGCGCAGCCAGAATCACTGTCTGAAGATGAAGCAGGTAGTAGGTATGCCAGTGTTCCACCACATGGAGCCTTCTCTCTCTGGGACCAAGTAGGGCTTGGTTGAGACATCAGCAGAATGGAAGCGCTGGAAAAGAAGTGCCTGTGTGAAGTGACTGGGCCCCTCTTGGTTAGACTCCCCAAATGCACACAGCAAAGTCACCAATAATTGTGAGCATCTCGGTCCTTCAATGGGAAGCATCACTGAGAACTTTAGGAGCATTAAAACTATAGCAGGATCATTTGGTGTACAGTAAGAGGCAGGGAGTTAATGCAGTACAAATAAGAGCATAGCCAAAATATTGCTATATCCAGAAGAACACTGTGCTGCATGGGCTCCTGGAACCAGGATCCTCCCAAGTGCTGCACAAAATTTTGGAGATTTGCTTCTATAACTAGCAAGGGGTTAGAGTTCAGGTGCTGCTGTCATTTTTGTATCACCTGATGGACTTAGTCATGTGTGCAGAATGCTCACTGGGGGAAAATGAAGGCAACAAATCACACACAGATTTTCAAAATAAAAAGACCAATATGGCCTAGCTACATTTTGCCTTCTTAAGCAGTGTCTTGGGTTTTATCTACTTGAGTAGTGTTGGGACCCTGAGATGAATGCTAAAAAAAGATGTAGAAAACATGTTAAGAGAAAGAGTGCAAATCCCTACAGAGCATCTTTGGTCTTTGGGTAGCTCCAAGGAGAAAAGGCAACTAAGAAAATACTTCACACATTTATAGGAAGTTGAGACCTATTTTCTTAGAAAGAATGCAGTATGAGGCAGCAGTGAATTGTGACAGGACTGGGCAGAGGCAGTAGCATCTTTCTTGCAGTAATTCTGTTACATTTGTTGATATGGCGATGGAGCAGAATGAGGCGGTTGTGACACGGGGGAGTGGGGCGGACTCTGGAGTGGTGGTGGCCACCAGCAAAGACCCAACTGCCTATGCCTCCCTTCCTCACAAACAATCACTGGTGTGAACAAATGGAGAAAGAAGCTATCTGTCTCTGATGTCATTGGTATAAGTAGCCAATCAGAAAGATGCGGGTTCCATTTTCTTAATAGTTCTGAACTTCCATTACAGAACAACTAGCCAGTGTAGACCAGCTGAGATGTTGTATGAAAAGCATTTCACTAGAAAGATGTACTGTATTGGAAATAAAATCCATGATATTGGTCCATTTAGGAATTCCTTGCAGGGGTTCTAAAGAGGGTGACCAGGTGAACTTTAACAGTTGTGTAGAAGACAGAATTCCAGCAGAGGTGGCTTGTCAGTTTTCCCCAGCTGTTACAAGGTGCAGAAGCCCCTGTCCTCTTTTCCATCTGCTACCTTAGTTTGAAACCCCAGACACTCTAGATGGCACTGTTACATCAAAATATAAGGGTTCTGTTTTTCTGAAAAAGGACCCTCAGAAGTGGAAAACAGAGATGCTGTATCAACTTTTGTAATCCAAGAATTTTTTTTAAAAAATAATTATTTAAAAAGAAAAAAGGGTGTTAAAAACTGCTGAAAATTTGGCTCAAACCTTGATAACTTTTCTTTATGATAAGTGTTAAAACCTTCTCTCCCCTACCCCCTTGATCTAAAGCCAAATAGTTTACACAAGCAACCAATGAAGTGCAAAACTGTAGCAGACCTGTACCACTTCAGATTGTGGAAGGGAAACTGGATGGTTGAATGCTTTTCTGTTTTGGGGGTTGGGATGTGAAAGAAGGCTAAGCTGGAATTTGTCTCTCCGGCATCCCCTGACTGCAGTCTGAAATGGTAAAGTCCAGGAACATTTGTTGCTTTTGTTAACTAGGCCTAATGCTTTGCAAAGCCTGCCATTTTAGGCAAGCCTTTGGAAATCTAGCTGCGGTTTTAATTTTGCTACTTTAGGGTTTCAATACCGCCAATTTGCTGCAATTATTTTTATTTGGTCTTTAAGCCTCCTCAGGGATTTGAGAGGCGGGATAGAATTTTCAATCAACATGCTTTTAATGTTCGTGTTGTGACTGGTTGCCTTCATATGCTTGGCACATGCCCAGATCACCGGCATAATCCATTACCATTGTGTGCAAAATGTTATACAGTTGCTGATATGTATGCTAGTATCTGGGTGTGTAGCAAACCTATCAACACTGTGACTGTGCTAATTCAGATGAGGCTGCCATAGAATCTTCTCAAAAAGGTTGTGTGAGTCAGAGCTAACTGCTGTATTTTCTCTAGTGCTGTCATAATTGCAAGCCAAGTATGTTGCTGCTGCCCATAAATTCATTTTCGGGAGACAGGCACACTTTGACTTCGGGCATTAGGATGAGCTGTAATCTATTCTTCCCCTCTGTGGGGGGAAAATATTTTTCCCCCCACACCCTTACAAACCTGCAGTGTTAATCATTCCCTGGAGCTTGGGGCACTGGGGGCTTACACTGGGTAGCTTTCCTGGTTAATGGTTACACCATGGAAAGAAGTGGACTCATCTCCCAGTTCTCTTTTCCAGAACTGGCTCATTTCCTTCCTCCCGTGTATCTGTTTCCAAAACAAAAGAGAGATTGCAGTTTGATGGCTCAGTTCAACTGCTGTGATTGCTTGGATGTATTCCCAGAGTCTGACACTCTCCAGCTAGATTTCCTGTCCCAGCTCCAAATGAAGGAGAGAGAGAGAAAAAAGAGATGATTCTGGATGGGGGCTGGGGAAGGGTTAGTTAGATGCAGCAGAGTCATGATGAACGATCAGCAGCCATGCTTTTAGAAAAAGAGTGGAAGGAGGTGACAAGATCATGTATACAACAAGGAGACTGTTTCAGCATGCAGGGATGTGAAAGCTCCTTCTGTCTAACTAGCACAAAATTCCTTGTCCAGTCAGAGAGGCAGACACACAGGAGTTCTGTCTGATATAAAGACAGCCTTCCACAGCCTGCAACCCTCCAGATGAATGTTGGACTCCAATTCTCATCAGCCCCAGCCAGCATGGCCAGTGGTCAAGAAGGATGGAAACTGTAGGCAACAAACTTCTGGAGGGCTTGTTTCATGCAGAAGGTTGTTTAAGGGACATTTCAATGAGCCACACACAAAGGGGTTCTAGAAAGTCTATTTTATAGTTTAACCACCCACCCAAGTGCTTTGTACTTTAATAAAAATATTCCCTGACCTCTTTTGTTAGCTCACATAAGACTGAAAACAACTTTGCACAAATTCACCTTTACAGTCCTGTTAATACCATTACTCTCACCCTTTCCAACACCATTCACAGAAGCACACTGGGCATATTGGTAGCACACTGTGCAAAAGCAACTAGGCACCTGAAGGAGCAAACTGCAGCTTAGAGAACGGAAGATCCAAACTGGAAACTTTCAACTTCAGCCTCAAACTGAAATCCCTGGGCCTAATAAACAGGCTGTTATTTTTCTCGCGTTTAGCCACACATGCCTGTCGTTGGCTCAGAGCTGCCTCTTCCAATGTAATTAGCGCAGAGAGCTCGGGTTATGCTGCTGTGAACCTGGGTCAATAATTAACTCAGCAAATTAGCTAGCAAACAGGAGGGAAAACAAAAAGTTCAGATTCTGCTGGTTCCCATCACCTTACTTCCCAGAATCCAGTAGTAGCACAGATAACTTACAAGTTTCCAGAAGGGTAGTCATGTTAGGCTGCGTATACACACATCCCCTAAACCAGGGGTCTGCAACCTTTAAGACAAAAAGAGCCACTTGGCCCCGTTTCCGAAGAAAAAAAACTGGGAGCCGCAAAACCATTGTGACATTTAAAACAAATATAACATGCCTTTATCCGTGGCTGGCCTACCGGGGGTCCAAAACAGGGATGTCATCTTCCTCTTCGCAGTCATAGACCTGCATGCGCGCCGCTGCCCTCTGATCTGACAGCGGGCGGGAAGGTGACTTCGGGACGGTGCGTGACTGGTGCACGCACCGCCCCCATGCGACATCACACAGCCAGTACAGCGCCCGCCACAGTGGGGAGTGTCGGGGCGCACAAATCATCTCCTCCCCTCGCTAGTATCCACCCCAGAGCCGCGGCAAAGGTGTAAAAGAGCAACATGCGGCTCCGGAGCCGCGGGTTGCAGACCCCTGCCCTAAACAATCCTGGGAACTGTTTGCCCCACTATAGCTACAACTGCAGCATCCTTAAGCTACAGTTCCCGGGATTCTTGGGGACAGGGAATATGTTTTAGATGTATGGCATTTTCACAGCCAAAGTCTGTTGTAGAAAAAACAGCAGTCTTGTGGCACCATAAAGACCAACATATCTATTACAGTAGATTTGTTTTCTGAACCACAGTCTGCTCCACCAGACTGCATGAAGCAAAACCCTAAAATGTAATCCCACCAGGGCACTTTCTAAGATGGCCATATTGAATAAAGGAACTTTGAAGGGAAGGGAAACTTCAGCAGGAAACCACTGAAATACATTTTATCAGACAATTAAATTCTATCAGCTGTGGCTGTAATCAAGACTGGGGGTTTATCACCACACTGTTTTTATTAACTAGCTAACCAATGCCAGCATCACCAATAGTGATTTGTTGACAGATGACCCTAAGAATTTTGCTTTCAGGTAATTTCCAGTGTTTGTTCTTTTGTGTTTAATTTCTCTCTGATCTCACTCCTCTACATCCCCCCTCCACTTGCTAATTTAGAATTACACTTCATTCATCTGATGAAAAAAACACAAATTACGTCATAATACAGTTGTTAATCTTTAAAGTGCTAGCTAAGGAATAAAAAGCATGGGAGACTGCTCTTTCTCTGGATTCCAAGAAATAACCATGTTAAGGTTTGTCTAGCTGTATATCACATCTCTCTCCAAGTCCGGTACATTTTAGCATGTAAAAACGAAACCCGGCTTGATTTCACCAGGAGGACATTATCATGCAAAGAAGGTGGTGTAATCATGCAGGTGAGAAGAACCTTGCACCACAAAATGCATATTCAACAGGCATTCAAGAGATGCAATCTTGTTCAGCAAATTGTTGAGAGATTTGAATAGAATAAAAACCTCACTTATCTCCCTACATCTGTTTTGCTTCAAAGCTTTTTCAGTTATGAATTCAGGACACTACAGCACATAACGCCCATTCTCTCTGCAAGTAGATTACTGCAGGATGGGGTCTTGGATCAAAACTAAAAGCTCCATACACCTTGACCACCCACAGAATATGAAGGCAACTGTTGACTTAGTACAATTGTCACATGACAGCAACTTGAGACAGCTTTCAGTTGGCAGCTTTTTTTACTGGGCATCTGTAACGCGCACAAGTTGCCAGGTGGATTACTGCCATTGCGTGAAGAGAGTCCATGTCGTGAGCAAGGGGGATCCACACTTGAAACAGCTTGCATATTGTAATCATAACATACGGGCAAGACCAGCCTAGCTACCCTGGGTCCTCACCTATAAATACCATCATCATTTTAAATACAAATTAAAAGAACAATTTTAAACGGCTTGTGCTTTCCCCCACTATAGTTTATGATATTTGAATAGCTGGAAGCGGAAATAATTAATCTCTAATAGTCCTAGAACACCATTAGTGGATAATTCCCAGCTGGGAGGACCATCCCTATTGTAACGCCCCATGACAGGATACTTAACAAAGGATGCTTTACTGGACTGGAGCTCAGCCAGCACTGGACTGGGATTCAGCGGGTCACATATATGATGAATTATTACACCTGTTTTAAGCACATCCCATCCATTCTCTCATGACAAAGTAGGTTGACTGAGCAATGGAAAAACCCAAGCGTTAACACCTTCCACCTGGTCAGAAGTGGCAATGACATCTGCACTACCTGCTTTGCTTATGGCTGGGATCTCCAGCAGCGCCATAAAACTAGAAAGCTTTAGTAAGGTAAAGGTAAAGGGACCCCTGACCATTAGGTCCAGTCATGACCGACACTGGGGTTGCTCATCTCGCTTTATTGGCCGAAGGAGCCAGAGTACAGCTTCCAGGTCATGTGGCCAGCATGACTAAGCCGCTTCTGGCAAACCAGAGCAGCACACGGAAACGCCATTTACCTTCCTGCCAGAGCAGTACCTATTTATCTACTTGCACTTTGACGTGCTTTCGAACTGCTAGGTTGGCAGGAGCAGGGACCAAGCAACGGGAGCTCACCCTGTCACAGGGATTCGAACCGCTGACCTTCTGATCGGCAAGTCCTAGGCTCTATGGTTTAACCCACAGTGCCACCTACATCCCAAGAAAGCTTTAGTAGCACTTGTTAAAAACAGGGATTCTGAAAACTGTGTGCTATGGTGATGAGAGAATGAGATGCTGTGAGAAATAAATCAGTCAAAACAAGGGGTCTTGAGAGACCCAAGTACCCACCCAAGAGGTTATCAGTTTCCTGTCTGTATTGTTTATTGCTGGGGCCTGGTCTTTTTCCAAGCAGCTTGTGCTGGGGCATGGTGATTCAGCCATGACTCTACCATCAGGTGTACCTGCTCATTCACTCACTCATGATGCAGGCACACATAGCAGATTAATCCAGCCTCAGAGAAGATGGCCCTATATCATTGTTCTTCGAGTCAAAAGTAATGCCTACAACAGGAACTCATACAGAAACATTGCTGAGGGTGGATAAACTTTATTTTTATACAGGCACGACCATTTTAGATGCATCCAATTGACGACTAATCACAGACACACGGGTTGGACCTGGAGGAAGGAAGAAAGGAGGCAAAATGGGATGGGGAGGGCACTTATACAAGCTATGCCGATGCACACAGGGTACAGGAACGGAACCCCTGCACGGAATGGTTGTCGCCTGTATAATCCAAAATAAATATTCTGCAATGTAAGGGTGAAATGTGCCTTCAATTTTAATTCAGGGGTGGCTGGGGAGAAAGTGTAACTCATCAAAAATGTTGTGAACCCACAACATGAAGCTGAAAAAATAAACAAAACTGTGTTACCATCTGGCTTAATCTGGCAACTATCCTTCCGTGAGAATTAATCCTTTCATGTGCTTCTAACTCAATGGTTTTATGTGACTAATCAATCAGGCCGGCTGTTGGCTGTTGACAATTCTTTGTAATCAGTCCTGGTAATTAGTAAATTCCATCCTGCCTACCAGCTCAAAGGGAATGGCTTCCTTTACTAAACTTACTCCTTTTCCCACTTTACATCCCATCTTCCTTGCAAAATGAAAACCCAAAGCAGCCACCACCACCAAAAGTACATTAAAAAACCAAACAAACCATATGAAGAGTATAAAGAGAAATTGTTATTTTATGGAAGTAATTAGCACATGTCTTCTTTCACCATGTCCTCCTACTCCACTTCCAAATTACTTCCACCCCCATCACCAAATTTAATATCCATCTAAGGGATTTTCCAGGACAGCCTATGCTCAGAGGAAACAATGCTGAAGACAATGAACTTAGTAAAAATAAGTTGGATTAGAAACCTGTAGGGCAAACACTGGAATAACAGGATTGGAGCAGCAGGCAGAGGCAGTGCTGCTCCAAGACACAAGACACAATTAAGAACAATCCTGGCCACCATTCAAGGCACCCCAAAGTGCCACAGCACACTGGTTGTAAACCACTGTCTTAAAAAGCTATTACACAAATCTATGGTGCGACTGCATTTGAAATACTGTATACATTTCTGGTTACCTCACCCAGAAAGCATCTTTATAGAGTTGAAAAGGTTCAGAAAATAGCAACCAAACTGATCAAGGAGATGAAGAAACTCTATCAGGAAAGCTTGTCCCCATATGGAGATTTTTAGTTAAGGCCAGTATGAGGTGATATGAAACAAGTGTAGAACATTAGGCACAGCACAGAGAAAGTGGACAGAGAATTTTTTTTTTTCTCCTCCCTTACACTGGAACTTGTGGACATCCAATGAAACTGAACATTGGAAGATTCAGGTCAGAAAAGAATGTACTTCTTCACTCCCACAGGAGGCAGCGATGACCACCAACTTGGGACAGCTTTGAAAGAGATAAAGGCTTTCAAGGGCTACCAACCACAATGGATATCTTCACTGCTGAAGGCAGTATCCTTCTGACTGTGAGTGCCAAGTGTTGGAAACTGCAGGAGGGAAGAGTGCTCTTGTACTCAGGTCACACTTGTGGGCTTCCCATAGACATCAGGTTGGCCACTGTGAGAAGAGAATTGCTGGGCTGGATAGTCCATTGGCCTGACCCAGCAAGCTCTTTTTACGACTTCATGAGTGGTGAACCTCTTAACTCATAGGCCAGGTCCAGTCCCAAAGGCACTCCAAGCCAAAGCAACAGTGTGAATAACATGGCAGCACCAGGTTGAGAGGAGAGGTTTAAACCTTTCCTGCCTGGCTCATTTCTGCAATGGGAAGGAAAACTGCACCCTCTGTTCTTCAAGTGATCTATCTAAAAGATCTTCTGCAATGATATTCCCCCTCTAAGTGTAGCCCTGGGCTAGGCAAGGGAGGTTTCAACAATGGTGAGGAAAATAACCCATCACATCTGCATTTCTCTGTTGAGCCGCACTGCCCTTATAATAGAAGTATAACATGAAAATCCATTCTGTAGATTATCCATGCAAAATGGTAAAAATATTCTTTAAAATATATTTTTATTGATTTTACAATATCATTCCAATAGCAGCCTCATTATAACAACACCAATTTTATCCGATTAATACAATTATCAATGCCAATTATTCACGTCTTCCTTCACCATGTTCTCCTACTCCACCTTCAAATTATTTCCACCCCCATCACCAGTGGCACCTCGGAAGTTGAACGGAATCCATTCCGGAAGTCTGTTTGACTTCCAAAACATTCGGAAACCAAGCTCCTGTAGCCAATCAGAAGCTGTGGAAGCCCCGTCGGACGTTCGGGTTCCAAAGAACGTTTGCAAACCGGAACACTCCTCTGATGTACATCATACTATTCTTGCCTACTAGAATGCACAGATATACCTGCCTCCCAGACCACAATGTGATGAAAAACATTGGTCTTCTCTTGACAAGCAGCAAAGCCATATGCAGCAAAAAACAACAATTGTCATCACATGAATACTTGGTACCTGGGGAAGACCTGGATTCACTGAATCAGAAGGAAAAAGGGATGGGAAAGAAGAGTCGAAACTGTGAGAAGTACAGACAAAACACACGGCAGGTGTTATTTCATATCTACAATCCCTAGCAGCACAAACATCCAGAATGCATCACCAGAGGAAATTGTGCTCATGCTCACAATCTGCTGTGTTTTCCCATGACTCCCACCCAGCGCTATGAATAGAAGGCTGTGCTTCTGGCCCCCACTGTGTGGAAAGGAAAGGTTAATTTCCATCCTGACCTGCATTTGACTTTTGGAGCTGCAATGTGGCATGAGGCACCCCCCACGGCCGAAACATCATCCTGAAAACAATGTTTTCAGTTTACAGCTGTAATCAGCCTGGGTGTGGTATCAGCATGGTCTTATCTCATGCCAAACTGTATCTCTTCAAAGAGGAACAATTTTCCCCCAAAGCAAATAGAACAGATTTGTATAAATCAGAAACAATAATGTTCTGCAATAAAAAATAAAAAAGAGAATTGTAGCTGAGATGGGGAAGCAGAGCAAATGCCAACTGGGGAATGGCTGCAAATCTTTTCATGATGAGCCACAACTGACACCACACCTAGCAGGAAGAGGCTGAGGCTGCAGGGTAGACAAACCCTAACGCACCTCTGTGCTGTGATAGCATAAGGAAACTGTGGGTAAGAAACAGCATAAGGGGGAAAACAACATGACATTCAAAATTACCATGAGACCTTGAAGTTGCAACACAACCGTAATAACCTCAAAAGCACTTTCTTATCTATACAACCAGTTATCCTGGGATAACTGCTGCTGCAGCTGTTGGGGGGGACTGCCATCTTCCCCACTCAGAGACTTCTGCTGTTGTTGTAGTGGTGGCAGCTGTTGGGGAGACTGCTGTCTCCCCCACTTGGAGGACTGCTGCTGCTGCTACACAAGAGAAGAGGACTGCAGAAAGGACTGCAGAGACCAGGTCCCTGGGAAGGCAAGCAAAGTGGGAACAGTTGCTGCCCCAGCTGGGCGTGGTCCAGCTGCTGGGGCAACACTATATAGCCTGCTTAGAGACATCTAGTTTGGTTGTCCTAGGGGATTTTAACATCCATACCAACACAGCCTTACAAGGGGCCACTCAGGACTTCATGGAAAGCATGGCCTCCATGGGGCTGTCCCTGAATAAGTGTGGCCCAACTCATAGCCATGGACATGCCTTGCACCTGGCGTTCACCTCTATGGACATGGGTGATCTGACACTAAGTAAAAGTGAAACAAAAGAAGTGCCATAGTCGGATCACTTCCTGGTGCAACTGCACTTCTCTGTGACCCTTACCCTCTGCAGAGACGTGGGACCGATTCGGATGGTCCACCCCCGCCACTTAATGGATCCAAACGGTTTCCAAAGAGTGGTAAGGGATGTTTATTGCATGTTGATGGCCTTTCTGGTGATTCCCTGGTGGCCTGCTGGAATGTGGAGTTAACCAGGGCTACTGACTGTTTGGCTCCAAAGCTCCCTCTCCGATTGCATGGAGCCTGGACGGCCCCGTGGCTTTCCCCAGAGCTGAGGGAGAGGAACCAATTGCTGAGATGGCTAAAGCGCTGGTGAAAGAAAACTCATTCTGAATCAGACCAAACACATGTTAGAGCTCAATGTCAAGCCTACCAAGTGACGACAGTGACAGCGAAGAAGACCTCCTTTGCCACCTCTATTGCATCTGCGGAAGACAGCAGCAGGAGACTCTTTCAGGTGGTCTGCAATCTAATGGAACCAACTTCACCATTGGGGTCTAGTGAGGACCCCAAGATCTCCTGCAATGATTTTGCAAAGTGTTTTGCAGATAAAGTTGCTCAGATTCGGAAAGAGGTACCGTAGATTCTACCGTGGTAGTGGGGCCGGGGCGGGAGAGTGCTAGAGTCCTGTCTGGTCAAGTTGTGTGGGATCAATTCCAATCTGTTACCTCCATGGATGTGGACAGGCTTCTTGGACAAGTGAAACTGACCACCTGTCTCCTTGATCCTTGCCCATCTTGGCTCATAAAAGGGAAGGGCAGGGTGATGAGCTCCACAGGGTGGTGAATGCCTCCCTCTGTGACGGTGTCTTCCCAGACCTTCTTAAAGAAGCAGTTATTAAACCACTTCTTAAAAAAACATCTTTGGACCCGGCCAATATGGCCAACTATCACCCAATCTCAAATCTTCCATTCTTGGGCAAGATGACTGAGCGGGTGGTCATGCCTTGGAGGATGTGGACCGCTTGGATCCCTTCCAATCAGGATTCAGGCCTCATCATGGGACTAAAACTGCCTTGGTTGTGCTGGTCGATGATCTCCAGTGGGCCAGGGACTGAGGTGGAAGCAGTTTCCTGGTCCTGCTGGATCTCTCAACGTTTTTTGACACCATTGATCATGACATCCTTCTGGACCGTCTAGAGGGACTGGGAGCTGGGGGCACTGTTATACAGTGGTTTCGCTCCTTCCTCCTGGGCCGTGTTCAGAAAGTGGTGGTGGGGGATGAGTGTTCAGACCCCTGGGCTCTCACTTGTGGGGTGCCTCAGTGCTCTGTCGTCCCCCCAGTGCTTTTAACATCTATATGAAGCCGCTGGGAGAGAGCGTCAGGGCGGTTGGGCTGGGCATTCACCAGTATGCAGATGATACCCAGCTCTACCTCTCCTTCAAATCTGAACCAGTGAAGATCCTGTGTGAGTGTCTGGTGGCAGTTGGAGGATGGATGGCGGCTAACAGATTGAGGTTGAATTCTGAAAGTACTGTATTTGAGGGACAGGGCAGGCAGGTGTGGAGGACTCCCTGGTCCTGAATGGGGTAACTGTACCCCTGAAGGACCAGGTGTCCAGCCTGGGAGTCACTTTGGATTCACAGCTATCCATAGAAGCGCAGGTCAGTTCTGTGTCCAGGGCAGCTGTCTACCAGTTACACCTGGTACACCGGCTGAGACCTTACCTGCCTGCAGACTGTCTCACCCGTTTAGACTACTGCAATGTGATCTACGTGGGGCTACCTTTGAAGGTGACCCGGAAGCTACAACTAATCCAGAATGCGGCAGCTAGACTGGTGACTGGGAGTGGCCGACAGGACCATGTAATACTGATCCTAAAGGCTCTTCATTGGCTCCCAGTGCATTTCCAAGCACAATTCAAAGTTTTGGTGCTGACTTTTAAAGCCCTAAACGGTATCGGCTCAGTATTCCTGAATGAGCATCTCCACCCCCATCGTTCAGCCTGAGCACTGAGCTCCAGTGCCGAGGGCCTTCTGGTAGTTCCCTCACTGCAAGAAGCAAGGTTATAGGGAACCAGGCAGAGGGCCTTCTCAGTAGTGGTGCCCTCTCTGTGGAACACCCTCACTTCAGTTGTCAAGGAAATAAACAACTATCTGACTCTTAGAAGACATCTCAAGGCTGCCCTGTATCAGGAAGTTTTTAATGTTTGATGTTTTAGTATGTTCTCATATATGCAGTGAGCCGCCCAAAGTGGCTGGGGAAACCCAGCCAGATGGGCGGGGTATAAATAATAAAATTATTATTATTATTATGACTACAATAAATCAGATGAAACATTTTGACAAAGAGCGACCACTCCCAACAATACAAAAAACTTTGACTCAGTTCTTTTTCATGTTGTATTTTTCCCTAAAAAAAAAAAAAAGGTGGAATTATCTTTTTGGGTGCCCCAAGCTTAACTACTGATATTTAGAATACTCAGTGGACAGCAAAGGGGTATGGCTAGAATAGTCTGGAATTATTTGCTTGTGTGGATGGAAAATAGTATTCTCGATAACTACCTTGTGATAACAACCTCTGGATCTTGATTTTGTGAATTACCACAGTGAACAATCATACACCTGCTACTGTTGATTGCAATGTCTGAAGGAACAATTACCATGTCTACTCAGAAAAGGACTTATTTATGAGTAGGCATGGGATTGTATCTAAAGTGGTGCTACCTGATTCACTCCATAAACAAAATGATTTCTGCTTCAGCAATGAAACCCACTCCTTTTACTCTGCCTAACCCCCTAATCTGTCCTTGAAATTTCCTTAACACCCCAGAGCAGATTTGGGGAAGGCATGGGGTACTCATGGCAGATGGAGGGAGGGAAGTGCTGTTGCACACACGTAAATACTTGCAGTCATGTAATGAGTGAACAAGATCCCACCCATGATTAGGATTGCACTATTAGTGGCTGATCTATATCGTATAGTAGTACAGTATCCTCTTAGGGCTGTACTGCTGATGACTACACATAAGGGATTGTATTTTTGAATGCTTTCCCATGTAACCTCCTCACATCAAGAAAATTAGTACATCAGGCAGAGGGTTAGATGGGAGCTTTTTCCTTTGGAAGGTGAATTTGCATGGAGTTTTGAAGAACACTTAAACTCCATGCACACATCCTATCTGCAGCCTAAAGATTGCCTCCAGCATTTAAAAGGGTTAATGCAGACTGATTCTAAACAGGTTTACTCAGAAGTAAGTCTCACTTAGTTACCCATGACCAACATGTAATTACGTGTGCTTTGGATTGTGGGCTTCCCCTTTCCACCAGCATCCTACGGGGGGGGGGGGAGCCTCTGAATTAGTTCTGAATTAGGGTTGTTAATTTTAGCCTGGGCACTGACTTTTTAATTCTGGGGGAAATTGTTTATTGGGTGCTCCCCCCTGCAAATAATAGCACAAATCTCAGTTAGGAACTATCTGGCTGTGGGGAAGGGATTGACCTCGACGTTACAGAATTAACTGAGGAGCCTGATGTTAGTCCACTCTCCAACAGAAATCTCCCTAAAATATAATTGGCATAGGTAATGTATACATTAGTAGATCCAAAGCAGTGGGACACAGTATGCCCAGGCTTAACCCGAGAAGGTGACCAGCAGGGTTTACATCAGAAGTGGAGAATCTTTTCCAGCAAAAGAGCCACAAGCCAGTAGTGGGTGGTGCCGGTAGTGGGTGGTGCCAGAAGCAAAAGATGGTGGAGCAATGAATGCAAATTAAACCTTTATACAATCCTTTCTGCTCTTCATCCAGGCAAGCAAGCAAGCAGCATGGTCATACTTCCAAGAACATAGTCCTGCCAGACAAAAACGCTTAAGGAGGATGCAAAGCAGAGCCAGCAAGGGCTGGGGGAGCTTAGGGAGGGTCTGTGGCCTGCAGAGTCCCAAGGGCAAGAGAGAGAGGTTTGGGGGGCACATTTCACCCCAGGTCTGATGTTCCCCACCCTAGTTTAGACTCTAAACTTGTTTCATTGACAGGGCCCATTCTGGGAATATGTGACGAATCTGAGAAAGAACAACCCCTGAGCATGTGCAGAATGCAGTTAAAAGGGAAGTCGGAGTAAGCAGAGCCAGCCTTCCTTCCCTTATCTGAATTGAAGGGAAAGATTTTCAGGTTTTAAAACTTTAGGCAAGCTTAAACTAAAGCCCTGACAGCTCCTGTTTCCCTAAAGGAAGTATTAACTGTACTTCTTAAATTATCAGAATTCTTTTTGGTGCAATACAGAAAAACCTGGCAGACACACCAATCTTGACATTATTTCAGGTCCCCTATCAGTGCTGCCCCAGCAGATGCACCTGTCAATAATGTAAATTGCCCAGGACAGACCACCATGCACCTGAATACAATTAGACTCAGCACCGTAGTCACAAATCTCAGCAGACCTCATACTCAAAACAACTACCTAACATTTACATACACCTATCAGTCTATTCATTATCTTTTCCAGATTTCATTTTAAACTCTGTAACAGAGAGAAAGTAGTTTCTAGGTCAACCTTTGCCAATCTAATGCCCTCTATATATTTTGGACTGCAACTCCCATCATCCCCAGCCTAGGACTGATGAGAGTTGTAGTCTGAAACATCTGGAGGGCACAAGGTTGGCAAAGGCTGCTTTAGGAATAAATAGGCTCACCTTTTGAAAGGGGCATATTTCACAAATGCACAAATTCTACATGGGTATATCCTCTGTACTGAAACTCACATGTACCTTATGTGTGTTCCAAGGCTGCAGTATTCTGAAGTTACCAACCAGACAATATGCAATCTATTAAAAAAAAAAGGACCCCAGCATCTTTGACTTTGCTGCAATGCACCCTGGGTCATACCTTTCAGATTGTGTGCTGCTGTCACACTAACTAACTTGTCTTCTACTGATCTTATGCATACACAAGTTTTGCTCCATGCGCATGCTAGAGGAGGTTCCAGCTGGCAACATGTTCCTGTATATGCAATGAAACAGACATGGGTGCAGCCACACGTTAATAATGTAACTTGTACCCTATGGAGCCACAAAGAGGGAAAACATTTTGCATGTACTGTTATTTCTGTCCGCAGGTGAGAGATAACGAAGAAATATTTCTTCCTCATCCAAATTATCCTCATCTGGTTCTGTTTTCAGTAACTAACAAGGCAGGAAACATTTTTACCAGCTGCCTCCAAGGTACACTTGCAACAAAAGATTTAGAAGAGGACTAAAGATGCAACCTGTAATCCCAAGTAAACAAAATGTGATATTTGTGACCAATTAGGATCTAAACGCTATTCTTAGTTACCAGAGTCGAAGTTCCATTGAGCTCCAAGGGAGCTCTTACTCCCATGTAAGGGTTGCAGCTTTACTGTAAATAGTTTGAAGCTTGCAACAACAATCTGGGAAAAATAAACATCAGCAGATGTCCCTTATTTTAAAAGGATTATCCCTTATCCCAGACTATCCGTCTCTCTCTCTCTCTCCAGACACAAGACCTCCAGGATGCTGGTGGTGCAATCCAAAGTCTGTCCAACAATTGCACTGGTTTTAACAGAGCCTCATTACCCCCTTGTTTCAGCACTTTGGTAAACCTGCACAGGACTGAACTACTTCATGCCCAGCCTCAAACCACGGCTCCCTCTAGCTCAGTACTGCCTACACGGACCGGCAGCTGTTCTCCAGGATATCAACGGGGGTGTCTCCCCCAGGCTTACCTGATGACGCCGGGGATTGACCCAACACCCAGGCCCCTTCTGCCAGCAGAGCAGGTGATCCTCCAGCTAAGGAAGACTAACAAGCTTTCAGGTCACAGGCGGTGTCTCCCGTCCCTTTCCTGCACCAGGAAACCAGCAGCCCAGCCCGCTGCTTCCCCCTCCCCACAGCCCCCCCCCCAGCTTCCCGGGGGGGGGGCGCGAGAGTGGCCTCTCTCAGCGGAAAGCCACCCCGGACACCTTCATTACCTGCTGCTGCCGCCGCCGCCCTGGATCCCCCCCCGGGCTCGGCTCCTTCCTGAGGGAACGCAAGAGGCGGACGCAGCGGCAGGAGCCAGTCGCGCCCTCGACGCTGCTTTTTTCTTCTGGGGCGGAGGCGGCGAGGAGCTCTTTCCCGGCGCGCTCCACCTGCCTTGGCAACAGGAGTCCTCCCGGCTCAGCCCTCAGCGGTGGGAACTTTGAATGCCGGGGAGAGAAACGAAACCAGGGAAACGAGGGGTGTCCGGACTCCCCCCCCCTCCCGCTCCTTTTCTTTTGCTGCGTCTTTTCCTCGCCCAGGAGACGGGCTCCTCTTCTGTGTCCGCCAGCGGGGTCCTAATTACAGAGCTTTCTGTGCAGCCTCAACAACCGGCGGAGGGAGCCAATGGCAGAGAAAGCCGAGCAGCAGGCAGAGCGCCTGTCCCTCCCTCTCCTCCCTCTCCCTCTAGTTTCCCTTTGCTTTTACTGTATTTATGTTAGCTGCTTCCCCCAGACGCCTTCTCGAGATGGCTTCCGCTTGACAGCGAAAAGACAGTCCCACCAAGAAATAAATAAACATGAAAGCTACAAGACGCCGTTCGGATTGCAACAAAGCAGCGGGTTTAAGCAAGCCCTGAAGTCCCAAGTAGCAGAAACTGACACCCGGCAAACGCTTCTTGCAGAAGCATGTACAATAATAAACACTTCAGTTAAAAGCCAGGGGAAGCAGAGGTCTTGGCTTTGTTTTTTAAAAACTTTTATCCAGAACAGTGGCTCTCAAAGGGTGTGGCAGGAGAGGCTGGCAAGTGTGGCAGGAAGGTTCAAGGGCAATCAAAGGAACATTTAAATGTTTCAGTGTACTATAATAGAGTATCAAAATATTATTTTTATTTCCAGAATATGGATAGATATCTTTTCAAAATGAGAGCAAGAGCATCAAGTGATACTGAGGACGATCCTAGTTGTGCTTTCCAATGTATTCCTTATCAATAAAAAAATTCAGTGTAGGAACCACAGATCTAGAACTTGGAAGTGTTGTAGTCAGCTATATATTTCTTGGAAGGGAGTTCCATAGGATAGAAGCCACCAATGGGAAGGCCCCGTCTCTATGGCTGTGGTAGCTGCAGTGTGACTATAATTTGAGGATTCAGGATGCATCTTATTCCTATAACTGTAATGTTAGAAGGGCATGTGAGAAATCACATAAATAATAATAGTCCTGTGTGATAGGCCACACTAAGTAAATATTTATTGTATACATAAGCAGCAGTTCTTGCCCATAGATTGTTGCAGGAGGGGACACCCATATACAATATGGTGGGCCCAAGTAATCCTGGTGGCATCCCTTTTTCATTGTGCAATATACCATCTATCCCCTGTTTGCCAGTAATTAAAGGAACATGTACAGGGACTCTATAGAATCCAAAAGTCCTGTATATTTTCTCAAGAATGTTGAGGCAGGCATTATAAAGATACAGTTCCCACGAAGCCCTTGCTTGCTAAAGAGTAATCTGCTATTTGGGTTCATTGTGAGGTTGGAAACTCAGCCTCGTTATCTCAGTTGCCCTCTCTTCTGGACTTTGTTCCATTAACCTGGTGGGCCTCTTTCCCCTTTGTGTATTCTTGGTATGATTAGTATTTCCCTCCAGCATTTCTTTGTTCAATAAGTTAAATGGCATTGTGTGAGAGAGACAAAGCTGAGAGTAAGCATTCAACAGGGCAATCCTATACATATGCACTCAGAAGTCCCATTGAATTCAATGAGGTTTACACCTAAGAATGAGGGTTAGCAGTCTTTTGCAGCAAAAACAAATCTTCCTTGCAACTAGTCCACAAAAAGCTTATGCTAATGAAATTTGCTTCTCTTTCAAGTGCCACAAAGCTCTTTGTTGTTCACCTAATGTGACCTGCACTAAAGGGAAGTCCTCTTTCTGCACATAAACATCTGGCAAGCATTGGGAAGTGGATGAGCTCAAAGAGCTGCTCTTCGTGGGGAAGATGGCCCCATACCTTGGTGGGACAACATGGTAGGTTGTGTGAGGAGCTGCTGGGACTCAGTGCACCTGAACTTCAGGTTGCAGTACCTGTCTATGCAGGCCTTGGACTGACTTCATGCACCCAGTTTACCACTGGATCCTCCCAAATGGGAAGAGGTATAAGGAGAGCTTCCTAGCTCAGTCAGATGGGCTGGGCAACAGTATTCCCAAGCTTTAGTATGTTCCTGGATCCTTTGGTCACCTCCACACCAGACATTTAAAGAACATTACTTTCCCCCAAAGAATCCTGGGAACTGTAATGGTCCCACCACAATTTCCAGCACCCTTCACAAACTACAGCTCCCAGGATTCTGTGGGGGGGAGCCGTGTGCTTTTTACACATGTGGTGTGGATGTAATGAGACTGTCCTCCGGTCCTGGCTTGTTGAGTGCTTCATGCTCCTGGCTTGCCCTATGGTTCTGAGTACTGGCTTTGCTCTTCAACCCATGGCTCCAGATTTCTGGCTCATCTCCTACCACTCCCTATGGCTCAGCCCTGGCAGGTGGAGAGGCTTTCTAAGCCCAGATGCTTCAAAATGAGAGGAGGGTGTCTGTCTGGGAAGGCTACTGCTTAAGCTTCCTAAGAGCTAAATTAACCCACATAATCCAGACCACAGTGCGCTGTAAGCAAAGAGCAAGAATGAACAAGGTACGCTACCCCAAAGTTAGTTTTTGTGCACAATGCAGAGCTCTACATGCTTCTAGCAGCTGGACTATTGATTGCTGGTCAAAGAGAGGATTACTACCCGCTTTGATCCGGGTGAGAATTCCTCCATGTATTTTGATCTGCTTAAACCTGAGGGTAGAGGGGTCTCTCCAACATTATTTTTTCATTGGGGTAGAAGCCAGTCAACACTCAGCATTTTATCAGGAGCTCTGGTAATCCCTGATGCTTCCCAAGAAGGAGGTCCCTTTGCCCCCCCCCAATAACTAAGAGTTGGACAAAACGTGACTGAGAGACAAAAATAAGACCCCATACAATACATGTCATAAGTGTATCCAGATTTGTCTTGGAACCGTTGAGTGTCTTTTCTTTCATGATGCCTGACCTAATTCTACAGATAGTTCCTGCTAGCCTCTGTTTTTCTTTGCCCATAGTATTTTGTCTTAAGAACTTTGTTCCAAACTTATATTTAAGGACACAGCATAATGAGCATATCTTCTGTAGTGGGTTAAAGCTAAAAATGCAGCAACACTTTCACTTCAGAGGAAAATGTAATTCTTGGGCTGTTGCAAAGTCTGACTCATAAAAGTTAAAAAAAAGAGACGACTGCATTGATCTTCAAAACCTGGTGCATGTAAAGCATTGGAGGATGTCTCTGTGGAACTGTGATCTAAACAGACATTATTCTGTGTAATCTGTCTAGGCGCTTACTGTGGTACGTGGGTGTAACATATTGTACATTACTATTTTATAATGTTAATTAACGCTACTGAGGCACTACTAGTGCTTTCTGGCATGCATCAGTGGATGTACTTGACAGTTATAAACAGACATATGGAGCAGGAAAAACAGGGGCACACCTTTTTAAAAAAACAGCATTCCATGCCATGGGGATTTTTTTTTTTTTTGAGGGAAAACTAAATATTTTGCCAGCACAAACTGTTTTGAGTGAAGGCCCCATGTAGCAGTTGGCAAGAGAGAGTAGAAAGAGAATTATCCATGTTGTGGTTTTTTGTGTGGTGTTCCATCTGTGTTGGAAGAATGCATGCGAGTTGTTTGACAACTGTTGTGGCATGAGCTGGGCGCAGAGTGTTGCGGTGTGCACCCTAGCTGTGCCTCCAAATGTCTTTTCTTGTCTTCACATGCAAAAGGTCTAAACGTAAGCTATTGTTCACAACCTTTGGGTGGGGATAGAAGGAAGGTCTTTCACCCAGAGGGTGTTTCCAAGGTTTCCTCACAACATTGCCTGTCTCAGGGGTGGGCGGACTTCAGGGCAGAGGGATCTTCTTTGTTTTTTCCTACTAGAATCCAAAGATCCATCAATTGGAACAAAGTACAAGAGGCGTACAAGGAATCTCGAGCCCATTAATTTTCCTCTGAGCACTAGAATCGAACACACTTTCAGTCCTTCAAAACAAAAATTCATTCCTGGTTACCTACTCACCCCAGTTTCTTCATCTAAGCAGCATAGTATTGTGTGTGCGTTGTGGGGTCATTTTGTTGCTGACATTGTCAAACCATTGTGAGTCAGACATCCTTGTCAATTTACTTCAAATTACACAGAGATCAGGAGCAGCTGGTGTGGAGGCCCTGGTGCGCAGGAGCCGTCCAACCAGTAGCAGTGTCAGTGGTGCTTACCTGGATGGGGCAGGCAGGGCAGCAGCGAGGTCAGAGCTACCAAGGCACACCAGCTGAGCCAATCCAGCACTGTTGCTTTTGTGCCTGTGCAGTCCCGACCTTACTACCACCATGCCCCATTCAAACAAGCAGCAGCAACATCCCTGTCAAGAGAGTGGCTTGGCTATACCACCCTTCCATGTCAGCTGCTCCTGCCAGACATACCAGTAGTAGATTCATATCTCCCTTCTGTCACCCCCTGCTAAACTACAGTGGTACCTCGGTTTTTGAACATAATCCGTTCTGGAAGAGCGTTTGAGTTCTGAAACATTCGAAAACCGAATACAGAAAACTCAATACGGAAGCAGTATGGCATGTTCGACTCTTGAGGCGTGTTCGAAAACCATTTACTTCTGGGTTTATGGCTTTCGAAAATCGAAATGTTCGTCAATGGAGACGTTTGAAAACCGAGGTACCACTGTATGCCAATGAGTAGAAAATATCACTGAGGGGTGTCATCTTCTATAGCAGAGGTCAGCAAACTTTTTCAGCAGGGGGCCGGTCCACTGTCCCTCAGACCTTGTAGGGGGCTGCACTATATTTTGAAAAAATAAAATAAAATGAACGAATTCCTATGCCCCACAAATAACCCAGAGATGCATTTTAAATAAAAGCACACATTCTACTCATATAAAAACACACTGATTCCCGAACTGCCCGCGGGCCGGATTGAGAAGGCGATTTGCCTTAGGTTGCCTACCCGTTTTAGCATCTTGCTGTTCAGCTGTTTGTTTGTTTTCCCCCCCAGAGGTACTTGTTACAATCTTGCTTGCAAACCAAGTATTTTGTTTGCAGAAAAATGAGTATGAAAACTAAGTTGCGAGCAGTAAACTCGCAACTTAGTACTGCCCCGGGCCTTAGTTTGCCTACTCATGGTCTATAGGTTTTAGCACAGGGGTCAGCAACCTTTTTCAGCCGTGGGCTGTCCACCATCCCTCAGACCATGTGGTGGGCCAGACTATATTTTGGAAAGAAAAAAAAAGAACATATTCCTATGCCCCACAAATAACCCAGAGATGCATTTTAATAAAAGCACACCTTCTACTCATGTAAAAACACCAGGCAGGTACCACAAATAACCCAGAGATGCATTTTAAATAAGAGGACACATTCTACTCATGTAAAAACATGCTGATTCCCAGACCGTCTGTGGGCCGGATTGAGAAGGCAATTTGCTTTAGGTTGCCTACCCGTTTTAGCATCTTGCTGTTCAGCTGTTTGTTTGTTTCCCCCCAGAGGTACTTGTTACAATCTTGCTTGCAAACCAAGTATTTTGTTTGCAGAAAAATGAGTATGAAAACTAAGTTGCGAGCAGTAAACTGCTCACATATTTTCTCGTTTCATAATCCTATTTTGTTTATCCACATTTCAAAAAGTCATTAATATCTTATTCTTAAAACATAAAGAAAGGTGCTGCTGCCACTTAGTACTGCCCAACAGAATCTTTTCAGTAGCAGCCCCTCACTTATGGAATGCCCTCTGTCCCCTTCATTATTTGAGTATATATTAATATTCATGCAGGCATTTAATGGTTGTAAGAAAAATCTCCTTGAAATTATTTAGTAGTGAGTATATTTGATTGTGTTGAAATGTTTGAATTGGTTTCATTGTTTGCTGCCCTTAGGCTACGCTAGGAGGAAGGCTGGGATAAAAATAATAATAATCTATTAACTAAACAAATAATGATGCACAGAGCCACTCAACACACATCCGAAAGCAGTTTGCTCCTGTGAATGGGATGCTTACAGCTGAAGGCTCCCAGCACAGTAGTATGCATGCAATGGCCTCATTCTCAAGCCCTAATTTAGAACCCTTGTGTCACACCTTCTGCAGTAGTGAGAAGACAGCAGGGAAACTCCAGAAAAACTAGTTTGGGAGAGTAAAGGAGTGGCAAAGACCATCGTTGTGGAAGCAAGGAATAAATTAGGCAGTATAGTATAGAAAATCGTAATATATAGTAGCTGAAAGCCTGGAGGAGCAGGAAGTATTTTGGAAGTGACCCATTATGCCTGCCTAGAAACTGCTCTTCGCATGTTCAAAGACAGTTTTATTATTATATCCACACAGCCAGACATAATGTCAGTGCCAGCTTCTGTCATTTAGAGGCAGGTTCCACAACTGAGCCCTGGCTCAAATGAAGCCCTGCGCATGTAATATGATTGCTATTACTGTATTACATTTATACCCTACTTTTTCTCCATTTTTATCCTCACAACAACCCAGTAACTGGCCCAGTGGGTTTCATGGCTGAGTGGGGCTGTGAACCCTGGTTTTCCCCGCACTCTCCCCAGGTTCTAGTCCAGCGCTCTAGCAGCAAAGCCACATTCAGGAGAGGATGGCTATTCTTGACCGCCTGGGTTTGCGTCCGCCACCGACAAGCTTAAACCCTGCGACCCGAGCCCTGCGCGCGCAGCTCCCCCTGGCGGCCATTGAGAGAACCCTCGGGATCCCGAACCTCGGGAACCGGCTTCCGGTTTGAGTTGGAACTTTCATTTTGCGCCGGGCGAGCAGAGCTGCGAGAGCGCAGCGCTTCTGCACGCGAGCCGGTGGCGCATTAAATTGCCAGCAGCCAAGCGCCGGTTTGGGGGCTGAACGACTGAATTGCAACCCCAGGTGCTACGTCGTAGGGGCGGCGGAGGCAGCAACACAAAAGTCCCGTCGCAGCGTTTTGAAGGACAACCGTGGGGATTCCGGTACACCCGCTCCCGCCGGCCCCAGCCAACGCGGCCGGTGGTCAGGCACGATGGGAGTCCACATTAGGAGGTCCGCACCTCCAGCCGCCCCGCCCCGCCGCTGCTTCAGGGAATCGGAGAATCATACAACTGTATAGTTGGAAAGGGGTTCCGAGGGTCATCTAGCCCAACCCACTGCCGCGCAGGAGCCTTTTGTTCAACTTGGGTCTCGAACCTACGACCTTAAGATTTAAGTGTCTCTTGCTCTACCAACTGAGTAGAGCAGCGTGGAGGCCATTTCTGAGATCAGCCTCCTCGGATGATTTGTCACCCGCGGAGGAGGAGGAGGATGAGAAGGGCTTTTCGCCGGCAGGAAAGCAACTGCTAGAGTCCCCAAAACAGGCCGATCGGGAAAGAGTTAATCCGCCCCGCTCCTCCCTGGCACTGTGGCCGAGATCAGCTTCCCAGCCCCTGCCAGGACTACGGACCGAGCGGCCAAGGTGGGCTAGATGTTTCCAAGCACACAAGATTGCTCCTCCTCCTCCGCCTCCTTTCCATGTGGGAATCATAACACAGAATATGGAGAATCGGAGGGTTGGACGTTGGGCGACATTGCAGCTTTCGATGACAATCCCCTTTCAGCCTCATCTGCGCCTCCAGATTACAATCCCAGCAGTGGGCTACCCGGCAGGGTGGTCGCTAGCCCTTAGTTCTCAGACACTGTTCCCTAAATCTGCATTTGGGTTGGCCATTTTAACGCTTAAAAACGCGTTGCTTTAACAAAGAAAACCACATAGATTTCAGAAACCTTTTTTTGGGGGGGGGGTCACAGGCGGATCCGCCACCCCCGGCCTCCCCCCCCCCTGCTTTCTTAATGGCAGCTGTCGCTTTGCCCCGCAGGAGGGGGGGGGGAGAAAGGGAGGGAAATGGCGTCAAAAGCATCCAGGAAGTCCCGTCATTAGACCATGAAATCATCACTCTACTTTTTCCCCCTTTTTACAAAGTCTACGCTGGTGGGCGCTTTTCCCTCGCCTGCCCGGCTTGCCTTGGGCCCGGGTCCTCCTGCCGGCGAGTGACGCTCTAGGCTGCGTCCGCCCGCTCGCTGCTCCCAGCGTCCCCGGCCGGAGCTGGACTTGGGGAGAAGGGGCGGTGGCGGCGGCCACTCTGCTCCCCCCGCTGCTGCCGGCTCCCTCCGCGCCTGGACAACGCCGCAGGTACGGAATAATCTCCCCTCTCTGCCCGCGGCCAGCCGGCGCGGAATCCCTAGGCCAGGCTCTCGCGCAGGTCCCGGGTCACCCCTCCCCTCCCCAGGACAGCAAGCCTCCCCCCGCACCTGCCATAGCTCCTCCACAGCCCAGTATTCATTCCCATGATCCATTACTATTATTACCCTCCTTTTCAAGTCATGCCCCCCCCCCCATGCATGGGCACCTCGCACGCCTGTTTTCCTGCAGCCTGCCTCTCAGGGGTCGCCTCCCCCCAATAATCTCCCTCCTCCCTTCACCATCTATCTCCCAGGGTTTGCATCCTTTTTCATGGTTGCTCTTCACCTCTCAGCCATTGCACTATTATTGCCAAGCAAATAACAGTCAAGCAAACACCTCGTTCCCTCGCATGCAAGTGATGAATCACTGTAGTTGGTGTGCTACCCTATAACTCTGTGACGCTGCTCTCACCCTGCGTCCCTGGTTGTGTGAACGCGTCTGGAGGGTTTTTCCTGCTTTCCCGGACTAAACAGTGAAGGCAGTTGCTGGAGCCCCCCCCCTTTTTTTTTGCATAGGAGTACATTTTCCCAGCCCTGCCCAGCAGAAGGGTGGCACTTAGGATGTTCTGCATCTTTCTTCCTTGTCAATCACCTTGGCTTGCTTTGGCTTTTTATATTTCCTTTCACTCATTTCTTGTGTATTGCTGCCTTTTTCACAAATGCTTTATCGTCGGATGTCAGGACCGACATTGGATGCTGGGTTAGCAGTGCTTTCCTTGACTGGCAGTTGCTCTCTAGGATTTGGAACTAGTTAAGCATGCTAATTATTCAATGTTTATCAAGAAGCAAGTCCTTTTAAGACATCACAAAGTTTGCATACAGCTGCTCCATGTATAGTGGGAAGGGAAGCTAACCTGTGATGGTTCAGGAGCTCTGAAGAAGCAGAACAGAATAAAAGGGTTTCCAAGCAAGGTATGGCTCACCGTGCAATCCTATGCATAGCTACATACTCTTAGTGAATTCAGTGGGACTTACTCCTAGGTATGTTTATATCGGATTGCAGTTTCAGACATGTTTTGGATTGGAATGATACAAGTGGTACCATTTTCCATTTATATCTATATTTCTAAATATATCGGCACTTTTGGGAAACTTGCCTTGATAACTGTGATGAGTGCATTACAGATGCTAAGTAGTGCAAAGGCCATTGGCTAAAAGCAATAAATATG
This sequence comes from Podarcis vaucheri, assembly GCF_965113315.1. Lineage (NCBI taxonomy): Eukaryota > Metazoa > Chordata > Lepidosauria > Squamata > Lacertidae > Podarcis > Podarcis vaucheri. The sequence continues at coordinate 63,233,785 of NC_138764.1, read as the reverse complement.
ACTGACAGTCATACCCTAGGCTCAGAATAATTTATGCAAATTAGTCAGATTTCAGGGGTCAGTCTTTCAAATGATTTCTATTTTTTTGTCAAGGGTTTTGGTGGCATAAAGCAGGAAGGGAGGGGAACCAAGACTGGGCGGCAGTAGAATTGGGGTGCAGGTGAAGTATCCAGAGAGTTGTCCAGGGCCCAGAAACTCTGTTATTCTGATCAGTAGAAACTTCACATATTATTATTTTAATGGGCAAAACTAGATTTGAATGGTATAAAAAATAAGCCACTTGTACATTGCTGAAAACCATTGACTTGGAACCAATTGGAGTTCTCTGTGAAGTGGTTTTAAAAATTAGAGTTGTGTATCTTTCAGCCATGGCTTTAATGGGAATGCAGTTCTGATTTATAACATGTGCAAATTGAAACATTGAAACTGTACATGTAAAGCTGTCCTTAGTGTCCAATAGATATAACCAACATAGTTTCCAAATTTCCCTTGGAGCCATGAGGGTTTTACACAAAGCCACTGCTGTGATTCTCAACTCCAATTTTTGCAGTAGCTAACCATTAAATCATCAAATTGTAATGTTGGGAGGGACCCTGAGGGTTATCTTGTCCAACCTCCTGCAATGCAGGAATCTCAACTAAAGCATCCGCAACAGATGACCATCCAGCCTTTTAAAAATGTCCAAAGAAGGAGAGCCCACCACCTTCCGAGAGACTCAGTTCCACTGTCAGACAGCTCTTACCATCAGAAAGTTCTTCCTGATGTTTAGTCAGAATCTCCTTTCTTGTAACTTGAATCCATTGGTTTGGATCCTACCCTCCAGAACAGGAGAAAACGAGCTTGCTTCGTATTCCACGTGACAGCCCTTTAGATACCGGTATTTAGATGTTAGGTAACCAATTCTGTAATCTTACAAACCCAGAGAATATGCAAGAACCCTGAGTATATCTTTCGCTTGTGGTCTGCTTGAGAGCCATATAATTATTTGAAATTAACATTAGTTCAGTGCTAGTGAACTCTATCTTCTTTCACTTTTTGCAAATACAACCAGTGAAACAAGAAAAGGTGGTTCAGTTAGCTATTCAGGTGTCAAAAGCAAATGTGATGTCTTGACATCAGTATTTGTTTGTGTACAGGCTGCTGGGATCTTCAGTTGATAGAGGGAGCAGTTGTCGCAGGGTTGTTGTTGTTTAGTCATTTCGTCGTGTCCGACTCTTCGTGACCTCATGGACCAGAGCATGCCAGGCACTCCTGTCTTCCACTGCCTCCCGCAGTTTGGTCGAACTCATGCTGGTAGCTTCGAGAACACTGTCCAACCATCTTGTCCTCTGTCGTCCCCTTCTCCTTCTCCCAACATCAGGGTCTTTTCCAGGGAGTCTTTTCTTCTCATGAGGTGGCCAAAGTATTGGAGCCTCAGCTTCACGATCTGTCCTTCCAGTGAGCACTCAGGGCTGATTTCCTTCAGAATGGATAGGTTTGATCTTCAGGTGAATATTGAAAGATGTATTCAGGAACATGAAATTGAAATAGGTAGCAAATAAAACTTAATTTCACTGCCATAGATCAACTGACTTTAAGATGTATTTTACATCATTTGTTTTGTGGAAAGGACTCATTTATATATTCAGGACAGATTGTCTGTCAAAAAAGAAATTCTTCTCCCACTGAGGGGAATGGGAAGTGTTTCCCCCCCAGAAGTTCCTGGGGAGCATTTTGAGAGTGGGATGGCTCCTCCCATCTTGCAAACCATGGCTAAGGAAACTTGGTTTTTGTTAGTGCATTGTAGCATGGAACCATGGTTAATGCCGGGAAGGAAATAAGGAAATTGTTTGCAGGAAACAAATGTTAATTATCTACAAGACTGAAGTGTTTGAAGACAGTTTTTAACTGTCTTAAAATGAGAAAGGAACTTTGTTGGGTGCTAGACACATAACTGATGCATACAAGTTCTGTAATACAAATTTATGTTTGAATATACTACTACTTTGACTGATGAGACCTGCTTGTGTTGTTGCCAGGTCCGCTCTCATAACTCCACTGGGCAGTTGACAGCTTTTTAATCCTAAATATAAATTGGGAACTTTGAAATACAGGGGAACCTCAGTTTTCAAATAGCTTGGCTTCTGAATGTTTTGGAAGCTGAACGCCGAAAACCCAGAAGTGAATGCTTCCATTTTCAAGAACGCCAGTTGAATGGCTTCTGAGGCACGTTTCTCATTTTTTCCCCATTCACTTTGCCAACAGCTCTTTATTCCTCGGTTTTTGAACATTTCAGAAGTCGGTCTTCTGGAATGGATTACATTCGAAAACCGAGGTTCCACTGTATATAGATTTCTCAGCATTTACACACCTGAGTGCTTAGTGCGGATCACTGTCTGTTTTGTTTCCTGTACGTTCTTTGCCTTCAGGTATCCTGCTCTATATTAGAAACTTGATTTACTTTTTATAGGAATATGCATTACAGATTTACATTCTCTAGGACTGGTAGATCATTAATGTTCTTTAGGTTAAGACCAGCTTTTCATTTTGATCCTGGCTGTACACACACACACACACACACACACACACACACACACACATTGTGAAAGCCTGTTATACTTTAAATTTCATTTTAATTTCCACTTAAAACCTACTTGATATGCTTTGTATGTTGTTGCGTTAAGATAATTTTACAGCAGGCTTTATGTCTGAGGCAAGTTACCATATATTAATTAACATGATGACAGAGAAATGGGAAGTGTATCATTCTGAAGGCACTTCTTGTTGCATAGGTTGAGCTCTGTTACGATGCAATGGCAACTCTTTCCTGTGCTGATCCCGTGGGAAATAGCTGCCAGCAGAACAATTTTAAAGTAGCAATCACCTGTAAATATTTTGTGTGGAAGCAACTTATAAAAAGTAACATTTTGATACCTTTTATCAGCTTTCAGTTGCGATGCCACATCCCTTGATGTTTTTAGCGATGAATCGGCTAATTTTTTCCAAAAGAGTTGATAATGTTTCACTTGGAATTCATTAGCGTGTCGCAACCCTACTTTTCCTCCTTACATGCTAGGTTGAGACTGGTGCGCTTTGTACATGATGCCACTGTGAAAATATTCTGAGTCATGTTCAGGGTATAACCTGAAGAACTTCTCTGTAAGATACAGTAGTGATGTTTGTTGTATATTAATTGGTTACAGAATGTTTGGCACTTCATGCCTGTGCAAAGGAAATATAATTTACAGCCAAGCCGGAGGCAGCAGGAAAAACAGCCAACAAAAACATGGAACACAGGTGAGCTTCCAGAGGATGGGAAAAGGCAGGCACTATTCCTGATGATAAACTAAGACACTAGAGGCTTTTTAGTTTGCTTTTCATCTTAATTTTTTTTAATCAATCATTTTACTGAGAGGAGGAGGAGTTTTCATTCATGGCCAGGAAGTGGAGCAAATCACTCAAGGAATTTCTGGAATCCAGAGCATTAGGAAATTCTAAAACTCTGGTTGATAAAAATGATCTTACGATCCTCTTTAGACCTCAGGTGTGTTGTAATTTCTTGAATGACTAAGTTGGCTTGTCTACATTTTCTCACTTTTACTAATTTGCCTTGCTGAAATCCCATTGCTCGTTTATTAAAAATTACCCACCATATTCCACACTAGTCTGTGTGTATTTCTTACTTCTCAGTTCTAATTGGCTTATGGCTTTCAAACTTTCTGCCTGGTTGAAATGCTTCCCACATCAACTTCTCTGCCAAGGAACACCTGCACAGGATTTTGGGAAGCTTTGTGAGAGGGACAAACTCAGTTTATAAGGGATTAGACCTCAAGGTTGCCCCATGAACTGTGCGTGTGCCCTTAAAGACACCCAGCATTTCCCTGGGGCAACACATTATAAGGGGAAATCGGTAGTAATGGGAAGGAAGTTTTTCTGTCACTACTGGTCTTTTCCATTGCAAGAACTCCTGATACACTTCTTAGGAACCTCTGTTGTCCCTCAAAACATGTTTGAAAAACCACTGCTTTGTGCTAAGGCTATTCAAAAGTATGTGTTACCTGAGCTTTAGACCAGCTACTAACTTATTTTATACAAATACTGGGCCAAAATTATGTGTGGTACCTATTTATCTACTTGCACTTTGATATGCTTTCGAACTGCTAGGTTGGCAGGAGCTGGGACAGAACAACAGGAGATCACCCTGTCGTGGGGATTACTTCTGCAATAACTACTGTATTTTTCACTCTATAAGATGCACCAGACCACAAGACGCACCTAGTTTTTGGAGGAGGAAAACAAGGGGGGGGGAAATCTGAATCTCAGAAGCCAGAACAACAAGAGGGATCGCTGCACAGCAAAAGCAGCGATCCCTCTTGCTGTTCTGGCTTCTGGGATAGCTGTGCAGCCTGCATTCACTCCATAAGATGCACACACACTCCCCCTTACTTTTTAGGAGGGAAAAAGTGAGTCTTATAGAGCAAAAAATACGGTACTTGATATATGGGTGTGGGCCAACCTCTATGGAAGGTGTTCAGCTGCAGCTTGGGTGCCTGAGGCATGTAAATGAAGGAAGCCACAACTTAAGATCTATTAGCACAATTCTGTATATGTCCATTGATTTCAGTGGGGCTTACTCCCATGTCAGTGAGTATAGGGTTACATTCTAAATTGCCTAAATATGAGGCACTCATGTTTTCAGGGTTGAGTGCATTTTAAAGTAGCAATTGAAAATTTCACTTTTATCAAATATCCGTGTCCAAATGGATACAAGAAAAATGTATTTTATATTACTTATAGTCTCTAAATTAAAGTTAGATCTCCTTTAATCAGTCAGATATGGTCCAATAGTAGTTTTATTCAAAACACTGATTTGTCAGAAGAGGAAGAGAAATACTAATTGCAAAAAAGCCGAGCTGTTCTGAAACAACGACATTATGCTGTAAATCGTTGTACTCAACTATGTTGAGAATGCTATCCAAATAAAAATGCATGTGAGAAATACCATTAGCTTTTAGCCCAAACCCCCAGTCATAACCCAGACAGTTAAAACTAAAATAGACAACCCTTAGGGCACAAAGGTTTAGTCACTGGAAGGGAACCCAAGAGCCGTAGGTTTTTGTGGATAGTCCTATCTGTGGCCAGAGAGAGGTCTGCCCTTGGAAATTCCCTTCCAGCCTTCACAAAAAGGACCACTGCCATTGCCTTTTACTGACAGTGGAGAAGGCATGAATGGTTTTTTTCTTTGGGGGGGGGAATCAAAGGATGCTGACGGATCCAAAACCCTTCTACCCCTGAGGATGCAGAGGTGGGGAAGAATGCCAGCCCTGGCATTGGCATATATATTTCTCTCTCCTCCAACCAGCCTCTCCCCACCACCCAGCTTCTACCCTGACTGGTGTGAGACCAGTAAAACTACACAGACTCTCCCCCACCTGCCCTCATTGAATTGCTTTGTCTGTAACTATTAGAAGCCAAGTGATGCCTCGAATGCACTTGTACAGAGAACAGGGTGTCTGCTCCTAAATGGCATCTGAACCTATGAACAAACCCTGCCTGATAGAACAAAATGGAGCACAACATCATTTCACTCTGGATTCCTGGGTCATTTTCCAAAGGCAATTTATTTTCTTGCTTTTATGCAAAGGTTCATAGTGAGAAACTGAATTAAGGCTAGAACATAGTAAAGGTGAAAGTGATACTGTTGCCAATCCAAGCTTTCATTTTAGGGTGAATTGCTATCCATCGTATTCTGATAGACAAACTTTTAAAAGTGATGACAAACCTTACTGATACAATTTTACTTTACAGTAAATAATAGGCAACCCTTAAAAAATTGTGATAACAAATAATGCAAATTCTGAATGCTGCATTCTTTTAAATATTCTTTCTCTTTCTCTTGATTCCGTTCTCTGTATCAGGTGAAGGATGGCACAGTTCCTCTGAAGCTGTAGGCAACGTCTTGACATCCTGGTTACCATGACACCCAGTAGAGGACTGTGGGGGGAAAGTGGGAATTGCTCCCCTCCCCTTAAATGCTACTAATGGCCATGGCTGGGTAAGGATTAAGCAAGGCATTAAGATTCCAAGAGCTTTATTTCCTCATTTATGTTTCATCTCTGAAATCCTACCCTAAGGTTTGACAGTACTATCCTCATGGAGTGATTCTAAATATAGAAAGCAATTAAATTGTCCCCAAATGGTTGTGCCATTGTTTTGGTCTTTTCCTTAGCGTGGATGGAATATGAACATTCCTCAATTTGAAAATAATCTCACTTGCGAAACACAAATTCCCTTGCAGCCACTCTGTGATGCTGCTCGCATGGAGTGACATTAATTCTGAAATGTTTCCAAGGTTTGGCAGAGGGGAGGTGGCTTGTGTTTTGCTTTTCTTCAAGCTGTGTTTGGAGGGCTGGAAATCTTTTTCTCCTTCCATTCTAGGATTTGCCCAGTGTGCTGACATCATGGGGAGTTGCTGTAGCTGCCCATGCAGAGACAGTGTTCCAGATCACCACCCCACCAAGTTTAAGGTAACATGCTTATTCATCCTATTCAAAGTGTTCTACCACTAGAATTATTCAAAGTTAGTTAAGGCACACAAAACTTCATGCCGTCAAGGTATTAAAGTAGTTAAGAGCAGCCATTTCTACAGAGGAGACAGTTGAAATCCTTCTGTGGTTTTGCATTGCTACCCCTTGAGAAAGGGACCCCTGACCATTAGGTCCAGTCGTGGCCAACTCTGGGGTTGCGGCACTCATCTCGCTTTATTGGCCGAGGGAGCTGGCATACAGCTTCTGGGTCATGTGGCCAGCATGACTAAGCCGCTTCTGGCGAACCAGAGCAGCACACGGAAATGCCGTTTACCTTCCCGCCGGAGTGGTACCTATTTATCTACTTGCACTTTGACATGCTTTCGAATTGCTAGGTTGGCAGGAGCAGGGACCGAGCAATGGGAGCTCACCCCATCACGGGGATTTGAACCGCCGACCTTCTGACCAGCAAGCCCTAAAAGCAAGGAAAGCTATCTTGGTCCGTAAGAAAAATACACCCCAACACACATTTGGCTTAATATCTAGCCTGATGAAGAGTTATGAAGAATCTGAAAGCTTGCTCGCTGTTTTGTGACATTTTAGTTGAACCTCACTCTGGCTCTTGAAATTACTTATGAGATCAGTCACTTTAATGGCTCATTCCACTCAGTAGTTTTAGTTATTAGGCCAGTGTTGGGTAGTAAGTCTTGGGTTAGCTTGTAATAGGGATATAGCTTGAGTACAAGTATAGCCATTAATAGAGGCAGGAGTCTCTTGGGGTATAGAATAACAACTCTTGTGCCTAAAATCTTGTTGTGGACTGGGCTAGCAGCCTCCAGGTACATTGAACTGACTGATATATTTCCCTGACAGCAAAGTCATCCCAAAAGAAATTCACCATTCTACAAGAGCCAAAGTAATTGTATCAAGGAGATACTGTTGGGACTGTGTTTTGCTATGCAAACGCAACCCACTTGAATGTTGTTTTATATGGTATTTGTTCTGCCCACTAAGGTGCTATTTGGCATAATGCCTGGAGCTCCTGACAACAGGTTTTGGTGTTTCTGCAGGTGACAAATGTTGACGATGAGGGCAACGAGCTGGGCTCGGGGATTATGGAGTTGACACAGAGGGAGCTTGTTTTGCACACACACAAACGTGATGCTGTTCGGTGGCCATACCTCTGCTTGCGACGCTATGGCTATGACTCCAACCTCTTCTCCTTTGAGAGTGGGCGCCGCTGCCTGACTGGACAGGGTATGTGCATTTCTCAGCAGGGACAGTGGCTTCAAAATGTTCTTGCTACAGAAGGCTAGGCAGCTGGGATAACAGCGAATTTCTCTCCTCATGGCATGCTGTAAATCTGATCCTTGTGCAGTAACCATTCTCTCCTCCTGTAATATACAGGGCTAATTTTCAGTTCCACCTTCGGTTAAATGTTTATTATGATCATTTGTGGATGCAGTGAGACTCGGGACTTTGGGATCTGTGCTTTGCTAAACTGTGAGGACGCTAAGATTGTTCAGTTACTGGCATTCTGATAGCAGTTATACCACTTTTAAAATATGTCGGATAATTGGATATTTTTAAATTTTAAATTTACTATTAAATGGATAATAGTGAGACAGTTAAGTTTTAATATAATTGAAAGCTGACACCATATCATAAGAAGATCAATTCTGCCCTGCTGGGACATATCAAAGGTCCATCTGTAGTCTCCATAGGCGCCCAGCCAATATTTTTGTAGTAATAGAAATTAGAAGGGGAAATGGTCACTAGCAGAGTACATAACCCCTGCTGCAATATCCCTTGATATTCCTTGAGAACCACATGCAAGGGTCTCTTAAGATATGCTTTAGATACATGACCAATCCAAACCAAATTCCCCTGAGTAGCCATGATTGGCAAGTGCTATTGAAACCATGATTTGAACCTCTGTTTTAACTAAGGAAACATGACTTGTATTTGTGATTTGTGTTAATGCACATGCTATATCAGGGCCATCTTTAGCATATGTGGTGCCAGGGTGCAAAGATCCGCCCAGCGTCCCCAAATTATCATATTTTCCCGTGTGTTAGATGAGGTTGTCCTATACACGGATAGTGCGGGGGGGGGGGGAGCTGCACACTGCCAGCCATCTGGTTGGCAGGCGCGCAACCCTCTCCCATGCCGCTGTGGGAGGAGAGTGTTTCTTACAGAGGCTTGGGAGGGAAGCTGCGCACCTGCCAGCCATCTGGCGCCCCCCAGAATTCGCCGCCGGGGTGCCCTGCACCCCTTGCACCCCTGGGTATAGACGGCCCTGTGCAATATGGTACTATGGGCTATGTGGAGGAAGGGCAGGGATGATGGTGGACTGGAGTGGATCGTGCTGTGGTTACTCTGGCTTTCTCCCAGCTTGCAAACCATGGTTTGTTCAGGTGCCAACTTCGCTTTGTGCCAGCAATTTGTGTCTGCATTACCCAGTACATAATGATAAATCACAAAAAATGCTCAGAGTACTGTAGTTAGAAAGCCAGGTTTCATATTCACAGGCTGTAGGCCCTGCTGTTTCCTTGGACTTCTCTACACAAGTGTGTGCTTTTGGACTCATTTGCATTTCCCTTTTCTTTATTCCCCTTCAAGTTTTGTTTTTTTAAAACAACAAAAACAACAACAATAAATTCTTATTTTCTTTGAATGATCCTTGCCTTTATGCTGGGAACAATAAGGCAGAAACAGAGTAGGAGTTATTTGGGTTTTGTTTTTTCGAAAACCGAGAACATTTTCCTTCAGAATAGCAGCTGTTGTTGCCATGCTCTTGTCCTGGTTGCTATGGTTTTTTTTGTGCGTGTTTGTGCGTGCCGATGTCCGATTGGTTAGCTCAGTATAGTCAGACAATTGATAGAAATATTTATGGGGGAAGGGGAGGTGTTGGCAGTTTGATATACCATAAAAATGGGGGTACCTCCCATTCGTGAACCCATTTCAGCTCATACTGAATGATCTGGTGGAAAGGATATAACTCCAAAACTGAGCTGGCAATGAGATGGAAAATGGCATGTTTTGCTGTTCATGCCTTACCTCTGCTATTACAAGCTTACTGTGCCCAGCACAAGCCTTATTTTGCTACTTCCTTACTCGTTCTCTCTTTCTCACCTTTTGTCTCCCTCTTTTTAACTGGGATATAGAAAGGGGCAGGGTGAGTGGATAAGAGAAGGGATGGAATTGTTGAGAAAAAATATATTTCAATTTTTCATTAAAACTTTTTTGGAAGACATCCACCACCCTAACATTATAATAAAATGCCTCATTTCCACCAACAGTTCTGGATTGTGCTCTGATCGCAAAGAGAATTCTCGCTTTCTGTGGCAGAGGAATGTGTTTAAACAGGTTCAATGTATTCTTCACGGTCAGAATAGTGTAACAAGCTGGTCAGACCATAACCTCCCCTCCCCTCCTTTTTCTGTCTGTCTCTGTAGCTGTAAATAGCTGCCTGCAGAGAAAAATGTACACCATTCAAGGAGCTTCAACGACAAAAGCCAGCCCTGTCTCCCATATGAAGTGTTCTTTCTTCCTCTTGCAAATAGTGTGCTTGCATATTTTCAGAAGGCTGTGCTCTGGTGGCCTCAGCATGCAAACATCAGACTGGCGACAAGGAGCAGGACTTTTTCAATGCCTCTGAAACTCTCTCCTCAAAGACATTGGTCTGCAGTAATGGACAACACAGAGGGGCCATGCCATTTACCCAACCTTCCTCCAGCTGAGTCGCTGCTGGGATGCAAATGGGGAGGGGCAAAGTGGCTGCAAGGTGGGTGTGGTGCAAATCCAGGGCTCCTGCTGACTTGTTTGCACCACTCCAACCTCATTGCCACCTTGCGCCTCCTTCTCTCTCCCCCAATCTGCAGCAGCAATTTGGCTGGAGGGAGGTAAGGTAGATGATGCAGCTCCACTGTGCTTTCCACTACTACCTACCTGGCCTTGAATTTACTCTTTAGGCAAGTGTACAGTGGAATCATAACTATTTTAAAAGGACTTTGGTTGATTTTAATGTTGCTAGTTTTCTTTTCTTGGATTACTCAATGGTATTTGATATTAATTTTTATGTGTTTTTATTATATAGAGACACTATTCTAAACAACTTTTGTATTATTTATGCGATGACAACATATAAATATATTCATAAATAAATAAGATTTTAATTGATTTACAGGTACATTATATCAGGGGTGTGCTGATGTCAAATTTGTCAGATCTACTTTGCTTTTTTCTAAAACCCTAAGATCTCCCATCTAGAGCCGGTAGCAAAAGACACATTATTTAGAACAACATGCCTCTGATCACATTCTGAGTGTAAGGATCTGCTATCACACCAGAACTAAACTGAGCACCTTTTAACATAAAAGTCAAATCCTGGTTCTCTTTCTTCATTTCAGCTGCCTAATTTAGGTTGGGAATTAGAAACCTCTTTTGATCTACTGTAGATCACCCCAAAATCTGCCAGTACATCCTGATCTACGTTCTGCCTGCATGGTGTAGTGGTTAAGAGCGGTAGACTCATAATCTGGTGAACCGGGTTCACGTCTCCGCTCCTCCACATGCAGCTGCTGGGTGACCTTGGGCCAGTCACACTTCTCTGAAGTCTCTCAGCCTCACTCACCTCACAGAGTGTTTGTTGTGGGGGAGGAAGGGAAAGGAGATTGTTAGCCGCTTTGAGACTCCTTAGAGTAGTGATAAAGCGGGATATCAAATCCAAACTCTTCTCCTTCTTTATATTGCTTTTTTATGCTGTAAGATATCTAGGGGGCCTAACTTGAGGCCCAAGGATAGGGTTATGTATTTAAGTAAGTAAATATATTTACTTAATAGCCATGCTATGGCATGCCCTAATGGCTCTTCTAAGACAAGATGCCTTTTCAATCTCAGGTGTTTTGATTTTGATTTGCTGTTTAATCCAGATGACTCTATGCATTTGGTTCCTACGATTCTTTTATTCATTCCTGTTAAATCAGTCCCCCCCCACCAACCCTGCCTAACTCTTAGCACTGGCATACGTGCCAGTAAATTTCATTGCATTATGTAAGTATCTTCCGTGTAGAGACCCAGACTGCATGGCATTAAAACAAATCTTCCTCTTTTCTCCAACACTCTTGATATTTGCCTAGGAATTTTTGCATTCAAGTGCTCAAGAGCAGAGGAGATTTTCAACTTGCTGCAGGAACTGATGCAGTGTAACAGCATCAATGTGGTGGAAGAGCCTGTTGTCATCACAAGGAACAGTCATGCTGCTGAACTGGAACTGCCCCGGACACCCCAGACACCCAATAGTAAGATCATCTCTAATTTGTCAGACAGAGAGGGGAGTGGGGGTGTAGAGTTGTATACTAGCCTTATGGCATCAACCACAGTTTGTTCCAGTGAGCAGGGAGGTGGAATATTTGTATGAGGCCAAACTGGCCTTTTCAAGCCTTCAGGTAAGGCCCCGTGAAAGGCCCAAGAGTATCTCTGCCTTTTGTACAATCCCCAGGGAATTTGGCAGGATCAGTGTTGGGGTTGGAGCTCAGCCCTTCCACTGTAAAGAGCTTATAGTTGAGGCCAGAAGGCCAGTACAGTGGTACCTCGGGTTAAGTACTTAATTTGTTCCGGAGCTCCATACTTAACCTGAAACTGTTCTTAACCTGAAGCACCACTTTAGCTAATGGGGCCTCCTGCTGCCGCCACGCCACTGGAGCACGATTTCTGCTCTCATCCTGAAGCAAAGTTCTTAACCTGAAGCACTATTTCTGGGTTAGCAGAGTCTGTAACCTGAAGCGTATGTAACCCAAGGTACCACTGTATACCAGAAACTACTCTTCTGGTGGGCATTGCTGCAATGCTAGCTACCATATACTGGGAAGGTGAGGCAGTGAGGAGTATGCCATCGTGCAGGCACACTAGCGGAGCCAATCCAATGCGCTCATTATTTTGCTAACATGCTTCCCCCTCCCCCTTTCCCTCTTGGTAAGCAGCAATAACACACCTGCCAGGAAGCTAGCTCTGCGACTCTGCCCTACCAGGCAAGCTGTTTCTGCAGTCTACTTCTCCAGTGTAGCCCTAGCACTTGTGCCCATACACCCCGTGTGGTATGCTTACTGTAAAGTCTTAAGTTTTGTGCTCCCTTGTTTCCAAGGCAACTGTTTAAAACAGCAGTTGTCAGATCGTGTTTTGAACTTCACTGTAATTTCCATCAGAATCTGTCCAAGCTACTGTAGAAAGCATGCCTGGAATCTGTAGATTCTTGATGTCTCTATTGGGTCAAGAAATAAAGTTTTGTTCTGTGCTTGGATCTGGCTTAGGAATTTCTACATCTCTACGTTTTGCCACAGGTAGCCATATGGTTTGGTTTCTAAGCAATATCCTTACAGTGGAGACCATCACTGATTGATCTACTTCCGCTTGCCTTTTGCTTGTTTTTACTTTGCAAATGTGTACAGGATATTTTCTAAGGCTAGTTTGGAAGCTCTGCTAGTTGCGCTCATGCTCTAAGGCTGATCTCATCTTTCTCCAGCTCTCGGATATACAGTTCCAGGGTTTCCCAACGGATTCCACAGCTTCCCTGTGGAGGCCCCATCTTGCCCTGCCGCCAGACATGCCTCCATGAGCAGCCTAAGGCATTCCTCAGTTGGCGAGGACTCCACACATGCCCTCATTGTCCCAGATGAGCAAGTAAGTTCTCCTTATGGTCAAGGCCAAATTAAGGTGGTTGGAGGCCCTGGTGCAATTCCGAAAATAGGGCCCACCTGCCCCCGCAAAAGGAATGCGAGGAATAAGGTAGCTCAAAATAAGCCATGTGGTATTTTAAAGACTAATGCATTTATTACGGCAAAAGCTTTCGCAGACTATAAAAATACTTGTGGAGTTTCTCAGCTCTCAGCAACACCCAAACAATTATTATTTTTTGCCAAGCTTGATAAACAAAAAGAAAATACTCTGAACATGTGCAGTCTCACATTTTAAGTGCACTAAACACATCCTTGTTTTTGCTTACTACCTGCCTTGAGCCAGTCATCTATTCTCAGCCTTAGCTATATCACATGGCTGTTATGAAGATATAGAAGGTTGCAAAAGGAGACACTGTACTTGTATCACAGGCATCAAACTTTGGTTCCTTTTAACCAGAGTGATTTATCTTTATACTGTAACCGGCTGTATTTTTTCTGCTTCCCTGCCTGACTATTTCATGATAAGATACATGAGTCCTACCTGGATTCATTTGTTAATTGTGAATTCATTAATTCTGTGTTCACAATGAACAGTGCAAGGTGAATGAAAATACAAAGAAAAACAGAAGTTAAATCAAGGGTTTTGAAAATAATAATGAGAATTTTGATGAGTTGAGCTGTGTGATGAAAACGAAAATGAACAAGCCTTTCTGCTTTGTGGGAACTAAATCTAAACCTTGTAGTCATTTATGTATAAGCTAGTACGATCCTAGGCATATTTACTCAGAAGTACCGTATTTTTCGCCCTATAGGACACACCGGCCCATAGGACGCTCCTAGTTTTTTTTTTTTGGGGGGGGGGATAAAGAAAAAAAATTATTCCCCCCCCAGCCGCGGGAACTCCCGCAGGGCTCCCTAGGCTGCGGAGATCTGCCCGAAGTGCGGGGCACTCTGCTTCAGTGCCCCCCGCGCTCCGTGCAGCAGGCTGCTATTCGCAGCCTAGGCTTATGGATAGCTTCCTGAAGCCTGGAGAGAGAGAGGGGTCGGTGCACACCGACCCCTCTCGCTCTCCAAGCTTCAGCAAAAGCCTGCATTTGCCCCATAGGACTTACACACATTTCCCCTCCATTTTTGGAGGGGGAAAAGTGCGTCTTATAGGGCGAAAAATACGGTATATGATTCACTTTTTCTATGCCAATGAAGTACAGTAGATTGATTAACCTGATTAAGTCTCACTGTGTTTAATAGGGCTAATTCCCTAACAAGTGTATTTAGGGCTAATTCCCTAACAAGTGTATTTAGGATTGCAACTTTATTATCAAGTTTACCTTCACTTTTGAAGGTAGTTATTTTAAGCTTAGTACGTGGTAAGTTGCTTCAGGGAGGTCTCATGCCACCTGATGGCAGAGATAGGGAACCTGTGGCCCTGCAGATGCGGTTGGACTACAACTGCCACTATTGACCAGGCGGGCTGGGACTGATGGGAATTGGAGCCGACATCATCTAGAGCAGCCTTTCTCAACCTGTGAGTCCCCAGATGTTGTTGAACTACAACCCCCATCACCCCTAGCTAGCAAGGCCAGAGCTCAGGGATGATGGGAGTTGTAGTCCAACAACATCTGGGGTCCCACAGGTTGAGAACCACTGATCTAGAGGCTACAATTTCCCCGTCTCTGCTTTATGCTTACTTTGCCCCTCAGACCCATTACTGCAAGTCACTCCTCTTCTGAAAGCAGACTCTCCTCCAGCCATGTCAACACCTCCAGGTGACACCTTGGTCCTTCAGTATACCCCCATGTATAGGTTTGCTGGCAGCTGTTGTTCTCCTCGTTGCCACCTCCTCATCCATCTTCTCTCCTTGCAGTCCCACACATATGTGAACACAACCAGCGGTGAGGAGGAGATGAGGGGCCGCCACTGCATGCACTCCTTGCCTGAAGTCCACCCTCCTGTTTCCCATCCCAGCCACAGCTGCTCGCTAGAGGACCGGAACCCCCAGGTTTACTTACAGCCAGGGGAGGTGAAGTTCATGTTGGGTCCTGCCCCTGGGTACAGGCACATGATGAAATGCGACGGCTTCTGCCGGCCCCACTGGGAGTGCGCAGGGCATATGTGCACCCCCAACAACAACAACAACGAGTGCAAAGACGAATGCCTCACCCCCAAGTACGTGTACGAGAACATCAACGGCCTCCTGCCGTCCCGAGGTGCCTTCCTTCGCCGGGGCACCAGGCGCTTGAAAATTGCTCGTGAGGATCTGAACCCCCCGGGCTGCTCTCACCGCCGGGCCACCCTGCTGCACTACGAGAACCTGCCTTCGCTGCCGCCCGTGTGGGAGTGCCAGCCGCTAAGGCAGGACCAGGAGGAGGAGGAGAACTCTGGCGACGCAATGACACCTTCCCCTAACGGTTACCCAGAACTCGAGGAAGACGACCCTTTGCAAAACTACATGAACTCGGAAAGCGCTGTGCTGCAGGGGGGCCTGCGCAGGGGGGGCTGCTTGCAGCGGCGTCGCAGCTGCACGCCCAACGTCTTCAATTTCGACTTCCGCCGGCCCTGCTCAGAGCAGACGAGGCAGCTCAACTACATCCAGGTGGAACTGGAGGACGACCCCCACAAAGGGTGCCGGAGCACCCCGGTCCCCTGTGCCTCACGTTCTGCCGCCCACCCAGCCCGCAGGACGGATTCCTATGCGGTCATTGACCTCAAAAAGACAGCAGCCATGTCCAGCCTGCAGAGGGCGCTGCCTCGGGACGACGGGACTTCCAGGAAAACGCGGCATAACAGCACTGACCTGCCTCTCTAGGAGGAACAGCCGACCTGAGCACCGCATTGTGGCTTCACACCGGCTCTTCAACTAATCATAGCATCATTGCCATCTTCCCATTGCTCCTCCTGTTTCCCAGTGTGACTCACTGGGATGGCTCCATCAAGCTAACTTGAGAAATGTAGCCTATTTGTGCCTCTTCCCAGCCCCCCCATTTCTCCTGCCGTGTAGTTCTTGAAGTCTTGCCAAGTGTTTGAAAACTTGACTTGTTTGATAGCAGGGAGGGGGGAGCATTAGTGATCAATGCTACTTGTTCTCCCCTCCCCTGCCCCTTTGTATAGGAATCATATTTGGAAAGCCTTCCCGTTTTCATTGGATCCTCTTGAGGATCCTGCTGACAGAATGTGGGGGTTTTTATGTAAAGCAAAGGAATATTTGTGGAGGAAGAAACACCTCCAAAAACAGTACAGGTAGAGCATGAGGGCTAGAAAGTTTATATCTTTTTATTTTTGAAGGAATGCAGAAATATATTTATTTTTTAAATCCATGTTAATTTTATTTATTCATTTATTTATTTTTCCGGGAGGTGGGGTCTCCCTTTATTTATTTATTTATTTAATTTATTTATGTATGTCAAGAGTTGAAGTGCCAAGTAAATATAGAGTATAATGACTTTGTAGTTCCTTCCTCTTTTGTGATAGTGGGGATGGGGGAGGTCGCACCCCCCTCCCCCGTGCCAATTGAAGGCCAAATAGTGGCAGTAAGTAAGGAAGGAAGGGATTTAGTCTAGCGGACTAGCACGGCTCCTTTGCAGAAGTTTGGAAATGAAGGCAAGGATGGTCCTAGCACCACGTACTTACAAAGTTGGCTCCACATGCCGACAAATCTGTTCTCATAGCTCAAGTTCCTTTCTTCTTATTGGGTGTAATGCACATCTCTCCACCATTGCAGCAAAAAAGAACCATGGGACTGTAAATTGCCAACCCCTAACAAAGCCCCGGGATGCAGGTGGTGTTGTGGGTTAAACCACTGAGCCTAGGACTTGCCGATCAGAAGGTCAGCGGTTCGAATCCCCGCTACAGGGTGAGCTCCCGTTGCTGGGTCCCTGCTCCTGCCAACCTAGCAGTTTGAAAGCACGTCAAAGTGCAAGTAGATAAATAGGCACCGCTCCGGCTCCCTCGGCCAATAAAGCGAGATGAGCGCTGCAACCCCAGAGTCAGTCACGACTGGACCTAATGGTCAGGGGTCCCCTTTACCTTTTACTCACAAAGCCCCTAACAAACTTTTCAACACTGCCTTGCTAGTAGCTCCGCAGAAACTTCCCAAGAAGCCAACCTTCTTATAGTAGTGCTAGGGAGGGATGTGGATTCAGGTGCAGCTCAGTCTTTTGCTGGTGTCCTTTGGGACCTCTCTCCCTCCGCCTCACCTGATTGTGTCCATCTCTCAATTCCAGCAGCCTTACCGACCCCCTCACACTGCTTCTTTGAATACTTTGGTGGATCCCAGCCCACCTTTTGTGGATAATCGGCGTCTAAATAGAGCTTTTTGCATAACTTTATTGACAAGCACGGCTTTGTTTCACTGTGACTGCCAGGGCTGGTTTAGACTAAAAATAACCCTACAGCAGGGAATGTGATTGTGGCCATTTCTCTTTGCTGCTGCAGTTCTTCCCCCAGAGGTGGCTTTTCCGGAGATAACTGCAGCGCCTTACAGTCCTGAGAAGCTGTGCAGCTTTATGGACTTTGTGCCCCTGAAGCCATTGGAAAAGCTCAGTACAGTGGTGCCTCGCAAGACGAAAAGAATCCGTTCTGTGATTCTCTTCGTCTAGCGGTTTTTTTCGTCTTGCGAAGTAAGCCCATTGAAGGATTAGCGGATTAGCGCTATTAGCGGCTTTTAGAGGCTTTTAGCGGCTTATCTGCTGATCGGATCAGCTGATAAGCGGCTTAGCGGTTTAGAAAAAGGGGGGGGGGGAGGAGAAAAAAACCAGCAGGAACTCGCAAGACATTGTCGTCTTGCGAAGCAAGCCCATAGGAGATTCGTTTTGCGAAGCACCTCCAAAACGGAAAACTCTTTCGTCTAGCGAGTTTTCCGTCTTGCGAGGCATTCGTCTTGCGGGGCACCACTGTATGTCTGAAGCCACTGGGAAAGTTCAGTAAGCCAAACAAGAAGGTAGTTTAGCGCTTCTGGAAGCTGCTTCTTGGCTACTTTTTCTTAACTACTGTATTGCAGACCACTATTCTGAGTTGTTTCTTTTTTGTCAGTCACCATATTTTCATATTCAGAGGGAAGGGCCCTTAGCTCAGTGGTAGAGCTCATGCCTTGCAAAGCATCAGTCTGTGGCATCTTCAGGTCGGGCTGAGAAAGGTTTTGAGGGCCGATACTGGCAAGTCCGAGGCAGATAGACCGGTGGTCTGATGGTACACAGCTGTTTCCCATGCTCGTATATCCTACAGCTTCCATGTGGGAGGCTGTGTGAAAGCTTATAAATTTAGGCCTGTGCACACACTACTGTTTCCTCTGGCTCCAGTGCACTCCATGTGGCATTAGCCACATTGCACATGCATCCTGTGTTTTCCCAAGAAATGCCTCTCTTGGATGTGTTCCTCCTCAAACTAGCTTCCACCCAATTTGGTTTAAGCTGAGATGTGCACAGTTCAGACAGCCGTTGCGCATGCACAGAAGACAGGACGTGTGCAGATGACTGTTTCCTGGAATAGGAGTCCAGAGGTGTTGCAGATATGGGGAAAAACAAATCAAGCACCATGCATTGGGTGATGGCACTCCTGCCGCTGCTCTCGTGTGTACAGGAAGTGTAAAGGCAACTTGAAATGCAGCAGGGGAAAGCCACCTTGCTGTGTCTTAAGCTGCTGCTGCGTACGGACCCTCTTGCGCCATACAAGCTATTGTTCCCCTGCTCACTCCCTTTTGAACATCTTGTCTTTCCCACTTCTGAGTGAATACAGAAGATGTTTGTCAGTCAGTGTACTGGGATTCGAGACTGATTGTAATATCGCAGCTGCCACGTGAGAGGTCACCTTGGAAGGCTTGCAAGGGGCGGCTGCTCCACATGGCTTCAGCAGGGCAGATGACCACAGTGGCGATGTCAAATCTTCAGGATTTCCCCCTTGTTGCATCCATTGCAGTCTCGTGGACCACAGTTTAAGAGCCACAGGTGTAGGGGGAAAGGGATCCCACAGTTAAGGTGGACAGTCTAGTCAAGAAGGTGTTTGGATTTATCTTAAAGGTATCAATGGAACGTAGAGATGGGTGTGCTAAATTTTAGAGCCCGAACCGAGATTTCTTTTTGGTGACAAGAGTAAAACAGCATGAAGAATAGTTGCAAATAAGTTTTCTTTTCCCCCCTAAAATATTTCAGTGCAAAGTTTGTTTTTCAGGCAAAGAGCCATCAGTAGCCTTTCTTCTTACCTCATTTTGTACCGTTTCACTATTGAATATAGTATGAGAAAGTGAACAAGCAACCAAAGCGAGATCTGTGAGTTTTGTTGTTGGGGGAAGGACTAGGTACATGCTCTGCATGCCCTTTCAATAGTCTTTCTTCTTACCTTATTTTGTACCAGGTTTTTTTTTGTTTTTAAAATAAAGTTGTAGGGGAATCTGATTACCTCCAGCATCATTAAAGCAGGTGTAACTTTTAGTATTGATTGCCCTATAGAGACAGACTGAATCAGTTGCAGTGAAACAAGCAGAGGGCTGCCACCTAGTGTTGTCTTTTGGAAGTGTATGTCCCTTTGTCATCAACTCTTCCTGTAGTCTGCCTGTTAATTTTTTAGTAGATCTACAAGACTCTGTGCACAGCCACACTGACCCAATGGAACGTGGTGCTCTTCCAATCTTTTTGACCAGAAGTGCTGGGGTGCCACTTTCTCCCTTGACAAAAGGTCTATGATGGGCACAAATTCAACAGGTACAGCTTCCCCCATTATAGAGATGAGTGATGGAGAAAGCTACACATCTGCGGTAGCTGCCTGCTGCAGACCTATTTGGGACAGACTTTCCTCCATCACGAAAAAAGAGGCTGGGGTGGGGGAAGGATGATAATTCTAAAGAGAGTCTAAAATTGATCTTATAAATATTGATATTATAAAAATGGATCTTAAATAATTGTAATTTTCCCAGCCACATGTGGGACCTTTCTACTCTTCCTCATAAGCCCGGAGCTTTTAATGAAAACTCATGGATAATCTATTTAATATAAATAAGGAAAATGAAAGTCCAAGGTGCTTCAGTGCAGCCCTTGATCAACTTCCACAGCATGAAACCAGATGCATTTGGTTCTAGTAGTAGGCCTCATCAAGTCCAGCTTCTGACAAGAAAATGTTTTCTTTGTTTCCTAATCATTTTGTGTTGGTTTTCATGCAGTGGGTTGTTTGTGACCTTTTGATTTGCACATACTTGCCTTGCTTTTAAACAACCATTGACAGAATGTGGCTTAAGGGTGCAAGTGGAGCTTATTTTCTCTCATTTGTTACATGTGCCATGCTAGCCTTAATTAATAAAGCAAATGGAAGAAAAAGGCCTTTTTTTCTTTTGTAAACCAGCTGCTGTGCTGCCCCATCTCTCGATATAAGGTGCTCAGCATCCCAAGTGGATATCTACCTGCTTTTAAAGCTCTATCTGGTGCTATGAGAAAGACAATTAAGTTCAACACAATGCTTTGGTCAACTACCAAGGCAATGCCCTGTTCTGGCCTAACTTGGATCGCCACGTTCCCCTCACCCTGCAGAAACCCCATGCTTTTAGCAACAGTGTGTTAGGCAATCTCCCTCCCCATAGTATAGCTTTTCTTTGCATGGCCAATGTAGAAAGCTGTCATGATTTATTGCCTCCCACACAACTGGTAAATGCACTGAGTCTCCCTGTGTCGGGTGGGATGAGCGGGGAGGGAAAGTAAGATGGCAACCTGAGACTACCTATGGTTTTATGACTTCTGTGATCTCATCCCCATGTTAGTCTGTATAGTCTGCATCAACTTTGTCTCATAGTAGGGAAACAATAATCTGTATCCTAAGGGGATCTCCCAGCTTGCTGTTTTTGAAACTTTTCTTAGCCTTTAAGCTTCTGGAACATCTTAATATGTTTATCCCCAAATCCCTTGGGTAGTAAAAATCAGCATTTAAAAGAGGAGCCTTAGTGGGTATGTTTGTTTACCATTACAATGTCCACATCATTTCTCATGAGGCAGGAGCAGGAACTACAAGTTGTGAAGCTGAGTAATGGTGGTACCTACTCACTTCATAGAGGTATTATGAAGATTAACTGGTGTTTACAAAGGGTTTGAGTGACATAAGTGCCAAGCAAGAATCGTTATGACTGAAGTTAGTTTGTATGTCAAATGTAATGTCTGGTTGGTTGTGACTTTAGTTTTGCAGCCAGTGTGAAAGGGCTGTCCACATACCTCTTAATTCCCAATATACTTGCCATTGCTCCAAAATGATTGTATCTGTACTCTTGCTTGGGGAGTCATCTTGTCCCTTGTGGAAGAAAGGGTGACTATTCTTTATTTGCATTTATAACTTGTCTTAACATTTGCCCCCAACTATTTTGCTTATATTTTTGCGTGGCTTGTTGACTGAAATATACCTGGAGTCGTTCAACTCAGTACATAACATTGACCCTTTCTTTAATTGCTGGATTGCATAAAAGCAGATTGGCACTGTCTTTTTAACAGCTGTGCCAATGACACAAGGTGCCATTTTCTCTCATTCTAGTGGCAAGACAACCTGCCTCTGCTAGTATTTTTGCTGATGTGCAGGCAGTAAAGGCACACGTGTTCTGTTTCCTAGGGATTGTGGCCACCTCGTCACGATGTCCTCTCAGGAACTTTAACCTCTGAACTTCTGTGAAAATATGCTAAATTCCTACAGCTACTTTAGGAGAAAGAATCTAAATCATTAGCTAAGGAAGTTACCAGATTGGCATATGCAAGCCAGTGACTAGGATGAGTGAGGGGATAGATTGGGGAGGAATCTGGTTACGTAAAGGGAATACCCTTTCCTCTGCAAGTGATTCATTTTGAAAAGCCCAGCTTTAGCTAGGCAGATCTCAAGCTCTTACCCTGTGCAGTTTTCTTCATAGTTAACTAGTACTGATGTCTTTGCTGACTATCTGATGTGGCAGGAAAGCAAAGGCACTTGGGGATGCCCAGCTGCTCTGGCCACAAAAGTTGCTCTGTGGTTTCTTTCTTCACTAGTTCCTGCTGTGTATCCTCCGTTCATTCTCTCTTTGTATCTCATCCGATCGTATCCTTCAAAGCAAATAGCATTAGCAGTGCCATGTGATTGAGGAGCGCTCGTGTCTTATTTTAATGTGCACTACGAATGTATCCAAAATAAATGAAATCTGATTACTATCTTTTGGAAGGCGTGGCTTGTTTTGATTTGTGAACAAATCATGAGTCAAGATTATTTTGGCTGTGACAAAATCTCCCTTCTTTACCTGCAATCCCCGACTTTCCACAGAACTTCTGCATAATCTCCATCCTTACTCTGGGTATGATATCACGTGAAAACTCTCAGAACTTATAGTTCTAGTTACAGGTAGGTAGCCATGTTGGTCTTCCGTAGTCGAAACAAAATAAAAAATTTAAAAATTCCTTCCAGTAGCACCCTAGAGACTAAGTCTTTCGTGCATGCACACGAAAGTGCATACCAATAACTAACTTAGTTGGTCTCTAAGGTGATACTGGAAAGATTTTTTTAAATTTTTTTATCTTATAGTTGACATTCATGTTAAACCTGTTCTTGTGTAGAGCTTGGCCCTATTCAGAAAAATAGTGGCTCACTCAAGCTGCAGATGGTTTTTCACCGTGATGCAACTGCAGAAATCCACTGTGCATTCGAGAAAACAGCAACTGCGAACAGCAGCACTATATACTATGTGTCAGAATTCAGGGTGTGCCTTTGGGTGTACTGTATGTACTTAGCTATGCTTAAAGGATGGAGGGTTTCAACCTGAGTCACAGGCAGGCAATCAAGGAATTGGTCCTTAAACACCAAGGTAGAGACAGCATGCCAGAAGTGGTACAGAATTTGGCATCCAGTAAGAAAATCGGGGTGAAAATAGGTGCACTCTCAAATTCAGAGTCTCATTCTTGAATTGCACTATGTTTGGATCAGCATGGCTCATGGCATCATCAATAAAGTCCCCAAATTACTTGCAAGTGTTGAGGTTCACTGACAAATGTACCAGTTTCTAAGAGCCTAAAGCAATCTGCACCCTGATTTGAATTTTCCACTTTTTCTGAGCTATGGAAAACCACATCCTCCACGTGAAGTTTCAGTCATTGGCTTTAAGAATTATCCTGGATCTCTACAATGCATTCTCTCCTACTGCATTATCTGGAAAATGGGGGTGGGGGGATATGGAGATGGTCCTACATGACTTAATCCAACCGAAACAATTTTGTTGTTTATTAAATTTATTCCTGCCCTTCCTCCCAAATGAGCCCAATTCAGTACAAGCTGGAATGATTTAAAATATTTGGTTTGGACATGTGGAACCCTGATTCAAATCTCTCTGCTCAGCCATGAAACTCACTCACATGGCCTATAGTAACTGCAATGTAGATTAAATTCTTGGCTGGTTGAGTCTAGAACAACCATAGGATGTCACAGAATGATGAAGACTTAACCTGAACACAAACACCTGAACACAAACACAATGTTCCTCAGCCTCAGGAAGAAATGCCGTTGTGTAGAGTCAGATCATTATGAATTGCTCCATCTCAGGATGTGTCTAAAGATGAAAGTTAGGATACCTGTGTAGGAGGTTGGGTGGGATTGATTGGCTGGTTGCTACATGCAGCTGCATTTCTGCTCATTTTAGTAGAAAAGGGTGGTATGCTGTTCAATGCAGGGTGGTCAACTTTCCTACTGTTGTACTGGAAATCTTGCAAATCAGATCAGACTACATACAGTGGAATCTTGGAATCAGATCAGACTACATACAGTGTGCACACACATTTTAAAGTGCCTTTTCTAGAGAGCTCCTGTACATTACAAACTGCAGTTAGGAGCCACTTCATTTTATCATTCTAATGCCTATTAAAAGAGCCCTGTTCCCATCACAATCTTATCCAAGGTGGAAAGCAAATCCTATTTCGCCTGAGTAAGGACAGCCAGAAGCAGCCTTGCTGGTTACCAGATAAGCAGCAACAATTGCTCACCCGGTACCATTCACCTCAACCAGGATCTGGCAGGATCTGCACCACGTGGAAAATTTAGTGCCCTCTGCAGATTTAATTATAAAGAGGGCAATGATAAGCAGCCATTCACTTAAGGTGAGCCTTATCACACCTGATATGCATTTGCCAAAGCCATTTTTCCTGGAACTTCACCTCTTTTCCACCCCCTTAGTATTTTTTAAATTATTATTTTTTTTGCCACACACATAACGCTGAATGTGCACAAGTTAAATTCATGTAAGTTTGGGGCTTACTGTACTTCAGTTCAGCCAAGTTGGTCGAAGCTATCTCCTAAGGAGCGCTCTGGAAAAACCCACAAACCTGACTGTACAATCTGTTTAAAAGTGTATAAACACACACAATAAAGGAGAAAAAAAGCATTTCCATGTTTTAAAAAATGCATCTTCAATAAAAGTCAAGAAACTCGATGTTTTGTTGCAGCAAACTATTGTTGCTTCAGGAAGAAATGTTCATGTAACATTTGATCTGGTATGTCTCTGCAGAGCCACAGCACTTCCTCCATTCATCCTCTTGAGCAGGGGTCAGCAACCTTTTTCAGCCGTGGGCTGGTCCATCGTCCCTCAGACCATGTGGTGGGCCGGACTATATTTTGAAAAAAATATATGAACGAATTCCTATACCCCACAAATAACCCAGAGATGCATTTTAAATAAAAGGACACATTCTACTCATGTAAAAACAAGCTGATTCCTGGACCGCCTGCGGGCCGGATTTAGAAGGCGATTGGGCCGGATCCGGTCCACAGGCCTTAGGTTGCCTACCCCTGTTCATGAGGCTACATATTAACGTAGCCATTAGTCTATATCAGGGGTCTCCATCCAACATCCCACCATTGGCTGCACATTTTGGCACCTGAAGCAAACCACAAAATGTAGGGGGGAGCTGTCTAGGGAACAAGGGGTGAGAAAAGATCAGGAATAAGAGCACAATAAAGATCTATATCGGGAACAAGCAAGGGAGATCAGCAGCAACTACTATTTGACAAGAGGCTGCTGCAGAGGTGGCATGACGAGGAAGGCTGCTGAGGAGATGGTAGATTCAGCCTCTAAGGAGCATAGGGCAACTGCTGCCACCACTGCAGCAGTGGGCTATGCATTCCTTGGAGGCCAGATCTACTGCCCCAGGGGATCCTGCTACCTGAAGCACACACTTTACCTTGCCTTATGGGTGGGCCAGCTCTGCACAGAGGCCTTCCTTCATGCCTGCTGTGTCCCCTCTCCCTGCTGAAATTAGGCTTTTTAGAAGTGTTCTGCCATAGGCAGAAGGTTGTGATATGTGTTTGACTGTGTGTGCGTGTGGTGCCCAAAACAGTTTCTCCAGTTTGCACACGTGTCCATGGGCCCCCAAAGGTTGGCATCTCCTGATCAATACGGTAAGTGGACTGATCTTTCTCCCTGTTCTACGTAAGACCCTTTCCATGCCCCCAGAGCTCAGTAAAGGTAAAGGGACCCCTGGCCATTAGGTCCAGTCGCAGATGACTCTGGGGTTGCGGCGCTCATCTTGCTTTATTGGCCAAGGGAGCCGGCATACAGCTTCCGGGTCATATGGCCAGCATGACAAGCCACTTCTGGCGAACCAGAGCAGCACATAGAAGTGCCGTTTACCTTCCCACCAGAGCGGTACCTATTTATCTACTTGAACTTTGTGCTTTCGAACTGCTAGATTAGCAGGAGCAGGGACCAAGCAATCAGAGCTCACCCTGTCCGGATATTCGAACTGTTGACCTTCTGATCAGCAAGCCCTAGGCTCTGTGGTTTAACCCACAGCGCCACCCACGTCCCTAATCCAGAGCACACTACATAGTGGCAGTTACCCTATCACCTAACAGGGAACAATGACTATGTACCTCATGGTGGAAAAATCCACAAGATTGGGAGCTTACATAGCTTGAAGAGCAGAGTGAGCAGGCATGGAACAGAAGAAGGATGTATATACTGTATACAGTGGTGCCGTTTTGGAGGTGCTTCACAAAACGAATTTCCTATGGGCTTGCTTCACAAGACGAAAATGTCTTGCAAGTTCCTGCAGGGTTTTTTCCTCCCCCCCCTTTTCCCAAGCCGCTAAGCCGTTTATCAGCTGATCCGCCAAGCTGCTTAACAGCTGATCCGCTAAGCCGCTTATCAGCTGATCCGCTAAGCCGCTTAACAGCTGATCCGCTAAGCCGCTTAACAGCTGATCCGCTAAGCCGCTTAACAGCTGATCCGCTAAGCCGCTAAGCCGCTTATCAGCTGATCCGCTAAGCCGCTAAGCCGCTTATCAGTTGATCCACTAAGCCCGCTAAGCCGCTAATAGTGCTGATCCGCTAAGCCGCTAATGGGCTTGCTTCGCAAGACAAAAAAACCGCAAGACGAAGAGACTCGCGGAACGGATTCTTTTCGTCTTGCGAGGTACCACTGTATCACAACGCAATTTTCTATCCCAGGCTCAACAACTTTGGGGTAAAATTATAAAAAAAGCTCAGCAAGGTCAACAACTTCGGTCGGCCCTCATGCATGTTCACTTCATCACATCTGGCCCTCTTTGAAAAAGTTTGGGCACCCCTGTTCTATTCTGAGCTGTTCTGCTTATTATATATGACTGGATCCTTTTGGGCCTTTTCTGTTCATGTCAAATAATTTGACTTTCAATCTTGATTGGTATAGTATGGTTCTAGTGATGCTGGAATGCTTCTGATAATACCTTGGATGGAAACAGTGAAGATCACATGACTGTTTAAGGCTTCGTATTTTTCCATTCTAATCAAAGTTTTGCATGTTAACACCCCCTGCATGCTAACACCCCCTTATGAAAACACACACTATAACTATCATATCTCATACAAGTAAAAGATAAAACAAGTGCTTGCTGGAGATGTAGTTTGCAAGGACCTTGTGTGTGTGTGTGTTTTAAAGAGAACTGAATATATGATGATAAGAACCAATGTCAACCTCTACTTCCAAAATATGAGCTTAGCACAAAACATCATTTGCTTTTCCGATTAAATAATAGCGATTGAGATAAAAGTTCTGCAATGCCTTTGAAAAATTGTTTGACCCATTGTTAAGATTCTGATATGTGACTTGGCTGCATGTTGGCGGTGAAAGCAGCACTGTTCAGGGTATATAAGAAGGGACCCTGCTGTGCCAACACTTACCCAGTGTCTTAAGACCAAGGTGCAGCAGTGAAAGAATACACTTTAGAAACTGCTCAGAAGAAAGAAGGCATCATGAAGTGGCTGATCCTTGCCCTGGTGTGCCTTCACCTCTGTGAGGGTGCTGTTGTCAAGTGAGTATGGAACAATGGCATGGTGCAGCCTCTCCGGGTGATTCTTGGCTTCAGTTGTGCTTGGTAGCCGGAAAAAAAGAGCAGCAATGAAGTATGAATGTTTAGCACAATGTGCCTGTAAAGTAATAATGTGCTGTTCATCACTTATCTGGGAGTAAGCAATAAGCATTCGGGGCGAGGCTTAATCCCAGATAAACATGCCTAGGACTGCTGCCTAGGATCTTTAAAAACCTATGGACCAAGTTAGTCATAATGACTAGCCTGAGATCCATTGTTTTCTACTGGATTTCAGTAGCAAGCCTATGTCTACAGAACTATGTACTGAATTCAGTTGTTCTGAGTATAGTAATGATTGTGACAGTTAGCTCATAAAATTTAGATAATGGTTGCCCTCCAGATGTTGTTGGACTTCAACTCCCATCAGTCCTAGCCAGCATGACCAATGGTCATAGATGATGGGACTTGTAGTCCAACAAAATATGGAAAGCACAATGTTGGCTATTCTTGATTTAGATAATAGCAACGATGCTCTTTTATCAAGTTGTTAAGTGAGAAATATAGCTGTAAAGTGCAACACAGAGCATTTTATCATTGAAACTTTTTATAAAAGCCTTTAAAACCACAATATTCTATCCAAAGGCAGAGATTCTCAGTAAGCAACTGAGACCGTTTTTTTAAAAACTGAAACCCTTATTGTTTTGAAATTTTCAAGACATTGGAATCAAATTGACATGACATTTCCTGCAAAGATGCATAACATTTCCCAATAACTTCTGTGAGAACAAAATGTACATTAAAAATATATATATATACTCCTGTACACATTTACCTGAAAGTACCGTAAATGCTGCTGAACTCAGTGGGCCGAACATCTCAGGAGATGTGCACAGGAAGGATTATACTGTTAATGTTCTTTCTTTCATTCATTTGTATTTCACTGCATTATTAGAACTGCATTTATGATGCAAAAAATGGAAGGAAATTAAAGGAAATTTAGAAAATTGGAGTAAATTGAAGCTGTCATTATGGGGCAGAATATCAATGATTAAAATGACAGTATTTACTTTGCAATAAAAATTAAATTAAAAGGGGGGGGAAGAAGAATTGCATGTATGATGAATGTATGTTTCCTATGCAGGCCTTTTTCAGTCTCTATTCAATTCACTCCCTACATCAATTGCTTTAATGTATGAGACAAATTATTCATTTAGCTCAGCATTTTTTCTCAAAAGTAGCCAGGCAGATGTCCTTGGTAAGCTCATGGGAGGTGTGATGGTGACAGCCATCATTTTTCTGTCCTCCTCAGCAAATCAGAGTTATGCTGTAAACATTGAAAAACAACAGAAGAGTTTTGTGGGATCTTAAACACTTTTCATTGTTTTTGCTGCAAGAAGCGAACACAACTACGGTACCTCTCTGGAAATTGTGAATATGGAGATTCCAATCTCAGTGATGCTAGTTAATAGCCATGGAATCTTACTACTCATAGTATGTACAGTATATGGGTAAAAAACTTATTTTCCTTAGAGCTAGGAAGGCCTGATGTATGTGTCTCCACAAGCAATTATTTGGTCCTGCAAGATCACTCTAATTCTGGTAGTGGTAGGAGAAATGTTTTTTTAATTATTTAAGTACAGTATATACCGTAGGTATTGGAGTGGGCAGAGAGAGCCAACTAGAGCCTTAATTGGCATGTTAATTGATCCTTCCTTGATTGTCAGGTGTAACATTAACTGAGTGGGCAATAACACACACACACACACACACACACACACTGCTCAGCTGCTCAGCTGAAGAGGGAGCTGTGTGCCTCTGTGTGTATGTATGTGAGACTGTGAGATGGGCACACCCACTTTTGGCAGCACCCACTGCTGGCACGCAGTCCTAGAACGATGGCTAAGGATGAATGTGGCCTTTGAGCCCAAAACGTTTTGCCATCCCTGCAGTAGATATCATTACCTAAACAGACAAAGCTCAGGAAGGCAAGAGAATCACTGAGAAGGGCAAAGACAGGATCCAAAATAGTTTAGCTAATACCTTTTTATTGAATCAGCAGCTGTAGGTATTGGTTAAATAACAAGTAAGATGAAAGATAGACAGAGCACTTTTGGGCAGGGAGGAAAGGAGAAATGTGCAATATCGCAGAAGAGAAGTCCAGTGGAAGAACCTGTACAAGTGTCCCTCTTGGCTTTCCATTCCTTGTTAACAACACAGTGCGAGAGTTAGTGTGGCCTTTTAAGGTTAGGATGGTATCAGGTTAGCTTGAACCCTGATGGAATTAGATGGAAGTTAGTGTGCTTGCCTTAGGTATTATATGGTTCAGACCAGAGAATTCCATCAATGGCCTGAAGATATTCCACTGAGCATACTTAATATGCAAAGAGTTTACAGCTGTCTTTTTGACTCTGCGTCTAACTCTTTATCCCATACAGAGTTCCCCTGAAAAAGTTCAAGTCCATGCGGGAGGTGATGAAGGAGAAGGGTGTCCTTGAAAAGTTCCTAAAGGACAATCATTATGACCCTGCCAGCAAGTACCTCAACAACTATGCCAGTGGTTACGAACCCCTTGCTAACTACATGGACGTGAGTATACGGTTGGCTAAGAGAAGCTACCAAAATCATAGAAAGAGCAAAACTAGGAAAGAGTAAAGGCTAGGATTTCAACATGTGCTGGATGGAATAAGAAGTCGAGATTTAGCTGAATATCAATGTTTGAGTCCTAATATGTGACTATTAAAAATCATGGGAATTTTAAGTTTTGAGAATGGAATTGTGGTTCTCTTTGTGCATCACTCTAAATTAAAATATATGGGAGAGCATGAAAAATCAAAAGAAGAAAAATATATATGAGGAATATTTTTGGGTAGTTAAAGTAATGGGTAGTTTTTGCTTCCTTTTGGGGCGGTTGTGCAAAATGTTCTATTGCATGTGCTGGGAATTTATGCATATATCAATGTGGGGAGGCTATTGTTGATGGCAATGTATTCCTTTCTCTAGATGTCCTATTATGGAGAGATCAGCATTGGAACTCCACCCCAGAACTTCTTGGTTCTCTTTGACACTGGGTCATCCAACCTCTGGGTGCCATCAGTCTACTGCCAGAGTCAGGCTTGCAGTGAGTATCCTCTAAGCCAGTGGTGGCCAAGCGTGGTCCTCCAGCCATTTGGGGACTACAACCAGTGGTGGAGCTTCATGCTTTGGCACCGTGGGGTGGAGAGCAGGCGGGGGTGGGGCTGGCGTGTGTCCTGGAGGCGTGGCACACTGCCTGCAGGGGTGTGGCACCCAGCGCGGGGGGGGGGGGGGCGGGCAGCCACAATGGCACCCCACCAGGATTGTGCTGCCGGGGGCGGTGCACTCCCCCTGCACTCCTCTTCCTCAGACAGTGACTACAACTCCCATAATCCCTAGCTAACAGGACCAGTGGTCAGGGATGATGGGAATTGTAGTCCCAAAACAGCTGGAGAGCCAAGTTTGGCCACCACTGTTCTAAGCAAAACAAAGGTGAAGAATGATTTTTGGGTTTATATTTTGGTGCTGGAACTTTTCTAACTCGCAGCTGCGGATTCAGGTTCAATGGTGGATGAGAAGAGGGAGTGACACACATGGTATTAAAACCTGGTTTTGTTGTGAGCCTAAAAGTGACACAAGTCTGTTTTTCTTTAATTTCTACCACTAGCAAACCACCCATTGTTCAACCCCAGCCAGTCTTCTACTTATTCCACCAACGACCAGACCTTCTCTTTGCAGTATGGAACTGGGAGCCTCACTGGGCTCTTTGGCTATGATACCGTAACGGTAAGCAGCAGTGCACCCTATATTGGTTTCAATAGTAACAACAACAACAACAACAACAACAACAACAACAACAACAACAACTGTATGCCACCCATCTGATTGTGTTGCCCCAGCCACTCTGGATAGTTCCCAACAGAATATTAAAAACTGCTTCTTGCAACAGAAGCAGATAGATAGTAATTTAGTTGCCAGGAAGGAATCCATTCTAACATTCCTAATGCAATGCACTTAGATCACACAGGTAACAAAGTATAGTGGCCTTGAGCACAGCCAAAGCTGCAGATGCAGTGGAGGGTGGGGAGAAACCCTCTTGTACAAATATACTTGGAGATCTATTACAGCCAACCTCAACAATCGGTTCTTCAATAGCACTCTGTGAACTTAATGAAAGAGCGTCATTATCAAGAAAGCACCTGTGGCATCTGACCTATGCAAGGCAAGCCAGTTCAGGAATATGTGCATCCATTTCAATACTATGCACCAGGCAAGAGGATTTGTGCATAGCCACAGTGACCAGAGAGCAGTCATTCTCAAACCTGTTGTCACTTGTCCTCACCATGTCCCCTTTCCCCCCAGTTGCATGGCACACAACAGCTTTGTGTGATGCCATTCTGCTATATTTCTTGATGGCACTTGTCCACTTTACAGTGGTGCCACTTTCTCTGTCACAGTAGTATGAGAACTGATATTTCTACTTTGGAACAAGGCAGCTGGTAGTGACAATGCACTAGCGCAGTGACTGCTATTATATTCCATGCATAATACTCATTAGCTCAAGGGATTTATTAGATTAGTCTACTGTATTTTTTAAGGTGGTAAAAGAAGAGAGCTAACTGCATTTCTAGGTATTGTTATGAAGTCCCAATGAACAGAAAATCAAGAGAGGAATGCTTGAAAGTTCATCTCCTCATCTTGATAATGAGCCCAGAGAGGTTTCATTTTCCCAGACATTTTGAGTGACCCAAGTCCATTTAGATCACTTGTTTCTCAGGATAAAAAGTGGTTAGTGAATTGTCCTGTAATATCCCCATTGCATATTGCATATGCTGTGCTTTTCTGGCAGGTTTCTTTTTCTCCCATTTGTAACATGCTTTTTCTACTTTGTTGTGATGATGACTCTTTCCTACAATTCCCCTCTAGATCCAAGGCATTTCCATCACCAACCAGGAATTTGGCTTGAGTGAGACTGAGCCTGGCACAAACTTTGTCTATGCCCAGTTTGACGGCATCCTGGGCTTGGCTTACCCCGCCATTTCTTCTGGTGGTGCCACCACAGTCATGCAGGGGATGCTGCAGCAGAACCTTCTTGATGCTCCCGTGTTCGGCTTCTACCTGAGCGGGTATGGATGAAAAAAAATCTTTTTCTTTTTCTTTTGCATTTGCCTTGCCTCCGTCTATCCCTCTTATAAGTTTCTCAGGGCACCTTTCAGTAGAGAAGGATGGCTTGGTCTTTTTCCAGTCCATATCACTTTCCCACTTTGTTCATTCATAAGTACAAATTTTAAAAATATGCATGAAGATTCATATTTAAATACCGTATTTTTCGCTCTATAACACGCACCAGACCATAACACGCACGTAGTTTTTAGAGGAGTAAAACAAGAAAAAAAATATTCTAAACGAAATAGTGGATATATGATTTTTGTGGTTCATGCTGTGGCCACAGACATGTGATCTGACGGTGAGTTTGGGGTAGCCCAATGCAAACATCCTGAGGATCCATGTGGATCCATGCTTTGTAACCACGGAGGAGGGAAGGAAGGGGAACCATGGATCCTCTGCTCACGACTGCAGCAGATCCCCCCCGCCACCCGTAGGCATTCGCTCCATAACACGCACAGACATTTCCCCTTACTTTCTAGGAGGAAAAAAGTGAGTGTTATGGTGCAAAAAATAGGGTACTTACTTTTGAATATATTTTCCCCAACATGCTTTTCTGTATATATTTTCTCACAAAATATGCACTTTTTTTTTTTACACTTTGTGCACTTTAAAAAGCATTCTGATTTGCTTTTTTGTGTCAAAAACATTTCTTTGCAAAGTTCAGGGAAAGGTGAAATCTGAAGGATATCTTCATTCTGATTCACAGCGCAGTCTGGGAAGGGCAGATCATGTTAGGTCACATTGGAATTCACAACGCAAATTCCTCAGGCATCCTTATCTTTCAGGAAAAGTCAATATAAACCAGAAGCTACTCGCCTATTTTGTTACCATTGCTTTAACCTTGAAGTGTACCTTCCCCCATCAGTGATGGGCAAACTAGACAAAGGAAGAGAAACTCATGGGGAATTATTAACTCACTTCTATCATAAGTTCATTCATTCCTGTTCAACACTATCCAATGACAATCTCCCCTCAGTGGCCATGGTTGGTTCTCTTTGACTACAGCTTTCAGATTCAACAGACTGTTTACCGAGAACCAGTATGGGGTAGTGGCTTGAGTGTCAGACTTGAACCTGGGAAACCAGGGTTCAAATCGCCACTCAGCCATGACACTTACTAGATCACCTTGGGCCCGTCACTGCCTCTCAGCCTGACCTACCTTGTAGAGTTCTTGTGGGAGTTAAATGATGAAGGGGAGAACCATAAATGCCACTTTGAGCTCCTTGGAGAAAAAGGTAGAGTATAAATAAAAATACCGTATTTTTTGCACCATAACACTCACTTTTTTCCTCCTAGAAAGTAAGGGGAAATGTCTGTGTGTGTTATGGAGCGAATGCCTGCGGGTGGTGGTGGGGATCTGCTGCAGTTGTGAGCAGAGGATCCAAGGTTCCCCTTCCTTCCCTCCTCCGTGGTTACAAAGCATGGATCCACATGGATCCTCGGATTTTTGCATTGGGCTACTCCAAACTCACTGTCAGCTCACATGTCTGTGGCCACAGCATGAACCACAAAAATCATATATCCACTATTTCGTTTAGAATATTTTTTTTCTTGTTTTCCTCCTCTAAAAACTACGTGCGTGTTATGGTCTGGTGCGTGTTATAGAGCGAAAAATACGGTAAATAAAAATTTACAACAGTAATGGGATTTTTGAGACATGTCAATTACAAAATGGTCCTTTGCTATTTTGTACAAATGCTAGGGCTGAGCAACTAGCTTGAGGGAGAATTACTAGCCCAAGGTCCAACACTCTCACTAATATGTGCCGTTGCCTCTGATGATGGACCTTGGTTGCAAGGTTATAAAGCCACATATCTATAATAGCATTCAATTCAAAGTAACTTAAACATAAAACAAAGGAGATGTTTGCTGCTCTGTGTAAAGCACCTTCCATTTTAGAGTCTCTCCAGGTTGGATCCAGGCTTACAGTGCAGTCCTGGCCATGCCTACTCAGAAGTCCTATTTAATTCTGTGGGGTTTACTCCCTTATAAGTGGGGTTACGATTGCAGCTTTAATCATGCTTAGAGCAGACCCACTTTAGCCTTGTCCCATAAATGGCGACAGGGCTACTCTTAATTGTGGCTGATTCCAGATCCAGCTTTCTGTCTTTTTCAGTGAATGTATGTAAATAATGAAGTGTTTCCCCTTCCTGTGCATTTGTCCTTCTAGGCAAGAGGGCAACCAGGGTGGTGAACTTGCTTTGGGAGGAGTTGATTCCAGCCTCTACTCTGGACAGATTGTCTGGACTCCAGTCACCCAAGAAGCTTACTGGCAAATTGCAATCGAAAGGTGAGACTATTCTCCTAGATAATGTCTACTGGGAGCCTAATCAGGCTTCAGTAGAGGCTTGTGGTTGAAAACCTGGACAGTTATAGAATCATAGAATCATAGAATCATAGAGTTGGAAGAGACCACAAGGGCCATCAAGTCCAACCCCCTGCCAAGCAGGAAACACCATCAGAGCACTCCTGACATATGGCTGTCAAGCCTCTGCTTAAAGACCTCCAAAGTAGGAGACTCCACCACACTCCTTGGCAGCAAATTCCACTGTCGAACAGCTCTTACTGTCAGGAAGTTCTTCCTAATGTTTAGGTGGAATCTTCTTTCTTGTAGTTTGGATCCATTGCTCCGTGTCCGCTTCTCCGGAGCAGCAGAAAACAACCTTTCTCCCTCCTCTATATGACATCCTTTTATATATTTGAACATGGTTCTTTGGTTTGAGTTTTTCCCTTGAACCAGCTGAGTAATTTTCCCTTGGGCCAGCTGAGTAATTTCCCCCCATCTTATTTTGCATACCATGAAACATGATCCAAAGAGTAATAATAATAATAATAATAATTTATTATTTATACCCTGCCTATCTGGCTGGATTTCCCCAGCCACTCTGGGCGGCTTCCAACAGAACACTAAAATACAAATATCCTTTGCTTATGCTGAAAATTAGAGTTCAACAATCTGCAAACATATCTTATTCCATTTATTTCTGGCTCTGGCCCTCTGCATCTTCCAGGACACAGAAAGAAGAGCTGTGATTATTATAGCCCAATTACAAAAACCTAAGACTGCAATCCTGCTTTTGGTTATTATGAAAAGCTCAAAACCATGGCAGCTTTGATGATGCCATGAAAACATCTAAAGCAAGCAAGGAAGCATATCATCCTATGGTCTTGCGGCTCCTTGATCTTAATAGGAATATAACTGCTGACAACTTTTTTAACTCTTTCCCTCTAGCTTCTATATTGGCAACCAGATTAGCAACTGGTGCAGCCAGGGATGCCAGGCGATTGTGGATACTGGAACGTCCCTCCTCACTGCTCCACAGCAGGTCTTTGGAGAGCTGATGCAATACATTGGAGCTGAGCAGGACAGCAATGGCGAGGTAGGGGGGAACGCTGCTGTGGACTGGGGGCACGACCACTTAGCACCAGTAATCTGAAGATGCTCAGTATCAGCACCCATGAAACTTAGCATGTTCTTGTTTGACCCCACACAGTGGATACAGTTCAAAGGATCATGCAAGGAGTGTAGACTCAGGGAAATATATTTCTCTTATTTGGCTGGTGGGGTGGGAGTGGGGACAGCAGCAGAGGAAGCCACTCAGGGCGAGGGCAGGGCTAGGCAAGCTGCCCATAGGGATGGGGCATACCGCAGGGACTTTGGAGTCTGTCTGCCTCCTCCTACTCAGCTCCCCTACAGCTGGGGGGGAGGCAGCAGGTGGACCGTTTGGGCAGCACGGAGCCTGTGCGTGCCCAAGCCACCGCATCTTTCCCAGGAGAGACACATGGTTCGGGCATGCTACAGGCCCCCAGTGAGTGCTGCCCGGCATTTTGTCACCCCCCTCAGTGGCGACACCCGGGGCGGACCGCACCCACCACACCCCACTTCCTCCGCCCATGAGTGGGGAGTGTTACCAGCTGTCAGAAAACTCCTCCATCATCTTCCTGCCACAAACTCCCACCCTGACTTTGAACAAACCATTGAAGATCTGCATTTCAGTTTTAACCACCAGGGAAAGGGCGCCTAAGGATCCTCATTTTTTTAGTTAGTGGTGGTAATGTTTGAAGTGTAATAGTCATTGAAATATGCTGCTGCTTAGCTCTTACCATACTTCTCCTCCCACAGTATGTGGTCAGCTGCAGCAACGTCCAGAGCATGCCCACCATTACTTTTGTCATCGGTGGAAGCAGTTTCCCTCTGAGCCCCTCAGCCTATGTCCTTCAGGTATGTGATACCACTGAAAAGCTGTTCCCCGTTAGTTAGTTATTTCTTTGTTTGCTTATTTAATCATCCACACCTTCACAAAAATGTGTTATTTGTCTATTTATTTAATAGTCCTAATCCACACCTTCACAAACAAATATCAAGGTGGTATACAACATGTAAGAATAAAATCAGTGAAAAGCATTAATGGAAACATAATTAAAGCCATCAGTTAATATTGATTGATGGCACCAGGCACTGGAAAAGGTTTCTTCCCTTTGCTGGTGGGTGTTTCAGTACTTAGGTCTGGTTGTCTCATCCAAGGACTTGCTTCTGGCTAAACTGCCTATGTGGTTTTTCATCTACCATGGGGAATATGTGATGTAAAGCAGGCTTTAAAAATAACCACTAGGAAACGTAGTTAGTGTCTATGCCAATGTAGTAGGATGCAGGTGTAAAGTGCTTGTACCCTAGAGATGGAGAACATACCTGGACCATTCATTACTGGGATGCTGTTTGTACCCTTCTGACTGCAGAGCAGTGCTCTTACACCTCTGTGTAGGGTCAGTGTGCAACTGTACGTTACACAGCTGCTAATGCAAGTTTGCACTCTTACAGATACCTTTTTTTAAAAAAAACTTTTTTTTATTAATTTCCAATAAAAACAGCCAATTAACATATCCATCAAATCATAATCATAATCCAATTAAAAACAATAAACTAAAATAAAAAACAACAAAACCACAGTCCAAATTACTAATTATTAATTTGTTCTGGGCTTCCCATAGTCTGGACCTCTGAAGTATGTCTCCAATCTTACAGATACTTTTTAAATAAAAGCCAAACATTGATCAAGAAAAGGGCAAAAATCTTGAAATTCAACATTCAGGTGCAAAGTTTTGTGTGCTGAAATGTAGTGTTCTCTCATTACTCTGCAGTTTCTTATTCATGCCATGAAGTTGATGACAACTCCCAAGCCAAATAGATTTAACTGTGATTTTTCTTTCACAGAACAACAGCGGCTATTGCAGCATTGGCATCATGCCCACTTACCTGCCATCCCAGAATGGACAGCCTCTGTGGATCCTTGGTGATGTCTTCCTTAGGTCCTACTATTCCGTGTACGATCTGGGCAACAACCAGGTTGGATTTGCACCAGTAGCATAAACTCTCCCAGAAGTCTTTTGTGCTGCTCCAGGCCTCGTCCCGCTTCGTTCCACCTGCTTATTCATTCTGATACATGCTGTAATCCACCAGCCTTCCTTTCTAAGGACTTGGAGGTGTTTCCTCTGCAAAAATTTGAAACCTCTGCTGTGAAAATCCACAACATGACTGCTGGGCTTCTCTCCAAAGTAACTGCAAGCAAATAAAAATATAATCTAATCATACAAATAACAATTTGAGTTGTATGAGTTCTTGCCTGACTTGCTTGGGGGAAAATGTTATTATTATTATTAAATATTTGAATGTGTGTGTGTGTGTGTGTGTGTGAGAGAGAGAGAGAGAGAGAGAGAGATTCACAGACACATTGTAAACATAACTAAGATATTTTAAAAAGGAGTAAAACAGTTGAAAATAGGTTTTAAAAATTATACAGTATTAAACATAATACAAAATGAACACCTTTTCATCCATCTGGAAAGGTCTGGAAAAGCAAAAATGTCTTTCATTATTTCTGGAAAGTATAGCTAGTGGGTACCTATCATATCTCAGTGGGAATGTTGTTCCAGAGAACAGGGGCAGCCACACTGAAAGCCCTGCTCTGCGTTGCTGGAGAGTGGCAGCATGAGATTTAGGGCAGTGTGGGAAGTTCCCCCACATAGGGTGCTAAGCCAAGGGAGCACAAAATGGAGAAGATCCAAAGTTGAGAAGGTCCGTTTGGGGGGGCCCAAATTATTGCCTCACACAGGGCACCATATTACGAATGATTACCAAAGTCCGCCCCTGAGAGTAGGTTTCTGAAACTGCTGACAAAGCATGATGGGGAAAAATGTGACATCTTAATGTTTTCCCTAAAGTTTCAGAATTTTACATTCCCCTAGGCCCTGGGGAGGGTTACCAAAAATCCTTTATATCTGCATATGTAAACTGCTTTGAAAGGTTGGGGTTTTTTTTGGGGGGGGGAGTAAATCAAATTTTATGAAATAAATAAATAATCTCACCATCACCCCAGAATTATCCCTCCACTAGGGTCTCCCAGGACAGAGAGAGCAGCACAACTGGTAGTGTAACAAGAAACTGAGGAGCACTTTTGAAAAGTCCATTGTTAAAGTTAGAATGGAACTTCAGATACTTCATTTAAAGTCAGTGGGAATAAAAGCTTACCCATAAATGACCCCCCCCCATGAGCAGATCTGTAACCTGCAGGTAACCTCCTGAGCTAAGCAGAAGCACATCACACAAACCCTCCAAGTGCCCCTATTTTCCAGGGACAGTCCCGGATTTACAGAAGCCGTCCCAGTTTCTGATTTGAACTTGGAATGTCCTGCTTTTCCTTAGGACGTCCCTATTTTCATGGGAGAAATATTGGAGGGTATGGCAGGCTATCCCTATTTTCATTGGATGAATGTTGGGGGGGGGGTTATGGAGTTCTGTGACCCCCAAGCAAGGAGATAAGTAACTATACATCCTTTAGAAGACATTTCAAGGCAGCCCTGTAGAGGGAAGCTTTTTAATGTTTATTGTTTTGTTATGTTTTTTATATATGTTGGAAGCTGCCTAGAGTGGCTGGGGCAACCCAGTCAGATGGGTGAGGTATAAATAATAAAATTATTATTATTATGGAATAGGACATTCCTATTTTCATCGAAGAAATGTTGGCGGGTATGCATCACAGGAAGAGCTAATGAGCTCTTCTGGCAAATGTATGGTTCTCCATATTATACTGTTTTGCTGATGCCCCAATCTCTGAGCAGCGAAACATGCCAGGGATGCCAACACACACCTTGGATTTGGTTTCCTTGAAATAAAAGTCATTAGAGATTTTGGAGATTTCTGTGATATAAGATTTTGGCTGAGCCAAATAGGGAGGTTCACAGCATTAACACTCCAACACATCCTGCTTCACATCACATTTATAGGGGTACACTAAGTCTTTCTGCCTCTCTCAGCCCCATTTCCAAGACTTCCTAGCTATTCCTACATCCTTTCTGGAATGCTTCTGGGTTCAAAATCACAGTAACAGAAGCTCAGCTAGAAAGCTTATGCAGATTTGGGAAAGTACCACCAGGGCCAAGAGGATACCAACATGGTTAATGGACAGAGTCAATGAAGCTGTTAGAGACAGAAAGGCTTCTTGAGAAAAATGATAGTCTTGTGAGGGGAACAAAATGGAAGACAAACCTTGGCAAAAGAAATAGGAAGCCTATAAGAGATGGGGGAAAAGAGAGGAGCACATTGCTAAAAACATAAAGACCAACAGCAAGCATTCTTTAAACACATTAGGAACAAGAAGTACAATTAAGGAAGTGTCAGATCTTTGGATGAGAAGGGAAACAAAAGTGTGCTAAAGGAAGAAAATGACATTGCAGAAAGGCCAAATGAACTATTTGCATGTGTCTCCACAGGGAAGATGTAGAGTAGATAGCTATGCCTGAACTTAGGATGGGACTCTGAGGAACTGAGGTAAATAGTGGTGACAACAGATGAAATCCTAGGCCTAATAGATAAATTAATAACTGCCAAGTCTGGATGGTATCCACTTGAGTTTCCAAAGAACTCACGGTGATATTTCTGAACTCCTTAACTTTTCCATGACAGCAGTCTCATAGTTGAAGACAGCAAAGCAGCCAAAATAACACCAAAAGTGCAAACCAAACCAGGTTCCAAAGCTCTTACTCCAATAGTTTTCTCCACAGTCTTCCATGTGTATGAGGTACTTGTCTCCTGTATTCTTCTCTGTGCATATATGAAACAAATAGTTGCCAACCTGCATAAAAGGATAAAGGCATAAAGCAGCACATATTTGACAGGTCAGTTTTCCCACTGGGACAAGTGTCCAACTCAGGTATATCAAGAGTAAAGGATTAGTCCATCATCTGAGTGCCAGCACCTTCCTGTCTCCAAAGAGATCAACAGCTCTTTATAACACAGAGCTGTTGGTTAGAATCATTTATTGCCCCAAACAATGCTAGCAAAGGGGACACTGTATATTAATTGTATTAATTCTATTTCTGCAAAGACTCCAATACCCCAAGGCGTGCACGATATCACATTGCCACCATAAGTGCAGAAAAGTTAAATTCACAAGCTAAAGATTCACAAACTGAATGAACCGCTCTTCCATCCTAATAGAAGCATAGAATTGTAGAGTTGGAAGGGACCCCAACTTTAGTCATCTAGCCCAACTCCCTGCAATGCAGGAATCTCAGCTAAAGCACCAATGACAGGTTGCCATTCAACCTCTGCTTAAAAACCTCTAATGGTTTGGATCTTTATTACAAATTGACACTGCGTGCAGGGAAGTGCCCTCAATCCCATAAATCCTAGTAGCATGAATGCAGGCATTTTTGTACTTAGTACAGTGGATATTGGGCTCATGGAGAAAGTGTGTGTGGTTTGCATGGTGTGTATGTGTTGTATCTATGTGTGCAGCCAGTGAAACCCATATGAACCAGTCTATACTCTGGTCAGAACAATTAGAAGGTATCTCCTACAGAATATCATGAACTAGATGGTCTTGGGTGTCTTCTATTGATTGATTGAAAATGATGCCTTTCCCATATGAAGTTACCCTTAGGAAAATGTTTTAACTGGTGGAGATGATGACCTGGGGCTTCAGGTGTGTAGTGCCTACTGCCTAGCTTCTTTAAATGGGAGCCGCCATAATGACCTGTTACTGTCTGAAGGACAAGCTGCAGATGCATTCAAAACAT
Organism: Podarcis vaucheri; assembly: GCF_965113315.1. Taxonomy (NCBI): domain Eukaryota; kingdom Metazoa; phylum Chordata; class Lepidosauria; order Squamata; family Lacertidae; genus Podarcis; species Podarcis vaucheri. The sequence goes on along the minus strand of NC_138764.1, from coordinate 63,192,094 downwards.
GAGGCATCAGGGAGCTCCCCTGTATTAGCTGCTCCACGCTGTGGGTGGCCAGATGCCCTATTTTTAAAAGTTTATAATTTAAAAAAATAAAAATAAAACAAATAAATAGCTGAATCAAGGCAGTGTGCAACCCCCAGAGAACTTAATAAGTTGTTGTTGTTGTTGTTTTAGAAAGAGTGTTTCCACATGAATTTGTAAGGATTTTCCATTTAAAATCCACCTGGAAATGGAATGAGATAGAATTAGCCCCACTCCCTAAGAAACTTGGATGGACCTGATTTTGATGGGCCCATCTATTTTTACCTGCTTCCCCCAAAAGTTGAATCTTTTGGAGTTAAGAAAGTGATGCGAAACTGAAGTGGAAAGTGTGGGATATGGATAGCTTGGCACACTGTCCCATAGCCACCCCCCAACAAAAAAAACAACAGAAAGTGTGTTCAATAAACAGCCGACATTGCCCACTTTGTGCAAACAAATTAGCTACCAACCCTGGATGAGATCTTCACGTCTCGCATCTTGAAGAAGTCACAAAATATTCTGAGAGATCCCACCCACCCTGCTCACAACTTCTTTGAACTATTGCCTTCAGGCAGAAGATATAGGACAATGAAAACACGAACCACACGCCTTCTGAATAGTTTCTATCCAAGAGCTCTGATTGCACTAAATAATGATCTCAGGGCCAGTTGCAAGGTTTAGTAAGTAGGGAGTAGAAGTAATGAGATAGGTTTTAGGTTATGTTATGCTTTTAATAGGTCATGCTATATTCTGGATTATGTTATGTTTTATAGATTATGTCTAAATAGGATGAGAGTTCGGAGATACGTGCAAATGTATATGCGAACCCGGTCTTTGGGTGGATGTTTGATTTTCGTTGTTGTGTATACTGTGTATATACGGACAATGACAATAAATTTATCTATCTATCTGTCTATCTATCTATCTATCTATCTATCTATCTATCTATCTATCTAGCATGAATGCTCAATAATCAGGTCATCTGTAATTGACGCTAATCTGGAATAGTTTCTCATACTATTCAAGCTATTCTTAAATTTTATCTGTGGGTGAAGAGTTCCCTGAATTCCCTGAATGTGCTGACAGTCCCCCTTCAGACCTTCCCACTCAGTGTGGTGGAGAGGGTGGGACTGGCATGCACAGATCTTCCATGGAATAATTTAAAAATACCTGAATGGAAACACATAAATATGCAAGGTGTGAAAATGTGTTCATGCAACAGAAAACAGCTATTTCAAAACCTCATTAAATTCTATTAGGGAACTCGAGCTGTTGACAATTATTATCTTTGACATACTAATCAACTGAAAAACCTAGATATTAAATGTGAACTGATCACAGCTTAGACCCAAACATGGAATTAAATATAATGTTAGCAAGCACAGCTTCCCAAGGGCATGGCTCAACATGGCCCAATACCTTAGTGAAGATAACCTGGAGTTACAATATTTGTTCGACTCAGTGTATAAAAATGGAACGTATCTAGCCACACTTAAATACCCATCACAGCAGCTGTGATTATCAAATTGTCCTTTATTGTTTCTGAAAAGGGTAGGAACAGATTATAAGGAATTTGGCTTATTAATATCTTATCGCAGATTTGTTTTCCGTATTAGCAAAAGTTTGTAGATAATCACTCAATATTTCTTTTTACAAAAAATGAAGGGCACAAGTTGCATTTAAAACCACTCTAACAAAGGACTTTCTATCACTCATAAGCAATGGAAAGTGTAGATATTGGGAATGCATGGTACTGGAGGACGTCAAGAGTAAACAGATAAGCCAGCAGAGGAGAGTAGGCCCAGGTATAAAAGTAGGGACACAACAGCTGTAACTGCGGAAGGGATTTCTAGATTCTCTAGAATATCACATTGGCCAAGACACAGAGCATCATGAAGTGGTTGATCCTGGTACTGGTCTGTCTCCACCTGTCGGAGGGGCTGGAGAGGTGAGTGTCTCAATTAGGGTCTCATTCAGACTTTCTGTTGCACAGCTATGCAATTTAAAGCTCCAGGCCTGAGCAGTATTTTTGTCCCTGTGCTTTCCCTGTGTTTTATCATTGAATTGAAGCAAATGGATATACACAGAAGACCCAATTGACATTTTCTCCAATTCAGCTGCAAAACTTGGGTTTTCCCAGGGAAAGTGCAGGGACCCAAAAGCTTAGAGGCAGAGCTTTAAATCCCAGACCCGTGACACAAAAGGCAGTCTGGATGAGCCCTGTAGTAATGAGTGACATGGAAATATTACTGGAAGCTAAATCAGGTCACACATTTTCAGCCAATGACTATGTTCTTATCTTTCCATAGAAAAGTTAAACCCTAGTTTTTCAGGCTTCAAGACTTATTCTTTCTGCCTTGTGCACCCCTTGTTTTTATTTATTTAATAAAATTTAATATGATGAATAAAATAAACGATAAAGTAGCTCGATGGACTGTTAGTAGTTCCCAGTAACAAAATAGAGGAGGAAGCTGATGAAGAAAGAGGGCATAGGAGAGGTACAGAAGGACCAGCACTGTTGCTTTTGGCATCCTGAGATCTTTGTGTCTTCTGCAGAGTCATTCTGAAGAAAGGGAGATCCATTCGGGAGAACATGAAGGAGAAAGGAGTGCTGGAGGAATTTCTGAAGAAAAACTATGTTGATCCTGCAGCAAAATACCACTTGAATGAATACAACATTGCTTACGAACCAATAACCAACTACTTGAATGTGAGTATTAAAATAATAAAATATGCATCTTTCTCTCTTCTTCTGCCCATCTTTCCTTTTCACTTTTCAGTCTGTCAAAGGTTATATGGCCTCAGGAAAGCAACATAATTGCTCCTGTCAAGACCATTTTCACACCACTGTCTCTGTCCATGATGAATTTGAGGTTGACTGGTGAAAGTGCTTCTTCACTTTTGGAATGATGGAATAAGTGAGCTTGCCCACTTTGTCACCTAGCTGGAGGGTTAGAGGTAATGGAGTATGCAACAACAGCGTAATTCTAATCATGTCACTTGCTAGGGTAGCATAATGGTTAGAGAATTGGACTAGGACCCAGGAAACCAGGGTTCAAATCCCCACTCAGTCATGAAGCTTACTGTATGACATTGGGACAATTGCTTTAGTTTTATTATGGTGCATGATGTATGCTGCCTGAAACCCTCTGTCCACTTACCTGAGAGTAAAACCACCAGTGTGGTGTAGTGGTTCAGAGCGGTGGACTCGTAATCTGGTGAACTGGGTTCAATTCCCTGCTCCTCCACATGCAGCTGCTGGGTGACCTTGGGCTAGTCACACTTCTCTGAAGTCTCTCAGCCTCTCTCACCTCACAGAGTGTTTGTTGTGGGGGAGGAAGAGAAAGGAGAATGTTAGCTGCTTTGAGACTCCTTCGGGTAGTGATAAAGTGGGATATCAAATCCAAAGTCTTCTTCTTCTTAACTGAACAGGAAAACAAGCTGTAGAGTGGTTATCTTTCTATAACAACCATTTGGTAGCTGGTGGTTTTCCTTTTTACTATTTTACAAGCTTGAGAGAGAGCCACTGAACAAAAATCTAAGCCTGCATACACCACTGATGAGATTTAACTTAGGTGCGGTTCCAAAATCAGCCCTATGCAGTGAGCAAGCATAGTACTGAAAGCTCCAAGGCACCCCACCAGGTCTAGGTTTCACCAGCCTCTACTGTCTACAAGATACACTATGCGGCAATTACTGGGGTGAAAACAGCAATGGCTGTGTGTGTGCATCCCTTACCTGAATCTGACAATGTTGTGGTGGTTGGCATTTGCCTGTCTCAAGACACAATGGGGTGTGCCAATAGGGGTGAAGTCAAGCCAACAATGGGGCTTGTAATTACAGAAAATGATTAAATGATGACATTTTGATTCTGTGTTCTTGCACACAGCTTGTCACGAACCCACTGTATGATCTTGGACATTGCTTACCTCCCATTGTGGGCTAGGATTCATTTTGAAAATGACCTGAGCTGCCATTTCTGAGTGGGAACAATAGTAGAAATGAAAGGGAAATGTTGAAGCTCAGTATTTACAAATGTGACAAAATCTTTCTTCTTACCAAAATTTTCTCCTTGGACAGTCCTTCTACTTTGGACAGATCAGCATTGGGACTCCACCACAGGACTTCCTTGTTGTGATGGATACTGGCTCCTCCAATCTCTGGGTACCATCTGTGTACTGTAGTACAGCAGCCTGTGGTGAGTACTAACATCCAGCTGCAGGGAAACTTGTTTCTTTGAACTTATTAGCCAATTTGGCTTGCTTTCTTTTTTAAAAAGCCACACTTATCTCTTGTACTATTTTTAATGGGAATGGAAAAACTGTATATTATAGTGATATTTTAGAGATGGCTGATCCTTCTTTTTCCTCCTTCAGTTCAAAATCTTTATAACTCTCAGCACTGACATTCTGACATAAAATAACGATACAATGTGCCAGGATTTATGGAAGTCAAACATTTGAATAAGATGTAAAAGTATGTTTAATTATTGTTGAAAATGATATGCTAAAAAATTATATGCAAACAACAACAACAAAACAATAGAATGTGCCAATGTACTAAAGAACACGACTCAGTTAGGAAGTGTTCATGATATTACGCTTTTTGTTTTGTTTTACTTTACTCTAGAAAACCACAATAGATTTAACCCCAGTGCATCTTCTACATACTACAACAATGGACAGACCTATACTCTCTACTATGGGAGTGGTGACTTGACTGTCATGCTAGGCTATGATACTGTGCAGGTAAGTGACCATTGCATCTCGCATTCACCCACCTTAAACTTTGTGGCATTCTAGGAATCACAAAGTTGGTGGTGGGTGGCACTGTGTGTAAAACCTCAGCACCTAGGGCTTGCCGATCGCATGGTCGGCGGTTCGAATCCCTGCGGCGGGGTGAGCTCCCGTCATTCGGTCCCAGCTCCTGCCCACCTAGCAGTTCAAAAGCACTCTTAAGTGCAAGTAGATAAATAGGTACCGCTTTATAGCGGGAAGGTAAACGGTGTTTCCGTGTGCTGTGCTGGCTCGCCAGAGCAGCTTCGTCATGCTGGCCACGTGACCCGGAAGTGTCTCCGGACAGCGCTGGGCCCCGGCCTCTTAAGTGAGATGGGCGCACAACCCTAGAGTCAGACACGACTAGCCCGTACAGGCAGGGGTACCTTTACCTTTACCTTAGGAATCATCGAACATTGGTCAATCAAAGAAAAAGCAGTCTGTTCGGAACCCAGCCTTGCAACCAGAATTTACTTCACAAGCTAAGAAAGAAGGGGACCAACCAAAGCTTAAGATGGAAGTTTGTGGCCCAGATATTGCTGGCTGTGTGCCACTACTGCAATAGGCAGAAATGAGGGTTTGTTTGGTTGTTTTGCACACCACTTTCTACATAATGGGTGCTTTGCTGTGGTGGACAAGTAGTTTGATCCTGATGACCGCCAAAGCTGTTTTAACATCTGAGGCAGAAAACTCAAAAGGTCATTTTATGATCCCATCCTTTTTATTCATTCCTTTACAAATTAACTAGGTCTAGTGTAAAGAGAACTTCATAAGCTTTCCCAGTGAGGCATTGGAAACTGTGTTTGTTTAGCCCACAGTCTCATTGCCTCTTTGTTTTGCATTATTCCTAAAAATGCCATGTGTTACCTATTCTTACTATTGATAATTTGATTTATTCAAGCTCAAAATCATTGCTGTGCCTCCGATTGCGGATGAAACCCATTTTTCCTTCTGTTCCTCCCAGGTCCAGAATATTGTCATTCAAAACCAGGAGTTTGGCCTGAGTGAGAATGAACCTGCCACTCCCTTCTACTATGCCAATTTTGATGGGATTTTGGGCATGGCTTATCCTGCCTTAGCTGTAGGGGGGTCATACACAGCCATGCAGTCGATGATGAGGCAGGGGCAGCTCTCTGAACCCATCTTCAGCTTCTATTTCTCACGGTGAGATACAAAAATCTGTAAATTTGTCAGGAGGCATTCAGAAGATCGAGCTCATAGATGTTAATCTGGAATAACTAAACTACAACTCCCTGTAGTATTCTTACTGCTCCTTAAAACCATGAATATCATTCAGAGTTGAGATGGATACCCCAGCCATTTAAAAATATTTCATTCGGGGAGGGTTGCAACACATGCTAAGGTTTAATTTCCTCACATAGGAACATAGGAAGCTGTCTTATACTGTGTCTGGCTTTTACTCCATCTGACGGTAGCTAGCCGGGATTTCAGACAGGGAGTCTTTCACAGCCCTACCTGAAGATGCTGGCCTTGTGACCTTCTGTCCACAAAGCAGATGCTCTGCTAGTGAGGTATTGCCCTTCGCCATTAGCAGATCCTTCCTCAAAGACCCCCACAAAGAAGATGCTCTACCAATAAGATGTAGCCTTTCTGCCTACAGTAAGTGTTTATGCATATGATTCCCAAATGACAATCAAGTCCTCTATTTGCCCTGACACACATTAGCCATCCTTTTGGCTTAGAAAATGGAGTGGTGAAAGGATGGGTTTTCTCCCTCCTTTGAATGTATGCTTATCAATCAAGAGAGAATCTGATCTTGGGAGGGGTGAGGGGAACCTTGTGGTCATTCAGGATTTGTCAAACTGAAGTAGTCTGTGCCCAATTGTTTGTTCCTCTGCTCCCTGCTTTTATGTATGCAAATATAGACCTTCAAGACATTCATAAGGCTAGCCTTGACTGGTTTTGTCCATTTCCCCACTCAACAGCCAACCAACTGTTCAGTATGGAGGTGAATTGATCTTAGGAGGTGTTGACACTCAACTGTACTCAGGAGAAATTGCTTGGGCACCCGTCACTCGTGAGCTTTACTGGCAGATTGGTATTGAGGAGTAAGTGATATTCATAATTCTCATTTCATCTATAGCTAATTATGGTTTTCTCCCATTGCCATGTCTCTATCCAGATGATAACAAAAGGTCTCCAGCCTCTTTGAATGTGCAGCATTTCTACAGAGGGGAATAGTCTTATTCTTGTTTGCTACTTTAAAATGTGTGTGTGTGTGTGTGTGTGTGTCTGCATGCTTGTGCATCAAGAGGTGAGTGTGTCTGTGTGCTCCAGCACTGGAAATGAACCTTCAAAAACCAGGAGGATAGTGATCCATTAAAAGCTAGGCACTTTAAAGTTCTATTAGTTTCAAAGGGAGAGTTATGCAAAACAAAGAAAATAATTCTAAGAAGGAGCAATAGATAACAAAACAGTGTTCACTGCTGCAAGGATGAGGATATCCTTGCTGAAGTGTAGTAGTTTGTTTTTTTAGCAAAACATGCTACATGAAAGCTGCTGACAGGTGTGCTTGAGAAGCTCTCTGTTTCTAAAAGACTGCCAAATGAAGGCGGCATGGGAAATGAGATGAGTCACTCATCACCTGTCACCAGGGAATAGTGAGATTCGCACCACAATATTTTGTGCAGCACTTTCAGTCATAATGGATGGACCAGCTAATAGAAGGAAGCAAAACATGCTCTTCCCAGCACCTTGAATGCTGCAAAAATACAGGATTCCAGCAACTGAGGTTGGCAATCCTATGATGCTGCTTTACACTAAGGCAGCTTCCCTGGTCCATTTTGTCTAGCGTTGCCTAAATCTGCCTTTGCCAGCCTGATGCTCCCCAGACGCTTTTGGTCTACCACTTCCATCAGCCACAGTGGCTGGGGCAAAGAAGAGTCATAGCCTAATACATCTGAAGCGCCCCAGGCTGGCAAAGGCTGTTCTGCATGGATTAGTAGCAGCTCTCCAGCATCTCAGAGGTCTTTCCCAGCACCTTTTTAACAGGACGTGTGTGGCAAATCCCTGGGTATTACCATTTTGTCTGCACCCCCCAGATTACAAGTTTTTCCAACAGAAGCTTCTTCTTTTACTCAAATCATAGTAGATTCCCAAATTTTGGGATGTCTCAGATTTGGTTTTCACATTTGAAAGTGGGAAACAGCATGGAGTTGAAAACTGGATTTTACTTTTCAGGAAAGATTGATGTGAAGTAAGTAAACCTCTTTGGGTTATAGTTAATAATAATAATAATAATAATAATAATAATAATAATAATAATAATAATAATATCTTTATTGTCATTGCCCCCTTCGGGGACAATGAAATTACTTGACTGCTCCATAAAAACACTAATTAAACAATACAGCAAGGGAGATTAGATGACTTTCAAAGTCCGGGCTTCCCATTCAGGGCCGAGATTGCTCTGGAGAAGAAGCTGTTCTTAAGACGGCTCGTTCTTGTCTTCATCGTCCTGTATCTCCGTCCCGACGGCAGGAGCTCGAAGAGACAGTGACCAGGATGTGATGGATCTTTTACTATGTCCAGTGCCTTCCTATGGCACCTTGTGGCATAAATCTGCTCTAAGGTGGAGAGTGGGCAGCCAACAATGCTCTCTGCTGCCTTAACAACCCTGCACAACCCCATCCTGTCCTGGGTAGTACAGCTTCCGTACCACACACATAAGCCATAAGTGAGCACGCTCTCAATGGCACAGTGATAGAAGGCAAGCAGCAGTTTCTGCGGAAGATGGTTTTTCCTTAGTATTCTCAAAAAGTACAGTCTCTGCTGTGCCTTCTTCACAAGCCCCCTTGTGTTGACACTCCAGGACAGATCCTCTTGTAATTCAGTGCCCAAAAATCTGAACGTTGTTACCCTCTCCACACAGACCCCATCAATCAGAAGTGGCTGGACGTTGCTCTTCTGTCTCCTGGAGTCCACCACAAGCTCCTTATGTGGCTATGTATGTGTTTCCATGGCCATAATAGCTGTCTTTGTGTTGTATCCAACTAAACTCTACTCAGAGAAAACCCATTTAAATTAATGGACCTACATTGGTCATGTTATTTTCAATGGGTCTACTCTGAGTAGGACTAGCATTGGCCACAACCCTTTGTAGCTATAGATGAAGACTCCTCCATCTTAAATATTAGGAGGTCTTTGTGTTTCTCTTATTGCCTGCTTTGTTCTTTATTGCTAACGTTGTCCTTGCAACATTCTTTGCTTTTATCTCTATAGGTTTGCCATCGGTGATGAGGCTACCGGCTGGTGCAGTGAAGGCTGCCAAGGAATTGTGGACACTGGCACTTGCCAGCTAACTATCCCTCAGCAGTACATTGGGACATTCCTGCAGGCTATAGGAGCTGAACAATACAATGGAGAGGTAGGTGGAGCAGGAAAATTCCTGCAGTTCACTCTTCACCACAGGGGAACAGGCTCCATCTGAAATCTTGCACCTAGGATGGATGCTACAGCCAGGTTAAGTACAAGAGATGTGTGCTCCTAGATGATCACAGAGGCATTGTCCTCACTGCTATGGTAAAGAGAATGCTGGATTAGAAGATGGGTCTCAGCCTGATCCATCAGGATAATTCTGATGTTGCTTGTTTATTATGTATTTGGTATTTCCATTTGTATTTTATTTATGTTAGAATTTGTTGCCATACTGTTCTTGCTTAAAACAAAAACCAAAAAACCCTCACGGCAGCTTACATAAAAATAGTCAAGTTCAGATAAATTTTTTTCAAAAAAGGCTTAAAAACAAGGGGACTCTAAAAGGTGTCTGTTCTCTGTATGTGACTGGAATAAATCAAGCATATGTTGTCTGTCAGTCTATTTTCTAGTGTGGATTGAGTCTGACCAATCTCTGGCCTGGTGTGCTCACTGAGTAAACCTTCTGTTTGTCTTCTTTCACAGTATGTGGTGAACTGCAACAATGTTCAGAACATGCCCACCATCACCTTTGTCATTAACGGAGTCCAGTTCCCACTGCCTCCCTCTGCCTATATCTCTGAAGTAAGTGTACAACATTGCTTAATGGCACATATTTTACACCAAGGCACCTAAGCGTTAGAGCGTATCTAGAGATTGCACCAATGCTCTTGATAACACAGCCTTTGCTTTATGAAAAGATAGCATTGGCGGCATTTCACATCATTTTTTCTGATCCTTATTTTGGGGACCTTGCAGGGGTCTCTCCTTACCATCTTATTTGTTTCCCTGCATTTGTAAATGCAAAGATCTTTTCAAAGATTAGTCTGCTCTGGATTTTATCTCTAGAAGCAAGACTTGTAATAGTACCTACAAATGAGTGGTGGGGAATCCTTTAATTTTGTCACTTCTGCTAGAGTATGGATGGTGCTTGCTGCTTTGGCATCCCTATTGATCATGTGTGTATTACAGTCTGTTCTAAACTTGCACATGTGGGTGGTCAGAGACTCAGAATTAGAGCATGTGTATTATGGATCTAACTCTCATAGCTACCATATGAGCTATACACTTGCAAACAATCTCTAGGAAGTATGTTTACAGCTATATAGTTATAGCAAATGGATGAGCAGCCACATTTCTAACTTGCAATCTAATCTGGACATGATTTCGTACATCTTTTTCAAAGGCATTATCACATTTTCTTCCAGCAGAGATGGAACTTATAACGCATTTTCTTTTATTTCACAGAGCAATGGATACTGCATAGCTGGAATTGAGACCACATACTTGGCTTCCTCAAATGGGCAGCCCCTATGGATCCTTGGTGATGTCTTCCTTAAGGAATATTATTCCGTCTTTGACATGGCTAATAACAGGGTGGGCTTTGCACCATCGGCTTAGACAACACAAAGGCCATCTCCTCTTTAGTCTACTGCTACCGTTCTCTTGGACTCAAAAGAATCATATTAAATTATGTTTGAAGGAACATTGCAGTTTCTGGATTTTCTATAGGCTGCCTGTCCTGGTTTGTATGTCATCAGTTCTCTTGAGAGCCATTGAAATGGGGAGATAAGTTCCAATTTGCCAGATTGTAGCCTCCTCCTCCCCATCGCAACTGCACTCTGCCCTGGAAGAAGCATACAGTAGTAGCCCTCTGGCAGGCTGGAAGGAGCCAGATTTACATGGGGACGACCCTCCCTGTGCACTTTCCTTGCTATTGCAAGCACTGAGTGCTTGTGAGAAACTGAATTAGATCACCTAAGCAATCTTAAGCAAAAAGATACATTTTAAATACTGGATTGAATGCCAGAACGAAGGGGCCAAGCTGGAATGTTAACTGCAAGAGAGTTCCACTATTCCACCCCAAAGGCCCTGTCTTGTGTGCTCATCAACCTATCTGGTTTTCACAGGCAAGCACACAAACAGCAGATCTTATATTATTGGCTGGGACATACCAGTACAGGCAATCTTTTAACTAACCAGACTCAAAACTATTTAGGCACTTTGAATTGGGCCAAGAAACATATTGGCAGCCAGTGTAATTGGCACATAATCAATGTCACATATTCACACCTTCAGGTTCCTGCTAGCATGCTGGAGGCCGAGAGGTTTTTTTTACCAGCTGAAATTTTCGAACCGTCTCCAGAAGCAGCCCCATGTAAATGGCATAGTAGTAACCCAACCTGAACTAACACATGGTGACCAAGGCCAGGTCATGTATCTCCACACTGGGCTGCAGCTGGTGTTCAAGACCGAAATGATAGAATGCACCGCAGAGAACTGCCACTACAGATGCCTCTACTGACAGTGGCAAGTCCAGGAGCACTCTCAAGCTGCAAACTCAAAACTTCAGGGGGAGTGGAATCCAGATTAGTGGGAAGAGAAAAAAGCCTCTGATCTGAGTTTCATCACATATGATAATCTGACCCAGAACACTGAATATGTCTCCAATAAAGTTAGTTTATATATGTGGGTGACATTTTAAAGATGATGAATACCACCCATAAAAGATTTAGATCGAATGTTTCCTCACCTTCCATGAAAGTATCTTCAGTGTTTCCTCTTTCCAGACATCCCATTCTCTGAATGATATAAGACATCTGCCTGATTTCCCCATGCTATTTCCTTCAGTTGAACTGCAAGAGATGTGGCTAAATGTTCTATTTTTTTATAATATTTTATTAGGTTTTATCAATAGAAAAGTTTAGAAAAATACAAAAAAGAAAAAGATACAAAATTACAATATACAAAAATACAGACATTAAACACAAAGAAAGAAAAAGAAAAAACACATATAAAAGAAAAATGAAAATTCCCTCTTTCTTAATTTCTCATCTTTAGTTAACTTATTTTCCTGACTTCCTCATGTCTCCCATTTTTGTATCCCTTTTAGAAATTGGTTCAGCAAATTCATGTCCTATTAGTTTATCTATTATTAATCCCATCTTACATTTTACCTTGTTGCTAGAACCCCTTCAATTCATTTCAATGTCATCAGCATTCAAAAATTTTACAATATTTCTGCAAATAAGTTTTAAATTTCCTCCAATCTTCTTCCACCAACTCTTCTCCCTGGTCTCGGATTCTGCCAGTCATTTCCGCCATCTCCATATAGTCTATTAGTTGCATCTGCCATTCTTCCAAGGTGGGTAGGTCTTGTGTCTTCCAATGCTTTGCGATGAGAATTCTTGCTGCTGCTGTAGTATACATAAAAAAAGTTCTATCCTTCTTTAACACCGATTGGCCAACTATGCCCAGGAGAAAGGCCTCTGGTTTCTTCGGGAAAGTATATTTAAATACCTTTTTCAGTTCATTATATATCATACTGAGGAAGAAACAGTAAAATCTGCAATGATAAAATGGGCACAAGATATAGGATATAATATTATGTTTGCTGACTGGGAGAAGTTGTGGACCACCGGGATTAAATTCACGGCATGTAATGCCCTAAGAGAGAATATTATGAAAATGATGTACAGGTGGTACATGACTCCAGTCAAGCTTGCAAAAATATATCACTTGCCCGATAACAAATGTTGGAAATGTAAAGAAATTGAAGGTACATTTTTTCACCTTTGGTGGACGTGCCCAAGGATCAAGGCTTTCTGGGAAATGATATATAATGAACTGAAAAAGGTGGCTAAATGTTCTAAGTCTGTGCATACCATATTCTGTCCAGGGCTGGTCCAAGGGATTTTGCTGCCTGAGCTGAAGCAGGAAATTGTGCCCTCTGATTTAAGGTGCAGACTAGTCCCCAAAGCTGGTCAAGTAATTTAGGTAATTTAGCCCACAAGCACCTTTCTCCCTTCTTGGGAGGAAAAATGCAGCAATAATAAATTAAATAACTAATCACTTGCAGCCCTTTCATGGCACCCCAAAATTAACTGCCTGGGACAACTGCTTCATTCTGCTTATTGGCAGGGCCAGTCCTGATTCCTCCCACTCTTCAAAACACTTGTATTATTGTGCATCAGTGAAAAGATGTCCTGTGAAGAGTACAAACTGAAACATTGGAGGAGCCCATTTTCCTATCCTAGATTTCCATCCAAGGAAAGCTGTCAGTAACAACAGAAATGCTTTCTATGGTCAGTTCTGCTGTCCATCTGGAAGCTTCACTGAAGTCCAGAACTGAAAGATTTTGTCATGTGATATGTTCACAGGCTGTGTTGACTGAAATCCATCACCCTGTGTTTCTTTTGTCTGTGTGTACATATGTATATGTATATGTGTATGTACATGTATATGAGGAAAATGTTAACAATAAAAATATAATTAGAATGACTGAACCAATTATAGACAGTCTATCAATAGCTAAAATGGTTATGAGACATAATACCAGATACTTGGGGCAAACAATAGATGGTTCTCTTCATTGTATCCTAGTTATGAGCTAATCAGGGGCACCTGATAGATGGCAAAATGGTGGCCTACATGGATCTTTGGTCTGATCCAAGAAGACTGTTCATATGCATCTGTTAATAATAACAATAAAAGAAACCTGTTAAGCAAATTGCAGACCACTGTATTTTTTAAAGGACAAGCAGCATTTATGCCCTTTGATTTTTTCCAGCTATGTAGTCCAACTGAGGTCACTGAGAAACACGAGTGATAAAGCATTATCACTATTCCAGCATTCCTGACAGGTGACCATCCAGCCTCTGCTTACAAATCTCTAATGAAGAAGAGTCCACCAGCCTTTGAACAGTTTGCATCATTAGGAAGCTCTTCCTAATGTTTAGTGTAAATAATTGTTCTTGCAGTATGAACCCATTGGTCCAGATTCTATCCTTGGTGGCAACAGAAAGCAAATGTATTTGCTCCATCCTCTATGGAAGAACACAGAAAGTATTTGAAGATGACTGCCACAATACCTCTTAATCATCTCTTTTTAGGGCTAAACATACCTGGAGTGCCATCACCTCTTCCTTACAGACCACTCAGGCCAGATGATGGGGCTTTAGGAGAGTCCTCCAGCTTGGGGAACATCTGTCCAATTCATACTGCTGCACAGCCATGCTGTAGGAGTCAGTGATTACAGATCAGGGCAATGGTCCTTTAAAGACAGCTCTTCCTGAGTGAGTCCTAGCAAGCAAAGGTTGTTGTGAGCTCTCCAGGGTGCTGACAAGCTGCCTTTTGACCCTGCCTTACCCCCTGCTACCCTGATTGGGATCTGGCAGTGCCTACCAGTATTGACTGGACTACCAGACCTGCCTTGCCAGGACCCTGCTCTTTGAGATGTGCCCTTAGTCCTATCAAGCTGGCCTCCTCTAGAACGTTAAGCCAGAAGAAGGCAGGACAGATCCTTAGATCCTTCCAGTTCCCATTCGGGTCTCTTTTAAATGTGTTTGCCAGAAAGCTCCCCATGCAGCCACCCTGGTTTGTTTAGCGGTCTCCAGTTTCCTTGCTCACCATTGAGTGGATTGCAATTGTGCCTTAAATATCTCATGAAGGGGCTTGCATTGCAACTGCTGCTAAAATGGTTTCAGCGCAAATCCTGTCTTAAAAGACGTTTAAGGACAAACACCTTCTTGATCCTGGAGCAAATCTCTCTGAAGGTGCATTGTGAACACATCTTCAAAGAGGCTCATTACCTGAAATCTTTGTGACAACAGATGAGTGATGCCACCCACCTGCAAAATATGACATACAAGGGGTAAGGCAGAAACAGATCTTGCCTGCTGAGGGGGAATATGCTCCCCAGTCCTGGTACAGAGCCATCAAAAACCATGGATTACACTCCCCAAACACTCCCTTACGGTCCCCCTTATGTATTAGTGGTTACCCACTCTGGCTTAACTCACACTCCTGTTACCTGTACATGATTTTATACCATTTTCTAGCATTTAATTGCTCTGCTGTGCAGGATTCAGTTTAAAGTCCTCCTGATCAGTTTTGTGTGACTCCTGCCAAGCATATCCTTTAAAAAAAGAAAAGGAAAGCTACATACATTATACACCGAACTGCACACGGGATGAAGCAAGATCATTATGATCATTTGGCAAAATGTGCATCAATATTTGTGACGATACCAATGTACATATATTGTCAAAAGAATTGATCTTATATATGAACTTAGCAGCACAAACTGTAATTGCAACTCAGTGGGAAACAGTCCAAAATCTTACACTGGACACTTGGTACCACTTGCTCTAGAATAAGAGCTATAATAGAAGAAATCATGTTGTAATTGTTACCTCCATTTTATATGCATTATAAAATGAAATAATAAAAAACTTTACCAAAAAATGATATTCATGCAACTTCTAGCCAGTGGGAGCTAAATACTGTGTGATCAGAGTTTTGATTCATAAACCTCATTGATAGTAGTGTTAGTATAACTTTATATGGTCAAGCATGGGCTAATACCTTAGTGAAGAGAAATCTGGAGTTACTCTTGATATTGGTTGGCATCAATTAAATCAATATTGAGCCTATCCAGCATTATGTAAGCACTTGTCAGAATAACTGTGATTATTAACTTGGCCTTTATAATTTCTGAAAAGAATATGACCAACTTTTCAAGGAAACTGATTATATTTCAGTAGATATCTTGTAGATATCTTATCACCATTTTTTTATTTGTCCCAATAGCACAGCTTTGCTCCAGATCCAGTTCTTATAACTAAATATTTTTACAATCAAAAGCACAAATTGCTTTTTAAAACCTTTTAAACAAAAGAATTTGATTCCCTATCATTCATAAGAAAACAAAAAGTGTAGATATTGAGTGTACATAATGATATTGGAAATCTAGAGTAAACAGATAAGCCAGTAGAGGACAGATGCTCTGAGTATAAAAGTAGGGACAAAGCAGCTGTAATTGTGGAAAGGATTTGTGGATTCTCTAGAAGATTGCATTGGTCAAGACACTGAGCACCATGAAGTGGCTGATCCTGGTATTGGCTTTTCTCCACCTGTCAGAGGGCCTGGAGAGGTGAGTGTCTCAACAATAGCAACAAATGAGCTGAATATATGACTGGAAATTAAATCAAGTCATACATTTTCAGCCAATGTTCTTATAATGTTCCATAGCAAAATTAAACCTTCTCTTATCAGGCTTTGAGAGTTTGTCTCTCTCACACTCACTTGCTTTTATTGAACGAATGGATGAATAATAAAGTAGCACAATGGCCTATTAGTAGCTCCCAATAACAAAGAATAGGAAAGCAGGTGAATAAAGAGTGCATAGCAGAAGTACAGAAAGGCCACCCATGTTGCTTCTAGTCTCTTGAGATCTTTGTGTCTTATGCAGAGTCATTCTGAAGAAAGGGAAATCCATTCGGGAGAACATGAAGGAGAAAGGAGTGCTGGAGGAATTTCTGAAGAAACATCATGCTGATCCTGCATTGAAATACCACTGGAATGAATACAACATTGCTTATGAACCAATAACCAACAACTTGAATGTGAGTACTGCATCAATATGAATCTGTACCTTTCCCCTCCTCCCTCTCAAAGTGGTAGAGAAAATACATGAACTTGCACATTGAGCTCAGCAGTTGATAATGCCATCAAACAACCCATTCCCCCTACAATAAGAATGAACTGAACACTCAACCGTATGTGCTCAGAGGTGTGAATTGGGGCTCTCTGTTTTATGACAGCAAGACACAGATGTTTGTCCAGTAAATGATTTCAGCTTCTACTTTTAATTTTGGGGGTTATGGCTTCATGGTATCTTCTTTGCTTGCTGACTTGTCTGCTGAGCATTCCATGAGACACACTAAGGATTATGAGCCTGGGTAACTGATCCCGAAAGGACTTGAAGGTGGATGTTTTCACTACAGCACTTTCCTCTACTGAAGATACAAAACACGAAAATGCAACTGCCTTTGTTGGGATGAACATGGCAAGCAAAGATGCATATATCTCTTCTCTGGATGTTGGTAGTTAGAGAAGAGGATTAGGGATTATGATTCTAGCATCTTGCATAACTCTCCTGTTGGCTTTGCTGTATGCTTTTGGAGAGTAGTGTAGTTTACCTTCACTGTGGGATGCATTGCTAAATTGAAATCTTCATGATCTAAATAGCCCCTTTGAGATTATTGGTAGCAAAGTACTAGCAAAGCTTTGAAATGATAAAAGCATTAAAAGGTGTGGTGAATTGCCTTTATTCCACCTTATTCAAGTTTTCTCCCTTGGCAGTCTTTCTACTTTGGAGAGATCAGTATTGGAACTCCACCCCAGAACTTCCTGGTTCTCATGGACACAGGTTCTTCCAATCTCTGGGTACCTTCTGTGTATTGTAATACTGCAGCCTGTGGTGAGTACTCTGCACAGTTGCTGAAAGTGGCTGTTTGTCGTCAAGAAAGCACTTCATTTTGTTTAGAAATAATTTTACTGCAAACCTTATTTGCAGCTTCCAAACTTGGAATATCATTATAATATATTGACTGACAACCCTAAGATTCTCCTCCCTCCCCTGCTTCTGGGCATCAACCCGTCTTTCTCTGAGTTCAAATTCTTTATTTCCCCCCAACATATCATGAGATATAATACTAGAGCTCATTTGAAGCATTGTGTGCGCACGGTATGGGTTAGAAACAGCAAATGCTGTTGTGATGGCCAGATACTATGGTGCTACTCAGCCGTAGGACTAGTCAATGCAAGCAGATCTTATGAAAGCAATAGCATGCTGCATTAATCAAGATGGACAAATCTGTCAGTTTCAGCTTTTCATTTTTTCCAGTCTTATGTTCCGTTTGTCATATTACTGCATCGGTTTGCAAATCTTCTTTTAAAAAGTCCTCACAGAAATGCACATATATTTTAGTGCGCATTTCTCCCAATATACACAATTTTGTCTGCCATTTTGTCTAATATACACATTTTCTGCAAGCAATTTCCCCTAATATATACTAGCCACAACAGTTATTTTCTAGCTTCTCTGTCAGAGTCAGCATGACTCAGAACACTGGCTCCTGGGAATCGCAGGTGAGAAGAGAAAACTGTTTGCACTCACATCCTGCTTACTGGTTTCCAATAGGCATCTGATTGACTATCATGGCAACAGAATGCTGACTTAGATGGGCCCTTACCATGATCCAGCAGCTCTTCTTATGTACTTATATAATGCATTTTAGTATATTATTTTCACTCATATCATACATTTTTATGTACAAATGTTCTTACGATGAAGATACATTATGAAGCTGTCCTCAAACCATGTTAAAATGGTGCAGGGCCCTAATTTTGACCAGCAATGGGGACCTTTTGAGGTAAATGCAGTAACAATGTTTGTATATTTTGGTGAGAAGTGCCCCTTTCCTGTTGCCTCCTTTTTAGCCTCTTCACTATGTGTGCATATAAGAGTTCATGGGTGATAGGCTGGGTCTGTAGCAAAGTCAGATCTGTTGTAAACTGAATCTTGCATGCTAATGGGCAGCTTTCACTGCCTCATAGAGATAGATTTGTACTCTGGGTTCTTTTTTATTCTAGGTAACCACCATAGGTTCAACCCCAGTGCATCTTCCACTTACTCCAACAATGGACAGACCTATACCCTATCCTATGGGAGTGGTAGCTTAACTGTCATGCTAGGCTATGATACAGTGCAGGTAAGTGAACTTTGCACTGTGAGCCACTCATCTTTAAGTGTGCCACATTCTGGGAATATTCCAACTAAGGTAAAGCTAATAATTTTGGGAATCCAGTTAACAATGGCAGGAATCCTTTGCAGTATAAGAAAGCATCCTGTTCTGAACTCAGCATCAAAATCTGAATTTAACAAGTGCAAAAAACTAAGTTCCTAAGCCACAGCAGTGACTGGTGGTACTCACTGAGATCCAGTTTTGCTGAGATTGACACCAGACCACATTTTGAAGAATCCACTCCACTGGGTCTCATTGTCTCTCTGTGTAGCATTATTCCTAAACTGATGAGTATTGCCTGCCAGTTACCACGATTCACGTTGCAAGTGAACCCCATTGATTCCTTCTCCCCAGGTCCAGAACATTGTCGTTCAAAACCAGGAGTTTGGCTTGAGTCAAAATGAGCCTTCCAGTCCTTTCTACTATGCCAGTTTTGATGGGATTTTAGGCATGGGTTATCCCGGCTTAGCTGTAGCAGGTCCCACCATTATGCAGCAGATGCTAAGACAAGGGCAGCTTTCTGAACCCATCTTCAGCTTCTATTTCTCCCGGTAAGATCCAAAACCTGATATTTTTTATCAGGGGCATGTGCAAGAGGAATTAATCTAGGATAAATAAAATACTCCTCCATGGTTCCATCCTTACAGTAACAAAACACAGTTGAGAATGAGCATATGAGCAATTGATGCAAATTAAGCTTTCTGTTAGCTCTTTGACCCTTCTTAATCAACCTTCCCTTTTAATACCATCACTGGAGTGATGAAAGGATGGATTTTCACCAGTGGAGTGAGATCCTGATCCTTGTTAATGTGGGGCAAACTGTTCCTGATTTGTTCTTTCCCCCTCTGACCTGCCAACTGTTTATTGCTCTCCATTTATGCTTTCTTTAATCTTCTCTAGGCTTATTTACCTGTGGACTTATAGAGCACCATCAAATTTATAGGTAGTTAGAACTAATCCTTGTCTGCTTTAAACCATTTTTGTTTTCTCAGCCAACCAACTGCTCAGTATGGAGGGGAAATGGTTTTGGGAGGTGTAGACAATCGGTTGTACTCTGGGCAAATCACTTGGACGCCTGTCACCCGTGAATATTACTGGCAGATTGGTATTCAGGAGTAAGTGGCACACATAATTTCCATTTTATCTATACCTAGCTGTGCTTTCCTGCATTAAACATGTTCCTTTTCCGGATGACAAAAAAGGCTTTGCCTGCTCTATGGAGTGGCCGCCTTTCTGCAGAGTGGGGTACTTTTATTCCTCCTGCTTACTGCTTTAGAATATGTGTGTTGTGGGTTTGGGACTGGAATGAAACGATTGCATCAATGGATATTCCAGCTGGGTATAGCATTTAACTAAAAATAAAAATCCAAACAAGTAACAATATATTGCAGTATGAATGCTGAGAAAATATAGATTTTCTAGAACTAAAATGTTGCTTTGAGGATGTCTGCATCTTTATTGTGCGCACATACATGAATGCATGCAAAATCCAGAAAGGCTGTTGTAGCCAAAGATCACTCTTTTGTGCCAGCCTCAAGAGAAGCAATAGGGTTAATATCTTAGCATGAAAATGGATTGGATGGATCAGTGCATAATCTACTCCAATTAATATATGACAAGATGAATCCTATGGGGAAACTCTGTGAACGGGAGGAAGTGAAGGTGGGGAAGACTGAATCTCAACCAGTGAATTTTCTGTGTAATATATGTGGAAGGAGGTGGCGCGTTTTGTCTCAATGTACAATGCACAGCTATAGAGGTGAGTCTCTGAGAACCCATTTGGGACCTTAATATCACTTCTTTCCTCTGCAGGTTTGCTATTGGCAACCAGGCTACTGGCTGGTGCAGCCAAGGCTGCCAGGCAATCGTGGACACTGGAACATATCTACTTGCTGTCCCTCAGCAGTACATGGGGAATTTCTTGCAAGCTGTAGGTGGTCAAGAATACAATGGTGAGGTGAGTGGATGAGGTAATTTCAGAAAGCCACACCTCAGGAGACAGTGAGCTGCTTGCAGGAAACATAATGTGCTCATATAACTTTGCTATATGTACCAAAAAGAAAGGAAAACATTTTGCTTGTTTTAGCCTGTTTTCTACAGGGGACATGACTCAACCAACCTCTGTTCTAGCCTACTCAAATAGTTAACCTTCCCTCTTTATTTGTTCTTTTCCAGTTTGTGGTGAACTGCAACTATGTCCAGAACATGCCCACCATCACCTTTATCATCAACGGATCCCAGTTTCCACTGCCTCCATCTGCCTATGTCACCAATGTACGTATATACCATATTGCTAAACATAATTCCCCAGAACAGTATGTGTTTTGAACCATGCTATGTTTATAATACCTGTCTCCTTGATCCTTGCCCATCAAGGCTTATAAAAGTGAGCCAGGAAGGGCTGGGCAATGGGCTCTGTGGGGTGGTGAATGCTTCCCTCTGTGAGGGAGCCTTCCCAGACCTGCTGAAAGAGGCAATTATAAATAATAAAATTCTTCTTGTTGTTTTGTTGTTGTTGTTGTTGTTGTTGTTATTCCATCATTATTGTATTCTGTCATTAAACCTTATAATTACCTGATTTCTGTTTTAAAAACAGATTACGAGTCTGGTTTTTTATACTAAGGGGTGGCATTTATTTACTCAGGAAAATTGTTGTAATGGTGCCTTGTATTTTTTTCTCCTAACCCTTTTTGTGGGGTCATTTTAATTTTATTTTTTGAGAT
The DNA here is from genome assembly GCF_965113315.1 of Podarcis vaucheri. NCBI lineage: Eukaryota > Metazoa > Chordata > Lepidosauria > Squamata > Lacertidae > Podarcis > Podarcis vaucheri. Next base: position 63,170,554 of record NC_138764.1, on the reverse strand, counting down.
CATGGATCTATCACTGAAGTTAGAATTCTTTTATAGATTTATAGTTGCAGATTGTTCATAAAGAGATGTTTGCTCGGACTGTAATTGCCAAAAGCAAGAGTATGAGTAGTACTAGCCCCTATAAAATAGTGAAAAAGAATCCCTCCATTTTGTCACTTCTCCCAGAGTGGAGATGATGCTCACTGGGCTGGCCTCACTATTGGCCCTGTCTGCATTGTGGCCAGCCCTGAATCAGGACATGTAGATGGTCAGAGACATACTGGAGCATATCAAATGTGGATCTCTAGTGTGTCTTTGCGAACAAGTCCTTATTCCAGGCTTCCTTGAAATTCTGTTTTATTTATTTCCCCAGCACAGGTTTAACTTGTTTTCTTTTGTTCCACAGAATAATGGATATTGTACAATTGAGATTGAGGCTACATACTTGCCTTCTCCAACTGGGGAGCCACTGTGGATCTTGGGTGATGTCTTCCTTAAGGAGTATTATTCTGTCTTTGATATGGCCAACAACAGGGTGGGCTTTGCACCTTCAGCCTAGATAAAGAAAAAAAGCCCAATTTTCTGGATCAATAGTGCTACTCTTTGGGAATTCAATAGAATCATTCTACATTGTTTGTAAAGGAAATTGCAGTATTCTTACCTTTCCATAATTCTTCTGCTACTGCTTTTATACTATCAATTCTCTTGAGATCCATTGTTACGGAGAAATAAATACCAATATGTCAAATTTCTAGCTGTCTGTTTCAATACTGTATGTGTGGGTATCTGAGGTTCATTTTAGGAAACAATCTAGGTTGTTCCTTTTTTTCTATGTCTTGCCTCTTCAGTGACTCCTCAGGTCTTAAAATCATGAATTCTGAATCATGAACTAAGAGTCTATAAGGAAATTTGAGGAACTCAGATTTGTACCCTCTATGGCATTGATTCCAGTTTTGGAAAACTGAATGGGATCAATTTCTCCCAAGGAGTAAAACCAACTTCAGTAATAAAATATCAGCTTTAAAATTTTGCAGGTTACTGAGAGAAACATAAAAAATGAGCACAACATATGTCATAAATCTACATAAACACACTGATAGTCCAAAATTTCATTACTTTGGCAGTCATGATATTTCATCTTTTTAGGACTGCCAGTGCTGATAATGGTAATCAATCTAATAAATGTAGCCTAGAAAAATAAAAGCCTAAAAGAAGGCATGATATAAAATAATGAGCAGTGTCAAGAGAGTTACTAATTATCTCAAAATACCAGAAATTGATATAATTCAATGAAATTGATTGGTAGTAGGTTGAGGACAGCCAAACAGAAGCACTTCTGCACACAATGTGCAATTGACTTTTGGAATTCAGTATCACAAAAGTGTTGATAGCCGTTAGCCCTAGATGGATTTTAAAGAGGAGCAGACATATTAATGAAGGATAATCTGCCAATGGTTATTAGCAACGATAGCTTAAATGGAGCTTCTCTTTTCAGAAACATTATTTCACTGATTGCCAGATTTGGGGGACAAACAGGAGATGAATATCTTCATCATGCCCCCACTCATGGCCCCATTACAGATGATAGTATGCTAGACTAGACGTACCTTTGGTCTGACCCAAGAAGACATTTATTTGCCTATTAAAAAAGAAGAAACCTGTTAAGGAAATTCTATTTCATATTAGGCTATTATTTTCTGACACAATGCAGAAAAGAATCATTAATAAAGATGACAGACTCCAAGACATAAGTCCATGGTGTGTATTTGTTAGGATATTTTTGATGCACTGATACTTCTGCCAATGGATTGCCATGAGGCTTTCTTGGGCTCTACTTACCTCCCAGCTACCATCCGGTCCCCTTTTGTGTAGAAGTAGTTGAGAGGGCATGCATATACTAAACCACTGCTATCTGTGCTTCCAATTGCACAAGTTCCAATGCTGAGCATTGGAAGTAATCAGCTAATACTTGAAAGCACTACTCAGCTCATGTGTGGGTGTGGAAATATGCAAGCATGATGATGGTGATAACCCCCGAAGCTGTATATGCTTTAGTACTGAGGAGTATATGTACAGCTATCATATGCCAAGCATCAGAAAAAAAGGGGGAAGAAATAAATTATTGCAATCAGTTAATACACAAGAGCTCAGTCATAAGGCTCACAGTGGCAAAACGGTTTTCAAGAAATTGAGAGACTGGAGTAAGTTAGAGCCCTTTAAGACAAACAAGGTAAAGAAGGATCTTCTGCTTTTGAAACTGAACAAGGTGGGTGGAAGGCAAGTAAGCTCTTGGCCAGCAAATTTGCTCAGAAAACTGGTATCTGCACATGAGAACGCAGGAAACACATATATCACAGAAACTGGGATGCCCGTGACTGCCAGTTTATATTTGGAATTATAGACATCAGAAAGCCCAGCACCTGATACAGTATGTGCACTTGTGAACTTGTATGTATATATATGCAAGGTCTTATTGGGGGAACATGCACAATTCATTGAAAAGGAAATTACCTGCTCAGAGGTACTAGATTCAATTAATGTACTGAGGAATTACAAGTCTGCAGTTTTCTGTGAAGCCTTTAAATATAGTTTGGTCTGGCAAAGTTTATTTTAAATCCTGCAGCTAAACCAGAGGGTTCAAACGCCTGCAGCATCATGGTATTAAAACAGGTGGATCTGCCACAAATAGGAGGTCATCGGCAATTAATCCTGTCTTACACGGCTCTTGTCCAACGGTGATTCCTTCCACACTGTCATTTTGTCTAATCAAATTTTCAAAAATGTGGAATACCTGCAGAAATTATTTCCTTTTAAATGGGTTACCTCCTCACTGAAATACTTAGGATTAAATATTTCTACTCAGTTTTCATAGTTGTATCAAACCATCTTTGCAACATTCTTGAATATGTCTGGAAAAATCCGGACATGTGGTAACCCTAGACGGTGATGTGGTCTTGGCGGCCACTCCCAGTCACCGGTCTAGCTGCCACATTCTGGATTAGTCACCTTCAAAGGTAGCCTACGTAGCAGTCCAAGTGGGAGATAACCAGAGCCTGCACCACTCTGGTGAGACAGTCTGCGGGCAGGTATGGTCTCATCCTGTATACCAGATGGAGCTGGTAGACAGCTGCCCAGTTGTGAGTCCAAAATGACTCCCAGGCTGCACACCTGGTCCTTCAGGGGCACAGTTACCACATTCAGGACCAAGGAGTCCCCCCCACCCGCTCGCCCCCTGTCCCCCCAAAACAGTACTTCTGTCTTGTCAGGATTCAACCTCAATCCATTAGCCGCCATACATCCTCCAATCACCTCCAGAGACTCACACAGGACATTCACTGCCTTCACTGGTTCAGATTTGAAGGAGAGGTAGAGCACCCAGCCCAAATGATCACCAAACCACATTTTCTGTGCTTGTTTCAAACACTCCAAGCTTACATCATGGAAGAACAATTGAGAATACGGCAGAATTATTTTTTAGGCTTTATCTGGAATGGGAAAAGGCACTATGTAAGAAATTCAAACATTATAAGGAAAACCAAAAAGTGGGGGAGCAGCAGTACCAAATCTCTTCTACTATTATATTGCTTTACAATTGGCACAAATGGTAAAATGGGGAAGGGCTTTTTTGATGTCAAGCTGGGCTTCAAGCTGCGCAACAAGCAGCCATTTCTTATTCTCTGGAAGCTACTGCAGGATCTACAAAGCAAAGTAGAAGAGTGATTCTTAATAAAAAACTTGGTTACAGCCAGTAGTATATTTAAGCTATGGGACACATGATGTATGCATCTTTCTTCAGGGACATCACTACTAAATTGTTTCTTATTGCATTCAGATGTTCAGCAGAATTTTTTTTTCAACCAATCCTCATCCTAGGCTAAGGAAGATTTAAAAAACTTTATAAACCTAAACCATTATCCTAACTTGCTATGTTTGCACAGATTACAACCGTCTTTAAAAAAACGCACAGAAGAACCAACAAATATTTTTATTCCCTGGTTTTCTGAACATTCAAATAACAAACATCAGCATAAAGCAGAAAGGCTACAACAATCTTCAACAGAAATTCCATTAACTTGATTGTTATAGTTGCAATTCAAAGTCTTGTGCAGAAAAAGGACTTACAAAGGTAACAAGTTACTAGGCCAGTAAGTTGATATGAATGTGGTGAACTCAGTCTACAGAGGAATGATCTCGTAAACTACTTATATAAACAAATGGGAAAAAATTATATGAAAAGGAATTGCAGAAGGAGATTGAAGATGATACAGCAGAGCTGGCACATCCATGAGGTGGGATGAAGTGCCTGCCTTAGGTGATGGAAGTGCAAGAGGTGGCACTCTGCCTACCCCAACACTTCTGCCACTGTCAAGAGGGAAGCATTTTGGTGGGTGGCATTGCTGTTCATCCTCCCTGCCCACAAGGGAGATGCTGACTGGGAATGCTTGGAAAAGAGCTCCAGCTCCTGCCAAGTTTGTTGAGAGCCAAGGTGCAGAAGCGATAGAAGTGGTGAGGTGGAAACAATTTCTGTTCCACCTCAGGTGGCGAAACAGAATGGGACTTTCCTGCCCAGATCACTTTGTGTAAATGTAAATGATCCTTTACATGCTGGAGGAGACTCTTGAGAGTCCCATGGACTGCAAGAAGATCAAATGTATCCATTCTTAAGGAAATCAGCCCTGAGTGCTCACTGGAAGGACGGTTCCTGAAGCTGAGGCTCCAATACTTTAGCCACCTCATGAGAAGAGAAGACTCCCTGGAAAAGACCCTGTTGGGAAAGATTGAGGGCACAAGGAGAAGGGGACGACAGAGGACGAGATGGTTGGACAGTGTTCTCAAAGCTACCAGCATGAGTTTGACCAAACTGTGGAAGGCCGTGGAAGACAGGAGTGCCTGGCGTACTCTGGTCCATGAAGTCACGAAGAATCGGACACAACTAAATGACTAAACAACAACAAATGATCCTTTCTTTCTTTCTTTTTAAATGTGTTTACCAATTAAGTACAGCTATATGGCTCAAAAATGGGCTTTCTTGGAGGAGATGCCTAGAAGAAAGGGCATATGTTTATCATTGGAGGACATGGACTAAGTAACTAAGATGCAGAAGTCTGGGAAATTGAGGCAAATTAATATTAACTGCATGGGTGACTTGCCCAAAGCACAAAGTGATTGCTATTATACACAAGGGTTCGAACCTTGACTTCCCACATTTAAAACTAGCACAGACCACTGGCCTCACAGTTGGGGAGGGAGTGAAATAAACAATCATACTGAATACCCATTCAGTATCTTTGTTTTCTTCACTCCCTCCCCAACTGTGGAGCCAGTGGATGACCTTGAAGGAAACTGAACAGAAAATACACAAGTGAAACATTGCCTCATTCCTGTGCCCAAAGACGTGTAGTCTCAATGCTTTGGACTGACTACTTGGTAAAAACTCCACTGAATTGGAGGGTTTTTCTCTTCATTTGCCCTTAAGAGTCCGCTTTACTTCTTTGAAAAACCGCAACGAGCCCTTTCAGCTGTTTATTCAGCTGATGACCGATAGCTTTCATTGCTCACTCTGATGGACAAATTTTATGTCACTTTACCCTGTGTTGGCTTTGGGATTGATAAGGATAGTTTTCCATGCTGATACGATAGAGCGGTATAAATGGTGCCTGTTAATCTAATGTCCATGAAGGTCTTTAGCAGTGATTCCTGCACTGTATGGTTCCATCAGTGGGAAGAAAGGACAACAGAATTAAAAGAACATGGAGAGAGCCATGCTGGGTCAGACCAAAGGCCCATCGAGTACAGCATCCTGTTTTCACAGTAGCCAACCAGATGCCAGTGAGCAGCCTGTAAGCAGGGCCTGTGTGCAACAAGGCTGTCCCTACTTGCAATGGCCAGCTACTGATAGCAGCAAAGCACCTCTGACATTAAAAGTAGAGCACAGTCAGTTGATAGCCTTATCCTTTATGAATTTGCCTAATTCTCTTTTAAATCATCCTGGTTGGTGGCCATCACTAATTCTTACGGGAGCACTTTGTGAAGTACTTTCTTTGGTCCGTCCTGAATCTTCCAACATTGAGCTTAATTGGGGGGCCTAGGGTTCTAGTATTAGGAAAATGGAAGAAACAAACATCACTCTGTCTACTTCCTCTACACCACGCAAAATCTTATACACCTCTATCATGTCCCCTCGCGCTCATCTTATTAGAAATATATATATCCAAAATGCTGTGATTTTTTTCACATAGATGAGTTGTCCCACTTTACCCTGAATCTCATTTGTTGTGCATTGAGTCATTTTTAGAATATCCTCCTGAAGCTCCCCATAACTTGCTTAGAATGTCAGCATTCTGAATACTTGGGTTTATCCACAAGCTTGGGTACCCCACAATTCACCCTTGACTCCAGATCATTTATAAAGACATTAAATAGCATCAGCCTCAATGTAAGTCCTTGGTGGACCCTACTTACTTCCTTCATTTGTGGAGATGATTTATTTATTTGAATGCAGCATTTCCTGGCCTTTAACCGGTTACCAGTCCAGAAGAGGAACTGAATCTTGAATATATTTTTTCCTAGAATCCTTGATCTCAAAAGTCAGGCTGTATAAATCCCTACATCGATTAATCATTCAAAAATTTATTATTTTAATTGTTACTAGGAAACAGGAATATCATGAAAAATCGGTGGCAGACATAACCCATTTGGTGAACAGTTAAATATTGCAGTGGATCTGTCTATCATCTATCTATCATCTATCTATCTATCTATCTATCATCTATCTATCTATCTATCTATCTATCTATCTATCTATCTATCTATCTATCTATATCTATCAGTATATGCAAGTGTCTATATATACATATATACCCTCACATGCACAAACACTGAATCCCTTGATTTTTAGAAGAAACAATGGGATTGAGAAGAAGTGAAATGGGGTGAAGAACAGTGATTGTGTTTTTCTCATTCTTGATAACCCCAATTTTTCTCTTGCTGTATCAGCACATGTATTGTTTCTTATCTAATCTTAATTGCTTTATATACACAATTATTACTTTTAATGGAAAGTCAATGAAAGGATAAAAAAACATTTCTTAGCATACCTGATTGTGTTGATTGTGGTTGAGTACTAGGCTACAGGGAATGGCAATGCAAGCTAATAAGGTGTTTTCATTTTTTTGGTTGGGGGTGGCATCCGTGGTATAAAAGCAAGGGCTGAAAAGTGAGACTTCAGACCACTTTCTTCTGAGGTCTACTAAGCTCATCAGGTGTTGTCGTGGGAGAAATCAAGCATCATGAAGTGGGTGCTCCTGGTTCTGGCTTGCTTCCAGCTGTCAGATGGACTAGTCAAGTGAGTGTTCTTACTCAGTTTAATACTATATATGAAACAGAATAGCGTAGAGACCAATAAGATGCAAAAATTGTTCACTTGCTAATCAGGTAGCATTAGAATTTTTGAACTTTCATGGTGTAAGTCAGGAGTAAGGTAAAATTATATAGCACAGAGAATTAGATGAGTGTACAGGGATGATTGAAGATGTGAGAATATTTTTCTCCACATGGTAAGGAGGAGCCATGTATAAAGGGTGCTTCATGCAATAATACTCACATATTCAGTAAACCTAATTTCTTCGATTTGTTGAATGTACATCCTTCCATCAATTGCCGTAGAAAAACAACAAGTGGGCAAGGGGCAGTCTCAGCGCAGCAACAGGAACAAATATGGTGGTGGTTCTTTGTCATCCAAGTTGTGTGGGGTCCTTGAATGGCAAGTATCACTCTATTAATTATATATCTATGCTCTGCTTTTTAATTCCATGTAGCGTCCTTCTGAAGAAGGGCAAGTCTATCCGAGAGGTGATGAAGGAGAAGGGTGTGCTGGAAGATTACCTGAAGAACCACAAACTTGACCCGGCCAAAAAGTACATCTTCAATGAGTACAATGTTGCTTATGAACCAATGGCGTACATGGATGTGAGTCTCCCGTCCTTTCTGAGTTGACTTGTCTTTGTATCTTTGATGTTCTCTTTAACAAGCCTATATTTTTCCTCTCTACAGCAGAATGCTATTAAGCTGAGAAACCACATGGAATGTAGCATTCCATTTAAGGATGCATGAGTATTTCTAGGCTCAACCCTCATAACAGTTCAAGCCTTTTTGTGAGTCCTGGGCCTGAGTGCTCACAAAAGACTTATAAGCACTCAAAATGTGCACCATTGCCTCCCCCTACCTCAGTGTGTGTAACTCACCTTTGGACCAGGGGAAGAAGGCAGCAGCAGAAGAGTTGACAGTGGGCCCTGTGGAGACCCAGCAGAATGAGATTCCACAATGATATAAGGCTGGAGAACTACCTAAGCATAGAAAAGATGCTATTTGCACAATTTCTGCTGGGAAGAATCTCCACTGCATGATGGAGAAACCAGTGGTTGCTGCCGTTGCTGATTATCTTCTTCCATCCATGGTCAAAAGCTCAATCCTTTAGAGAAGGGGGAAATGGCTGAGGTGGTGGTGAAGCTATCTGAGACTCCATTCACCCTGCATGTAGTAGGCTATGAGCAGTGTCCTTGCCTCAGTCCTGTCTGAGGGCATTCAAACCTCCCTATTTGAGTGATCACAACATCCCAATGTGTAAATGTCAATGTATGTGTGTCTTTTGAGAAATCCTAAGCCTTGGGAAATCAATCAGCTTGGGAGCTTTTAAAATTCACAGAATCACTCATTCCATGCAAATCACAGAGCTAAGTTCATGCCAGAATTCTTATGGAATTCACATTGTGATATATTTTCTTCTCAGGCTTCTTACTATGGAGAAATCAGCATTGGAACACCACCTCAGAATTTCCTGGTGCTGTTTGACACTGGCTCTTCAAACTTGTGGGTGCCTTCTGTCTACTGCAACAGCCAGGCGTGCAGTAAGTCACCAATCCCCAACTGATCAAAAGCTAGCTTTATTCATAAAAGGTAAAGGTAAAGGTACCCCTGTCCATTAGGTCCAGTTGCGGATGACTCTAGGGTTGCGGTGTTTATCTCACTCTATAGGCCGAGGAGCTGGTGTTTGTCCGCAAACAGCTTCCAGGTCATGTGGCCAGCATGACTAAGGTTCTTCTGGCAAACCAGAGCAGCGCATGGAAACGCCATTTACCTTCCCACCGGAGCAGTACCTATTTATCTACTTGCACTTTGATGTGCTTTCGAACTGCTAGGTTGGCAGGAGCAGGGACTGAGCAAATGGAGCTCACCCCCATTGTGGGGATTTGAACCGCCAGCCTTCTGATGGGCAAGCCCTAGGCTCTGTGCTTTAGACCACAGTACCACCCGCATCCAGCTTTATTCATAGCTACAGCTAAGCCAGCTGTGGTGTGATGGAATACAGACAGAGCTTCAACAGAGCCTTGCTGCAAACTGAATTTCTGTTATCCATGATGCCAAGCAAAGGCTTTTCTAACTGTACTACTTCTGCTGATCCTGTGCAACATTTAGGGTATATCCTATGGAAGCTTTCAGCCTTTTATTATATTTCTCCCCACAGCTGGTCATTCTAGATTCAATCCCAGACAGTCCTCCACCTACTCCACCAATGGACAGACCTTCTCCCTGCAGTATGGTAGTGGTAACCTTGATGGATTTTTTGGCTTTGACACCATGAGAGTAAGTGTCACTTGGTCTTTTTTTGGGGGGGTGTGTGAACTAGCCTAATGCTACCAATGAATCACCGTTGAGTGAATCTGCTAATGTAGGGGTGGGGAACCATTCCTCTTAGCCATCATTGTCATAGTCCGGTCTAGGGGCGATTGAAGTCCCGGCTGAGGACGTTGGGACCGGGGGCAAGATGGCGGGGTGGAGCAGGAACGAGAGTCCAGAAGCCAGGGGTCTGAGGGTCAGGAAGCAGGGAGTCACAAAGTCAAGGGTCCAAGGGTTGAGGAGCAAGGAGTCACAAAGTCAAGGGTCCGAGGATCAGGAAGCAAGAAGCCAAACGCAGCAAGGCAGGAAATGTGTTGTTGTGGCAAAGAGCCAAAGGGAAATGCTGACCTTATATCCCTTCCCGGCTCTTGCCACCAGGTGCAGCGAGTTACCAAGCGGCCTCACCTGTGCGGCCGCGCCTTGCCTCTCCAGAACAAACTTAGGAAGGCCCCAGTCCTGTGAAGCCCTACTGGTCACAGGGCCTGGCTCCTGCATGCACTCCTGACAATCATAAGCTAAGGGATGATTCAGGGATGATGGGAATTGTGGTCCAACAGTATCTGAAGGGCACCATGTTGGCTACCTCTGGTCTAGAAGCTCAAAAGCAGGGAACTAAGATGGTGGATGCCCTCTTCTGACAATGTATAATTCTTTTCATTCCTATCCTATCTATGAATTTTACGGCGACACTTTCACTTTGTCTCCTTTAGCTCCAGAACATTGTTGTCACTAAGCAAGAATTTGGCCTGAGTGAAAATGAACCTGGCTCCAACTTCGTTTATGCCCAGTTTGATGGCATCCTGGGGATGGCATATCCTTCTCTTGCAGTTGGGGGTGCTACAACGGCCTTAGAGGGGATGTTGCAGCAAAACTTGCTTTCACAGCCAATCTTCAGCTTCTATCTGAGCTCGTAAGAAGAATAAGCCATTTTCCCTTTAGTTTAATGTCCCACACTCCTTTGCTTTTCATACATCATAGCATAAATATAAATGGGTTGGATCTAGAATAAATTAATCGTGCTTTACTGCCACAGAAATAGATGAGATTTCAGATGGCCATGAAGGGATGGAATTTTCTGAAAATCAGCATTAAGCTTCTCCACACATAATTTTTCTAACTTCCTTCTCACTCCATGATTTTGATGAGAAGTAAGTTATTTCCCTGTGTGCTTCTGCTATAAATACAAACACTTCTCAAATGTTATATGCATGTTGATACACATTATTGTATGTGTTAATGTTAATATTATGCATAGATTATATCCACTCCAGGTTTCCTAAAGTAATCAGCAAAAAAAATCATACGTACAACAATGTACATGGCTGTAGAAAAATACATATATATTAATACTTATAAAATTATAGCGCAGAAACAACATATTGCATGGACTTGACTCTCACACATATACATATTTTGGGGTATAATTTTGCATGAAATATTGTATACAGTCAGCCACTTTAAAAACCCAACAATGCACAAGAAATTAATATTAACAGTACTGTACTCTCACTGCGTATATATCTCAGATCCTTAATTTTCCTTGAAGGGAATTTTGCATTTATACAATCCAAATGAGGGCCACCGCTTTACACAATGTTCTTTGCTTTAAACATTCCAGAACAAATTATGAATGCCTAATCCTTTCTTTTTGTTTGTAGCCAGCCAAGCTCTCAGTATGGTGGTGAGGTTGTCTTTGGAGGTGTAGACACTCGACTGTACTCCGGAGAGATCTATTGGGCTCCAGTCACCCAAGAACTTTATTGGCAGATTGGAATTCAAGAGTGAGTTGAAATTGTGAAAAAAATAATTCAAGAGCGTTGGAGATTTCCCATAAATATCAGTATAGTGCTGTGCTTTTGAACTCATGGCGACACCTTCTTGGATTTGAGCCAGACTCTTCTAGAAGGAATGCAGATATAAACTGAAACTTATACATTGTTTCTCAAAGCATCATAGAGATTTCACCAAAGTAAAGGATTGCACTGTCACTTTATGTTCAATAATATTCAGACTGCGGTGGATTAAAATTGAAGTCAGATGTGGCTTTGCTCATGAGTCTACATCTATGTATTATTATGTCATCTGTGTATTCAGCATTTCCTCTCTGGGTTCTGCATGAACTACCTACACATAGCTACAATCTAAAGTACACTGATGTCCCTAGGGAAGATTATTTCTTGAATATGTAAAATTGGACTGCAAGCCTAGATGTGTTGCATGCCACGAGCTTCTTAGGCTAGGAACTGAGCCTGAGCCCATGCTCCATGGTTTCTTTATCTCATGGAGTTGTTGATTGGAGGATTAGTAGTGCCAAGGAGGTGAACGGCATATAGCACTGTGTGGGAATCTATATTTATAACTTATATCCTCCCCTTCTATATCAATAGCTCGCAAGGATTTAAAATATCTTACCATATTATACAAACCTAAGTGTTATCATCACGCTGCAATTCCCTCAGCTGCAGGTGGTGCTGTGAACTACAGAATCATGAGAGGCAGTGGATGGGCAGCCCAGGCAAGCCACGGAGGGGCAGCCCCTCAGCTGTTCTGTCTCTTCTGCCTGCCAGCATCCAAATCCTTAGACCAGCTGACACTGTTACTGCCCACCATCCTGCTTCATGGTTGGCCTTGGAATCTGCTGCTGCCATGGCTGATCCTCATGAAGAGTGGCAGAATGAGCAGCACAAGAAGGGAAAAGGTGGCTGGTTGGCACCATGAAATGGAAAGGGAAGCAGTGGATGGCTTTGGCAAGGGTGGTTGGGGGAGGTTGGGTGAATGTAGGTGAGGTTGGGTGAATGTAGGTGAGGTTGGTAAGTGAAGTGAGCACTAGGGTACAGCCCCTAGTAAAACATTGTTATACAACTGCCATCATATTAGATTTCAGGACAATCCATATCATGTTATGGTATAGTTATGCATTGACTGAGTACTAATCTATAGGAAAGCTATGATACACAAATGACAAACTAGGAAGACTGCAGGTAAGACTGGCTTGTTAAGAGTCAGCATGAGGTTTGCATCAGTATCAGCAACAAATCAATCCACTCTTTTTGGTGCTTAGAGAAGCACATGGCACCTCCTGGTCCTCCAATATCAGAACAGAAGGCAGTGAAAGGGAGGCATGAGCTTCACAGTAATAAATCTTTTTAAAGAAATTTAGTGCCCAGCAATGACTTAATACATTTTTTTGCAGAGGATATAGGCAAGACTGCACGTGAGAGGTATGGTGGGATTTTCAATGTGTTCCCTGTTCTTAGGTTTTCTATTGGGGGAAGAGCTACTGGATGGTGCAGCCAAGGTTGCCAAGCTATTGTGGACACTGGGACATCCCTCCTCACCGTTCCTCAGCAGTACATAGCGAGTTTTGTGCAGGCTGTGGGTGCTCAGCAAAATCAGTACGGAGAGGTAGGTGAAATTACATATTTTGAAGAGCTGGGAGGGTAACACAGGAAGCATGGTGATGTGGGATATAGCTGGCATATGCACAGTTTGTGTGGATGGCCTCAAAGTCACCAAGAATCCTGCCATTATAGAAGTAATTGATGCCTACGGAATGACTACATCTCAGTTCCATGCAGTCCTAGCTGTCCTCCTATAGGAGATTAACTCGTCATTGCATTCTTTCTTCACAGTATGCGGTTGCTTGCAGCAATGTTCAGAATTTGCCCACCATCTCCTTCAACATCAATGGGGTTTCCTTCCCTCTGCCCCCCACTGCCTACATCCTCAATGTAAGTTTTAGAGATCTGGACATCATTAACTCATTTGTTTTCTTTTAGCATAAGAACCAATAGAAAGAATTAGAACTTAAGGTTCGGGACAGGAGAAGAAAGATAGGGCTTTCTCTTGAGTGCCATCTGTCTTTATAATAACTGGGCTAGCATCTTTATGGATCCTACTCACTTTCCCTTTCCCCCTTTCTATTTATTGCTTTACAGAACAATGGCTACTGCACAGTTGGGATTGAGCCCACCTATCTGCCTTCCCAAAATGGACAGCCTCTCTGGATCCTGGGAGATGTCTTCCTCAGGAAGTACTATTCCGTCTATGACATGGGCAACAACAGGATTGGCTTTGCAGCTGCTGCCTAAGCTTCTTTGCTATTATACCTGAGTTGTATCTATTACAATGCCTTTATTCTAAGATTCTTACTGAGATGAAAGGGGTAGTTTAAATGCTTGCCCTTATCTCTATTACAATTTCTTTCTTTCCCTTTAAGCTTGTCTTGGACCATTCTCCTTGAACTATCTGCACTCTGGGGCCCTGGGTTTTTTTCTTTCTTGAATCACTGCTGTTATAATGATGTTTGTGGCAGATTGGATAATAAATGGTCAAACCTGAGATATTCGTGCTCAAGTCTGCTCAGCTACTGTTCTGCTATTTACAGAGGGCATTAAAGAGGAGCACTCTTAGCTGGAATCTGTATACCTGGAATAAATCTTAGGCTAAATAATGGTAGCTCCTTTAAATGATGCTGGCAGCCTCAGCTCACTGTTAATGTTTTGGAAGGGAGCAATGGCAAATGTTGCTCAGGAAGCCTCTTGTTATGGCAGCATTGCTCTTGGATCCACAGATAAATGACACAGGGGACTGCTCAAGGCCATCCAGTCCACCCCACCAAAGACAGAGCCATCCATCCACACCACCTCCATAGGTAAATAGATGCTCTCGAGAGACAAGACCACAGTGTTTCCCAAAAAGAAGTCAGGTACACAGCAGGAGATTCTTACTGACCAGTATGCATTCAGATTACCCATACACAGGACCCAAGCATGAACGTACACATGCACACAAACACGCCTGTCCTGTTATATTGACTCCTTTCCTTGAGCCAAGCTGTTCCTTATTCATGCACAAAACCTCTCTGGGGATTTGAAATAGTGTGCAATCCCTGTACACTCTACCCTGCCTTACTTCTGTGCAGTTCACACATGTTTCTGAAGCAAGAGAACATAATGCAGTTTTCTAACCAAGAGTGGGAGGGGAAGTGGCAGAAGGCCAGGGACCCATTGCCAAAGCCCCCTGGCACTGCTTCATAAATAAACAGGCTCAGGTGTAATGCCACCATGCAAGTGAGACATTACAATTTATCAATTCACAACGATATTACTACCTAGGGCATTTTCCCACCAGAGCAGCATTGCTGAACCCTATGTTTCAGCAACATGAATCGTTGTAAGCTATTTAACAGATAGCTCACATGTGAGTTCCCTGCTTCAAGCAATATCTATTTCCTCCCAGCGCTGGTCATGTTTTAATAACTGGTTTTTCTAAGTAGTAATTATGCTACCTACACATATTTCCTAATGAGCCCAATGGAGATTATTTCCTACTAAGCTTATGATTATAGCCTGATTCTTCCCATGTTTTACTCTGAAATAAGTTCCATCCACAGGACTCCTTCCCAAGTAGGTAAAGAATTTCCCCTCTTCAGATAAAAAGTTCAACACACACAGCAATTGCTGGATTGGGAGCTGTAGGTGTAAATACACATGTGAGAATCAATACCCTGCAGCACATTGCTTTCAATGCACACACTTCCCCATTCCTACATTAGATGGGGATGCCCATTCATATGCACATCTGAATTTGCACCCTTTAAAAAGTCATGAACAGCAACCCATTGCTTGTGTTCTCGGTCTCTAGCAAGTAATATGTGTGCAGAAATGTATTTAGCTTAGCAGATCCCCCTTGTTGGATTGCATTGGCAACTTGCAGACTCACTCAGCCCACACAGAAAGATACGTGATGGTGCATTGCAATATTGCCACCTAGTGGGCCTTGATCTAGTTTACCAGAACATAAGGGCAGTGGCTCACCTAAGCCAGTGTATTGTTCTCACAGTGCCCAACCAGATACCCATGGGAAGATGCAAACAGGAACTGAGCATGACACGATTCTCCCTTTCAGGGATGTTCAGAAGCAAAGCAGAGCCATTCTGCCTAGTAGTCATTGTTAGTCCCATCCTCTGCGAATTTGTCTAATCCTCTTTTAAAGCCATCCATGTTGGTGGTCATCACTGCCTCATGTGGGAGGGAGTTCCACAGTTTAACAATACACTGCATGAAGAAGTATTTTATTCTCTCTGTCCTGAATCTTCCAACATTCAGCTTCATTTTATGTCCCTGAGTTCTGGTGTCACAAGAGAGTGAGCTAAACTTCTCTCTAACCACTTTCTTCATACCACACACAATTTTATAAACTTTTATCATGTCACATCTTGCATGCCTTTTCCCTAACCTAAAAAGCCCCAAATGCTGTAGCTTTAAAGAGCGGGTTTTTGTGGGCAAAGCTGCAGGGCAAAAAATAGCCACTGAACTTTAAAGTGTGGACCTGTGTCTAGAAAGCGCAGGGCCAAATGTTAAGTGTCAATAAGCTCTTACATCTCACACCCCTTTTTTGGCATATATCTTGAATATGGTGTAGTAGATACTGCAACAACCAGTTGTTAATATTTCCTACCAGATTCTTTGGGAACCATAGGCTAACCTGATACACATTCATTTTAAAAAATGTACCCCACAAAACCAGCTAATTTACCGGTAGGTTCTTGCGATAGTTGTCTCAGTGGTGGTGGTGTGTGGATAGGCTACTGTGAGAACAGGACGCTAGACTTAATGGACCATTGGCCTGATCCAGCAGACACTTTGAAATATACTCGGAGTTGAGTGTGAATTTCATGCTCTTTATTCAGCTCGTAGTAGCAATGAATGAACCTTTCCCCAAAACGTCTAGCTATATATACATTATTTACACAATGGGCCCCGTGTGACTGGCTAATTCTGGGCTGTTCCTGTAGGCCAATCAGGTTGCTGATTCACTTCACCCAGGAGCCTGATTGGCTGCTCCTGCATGTGCTGGGCCCAGGGGTAACCCGTGAAACACGGTCCAGGACCGGTCCAGAATTTGAAGGTTCCACTGGGAGTCAGTCCGATAGGGCCAAGGCAGAACATGAGGCAGGAAACCAGGCAAGGACAGGTACAGGATCTCAGGCAGGATCTAGCATGCAGCAATGTTGCTCCCGCAACCTGGGGCGGGGTCTGGCAGCCTTTTATCTTTGTCGGGGTAGCTGCCGGTCCTGATCCCCCGGCGACTCACCTCCCTGTTTCGCTGGAAGGCAAGCACTCCTCCTGCGAGTACTCAGGTCTCTCCTTCTCTCAAACCTTAGTCTCTGCAGCTCGAAAGACGCCAGTGGGTTACTAGACCCAGGGGCCGCCTCAGCCTCCCCTGGAGTAGCTGTAGTGGAGCAGCTGTAGTGGAGCAGCTGTAAGTGATGACCCAGCTGAAGGCAACAAGGTAATCCTGAGTTCTAGTGCAAGCTCAGGCCCCTGACTCGGCCCAGCTGGTGTTTGTTGCAGGAGAACCTGTGCAGACTAGGACTTTTCAGGATCAGGCCCCAGACTTGGTTCAGATGATGCCTGAGGCAAAGGATCCAATGCAGACTGAGTCTCCTCTGGTTCCGAGCCCGAGCCCCAGGCCATCACACTGCAGGCCAATCAGGTCACTGATTCACTTCCACCTGGAGCTGGATTGGGTGGCTCCTGCGGACCAATCAGACTGCTGCATTCTGGATCCTATTGTTCTAGGATTCAGCTCAGTAAATAGCACACTTCTTATGTTATTATGGGGATGAGGGAAGCAACTGGCTAGTATTACTACTAGGTGGTGAGCAGGAAGGTATCATTTCACATTTTGAGAGCCAGACCACCTCTGAGAGCCAGACCACCATTGAATCCTAGAGGTCAAAATAGGCTCCAGGATTGAACCCTGATTCAGATTAAGCACAGATAACAACAACTGCTATTATTTAAGCAACTGATTCCCCATTAGGCACACACCACCTCTTTTCTTCCAACTTTTGGTGTATTATTATTTCCTACTATTAGCTGGCTGGCAATATAACTGTGAGGTCTCCCACAAATCTCTGGAATGTCTCCATCCTTCACTTGAGAGGCAAGCCATGGATTTAAACAACACTGAGTCACACTTTAGGGTTTCAAAGCTTCTCCAGGTGTCTCAGTTACTGGCACGGGTAGGCATTCATGTACCTTTGATGCTTTTGAAGTTTATCACAGGCCTATAGAGGTTGCCACACCTGTTCATTAGTCCTTTCCTTCATCCATACATGTGAATGATGTCCACAACTTTATTGCAACACATATGTAACTCATGATAGGAGAATTTGTTGAAATGGGCTGTTAGAGAGGAGAGGATATGCTCCATAACACAGGAATTTACCACAGGGATGAGATATGCTTTCATAAATCCACCTAATTGCTAGCATTGAATTGCTAGCTGATCTGAGATCCTTGCTTATAGGGACACAATGATAATTCTGTCTTTTTGCTGAGATGTTGTGGCTGGACTATACAGTGGTACCTCTGGTTACGTACTTAATTTGTTCCGGAGATCCGTTCTTAACCTGAAACTGTTCTTAACCTGAAGACCACTTTAGCTAATGGGGCCTCCCGCTGCTGCCGCACAATTTCTGTTCTCATCCTGAAGCAAATATCTTAACCCGAGGTATTATTTCTGGGTTAGTGGAGTCTGTAACCTGAAGTGTATGTAACCTGAAGCGTATGTAACCCAAGGTGCCACTGTATACAGCTGTCTACCATTGCTATGAGGGCTAAATCAATCTGTGAATGAATTTGAGTTGACTAAATTGCACATAGAAATAAAAACGGTAGTTCTGAAGGTGTGTGTTTCCAGGGGGGAAACTACACTTGTTTTTAGATGATGTGAATATATGCTCCATATAGTGTGATGGAGAAGACAGAATGCATCTTCTATGGTGTCTTTAACCTACAGTGTGTGTGTGTGTGTGTGTGTGTGTGTGTGTGTCTATCTATCTAGTTTTAAAATAACTTGCCATCCAATTAATACATAGCACTTTTAAAGCAGTTAAAATGCTTTAAATAGATTACTCTAACTGAAAGATTATATAATTCAGTCCTAATGGTTATACATTGTCATTCACTGTGCATCATTGCAATTAGAAGCACCACTTCTTATAATCAACGGCTCAGTAACAATTTTGGAATGTTAATGCTGTGGTTACTCATTCATGATACTCGTCTTAAGGAAATTATCTTCCTGTCTTTTTTGGTTCCCACGAACAAGGCAAAATCACAACAATCTGCCCCTCTTAGTTGCTCCCAGTACCTCCTCTAGTGGTACAAATGCCATGCCAAGAGACCTGTGCTGTGCTGTGAGGCCCAGCTGGCCAGCTGATGACAGGTGAGTAGCTATGCCCAGTTGTCAAATTGGGGGCTATAAAAAAGTTAAGGATCTGGCCTGTAACCACATCAAGCCCCCCACCCTTGATCTAAACAATTGCCATTCTGTGGCCATGATTTTAGATAGAGTGTATTTGTAAATGCTCATAGGATTGGCACATTTGATCTCTTCCCAACTCTTGAAAGAACTTCTCGAGAGAAAATATTATAAATATATATTATATGAACAGTTTGCATTCTCACCTTTTCCTGTGCAATTTATATCAACTCATTCTGAACTCATGTATTTCAGCCTCAAGGTTATAAGCAGATATTTCTCGGAGAATGCAAAGTTTTCCACTACCCTATTGGTGTATAGTGATTAGAGTGTTGGACTAGGACCTGAAAAACCAGGGTTCAAATCCTCACTCAGCCATGAAACTCACTGAGTCTCAGTGTAACCTACCTCATAGGGTTGTTGTGTGTTTCAAATGAGGACCATGTATGTCACATTGCGCTCCTAAGAGAAAGATGTGGGATATAAATGCAATAAATAAGCAAGTAAATAAAAACTCTAGGGCACCTTGTCCTTTTTCTCTTCAATCATATCTCATACTTAAAATTAGGGAGCATCTGTTCTGATCAGCAGTCTGTGCTTTGGGGAGCTTTTGTGTTGACAATCATCTCCAAATTGCTTGGGAGTGGCAACATATTATCTTTTAAAGCATTAGTTTTTATAAAGTTATCTCATTTCAGTTACAGTGTTTCTTAAGCTGCCGTTTTCAAGTCGTGTAACATATGTCAGGAGTGCTCTGATGGTGTTTCCTGCTTGGCAGGGGGTTGGACTCGATGGCCCTTGTGGTCTCTTCCAACTCTATGATTCTATGATTCTATGATTCTATGATTCTATGATTCATTTAACAGCATCTCATTCACGACAGGGTGGATAATTGAGAGAAAACGAACGCGTAAAGAACACGCAAAACCGCGGGCGCCTGCCTACCGCCGACCCTGCGTGGGCGCCACCTGGAATTGTTTTGAGAACGAGCGCGATTCCGCTTGGGAGGGGACCTCTGGGGAACTACATTTCCCGGCAGGCTACGCAAAAGGGGGCGTGGCCAGCCATGGTTGAGTGCTGCCCTCTCTTGGGTACATCTAGGAAGTTGAAGAGCGAGAAGGTGACAGTAAATGAGGGGGAGGGAGAGCTGTCCGTAAGGGGTCTTGGGGGGGGGTGAAAGCACCCCTGGCAGCGCACAGGAGAGGATTGCAACAGCTGGAACTACCTGGTGCCAAGAGAAAAGCCAGAGGAGAGCGGCGGGACAAGCAGAGGGCACCCAAGTTGAGCCGAGTTGGCCAAGTGGCTGGGGAAGTGGCGTGTTTTTCTCCCCCTCCCCTCCAGTGGCTGCGCAGCCGACTCTGACCTTCACGGGAGGGTAAGTACGCCGAGAGCGGGCAGACTCGGGACGCGCGTGCCACTTACAGGCAAAAAAAGCTACAATCTCCAGAGGCGCCGTCTGGGGCGGGCGGGCGTGTGAACTGCCCGCCGAGGTGGCGGCAGCAACACCCGCTGTGTATGTGCGTTGGGGGTGGGGGATAAAATAAAAATAATAATCAGAAATCCCCCGGTTGAGGTGGTTGGTGGGAGCGAGGCGGGAGAACCCTAAAGGACCCAGCGCTCCGTTTCACCGACGGGGCGCGCGAGGTCGCCTTAAAGCGGAGCAGGTGGAAGAGTGAGAAGGTGTCGAAGCGGGGGTCGCGAGTTTGTGTTTAGCCGGAAGGAAAGTGCGGGGGAGGGGGGAAAAGAGACGCGTCGTGGGATCCAGACGTTTGTATGCGTAACTTGGGTCGCGGAGAAGGGGAGGCAGGTGCGGGTGGACCGTGGAGGGCAAGCAGCTCTCTCCGCCGTCTCTCCTCCCACCTACTCCTTTGCAAGAGATCAAGCCGGCTTTGGAGCCGTCACAGTGTGCTTGGGTCCCGAGTCGACTCTCGCCACCCCGACGGGAGGGGGGACGACGCCGATGACCCATTGCCGGGAACTGTCAATGTGTGGGGGGGGGGGGAGGAGCGCGGGGGAGGGGAGAGCCGATGGCGGAACCGGAGAAGTCAAGCAGCAAAACAATTGGTGGTGGGGGGGGGGGGAGGGAAGGGAGGAGAACCGCTCAACTCCACCCGCTCCAAGGCGGAGAGGGGCTGGCGAAGGGCTGCTCACTTCTGCCCTCCTCTCGCTGCCTTCTCAGCAGCAGCAGCGCCGCCAGCAGCTTAGAGGGGAGCCGCCGGGGGGCCTCTTACGTAACTGCCGCTGCCGAAAGCCGGGAAAGTGCCGGCTGCTCCGAGCGGGGCAGCGGCGGAGTTTGCAAAGTCCGGCGCGGGGGGCGGAGTCGGGCTGCGCTGGTTGCTGCGCTCCGTCGGCGCGCGCTGCGCTTGGGCGCGAGAGCCGGGCTTGCCTCGTTCTTGGCGCGAGACGGAAGTTCCCGATGACGAGCGCTGCAAGGCTTCTCATTAGTTTAATGAGCGCTCATTGTTGTTAATTTCCATGTCCCACGTGCGCTGTCAGGAGACGGTGGCGCAAAGGGATACCGGGCGCGTCCTGCGAGCAGCCACCCAGTCCGCCCGCGGCGCTGTTTTGTAGCCAGGCTGTTTCCGTGTTGGGAAGAGGTGCCTTCACGTGTCTCACCCTGCAGGCCTTGGTCCGAGGCAAGAGGACATCAAGGCCTGTGGCTTCCTCCGGAGTAGGGTTGCCAACTTTCCTTTACTCCCTCTGCTCCAGTTCTTCCAGCTGTGGCCCAACCCAGAGAAATAAAATCTCAGGAGCAGGGGTGCCAAATTGAATAAAATATTGGGGGGACGGACATGTAAGCCCCGCATAACTGATCACACCCACCACTTGACTGGCAATGCCCATCAGCTTTGGGGGGTCCAGCCCCCTCAAATATTTTAGGGGGGCTGAAACGACCTAGGCCCCTAGGAGTTGGCTTCTATGCGCAGGATAGGCTTCACCTGCTTAATTTATAGTCATAGGGCTGCTCTTCACTGGCAGTGGAGAAGGCCCAGTTTAAAAAGTGGAAGAAAGCTTAGTTCAAAATTTAGTTCAGCCAAATAAAATACAGCAAATCTGATAACCAGCACAAGTGTGTTTAGTATATAGGTATTATATAGAATGGGATATGGTACTCTCAGCACATTTCTTTGTGTCATGAAAACTTCAGAATTCTGAAAACTGCTTCTTTTCCTGAATAGTTTTGTAGTGACTTTCTGAACACTTTGAGGGCAAGTGCTCTGAGACCTGGTGACTTTTTTTTTCTTAACGCACATGGTAGGAAACTGAACAGATGGCCAATGTGTGGATATTCCCTCCCCCTCTGTGCTGTTAATTTCCTCTATCATATTTGTTTGCCTTCATGCATGGCTGCCCTCCATCTCCAGCATGGGGGTTTGAGTGGGGCTGCGTTGACAGGTCTTTGCCTGCTTTTTCTCGGGCCCCTTGCTTTTCTTTCTGTTTACAGATGCCAGATATGCAGGTGACTCTGTATCAGACAAGCGGATCTGGCAAATAATGAGAGCGGTCCGTCCTTCAGAGCTCTTATTCCTTGGATGTAAACTCAAGCTGAGTTTCGTCTCTTGAGTTAGAATCCATAGCATAGACTAGTTTTTAAGTAAGTGGAAGGCTCTGCGGCCTCTGCCTCATCTTAAAAGTGAGATGGGGGATTTTAGGTGACTGAATGTTCATACCTGGGGTCTTTTATAGACAGGGCCTGGATTTGGCAACTCTTACCGGGGCACCTTTATCTTTTTTTTTTTTAATATTTTATTAAGGATTTTCTTGTTTTACAGAAGTGTAGTGCCTCATTTTTGGTTTGTTTTTTTCATGTAACATTTTTACAAATCCATTTCATTTGTTGAGGCATTAGGGGGAGAAGAAAAAAGAGAGAGAGAAGAAAAGGGGGGTGGCAGGAGGGAAGATGGATGGGGGTGGGGTCGGGTGGCGGTGTTTCTATTATGTTTAATGTGTGTAGAGTTTGGTGTCAGCGTTGTTTGTGTTGTTCACTTGTGTTCCTTTGGTGGAGAGAGAGGTTGGGGTTGGCCTAGGGTGTGATTGTTTGCTTGTGATTGGCTGTGGTGATCTTTGTTTTCGTGTGTGAGTGAGGTGGGTGGGTGTTTTGGATCAGGTTAGCCATATTGATTTGTATGCTGTTGGTGGATTATTGTCAATGTCCTGTTGGGCTGTGTGTGTAATAAAGGGGAGCCATACCGGGGTGAAGGTGTCTTCTTCTGTTTGTCCCCGTGTCAGTTTCAGTTTGTTAGTTAATTTTTCTAGTAGGGCTGTTTCCCATACTATTTGGTACCATTGGTCCATGCTTACTCCTGACAGGTCTCTCCAGTGTCTGGTTATGGTGTTTCTGGTTGCTGAGAGCAGGTGGGTTATGAGTTCTTTGTGGTGTAAATGGGCATTGTTGTCTTGGAAGATGTTTAGTAGGGCCAATTCTGGGGTGATGTCTATTACTTGCTTAGTTATTGTACATATTTCTTGTATGGCTGTCGTCCAGAATAGTTGGATTTTGGGACACTCCCACCACATGTGGAGGTATGTATCTTTTTAAGCATTGGCTAGAAGAGGAAAGGTGTTTGCTATCATCTTGCTACAGCAGTAGGAGAAACTGCATTTGATTTCAAAATAAAAGATGACCCAACTATCCTATCAAAATGGCTAGAAAAAGCCACAGACTGAGATTGCCCCCAAAATGTCACATTCCTTGCATAAAGGCTTGAGGCAGATAGTGATGAAATGCTGCTGGTATGAATGGTCTCTCAGTCCATTTTCACACATGCTTTTTGAATTTTTGGCATCTTTAGCGAGAACAGAAAACCTACATTGGTAATAATAATAATAATAAAAATTATTTATACCCCACCCGCCCTGGCCAGAGCCGGGCTCAGGGTGGCTAACACCAGTAAAATTACAATAAAAACATAATAAGAAAAAAAAGCCTGTCTATGCCATTTAGAAGTGCCTCTCTTCCACTTTTTAAAAATTCTGGCATGAACAGCATTCTCACATGCACACAAAATCAGGCAAGAGAAGCTCAAAGATCCATTTAGTGACATGTGCAACTATGGGTAAAGGAGCCCTTGTCTCAGACTGCCAGTGCCACTTTAAAGATAGCTAGATTCTGAACCCATAATAAGCTCTCTAAACAGCTGTGCCAGTGCATCTTACTGAGAGGGTGCACCACTCGTTCTTGTCGGCAGGAGCTAGGAAAAAGCACACCATTTGCACTAGGTGATTAATTAGCCAGAAAACACGTGACTGAGGCAACCATTTATTCCCTGTCAGTATCAAAGGAGAAATTCCAAACTACTACAAGGGAAAAGGAGCGGTGACTGTAAATGTTGAGTCATTCACTGATACGTAGTTGGCAGGGCCTGATTTGATATCATAACATAAAAGCTTGCAGTTGCTTTTCAGCTCAAGTGCATAGGAAGCCTAGTAGTATATTTTCAACCCCAGTAGTAAAAGCTATGCAAGGCAATTTCTCTCAAGAGAGAAATTAAAGTTTTCAGGAGATGCCCTGTAAACAACAGGGAAAAGTTTACGGTGCCCACTCCTCTATTCTTCTCTGTATCCTTATCCTCTGCACTGTTCTGCTACTTTCTTTCATTAAAATAAAGAAATAATAACAAAAAGTATGTGTGCACATGCTCATACACAAACACACACATAAATATGTTGCCTCTACACATGTAGACACATATGCTAATAGGCTGGGGAACCTGTGGTCCTCTTGATGTTGTTGGATTCCAGCTCTCATCATCACCTGCCAGTATGGCCAATGGTCAGGGATGATGGGAGTTTGAATCCAGCCACATCTATAGAACAAGAGGTCCCCCACCCCTCATTTCACATGGAGGGTCCAAAGGTTGGCATTGGCTCATGCATTCTCTTATCCCCTTGAGCCTGGTGATTTCCTCCCTTCTTTCTTGGTTTGAGGCAAACCATACTTTGCTGAACTAGCAAGCCATGGTTTGCCCTTGTTTTGCCACAAAGGATTATAAATTGGGATGGGATCCTGGTTTGCAGGCCAAGCACAAAGAAGCGATTGGGGGATGAAGAAACAATTGAGTTGATGGGTCCAGTCTGGCTCCCTCAAACAAAGCCAAATCACGGATAAGCATTATGTTTGAACCATATCTGAACTAGTCATTTATTCAGTGTTTGTAAGTGCAGCTTGTGAGTGTCTGAAAATATGCCTTTCTTTCTGGCTACAATAAGTTAAAAGTGTGTGTCATGCCAGGGAGACTCTCACTACCACCTTCCCCATATTACTTTGTGGTTCATGGGATTGCAGTGTGCCTGGACTGTTCTCCACCATGGCCTCAGATTGTGGATGAGGCCATCATTTTCCAGCAATGGTCATAGGGATGCATTTACGGTACATTAAAGTAATCATTCCCTCTATTTCCAAAGTTCGGAGCTGAGTGTGGATGCAGTCAGAAATTCAAAATGGCAACATCCACATACAGTAGCAGCAGTTTGGGAGGAGCCTCAAGATTTGTAAAAGAACAAAACAAAAAAAAAATCACCAAGGGAGACCTTCCTTGCCCTCCTCAAGTTTTAAAACAGCCAAATGAGTACTGAGCATGCTTGGATGGACATGGAATGCTGGCTGACTGGTGTGTGTGTGTGTGTGTGTGAGAGAGAGAGAGAGAGAGAGAGAGACCAGAAAACAGGGGAGCATATGGAATGGCATATCCTGGAAACGGCCATGGTTTGCTGGAACACTAAAGAGGATCATTCCATGCTGCAACATTTTGTTACTTTGGTTATTCTGTGGTATCAGGATATCCCTGCTTTGTGATCTATGAAACAGATGCAGTGGTTTCACTATACAGTATAACTTATTTAAGAGGTACTAAAGAGAATTTTATATTCATTCCTTGTAAGCACATAAATATAATTTCCATAGTATGTATTAGTGATGCTTTCCAAGTGACATTGGGTGGCTAAAGTCCAGGGATTCTTCTTATCAGCAGGAAGCTGCAGGAGGGTGTGAATCCTAATTTCTTTTTTCCCCTTCCATGTGCCTTTGTTTTCATTCTATAGCAGCATTGCGCATGGTGACGTGCTTGAAATTTGGACTTGGTTTTCCCTTCCTTACCTAAGATTTATGCAACGGACAAAAAGAGCTTGGCTAAGCGCGCCCCCCCCCACCAGTTTTTCTCACCATTGTATTTTTTTAAAAAAACTAGGGAAGAACCATATTGCAGGAAGTCTATCTTCTGTCATAGTTATTACTGCTGCTGCTCTCTGGTGGTGGCCATCCTTTATTAAAATTTCAGGACTGCAGGAACCTATGCAGTTTAGGGCTCACTTCTGAAACGAGGGGTAGTTGTTAAGGTTTAGAATAACCAGCAAGTCTCTTCAGACATCTGGCCTAGTATGGCCTGGCTTATAAAGTGCTTTGGAATTCTGGGATATTTTATGGATTTCACCTTGACAGAAGAAGTCTAGGTAGAGACAGCAAATGAATGACAGTTGTGCACACACACTAATAATCTAGAAAGGCCCTAGGAATGCTGTTATGTAAGGCTGTTGTATGTCCAGAATTTCCTGGACAAACCTGGAACACTGCAGTCATAAGCAGTGTCCAGGAGGAAATCGCCCCCCCCAAATGTCCGGGAGAATCTGGACGCATGGCAACCCATGTTGGCAGTGTCATTTTTGCTGATTTCCCTTACAAAATAGCTCAAAAATGTCAATTTCTTTTTACAATTTTGCCAAAAAAGCTTAACTTAATTGCCTTTAATGTGTGACACACAACTGAGAGATGCAAAACTGTTTTCATCCACTGGCTGGAGCAGTGCTAAGGTTGCAGCAAACGCTGTTGCAGTGATTCCAACATGGAACCCTTCGCAAGTATATGAGCAGTGTGGCATGAAGATCTCCTTCAGTTGTATGCATTGCATGGAACTTACATCACTAGTGCTGTGTGGGCTTTGGTGCAGCCTCCCCCAGCTTTTGTTCATTGCTTTAATGGCATTAGCTGAGTTTTCCAGAGTTGCTTAGCAGCTACTGCTGTATAGAGTATGTTTTTGGCAAGAAGCCTATGAACTGCTGACTTAGACATGAACATGGCATTTTGGAGTAAGTCATGCTAAGCCTCGCTGCAAGGAGCTGCAGCGGAGGCACCAGAAACTCAAGAATTTGTCACAGGACAGGCTTTCCCTTAGAGACATTTAATTGTTCATGAACATGATGGCTGAGGTTCCACAGGAAACGTGTTATCAATGCCGTGTGTGATTATTGTAGTGGTCTTTGTTAATCGCTATCTGATACACCAGTCTTTACCTCAGATAAACTACCGAAGAGCTTGCTCATACAATCAGGATTCAGTTTTGACACACAAGGCTTAATATGGCTCACGCTTCAATTAGTTTTGTAATGTGTGACCTTCATTGCCTGAAAGACTAATTCACATTAGAAATAAATTGTCCCCAGATTCTCCTCCATATGAATAAGGGTAAGCTGCTAACATAAATAGCAGGAGTGAGACTAAAAACCGATTGACCCCTCTCATGTGTAAAAAGGGTACATACAGATGCATACAACATGATTCACATTCATCTCTTTTCAATCAAATATACAACCTTGCTAAAAGGTTCATTCTGGGGAGCAGCAGGTGCTTCCTACTTCCAGTAGAAGTTGGTTGTATGAATTCTGATTGGTTAGCTTTTGTGACAGTCAAAGCAACTCTCCCAACACCTGCCCCCCCCAAAAAAACCAATACACACATGATTGGCTTGAAAAACCAAAACTGAATAAATATTTAACTGGATAAATATTTCAGATAGAAAATAAAATAAAAGTCTGCCTGAAAAATAGTAGAGGGTTGAAAATGTGTGTTTATGTACATCATTATAATACAGTGGTACCTTGGGTTAAGTACTTAATTTGTTCCAGAGGTCCGTTCTTAACCTGAAACTGTTCTTAACCCGAAGCATCAGTTTAGCTAATGGGGTCTCCTGCTGCCAGTGGCGTAGCGTGGGGGGTGCCAGGGGTGCCGGCCGCACCGGGCGCAACATTTGGGGGGGCGCGTTTGGCCGGCCCCCCTCGAGGAAGCGGGAACCTCTCCAAGGGGCAGCGCGCTGTCGGTGGAGGAAAAGAGCCGCGCAGCAGCAGCAGCAAAGCCGGGAGGAGGAGGAGGTGGAGCGAGCCTGCTAATTGCTTGCTGGGAATTAAGCGGAAGGCTGCTCCGAAGCCTGGCGGCGGGAGGAGGTCTCTCCGCCCCACCGCCAGCCTTCGGAAGGCTCCTCCAAAGCCTGGCGGTGGGGCGGAGAGACCTCCTCCCGCCGCCAGGCTTATCTCCGCCCCACTGCCAGCCTTTGGAAGGCTGCTCCGAAGCCTGGCGGTGGGGCGGAGAGACCTTCTCCCCGCGCCAGCCTTCGGATGGCTGTCCTGAAGACTTGTGGTGGGAGCAGTGGCGTAGCATGGGGGGTGCAGGGGGGCCTGCCGCACCTGGCGCAACATCTGGGGGGGGGCGCGGAAGAGACTCGAGTGCTAAAATCCACGGGTTAGGGGGCACAAATTACTTGCCTTGCCCCGGGTGCTGAGAACCCACGCTACGCCACTGCCTGCTGCTGCCGCGCCGCCAGAGCACGATTTCTGTTCTCATCCTGAAGCAAAGTTCTTAACCTGAAGCACTATTTCTGGGTTAGCGGAGCCTGTAACCTGAAGCGTATGTAACCTGAAGCGTATGTAACCTGAGGTACCACTGTAGTGTAATTTGAAGGGACAGCTGAAGGGGAAATGATGGGCTCTTCCAGAGGACCTGTTTATTGAGTATTCATCCTGATTTGCTTGCACAAAGCATTCATAGAGGTAGAGTGTATCCGGTCTTCATTGAGCATGTGTTATGACACATTTGCATAACTGTTATAAAACAATGAGCTTTCACCCTGATCCACTTGTGGGGTGTTCACACGGCTTCTCATTAGTCATTTGTTCATCTCACACTTTTTAGCGTCTTTCTCCATCACTTTCCAAACTGCAAAACGTGAGTTAATTTTTGCTTAAAACAGATTTATTTTTTGTGCTAGGGCAACATCCTTTTAATCTAACTGCAGAAACCAATCTAACTGTGCTTGAATCTCTCCTGCAAAACTGTGACAGACTGGAGGCACCCGGTTCTGCCATTGCATGGGGTAACAACACAAACAAGTTTAAAAGAGGCTGCTGCAGTGAGTAAGGAGCCCTGAATCTTTAGGTGAATTTCACTGGCATTCAATCAGTCACCAAAAGCAGGTTGCACGTGCAAGTGAGGGAGCATTTTTGTTCAGCCCTACTTTTCGTTGGAGAAGTGGGAACTTGAACCTGGGACATTTTCCAAGCAAATTATGCACTCTGCCAGTTAGCTGCACCCACTGTGACTTCTACAAAGAACTAAAGTATTTGAACATATGACAATAAGGAATATATCTGTTTGACTTTTCAACATGGTGGAGAGGGGAAAAAATGAATTGGCTGGCATTTAATTATTATTATTACTAGATTCAGGTAGTAGCCATGTTGGTCTGACACAGTTGAAATATATAAATAATAATAATAAAATAATTGTCCAGTAGCACCTAGAGACCAACTAAGTTTGTTCTTGGTATAAGCCTTCGTGTGCATGCACACGGAAGCTAATAATAATAATAATAATAATAATAATAATAATAATAATAATAGTAATAATTTATTATTTGTACCCCGCCCATCCGGCTGGGTTTCCCCAAGAACAAACTTACCAGGAACAAACTTAGTTGGTCTCTAGGTGCTACTGGACAATTTTTTAAATTTTTTTATATATTATTATTACTGTAAGATTGTAAAGTTCAAGTTGTGTCCTCTTCGTACAGTTTAGTGCCTGCCAGGCAATGAGTTTCGTGAGCCACAAAAGCATAGCTGTTGCACAATATTTTGATGTCTTCCCCTCAAGAATGTGATTATCTTTCTGAGATACCCAGCGTTCAAAGCCACAATCTAGTGTGACTTGGGAAATGCCATTCTTTTCTCAACTAGCAGAGCCCTGCACTAGCCCTACCATTAAGCAAAGTGAGGCACTGCCTCAGGTAGCAGATGCTGAGGGACAGGGAAGGCCACCCATTCTATTATGTCAGAACAGAATACTGACAGTATAACACGAAGGGGAGTACCTGGCATGTCAGTTAATGATAGATAAGCCCTTGATTTAAACCGATCCTTTCCATAGATAAGTTATTAAAATTCAGGCTTATTTGATGAACACTGGGGGGAAAGAATACATCATTTGGCGGGAGTTGTTTTCAGTAAGTGCAATATTAGCTGTTTTTTTTATATTGGAACATCACCAAAATATTTGAACTAAAATTAGAATAAAGGAAATTAAGGGGATTGCCTGACGTTCTGCCGCAGCTCAGTGACAGACCTTGGATGAAAACACAAGCTTCCTGTGTGTGCGCCTGTGTGATGTCTTGTGGCTTGCTACACCCCACTATTTTCTTGGCCTCGCATACTGGCATTGCGCGAGGCCAGGAATGGGTTTTTCTGGTTTTGTAAGAATCCCAAACACAGAAAGTGCAACAGAAGTGGGTGAGTGGTGCTTTTCTGAGGATGAGTCATATATTTGGTTATGATGGCTGCTTATATACAAGTTCCAAATCTACTTTGTTTTGCGCTGGGAAATTTGCGGGGAACTTTACAGCAGCAAAAGCTGCAGGATTCACAATGAGACAGCACTATAGGGTTTTAAGGGTGAGGAAATGCAGCAGGAGAAGCTGAACTGCTGTAGAACTGCTGCCCTGGTAATTACTGCTATTATTACTAATAGTAATAATAAGTAATAATTATTACTAATAGTAGTAATATTATTATTAATTAATAGTACAACGGGGAAGGGATGGAGAGTGTTTAAGCAGGCAGCTTGATTCTTTAAAGAGGAAGACTGTCCATGGAGTTGCCCTAGCCACTCAGCTAATCCTTGGCTGTTGCAAGACATTGGCTCATGTTATCCACATTATATCAATCCACATGCCTGAGGTGCCACTAGAATTCAAGGAAAGCGGTGGCAAAACTCAGGTAGCTAGCAAGTGAGCCATGCCACATGTTCTGGGGAGATCACATGCTTGTGTCTTTTATTACCATATTACTTTCTAAAATATACTTTAAATGTATTAAGAAATAGGAAATATACTAATTTCTAAGGATTTATATTAAAAATTGTTTACATTTCTATAAGTGGTTGAGTATAACTGCAGTGAAAAGGCTTTAAATAATTCTAGTTGATATTTCACGTATGTAGAAGACAATAGATTCTCAAAGTGTTAATTTCTTTGTCTAACTTCCCTTGACTAGACCATTTCCGTCAATTTTTATCATTGTGGCAAAAGACCAAATTTTATTAAACTGTTTTCTGTTGGAGTTGTCAGAGGATGCCATTTGTCTGCTTTCATCATTTGGACAGCAGTTAGCATTATTCCTAATAATTTTTTTGTGTGTTTTTTCTGTTGGACCCTTCCTAGCTTCCAGTAATTTATCTAGGAAAAATGATAGACTGCTTAAGCAGAAAAATCTCTATGCAATGTACACATGGGAAACATTTTATCTGTGTTTTAACATATTGTGTAGTGCACCTTCCCCCAGTGTTTTGAAAGCCTTTAAAGATTTTCTTTCTGCTGTGTCCAGTTCTGTGATCTTGTTTCATTTCACCTTTGTCAGCTGTTCAGAATCAGGTTTACTCAGGTACCCTCATATGTTGTAGCTTTCCTGGGCCTCATTTCCCCCCATACCTAATACTTTTCCAAGTGACCATTCTGTAAACAAGACACCAGAGAATCATGGATGTGACATCAATGTAGACTCAAAAGGGTGGGCCATTTATTCCCGACTCTTGTTACCTGCTGACCCGGCATACAAGGGATTTCCCCTTTTGGTGCATCTGTTTCCCCTTCAGTTATTTGAGAGGACGCTTGTGGGCTCTGTATCTGAGCAAAGGACCCCAGAATTGTACTATGGCAACCGGCATGCATAATGAAAAGGTCATGCTCCATATAGGCTTATATGCCTTCTGCGGAAATGCTTCCATCCAATTAATATAAAATTTGCACAGCAACATGGAAAAGAATGCAACAGATCCACGGCTAAGTGTATTAGTTTGTTCCATTCATAGAAGTTTCATGATCACGTACAGTATATCAGGGTTCCCCGCCCCCCCTTCCCTTTGTTTTCTTCTAAAGGTGTGCACTTTATATTTTAGGCATATAGATTTTTCCCTCAAGTGTGAATGTGATAAAGAGGTGTTTGAAAACATTTATTATCAGAGGTGCACTCCTGAGAATAGGCTGTATTCCCTTATTGTGTATATTTGACTGCAAAATTAGTTTTGCTGCTATGTAATCAAGGCCATAGAGAGGAGACATGAAATCCATGGCAAAACACAGGGTTGCATCCAACATGGTGTGAGCTGAGTTGCACTTGTGCAACAGGACTTCTGTTTCCTCTCCCCCTTTAATGATTTTGACAGTGGTGTTTTTTTTTTGGGGGGGGGGCTGGAACTGGAGGGGACAGAATAGGAAGTTCTGTTGCACACATGGAATATATTGAAGTTAACAGAACTGCAGTGTCCATTGCATAGTCTTGGAACTATACATAGCGTGTTTAAGCACATAGAATAGCAATAGAATAAATGTATGTGAGAAGAAGAGGCTATAGATATTTGGAGGTCAGCACTTTTTCTAGACCTCCATTGGTTGTGTTGTTACTTAAAATCAGTTTGGTTTGCAATAAGATTGTGCTTACCTACAACTTGATGATGAATGAGAGGAGGAAAACCTGGAATGTGTTAACGAGACCTGGGTGGGTGTGCTGGTTGGGGTAGACCTAAACCTGTGTGCTTGACGGAGTATAGGCTGGATGGTTGGGGCGGGCTTTCTGTGGCCTGTAAAGATTCCATTGCCAGGAGACCTCTCCGTTCTCTGAGGGCCTGAATCTGATATCCAGCCCAAGAGGTAGATTGTGACCGCTGCTGGTATACTGTCCATTCTGTTGCTCAGCAGCCTCCCTGACAGAATAGGCTTCCAGGCAATCAGTGTAGAGTTTTTGATAGGGCTTTCTCACAATCCCGAGCTTTTAAAAAATTATTTTTATTGAAAAGCCAGACCTCTTCACACATTGCTCCATGGTGTCCATCTGTTGGCTATGTTCCACTGAATAACTCAGAAGGGATCACAATGACTTCTTTGTATAAAATGGCTGAACCAATATGTTGGGGGTACAGCTTTGTGGGGTCACAGAACAATTGCCCACTGCACCCCTGTGTGTAATGTATGTAATCAGTGCCGGATTTATGTATAAGCTAAACAAGCTAAAGCTTAGGGCCCCAATCTCTTGGGGGCCCCCAAAAAAATTAAAGAGAAAAAAACCTCGATGTATATTTCCAAAATATAAGATAAAAACAAATAAAATAACACCTACATACAGCAACAGTGTTTTGTGTTGTGTATGGACCCATTAGGTCCACAAATTACCATATAGCATATATTCAATAGGGGGAAAAAAGTGACAATTTGTTGTTGACAAAGGACAGCTGGATGTATAAAGGATCCTATTACCTTCAGTAGCTTAGGGCCTCATCAAACCTAAATCTGGCCCTGTATGTAATAGCACCAAAACACCCTCCTTGCTAGGACATAGTGACTTCTGTTCTTAATTGGGGAACAATGCACAGGTCATTAATAAGTTACTTCAAAGAACTGAGTGTTCTTGATCAAAAGATTCCACAACTTAAGGGAAATGAATAATATTGACTGCTAGGACATTCCTAGCTCTTCCTGACTGCTCTGGGTGCTTCACTCTTTTGACCTCTGAACCAGGAACTTCCCTTAGAACGTTTAGAAAGAGAAACAGTTTTGAAGATGGAATATATAGAATTGACCACTAGGGATGAGGGAGAAACTCAGTTCACTTCACTTTTTAATGTGAACTACCTACCGCTCCCTGAAACTATATTTGGACTAAAATGCATCTATACTTCGAAATCTGCAATTTTTGAAATTTTGCAGTGCAATTCTCAGAGGAAATAATTTGTGGCGTAAATGTGTATATTAGTGGAAACAACATACAAAAAATATTAGAGCGAATTGCGTGCAAAAATACATATATTGAGACAAATATGAACTAAAATGCTGATGAATTTTCAAGAGAACATTTTATTGTTATTTTCATTGCAAACTGATGTGGAAATGTGCTGAACTGAATCTAGCATTGGATAAATGAGACATCTGAAACTGACATATTCATCCATCCCTATTAATCACACCATCTATATTCCCCTTGGCACTGAATGGTGTTTTAACTGTACCTCTTTGCTATGAGGCTAAGCCCTACCAGAGACAGAAACCAGAAACATAACCTGCAGAGTACTGAGGCAAGCCCATTCCCTCATTCCTTGTGGAATTTGAGGTCACTGGCCCGGATTTCACAGTAGTGGGTCATAGAAATCCAAAACGTTTGAAAGCTTTTCATTGAATGCTGCTTTAAAATTCATTCCTCCATTATCTCCTGCAGTAGAAAGACTATGGGAGTGGTTCTGGTTTACAAAGAGTAGAATTTCACAAGAGTAGAACTTCCATATTTGAACGGTTGCAAATAGCTCAAAAAGGAAAGGGCTGTTGTTTTTAAAAGAACTGTGAATATAACTAGTTTTATTTCCTTATTTTAAAAATAAAATTGAGACTCAACATCAAGTTGCAATTGCAGTATCTCATGGTAGTTAGAATTGCAGAATCATTATTTCGTGTGCGTTTCCTCCACTATTCTGCAGAATGCAGGGGATCTGAACTAGCTAATTGCCATTGCTAATATTGTGATATAAATGCCAGCCCCAAGTAACCTCTTTCTAATAATGTTTTATTTATTTTTCATTTTATTGAATATTTACTATTGAATATTAGTCAATATTCTCATGATATCCTGAGAGAGAAGTAAAAATGTGTACCTTTGGGACAACAAGCTAATTTATTGATGCAGAAACCATACGGCCTAGGGTAGAAATAAGAATACAGTTGTGTGCATCATGCATTCATCAAAACCTTAATCATTATAATTAATTTGCTGAATTTATACGCCCCATTCCACCTAAGGAGACTGGGGCAGCAAACAGATACACAATTTAAAAACAAAGCAGAACATTGTAAAACAGTCAAAGCATTCTAAAAATAATTACATTTTTTTTTGCAAATTCTTTTTATTTTATTTCCAGCATAAAATACATCAAAAACGAACCACAAGTATTCCAAAAAGGAATAATAAAAAATAATAATTACAATTTAAAACTTCTAAAATATTCTAAAAGCAATGCATATTGGAAAATACACATTTTAATAATTGTGCAATGAGAAACTGCTTAAGTACACATTGCAGATCAAAATACTTTTGAGTTAAAATGTTAGTCATCCAATGATAATCGGGGTTGCAAGGGGCAGTAGTCTTCCGTCACCAGATGCCTCGGTAAACAGGAATGTTTTCAAATCAAATTCCTCCTGAATGTTAATAATGATGGAGACAGGCACACCTCACTAGGGAGGGCATTCCATAACTGGGGAGCCACCACTGAAAAGGCCCAGTCATGGGTTTGTGCCACTGGGTGGTCCTGGTGGCCTCAATGGATGCTTTTAGGGTCCAAGGGCAAGGAGGTGCTGTAACTCAGGGCTGGGGACATTTTTAAAGGCTAAGGGCCACATTTCTCATGGACAATTTTATGGGGGCCGCATTCCAGTGGTGGGCGGAGTCAGAAGCAAAAGTGGGAGGGGGGAAATGGATCTTACCTTTGTACAGTAGGTTACATCTCAGCCACACAAAAATGAGAGATTGCATGCAGACCCTCCTCTCCATCCTCGAAACTTTCCATTCAGGTAAGCAAGAAGATTTATCAGAGTTCAAGGACACATTCCAGGCAGGTAAAATCACACAAGGGTGTAGAGGAGGGGCCCAGTAGGAGGTGTGGCCAGGACAGAGTCTCAAGGGCCAAACAGAGGCACGTAGAGCTGCATTTGGCCCTCAGGGCCTGTGGTTCTTTACCCCTTCTGTAACTAAATCTAGGCTCAGAGTTGTAGTGAGATTTAGATGCTTGAGGCCCACAGGTGGGTCTTCAAGGCATATCCATAGTCTTCCTGCCTAAAGGTGGGTTTTGTGATGATCAAAAGCTTGTTACTCTTATCAGTGTGATAAGCATGCAGTCAAAGGTCACTCTCAATCTACTGTGGTTTGTTTGATTTTCTGGGACTAGCACAGCAGCCGGGCCATTGGGGAAAAATAGATTTAGTGATCAAGTTCATTTTATTGGGTGAGAAAATTGTCCAGCTTCCTAAATCAACACAAATCTCACCAGCGTTAGGCTTTCCTCCCATGACAAAAACCTTAGTGGCTTAAATGTTTGCTTCAGGAAGCCATATGACACAGGATGGGTGAAACTGTTTTTTTGGCATTGTGGGTGCTGAAAGGAAGCCCATCCCTGTTGTTCCCCATAGCTGATGCTAGTTTTCCAATGCAAATAGGAATGGCTGTTTAAATACTGTCTCCTATGAACAGTGGGGTTATGAAAAAAAAGCTAATGGTTTTTTTGTACATGAAGGAAGAAGTCAAGTGTTGTTTGGGGGGTAGCATGAGCTCCCTTTGGGACAGCTTCTTTCTGAGGTGTTTTTTTGCTGTTACTGCTATGAATTGCCAATGCTTAAAATAGAGCTTTCCTACTTCTTTTTTTGAAGCTGATTACAGGACCTCTGGCAGGCCCTGGTTTTTCTGTTCATGACCTGACAGTGTTTTAACACGAGTCCACATTTAAAATTGCCTTGTGGAGTCAGACCCAGTTCCCTCTTGTCCTGCTTTCTGTTCTGAGTTCCAACCTGATGCCTTTAGGCAGAAGTTCATTTTGTTAAGCATTTTAAAAAGGGCTCTAGTTTATAAAGGCATTGCCACATGTTGTGGAACGGAATTCCACAAGATAGCTTTCCCATTTTTGTGAACTTGGTACAAAACACCTTTTTTGTGGCACTGAGCTCTTACGTCACAAGAAAGAGATTCCCCTTTCTTTTTGTGGGTCTTTCTTTTTCTGTATGGGTATTATTTAGGAAAATGCAGGAACAAAAGCAGACAGCTTGATTCTTAATGCCTGAAGATTTTTGTGGGTTGCAGCATGAATGAAACTACCATGGTAAAATGTTGTTTGGCCCTGCTAAAAAGATACAACTGAGGTCAGGTCTGCCACCATAATGGACACAAATTGTGCCTAACTAGCTCCAGGCTAGTGTTGCAGAAAGGATACTTGTTTGCACAAAACTATTCCACACTTTCTAGTGCAATTATTCCAATTCTTTTTTAACTGCAGAAAGTCAAATAGGAAAAGTGATAGAAAATTGCACTGGAAAGTGCTGGATAACAACTACTAGCCACAAAAAGAGGACATCAGGTCAAAGTAAAGCCTTAAATAACTTATGAAGTACCCAGTAGCTGAAAGGCTTCTTCCTTCCCTACAGACCTTCTTGGGTGCTAGGCATGGCAAAGGGGGCCCTCTTCGTTATTCTTCTGTCTTTAGAGGCAGTTGC
Source organism: Podarcis vaucheri (assembly GCF_965113315.1). Taxonomy (NCBI): domain Eukaryota; kingdom Metazoa; phylum Chordata; class Lepidosauria; order Squamata; family Lacertidae; genus Podarcis; species Podarcis vaucheri. The sequence goes on along the minus strand of NC_138764.1, from coordinate 63,133,070 downwards.
CCAGAACAGGGCATTTGCTGTGGCAGCCCCTAAGTTGTGGGACTCCCTGCCCATAGAAGTACGCCTGGTAGCTTCATCATATAGCTTCTGGTGAATGCTAAAGACATACCTCTTTATCATGGATTTTCACACGAGCTGTATATTTTTAGGACCAACCTTATTTTTGTGATCGTAAGTTGTTTGAAACTATTTTTAACATGGTGTTTTAATGTTGTAACCTGCCCTGAGGGTGAAGGGTGTGTAATTAATGCGAATACTAATAATACTAATAATCAGTGCTTTTTTCCAGGGGTACGCAGGGGTACGCATACCCCTAAACATTTTGTGAATCTTAAGTTTGACCTCATTGAGGGACAGTATTTCAATATGAGTAGGATAATTAGAGTACCCCTAAACATTTGTTTAAAAGAAAAAAACCACTGCTAATACTACTACTACTAATAATAATAGCAGGCGATGTCATGCAACCTTCATGCAAACATGTTGGGACAAGTGCTCAATTAGCAGGTGATGTCATATAACCTCTGTGAGAGTTTTGTGTAAACATATCCATCTGAATGATCAACAAATATCCTGTCTGGAAGCACCCTGTGCCTTTCACCCAAACTGCTATGTAAAGTAATGGGGTTATTGACCTGAATTGATTTGGCAAGATGAACAAGCCCCTATTGCAATGTTTGACCCACTTCCTGTCCCTGTTCCCTAACAAGAATTTGGGTGTAAATATATCTGAAATGAAACCTGAGAAGGAGGCGATGGGGGGGGGGGGACTTTGGATGCTGTCCGGCATGATGGTGGGGTATTCCTAAAATGTAAAAGGTTGTCCCAGAAGAGCTAACGGTACCAAAATATTCTACAGAGTTCTTGCTACCTTGTTTTTTGGCAACCCGTGCCTAACTGATATTTGTAAATGTATAGCTGTGAGAAGAGGGCGTCAGGCTTAAGGTGAATTTGATTAGAGCATGGGTAGGCAAACAAGGGGCCGGATCCAGCCCAATTGCCTTCTAAATCTGGCCCACGGATGGTCTGGGAATCAGCGTGTTTTTACATGAGTAGAATGTGTCCTTTTATTTAAAATGCATCTCTGGGTTATTTGTGGGGCCTGCCTGGTGTTTTTACATGAGTAGAATGTGTGCTTTTACGTATTTAAAATGCCTCTCTGGGTTATTTGTGGGGCATAGGAATTTGTTCATCCCCCCCCAAAAAAAATCTAGTCCGGCCCCCCACAAGGTCTGAGGGACAGTGGACCGGCCCCTGCTGAAAAAGTTTGCTGACCCCTGGATTAGAGCAACAGTTGAGGTCTTTCAAGAAGTCACAGTCTGTCCTTTTCACTTGTTTATTATTGGGAATGAAGGACAGCTGCAGCCCCTGTACACAAGAGAGGGTAATACAACCATTATATAATTACATGTTGGTAGCCCTCCCAGCTGGGAACTGCGCATTTATAAATATTCTGCTGCCTAAGACTGTGGTTTGCTTTCTAAATAACCAAGGGAAAGCAAAGAGGCAGGCTATAATTTCAGGAGGACTGGTTTTACCTAAGTGAGGTACACACACACACACACACACACACACACAGAGTGTTCATATAGCTAACCATCACAGTTTTGCTCCGGAAGCCACCATGGATATGTTTTGAAGAGGCTGCATACATCAGTTTTTTGTCTGCCAATGAAGGTTAAGCTGCACTTTCATTTTGCCATTGTATTAGCCCAATTTAATATAGTGGTACCTCAGGTTACATACGCTTCAGGTTACAGACTCCGCTAACCCAGAAATAGTGCTTCAGGTTAAGAACTTTGCTTCAGGATGAGAACAGAAATCGGGCTCCGGCGGCACTTCAGGTTAAGAACAGTTTCAGGTTAAGTACAGACCTCCGGAACGAATTAAGTACTTAACCTGAGGTACCACTGAATATTGGTTAACCTAGATTATTTCAGAAGCTGATTTCTTTTGTTTGTCTTTCTGGCTTGAGATGATCTTGAAGTTTGCGGTCCTTAGTCTTAAATTTCATGTCCAGTTGGGATCATGGCTCCTTATGTGTCTTTGTACAAAATAGCATTCACTCTATCATATCAGATGTGCATTCACAAGCCTTTCATGGTATGCACATGTGTGAAGAAGCTATTTTCTGTTGCAGCACCCTAGTGTGTTCTGTACATCCAACAAAATGCACAAGTGTGACTTGTGCATATTGTTTCCTTTTACAGAACTGTTTTTATTAATATAGAATATTACAGATATTATGTACTTGTATAGAAAATATCATATAGATGATAAAGAATAAATGTGAAATTTAAAATACTATTGAAAATATTTTATATATGAATATATCATCATTCGTCCCTCCCTACCTCATTTCCCTTCTTTCAATATAATTTATTTTCTTCATATCCAGGCAATCAGCTACTGTATGTATCATATATCTCTAATGATACATAAAGATTGATCAAGTCTTGCCCTTTATCATTCCAATAAATAGTGAAACTCAATTTATCTGAAACTCTGGTTTTCCTTCAAATTATATAAAATCCTTCGGCTTTTATAGAAATGCTCTCTTTGAAGGGATTGATTACATTTGAAGCAGTCCCAAGATAGTGCAAAAGGAAAATGGAGAAGTGCAAAATCCAGTTCCTCCAATCTTTCTGACTTTGAATTGCCTTTGTATCCTTATTTTTACTGTCGTCCTGTCAATTTCAGTGGTGATATAATTCTGATGTTTAATTTTAGGATAGCTGGGATGAGAATTCAGTAGTGGGAAGAAAGGAAAATTTCTTTCGCCTCCCACAGTGAAAAATATTGTTACATGCCAACCCAGTCTCAGAGTGGTGAGAATATCCAGGGGTTCCACACATTTACCCAGATTCTGTTACCTTGGAATGAAGGTCAGCGGAGACAGTGATGTCTCTATGATATACGGTTTTATTTACACATATATGCAACCTGAGCATAAGATGGAGGGCCTCACACAGCATTAGCACTCAAACAGTATCTGTTTTTTCCAGTGCCATCAAGGTCAAGGAAGCCAAGATCGGGGATGGGATAAAATCAACAATTTCTCCGCTCCACTACATGCTGCAACCTTCTCCAGTGCCTGATAATGAGCTACTTTGAAGCCTGGTTGATCATTTAACTTTCTGCCCTGAGTTTATCCCTGCTCTTCCTTCCAAAAGCTGATTGCGTTTTGAAATCTGGGCTCAGGGAAAGGCCCAGTGTTCTAATTTCTTGGAAACTTGGTGGTCTGTAGTTGCAAGCAGAGAAATTTGATTCAGTTCACATTTAAAGGCAAATCTATCTAAGCTGAGTTTTCCAAAACAATACATGAATTGAAACACAACGCTCCTGCAAAATTTGCACTTCTCTGAATTTGGAAATTCTGTTCCCCAGTCAAGTAATGTATAACAACAACAGGAGCAACAACAACAACAACAACAACATTTTTATTTATTTATACCTCGCGCATCTGGCTGGGTTGTCCCAGCCACTTTGGGCAGCTTCCAACACAAAAACATAATAAAACATGAAACATTAATAGTAACAATCTGATCCAATATTAAAGTCACAATAACTTTAAAATAAACAAATTATATCAAATATATACATATATCAAAAAGCATACACAAGGGTTACGTGTGCTTAAAATGCACACGTTAGTGAAAATAACATGCAAAAATATGTTATATTAGGAAAAAAAATCTTCGCAAAAAGGTGTATGTTAGGGGAAATTGTCTACACCAAAATTCTGGTGCACCTTTTGAAGACTTTAAAAAATAATAGTTGGAAACTGACCTGGAAATTTGGAGAGCCAAAGTTAAGAAAAATGAGAAAATCAGAGAATTTGAAAATGATGGCTTCTACCTGCCCTAGCTCCAAGACAAAAATCCAGCAGCCACTAGAAAATCTGGACCAGATGCATAGTAAGGCTGAATAACTACCTAAATGGAGGCTAGGATCACTGCAATTAGCAAGTAGGCAATTAGAACTGCCATACACCATGAGCTTTTTTTTGAAGTGGCTGTCCTGCGGTTAGCAATCATGAAAGCAGAACGGATCCTGACATCTGCAAAAATATTTTGAAAGCCCAAAATGTACTGGTACAATACGTGTATTGGCAAACTAGCATATGTTAAATGGCACATGCCGCTGGTGCGAACACTATGGTGTAGCTAGCAGCCACATGGGTGGTTGCTGTTAAACCCAGAAAACAAACTGAGACTGGCTTGGGGGTTTTTTTTGGCCTACTGCATCTACATATAGAAAGTCTTTAGTTCTTAGTGTTCCACAAAGACAGAAAGGGCATAGTGGCACTGTTATAGGAGGCAGGGCTTGGAGTATGTGTCCATCTTGTGCGATTCAATGGAACTTCCAAGTAAAGAAAAAAGGAGAGTATTGCAGCACCTTAAAGACTTAACAAACTTGTGATGACATAAGCTTTTGTGGCCTGCAAGTTGCTTCAGCAGATAAATGATGATAAATAACTGTGCCTAGAGCTCATTTCACATCTTCAGTTTATTTATCTGGCTGCAATGGTGTGAATGGGAGGCTTTTTGCCACCTATGCCCATCTCTCTGCCAGAGAGGAACTTCGTAATACAGTTTTCACGATTGTGTGCTTTGTTCAGCACCAGATAAGTATTTGCTGAGGATGCTGTTGAACAATTTGCTGAGGTGGCTGTTAACATAGATACTTCCGCACCCAAAGTTCTATACAGTGTGTTAATTTGTACAAATAGGATAATTAAATTCATTTGCTCCTATCTCTAGAAAGACGGTTAACCATTTCCAAAGTGCCATTCTGTTGTGCGTTGCCCTCCTGCCATGGCTGTTGTTTGAATCAGAATCGCCTGAATTAGAGTTTGTGCTGGTATGCCACAGTACCCTAGATGTTTGATGGTTCTAGCAGTGTTTTCAACTGTTGATAGTGCAAACCAAAGAGATGTTGGGCCTTCCAACGGTACTTGCATGGTAGTTTGAAAAAACTGATGTTTGACTTTCCTCAGACAGCTAACAGTGATTTCTTAAAAAAATATATCGAGTTGTCCGATTATTTCTGTCATTGACAAAAGACTTTTTAATCCAGGAGAAGCTTCTGTTAGCAGAAAGGGGTGTGTGAGGTAATTTTTCACTGATGCCCTTGCTGCCATCTGCTCCAGAATATCTGTGGAGGGGACACCTAGAAACAGTGTGGAAGGTAGTATGAGACACTATAGGAGAATTTATAAACATCTCTCCAACCTAGCTTCAGGCAACAGAAGTCTCTGCTGGTTCAAAGAGCCTTCTGTCATGGAGGATACAACTGGATCTGTATATGCTGCCATGATGAACAGGAAGCCATGAAAGAGTCAGAAGCTGCAAAGAGGAAGCTACTACTTAAAGGCACAATAACCCTGAAAGCCCTGTATAGTGTTTTGCCTGCTCATACTGAAAAGGCTTGCACTACAATTGTGCTGTGAATAATAGGGGGGGAAATCACCAGGGGGACAGGACAACAATACCACAGAAAACAATGGAATGCCACTGCTCAATAATTATGCCATTTGTGTTTTTGTTGTTGCTTATAAACAGTGAGTGAGCAAGGAATGACAATTTCAGATGAAACTGCTAATGCAGAAGGCAAGCAGCCAACCAACCAACCACATCCTTGTATTCCAATAGTCGGCATCTCCCAATCTAAGGGAGTGGGATACAGATACAGGATAGAATTTGCTGAGTTTGCTTTGTCTCAAGAGGACATAGATTTGCACAGAATTTACATATGCTAATTTTAGATGAATAGATGCAAATTTAGAAATAATTGGTATAATTTAAATAGAAATACTGTGCATCTCATCATAGTGTGCCTGCTCAGTCTTCTGTCCAGGTACTAACTGTTGATGGCCCCTGAACTTTCTTCTCATGGTTCTTTATCTTGAAACTAGGCTTGGACAGCCTTTTGCCTCTGTAAAGCAGCCTTTTGCCTCTGTAAAGCAATCCGACTAACTTGTTCCATCAGCATAAGGATTTCTGCATGTGCAATGGAACTTCTTTTTACCCCCTCTTTTTACTCTCTGTCCTCCCTAAATCTGCTCTGGAGGGTTGAGAATAACCCCAAATTTAGTGGGGCAGGTGGGTGGAGTGGGGAATTCCGCTGTACAAGCAGAAATCCTTGTGCTGACTGAAAGAATTACTTGGGGACTGCCCATGGCCATCCTATACCAAACGGAACTAGAAGCAGCAACCTTGTCCAGTGGTGAACCTTGGGGTCTCAAATGTCGGTGGCACCCTCACCTCTCACCTTCCATTCTACATCATTGTTGTGGCTTCTCCTGCAGCGCCCTCGAGGCTCTGCACCCAGTGCGACCAAACCGGTTATGATTCCCCAAATCCACCTCTGCCTTGTCACTCACTCATGCTGTGTTACCTCCATTCAGGGGCTTTCAGCCTCAGTCTGCATTTCTTGGTTTTCCTTTTCTGGCAGTCAACAGTCTCTTCCTGCACAGAGGAGGAGGCATGGCTGCAGGAAAAACAGGGAAAGATGTTTAGCTGAGATGTTTAGCTGAGCCATGCTCATCTGCTTGCAGCAAAAAAATGAAATGACAACTACTTGCTCTCAGACGACTGCTCCAATTCTCCCTGGCTGGTGGCAGCACTGAGTAACTCCCCCTTCTTGGGTTATAAGTGATGCGCCCCTTCACGTGTGCATCCTTGTGTCACAGGGATTTTATTGCAGCAGGAGGGCAGAGGAGAAATAGTTTGTTTACTTAGATTTTGGCTTGGCTGTGCATGCATATAGTTGTTGTTGGTTTTTAAGCATGATCAAAAATTTGGGCTTTCGGGGGAGGGGACAGTGAGTGATTAATATGTTACAGGACTTGGGCAAACTTGGATGCCCTGGGCAAATTGGGGACAGTAGAACAGATGTTAATGTGCATTAGTTTTTAGCATGACTGCTAAGTGGAAACAGGGCTGACTTTTTTTGCACACAAATCTGGCAAGTGGCTCAGCTGGACCAGGTAGGCAATCCAGTCTGTTGGCAATCCTAAGCCAAAAATAGGCACTAGAATTCTCTATAATGTGCCAAGGTTCTTCAGTGCACAAGGCGATGTGGAACGGATTCCATAAAGAACTGAAACCCCCTGGCTTAGATGGTACCTGCACAGCAGTTTTCTAGACAAAAGCCATGCTCAATGTACTTGGTGTATTTTTATTTTTTTTACCATTTATTCTCCTGAAACATCACAGGTTTGTGTGTGGAAGGGGTGAAGAAGCTTCAAGGAGTCTGTGTCTCAGGTAGCCAGGGATTTTATTGACTTCATAGCATTAGGAGATGCAACGGTGGAAATTGAGGTCTGCTGCTCATATAGGTCTTCCTACTTCATTTTGGGGGCTTTATCTTTCAGGATCTGCCGCCCACCCAGAGCGGTAATGTTTTCACTGTACTGAATATCTGAGCTGCTTCTGACTATGGTATTTCAAGCATGGAAAGGAAAACATTTGGCCTCTGACCCAACTGCTTGTTAACAACACAGCAGCCTACGTTGCTGAAATGCCGCAGCTAAAACAGTCCTGGTGATTCAGTTGCTCATTGGCCTTACCATTCAAACTCCTGCCCTTATTTGCAACGCTTCTCCAATCTGCAGAGGCTGTGGAGCTGCTGCAGTGCCTATTAATGGGCCGCTTCTCCTTTTTGAGCCTGTGTGTCCTTGTCACAGGGACTAAGGGCCTCGATGTCGCCTCTGTCTTCTCTCCATTAGCTTGGTCAAAACAGATAGGGCAGAACTTCACAGCTTGCTGTTGTGCTCACAAATGTTTAAAAATTAGGAGCTACCTGACCCTGTTGCGCTGGGAGGAAACTTCAATGAGAAGATCAGCAGCATCAGACAAATGTCCGTGATAGACAGTTTGCCTGTTGCTGCCAATCTTCTTGTGCAATGTGTAGTCACAAGAGAACACTGAGTGTGGTCTAGGGCACACTTTCACACAGATCACAGTTCATGTGATACAACTATGAGACTCAACAGGCCTAGCCAGTGTCTTACATGAATTTAACACTCTCCCTTATCCTCAGCAGGCACGTAAATGTGGAGAAGAGTTTCTGAAGTTGCATAAAGGTGTTTTTTGTTTTGTATTTTAAACTACATTAATCAGACCTAAAGCAGTATTGGCTCCTCGTTTTCGGCAAGATGCTTTCAGTGAACTTACCTTCGTCAGTGCTGTTGCTGCTATCTGTCTGCATGCTGTCTTCCTTTGAGTCCAATCAGCTAGTCATGGAAAGCTGGGAGGATGCTCCACCGGAAAGCTAGACAAGAACTTTATTCTCTCTCTTAAATGATGCAAAACAGGGGAAAAAACAACCACCCAAAAGTCCTGACTTTGTCCAGATGCAACTAAGTTCAGTTCTACCTAGTGATATAACTATGTAACAATGCTGATTTTTGTTTAAAGAAACAATTAAAAAGCCACAGGTGAAACTTCGGTTAGTTGAAATACTCAGCTGCTCATTTCTAAATCTTGAGAAGCATTCTGAATGACACAAGTAGAGCGAGTGATGATCCGAGACACAATATTGCTATCTGTTGTACAAGGTGGTTGATGGAGAATCTCAGGGGGTGAACTTGGGTTTTGAGGTGCTGCTTGTGGCATTTGGTCAGCACTTGCCCACACAGGAGGCAGTCTGAAGCAGCTGCTGGGGTTGTGTAGCAATGGCAGTGGCAGCAGTTTCTTCTCTTGAGTTCTGGCAACATCTTGCTGGAAGCCACTGCCGCATGAACCCAGGAAGTGAGGCTTCAGCGGGGGGGGGGGGAGGCGTCACCTTTGGCTGGGGTCCATCAACTTCCTATTTCACCTCAGGTGGCGAAATGGGACAGACTACCCCTGCATTTGGTGACTGTACTTCTCAGAGTTAGGAAGAAGGTGTTTGTTTCCATTAAGTAATTCATGCTCAGTCTCAGGAGAATATAATTTGGGTGTTTCATCCCACCTCCCTTGTATAGGAGCTGGTCTCTTCTTCATCAGTTTGTATATAAACTTTCTCTCCAGGCTCCAAATGAAGTAGCTCTCATAATGAGTTGCTCTGGTTATATAAAGGCTCATAACCTCTCATAGCTTTGTAATATGAAGAAGCAACTTTTTCCAGGTCAGGTCACTTGGGAATAAGATTCTTATCTAGGGTTCGAATGAGTGTCCTGCTTTCCTATTAGCAGCTCTGCTGGGCTACATCCAGAAGCTGTTGGTGGTGGTGTTGACCTGCAGCTTAAAAGAGCAACATGTAGGTCATTCTGTCTCAAGATTTTCTTTGCCATCTGTACTGCTGTCTCTGCTCACTGTTTCCTTGAGGATAGTGATGGCTAGTGGCAATGCTGCAAAAGCTGTAAGGCGTCCGGAATGACTGGAATTCTGTTACTACAAACTGGAGTTTCAAATGCAAGTTCATCTGGAATGCCAAAATGAACAAAAGTCTTTCTTCCGTTGTGCACTAATGCTGTGGCAGTTACTGCAAGGCAAAGAGCGTACCTCAATGCATCTTGAATAGTAGTCTACAACAACCAAATACAGTGGTACCTCAGGTTACATACGCTTCAGGTTACATACACTTCAGGTTACAGACTCTGCTAACCCAGAAATAGTACCTCGGGTTAAGAACTTTGCTTCAGGATGAGAACAGAAATTGTGCTCCGGCGGCAGCAGGAGGCCCCATTAGCTAAAGTGGTGCTTCAGGTTAAGAACAGTTTCAGGTTAAGAACTGACCTCTGGAACGAATTAAGTACTTAGCCCGAGGTACCACTGTAGTGTCAACCTTCCCGTTCACACAGGTTGACTGCTAGGTTTCCAAGGCCTTTCGGATAAGGGTGTGATAAAAGTTCCTCCCATTGTTTTGATTTATTTCTTCTGGAGTACTAACAGGATAAGGTTTTGTTTTTTCTATCATTTCCAATACCAGCCACAATACTGTGTGCTTGATTTGCTTGTCGCATTTGGTTAGATATTGATTTCCCCGGTGATAAAGAAGATTTATTTCCTCCTGGATTGCGGTTCAGTGTTACAGTTCTGTTTTGTTATGAGGCCTTCCAATTCACTCAGTTGTGCACAGGCAGCAAAGTACTTTCTAGTCGACTTAGAAGCATTGCTGAGATGCTTAGGCCATCCTGATCTGATTTAATTTAAGACTTTTTGATGTTCTGGATTTCCATGAGCAGCTGCATTTGAAGAAGTCTCTTCAGATCCTGGTAGAGAAGTGTGCAAAGCATTAATGTAAGCTTTAACTTCCTCCATGTGGTGCTTTGTGTTTAGGCAAAAGCAAGCAGATCTTTCTTTCCCTTCAGGATTATTAAGCTGAAGTTCACACTGGTGCAGGGAACTGTGCCATTTTCTTTGAGTTGTTAGAAGTTTGTGAGTTTAAAAGTTGACTTCCGACACCATATCAATGAAAGCTTAAGAAGACACCCCAGCCAGGAACTGAGACAATAATTTAATTGTCTCTCTTTCGGCTCCAAGGCAGAAGAGCAACAGAAGGTGCCTAACTAAACCCAGATATAACAAAGTCCAGTGCCACCTGGTGACAGAACTACATCATTACACTATCCATACACTGTCCAGCCACCCAGAGGGACGGGGTTAAGCAAGCAGGGGATGTTTCTCCTCCTCCTTGCTTCTGACACTGATTGTTCACTTAGAGGGGGAAATTGAACAGGCAACAACAACAAGGACGGTGGGTGGCAACAGGTTCCTTGTTCAGGTGTGGGCTTCGACAGGTACCCAGTGGTACCAAACTCTAGACCTGATAAGTGGTGCTGGGGGAGGGGGCAGTGCCCTTGCTGACAAGTAGTCCTGCAAATCTGGACCCCTATAGGAAATTTTAGCAGAGCTACATACATTTAGAAATTAAAATAAGGCTGAAATCTTAAGCATGCTTTCTTGAAAGTTAACTTTGTCACACAATACAGTGGTACCTCGGGTTACATACGCTACGGGTTACATATGCTTCAGGTTACAGACTCCGCTAACCCATAAATAATACCTTGGGTTAAGAACTTTGCTCCAGGATGAGAACAGAAATCATGCTCCGGTGGCGCGTCAGCAGCAGGAGGCCCCATTAGTTAAAGTGGCGCTTCAAGTTAAGAACAGTTTCAGGTTAAGAACGGACTTCCGGAACGAATTAAGTACTTAGCCCGAGGTACCACTGTATATAGGACTTGCTCCATAGAATTATGTTTAAGATGGGATAATTAAAGTCTATGTTCATTATTTCTATTTTAGAAATGTAATGTGGGGCAAAGGCCCCCATCCCCATGGATGCCCTTTGCCCTGTCCTAGGTCGTCTCAATCTTTTTTTTGCCCCCCTAGCACCACCACTGTTCTGAATGCTGGTGAATGTCAGGTCACAGCCGAATACTCATCAGCCCTAGGTAATGAACTTTCTGCTTAGGGGATGCTAGCGCATTGGGGAAGGGCCGTAGCCTAGAATAGACTAGTCTCCTTCCTGATGTGCTAGCTTTTCACAGGTAGAGTATTTTTAACGTGGGATGAGTATTCAGGCATGCAGTTCCCTCTCCACCCGCCCACCTGCCGCCTTAAGTGGTAAAGTAGTGTGAAGACAATAAAGCATTTCACCACAACCACCCCTTGGAGTGTGAATTTCCCCTAATTATCCCCTTTTTGTTTGTGCAGGACTACCACAGGCCATTTTTCAGTATACACTTACACATGCTTACTCAGGAATAAGACTTGCCATTTTCCAATGGGACTTACTCCCTAGTAAACATGTTTTAGGATTATAGCTTTAGTGCTTGCATGTTACATGGAACATGGGGATGTGTAGGGTGAGGACTGTGGCTCCAGCAAGGACAGTTCCTGCATCTTTTCCATTTGCAAGTTGATTCACAAGTTCCTTTTTATATACTAAAAAATATGTGTGTACACACTTGCACATAGTGATCAGGGGATTTAGAGCCATTGATCCATGTTATCCAAGCTGAGCGAGCTGTGCAGGATCTGGACCAGTGCCTGGATGCAATGGTGGGATGGATGAGGTCCAACCAGCTGAGGCTGAATCCTGATTGAGGTCCTTTAGGTAGGTGATTATTGTGCTCAGGAATTAGATGTGTAACCTGTTCCAGTTGAGGTTGCATAGTGTGGGGTGCTTCTAGGTCCAGTTAAAGCCACAATATGAAATCATGAAACAAGGGCAGATAAAACAATATAAATATGGAAAAAGAAACAAGCCAGTACAGCAACAAATGAAAACAAGCACTGAAAAGCTACACACACCCAAGCAGGTCTTTAGCAGTCAATGGAAACACAAAAGAGTCAGCACAAGCTGTGTCTCTGAAGGGAGGGCATTCTATAGTTGGACACTCCATAGGCAGACTCGGGAGTATTTCTTCCATAGATAACTTAACTGAGACCTGATTTTTCCCCAGGTGCATCTTTCACAGAGCACATTATTTTTTGAGGTGATAATGGACTGTGGGTGACTTCTGCTGTGCAATGTGACTTTCCCTCTTCTCCTCCTCTGTGCACCCTAAATTTGTTCTGGAGTCCCGCCCCCCCCCAGATTTGGGGGTGGTGCGGAGTGTGCAGGGGTGAGGAGAGTGGGGACAAGTCCCACCATCCAAGCAAAAGACATTGCGCTCACACACACATATATTTTTAGATGAACAAAGCCATATATATATGCACCATTTTATATGCAACTTGCCCTGGGACTTAATGGCGAATGGTGGGCAGGTAAGAAATACTGTAATAAGTAAATAAATAATATTTCTTATGAAAGTGATCCTGCTTGGTGAGAGTTGACATTTACCATGTCAGGTAGCATAGTGTTGTGGTAAGTACCATTTGTTCGTGGGGTGTTTGTGTGCCCTGACAGAGCAATTTTAAAAATGAAATTAATGGGGTTTCATGGTGACCTTACTTTTGACAGTTCCTTGGTAACGAGTTTGTGGGCGTACAACGTCTCACACTTGTGCTGTACAATTTGCACAGTTTTTCTTCCCGATGTTCTCTGCAAGAGCTTTCCTGGCCTCATAGAGTCCTTACCTAATATAGCTCTTTGCATAAGTGTGCACCTGTCACAGCCATAGATTGGAACGGAGGGAATAGGCTGCTCAGAGCTGGTCCCCACCTCTTTCCTTGCCCTGCTTATTTAGTCTGGCTAAGCACGTAGGAGCGCACCAGCCTGCTGTGACTAAATCCTAAATGGAGGGATTCCTTTCTTGTGATGAAGTTTTCAGCAAGTCCTGTCAAGGGCTGGGAAAAGCCTGAGTGTCACTAGCAATCCACTTGGTGCTTTGCCTTTCAGCAAGGGCTCGGGGGGGGGGTATTGTTTTGTGTTTGTTTCCTTAGGGACCACCATGCAAAAATTGGGTGTACCAGGCCTTTGGGTCATAGCCATACTTGAGAATGGAAAGAGAGTGCTTGCCTGGCCTTTCATTAGAGTTAGTACAGTATTAGCCTGAGGACTTCTCACTTCTTGGATGCATTAGGGTCAAAGCAGGTTGAAGAAATGCCAGCACCCTGACCACAGGCTGGCAGATCCTGGAGGATCTTGCAGAACTTGATTGAGCAGATTATATGCAAAGCCACGGCTCACTGTATAGGTGTGGCCTGGTAGATTCATAGCCTGTATCTCTGGCACTTTCAACATAAGATAGATAGATAGATAGATAGATAGATAGATAGATAGATAGATAGATTCTTTATTGTCATTACACTAGTGCAACATTGCACAAGTGCAACGAAATTGGATGCCATCCCTTTCTTTAAAATAAGCAGGTACATAATTGGCTGTGCAAGATACCTATGGTCTACCAATGGGAGCTGTGGCCTACTCCAGTCTGTTCAAATTCAGTGGTTTCAGGGAAGCCTCCTTGCATAGAACTGTGTTCTGTGTTTAGTAACTGAAGCCTTCTATGTTTTTCATGGTTATTTAAAGCCTTTGATAAGTGAGGAGCTAAAGATAGGCTCCTCAGCTGGCCCTAGGAACATGTCACAGTGGGAGGCCTGCCTTGGGGGTTCTCTCTGAATCCCAAACACAAAGAGGAAGATGTGGCTCATAGCTTACAAGAGAGGGAGTGTGCTGAGCTTCTCCCTGGCATTGGAAGCCAGCTGGGCAAGCCTTCTCACACAAGAGCCTTATCTTCTTGCAGCAGGGCTTCCTAGAATTTCTGGTTGTGAGCATGAAGGCTCCTGGCACTTATAAGCTGTTAGTGCCAGGAGCCCCCTGTCTCTTGCCTCCCCAGAATGTCGCCTCCCTCCCACACCATGCCCGAATGTGAGACTTCTGGGTATAAGTGAGTCAGTATGTTTATGAGCACTGTAGCAGACAGTGGTGATTTTGCAAATGTGAGTGTCTGGGGCAATATTTGCCTCAAAACCATTAGGAGCCCAACCAGCAGTAAAATATTGTTATAGAACTTGTGGGGGGAATCCCCCTAAATACTAAAATTAATAAATGCTAGGATTTGGGGTTATTTGTGATATGAAGGGAGAATGTAAGATGCAAATGAATTCCTGGGTAGCCAAACTAGGGCCTTTAAGAGAGCCATTGTGAGTCCTGAACAAGACAATGGCACTTCTAGCCCCAGGTGTGACTAGAGACTGCAGATTTGGAAGGTTGCCAGGGTAACTGCTTTGGGGGAGGGCAAGGGGCTTCTGGGAAGAAGAAAGGGGCAGAAAGGAGGACTGCCTGCAGTGCTTTGGGCCATGCTGTAAGATCTGGACCCCCTCCATGCAGACTGAAGGTGTAATTATGTGAATAAACCCATATTTTTTAAAGCTTGACAGTCTCCACCATGTCTTCCATTCTCCGACAGGACATAGACCCCGTGTGTGTGGCTGTGGCCCCATGCACTCCTGCCGCTGCTTAGCAGAGGGAGGGAGGGGCACTGGGCTTTTATAACAATATATAACAGTGCAAAATGAAAGAGAAATTGAGTTTTTTCTGCGTACTGTATACATGTTTAGGATTGTTCTATTAGTGTTGTTCATCAGTCATTATGATGGCCCACAAGGAACCCCCCAAATTCCCTATTAGGGCAAAATGTTGCAAAATAATGTGACATTTTGATTGGATCCAAAGGAAAAGGGAGCAAATGTCCACCAACAATTGTTAGTAGCTGCCCTATGTACAGTGGTGCCTCGCAAGACGAAATTCGTTCCGTGAGTTTTTTCGTCTAGCGAATTTTTCGTCTTGCGAAGCACGTGTCGGAAAAGTTTTGGAAAAGCTTCAAAAATCACCAAAAACCTCAAAAAAGGCTACTATGTACACTGCGTTCTATGAGTTGCTCCTCGAAGTCAAGTCGCAACTGTATTAACGGTGTTAAGAAAAAGGAAACAAACTTGTAAGACATTTTCGTCTTGCATAGCAAGCCCATAGGGAAATTCGTCTTGCGAAGCAGCTCACAAACCGCAAAACCCTTTCGTCTAGCGAGTTTTTCGTCTTGCGAGGCATTCGTCTTGCGGGGCACCACTGTAGTTCATAGCATCCCTGAGTTAAATGGAATTCAGTTTGTCCTGTAAATAAAGTTTCACTGACAGGTGCCAGTCCAGTTTTCTTTTGAAAACCTTAGAGGATGAGAATTCCATCCAGAGATGCATGAATTTCAATTGTTTGGAAACAAAACAATAAATAAATACTTGTTTGGCAGCCATTGTGTGTCTGAGAAGCCTGGTTGCTGTTTCTTCAAGGTAAAGTGCAGCAGGCAAGTGTGATTTGTAGGAAAGAAGCAAGAGGCAAGAGAAGGGTGCTTAACCATTTCCCCCCAGTGGAAGATTCCACAGTGAGTCTTGCTGCTATCACAAAGGAAGCGTCTTGGTTTCAGTCCATGCAAGATTTCTTTTTGTGATATTCATTCATTCGTTTGGTGCTCCCCCCCCAAAAAATATATATATATTTAGGGGTACTCTCATTTTCCTACTCATATTGAAATACTGCCCCTCAACGAGGCCAAACTTAGATTCACAAATGTTTAGGGATATGCGTACCCCATTCATTCATTCATATTAAACTGCTTGTTTCATTTATTCTGCACATGAACTGTGAAAGGGAAACTGTCAGATTCTGGTTCCTGTGTATTTTAAGGGGGGACAATACTCCTGTTTTAAAAATTTTTGTGCCCACTACTTTGAACTGATACACAACACGTGCGTTTTGTAGTTTGTCTTAGGAGCGCGTGCACAAAAATATCCTATGAAGTAGCCCTCATTTGTACAAATGAACTTGGCAGGTACCCAAGACCAGAGGGTTTTTTTTTCCATTCCAAGGGATGTGTTCATAGATGGCTGCGCCTTTGCTATATGCAAACTCATTAGGAACTCTGGGAATCTAGTGCTGTAATTGTTAACACAGAAAAGTTGGAGTTTCTTGTGTAAGAGGGAATTAGTTTGAGTGTAGCTGCATACCTGGCTCAAACCTCTGGATCTACCATCTCTGGGGGGGTGTTGTGAGGGGAAATTTTGACTGAACTATGATAATCTCAGCTTACATCCTAAAATGGAAAGTTGTATGTGTAGTGGTGGATTTAAAATGTTATTTCCATATGTATCCTGACTGTTTCTCAGTCACAGCTGGTTTATTTTTTGTACTAACATCTGTCCCTTCACCAAATTGTCCCAGGGCGGGTTACAAAAAATGCCACAATTAAAAGAAATACCGTGTAAAATAATAAAATGAAACCACACAAAAAACAACCGATATCAGAATAAGGAAGCAGCAGCACAAAGCAGCAATGTACAGAAATACAGGAGGAAGGAAGACATCCACTCAGCAAAAGGCCTGGGCATAAAGAGTGCGACTTGACTAGGGATGTTGGAGAACTTTGCAGTAATTGAACTTGTTAGCGGGTGGTGCTGTGGGTTAAACCACAGAGCCTAGGGCTTGCCGACCAGAAGGTCTGTGGTTCGAATCCCTGCGATGGGGTGAGCTCCCGTTGTTCGGTCCCAGCTCCTGCCAACCTAGCAGTTCGAAAGCTCGTCAAGTGCAAGTAGATAAATAGGTACCACTCCAGCAGGAAGGTAAATGGTTTCTGTGTGCTACTCTGGTTCACCAGAAGTGGCTTAGTCATGCTGGCCACATGACCCGGAAGCTGAACGCCGGCTCCCTCGGCCAGTAAAGCGAGATGAGCCACAACCCCAGAGTCGTTTGCAACTGGACTTAACTGTCAGGGGCCCTTTACCTTTTTATACAGTAATAGGCAAAGTAAATTATTTCCCCCAGGGAAAAGTAAATAAAGCAAGCTTTGCAAACTCTCTCTCTCTCTCTCTCTCTCTCTCTCTCTCTCTCTCTCTCTGTGTGTGTGTGTTTGTGTGTGGTATCCTCCAGTCTCTCTGCCATAATCCAAAATATTGGTCAGTTTTTTAAAAATACTGTTGCTCTCTCTGCATTTTGCAGATTACCACGTTTTCTTCTGCATGTGGCTGTTCACAGCTTTGCAAGTAGGAAGGGAAAGTGAGGGAGATGATTGGATTTGTTGTGGAATTACAATGGTTGCTTCTCCATTGGGGATGTCTTGCTTATGATCTGTGTCATTCACACAAGGATAATGACTTCAAATCTTTTGAAATAAATTAAAAAATTGTCCAGTAGCACCTTAGAGACCAGACTTAGAGACTAAGAGACTTAGACTTGGAAACTAAGTTTGTTCTTGGTATAAGCTTTCGTGTGCATGCACACTTCTACCTACCTGAATTTAAAATCTTTTGTTTTATTTTCCACCTGAAGTAAATAAGGTGGCAGGCCTGTCGTCATGATATCCGTTATATAAGAGGTGGTTATGCCTCTATAACAATGACATTATTTTTACAAATCGCAATACTGAGTTGAGATTATACAAATTTAATAAACTGAAAATTGCAGTGGACCAAGCTTGAGTAATGATAATGTGATCAAAAGATGAACAGGTAGGGAACAGCAAACTATATCCCTAGTCTTGATCAATAATCAAAAACATGGTACAAAGTACACCTCAGAGGGAAAGTCATTCCATAATGTGGGGGCCACGACAAAGACCTTTTCACATGCTGCCAACCCTTAAACCACAGAAAATGGTGGCACTGCCAGCAAAACCTTCCCTGCAGATATTAACACCTGGACAAATCAGTGCAAGGTTTGAAGGTATGGGAGGTGCCTCAGATCTGGGGCAAAGAAACCAGGCAATTAGTTTCCGCTGCCCCAGATGCTTTGAGTGATTGAAGTGGAACAGGAAGACCTCCTCCTGCTCCTCCTCCTGTTTGCTGGAGAATCACCCACACATCTCTGCACTGGCAGCATTTGGGAGTGATGGCAAAGTTTTTAAGTTCTTCTACTTATTCCTGGAGGCATGTCAAACCCAGCTGAAGTTGTAGGCGCAAGTATGGGAAGGAGAAAATGTGGCTCTTTTCATTGAGTGCCCCGAGTTGAGACTCTGTGGGAGTTGCAGCGTAGATTTGCTGGCACTGGCAGCTCCCAACTCGTGGTGTTTGGGTTGTTTGTTTAGCCCCACCAGTGATGTCTTGGTCACATTTAAAAGAATGAGCTAAGCAGCCTTGCAGTTTCGCAACTTCCTCTCCCTACGGCTGCTGAGCACTAAATTAAAAGCGAGACCCTGAAAAATGAGGAAATGCCGGGTGCTGTGTGAGAACTGGAGAGAAAGAGCTTGTTTGGTTACGAGGCGATGCAGCCAGTCACCTTCTTTCTTTGGGAAATGTGACATTCTCTCCTTCTTTCCCTCTTCTTCCTGGCGCACTGATCACTAAGGTAAAAACTTTTGGGATTCACAAATGTGTTGTGCATCTGCATTTGGAATTAGAGATCAGCTTGGAAGGCGGCACCCTTCCATATTTGCTGTTGATAAGCTTGATGGTGCATGAATTAGTTGTGTGATGGCTCTCAAGGAGCTTCCATGAAGCTCTCTTCTTCTTTGCAGGAGAGATGGGAGTGTGTGTACTGTTTTCTGGACTGTGTGGAAGATGCTAAATCTCTTGTTTTTCAAAGTTGAGAATGTGTGCCAATTAAAAATGCCCTAAATTAGTTTAGTCCGATGTAATCAGGAGAACAGTAGAATATGAGAGTTGAGATCCTGCCACAGTTGATGTGAGAAAACAAGTCAATCAAGTGCAAAGATTGCTGCACTTCAGGCATGCTTGCCAATACGATAGGCATGCCTTACCTAAGCTATATTTCAAATTTTGAGTGTTAATTTTAATTCAATAAATTCTTAAATTCGAGTTTGCAAGCTTGAGTAGTTTTGTCTGGCTCTTCAAACTGATCAAAGCAAGCTCTTTGTTTCCACAAACTGCCACATTAGAGTTGTCCAATGAGCTTCTACACATGAATTGCCCAGTGCTGAATTCAAATGCCCATGAGTGTTTGTGCAAATAAGAAAAAGAGTACTTCAAACTTGCAACTGTAAGAAGAGCCTTGGATTGTGATAGTTAACAGTTGGGAAAGCCATTGATTTGGAACTGTATCCTGGCCAGGCCAGATGTGAGAGGCACAGACTTGGCTTATATCATAGCTGTGTTTCCCATGGTGTTTATAGCTCCATTTTACCCTGAAGCACTGCTGCTAGAGAATGGAATAACCATTCATCAAGCAGTATTGTTGTCACTTAAACTTTATGCCGCGCACTGTTACAAAGCTTCAGGGTTTATTTTTACTGTGTCATAAAAACAAAAAATATTAAAAATCCACTGCTAAAATATCCTCTCTACTTACTCCTGTTTGCCAGCTACATGCCTCAGAATGACTAAGAACCTGCTGAGCATAAACTATTAAACAGATGTTAATGGCTGGTGTTATAAAAGTGAGAGGGATTGGTCAAAAGACCTTGCCTCACAGTTCTCCCAACTGCATTAACGTTTCCCTCACTCTTAACTGTAACCCATAAAGTCCACAGCATATCAAGTATGAGGGTGATGTTTGGCAGCCCAACTGAGTTTAGTCAAGGTCACAGTTGAACATTTGACTGCCCACAGTTTCACATGTAAAAGAAAAGAGAACTGTTCCATTTTTTTTTTAAAAAAAACACCTGCCTCTTTTTACGCAAAATATAAACTTTTGTACTGCACAAGTAATCCTACAACCGAGTGCATATACCTCATTGCCTGGAAGCCATTATTGCAAGAAAGTGCAAACTTTCCCAGTTATATATATACTTCTGCATCCCAAGCCAAGCTCAGAGGAAGCCCTGAGAAGAAAAAAAGCCCATCCTTTTGCCAAAGGCACTCGTGAACCTGGCTGGCATGCCTAGTATTTTTTTCACACAAGCCTCTGCCTGGGCATCCTTCTTGCTTTGGAAAGCTGGAGTATTTACACTTTTTGATTGAGTCTGTGCAGCAGGATTGGTGGGGCTTGCGCAGGCTGCCTTTGAAAGTACCACAGCTAGCCTCTCTGTGTGTGTGTGTTGGTCTTGGCAGAAGTTTGGGAACGCTGCCCTCCAAGATGCAGTGCTCTCCACTTGCTTCTTAGTGGCACTTAGAAAAGAAAACCCAAGAAGAAAGACTTGTTGAGAGGGCTGCGGGGGGAGCTACACTCCGTTGTTTATACTTCTTTGTCCTCTATTTCCTTTTCTGAAGACTTGTGTATGTGTTGAAGATGTTTCACAAAACAAAGGGCAAAGGTGAAACTTTCCCCTCTACCTCCCTTCTCCTGGAGCATTCAATAATTACTGGGCCCCTCCTGGGACATTTGCGCTGGCAATTTTTTTCTTTTTCTTTTTGAAATGGACTCGACGGTGAAATTGATTTTTCCATTCATAAAACATCACTGTCAAATGTTAAGCACAGGAACTGGAGGGAGCAGGGACTAGGCTCTGAGATGAAGCAATTGCTCTGCAGAGTTTCTTTTGTTTTTGGGCTTGGGTGGAGGCGCAAAAGTTTGACTGTTTCTTATTGACCCACGGGTTCTTCCAGACAGGAGTTCGTTGCAGAGTTAATGCTGCTCACGGCCACAAGTTGCTGTTTTTCCACACAATGTCCTCCTCAGAATTCACTCCCTTTTTATTTTTTACATTTAATCTGTATTTTTCCATACCAGCTAAAATCTGATAAGTAAAAAAACAAAACCTATTATGCATCTGTAGCCACATTGTGTGTGTGTGTGGTCTGTCATGCATGTTGTTATATTTCAGTGCGTGGCTTCTTATTGCCACACCTCTACTTCCATTTGCTCCTCACCTGGGCACAACTTGCCCAAAGGAAAGAAACCTATTTCCATTTATTGCTGCAGACTTTGGAGGAGATGGGTACAGAAAAGCTGGGATGCTCAAGAAAGTCTCTCTTGTCCCTTACCTGGCCATACAGCTTGGCCCCACAGCACTGCTTTCCTATCTGGTAGTTCCTGCCACCACCCTCTTTTTCTAGGTCACTTACAGCCTCAGAAAAGGGGGAAACTGGGGTGTCCAATTAACTGTTAGACTTGGGGACCCCAGACCAGTCAGTGTTCCTTGCACCCCAGCCAACCCCTTGCAATCGGCTGCCCCTCCCCCCAATATAGCAAATTCCTGACCTTGACCAACTTTGATCCTAGACCAGGGGTCTGCAACCTTTAAGACAAAAAGAGCCACTTGGACCTGTTTCCGAAGAAAAAACAACAACTGGGAGCCGCAAAACCATTGCGACATTTAAAACAAATATATCTCTGGAGCCACGATCTGACAGCGGGCGGGAAGGTGACGTCGGGACGGTGCGCGACTAACACATGCACCGCCCCCATGCGATGTCACAGCCAGTACAGCACCCGCCACAGTGAGGAGTGTGCGCCTCCTCCCCTCGCTAGTATCCACCCCGGAGCTGCAGCAAAGATGTAAAAGAGCCACATGCGGCTCCGGAGCCGCGGGTTGCAGACCCCTGTCCTAGACCTCCAACAGGGTGAAAACCAAAGCAGTTTACCTGGGAGCAGGCGCTGGGGATGGTCAGCTTCCCAGTGGTCTGGAAGATGGGTATGGATCCCGTGGTGGTGGTGGAAGGGGACAATAGCACCTCAGTTTTGAGGGGGTGGCTCTTGGCTCTTTCTGACCAATGGGAGCACCCATTCTCTCAAGATATCCACACAGTAAATGCTGAGTGTATCCCAGGACAGAAATCACAGCATGTACATCATGGAGTTGTTTTAAGTTAATACAGAGGTTTTGCGCTAGACTTCTTTTATCACTCTTGCTCAAGGCCTTAAATTACTTTATCAATTTTTTTAAATCAAAATACCTATTGCACTGTTGAAAAAAACCACAAGCCCTCATTTTGCCCATTGTGAAACACTTAACTGGATTAATAAGGCTAGTAATGCTCCTTGCTTCCTGGGAATTGACCTGTCCCTGTCTGGAAGCTCAGTAGATGACAATTTATTTTGCCTAGAAATGTAAGGGCAGAAAGAGGCTGGTATAGGGAACCACACACATGGGATCTCTGCTCACACTGCATATCCCACTGTACTATTTCCCTTTTCCTGGTGTCCCCATGGAACTAGCAAACAAGAGAACTCGGGGCAGGTTAGTATCTCATCCTGGGGCAATCCTTCCCAGAGATTTGTTTTCCTGCAGTTGCTGCTGCTGCTTATTCTTATTTATTAAATTTCTGCCCTGCCCTTCTTCCCAAAGAAAGTAGTAAAGCAATACACAGTAGTAAAGCGATACAGTTAGAAACAAAAACCTATTAAAAAAATGGAAAGCAATTAAGAGCATCTTACAGGAAATTAAAAACATACATACACCACCACATCTAATTTCATGGTTTTCTGGAAAAGTATTTTTCAGCCATCATATGCCTGGGTGAATGACGTTTTTCACTTCCTCCTGGATATTGTTAATGAGGAAGACAGGTGTGCCTCACCAGGGAGGGCCTGTCATGGGTCAATGTCATGGGTCAATGGTGACCAGGTAGCATCCATTGGTCCCAATGGAGTGCAGCTTATATGGACAGCACTTGTTTGGGACGCTGTGGCAGCCCCCCAATGGCATCCTAGGCAGGTTTGTCTTCTGCAGATTGACTTGGAGCTTGGCTGAGCACTGAGCTAAGCCCCGACTTTGAGCAAGCAGTGTTGCCAGCTTGAAGGTAGGGCAGAATGCACAGCTGCATTCCCCTTTACTTGGCTCAGCTGGTAGGACCTTGTGGTTGTGGAAGAGATTGACAATCTTAAGTTAACTTTGCCTGTTGCCCCATACTACTAACACCCCCAGCAGCTGGTGGGAAGTGCAGGCCTGCCACATGCTCAGGGCCATGGCTTGTAGAGTTTTGTGAGCGGTGAAGGTCATTCTGCAGGGTCTACGTTCTTACCTGGCCTGCACTACGTTCTGCAGGGTTAGGGCTATAATATGCACAGAGAACTTCTCCGCCTTGCAGGGCCCCACAGTGTCTGCACACCAGTCCTGAGCAGTGGTGGGTTTTCATTTTTTTAAAAAACATGAGGAGGTGCTGACACTCGCATTTTGTTAAAAGTGTTGCGGGCACCAGCATAAAATGGGTGTTATGGGCGGCATAATCCGAGATATTATGGTGCCCTGTGTCATAACAAAAAAAGTGCTGGGCCTGAAGATGTCTCTCTGTGCGTGTTTATAGGCATAATGTATATAATGTGAGGTGAGGGGATTTCTTTGAGGTCTCTTGAAGAAAGTACAAATTCTTATTTTAGGTAGATGTTATGTTGTGTTATATATATATATATATATATTCTGGCAAGCCAATAACTAGAAATAGAATCCGTCTCCTATCAC
Organism: Podarcis vaucheri; assembly: GCF_965113315.1. NCBI lineage: Eukaryota > Metazoa > Chordata > Lepidosauria > Squamata > Lacertidae > Podarcis > Podarcis vaucheri. The sequence continues at coordinate 63,109,408 of NC_138764.1, read as the reverse complement.
CTCCCAAGGAAGAATGATTTTAGGAGACTGGCAACACCTCCTTCTTGAGTAGGGTGAGGGATCTGTAACCCAACCTACCCCTGGATGTTTTGCCTGTGCTATATATAGTAGCTGGCCTCTTGGAAGTTTGTTTTTATCCCTCTTGGTAAATATATTTTTTGCAGCCATCAGACACCCCTTCCCCCACCCCCACCAAAGGTTCAAAATAGGAGTAACTGATGGAATTAGCAGTCTATGCTCTATAGGAAAAAGGAACATGTGTACTTGTTATCCTGTATAAATGACTAAAGGACCCCCCCCTTTTCTTTTTACTAAATATTGAGGAGGGATGGCTCTTGACTGCATTAATCATTAACTGCCCTGAGCAAGCACAACCGTTAACTTGAGCGTACAACTGAGCTAAAGTAATGGGAGATACAGTCTGCTGCTAGATTTATGAACTGTGAATGAAAACGACTCCTCATATCTAAGGCACTGCCAGGTTGAATCTTCCTCACTTTGCAACTGGCGGTGTCATCTGCTCTGGTGCAACATGCTGCCCAGCATGAATTCTCTGCTTACACCTACAGTGATGTTCACCCGCCTGCGCTTTGTGCCCTCTTTGAACAGCTGTGAAGGACTCTTCAGTGTGCAAAAATGTTTGGGTGTTTCAGCCTCCTAGTGAGTGGCACTGTGAAACAATCCTGTTTCTCCTTGGGCTATGATTGCAGCTTTTTGTTCAGCTTTAAAATGCCCTCATCTGAAATTTAGAGACAGGAGAAACTGCAGATGGGTAAACAGCTGATAGGGGAAGGGGCAATAGGTCAGGGGCAGAGCATTTTCTTTACGTTCAGAATGTCCCTGGTGTCTCTAGCTAGGGCTGGGAAAGACTTCTTCCTAGAACCCTGGAGATTTGCTGCCAGTTAGCATGGACAGATCTGAGCCAGATGGACCCAATGGTCTGACTTGATGTACCTCAAATTCCTATGTTTTTGACAGTTTTATCAAAGGTCAGCTCCCTTATTTGGCCATCTGAAGCCAGTCCCTCTGGTGACGGTGTGGGAAGTGAACTTTCAAGTCAGGTGTCACAAACTCATGACTTCTTGAATTGCAGACTGTTATGGTGGCATTTGTGGGTTTTTAATACATGGCTTGCTCTTGCTGGATTTCCCCTAACCACAAAATCTCATCTAGCGTACCATGCTTGTGTTTACTACCTATCCAACAAATTCATTCTCAGTGATGGTTGCAAAGCTAAGTGCCATATGGGGACCAGCAGCTTTTTGCCTGGCATTATATTATAACAATTGATCTTGACTTTTTAAAACCTTGTGTCTAAGACCAGTGATATGAATCCTGAAAAATTACAATGGTTTGGATAATAGGTGGAATTAGGAATGAATGTGCTGGGATGAATTTGCAATGCTATAGCTTCTCTTCTACATTACCTAGGCTTTCATGACTGGGATAGATGCTTTTTTTAAAAAAAAGAAGACATGGTACAATTTCCTGCCAGTTACTGATCTTGGTTTTTCCCATGCTTTTCTCCATTTTTTGAATTCTAGAAAGTCATACCAAAGGGACATCTGAACAAACGCTTCCTCCCATCCCATATGTGCCTTCCCAATCCTTGAGGTCATTGGAAGAGGCCCTATTGTGGGTGCCCCGTCCATCTAACAGTTGGGTGAGTAACAACCAGCTTTATATTTTGTGGCATTCCCAATGAGTGCGTTTTGTCTTCCAGGTTCTTTGAGGCAAGGGACAAGAACGTCCTTTTATCGAAAGCCTTTTTTTTTTTTTAGACCAATGCTGTTTATATTCAGATGTCATGATAGGTCATGGTTTAGTGTGCTTAAAATGAAACCAGCATCTCCCCAGGCTCATGTGCTCCCCTCTCTTCCATCGACACAGCCATGAGGCATTGAGAAGGGTTTGCTTCTGTTTTTGATTAACTGTGGCATCATACTTTGTCCAAAGCCTATAAATTCAATAATTCCAATATAGCAGTGCTAGGTTTGTGCTGCTGTGTTTGTATTGTTTCTGTTTTGAATCTTTTTATATGTTTTCTTATTGTTGTAATATTTTCAATACATTGTGTACTGTCCTGGGCTCCTTTAAGAAGAAGGTAAAGGTAAAGGGACCCCTGACCATTAGGTCCAGTCGTGACCGACTCTGGGGTTGCGGCGCTCATCTCGCTTTATTGGCCAAGGGAGCCGGCGTACAGCTTCCGGGTCATGTGGCCAGCATAACTAAGTCGCTTCTGGCAAACCAGAGCAGCGCACGGAAACACCATTTACCTTCCCGCCGGAGCGGTGCCTATTTATCTGCTTGTACTTTTAAGAAGAAAGATGGCACATAAACACAATAAATAATAAACAACATTACTTTACTTTACTTTACTTTACTTTATTTTACTTTATTTTACTCATACCCCGCCCATCTGGCTGGGTTTCCCACCCCACCTTTCCCCCAGGCATCTCAAAACAGCACACATGGTTCCTGCCTATTTTATCTACACAACAACCCTGTGAGGTAGGTCAGACTCAGAGCCAGTGACTGGCCAAAGGTCACCTAGTGAGCCTCATGGGTGGAGTGGGGGTTTGATACTACTACACTACACTGGCTCTCTTGTGTAAAGGAGAGAAAGTTGGCAGATGAAACTTTTTACATCGTAGAGCTGAAACTGACAGGATTTGCATAGTAGCCACTTGGCACTACATAAAGGCCAATTCACTAGCACTAGAAGTGTTTGCAATCAAAAGCTCCTCAAAAAACCAGACCAGGCAGCCAGAGGTATAGTTCCTTCAGAAAACACAAAGCAGGGTGGGCGGGTTCCTTTTTAGTATCATCTCTCCGGCCTATGGAGGATCAAAAGCAAAGTATCAGGTGTCCATAACTTTAGGGCTGGTTTTCGTATACTGTCTGCCTCCACAGAAATACTTTCGGAATGATTCCTGTGGAAGGATGTGTGTGGAAAATGAATGTCTGAAGGCTGGTAACAGGTGCTCAAAAGCAGAATGGAAATGTTTGTGGGTTGTGCTACAGTTTTCCTGCATTTGATGTAACTGATCCAAATCCTCAGCATTTAGGAAAGAAGAGAGCCTGGATTGTAACTCTTGACTAGTTTGGCATTTGGTATGAAACAAGCCTAATAAGCCAGAGGCTTGTACTGCAACACTAGTCCGAGTGGCCAAGGCAATGCAAATTGGCTTATCCCCATTTTGGCATAGCTGACACTGGCTAAAAGCTGAGGAGGGGCAATGGTTTCCCTGCTGTCAAAATTCCTGGCCTTAACCCTTGCCTAGTTCTGCAAAGCTGCCTTTTGTATGCAGCTCAGTGTGGCACACACTAGTTCTTTGTTAGCCAGAAGCTCCAGTTACTAAGGCTAGGATGCTCAGCAACTCATCAAGGGCAGATCTGTGTTTTGTATTCTGTGCCGTCCTCAAGGAGTGCCAATGGTACCAACTTCCTGCTATCTTCTTTTCTGACTTGATTGGGCAGCACGGGGGACAAATAAAAACTAAGTTTTTATTATTATTACTTTTAAAGACTTTAATTACAACAGAAGAGGGTTCTGGTGTAGATAGATTTTTTAAAAAATGAGCCACTTTTTTTAGCCAGCGTAAAATAAAGTGTACCCCGTTTTTGCCTGGCAAACATTGGAGGTCATGGTGTCATAAAGCCCTGATTGTAATCACAGCCTTTCTTGCTAGGAGGAGGGTTGAGGCCCAGCCTCAGTTTCCTCCAAAGCAGGTGTGCTGTCTAAGCCACAGCAAGAAGAGTTTGCAAAAGTTTCTATAGCTCTGGGGCATGAGGTTCTCAGGAAGGAAGGAAAGATGAGAGAGTGATTTGGGTAGTGGGTTGGCATTTGGGGCAGCTGTGCTTTAGCCTCTGCTTTTGCTACAAGTCTTTCTGTGATCATCATTCAATAAGCCATACCTTTCTATTTGGGATGGGAGGTGTGTGTGTGTGTGTGGGGGGGAAAGGAGATATTAGCCTGTATTACAGAATGGCAAGAAAGGGGTTATGAAGTCAAGACATACTGGGTGAATATTTGGTGACCATTTGTCAAGCAGTAACTTATAACAGTGGACATGTAGGGAGTGGGTAATTGCTAGCCGTGATTGTGAGTAGAAGTTTCCTTCCTGCTCAGTAAGAAATATGAGAAAGTGGAAGAGGGTAGAATTCTGCTCCTGCTGCATGGTTGCATACTGACCACTTTATAGATAGGAGGATTTTCACCCAGAAAAGTATTTGGGCATCCATTCAACATTTGAATTTCCAACTTCTGAGTCAGACTCCAAGGACAGCATCCCAAGTATATCATACCTCCTCCTTTTTTTCTTCCTTCTCGGTAGTTTTTGCTGAAAAAGACTGGAGCCTGAATCATTAAGTTTCTCAGTTGAACCCATTACAGTGCAATGCCATCTTAGTGGGGAAGCATCAGGCACCTGAAAAGCATACAAAAAGAGCAGCAGCTCTGGAAGAAGGAAGGTTGGTCAATAGGACAGTTCCTCCTCCACCATCCATGGTATTCTCTATGCCTTTCTGATGTTGCCTTTGGCAAATTGTTAGCATCCTTTTGTGAGGTGGCTTGTGCCTATAGTAAAACAGACAGCAATCATTTTGTCCCCTTTGCTACTGGTATTTTAAATATGGCAAATATTCTATGAGGCATGTGGATCCCATGAGGCAGTTTGGAGCCAAAGGGTTCAGAACAAGCAAGGCATGTTTCTCTCACCTTGAAGTCCCTGGGGCAAATTCACCTCTGGTGAATAGCCCAGCTATTGGTTGGGTATCTTTACATTTACTGATATCTACTTGGCTGCTCTGTTTCATTTGCCACAAGCTGAATGTTTTGTTCACCACTGCTCAGGTGTTATGTCCGAACAGGAAATATCCACCTCTGTTGGGGACACAGGGCTGTGCATGCCAAATGTCCCCATCTACCTCAGCACTGCTTTCTGTGTTCCAGACCTCCTTGTGGTTGAGCAAAGGGAGGTCTGAAGGTGGCTTCTGCCAGGACTGCTGATTCTGCAGAGGCTTCTAGTGTGTTCAGTGTGGGTAAAAGTCTCCTTCTGTCGTTTTCTGCTCAGCATTCTGAGACTGAATGGGCAAGGACAGTAGTATTAGATGCTGTTGTCTGGTCCTCTGTGACCCCAACACAGATTGCAATGAGGTTCAGGCAATGAGTAGAGCTTTACCCATGATTAGTGTGGTTATCCCAGTCAGTGCCAATTCTGTTGTTGTTGATGGAACTGGACTTTGAAGTGGCTATCAGTGGGGAAGTTCAGGCCATTCAGATGATGTGTATTTCCCAGACTTGCACAGGACCCAGGACAGAACATCCTTACTGCCTCCTTACTGCCTCCCTATATGATGCCAGTGGCCAGATATTGGCACAGTAATGGAGGCGGAGATTAGTGCTGCATAGGTTCTTCCAGCTCCAGTAGTCATGCAGTTGCAGGGAGAAAAATATCTATATATCTATATCTATATATCTATATAGATGATATAGATAAAGATATACAGTCGTACCTTGGATCCTGAACACCTTGGTACTTCGACGTTTTGGCTCCCGAATGCCGCAAGCCTGGAAGTGAGTGTTCTGGTTTGCAAACATTCTTTGGAATCAGAACGTCCAACAGGGCTTCCATGGCTTCCGATTGGCTGCAAGAGCTTCCTGCAACCAATCAGAAGCGGCACTTTGGTTTCCGAATGTTTTGGAAGTCGAACAGACTTTCGGAATGGATTCCGTTTGACTTCCAAGGTACAACTGTAGATCACTTGTGGGAGGAAATTAGCAAAAATAAACAAAATTAACAAAATAATTGGCTGGATCCCTAGATCCAAAGTTCAGGGCTAAACACACTCTTCAGCAAGAGAGATCCCCCCAGCAGAATTTAAAAGTCACAAAAGCAACCAGCAGGGAAAGCGTGGGAATATAGGCTGTAAAACCCTTTTAATATCCTGGCAAGTCCACTACCAGCAGTTTAGTTTTTTGATATATATGAGGGGGAAAAGAGGGAGCAGTTGCTAGTAAAATGTCGTAATTGCTTAAAGCTTCATATTCGACTGCAAATCACTAAATAAATAGTCAATTAAATGTCACAGTTAGTTAAGTCACATACTTCTGTTATGCCTGTATAAGTATTCTAAGGAAGCCAGTGAGCGATTTAAGGATTATTATGCTGCTTCATCAAAGTATCTTCTGTGGTGTCGTATTGATTTTTGCGTGCTCATGAATAATGGTATGTTAAACAGGATAGTTGACTGGCATCCCATCAGGCATTTCTAATTGTTTTGAAACTTTCCAAGGCATTGCGCTGAGGCACTGAATTCTGCATGATACTAAAGAGGCTCTCACCAACTGGAAAAGCAGGAGTCTACTGAAGAATATCGGAGTTTGCAAACTTCACATCCTCCTTTGAATGCAAACCTTTGATTTCATTTCATAAAATTTATGTACCACTTATTTGTAACAAACAAACTACAAAGTAGTTTACAAAAGAATACACGGATAAAATTAGCAATCAAAACTGCTATTTAAAACATTCAAAAAGCAATTTAAATTAATGATAATCTAAAAACAGTATTTATTTGTTTTGAACTTGCATCGTCAGTCTGCTCCACTTCCTGAGATGTAAGTAGTAGTACAAGATCAATTTCAACAACACACTAGTTACCATATTTTTCGCTCTATAAGACTCACCCAACCATAAGATGCAACTAGTTTTTAGAGGAGGAAAACAAGAAAAAAAATATTCTAAATCAAATGTTGTGGAAGAGCCTTTGCACGGCTATCCCTGAAGCCAGAACAGCAAGAGGGATTGCTGCGCAGCTCTCCCTCTTGCTGTTCTGGCTTCAGCGATAGCTGCGCAGCCTGCATTCGCTTCATAAGATGCACACACATTTCCCCTTAGTTTTTAGGAGGGAAAAAGTGCGTCTTATAGAGAGAAAAAATACATTTAGCATTTGGCTTAGTTTTCATTCTAGAGGAAACCATGGTTTGTATCTTACCATGATGAGCTGCAGTACTTACTAGTGCATGCTGCCCAATCGCTCCCACTTTGCTCCACTGTTCCTGGAGCTGGAAGAAACAAACTATGAAGCTTGGTATTACACACAAATCAGTGCTTGTGGTTTGCTGCTTCCCCAACAAACCATGAGTGAGAAGCTAAGGTTTGCTGTTGCCTTACTGCTTGTATTTTGCTTGGAACAAACAAATCACTAGCATTGGTTCACATGCAAGTAACAATAAGCCCAAACCTCATGGTTTGTTTCTTCTAGTTCCAGGCCCAGGCAGGGTCGTTCAAAGCAGGAGCAATTGAGCACTATGCACTAACATGCTGCTTGTTCACAGTAAGCCATGGTTTATTGCTTACCATGGATTACCGTAACGTGAAAGCTGGGCCTATTCTGAACTCAAAAACACATGATATGTGCACATATGCACAGTAAAGCAAATTATAGATAGGTAGCCGTGTTGGTCTGCCATAGTCAAAATAAAAAAATTCCTTCCTGTAGCACCTTAAAGACCAACTAAGTTAGTTCTTGGTATAAGCTTTTGTGTGCATGCACACTTCTTCAGATACACTGAAACAGAAGTTGCCAGATCCTTCTATATAGTGAGAAGGTGGGGAGGGGTATTACTCAGAAGGGTGGTGGGAATCTGCCCATCTCCGATTCCCACCACCCTTCTGAGTAATACCCCTCCCCACCTTCTCACTATATAGAAGGATCTGGCAACTTCTGTTTCAGTGTATCTGAAGACGTGTGCATGCACACAAAAGCTTATACCAAGAACTAACTTAGTTGGTCTTTAAGGTGCTACAGGAAGGAATTTTTTTATTTAAAGCAAATTATGTTATACACAAACGTGGGGAAATACTACAAGTATTAGTGGATCATCATATTCTGCACTTGAAGCAAATTACTCTTAATCCCCCTTCACCTGTTTATTACATGGAGGGGTCTCCTCAGGATAGTACAAGAGGCTATGGAGTCACACTGCTGGCCCACCCATTGTCACACAATTAACTGGTCCCTCAGGTGTCCATACTTGGGACATCTGCATAGGGGAGGCCTACATGTGTGCGTGTGCATAACCCAAAATATTTTATAAACTAAATATAAAATAATTTATTTAAAAGAGTCTTGAATGCTACTCAGCTACTCAGTGGGCTCTGAGTGGAAAATGCTGAAATTTTCTCTCTCTCAAACGTTTTGTGCATTTGGACACTCAGTGATGAGAAAGGAGAGCATGTGTTAAGGTACAGTGGTACCTTACAGACGCTTCAGGTTACAGACTGCACTAACCCCAGAAATAGTACCTCAGGTTAAGAACTTTGCTTCAGGATGAGAACAGAAATCGCGCGGCGGCAGCGGGAGGCCCCATTAGCTAAAGTGGTATCTCAGGTTAAGAACAGTTTCAGGTTAAGAACGGGCCTCCAGAATGAATTAAGTTCTTACCTGAGGTACCACTGTACAGCAGAAACAAATACTATGCTGTAAGAACAGCCATGGACATGACATTTTGGAAGTTGGTCTATAATGCTAGTGGGTCCCCCGAGACTGCGGGCGCAGGGCCACAGGCCTCATAGCCCTGGCCTTGTACTTATGACTTGGTACTCTGGCATTTCACTAACTGTTTCTGTGGTGATTCACATCAGGATGTGAAGGTTTGTCATTCTGTTAGCGAATGCCCACTCCTTCTTCCCTTGTGTGTGGGTGCATGTTCAGGTGTCACTTTAACCCATTCCTTTCTTTTTGTGCAGCTTAATTTTTCAAGGCACACTTTAGGCTCTTTCATGGCACACTGTTGTGGCCTGGTAAATTGTGTGAGTAATCACAAGGCCCAGATGTGGTTTGGAGAGCAAACTCTGAGGGCTCCTCCTCACTTCTGTTTGTCTCTTGGTTTTCAGGCATGGGTCTGATAGGTTTTTCTTTTGTTCCACTGTTTTCTCCGGGAAAACCCATTGCAGACCCTCCAATTTCCCTATTTTCCAGGGACGTCCCTGATTTAGAGAAGCCGTCCTGGTTTCTGATTTGATCCTGGAATGTCCTGGTTTTGCTTAGGATGTCCCTACTTTCAATGGAGAAATGTTGGAGGGTATGGTAGGATGTCCCTATTTTCATTGTAGAAATGTTGCACAAATACATACAATTATTGAAGTAACGCTTTGACAATACAGTGGAACCTCGTGTTACGTACCATCCTCCTTACGAATGCTTCTGGTAACGAGCTCCGCTATCCCGGAAGTAGATGCTCCTGGTTGCAAACTTTGCCCCGGGATGCAAGCAGAAGTCATGCACTGGAGCGCAGCAGCAGCAGCAGGAGGCACCATTAGCGAAAGTGCACCTCATGTTAAGAACGGTTTCGGCTTAAGAACGGACCTCCAGAACAAATTAAGTTTGTAACCGGAGGTACCACTGTAACTGTCCTTCCCTCTATGTTTCTGTATGATCTGCAGGTAACTCTAGGTGGACTGTGTAAATTTGTTTTGCTGGTATGAAATTGTCCCCCCCCCCCATCTAAAGACGGCAGAGGGGGGAAAATCATTTTATTATTTAATTTCTTAAATGAAAGATTGCCCTTCTGTGCCCATCTAAATTCAAGGGTAGGATAATTCTGACTGCACATTTCCTCCAGTGGTATTTCTGAGAATCTTGTGCCCTGCTTCTATAAGTGGAATACATTACAAAATGTCCCTTTGGCTAGTGGCTAACCCTGTGAACTGTTGTGCACTGTGATCCCCAATTCTTGTGCAGTACAGAAAGTAGACCCTCCTCAATTCATTAAGAGCATAAGACTGCAGACTTAGGCTAAAAGTCTAAACATGCCTACTAGCATTGAAGTCTGAGCGAGACTTTCTTCCAAGCAGACATGCATAAGGTGTTTCTGTTAGTGTTCCATGTGGCTTCACTGCTGGTTTACATTCTCCTTCCTTCAGATGTCCTGTTCTCTTTCCCCGCCCATCCTGTGAATGAGTCAGAGTGAAAGCAGAAGCTGATGAACGTTACATAGGGTGAAGCCAAGCAGAGCCAGCAGGGCTATTTTAAAACTCTATTGGTTTCCAATTCTCCCTGTCTTTTATGCAGGGCTTAGGCTTGCCTTGCCCTATTGCTCTAGATGAAGTTCTCATTCTGAGGTGATGAGTGCTGGAATTTCCTTGGGGGAAAACCTGCATAGAATTCTCTGCTTTGTGACCTTGGTGAGTCTTCTTTTATGATAAAAAGAGTGGGGAAGAGACCCATAGTAGTGGAAGCAGAGAAATTGCTGAGAACCAGTGAAAGGTTGAAGAAGCCAAGAATATCTTCTAAATTGCTAATTCATCCAAATTTGGAGGAGGTAACAGGGCTTCAGCTGATCTCTGGATTTAGGGATTTGAGGGAGGCAATGCTCATGGGACTTGTCTTTCTACTTGTACCTGGTTATTACATGTGTAATTTCTGATATGCTTTCAGGTGGTCCATGAGAATATAACAATAATTTAATTCCAGAAGAATAAACATACAAGTCGTATGCACAAAAGGGCTTGTGGTGGCTTGAAAGATTGTGCCATAAACTTCAATGGCCCAACTAGAGTCCACTTTATCATCCAGTACATGAAATGTTATACTGAGTTGGCACACACACACACACACACACACACACACTGAGAGAGAGGTCGAGGTGAAAAGACTGAGATGTCAAAAGACAGTCTCTCACATCTCCATGCAAAACTGAAATGTACACAAGATATCCTGCCCTTATCTTGTATACACTGTTGTTTTGCATAGAAATCTCAGACTGTACCTCTGCATTCCATGGCCTTTTGGCTGCTCTGTTTGCATTCACCCCCCTCTAAACTTTGTGTGTGCATGCATTTCTCCTCCTCCCAGATATATAATCCCCCAGGTGAGAATAATACTTCTTGTGCCTAATGAATTGAGCTGTAGTACATGAAACCTTATGTGCTACCTCAAAAATAAAGCAAATTAAGGTATTTCCCTAAGCCAGTGGTGGCCAAACTTGGCCTTCCAGCTGTTTTTGGACTACAACTCCAATCATCCCTAGCTAACAGGGCCAGTGGCCAGGGGTGATGGGAATTGTAGTCCCAAAACAGCTGGAGGGCCAAATATGGCCACCAATACCCTAAGCAAAGTGATGGACACAGTTAAAGCTTCCTTCCATCTGCACTCAAGCCCATCTGGATGCATAGGGCTGGGAAACACTTAAAAACCTGGACAGCTGCAATGTAGTTAGTGTAGACTATATTGATGTATATGGAGCAGTGGTCTGACTTAGTATGCATCCTGGGTAAAGGGAAAAGTTTACCTAGGCAACAGATTGATTCATACTCCATGTCTTTGAGGTGTTTGCTGGTCAAGGGATTATTGTTGAGGGCAGATTTAAGAATTGGATCTGCATAGTGGTATATTACTAGTACATGTCATAGTTGCATATAGAGGTTTGTAACTATGTCTGTCTACTATTTTGTAACCCTTTCTCCATACAGTCGTTGTTTTGTTTGGAATGCACAGTATAGCTACACCAGAGTAAAGAATGGGTTCAAATTCTGGAAGCCTTTCAGGCTGTGTCCTACAGCACCTTTGGGCAACTGCTAGGGGCTCAGTACTCCAGCAGAACCCACTGACACTTGGTGCGGGCCACTCTTTAACACAGGGGTAGGCAACTTAAGGCCCAGGGGTCCAGCCTGCGGACAGTACGGGAATCAGCATGTTTTTACATGAGTAGAATGTGTGCTTCTATTTAAAATGCATCTCTGGGTTATTTGTGGGGCATAGGAATTCGTTCATTTTTTTCCTTCAAAATATAGTCCGGCCCACCATATGGTCTGAGGGACGGTGGACTGGCCCACGGCTGAAAAAGGTTGCTGACACCTGTTTAACACAACAGTAAAAAAAAACCTGGTACTCTGAGCTCCAGGACACTGTGAGAAATTAAAATGGTGGGCAGACTAAGCTGCCCAGCAGTGCTCAAATTATCATTCCTGCTGCCATTGCCAGGTAAGCCTGCTCCCCCCATCTCTCTCTTACAAACAAGTCAGAAAAGCAGGATTACAAAGTATGCAATTTTAGATTAATTGGCAAACTAAATGTTAATAAGTCCATCAAAGTCCATCAGTCCTTCTTATTACACACATGATGATTTGTGGTCATGATGCTACTGGAGCCTTCACATGTGATCCCGCTTTCAATAATATTTATTGAAAAAGTAGGCACAAGGAGGGGGGGGGGGGACAAGGAGAAGGGGACGACAGAGAACGAGATGCTTCATATCCCATAGCTTTCTGCTGACATCCCATGTTCTGGGCCTTTCTTGTCCCATTTTCATTGTACTACAGTGGTGCCTCGCAAGACAAAATTAATTCGTTCCGCGAGTTTTTCGCCTAGCGAATTTTTCGTCTTGCGAAGCACGGTGTCGGAAAAGTTTTGGAAAAGCTTCAAAAATCGCCAAAAACCTCAAAAAAGGCTACCACACCGTGTTTTATGAGTTGCTCCTCGAAGTCAAGTCACAACTGTATTAATGGTGTTAAGAAAAAGGAAACAAACTTGCAAAAAACGCAAGACGAAAACGTCTTGCGTTTTTTGCAAGTTTGTTTCCTTTTTCTTAACACCATTAAGCAAGCCCATAGGGAAATTCATCTTGCGAAGCAGCTCAAAAACCGCAAAACCGTTTCGTCTAGCGAGTTTTTCGTCTTGCGAGGCATTCGTCTTGCGGGGCACCACTGTACAGCCCATCCAGATAGGAATACAGTAATGTGGTGGCATGGAGGAATCTTTGCAGAAGGATCTAAAGCAGAATAAATCCACCACTAATAGATCTGTATTGATGCACCTGCAATAGAGCACTAGCCCTGTATAGAAATTGCATGCAGTGTACGTAAAATGTGATGCACACATGTCCTTTTTTGCAAGTTGCTTTGAAAGTGCTTTACAGTATAAGGAAAAGCAGGTTAGAACTTCTTGAAACAAATAAAAATACACTCCTTAAAACACACACACACACACAAATTAGAAGGCTGTACATTGTTAAGAAATTTGAAACTGAAAGAAACACTTAGGGCTCTAACATTTAATGAACCATTAAACTTATCAGTTTTAATAATCTTTTGATGCATTTAAAAAGCTTCCCCCAATTCAACGGGCAACGATTTTAAAAAAAGGAATATTTACTTTTTATATGAGCACTTAAAATGACCATAGGCAATAGCAACTGAGAACAGGAATTCATTCTTCATTCACTTCCTACACAAAAGGGAATTTCACTTATAAGATAGTGCCGGTTCTGAGGCATCATATTCAAAACAAAAGAATGCCCCGTGTCACCTGCTTGAAGAAATCTTAGTCAACCAGTCATATGACTTTTGGTTGATTTGCATTTGGATGAAAGCAATTATTTTGAAGCAAGAGGCATGCTTATCTTTTATTTTCTGGGTAGGCCTTGAGTGTTAGAAAGGGGTTTTTCTCCTGGACCTTAGAGACAGCAATGAAGGGGATAGAGGGGATTCTACCAGCCCGCCCCTCTCAAGATCAGTCTCTTCCTCTTCTTCTGACACTTCCTGCACCTCCTCCCCCATCTCCAACTACTAAAACTCTCTCCCTTCCTCCAGCCCTGGCTGCTGCCTCATGGGTGGCGCAGAACCCCATAAATCACTGCCCCCTTTGCCTGTATCATCACTGCCCTGCCTTTGCCACACACTCCTTGAAGACCTGCCAATACCTGGCATCTCCCCCTGTAGCAATAATCTCTCAGGCCACTTCACCAGGAGAGCGCATGAAGTACAGCAATCTATATCATAATCTCAGCATCCTATCACAACACACCAACCTCACATAACTCTGACAGGGAGTGTGGAACGGGGTTGCATTTCTCTGACCGCCGGTCCTGTGTGCTTAGAATCCGCTGATGGAGTTCCAAGGAGAAACAACACTTTGTTTTGCGTTTATTAATTTATTGAAAGCAATTCATTTTAGCCATTGTATACTGCTTCATCATAGCTGTCTCTATTCAGTGTACAGGAGATTAAAAATGTATAGGATTAAAAGTGTATAGGATTAAAAATGAGTTAAACCTGTAAATGAAAGAGTTGGAAGGGACCCCAGGGATAATCTAGTCCACCCATGCAGTAATGTCAGGATACCATTAAAAAGTTTGCAGGGTTTTAAAATTTTATTTTAAGTCTTCAGTAAGTGCCTTTCTTAAGGGACGCGGGTGGCACTGTGGGTTAAACCACAGAGCCTAGGACTTGCTGATCAGAAAGTCGGCGGTTCGAATCCCCATGACGGGGTGAGCTCCCGTTGCTCGGTCCCTGCTCCTGCCAACCTAGCAGTTCAAAAGCACGTCAAAGTGCAAGTAGATAAATAGGTACCGCTCCTGCAGGAAGGTAAGCGGCATTTCCATGCGCTGCTCTGGTTCACCAGAAGCGGCTTAGTCATGCTGGCCACATGACCCAGAAGATGTACACCGACTCCCTCGGCCAATAAAGCGAGATGAGCGCCGCAACCCCAGAGTCGGTCACGACTGGACCTAATGGTCAGGGGTCCCTTTACCTTTAAGTGCTTCTCTTACTTCAACTGGAAAGGAGTTGCACAACATTGTGCCCACAATACTGAACACACAGCTGCTTGTGGATATGAGTCAAGCCATGGAGGACCACAAACAGTGACTCTCCCAATGGCCTTGGTGGTCAAGCAGGGGTATGAGGGATCAGGGATTATGCACCAGAATGTGCATAATGTGTCATCTACATGTTTTATGCATAAAAGTGGCACCATAGAAAATTGTATGAATTGTGCATTGACTTGAAGCTGGCAATGAAAGCATATTTACCTTGAGATCTTACACACGCAAATGGTTGTTACCTTCCCCAAGCCTAGAACATAGGATAGGTTCAACCTAAGTGAATCAGTGCATTCTGTATTAATTTTAAGGCTGAGATGTGTTGAGATGTTCTCTTTCAGATGGTGTTTGGCTCATTTGTCTGTCCCAATTACAGTCATACCTCGGGTTACAGCTTCTTCAGGTTGCGTTTTTTTGCGTTGCGGACTGCTGAAACCCGGAAGTACCAGAACGAGTTACTTCCGGCTTTTGGCATGCGCAGAATTACAACCCGTGCGTGCGCAGACGCGGGTTGCGAACATGCACCCCACACGGATCATGTTCGCAACCCGAGCGCCCGCTATATTTCGAGAGATACTGGGTGCTATACTGAAGAGAATGAAAAAGCTAGAGAGGTCATAAGGAGGATCCTGGGAGAGTTTCCCAGGTATGAATTTGGGAGACTTATCACACAAGTTAGAACATATATTCCTATGGTGTAAGGAATGTTCTTGTTTCAGTTTGTTTGAGGTTAAGCTGATTTCTGAGCCAGAGTGCCTGTAGTCTATGAATAAGCTAACCATCGTGTGCCAGTTGTTATGTACTGCCTGTGTTATGACAGCAAGAAGGAATATGATCACTTTATCTATGCCCAGATAGGGCCTGTAAGCTCTTCACACTCCCTGACTGAAGAAGGCAGCTAGTAAAAGAGCTGAGGCGCTTTGAGGACAAAAGCTTAACCAGCAGGGTGTAAACTCCTGCTTACATATTTAGGAATCTGGAAAAGCAGCTGGATTCTTCCTCTGAAGTGCTGAGGAGGCCATGCAAAATTGCTCTGAAAGCATATTCGCTATAAGAGCTTACATATGGTTGCTAGCTTCCCTAAGCCTAAGTAAGGCATAGGATGGGTTAAACCTAAATGAATTTATTTATTTTTTAACCATCAAAAGCGCCCTGCATGCCTGATACACCAGCTGCTTATTCCAGGAAATAATCTCAGATACAATTTTTTCCAGTGGAGCATTGGTCAGACCACACCTGGAATATAGTCTCCAGTTCTAGATGCCACAATTTAAGAAGGATATTCAAATGCCACCCCAGTCATCAATTTGCTGTGGACCTTGGCCAAGCCATGGATTCCCCGCCTCTGCTTCCTACCTGTACTATGGACTTCATCGCACTGGGCTTTGTTCGATAGAATTGATTTGCCCCTGAAATGGTCCTGGTTTGACAGTCAAAATTACTACCTCTATTGGAGACCACTGGAATATGAGAGACAAGTTTGCTGGATGGGAGATTGATGGAATTTTTGGCAGGTGGGGGGCAGTGGACAACAGAGAGGCCACCACCCCTCTAGGTAATTGGTTCCATTGTTGAAATTCCCTTACTGTTCAACTGAACTCTATCCTCAATAAACCTAAGCCCCTTAGATCTAGTCCTCACTCCTGGGTAGTAGCAAACAAGTATTTGCCCTCTCCTAAGTGCTTGTATTATTATTCTTATTAGCTGATCAAAATGTGCTTAATCCCTTACTTCTCTAGCAAAATATTCCAGCAAATTGGTTGCATCTAATCAGTACAGTTTTATCTTTGGTGTTTTTCTTTATTTGCAGCCTGGGCATCTTTTCGTGATCCTGGCATAGGCTGGGCGCTATTATCCCTAACATGGGAAGAAGTGGCAGGACTGCAGTTCTCTAAGTAGTGATACTCTGAACCATATTTCATCCTCATGCCAGAGCAAACAAGGCCCTTATCTCTCTTGAATTCCATCTGTCTCTCATGTTTGGAGTCCAGGGACTCGGGGAACCACCTCTGCCTTCATTCAGCAAAGTTTAATATACACTTCTTGTCACCTGACCGGAGATGATAAGAAATCTGAATGAGGGCAGTGGGTTTCCATTTTCCGGGTCATTACAGGGCAAAGATTAATGTAGAAGGAAAGGGGATCATTAACTCACTTTGATGTTAAACTTATTATTTTTTAAGTGAGTGAATGAGGAGGCCAACACTGGGAACACCATTTTGTTAGCAGTTTTTGTGCTTGTGTTTTTTGAAAGGAAAGCAAGAATTCATGAAAGATAGCTATAGCTCATTCAGACATTTAAAATGAGGGCTGTGTTACATTGTCTCTGCTTTAATGAAAGTTTTTTGGTGGGGAAGCTGCTGTTTTTCTTGTTGTTGATTTTAATTATGATATGGTGTTTTGTTTTTAGCATTGTTTTGCTTGTAAGCTATTTATTGATAGATGGCTATATAAATTTAAGAAGAAGCGCCAGCGCTAATGGCTGCTCCCTCTCCGAGCTCCGGAGAGAGGACGGCTCTGCGAGTTCGGGTCTGACCCGCTACGGCAAGCGGGGGACCCCTAAAATCACAGGAACGGAGCCTGTGAACAAGGAGATTCGGTGGGCACCTGAAGCGCCCCCCTTTACCGCAGAAAGAGCCTTTTTAAAGGCTCCGGAACGACAACGGGGAGCGCGGTGCTGAGAATCGCTACCCAGCCCGCAGGGTGAAGCCGCGTCGCCATTAGTGGAGAGCGCCGATTCCTTCCTGAACAATTTGGACTGAAAAAACCCGTGAGTAAGATTGAACCTCTATTCGAGTCAAAAGTACCTGAAATTAGGCTGAAAACGGGAAAGGCGAAAATTAAGGAAGTCTGCCTTCCCCCGACTGCATGATAACCAAAGCAACGAAACTTACTAAGCTGCATCCGTAGGGGATATTGTTTTTAACTGCTTGAATCCGACATTTGGACTTTGACTATCCCCTCTAGCTTGCAGGGCAGAGGGGAGGAAAAAGGGACTTTATAAGCTGCATGATCAATTTAAAGGAAAAGGAAATTCTCTGCAGCCTCCAACCTGGCACAAACTGCTCATAAGACAAAGGAACACTGAACTGACTCTAGACTCCTGTGAAAGTAACAAAGTGGAAGTTTCACTGCTTACTTGTTACAAAGTTTTGGGATTCTGTGGCTACAATATATCAGGGAAGGCTGGGACTCTATCTATTGGGAAAGTGTTGCAATATACATATAGAAGCCTCCTGATAAATTTGCTTTTTAAATACTCTTTGTCTTTGTTTGTGGACATTTTGATTTGCTCCCTCTAGAGGGTAAAGTAAAAGTTGCTATACCTTGGGACAGTGGAATTTTCCTTTAGGAGAAGGCTCTCGTGGGAAACGACCTTGGGATATGAGTGGCCCAGCAGACGAGATAAGCACGAGAGCCAAGACAAGGCAACATCAACAACAGCTACAGCAACATAAGAAAAGAGGCTCGATCTCAGGTATAACCCCTACAGTGACAACAGGACAAGAAAAAGGCACAGCAGTCTCCATGGATGCAGTGTCGCAAGCCCTTCTTAAGATAAACCAATCTCTGGAGAATCTAACAAAGCAGACGGCAGAAAATACCAAGAAATTGACAGAGAATTCACAGAAATTGACAGATTTAACTACAAGACTTGACCTGAATACAGAATCTATAAACAGGCTTACGCAAGAAAATTCTGCCACACGCCAAATTGCGGAGGAAGCTAGAACTATTGCTGAAGAGACCCAAGAAAAATTAGAACCGATTGCCAGGAAGGTCTATGACCATGACGCAACTCTGGCATTGTGGGAACTACAAAGAAAAGAAAGGAATTTGAAATTACGATCAATTCCAGAGGACGAAGGAGACAATCTTACGGACTTCTTAACGAAAGAGTTTGCTGACGCCTGGGAAGATCTAGAGGAAGACGAATTTAAAATCACAATAGCATTTAGACTGGGCAAAAGACAGAACAGAAAGGCACCGAGAGACTGTTTGATTACCTTGAGATCGAAGGAGGAAAGAGACAAAATTTTAAGACTGCATTTTGAAAAGGCCTTACAAATCGGGAACTCACTGGTACAGATCTTTAAAGATATTCCTAAACATATTTTGGACTTGAGAGCTTCTTATAAGGATTTGGTCTACCTGTTGAAGAAGAACACCATTCTCTTCAGGTGGGAATTTCCACAGGGATTGTCTTTTGACTACAGGGGGAAGAAGGTGAAAATAAAGACGATACAGGATAAAGACAGGTTCCTGCAAAGAAATCAAGAAGATTTACAGAAAGGAACTGTAGACCCAATTGCTGAGCAAAAGAGTGTAATAGACATCTTGAACCTCTCGTTTGGACAGAACCTTCCACCACCAACAGAGGAGGAACAACAATTGGGAGCTGTTGGAGGAATACCAGAAAAATAACAAGATGGCCCTGCAATTCCTTAGTTGGAATTGTAATGGGATGAATATGCCTTTGAAGAGACGACAAGTATTCCATATTTTGTACAGAGAACAACTGGACTTGATTTGCTTACAGGAAACTCATATAACTAGAGCTCACAGGAGACTGCTTATGAATAAAAGATTGGGACAAGAATTTATTTCGTCGGACAAAGTGAAAAAAAGAGGAGTTGTGATTTATGTAAAAGAGAAGTGGGCCCCCAAAATGATGTTCAAAGATGAACAAGGAAGATATTTAGCGGTGGAGATACAGGTACAAGGAGAAAAATTTCTGATAATTGGGATCTATGCACCAAATGAAGGCAAAGCAGAATTCTTCAAAAAACTTCATGAAACTTTGATGGACTATTTGGAATATAATATGATAATCATGGGAGATATGAATGGTGTAGTTTCTACAAACATGGACAAGACACAAAGACTGACACTTACTAAAGAAGGGAGACTCCCGAAGACTTTCTTCGAAATGACTGAAAATATGGACTTAATAGACATTTGGAGAACAAGGAACCCTCTTGAAAGAGAGGGAACCTTTTTCTCCCAAGCAAAGATGACCTGGACCAGAATCGACCAAATATGGGTCACTAGTGGAATGGCTCCGAAGATTAAGAAGGTAGAAATCTGCCCAAAAACCTGCTCCGACCATAACGCCGTGAAGATGGAAATGAAATTTACAACAACTGGTCAGTTTAGATGGAGAATGAATGACACCCTGTTTCGAGATAGAGAGATCCTCATGAAGGCCCAAAAAACTCTAAAGGACTATTTTGAAATTAATCTAAAGGGCGATGTGGAAAAAAGAGTGATCTGGGACGCAAGTAAAGCTGTGATGCGAGGATTTTTGATTCAACAAAATTCAATAAAGAAGAGAAAGCAGAATGAGAAAAAGGAAATTTTTTTGGAAAAGATAAAAGAAGGAGAGAAAAAATTAAGATTAAAACCAAAGTCCCAGGAGATTTTGAGGGAGATTAAGTTATATCAAACACAATATATGGAATTGATGAACCAAGAGATAGAGTGGAAAATAAAGCAAATGAAACAAAAGACATTTGAGTCGGCAGACAAATGTGGTAAACTTTTGGCATGGCAACTAAAGAAAAGACAGAAATTAAATACAGTTACAAGTTTAGAAGTGGATGGAAAGATTAAATCTAAACCCAACGAGATAAGAAATTGTTTTGTGAGCTATTTTAAAAAACTTTATTCTCAAGGATTACAAAATGAAGAGGACATAGATAAATTCCTTAATAAATTTGGATTACAGAAAATCTCTCATCAAAGCAAGATGGATCTAAACCAGAGAATTACAGAACAAGAGATAGAGGGTGCCATTCAGGACATGCAATTGGGCAAATCTCCAGGGCCAGACGGACTGACTTCCAGATATTACAAATCTTTAAAGGAATGGCTGATACAACCGTTAAAGGACGTCTGCAACGAGATCTTAGAGGGAAAAAGGGCACCCGAATCGTGGAAAGAAGCATATATTTCACTCATACCAAAGACAGAGACTGAAAAGACTCAACTGAAGAACTACCGCCCAATTTCGTTACTCAATGTGGATTACAAAATTTTTGCAGACATTTTAGCAAAAAGATTTAAAAGAGTACTGATGGAGAAGATTCACAGAGACCAAGCAGGCTTTCTCCCAAAGAGACACCTCTCAGACAATGTTAGGAATATAATAGACATTTTGGAAAAGTTAGAGGTGAACATAAATACTAAAGCAGTCTTGATATTTGTGGATGCGGAGAAAGCCTTTGACAACATTTCGTGGAGTTTTATGAAAAAGAATCTTCATGGGATGGGGGTAGGACAAGGATTTGAGAATGGTATAGGTGCAATATACTCCGAACAAAAAGCTAAGTTGATTGTAAACAATGTAATAACTGAGGAACTTAAGATAGAAAAAGGAACACGACAGGGGTGCCCAATTTCCCCATTGCTTTTTATTTCGGTCCTGGAGGTGTTGCTGAACATGATTAGAGAGGACCAGCAAGTTAAAGGTGTAAAGGTCGGAGTCAAACATTATAAGTTGAGAGCGTTTGCAGATGACCTTGTATTGACCTTGCAAGAGCCAAACACTAGTACAAAAAGAGTGTTGGAAATAATCCAACAATTTGGACAGGTAGCTGGATTTAAATTGAATAAACAAAAAACTAAAGTCTTAGGGAAAAACCTAACAGACATGGAGAAGAATAAGTTTCAAGAAGAGACAGGTTTGATGGTGGTTAAGAAGGTGAAATATCTAGGGGTTAATTTAACATCTAAAAACTTGAATTTGTATAAGGACAACTATGAAAAATGCTGGTCAGAAATTAAAAAGGATCTAGAAATATGGTCAAATTTGAGATTGTCAATGTTAGGCCGAATTGCAGTGATTAAGATGAATGTATTGCCTAGAATGTTATTTTTATTTCAAACTTTGCAGATTATTGACAAGATGGACTGTTTCAAGAGGTGGCAGAAAGACATTGCGAAATTTGTCTGGCAGGGCAAAAAGCCCAGAATAAAATATAAAATATTAACAGATGCAAAAGAAAGAGGGGGATTTGCCCTGCCGGACTTAAAATTGTACTATGAAGCAGCAGCATTCTGCTGGCTGAAAGAGTGGATGCTCCTCGAGAATACAGATATCTTGGATTTAGAAGGTTTCAATAATGCATTTGGTTGGCATGCATATCTATGGTATGACAAAATCAAAGTGCATAGTGCCTTTAAAAATCATATTGTAAGGAAAGCGTTGTTTAATGTTTGGATGAGATATAAAGATCTGTTGGAAAACAAAACCCCTAGGTGGTTGTCACCCTTAGAGGCTAAGGCCCACAAGAAAGTCAATATGGAGGTCGGATGGCCAAAGTATTGTGAGATTTTAGAACAGGATGGAGAGAAATTGAAATTAAAGAGCCATGAAAAACTAAAACCCAAAGTACAAGATTGGCTCCACTATTATCAAATAATGGAGGTTTTTAAACAAGACAGGAAAACTGGCTTCCAGGTGGAAAAATCAAAAATTGAGACAGAATTGTTAGAACCCAATACTAAGAATTTGTCAAAAATGTATAACCTGCTGTTGAAATGGAATACACAAGATGAAACAGTTAAATCAGCTATGATTAAGTGGGCACAGGACATTGGTCATAATATTATGTCTGCTGACTGGGAAAGGTTGTGGAACACCGGTATTAAATTTACGGCATGTAATGCTTTAAAGGAAAATGTGATGAAAATGATCTATAGGTGGTACATGACCCCAGTTAAGCTAGCAAAAATTTACCATTTGCCTGATAACAAATGTTGGAAATGTAAGGAAACTGAAGGTACTTTTTATCATCTTTGGTGGACATGCCCGAAGATTAAGGCTTTCTGGGAAATGATATATAATGAAATGAAAAAGGTATTTAAATATACCTTCCTTAAGAAACCAGAGGCCTTTCTCTTGGGCATTGTCGGCCAATTGGTGCCAAAAAAGGATAGAACTTTTTTCATGTATGCAACAACAGCAGCAAGAATACTGATCGCAAAGTATTGGAAGACACAAGACTTACCCACCTTGGAAGAATGGCAGATGAAAGTGATTGATTATATGACACTGGCGGAAATGACGAGCAGAATTCGTGACCAGGGAAAGGAGACCGCGGAAGAAGACTGGAAGAAATTTAAGATTTATCTTAAGGACTATTATAAACTTGATGAAGCTTAGAATGTCGAGATTTTACAGAGAGAAAGGGTTGCAGTAATATAAGATTAGATTAAGAAAGGACTATGATGAATTAGGACGGGAAAAAACATTTACAAGTTGCTATAAAAATTTGGACATGAGGATGCAGAAAGGGGAGGTATGGGGAAGTCCGAGGAAAGAAGTTTATGAAAGGACATTATGAAATTATATTTGTTTGTTTGTCTGTTTTCTTTATGTTTGTTTGTTATAAAAACTTTTGTAAAACCAATAAAAATTTTATTAAAAAAATATATATAAATTTAAGAAGAAGTAGAAGAAATTAAAGTAAACCATTTAACTTGCCATCAAAGAACCAAGTCTAGTCTTTGAAAAGCACTGGTGATCTGGAAAGTTTGTTCCTGACTTCAGGAGTGCCTGTGATTTCTTGTTTAGGTTGTTAACACACATCTTGAAAGAGCAATTGTGTGGCTGTTATTGAACCGGCACTGCAAACCTGTATTCTTTTTGGTAGGCAAAGTTCCCATTGAAATCAGCTGGACTTAATTCTGGGCACGACACACTTCGCTTGTCCCATGCCTGGAAAGCACAGGTCCAAGCAGTTTTCTGTTTGCCCCACAGCTTGCTCTGATTCAGCAGTAAAGAGTGGATTTCCCCAGGAGGAAGGGGTTAGGGCAAGTGGAAGTGTGGACAAGCCTTCTGAGTAGACATGCAGTGGGTGCCTACTGAGAAGA
Organism: Podarcis vaucheri; assembly: GCF_965113315.1. Classification (NCBI taxonomy): domain Eukaryota; kingdom Metazoa; phylum Chordata; class Lepidosauria; order Squamata; family Lacertidae; genus Podarcis; species Podarcis vaucheri. The sequence continues at coordinate 63,085,923 of NC_138764.1, read as the reverse complement.
TCCATAAAAATGCAACTGTAACAAAAGGAACTATTGTGAAAATAAGAAATATTTGTGAGGTGTTTTTTTTTGGGGGGGCACCAAGAATCATATAAATTGAGGGGAGGAGAGAGACCAGTAGAGCCAAAGAAACATGACCACCTGCTCCTCTTTGCAAGTTCACTTCATCTAATGGAACAAAAACATTATAGTCACTGTTTGCAATTATGTCTGATATAGAGCCTAAATGTGTCTTTCTGTCCATATGTGCTTGTCCTACCCTTGTGAAATTAGACCAAGAGTCACATGAATGTCAGCCAAGGGCTGTATTCCCCACCCCCCACTCCGAACATCTAAAATCCATAAAATTAGAATACTTATAGAATACAAGCATTCATTCAAATGTGCATGTAAAAAGCAAAACAAAACAAAACAACCCGAAACACAGTAATGTGCTTCATGTTGTTATACTTAAAATATGTTATTGTTCTGCTCTCGTTTTGTAGTTTCTGATTGTAGTTCATGTGCAACTAGGATCTAGAAAAACATCTTATAGAATCATAGAGTTGGAAGAGACCACAAGGGCCATCGAGTCCAACCCCCTGCCAAGCAGGAAACACCATCAGAGCACCCCTGGACATATGGTTGTCAAGCCTCTGCTTAAAGACCTCCAAAGAATGGAATGATCTGAGCTCCTGCAAGAAACTCTGAATTGACATAGCAGTTCAGCTCATGCAACACTTATCTTGCCTAGCTTTTAATTGCCATTATACTTGATATTTGGGAAAGTTCAGTGAAAAAAGAATTACGTATTTGGCTCTGGTCAGCTTCGCATAGATGACAAAAGATGTTAGAAAAGATACATAAAGCAACCGTGGGGTCATAGAGTGTCCACACTAAGCTCAAGTCCATTAACACAGTCAAGCCAAGAATTTTGCTGCTGCTGTACCTATTAGAATCACTTATGCTAAGCAACTTTCAGCCTTGGTAAAATTCAGATGCATATTTCGCATTCCATGGCCATTTCTGCTATAAGGGCAAAGGCCACATTTTATAGCCTTCTTTTGATGCTGAATGCTTATGCCTAAATCCTTCCACTTTCCTTCTCAGGATTTTAAGTGTTCTGTGGGAAACGCTGATAGATCCAAAATACCCGCCATGGCGTCGCGAATTGGCTTGCGGATGCAGCTCATGCGAGAGCAAGTCCAGCAAGAGGAGCAGCGGGAGCGCATGCAGCAGCAGGCAATGATGCATTACATGCAGCAACAGCAGCAGATGCCAATGGCTCCAACCCCTGCCATCAACACACCAGTTCATTTCCAGTCACCACCGTCTGTGCCGGGAGAAGTCTTAAAGGTACAGCTCAAGTAAATAAAAGTCTTGGCAATGCCTAGCGGGGAAGCCACTATTTATGCTATGGAAATTGCATAGATGGATGTCTTGTGTTTGCAAATCAACAAGTAATGGACAGGGATAGCTCGGCCATAGTGATCCACGTGCAGATAACTGGGCTCTTGTAGTGTGCTCTATGTTGGGCAGCTTGTAGAAAATGCGGTTGTTAGGCTGCTAATGGGAGCAGCCTATTGCAGTCCTGCAAAACCTCTGCTGAAAGATTGACACTGGCTGCCCATTTGCTACTGGGCCAGTTTTAAGATTCTTTTGTTGGTGTATAAAGCCCTGAACAACTCGAGAAGACCTGAATCTATGCAGACCAGCCTGTCTGCTTAAATCTTAGGATGAGCTCCTCCTGGTTGAGCCACAGCCTGTGGAAATACATCTCCCAATGGAGGGTTGTAGAAAGTGAGTCCCAGAAGAATCAGTATTTTGGGACCTGTGCTGTTGAACTTGTTCACTGATGATCTAGAGAGTTAGGGCTCAGCAGTGAGGTAAAGTTTGCAGACAATGCCAAATTGTTCAGTGTGGTTAAAAAAAGAGAAAGAGATTGTGAGGGGTTCCAAAAAGGATAGACAGAGGTAGAGGAAAATGTGAACAATTGCAATTACACACAGTTTTGAGTATGGTTACGATTCAAAATGAGGGCGGAGGGGTTCAGGCAAGCCATAGTCATGTGGAGTCAATACTATATAAGAAAATAAAGCATTTTTGTTCCTGAAGAGCTGCTCAGTTGAAATCTCCTGCTACTTTTTATATGACAGCCCTCTGCTTCTGCCTCTTTCCTCTCCTTTTTCCTGGATGCTTTCAGGTTCAGTCCTTCCTGGAGAACCCTACCACATACCACCTGCAACGGTCACGAGACAAGAAGGTCCAAGAATTCCTGTCTGAAACCTATGGGAACAAGTTTGCTCCACTGCTCAGCGCTCCGTCTCCTAAGCCTCCTCCTTCTGTCTCGCCTGGCGTGAGGCCAAGCCATGTCATGCCCTCCTCTGCCGGCAACAGCACCCCCAACAGCCCAATGGCAATGCTCAACATTGGCTCCAACCCAGAAAGGGAGGTGAGTGAGTGGCTTCTATTCCTGGGGAATGGCGGATCTTTTGGGAGGGTTGGGAGATAATTCTGAATCCAGTTGCACTTTTCCTGGGGACTGTACAGTAGGAAGTATTATAGGAAGTAGAAGCATTTGTTGTGGGGGAGAATTCAAGCCTGCAACCACCTCCCCTTTCTGCAAACTGAATTGAGAAGGTTCCACTATATAGTTGCACCACATGATTCTCCTAGTTTTGCAGCTTCAAGTTTTAGAAAAGGGACAAAACGGAAGTCAGGTTTTTATATCACTGTAGGAACTGTAATAAAGGAATATGTTGACTGTGGGGGAACTTTCATCTCCATTCTTTTTTGGTAGGAGATGCTGTAGGAACACATGAAAGAAGCAAACCTTTATAAGACTCAATTAAATCTGCAGTTGTGTTTCTCATGTCTGTGTACATGGATTTTCAGTGAAAAAGTCAGTATTGACAGGATAGAGGAAATGGTTCTTATATCTCAAAGGCTACTTTTCCTTCCAGATAGATGACGTCATTGAAGACATAATGCAGCTGACAACTACTGTGGGGTGCATTAATCCAGAAATTCATATGCCAAATACTGTGAGTATCTCTGGTTTTTTGCTTCTTGTTGTCAGAAAGGGAGGGAATGATGGAGGAAGGAAAGCTACAAGATCATCATCTCCTGGATGAATGGTGGTCAAACTATGAAAACTATCCTAATGGGGGGAAATAAGCTGCACTATGTCCATGCTGTGGGCCTATTGGGATGCTAGTTTGGACAGCAACATACCCTGCTACAACATTAGCGGCTGTGGAGTCTCAAATATTTTTTAAACCCTGGCAGTCAATATAGTTTTCTTGGATTCACATCACTGGGATGAAACTGGCTGTCTCTAAATCAGAAGGTGCCAGAACAATGCCCTCTAGAAGTTGTTGGACTCCCAGGTCCCAGCCAGCGTGGCCAATTTATTTATTTATTTATTTAACCTGTATACCACTTTATATTTCAAGAAATCCCAAAGTGGTCATGGAGCTGTGGTCTGACAACATCTGGAGGGCACCCCCCACTTTGTAACCAGGAGCTCAGTCAGTAGAGCATGAAACTCTTGATCTCAAGGTCATGGGTTTGAGCCCCACGTTGGGCAAATTATTCCTCCACTGCAGGGGGTTGGACTAGATGACCCTCATGGTTTTTCCCAACTCTGCAATACTGTGATTTTACTATGATACTTTGCATCTGGCTGGAATCCTATTTCTTTGCTCCTTCCATTCTGTTGTATGTTATTCCTATGCAATTTTTTAAAAAGTGTTTTGTTCCTTTCCTTTGTTTTCCAGCTGCCATTGTCCAGCAGCCACATGAATGTGTATAGCAGCGATCTTCAGATGACACCCTCTGTGGTGGGCATGACCAGCAGCTCCTGCCCGGCAGATCTGACGCAGAAGAGAGAGCTCACGGGTAACTTGGCAGGGCTTATGATCCGTGGATCCATGCCTGAATTGATTTGTTGGGGCCATATCCAGCCCCAGCTTTGACTCAGGGTGTAGGTCACTGGGAAGTCTTTTTTCATGTGCGCACGTGAGCATATATGCACATGCACATGTGCAACAGCACTCTTGTTTCTCTTGACCCACTGCTTTGCTTGACAGCTTGGTCTTTTGTCTCTAGATGCAGAGAACCGTGCATTGGCTAAGGAACGCCAGAAGAAGGACAATCACAATCTGAGTGAGTGGTGCTTGGTTAAAACCATGTGGTCTGAACGTCTTCCCAAATTGTCTTCAGTGATCCCTGCTCTGTTCCTCCTTATTCCTTCTAGAGAAGATATGATAAATCTCTCTCTTTCATGGGCAGTGTGGCAACCCAGTGTATACTGGCTTCTTTCAGAAGCAATACTGTCATGCAGGAGTCTTTAAATTTCACTTCTTTGTTAATGCAAGTATCTGACTGTCTTGGTGCAGAGAAGGACTCCAGAACGTGGAGGTGTTAGGAACACTCTGTACCTGTTGCAAATGCACAGAGCTGGGTCTGTCTTCATGTGGACTTTTTGTGTTTTAGTCTTCCACCGTCAGCCATTCAACTTGGAACAAAAGGGTGTTCATGTATCCAGCAAGCCTTTTTTATCACCTGAGTGGTTCATAGAAGGCATGGGGTTTGGAGGTGGGCAGCTATTTCCAACACTGCTAAAGCATGGATTCATGTAATTGTGCTGCCTTGATCTGGAAGAAATCAGCAACTGCAACTTTGCATTTCTTCTTACATTTCATTTCAAAAGCAGACACCTGTTTTAATATAATTAGCTATAAGAATGGAAGATAATCAGTTCGGTGCTGCTGCTCTTGGGATAAAGAAAGAAAGCCATGTAGTCAATCTGGGGAATAACCATTTTAGTCACGGTGTTACCTGGATTTTTTTGGAGGAGAAATTGCTGGACATATGTAGTATAATATTTGTATTGGTTTATTTAAAAATATGCAAGCAGAGTATAAATGAAAACAATTAGCATATTAACTCCAAACAGACAGAGGATCCATTAGCTAAAACAGCCAGCCAGAAAAAGGCATTCTAAACTGCAAGTTATTTCTATCCTATTGGCTAACTCTGTCTCTAATTATGTCCTTCCTTCAGCTACACCAAAACTGCTTTTTTTGTTATGCACACTGCATATACTTGCAAATGTGTATGCACACAGTCACAGTGTGTGCGTTTTTGGATGCAAATATATGCAGCTTTAGGATTGTATCCAGGGCTGCACAGGCAGTGTTACACTTGCACAATGAGACTTCCTTCTCCTCTCCCCCACATACCTCCCAAAACTACTCCAGAGGGTCCCCCAAACTTGTTAAAAAGATTCTGAGGGTGTGGGGGTGCTACAAGGGAGAGGAGGGGAAGTTCTGCTGCATAAGTTGAACTCCCTTGAGTGAGTAGAACGGCAACATTAGATACAGTTCTTAATTGATTCATAATTTATTTCATCAGATGATATTTATTCATTTATTTTGGCACCTTTGTGTTCATTTTTTATTGTATACTTTAATAAATATTCCATTTCCCCACTATTTTTCTTTTTCTCTTAGTTGAAAGAAGACGAAGGTTCAACATCAATGATCGCATTAAGGAACTCGGAATGCTGATCCCCAAAGCTGGAGACCTGTAAGTTGTGCTCAAATGTTCAATTATCCTAATGCCTCCTGAAGAGCCACGAAGGACCTTATGCTCTGAAACAGGCAACGGGAATAAAGCCTTCTAGGAAATCATTTTTCCATATTCATTGAAAACACTACTTTCACTTCTGCCTCCCAAATATTCACAACACACCTTTTGTCTCAGCTAAAATTCCAAACTTCTTTAAGCCTTAAAGAAAAGATTTGTTAAAGGCAGATAAAACTTAGTATAATGGCACAAATGTTTGAACTTTCCCCCCTTCATTTGTGTTTCAACACTAATTATGCTCTGAGCATAATTGCCTCCAGAACTTTCCTGAATCTGAAGTCATCCTTTTATTCTCTTAACATTCTGCTCCTATGTCTTTTTCCAGGGATGTGCGCTGGAACAAGGGGACAATCCTGAAAGCCTCTGTTGATTACATCAGGAGGATGCAGAAAGACTTGCAAAGGTCACGAGATCTTGAGAATCATTCTCGGCACCTGGAAATGGCAAACAAGCAGCTCTGGCTCCGCATACAGGTGAGTCCCCATCTTTTTGTCTTGTGCTCACACCTCCTAAATCTCTTACGTGCATATAGCAACTGCCTTCCTTTTACCCATTCATTCCTGCAACCACCATTTTCCTCATCCCTACCCCCGTTCCAGTTGGTAGCCTGGTCTCATAATCTTGTGCTCAGGGAATAGATGAAAGAGCTTCTCAACCTTGGCCGCAAAGCTGATTCTTACTGTGGCCTTCACCCTCGTGAAAGCATTGCTGCCATTAGTAATGCCTATTAGAACTTTGGGTGGGTGGCTGGAGATCATGTTGCTTGCTCACCTGTTGGACTGTTGTCATGTTTGTGTGCCTTGTCCTAAAGGAGCTGGAGATGCAGGCCCGAGTCCATGGCCTTCCAACTGCTTCACCTTCTGGCTTGAACATGGCTGAACTCGCTCAGCAAGTTGTGAAGCAAGAAACCCCTGGAGAAGAGGACACAACAGAGATCCAGCCGCCACCGCAGCCGCCACTCCACCCTGAGCAGGAGCCTCAGCAGCCCCAGCCCCACTTTGCTCCTCCTCAGTCCCCTTACCACCAGCTGGACTTCACTCACGGCCTGAGCTTTGACGACAACTCGAGAGGCTTCCACGACCCTCTGGACCCCAGCCAAAACGTCTCCTTCCCTTCCCTCTCCAAGAAGGAGCTGGACTTGATGCTGATGGAGGATACCATGCTACCCATGGCGTCTGACCCCTTGTTCTCTGCCGTGTCCCCGGAGGCTTCAAAGGCTAGCAGTCGCAGAAGCAGCTTCAGCATGGAGGACACAGATATGCTGTGATGAGAAGCTTCTAAGGCAGAAAAGACTTGGAGTCAAAATATTGTTTGTTTTCTGAAGATTCGTCCCTCTGCCTTATCCCCGCAGGCTTACTCAAAGGGCATATGAGACTGAACAGAGATTCTGTTTGTGTGCGCGCATGGGGTAGGAAATGCTCCGCACAAAGCTCACCCCAGCTCTTGGAATGTTACCCCCCAAGTTTCTCTTCTGCCTTGATTTGCCAAACACCCCCCCACCCCCAAGCAGCCTTGCCTCCTCTGCCGTGACCACGGGATGATCATGGTTCTCTTATGACCCCTTTATGGCCTTTCAGATCCCTGCAGGTGTATCTCAGGGCCCTGTGCCTTTAATACTACGTGTCCTGCAGATCCAGTTTGAGCATTTATGCAACAATGTGATTTTAGTGTTGACGGCTGGGTGGCAGCTTGTCCTGTTTGAGAAGCAGCTTTAACCAAGGCTTGGTGCTAATCTCTTTTTCTTCTTGAGGACTAGCACATCCCTTAAGCCTCACTGTGCCCCCCGTTCCTTTTTAACCACCGCCTTATGAGAAACTGTTTTTTCTTAAAGGCGGGATATAAGTTCGCTAAATAAATAAAACTCCTGTCGTCATGCTGACTCCCATATTGGGGCTCCTTTCCTTATACAGTGGTACCTCTGGTCACGAACGCTTCTGGTTATGAGGTCCGCTAACCCAGAAGTAGCCGCTCCTGGTTGCTAACTTTGCCCCAGGATGCGAGCTGAAATCGCGTGCCGGGGCGCCATTAGTGAAAGCACGCCTCAGGTTGAAAACTGTTTCTGATTGTGAACGGACCTCCGGAACGGATTCCGTTCATAACCAGAGGTACCACTGTACAGGGCAGGGATATCCAGTAGACCCTGCAAGATAGTGAGGTGCTACCACTTATCAGTGTGGTGTGATGGGTGGTGATTTTGTATCAATTCTTTGGAGAGATGGAAGGATAATGTGATTGCTCTTGCAAAGCTTTTGCTAAAGTCAGAAGCCCAAGTGGGATAATGGCAGCCTTAATTAACTTTTTGACGGCTTTCAAAATGCACACTCCATTCGATTTCGATTAGACCTTTAGTCTGAGTTGTCCAAAGCTCGGCCTGTTGATGGCTAATTTTGGCTTGTGTCCATCCTCCATTTTAATCTTTTTGACTGTCATCCTGGGTAGCCACATGGAGTGCATGTGTGCACCTCAATATATTTCAAACTATTTCCATCATTCACCTAGCAAAATGGGTAAGCTGTCTTTCCATTTAAAACCACTGCTAGCTGCAGCAAAAAAATCTTGCAAAGTATCTCCAGCTGCATGTTTGCTTTCCCACCACCACCCATGTGTATGGTAGTTGGGGACTGAGGCCACAGCCCATCAATCAACTGGCAGCAGCTCAATCTGTGGCCCCTTCATGCTGGATGCCATACATCAGTAACTTTGCTACAAATGAATACATTTTTTTAGAACCTTTCAAATTCCAACCAGGGTCCCTAAGCCCTCCTTGTCCCTGAAAGGAGCTCAAAGAATCTTCCTTTGCACCAGTTTGATTAAGCTTCTTCAGCTAAGCTAGTGCAAACTCTAGTGTGGTTCTGAGCGCATTTGTTTTAAACTGATTTTAATATTGTATTTTTAAATTGCTGTAACCTGCCCTGGGACCTTATGGCAAAGGGCAAGTAAGAAATCAAATTAATCATAATAATAACAATACACACATACATTCACTTATGCCTCTTTATTTTGGAATGTGTCACTCTCCCACTACATGTGCAAATGTTTGGTGCGCCTATTTCCAGTAACAACTGCAAATCAAAATGCCATGAAAAGCTTCTATTATTTGTGGCCTGCTACTTTTAAGTGGTTAACACAAGTTGGTAGTTTGCACATGGACTTATATTTGTGGTGGGGAACACCCCAAGCATACACAACTCTCCTGACCTTGCATTTCCTATCCTGGACACCCTCTTATACAATTCAAATTAAGATGGAGACATTGCAGCAAGGAATCTTCTCCCCCCCGCCCCATTGTCAAACAATGTATGAATGAGAAATTCTATCAGTTCTGAAGGTGTGTGCTTTGGTTTACTTCACAGCTTTATTTGGGTTTTTGGCAACTGCTATCTCCTAGAACTGATAAGATCACCAGCTGTTTCTTTTTGCAGCCTAAGTTCTCTGCACCTCACTCTTCCAGGCAGTCTTGGGCAGGTCTCAGAGTAACTACATTTTATGCCTACCATCAGTGCTTCAATGTCTCAGGGCATTTTGGTCAGGGCTCAATAATCCTTCCAGTCACTTAGGAATTGTGGTGCTTTGCAGGCCCAGCCCATTAGTGCCTGACATTACCTGTCCTTGACCAGCCTGACATTACCTGTCCTTGACCAGTCCTTGACCCTGGTAGCTGTGGCTGAATTGTCTGCTTTACATTTCTTCAGCCCCACTGGTAACTCAGGAAGTTCAAAAGAAGCAAGGACCTCCTTTCTGACTGCTTGGCACCTTGTATGTTGCATCACATGAAAATCCTCTATTGCACTGCGAGCTGCTTCACGTGTACGTTGCACAGAGACTTGGCCTGGTGTTTTTGGCAAGAGCAATATGTTTGGTGGTGCCTGAATGTAAGTAATCACAGATGGATCAATGTTCAGTGGCCTTAGGGTAGATTGCTGCCACAGGGCTTGTAAGCATGGGTCTGAGCACTTTTGCCTTCATCCCTTTCCCTCGGAAAACCCACTCTTTAACACTAAATTGGAACAAATAGCAATCTGTGGAAGTCCTAGTTGCTGTTTGTTCTGATTCTGTGCTAAATCATGGGTTTTCTCTGGGGGAAAGTGGCAGGGCAAAGGGAGTCATGGATGAGCCTCTAGTGTCACCAAGCCTGTGAAGTTAGGAGACTTTGGCTCCAACTGAATTTCAGTTCCTTGGTTAAGTTGCTCTGTGTGTGATAGAGATATTTTGGAGAAGCAAGTGGAAAAATCTAGTCACATGGGGACAGGGACATGTTGTGTTTGTGAGCCTGGAGAAGTGTCAAGTGATACTGTTCCGATTATTACATTTAGCTTCTTAAGTCTGGTCTAGTCTTTTTGGACTTGCAGTGTGCATGCCTTAACAGTATCTAGAATCTGCTTCTCATTTTGGATGTATGGAGAAAGGAAGCTCTGACTTCTCAGAATGCTTATTGACATATTTAGAGAGCCCATGGTTCAGTGGAAGAGCTTGTGCTCTACATGCAAAAGATCCCCAAAGGGTCAAGTAGGAGGTGATGCAAGAGACCTCTGCTTGAGAACTTGAAGAGCCTCTTGCTAGTCAGAGCAGACAAGACTTGAGCTAGATGGACCCAAGTATCTGACCTGGTTATATGACAACTTCCTCTATTAAACAACTGAGGAAAAACCCGAACGAAAGGGAACTAACTTTAGCATTTCAGGTAACAGCTTCCTTTTTCTCTGAAACATTTTTTTTTTGGTAGAGATTTCAATTCCATGACCATGAGCCATCTGCCAAAGAGCCATCAGCAGATTCCTTTCAGACAAAGCAGTGCCTTCAGTCTCCTGTGCTTCTGTAGTTTTGTAGGGTCTTTCTGCATAATCGGTCAAACAAAGTCCTAGCTGTATATTTAGCTATTTATGATGCTCTTGCAAGTCCTCCCCACTCACCTTCTTACAATGTTCCATCTGCACACTCTAGAAATGAGGGAGGTAGACGTATGTAGGAGAGGGAAAGGACACAACATCCAAAGATTATTTTTTTAAAAACTCAGCTAAACAAAATAATGGTGTGTAGCCTTTCTGGGATTTGCTACTTTTTAAAAAAATGGCTAGATGACTACTCAATTGCTGGAGCTGTACAGCAAGGGATTGTACAGCCTTCAAAGAGTGAAAATAATAAACAACCCAAAAATTCACAAATTGGTATCTGCTTGGAGGGAGAGTAAATCACTAGTCAGTCATCAGTTATCCAGTAGAAGCATGTGACATGCTTGCAAGCAAATTCCATACAGCAGTCACATAATCAGCAGATGCGTTGTTGAGGGAAGGTGGTACTTCTTTCTCCAAGCTACCTGCTGAATTTTATCTGCAGCAAAATTCAGGTGGGGAGTATGTGACTCTGCCTCCAGCAGACTGGAATATTTCAAAAATGAGGAATTTGGTAAAACCACTTAGACAACTCAGCTCCAAGTTCACCCAGGGCTTGTTTTAGTGTTTTCAGTGCCACAGCAATGAGCATTTGTATCACTGAGGTATCTGTATTCTGAAAACGTTGCAATCCTTTTGTGACAAAGCACCTTCTGTAAACGCATGCAGTGTCACAGTTTTGTGCCACAGTAACCCATTTAAAACTGATCTGATTGTTTTCCAATTCACTTCTGTTGCTTCTCAGTCAGAAGAACAGAAGATTTAAGGCTATGTGAACATCTGGGCAAGAAAAAAGCGAATCAGAACTGAGCAGATTTTCATCAACAGATCATGTAGGACAGTGGTTCCCAATTACCCAAATACTATGGATCCCCTACTTTGAAATTTTTAATATCTCTGTGGTAGTTTTTGTTATGTGGATGGTGCTACAGACCCCTGCATGGGTTATGTGGACTCCCTGGGGTCTGTGGACCACCAATTGGCAACCACTGATGTAGGAGATGCACTTTCCTCTGCCCACAGCAACCACAGCCTTACAGGGTTACATTAGTATCATGGTACACATCTTGGAAGATGCTTTGTGACATAATTGCAACCAACACAATTCTGTCTTCTTCCTACAAATGCAATGCTATTTTATTTTCCTCCGTTTAAATGTATTTTTCTTCAAAGGTCTAGCAGTGGAACAAGCACATTTCCCTACCCCCACCCCACTATTTTTTTAAAAAAACATCATTCCCCACTGTAAGGCAACTTCTCCTGCTTTGCCCATAAAGGGGGGATATGGATGATAATGCCTAGTGGTGCTGGACTAGGGCTTGTGCTGCTTTGGTAATTAACGTAGCAAGTACTGATTTAGTCATCCAGAAGAACATACCTAGAAATGCAGCCATGTGAGACCAAAACCAATCGGACTTGATTTTGCACCATAGTGCATTTTGCAAAGTTGGAATATTTTTATCATAAAATATATATTCGGCAGATTTCCTAAAGAGGAATTTGGTAGAACCAAGGATGGTCTGGATGACAACCCAGGGCAGCCTTCATTAACCTGGTGCTCTCCAGATGTTTTGGATCCCAGTTCCCAGCCAGCCAGCATGGCTGTGCTCAGTGGCGTAGCGTGGGTTGTCAGCACCCGGGGCAAGGCAAGTAATTTGCACCTGTGGATTTGCGCCCCCTAACCCGTGGATTTGCGCCCCTAACCCTAACCCCCAGATGTTGCACCCGGTGCGGCCGGGCCCCCCTGCACCCCCCACGCTACGCCACTGGCTGTGCTAGTTGGGGCTGCTGGGAGTTGTAGTCCAAAACACCAGGTTAGGGAAGACTTTCATGAAGAACCCCCCCCCCTTTCCATTCTTTGGTAACATATGTACAGTGGTTCCATAACTATTGGTTTATTTCAAGTGTCTGTGGAAGGATAGCGGGCATTAGACGTAGACCCTTTGAGACACAGTTTGTACACTGTTGGACTAGGAAGTATTGTGAACTCCTGCCAAAGGCCAATGGGTATGCAAGCTGTGTTATTGGCAGTAAAATGTATGGCAACTTGAATGCAAGCGTTCAGTGCATGTTGTGAGTTTGAGGGGGAATTTTGAAAATGCAGGTGATATTAGAAACCCTGGAGGCAAAAGGAGAGCATAAGGTTGGGTTGGTGCTTTACAATCAATTGTAAATGTATTAAGCATGTAATAATATGTATTAAGAAAAAGCTTCCGTTTGTACAAAGACTATATTGGAAGGATCTGCAGCAGTTATAGTGCAGATACCTGGAAAAGACTGAGTGGGGGAGGAATAGAGAAAATGACTTATTGGAAGGTTCTTTCTCAATTCATTATATTACATGTTAGAACTCTCATGTTCATGAAGTGCTTCTGCAGAGACAGAATGTGGTTATTACATGCATTATGCAGTGTGCTTGATTTACAAGATATAGGTATAGGATGTGAATGTAATATTTGTTCAAAAAGCCTGTGGTTTTCAGCCTCTTTTCTTCTCAGGATTTTAAACTATGGCATATTTGTATTTCTTCCTTATCTGGGACAGAAAAATCATGTTATCTGCAAAACTAGAGCTTAAAAAACCCCCAAACCCAGTCTAACAGCACAATCCTGAGCCCAGATGTAAGTCCCCTTAAGTCCAATGGGACATACTTCCAAGTAAGTATGCATAGGCTTGCACAATCTAACAGTGCAACCCTATGGCTGTTTATTGATAAATCCCACTGTGCTCATTGAGGCTTGCTTCTAGGTATGTGTGCACAGGATTGTAGCTTTAATGTCTGATCTGTTTGTAATCTTCAACTCAACATGATCCAGTAGGCTTTGAAAAACATGTGAATTTGGAGATAAAAGTCAAAATGTTTTCTCCCCCCCCAAAAAAAAATCTAGCAGTTTTTTTGATGCCTCAGCTTGCAAATAAGATCAGTCTCAAGCAACTGAAAGGGACCTGATTTTCACAAAGTATTGTACTCATAAGTTCCTTTCTTTCAAACATTAGACTATTGAGATGTCTCATGCTAGGTACTTGAAATCAGTGGTCACATTTCTTTCAACTTTGGGGGCAAAGATTTTTATATGTTCTCTTTACCTTTGTTTCTACATGCTAGTATATGCCATAGCACAGCATGCTTTGTTGACTTATATGGTGAAGTTGTGTATATTGTATACACAGCAAGGATTAATTATAAACTATGAAGTATATATTATATATGGCTCCCCACTGGAACAGATAAAAGGTACTTCACCAAAATCTCTTCCAGTATGAGAAGTGAGGGGCTGGCCTTTTTTGAGAAGTAGTCACAAATTTTTAAAAGAATGTTGTTTTTAATAAAACAAAGAAAAAGAAAAATGCACCACGCTCTGATTCTGAAATGTTACTACTGTTTTATAAATAAATGTATAAAATAATGGACTGGAACAGAGGAAAAAAATCATTAAAATTTATTTATTTACAATTGATTGAGACATCTGATTCTTTTGGGATACAAGGGAGCACACTAAAGCACTTCAAAAGGAACAGCCACGCTATAGTGATTATAGAATTGACACATTCAATGTACAGTAGTTTAGGGAGGGTGAAGACTTTTGAGAAAGACTGTCTTCAAAATAGCGCAGAAGAAACAACGGGAAAGACAAACTAATTACAAAAACTGGGGACGCGGGGATCTACTTTCCATCCACTTCACCAGATGTAGCTTTCAGAGAGGAAAACTTCAAGCCTTTTCAGGGCAGAGTGGGACAAAATTGCAATATACAGCAATTTGCATGGTGATGCTACCTTTGATGCTACAGGTAAACCATTTCCCTTGCAAATCTGGAAACTTACATGGATTTATGCTCTTTAAACAAATTGTGCTTGAGGATTAAGAGCACAAGGTGGTGCTGTTGGCATGGCTGTCCCAGAGCTTTGAAACTCCCGTCTGGCACAGATCTCTGGCTTACCTTTCATGCACAAATGAACATAACTTTGTCATACTTTCTTTATGGCCTGCGAAACTGACAAGTTATCTATGCACGCCCATGAATAGCAACCGGTGTGGAAAGAGGGATTTAATTTTTTTTGTGTGTACAGTTAGTCCAACTGGTTATGTGCTACATTTCCTATTGCTTCCCACCCCCCCCCCATTCAATTTTAATATTTGAGCCCAAATCCCATTAAATATGTGTAGTTTTAAGGGTCAGAATGGGGAAGAAACAGACAATACCTCGCTGTTTGAGATCTGGCAGTACCAGTTGGCTTCCTGACTTTCATTTCTAAAGATTGTGATGTAAGGCACTTAAATTTGATGTAAGATTGTGATGTAAGGCACCTAAATGTTCTGGACTTTAATAAAATCATGCTATCTGCAGCTTTACTGTCTAAAGGGAGACAGGGAGGGTGACATAAAACTAGTATAGTGAAGAGACTGAGCTATGATCAGGAAGTCCCAGTCTGAATCTTATCTCGGACCTCTGCTATGAAATTCTGCTTGCTTCTGCCTTGTGGCTTTTCTCCATATCTCTGCATGGGTAGCTACTTATCCAGGCTGTCCTAAGGCTCAATTGGCTGCTTCCATTACACCATACCCGATGGGACCTGCAGAAGTAGTAGTGGATTCACTTGTCATCAGTGATGATAAAGTGCAGGTGCAGGGAACCTTTGGCCCTCCAGAAGTTGCTGAACTACAACTCTGATCACCCATTGCCATTGACCATGCTCTGCTGGGGCGAATGGGAAGCCCAACATACATCCCCAAACAGTGGAATGAAAGACCGGAGCCACCTGTTTAATGTGGTTGAAATGGCAGTTCATTCAGTGGCTATGGAACTAGTAACGCTTGGAAAAACCCTGATCATTGAGGTACAGAAGAAATCTATATACTTTCTCTCTTTCCCTGTGGGGTAAGGAAACAGCAATACTGGGCACTGGAGATCAATACATGATTTTCTCCTGCATCTGTGGGGCATGGAGGGGGTAGAGTTTGAGGTGCCACTCCTACCAAAGCCCACAATACATAAATGTTGACGTTTCTCATTCACTTACCAGAAGGTCTCTTCACTTACTAGGTCCCCTAACCTAGTACATCCATCCAGCTCACCAGCTCATAATATTGCAGTTGGCCAACTATATTTCCTATGTGTTTTGGGTGATGGATATTCTAGAGGGCATCATTTTCATCAGGTTTTCCTTGGAGGGGGGGGAGAAGGTTTCAGCGTGAGTGAGAGAGATGAAACATTCTGTGTGCACTTAAGGATATACCGACAATTAAATTGCAAGTAAACAAACAACCCAAGTGTGCTTTAAGAGCATTAATTGCCCCCTTCTAATGATCAGACTATAGCTCCCCTGGGGAATAATCTCACTTAACTTGAAGTGCAAGAGAAGCCTTCCACTCTCTAAATGGCATCTCTGGGTATTCCCTTTAGTATGAAAGGGTAGAAAGCTATTTAAATCAAACAGATTTCTGCTGCGACGGAATGAATATCTCTGTAACTCCCCCTATTAGTAAAGTAGGGGTCCTCCATGCTGATATGCAGGGAGCCAACATAGCAATGCAGGGAGTGGGGTGGGGTCCCTTCAGATAGGAGGGCAGGAAAATCTTGCTTTAAAAAGAGTCCTCAGCCAAACTGTTGATGCAAACTCACAAGCGCAATTCATGACTACTCTCCCACCCCCTAAGTGCAAACCTGGCAAAAGAAAATGGTCACAAGGTTCAGTAAGTGGAGCATAGAACTACCGTACATCCTCAGTGTTTCCAGCTTGAGTTTAACATATGAGGTCCTAAAGACATGTTGATTTAACGTCAGACTCTTCCACTGCAGTTCTTCTGAGGCCCCTCATAAGTTGCCTTCTGCTCACATGGCATTTGCTACTACTGCCCTTAATGTGATGTGCTCTGTCTCATCGCCAGTCTTGTCAGAACATAAGCTAATCACATCACTCCACGTGCCTCAGAGATGGCAGCTCAAGTGGCTGTTGAGTAAAGAGTTGACTGAGGACCCTTCTCAGTGCAGGGCTGATCTGGCTTAAGACTCCCTCATTATCCTCTTTGTAATTGATTTGGCTGTGCAGGGTGGGGTCTTGGCAGCAGCTACTTTAGAAGTTTTAACCACTATTGCCTGTTTTCCTAACCAATCCACACAAGTCTTGCAATTGGCACCAGAATTAAAAGGTGCCAAATTTAAGCCCCCACTTGCCAAGGAACAAGTGAGAGTGCACTTTAAGACTCCTGATTGCTCCTTTGCAGTCACAGCTTTACCTGCCCCATATCTGAGGTGGAAAGCTGGAATAATTGGAAAAAAATGTTGTATGTAAATATGCATGTATTTTAAATTTTGAAGCGAACTTTTACCAGGATTTCGGTGTTTGCAGAGGGAGCCACCTAGTGGATGCTATATGCATTGGCTCTTCATTTAGTTCTGGAATATGACAGCAAGAGTCTTGATTCTGACACTAATGCCTTAATTGCAACAATTGTGACCTGCAAGTAATAGTGATGTTGTGCAATGTCACAAATGCTTGCTTACAGAAGACCCTCCATGTGGTTACAGTGGTACCTCAGGTTACATACGCTTCAGGTTACACACTCCGCTAACCCAGAAATAGTGCTTCAGGTTAAGAACTTTGCTTCAGGATGAGAACAGAAATCGTGCTCTGGCGGTGCGGCGGCAGCAGGAGGCCCCATTAGCTAAAGTGGTGCTTTAGGTTAAGAACAGTTTCAGGTTAAGAACGGACCTCCAGAACGAATTAAGTACTTAACCTGAGGTACCACTGTACACTTTCCTTTTCAGTCTCAATTTGCGGAGGGTGAGAACAGCAGACACCCCACGTTGCCCTTTATTGCCTTATGAAAGTTCATTCCTTACTGTATTGCTAGAGAAATCTTCCTGCCTCTTTGTGTAGGTTTGCAATGTGTGTGTGTGCGGAATGGTGGGGTGAAGTTGCAGTGGAGGGTAGTCTGTGGTAGAAGCAATGTGGAGAGGTTGCAATGGGGTATTGTCCCCCACAACAACTTCCCATGCTGGGATGGAGTCTAGCAACAACTGGAGGCCCACAAGTTACCTACCTCCGTTCTGCTGCAAAATTATGTAAAAAGTGGGCTCAACCGTTTATTTTAATACCTTTATAGAATGGCTGTTATTCCAAGGGGTGTAAGAGCACAGCCAGTGCTTTCCTTCTTCTTCTTATAGGGGGTACACAGTACCTGCACCTCTTTTCTGTTGTTGTTAAAAAGTGTGGCACTTACTCTAACAACTTCATGGTGAGCAGCTATTTTTTCTAGAAAAGTACAGCCATCATACTGTTGAACCAAACTGATCTTCTCCTTCTCTTCATCCCTCTCCTCAGCAAAGACCCACACACTCTGAAGGGTATGCGACACATGCATGGCTCCTCAGGTAGTTTCCTATCTGAATTGTTTGTGTCAGAAATGTACCTACCACCTTCCCTGAGGGTTTAATTACTGAGCCAGGCAGCTAATCAGAGGTCTGCAGCTGAAAAGGTGTCGTCATGGTTACAGGCTACCTAGGCTCACTCACAAGTCCTCTGACTCATAGCATCATGTTGGAAGGGCACAAATGGGGACGGTGAACTGAGGACATGGGAAGTTTAAAAGTAAAGTACGTAAGTCATTGCTTTGGGCCCCCATCTGGAGTAGATGTTTAAAGTAGCATTGTACCACTTCAAACGTCCATGGTTTCTGACAAAGAATCCTGGGAACTGTGGTTTGTTAAGGTTCCTGAGAGTTGTTAGGAAACATCTATTCCCAGTACAGAGCTTACAGTTCCCAGCATTCCCTGAGAAGAGACCTTGGTTGTTAAGCCACTCTGGGAATTGTGTGAAGGTGCTATGCGATATTTGAGAGCTCCTCATTCTTTATCTTTTTTACATGAGATAAATAAAGAGGGAGACATTTCAGGACAGTGAGACGAGAAAGGCACTGGAAGGGGAAAGGTGGCTGTTTTAAACCTTGGCAAAAGTTTGAGTAAAGTTTGAGTAAAGCAGGGGTGGCTGTGGAGAGGCAACGGGATGCTCCTTCACAGCCGCCACTGTCGTCATTGAGAATAAGCACTGGCTCCTCCTGCCCAAGCTCAGGAGCAGAGGCACTGGCAAGGGAAATAGGGACATTCTTGGCTCAAATCAGAAGCCGGGATAGCTTTTGTAATTCCAGGACTGTCCCTGGAATTCTGTTCTGTTATTGGCTAGTTGGCCTCCCATGGAATTTGGAAACAGCTGAGTTAGATTCTCTGCTCTGCAAAGGATTCCCTGACATATAGTAAATAAGTGAGGACCAGGTTAAATATCAGAAATGGAAGAACATTTTCCATCTTTCTGGTTTCATGGCAACACACTGAAGATCTGTTGGGATTTGTGGAACATATTAAAACTTCTTTATTTCCGTGTGCATTTTTGTTTTATTCAAAAGGTGGTTTGGGTTGTTTAAACACTATTGTAATGCCAGCAGTGTGCTGATCTGCATGCTTCTCCATACTCAGCACAGTTCTAAAGTTTAAAGTGATGGCATTCGTTTCTAGAAATGCCCCTTTCACACATGTGCTGAGGCGAACCATGCCCAGGGAACTGTGTCAGTTTCCTATGAAAAGATGCAGCTACATCTCAGATTGTTCAGCTGCAACAAAGCCCCTAAAATAGACTCATCAGGATGTGGGTAAAAAATTACCAAGACTAATCTTGGAAACTTTATTAAAAAGAAAAGGAGAGTGAAAAGAGAGAGTTCAGACACTTAAGGAAAAAAAAACCCTCATCCTGATTTATCTGGGGAGTGTGAACACTAAATAGAGAACAACGCCTGAAGTGTGAATTATTTCCTATATTAACACAGAGGAAAAACTGATAGCCTTTTCATGTCAGGAGAATAGCAAGGAGGGGAGGAGGGGAAGAATGACATTGTTCAATCTCAGGGTTTGCTCACTCTTTATCAGGCGGAGATCAAAATTTATTCCCAGGATGAGGCCTGCGGCCTGGCTGAGGCCCTAGAGATTTTTAAGGGCCTAATTAAGAAAACAGGATGAAAATGGTGAAATAAGAGGCCAATTTACTTCTTGCAGAATAGGGAGATCAAATCAACTTATGAGCAATTAATGTGCACAAGGAGAGAATAAAAGAATGCTGGGAGATGGTAGAGGGCCTCATTTTAATGACATGCTCTGGTGTTGGTATAGAGGATTACTCTGAAGGTCAGATGTAGATTGAAACGACCTTGCAAATTCTTAACCCTCCTTCCAATTAATAGAACCAACTCAGAAATGCAAAAGACCAATCTAACAGCGCAGACTTCCCTTTGCGATCAGAAGGGAGAAAGAGAGAACGAAAGGGGTTTCCTTCCGTTAAACAGCTGCCACAAAAGGCAGGGCTTCGAAAGGGCTGTTGATTACAGAATACAAGCCACCCGAAGGGAGGAAATTTGTGTCAAGGCCCTAAGTGGGATATAAAAAGCCAAAAAGGGGTTGCTTGGGGTTGAAATTCTTAATAACTTCCCTGCAGAGTCTGTCACACATATACGGCACATTAAGATCCCCAACGCAGTGTCCTTATCCCCCAGAGAGAGAACAGTGAAGTTAACATTTAGATCATTATTACTTACTTTTTATAGAATGTTCTGAAACTCTCTGCCATGTTACGCTAGGTAGTGGCCAAACTGAAAATAAGGTTGTTTCCCCATTTTAAAAAGAATTTAGCTTGGATGCGACGTAGATTTCCTTCCACGAGTTTCCTCCTCTTTACACTGTTGCTTTGTGAAAAGACTTGTTCGTGCTATTAAAATAATTACTTTTGAGCCATATATGGGTGTTTTTTTTAGGTTTTGTGAAAACTCACATGCTGAGAAGAATTAGTTATTTTGTTTAAAGCCACGACACATCCTTTGTTGAGGATGGTTTTGTGTTAGAGCTAAAACTGTGATTCCTTAAAAAAAATAGAAAAATCTCAGAATCTCCTTTGCAAATGAGACTATAGGGTCAGTCTCCCAGTTAATTCTCTGTGCTCAAATAGTTTTGAAATATTTAATTACTATTTTACAGTATATCTATTTCTGTCAACAATCTTACTTGATTCAGTATTTGATATGTAGCAGTTGATATGTTGCCATATATGACTGTTGACAGTGCACTATACAGAAAGATCAATACATTTTTGTAAGCAATTTAGCTTGATAATACACATTTTTGCAAGCACTTTCCTTTAAGACAATGCATTTTTGTACATTATTTTCACTTAATAGAAGTGTTTTTGTGTAAACCTTCTCTTACATTTTTGTATACATTTTGGGGGTTGAAAAACAACCACAAAACTCAGACAAGTGGGGATCTTTGAAGGATAGTTGTGTTTTCAGTTTCCACATTGGTTTCTGAAGCATGAATGTTAGACAAACACTTTACCTGCCATCCCTGAAATTCCTACATGCAAAGGGGTAGGGGTAGGGGTTAAACTTATTCCAGTGGACCTTTATAACTGGAACTCAGTTTATTTTAACCATTTATTAACTATTTTTCAATCTATTGAATATTTGTAACCTATTAACTATCTCAGTAGTTCCATCATTGATTGATTATTCAATTAAATGTTGTCGTGTGTGTGGTGTCTGAGCTATTTATTAACAATAATGTTTCCCCCTGTTAAATAACACAGATAATGAAATAATTTGTTATTGCTAATAGTTTCTCTGAGATGACTCTGAGATATGTGTACATAGCTTTGAAGCGCCCATGCACTGCTCTGTATCTCCTTGAGTGTACCTACTGGTCAGGTGGCCAGTGATATCAACTGTGGTACTGCCAATATGATTCCCTTCAAAAGATGGCCAGTGCTATCAAAGTTGGTGGTTCCAGCCATATGGTTCCCAATACAGTAATAGGAATGGTGCATAGCCCAGACTAACAGGTGATGATGGCAGTATTCCAGCTTGTGCTTCCTCCTCTAACTAGAGTGTGGAAATCTACTGCTGCACGTGCTACCCTACACTGTACCAGGGCGACTGGACCCAATCCAAAGACCCATCAAAGCAGCAAAATGGAGCAAGCAATAGATGACTGTGCATACACTGTGCTACACTCATGAAGCAAAAGCATCTTTTTCTATATAGGCTTCCATGAAATTCCCCTATATTACATATGCAAAGCCGCAACTTTTGTGTTTGCATATTACATATGCAAAGCCGCAACTTTTGTGTTTCTGTAGCATAGTAATATGCAGGCTTAGTGGGTTCACTTTGCTGTAATATACAGTTACTGATGCGCATGAAAGGGTTAACCTTAGCTCAGGTTGGCAGTGCAGGTGGAACCTAGTAGGTTCCCTCTAGCCTTTTGTTTCCTCATTCTCATTCTCTTTTACTTTTGCTTTGTGCTTCCTTGAACAAGTAAGAAGCCAGGAGGTCATGGCTCCCTGCAAGTGAACTGAATCTTTCTAAAAGGAGATTTTTAAGCCTGCATCTTTGCCAATCCAAAGATTACATGATCCCTTTTTAAGTTGTTTGGGACCTGTTTTCATCTTCACTTCACTGCCAGTGGATGGAGATTTGTTTGCTGTAACTTCTAGAAACCCTATGAGTAAAGTATTCACATATTTGCAAAGCTAAGTGTCTGTGATTTATTCTTGCCTAAGTATTTTTTGTGGAAACATTTTTTTAAAGGTGGTTGAGGGCAGATGTAAAATCTAACTAAGTTTTAATGTGCTTGGAGCAATTGCCATTGTGCTTAACTGGAGAGTAGGAATCTCTCTCCCAAACCTCTTTCTCCAACATACTGCATGTGTTTCCCCTCCCTCCCTCCTTCCTCTTGAAAAAACAGCCTTTGCCACATATGCTTGATGGGCTTTTCTAAGTTTTAAGGCCCTATTTCCTATTTTGTCAATGTGCCTTTCTGTAACGATCCGGTCCTATATTTTAGCTGGTCTTTGGAACTTGAGGTGCAGTAGTTAAATGAACCATTACTTACATAGATAACTGCCAACTATAAGTGGATGATATCCTCTCCGGAGCATCTTAAGACATGTGAATCATCAAAATTATTCAGGAAGAAACTTTGGGGACCTGATGTTTGCCAAAATAGATCTCCAGTACTTCTGCAGTTTATGGCATCCACTATGGATGGGAATAAATGTCCTTCTGTTCTCACTCTTCTCAGCACTTATCTGAGCCTTGCCTTAAGACAAGGTGAACTCACAAGATGTCAAATACCACCTGCTAACCATACTGTATGCTTGTGCTCTCAAGTCTACACAGATGGATTTTAATAGTTTAGTGAATTAGATATGCAATCACAAGCAATGTTGGGTTCCTCTATCCATACCTTGCTCCGAATCTCCCATTTTACACAATATCTGGTATCTAAGTCTGTATATGGACAAAGCCAAATCTTTATAATGCTGAATGTCTTCTTGTAACATGGACTGAAAGTTCATTTGTTAATATACTTGTGGCTTCAAAATGTAGGCTTTGGGGGAGGATCCTTGCTTTGACAGATTCCATGCTTTGGTACCCTTACCTGTTCCATGTCCTTTTTCATGGAACTAACAGCTTTTGTTTTGCTTGATATGTATTCCGTCACTTTAAAGAAGCAGGAGTGCCAAATTAACTGCATGCAACCATGTATAAGAGTAGCCCAAAGGCCCTTTTAAAATGGCAGAAATGCTGCCTTGAAAGGGGGCAGTTAGGAATAGACGAATGTGGGTGGCTGCCAGGAGGGCATTTAGCTCTCTTTTCTCCAATCATTTCTCAACTCCAGTTCCCCCGTCCAGCAACTTTTCTCCTTATGGTGTTCCAAATTAGAATTAGGTTTGATTGGTATTGACTTTGTATGCTACTTCTGAATGAGAAAATTGTCCTCAGTTGCTCACATGCATACCAATACAGCAATATCAGCTCAATCAAAAAAGAAAGAAAATAACACACAAAAACATCTGAAATGCCATGGAGGGGGTGAGCGACTGTGGGGTATATGGAACAGGAAGCAGCAGATAATGAACTGCTTCCTTTCCTCTTGCTCCTTCCACACCTTCAAACACATCCTCCTAACATGTCTTTTTTTATTAAAAAAAAACCCTGTTGGACTACTCTTATACATATTTGTATTTGATGTGCAGTTTGGTCCTTATGGCACATTTACCTGTTTACATTTGTAGAATCCCTGTGATGTAAGTTCCAAAGTGTAACAAGATAAAATATCTAATCAGCTTGGCTCAGGCAAAGTTTGTTGAGGATGGAGTGACACTTTAGCTCAGATTGTTTCCCACAGAAATTGCAAGTAGGGAAGAAATGGTTATTCTCATAAGCGAACACAGAAAACAATTCCAGTTGCCTCTCTGCCATCACAGCCCCAAACAGGATTGCTCCTTTTTGGCAGGACCACTTCCAACAGGATACGGAAATTGATACGGACAGATGTCGAGACTGTTTCCTCTTGGGAGAATAATCCTCCTCCTTGCATCTTGCAAGGAAAGCAGGTGTTAAGGAGAAAGCTTGTATGGAACATACATGACCACAAGAGAGAGCCAGATAGTTACTGGAAGTAATTCACTGAGGACTCATAGTGCCTTGATTGATTTTTAACTATGCCACTGCTATTAGAGCTGAACTGAATGGTTGTTGAGACATTTGTATCTGACAGATTTAGTGGATTTGCATTAGTGACAATCTGGACACGAAACTCCTAATTATATGAATTTCAATTGCAAAATGTGAACGGCTAATAATTTTCAAAAGCTGGTCAGAACGAAACAATTGGGAATTTTGCCTTCACTTATTTAGTGATGTGGGTCAAAGGCTACTGGAAACCCACACCTCTGGAATGAAAGCTTCCACAGGAGAATTTCTGGGTGGGTTTTGACCCTGGAGATAAAAGAAAGCAGCTTCAGTTCCAAAGAGCTGATTGATGCAACTGTTGTGGAGTTTTCCACCTTACCTGCTTTTCTTTTAGGAATACTTTAATGCTATAGTGCCACAAGATGATTCATATTGTTTTGGGTTGTTGTTGTTTTTTTGGTTTCCTAGCCCGTGTGTTCTAAGCTCAGTCCATGGTTCATCTAATGGGGAAAGGATAGCTGAAGTACTGGCTTGCACTATTATAGAAAAATATACAGTACTGGCCAGAATATACAATATAGTACAGTGGTACCTCGGGTTACAAACACCTCAGGTTACAAACACTTCGGGTTACAGACTCCGCCAACCCGGAAGTAGTACCTCAGGTTAAGAACTTTGTCCCAGGATTAGAACAGAAATTGTGCGGTGGCAGCGGGAGGCCCCATTAGCTAAAGTGGTATCTCAGGTTAAGAATGGTTTCAGGTTAAGAATGTACCTCCAGAATGAATTAAGTTTGTAACCAGAGGTACCACTGTACTGGGATTAAATGGATCAGGGTTCCAAGTTAGTGTGGGCCTTTGGCATGCCCCACCCCCACTGCACATAGTACAATGCATTGGATCATCCCTGAAACAAGCTGTTTTGAGGGAAAGAGAATTGGGGGATGCTGATGAAATGCACATATGTCCAGTAATTGTGTGGTAGGATAAAGAACCCTGTTTTACTCAAGGAAGGTAATGGCAGCAGGAGTGTCCTAGATACTTATGCCTCTAAGAGAGTTGTTGTTGTTTAGTCGTTTAGTCGTGTCCGACTCTTCGTGACCCCATGGACCAGAGCACGCCAGGCACTTCTGTCCTCCACTGCCTCCCGCAGTTTGATCAAACTCATGCTAGTAGCTTCAAGAACACCATCCAACCATCTCATTCTCTGTCGTCCCCTTCTCCTTGTGCCCTCCATCTTTCCCAACATCAGGGTCTTTTCCAGGGAGTCCTCTCTTCTCATGAGGTGGCCAAAGTATTGGAGCCTCAGCTTCACGATCTGTCCTTCCAGTGAGCACTCAGGGCTGATTTCCTTCAGAATGGAGAGGTTTGATCTTCTTGCAGTCCATGGGACTCTCAAGAGTCTCCTCCAGCACCATAATTCAAAAGCATCAATTCTTCGGCGATCAGCCTTCTTTATGGTCCAGCTCTCACTTCCATACATCACTACTGGGAAAACCATGGCTTTTACTATACGGACCTTTGTTGGCAAGGTGATGTCTCTGCTTTTTAAGATGTTATCTAGGTTTGCCATCGCCTTTCTCCCAAGGAGCAGGCGTCTTTTAATTTCGTGACTGCTGTCACCATCTGCAGTGATCATGGAGCCCAAGAAAGTAAAATCTCTCACTGCCTCCATTTCTTCCCCATCTATTTGCCAGGAGGTGATGGGCCCAGTGGCCATGATCTTCGTTTTTTTGATGTTGAGCTTCAGACCATATTTTGCGCTCTCCTCTTTCACCCTCATTAAAAGGTTCTTTAATTCCTCTTCACTTTCTGCCATCAAGGTTGTGTCATCTGCATATCTGAGGTTGTTGATATTTCTTCCGGCAATCTTAATTCCGGCTTGGGATTCATCCAGCCCAGCCTTTCGCATGATGAATTCTGCATATAAGTTAAATAAGCAGGGAGACAATATACAGCCTTGCCGTACTCCTTTCCCAATTTGGAACCAATCAGTTGTTCCATATCCAGTTCTAACTGTAGCTTCTTGTCCCACATAGAGATTTCGCAGGAGACAGATGAGGTGATCAGGCACTCCCATTTCTTTAAGAACTTGCCATAGTTTGCTGTGGTCAACACAGTCAAAGGCTTTTGCATAGTCAATGAAGCAGAAGTAGATGTCTTTCTGGAACTCTCTGGCTTTCTCCATAATCCAGCGCATGTTTGCAATTTGGTCTCTGGTTCCTCTGCCTCTTCTAAATCCAGCTTGCACTTCTGGGAGTTCTCGGTCCACATACTGCTTGAGCCTTCCTTGTAGAATTTTAAGCATAACCTTGCTAGCATGTGAAATGAGTGAAATTGTGCGGTAGTTGGAGCATTCTTTGGCACTGCCCTTCTTTGGGATTGGGATGTAGACTGATCTTCTCCAATCCTCTGGCCACTGCTGAGTTTTCCAAACTTGCTGGCATATTGAGTGTAGCACCTTAACAGCATCATCTTTTAAAATTTTAAACAGTTCAGCTGGAATACCATCACTTCCACTGGCCTTGTTATTTGCAGTGCTTTCTAAGGCCCATTTGACTTCACTCTCCAGGATGTCTGGCTCAAGGTCAGCAACCACACTACCTGGGGTGTACGAGACATCCATATCTTTCTGGTATAATTCCTCTGTGTATTCTTGCCACCTCTTCTTGATGTCTTCTGCTTCAGTTAGATCTTTACCACTTTTGTCCTTTATTATGGTAATCTTTGTACGAAATGTTCCTTTCATATTTCCGATTTTCTTGAACAGATCTCTGGTTCTTCCCATTCTGTTGCTTTCCTCTATTTCTTTGCATTGCTCGTTTAAGAAGTCCTTCTTGTCTCTCCTTGCTGTTCTTTGGAAATCTGCATTCAATTTCCTGTATCTTTCACTATCTCCCTTGCATTTTGCTTGCCTTCTCTCCTCCGCTATTTGTAAGGCCTCGTTGGACAGCCACTTTGCTTTCTTGCATTTCTTTTTCATTGGGATGGTTTTAGTTGCTGCCTCCTGTATAATGTTGCGAGCCTCCATCCATAGTTCTTCAGGCACTCTGTCCAGCAAATCTAAATCCTTAAACCTGTTCCTCACTTCCACTGTGTATTCATAAGGGATTTGGTTTAGATTGTATCTTACCTGTCCAGTGGTTTTTCCTACTTTCTTCAGTTTAAGCTTGAATTTTGCTATAAGGAGCTGATGATCTGAGCCACAGTCAGCTCCAGGTCTTGTTTTTGCTGACTGTATAGAGCTTCTCCATCTTTGGCTGCAGAGAATATAATCAATCTGATTTCGATGTTGCCCATCTGGGGATGTCCATGTGTAGAGTCGTCTCTTGTGTTGTTGGAAAAGCGTGTTTGTGATGACCAGCTTGTTCTCTTGACAGAACTCTATTAGCCTTTGCCCTGCTTCGTTTTGATCTCCAAGGCCAAACTTGCCAGTTGTTCCTTTTATCTCTTGATTCCCTACTTTAGCATTCCAATCCCCTATAATGAGCAGAACATCCTTCTTTGGTGTCACTTCGATAAGGTTTTGTAAGTCTTCATAGAACTGGTCAATTTCAGTTTCTTCAGCACCAGTAGTTGGTGCATAAACTTGGATTACTGTGATGTTAAAAGGTCTGCCTTGGATTCGTATCGAGATCATTCTATCATTTTTGAGACTGCATCCCAGTACAGCTTTCGCCACTCTTTTGTTGACTATGAGGGCCACTCCATTTCTCTTACGGGTTTCTTGCCCACAGTAGTAGATATGGTAGTCATCCGAACTGAATTCGCCCATTCCCGTCCATTTTAGCTCACTGATGCCCAGGATGTCAATATTTATTCTTGCCATCTCATTTTTGACCACATCCAACTTACCCAGGTTCATGGTTCTTACATTCCAGGTTCCTATGCAATATTTTTCTTTACAGCATTGGACTTTCCTTTCGCTTCCATGCATATCCACAACTGAGCGTCCTTTCGGCTTTGGCCCAGCCGCTTCATCAGCTCTGGATCTACTTGTACTTGTCCTCCGCTCTTCCCCAGTAGCATGTTGGACACCTACTGGGGAAGAGCGTAAGAGAGTAGGTTAGATGAAACCCCTTTATTTCCCACTGCAAATCAGCAACTGTTGCACAAGGTTCCTGCAAAGAAGGCTAGAAAAGGCTTCTGCTTCAGTGGACAGATAGATAAATTGCATGAGGAATATTTCAAAAAAGTTTCCAGTGCAACATTGATCTTGCAGTTTGGTGAGCAAATGTGGCTAAATAAAAGTTAGGTGTTAATTCTAATGTTTTGGATTTGAAGCCAATCCTCATTTACTCAAAAGTGAGAAAGAAGGCTTGTAAAGTGAGTGGGATGGGGAGGTGCTGGAAAGGGTGAAAGGATTGGGGGAGGGGGATTTCATCTTATTTTAAAGAATTCTTCTTGTGCTTCATAATAATTGGTGGAGAGTTTCTTCTTTCATGTCATGGTGCAGTTGAAGAACAGATTGTGGGTGGAGGATTGCTGGGGGTGGGTGGGTGGGGAGATGGAGTTTGCTCTCTGTTTCCCCTCTAGTTTTTCAGATTCTGTCAGTGCCTTTGGCATGGAAGTGGGAGAGGGGGCGATGGCAGAGCAAAAAGGATAGGTGGTACCCCATGTCCCCCCCCATTCCCTGTTCTGCTCCCTATGATTCAGCTCTATAAAATGCTCAAACATCTTGTGAAAAGTGCTTTTCCAGATTACTAGGTTGTTCCTTTTCTTTCTGGGTAAGGAAAAGTCCTTGTGCTATTTATTCCACCTCCTCCTGCCCTACCTGAAATGCTTAATTCTCTGCTAGTTTCATCTGCAAAACTGTTGTGGAAACAGCTGAAATCACACAATGGAGACTGCAGCTTGAGGTGGGGATATGCAGTAAGGCCAGATCAGCTTTTAAGACAGGGGAAAAAAAAGGTATTTTCATGTAAATCTCATTGAGTAATAAAAGAGAGAGAAATGTGAAGAACCCATAAATATCTGATGTCTCTCCAAACCAGAGCTGTGTCCAAAGAGGAAAAGGGCTGGATTCTCTCAGGTGACAAACCTTTGGCTTTGGGGGAGCAAGGCCAAGTGTGCATTTGGCATGCTGATTTTCCATCACTGGCTTTTAAAGGCATTTGCTGATGGGGTCCTTTCAGACAGTTTAATTGCAACTGGAAAGAGAGCAATTCCAAGCAGAGACCAATGCCACAAGTCATTAAAGAGCATCAGAACCGGAGACATCAAAAGTTGTGACTCGTCAGACATATCTATTGTGTGGTTGGGGAAAGACTTGGCTGGCTCAGATCTCAGATTCCAAGGAGAAGGGATGCAGTGCTGGGGAAATGCTCCAATATAATGCTTGTTTGGGATGCATGTCACTGCAGGAGCACAAAGACAACACGACTGCTATCCACAGTGCTAACATACACTTGGCAGAGGAATCCAGTCCCCCAGTCTGCTATGTTGAAGGGGGTTTGGATGAACCAGGGTACCCTCCTTAGCTCTGTTGGCCTCCACCACTGGGGGTGCTCTAAGACTGAGGAGAGCCTTGATGCACCTGCCCAATGCATGGTCAGCAACAAGCGGCCACTGGCAGTATGTATCACTATTGGCAATAGCCATCATAAAGGAGGAGGCGACAGATCTGGATCCTGAGCCAACCCTGCAGGCCCAATCCAAGGAGCTGTCAAAGTGTAGATGCATTTTTTACCAGTAGCCACTTTCTGTCTTGGTTGGTATCTGCAGCATGGCTGTGAAGGCAGTGGTGCTCCTTGCTGTTGCGATGGGCTGGATTATTTGAATTAATAGACGGTGTTCCCAGTTTATATCCTTCACCCCTTTGCCAATGGCTAATCCACAGTGTGTGGCCACTCACCCCAGCTGAATTGCATTGTATTGGTGATGAAAGGGTCATCTCAATCTCCCATTTAGTTCCTCCTCACAAAGCTTCCTAAACAGTAGGTACAAAATCCTGGCCTGGACATGGCATTCATGTTTAAAGTAATCTGTATCCAGCAGATCACAGTAACAACCTGGAATATATAACAAACTGCATTATTCTAAGTCAGACCATTGGTCTATTTAGCTCAGTATTGTCTACAGACAGGATTCCCCAAAGTAGATTCTTCAGTTGTTTTTGGACTACAATTCCCATCATCCTTGACCCCTGGTCCTGCTAGCTAATGATGGATGTTGTAGTCCAAGCAGCAGCTGGAGACCCAAGTTTGGGTAACCCTGGTCTACAACAACAAACAGTGGCCCTCCAGGATTTCAGACATGGGACATTGCCAGCCCCATACAAAGATTCTGGGGAATTGAACCTGGGAATGTTTGCATGCTGAACATGCTAAGCTATGGTCTTTCTCTGAAAGAAGAGGACAGTTGTGTCAACATGGCTGTGGGCTGTGTGGGATTAAAAGAAAAGCAGACCACCTCCTTGATGTTTCAGCACTTTCACTGATATTATCACTTTTATCCTGTATGCCATGTTCGGCAACTTGTTCTGAAAAGGTAACTTTTAAATGTAAAAAAGGGAAGGGGGGAGAACTTCAACTGGCATTAAATAACATGGACTGTGTGCTCGTTTATCCTCTAAACCTAAGGAAAGTGGAAGCCTTTTCGCTATAAAAAGATTTTCTTTCTACCAGCAGGACAGTTGTGTATAGTGTATCTTGATTTCTTTGGCCAGAAATTAGGGTGGCTGGATGAGAAGTCTCAAGACAGAGGCAGATATTTCCTTTTGGCAGCACTAGTTCAGGTAAAATAGACTCTAGTAATTCTCAAGCAATTTGCCTGCCACTTTTTTTAAAACATCCTGAGTTGAATTGGTGAAAATATAATACTATTTTCAATTTCTTTTTGTTCTCTCGAATGCCTGAATTTATGTCCCTTCTTCCCACCCCTAAATAACTATTGCCTTTAAAGTAATTTCTTCTTTTGCATTTAAGTCATTACAGACTTAGAGGAGAGGGCCACAGCTCAACCACGGAGTATGTCGCGTATGAGCTTTGCATGCGGAAGGTCCCAACCCCCCATAATCTCTGCTTAAAAACAAACAAGGGAGCAGTCTGGAGATGTGCTGTCAATAAGAGTAGAGATGGTCAGCTCAAAAGTAGCTTCATATGAACATTGCCTGCCAATCCTCAATCATTTGGTGGCCATACTTATCAGTTCTTTGCCTGTTTGTAATAGTCAGGAATCCCTGCCTACATATATAAAAATGTGGTGGCACCTATTATTCCTCAGGAGAAACCTGCTTATCTCACTCCCATTCTCAGAAACTAAAAAGGTTCTCTACACACCAGAGCAGTTGTGTGAGTCATGAGGGTGTAGGCCACCACGTACACTCTTTCCTGGCAGGTTGCAGTGGAGTCAGGTTTTTTTCATTTTAATGCTTGAGGTTACTCAAATGAAAGAAAGTAGAATTATAATCCCAAGGGCCATGCAATGACCTCTGTGAGCACTGGAATTATCATTATTATATATTTAAAGGCAATCCCCCGTTTACATACCTTCAATAGGTGTGCGACAGCTTCTGGGTTCGGTGCAATGTATGTGTGCGACAGCACATACATGCATTGCACTGAACCCAGAAGTGACCCCAAAACATAACAAAAAGTAACAAAAAGGGGTGGGTGGCGGAACAGGGTGTTTGCAGGCTTTTTCAAATATACGCGAAACCACTAGAGACCACCCAAATTGAGTTGATTATTCACTTAAATGTTTTATCCTGCCTCTCCATCTGTTCATGGTGTCTCTAGCCTCATTAAAATAAGTAAAGCAAGCACTACGATCATAAAACCAAGCACTGAAACTATTTTAAAATGCTACATTACAATAAAACAGCATATTACATCCCCACAGATATTACCGCCTTATTACAGCATTTTTACTCCCAAAGTCTGCCCAAGTGGATAGACTTTACTCTCCCTCCTGAGTCAGTTCATTGTCTCATTCCATCGTCTTGGGGCTACTACTGAAAAGATCCTGCTCCTCCCTACAGCTTGGGGAAGAAATTTTGATGAATATACTAGGATGGGATTCTTATAAAGAGAGACTGTTTGTTATATAAAGTTCCCAAGCCACAAAGGTTTTTAAAAGTCAAAAGCAGCTCTTTGGACTGGGTCCTGAAACTACCTGGCAACCAGTATTATTGCCACAGTTTCAGTAATATATGATCCTGCTTCCCTATATATTCCAGGAGTTGCTTCCTGCCTGTTTCAACATTAGCACTGATGAGAACTCTAAGGTTGTAAGTTGGTGATACTCCAAATGTCTTGGCTTGTATTCCACAGGCACTTAAATGTGCATTTGTGAGGTCAGATGATAGTTTCCTAAATGCTGGACCAGCCCAGCTCTCTAACTCAGAATGAGCTGCTCTGTATTATGCTAGATCAATACAATTGTCAGGATCTACTCTTATGCCAGCAGCACTAGATTTCGTAGAGATAATCTACTGGCTTTTCTGGGATCACGAGAGCCACAGGGATTCCATTGTCATGTTCAGCATTTTTATGCCTTCCTATAGTTTGGCCATAGATGGCATCTAGCAGTCATGAAGTCGCAAGATATGTGTCATCTTTTCAGCCATCTTTCCATCAGGTTCTTGGAAAACTAAACCAAACTTTCCAGGAATAGGCACCAGGAATCTAAGGGCTCTTCCTTACTGTTGTTTAATGCGGGTAGTAAACTTCCTGTACCTTCTTTAATTCTGTGTTGTCCACATGGCATTCTCCGTCAAATCACTTCCTTCCCACACTCTCCCCTTCCTCAATCTGGATTTTCTCATACCAGGGATACTCCGCAATGAGATGGTATGAGAAAATCCGAATTGAGGGAGGGGGAAGTGTGGGAAGGCAGTGATTTGAAGGGGAACATCATGAGGACAATAGATAATTAATGGAGGTATACTGGGAGCTTACTATTCACATTAGACAGTATGGAAGAACAGTGGTTCTGCATTTTGGGGTTCATTCCACTCTCTCATTATATAGATCACCTCAGTTTGTACTGGAATCTACCAGGTCTCTTCCCCACCCCCCATTCATAAGCCATTTCAGATTTCTCACAGTTTTCATTTCAAGTCTCTCTCTCTCTCTCCTTTTTAAGGGGGCACTGAAATTTATACAATATTTAAGTAGCATAGCGGAGTCCTGGAAGATATTATTAATGTAAAAGGGACAGGCTGGAAATGCACTTGAACCTGGTTACAATTAGAGGGTGATTTTTCTAAAGGTCAATGAATTCAGATAATATCCACAGGGGGGAAAAGAAATTTAATACCTTTTTAGTGAATTAATTAATTATAATATTATATCGGCTTGGGGTTCTTTTCCAGAGTGATTAAGGGAGCGATCTGTCTTCGGAGAGGCTGGGGGAGTCAGCAAGTGAGCGAGAGACTGACAGAGTGAGGGAGAAAAGGGGGGAGAGAGACACTTTAATGCAAGAATAATGGAGCCTTTTCTTTCCTTTAAAAACTTACTGTATTTCAAGGCCACGCGCTCCCTGCCTTCCTGGGCCAGTTTCTTTCTGCTCTTTGGCTAGGCATTTTCATCATGCTTGCACCAAAGCCCAGAGAAAGCAGAGGCCATTATTCCTTAGGATGAGGGTCAAAAGCGGAATGTGGAGAACATGTATGCATATATATATATATATATATATAAACATGTATGCATATATATATATATATATATATGTGTATATATATATATATATATATATATATATATATATATATATATATATGTCGGGGTGTCTGGGCGACGTTTCGACGAGGTCTCACTCGTCATCTTCACGAGGTCTCACTCGTCATCTCACTCGTCATGCATACATATGTCGCAGACAAAAGCACAAGGTAAAGGAAAATATCTATATTGACTTCCTGCTACCCATGAGCCTTGTTGAACAGTGGAGCTCTTAAAACATTTTAGCTGATTAATTATCTCCCTTTTAATTGACTAATTGCTTGCTTGCATTTCAGTAAATGTGCATCTTGTCAACAGCTCAATAAAGACTATAGACCTTTTTTGAGATACTGAAGGAAGTATGAGATAATCCATTATTTAATAGAAAAGCTGTCGCGCATTAGATGTTAACTGTATTTTTGATGCTTTCATCTTCATTTATTACAGAAACTAAAATAGTTTTAAAAAACAAACAAGTGTGTACTTAATTCTTAGCCCTGCAGATTAATGAGTTGTGCTCATTAACCACTTGGCTACGTATGGTTGCAATCCTAAACACATATGCTGAGGAGCAAACTCCGCTGAAAAGGCGTAAGACCAGGCTGCACAGCTTCAGCTGACAAATCCAGCAATTGAGTCAGTTAAGGCGGCCATCCTAAGCCAGTTTCCTAAGGAATACATCCAATTGAACTCAGTAAGGCTTACTTCTGAGTAAGCATGTCTGGCAGAACTGTACAACCTGCAGTCCTACTATCCACCTGTGCATCTTGCTCGTGGTGGTTTTCTGTCCCTGTTCTCTGGCGATTTCTCTTGCCAGAAATTGAACACACAGGAGCTTCATTGATGCAGCAGGCAGCACATCAGCCTCCTAATCTGAAAGTCATGAGAAACAGATTATGTTTTTATTTCAATGGGCTTTGAATGTGCAACATTTAGTTTTGCTGTTACTACTTTTAATATATGGCACATTTTACTCTTGCTTTGTTCCAAACCTTGGGTGTATCTTGTCACTACTGGCTTTAGAAATTGTCCATTGTATTTGCATTTTTACTTATTATATTATATGGCTTCGTGATAATTTGTACACTACTCTGGGTATTTTAATAGAAGAATGGGATAATAATACTGATTAATAACAATATTAATCTCTGCCAGTGAGCTGCTGTGCACATTAGAAAGTTCCCATTGAGGTAGTCATTGAACTTGCATCATCTTTAACCTTATTGCTTCAGTGGAATGCAGCCAGTGGACTCTGGACCATTAACTCTGGCTGGAGTGCTCTTAGAGTTCACACAGGGTTAGCAGTCAAAAGAGGGAGCTCTAGTAGAGTGACACACATCACTCCACAGGTGGCACATGGCCAATGTCAGGGCCAAGTCAAGGGACAGCTCCACCCAATCCAATCTCCTCCAGCCTGGGACAAGCAAGGCCTGGATTGCTCTATAGGTAAATAAGTAAGCAAGATGACTGGAATCTAGCTTTTAGGATGCACCTTTTAATGAAGTCTCATTTTCTGTAGCATCTCAATCTTTCCTGAAAGCCTTGTGCAAGTTGATGGCTGTTCATTACTGCTTTGCATTCTGAGTCACCGGGGGGGGGGGAGTCTCTCCTAGTGGTCTTGGAAGAAAACCTCTCCTAGTTGTCTGTAAGCATATACCCATTGTTTTATTCAGGAAAACAATTATTTATGCCAGGGTTAAAGAATTTGTCATTCTCCAGACGTTAATGGACTACGACTCCTGTTATCCTTGGCCATGCTGGCTGAAGCTAATGGGAGCTGTTGTCCATCAACATCTGTAGAGCCCCTGGTTCCGCATCCCTGGCATAGTCTGCGGGGCACCATATGTAGGCTTCTCCAGCATTTCCTCCTTATGCACAAAATACCTAATGGCTGTGTAAGTAGGATCTGATGAATAGGGTGATCATGTGCCTTCCCTTACAGAAGACAGCCCTGTCCTCTGTTTGAGGGCTGTCCAGTCCTAGTTTGGTTTACAGAGGCATGAAGTTGCCTACCAACAGTTAGCAGCACCTGGGCAACAGACTGAGCAGGCACACATGCCACCAAGTCTCTTCTTCATTATGGTGAGGTGTACTGTATTTATATCTAAATTATAGCCATTATATCCAAATCACCGTATGGAGATCAGTGTACCCTGTTCTGGTGATGCAAATCCTCTTGTCTTGCAATGCATAGTTGGCTACCCTACTGAAAAGTCAACTCTGCATGTCGACTGTAGGTGGCTATCTATTCTTTAAAATCTGTTTTCCAAGCACTGGGGTATCTTGCTATATGATATGGATTCATCATAATTTCTATAGCACTTTCAAGCATACAAATGATACACCAGTATCATCTTACTGATAGGCCATTGAAGCCTTAGGCCTAATTATTATGACACAGCCCCTGGACCTCTGCAGGGAATAAGTGGCTTGAGAACTGCTATGGTCAATGT
The DNA here is from genome assembly GCF_965113315.1 of Podarcis vaucheri. Classification (NCBI taxonomy): domain Eukaryota; kingdom Metazoa; phylum Chordata; class Lepidosauria; order Squamata; family Lacertidae; genus Podarcis; species Podarcis vaucheri. The sequence goes on along the minus strand of NC_138764.1, from coordinate 63,049,773 downwards.
TGCACAGCAGTTCTGTGACAGAGCAAGCTATCGCTGCCCCCTTATCTCATCATGCTCACTTTGGCTAGAAAGAAAGGAACAGGGCCATCGAGGCTGACAAGCTGGGTTTCTCTACTTCTACGGCTGATTGTCTGAGATTTGTTTTGTCCCCATGTGAAGGGACTGGTGCACGTCTTTCTTATGAAACACCTTTTCAAGCTTTCTGAATGCCAGTCACTGTTCAGTACTGGCCTTTTCTCTGACCATGTTTCAAGAATAGGAATGAGTTCTGAAATTGGGTCTGATGGGAGAACCTTGAGGTATGAGCATGCTTCTATACCTCAAAATCCTCTTCTCAAAAAAGAGAGGAGGGGCACTTTTATGGAGGGATATAAGATTTGCAGATAAAGTGTCCAGCGTTTTTTATTATTTTATTATCTCTCACATGCAACAGCTCTAAGCATCCCCACGAGCCTAGCAAAATGCTTAAGACCCAAGTGCCTCGCTCCATGGCGTTCCCTGGCATTAGTTTATCTGCTGCCCAAGCCAAGCCTGAAATTTACACTCTCGGCTAATCCACCCAGCCACTGAAATTAATTATAGCCTCGTACATTAAAAATTAACATAACCTTTCTGGATATATATACTTATAAGCAGAGGAGCATGCTGGATTCCCTCAGCTACTGTAATTGGAGTTGCTTTTTCCCCCTTAAAGCTTCCTCTTCCACCACCTCTCTCTCTTTCTTTTTTTAAAGATGTGGACATTTGAACTCATTAATCATGGATCCTTAGAAACTGGTAAAGTTTAAGAGCCTGTAATTGCATTCTGTCCTGAAACTGTCTGTCTGTGGGGGTGAAGTGGAGGTGTGTCTTTTTCCTCATGAATATTCAAATATGCATATAAACAGAGGGGGGTTCTGAGATTTAATCAATTGCCTTGCTAGGAGACCACCTGTCAGACAGAGGCTTTCTTCCGGTTACACAATATGGTGGGTCTCCGAGAAGTCTGCAAGGCTGACGGCCTATTTCGCACCCTTCAATGAAGAACATATGATTAGTTATCTTGTAGTATCACCATACAAAGAGGAATGCTTGGTTTGTGTTAGCTACCTGCAGTCATGTTAGCTACCTGCAGTCATGATCACCATTCACAAACCGTTACACATTTGTCATGGGAGCTTTAGGAAAGAACCTCCAGCTCCATCCACACAGCAACAAATAAAGATAAAGTACCCCCTAGCAACTAAACCAGCTGTGCAGGCTAGGATTGTGGCATTATAAAACACCCTCTGACTATCTTTTGCACACCCGTGTTCCAAAAAGGCCACAGTCTTACAATAAGAGTTTGGAGGGAATTGGTATGGCTCTGTTTAGTCTACATGCAATTTAGGCACAAGTCTCTCACAGCAAAGGGGAGTCTTTAAAAGGGACTGAATGGGAAGGGCTGTAGCTCAATAGTAGAGCATTTGCCTTTGAATGCAGAAGGTCCCAGCTTCAATCCCTGGTATCGCCAAGTAGGGTTGCAAGGGAGCCCAACCTGAAATCTTGGACAGCCACTGCCAATCAGTAAAGACAATACTGAGCTAGGGGCACCAATAGCCAGACTCAGTATAAGCCAGCTTCATATATTCTGCTGTGAGCTGGCGGGAGGTCTTGCAGTTGTGGAGACGAGTCTTTGAAATACTTCCTGAAGACTGTTATATGATAATCTGGCAGTTGTTTCAACTTTTGGCAGAAAGGGAGGAGCCACTCTGAAAACCGCTTTTTCCTTTAATGTATTAATACTCAAGGGACGCGGGTGGCTCTGTGGGTTAAACCACAGAGCCTAGGACTTGCCGATCAGAAGGTTGGCGGTTCGAATTCCCGTAACAGGGTGAGCTCCCGTTGCTCGGTCCCTGCTCCTGCCAACCTAGCAGTTCAAAAGCACCTCAAAGTGCAAGTAGATAAATAGGTACCACTCCGGCGGGAAGGTAAACTTTCCGTGCGCTGCTCTGGTTCGCTAGAAGCGGCTTAGTCATGCTGGCCACATGACCCAGAAGCTGTATGCTGGCTCCCTCGGCCAATAAAGCTAGATGAGCACTGCAACCCCAGAGTTGGCCACGACTGGACCTAATGGTCAGGGGTCCCTTTACCTTTATTAATACTCAGAAGCCTACCCTCACTTTCATTTTGTACTCTCCCTAGGCCTCTTCCCTAGACAGAAATAAGTCCCATTGAGTTCAATAGGGTAAGTGGGCATAGGATTGCAGCCTTAACATGTGGAATCAAATTCTAGCAATCTCATAATAAGAGCAGAAACTGCATGTTGTCGTCTAAAGTGAATCATGGGGTAGAAGCAAAGCAATGATGTAGAAATCTGCTTCTGAACATTTGCACTCTTGGCTCAAAGGGCCTGAGAAATGCAGGAGAGGGGTCTGTGTTGTTATGCCATGTTGTTATGATGTGTATGCCAAGTGCACCAATTCTCCCTGATTCTGTACTTCCATATTAAAGTAGATGCACCTTAAGCATGCACCAAAAGAGTACCAAAATCCTACACTTTGACTGCACTTTAACCAGTACTATTTTTCTAGAAAAGGAGGTGCTGGAACTCAACAATAATGCCTCCCTTGTTCTCTTATATAATGGCATTGAGTTCTGGCGAGTTCCAGCTGAAAAAATGCCCATACTTTAACTATCCAATGAGTACGCTTAGAAGGTTAAAAGGTATTACAAGAGAGCTAATTTGAATGATCTTGAATTTGACTCAAGTTGCTAACATTCAGCAGAGACTCTGAGCTGTTTGTTCTACAAGCACACAAAGTTTTTCAATGATTTGGCCCATGGCCTCTAAGCATATCAGTAGCCTGATAAGTCCTCTCAGCTTGGGTCTTCAGGCTTATCCACACTTCTGTTTGCTCCGTTGCTTTCCCCTAGGGAAACCCAATCTTTAGTGCTTGACCCGATTGATGTTTACTCTGATTTAGCACTAAAGAGTGGTTTTCTGGGGGAAAGTGGTGGGACAAAGGCAAAATGGCTTGGACCCATGCCTAGAAAGCAGAAAACTGCTCAGACCTGTGCTTTCTAGGTGCAGAGCAAGCAGAAGTGTGGACGAGCGCTTCCCAGTGGTAATGCACACTACGTTCATTCCTGTAGGGTTCCTGATTCTCAAGAGTTTAGTCCTTTGGTTCAGTTCAGATTCCTTTATTCTCTAGGGAACACTGACTGCATTGCCCACTGATGCTTTGCTACTTAACCTTGTCCTTTGAAATAAGAACAACACAGGGAGGAGCTGATCTGGTTGCCTCCATGTTCACCCAGATAAGTGGAACCAAAGCATATTTGGTACCAGTGCTTGACTGCACTACAGTGAACAGGAATTATGGTGGAGCAAATGATCAGGAAATATAATTATTGTTGCCTACCAAAATGTAGATCAACATTTGTATGCCCATTCCTTAAAAACAGGAGGGGGAGGGAGGAAGGGATAAGTGATAATGAAACAACTTTTTCATTTCCATAATATTACCCTTTAAAAAATAATGGATGAAATAGATGTTTTTCTCATAGTAAAGTATTTCACACTGAAAATAATGAAGCCCACATAATTTCAGATGAGGAGAGGGGAATTAGCAGCTCTGTTGGGCAAAATGTGGCTCATGAGGCGAAATAACAGGCAGAGATCATTTGACGGCAGTCTCAGATCCCTTTGGATCTGGCATGTGTGTCAATCTTCTGACATTTAAGGACAATCCTGATCACTCAAGCCTCATCCATAAAGCCTCACACCGCAGGCTGCCTCCTCCACACAACAATGGTGTCCTCCCTCTCTTGGGTTCAGCATACCTCCATTTGGGTCTCCTCAGCTCCATGTTCTTCATTCCCTCCTCTTAAAAAACAAAGCCCACCATCTTTCCTCAGGCAAGCTCTTTCTTCCTCATCCACCCCTGGCCTCCCTCCTCCCTCCCTGCCTGTGAGGCTGTGCCAGAGAGAGCCTGTTCGTTCCCATTGTGCTATCTTTGGGTCCTAAATTAAAATTTATGACATCTTGAAATGAGCAGTGAGGGTAATTTTGCTTCTGAGTGAAGATGCTAATGAGTCTCCTTAATGGCGTGAATAAGGAGTTGACGGGTCGTGTGTCACTTTGCGCAGCCCGCGCCGGTGGTGTAATGGCCACAGTAAGTGTCTGTAATTATACCCTGTCTCGCTGTATTTTGGCAGCCGTTGTGGGAGAACAGGCGGCTCAGTCATATACACGGGAGGAGGGGGAAAGAGGGGAAACAGATTCCTTGTACTACTCTCTGCATCTCTAGGGCCAGCCTTTGCTTCTGCCTACCCCTCTCCAATAAGCAGGTTTACTGGACTTGGCCCATTGGAAGAATCTCTCTTGGTTTCTCTTCTGGTTTTGTCTTCTGAGAAGGTGGGACTCCTTATGAATGCGCTGGTGCCCTCTTCTCACTCTACACCTCCTGAAGAATGGTCAGTCGCATCAGGACAAAGACCAGAAGCCACAGATCAGTTGAACTGAAAGGACACCAAGTCCACAGAAAGGCTAGGAGAATAGGAATTTATTGGAACAAGGGCTGAAAGTTTGATGTTTCTGCTGTCTGCCTTCCTTTCTCCTTCCATCCACCCTACCCCCTCACACAACCCCCCAGTTGTGATAGCAGAGCTTCCCTTCCATCCTGGCTGCAATGCTGTGACCTGCTTTTCTGGTTCACCCCAACAGATGTACTGTAGCCATTATCCATTTTTCCAAATGATGCTTTAATCAGCGTTTGCCTTTTCTGTGTTTCTAAATCAAATGGTACAGTTACATTGACTAAAATGCACATACAGTTTTCAAAAGACCCATTTCTACTTTCTATGCTGCCATTAAGAACTTTCACAAGAAACACATTCTTGACTAGCAGGTATAATGGTCACTTGTGAAAACAACTTATATCCCTTCCATATTTCACAAAACAAGTGCAGAACAGTTTCCTCCATCTTATGATTGCAGATGGGTCTGCCTAACCTCTACACAACCCTTTGGGAGAGATGTCTTCTGCTACTACAATTCAATATAGCAAGCCAAAGCAGTCACATGACAGAGGGAGATGATTTCCCTACCTGGTTTCATGCTTCTGGTAACAAGTGACTTCCAGACAACCTGTTTATTGAGCATTTAGCCTGATTAGTTTGCAAAAAAGTATGCAGGAAATTTAAGAGGACACCAGCCGTTTACTGAACATTCATTCTCATTTGTCTGCAAGGAGGTCGTACAATCCAACCACTATTATCACACACAAAGTGAACTCCAGCTATTGCTGACTGTCTTGCTACATTTCATCTGCAGACTAGACTAGACACCAGCTGACAAATCCTTGCAGCCTGCCACAGAACTCCTACAAGGTGCAAAGTATTCTGGGAAACATCATCAGGTATGACCTTAGTTCATAATGGGTACTGGTCAAACCTGTCAAGCCTGAGTGTGTGCTCTAGACCATACACAGCATTCCTCTGCACCTGAACACTATAGAGGAAGACCAGTCATGAATGGGCAAGCTGCCTTTTCCACTAATTTATCATTGAGGAACCCCCAACTAAGCTTTTGACGAGCCTCAGAGCTCCTCTGCAAGAATGAGAGTAAGTCCTTTAGTAGCTTAGCAGAATGGTGGGCTTGTATTAAGATTCAAACCAAGTCAGGAACATTATTATAAGTAATAAAGCATTTACAAAAACAATATAGAGGTCTATATGGGCTGCTGTTTGCATCAGCAGTAGGTTTGCCTGACTTTGTTATGATGATATCCAAAAGTTACAGGTTACATATCTAGGTCTTAGAAAAGACCTTAGAAGAGACCTCTTGCTGGAGAGCAACAACAAGCAAAGTTCAGTGTGATTGCATATGAAGACAGTTTAAAAGCACATGAACCACGCCTGAGTCTGGGATTTGGCCACTTTATAGCAAGACGCTGCTGATGATTTATTAGTCACTTTCCTCACAAAAGTGAGCCAAAGAGACTTACTAGATTACCTGGAAATTTGAAAATGCTGCCATCATTTGTTACTGCTGTCAAGGAACCCAATAAAAATATAGGAGCATAATAAGCTGCCCTATGCCAGGTCAAAGATCAAAGAGAGGACACTTACGTTGGTTGCGCTAAGAGGAAAAGGAACACACCACACACTGATGACCCATTTAGCAACTCACAACGCATAAAGATGGCAGAATTTTTCATATTATCCAGCTTAAGTCAGAAAGGAACATCAAAGGGATGATACTGACAGGTGTTAAAAGGTGGCATTTCCATTCCTCTTTATAGTTATATTTAATATATAAACTGGTGGGGTGTGGGCTTCCCTTCTAGAATGGCTGACCGGAGACCCGTAAGATTCAACATTATAATGTTGTGAATGTAGCATATGATTTCAGATATAGGATGCTGCCATATCTGTGGCAGGAGATGCAAGTTCATTTCTTGTCCAATATGTCTAGTGTTTATCAGATTCTCCCAAGATTTCTGGTGCAGATTTTTACAAACAGATCATCTTCCCACTGTGTATGTTAATAATTTGACACGGGGAGAGGTGCACTCCCGTGCCTCTCCTTTCCCTAGGCTCCCCCCCAAATGGGGAGCTGTCACAGTCTTGCAACCCTGGTTGACATCAACAGCAGCACATCACATTTAAAAGGCAGTTTTCTCTTGGTTGTTCTTCCAGCAACTTTTCTCATGGGGCATGGGAAGAGCTAAGTCAATTATTCACACATCTTCCCCTATTATCACCTGTACCGCCCAAGAAAACTGTTTCCTTTTAAAATCCAAAATGCATGGAGGCAGACTTGAATAACTACATTTCCCTGCTTGAAAATTGACTCTTAGTGCCACATCACATGGATCATATTCTTCCTGCTTCTAATAACCAAACAAAATGCTCACCTGCCCAGATCCCAGGAATTTCAATATCTCATTCCATTAAAGACACAGGAAAGACAAACCAGGAAGGCTTTGCTGGGGCTGATGGGAATTGTAGTCCAAAACAGCAGCAGGTTAGGGGGTGCTGAACTAGACCAAGGTCTCCCTTTAACTGCTCAGTGACATCCCTGGGCAGCCGCAAGCTCTTTTTATGTCAGTGGCGCACGCCGCTCCAGTTGCCTTGGCATTTTGCCAGTCAAACCTCTCTGAGGGGCAAAATTTGGGCAACCCCTGTCTCCCCACCTCCAGGTTCTGCAAGCCGAGATCCTTATCTGGACAATTACAAAATGAAACCCTCTTTCTACTAATTCCATCTGTCATGGGAAAACACAGATGCCAATGGATCTGTGCCGAGGAGATTGGGCACATCAGAGAGAGGCAGCTTCCCACGGAAATCAATAAAAGTGTCTATTACAGAGATACAAGCCGCAGTGTTTTAGAGGACAATATCAATAAACTCTGGAGAGCTGTTCACACACTCAAATAGGAGGTTGGCAAGCAGATTGCTTCCCTGCGTCGGAGAGATCACGGCCATTGAAATATTGAAGTACTTGCATATAAACTGCTCTTTCAAGTATTTTTGACAAGGGTACTAATTAAATCTTAATTGACACTGCACTAATTAGCTTCTTAATTACATGGAACCACATAATTAGCAGCACACTCTGCACTAATTGTTAATTAGGAAAACCAGGCTTCCCCCCTTTCCCACTCCCCCTGTTGTCTTTTTTAACTAAAGAGCCTCTTGTATAAGAGAGGCTTGAGGAACAATAGGACTGGTAAATCCCTCTACAGAGAAAGGAGCTGCTGCTCTGGTCTCTGCCTTTGCTGCACCAGCTCCACTGCTGTTGCGCTGAAGGATGGGAGTTGGGAGGATGGGCTCAGAAGGCGCCCTACTTGTACGGAGCTGGAGCTCTTCCAGGGAAAGGTGCTCCGACCACTAGTGACACTTGCCAGCTGCTCCTGAATGATTGAAGGGTTATTATTCAGAAACAGAACATAAGACTACCATCTGGAGAGCAAGCCAATTAACCACTCCTGTGCCGGTTTTGCACTCAGTCCTGATAGTACCCCATGTATTGAGGCCTTTCTCAACCCAACATTCCCCTTTTTTGTATCACTGTTCCAGATCTCAGCAGTTTAACCTTCCCATATGCCATATTTTTCATTTTGCTAAAATCTCTGAAGATTATCTGCTTGCCTCCATAGAGTCACCAGAATCAAATGTTTTGTTGCATTTTTTAAATTGTTGAATTTTACATCTGAAGAGTGTGTTTTTTGCATTGTAAATCACTTGTAGATAATCAGTATGTGGCAGTTAATAAATTTAATAAATAAAAATAGTCTCCATACTTTATATTACTCATTGTAGGGGGTAGATATGTGTGTTTGATGTTTAATGCAACTCAGCCTCTTATGCACTGTGATTTATTTATTTATTTATTTGAAGATTGAGGGGAACAGGCTTAAAAAGTTTCTACTTGTTAAATCTTTAATCCTTTCCATGGCAACCCATATCAGCTATGGTGACCAGATGTACTGGGAGGTCTGGAGTGGAAACACCTTACGCTCTGGAGTTGCTTTTTTTGCCTCCACCAACAAATGTGCAAAATCAGTCATCCCTCACAGCTCTCCCCAGAGTGCCACCTGAGGCGACTGCTTCAGCAAGGCTAATGGTGGCGCTGGCGCTTCAAAAGGTATGTCTCAAACAGCATACCAAGGCCCACTTCATCTTGATTCTGTTGTTTGATATCTGCAAGTAGCCATTCCAACTGGTTTTCAGTGCACCTTTCTGAAGGTTCCTCTTCTCTTGATTCCTGCACTGCTACCTTTCCTCATGAAAGAAGAAAGTGGCTTCCTCTTTTGCCATCCTTACTTTAGTTTGCCACCAGCATCACGGAGGAAGCTGCCATCTCGATACGGCCTAAGGCGCAGAAAGATACATTCAGAGGGCATGAACCAGACTGAGAATCACTTTTAAGGCCCATTGATCTTAACAGGAGAGATTTAGACATATGCTTAATTCTCCTGTTGAAATCAATGATGTGTAAAATCCTTAACTTTAGCTAGATTGTGCCCAGCCTAAATATTAGGATGAATTTTCCCAGGATATAAGAACTGTTGGACAACAGCAGAATAAGAAATGCTTTGCTATCTCCATCAACAGAAGTTTTAAAGAGCCACTGGCTGTATCTTTAAAAATGCCAGGTTAGATCATTATTAATGTAGGGATTGGCCTAGAAGATGACCACTGATGTCCCTTTTACAACCAGGCTGCTTTTATTTTGTGTAATTTCTATACAATGGACACTTCGAGGCCTTTAGAATACCATCTTTTAGGGATGCTTCATATATAATATTTTTAGCGGGTACATACAGTGCACACAAGAAAGCTGTAACCTGGGAGGGAGATGTGTCAGGAATCTGTGGGTCAAAGAGGGTTTTTTATATATAAAAGAACTTTTAAGAATACATTTTTGCCTCCTGTGATGTGTGAAGCAACCTTTATTTAAAGTTCATTTTCTTCTGCTAACACTGTTTTAAGTGCATGATGTGCCTATGCCTTAGATTTACTCCTGTGTTGGTAGTATATAGCACTAAGGAACTATGCCCATGTTCTACTATGTGCCTCACTTCTATCTCTCTTTCACTCTCTCTGATCTACTTCAGACTCACATTGCCTTTGAAACACCCTCTTCCTCCTTCGGCAGCCGAAAAATCAGCTACAATAGTCTCTTATTAAGTTGCTTTCATTTCCACTCACTGCTTCTGGTCCTGCAGCACCAGTCCTTGTGCCTTTGCAAAATGAAAACCCCAAGGCACCGGTACTGAAAGTTTCTTTCTGCCTGACTCCCTCTCTCTCTTTTAAAGCACCATTTTCCAGGAAATATAAAAGTGGCTTAACACCTGCCATATGGTTCAACTTTCACAAGAATCTGAAAGAATGCAGCTCTGGAACAAGAGTGCAAAAGGGGGAAAGTGGCTCCCACTTTCTGAGGAATGAGGGGGTGGTGGGGCGAGGGAGAGAAAATATCTAGATTTTCAACAGGAAGGGTGGAGGAATAAAGAAGCAAAGGAAATTATTCGCATTTGACAAATCTTTCTAATTAGGGGCCAATTATATCCTCAGATTCCTAATTGGGATTCTGGCAGTTTTTCAGGCTTGTAGGGTAATTACAGGCTGGTTATTCTATTAAGAGGGAAATTTGGGAGAAATACCTTATCATAACATTTAGCTTTTGCCATCTGTGCTGACAAGCCATGGCAGGGGTGGAAATAGTGGGACTTTTCCACTGAGGTTTAAAGATCTTTCCTTGTCTGACTGGCATGCTTGTTGAATTGGCCTTCAGGTGGTGTAAATTGGCATCCCTTCCAGAGCAATGAAAAAGGAGATGCCCAGACTTTTAGCTGTGGAGCCTCTATAAGAACACAGAAGGTGAACAGTGTTCACAACACTGACACAGTTTGCATATCATATTAAACCATAATTTAAAACAAACCATGGTTTAATGTGAACAAGCAGCGTGCTGGCACATGCTGCTCAAAAGTTCCCACAGCGCTCCTCTATGACACCACAGATGAATGATACCAGACTGTATAGGAATGTGTAGATATGAAAAGAAAAATGGGCATTAGCAACAAATGATATCAACAGTATTGTCAGTTTTTTGTTGCTTAGGAAAAGAAACAGATCCTGGCTTGTTATTTCATCTAAACACAGGGCTGTTGTTTTGTTTCCCAAACACAAATAGTAAGCCAAGAGTGTTTATGGGAAGAAATTTGATTCAGTTTGTGTTTAAAGGCAAACTTGTGCTGGGCTAGGAGTCAGCTTCACCTGCTGAAGAGCAGCCTGAAGGGGGAGAAGGCAGAGTGACTCCACCTGCAGCTGATTAGCCTTCAAGGACTCAGAGGAGAAGGCCCTGATGAGAACCAGCTGGTTTCAGTCTCCTTAAGCAGAGCTTCTAGCAGCAGTCAGATGCTGGTAACAATGCTTGTAGTTTCTGGCCCTACCTTGCTGCTTCCTGCTTGTCTTGACCCTTGACCCCATGACCATCAGATTCTCTGACCCCTGGACCATCTGACCACATGGATTGCTGTTCGGCCGACCCTAGGACTTGACCTGATTTCAGGTAAGTACATCTCTTCTGGTTGGCTGGCTTCCCACTCCACTGAGCCCTGCATGTTGTTACTCTACAATGAGACTATGACAAAACCTATTTAATTTGAACTTTCTGAAACAATATGCAAACTGAAACACAGCCATCCTTCAAAATTTGCACTTCTCCAGATTTTGCAGAGCAGTTCACCAAACAAGTAAGATATATGAAAATGCATTTGCCAGGCTAAAGTGTGCATAAAAATGTTGCTTGTTCGCATGAAACTATTGTTTATTTTAAACTATGGTTTAATGTAATGTGCAAACCAGGTCATTGGACAGATTTTTAACCTTAGGGTGGATATTTCGGGAAGGGGAGGAAATAGGCATATAGTTTATCTGAATATTTAGCACTGGAGTAAACACGGATTTACACTTTGATTTTAAACAACCAATCAAAAAAATCCATGTAGCTAGAGGAATCTCTGATATTAATCCATAGTTAAGCCAGCATACAGAAGCATTTGTGGTGGTCCATGCACCCTAGCAAGCCCAACAGTGCCTGATACCAGGCTTGCCCCCCACCCCCCGAGTCCAAGTGTCATAATGGCTGAGCACTCGGATCTTGGATCTAAGTTCAGCTTGGGAACAAAGCTGTCCCAGTTGTTCAGTAGGGTGACCTGACCTGCTTCAGGTGTCAGAATGAGAGAGGAATAGAAGAAGGCAAAATCTGGTCTATTATTTCTGTTGATTTGTTTGATTACTTCAACAACATCTTTAAAAAACAACTTGGTGTTTGAATGTTGCAGCAAAACTTTTTAAAAGTCCGTGTGTGTGTGTGTGTGTGTACGTACGTGTACGGGTTCCTCTTCAGATGTGTGTGTTGGAATAATTTGGGCTCTGCTTCAATCAGTAACATAATCTGTATCAGTTTTCCATCTGTAAATTGGTATTCAAGCAGTGGTCTAACACTCAATGGGGAAGCTCTTGACTATCGAGGTGGTGGCCAATGTTAGTTCTACTCAGCACAGACCCATTGAAATTAATGGACATTACTAAATTGGCTCCATTAACTTCAATTAGTAGAACTCTGAGTATAGCTTGGAGAAGGCATTCCGGTCGGTGTACTATCAAAAGGTGTTTCCTTTCCGATGACATAACACTGTTAAAGCTGAGATTTTCAGTTTCTGCCTTTAACTACAGCAGCAAAGTAACACAAGCAAGTGTTCTTCAACTGAGCAAACAGGAAGTCAACAAGATGCAGCCCAAACAAAATGTTTGAAGCCACTTCATAACATGGATGGATTCTAATATATCCTCTAGAAACTGATCCCCGCATTAAGAAAAGGATAATAGCCCTCACTGTTTAATGAAGAGGTGGGATTGACTGAAGCTTAAAATCCAAAGGTTCTAATATGGCTTGAAACTCCCATATTTCCTGCACACAGGTCATTGGCAGAGAAAAGGCTGTGAAACACACCTTTGGGAAGCTGGTCACCAGGGCAAGGTGGAGCAGAGCTCAACCAGGATCCTTTGGAAGAGAGGAAGGGGGGGGCCAGAACAAACCTGCCCAGTCTCCAGTGACCCCCTTGGCTGCCCCACCAACTCTACTAGTTACCACAACAGCAACTGGGTAGTCTAATACTACTACTGTCCAGATCCCCCAAAGCTGATGCCTGCTTTCTTCCAGAAAGAGAAAGATGCATTTTAAACCATGAAGTATTTCATAGATATATATTTGAACACATCTTGGAAGAGCCTTCCTAAATTGCAAGACTAAGAGAGAGTGCCACTCAAACAGTGCCACAAAGAACCCAAGTAATGCTTAAAAACTGCTGTCCTATCTGCCATTTCTTTTTTTTAAATCCCACCAGCAGCCACCATCTGCATGCTATGAGGGAAAAGAAACACTTCCAGTCTAATGAAGGTGATTACTCTTAAATTAGAGTGGTTGCTCCTAAAAATCCTCACTTCAAATGCCGCTCACATTTGAGGACAGGAAGAGGGGTAACCAAGATGAGCATGCAGCAGTTCAGACGGTGGCAGAAACCCCACCCGACGCCCCTCTAATTATAATTCAAGTCAATTATTTTTCTCAGCTGCATTGGGGACTAATTCCCTCCCAAAGTCTCCCAGTAAACATTTTCCCAGTGCTATCAAATTTGCTACACAAAGGCAAGACGGGGCTGCAGCTTATCTCAGCTGAGTATTATTCCTCTATCTTTCACTATGTAAACCTACTCGCCTGCCGATAAGAGGCCTTGCACAAAGGATCAAAGGAAGCAAGGCTCTTATGGAGAGAAGGGTGTCCCCCCCCCCAATGTTATTATAAATTTGCAGACACAGAAAGAGCTGCTTTCCATCCCAATAACCCAGATTAAAATAATTACCCCAGACAGGTTTCATTAGCAAAAACCCAATCCCCCCCCTTCCATGGCAAGCACTGGGGAGAGGAACCCCCATGTTAGCTGCCTGACTTAGAAGGACTTCCCTGCGTAGGGCCGCAGCTGAATCTTTCAAAAACCATCCTTTCCCTTTTGTCCTTTTTTAGGTGTCTCATCTGCCTTTCATGCAGATGTCATTGAAATAAAATGCTACCCAGAGGCTGCAGTGGAATATAAATAAAATAAATAAATAGCATTTGTCTACCCAGAGATGTTTGGCCTGAAGGAGAGAATGGGCCTATTATTTTGAGGTGATTTTAGTGGTAGAAGCCTGAGTTGTGATGATACTGAAAGTGTGTCTTGAATACATTTTGCACTCCATTACTGTACTGTATATCCAGTTGATCCACAAAGGGCCAGTCTAACAAAGATAGGCAGCTTTTTATAAAACTGGAGCCATTAGTGTTCATCATGGAGCAGGGAATCTGAGGGATTTGAAGATGAGGGTGGACTCCAGTTTCCACCAGCCTCAACCAGCAAGGCCAATGTCAGTAAGGATGGGAACCGTTGTTTAACAATATCTGGGGAATTGATTGTTCATGCCCTGTCGTAGTTGCTGGTCAAATTGTTGTTGGACGTTTTCATATCACTTCAACTGTGCACTGGAAAAATGAAAACTGGTCCCCACAGGTACTGCTGTAATAATACATGTTATGTTTTGGATTGACTGCTGTGGGCAGGACAAGGAACACACTCTAACTTAACTCCAGCTCTCATCCCCTGCCAGTGCTCAAAGCGGTCTGGAACTGTATCAAAAGTTGTTCTTTAAATAAAAAAGAACCTCCATTATGTGATAGGATGTGTCCATATCCCCATATTAATATGTGTATGAAATTTTCCTTAAGGGTGAAACTGAATACAGCAGAGGCAGCTTGAAAGCTGCTCTAACAAAAGATACCACTGCATTGATGATCCTGCTATGATTACAAATTAGGAAAATAAAGTGATTGGTCTTTTGCCTTCTCAACAAGGCTCCCCACCTCATCCCTGCATTGTGCTGGTAGACATCTATGATGCAGAGCTTCCAAGTCACATAGCAAGTGAGGAAATTATGGATACAAGGAAGTGGACTCTCATGACACCCAGGAATTGCAGCTGTATTTGCAGGCCCAAGTAGGCTAACTGCTTGTTTTCTATAGAGTGCAATATCTGATTTAAGTGACCATCTCCTGCTAAACTTGTGGAAATTTCAATTAGTTAACAAAAACGACCCAGTTCAGAGTGTGAATTTTTTACTTTCTGCCTGCTTCCACACTGATCATTTATTGTGGAACATCCATGTTTCTTCATTCAATTTCTATAAACCATTCAGCTTCAATTTTTTCAAGAGTTCAAAAATCCAACTTTCTAAACACAGTTAAATTTCTTCAAGTGTGGATGGCCCGTCCCACTGCTATTCTGGCTCATTCCGGCCTGTATAGTTCACTCAAGTCATTTGCTAGATTGCTTTAGCTATTTCCTTCTCAATAGTCAGTCTCTGGTCTCTAAGAATAAACTAAATTGCTTTAACTCTTCACTTTCCAAATAGCTTTGCCTCCATATACATTTCTCTCTATTTGCCTGCCTGCCTCTCCCTCCCTCCCCCCCCACATCTCTCTACCATGGAGAGGGAGAATCATGAATGGTAGTGCAGTGTGGAGTAGAAGGAATATTTAACACTTTCCCTCCACACAATGGTCCCAGTGAGAATTGCCACACACACACGCCCCCGAAAAAAACATTTGGGGCTGGGCAAAGAGGGATTAAATACTTGTTCAGAGTGTTAGAAGTCTGGAAGTGTAAGAAGTCTGCCATTCGACTTCCAATTCCAGCAACAATGTCTGGATGCTGCTAAGTCACCCACATCTAGAAGCACCCTCCATTCTGTGGTGTTTTGCTAATTTTCCATTGAGCCATACACACCTACTTGGACTAGGAATCTGTATTCACGTACATTAGGACATTCTCTTGTCATGGACATAAATCTGAATTTATCACAACCTTGGATTACTTCATTGCTTTGCCTCAAGACATCAAGGTCTTAAAACCTTAAAGGTCATTAAAACAGTCTACAAACAAGATTTTGAAACACAGAATCATGGAGTTGTAGAGTTGTAAGGGATCTCGAATGTCTGTTCAAAATGAAATAGAAGCCCAGCACTGGAAAGAAACTGATAGATGCATTTTTGTTTCTACCAGATATTACAGTGTAGATTTTTGACAGTGAAAATCAGCTCAGCACATGGTGAAGCAATTGCTCAGCTGTTGCAACAAAATCCATTGAGTTTCCCCAAAGAAAATGCATCTGTGTTGGCACTATGGGCTGGGATGTCAGTGAGGCACAAACTGTACCAACAGCCCGAGTGCTTTGTCAAACATGCTGAGTTTCATTAGATCTACATATGTTCTCATCAGCCCAATGGGACAGCACAAATTCCCCCACCCTACCCCATTGTAGGATGTGCCAATGAATATGTGGGAAGCAACATTCCATTTTGACAAACCTGAGAGAGACTAAAGTGGATGTGGTCATACAGTATCTCCCATCTACAGACTACTTGGATCTCACTGTTATAATGTGTGCTGAGGGCCAGGTGACAAGTGCACATCACCAGCCTGTATGAATACTACAAACAGCCGTCAACAGACAGAACTCTAATGCTGGGTAGAATTCACATGGCCGTTTTCCCCCCACTGGAAGACATCCTTGTAACACAGTCCCATTTAAATTCTAGTGCAGTGAATAATTCAACACGCAGCCCCATGTGCTAATACACATAGCACATACAGTGGTACCTCAGGTTAAGTACTTAATTTGTTCCGGATGTTAAGTTGTGGGTGAACATATCAGATTACACAGCGATTCTTCAAACAGCTCTTGTTTATTCACAGGCCAGAACAGAACTCAACTGAAGGGTTCAGCCAGCCTGCTTATATAGAGCTCCAGTATAACGTAATTGTAACAACTTTCTGTAACTATCCAATCACTGAACGTCACTTTCGATCCCTTATTTGCATATGTGGACCTGAACTATCTACAGTATCCCCCTGCTGGCCCAGGGTGAGAACTTCAGTACATAACACCAGAGGTACGTTCTTAACCTGAAACTGTTCTTAACCTAAAGCACCACTTTAGCTAATGGTGCCTCCCGCTGCCACTGCACAATTTCTGTTCTCATCCTGAAGCAAAGTTCTTAACCCGAGGTACTATTTCTGGGTTAGCAGAGTCTGTAACCTGAAGCGTATGTAACCTGAAGTATATGTAACCCAAGGTGCCACTGTCCTGGATTTATTTTTTACACTTATCCTGAATGCACTTGGTGTTTATAAGGTGATTTTCCTTATACTGTAGATTGTTACCATGAGCTAACTGCAAGGGGGGGGAAAGCTTTTTTTGTTATTATCTACCATTCACTTATTTCTATCATGTGTATATGTGCCCCTGCATTCTTGTATATCTCTGCAGGAATGCCAATGAGCAATGGATGCCTCTATTCCAAATATCACCTTTTTCTCCAAATCTGACATTTCCACTCCTCATAAATATGTTGATCTGACCCACCAACAGAATCTCAGAAGAACAGACTGCCTCCGAACGATGAGTTTGGGGGTGGAGGGGTAGGGGGAAGAAAGGAATAAAGGCGGTAGGCAGCTGTAGCGGTGTGGGAGGCAAAATATTAAAAATATGATGGATTTCCTCTATCTTCTTTGGAATGAGTGAGCCAAAGGGACATGGAAGGGACTTGAGCAAGTGCCAGAAGGAATTTCCAGACTGCTCTTTCAACATCCCCTCTGCCTTCTCAGCAAGGACATGACTTCTTACACACCAGCCAAGAGACAATGAGTTTGGGGTGGGGAGGGGAGCCAGGGCGGAGGGGGGGGGAGCATGGAAGACCCTTCTGCCCATTGTAGCATAATCGGTTTCCTATTAATCTGGCATTATTATTATTATTATTGTTATTATTATTAAACATCTCTCTTCTCCCAAATCATCTCTGAGCTGCAACGATGTCCCCAGTAATAGCTCCATAAATTTCAGCCATAAAAAGTAATGGAGGGAGACAAATGAGATAATTAGGAATAAATCTTAGCGAGGTCTCTATTCATCAACATCCCCCGGAACTGGCCAATATTCCAAATCATTAGCAAAGCCCGTAATTAACAAAGAACCCAGGCTTCCAACGTTAATAAAGCTTTCCCGACTCTATATTATCAGGTAGCGGCTGACGAATCGGCCCCGTTAATATTATGGCCTTTGTTAAAGATCTCTCTCTCGTTCACTGCTCTTTTTTTTTTTAACTAAAAAACCCATGTCAGGTTTTTTTCCTCCTCTTCTGCTAAATTTTAATTAGATTTTGCATGTGCATCTTTAGAGGGCGAGTGTAGGGACAAAAGGACAAGGGTTTTCCTTTTATACTCAGCAATGCTGGCAAAAAGAAGAATTCTAACCGCTGGCTCCCCGCCCCCCACCCCCAAATCTCTTTCTTCTACTTCTATTCAGGAATATAAACCTCTCCTCTGGGTTCCTTTATGAATCAGAGACCTGGACTCATCCCGGAGCAAGCCGGAATAGGGTTTCAAAAGGACTCAAGATCAGTTTTCAAGGACTTGGTTCCTGCCTAGATAGTACTACAAAGTTACACATTTCAAAAAGTGCTGAGCACCCAGTTGCTCCCATTGTCGCTTGCTTAGAAAGATTTTCACAGAAGTCCAGCCCCTTTGTTGGCCTACTAGACTTATTATTTCTGTGGTGGACTGTTTCATGGAAGATACTTTTGAAGCGATTGCATTAAATACTTAAGATATCATAGATTAATCATAGAATTGTAGAGGTGGATAAGGATCCCGAGGATCAGTCTTGTCCTGCCCCTTGCAGTGCAGGAAATCCTGCCCACAACCGTCCCTGCGTGGGCTCGAACCACACACTCGAACCACCCACCTTCTGGTTGAGAGCCAGATGCACTGACCCGTTGTGCCACAGAGCTGTGTGAGCCTCAGTGACTCACTGTTTATTTACCCATTTGAGAAAGAGATCTAGGATACAAAGCTGAGGGAGAGTTATAGGAGTCCATTGGAAATGCAAGTTGTTTCAATCCATCTTCAGCTATGGGAACTGTTATGTACTGAAGTTCTCACCCTGGGCCAGCAGGGGGATACTGTAGATAGTTTTCACTCAGGTCCACATATGCAAATAAGGGATTGAAAGTGACATTCAGTGATTGGATAGTTACAGAAAATGGTTACTGTTACGTTCTAGTGGAGCTCTATATAAGCAGGCTGGCTGAACCCTTCAGTTCAGTTCTGCTCTGGCCTGTGAATAAACAAGAGCTGTTTGAAGAATCGCTGTGTCGTCTGATATGTTCACCCACAACTTAACAGGAACCTCAGTGTATACTAGGCCAGACCAGGCTTTCTCTTTTCTGTTATCAGCAGCAGTGGGGAACCTGATTTCCTGTAGATATTGCTGGACTCCCTGCAGGGCTGTCCTAGGATGTTTTGGTACTTGAGGCAAAACTAAAAATGCCCATTCCCACCACCCCCTTCCTGTGTTAGTCAGCTGCCACTACCCCTGTCACCTGCCATTTGCCGACACCAAGACCTCTTCTTCCTCTGCAGCCACCTGAGTCAGCAGGGGAGTAAAAGGAGGCTGGAAAGAGGTGGGCAACAGTGGAGGAGGAGGAGGCAGCTGACAAGTACAGGAGACACTGAGTGGTGCACTTCTTGCAGGCCAGATCTACAGGCAACAGCAGTCATCACGATCCATTTAATTCACACAAGAATGAATTGGATTGGTGGGCCAGTTTAATTTTAAATTTTAAATATGCAATAAGTGAACGTTGATTAAGAAGATTTTTGAAGAACAAAGTCAACATCCTTATGCCATTTTTTTAAACAATTTATTTTTGAAAGGGATTCACATTTGCAAATGAAAATCCAACACTATTTTGAAACGTTCAGGCTGTGTCAGATATTTGGCAGCAGTCCAGCTCAGTAGTAATGTGCAAATATTGTCAGATCAAGGCATATCGGTTTATTTCTCTATTTCTTCAGCTGCAAAATATCTCGCTGTTTAAAAAAGAAAACACCTTTTGGTTCCTAAGGTCTCGGAGCAAGAATGATTTATCTGAGATCACACAGCTTTGTCTGAGGCACTGCTAAAGATTATCTCCGAGTTTAATGGTAAAAAAATACATAAAATAGCAGGACTCGAGCCCACGTGGAATCTGCAGCCACGGAGATCTGCAGCCAAGGGCTCCTACTCAATAGCGATTAAGGAGAAATTAAGCTCAGATCACATTTTAATGAAAACCTACCTAATTCACACTTACCCAAATTTTGTGATGTAGCTCACCAAATAAGTAAGTAAGTAAGTAAATAAATAAATAAATAAATAAATACTCTGGTTTCTCTTCAGATCGTATAAATAAATATACAAATGCAAATATTAGGCGAAAATGTACATCAATTGTATACTTTGCATACATTGTAAGTGCTATAATCAATATATTGGGGGATTCATGTAATTTACAGTGCAGGGGATACTTCCATATAGGAACAATGTAATGTGAAAAATGGGCTCTGACGTCTGAAATAATTTGTGTGCAATTAGTGATTATGAGGCCAGGAAGCTTAGCACATGTTCTCACCAGATACATAGTGATGATGGTGATGATGATTCATTTCATTTCTATACCGCTTTATATTTTTAAGAAAAAAACCTCAAAGCAGTTTACAACTTACATCAAAACATCAAATAAAACAATTCAGAAGAAAACGTTACAGAAGTCAAATATAAAATATATATCCAAAGCAGAATCATTAACACAAAACTAAAATATTATCGTAAAGATGTCAAAATAAAACAAAGGAGGTGTAACTACAGAATGCACATTTAACATAGCAAAGGTAACAATAAACATTACAATCATACCTTGGGTTGAATGTGCTTTGGGATGAGCGCATTCGAGTTGCACTCCGTGGCAACCCGGAAGTAATGGAGCGCGTTACTTCTGGGTTTTGCTGCTTGCGCATGTGCAGACACTCAAAATGACATCACGTGCATGCACAGAAGCGGCAAAAAGCGACGCATGCGCAGATGTGCCATCGCTAGTTACGTTTGCTTCTACATGCGAACGGGACTCCAGAATGGATCCCGTTCACATCTAGAGGTACCACTGTATTTTAAATGCTTCAAAAGAAACATTACTAAAGGAAGTCAAATAGAAAATGCACATTTAAAACAGCATAGTTAGCAAGAAAATAAAATATTGTCATGAGCGTTAAATATACCTGCTGCTGTTGCTGCCAGTCCTGCCAATGGTGGTTCATAGTAGGCAGAGACTGTGGAAGCTCAGACTCTATAACCAAGATGATCTCTGGCCTCTTCAGCAGTCCTAGCTTTTGTAGCTGGAGTCAGTCAGGTTTTTTCCAGGTGAAAAAAGGCTTGCAAGATAGGGAGCAGGTCTTGCAGGTCTCACAGCTGTTCACATGGCCTAAATACATGAACTGTCAGACTCTGATTCCAGCCTAAGTATTTGGGCTGGAATTTTTTCCATGGGCTCAATCCAGTGTACTTTTGTCCAGATTAAGAACTAGATGAATTGCATTCTATTTGGACTTATCGCAGTAGAATAGGGGTCAGCAAACTTTTTTGGCAGGGGGCTGGTCCACTGTCCCTCAGACCTTGTGGGGGGCCGGACTATATATATTTTTTTTTTTGGGGGGGGGACCAATTCCTATGCCCCACAAGTAACCCAGAGATGCATTTTAAATAAAAGGACACATTCTACCAATGTAAAAACATGCTGATTCCAGGACCGTCCACGGGCCAGATTTAGAAGGCGATTGGGCTGGATCTGGCCCCTGGGCCTTAGTTTGCCCACCCATGCAGAAGAAGAAAACAACCTATGCCTTATCAGCTTGACAGGTTTGCCATTTAATGAAGTTTAGGGTCAGTTTTGCTTTGATTCTGTGAGGATATGCACCTTCAGGTGTGAAGGGCTCCCTTTCGCTCTGAGCACTGAGTGACTAGAGTGTAGACCTGGTTTAGGAACCTGTGCAAAGTTTCAGGTACTTCTCTTTTTGAAGTTTGGTCATTAACTGCTGCTTGAAAGTCAAGTATAGGCTGATGGGATTTCTGAAGCAGATGCCTCTTTAATGCGGCACACAAAGCACTAAATGTTCTGAAACAGCGGCTGAGAAAGGTGAGCGCAGAAGATCTTAACAATTCATTGAGTTTTGGTGAAGCATCTTCCCACCTGAACCCTGCTCTCTATTTTGCATGGCTCATGGGCACAAACCAAGTGAGAACCAGCATCTTTAGCTCTCTAAAACCCATCCCACAGATGAGACAATTGAAGCAGCCACCTATCCCCACACTACGTCCCATTAGCACCGGCTCAGCGGAATAATAAGACATCACTGCCGGGAACAGGATTTCTCAGTTTTGTTTCCCACTGCTCCTCCTTGTTCCCCTCTCCAGTCTCTGCGAAATCACTGTGGGTCATTGGTTTCCTGGTACATCAACAGAGCTAATATGACTGCAACATCTATGTACTAAAAAGCCAGCAAAAATAAATTGATGGAAAGATTAGAGCCTGAGATTTTGCACGGGGAAACTTGTTTCTAATTTTTGTTTCTAGTGTACATACACTCATACAAGTGTGTGTGTGTGAGAGTGTGTTCACACACAAAGATAACCTGCAGTTTCCAAGCCAGATGAATTGGAGCCCTTTGCCTTACCGTCCCCTTGATTTTAATGTTGATGAACTCTGCCTTTTTCTGGATCAAACTTATGTGGCGAGCAATGCTGGAAGTATGTGACATAATTCAGGTTCTCAAATCCTGGAGTGATCAGATCCATGGTTTTGTTTTTCCACATGATACAATTAAATTTAACAATATGAGCCTTTTGTTTTGGATTCAGTATTCAGTTTTATTCTTTTCGCATCGTTCCTGAAGTAGCACAGCAGGCAAAAGAAATTTCCTTTGACAGCAGTAAGGGTTATAAGATTGTGTGGGTTTTAAAGCAGTGGCTAGGGGCCTACAGCAGTACAGTGGTACCTCAGGTTAAGTACTTAATTTGTTCTGGAGGTCAGTTCTTAACCTGAAACTGTTCTTAACCTGAAGTACCACTTTAGCTAATGGGGCCTACTGCTGCTGCCACGCCGCCGGAGCACAATTTCTGTTCTCATCCTGAAGCAAAGTTATTAATCCGAGGTACTATTTCTGGGTTAGCGGAGTCTGTAACCTGAAGCGTATGTAACCTGAAGCATATGTAACCCGAGGTACCACTGTACCAGCTCCCACTCTTGAGTGGCATACTTGAAGCCTGCATCCTTCCTTAACTAAATGAAAACTGATTTAATCATCATATTCCTTGCCTCAGGGAACCCTGGGAACTGTAGTTCTGTGATAGGTTTAAGGCAGCCTTCACCAACTAAATGCTTTCCAGCTGTTTTGGACTATAACTCCTGTCAGCTCCAAACAGCACTGTTGTGGTTGCAGGTGCTGCTGGGAGTTGTGGGCCCTACTGGAAAAGGTTGGTGAAAGGGGCTCTGAAAGAAAATCCACATCACTACTGCCACTCAACTCAAGAATCTTTGAGAAAAATCAATTTAAAATAATTTAAAATCTACCTTTCCCAGTATTTTGATTGTCCTTGATCTTTCAGAACAAAAAAGTGGAAAGAGGTCTCTGTGCTTCTGAACTGGAAAGCGCTTCAGCTAAACTCTGCATAACATAACCATCTGCACACTACCATTTACCACAGATAATTGTAACGGCTGCTTCCCCCCCCCCCCTAGCACTGAGAGATGCTGCTTATCATTGCTGCCTTTTAAATCCAAGCCCATGAATAATATTTTGTGACCATTTCTGTAACACAGAACCAGATTTAAGATCGTTGCTATTGGGTTTTTTATTTTATTTAAATAACTTAATGGTTAAGGTTAAGCTTGAAAGCTGCTGCTGCTGCTGCTGCTTATGGGGAGAGGTAGACTTTTCACACTCTGAGCTGAAATGCTGCCGAATCGCGTAAGCTTTGCGTAACTCTCCAGTTCTGCAAATGGAACACCAACTCAGCCACACGCCGGGGGCAGAACAGAGCTGGATTCATCAGCTGTGAGATAGGCCCAAATCATAGTTAAATAATAGTCCCTGGAAATATTGAGTAGCTGACTGGTACAAGAATGCAGAGAGAGTGAAGTGTTGTGTGTGTGTGTTGGGTGTACAGAAGCTGTTGGAGGGGAGAAGCATAATGGCGTGTGGCTCTTTGCCACACACCCATTTTGAATATTATTGGTCTCAAATTCAAGAACATTTGTTTTCTCTTGCCTCGGAAAAACGTTTCTTGTCTGAGATTGTCCCCAGATCCCCAGCTGCCATAAACTGGAAATTATTATATGGAATTCAGAACAGATGAGTCCATTTTTCCCCATGGAGGAGGGCTACCCCAAATTCTGCCTATTACTTTCCCTCAAAGATAAGCTCACTCTCCCAGCTTTGTGGTTCGATTCCTTTCTGGCGAGTACATGCAGAGGGTATTATTGGCAACTCAAGGTCATGTATTAAATGGTAGGGTCAGTCGTCTGCCCTCTGGATGGAGGATGATTGGATTAATAGCCAGATGTGAGACAGGCCATCTTTTAAATGCTGGAAAGGACGGCTGCATTCTTGCAGCTGAGGAGGAGCTGAGAGAGCTGCTGACCCAAATGGCGTGTGGAAGAATAGCATGCAGGCGGAAGGAGAGAGCTGATTATTTGATAGCATCTGGAAGCCATTTATGAACAATATTCCCAGTCAGACTGAGGTGTAGAATTAGCACAGCAGTTAGGCTGATTTCTGTAAGAGGGCCCACTTATGTGGGCCACAAAGTAAAGGGGAGGCACCTTCAGGATATAAGATTCCTTTCATTGTTAACTGTAATGTGCTAGCATCCATAGAGACTCTTATCCAACAATGGAGTTTTCTTCGAGGGTAGTGTATAAAGGGGAAGTCACTCCTGAGCCTTCAGTCTCAGGAAGACAGGCAGCCAAAGCACTACTAATCAATCTAAATCTAAATCAGTTATATTCACATTAGGCAATTTCCCCTTTTTTGCGTATGCACTCTAAAACTGGATATAATGCAGGGAGGGTTTGAAAGGAAGAGCAGAGGGGTTTGGAGCCAACACCAGCCATCAGATTTCGAACAGATCAACAAATATATGACTTTTAGAAGACATCTGAAGGCAGCCCTTGTATAGGGAAGTGTTTGATGTTTGGTGTTTTGTTGTGTTTTTATATTTTGCTGGAAGCTGCCCAGAGTGGCTGGGGCAACCCAGTCAGATGGCCAGCAGATACATAATAAAATTATTATTATTATAGTATGCCTCTGAATACCAGTTGCCGGGAATCACAAGGGGGTGGGAAGAAGGCTGATACACTCAGGTTTCTGCCTTTGGGCATCTCACAGGCATGTGGTTGGCCACTGTGAGAACAGGATGCTGGACTAGATGGGGCATTGACCTGATTCCTCAGGGCTCTGATGTTCTCTGGCACTTCACAAATTGAAGTCCTCTGCCCCACAGCGACAAGGCCATTAGAATAGTGTGCTGCCTTTTTTTGGCAACAGGAATTACCACAACGAATCAATTCACAACAAATACATGTTACAAGAAGTTCAAGAAGCTTTTTGATTCTATCAAGCAACAATAGGCCTCATCTTATCCCTGGGGGTTAAGACAAAGGGAACATTTTTTCAGTCCTAAGAGAACAACCTGTCCCATGATACACATGAATCCAAAAAGCTAGTAAATGAAATCCAGATTCATCCTCAAAGCAGAAACTGTAGTTTGTTTGTTTTTTGGAGGAAAGAACTCAGGGCATTAAAAGAACACAGAGTTCATGTGGGACTTTGAAGAGGTAATTAGTGAGGCTGAAATCTGCAGCTTCTGGATCCAAAACGCTAACCTCCTGTGCCAGGAGAATTGTGGTGCATCACACTCAGTTACTGTACAAAACCGCTAGCAGTGCTGCTATTGCCAATACCTAAAAAGAAATAAGAGAGAGTGAACTTGAAATAATAAACTCGAATGATTCCAGGGCCCAAGTATAGGATGGGGCAGAGACTACGCTTCACCAGGGCCTGGAGATCCACTGAGGGCCATCCAGGCTGCAACTAAGAATAATTTATGGATCATATTTGAGGTCGTTTTGTGGAAATATGTTTTCAAGTATCTATGTCCAAGGCTTGTGAGATGTGCTGGCACCAGTCAGAAGCTGCGTAGAACAGAATAAGCAACATTCGGAACAGTAAGCCTTTCTAGAGCATGTCTGCCAATGCAGTTCAAAGCGTGGCAACTTTGCTCAAAGAAGCTCAACAGCTTTTCTGTCCGGATTTTCACTGTTTGAAATATGGCAGCCTGATACAACATGTTCTCTTGAAATCGCCAGCCCCTGAGGTCCTTGTACATGGGCTGGATGAAGAGACACCAAACACCGTTATAATGAGGGGGCATTGAGCCAGGGGACAGCAAGAGCCAATGCTCTGGTATTCAGATGATCATGCTTAGAAGGCTTCCCATAAACCATAACTCCTAACCAGAGGGGAACTTCTAAGCACGTTCATCCAATGTGCTTAGAATTCTCCTTAATTAAGACATCCCCAGTAAACACAGAAAGGTTTGCAGCAAAGCCAGTGAATGCTGGGATATTGGGGCTATGGCTTGCATGCATGCCCCACCCCTTACCCATTTTAAGCCTCTGCATGTTCACATGAATGCATGACTGCTAGGTGCATCCTGGTAACAGCTTTAGGAGGGAGAGGAGGGGAATGGAGAAGGCATGGCAACACCTGGAAGGCAACAGATTGGGGAGGGCTGCTCTTAATCCTGAACATTCCCTTCTCTTCCAGTCTGAGTTCACTTCAGTCTCCTAGGTCTGTGCTGAGGAGCAGAGATGCTCTTATGCTGCATCTTTGCTGTATATATACATGTGTGTGAACTGAGACCTCAAAGAAGATGTTTTTTCAAGCTTTGCCAGAGAGTTGATGGTAAAAGGGGGGGGGGCTGGATGTGTCTGAAGTTTCTTTCTCAGGCTTTTTCTGAGATAACCTTCCTTTCGCTGCCAGCGCCAGGCTTTTCATTCCCGCCAGCAGAGGGCAGTGGTGTGTCTTTCTGGTCCGCACACTTGCTCACCAGTTTATTGTGGTGTCAATAAAGCAGGCATTCAAGTCGGATGAAAACATTATTTAAAAGAACCTCACAAAATAGCTGGCTGCTATAGGTATAAATACCTATGTAGGCATAAATACCACACAGCAAGCCACCTCTCGCCCTAGCTTATACCCATGCAAGCCATTTTTGAGCCTTTGTGGTTGCAATAATGCAATTAAAGGCAGGATTTGGCCAGCTGCCTTGAATAAGCAAGATACAGCCCAAGTTAATTACAAAACCCATCCAAACCTCAGAAGCAGCTGAATACACACTCACTCCTCAGTGTCCTTCCTCTCCCAACAAGTCCTGTCTGCTTTCAGTCCCAACTTCACGGTTCTTTACAGAGCAGGGCGTCATTCACAAAGTTTCCAACATTGAGACTCCCCCTGGTTAAAAAAAAAAAGTTCCAAAATCTAATTTGCAATTCACTATAAACTACTTCTATTTGAGCTCAGGAGTAAAGAGGAACGGGAAGCCAAAGAAACCCATGAAATACTTCCCTGGGTAAAGATGGCTCAGGTCCAAAGGATCCGAATGCCTCTTAGCTGTCTGCAGGGACCTAGCCCTTAAACTGTGTCCTGGAAAAAATCTGATTTCACAAGAGCTTTATGTGTTAGCGGTCAAATACATGGTCAGGGAGGTGGGGGAAGCAAAGGAAGTTGTGTTGGTCCATAACAAAAACTCCAAAATCCACCATTGCACAATGCTTTTATTAGGACCTAGTGAAGGTTCAGTTCTCACCCAGGACTGCTGGGGCAAAGAAAAAAACAAGGAATGGCCAATCCCCCCCCCCCATTTTTAAAATACAAAATCCAACGGCTATCCAGTTTTCAGTTGTGAGCAAAACACACAGGTTTCTTGCTAGGTAGAAAAGTCAAGTAAAGAGAAACATGGCGGTTTCTTATGTTAGCTGAGCTGGTCAGAAAAGGCAGCGTTGGAGGAACCCAGCGGCGTAGCGTGGGTTGTCAGCACCTGGGGCAAGGCAAGTAATTTGCGCCCCCTAACCCCTAACCTGCCGCCGCTGCCAGCTTCTTCTTGCTGCTGCCTGGGCTGGTCTGGTGTGGTTCTCTCCCGCGCTCAGCGCTGTGCTGGGCGGCCGCTGCACTGTCCATCCCCCAGATAGTCCCTCGCTCTCTGTCCGCACCGCACGCCTGGCACCCACCCCCTCCACATTGGGCGGCGACCCAGCGGCTCGGATCGGATTCGCACAGCCAGACTGCAGTGAGAGAGAGTGAGCCAGGCAGGGGCAGAGAGCTGTGAGTGCGAGCGCCGCCCCCCCGATGTTGCACCCGGTGCGGCCGCACCCCCCTGCACCCCCCACACTACGCCACTGGAGGAACCTATTTGGACAGGACTCTCTTCAGGAACAGTTATGGATTTAACAGTAGACCAGAACCAAAGGCAGGCAGCGGGAGTGACCAACTAATTCCAGCTCCATTCCCTTCCTTCCGCCTGCTAAGTTCTACAGGGGCAGCTCGGAGACTAAGGAGGAGAAGGCTGACAGTATAAGCAGTGCCACTTGCTGGACTGGCTGTAAATGTGGAGGTAGACAGGACTGGCTGAAGGCAGACTTGGGTTGGTGAGGCAGTGCTCCATCCATCCTAACTAACCAGGTTCCACAGCCTAATTTGGAATACAGTATTCATTTCTGGGCTGCAACATTCGCAGAAGACATCAGCAAATTTGAAATGACAAAGTGAGACTTGCAACAAAATGTTGCCGTGTATGCTTCCCTCCTAATAGGAGTGCTGGGCAGCCAGGCCTTCTTCCATTCCCCTCCCCTCCCCCCTTTTTCTGCTCAAAAGATTGTTGCTCACTGAACTGTTTTCTTGAGGGAGTTGCCCCCTTGTGTCAATCATGCTAATGCCTCTCTGTTATTTCTTGGTGGCTCTATTTTTTGTTGGCCCTCACCATCTTAGCTCACTGCTGGGAGAGTGATTCCAAGGAGAGGCGCAGAGCATCTACAAAGGGGGGAAATTCTGTAACTGCATACGTTTAGGTTGGAGAGATTAAGATTTAAGTGAGAAACATACATTGCAAGTTGTATTACAGAGAATCCATGATTTTGCATGTGGCCATTAACTACGAACTCCCAAATTTGGGATTGCTCCTGAGAAACTTCCAGTGTCTATGAAACTAATGTAGTGTAACAGGGATCCGAATACTATCAAACACCAGGGAAGCTAGGATGTGCAGGAGCAAACCGCTGTATTAAATATTTCTGCAGCAATAAAACTCACCTTTTGTTGGGGACAGGGCCAGCATGCAGTGTGAAGATAATCTGATGGCGTGTTTGTGTTGGGATAAGAGCTGCTGTCTGGGGTGGTCTTTAAAATCCTTCCTTGGGCAGGGGGTGATTTGTAAATAATCCAGTTTCACAGAGAAATCTCATTGACAAATGTTAACCGAAGTGATAAGGAGAACAATCAATTATTTAGCGAGTGGAAACAGCCTCCAGTAGGCAAACAAACACTCCCCAGACTCAACCACTTGGCAGGATTTCAGACCACATCTGAGCTTTACCCTCAGCCCAAGAGATCCGAAAACTCCTCTCTCTCTCCTTCTCTCTCTCTCTCTGAGCAGAATTTCCAGAGGACTTCAGCTTCCATGAACAAGGGTACTTTAAGACATTATGACCCTGTTTCCCCATGAGGAGGTTGGTGGATCTCACCAATCAACTGGATGCTTTCTTCTGCATCTTTCAGTGACCAAGGATGCCTCAATCCTGGATATCATGCTTCCTTAAGA
The DNA here is from genome assembly GCF_965113315.1 of Podarcis vaucheri. Lineage (NCBI taxonomy): Eukaryota > Metazoa > Chordata > Lepidosauria > Squamata > Lacertidae > Podarcis > Podarcis vaucheri. The sequence goes on along the minus strand of NC_138764.1, from coordinate 63,020,394 downwards.
TACTCTGCTTTAGGAAATATGGAGGTCAGGTGTGCAGCACAGACAACTGTCAAAGTGCTTGGGACCGATAGCAACCCAAGGTCGAGGAGTGGAGCAGACCCAGATTTAATTTATTAGTGCTTTTAAAGCATTTTATGCATTTTGACGTGCTTAGCAACAATGTATTTCACTTCCAAAGAAAAGAGGGATTCAAATTGGTTGAGTGAACAATGTAAACCTAAGCACCGAGGAGGACAAGACCCCTGTTCAGCTGTGTTGAAGAGGAAGGAGCAGCTTTTCACACTCTGCCCCCCACCTCAAAAAAAAAAAAAAACCCTTCTAAAGAACTATGAAAGTTACTGGCACCCTATCTTCCTTTGAGTCTTAGATTTGGGGTGGGGAAGCCATGGCCTTCCAGATGTTGTTGGATCCTTAATAATGTCATAGATCTGAGCTGTTGGTGAATGGTAGAAATCAACAAATTGTAGTATTTAGGTAATATCTGTGATACGAAGGGAAAATACAAGCTGCAGAACTGTATTAGGAAAGAAATGCCTGGGTTTGCGTATGCAAATCAGTCTGGCTGGGCCAGCTAAGTGCAGAGCTGTTGAGAAACTATGGGGAACCGGGTAAAGGTAAAGGGACCCCTGACCATTAGGTCCAGTCGTGACTGACTCTGGGGTTGCGGTGCTCATCTCTCTTTATTGGCCGAGGGAGCCAGTGTACAGCTTCCGGGTCACGTGGCCAGCATGACTAAGCCGCTTGTGGCAAACCAGAGCAGCACATGGAAACGCCGTTTACCTTCCCATCGGAGCGGTACCTACTGATCTACTTGCACTTTGACATGCTTTCGAAATGCTAGGTTGGCAGGAGCTGGGACCGAGCAACAGGAGCTCACCCCGTCGCGGGGATTCGAACCGCTGACCTTCTGATCGGCAAGTCCTAGGCTCTGTGGTTTAACCTACAGCGCCACCTGTGTCCCGGGGAAGCAGGTACTGGGCCATTAAATGCAATTGGCAATGCAAAAAGCTATCCTTCACCCCCTGCTCTGAGGAGTAGACAGAGACAAGAGATTTGGGAGGTTGCCAAGGCAATGGGGGATGATGTCACAGAAAAATGTGTCCTTTTTGAAATCTAAAGATGTTCTGGGGACAAGAAGGAGGAGGTAGCCAAACTCCATGAGGTGCTGGTGGCTGGAGGAGGCTGCACCCTGGAAGTCTGCTACTTTGGACCCAAGCTTGCTGAATCTGTGAGGGAACAATGAGAGACACTCTTGGGGTATAATGTTCACTATAAAAGTCATCATGCCCATTTATTTCAGTGGTCCTACTCTGAGTAGGGCTAACATTGGCTACAACCATGGTTCAGCCCAGACACTGAGGTCCAGCTCCAAGGGCCTTCTGGCAGTTCCCTCACTGCGAGAAGTGAGGTTACAGACAACCAGGCAGAGGGCCTTCTCAGTAGTGGCACCTGCCCTGTGGAACACCCTCCCATCAGATGTCAAGGAAATAAACAACTATCTGACAATTAGAAGACATCTGAAGGCAGCCCTGTTTGGCAAGTTTTTAATGTTTGATGTTTTATTGTGTTTTTAATATTCTGTTGGGAGCCGCCCAGAGTGGCTGGGGAAACCCAGCTGGATGGGCGGGATATAAATAATATTTTTTTAATAATGATAATAATGATAATAATGATAATAATAATAATAATAATAATAATAATAATAATAATTTATTAGTGCTTTTTTCCTTAAAAAATGTTTAGGGGTACTCTCATTTTACTACTCATATTGAAAATGAGGCCAAACTTACATTCACAAAATGTTTAGGGGTATGCGTACCCCCAGAAAAAAGCAATTATTATTATTAAAATAGAAAAATAATTCCTCTCACAATTGTGTGGAAGACTATGGTCATGGGAGCTGTGCTCCTGCTCAACATGCTATCTAGGTGCAGCTTCAAAGTGCTTCCTGTTCTCCTTTCCTGTGGTTCTTTCTCTTTTAACTGGACTTTGTCCATATAACCCTTCAAATAGAGAGCAGTTCTCTCGAACGTAGCACTCATGGCCACCTTATTTCCAACTCTAGCACCACCGGAGCACTGGCATTGGAAGAGGGACAGCCATGGAGCTTTCTGTACGTGCAATGAGGAGGCGTCGGATGGCAGACCCCACTTTCCCCCTGAAATGAGGTCAGTAATATTCTGCAGCTCCCGCAACACCCTCACAGGGACCACAAGCTTGGGCTCTTGCACATTATATCAATTTGAACTGGGTCCTCCTGCTGCCAGGTGCCATATAAATATTCCATTATTGTTAACCTTCTTTGTTCATGTTATCAGCAAGCATGCTGGTTAGGGAGTCTGAGGGCGTGCAGACATTAGCACCTTAAAATGCAGCGAGGTCGTTTCCCCCTGCTGTGTTTCAAACCACATTTTACTTCACGCCATTATCTGATTTGTTTCGCCACACCTGCAACCCCCCTGAACTCCTATTCACCAAAGCAATCATCTGTGCATGTGCTGTCATCTGCACATGTGCAACAGGTGTCTCAAATATACACACCGAAGCTTAACTGTGGCCTATGTTTCCGAAACTCAAGAAACTACTGAATACATATAGCTTGTGGCTAACGTCATGTGTGCTCTGCTTCAAGCATCAGCCCGGGGAGTGCACTGGAGCCTGAGTAAATGGTAATGTGTACACAGCCTGGGATTTTGTGTTGTTTTGTTTAACCACTGAGGAGAACCATTTGTGATAGAAAATGTGTTCAGTTTTAATACAGTTTTCTCTGACTTTGTTACTGTTTGAACATTGCACTATTTGATTTGTGACTGATGTCTGAGATACATATGTGCCAGGGCTAGGCCTTTTGTTGTTGTTGTTCATTTTGTTGATTATGATGGCATGTTTCCCCCTTTGGTTTTCGAACTGTTCCCTTGACTTTTGCTGTTGCTGTTGGCTTAGGTTGTTCCTTTTTTATCTTCCAGAAGTATTCTACTATTAGAACAAAGGGCTTAGAACAAGCGAGTTTACTAGGGCTGTGCCTTGGTGCCTGTGTTTTCAACACCAGGCAAGTCTCAGCCTTGGTAGAGGTGGCATTAATAACAAAGCAGAGGTTAGGTTTCTGAGCACAGGCAAAGTATATGTCCCTCACTCAGTGAGTAACTGCAGCTCTTCCACCCTCAGCTGGAAGGCGTGTGTGTGTAAGGTTTTAAATGCATGGCTTCTAGACAGACCCTGAGACGCAGAGCTTCTCTCTTTTTAGAACTGAGGGGTGTGTGTGTGTGTGTGTGTGTGTGTAAGCAAACTGCCAAAGTTGTATGAGGAATGTAGGCAGACCATTCTCTTTTCTTTTTCAAGGCAAAAAAAAAAAAAAAGTTGCCATATTTTCACTCCATAACTCACAGAGACATAAGCCCATTCAGTGAATTTCGAAGTGGGTTAAAGGTATGTCTCTTAATTATCCTCCTGAAATATTCTCGGTTAATGGCTTTCAAATGTTGGCATCTGTCCTTTCCTTGTGCACTTTGGCTGCTGGCTCCGTCTCAAGCATACAGCAACTCCTCCAGGACTGAGATATTTAAACACCATCTCCTCTCGGGTTTCAGCAGCGTGTTGTAAAGAAAACAACTCCTGCCGGCTGCAGCAGGAAATCACTATTTGGCTTTATGAGGCACCTCTTCCTGACAGCCCTCACTGAAAAGCCTTTGCGAGATTTACAGGGTTAGTATCCCACAGCCAGTCCAGCCCGGTCCCTTTTTTGCTCCCATCACAACTCCTCCTGGAAAGAGCAGAGCGGTGGGCCTGGAATGTGGCACTCTCCAGAATAAGAGACCCTCCACTCTATTCGCTTGTTAGCCTTGGCCATGACTGGAGACAAGAAATGGATGAGGAAAGGAGGCCCTTGCTGACAGCAGATCCAGGAACCAGAAACTAGGGGTATAAAAACAGGGAGGTCCAAAATACAGTCCAAATGCAGAATAGAGTATCTGTATAAACATACCGGAGTAGAGGCCCGAGGCAGAAAAAACATCCTTTGCTCCAATGATCCAAACAAAAGAAAACACAACACTTGCCTTACCCAGCCAGTGATAATAGAAGAACTTTCATTGAAGAAGAAAACAAGCCACCACCACCACCCCAAAAAAAATCCACCCAGAAATATGGATTCTGGCACTAATAAGAAGCAAATGGCTTTATGCACAAAGGTGCAACTTGCTATTGGACCAGGCAAATGGACATGAGACAAACCCCAAATACTGTGTTTGAGCCAATCATAGATGGAAGACAAAGATTCCTCAATTCTGCAGACATCGCTTGCCTTGCCCACAGCACCACGTTATATCCTCCCAACATCTGACAAACAGGATATGGGCTTTCTTTTTAGTAAACACTAATCAGCAAACTAATTTCTTAGGAATAAAACTCCATGCTTCTGGCCAGTGTAGGATTCCTACCAATCTTTTCAGAGTACTACTGCAGCCAATTGGGGGGGGGGGGAGTGATTGAAATTAAGAGGAATTTGGAAATCCAATACAGTCTGTTAGCATTGCCACCAGCTACATCAGCCTTCCAAAAAGCCTACAAGCTCACATGGTTTTTTAACTACACTATATTCTACTCTTCCTATGTACTCACATTTGCTATGTATGGTCTAAGAAAAGAAACAACTTATATCGTGTTTCACTGTCTGTTTGCTGGAGAGCAAGACCAGTTTCATACATGCTAACAGTTTAGTGCTGTTAAACCGTTCTCTCTGTACTATCTGTGTACAGTTTCTAAGGGCCCAACTACTTGTGATGTTAAATGCGACTCTGCATATAATGTGCTGGTTTTCTGAATTACAAATTGTATCAGGTTGTGGAGGGGTGGGGAGCTGATAATAGGATCAAGGCAGGCACAGAGCAGGAATGTAACCCTTTCATTCCTTCAGCCCCAATGAAAACCCCTTTTCAGAAGCTGGCATTTGCTTTGGGAGGAAATTTCCCATTGGCAAACAAATAGTGGGTGGGACAGGCTCTCTAAAGCTCATATAATTTGCAGTGTATGGATTTGAAACCATGTTTAAACCCCTACATGGTCTCTACACAGCATGTATCATATGGCGTGGTGGCCTTTTCAGAGGTGTCTCCTCACCTGTGTTAGCTCTCTCCATTCTGAGGTGCATCTTCACCATTTTAGATTGTTGGTAAATACACACTCCACCACAATTTTTTGGGTGGGAATGTTGGAGACCTGATTAGATAAATGGATTAGTTGCTGCTGCTGTGTTTTGTTTTTTGTTCTTGTTTTTGTAAATTACTATTTAATGAATTGTTATGAGTGGTAGTGTAGTTTAAGGACTGTGTTGTTTTATGGATTTATGTACTATGCGAAGGGCAGTACAGTGGTACCTTGGGTTAAGAAGTTCATTCATTCTGGAGGTCTGTTCTTAACCTGAAACCGTTCTTAACCTGAGGTACCACTTTAGCTAATGGGGCCTCCTGCTGCCGCCGTGCCGCTGGAGCACAATTTCTGTTCTCATCCTGAAACAAAGTTCTTAACCCGAGGTAATATTTCTGGGTTAGCAGAGTCTGTAACCTGAAGCGTCTGTAACCTGAAGCGTTTGTAACCCAAGGTATCACTGTATATATATAATCCGAAACAACAACCATTATTTGTCTATCTAACTAACAAATTTCAAGCTTCCTGCACATATGTTGTCACCTGTGATAAAGTATGTTCTGTCTGAAGTGACATGGCAGCACAGGCATCTTCTTCTCCATCCCCCTCGTCCAGACTCGGGTGAAATGGATGAAGCTAGAGGAAAGTCTTATTTCCCTTGTTGGGTTTCTTTAAAAAATAAAAAAAATATTTCGTATGCTTTTGAAGAGTGGCAGTGCGGGTGGGTGCGTGGGTGGGACTTCTGGTAACTCTGATAGGGTTTTCTTACACCCCTGTCAGTTTCAGTTGAATCCAGAGACCGAGGACAAGCTTGAAAGGCCAGGCAATGCCAAAAGGTGGTTTAAACACACGCCGTTCCCAACCTTGTTTTGCTGGGACTGCATCCGAATGAGCATGCAGGGAGGAAATGTCTTCCCCCACACTAAGCAGAGGGGGAGTGGGTAGGTTTAGCAAGATAGAAAGAAACATTGTGAACTGTGCAAATGTCTAAAAGCAGGGGAAGAATCCCATGTGCTCATGAAATATGCCAGTGTGATTTTGTCCACATTCTTACTTGCTTCAGGAAACGTAGAGAAGTGGCGATTTATGAGCCTGAGTTAAACTGGTACAGTTGAGGAGTATGTTGCACTCCACCTTCTCTCAGCTTGTTACCCCGTCCCTTCCCTAGAGTACCATTCCAGGAGCCAAGAAGAAAGAGCCACCAGCTGCCACATTATCACGGCCTGTCTGACACTACGCTTGACACATCAGCATCAATACAGAGGCTGTTTGTTCACCTATATTCATGCAGCTGATTCAAGGTGGGCATCTGAGGATGAAGCTTAAGTATGTCAGAGTTGAGAAGAATGCTGGTATTAAATGAAGTGAAGGCTGCTGGGATTTCTGCATTTTGGTTGGCTCCCACAGTGCATGGATAGATACATGTGCGGGTGTGCACATGCACGCACATCTGTGGATTGGGAGAGTGAGCACAAGCCATTATAAAGGCAGCAAACATCTGCTAGCATGTTGCGATGGCCAACATTTATAGCAGGAAACTGATGCCGGTTTGGTGTGCAAATGAAAAGCAGCCCCAGACACAGCAAAAGTTGGTCAGCAGGAAGAACTGATGTAAACTGAACTGAACTAGAATGGCCACCCAGGGCTTTTTAGTTTTGGAGAGGGGGCAGGAGGGGAAGAGGAGGTACCATTTATTAGTTGGTGTTTATAACTTTAAATCAAACCAGAGCAAATTCATTGTTTAAACAAGGCTGCAGTCTCACTGGGCTGCCTGGGAAATGGAGATAACCCCCCCCCCCATGAAAAAGTGGTGTCCTCTGCTTGTTTAGACTCTCTAAGCTAGTCATGGGCAATTGGATTCCATAAAAGTCTGAAAAATCATAACAGGTGTATTATGTGACTTAGACCATCAACCCCTCTCTGATTACAAGAACTCTCTCGTGGCAAAATTCCCTCATGGAAATCATTTTGGCACAGGAATATACAACGACTCCTATGTCAATCCTATAAAGAGGTAGTTTACTGTTTGCAATGGAGTGTGCAGCACATGTACCGCAAAGCCACAAAGTGACGAAGGATTCACCCTTACGCAACAGAACTGCCTCCTTCACCTCCCCATGTGCCTCCAGTGTGGTGTAGTGGCTAAGAGCGGTAATCTGGTGAACCGGGTTCGCGTCTCTGCTCCTCCACCTGCAGCCGCTGGGTGACCTTGGGCTAGTCACACTTCTCTGAAGTCTCTCAGCCCCACTCACCTCACAGAGTGTTTGTTGTGGGGGAGGAAGGGAAAGGAGAATGTTAGCTGCTTTGAGACTCCTTTGGGTAGTGATAAAGCAGGATATCAAATCCAAACTCCTCCTCCTCCTCCTCCTCCTCCTCTTCTTCTTCTTCTCAAACAGGGGTGGACTTTGGTAATCTTTCATAATATGGCACCCTGTGCGAGGCCAACATTGGCACCCCCAAATGGACTTTCTCAATTGTCGATCTCAAATTTGCATCCACTCAGCTTGGCGCCCTGTGCTGGGGAACTGCCCATACTGCCCTAAATCTGGCATTGCTCTCCAGTCTGTTATGGGGTTTGTCCAACACTCTTGAGCAGATTTGTGGAGGGTGTGGGGCAGGAACAGGGGGAGGAGAGGGGGTGAAAGTGATGTTGTGCAAGTGGAAATCTTTACACTAATGGGAAGGAGTTGGATACTGCCCGTGGGTGTTAGGCTCTTGAGAAGATCACCTTTCTCCTTTGGATGCTGAGATGGTTGTGTGAATGTAAGTACTTGTACCTCAAACTGCTGATCATAGTATTGAAAGTGCATCATGTCAAAGAGCAGCGGTTCTCAACCTGTTGGTCCCCAGATGTTGTTGGACTACAACTCCCATCATCCCTGAGCCTTTGCTAGCTAGGGGTGATGGGAGTTGTAGTTCAGCAACATCTGGGGACCCACAGGTTGAGAAAGGCTATCATAGAGCAGTTGTGCCACCAGGGCATTTCTGGAGCAAGAACAAGTTCTCACACTTGACTTTGGAGAATTTTCCTTATAAAGCTGGGTATCGCTTGAGACAGAGCTCATTCTCTTCATATCCACCACATATTGAAACCCTTCCCACTCCCCCACCAGAGTAAACTCCACCCAACTGCCCCTTTTCTCCTCCAACCTGGTAGCATTGCAGAACTTAGAGGAATACGGACTGTGTTCACTCAGGGCTGTGCTGCCAGAGAAGCCAAAGTTCCCAGACAGACTGCAGTTTGGCACACGGAGGTCTTGGGCCTGCCAAGTTGGCCTCACTTCCAGTATTGCAGGATTCAGAGTGCTTCTGTTCCCACAAGATATTACATGATAGCAACGCAGATCAGATCTGGCTCTTCCACTCCTAGGCAACTATCAAACGACTTCAAGGCAGAGCAAAAGGGTTGTTTCTGCAGAGTCCTGGAAATAAATGCAATGCAGAGTGCAATTATTCATTCATGTACAGTATTTATAAGCCTGCTCTTTGTCGAATATTTTCAATCCTAGAGTAGGGGGTACTAAGCTAAAGAGCGGGTACCAACAACATACAAACATTGCAAAAGCATATAGACTTGGGCAATAAACAGCTAGTGAATAATTCTATCATAAGGCAGACAAGCAAAACTACAATGGCAAAAATTAAAGCAACCCACTTAACCAAAATACATAGGTGGGAAAAAACACAAGGCATTCAGCCAGATTAAATGGCCAGTGGTCTTAGCAATAGTTCCCACCCCATTTTTCACTTATGACTGACAACACCGCCCCCAAACACAAAGAGGTCCCCAGGCTGTGCCAACAGATTCTCACTCAGTTTCTTTTGAAACAACAACTTAGCAACTTTCACCCCCACTCTCCAAGCCACCCAAGCTCTCGCTCTGAGCGGTATGAACTGTTGTCCACAGGCATCCACAGCAGGAAGCTCCCACGACATGGACTTCGTGCTACAAAACTACAAAACTTTGTTATTGGTTTAGAGGGCACCCAAAATTTGGGGGTTTGTAGTTAATGAAGCTAACTTCATACCCTCCAACATTCCTCAGAGCAAATTAGAAATGTGTAAGCAACTGCAGCATCTTGGGTGGATCAGCTGACAGACTCTCCCCCCCAACAGCCCCCCCAGCTGCCCTGAGACTCCCCTTCACCCCAGTGCACAAAATGGGGAGACTCATCAGATTTCAAAAGGCATCACCAATTCAGCTCATGGGAGAGATCTGCTTCAAGATGACCTGTTTAGTGAGCATTCATTCTGATTTGTTTGCAGGGAAATTATACAGTGTTGCAATACCATGCAACTGTTGTCCCTCACTTCCCAGTGCTTTCCCCCATCACATTCCTTATCACAAAAAAATCCGCTTTTGTGGGCAAGTAGGTTAGTTGTGCAAAAACTCAAATCCCCTGTAATTGCACAGCCTAAGTTCCTTGGCATGTGATTGAATCCTTCCCATAAACAATCTCTGGATCCCCAGAGGTGTTTGCTTGATATAATAATTTCATGATTTATCCCTCCCTTTTTGATTATTATTTTTAAAATCTATTTATGCTTTCTCTATATACTACTCTGGGAGCTGCAGAGCAGCTAACAAACATTTTAAGTAACAAAGAGCTTGACTATTTTTAACACCTCGAAGTCAACTGGCAGTGATATTTCTGTGGATTCTGGTGTACCAAAGTCGTTTTCACTGTGTGCTTTTTGTTGACTTTTCCAGCCAGGCCTGTAAATGATAACAGCTTTCTGTACTCCTCGCAGCACAACATCTGTAGCGCTTTTCTTTCCTCGTCTCATTGCAGGTGGGGGGGGGGAGGAAAAGCCCCGCACAGGCAAAATCAAGCCAGCAATTGTCTGAAGCGAAGGGGGACAAGGTGAAGCTGCCTAGACTACAGTCGTCAAGCCATTTGTTTTCTGGAGGGAAAAGCAGCAAGGCGGCTGATGGATCTGAAATGTTAATTTCTTCCAGCTGTTGTCAGTCTGGCAGGCTCTCAAAGGAAGTTTAATAGACTGCAGCCTTCTCTGCTTGTCCCCTCCCTCCCCATTCCACCAGCTCCGCTTAGCAGAGGCAGCGCAGCACAACCCGATGATTAAACAAAAGTCGTGACTCCCACGGAATTGTTTTTCTTTTTGGCTTGGCTCACTTCGGTGCCATGTGTTTCCTTGCCCTTTAAATTTTCAGCTTCTTAAAGGGGAGGAAACGGTTTTGGCCAAGGGGGTAGGCAACCAATGGGGGGCACGTTTAGACGTGACTGAAAGTCAGGTGACTAGCCTTGGACGCCATTTCACAGCACTCCACAGCATGTGCCAGTTTGGTATTGCGGCCAGACAGGAAGCAGGATGGAGAAAGTTTTTGCGATGAAGGAGAAGAAAAAGAAGAAAACCCTCACATTTTATTGATTCTTTTCCTTTGAAAAATGTGTGGCTAGAAATAGCATGTGCGGTTGAAAGCAACGATTGCCATAAGGGCAAGGAAAGTACCATATTGAACCAGAATACAGATGTGTTTACTACAATATCCTAAGAGCCCGTGCCAGCCCCATTGCATGGTAGAGCAAAGGATAACCACAACCTTGGCTACTCCGCTTAAACACAACCCTCCACAACTGACTGAGTGGAGGGTCAGTGTAACTCCACATCAGCCAGTGAAAACATCAAGAGAGCTGTCTGCCTGCCACTTAAAGCTCTTTCTTTTGTGGTGAGAGTCACCAAAAGTAATTCAAGACACACCTCAATGAGCCTGACCAGGTACTGGCAACACTTTTTCAGATTTCTTGACCCACACGCCCCTCCACTTCAGACATGCAAGGAAAGCACTTTGGTTCATGTTAGTCCCTCACCTTTCTACAAAGACCAGGAAGAGGCCTCTCTGGTTCCTATGGCTGACTTCCATTCTTGACAAGTGAGCCTTGCATTCACACATCCCACTGGAGAAGGTTTTTCCTTGCAGAGGTTTGCTAGGTCACCAGAACAGGAGCACAGAGCCTGCAGTTTCAGCATCGCCTTACTGTTTGTTGAAAGTGAAGCTGGTGCCATTTTATAACAGCAGACAGAAGAGTAGGAAATCAAACCCCACCTGAAAAAAATATATTTAAAAAGATTTTCTGACGTATGTCATCCTCTAGGCTTGGGATGAAAAGAATGCAAGCAGGATTTAGATATAGATCTTGGATATTGCTCTTGAAATAGCATCAGAAACTAGTATCAAAAACATTTATATTTGGGAAGAGAAGGAAAGAGATGCGATGTGGGGGGATTTTGTGAGAGGAGCCAATCTACAGTAAACATTTTGGCTCAAAAAATTCAGTCACACTCTTTTTGTATTATTTATTCAAAGGCCACTGAGTCCTCTTTTTAATCCTTTTGTTTCATATCATCCTCACAACTACTTATAGGTCTCTTGTATCCTAATTTTATCAATGAGGAATTGAAGCTGAAAGGGGTTGTAATATGACCAAGGCCACACAATGAGGTGGTGGCCAAGGTGTGACCTGAAGTCAAGCTTCCCAGGGAGAAGATCAGCTCAGGACTGCAATGTCTCACTAATTCAACTTCAGCTGCCATCCTGTATGTACTTACCCGGAAGTAAGTGCCATTGGACTCAAGGGGACTTAATTTCTGAAACTTTGGTTCACAAAAGCAAATGGGTCCATCCCGGCAGAAATGGTTTGGTTTCTTTCGAGTGAGAATAAAAAGCTTTATAACACACAGAGTGGCCCTCTATGTACTGACTGCAAAAAAAGGAGAAAGGAAGGAGATAGATTAAATCACTATAAATTGCTGTGGTGGTTTGGAGGCTAAATTTGAAATCAAGTTGGATTTGAGTTTGTTGATGTCTCTGGTAACCTCTTATATCATGGATGTTGGCTCATATTATGGATGTATGATCTGTATTGCTTTATTGGTACTGTTGCTGCGGGTTTGTGGCCTTTGGCTAGAACAAGAAACATGTGTTGTGTTGTATGCATTACTGACACACTAAACTGCAGGACTACTAAGGTGATGGCTCCTATACTACCAGGTGTTGTTTTGTTTTTTGACATAGTTGCTGTGGAGCTTCTACTCAAATGTTTCTCTCTATCCATTAGGTTCAAGGTTAACATCCTTCATCTCCATCTGGCTGGACATCTTCCCTGGGCCAGCACTTTGGCCAAACCTCAACTCTTAATAAAGGGAAGTACATTTCCAAAAGCAGTTTCCATGCAGAGGCACTGCACGGAAAGAGCTCTGTGCGTTAATGCCTTTTCTCGAGCTGGGAAAGCAAAGGCAGAGCTCAGGGAATATAGTTCCCTTGCAGTCAATTAGCAATTCGACAATAAACTTTCATTATTAATATGCTCCATAATAAATTGCTGGTGGTTAAGCTGATGAAAATTAAAGCTCCCTTAAATGTAATCCATCAAAAGGGCCCTCTGGATGAAATTTGCTGGAAAGGCCATCTCACAAAGTCCATCTCACTTGCTGTTTAATAGATCTGTCTGGGGTTCCAGAAAATAGATTCCTATCTAGTCTGATCTGTTGGATACCCTGATGGTATATGTTTCAGAAGGATTTCCATATTTATCCAGACACTGGTTTGGAGCAGGGAAGGTACTAATCCAGGGAAACTACTTATCTTAACCCCAGGAAGAAGCATGTTCTGTAAAAATAGCAAGGCTCCAGACATTAGTATGGGTGCAGTATTGTTACCCAGTACTGGAGCATGGGATTCTGCTTAAAACCAAGTCAAACTATGAGCCCATCTAAGTCATTTCGTACTGTCTACATTGAGTGATGGTGGATTTGCAAAATTTAAGAAGGGCTTTCTCCCAATCGCATCTGAAGATGCCAGGGAATGAACCGGGGACTTTCTGCATAGAAAACATGTCTCTGCCACTGAACTATGTAAATTAAGAGTCACACAACAGAAATCTGCTTTGTGGGGAAAGCATCAACCCTGAGAGTGTTTGGGATCTGTACCATAATTGCTTCATACTAACTCACTACTCAGCAAACAGCATTTTGCTACACAGGGCAAAGGAAGAGATGTACACATTTAACGCCCATTTGTAGGACTTGCACCCATGGTGGGGAAAACAACCCACAACAAGGCTACTATCATTGCAGCAACGTAGTCATGAAAACTACCCCTGATGCAGTTCTCCTTTCATGAAACTCAAAGTAATGGTGGCCAACTTGTGACCCCTCAAATGTTGTCGGCCCCCATCTCCCATCAGCACCAGCCAGCATGAATAATCCTCAAGGGTTAAAAGTGCAGAAGTCTTCTCAGGGGTCTGCAAGGACAACCTCCTCAGCAGTTATGTAGCACAGATTGCCACTTAGAAACCATCATTTTGTCTTCAATAGAAGAGATAAATAGCCCATCTGATTTTTTTTTAAATCCCATCTAAAATCCTGCATATGTGCTCGCCATACAGTTTTAAGTGAAAACTGATCCTGATTTAAGGGCTCTAAATTCATATATTTACCTAATCTGGACTGATTTTCAGAGTCCCCCCTGCACACACAGGGCCAGGTGGCAGTAATTGCTGGCCAATGACCCGCAGCCCCTTGGGAAATAGTCTGAGAAGCATGACGCTCAATGCGTCACTGCTGCCAACGTCAGGGGAAGTGTGCCTGTCTGGCCAGCTGGCGCTGCGCAAATGGGAGAACAACAAACCCATTTACTCACTGCCCCTGCCCAGTCAGGCTGCTCAAGGCCCACGTGACCCTCCAGGCCTGTAGGCATGGGACTTGCCTTGGCATCTGGACAGCTCTTCGTTTTGGAGAGACTTCCAAGGGAACTGTAAAAACCAAGCGTGGCAGGAGATTAATTAATTGAAACTGAAGACATCTGTTGTTAATTAATTCCCCGAAGCATGGTTAACTCTTCCTTTGCCCACTGCCTGCAGGTTTCAAAGCTTGCAAACCCCTCCGTCCTACTAAAATTCAGACTATTTCTGCAGTCTATGTTTGGTACATAGGTGGCTTTTTGGGGCAGGGGTAAGTTGCTCAGATGGGATAGAGGAGGTAGGGAGCATTGTACAAAAGGGGCATTTCAACAAATGTGGCTTTCCTTGCCTCTGCATTACTGTATCCTGGCAAGCGGCACCTGCTAAAATTCTGTTGTTGTTGTTTAGTCGTTTAGTCGTGTTCGACCCTTCGTGACCCCATGGACCAGAGCATGCCAGGCCCTCCTGTCTTCTACTACCTCCTGCAGATTGGTCAAATTCTCTTATGTAGTGGCAAAACTTATAAATAAATGAGGGGTGGGGGAGATACTGGCTTCAGTCAATAGGAATTCCTCCCAATGAGGAAGAAGATTTTGCATCCTTAAGAATCCACAGACAGGAATGACCCCATTCAGAAAAGCTCCCTAAACATGGGGGGTGGTTGAACAATTCAGTGTAGAAACTACTTGTGTTTATTTTTCTGTAAATATGAGTCCCCCCAAAAAACCATGGGTATACTGTATATGTACTTGAACAAGTTCAGAGTTCCTTTCTTTTCATTGCCATGTAGTCATTATTTTTCAAGTATTAAAGTGGATTATAGGGTTAAATTTAAATTTATTTAAATAAATTTATTTAAATATATTTTATTTATTTAAAATAAAATAAAAGTATTTTATTTTATTTTGAGCTAAAGGGCGACATTTTGTCACTCAACAGTTATATCCAGTTCTACAGTACTAATGACTTCCTGCTCACCCATCATCGTTTATAATAAAAAATTTCAACAATTGCATTTTAAAGTTCCACCTGAATGTGGGAAAGCCCACTGTCACACAAGCCCCTCTAGCAGGCACACTGAGTTAAGGAGAGATGACCATCTATGCCTCTCCGCCTGGGAATCCTGCACAATTGGGCTTCCTGGTTGCAAGCAGGAGCCCGAAGTGCAAATGGGCCCGTCTCATGAGTTTCGAATGCACAGCCTACAAGGGTGGAGATGGCAAGAAGCTGCATAACATTTGGGAATGTGACCAGCAGTGTGCACGGGATGGGGGAATGTCTGTGCATCCTAATGTTTATTGACATACTGGGAAAAGCTTTATGATTGATTTACACAGACCAAACTGCAGCTAAAGGCATAAAAGCAGAGCAGGGTTTTTTTCTGGTTAGTTGGCAAACGTACCACTAGTCCATTCCTAATTGGGCTAGAGTGATGTTATGCTCCAAAGGTGGAAGAGATCAAGGCAGCCACATTATATCCCACCCCGCTCCACCAAGCCCTTCCCATGTATTAGGTACATGGTGCTGCTTGAAGGCTTTTGAGCAACAGAATTTAAAAAAATACTGCTGCAAGCTGCACATTCCAGTTTAATGGGAATCCTTTGTCCAGCCAGCAACCTTTGCACTTCAATCTGATAAGCTGCATGGACAGGGGCTAAGAGGAAAGGCAAAGCATGTAAGGAACCAATCAAAATAAACTCCTGCGTTTAGAGGTTAAGAGTAAGCCTCACTAAGGAGCAGATGCTCTGAAGGGAATGGGAATATGTAGAAAGAAGGAATTTGGATTGCAGGGGATGGAGGGGGAGCAACTGAGGAAGAGTGTGGAAGAAGCACAGAAAAGGGATTGGGGAGGCTGAGCAAACAAGAAAAAGTGGGCAAAAAGTGCACATATACCTAAGCAGACCAGACAGACAGGATTGTCATTGGTGCATTTACTAACTAGCTGTCTGGGAACTGAAAATGACTAAGTGATAGGCTTCTGGCCAGGGTAATGTGAGGCACCCAAGGCCAAGAAAGAAAAGGAGCTGATATTGTAGCTTGTAACGGCCAGCCTTTCTCAACCTGTGGGTTCCCAGATGTTGTTCAACTACAACTCCCATCACCCCTAGCTAGCAAGGCCAGAGCTCAGGGATGATGGGAGTTGTGGTCCAACAACATCTGTGGACCCACAGGTTGAGAACCAGCAGTCCAGCATTGGCCTAATGTCCAGCACAGGTTTCTGCAATTGGGGTGGGATTGCTCATGGTACCCTAGTGGTTCAGGACACAGTAGTGCTGCTGCCATATGATCTCATGCTGCTGGTGTAGCCTAGGCCTGCCCAAAGGTCATCAAGAGTGGGGTCCTTGGGAAATGCCTACAATTTAGCGGACATTCCCCTCTCCCTGGATTCACAGGCATGTAGGGAGTTAGCAATAGTTTCCCAGCCTGTTGCAGCCCAGCTTGCAGTCAAGACTCCCTTAGCCCTGTTCAGGGAAGTTTTTAATGGTTGATCTTTTATTGTGCTTTTCATATTTTGTTGGGAGCTGCCCACAGTAGCTGGGTCAACCCAGTCAGAAGGGCAGCGGATAAATAATAAAATTATTATGATGATGATTAGTCTGCGATTTGCTGAGTGAGAACCTCATGCACTGTTCATGTTGCTGAAATCAGTGATCAGGTGGGGGGTGGGCAGAAACAGAGTAAAAGCAAGAGACTGACAAAGAAAGGAGGGAGCTGAGAGATGAATGTGCATTGGACTTTAACTACTGATTCAGGTCCCACAAAAGAGCTGGGAACAAAACAGGTTTATTAAACAGGTTCCCTCATAGGGGAAGCAAGTGGTAACCAGGAAAAGGACATTTTCAGCAGTGATGTCCCATCTATGAAGGACCTTCCCCAGGGAAGCTCTCCTACCGCATGCCTTGTTGTCTTTGGCAACCAAGAGACATTTATTTATTTCCCCAGGCCTTTAAAGTATGGTATATAAAGTACTTTTGAGAAGTGGGTCTCCTGCTGTTGCTGCCATTGTTTCATGCTGTATGATATGCTATTACCGCATGTTGTGTTTTATTTGTTTTAAACCATGCCATGCACTGCCCTGGAATCAATGATGGAGGGAGGCACAGGATTTTAAACTTAAGTAAACAGATGTGACCTGACATTCCTCTGCCCACTCCACCCACAGTTGTTGGGTGTATATTTAAAATGTCCAAAGCAGCCAAGGAGGATGGAGCCATTGTTCTTCCCACATCACCAGCTCAATTCTCCTACCTTGTTTGCGTGGGGAGAAAGTGAAATCCTGCTGCTGCTTTTTCCTGAAGGCAGGAGAGAAGGGAGATGCAGGCACCGGTAGCACAGTAAGAGAGCAGCTCCAGTGACAGCTTAACCTCTATTGCTGCTTTAGCAGGGATGGAGAACCTATTAATCCCTGGAAGGTTGTTGAACTACAACTCCCACCATCCTAGAGTCTGCAGGCCATGCTTGATGGGGCTGCTGGGGGTTGGGAGTCCTACAGTTGGAAGGTCCCAGGTTCCCCATTCCCATTTTAAAGCCGTAGACACGATCTTCAGGACCCCTAGCAATGCTTACCCAACATTCAGCAAAGGACCCAAGAGCTTCTGATTATCTTTCAAGTCATTTAAATCTGTGATCTGTGAGGCCTCTAAAACTTCTTGCAGGCATTTTTGTCTAGAAATTTAGGGATTGTTGTCTCAGCAAGCCCTTGAAAACCAGCTGCTTAATATTATATTTTGTGAATGTGTTCCCTTGCCCCCTTTGTGGTATTTAATATCGAATTATTTGCCGTGGTATTTTTAGGAAATAAGATGTCCACGAAAGCTAATTAGGAACATGTTAGCATGTGTGTAATTAATTAGCCAACATATTTCACATTTTGAAGAGCGTTTATGCTATTTATTCTTTCTTAACAAGATGGCCATCAATATGGAGGGAGGGTGGCCCGTGATAATTTGCAAGGACTTGGTGGTGAATAAATGCATCCCTCACATAAGCACAAGAGAAAATAGGGGGATTGGAAGGGCCTGGTCAGCAGACCTGGGTCAGCCAAGGGTTCTACCATGTCTCAGCCCAGATGTTCTAGTGGGGATAGATTCTTCTTTGAAGATGCCAAATATGTGCCTGTTTTACTCAAGAGTAGACCTACTGAAATTAAGGGACCTAACTTAGTCATACTCATTAATTTCAGATGATCTGCTCTGAGTAAAACTTCACTGAATACCACCCACAGGGGCTGCCCATTTAGTCCTAACTCAAAGCTCTTCCCAGACCCATTATATGTTAGATGATTGAAATATAAAATGTGAGGAACCTACAAAGGCAGAAGAAGCTCTCCACTTCCAAAGCTTATTCCCCAAAATGCAAAGGGCTGAGAACAGCCCAGCAATGTCAGGGACAGGGCTAAAATCATCATCGTCCATAATCATTTTTAATTGTTAAACTGTCCTTCAGCCCATAGGATCCCAGGGCGGTTTACATAAACGTCAGATAAAATACCACAGAGCAGAATTTGACCTCCTTATCCAAACATATTGCAATAATAAGGAATGACAGCAGCAGACAAAATAATAACTGTTGGGCTCCACATGTTTATCTCCCAAAAGCCCAAAGGAAAAGATAGTTTTCAGTTGACGTCAAAAAGCTGACTAGGGGGAGAGCTGTACCTCCACAGGGAGTTCCACAAACAAGGATGTCCTATCCAGTGTCACCACCGAAGCATGAGCCTGGCTGCTCCCCACCCCCACCCCTCCCAGCAGATCTCAAAGCATGGGGGTAAAGGTGCCATCATCCCACAGTGACTTAGTTACCTGTGTCACCACTTCACGAGAGCACCATGTTAAGGGGGCTTATACAGAGAGCATTCTATCATACAAAGCCTTCACCGACAGTCTGGAGCACAACCCAGAGAGTTTTGAACACTTCCATAAAAAATGGAGCAGTCTGGCTACTAGACCTTTTTTCCTGAATGCAGTATAATCAAACCCAAAACGACCTTGTTCTCCAAACAGCGTTCATCATTAAATGCTAAGGAATTGAGAGATGTGCAAAGGCTCCAAAAGTCAGAACCACTCATTCCAGCGTAACGCCCCTGCAATTCTTGAGCTCTTTCCAGTCGTTTTTGGGGGGGGGAGGGATATATCTAGTGAGTCCCATTTCAGATGCTCCGATCTGGGAATTTACTCCCTGCCTGTCTCTGTCTTAAAGAATGCCTTCCCAAAAAGGTCCTCCAAAAAGGTCCTCCAATTTAGGCTATTTGAAACAAAACATTTTGTGCTTAGATATGACAACCCAAATACAAGATGTGCATGGTCTTATTAATTAATCACCACTGGCATCGTTTTTTTAAACACACTATGGCAGCTAATGCTTCATGCACTTAATATGTGGTGTGTGCGATTTGTACTGGGGTAAAATGACCCCAGGAAAGGTGTCCGCTTATCAGTGTGTGGTAGTTTCACCCCCTAAAGCCAGTACACAACACTGAAGTATTCTCTGGCTCAAAGTGATTTTTTAACGTTTTATTTACAGTAACAAATAACAATGGAAAGACAAAATATAAACCCATCACTGAAAGGGATTTGAGGACTCCCACGGCAAGGATGTCTACATTTGGAGCGGCATCTGTTGTTCCCCTTTATGGTCCCAAAACAGGCTATCATTTTGGATGGCTCTCTTGGAAGGCTGTCATGTCAGTGTCCAGTATCAAATGGATTGCTGCCTTTGCATTAGGCCTAGTGTTTGCCTGCTGTGGGGAAAAAGCACAGAAATGAGGCTCCTGTTATCCCCTTCCACACCTACGAAGTACATCCTCATCCTCAGGAAAAAGCTCCTTTAAAAGTATTGCATTCAAACACCAGATATGTCATCGAGATCCTTGAATGTGTATGGAGATGACTGGATGGGACTGTCTAATCTCAGCACCGATATGTCCACTGCAAAAAGTTGACGAAAGGATTTGGGTAGGGGAGTTAGGGGTGAGATACGAGTCCTCTTAAAAGTTCACAGAACAGATCAGCTCCTGGCTGCTGACAGTTGTGGAGGGGCTGCTCACAAGTCACTTTCTCATGGGATTAGGGGCTGATCTGAGGCTTTGGCTTCCTTTCTTTCTGCCACTGGAAGAATTCTGCTACAGGGCCAGGGATCAGCCCAGAGCAGCTGCATGAAAACATTCCATCTTGGCACACTAGGCTAGCTGCCATCCTCTTGGGCGCCAGAGATGTTCAGTGGCCAGCCAGGAGAGAGCAAGGCTGCCAGCTAGTTGACATCAGTACACTTAAGGCACTTTTGCCAAACGAAAAGCACCAGAACTAAGGGGAGAAATACCCAGGAGTCGAACAGCAGCAGGACCCGACGGCCAGTAGGTGGCACAGCTTACTGGCACGCTAGACCCAGGCAGCACATCATGCCCATCTCTGGGCTCCGTGTGACTGCTCCAGATCCCAGCCAAGCAACATAGCTGGATGTGCAGCTAATCTTTGTCTGCTCTTGGCTCAGGCAGCAGGAACACTCCTCTCCCCCAGCTGCCATTGGGAGGAATCTGGTGGGAGGGGAGAGATAAAGCAAGCACGCCCACCACTTGTCCTTCAAGAATCCTGCACATCTTGTTCCCAAGCAGTTCTGCAGCCCAGAATTTGGGTCCCCTCCGCAGGGCTCATCTGCTGTTTCAAACTTAGCTTCTTTGGATTCAGATTATTGGATGGCGGGGGAGAACAGTGGAGAGACCTCATTGACAAGGTTTCCCGCACATTCAGTTTCTATTCAGGGCATGAGATCTGGCTGCATGTCTCAGGAGGAGAAGCACAGGCCACAGCACTCCATGCAGATCTCAAGGCAGTCAGCCGACTCACAGCATGCATCAATAATGCCGCAGTCCATGTCACATGGCAGGTCGCAATCGGCGCATTCCCCAGAGCCGCAGCAGCAGCAGCAGATGCAAGAATCCTCGGAGCTGCAGGAGCCACAAGTGGCACAGTCCAGCATGATGTTGCAGAGGGTCAGGAACTCGCAGAAGAGGCAGGAGAGGATGCAGTGGACACAGCAATCTGGAAGCAGAAAGAAAAGAGAATATCAAAAAGCAAGCAAAAGAGAGCCAAGTGTGGGGAGCTGAAACCAGGCATGGAGAGAAGTGATTGCACCAGAGCCAGAAGACAGGAAGAAACAGAAGATACCATTGTGCATAGCATTCTGCAAAGGCATTGCTCCAAAAATCTACCGATGCTAAGAAAAGCATAAATGTTGCATTTCAGTATATCAAGGCATCTGGGGCCAGTCTGGTGAAAGATGCTGCTGCAGACACTTGGATGAGAGTCAGTAATTATCTGGGATGCTATGGCTAAGGAGAAATCACCTAGGAATCTCTTCAGTGGTCATGCGATTGAGAGCCTGGCCAGCTTGGGAAAGTTAACATCAACACTGTGTACAGTGACATGAATTAAGGCCCGAACCTTCCTTTTGAACATACGTAACTATAAATCCTCTCTCTTCCAGAGAAGATCCCATCATAAGCCAGGTGCCCCACAACTGGTTGAAAGGGAGAACAGATACTGAGAGTTCATCTACTGGCTCGCTGGCATCAACAGTCCCTTGAGGTCTCTTGCCGAGAAACAGTGGCTGGCCTCTTGCAGCTGCAAAAATAATGACGTGGAACTGCAAGGTCTGATTTGGAGCATTCCCCCACCCCACACAGTCTCTCTTTTTTCTCCACCCACCCACCCAGCCAGGGTGCCAACCCCTAGTTTAGGAGCCTGATCTGGCCCTTGAAGTGGCCATGTTTACTTTGGGCCACACCCACTACTGGCATACAGCCTCCAGATGTTTGGCCAATGGTGAGTGCCCATAGGCAGAAATGGTTATAGCAATTAGCACCAACAACTGCAGGGCAAAATTGCTCTGTCAGTAATTCAGCACGCCACACAATGCCACAGTGCAGATAATACTCTCCAGTTCTCAAGCAAGGGCCACTCAGCAGCTTCATAGTAAAGGGATCCAGGGGACAACTCCCCATGAAACATTTCCCACTCCTGCATTGTGCTTTAGTGTGCAGTGGAAAGTATAGGAGACTGTACCACCACTAGCCCCCCAAAGGATGATATGTCCACCTCCCTTGTGAAGGCTGCATTTCTCTGCAATTGCCATACGACTTAGATGCAGAATCAGGATGAATCATACACAAGTCCCAAAAGGAAGAACCAACAGCTGCTATGGTAGCTAAAGTAACTAAATCCTGAAAGAGGGAAGGCATACAGGTTCAAAAGCTAATGCAAATGAACATGTGCATGTAATCAAATTGTTTCAGACACTGAACAAGAGTTGTGAGAATAGCAACTCTTAAATCCATCTCCATAATTTTGCTTTCTTCTCTATCTGGCCAATTTCTTCAGGCCTGTTGAACTGCCCCTGATCTTGTCCCGGCTTCCACTTGCTGCCTGCATCCTTCCACTGAATCTGCCCTCTGTTGCATGGAAGCTGACCATTCTCCAGTCCTGCCACTGAGACTCTGTGGACCCTGGCTGGCTTGCTGGCTGGCTGGAGTCCAGTCATGTCTGTCTAATGAATCATTGGCTTTGTAATTGCATGAACTGGAACTCGGGATAGAATATCTCCTATGGATAAGACATGCATCTTAATGCAGGCATTGACCCACTCCATGTGTCTGGAAACAAAACAGGTAGCGTATATACTAAAAAGTAGTAATCAGGAGCATCAGTGTTTCCACCTTCACATTCTCTACCATCCAGTCACTGGTGTGGTGGTGCTTTCTACTCTCCTCCCGATGAACGAAGGACCGAATAAACTCTAGCAATAGCTGAAGAATATTAAGGTATGGGGAGAGGTACCTTCCTGTGCCTCAGTAGGTATCTGAGATGATGCTGATTTGGAGCTGCCTTTGCTCTTTTTACTGATCTGGCTGTTGATGGAATGATGAGATTGTAGCTTCCGATGAGGCTTCTGGGAGCCTGACAGTGAGCTGCGTTCAGAGCACAAGGCACCATTCCCAGCTTCGCCGTTAGAAGCACTGAGGTCTGACACATGCCCAGCACCATTCTGCAGCAGGGGAATCAAAGTTGAGGTTGGAGGGGTCCGGACAGTTACTCGGCTTTGGGGCTGACCTGTTAGGGAAGAAGAGAAAGATTATTGAACATAATGCCTATGCAGTTCTGACAGAAATATATCTAGGATTCCACACTGCCCTCAGAAGCATTGAGAAATTGTGGACTCCGTTATGTTGGGGGGGGGAGGGAATACTTGGCTTTGCAACAGTTTGTCCCTTCACATTTTGCTTTTAGTTCCCCTCAACCCGCCTTTCTTTTCAAAATCTTAAAAATAATTTGCAAAATGATAAACCTAAAGTATTTCAGAACGTTTACAATACAGTGGTACCTCAGGTTACATACGCTTCAGGTTACATACGCTTCAGGTTACAGACTCCGCTAACCCAGAAATATTACCTCGGGTTAAGAACTTTGCTTCAGGATGAAGCAGCAGCGGGAGGCCCCATTAGCTAAAGTGGTGCTTCAGGTTAAGAACAGTTTCAGGTTAAGTACGGACCTCCGGAACGAATTAAGTGCTTATCCCAAGGTACCACTGTATCCCTCTTCCAAGCAAACAACATCACCTCCACAGCTCCCTGAACAAAATCCAAATTGAGTTTTGTGATTTCAGGCTGTAAGCTATTTCTTTTTCAGCTGAATAATCATTATGAAAGCTACACAATTAAAAGCTTTGTACCTACAGTTTGCAGAAAGTATTGTATTTGTCCAGAAGACTAGCTAGGTGGAGGGGGGGGCTGGTCCTAGAATAGACTTCGGTCCGAATTCAGTAATGGTCATACACAGCAGTGAACTATCCTCCTGAAATCTAATCTACAGGGCCAGTGCTGTGCAGTTTTGGTACAAGTTTGAAAGAGAATGAGATTGCTGGAATCAGTTCTGCACCAGGAATACAGATCCTTTTGTGATGTTTGCTCACAGGTCCTCTACACTGTTGATTAGAAGTTTCCTTTTTATAGTTTTTGCCCATTTTATTGCTTTGAATTCTCACTTAGTTGGCTCTTAGAGGCTATAAGTACTGGATGTAGGAAAAAAATCAAACAGCCAAATATAGTAAAGGCTAAACTGAGAGCAGGGTAAGTTAAACAGTTTTAAATGTATGCAGTAAATTTGTCCGAAGGAATGTGCAACAATGATGTGGCAAGAAAGATGAATAACTAATAAAGTAATGGAGGATAGCAACTGGTCATTTTAGGAGAGTTCAATAAATAATAAACAATATATTGAAGACATTTCTGTATGGGAGATAGTTTAGCAATCCGTGCACAGATTATCAGGTCTGATGATCATGCAAGCATCTTTCACTGCATGTAGAATCACTAAATGTGATGATGTAAGCATGGATGGGGACCTGTAGCTCAGCACCAGCCAGCCCAGCAAATAGGAGTTGATGTGGGTTGTAGTCCATCATCTGGAGGGCCACAGGTTCCCCACCCCTGATGTACATGCAGTTTGCATGCTATTTCCTACAGTGTAAAAACACACACTCCCTGGCCTGGTTTTTGAGATCCAAAGTATGCTGATCTCTGGAAGAAGGTACCTTCTGCAAGATATCTGCTTCTGCTGTGGAGTTTCTCTCATTCATGGGTTAAAAAAAATGTTACGGAATGAATTCTTTCTTGTTGGAGTTTTGTTTTTGTTTTTTGCCAGTCACCTTGGTTATTCTTTAGGACAGGAAAGTGGATTATAAATATTTTAATAATACCAAAACCCCAAGTGACTTCCATTCTAAAATGTCCGAGGCCTTTTGGGAATGCTGTTGACTTTGAACCTTTTGTTTTCTGTACTGACCATTCCTTGTGGTTAAAAGATGTCTTTGTGCGCCTTGGCATTGCTTTTTAATAAGTGTGTGTAGAAATGTGGGGGGAGAGAGATTATAGGAGCTCTTACCTGTGTATTACACAAATCCATACAAAATGTGAAATAAAGTAAACCGAATATTTTCCTCAGGGAATAGTAGTTTTAACTGATTATTCCTCCCCCCTCCCACACCGTTTTTACTTCAATGAGTTCTGAAAAACAAACAAAAATTATACTAGCTATCAAGTGGAAATGTGGTTAACATCACATACTGTACATTCTTAAACATTCACATATCCACAGTAACCAAGAGGCAAAATAAGCTGCGACTTCCGAAATACAGGCTATTATTGTACTGAATGGTAACACATGTGAAAATTGAATGTATGCAATGGCAAGTCAAGAGTTAGCTGTGTGTCTCTTCCCTAGAAAATAAATGTTTAGTCCCTATGGCTCATTCAAGTCTCCAAATGACAATGGGGATTTAAAGGGGGGGAACGGTCCCCCTGGCTATTTATGTGGAATTGTACTTATTTTATTTAATTATTATACCACCCTTCAGCTGGACCATAAAGAAGGCTGATCGCCGAAGAATTGATGCTTTGAATTATGGTGCTGGAGGAGACCCTTGAGAGTCCCATGGACTGCAAGAAGAACAAACCTATTCATTCTTAAGGAAATCAGCCCTGAGTGCTCACTGGAAGGACAGATCCTGAAGCTGAGGCTCCAATACTTTGGCCACCTCATGAGAAGAGAAGACTCCCTGGAAAAGACCCTGATGTTGGGAAAGATGGAGGGCACAAGGAGAAGGGGACGACAGAGGACGAGATGGTTGGACAGTGTTCTCGAAGCTACCAGCATGAGTTTGACCAAACTGCG
This sequence comes from Podarcis vaucheri, assembly GCF_965113315.1. NCBI lineage: Eukaryota > Metazoa > Chordata > Lepidosauria > Squamata > Lacertidae > Podarcis > Podarcis vaucheri. The sequence continues at coordinate 62,994,827 of NC_138764.1, read as the reverse complement.
GGAGGCAGTGGAAGACAGAAGTGCCTGGCGTGCTCTGGTCCATGGGGTCACAAAGAGTCGGACATGACTAAACGACTAAACAACAACAACAACAACCACCACCCTTCATGTGAAGATCACAGGGTGGTTCACAAAAATACATAAAAATGCAAAACGAGAACACAAAATATGTAATAAAACAGAAACAAACCAGTAACACCATCTCCCACAAACACAAGCACAGGATCACAGCAGAAAACACAAGGGAAACCATGCTGGACAACAGAGACATTCTAGACTCCTAAAATCAATTTTTGCTCTTCCTTGGTGGTGGGGAGGAGAGCAGAACTTCTTTGGGATCTTCAGCCTACATTTGGAGCCTTGGGACATGGACCTTTCCCTTTTATGAAGCTGCAGTCTCCTCTCTGGGCAGAGCCAGCCAAACCTCTGCTATGAATGGCATGCGTCTGCTGGCCTGGGATCCCCCACCCCCCTCCGAGCCTCAACCACAAACTGTTCAAGAATGAAGAACAATTGTGATTACAGACCATTGTCCAGTTGTGTCAAAGTAGCTCCGTTGACTTTAGGAGAGGTTACACAGTATGCATGGCGGCAGCAGTAAGACAGGGGGAGGCCTGTGTACAATAAAGACCTCCCACTGCTCTGCCATGTATGCAGCACTGGAAGGTTTCAAGGCATGTACACCAGCCCAGTGGGAAGCAGTACTTGCTCAGATCTAAGTGGCGGCGCTCTACTAATTTTTGGAGGCATCACTTAACAATGTTGTGGCATTCTTACTTGAAATGTAAATGTACAGAAAATCAGTTTAAAGAGAAATTGGGAAGTGACACAAAGATGTGAGTAACTTGCCCAAAGCCACCATTAAATAGGAAAAAATAAAATTATGAAATTTCCAAAATCCACCTCTCCCAATTCTCTCCAACTGTACACATTTTTTTTAAAAAAAGGAGTGAAGGAAGTCAGGTCTCCTCCTTAATTCTAGCACTACCAAAGCGACAGTCATGAATGTAAAGTGTGTAAACTACTAAGTGCAAGAGACTGCAAACTGCAGTTTGGCAGTGGCCAAGTCATGGAAATAATCATTTGAATGGCTTTAGCCAAGAAATATATTTGGGGATATGCACGCACCATTGGAACCTGCAACCTCTTGCGTACGCTTCTGATTTTCAGTTTATAAACCAGCTATCCAGATCAGGATAGGGTTAAGGAAAATGACGTGATTGGCCCCCAAACAAATAACTCGCCACACATTCACCTCATCCCTCTCCCTCCAAGCTAGGGCTTGTTTTTTCTCTCTGCTAGACTTTACATTTCTCTCTCCTCTCTGATCTGTAAACACGGGGTGATTCAGCAGAAAGGCTTGAGAGCAGAAATTATCTTGAGCCAATCCAGGGAACAGACGCTGCATTCTCTTTGGGGTGTCAGCTGGACAGGACTCCTGAATTTCTGGGATGAAAAGGGCCAAGACTGAGTCATACTGAAAGCATCATGCACAACCTTCCAGCACAAGATGTTTCTTGTCTCCTGATAGTGGGGGAGCAGAGCAATGCACAGTAGGTGGCAAAAAGGCAATCTTGGTTTCTCTAGCATGGGTAGCCTACCAGAGGGTGTTAAGTTGACACAGGATTCTATTTTGACACACATGGACTGAAGGAGAAAAGAGGTGGAATTGTAGGCACCAAGAAACACAGCTGCCATTTCCTGGATCTGAGCTTGGCTCTGCCAATAGAGTCATCTGCCAGATACAGTAGGATGCCAATATTAGTTTGATGGTGGTAAGAGGGCATCTCTGGATCAGAAGCCAACATTTTAGAATGGCAAAGCACCAGAATGGCCACCTAGTTATCTTCAATTATTATTTGTTCCACTGCTCAGGAAGCTTGTGAAGTCACTCACATTAAGAGACAAATGACAGACATTATATAGGAAAGTTGACTCATTAAAGGCTTGTAGGGAAATATTACAAATATTACAGAGACCTGCGTAAAACAAAGTGTTTCTTCTTCCCATACATACCACACCTGTACATGAGGCTAAGCAAGAAAGGATTCTTCAGTGAACCAGAGCTATTGGTAGTTAATAAAGGTATCATAAAATGAGCATGGATATACTAGTTATCTTATCTTGTGGTTTTGCATAGAACTGGAATGGTAGGGCCAGGCTCGTAGGAAGGGTTATGTTTCTGCTGGAGAGTTCATGCTCAGGAGAGGGAAACTGCTGGCCAATGAGTGCAATCATGATTATGAATAATCACTCTCTATTTTTTATTTACTTATGAAACGTCTATACCACTTTTCAATCAATATTCCCAAAGGACATTGGATGGACAGGTGGCAGTTACTGTCACTGTTTATAGTTGCCAAGATCATTTTCAGTGCCAAGCATAGTCACTGACAACCGTACCTGGAGGGAGGGAGGGAGGATCATTATAGGATTAGGGATGGCAAAGAGACAAGAGCTCTTAATCAGGTGTGCTGAAGAGGGCAGGTTGGGAGGGAAGAGCACCCACCCACACACTATCTCTGCCCCCATCCCCATCACATCATGCATGTTCCAGGGTGATGGCCTGCAAAGGGAAAGCTTCCTATACTTGTGGAAGCTCCCACATGAATCAGAACCTTGAAAAATCATGAATAGAGAAGACTCCCCAGAGCAGAAATTCAGCCCAAAGGAATGGAGAGCTGAAGGGACAGGTCATCATAACCATAATGTGAGGGACAGGGTCATTGAGCAAAGCCTGCTCTGTTAGGATATTTCCGTTCCACCTTAAAAGGGAGCAGGCTTTGGGGAGTCACAGAGTCTGCGCATGTCCTGTTCACAGGATGTTTATGTTCTGATTTTCCTTTCGTTTTTGTCAGACGGCCAGAGATGCTGACACAGAACGGTCACGTTTTCTTTTGTTCTGTTAAACGCTAAATAAAGTCTGTAAATTATGCTCTTCTGCGGTGCAAGCTTTTGACTGTGCTTTCTGCTGAAAGAGGGTGCACCAAGCCCTGGAATGTGGCTAGGAATTTCTAACTGTTGGATCTGCGTGACTACGGGAGGCCGATGGAATCTCCGAACTCCGGCTTGGGGGCCATGATGGACGTTATCTCCCTGGCAGTTTCCCAACATGCTCTCCCTACCTGCTCTTGTGGTGTGCAGGAAAATGGCTGGATGGGGCTTAAGAAGAGGACTTGAACCTTGCTGTCCTCTGCCCAAACCCAATGTCCCACTCCCGACACCACACTTGTCTCATTCATATTGTGACATGGTCCTACCAGCAGAAGTTCCCTTTGCATACACATAGCCCTTGCCAGCACAAAGCCTTTTCAAATTCAACCGTCTGTTAAATAAAGGTTTTGACTTATCCATGACCTGGGTATGCAAGGATCAGCATTTTGAAAACACATTGTGCTGAGGTTTTCATTCTGACAGAATGCCAGTTGTAAGGTTTCTCCCCTACCTTTTGACCTCAGAAACCGCACATTAGCATGCTAATGGCAGCAGGACAATCAGTGACTGCACAAGTCTCTTGCTCAATGCTAATGGTTGCAGTATCCAAGCACACCTATAGCTCCTTATCTGCAACGTGAGGGGAGCAAAAGCTTTATCGTTAGTTAAAACTTTTCTAAGAGGGAGAGGCTCCTTGCTATATGCACATCTGCCTCGTTTTCAGTTTCAGCTTAAGGCTAAGAATGAATTTCACCAGCTGAGTTCAAATAGAGCCCATGAGAATATGGGTTCACACACTGACATGACCTTAACTGCAGTGGCATGAGTGAACCATTATAATCATCATTATTTCGGGGATGAAATTATAGAGTGGTGAATCCCCTAATCAGATAATTACAGGTGGGAATTCCACTGATGATAAGAATTTCATTCCCAGCCATTTATTATAGTTTTTCCCCCCTGGCTTTTCAACACAGTCTCCTTTCTCAAACCAGGCCAACACCCAATACACCATTAGCAACCTGGACCGTTTCAAAAGCTTTCTCTGTTCCAGGGGTGAATAAAGGGCAAGTAGCCTGAAGACCCATTTGATACAATCCACAGGGAGCTTCCCTTATGCAAGCTCACCAAAGTGAACAGGGGCTGCACACATATTCTATTCATAATCCTTTGGTCCTGTTTTCTGAAGGAAAAAAATATGGGGGGGAGGGATTAAGCCAAGCTTATTTATTTATTTAAAGCCAGGGTGACCGACATCTGATCTGACCCCCCTCCAAGCAGATTTTTCTGCTCTGCCAAAAAAGCAACCACACACCCAACCCCATTGATTTTGGCAGTAATGATGACTCAATTTCTATATTTAAAATATCTCTAAGCAGTGTACAGAAAACTGAAGCAACAACAGACAAGTTAAACAAAAATATTATAGCACGCAATTACATATAAAAATGTTACATTGATGCAAGGTTACTAATATATATATAAATATCGGTATCAATTCATTTCCCCCCCACAGCCTCTGGGTTCTCACTCAGGGTCTGAACAAACTCTCAGCTGACCCACAAAAGTCTCACAATGAGAAGAGATCCTGGAAACAGCAGACATCACCCTAGTCTCACACTCCAGATTTGCTCTTTATGGTCAGGCTCAAGGTGGATGTTACTTCCTCAGGCTACCCACAGCTGGGTCCCATTCAGCTGGACTTTTCACACCCAGTTCCAGGTGCAGCAGGTTTGTTGAGTTTCCCATGGGGTCCAAAGGATGGGGAAATGGACCCCTCCACTCGCATTTCTTTCTTCACCCTCTGCGCTTTTCTCCTCCTCCAGCTGCGGTGGCAGCAAAAAAATAATCAAGTGGACACAGCACTGAGGTGGGCTGAGAGGTTCAAGCTAGGGCTGCAAAATTGCCCCTCTTATCATTTGAGGGATAGGGAAGAGGAAATAATTTGCACAGATCAGCAGAGGAGGGGGCCTGTGTGTGAAAAGGTGCTGACTGGCCACATCTACTTTTGGCCACATCCACAACTGGCACACAGCCCCAAGTATAGTGAAAATGGAGCCTTGCATCACTAGAAACATGTTTGCTCTTTCAATTTGGAGTAGACTCGGTTTTGTTTTTCAGGACCATCGCTTTTGAGATGTAGTTCAACAATAGAACAGACGGTCCCAGGTCAAATCTACAACGGCTTCTTCATGTAGGGCTGGGAGAAACTCCTGACTGAAAGCCACTGCCAGTCAATGTACTGTATACAGTACTGAACTAGGCAGACCAAATGTCTGACACACTGCAAAGCAGCTTCCTAGGTTCCTAAGGGAATGTTTGTACAGTAATGAAACAAATGCAACATCTTGGCTTCTCCCTACCCAATACCAACTAAAGAGTGATGATCCCACCTGCTATGTAAGCACAGCAAAAAGTTCCGACTCAAGTTCCAGAACTAACAGAAGTGTTGTAATCTGGTGGATGCATTAACGCCATGAGTATTCCTTTGATCTGGTCACTCTAGTCATACAGTGGTACCTCGGGTTACATACGCTTCAGGTTACAGACTCCGGCAACCCAGAAATAGTACCTCGGGTTAAGTACTTTGCTTCAGGATGAGAACAGAAATCGTGCTCCAGCGGCGCAGCAGCAGCAGAAGGCCCCATTAGCTAAAGTGGTGCTTCAGGTTAAGAACAGTTTTAGGTTAAGAATCAAATACTTAACCCAAGGTACCACTGTACTGTTGTAAGGTAGCTAGGACTTGTTCTAGATCAGGGATGGGGAACTGGGTCTTTATCTCTCCCCCCCCCTCCAGGGACCAAGTCTGACAAACAGTTGATGTCGCAGTGACATCCAGTGATGCATATTTTTGTATAGTGCTGTGCATGGAAGCCCTGATGATCAGCTGATCACTGGAGCTTTAGAAGCACTGTACTTTTCAGGCATCAATGACCAGCTGATCAGCTGTGCTTGCAAAGTACTGTACACCCAAGCTTTGCAGATCAGCTGTTCCATGGTGCCTGCAAACTCCCTTCAGCCCAGCCTCACCTTTACCTGCCCCAAACTTGATGACATTCATGATAGCTTGGCCAAAATGGCATTACAGAGCAAACAGGGAGGCCTGGCAGGTCTAATTAGGTCTGCAAGTCACAAGTTCCCCATTATTGCTCTAGATAAACCTATTTTGTCTAGATGATTTTATTCTCAGTAACCCCCACTCTGCTAGCTCGGAAGAATGCAAAATGGGATCCCAAATGGTGTTAAGTTGGAGTGGCTTAAATGGAAGCAGAAGACCAACACTGGCATTGCCAGTTAAAGATGAGAGGTCTACTTCGGATGACCTTGCTATGACGATACTGTGACAAATGATTCACAAACAATTCCACTTGAATAGGAGATGCACATTAGGTCAGATCATGGCGGAGCAAAAACCTTGCTCTCAGTAATGTTCTTTGTGGTGGAGGGGAAAAGCACAATTTATAGCATGCTTGCAAAATCAAAAGCTTCTCCTAAGGAGAAAGATCTCTCCTTCAAGGAATTTTCGTTTGAGGAAGACACCTCAGGGAGTGGTTTGAGGGCCAGTGGCGATGTGTGTGTGTAAAAACCTACAGCAGAGGCGCAACATCTGGGAGCGTAGCTGCTGGAAGCTCCCTCTCTGCAGAGGGTGCAGCATGACTGCAGAGTGACTCATGAATGCAGAATGTCAACAGGCAAGCAGCCCAGCACCAGATGCTCGCAGGCAAGCATGTGGCTTCAGAATTGCACGGTTTCATTACGACAGTGTTTCTAGTACCCTTTCCCCAGTAACCTTTTGTTCTATATATATGCCTGCGCAACAAATGATTTGCAGAACTCACCCAAAGTATTTTCCTAAATGAGGGAAAGCCTTTGAGGGATGAAAGGGCATTTTAGTGCCCAGAAGGGATCAGTCTTTTTAAGGTAGGGCAATCTCCCCTTCCTTGTTTTCCTGTTGTCTACTTATGGAAGGTCCCATTGGGAGCAGAAAAGCGAGGCGATGGGTGCTAGCCTCTGCCACTATGGTCGTAATAGCACCCTCTCAAAGCTTCCAGGGGGGAAATGGGTTATCAGGCTACCATGACATGTGTTAACCTGTAATGTGCAGTCTAGCCCTCAAAGTAGCTTCTGGTGCTACTTTATCTCGACGCAGATCTGTGTCCCAAGACCCATGGCATCACCACTTTGGAATGATGCTTCTAGATGACCTGTTTCTTGAGCATTTAATCTGAATGCCTACCTATACCTGATTTAGCTGGAGGGCTTCCCTACCTAAAAATCAATAGATGGCAGTAATAGAGATAGGTTAGGCCAAAATAGCTTTGTGCAGCATTATATCAAGTAACTTTCACACAAGTCAGTGTGTGCTTGCACTGACTGCTGAAGAAGGGAGCTGTGCATTGTGGGCGAGCACCTGCACTTCCTGGTTCAACAGCCTCCATGCAAAGAAGTTATTCTCTTGATGGCGACAACCTCACATGTAATCACCTAGTTCTACAGGGTGGACGTCACATCCCTGAGAATGGTATAAATCAAAGTTTAATCTCTCAATAGAAGGAGATTGTGCATGTCCACCCCAAATTTCTGTGGATTACTCTGTACTGGCTGTTCTTCAGATTTCTAAACGACAGCTGTTGTATCCTGGTCACACTTCAATTTTTTTCTATGCAGCCACGAGTGAGTGCAAGAAAGGGAGTGGGGGAATCAGAAAGTGGGCAATAATTAGTTTTTGTATTTCCAGTTAAGGAATCATGTATCTATTGGAATTAGAAACAGACATTTAAGAACATTGCATGAAGATCCAGAAATAAGTCCCTACCACTAGAGGAACAAAGGATTTATTATTTAAAATATTACCATCTTATAATCAGGAAAGATTTGGAAGCAGGAGAGTTTTATGGGCTACATACGTGCCTCAGTCATTGACTAATATTTGAAAGACATTTTCTTAGCAGGGAGCAAAGTCAAAGTTGTTTAACAGTGGAACGGTCTCCATTGGGAGGTTGTGGACTCTCCAATCTTGTTGGTTTTAAAGGAGAGGTTGGATGGCCAACTGTCATGGATGCTTTAGCTGAGATTTCTGCATCACGAGGGTTGGACTAGATGACCATTGGGTCCCTTCCAACTTTACGATTCTATGATTCTACAAATACAAAACTGGTGTATTCATCTCTAGACAACTTGAAGATCTATGAAAATGGGAGGAAATATAATGTTACCTTTGCTTATTTCTTGCACACTTGCGGACTCACGCCCAGCTGTGCAACAGTTCTGGATGGAAATGGTGAAGGAAATCAACAGGATGATAAACTATAAACATACCTTTAACCTTTTAAAAAATTTCACTTCAAAATGAATTTGTATTAACAGTACAGTATCTTTACTAACAGCATAAAAAAGATTATTCCTAGATACTGCTAAAAACAGTAAAGGCCCATCATTTAAAGAGTAATTGACCAGGGTTTTGCAAACAGCTCCGTTGTATATAGGGAGTAAAAAATGTCATCCGAATAGGTAGTAGACAGAGAACCAATATGTAAAGAGTTGGTGACCTTTTATTTACTGAAAGCAAAGCAATCTTGTTTATAATAGCATATGTAATTTATTTTTGACAGTTTCGTTACTTGCACCAGATTCTTCTTTATTTAAGATAATCTGATTTTGTCTTTCTAAAAAAGAATGCTACCCCAAATTCATTGCCCTATCAAAAGTAAGTGAACTTTGGGGGAGGGATTTTGGTAACTTTTAAAGGTGGGGCTGACAAATGTTTCATGAAACAGGAGACCTTACTATCAGTTAGAGACAGGGGTAATAGACATACGTGTTATAGCTTCTCTCGCTACTCCAGAGTCGTCCTCAGATTTCCTCTTGGAAGGCGCTGTTCCATTCACCAGGGACCTGCAAGATGCTGAGTGTTCTTGTGATGGGTTTTCTTCCTTCACATCTGTGGTCTGATTATGAGAATGAGGAGCTGAGGTTGGCAAGTTTGGAGTAGTTGGTGCTACCGGTGAATTCGGCATGGAGGAAGGGCACGTGTTTGTATCTTGGCCTGAAAGACATGAGGTAGTTCCAGCATAAGTGTTGCTTTATGCTGATGACAGCAGGCTCACCTGATGCCTGAAGTCCTGAAAAGGAGGTATCCTCACAACAGCTCCCACCTGATTAGAGAGGATGGATAGCTCACTAAAGTTCTCTCTCTCTCTCTCTCTCTCTCACACACACACACTCCACTTATCTGTTCAGACCTACAAATCTCAGTTTACTAAGCAGAGATACCTACAAGGTACTGTTGTGCTGAAACCTGTCCTCCAAAGTTTTCTTACCCTGCAAAAGAGGGTTATTTTTCTGACTAATTTGCAGGATGCTTTAGCATTGCAACATGGCCACAGAACAAAACACTAGAGCAGTTTTTCAGTGCAGCACTTATGTGCGCCCTGTGGCACCCCTTTATTGCAATACATCCAATGTTACTTATGTTTATTAACCATGGTTTCCTCTCACCCCCAAGGTCTGAACCCTGGGATGCCATGTCATTTCTTTTCAGACAGACCTGTAACTATCATACTTCTTTTCTAGTGGACATAACTGAGCCTGGAATCAAAAAGGAATCCCCATTCCCTCAAAACCATTCCACTTCCTTGCCTGTCCCACTTTGATTACTTATTATATCCAAAGTGGGAAACTGATTACCAGGTTAGGAACAAACTAGGATCTTCAAACTCTGGTTCAAGATCCTGACTTGCTCCAGTCCTACTAACCAAGATTTCCCCATTCAGACATAGGAAGAGCTGGCTGGGATGAGGTCAACAGCCCTTCTAGCCCAGCATCCTATTTTTGCACTAGAGAAGCAGATGGCTTTGGGAAGCCCACAAACAGGACATGAGCACCTGTGATTCCAAGAACCTAGTATCTTCAGGTCTAATGGAAAACTAGAGTTAATTAACCCCAGAAGTGCTGGGTTGCAGCATGCAGAAAAGAAGAAAGGAGTGGTATGAGGTTGGAGCGTGCAGGTGCAAGGCTCGTGCATATATCTACTTAATAAGCCAATATATCTATGTTTAAGCCAGGCCACAGAGCTGTGATGCATTAAAAGTATAAGTAAAATGTATTCCATTACCATATTTTTAGTACCCTGGTGGGAAGGACAAAAGGGCGACTCAAATGCGTATTAAGCACTGTGCAACGAAGAGAATAGTTTAACTGTACAAATGCATTTGTAACAGGGACTGTGAAAGAAGAAATAAGGGGCGATACTTTTCCTGCATTGTTAAGTCGGGAAAGGGGAACTTGTGGCCCTCCAGATGTTGTCATACTCCACACCCACACCAGCATGGCCAATGGTCAGGGATAATGGGACTTGTGGTTCAGCAACATCTGAAAGGCCACAGGTTCCCCAGCTGTGAATTACGAAATGTGGGGAGTCTGACCTTATGAGAGCTTCTTGGCCATATATGGTCTGTTGACCAATTGCCCTCTTAAGCTAATTTGCAATAAACCCTTCTGTCGGCCTGAGTTTGGCCTCAAACGGAAGAAAGAGCTCTGATGTCAGAATCTCCTTGCCATTAATGCCAAAGCACGGTCACTTACGCTAAACCAGTTGTGCTCAATACTGATCTCTCATTTATTCCATCAGGAAAGAGCCACAAATGTTCTGTGGATGAGAGACACTGGGGTGTTTACACCAGGATGCCACTGGTGTTCAGAATTAAATTTATCTCATGCACAAACCCCAATTATCGATGCCACTTTCCTGTTGGCACACGGTGCCTTTTGGCGCAACAGATGCAGCTGTGGGCTCTCTGTGTTGGGGAAAGCTGCTCCTGCTGGATTTCTTGCCCAACACACACCTGTTGAAGGCACAGGAACCTTGCCAGAAAGAAGGTGGAAGCCCTGTTTCTGAGATCTTGACTAGTGGACAGATGGAAGGCCAAAAGGCAATACTTAAAAAGCAAGCAACATCTAGGAGTTGTTGATTTTGGCCAGGCCCATGAAATTTGCTTATTGCGCACTCAGGGGAAGCACATTCCGCTTCACTACTTGAGGCAAAGTGGGAACAAGCCGCTGTCCCTGCTGCCCCCTTGCCCCCTTGCTACCTCCTCACAGCCAGCACCATGCCTCTCTTACCTGTGTAGTGCAACAGTGTCCACAAAGTGCCAGCAGCGGCACTTACTTCTGGTGAGATCTTGCAATATCTTGCTGAAGTCTTGTGAGATCTCATGTGCTCTGTGTATACTGCAGGTCACCTCTAATGGTATTTATCTTGTTTGTATGCATGAGAACATGGGTTTTCCCCATAGATACTAACTGCAGCTTCAGCATTCCTATACACAGCGGCTTGTATTTTTTGCCAAACTTAACCTGCTTCACAGGGCATAGAGTATGCTCAGGCCCCCAGCTGGCCACGCATCACCTCTTGGGAGGGGGAGTAGGCCCCCTAGGACCTTCCTCTTTCCCCCTCCCTGCTGTTTTGCTGCTCTGCCTACCCCCTATCCTCCTTCCATGAGAGAAAGTATGGGGTTGGGGCAACAGAAGTATATAGGTGAATAAATCACAGCCCATAGAATAGGTAAATAGGCCACAGATTGTGGGTGAAGTGGAGGGTCCAATTAGGACTTTGTCAGTTTTGGTTCCTCTCCATTTCTTGTTTTTCAGGTCTTAAGCTCCATTTTCCACATCAGTTTCCAAGTTTCCTCATCTGTCTGTCTGTCTGTCTATTCCTCATGAAAATTCATCAGCAATTTAGTGCATTTTTCTCTGAATATGCATTTCTGTACGTAATTTTGCCCAATATACACTTTTTTGCAAAGCAATTTCCTCTAACATACAATGCATATGTGTTATTTTCACTAATAGATATGCATCTTTATGCACACTTTAGTAGATGCATTTTTGTATGCTTTAATTGAGCTGAGAGATTGCTTAGCAAAATTCTGCGAAGTGCGAGCTTTGAAGGATGGCTATGTTTCAGTATTGCTGAATTAGCTAGGTTTGCCTTTAATTGAGAACTGAACCAAATTTCTCCCCCACTCCTAGATCCAATCCACACACAGTGCGATGAGCCCAATAAAACCATGTTGGCGCTCCTGTGTGTAGCCAGTTGTATAGCACAGTAGCAAAGTATGCAAAAGGAAACCTGCCTTATCTCAGCAAACCACTTGCTACAATGGAGGAATTTTATCAGGTGAAAAGGGGCCTGTTCTAAGGGAATGGAATAATCACACACAAATGACCAGAGCATAGATTCACTGAAATCACACCGGGACTCAGAGTGCTGGTGGTGGGGATTGGACCTGCAAATCCTTCCTCTCCCTCTTTTTAGCATCCCTCTCCCCTTCCCGGTTCAACCACAGACCTGTTCACTCCCCCCGCCCTCAGAGCCCCTTCCTGCTCCCTCCTGGCACTCAGAATAGCAACAATTTACACACAAGACAAGCAGCTGGAGTGCAACAGCTTCGGAGGGGTGGAACCACACTTTATATAAAGTAAATTACACCTTAGGCGCAGCGAGAGAGGCCAAACACCCATAATTACACTGACGGTAACAACAAGACCTACTCTCAGCCAGGCAGGGGGCTGAGGGCAGGAAGCAAGAGGCCCTTGGACCCTTATTATACTCAATATAACAAGAGGTCCTACATGCAGGCAGACAGGGAGGAAAGGAGGCAGACTGCACATGCACATAATTATAGTGACTGCATCACGGAGCCCTGCGTGAAAGAGAAAGGGCTGGATCCTCAGGCCATTACAGTTAACAGGCTACTTTCTATAGGCATCGGAAGGCTTCACATCAACCAAAAGGCTTGCCAGAGTTGGGGTTAGTGTCACAGCAGCAAGATGTGCTAAACACACAAGCTTGGATCCTAAGTTTAAGGAAGTGTGTAGCTTAGCTGCTGAAGACTATGGCACTCAAAACATGGTCTCCACAGAACACGTGCTCATAGGTTGTTTAAGCATATGGGAACTTTAATTGATTGTAAAGGATGAGGCATCTCGCTCGTGTTCAGAGGCCTTTTTTCAAATTATTGCTTCGTGTTTTCTATTCCAGAAGCACATATTGGCATAAATGCAACCTTTCACGTTGCTGCTTTCTGTGGTATGTACCTAGAGTAAAACAGCCACTTGAACAGTCATCAACACAGCAAGTTCTGCAGCTGGTTTCTTATGTGATTATTAGGGATGAGTCATAGCTCACTTGCAGATGTTGCAGTCGTAATGACAGGTTATTAATTGCATCATTTTCACACTGGATCAGCGTAGATGACATCACCAAACCACTGTGTTTGGCCACACACACTCTTGTTCCCTCCTGTCCTCAAACACTTCTGATTCCTCACTATGGTTCTTGTTTCACACAAACTACAGGTTGCCTGGACCTGGAAAATGAGGGTTAACTGCTGGGAACCTTTAGAGAGTAGGGCTACTTCTGCTCTTTTTTGGCACTGAGGAGCAGGGGGAGCAAATTATTTTATTTTATTTTAGGCAGGAAGGATACGCTGGAGTTTGGGTGACTGAGGTGTTTCGGAAATGTTATTGCGATTATCTGAACTGGAAACCACCAACTTCACAACTCTGATTTGGAGGCAACTTGTAATTAGTAGTAACCACGGTTTGCCTGATGATAACCAAAAGGTTGCCATTGTGAATATATTCACCGAATGAACCTTCATACAATGAGAGTTAGAACTTACTAAGTAAGTCATTAAAAAGTGAGGGGGAGTCGCTTTAATGTGGTAAATTCCCCTTCTCATCACAAGAAATAACATGGGTAGGCAAACTAAGGCCCTGGGGGGCTGGATCTGGCCCAATCGCCCTCTAAATCCAGCCCATGGATGGTCTGGGAATCAGCGTGTTTTTACATGAGTAGAATGTGTCCTTTTATTTAAAATGCATCTCTGGTTATTTGTGGGCCTAGGAATTCATTCATTCCCCCCCCCAAAAAAAAAATAGTCTGGCCCTCCACAAGGTCTGAGGGACAGTGGACTGGCCCCCTGCTGAAAAAGTTTTCTGACCCCTGAAAAAGAAGATTCAAGCAACATATTCACCACACAAAATTTGATGCAGTTAAGATCACTGCTTGAATGTCTTTCAAAAACCCCAAAGTAACAGCTCTTAATCTCCAGAAAAAAAGCCTAAAGAAAAAGAGAAATGTCAAGGAGCCTAAAACCCTTGCAGCTAAGGAAAAGACCATGCAGGCTCATACTTTCCATGGAATATATAAGCATTAAAAGTGCATTGCACTTTTCCTGACCTGGTTCAGCTGTGCTCATTGAGCCCCACTCCAGGGAACTTTAGGTGGATGGTTTCTCCACAGTCTGCCTGTCAGATTAGCCCATATGAGAAGAAGGGGCTCTCTGAAAGCCCTCTCAGAGACACACACAGCCTTGTGTCCAAAAACAGGAAGACAAATATTGGTTTGGCGTACCAGTTTTTTTTCCTCCTCGGTATTGGAATTATTTTAAGACAAGCTCTCTTTCTGGAGACGCTTTTATCAGCAAAGCGTCTCCTAGATTAAAGCTACAATTTCAAACAAATGTAGAAAGGTCCAAAACATTATCCAAAACAGTTTTATTATTCTAAGAGTACATTTTATATATATATATATATATATATATATATATATATATATATATATATACGCAGGTTTTGGTGTCTTCGGGTGTCTTCCCGTGTAAGAGTCGGGGTGTCTGTGCGACGTTTCGACGAGGTCTCACTCGTCATCTTCAGGCTGGTGCTTTCGGCTTCTTGTTACTGGAACAGAGCAGAATCTGGTGTTTGAGTTCCTATAAATACTGTTGAGGGGTGTGGTGTATAGCCTCCAACGTTCTGGGCAGAGAGGAAGTTCCTAGATTAGTGTGCCTTTTCTTCTTTTGTTCCTTAATTACTTGAGGGATATCTTGAGTGATTTCATGAGTGATATTCTGAATACCACTGGGTGGGTCATTAAGTGTAGATTAGTTGCTAAAGCTTTCGTGTCTTGACCTCTTGAGCTTGTGAAGAGTTTTTCTGAGAAGATGGCTGTGCTGCATTTAGTTGTGCTCTGGCTTGGCTTCGTGTATAGGGGCGAGCTGTGGTTTTGTGCCTTGTGCCAGCCAGATCTGTGTAGGGATTGCAGGGGGGTGCAGCATCCGGAGGTGCCACTATAGTTTGGCTACTGGATGGAGTCTGTAATATGTCTGTGGAGAGGGTCTGGGTTTGGGTCTGGTGTGGTTGATTGGTGACGGCGTTCTGTGTGCCTCTGGTTCTGGTGTCGGTTTTTGTGGGGAGGGCTAATTTCCAGATGTCTGGCAGGCGGGACGTGTCGTCACGCTTGTTCATGTTGTGAGGGTGTTTCTCTATCTCGATGGCTTCCATGATTATTCTCTTGTGGTGATGTTCCATGTTAAAGAGCAATTTGGAATCTGCAAAATTAATTTCGTGTCCTGTTTCTTTCATGTGTTGGAAAAGAGAGGAAGTTTTTTCTTCTTTTTTGACGGCATTCTTGTGTTCTGCCGTATCGCAGAACACAAGAATGCCGTCAAAAAAGAAGAAAAAACTTCCTCTCTTTTCCAACACATGAAAGAAACAGGATACGAAATTAATTTTGCAGATTCCAAATTGCTCTTTAACATGGAACATCACCACAAGAGAATAATCATGGAAGCCATCGAGATAGAGAAACACCCTCACAACATGAACAAGCGTGACGACACGTCCCGCCTGCCAGACATCTGGAAATTAGCCCTCCCCACAAAAACCGACACCAGAACCAGAGGCACACAGAACGCCGTCACCAATCAACCACACCAGACCCAAACCCAGACCCTCTCCACAGACATATTACAGACTCCATCCAGTAGCCAAACTATAGTGGCACCTCCGGATGCTGCACCCCCCTGCAATCCCTACACAGATCTGGCTGGCACAAGGCACAAAACCACAGCTCGCCCCTATACACGAAGCCAAGCCAGAGCACAACTAAATGCAGCACAGCCATCTTCTCAGAAAAACTCTTCACAAGCTCAAGAGGTCAAGACACGAAAGCTTTAGCAACTAATCTACACTTAATGACCCACCCAGTGGTATTCAGAATATCACTCATGAAATCACCCAAGATATCCCTCAAGTAATTAAGGAACAAAAGAAGAAAAGGCACACTAATCTAGGAACTTCCTCTCTGCCCAGAACGTTGGAGGCTATACACCACACCCCTCAACAGTATTTATAGGAACTCAAACACCAGATTCTGCTCTGTTCCAGTAACAAGAAGCCGAAAGCACCAGCCTGAAGATGACGAGTGAGACCTCGTCGAAACGTCGCACAGACACCCCGACTCTTACACGGGAAGACACCCGAAGACACCAAAACCTGCATTCCTGTACCCGTGAAAATCTACGAAAGCATATATATATATATATATATATATATATATATATATATATATATATGTAAAAACAAAATTATTTTGAAATGCTCATTAGTAATTCTGACACCAAGACCTGCAAATTACTTCCTGCTAGAAGGGAACGCAGAGGTGCAGCAGGACAGAAAAGAGTCACAGACCATGACTCTTGACTGGAAGAATTTGGTTGCATCACTGAAACGGGTTTTTTTTTAATGAAGAATCTTGCTGGAATACCCGTCATAAAGCTGCAAAGGATTTGAAGAGATGTCATTGGGATTTTTCGAACATGCAAAATGAGCTACGCTTTTCCTTAGGTACACCCCCCCCAAAGAAATACCACAAACCATGCAATTTACTCAAAAGTAACCCCCATTGCCTCAACACAAAGCATGACAACTGCTGTATTTTTATGTGATGGGCCCAAATATTTCACCTTGGCAAGCTTCTATGCCTGTGGCATTATAAGCCAGTGATAGGTCAACTTTTCTCAGTTCAGTATGGACTCTAATCAGCAATTGTAGAGGCTCTGGGAAAATCCAATTTTATTTTGAATGTTCTGAACTGATGTATATGTTTTTTGCGCATGCATGTTACTATTCTGGAACACAAGCGCATCCTTGGAGTGCTCCTTGGTAACTAAAGAGTAGAAGAGTGGGGAGGCAACTCCAGCAGCAGCGGTGATGGTGCTATCACCCACTCACCAGGCAGGCAGGAGATGCCACCCAAGAGAAATGTCTGTTGCTATGGTCAGACTTCACTTTTTTCCTACTCCTATGCAGATGCAAGTGGAGACAGATCCTGGCAAGTGATTGTGCATGTGTGTGTTTAAAACCACCCCTAGTTAGACTCATGAATTGCTTTGAAGGTCACATTTCATACTGAATACCTTTGGTACATAAACCTCTTGAAATTTTGACATTCCCAGTCCCAAGGGATTGCTCAGAAGCCAAGGTACTGTCCTGTAACTTACTAGTCTCATGTTAAAAACTTCTGGTCAATTGCAGAGAAGGGTGGTTTCAATGGGTTAAACTGACAGCACCTTTGTCTGATGAATATAGACTGCACAGAAGGGGGGGGGAATCTTAATAGTCTCATTTTACATTATGAGGCAAGGACATTCCTTTAATACATTTGGGCATTATAAACAGGGAAACGTTGCATTCCGAAACCATTAATTCCAAACTTCAATGGCATCTCTAATGAAGATGCTGTCTAGCCAGTTTGAAGCCACAGCAGAGACTGAACGTATAATATGAGATCTGGTTGGCAGAGACTCTTGTTTCATTCTGGTACCAGCTTAGAACATCTCTATTTCCCAAGGCATTGGTGGGTGCTAGTTACTTAGTTTAAGAGGAAAATGTTCTGCAGCTTTATGGGCAGTTTTATGATTATCTGTTAATTGCTGCATTTTTATCTGATCCATTTTGCTTTAACTTGTTAATTTTTATGCTACTGGGATCAGCTGTCTTCCACAATGACACCATCCAAGTATAAATTAAAAACATTTCTTTGGTCAGGTGTTTAGGATGCAGCTAACTTAATAAAAAATTATTGCTGTTGCCTAAGTTTTAATTGTTGAGATAGGTAATAAAACAGTAATTAAAATTTTCTATGTGTTGTATTTTATTATTATTATTATTATCTGTCCTGGATTCCTGTGGGAGAAAGAGCAGGATAAAAACAAAAAAACCCCGTAGATTATATAACCATCTTAATTGGCAAACCATGGTTAACACTTGCCCTTCAAAGCAAAGAAGGAACCATGATTTGAAGTGGGTTCCCCCATTTGTTGGGACAAGCACTTGCCACAGTTTGCCAGTTTAGATGCCTTTGCAAATTATGGCTAGCATTCAACAGGAAAATGAAAAGTTAGTTATAGTTCATATCTATGCCACCTTTCAGCCAAAAAGATCCCCAAGGTGGCTCTCAAAGGTTAACACAAATACAAAATTCAAACTATAAAGTGAAATACAGTATATGAAGGTTGAAGATAGCAATCTGAAAACGCTGGCAGCATTAAGATAAATTCAACAGTGTAAATAATTTTTGATGGATGTAATAATGGAATACTGAATGGTTTAGTTTATGTAAAATATGCAATGATTTATGGTATACAAAATGAACCATGGAAAAAGGAGAAGGGAAGTCATTGATATTGTACGAATGTTTAAATGAGTATTTAAAATTGTAAAACAGAAGATCTAATAAAAATTATAGATGATAATGATAGATAAATAGCTAGCTAGCTAGCTAGTAATCTATCCCAATGACAACTTTTAACAAAAAAACATAAAACCCAAACACATTTTTCCCACACACGCACACACAAAAACAGTTTTCCCCAAACGTCAAAGAAAGGGGAGTAATCTCCCCACGCCTGATGTTTCCAAACACACTCTTCCATCATGCATGGGCCTGCAGCTTATTTCCAAATTCACTCAATCATAGTTTTAAGGAGAGTCTGAATTGAGTCTCCAAATCTTTGATGTAATTAAGCCAATGTCCTTTTTGGGTTCTGTTTATGCTGCAACATCACATTTCTTTCATGTTCATTATTACCCACAAAACCTAGATGTCTCTGAACAGTGCTGCTGCCTGACTAATTATCCACCACAAGCATTCTGGCATTTAGCATTCTGGCAGATCATGGAATCTGAATTATGCGTTAGTTTCAACAAAACACTGTATTTTAGCATCTTTAACACTAATAGATTTATCATGGAGTAGGTTTGGTGGACTAAAGCATTGGTCTTAAACTGGTGGGTCAGGATCTATAACTCGGTTGCAACCTGGTCTTAGTTGGATAACAACAACATTACCTACCACCAAAGATATATGTTAAAAAAGATTAATAGTCCCACCACCACTACAACATACTTGTTTGGATTAGATGTGGGTCTGGGCCTGAAAAGGTTGAAGACTGATAGACTAGAGGGCGTCTTCAGTTGGGTGCTGTAAAAGTGATGAAAACAGGGAGGAAAGTTCCTACAAACTCAGACATCAACAGAGCTGTGCATACTCTGTAGACTAGTAATCTGGTGAACCGGGTTCGCGTCTCCACTCCTCCACTCCTCCACATGCAGCTGCTGGGTGACCTTGGGCTAGTCACACTTCTCTGAAGTCTCTCAGCCTCACTCACCTCACAGAGTGTTTCTTGTGGGGGAGGAAGGGAAAGGAGATTGTTAGCTGCTTTGAGACTCAGGGTAGTGATAAAGCGGGCTGTCAAATCCAAACTCTTCTTCTTCTACTCACTGTGATATAACTGAAAACCAAGGTAACATAAATTCTGCATGAAGAACTGAATTCTCACTCAATATATGCAAAATGCAACTTAAGTACACCTGCATATATTTGCCTATTTTGCATAATTTATTCTGTTGCTAGTCTTGCCATTCAGGGAGTCTTTTTTCAGCTGAAGAGCAGGGTAAAAATACTTTAAATAAATGTAACAGGAAACTGTGATGCCTACTATGTTAGTGCCATTTGTTTTATCTCACTGTTTTTGGTGATGATTTGTATTACACGACGACTTCCTTTTTTCACCTATACTACTGGTCACTCTGAGTACATCAGTGTAAAAGAACAGGTTTTATATCAGACATTACTACTACTACTATGCAAAGCATTAGACCTCGTTTCCACATAAAATCATAACAAGCCCCTTTCTGGATCCTGAGATTTTATATTTAAGTCCTATCCATTTCTACTCAGGGATTATTTCCACTGCCTTAAATAGGGTTTGGATTACTTAGAATTCCAGGATGAACCAGGTGTAGTCTACTTACATCCAGGTTTACTTTTTAGTCATGAGGTCTAGAAACTCATTTAAAGAATAAAAGCCAAGATGCACCTCAACCAATCCAACTCTAATATTTGTGTGTGTGTGTGTGTGTGTGTGTGTGTGTGAGAGAGAGAGAGAGAGAGAGAGAGAGAGAGAGAGCGCCTCTGAGTACAAGCTCAGTCACATCAAAGAAGCTTTGATACTTGCAATGTTATTCAATACTTTGCTGGCAATATGATTTTATATGTGCCCATTTCCAGATTTCTGTGCCAGATGCACATTGTAATCCTAAGCATGTTTATTCAGAAACAAATCCCAGTGAGTTCAACTAAACTTCTTCTCTAGTAAATGTCCTTAGGCATGCCACCTCAGGATGCATTGCAAAATGAGTCATTTATTCCATGTTTGCGTAATGTGGACCTCAAATGCAGTGGACACCTCAAGGCAATGCTGTAGTAGAAGCATTGAGTGTTAGCAATTCTGAAACTTAGCACAATTTCTGCATTCACACTTTTGAATGTGTAGGAGGGAAAGGGCTGCATGGCAAAGAAAAGAAAGCAGTCAATCATTTGCGTTTGTAAGCAGGGACCTTTTGGATATGCTGCCAATGAACCTTCCCCCAGTTCATTGAGATTTTGCATCATTCTCTCAGAGAAAGGCACATATAAATAACTTTGGTTGCAGACAGAAACCCACAAATGGGAGGATGTGTTTTGGTGGCAGCTGAGTTCTGTGAATTGTCTTCAAAGCTATAATGCTTGTGGGCAGACACTTGAGCCTTATAATAGGGAGGTCAAAGCTGTGGTTTCATGAGGTCGATAGCTGCAATCCTGCATGAAATTTACACATGCCAATGTCCCATTATTTTCAAGTGACAGAAGGCTCCGTTCAGCACTGTGTTAGGAGAATGCATATATGTCAACGATTGTGAAGTCTGGTGCAATAGTTTATTTTGCCACAAATGGGGCAGTGAGATACTGTATACTTCCTTCTTCTGCCAGTTGGCCACAGCGACACAAGCAACAAAGTAAATGTTTCTCCCCCTGCTTGCTAAGTCCATGAAAAGAAGCCTTGATACATACTGGCCTGAGCAAGATGTGTTGCATCAGGTTTTTGTCTACATGGGGAATGGGATTAACCAAACATGTGAGGTACTTCCAGATGGGCTGCTTATTTGCACAAAATTTGCTTCTCACACACTTGCTAGTTAAATCAACACACCACAGCATAGTCACACAAGCAACAGGTTATTGTCTTTGTTCATATGTTATATATTTTTGTGTCTTTATATTGTAAACCCCCCTGTGATCCTTGGATGAAGGGCGGTATAGAAATTTAACAAAAACAATACTTACCATTCTAGTTTATGAGTTTGTTCTCCAAACAGCTTATTTACATTCAATCTGAAATGAAAGCACTAGAGCATTTCAGATTCAAAGCTATTTGGAGAAAGGGAAGTGGTGGCTGAGGAGTCCAAAAGGTAGGGTTGTACTGGCATACTGAAAGACAGACTGTGAAAGACATGCAGTTTGCCAAGTTCCCTATGGGTAAAACCTGGTGCTGGATTTCTGATCTAATGGAAGCATCTGCTACTGTAAGAGAAGGGTTTTTTTTTTGTTAATCAGTTCTTCTTTCCTGCTGCATCCCCCTGTGCTATTTTCCATGCTTTTGGAGAGACACCCCCCCAATAATCTAGAATGGGTTTTTTATAAGTGCAGGGAATTGCAGCAGGAAGACAGAACCAGAAAAATAATCTCTCCTCTTACATTAGCAAAAAGCTTCTGTAGACCCCACATTGCACAGCATCCTATCTTAATTTACTATATTGAAAGAGGTCTTTGCAGTGCAACTTTAAAATGCTTTTATTTTAAATTTGGCTGAAAGCAGTAGTCCTTATTCAAAGTTACTTATTTTTAAGGACACAAATAGCGCATGGAAAAAATGGAGATGTGGTACATTCCCAGCATTCATTTGATTTCTGTGCAAATGCAGAGATGAGCTTGAAGGCTGGGAGAAAGATAAATATGGTACAGATCACCTTCAAGAGGTTTTGGAAACTGCAGACCTTTCACACAGATCGTCATGCCAAGGAAAATTATGGAGAGTCTAATTAAGGACATGCTGGTACAGTAATTGTATAACCTTCTCGGGTCAAACCAGCACAGGTTCTTCAAGGGGAAATTGTGCTTCTCTAACCCGTTAAGAGATCTTTTGAGAAGTTAATTGAAGATTAGATATATGGGAGCTAGTGGACATCATTATTAATGAGAATTATAATTTGAACACATCCAACTCTTTTGTCGCACATCAAACTCATCGCTTAGCACAGGTTTTATTAAAATGGCATCATCCAAGGCAGTGACTATGCAAGATCATGCTGCATTAGCTTTTCCATGAAATATGTATGCCAAAATGCTCATCTATAGAAGTTTCCAAGAGCTCAGTGCCTAGGCCCAACCCCAGATGAGATCTAAGGGTGTGTGCACATTACCTGACTTCTGTGTCAGCTTTGACACCAGTTAATACTGACTCTGCATGCCAAATTGAAACAGTCTGGGATTCAACCTTTGTTGACAACAGTCAAGGTGCGGATGTAGCAAAGAACGTAAACAGCATGTTAAGCAAAAGCTTGAGCCCACTGCAATGCGTAGATCCAGGAAAAGGTGCCAACATCATGCACCAGCTCTACCACTTTCTGCTAGGATGACTCAGCAGTTGGCTATATATGAACTTGTTAGTACACTTTTCCAACACCAGTACACTTTCAATACAGTTTATATATAAACCATGGTGGATATATGCACCCAATGCTGTTCCAGTTATGATCAAATTCTGCAACCTGCATGAGCAATTAGGCATTTTTTTGCATATTATTCTGCATTTGCTTGTGGACCATCAAGGAATAATGCATGACCTAAGCACTGGAAATCTTGCTCAGCTCCCCCTAGACTTCTTATATTTACCAGGCATTACCGACAACACTTTCAAACTTCTCTTCACAGCTTTAAAGCTGTCTTGAGAGTGAGAGTGTGTGTGTTCAGGTTCTCAGGATGTTCAGTTCTCCAGTCCACACCAACTTCTCTGTTCTTGTGCCAGGCAACTATGGAATACATTTGGCCAATCCCCATAATTAGGAGGTTGATATTCCAGAAAACTGAGGCATGATGTGGATCATCAACATAATCACAGCAGACCGGTGCATAAAGCAGAGCTGGAAGAAGACTGCCTGTCACCAAGCTCAACTCTCTGCATTAATACTTGCACATTCGTCCCTCCCACCACACTTTTAATGTCTGTTATAAGCAGAGAGCAAGATGAAGAAATCCAGAAGTCATTCTGATCTGCAGGGAGCAATGAAATCTACCTGCACTTACCACTATTCCCCACTCCATCACTCTTCAGGTCTGTTTTGAATGGTTTGAGCTAACATCATTGCTGTTCTCAAGTTCAGGACACCAACCCATCTCTGGATCACAGGCGCACCTTGTGTACCAATGCAAATACAATGTAAGCTTTCCATCCATACAAGACCCAGGCATGCTTTATTGACAGCCTCAGCGCTTTATTCAATTTGTTTCTCAGCATACCAGATAAGATTGAGGAACAAATGAAGCATAACCATACCCTGTATGAAAATACATGTCAGACAAACTCAAGATTGCAACACTTCCTAATCTGAGTCATCATGATGTGATTGAGCTCCATGCAATAAATTGCTAACTGCCCTATTTTGTGGTTCTTGCCATGTAAAATTGTTGATGCGTAGTGGAAGTCTGATCTTTTGCTACCGTGTACAGATCTAGCCTCAAAACTCCCTTGTAACATTGCTGGTTACAGTGAGACCACTGTCTCAGGTAGTTATAGACCTACTGTCCCTGTATTGTTTGAATGTCTTCTGTTTTAGGTCCTAGGCCAGAGGTTTATAGGGTAGTTGTACTGCTATGTACAAAGGGAACAGTTAACTTGAAAACAGGGTCATATCAGTAACAGACAGACATCCTCACAAGATTACTGGAGACAGGCTTCCCAATGACAAAGTTTTGAAGAGAAGGCTTATTCCAGTTCCATGAGGCTAGCAGTCACAAAACCAAGGCGCAATGCAAGTTACAGTCCACCAAGGTAGCAATCCATTGCATGCAACCTTTCTTGAGGAGGTTTTGTACAAAGGCTTAGCAATTAAAATTTAAAGCTGTCAAACTGGGTAAACAAGCAGGATGGCTTGTGAAACAAGCTGGATTGACGGTAGGGCAACCTGAACTTTTGTATCTTAACAGACAGACAAGACTTGAGGCGTGAAACCAATTAGCACTTGATCTGCCTGGCAGTTCCTGTGCACACACACTATGGGCTTCTCCGCATTTCTGCTTGTCCCACAGGGTCCCTGTGCTTTCTGGACATGGGTCCAAGTGGTTTTGCATTTGTCCCGCAGCTTCCCCCTGGAAAACATACTCTTTACCGCTGAATCGGAACAAACAGCAATCCGCAGAAAACCCAAGGGCACTGAGCCATGGGTTTTCCGGGTGTGTGTGTGTGTGTGTGTGTGTGTGTGTGAGAGAGAGAGAGAGAGAGAGAGAGAGAGAATTGGGGCAAATGGAGGTGTGGATAAGCCTTATGTCTCAGAATATAGGGCAGGCATAGACCAACTTGGCCCTCCAGATGTTTTGGGACTACAACTCCCATCATCCCTAATTAACAGGACCAGTGGTCAGGGATGATGGGAAGTATGGTCTCAAAACATCTGGAGGGCCAAATTTGCCTATGCCTGATATAGGGGATATGTGTGTAAGTCAGGTTAGGGGAACATTTGGCTCTCCAGATGTTGCTGAAGTGCAACTCCCATCACTCCTGACTACTGGCCATACTTGCTGGGGCTGATGAGAGTTATGGTTTGGCAACATCTGGAGGGCCAAAGGTCTCTTACTCCTGGTGCAAGTAAACCCAGCTGGATACAGGATGCATGCTGGCAAGAAAGAAGTGACTGGCTGTAATTTCTGTGCATGTGTCCAGCACATGTTTTTATAAAGAAGTTTTTCGCTTTCAAACTTTATAGCGCTCAGCAGAATCAAACCTGTTTGATATGTAAAGTCCAGTTCAGCCTTCACCTATGCCAACCATGTACCAACATCCAGCACTTCTGAAGAAAATTGTATACTTTGGCAATAACAGCATTCCCCCCCCCCAGAACAACTACCAATTAGGCGCTGGTAAAAAGACAAGCAGAGTTGTGATGCTGTCATTTCACTTCCTCCCCCCCCCCCCCGCCGCACAGCTACTGCTAAGCATGCCTAGGTTTGAAACACAGTACATGTTTGCATAAATAAGAGGTGTAATGGAAAATGTGTGGCACTACACTATGAGAGCTTAAGCAGGGCATGCTGGTCCCACAGAAATGAGAAACAGATAAACGAGCGCCAGCTAGTGCTTATGTTTCTGGAAGAAAGCTTTTGAATCTTCCTCAGCTATAGAGGTGAGCTGCAGAATATTTCGGAAGTACGTTTTTTGCACCCTGCTGTCTTGAGAACTTGGATCTTCTAAAATGCTCATGTACTGAGAGTTTGTCCATTTCTGTTTCTTGTTTTTCTAACCTTAAGTTCAATTTCCCACATTCCCACATCAGTTTGTGATTTTTTTCTTTAAGTCCTCATGAAAGTCCATCAGTATTATAGAGTGAATTTCTCCTTACATACACATGTTTGTATGCAATTTCCCCAAATTTACACATTTTTGCAAAGCAATTTCCTCCAATACGATGCATTTTTGCAATGTTACTTCCACTACTATATGCATTTTAATGCACACATTACCCCAGTATATGCATTTTTGTACCCATTACTTGGCTGGAGAACTGCATTGCAGTGTGACTTCTGAAGGATGGCTGTGTTTCTGCTCTCAAATGTTTCAGGAAGTGTGAATTAGAGAGAGTCATCCTTAAATGGAAGCTGAAATCAATTTTCTCCCCATTCCCAACTAAGTGTGAGTAGCTGATGAGAGGTAACTGTTAAATAGCAGCACTGCATTCCCACACCCGATATTCCTTCTGTTGCTAAGTAAGCCACCACAAATGATGGGTTCCAGAGACACCATTGATTCTTTCAATCAATTACTTTCAGTCAAACATGGGCCAATTTTTACCAAATTCAATTAGTGTTTTTTTTAAAAAAAATCACATTAGTGTACTTAAAGCCCTAAGATCACATGGTGGCCTTCAGGGCATGAAGTCAGCTTTCCCCAAACCACCCACTGCCACTTTGCATTACTCGCCAGAAGCAGAGCAGATAAGCAGGAGATACTAGTTGATACTGTGAAATCTGAATTAGGCTTCAAGGCCTGTAGGCATGGTGCCTGGCACTGACATCTGAGGAGACCCAACCCAGATCTAAAACCATATTAATTCAGAGGGTCTTGAGTCCTGGGTGAAATAGATCCATTTTTGACAATGAAGAAAAAAAGCCCAACACCACCCAGATTTATATCAATTATCCGTACCTCGGCTCTAGGGCCAAATGCAGTCCTCCATGATTCTCTGTCTAGCCCTTAGGACTCTCTAGGCCAATCCTGTCTGTAGTATCTAGCAGGACTCATAATATCCCCTCCCGCAAATCATTCCCACCCACTGACTTCCTCATATTCCCTAGAGGCAGCACCCATCCCACTGCTAAGAGGGCCACACCCTAGCCATCCAGAGACCTCACATGACTAAAAAGAAAGGAGAGGCCGCTGGTTCCTGGCCCATCAGGCTCCCTGTCCACCCCCTCAGAGTCCCATCCTGAGGCCAGTTAAAGTCAGATCTTACTAGCGTGGAGAAAAGGAACGCCTCCCTAGCAACAAAGAAACACCACATGTGGCAGTGTCAAAGCTTTTGTTGCAGTACATGCAGGTTTGCCAACCAGATACCCCAGCAAGTCTCCTGGCCCTTGGGTGATGGCTTTATAAACAGCACAGTCTTAAAGGATCTAGGACAAACCAAAATGGACCCAGGCAGAAACATTTAAGTCCATGCATGCATCTATGTGTGTTTTACTGAAGGTTCACGTAATAGTCTAGAGCAGGGGTAGGCAACCTAAGGCCCGTGGGCCGGATGTGGCCCAATTGCCTTCTCACTCTGGCCCACGGATGGTCCGGGAATCAGCGCGTTTTGTACATTAGTAGAAAGTGTCCTTTTATTTAAAATGCATCTCTGGGTTATTTGTGGGGCATAGGAATTCGTTCATGCCCACCCCCCAAAAAATATATCGTCTGGCCCACCACATGGTCTGAGGGATGGTGAACCAGCCCACGGCTGAAAAAGGTTGCTGACTCCTGGTCTAGAGCCTTCTATAAAGTTCTGCACCCTACAGCTCCTGCTGATGTCACATGCCCTTTAATCTTGAGCCTCCTTGTACAACCCGTCATAGTTGGAATTTACAAGGTTGGCTGATGTGGTCAGTTGATCTTCTCTGAAACAGCAATAAAAATTCTTAACACACACTGTTGTTGGGAAAGACATGTCCCTGGTGCACCGAGCAGACCTTGAGGGGAATGGAAACCAACAAAAGTCATCTAATCTAAAGACAATTTACTAAGAACTGGCCAGAGGTCAGCTAGCTAATTCTTTACCCCTCCCTTCTTTGCATGAATGAACCTTGACCAGACTTTTAAGCTTCTGTAATCTCCCATATATTCCAGCACTGTAGAACAGTTATGCATTGAAGCCAGCATGCTCCTCTTGTCCACCCTAGAATCATTTTCTAACCCATTAAATATATATATATATCAAATATGCAGCCTTCAAACATGGTGCCTTTTAGATGTTTTGGGCTACAACCCCCATCATCCCTGACATAGGCCATGCTGGCTGCAGCTAATGAGGGCTATAGTCTATAAGATCTGGAGGGTACCACGTTGGCTACCCCATTGTTACTGCAAGTCAGAAATGTCCGAAATCAGAGCATGTCTGGATCTGCATCCACTTTTGTCCAACTAAAAAAATGTAATGGAACACATTTTGAAAAATTTCTGAAATTAAAAAAAGATGCAGTTCCTATTTACATCAATGGCCTCCGACCCTTACAAGTAAAGCCAGTGCCACTGAATTCAACTAAGTGATAATCTGTTTGCTAACCATTATTGTTAGGACCACCCTTGAACACTCATTGTTTTATAACTAGATTCAGGATCTTTGTTTTGGAGGCTTTTCGTGTCACATGCAGAAAATAACAAGAATATTTAAAAAAAATAATAATCTGGAGTATCTGGACATTTGAACACAGCTGAAGGAAATCAGAAATCAGATGTCCTGTTTTATTATTGCTTATACTACAGCAGGGATGGGAAACTTGTGGCCCTCCACATACATGTTGTTGGTCTACGCCTGCAACTCTCATCACTCCTTATCATTGGCCGTGCTTGCTGGGAGTTGAGCCCAACAATTACTGTAGGGCTACAGGTTCCACACCTCTGTTCCACACCCCTGAGAAGGGAAAACATAACCACCTCCACCAGTGTTCCATTGTGGAGAGTACTGTAAAAATCCATACCGCATTGTACATGATTTTCCTCTTCACCCCACCAGCATCTACACAGAACATGGGACACTAGAAAGCCACAAGTTGTTAGAATGGAGAGTATTTTATTATGAGTTTGTAGATGCCATACCAGAGCTCAGAAATAGTGAAATTTCCAAGCGGTAAGTAACATACAGTGCATCTCCTTACCCTAGTACCATATTTCTTGGAGACATAGTATTAAAAATGTATTGAAATCCTAACCTCAACGTGCTGAACGTTAAGCCTTTTAAATTAGGAAAGCCTAAAACAATGCAACAAATAGAGAGCTGGCATAGTGTAGTTGGCATCCGTCTGTCTTGAGAGACAGCCTCACTGATGTGGTCCAAAGGAAAACAGAGCAATACATTTGGCACAAGCTTGGCTGCAAGAGTTGCCAGAAGGAGGCACCATCCAACTGTCTTAGGGACTCCGCCTGTGTAGCCTTTTCTTTGCCCAAAGATATCCTGCAAGGCAGTGGTGGTTTCAGATCAGAGTTTTCCTTCTCCTAGATGGGCTACCTACCCAGGTTGACAAGCCCCATCTGCCCATAGTGTAGCAGTGGCTATGAAACTGAACTATAGGAAGCCATTAACTCAGTAGGTGGCTTTGGGCCAGCCACTCTTGGTCAGCCCCCCCCCCCCGCGATAATACTGCCTTACCTTCATTCATTCATTCATTCATCTCACTGAGTCACTTAACCTATATCCTAACCCTTACTGAACTCTTGTAAGAATTATAGCATCATAGCACAAGAAGACTGCAACCAAAGCATCACTGACAGATGGTTTCCAGCTTCTGGTTAGAAGCCTCCAATGAAGAAGAGTGTGCCAGTTTTCCAGGCAGTACCAATAGTTTGCACTTTCAGGAAGGTCTTCCTAGAATTTACTTGAAATCCCTTTCTTGTAATTTGAACCCTCTGGCGGTTCAGGCTCCCCCCTCTGGAGCTACAGAAAACAAATGTGCTGCATCATCTATGAGGCAGCCTGCCCTTCCAATATTTGAAGGTGGCAATTACATTGCCTCGTAATAAGTCTCTTTTCCAGGCAACCAGAAAATGCAAGTGTAGTGCTTTGAACACAGGAAGGCACCACACAAATACTGTATTATTATTAGTAGTAGTAGTAGTAGTGGTGGTGGTGGTGGTGGTAGTGGTATTAAAATTGACAAGTTCCTTCAGAACCTGTTCATGACAATTTTCGCAGACTCTATCTTAAACATTTTATAACTGGTTTACTCGTCTGCTTTCGTTTAGTCTGGGCTGTGACAAATCATGCCAGAGGAAAACAAACACAAAATAAGCAAGGTCCCTTTTACAGCACTTAATAACCCATCTTTGGTTCAGGCCTATCAACACAGATCAAGCCAGGGAGCCTTTGGGTGGAAAGAGCACAGCCTGGAACCTAGCATGCATGTGGTTTTACAGTTCTGGGAAAGAATGAGAATATAAGAATATGAAACTCAACATTACCCCAATGGGATGCTGTTTGGTTTCTGCAACTAATAGAATCTAGTCAGGCAATTTCAAAGGAAATCCAATTAGAAATTAGTGCAAGAATGCAACGCTTAAGCAGCAAAGAACAAATCCCAGAAGGGGAATTTATTTGTTTTGCTTTAAAATTGGAACCCTTGAAAAGGGCAAAAAGCTGCTTATTGTTTCTCCTCTGAGTCTTTCAGTTTATTATTATTTTAAACATATGCAGATATGTCACAAGTTGTAATGAAAGCTGAAGAATAGGGATGGCAACTCATGAAAGAAAATTCTGGTATGGGGCGGTTGCACAACTCAAACTGGATCTACTAGACCCATATATATTTTTAAGCAATATGAATTAAACTCACTTCTGGGGCTCCTCTGAGATTAGGGGCCCTGAGGCTTAAGCTTCACGAGTTTCATAGTAGATCTGCCCCTGCTGATGATAAATATGTGCCATTAAATGTCATGTCAAAGGTATGAATGGAAAAGCTGGATACAACATATCTATATTGGTGAAAATATTATTATCAAACTGGGAAACAGTCAAAATGTAAATTGATTTTAGATACATTACCTACAATACCAGTCTTCTTCAATGAAGAGTAAGGATACTAATAGAGAGTTTGTAATTACGGGAACTGTGCCGTGGTACCAATATTACAGAATGCATCTTTTTGAAAGGGGGGAGAATTCGAAATGGTAATATTTGTGACTGTATGGAAAGTAACAACAGATCTTTGTTATTTCATTGTTTCCTCAAAAGGCACTGTAGCACATATGTGAGGATGGGCTGCCAAGGAACTTTGAAAAGTTTTTTTATTGACTTTTCTCAATAGTGCATAGTTTATTACATGAGGAGGTGACCGTTAAAAATTTCAAAGGTTAAACTTAAATGGAGCAATACGTAGGGGGAGAAAACTCATGAAAAGTGAAACACCTCCTTTGCTAATGAGATAAGCTAATAAAAACAGCATAAGAAATGGCATCTTACCCCTTGTTAAGATAAGCAAGTTCAATATGGGAATGCCAGACAGCACACTGGCCGGATTTAAGATGCACTGCCAATGACGTGCATATGCAGTGGAGGGGAGAGATTATTTAGGACAAAGGAACAGAAAGTATTAGAAATAAATCTTTATAATCATTACCTAGGTCTCCAATTTGACTTTTGCTTGGGCTTATAGAAGACTTGAGGCAAATGGAATATCAAGAAATGGTGACCAATTAAGTAATAACAACAAGAAATAAAAGTATACAAGGAATAGAAACAGAATACCGTTGAAAGGTCCTCAATCAGTATAATGGTTAAAAAAGTCTTTTCAGACACCTTGTAATATAATTAAATATATGGCAAGATCTCGTGACAAAAATAAAAAGTTTAAGGCTGCAATCCCATACCCATTTACACAGGAGTAAACCCATTTGAACTCAATGGGATATACTTCTGGGTAGACATATATAGGATTATGCTGTAAACAAATTAAAAAAGCTATTAGAATAAAAACAGTTTAAAAACCATTTCATATAATCACTGTTTCCCTCAAATCTCATTGTAAATTGAAATGAATCCACTTATGATGAAGTTTAACAGATACTCTTACCAATGAAATTATTGATAACTTCTTTTTCCTGCAAGCTGGAATTTTTCTGAGATAGATATCCTTTTTAGGAATGACTCAATTAGGCAAAAGGGGGGTGGGTCAGAATAGATGCTTTCTGGCACAAAGGCTTCAGTTAAGTTTTAAAATTATGATTATTCAGTGCTTTATGTATTTTGTCTTATAACCCACTTAAAATATATGGAGAAGTGCTGAAACAATGCAAGATTAAAGTGGGGGGAGAACCCTACTTTCTTTTAGTGCAAAATAAAAATGTCAAGGCCAATATGTGATTTTTAAAAATGGTTTGTCTTTTGTTACAATTTTGTACAGTTTACGGGTATGAGTGGGTTTATTTGAGGAGGTTTAAATCTGCAGTTGCCAAAAAAAGGGGGGGAGGCTGCCCCACATTAATAAGTCAATGAAATTCCAGGTTTCTATGTAGAATTCATTTTGACCAGCATACATGGATACATACATGGATATCATTACAACAGCCTAATCTTCACTAGGATTTTCACATGGATTAGTTTAACTCTGATTAAAGCATATTTTCTCCTACTGGGACTTGGAAACACAAACTTCAATAAGCCAACCTTCAATCAAAGCTCTCACAGATTTAAATAAATGCTGGCCCAAAATAAATTCAATTCTGCGTGCATTACAAGTCACATTTGTATTGAGAAAGTTAAGCAACAGATTAGTCTAATCTGTTGACCTCTCACATCAAGGGGCAATCACCTACCTGGGAGTAAGGCCCACTTAAGCAACAGAGGACTTACTTCTAAGTAAGCCTGCATAGGAATGCACTGTGGCATGCAACTATTGACAACATCTGTGGCTGCATCAGCAGAATTTAGTCCAATTTAGAAAAGCAGAATTGGACTATGATCAGGAATGATGGAAGTTGAAGTTCAACAGCACAATGTTGGGGAGGCACCAGTCCAGGCAAGGCTGATCAAACCCAATATGCCTGGCAGCTGCTTTACAGTTTCTCTGGAGGTCGAAGGCTAGACTTTGGGAGCTTCTTCATGAAGAACATATGCTCTGTCACCAAGTTGCATTGCCTCTCCCTGCTCTCAGACAGTATTCTGACTGCAGACATGTGTGATCAGAATTTTTTTATGCTGAGATTTTTCTTTCCCCCTCTCCCTCACTCCCCATCAGCAGCCAGCAGTTATTGACATCCCCATTCCAGCACTCAGCCTTTCCTTCAGAGAGACAATGTCCGTTTGCACTGGCACAACACGCTCAACCAGATGCTGCCTGGAAGGTTCCATCTTCAATAAGACAAGGAAAAACATATCCCACGATGACAAGAAGAATCTCGGTCAGAGGGAAAGAATGAACTCAGCTCCTCCTTTGCCGCACAATCACTCGACTTGCCTTACATTTTCCTGTTTTCACCTGCCACTAAATGCTGGGCAGAGCCAAGTAGCCGACAGATGAAATTATGGATTTAATATATCAAGAAAGGATCTCCATGTGCAGAGGGTTGTGCATTTTAGGCAGAACAATGAACTGAATGGAGGCCACATCAGCACTCTGCTTGGCTGGGCCAGCTGAACTCCGAGCAAAGTATCAGTGGAGCACTCTTGTGAAAGATGCATTGTTTACGACTACCCAAGGGGATGGGCAGTCCAGCTAAGTTAGGATCTGGACAGAATGGCTTTCAAACCAGCATGATGCCTCAGGGCAAATTTGCCAGGAATGATCAGAAAGCTGCTGTTTATGCCCACAAGAAGTTAGTGCTCCCTGCCCCACCCCCCTGCTAATGCAGAAGTGGGAAGCCACAGAGCCATTAGATCGGGCACCAAGAGAGGGATGCAAGAGCAGGAAGCTAGCCATGAAACAAACTTCTGTGGACCAAAGGAAGGTGTATTGTTTCCTGGGAAAATGTGTGCATATCACAATTTGAACCAGCCTTCCCCAACCTGTTGACCTCTAGACATTTTGGACTCCAACTTCCATCAGCCCCAGTTAGCATGTATCGTTCAGCAGAATATTTGAAACAGGAGCCTACACAGATAACAGTGTTGCAGACACAGGCTTTCCATGTGATCGACAGCCCTGCATCCATGCAGGTCTGCAGAGATGAATACTGCACCTCTCCCACTTCTACTGGCAGGAGCATCCCATGAGCAGAACTCCACTCCAGGGCTGGAACCATCAAAGAAAACCTAGTGAGGAGGACCCAAGCCTATGTGAGGAAAAGTGGTATTTCCAATAAATAAACAAACCGCTAGGACCAGGCATCCATCCAACGGAGGCATATACAGTATGTGTAGAATAGGAGTAGCCATCCAGACATCATGAGAGACTGACTCTTATAATACCTAATAATAATAATAATTTATTTATACCCCCACCCATCTGGCTGGCTTTCCCCAGCCACTCTGGGCGGCTCCCAACAGAATTAAAAGCACAATAAAACATCAGACATTAAAAACTTCCCAAAACAGGGCTGCCTTCAGATGTCTTCTAAAAGTCAGATAGTTGTTTATTTCCTTGACAGGCACCACTACCGAAAAGGCCCTCTGCCTGGTTCCCTGTAACTTTACTTCTCGCAGTTAGGGAACCGCTAGACTCACTGGGACTGATGGAAGTGGAGAGTTCAACACCAGATAGTTTTCTACCTTGGTGTTGAGTAACCTGTCATTCACCTCTAGTCTCTTATTTACAGTAGATATACCCTGCTGTAAATAAATGCAAAATCCAATGAGTTCCCATTTCAGTTGGGCCATCTACAGGTTACTACAGCTCCATCTTCTGCACTATATATTTTAAGCAGTCTCATGTCACAATAAACAGTCGTGCCTTCACCCAAAGAATCCTGAGGGAGTTACCCAGGAAGAGAGATAGACCTTTTAAGCCACTCTAAAAAGTGTAGCTCTGTGAGGGGAATAGGACAACCTCACAACTCTCAACACCCTTAACAAACGATAGTTTCAATAATTCCTTGAGGGAAGTCATGATTGTTTAAAGCGGCATGATACTGCTTTGAATGTATACTGCAGATGAGGCCTTAGATGACTACCACCTTTACGTTCACACATAATACACAAAGCTTGGATCTTGCATGCTAGAGATAAAAGGTATTTACAGGTTACCAGAGATTCCAACAAGGAACCTCCAGCCTTCACATGTTTCTGTGAATGCCATCATCTACCAAGGAAATGTCTAGACATTATTTATTTATTAGCCATAGTCAATGCATTTCAAACAACAACATGTTTGTGCTCAAAGAAGTTTAGAATATAAGCAGCCTACAAATATCTAAAGAGCTGTTACATGGAAGATGAAAAAGCTTGTTTCTTCCGGCTCCAGAGGCTAGGACCAGAACCAATGGATTGAAGTCACAAGAAAGGAGATTCTGACAACAAACAACAACAACAACATTTATACCCTGACCATCTGCCTGGGTTTCCCCAGCCACTCTGACTAAACATCAGGAAGACCTTTCTGACAGTAAGAGGTGTTCGGCAATAGAACAGACTCCTGTGAAAAGTGGTGGACTCTCCTTCCTTGGAGGTTTTTAAGCAGAGGTTGGCTGGCCATCTGTCATGTATGATCTAGTTGAGATTCCTACATTGCAGGCGGTTGGACTAGATGACCCTTGGGATCCCTTCCAACTCTACAGTTCTGTGATTCTATGATTCTATAATAATAGTACATAAACATAATACATAAAAGTTCTGTGAAAGTCAGTTAAAACACAACAAAAAGTGACTAAAAAGCTCAATAACAGATCAGCTACTTTGAAGTGGGCAGCTGAACTGTTTAGTGAAGCACTTTTGACTGGTTTCCAGAGTTTTCCTAAACAGAGTTGTTGGAAATTAAGGCAAAGTTTATCTGTACTAAACTTGCTAGAGTGAAGAAAAGCACAGCATAGGACAGGACTGAGGAAACACAGGCCCGTCAGATGTTGTTGTACTACAACATCCATCATCCATAACCATTGGCCATGCTTTCTGGGCTGATGGGAGTTGTAGTTCAACAACATCTGGAGAGCCACAGGTTCCCCAGCACTGCTGTTGGGAGAATTTAGTGCTTTTCAACTTTCAGCTCCCTTTGCTGCTTCTCACACTACCAGCCTATTGGTGGCTTGATAGAGAGCCTTGTATATTCAAGACTAAGTGCTTGAAGCTAATGACTTGAATAAAGGAAGGACCAGGCAGTGTAGAAGTTGAAGGTCCATCCACACAATGATTACAAAGGAAGAGACAGGCTGAATCTATTGCAATACAATCCCATGACTCCCACTTCATCTACAGTAACGAATGCAGAATAGCTAAGAGTATGGCTATTATTTGTCTTCTTTTAGACTTTTCAGGATTTCTGTCTCACACACAATGCTAGACCAGGGCTGCAATTGCAGAAAGTCCCACTGTATGTAAAGTGACTTACTTCTAAGACTTGCTTGAGAGTAAGCCTATGTAGTAATGCAGCCTTGCACCCCAAGGCTACACCTACACATTTTGCTCAAAGGTTTGCTCTCTTTCTGGTAAGTGTCTGCGATATTGCATTATGGCCAAACTAGATGTTATGCACAGGCATGTGTGACTGTACCTGAATGGCCCTTTTTTAAGAAGCAAAAGCCACTTTGGAGTAGGGAGGTGCTTGGGCTTTTCTTAAACCTTCCAGCTTACCCCCTGCTTGTTTGTCAGCTCCTCACTCGCAGCTCAGAGTTTCAAATGGAGGAAAACACTCATTTAGAACTCCTTAGACAGGAAAGCTGGTGCAGGGGGCCAGGGGTGGTGAAGAGAAATAGGTGCTTCACCTTTTCCCCAGCTCTTCTCCAGTACCAATTACCAGCCCCCAAAAGCAAATTTTCTTGCTTAAAAAAATAGTGTAAGAGTAGATTTGGTCCTTAGTGTATATATTTAACACATACATGAACTCAGGAGACTGTCATTATCTTTTCAGAATTGCTATCCACAATTGGTGCTCCGACCGGAATTCTGTTTCCCAAACCATTCTGCTTGCTCTTGTGTTATAAAGCAACTTTCTCATAGATTTCTTGCGACTGAGATATATGCTTAAAAGTATGCAAGTAACACCTGGTGAAGTCGCAGAAGCCAGAGGAGTTGCTGAATATTTTCCAGTAGTCGGAGGCCAAGTCTTAGTTTCCTGTATAGGGGTTTGGGGGTTTTTACCCCTTCTAAAGACTAATAGACATATGAAAAATGCAAATATGCTCAATTTGCATAATTTAGACAAAGTTACAGAATTCTGCTCTTTGTGTTACAGGATTTGGGTTATTCTTGCACAGGATTTTGATATGCGTACACTTATTTGCTCCGACCTGCCTGCCGCCACTCATTTTGGTTAGGAATGGTTTGTGATATAGAATAATCCCTGAATGAGTGTTGAAAGTGGGGCCAGAAGATAACATGCAAGTACTTAACTGGGGAGTTATAGGTTTAAAACTACTCCTTAATTACTAAATTCATTTGGCGGCTTTGTGAAGTGATTCCCTGGAGATCTCATGTACTCTCTTCCAGTACACCTGATCCTGTTAGGACATACAAGAATACTGGAGGGCTTTTGTCTACACTGCTCACCTGTATGAACTGTAGGTGGATGGTAATGATCACTGTGCCAGCATAACTTACCCAAGTCACTCTGGAATATAGAAGCCATTCATCATGGCCTTATGCTAAGTAAGACCATTAGATAATCTAGCTCACCAACTACAGCATTTCTTCTGGGTTGCAGATAGGGGGCATTCCTAGATCTACCAGGAGATACTGGGGGTCGAACCCAGGAACTTCTGCATACAAAGCTGATGTTCTACCATTAAGCTATGACTGCCTGTTCCCCAGAGGGAGGGTGGAACACCTTTTCATATGCCACACCATCCCTGCTCAGTTTCAGGGATGGGGGTTTGCTGCACTTTTAGCTTAAAGGACCAAACCAGAAGGTACAAAGAAGTTCCTGAAATCCTAAACTGTAACAACGTCATGAAGATATGCATGAAATGAAAACATTCTTCGATGTGTTCTAATTCTTTGGGGGACAGAAGGGAGGAGAAGAAGGAAAACACAGCCAATTCACACAATTGCCATGCTCAAGAGAGGACACCTTCTTCTCCAACCCTCCACGGCTTATTTATTTGTTTACTGTATTTGCCTGCTGCTCAACAACAAAAAGGTTATCTGGATGGCAAAAAGGGAAGAATTAGGAATTAAAAGGTGAAGGCAATAACCTAACATTTTTTATTAAAAGGTAACTGTGTTGGCTCATGAGGAAAAAACAAAGAAACCGCAAATCCACAGCTGGAAATACCTTTATTTATACAATCATACCTTGTTTTTGAACTGAATGCGTTCTGGAAGTTCATTCAACTTCCGAAATGTTCAGAAACCAAGGTGCGGCTTCCAATTGGCTGCAGGAGCATCCTTTGCAGGAGGCAAAGTTCACAAACTGGAACATCTACTTCCGAGTTTGCGGCGTTCAAGTTCCAAGTTGTTTGTGAACTAAGTTGCTCAAAAACCAAGGTACAACTGTATTACAAAATAGGAAAACAGGAGCAAAAGGTAGCACTAGCATAACAAACGTACATCAGGACTACCAGTTCTCACAGGTCTTAAAACTTCCAGAATCTCAGGGCATCATAAAGTATGTTTAAACCCAAGGGAAATAAAAAAGAACATCTTCACCCAGTGCTGATCAGATCAGAGAGTTGAAGCCACTTGAGACGCTAGTCTGGGGAGGACGTTGTATGCTTGAGGTGCTTGCTATTCACGGCAAACTTGACATGAGATGCAAAAGCTGCCACCTTAAAACAGTGAGTCCAACAATCCGCTGGTCATGAGCATGGAAGGGGCAGGGACAAACACAGGCAAAGGGGGTGGGTCTCATGCACTGGCCTCCTATGAAAACAGGCAGAAATCCATGTAGGTTGAGGCAGTCATGCAATCACGTCACCCCACATCCTGATTTCCCAATACAAGCCGGGAATTTACCGCACCTTCTTTTTTTAAAGGTCACTACGAAGGTTTCATGGTTCACTTTTGAAGAACATATTATCTACAAAGTTTGGGTGGAGCTCAGATCCCCACCCAGCATGACTTCAATGGAAGGGCCTTAGGCAAGCTTCTCCCTCAGACTCCATACTAGGAATGGGGAGACTCAGATTCACATCCCCACTCCCTGGGTGACCTTGGGCCAGTCACCGTCTCGCAGTCTAATCTCCCCCCAGGGTTGATGTGAAGACAGAAATGTTTGGAAGATTAAAAATGTCAACATATAAATGACACAAACATGACGATACTACAGACCAGAGGTGCCATCTTCTCAAGATGATTGAGGGGGCCCAATGTGACGTCCTATATCCCATGCACAACATCACAAGGAGCATGGGGATGGAGCTGGACCCCCTCTGAACATTGAGAGGGCCAGGCCCCCTTGAAAAACACACTGGGGGGGGGGAATTGGCATGTATGATACAGACCTATCTAACCAGGGTTACAACCATATCAAAGCACACACAAGGCAAGTAACCATATAGTCTTTCTGTGCTAATCCCAGCCTCTCTTCTGCCTATTTTATCTTCTATATCTGGTTTTAGATTGTTAACTTCTTGGGATAGAGACTTGTCCCCTGGTCCTCTGCAAAGCATAGGCACAACAATGGTACTCTATCAACAAAGAGTGTAGATGAACTGCTACGAACACTTCAAGGGAGGGTTTTGAGGGGAGGGCTGTAGCTTTGTGGTAGAGCATTTGCTTTGTATGCAGAAGGTCCCAGGTTCAATCACCAGGCAGGACTGGGAATGTTCCCCATCTGAAACCCTGGGTAGCTGCTGCCAGTGTAGACAATGCTGAGCTTGATGAACCATATAGGCAGTTTCCTAAATTCTTATGCCCTTAAAATCATGAATTATTTTGAGACCTAACCATCAGTCAGCCATCAAGTACAATAAAAAAACAGTAAAAAAGGTAAAGGGACCCCTGACCATTAGGTCCAGTCATGACCGACTCTGGGGTTGCGGCGCTCATCTCGCTTTATTGGCCAAGGGAGCCGGCATACAGCTTCCGGGTCATGTGGCCAGCATGACCAAGCCACTTCTGGCAAACCAGAGCAGCGCACAGAAACATTGTTTACCTTCCCGCCGGAGTGGTACCTATTTATCTACTTGCACTGCGTGCTTTCGAACTGCTAGGTTGGCAGGAGCAGGGACCGAACAATGGGAGCTCACTCCGTCGCAGGGATTTGAACTGCCGACCTTCTGATCAGCAAATCCTAGGCTCTGTGGTTTAACCCACAGCACCACCCGCATCCCAATAGCTCACCCCATCTCAGGGATTTGAACCGCCAACCTTCTGATAGGCAAGTCCTAGGCTCCACAGCGCCATCTTGGAAAAATTGGTATTTGGTTACTGCACAGCCAAAAATTCACCCATGTGCCCAACCACGGGCCCACATTCCCCCAATTGTGTTTGTATAGACGAGTTTCCAGTGTTGTGTGAATCAGTTGCAGCTCAACAGGTCAGCAGTGCCAGGAAGGGGGCATTTCCGCTGAATCCTCTCCAGATCCCTCAAATGAAGTCTGCAGCCAAGGCTGCTGCAGGGGATACTGGAATGTACACTCCTAACTTCAGTGTACACAGCCCACTCCCCCCACCCCAGTTACAGAGCCCGAAGCTAGATCTGTTGAAAGGATTAGATGGAACAAAGAAGAAAACTCTTTTCCTGGCTGCAGCTCGGTCTAGAGGATGTTATTAAATTTAATATGATCAGGACTCGAAGTGGGGGAAAGGGGAGGGGTGGTGGAGACCAAATCCCACAAGGAGTTGGCCCCGGGCCCAGCAACACGCGATGCCTTAAGGAAGACAAAAGTTCTTGTGAGAAGCTCGGGTCCCTACACACCCCAGCCCCCAACGCCTGCTGCGAAGTGTTTACAGTCCTGCAAAAAAGAGAATGGCGCACGAGAGAAAGAGGCTTTGGAGAGAAAAAGGAAATGGTGGGTTTCGTGCTGGATGAGGAGGGGAGGAGGAGGAGGAGACCCTCTGGCACGCAAGCCCCCAGCAAACGCGCTCTCGTGAACGCCCTGCGCTTCTGCAGGGGAGGGGGAGAGAGATCAACGCTCACATCCAACCCGAGAAAGAGCCAAGGCGCTGGGAGACTCGCGCAGCTCCAGCCCTGTGTGCAGCCTTCGAGGAGGAAAAGTCACACGCACGCACGATGCATGTATGTGTGCGCGCGCACACAAAAGGAAAAGTCTCCAAAACACACATGCTAGGCCAGCGACTTAGTGGATGCGGCGTAAATCAAAGCGTAATGGGGGGCGGGGGGTGGAATCTGCCTTGCCAGACTTCGGATGTGTGTGCGCGCACATACACACACACTTGGGGCGAGCTGGCACAGATCACAGGAGGCTTTTTTGCAATATTCATACCTACTAGCAAAGTTTCGACATGGGAGGTGGGGGTGGGGGAGGGGGAGGGAAAAAGAAAAAGTCTCTTTTCTCCCCCTGGAGTTTACCATTCTAGAATCAGGCCAACAGCTAAACGCGCACGCATACACAAAATCACGAGAGCTTAAAAACCGCCGCCCCCCCAACTACAAGTTAGTATCGAGGCAGTTTGTAAGTTTCGGGAACAAGCGCTCTCTGTGCTTACCTGCGCTGGGGGATGGGAAGGGCGCCGGATCCACCTGGGGGTCTCCATGGAGCGAGTCAGAGCGGCTGGACGGCTCGCTTCTCACCTGGGACATCGGACTGAGCCCTGCGAGAGACGCCACACGCAGAGAAAGACACACACAGAGAGGAGCTCATTGAAGACGCTCCCTCCACCGCCGGCCCACAAGGCGCGCTCTTTCTCCCATGGAGATGAATCAGCCGTTTAGGTGGAGAAACCGCGCCGCGCCAGCCCAGGCGCCCTCGGTCCTCTCGCCCCACAACCTGCCC
This sequence comes from Podarcis vaucheri, assembly GCF_965113315.1. Lineage (NCBI taxonomy): Eukaryota > Metazoa > Chordata > Lepidosauria > Squamata > Lacertidae > Podarcis > Podarcis vaucheri. The sequence goes on along the minus strand of NC_138764.1, from coordinate 62,953,224 downwards.
CAAAGGCCATTCCCCTTCGCGAGGAAATCCCAGCCCCAAATGCCTGCTCTCGACACCTTTCCGCCCCTTGCTAGCTGCATGCAGGAATTCAGCAACACCTTCCCCTCCCTCCCCCTCTCCAACACGGCCCCCCACCCAATAAATCGATAGGGGAAGGGTGGAGAATGGGAAAAGGACTTACTTTGGGTGAATCGTTTAACGGCGCTCCCACAAGCCGAGGGTCATCTTACTGTCTTCTCCATACAAGTTTCTCTCTCGCTGCCAGCGATTCAGCCCCTTTTAAATTGGGCTCAAACTCAAAGCACAACTTTTGGCTCTCTGCCCCGTTATTAAGAGTCTTTCACTTTCACACACTTCATGAGAAATGGGGGGGGGGGCGCGCGCTTTGCTTCACTCCTTTATCTCCGCAGCTTGTCCTTTATTGCACTGTTTGGTTGCAAATGGACAAGTTTCTGCCTCTCCCCCTCGCCCCGTAAGCTCTGCCTCCAGCCTCTTCCACAGGAAATTGCATTCAGCCTTCATTACTCAGTTTCCTTCAAGCAGGAGATATTTGGAGTTCAGGCAACCTATAATAAGTTGCTTGGCGCTAAGGATTCTGGTGGTTGTTGCTGGGTTTTTTTGTTTTTTAACAGCAAAAGTAAACAGATGCGCGCGCACAATTCCACAAACCCACTTTCCGCAAAGTTTTTTTGTTTTTTTTTTAGAAGAGGGAGGGGCAAAGTGAAGCCGATTTGTGCACTCCTGTGAGGGAAGTACCAGAACCCTAATTTACATGTGGCAGATCTTCAAAGTAAACTTTTGTGTCTGCTTACACACCCAACTTTTCAAAGAGTAGCAACAGTGCAGTGGCGTAGCGTGGGTTGTCAGCACCCGGGGCAAGGCAAGTAATTTGCGCCCCCTAACCCATGGATTTGCGCCCCCCAACCCTAACCCCCAGATGTTGCGCCCGGTGTGGCCGGCCCCCCCTGCACCCCCCACGCTACGCCACTGCAACAGTGAGACTAAAATCATATCAAAGGCCTGTTGCCAGCCTTAAAAAAAGTAGGTGGGCAATTTATCCCTGTCTACACACCAGTGTTTTACTTGTATTAATTAAGCCTCTGTTGATAATGATAACAATTATTACTATTACAGCCATACCTTGGAAGTCAAATGGAATCCATTCTGGAAGTCTGTTTGACTTCCAAAACGTTCGAAAACCAAATCACAGCTTCTGATTGACTGCAGGAAGCTCCTGTTTGGGTTCCAAAAGAATGTTCACAAACCAGAACAATCGCTTTCAAGTTTGCCGCATTCAAGAGCTAAAACGTCTTAAGTTACAGGGATCCAAGGTATGACTGTACCTGCACAGGCCCTGCAGCAGATTCTTCTAGCGAAGAAAATAACCCCAAACCATTTTACACAACTTTTGCATGTATGGTGCTGCTGGACTCTTACTTACAGCTTATCTCACAACCAATCCTTGATTTAGAAGTTGGCGTACCTTAAAGCAAGGATGGAGAACCTTGGGCCTGCCAGATGTTGCTGGACTACAACTCCCATCATCTTTGACTATTGGCCATGCTGGCTAGAGCTGATGGGACCTGGAGAGCAACAACATCTTACAAGCCAATGGCTCCCCTACCCCTTTGTCTTAAAGTGTCAGAGCAGCAATCGAGGTGAATAGAGACCACTCAGAGAAGAGATTAGAGAGATTTTCTTACATACACACCCTTTTGGTAATTTTTCATTGTTTCGTGTTGCAACATTTTCATAGAAATGAAAGAACCGGCCTGGTTGCCTCTCCCACCTGACTTTGTTTAAGAACTAGTCACATGGCAGGCGCAGCCGAGACAAGAGACATAACTGGCATTCTTTGCTTCCCCATTACAACTTTGGTCCTGGGTTTGTGAGATATCCCACCAGGATCAAAAGGAGCTGGCTAGCAAACGAGGCTCAGCAAGTAGAAATTAGAAAGTTGTATTGGGTCATTAATATTATTACCACCTGTGTCAAAGTGGCATGTTTAGCAGCACTCATTGAGTATGTTTTGTTTAGCTTCCTTTCTTGCTCCAACACCTCCAAGATTGCTGAGATTGCTGGGAGTTGTAATCCAGAACCTAGGGGCCGGGGGGGCGGAGCACCAGGTTTCCAAAGGTTACTAGAAGAGGTGGGGTAAAAGTGGACCTCCAGGCATGGTGTACATGCCGCAGAGTAGCATCTTCACAGGAATGCTTTTTAGACTATCCAGGCTATTCTTTTCACAGTTTTGACAACCAACATTTCAGCTTGGGAGGTGCCACGGGCCAAGGGTCTCAGGCAGCATAGGGGTCCTCCATTGCCTTCAGTATCAGGTAGCTAAACTTTGAATAGCATCGTTTGACGAACGACTTTTGCATTTAAACTGGCAGCTGATACTATTAGGATTTTAATTCACACCAGCCAGTAAAACCTGCAATGAAGTTGACATATAAACATCAAATGAACGTAAGTTATAGGTTCAGGGCAGGGTAAGTACAATTTATGTTGACATATTTGTTTTTGGTTCAGATATCATTTTACGGCGAGATAGAAAGTTTGCTCAAGAAGATGTTAATACTCAACCTAATTTGCTTTATGAGTTCCAGACTTGTACATCATGGGCATGTCCACCTCTGTTAGGTGTTTTGTATTCAGGTACTGTATACACTAAAGCCGTATTAGTCACCCATAAAAGTGTCTGTTTCTTTCCTTTCAGCATCCATTGCTTCCGTTAACGCAATGTTCCAAACTTTATTATGGTATACCAATGATCTAAGGTGGCATTCTTCAGATCTTTCCAGTTTTAGGCAGTTGTGAGTCTTGCTGCTGCCAATGTGAGGCATCCTGGAGTTTTCCTGCAGAGGTCCATATTTTCTCCTGTAATTCTTAAAATTCCAACTAGCTAGTATAAGTATACCACTCTTTCCTTCAGTGTGGCAGTCTGGCAGTTCTCAGTATCTCAATCTGCGGTGTATAAGAAAAAAAGACTACAGCACAAATCTTACATGCAAAAGGTACCAGGTTTAATCCTTGGCATCCCCAGCTACAAATTGCTCAGCTGAGGAATCATAATAGCCCTGCTAGTTAATATTTGGGTCAGTTTTGTGAAAGACCTCAGAGACCCTGGAGGACTACTGCTAGTCACAGTACTGTTAAAAAGGGTGCATGCCACCCCCAATTTATGCTGAGCAGTGCACGAGATTCCAGGAAGTTCTGGGCGCTCCTCCAAGGTCATGTTTCCGTTGATATTCAAGATGCGGCAGAGGCTGTAGTGTCTTTAAGAAATGTGGTTTAATTACACATACAGTGGTACCTTGGTTTTAGAACAGCTTAGTTTATGAACAACTTGTAAATAGAATGCTGCAAACCCGAAGGAGGCGTTTTGTGAACTTTGCCTTGGAAGCTGAACATGTTCCGCTTCCTGTTGAGTGTGTTCCATTTGTAAATTGAGCCCCCCGCTGCTAACCAGAGGCTTCCAGTTGAGTCTGTCAGCTGTTGAGTCCCAAGCACCCACGCAACACAGAGGTGATATTTGGAGCTTTTGTTTTAGCTGTTTTTATTGCCGTCTTGTTTGTGTGGTTTTTTCATTTTTTTGACTGTGACTTGTTTTTCGTTTTATGGGACTGACTTGTGACTGTGGCTTGTGACTTCGTTTTTGTGACTGTGTGGAACCCAGTTCAGATCCTGACTGATTGATTGTGTGACTGCAGAAATGGATAAAAGCCCCCCATCCAAACAATGACTATCATCAGTGCACGTAAGAAAAAAAAGTAATTTTAATTTTTATCATCTACAATGTCTTATTTATTTTATAGTACAGTACATTGATTATTGCTTTCATTTCATGGATCAATGGTCTTGTTAGATAGTAGAATTCATGTTAAATTGCTGTTTTAGGGGTTGTTTTTAAAAGTCTGGAACGGATTAATCCATTTTGCATGATTTTCTATGGGAAAGTGTGTCTTGGTTTTAGAACACTTTGGTTTTGGAACAGAATTCTGGAACGGATTAAGTTTGGGAACCAAGGTACCACTGTATTTACATCTGTGTTTAGATGAAGGGGGTGCAGATCGTACAGCATTGTTATCCGTAGCAGCCCGGCATTGCAGTCTGAGCCATCGTAAGCACCATCCCTTGGTTCCTGCGTTCCAGCCAGCTCTCATGGCTGCTACCCTTCAGCTCCTGCATGGTGTTCTCCCAACTTCCTTGATTGTTCCCAGAAACCCCCTGCTCCAAGCCCCTCCTCTCCATCCATCTGCTATCCCAAACCTAGTTTTAAAAGGGCACATTTTTCCTGTGAGCGCACAGCCTGCCCCCTCCCCTGTTTTCAATCCTAAACCGTTCTTCTCCCACAGTAACCATGACAACTCTGTTTTGCACAGATCCAAGGATTTCTATGGGATGGGCCATCAACACCTTTTGTTGTACTAACAGCCTCTATCCTAGGTGAGGCCCTGGCTTGAAAAAGGGAGCTTAGCCTGTATTTTTCCACTGGCCTGGAATATTCCCTTCCATGCTCCAAATATTATCTAAATACTAGTGTTTATTAATTTCTGTCCTTCAATAACAGACTCTGGTACCCCAGTTATAACAGTAGGCAACATTGGACTGGGGGGGGGTAGATGGTCTCTGACCAGTTTCCTGCATTGCTAATCCACTCAGAGGATTTCTGATGGGTTTCAGAAATAATATCTACATAATTTTCAAATGGCAGAGGGGAAATCCTACTCATTCACAGTTCCACAGACATTTCAATCCTATGCATACCTACTCAAAAGGAACTCTCACTGAGTAAAGGGTACATAGGATTGCAGCCATAAAACCCCCATTATTTTGTTCATGATAATCCTGTGGGTTGATCCTACTGCTGCTGCTAACGAGGAGTCTTAAGGTACCAAAAAGTCAAAAATAGTATCCCTCCCCCGCCCCGCTGGGAGGTTCATAGATGCAAGTTGGTTCGTATCAAAGTCAATGTAAGGAATGAGAGAGGAGAAAGGTTGGCAGGAGAAGGATAAGACCTGATCAGTGAATGCTAGCAGTAGCATGCAATCAAATGTTTCATAGGGGAACAGGGCCAGAGGCGCCAGCTTGCAAGAGCAGATGGGGTGGGGGCAATGTGTGTGTGATGCGCCTCTTACCCCAAGCCAGGCAGAAGCTCCCCAGGCTTTGGGAAGGAGGTGTCAGGCCTCTGACAGGATCTTACAGCCCTCCTGCCTCCTTGCCAAAGCTGGGTGGGCTTTGGGAAGGTGGCAGGAAGGCTCTTGGATGTGTCGGAGCATCACGTCTCCCTCCCTAAGATGGGTAGAAGTTTCCTGGGCTTTGGGGAACATTTAGGAGACTAGCCTAGTCCCCCTAGTCCACTGACCACACACCACTGAATGCTGGGCTGCTGAGTTTGTCCACATTCCCAGATCCACGTGAATCAGGACTTTGAAGATGAAATGCAGCAGCAGCAGAAATCTCAGGCCTATTAGTAAACATCTTGGAGAACCCACATCAAAAAAAAGTTCAGAAAAGAGATAACATAATACCAAATGTCAAAAGGGGGGAGAAAAATATACATAGATGCATTTTAATTTATTTCTATGGAACACTATTAAGTCATAAAATGTTTAACAGAACAGTGTCAAATTAACACTGAACATGGATCAAATCTGTTAGCAGTACTATCAAAACATCTTATTTTCCAGACTATGCTCCGTCAACAAAGACTTTGCTACAATTCCATGTGACATATTGAAGTAAAGTAGGTTGAAAGCTACAGTACTGTAAAGTGGCTACATATTTGATGACAATTTCAGAGTTGCAATGCGTGGGCTTCTGTCAAATGTTAAGATTATAGAGTTCCATAGAGAACTAGCCTTCCTCCTTTTTGGTAATGATTAAAGGAATATGGAATATGTTCACCATAGGTGGTGGTGATTAGCAATGGATAGAACAGAGGAAAGAACTGATGTTCAAAATAATATTTTAAAAGGGAAGCACTAAACTGAAGAAGTGGAATGCAATTCAGGAAAGACATAATAAAAGAGATCTAAAACACACAGTTAAGAAAAAGATTAGCAATAAACTAACTTTCTGAGCAGGATCTAAGAGATGGAAGCACAATCTATTTAAGACCTGATATCTATCTTTTTCTGCAATATTATTGTGCTGTTTGATTTTGCTCAGTGCTTTGTCTACTACTGCAAGACACATTAAATAATCAATGAATGTGTAATGTAGCCAATGTCCCTTACCAGAAATAAAGGGATTGTTCTATTTACCATTCATTGACTGGCATCCAATCTTCTAAGGCTGGAACCAGGCAATGGCTTTAGCCTTTTTCAGAGAGCTGAAGGAAGTTCGAAAGATGCATTCTTTCTCTCACTTATGCCTCTTGTGAACAGATATTGCATGAGAAGAGCTCCATCTCGCAAGCCTCTTGCATCTCTCCTAAAACCAATTGCCTGTCTCCATCCTAAGAACCATATACATACTGGAGACAATTCAAAGGAGAACAACTATGGTGCTGAAAGAGAGTCTGAAGTTCACAGAGTATGTGGAATCATTAGCAAGACCTGGACAAGTTCAAAACACAGGAAATTAAACCTGGGGAATTTTAGTTTTCAAAGCAGCTGCCATGTTGCAAAGACAGGATAGTCGATGGGGGACAACTCAACCAATTGTGCAAAGAAATTATGGCTATACTACTATAAACAGGCTGTGCCCCATGGAAGAAGACAACCACACCCATTTGGGACTGCAAAGGAGTATATGATGGAACAGTTTGAAGAAGTGCATGGCAGGGCTGATTTTGCTATGACATGGCTGTCTAGTACATGGTTTGACACATTATACATGATGCAAGATAAACCTAATGAAAGCATTCTGAATAGGAAACCATTGCTGTGTACACGGTGTAAAGCACATTGAAGGCACATTTCCCCCTCTCAGATAATTCTGGACACTATAGTTTACCTCTCACAAAGTTACAATTCTCAACAACTCTTAACAAACCTGTTTTGCAACATGTATTCATATAACACATTTTTAAAGGGTTAGGGTTATTATGAAATCATGATTGAAAAAAACTGTCTTCAATATGTCCCCCTGCCCCTTCTTGAAGTTGGCCTCTGCTGATAAGCAGCTTTCTAACAAGTAAATCCCTGGGTCCTGGTATAACAATAAAAAGTAGACTGGAGAATGAAGGATTGCAAGTGGTCTGGGGTTGCTGATGTCATGAATCTACAGAGTAGGGGTAGCCAATGTGGTGCTCTCCAGATGTGGTTGGACTCCAACTCCCATCAGCCCCGGCCAACGTGAACAATGGAGTCCAACAACAACTTGAAGGGACCATGTTGTCTATCCCTGCACAGAACAATCTGTGTGTGTGTGTGTGTGTGTTTCAAGTCATCTAGTACCTTGGTCGATGTGCACATTTGTTGGCTTCAGTGCTGAAAATTTACTTGCTCGGCAGTTTGTTTGTTTTTCCCAGGGGTCAAACCGGCATTGGAAATTCCCACCACTCTCCTTCAGAGAGACAGAGCCTGTCTTCATCCGACACTGTGCTACTCCAGCCTGTCATGGCCACCAAAAAGACCCTGCCAGTTTTTTCACAAGGGCTCATTGACCAACGATGACAGAGAGGCTGGCAGGGCTTGTGACACCCGGCGAGCCTGGCTGCAAGCATGTCTCACTGGGCGTGCCTTGGATTTCCTGACTACTAGGCTGTGTGGCTGTGAATCATTCTCAAAACTTGTCAGAGCAGCCACTTTGGGCAGCGGCTGCTTCTTGTTTGTTTACCTGTGTGGCTGATGCATTTTTTAAAAATAAAAAACATGCCCAATTCTCTCCTGATTCAGCAACCGGTTGGGGTGGGCTGTTTGTAGAAGGGATCTGCTTCCTATCACCCAATTGAACCCAGCCCTCCACTTTACCTTTCTAGTCCTCCTCTGGGAATCCTGCCCTTTTCTCCCCCATCACCCTGTTGCCTGCCCTTTGGTGCTTCTCGAGATGGGAGGTGGCCCACGTCCCCAAGAATGAAAGCAGTTTGTTTGATGATGAAATATGCCAGCTCACCACTTTCATGTGTCTATTAAGATTCATGCTCACAGGCAGGTGATGTGATAGAGAACCTTTTTTTGCCTGATTGTTCTTTATTTATAGTGAAAGAAAAGTGGATGTTTGAGTCCTTTCCCACTTTTCCCCCCTTCTTATAATGATGGGGAGTTAGAGAGCACCTTTCATGTGAAGTTTCATAACCACTAATTAAGCCTCCTGGCCCCATTGCAAAGGAGGGCAGAGCTGTCAGTCCAGTTTTGCAGATGGATGAGATGAAGCACAGGAAGACTAAGTGGGTTGTCAAGGTCACACATGAAATTCCTGGCAAGGTTGGGAATGAACTAAAGGGTGCATTTTTTTTGAGATCACTTCATGCAGATTAGTTGCCCCTTAACACCATTTATCCACTCAATTTGGGTGGGCCCAGAATGCAAAAGCATCCCTTTCAAAATCTTAGCAGTCCACACGGAGGTGGCTGCACACTGAGTTCATGGATATGGGGACTCTACCAGGAATGACAGTTACTTCCTATGAATTCACCCAGAACATATATGCCACTTATTAATTGGCCACTATATGCAACTTTAAAACATCTTTCATTCAATTAAGACAACAGAAAACAGAGTTATTAATTTTGACCAGAAGTCAGATTTGAGTTATATATGTGCAATCTGTGCCAGATATATCAGTAGATTTCCCGTTGGATAGAGTTCCTCAGGAACTCCCAGCACAGAATTAGTCCAGGTCCTTCCTTCCTCCTTTACACCCTTACTCTGCAGCAAAAGAAAAGCATCATATGTGAAAACAAAAGGTGGTGCCCGCTTGTCTGATTCCCAAGAAAGAAAATTAAAGATTGGGCTTAGCATATTGGTCTTTACTTGTGGGATCAGCATTATAATTTGCAGTTGTCAGTGTCAGCAGTGAGGGACTCACAGGATGGGTCAAAGAACTCTGCAAAACAATGAAGACCCATACTCTATTCATTGGGAATTGTATTCTGGTTTCAGTAGCCCCTGTTCCCCTGGACACAGTGGGCTCTGAGGTGTAGACAACAGCAGGAGTGGTGCTCTGGGAGGCTGAGGCAGCAAGGGCCAGGTGGAGCTCGCTAGCTCTGGGAGAAGGTGGTTTAGGCTTGGAACAGGTGAGGGTCACATGCCTCATCAAGCCCAGATGCTGCAATCAGCATGCAAAAGGGAAGCAGAGCTGGGGTGCTGTATTTGCTCAAATGCTCATGCTGATGGACCTTGGCTTGGATGTGCCTGGACCTCTAAGGGGCTGTGCTTCGGGTTTGACTCTGGACTGTGTCCTGACTGCTGGTCTTCAGACTTGGCTACTTGGATTCACCCTGGACTGTGTTTCTTGACCTTTGGACTGGACATACTGACTTGCTGCCAGGTAGGCCAGGGGTTCAGAACAACTTGTTTTATTTCTTGTATTGGACAGTTAACAATTCCATGGGAATTGAACCTGGAGGGTTCAATCTAGTCTTCCATGCTATATAATGCCTATGTTAAGCCTACCACCTGGAGTGAGGTATTACCAATATACTGATGACACCCAACTCTATCTTTCTGTATCATCTGAATCAGGAGAGACAGTGGAGGTGTTGAAACTGATGTCTAGAAGCAGTAATGGGCTGGGTGGAGGCCAAGAAATTGAAGTTGAATCCAGACATGGCAGAGGTGCTGTGGATGAGTGATTCCTGGATTAGGATTAGATACTCTTGGCAAGGTTGCACTCAGTTTGCAATTTGTGCAAAATGCAGGCAGCCAGGGTGTTTGTGGATGCAGCTGGTCACTAACATGTAACACCTATTTTGAAACAATTGCATTGGTTGCTTATTTAAGGTGCATATCAAGACATGTGAAGCTGAAAATGGCTTGGGTCCCAAATATCTGAAAGGACACCATCTTCCATAATAACCCAGTTGTGCTTTAAGATTGTCAAGAAAAGCCCTTTTGGTGGTTCCTGCACTCAGTGAGAACTGTGGGTTTGGGGTCCATGGGGAGGGCTTTCCCTGTAGTAGCTCCACACCTATGGAATAACTTCTCCTCTTAGGTGTGTCTCAACATTGCTTTCATTATGCAGCTCTTTGTACAGGCCTTTGAGGAGAGGAGAGGAGCATCTGAGCACTGAGAAAGTTTTGTTGTTGCTGCCTTGCTGAGGTTTTGTGGTGATTTATGTTATTGCTATGGTATTTTCTGTTAGTCATTATATTGTAACAGCTATGGGGTTGCACAGCCACAATGGGACTTCCATTTGTTTCTTCCCCCTGCACCTGAAATCTGCTCTGGGTAGTCCCCTAACCCTCCAGAGCAGAACTGAAGGACAGGGGGTGGTTGGAAAGGAACAAAAGAGGGAGAGGAAGCTCTGCTTCTAATTGGTTGACAGCCCTGTCCCTAATCAAATAATTTTTCAGCTAACTACCTAAGGTATTTCCTATGTCTCTCTCTGAATTCCCTTTGGTCTTTTCCATTGACATCCAATATTTAACCCACACAATGGAATGATTTTCTAAGGATGTAAAATTATTTTCTTTTGCCTCTAAATATTCCATAGTGGTGTGATTTCATTTTAATAAGGGCATACCGTATTTTTCGCTCTATAAGACCCACCAGACCATAAGATGCATAAGATGGAGGAGGAAAATAAGAAAAAAAATATTCTGAATCCCAGAAGCCAGAATAGCAAGAGGGATCACTGTGCAGAGAAAGCAGCAACCCCTCTTGCTGTTCTGGCTTCTGGGATAGCTGTGCAGCCTGCATTCGCTCCATAAGACGCACACACATTTCCCCTTACTTTTTAGGAGAGAAAAAGTGAGTCTTATAGAGCAAAAAATACAGTATATGTCTAACTTTGCCCTAGCTTTGAGTCTACAAAGTATGTCATTCTAACCTACATGGTTGCCTCTTTTGTTGTTTCACACACCCTAACACTGATCTCATTCGAAGCACCTATTTCCTTGGCAACATAGTTCATCTCTAAATGCATGCCCCACACAGAAAAGCTCCTCTTTCCCCTGAAGGCACAGGGTTTTGTAGTGCCTCCATCACCAAAGAATGGCAAGTCTGTAAAAGCACAAGCTGCAGCAGGAGCAGACAAAAGGATGGGTTTATAATGTCTTTGCACACCTCAGACTTGGAGGTTGGGTGGAGATACATCTGTTAGGAATCAAGGCTTGGAAGGAATGTCAGCTATATTCTCCACTATAATATGTTTGAGGCAAACTTCTTCGGTGAGCTTGTATCCTTTTCAATATTATGTAAACCTGGCTTGTAAAATAAGCACCTTTCTTCAGACCTGTCATTTCCAATGGGTTTCCTGTCATAAAAGTCATCCCTGTTGAGGCAGCAGTATATCACTTTGCCACATTAGAGCAAAGGCACTAAATGGAAGGAAGTGGATAAATCAGTCACTGTGAGGCAAATATATGGCGACGGCGCAAGCTGGTGTAGCCTGAACAGGATTTTCAAAGCAAGGAAGCAAATCACAGGGGTGCTGAGCATCAAACAGAGAACACAGTAGACCTTGGTGTGGCTTAACGTGATTTTTCAGAAGGATGTCTTCTGTGTAGGGACACAGGGTGCTCCTGCCCAAGTGGTCTAGGGGAGAAGCTTCCAGGGGACCACAGAGACCTAGTAGTCAACTGGCTGCCCTTGTTTCATAGTCGAAGCCAACAAGTGGAAGGATTGGGACTTTTTAGTTAAGAGAAAAGGCAAGTAAAAAAACAACATGATAGAGGTTTATAAAATAATGCATGAAAACGAGAAACAGGCTAGAGAAAACTTTTCCTCCCTCACTCCCAACACTAGTATTTGTGGCCATCCAATGATGCTGAATGTTGGAAGATTCAGGACAGATAAAATAAAGTAGCCCTTCATGTAGTAGCACATAGCTAAACTATGGAACTTGCTCCCACGAGCAGGGATGCCCTCAAACTTGGATGGCTTTAAAAGAGGATTGGCCAACTTCACGAAGGATAAGGTGATGTCTTCCATAGCAAACATGGGGCTTGTGGAATTTTCCAGTTATCCAAAACTCTACTGTGATTATTATTTGTGTTCACATGACTTTTATTTCCTTCACCAGTTACATAACTGGGAAACTCATACTGGCAGCTAATTACCTGCCATAAGGCAGGCATGAGTTTCTGCAAAGGAGGGATTTCTTTGTGTGTGTTTTTGTTGCAAAGGAGGGTTTTAGTTGGTTCTCTAACTACATAAAATAACCATCTCCTACCTGATTATTTGTTTATGTACAGAACTTGTTAATGCCCAGAGATGTGACATTGAAGCAAAATTGGGGTGGGGCCAAGGTCATTACCCCAAATCCTTAAATATAAAGCTAATCTATATACTCTCATATATACTCTGTGGGTTAAACCACAGAGCCTAGGACTTGCCGATCAGAAGGTTGGCAGTTCGAATCCCCGTGACGGGGTGAGCTCCCGTTGCTCAGTCCCTGCTCCTGCCAACCTAGCAGTTCGAAAGCACGCAGTGCAAGTAGATAAATAGGTACCGCTCTGGTGGGAAGGTAAACGGCATTTCCGTGCACTGCTCTGGTTCACCAGAAGCAGCTTAGTCATGCTGGCCACATGACCCAGAAGCTGTACACCGGCTCCCTCGGCCAATAAAGCGAGATGAGTGCCGCAACCCCAGAGTCGGTCATGACTGGACCTAATGGTCAGGGGTCCCTTTACCTTGATATACTCTCATGCTGCTTGTTTGTGTAATGGACTTTCACAGACCAGGGAGTTCTCATTCATCCATTCATCCATTCATAACTAGGCCAAACTAGATATAATGCTATAAATATATAGCTTGGGGTGGGGGGAGTCCTAATGTCATGGAATGTTTTGTTCCCTCACAATCAGCAGCCAATGATGTATGCTGGGAAAATACAAACTACTATTACAATTGAGCATGAGAAGGAGTATGGGGCATAGGTGCTGGCTTCTAGGGACTGAGGCACTTTGTCCCCCCCCCCATATTTTTTGAGGGGGACAGGTGTTCTATGTTCAGAGGGCATTTGGCTCCGCCTCCTGGCTCCTTGTGATGTCCCATGCGTGACGTCAGGATGTTGCATCGGGCCCCCTCAGTTGTCTGGAGAAGTTGACACCTCTGGTACAGGACATGGCAAGTTCCTCTTGACTGGGGGGTGTTGTGGGTCTGGGGCCCAAATGCAGCCATTTAGGCCTCCCTATCTGGCCTCCAGAACTCACTATCTAAGTCACGTCCCTCATTGGCCTTGCTCCATGCTGTCCTTGAGTGCTTTTTGCCTGGTTGGATGGAATGCATCCTTGAAGTATGATAATGCCTCTTGTTTGAATGAGACTAAAAAGGAGAATGAACATTCATGTGAATAGATGTGGATGTGTAGAAACCTCTCACTTTTACATGGCTGAAATATAACCTACTGTACCAAAGGAAGAGTCCTGTCCATTGCTCCACCCACTCCTGCCTTTAGCCTCATGTTTGCTCTGCTTGTGCCCATCATTGCCTCGTGAAGGCTGCCCATGAGGGAATGCAGCACTTAGGCTGAAAAAAAAAGTTTCCTTACCCTGTTTTACATATTATGCAAGTAGGAAGAAGTTAGACATGTGGTTGTCATCTTGGCAGAGTCCTTGAATTAAGGATCACATGAAGTTTGGGTAAGAATGCAGGAAAGAGAGAGAATCAATTTTAATCAGTAAGGAAGCTGCAATTGAAACATGCTCAGATTCCACATTTGGCTGTACAAAACTTTCCTGCACCCTTACACATTCACTAAAATTAAATGGCAATTTTCTCTCTCTTTCTTTCACTATATCAGTACAGACAGAATGATGCTGGGAGACTGTATTTGTGAACTTCCCTTTCTTTAAGCATTCTTATATCTAGAAGCTAGCTTATTATATAGGCTAGGTTAGCCGTCTCCCTGATGTGCTAGGGATTTTTTTATATCAGAGGACATAAAATGGCAGTTTCACTCACAATGGCAGTCTGAAGATGAATATATGGTCTGCTTTTGCAGTCATGTAGACTCCCCTTCAGTGTACTCCTTTAGAACTCAACAAGTGTGATAGTGTTCTGTTGGGGATGATTTGTTGTGGGTATTCACTTTGAGAACCTCCATGTGGATGTGCCTATAGGAGGACTCTTGTCCCAAAATAGCTTTTAATTATGTGGTTGATCCTCTCCCCTCCTCAAGTGGCAGATTCTGCATCACTGCCAGGGTTACTATGCCATGTACGTGCTGAAGTTTATGTCTGCAGCTTTAGTGGAACTTGCCCACATCCCACAGGAAATCTAGAATAAACAAATCTCAGATGCCCCTGGTGCCTGAGTTTTGGCCACAAGACCCTATGTCCCCTTCTGATCTTCAGCGTGATGGATTGCTATACATTCAGACCATTAACCCAACAGACTGTGGGTTAAAGTGCATGTAAATCGTTATGGAGATTCATCACAGCTGAAAAACAGCCCAACTTTAACAAGATAGCAGTGCAAGTTTGTTTTGCTAATTCTAACCATAGGCAACAGTTTTGTAGGTTGTTTTTTTAAAAAAATGTGTGCATACATGTGTACAAACACATACAAAAAATATGACAAACCTTACTTGCATCGGTGTCAAATGAATGGCATTGCATGCATACACATGCCTCTCGGCACAAGACATGGCTGTAACAGCGTATGGTTAGTGTTAATGCACAAGGGTCTAATCTGTCTAGCACAATCACCATCCTTTGCACACATGCAGAACTTTTTTTAAGAAAACAAAACATCCAGCATTCTTAAATCACTCTATTCAAGGGGATGAGAGGGATCAACCTTGGTGTGGTTTGCAAGTTTGGAAGTGAATGACTCCAGTGTTTTACATGTTCAGCGAAAAGATTTGATGAGTCACAAGCTATTTCTGTAAATACTGAAGAAGAAGAAGAAGAAGAAGAAGAAGAAGAAGAAGAAGAAGAAGAAGAAGAAGAAGAAGAAGAAGAAGAAGAAAGAAAGAAAGAAAGAAAGAAAGAAAGAAACAGGCTTTCAACCTAAATCTTTTTGAACAGATTTATTTTTTTAACCTGCAACATGGCATATTGATAACGGGAGAGGTTATTAAACAAACACTTCAGGGGAGAAAAAGACAAATTTGTGCTTCAATTACAACCGAAGAGAACAAGGGATTCAGGAATGATATCAATATGGGATATGAACCAAGTCTGGATTCAAATTTGGTTTTATTAAGTTTTTTTCTTTGACTTTTTAAATTTAGTGTGTCAAGCCTTGATTGGAGCATGACAAAGTGTCACCAGATGACACAGCAGAAGCAAGCAACCATTCCACATTTATATTTAGCTTGTTTGGAACGACTTGTTCACATGGTTGGCTAAAGTGGTTACCTTTGGTAAACACTGGTGAATTTTTCCCTTGCAAACCTCACAGATTTCTACTTGGATTTCATCGGGGTTCATTTGGACTTACTCCTCAATAGGTGTGCTTAGGGCCACAACTGAATTGCATAGACCAGTTGCCTTGGATGGGAATGAACATTTGCAACAAGTACTCTGTTCAACCAAGGTCCTGTGAGCACCACACTGATTTCCAGTCACACTTGCCTCAGCAGTTTGTCTACTGAGCTGCACAAGGCCAGCCGTGCCATGAGGCAGATTGGGATGGCAAAGCCCCAGTATCATGGAGTGGGCAGACACCATGTGGTCTTCAACAGGGTGCTGCCCTCAGCTGTCCTTTTGCCAGTGTCAACTGCCATTCTGGGTAGCTTTTGTACATGGAATTGGGTAAAGCACCCTCTTGCCCTTTGCTTCAGGTAGCAATGTGCCTTGGGCCAGCTCTGTTCAGTTGCTTTGCCTCTTTCTGGCAGGAAGCAGGAGAAGGCACTTCTCCCTCACGTCTCATGCTCACCACTCATGACTTGCACATCCCAGACAGCCCTATACACATTTATTTAAAAGTACAGTGGTACCTCTGGTTATGAACTTAATTCGTTCCGGAGGTCCATTCTTAAGCTGAAACTGTCCTTATCCTGAGGTGCGCTTTCGTTAATGGGGCCTCCTGCACGCACACCTCTGGCACGCGATTTCCATTCACATCCTGGGGCAAAGTTCGCAAACAGGAGCAGCTACTTCCGGGTTAGCAGAGCTCATAACCTGAAGCGTTCGTAACCAGAGGTAGCACTGTAAACCCTGTTTTATTTTGATGAAACTTACTTGCTCCCTGCATGGATGCCATGCAACTCTAAAGCATGTGCACTTAAAAACAAGTCTCACTGCATTCAAATGGTATTTATTTACTTAGAATTTATGTAGGGCACAATCCTGTGGCCCCTGGGAGGGCATCAGAAGACACAGGAGTATTCTAGGTTTCCCTCTGTTGGAATTCCCCTTCCAGCCAATGTGGAAGGAACCGTGGCTCATGGTGCTTCCCCACTGCTGGTGTCAGGGACTGGAATGAAGAGGCAGAGGAATGGTGAGGATCTCTCCCCCCCCCCCCGCCCTCCTGCAGCTGATGGGGGAAAGAGACAGCTTTGAATTGCAGCCAAACTATGAGGAAGATAACAATGTAGGGACGGGCAAGCAGCCGAGCTATGCAGAATTGGGAGAATTAAGGGAGGGGGGAGAACTGCCAGCAAACACTTCAATAGACAGAGTAGGAGATCCTCCATCCCCTAGGACAAAACAGTCCTTCCATAGGGGCTGGTGCTGCTGGGGAAGGGGAAAGGAGGAGGAGTCAGAGTGTGCAACTCCATCATGGAGTAAAGACTGGAATTCTTTGTCTGTTACAGCAGTGACTGAATAAATCTTAATTAAAAGCTTTCTTGTTTTTTTCCTGGCTCCTTGAAACCATCGGGAGGGAAGGGAGAGATTCCTTAAGCCTGACAGCTGGTGCTCCAATGGCAGAGGGCAAAAAAGGGAACATATCAGCGGCAGATTGGGGGAATCCTTAAATCTGCAGGATCCAAAGCCCTCCCATTCTCCTGGCATGTTTCTGGAATGGAGCTGGGGTGAGGAAGTGTGCTGGCCCTGAGGCAACTTGCTCAGGATAAGCTTATCCCTGCTGCAAACATACATATCTGAAGATGCATGCCATTACCCTGGCTTTTGACAGTTGAGATGTATATTTTTAAGGACGCACGTATTTTCTGTAATTGTTGGTTAAAACTGCTCTTAAAGTTGCGTTTTAATTGTTGTAAGCCACCCTGGGACCCTTTACTGGAGTTAGGGAAGGAAATGAATCAGATGAGCAGTTACATCGGTTTAGTAGATCATGTTGGGTAAAGAGCGTGGTGGTTAATAGCTGCACCACATTGCTAATTGTACCACTTCTGTTTCTGCCACTACCACAAGGAAGTTACTGAGGAAGTAAAGTAAGTAGTAAGCCCTCATTTGTTGGGCGATGCTCGCTCTCCACTGGCATCATTGCTGGGAAAAGACAACTTTATTTCTTTCTTCTCCTCAAATACTCATGTTTGTGGAATTTTGCGAGATGCAGCCATTCGGCTACAAAAGACGCAATTTCTACACGCTTCCCACACATTCAGAGTGAGAAAACTGAGTCCAAAGTTGGACCGACATTCCACACATTCGCCCCTCCCCATTTTTAACTTAAGAAAACTGTATTGGCTTTAAGGAGACAGCTTGCAGCTGCTCCAAATCCCAGCCTGTGCCAAGAGCAGCAATGTAGCGTATCGGAGACTGGCATAAGAAAATGCACACCATCAGAAGGGCAAAAATAGATATGCATATGCTGCTTTTACATTATGAGAGTGGCTGATTGTATAGCAGGGAGGTGCTGCTGGTCAGTGTCGATAAGCGAGCTAGATGGGCCAGTGACCCACATAAATCAGCTTCCTTTGTTCCTACTTTAGAGCAGTGGCAAACAAACCATCCCATCAGATATTCTCTCTCACTGCAGGAAGGTCTGAATTTGGAATCAGCACATACAGGGGTATTGAGGGTGAGGTTCACACGTGTGCCTCTGCCCCCTCCCCATTGCCCAGATTGCCCAGATAAATGCCTGAATTAGAATATATAGGGAAGGACTGTAAGGCCACATCTGCACCATACTTTTAAAGTACTCTTACAGTGGTACCTCAGATTACAGACACTTCAGATTACAGACACTTCAGATTACAGACACTTCAGGTTACGGACGCTTCAGGTTACAGACTCCGCTAACCCAGAAATAGTACCTCAGGTTAAGAACTTTGCTTCAGGATGAGAACAGAAATCATGCGGCGGTGGCACAGCGGCAGTGGGAGGCCCCATTAGCTAAAGTGGTACCTCAGGTTAAGAACAGTTTCAGGTTAAGAACGGACCTCCAGAATGAATTAAGTTCTTAACCTGAGTTACCACTGTATTTGACTTTAACAATCATGGATTCCCTTCAGTTAATTCTGATAACTGTAGTTAGTTAAGCATGGTGGGAGTTGTAGTTATGTGAGGTAATCTTCTATCCACTCTCAGTCCTCTTAATATAACACAGTTCCCAGGATTCTTGGGGTGGGTGGGTGTGGAGCCATAACTGTTTAAAGTGGTGTAAGAGTGCTGTAAATGGATGGTCTCATGTTCCATCTGAGGACAGAATTCAAGAACACCTGAAAAGGGTTGGTGCCTCATAAGGAAACAACAGCCTGCTCCTTACTGAGCGAAGTTTGTGGTCTTTGGCAGCTGCTTGTATTGGTGAGGGTGGGAGAGAGTTGTGGGCTGGGCAACAATCTTGTGAGTGACACATCTCTTCTCTCCCCCACTCCCCATGGGAAGTATAGTAGCCTTTTGTTTCTGTTTCGTGCTTTTTCACTTCTTACATTTATAATTTCTCCCTGTGACCAAAATATGTGCTTGGGGTAGCTCACAACAATAAAAAACGGTTAAATATATACATCACACCCCCATGTCAAATGTCATATGTCCCTCCAAGTGTCCCTGTTTTCCAGAGATGACCCTGATTTAGAGAAGCCATCCTGGTTTCTGATTTGATCCCAGAATGCCCCACTTTTCCTTAGGATGCCACTATTTTCACTGCAGAAATGTTGGAGGGTATGGAGCTATCTGACCCCTGAGCCACCTGAAGGCAATCCTGAATACAGTTTTTTAAAAATGTTTTTTTTAATGTTTTGTTATGTTTTTATATATGTTGGAAACTGGCCAGAGTGGATGGGTCAAGCCAGTAAGATGTGTGAGGTATAAATAGTAAAATTATCATTATGGAATGGAATGTCCCTATTTTCATCGGAGAAATGTTGGAGGGTATGTTTTGTTCAAACTGTTCCTATCCCCTGTCCCTAGTATATTACTGTCCATTTTGCTGCTGAGGGCAGATCCACGTGTATTTAAAACACACAACTCCCTCCCCCCAAAGGAATCTTGGGTGCTGTAGTTTGTTAATGAGCTTGAGAACTGTAGCTCTGTGACAGGGAAACTAGAACTGTCATTGTTCTGGTTCTCTTTCTCTCATACGCTGTCTCTAGAAGTTAAATCTCTGAGGAGAGGTTTGCTTGTAGTTTTTATGGCACATAAATGCATATATACAACAAGGGCCGAGTTACAGCTGATGGTGTCCATCTGGTTTGCCCTTGAGTCCAATATTTCTCTTTCACAAGCAGCCTGCGTGAGCACGTCTGAGCTGGATTGGGACCATGATATGAGAAGACCTTCACTCTCTCCCTCTCCCTGGCTGCAGCTCCAGCCGGAATTGGTTGTCCACAGCTGCCATTTGCATAAATAATGCCACATGTTGTTTCACATGTTGTTGCACAGCCTGCCATTTCATGCACTGTAGATGGAAGGGTATATTTCAAATTTGTGAGCCCACGCAGGGAAATTATTTATTTGAAATATAGTATGTACCTAAACCAAAGAATGATCACCCTTATGTTTTCTTAAATCAAAGCTAATTGCAGAGAAAACCCAAGTGGCAGATAGAAGGAGAGCTTTCTTTTTATAAATAAATAAATAAATAAATAAATATTTTTTATTTATTTATTACAAATAATTTCCAAAAATCATATATCATACATTCTTATCTTATACAATGTTTTGGACTTCCATCAACTGCATCTGAAGATTTTCTAGTCTTTATCACTTAATCTGCATTTCATTATTTTCAGTATTACATTTACTGTAATACTCCTTCACTAATAATTCTTATCATAGTTTTCTCTGCAATATTTCACATAGTCCTCCTTACAAAACTTCTTGCAATCCTACTAGCGTAATCTGTTGATTACAATTGCTTTTCAAATAATTCATATATTTGCTCCAGTCCTCTGAGAATCTCTGATCCCGTAGGTTTTGAATCCTTCCTGTCATCTTATCCAATTCTGCATAGTCTATTAATTTCAGATGGAAGGGGAGCTTTCATTCCTGTGTAAGTTGTTTGGGGGGTAATGTGTGTTTAAAGCATGCCACAGTTTTCAATCTCTGATATATTAAGGGGGTATGCAGTTAAAACCAATATAAACCCCAATGTACAAATATCTAATATGCATACAAAGAGTCAGGATCGCTTCGTAGTGCCTAGGAAAAATATGGGCCTGTATTTACCTCCACTATGGTGGGGAAGGTATTGACATAGTGATGGATAGTGATGTTGCTCCTCTTCTGTGCAATAGTAAAGATGTAGACTTGATTGCAGAAGATGTGTATTCACAGCCAACCACACCTGTCTATGCCAACTCACTATGTGTTATTTCCATATCAATGTATTTATTTGCATGTTACATGTAGAACACAACAAGTTCCTGCAATAACAAAACAATAAAGTGGTTGGTTTCAATGTTTCATAAGTATTGTTACCATAGTCAAGTGAATACAAACTAATTCTGGAAGTTGAAGTAGCAGAAAGCGCAATTTTATAGCTGAAAAACCACTCCAGAATTTCTGATTGATACACTGTATCAGGGTGCATTGTTTCAATTTATAGTTCAACTTCCAGTTCAATTTAGAAAGAAGTTATTAACTTGAACAATTACATAAAAATATTTTGGCAGGGTGGATCCAGACTGTTGCGCTTGGTTCCCATTCAAATAAATGAAGTTTTGGTGAAATTGCAACTTATACTGAAAAATAGGCTATAAATTATTATAACAGGTCTTTGCCATGAATGTCTACTTTGGACTGTTTTTCCGTTTGCTCTGTTATTTTCTGTGTTGCTTTTAATCATCTTTACTGTACAGTCGTACCTCGGAAGTGGAACGCCTTGTGACTCAAACATTTTGGCTCCTGAACACTGCAAACCTGGAAGTGAGTGTTCCAGTTTACAAACGTTCTTTGGAACCCAAACATCCAACGTGGGTTCCGCAGCTTCCGATTGGCTGCAGGAGCTTCCTGCAGCCAATCAGAAGCTACGCCTTGGTTTTTTAACGTTTTGGAAGTCGAACGGACTTCCGGAACGGATTCCATTCAACTTCCAAGGTGCGACTGTATTCTGTATATCATCTCCGGTGTGTGTGTGTAAAATAGCTCTTCTGTCACACCTTGCAACACCTGTTCTGTCTTTATTTGCTTATAAATTCCATGAGGAATATGTTTCAGTGGTCGTTCCCTCAGATGGTAGTGGACTCTCTGTCACTGGAGGTTTTTAAGCAGAGGTTGGATGGCCACCTGTCATGGATGTTTTAGGTGAGATTCCTGCATTACTGGGGGTTGGACTACATGACCCTCATCTAGTCCACAATTCTATTATTCTATCCCTTCCTACAAGAAAGATCTAGCGTTTCCTACAGAGGATTGTATTCCAGTTAAACTCTACTCAAAGTAGACCTATTGAACTTAATTGAACTGAATGCTATGGCCATTTATTTCAATGGATCTGCTCTGAATATAATATTACCATGGTTATAACCATGAATATAACCACGATACTGTCTTTCAAAAGTGACTCTTCTTCTTTTGCCTTCTTACACCTTCTTAACTAATCCACTGGGCCTTAACTAAGTTGTGGACACAGTGGAAAGTCAGGGCGTTTCCATTATGACCCTTTTGTATGCCTACGCGGTATAAGTCTATGCCAAGGAATCTAAGATGTTAACACCCGTGAGATAAAAACAGCCATACTGTTTGGGAAATTTTGGGAAAGAAGAGCAATTGAAGGAAGAGCAATTGAAATAACAGTGAAACCATATTTGATGAGGGAGTGGATGAGAATTAAAAGCATTCCTTGCATAGCTTAAAAGTCAAACGCAGTCTTGTTCTCAAAGCCTGACAGCACATTTCTGTGCATGTATATGGGACTCACATGCAGATTAGTGGGTATAGGATTTCAGCTTTATTTTTTTATTGGATCACAGAAGAAAAATATATATAGTAAAACATTATATTTAGTACTGAAGAAGGGATGATACGATACCAATCAACCAGTTATAACTGGAAAGGTACCAAGGATTAATATTTACTGGAACAGATGGTGAGAAAGTAGGTGCAGTATCCAATAAATAGGTATAAGAGGAGGCAATGGAAAACTTGACTGCACAGAAACTTTCACACCTATGCCAGTGGCAAGTTTCCTACACCTCTTGCTGGCGTCGTCTTCTTAAGGCTCTTGGTGGTTGTAACTGGAACAAACTCAGGATAAGGCTACTCATTCTTCTAAGTATCTCCAACTTGCCAGGAGCTGTCTCTAGGAACAAGGGCTCATCCTGACTTCCTTTTGTGCCATGTTTCTAGGCACAGATTTGGGCTTTAAAGCTCTGTGTCCAAGGAAGTTTTTGTTTATGTTTTGTCCTGGTGCTTTCCCTGGGAAAAACTGTGTTTTACCACTGAATACATTCTCCTGGTTACAGGTTACTTCTTGAATATGCTCAGCTATTACAGCCATTTTTTTAAAAAATGATATTTATTAGAGGTTTAATAGTTACAGAAAAAAGAAGAAAGAAACAATAAAAAGTTAAACAAAACAAAACAATACCTTACAATATATCAGAAATAAAAACAAAAACAAAAAACAATACAGCAAAAACAACAAGAAAAACAAAAACATTTAAAAACACATCCAATATTTCCGTATCTTTACCTTTCATTTACTTGTTTCATCGACCTCCTCACAGCTCCCTTTTTTGTATTCTAGTTCAATTAGCTATTTCAGCAAATCCTTTCCATCTTTCTCAATTTTTGTTCTATAATTTATCTTAACACAATCTAACCTTAAATTTTCCACTTTGGCCCATTAACAATCTGTTTTCGCTTAATTCTTTATAACATTTCTGCTAAAGCCATATAACTTCATTCCATCCTTCTAACATTCATTACGTAATTTTGCAATATTTCTGTAAATATATTTTGAATTTTTTCCAATCTTCTTCCACCAACTCTTCTCCCTGGTCTCGGATTCTGCCAGTCATTTCCGCCAATTCCATGTAGTCCATCAGCTTCATCTGCCATTCTTCCCGGGTGGGTAGATCTTGTGTCTTTCAATGCTTTGCGATAAGTATTCTTGCTGCTGCTGTAACATACATAAAGAAAGTTCTATCCTTCTTTGGCACCAATTGGCCGACCATGCCCAGGAGAAAGGCCTCTGGTTTCTTCAGGAAGGTATATTTAAATACCTTTTTCATTTCATTATAAATCATCTACCAGAAATTCTTAATCCTTGGGCATGTCCACCAAAGGTGAAAGAATGTACCTTCAGTCTCATTACATTTCCAGCATTTATTATCGGGCAAATGGTAGATTTTTGCAAGCTTGACTGGTGTTATGTACCACCTGTAAATCATTTTCATTAAATTCTCTTTTAAGGCATTACATGCCGTAAACTTCATACCTGTGGTCCATAACTGTTCCCAGTCAGCCATCATAATGTTATGTCCAACATCTTGTGCCCATTTAATCATAGCAGATTTCACCGTTTCATCCTGAGTTTTCCATTTCAACAGCAAGTTATACATTCTTGACAGATTCTTAGCTTTGGGGTCTAACAATTCTGTTTCCAATTTTGATTTTTCCACCTGGAAGCCTAGTTTTTTGTCCAAATTATATGCCTCCATTATTTGATAATAATGGAGCCAGTCTCGCACTCTGTTTTTTAATTTTTCAAAACTCTGCAGTTTTAATCTGTCTCCCTCTTGTTCCAGAATTTCCCAATACTTCGGCCATTTGGCCTCCATATTGAGTTTTTTCTGAGCCTTTGCTTCCATTGGTGACAGCCATCTTGGGGTTTTATTTTCTAGCAAGTCCTTATATCTTATCCAGACATTAAACAGTGCTTTTCTGACAATATGGTTTTTAAACGCTTTGTGTGCTTTAACCTTATCATACCACAGATATGCATGCCAACCAAATACATTGTTGAAACCTTCCAAATCCAACACATCAGTGTTTTCAAGAAGCATCCATTCTCTCAGCCAACAAAAAGCGGCTGATTCATAATAAAGTTTAAGGTCTGGCAGGGCAAATCCACCTCTTTCTTTAGCATCTGTTAATATCTTAAATTTTATTCGAGGCTTCTTGCCCTGCCAGACAAATCTAGAGATGTCTCTCTGCCACTTCTTGAAACAGTCCATTTTGTCCAAAATTTGCAATGTTTGAAACAGAAACAGCATCCTTGGCAATACGTTCATTTTTATCACAGCAATTCGGCCTAACAGTGATAACTTCAAGTTTGACCATATTTCTAAGTCCTTTTTCACTTCAGTCCAACATTTTTCATAGTTATCCTTAAATAAATTCACGTTCTTAGCAGTCATGTTAACCCCTAAATATTTCACTTTCTTAACCAGTGTTAATCCTGTCTCCTTCTGAAACTTATCTCTCTCAATCACAGTTAGATTTTTCTCTAAAACCTTAGTTTTCATCTTGTTCAACTTAAAGCCTGCTACCTGACCAAAATCTTGAATCGATTCCAGTACTCTTTTAGTACTAGATTCTGGCTCCTGTAAAGTCAATACCAAATCATCAGCAAATGCTTTCAGTTTATACTGTTTAGCTCCCACTTGTATACCTTTAACCAATTGGTCCCTTCTAATCATATTTAGCAAAACCTCCAGGACTGATATAAAAAGCAATGGAGAGATTGGGCAACCTTGTCGTGTTCCTTTCTCAATCTTAAATTCTTCCGTCACTACATTATTCACAATTAATTTAGCCTTCTGTTCTAAATAAATTGCACCTATACCATTTCCAAAACCTTGACCAACCCCCATTCCCTGTAAATTCTTCTTCATAAAACTCCAAGAAATGTTGTCAAAGGCTTTCTCCGCGTCCACAAATATCAGAACTACTTTAGTATTAATCTTCACTTGTAGTTTTTCTAAGATATTAAGCTATTGCAGCCATTTGCCCCAATTCAGTGGTAAAATGTGAGTTTTCCCAGGGAAACAAAAATCCTCTGATGCAGAGCTTTAAAGTATAGGCCTATGCCTAGAAAGTGTGGTGCAAAAGGAAGTCAGGATGAGCCCTAAGTTGCACAGCAACTGCCGCCCCCCCCCCCCATTCTCTTGTTTCTCCACCACAACTGGAAGAATGTACTTTGAAGACTTGGAAGCCCCAGAGAACGAGGAGCTTATTCACACTTGCCTTTTGCCCTGCTCTTTCCAGGCTCAGGTCTGTGCTTAAAAGCTCTGTGTCAAAATGTGAGGTTTTACCCACAGAAACCCACTCTTTAGCACACAGTTGGAGCAAATGTCAGTTTGGGTTTTCTGCAGATTGCCATTTGCTTTGGTTGAGCTTTAAAGAGCAGGTTCTCATGGGGAAAGCTCTGGGGGGAGGGGAGGGTGCTCTGATACAGCTTTAACGCATGGACCATGCCTAGAAAGAGAGGAGGAAAGCTAAGTGTGCTCAGAGCCCTTCCAGTAATGTCTCAGCCATCTGTGAGGGAACTGGAGTCAAGTATCAATGTATGTGCTACTGGCCATATGGACCTGACAGCCACCTGCTTTTTGTTTTGGTCTCCAGTCAAGAGCCTTGGAGTGCCTACACATTGCAGGCTTAAAGCAGCCTTTAGGCCTTTGCTTTTTCTGAATTCAGAATGAAGCTGGTTTGGAGGGGAAACACATCAAACCACAGTGTTTTGTAAGAAACAACAGGGTGGGTATGGTGTGAGCTAAGTTGTGTGCACACCGCTTCCCAAACTAGCATCAGGAGCAGACTGGATGGAGAACAAACAGGAACACACAGTCTTAGACAGTGAAATAAAGCTAACAACGTCTTTGGTGAGTGAAATGGAAGGAATTAAGCAAATATTTGACTCAGGAAATATCTTTGCAGTGCAAGGTAGGGAGGAGTGTTGGGGGCTTTCTGCAATTCAGCTGAATTCTAACAGGCAGGGGAAAAGTTGGGGGGTCTTATGCCTCAGCGTAACTACAGCCACATCTCTCTCAAATAAGGGCTGGTTCATAAGGAAGATGTATCTGATTTCCCCCTATCCTCACTACCCCAATGGACCGCTCCATTATGCTTGCCCTGCTGCAAGCAGCTGACTCCTTTCAACTCATTAACAGCACAGCCTGCAGGGAGGACTGATATTAGTCTAAACCTTTGATCCACTTCTTGGCGAAGTTTGGAGCTAGACCATTTCAGGCTCATCTGGACTGTTTATGTGTGTGCTGCTTCAAGTGGACAAGAAACCCTTTGTTCCCCAGCACTGACCTATGGACATCATAAGGTGGCTGCTGCTAGAGTTTATTTTTGTAGGTTGCCTTGTTACCTATGCATTTGGTTAGTATTATGTCTTTGAAGTTGGCTGGGCAAGCTAATGCATTCCTCCATTTACACCAGTTCATCCTAAAAGTTCTCTGTGTGTGCTTAAACCAACTGAAAATAAGGGCTCTTAGTTTGGGAGATCTTTTTGCCTTGGAAAGTGAGGAGGAATTAAAGAATCTCTTAATGAGGGTGAAAGAGGAGAGCGCAAAATATGGTCTGAAGCTCAACATAAAAAAAACTAAGATCATGGCCACTGGGCCCATCACCTCCTGGCAAAAAGAAGGGGAAGAAATGGAGGCAGTGAGAGATTTTACTTTCTTGGGTTCCATGATCACTGCAGATGGCGACAGCAGTCACGAAATTAAAAGACACCTGCTTCTTGGGAGAAAAGCAATGACAAACCTAGACAGCATCTTAAAAAGCAGAGACATCACCTTGCCAACAAAGGTCCGTATAGTTAAAACCATGGTTTTCCCAGTAGTGATGTATGGAAGTGAGAGCTGGACCATCAAGAAGGCTGATCGCCGAAGAATTGATGCTTTTGAATTATGGTGCTGGAGGAGACTCTTGAGAGTCCCGTGGACTGCAAGAAGATCAAACCTCTCCATTCTGAAGGAAATCAGCCCTGAGTGCTCACTGGAAGGACAGATCCTGAGGCGTTCTCTGGTCCATGGGGTCACGAAGAGTCGGACACGACTAAATGACTAAACTACAACAAAATTATTACACTGTTACACAATCAGTGCTGCCTAAAGCTGCTGTGTGTTTGGCTTAACCAGTGGTGAGGTCCATCTGGGGTACATTCAGACATGGGGCTTCTTGTGTTAGTTTTCCAGGTTATAATGCTAGCTCATCTGTCCTGTTTTCTAACAGTGCTTTCACACTGCAGCACCTGTTGCATTATGGAACTGTGGCTTTTTGACTGATATACCGCTAGGTTGTGCTAAATTTCATTCACACCAGGAGGCATGGTGGGGTGATCAAGTTCACAAAATTGCCTCTGACCATTGCTCAGTTGGTAGAACATGAGACTCTTAATCTCAGGGTTGTGGGTTGAAGCCCCATGTTGAGCATTGCAGGAAGTTAGACCACTAGATGACCCTCGTGGTCCCTTCCAACTCTACAGTTCTATGATTCTATTGTGCATACTACAAAGAAAGTGAACAGGAAGAAGCCTTGCTGTCTT
Organism: Podarcis vaucheri; assembly: GCF_965113315.1. Classification (NCBI taxonomy): domain Eukaryota; kingdom Metazoa; phylum Chordata; class Lepidosauria; order Squamata; family Lacertidae; genus Podarcis; species Podarcis vaucheri. The sequence goes on along the minus strand of NC_138764.1, from coordinate 62,925,373 downwards.
ATAATGCTATGAGCCAAACAGTTGGCACAACCCCTCCCCCCCCCATTTGAATAGAAGTGGTGTGTGATGCAAGGTGGCACTTGGCCTATTTTGAATAACCCTGGCTTTTCCTGAAATGCCATATTTGTTGTTTTGTGACATCAGAACCAGCTCTAGGAAGGGCTGGCCCACATAGATGCAATGGTATGAAGAGCTTTTCACCAGCTAAGGGAGGTGTGATATCTCTGGCCTCTCCTGGACAGAGGGTGCCTAATAGTATTTATTAATGCTCTGGTAACTTCCATTTCTGCTCTAACAATGGGGCTGTTCAGTTACTACCATCTGAAAATTAGGAATGCGTCTCTCCTTCCTTCTCTAGGCAAAAATAAATTATTGAACTCTGCAACACCATATTTAGTTGTATCACTCCCTCATCTGACCTACCCCTCCCTTTCCTTTTTTTCTAGGGACAGATTAGGTGTCCTGCTAGTTATTGTGTTCAAATAAATGTTATAGAGACCAATATGTTCCCCAATTTCTCTCCACAGTGAGGGTGTAGGCACAAGATTATTTAAGACTTGTAACTGAAGAATGAACAAGCTCAGTGATGTGCTAAACCTAAGTATCTGTGCAATGTTTTCCTTGCTTTAGGCCTATGAGGATAGACATGTATAGGCAAATAGCACAGAAACAATGGCATGTGATATCATAATATTCAAAACAGCTAATATTATGGACTGCAATGATAGCCCTTTAGGCCTCTGGTTTGTTTTGAAGTTTCAGTTCCAGTTTAATTTAAATTTTGAAGTCTGTTGATAGAACTGTTGAACGTTGAAATTCCATATTTAATATGTGCAAATTGGAAGTTCTTACACATGCCTTAATGTTTATGGGGGGGATGAGAAAATTCTGAACCACAGCTGAACAACTGAAAAGATTTGCTCTCAAGGTGATAGCAGCACAACATCATAACTGAATTTTTAGTTAGTGATTTGGAATCCGAAATTTAAGCTTTAATTCACAGGATTAAAAAGTGTGCATTTCACTCAAAATACATAAATGTCACAAAAATGTAGCCACCTGAGGGCAGCAAATAAGTATCACAAAACAATGCACTGAAGAAAGCTGAAATGAATTTTGGGCTAGGAGACAAATTTTTATTTACACGCAGCTAAGGCTGCCTTTTAAAAGTTGTTTATTGTGCTTGTTTCATTTAAATAGGGTAGGTGACAGCCAATTAAATCATACTTAGAGTAGACCCATTGAAATAAGTGGACTTAGGCTCATAGAGTTTACTTGGGTATGACTAATATTTGATATCACTGTGAAAATGTCAGATTAGAACCATTCAAGTCAAATCTACCGGCTTCTCAGATAGCAAGATACAGTACGCTTGTCATAAGTTCTGGTTCACTCTCAGTTTCTCGATTTGTGAAAAACAAAGCCGAGGACACTTTTTTCCATATAGAAATGTTATTGCAACTTCCATTTACTTTAAAAAAAAGAGCTGACTGTGTATTTTTCTTTCTTTCTTTATTGAATTTCTATCCTGCCCTATAACTGGAGGTCTTAGGGCAGTTCACAGAAAAGATCACAATATATAAAATCAAAATAGGAACAATGACCCAATAACTCCCCCCACCCCGCAAAAAGAGCCACATTTTAAAAGGGTATAGGATGTTGGATGTGTAGTTGAAATAATGCATTTAAAAGGTATTGGGAAAGCAAGAATTAATGTTAGTTGTGACTTATCATTATGTGCTCAGCACCAGAATCTCATCACACTGCCATATAAAGGAAAAAGCACATCTGGCCAGCATGGTGTCGTGGTTAGAATGAGACCGGGGTACAAATCATGCCTTGGCCACTAAGCAAACTGGGTGGGCTTTTGCCAGGCATTACCTCTCAGCCTAACCTATCCACCTCTGAAGATGGTTCGTAAACTTTAGCTGGTGCAGAATTCAGTGGCAGTTTGAAGGGGAACCAAAAAAGTACAGCACTTTACAGTCCTTTGGGACTCTTTTGTGTACAGGTGAAGCACCAGAGCCCTGATAGTTCAAATTTATTTAAAGAATTCATAAAGTGAGCCCATTGTAAATGGGATATTAATAACACTGTAAGCCGGGTATTCATTTCCAACAAATAGGGGAAATGACAGCCCCTCAAAGAACTGGACGCAGCAAGAGAGATGAAGGCAGGTTTATTAAATACAGTAGGGAGGGGAATAACATTGCACGTGGATGATGAGTGCTGTAGAACACAGTTAGTACACAGTAGCCAGTTTAATATTTTAAGTCTATCAATAAGCTAATAGAAGCAGCATGCAGACTGGCAAATACTATGGCTCAGAGCCAGAGTTCCCAGAACTGAATGGAACTGTTCCACTGGTAGGAAGGACTGAGGAGAGTCAGTTTTGCCAATTTCTCCCTCCATCCGCAGCTCCCTTGAAATGTTCTTTAGAGGACTTCAGGATGTCGTTTGTGGCTGCTAGGATAATTGCAAAAAGCTCCTCCCCCACTCCCCAGTACAGTGGTACCTTGGGCTAAGTACTTAATTCGTTCCGGAGGTCTGTTCTTAACCTGAAACTGTTCTTAACCTGAAGCACCACTTTAACTAATGGGGTGGGGCCTCCAGCTGCCGCTGCACCGCCGGAGCACAATTTCTGTTCTCATTCTGAAGCAAAGTTCTTAACCCGAGGTAATATTTCTGGGTTAGCGGAGTCTGTAACCTGAAGCGTATGTAACCCGAGGTACCACTGTACTTCCATCAGGAGCCTCCATTGGACTGCAGTTCCTCCTGTGAACAGAATAAATCCCCCAGTTTGCAGAAGGGCAACTCAGGATCCAACTCTTTGAAAAGTAGTTTAGATTTTTCAAAGCCTAGAATAAAGTTTTAATGATTGGCAAATAATATAAAGTGACAAAAAAATAAAGCTTGAAAAATCTAAATTGGCTGAGAGTTAAGAAGCTGCTTTTGAAATGCAGAAGGAGCAATTTTAGTTATTAGCATGCTTAATACATACACCAAACCACTATGATAAGTACATAAAAGGCTGACAAATAATCATCAAGTGAGAGAGTTGAGGTAACAACGGTGTTTTGTTGTTTAAAACGAGGAAGAAAAGAATGGCTATTCATATGAAACAGAAAGGAAAACAAGACAGAAATATTAACAAAAAAATGTATGGTTTCATTTCATATTAAAAAAAATGAAGGGATGGATTTTAAAAGCAAGCAACTCAGAATGATCCCCCCGCTTCAGAATCCTCCTTGCGTGATCTCTTTTGGATGCTAGACATCCTTTGCACTCACAGGTAGCAGAAGCAGAGACTTTTCAGCTGCTCTGGCCGCTGCTTTAGCAATCGGAAAGAAAACATTTTCGTGCAGGCACAGGCTTTATGGTTTCTTTAAGCAGTTAAACAGCCTCTTCAGCAAGTGTTAAAGCAATCAAAGCTATATTCTTTTCATAACAATCAATAGCTCCATGGAGCAAAGTGCTTCAGTCACTGACCGAAAGCTGCCAGGAAATTGCATTGTGGAATTGCATGCCGTTATGCCGCCTGCTAGATGAGCTGGCCTTGTTTTCTTCCCAGGCTAACTCCCAAGGCCAAATTCACACAGCCGTTTATTTTATTTTTTGAGGTAGAGACTGTACCATGTGAAAACTGGGGGTAGGGGGAGTGTTCATATGGAAATGGCTCCCTGTGGGAATACGTCAGGTTATCATATCCTAAAAATAGTTAGAAAAATTGGGAAGTCAGTTCCAACAAGTAGTAGTGTCCAGGACTGAACCTAGTCTAGTCCCCCTACCTCTGCCCCGTCAGTCAGTGGTGTGTGGTAAAAATTTCCATAGGCTAAGAGTTAGGGCCAGAGGCACCAGCTTGCGAGGGCAATTGGTGGTGGTGGGGCAACATCAGCATGTGAGAGCTTGACGTTGTGTGCATGAACATCACGCCTCCCTCCCTAAGCTGGGAAGATGCTTCCCTGGTTTGGGAAAGGAGGCGCCGGCCTTTAATAATATAATACTCTAATTTACCAGAAACATTTAGGGAACTATCCTAGTCCTCCTAGTCCACTAACCGCACGCCGCTGCTCTCAATGGTTGACTTGTTCCTATCATTACTTCATCCATTGTACAACTTCAAACCTGATGCAAGTGGTAAGTAGTAAGGAGACCCAAGACTTGTCCATTTCAAACTCATGAATGTGGCACAGTTACCCCTCATGGCCTCTTCATTCATCATTCATCCAGACTTCCTTTTGTGCCATGCTTCCTAGGCACAGGTCTGAGCACTCCTCCCCTGCCACTTTCCCCACGATAGCTCGGATTTTCATTTGTTCCAATTCAGCAGTAGAGAGTGGGTTTTTGCAGCAAAAGCACCTGGGGCGGGGAGAAGCACTTGGGCACAGTGCTTTATAGTGCAGACCTGTGCCTGGAAACACAGCACAAAAGGAAGTCTGGATGAGCCCTTAAAAGGTAAAGGGACCCCGGACCATTAGGTCTAGTCGTGACCGACTCTGGGGTTGCAGCGCTCATCTCACTACTGGCCGAGGGAGCTGGTGGCCAGCATGACTAAGTCGCTTCTGGCGAACTGGAGCAGCGCATAGAAACGCCGTTTACCTTCCTGCGGGAGCAGTACCTATTTATCTACTTGCACTTTGACATGCTTTTGAACTGCTAGGTTGGCAGGAGCTGGGACTCAAAGCAGACACAATGAAAATAATGGACCTTGCTTAGTACCATTCATTAATTTCAAAGGGTTTACTCCGAGTCAAACTCAACTGAAGACCATCCTATGTTCTCAAGTTGTGTACCTATGAACTATGAACACATAGTTTCAAACATGTGGTAAATAGGGGCATCTTCCAGAGAGCTGGCTGTGGTTCCTTATTGCATCCACACATAAGAAGCTGCCTTATAGGAAATCAGCTCAGTGGTCCATTAAGCTCAGTATGGTCAAGGCTGGCTGGCAGCAGTTCTGCAGGGTTTTAGACAGGAGTCCAGTTAATGCTAGGAATTGAACCCAGATCTTTCTTCATGCAAAGCTTCTGCTTGGCCACCAAGCTCTGACTTTTCCTGCTCCCATTCCAGTGACAATTCCGTTATCTTGTAGCTGTTTGGTGCAAGAGAAGGCTCTCTTTAGAAGGCCAAGGCATTGCTTGGAAAAATAACAGGCAAGTAACCAATGGCAGGAGGAAGAGTGAGTGTTGTATATAGGAGGCCCATTGCAAAATGCTGTTATCAAAAGTTCCAGGGTGTCAGCAACCTGAGGGTAGGATGCTCAATAGCATGTACTGGGGTATGCATGCGCACCAGACTTGGATGGATCTGGAGATCAAGGGGGTTGTGCCTTGCAGGGATATGGGGCTTGCCTAAGGCAAAGTAGGATCTGCACGAGGCTGAAAAAGTGCTTCATGCCATTCTCAGCTAAGAAAAAAGCCCCAAATAAAAAATATGTGTTTATTTATTTATTTCTTGAATTTATTTACTGCCCTATACCTGGTGGTCTCAGGGCTCTTCACAGAACACGATCAACATAAAAACCACAATATATATATAATTAAAATGGAAACAACAAGACAATAACAACCCCCCGCATAAAAGTCTCACATTTTAAAAGGGCATAGGATAGCAATCAGATCAACCAAAGGCCCGGTTAAAAAGGAATGTTTTTGCCTGGCGCCTGAAGGTGTATAATGAAGGCGCCAGGTGAACTTCCCTGGGGAGAGCATTCCACAGACAGGGAGCCACTGCAGAGAAGGCCCATTCTCGTGTTGCCACCTTCCGGACCTCTTGAGGCCTCAGAAGATGATCTCAGAGTCTGGGTAGGTTCATATGGAACGAGGCAGTCCTTGAGGTATTGCGGTCCTGAGCCATTTAAGGCTTTATAGGTTTAAGGCTTTTACGTTAATAATACACATTTAAATACTTATTGAAATGTGGGTTTGTGTGTGGTTACTACAGGAAGGAGACAGAATGAATTTATGTGTGGGCACATGCCAAAAAAGACATGGCATAGAAATAGATGAATTTTGTCATCCCTAGCACCCCTAGATCAAATGGTAGGTACTTTTGAAAGGAGCTGCAAAGCTTTAAGACAGGGCTGCTGAGACCAGGTACTTATAGAGAGGATTCACTGTAACATTTCCTTCTCTAGACCAGAGGTCTTTTTTTTTTAATAAAAAAAATAATCACATTCCAACACGCAAGGGATTTATTTTTAATCTCCCCTTTGCAGCCTATTTGAAACCTTGTTGGAGAGTGCTGGTGGCTGCTCCCCCATTGACCCAGAGACCCTGTCATTTTATACTAGATGTCTCATTTTATATCTAAAGACTGGGTACAGGGGAGACACCTTCCTATTACAGAGGTGGTAAACCTGTATCTGGGCTATATATCACTTCAGAATTCAGGTGGCAGCTGACATGACAGTGCTTTTCAATACAAATAATTCTCTGTATAGAGAAAAGGGCAGTTATCAGAGACGGGATCCAGGCTACATACATGCCATATATTTAAAGCACGTTAAAAGCATAGCTCCCCTGGAAGAATCATGGGAACTAGTTTACCTCTGAAAGAGACTACAGTCTCCAGGTTTCTTTGGGGAAAATGTAGTGTGTGTACGTAACAGTCTGGTTTTCTAGGTAGACATTTATTTTATCACAGCTCAGCTTAGATACAGGCTTAACCTCAGTGTGAAGCAGACCATTTCAGTTGGCCATTCTTTGATCCACAGTCTTCCTAGTTATCTCCCGCTTGGACTACTGCAATGTGCTCTGTGTGGGGCTACCTTTGAAGGTGACCCAGAAACTACATCTAATCCAGAATGTGGCAGCTAGACTGGTGACTGGGAGCGGCCGCCAAGACGTAACACCGATCTTGAAAGACCTACATTGGCTCCCAGTTCGTTTCTGATCACAATTCAAAGTGTTGGTGTTGACCTTTAAAGCCCTAAACGGCCTCGGCTCAGTATACCTGAAGGAGCGTCTCCACCCCCATCATTCTGCCCGGACGCTGAGGTCCAGCTCCGAGGGCCTTCTGGTGGTTCCCTCACTGCGAGAAGTGTGGTTACAGGGAACCAGGCAGAGGGCCTTCTCGATAGTGGCACCCGCCCTGTGGAACGCCCTCCCACCAGATGTCAAAGAGATAAACAACTACCTGACATTTAGAAAATATCTGAAGGCAGCCCTGTTCAGACAAGTTTTTAATGTGTCACATTTTGATGTATTTTTAATCTTTGTTGGAAACCACCCAGAGTGGCTGGGGAAACCCAGCCAGATGGGTGGGGTACAAATAATAAATTATTATTATTATTATTATTATTATTATTATTATTATTATTATTTATTTATTTAATTCCTGAATGACATGGTAGAACCCCTACAGTATATTTTGAAGGGAAGGCTGGGCAAGCAAATGGCTCCTTCCCAAATAATAATCTCCTTTTTGTACTTGAAACTAAAAGGACAGCCATTCAGGGGTTTTCTTTGCCCGTGCCAATTAATTTAAATGACTGCAAATTTTTTTTTTGAAGGAACTCATTGTCTAACCAGCAAAAGCCCACACCCCTCAGATGGTAAACTCCTTTAGCTAACTTCTTGCTGGGCACAAGCGTTGGATCACATATTCTTTTTCCATATAGATCAGTGAAGAATAATTAGCACCCATTTGTTTAATCCCTAATGTATGTTAGATCTTACACTGCATGTATTAGCATGCACAAAAAGGAGCAGAGACTCCTACCTAGGGATGGAGAAATTCAGTTTTGTGTGCATTTTAATGAGAAACTACCTAATTCGCACTTCTTGAACTAATACGTGGACCAAACACAGCTATCCTGAAATCCGTACTTCTCCGAATTTTGCAATGCAGTTCTTCAACCAGTATGTGCAAAAAATGCATGCATTCAGGGAAAGTGTGATAAAAAATGAAAATATTAATGAAAATAATACACAAAAATTCATTAAAGGTAGGGGAATTGTTTGCAAAAAAAGTGCACATTAAGCAAAATGGCATTGAAAATGTATTGATTAAGAGACACTCACACCAAATTGCTACTGAATTCTCAGGAGGATTTTTTTTTAAAAAATCACAAATAGCTGCAGAAATGTGAAGAACTGAATTTCAAGATTGCTAAATTAAAAAGCTGAGAGAAATCTAAATTGACAGATTCGTTCCTCCCTACCCTCTCTCCATGTTTTATTACAAGCAAGGGCAACTGACGAGTAAGTGGATAGGACAGATGAGTACATCATGCTGTACCATTAATCCATGTTTAGTGGTTTTGCACATTCACCATGAATCTGGTCAGCTGAGCACCCAACCTCCATGGGCATTAGAACATTTGCTTGTTGAATGTAGTATACTGTTTAGGGAAAAGGTTTGTTTTTTGAGGGATGTGATGATACAGCTGTGGTAAAGGACATACTGGATATCAATCACAACATCCCATAAGCACTTACGTCATAATTACACTGGCTTCTGTTTTCCCATCCTTCAAAATCAGACCATAATGCTGAAAATTTTGCTGATACCTGTCCAGATCCTAAAACACAACACACTGAAGACCCTGCCACTGGCTGTACAAAAAATTGCCCTCCTTATTCCTACTCACCCATTTGAACTATTTGTAAGTAGCACTTGTTTGCGACAAGGCACCAAGTTCAAATCCAATACCTCCCTCTGGTGGCCGATGAGAGAGAAATGCCGCCGAATTGAAAGTGAAAACACCGGCCAGATTTTTCCAAGATAAAATGCCAGCGGGTAAATTAGTGGGGAGAGAAGCTTTGTCTGTCCAGGAGACTACAAACCCACCAGTCACGAGTGTGAGATGCTGGATTAGTGGCCCGGTTTTAGAGAACTACTTGGAAAGAAACTGCAGGTGATGAAGAAGAGGAAGTGAATTCTACAGTGAAAGCAAAGGGCTTGGGGAGGGAATAGCTGCAGTCTAGAGTCTTGTGTGAGGGGAAATTTCCTTTGTGGAACTTCTTGACTCCATGCTCACCTTGGGAAGGCCTGTGTGGCACTTGTCACTCTCGTTTCCTACTGCATAAGTTCCTACCTCCCCAGTACAAGTGAGGGGGGGATGATGGGAAGAAAGGGAAAATTGGGTTCAGCTGTGCTGAGCGGATCAGCTACAATGGCCCAGCAGATGATACCCCTGGGTAAAGGTTTGCTGCAACACTGACATCAGTAGTGGGTCAGATTGGTCCAGGAACCCCGGCAGGAAGGGCAGATGTAGCCTGTACAGAATTAGAGAAGGTCTATGAGTTGGGCACATTAAGAGGCCTGCAAGACAGATGACTTAAATGGTCTTTAATAAAGGACTACTTTATTGAAAGGCAATTTATTTGGGACTAAGGTGATTGTAATGGAATGGTGCCAGAGCGCTTTGGCCAAGGGGTAGGAATTGCTATAGGAATGGAGGCCTTTAATCTAGCATCAGGATAAAGGGAAGCATGACTCATCAAGGCAACTGTAGTGGAGGAATCAAAGAATCATAGAGTTGGAAGGGACCCCGAGGGTCATCTAGTCAACCCCCTGCAATGCAGGAATCTCTGCTAAAGCATCCATGACAGATGGCCATCCAACGTCTGCTTAAAAACACAGTAGAAACCTTTCCCCACTCCTGTCCTCAATTTGAAAGGAGCAACAACTCTGACCAAGACGGTTGAGGATTTCTTGACTGCAACACAGAGTGGATATTTACAGAGCAAGATATTTACAATGTGATTTGATGGTGTGGGAAGTCAAGCAGTCAAGTTGGCCTGGGGCAGTAATAGTGGTGGGAAATCAATCTGCTTTGACAGTCATCATCGGGTGCTGGCTATCAAGCAAATAAGCAAAGTGATGAGGCTAGTTGGGGTGGGGGGGGCCAGGTAATGCCCAAGCAACCTGGTTGTGTAAGAGCAGCCAATAGGTCCATTTGATGCTTGCTCCCACCAGCAGTACATTCTCACCAGTATGTGCTGCTTTGTGAACTCCTCTCAATCTTCTAGCACAAGATCACATCTGGTATTTGATCCGGAGACAGCTTGCATGGGTTGCTTGTGCAACCCAGTTGATCTTTGCGTATGTGGCTGGAGGATGACAAAATGCTCCATGATGTGTATCTTTTCCTGTCTGTGATCGACTGGTTAGAGAGTTGCCTGGTAGTGTGTGCTGGGTGGACTTCAGATCTGCCAGATACTCTCTTTTGCCATTTACATAGTTGTTGGATCAGGCATACAAAAGATGAGTTTGGTCTTAATTCTGCCATTCACTTGGTCAGTTTGAATTTACATTTCTCATTCCACTACCCTATATCATAAGTTACCAGTGGTGCAGTTAGATAATTTCAGATTCTGGACATAATGGCCTTCTGTCCCTCTGCCCATCTTAGATGGTAATGTATATTACTTTATATTCTGGGGGACTCTTCTGATCATTCATTGGAGTGTGGCCCTGGACCTCTGCCCACCACAAAGTCCTGTCTTGAAGGCATTACTGAGCTACTAGCAGATGTTCCTATAAGAGTGCAGTCATCGCTTCCATTATTATTTGCCCTAATAACCCCAGTTCCTTACTCTCGCTGCCAAAATGGTCTTTCTCCCAAAATACATCTTGATTTTTTGCTCCAGGAAGGCTTGAGGCTTTGTTAAACCAGCCTCCTCCCAAACAAGCCTACTGCATGTTCTTCTATCCTTCTCAGCATCAGTCAGTTAAAACTATGTTTATTTGTTGTTGTTTTGTGGTGTGCGTATGCACAGGGGCTCAAACACAAGCATACAGGGACTCCAGAGACTCGTGGCTATTGTGCTTTGGAGAATCTCATATCCAGGAGTGCTGCAGCATCTTTTTGTGTCCTTCAGATAGTATGTGTGGTGTGGAAGAGAACATTACTAGTGCATGAATTTACTCCTTTCATGCCTGACTGATGCAGGGGATTTTATTGCTGTGTGTTAGCTTCAGTGTGCTTTTCTTCTTGCACTTTTCTTCTGGGAGTGCTTAGGATTCAGACTGCTAAATTTATATTATATTGACTGAAGCTGGCCACCAGTATGGGAAGGCTCATTGGATTACCGTATTAGTGGAGAAAGTGCACAAGCTTGGTTACCAAATATACTACCATTATCCTTTTGAAAGGGGGCAAGATTTAGAGTCACATCCCAGAGTAATTCACATAGGAACCTGCCTTACATTATGTCAGGTTATTTGTCCACCTAGCCTAGTATTGTCTCCTGACTGGCAGCAGTTCTCCAGAGATGTATCCTCCATCTCTTGCCTGATCCTCTTAGCTGGAAGTAGCAGGGACTGAACTTGGGACCACATGCTCCAGCATGGAGCTACAGGCCTCCTTCTAAATCTGTATACAAGACAGATGTGTGCATTTTGCTGCTATTGTCCTATTTTATTTTTTTAAAAAAATATTTTCCCTTTTTGTGTCTATCTTACTGTGCAGTTAGAGCTGGGCTGTTTTTCCGTATAGCAAAATTGAAGGACACATGGAATATTTGCTTTCAAGATGTGCATTTGATGCAGCAGAAAATGCCACCGTTCAAATAGTTCCTAATTGGGGGGGGCATAAATTTTAGCTTTTGGCACAAAGAGAAAAGTCAGGGCAGGCCCACCCATGAGATGAGGTGAGACAACTACCTTGGGCGGCAGGATCCACAGGGGCAGCAGATCTGGCCCCCATGGAACTCATCACCCACTTTTGCTGTGGGGGTGGCAACAGCTGCGGCATGCTCCTTGGAGGCTGGATCTGCCTCTTTAGCAGTCCCCCCCACCTGCCCAAATGCTGCATGTACAAATAGGAGGCACTGCTGATTTCCCCCCACCCCTAAGGAGGAAATGGCCCCTTGGACTCTGCACCTGCCCAGCAAGATTCAGAGTGTGACAGCCTTTGATTCTCACTTCAGCCATTGGGCAAGGCTGATTGGATTCCTCCTCTGTTGCACCTGATGTAGTGAGGAGGGCGCCATTTTGTGGTTCACTTCAGGTGCCCAAATGTCAAGGGCTGGCACTGAGCAAAGTTGATGAAGATATCGTAAGTAGTTAATCTAGTTTTCTCTCTGGAGGCACATGCACTTTGGGGTATCTTTGCCCCACCTGTATCAGTGATATCCATTTTTCTTTGCTCACTGGCAAACAGAACAACCCGAACCCTAGCAAAGCAGCAGCGGGGTGTAATGGAGCAGCCGAACCATACCCACAGCCCTCTTGCTCATTCCAGCCAGGTTAGCTGGTGGTGGGAGGAGGGAAATCATTGTGCCAGCCTGGATTCGGTGCAGCAATCAAGCCCAAAGTTTCTCAGCTCCTGCCCCAATCCCCCCTGCGCTGGAGCTTTTTGCCAGCCACCTCTGGCAGGGATCCTGCTAGCAGTAGGTCTGCCTGCTTACACATTCAGTGGGTGGAACAGGGAACTCTGCACCAACAGTGAGACTGGCATCACTCTATAGGCTGAGACCAAGAGGGCTGGATGGAAGGAGACACCCACCCAATCCACACACACACACACCATGGCACAAAGGGGCTTTGGATTGCAGCCTATGTTTAGGGACTGAGAGGAGCCATTAAGGAAAAGTAAACGTATCTTGTGTTACTAGTGAAAGAACCCACTAGTTTGTTTCCTGTCTGTCTGTCTGTCTGTCTATCTGACCGCTTTCTAAATTCTTCTTTTTTCTTAACCTGGCCATTTCTCTTCTAGACTTTTCTTCTAGGTCATAGCTGAGGGCCAAAACTTCTTGAGGCCTGAAATTTCAGTCCTTTGAAAGGCAATATCCCTCAGGCATTAGGAATGGCAGAGAAACTGCTGAAAAGTCAAGAGGTTTTAGCTGGATCAGAAGCATCTTAGGGGTTGAAGGAATCCATGCCATGGCTTGGAGGCATCTGGTGCAGGAGAAGTGTTTTTGTTGAAGTCTGTCTGCCTCCACTATGCTCTGCCTCCACTATGCTCTGCTTATAAACGAACATTGCATGGACATTGAACCCTTCAATCCTGCACTTAATACAGGAGCCTGATGAGTTCTCACTTCTGGGGCAGTGGAGAGCGTAGCACTGTGAAGGAAGTTACCAATACAAACATAAGAGGAATAAAGATTAGAATACTTCAATATTACTATCTTTATGCAGCACAGAAAAATGGCAGGATGTGGCAGAGACGAAGCATGTATCCCCTGGGGGCAGGGAGGTAGGAATTAATGTAAGCCTTGACAAGCCACCAGGGCAGGTGAGACAGGAGGTGGGACCATAAGGTGTGCAGATGTTCCAGGATATGAGGTGCTGGTAGGTGGTCTTAAAGCTATTGTTTGTTTGCACCATAAAAGTCAGGCTGGCCTTAAGTAGTTTGGACCTCTAGGCATGGGGGTTAATTTTCCATCCAGCAGAGAGATATCAGCTTTAAGATGCTGATTGGAGAGGCGCTTTGAGGAAAAGACCAGCCAGAACTGTAAATAATTAGGGATGTCAGATTCAAATGGTGCAATGAAACAAAAAGCAGTCAGAAAGCATAATTCATTTAACCTCTTAAAAGATCTGCATCTATTAATATTTCAATTTGTGATCTCAGGGCAAAGCAGTTGCTATATTACCAATGACAAGGGGGCTCATGCAAAATATTGTTATTTTTCTTTATGCACATTTTCCAGAAGAACAGATTGAGGACACAGGGTCAGTTAAGTAGACCTGAGGTTACAGAACAGGGCTGAATGGAAGCACAACATATGGGGGAAAGTGGTTCCCTGTTGCTAATGCGCACAGGAGTGTTAAACTGCCAAACGAAGGTGAGAATATATTCAGTAGGGTAAGGAAAAGCAAACAAAAGAGCTACATGGAAAATGGATAATGTTCCATTTTAGAGGAGCTAGAGAAGAGTACATTTTTAAAGAGTCACAACCACCTCATAGGTAATTTAATTTTATTGCATTTTATAATGCCATTGTCATACAGATTACATGCAGCTAGATCTACTGTACAAGGGTTTACCGTCTGCCAGAGCAGACACACAGAAGTCCAGAGTACAAATACACAGCAATGCTATTTCCTTTATACAGGGTGGAAATATGGCAGTGTGATGCAGTAGGAGGAGGATGGATCAAAGGTTTACAGACATCCTTCCCCCTCCCCAGTAACCTTTCCCTTCACACTGACTTGCCACCTGCTAAAAGGATGATCACATCAAACCAACAAATGTGAGGAAGGAAAAACCCACAATATTAAAGGTCACTGCATGTCTCGCCCCTTTCTTGCACCTTCCTGGGTACCAGGAGAAGGAAAAGACAACAGAGTGCTGACATGCCACAGTCCCCTACCCTCCCACTGTATGTTGGGTACTAGGATGAGGGAGAACAGATCCACTTGCAATAGAGAAGATCTAAGAAGGAGGAGCCCCTGGAGGCAAAATTAAATATTACAAATTAGCAAATCAGGTCATTTCAGGAGACATGTTAACCTCCCCATTTCCATTCAATGAGATCAGTGACCCCTTGGCTCATGCCAAACTGCTAAGCTGATACGGTTTGAAAGTCACTAGTCATTGTTTCCTGGCTGATTTTTCTGCCACCTGAGATTCAGTGAGAGATTTGGAAGACAAGAATGCCAAGTGGTGAAAAGCTCAGAGAAGCCGAGCCTCAACTCTTTGGGAAGGTTAACCGGAAAGCTGCTCCAAATAGCAAACGGTTAAAGTGAACAACAAGCCAATGGGGCACCAGTATTTCATTCCTATAGAAGAACAGCCCCATTGCAATGAGTAATAAGAAGACTCCCATTTGACAAATCCTTCAGCACTTTGGAATAGTCTAAATTTGAAGAAGGAAAAAATTAAAACAAAACCTCTACAAATTATGCAGAGTGGCCACATTTCTGTGGAGTTGAACACTTGAAATCTACAGAATGGATAAACAGAACACGCTCTTGTGGGTTTTTCTGAGTGGGATTTTTGTCTCTCTCCCCTTGAAATATACCTATTAAAGATTATGTAAACATACAAAACTGAAACACACACACCTTTGGTTTAATAAAATGTGTTTTGCTTCTGTTCTTACTTCTCCCAACTTTGAGGAAGTGAGAAGGAAAGGGAAATGATTACATCAGTATCCCAATTTCTTTTAAGCAACGGGTTCTCTCTTCCCACCCTCACCATTTCTACAACCTAATTTTCAGAAAGAAAACAAACCAAAGACAGCATAAAGAACTGGAACAGCATCCAAGTCAAGTCAAAGAGAGATACAAGAATGGCTTCCTAAATTCCAGAATAAGGGGGGGGGGGAACCTTCCTAAAATATTCCCTGCATTAGTTTCATCACAGGATAGTTAAATAGACAACAATAAACTAATTTTAGTAGGTTTTTAACCACCAGCATATATATCAATATATACAGATACTATCCTGCCACAAGTTGGGTTTGGTCTTTCCCACACTACCCCTTTAAAAGCCATTTTGAGGTAACAACAAAAACCATAAAAACACACAAGTACTATACGTAGTTTGAATGAAACAGTGTTTTGTGAAAAGTTATTTGTGCAAAAAACAGATGTACCTAATGCAGTTAAACTTGGGGAAAGTTAAGTGCCAAGATATTTCCAGCTTAAGAGAACCCTCCAAGGCTCATGCCAGCCATACTTACTTTTCATTAACGGAGGATGAGGAATAAAGGACACTGAACAACATTACAAGAGCTTAAAGCCACAAAAAGAAACTCTGTGGTAAACTATTCTTCCAAAATGACTTATGGAACAACAGTAAATGGGCACATTTGATGAGGTGAAAGAAATTGCATGGATGCCTTAACTGTTAAGAGAAGACCCCATAGATTCATTGTCTGTTGGTACATATATTGCATTTACATATGGGTGCTGATGTTTTTAATATGGCACTACGGGAATTATTCAATTTTGAGCAGAAGACCAAAAAATAAAAATAAAAATAATCAGATGTTTAACCTGCCGCCAGAAAATTATTGACTAGAGGCCCGTTCCCAGTCTGTATAAAGAGCCTCCACTTTTTGCAACAGCGGATTAGAAAGAACACCTTACAGATGAAATCGCAGCATTCGAATACGTTTTGTACAATTCTGGGCAGAGAATTCAGTCAGACATCATTACGCTTGATTTTGCTGGGAAGGCCAGAAGGAACAATATGGATTTCCCAAGCTTATTCTAAACATATTTATATTAATCTAAGACAAATAATATCTCAACAGTATTTGGATTTGCTCTTTTTCTTTAGGAATGCTTGACCATTAACTTTTTCTGAATTTACACCAGTGTAACGAAACACACTGACTTCAATAACAAGGACTGTGCAGATCTGACCAATTGCCAAGCAGCTGCTCACATCCTAACAACTATGCTCATTGTTGTCCATCACTTCTAAAGTGTTGGTGTTGCCAGGCTGGAACCCACAGAAAGGTAAACATTAGAGGAATGGGGAAATCCCCCTGTAACCCAGGAAAACACAATTTCAAAGCCATGACCTGGACATAAGAAAGGATCCTGCTCAGGTAGCTTGAGTCAGATTTAAATGAAAGGCAGCATCTAAAGAAAATTATGCCAACTGAAGCTATAGCAGCTCAATCAAGCAGTTCAAAAAACAGGAGCAAGTTTCACACTTCAAGCTGTTGGAGGGCAAACAGACCACAAATTGAATAGCTGTAGCAAACAGCATGGATTCAGTGATACTGAACGATAGTCTTTCTTCAGTGTTCTGTTATTAATCAAGCACCTGTAAAGATTCTTAAAGTTGTGTCTAGAAAGAGCAGGGATAGGGCAGATCCTGATCAGTTGCCCAGTAAAGTTAGTGGGAATCCTGTTATTGATATGAATGAATTTAGGACTTGCTGTTTTGCAAGTAATAATCTTTTCAGCTTTATACACAGGCAAGCCCATGAGCCATGTGGAAACACTATTATAATGGCACTCCTTTATGTGTATAAAAGATGAGGCAGAATCTTAAAGCAACCAGACATCAGAACCACTCTACTTTTGTGGTACATTTCTCTCATTGGGACAGTGCGTTACCACTGAAAATTAGAAAGCTGTAGAAGCAATCAACGTGAAATTAATACCCTGGTTCAAATAGCTTTTGCTGGGAAAGTCAGAAACACAAGAAAAAATGAGCCAAGCCAAGAGAGGATGGTTTTGACTTGAGCCATGGAAATGGAAACAATTGCAGGGCACAGAAGTTTGGAGGACTGAGAGAATGACACCCCAAACCTCCTCTTTAATTATCCAGCTCACATGTACACTGGTTCCCTTCAGGACCAGGGGTGGATTTGAAAATCCAAAGAGATTCAAAACTATGCCACTTGCCTAGTGACCAATATGCATACTGACAATTCTGATGCAAAATCCTGGTTGTAACATACAAAACAGTGACGTTTGGACAGCATATCCAATGTTTTAAAGCTAGTGGGTTGCAACATAGCAGGGGGTGGGGGTGGGGAGTGCCCTTCTGGCATTTGGAGGGGTAGGAATCACTGTTTGAGAAACTAAATAAGATAATAACACAGATAAAACACACACAAATTCCTTCCATAATTAGTAGTAATATAGTATAGTTCTCACAGGGATAAAGGAATCTGTGTCTGAGCTAGACTACTTCATGTGTCTGAATGCTCCTTCATTTGGGGAGGTGGGATCTGCTCATACAGACAAGTCAAGGAGAACCTGTCTTTCCAACAACTAGTTTTCTATGTGCATGGAAATACTGCATTCTCATGATCTCCTGTCCTACCTGCATTCTGAAGTGGTGCAACTCCAGACACAGATTTATTGCTGCAGCGAGAATTAAGACCCAAAGTTACCCTGTGGGATGCACACATTAATATTGTCACATCTAGGCAGGGAGGAGCTGTAACTGGCAGAAATGGCTAGCAGCACAATACAGACTGGAGACGCTCCGTTCTACGTCAAAAGCCGGTTTGTCTTACAAATTATGTATATGCACGCCAGGGTCTCTAGAAAGGTTGTATCCTCTGTACCTATAAGTTAGCAAAGGCTCCTGCCTACTTTCACTAGAGTCATAGTAAGTGCCCAGTCAGGTATGGATTATGCGATATGAGTGGGCAGTGTCCCACCAAGTTAATCAAGACTCTCAGTCAAGACTAGATTCTCTATGACAGTGCAAGCCACTGAGGTTGTTATTGCTGCTCCAGGTTCAGAACTTGGGGCCAGTTTTTATATTCATCAGAATCATGGTTAAGCTTTTCCTGGACTGCACCATGAAGATGTGGGTGGGTGGCGGCACTTGTTTGGTTTTCTAATGGAGGAAAAAATCCTGCACAGGGCAAACAACCACCTTTGCCTCCACCTGTGGCCTAAAGCATTGCAGTCCAAGAAGTTTTACCATTTGATTCTACCAAAAGTATAAACTGGTTGCCATATGCCCAGCACTGCAGCGACAATTCAGCCTTAGTTGTTCCATCCCTTGCCTCCAGTTGGTTTGAGATAATGGGCATTTAATATATTAACTATGACCATTATGCTCCCTTTTCTCGGGCCCCTCCAATAAGTGAGTCAAGTTGAACAAACCCAAACAGTGAGGCACGGGCTTTGGTTTAAACAGAGACAGTTATATTTCTAAAGAGAACCTCTTCCCGCAAGTGATGATGGTTACAGTTCAGATATTGGCAGTACAGCACCAGGTAACACCACTTTAATACTGGCAGAACAACGCATATACTGGGCACCCCAGGACCAGCTGCAGGTGCCTAACACAAGTTATTGTACCAGGTAGGAGAAAAACAGACTGAGTAGCATCTTTGAAGAGTTCAAATTGATGGAACTTAGTAGGAATTGATGGGGAAAGAATACCAAGGGGTAAGATAAACAACACTGGGGTATAACCACTCAGCTCTAGAGTTGTTTTCAAAGCAATCTGACATGCTACAGTAGTACATGGATCGTGATGGAGTAAGACAAAGATCCAATAAATATCTTATTGCAAAGCTGATCTACACATTAAATAGAATAAGGTGGCAGAATTCCAGAAGGAATCATTTCAGACTACAGGAATCTTAAACAAACCCTCTGTCATGTAAAAATAATCATCCAGTTTATATTAAACTAGTACATCAGGGAGAGGACAGAGGGTATATTTCAATGCTGCGCTGTTGCAGATGTTCTGCCTTGACAGATGGAATGATGCACTATTCTGGGATTCTCCCAACCCAATTTTAGAGGCATGGGGAGAGGCAGGAAGCCCTGTTGCACAAGCTGATGGAGTTTGTTAGGTGAATCCCTCCCTATTTTAGTCACATTTCCTACATGCAATTTAATACAAGCAGGGAGTTAAAAAAACACAAAACATTTTCAATGTATGGGAGCATTAAAAAGATGGCCACAACAGCCCCACCCCTGCAGTCTGAAATCATGCGGCCCAAAATTCTGCCATCTCACACTATGTAAATGTGTTAATTGACTCAATACCTTGAGTGGCTACAATGAATCTGCTGTGAGCTTTTCAAAACACATGCTACCCAGACAATGCCTTCAAGCTCTGACAAGGCTCCCAATCATTTTGGATGATGAGGAAAAGGGTTAGGACAACAAAACTTTGGAAAGAACGACTGCGGAAAACAAAAAGAAGAATCCCAAACTGCACAAACAACCTCTGATAACAGCTGAAATGAAGGAAGCTATGATCTGAAAAGGGGAATGAGGGAGACAGAAGCAGGTTCAAGAGAGACCCATGGAATGCAAACCCTCTCTAGGCTCAACGGCGTACCCTTAATAAAGCAAATGACTAACACAAAGCAGCAATCCATGATTCTGGTCTACCTTCATTAGAAGTGTACAAAACAGCACCTGTAAACTTTGGTTTAAATAATAACTTAAAATCAAAAGAAAGTGACAAAGGGGCTAAAGGGGTGCAGGATCTTTGTGAATTTCTTTTTGGCCTATGCCAGTTGGGATAAGTCAGAATAAAAGCACCAAACAAAAATTAAAACAAAAAGTGTTTTGGTTTATGCTTCTTATCTAAGAAAGGTCTTTGGTCAACGGTTAAGCCAATTGTAAAGCATTCTGAAGAGGGCACTAGGGAGGCATTGAGATATGGTCCCAAGGAGGAAGTGAGGTGTGGTGTGTTTCTGCTCAAACTAAGGATGGGAACATTTTCCTCAAGCTGCTTCTGGAGTTGAGCTGGGCCCTGAGGGATGGATAGACAGTCAAAAGGTTCTGAGGTATTTTCAGCTCTTGCAGTCTGTCTTGACTGTATTTGCAGGCTTTGCCAAGCCAGCCACTCACTGGCAATGGATAGTTTCTCTGGGAAGGTTATTTAAAGCTTCTTAAATTTGATTCACATCCCTTAAGCAAGATCACCTCCAGCTTACTGCAGCTTAAAGATGGCCCCTCTTTCTTCCAATAGGTATACAGTCCACTTCCCATCAAACCAGAGCAACTACCCTCAATTAATCTAGATAATAAACTCCAATTTTGCTCTGCTGGTTGGAGAAGTCAGGAAGCTGAGTAGGGGGAATTCAGGCTCAGTGGAGCCCGGTAGTGTGGACTCCAGGAACCAAGCATTCGTGGTTTTCTGAGTGAGGACTGTGGCATCTCTTTATTCTTGCAGCCATGATTCAGGAAGGAAGGAAAGAAAGAAAGAAAAAAGGAAGGAAGGGTGGGAAGCTTTTTATATATCTTTACTGCTTTTCATTTTTGTCTAGGTGTGATACAAATGTGGGTCACTTAAGCGCACTACTCAATATGAAATTTCAGAAGGAAAGTGTTAGAGAGGAAGTACTGAGTGTTACATACATGGACAAATACAATCGCTTAGATAAGGCTTACATGGGGTAACATCAACCTCTGCTCTTTGTGACTTGAGGGGTAGGCTTCCCTTCCACCAGCAAACTTATTTAGAGAAAATAACGCAAGGGGGTGGGGAGACTGGCCAAGAAGGTGACTAGAGATCATAGTGCATGGTGTTCCAGAATTTAATAAAAAGAGATATTGTTCTAGTGTAACCCACCAGAGATCCTTCTAGGAGGTAATTCCACTGGCAAAATTGAGCAAACAGACTCAAATGATTCTGCTAGGTGGTTTTAGAGCTGTTGCAGAGACTAATCAGAGAGCACCTTTTTTTTTGAGGGGGGGGGGAGAGAGAGAGAACTTGATCTTGGTTAAGAGGTCTGATCCCAATCACCATTCACCTACAAACGTAAGTTTGGGGTTGTATAGAACTAATGTGTCATTCTGTACACTTAAGAAGAGGTAGAGTGGAGGCAAAAAGGCACAAGAAGTGCCAGCTGATTTACTGTAACCTTTTAAGCTAAGCTTGGGAATTAAGGAAAGGAAGAAGGAGGGATTGTTATCATGGTCTGCCAGCTGGTGAAAGGAGACTTTAAGGAAGAATTTTAACACCATTAAAATGCACTGTGCTGGAGATAAATGGAGCAATGGTGCATACAGGCTAAAGAGACAACATTTTGAGTAGGGTAGCTCTCTTCCTTACCCAGACAGTATTACCCCTCACTTTACCAGATGGTGCTTTGAACAATAGGGGGGGGGGACCTAATAATGAAAGAAAGAATGGTGCAAAGGAATCCTAAGACAAGTTAATCATGATTATTTTGCTCCAATGTCTTTGGGGGCCTTAGTCTGGGGAGGGCATCCAGCAAGCTAATCTATGCTGAACTTCAGTGTTGAAGCACGGCTATGGCAGCTTACTTTTCTAACATTCAGGGTTGCATACAGAACACAATTTCTTGCTGGTTTGGGAATCATCCAGATGTGGCCAAGTACCAGCTTGTTTTCCCAAAAGGTGATGATGAAACTCCTGTATCTTGATTAAACCCTTAATGTGGGGGTCATCCACACTTGTGTTTGTCCCATGATTTCTAGGCACAAAATAGGTATGGGTTCCACGGCTTTTCTCGGGAAACCCCGCTGTTTACTCCTGAATCGGTAAACCCCATCTATTGGATTTTCTGTAGATAAATGTTTATTCCAATTCAGCAGTAAAGAGGTTTTCCTAGTGAAGGAAGCAGTGGGACAAAAAAAGAACCTCTTGGACCCATGACTGGAAATCACAGGGAAAAAGGAAGTGTGGATAAGCCCTAGGTTACACAGATTTACTGGTGGGAGAGTGGACACACATGAGCTTGCTTTAGAAAGAGACTCCTCAAAAGCCCAGTATCCAACTTCTTTGACCCACTGAATCCCTTGTTCCACAATGGCCAAGACAATTTTTTGGTCACCAAGAGGGAGCTTTTCAGTTGCCCTCTCATGGAAGTAGAGGGAGAGGAGCCTTTGGAAACCATTTTTTTCTGCCGGGAAGAGCTCTGGAATATCCTCTTGCCTCTCCATCCTGAAATTCTAATTTGAGGCATCAGACAATGAGTTAACACAAAATAAAAAGGCCGTGGGAAGGGTTTTTGGTTAACACTGTTTGTTCACCTGAAAGATGTACTAGATCCTACTGTAACGTTTTGGAAACTTTTGTTCCCCCTCCAAAATAGTTGGCATCTAGGAACTAACTGCTAGCATACCAATTGTGTGGTTAGATATATTTCCACTAGACAAGCTAATGCCTAGAAGGAAATGAGTGCTTCATCATAGCGTTGCTGTGTTTGGTCACAAAGGAAAAAGTTTGTTGACCTTACATTTATATTGCTTTGAGTTTTGCATGGTCAACCGGCTCTTGGTTTTCTACAGCCACATACATTGGCCTGTCCCCACTTCCCCCTCCCCCCACCACAAGTGCTTCAGATTTTGCTGGCTTTGCTAAGTCAGCTCCACTCGCATATACTTGGCCTTCCCATTTACCCACCTCTTCATTCCCACATGAGCAACCAAGAGTCATGCTTTCTGGCCTTATCCCAGCATGGGTGAAAACGGAAGGGACAGAATGGAAGCTGGGAGGAGCAAGCAAAAAGGTTTGTCTTGCAGAAGTTAAAGTCTTTCCCTGAATTCAGTCTCATGCTGGGCTCCAGCAGCTTGCTGTCCAATCATCTGGCTGTTGGCTTCCGGTAAAATTTTCACAGTATGTGATGGCGCGGAATGGATATTCATCCCTGGGTTTTGTGGTGAATAAAATTTTGTGGACTGAAGTCTGGCTGTCAAGCACGACTGGTAAAAGAAGGCTACTTCTTGAACTTGCAGGGGCACAAACACAGGTTGGAGAAAGAATAACCGAGTGGTTTTATGTGTGGCAGTGAGAGACCCTTTGGCTGTTTGTTGACCTACAGTGTATTCCTTATACCCAGCTCGTTTTTTTTTCCATTTCTCTCTCATTCAGGAAATGAGCAGAAGCTGGGACAACACCAGGGCCACTGTAGGGTTCTAGTTTCAAACTGCTGTTCCAGTACGTTGAAATAGTGCTAGGGTGTGTGTGAGTTGTGTATGCATATATGCTAAGTGTGTGTGCGTGAAAAAACATTCCTCCTAGTGCAAAGTTCTCAGTGGGATAAACTGACAGGTTACTGGAAATGCTTTCCATGGGAAAGTGGGGGACATTCACAGAAGCCCAAGGCTTGGATGCTGCCCCCTGCTGGACTGGATGCTTCCAAAATCTTGATTTGTGGAAACAATATGGCATATGAGCTGAAAATGACAAAACACAGAGCAGACAATACGAGACACCTTCTTTTTATCCCCATGAGAATGGGGTGATGGAGCAGGGGAAGGCAACAAAGAAGTCTTCGGACAGAACCAACCTACCATCCTCGTTTATCAGTTATAAAATAATAAAAAAGTTAAAGAAAAAGCTCAACTCTGGTTTTTGTTTCTTTGCACATCCCCCTCTGTGAATGTCTGTTAAGAGTCACTGGGATGTAAGGAAGGGAAAGAAGTGTGTGCCTTCAGCAATGGGTAGACCCAAGGAAACCCTTTTGCTTTGCAGAAGTGCCTTAAAGAAGATAACGCTGAAGGTCACCTTGAGGAGGTGGGAGCCATTGCTTTGTCTCTGGGGAAATGCTGGGCCTAGGTGAGGAGGGAGGGCCCTTAAGACAAGTCTTCCACTGGCAGCTCCTCCTCCATGTCTCTGTCATCAGGAATTGTCACATTCTGATTGGTTGTTCCCATGAGAGAAACAGGTCTGCTGTCATCTTCTGTCTCAGTTGGTTCTTCCTTCACATGGACTTGGTGGCTGCAGAATGGAAAGTTGGAGAAACCAAGCAGAATTAGAACAAAATTTTACTAGGGAAAATAAGATCATTCAGGAGATTACTAGCAAAAGAAGCAGGGCAGAAACTGAACATTTGGCTGAAAGGACATTAGTCCTGACTTTTTCAAGATCCCAAATATTCGAGTCTAAACATGTTTCCCTTGGGACAGAAATTTTCGCAGCATTTGGATCAATTACATGGGCTGGGGGCGTTTTATGGCAATTATAATGTTTAGTCTATACTCATTGCAATCTCCAGATTAACTTGATGTTAATGCTTCCCCAGATGAATTTTAATGCTGATTATTTATTTATTATTTGAATATTCATCCAAAGATCATAGAGTGGTTTACAGCATAAAAACACAAAATGCGTAATAAAAACAAACCAATAACCCTCCTCCCACAAACACATTTAAAAGGCCTGGTTATAGAGAAACGTTTCCACCTGGCACCTCAAGATAGGTAATGAAGGCGCCAGGCGAACCTCCCTGGAGAGTGCATTCCACAAATGGGAAGCCACTGCAGAAAATGCCCATTCTTGTGTTGCCACCCTCCAGACCTCTCATGGGGGAGGCACATGAAGAAGGGCCTAAGAGGATGATTACGGGGTCTGAAAGCCCTTGTCATTACAATCAATGATTTGACATTTGGACATTGAATGTGTGGCTCCTATACCCACCCACCCACCCACCCATTCTAGATACAGTCGTACCTCTGCTTACGTATCCCTCCAGTTATGTAAACTTTGGGATACGTAAGCAGCAAACCTGGAAGTATATTTCCGGGTTTTTGCATCACTCTTCTGCCACACATGCGTGCACAGAAGTGGTCTTTCCAGTTGTGAAAACTTTGGGATCTGGCCGGACCTCTGGAACGGATCCCGTCCGCAACCGGAGGTACCACTGTAGTTTACTACAGGCATAGGCAAACCCGGCCCTCCACATGTTTTGGGATTACAACTCCCATCATCCCTAGCTAACAGGACTAGTGGCCAGGGATGATGGGAGTTGTAGTCCCAAAACATGTGGAGGGCCGAGCTTGCCTATGCCTGGTTTATTACGTCTGAGTAAGGCAGTATTCACTCAGACTCTTATCCAACAGTGATGCTGACATTATAGCTTGCCAAAACGCACTGTACCACTGTGTGTTGAAGGAGGGTTCTGATGTGAAAATGAAGTATTATTTAACAGGAAATCTGGTGAAAATTCATTAGCATTCCCAAGAAGCCCGTTTTGAACCCCAGGGCTATCCCCCCCCCCCCACTGACACAAGCAGCAGGGCAATACTCAAGTTGTACATGTATTTGATTCTTAAATGGGTCCTCCAAAAGTTGCACAGCCTGACCCACTAATGAAGTGTAGAAGATGTCTGCATTTTAAAGACTACTGTATCTGTCATTGCACTTCTAGGGCAGCCCAGTATGCAGGAGCTACCAGAGCTCCAATTCATTTTTGCCTGGAAGGAAGCCTATAGAAAAAAGGCAAGTCTGAACTTACCTATACTGCTGTGGTGAAAGCCTGGGGCTATTGCTGCCATTACTGTTGACTTGTTCCACAGTGCTGCTCACATCATCATGGCCGACATGTAGCATGCCGCTAGTGGAGCTTGTGTTGATCATGGTGGGACTGTTCAGCAGAGGAAAGTTGCTCTCAGCCAGGGCTGCCTAAAAAGTCAAAATGCAAGTAATAAAAATACCATAGCATAATATCATTCCCTAAATAAAGACCAATTTAGTGGGTGTGTTGTGGGTGGGAATACAGTTAATGAATACTCAAAAAAAGAAAAAGAAAAGAAACGACAGGTTTACAAAACAACTCTAGTTCTATATAGGTAATGAGAAATAGAAATTACTTTCCCCAAGTACTTAAAAGTGCATCTGGCTATGTTTTCTTCTACAACAGCTCAGTGTACAGAAATGGAAATGTATGTTCCACTTTTAAATCTCACAGCATGAAATGAATCAAGGAACAAAAGTAACAACAAAAGCAACTAAAATACTTTTGTAAAATCTCATTAATAAACTTTCCTGTGTTGATTTTATTCCTTCAACAATCATGGGAATGAAACTCAGGTAGATGTCAGAAAGGTGAGCTTTTTGTGTGTGCTGAGGAAGCTCAGGGTACCTACTTCATTGGCTAAGAGAGTTCTGAAGTCTAATTTAGGGGACTTGTTAAATAGTGCTAGCCCACTGGTTCCTCAGCAGTAATCATTCTAATGATACCTGCACAATTATTCCGTATCTGGACCCTCTCCCTATCCATAGACCTACAACACCCTAGTCTACCAACCTACTGAGAGGGGAGGCTGAAAGGACAATTTCATTTACCATCCTGCAAGGCACTCAGCTGTGATGAGGGAGAACGAGGTTATTTAGATATTCTGCCATTTGCTATCCTTTACTCCTTACAACTATTGCCAAAACAATTGATCTTTACATTGCCTAGGAGGACATTAGTGAGTTACTGCAACAAACAGTAAAGTGGGTTTCTGGCCCATTTGGAGCGAGGGCTCTCACATGACTGTGGAGAGTGGGATTGCTTAGGTTGATCTGGTTCTCCAATATATCTTGTGGGAAAGGAGCACTGGCTATCATGTGATGAGAGAAACAGAAAAACCAAACCACCTTTTATGCATTTGATTTCTATATTTTATTTTATTTCTATATTCGCATTGCTATGAGGAACCAGTGGAGTGGGAGCTTGCTTTGTTGGACATGAACTGTGAACACAGCACTCTTTCAGCAAGGGATGTCTCTCTCTAATGGGAATAATATTACCTATAAAACTTGTTCATTGGTGGGTCATACCTGGTAGCTGGCATTAAGTGCTCCATAACTAAGGCCAGAAATCATGTTTTTGACTAAAGTTGGACTCCTGTAAACAAAAGAAGCATCTGTTAGCATTCTTACCTAAGCACAAGATGCAAAAATAGACCCACTACGGAAGAGCAGCTGCAATAGTTGCTGCCAGTGTTAAGAACCTAAGAGCCCCGCTGGATCAGATCAGAGACTGATCTAGTCCAGCATCCTGTTCTCACAGTAGCCAATCAGATGCCTATGGGAAGCCCGCAAGCATTACCTGAGTGCAAAAGTGTTCTCTTTGCTTGTGATTCTTAGCAGCTGCCATTCAGAGGCATACTTCTAAATGTACATCTTTGCAGTAGTGAACACACACACAGAGATGTGATAATCACAGAGCAGTGTGCAATGTTAAAGTTCAGTTCTGAAAACTGGCACAGGCAATAAACATATTAATCAGTGAAGCAAAAGCTAAAATATGGTTCTGAAACGAATAAATTCATAGGGAAATCTTGAAGGAATGAAAATAATAACTCAGGCCTCTCAGCCACTTCTGAGCTTACCTCAGGGATAATAGATGGGGATTATATGCCAATCATTTGAAGAGGGATATTTACTCCTTCACAAAATACTAATTCATTTACAGAACTCATAGCCACAAGATTTACCAGTGGTTGTCACTAGCTTTAAAAGCTCCCCTCCGCCCTTCAAATTCATTGGGTATTTATCTACACGTGTTAGCAATGATGTATGTTCAGACACGGTATACTGCCCAATTCAGAGGACAGCTGTTGCCTTCAAGCCTTGTGTGCAAATTTCTCAGTAACATCTGCCAGGGCACAGTTGACGACACAGGTGGACCTTTGGTCCTGACCAGCCAGGTTGTTTTCATGATTCTGCCTCTGAGTGTGCAGCCCAGATGAGAAACATGTTGCTGGAAGATGTGCTGCTGCCCCACTGCTCCCCTCCTATGTACTCCCCCCCCATGAGCTTTGCATACTTCCAGCCATTCTCATATTCAACTGCAGCACTCCTCTTTCCATGGAGGCTGCCTGGCAAGCTGTCTGACACACCCTGTCATCTTTGGTGGCCTTCTCTTTTGGTACTCAAGTTCATCTACAGTCCAGACGGCTCCCTTGACATTCTCCACTCGGACGAAGCACTTGTGTAGGCTCAGGTTGTGGCGTACGGCGTTCTGCAGGGAGGACAGAAAGAAGATAAAGAATGATGTTGAAACACGTGAAGACCTTCTGCTAGACACCCCTCTCGGCAACGCTTCCAGCTGACACCTCTGTTAGCAGCCAGTCTCCTACAGATTAGTCAGCAACCTGCTACCGATATCCTGAAAATCTGTCTCTCTGTATAATGGGGGATGATGCTTTCGGTCTACCATTTTCTGAAGACAACCATCTGCTCTTTATGGTAATAGCTAGATATTTTGGGTATTGTCTCTACTGTACATGCTCCTATGCCATATTACTCAGCTAGATTGTTGCCTGGGTCAGCACCACCTCCTGATCAGTTATCACCTCGTCTCATCCTAATCATGATTGGTCCCAGCCACCTCCTCACAACAGCAGGGATGTGCTTGCATACCTCTGGACTATCCTAAGGAAACATCACAGCTGGCATTGAGGTACCCTCAGCAGCACACACCAGCAGTGAGAGCGGAAGATGAGCCCCTCTCCTTCAAGGGCAATTGATGGGATCAACAAATGCCAGCAGCAGCTGGGAAAAGGCTTGGTCAGAAATGCAGAAGGAGAGGGCTACTGTGTGACATTCCAGCAGAGCATGCTATGAAAAATGTTTCAGTCCTGTTATTCTGAGATCCGCAGGACAGCGACCACACCATTCCATTCTCTGGGACACTTGCTAACAAAGCTTCCATGGAAGAGCCATTTTGTGATTGTGTGTCTTGTTCTCACCTCCCACGGAAGTGAACTGAGAATGGTTGCTGGGCTTCCACAAACCAGCCTACGTAATTGCTCATTATTGGCTAAATGTAGAGAAAAGGGAGGGAGAGGGAAAGGAAACTAAATATCGTGCTGGGAAATGAATTGCCAATGCCAGCTCCTACTTGGAAATCCTCAGCCTTCCCCCCTCCCATCACACAGCCCATCCTTCCTCTTTATTCTGTGTTGCCCATCTTTACATTTCTAAATGTAAAATAAAGAAAATGCACGTACACAGGCAGTGTTGCCCCGAGAGATACTAGCTCCCTTTCCCCCCTTCCAGCTCCCTGCCATTTGCTACTGCCCCTATTTCATTACCAATTTTAATTTGCCTCTAATTAAATCCTGTGTATTTTTCCGACTCACTTGCTAATCCATGAGGGAGGCAGGAGGCTGGAGTGGAATCTCTCCGAGCTATAATTACAAAGGGCCTAATCACGTCGGGGCTCTGCCTTTGAATAAATTTCCTTGCATTAAGGTTCTCAGATTCTCTGCCTTGCAAATGAGAATGACCCCAATTTCAGGATGTTGGCCTCGGAGGTTTTTTTTTTTATTTCGAGTCCTGATTCGTGATGAGAGACTAATTCGTTACGCTAAAACATTAACAGCAATTTAAAAGGTCGAACGGGGGCCGTATAAACAAAAGAGCTGGCCAAGACAACAAGGCAAAAGAGAGAGATGGGGAATAAAAACCCCACCTTCGAAAGTGTTACAGTTCTTGGAAACTCAATGAATCAGACTTTTTCTTCCCATACTGGCTACAGTATTTTTCAAGCCTACCCATTCCTCCTCCCCATCGACTTCCTTCTATTATTTACCCACCTGAATATTTGTGACAATGCAATTGTCCCTTCCTGGTGCCCCTGTTCTCCAGACATGAGAAGAGAGGCCTCAATTTCCATTTTTGTTATAAATGACAGCAGTTCAGGCTAGAATTATATGGGGCCTGATGTTGCCCATGTACCACTTGAAAATGTGTTCATCACTAGCATACTCTTATCACTACACAGTGTTCAGCAACAGAGGAAACTTCTTTCCTGCATTCAGTAAGACCACATCAACTAACAGTAAGGTTAATGGTCATCGCATATCAGGCATGCCTACGAGCAGTAAAAACCCAAACACTGCATCTTGCTCAGTCTTGCCATGCTTGTGGCATGTTGGCACACATTTCCAATAGGTAAATACCATGCCAATTTTCAAGGTAAGGGCCCTTCTACATGGCACTGTTTGCTTGCGGCAGCTCTGCATAAGCGCTGCAAGAGCTTGAGGGATTTCACATGGCATCATGGCTTGGACTTGGTAACACTTTCAGGGAACTGAATAGCAGCCTGATGAAATGGCTTGGGGATTTGCTTTGCTGCTCTCAGAACAGAGTACCGAATAGCGTTTCTTCTTCTGCACCACCTTTACAATGACATTTGAAGTGCCTTATAACCCTCTCTCTTTTTGTGGCATTGATGCTGCTGCAGTGTGA
This sequence comes from Podarcis vaucheri, assembly GCF_965113315.1. NCBI lineage: Eukaryota > Metazoa > Chordata > Lepidosauria > Squamata > Lacertidae > Podarcis > Podarcis vaucheri. The sequence continues at coordinate 62,895,084 of NC_138764.1, read as the reverse complement.
GGTGCAGATGAGCTCTGTGACTCTGTGGTTGATCATCTGTGAGTAGGAGATCTGCCTCAGGGCTTACCCCAGACAGGAATCACACAAGTGTGTGTGTGCATGAGAGAGAAAGCATGCCTAAATGGCTCGCTGAGTTCCACAAAGGGAATCTCAGGGAGGAAGTGAATCTGTCTCTAAAGACAGTCCCAATGAAGAAATCAAGAGAATAAGGTCAAGCTTTCCCTGTAAAATGCTATGGCCTCCTGTTTTGTTTTTGGTACAGCAAATCCTGTATGGGATTGGTTACTGTTGGAAACACCACATCTGCTTCTGTTACAAAATGACGGCCTTTTCTCTTTGGTCTCCACTGAAACCGCTTTGAAGGCAGACACCCTCCGGCGCTGAAATCAGCAGATGAGCACGTACGTCTTTTGCAAACCTGTGCTGGGAAAAATTCTACCTCTGTTTCATTAGTGTGGCCATGCTGCTATTGGCCAGATGATGAAGGCCGAGAATGTTATCTGCATGTGGCTCATAAGGGCCATAATGAGATCGGGAAATCATCCCCATTCTGCCCCAAAATATGGCAGTGATGGATTTTGGTTGCAAGGGTCTCCCTATTTGACATTGATCCCTACCCAGCAGACTGCTTCTATCATTTTTTTTTTATTTACAAACTTTCTGAACTGCTCTTCATCCAAACAGAACCTTGGCGCAAGTGTGTGTGTGTGTGTGTGTGTGTGTGTACAATACTAGCAGAAACTATAAAGCAAAACATTAAGCACCACAGAACAATAAAAACAGGCTAAAAACCAAATCATTTAAGAGCAAGGCTTGCTCTCCTGATCATCAAGAGGTATAGAGCAGACTCAGGCTCGCTTAGCACCCATTCAGTGTTTTATGGGGTACCACTAACCATCCATAGCTGGCAACAGGACATTGGCTTGCTTATATGCACAGGGCAGGAAAGGAAATGGAGGCCAAATGAGGCCACTACATGTGCAGGGATGTTCACAGATTCTTCCTGAAAATCCCACATGCATTTTCATAAGCTGTCTAGGAATAACTTCACACAGAAATCCCAGGAAGGAAAAATCTATGAAAGGTGCTTCTGGCAGCATCTGAAGAAAGAAACACTAAGCTTTCTAGCTCTTTATGTGGATTATTCACTGTCTTTTGGCCATCCCAGTGGCTGGCAGGAGGGTGTCGCCAAGTGTGTCTTTCCTCTTTCCTTACTTCTCTGGTCTCCTGCTCCGGGGAGGCATCCTTGCATGATTTAAATGCAGCTTTTGTGTTTTGACAGAGTATTTGTTTAATGCCAGGCTTGGCTGCTCTGTTTGCTTCTTATCTTTGTCTTTTCTAATGATGTTTGCTTTATGCCCCTGGCCCAGCTTCTCTCCCCAGCTTCTCTCCCCAGCTTCTCTCCCCAGCTTCTCTCCCCAGCTTCTACCCCAGCCATTCAGCACCTCCCTGTTACATGCGCTGCCGCCACACCAACAAAATCCTCCTCACACCTGCTTCTTTGCAGGCACCTCTTGCCATACCTCTTGGCACCTATTTACTTTGCACTCACCCAGCTCCTACTACCTAAGTACCTCAAATTGCTCCAGAAGGATTAAACCATCATTTAAAAAATGAAATGCTTTCTTTGTGAGACAACCAACGTAATATGCGCTTTCACTGGAACAAGCCGTAGTGCTGGAATTTCTGTTCCTTCCCATACCTCTTTTATACTGACATTATTTTCTTCAATTTTGCCAGAGACAATAAAGAAAAATATGGGACTAAATGGCAAATTGAAGCAAACACAAGATTTTAAAGCTATTTTTCAAAATAAAAAAATTCCTTCCTGTAGCACCTTAAAGACCAACTAAGTTAGTTCTTGGTATAAGCTTTCGTGTGCATGCACACTTCTTCAGATACACTGAAACAGTGTATCTGAAGAAGTGTGCATGCACACGAAAGCTTATACCAAGAACTAACGTAGTTGGTCTTTAAGGTGCTACAGGAAGGAATTTTTTTATTTTGACTATGGCAGACCAACACTGCTACCCATCTGTAACTATTTTTCAAAGTAAGATTTTTTTTCTTAGTAGAGATTTTCAGTCTGCACCAATCTATTTCTAATTAGCCAAGGGTGCAAGTAATGTCTACACAACATCAATAAAGGATGTAGAAATGGACATCATTCCTCACTTCCTCTCTAAAGGCTAGAAAGAGAGTCCAAAAATTTGGATTTCTGGCTCCTGCCCTAACCATTTTAGGCATAGCATTTTCTATGGGGCATGTAGTTTTAAACAAGAGTGACAGCTATAGCTTGGCATATCTCCACATCCCCTTCCCCAATTCTCTTCAATAGGACCCTACTTGCAACATGTCCGGGATGCTGTCTACAGTTATTTGTGTCTTGCACAAGCACAGCTTATTTACTTGTAGTAATCCACCTGAACCATTAGGGGGACTCAATGATTGGCGCACAAACTTACTTACAGAGCACTTGAAATGATTGCAGCCTTCCTCAGTTTGTTTAAATTACCTATTCACAGACACCCATTCTGGTTAATATTGTGGCTCTTACTCTTTGCTTAGAAAGGAAAATAAAAGGGTCATCTAATCACAGTCTTGTTTCAAATCATTCCCTACACCAAAATGCAAACGTTCCCATGACACTTGCTTAAAGGCTGATGCATTTAACCAAAGTACAAAAATCTAAATAGAACATAGATAATTAGTCTTATAATTGTTCACATCGAAGGGAGAGCAGATTTTGTTTTTATATCACCCTCTCAGTTAGGGGCACTTTGATACATCCCTTTTTAGGCATATCCAGCCAAGCATGCAACTCAAAATATGGCAATGTGTCTTTTTACTATTAGCATGTACCGTATTTTTCGCTCTATAACACGCACCAGACCATAACACGCACGTAGTTTTTAGAGGAAGAAAACAAGAAAAAAAATATTCTAAATGAAATAGTGGATATAGGATTTTTGTGGTTCATGCTGTGGCCGCAGACATGTGATCTGACAGTGAGTTTGGAGTAGCCAAATGCAAAAATCCTGAGGATCCATGTGGATCCATGCTTTGTAACCACGGAGGAGGGAAGGAAGGGGAACCATGGATCCTCTGCTCACGACTGCAGCAGATCCCCCCGCCACCCATAGGCATTCCCTCCATAACACGCACAGACATTTCCCCTTACTTTCTAGGAGGAAAAAAGTGAGTGTTATGGTGCAAAAAATACGGTATATGGGGACATCACTGGGCAGAGCAACCCCTCCCCACACACATGTTGTCACTCATACATGCCAGGCATGCACTTTTCACTGCACAGATTTTAAAGAGCAACACATGTAGTTGTCTTCAGAAGGTCCCATAGGGTTAAGTAGGCGAGATGAAGGTGGTAAAGTCAGAGGAAAATTCAGTGGTGCAAAACACTGGAATGAAAGACGGGGAGACTTTATGAGAGCAAAGGTTTGAGACAAAGAATGAAATGAAAAGAATGAATATATAGTAGGATTGTATTAGCCTTGTACACCCCCTTGCCAAGAAAGTGGGAGTTGCTGAAACAAACTCTTGCTGATACTCTGTACCAATGAACAAAAGCAGCTGAGGAAGGCTTAGAGGATGAGCATAGACGAAAACCTGTAAACCTTGCAGAATTAAAATACAGGCACAGCAATACGTTGTGAAGCAACAGATCTCATGCTGGGGATGGTGAAATTACACATTTCAGTTCTCTGACATCATTATTCATGGTCAGTCATCCAGACAGAGGCACAGAACACCAGCAACAAAACAACTGATTTGGGAGCAGGATGCCAGCCTTCCTCACAAAACGGGGCCTAACATATTTCCAGGCGGGCTTCAAAGAAATTAATTTAGAATTAACCATTTTCTCACAAGTAACTGAAACGTCTGTAATTCTGCTGTCAAATCCACCATGTCTATGGCGTACTTTAAATATCTTTGAATCATTAACATCAAAAAACACGAAGGTGAATAACAGCAGTTAGTATTCACTCATGCAACAAGCCCAGATTTACAAATAAGAGCCCGCAGACTATTATGAAAGTTCGATATAATGGAAAACACCTTGCACTAAATGACTAATGTTTCATAAGAATTAAGGTTGTTAATAGTACACAGTGAACAAGAGAGATCAAAAGGTGAAGAAACAAAATAGTTTGTGCTATAAATAACAAGTGAGAAAAGAGCTGCAGCTTTAAAAAAACCAACAAAATCCAGTTTTATTCCTATCTAACGCGCACCCCCCCCCCGGGCACAACCCAGCCAAAGTTAAGCACTTTAAGTCACATTATTTGCAACAGAAGAGCAGTGCTATGCACATGCTTAACATTTTTGCTGAAATTTAGTGAACTGTTTTCTTTCTAGCAGTATGCAAACAGATTTATTTCTGTCTTGCAACCCCTGGCAGAGAGAAAATGGGACAAGTAAAGACATCCACTGCCAATGAAGGAGGGGAGCATGGTGCCCATGTGCACTGTCTCCACTGGGCTCTTCCCTCCTGCCTGCACTTTGGGTAAGGGAATGAAAGTGGAACCACCCACTTGCAGGCCTGGAAAGGAAGAGGAGCTATTGCTGTTATGGCATTTCTTTACAACAAGGGCGTAAAACTCTAAATTACCAAGGGACACTTTTAGGACTGCTTTACCCCATCAACAACGGGCAAGCATTTCTGCCAATTGTTATACTCTGTCTTTTCTTTTTAACCACTTCCGTGTTGACTCCCATGCCCCCTGCTCTGTATTCCATACTGTACTCTATCTGAACTACTTCAGGTCCTTCTATAGCTGCTCTCACTTATCGTACTTTCACCCAGCACATCCTATTTAGTCACAGCATCCTCATCTCCTCCTCTCCGCTTGCTCTCAACCATCATATCTGCTAGGCAATAGAACTCTCTTCCCCGCAATCTGTACCAGCTTCTCTCTCATTTCCCTGTCTCTCTGCATCCTCATCTCCATTACTCCCTTTTCTTCTTTGAGTCTTTCCCCACTCTATTTCTGACCTTCTTAATTATCTCTACTCTTCACTACTGAAGCCCATGGCAAGAGGACACAAAGGGTGGAATGCAATGTTGTGCTAATATTATTGTTGTGCCAGAACAAGCATTTCTGCTTGCCAGATGGAATGATTTCCCGCCTTGCCTCCCTGAACCGTTCAGGGGGTTCTCCTGAACATCCAGAGCTGATCTGGGGGAGAAGCAGGAGGCACATTGGGGGGGGGGGAGCTCCACTGTACTACCAGGAGTCCTTGTGCTGGCTTCCACTAGTGCTCCAGCTTGGTTGAATCCGGCCCTAACCTTTCTTTTCCTTAGCAATTTACACACTGAAGGAGTTTCTGACACAAAAAGGCCATATAGCATGGCCAACTGAATGAATCATGCTGTCAAAAATGGTACGGGTTCCACTGACTACCTCTGAATCCAGAGAAAGAGAAGGACCAGTCTACCAACCTCACGCCACCTGTTAATGAAACTGTGAGGTTGAGAGAGATTTGTACTCATGCACAATAAGGTAGAAATGGGCTACAAAGGATGGATGTTTGACATTCTTTTTTGTGGCAGTGCATAGATTACAGAATGCCCTTCGTTGCAAAAGCCATACAGCTTCTCCTTCACTTGTTTTTATATAGGAAGTAAAGACCTACTTGTTTCCATAGGCCTTCAATGCCTGGCAGCCTCAGCATTTTGAATTATCTGTCATTGACTGGTGATAGGTCTTTCTAAAACTGATTTCAAATTTTCATTTATTATGGTTTATTGTTTTTAAATGAGGTTGTTAGCTGCTTCACTATGTGACAGAAAACCAGGATATACGTATATTGAAATAGAGTAAAAGGAAATTAAATGTCCCAGTGGTCCTTAGCCATGGAAGTGCCACAATTGTTAATGGGCCTTAAGTTCTGTAGGTCTGGTCTACAGCTCAGTTAACATTTGGGGGACCTGCCTGGTTCTCTGTACAAATATGTTTGTGCAGAAAGGAGTTGTTCATTTATTTATTTAACAAAATTTGTATACTGCTGAGCTGTAAATAACCTCCAAGTGGTTTACAATAAAATATAATTTAAAATACACATCATTTTAAATGTTTGTGTGAGAGAGGAACATTAAGCATGCACATGCATATATTGGTGTGTGCTTCCTATGTTTGTATGTGTTTTCAACCTTTACCGTTCTTAAGGGGAATCAGCCTTTTGGCCATATAACTGAATATGACAGGGTACTAAAGGACATAACAGTCAGAGTAGATTTCTTTCAAGACCATACTAAGTTACTCTTGGGGGGTGGAGCACCACTTTTTAAATTACCTGCTGTTCCATTTACTCTTTTCTCCACATAACCCAGGTTTTCCTAGTGTTAAACACCCTACTGTATTCATTGTATAGTGATCCTGGATAAATATTGCCCTTTATCTACTTTGACAATCAGCATGGCATATTGCTTAAAACCAAGAGGACCTTCAGTAGAATAAGGATGATAGTGATCTTGAAAAATTCACCTCAAACCAGGGGTAGCCCAGGCAGGCAGAGATTGGCAGGTCAGGTGGGGGATATTGTGTGCACTAATACTACTACGGGGAACCAACTGCCATAATTTTTTTAAAAACCAGAAATTTCCATGTTCAAACCCAGAAATATTTTACACCCAGCCATATTTCCCCCTAAAAATGTTAGGTGGAGCAAACTAGTGCTCCTGGTAGGGTGCTATAGTGGTTTTAGCCTTGACAGACTGACTGTGAGCTAGAGGGCTAACATTTTCTTTCAAAGGTAGCAGAGAGGAGAGGGAGGAGAGTTCATCTGTTTGCTGGAGAGATAATTTATGATAAGTGACTTAAGAGACAAATGTGTCCACATGTAAGGATCTCTCTTTGAATATTCCATTTCTGAGCAATTTCATATTGTTTGCCTAACATAAGCCCCCTTCATACGTGATCAAGGGGCAGCAGTGCTGTCACAGAGATTTCTTGTCACAATCAAATGTTTGATGTGCATGTCTGCAAAAGGGAAATCTACTTATATAGACCTGTACACTTGTAGGCTTCTTTGTATTCTGACATGGGTCAGGGTTCCACAGAATGCAGAGAGATCTACATATATGGCTTTCTGCACTGCAGACACCCATGCCTAATGCAATGTAGCCCCACTGCCTCTTGATCATGTGGAGTCTCCTCTCCATGGTGAACGCATGAAGGGGGCTATTCTCCCCCTAAGGCTTTTGGGGACATATTCAACAGTACTGATGATTTTGTGGGGTCCCTGCTCACTTTTGGTCTTCTGCCCCATGTCCACTCACCCTAGAAGACATTTTGAAGTTCACATAGTCCACGACTGTATTAAGGAAGACTTTACATATAATTATTTAAATGACACCACACAACTATGAAACAGAAGACTTTATGTCCTCTGGACAGGAAAGTTCTAGAAGTACTCCATCTGTGGTGCAATCAACATCCCTTTTACAAGTGTCCCTGGGACTCCTGTGATGAAATGCAAGAGGCAGGTAGCATGATAACTGTGAAGAATGAGCTGATATTTCATTTTGTTACCAACACATTTTTATTTATCTTATGCAAAATATATTTACGTGTGTGTGTGTGTGTGTGTGTGTGTGTGTGTGTTTTAAAGCAGCCATAACTTACCCACTAGGGAAAAGGACAGGACTGAAGTCCAAAAGAGGGATAGGTTTGGATATAGCAGTATACGGATATATCTGCCTACCGACCTTAGAGTACAGCTGCAAGCAAGCACTCTTGTATACCTGCACTCTAAAACTGTAAGAAAACATAAAAGCACAAGGCTGTGTGCTGTTGGCATAATAGTTAAAGACATCACATGCTGCTTGAAAATTTCACAGCGGTTGTATTCCCTCAAGCACTTTCCTATCTGGTGTTTTGAGAATGCGATTACAGCATAGCATAAGCTATTATAGCTGAAATTTGTTGTATTGTAAATAATTACATAGTAGGAAAAATTCGTCCTCTGGCAGGTGAATTGACTAGGTGTCAGCTAATAATTGTTTTCCAGACTCTAGTGACTAAGATTATATAATTCTTGAAGAAGCTGGAGTGAATATTCTTTCAAGTCTCTCATTTTGCACTTGAATAGGTTAACTATCTGTCTCCATCTACGGATGATGTGGCGAGCAAACCCCTAGAATCAGAGCTTACAGTGATTTGTTACATGAGCGCAGGCACAGCTTATGTTAACCAGAAATGAAGGGACCTTTTTCCTCAGCTGAGTGGCAACTAAATAAAGGAGGGAGAGAAGCTCCAGACATGAATGACAAACAAAATCCAGGGCTTTTATAGATAGTGAGCTAGGATATTCTATTCCTTCTGTTGCTAGATAGAGCTGCACAACCTAAGCAGGGCTGTCAGCCAACTGCAGCACCCACCCTGCCTGTTTTTGGCCCTCCAGCAGAGAAGTCCAGGAAGATACCTGCATTATATTCTACATAGCTTTTCATTTCCCTAGAATCAAACTCTACAGCCAAGTCGGCCGCAAAGCTTTACCAGCCTGTTGCAACCAGATCACCATGTTCAATGGTTTCCTGCCTATAAGATCCCCTCAAGGCAGATTTACACGTTGAAAAGCATACCTCTAAAAACGTAATGAGCAAATGAGCCAAATACCTGTTTGTAAATGCATGTATCATATCACTAAACACAGCAGAGAGCTAGGATTGGCTCCAACTCCCTATCACAAACACATAGTTGCTAACCCAGGTTTGCTGCCAAATAATATATGGAAAGGCACTTAATGTGTGAACCGCTGAGAAAATGAATGCCTTAGGTATTCTTGCTGAGTTTAGCAAGGCAGAAGAAGAGAGAAGGGTGGGGGTAGAAAGAGAGCGTATAAAGGGACAGTCTGCAATCCTACACTCCCTTGCCTAGGAGTAAGCCCTATTGAACTCTGTGGGGTTTACTTCTGAGTAGACATCTATAGGATTGTGCTGGAAAGGGTGCAAAAAGAGAGTACTAGAGATAGTGGTGAAGTGAGACCAACAGCAGCGGAAACAGAGAAAGGGAAGTAACAGATCCGTGTGTGAGGAGACCTGTGGAAAGGAGAGAGAAACAAAAAGGGGCATAACCGTTGGAGGGAACAGGGACACCTGCTGCTGTGCAGTGAGAAGGGAGAGTGAGCAAGCATATGCTGCGGGGTGTGGAGAGGAAAAATGGCTAACGAGATAGGGAACAGAGAAAACTCTGGGTTGAGTAAAAGAGAGGACAGTAATGACAGAAAGGGCTGCAGACCACCACAGAGAGGGGAACGGAAAACAGGCAGGGCTATCAATGACAACGATGCAGAGAGGTGAATGTGTGCACTATAGTCTATATAGAGAAAAAGTGGGTTAACAAAAGCAGGTCTCATATAACTCACCCTTCGCACATTCACAGGAAGCAGGATTGGGCTGGTGGCCCTGCTGCTGGCTCACACCACATGTTCTACCCATGCATATGCATGCATCAGCCTGTGCACACAGAGCGCCTCCACTTAAGCTGAGATCCTGGGTCAATCAGGATCACCCCGCATACATGGAGATGCTTTATGTTTATAGGACCACTTTCATGATGGCCAAACATTTGGCTGCTGGTCACAGCCCAGCTCCCCCCATCAATGCATGAGGGAAGAATGTATGAACGTCTTAAAGAGAAGACAAATAGGTTAGGATTACAACAAAAAGGTTTTGCTACAGTGGATGTCCAATGCAACCCTCTTGCACTGCTAAAATGTAACATTGGTTCTTAGTGTGCTTTGAGTTGTGCATCCACGAGAAAGCATCCACCCACAAGGACTACCTAACTAAGCAAGAAGAACTGGAATGGCAATAAATTGAGGAGAACTGGACCACCAAAGCTAATTCAATATTTCAGCACATAACCACAAAATGGAGGAAAATGGATGAGAACAAATAAAGGTACCAGGTTGTGTATAAGTTTAACATCTTTCCTCTGTGAGGATATGCCAACTTCCAGAGCAATTGCACAATTTCTCCAGGGTACCGTAATGTGGGATATCAGCCATGGGCACTACAGCTGCTTTGTGGCTTTCAGGGATTAGATGCATTGAAAAGCACACCAAAGAAAAGCAAAAACCAACATCTACGTAAATGTGCCAAGCACTAAGTACCTATCATGTTTATCATGCTTAAGTAGGCACTTAGTCCTTAATAAGTAGTCTCTTCCTAGTAGTTTTGTCCTTAGATTCAAGCTCAGATCTTGGTATCATTTGTTTATATGCCTGTTGGTGTGTGTCACATTTGTACATGTATGTTTGCATATGTAGGGAAAGGTAGCCAACAAGCTGCACAAAGGACCTTCCTTCTGTTTCTTCTTCCTTGTTCAGGCAGTACGAGAAAAGAAAAGGCAGGAACAAAAAAGAGTTTTGACTTCTTTCCCCTTTGCCCAAAGCTTTAAGATTTGTTTTCTGAAACCAGCCTGTTTGCCAGTTTTGCAGACATGCCAAGGCCTCACAAATTAAGCAGATGAAGGATGACAGAAAAGCATTGCTTTCAAGTATTCAGGACAGGGTCTTTTCAGTAGCAGCACCCCAGTTATAGAACAGCCATCCTGGACAGGTGCACCTGATGCCATCTTTATGGGCTTTTCGGTGCCAGCTGAATATCTTTCCAGGTCTTTAAAACTTCATTGTTCTGGTCTCTCTGTTTTAAATTTGAGGTTTAAATTTGTTTTTAATAGTTCAATTTTTGAAAATAATTTAATTTGTTTTATGTTGTACTTGAATATTGCATTTTCTTTCCTTTATGAGCCACCTAGAAAATGCCTGTTATGGGGTGGCTACATAAATATAGTAAGCAAGCAAGCAATCAGGCAAGCAAGCAAGCAAATAAATATTTTTTCTCTGAGTTTGTTCCCCAGAAGCTAGGGTATAGGCTGCTATGTAGTCAGGAACAGTCAAAGGCAACAATGGACAAAGCCATCATACTTTAGCCTGGCGTAGTCTCCCTTCGGAAGCAACACAACAGAAATGGAGGAAGAGGCATTTTCTTGCCCTGCTCCCTAGTAGCTCTTCATTTAAGATTCCATGAACTTGGAACTTCTTCACTGAAAAGCACATGCACTACCACATACAGCTACCCTTCCCCAATGATGTTTATAGGTGACTTAGAATTTTCAGCACTTCTCTATGAATTGATCCAAATAAGTTCACTCACTTCCTACATGGTTGATGCCATAACCCCTTTTCACTCACAGAAAATAACTTGCTAGTCTCAGACTTGTGTTTGCTTAATGGGCAGCAAGCTCTGCTTGGTCGTTATCAAGAGTTTGACGGCTACACAATGACTCTGGCTTCCCGTCTGAGGGAGTGATTGTATCACGGCTTGCATGTGACACTGGCAGAATTATGTCATGTCTGGAAGACAGAATCTTATCAGGCCTCCAGCTGAAAGGCAGAGATGCCCAGCTGCAGGAACACAACACACACCCCTCTACTCTGGAGATAGTCCTTCTATCCTCTCTCTCACCCTCCCTCACTTTTGTATCTCTTCTGGAATTACTTCTTCTGCTTTCCAGATGTCACTGAACACATGAGCAAGGAATGGATCAGTGTATTACAGGCCAAGCTTTGAATTAGGACAAACATCAGGACCATCTTCTCATGATGAAAGCACACATGGGCACAGACACATTTTAAGGATGTACACTTTTGCTAAAATTGAATTCTTCAGGAAAAAAATACAAGCAAAGGGAGCTGGACTTGATTCCAAGAGCAAGCATCGGCACCTGCATATCCAGAGCCTGTGCCTCCAGTACACAGTAGGGGAGGTGTGCTCATTGTCTGGTTTAGAAATATTGAAAGAAGAAGCTCCTTTATACAAGTGAGGCTATTGGTCCACCTTGCTCAGTATGGACTTCACTAGCTGGCAGTGGTTTCTGAAAGGCTCTCTGAAAGGTTTCTGAAAGGCGCTCTCATCCCTACCTCAAAAGTACTGAATCTGAGACTTTCTCTATGCAAAGCATATGCTCTACTACTAAGCTATGACCCTTCCCCATTGTTTCCCACACAATGCCTTTACAGTGATGGACTGGCAACTGCCTAGAGAGTTATACATTACGGTGAAAAGGAGAGCGACAGAGACAGACAAATCCAAGATTATGATTATAGCAGTAATCAAGACCTCAGTTAGGATCATGGGCCTACTGCAATATTACATATATGTTAATGTAACAGAGGAAACCGGCCCCTTCTTGTTGTGCCATTTTACAGATGGGAAGACAGAAACACCAACTGACAGCTAACAGCTCATAGGGAATCTGAACCAGACAGGAGACTGGGTGGCGCTTCTGTTAGCCCCTTTTCATGTGCAAGATTGTTTTCTGTTACAAAGATTAAGTTGCCTCCTCATGTTCTTCTTCCCCAAGGTTGAAAGTTGAGTATTAGCAGCTCACACACAATCTTCCCTATCAGGAGACCATCTGCATCCCAATGCTCTGAAAAGCCAGCCTGAATCGTTGCTAGCTTGGCTAAGGCATCATCTATTTGCCACATGCAGTGAGATACCAGCCCCCGGGTTATCATTAACCTTATTTTCTATTTCTAGAATCTCTAACTCCCCTTCTGCTTTTCCTGTAGACAAGCCACGTGCATGCCAGCACAGACCTATTTCTGCAGCCTTATAACGGAACAGATTGGTCACATGCTGTTGTCACCCACCCACACATCACTGCCTCCACCTCAGAGGGCTGAAACAGATTCTTCTAAGAGAAGGAATATAGTTCCCTGGCTTGCTTTACCACCCAGGCAGTTTGACACATTTTAAGCTAAATTATCAATTTGTCAATTGTGCCGAGTACCCACAGCTCTCTCACCAGAGTGAGCTACAACCACAGGGCCTAGTTAGAAAGCAATGGAGATGGAGGGACGTTAGATATTCCTCGCTACTAGTACTCCCTGCTTTCAGAAGGTTTGCATCCATTGGTCCCAGCTCCTTTCCCTGACAGTCTCACAGTCACATCACAATTACTGAAAGCAGCACAAAAAAAGGATGGGTGTGTGTGAGAAGGAGATAAGAATGACTCATTCAGCTACTTCCCCCTGCCCCTCAAGTCATATCCAAGGAAGGGAGCTGCCTACCTTGCCAGTGGCAAGTTCCCAAAGATATGGGGAACTTACACATCTCACTACAGGTATAGGAGAAATAAGTCAAAAGGAGGGAAAGTAGAACGTGCAAGTCACTCACACTTTGTTTTAGCCACCTCTTTCATCTGAATCCATCCTTAGGTACATAGAGTGCATTACAAAAGGCAGTGCATATTTCTTTGTGGATGCTGCCTTTACCATAGTATCCAAGCACCATACGTTCTGTGTAATGCTAAATGGAGTGGGAAACTGAAACATGAATCTGCGTCCTGGTGTCATAAACTAATGAACAATCCTTCCTCTCCACTTCTAAAAAGAAGTAAGAACATGCAGAATATCTATTCTGAAGTGGCCTTGTTGTTCCACTCCAGAACAGAATCTTTAGCAGAATGTTGACAGAGTAAATGCCTTAATTCATTAACTTCTTCGTGATTCCCAGTGTCATGTCCATAACCAGGATGCAGCCGAGATACAGATCAAACATGGACACATGTAGTTGCTTAATAAGAGCTCCCTGCTCCCACTTATTTAAGAACCTCTTCCACCAAAAACATTTGGGGCATGAAATTATTTAGCAGGTCCTCCAAATTGAGACCCAGTTCCATATTAAGAAGTGGGTTGGCACTAAAGCTGCATTAAAATCCCAGACTAAGCTTTACCTTCCAGGTAGCTGTGTTTCTCCTGAAGTAGGCAAACATCCGTGTGAACCAATTGTAGATTTCATTCAATGTTAGCTGCCTGTCGGGTGTCTCAAGGATAGCCTGCATTGAAAGGTGAGAAAAAGTTACTCACAGACATCAGTCCCATAAGTTCTTACCACCAGTACTAGGCAAACCATTAATGAGGACATATGAGAAGATGCTGCTCTGCTTTTCAACTACACATTTCAAAGATCTGAATTTAGGACATCCATGTTTCTCACTTGAGGAATACAACATCAGGTGGAGACCAACATGCATGAAACAGCCACCACAGATCCAACACTAAAAATAGCTGTATAGCTGTACAAGGTTACTCCAAAACAATGCATTTTTAGTGAAGACAGTTCATGAATTGAGACTCAAGTAACTGAGTGATAAGGCTTTGAGAGTGATATGTATGAATGTATGAATCAGCCCAAACATAGCCTTTATTAAAGATACAGGAGAAGCAAGATATGTTGCAAAACAATTACCTACCCAAGATTATACACCCCCCCCCCAAAAGCCAGGAATAAAATATATTGTGGACTGAATAGCTAGTCCTCAAAAGGTGCAGAAGCATTACTCTCATAATTTGAATGCTCTACCTCTTAGGTTAAATGCACTGAAGCAAGCTTAGCAGTAGAGGAACAGAGAACCTCAGGCCTGGGGTGTGCATGTAAATGGTGCCCTTGTGACTCTCCCAAGCCAGACCCCTCCGCAGGCCACAGTTCTCACTAGCCTTGCTTCACATCCACCTTGAGTATTTTTGCCTGGTGGGAATGCGTCTTTGAACTCCGATAATGACTTTTGCTTGTCTAGAAGACATCTGAAGGCAGTCCTGTATCAGGAGCTTTTTAATGCATGATGTTTTTATTAAGTTTTTAGATATGCTTTATTATTATTATTATTATTATTATTATTATTATTATTATTATTATTATCTGGCTGGAGATAGAGAAGTATAGAAACTAGCCTGTTGTTCAAAGGTAAAATTCACATTCACTGCTTTGCCCACTGTTGCCTCAGGCCCTTCCAACCACTGGCCATCACAGACCTTGAAAGTTGCCCAGAAGGAAATTCAGCTCTCAAGCTGAAAATGGTTCCCCACCCCTGCTGTGCATGCTCAAAGAGCTACTTCTGTCAATTCTACAGGTGCAGAGAAGCATAGTCATGGGTAATAACAGGCTCTAAGGCCTTAAAGAAACTTCTGAAACAGATTCTGGGACCTGATATGCAAGATTCTCTGAAAATTGTTTCTTTTTCTACTTAGGTGAATGACCAGCTGCATAAAGCTTGGTCATTTTTAGATATGACATATCTTTGCAGATCAGTATTACTGCCTAAAGAATATGCTAAAATAGTCTTGAGATATTTTCATTTAGCAGGACATACCCTTATGCAAATGCAGTGACACATATAGTACACCTGACTGATTAGAAGCTCTAGTAAGTACTAGCCCAGACAAACCATTGATTTCGACTACTCTACCCATCTTACAGTTAATTGGAAAGAAGTGCTCCAGGTTACAATGGATGGAAAGTAAAATCAGTGCTAAAGTATCGCTTTCAAAATGCATAAAAATTGAATTAATTTAGTGAGTGAAGCACAGTAACCATTGCTGCAAACCAGGAATTGCACCAGATCAAATCTGGGCAAATTAGCTAGAATGCACTCAAAACATTCCTTACTGAACTAGACTTGAACATTGGAATCCTGATCCCAGTTTTGTAGAGCAAGATCAACAATTTCTGCCTGAAACTGGTCCACTCCAGCCCCTCTTCATTCTTATCTGAACTGAAAGCAGATAACTGGTTGGGCCTGCTGTTTGCTAACTTCACTCAGAGAATAATTCAGGTACCATTTGCATCCACATGAGGGGAGGGTGTGCCATACCTGGTTACCATTAGTGAATAAAAAAGAGAGCATAATGGAGGTACATAGACTAGATCTTGGCATGATCCAATGAAGTTCATAAGTGGTAGATTACAAGGCAACACCTTAACCAGTTTAAGGGCTTAAAAAAACTCTTAAAATGAACTTTCCAAAGATCAGACAAATTCACGGGTGGGATACCAATGGGTATTGGCCATGGTACAGCCAAAAACTTGGAAGTTAAGGAATAGGTATGTACAAAGCCTATAAAATTATTTATTACAAAAAGAATAATCACATATACACACCACTAATAAAACATGAGCATGCCAAATACTATGTGTGTTGAATATTAACCATGGTAGCTAAAAGCAAAACTCAAATGTAGAGGTAGTGAACTTCTGATTACTAGATGGTGAAAGCAAAAAACAGCAGATAATGCTCTATCATGTCCCATTTGGTGAGTATTCCAGGAGCACCTGTCTGATCCCAGCCATTTGGTCTGATCCAGCATTCTTAAACAAAACACTGCATGCAGAAGCGTGTATGATGCTGTAGGAGGGAGGGAGGTGAGATAAGCATAAAGGCACTCATTCCCACACTTTGGCCTGGCTAATGGAGGTGACAATGTGTCTGAAAACACCAACTACTGCTTGCTCTTGGAAGAGTTTCCTAGATCTCAGCTACTCCAGGGAGGTTAACCTCAAAGAGCTGACTCAAAAGGAATGAATTCCAGGAGCCAGGGCTTTAAAAGACCAGTGCCAGCAAGCAGATCTTAGCATCTCTTCTAAAGTATATTTTTACATGGACAATGAAGGCATATTTTTAGCCAAAGGAGAATAAGGGTGTAGGTGAGATCCACAGAACAATATCATAGCCTGCACACTAACTTACAGAGCCTACTTCAATTAACTGGAAGGCGGGGAATGCCCACACAATACAGCACCACTAGGGAGCAATAGAAGCCACCCTCCCCAGGGAATTTATTCTTTGTCAAAGATATGCTGTTGGCAGCTCTGGAAACAGAAGGTTGCAGTTCATCCAAGAAACTGACACAGTAAAGTCCCACCTGCTGTGCCTGAAAGCTAAGGCTGAAAAGAGATTTCAGTTGTTATGGACCACTAAGGCTGATCCTGACAAACTCTACTGCTAATACTCTGACACAACAGGAAACATTAGTAGTTATGTTATACCCTGGAAGCCAGAAACACTGTAAAGCCCACCGTGAACATTGCTCCTACATGCAAGAGGCAGGGTGCAAATAATTCAAATATCAAGTGTGGCAGCCAACAACCCATGAAATAGCACTGATACATGCAGATTCTATTTTTCTCCTCACAAAGGCTAATATTCAGGAAATGGTATTGGTCAAAAAAACCCTCAACCATCTCATTTAAAATGGAGATTTGAGTTATTAACCACAAGGTGATTCTGTAGTAATGACTTCAAAAATACCTTGTTGGGCAAGTAGGGGTGGCAAAATCTTATTGTTTCAAGTTGAAGCCATCACTGCCATTTCTGTTGCTGAAAACTCCCCATTCTCACACTCCATTTGTAGCTAATGTATCTTTCACCCAGGGGACCAGAAAAGCACCAAGTCAGAGACACTGTAATAGAACTAAGCTGCTTTGAACTCTTGAGGAAATAATGATCATGTAAAGGACAAAGAGGCACTGAGGTCACAAGATACAGCAGTGATGGCTGTAGATATAGCCTAAAGTCTTAGTCTCTAGGCCTTTGACTTCTACACAAAACAAACTACAGAGAGAATTATGTGCCTATCCATTTACCTACAGTGCTAGAATGTCTAGTGTTAACTGTGAAAGGCATGGTTGGGTGAAAAAAACACGATAGCTCAAGACCACAATGAATCCAGGTTTCTCAATTACCAGATTGACACCCCAGCCACTGACTCAAATTCCATTTCCAAAGGCAGCATAAGAAGGCGATGTCTAGAATGTACCATTAGCAACCTGAGCCACTTGTCACAAGCAACATTCAAGGTGAGTGTGAACAACTGCTGCCTGTTCCAGGTCTTTCTGGCACACTTGTACATTTCTCCAAAATAAGGAATTTCTCACCTGCCGGATAAGCGAGGCGTATGTGAAGGGGGGGCGGACATCTGCATTTTTGTAAAACTCATGATTCTGCGCAAGTTCTAGGGGGAAGAAAGAAAGTTATGAAGAAAAGTAGCACACAATTCAGTCTAAGAAACACACAATTCAACCCAAACATAAAGTTGCAGCTGCAGTTTCCCCAGCTGCTCTCACCTGAGGAGATTGGCGTGCAGAACTTGTCTGAGTTCCTCCTGCGAATAGGCCCTACATTGTGTAAAGTGGATGAGCTGATGACAGAAGGGCCCTGCCGCAATGGAGTAATGGGTGCAGTAGCAGAGGTGGGGGGATGAGGTAATCCATCAGGGAAGGTATCAGAAGTGCTCTTGGAGAGGGTGGCGCTGGAAACCAGGTTCAGCTGCTCAAAGAGGACGACAAACTATTATTAGAATCAACCCAGGAGACAGAGAGGTGTCTGGGTAAGCAACAGTTTTCTATATGGACATAGCACATGGCTGTTCAACTTCTATCAATGAAGATATAGAGGTTGGGTGGAAGGCAGAGGCACACCACTGAGGGTTTACTAATCAATTCAGCAGCAAAGATTGAAACAGGCATCTCAGATAAGAACTTGAGACTCATCAACTACAATGGAAGGGCTAGATGTGGATGAGAAATCAGATCATACTCTACAAACGTGAATGAAACCTAAAACTCTTTACTAGCTACATCAAAGCCAGTTGTTAGAAACGTGAAAGAACCAGATGACCATCTAGTACAATACAAAGTATTCCTTCCTTGCTCAGTGTTTTTTTTAAACTAATCCATAATTCTTGTCCGTAGCCATTTTTCCAAAGCAAATGGGAAGCCAAACTTTAGGAGGAACGGTTTTCAGTTACAGCTAGCACACTCTACCACCTGTATTGCAGATGGGGGCTGAAGTTACAAGATAGTGGCTTGCATAAATCCAAACATGGTCCAAGTCTATGAATGTTTATTTAGAAGCAAGCAAGCATGCACAGGTGGGGACCGTTAGTGAGCTCATGGCTTAGGCAAGATTTGAGCTAAGGGCTTCCTGGCTGAAAGTGTGCACTCTTAGCTACTATGCTACACCACTTCCAATGAGATTGTCTAAACTGCAGCTTAACTTGGGGGGAAATTAATTATCTGCTCATTTCATGAAGGTGATCAGGTAGTTGTGGATTTCATTTTAAAAACATTGTGGCATTGCCACAAGTGTCTCATTAGCAAATTGGAGCAATGCTGTCCCAGGATACAGCACAATTCCCAGTAGTTCATCAGTACCATTATCTATAGTACCATTATCTATAGTCATAACACTGACAGATAAGCATTATCTTTTGAAGATCAACAGCATCCATGCAAAATTTCATCCCTTGCCAAGAAGGAGGATTGCAATCATTTCATGAGTAAAAAAAAATCAGGTCATCTTATACAACCATATATTGAAGCACTGCAGATGTTAGTGAGCTCTTGGGGTTCGGAATGTAATTCAGTGATATGCATGTACTTTCTCTCTCTTCCTTCCTCAAAACTGTAACCATGGCCACCTCCCTTCTCATGAACAGGAGGGACTTTCAGAAACCACAGAGGGGAAACACATATTTTTGTCATTGATGCAAGTTCTTCCAAGAGGGTCTCACATGCACAGATGTGAACTAGAACCTCAAGAGAGCATAGATGTCACCAGCTGCTTTTCCTGAGATAGATGTGTCTCAAACACCTTAGAATGGCCAATAAGACGGCACAGGAGGCTATAGGTCAGGAATGAGCCAGTAACACACCCTGCAGGGTAGAGGACACTAGGGTATGTTTGTATCAGCTCTGATTTCAGAATTTGGTGTGTTGTTTCAGCACTTCCAAGCAGCACTTTTCAGCCTATGTCTACACAGTTTGCAGGACTGACACAAGTGGTGTGGTCTTTCTACACAGCCGGCTTTCTAAACTGTGCAATGTGAAAGCAAGGATGGCCTGTGCACAGCCTGTCTTATCCCAATCCCCTTGCTTCACTCCTTGCGTACAATAGCAGCTTGGGCTATCTGGGCATGCTCTGTGAGCTGTTGCCTCTGGGAGGTTGTCTCAGTCTGGCTTGATGTTGTGAGAACGAGTGATTCTACCTGCCTGCAGAAAGGGCCAGCACAGGTACCTATGGTTGTTTGTATTTCTATAGCACCATCAGTATGCATGCATGTTGTGAACCGCGCTGAGATCTTCAGATGAAGGGTGGTATGTAAATGTAATAAATAATAAAATAATAACATGCATGACAATTCACAGATTCCAAGAGGACAGGTTCCTCTCTCAAGGAGATTACTCAGCCTATACAGTTTGAGTTATGCCTCTGTGAAATGCCATGGAGAAATGCAAGTGCAAAGTGTAAAAGAGGACTTGGAGAAACAGATAGAGGAAGGGTATTGTTATTATAAAGAAGGGATAGCTACCTGGTGATTCATGGGCAGCATCTGGCAGGCATTATGATATTACATGACCCTCTATGGCTATGACTGTGGAAAGTGAAGCTCAAGTAAACAATGTTTGGGTTGTAGTAAAAGGGAGGATTCCGCAAGGGTGGAAAACTGGTAATCATCAGTTTAGGAGTTTCAATGGAGCATAGGTGTACCTTGGCTTCCTCACACCATCATGCCATCTACTAGGAGCCTAGTGGCTCAAAGGAACTCGTAGGAAATTAGTTCCTGTTACTGTGAGCCTAGAAATGTTGTCACAGCCAGGGTTGCTTCAGCCCTGAGTGACTCTGGCAGGACAATATGGGCCTGAGGCTTGAGGTGGCAATCCCTATTAGAAAAGAAAGTTAGAGTGTAAAGGTGAGGAACAAGCTGAGCATTGCTTACAGGCTGACTGAACGGCTTTGGCTCTGAAGGTCTCATATGGAGGTGGGCCATCATCGCCTGGAGACGCTCACTCTCCTTAGCTAGCTGCAAAGAAAACCAAACAAGAAGTCATTTGTTTTGAGGAAGCTTTTTCCCATTACTGGTCAATTCACTTGGCCAACATATTTAGAAAGGTGGGTCCAGTTAAGTGTTCCATCAATAATCATGCCCTTGAATGGTTCCCTCTACATCAGCAGGGATCACAGACACCTCGTTTTGCTTGCTCCATTCAACATTGGTGTGAACATGCCATTCTCTTCTTTTGACTAATACTTCCTACATGCAGTAACGTGACAGCACTGGGCTGTTCCCTTTAGCTCTTGCTGTGCTGTGCTGCCTTCATAGAGCACTCCTGGAAGAGAAAAGCTGCCAGCTTCCCTAATTCCCTAGTAACACTGAATACTCCTGAGAGCCATGAATCTGGTTGGAGTATCACATTTCCAAGCTTCTAAAGAGCTGCCTTTTCCTATTGGATATCAAGATCAGGATGTGTGGTGATTTTTTGATACTCTGGTACATCCACTGTACATAGGAGTGCCAGTGACCTTGATGTAAAGGAATCAGATGTGGGTGAGCAGAGGCAGAAAAAGCTGCTGAAAAATGGAACCTCACATTATGAAACCCCCTCCATTTCATTCACTGCATTTTCACTCAGTTCTCGTCCTTTTCATCCACCATGGTATTAAATGGACTGGCCTCTCTCCCTATCCCAGGCATCAGGATCCTCCTGCCCCATGTGAAGCTGCTAGATCACTTCTACCATCTTTCCTTTTGGCACTCTATCATATTAGTCACCTCCTCTCAACATCCTTTGCTTCTACAGTTTTCCCTCACCTCATCACTTGCTCATGTTTCTAATCTCTTCCCTCTCTACACTACTTCCTCTCATCCATCTATCACTCCCACCATGCCTTTTTCAACCCACCCACTCACCTGCCCATCCATCTCTCCAGATGTGCAACATTGCTTTAATTGCATGCTCCTGGGGTGTGTGTTTATTTCTCAGTGTGCGGAGAAGGGTGAAATATTCGCTGTGGCACAGGGAGAGAGTTTGAGTGCTGCAGAAGCAATGGGATCTGACACCATCTCCCTTTGTGTCACCTTCCCTTTCTGAGTGCTCCCCTCAAACTTTGCCTCAGTTCCTCCTGACCTGATGGGCCCCTATGCAGAATCTAGGACACACCCAGAGAGGGCATTTCTCTCCTCTCCCACCAGGTCTTGAAACCATCCCCAAAACTAAAAAAAGAGAGAGGGGGCCAGTGAGGCAGCAGTTAAAGGAAGCAGCCAGAGTGGAGTTTGCTGGAAGTTTGAGAGACTCTGACGCAAGGACGCTCTGGCACTGTCGTGGCTCTCATTAGAGCTGACAGATCCACTCTCGTGATGTAGACACTCTTGCTGCCGACACAGCAGGAGCTCTGTAGTGAAAACTTTATAATTGGGAACTCTGGTGGCAGCTTCTTCTTTTCACGCATGGAGCTTTCTGCTCTCTTCAAGGATTCTCTCCCCCACATTCCCTTCTTTAAGCGCTAGTAATTGCTTTCAACCTTTTGCTTTAGAGAGAGCTTGGGAACAGGGTAGAATCACACGGTTTGACTCAGGCTGTGTAACAATCTTAACTCTGCTCTTTGAGTGTTGCACTCCTTCCTTTTCTCTCCTCTTCTTGCATGTCTGCCGCATTCTCTTCGAGGCACCCCATCTGCAACTACTGACTTAGTTTAGCTTCCAACAGAGACTACTTGCGCTTTGTGTTATAGCTGCCTCGCTCCCTGGCACTCTTTCCTCTGCCACTAATCCTGCTGCTGTGGAGATTCATGTTCCAGAGAATGCTGCTCCTTTCATCCCTGCACTGCTTCGCATATATACAATCTAGCAACATGGATAAAAAGAACCCCCTGCCCATTCCCTT
The DNA here is from genome assembly GCF_965113315.1 of Podarcis vaucheri. Lineage (NCBI taxonomy): Eukaryota > Metazoa > Chordata > Lepidosauria > Squamata > Lacertidae > Podarcis > Podarcis vaucheri. Next base: position 62,872,553 of record NC_138764.1, on the reverse strand, counting down.
CAGAGTCCATCAAGCAAGCATCAGTGCTGGCTGTTTCCGAAAACGAGCTGGAAGTAAGGAATGGGAAACCAAATGCCATTCCCAATTTATATTCCATCCTATGCAATAATCATTTATCACAGATTACATGCTGCTTTACCTGTTCCTGCACCCTATGCAAACATTTATAGGTATCGCCTATATGCAAAATCCATACTCTTCTAAATTACCAATGTTGCCTCCTCCTTGTGTTTACAATTTCTCTCAGCTCCAAACTAAATGTTACAGCAGGAATTTGGCTTCCACTCAGATCAGCAGCAGTGCATCACTTCCTCTCACCCCTGGTAGCATCCATTAATATAAAGCACGTGGTGTGATGCCACCATGCCTCACGTTTCCCAGCTCCTCCTCTTCATCAGTTGTAATGGGGGGGGGGGTTGAGGAAACTCAAAGCACAGTGACATCACATCAGATTTTGTATTACTGAATGTTCCCCACCAGCAGCAGATGATGCACGGCTTCTGCTTTTAGAAGCAGCCACATAGCTCCTCTAAGTCCAGTCCTGGTCTCATAAAGTCAAGAACACATTTGGTGACATTCCTGCAAGTTGTTCAGCTCTGTAATCACAGAATAAAGTCCTAGGTTATGGAAGAAAGGCTGTTTACACCCTTGTGCATCCAATTTTTACAATTCTTGCAAATTTCAGTAGGATCTGCTGGAGCCGTTTATGATTGACTCATATGTCTGAGGCCCTCTCCACCACTCTGATGGGTTGAAATAGATGCCTATCAGCATAACAGAAGACAGGAGTAATGAATACTATGGTATTTCATGACCTGCCTCTGATCCTAAGGTTGCAATGTCTAAGGCAACTTGAAGCTTGGGAGTGGAGTGGAGCCTGCATTCTTTCCTGGGCTTTTCATAGCAGCAGGGGACACTTGGGAGCCCCACAAGGGATTTTGCCAGGTAGATCTGACAGCCTGTATGTCAATCATTCGATGGTCATAATGACACCATGTGCTTAACAGATGGGCAACCCTGCTTACCTGTCAAATTTGGCCCATGAGGCCGATCTTGATAAAGGACCTGGATCCTTAGAGCCAAAAAGATGAAGGAAGCCTTAAACCAATGTAAAAAAGAAACTCCAAAATCCATCCCTTAGGCACACAAGATCCCAAATTAAACAGCTTACTGACTTTGCTGTGTTCAAGGATTTTGGCTTGAATACAGATGGGACTGAATAAGGTTCGCTGCATACATTTACACTCACCTGTATTTCCAGCTGCTGTACCACTTGCATTTGAACTCGACACTGAGCTGTGCTCCGGTCATCAAGTGCATGTTCTGTATTGAGGTGTCTAAAAACAGAAAACATATTTTTAAGAGGAGGAGGAGGAGGAGGAGGAGAAGCTCTGGACAACCAGAACTCCCTTGACAATGTTTACCCCTTTATTAAGATTCTTTAATACACTGGCTGTGCTATGCAACATGTCTACTATCTTATCTATCTCATTTTTATCCTGTTCATCAACAGGTTATTCAATTTTATCATCACAATAATGCTGTGAGGGAGGCTAGCCTGAGAAAGTGACTTGCCCATAGACCATGACCTAGGGTGAAATGTACCTAACCAGGCCTATCAGTTCAAGGACTTCCTCCTCTCCTCCCTGAAAATGGCTCAGGGCAGGAGGAGATCCCCCAGAACAGCACATGGGGGGAGGAGATGGGGAATCGTTCCAACTGGCAAGCTAAAATGTTTTCAAAGACGGAACAACTGGAAGAGTGCAAGGCTGTATTCCCCCCTAGTCAGCATCACTGCTGAGTGGGGATTTGAGCTAAAGGTTTTCTGATTTAAGTCTACCACCTTGTCTGCTGTACCACACTGGTGCTACATATACAGGGTGAGTCCTTTAAAAGAGGCCCTGTGGATACAGAGTACACATGTTCCACGGGGCCTCTTTTAAAAGACTCACCCTGTACATAGATACACAGCAAGTTACACGACCTACAGCAGTCATCTCCAACTTGATTCCCTACAGATGTTTTGGACTACTAGTCCCATCCGCCCCAACCAGCATGGATAATGGTCAGAGATAAGTCACGGTCCAAAAGATCTAGAAGACATAGAGGACATCTAGTTAGGGAAGGCTGCCCTGGAGTCTGAAGAGACAAGTCAACCAAAGAGTCAGGTGGAGATCCTGAACCACAGAAAGGCAAAGTGACACGCTTACAAATCAGCTGGAAAAAGAGCTCAACACTCGTAAGTCTACCAATTTTCCAGAGATTTTTCTTCATTCAGGAGAGATGGATTATAAGGACAGAAAATGCATTTTCCTTTATGAATTCCAAGAGCCTCTTCACTGTAGGTTCACAACTTTGCCTCAACAAGCCACCCTCCATCTGCTGCCAAGTTCCGGTCCCTAACTGAAGCAGCATAGCCTTTTGCCATACAAAATTTAACAAAACCGAAACAGGCCTGGACTTTATATTCCATTTCAAAGCTTGTACCATTAACAGGCGAATGAATGTAAGCTTTCTTAATGTCAGCCAACGAACTAAAGGTAGTGCAGGGAATTAAATTCATTTTACTCTTAGAGCCTTAGTTTTGCTATTGAACAACATTCCATGCAATGTTTCCTTACTATTTTAAGCTGTGTCAAGACTTCCCAGTTAGGGGAAGCAGGATATGGCTGTCTAATGTTAGGAGGCTCCTTTCGGACCAGTCAGTTACATATGGTAGCACAGGTGGAATCAATTCTCCCTTTTGGCCTCCTCCTGGCCACATGAAAAAGGCTAAGTTAGGCTTTGAAGGAGTATGCGAGTTCCCTGCCCATCTGCCTTAAGTCTGTTGCAGTTGGCACCTGTTGGCTCGTTAACAGTGATCCTTCGGTAGCTGAAGGCCAGGGTGGGGGTGGGGTGGCAAGTTTTTCTAAAATGTTCATTTCACAGAACACATACACACACAGATCAGGCATACAGGCTGTGCTTCTGACCGTCTCCAGTCCTCCCAAACGTCATTTTCAACCTTCACAACATTCTGTTCGGAGGCAGTGGGGTGGGAGGTGGAGGGGGGCCGAGAATGAGGAGCGGCATGTGCGTATGTGGACGGGGTGGGAAGCATGTGTAGCAAGAAAGGCATTGGGGGGAGGGGGGAACCCGAACAAGCAAGAAAAGAAAACCCGTCAGTTTCATCTGATGTCTTTGCTAAAAATCTTGGCTACAAAGAGATCTAATTGCAAATGAACTAATTAAGTAAACCTCTGACGAAGCGTGAAAACAATTTGTTTGACCCTGACGCTAGCAGAGGGCTCTTAGACAGCGGAGTTAATCAGTCAGTGACAGAGCCCACAAGCGGTGTCAGCAGGCTGCCGCGCTGCCATCTGTTTCTCTCTAGTTCTCCCCACCCGCCCCCCTTTTCTTCTTCCTAACATGGGCGAGCTATAAACTTTAGTGGTCTGTCTCCTCTCTCCTCCAAAAGCCTTGTCATTTCGGTAGGTCCCAGTCAGCCTCTTTCTCTCTAGCAGAGTCTCTCCCACTCTTCCTATATACCCCACAGTGCCTGGCAGCCTTTAAAAACTTCCCGGTTCTTACCGAAGGTCTATGACAGTGATATAGCTCTGTTTCGGAGAAGAAGCCTAGAGGGGTCTAGCTCCATTTCACAGAAGGAAAAACTGGTGCAGAAGTACTGTACTCAATTTTTCTAAAAGTAGTGATGCTAGAATGGCTCTAGGGGGCTGGCATGGTGGTGCTTCTAGACTATCAAAAGCTACCAGGTACCTGTTCTACAGACATAAATTATATTTTCTGAAGTATCAAAGCTCACCAATAACTGATTTGGAGGGAAAATATCTCTAGAATCTGAGGAAACCATCCCCAGGGCCAAAAAGCAACAGACTGATCTTTGGGCTTCCCTGCACATCATAAACAGTTAAAGTGCTTGCAGCAGGACTTTTCCTTTTTGAGGTCTATGGCAGGCTTCCTCAACCTCGGCCCTCCAGATGTTTTTGGCCTACAACTCCTATGATCCCTAGCTAGCAGGACCAGTGGTCAGGGATGATGGGAATTGTTGTCTCAAAACATCTGGAGGGCCAAGGTTGAGGAAGCCTGGTCTATGGTGTGAGAAAACACAGGAAGAATTATTAAGTACAGGTTGGGACAAAGAACACAGCAGCATTAATATACCTTGCACATAAGTCACCTACTTGACAAACTGTCCCAAGTCCTCACAGAGGGTTTCACAACCAGGCCACTTGCACTCTCCATGTCCATACAGAGGGTGAGAGCCAGGAGTCTCCTCATGAGAAGAGCTGCAAAGGAGGGGGTAAAGGAAAACAAAAAAGCATTACTATGGAATAGCAGCTCTAGCTCTGTATAGTTCATTTGCTTTGTTGGCTGAAGGAACAACCACATAGGGCATTTTAAAGGGATGGGACATGTTCATTCAGCCCATCTAGTCTTTACAGAATGTATACTCCTTTCATTGAGCAGATGTTGTCTCCACCCAGTCAACTACGAATCTAGCCTGGGCTGCCAGAACCATAGTTGCAGATGCAGACCAGCAGAATTCATCCTCAGTTCATATTTTAGATTGTGGCACAAAATACTTTTTAACTATCTTCTTGGTATGCTAGATGCAACTCTTCTTGAAAAAAATGTGCACTGGCTACAGTTATCCATACCCTGGTTTCATCAAGGTTAGATTACTATAAAGTGCTATGTGTGGGACTACCTAGGAAGAATGCACAGAAACTGCAGTTGGTTTCAAACACAGATGCAGAGGAACATGTATCACCAGTACCAAAAGAGCTTCATGGTCTCCAAATTTATTTCCAAACATAATTCAAGTGCTGGTTCTGAGCTATAAGGCTTTAAAAGGTCTGGAACCACAATATATGAAAGGGCTGCCTGCTCCCCTGTGAACCTGCCAAATTAGTAAAAGCTTCATAGGATGTCAGGTTATAGGTTCCTTCATCTTCCAAGTCAACTTGGGTAGTTACCAGAGCTGTCTTGGTGTTGGCGCCTCATTTGTGGAACTCTCTCCCTGTAACCTTTCTTCTGATACCTACTCTGCTAGTAAATAATCCTGTTTCCACTGACTTTTAGTGGAGTTTAATGAGATTGTTTGTTTGATGGGTTTGCTTTATTAGATTTTAATATAGATTGCTTGTCTGCTTCTGCTTGATGCAGAACTTCCTTATCTCTGCAGTGCATCCATGCTATGTTTCTTGCTTATTCTTGATAGCCCACAAGGCTGGCAGACCTATGGACTGTGTACTTAGCACAGCTGCCTTCATCTGATTAGCATGGGATTGTCCCAAGGGTAAGAGTCTCCGCCTATATGCAGGATCTTGTTAGATCCTTAGCTGTCTGCTAGGGTGTCAAAGCATCAGAGTGGAAAGCTCTTTACTGGATACTCCCAAACAGTACAGCATCTAAGCCATTTCCCTGACATGAATGGCTATTGTGAACTCTTATTTGGCCCTTGGGGTAAACTGAAAAACTAAAGGCTGTGACTGCACCAGTGCCATTAAAAAAACAACTGAGTCAGCATAGTCTCCACAACAGCAATGGGGCCATTATACACAAATGTTTGGGAAGATAGTCATGTAGCCATTCTCCAATGGCTAGCAAGACTCACATATACCGTATTTTTTGCACCATAACACTCACTTTTTTCCTCCTAGAAATTAAGGGGAAATGTCTGTGCATGTTATGCAGCGAATGCCTGCGGGTGGCGGGGGGAATCTGCTGCAGTCGTGAGCAGAGGATCCATGGTTCCCCTTCCTTCCCTCCTCCGTGGTTACAAAGCATGGATCCACATGGATCCTCAGGATTTTTGCATTGGGCTACTCCAAACTCACTGTCAGATCACATGTCTGTGGCCACAGCATGAACCACAAAAATCATATATCCACTATTTCATTTAGAATATTTGTTTTCTTGTTTTCCTCCTCTAAAAACTATGTGCGTGTTATGGTCTGGTGCGTGTTATAGAGCGAAAAATACGGTAATTCGTTCATTGAGCCTAAATTGTAATTCATTGGGTCTGAATTGAAGTGGCCAATTTCCACATGGCCAATTATTAAGTCTATTGTGACTTAATAAGTTCCATTTGTCACTGAAGGCAGGTACAATCACAAATTTGATTCCATATCTGGTAAGCCAACACTGTGCCAAATAGTAGTGCAAAAAGTAGAAGTTCAAGGTCTGAACGCGATAGAAAATACTAGTCTCTCCCAATCATGTGTAGAATTTTACCCCGTCCTTTGAGATAAATTCTATATTCTTTACAAATTATCCATTCCATATTTTAAAGGACCACATAGAGTTTCTACCTGTCCCTCCTTTGTGTGAGCATGGCGTTCTGTCCATTGGGAAGAGGGTGGTGGGAAATTGGAGGAGAGACCTTGGCGGCCGAAAACGAGGTAGAATTGGAGGTGTTGGTGCTGAGGTCAAGTCCCTCTTGCTTGATACTGTCTTCTACAGGCTGTGTAGCAGTAACCTCTTTCCATAGCTGCTGAAGGTCTGAGGGACACACAGCTTCACACATGTTGGAGAGAGCAGGAAGGAGCAGCAGAAAGAGGAAAAGATTTTTAAAGAAAGATTTAAGAATCACAAATCTGCAGAACCCATGCTAAGATGAGCCAAAAAAATCCATGAAAGGTGTGGCTTCTGTGTTTAGTTTGTTGACAAAAGAGCTAATTGAGTCTCCCGGCTACTGAGAGCTCTCCTCAATGACTATTTATGTAACACTATTAATTGTGGCATCTGGAAATCAAACAGAACTTAGTGACTTTTAGAGCAGGCATGGAATTACTTCAGTCTTACATGGTCTAGAATCTCCACGGCCATTACAAGTTTTAAATTGATTATTTAAAATTACAATTTTACTGAAGGGTTTCTTAACAATTAAAGACATAACTAATCTGTATTAGAGATCCCAAGAACAAACCCTTGCTTAATAATATAAAAAGTACTTTTGCTCGAGACAGTCAGGCACACTAGCCCACCATCTCAGCAGTATGTGGCCCACTAGAAATTGGATAGCAGTCCTCCAACGCACTGCCAACAACTGACTGCTTTTACCCATCCCTGATGCAGAGGCTGGAGATTTATACCACTTATACGGAGAAGAAAAACTAAGCCAGAGGGGGGTTTTGTTTTGGCATGTCTGGTATATACCACAAGTGGTTCTGGCAATATATGGATTTCATGCCATGGAATGCATTCATTCTTATCTTGATTTGGCTAGCTAGATGATCACACTGTCTTTTAGATAGGTAAAAATACTGACGTTTAGGCACAGTAGCAGCTACAATGCTTTTCGGGATGTAACTCTTAAAAAGTAGCTGCCCGATTACATATTTGCATTCAGTTACTCACAGCAACATAGAAAATTGCCTTTTATCAGCCTGGTTCACACATAACACCAAATCAAGGCTAAGTGTGAACAAGCAAGTGTATGGGTAGAGAGAGCAAAAATCACAGCCATTTTCCTCCTCTCCCAGTCCTGCTATTGCACCACTACCCAGAGCTATGCCATAGTTTGGCTAAGTGTTAAGTGTGAACCCAGGCCCACGATTTGTCTCATTCCAAACAAGCTGTATCAAGGGCTTGTTCTTAGCTTAATGTTCGTAGTTTGTTTGGAGTGAGACAAACCACAGTCTTGAGTTTGTACTTAAAACTAAGCCAAACCATGGCTTAGCTCAGGGTAGAATGGCAGTAGCAGAACCTGGTGAAGAGTGAAGCAGTCGTGATTTTCAATCTGTGTACCTGCATGCTTGCTTGTTTACTAACCAGCAGTAGCTCTTCACGATTTCAGACAAGACCCCTCCCAGCTCTACCCGGAAATACCAGAGACTGAACATGCAAAAGCATGTGTCTTACTAGTGAGTCAATACCCTTCCCCAAAGGATGGGCATAGACTCAGTTCTGACCAGCAAAGTCAAACAAATCCAGGATGCCAGACTGAAATTTCAAGTGAGTGTGCGTCCAAACTTCTTCTGGTTTCCGTTCCAAACAAATAAAGAGACCCTTAGACATTTGAACATGAAACTAAATAGGCTTGATTGGGGTGGGCGGTGGGGAGTGCAGGAGGGATGGGGATGAAAGCAGTACTTGGCTAACTCCTGCTGCCATGACCAAGGTAAGCGGGGGTGGGGGCACTTACTGGCAAAACCTGAGCATTGCTTTCAGCTTGCCCGCCACCACATGGCTTGCCACTGCCTGTTCCTACCAATTCACTATGTTCAAAGACCCCATTTAGCATGAACTAGGCTGAGTATATCAGTCTAGACTCCGCTGCTTTCTTCAAGGACTGCCTCTCTGGAAGAGAGGGGCATAAGGTGTCTGCATAAAGTGAAGCTACTTTGCTTATGCATCCCCCTCTTGCAGACAGAAAGTAGCAACATCACAGTGAAGCTTCCACCGGCAGGCAATCCCTGTGTTATGCACGAAAGGCAAAAATGAAATATTAGGCCCCAGCTTTCTCCCGTTAACAGCAACACAGCTCAGGCACATTACATTTTGGTCCAATAATGCGTTATTGATGTCTGTTCTATAACAAAACCCAAAGCATGCCAAATGTTAGGCCCCACGTGCATTCAAACAGTCAGCTCTTAAAATTAACAGAAAACCAACAGGCTGTGCTAATTGCTGCTCTGGGTGCATGGGTTACCTCCTCTGGCACTAAAAAAGCAAGGAAGCTTATGTGAATTACCTTGTGGAAGGGTCTGCAGAGGAACGGTGCCTTGTCCTGGCTGTAAACTGACCAGCCCTTGTCGCTGGAGGTTTAACAGGTGCTGCTGCTGCAGCTGCTGCATCTGCAGTAGCTGTTGTTGGAATGCCAGCTGCTTATTCCCTAATGGCTGCTGGAAGACAAAAGGAAAAAATCAAAACACATTATTTTCAACCCTGTAGCACAGGCCTTCCGGGATTCTCTGGGGTCTTGCATAAGCAGCCCAATCCCAGCATCAGCCTTGCTTTCAGCCAGCACAGCTCACAGTCCTGATCTCTTGTCCTCAGTGGCCACACAGCATATAGCCAAGACAGAAAGCCTTTGATCTATCATAGCAGCAGAACGAAGGGGGTGGGTGGCGGAAGAGAAGAGAGCGAGCCTGCTTGGCAGAGCAGTGAAAATGCTGAGTCTCTCTGCCAGATGAGCATTTCCACAAAGTCTGTGCGTTTGAATTGTGCATAAAGAAGCAGAATCTCTGTTTCTCAGTTGTATCTGCCTACCCGAAGCATACATCAGCATCAATGGATTGAGCTCCTATGAGCAACACAAAAGGCTTGCAGGCTAGAGCATCATAACCTGGGAAACTCTTAAAGACAATGGTTTGACTTTATGGAGAAACACACAACCATCTGGGCCATATCTACCCCTGAAACTTTAATGCCCAGGATCTGGGGCTCCTACTGGTCTCAAGGAATAAAGGCGTTAATTTTTTAAAGATATATTAATTAAATTGGCAGAGGGAAATATACTCTAATATAAACTTTTTTTCCCACCTCTCATACAGAATGACACATAGAAATCTTGTTGTTTATGCATGGCTTTTTAGAGAAAATGGAATGCGACACAAATATGGGCCATAATTTAGAAAAAGTTTTGCAAAACGTGTCACAAATGCTCATAATTATCTTCCTATTACAGGCAGGAAATGGGTTAATCCAATGTAAAAAAAAATTAATGTTAAGATGGAGAATCAATCTCAGTGTCAGAAATTAACAGCACTAAATTATCTTAAAATTCAAGAACTCTAGCTGACTGTGGGCCTTAATCACAACCCATTGACATCCATGTACACTGACTCCAACAAGACGAGGGCCATTAATTTCAGTGAGAAGAATAATGGCCTGCCCATGATTTCATGGGGAGTTTGTGGCAAAGCCAAGAACAAGATTCTTCTGAAATATTTTTAATCGAGGTGATTTAAAAGGAAAGCCCAAGAGGCAAAATGAAAGGATTAAATTCAAATGCAAACAGTTTGAATATTATTATTAAAATAATTTATGTAATGATTTTCCTAAAACATTTATTAAAGATTTGTTTGGAAGTAGTAGTTGTTGTTAATTAAATTTGTATATTGCCCTATACCCGCAGGTCTCAAGGCGGATCACAACATAAAATCACAATCTAAAAACACACAGGTAAAATGAGGTGGCCCCTCTATGGGCAGAAAAAGGAGCACAACTACAGCCACTGATTTATTTTATAAACAGAACTGTAACAAATGACAATATGTATGAGAGAATAATGTGTGGCCCCTTTCTCACCATAACCCTATGCTGGACAGCTCAGTTGGTAGAGAATAATACACTTAATCTCAGAGTCATGGGTTTGAGTCTCACGCTGGGCAAAAAGATTCCTGCACTGTAGAGAGTTGGACTAGATGACCCTTGGGGTTCCCTCCAACTCTTCAGTTTTACAATGCTATGATTCTTCATACTACCTCTACTAAAATATGTGTACTTCAGCTGGCAGGTAAGATCACATTATGCTTGTATGTTGTACACTGCCTTCTTCTATTCTTACGCAAGTGTTGCTTATAAATATTTAAATGGATAAATTTAAGAGGTAGAGAGAGATCCACTGTAGCATAAACCAAGGCGGCCTCAGAGAAGCAGGAACTGGCAAAATATGGGAAAGATTCAGAGCCTAAAATATCCATTTTGTCCTCCATCTAATCTCTGAAGCATTTATTTGGTAGCTATCTGAAGAGCAGAATAGAATACATCATTGAAGAGTACATCAAGGCAAGTCCATTCATTTTCAATTTGGATAAAATTCCTAACTGATGAATCACCAGGCAGTCTGTCTCAGCCAAGGGGCATCAAAACTGGGAAGAGGCATCCCCTACAGACTGTACTGCAGGCAGACAAGCAAGGAAGGGTGAGTCATTCATGTTAAAAAAAATTATGTGTGTGAGATGCACTCTGAGTGGCCTAAGGGTGTGGGAGGAGATCCTAAAACGCTCCCATGTAAAAAATCTGTAGCAGTATCACACAGACTAGAGTTTGCTTTTCCCCCTCCCTTGCATCCCCACTCCCTGGCAGGCCTTTCTGTGAGCACAGGTTTCTGCCTGTTACATCAGAGCAGTTGAACACTGCCCCATTCACTCAACTTCCAGGCTGTAAAACAGAAGGAAATTGGGAACGGATTAAGTCATTAGGATCCCCAGGGCATGTTGCTTTCACTTCATAACTCAACAGTCCTCTGTATCTTTCCTCATGGACTTGTCATTGAGCCCAAGCATCCTTATAGTAGGTTCCGGGAGTCTGGAGGATAACAGATGAGGACAAGGGAACAGTGAGTAACCAGCAGGTGAAATGGCTTCAGCTGCATGGCTTTTCTACAGGCCCACACTGAAATGGAATCTCATAGGCACTGAGAATGGAGTGACTCGTGGCTGTGGGACAAGTGGGGATAAATAGAAGGTACAATGAAGTTTAGGGCCATATGAATGAGCACTAGAGGCTGCAACAGAATCCAGGAGTGTAAGCACCTGTCCTTAGAAAATGGATTGTCAGGACATGTTTTTCATGCAACAGAGTAACTAATGCATTAGAGCAAGGGTCAGCAAACTTTCAGCAGGGGGGCTGGGTCCACTGTCCCTCAGCCCTTTTTGGGGGGGGCGGACTATATTTTGAGGGGGGAAATGAACGGATTCCTATGCCCCACAAATAACCCAGAGATGCATTTTAAATAAAAGGACACATTCTACTCATGTAAAAACACACTGATTCCTGGACCACCCGCAGGCCAGATTGAGAAGGTGATTGGGCCGGATCCAGCCCCCGGGCCTTAGTTTGCTGACCCCTGTATTAGAGCATAGCTTTTTGGAATTCCTAAAACAATTTGGGGATGGAACATGTCATCATATGTGGAGTTCCTGCCACTGGAAGAAGAGCTGGGTTAAAATGGTTGTTTGAACCCTTTAGCTAGTTTCATTTAAGCTTCTAACAGAAACTTGGATATCAAATCCCCTGGTTGCAAGCCTCCAATTCAAGCTAACAAAAATTTATCCTCCTCCCTAGGGTCCTTACTCACAAATAAGTTCTAAAGCTGCTTTCCACACCATCAAAAATGTCAGTGCAGGAAACTATGAAAATACACTTGCTTTCCAGGAGGCACCTGCAGACGTAATCCTCTGGGAAGTTCTCCTGCATAAGCTCTTTTGAAATGAAAGGAAGCTGAGCAAGAATACGGCTGTGCTCTTCTGCAGCTTCCATTTATTTCATTGAGGCTAGCACATACAAAATTTCCTGTTGGATTGTGCCCTTTGTCTACAATGAGTGAGTCGGTAATGTGGTATCACCATACTCAGTAGTACTGTTTCCATTACTAGTATGGAAAGAAAGGACCAATATGAAAACCACATTAGATATGATGGTACCTTGGTTCTTGAACTTAATCCATTCTGGAAGTCCGTTCAACTCCCAAAATGTTCAAAAACCAAGGCACAGCTTCCGATTGGCTGCTGAAGCTTCCTGCACTCAAGCAGAAGTCGCATTGGATGTTTGGCTTCTGAAAAATGTTCGAAAACCGGAACACTTACTTCTGGGTTTTTGGCATTCAGGAGCCAATCTGTTCATCAACTAAGCCGTTTGAGAACAAAGGTTCCACTGTATTTAGTTTTGGAGAATACAGCAAGCACACCTTAAAATGGCCTTTTGACACATTTCCAAATATAATCTCAGTCATCCACCAAGGTGCCCTCTTTTTGACACCATCTACTCATTAGGTTTTTGAAGACAGAAGTGCCTGGCGTGCTTTGGTCCATGGGGTCACGAAGAGTCGGACACGACTAAACAACAACAACACCGACACTCATTAGGTTCAGACAGCAAAGATGGTATGAAGAGAAGCATTCTTGGTGGCTCCCTACTCAAACCAATTACAAACCTTACTCCAATTATAGATTCAACAAAATCCAAACCTGATTGCTTTATGGTAGCTCTGCGAGGACTTACTGTTTAGGGCTGGACTTTGAGGCTTATATTAGGAAAGAGTGGGGAAATGTCAGTGATTTTTTTTAATGTTATGCTAGTCTGTTGGTGGGTTATTTTTTGTTTTATTCTCCCCCTCCCCTTTTTTTTAACTCACCCCAAACCTTTGGGAGAAGAGTTATCAGTTTTAATATTCAGATAAAATACTGAATATGAGGCACAGTAATGCATGTAATGGAATTATTGTTTTTCAGATATTATCACAGGAAATTGAGTTCAAGTTATGCTTAAAAGATATGAAAGCTTTGCTAGTTTGCCAGGCCTAACAATGGGCACCGCATTTGTAAAATAGCATAGTCCATTAAATGCACTTCAGTCTTTCTTCCAGCCTTTCTTCTAATAAGCCACATTCCTCAAACATCTTTCCCTGATCACCAGGTACTAAAAAAATAATAATAAAGTTTCCTTCTGCCTACCAGCTCCCTCTCAGCCTCCCCTGACGTGCTGCTGCCAGAGTCTGTGGGTTTCTCTGGACACTTTCACTTTTGGAGGTCATCCGCTGCGTACTTTTGATAGAACCAATGAAGTATGAAGCTTATCGGCCCACAGATAAAAATCTTAAACACAAAGAAAGTAATTACTGAACCTTACTCTGCCAGTCACTAGCACCCACTGGGCCTTTCCAATCTTTCCTTCTCTCAGAGACGGAGGCACATAGGGAAGGTTTCCTGTTAGGGTGCAATCCCCAAATCCAACCCTCCCTCTTCCTGCTCCAACCCTATACACCCTTGATCCCTGATCTTTTCCCTAGCGACGGGGTTTGAGTTCCTTAATGCATTTTGTCTGCACTCTGTTTACATTAGACGCAGCTGAGCGGGTGCAGCTACTGGGGTAACAGGCACCGTCACTTTGATTTATGAGCACATCAAGAGGAGTTTCAGCGTGACACTCCGGACTGACAGGAGCACTTCATTAATCTGACGCCTAGGTTACTCGCTGGCCAATCTTCATGTGCTGCCCCCTCATGCAATATCATCTGGTACACTGGGGCAACTGCCAGAGACGAGGCTCTGTCTGAAAGCTTTTCTCCCTCTCAAGTTTTCTGGAAGCATAAAAGGAACTAGGTTTGTAAGAACAGGGACAGCTGGTTTCGCATTCCAAATACACTACTAGAAACAACAACATAACATTACTGGCCTGAGTACACTGTATACTGCTGTCCACATTGGTTGTGACAGGATTAACTCATACTTGCCAAAATAAAAATGTTGCTCAGCTAAAGGAAGCAGCACTTTGCAAGTCAAAACAAAACAGGTGCCACAAAATTCAGATGCTCGTTTCAGATTCAGAGTTTCTTCTTATTCTGCTGTCGGCTTGCGGTATGTGTTTGGAGGAGTAACTGTGATTTCTCAGTTCCTCAATTACTGCACTTCTTATAGACATTTGGGCATGAGGGAATAAAGGTGCTGATTTCAAAAGTGCTGAGTTAATATTATTAGAAACAACTATAGACAGGTATAGAACAGATATAGAATAAATTCAATAAATTAGGAAGAAAAGGCCAACTGGGCAATGGGCTCTGAATAGGCAACGTATTCCATGCAAGTGCAGAATTTACACCTTGAGAGTCTTAGCTTTGTGTGTGGTTGTTTTTTTCCTAGCCCAAACAGATGTAAAACTAGGCTTGAAAGCATGCATATTATTCTACATAAAATACCAGAACCTGGGAAATGCAGAAAAATGTGTAAGAATATACATAAAATTTATGGGTATGATCTAGCTCTAGGCAAAACTCTTTCAAGTCCCGCTGACTTCAACAGAAGAGCTTTAAGCCTGAGTTTGAGTTCTCCCACTGAAATCAATAGAATTTAAGAGGAGTTATTAACTTCTACTGGATAGTGCTCATAAATAAGCTTGTTTTCTAGTGGCATTATGGCCAAGTTGCACATGACACCAAGTTGTGTGTAGTTCTTGCCCCTTCCCCTAAAAACAAAATGCAGCAATGGTGGCAACAATCTGCCTTCACAGACCTTCACCTTTTAAACTATTTCCTCTCCAGGTTTTTTTGGCTGTTGAAAACTGTTCCCTCCCCCCAATATCCCTTTTTCCCCTACAAGGGAAAAGATTTGAGGTACATTTATTTCTTCCCACTCTGAGAGGAAAAGGGAGCTGGAAGGGGGAATTTTCAACAGAAGGGGGAAAGGTTAAAAGGCTATTCCTGCATTTCTTCTTTCTGCACAGGCAGATTTTGAAAAAGAAACCCAGCTGGGGGTGAGGAGGAGAATGACATATAATTCAATATGATTTGTAACCTGGCTCTGAATTCCCACTCTAAACCTTGAGGAAGGGGTATAAATTTAAATCAACCAATAAATAAGCAAACAAACAAACAAACAAACAAACAGACTATTGCCCACATATTTAAAGTTAGAGAAAAAGTAAGTAACATCAGCCATACTTTGATCAATAGCATTTTACTGTTTCAGAGATTATCTCAAGCATCATATGACCAAAAAAGTCACCCCTCCAGAAATCAAAACTAGGTTAAGCACTGGCTATCCGACCATATTATTTATTATATATATATATATATATATATGCTTTCGTAGATTTTCACGGGTACAGGAATGCAGGTTTTGGTGTCTTCGGGTGTCTTCCCGTGTAAGAGTCGGGGTGTCTGTGCGACGTTTCGACGAGGTCTCACTCGTCATCTTCAGGCTGATGCTTTCGGCTTCTTGTTACTGGAACAGAGCTCTGTTCCAGTAACAAGAAGCCGAAAGCACCAGCCTGAAGATGACGAGTGAGACCTCGTCGAAACGTCGCACAGACACCCCGACTCTTACACGGGAAGACACCCGAAGACACCAAAACCTGCATATATATATATATATATATATATATATATATATATATATATATATATATATATATTACAGAGGCCAGTCTAAGGGCCTGTTTATACATTACAGCCAACACATGGAAACAGTCTGAAATCAGAGAGGTGTGACAGAAAGACTGGTATAACGTTTAGGGGAGAGGAGCAGGAGAGCACCCTGCTTTCATAAGAGCGCTCTAGAACCTTTAGAGTCTGACCTGAGCATGCATAGTTCCTATTGGGTTCACAGAGAGGTCATAGGTTAATCCTGATATCTGGCCATATGCATAATGTGGCTAAATCATAAGGTGACCATACAGTCCTTAATAATAGTGATTCTGAGCTGCTGATAATTTTGGTTATGCCAGATGGCTTTGTGGTGGAAGCTACTGCAACAGAGAATGGAAGAAACTAACAATAAATATATTAGAAGCAGCACACATCACCAGTGACACAGCAGGAAGAATCAAAATCTGTTTGAGGGAGTATACAGAACAGTACTGCTGAGCTAGTGCCTCTATCAATCCAACACTAACTGAAGACCTTGATAAACTTCCATCTTTAATGTAAAGAATGTCGAAGAGTGGTGACATGGGAGAGGCCCTTTCTGGCTGTGGCCCCTCAGCTACAGAATATTCTCCAATCAGGCTTCCCTGACGCAGATGATACAGGTTAAGGTCAACTGAGAAAGGTTCTTGTGGCCCATATACTGCTGCTATTTTGCTGTTGCTGTGATGCTTGAGGTTATTGTTTTGTTAGCATACTGATGGTTGCTACATTTTTAACTCCATATTTTTATTCTGTTTGTAAATCACCTAGAAACTATTTTTGAAATAGGCAACTAAATAACGATGATAGTGATTATAATAGTAACAACGATGATGGTGTTAATCACAATAATTCACAACAAGCTGAAATTCATGGTGCTTCAGTAAATATTGGGGGAAATAAACTCTATCAAATATAGCAAAAAATAATAATCCTGGAATTTAGAAACATCAATATAGCTGAATCATTCTCCACTTGTCCTCGCACAAACCTTTGTGGGAAACGCTAAAATAACTCGTAGCATCTAGAATTTTAATTATCTGGCCCAATCACAACACAATTAACTATGCAAATATTAAGCTGAAGAAATTCATTGGAGAAGGGTTAAGAAGGGTTTGAGATATGGACATTTGAATCCTGGAAACTCTATTATTCCCTAGAACTAACAGGTATCCCAGAAATAAGTTCTGCTATTGTGACAAGCATATCAGATTTTCCAGGTTATCATACACTGCAACGTGTGCTTTCAAGGCAGCAGCACAACTGCCAAAGAATGCTTTCACAGCACTCGGTATTATGATGTTGATTCTGGCAGGAGTGCTAATAGCAGGGATGCAGCAAATATCTATGATTTTTGATTCCTGAAGTGAAAATCATATGTTTGCAGTTGCAGATAAGTGTCTTGAACAAGCAACAGGTTCCCAGACAATTACTGGGGATCCAGGATAATTTACTTCTTAAAAAAAAAGTAAGTCTTTTTTAAAGCATAGTAAAATTTAGCTTGTTTCATAGAATAAGGAAGGACAGTCTGCCCCCCCCCCCATAGGAAGTTACACAATTGGCCAGTCTGTTCTTTTAAAGGAGGAATAATGCACCACTCATCTACCATTCCCAGAAGACATTTCTGAAGTTGCCCCCCCCCCTTTATAAACAAGTTGAACTCACTTTTCTGCAGAAGTGTTCATGAAAACAGCAGTGCATTTCTGTACACAGAGGCCAAACTCACCTCTTTGGCTTGCTGCTTTCCAGCTTGCTGCTGAGTCAGTAGCTGCAGATGAAGTTGCTCCTGCTGCTTCTTGTAGTATTCCTGCAGCTGAGGAAGAGGCATGAGGGAAGAATATAGAGAGGAAATGAGACCATTAGTTGTTTGCTTGCACATCACTTTAAACCAGGGGTGGAGAACCTGTGGTCTTCCAAATGTTGCTAAATTACTACTACACCTACTGGGCCACCGGGCATGCTTGCTGGGGCTTATTGTAGTTCAGCAATATCTGGAGCACCAAAGGTTACGCACTGTTGCTCATGCACACTGCTGAAATTGAAGGTGCGTCACTCCTTCCCCGCTCCTGTTTTCCCAAATAAACCACAAGCAGGAAGCTAAGAACAAACCTTGCTTACAGCCCCTGGCTTGTTTGGAAATAAAGAAAGCGTGAGCCTGGGTTCAGACTCTAACACTAGGCCAAACCATGGCTTAGCTCCTGGAGCATGGTGGCAGAGTGGGGTAGGAGTGAAACGCCCACCATTTCAGTAGCATACCCCAGCACACTGAACTTTCACCTTAAAACTCTAGTTTTGCTTAACTATGATTTAAAGCAATAGGTGAATGAGGTCAGTGTTTGATTTTAAAAAGGGCAGAGTGATTGAGAGTTACATATCATTACATATCTGGGCCTCACCATTTCCTAAGATGTTAGCACAGGCATAGGCAACCTTCAGCCCTTTGGACTACAATTCCCATCATCCCTGACCACTGGTCCTGTTAGCTAGGGATCATGGGAGTTGTAGGCCAAAACATCCGGAGGGCCGAAGGTTGCCTATGCCTGTGTTAGCACATTGACAAGGTGTTACATATATGTTTGGCATTATTTACAATAGCCCCCAAGAAACAGGTGATTTGAACAGGATCACATAAGGAGTCTGTGGAAGAAAGCTATTTATTTCTGTTGTACTTTTAGTATAACAATTTTCTTTACAGCTCATCCATCCTCACAAAGATCATTTGAAGCTCACTGGCACTCCCATTTTATGAATTCAAATAGAGGTTGAGAAATTAACTTGTTTAAGAAACCCAGTATTCCACTAATATCTCTCTCTTGCTCTGTGAACTGGATTACACTGGCACTTGTAAAACTACTTCAGTTTCCCCAGCACTTCACACTAGATTGATATCATGCGGCTAAGGATTGTGACATTATTCGCAAGTATTGCATTGGAATGCTGGGAGATTCAAAAACTCCTGAGAATTGTTGGTTTTAAAATGCGAGCCATTTAAACTAGGCTCTTTCTTCCATGCCAGCAACACCCAGAGTAAGGCATGCTTAACTCCACAAGGTTTGATGTTAAATCATCATTTGTAGAACAGCAGAATCTGGTGGTTGTGCAGGTCACCTTCCTGCTTATGCAGAGACAGAGAAGACTATAGCAATTGCAAATCTTTTGTTTACAGGGGAAAGAAAAAAACAAGGAAAGAAGACAGGGAAATTATTTCCTCCAAAGATTCTTGCAATGGAAACAGATAGCCAAATGTAATATTTTTCTAAAAGGTGTGGCAAATACATGTAAAAAATTAAAGGAGAATTCCCAGAACTGAAAGAATATGATTCAACAGACTGAATTACATGAGCTCCAGGCTGTAACCTCTTCCTGTCCATCACTACACCATCTGGGGCGAGATAAATGAGAAAGAGGGAGAGATAGGAAACTGCGTATTTTCGTGTCCAGTACAACCAGAGACTAACTGGTTTAGAGTTGAAGGAGCTTACTTCATTTGAAACAGACATATATTTATCTTACTACATCAAGCAATTTGTCTGTTATTTGGTTATGCATTGTATTGCTTCATCATCACTGTCATCATCATCATCATTATTAAATTTGTTAGTCATTTTATCTTGTCCAGGGTAACCCAAAGCAACTTAGAACCAAAGACACAGACAGACACTACCACCCCCGCACATAGATAATTAAAACAAAAAGGGGGGAAAGAAATACAATAAAAACAACTTGCCCACTTCTAAAAGACCACAGATTGTTAAAAGCAAAAGGCCTGGTTATAGAGGAAAGTTTTTGCCTAATGCCTAAAGATATGTTATGATGGTGCCAGGTGAGTCCCCCTGGGTATTCCACAAATTGGGAGGTCTGCTCTTGTGTTGTCTCCTCTAGGCCTCTCATGGTAGAGGCACATGAAGAAGGACCTCAGATGATGATCACGGGGTCTAGGTCAATTCACATGCAGACAGGCAGTCCTTGTCCTGAGCTGTTTAGCACCCCAACTCTAAAGATTTCCTTCATGCTCAGCCTGTTCAGTTGGTTTAATCATTGTATGTTAAGTACTTTCTAAGTGCAGTTTCACACATGCAGTTTCTCCAAGCTCCCCTTGAACAATTTGCATGCAAATATTACGAGTGAATAATAACGTTACAGAAGAAAGTCAAAATAGCCAAAGTATGTTTTACAGTCACATCAGAAACAAAAAGGTGAAACTGTTACCTATTTTCCTTTTTAAAACATTAGCATTGTGTCTTTAAGCCTAAAGACAAGCTGTAACAAATTTTAAAATCCATAATACAAAAAGTAAACAAAACGGCAGAACAAACTCAGAAATCAATACATTAAATTAATAAAGCAAGCCAAATTTTGTGTGTGCCAAACTCAGAGTTTCAAAGGCTCTCTAAAAAAACACACCAGATCTTTGTCTCCTATTTGAAGATCAGCAGGGAGTGAAAAGAGCAATTTATAGCATGCCAAAGGCACTTGGCACTCGTATGTCTCTGCCTCCAAGATGCTTACAATCTAGCAAGGGATGAATCCAAGCTAATGCAATGGCATATAGTAAGGCTTGGTTACATTTGTATACTATGTATGGTGTACTCTTTGCAAGTTGCTCAGTTCTTAAATTGTAAATACTCACAAACATACATTTTATTTTAATCTTAGGAAAATAAATTGCCCTGCCCTAAAAATACTTGCCCTTGTTTCTGCATGTCCTGGACATGGGCTATAAGAAGCAAAAGTTTGGGTTTATTACATAAAAATGCAAAAAATAAAATAAAATCCTAAAAGTACAATTTATTTTTTTCCTAAAAAAAATTACACCTCAAAAAACTGAAAATGAGAGTGCAGCTTTTAAATGGTACATATGATTGGGGCTCTGGGGTATCATAACTCACTTCTACTTAGCGTCTCTGTTGTGCTATCTATGAAACAGGCATGCCAGTATATACTGCACATAAACACTTAATACTCTACAATGTGACCTAAGATTCCTGGATAAAGGGTAATGCTCATTGTGTGCTGAGTGGTATTATACAGGGATTTTCAAAGGGATGCCAATTCTAATTTAATATACTGTGCCCTTCTAAATCTACAAATTTGGTTTGTTTTCCACAGGAGGGGGCCAGAACCACAGGAGAGGTCGACACAGGTTCTTCAACACTAGGAAAAAAAGCTGGCTCCTGAGGAATGCCCCTGGGGATTCTGGGAAAGTCCTTATCAGCTTGTAGTTGACAGTGCTGACAGCAGAAACTTTTCTCTTTATGTCTGCTGAACAGGTTTGGAAAGCCTCCCTGTTTACCCAAAAGCCAATCAAAACCTGGTCTCTGTATGGGATTCTGAGAACATTGGGTCAAGAGGTGAGAGGTGTGATGTTTGGTTTTCTTCTTGTGGAGAATGCCAGCTATTCCGGCCTAGGCTGTTTAATTTGCAGTCAAACATGTTTCTCTATCTGGCTCCAAAGAGGCTCAGAGAAGGAAGGACCCCACCCAAGTTAGTGTTTACCCTTTGTTCTTTCCCTGGGGCCAACCTTGACTTCTTATCAGCTTGTATGAAGTAAACAGGTACTGAAGGCAGGAAGAAGGGTGTGGAGGATGCTGTGTTTTCTTGTTCATTCCCCCTCCCTAGAGAAAGTGTTTATCAAAACAGTTGTGTTTTGTTGGGGGATTTTATTATCTCCTCCCTTCTTCTAACTATTTCGTAACTGAGAGAGAAAGCATTTTCCTTTTGCCAAAGAAAGTCTGTCTGTCTGTAAAAGTACCAGATCAAGCTGCTAAGGCTGACTTTTTATTCAAACACTCAAATCCAAACTAGGGGGCAAGCAAATGTGGTTCAGAGCTGCAAAGAGGAACAGCTAGACAAAGCATTAGGTCAAAATACATCTCTTAAATGGAATAAGCTTCTCCAGTTATGTGCAGCTACAAAGTAATTCCTAGTGGTGAGAGCACCTTAATTTATTTAGTTGGATAAGAGCACCCTTAATTCATCTTATCTTCTTAAATTTCTCATTGACCTGGTCAACACATCACAAAAAGCCAAACTAGGTCTTTGCTATAGCTCATGGTTAGCAAGGAGAGAGCTCAACTACAAGCCCACGTTCAGATAACAAAAGTTTAATTTGCAGGGCACCAACCAAACGCTCTTGATACATCCTTGATTTGGGTGCCAAGTTTTTTAACACAAGGAATATTTGAATTAAGGGCTGGTTGAATATTCCGCAATCTTCACATCTGCAGAACTGTCCATTCTCCATGAAAGTGTTTATGGAGATATTTGGCAACTTTCCAGGATGCAGACTAAACTCAAGAATTTTCATCTTACCTTAAATATAATGTGGTTGTTGGGAGAGTTTCTTTTGATTTTTATTATTTTGAAAAAGCCTTGCAGCTACTTTGAAAAGCAGCCTGATGCTCTGGGTGTATCCCTGGCACAAAATGTCCCTGGAAACAAATGCTACACAACAGATGAATGGCTCCCCCAACCCGCCCCCCAAGAAAGATGTTACATCAAGATACAGTATTATTTCCATGAGGCATTCCATCCCAGTAATACAACCAGAGCAGCCAAGCCACCACTTGAACAGCTGGCAAAGCTTTGTGTTGTTAGAAAACCTTGACATCTTGTTTTTAAGGCAATTTGAAGAATTTTGAAATTCACCTGCACCTGAACATCAATCCAATCTTCAAGGATCACTTCTGCCCCAACCCCCAAAATTTACAAAAACCAAAGGCCAAATACTTTGACTCAGTACTAATTAGAATGGCATACACATCCAACTTACTATTTCAAACTTGCTGCAATTATTCATAGTTAATGCTCTTAATATTTCACGGGAACAGCTAAAGCAGGGGGGAAGAGGCAAAAATGGAATAAGGGCCTTTCTAGACTCTAATCTCATTGCAAAGCAATGTACAATTATGATTATTCAGTTGTCATAAGATATCCAGACATTTCCCAAGGCAGAGCAGGAGAAGACTAACAATGTTGCATTAGCAATGAATCTGTACGATTTTGTTGCCGGGGAAAAGAAATTCCCTCCCCACACAAGCACACACCCACACCTCACCACCTTGCAACAAGACCTGACTCCCAAATCCATTTGATGGGGACAGACTCTTCACTATACTAGCACTGGTCTAATAAAGCATGAAGAAGGAGAAAAACCTAGAGAGTTTTGTTAATGTTTTTTGGAGAGAGACCCCCTATGATACAGCAATCTTTAAACTGTTCATTGGGAGGGCAATTCAAGCCCCTCTCAAAAAAGAGCTGCCATTTACAAAGGGGAAACTAAAACAATTTCAGCTAGCCTAGATATTTGTGGCCAAACCATATTCAGAGGCAAAGGACATGGGCGAGGATAGGTTCGTAGGGTAGAAAGTCTAGAACGTGGCTGTCCAGGACTTGCATTGCACCTAAGCAAGGACACATCAAACAACCCTGGGTAAGTAAGTATCTCTCTGCCTCAGGACATCAGTGTAGAATATCAGTGCCTCATCTCGGAATTTACAAACAGAAAACACATTATATTTGCATGCGAGAAATGTAGAGACACAAAGGTCGGTCCTCTGAAATCACATGAAATGTCTGTCACAAGAAGGCCACTCAAACACAGACTGTCTTACCTGTTGCAGCATAATTGCTTGCTGCTGCTGCAGCAGAGCTTGGAGCTGAGGAGGAGACAGGATTTGTTGCATCTGCTGTGGGGTGATCATCTGAGGAGACATCATGGCCACAGACACTGGAACCTGCAGAAACAAAGGACAGTGGATGATGGCATACACTATACCCAAATGAAAGGGTGTAGGTAGGAGAACAGGGAAAGAAGGTACAGCTCCATTGATTGTTCCTGGCATGTGGGCAAGAGCAAGATGCTTGTTACACTTACAAGTACTGCCAGGCCGACTGGCTCCCGGCACATCCCCTCTCAAAACTTCACAAGGACACGACCTTAGAGTTGAGATAAACTGGTCTGTCCAATCCTACAACTATTACCCACGACAGACCAAACACAGTGAGGCAAGTCCAGGGCAAAAGCTGATCTTAAGACCACAAAGATAAATAAATCATTTGTCAGACACCCTAATTCCGTTGCTTCACTTTCTACAGGTAATTTAACACAGTACAAAATATTGTAGAACTTGAACTAGTTTTGAACTTGAGGTTAGACTGAAACAAACACAGACACCTTGTCACTACTTTTTTGAACCCCTCTTGGAAGGGAAACTTGAAGAAGGAACTCAAAGGCTCCATAATACCACTTCTTTGTCTTTGAAAAAAACCTATTGCTTGTAGATGATGATGGTGATATGATTTACTTCACTTCTATGCCCCTTAATATAAAGTATCTCTAAGCAGTGTACAGAAAATGAAAGCAACAGCAGACAACTTAAACAAAAGTATTACAAAAATACATAGTTACATATAAAAATGTTACATTGATACAAAGATCTCACCCAGGGTCCAAACAAACTCTCAGCTCACCCACAAAAGTCTCACAACGAGAAGAGCTCCTGAAAGGTTATTATTGCTGTGGTATGCACTGCTATGAAAGATCCATTTCCTTGTCACTACTTTTTTGAACCCCTCTTGGAAGGGAAACTTGAAGAAGGAACTCAAAGGTTGATCATAAGGAAGGGAATGAAGGTGCTTGGGGAAATTAGGAGAGTGCTTTGGGGATCAGGGAGATTAGGGTTATCAATTTATTTCTGGAAAAAGTCAGGCCAAGGTGAGCAGGGGAGAAGTTTGCCCAACACACACACACACACACACACACACACACACACACCACTTACTTTACTGGCATGGCCTTCCCAGCATCTCCTTAAATCAGTAGTTTTGAAGAACAGAAGTTCTGTGAGGATGTTGAGGGTCATAATGATTCTTAGCATTCTTTACATAACAAAGGCTCTAATCCAGGGGTAGGCAGCCTAAGGCCCATGGGCCGGGTGTGGTCCAATCGCCTGAATGTGTCCTTTTATTTAAAATGCATCTCTGGGTTATTTGTGGAGCATAAGAATTTGTTCATTTCTTTTTCTTCAAAATGTAGTCCGGCCCCCCACATGCTCTGATGGACGGTGGACTGGCCTACAGCTGAAAAACGTTGCTAACCCCTGCTCTAATCTCAGGAGTTCTTCTGAGTTTCAAAATTTTACATTTGTATGGCCTTAATGCAGCTGCTTACACAATTCAATGTAACTCCTGGACATATTCCAAAGCAAGCATGTCCAAAGTCCATTTGGGGGGCTCAACAATTTCAATCCTAAAAAAGGTTAACAACTTTGGTCGGCCCTCACGGCCCTTCACTTCATCAGATCTGGTCCTCTTTGAAAAAAGTTTGGACACCACTGTTCTAAAGGTACACCTTTTCACTCAAGGCTGAAAATGGAAACCAAAAGTCAGAAGAACTCTGGTGAAAATGGCCTGCTCTCTGCAAACTACCATTAAGAGATCCACAGACCACAAACCACTATTCTAGGTATTTTCTCATAGCTTAGAAAAAAATCGGTGTAGAATCAGGTTGATAAATATGAGTGGTGTCAAACTGCTATTTAAAGCATTTGTATTTGGCCTTTTCACATTTGTTCAAGGCATCTCACAACGTATTTAATACAGAAGTACAATGAAAACCAAATCTAACAAAAAATAATCAGCATAATTTTTTTCTTCCTTACACTCCAGACTACAACACAATTCTCACTTCTACATTCAATGACTTTAAATAACTGCTTCTTTGTACCCCAGATAACTTCACCTGTGAGATAAGTAGGCTGTGAATGGCTATATATAGGTCGTGGTGGTCCAACTTTCATACCAAGTGGGCCACAAGAGTACTTTGGCACAGAAAACCCAGGCCGCACACTGCCTTGCTGCTTGAAGAGTGGGGAGAAGAAGGCCAAAATCTGACGCACACACCCAGCCCTCACACTGCCTTCCCAAAGCTAGCTAAGCAAGGCAGCAGGCTTTGGGGAGGAGGTGTGAGGCTCCTAGAGCCCCCTGCCATCTCCTTCCCTAAGCTGGGAAGGCCCTAACTAGGCTTTGGGAAGAAGGCTGGACTCTAGGACCCTGACAGAGCCATCACACCTCCTTCCTCAAGCCCAGCACTTTGCTTACCCAGCTTTGGGGAGGCATCTCAAGGGCTGTAGGGGGAAGGTGTCAAATGTTGCTGAGGGGCGCCAAAAGATGCCCAGAGGGGCACCAAAAGAGGCTTTAAGTGGCCCTTGGGTTGCACTTTGGACCATCCCTGATATAGGTCAATAAAAACAGCTTGAATTGGGTTTGGAGACTCACTGGCAGCCACTGTAATTGCCTCAGAACCAAATGCAGGAATGTTTCCATGCCTACACTCACTTGCAGCTAGGCTAAAGCATTCCACACTAGTTACAGCTTTCAAACAGCCTGAAAGGACAGACCTATATAGACCAAACACAGTCTTTGTTATTATCTGAAGTAACAAAGGGACAGATAATGGTTCTTACCATCTAGAAACAAGTACAGCCAGTGTATCATAGACATAGTAGGTCTGACTGACCCAGGAACGCACCAGCCTGCATCCCTGCTCTAAGAGTCCTACAGCACAACAGGAAAACCTGCCACTCCAATTCCCATCAGCATCACTTTTAGTCTTACCTTGATTAAGCCTCATCCATCTAATCACAACCTTCACACACTAGCTATGGACAGAGGCAGCAATTTCTAGCTTCATAGATAACAAAATATAAAAGCTGGGTGCCATATACTGCTTATTCCATATACTGCTTATTCCCAATCCCTAAAACTCATGGTACTTCTTTGCTGCAGGTTCCTCTATTTTCAGTTCAATGCTTTAGTGTTGAACAAGAATGGAAAGAAAATAATATGGACATAGAGGAGTTTTGCATGGCATTCCCTCATAGAATGAACTGACCACACCTATCCTATAATTTCTTTGGTCTACCATGTGAGGAACATCTAGGTTTCAATTGGGTGGGGGCAGAGATAAGGTGACAAATTAGTGTGCTCTTGTTAGGAAGAGAGAATAAATGTAGTGAGCAAGTTACTCCACCTTCCTTCTAAGACTACTTTGCCTATCATACCTCTATACATACAAGGAAAGTAGTAGTGGAAAGAAGTCCATCTAGGCAGGAATTGATTGACTGGTTTAATAATCACATGGTCATGGGGTCACAATTGGATCACTCCACACACACCCTGGCTTGAAGTGAGTGGAAGAAGACCAGGAAAGATGCAAGAGCCTACAAGAAATCAATGGGGGTGAAGTGTGTTTAAGGTGCAATTGTGCAGGTGTGGAAAGTGTGGAAAGAGAGGTTCACGAAGGGTGTATTAAAGAGATGAGCTCTACTTGAATAACTGTCAGTACATATTTTAAATTGATGTTCCTGGGGATGGGTTAACAAGTGCACAGAAACACCAGTCTGCAAGCTACATATCCCTTAGGGATTCAGTGCACCTTTTTGAATAATGTGGCATATTAAATATTATTGCTATGATAGCAATAGTGGCAACAGCAGTAATAAGAACAATAATCACACCTTATTCTCAGAGTGAAGGTTGCTTCAACTGTCATGCAATTCCTGCATGGAAAACCTTTGGTGTAAGGTAAAACACAAAAAAATCCGAACACACACACACACACACACACACACACACACACAGTGATCAACTGTATGTCCATGCAGTGAAATTTGCATCAGAAGCAGGAAATCAACTGGACAAGCACTGGGAAGATGGCAAAGGTGTTAGAAGAACATTCATCAGGCTTCACTGCAAAGAGCATTTTAAAAATACCCACATTTTCTCAGTACCACAGATGAAGAACTCTGTCGTGTAAATAGTGACAATAGAACCAACTTTCAGTTTCAGAACCAACTGACAAAATTTACAGGCTTGACTATTATAATACACAATTTTCCTAGGAATGAAATTCCTGCATGGGGGGCTCTCTGGAGCAGGCATTCCACTCTCACTAGCATACAAGTTTTTCGAGCTAAATAAAGTTTCCTGGGTCTTTTCTATCTGCAAAAGGCCTGCAGATTCTCTATTACTGGGAATATTCTTCATAAAGTAGTGGTTCCCTGACCACCAGCACCCCACATGGCACAACTGAAAATTGCTGAAGGTCTTGGAGGACCACTTAATGATTTTTCTGCTGTTATTCCAATTGTTGCACTAGATGCTGTATTGCATTTTTATTGCTTGTTTTATTTCTTAGATATTGCATCCTATTGTATTCCATGGAATTCATATGGTTATACAATAAAAGAAGTAAAAGAAGCAATTAAAAATAAATATTTTTAATGTGATGGATATGCTCTCTCCTATCTTCAACCATAAATCCACAAACATGCTGCAGACCACCTGAATGAAGCTCGCAGACCACTGGTGGTCTATGGACCATAGTTTTGGAACCCCTGTCTTGGAGAATAAAGGCACCATTTGGAGTTAATGCTCCAAGTACTGAATTGTATACAAAGGGAAGAGATGGTTCCCGGAAGGTGGAAGATGATGAAGGACTCACTAGAGCTAGGCTATGCGGGGAGTAATTGAAATTATATGACAGTCACACATAGAGACACACACACCTTGTCAGATCATGTCCTGCTCCACGAGCCTTCACTTTGTGAAGAATGACTATTGGTTTCCAAGACCAGGACCTTTATCCCAGTTGCCACTGAAACTAAGGAATGACCTCCCAGCTGAAGTTAGAGGATGTTCCTCCTTCTGTCTTCAGTAAGAGAGGAAAGATACATCCGCTTTGTAAGCCACTCTGAGCAAAGGAAAAGGGGCATCTAAATCACTTTAATCAAATTAATCGAGGAATGCAAATGATTGCTCCATTTCATCCATGCCTTTCTCTTAAGTAGAGAAAATAAACTTTCCAGTTAGGATAAGCACTCTAGTGCACTGTTGTGAAAGAGCAAAGAATGTCCAGAAATAGTTCAAATTTGGGGTGCATTCAAAACATCTGTTCCCGTCCCTCCAGGATATACACGAGATACAGCTAATGCAATCTGAAACTCTCATCCCTCTTGTGTCCCTTGTCAGGGATGCATTCTCCCCTCCATCCCAGTTTGAAATCGAACAACTCAATGAAGATACTGCAGTGGATGGAAAAGGCTGCAGTTTGTCACATGAAGCAGATCAAACCTACCATCAATCTGGCAAGTGTGACGACCCGGAGGGCAATCTTACCTTTAGTTTTACAAGGAGTTTAATACCACACTCAGGAGGAGGAACCTGAGCAGAGGGAATTCTACCAGGGAATTTCTCCCCCCTTCTGTCCTGTTGGTTCAAGCATTCAGGAGCTTGCTGACCTTTGGGGCAGGTTGCAAGTCTTATCTGTTTACTCAGGTTGCTGGCTTGAGGGAGGTGCCCAAATTTTCATTTGTTATTCCAGAAGTCACTTTGAGTCAACTTACAAAGTTAATTATTAACTGCTGTGGGCTTGCTCCAAAACTGCTAAAGAGGCACCATTAACCAGAATCAGTCCATGAAGCAAAGCTGTAAGACCCTTGGTCCTCCCTAACAAAATCCAGACTGTCTAACCTTCTTCACGCTGGACAGAGATTCTAGTCCATCAATAGCACAGTTAGTTGCAAAGTTCTTCCAACATTCACCTGAAAGAATCTTGTGCAAAACCAAATATAATACTGGCAGCACAACATGGAAAAGCCATTGGTGAGGTATTCCACTAAATTATAGTGGAGTAGTTAATATAAAGCCTTGTTATCATAGCAAAACCATGGCCTTTGCAACCTGTATTTCACTGATGTACATTGCTACTAGTATTTTGTGCTTTGTCTAACCAACGGAATGGGTGTTCCAACATGCAAGTAGCAATGAAAATCAACATAGAAACTCAGGCAGCAGTACCAGGAGAATGAGAAAGAATGGAGTTGATGCCCACTCACTAGGAGACAAGCATCACGCTAATTTCCCTTTGCTGTTCATCAGCCTGCAATGTGCTCTGAATGAGAGCCTGTAATTAATTGCTCATCTGCATCCCCCATCTGAACTCCCTTCCCCACCAACCCCCACCACTACACCGTGCATCCAGCTTGATACACGTTGGCTGGCATTTTCAAAATCGGAGGCATTCTAATTACCGGAGAGTTATAACACCTTCCATTTCGCGCCCGTCGGACTGACACCCTGTCAAGAGCAAAGAGACTTGCCAGAGGTTTTGACAACACTAATTGCCCCTATAATCTAAAAACACAAAGGAGAGGCGATTAGTCGTGAGGGCCGCAGCTCTCGATCCGACATGAGGTTTTCACAACGTTACAAGAAAACAAAAGCAGTGCCTTTTAGAGTGTGATGGCTGCTAACAAAGCAGAATTATATTTTCATACAAACCTTTGTCTACATCAAATCGCTTTCCCCTTTCTCTTAAAATGCTAAGCTGACACAGAGAATGGTGGGGGCTCCTTAGGAAGAGGGGCAGGAAAGAAGATAAAAGATACATGAGCAATGGTTCTTATAAGATGGGAGTATTCTTAGGACTCAAGAGGCCTCCAGATTTCTTGTTTCCTAGTTTAAGATGAGATGGTGAAAAAAGTAGCACCATCATTTCCAGGGCTGGGTTCTACCATCTTATCATCTACCTCCCTTAAGATCTTCTACCCAATATTCTAAGAATTGTCAACACAGTAGCTGCATCTCATTACAGAAAACATTTGCCCTAATCAAATGCTGAAAAGTGGTTTAATATATCAGCCCTGCAAAGTTATAAGCTAAACACATGTACTCTGCTTATTGACACAAGCAATGATGCAAAACTGCGTCCAGTGCTAACAGGAAATTACCATTGTTAAAAATGAGGTTTCAAATCATAATGTTTCCTTGTTATATCTCCTCTCTTAGTGTACACCTATTGTCTGGAGATTTAAACAAGACAGACTGACTGTTCAACAAGTTTATAGCTCATCTTGTGCAACAGCAGCACCATTCCTGACAACACAGTTTATGTGCTTGTATTCAAGTTGTTTATTAAACCTGGGGGGGAGCAAAACAAACAAAACAAAAAAACAACAACAACAAGAAAGCATGCCAAGATCCTGATAATGGAAACAATCCAGAATTGAAAATCTGTTGAAGCAACCCCCCAATACTAACACAGACCAATAGGCTCCATAACTTTAGATAGCCATAACTGCCCTATCCAGCTATTTTGCTTTTTCCCTTCTAGCTCAAGCAGTGTGAACAAGGATAAATAAGTTACCTATAGGCTAAGAGCAGGGGCTTCAATTAAGGGGCAAAAGGCTTCAGTCCATTTCTTGGGGACTCCAAAATCAACTTTTCCATCAAAATGGAAGCTAAGCCTGCTCACCCTAAATATCTTTAGTAGCAACACCTTGAGCTACGGCATGCAGGATGGCATATCTGAAGATAATGGAAGCGTGAGAGGCCTGTTTTAATGGCTCACACAGCCATAGTAACATGACAGCAATTTTGACATGATCTGAACATACAACATGAAAGCTTGAATTTGTTTCTACCGTTAAACACATGGATTCTTTCAATATACCATATTAGACTCTGGGAGGAAGACAAAGCTCCCAAAGCATTGGGCCATCTGGGCAGAAGATACTTTAATTTGGGGCATAAGCTTTCAAATATTTAATAGGAATCATACAATCAACAAACATTATAGGAAACTCATGTTAAAAGGAAAGATCAACCACTTTAGCATCAACCAGTTAGTTCAGGACTTTGCACACTGCAAGCACAACAAGAAAGAAATATTAAAATAATATTCTGGTACAAATGAAAGTTGAACTAGTACAGAAACTTCAACTAACTCCTTGTCCCAAGCCTGCTTTTTTACTTTCATAAGAACTGTAGACTCTTCTCCGTTCTCTGAATATTAGCACTCCCAACAACAGAAGCATTGTGTCTGTAGACAGAGAGGCTGAATTTCTCTCTCCAAGAATGGTTTGTGGGTGTGCGTGTGTCATAGCTGGCATCTGGCAGACAGTGAGCTAAGGCAGGCAGTGACTCACTTGTTGGCCAGTTGCCATTCCACAAAACTGCTTACTAACAGCGCTGGCTCCCTAACAAAGCTTTGACAATGCATCAGAAGAGAGATGCTTTTCCAGGATGCCTTACTTAAATGGAATCCCACCATACCAGAGTTAGGAGTGAAATGCAAAAGGATCGCCAGTGTGTGGTGGAAAGTGTGTTTCCTGATGAAAACTCACCACATTGAGTGACGTTAGTTGTGATTTCAAAATAGATAAGTAAAAAGCAGAACTTGGCAGAACAGATTCTTAAGATAAGACTGCAGTACCAAAGCAGCAATATGGCAAGAAGGAACCAACCCTGGAGGGAATGTGCCATCTAAATCAGGGTAAGAGTCATTAATGAAGCATAACACAAGACTTCAGCTGAAGGCTGTGTTAGATGAAATCTCCTATTGCTTGAAGCTGGATAAAGTATCCCAAGAGTCAAAGAGGTTACAGTATTCTTCAAGGTAGAAGGCAATTCCTTACCTAGTATATCAATTTGTCTTTGAGGAACAGAGGGAGAAAGGATCACATGACTGAATGAGCATGACTGGAATACTGAATGCTACTGCTCATATTTTGGTTTGACGCAATGTTTGAAATCTTGTTTTGCTGTGTAAAACAACAGATAAATATTCTGTGCCAATGTAAAACAACAGCTATTATGTGAAGATATCTGGATAGAGCAAGCAAGCTGCAACAGATGCAAAGAAACCAGGTGTAGTCAGAAGAGCAAGTTCAGGGATGGAACTGCTCACACACAGCTAAAACTTGCTCCATACACCTACCTGGAGTTGCCATGTGGTGCCCATTGCTACAATGACACTGCTGAAGCCTTCCCCAGTGCCTGCAAAGCCTCTGACATGGCAAAATAATGTGAGTTCGAAGCACGGTTCTTCCTAACTTTTACTAGGGTTTCCCTCAAAACGAGGACCCATGCTTTGGATCAATGTTTGTATAGTGCTTGCAAGTACCAGATCTGTGATACTGTGCAGCTTACCAATGTAAGATTTAATTATACGGTTATATATATATATATATATATATATATATATATATATATATATATATTTGCTTTCGTAGATTTTCACGGGTACAGGAATGCAGGTTTTGGTGTCTTCGGGTGTCTTCCCGTGTAAGAGTCGGGGTGTCTGGGCGACGTTTCGACGAGGTCTCACTCGTCATCTTCAGGCTGGTGCTTTCGGCTTCTTGTTACTGGAACAGAGCAGAATCTGGTGTTTGAGTTCCTATAAATACTGTTGAGGGGTGTGGTGTATAGCCTCCAACGTTCTGGGCAGGGAGGAAGTTCCTAGATTAGTGTGCCTTTTCTTCTTTTGTTCCTTAATTACTTGAGGGATATCTTGGGTGATTTCATGAGTGATATTCTGAATACCACTGGGTGGGTCATTAAGTGTAGATTAGTTGCTAAAGCTTTCGTGTCTTGACCTCTTGAGCTTGTGAAGAGTTTTTCTGAGAAGATGGCTGTGCTGCATTTAGTTGTGCTCTGGCTTGGCTTCGTGTATAGGGGCGAGCTGTGATTTTGTGCCTTGTGCCAGCCAGATCTGTGTAGGGATTGCAGGGGGGTGCAGCATCCGGAGGTGCCACTATAGTTTGGCTACTGGATGGAGTCTGTAATATGTCTGTGGAGAGGGTCTGGGTTTGGGTCTGGTGTGGTTGATTGGTGACGGCGTTCTGTGTGCCTCTGGTTCTGGTGTCGGTTTTTGTGGGGAGGGCTAATTTCCAGATGTCTGGCAGGCGGGACGTGTCGTCACGCTTGTTCATGTTGTGAGGGTGTTTCTCTATCTCGATGGCTTCCATGATTATTCTCTTGTGGTGATGTTCCATGTTAAAGAGCAATTTGGAATCTGCAAAATTAATTTCGTGTCCTGTTTCTTTCATGTGTTGGAAAAGAGAGGAAGTTTTTTCTTCTTTTTTGACGGCATTCTTGTGTTCTGCGATACGTGCATTTATTCGTCTGTTTGTTTGTCCAATGTACGTGGCTGGGCAGACTTTGCAGGGTATTTCATAGACCCCTTGGTTTTCCAGCTGGATTTTGTCTTTTGGGTTTCTGAGGATATTGGCTATTTTTTGGTTGGTGCAGAAGGCTGTTTTGATATTGTGTTTATGGAGGATTTTGCTGATTTTGTCTGTAGTGCCCTTGATATAAGGAAGGAGGGCCATGCCATTGTTTTCTTCTGTGTCTTGGTTTTTGGGGGGTGTTTCTTTTTGGATTAGCTTCGTAACCCTGTTTTTCTGGTATCCATTGGCGATTAACACATTTGAGAGATTCTGTAACTCAGTTGTCAAGTGGTCTTTGTCAGCCAGGCGTTTGGTTCTGGAGATGAGAGTCTTGGCTACGGAGTTTATTTGTGCAGGGTGGTGGTGTGATTGTGCATGTAAGTAGCGGTTGGTGTGTGTTTTTTTCCGGTAGATAGTGTGTCCTAGGGAGCCATCAGGTTTTTTGTAGATTAGGACGTCAAGAAAGGGGAGTTGGTTGTTGTCTTCTATTTCCATAGTGAATTGTATTTTGGGGTGTAGGCTGTTGAGATGTGTGAGGAAGCTATCTAGTTTTTCTTTCCCGTGTGGCCAAATTACAAAGGTGTCGTCAACATATCTGAGCCAAAGTTTGGGTTTGTGTTCTGAC
Source organism: Podarcis vaucheri (assembly GCF_965113315.1). Classification (NCBI taxonomy): domain Eukaryota; kingdom Metazoa; phylum Chordata; class Lepidosauria; order Squamata; family Lacertidae; genus Podarcis; species Podarcis vaucheri. Next base: position 62,838,064 of record NC_138764.1, on the reverse strand, counting down.
TTGTCTAAAGCATTGGTTTCAAAGTGTTCCATGTACAAATTTGCGATGACCGGTGAGAGGGGTGATCCCATAGGTGCTCCTTCTATCTGTTTGTATCTTTGTCCATTGTGGATGAAGTACGTGTTGGTTAGGCAGTGGTTGGTCAGGTCCAGGATGTATTTGGGGGGATTGTATTTGTTTTGGATGGCTGTCAAGGCTTCATTAATGGGTACTTGAGTGAAGAGAGATACAACATCGAAGCTCACAAGAAGGTCATCGGGATGTAGGTATTGCTTCTTTATTGTTTCTATGAACTGGAAGGAGTTAGTAACGTGTGAAGCGATGGATTCTGCATAGGGCTGAAGTTGCTTAGCGAGAAATTTAGCGAGATTTTGTAGAGGTGAGCCTATGGAGCTGACTATTGGTCTGAGTGGTGTTCCTTCTTTGTGTATCTTGGGGAGACCGTAGAGTTTGGGGCATCTGGATGATTTTTCTCTGGGGATGATTCTTAGCTGGATTTCTTCATTGATAGGAGAGGCTTTTATTTTGGATTTGGTGGTTTTTTCCAGATAGGTGGTGGGATCTGTTTTTATAGGTTGGTAGGTAGGGTCTTGGAGTAGATTTGATAGTTTTGCTTGGTAGTCCGATGTGTTCATCACAACAGTGGCGTTGCCTTTGTCTGCTGGGAGAATGATTATGTTGTTGTCTTTCCTCAGGTTGGTGAGTGCTTTCTGTTCTTCTTTGTGTAAATTGCTTCTGGGTGGTTTGCTGGAGCAGAGGATGTTGGTGACTTCAAGTCTGATTTTATTGGCTTCATCTGGGTCGATTTTGGTCAGGCTAGCTTCGACTCCGCATATGATGTTTTCTGTGGGGATGCGTCTCGGGGCGACTGCAAAGTTGAAACCTTTGGAGAGTACTTTGGTTTCAGTTGGGGTGAGGATCCTGTCTGATATGTTATGTACTGTTTGTTTCATGGGTTGTTGTGGAGGGTGGCTGGGCTTCTGGCGTTTCTCTAGTTTGTAGAGTTTGTTGGTGTGTCTGTCTGTCTTATGTGAGGTCTCAGTTTCAGCTCTCCAGACGGCTAGTTGTTTGCATTTGTCCCAGAGTGCAGGGTGGATTTTGTTACATAGTTTGAGGTGAAGAGTGAGCAGATCTTTGTTGGTTTGGTTTAGTAGGTATCTTTTCTTATGTATTTCGTTTCTGATTAGGGATAGTTCAGTTCGTTTCAGGATCCTTTCGGTAGCTGGGGTTTTAGAGTGGAATTTAAGTTGGAAGCATGTGGGAGTTAAGTTGTTGTCTCGGCAGTTGCGTAGGAACAGGAGATCACATAAGATGGTGGCTCTTCGGATTTCTAGTTTCTCGTAGGTTCTTGTCAGCTGGAAGGTTTCCTCCCCGTAGAGGTGAGATATTTGCTTTCGTAGATTTTCACGGGTACAGGAATGCAGGTTTTGGTGTCTTCGGGTGTCTTCCCGTGTAAGAGTCGGGGTGTCTGGGCGACGTTTCGACGAGGTCTCACTCGTCATCTTCAGGCTGGTGCTTTCGGCTTCTTGTTACTGGAACAGAGCAGAATCTGGTGTTTGAGTTCCTATAAATACTGTTGAGGGGTGTGGTGTATAGCCTCCAACGTTCTGGGCAGGGAGGAAGTTCCTAGATTAGTGTGCCTTTTCTTCTTTTGTTCCTTAATTACTTGAGGGATATCTTGGGTGATTTCATGAGTGATATTCTGAATACCACTGGGTGGGTCATTAAGTGTAGATTAGTTGCTAAAGCTTTCGTGTCTTGACCTCTTGAGCTTGTGAAGAGTTTTTCTGAGAAGATGGCTGTGCTGCATTTAGTTGTGCTCTGGCTTGGCTTCGTGTATAGGGGCGAGCTGTGATTTTGTGCCTTGTGCCAGCCAGATCTGTGTAGGGATTGCAGGGGGGTGCAGCATCCGGAGGTGCCACTATAGTTTGGCTACTGGATGGAGTCTGTAATATGTCTGTGGAGAGGGTCTGGGTTTGGGTCTGGTGTGGTTGATTGGTGACGGCGTTCTGTGTGCCTCTGGTTCTGGTGTCGGTTTTTGTGGGGAGGGCTAATTTCCAGATGTCTGGCAGGCGGGACGTGTCGTCACGCTTGTTCATGTTGTGAGGGTGTTTCTCTATCTCGATGGCTTCCATGATTATTCTCTTGTGGTGATGTTCCATGTTAAAGAGCAATTTGGAATCTGCAAAATTAATTTCGTGTCCTGTTTCTTTCATGTGTTGGAAAAGAGAGGAAGTTTTTTCTTCTTTTTTGACGGCATTCTTGTGTTCTGCGATACGTGCATTTATTCGTCTGTTTGTTTGTCCAATGTACGTGGCTGGGCAGACTTTGCAGGGTATTTCATAGACCCCTTGGTTTTCCAGCTGGATTTTGTCTTTTGGGTTTCTGAGGATATTGGCTATTTTTTGGTTGGTGCAGAAGGCTGTTTTGATATTGTGTTTATGGAGGATTTTGCTGATTTTGTCTGTAGTGCCCTTGATATAAGGAAGGAGGGCCATGCCATTGTTTTCTTCTGTGTCTTGGTTTTTGGGGGGTGTTTGAAATACCCTGCAAAGTCTGCCCAGCCACGTACATTGGACAAACAAACAGACGAATAAATGCACGTATCGCAGAACACAAGAATGCCGTCAAGAAAGAAGAAAAAACTTCCTCTCTTTTCCAACACATGAAAGAAACAGGACACGAAATTAATTTTGCAGATTCCAAATTGCTCTTTAACATGGAACATCACCACAAGAGAATAATCATGGAAGCCATCGAGATAGAGAAACACCCTCACAACATGAACAAGCGTGACGACACGTCCCGCCTGCCAGACATCTGGAAATTAGCCCTCCCCACAAAAACCGACACCAGAACCAGAGGCACACAGAACGCCGTCACCAATCAACCACACCAGACCCAAACCCAGACCCTCTCCACAGACATATTACAGACTCCATCCAGTAGCCAAACTATAGTGGCACCTCCGGATGCTGCACCCCCCTGCAATCCCTACACAGATCTGGCTGGCACAAGGCACAAAATCACAGCTCGCCCCTATACACGAAGCCAAGCCAGAGCACAACTAAATGCAGCACAGCCATCTTCTCAGAAAAACTCTTCACAAGCTCAAGAGGTCAAGACACGAAAGCTTTAGCAACTAATCTACACTTAATGACCCACCCAGTGGTATTCAGAAGATCACTCATGAAATCACCCAAGATATCCCTCAAGTAATTAAGGAACAAAAGAAGAAAAGGCACACTAATCTAGGAACTTCCTCCCTGCCCAGAACGTTGGAGGCTATACACCACACCCCTCAACAGTATTTATAGGAACTCAAACACCAGATTCTGCTCTGTTCCAGTAACAAGAAGCCGAAAGCACCAGCCTGAAGATGACGAGTGAGACCTCGTCGAAACGTCGCCCAGACACCCCGACTCTTACACGGGAAGACACCCGAAGACACCAAAACCTGCATATATATATATATATATATATATATATATATATATATATATACCTACCAACCTATAAAAACAGATCCCACCACCTATCTGGAAAAAACCACCAAATCCAAAATAAAAGCCTCTCCTATCAGTGAAGAAATCCAGCTAAGAATCATCCCCAGAGAAAAATCATCCAGATGCCCCAAACTCTACGGTCTCCCCAAGATACACAAAGAAGGAACACCACTCAGACCAATAGTCAGCTCCATAGGCTCACCTCTACAAAATCTCGCTAAATTTCTCGCTAAGCAACTTCAGCCCTATGCAGAATCCATCGCTTCACACGTTACTAACTCCTTCCAGTTCATAGAAACAATAAAGAAACAATACCTACATCCCGATGACCTACTTGTGAGCTTCGATGTTGTATCTCTCTTCACTCAAGTGCCCATTAATGAAGCCTTGACAGCCATTCAAAACAAATACAACCCCCCCAAATACATCCTGGACCTGACCAACCACTGCCTAACCAACACGTACTTCATCCACAATGGACAAAGATACAAACAGATAGAAGGAGCACCTATGGGATCACCCCTCTCACCGGTCATCGCAAATTTGTACATGGAACACTTTGAAACCAATGCTTTAGACAAGTCAGAACACAAACCCAAACTTTGGCTCAGATATGTTGACGACACCTTTGTAATTTGGCCACACGGGAAAGAAAAACTAGATAGCTTCCTCACACATCTCAACAGCCTACACCCCAAAATACAATTCACTATGGAAATAGAAGACAACAACCAACTCCCCTTTCTTGACGTCCTAATCTACAAAAAACCTGATGGCTCCCTAGGACACACTATCTACCGGAAAAAAACACACACCAACCGCTACTTACATGCACAATCACACCACCACCCTGCACAAATAAACTCCGTAGCCAAGACTCTCATCTCCAGAACCAAACGCCTGGCTGACAAAGACCACTTGACAACTGAGTTACAGAATCTCTCAAATGTGTTAATCGCCAATGGATACCAGAAAAACAGGGTTACGAAGCTAATCCAAAAAGAAACACCCCCCAAAAACCAAGACACAGAAGAAAACAATGGCATGGCCCTCCTTCCTTATATCAAGGGCACTACAGACAAAATCAGCAAAATCCTCCATAAACACAATATCAAAACAGCCTTCTGCACCAACCAAAAAATAGCCAATATCCTCAGAAACCCAAAAGACAAAATCCAGCTGGAAAACCAAGGGGTCTATGAAATACCCTGCAAAGTCTGCCCAGCCACGTACATTGGACAAACAAACAGACGAATAAATGCACGTATCGCAGAACACAAGAATGCCGTCAAAAAAGAAGAAAAAACTTCCTCTCTTTTCCAACACATGAAAGAAACAGGACATGAAATTAATTTTGCAGATTCCAAATTGCTCTTTAACATGGAACATCACCACAAGAGAATAATCATGGAAGCCATCGAGATAGAGAAACACCCTCACAACATGAACAAGCGTGACGACACGTCCCGCCTGCCAGACATCTGGAAATTAGCCCTCCCCACAAAAACCGACACCAGAACCAGAGGCACACAGAACGCCGTCACCAATCAACCACACCAGACCCAAACCCAGACCCTCTCCACAGACATATTACAGACTCCATCCAGTAGCCAAACTATAGTGGCACCTCCGGATGCTGCACCCCCCTGCAATCCCTACACAGATCTGGCTGGCACAAAGCACAAAACCATAGCTCGCCCCTATACACGAAGCCAAGCCAGAGCACAACTAAATGCAGCACAGCCATCTTCTCAGAAAAACTCTTCACAAGCTCAAGAGGTCAAGACACGAAAGCTTTAGCAACTAATCTACACTTAATGACCCACCCAGTGATATTCTGAATATCACTCATGAAATCACCCAAGATATCCCTCAAGTAATTAAGGAACAAAAGAAGAAAAGGCACACTAATCTAGGAACTTCCTCTTTGCCCAGAACGTTGGAGGCTATACACCACACCCCTCAACAGTATTTATAGGAACTCAAACACCAGACTCTGCTCTGTTCCAGTAACAAGAAGCCGAAAGCACCAGCCTGAAGATGACGAGTGAGATCTCGTCGAAACGTCGCACAGACACCCCGACTCTTACACGGGAAGACACCCGAAGACACCAAAACCTGCATTCCTGTACCCGTGAAAATCTACGAAAGCATATATATATATTGGGGGGGAATCCCCAAGGAAAATGACACAAATTCAAGAGGATCACTTAATTTTACTGGATCTGATTTTTATCTGGACCTCATGGAAAAGCAAATAATGGGCAGTAGTCAATATTTGCACAATGGGAAATCTAAAAGTTGGAAGAACCCTTAGATTATGGGGGGAGGGGAGAATGGCCCATTACACAAAGAAAAACCTTGCACTGACAAAACATTCTCTTGAATACAACCCAATGCATGTTTGTGTTTGTGTGCACATGCATTCTGTCCATTGGGCGGCGGGGAAAGGTAACCTGGAGGAGCGAAGCAGCCAGACAAATTGGTGCCCATGCAATTCTCTCAAGAACCTAAATATGTCCCCTGCCCCCAAAAGGTTGGTGACCCCCTCTAATAAAATATAGTAATGGGTACATACCAATCAACACTCCACACATGAATAGATTTTGGACTGATTTTCTAATCTGCATAAGGTTAACAAGCAATCTAGTACCAGTCCTATTCATAATTTATTCCATTGGCCTACCCTGGGATCTGCCTACAGCTTTAGGTCCAACATTACACCTACACAGTTGTACAGAACACGATTATAAACTTCTGTAATTTGAAGCAAGATGCATAAAATATTATTAACAATTCTTGGGAAAGAACTTTCCACAAGGAAATGTGTTCAGATGAAACCACATGTTATCACTCCAAATAGAGTATGATATACAGTGGGACCTCGGGTTAATTACTTAATTCGTTTGGGAGGTCCATTCTTAAGCTGAAACTGTTCTTAACCTGAAGCACCACTTTAGCTAATGGGGCCTCCTACTGCTGCCACGCTGCCGGGCCACGATTTCTGTTCTTATCCTGAAGCAAAGTTTTTAACCTGAAGCACTATTTCTGGGTTAGTGGAGTCTGTAAGCTGAAGCGTATGTAACCTGAAGCGCATGTAACCCGAGGTACCACTGTACACATGTATGTTATGTCTCTTCCAACCCATAGAGCTCTAAGATTCAAAGAAAAGGGATGAAGAGAACACTTAAGAATGTACATTAACATTCCTTGATGGTAAACAAACTAGGAACAAGGTCATGTCTGATGCTTTATTTACCCTAACAGCCTTCTATGGTTGCATCTGCCTTTGCTGATCTTCGACCTAAGGCTAGTGTAGGTCAGGCTGTGCATCAGACCTGTACCAAGTTTTCCTATCATCCTGGTATAAGCAACTCTTATCCTACGTGCAGGGGGCACTTTAGACTGAGGACAGTGCTGCCACACAGTATCTGTTCAAAACGAGTTCAAATTTTCTTGAAATCAATCACATAAAGCAAGAGCAAGTAGTGATGAAATGCTCAAGCGGGAAAGAGGCTTGGTTCACATGTCACATTAATGTTCAATGGCGCGTGCTGCTCAAAAGACAACACTTCACTCCTCCCAGCTACTTTCTTCAATGTGCCGTGGAAGCAACAAACCAGAGGCTGGCTAGCTTTCATGTGTGAACCAGGCCTCATGGTTTGTTTCTCCCTTGACAAACCATGATGCTAAGCCAATGAGACTTTTTCACCCGCATGTTGCTTGTTCATTTTAAACCAGCGTAATTTAAACTATGGCTTAAAGTGATGTGCAAACCAGTTCAGAGTGTAGCGCATAGGAACAAAATTCTGTCAGGAAGAGTGCAAGAGAACTAACTGCAGTAAGACCAAGTGGGGGGAAATCAGCTACACAGCAGACACACAGGCAGCTCTTTTTCCTCGAGTGAGGCAATGCAGAGGGGCCAGTATTGATCTGTCTTCATTACCCATTTCACTCAAGTTCAAATCAGCAAAATACACTTTTCCACACCAGTGCCCTCTCTGCCACAGCAGACAAAAGAAAAGCAATTTCCTGCAGTTTGCTCCAAACTTGCTACTCCTTCCATGTACCATTCCCCCCCCCCTTCTGCTACAAACATGTCTTCAGATTTCCTCCACAATCTTCCTTCAGAAATGGACGGTCTTGAGGAGAACGGCAAAAGAGAATCTAATGTTGCTTTCTAATCACCAGATTTTTTTCAATAGGCATGATCTTGTTGCAAAATTAGTCTCTGATACAGAATCTAGAAGATCTCTGAAATCCAAAACCATTCCAACTATAGACCTTCTGAAAAGTATTTAGTCCATATGGTTGGAAGTAAAACGTGGCCCAGCATAGAGCAAATGCAGCATAGTGGTTAGAGTGCCAGGCTAACATTGCATTGATCCAAGTTCAAATTCCCAGTCATGTGACTTACTTGGTGACATTTAGGCCAATCACATTCTCTTAGTTTAATCTATTTAACAGCACTGTTGTGGGGATAATATGGGGCAGGGAGAGTGGGGAGAAGAGAGAGGAAAATCCTTGCAAGACACCCCGATCTCTTTGGAGGAAAGGCGGGAATGAAATGTAATACAGTGGAACTTCGTGTTACAGATGGGATCCATTCCGGAGGCCCGGCCGTAACATGGAATTGATGCAAACTAAAGCGCCGCGTCTGTGCATGGGTGATTTAGCGCTTCTGCGCGAGCGGCGAAACTGGAAGTAACCCGTTCTGGTACTTCCAGGTTGCCACGGGACGCAACACGAAAACACGTAACCTGAAGCGGACGCAACATGAGGTATGACTGTAAGTAAGAAAATATATAAACAAACGAATAGAAAGTGGCAGCATAGTTACAGGGCTACAGCACTCAAAATGAAATCCTAACACAGAAGAAACTTATGTGTGTGAGGAAAAGCAGCTGAGGAAACCACCACTTAAATAATCAATACTGGCAATTTCACACCTATGTATTATGCTGCAGGAAGCTTACTAGGAACCTAGGGCCAATTTAGCATTTCACTGCAAACATACAGCACAATATTATTACAGTACTATTATTATTACAATTAATTACCTGCCCTTCACCCTAAGGTCCCTGGGCAGGTACAAGGATTATAACCCAACGTTATTATTAAAACACAATTATTACACAATATTAAATAGAGATTAAAACAACATAACATTATAGAAAGAAGGTGGGTCCAAAAATATACATCTCAAGTGTCAAAAGCCAGGGTAGTCTTCAGCATTTGCTGAAGGTGCCAAAAGCACCTCTGTGGGGAGCCCCACAACTTGGGGGCTGCCACAGAGGATGCCCTCTCCCAGACTGCCACCGTCCAATATCTGAGGGCGCTGAACATTCAAAAGGGCCCCCTCTGCCACCAACTATATATGGTAGATGATGTAATAAGGAAATGGCTGACCTGGCATCACACAGTGAGCTTCATGAATGACTATTCTGTCTCCTAAATAAAGTAGAACTAATGGCTGATAAAGGCACCATTAGATCACCTAAGTTAAATCAGAATACGTATTGTGGTAAGACTCGAGATAGCTAGTATCTAATTGTTTCATGTCAGCTGGAGTAACACTATCTTCAAAATGCTTCTTCAGGTCCACACAAATTTTGAATCTTTGTCTATAACCTGTTGAAAGCCCAGCTGAAAAGTGACATTCACTTACAAATACAGAGACTGTTGCTACCAGGGCTGATCAAGAATGAATGGTCATTCAGTAACTTGAACGGCCAAGTTATTAAACCTATCTATCATTACCTCCACACAAAGTTTCTAATGACAAGCAGCAGTTTACCTTCTTGAAATCGAATACGTGTTCCTCTCCTGGACGGAATGTGATATTAAAAAAGAATTTAATTACAAAAAAGGAATCAAAGGAATTTTGTTTTAAGTCATCTGATGTCACACATGCTTGGATCTAGAACTAAGAATTGCAGATTACTTCACAATGGAATCAAGAATCAATAAGATGGTGGCAACTTTTAAACCGTTACCCTAAATTACAGCCAAAGTGATTAGGCTTAGTTCTAGCACTTCATTCAGAAAACTGGAAGTTCTCTTTGAACATTTCAAATATTGATACAGTGGTACCTCTGGTTACGGAGGTCCGTTCTTAACCTGAAACTGTTCTTAACCTGAAGCACCACTTTAGCTAATGGGGCCTCCCGCTGCTGCTGCGCCGCCACGCAATTTCTGTTCTCATCCTGAAACAAAGTTCTTAACCTGAGGTACTATTTCTGAGTTAGCAGAGTCTGTAACCTGAAGCGTATGTAACCTGAAGCTTATGTAACCCGAGGTACCACTGTATCTTTATACTAGGGTGGAATTTTCAGGAGTGACTATTGGTCTGAACCTATGACTGTAGTTTACCCAATTGGAAATAGCAGAGAGAGAGAGAGAGAGAGAGAGAGAGAGAGAGAGAGAATGGGGAAACCATCAAGAAAGCAGTTAGGACACAGCTGAAAGTAATGCCATATAGAAGAAAGGCTCATGACTTCTCCACCTGACTGAGAAGTTGCCATCACTAAAATGATTTGTATTTGGCTTCAGAATTTTAAAATAATCAAGAGAATTGCAATGGCAACTCTTAAATAGTCATACATTCAACATGCAATACATTTTATGGATTATGATTACTTTGATGCCTATTTAGGGTATGTTTTTATTATTATTTTATAATAAATACATGATTTTTTATTGTAATGTATTGGTTTTTTCAGATTTTATATTATGTTCTATGTTCTTAACCTTTTGTAAGTCACTTACAGACTTTCTCATGTGGCAAATATTATTTTATTCAGTTTATAGAATAACAACAACAATTCAGAAACCTTGCTACCAAAATGTGTGGTCATAAATCAGCAGGCTTTGCATGGCTGCAAATCACCGGTGAGAAAAATGCCTTAACACCCATGTTTGTTCCAAATGACACAGAAACAACCAAACAACAATAAGGTATATTGTCTGAAATCACATCTCAGCAGCACACCTGAAAATGAACACAAGATAATCTGCCAGGTTGAATGGAAGAAATGCTGCTGGTCCAGAGTTTGGACAAGATGATCCTTAGGTTCCTTGAAGCTCTACAGTTCCATGCACAGTATTATTTTTGATTGATCTCTTCTAGCAAAACATTTATGCACAAATTCAGAATGTTGCATGGTCAATGGAACTTTACATTTTTAAAAGAGTTTGCACTTCACAGATTATTCATGCACATCTGAGAGAATGTTCCTTAAAAATTCTACACCAATAGCATCATACACCGATTCAGTTATCTCATATTACTTCTGATATATCTGGCAACTTTTGGAGAGGTTGGGATGGGGGGAGAGATTTTCTCCCCATCTCTGGCGGGAATGCCTACAGGTTGTTTTTTTAAAAAATCGGTGTAGAGGTTAGGGTGTCAGACTAGGACCTAGGAGACCAGGGTTCAAATCCCTACTTGGCCATGATGAAGCTGACTGGGTGACCTTGGGTCAGTCAGTGCCAGTGGCGTAGCGTGGGGGGTGCCAGGGGTGCCGGCCGCACCGGGCGCAACATCTGGGGGGGCGCGAGTCCAGAGGGAAGGGACAAGTTCCTTCCTCCGCCGGGCTCCCCGCCGCCACCGCCAGCCTTGCACCCTAGCGCGCGCGCGCCCCCGCCACCGCTGCGCTCCACTCACTGCTCGCAGGAGGAGCAGCCGCTGCAGCAGCGCCAACGCTGCCACCGATGCCTGGCCAGGCACGGGCAGCCTCCGCACCCCGCCGCTGCCATCCCCTCGGCCCAGCCACAGGCGGCGGCTGCTTCTGCCGACTGGGAGGGAGGAGAGCTCCGAGGGGCCTCGCTGCGCCCTGCGCTCCCCAAAACCCTCCGAGAGGAAGCCGGCGGTCGGGCGAGGGTCAGAAGGGGGCGCCGCTGGCTCCGGCTCTCAGCGCAAGTCTCAGCCGCGGGGGGGGGGGGGCAAGGACAGAGCACGGCTGGAAGCCCCCGGACCCAGCCGGGAGGAGGAGAGGCGCTAGCCAAGCCCGGATCTGGAGCTCCACCTACAGCCCAAGGAGAGGAGGGGGTGGGGAGGCGCCCGAGGGGAGGGGGCTTCGGCTGCCTCGGCCCGCGGGGGCTCCGCAAATAATAAATTTAATAAATTCCTGCTGAGCCTTTGGGGGGGGTCCTTGGCTCCTTCGCTCGCCCCCAGCCCCAGTGGCGTAGCGTGGGGGGGTGCAGGGGGCCGGGCGCAAAATCTGGGGGGGGCGCGCTCGCACTCGAGTGCTAAAATCCACGGGTTAGGGGGCGCAAATTATTTGCCTTGCCCCGGGTGCTGACAACCCACGCTACGCCACTGGTCAGTGCCTCTCAGCCTAATCTACCTCACAGGTTTCTTGGGGGGGATTAAACGAGGAAGGGGAAAGCTCCTTGCAAAAAAAAAAAAAGTGGGATATAAATGCAAAATAATAATAACAATAACAATAATAATAATAATAATAATAAATATCTGGAATGTAGTTATTGCAGAAAAAACAACACATTATGGGTCTCTAAGGGGCAGGAAGATCCTGGTCATTTCTATTTAGTATGGTGGGATTTGATTTTATATAGTTTAGTTTCCGGTTTCCAGGTATCTCTCCCCCACACAGCCAAGAGAAATAGGATTGTCGTGATTTTAGATTGGGTGCTTTTATTTAATATGTTTAGGTTTTGTATGCCCTGTCTTTAGTTGGCTATAGTATTGAATGTTTTTGTTATTGTTTACATCTCTCTGTGGCTTCATAATAACTTGAAAACTAATGATTTTTTTTTAAAAAAAAAAAACAGACCATTCAGGCACGTTTATCTATATAGCTAGAATTTTAGGGGAGTAATTTCTGCACTTCTGGTCCACGCGGTCTCCAAAACACAGAGCAGCCTGAGTCTGCACTAGCTTCCCTCTAGTCTTCACAGCTGATAAGAGACCAGTCTGGGCCATGAAGACAGTTAAGCTTAGTGAGTCTTTCTAAAATGCACACACTTTGTAAGACAAGAGCCCAGCCACAAGAATAAAAAGCTGTCATCTGGATGTGGCTCCAAAGACAGACTGATGAGTTAGGGTCCAGTAGGGGACAGAGGCCCCTGAAGTCAGGTGGCAGGCAGCCAGCTTAGTTCTGTTTATTAAAATTGCATTACAATACCAAATTAGGGCACAGAAAAACACCTTTTAAAAGGAGGTAAAAGTTAGTGAATTTGTTTGACTTAGCTTGCAGTCTTGATGTGGGCAAAATGTTGATTATTTGACATAACGCCATTCATTAAGATCAACAGTCAAAACAAAGTTTTGGCATTCCTTAATATTCACAATGTGTATACCTTGGTATAAGCGCAGTGCTAAAAAGCAGACTATAGGAGACAACTTAGTCTTTCAACCACTACCTGCCCGAAGAACAGTCATAAGTGAGGGAGGGAAAGGGAGGGAGAGAGAGAGAGAAAGGGGGAAGGAGGAAAGGGAAAGAGAGATTTGAGAGCATTTTTACAGCCTGTTCTGGAACTATTTCCCTAGTGCTAGCATTCCCTCTCACTCCCAGCTACTGAGGAGGAAATCTATCAGTTCACTGCCAGTCCAGGATATGGTTACACTTTCACTCCAAACTTGGAAATTGCTGCTTTCCTTTCTGTACCTAGCTGTGCAATTTGTTTAGTTTCAGTCCCTTATACCCTCCTTGTAAAGCAAACAAACAGAAAATCCTTTCAGCTCAGTTCAGAGGCTACTAGACTGAGGGAAGCGCTCTGCTTTCTTTCTTTATGTGGGTAGGGAGAAAGGTTGGGAGGCAGCCACTGCAGCCCTGGCAAGCGAGTGGGAAAAAAGTGAAGTATGTGGTTTTTGCTTCCCCTAAAGGCAGGGAAGCATTCCTGCTCCACTTCAACTTTGCCATAGCGGGGCTCGTGTGGAACTACAAATTCAGATTACTTTGACACATATTTTACAATCACCTCGGCGTACCCCATCACCAAGCCCAGACCTTGGCCCAGGAATCTTGCTATATACATTCTTCATTCTCACCCATATTCTCTACATCTGCACCCCACCCCCCATCCCGCCTGGAGAAACTCTCCTGGTCAATCTCATCCACACCATTCCACTGTTAGATAAACTTCCTTTCAAAGTGAGTCTGCTTAATCCTGTATCTCCCCTCATTCAGATCCTCCTCCAGTTGTAATGCGGGGCATGAGGAGGGGAGAGAGGTTGCTGAGTTATGAGCTATTCCTGACTCATGTCTACAACTTTCACAAGTTCTTTTGCAACACAAAAGGTGGGGAGGGAGACAGGACGTCAGGCTCTGTTAACTCTGAGAAAGCCAGCAGGACAGACAGAGGGGAGGCTGGGAAAGGGTGGACTAGGAAGGGGGAGAGAAAGGAGATTGAAAAACAAAGTGTGAGAGAGAAAACAGACCATGAATGAGTGAGGGTGAAAGGGAAGATAAACAGGCAACGACAGAATGAGACTAGGTTAGAGAGACACAGCTACACAACACATACACACACTTCATAGTTACCAGGAAAAGAAACAGCAGGGGGAGAAAAACAATAAGAGAAAAATTCCAAAAGATGGGCATGTGTCTCTCTCTGTGTGTATTTGCACACGTGTGTGTGTGTGCACGCGTGCACACACACACACAAATATATATAAACACATACACTAAAAAAAAAGAGGAGACACTCACAGATTACAGGAATCTGACTTCACCCTTACTGCCTTTGTTCTTTCAAGATATTTTCCATTCAGTGACTGCATTTCCTTCCTGAAAAAGCTATTGGAAAAAGCTGGCTGTTGGCTCGAAAGAAGCCCTGATGAATTATTGCTGTTAATATCAGCAGTGATTTTGCCTTCTTCACTTTCAGTTAAACTCATTAATGGAGATGGCGGCCCGTCTGGTACCTTCACAGAAGGGCTACTCCTTTCAGGGCAGGTGTTATAGAGGCTCGAGGGAAAGAGGAGGAGGTGGTGGTTTAGAAGAGAAGGAAAAATATTTCAGGCCAGGTCTGGATTCCATCATATCCCACAAACTCCCTTAAGAGATGGCATTTTTATAGTGCATTTTCAAGACTGGAAAAGACCCATTAGGGCATAAAGACAGTCTCCCTGCCAATATAGGATTTTCCCCTATAGCCATCTGCCTTTTCTAAATTTACTGCATTTCAAGTAATGGTCTTCCATAGCCACTGTTCCAATATAGGAGGTGCTTGGGCCTAATCCAAAGCTTGTTGAAAAAACAATGAAGTCAGTGGAAAACTCCCAGCAGGGCTCCATTTAAAACTTCTTGGAATAAAGTAAAGTCACCTAATATATTGCCAGGAACTTACAGGCACTCCTGATGGAGAGAGATCAGAACATATAAGCAAAGCTATTTTGTGGAATGGATACTGTGAAAGCTTAGAACTGGTTCCAATGTTATTTTTCATTGATCAGGTTTGGAAAATTGGGGTGGAGAAGAGTCCAAAAGACCCTAACCTTCATTGCACTGTAATGGTTAGAGATGCCGAAACCGACACATTAAACTGGTAAAATCCCCCAAAATGGCTTTAGTTTTGCTAATCCTAGTCCCATCTGGCTGTTCTGAAGATTAACATCTTCAACAATATTTTAAGACATGAATAGGGGTGCTGGACATCAGATGAAGTCTTATTGCCTTCAGTGCCAACAATGGTGCCTTGAAGGTAAGTGAGCCTATACCAATTCGATTTGATAGGTTTAGAAATAGGCAGCCAAGTGAAAAAATAAATGCAACAGACCTAGATGAGGAGAGCTTAAACACTCAAGATCAAACTGCAGGTATGTGGTTCCAAACTAAATAGAATAAGTGAGAGGGGAACACAACAAGCAATATAATCCCCTTGCTTTATTCCAGACATATTTCAACAGAAAGAAAATGAGAACAAACAGTGCTGAGACCACTGCATAGATTTGGCTCCCTGGGGTGTCCAGAAAAGCAGAAGGCAGCCTCCCCCATCTCCATACTCTCATCCACTGGGTTTCCTCCATTTCCAGCAAACTGTGGAGGCAGTTCAGTTTGGTATAGGCGGGACCTTCAGCTCCAGGAGAGCACATACTAATTACTTTCCTTTGTTAATTAAACCCACGTGGCTCTAATAAGGTAACCTGCTGTTCGCCGATAAATTTAATTAGCCTGAAGGGAGAGCCCCTCCACACAGCTATTTAAAATTGTCACTTTCCATTCACTTGGGCTTCCCCCCCTTCTCTTGCTGTTCCTCCTTTAGACCTGAATTTATGCTCATTTTGCAAGCCCTTTCATGTCCCAAACCTGCTGCCCTCAATGGCATGTACATGTTCAATGACCTCCATCTTGGCAACATCTCTAGGGACATTCAAAGCTGAAAGCAGGACACTTTTATAGCTTTGCATCTGAAGAGCGGGCTTTGTGCTTCGGGTGTAACTTTTTCAGAGTGTAACTAGGTGTTACAAGCAGCACAGAACTGCTGCCTCTCCACGTCTCTCTCACCCTCTTCCTCATAGTGTCTACATTAACACAATGTGTGATGTGATGTCATCATGCTATGCATTGCCCTTGTGTCATATCATTGGCTGTCATTTATCGGAGAGGGGCAGAGCACAACGTGACAACATAATGCCAAGCATGATAGGAAATGTTTTGAAGAAGAGTGGAAGAGAGACACGGAGCAACAAAAGATCTTTGAGTGAATCCAACATCTTTCTGAATCACACAGAATGAACAATAATCTGCAGGTCATGTTTTGAGCATTATATTGTGAGGGGGAAGGGCTTGCAAAGATATATATTTGATGGTCAATGTTCCACTTCTGAGAAGGTTTCATTGATCAAAAGCCATGTATTCTTCTAAGGCCACCCTGCCCACCTTGTAGTTTTCAACATTTCTACAAATGACCAAAGACTACACAGCGTCATTTTCCATTATCCCAGACTAGGTATTCAGGCAAAAGGGTCAGATTCCCACACCCCAACCACCATCTGTGTGTCTGGCTCCTACGGCCCCCATACTAGGCTAACACATCATTTTTTTAATCTATTAACTGGAAGCACTTCACGATTAATTATGTTGCCACGGACTCAGCTATGCTGACTCAAGCCCTCACCTGTTTCCTTTCACTGAAAGGCTTTGGCCTTACTTGGTCAAATATTAAAGTCCACATGGCTGCAAAATCAGCTTTTTGCCATCCAGTGGAATGTCTCTTTTTAATGACTCTAACAAGGTTCAGCCAACATGCTTCCGTCTCTTCCTCCTTGTGCTTCACAACTGAATCTCTTTTAAAATTACTTCACTCATGAAGACACCATCTCAACCCTTGGTAACTTGCCAGCTCTCTTGGCTATCCTACACCATCCTTGTTGCTCTTACACCAACTTGACATCTTAGCAAGGTAGCTGCTATGTTTGGACCCCCTTTAAGAACACAACTTAAAACATAAGGTAGCATCTGACTTCCACACCTTCCAATGGCTAGTTTCACCTGTGTATTCTTCTACTCTGTCTGCAGATGGCAGGTAGTTGTAGCATTCCTCAGATCTCTGTCATGCTCTGGCCATCTACACTGGACAGGGTTTGTCTGTTTGTTTGGGTTTTTTTGGGGGGGAAACATCTAGTTCTCTCTTTGCGTGGTATGGAGGCCCTTCTAAATGGATATCCCATATCGGCTCACTGTCTCTCTCACTGGATTGTCAAGACAATTTCACACTGCCATGAGATGCAGAACGTTAATTGTCCAGATCTGTTTTTTGCACACTCCAATAGCTTCATGATGACTCTACAGCTGTCAAGAGGCATAGCCATCACTAAGATCCACAGGGCAGCAACCTGGTCCACAGGTTTGACTTTTGCTAAGCAGTACAAACTGGACATGAAGCAGCCTTCACGATTCCTGCCCTGAATGAGATCTCCCAGCATTGCTGCCCATTTCCTCTTTACAATGAAAGAACAAAATATTCTCCCCTATGAGGGGTTGCACAGAATCCATGAGTAAAAAACAAATAATTGCTCACCTGTTATTTTAAAAAATAGGTATCATGTGCAGTCACACATCTCACCCTCCATCCAAACACTATGAAAATATCCAGAGGATCATGACTATTTTTACTTGTCTTATAGGACCTCTCTGCAATGGTTAGGGAATGGGACTGAGCAGAAAGTAGTGACGGTGCCTGCTAACTTCATTTATGATCCGTTATTGAGGATGGGCAAGGGAGCCATTACTCCTGGTCTTCCTGAGCTTTCAATAAATTAATGCCTGTGGTATTGTGCTAGCACACTCTCATTTATGGGGCTACACAGAATCCAAGAATGCACTGATTATGGTGAGTGTATGACCTTTCATCTGGGGGACACATGCACCCAAATTCACTGACCAGTATGAAATCAGGTAATTACAGAGTGAATGGCAGTTGTGTCAGAACTGGATAAGTTATGACATCGGTGGTCTATTTAAAAAATCATTTAGCTTCTCACTCTCCAATTGAAATCACGAAGAAATAGTTAAGATGAAATAGTCTAGGATGGAATTATAACAGATAGGATCATCTAACTCAGAATTGTCAGGTCATTATTAGCTCAAGTCATGGTCTTAAGTAGAACTCTCTCTTGCTATCCAAGATCATTTAGCTGAAGATGGCGGGGGCTGAGCGCAGGATCTTATGCATGCAAAGTATATGCTCTGATATGGAGACTTCACTAACATGGTCACAGGGATATGCTTTAGCTAAATAGGATTCAATAGGGGAAGGGATGTAAACTTAGAGTGAGATCAAATAAAATGGTGGACAGATATGACAGTCCGAAAGGATGAAGATAGCAAGGAAGTGGGTGGGCAAGCAAAGACAGGGTTGATTAACCCATTTGGCTATGTCTTTATTTTCTATTTAGATTGATAAGATACACATAGTAAAAGATAACTAAACAGATCTTGTTTATAAAACATTAAAAAGTCAAAACATATTTAAATTAAAAGAAGAAAGAAAATAAGAAAAGAGTATGAGGGAAATTAAGCATAAAGTAACAATTGATCAGTATATATTGCTCAGCAGCCTGGTTAATTATGAGGCAAACCTGTTATTACAATTAAACAAATGAAAATAAAGCATGAATATTTTGTGAATTTAAAATTATAAACTCAATTGTTCTGTGAGTTTACTGGGAGCACAGCCCTCCTTGCTTCTTTTATAAATAAGAAAGTTAGTAGTAAGAGGTTTATTCCCTTTTCATGCCACTACAGAATATATAGGGGTTTAGGAGATTTCCAATTAGCAGCTATTATTTGCCTCACTGTTGTCAAAAGGAAAGCAGTTAATTCCAGACTTTCTTTAACTATTCCCTTTATAGCAACTTTATAGCAAGATTTCCATAAACACTGCCACCATTTATGGCATCTCACTGACATGGCAACATCTCAAATGTGAAGTGTCCCAAATAAACAAATCCACAGGAGCAATAGGCAGTGGCCAATTTCCTTCTGAGCCTAATCAACTAGTGGTTCAAAGATGAGCCTAGATCATGTTTTGGCATGCTACCGTTCTGTTACTAAAGTGGGTTGAACAGTAGGAGCAAAACTGCACTCTGTGCTGGTGACAAGTGCTACAGATTGCCAGTCTGTCATGAAACAGTGCAACCTCACCTGAAAATGGAGTACATGTGGCCCATGTGGCTGTGTGAATCCAGTCCTTAAAGAAAAAGGCTCAAAGCCCAACCGTGCCATATCACATACTAATGCAGAATATTGGCAAGCTCGTCTACACCTTATTGTTTAACATTCTTTGTAGAACCTGGGAATGCTGCCATAGGTTCTTGCTACCCCAAAGCACTATGGCATCCAGCAACTCTGACGCTTTTCTCAGTACACTCTCCTCCAGCCTCAAAACCTAAAAAAAGCTTCCAATAACACATCTGCTTCCACATATCAGAATCCAACTCACTGCTCTGAGCCACTTTAAACATTATATCCATAATGGGAATCAAACACACAGGTGTCTTAACCAAGTTCTGCCCAAATGGCTCTATCAGTCAAAAGTATGTATGTATGTATGTATGTATGTATGTATGTATGTATGTATTTACTGTCCTTCATCATAAGATCTCAGGGTAATTCACAGAAGTTAATCTACAAGAATACAGATGCTACTCTCACTTCAAGTTCATAGAAGCATAGAATACAATCCAGATGTTTCTGCCTTCCTCCGATATTAACTCTCAATGAATTAAATAATTTCAGCGCAATTCTCCAGAAGTACTCAACAAGTACAAAGTTCTATAAATGGTATTTAAGCCATATGACCTTGAATGACATCTTTAAATAGTTGTTTGGCTTGCTTTGGCAATGTAAAATTTAGTATGGGTGCCACAATTAATATATATATATATATATACACACCAAGAATGTATTCAGGAGTGACAACCTCATCAATCAACTGACATGGAAGGTGGCCTACTAGGTAAATACCAGCTTGGAACATGGAACAAAAATTAAATTATCATCTGTGTAATGGAAACAACCATAGTGCAATACCTCCAAAGACCACAGTAACATTAGGTATATAAGGAATACTAATATATCTTAATACTATAGTATTTAAGAACCAAAAGTTTGTAATTCAGAGGATCAGCAGTGAGTTTTTTAAAATCACATCAGGAAGCATAGCTTTTCAGAGGCACTTTTTGCCAGAAAGCTCTTATCCTCTCACCTGGACTGCTGGCTGCTTATTTTCATTGCTGCTGGGAGAAGTCAGCCCTGTTGCCTGTTGCAGAAGGAACTGCCGTGCTACCTGAAGAGCCTGGAGGGAAAGATATATAGTACAGGATGAAGATTTAAAAAGTGGAGTCTCTTTTTATATTCTTTCCAATGCAAACTTGCCATCAAATTTGAAAAATAACTACTCACATACTCAAGACAGCAGATCAAATATTACTTGCCAAAGTAGTTTGTATTAAGCATGCAACACTGGCACAGAAAGACCACAAATAGTAGGACCTCCTTGAAGTCAGGCATTTCTCTTCCACCATTGTGAAGGTTCACATTACCAGAAAGATCAGAGACCAAAGAATGATCCAGGATGCTGGAAGACTAAGCTAAAACAGAAATAGTCCTCACCAGCTATCAGCATGGGAGACTACTGGAACTCCAACATAAGAGCCATATTAATAAGGAAATAACATTTAAGAAGATAGATCCAAGGGAATGAAATTTATTTTCTTGATCTGATTTTCTCTGTGTCCATATCCCACTCCAATCTCATAGCAACACAGAGATAGTGCAGCGTCAAGTAGCTGCATATTGTTTTTAGGATGGAGAGGATGGGATCAATAGTCTTTTGGCAACAGTCAAAAGGAATAGGCATCCATTGACCTAACTCAATTTAGATTTACCCCACTCCACCTTGGTCTTTCAAGTCTCAAATACAAGCATAGATTATGACTGTACACAGATTGGTCTAGATGGGCCAATATACCTTCAAGAATGACATTCTGGATACAGATTGTTAAAAATCCTGCCAGATTCAAATATTCTAGGCAGCTGGGAATAAAATTTGTATAACAAATTAAGTAGTCACTACATATAGAACTATGGGTATTTTTTACTTACTTGTTCTATTAAGATACCATGTTTCAGCCAAGACTCCCAACACATAATCCAAAATTTAAAACTACTAAAAAACACCCACTACAAAAAGAAACCAGTTGTACATAATACACAACAGAATTCTCTCAGGCAGACTAATGGTTCATTCAGGAGCTGCTGGAATGGGCTCTCTGGCCTGTGCTTCCTCACTTCTGTCTTCCTTCAAGACACACAGGACTTTAAGTATCCCCAGTGAAGATGGGGAAAGGACTTCTCCCCCTTCTTCAGGCCACTGATATATCTCTTCAGGAGCTGATGGCATTCCTGTGCGTGATCACAGGCAATGGCTAGCCTGGTAAGCTCAACAACAAACCATGACTGGCAAGCAGAGGGTGGAGAGCTGAAGAAGTGGAAAATAGAAAGGTGTGCATGAAGGCATGGTACTTTAAAAAAGAACACACAGGCATGGGAGGGAAGTGCACTCTAATATGTCACATCACAGCAGCCATACCGCAGAGGGAAAAAGCCTATGCTTGCAAAGAGCAGAGGAGAGGGGTTTCATTCAGGAGCCAAGAGCAGACTGCAAGCAGAGAATAACCCCTAACACAAACAATCCTGTGGTACCAAAAGCGGCTGCTCCCAAAGCCCCACTTCCTCATACGTTTCTTATTTTTGCTTTGAGAAGAATTATTTTTTTAAAAAATTGGTACATTTCTGAACAACAAAGTCATTGTAGCCCTGCCTGCAAGACAGGTTTTTATTACAGCATAGAGACAGGAGGGGGGAGCACGGAGGTAGAGGTCGACGGGTCATAGCCCAGCTTGGCGGTGCTGCAAACAGCATGTGGGTTCCACTGAGCTGTCAACACCGCAGCCGTAAATCAAGACTCTGGCTTCCAAAGGGCGGCTGTGCTCTCCCCAGTCAGCAGAGGCACTTGCAGGGTGTGTCCCAGAGAAAGAACCGCTTGTTAATTTTCCACATTTCCAGCTATAAAGAACAAAGTTACTTTCCGTCAGGCATTTAAACCTTACATACTGTACCGTACTCTCTCTGTTTGGAGGAGCAGCTGATTTTCAACACATGGATCAAATTAGTGTGTGCACACTTACCGGTATGCAATATAATTGCATACACCATGGCATGTAAATGCAAGACAGAGACTGTATTGTTGTAGCTACGAATGAGACTGATGCATAACTTAAACATGGGCACAACCTAGTTTTGCAGTGTAGATAGATATGCATGTGTGCTACGTGCAACGCATATGGACACACATTGTAAACAAGAGTATCTACACACATGTTACAAAGTGATCTCATGAATATCTCTCATGCATACACCATATCTGGGAACACAGCAGGGATGTTTGCAAGTAATTTTATTTCTACGACAGTATTCAGCACAATTATAAGGAAGAACATACTCATCACAGAGCTATGAAAAACACATGAGCAATTTTTAAAATGTATTTTAATATTATAAAGTTTCAATATGCTCTGTGTTGCATACTGCATATACATCAGATATACCATGCATGTAAACTTTAAAAGTTAGCATCACTATAGGTTTGAAAGCACACCATATGTGCGTCTTTAAGGCAGACACCCATTTTTTCCCCAGCTGACTTTACATTAAGACACCACACAGATGTCCAAAGGATACCAGGTGTTTTATTACAGTTTCACTAAATGCTAAAAGAAGTGCAAGATTGCAAACACAGTCTTTAGAAGCAGCTTATTGGCTAAAAAGCAACAAAGTTACAGACACTTCCTCAGTCACACAAACAGTGCTAAAAGTCTCTTATAGCAACTTCTCCACCCACCCACAATATCAACAAACCTAATACAATTGTCAGTCATATAAAACTCAGAAACATGCTCCTAAATATGTACTTTACAGGACAAACAAGCACTGAAACTGCATTGTGTTCATTTGAGAAGGCATGCAGCAACAATGGAAAATGCCACAGACTAAATAATTTTTAGACTTGGTGTTTTCAATAAAGTTCACTGGTCTACATGTCAACACATGAAAAGTAAGATATCAACAGTCCATTTCTGTATAAATAGTTCTATAAATCTAAGGTGGTGTGTGTTGCCTTCTTCGGAAATGAAAGCGATGTTTCCTTGGATTTGCCTACTATACAGGCATCAACCAAAATGACAAAAGAAAACAGTCGCAATGAAATCCCATTCAAAATTCAACAGGTTTAAAGTTTCAGCTGCACCATCTGGCTTCCAAATACCTGTGGCAACAGCTCAGACAGCACTTTCATCCTCTTCCAATGTGTACAGAACAGCCTGCGCCTTCCCTTTAAAAGCTTCCATTTTGCAGCAATTTTTGCCCAAGGACAGTTGACCCAAGGAAGGGTGGATTTGACTGCAATTTAAGAGGGTTGGGTTTTAGTCATGGCACAGTTGTACTGACCTTCCATGTGACGTGGACTGAATCCATTCCGCTCTGTGTCCTTACTGACTAAAGTGTGGATTTATAATATCACTGACCTCACAAGAAATAACACCCAACTGAAAAGGTAAGTTCAAGGATTGTTGTAAAATCCTTCCAACAATTTGACAAATGAAGAAATAGAGGCTCAGAAGAGAAGATAACTGTTCCTTTATAACGCAGAGTAAGAATCAGGAACAAAACTGGAGTCTTATTTCACCTAACTCTCCGACCCTCGGAAAGTCTTTCAGCACTTCACACGTCTGCTTCCTAATCTCTCTTTCAATGCTTCACCATTTTAATTAATTATGCTTCATTAGTTCAATCAATCAATTAATTAGCCAATCAAAGTTCAAGAGGAGTCCTACACAAATTGAGGAGAGAAAAGAGCTCTACTACAACACTAGTGCCATAATGATCGGAAGGCCAGCTTGCCAGAAGAAACTGGGATGCTGTAGCCAGCTGTATGAAGTCTCCAATAGACCCCATTTTAATTGCATTAGCCACACAACAGTAGCTTTGTTCACAAGGGGACAGCAGGGACAGCCCCCTGTTTTATGGGCTTTGGGAACCCTGTAAAGTCTGTGTGAGTTTATTAAGCCTGGTAGTGGCTTGTGCAAGAAGAATACGGCTCGTGACGGGTGCCGGAACATGTCAAGAGGGCACCAAGCCAAGCTGGTACGCAGGAGACCTGCTGCTCGATTAAGGGGATACACAGCATGGTGCATGAGAGCCAAGGGAACGGTGGACAGAATATAAGAGGCCCACCCCATACAAGCTCTCATGGGGGAATTTAATTCACTCCCTGCTGACTCTCTCACTTTGTTGTGCTCTGAAGCAAGAAATTACAAGATTTACAGGGGAAAATGACATGGCCTTACAGTCTCACACTGGGGTCTCCCTGTAACAACTATGCAGCTCACCCACAGAAGGCCATACAATCAGGAATGGGAGAAAAATGAGCGGGGGGGGGGGGGACACAAAACTAGGACACAGAAGTATACATGGCTCCACTTTTCAAACAGCAAATTCCAACACAGTAGAGACACTTCTCCATAATTATTTTAAAGTCAACATGCTAGTCATATGTACTGGTAGCCAACATTTTTTTTTTTATAGGCAGCATACAATTTTCCAACCACCTGACAATATGGAAACTAGTAGTTTGCTCTCAATCCATTTAAAAGGAAAGCTCACCCCCACTACTACCACGAAATAGGTAGAAACAGGCATGTGCCTTCAGTTCAAGAACCTAATTGCCTGGTTATTTGGAAAAGTTTGGATTTTCTCATAAATGTTTAAATGAATTATAATTTTATACCTCTCTCCTAAACTGAAAGTAAGAACAAATGAAATTCTTTAAGAACCATTTGGTCTGGAACAGGTTACCAGATAGGGCTGCCTTCTGATTTATGTTTGGAACCACTGATTGCATGTGCAATCAGTTGGAAGAGGGCGATTTGTGGTTTTGTTCATTATCAAGTATAATTTAAATTAGCTTTACACATGGATGTGTTATTATTATTCATTAGTAGACCTGAAACACCCAAAGCAGAATTAATAAAGAGTAATTAATAGCTTGGGTAGACTATTCAGGATATACAAGTAATTGGGCAAAATCTGAATTAATACCAGTGGGCAATTGCAGACAACTTACTTTGTATACTAACTGGTGATTTTGTTGGTGCCCAGAGGTCTTAACATAGCTAGGTATTTTGGTTCCAGGAGATATTCATCAAACAATTACACTGAATTTGAATCGGTTGATAAAGGTTTTCCAGTGATTTGGAACAATGAGCCTCACTCAAATTTAATATTTGGGGTTAGGTTAATGCACTTTAGATGAATATTTTGTCATGGATAATAAATATACTATGTGGTGTTTCGTTGCATAATCTCCAAGTATCTTTTCAATGGACTAATGACATATTTCAGAAGTTTATGCAGGATAATTCTACACTACATTTTTCACTTAAGAGAATGCAGCTGCCAATATTGGAAGGAGGCAGATATTAGTTTACATGACAGGGCATATTTGTCAGCATGTACAAAAGATTGGCAATTTTTCCCCCTTCCTTGAATTCCCCAGCTTGGGCAATTTTAGAGATAGCTTATTTGGCACCCTTATTTAGATGGTTAGTGCTGGGGTCTAGGTTTCATAAAAGGAAAGATTCTATGCCACGTAACAGACAACTAAACTTGTAAAGTGTTGTTTATAAGTGTTACAAGGGGTTTTTTTTGGGGGGGGGGTCATACTCCTCTGATGCCTTGATCCAGCAACTGTTTAAAGCTAATCAAGCCTTCTAATTCCACGGAATATCCAAACTAGCTTCCTGGTGAGGTGGTGGAGGATTAAAGGGCTCGGCGTGAGACAGCAAATGGGCGGGGGCCCCTTCTCAACAGAAAAAGCCAGAGTTGAGAGCAGAGTTTACCAGTGATGTGACCTAAAAGTAAAGCAGCAAAGCTAGAGAGAGCCATGTCTGATTTCTGCTGGAATCCAAGGCTGTGGGCAATGGGGTGTTAATAAGGTGAATCCCTCCATTATAGGCTCAGGTTGTATATATGTGTAAATAAACCATAGATCATAAAGACACCACAGTCTCCACTGTCCCTAATTCCAAAAGGAAACACACAACCCTGGGCAAGCATCTGGAACCCCTGAAATCTCACACGGCTTGGGAGGGGAGGGGAAGAAGTGAATAAATGTATAGTATAATAAAAGATGTTTAATTTATAATGTAAAATTTGAAAAATTAATAATATATCATATCATATTATATTATATTATATTATATTATATATTATATTATATTATATTTAAAAAATGGAATCTCACAAAGCTTGGAAATTGGTATGGAGTGCAACAATAAGCTCAAGAACTCAGGTGTGGAATAGGGAATTGGAGGGCATCATGCAGCCCAAACAATGAAAATTTGCTTTAGAGTCTGTATGGAAAATTTCCTTAGACTTGAAACTGAGACTGATCTAGCAAAAATTAATATTTGAGTATATTAGACTCCACAACATTTGTATAGGAAAGCACTGTCTAATGAAGGAAGATGTTGGAGGTATAATGCCCCATACCTGTTTTAAGGACTAAATTCTATCCTTTTAGCCCCTCCTGCTACAAGTATTCAATACACAAAGCACCTTGCGTCCCAGAGCAATGATTATGCCATTTATTTCCTTTATTAGCCTAACAACAACAAAAACTATTATAAAATTGAAACTGATCAATAAACATGAAACAAACTTGCTGGTAAAGAGTTCTGTAGATAAAAGCACAAACAGACAAAGGGCTAGGCATGGGGATGTAGGTTTTAACAAGGAATGAAAAATTAGAGGAATGCAAATAATCAGTAAAAGAATATGGAAATGATAAGCAAGAGCTAGAAAATGAATGTATCTGAAGATAAGAGAACCTTCAATGCAAAGATGGAAAAAGGTAACAAGTGAAGCTAAATATATATTCAGAAACATGATATATTTGCATGCAGAAAAAATAAGATGGGCAATAGATCCCCGAATAAAAACTGATATTCTACATCAGAGTAACCCCCTTGACTTCAATTTATCTACTCTGAGTATGACCAACACTGAATAATACACTCAATAGGTTGAAGCAATGATCAACTAAAACAATAAGTAAAGCGGGACAAAATAATGGAACCAAGCATGGGCACAATTAACAAGAAAATGTTATTAAAATTGTTGTTTTCTGACAACTGAAAATTACAAGACTAATGTTGACATCTGAGAGGAAAGAAGGAATTGGAAGAGAACATTTGTTTATTTGTTTGTTTATAATCATTTATAGTCCACTCTTCTTCCCCAAGGATCCCTAAGATCTCTATCTTGAGGAGAAGAAGTAGTAATCACATGATCAATAGATAAAGAAATGGAAAGAGAAGAGTCCAGAGGAAAAATATGATATTCTCTTTGAAAGATTTGGCTTCAGAGAATGAGAAAGCCATGAGGAAATAAGAAGACAAGATGAAAAATTAACAAAAGAAGAGAGAAGATCAGAGACAGAAAGTAACACAACATTGTCACCATGAACATGATTATTATAACCAAAAAATAAGACATGGACAAGAATAAAAAGCAAGGTGATTAAAATAGAACATTTAAAAACATTGGTAGACAGAGGAAGAGGACAAGGAAACAAAAGAACCATTAATGGAAATGTGGCAAGTATGGTTAGATAGATAAGACAAAATGAAGAGAATGACCAAAAGTATTGAGAGGACAGAACAAGAAGAACAAGGACAGATCAAGATGAATAGACTATTAGCACTCTTCACTTGACTGATAATTAAATAAAGTAAAAGTAGCTTCTGTTGAGTGGTAAGAACAAACAAAAAACTGATGAAGATCAAATAGAGTTAGGTAAAAGAAAAACCAACAAATGAAAGAAAACATATTCAACCAGTTTAGAAAGAAAGAAAATAAGATAAATTAAATGATTGTCAACAGAATCAGTTAGTGCTAAGGGAAAGCTTGCCAAAACATTACAAAAATATAGGTAATGGTAAGATCTCTAGAAACCATTTTAAGGGAAAAAGACAAAACAGGAATAAAAGAACCAAAGGTCTTTTTGGATGAAGACAAACAGAAAGACCATTCAAAGAAACAGGGGATAAAGGAAAAAGAAGGCAGCAGAGAGGTTCCAAAAAGAAAGGGGGAAAGAAGCAAATGCCATAAATATCAGAAATAAACAGCAGTTGATTTATATCACAAAAAAATGACCAAGAATCTGAGGAGCTGAGTGAGAGAAAGAAGAAAAAAGGTGGCACAATAATTTAACAACTGAAGAGAGACAATGAGCATTGTGGAAAAATCAGTGTTGAATATTGCCTAACGGGGGAAAAGGGTGAGCATTAAGTCTAGACTTCTAAAAAACCAGTGTGCTCAGGACCTGCGCCATTAACGTGCAAGTTGTCTAATATATGAATGAAGAGACCAGAAGTAAGAAGTAAGCCAAGGCTGAGAAAGAAAGGATTATGAGACCAGGCAGAAGAATAAATTATAGTAGAAAGAACGGAGCTAAATAGTGAAACCACCTTATTAGGAGAAGATGAAGAGAGAGAAAACAGGAGGTAATTGCAAAGAAATCCTTCAAGAGAAGGGTTTCATCTAGGATCACAGAGTAGAATCGAGGAGAGTAAAAGCAAGCAAGTGGTGATCAGAAAAAAAGAATGAAAGCAAAAGCAGCAAAACAAGAAAGTTTATTGCAATATCTGAAAGATCAACTAGGTTACTCTACTAGGAGAGATGACAGAACATACTGCACTACCTCTTCCTCTGCCTTTCAGTACCAAAAGTTAGAGATGCAGGATACTTCCTGGTAGGGGCTTAAGAATGTTGACAAGAGTTTCATAGAGATGCCATGAAGAGGATGGTCAGATCGTGAGAAGGATTTAGAAGAGCTTGGGGAGTTGGTGCTGGATGATCCTGGATGATCTTGAGTGGGAGGGGGGTCCTAGCAGATTAGGGGAAGTGAAGTAAGGACCCCAAGAAGTGTCTGGCGGGATCAAGTGGATTGGCAGAGGAGTATTCAATCCCCTGACATCAGACATCCCTAGCCAGATACCACTGTTGTGGAGCTGTCTTTGGACTCTCCTGTCACTTTTTTATATATTTTATTTTCTCTTTTTATAACAACAATAATTTTCATACATATTCAATCCAAATTTACTTGATTGACCTCCCCCCGTTTCCATTTCCCCCCTTTTATTTCCCTTGGATCTAGCTATTTTTCCACATAATTTCAAATTCTTTTTCATATCCTAATTCTATTTTCAGCTCATAAATGCTACAACAATCCTGCTAATGTTTCCACATTTTTACAGTGTTCTTTAAAGTAATCTATTTTTAAAAATCCATTCTTGATTAAATTTTTCCTCATCTTGGTACCTGACCTTCCCAGTTAATTTAGCCATTTCGGCATAGTCTATCATCTTAAGTCATCCATTCTTCTTTCATTGGGACATTCTTGTCTTTCCACTTCTGGGCAAGCAGCATTCTGGCAGCTGTGGTCGCAAACATAAATAAGCTCTTTTGCTTCTTTGGCACTTCATCTCCTAATATTCCTAGTAGAAAGGCCTCTGGTTTTTTGACAAATGTATTTGTAAAGATTTTTTTCATTTCATTATATATCATTTCCCAGAAGCCCTTTACCCTTTTGCATGTCCACCACATATGAAAAAACGTACCTTCTTTATCTTTACATTTCCAGCATAAATCATACAAATTTTTATACATCTTAGCAAGTTTAACCGCAGTTAAATATAATCAATACATCATTTTCATATAATTCTTTTAGTGAACTGCATGCCATGAATTTAAATTGCAAATGGGTCACTAGCTATATATATTTAAAATTACCATTTTTTCTAGAAAGGGTAAATCCAGATTAAAAGTTTGGGGGTGGGGTATGGATGCTACAGATGCCATGAAGACCTTGCGGGGGGGGGGCATGCATGAGGAACACCCATCCCACAACAAACATCCACTTAGATTAGATTCTATTATCCCATTGCCATCAAGAAAAAGTAATCCTAGCATAAGCAGTCATTACATCTCAGTACTGTAAAAGTCTGCTAGAGGCTAGAGCTAAGGTTTGCTACATGGTTGTATCCATGAAAAAAATGGAGCCTTTCACAAGGAAAAGAACAGGTAAAAGGAACCACCATATTCATATTACTCTACAAATTCTCAGTGATTAGCCTGAAACAAAGACACAGAAAGAGAAGATTGTAACAGGGAATTCAGTTTTGGTGTGCAACTGTGGAGTGGCACTTTCATCTAAAGACAGAATGTAAGAGACATTGAAGACTCAAAAAGCTACTGAAAAGAGATTTTTCCTTGAAAAGAGAATCTGATAAATTTCTGAGAAAGGTAATCAACCCAAATGCTCTGAGTATTTTAATTATTTTATTTTAAATATTTTTATTTGATGAGGACATTTTGCAATATCATTTTGGATCTTTGCCTTTTCTTTTGCTTCCCTTGGTTTTGTTTTTCCTAAGAGGAATATTAGCAACAATTCAAAGTCACTTGGCAATTGTGTTAGCCCTTTGGCATCTTCTTAGGATGAAATACGATGCTCCCCTATGAGAATATTCTGGCTGACATACAAATACTCTTCTTTAGATTTTTAACCCACATAATTCAAAGAGGCTTAAAATCACATTTTTAAAATGAGTTTCAAAAAAAAGTTGTTTAAAACTATAAACTGTGTAAAAGACAAACATGTTATCTGATATAGCCACCAAATCTCTGACAGTTACATGTTTGCCCAAATAAGAAGGTCTTGTTTTGATGCTTCTATACTCTGGTTTAATCAACTATCTGAAGGAAGAGAGTTCTAGAGTAGCTATCAGAAAACCCCATTTGAACATCTTCATCATTTGTACACAGTGCATTAAAAAAACAAATCTAGTGGTCAAGTCGGCTGACAATAGCAAACATGACAGAACAGATGGGAAGAACAGCTGGGCTGAGAACTAGGAGACTCTGGCTCTGTAAATGGCTGCGCCGTATGATATAGCACCCAGATTACAAGATGGAGCATCTCCCAGATAGTAAATGGCTTTTGGATACTGGAGTGGCTGCCTACCAAGAATGGCCACTGACAGTCCTCATCAAGCAAGGCTAAAAAGGCCTCCTGTACAGGCTGGGACTTTGCCTCGGCAACTCAAGTATTCCTTTGCTTCTGGCTCTCAACTTGCGCTCTGGTTTAGACACCCCAGTTCTGTTCCTTAGCTCTTGGCCCCCACTCAACAGTTGCCTAATGATCAGCTCAGATGTGAAGCTATCAACCAGAATTATCCACTGTTCCAATCATTCCATCTTAGCAAGCATTTCAGCTTCGTAAAAGGAATTATTCCTTCTCTCCTCCCCCGGTACACTGTTCTGGAGGATCTCCCAATGCCCCCCACAAACCAATTTCAGGGGGTGCACAGGAGGATGAGAGGGAAGGAGGCCCACTGCAAAAGTGGAAGTCCTTGCCCTGGGCTTCTGCTGATGGGGCTAAATTCAACCCATTCTACTCTTAATATTATATCGTGGCTAAGTTCACATGTCAAATTAAGCCATGGTTAAAATATAGTTAAAAACATTGACCAGGAAATAAGAGAGTCTGGCTCGACATGACATCTGATCTGGGGCTTGCTGCTTGTTTTCCAAAACCAACCATGAGCAGTATGCCAAGAACAAAGTTCAGTTACTGCTCATGATTTATCTGGAAAGAAACAAACCCATAAGTCAAGGTTCTGGTGTCATGACAAGGCAAACTCTTGTCTAGTTTCTTCCATGGTACAGCACCAGGACTGGAGCAAGAACTTTACAACACTGTATACCAGCTTGCTGCTTGTTCATGTTAAAACCACAGCTTGTTCCAAAAACTATGGTTAATGTGATGTGTGAGCCAAGCCACAAAGGAGAAAGAGAAAGCATGAATACATGCATGTGTGATGTTCTGCTGAAAGTATATTTAATGAAGCATTCACTTTAATGGTTTATATTATGTACTGTATATTCATATTAAGAATCAAAAATGCACCAAGAACTGAGAGCCATGGATGAGTTTGAGTTTGGAAAATGAAAAGTGTTTCCATTTCAAAAACATTAACCTGAGATCTGTATTCTTTTCAAAATCTTCCCCACCCTGCCCAATTTTAATCCACACCAATCAGCGGCATTTCTGGGGAAAGAATTTAGCTTTGGGAGCTTACTGACTTTTTCAAAGTGAATTTTAGTTCCGACTTATGCTCTGGGTTCTAAGCCAATGTAGTGTGGATCCAAGTATTCGGCTCAATAGTTGTTTCTGTCTGTATTTCTTTCTGTCTGATTTTCAGCTGCTACTTTATGGCTTAGCTGCAAATATCCAGAGCTACAAAGCCTGCAAAAAGGGTTGTGTGTGTACACATCTAGCAACAGAGAAAGTCTACAATTAATTCCAGGTGCACATGGGCACTAAGAAAATCTTGTCAGTATCAGATCTCAAGAAGAAATAGGAGCTGCTGCTGTGAAGAATCCCACACTTTAGAAGTTTGAAGATCATCACCCTCTTAGGCAATGAATCAGCAGACCTGTTGCTGTCTACTTCAAAATGTTATAGGGACGTAGTTGAAAAGAGATATATTCCCTCCAACTTTTCAGCTGACCAAAATAGTGGCCAGACTTAAGAGTTGTGGTCATATCGGGTAATACTTTTCCCCACATGATAGATGAGCAGCTGCTTCTCAAATTGTACAATGAACCTAGACATCTTTCCCTCAAAGAAGCACTTCTAAGGAAATTGCATTTTCCTGCCCTTTAAAATGCAGGGATTTTGTCACTGAAAAATGCAGTTTTGCTCCAGCTTTTCCTTAATGTGATAGTTATGGCAATTAGAGGTTTGGTTGTGCAAGAATACTTACTGGCCAGTAGCACTAACAATACTGCTTTCCTCAAAACCACTCCAATGCAAATACTTTACAACCAATTATATTTATTTTATTTCTTTGCTTTGGGAAAAAGTGTCTTTAGAGACAAAGCAACTTTCTGCTATACTATGGAAATGTAAGGGTTTTCCAGGTGAGTAAGGCTAATCTCTCCTCAGATCAATGCACAGGAATAATTTCATGAACATTTTCAACCCCCCCCCCTCCCCATTTCTCCCCTTTTGTTCTTTGAAAGCAGAAGATTTGATGTACCAGAGCGGACTGTCCTGGATGCAGGCAGTATGCCTCTAGGAAGATTGCCCAATGCAAGAGACAAACACCTGGAGGAATGTGACACGAAATCAGCCAAAAGTAAGAGCAAGATGAAGCTTAATTAAGTTTTCTGGCATCTGCTTTTATCTTAAAACATTGTAATAATAGCATCATGCATTGCACAAATATATTTATTTCTCTCTCTCCACACATACACACACCTGCAAAAAAAGGTCTGTTCTAGTGTTGCCACCCTCTGGACCTCGATCAAGTCACATACTCTCCCTTAAATATGAAACTGCTTCATCTTAGAGACTAGTTTTCATTTAACGGTTTAACATTTATGCAATGTATGAATGTCAAGAAATGGTTCCAGAAACTGTCCTGCAGGCTTACCTTGGGTGCTTAAAGCAAGAGGATGCCCAACCAGTACCAAGGTGTTTTTGAATACCATGTGACCACATTTTTGAAAACTTACAGAATTCTCCACTCCCTGTAATCAGCACAAGTCCTAAATTTTGGAAGCAATAATATCTTATGCTTCTGCATACACACAGTATTTTGGAGTTTGGATAAAGGAAAACATAGTAAACACTCCCTTGGGAGGCTTTTAACATTTATTTTTTAGTCTTCAGACCCCCTTTCAGCAGCATATTCAACTAACAAACATGGTTATGCATTATTCTTTAAAGTGGAGGAACAGATTTTCATGACAACTAAATCCAAAGCTATAAAATATAGTAAAATCTGCAAACAAGTTATCAAAGCTGATAACGTCATCTTAGTACTAATACCATTACTACTTTTGTAAGTTACTGAATTACGGTATATAGAAAGCTTGTTTGGAATCACTTTAGAGGAAGATTTATAGGGCTTTATATAGAATTGGGAGGTGGGAAAAGAGCAAGTTCCTCGTTCAAACAGAAGCAGATTTTCATCAAGTGCCATACAAAGGCCAACGTTTAGTTGCATTTGTCCACCAGCCGTTATATTTCTGATAGTCACCTTTCATCAGCCACTCTAGATCCAGCCCTAGAAACCAAGCACTCCATTCTCATTTCAGCATTGCACTTTAAATGAGATTCTTCTCTTCCAACTTGTATTTCCATTGCTTTCTAATTGCTGTGCGTAAGGTTGCGGCGGGACTGTCAAGGACACTTACAGGATGATGCCCGTGAGATTACCAATGAGAAGAGACATATCTGCACCCCCATCACACTCATACAATTTTTAGATGGTATTTTCTTGTCTTCGTTTCGGCTACTGCCTCACTTCATTTTTACTAGCAATTCCTGGAATACATCTCTCTCTTTCCTATGTAGGGTTGGCATGCCAGTACGAAATACTGTCAAATGACTGCCAACTTGACTGCAGTCAAATATTCCATGAAGCCATGATGTTGACGATACACATATAATTGGTCTGCTATGTGTTGTATACAATTCCTTTTTAAAAAACTGACTTGAATTTTTTATTTTGATCTATTTGTTTTAAAGTGGAATTTCAGGCTGACCTTGGCGTTCCAAAATAAAAGCAAAAAAGAAGGTTTGTTTCAGTGAACAATTAACATCAATAGAGATCTTATCTAACATTGGTTGCTTTCAGATAATATCCCAAGTCATGGTTTGGAGGACTGGGAATGAGGCACATGCTCACACACTGCCTCTTCCTACCTCCGCTCAAGATCTCAGTTAAATACATTGCTTTCTTGTTAAATCAAACTACAGCATGCCAGAAAGGCCACTGAACCACAGTGGCAAACCAGGATCACTTCACACCATTGCTTGCTATTTTGGATGTAGTGAAACACTACGGCATGATTAAACCAGGAAGCAATGTGCTATATAAAGTTGCATGTAAAGGGAGATGAGAATGTGCAAGCACATGGCTAATTTCTTATTTCCCAACCCGTGGTTTGGAGTACTATCTGAATGTTAAAAGTTATGGCATGCCATTGATTGTAAAACATTGCAAATTTTTAAAAACATTAGTATCATTGCTTCACAAAAACAGCTACTCAAATTATAAAAGGAAGTATCAAAACTGTTGAGTATATATTTGCTGTTTGGGAATCAAGTTGATGCTTTGCAGAGCAATCCAACCCCCACTTATGCCAAGCTGTGTGGGTATAGATTGAGCAGAGGCATCCCTCCGCTCAGCTCCCCCAGGTGAGTGGGCCTCTGAACAGACAAGAGATCTGCTGGTGATAGCCTTGCCAGGGAGTAGCCCCAAAATGGGACATTCCAAGGGGTACGGTGGAACTAGACCAAAATCTGCTGGATCCCGAATTGGTCTTACAGCCATCCCTAGCTGGCATCTAATCACTGTGCCAGTCTAGAGCATGTGCAGGCCTGATTGTGTTATTCCCCCCCCCCCACTAAAAACATGTGATCAGGGCTGTGGTTGTGGGAAAGGGAAATGCTTATGAATCTTAAAATTTGGTGGTCTATATTGGGTTGTTTTTTGAATTTGGATTACAGATTTTGTGGTTTTATATTCTGATTTAATCCTGTTAACCACCCTGAGACCTGCGGGTATAGGGTGGTTTATAATTTAATTAAATAAATAAATAAATAAATAAATAAATAAAAGGTTGGTGTTTTTTTAATGATGAGACAGCACAAATACTAGATGAGATCTCATACACAATTAATGGAGAAGTATGCCATATGCAAAAAACAACTTTGTTTTGGGAGAAGGTTGCAAAGGGTCAAGAAGGCGATAAATGAAGCCCATGGGCTGCCAGTTGGCAACCACTGGTTCAGATTACACTTTTTAATGTAACAACTGTAGGATTTTGTTAGGGGAAAGCGTGTAAAATGAGTAGTAGAGCACAATCTTTTCATATGCAAGGTTCCCAGATGCGATACTGGGCCTCGTCAACCTTTTTTTTAGGGTTTCGGTATCAGGTAATGGGGAAGACCTCTGCCTGAGATCCTGGAGCTCTGCTGCTGTAGCCACCAGACCGTGAATACAATCACGCAAGTGGGAGAAAAGCAATAAGGCCTCCAAAGGGTTAATCTCTTCTCCAGATGTTCTCAGCAGTGGCTCCCCAGGAAGTCAAGAGCAGTCAATGTGCAGTATGGCTCAGAGGATTCTTCTTCCCCTCCTCAAGCCTGTCTTACCAAGTAGGTTGGAGGGGTTGTTGTTTTTCATCACACTGCCCTGGTCTCTTGCTTTCCAGTCTCTGTAACGCTCCCTCTTTCCAAGGATTAAAGAGGATCTGAACTTGGAAAGGTGGGGTTCTGGTGGGGAGGACTTAGCCCAAGTTAAAAACTCATTAATGTGCAAAGGCTAGAGCTCTTTTGAATCTCGTTACAGGATGTTAACACACTGGAGGTCTCTTGATGTTCCCACAGCAACCACTGTGGGAGTTCCCAGACGCTAGGCAACCCTCCCATGACCCTGGCTGACCTTTCCCCTTCTATGACCCTTGCCACAATGTAAGCGCGCGCTATTGAATCCCAGGACGTTTTTCAGCTGGGCCCCACCATTGAAACCTAAGGATTTCCCCCTAACACCATCAAATTTGCTAGAGAAAGATGGGAAGTGATCCCTCCATTCTTTCCACTCTCTTCAGAAAGAGTCTGCGGAAGCCTCACTGGAAGTTGTTTCTAATAGTCTACTCCTTGCAAGGAGGTGGGAGTTGTTCTCCCCATTCCCCCAGTGCACGTTCAGAGCAGCAAAATTACAATACAGCAACTGCATGTTTACTGTAGGCTAAAGCAGCTTTCAGACTACAGATATACAGACCCTTCTGAGCTAAAGCATGAGTGGGAATATAAATAGACACTCCCAAGACTGCTTTGAAAATGAACACATTTCAGAATGAACAAGGCACCACAGAGCATTTTGCTGGAGCCACATTTCAAGATCCAGGCTACCTAGAATCAAGGGCGCTTGACCCACAGACCTTCAAAATGTGTGGAAATAGCCATAACATAATTTTAAGGTAAAGGTAAAGGTACCCCTGCCCGTACGGGCCAGTCGTGACCGACTCTAGGGTTGCGTGCTCATCTCGCTCAAGAGGCCGTGAGCCGGCGCCGTCCGAAGACACTTCCGGGTCACGTGGCCAGCGTGATGAAGCTGCAGCTGGCGAGCCAGCACCAGTGCAGCACATGGAAACGCCGTTACCTTCCCACTATAAAGCGGTACCTATTTATCTACTTGCACTTAAGGGTGCTTTCGAACTGGTAGGTGGACAGGAGATGGGACCGAACGACGGGAGCTCACCCCGCTGCGGGGATTCGAACCGCCAACCATGTGATCAGCAAGTCCTAGGCACTGAGGTTTTACCCACAGCGCCACCCCAAGTCCTAGGCACTGAAGTTTTACCCACAGCGCCACCCCAAGTCCTAGGCAGTGAGGTTTTACCCACAGCGCCACCTGTGTCCCCTAACATAATTTTACTGATTCTTAAATCGCTGTTTCACTGGACCATACAGAGAGCTCAAATGGAACACAATCCTCCACACCTCCATCTCCCAAAAGAAGACATTGTTCAGGTCAGAGCCGCAACACATATGTCCATATTGTCTGCACTAGGAAAGTTTTACGGATATGTGGATAGATATTTCCTATTCTGGCAACCTGTTCCAAAACACGCCCTATGAAGACTTGTACCCATAATTTGAAAAAAGAAAAAAATAGCAATGTTATGGGTAATAACAAGCTTGAAGCTGGACAGATGAAGCCTGGCATATTTTAAGAGAATTAATTACCATGGCTTTGATCACCTCCATCACAGCTAGTTTTATTATCAGGATTTCAGATCTTCCTACTGCCGTTTCCATCTCCACAAGCAGTTCATTGGTGACCAGATTGCTTTTGTAGGCATCTGAAAAGTCTTTATCTATGGTATGACTACACACAGAAGCATTATAATACACAACACTTCTTTATGCCAGTACAGCCAACATGGTACTCTCCAGATGTTTTTGGACTCCCAGGTCCCATCAGCCCAAGCCAACATGGCCAATGGTCAGGGATGGTAAGAGTTGTAGTCCAACATCTGGATAGTAATACATTGACTATCCTTGCCTTATTGCATGTGTACAAATTGCATGCGAGTCACAGAATCATATAATTGTAGAGTTTGAAGGGATCCCATGGGTCATCTAGTCCAACCCCCTGCAATGCATTATCTGCATAAAGTTGTGCAACAAATGCGATAAGGACTGTTTAAAAAGCATTAGTGCTTCTGCATGAAGAATTATCACAGATATTTTGAGCAGTTGGCAAAGGCAAGTGGCAACATCTATACCAAGACATATGCATACAAGATCATTGACTATCTTATGTATATTTCAATGCAACAGTATCAGTGTGCTTACAGAGCCAGAAGCGAAATACGACAATATTGTTATTGCTGGGTTGTTGTTGTTTTTTTATATAAAACAACAACAACAAGAAGTAGGTGCTGCAGAATGACTTTTTTTTTTTAAGTCCCTGGTTACAGGCTCACAACTGAATTAAAGACCGGACACATTACAGAGAAAAAGGAAGGAAAGTAAATGAAACTATAACGTGGCTGTTCTGTTTTCCTGACAGCAGCACACAGTGTTTAGTGTTTTCTCAGAGTCTGCCTTGTATCAAATTGGAAAGGGCAAGCTCCACAGGAGAAAGGTTACTTGGAGGTGGGGGTAAAGACAGGAACCCAAAAGAGCTGCAATACCCACAAACACTGGGAACATAGGGCTGGGAGGTTTGATTAATTGACCAACTTTCAAAGGATATAGAAGCATGACTGGGCATTTAGGTTACTGTAGCACTTTATGTGTGATTTTTTTTTTCCTTTGCATGGAAAAAGGTTCCCGCAGGGGCAATATGATCTATTAGGTAACAGGTCAAAGTTTGGGAGTTAGCCATGTATAACAAAACAAATCAAATCTACAAGGTCAAATCTTTGTTTCATAAGTTATTACTTTAGACATCTAGCAATAACCAAGTTTGCCTGTCAGAGCTCAGACTTGATACCCAGTTGCCAAATCATATGCTGGAGCTTCTGCTTTGCCCTCTGATAAATTGCGACCTTTCTGCGATACATAAAAGAAATAGCTCCAGGAACCACTGAACTTTCCAACACATCTGCATGCAGCACTCAAGGGATCTGCTTGCCCATCCCAGATTTCTTTCTTCAACCATCCTGAATTCAAGTTCAGCAGCTCCTCTCTTCCTAACACCCTCCTCCCTTTTTCTAGCCTCAGGACCATACGCCAGCTGCAGGTCACACAGCCTCCTTGTTTCTTTCATCTCTATTTAAACAAGCTCTTCAGCTCTGCCCGTTGCATGGAAACAGACACTCCGTCTTGTTCAAAAGTGACGAGCGCTCTCTTGCCAGTGCTGTTTGTTTCAGTCTAAACTCCTGTCAGATGCCTGACTTCTGACTCTCTCTGTTTATCTCCCTCTCCTTCTGTCACCTCATTACTCCACAGCCCAGCTCACGTTTCCAGGCCTTGTTTACCAAAAGCTCAGGAGTTGGGCACTTTGTCTGATGGGAAGAGGTGGAGAGAACATGTTATACCTGCACAGCAGCTGGAATAACCACAACAAAATCCTCTACTGTGATCTTCAAAATGTGTTCTTACAGTATGTGTACCATGAACAGATCTCTTCAGTGAAGCAACATCAGCAGGGTCTTGGGTTGCAGCTACTTTATAAAATATACCAACCTTAAGAGAACAAAAAATCCTTGAGTTGACCAAGCAGAGGCCTCAAAACCAGGAATCTGATAGTTCTAATCCCTACTCTGAGCCTTATTGTTGTTTGGGCAAATCACTTTGTCTCTCTGTAGGAAAATGGCCAATGTGCTACTGCCTTCCATGTGGAGCACAATCAGCAAAGGCTTATGTTGTTCTAGGTGTTTGGTCGTTTTGCAGTAACCCAATGACACTTGCATGGGAATCAGCATTCAAAATCATTACCTCCTTTGCCAAAGGAATAGAATGCAGCATTGAGAAGGCACCTAGCTCATAGTGCAAGCCAGAGACTACACAACTTGGGGGGAAGGGTTGAGAGATTTTTTCAAATAGGCCGGGGGGGGGGGCACACATCCAGAAGTATTCTGGAAAAGGGCTATTATATTTTTGCACCAGACATCTCCAGAAAAACAAAAGTAGCTCAGTTAATCCCACAATGAACTCCATAAAAAGCATGTGGATGGAGCTGTAGAATTTCTATACAGACAGCACTGAATCATATAAAATCCTAGAAGCAAGCACTGTCTAGACATACTTATTAAAGTCCACCTACTAGTCTGTGTTCATCAAACATGATCAGATCCAGGATGTCCATACTCAAACTTTGGGAGATGATTCATGTACGCAGGTGAATTAGAGAATGCTATCACCCAGAGCAAACTAAATGCATCTAGCATGTCAAAAGCAACTGTTCTGAAATGTGTAGTGCTGAACACCACATATACAAACACACTGTATTATATAAGCAGTTTCAACAAATACCTGTAACACAGGATAAAGCAGGAGATGTGTGTGTGTGTTGAGCTTCATATATACAAATGGCTTCTGACACAGAAAATACATGTCCAAAATCGCCCTAACAAAGACTAGCTATTATTCTGAAGCAGCAAGTTTTAATCTGTCTTTCCATATTTGATGGCATTAGCCATTTGCCCTCTAGAAGTAGTTCTTCATGACCAGTTTTATTACATTCTAGGCCTTAACTCTTCATGTGGCAGGAATTTTACTAACTGGTTGCGTAATATGTTCACCAATATCTCTCCCCCCCCCCAGCCTTTTATTTACAGTCCACTTATTATTTTTCTAGTCCTCCTCCTGAGAATTAGTCTTGGGGGTTTTTCTGTTTCGTTTTTAAAGAAGAAGTGAGAGATGGCGCATTTGGGATCTGAAGCACAAGGAAGAGACAGAAGTTGTCAGACAGGAACAGACCAATGGCTCAGAAGCCTCTTTAAACAGGGGCAGATATAGGATGCTACTGGAGAAGGTGTAAATCCTTCATGAAGCACCTAATTGTGCAAAACTCTATATATGGGGACATTTATTACTGACCCCAGCTGCTGCTCAGCTTGTTCCCTGAAGCATGAAGATTGATGGCACCAATGGTTCTCATCTGAGCTACTGTCACTGCAGATGCCATCTGCGTTCAGAAGTCTCCTTTGCCTTTAAATACCGTCTCACACTGGTGAATTCTACAGGTTAATTATATGCAGTGGTGAGTGGGCAGGGGCATGGAAGAAAGGCAAACGTTACTTGGGATAATGATTCTTCCGTCCGCCCCCCCCCCAAAAAAAAATAACCTTCTTTTAGTTACTTCACACCTAAGCTCTTTCATTTCTGGTGAAGAAAAGAGCACAAGAAGTACAGTTGCTCCCCTTTACTACTATATTTATTGGTACATCCCACTATAAAGTGACGCCTCCAGTAGAAGGTCCCAGGAAGGAGCTGGCGCAAGGAAGTTCATTTAAATTGCAGCAGGTGGGGATTTGTCATTTTTGGTCAGACCCTTCGGGTACTTGAAAAAGCTTAAATGCTGTGTGAGTGTGTAAATTATAAAAATATAAGCAAATATATTTTGCCCTAAGGCAGGTATATGGGAGCACTCGGAAAACTGACCAAAATGACACATCTCCACAAGGTATTGCAATTTAAAAACAACCTCCTTCTCCTTTACTTCCTAAGCATGTTCTACTGGAAGCAAGGCAGCTTCTCTACATAGTGAGATATGGCTATGGACATCTAAGTCTGTTGCAAGAGATTCTGTACATTGTTTGGCAAGGTAGACAAAATGTCCTTGCAGTTAGAACAAGAGACTCAAGTTAGTACTTTTATGTCCCATTCCTTAGACCTAGAATGGAAGAGAACAGGTTCCCAAATGTCTACCTCCCCTTGAGTGCTTTTTGAAGGAAGTCCTATGGAACCACGCACATAAAAAGCAGTAGCTGATCATTCGTATTGCCTTATCAAAAAGAACCATAGGTTTGGGGGGGGTACTTGTTTCCTGCAAGATCCTCAAGTTAATCTCAGAAAAGTCCACATAGAAACACAGAATTGTATTGTTGGAAGGGACCCCAAGGGTCTTCTAGTCCAACCCTCCGGCAATGCAGGAATCTCAACATGGCTGACCAATTGTGGTATAGCATTTTCCACAGCCATCTCTTCAAGAGAGTTCTGCCACAGAGCAAGACAGAATATCATATCTGCCTTTGGACAAGCAAATGCAGTAAAGATGTAGGCATAGTATTAGTTGCCCCTCTGTGGCACATGGTAAGTCGCAAAACAGTGGCATACATATTACATCAAGCCAAACCACACAGTATTATAACCCCCACATTGTTGATGTCAGATGATTGACAGGTGGGTTGTCCTGCTCACCTATCTAGTCCCTTGCACGGAACATCCCAAGTGACTGTCAGCCAGCTGGTTATCAAGCACTTGGGAATTGCAGCACAAGGGGCTGTGTCAGTCCTATGCTCAGCACTGAACGTAGGGCTTGCAAAGTGCTTTGTGCACCACTGCTCAAATGCCTGATAGTCAGCTGTCTATTGGGAGCTAGTGAAGTGCTGCACATAATGCTTTGCAAGCCCTGTGCAATCAAGCTCCCCATGGGGAACTCAGTCGTGCAACCTATCTAGCCACATCTCTCCTTGCATCACAACTGATGTCACATATGGCATCACATGTAGGGCAGCGGGGCATTATTTCAGGAAAACAGGCCCAACAGGCTTATTTGGTCCAGAGTCCATGTGCCATTCTCTCCTCCAATAGTAAAACCACTGCAATACAAAAAGTTGTGTGTCTGGTTGGTTTTTTGTTTGTTTGTTTGTTTGTTTTAAAAATAGCAGTCTCACACATTGGGGGCAGAGGAGATGAATTACTTGAGCATTTAGCTGTAAATGTCCCACACACACACACATTGTACATCCTGACAAAGCAATAGCTTTAAATCAGGAGCAATCGCTTTTACACGTTCCCACAGTGGCTTAGGCCAAACAGCACCAGGTTCATGCTACTCAGTGAGTACTGCATAATACTTTACCTGGGCAATGAGTGAGCACACATCTGTTTACTAGAGCCCACAATACTGTTAAACTAATTGCAGTGCCAAGCCCCAAGGCACCATGAAGACAGCCTTACTACAGCCACACACGCCCCTCTGAAGGAGGGGGAGAACTGTGTCTCTTTCATTCAGCAGGGGTGACTCTGAGAAGCATGACATGCATGATTACCCTTCAGATCAGGGGAACAGTGGCTTAACTGCATGAGAAACGGCTGTTATTCAGGTAATGGATTTACAGTGCTCACTACTAAAGTATCAGACACAGCAATTTTTTACAG
The DNA here is from genome assembly GCF_965113315.1 of Podarcis vaucheri. Taxonomy (NCBI): domain Eukaryota; kingdom Metazoa; phylum Chordata; class Lepidosauria; order Squamata; family Lacertidae; genus Podarcis; species Podarcis vaucheri. Next base: position 62,794,550 of record NC_138764.1, on the reverse strand, counting down.
CTTTCACGCTGGAATTTACAACTTAGACGAGAGGCGATCTCCGTATGAGTCTGGGCTCATTGCCTTATTTAGTATCTGCGGTTACTAAAGTTTCCTCTTAAGTTTGTTTTGAAAGGTAAATTGTAAGCACTTAAATCCATACACAAACACATGCAAATGCTACATAAAAATTATATGCACATATATGCCTAAGAAATGGACACAAAAAACCCTGTAGTGCATGTGTTCCTATTTTCCTTTACAAGCAGCACATTTAGAAAGACCACCAAAACAGAGCTGAACTGTGTGAGCATGGGCAAACACACAGTATGCCAAAGGGGAACTCTGGCATGTACTCTTTGTTACCTCCAAATACCTGGCCAAGCAGGGTAGCTAGTGCTTCTAATTTGGGACTACTTAATCCCTGATTTGAAGGAAAGACAGCAAATATGTGGAGTACCTTCACAATGTGGCACCCATGTGTGTATTTGAGTCAGCTCCAAAGGGTAACACTGCTGTGAGCATACAAGATCACCTTTAGGACTTTGTGTGAGCAGAAAGAATCCACAGTGACATGGTAACAATTGTTACGGCTGGTCAGTTTTCAAGGCAGGTGACAGTGCAGTGTTTGTAAGATGTGATTCATTGGGCTGCCCCAAAAGCCTGCTAGTACTACACAATGCCAGCACTACACTGGCTTACTTGCAAAGCTGGAGATAGAAAAAAAAAACACATGAACAGTATCAGTAAAGTATGTACACAACTGAAGGAGGATGGTTCATACTCAGAGGAGCACCTTCCAATAGGGTTGGCCACAAGATTAAGTATGCTTGCAGTTACAAGTGGACATACAAACAGCCATGAGCCAATCTGTTCACATGACTCTAAGAATATCCTGCCACTGAATGGGGAGTGTGGGGTACAGAGAAAAAGAAGCAGAGTGTGAACACACAAGGATCCGTCATAAACAAAGTCAAACATTTTGGTAAAAGTAAGCTGGAATGCTAATTTAAGGTATGCACATACCTAGGCATAAATGCTAATCCTAAAGAAGTCACATCTGTGAAAAAGTCACTTCCATGAAAAAATATTCATTCCAATCAGAATTTTATGGAAGTAGGTTTTATGAAGGCAAGATTACTAAATGTGGCTAAGAACTGACAGCAGAAGACTATCCACAACCCCTCCCACCAATTAACCTACCCTATTCATGGCTTATTATCTTTCCATTGCCCTTTTTCTGCATTCTACTATACCACATAGTAGTATAAAGATCAAGGAAAAGGTTTGGGATCCGTTTTAGATCAACCTGTTCCTAACAGGTTGAGAGAAGCACTCAAAAGGTAGGTAAGCAAGAGAGTGTCTGGAAGAATCAAATCCTCAGTACCTGCTGCTGCTGAAAATGCAAGAGTTCCACGGGGCTCATTTCTCCATTGGTTTCTCCACTGGCTCCTCCTTCTCTTCCACATCCACCACCGCCTCCTCCATCAGTTGGATTGTTTAGGCTGCTGACCCCATTCTGACTGGAGGGAGTAGAACGTATTGTCTCCGAGGCAGATTCAACCATCATGACTTGCTAGCAGCACCTGCATAAGCAAAGCAGTCTATTACAAGAGCATAAATTTCAGCTGAAGCTACTATCTATGCTATACTGGAAGGCATCACTCTGCACAATGTTGTTCACACTGCAACAGCGTTCGGTTGTCCCATTTTACGACAAGGAATTTCATTAGTGCAAGGAGTTTCTGAGCTCTGAACGCAGTACTGCGCCTAGGATTCAGATTAAAACTGCAGAGTGGAAGGAAAGGAGGACCTTTTTCTGCCTCCCCACTTCTAGGTACAGGAGAAGAGACCCTCTTAAGAATATTAGGGGGGTGGACACGGGAAGGACTAGACAATGTGAAAAATAAACATAATATTCTAGCTGCAGTTCATTCATTTTCAGCTTTGAATTCTTGTTATAGAAAAACACGCCTGGGCATTCAGTTGTTTTGCCCATAACCTCGGTTTAAGGTGCCATTTAGCGCCTAGCTTTCATATCAGTTTCAAACACTGCACTGCAATGACCTAAGCACGACAGACTCCTCCCCATCCCAGATGTATAAATGCCCCAAGACATCCAGAAAGCAGGAACCAATGGGACATTTGCCAGAGAACAGCTGTGCCCACAAAGTTGTTTAGTACAGCAACGTCTTCAGTACACACACTAACATGTCCTCTTTTTTACCAAGTGAAACTCTCATAGAAATTAAAATAGCTTAGCTGCTAGGAGTCGTTTTCATAACACACTTGCTCTGGGCCTGCTCCAATGCATAGAATTTGGAGAAGCTCCTTACTTAGTAGAAACCGGTAGAAGAAGAAGAAAAGAATCCCTCATACAGAGTTTAGAAGTCAAAAGCATCACAGGAGGCCTAGGAGAAAGTATATCTGTCACCTACCTGAAACATTGTGAGAAACAGGCACTTCCATGACTGCTTCCAATGACATGCCTCAATCGGGGGGGGGGGGGCTGAAGCCCAGTTCAACAGGTTCACTCACACAACATGAGATCTAGTAAATGAACCACTGACTATATTTTTGTTGTTGTGATCATATTATGGATTATGATGCTTTGCATGGCCTGGTGAATAATGTCCGCTAGAGTAAACCTCTGAAGATAAAATGTGGTTTCTGCACTCTAAATGGGTGTATCAGCATAATGATTTCAAAAGAAAATGATGGCGCAACAAAGGACTTCCCACATGAGCTGATGGAGTTGGCAATTTAATATTTCCAAGTCTCCTACCTAGCCATGCAGTCAGCACAAACACATCTGGATAAACTAAGATTTCATAAGAAAAGCAGGAGGTACTTCAGGAAATGTTTGCCTTTGAAAAGACCCTTGCCCCCCATCTTCCACAAAATGCTGTTAAAAACCAAAGCATTTCTTCACCTTAACATGTAAATTGCAATGAATATGAAAGTTTTCGATTTCTATAGTTTGTCTTAGTGGTGATTACATCAACATAAAACCTGTTAAACCAGGGGTGGGGAGCCTCTGATCCTCCAGATGTGTTTGGACTACAATGCCCACCACAGCTAACCACTGACCATGATGCCGTGGGCTGACTGGAGAAGGAGTCTAACAACACATGGAGGGTCACAGCATAAGGCAATCACTGCACATTTTAGCAGCTACTCAATACATAAGTGAATGGTAGGTTGCCAATCCCTGCAAGTTTGGGCTGAAGAGTTAACAAATACCAGGGCAGGATATGCTGATATTTCCATTTTATTGTTAATAAATAGAAGGCAGCTTTCCTTTTTCAAAGAGTAGCACTTTACTCCAATCTTAACTTCATCATAACATAACTTTTGTACACTTTAGTGAGAAGCATATTCCTGCTGTTTGCTCTGTTTTGTTCCAAGGCTCAAAAAGAGTAGCAGCTATGCTGTGTGTTTTCATTTCAACATGTACCAATACCCCACTTTTCCTTTCAGAAGGAAGCCCAAATAAACAGCATACAAAAACAAGTATCAGAAGACAACCAAGCAATATGAAAACAAGCTACAATAAGCCTGCAGAGCGCTGATTCAATGCCTAAAAGAAAGCCAATTAATAAACACTACCCCCCAAAATAAACAAAACAATGGGTTAATAAAACACATACATTAGTCAAAACTGAAGCAGCCAATATACTAGGAATTGGGACATACCATTAAAAGGGGGCAAGTCCACCCTAGAGACAGGAGAAACCAAGAAAACCACCACACACGATAGCAGCAAAGAATACCAAGAGCCACAATACCCCCCAAACCTCTCATGTAAAACCTCTCTCACTGCAGGTTACTATTCCCTTGCATTATATGAGTATGGGTGACACGGTTTTTAAGCATCCAAAGGAAAACAAACAGCAACGTGAAATAGAATTACTGCTGCTCAAGTGCAAAGTGTACAGTAGCAAGAGCACATACTGCAGTAAACCAGCAGGCATCAGGAAGGCATCCGTAGCAAACTAAAGCCAGGTCTATTTTGAAAATCCAGCCCTAACTTCAAAGAAGCCGCCAGATAGGCAAAGCAAGGAACTAGTAGACAGCAGCTCTGCTTTTAAACCCACCTTATAGTCAAAGGCGACTTTCCACATTTTTACCATAGATGGGAGTGGGTATGCAAGGCTGGACAAATTACCATCCTGAAAAATCGTGTGCCCATATGTCTAAATTTGAAATTAGCACCACCGGAATGATAGTGGGAGAAGCAATACAGCAGACCCGGCTGTTTGTTCCACTTTGTTTTTGAAACCTTTAATGCTTGTCAGTTAAAGTTTCTTTCCTCTTTAAAATGAAAAAAGGGGTGGGGGATACAAAGAAGCTGTCTCTGCTTCTTCAACTGGTCTTCAACTGCTGGGTCTGGACTCATTACAGGTCATGTCCTGCTCTAAGGTGGGTTGCAGCAGCCACAGTACCACCATACAAATACATGGCTAAAAAAGGAAAGGAAGAAATGTTTGGGCTAAAAGGTGGGTCCTCAGTTCAGAAAAGACTACCGATGTGGAGGGGTTTTTGTTCCAGTCTCAGAAACTAACTAAGAAAAACCAAACAACTAAGAACGTAGTGGTCCTAAAGGACTCTTGGGAAGAAGTAATTTCTATCTCAAGCACATGCATCTATCAAGAACCCTCCATTAAAGAAAATGCCGCTGTGAGTGGGATAAAAACTATGGGGAATCACATACACACAATCACATAATAATAATAATAATAATAATAATAATAATAATAATAAATTTTTATTTATACCCCGCCCTTCCCGGTTCAGAAAATCAGGCTCAGGGCGGCTAACAACAAATTTGAAACACTTAATTGATGCAACAAAAAACAGCATAAAATACAGTATAAAACATGAATAACAATAAATTCAGAATTCAAAAATCAGTTTAGGGGGAAAGTCCATCCAATAAACATTAGATGATCACCAGGGCTAGCTGGCTAAATTAGTCCTATTTGGGCCAGCGAGGAGACCAGGGGAGAATTAGCTGTGGGATCCCAGTTAGCAACCCTGTCAGGCTGAGAGAGACACACAGAGAGAAAACAGAGCAGAAGAGAACAGAAGAGAGGAGAGAAAGAGAGAGAGAGAGATGAATATGACTGATCATGGTATACCCAAGGGAGCTTCAAGGCCATTGGGTACCCAATCTCCCTCGTCTCAGTCCAACACTAACCACAATGTCCACATTAGCCTTCTGGATAAAAGGTGCCCCCCTTCTTAAAAAAAGAAAAAAAGACTTTTGACCATCTCTATCCTCTTTCAGGACCAAGAAGGCAGCCAGCCTTGAATAACTTGGCTCACTCACTTTCGCTCTTCCTTCCTGAAAGGGCCGCAAGAAGGCCTTGGACTTGGCACGCCACCCCTGAACTGCAGGCCAACAGCCTGCCAGGCAAGGTTGCCATGGGAGTGTGGAGAGACAACTGGCAGCAGGTTGATGGAAACACAAAAGGAAACAATACTTTCTGAGGTTCAAACATGGGGAAGGGAGAATAGGGGAGGTTAATCCTCCCCCACCCATACTCACTATTAGGGAGAGTTCAGAGGCAATATTGATTTCTTCCCATTCATGTTCCTATAACCTGTAAGGTATTTTGCCACTTGTACAGCTTAAATAATCCTGTAGGGGTAATATGGATCAGAGGACTTTCCTTTTCCATCCCAAAGGAAACCTGTAAATAGTGATGGCAGTAGACCTCGTAACAACTTTAAGGAGCCCATAGGGAAAACTGGGGTCTGTATTCTACCCTTATACTGCCAGGATTCCATAGCAATATGCATTCATATGATCTTCTCATTTTCCTTTTAAGCACACTCTTTTTCTGAGTACCTGGGTTGCTCTGCTGGTATACTGGTTGGCATGGGGCCACTCACTTCTCTAAATAGAATTAAGTATGGTAAGTTCTGGACTTTAATATTTTGTAAGTCTCTATGCATTGAGTTTGTAAAAAGCGAAAAACTCAGAACTACAAGGAGGAAGACAAAGATTATGTCATCCTACAGAGCTGGGCAAGAATTAGTTGACATCACACACACACACACACACACACACAGAGAGAGAGAGAGAGAGAGAGAGAGAGAGAGAGAGACTTATTGACAAAAGGAAGAAAAAGAGGAGTTGAAAAAAGTCAGTTTTTTATTCTTCATACATTCAAAATCATCACTTCTGACTGGATTTATTTAGAGTAACTGTTTCCCCTAGCTGTACGCACAATCAGTAACATGTCCAGTGAGAGATGCTCTAGATTACTTACTTAGTAAATTGCCTGGTACACTGACAGCAGGAATTATTTGCAGTGAGGTTTGGCATTGGATAGGCCCAGCAGCTGGTATCTGCTTGACTTTAATAAAATGCTAGATTTTTTGCAGGGCAGGAGGGGATTCTTATAGAAAATTCTTTTTGGAAGATGGAAAAGGTTCCTTTTTCTAAATTTCTCATTTGAGATAGTTAAGAATGCACTATTGTCATGTTTTCAAGCTTTTCTCTGCAACCAGAAAAGCTAGGAGTTTGTTTTAAACATAAAGTGAAAGAAGATTCTAATATTGACTCACGTTACTTTAGCAGTATACTACAAATAGTTATATCAGCGTAAAGGAGGAAATACCAATTATCTTAAACTGGTAGCACCAATTCTGTTAGATCAATGGGCAGAGTTTTGCTATCCCAATTCTATATGGCAGTGCCATTTCACCTTAATAAATCTATCTACAATTGACGTAAGACTAAAACAAAATGGCTAAAACGCAACAGACACACTAGGGTGTCTTGTTTTAATTTTGTCTCTTGATAAAGGAAACAAGCTGCCAAGCCAGCAAAGAAGTGAAGAAGAAGAAAGACATTAACTGGGACTGATCAGAGAAGCGGTCAGCAAGTTTGAAAGCGGAAGAGGGGCAGCAAAAAAGGGATATTTCTTTTTTCTACCTTTTCTTTCCTATGCGTGGTTCCCCCCTCCCTTTTTTTGGCACGATAGACCGACAAACTGGGAACAACATAATTGCTGAAATGTGGCGTGTAATAATAGCTATTCAGAAGCTGATCATTCATATTAAACAGGGTGAAGCAAGCTTCTCATTTGCATGTTTGAGATTATATGCATTTCAAAAGTCATTTCCGCAGGGTGTATGAATGACATTAATTCCCATGTGGAGTTGTCGACTCTCTCCTGTAGTCCCTCACACTATCAAATACACACACACACACACACACACACACACACACACACACACTGACATACTTGTAGCTGCAGGAGAATTCAAGGGCACAGAGATTACTACATTTTTGGTTTTGTTGAAAATATACATGTTTCAGGCTAGTGATACTAGGACACAGGATAGTAGGGCACCGGAGAAACAGCATTCTGAGACAAAGGCTGTTGAACTTGGACTGTGGGAGTTGCAAAGTTAGCAGGAAAGATGATGAACATTTTGCAAGCAAAACAGAGATACAATTCAGCTTTTAGTCACATGCTAACTATACAAAGCTGCTGACAGTGCTTTCCAACATGCATCTTCCTACTTCACAGGGACACAAACTCTATTTTCAGCAAATAAGTTGTTCAAAATGTGAAAAAAACTTGCTTTTCAAAATCTCAACCACACTTTAAAAAAAAAAGCAATCCTAGCTGTACACATTATCAGTATTACCTACATTGTAAGTGCTGCTCAGACCTTCATAGTCCAATAGGATTCCTTTCCCCTTCCCTTTTTATATTCCTGCAATATTTTCTTTCAATTTATCAACTCCCTCCATCAAATCAGTGCCTCTGAAGCTTTTTTATTTTGTAGAAAAAATTTACCCTGCATTTTCACTCCACAAAAGGAGTTGCTTGAAATGGCTTATAAAAATAAAAGTAAGAATAAATTCCTAATTAAACCATAAAAACACAAAGTTATGAAGCTAAAAACAGCATCTAAAGCAAACATAAAGAGCAGCACAACCATAAAAGCAGCTACAGAATCTTGTTTCAAAAAGAACATTTCAATCACTGGTGGGCAAAAAAAGTATGATTGTATATTGTTTTGTTTCAATTTATAAATGCGGTGTGAGCACATGTGAAGGCCGTTAATACGAACACCAGAAGCTGCTGTATAGCAAATCATCATGCAAAGCTCCCTGCAACCTCACACCCTCCTCCTCCTGGTAAGCAAGAGAGACCCATCTGCCAGAATGGTAGCATAGAAGCTGCACTCCACTAGGCAAGTCACTTCTGCCATTCCATTGGCGCATCTAGCTCAGCATTGTCTCCACTGACTGGCAGTAGCTGTCCAGGGTTTAAGACAAGAGTATTTCCCAACATCACCTAGTAATTCTGGTAACTGACTTCCTGCAATCAATACATGTGCTCTGCCACTGAGCTATAGCCTCTCCCTCTTTATCCAAGGATAAAAACATTTAGAACTAAAAGCGGGAGAGCAATTTTAAAATCACACGAACGTTTTCGCCAGCATAGGCTTTGCTATTACAAGCGTGGGAACACAAAAGTAGATTTTAATCTTATACATGACGCATAGAAACAACATGAATCCATCTCCTTCAACTTGCCATTCCCCTCCATTACATCTTTGTTCAGCAGGCAATCCTAGCCACTTAGAGAAAAAAGACAGAGAAAAAACATGCAGCTTGCTCCAAAACGTCATGAGTTTGTATAACTGGTCAGGAGGCAAGGTGGAGTAGAATCACAGAATTCTAGAGTTGGAAAGGTCGCTGAGGATCATGTAGACCAACACCCCGCAACGCAGGAATATGCAGCAGCCCCAAACAGGCATTGAACCTACAACCTTGTCATTATCAGCACTGCGCTCTAACCAGATCCATTTTGTTTACCTACAGTTCTTTTCTAGCTTTTCTCCGGAGCTTAGGTACACTTAAATCAAACCAATTATAATAGGTCAACTGTACATATTAGTTTTATAGGTACAGATAATGTTTGCAGATGAAAAAAACGTAACCGAAAACATGCTACATGAATCATGCAGTTATGAATTGTGTTTATCTGCACCATGATACTTCGTATACAGAAGGAAGTATCTCTTCCAAGAGAGCACTTGCCATGAAGAAAGTATACATTATCTAACTGACTGATTGTATGCTTGAAAGTTTATACTGTACTGTATTGTATTGTATGTTGCCTAGCGGTTTGCTGCATAAACAACTAAGTAACTTTTAAAAATAGAAACAAAGTAGTCGTTTCTTCCTCAAAAGTATTCATCCACCCACCCATCCATCCATACACGCAGTTAGCAGATTCAAATGCATACCATCAACTAACATTTTATTGGGCAACACATGATGTGTTACAGGTGCTGTGATACAGTATGGTTCCTGCTTTCTCTTGTCTGGTTCCTATGCTCCTCTGACAATATTTGAATGAAGAGCAAACTTGGGATGGTTTAAAATGGTTTACTTCTCCCTCTACCCACATCAACAGCATTTATATGAGTACATATAGAGAACAAGGCAAGGTACTTTTAGTGCCATGTATGAAAATGCCTTAACCCTGGGATCCTCGTGTGATGGTTTGGGAAGGCAGCATGGTTGGTAGTGGTGTCCAGTTAGACCACCATCAAGAAAAAAAATTCGAAACAACTGCTGCAGAACAAAATCCCAGGCTTATCTTTATCTTTGCCCATTGATGCCCCAAGCAAATGCACTGGGTACTCATTTAATCCTAGTCCTGCCTGTCTGAAAACTGCTATTGTGGTAGACGGAAAAAGAAAACAAGCCGAATGCACTGAGAAATCCCAAACACACCAAGAACTGAACCATGAAGAAATACTATAGATTTGGGAAGGGACCACAGTTCAGCGGTAGAACACATGCTATGTGTGCAGAAGGTCCTAGGCGGAATCCCTGACATCTCCTGGTTTGGCTTGGTTTTTAAAGGGATCAGGTAGCAGGTGATGTGAAAGACCTCGGCCTGAGACTCTGGAGAGCCACTGCCAGTCAACAGACAATATTGAGCTAGATGGATAAATAGTCTGAGCTAGTATAAGTCAACTTCCTATGTCCCCATCTATCACAGGGGGCGATACATGGTTGCATAAGGCTTCAAAGCTCCAACCCACTATGATATGGGAGGAGAGTTTCATGATGAGATAAAGTATTTTAAAGTTAAACAGGTCCATGTTCCAAATATGTTTTCACATATTTTAGTAATAAATATTCAAGAGCCTACAGTTTATAGGGACTTCTAAGCATTTTAGGAAAGCAGTTGTTCCCGTACTGTCCATAAAAATAGCCACAGAAATACTGGAATATAAGAGTATTTATTCTCCCCCATAGGTCTAGAAGAATATCCTGATGACCACACCACGTACAACCTTTGCACTGAACATGTTCATTGAAGCTCCAGTGGGCTAAACACTATATTGAACTTTAAAGTTCAACTGTCACCAGCCATGCCAGAAAGTGGCTAAGCATTTCTGTACTCTGAAGAACAGTAACATTCCAAAATAAGCCCATGCCACCCAGACATTCCTGTGATCCACAACTTGTACACCAGGTGTGTATGATATAGGCAAGTGATACAATTTTACCAAAATCAAATTCCCACCAGTTTGCAAAACTATCAACATTCCCAACATTTCCTTGGTGGGGTGGGGTGGTTTTTTGTGTGTGCCCTTTTTACTGTTTTCCCCACTTTTAATCTTAATTCTCAAACTTTCGCTGCATGGGCGGCGGTGTTTGAGAGAAATAGATAGAATCAATTTTCATCCAAACCAGTGGGGGGGGGGTGTTCCTAGTTAAGTAAGAATTTACTCCACAAAGTGTTAGGGACAAAATGCTGTTTACAGTTTTAGAGGACTGTGTCAGATAGTTACCCTCTACTGATATATGCCGGCAACTTTTTAAAAAATGCAGCTAGAATAAAGCAAGGGAAAGAGCAGTCATATTCCCACATCTGAGGTTTGCCAATAAAAACTTGACATGCAACCCTAAAAGTGGTTCTAAACCCAGGGAAGTGTAACGAACCCTCAAGTTATGACTTTTTAACACACAATGATTTGGAAAAAGTTTTAAATTATGGCTTTTAAAGACATTGGGTTCCCAGTGCTATTTGGACAACTATAGCACCCAGAAGGCTCAGTAAGGCCTGTGTCTCCTCCCCAAAGGGCTGCTTTGCGGGCTATAGTTTAAGAGCATACATCACAGAGCATGCAGCTTGACTGACACATTTTAAATAGATGCATGCAGCGGCGTGACAGATGTGATTGAACAAGATGTGTACACTTTGAGCCTACATATTATTACTACACTTATAGCTCACTTTTCTTCCACAGAGCTCAAAATGGCATATCAATAGCACCTCCAGACTGTCAGCATTTTGCACGAAGGAGTCAAGCACATACCAAGAAATTTAGGTTTGTGCAATTAAAGTGGATTAAAGTGCTTTATCATCCCACCACAACAAATCCACTTTAAAAAAGAAACTGACTTTTGTGGTTAGGGAAGTGACAGGGAAATGCATTGAAAAGTGTGATATGAACAAATGGTCACTGCAAAGACGTATGAATACACCACAAGCAAATCAGGATGAATGTTCATTGTTGTATGACCTCCCCACAAACAAATCAGAACCCCTAGGTACAACGTAACTCCTGTGAAAGCAAATCAGGATGAATGATCAATAAATAGGTTGTCTGGAAGACCCCAAAGAATTCCCAGATAGTATCCCTAATTTACATGCTAAGAATACCCAGGCCTGCTTCAAGGCAACAAGTCTGTTGAATCACATGCCTTCAGAGCACAAACCTGGCTACAGCCTCATAAGAACATAAGAGCTTGTTGGATCAGGCCCATCTAGTCCTGTATCCTGTACTCTCACAGTGGCCAACCAATGCCTGTGGGAAAAACTCGGTTCTGACAATTCTCTAAACCACAATTTGGCTACATGGAACTGGCGGAAATGACTGGCAGAATCCGAGACCAGGGAGAAGAGTCAGTGGAAGAAGATTGGAGGAAATTTAAAACTTATTTGCAGAAATATTGTAAAATTTTTGAATGTTGAGGACATTGAAATGAATTGCAGGGGTTTTAGCAACAAGGTAAAATATAAGATTGGATTAATAATAGATAGAATAATAGGACATGAACTTGCTGAATTAATTTTTAAAAGGGATACAAAAATGGGAGATGTGAGGAAGTCAGGAAAATAAGTTAACTAAAGAGGATAATTTAAGAAAGAGGGATTTTTTTTTCTTTATATATATGTCTTTTTCCTATTTCTTTTTTGTGTTTAATGTTTGTAGCTTTGTATTTTATAACTTTGTATCTTTTTTGTCTTTACTATTTTTCTAAACTTCTTATTGTTAAAACCTAATAAAATATTATATATATATATATATATATATATATATATATATATATATATATATAAAATAAACCACAATTTGGAAGGATTAGAAACATGACACTGGTTTCCTCCTCAGTTTCCTGATTTGTTCTAACTATAGCTTGTCATGGCATCCAAATCAAGCAAACCATAGTTGCCAGATTCCAAATCCATGCTTAGAACAACCAGGAAATGGAGAATGTTAGATGGAAGGAGTGAAGCCATGGTCTATTTCCAGCCTTCAAATCACATTCTGAACGGGATGTCTGAGCTAGACAATGGGAAAATATTTAGGCTGCAATTCTGTACCCATTTACTTGGGACTAAGCCCTATGACACAGGTGGCGCTGTGGGTTAAACCACAGAGCACAGGGCTTGCCAATCAGAAGGTCGGCGGTTTGAATCCCTGCGACGGGGTGAGCTCCTGTTGCTCAGTCCCTGCTCCTGCCAACCTAGCAGTTCGAAAGCACGAAGTGCAAGTAGATAAATAGGTACCACTCTGGTGGGAAGGTAAACGGCATTTCCATGTGCTGCTCTGGTTCACCAGAAGCAGCTTAGTCATGCTGGCCACATGACATGGAAGCTGTACGCCAGCTCCCTCGGCCAGTAAAGCGAGATGAGTGCTGCAAGCCCAGAGTCCTCTGCGACTGGACCTAATGGTCAGGGGTCCCTTTACCTTTGAACCCTATGAACCCTATGAACTCAGTTACTTCTCAGTAGACATGAATAGAATTGCACTCTTAGTCACGTCACACAATTGAGACAAATAATAATCATAGCAGTGAGTAACAAACTGACCCTAACATCAGCTCATGGCTTCAGATACATACTCAGAATAAAGTCAAGTACCTATTTCACTGATGTTAATTCCACTTTTCTGCATATGGTGAATAATAGAGGAGTATCTTCTACTTCACAACCACAATCCTTTTGCCCATTTGTTAGTACACTCACATCATTACCAGTATGTAGTACTGGAATGAACCCTGATAGATGATATTTGCTTTTATATAAATGCTGCCTTCTGCCAGCCTTCTCACTTGAGTTGAAGCACTGGTCCCTGAGTTCCTTATTTATACAATGGGAGCAGTATTCTAGTTTATTTTTGGGAAATGAGCAAGCCAACACTATCAGTAAAGGATTGAAGGAGTGTTAAGCCTGGCAATGATTTTTCCAGCATGAATATCAGGAGAATTTATTGCGAACTTATTAGAAACCTTGACAGGAAACTGAAAAATCACCAAACTATAAATTGTCAAAACTAGAAATGGATCCTATAGTATGAACACAAACACACACACAAATTTCTCTCAGCAACTGCTATGGCAAGCTACACCATTTTATCTGCATTCAGAAGAAGGCATGTGGGTACAATCAAGAAGTACTAGCCTAACAATTTAGTCAGTCTCTCTGGCACGAGCTATCACAAATCACCACCCATGGAAATCTGGACAAGTAAGTGTATATGGCATATCAAAATGGCAGCCAATAAGAACTACCAACTGATTTTTAGTAGTCTGAAAGGGCCTGTTTGCAGTTAAAGCCTAGTCTCAGTGCCAAGCAATTTTTAAATTTAAATGAATAAATAAGCAGTAAAGATACAGGTGAGCAGCGGTGGTTTTTCAGTCTTTCTGGGAGAGGTAATACTGGCAACAATACCACATACAAGTACATGCACAAATATAAAGAGCAGGGAGGTCAGACATTCATCCTTCAATGATTAATTAGTGTGACTGGATAACTAATTGCGATTCTTTTTGTCTGGAATCAAAATAATTTCATTCAACAATTGTCCACTGATTTCACTTTCCGTATTTGTTTGTTTCAAAGTACACCTTTTATTTGGCAGTGAAAGGAGGTTAGGGAAAGAGGTAGACGAAAGAGACAGGCAACAGGAGTAAAGAGAGACCCAATACCATATGGCACATAGGCATATTAATTACTGCTGCTTTTTAATTAACAATTGCTTAATCTGAGCAGTAACATTTGCCTTGACATCTTTTGACTCTCTCCTAACCTGTGAAGTGCGCATGCCATGCCAAGTCATCAATTAATTTTTATTGACGTTTTCTTCCCTTAAACAGGCACAATACCAGGGTTTTCCAATTAACACCTCCACACTCTCTAATTAGTGCAATTAACAGACTGATGGATGCCCGGAGTTTCCCTGGGAGAGAGAGCACAGAGATCAGCTGGTTTTGCTGTATGGACAGATCTCTCACTGAGAGCAAGAACACGTAACAGCATATACATGTTATCTTCTAGAATTTTAAAATGAAGTATTTGCAGATCTGTGGGCAAGCTACAAGAGTCTGTTCTCTGTATTGGGAGAACTGTACGTGTAATGCAGTGGTGTACATGTACAAAAACACAGAAATGTTTATCCTTAAAGCAGCACAAAGCTCATCAAAATGTTCAGCAACCCACGTACTGTATGCTCTCGTTACAGAGGTAGCTATATTATGACAGTGCTCTGAAGCAACTGTTTCAAATTGCAGTTTTAACCATATACAAAAACTGTAAAGTTAGATTCTCAAATATATTCTTCTCATAAAGTTTTTGAAGCAACAAGGGGTAAAAGCTTCACTTTCTCCTTTCACTTCTCGATCTCTTAAACTACAGGAGAAGAAAAAAAAAGAATCAGGCAGACACCTTAATTTTTTCTTCTTCCAATATTCTGGTCCCACACACCACAAGACAAGAGAGCTAAGCTAATGTGCTTGTAGCAACAGTCTGCAGATGCTCTTAATTGTCATTTCAACTCTGCACATATCTTACTAAAAGATTCCTTCTGCCAACATAAAATCATCACCTCACATCCGTCCGCTTTGCTCTTCTGAATGTTGGGTAAATAACTTCTCCTGCCAAGAATACACTTGTCACCGATAGCAACCAGAAACTCCATGGCCTCAAGTCTTCTCCCAATGAGCACCTTCAACTGTCATGGAACCTTCTGCCATCAAAGATTCTGCTCTCGCCACCTTTACACATTTGACCCCCTGAGTAAGTCACAGCAGATAAGACACCCACATGCATCATCTGTGTCTGTGCCTTCCACCTCACTGCCAAGTAGCACTGAGTGGCGGGGAGAAAGCAAGAGCCCACAAGCACAACAGCAACATTCCAGAAGGCAGCAAAAACTCTGTATTTGCTTTCTACTTGGGCAGCAGGTGCACTTTCCAAAATGCTGAAGTAGCCGAGGAGAATAGAGTGCACAACACTGTAAGAGACAGCAAGGTCTACTGAGATCTGTGAGTTAGAAACTGCTAGGAGCCAAATGGCTCTTGGGACCTGGGTTGTGGGCACCAAAACAGAATGTACAGTCGCCATTTGGGGGGGGGGTGTTCAGCAACACTTTTTATTTATTATTTTGATAAGCATGAACTAGTACACAATTCACATAAGTGAGACTGTTAATATCACTTTAACAGAAATTATTAATACATGTTAAATTTAGTGTTTACAATAAAAATATTGGTACCATACTTCAGTTTTCAAAACACTCTACTATTTATTGCTAAACTCCTTAACATATTGTTTATCCTTAACATATACTTTGAGGCTTCAAAGCACAAACATTTCAGTAATCCTGAAGTTTCAGTCAGGCTCAAAACATGGCACCCAGACTTTTTGAAGTGCTCGCAAATGGAAAATCTTTAGGCGCAAAATGCAGCTGGTGCCCTGCTAGTTTCGAACCCTGTCTGTGAGGGTCTATTTTTAAGCTTGGAAAAGAAAAGTCATCAGAAGATATGAGGATTCACTTCGATTAGAAAAAAAAAACCCCTGATTCTGTATATAGTATACGGGCTAAAAAGGAGCAAATATCAATTTTGTCCAAACTTGAATGTCAAAAAGCAATCTGAAGAAGTGTACAGGCACACAAAAGCTTATACCAAGAAGAAACTTAGTTGGTGTCTAAGGTGCTACTGGACAATTCTTTTATTTTTTTATATATGTCAAAAAGCAAGATGCTCCACTCACTAATTCCTGAGTGCACTCCACAGATAAATCCAAGAAGTTCAGAACATGGAATGGTACAAGCAAGAGCTGTGCACTGCAAGTACAGTAAGCCCTCCAAGGATCTCACTTAAAGCCCAAATTGTGTATAGTCAAAACACAATGGCAGTCCCACCCGCCATTGCACCCAAAGTATTTTTTCCTGGATGCTCACCCCCCCCTTTTTTTAAAATTGCCAAACACATAAAGCTGAATGAGCACATAAATTGTGAACTTACTATACGGTGGTAGTACAGCAAATTGTTGCATATAAGTATGAAGGCCAAGCATGCACACAGCAGTAGGCAATATGTGCAAATAAACAAACATACATGCATACACACATCCTTTCCCACTCCAGAAGCCATGACCAATCTGAGATGCATGAAGATTCCTTCCAGTACCAAAATATGAAGATTAAACTGAAAATTCACTATGTAGCACATCACACGCTACATCAACAGCATTCTGTCTAGATTAAACAAACCCTAATCTCAAGGAAGCATAGGGAGAGAATATATTCTAAACCCTATTCACATATGTACCCTGTGTTTTGGACAATTCTCTGGCTTTCTTGCACCTTCTATCACATTCTAGCTGAAAAAGGAGGCGAAATAAATTTTTTAACTTCTGGCACTGAGCTGGCAGGAGCTTATTTTTGGTTGAAAGTCGGAACATACTCTTGTCATATTTTAATAGCCACAGTCTTAGAGATCCAAGTTCATACAGCTTCAGGGCAATTCCCATTCAGTTCCAAACTCTGAAAGTTCAGCCCCTCCCAACATTCAACCAAACCGGTTTGCCCAATTCATTCTTTCAGGCTTCAGAACTACCAAGAAAGGAAGAGACTAAGGCCAGGCATAGCACTCAGTTTACCACCCAAAAGGTCTTCTCCTCAAGTTGTGAATGCCAGGATTCAAATACATCAGCACGCAGCTACTCTTTGCCAAAGGTTAGAAGAAGTAGCTAAATGAAACACTTAATTCTTTCATTTAAGTTTGTAAATATTTTTTATTTTATTAATTTATTTCATAAAATTTATATGCCATTCACTATAAAAAAAATCAAAACACTTAACAAAAGATAAAACAGTAAAATAAAAAACACACATATTGTTTTAAAGAAGTGGAGATGCCAATATGTTCAAGGTTCAACAGTCAATCCTTTCCTAGCAAAGTCCTGTAAATTTCCCCAAGTCTGTTTGTCTCTCCCTTAAGAATAGAATCTGTTGCCTATATTCTGGCAAAAGATCACAAAAAGTAATGGAAAGGAAATGCTTTATGAACCCAGGAAGATGCACCCTATGCAAAGAAGGTGGGGTGATGAAGAACAGACTTGCCCCAACTATCCTAACTAGCAACGTACTATTATTAACTTACCTAAACATTTCGACATCATCCTTTACTGTACTTGAATTTTAGGGTGATGTGCAACAAAAAATCATATCATAATGAAAATTACAATAAAACAGCAAAAAAAATGTTAAAAACAAACCAAAGTTTACAACAGACTAAGATACTTGGGTAAATAATAACATTTTTTCCAGGCACCAGGCACCAGGCACACTGCAATGTATGCATCAAGTGTGCCTCTTTGGGGAGGGCATTCCATAGGCATAACGCCACTATTGAGAAGATTCTGTCTCGTGCGGTCAAATGTATCTCTGATAAAGGAGGTACATGGACATGGATCTCAGCAGATCTTAACATGTAGGCAAGTTGGTACTGAAAGAGATGCTCCTTCAGGCATAAGAGATGCCACAAACAACACTTTTTCATGCCTAGAGTTTCATTTTTCTGCTTATTTTATTCTCAGCATTCAGCAAATGATCTGGATATATCTGAGGCTAAGGCTAAGTAGCTCGGAAACCGAACAGTCTTTTTAAAAAAAGATTTATTTTCAAGTACTGTTGCACTGAGAACAGTAATTTTCTAGGCCACCTTATAAAGGTTATTTCACAGAATTCTTTCTGTCCTCCAACTGCCAAGGAGAAACGTGTCACACAGGAAGCTGCCCTAAGCCTCATGGCTCATTACCCATGTTGAAACCCCAAAGTCTACATACTGCACCATACTACTTGATATTTTGAATTCCAGTCTGTGGAGACTTGTACAAGGTGTAGTAAGGAAGGGAGCAATACCTCCCTAGGACCACTTCAGAATGCTACAACTTGGCCTTTAGATTGACTAAGCAACACTAGTCCTAGCCAGCAAGGATAAAGTATTTTCTCTCACAAACCTTTACTCACATTCAGTCTTTGCTTAAACATGTGAAGAGTTGAACGATATTCCTCCCCAAGTGTGGGTAATAGGAAGTCTTTAGAAAACAGCTCTTAATCTTAAAAGGCTTTGGGTTCAGGAGGAGAAGAAGAACCTAGGATTGCTCAGAGTGGCTTTTTACCCTTTAATTAACACACAAACACATGGAAATGTGGAAAGGGATTAGAAAATAAAATCTGCAAGAGCTAAAATGAATTTAAAGCATTACAGTAAATTAGAAGAGATTTAAGGAAGCAAGGATTGGCTTAGTCCAGGTACCCCCTTTAATGGGATCACACCTATGGATGCTTTCATCTACTACTTTCATCTAGCTAAAAAGCAACTTTTTATTTTGGAATAAGCCCACCCCATGCACTAATAGTCATTAAAAGAACATGACAACTTCCCTTCAACGTCCCATGCTCTTGCACTTCATACTTTTCTATAGTCTAGTGTTGCTTCTAGTGTTGACATTCATTAGTGAACTCACAATGCAAAACAATGTGAAACCCTGTCCAGATTCTGTTGTTTTCCAAGTTTTTCCTATTTCTCCAAATCCTTGACTCTGAAGAGGAGTTGAAAATAATTCTATGGCAGTTGTCTCCCTGAAGCTGGAGCCAGGAAGAAGTTGCATAGACTTACATTTCATAGTCTCCTTTCTCCTAGGTCATAAAGAAGTGAGAATTGTAGACAATTCCATTGTACAACTGGGGACTCTATTTTTGACAAAGGAAATAACATTTGAAAGTCCAGTCCAGGAGGTTAGACCGTCAAGACAATGTGCAGCAGGTAAAGTATTTACAAGATAATGAAAATTTTCACAGGATGTGTTCAACTGGTGGGAATGAAGATGAATTAGAAAAGGATCTATGGGCTTCTAATGCAGCC
Source organism: Podarcis vaucheri (assembly GCF_965113315.1). Taxonomy (NCBI): domain Eukaryota; kingdom Metazoa; phylum Chordata; class Lepidosauria; order Squamata; family Lacertidae; genus Podarcis; species Podarcis vaucheri. Next base: position 62,775,073 of record NC_138764.1, on the reverse strand, counting down.
TAGAACAACCTTTGCATATCCACCATTTTAAGCAAAACTTAGCACTTCAATAGGGGACCACATAGTTAACAATGAGCAGGAATTGGCCTCTCCAATACAGTCACTTGCCTTCGCCTAGAAGGGCCATAGGTCAATATTCCATGTAGAATGTCTCATGTACAATCCATGGTATCTCCAGATACAGCTAGAAAAGATTCCGCCAGAAACCCTGAAGAGCCACTGCCAGTTGATCTATAGAATACAGATCTAGACAAACCAATGATCTGACTTGATACAAGGTCACTTCCTATGTGCCTTTCATCGGAATGAGGGGGAGAAATAGCCAACTTTTAAATCCTTCCACAGTAGCAGAGTTTCTTCCGCCATTTAAATCCTATATAAGATGCCAAGGCTAGAATTGGAAGCCTTCATCTCTTCTGTGGAGAGGAGTGACTGGGTGAGGCAACCGGCCTGCTTTCGCTGCCTTCAGCGACTGAAAAAGTGCCAGGCGTTGGCATCCTGGTTTCACCCACTGCTTGCTTTCTGCTGAGCTCTTGAAAAGATTAAAAAAAGAGCCCCACTCCATCTCATTAAGAAAGTAAACACAAGAGCCATCTAAGTGTCTAATTAAGCTTCTAATTAGTCCCTGCTTGTTACTAATGCAAATTAGATTACGCCGCTTAACTACAGCATGTCCACAACACCCTTGTTAATTGCGGCCTTTTGAAATTAAATTACTCCCTAATTAGCATATCAAAGCCATTGATTCGAAGCCAGGAAAGATGAGGGCAGAAGGAAGCTGAACGCCAAGTTTTGTTAATCAGGGACGACTAATTAAATAGTGACGTTGCACACACAGGGGCTCCTGCCTTACTGTTTGGGAGACTCAGGAAACCATAAGTGTGTGAGAGAGACTGGGTCTAAGCGAGGGTAACAGAACCTTCCTCATTGTGTCACCCTGAAGGTTTCAAAAAGGAGGAGGGCATAGAGAAGAGGCTACTGCTTGCCAGCACTAATCTGTTCAGAGATGGCAACTGAATTTTTAAACTTTTGTTCTGTTGCCACCGGGAAGGCTATTTCATGCTATAACGAATAATGCATGTTTCCAACACGACTGCTCTTATAAAAGACATCGTCGAAATATAATTGTGCATATGCAGTGCCTCTGGACTTGCATGCGAATAACTCTAGCCAATAGTTTCCTCTGTTTTTAGAACGAATCTGGTCATTCACAACTTCTGACACCCCAAAACAAGTGTAGTCCTCTATCAAACCAATTAAGGCAACCTAGGTTTACCACCAAGTTCACACCAGATGCATTTTAGGCATATACCTAAGAATGGGATTTAAAAAGCCAAAGAACATTTAAGAGCTCAGATCTGAGTTTTCCAAATTTTCCATCATATCGTATAACCCCCCTAGTTTATACCAAACTATACATAAAAAGTGATACAGAACAAAAAGGTCTTGCTTTTAATCAAGTACAAACCACAATGAGGATAGATTACCAGATTTTAGGAAAGTGATTATAACCAACAGCCCTGCAAAGAACAAAATCCTGTGGCATCTTACAGACTAACAGATGTATTGCAGTGCAAGTATTTGTGAACTAGAGTATCAACAGATACCTGAAGCATAATCCTCAACTGACGATAAGGCTACGGAGGCTTGAAGGTGGGGGACAGGAGACGAGGCATGTAAATAGCAAGGCCAGAAGTGTATGAAATGCAAAGAGATATATCCTGTGACATTTCTGTGGAAAGCTCAAATGTATGTAATATATACAGAGTGGCCTCTCTTATTCCCAAGAAAAGAGCAAGAGAACTACTAAGAACTGTCATATCCTCACCTGTTAACTAGGGATTATTGGGGGGGCTTTTTGCAAGGTAAAAAGGGGGAGCAATCCAGAGACAGGGCAAGAGGTTGCCTAGGGTAAGACACCTTTGTGCATCCTTGGTATACATTCTGAAAGTCCAGGTTGGCTGACATGCAATCTGGGGCAAAATGTACTACCCCACTGCCTCTGAAGGAATGGAGTCCCTGAATACTCTATGAAAGTGGGGAAAAGAAAAAGAGCTATGTTTCTGAAGGACAATCATTCAGACACCATTTTCTTGTTAAATGTTTTCTGCATGTGCAAATTAACTTATATTCACATTAATACCAGAATATGCACAATGCAGTTCTTAAGGACTAGATATTTCTCCACTCGCTTGGCAAACCCAAGTGATAATAAGTACCAATTGTCACTGCAGGTACAAGCCAGACTAAGAGTGTAATATTCAAGTGTGGCTTATAGCAAAGGATACTATGAATCTATAAACTAGATTTTTTCCCATTTCATTTTTATATATATAAAAAAGAACACCTATTTTTTGCAACCCAGACTTGTAATCGAAATCATATAAATTGTATGACTTTTCAACAACTAAGGCTCAGAGCTATGCATGCCAACCTTGAGAATATGTACCACTGAACATGCAGGGTTTAAAGCTGTTTTTCCATAACAGTATTTTTTAAAAATGAGATTCATCCTATGCATACACCCCACTGCTTTCAATGCTTATTTCCAATAAACATATATAGGATTTCAGGCTATCATGCAAAGGCCAGACCTACAGTGCTAAGAATTTAGTCACTGAAAATGGACCAAAAAAGTGAGAGGGCAAATGAAATTTCTAGTTTCATGTGAACAAACCCTCCATTTTATTCAGCATTAGAAAACTAAGGTGACACATACTGACATAAGTTATTCAAAATATGCTGGAAAATGTATTACTTGAGTGTGCGGTTTTTTATGGAATAAAAAAAGGACTTAAAATATCTAAATGAGAATATACTTTGAAGTTGTAAGAAGGAGCACACCATCCAATATCAACCTTGCCCACTCTAGAAAGGTTTCACTACCACAGTACTACAGCTACTTGACTTAGTGCATAGTAGGGGGAGGTTGGATTGCTCTGGAAGACTGCAATCTTAAACCCTCTTGCCTAGGAGTAAGCTCCATTGAACTTAGTGGGATTTACATCAAACAAGCATAGGGCTCTAATGTACATCTTTCAAGCTTGATGCATATAAGTCACAATAGAAGTGAAAATTATACCAATCCTGATGTCTCCACCCCTCTGGAAGTGCATGCCTAGAGATCCTTGTATCTGGACTGTTTTCACACACTAACAACGCAACCCGCAGAATTCTATCTGTTATATTTTATCTGCGCAATCACAATTAATTTCAGGAAGCAAAAAGTCTTGTTGAAAAAGATGGCTTTTGAGCTGTCTGGCCCCAAAATAGCAACTACACATTCCGTTTTGGTGACTGTAACACTGGTTTAAGGAGCCATTTGGTGCTTAGCTTATATATCAGAGTTTCTAACGCTGCTCCACAATGAACTGCACTGTGAACTTCCATAACCAATTGAAGTATCAGGGTAAGCATAGGAGGCTGCAACTAAACTAGCTTCTAAGGGTAGCATAAAACCAGGACTGTTGAAGCATTTTATAGTCTAAAGTTCAATTTATGCTCTGTAAGACCAACACCTAACCTGAAGTTCTATCATCATACACACCCCTGAGCTGTTCCACGAAGATCATCTTTGGTACAGGAGATGACCAACTAACCATGCTGTTCTGCTTAGTAGAAAAATACATTTCAATATAGAAACCTTGAAAGCATCACTTTCCCAAAGGGCCCAGAGATTTCCAAGTCAATCAGTGATGATGAAACTAAGAAGAGGGATGCATACACCTTCCAACTTTTTTCCTTTGCATAATTATAATACATGAAGCTGCTGTCATAGTGCAGAAACTACTTAGCAAAATTAAGAAATCAGTAATTCAAGGGATACACACAATACAGTGGTGCCTCGCAAGACGAAAAGAATTCGTTCCGCGAGTCTTTTTGTCTTGCGATGCTTTTCGTCTTGCGAAGCACGGTCCGTCGCAACTGCGCCTCTTCAAGCGGCCTTTTTAAAAAAGCGCAAGACGTTTTCGTCTTGCGAAGCAAGCCCATAGGGAAATTCGTCTAGCGAAGCAACGCAAAAACGGAAAACCCTTTCGTCTAGCGAGTTTTTCGTCTTGTGAGGCATTCGTCTTGCGGGGCACCACTGTAGAAGCAGCTCAGTTATCACTTTATATCTAACACACCAAGCTAGGTGGTGTTTTTATGTTCAGGTTCGCAAAGAACTGGAGCATAATATTGACCACGATTTAATTATGACTTGATATTTCTCCTCCTACCCCTTGATGGTTTAGAACAAGCAAGTGACAAAACACAGCCTACAGAGTGTAAATGGGTCTTGAACATTTTTGCGAGCCCTTGAAAAGATAGGCTTGAAATCAAAATAGCAAAGTGCATCGTAGGCTCAGAAATTGGTGGAAAAGTAGAAAGCCCAGCATTTTTAGTGGTAGAACACATAGTTAGCACACAAAATGTGCTATGTTCAATTCCCAACTGAACTAGATGGTCTACCTCTTAGACAATACTAGGTTCAACCAAAGGTAACCCTTGGGTAATTATTAATTATGCTCCAAAACATTTCATTTATTTGAGGTCCAAACTATTTTATGGCTTTTGCTGTGCTACCACATCAGGTTCTCACATTTGGGGATTTTTTTGTAGTTTCTATTAGTAACAGGCCAACCAGCTAAGGAATGGAGTCAGTGGCACATGCCTGATTTCCAACTAGTTTTATTTTTAAACTTTATGTCAATTATAGTTGGCAAATCTGTTAGCATTTTTAAGTTGCATATGCTTAAATATATTCATCCTAATAATAGTTTCCTACTTTCATTCTGAAAGAGGAATTGCATCCGCAGCCATTTTCACATAAATAAGAATTATGCCAATTACACATTAACCTGCAAAATTACTTGCTATGCAAAACTGAACTCCAGTGGAGTTTTCTTAAACGTGCATATGGTTTAATTTACAAAATTTCATTCACTTTTGCCGAATCAGTAGCTCTGCCTGTAGGGGAAGCCATTTCTGCATGACAAGTCTATGCTCTCAGCTGCGACTGTCGTTAATCTGAAACACTACCATTTCTCAACAACAGTTGTATAAAAACAGCTATGAAAGGACCAAACTAAGCAGAGAAGCTAGGTGAGATAGCCATTAAACAGACTTCCATGATTATCATTTTATATCCTGACAGATGGACAGATAGGGCAAAAAACTTTAATTTCAAAATACTTCTGTAGAGTCTAATCACTAGAGGGATCCCAGTCTGAGGAAGAATACTACAGGATTGAAAACAGTAGCTGTAAGGTGAACGATACATACAAGTTTATATTCTTGCCAGGTCTGTGAGAACACTTAAGTACCATTAACAGGAGTGGCCTTCCTAAAGCAATGGAGATTGAGGAAGTGAAAATTTTGTTCTCTACTGCTCATGCTATTCTGTTGCAATCTAAAATTTGCTCCATCCATCTATTCATGATCATGTTATAGAACTAGGGAGACATAGAGTTTGAATAACTCTGCAGTTTCAGTGTAATACAGAAAAGAAGAGAAAAACACTTCAAGATATAGTTTATTTAAATAATTTTTAAAGAAATAAATAATAAAAAAGCTTGTGCGAATAAGTCAGTACCTTTGATTGCCAGCTTTTTGTTTAAGAAAGCAGAAAAGGGGACAAAGAGTTGAGAAGTTAATAAAGTGGGGAAAGAAGTCTATTCATATTGAAGGAGTCTGTCTCGTCTCGTGGGAAGAACCGAAATTTACAACAAAAAAATTACTTCAGCAGAGAAAAGAAGCAGGTTTAAGTGAAGGTGCTCTACGTTTTTAATTGAAAGGGAGAGTCAAATGAAATATCCAATATCCCCATTTGAAAGAGAATGAAAACCCAGCTACATTGGCAAGAAATTGCTAAAGCACTATTTTTTTTCCTGAAGTCTTCTTAGGAAGTAGAAGGAAGAGGAGGTTTCCTTTCTATACAGTATATGAAGACACCCCAAGAAAGGCGGGGGCAGAAACAAGTTTTATTCATTTATTTTATATAAGAAGAGTAAGATAATAAAAGAAAGTTTTATAATGTCACAGTTTGGAAGAAGCAGTAGAGGGGGGGAGAGAGTGTGTTTTAAAAAAGCAGCTAAGAACAGAAGGACTAGCTCTAACCACCCGCTGCAGAAGCCTCCTTCCCAACGAGATTCAATTAATTGATAACAAGAGGCATCAAATTAATTTTTCAAGGATGTTAGATTTTGATGAAGGAAAAAATCTCTCTGATTTTAATCGGGGCGGCGTTTAAAAGGCATAAATGAATATCCCTTTCTAATCATCTGAGGCGCCGAGGAAGCGCCAAGCGGTTAACGTGCAAATTCAAACCGTTTAATTAGGGGGGGCAGGGAGGAGGCAGCATGGGGAAGGAAAACAGTTTCTCTTTTAAGAAGCTTTTATGAAGAATTTTTTTTATTTTTAAAAAAAACCCTCTCGCCATTATGTACTTGTGCAACACGCAAAATTTCGGCTTGGGACAAAGTCAGGAGTTTTACTCTCGAATAGAGATAATTTCCCATCACAACCTAATTAAACAGAAAAGAAAATACAAAAATGGAAACAATTTAAACCGTGGATGAAAAAAGAAAATGAATGGAATTGCAACTCTTAGCCACACTATGCCCTCAGTGTTTCCTGCTACTGGAAACCTACCTTACACACTTGCACATGGATAAAAGTGTGCAGGAAAGAAAGGAGACATGCACAACACACAAAATTAAAGTAATGAAAGGAAGCCTCATCTCCCACCTTGATTTGCGTGTTTACATTTTTACAGGATAGAGAGGCTCTGAATGACTTTGCTGCTCTGCAAGCAGGGATTTAGCTCATGGAAAGCTCATGCGAATTCACCAGCGGAAGACATCAAATACAATTAGTTTGCATATGCTGTGTCCAGTCTCCTTCATTCATAGCTTATACAAGAGAAGTCATTACCAGTCATGGGACAAATTTACACCTCAACAAGATTTTCAGATAGCAGCACCACCACCCCCCACCACCCCGCCCAATTTCACATTTGGTCTCACATTCAGTAAAAGTTTTAATATGTGAATTAAAACATACTGCCCCACCATGTAGCATGAAAGTCAAATATGGGGGGGTTTAGTTGTCATCTCAAGCATTAGCTACATACAGCTAATGGCTTAATCACCAATTCAGAAACAGACAAAAGCATTTCTGGCCCTACTAAGCCTCTGTGTGTGTGTGTGTGTGTGTGTGTGTGTGTGTGTGGAAGAGACACAGCTTTCCAGTTGTCCTTGCCCCTAGAGACAATGAGAAGTCTGTCTGCCCAGCTACCTATAAATTGCAAGCACCAGAAATATCCACAGGTACACTGGCAATATTCTGATGAGTGATCAGCTAAGGAGGGGATGCTTAGCTGATGCAAGCAACTATGGCTCAGCCCACATATTCTAAGCTTAATAAGAGGAAGGGAAGCCAGTTGCTTCTGCTGAAACTACAGTGGACGCTCAGGTTGCAAATAGGATCCGTGTGGGATGCACGCTCGCAACCCGCAGCAGCACGTCTGCGCACGCATGGGTTGCGATTCGGTTTTGCACATGCGCAACCGCCAAAATCCGGAAGTAACCCGTTCCAGTACTTCCGGGTTTCAGCGGGTCCATAACCCAAAAAAAGCAACCTGAAGCGTCTGTAACCCGAGGTATGACTGTATTGTCAAATAACCCCAAACATCAGATGCAAGAAGAAGCAGGCCAAGGAACAAGCTCTCATATAGAAGTGTTCATTTAAACCGCTGGTTTAAATTTAAACTGCTGGTTTAAATGAGGGAGAAAGCCTTCTCCATGATAGCCGCATGGGTTTGGAACTTTATGCCAGTGCATCTGAGACAGGCTTCCAGGCTTCAAGTTTTTCAAAAGGCTTTAAAGACATCTCTTTTTTGACTAGTCCAGTCTTGAACTGAGAGTTCCTAGTTGAGATTCCTGCATTGCAGCAGGGTTGGACTAGAATGACCCCTGGGGCCCTTCCAACTATACAATTCTATTTTTCTAGTGCTGTAAAAGTGCTTAATTGGTCAGCTGAGCATATTTATTTGTTTTGTTTTTGAACACTGTAGATATTTTGCAAACTTTAACAGTTGATATTTTGTAAACATTCCCTACTTCAAGCTGCTGTGGATGGGCATCATCCAGAAAGAAATAACCTAAATAAGTAAAAATACAGTAAAATTTGAACCCCCTCCCACTGCAATCACAATTTCTTCGGAAGGCAAGAATCTGTCTTAAATAAGACTTTAATTTTATTTTATTTTAATCATGCAGGCATGCACTACAGAATCCAAGAAGTAAAAGGTACTACCGGCAACTTGTTAGGAGTTGTGTGAATCAAGTTCCCTGATTCAAGTTCTGCCCTGTTTTATGAGAGTGAAGCATACCTCAGTCATACCACCAAGGTAGCTGCTGAAATACTACCATCATTTTGTACGTACTGCCAAAGAAAGAACAAGAAGATGCAGCATAACAAGTACTCAGATACGGAAAGCCTATCCAGTGTCTTACTCTAATTAAGCCCTTTACTCAACAGAAGCAGCAGTTTGCTGTCAATGGGGGGGGGGAAGCAACTACTATCCTCAAGAACATAGTGGAAATGGGCCTTGGCCCAGTCCCAAACTGCTCTATGAAAATGTTTGCTCTGTTAAAACTGTTCCTATATCCTACAGCTTATCAATTTTTTTTTAACAATAAAGAACTAATAAATCAGAATCAGTAAGTAGTACCAGCAGCCAGGAGACAAATTCCTAAATCCTCCAGGCAAAAATGCATCCAGTGCATACATGCCTATAGTGCAAAATTATACCATTTAACTGGTGCCGCCCTCAGTGCAAAGCTGTACATCTGGGAACTCTGCCTGCTTCAGTTAATTTTTCCTTACAGTTTACAAGGCTCCAAATTAGCCACTTCCTTCAACAAGAAACAGTTAAGAACTAGTTTACTAGTTTTAGAATAGGCTATTAAACAAGTAACTGAATAGCTCACATCACAAAGAGAATTGCATGTATGCACATGTTAGATATGAGCAAATCTAACTGTACCCCCCCCCCAAAAAAAATGGTCGCTCTGCAAAGTCAGTTGACTTGGCCAACTTCGGTGTGACGCCAGAAATAGCTGCAATAATTTCAATTTAAAACTTTCCCATATTGCTTTACTGCCACATGGACTATCAGGGGAAAGAGACTAAAAGAAAACAAATGGAGCAAAGAAGATAAATATGCAGGTTCTTTTTGACCTAAAAATTCTTGGTCATCTTATGCGGGGTAATATGTGTAGCCCAAGGTCCTCCAGCTCCTGCACTCTTGATTTCACAAAATACACAATACTAGATTTATAGCTCTGAAGAAATTGTAGCTTGCATGATCACAGGACAACCATGGAATCGGAAGAAACAGAGCTGTTTCTCCGACATGTCTTAACTTTTCCTCTACAACAGAAAGTGAATCTCTCTACCTATTCAATCACTAACCCATAGCAAGAACTCCATACGACAGCAAAATAAATACTAGTTGCATTCAGGGCTTTAATGGCAGCGTTATCGCTCCTACTGAGAACTGGAAAGAGATTCACAATCCAGCTCATCCCAGACTAACAAATCAGATTATGGTAGTCCTCTTGTGTTTATGGGTCATGTTGGAACCTCTCCTCCACCATCCCCCACCTTCCCCCTCAGCTATGTCAGGGTGGAATGCTATTTCCAGATGATTAACAGAGTGATTTTGGCTTTGTTACTGCTGCAACTTTCGTCACAAAGTGCAGGCAGTCTGAAGCTCTTTAGACAGTCACCTTCATTTGCACACCTTGATGTGTTCTGTTTCACATGGGGACAAAACAGTAGGGCCTGAACATGCCTGAGCAATATCCAACATGCCAATCTTCGGGAACATAGAAATTATCAAAAGCTGCAATTTCTGCAGCTTGAAATATGGGGTTACAGTTTTTTTAGTTTTAATGGATATATCTTAAAAGTGGGCCACGCAAGATGTCAGCAACCCATTCCCATAGCTGGCTAAATGTGAATGCCTAGTTCTAGAGTAGTGCTAGATAATACACTCCTTGCAATGTTTGAGATTTTTACACCTCCGTATAAAAGTTTATCAGGGTGGTTCACCAAAATTAAGAATAGAGGAAATACAATAGTGCCTTAATGCTATTACTGGGCCAAAAATAGAACTTTCAGTTCTAACAGGTGGGGGAAGGGGGACAGTGGCTTATTTCAGACATGATTTTTGCACCAAGAGAAAAGTGCTATAACTGCACGCCTCCCTGTTCCCTATTCTTGTGTACTATAATGCAAGACTTTATTAAATCTCAGTTTTCAGTGGAAAACTAGGGAAATCATATCCTAGTTTGTAATCAGAGATTAAACCTGGTTTCAGGTTTCCTGGTTCTAATGTAATAGGAAACTGATTTAAACAAACCCTGGTAGTTTTTCCATCAGAGTGCATAAGAGAAGGGAAAGGGAGGAAGGGCATATACAAGCGTAATGTTCATTCTCAGTCCAATGTACCATGGCTTATTAGCTAGAGATCAGCCTAAAGTGGGTCAACATGACTGTCTTTGATTTCATCAAGAAGGAAGCAACTAATCATAGTACTTCCAATACTGTGCTACGAATTCCATACACACAAGAACAAAATGATTGATAGACCAAAAAGTGAACTATGTGAATGAAAGATTGCTGAAAGGATTTTTTTATTTTATTTGGGGTATTTCTATACAATCTTCATAGTATTTTACTCTAAGATGGTCTACAGAGTGTCCAAGGAGGAAGAGGTTCAACAAAGGCAACCTGGAGACCAAGGATCAGAAATCACCCTGAGTGCCATTCTAGTCTCATCCCAGACCTTAAAATCCAAGGAAACTCTTAAAACTCTTAAAATTCATTCATCCCTAGATGACAGAACAAGTGCTCCAGCACTAAATAGCCTCAAATTGGATACATCACTGAGTGGAGGCATATAAAGATTTAAGAACACTGGAAGGAGAAGGATTTTCCTACTTCAGATTAACTAAAATTACTAGGATGACAAAACCCTTTCAAGGAAGAGATGGGTTTTTAAAAAGCTTCTCTCTCATTTCACCGATTCTTACTCCTGGGTTACCACTTTGTCAGGTCCATATGTAGTATAATGCAAACTGAACCTCATTAGAAACTGTCACACTCAACCTTGAACTTGGGTCAGGGGAGAGTACAGTACAAACGTTTAGGCCCATTGTACATAATAAATGAAGTTACATAGGTTTTCTTAGGGTGTACCATTTCAAGGTGCAATGGGGTGGCATCTGAATGCTTCCCACAGGGGGAGGGCTTGGTACACCAGGATAAAGAGTTTTAATCTTCTCTAAAGGGTGTTTCTCCTGATGCCATGGAGAAAATTCACCACCTGCAATCTGAAGTGGTACAGCCCAGGAAAGGATTTCCCACATAATTCCGGTGATTGTGAAAATAGGGTCTAAAAATATTGCTATTTCTCAGGAACTATGAGATTCCCTTCCACACACACACACACACACACACACAGGCTAGGTAAAATGTCACAAGCACAGACACATCATGCTGCCATGCCACCTTTAACAGACCTAGACAGTGCTATACTTACTTTATAATATGTCATAAATAATGTGTTAACATGCCACTCCAAGAAAGAACTAGCACCACAAGGAACCCATCACCAGTTTCTGGGGCAAAGCCTATACCTCAAACCATTTACATGCCGTAACCAAGAACTACAGAATCCGACAGACATTATTCAAACAATTCCTTTCTTTAGTTTATTTTAGTGCACTGTACTTCAAACAATATATTTTCAAAGCACATGAATATGTACAGTACCTTTAAAGGAAAAAAACAGCCCTACAGCGCATCAGCAAGCAAAAGCAGACATTTGATTTTATGCAATAATGTGTCAAATTTTGGAACAGAACTTTCTCCATGGGGCGGCATGGGCTAGGGGAGGGAAGAAGCGCCTGGTTATTCCAAGTCAGGGCAAGGCTACTATATCAAGGTTTGAGGCAGCAAAACTTAAAAATTCACATTGGACTTTTACTCTAGACTGTGAAAACACTGTAGAAACTCTATAAGCATTTTCTGCTGACACCAGAGCATGGAAACCTCTTTTATTTCAATAAATATTACATTATTAAGAAAAATGATAGTCAAATAGTAAGAATAGTCATGACGGGGTTTTTCATTTTGCCCTCTGCAAAAAGGTCAGATGCGCTCGTACTGGTTTCATAGTACAAGGAAATACATCAGTTATCAAAACATTGAGTATGTCTCCCTTTATTCCAGATGGCTTTAGAAAGTCAAGAACACACACACACACACACACAGAGAGAGAGAGAGAGAGAGAGAGAGAGAGAGAGACTCTTTAACTCTGGACATTTGCATAACTCAGTGCATAACAGGGAGTTTTTATCTGAAGTTCGCATCCTAGTGTAACACATGCATGTTCAAAAATGCTTTTCATTAGTTATATTTCATTCTGGCCCTATTGTTCTCTTAGAATCGATCGTCTAACAGCAACCAACCCCTTCTGCCTTCCCTTGAGAAAGTCCTTTCACAACAGACAAGAGATTGCATTATTGTAGGGAGACTAAAGCAGCGGGAGAGTTGATCTAGAACTTCCCTCATGCTTGGCCCAGTTCTGCTCTGGATTCCAAACCAACACTAGGCTGCATTACCACCAATACATGGACTCCACAAGAATGGTGTTATTTCTTTTACTGGTAGTTGCCCTTTTCAGTGATCAAGTAAGTTGTTCTACCCTGAGCAAGCTACATGGTAGAAGACACAATATAGGGCATTTCTACTACAGAACACACCAGATACATACAGTGGTACCTCGGGTTACATACGCTTCAAGTTTCATACGCTTCAGGTTTACAGACTCCACTAACCCAGAAATAGTACCTCGGGTTAAGAACTTTGCTTCAGGATGAGAACAGAAACTGTGCAGCAGCGGCACAGCGGCAGCAGGAGGCCCCATTAGCTAAAGTGGTGCTTCAGGTTAAGAACAGTTTCAGGTTAAGAACAGGCCTCCAGGATGAATTAAGTTGTTAACCCGAGGTACCACTGTACTTTGCACATACACCAGCCTCCTCTCTTACTCCTCTGAAAATATTTGTATAGTACGGTTGCCATACATCCGGAATTTCCCAGACATAGCCGGCAATCAGCTGTCAAAAACAGCCTCTCGGCAGAAATTGCTGAAATGTCTGGGAAAATCTTTACATATGGCAACCTGTGTCGGCAGTGTCTTTTTTTGTCGAGATTTTGCCAATAAAAAAAATAAAAGCTCAACCTTACAGTATAGCCCGGTAAATCCTATTTGAGTATCCTGTGGGAGGCGAGATACTAATTTCTGCACTATGGTTACTTTTAAGACTTCACACTGAAATACTATGGGAAAATAAAAACATTAGGTGCAGTCTGAAAGCGTACAAATTGAAACAAGCAGGACTCTCATTTGTAGATCATTTCTCTGAATGTGGTGATGGAGCCAAAAAATAGTTTCTATTTATTTTTTTTAACAAAAGGCTGCAAATAGCAAGAATTCTGTGTAGCTTTTGTTTCAACAGAAAAAAATGCTGGACAAAGTTAACCAATTGTACTCCATTATAAATTCCCCATCTCTAAAATGGGGATAACAGCAAACTGTCAAAGAGTATGTTAAAAAGATCAAGAATACAGAAATTTTAAAAGCGTTACAGAAATTAATAATACACAACCTGATCACAAATGTAGAACATTTCATCCAAATATAGATAGTGCAACAACTTTGTTATGAAAAAATGAAAATATAAAATCTCAAAAAAAAAAAGAGTATTAAGTTTTAATTTCTAATTGCCTAGGGAGAGAAATGATCGTTTCTGTCCTTTCGCTATGCCACACGTAACTCTCAGAATTACACGACCTGAAGTATGGGATACTTGAAACCAAATATTGGCCAGGCATAAAGGTAAATTTTAAGTTAGATGAACAAAAAGAAAATGCTCAGCATGATTGTTATGTTGTATTATTGAAATGCCACTTTATCTGACTGAATGAATAGGGCGTAGGAGAGAAAGCGACCTCAGTACAAAGATTTTTGGCACTCAAAATTAAAACGATGCCTCCTTCCATGAACATGAATGTTATGTTTACATCAGAGGCAAAAATAGGACAAGAAAAGGTCAGGGGCGAAGTTGACTGAAGTCCTGCAACTTAAATCTTTAAATCAGAACAATTGCTTTCCTTCACACCTGCAAATTCCACCTCAAGAGTCTACTGCAAAAGTAATATTAACATTCTTTCATCACCCAACTGCATAGTTTGGTCTAGTTAAAACACACATAAAATCTCAAAAAAGTGACTGCTTTTGATATATTTTGTAGAAAATGGTTTCTACTAGAAAGGGGGGGGGGTATAAGAGACGACTCTTCCTCCTCCTCCTCCTCTTCTTCTTCAGTTCTCCACTCTGCTATGCCAGCCTCCCCCTTCTACTTATTGGAAAAAAACCAGTCTGCACTTTTTCTTTAAGTGCGAGGGGAAAAACTGCTAAATTTTGCTTGCTAAGAAAGTATCTTGGCATTATAAACTGCCATCCACTTCAGATTAATGCACCCACCCTAGTAATACACGAAGGCAGAGAAATAGAAGAAAACCAGGGCACCGTTCATTAATGAACAAATGCAACTTGCCAGAGTCCGTAGCCATAGTCTCTGCTTGGAGAAGGTACCTTGTCAAAACAAATGCCAGGCAGCTGCAAGAAACAAAGGCACAACATCTTCTAAAATAGAAGCTGGGGCTTGCCTAAAACATTGTGTATGTCCAATAGTTGAACCAAGATGAATCAAAGAAGAGAGGGATGCCAACTCTCTGCATAAACTACTTGATATTTGCATACTCTCTGGAATTGGAAAAGGTCAATAATACTGAAAAGTGACCTCCAATAACCAACTTGTTCTAGACTGTTAGGCTCACTGGAAGATGAAGATGTAGCTTTGTATTGTATCCTTGGCACCCCTCTATGAACTTTTTCTTGCCTTCTTGAAATGCTTCTCAGTCAACTAGCTGGGCACACAAAAAATGTTTGCTGGGCATTTAAGTCAGCCGTAAGAACCTAGTTACACCATACAGAGTGCACCCACCCACCAAAAAATAGGAAGGCAGAGAGATGTTAACAGTACTGTTTCCACTCCCTTGTCTAGGCAAAGATAATGCTGCTTCAGCCTGAGCTAGGAGGAGATAGTCATCAATTCCAACTGGCTGTTTATTGTGACGTTAAGGGCTGGCTGTAACTAATCAGATTGCAGAAAAACAACTTGCCACAAACAGTCCAGTTATGTCAATTATCTGATATTCAGCATTTCCACCTTTAATCCCACATCTGGCAAATCAGGACCTAAACCAAAAGGCGGCAGCATCCTTTCACACGTAAATCGGAAGAGCTCTGTGACCCAGACCTTCGTCCATCTGGGAAGCCATTTCTGAGAGTCCCAAGAATATCTTCAGGGCAGAAAAATGGGCAGAGCTGGGTCAAATTCAGGTCATGCTATGGAGTGCTTTCTATACAAAACACACTGGGTTCAAGTTTAAAAACTCCCTACTAGGTTACAAACATAAATCATTTGTAAATATTAATGAATGTTGAATAACAAGAAGGCAAAGAATTATTCTATAGGGTACACCAGGAAAATTAAGGTACGAAGTGTTTGACGATGCTCAAATATCACTTTGCTCCATTATACTGGCATGGTATTGCCCTTCATCTAAAAATCCAGCTGTTCCCTACCTCACTACAATGGATGAAGTCCTGCTATTTGACAGGATCTACTGCCTCTCCCATTATATACTTCGAGTCTTTGCTGCTGGCAGAAAAACAGGCTTTCTGCATCGCCTCCAATCCTACACACACACACACACACACACACACACACACACACCACAAGCAAGCTTTTTTTCACCCTGTTCATGTGGTCAAGTACCTTATTTACAGAGGCTTTTCTAAGGTGCCCAACACCAAGAAGTACACCCAACTACTTCACTGTAATTCTATTCCAAAACAGGGGTAACTGTCGTTGAAATTAGATGTTACTGAAGCAATGACCCACCCAAAGCAACACAGGATGATCACAGCACAACCAAAAAGTGAACTAGACAGTCTAGGTCTTGAAACACAGGTCAACACCATCTACTTATATCGGCCTTTTGCCTAAGAGAAAACAATCACTATGTTTTATTTGAATATACCTGGATTGTCATTTGTAAAGCTTAAAATATGTGTGAACTAGAAGTGTATATAGGAAATAGACCATAGGAAAACCCTAGAAAAACTGCCTGAAAATATCAACTAATTCATCTACACTCTTCTTTGCCGCTTCCCATGTTTTATTTGTTTGTATGGGGCCATGGGATATGGGAGAACAGTTTTAAGCCGCTGGCCACTCCTAGATTTTTTAAAAGAGGAATGACTGGTTTTTAACTGAACAAACTGCCTCTTTGGGGATGGGATATATTCCCCAAAACTGCTTTGTTCACTCCCGCATGTGTGAGTCATTACACAGTTTCCTTTTGACAGGATCAAACAGTGCCAGATAAATCCAGAAGCATGTTAGCTCCTATGCTGCCCTCAAGGAACACACTATACACATGCTCCGTTGCCTAATACTGCAGAGGCACACTGGTCATTTCACTGTCTTCATGCAGGATGCTTTATGCTTTACCTGATAGTGCTATTCCACCCTTCTTGTGTTTATACAGGCAAGTAGGGCTCTCTTCTAAACCATACTAGCATAAATTCAGGAAGCTAAATAGACTGAGGAGAAATAGTGCCAGGATAGTGTTCATGTTAAAATACCCAGGTTCATTGGCATACAGCTGCTATATACAAATGGGCAAATGCTCCCTTTCTTCAAAAAAGATACAAACTTCTCTTCCTTTATGAATTTGTAGGGATTTTCCTTATTCATATTTCGTGAACTAGTGAAGCAAAGTCAAGCTTCTCACAGAGAATGACTTTTATTTATTTATTTAACAAGATTTATATACCGCTTGATTGTAATAAAACCTCAAAGCGGCTTGCCAAACCTTGCGGGAAAGCCTCTCCCCACTTCGAAGTATGAACTGTTTAGTTTACCCCTGTATTAACACACTTGCCCGGTAGCCATAAACAATAAGGAATTGCATGCAAGTGAGCTAATGGACTGACAGACGATGGATGGGGCACTCCAGCAAGTAAGTTGCTGCAGGACAGAAGCTGCCTCCTCTTCACCCAGTACAGACATGCAGCAGGCTGCTGGGAGAGGAGCAGAGTTCTCTGTCCCTCTTCTGCCAACCCCTGTCGGCTAATTAAAACATGTGCATGCCAGTGACTTCCATAGGTTTGTTTCCAACTCTGGTTTAGCTGCTGCCTATATGCTAATGCCCGTTCAAAGGCACCACGTGGTAAAGTTTCGCCAGTGGGGCAGAATGAGAAGCAGCATATCAAAACAGGGCAACAGTGGCTTCTCTCTCCCACCCAAGTATTTCCAATGCTTGTGTTTTTTTATCGATACTTAGAATTTTTATAGTGTGCTTTTATGAAGTTTGCATGCAGTTAACGTAATACTCCATCCAGAATGCCAGGATACGCAACAACCCTTAATGGTGGCAGAAATCCTCGTCTGCTGATCCATTTGTTGTTGAAAGTCCTGAAACGGATGGAAGTGTTTCAGGTAAGCGGGCAGTGAATTGATCAGATTCTGTCTCTTTACAAGGACATGGAGGTTGGGTGACACATGCAGGCTAGCAGATAACAAATGCTGATATTGCCATAAAGACCAAGTCAGTAGAGAACGATGTACAATAATGAATTTGAAAGAGTCAGATTCACAATGCTAACTAACACCTTGTCAGGGAAACTCTACTGAGCTGATGAGATACTTACATTGCAAAGTTTTCAATAACCGTCCTCTATACAGACAACCTCTGTTCACCAGACATAGCAGGGTTTTTATAAAACAAAACGAGAGTCCAGGTTTTCCCAATGAATCCCCACACTATGGATCTTGGCTTAAATTACCTTATGTATACAAATGTGCAAGTGCACTTGTACTTTTTAATATATCCTTCTTCCTAGTTCAGCTTTTTAACCCTTTCCTAAAATCAGGATCTCTGTGGAAAATATATTAACGGATAGAAATTCAATAATCAACTGAACCACCAGTTCAAACGTGCGCACACATATATACACTGTTATAAGACAAATTGAAACTGAATTCTGGAAATGTTCTATCTACTGCATTCCCCCCTGTATTGCTTCAAAACCCTTTTCACGTAAGACAAGCAGATTTTTCAAAGAAAATAAAAACTGTTTTAAATTCCATGTGCAAACTGCACACACTAGAACTGAAACTCCAGTGTGGGTAGAAGAACAAAGTCAAATGTGAAAATAGTATTTTTAACTTAAAAACAAAACAAACATTTCAAAAGCCTCCCTCTTGACTACCAAGAAAAAAATGTTTATGACCAGTGAAGGAGCTTCTGAGACAAAGCAGGACAATGAATGAATATAGAAATGTATGTGTCTATTTGATCCAAAGCCAGAAAAATTAACAGAACAAATCAACAAATAGAAGTGAATGAAATCTAAGTTTGTGGCATGGATGCCAATTTCAAAGTTTATATAATAGTAAAACTGCATTCAAAATTTGAAAATTTATTATTTTGTTAATCATATCGCCTATCACACACCTCCCAGGTACAGATTTCCCTCATATAATTTAAGTCATCACTCTTTTCCTATCAACAACAATTCTGAAGGTGTGTTTTAACCTGCCATGTGGCAATTACTCCCAGTGTAAAGAGGAAATCACTCAGCCCTGGAGGCAAGTGAATTAGCCAAGTTTGAAAGGTGGCATCCTGTTCTATGCAACAGCACAACAATGCCAAATTGAAAATAATTAAATCAAAACGGGCATCAGTGGGACTTGTTTTGAAGTTGTTGTCTTTAAATCATGTTAAAGATCTTTTATTGCCCTCTCTTAAGACAACTGGGATAAAACAATATATTTTTGCAGGCAAAAGCAAGTTCCTCCATAAGGAAGCAATAAGAGAGCCTTTTTCTACCCTGAAGGCCAAACCATACACAAGCAGAGTTTGATTATAACGGCTGATAACGAATTTCTTGCAGGATCTCAGTGCCAAGAACCTGTGTAACAATATGTTGTCTTCCTGAAGCACAGGGCACAGATGAGTAGCTTTATATGATGTTATCCCCTAACCTTTTTTTAGAGTGAATGCCTTTTCTAGAAACAAACACCTGCTACCAGTAAAGAAGGACTTTGGTGAACAAATGACTTCTCTCTCCGCTTCAACTTACAGGGAAAATCACTGATTGGAAGTGCGAAACGGAGGTGGAAAGCTCTTTACTAAATGGTGCCAAGCTATAAAATTTACATTCTAAGGGAAGGGGAGGACATATATGCCCATCTTTTCTGTTAGATCCATCTCTTCCCCCTCTAGTTTTAAGGTGGGGGTTCAGAATTCTGACTCTCCCCAGTTCTCACACAGGCACACACCATGGTTACTTGGAAGTAACTCCCATTGAACTTAGCGAGATTTATTTCTGGGTGAATTGCACTGTATGTCACTTTAAAAAGCAAAATACAACAGTATCTTTTCTTCCTCCAACTTCGATCTCCCCCCACATGCAACAGAAACATTTCAGCCATCACCCCCTCCATTCCCCATTTCAGCCCCACAGCGAGACACACACAAACATTATCAGATTCAAATGCATCCCCTCTGCCATGAGAAAAGAAAAGCTCTTAGGCTTCTTTGGGCAAAAACTTCACAACTGACTGCACATAGTTCCCGGCTTGGTTATTAGAAAAGAAAAAGAGAAAGCGCCTGAAGTGGTTATTTTATTTGCTCTTTGTTTTATAGATTTCCCCCCTTTCTTCTTAAAGAAACCCTCCTTTCTATAAAGAGAATCTGAATTAGAGATCCACCAGATTTTTTGCTATTATTGATTGTACTCTTAATAAATAAAAGAGCAATCAAAATGTTAATATAATAAGAAAATATGCAGTGTAAATTGAATGAACTATTCACTCCAAATTATTTTCTCAATTATTACATCCTTTAGTCCTACATGCAAACAAAAAAACTTTTCTTATTATAATCCTAAACTGTGACATTTGAGTATCAGATGAACTTGACAACTTCATGGTCTAGAAAGTTACCAGTCCGGGAAGAAAGAAATTCCATGCCTATTTACCCAGCTTTCCTTACAATATTACACAATGGAGCTGTGAAAAGGCAGCCTACTGTATATATCTTACTCTGCAAGAAGGTTTTTGCCTAACACCAATGCTTAGTGCCTGTGGGACTGAAGTACCCCCCCCCCTTTTAATCTTTGCTTTAAAAGAATTCAAAAATGGATGGGAGAGAAGGTTTTTGATCATATATTTCCATGCCAAAATACTCAAATTAATCATATAAGATAGCACTTTACTAGAGAAACATATTTCCTTTTCATTATGTTTGTAGTTTTAAAATATAACTAATCACTTGCATCAATTGTAACGAAATAGATGTTCTCCCCACTCAAAGTTTAGATGTTTACATTCTATGCACATACGCATAAGCATTAAGTTTTGAAGATTTGTTTAAACTTCCAAGAACTTTATACAAAATCAATTCAAAATACAGGAAACACAGGGGCTCAGCAATTTACTCCACTTCAATGTGCACCCATTTCTGAGGGGGAGAAAATAAAGGAACAAAGATTTGGAATCAGAACCAACACACACACACACACACCCCCCCCGGACCTGGTTTGCACAAAAAATTATGAATCTGGTTCTGACCATCTTTCTTAGTTTAAATCTGACTGGGTTTTTTAAAAACTTGAGAGGGGAAGGGGGTTAAATATTTTAAATCATGTTATACAAGCATCACTCACCTGCAATATATGCTCTCAGTTTAAAGTACAATTAACAGAAATTAAGAAATGTTAAATATGTGTAAAAACGGTTTAGGATCCTGGATGCTACTGCAGGCAGCATACACAACTCACAGGGCCCAGTGCCTAAGGAAGTAACACACTGTGACAATTTGACAGAAAATGGCCTGTGAGCAACACAAGCCCCTTTTTGTGTAAATGTTTTAACATGTAGTAATATATCTGTAGAATACTACACTATTTCTGTTGTTGATTATACCCACCTTTTAACACAATGTAATAATTCTTTTTTATTGTACACCCCACAGCTTTTCTGAAAGCATTAAACTGAAGTTATAAGCCATTGCTAAAAACTGGAGTAAATTTTTGTCTCCAAAGAAACAGTATTTCGGACTGAGCACTTGATTGAAGTCAGCAATGGACCCTGGAATGGGATCTGTAGTGAAATTCCTTAGGGCTAAATTAAGAAGAGACAAATCTCACTATGAGTTTGTCAAATGCATTCCTTGTAATACTGCGCTTCAAAAGATCTTTTAGAGTCTAAGTGTCTCTAATGAATTAGTATACCTATTCTCATCCATTTGAAGTTTATTTTGAACTTGAGGAGAGATGATTAAATGATTTCATTTTTTAAATACCAAATTCAATGGGAGTTTTTGTTTCAGATCACATACCCAAAAAATGGTCTGCCAAAATAAAACCATTTTTAACACTCCCCCCCATATTTGAACTCATCTGCGTTACGTAGCATTCAGAACTTTATCACTTATGAAAATTTATAAAACAACCAAGATCCGTAACTTTATTAATTATTCTGCTGTGTGTCAATGGTGATGAAAATGATGATAGAAATTGAGCATTATCTTCACAGACCCATGTCAACTACAAGTTTTAAAATAATTATTACTTGAAACTTCTCAGCTGCCCAAGAAAGGCTGGTAATGAATTTGCTCCCTTTCTCTTAATGACCGACTAATGCTCACAAAACTATGATAAACCTACTAGAAGACCCAGTCCCAATTCACAATCACAGCAAAATATCTATTGAGCTCCTTTTTTAAAAAAATATGTTGATGTTTTAGGTTGTTTTTTAAGATTTGTGCTTTTAAAAAGTTTTCTCAGTTAGGCGAAACCTATACAGATAAACCGAGAACATCACTTCTAAGCTCCTAAGTCTGAATATAAAATTTCCCCTTTCAAGTTTCAATCACCATGGCATTTAAATTATATATATTTGCACCTTTCCCACTTTTATATAGGTTATATAAAAATTTATATAGGTTTCCCCCCCCCCCTTTTAGGGAGCACTGGGATGGCATCACATTGTATTATAGTGAACAATGGATACGATCATTTCTTTGCTAATTTTAGTTCAAGTTTGCTGCTCTAAGGGCTATTAGAAACATTTCTAATTCAGAGGTGGCATTTAAAGGTGGGAGTAGAAGACAAACCGACAAGAAGCTAAGGAGATAGACTGAAAGACTGATTGGGCCAAAAACATTACCTGACAGCAATACATACGTTTTGTGCATTTAAGAAATATATAAAACGAGGAAGATAAGCTCATTTAAGAATGTAGATGATGAAGTGAACTACTGTAACAACAGAGTATATTTATTGCTACCTTCCCAGCAGGAAATAATAATTTAAAGAGCCATTAAAAGTTTTTTTTTAGACTTGTTATTTAGAATAAAGCAAATTTAAATTTCAGCCACCGTATAAAAACCGGTAAGAAATAAGGGGAATTCAGGATTTATGAAATATTTTTCTAGCATCTCTACCACCTCAAAGTTTTATTACCCTAAAGAATAGACCTAAGCCAGAGAGCCGATCTTTTCACTAGAAAAAAAACTTTCCTATCCGTTGCCAACTTGTTTGCCAGGAAAAAGTTATTTCAGAGTGGGGAAGACAAGAAATTCTGCTATCCCAATTCAGGATCTCACCCCCACTCTAAATGTGTACTCAAGAAGACCATAAATGTGAGTGCCTTTGAGCCTATCCATCCTGTCAATCACAATAAATTGTAATTCAAAGACACACTTACAGGACTGATTGATCTGCAGAAACCCCAAAGCGGTTTTGCAACATCTACTCCCCACCCCTCTTCACATTCACAAAACAGAGGAACAAAAAAAAAAAAAAAATCCACTCACTGCATGCTTCTTCCTTCATTTTCCCTATAAGCAAGAACCTCTTATCCCTGCCTCCCATCCTCACAGCTCCCCCCATGAACAAAGAGAAAAGCTTTCCAACACCCCCAACTAGTCTCACATATCCGATTCCTTTGGTTTCCATGCCACCCTCTGTAAATCCCAGCTGAAAAGTTATTTCCACCAGCACCTCTCTTTGTCTGGAGTGCTCC
Organism: Podarcis vaucheri; assembly: GCF_965113315.1. NCBI lineage: Eukaryota > Metazoa > Chordata > Lepidosauria > Squamata > Lacertidae > Podarcis > Podarcis vaucheri. The sequence goes on along the minus strand of NC_138764.1, from coordinate 62,751,791 downwards.
GTTTTCCGGGTACCCCGAACTTTCACGCGTCTCTTTTACTAAAAGGCACTGATAAATTAAACCGAGAGGAGGCTGCCTTCGCCAAGTAGTTTTTCTATATATATATATTTTCCACATACACACCCTAACATCCTTGAGGTTGCAATCTCAGAGGGAGAAAGAGAGTAAGGAAGGATGCGGGAAAGGGGGGTGAGGGAGAAGGGAGGGAATCAACAAAGCATAAATCTCAGCCTCCTCTACACACCTGCTTTTTCCAAAACACCTGGGGGGCAGGCGCAACAGACCGGCCAGTTTATCAACTTTAAGTCGTTCCTGATCGCAAATATTCAATGCAAGGTATATATATATCTCTTTAAAGCAGAAGAGTGCGCGCGGCTGGGGGGGGGGGGTAGAGAGAAAGAGGAAGGAACTACTGTATGGATTAAAAACTAAACTAGCACTGAAAGTTTAAGAAGAGGGGGGAGGGGAGGGTTGTTGTTGTTGTTGCTGCTGCTGCTGCGGCGGCTGCTGCTACTGTTAAAAGATCCCACCAACCTGTTTCGATCTACAGCGCCTGGAATCGGGTCTCAACTTTTAACACCCCCCACTTGGAGCATGTGGCTGCCTCTTTGCTGCTGCTGCTGCTGCTGCTGCCGCCGCCGCTGCTACCGCCGTTGCCGCCGCCGCCGCCTCGTCCAGCTTCGTCCCTTGCGGAGCAGAAATGCCTCCAGCTCCCAGCAGCCCGAGGTTCCCCCAAAGTTAAACACCTCGGAGACAAAGAGAGAGAGACAGAGAAAGAGAGAGAGAGAGAGAGAGAGAGAAAGAGGGAGAAGCAAGCCGACAGAGAGAGAGGAGAGAAAGCACTAACACAGTTCAGGCATGATCATACTTTTCTCTTGCCAAAGGCTTTGCCGCTTTCTTCTCTTATTGTATTCGGGGGGGGGGTCCCGTTTCTTCTTCCTTCACCCCTTTCTCCTGTTCCGTTTTCCTCAATGGAAGTCTCAGAGGCGGGCGGGGGGGGAGGGGGGAGTCAATCTTATGTCTCGGGTCCCTCCTCTCTCTGTCCCATTCAGATGTGGAGATCAGCCTCTAATCACAGGGGTTGTGTCTGTACTGGAGATGTGACTTGAGAGCTGGGAAGGGAGGGGAGGGGGGAAAGAGAGAGAGAGAGAGAGAGAGTTACTTCCAGTTCTACCATAATCCATCTAAAGCAGGTGCAGCTCTTTTCCAAGCCCACAGGTCCTGAATGGGAAAGGAAGCCACGGGCGAGGAGCGCGGAGGAGAGGGGAAGGAAAGGTTTTTTTGAATCGAGGCAAGCAAAAGGAAGCGAGGCCCCTCTCTCAAGTCACTTTTGGGGGCCTTTAATACCTGAAATCGTGATTTCTCCGCACTTTTAATGTGTTAAGTTTCCCCTCCTTTCTTATATATTTAAGGGAGGGGGATAATAAGGGGTACATATTTTTCTTAGTTTTCCGTGTTTTGGGTTGTTCAGTTTTCGCTAATAGCCCTTGTGTTAGACTACCGATTCTGGTTTTAAAGACCCTGCTGAAAGAGTGGCCACGCTGCTATGTCATACCTTAATATATTTTACCAAACAATTTAATGGGCACATATCGTGCGTCTGTGTGCCACAAACCTGCAGGGATCGTTGTAGGTATCACACAGGTGCATGCAGCAGGACTGGCCGCTGCTCCTCTCAAGGTGCACAGGAAATATTAAATGTGTGTTTGATCCCAGATAACATGGGAAGCGGCCCATACAATTTTGTTGTGAATATGGGGGGATGATTAGGGTTGTTTTCACTCATGAGACTTAAGTCCGGTTTCTTTGCATTTCTCCTATTTGTAATGCCAATGAAATACTTATATTAGCCTGAATAACTTTGAAATGGCTTCCTACCACTTTCTGACAAGTATTAAAAAAACATTTGCCTGAGCACACGCAGAGTGAGGGGGAGACTCAATTTATTTTTAATTAACGTAAGTAAAAATGTCCTCACACTTGCAACCCGAAGCATAGGATTAGGCTTCATAAACGTTATAAAGTACTTTTCACACCTGACCCTTAGTTTATTTACTTGGAAATGGCTTAAAAAAATTATACTGAGAGATTGGAAAGCTTGACCATTTTTGCTAATCGTACTGAGATCCTTTTCATTTCCCTAAATGCTTTGCAGGTCTCTTCAAATTTGCCTTGAATTTTGCTCTCACTAAAACCATACTTTCCAGTATGTATGTGTAGGACTGGCTTGTAAAAGAGCAGCAGAATTCACCCAGGTTTATTATTATTAATAATATGCAACACAATTATCAGCATAGTTATTCAAAAGAGGGTCCCCCTATGTTTAGTTGGGCTTACTTTCTAGTAAGCGTCTTTAGGATTGCAGCCTTAGTACATCCCAGCTCTTATCTTCTGGATACATTTAATAGATCAAAAATGCCCTTACCTGTATTTACCAACCCCTCAGTAACAATGATCCTGATCTATTCAGAGAACACTGAATATATATGCTTAAATAAGACATTTTTTGGGGAATATTTCTATGCCTTCTTTCTACTTAAGGATATTGATGTTGCCTTATTCCATACATTAAAAAATAAAACAAATAAAAATATAAAATACAGATAAATAATAAAATAACCATCACCTACATTTGAGGTGAGGTAAAGAGATAGATCCAGCTGCCTTGGGACAAGGCCTGATTCAGATCAGGATTACAGTCCTGTGGGATGGTTTTCACCTGTGCCATTTTCCCAGCTGAAGTCAACCCTATGTTATATTTTGCCCTGTGGAGAAATGGCTGTAATGGGGGGGGGGGCGGGGTGGATTTCGACCAGGAAACTGGATTGGTGGAAAGTTTAAAACACCATCTCCTAGCAGTCATGGTCCTGATTTGAATTCCCAGCCTCTTGTGGCTGCTCTGATCCTTTTTAAAAGAAAAAAAAGGGGGGGGGGAGATCTGATTCATTCTAGTTTGCCTTAAGTCTAATTAAAATGACCCAACATAAATGGACAGAAATCAGCACTACTAAAAGCTATCCACAGTTAAATGCCTCTGAAAGATCAAATAAATTATATATATTTTACCTGGTGTTTATATTAAGGGTGCAATCCTACAGCCAGCATTCAGCCAGCTGAGGGGCCACAGGAAAGGCCCTTGAATGGACAGCACAAAGGCCACTGGAGGTTCCCCTAGTATGTTGTTGTTGTTGTTATTAAAATTTGTATACCACCCTTCATCTGAAGATCCCATGGGTGTAGATGTTGCACAGGTTGTGGGGGCCAAAATAGGAGTATGTCAGGAAAGGCAAGGAACCAGAAGTTCCTAAGCCCCCTTCTTCCCGACACTCCTCCTCCGGGGTGGGGGGTGGAGTGTCCAAAACTACACCAGCCCCAGTTATTTTTGTCTCGTTGGAGTCAATGCGAGAGATTTTTTTTTTTTAAAAAAAAAGATGGGCTTGGAGGGGGGGGAGAGAATTGCTGCCCCCAACCCCATGCTGGCCACACCTATCTGACAAGACTTTAGATGTGGTGGTTGCTCTGTCTAATACAGGGGTCTGCAACCTGCGGCTCCGGAGCCGCATGTGGCTCTTTTACACCTTTGCCGCAGCTCCGGGGCGGATACTAGCGAGGGGAGGAGGCGCATTGTGCGCCCCGACACTCCCCACTGTGGCGGGCGCTGTACTGGCTGTGACGTCGCATGGGGACGGAGCGTGCGTTAGTCACACACCATCCCGACATCACCTTCCCACCCGCCCACTACATTGTAAGGGGCATGTACGCTGGTCACTGCATTGAAAGGGGGCATGTACGCTGGTCACTGTTTTGAAGGGGAGTGAAGAACACACACGCAAAAAAAGGTAACTTGTTAATTTAACGTTTATTTCTATGAGGAGGAGTAATTCTGAGGGGTCAAACAAACAAATAATAAAAAAGTGACAAAAAAGCTATTTTTATAATGACGAGTTTTGCGGCTCCCAGGTTTTTTTTTCCTTCGGAAACAGGTCCAAGTGGCTCTTTTTGTCTTAAAGGTTGCAGACCCCTGGTCTAATAGATGCCATACATGTATGAGGAGGAATGCCATAGTGCTTCAGCTGTAGAACAGAGAAGACCCTGTCCCCCAACTTCCAAAGGCAGGGGAACCAGAGCAGCTCCTCAGCCTAACATCTGAGCAAAAGAGGGAGTCCATATGAATGCAGACAGTTCTTCAGTTTTTCTCGGCCTTAAGAAATAAGGCATTTTCCTTAAACTTACAGATCATCTGGTTACAGGGCACATGTGCTACCATTAAGTTTTCAAGTTCACTACTTTGTGAGGGATAGAAACAGAGTTTTAGACAGCCATTTTGCATACAAGAGAAGCATGAATGTTTCTGCTGCTACAACCAAGTGCTGCTCTTGTCCCACTGTGGCTACAATCCTAAATTTATTTAAGTAGTAAGGCCTATTGAAATCAATGAAGCATATTCCTGAGAAGCCATTATTAGAATTGGGCTGTAAAAGCTGCAATCCAATGAATGTTTATTTGGATGCAAATCCCACTGAACACAAAGCAAAATACCTTAAGTATTCCACCATCGAAATTGGTCGGACTTGCTTCCATGTACACATGCATAGCATGGCCTCCACAGATTCAATATTCATGTTTCTCCTGAGTAAAGATTAATAGGTTGAATTGTAAAAACGTATCCAAATGCCACAATATTTAACTTACTTACTTCTTGCAAAACCTTATGAAGAGCAGCAGTAGTAGAAAGAAAAACTCAAAATGTTTTTATCAGACAGAAACCACAACCTAATGCACATTTATGCACTCTTAGAACCAACTGAAATCATGGAGCTTAGTTAGGCACATCTAACCCTATGCAGAATTGTGGCCCAAGGCTGCAATCCTGCTATCATGTTATGCATAGGTAAGTCCTACTGCTTTGCCTTAAATGAAGGGAAAATCTAATTTAAACATTTCTGCAGGAAAGGCTCTCAATTCCCTATCGTGCTTTCATTTGTGAGACCAGGCCTTATTTGCTGAGTGATTCTTATACCTCTAATAGTACTCATGCAAAAGCAATGCAATAAAGTTTTCTGTAACAGAAAAACTAAATATTTGTTGAAGATTGTATTTTAGCTGGGAAACATATCAGGGTTTGTCAATGAATTTGTTTGAACCTATTATTTTCTTTGGATCTTGATTCATTGGGTGTTATAATATGGGGTACCTCTACAGTCCAGGAAAAACTGTTAGTGTTTCTTTCTAGAGTAACATTACTGCCCGAAAATTTTATATTATATTGTCAACGGTATTGTCTTTCAAAGCAGTCACACTATGAACTGCGCTTTCAAAAGCCTGCAAACTGCAAATAAAATGAAAAGTTTGACCTGTGTTCAGTGGTACCTCTGTTTACGAACGCTTTGGGTTACGAACTCCGCTACCCCGGACGTAGCTGCTCCTGGTTGCGAACTTTGCCCCAGGATGTGAATGGAAATTGTGCGCCGGAGGCGCCTGCGCAGCAGGAGACCCCATTAGCAAAAGCGCGCCTCAGGATAAGAATGGTTTCAGCTTAAGAACGGACCTCCGGAACGAACTAAGTTCGTAACCACTGTACAGGCATAGATTTTCCTAGAAGCGAATCAACTTCAGCCTGATTGTTTTCTCTTCCTTCTCGCTTTCAAGAAAATTCTGTATTACTCTGTGTTGTACTGAAATTGCATACAAGGCTAATTTTGGCTACTGTTTTCAAAAAAGACTGATATCTAGAGCATGCAGTCTCTCATTTATTTTTTAGAAATTAAGAACATTATTTATATTTCCCCCACAATTCTCTAAGGAGTTTAGGGCAGTGTATATGGTCCTTCACCATCACTTTTTTTTTTTAATCATGGCAGCCCTGTGTTAGGGTGAGTGCCTAGACACATGAAATGTTTTCGAAAATCAAATCAACAAAGCAAAATATTGATAAACCTTTAGAAAAAAATATCCTGACCAAACATATTCCTCATATTTTTGATTTCTTCTAATAACATATGAAGGTCTAGGTTGTAGCAGTTGCCAAGAATGCCTTTTGGCACTCCCATCTTGTGAAAAGGCTGTGGCCCTTTCTAGCAGATCAAAACCTATCTGTAAATTCTTTATTGATAATCTGAATAAATGCTTGAAATGTACTGGTCCGAGGTTGTAAATAGCTACTCACTGGATCACCTCTGGCTAACAAAAATGTCAAGCAGGCACTGTGGCGCATAGGTTTTACATAACATGATTCATTACTGCAAGCAGATTAGTGACAATGGGGGAGGGGGTAATAATTTTTTGTGGACCTTCTTGCAGTGCTGTAGTGGTCCGATCTGTGTGGAACTATCAGTGATTGTGGACGGACTACAACTTCACATCCCTAAACCTACATTTAATCTCGGCCTGCAACACAAGGCCTACTTTTGACATTGTTTGTTTCGTTTTTACTATACATGCCCACCTTTCTCTCCCACTCTTCTCTTTCTCAGAAAGTAAATAGCGGCGGTATCTCTGTTCTTACCTGCCTTGCATTTGGCTATGCCTCAATTGTGGGCCGCCACAACATACCCATGAAACATAAATATTTGGGTAGTGAGAGGGTCTCAATCAAAATGGAGGATGGGAAAAGGCTCTTTCTTTCATTACTACCTCACACACACAAAATACACTCCTCACCCGGTGCACCGGCAGGCCCTTGTCTACCATACAATATTGTGCACACTCAAGCCCACACTTGTGTCCTGATTGTGGAATCTGCGGCCTACCATCAAATTTTGGTTGATGACAGTAACTACAAAATTAGCAGTTTATGCCTACAGTCAGGCTCTTGAACGACAATAAGCCACAAGTCATGTGAATAAGACTTTACTGTAGACACCAATTGCCCTGAGCAACAAAGGGACTTGATTTGCTGTAGCTCTTTGCCTTAGACCTTGCCCCTCTCTCCTGCTGGAAGAGCACAATTGAAGAAATATGGCACTTACAGCATGCACTTTGTAATTTTACAAAACAAGGATGCATGTCAAGGTTTTTAAAAAGTCAGTTTTGCGAACAGAATTGCTGTTAGCTGGAGAGTTTTATCAAAATGTGCACTGTATACATTCAGATCTTTTTCACTTGGATGGAGAATTCTGTTTTGATTAAAGCATTTCGTCATTTCTCAACAACAGAAATGAAAGCTTGTTAAGAAATACAATACAATATAAATACAATTTCCATGCTACATGTGCAGCGTGGTTTTTTTTAAAAAAAAATTACTGGCACAAAAATTATCAAAATAATGCTTGTCAATGTTCAGTTTTGCTCTGATGTTTTACAAATGGAAAGTTTTAATGAAATCATATATTTTTTCAACAATATGTAGCATTGGGTAATGGCCCAGTTTTGAAAACAATACTGCTAAAGCCACATTGGGCACATTCCAGCAAAAATTGGTTGTGTGACTAAAGCCATATTCGGGCATTCTTCTCCTCACGCACTGAGGTGGCGGGGGGGGGGAGAGTGATTGTGTGCCAGCTAGCTCCTCCCCCTTGGTCGCCTCATCATCAACAACCCTTTGCCCACCACACACTGGAGGGCAAATGTCTGCAGCAGGGAGCCGGATGTATTTGTGTAGGCTCTCCCTCATGCAATTATAATCAAATGAAAATAAGAATGCCTGCATAGTGCTGATGGCTCAATGAAATCTATGGAACTTGTCAAAGAGGCCCATTCCATCCAACACAAGTGTTCCTAGGATTACTTTAGAACTGAATGGGAGTTACTTCTCAGTAAAATCCGCTTGCTCCCAGATCGTACCCAAGCTTCTCATCTTTGTCTTCAAAGCTGACCATGGCCCTGTTTGCCACCCCCTTACACCCTGTCTTATATCCCAGCACATCCCTTGTCTGAAGGTCTCCTGCTCTCTCAAACAACCCTACCCTATCTCCATTGCCTCATGTACGGGTCTCACAGAATTGGAGAATTGTCAGCTATCAACAGGAACCAAATATCATTATATATACCATAATATACTATGCTACCGTATATTCAATACTGATATTCAAAAGTTAAAGTCAAATGGAAATCAAATATCAACAGATGTAACACACATATAGTAACTTGTTCAAATTACAGAAGGTGAATATTCAATATAAAAATTCATAGAGTTTTAAGAATTTTTGGAAGCAAATTCCATTGATTGCTACAAGATTTCCAGTTGATCACACAACCTGCTACTTCCTTTCCTTCTCTTTGGTTCCTTTGAAAGTAGTTTTCTTGTTGAGGTGGATCTAGCCCCAATACCCCCTTCTTCCCCCCTCAGCTCTCAACATTTCAACATAACTCGTGCTTTCAAATATCAGTGCTTATCTTGCTCCACAAAGGCAAGGGAAAATGGCCTGAGTGAAAGCAAGGTGAGGTAGCTTCAACTTGCCCCTTAAAACTGGCATCCACAACCTTCGATGCCTTTATCTAGAACCATCCTCCTTCTCAGCCTGCTCTACAAACATCTTTCATTTATAACGTTATACCTCAATAGACATATATTAAGAGGTCATGAGATGGCTCAGAGTCCTTTGACTCAAAGCTGGTGTGCTATAGTGGTTAGAGTTTTTGGCTAGGACTTGAGAGACCAGGGTTCAAATCCCTACTTGACTATGAAGCTCACTGGGTGACCTTGGGTCAGTCACTGCCCCTCAGCATAATCTACCATGCAGAGTTTGCTGTGGGGATTAATTGAGGTGGGGAGAGCCATAGGTGAGATATCAATGCAATGAATGAATGAATTTCAGCTCCTGCTTTCTCTACCAGCTCAGCTAAGGCTGAGTGGTTCCTCACCCAATAGACAATTTTAAGCTACCTCACACAAAAGCTGGATCTGATTAGGAAACAGCCCAAACATAAAAACAACCCATGTCTATTTCTTCCTAACACTTTCTCTGTTGGTTTTGACCAGGCTTCACTAACCTGGTGCCCTCCAGCAGGGCTGTCTGGGGCTGATGGAAGTTGTAGTCTATAAAGGAAGGCCCCAGGTTGGTTGGTGATGGCGTCAATCAAAGATGACTCTCAAGCTTCTGCTTCATTTGAATCTATTTGCATAATGGATCCAGCACAGCATAAGCAGCATACTGGAAAATTCCAAGGAATCCATGAGTATAAAAATAGTTAACGGAGTTTAAAATAAATGATGAAGCAAAAGCAGTGCCCAACATTGTATGAGTAAAAGCTGGCCTGTAATTAGCAGGATCCCAGAAAGGGGAGGTGTCTTTCTTATGTCCCCAAACTGGAGAAAGTGTCTGATACCTTTCCACATGGTTGCTGGCACTGCCTTCCTTGGCTAAATAGTTGTGAAATTCCTACTCCAGCTTTAGACAAAATGGTTAGGTGGGTGGCCATGGCTTTGTCATTGGGCTATTACATTCCAGTTGTGTAAGGCAATGAAATGACGTGATCCATTTACTGTAAGTGATGAGAAATCCCCTGGCTCTGCATTTAAAAACAACATATTCCTCTCAGCGCTGGGTTAAAAGCCAACCCACTAGCCTTAGTCAACAAGTAACTGCATCATGTTTTCCCAAACAAATATCCACAAGGAAATGTAGAACTCCTTACTGGCTCTAAAGCCAGAGAAGGGGGAATAGGGAGGGTTACATGTGGAGTATCCATCCTGGAGATGGATATGCTGGGAGATTTTAAATTAGATGGCACTGTGTGGCATAAATACAAGTATACAGTGCCTGTAAATTACTCCAAAGGTGCCAAACGCTATCAACTTTTAGTCAGGCTAGCATCTGTGCTATAGGTTTTCCAATGACCAAAGCAGTGAAATGTTCTAGAAACGATGCTTCTATTTTTAAACAATGGGTTTTGCCACCCAAATCATTTATATTACTGTGGGTGGTTACATGTTAAATGCTTAGGATCCATGCATAGAATAATAGAATTGCAGAGTTGAAAGAGATCCTCAAAGGCCATCTAGTCTGACCCCTGCAATGCAGGAGTCACAACTAAAGAATCCTCGAAGCATCTTCTCTCAATGTAATCCATCTGTTGTGGATTTATCATATTTTCTCAACACTGGATTTTGGACACTTCCAGGTGAGATTTTATTTTGCGATCGATGCTCCTCGTGCAACTTTTTTGCAGCACCGATACAACATCATTGCTGTGTAGCAAAATGACATCCTGCATCTCCTCCCCACCCCATTAAATCCAGACTAAACTTTACAGACAAAATCCAATAAGTAAAATAACTGCTGCCACAATACATTTGTGGTATCTCAACACCTTGTTTGCAAATTAAGCCCCTGTCTGGAAGCGCCCTTTGTTTCGGGGGAATATAATGTCACATGAACACCAGGGGCCATAACAAACTTGTTCCATGCCTCACTCATTCTGAGAAATATATATGGCTGTGTACACATTACCATTTGCTCTGGCTCCAGCTGTTTGAAGCCATGTAGACAGAACTTTAGCCACAATCCATACCTGTAGTTTCCTGAGAAATTCTGCTGCTTGGTGCATTTTCCCTCAAACCAGATTCCATCCAATTTGAAAGTGTGCTTTGTGGTTAAATCTCTGCTGTCCACATGCAGCATGTAAATACAGTGGCTGAGGGAACGACCTTTCTAGGTTTTAAGCTGCTAATGTGTACACAGCCCTAAAAAGGCAAAGGTACCCATGACCGTTAGGTCCAGTCACGGATGACTCTGGGGTTGTGCGCTCATCTCGCTCTATAGGCCAAGGGAGCCAGCGTTTGTCCGTAGACAGCTTCTGGGTCATGTGACCAGCATGACTGAGCCACTTCTGGCGAACCAGAGCAGTGCATGGAAACGCCGTTTACCTTCCTGCCAGAGTGGTACCTATTTATCTACTTGCACTTGACGTGCTTTTGAACTGTTAGGTGGGCAGGAGCTGGGACCAAACAATGGGAGCTCACCCCGTTGTGGGGATTCGAACCGCCGACCTTCTGATTGGCAAGCCCTAGGCTCTGTGGTTTAGACCACAGCACCACCTGCGTCCCTATGTACAGAGCCCTAGTTTTGAACAAAGGTTTCGGGCTGTTCTGCTCCTTCCTCTTAATGCTGGACTGCCAGCCATCTCAGGAAACTTTGACATTCTGTGTTTTCCAGTTGTGGTTAGTCAGTACCATCAAAAATGGTATAGGCAAAGGAGGTGATACGACTATCTTCTAACACCACAGCAAGGCTAACACTGCCACTCCCCTGCAAAAGTATTCTTCCTCCTTCTCTTCAATCGTAGTGGTGGATGAGCCAACAGATTGTTGGCTCCAGACAGTGTTAGCATTACTGTAGAACTAAAGATAAAATCTGGATTTTTAAAAAATCAGCTGAAAAAATCTTTAGTTGCCATGTTCTCTGCTGCTGACAATTTTTTCAAAGGACTTCTGGCTAGCCATAGGGTATTCTCACAGGGAAACGTGTTTTTGGTGAGAGGTTGAACCAGGAATGTTGCCTCCCACACATTCCTTGCTCCAGCTCCTCCTCCCCCCCCCCCGCCACTTTTCACCTGGGAATCTTCAGTTCCAGATGGGGCTTACTCAGCAGGGAGCCTGCATCATGTCTCTGAAACCTCAGACCAAAAGGAGAAAAGCTCTGGGCTCGGAGGCTATGTTTGAGCACGAGAGAACAATGTAATTCCAGACCGATGAACAGCTGACCTGTGCGTATTGCTTGCTTCGTGCCAGGTGGAAAAAGACCAAGGCTGTAGTACCACCCGCCCAGAGCCATGAACACTTTACCACTCACTTCTTTAGACACAGCAGGTCTGGGTTTCATTTTTCATTTATCTGCTTTTCAAATAATGTTACTCATACAGATCGGCTGTCTGTACACACCACTCACGGTGCTTGTCTGCATTGTTTCCTTAGATTTAGATTCTTCTCTCCTTACCCTTTCAGAGTCAGCTGTGAGTAATCCTTTTGAAATCGATGGGACAAGTCAGACACTCAATAGCGCTGTGTAAGAATATTCCTTGCTTTGAGGCTTTAAGTTTCAACTGCTGTTTATGTTGTTGTTTCTTCTTATGGCCTAGACTTCATTTACCGTAATATGCTTTGGGACAGATCCTTGTCTATGAAAAACTGCAGCAGCTCATCAATTTCAGTTACATCAGGTGACTTTCTGAGCCATTCAGTTCCCTGATTTTTGTTTTAATGAGAATTAAAGGAGAATCTGCCCATTTGTTTTCTTTTTGTTTCTCTCACTTTGCTTATTGTTTTACCAGCTTCTTCACAAAGGTCCTTCCTTTCCATCTTTTCCCATATTCTTGTCTTCATCTCCATACTGCCTTTCATATTTTATTCAACCAGCACTCTCTTTTTGCTGCTTTGACACCAAGGCCCAGATCCTGGACTGGTGAAAACTGACTTTCCCCCCTAAACTACACAACTGCTGCATAGGAGCTAAGCAAGGTCCACCTGTCTGCATCACGTATAATAGCAGCAGAATTGCCATACAAAATACACCACTTGTATTTTATTTCTGCTTTCTTTCTCTGTGTTTCCTTTCTTCCTTGGGGAGGAACTGACGTTTACTTTTCTCAGAAGAAGACCACCCTGTGGGATGTAAAACATCAACAATCATTATCCATACTGCTGCAATATAGTGGGAACAGAGCTTTGTGCCACCCTAGGGTCTTGGTTGGACCCTCTGAAGGTCACTTGACAAGGTCTGGTGTGTGAATTACCATGTTTGTAATGCTGGGGCACAATCTTCTGTTTTAAGTGCGTGCTTGGGAGGACTCGACAGAAAAGCATTTGGGACACAGCCCGGTCCTTTCTCAGTGCAAAACTGCAGCAGATCAATGAATATTTTAACAAAGAAATATTTCATTAAAAGGGTTGATTGCTTAATGAACTGTCCCTGCGAGCCATCAGACTGCAATGGTTCTCCCCCCACCTCCCTTTAACAAAGGCAAAGATTCATATCACGAAGAACTGGCTTATCAAATTACCGTAATAGCCTGTGTAGAACATGCACTCTTCAAGAATAGCTTGTGATGTAAACAGGGTTCGAGGACTGGCTCATGTGGCAGAATGATGGGCAGCTACTTTTGCTTATACAGAATGTGTGACATTTGATATGGACACATCAGCATTGTGGGGTGTCTAATGTACATATTTGTTTAGGACCTAGAACTACCAAGACCTGGGCTGGATTGGGCCCTTTAGGTAGTAGTTCTAGAAGAATTATTGTCCTAGACCTAAGTACAATGAGCATGGATATGTCTATATGTGTGACATAATTTACCACCATGTAACTTACTGAATAAGATGTGCCGTCTATTTCAAAATACCATAGCTCATCTGTGATTTTTATTTAACAAGTATTTAATAATAATCTCCCACGATCAGCTTTCAGCTGTGTTAAATCTGATTTACACCCATTCTCTTTTCTCTGTATGGTTAGAAATTGCTCTGATTATTAAGGGTGTCGTCGACTAAACACTGCTGCTCTGCAACCTTGATACAGCTCAGCAGGACAGTGTGGAAGCTTCACACAAACCCTCATCAATGGAAGCCTTGGCGGTGTTGGTAACAACAGCAGTGTTTGGTGGGGAAAGGGGAAACTGTAGTCTACACTCAATGAAGAGTTTTCTCTTACTGCTTGTTTGCACTTGCTCATTGTGCAAGATGAGCTGCAAGCCCAGAAAGCAGATTTCTTTTCTAGCTACATGAAGCCATATTTCCAGCTGTATTTTAGTAAAGAAAAAAAAAAAAGGTCTCAGGATTTCAAACAGCTACTCTTAGGGCTCACAAGGAAGTGATAAAATGTATTTAGAGGGCAGTATGTAACATACAGTTTAACAGCATGAGAAACTGTACAGGTATTTTATGAGATTTGAAATCTCTGCCCTGATTGGTAGGAAACACAAGTCATTAAGGACCACAAAATGAACAATAACCTGACAAGAAACAACCAATTTTCCATCAATTAGAATGAAGCCTCCTTTTGTTTGGGGGCTTATTTTTTTTAATATAAAATTAAGGGTGCTGATTGGTGATTACTTTTGTCTGACGACAATTCATTACAATGTACAGGAAGAGAATGTTAACCGTTAGAACTAACAAAGAAAGGGGAGGGTACAAAAATGAAGAAGGTTGGTGTTACAGCAGCTCCAAGCAGCCTGATAAGGTGGTCTTCCTGAGGGCAAACACAAATCCAGCAGACCAGTTTTTTCCTGAGCTAACAGCCTTACACAGAGGTTACACAGATCAGCATCCGTTCCCAAAGAATGCAAGCACTCGGATGAAAAGCAAGAATAATCAACGGACAGCTCATTAAATCTGTTCTGCAAAGGGAATTGTTTTATTGGAACCACTGCTTATCTTGTTAAGCAACAAACTATTACATCCCACACTAGCTTTCAAACCCTCCTATACATCTATGGGGAGAAAAGAGGTTTCTCAGGGCTAGTATATATCCACAGATTAGCTTCTTATGCTCCTGGATTTTGCAGAAGCATGCAAGTGCAGAAAAGCATCCCTGGAAAAGGTGGGTGCCTTGACAGGGCCAGCACATGTAGCTCCTGCTTTGTATATAGGAAGTCCCAGGTTCAATGCCAGGAAGCACTGGAAAAGATGCCTGTCTGAAAAGAGACACTCTCATTCCATGTTAGATGGGTTTGGACTAAATATAAGGGCACTTCCTAAGTTTCTGTTCATTTCCATGCCTCTTGTTCACTCACAGCCATCATTGTTTTGTCAAGGGTTCTTCTGAACATGGGTGTTTATTTTTAATTCCATCTCTCTGATCTTCCAGCATATTAATTCATTTTCATTGCTTCCTGCTACTCTTTTGTTCTTCTCAAAACACCGCAAATGAATCATGATCCTTGGCCAATCATTTTCATGTGCATCATCTTCCTCTCTCATATTAAGCAATCCAAGGAAGCTAAAATGTTGGCAGATTCAAGGCAGACCAAATCAAGTGCTTTTTCACACATGATACATACTTAATGGAATGAGCTCCCACAAGTTGTAGTGATATCCACCAACTTGGATGGCTTTAAAGAAGGATTAGACAAATTCATGAAGGAGAAGTCTATCAGTAGCTACTAGTCATGATAGTTATGTTCTGCCAATACTGTTGGAGGCAGCATGCCTGCTGGGAATCACAAATGGGCAGAGTTGTTGCGCGCAGGTTCTGTTTGCATGCTTTCCATAGGCATCTGGTTGGCCATTGTAAGAACAGGATGCTGGACTAAATGGGCCATTGGCCTGATGCTCTTACGATCAACTTTTCACCTTTAAAGAAAATGATTGGAATCCATATATGTCACAAGGGTGTCGTAGAACAGGGATGGTGCTGACTCAAGAGCTAGCACAAGATACAAGCTAGTACAGTGGTACCTCGGGTTATATACACTTCAGGTTACACACTCTGCTAACCCAGAAATAGTGCTTCAGGTTAAGTACTTTGCTTCAGGATGAGAACAGAAATCGTGCTCTGGCGGCGCGGCAGCAGCAGGAGGCCCCATTAGCTAAAGTGGTGCTTCAGGTTAAGAACAGTTTCAGGTTAAGAACGGACCTCCGGAACGAATTAAGTACTTAACCCAAGGTACCACTGTACAAGATAACCTGCCATCAGAGTTCTCCTGCCATCAGAGATAAGGTTGGTGGTAAGCTGGAAGAGGAGGGCCTTGAACATCCTCCATGAAGAAGCTTACCTGATTGAGAGGTTTTCATTCTACCAGATGATTTATGATTTTGTATTTGCTGGTAGTTTCTGTTTTTCTACTCTTCTGTTTTATTGATTTTTAATATCTTATTGTCAGGGGACTGCCATCAGAATGGGGGAGGGAGGCTGGGGAATACCAAGAGCCTCTGAAGCTTCTGAGAGGCAGCTCCTCATCCGGCAGTGGAGAAAGCCACACCTCCAGTGGAGTAGGGGGGAAGGGGATAGCCGAGTGAAGGGAAGCTCAAAGATGCTTCTGAGAGCCAAAGCGCCTCAGCTAGCCCACCCGGCCAGGAGGCAAACACATCACTTCCGTTGCACTGCCTGCACAGAGGATTGAAACGTAAGGAGGGGGGCGGAGATTTGGGGTGTCCAAGTTCTTATGCTGGGGGAGAAACCAGAAAGGGGCGCTCCCGGAATCTGCAAGTGACTGAGACAGACATAAACTTTGGGTTTCTGCACTGTACATAGTTTGCACCAATAAAACCTGTAAAAGACAGGTCGGAGTCCTGCCTGGTTACTCACGAGCAACCGCCACCAGCGCCTGACACTTACATATTTTTATTCTTGTTTTGGAATTACAATCATATTGCAAAGTTCCCTGAGATCATTATTATTTTATTGCTATGGGTTTCTGGGTGCCTCAACTCCCCTAAATTCCTGGGTCTATTAGGTGTTGAAGTTTAATCAATGCTTGGAATATTAAGATGGGCTGTCAGGCAATGAATTTAGCAGTGTCAAAATACAGGCCAGCCTGATAGTAGCCACTAAGTCATTAACAGGGATATGTCATCAGCTAAACTAAGACTACATGCCAGCTAGCAAATGGGTGAAGTTCCATTCTATGCTCTGGGAAGTAAGCAGAAGACAATACTAGTTTTTTGTGGGGAGAAAGTTTTAGGATTGCAGTTGGGGATGATGTGGGCTGGAGGAAAAATAGTTTCAGTCTGTTAAACACGGCAAGCTGAAGGGTGGGGTCAGAGCACAATGTCGACTAACAGTTTGAGGCTGCAGGAATGGGAGAAACAGGATCCTCTTGGAGTGTAATGCTTTGAACACCCCTGCCATAGGTTCAGGTTGTATATATGTGTAAATTAACCATATATCCTAAAGACAACATAGTCTCCATTGTGCCTTGTTTACAAAGGAAACGCAGACTCTGCGTAAGCTACTGGACCTCTAGAATCTGGTGCTGCTCAGAGATAGGAGAGGCGTGTAACATTATATAAATATATTATTATATAAATAGAAATATATGCAGTCTTTATATTGTTCCCATGTCATGTCTTTGCTGTCTCATAATTCGGACCACCTTGCCCACAAGGTGTGGATTTGTTTTAACTTTCTACATGGGCACAGAATGTGAGCTGCATAATAGGTAAAAATCAACAGGTGTCAATTTCTCTGGCATAGAGAGGCAGGCACTGGTGGAAACAGTTCACCTGTTGATTTCCACCAGTAACCTTTTTTTAAGTGTTTCTCTGTGAAAAGGCAGAAAGCTTATAATGTGAGCTCAAGTGTTACTAAGCCAATTGTTTCTTGGAGAGGGTCAGGCAAATACATCTGGCTCGTTTTCCTGTTTCTTTGTACAGTACTATTTGTGGTATTGTACTGGAAGATTTCAATACACACCTGCAAAAAATTGTTTCTCAGATCAAGATATGTTAAACTGTGAATTTTGTTTGCAACTTTCCTACAAAAGATACTTGTGTTGAATAAATAGCCCACTTTAAATGGCAGTGTTGCTCTTTTTGATTGAAATGGGTTAATAAGCAATTTTTAAAGGTCATTTTTACATATTGTTTTGTTTTGAAATGTATTTGTAAACACATTTAATGTCATTAAATGAGGGAAAGGAGGAAGGGAAAGGAGAATGTTAGCCGCTTTGAGACTCCTGAAAGGGAGTGAAAGGCGGGATATCAAATCCAAACTCTTCTTCTTCTTCTTCTTCTTCTTCATTTACATAACTTGCAGTTCGTAATACAGGTGTCGGAAAGAGGTCCACATTTCACTCAAAGGGACTGGCTCCTATTGTTTTATATCTTCCCAGCCCACATGTGCAGCCTTGAGTTTCTGCAACAAAATAAAAGTGTGTCTGTGGTATTATCATATTTTTTAGGGAAACTGTGACCTGCTAAAATGAAAGGTTTACTTCTCCTATATGTATGATAGAAAATCTGGGAAATGGAAATCTGCACAGAGAGTTTAGATATAGTCCGTTCAGGAGGATCTCGTAGGCAAGCCCAGTTGAAATCACTGGGAGTAGCATGATGGCGCTTTTGTAAATTTTCCATGCATTTCAACAGGGCTTGCTCAGAAGGCATTTACAATGATTATGTAAGTGGTTCTCAAATGGTATGTGGCAGACCACACTAGTGTGGCAGGAGAGGGTGGCAATTGGGGGAAATCCAAGGGCAAGCAAAGACACAAGGAAACATTTCAGTATAGTATAATATAGTATAGTATCAATTTATTTATTTGCAGAATATGGATAGATATATTTTCAAAACGAGATCAAGAGCATCAGCTGATATTGAGGACAATCCTAGTTGTGATGTAGAATCGCTGTTCGAACCACACTGGATAATAGCATTAGCTATTCTTCTACAGGGTTTTAAACACTGACAAATATGAAAGATCAGACAAGAGAAAGGCTTATTTGTGTTGATGAGGAGAGGGGGGTTTGTTTGTCTCAAATTAGACCTAATATAAATGAGATTACCCAGCAAAAGCAACCTCATGCCTCTCACTGAGTTTGTGTACATCCTTAAGTTACATATGTAAGAGACTCATCGATAATTATATTTTGGGGATGATTCATGCTGCATTGTTTTATACTTTCTGGATGTCCCATGATCATATTATAATGTAGTTGTGCTCTGTTATAAATTAAGCACTGCTATGAGTTGTTTCTTTTGGTTTTCCAGTGTATTTCTTACCAATAAGTGTGTGTGAGCAAATATTTGTTCTGAAAGTGTGGTCCAGAAAAAAAGTTTGAGAACCAATGGATTATGTCTTTGGAGTAAGGTTACCAACTATTTATTAGCTTCCATGCCTCTGTACTGAACAGTAGCCTGTCCTATAGACATTAGAAGACCATAATACATATCAACCTGCCATAAACAGCTTTTCTTTACAAAAATCTAATTCATTCTGGAGGTCCATTCTTAACCTGAAACTGTTCTTAACCTGAGGTACCACTTTAGCTAATGGGGGCTCCCGCTGCCGCTGCGCCGCTGCTACGCAATTTCTGATCTCATCCTGAAGCAAAGTTCTTAACCCGAGGTACTATTTCTGGGTTAGCGGAGTCTGTAACCTGAAGCGTCTGTAACCCGAGGTACCACTGTATATGAATTTCTGCAGATCAAGCTACAGATAAAGGACAATTTTTTTCTGGTCAGTTGACAACCCTATTTTGTGGTGTCCTCTCAGCCACACTGAATCATTCACATGTTTTCAGGAACTCCCACTGAGTCTTAGGCTGAAATCTTATACTCGCAATCCTGGGAATATGCTCCACCGAACTCAATAGGATTTACTTCCGAGGAGATAGATAGATAGATAGATAGATAGATAGATAGATAGATAGGATTGAACCTCCAGTTTCCACTGGGGACTTTAGACATCTGTTCCACTGCTCTTCACAAGCACATCACCCCAAGAAGTTTACAAGGTTTGTGGTACAGTGGAGCTACATTCAAATTGCAATTCACTGTTATATATATTTAAAGACCAAAAAAAGAAAAAGAAAAAAAGGTGGGCCATAATGCAACAGAGTTGTTGAGACTGACAGTGCCATCTGATATATGTCTACTGATCTGTCTCACTGAATTCAATGAGGCTTAATCCCAGGTAAGTGGGTATAGTATTGCAGTTTTAGGATGTGAGAAATGGGGCGCGTGGAGACATTTGAGTAAACGGAACTTAGTTACTGTATTTCTCCTTTCCTTAGTAAAGGAGATTTGAATCATTCCCCACCCCCACAGGAGGGGATGGCGATGAATTTAAAGCCCTGTGAGAGCCTGAGATAGTATTAGGGGTATTTGCATTGAGTTTCTCCCCATCTCCAAATTGACTATAATAATGGCGAGTTTATGAAAGGGAGAGACATATTTAAATGAATGAGAAAAGAAAAGAAAGGGCGGGGGGAGAGAAGAAAAACCATCTGGATCTCAGTCGCCTTCCAGCTCTGAACACATTTGTGCCACCAGTTCCTAAATGCACAAATTATGCAGCCATTTCACGGGACACTTAGGACTCAATTTGCAACGCGGCAGTGGGGGGAAATTGGGCACATAATTCCCCCTGAACAATAACAGGGAGTCGCGTGGTTAATTTAACTCAAAGCCTGTAGCCAGTTTGCACTCCATCAGAGAACACCGCGGCAGGCGCATTCCAGTGCACGACCATGAAGCAGGCATCCGGATTGACATGCACCCGTCTCCATGTCCAGATTGGAACCAGAAGAAAGTCAGCGTAAGATTGCGTGTCTGCACAGGAAAGCATAGACCACTGCTTAAGAGAGACATTGCCTGGGATTTAAGAGAACAGCATAAGATGTTCCTGATGGGCTGCAGGCTTCCTGTAGGCCCACACGATACATCCATTGGGGTGGGGTGGGGGTGAGAGAGAGAGAGAGAACCTCTCCTTATGTGTCATGGAAGGATTGTGAAATAAATACATACATATTTCAGCGAGCTTTTATACCGTGAGGGTGGGCCTCTTGGGTATATAATCTTGACCAAACCCAAAATGCACCAGGACAACAGGATAAACAAGGAAGGGAAGCAACAGGCCTTGACAGCCATGTTCTGGAGTAAAAATTGGATGGAAATTTGCCCATGTGGTCCCCTGTTTTCCTTTCCAAGACAGTGGCTAGGCAAGGTCAGTTGCACGTATGCACACACACTCATACAAAACTCCTCCTCACACCATAGGAATCCGGCAGCTGGAAGCACAGTGGCAGCAGGCTGTTCTCATTACAGACCAATGAGGCTGTTTACTCACCCAGCTGGAGATGGTTAGAGAGTGATAAATAATGAAAGAGAAAACATGATTTTCCCCTCTGTGGTTTCTACTTGTGTAACCATATGTCACAGCTCAATACGTCGGCATTTTTTTAAATTCTTTTTTTCAGGAAACAGTTGGTTTTTTTTCCCATTCTGTGGCTACTTTTTCTCTCTCCCCCCTTTTCATTTTTTGGTTCAGTGGCAAACGTTTTCTAGGTTTGGATTTCCTTAAGCTCAGGCTTCTGTCTGCTTCAGGAGTTTACTTGTCCCCGTGACAACAATCTTTCAGTAAACATCTTCTTTTTAAAAAATTATTCTGAGAGTTCTCTCTAGTGATGTGGCTGAAAAACAAAGTATCCCAAGCCCATATGTGATGGGCATATTATACAGATAGTATTGCTTAGTCCCCCTGCCCCCGATGGTGCTCAGTGTTTCTAACAGCTGCTTTACAGGAAGAAATTCAACAGATGTTGCTTCCCAAGTATAAGAGAGATAGTGAGGATGGAAGGCTGTACCTGTTGAATTTCTTCCTGTAGCACGTTTTAGAAGCATAGACTCCCTGTCAATAAAATTGCTGACAACCCTAATGGCAAATAACAGGGTAGCTTTGCCAGCAACAGATACCTGTTTTTAAGCAGTATAGCTCCATTGAGCTATTTCAAATTAATACCAGTTGGGAAACTGCTTTGCTCCTATGCTTTGAACAGCTAGCTGTCAGGGGTGCAACATCCATTAGGGCTTTTGCACAAAACCACAAATAATCTGCCCTTCCTTAAAAAAACAAAAACTTAAAAAAATACTTTGCCCATGTGATGGTCGGATGACCTGCAAAGCACAGGTCACACCCATACCACACATTTAAAGCACTATTATACCACCTAACAGTCATCATGGAGAGTCCAGGGAACTGAAGTTTGCCAAGGGCACTGACTTCACAGAACTACAGTTCTCAGCACCCTTAAAAGCTACAGTCCCCATGATTCTCAATGACTGTTAAAGGTCTATGGTGACGGTGTGACCACAGTGTTTGTGAGAGCCCAGCCACACACTGTCTTACTATGTCTGGAGACAAGTTTGTGTCACGGGCCTGTGCCCCAATTCTAGCCCCGCCCCTACTGAACAGCCAAAGTTTAGCAGATTACGTATATGTTTCCTGTTCATCAGGCAGCTGTAAAAAGCAATTGAACCATACCAGAAACAAAAGTTGGCAATCCTGATCTCATAGCAGTGGAGATGGGGAAATGATGTCCCCTCAGAAAATCTGCTTCCCATAGCAGCCTGTTTTCACATTGTTTCATGATAAAATTGTCCTGAAACAGCTTTCTGTATCTCTGTGTCCAGGAATCCTTTCATCAGATCTGCTGACCTATATGCAGTTCACCTCAGGCAAGGGTCCAGTTTCAGTTGCTTAATATATAATCACGTCTTGCAGTTGGTGTTGGATATGACACCTAATCTGTGTAACTACAATTCAGGAGCCTGTGTTGTGTTTGAATTACATCCATTAACTTTAGCAAACACACCCCCTCACAGAGTTGATCGAATTTTAAAATTTATGGGGGGGGCCCCTCTCTGGAGACTTCGTGAACGTTATTGCAGGAGTGTCTGAACAGCACATAACCCACACACCCCTCACTCACTCGACTCATACAAACACATGCATGCACAGCTAGCATTTCAATTACATTGTTTCCCCATCTACCAAGTTCTCTTCTGTTATAAATCTCCCACTATTTCAAGATATATATCACCTTTATTTTAAAGCCACAATATATCAGTACCATATGAAACCAGAGGCAGATCAAGTGTTTGATCAGTCCAGAAGATATTCAACATGGAAGTCAAACAGGGTCAAAATGGTGTTAGGCTATATACGATTGTGTTGATAAGTCTTTCTTATTCCCCATCACTCATTTCTGGTCAATTAAAGCAGGGGATAATAAATCCACTCCAATTAAGATAACGTCTGGTATGTGCAACTCTGTGAGAATCAGTTTGTTCAACCCAGAATGAAGTTTCACAGTACAGCAGACAAAAAATCCTGCCTGTATCATCTTGCAGTCCAAAGAGTAAAGGTCCTCCATTTGCATCCCCAGTTTTTGCAGCTCACCAGATATGTGTGGGTCAAAGGACTAATATGTGTAATGCATAGAACTCAGGAGAGGGATGTAGCCAATCAGTTACCACTAACATTGTGCGTATCTCATAATATTGTGCACATAAAATCTAGGGATTGTGGTGTTGGACCAAGAAATCACCTTCCTAAAGATCTCAATCTCTCCCTCCCTTCCCAAGTGTATAGCCCTTGTAGCTGCAAATATTTCTTGCCTCTCTCCATGATTCATTTATTTCATAAAATTTATACACCACTTGATTGTTAAAAACCCCCTCAAACACTCTCTGAAACACAGAATAAACTGCAAAACTACAGTATGCTATTATTATCATCCACCACCTTTCCTCTCAGGATAGCCCAGGGTGACAAACATTACAAATATCATTAAAACAAATTAAACCCACAATATATAATATCATATACAATACAACAGTCTGTATCATCTGTATGCCACTCCTTTTGCTGTTCAAAGATGCTAGAACAAAAGGTGTTAAGGTGCCACCTGAACTAAAATACAGTTGGGGTCAGCCGGATCGAGAGAGAGAGAGAGAGAGAGAGAGAGAGAGAGAGAGAGAGAGACTCGGTGCCACCACTGAGAAGACCCTGCCTTATGTAGTAGTCTCCCAGGCCATATTTCCCAGGGATGTTACTCTACTTCATCTGCATGATTTCTATGCACAGCTTTTATTGGCACAGACCTTGAGCTGTACATTGCGGCAGAAAGGTGATATGTGTTTCTTAAACACAGAATGCTCACAGTCCAGACTATTACTTCCAATCACAGCCAATGTATTCCAAAGTGCAATCTGAGTAAAAATTCCTATCCAGTCAAAGAGTTACAGCTCTCATTAAATACTTTTGTATTAACGGTAAATAAATGAGCAAGCATTTGTATAGCACATTTGTGCCCACATGCATTGTCTTATTGTCCTTAAAACCTCCCTGTAAGGTGAGTAGTATGATACATATATTGGTGCAGGGTGAAGAGGATGAGGCCAGGAGGAAGCTTGGGCTGCCTAGTAAATTCATGGCAGAGGTGAAACTCAAAACAAGGGACTCCTTGTTTTATACTTAGCCTGCAACCTGAACTTCATTTACTTAGAACAGGGTATGCCCCATTGAATTCAATGTGACTTGTAGGCATGGTTGGGACTGCAGCCTGAATCACTTAATCACTATGCTGCATTGCTTTGTCTACCCACTTCCACATCAGATAACAGCTATGGGCAGGATACATAGAAGAAATACATACACAGCCTCATTTGCTCTCCACTCACACAGCAACATGGCCCCCTGCACTTTGCCATTCTGAGAATGGTGGTTTGAGAGCCCAACATAGCAAAGCATGGGAAGCCATGTTGCATGAGTCACGGAGAAGCACCACCTTCCCATCCCTTAGTTCCGAGGCTCTACTGTATCTAAAGCACCAGTCACAGGTACATGCTGCCTCCCACAACTTTGGTGCTTGCCTGGAGAAACAATACAATCCCACTGTGGCCAAAGAATTGGCTCTAGGAAGTAGGAAGGGGAAGACTAGGAGGGGAGGAGAAGAGCTTTCAGAGAAGTCAGAGAGAGAAAGACCAAGGGAGGGAGGGAGGAGTTGGAGTTATCTGGCCTTCTGAACTCCCACACCTCCAGCAGCCCAATTTTTCAAACATTTTGCTTTTTAATAATAAGAGATCCCTTTGGTTTTTACGGTCTTATGGGTCATATACCTACTTGTCACTCCAGAGATGAACTGGAGCTATCTGCTGAGTTTTGTATTGTCCAACTTCTGCCTTCCCTACCTGGCCATCCTACTGTTACCCATCCTACTGGCATGTAAAATAAGGCATTAAAACATGTATGCTAAACAAATAACCCTGTGCAAAGCAGCCCATATATTTCAAGATGTGGTCATTTCATTCTTCAGTGAAGCTCTATTTTAAGTACTTTCATTTGTGTACAAGATGATATGTTCATACTCCCATGATGATATATATAGTTCCCAATGAAGATGGATGTTTAATTA
Organism: Podarcis vaucheri; assembly: GCF_965113315.1. Classification (NCBI taxonomy): domain Eukaryota; kingdom Metazoa; phylum Chordata; class Lepidosauria; order Squamata; family Lacertidae; genus Podarcis; species Podarcis vaucheri. The sequence continues at coordinate 62,726,993 of NC_138764.1, read as the reverse complement.
GAGGATTGATTGATGCCAACTGCTATCTGGCTGGATCTGAACCAGTGATTTGGAAAACGAAAAGCTCCACTAGTCCATTGCCAAAGCACTGAACTAGTCGAGCCTTAATCACATGTGCCCAATAAACCCTTTTAAGGACCAACTTCTTGGACTTGAGAAGAATGACACCATCACTACATTACATTACATTAGGGCGATGTTTGCCCTCTGAACAAAGTGTGTGAGTAGCACAGAAGCAAAGGGCGTTCTGGTGTGCCTGTTACCTTCAACAGGAGTTCTGCATATGTATTAAGAGGATAATAAAAAGAAGCTTTGGTGGTCTGTGGTGTGGGGAGCACAGGGGACACTTGTCACTAGATCAAGACAAAACCATCACAATCAGAGCAAAGCAGGACAGACAGTATGTCTGATAACAACTGTCAGCGAGGTTTTTTGATTGCATGTGTCGCAAGTATTCTCTGCACGCTCATGCTTCACAGAAAACCTTTCAAGGTTCTATATCTCAGGGAGAAAATCCTCACCGCATGCTGGGATCTATGAGTACCACTCTACTACTGAGCTGAACATCATAACAGCTAACTGCTTTGAGTTTTCCCATACTTGCTTCTGTAATGGAGTTTGCAGGTCCTACCAGAACTTGTCACACAGAGGAAGAAGAAGAAATAGGCCACTGAATCTGGGGGAAAGGAGTAAGTGCCACAGTGCTTAGGTGTACCCAAAATGTTCCCAGTCACAGAGAACCAGTGATTAGTCTAGTTTAACCAAAATGCTATTCACATACAGACCCAGTTCTGAGAAGAGTTCTAACAGGAGGCCTTGCCAATGCAGTCCTACACAGGTACATGCAGGTAAGTATATATAGGACTTCATTTTAAGGTAACTAGTGCCTAAACCTAGAGATGCTGTCACTATCACATATTTTAGTCAAGGTAAGGAAGATGCCTAGTTACAGAAATACAGGAGCACCTGGAAGAGGCAACAAATCACCTTCCTGCCATGCCTAACAGGACTTTACAATAACAGAGTACATGTCTAAAGATTCTCAGTAGCTTTAAACCAAGAAGCAGATGCTAACGTGGGCCAGGTAATTCTGACTGCCCATCCCATTCTTCCTGTTTCTTTAATTTTTGGCTGGAACAGGTCAGGTAGGGCACACAGACAAGATGAATGCAGTCTGGTTCATCACATGCACAGAGTGAGGAGATGTCTGTATATGATACAACATATTTCTATACCTATATTATAGTCGCCAGTAGATAAAATGTAAGAACAGAGGGCTATCACGGGAATAATTCACAAGCTGAATGGCTCTGTCTGATCTGCATATTTACGTATCATTTTGTGTCTTCTAGAATACTATTGTTCAGATTCTTGTGTGAGATGAGCATTTATGACCACTTAGCCATGTTCTAAATAAGGCTGCATCTGCACTAACCACATTTCTGATGCAGCCAGAAAAGCAACTGGGATACAATTGTGCCTTATTTCAAGGACAGTTAGATGCATGACAATCTGGCGGTGTTGAACACCACTCTTGAAATCATGCAGACAACTGAGCAGTCATCATGCCAGCCTGCTAGACGACCACCGCATTGCATGGTGCAGCTTTTAAGGGACAGTGGCATGCAGATACTTCAACTGATGACCAGTGGGTCATATATTAACTACCCCTGACTAACAAACAACAACAGCCATCACCATGCATATATATCTTCTCCTATTTATTTATTATTAAAAGGTGCTACAACATCACCCACAGTGAAATGAAAGAGACAGAGCTCCAATGAAAGAGACAGAGCTGTACAGCTTTCCACACCTACCACCACCCAATGTTTGGTCAATGTACATTCATCTATGTTCTGTTCAACCACATATGACCTTTACTTCCGTGCTATTCCTTTCAGAGTAAAACTGATTTAGAACAGAAATTAGTTCAAAAACAGAAGACTGAGTGGACAAGGGTGCAAAGAAATTGGAAAACAATGTGTAAAAATATTCATTTTGTTTTAAGGCTTAGCTAGAATGTTTACCAGGGAGTTTTCATGTTCAGCTTGGCTGGCTTTTATTGAGAAAATCTGCTTAGCCTATGAGCCTGGTACTTTTTTGTAATTAGAAAGGCTTTTGACTTTCAGTTTCCAAACAAGCATGCTTTCAGCTCTCCAATATATTTCTCCTGGGTCTCAAAACCAACTGTCGATGATGCCATTGCTGCCCACACCCAACCAATTGTGTACATCTATGAAAACATTCCCTGAATGAAAGATTCTCTTTCCACTACTCCAAGCAAATAATTGCTTCAGAAGAGGGGTTTTCTTCTACTAGACTGATTCTGAGAGGGAAGGGTTAAATTTCCTCTCTAAACCAGCTCCACTCCCAATAATTCACAGACCCTCCCCCACAAGAAGATTTCATTTGCATTTTTAAAACCTACATGTTAAATGCAAAGACACACTTAGCATCATGCCCAGTTTGGCCCTCATGGGTGTTTCATGTTCCATATCTATAACAGGGGTCAGCAACCTTTTTCAGCCTTGGGCCGGTCCACCATCCCTCAGACCATGTGGTGAGCTGGACTATATTTGGGGTGGGGAAGAGAACAAATTCCTATGTCCCACAAATTACCCAGAGATACATTTTAAATAAAAGCACACATTCTATTCATGTAAAAACATGCTGATTCCGGGACCGTCCGTGGGCTGGACTGAGAAGGCGATTGGGCTGCATCCAGCGCCCGGGCCTTAGGTTGCCTACCCCTGATCTATAACATACCCTCCAACATTTCTCCAGTGAAAATAGGGGCATCCTATCCATACTCTCCAATGTTTATCCAATAGGGATGTCCAGTGCTATTTTTCTAGAAAAAGGGGTGCTGGAACTCACTCGGAACACCTCCCTTGTTCTCTTAGAATGACAATGGTGCGTAACTGAGAACTGAGTTCTGGTGAATTCCGGCTGAGGAAAAAGCCCTGGGGACAGTCTGTTCCATACCCTAAATCATTTCTCCAATGAAAAAATGAATGTCCTAAGGAAAAGCGGGACATTCTGGGATCAAATCAGAAACCGGGATGGCTTCTGTAAATCTGGGACTGTCCCTGGAAAAGAGGGACACTTGGAGGGTCTGCTTCAAGCCACTGCACAGCTGTTGAAAGAGCAACCAGGGTCTCTTGACTAGTGCATAGCAGTGGCTAGGGAAGACTTAAATACAGTAGCAGCCAGCAGTATCAATGCTATTCTATCAGCTCTAACTATAGCATATGTTACTACCACAAGTGTACATATCAAGAAAGGCAAACCCCAGGCATAGTGAGAATGCCAGTTACACCCTCTTCTTCTTCTTCTCTATTATTATTATTATTAATAATATTATTATCCTCTGGTGACTGTTGGGAGTGGAATTTGGACAACTACACCAATTATAATCCAGAAATGGAGGAGCTTGGAAGCACCACAGCCCTCCTTTTAAACAATGGAGAAGAATGGGCAAAATACAAACGGTTTGACAAAATTTCCATACTCACTTTTTAAACAGGAAGAGAAATGGGCATCTTCAATCACTCAGCGGAAACTCCTTAGAAAACCCCAATCAGCTTCTACTCTCTGCCACATGTCTATTGCATGCTCTCAGATATTTCGCACATGGGTGTTTCTCCTTAACCTTTTACGAGTTTAACATGGGAAACAATGATCAAGCGCTGGCATTCCCACAGGACCATATTAAGCACAAAGCTGCTCTAACAGGGCAAGTGGTCATCATCAATTCAGTTAGTAGGTTGGGAAATTATTTTCTCCCTATTAAAAAAAAAAAGAATGAAAGTGAAGGGGATTCAAACCATAAGACTGATTTTTGAGGTATTGATCATTATTTTCCATCATAACAACCAGGGCTTTTTTCTTCAGCCAGAACTCGCAGGAACTCAGTTCCGGCACCTCTCAGGTGGGCGCCATTGCCATTCTAAGAGCGGGGGAGGCATTCATGGTGAGTTCTGGCACCTCTTTTTCTAGAAAAATAGCACTGGTAACCACCATATGTTATTTGAAAGCAAAAGCAATCTGGCATAATGGGTGGGGTGGGGAGTCAGCACAAATAGCAAGGGAGAAAGTGAGTTAAAAAAATTCATAGACACTGGTAAAGTATTAATATCAAATTGATCACCTGACAACACTACTGAGAAGAGATCTGTCAAGAGAGCTCCACCTACAAATTATTATTCCAAAATGGGTCAGAACAGCAATCCCCTCTCGTGTGTGTGCGCTCTCTCTCTTTCTGTCTTTCCTCAGAGGAAGAAAAGGGCAGCCGCACCAGTGGGATCAGCCCACAGCTACAGTTAATAGAATTGCACCAGCCCCTACTATTACTCATTGCTGTAAGTCAGGCAGCTCTCCTGTGCCATATAACCTGCCTTCCCTTCTATGGGATGGCACTGCACTGCCTCTGTTCCCCTCCCTTCCTCGCTCACCCCCAAGGGAACCCCAGTGCTTTGCTTGAGGGCACTGAGTGAATCATCCAGTAACACAGAAATCTCCAAGTCCTCTTTAGCAGTCCCAGGAGGAGGCAGATCTGAGGGAAGTCGGCGGAGAAGATGCCTGCAGCAATGTCAGTTCTAGAACAGTCGGGCTGACAGGATTCAGAGCAGGGATTAAGGTTGGGATCAGGGATGCAGGGAAAATGAAAAAAGATTCTGGCTTTCAGGCGTGCTTCTGTTGTGTTTGTCTTGCTGTTTGTTCTTAAGGAAGATTGACTCCCTGGACATTTGACTTTAAAAAGCCCGAGATCACCTTCATGAAAGGCCCCAGTGTTTGCCTAACTGCTACGTCGCTTCTGCCACAGCCAAAGACATGTTAACAGAATGGGGATGGCAAAACTCTGAAAGTTCACAGTTTCTTAGGGGTGGCTCATACATGCGCACATATCACTTGATGTGCGGCAGCCTGGCACGTAATGCCTGCCAGCTGGAAACGTGAGCAAATTCCACTGAGCAGCAATGCGTCTGAGGTGATGTGAGCAGGTATTAGCACTCGCTCATTGGTGTTTTATTTTTGATGGTTCATTTATTCATTATTTTCTTGCTTTCCTGGTTCCTGATCATGGTTGTGTGAACCGGCCCTTCAACTCAAGTCTCTCTGTCCATTGCCCCACGTTGGACCATCATCAAACAGGGAAGTTGTAGCAGCATACATCTTAGCTGCCTTGCGTGGTCGTAACATTACCCATAGGTGCTGCCTGCCTTCTTTGAAAGTCAGGTATGAGGCTTCCGTTCCCTAAAATAAATGCATGTTCTGGTTGGTGGCAAAAGCTTCCCAAACTGCTTGCATCTGATCTACCTTGGGCAGCAGTGCAGAAGCAGAACTAAGGCCAGAGGTATCATTGGCTTCCAATTGTCACAGTTGTTTGGTATCTCAGAAGATGCTGCTGGAATACTTGGAGATGTTCAACCACCTGTTCATCCTTTCCCTGGTTCCTAGTTGCAAAAAAACTTTGTTCTTGTTGCTGACATTTACTGTTTTGACAGTAAACCACTATGAGCACTTTCATGGAAAGAAAGTGAAAAAAATTGTAAAATCAAATAAATTAATACTAGATCCCAAGGTCCTTCTCAATGGAACTAAAACCAAACCAGTTCCACACTTTTTACATATTAGCTTGTCTATTTCTCTTGCCAGTGTGAAATACACCACCTTCATCTTGTATAGCAGCTTATTTCAATATTATCCTCTCTGTGCTTTACTTTTTCATTTTGATTTTTTATTTTGTCCTCTGTAGTGGTTGCGACCTTTTCTAGTTTGGTATTGTCTGCAAATCTGAGAGACATTCTCCACTTCTTCATCCAAAATAAATGTTGAACACCTATGGACCCAGGATATTCATTTGTGGAAAAAACACCATTCTCTGAGTATGACTTCTCAAAAAGAATTGTATACAATTTTCATGCAATCAATGTCCTTCACATAAATTATACAATCAAGTTTCTTGGCTAATATATTCTAATGTTGAAAGACTATGTCTTCTTGGCTGTATTTATGTGCTTTTGTGACCAGCCTAGGACACTTGAGTCATTTTCACACAATTTAATTGAGGCCTGTCCACACACACACACAAAAAAACCCCTTGTGTAATGCCAGGACAGTATTATCACCCTGCTTTGTGCATCTGCACAGACATACATCTGGGGGAAGTCTGGAAAAGTATCCAAGAGCAGTAATTCATCAGGGGCCATTGTAGCCAGAGCAGGAATATTTAATGATATCAGCAACATGTGGGAGCAATGTGCTTGCAGATTCCCTACCTCACAGAGAGTTGGGAAGGAGGATAGGCAGGCCAATTCTATGATCCAGTTAAGATGGCTACCACTATGTTGAATCTTACACTGGTGTAACAAGTTGGTATCCTATGCTTTCTCACAGTAGCAACATCAAAAACACAAAGCAGTAGAGAAATGGATAAAATTTTACTTATTGTCATTATCATCATCTGTAATTGTTCCAAGGATGTTTGCTGAATTATTATATTTATTGTTGTTCTTTGGGTATTTTATGAGCCACCTTGGGCACAATTTTGTGGGAAAATGGCATACAAATTAACAGGCAACACCAGAGGCAACAGAACAACAAGGATAGTCCCACAAGGACCCCAGCAGCTCAACAATCACAGTAGCACCATTCATAAAAACATCTTCACATTAACTTTAAAAGGAATATGCCAATGGACATCTGGCAATGACAGCACCACCACAACATCACTTAAACCAGTGGCTCTCCAACATTTTTCCTCTGGGCCACACTTTCAGAACATGAATTTGCTTGTGCCACACCAAATTCACCTAATCTACATATTTATGCAAGGGCAATTTCTCCTAATATATAATGCATTTTTGTATGTTACTTTGACTAATATATGAATTTTATGCACACTTTAGTATATGCATTTTTGCACACATTACTTGGCTGGAGAACTGCATTGCAAAATCCAGAAAAGTGTGAATTTCAAAGGATGGCTGTGTTTCAGTTTGCAGATAGTTTTGGAAAGTGAAAATTTTGTAGGTTTGCTCTAAGTGCAAACTGAATTGGATTCCTCCCCCATCCCCACTTCCAACACAGACATTTTTTTGGCCCAAACAACAGTCTGAAAACAAGTGTCACTCTTTTTTTAAAAAAAATATTTTTTATTAACCGGCCAATCAATTCAAATTAAATCACATCACATAAATTCCGAATTACAAAGCCGAATTTTAAATTTTGTTGGGGGGACCCATATTTCAAGATCCGAAGGGGGATTCTGATCATCTTGCTACTGCATTAATGTCCAAATCAGACCAAATCAGTCCAAACAGAGTTCATAATTCTATCCAGTCTTATCTTGCTGTTTCCACATCACATCTTGTTCATATATTTTCTCTTTTTTCTTTATGATCTCTTCTGATAGTCTCCTTAAGCCGATAAACACCAATATTAATCCTGTGTGAATTTTTCCGTTCTTCCAATCCTCAAATCGAGATGGTTTCCATATATCATCGCCTTCATAGATAACATCGCTCTTTCCATCATTTATCTCGCAAAACTGTCGCTCTTAAGTCCCTCTGAGGAGTTTCACCCACCATATAAAAGCAGCTCTATTTCTCTCTTTCTCCTCCCAGACTCAAAACCTCCAACAGAACTTCCCAAAATGGCGATGGCATTTTTAACTGCGTCATTCCAAAGCTCTTATACATTCCAAGCTCTTCTTAAAACATGCTTTGGTTTGAAAGTTTATCTCCACACAGCCTTAAATCCACAGCTTAAGTCCTTAAAACGACATTTCTGACTCGTGAGGGGAGGGGATTCTTGTTTAATCACATAAGAAAAGAAAGGAAAGTTTTCCCCCTCCCCCATCAGTCATTTGCCATACCGTATCTTGGCATATCTTCTCATGATTTATTCTTGTCTTGTTTTATCAGAGATCTCTTCTGTTAGCAGTCTTTACTCCCCCTCCTTCCTTGAAATATGTGCATTCCTTCATCCAAATTGTTTCTTTTGAAGTTCTTGCAGCTAGTGGCATGGATCAGGGACGGCGTCCAGGAGTGCCGGAATCCCACAGGAGGGCTTTGTGCCTAGTGCCCCCATCCCCACAAATTCGGGGGTGGTATAGGGCACAGCAGGCAAGGGCAGTCCCCCCCACCATCCTGGGGGGGTAAGGAGGCTAATTACCCCCATCATAGCATCCAAATTACCTCGTGTGGGTCGGAGAGATGTTGTTGTCAGCCATCTTCCGATGCGCCTCCTAGTGGCCCCAACAAGTGTCACTCTTGCTAGGTAAAGCAGAGAAGGAAGGACTGCTATTCCAACTATTAATTGGCTCCATAAGCCAGAGACTGGGATGAAGCCCCAACACAGAACATGGGGGACGAAACCCCTGATCCCTAGGAGGAGGGTTCAAGGACCAATGCGTTAAAGAATCAATAAATCCACAGAGACAATGCACAGGTCCACAATATAGATTTAAAGGGCATCCAATGCACCTTTAAAGCACATGACTTCTCCCAAGGAATCCTGGGAAGTATAGTTTCCCTAGCAGAGCTACAACTCACAGATGCTTAACAAACTAGAGTTCCCAAGTTTCTTTGGGGGAAGTCATGCACTTTAAATGTGTGTTGGATATGCCTTAAATCAATGGAGTGGATCTGCCTAATACTACACACACAACATGCCTGAATTCGTGCCTGTGTGAAAGGCACACATTCTGCAAAAGGGAGGCGAGGGAGTCGCTTGGACAAGGAAGAATAGAAGATACAACAGCAAGACCACAGGCGTAGCAACTCCAGGAACTAGCCAATAGCCCAATGATGAAAAACCACTGAAATTGGAAACGAGGCAGAGCATGACTTCTGAGGTTCTAGCTGGCAACAGCCGTGCTAGAGGGAAAAGGAACGGGTAGCAGAAATAGAATTCACACTCATGAAAGTGTCTTTTTACTTAGGGTTGCTAGTTGTTTTGCTGTCATAGCTCTATGCCACACAAGAGGTGTGACTTAGCCTTGGAAGAGGTTAGGATGCCAACCTCACTAGCCACTAATGAGATTCTCCCCAACCATTCCCCTTCCCATCTTAAACCATAACAGTTACAAGAGTATATAAGACTTACACTGACAAAAGGTTAGGATGATAATTTATAATGGCGTTACTTTGCACACTGAAACAGGGTTACACTGGTGTGCACAACTTAGTTGCAATCTTATCCTTGTTCAGCCAGCATAACTTGAGTATAAAATTATACCGTAGACACATTACAGAGCAACGCCTAAAATATTATTGCCTACAGTGCAAAATAACTGTCCTCCACAACAAGTTTCAGGAAGACAATTATCAGCCTATCTGTTTGGCACGGTTGGATCGTGGCTTCCTGGCACTCTTAATGCCAAAGGATTGTTCCATTTAAGGCTAAAATGAGTCTGGCACCCCAACTTGTACTCAAAATTAGAAAACTGAAGGTTTTCATTGTTTATGAGACTTGAGAAAATCTCTCTCTCTCTCTCTCTCTCTCTCACACACACACACACACACACACACACTTCCTCCATCTTTTTTCTCTTTCTCTCTGAATCTCTCAATTTCTCAGTCTCTTAAAACAGTTTAATCCTCTTGGCTTCTAACAGGATTGGTGGTGATGCCAAAAAAACAACCAGGCTGTATTTACCTTTTGGCACTGTATAAACTCCCAGCTAAGCTAAGAATTGCTAAAACAGCAAAACACTGAAATAAAAACAACAGCAATAATGGAAGAATTTCCTAAACATCCACTGATCTCTAAACCACAAACCTTTATTTATTGTTCATTCGGTATTAACAGTTGGAGCAAATCTGGATTCTACACCCTCCAGTCTATTTTCCTCCATTTCTTTTTACCTCTTCTGTTTTTATACATACCATTAACTTTCCCCCCCCCAATCTTTCCCACTCCCATCTTCTGCCCCCTCCCTCTTCTGACTGATTTGAGTTCTTTTGTTATGTCTTCAAATTGATGGCCCAACAGACACAACTCTTTCACTCCATCACTACCGTCTGTGTAATGTTATGGCAGTTATGTGGTGACTCTTTAGCCTGGGCCTATCCTCTGCATTTTGATGGCATAATACACCTTGCAAGCCCCATCAGAACATCAATGTCGGTTGTACGAACAGCCGTCTTCCGTGCCTCACAAGGGTGGTCTATGAAGCTTTCGTACTCAAACACTATTCTCCCCTTTGCCACTCTGATTCTCTTATTTAAGGTCTCCTTCCGCTTTTTCTCTTCTTCAAGATACAAAAGGCTGCAAATTCTTTTTTCTCTTCTATCCTTCAGACTTTTTCTATCCCTTTCCCCCCTTTTGATACATAATATTCAACCCTCTGTTTTCAGGGGGGCTTTCTCTCCCCTCCCCTTAAGTTTTCTTTTAACTTTCAAGGTCAACAGGGACAGACAATGCCACCAGTGCCTGTTTGATATGTGAGCGCTATTGGCGTCCATTGCCACGGTTTCCGTGGTAACACAGTAACCATTAATTTTCAATTAAACTAGACAAAAAGCCCGATGACAGCTCCAGGTCTGCTGAAGATGTCAAGAATCCGTATTAATATACAGCAAGAGAGCATAATTGTGTGTCCATCTTCCTGAGCAACGAAAATGGGGGGATAATTACCAGCTAGAAAGCCACTCTATAATTTTGTTCTTACTGTCACCACAACCCTACATATTAGCATAAATTAAAAGCAGGGTTTATTGTTACCAAAGTGCATTGATATTTTGAGGCTATTTTCTTCCTTTTAACTGTTTGTTGTTGATGGGTGATTCCTGGACTCATGGCAGCTCGTACCTTGGGAACATTCTAGATGTGGAAAAGTAACTGCAGAGGCCTTAAGGTTGAAAGAACAAAGAATATTTTTAAGGAGAGAGGGAGTCTTGAGGGACTGGATTCTTGTTCCTCCACATCCATGTAACATGCTAATTAGATTTCTCATTTTTCTATAACTACCAATATAAGGAGATCGAGTACATCTACATTCTTTGGTAACCCTGTCCATGCTAACAATTTACATCTTAGATATGTTGACACTGAAGCATTTCCATGGCAATTTCATCCTGAAGAGCTATCGCTTTTTGAAAACTTCTCTCCCCATAAACCATTCAGCTGCGTAGCCAATCATCAGCCAATCATTGTTTTGAATTAAGGGTCATCTTACCTTATATATTCCACTTGCAGGGATTCCATAATGAAGACTTCACTATTTATCCTCTCAGAGGCTGGACTTTTCACTTTTTATAGTTTTGCTCTTGGCCTAGGATTGAGAAATTCCCACAGACTGCCAACACAAAGTTGAGAAGATGCTTCCCTGTTCCCTGCTTTTTGTTCCATTTCCCCCTCTCAGGCAAGTCAGTTGGTGTTACATGATTAGCACCACAGTCTACAATATTGTTATTACCTCCCTTTTCAAGACTCACCTTGGAGCTGGAATGGATGTAAGTCTCTAACTGCTGAGTTTCTAGTGACAGATGCCGATTTCATGAATTTAAGCGAATGGAAAAAAGCAAGTTCCTTGTATCATATCCAGAGAAAGCTGTCCTTCAAAAGGAAATTTAGTGTAATTACCCTTAAGGGAGCTATCCTCACACAGTCAGTCACAACACTGACCTGCTGGCTAGGATCTGACAGGGAAATTACAGGCTGTATACTCAACAGAAGGGGCTTCCGCCCTTCTCAAAAGAAAGACAAAATGGAAGAGTTTTGAAATGAAAAGTATCAGCTTCTAGGTTTTAAATTGGTTTCTTTACCAGGGCGTTCCTTTGTAGCCAAACCTGTGAAACAAATGGGTCTTGTTTCTGAGCAGCTGAAATGTACCTCATGATGAAATTCCCGTTGGAGAGCATCGTGCATTCCTGACTTCATCAAGGTGTACAGCTCCTGTCACCATAAAATCAGCTTTCATTTGCTTTGTCTCCCACTCATTTCAGAGAAGAATGGCCTGTGAAAGTGAAGAGGCAGTTATTGTGGGCAGACATTAGGGTGAAGCTACATATTCATCTGGCAGACATAGACTCTCCATACCTCAGGGATGATGAAGGTATGGCCCTCCAGCATGGGCAACAGAAATGGCAGGAGTTGGGCCAGCAACATGTATCTGGACAGCCGCAGCTTCAACATCCCTGGGATATGTGAATGAATGTAGGAGCAGGGAAAGGGGGTTGCAGGGGAGAATTGGCAGCTGGGTGAGTAGCACCCTCCCCTCCCATTAACTGATTCTCCTCTGAAATTCTTCTCTTTGTTCCATTTATTCTTCCACTTGGAGATTAGCTGGGATAAAACTCCATAAGACTGATTTATTTAATCAGGTATTTAACTTACCTGCTTAGTTTTTGTATCTCATCTGCTGTCCTGTCCATGTTTAGTCCTACCTGGCTTTGTTTTATTTGGAATTTTGTAAAGTGTGGTTTTGATTTTTAAAAATGTGCAGTTTTGATTTTTTTTATTTTTTCAATGTTATCGTATATTTATTTTTTCCAATGTTACCAATGCTTGGTATATGCTTTTGATGAAAAAACAGCTTAGACATTTGTCTTAAAATCAAATGAAGAGAATGAAACACAACCCCAGAGAAGGTCTTCCAGGGAAGAAACATGTGGATGGGAGAATTGTAGCCCCACCCACCTGTCAATTCACTCCCGGAAATGCCCTGTGGTTTGGAAGCCTCATGTTGTATTATATGGTCCCACCCTTGGACTTAGAATAAATAAGAATTCATTCTGTTGCTTCCTCACACTAACAAGCAGCACTTTTTTCTTCCCAATGAATCTGTTGCTTAGATAGGCAGGGGAACCAATAGGATTTCTTGAACTTTTTCTTCTTAGTATTACTACTACTACTACTTCTACTTCTTCTACTATTACTACTTCAATTTATTACTCACCCTTCACCATCAGGTTACAACAATTTAAAATCCAATGTTAAAAAAAGCTGAAACAAATTCTAGTCACGGGAATAGAATAAGTCCTCACAGAGTGCCACCAGGTGAAGCTTTTCCCCATAATTGCATTTCCATACTAGAAAAGATGCAACCTGTTGAATTTGTGCCTGCCACTCAGCTGTTAAAGTACAAGAGCTCTGTCCCCCCCACAATGCCAATACTAAACCATGCAAAAAAACCTTAAGTTTCATGAGTTGTAACTTGTAAAACACTTATGTTACTGTAGGTCTTTCATCAATTGCTCTTAGGCTGGCAATACTATATTTAGTGCAAGACCAGGAGAGGGCTATTTCAGATGGCGGGGGGTGAGGGGTGTAGAAAGAGATTTGTGATTTATGGCAACAGAGGTTCAGATGCCCATGCTCGGATAAATTCAAAACTGTTAAAAGGCAAGCTGTGTATTCCGAGAGCATTTGTTGTGGTAATTTATTATTTATACCTTATAATAACTACAGCAATGTTATCAGCACTGGTCAAACAGCCACTCTTTTCTATTTTTGAGCAAAAAGGATTTGACATTGACCTATTTTAATTTTTATACCACCAGCAGCAACCGCCAGGTAAATCCCTGTCTCCCCCTACCTCCATGAGTGTGAAATAAATTATTATTATTATAAAGGTAAAGTAAAGGTACCCCTGCCCGAATGGGCCAGTCTTGACAGACTCTGGGGTTTGTGCGCCCATCTCACTCAAGAGGCTGGGGGCCAGCGCTGTCCAGAGACACTTCCGGGTCACGTGGCCAGCGTGACAAAGCTGCATCTGGCGAGCCAGCGCAGCACACGGAACGCCGTTTACCTTCCCGCTGGTAAGCGGTACCTATTTATCTACTTGCACCCAGGGGTGCTTTCGAACTGCTAGGTTGGCAGGCGCTGGGACCGAGCAGCGGGAGCGCACCCCGCCGCGGGGATTCGAACCGCCGACCTTTCGATCGGCAAGCCCTAGGCGCTGAGGCTTTTACCCACAGCACCACCCGCGTCCCCTATTATTATTATAGAAAGCAATTAATCACTTCTCTCTCGTATGTTGCTGCCACAATCAACTTAACAGCCCCCTCCGACTCTATTTCCCTAAAAACACCCACCCACCATGGCCATTTCAATACATTTTGGCACCTGAGGTGAACCACAAAATGGTACCTCTCCCTCCCTGCTAGGAAAGAAGGGGGGGGAGTGAAGTTCTAAATCGCGAACAAGGGGAGGAAAAAATGGCTACATCAGGATCTGCTGCCCCTGTGGATCCTGCCGCCTGAAGCAGTTGCCACACCTGGCCTCATTGGTGGGCCAGCCCTGCCACTGGCATACTGAGATTGGACAACAACACTAGACTGCCCTGTAGGGCTGTCATGCAATACACTCCCCCCACCCAACCAAACATTAGGACAACACTGGGCTACTTTGCAGGACTAATGCAACCCATGTTTCTCAACCACAGCACCCAACCCTCTGAAAGATGGATATACTAATGATGGATTGTATTTTCAATAGTAGGGTAATTCTGTCATGCTAACATTCTCAAGAAAAACAACTGCCGTGTCTCCTACATTATCAGGGATTTTAAGGACATAACAGGAATCTCCAGGCTGCGACCTGGCAACTCCAATGTGCAAAAAGACCCCAAGTTCTTCTTTAACTTTAGGAGTTTATTTTCAAAATTCACAAAATCTGGTTCAAAGGATCCCTTCAATTAAATGCAGGAAAGAAAACAGCACACAACAGGTACAGTGGTACCTCGGGTTAAGAACTTAATTCGTTCCAGAGGTCCGTTCTTAACCTGAAACTGTTCTTAACCTGAGGTACCACTATAGCTAATGGGGCCTCCTACTGCCGCTGCACCGCCGCTGCACAATTTCTGTTCCCATCCTGAAGCAAAGTTCTTAACCTGAGGTACTATTTCTGGGTTAGCGGAGTCTGTAACCTGAAGCATCTGTAACCCAAGGTACCACTGTATACCAATGAGTGACAGGATTGTTGCCACCTACTTTCTTCAACGGCTCCTAGCGTGCCTTGCATAGGTTCAGGGTAGATGACCTTCAAGTTTCTTTCTGACCCATAATAGTCCAAAGTCATTTTATCATACTAGCATGTAATCTGTCAAATGGTAGACTGACCTCTCCCAGCCTCTTGCAAAGACCAGCACTGCATAGAACTCTAGCACCATTTAGCGTACAATATCAGCCGCTAATCTGGTTCGGAGCAGATGACTTCTCTGCCATGTCCAGAGCATGCGTGGGTCAGAGAAAAAGTAAATGAGAATATGAAATTGACTCCCCAGAGCTAATTTTGATAGCAGCGTTGGATAAGGCAGAAATAATAAAGAAAGCCCTTTATTTCTCCCATGCTTCCAGAAGAGTGGGGGCTTGCCTCAGTCATGCCTGTCACACATTCCCTTTGTCACCTGCTTTGCTATAATAATGAGAAGGGCCAGTCGTCATTTGTCAACGTCCCTTTCCACCCGCAGTGACTTTTTCAAAATGCAAGCAGAAGTGTACACTTCAGTCTAAGTTTTGACAAAATATCTGGAATTTGGAGGGTCTTTGGTATAAGAAAAAGAAGGGGAAACATGACTGGCTCGTTCACCGAGTTCACGTCTTGGGTCACTTCTGGTCATTCAAAAACTCGGCTTTTATCAATTCAACCATGCTTGTGCTAGCCTTGTTTCAACACCAGGAGAGTTACAGTTTAAGTGGATAGAGGAGAATTATTAGCTTTTCTACAAGGAAATAGCCATATTTATGGTCATCTTAAAAAACAAAATCACAGGTGATGCAAAGTGTAGTAGAGAGGGGGATTCCACAGACTGCAAACTGATAAAATAGATATGTGAAAAATTAAACAATTACTCAGTGTTGGGGTATTCTTGCGACAAGAAGGTGTAGCCTTACTCATAGTTGACACTTTCCCTTTTTTATTTCAAAGCCGCAGAGTCCTTGTGAACCTGATTGATACAGTAAAGTGGTCCTCATTAGCTAAGCAATCTTTTTAAAAAATATATACAAAACGTTGCAGCTGTAGGGAGTAGTCACAAATGATGTCACAGACACTGTTCAATAGATTCCTGTGACATTTGCACAACCACTTTCTATACTGTCACTATTGCAAATAACATGTTAGACTAGCTGTGAGGTTGGAGGAGAAATCACGTTTCTGGTGATAGAATGTTACTACAGTGGTGCCTCGCAAGACGAAATTAATCCGTTCCGCGAGTCTCTTCGTCTTGCGGTTTTTTCGTCTTGCGAAGCACGGCTATTAGAGGCTTAGCGGCTTAGCAGCTATTAACGGCTTAGCGGTTTTAAGAAAAAGGAAACAAACTCGCAAGAACTTGCAAGACGTATCGTCTTGTGAAGCAAGCCCATAGGGAAATTCGTCTTGCGGAATGACTCAAAAAATGGAAAACTCTTTTGTCTTGCGCGTTTTTCGTCTTGCGAGGCATTCGTCTTGCGAGGTACCACTGTATTTAAGTCTCAGGGGAATACAGTATTCTTGAATCAGAGGCAAAACATCAAGGGGGGATCTAGATCTTTTACAATGAAAGAATAACAAATGTGAATTTGCTCTGCATTAAATATATTGTCTGGGAAAGACTCCAATGAACCCAGTTTAATATTACCTCCGTCATCAGCTCCATCTGATGAGTGGATCATCATCTGTCCCAGGAAAAAGGACTTGTCTCAAGTTTAGGTTGCAGTACTATAATTGCTTCTCAACCCCTTGCTTTAACATTTAGCACTAAACTAAACATGCAGGAAATAATAAGGAATTCCCTTTTATCCCAACCAACACAGTGACCTCAGTCATCAGGACTGGCTCTACGTTTTAGGAGGTGCTGAACAAAATACCCTCTCTAGGAGTCCTCATTTTGTGGGCTACTGGTACCAGCATTTGAAACAGAACCAGGAAGTGGGAGGGGTGTTTTATTTCCCACAATGCCTAGGAGTGATGCTTCTTCAGAGGCATTGTGGAAAATTTTAATGTCATCCATTAGCAATGGCAACATAAAACCACACATGGATACATCTGTGCAGATATAAAAAGCCAAAATACAGGGTTTTTAAGTTTTCTTCATACAGATAATACTGTCCCCACTAAAACAACCCAACCACTTGTCTCAGATAATAAGGCAAGTAATTGGGGGGGGGTTTCAGCTGGAACCCGCTGAAATTCAGTTCTGGCACCTCTCAGGTGGGCACCATTGCCATTCTAAGAGAACAAGGGAGGTGTTCATGGTGAGTTCCAACACCTCTTTTTCTGGGAAAATAGCAAGAGATCTTTAAGCCCCAATAGTATATTCCCAAGGAAAAAAAGTTACAACATGGAATTCATTTATGAACAATCCTAACAAGGATTCCTCTGCGTTAAGTATACCTCTGCATTTTAAGGACAGAACAGAGTGCAGTGGACAAGATGCCTCATCACATTTGATCAGCAAAAATTCATAAACATAATTCATAACATATTTGAAAAATGTCCCTCTCTCCATTTGTTGCCCACAATTTCTGAAACCTTAGCTGGGCAAACAAATGTCTCACACTACTATCATAATTAAGGAAACTTTCATAACTTCCTGCCATTAGAAACTCCTTTGTCAGCAACTGTGGAAGGGCCAAAGCTTGGTGGTTCAGTGCATGACATGTAGTACCCAAGCTCAATCATTGGCATCTGTAGGCGGGGCTAGGAAAGACTCTGCGAGCAGCTGCTCAGTTTATAGACAATTCTGAACTAAGTAGACCATCAGTCTGACTTTACAAAAGGCAGTTTCCATGTTCCTCTGACAACTGACGCTATATTGGTAAAAAAAGGGGGGGAGCAGTTGGAGGGCACAAGTTACAATCTAAGTCCTTATATTTATGATATATTGCACCAAAAGAACTAGAAGATCTGGATCCAATCTTAGTTGTGTATGACTGCATCCTGTGTCAATAAAATCTACCACAAGCTCTTTAGTTCGGGGGCATTCTTTGATCTCGGGTCAAACATTCTAAAAACACTTAATTCCCCCACCCCAAGTTGCTCAGCTCTTCTGAAATGATGTTAGTTTTACTGAGGAGGTAACTAAAGAATTTGGGTGCTCAGCACTTCAGTCTTGCCTTGGTGTGAAGTTCGTGAATGCTCTAGCTGGCAGCTTGTGTGCGTGCCTGAAAACCAAGAGTTATTTGGTTGAAGTGTAGTCACCCTGAGCTGCATCTAGCACACACACCCAGATGAGACACACTGGAGGCAACAAGCCAGAGGGCTGGTGACCATCCCAGCCCTTTAAACACTCAGTTCGTGGCAGCTGAAGGTAGCAGAGAGTCAAAAAGATCCCAGCTTTCCTTCCCCCTACAAATACCAGCCTACTGGTTGACACAGAGTACATACATCTTAAACAAACACTTGGCTGGGCTGTTTATCTCCACGGCCTTTAAACAAACTTTTTCAAAGGTTTCTGCTGATACGAGAGATTTACTGAAAACCATTCACCCTTCTTAAAAGCCTCTCAGTTTATGCTGCTATGGGCGAAATGAATACCATTTTTGCCTGGAGTTTTCTGTCTTTTGACCACATGTTTATCCTAGAAGCCGCCACAGGCTTTGATAGGAAAGCAACAGGGGCATGGATCTTTATGAGAAAAAATATAAAATAAACCCAGAAACTGGGTGTGCACGAGGGGTGACTAGAAAGTTTAGCTGTAGTGAGTTTTACACACAACATGTCTGCTCTTTGGCTGCAGTATCCCATTCTGTAATGCCACAACTTGCATCATTCTGGTGAAGTTTTTCATCCTGCCAATTAGCTCAGACAACTCTGGATTTATATTACTCATCTCATATCAAACACAAGCTCTTGCATATACACAAAGCTTGCACTGGTTTAGGTAACAGTAATTCAAAAGTCTGTTTAATTAAACCAGCAAAATGATTTTTAAAAACCCAGAACTCTGCCTGCTGTTCCCTGATGGGTTTAGGTCTCCTTAGTTCATAACTGTGACTATGTACACATTGCTAGCTTAAAATGCAGCTAGGTCACTCTTTTTCTCAGTTCAGAATGACACTGTTTTTGAGGGAAATGCAGTATTTCCTAAGAAATGGTAGTATACATACAAGATAGATCTGGATTGTGGCTGATGTTGTGTGTACATCACTTCCCAAATAAGTAGTGGGAGTACACTGGATGCAGAGTAAACAGGAGTGTGTACACAGCCTGTGTCTATGATTTCCAGTTTGTCTCTGTGAAAAAACTTGTAAGGATCCATACCCCTGTACGGACCCCTGTATGTATTTGAAGCTCTGCTTAATCTTGTTACCTTGCTGATCCTAGGCTAGTATACATTTAACCTCCTGGATCGTTAAAAAGACAGAGGAAGGGCCATAGTTCAGTGGTGGATCACATGGCTAGCACACAGATGGCCCCACCACTCTGCAACAACAGGTTGAAAATTATTATCCAGGGCCTGTTTCTCATAAGCCTTCATCTCTGGTTGCTTTTCTGATTTCTCTCAAGTTTTCACTATCTTCCTCCCAGGAGAGAGGGATAAAAACACCGACTCCCCAGCCCTGGTTCTCTAAGCTGTCTCCTCAATGTATATCTGCAATCACATGCTCTGCCATTCACTCATTTGGACATCTGCCATTAGTCAGACACTGCATTTGTAGTATCATCGAATTATCAAATTATCCAAGGAAGAGTGCAGTCCAACTAATGGCTCTGAGATGAATATGACACGATTTAAATAAGGCTTCTCACAAGGTGGTGTTCATCGCAGGTGTAAATACTTCCTGCAGTAGACTTGATGACTTTTTAAAAAAAGAACTATTATTTTAACTAACTTCAGATTATTAAATTGTGGGTTTATAAGCATACCCTCCAACATTTATCCAATGAAAATAGGGATGTCCCATTCCATAACGATAATTTTACTGTTTATACCCCACACATCTTACTGGGTTGCCCCAGCTACTCTGGGGACAGATTCTCTAAATCAGGGATGTCCCTGGAAAATAGGGACACTTGAAGGGTCTTTATATGTATTTAATATCAATATTTGGGGTGGGAGGGGGGCAGTGCTACATACAGACTGAACAAAAGATGAATGGTTATATGCTTGCGTACATGTGTGTGTATGGCTGTATATGTGTTTTTAATTCTAGTAGCCATGATTCTGTACAGATTTAACATGAAAAGAGAAATAACAGCTGAAATAAGTGCTTTTTTCTGGGGCTAGTCAAGGGTACACAGTGCTGACACCTTTTTTCCTAGAATAAAAGCACTGGCTAAAATGTTTATGGGGAGGGGTTTATAGCTCAGTGGGATGACATGTACATTGTACAAAATAAGTCCTAGTGTCACCAAGAGAATACAAAATTGGGCAAGTTTGGCAAATGGTCTAAAATTGTGGAAGATAGGAGTGGGAAACGTTTTTAGCCTAAGGGCTGCAATCCCTTGGAGGCAACCTTTTGGAGTCCACCTGGGCAATGGGTGTGACTCTTGCCATTGTACAGTGAGCTACATTTCAGGGACATAAAAGCCAGTGGTTTCTACACAAACCTCCCTCCTCCATCAACACAAGCAAGATGTATTATCATAGTTCAAAGGCACATTTCAGACCAGCAAAAGCACTTGATGAGGGGGCAGAGTAGAGCCAGTGAGGAGAGTGGCTTGGGAAAGCAGGCATGGCCTGAGAAGTCTCCAGGGCCAGATAGAAAGACTGGAGGCTACATTTGGCCCCTGGACCTGAGGTTCCCCATCCCTGGTATAAGGCAATGAGATATGTTAAAGTTCAGTTCAGCTTTGTACACCAACCACCTCTTCTCATGTGACCCTGCCTACCAGTTGCAATCATCTCAGAATGGTCCGCATTCTGCTGTGGAGATTGGGGCAATTGGAGGGGACACAGGACAGGGCTTTTCCAGGGGCGGCACCTCAATTACAGAACTCCCTCCCAAGAGAGTTTAGGCTGCCCTCTTCTTTGTTACTTTTATGGCTTTTAAATTTTATTTTTGCCAGGCTTTTTCAAAGTAATCCAATGCAGTGCAAACCTACTTCTCTGCTTCCCACGCCCATGCTTGGATTGGCTTACCTGGGCCACTGCCTCTGCCAATCTGTCTGGAAAAGCAGCGCTTGGATTTTAAACTGCAAAAGTAAAATCCAACCATGTGTCTCCCCCCCAAAAAAAAAGGAAAGAAAAGAAAGAGCAGTTTAACTGCAATTGCAGCAGCAACACAGCAGCCCGGATGGTTTGCAATTGGAGCTGCGAGGCGCATTGTTCCCTTCCCACTTCCTGTCAGCGCCATTTTCAAATCAGCAGTAGTTATCTAGGCTGCTGCCAAGCTCCTCTGGAGAACATAACCATCTGCCACCAAGCAAGCAGGCAGGCAGGCAGGCAGGCAGGCAGAGTAGGGAGGAAAACCAAGGGAGAAGAAACCATGTCAGCAGCAAGTTGAGGAGGAGGGGATTGGGGAGGTGGGAGGGTGGTTAGGGTGATGATGGGGGACCCTGGAAGACACCCTGCCCAGGGCGCCCTCAAACCTGACAAGTGTTCTTGGTGCAATCCAATACATGCCTACTCAGAAGTAAGTCCCGTTGTGTTTAATGGGACTTACTCCTGGGCAAGCATTTGGGTTTGTAGCCTTAGTATATTTCAATCTTGCTAGCTATAGCCTTGTTTGTTTTATTTGACTCCTTTTAACCTGGTTGATATTTTAATTGTAAACCGCCTTGAGTGGAATTTTGTGGGCTGAAAGGCACTATATAGGCTAGAAATGCATTTTATAAATAAAAATTCTGTATTCACTGAACCATGGTGTCTGTTCTGCTGCTTGGCTCTGCTGTATTCTCATTTCTACTTCAGTTTGTGATTTGGTTGCTGAGAGCAGAATGAAAAACCTGAAAGCTACAATTCTAGATTCTAGGATTTTGGTCACAGGAAAACCCTGCAACAAGACATGGAAAATTAGCAGAGATGAAATTCAAGCCTCTTTATTAACAAAAGTTTTATTTGGATGCTCAGCATTTACATGTAATCCGGGAAGAGAGTAAAGGTCAGGAGAGAAAATACCGGTGTTTATTTATATAGGAGGGCTTTGCGAACAACATGTTTTTGGTGAGACTTTGGAAACAGCATCAACCCAGCCCTTAAGGGTTGTTAAACCTGTTAGACTCATACGTATTAATACATGTAACAACCCACAAAAGCAAACAGCAGCGCACATAAACCCATATTTTTCTTCCTTTGTGTACACGATGAAATGCACAACCATATCTCTGTGCAAGCAACCTCCCCCGCCCCCACAAAAAGGTCCCATGAAAATAACGTGTTTTCAAAACGACAATCTTACAATCTTATTATGTCAAGAACGGGAGATATTTCTATTTATTTGACACATATACTTAATCTGAATGTAATGGACTCTGAAATGTGAAGTTTTAGAATTACGAGGTATTATGTTTCTGACACAATGTTTTCTCTCTTTTTGTATAAATCTGAAATGCTGAAATAGAAAGGATTTTTGAAGGGAATTAAAACTCATGATTCCTTTTCATCTAAAGATGGGCACTCAGTCCCACCTACTTTTCCATAAAGAACTCTGTCCCAGTTTCCCTTAAATTACAGTTAATGGGGGGGGGGAAATGCCATAAAATAACACACATGGGAATGTAAGGTTGTATGCACATCACATATTTAAGCACCTTCCCCCACCCAAAGAATCCTGGAACGGTAGTGTGTTAAGGTTATTAAGTGCGGCTCTGTGATGGGTGAACTACAGTTCCCAGGATTCTTGCGATGGGTGCTTTCAATTTATTGTGTGCACACAGACTCAGTCTTATCTTTCCATTTCCCTGCTTACATATTCTCTTTCACTGGAAAGAAGCCTGAAGAGAGCTATAGTGTACGGCATATTTTGACACCACAGCAACTAGTCTACCCATGGCCTAGTCTACCCATGTGGCAGAATGAGGTGGTAATAAGCTTACGGAGTGGCTACACTTTCTTAGTGCGAGAACAAATTTCTGAATGCTTCCCTGTTGCGGGGACATATCCCCAAATGCAGAAAATCAACACAACAGGTAGCAAGTTGGGCTATGTCTCTCAGATATGCTAGCTTTGTATGTACGGGGAGTATTTACATGAGGGGGCATTCAAAAATGGCAGCCCACGCTGATAGTATGGAACGGTACAGAATATCCTACCATATCAGGACTGTCTCTGAGTTATCAAGTCTCCCCTACCTTACCTAGCCTTCCCTCAAGCTTCTTCTTTCCAAGACTCTCTGCCTTCCTATATCCCATACTATCCACAGTCAAACTCTCCCTTTCTTTTTTGTTATCCTCACACACTCATGACATTTCAGCAGTACAGAATGTCTAAAATGACAGCTGCCGAAGCTCAAGACTTCCTAAAAGCCGCTTCTCCTAATCCTCAGTGTGCGAAGATCTGGCTGTGGTTACTCTGTGCTGAGGGGAGAAACATAATATATAAAATCAAATAGCCCCTGTAGAAGTGTTTTTCCCCAGAAGTAATGAATACCTGGAGGGAGGGAAATAGGTGACATATCTCCTGGTCTGGTCTAGTTGGAGCTTGTGCACAGAACCTACAAAGGGTGCTAACAAAATTCTCTAGGCCTGGTATGTCAACTGGGCCCTCAGCCCCACTTACAAAGAAGGCTGAAATCGAGCTGTGTACAGTTTGTGTCATAAGCAAATTTACCTTTTTTGCAGGTTGGGTGGAAGGCCTGAAAAGAAATCGGGGGCCACACACAAGTAAGATGTCAGACAGACAGAGTGTCAACAGGTAATTTTTTGGTCATAATGGTATTTTTAGACAAGAACAGACTTAACCTGTTGAATTTCTGCCTCCTCAACAAGAGCTCTGCTCTCCTGCAGCACCAACCCTAAACCATGCAAAGAGCTTCATGAGTTATAGAGCATTCACCCATTGATCTTAGGCTGGCAATTCTACATTTAATGGAATTTCATATGCGGGTTGAAAGAGATTTGCAGCAATGAAGGTTTAGTTGCCTGTGCTTGGATAAATTCAAGTTTAAATTGTTCAAAAAACAAAAAAACAGGCAGTGTATTCTAACAGCATTTGTTTTGGTTATTTATTATTTATATCTCATAATAACTACAGCAATGTTATCATCAAAGGTCAAACAGACACCTTTTTCTTTCTTTTTCTTTTTGAGCAAAAAGGATTTGATGAGTACAGTATATCCATTCAAGTGTTTATACAAGCAGCAGAATCTTACCTCTAAGATTCCCCCTATTTCGCTCCTCCCACAGGTGGGAAAGCAATTAATCACCAACCCCCATGTTGCTGCTACAATTCACTTAACAGCTTCCCAACTTTATTTCTCTTAAGAAAAAAGAAAATCAACACCACGAGACTGGATTACAACACTGGGCTACACTGCAAGGTTTTCATTTAGTCCTCGCTCCTTCTCCCCTACAATATTAATACCACAACATTGGGATACTCAGCAAGGCTGAAGTAACTAGGGAGAGGCAGATATTTATCTAATTTTCACATTATTTTTGAATCTTGAAGTTTAGTTTTCCATACCTCCACATTATTTGGTGGTGGTGGTGGTTGTTTTTTAAAGTCATCATGAAAAGTCATCAGCATTTCTCCTTATATACATATTTTTGCATGCAATTTTGATTAATATACACATTTTTGCAATATAATTTTCACAGATATATGCCTTTAAATGTACACTCGTGTATGCATTTCTGTACACATTACTTGGGTGGGCGGCTTCGTTACAAAATTAGAAGAGTTGCAAATTTCAAAGGATTGGGTTTTGGTTCACATATTGTTTTGGAAAGCGTGAATCAGGTGGGTTTGCCTTTCAGTGTGAACTGAATCAAGTTTCTTTCCCATCCCATGCTTTCTCAGCCACAATTCTCACCCAGTAGAATATTTTCCCCCCAATAGTTTTCTTGCACTCAGATCAGAATCCAAGTGGGGAATTCCTGGCATCACTGCTGATTTCTCATCCAAAAAAGTCATCCCCTCCCACCCCAACCACAGACACATTCCCCTGTACCTTCACTAGGCAATAGCAGAAGCAAAGCCATGTGAGAGAAGGGCAGTTCTCCCAATCTCCCACAGCCCTCTGTGGCCTTATCACACTACTAACCAGTGCAATGTCCAACCATGGACTGAGAAAGAGTAGGAAAGAAGAACCTCTCTTGCACTGCCACACAGAGTAGGGGGAAAGGAAGGGGAAGTGTATTTAAGGGGTGGTAGTTGGCAAACTGGAGACGGAGGGAGACAGGCACATTCTTCTGGGCCCTTTTGTATTGGAAAATGTTGAGTGTTCCCATTTTCTTTCTAGGAAACTTGGAAAAATCCTGGGCCAAACTGAGGAGCTTGGGAGACCTTGACCATCTCTAATATTCAAAAATGTGTTCACAGCAACTTTGTCCATACATTCTAGTGAATTTGTGGAGGCACGTTCCCAATTCCCACTTTCAACATATCCATTTATGCTTGGAACCAGTGCTTTTTTTCTAAAAAAATGTTTAGGGGTACTCTCATTTTGACTCAAGAAGATCATCATTTTATAGTTCAAATCAGGAAAGGAAATGAAACCATCATCGGAGGTGGTAACAACAAAACTGACCAATCACTGTGCTAGATTCCAGCTCCTACTTCACACATTAAACGCTCGCTTCCGTCTGAGACTCAGGAAACACCGTGACAGGAAATGAGGCCACCATCGAAGGTAGCAACGGAACAGACAATTCACTGTGCTAGAGAAGAAACTAATTTTTTTTTTTAAAAAAAAGTTTCTTCACCTGTTAGATTCACAAAATGTCTCCCTGCGTCCCTTCGGGGGGGGGGGGGAGAGAGCACTGCCTGGAACTGATACCTAACAAGGCCACAGACACTCTTTACTGCCTCACTTTTTTTCAGGCCCAAGTCACATAACAAAAGCTCATTCTTGGGCTGAGGTAAATCCTGGCTCATACTTCCTTTCAGCTTCCCACACTGCCATGTCACCAGGGTGCATTTGGGGTGGGATCCAACTAATGAGCCCCGTCAGTGAAAGCCCTGCACAAGGACTTCCACTCATGCGATGGAGCTCTGCCCACGTTCCCTATACCAACAAAAATTGGCTCGGGGTGGGGGGCTTGGGATATCTTAGGAGGGGTCTCATTAATATCTCTAGCTGCTTCTCAGCCTTTCCTTTGAACAAAGCTGCCTGGTTTCCCTGCTTGTGCTGTCAGCTTTCCATTGCCAGGCTGTGACTCCATTATTCTAATACAGTGGTACCTCGGGTTACATACGCTTCAGGTTACACACTCCGCTAACCCAGAAATAGTGCTTCAAGTTCAGAACTTTGCTTCAGGATAAGAACAGAAATCGGGCTCCGGTGGTGCGGCAGCAACAGGAGGCCCCATTAGCTAAAGTGGTGCTTCAGGTTAAGAACAGTTTCAGGTTAAGAACGGACCTCCGGAATGAATTAAGTACTTAACCCAAGGTACCACTGTATATCCATTAGTTTGTGGAAATCCTCTCCAACTTTGCTCCCTCTGGAACAGAAGTTCCTTCACAAAGACATATATTTCTGCAACTCTCTTTGAAGATCTGAATCAATTTCTTTCACCTACAGAAGTATCTGTATACAATACAAAAGTATTGGCATTAGAAGTTTAATCTATAGATTGTGGACATCCTTCATATCTCACCCACCCACACTTATTTCTTTTCTTTTCTTTACTGTGGCTTGCTGTGAATGAGCAAGTGCGCACTGGTAAAACTGCACCCTCCCTGCTCCTCCCTTTCTAAAGCAAAGAGGAAACAAACCAGAGGGATGGCTTAGCAGTATGTTTAAAACCAGCACTTGTGGTTTGTTTCTCTCCATACAAACCACAAGAGGAAGTCAGGCCAGCAAATAATTACTAATCTAAGAGATGGAAATTCATTAGACAGTTCTATTGAGATCTAGAGACAGGTCATGGAAGTCAGTGGAAAAGCTCCTTCTGACTTTAATGGTTTAAGAACAAAGACTCGCCTGTCAACTGCATAAACAAGTATCTCCGCTTTTCATTCTTATCAGAGCTAATAGAAAAACAGTGAAAAGTGGGGCTTTTCTGAGAATTTCCCCGTCAAATCTATAAACGAAGAATTATGCTAATTTTTTGCAATATGTAAACAAGTTTAAACAAAATGCTTCACAGCACATCTTAGAGCAGGGGTCAGCAACCTTTTTCAGCTGTGGGCCGGTCCACCATCCCTCAGACCATGTAGTGGGCTGGACTATATTTTTTTTTTGGGGGGAAGGAACAAATTCCTATGCCCCACAAATAACCCAAAGATGAATTTTAAATAAAAGGACACATTCTACTCATGTAAAAACATGATGATTCCTGGCCCGTCCGCAGGCTGGATTGAGAAGGCGATTAGGCTGCATCTGGCCCATAGGCCTTAGATTGCGTACCCCGTTTTAGAATTTGTAAAAGTTGAAGCTAAAAATTACACACAGATCTATTTATTTTCTATTTATTTAGTTTCTTTTAGTTTGCCCTCCGTTATCTTTGTAAAGTCTGTTAACTGCTTTCTTAAAACAAATCAAAACAACTTCAGCTTTGGCTCTTAGTCCATGATATGTACAAGGCAGAGTCATAGTGACCATGTTAACTGTTAAAAATGGATCTAACTTACCTATCTGAAACCCTGCCTGTCTAGTCCCAACTATCCATGCTCTGGATACCACATTAGATTAATGTAATGGTGCTGTCTTCTATGACTATATTAAACCTGTGTGCTATGCCAACAGCCTTTCTGAGGCACAATTCAAAGCTTTGGTTTTGATTTTTAAAACCGTTTCATGGCTTAGGAGTAGGGTTCTTAAAGGACTGCGTAACATTATGTAACTGTCCACACATGAAAACCTGCAATGGAAGGCCATCTACATTGGTCCCAGAGAGGGGACCTTCTTGGTGGTGGCACCCCAGTTTTGGAAAGCTTTCCCCAGAGAGATTTGTCTGACACCTAAAACCTCCCCCAACCTTTCTAGATACAATGCTAATCTTGTTGCTATTTGATGCTTCTTTTGAGACTTTTCCGTTTATTATGTTTTGTATGCATTTTCTCTGCAATTGTTTCCCCCCTCATCCTGCCCTGGGAATACAATAGAAAAACCAGCATTAAAATCTGTGGAACAAAGAAATCAATACAATACATAAAAATCTAATAAGGCCAATTATAAGCTGTCAACTTGTGAGTGATCCTATACAAAATCTATATTTGCTGAGCAGGATAGGATCTTGACTAAATCCTCCTTCCACCTGCAAAACACAAGGCTACACTGGCATAATAATACCTTTGCAAGACTCCACAAAAGGTGGAGAATAGTAAATCAGTCTCATCCAGTATACCTGAAGGAGCGTCTCCACCCCATTGTTCTGTCCGGACACTGAGGTCCAGCACTGAGGGCCTTCTGGCAGTTCCCTCACTGTGAGAAGCAAAGCTACAGGGAACCAGGCAGAGGGCCTTCTCGGTAGTGGCACCCGCCCTGTGGAACGCCCTCCCATCAGATGTGAAGGAAATAAACAACTGCCTGACATTTAGAAGACATATGAAGGCAGCCCTGTTTAGGGAAGTTTTTAATGTGTGACATTTTAATCTTTATTGGAAGCCGCCCAGAGTGGCTGGGGAGACCCAGTCAGATGGGCGGGGTACAAATAATAAATTATCATCATCATCATCATCATCATCATCCAATACAGCCAAGCTGGTTAGCAACCATCCAAGAACCTTGCCCAGGAAGGGGACTTTCATATCCAGATGATAGTTATTTTCTGGATCTTAGGGACATTTTTTAAGGAGTAACTTTACCATTGTTCGGCATGCAGGAACTGCTCCCTCTCATAAAGAGGCATTAATCACCTCCATGGTATATCCACCCAGCCAGCCACCCATTTCCCTCCTTGCTAGTTTTCATCAGCCCCCAGGGGCAAGGGTTCAGAGCACACGTGGTCACTCACATGGATCCAATTTATGAGAAAAGAAATTGCATTTAAAAAGAATGAAAGGTGAGAGAAAATTTTACTGACATTTTCAGGCTTTTTGTTGCACTTACTCTACAATGCAGGTGGTAAATTGTTTTTTCCTTCTGCAAATCATCTCTTGGGTACTCTGTACTTTACAGCCTCCCTGGGTGCCCTCATCTCCTGAAAACTCAATGATGTTCTAGTTTGGACATTCCTGTCAGTGCAGGAAGGTTGGTTAGGCTGCCTACAGAGCACCTGACAGAAGCTATTTTTTTTAAGCAAAGTCTTTACTTTTTGAGAAATCAGTACAGTGGTACCTCGGGTTACAGACGCTTCAGGTTACATACGCTTCAGGTTACAGACTCCATTAGGCCAGAAATAGTACCTCGGGTTAAGAACTTTGCTTCAGGATGAGAACAGAAATCGTGCTCCGGCAGCGCGGCAGCAGCGGGAGGCCCCATTAGCTAAAGTGGTGCTTCAGGTTAAGAACAGTTTCAGGTTAAGAATGGACCTCCGGAACAAATTAAGTACTTAACCCAAGGTACCACTTTACAGATATTTATTTTTTAAGGTTAATGGAATAACTTTATTTAAAAGCAAAATCACCAGCCTCAGCAATATCATGTGCTTAGTAGCCAACTTCATAGTATTTCAACAACAGTTCAGGGAAAGTTGTCATGAGGTAACTTACTCACGGGCCTTTTTAGACTAGAAAGGGCACTCAGCTTGGGAGGCTGCAGTACAGAGTACTGTGGAAATGTTTACCTAAGTGACAGAAGAAAAACACACTACTTGTAACAATCTAGCAAGCCCAGCCCATTGACTTGATGAAGAAATCTAAAGAAATTCTGAAGTGCTGTGGGAAAGAGCTTCCCATCTGAATGGATGGGAAGCAGTGCTGCCAATGGGATCCCTGGCAATCACAGCCCACAGAAAGCCCCAAATGAGACATTTGGGGCTAGGGGAGGGTCTGAGCCAACCCCAAATACACTGGATCCCAGAAGCACCCTACTGCTAGATCACTGCAACAGGCTGGCACAGTGATTTGCCATCCCCCCTTTCTGCCTTGACCCCACTTGCTCTATTTAGCCCTGCCAGGATTTGGATTGCAACCTTAGTTGGGAATGGAGACAATTATGGTACTGTTTTAGCTAAAACTCTTGCAAGAATGAAAATGGTTTTATCCTAAGGGCCAAACTCAACCTGGCTTTAAATGTGTGATGGTGTTTAACTGGTCTTTTCTTCCAAATAATAGCTGGGAAGGAGGACCATAATATGTGAAAAGGAGGCATTTAGCCTTCCCTCCTGCCATGTTTTGTTCTCTAACCAACTGATCTATCCATGCAATCTGAATGAGAAACCCTCCAAACCTACTATTAGCCCCAGGAGGGCAGCTTCTACCGGTGCCAGTGAAAATTTATCTTCTGAAGCTAATAAGTTTTGGTGGGGATTTCCATTTGGACCAAGGCAGGGGGAAAGGATTAAACCCCTTGTCTCCATGCCACCCAATCCCAATCATGACCCCACGGCAGCTATTATTTAGAAGAAGAAAAACTAGACTTGCTAAATGCAGTCATGCATTTAACGTCATGTCTAGTTTGGCCTTAATTGTGTTCACATTTGAGTTCAGAAACATGATAGATGCATCCACATTTGAAGATGGCTTCCCCCGGGACCAAACCACGGTGAAGTAATCTAAAATATGACCCTCGGAGGTGCTCTTTGGAGAACATCCAGCAGTAGATCTCATTCTTGCTGGGATGTAAAGCAAACAGGCCTTAAAATCAAAGTGAGGAGAACAGTTTTATTCATGTGTGTTGGCTCAGCTGATTTTATTCAGAAGACGAAAGCTGCTAGTCGAGAAAGGAAAGAGAAAGACGGTCTCTGAAAACTATATGCAGTTGTGTGTGTGTTTGTGTGTGAAAGAGAGCATGCATGCATGTGTGTCTTGGAAAGAGGCTGCAGAGACTGTCAGTGCGACTGCCTTTCTGACTTCTTAACTTGTCAGCATATCCTAAAGTTTATAATGCACATGCACACAGGACTTCAGCCAAAGAGGCTGTCTAGCCGCAGATCCAGATGTGGGGGGCCACTGTGCAGCCAGCCAGCTCAGCTCTCCCTGAAACAACTTTCAGACTAAACAATTGTGACTTGGCTGTGAGAGGCAGCATGATTCCAGATGCTGCTTTCCTTTCACATTGCTTTAATTGGGCTGGCAGGCGCAAGGGCTCTTTCAGTGAGAGGAAAGCTTCCCCATGAGACCACAATGTATTGGCAATGCTCCCACACTGCTACCTTAAGAGAGAGGAGGGAGAAAACAGGAGGAGGCCAGGAGTAAGAAGGGGGGGGGGGAGAGAGAACAAGTTTCCCAAGGTGTTTACTGCTGCAAATGGCTGACGCTTTGCCTTTTTATCTTCAAAAATTGCCACCTTTTTATATTCTCTCAAAACCTGAACAAATAGCATGTATATGCTCATGTCACTGATGGGACTTACGCATCTCTTCCAAATAACCAACAGAAACAATTAAGCTCAACACTGATGGGGCTATGGACTGGTTACATTACCTGATGTGGTTCTTAGGTGCTGACTTAGGGTCTTAAACATATCCTTGCTTTGCAGCAGACTTGCTCCTCTGTCTCCCCTGAGGCAAGTCATTTTCAGTGCAATCTTCTTACATGTCTGTTCAGAAGACGTAAGTTCCACACTGTTCAGTGAGCTTTGCTCCCAAGAACTGTGGTTCCCAAAACTCCCCCCCCCCAAGGACTACATAAAACTTGCTGAGAGTCTTAGCAGATCAATTAATGATCCCCCACTGGTTGTAGCAATTAAAATATGCTGTGCTTGCTGCTGTGCAATTTTTAATTGAATTTTCATTTTTTATTTCATAAAAGTTATATACCGCTTTGCTGTAAAAACAACAACCTCGATGTGGTTTATGAAAAGAATAAAAGAGTAAAAACAACAGAAAAAAACAACGCAGGCATTATGTAACTGCTAACAAAGACTTCCTTCATTCTGATGTGTAATCAAGTCTCTTGCGATCAGAGCATTCCAATAGGTAACATTTATAATTTGATTCTGATTCTCATCCTTTTGGAAGACATCTTTGGCCTATTTTCACTTTACTGTCTACCCATTTTCTTTTATTACCTAACAGGTCATGAGAAAACCACCTGTTTCTAGCAACAGAGAGCAGAATCAAGAATCTTTAATACATGTTTGGACCCCATCAGCATGGTGTTTGGGGACATCACAATGCTTTACCTGTTTATTTCCCATAGAACTGTGATTCAGGGCACCGCAATCCTATACACAGGTTCTGGGGTAGGGATTCCCAAACTATGGTCCATCGTCCAATGGTCTGCCAGCTTCATTCAGGCAGTCCACATAATATTCATGTTGAATACACATATTGGTTTTAAACAAGTTTTTTTCTCTGTTGGAACTCGCTAGAACTCAGTTCCAGCACCTCTCAGGTGGGTGCCATTTCCATTATAAGAGAACAAGGGAAAGTTCCAGCACCTCTTTTTCTAGAAAAATAGCACAGGTTTTTAATTGTATTCTATATAATGCAATAAATACAATATCAGAAATAAAAGATGCAATAAAAACTTCCTGACACCAGACAGACACCTTCACGGTACATTTTTGTTTAGCCATGCCTATACAGATATGTAGACGGTTGATGTGTGTTTTCATTTGGTTTTTAGCTTATGATTGATTTTAAGTTTTTAAAAAATGTTTGAAATAATTGTACTCAGCTCCCACCTGTGGCTCCTAGAAGTTGTCAGTACGTGACAGTGGCCACACCCCAGGAAGTGGCTTTGACTGGCCAGGTAAACCAGGTGAGGGTAGTCAATGGGTTATGAACATCCCCTGCATACATAGACAAATTCCAGCAGATTGAGCAGACAACACTAATATGGGTCCAAAGGCAGTTTCTTTTTTTTTTTTATAATAATTTTATTGCATTTTTCCAAATTACAAGTAAAACAGAAGAAAAAACAGAACAAAAGAAAAGATAAGAAAAGAAAACAAAGGATTCCATTTCAATAACTTTTTTTCAAATTTCCATTGGACTTCCCCACATCCCCCGGATAATGCATTCTTGATAATAAAGTCATCAGCAAATTATACCCTTATTTCATATATTTCTTTATATTTTCAATTGCAATTTAAGTTTAAATCTCTTGTTCTCCATTTACTCTAAAAATATAACCTGATATCATTTTAACCCATTTAAACTTTGGTTCTTTCACAAATATTAACAATTTCATAAATAATTAAATTTCGTTGCTGGGGCTAGCGTTCTGAATCATACGTCATCTTATGTTTCATACAACTTATAATACTTTTGCAAATAGTCTTTAAATTTTTTCCAGTCCTCCTCCATTGCCTCTTCTCCCAGGTCCCGGATTCTTGCAGTCATCTCAGCCAGTTCCATATAGTTCATCAGTTGCGTCTGCCACTCCTCCAGTGTGGGCAAATCTTGGGTCTTCCAGTATTTGGCGATAAGGATTCTTGCTGCAGTTGTAGCGTACATAAAGAAAGTTCTGTCCTTTTTTAACACCTTCTGGCCGACAATGCCCAGAAGAAAGGCCTCTGGTTTCTTGGGAAAGGTGTACTTAAACACCTTCTTTAACTCATTATAGATCATTTCCCAAAAGGCCTTCAATCTTGGGCACGTCCACCAGAGGTGGAAAAATGTCCCTTCAGCCTCCTTGCATTTCCAACATTTATTGTCAGACAAATGGTATATCTTAGCAAGTTTGACTGGGGTCATGTACCACCTGTACACCATTTTCATAATATTTTCTTTCAAGGCATTACATGCCGTGAACTTCATACCGGTGGTCCATAACTTTTCCCAGTCTTCTGACATGATGTTATAACCAATGTCTTGAGCCCATTTTATCATGGCTGATTTAACTGTCTCATCCTGAGTGTTCCATTTAAGCAGCAAGTTGTACATTCTCGATATTACCTTGGTCTTTGGTTCTAACAGCTCTGTCTCAAGTTTCGATTTTTCCACCTGGAATCCTATTTTTTTATCTAGCTTGAAAACCTCATTAATTTGGGCATAGTGTAGCCAATTTTGCACCTTATCTTTTAGTTTTTCAAAGCTCTGCAATCTCCAATTACCTCCAATATTCTCTATTATTTCCCAATATTTCGGCCAATATGCCTCCATATTGGATGTTTTCCGAGCTTTGGCCTCTATTGGTGAAATCCACCTCGGAGTTTTACTTTCCAATAAGTCTTTGTATTTTTTCCAGACCATGTATATTGCTTTCCTGACAATATGGTTTTTGAACATTCCATGTGTTTTCCCCTTGTCATACCACAAATACGCATGCCAACCTAGCGAATTGTTGAAGCCTTCCAGATCTAGGACATCAGTGTTTTCCAATAAAATCCAATCTTTCATCCAGCAGAAGGCCGCAGCTTCGTAGTATAACCTTAAGTCCGGCAGGGCAAACCCCCCTCTCTCCTTTGCATCAGTTAATATTTTAAACTTTATTCGGGGCTTTTTGCCCTGCCAGACAAATTTAGAAATGTCCTTCTGCCACTTTCCAAAACAATCCACTCTGCCAAAGGCAGTTTCTGCAGGAGTTGTAGAGGGAAGTGAGGGGTGGATGGGGCTTGTCAACCTGGGAAGGTAGCCCATCTAGGGGAAGGGAAACTCCAATCCTAAACCTATGCTGCCTTGCAGGATATCTTTGGGACAAGAAAAGGCTAAGGAGTAACCCTACACAAATCTGGAGTGGAGTCCTTAAGATGGTTGGATGGCACCTTGTACGCCTCTTTCTGGCAACTCATGCAGCCCAGCTGGTGCCAAATGTATTGCTCTGCTTTCCTTTGGACCATAGGGGTCTTGTCTGGGCAGCCCAGGACCTCCATACACACTGCCCAGGTTTGTACTCTGTTGGGGTCACTTTGGTGCTGCTAACACAGTGGTTTGACTTCACCCCCAGAGGTGCACTCCACTGCCTCTCAAATGCATGGATGCCAACAACAGTTGGCCACTCTTGATATATACAATACTGATAAATAGGAGCATCTTGGCCTCTAGATTTGCAGATTTTGTTAGTAAGGAATCCTCAGTACACCTGTCTATTCTATATATATTTTTTTAGTAAATTACCACCAGAGATTTGTGATCCCAGACTCAATGTAATGAACTCAATGAAATGTGAGCTTTCCCTTTATTTTTTTAAAAAATGGATCCGGGTTTTTGTAGTCATGTTGGGTCTCACAGAATCAGACAAAATAAAAATATGCCCTTTGCTGAACTGAAAAGTCTTGATTAAACAACTTGGAACTTTGATAGAGCAACAAGTCAGTGCAGTAAGGCATACACATCCTTTTCTGTGTTTCTCACCAAAACAGAAAAGTGCACCATTTCAGTGACTAGCTAGTTGTGAAGAAAGAAAGTCTCCACCATCTGGCCTAGCCCAAAAGTGTGGTATGTGTGTGAGAGAAAATCTAGTGTGTGCCGAGGGCAGGGGGAGGGGTGAAGCTCCCAAAAAATTGTATTAAGAGGGAGAAATGCTTTTCTGAAATCTCATCATTTTCCTTTAGAAGCTACTCTGGGAAAGATGGACACTATTACTGCAAATTGGATGGGCATTCTGCAAAAGCAGAAGAGGCCCAGACTCAAAGGCATGCAGAGGGCAACTCGTATGGCGGCATGGCGGCACTTTGAGGCTTGCCTGACAATCTTTTCTTTGTTTGTTTTTCTTAAAACTGGGAGGTCCGAATTCCTGCTGGATACTGTATTTTTAAACTCAGGAAAGGCAAGTCAGCCACCCTTTTTCAGGCAAAGCATATAGGAGTGGCAGGTACTTCCTAGAAAACAAGGCATCTCGGGATGAGGGTTTGAAATGCAAACAGAAGGTAAAAGGTGTGTGCGGGGGAAACTAACATTTTGCCAAATCCCTTACTTTACTTTTCAAGCCAAGTTGGCCAGGAAAGTGAAGGGGGGAAAAATCAGGAATATGTTCTAGACAGAAAAGGCCCCATATATAAGCTATGTCTGCACCCTTACAAGTCCCTTTACACCCAATTTAAAAAAAAAAGAGGGAGAAGAGGAGGAGGACGGCAATCTGACTTTTTTTTTGTTTTAAAACTTTTCTCTCATTAATTTTTTTTTTAAATCCCCCCAATAAAAGGAAAACATGGAAAGAAAAACAAACTATTAGAAAAGAGAGGAGGGAGGAAATGTTATTTAAAAGGTTACCAGACCACATCATTTTCCAATGATATTATATACTCCCTGCAGTATCCAAAATATATATGGGCCTTACGCCAAGAATGTAAAAAAAAAGAAAAAGAAAAGAGAAAAAGAGGCGTGTGCACACAGCATAGACACAACATCTGGACAGAGGCTGAACAAAACCTCCATTTATCACACTTAATCCTGCAATGAAGCAGTCAACAGTTTACTTCTGTTTTGCTAATTTAGGCACTTTCATGCTTCCGAGATGGAAAAGTGCATGTAAAAGCTTTGAATTAAGTGTCACTTTGTGAGGCCACTTTTAGTTTTCTTACTTCTAACTTGTAAAAACACCTTTCCTTGCTTCAATTTGCTAGTGGCTGCTGCTGAGAATCATGCGCCCCATCCAGTGTCCCAAGAAGATAACCTGTACCTAAAACGCACACACACATGCTGAAAATGGCAAACACTCGTGTTTTAAAACCCTGTTTTTGGATGGGCATGCACTCCCTTGGAAGGATCAGGTTGGCAGTTTAGGGGGTGCTCCTGAACCTGGCCTTGCTTGGATTCACAGCTGGCAGCAGTGAGTAGGAATACCAGTTATTTGCCTTTGAAGGGCATTCAGAAGCTTCAACAAGTACAAAATGCAGCTGCAAACATTCTGACCTGAGCCTGTTGTGTGTGTGGCTGGGCTCAGCTTATTCCACTTCTTTATCAACTTCACTGGATATCAGTCCATTTCCAGGCACAATTCTGGTTATTGCCTTTAAAACCCTAAACGACTTGGGAACAAGACTGTCTCCTGTACAATCCCATGTCCACTGGGGTTGGTGGTAAGAGTCCCTTTCTTGCTAGGGGGACACAAGGAAGGCCCTTCTCTGTTGTAGCACTTAAGACTTGGAAGGCTTTGCCCTGGGAGATCCATGTAGGCCCCTCCTTTGCTGGACTCCACCAGCTAAATACCTGTTTGTTTCAGCAGGCCTTAGGCCTGGATTTTGCCTGATCTTCTGCTCCCCTTGGAGTCAGGATGGGCAAATACACCAATTTTGGTTTCTCCCAGTTTCTAATTTTTCCAGTACTAAATTCAGTTGCTCAAATTTCCACAACAGATTGCTTTTTTTTTTTTTTGTGGGGCGGTGGCAGGATGGTCCTCATGAAAAACCCATCAGCATTTATCTCACTATACTCATTTTTGCAAAGCAATTTCCCCTAAAATGAATGGGAAACCTGAAACAACAAGAGCAGTGTATTTGGGATTCATTGTATTCCCTGGCTTTATCTAACATCACAGGTGCTTCGGTTGACGCATGTTATGTTTACTAAAAGGTGGGTTTTTATGTACGCTATACCTTTTTGTACACATTACTTGGCTGGAGAACTGCCTTGCAAAATTCAGAGAAATGTGAATCTTGAAGGATGGCTACGCTTCAGTTTGTGAATTGTGAAACTAGTAAGTTCACTTTTAAATGCAGACTGAATTGAACTCCCCATCTCTACCCTGAAGTGTGGGTCCCCCCCCCGAGTTCTTGCTATTTCTGAAGTTTCAGAACATATGGAGAGCCTTTCGGCTGAATCAGACCAAAGGCCTATCTAGTCCAACATCCAGATACCTAAAAGAAGCCCACAAGGAGGACATGAGGGCACTGTTATTCCCCAGCGACTGGCATTCAGAGGCAAGTTTCCTTGACCCTGGAGGTAATATACAGCTTTCTTGACTAGTAGCCATTGATAGGCTTATCTTCCCTGGGTTTCTCCAATCATCTACAAAAGCCATCCAAGTTGATAGCTATCAGCACACCTTGTGGTAGCAAATTCCATAGTTTAAATATGCACTGTGTGCATGAAGTACATCCTTTTGTCTGTTCTGAATCTCCCACCATTCATCTTCACTGGATGATGCTGGCCATTAGCATTATGAGAGAGGGAGGAAAAACTATTCTCTATCCACATTCCCCACATCATGCACAATTTTATATACCTTTAGCATGTTGTCTTTTTTTCTAAATTAAAAAAAGACAAATTTTCCACATATTGCATGGTTTTTTAAGTGGTTTTTTTAATGGGCTGGGTTTTTTAAAAAATATTATGAAGTTAGTCGTCTTGAGTGCTTTATTTTAAGTGAAAAGATGGGATAGAAGCCTTGAAAACAAATAAATTGTGTACATAAATACAGGCATGCAGCCCACATCTGCCACCAGACACCTAAGTAAACAGACAGGATGTCCTCTCTCTCTCCCTGCTGTACTGCTTAAGGAGCTGCCTGAGAAGAAGCCAGTCCCCTGTAACTGCAGCGTGGCAGCATGGCACCTATGAAAAACTGCCCCTTTGGTTAGTCAGCCTTTTTCAAACATACATTCCACCCCCCCCCAGCTGGAGTTAGTTAGTAGCCAAGTTATTAGGCAAGTTCGAAAACTGTGGCTGCAAGCACCATCAATTCACAAAGGCATGTTAAGTGCCAACACAGCAACCCACCTCATACATTCCAACATTTCTCCCCAGATAATGGTAATAATACATTTGCATCCATGAGACATCAAACCTTTTAAAAGGTTGGGGTTATTTTTATTTGCTTTGGACTGTTTGGCTTTTGGGCCCCATTGCCAAGCCATTTTCCTTCATTAAACAGTAAAAGCAGATTAAAATAGAAAACAGTAAGCGTTCGATATCTGTACCTTTGTCATGGGAAAAGGGTGATGGATGGTGCAAGAGCAGACCATGCCTTTGTGTTAACAGCAGTTGACACAGCATACAGGCACTGATCTCTGATTTTAAAGACTGATTGTTGTATTTCTCCTCCTCTGCGTCACATTGAAATCCCTAAAATCAGTCAAGAACAACCCAGCATCATAAAATAATTTAATTCCTCTTAAGTTACCATCTGTGCACCATCTTGGAACAGGGTATGTTCTTGGTGAATGCTCCCCAGCACTGGAATTTCCTTCCTCTTAGCGCCTGCCTGAGCACTTCCAGAGTTGATGTCAGACTCTGAAACATTTGAAGAATGTATCAACTAGTTACAAACACAATTTTGCATCAGTTGAATGGTTTAGTGTTTTGTGAATCGAATTTGAACTTTACAAACGTTGTTTTACGCATTCTATATCATAAAGGTTGCTGGTGGCTCAGTGGATAGGATCATTTCGTAAAGTAAAACATGACAAAAATAGAAGTTCAGAAATATGTGGAATCTCCCCAATTTCTGTGGCACATTTAATTCTCCATTCGTGCCATAAAGCCAATCCAGAAAATACTTCCTGTTTAATCATTCATAAATTGTGCTAAAAACCTCTTGGATAATAATATGGAAGCTTGAATTATTTAGCCTCTTTCTAGCCACATCTTTTAACTAAAATGAACATATAATAATAAACATAAATCAAGATTTCTATTTTTCAAGAAGCTGTCCCAAAGCAGGCAGAATGTCCATAAAACAGACTTGAAACATCCAAGCCCCTGCCATGCTCAGCTGCCAGGTGTACCTCTGCAGATCTTTGCAGATATATTGAAGGAATGACAGTTTTCTGAAGACACTTTGTGTAATGCAGGGGAATCTGGCTTATTTGCCTATATTTCTTTAGCACTGTCTTAGGTATGGTGTCACTGTTGCTGTCTGTAATGTGACGTGTTTACAAACATGTTTTCAGAAGTGCCAAGAATAGCTGCCTAACACCATAGTGTTTGATGTTTGGGATGCGGTAACAGCAGCGTAATGTATTCCGATTTCTCATTTGTCTTACCTAAGAGTATTTGCACCCAAGTGATGTAAAGTGCACCTTTGAACCACCCTCCTGGCATTAGCAAATGACCACAATGTAGTTATGAGTTCACAGGAATCCAGTTTTCAGTCAACAGGAGTCTATACAGGAAGCTAGATTTGCATGTGCATTTCAAGCATACTGTGTTTTTTGTGCCACTGATGTTTCCTACTCAGAACGCCTTATTGGTCTACCTCAGAGAGCTGCATACTTTCTGGACAAAGCAATTGCGGGAGTGTCTTATTTGTACTAGCTGGAGACAAAGGTGGCAACACTTTTAACGGGCGAAATGTCACTTGTGAGAAAGGTAGCCAACGGAACTGGAAACAAGATATTGCAAATGTATTCTCACTCCTAAAAGGAGCGATATTGTTTAGGGTTCTATCCAGCCAATCCCTCCAAGCAGGCTGTCCACTCTCCCCCATGTCATGTCCAATTTATCTTTACTTTTCCAGCTGTCAGTTGCTCAACATTATATGGCTACTGAGCATACTCAGACCTCATTCGGTTGTGGGGTTTTGGATTTTCCCCTTTTAGGTTTTCCCCAAAAAGTTTTTGTACTACTTCAAACCTTGGGGTTCCCCCTGAATATGCTGATACAGTGGTACCTCGGGTTAAGAACTTAATTCGTTCTGGAGGTCCGTTCTTAACCTGAAACTGTTCTTAACCTGAGGTACCACTTTAGCTAATGGGGCCTCCCGCTGCCGCCGCTGTGCAATTTCTGTTCTCATCCTGAAGCAAACTTCTTAACCCAAGGTACTATTTCTGGGTTAGCGTAGTCTGTAACCTGAAGCATCTGTAACCTGAAGTGTCTGTGACCCGAGGTACCACTGTACTTCCCTCTTGCTTCTCAGTGCCCCAGCTTGGGCTATAATTCAGTCACCACACACCACTTGAATTCACTATAAGTAGGAGTCATAGAATCATAGAATTGTATTGATGGAAGAGACCACAAGAATCATCCAGCCTAACCACCTGCAATGCAGGAATCTCAGCTAAAGCGTCCAAGACAGGAGTTACGTTACTGCTGATATAGCTTTAATTTTCATATGGGAACAATAGTGGCTGACCTGGCCCAGCTAGCAATAGGGAGAGGGGGAGAGGTAAGGCAGTGAGGAGCTCAGTTCCGTGTGGGCACAACAGTGGGAGCTTTGGATTTGTATCACTGCTGCAGCTAAACTGCACCAAGCTCCCCACTGCCTCCCCCTCTCAGTAACCAGCAGTGATGCACATCGACAGGAACTCAGGCGAGCAACGCAGCCCCACCTGCCCTGTGCTGCCAGCCGCTACTGAGTAGGAAATTGCCTTTTTTTCTACAGTAGAAAATTTTACAGATAGGCAGCCTATATTAAGAAACAAACAAACAGTGCTTTTGAGGCTGTTTTGCAGAGAACGCCACTTTAGAGTCTTGGTTTTCAATGCAAGCCCTACAGCCCTACATCTCAGACACCAGAGTCATTTCTGTCCCCGAAGGCCTCTCCATCTTGCCCCAAGGACTCTCCCCACCCCACACCCCTTTCTCAGACCACATATTTTCTCTCTAAGACACCCCTTGCCCGGCCCTTGCTCTCTGCCCTCCTCAAGTACTTTTGCTTGGCTGGCTTGAACCATGATAATGTGCCTTGCTTTCCTGGTGGAGATATGTGTACAGGTGTGCAGTAACCTCTGAGTTTTGTGTGGCTTGAAGGTAGCCTACAGTACAAAGGCAAGAGTCACATCCGTCACTTTTCATCTCTGGTCCCACCCTCCATGAGCTTGTGTAGTGACTGAAAAGGGTTCCCTGTCCCTGCCCTAAAGGGACATGACTGGAGATGTTTTGCAGCATCTACTGGGGGGAAAAATATGCTGTCACTACACAAGCTCATGATGGATAACTCAGTCAGCACAGCATGAGACTCTTATCTCTGGGTTTGGGGTTCAAGGCCCATATTGGGCAAAATATTTGTGAATTGCAGGGGGTTGGGCTCGGTCCAGTATAGCTGAAGGAGCATCTCCACCCCCATCATTCAGCCCAGACATTGAGATCCAGCGCCAAGGGCCTTCTGGCGGTTCCCTCATTGCGAGAAGTGAGGTTACAGGGAACCAGACAGAGGGCCTTCTCAGTAGTGGTGCCCTGTGGAACACCCTCCCTTCAGATGTCAAGGAAATAAGAAGCTATCTTATCTTTAAAAGACTTCTGAAGGCAGCCCTGTTTAGGGAAGTTTTTAATATTTAATATTTAATGCTGTAAAAACAATACAGCATTAAATATTAAAAACTTCCCTAAAGAGGGCTGCCTTCAGACTCGATTGGGAGCCACCCAGAGTGGCTGGGGAAACTCAGCCAGATGGGCGGGGTATAAGTAATAAATTATAATACTATTGTTGTTGTGGTCCCTTCCAACTCGGCAGTTCTATGGTTCTATGAAGTCCTAAAAGGCTCTGTATGGGGAAACTCCAGGTCTTCTGCTGAAAGAGCTGTACTCTCCCACTAAGTCAGAAAGGGATGCACTGGAAGCAGCTGTCCAGCCTGTAATTGGTATGCTAAGTAACCAC
Organism: Podarcis vaucheri; assembly: GCF_965113315.1. NCBI lineage: Eukaryota > Metazoa > Chordata > Lepidosauria > Squamata > Lacertidae > Podarcis > Podarcis vaucheri. The sequence goes on along the minus strand of NC_138764.1, from coordinate 62,684,542 downwards.
AAAATACTTGTCTTAGGGAAGTTCTGTGTGACTTCCACTCAACTCAGGAAAACCCCTGACTTGACGGAGTTAGAACTTAGCAACTTCCCTTTGTATTTAAATAGCTTTGCTCTACTTCATTTTCAGAAGCAGTGTGCTTCTGATTACCAGTTCCTGGGAATCACAGTCAGGGAGAGTGCCTTTGTGTTCAGATCTCACTTGTGGTCTTCTGACAGACATCTGCTTGGCCACTGAGAATAGGATGTTGGACTTAGATGGGCCTTTGGCTCTTCTTGTGTTCCTATACATTGTGTGCCCACCTTTCTCCTGGTCCACCCCACACTGTCCATACCTTAGGTGTAAAGGTCTGAAGCAGGGAGCTTGCTCAACACATGTAGGCACAGGGTGCTGAATTGTGTGGGGAGCCTGGCTGCTTCCTGGCTGCAAACTGTTCTTGTTGCAGACCAGCAGTAGTTTCATTCTGTTAGAAGCCCTGCCTGACCTGTTGTCCTATCTGACTGCTTCACCAGAGAACTCTGTCTATGCACTGTTATTTACAGCAATCTTATTGCTGCAGCCTGCCTGTTTATAATTCATTAAAGTTAGCCAAGTTGTTCCCATTCTGGATTTGGTCTGCTTCATTCAGGGACTTCTGCTATCTCCCTTTACCCCTACCCCATGGGAAAGCCCAATGCTTATCAGTGCACACAGACACATGTTGCCATTAACCACAGAGGGAAAATGCAGGGACCAAAAAAACCCAAAAGAAACCTCTTCAGCTTCAGGGGTATTAAGTTCAGGGCTGAGGGCGAATTTTGATTCAGTTCACATTTAAAGGTGAGCCTAACAAATTTGTCCTTTCTGAAACAATATGGAAACCAAGATTCTCACTCCTAAACTTTGCAGTGCAGTTCCCTAGCCAAGTAATGTGCATAAAAATGCATATACTAGTATAAAGTATGCATATAAATGCATATATTAGAGAAAAGGACATACAAAGATGTATATTTTGTTTTGTTTTATTATTTCTTGCCCTTCACCCTAAGTTCCCATGGTGAGAACGACATTAATTGCTTTGCAAAAATGTGTATATTGGGAGAAATTCTCGCTATAATGCTAGTGAATTTACGTGAGGACTGTTAAAAATAAAATTTGCAAACTTTTACTAGATATATGGATAAATGACATTGTCTAGAAAAATGAGAAACTGAGAGAAGCCAAAAAATGACAGATTCACCCATCTCCAGTTAAGTCAGTGAACTACTGTAGGGCAAAGGGTTGCTTTTTGAAGTCAGAAGAAAATTACATTGGGAATTCAGACCACAGAATTCCAATGTACATGTAGTTTGGGCTTAAGATAAATGAATCAAAGGTTTCTTTCCCAGTGCTACATGGTCAATAAAGGGTGAGAAATGTATTTCTAAACTGCTGGCGAAACTTTAGCAATTAGCACTATCTGAAGCTTATTGTACGTTTGATAATTCTCTCTGAAAGCTGAAGAAACAGCACACCCTCCCTCTCTCCACCAGTCCCTCATCCCAGCTCACCTCAGCCTCCAACACAGAAGCTTCCTATATTGGGTTATTAGACACACCATCACAAAGGATCTGTGCAGGGACTCTTGCGCAATCCTATATGGATACACAAATGGGACCCATTTTCAGGAAGTGAACAATAAGTAGGGTTGGAAGGAGCAGGTTCAAATCTCTCACTCACGAAGCTCGTTTTGTGTCTCTGGGCAAATCAGTTATCTCTCAGCCTAAGCTGCTTCACAGAATTAGGAACATAAGAAAATCTATGCTGGATCAGACCAAGAAGGCCACCAGTCCTGCGTACTCTGGTGAGTCACAAGGAATAGACACTAGTATCCAGTAATACAGCTTCTGAATATGGAATTTCCATTCAGCCGTCATAATCTAATAGCAGTTGATAGACCTATCCATTATAATTATGTTAGCAACAATAAATGGAATAGGAATGGTAAAGCATTTGTATATGGGGGGGGGAGAGAAATGATATAGGCATCAGTACTAATAATGATTAAGATGTGAGTGCAGCATTCCAGGGCTACACTAACACAATTGCAGGGGGAGGGCTTCCTCATGAACACCCATTGTGCCAACGTAGCCCTGATCTGTGGATTGAGCTATAATTTTGTAAAAGCATATATCAGGCTTAAACTAAACCGTGTCATCTCTCAAAGTGTGGCTTAATGAGAACCATATATACAATAACCTTTTTAAATTAGACAGAGTAATTGTCTAGATTATTGTTTGAATCCCCTAGTATTAATGTGATAAATTAATACCAGTGCTAATTAATAAACATCGGTTTTTCAGGAAGCTGAAATTTTAAAAATGGAACTCCTACTGTTTTAAGGCTCTCCCCTTTTTATCTAGATACTAGATATTAGCTTCCCAAACATGTTAAAATGTAAGGCAGTGATTCAGATTTTCTTAAACTTCCAACCCTTGAAAGCAAGGAAATGCAATAAATTCTGCAACGAATGCAGTGTGCAATAACTGCAAATGCAATAAATACTGTTCCATGTTCTCAGCTTCCCAAAGCAGCAAGAGGTTCCTGAGGAAGCACGACTGACTGACTGTGGTTTCCTTTGGCAGAGAGAGAACTGGAGACTTATGGACTGTGTTTGGGTGATCAACCAAGATGTGAAAGAGCCTTTTGGTCACATATGCAGCAGTTCTCTTGCTCCTCTTTTCATGCGAGGAAGCAAACAAACCAGGAAAGTATTAACTGTAGTTTCTCATTTTGTCTGAACTTTGACACAACTTGGGAACTGGCCGTGATATTAAGCCAACTTCAAACCATGACTGACTTGTTCCAAAGCTGTTTAACCTTAGTTTCCCCATTCAGTTGAAGCAGGAAACTAGAGTTAATGGAAGGAGTCCTGATTTGTTCGAAGAGACTGCAAGCATGGCCAAAAGATTCATTCATAATCTTAGTTTCTTAAACTGGGATATCAGTGTCTGAATTGGCCCAACATGGCTTTATTTACATAACTTTTGGCAGAATATAAGTGGAGGCAAAGTGGTGTTCCTACAAGATATCAGATATGGTCCTATACATCAGATACACAGAGAGAGAGACTAAGCACCCCAAGGTGTTTTAACCAACCAGGAACAAAATGGTAAGGCATGCAGCCAAATGCAATTGGTTCAGGAGTTGGAGCCAATCACTTGCCAGACCCTATGAGCTATACACATATGTAGCTATGCAAATCTCTGTCTGAGTTACTATAGATCAGGGGTTCTAAGTACCTGGTTTTGAAGTGTGGGGGCTGCTTTTTGTTGCCAAGAAATCCTTGCTGACTTACTTCAGATCAGGGACAGATCCATTCACAGTAATCAGACAGCAAACCCGCCACCACAATAGTGTGTGATAAACACCACACATTGTAAGAACCCACATGACAACTTTAATGTTTGGAGATTTAAGTGTTTTATCCATCATTCTATTTATAACCCAGCTAGGGCTGTCTTGAAACCTTCCTCCTATCTTCCCTGGGGAATTTTGGCACAGATTCAGCCAACTTCTGGAATTACTGATGAACTACCACTGAAAAATTTGATTGCTGTTCTAAACTGTGTGCCTGGAAACACAACGCTATGACATTGCCCTGAATGCACACAAAATATGCAGCACTATGCAGTTATGAAGTGGCAGAAGGTGCACTGGATGGGGAAGAGGCACCAGAATTTTCTGGCCAAAAACACCCACCCAGACAATCCTGAATATGCAAGCAAAGACGGACTGTTTGACTATCCCACGCTTAATCCATCTCTGCCTACCCCCAATATCAACAGGGTATCAAGGTGCTGTGGGATTGAGGAAATGGCAGGTGAATATAGGTTTTAGTGCAAAAATAACTTTGGCAGGCTCTGGTGATAATACAGAAAGGGCTTGTTAATTTAGCCTGTGGCAACAGACCGCAGATCTCTTTCTACCAAAAAATGGTTTGTCAAGAGAGCAGTGGCGTTCAGTTAAGATAAGCAGGAAGAGAGTAGAGGCAATTTTTGATGCAATTAAACCATTTTATTATTTTCAGTTTCATTAAAAAATTAATTTAATTACATTTCATTTCACTTCATTTCATTTCATTAAAAATTGCCCATAGCTTGGTGGTATAGTGTGTGTTTTACACACATATAGTCCTTAGTTTCGCCACAAAGTGTGAGAACTGTGAGTCAAGAAATCCCTAGTTTAAATCTCATTTCACTCATGGACTTACTTGCTACCCTTAGGCAAACTGCTATCCCCTAAGGGCACTTTGATGCTTTTCGAATGGGATTTTGTCCCATACCAGAAACTGAGCTTGCACAAAATGAAGCTGATTTGGTGTTCTTGCACAGCAAATACACTTCTCCCCCCCAAAAAAAAAAAAAAAAAAACAACAGATTTTTTGCAATAAGGAAAGTGATGGGGAAATGGACTGGAAAGTGTAAGATAATGGTGACCTGATGCAACATCATATATCCTCATCATAAACATGATATTTGACATCATCTAACCTCCCTGCAAACTTTGTGCAAACAAATCAGAACAAATGCTCAATGAACAGGTCATCTGGAAGCAATTTCAGTTTCATTCTCAGCCCTCATATTCAGTGCGGAGAAAACAATACTGTAGTTAAGAGGTATATAAATAGTTTAAATAATAATAACCACTGTTTTCCATTTCACCAGCCCATGACCCTAACACAGAGTAGAGGAAGCATGAAAAAACAGAGCAGAGCCTGCTCAAAATCGAAATCTGAATGGAAGTAGAGGTGAAATATAATCCTGGAGCATACACCACACCAATAACCATTTTAATGTGTTTGTTGTATGACCATGAAATATACATATACAACACCTACCTACTCACACTGCCTCTCCACTTCCCTAGGAGTCTCCAATCTTTGGGATTTTCCGGTCATACTCAAATGCACTCCCTCTGCCCTGCCCATCACTTCTGTCTCTAACATAAATGCATGACACAGACCAACACTGCCTGTCTGCCAGCCTGTATATACCCTGCTCCAGTTCAAGCATTAGCTACAACTCACATTCCAGGCACATGGTCTGTCAAGCAACTACAAAAACAAGCTTCCCTATTGCCAGAGAGCCTTTTTTCTTCATTGTCTGAGTGCTCTGCATGGTGGTTCTTAAGCTCCCTAGAAACAAGGGAGGACCCAGGCTAACAAGTGCTGTGCTCTGCGATTCACTTCATTTTTTAACTTCTTAACTAGAAAAAAATGAGAGTAGCTCCTTTAAAAGAACTCATCAGCAAAAATTTAAATGGCACATAAAAGTAGAGACAAGAGAGGGGCATTGAGCTGTTGTAGCCCAGTGGATATTACATATGCATCTGTGCATTTTGTGTTTATATCTTGGCTTTACTGAATGTTCTCAAACAAGCTGTGTGTGCCCACCTCTAGTTCCTGCATGTATGAGCCGCTAAAGGTATTGGCCCCAATCCAGCTAGGAATTTATGGCTGCAATTCTAAGTCCTCTTTCTGAGAGGTAAGCACCACTAAAATCACTGGGACTTGCTCCTAAGTAAATCTGCTTAAAGACTGTACTGTTGGTGCCATTGAAAGCAAGTAACGAGACTTCAGTGTAGGGTAGCAAACTTTTCCATTTTCTTTCCTTTCCTTTGACTGAACTGGAGCCAATCAGTTTAGAGCACAAAATGTGTCATTGTTTGTGTTTGTTTACTCAAGGTAGCTGTCTGGTTGTGGTGGACAGAGAGCATTTTCCCAGCAGTTGAACAGCAGTTCTTGTTGCAGGGGCAAATGCAGTTCACAATGTAATAATTGCAGTTATTGATGCAGATTTGGACTGCATGTGTCAGATATACTACTGGATAGCTGCTCTCTGTAGCACATAGAATCAAAGAACTAGAAAGTTGGAAGGGTCACCAAGGCTCCTCCATTCCAGCCCCTTGCAATGCAGGAATCACAGCTAAAGAAGCTCTGTAAGATAGCCACCCAACCTCTGTTTAAAACCTCCAGTGAAGGAGAGTCCACCACCTTCTGAAGTAGTCCATTCCAGTGCTGAACAGCTCTTACGATCAGAAAGTTTGTCCCAATGTTTAGTCAGAATTTCCTTTCTTGCAATTTGAATCTATTGGTTCGATGTCTACTCTCTGAAACAGCAGAAAATGAATTTTCTCCATCTTCCATGTAACAACTCTTCAGATATTTGAAGGTTGCTATCATATCACCTCCCAGTCTTCTTTTCTCCTGGCTAAACATACGTACAGTGGTACCTCGGTTTAAGAACAGCCCTCTTTACAAACTATTCGGTATACAAACTCCGCAAAACCAGAAGTAGCGTTCGGGTTAGCGAACTTTACCTCGGTCTACGAATGGAAGCTGAACAGTGGAAGGGCACTGGCGGCAGGAGACCTCATGTCACCTCAGTTTAAGAACGGCTTTGGTTTAGGAATGGACTTCCGGAACAGATTAAGTTTGTAAACCAAGGTACCACTGTATAAACATGCTTGTGTAAATGGCCCAGACCATTAAGAATTCTCAAGCAGTTTTAGAGGATGAGCAGCACCTTGTTGTACTAGCCAAATACAGGAGTGCTTATGTAACCCTTTAAGCATAAAATGTGGCTTTAATCCTGCACAGTCACTCCTGTGAAACTTTTGCTCTTTAAGAAAGGTTCCTTGCAGGTTGTGCGTTCTCACTGTCCTTTGCATTTCTGCCCCTTATATCCCCTCCTCTTTTTCAGGTTGCAAATTTGGGCAGCGAGACAGACGGACAGACATTTAAAGCCCCTAACATCAGCATGTGACCTATTCTGGTTTTGGAGGTCCAGTCAGGTATTATATAGTAGTATGTGACTTTTCCTAGGAGGTTCTGTTTATAAGCTGTTTGGCTGGCCCAAGGAATGTGAAGACCCCCGAATAGAGGACCTAGTCTTCTCCAATTTCTTCCCTAGAAGCTCCTTAAATGTCTTCTTCTCCTGAGCTCTCCCTAAGCACATGCAGCAGCTGTTGCCAACCCGGTGCCCTCCATGTGTTTTGGACTCCCACGAGCCCCAGTCATCTGAGAGAAGTCGTAGACCAAAGCATCTGACTGGCGAAGGCTGGTACACAGGCTTCCGCTGTCTCCCATACATAGGTCTCCTGTGCTTCTCCACTCTTTACTCTTCTGATGGAGACACATCACCTTCTTTCTCCTTCAGTGCTGCTGTGGGCCCCTTCTGCTGTTTCAGATCCCATTCCTCCACATTGCTGCTGACACACATGCATTTATTCTGCTTCCAAGTGCTCTTAAATATTATTTTGTACTACATTTTGCATTCAAGCTGTGCCTACAAAATCCAGTGATGGAGCAAGGGGTTGTGATGTGCATACCAGACACTTTATGGACTGTAAACATCTGGACACTAGTTGTGGCTGAAGGTCCTAATTCCTCTTTTCGTAAATGGGCTTGTGGACGCCAGTGGCTGTCAACTTTACTTTTGAACATGCTGGTGCTTTAAGTCAGCCTCTTGTGCTTGTTGTCTCATGCAGTTTTCTTCTCTTGCATCTAATATTAAAATAGTAATGACTGTGGCAGAAAGATAATAAGCTTCAGTCAGATTAGAAGGGGCAGGTTCTTATCTGAGACTGCTGAAGACACACGTCTTTCACCTGCTTCTTTAATATCCCCCATCTTTCATTCCTGCCGCCTAACCCCCACCCACTGACTTAGAACAAAAGGGGTATTATTGTCCTGGGTCTTTTCAGGCAGCAGTCAGGAAGACCTCCTCCTCCTCCCCCACCAGCCCTACTCCCTGAATGAGTAGCCGTTTGAAAGAAGCCTTTTCCACCCCTGAAGGAGATTAGCTAGGTTTGACAAGGCAGTGAACTTTAGGCAGGGTGAAACAGGGTCTTGTTGGGAAGTTTGGGCAGTTGAGCCTTGACTAATTTTGACAGAGGGAGTCACCAACCCCGCCTCACCACACCCCCGAAAAAATACTAGAGGCAGAGGAAAGGCCTTCATTGACAATGACGATGATGATGAAGAAGCAAAGATGGCCAAAAGGAGAAACTGATCTAGAGGAAATGGTGTTGCTGACCAATGGACTCACAGAACTCAAATAGGGTCTTTCAACACTACTACTTTGTTTGTTTGTTTGTTTGTTTGTTTTGGATTTTGGGGGCTGTTGCCATATGACATCAGAATCATTCAGCTAATATTCCAGAGTATTCCAGAATAATGTATTTTTAAAAAACAGCTCTTTCTTACACCCCCAAAAACTCTGACTTTTGTGAAAGGTCTGGAATGCATCCTCAATCTTTTCAGTTGTGTTGTATGTGCACAATGATCCTCACACACATGCTTATAACTCTGACATTTACTGTCTGGAGGAGCACGAGAGTATATTAGTGGTATGGCTATAGCCATGGAACTTTTCTCAGTTTGGGCACAACCTGCCATTCAGTGTAGAAAGGAAAACGTGACAACCATCTGCCAATTCACTCTTAAGAACATCAGATAATGCAACTATTCCGCTGTAAATAACAAGTGCAGAAACACCTATATTCTCCCAAAAAAGATAGGCAAAAATAAAACTGAATGCATCACATAACATGAGTTGTTCTTTACAAAGGTGTGCAAAGCGCAATGGTGAGAGTGAATTCTGGTAGCATACCATCCCCCAAGATATATCTTTCAATATATTAGCTTTCAAATATGCAGTTTACTGAAACCCAGATGCTTAATTCTTTGACATTTGGATACCACAAGCAAATGGTAGTTTACATGTTTCAAACCTGGGGTGACCACCTCTCCAAGAACAGCAATATATCAAGTCTCAGGAGTATGTCCAGTATCATTTCCATAGGAATTTATATGGCTTGGGCTCAGGCTACCTGAAAGTTCGTATCTCCCTATAGGAACCTGCCCAGGTGCCAAGATCAACCAAACAGAAGCCACACTTTGGAAGTCAAATGTTTCGGAAGTCAAACAGACTTCCGGAACTGATTCTGTTTGACTTCCAAGGTACAACTGTACACAGAATCTTTAGACTGGTAGGAGGTATTTTTTCCTCTTCAAATACAACCTCACTTAAGTATTTGAGCTATGGATCTGGGGCCTGATATTGAATTAGTGTTGCAACCTGGTTCTGCATTTCATCCCCAGCCCATTTAGAGTAGCACACAGAGTTCCAACTGGGCCACACCTCATTGTGCCGGACACTTTTGGCCATTGGCTCAATAACTCCCTGAAATCACTCTGTCCTGCCAAAGATTCCTGCCTAATGCTCATTAAGCCACTTGCAAATCCCAGGCTGAACATGGCTGTGCAAGTTTAATAAAGCAGAAAACAGATGCCATCAATCATGTGTGAGCCTACCAGACATCTGGGGCAAATTCAGGGAGATTAAGCTCTTCTTTTCTCCTGGCCTCAAGGTCTCCCTCCAAGTAATTTTGGAGATAATATCCCAGCGTATAGGCACGGCAAGAGACTTACATATATATTTTCTCCTTCCACAAACAAGCTTCACCCTCCATTGTGGCCTGGGGCCCTCCTGCTTCCCAACACAGAGATATTTACCTCCCAGGACTGCTTATGAACTTGCCTAACCACTGCTAACCTGAACACATTCGCACACAAGGCATGGATTCTCCTGGGAGGCAGAGCACCTGAGGATCATGCAAAGCTGGTGATGCCAATCAGATACTCACAGAGATGCCTCCCAGCCTAAACGATATGTAATCTAGTCACAACATAGTAGACCAGGGATTTTTTTTTTTTACTGGCCATGAACCGCCATGTACTCTACCTTCTAGGAATGGATGAATCTTTTAAGTTCATGTTCTCCACATTTCTGCATCTGATTGTGATTATTATCTTTTTAAATCTCTCATGAAAATTTATCAGCATTTGAGTGCAACTCTTTCCAAATATATATTTTTGTATGCCATTTTGGCAGCTTTATAGAATTTTAAGCAATTTCCCCAAATATAATATATTTTATATGTTATTTTCACGAAGGGCTCATTCACATTTTGACTTGTCTCATCACTTTCCCCCAAGAAAGAAACATTCTTTACTGCTGAGTTGGAGCAAGCACCCACTGTGTTTTCCGTGGATTGACGTTTGCTCCAATTCAGTGGTAAATAAGTGGGTTTTCCTGGGAGAAGTGGTGGGGCAAACACAAAACCTCTCAGACCTGTGTTTTCTAGACATGGGACAAGCAGAAGCATGGATGAGCCCTAATGCGTGCATTTTAATGCACACTTTTCTCTAAAATAGACATTTTCTACATGTTGTTTGGTTGCGAAACTACACCACATAATTCAGAGAAGTGCAAATTTCAAGGGATGGCTGTGCTTCAGTTCAGGTATTGTTTCAGAAAGTGACAAATTGGGTAGGTTTGCCTTAAAATCCTAAGCAAATCAAATTTCTTCTCCCCCATTCCTCCTCGCCCCTACTGACTTCTTGCCCATCACTGAAAAAGTGGCTTCACCTAGGGCTCTTCCAGACAACCTATTTATTGAGCATCCATCCTGATTTGCTTGGCTAATAATAATAATAATAATAATAATAATTTATTTATATCCCACCCATCTGGCTGGGCTTCCCCAGCCACTCTGGGCGGCTTCCCAAAAAATATTAAAATACTGTAATACATCAAACATTAAAAGCTTCCCTAAACAGGGCTGCCTTCAGATGTCTTCTAAAAGTCTGGTAGTTGTTTATCTCTTTGACATCTGATGGGAGGGCTACCGAGAAGGCCCTCTGCCTGGTTCCCTGTAACTTGGCTTCTCACAGTGAGGGAACCGCCAGAAGGCCCTTGGTGCTGGACCTCAGTGTCCGGACGGAACGATGGGGGTGGAGACGCTCCTTCAGATATACTGGACCGAGGTCGTTATGAAGACATTAGATGCCCAGCACTGAGGTTATATAATGATGAGCATTCATCCTGTATTCATCTGGATTTGCTTGCTGGATATTTATACACCTTCCTGGTCATGATTCATTCACCCCACACTTTTCATTGCATTTCCCCACCACTTTCTTAACTACAGAAAGCCCATTTCTTTCAAAAGCAGATTTGTTTTTCTAGGGTGTCAGGAGTGCTTTAACCCACTTTCCTTGTGCAAACCTACATTTCCCATTTGCGCCTGAATTACTTCCGCACAATCATGACAGTTTGGAGGCAGCCTAGTGTAGTTCCATGCTAAGTATATAGTGTGGCATTACCATACTTCATTCAATCACTCTTTATGGCACATCCACACAATCACTGCCACTCTGTATTTTCGCTGTGGTTTTTCAGTCTTTTCTCATACCTCAGAAACCTTGAGGTTCTTCAGAAGATGTTCTTCAGACATTTGTAATGGGCAGCAGAGCTGGTCTGCCCATGAAGCTTAATGACCTCAGGCGGCACACTTCATGGGGCGTCACCCTGTTCTACTACCCAGTTTTGCCACCGGTCTTCCCAGCCTCCAGGGGCAGAAAGGGACTGGCAACAAAGCTCTGTGGAACAGCTCCCCTCCTGCCACATTTACTACTGGGTGGGGAATCTCTCCACCTGCCCAGGGGTGTGGTGGGGCTTTACACCTGCTTCTTTCGAAGGGAGGAGCCAATGCAAGACCTCATGGGTGGGCAAAGAGGCAGTGATCAAGAAAGGATCTGCTCTCTGCCCAATGGAAGAGACTCCTTACAAAGTTTGTGCCCCATTGTGGGGGCAGCAGCAAGGTGTTTTGCCTCAGATGCTGAAACACATGAGGGTCCCCATGATAGACAGCATTTTATGATCCCGTGTTTATTATTTTTAATTCTGGCAAAAACTTTTTCAGCTTTTTTTAAATAATAAAACGTAAACACACCACACTGCTATAGTATTCCGTCAATACTGTGTTATATAGCACTACAGAATACAATAAATTAATGTTATATTATTATGGTCTGATAGTGCTCCACCTCTCATTTGAAAAGCATTTTAGCCATAATAAAAATAAACAGGGCTCATAAACTGGCACCCATTGCAATGTTTATAGTGAATGTATGCTGAGCTTCAGTTGGCCACACCCACAGTAGCTCTTCTACAACCACTGGTGTGGACAGAGGGATGCACACACAGAAACAGCCCCTGAAGATGCGCCTGATCATGTAGAGTGTCAAGTGCAATTCTGCCTGCAGCTTACAATGGAAAAGCCATGGCTGGGCAGGGCTAGGAGCCACACATCTGGAAGCAGCTCCATTTTTCCATTAGCTTCCATTGCTTTCCACAAGAGGATTTGTGCTAAAATTCATTCTAACTTCTTCATATAGGAAGTACAGCATTTTGTTAAAGCACTCTTGGAAATTACCACGCTGTCTCTCTCTCAAATCCAGATTTAATTTTGGTGGAGGCGTATATCTTTGGCTGGGGCCCTGGCTCCCACTTTACCTGCAGTTGTCTCACTTCCCCATGTTATTCTTTTCATTTTCTTCCACCCGCTCTTTCTTCTTCCCTCTTTGACTTTCCCTCCTTCTCCCAAGCTGTTCAGGTTTCCCCTACAAAACCAGTAAGCAGTGCAGAAGTGACGCTGCCAGTGCCCCTGTGTATTCATGTGCAAAGCAGAGTGTCAGGGCCAAAACGCATTAATGGCCAAGCCAATTTCAGCAGGAGCCATTCCATCCAGCCGAGTTGCTGGCGGTGGGGCTCCTGCCAGGGCACACATGTGGAACAGATTATCCACCATGGCTTGCAGCGGCTTTTCTCCCTGCCACTCACCTCTCTGCCCGTGTGACAGAGGAGATGGCAAAAGGTTTTCACAGCTGGAATAAATTGAGGGGAAGGGGAGGAGGGTTTGAAAAAGACAAAAAAACAACATTGAGCTCAAGATGGAAGAAAGATGGTATTAGCAAAGGTAATCGAGAAAATATGTGTCTGTGTGCATGCGCGTGTGAGAGAGTGCGGACTTTATTTACAGTCTGTTTGTTTGGTGTTGCCCACACATGGTGAAAATTGTGCAGTGGCCAGCCTCCAAATTCTTCCCAGCAGGCTTCTTGGATCAGAGAGAGAGAGAGAGAGAGAGAGAGAGAGCGCAAGAAGAGGACAGCAAACGTGGAAGATGAAATGGAAATGAAAGCAGAAGAGGACTCTACATGTTTTTCGTAGAGGATACCCACCCACCCACAATGGTTTCACACATACACAGAGAGCAAGAAACAAGGGAGGAGTGACACTTAATTTCCGATGCACTGTGTTTTGTAAAGGGCTGTGGGGAGAGGTTTGTAAGGATCCCTGTGTGTTCCTTGAGCAAGCTAAAATAAGTAGAACCAAGGAAGCTTCCCATAATGTGTGCATGGATCTTTTTGCCTGACCGCAAAGGGTTCAAAGTGACACGCCAAACACTGTGGCGCTGCAATGGCAGAAGTTTCTAGTCAAACTGTAAGCAGAGATGATAGCCACTATAAAATAGGCCTTGAGTTGTTAGATTTTGGGTACCCTTCTAAAATGGCCACGGCTACTCCAGACTAATAAGAGTTAGAATCCACCCGAGGACTTACCCAAACTTACTGTTCCTCTGCACTTTCCAGGCACAGCCCACACTTTAAAGTGCTGTGTCCAAGCACTCTTATTCTTCTTCTCTGGAGTTTCCCCCATGAAAACCTGTTCTTTATTGCTGAATTGGAGCAAATAGCAATCTGAAAACCCAAACTGCTGTTTGTTGCACTTCAGCTTTAAAGAGCAGGTTTTCACAGGGAAAGTTTTGGGGCAAAAAAAGAGCACTCAGACATGGAGCTTTAAAGTGCAGACCTGTGCTTGGAAAGCATGGAGCAGAATGTAAATGTGGATAATCCCTAAATGCCTCCATGGGGCCAAATGGTTCTCTGTAATGCAAGAAATGATATCACAAACTCTGTACTTGCAGTTTGTGGATCATGAAAAAAAATCAGTAAAAGTATGTAGGGGCAGGCAAATTTTGTCTTCTCTCAGTTTCTCATTTTTCTAATCTTTAAGTTCCGTTTTCCACATTTCCGCATCAGTTTGTGGTTATTTTTTGAAAATTCACCAGCATTTTGCGTGCAGTTCTGCCTAGTCTACACATTTTTGCAAAGTAATTTCCCCAATGCAATACATTTTTGTATGTTATTTTCACTAATATATTTCTATGCACACTTTACCCCAGTGTGTGCTTTGTACACATTGGCAAACTCCATTGCAAAATTCAGGGAAGTGCAAAATTCAGGGAAGAAATTTTGAAGGACGGATATGACGGACGAATGTGGTCTGACTCAAATGTCTCCATTCCTTACAGTAGGCAACCCTGTTCATGTGAAGAACTCATTGCATTCTGAGTGTTTCTATGGCCTAGTAAGAATACCTTGATCCCACGGTGTGGCACATTTGGTCACATTTGCTTACCCTTCAGTTGCCTTAGGTTATCTGTTCATCCTATTATTGCACAAACAAAAAGCCACAAGCAAACAGAGATTGGGTAGCTGCAAACTAGGCCAAACTAGGCCAAGAAAGGTCAAATGAGCACGGCCCTCAGGTGGCAGAAGCAACATCCAATTCAGGAGTTCTCATACTAGGCACATTTTTGTATCCTGGCAATTAGAAGTGGGGAATTTTTCTCCAAAGTGAGCTATTTTTAAACCGACATTACTTGCCAGGAGTTGCATGGCAGACAATGCTAATGATCTGCATGGTGCAGGTGTCTTGAGCTGGCACTGATGTGTGGAAACAACTACTGTTTGTCTGTGAAGTCCTAAGCAGATTTGGAGCTGAAACCTGGTCAGTGGTAAACCACTGCTGAGATTTCCCTCATTCCTTGGGAATCTTTTATTAATCAGAGCAGCCTTCACCAACCTGGTGCTCTCCAGAACTTTTGGGATTTAACAAGGTTTCTTTGCCTGGGGCTGATGGGAGTTGTAGTCCAAAACATGTGGAAGGCACATGGCAAAGGCTGAATTAGAAGTATGCATTTAAATACAGTCATACCTTGGGTTACAGATGCTTCAGGTTGCGTGATTTCGGGTTGCGCACTGCACCGAACCCGGAAGTACCGGAACTGGATACTTCCGGGTTTCGGCGCTCGCACATGCGCAGAAGCACTAAATCGCTCTGTGCCTGCGCAGAAGCGCTGAATTGTGACCCGCGCAAGCGCAGACACGGCGCTGCGGGTTGCGAACACTTGCAAATGTCCTCCCGTACGGATCACGTTCGCAACCCGAGCATCCACTGTAAATTGCATATTACCATATTTTTTGCTCTATAAGGCTCACTTTTTCCCTCCTAAAAAGTAAGGGGAAATGTGTGTGCGTCTTATGGAGCGAATGCAGGCTGCACAGCTATCCCAGAAGCCAGAACAGCAAGAGGGATTGCTGCTTTCACTGCGCAGCGATCCCTCTTGCTGTTCTGGCTTCTGAGATTCAGAATATTTTTTTTCTTGTTTTCCTCCTGCAAAAACTAGGTGCGTCTTGTGGTCTGGTGCGTCTTATAGAGTGGAAAATATGGTAAATCAATGTGCAGAGGCATCTGGGGTAGGCAGCCATGCCAAAAGTAAGCTTGCCACCATTTCACTTGAACAACCTCAAGGAAAAGCACATGGATAAGAAATACCAAAGACGACACCCGTTTGAGGAAATTAACGCCTCCTGATGCAGTTGTGGCAATATCCCTTCCTCCCCACTCCCCCTCCATCTGCTCCCCATTGACTCCGTCACAAGCTTTAAATTGTTGGTCATTAGTCACCAGGCTATTTACCCAACCTTCTCATCTGAACCCGTCACGCTTCAAACACGCCTGAGGCTGAACCTCCCACCAGGCCCCTTTACATCTGTTTTAGAAAGAGAGGAAATCACTCAGGGATGCTGACATGATAATGCCAGTTGGATAGACCTGGGCCCAGTGCAATCAGATTGTCCTGGGACCCAAAACAAGTCACCAAGCAGAAAGATGTAATTCTTAGGCAAAAGGGTCTTTATTTTCTTTACTCCCCTCCCCTCCTGCCGCCCCATACTCACGATAGACTGGAATTAGGATAATAACACACCTTAATAATATTATCCCTTGTCAAGTCCATAAAAGTCTCCTCTTGCGTTGCAGCATTTGAGAGACTATTAAGTTTTAAGGCCTCGAGACCTCCAGGAAGAAAATGGAGTCATTTCTGTTATTATTTTTTTCTTTTCTTTTTGAAGGTGTTAGAGTTTATGGGCCAATCACCAGCAGAAATTGATGAGGGCTCCATTCTCAGGCAGATGCCCCATAAAGCTGACCCTCGCTGGATTGAATCATAGAGGGGAGAGAGGCAAAAGCACTGTGGGTGGGTCTGTAGAGGATTCTGGAATAAGGATGGCCAGTGGGAAGCAGGAAACCTGAGGGACACCCACACTGCTCTGACTTAGGCTGCGTACACACTATACCTTCAAATCACACACACACACACACACACACACACAACACACACACACCCCAAAGAATTATGGGCATTGTAGTTTGTTAAGGGTCACTGGGAAATGTAACTCTGTAAGGGGTAAACCACACTGCCCAGAATACTTTGAGGGAAATAATGTGTTTCAAATGTACTTTGATTGTATAGTTTGTACACAGCCTTGGAAGATCAGAGGCATTATTTCACTGGAACACACACGTTGTGCACCAGCTCATTCTGAACTGTCTTGCAACAGTTATCCGGGACATATTTATTTTTTTATAAAAAATAGTGGGCCATGTTCCAGTAAGTTCTACTCAAGGGTAGACCCACTGGAAATAATAGGCATAAGTTGATCGTGCCAGTTAGTTTCAGTGCTCTGTTCTGAGCAGAACTATCATCAGATACAACCCAGCATATTCCATCTTATTTCTCATAAAGGATCTCAAGGAACAAAGCAAAAAAATATTTAAAAACAATAGAGTACAGTATATCATAACCAACTTTTTTTAACAGCAACAATAATAAAACCTCAGTCCTGGACCATTAAAAAACCAACAACAATGACAATTTCTGGGAACAACAGTCAAAACAGGAATAGCATTTTTAAAATTAGCCAGGAAAGAAAATATTCAGCCAAAAGCTTTTTGGAGAGCCAGGTTTTTTGCCTGCCACCTAAAACAATAGAGTTCTGGGACCTGACAGACCTTTGTTGGCAAGGACATTCCTAGCCCTTGTGGCTTCATGGAGTTAAGGGACTTAGAGTGGTTTTTCCAGATGAAGGCTAAAAGGACTAAATGCAGGAGAGCCCTGTGTCATTGGCTGTCTCCCTTTTATCACTAGAATATCTTGGTGATCAAAGGTGCCTTGATTTTTACTGGGACACTTCACACACTCATAATTTTGCATTATGAGCTAGGTGGGAAATGCAAGAAGTGAATGTTGAGTCATGCCTATGGGTTCAGTTCCCTGATCTGTGGCATTAACTAAAGCCCTCAGGCCAAATTGTAGGACATGCATGAAATTAGACCCAGGACAGGACAGAATATAAACAGATTCTAAGGAATACTACTGCTGCTACTACTACTACTACTACTACCACCACCACCACCAACAACAACAACATGCATTTGGGGGGGGCGGCTTTTCTGTGGTGGCTTCCGCCAGCAGAATGTTCTCCCCAGGGATACTTGCCTCACACATTTGTTGCGCACCTTTAGGCAGCAGGGATAGCATTCCTCTTCTCCCAGGCCTTTGGGCAATTAAACAATCTATGGACTTTTAGGCTATGGGGAGTTTGTTATTCTGTTTGTTATTATGCTATGCATTTTTCTATTTGTATATTGTAAACTGCCCTGTGATCTTTGGATAAAGGATGGTATAGAAATTTTAATAATGATAATTAATAATAATAATAATAATAATAATAATAATAATAATAATACGCTTCAGGTTACAGACTCCACTAACCCAGAAATATTACCTTGGGTTAAGAACTTTGCTTCAGGATGAGAAAACAAATCGTGCTCTGGCGGCACGGCGGCAGCGGGAGGCCCCATTAGCTAAAGTGGTGCTTCAGGTTAAGAACAGTTTCAGGTTAAGAACGGACCTCCGGAATGAATTAAGTACTTAACCCAAGGTACCACTGTAATAATAATAATACCAACAGCCCATTTTTGCGGAAGGCAATCCAGATTCTAAATAAATTGGAATTTGAAGCAAGACCTCCCTGACCATACTTGTGAGTAAGATGGAACCCTATAAGGTTTCTCCAAGGCACGATTTGGCCCAGGCCCCAACTCCATAACAGTATATTTGCATTGCCTTTAGCTAATTCACACACGCGTGCGCACGCACACACACACACACCTCTGAGCCCATATTAGTGGGTGGGTTGCATTCCAGTGGAACTTCTGTCAACTTGCCCCATGACAAAATTTCATGGAGTATTTATGCTGATGGCTAACACTGGACTGAATGGAAGATTTGGGCTGCTCCAAGTTTATTACAGGAATCCTCTTAAAAATAGATAACGACACATTCCAGATCTCCCTGCCGAGATTATCTTCTTCAAAGCTCAGTCTTGCATGTGCTCCCTCTCACTCTCTCTCCCCTTCCTCCCTCTCCCATTTGAGGTGTTTATTTAATTGTTTTCCCCACTCCACTATGGCAGGGCTCTCCTGCCATTAAACCCTGCCATCCGCATTCTGACTGTGTAATTTAAAGCTATAGTTAAATTATGACTTCTCTGAACCTGTTGTGGCACTGACGCATAACCCTAATTAAATGATCACATCCATTCTGAAGCCAGTCTTTTCTCCCCTCAAACGTTAATTACAACATAAGAGGCTTTAATGGCTCGCCTCACCTCCAGCTCCTCGAAAGAAAGGTCATGCGATTAATTTTTGTCATTAATCTTCTCCCAATGTGGACACTGTGCTGTCACTGGAGCCTATTAAACCCCCTTTGTCCCCCCCCTCGCCTTCCCCTTTTTTCTATCCCCCCCCCACCAATTCCCAAATGACTGGCATGAATGAAAATATTTAAGATCGTTCCGGCTCTGGCACATTCTTGGAGGACACCTTTGTTGAGGTTTGGAGAGAAGCAACTGGGGCGTTGGGTCTTCTGCAAATGAGAGGGTGTCCATTAAAATGGGCCCTTGACTTGGCAGTGAGGGGAGATCCTCACAACATGACTGCCAGACGGGTAGGAAAGGGTTCTTGGCTGTATTATAAGATGTGATAAGTACTGGGGGTTCAGGGACAGATAGAAGGTTCCAGGAATGCATGGAAGGAATTCCGAATGGAATGGAAAAGCTTCAGGGCAGGGATGGATCTCTAAAGGAAGCCAAGGCCGACGTTCTTCCGTATGGAAAGATGGAAGAGTACTGGGGTGATCGAGACACTGGGGATGCAGCCGTCTCCCAATTGTTGATGTTTTCTCCTGCGGCAGGACTCGCTTTTAAAGCATGCAGCCTTTTTCTAAAGGAAATGGGTGTTTTTCTAAACCCCACAAAATCGGATTCCGTGATTTAATCCCCTGCATTTTGAAGCGGGTCTAATTTCAACCTTCCCTCGCCATCTGAACCACACAGCCGTTGTTCCTTAAGAGATGGAAAGCACAGGGGGGATGGAAGGCACACAGAGCACACGTTTAGCTAATTTGCAGTATTGTTTTAGCTGAAACCAAGGTCTGAATAATCCCCTTTTATGCAGGATGACGTAATCGAGGAACAAGTTGTTGCACGGTGGGTCTGGCAGCGAGCACGGTGCCGTTTGAAACTGCTGCTATCGGCAGAAAATTCCTGAGGATCAGTTATGCAGCTGAATCCATAAAGCTGCATTCCTGGACTCTGGGTATACTCTGGTTTCTAGAGCTTACAAGGGCATGGCCCATTTCAAGGTGCCCCCAACTCAATGTGCTAATACCCTAGGCCCAAAGAAAAAGGCCATTTTGAGAGGGAAGAAAAATTGAAGTTTATAAAGGAAGATGATGGATTTCTGTCCGTTTGCTTTATGCATACAATGGCAATAGGAACCGATCACTATCTGCTAAGGCATAGGGAGAGCAGGGGACATTTTAGAAATGGAGACAGGCGTCCAACATAGCAACCTTCTGAAAAATACTGGGGGTTGTCCCTTTCTGTATGGAGTTGCCATTTGGCCTGGCCGCCTCCAATTTCTTAGTACCCGGTCCCCTTTCTCTTCATGCATCATTCAGAAAAATCACAGGATTAAAACAAAACAAACACTCTGCCACTTCCTTTGCCAGAGTTAGGGATTATCCCTCCTCCCCATTCATATCAGGATATGAGACACACAAGCCAAATTTCTGGTTCCACCTATCTTGACATCAGTGTGTGTCAGAGGGGGGGAGCAGGGGGAATTCACTCCAAAGTAAATGCCACCTTCAGAAAAGGGCATTTTCTCAGGATCTCATCAGGAGAGAAAGGGACTACATTCCCCTCCCCTTCATGCCTGATGCGATCCTGATTATTATCAAAACACACCCACACTTCCAAAGCTGATGCTTTTTGCATGTTTGAAATGCTGCATGTTAAATGCAAAATGCATTTAATGTCTGTCAAGTTTGGCTGTGTGTGTGTTCTGGATTAGAATGCCTAGAAGACTTGCCCGCATCTGCAGCAGAACGAGCCCATGAAACGTGAAGGTAAGCCCCCAAATTTGGGAATTTGAACGTGCATTGAGGTAATGGCAGCATTTCTGCTTTTGCAGAGCAATGGGAACATGTACTCTCCAGCTCTAGTGCAAGACTATTCCTCTAAATTGCAGTTATACAGTGGTACCTCAGGTTACATACGCTTCAGGTTACAGACTCCGCTAACTCAGAAATAGTACCTTGGGTTAAGAACGTTGCTTTAGGATGAGAACAGAAATTGTGCTCCGGCAGCGCAGCTGCAGCGGGAGGCCCCATTAGCTAAAGTGGTGCCTCAGGTTAAGAACAGTTTCAGGTTAAGAACGGACGTCCGGAACAAATTAAATACTTAACCCGAGGTACCACTGTATTCACGATGATCATAGTATGTTACAAGCATACAGAAGAACTGTTTGGCTCGCAGGCTGCTGCAAATGGATGTAGTTGTGTGGATAGACACACATATGTTATTAGTATAGCTTTCTTCGGAGTACTTTTTGAGTTTGGCAGCCACCAAAGATCAGCAATACATGACAAAACTGGCCTGTTGCATTAAGAAACACTAAGAAAACGCAAGGAGTTCAATGTGACTTACTCTACACCTCCTTAGCAAGTGTGCTTGGACTGCAAACTTATTAAACCTGTTTTATACCTACCCTTCATTTAGCCCTTTTTAAAAAATATGAAACTAACATAAAACTGTTAATTTGTGCAGAGAGCTAACAGTTTTTCTGGCTATATGTTTCATCCAGGATTCAGAAGTGACTGGTTCACTTTTCTATGCATTTGTGCCACAAACATACCTTTGCAACAGTGTAATATGTGAAAAGCACACAAGCCAAACCACAGGAGTCCATTGTTATGTCACCCTATGCTCATCTTAAAAGAGTTTGCACAGAAATGTCAGTTAAGTGAATGGGAGCTGTGCACACGCACTTGTCGGGTTGCATCCAAACCTGAGTAGCATAAATCCTCTAGGTCCAATGAATAAAATGGATGCATGTTATTTTACACCAATTGGGGATTTTCAAATCCCTCTGTATTTTCAAAGATACAAATCAAAATGAAGAAATGCATATATTGAAGGTCGCAAAGGTGACATAAGAAATTCTCAAGGAACGTGTTAGACACAATGTTTAGGTTCATATTAGAAAATAAAAGATATCCCAATTCTTTCTAAGCACAGTAGGAATATAGTGTACTTGTTGTCTATGCCTATGACTATAGCAGTATTGAATCACCCTGTAAATACAGGAGGCTGCAGATATCCAGATATAAAGACCACATCTTGGAGATTCTCCTCCAGTGTTAATTCAGCAAAAAAATTGGCAGCCAACTCCAGTAAGGTAAATAACAATTTTCTCTTTGCACACATGCCATCCTTCTATTTTTATTTTTTCAGTGCAGATTTTGGATTGGCTGACATCGAAGGCTGTCCACAAAATTCAGCATTGAATATCCAGTTTTGTTTTGTTATAGGGTTTTTAAAACACACACACACTAAGGGTGTTTTGTTGTTTTTTTAATAGGCTCACAACAACAGAGAGACATTTCCAAAGGTGGATACTCGACATTCAAAACTATTGGAGTGGTGGGTAAAAGTAGTAAACACTTCCTTTCTTTTAATATCCATCAACATGCCAAACGCTTATGATCCAATTACCGAACAGCACCCAGAAGAAGGGAAGACCCTGGGTCCAATTTGAAACAAATACTACTGGAGAGATCTCAGTCATTTTACTGACACCTATAAGATTTATGGAATCTGAAACCGCTTGAAGGTTTCTAAAGGCACCATCTTTGTCCAAAGAACTGCTAGCGAAGACTCTTTCCTTCTCCCCACTCCCATCCCGACACCCTTTCTTCTCCTTTGTCCCAAGGACATTAAGGACATCACGTCCGCAGTGCACTGTGCAAGAGGATAATAATAATTAATAACCATTAGCCACAATAAGGATAATACCAGTGGCCGGACAGGCTCATTCTTAAAGAAACCTCTCCCCCCACCACTTTAATGAAAACAATGATTTGACTTTGAAGAAAGTGACTTTTTTTTTTAAGTGAAAGCTGGATCTGGTCCTCCTGCTCTACCCCCCTTTGCTCTGCACCCCCTCCTTTTTTAACTCTCCTTTTTTCTTTTTCTTTTAATACTCTGCGTTCTATCATGCAAATCCCCTTTCAAATTATGAGAGTATTAGAGCCATCAGCGGTAATGTCACCGCCACAAAATGAGAGCAGGGACTTAAGCACCTAACGAACAATGAAATGTGCGAGCCCTGGGACAGGACAATTAAGAACTGGGCTTAGCCAGCCAGGGAAATTTATTGCTATCAAATCCATATTTCTATTTTCCCCCTGAACAGTAACCTATTTGAATATGATTAAAGGGTTTCATTAGAGACGAGAGAAAGGCCCGTGTCCCGTCGTTCCCTGTGAGCTCACAAACACGCATGCTGCAGCAGCAGCACTTTGGGGAGGAAAGGTGGGAGAGGAAGAGAGAAGACGCAAAAGCAGGTGGAAGGAAGACCCTCGCTCGCCACGGAGGGAAGAGAGGTCCCTGGCAGGGCAGCCGGATTTCTCTGCAAAGCAGAGGCTTCGGGGTCTGGAACGCTTTATATATCAGAGAACAGACAAGCATGTATCAAAGTAGAAACATGCTGAGTAAAGTCCCGTAGCAGCATCACAAAAACAAAAGCCTGCCCTGTGCCACCTGAAGGTATGGCAGAAACAGCTTCCTTTTAATCTCCTCCTAGAGATTTCATAGCCCAGTTAAGAGGGGTCAGTGGTATTGCTGTGCCCCGTTTTGCAGAATGAAAAACTATGACATAGGGGCAGGTTGTGAACCCGTCAGCTACCCAACAGAAGAGTGCCTGCGATGGGCACGAAATGTGGACCTCCTGCCCTCCAGCCCCATTATTCATCTCGCTCAGGTTGTTGTAATGGTGTAATACATTAGCAGCAAAATGCTGGAATAGAAGGAAGATTATGGAAGGCTTGGAACAGGAGAAGGATTAGAGAAGGCTTGGAAACAGGAATGCCAAACCTTTTAAAAGATGAAAATAAATGATTTCCTAGAGAAGATTGGGGTTTTAAAATAAAAGATGCTTTTAGTATTCAGCAACATTGTAAAGGAGTTGATGATTGATCAACATACTTGGGTCTTCCGGTATGTACCGTTCACAAGGTGGTTTGGCAGATGTAGCTTACAGACGGTCTCCTTTGGTACATCCCATGTTTCATAGTCGGCAGAGATCCAGGCAGTACCCTCCATTCATCCAACTTGAGTCGTGAAGGCATAGAGATAAAGTCTAGCTTCAAGTAGCCCATATTTATGACAAATCTATCAGAACTGAAATGTATCTGGATCTGGGTATGCTCGCTTTATTTACTGGGGGTTTGTTAATATAACCAAGGCTCCAAATATGGCCACATATTTCATACCCTAATATTGGCAATCAATTCTTGGGCTGATTTCACACAAGGCATTTAGGGTGGAATCTCCTTGCCTCGTCCAGTCACATTTTAAGGGGCAACTGGACATGACATCATCATTCATTTGCAATTCTTCTTCTTCTTCTTCTTCTTCTTCTTCTTCTTCTTCTTCTTCTTCTAGTTCTTTGCTTCTTCCATTTTTCTTTCTTTCTTTTTTTGAATAGGACAGAAGAGTAGCACAATCTCCACAAGTGTAGATGCCCTTAGTGCTACTCTTTCATCTTTCTTAAGTGTCTTGGTTTTGACATGAAGGTGACATATTGGAAAGGAAGATTTAACAGCTTAGCAGCACACACAATAACCTTTGCGATGGGCACCATTTTATAACCCATTAATTTTTATAAATCTTTTAATTCACACTAAAAAGCTTTTCAAATTTTCTTTTTTAAAAATATATATATACAGTTTTAGTGAAAGAGTAGTGTTGCAATACTATAATGCTAATTTAAAAATTGAGAAGAAAATCCCTTCCAATCATGGACATTTTAGCAAAGTATTTTCCCCCTAATTAAAACACTTCCAAGCTACACTTCCAATCCAAAACAAACACATGGGGTTTTTTGGTGTGTTTTTTTTTTTTTGACGTTTCATGGATAGTAATGGCAATCATGCTTAAAAAAACAAGTACTTAGCACTGAATAATTTAACTTTATTTTTAAAAGGTTTCCCCCTATATTTAATTATTTTTAAACCGTCCCCACCCACAGCTGCTATGTCACACCCACTGGGGTGGGCAGAGCATAGCAGGACGTACATACAGGAAAAGCACAAGATTTCCAAGCATGCAGTGGCGTAGCGTGGGGGGTGCAGGGGGGGCCGGGCGCACCGGGCGCAACATCTGGGGTTAGGGTTAGGGGGCGCAAATCCACAGGTTAGGGGGCGCAAATTACTAGCCTTGCCCTGGGTGCTGACAACCCACGCTACGCCACTGCAAGCATGTGAAAAGTAAATTACAATTCAACTTATACCTTACAGTGGAAGAAGTGAGTTATCTCCAAGGAGTTCAAGGTGACATACATGGTTCTTCTCCTCTTCATTTAATCCCCACAACATCCCTGTGAGGTAGATTAGACTGAGAGGCAGTGAGTGGCCCAAGATCACCCAGTGAGCTGCATGGCCGAGTGGGGATTTGAACCTTGGTCTCCCAAGTCCTAGTCCAACATACTAATCTCGAAAACAGAACAATGAACATGCTAACAGCCGTTGATACAGTTATCTTCCAATAATTTGTCTAATCTCTTTGAAATACGATAAAGGGTTGCAACAGCAGGTCATGAACTTGGCTAGGTGCAGAGGGATGGAGCCCCCCCCCAAGGGGAAAAGGCCCAGAGGCAGGGGATTTGGGGTGGGACAATCAGGAGTGGTCAGAGGGAGAAGAGGGAGCATATTGTGAGGAGGAGTTGGAAGAAGCAGATGACTCTACAGGGTTTAGTGAACAGGGAGAGTTTGTGGCAGAGAGAAGTCCAGAAGCAGAAGCAGAAGAGGAGGGAGGCCAAGAGGCAAAGATGAGTCAGGCTGGTGAAAAAGCCAGGGTGTCTCCACCTCCTGCTGCGACAAGCTCCCCTCCCTCCTGGTCTCCCAGAAACAGGAGAGGTATGAAGTGGGAGGAGCACTGGTGTAGGTTCAGATTGCTTGGGAAGGACCCAGGGGAGCAGGAGGCTTAGGCAGCAGAGGGAGACCTACCGAGAAGAGTTGCTGTGCTCATTAGGCCTGCCACTCCTGAGCAGAACTTGTTTCTTCTAATAAAAAGTTAACTTCACCTACTCCATGTGATGTATTGCTGGTTCACTCCTGACAACAGGGTCACTTCTACTTGTACAAGGCAAGGTGCTTGATTTACACCTCTCTTATTCAGTGCAGCCCCTTGTGTTCTCCAAAAGGGTTGGGGGGGACCTTGGGAACAGTGTAGGATACGGTAGGCAGGACTGGTGGAAATAGGGTGGATTCCATTTGTCTTGGCAAAAGCTCTTTCACTAGTGCAAAGCCAACATTATGCTACAACCCTTGGTAGGGATTGCATCTTGTGACAATGAATGCCAGAAGTTAATTATGTATTGGTTGTGAACCCGCTGCTGATCAGTTGGAAGCCAGCTCTCCAAAGGAAGGCCAGCTACCACACTCCCCACACAGATACTGTACACTAGAGCAAGGAAATGCTTGCCTATAGAGAAAACAGATTTCTATGTGCATGTCTTTATAAATCACTGAATATATTGTGCTGGTAATGTTACTGCATGCTTTTGAATTTAGTAGTGGAGCTCTGTGGACTCATCCTGTTTGTTCGGTTTTATTTTCTTATTTGAGTGATGTCTGCATTTTTGTCTTCCCTGCATATTTGATGTGTGTGGAATTTTATTGACAGTGGTTGCATTTTTCTTTAGCAAAATAATGACCAACATAATTACAGTGTTTTTAGACAAGTGAAACTTACCAGCATTTCTCAAAGAAATGGTGTAACACTTATTCAAAGACCAGAGAAGACGGTTTCACAATTAGTTATGCATCTTAATAAACAAATGTTCATTTTTTTGTCCTTAATTTTGCCACCTTTTGTTGCTCCAACATATCAAGGGTGGGTATTGGTGGCATAAAAATTTGCAGCTGACTTTGGCCATGTCTGCACCATACATCTAAAACACTGTTCCGTTATTCCATTGACAGAGCTATAGTTTTCAGAGTGGTTTAACAATCAAACCCTCTTCCCAGGGAACTAACTCCATGAGAAGAATAGGGATCTCCTATATTGTCTCCCTGCTTATTCAACTTATATGCAGAATTCATCATGCGAAAGTCTGGGCTGGATGAATCCCAAGCCGGAATTAAGATTGCCGGAAGAAATATCAACAACCTCAGATACGCAGATGACACAACCTTGATGGCAGAAAGTGAGGAGGAATTAAAGAACCTTTTAATGAGGATGAAAGAGGAGAGCGCAAAATATGGTCTGAAGCTCAACATCAAAAAAACGAAGATCATGGCCACTGGGCCCATCACCTCCTGGCAAAGAGAAGGGGAAGAAATAGAGGCAGTGAGATATTTTACTTTCTTGGGCTCCATGATTACTGTAGATGGTGACAGCAGCCACAAAATTAAAAGACGCCTGCTTCTTGGGAGAAAAGCAATGACAAACCTAGGCAGCATCTTAAAAAGCAAAGACATCACCTGGCCAACAACGGTCCATATAGTTAAAGCTATGGTTTTCCCAGTAGTGATATATGGAAGTGAGAGCTGGACCATAAAGAAGGCTTATCGCCATTGATGCTTTTGAATTATGGTGCTGGAGGAGACTCTAGAGAGTCCCATGGACTGCAAGATCAAACCTATCCATTCTTAAGGAAATCAGCCCTGAGTGCTCACTGGAAGGACAGATAGTGAAGCTGAGGCTCCAATACTTTGGCTACCTCATGAGAAGAGAGGACTTCCTGGAAAAGACCCTGATGTTGGGAAAGATGGAGAAGGGGACGAAAGAGGACGAGATGGTTGGACAGTGTTCTCGAAGCTACCAGCATGAGTTTGACCAAATTGCGGGGGGCAATGGCGTGCTCTGGTCCATGGGGTCATAAAGAGTCGGGCACGACTAAATGACTAAACAACAACAAAGAACTCTCTGCACCCTTAAACTACAGTTCCCAATATTCTTTGGGGGAAGTCACAACTGTCACAGTGGTATAAGAGTTCTTTAAATGTATGGTGTAAGCCTCCTTTACTTGGGTTGTTCAGTGGCAGGTTCTGGCAGCAGCAGAAGTGGTGAGGTGGGTTCCCCCCCCATCCCTGGACATTCCCACTGCCTGGGACGGTTGCCTCAGCCCACCTCATAGGCAGCCAAGCTTGGATATAGATGTGGCCTTTGAACAGAAAGCAAAGGTCACACTAGCCAAAACCCCAACCACTAGTTGGAGACAAAGTATTGTTGTCGTGTGTATCCAATCAGGATATATTATCAATACCATGTGACATCTGTGGCATAATCAGTAGCTGTACTTGACATTGTGACTACTGAGCTGCTTAAGCTCGTAATTATGTCTGTGTTAACTAGCCACTAAAAACCTGTGTCAAAATAACTCAATTTCTGCATCTAGGGAAGAGAGTTTATTAAAGATGCAGAAATTATGCAAATTAAGCATGCACACACCTTTTCTTATTTTGCTTTATCATCATATTTACTAGAAGCAATTTCAATTCTCTGATTGTTGGGTGCAGTTCTTTGTGGAAGCAGGAGTCTTTGGAGCATCTGAGGGCGATGGAGCCAAAAAGGATCTAAGAGAAATGTGCCACTATCTGAAGAACGACCTTCCTTTGCAAAGGTTTCATTCACATGGAAGCTCTCTGGATGGACTGTGGAATCTGTGCCTTGCCCATTGCTAGAGGTGGACGAATCTGTCAATTTCAGTTTCTCTCACTTTCTCATTTTGCAATCTTAAGTTCAGTCCTCGACATTCCCATATCAGTTTGTGATTTTTTGGAAAGTCCTTGTGAAAATTCATCAGCATTTTAGAGCATGTTTCTCCTCATTTGCACCTTTTTTCATGTCATTTCACCTAATATACATATTTTTGCAAATCAGTTTTTATTAATATAATGCACGTTTGTGTTGCTTTCACTAATGCATTCAGTGCACATTCCATGTTTTTGTACACATTACGGGAAAACTGCATTACAAAATTTAGAAAAGTGTGGATTTCAAAAGATGGCTGTGGTTCCATTTGTGTTTTGTTTCTGCCCGGTTGCCTAGAATGGAGAAGCAGCCTAAGGTGTGCAGGCAGGTAACAAAACCAAGGGGACAGGAGCCCGGCTCCACTTTAGACTCATCAGCACAGCAGCAGCCCAAAGACCAGCATGGACCATCTGCATTTCAGCAAACGCACTTTACAAAATGGCACAACTCTTGTTAAGGATTTAATCCCCACCCGTATGGCATGCATATATGCTGATAGTATAGAACCACAGAATTGTAGATTTGGAAGAGACCCTGAGAGTCATCTAGTCCAGCCCCCTGCAATGCAGGAAGCTCAACTAAAGCATCCATGACAGATGGCCATCCAACCTCTGCTTAAAAACCTCCAAGGAAAGAAAGTCCACAACTTCACAAGGGTCTTACTGTCAGAAAGTTCTTCTTGATGTTTCATCAGAATTTCCTTTCTTGTAACTTGAATCCATTGGTTTGGGTCTTACCCTCCAGAGCAGGAGAAACCAAGCTTGTTCCATCCTCCATCTGACAGACCTTTAGATATTTGGAGATGGCTATTGGCACAGTGAACCAGGCTCCACCCAGCTGGAGGCAAGATTCGTGCATTGCAAGATGTAGTAATAGTAGTAGTAGTAGTAGTAGTAGTAATTTATTATTTATACCCCGCCCATCTGGCTGGGTTTATCCAGCCACTCTGGGTGGTTTCCAACAGAATATTAAAATACAATAACCTATTAAACATTAAAAGCTTCCCTAAACAGGGTTGCCTTCAGATGTCTTCTAGAATGTTGGAATAGAAGACCCTTGGGGTCCCTTCCAACTCTGCAGTTCTATGATTCTATTATCTCTTCTCAGTCTCTTCTTTTCCAGGCTAAACATACCCAACTTCCTCAACCGTTCCTCATAAGGCTTGGTTTCCAGACCCTTTATTGTTGTGGACACCCTCACACCTTCCAGGCATTTCCTACTTAGTGTGCCATCACCCTCATGTGACACTGGTGCTACAGCTGTTCATGTGAATTTGCACTAAGGATAATGGCAATGAAAAGTTTGGCTGGAATGTATTTGGGGTTTACATCCTTCTCTCCTGGCAACCCCAGACAAGAGGGTGCAATTTTTATTTACCGGATTAGTCATTGGCAACCTAACTGGCTACTCATCTATTCCCCCTCTACTGGTTGCAGTCCCAAGGTATATGCTATGCTATGTCATCTTCAGGAGTACATCATAGTGGTAAACAATTTCTTTCCATTTAGTTTCAGTTGCTTATTAAAACCAGGACAACCACCTGTTGTCTTTCCTCCTATCTGTCTATCCTTAGCTTGAAAACAGTGTGGTACTGTAGCTGGTGGATTATTTCGTTTTATTTCAGTTCAGCTAACAGATCAAGCTCAAGCTATATACAACTGCTGCTAAAAGTGTAGAAATATATAGGCCCCTTCAGGTATATACCAGAAAGCATGTATTGTATGTCATCAGTTCTGCTGAAGCGGGGGGATAAAATGTACAAGAAGGAATCATACAAAATCATGTGTTGCTCTAATTGGACATGCTGCTTTTTAGCCCATGAAGTTGCCTATTGGTTTACTACCAGTGCCAGGGAATAAAGCATTTTATATTTTCACAATGTGAGAGAGTGATTTTGTTTATCCAGTTTTAATACAAAAACAGCTGAGTTGCAGTGCAAAATGTGAGCTAAGCATGCATGTATGAGAGTTACTTGGTACAATGAGGTAAGGCTGGCATCATCTATGACACCGTTTTGGTGCCTTTTCAAGATCTACCTGTGTTCACCCAAGCAGTAACGGTTATTATTATTATTATTACCTAGCTCTTATTTTTTTTTTATAATAATTTTTATTACATTTTTCCAAATTACAAATAAGAAAAGACAGAATAAAAGAAAAGAAAAGAAAAAAGAACAGAAAATAACATCCATTTCAATAACTTATTTCAAATTTCCATTGGACTTCCCCACGTCTCCCGCATAGTGCATTCTTGATAATAAAGTCATCAGCAAATTATACCCTTATTTCGTGTTTTTCTTTATATTTTCAATTGCAATTTAAGTTTAAATCTCTTGTTCTCCGTTTACTCTAAAAATATAACCTGATATCATTTAACCCATTTAAACTTTGGTTCTTTCCCGAATGTTAACAATTTCCTAAATAATTAAACTTCATTGCTGGGGCTAACGTTCTAAATCATACGACATCTTATGTTTCATACAACTTATAATACTTTTGCAAATAGTCTTTGAATTTTTTCCAATCCTCCTCCATTGCCTCTTCTCCCAGGTCCCGGATTCTTGCAGTCATCTCAGCCAGTTCCATGTAGTTCATCAGTTGCGTCTGCCACTCCTCCAGTGTGGGCAAATCTTGGGTCTTCCAATACTTGGCGATAAGAATTCTTGCTGCAGTTGTAGCATACATAAAGAAAGTTCTATCCTTTTTTAACACCTTCTGGCCGACAATGCCCAGAAGGAAGGCCTCTGGTTTCTTGGGAAAGGTGTACTTAAACACCTTCTTTAACTCATTATAGATCATTTCCCAAAAGGCCTTCAATCTTGGGCACGTCCACCAGAGGTGAAAGAATGTCCCTTCAGCCTCCTTACATTTCCAACATTTATTATCAGACAAATGGTATATCTTAGCGAGTTTGACTGGGGTCATGTACCACCTGTATACCATTTTCATAATGTTTTCTTTCAAGGCATTACATGCCGTAAACTTCATACCGGTGGTCCATAACTTTTCCCAGTCTTCTGACATGATATTGTAACCAATGTCTTGAGCCCATTTTATCATGGCTGTTTTAACTATTTCATCCTGAGTGTTCCATTTAAGCAGCAAGTTGTACATTCTCGAAATTACCTTGGTCTTTGGTTCTAGCAACTCTGTCTCAAGTTTCGATTTTTCCACCTGGAATCCTATTTTTTTGTCTTGCTTAAAAACCTCATTAATTTGGGCATAATGTAACCAATTTTGCACCTTATCCTTTAATTTTTCAAAGCTCTGCAACCTCCAATTACCTCCAATGTTTTCTATTATTTCCCAATATTTCGGCCAATATGCCTCCATATTGGATGTTTTCCGAGCTTTGGCCTCTATTGGTGAAATCCACCTCGGAGTTTTACTTTCCAATAAGTCTTTGTATTTTTTCCAGACCATAAATATTGCTTTTCTGACAATATGGTTTTTAAACATTCCATGTGTTTTCCCCTTGTCATACCACAAATACGCATGCCAACCTAGCGAATTGTTAAAGCCTTCCAGATCTAGGACATCAGTATTTTCCAATAAAATCCAATCTTTCATCCAGCAGAAGGCCGCAGCTTCATAATATAACCTTAAGTCCGGCAGGGCAAACCCCCCTCTCTCCTTTGCATCAGTTAATATTTTAAACTTTATTCGGGGCTTTTTGCCCTGCCAGACAAATTTAGAAATATCCTTCTGCCACTTTCCAAAACAATCCACTCTGTCTACGATCTGCAAAGCCTGAAACAAAAACAACATTTTTGGCAAAACGTTCATTTTTATAGCTGCAATTCGGCCTAACAAGGATAGTTTCAATCTTGACCAGATTTCTAGATCTTTTTTAACTTCTGACCAACATTTTTCATAATTGTCTTTAAATAAATTCAAGTTCTTGGAGGACAGATTGACCCCCAGGTATTTCACTTTTTTAACAATGTTTAGTTCTGTTTCCCTCTGAAACCCCTCTGTTTCAGTAACCGTCAAGTTTTTCCCTAACACCTTAGTCTTTTGTTTATTCAACTTAAAACCCGCCACCCGACCAAATTTCTGAATCAATTCCAAAACTCTTTTTGTGCTAGATTCTGGCTCCTGTAATGTTAAAACTAAGTCATCTGCAAATGCTTTTAGTTTATATTGTTTCGCTCCGACCCGTATTCCTTGTACCTGCCGATCCTCCCTTATCATTTTCAGCAAAACCTCCAGGACTGAAATAAACAACAGAGGGGATAGGGGGCACCCCTGGCGTGTTCCTTTTTCAATATGAAGTTCTTCTGTCACCACATTGTTCACTATCAACTTAGCTTTTTGTTCAGAATAGATTGCCTCTATTCCATTCTCAAACCCCCTTCCCACTCCCATCCCTTCCAAGTTTTTCTTCATAAATTTCCAAGAAATGTTGTCAAAGGCCTTCTCCGCGTCAATAAAAATTAACACCGCTTTGGTGTTAATATTTGTTTGTAAAAGTTCCAAAATATCGATAATGTTCCTGGTATTATCATACAAATGTCTACCTGGGAGAAAGCCTGCTTGGTCCTTATGGATTACTGCATTTAATACCTTTTTAAATCTGTTAGCCAAGACATCCGCAAATATTTTGTAATCCACATTTAGGAGTGAGATGGGGCGATAGTTCTTAAGTTGAGTCTTTTCAGTTTCCACTTTAGGTATCAATGTGATGAATGCTTCTTTCCACGTATCTGGTGCCCTCCCTCCCCCCATAATCTGGTTGCAAACCTCCATTAATGGTTGCATCAAATAGTCTTTTAAAGTCCTGTAGTATTTGGAGGTAAGTCCATCGGGGCCCGGAGATTTGCCTAATTGCATATTCTGAATGGCATCCTCGATTTCCTGTTGTGTTATTTTACAATTCAAGATTGATCTCTTCTCTTGAGATAATTTTGGTAGGCCATTATCTTTCAAAAATTGTTCTATCTCGGTTGCCTCCTCGGGTTCTTGTGTGTACAATTTTTTAAAATATTTCTGGAAACACTTTCTAATTTCTCCCGGTTTCTGAAAGTTTTTCCCTTCAACTTCTAAGTTGGTAACGTAGTTTAATTTTTGTCTCTTTTTCAACTGCCAAGCGAGCAGTTTCCCACATTTGTTCGCAGATTCAAAAGATCTTTGTTTCATTTGTTTGATTTTCCATTCCACTTCTTGGTTAATCAATTTCGCATATTGTGACTGGTGAAATTTGATTTCTCTTAAAATCT
The DNA here is from genome assembly GCF_965113315.1 of Podarcis vaucheri. NCBI lineage: Eukaryota > Metazoa > Chordata > Lepidosauria > Squamata > Lacertidae > Podarcis > Podarcis vaucheri. The sequence continues at coordinate 62,650,886 of NC_138764.1, read as the reverse complement.
CTTTTGATTTTGGATTCACTCTTAATTTTTTCTCTCCATCACTTATCTTCTCCAATATCTTATCTTTTTTACTATTCCAAAGTTTTTTCTTGATTGTATTCTGTTGTATCAGAAACCCTCTCATAACAGCTTTACTTGCGTCCCAGATAATTCTTTTTTCCACCGAGGTATTCAAGTTGATTTCAAAATAGTCCTTTAGAGTTTTTTGGGCCTTCTTTACGATCTCTTGATCTCTTAACAGGTTGTCATTCATTTTCCATCTGAAGGAGTCGGCAGTAGTAAATCTCATTTCCATTTTCAAAGCGTTATGGTCGGAGCAAGTCTTTGGGCAGATTTCTATTTTTGTAGTCTTAGGTGCCAGCCCTCTAGTTGCCCAAATTTGGTCGATTCTTGTCCATGACAGGTGGGCCTCAGAAAAAAAGGTTCCTTCTTTACCTAGGGGGTTTCTCGTCCTCCATAAATCAATTAGGTCCATATTGTCAGTTAGTTCAAAGAAAGTTTTTGGTAGTCTTCCGTCTTTAGTCAAATTCTGATTCTGTGACTTATCCATCAAAGTAGAGACGACCCCATTCATATCTCCCATCATAATGATGTTGGAGTAGTCCAGATAGTCCAGTAATGTCTCATGCAGCTTCTTATAAAATTCTGATTTCCCCTCGTTTGGTGCATAGATTCCTAATATCAAAACTTTTTCTCCTTGGGTCAGAATTTCAATAGCCAGGATTCTTCCTTGTTCATCTTTAAACAAAAATTTTGGTGATAGATTCTCTTTGGCGTAAATCACCACGCCTCTCTTCTTAACTCTATCTGATGAAATAAATTCTTGGCCTAATCTTTTATTTGTTAACACCTTCCTGTGTAGCCTGGTCACATGAGTTTCTTGCAAGCAAATTATGTCCAAATTCTCTTTCTTTAATATATGGAAAATCCTTTTGCGTTTTTCTGGGGAATTCGCGCCATTAATGTTCCAACTATAGAGCTGCAGAGACATCCTGTATCAATCTGTTGTTACTCTTGTTGGGTGTCTTCTTTTTTGTCCAAATCCGAGGGTGGTGGCTCTTTTCCTAGCTCTGGTGGTGGCCAAATAGCTACCGCTCCTTTCTGCAAATCTTCTCCGTGGTCGTGTAGGAACTTCTGGCTATCCTCTTTCGTTTTGATTTTTATCTTCTTTCCTTTGTATTTGAACGAAAGGCCTTGTGGAAACTCCCACCTGTAAGGTATTCCGTTGCCTCTCAAAAGTCCAGTTAGGTCAGTGTAGTTAGATCTTAGATCCAGTAATTGTTTAGGTATGTCCTTGTAGATTTGTGCTCTTCTGTCCTGGATCTCAAGTGCTTTATTGAAATGTAGGTCGAGTAGCTTGTCTCTCTCCTGCTTAGTCCTTAAGATAATCAAACAATCTCTAGGTCTGTCCTTCCCAGCAGCCCTTCCCAATCTAAATGCAGTTGTTATTTTAAAGTCTGTATCTTCGTTTATACCCCAGAATTTAGAGAATTCTTCTGTCAAAAAGCCAGTCAAGTCCTCTTTCTCGATCTCTGGGATAGAGCGTAATCTCAAATTATTTTCCCTGTTTCGCAGTTCCACCAAAGACAGATAGGCCTGCTGGTCAGTAATATGTTTATGGAGTGGCCTTACCTCTCCTTTCAGTTCCTCCACTTCTTTAGTTACTGCTTCTACTTTCTCATTCGCAGCCTCGGCCAATTTTCGATTTTCAGATACAACGTCCTTTAGGTTTCCAATATCTTGTGAATGCTTAGCCACCTGTTCAGAAAGTTTGTTGATTGAAGATGTGGCTAAGTCAATTTTTGCAGTTTGATCATCCACTTTTTTGTTCAAAATTGCAAATTGTTGTAGCATTTCCTCTAGAAGAATGTTGGATCCCCCAGCTGCCATATCTTCACTTGTTAATTGTTCTGGTTCTTCAGCTGGGGTTGTTGGTAATGGTACAGCCTGTAATACCGCAGGGACTGAAGATCTACGGCCCTGGGAAACCAAAGTTGTTTGTACCAATTTGCCTTTCCCTGCTTTCGACGCAGCTCTTGTTTTTGGTTTACCACTCATTCCACACTCATTCCACACCTGTCTTTGGATTCAAGGTCAAGCTGTCCAAAGTTCCATGGGAAAGACAGGCCTCAGAGTGAGTCACCAGACCACAGAGAGACAAAACAAAGTCAGTTCTCAGGAAATTGTAAATCCCAAACTCCACTAGAGGGAGTATTGTTCAGTTCATGAAAGAAGAAACAAAGTTTCCGTCGCCATTAAAGTTCCTACAGTTAGTTAGATTAATAAATGTCTTTAGAGAAGAACTTTTCCTTCTTGCAGAGCCCTCTCAATTTTGCCACAATAGTTTCCTAAAAGGTGCAAAATACAGTTGCTTAATTGTATCCACCGGTAGTGCCTCTAAATATCTGTTTCAACTTTGTAAGTGTATCCACAACACAACTTTTTGCCCGCTGCAAAGTCCGGGACTAGGGATTTTCAAGTCTTTAAAGTTTTGAAAGTTTTAGCGGAGAAGAAACCCCAAGTAAAATAGACACAGTCACAGAAAAATAAAGATAACTTGCCTTTCCCTTCAATTTCCGAATTTCTCCAGACGTATGCTGTCTCTCATTTAAAAGCCCTTTTGTACTGCTTCCAGCTTGTCAGTTTCTTTGCCTTTGATCATTAAGCACCTCCGGGAGACGGACTTCCTTTTTCTCGTCTCCCGCTTTCAGCCGAATTCACGAATTTGTAATCCAATCTCAAATAAATCCTACTTACGAGTAGTTACTTTGTAATCCAATGTAAAGGAAGAAAGGTCGGCGCTCATCGGTAGCAGCTGCGCGGCTTCACTCCCGCAGAAAGAGCGATGAATCCACAGCACCGCTTCCCCTCCGCGCTTCCGGAGCCCCTTACGGGGTCCCTTCTTCGTTTTGGGGGTCGCTCTCGGTGCCCGCCGGATCCCACGGCCACGAGCTCGCTCTGCTCGTGGTTTAACTTAATGGGTCGTCGCTTCGCCGTAGCGAACAACCCTTTTCTGCGGAGCCCCTCTTTGCTGCGCAAAGAGGACCGCCATTACACGTTTCGCGCCGCCTCCGGAAGTCTATTATTACCTAGCTCTTAGTGGTGACTTTTATTGACTTGTTTTTTCTACTGTGGGTGGTTGTTACTGTTGCAATTTGGTTTTTAATGTACTGTAATTTGGGGTTTTATAGTATTTTTGTTCTGATATTTTCTTGTATACCAATCTGAGATTTTTTAAAATGAAGGGTAGTATATAAATGTTTTTAACAACAATAATAATGTAGCTTTCAATTTACCAAAGGCATTACTTAGTGCCCCACTGATCCACAGTATACGCACAAAGACATCTAGGTAATTATTATTATTATTTGCTCTATTTTTGGTGCTGCCCTCTTTTTTCTTTTATTTGTTGTAAGCAAAAGATTTTCCATGAAAATCCACTACAGATTTAAAAACATAAGACTAATTTTAAATGGGAATGCCTCTGACAAGTTTTGTAAATCCATAACGTTAAATGTACACAGTGCTTGCAAATTAATTTGATCACAGTGAAATATTTCTGACCTTCAACAGTTGTCAGATGAAAACAAGTAAGCTAAGCCATTTTCAGTTCAGTCAAGCTTAAGCAATGTATCATCTCCAGTCTCAGAAATAAGGTCTCAAGCATCTATTTGACTGTTGTATACATGGCTGACATGTTGCACACTTAAACCAGGGCTGGGTAATATGGGGCCCTCCAGATGTTATAGGACTCAACTCCCATTATCTCTGACAACTGGCTGCACTGGCTGGGGCTGACGGGAGTTGAAGCCCCCCAACAACTAGAAGCCCACAGATTCATCACCCTTTGCTCAGATGCTTCCACATTTAGGTGTCAAAGCAGTGTGCATTTTAATTATCACAAGGGATGCCATTCGCCAAACATCAAAATGTTCAGAAGTTCACTAGCAAAGTTAAGAGATTAGGGCCGCAATCCTAAAGCTATGTAACTAGGAGTAAGCCCCATTGAACTCTATAGGACTTATTTCTGAATATACGAGTGTGTGCTGTAAGCTGCCAGATCAGACAGACAAGCGATGTACAACGATCCAAGCAGACATCATTCCGTGCAAAGTGCAGTGCTGAACCTGAGCACATATGGTGGGGGTTAACAAATTCTGTGACTGTCAATGGGTATTGCTGCAGGTAGAATGACCCTGTGCAGAATAGGAGAGGGCTCCTGTACCTTTAATTGTTGTGTGGAAGTGGGAATGACAAGCTGTACCTGCTTAAATTCCCTCTTCTCCACAATTATTAAAGGTGCAGGAGTCTTGTCATCTTTTTCACCACCCAAGCTGGAGGATACATCTCTCAGGCAGTGCTAGCAAAGCTTTGTTCTCCTGTTAGTTTCTTCTCATTTCAGCCCCTCCTCTCCTCCCTGCCTTTCCCCACCTATTCAGCCACCCACCTACCCACCCACCCTCCCTCTGAGCTCTCCCCCTCCACCCCAACGAGGCATCACAGCTCCTAACGAAACGGAACTGCTGCCAGATGAAATATATTACTATTAAATACTTAATTCTTCTAGTGAGCGAAGAGCAGCCAGTATGAATACGATTATTAAAGAAAATTACTTTGGCTGATCAGATATTTCTGCATACTAATTTCTGACCCTGCTTCCCTCTCTGCTTGCTTCTCATCCCTCGGAGACCAGGACAGAGAAAATTCCATCACAAATAGCTGATTACTGGGGCTTGCATTAAAATCAAATTTTTTCCCCATCTCGGCACTAATGTCCTTGCCCACAGTAGGGACAGCAGTGACTGCGAAGGAAATTATTCTGCTAGCAATCGTGGGCCCAGATCCCGTTGCATCTGGAAACCTGCGTGTGGGAGACAGCATTACAGATTGGAATTTTGAGGCCTTGGCTTCAACTTCAGCAGCTCCTATGTCCCAACAAAATTCAGACCAGCCAGCTCAGGCCACTGAACTGTTTTGTGGCTCAGGCCTCTAAAATGGTTGCCACACACTTTGTCACAGTGACTGCACATACACACATGGCTCTCGTTTCTTCCTCACAAACATCCTTCCACACAAACAATCTTCCACAGGGCAGGGCCCAAACAGTCCGCCTCCTGAGTTGCAGAACAAGATGGCGCAAATACCGCCATCTACAGAAGCCCACCATCCTGGCAGCTGAATCTTCCTTCCATACCAGTGACTGTGTGACATCCTCCACTGTAGCTGAAGGCATCAGATTAGTTTAGGGGCCTCAGGACAACCATCACCACTAATGGCAAACTTCACCACTAAGGGACACTAGGTCAGAAGGATGGAAATAGGCAGGGGACTCAAGGGAAACAGAGAAGACTCAGCGAAATTGACTAGAGGGTGATTAACAATACCCACGACCTGAGGTGGCTACCTATGGTTGGGCCAACCCTGTCCTTCCATTTCTGTGGCATGGCAAGCATCTCACTGATTACATGCCACAAATGAGTGTGGGCTACCCTTTTCTAGACAGCATCAGATAGAAAGAAAAGACCTTGTTCCCAAGGTCTGTTTTTCTCTCCATGGGCCACCACCAATCCCCTAGAGTGCAAACAGTCACCTCATAAAGGAAATGCTAAAAATAAACTGACCCCCCCCCCGTCCTATAAGCCATCAATTTACTTGCTTTTTTTGAAGGGGAAAAAAGACATTTGTGGAGGTGTCACCAGCCTGAAAGTGTAATTACAGCCTGTGCATGTTAATTCCAAGCTCCTGTTCCATACATCTCATCTCAGTGGGGGATCCTGTCTGCTGCACCTCTCTCCCTCACCTCTGAGAAATGTCCGTGGGAGGGGAAAGATTTGATTAAGGAAGCTGTGCTTCTCCCATGGAGGAAATAAAGACAGGCAGACAACTTATGGAAAGTTTTCTTTGCAAGCTGCTATAAGGATACTAATGTGGGGGCCACAATAGAGATGGCTCTTGCAAGGCTCTCCATGAGGATTGGTTAAGGGAGCTGTAGCGGTACTTCAGCAGTGGATAAATTTTGAACCTCCAGATGTTACAGCTCCCATCAGCCCTAGCAAGTATGGTCAATGGTGAGGGATGATGGGAGACACTGTTCAGCAACATCTTGTGGTCCAAAACTTCATCAGACCTGCAATACTGATGGGAGACTTTCTTACTCAGCTATCCTAAAGTGAGGGATCTTAAATGCTCAAAGTTTTTGTCTAGGCAAGACTCTGGGGAGCTCAAATGACTTCTTATCTCTTCCTGATCCCACTTGAAAGAAACCATGTCTGAAACTAGATTAGTGGTGTTATAACTAATTTCTACCTCTTCATTGGAGGAATCAAAATCATGACAGAGTTATAAAAGAAAGAGCCCTGTGGCAATTAAGAAAATAGACTTGATGGTGCTGAAACTCTTTCTGTCACAGCTGGAAACAGAAACTCACATCCTATAGGATTCCAGATTCTAATTGATATGTTTAGTGGACAATCAGGCCCCATTAATACATTTCCTACCGTAAGATGGCTGCCATCAAAATGTCTCTTTTGTGTGTTCAGGACCAGCACTGCAATTGTAATGGATGCTAGCACATGCAGTTATTTCACACACCAGTGCTACTGGCCTGAATATGATGGTATAGAAGATAACTGTGTGAATCAGGAGACCCATGTGTATAGTACTTGCACATCTTATCATTTCAGCCTGGGTTCTGACCAACTTTTTATGTTCCACAGCAGCACATGAAACTGAGTGAGAGAGAAAGCAATAAATATCATGCCATGGTTTCTAACCAGTTAACTCAAGCTGTTCACACATAACAAAATCAGTGGTTTCTCTTGACTGAATCTTTAATATAATAACCCCCATAGAGTGTTTGAATCACAAACGTACTACGTGCGACATCTGTTCCATGAATGTAGCATGTAAGCAAGCCCTCAGACACCACACCATGTCATGCAACATATGAAAACCATCAGTGTAATGTGGGAACAAGGAAAACAAGTGGTTTTCAGAAAGAGATCTGAAGCCAGATGTACTCCTGAATTCCACAGCTGGCTTTGGGTTTTGTAAGAGACTGGATTAAATGCTGCAATTAAAACCTCATATTTTTTCACAACTAAGTCCAGGAATATAATTTACACCCCAATCCCATCTCTGCCACAGTTTGGTCTCACCAGAGGGCCTTTTCATACAGCCATGCAGTGGGTGGCAACAAGAAATCCCTCTGTGTGTTGCCTCCAGCCCTTGGCCAGCCACTCAGGTGCATCGACAGTCATGCACAGTTTTTGGCATGGCTTAGCAAATTCTCACAAAACAAGTCACGTCACTTCTCCCTATGCAACACTGTGGAAATCGGCCCCTTTTTCTGTTGACTCAACTAAAATTCTGGTTCATGCTCTGGTTGTTTCTCACTTTGACAGATGAAGCCTCCCCCCCCAGCCTTCAAGCCTCTGCTGCCCAAATTCTTCACCTCTTTTGCTGCTCAGTGTGATGCCCTATTTCAAATCCTTATGGTATCTTCCACATTATTTGTTTATTATCAATGAGTTGATTGCTTACTTGCCAAAATAGCTTCTAGCACACACCCTTTGTTCTTCCCAATGAAGCTGTATGCAGCCTTGCCCCATCCATTCTACTGCTTGCTGTATCCATGGCTGTGACCTTTGCTTGTTCAGTTCTGCCATCCTCAGCTTCTGCAAAAAGTATTCCCCTCTCTTAACAAGTCCACCCATTTGCCTTCGCTTCCTGTTACGCATAGAATTCGTGCACACCACATCAACAAGATGCCACCTCCTCCTTCTTTAAAATCCCTTCCACTACCTTTTCTAACCCTTTGGGTGCATCACAAACCTAAGCAGAAGTGTCTTGCTGTATTCTAGGGGACTTACTCCCAGGTAAGCATGCATAGGGTTACAGCTGCAATCCCTTAGTTCTCTTCTCCTCAACTGAAATTAAAATTGGTCACATTGCAGAGCTCTCGGAACAGGAGAGGAACTTGTTGCTCATGCTAAAGTGCTGTGAACGCTGATCATGCTTTAGAAAAATAAAAGAGCAAGAAGAAAGTGGGGTCAGAAGAACAACCAGTTGCTATTTGTGCAACTAAATGTAGGATTTTCAAGTGTTGCTTCCCTTCCCCCAAAGTTACTGTGCACCCAACAGGTGTGAGAATAGGCGAGACAGTATTGTTCAAATGGTGCTTACTTTGTCATAATTATCATTTCTTCTTTTACATGCTTTCCTGAGAACAGCTAAGAGGCGTGTGCTGCTCTGGCTTCCTGGAATGGCGCAGAACTGAGGAGCCTGGTAAGGCCTTAAGAGTGGCATTAGGATCTGAGTTTCAAGGATCTATAGACACAAGAACATGGAATGTTTATTTTTCCTTATTGACTTTCTCCAAATAAACCCAGAGAAGGAAGAAAGGGGCTCTCTGGCAGCAGCTGTTTATCCAGTGTTTATGATAAAGAGACTTCTCCATAGCAACAGGTGGCAAAGTATGACTGCTCAGAAAACACTGGAGCCTCAACAAGCCAGGCTAGTTATTTTGTTTTGTTTGTTTGTTTAGAAGGCAGAAAGGTACCGTAGACCTTCAGAGCTATAAAACAGCTCCAGCATCATAGATGATCTGAAACTCTCAAAAAGGTTGCTATTCTGAATTTACCCCTCACATCCTTAATACTCTCCTAGAAGTGTTGTTGTTGGGTTTTTTAAAGGGATGTGGGGCTTGATTTCTGGGGGCAGATGTACAGTTCTGAGAAGCAGTATAGAAAGGAAAGCGGTGGGTTCAATCCCACTGAAATTGCCTGGGCAAGTGAGGCACAACTCACTGTGGGGTCAAGGGAAGGATGAGGGAGGAATTTCGCTCAGTTCACATTCTAATACATACCAACCTAATTCACATTTCTTGGATCAATCTTTGCCGAGGACTTACTAAAATTGTTGCTATCAGCAGCATACCTGACAATAGCTAAAAGGTGGAAAGATTTAGCAGATAACTTGCTCTCTGAACGGTACCAGCAAACTTCGACAATTGTATGGATGAAAGAACTGACCCGAAAGGTAAAAGACGGGGGGGGGGTGTAAAGACAAAAGAAAAGTTTCAAGTGACATGGTATCTCTTTATTAAATGTGTAGCACAAAAGGAATGTAACTGGCAATTACTAGCCACACACAGCCTCCTGTGGAATGACTGTGTAAGATGACACTAAACAAAACAGGAGAATTCCAGTCATAAGTAAGGAACAAATGCTTTACATTAAAATAGAGATATAACCAATGCTCTTAACTATATGTCACTTTATGCTGTGCATTGCTGTTATCCTATACATTGTTTTGTTTGGGCCACAAATCAAATACAATTTCTTTTTGAAAACGGATCTTTACACTTTTCTGAATTTTGTGGTGCAGATCTTCCAACCAAAAAAAAGTTTATATCAGGGAATAGTATGCATAAAAATGCATTAATTCATGAAAATTGCATACAAAAATGCATTATATAAAGGGAAATTGCTGCGTGTGTTAGAAGAAATACTCACTAAACGGCCAATGAATTGTCATGAGGATCTTTTTATTATTATTCAAAAAATGTAAGTTTATGTGGAAATGTGGCAAGCTGAATTTAAAATATGGACAGATTCATCTTTCCCTAGTCCAAAGAGCTGCAAGGAAGATCAGATATCATATCTGAATATCTGGAAGAGCAATAGTGCAGCATCCACAACCTTCTTGAGCACAGATGTTAGACTGTCTTAATTATTGGGTTCTGTTAACTTTTTAGTAGCACTGCTATACTGAAACAACAACAAAATCCTCTGTAGGGGTTCCCAACAGTAGCATACAAAGATAACTCATTGGGTGCTGTGTAGGACCCAAATTTCACTCTGCACTAGCTCATCACACAACAGCCATACAAGCCCTCGTGACGTGCAGCATGTGATACAAGAGACTTTTGCAGGGGGTGGGGACAGGGGGGGTGCAGCCAAAAGTCCTTTGCATAGTACACAAAGGTCCCCTGGAACAGCCCACTCTTCCCTCTAGATCCTTAGCAACCACACTAATGCAAAGGGACATACATGATTTGAACAGCAATTCTGTTGGGAGGTATGGCAGGGAGGGCTAGCTCTGCCACACAAAGCTATGGTGGCTCACTCCTCCATTTGTGAGCATTAGCTGAAGCAGCAGCATAGCCTGTCAATTAATTGCCTTGGGGCTTTTCCCCCCCACTGATGAATCAATCAATTTACCAATTAAAATAAGCATTGCATAATCTCACTCCAAGTGGTATTTTGAGGATATTTAATTAAGATAGCCGTTTTCCTCAGCAAAATATTGCAGAAAATCATTTGTTGTTTGGAAGATCAGCTTAAACACACAGTGGCAATCAAGAAACATACAAAGATTATTTACAACAGCGGCCACCAAAATGAATGCCCTTTCACAGGCCAGAGCGCCAATGGAAAGTGAACATCTTTCATCTGTGGATAATGAATTTATTTATTAATTGCACTGATTAATGCTTTCATCCTTGGCTTGTATCTCTGAGGTGCCACGGTATGAAATTAAAGACTATAACCTAAGGAGGTTTAAAGGATTGCTTTCCCCAGATGAAGATATGCTTATGTTAAAGTCCATGGAAATGAGTATGCAAAACAAGAATGACAGCTGCAGACAGGAGGAGATTTACACAAATAAACCCAGAGGGTAATACAGAAGCTTAGGAACATTAGAGTTGTGTACACACACACACACACACACACACACACACACGTCTGTCCTGGACCTTCCTTGCAGGCGTATCAAGATGATTCCATTGACTTGCATCTGAGGGCCACTTCAGATAAACATTGGATCTTTATCAAACGCAAATTTTTGCAGATTGCACAAAAACATGCCACAATAAATTTGAGGATATACTGTATCTGCATGGTTTTCTGTCCTGAAACAAGACACTGGACAATTCAAAGTAGCTGCCGTAACCTGCTGGTTTCATCTTGGCCACGTGGATCAGGCACTCTGGCAGAGTATCTCTCCAATATATATATTCAAAGATGGAAGGATCTGATACCACACGTCTCTCATCAAGTCACTAGTTTCCACAGGAGTGAAGCTGCAGAGGGACCTACTGGGGTGCCCCAGAGCTGCTTCTGATTTTCCTCAGGAGAATCACACTCGGATAAATTAGTTGCAATTTGCATGAGGGTTAGAAGAGGATCAAGTCCAATAGAGTTTCTCCCCCTCCCCCAAACAAGGAAGCAGCAAAAAATGAGCTTTTGTGGTATTAAAAAGAAGTTACTCTGTATGTTAATATTCTTTGTTATGTTAATATTTGGAATAATTCCGAACAACCTTGGTGATTACTTAGCTACTGATCTCAGACTTATTCCCTGATCCTGCTGCCCTACCGTGAGCCCTGTTCTGCACAAAAAGGGTCACACCATCTCCCTCCTTTGAGTCAGTCCTGCATGCAGGACTTAGAACCATGGCCTTACGGGAGGGCTGCTTTGACCCTGCTCCTCCTGCCCCTGAGCCAGAATGGGCTTCTGCGCCTTGAAAAGCTCTGTGGTGCAGAGAAGTTTCACAAGAACAGAGTGGCTGAGATGCAGGGAGAAAAGAAGTCACACCCATCAAGCAGAGACCAGCAACCTTTAGGTACCCCTATTGTGTAAACAACATTGATCTGCATTGAGTAAAGCTGGCTTAAATGAATGATCTGCATGGTCTGGGAGCTGCATTCCGATTTACTAACAACCCACAAAGTTGGGTAAGGAAGTGTGCAGCTCTGAACAGATACATCTACCCCTCCCTTGAATTAAATTCATGCAATCTTATGAGAAAGAAGCACCACTGAGTTCTGTGGTTAGTGTGTATAGGATTTCAGGCTGAGTAAATTTGCAATTTTACATTGATTTATGCTAGACCCCCACAGTTTTAGCATAATGTTTCTGATTATGGGTCAGACCCACTTTCCATGTGCTATTTTGGAGTTGAAACACCTTTAGGTTGCTAGTTCTCAACACCCAATGAGCTGATGAGCTCACAAATGGAGAGAGACTATACGATTGCCCTATTGTTTTAAAGGCCCCTTCACTCACTCCAGGGCAAACACGGGCACCTGACATCTCTTACCTGCTGCCAGGGCAACACACACTGCAGGTGCCAACCTTGGACAGCCTTGTTAAAAATTCCAACCGGCTTTTCTGAGCGACGTGAAATACCTGGGTCTAACTGCCATATTTCCCAAAATGTCAGTGATGTAGTAACACCTTGGGCCATTGTGATGAACTGGCAGCTAAACTCAGCTCAGGAACCCAGTGCTGCTCAAGAACAATGCAGATTGTAAGGTCCTGTTGCCTGCAAGAAAGCTGGCAGGGATGTAACTGAGGAGGGGACCCACCAGAGGTCACTCTGCCCACTGTCTGCTCAAATCTGGAGCTGGCCCTGTCTCCCTCTATTCACCTGATCATCCTAGCAAAAAGGACTCAGATTGTGCCCTCCCTCAGAGGGGAGAAAGTAGGGTGGGACAAGGTACCACTTGAATAGCAGAGTACAAATCTACTTTGTACGAAGTCTTACAGCCTCCAGGCTTTTACAGCAACTGGTTCTAGTTAACTGAGTGGGGGACAGAACTCCTAGGCCCTCTCTATAGGATGATAGAATTGTAGAGCTGGAAGGGCCCTGAATATGTCTTACATCGGCATTAGGGTGGCCTAACACAAAAGAGGGCAGGGCTCCTGCACCTTTAACAGTTGTGTAGTACAGGGAATTACAGCAGGCATAGCTTGCTGGTCAGCCTCACTGGCATAGTTCAAAAATAAACACAAATTTTCATTAATGGGGCAAAAGCTCTGCATTTTAATTTAGGTGATATCTTATCTAAAGTTGAAGAGCTCTGTGACAAGAAGTGCTGGCGCTGCAGTAATCAAACCTTGGCATTTTCATGTCATGTTCATGTGGAATTTTGTGGACAAAGGAAATTTAGAACAGAAATGAGGAAACAAGGAGCATGCTCTGAACAAGCAACCCAGGTAGTGCCGGATTTATGTATAGGCTAAGTAGGCTGAAGCCTAGGGCCTCTAAATCTAGGGGGCCTCACCAGCTCTCCCGCTCCCCAGCAGGCAGTCTCCCCTCTCCCAAAATTGCAAACCCAAGACTTCATGTGAGGGCAGGGCAGGGCAACTTAGGCCCAGCAACTATTAGACCCAGGGCTAGCCAGCGGGGCCCAATTTGAAGCAGTGGGGCGCAACTTGATTTTTTTTTTTGTAGGGTTCACAGCCAAGGTTTGCAAAATCTTATAGATATAAATAAAATCCATCTAGATTGCCCTTGTGCAGGGACCCCCTTAGGAGCGGCCCGCTGGACCCAATTTGGCCCAATTGCTCCAATTGCCTTAAGGTCAGCCCTGATGAGACTGTGCAGGGGTTGGACTGACAAGCCCTGAACCTTCTAGGTCCCTGGTATCACCATTCAGAGTAGAGACTCAAGGACTGTTTTGGAAACAGTCCACTTACTGGAAATCAGCTTTGTCACCTCTCCCCCCCCCAAACCCTGAGACAATGACCCCAGACACCTTTTATTTACAGTTGCATAAGCAATACACTACAGCATGGCCATAAATTTGTACGTTCAACCACTGAAATATATACCCAATATGTAGCAATGGAGATTTATGTTACTCCTTTATGAATGAACAGTGTGTTTTATGAATGGACTCTGTATTTTGTGAATTACCTAAGAGCCACCAATAGGGAGCTCTAGAATCTGACAGCTAACCAATTGGGTACTACCAAATAGCGACCCTTATTGCTGGAAGCAGGTAACCAGCAGGGAATGCTTTAGCTCAGCCTTTGCACCGTTGACTGAACACTCCCTGCTGTGCAGATAATGGAGAAAGCTCGTAAACTGTATCCCTTCTGGCATCCTGGCCAACTCTATTACGCTGGTGTAAACTCTGGTGCACCAGAAGCACAGAATAGCAGCAAATAAAATCCGCTCATATGTCAGCAACTGATAAGACTTGTCAACCAGTTCTTCCAAAGTCTTCCTAAATTATAAAGCTCAAAAATATAGGCCAAAAGAGAGCAGGTCTGGGAAGAGCAAGGTTTACAATGGGCACCACCAGTGAAAAGGCCCTGCTCCGTGTAACTCCTGCCCTGTCATTTGATAGAGTGCCCACTTGCCCTCCTTCTTGACATGGAATGCTCTCTATTGCAGTCTCCAGGTCCAGTACAAAGACCATAAGAAGGGAGAGCAGGAACCTTGAAGTTCCCAACAGCTGTTAATCAAGCAAGCAAGCACACAGGTCACCTTTGTCACAGTTAGGATGTCTTTGTCCTGGCCAGGCCTGACCCAATCTTGTTTTTGTACAATCTTGTTTGTTCTCAGTAACCAAAATTATCTTATCAACATATACAAGCAGAAAAGTTGTTTTCATTCATTTGCAAGGAATCGTACAAATCAAAGTGTCACTAATAAAGAAAAGTTCCAGGGTGGCAACAGAAAGCAAACTAAAAATGCTTTTGCAGTTCATCAAAACTATCCAGCAATATCAAGTTATAGGAAAACTGGTGCTATTAACAGTAATCCTTCTAGTTGGTTAATTGGTTCGGCAACTTCCATGCACATGACATGTGATGCTAATTATTTCCCCCAAGAGTTAAATGATAACTAATCAGAGGCAGCTACAGGAGAGCTATGAGATTCAGGTGATGGTCAGATGACTAGTCAATCATAACAGGTATATAAGAGGACGACCCAGCATGCCCAGGCCTGTGGCCTGCCCAGGCCAGGTCGTCCTCTTATATACCTGCTGGGATTGACAAGGCATTTGCCCAAGCCCATAGTTGTGTATAGAACACAGATCTGAAAGGGCCACAAAGGGTAAACCAAAAGGTAAGCTGAAGAGTTTGCTAAAACAGTCATTGCAGATACAGCTGTTGTTAGTAACTCTTTTATTTTCTTCTAATTGTAAGGGTGGAGGATGGAGAGGGGCCTCACAAGTGGAGTAGCCTAGGGCCTCTCTTCATCTAATTCTGGCCCTGAACCCGGGGGCAGCATTTCTCCACCTGAGGCAAAAAAAGAAGGTTCCCCCCAACAAAGCTTTACTTAATGGGATCATGAAACTGTGGCTTCTGGGTTCCATAGCAGCTTATCCTTGTTTTTCTGGCATCAGTGGCAGGTGGGGCAGCAACAGAAAGGACTTCTATTAGGACAGACAATTAGGGCTTCTATTAGGACGGTTTTGTTTTCTAAATGGCGTGATATTTGCATGGAGTAGCAGGGAATTGTCCTCTGTGACTTATAGCCACTTATAGTCTGCTACAAGCCATAACCTGTCTCCTTAAAATCCTGAACTTGCATTATGAACTGAAAGCTGACCTTTGGTATATTTAAGCTGAACTCTTGCATCCATTCGCAATACAGTCAGCTGCTCTGCAGGCCCTGGCGGTGGGGGTGGGGGGGGGAGTACTAGCTTTTCATGTTCATCATGTGAAAGGCCTCAACAGGTTCAGAGGTTCACTTCAAAAGAGCCCTTGACAGTTTGGATTCTTGTATGAAATTTATCAAAATTTATCCAAACTTTGCTTTGACATCTTACTGGTCAATTACCTTCAGCATTCTAACATCTTGGCAAATTCACTGGGCAGGTCACATAGTTAGAATGGAAACGGTGAGAGGCTCTTTAAAAGACCCTTGACAGATTGCCAGAAAAGGAGACAACCTATTGGTAGAAGTCAATTCTTTTGAAGCAATACATTTTAGAGGACTGTGGGATTAAATAAGGGAGGTGCCTTGGAGATAAGTTTGCTGAAAGAGACAGTTTAGTGGCCAATAGTTTTCCAAGTCAGATTGGCTAGCCAGTTTTGTTCTTTCAGATATAAACACATTAAAACTGTCGTTATACCTGAAATCATTAGGCTCTGCAGCAGCACATAAAATGTAAATAGACCCCCCCCCCAGCTTGCCATCTAAGAGTATTCCTTTTGGCCTGAGACATGTATACTGGAGATAGCCTGCTGCTTTTTATGATTTTGACCAGAAGTTGGCAAACTAAGGTCCACGGGCCAGATCAGGCCCAATTGCCTTCAGGCTCTGGCCCGCGGACTGTCTGTGGATCAACGTGGGGATTTTGTTCATTTGGGCTGCACCATTTTTTCCTGTGCCATTCCTTCCCCCCCCTCCCACACACACATCACAGCAGTGCCTCCTCCCTCCCTCCTCCTGGCTTCTCCCTGCCCTGCCTACAGGAGGAAGGGGGCTGGGCTGAGCTGGCTGAGCGCCATTTTAAGCAGACCCTCTCCAGAGCCTTTCGTGCCTCTCATCTTCCCACCGCCACCGCCACTACCCTGGTGCTCTTGTAGGCCATGAGAAGAAACAGCAGCAGCAGTGGTGGTGGTGGCAGCCCCAGGGAAGGTAAGCGCAGCGGCTGGGGCTGGGGGGTGGGGAGGAGGACTACTTGCCCCTCTCGCCTCTTCTTCCAGCTCCCCTCCTCCCGGTGACGCTTCTCTGGCCCGCCACAAGGTCTGAGGGACAGTGGACCGGCCCACAGCTAAAAAAATTTGTCAACCCCTGATCTTGTCAGCTAAGAATGTTCTCATATTATACATCATGCACAACGTATATATTGTGAGTACTTGTATAAACAAATAATAATAAATGATCACTTTAACAACAAACAAGTTTCAACCGCATATAAAATAGTTTCATGGAGTAAGTGAGAGGTGTTGGGTTGATGTTTATTTGAACATCATTTCCCTTGAAGCCCTGATTCTAACTGCAAGGGCACTGGTTGTGCCTATTAAGTGGTGAAGGAAAGGCACTTGGCCTATGTTCAGAGGCATTGTACAGGATCTAGTCTCTACAACCAAATGTTTGCTCTAGAATTAGAGAAATATAAAATGTTATGTTTTTCTCTAGCATTAATTTCAGAATACGGAAAGAAGCTCTGAGCCTCTTGGGCTTGCCGATCAGAAGGTTGGTGGTTTGAATCCCTGCGACGGGGTGAGATCCCATTGCTCTGTCCCAGTTCCTGTCAACTTAGCAGTTCAAAAGCACACCAGTACAAGTAGATAAATAGGTACCGCTGTGGCGGGAAGGTAAACAGTGTTTCTGTGCGCTCTTGTTTCCGTCACCTTGTCCCATTGCACCAGAAGTGGTTTAGTCATGCTGGCTGTGTGACCCAGAAAGCTGTCTGTGGACAAATGCTGGCTCCCTCGGCCTGAAAGCGAGATGAGCACCGCAACCCCATAGTTGCCCTTTGACAACTATGCACTTAACCATCTAGGGGTCCTTTACCTTTTTAAAATTTTTACTAGCAGCAAAAATATCACAATGGGTAAGGCCCCAAATATGATATATGATATCACAGATTCTTCTTCTTCTTCTTCTTCTTCATTGGTTTCACTTCCAGAAGAGTAAATCATAAGAGCTACAACTCTACCTGATAAGAGCAGCACTTAAGATAATGAAAATCATTGATTGTGGGCCTACTCCTTTGTGGGAAAGGGAACATGACACCAGGGGTATTTATAAATGTAGCTGTTTCTTTACTACCAGTGGAATAACACCTGTCAATGTACAACTGCTATCAATTAATATATTGCTTGGTCATATCTGTACCTTCAATAGGAGAACACCACATAGTACTTTAATCATGTTATAGTTACTATAACTAACTATTGTTACTATGGTGTGTATTTTTGTGTTTTATATTGTAAACCACCCTATGATCCTCAGATGAAGGGCAGTACAGAAATAACAACAACAACAACAACAACAACAACAACAACAACAACAACAACAACAACAGTTGTAGTAGTAGTAGTTCTCCTGGTTTTCTTCAGTGGTACCAAAGATGTGCTACCTCTGCTAGGTAAATTCATATTTGGTAACAGTATTTCTGAGGCAGCTATCCTATGTCACAACTGCAAAGCAGTGTGTAAGCTCCAGACTCATGCTACAACACCCGCTTGCAGTTAGGAAAGGGATGCTGTGGCATAGTTCTCACTTTACACATGGAAGGAGTGGTCAGCAGTTAGAAGAAGCAATGCCCAAGCACAAAGAGTTCACATGCTCAAAAATCTAGGTTCACACGCTTCCTTTCACATTGCTAGCACCATTCATGCATCTAGAAGTAGCTCAGCCTGTCCAACTTTCCCTAAGTTGGACTCCGGGCTGCTTGGGATGAGAAGGAGCAAGAGAGGAAGTTGTCTGTGCATCAGCGCACAGGCACGCTCATGCTGAAAAAGAAGTGTAACCCACTTACTTCTCCGCTGGATTGGATGGGAAACATTGGATGATATTACATGTAAGTATAGAGCCAGTGTGGCACAACTGCAGAACTTGTAGGGTTTGTAAGAAATCCAAGTTGAAGTTCCTGCTCATGCCTGAAACCTACTGTGTGGTCTTCAGCAAGTCACTATAGACTTCTTCAGGTGTGGCTCGTAAAGGTTAAGTTACCATGCATTGTGGGAAGCATCAGAGCCAAGCAAAGTAGCTCACCCTGCCTCATAATCATTCTTGTCCGTTCCAAATTGTAAAGGGCAACCTTGTGATTTCTCCTTCCACAGGTACAGGTGGCTTCCCCCTGCACAGTCACCAACCATGAGCTGGAGAGAGACAAGAATGGCAACATGAGGGAGGAGTTAATGTGCTTGTTCCCATTGGTTCCCTCAAGTGGTAATCTAACCTTACCTTTATCTGTAGCACCTGAAAGAGGCTTCTATTTCAGGGCTAAAACCTATATATCCAGGAAGTTGAGAGACACCCCTATATCAGCCACACCCAGTTTCTTTGACAGGAAGGCAGGAAACAAATATGTAAAAAATACATGACGGGTGAAGGAAAAAAACCAAAACTGCTGCTCTTCCCTTACCAACAAATGCCAGCACTGGGGCATTGTGGGAAATTAGAATGTTGGCTAGAAACAGCAGGGCCCACTGACAGAGGATGCCACTTACTAGAGGATGCTTTGCCCAGGGCCCCTCAAACATAGAGGCCCCTGACAGGGAGAAAGAGAACAGCAGCTAGCTAGCTCAGCTCAGGCTGTGCCAATGACATTGTTCTCATTCGTATTATTTACACGAACTGGCTCTTCCCCTCACTTCATACCCTACCACTTTGCCTTTCTGAATAATCGGCCTCTCAGAAATGGAGTGTGGAGCCGCCTCTCCTCACAGTGTGATGGGGAGGTGGCAGCACTCAGCAATGGCGCTGCCTGCCTCTCAAGGGGAAACCACTCTCTGATAAGAAGCCGATTTCACCTGAGGCCTGGAACATTAACTTTGACACTGAAAAGGGGATATTTTATTACCATGGAATATTTCTGCATCTCTTTAAAATCTCTCCCCCCCTTCTCCTGCCCCATGACAATTAAAAGCACCATCTCTCTCTCTCTCTCTCTCTCTCTCTCTCTCTCTCTCTCTCTTCCTCCAGATAACTCTTCAGATCTTCCCTGCTGCAAACTGCCTGCCCTTGTTCCATTTTCACAAGGCTTACACAGACTGTAATGCTCTACCTGGCTGTCATTAGGTTACAGACAATATTTCAGAGGGTGCGGCGGCGTATTCGTTGAAAACCAGAAATATATGTGTGTTCCGGCTATATTTTAATCTATAAACTTATGACAAGCTTCTTTGCAGCTGTCAGAAGGATAGATGTGGGTCTGCCCTCATCTTGGGGATTGAGCTAGGGTAATTGTAACGCTAAATGCTCAAGCCTCTGAAGTGGAGCTAAGGATGATGGCTCCAGGACCAGGGAACCTGCAAACAAATTCATGTGCCCTTTTAGGGGCCAGGGTCAGTAAAATCTGCATTATACAGTCCAACCAGCAGGTCACATCTCAGGTCAGCCACAGATTCAGTGGAAGTTTTGGACAAAGCTACTGTCTCTGAGACCCATCAATTTCAAATATGAGGCTGGGGATCAAATGAATGGACAAAGCAGGTGAGGAGAAATTCTTTTGAGAAGACCATCAGAGCGGCTGCCATTTTGCTTTTCCTTGAAACCTCTGTTCTGAGGTGCCTTTTGAATTTTGGGAAATTATAGTGGGCAGCAGTTGAGTATCTACAGAAAACACACTTTTACAGAACGTGTGGATCAGCAAGAGGTGTAGTCAGGGGCATAGCATGGGGGGCAGTGTCAGAGGGCCTGTGGCCCCAGATGAACAATTTTTATGTGGTGCAAACCAGGCACCCCCATGCAGGCGACCCTAGTATGGCCCAGCCCACTGCTTTTCTCTGCCCTCCAAGGGCCTTGTCCACCAGACAGGCTCCCCCCTGTGCAGGTGAGCAGGTGGGTCAACCCTTAACAAGCTGCCCCTTCTTAGGAGTATTTGGGAGACATCTGTTTAAAATAGTATGGTGTGTCTATGCTTTATCAATGCCAAGTATGGTTGCATTTCTTATTGCACATTTTTGTTTAATCCTTTGGGGATCAGAAGCAAAACGGAAGGTAGCATGACCCTTCCTTTCCCAGTGATTTGCCTCTGTCTCTGTTTGGGATAAGCCAGTACTGCCAGTAGATTCATCAGTTTCGCTTGGTCTTAACTACATCACATAATTTTTGTCTTCGGTGATTTAGGTTTAGGGAGGGTCACGAGGACAATTGAGATTTTCTCCTGTAGACCAAAATTTAAATTCATACTAAGGGCATTTTCAGATGTGAGGCTTAAATTGGCTTTTGCTTAAATAGCGAAAAGTTTGTAACTGGAATGTAAAACCTACATTTGCAGTAATGACCGTTCAGTTCCTCTCCTGCCTTCCATCCTGCTTTAAGAATCATACATGGCACAAATAGCAAGTGAGTGATGTTCTAAGGTGCCCTTTAGTTTCCTGTGTGACACTGCTTCAATTGTCTAATACTTTGCAATCAGCCTAATTCCATTATTTAAGGGGCAGAAAATATTTGAGGGTCATTCCTGCTACCCCTTGGTGAAACATCTGGTATTAGGTCATCCTCCAAAATGTTCCTGTGACCTCTTCCAACGACTTTTTCCTGTCTGGATGCAATCCACCAGGAATTTTTTTCGTGCAAGTCCCCATGCAAAGAGTGGATGTGCAGCTCCCTTCCACTTCAAAAGGTGATTGTGCAGGAGAACTTCCTGGTAACTTTTCCCTGCCCCTGCAATTTTCACACTCCTAACTGTTGCCATGCCGCAATGTCGATTGTTAACATCTCCTGACACTGCCAAGGCGAGGCTCCTCCCCATCCTTGATAACTCATGGCAGAAACACTTGCACAAATCCTTAATTGTTTAGTTAAAAGAATTGTGTTTTGACCGCAAGAGGATTTGGGGCTGGAACTCAAAACTGATAATGATATTTTGCTGCCAAGATGTCTCCTTGGCTCATTCTGTGTTAATGCAGACTTTCAAGAAGTTCCAATTAACTGCATCAGCTCTCAGACAGAGCAAGAGGGTGCAGGGAAGAGAGTACTGCCCCCCCCCTTTGGGAGATAGGGGAGCAGAAAGAAGAAAAAGATGATCAGCAAGGGGTTGGTGTTTAACCTTCTAGTAAAGATGGGGGGGGTATATTGCTAAATGGACCAAGGGAATGCCACTGTTACATTATTTTCTACTCATGTGCCTGCTCTGCTGTGTTACCGGAATCTCAGTACATGCCAAAGAAGAAACAACAAAACCCATTAGAGAAAATAAGAATCTTTGCTACAGGACAATGGTGGGAAGCTCAGACCTTTGGTGCTAAGTCTCTCCATTTTGCCTGCATGACTGTTTGGCCCATGCAATGTTGTCCTGTCCATCGGGACAATATGCAGTTTGTGGCAAGTGGGGACAGGCGCGGGCAGGGGGGAATAAGATACACGTTGAATGTGAAATATGAAGAAAATACAAGAGACAGGTAGTAATACTTTGAGATGCATGTGGAGGTGGGGTGGGGAAAATATGAAAAAAGAACATTCTCCACTTGGAGCCTCTAGGATCAGCAAATTCTTCCTAAATGGGGAGGCAGAGTCACAATAGCTCCTGAGCAAATTTCTGTATTAGCATGAGGAAAACCAAGCTGTGGAACTCCTTGCCACAAGGGAAATGCTGCGGCAAAGAATTTAGAAGCCTGGAAAGATGGATTAAACACCAACAAACAGTGATGTCAGTAATTGCCAGTTGATAAAACCAAACTCTGTCCCCACCTGTGCCATTTTGTGACTGGCTCTGCTCCAGCAGCCCCATTTTGTGACTCGTGGGCCTCTAATTTTTGGCTGTCTCAACTGGGGTCTGAGAACCCAGATCTAAACCCCTTAGTTTCTGATACAGATTTAAGCCCGATTTCTATATCAACACTTCTCTACCTGTTTCTTTGTGGACTTGGAAAAACTGTAGGAAGCCTCGTCTTACAGGTTATTAGAGACACCTTCAAGTTAAACACCTGTTCATGAGGCACACCAGATGACCAAAGCCCACTGGCTGGTAGTCAGACTAGATGTGACAGGACAGTTGGCCACAAATGTCTGCCCCGTGCACATATAATATCATGGTGGGTATATTCTTTACATGACAAGGAGCGTTCCAAGTTCAATGTCTTAATTAGAAGGCAACCCCCCCCCCCAAAAAAAACATACACAATATCATAATCATCCCAA
This sequence comes from Podarcis vaucheri, assembly GCF_965113315.1. Classification (NCBI taxonomy): domain Eukaryota; kingdom Metazoa; phylum Chordata; class Lepidosauria; order Squamata; family Lacertidae; genus Podarcis; species Podarcis vaucheri. Next base: position 62,628,314 of record NC_138764.1, on the reverse strand, counting down.
CTTCTCTAACTCTCAAAAAAGTACTTAAAGTGCCCCAGTGTCTCTAAATAAGGAACACTGGGGATAATAAGAATTTCCTTGTGGGTCTTTGAAACAAATGCACAGATACAAAGGCCTGGAGTTCAAGTCCCTAGATCTTTCAACAAGAAGATGCTGAAATTTCTAAACTTACATCCAATGCAAAAAAACCATTTTAAGCTGTTAATTTTAGTTTCCCACACCTTTTTCTTCCTTTGGTTCCCAATCCGCTTGTTTCAAGGATATAATGAAAAAGCAAATGGAAGAAGAAGAGCAAAGGTAAAAGGCTGAAGAAAGACTCATTTTGTGCAATGTAAAAAGCCGTATCCCTCCAGAACAATTATTGTTGTTCTTATTGTGAGTCTCTTAAATTGTATTGAATTTGCTCTGATTTTTTCTTCTGAACTGGTCAAATAGCAAAATGATACCTTCTGGGTATGTGCACTGAAGATAAGATGTGGTTCAGATCCAACTTTGGCACGTGACAAAGTGGGTCACTTCACCGGGGATCGCTTCAAACATAACTTGCTTTATCTCTCTCACACACACTTTGTGACAGAATTGAATAAAGGCATAGTTGCTCCTTCTGAGTGGCTGAAGCACACCAGATTTCAGACAAAGAGGTGCTAGGTGCCTGTGCTAGGTGCCTTTACAATTTAAATAGAGGGGCACATATAATTTTTTATTTCATGGCAGTATTGCATACATTTTCTAGGCATTGTTACCCCTTCTGAAGCCTATTAAATTCCAGAGAGTTGGGAGCAGGGTGTTTTGTTCAAGTTCATTTTTTATTGTCTTAGGGAAAATGATTCACTCACCCCCCCCCCCAATTTTTGGGCAATTTGTATTAAAATGGCATGCGTTGTACATTGTGCCCATGTGTAAGTAGTTTGTAACACTTCAGAAGGATAGGTGGAGGGGTTTGGAAGTTATGATGAATAAAACCATTTGAGGCATTTTGTTTTCTGTTCAATTGACGTCAACAAGTTCCTTACCCACACCCCTCCCCCAAGGAAAAACACTGTGATTGGATATAAAAAGGAGAAACCTGGAAACGTTATTGCCTGGTTGGAAGGTAGAGCTGTCAGTTTCAAAACCATGCCCCTTGGCCTGAAGCTTTCTTTTTATGGAGAACCTTGTGGGTTGTTGTTGTTTTTTAACTATTTTTAACAGTCAGTGTGTCTCTGTCCATGTCCTCTGAATTTCTAAGGTTGGGCCCAAGACTTTGAGAGCAGCCATATTTGCTTCGATCCGCTTGGGGGAAGCCCTCCAAAGGCAGGGAGGGGTGCCAAATTTTGGTGTCACACAGGAAGCTGCTGAAATTTGAGACTCCATTGCCAGATCAGTCCATGATTGTTCTATATTAGGGCTTCATCCAATGTTGAAACACACCCTTAATCCATTTATGCTTCCTTGAGTATCTTAGAGTTAGGGTAGGATAAAGAAATTTTAAACATGAATATTTCTACTAATGGCTACACCTCTTTTAGCTCCTATCCACTGATTTACTACTGGCTTCCATCAGGCTCGGCCGATTCATGGAAGATTCCTCCTTCATCCAGCAGTGAAAAGGTTATGCAGATTATAACTAATAAAAAGGGATTTACCGACTAGGGGAAGTGTCCCTTCAGTTGGTGCCAGGGTCCTGCTAGCTGGTGATGGACAGGATAATAAAACAGGAAAAAATTAACATGTAAGAAAACAGAGCTGCACCTGGAGAAACAGAAGCAAGGAGAACTGATGAATCTAAAAGCAGAGCCAAAAAGTAGCTATAATTCATAAAAAATATGCTTGTGCTTTCACTCCCACTTCCAATGTCTTGCTGCCTCTTATTTCAAAGACAGACAAACAACACACTGTTCTGTGTGGCATCTCCTGCTTTAAATCTTCCTGTCTTCAAGTTCTTGTAACATGAGTCGGCAGTCCAGGATCTAACCCACTCCGAAGACCCGAGGGGGCATCCAGTGAGTGAAGAGGGGGAGGGGGGAATGTCTATTTTATGTCCACCTTGCCACATTATGTAGCGCTTGGAACTATTTTTTGTAGTTTTCTTGCATTTGGACGTCACCTGTGGGAAGTTTAGTAAGCTCCTTTGAACAGACCAAAGTGCTCCTTTAAATAAAGGAGAAAGGCTGGGATGGACACATCAGTCAGGCACCTGGTAAAGTTCGCTGCTTGTCCAAGCTCTGCCAAAAAAGATCCTGTAAGACAAGGGTAGGGAACCTGTGATCCTCCATGTGTTGAACTTCAGCTCCCATCAGTCTCAGGCAGCATGGTCAGTGGTCTGGGATGATGGGATTTGTAGTTTTACTATCTTAAGCAGCTAACAGACCATTGTGATCCTGGTTGCAAATGCTGCCATTGTGGATTCATGAGTGGCATTCAACTAGGTTTTATTCAGACTCTATCCTTTGAAATCAAGGGACCTAACTTTAGTCATGTTCTTTCATTTCAATGGGTCTACTCTGGGTAAAATGTAGCCAAATACCATCTCATGATCCACTGCCCCACCCCTGGAATCTCCTCGCACAGAGAGAATCTTATAGTCCAAGCAGCTTAATAGAGGTTTGGTAGGTTTTGCAACACTGTGTGGAAGGAATACACTCCCTGCTTTCAGACAGTTGTTACTTGCTGCTTTCGTTTTGAGGAGACTTGATCATCTAGGGCCAACCTTCCTCAGCATACAGATGGGTGCAAAATTTGATTCCGTTTACACTGGAAGGCAAACATACTTAATTTGCACTTTCTGAAACAATATGGAAACCTCCCATTCTTTGAAATTCGTTCATCTCTGAATTTTGCAATGCAGGTCTCTTGTCAAGTAATGCATACAAAATGCACATACTAAGGTAAGTGTGCATAAAAATCCATATATTTGTGGAAAATGCATATAAAATGTACTATTTATTGGAAAGTGGCTTTGCAAAACTATATATTTGGCAGAATCATTAAAATAAATTCTCACTAAAATGCTGGTGAATTTTCATGAGGAGGCTTCTTTAAAAAAATAAATTGCAAACTGAACTTAAATTTAGAAAAATGAGAAACCAAAATTTGCAGATTTACCCACCCTTTTGTGACTTGAGGGCTACAAAAAATGTGATCGCCCCCACAACATAAGGAAAAACTGCCCACAGCAAATGAGTGACAAGTGCCCATTAAAACCTGACCATTTTGAAAGCTTCAATTTCCTCCCCTCACAATAGTACTTTGTACAAAGAGTGTTTAAAACTAAAAGGGCATGCTTGTGCCAGCAGTTTGCACCAAAACCCAGAGTAGTTAGTACTCCACTTTGTGGTTCAACTGTAGGAAAGAGGATTCCTTGTTAATCAACTCCCCACAAAATTCCTCACAATGTCTGAGCAGATGTTGCAAGGAACATTGTGTTTGCTCTCAAATAACCCCCTCCCCAGTCTGCTGTTTGAAGTACATGCATGAATGCAAAGGAGGACAGGGCTCCCAGGCCTTTAATAGTTGTTTGGAAGTGGGAATTTCAGATGTAGTTTTCACCCCCAGCACCTACTGAAATTCAACCTTCTACATAACTTCCCCCAGCTCCAACACCGGCCTCGTGGTGGCATAGAACCCCACAAATCCTTGACCCCTTCTCCTGTATCCTTGTCCACCCCCCTTGCCTCCTCTACATGCCCCTTGGAGTCCTGCCTGTCCCTGACACGACCCTTGGTTGAGATGTCTTTGTTTGAGCCAAGATGGAGGACTTTCATTGGTGTATCTCTGGCTGAGCAAGATGAAGGTCAGCCAGCAGAGCTGCAACTGAGCTTAGCTGGAGATCTGCTTATTCCAACCCATTCCCTGCCCCAACATCCTGGTGGATGTTGGATTGCTCCCTTATTCAAGATCAGTGTCAACTGTGCACCATCTCATAGCACTGATGCAAGGCCTTCACGCCACTGAAACTTGGTATCTTTTTAACATACAGCTGCAGCCTATCATCTAGCTCTACCCACCTAGTGAAGGAAGAATGGTGAACATGAGAGAATCAGCAAACACTCTGTAAAACTGCAAAGGGAAAGGCGAGAACTTTCCACTGTTTAACCTTGGGGATAGCATCACCAGGATGGGAGCCTCACCTTCAGGGCTTCTGGCCTCCTCATAAAAGCCACTCTGTAAACTGCCCTTCCATTTAGCCCCTGGCTCTACCACTCCTTGTTTATTTGGTCTCCACTCAAACATGGCAGCCTGAAAGCCTGCATCTCTCCTGAGTAATTTATCTCCTCGTGTCAAATTCAAGTCAGGAAAGACATGGTTGGAGTTGAAAAGTGTATTTTGCAAGCTGGGGAATAACTCATAACCTCCAGCCACATGCCAAAGTCTCTAGCATCATTCCTAAAGGGAGGGGTATGTGTAAAAATACTAAACAGCTCCCCGCCCTCACCAAATGAAGACAGCCCAAGATGTCTATAAATAGCAGAGATCAAAATCAGCCAATTAAATTCAGCCAATTAAAATCAGCCAAGTAGGAGACTAAAAGCCATCAGAAAAATGAAGAGTCTTGCCCACTCTTTGATGGCATTCTGCCCAAAGGGCATGAAGTATCTCCCAAGGAAGTTAATTCCAAAATCTGTGTATGGCTACTGAAAAGGCCTTCTGTTATGCTCCTGCCAAACACACTTCTGGCATTGGCGAGGTGCAGAAGAAAGTATCACCTAAAAATGATACTTTAAAAAATGAAAAATTCTAGTTCAGAAGAAAATCTGAGAAACTAAGATGGCTGAATGTTCTAAAGATTCAGAAATCAAAAGAGATCCTCACATTTGTGTGTGTTTGAGATAATTACTCATAAACTCAATCTATAATTTTAAGTATTTTGGAGTAGTTATCCCTGGTGTCTTCTTAGCTCACTTGGCACAAAAAAATGATTCACTGGTTGAGGTTAATTTTTCCATTGCTACAATTCAGGATGGAGAAGCTGTAGCCCCAAATATGTTATTGGATGCTAAGTCCCCTCGCACCCAGAAGGCATGGTCAATGGTAGGGATGGTAGGAGTTGTACCACCACCTAGAGTGCTACTGGCTCCCTTTTGCTGGTTTAGATAGGATAGACAGACAGAGACAGACAGACAGACAGCTTGAATGTGAGCCTGCTATTGATCTACAACCACCCCTATTTGGACAAACAAAATTCCAAATTGAATCTATCATGGGAGCAAGTGGTTCACTTCCTGTTTTCCATAGACACCATCAGCGCAGAGTGTTGATCGGCTGGGACCCTGTGACAATAATGAAGCCACTTTCCCCCCTCTTTGACTGTCTATGAAGAATGATGCTTTGCTACCCCATGTAGCGATCAAGAAATCACTCCCCTAATTTGTAATTTAATTTTTTTTTTTTTGAAAAACACAACTAACGGACTGGCTTTTTTTTTTTAAGTGCCAAATATGTGATTAAAATTTATAATCCTTACAGATGCTTTGGGGGGGGGGGAATAGAAGTGAGAAACCTGCCCTAAACATTGCTGGGCAGAGCAAAATCCACACTGGACTCCACACCAGGTATGTGTGCCAGCAGAGGAGTGAAGTTGGGGAGAAGCCCACACCTGCCTCTAGTGGAAAGTATAGCTGTGTGCAGCCTGCCAGGTCAATACTAACTAGCTTCACAGTCACATTATGACTTGTGCAGTGGTGCCCCGCAAGACGAATGCCTTGCAAGACGGAAAACCCGCTAGACGAAAGGGTTTTCCATTTTTTAGCTGCTTCGCAAGACGATTTTCCCTATGGGCTTGCTTTGCAAGATGAAAACGTCTTGCGAGTGTTCTGATTTTTTTTCGCTCCCCCCCTCTTTCTAAGCTGCTAAGCGCTAATAGCCTTTTAGCCGCTAATCCGCTAATCCTTTAATAGCCGCTAAGCCTTTAATAGCCGCTAAACCGCTAATAGCGCTAATCCACTAATAGGGTTGCTTCGCAAGACGAAAAAACCGCTAGACAAAGAGACTTGCGGAATGGATTAATTTCGTCTTGCGAGGCACCACTGTACTACACAACAAAAGTATTATACTATGCCTCTCAAGTGGGGCTGGCATAGTCCTTCTCTCCTTGTTCGGTACACCAGCTTATAACGTTATTCTCCAATATGACTATTGTTGTTAATATAGCTCCATCAATGTGCACAACACCTTGTATAGCACAAAAGGACAGGTCTCTGATGAGGTGGAGTCTTTAATTTTGCACAGGGGAGATAACATAGGAGACGATTAAAGGTAAAGTGACAATTAAGTCCAGTTGCAAAGGACTATGGGGTTGCGGAGCTCATCTCTTTACAGGCCGAGGGAGCCGGCGTTTGTCTGCTTCCGCAGACAGTTTTTCCGGGTCATGTGGCCAGCATGACTAAGCTGCTTCTGGTGAAGCCAGAGCAGCGCACAGAAATGCTGTTTACCTTCCCGCCGGGACAGTACCTATTTATCTACTTGCACTGCGTGCTTTCGAACTGCTAGGTTGGCAGGAGCTGGGACCGAACAACAGGAGCTCATCCTGTCACGGGGATTCGAACCGCCAACCTTTTGATCGGCAAGCCCAAGCAACACAGTGGTTTAACCCACAGCGCCACCCGCTTTTAGCCACAGATAAATGGGACAAATATGCATTATTTCATTTTCACAAGGTGAGCTTTCATTAGCTGTGTGGCAAAGTCTGATGGGTGTTGTACAAAAGAGGCAGAGAGGGCCCAGCGCTTCCTGGAGTGGTGTAAGTCCACTCAGATGTGGAAAAAGCAAGGGTAGGGAACAGTTCCTGGCTTAAACTGTCCCAGTGTCATGTCCTCGATGAGCTATGTGGCCTTAGTGGCCTGTCCTAAGAACCACTGTGTTCAGGCAACAGGCATTAGGACTGAGCATGAGATATGCACACTTAGTAGAACATGCATGTATCCCAGCTCTTCCCCTGGCAGTCCTTTGCATTTGTGAGCGAATGTTTTTGTCGTTAAATTTTAATAAGTGTAAATTAAGCTCTCAGCTGAGAACTGCCACTTCGAGTCTCACATCAGAAACTGCATAAATCATAGCATCACCCATCACCCAAGAAGTGCAACGTTGTCCACCAGCTGTTGTTGCTTGGCATTCGCCATGTTCATGCACTTCCTTTTGCAAATTATATTAATTATGTGTAAATAAAAAAAGATGTCAATTAGCCAGGAAGCAATGAAGCATGACACATTTAGGATGGTGCTCTCAAGGACTGAACAAGCTGTCCACCTTTAAAATGGAGGATGAGTTGTCCTCCTCCTTCAAGGGAACCTTTGGTTAAAGACAACAAAAAAGTCAGGAGGACCGAATGTGGGAAGAGTTGGCTGTACTTCTTTAGTACAGCCATAAAGCAATGGCATTGCCACCATTGGGTGACATCATTTTTATTAAGAACTGAACTGCTATTTGCCACCCATCTCTTGAAAAGTACCCAGCACTGAGACATGAGCATGCCGTTAGAGCTATCCATTAGCTACAATGGTGGAACAGTAATCACAATACCATCCTTTCTTCTGTAGCTATAAGAGAAGAGATTCTGAGCATAGAAATTCTGGGCTAAATTCTGATGCCATTAGACTAGTTCTCCTTTCAAGTCTGTGTTGGCAGCCTGGTGCCTAACCATTGAGCAGACCTGTTGAAATTGAACAAGCGTTGCTTCAATTCCCCACCCAATACTGCGTCTTATTTGATTGAGACACCCAAGTACTACAGCCATATTGCTAAACTGCTTAAACAAAAAGAAAAATACTGGAACCATAAATAACATTTTTATAGGATGAAAATTCACAAAACAGTGTGAAAGCTTTTGTTACACAGAACTCTTCCTTAAACCAGGTGTGTGTTTTTCCAAACAAGTTTAACCATTCATGTAAAATGTTGGGCTCAATCATAGTGGGATTACTCCTAAGCACTGAGCCCCTGTTCCAACTCTTGCACAATTCCCTGGATACATAGATCCAGGTTTGGGGCAAGGTCTCTTTGGTGATAGAACCCCAGCAGAGATTTAAAATAGCAAAACATGCAGCACTTCTAAGTTACTTCCAAAGTTCACCTTAGCATAGAGAAAGATCACACATAAAAATGGTTTACTTGCAAATCCCCTTCAAAGGCCAGGTTCATGTGCTTTTCCATACAACAGCAAGAAAAGACAGTCAGTATAACTTAGATTACAAAGTGGTAAATGTTTCTAAATTATTTGTGTCGAAACACAAATATGGCTTGTGTAAGCCATGTGGTCTAAGCGTGGAGCACCCAGCTTAGACCTGCTTACTGGTAGGCTCCACATAGTGGAATAGGAGAACCAATAGTTTGGTAGCCCTTCCTCCCAAGGTGAGGGGGAGTGACCTAGCAGAGCAACTTACTCTATGGTCTTAGCCCCTTCATGCATTAATTAGTTAAGCATGTTGGTTATATGAGGCTGAATATCCCATATATTTGACATGTCATGGTGTTGTGCTTTTCTTCCTAAACAAAACCATTTTGTTTTGGATTTTTGATTTTGCTTGGAATCACTAAGAAATTTATCCATGAGAAATTATCTTCATATCATAACCATGTTGTAAGGACCTGCTGCATGAAATAAGAGGGGGACAAGTGAGCATTAGGTCATTATTTACTGTTCTGCCCTGGTGAAACTGCTTTGAGGTACTACTAAGAACACCCGTTTTTCACAATTTTCCAGTCAATGAAACACAAGCAACAGGCAGTGCACCTCTGGTGCCTGTACTGATTGATGGTGCCCGTGAAGCAAAGTACCGATGTATCTGCTTGCCTTTCTTAACTGTGCAAGATGCCACTCGGTGGATCAAGCCAGAAGTTAATCTAATAAAGACCATAGACCTCAAGAGTGGTGAGCTGGATGTCCTGGAAATTCACCAGCAAGACACAATGGAAATACGTCCCCACCTGTTGTTTGTCCTCAGAACCTAATAATCACAGCTACACTGCCTCTGACTGTGGAAGTCTCAGAACAACTTGTCACATGGTTCCAGTTCCTTGTGGGGACTATGCTTAAACAAATATTTGTCAGTAAACTATTGCTTCATTGGAAGCAATCATTAGCAGAAAAACCAGTTGCTAAAGAATAAAGACAAGTTTATCCAGTTTTGTATGAAAAATTAAGCAATCAAACAATGGCCTTGAAAACTCTTAAGATGACATCAGAGAAACATCTGGCTCAACTGGTTAAGATTTAACTTTAGTTTTTAACACAGCAAATGCTTAAGTATTGCAGGGGGTAGACAATAAGATGCTTTATGGTCCTAAAGAGAGCCATAAAATATTTCAAGTCACCGAGAGCAGGGCGGAATTCCACCTTTTGAATGGGTCCAGTTTGTAGTTGATAATGTTTAGCTCCATGTCATTAAAAAACTCTGCTTGCTGATTTCTGCACACCAAACCTTCATACAGGAACAGGTCACGGCCAGTAACCACACACACAGAGGAAGGGTTAGATTCTGTAGTAATTATTCACACCATCACCAGCACAGCATGGGGGGGCAGCATTCTTGGGGCAACCAGGGCAAGGCAGCTGTGAGGTCAAGGGAACTCTGGGTTGGTGTTGGCAGCAGCCGCGAAAGGTCCACACACCCCTGTGGGGCTTCCCTGACCTTGCCCCATTCCCATCCCAGTGTGATCAGTACCACTGTTGTTCTGCCTCCTCCCACCAGTATACATTGCTGCTGATTCACACACATATGTACATGTCGGAGGTCTCCGGGGAAATGATGCTGTAAGATTAACCATGCAATATACAAAAGCTCTGTCTGTTTCACCTATGACAGCTGTTACACACATGCAAAATATTATGACCTGGGACATCCAAGTTAATTTGGATCAGGAATAAGGCACTGGTGGAAGGAGATCAATGCTTTCTCCCCATATTATTTTCCTGTTCCATGCTTTCCCCACCCTAAAGTTGGTTTTTACCTCATGCTGGTGGGGCAGGAATGGGCAAACCACTGATATCTTTCTGGTATGTATACATTTTCTTCAATGGAGCAAATAGCAGCTCCTGGAGGGCAATTTGGACCAATAAACGGGGGGGGGGGAGGATTTGTTCCTCCAATGCTATGGTCTTGATCCAAATCGAGGCATTCTGCAGGTTCTGTTAATATTTTTTTAAACACTGCAGGAGAAGCTCAGTAAATAACGAACATGCATGAACTCACCCTTAGTCAAGTAAATACCATTAACTTTCATTGCCTCTTATGTCTGCTGCATATCCAGAAAATGCAGCTAAATGATTGTGAACAGATTCAGATAAACTGCTACGACCGCTGATTAAAAAGTGCTTAAATACCAGTGAAAGTTAATGGCCCTTTGAGGTCTAAAATGCCTTACAGTTGCTCCCTGGAAAACTACTAATGCCAGTGTAGTCACAATGAAGCCAACAGGACTTCTCTGACACAATTGCTTAGAGAACTGCACTAAGCACACCAGGGTGGAGGCTATGAGAGAGGGTAATTTTTAAAGATCTGTGGTACAGACAGCAATTTCAAGTTTCACATCCAAAGACAGAAGAGAGATACACACATACACAAACATACACCCCCTTTTAAAATGATCAGGGCAGCATGTGCTCTGTCCCCCCCCCCCCCCCGGCGAGGTAGATCTGTGAGGGCAAAAAACAGGGCCTTTTCTGTGGCAGGCTTGCCGTCACTCAGAAGGCAAGAAAGAAAAATTTTTAGAGAGGCACTTCTTGTTTCATGATCTCAACTTCCTCATATTATGGTATTTGCACAGTTTTTGTTACTATTTCATTGATATAATTGAATCCCTTTTTACGCCTTTCTTAGGCTTTTGTTTTGTTCTACCAAAGGCAAAAATAAACAAACGAATGGCACAATCTCTTCTTTCACATATCGTCACCCAACATGCCGTGGTTTTCTTCTTCACAAACCAAAGCATTTTCACAAACAAATGTTTTAGGTGCGCTTACTTAGGAACAAGCCACACTGAACTCAACGGGGCTTCCTTCTCAGCGTGCAAACCCAGCATCTGGCTGTTCATGTTTCAGAACAGGAATGCCAGCTCCTTCGGGGCCATTTTGGAAACCCCCAACCAGCATCTGAGTAGGTCAGAAGTGCGGGCAAACCATGTTTCCCCCTTCGCTTGAGAAGTTGGCCCTCTGGTCTCCCTCTTCCTCGGAACCTTTTGGTAATTCTTGTCTCTCTCGCACAGAAAGCTTATCCGGAGGAGGAGGGGGGCCTGGCAATCCCGCTTGGCCAGTTCCAACCGGAGAAGACAAGGGATCCCCACTGCCTATAGCCACAAAGGCTTCCTCAGTGTCTAAAGAGCTGGCCGGCATGTGCACCGCGCCATCCCTGCCGGGTCGCTTCCACCTTTGCCTTGAAACATACTGAGAGGAGAGGTTCATTTTTTCCCCTTCTTTCCCCCTGAAGCCGGTGATGGATTTATTTCCTTAACAAAAAAGACAGAGAGTTTACAGTTCGGCTTTCACAAATGCATCTGATAGTTGTATAATCCCAGCAGGACAGGAAGATCCCACCCGCCGGGCCATTCTTCACCCCCCCTTTCCACCACCCCCACTACCCCCTTTCTGAGGCCTCAGACAGTCCTCAAACAACAACTGTCTGCAAGGCCCAGCTAATCCCTCACAGGTGACCTCAAGGCAGCCGACGCCTCTCTGTAAACTCTTGCATTCCACAGCCTGGCTTAACCCCTCATGCGCTGCGGAAGCACCCTGAGCTTTGTGGTTTGAAAGAACCCAGGAAGGCGGGGGGTGGGGGGGCAAAGAGAGGTAGTTCCCCCAGGTCAGGCCGGGCTGCAAGCAACATGGTGTTTTCTGAATCCTCCCTTCCACCTCTTTTGGTCAGAGGTTAAAAGCCTAATGTATTATTATAAAGCAAAAAAGAAAAAAAGACTAGCATTCTTCCCTATAAATCATTCTAACGATCTCTGCACATGTGGGAGCCAGACCATGCGAAAACCTCCTCCACTGCTGCTGCTTCTGTATCCTCCACGCTTTATTTACTTGCTGTAACTAGGGACTTCATGTTCAGCTATCTGATAATGAGGCACACATTTCCCCCACCCCCCAAAAAAGTGACACCTCTTTGCCTTCCCTTGGGAGGATGTTGCTCTGCTCTGGCGATGGAGAATGTCCCGAATGGTGTGGGGTTTGGTGTGCACACCTTGCGGCAGGAGGCAAGCTCAGTTCTTCTGAAGCCTCTGGTTTCTGCTTGGTGAACTTCATCCCTCTCCTCAGCCATGATCTCACCAGGTGGCCTAAGGCAAGCTGTTATCTCTCAGTCCCCCACGTGCAATATGGGGAGATTCATGCTGACCTATCTTGCAGGGTTAAACCTCTCCAAAGGTGCAAGCTCAGAGAGATCTCATTCCAAGCAAGCTACTTTATCTTTATCTAATTTGCTTCCTGCCCAAGGAAGGGAAATTGCCTCATAGTTTGTCACTATGCATATCGTTGAGTACCCTATTGCTCTTGAGGATATATGGCCCAGCTTGAGTTTTGTTTTTGTTTTTCAGCCCCACTGTTCACAGATGCAACCAGGGTTGCATGCCCACATGTTCGGTGGTTTCTGTATGATACTAAGAGACATTGTAGGTTTACTGTTTCTAACATAAGGATTACTACACGATTCAAAAAGTATAGGAAACACAAGTAAGCTAAAAAGATAGACGGACATTCAGTCATTTGTATAATGCATTTTATATACTTTTTTAAAACACGGGCACTATTCCTTCTGTTAGATGCACATGGGAATCTGTTAAAATCCCACATAAAAGAGGAATTTGGGCAGCCATTCTCACAATACGTTTTGACTCACATTTCCCAACTAGATGATTCAGCTGTTTGTCAGAAAAAGGAACATGTGAAGTTACTCCAAGATGCTGTAAGAAACCACAAGAGGGTCATAGAAGAGGATCTGTAGAGCAAAGGTAATAATGTTGATAGGAAACACTTTAAGGTTATCAAGCAGCCTTGCAATATGTGGACTTCCTCATTCACTGAAGGAGCTGCATTTTAGGTGACTAGTGCACTCTCAGTTTGAGTGCTGCTGTGGTAGGGTTGCCATATTTCAAAAAGTAAAAACCAGGGTACCCCAACAGTAATTTTTTTACGAAGACCAAAAAATTGTTGGTTACGAAAACACCAAACACTGTTTTTTTAATTGACTTGCCTAAGATCTAGGTCTAGGACAAAGCACTGCCTTTCAGAAATTCCCCCCAGATGTCAATTCCGCCTGTGAAATCCCAGTAATGTCCAGGAAAATCCGGGCATATGGCAGCCCTAGCTGTCATGAACAAATGTTCTACCTGTTAGAACCTTTGAAGTCTAGTGCAGTTTGTTCAGCTGGGGATGGGAGGGTGATTGAGAGGTCTTCATAGTAGTGTAAATAGCTTGGCTGGTGTGTTTTGAGTATGGAGGGATACCATGGTGAATTTCAGCATTGTCATAAATGCCTGTCACTAGTGAATGTAGAGGCTAAGCCAGAAAGGTGAGGGATATAATAATAGCTGCTTGTCAGTGAGATATAGCATTGGCATGACATAGAAAGAAATATTGTAAAGAACAAAGCACAAGACACTCAACAGTGTAAGTAAACTGGGGGCCACACAGTATCAGCAACTTGTCAGATGAGCATTTGTGTAGGTCAGTTAGGGTATTGTAGCACAAGATTATAACTAAATTGGCACCATAAAAAAATATGTGTCTGCTGATGCACACATGAAGAATTGTAGCATTTTTATTAAGAAGGCACAGAGATTAAGTGGGCAGGAACTTTTTCCCTTTTTTTAAGACACTTGCCCTGGGAGGTTGGTAATCTTGTTCAGGCTTTGCTTTACATTAGAATATGACTATTCAGGAGCATGGTGCTATGGATGCAGCCTGTGGTATTGCATTAAGAGTCTGTCACTGGGAGTGTGGTGATGCTTTATTGGATGGGAGCCTCCTGTTGCAGTTCCCTCGACATGTTTCCAGCCTTCCCTGCGCTTTTAACTTCAGTGAGACCTCAGGAACCAAATTATTTGTAGTGCAAATAACCTCACTCCGACAGGTATGAGAAGATAAAACTGGACCACCGGCTGACCGATCAATAACGAGTGTTTAATACCTGTGCTGAGATTTTTCTACAGAATGACGACAGCTGTGGAGAACAAAGGGCTCTTTTCTCTCTTGCACACTTTCATTTTCTTTGTAGGAGGGATGCCAAACTTTGGAGAGATCAAAGTACAAACAGTGTCCAGAGATGATCCCATACAATAAAAAAGGAAGAAGAAAAATAACAAAAATTGAAAGATTGCGTTAGGCTTGTTAACTTACGGCTAGGCTGTCATATGCTATGCAAGCTGTAATATGCCCCCTAGTGGCAATAGTGATAACCCATCTGGCTAGCTATTTTAAGGAGAGACGAGAGAGATAAAAGTTGAAAGCATTGGTTTTTTTGAAGATACGAGTGAGTAGATTTGGGATTCAGGGAGCCTGCAAATGTAACGTGGAGAAGATGTGACTTACATTCTCAGCTTGGCTACTGGAGTTTGTCAAATGTGCATTTTATGGGAAATATATCCTTCCTTCTATTTTCTGCGCTGTGGCATGAGTGCCAATAACAGCACTATCCATGCACAAGAAGGATGTGTCAGCAGGCTTGGAGAAAACCACAAGGTTTGCAGATGTATATAAATCTCTTTCACAATTGCTAAGGGGAGGGGAATCTTCCCAAAACAGCAAAGTGTGGACTGAGCATGCTCAGTAGCTTACATTTGGCAAAACCACCACCACCCCGTGTTGAAAAGCAGCCCTTACCCCCACTAATCTCAGAGTGTGAGATTGGTTCAGAGTGCTACTTGGCTGCCACTACATTATGGTAACCAATTAGAGAAGAGGCTCATGTATTTGCCAGTGGATTTTACCAAATGAGAACAATGGCAATAGAGTGAGCCAAGCTGGACAGAACAGAACATTTTCCAACATAGCCTGCCCAAGCAGCATAGAACTATGCAAAATTCACACCTCAAAATTCTCCACCTAGTTGTGGAACGAGAAACTGGGGACAATTTCCTACCCTGTGAGTAGGGAATAAATCTTCAACAGTTTCTTGGATTTAGGGTTCACCATTAACAGTGGCAATAGCACTTTTCTTTTGGTTTTGTGTGGTTTTCTTGCCGCTGCTGCTGCTGCTGCTGCACGTGACAACAGCAACTGTGCTGGCAGTCTGGCCACCATTTTGCGTCTTCCACAATGCTCTGGACTTAGCAGCATTCCAACATATTGTGGGGAGGAAATTGGTGGTCTGGAGAATCTCCAGAATGGCATATGGGGGAAGAAAGGGGAGATCATTGTGTCTGGAAAGCAGAAATGCTTGCACCCACAATAGTGATCATAATAGTGTGACACTGAATTCCTCCCATTGTCCTTATACAGCAAATGTATGGTGGTGGTGAGCTTGAGATAAATATATGCTATAAGGCACAGTATAGAATAGCCTAATAGCTCTTCCTTTCATTGTTGCTGCTGCGTTTACCAGTGAGGAATTGCATGTGCAGCTTGATCCTCCCCCAAGTTGGGATGGTTCAGGGGGAACAGACAGGATAGGTCCTGTCACTGCTGCTACCTACAGTGCCTGCTGCTTGAGGCAGATGCCTTACTTTGCCCAACGGTAGGGCCAGCCCTGGTTGTGCCAGTGCAGAAGAGAAAACTGGCACCAAGAACAGAGTTTCTTGGCTTACAAAGGAACCGAGGTAAATGGGAGATGGATTTCCACCAAAGTGGTGGCGACAGTCATTGGAGGGGAAGAGGGTGAGTATCAGTGGGGTTCACAGTACCATCGCCTGTCATCAGAAGCCTGGAGGAAGAGTGGCTAAAAGTAATTAATTCTGTCTGATTTTTGTGTGAACATCAGCTCGTCAGTATGCCACTGATTCATTTCTCATGAAAGTAAATCACATAGAAAGTGGAAGGAAACATAGAAAGCCTCTTGGTGTCAAGAGAAAATTCACAAGGATGTCAGGGTTGTTGACTAGGCTTTGTCATGCATCTTGATTTCTTGCTGAAAAAGGGCCAGAAATAAATTGTGAGGGGAAAGGAGGAAGAAAACCCTGCTTTAGGCCTTCTTAAATGATGCAGCCCGGGGCCGGAAAATAAATATTGGCAACCCAGGGGTGCCTCTGAGAGGAGCAGAGGGATTCCATGCCCCACCCCAAGTATCAAACCACATGAGATTATGTAGTAGACAGCAACACCGTATCAAAAATGGTAGAACCATACCCACTTCCTCTCCCAAACTCTTAACCTACTTCAGGTCCTGAGGTCATTACACTGTATATTTCTTCACCCTTGATCCACAATTATTGATTGCCATTTGCAGGGATGCCGGACAATTCTGTTGGTATTTCCATTGGAAATTGAAATGGGGGGGGGAGAAATTGGATTTGGCTGTGGTAAAGTAACAAATTTCTTAAACAGGGTCAAGATGGCCTACAGACATTGAGGTTCCATCTACTCTATCCTTACAATACCAACCCTGTAAGGAAGATTAGACTAAGAGAGAGTGGCTTGTTTATGTGAGCATTGCTATGTGTTTTTTATTGGTTGAAAGCCGCCCAGAGTGGCTGGGGAAACCTAGCCAGATGGGTGGGGTATAAATAAATTACTACTACTACTACTACTGATCTGGGAAATTCAAGGCACACACAGAAGGACACACACACACACACACACACACACACACGGGCCTATGGCTATAGCATTCTTAGATTAATGCCCTGATAATACTATTATGAAAAAATTAACCTTTCTAGACCATTTATACAAATAGTCTTATATAAATTAATTTTGTTCCCCTATCATCTTTGGGCTAGAGCCGCAGTAGACCCAGGCCTCATCTGCACTATTCATCTAAGGCAGTATCATACTACTATACCCGTCAACCACCCTGGAAAAAAATGGGACATCTTTTCTCACGTGGGGAAAGTGGACAAAATGGCTGCTGTAATCTTGTGCAATTTCAGGCTGCACTTTCTTCGGGCACAGTGCCCAAAAATGTGCATTTTGGGGTGCCGTGTAAGATTGCTGCCCCGATACAGCACTTTTGCGATCTTGCACGGTGCCTCAAAGCGTGTGTTTTGGGGTGCTGTGCCTGAAAAAAAAGCATTGGGGGGCACAATCTCGCCTAGATCAGGAGCAAGGCCCTGGAAGAGGGTGTCCCAGTTTTCGACCACTTCATATTGGAAGGTATGCACTGTATTTTTCGCTCTATAGGACGCACTTTTTCCCCTCCAAAAATGAAAGGGAAATGTGTGTGCGTCCTATGGAGCGAATGCAGGCTTTCTCTGAAGGCTGGAGAGCGAGAGGGGTCGGTGTGCGCAACCTCGCCTTCGCTCCCGGAGCCGTTCTCGGGGCTGGAGTCAGGGGAAGCTCAGGCTTCCCCCGCCCCAGCCCTGCGGCTAAAAAGGAACCAAGACAGTGAGTGGGATCCATCCCGCTAGCTGTCTTGGCTTCTGCCAAAACCACGTGCAGCCTCTCCCGGCTGGAGAGGTTGTGTGTGGCTAAAGAGGAAGCCAAGACAGCCAGCGGGATGGATTCCCCCCCCTTTATCCCCCCCCCAAAAAACCTAGGTGCACCCTATGGTCCGGTGCGCCCTATAGAGCAAAAAATACGGTACTTCTTTAAATAGTTACTATTTCCCCAAAGAATCTTGGAACTGTAGCTTGTTAAGGGTGCACAAAGTTGTTAGGAGATCCCTATTCCCTTCACAGAGCTACAATTCCCAGTGTTCACTAGGAAGAGAGACTGACTGTTAAACCACTCTCAGAACTGTAGCTAAGTGAGGGGAATACAGCTCTCCTAACAATTCTCAGCCCCCTTAACAAACTACTGTTTCCAGAATTCTTTGGGGAAAACCATGGTTATTTAAATTGGGGCCACAGTATCTGCAGTGTGTGCAATGGGACCAGACATTCCTGTCAGCTGCTAAAACTGACATTTGTCTCTGGCACTTGGGTCTTCTGACACAAGTGAGGAGTCGGAGAAGAAAAATGGAAAGGAGCAGATCTTGTTGCCTGATGTTCCCTTCCATCACACTCTCTTTCAGTTTTACCTGTTTTAAATGCCCAAGATGGTGCGAACCTCCCTTACCTTGGCGTGCTGAGCATATTTCTAAAAGAAGAAAGGCTGCCAGAGAAACCAAAACAGCAGGATTTGTCTGTGAACAAACTGTGAAATGCAACAGACCATCTTTCAGTCCCAAATCCATCTAAGCACTGGTCACCCGCAAAGGATTGATAGCAAGGATAATAATAAAAAAGTGAACATTTGTTTCAAGAGCTCACAAAATATCCCCAAGGCACCAGTTATTTGGTACCTGATTCTGTAAACATCCAGAGGCAATCCACTCAACTTTCATGAGGCATTTCCTGTCTGATCAGTGCTCCATTTCTTTTTTAGAGTCTCCTTCTTACCATTGAGACCCATTAGCACTTTCTTCCCTGTGCCAGACACACTTGAGCTGAAGGGTTCAGATGGGTCAAGAATTCAGAGGCTTAGTTTGGGTGGCTGTGGGGGCTGGCGAGGACGGAGGCATTATTCAAGGTTTGGTTCAAAAGGTTCCAATGTTTTGTTTTCATTCTGTGAGCCACATTGGAGGTTTTGTTCTAGTGGCTACTTTTGAACTTCTGTTTGGACAGATATTCCCAAGGCCAGCAGTAATGTTAAACTGGCCCTCATATCCTCTGTGCAAGCTGCTCCCTGCCCTACATAGAACATCTGCTTGGCATGCAAAATGGTTCCTTGTCCAGGTAGGGCTGGGAGATACCCCTGTCTGAAATCCTGGAGTGCCGAGCTACGTGGTCTGTCTCAGTCTAAGGTTATTCACACACCCCTCCCCTCCATGCTTTTAAGGCACAGTTTGCCCTTTAAAGCTCTGTGTCCAAGCAACCTTCTTTTTCTTGTTCTGGAGCTTTAGATCCATGACAACCTGTTCTCCAAAGCTGAATCGGAGCAAACAGCAACCCGCAAAACACCTGAATTCACTATCGTTGTGCTTCACCTTTAAAGAGCAGGTTTTTCATGGGGAAAGCTCTGGAGCAAAAACATGGAGCTTTAAAGTGCAGACCTTTGCCTGGAAAGAGTGGGGCAAAAGGTAGGTATGTGTCATGGACTGGCTAGATGCATAGGAGAGGTGGAAAGCCCCCCAAGGGAACCCCCAGGGGAAGAAGGCTCAGAGCCAGGGGATTGGTGGTGGTCAGAGGGCAAAGAGGGAGCAGACTGGGAGGAGGTGGTGTTGGAAGCTGATGAAGTAACAGGTTTTAGTGATCAGGAAGAGGCTGTGGCAGGCAGCAGTCCAGAATCAGAGGCAGAAGCAGAGAAGGATTCAAGAGGCAGAGTGGAGGCAGGCTGCTGAAGAAGCCAGGGAGTCTCCCTCTCCTGCTGTGACCAGCTCTCCCTTGGTCTCCCAGAACATGCAGAGGTATGAAGAGGGCAGAGCAAAGACGGGTTAGGTGAAAGAGCCTCAGATTGCTTTGGAAGAAACTGCGAGAGGAGACGACTTAAGGAATGGTGGGAAGGTGGGGACCTTCAATCCTCGCAAATGTCTTGTTAGGGCAAGATTAGCTGGGAAGAGTTGCTGTGATCACTAGACCTGTTTTGGTTTCTTTGAATAAAGTTAACTTCAATGACACCTGCCCAACTCCGGCTCCTGATATTATGGATGAGCCCTAACTACATTCCCACGTTCCTATGCCACACTATTGACAAAACAAAAATATGTGTGCAAAGGAGCCTTGAGAACATAGGAAGCTACTTTATACTGCTTTATAGCAGCTCTCCAGGGTTTCAGATGGGTCCTTCCCAGCCCTGCTTGGAGCTACCATGGATTGAGCATGGGACCTTCTGCAGGCAAAGCAGATGTTCTCTGTATGGTGGGGAGCAGCTTGCATAGTAAATGTGGAGACCACTTTAAACACTACTGCTGGCTGTCTGGTAGTCCTCAGGCGTACTGCTGTCACTTAGCTACACTGCATCTCTTCTAACCTAAGCAAAAGCTGCTTTCTTAGGGTCAAAGAGGAGATCAGTGGCAGGACAGCAAATTGGCTCTGTAAGCTTCCCAAGCCTCCATAGAGACCTGGCTTACAACTGATGCCAACTTGCAAGCTTGACTCCTGTTCTCTATGCACGTGTTTCCATGCCTGCTTCCAGTTATCAAAGCACCATCGATCTGACTGTACCCATCTATCCTCAGTCACTACTGACTGACTGCGGTGACAGGCTTGCACTGCCAACTTACATCACATTGCAGTTACCAAAGTCTGATTCCGACAACATCAGTGGAATCCAGAACACAATTTCTTTGATATGGAAAGATAGCTGAATCTGCTGCTCCATCTGACAGGCTGGTAGACATTAATAATTACGTACTATTTAAGGCTGATTGTAAATGAAGAGGTGGAGGTGTCGGACAGATGTGGCACTACTAGATGGATTATGATTAGATTAGCACAGTTCCCTTTGACAGTATGTGAGCAGCACTTTAATAATTCATTGTGAAAGCTCAGCTCTCCCTCACACTTGCTGAGAGTGCACACAAACACAAGTTGCTTCCTCGCGCCACAGCCAAGTTGCAGATCTGTATTTCCTGATCTCCAGTTTTAAATTAAAAGTATATGCCAATGACATATTTATAAAGTATCAAACCCATCCATTCCTTGCTAATGGGAAATGGATGGAACTTGACACAATCAGCTTGCAAAGAGATACTAGCCTAATCACCTGCACCTTATAAGAATAATCTCTAAGTGGCCAGACAAGAAGAAAAAAACCCCTGTAAACTGGAAGAGAGTTTGTATTTTTATCTGTCAGGCTCCCTCTGTCACAAAGGATTAATATAGGGTATGTATTGTGTCTTACTGCATGTTGATTTTATTTAAGCTGCTCGGGGAGGATATCCCGAAAAATGTGAAATCCTTAATACTGGTTTTGTTAACAGCGGCAAAAATGTGCATGTGTGTTCAGGTAGAAAAATTCACAGATTTCATCTATATGGGGATGGAGTTAGCAGAAACAGACAAATTGACAGATGTGGTTTACAGAAGAAACAAGTTTGCAAATTGTTAAGTTTGCAGAGAGGTGGACCTGCTTTGCTAATTACTGGGATGCAAATTATGAAAATGTAAGGCTTGAAATGAATTTATTTCTATAAATAATGAAACAACAACAACTTTATTATTTATATGCCACCCATCTGACTGGGTTGCCCCAGCCACTCACAAAATATTAAAAACAATAAAACCTCAAACATTAAAAACCTCTGCCTTCAGATGTCTTCTAAAAGCCATATAGTTGTTTATCAGTTTGACATCTGATGACAGGGCATTCCATAGGGCGGGCACGACTACCAAGAAGCCCCTCTGCCTGGTCTCCTGTAAATTCACTTCTTGCAGTTTTGTATACTCTTAATGATGTCACAGGGGACTGACGTGTGGGACTTTAGTAAAAACTGTGTAACTCCTACTATAACAACACACTGCTGCCCTTGATTTCAGTTTAATGCTTCTCTCTTGGAGAACCAGTGTGGTGTAGTGGTTAAGAGCGGTAGTCACGTAATCTGGGGAACCGGGTTCGCGTCTCCGCTCCTCCACATGCAGCTGCTGCGTGACCTTGGGCCAGTCACACTTCTTTGAAGTCTCTCAACCCCACTCACCTCACAGAGTGTTTGTTGTGGGGGAGGAAAGGAAAGGAGATTGTTAGCCTCTTTGAGACTCCTTGGGTAGTGATAAAGCAGGATATCAAATCCAAACTCCTCCTCCTCTTCTTCTTCTTCTCCATGGACTTCTCCAGGGCTGTCTTTAGCATATGCACCACCAGGGTGCAAAGATCCACCCAGCGCCCCCATATTTAGATTAACCATCCCCAAATTAACTTTTCTAGAGCTTTTTGAGGGAGGAAGTCAAAGTTGTTGACCTTTTTCGGGGGGGGCAAACTCATGAGCTTTTGGGGGCGGGGAATCGCTCACCTGTAACAATGATGCAGCAGAATAAACTGCTTTTGTTCCCTGACTTGTCAGGAATATTTGATGCTACAGAGTAACAGAGCAACGGAGGAGGGGGTGGGGACTTTTGCTCCATTACTTTTCACTGCCACCGATCTAGAGGGACCAGTATACAGTAGGTATACATTGAGCCCCCTCCAGAATTCGGCACCCAGGTGATCCGCACCCCTTGCACCCCTGGGTAAAGACAGCCCTGCCTGCTTTCATTACAAAAACCAGCAAAAATGCACAAATTTTTCTTTAAAATTCTGTGGGCAGTATCCACTTATTTAATTCTGAAACCTGAACTGGACACAGCCATGCTTCTAAATTCACACTTCTTTGAATTTTGCAGTGCAGTTCTTCAGCCAGGTACTGTGCATAAAATGTACAGACTAGTGTATAGGGTACACATGAATGCAGATATCCGTGAAAATAATATGCGTATTTTAAAAGAAATTCGCACAAAGTTGCTGATGAATTGTCATGAGAATCCCCCCTCTTTTTGGCAGACTGCTGTGGAAATGCTGAGAACTGAACCTAGGCCTGCAAAAATGAGAAAAATTGGCAGATTTGCCCATTCCTAGGGAACTTTCATGGCATCGGCTGCTATGATGTTGTATCTCACCCTCTTCTCTGTTACCATTTCCCCTTTAGACACTTTACTCTTCCACCTCACTCAACTGACCCAATGCATCCACTTCCCCATGTACACTCTCCCCTGAATCTTTCTCTAATCATTCTTGGCTAACTCAGGTTGGCTGATTAAAGAATTATTTAATGTTAATTGTTTGAAATATGCTTCCTACAAATTTGGCACAACTACGTGGAGCATATTTTCTTTTGATCTGCCAGCGAAAGACACTCTCAGCACCTTGATCTAGCACCCACCCAGGGCTTCCAAGTTCAGAGTTATAAATAGATTTGCCTTTAGATGACAACAGAACACTGAACTGACATTTTCAGGGAGCAAACTACACTGACACCAAGAGATCTTTCTTGAGTGGCTATTATTTTCTATTGTGCCTCACTTTTCAACCCTGATTTTGAACCCCCGTTTCACTTCCAAATCTCTCCACAATTGGGAGGTCTTTCTTTTAACCCTTCACATCTGTATTAGATTTAACTATCTTGAATAATTGTGTTATCATCTGAAAATGTTGCCACATCAATGTTCAATAACCTTCCACAGGTAATTAATATGCTAACCACAAGCCCTTGCACAGATCCCTGGGTATCCTGTTGTCTCTTTCCATCATGACTACTGACACTTTGAGCCACACCTCGGTCTTCTACAAGTTGAACCTGTTGCAAGGTGACTCCACGGAAAGGTATTCAGCTTTTATCGCTATGTTCCTTATGACCCTTTAGTAATAGTCCTTGCCAAAAACATTATTGAAAATATACTGTGTCGGCTAGGACAGTATTTTCCTCATCCTTTAGTACAACTAAGATGAATGCAACCTAAGGTTCCCCAAGGCTTTTTTTGCCTGCTTAAATGACAATTTATGTATTTGTTTTATTTCTAAAACTTACACCTTTCCACAATCCAATACACACAGTGGTTTACAAAACTAAAAACCAAAATTGACAAGGGAAGTATAAAAGCACTAAAAACAATACAACTCGAAAGAATAAGCACTGAGTTATTTTGCTACTACTTGGGCTTCACTTCAAATTCATCTCCCGCCGCCCCTTTCTTTGTGTTAAGTCATTCCATATCTTGATTGATCTGCCAGGCTTCAGGTGCTGGCAGAGATCCATCTCCCATACGGGCAAAGTTTCCAGTTTTCCAGATACGGCACTTTGCAGTGTTGCGGGGCAATGCTAAAAGTGGGCGAGCACCAACCCAGAGGTAGCTGCTGTTTCGTGGTAAGCAAAGAGATCTGTGCACATATGTGAAGCTTGTAAATCACATAGAGATGAAAGGGAGCCTGAACGCAAGCTATGATCATACGGTCTAATATATTTAAAATACGTGTGCGCCGAACATTTTATACAATATGTCACAATCAAAACCATATTACTTTGCCATATGTGCAGCTTTCTCTTGACTTGTTTCTGATACAGACGTGACTTCTGAGTAAGACCCCCTGCTCCTTTCCTCAGATTAAGGGGATAAAATAACATGTCTGCTAATGTGCGTAAAACTAAAAGCCACATAGGAATTGCCATATCAGTAGCAGCCAGCCGTAGATACCACCAAGAGCCCTGCCACTCTTGGCTTGCCAAGCAAATGACCAATAATATAAGCTATCTTTGGAGGCTGCATAGTGATCTCAAGCAAGTCAGCATCCACACATGGCATCCTTGGGCAACTTGCCCTTTGCCCCGCTTTGAAAAGGTGTATGAGTCTAAGAGCCGCCATTTTGATTGCCTATGCCGCCTTGGAGTAGCACTGCATCAGAGATTCCCCAACCCTGAAACAAAAGCCTTCAAATATAGGACTGCACTGTGACAGCTCTTCAAAGACTATCCTCTGTAAATTAGATCACGTGGCCGCTTCAGAAGGGTGTCATAGATATTGGAAGAAAACAGATCTTGATTCCAAAAGTCTCTACTCTAGTGTTTGATGCCTCATTTCATTGAGTTAAAAATGAACTTTGTAAATTCAGCTGGTTGTTTCTGCTTCAGCTAGTTGTTGCCTCTTAGCTCAGTGTTTTTTTCCGTTGGTACTGGAGATAATTGTTCATCTACATTTCACCTGCTTTATTCCTACACATGAAGGAGCAATGAAGGAACATAGTGAAGCTACTATTGTTAGTGTTGCTTGCTAACTTAACAAGATTAATTTATAATGAAAATGTTTTTGGAGCGATCCATTTCAGAGTACAGGCAGGAAACTCAATCCTGAGCTAAAGTATTTTGTTTTGAAGCTCGGTGGAAACTCATTGTTTCCACACGTTTGTCTAAACCTCTTTTAAAGCTGTCTAAGTTGGTGACCAACCCTACACCTCATGGTTAATGAATTGCATAGTCTATGTATCTGCATATGAAAAAGTACATCCTCTTGTTTGCCTTGAATCTCCCATAATTCAGCTCCACTGAATGGTCCTGGGTTCCAGTGTTACGAGAGAGCAAGAAAAGCCTCTTATCCACTTTCTCCACACCTTGCATAATTTTATAAACCTTTCTTCTATGTCCTCTTTACTCTCCGGCTTTCCCTCCTTCAAAACCATGGGCCATTCACTATATTTCTGCCTAACCTACCTCACACGGCTGTTGTGATAATAAAATAGGTGTCAAGAAGAACCATGAACATCACCCTGAGCATGCTGGGAGAAGGTTGGAATACTACTGTAATAATTATTATTTTTTTTAATGTGTCTGGCTGCCTTAATCTTAATACCACTGTGGTGATACAAACTCTATACTGCTATTCCTTAATATCTTTTGAACCTGAGGGTGCATACAGATGTTAACATTAAAACAGAAATCATGGCGGATTTTTCTACTCTGGGGTCAGGCCAGTTTCCTACAGCTTTCATAATGTAAATGACAGATGTACATACCAGCAAATCAAACGCGGGATCATTTATCAGTTTTATCTCTCCCACTATGCTTCAGGCAGGCTCTGACTTTTTAAAACAAAAAAACACCACACATACAATATGTGTTTATTAATTTAAATGTTAATTTTTTAAATCTTACGTACTTTTTAGAGGGGAACGGGGGAGGAAGACTATCAGATTTTAAAGAGTTGTAAAATTTAGCTGAGATGCAGTGGGGAGGTGTGTTAGTGACATCACAGGTGCAAGCCAACCAGGGCTGTGCCTTGTCGGCTTTTGGTGCAAAGTCTCATAACTGGTTTTTCCCAAGTTCAGCCCTGGAGGGGATAAAATGAACAGTTTGAACAGAATACCATGAGTGGGCTCAAATAATGTCTTGCTCGTATATATCCCAAGTGATGAAACATAATTGTCCATTATGAACTGTTTAAATCTTTCTTCAATCCGACTAATATTTTCTCTTAAATTTAGGGAAATGGGTGCAATGAGTTCCACATATGAAATGTACTGAAAACAAAAAAAAGTAGCATAACATGATCAGCAAACAACAGACCCTGTGGTATCATAGCCCCACAGCAGGACTCCAGCCCACATAGTCCCCATAAGCCAGTGCCACTAAGCCAATAGCATTTGCAACCCTGACTTGGCATTTCACACAAATGCATATTGCAAGATTGAACATGGATCTCTCAGCAGCACATTTTCATTTGAACTAAGCTCAAGTCTATATTCAGTCTTTTCTTTTCAGTCATGAGGTCTAGAATCCTTGCTGTATGCATTGTGTTCTCTATGCAGCCCTAACAGAACCTTTGTAGCCTGTAAAACACAGCAGTGTGATGCTTTGGGTGACAGATCCTGTCTCCTCCTCTACATCCCATCTCCTGTCTGCCGGCTCCATTCATGCCACTCTCGTGTGTGATTCAATGAGTTTTCTGCCATGTGCTGGTCGCTAGCCTGGCAGAGAGCCTCCCAGCTGCTGGGAGCAGCAGGCTTTGCCACTTATTAGCCCTGTTTACAGAAATGGGAATTTGCATGATGAAAATAACCTGGGACGGATTTTGATTTTACTGCTGTTGGCAGAGGGCTCGGGGAAAAAACGGTGCATAGTCAATTACTGGAATTTTTTTAACACAAATAATATTTTATGTGATCAGCAGGTTGGCTCAGGGCCTGGGCATCGCGCTCCAACGGCACTTATGAAAGGAACAAGCCATTGATTGTGCTGCTGCACACAGGAGCCTGTGGGCAGGTGCAGCTTTTGTTGACCTTAGAACACAGCTCCCTTGGCTCGCAGCTTAACCCATACAGAGAAAAACCTCAGACGTGGCTTTCTGCGCACTCTGCCAGTTTGGTCCCTTTCCCCCACCGTCTCAGGGAAACAGCACCCTCCCCTCTCTACAGGCTACTGAGCTGCATATTCATAGCTCACCTTCTACAGGAGTCAAACAGCTTTGGCAGCGAACAGGTTAGCAAATTGGAGCAAGGACCTATTAACAAGTCTCCACTGTCTGTTATCATGTGACTGCGTTCCCAGAAATACCGAATCTGGAAAGCAGGTTTCCTGGAAGGCCATTCTGGAGGTAAAGAACCATAAACTCAGCAGAGCCAGCTTGCCTAGAGGCGTGGTGCTGGGTACAAGAGTGTCTTAATCCCAGCTCCTTGCGCCAAGAGGAGCTCCCATGGCTGTGGGCGTGGTGCAAGAGCCAAGAAAGCAGTCTGGTGACCTCACTCCTTTCCCTCAAGGACCACACCAGGAAAAATACCACCAACCCTCAGCCCCACTCAGCCTTCCTTTCCCCCTTAAAAGAAAAAGAAATCTTTTCAATGGGCGATGGTGACCAGATTCCACGCTTGCTTTTTTAGAGGTCACTTGGGGAGGTCTGCTGACAACAGGTCTGGCCAACTTTATGGTTAGGAATAACTCTCATAATGGGAGACAGGCAAATCAAGCAGGGAATCGCAGGCATTGATTATGGTGCTATGTGACCCAACATTTTCCAGTGTGCAAATACATATTTATATATAATATATTTCATTGTTATATTTTATCCCATTTCCCCCCACCCTGAGGAACTTCACGTCACATATGTACATCTGTTCCCAGGTCCTCTGACCTCCAGGAATTGGTCTCTAAAAACTCTCACCCCTTGAGATTAGGACCTCTGGGCAAGTTCAGGACACCTTGGAGCCATGAATCTGGTTGCCTTCAGAAGAAATGCCACATTTTGCCTGGTGATCCTTGATTTAGAATGTTCTCATTTCTCTGCTCCTCTTATCTACTTTGCTGGACTCAGCATTTAAGCAACCCAGTTCTGTACAGTCTTGCCCTGTGGCAAATCATGGGTTAATCACACACCAGGCATTCACCCCAGATGTTGCTCTCTACAGACACTTTGTAAAGTGACCACCTCTGACTTCAAATGGATTGTTAAATGTCTCCATAATAATAATCGCTTTTCTTTTTAAAAAAAAAAAAAGAAAAAATCCAGCCGCTTGGTACAGAAAGCAGTTAAAATAAAAGCACTATTGTTGCTCCGGGACCCAAGGGAAATAACATTCCTTCCCTATTTAAGAAATTTTTAACACCTGGATAGAATTTTGCTTACTTCAGTTGCATGTATCAAAGTTGTTTCCCTCCTTTCTTGAAGTGCAAAGTCTGGCTTAAGCCTACGGGAGCCTGTGGCCAAGCCTACACGTGTCTCAATTCACAAGTTGCACTAACGTGTATAAACCTACCCATATAACTGCAGAGATGTGATATTCAGGATCTTTGAACCAGAATTTGCTGCATGTCACAGAGGTTGTTTCACTGTATCAGTACTAGAGATGGGCAAATATGTCAATTTTCATTCCTCATTTTCCCAATCTTGAATTTGGTTCACAACATTTCCACATCAGTTTGTGATTATTGTTTTTAAGTCCTCATAAAAATCAGTACCTTAGCACCAATTTCTCCTAATACACAGATATTTATATGTGCTTTTGCCTAACCTACCATTTTTTGCAAGCAATTTTTCCTATTATAATGCATTTTTGTATGTTATTTTTGCCGATATATGCAATTATATGCATGCTTTACAGTGGGAGCCCTGTTTTTGACAGGCATTCCCCTAGCAGTCTGGTCCTCTGCCATCATTCCCAGCTATTACTCACAGATGGGCTGGTGTGCAGATTATACTAGTTATTTGTGCAGCTAGATAGAAATCATGTGAAACAACTGGTGTAGATATACCTAACTTTGCTTTACACCAACATACGCATTTCTGTGCAGATTACTTGGCTGGAGAACTGAACTACAAAATTTGGTGAGGGGCGGATTTTGAAGTTCTTATTTAAATGCAAACTGAATCTCATTTCTCCTTCATTCCGAAACAGTACACAGTTACTTGGGGGAATCAGGGAATGCAACTGAGTCACAATGTGGCTTTAAACGGAATAATAATGATTTACTTGCAGTGCTGAAATGGCAACTGGTGAGTAAAATGGTTTTGCAGCTAACATTGGAATTTAGCAGAGAACTACTCTCTGCCCTAACCCAAGTCCTTACATATGGCTTACATTTGACTAAGTTTGCATATAGTTACTACACAATTCAATAGCTTATGCAGTCCAGAGCTTGAAACCTTCCTGTGCCATAAATTCCAAAAAGTGCTTAAAAGCGGAGGAATCTTTCCCTCTCTTTCTCAGCTCTTTCGCTGATTCTACACTGTGAGGAAATATTAACTTACCATACGGGATGTTTGGTTCATATTTACAAACCAAAACCCTGTGGGCGGAGATGTACAGGGGGAGAACTGAGGAGTGCTTCACCTGTGGCTGTCCTGCACTGAACAGGGGACTAGCTGTCCTTCAAAATCTCTTCCAACCCTGTCAGTCAGGGTCATTGGTATTTATTGCCAGCTGTGAACTTGTAACATGGCATGGTAGCTTCAATTGCATAGACTCTATATGCTTATTCTAGTGAAGAGAAAAAACTGGGACCTATGTCCACCACTTGGCCACTGAAAGGCACCCAACCCCAAGGTAGAGGTGATGCTGGAACTAACAAAGGATAGGGTTGGGTACCATACCATATCAATATTGCCTAAATAATATGTCTATTAAGGGTATTTGGAGCTTGATGAAAATGGACAACCCATAAAGCAATATGTTAGCCTTTTTGGGGGTTAATTTAATTTGATTACATTTTGAGAAGGCTATGCCTAGAACTGTCTCAAAAGGTAAATTTGGAACAGATAATGAAAAACTCAATGGGAAAAGAAAGGGACATCCTCCTTAATAAGAAATCACATACCCTAGAAGAGCATGAATTAACATACAACGTAGCATGCCTTTTGTGGCTGAAACAAGGTCAGAAATAAGGGTTGCCAATCTTTTTTCCCTTACCAGGCTCCTGTGCTGAGGTTCCTTCCAAGGCTTCTGCTTTGGCAATGGGGTTGCCAACTTTTACTGGCTCCCACTGCTTCTTTGTGTGTAACAGCTGGCTCATTGGGTACCATTAGCTGGGTGTCATATTGGTTCCCAAGTCCTACAATCACCCTTTGTTCATGTTGTATGGTTGTTACAGGGGCAGAAGAAGACCCAGCTGGGTGAATGTTTCAGGTAAATGGCCAAGCCTAGCATTTGAAGGCAGCAACAGAAAAAGAGAAAAGTCAACACAAAAAGCACACATAGCCACAGAGTTGGCCCCTAAATCTGTCCAAAATACCATGCTCGGTTCAGTTGAGTTCACAGTGTGTAATGTCTGGTAGTTGATGAATGTCATTTTGTTAATATGGGCATGCCCCTGTTTATGACATTTCCAGGTCACTTCCAGGTTCGGCGTGCGATTGCGCACATATTGGTCGCGCCTAAAATGGGAGTTGCCTGTGTTTCATGAATATCACAGCTGTGACATGTACACCAAAACTGGGACTGAAGATTAGGGGTGGCAGATTTTAGTCGGTTCACATTTAAAGCCGAATATATCAAATTGGCACTTTTTAAAGCAATGCAAGAACCGATACAGCCACCCATCAAAAATTGCACATATCTGAAATTTGCAAGGCAATTCAACAAATATTTTCAAAAATGCGTATTTTAGGGGAAAATATATATATTAGTAAAAATAACATCATATTAAGAGACATTACTTGCAAAATGAATGCATTAGTCAAAACTGCGCAAAAAATGTGTATTAGGAGAAATTTGCACTAAAATGCTGAATAATTTTCATGAGGGTGTGTGTGTGTGTGTGTGAGAGAGAGAGAGAGAGAGAGAGAGAGAGAGAGAGAGAGAGAAATTGCTGTAGAAATGTGGAGGACTGATTTTAAGATTGGAAAAATGAGGAACCAAGAGAATTGAAAATGACAAATCCTTTCATCCCTACTGAAAGTAGAAGTCATCAGGTGGCGCCATCTTCTAGTCTGTTTTCTTCTTTTTTTGGTCTTGGGGAGCTGTCAAATAAAGTCCTGAACAGCTTCTTCTGGACTGGCACTCTACGCTCCCTAGTTATTGGAAGCTGCTGTTTACATCTGGCTCTTCTGAGCTCTTTGAGGGGAGATTTTTTTCTTAGAGCATCAGACAGGGTGGAGAATGTTCTGGTGGCCTCCACCCAGTAAATCTCAATTGTTTGTTTTTGGCTCTTCCAGGTGAAAGCTGTTTGAAGTCAAATGCAAGTTCTTGCTGCTAAGGGAAGTATTGTCATGATTGTGCAAGATACTTTCCCTTGTGAGTCAGCGCTGACTCCATTGCCTCAGAGAACAGTCTGGTTGATTTAGTAAGAGATGGGTCTCTTTCCAGGAAAATCACATTTTGATCCTAATGTTTCATGGGGTTTTATAGAGCAATGTGCAGGACAAAGTTCAAGCGATTCAGTGGTGGCTTCCCCCACCCCATATTGCTTATAAAAGGCATATACTCTGGATATATCTACACCAGTTGTTTCACATGATTTCTATCTAGCTGCACAAATAACTAGTATAATCTGCACATCAGCCCATCTGTCAGTAATAGCTGGGGATGATGGTAGAGGACCAGAATGCTAGGGGAATGCCTGTCAAAAACAGGGCTCCCTTTAGGCTCTAGTTAAGGGAGCAGGTTCATAACCCTAGCATTGCAACTCACCTGGACTCAGCATTGTCCCTGTAATCTTAGGTTTTGACTGTGGTCAGGAAAGCCTTTGACCAATCTCACCAACTATGCCCACTGCTGAAAGTTACACAGCTACCATCATTTGTGCCTTAAAGTCTACTGTAATGCAGTCTGTGTGGGGCTGCACTTTAAAATGACTAGGAAAGTGCGGCTGGTGCACAGTGATGTTATCTCTTGGTGAGCACATCACACCCATTCTAAAACATCTGCATCTGTTACTAGGGTTATACGCCAGACACTTAAGAATGCATCTCCCTCCCCAAAGAATCCCGAGAACCATTTTCAATTAGCAATAATCACACCCCGGATTAATCCCATTGGCTATGATGCTGGGGATTGTAGCTCCATGAGGAGTAAACTACCATTCCCAAGATTCCTTTTTGGGTGATGTGTTTTAAATGTGTGTATTTTGCCTATACTAGCTTAAGTTTAAAGAGTCCAGCCTTAATTTAAATATGCTAGTTGTGACCTTTGAAACACTCTATGGTCTGAACTCTCCTGAGTATCTCAGAGAAAGTCTTCTCCTATGCAAGTTCCCCTAGTCTTTAAGATCTACTAGCCCCTACTAAACATCTTCCAAGATAATAATGCCCACTCACATCATAAAGAGCTCACAACCCACCTACTCTCAGCAGCCAGAAGCATCATAGCCAGACACTGGAGAGACCTGTCAGGTGTCAGCATGGACCAATGGTATCAAACAGTATGGGAAACAGCCTTATTAGAAAAACTAACCAATAAACTGAAACTGACACGGGAACAAATAGAAGATGCCTTCACCCCGGTATGGCTGCCCTATACCACATACACAGCCCAACACAACAACAACAAGAATCTGCCAACAGCATACAAATCAATATGGCTAACCTGATAGAAAAACACCCACCCACCCCACTCACAGATGAAAACAAAGTTCACCACAGCCAATCACAAACAAACAGCCACACCCTAGGCCAACCCCAACCTCTCTCACCACCAAAGGAACACAAGCAAATAGTAAAGAGACCCTGCACAGATGACACAGACACAAAACCCCACACATACATTGAGCAGAACAGAGGCATTGCCACCCGACCCCACTCACTGTCATGGTCCGGTTCAAAGGCTATCGAAGTCCCAGCTGTGGATGTTGAGACTGGGGGCAAGATGGCGGGGTGGGAGCAGCAACGGGAGTCCAGAAGCCAGGAGTCAGGAAGCCAAGAGTCCGAGGGTCAAGAGAGCCAGGAGTCAAGAAACTAAGGGTCCGAGGGTCAGGAAGCAAGGAGTCACAAAGTCAACGGATCAAGAAGCAAGGAGCCAAACGCAGCAAGGTAGGGAACATGTTGCTGTGGCAAAGAGCCAAAGGGAATTGCTGACCTTATATCCCTTCAGAACTCTTGCCACCAGGTGCTGTGAGTTACCAATCAGCCTCACCTGTGCCTTGCCTCTTCAGAACAAACTTAGGAAGGCCCCAGTCCTGCAAAGTCCTATTGGTCACAGGGCCTGGCTCCTGCACGTACTCCTGATACCCCCCCACCTCCTTCCCCCTTTTCTTCCTAATGTAACACTAAGGTCTCAACAAATGAAACTGATCTGTAGAAAATGTATCTTGAAAAAAAGAGACATTGCACATACTTTTGTAAACTAAGAAATCTTTAATAAAAATATGTTGTTGTTGTTTTTTTAAAAAGACCTACTAGCGAACTATTGGAACTGGATATTTTGTCATTTAAAAAAATGTAAGGCTTATCAATTTGCTGTAAATTAATATTTTCATTCTAAAAATGTTAGCCAGTTGTAAACGCTAGGCAGGTGGGTACATGAATTGCACTGGAACTCTTGCATGCATGTATATAATACACAGGTCCTGTTGTAAAGGTATTTTGTGGTTAATTCGCAATGATTGCTGATTTTAACGGTCTGTGCCTGTGTGCATATGCGGTTGCGCCAAGGTGTATATTCTGCAGGGGTGTGCGAATGGAATTTCTAAGTGTGTGTGTGTGCGTGCACGCATATGCGCACACATGTGAGAGCGTAACAAATTTCTGCCTGTATATGTAAACACAGCATCAGTGAGAGCACTTGCAGCTCCAGCACTTGGCATTCTCGGTGCAGTTCAGTTGCAAGGTTAAATAAATATCTGACTGCAGCTCAAGGAAATGAGTGAAAGCATTGAGAAAGAAGAAACCCAGATCTCTAGAGAGATGAACTCTATACGCAGCCTGTTTGCCTGCTCTTGGGCTGCCACCTTCCCCACAGGCCCTACCGCCGATCTCCCCCAATGTGCTGTCTATTTTCAGACAGCTCCCGACTTCTTCAGAAGCCAAGTGGACAGGCTGATAATTCCTCTGGTCCCTCCCATGGGTCTGCTGCATGCCCTCCAGTTTATTGGCAGCGTCGTCGAGGGCCATCTTTAGACCATGGCTGCTCCCCTCTTGGCTAGAATTCGTTCTAAGCTAGCAGAGGGTGTTCCTTACCTGGGGAAATCCCAGAACTGGAGCGGGGAAAGGAAGTAAGTGATGATGACAAATGTCTCAGATTCTCTTAACAACCCAATAGGAAGTAGGCGAGCAGCAAACTGAATGGCATCCAGGGAATGAGGCAGAACATCAGCTAGAGAGCTAAAAGGAGACGCGGAGTCAAAACACAGCAACCAACCACCATAAGTGCCTGAGGGGAGGGGGGGAAATCAGATCTCCTGTGTGGGATCTCTCAGCCTAAGCGGGCTGAAACCCAGCCATTTGCTTTGTTAGTAATATACCAAGCCAGCTGGCTTCTATCATCTGTCTTGCCCTGCTGGAAGAAAGAGCTGTAAGCGCGAGGCTTCTTTGCCACCTTCAAATAGGTAGAAGTTCATGCCGGGGCTTCACAAGGAAAAGGCTAATCTGCAGCTTTTACTGGAGCTTTGAACCAGAGACCTGCAGCCTGGAATCTGGCCACTTCACCCAAACCAGTGTTTGAAATCCAAGCCCTCCCAAACTGGCCTCTTGCCCTCCTGCTCAGTTGGTTTCCTGGCCCAGAGTTCATCAAGCAGTCTTGCTTGCCTGTCAGTTTCCTTCATGCCAACAGGACACACCTCTCCTTAGGCCCTAGTTTTTCCACCGCTCCCTTTTCCACCGACTTCCAATTAAGCCTCTGCCTCCTCCGCCCGTCCTCTCTGCCTCCCTGCTTCTCAGACTGCCGCCGACTCGTTTCCCTTTCCTTCTTCCCTTCTGTCTCTTGGGCCTTCTTCCCACTCAGCTTCCTGACCTGGATGTTCCCGCCTGCCCAGCTCTCCTGTCTCTGATCCCCCTTCTGCTGCCAACAATAATTAAATCCTTCCTATTCCTAGGCACTCTGTAACATATTCCCCCACCCTTCCTCCTGCCAACCAAACTGGACTCATTGTCACAACACTCCAGAAAGAAGCATAACTCTGCAGCAGATTTGGGGTTTAGCTAGGATGCATCAATGCATCCTTTTCTGGAGAGAGATGCTGGCCAAAATTATCCATGCTCTAGTTAAACATCTGGCTAGATTACTGTAATACAGTAAAGGTGGGGCTGCCCTTGAAGAGCATTTCAAAAATGCAGAGGACTGGTGTGAAGACATGGAAGGATGTTCCATGTGATTATCAGGAAATGGGGGCACACTGCTGCCCCCCCAGATGTTCATGTTTTGATGCAGATATTTACTGAGGAAGTCTGCATTTGAGCAGCTATTTGCATATGGGCTTTCATGAACCCTGCACATTTGGGGTTCCCAGCTGGGTGGGTGCTTGTACACAGGTAAGGTAAAGGGACCCCTGACCATTAGGTCCAGTCGTGACCGACTCTGGGGTTGCGGTGCTCATCTCGCTTTATTGGCCGAGGGAGCCAGCATACAGCTTCCGGGTCATGTGGCCAGCATGACTAAGCTGCTTCTAGCAAACCAGAGCAGCACACGGAAACGCCGTTTACCTTCCCGTCGGAGTGGTACCTACTTATCTACTTGCACTTTGACATGCTTTCGAACTGACTGAAATTTGCCATTATGTCCAATTCTGGACAAAACATGACTCATCTTAATGATGGCTTAGGGAAACAAGCCATGGTTTCTGATCCTGGCTTGTTGCCCTAATCCTAGTTCTGAGGTTCACATATGTAAGGCAAAACCAGCCTTCCCAACGTGGTGCCCTCCCGATCTTTTTGGACTACAATTCACCACCAGTCCCAGCCATCAAGACCAATGGGTAGGGATAATGAGTGTGCCAAATCGGAAGTTAGTATTGTATCCAAGCCCAACCTTATTGCCCAGCTTAGTGCAGAGGAGAGGTTTGTGACCCCACCTTTCTGCAGGACATGTCTGCCTGTTGCTCCTGGGTTGCATAGTTCCTGGATTGCCAATTCCCTATACTGTACCGCAAGGAATTCTCAGGACTCTCCGAAGACATGGGGTACAGCCCTACTAGCTTCACTACTTCCTTTATCAGTTTGCTTTTCAGAATTAAATTATTACTATGTACATTGTCTGTTTTGAAAAAAGCTCTTAGCCCCTTTCAGTTGGAAGCAAATGTGATTACTGTAGAGAAGCAAAATAAGACAAAGGAGGAGGAGGAGCAAAAATTGTGGCAGCAGGAGACCAGGGCAGGTGTAGCAGAAGCTTGAAACGGTTACTATGATAGTGCTTGATTCATAATGCAGCTGGGTATTGGGATCTGGAAAAATTCATATTCCAAGCCAGGTAAACTTTGGCAACATCTTTAGCAGCTTGTACCTCAACTTGTCTTATTTTAGATTTAGATTTGCCAGAGTCTGTATGCTCTTCTTTATTTTCTTCATTTAGAACAGACTTCCATTTCTTAAAGAAAGCCTTCTTGGTTTTCATAGCCTCCTTCCCTACTATTTAGCCACACTAGCATCCTTCTACACTTGTTTGTACCTTTTCTAATGTGAGGCACACATTTTACTTGAGCCTGTATTGTAGCTTAATAACTTCCAAGTTTTCTCATGGATTGACCCCTCCCAATTGTAGCTTTCAGCTTCATTTTAACAAATCCCACCATGTTAAAGAAATATTAAAATATTCACGTTTTAACTGTTGCGATGGACTTTCTGAAAGGAATTGATGAAAATGGTGTTTGGTCTGCATTTTTTTTAAGTGAACAAACCTAATTTGCACCTCCCAGACTAATACACTGATGGTAACGTAATTATCCTTAAGATTTTGCACTTCTCTAAATTTTGTGATAATAGTTATCAGCTCAAAAATAACAACACCAAGATTAATTAAAAATGTAAATTTTAGGATAAAATACATTTAAAATGTGTACATTGATATAGAATACATATTTAAACAAGTATTTTGTGATGTTGTGGTTAGGCTTTCGGAAATAGGACCTGAAAAATCTGAGT
Source organism: Podarcis vaucheri (assembly GCF_965113315.1). Classification (NCBI taxonomy): domain Eukaryota; kingdom Metazoa; phylum Chordata; class Lepidosauria; order Squamata; family Lacertidae; genus Podarcis; species Podarcis vaucheri. The sequence continues at coordinate 62,591,318 of NC_138764.1, read as the reverse complement.
TCAAATTCCCACTGAGCCATGAAGCTCACTAGGTGACCTTGGGCCCATCATTGTCTTTCAGCCTAGCCTACTTCCCAGGATTGTTATGAGGAGAAAAGGAGGGAAAGGGAGAAACAAGCACACCACTTTGAGCTCATTACCCACATCATAGGAGCCTACACAACATAAAACACTGTTGCTGTATGTAGGTTTTATTTTATTTGTTTTTTATCTTATATTTTGGAAATGTACACCCAGTTGTTTTCATTTAAAAAATTTGGGGCCCCAAGAGAGTGGGGCCCTAAGCTATAGCTTGTTTAGTTTATACATAAATCCAGCACTGAATCTGAGGCCATCCACTTTTATTACTTTTTCTACTTAGGCTGCTTCCTTCCTTTCTTTGCAACTAAAGGTTACCATCATTGTTTTGTTCACGATGTGGGACTTAGTATATTCTTGCTTCTGTGTTGCTTTTTTTTGGTATGGAATTTCTACCCATGCTGGTTCTGTGGACAAGTGTGTTTCTTTTAAGATCTCGTTAGAAGCTATGTCCACTTTGCATATAAAGCAACACCATTTCTATGTTCAATCTACTCTGTCCTTTATACAGATTTGAATTATAAAAAATAACAGTAACTTATTCACCAATATTATATTCCTCTTACTATCTTTGAGTATATGTAGTAAAATGCACTCTAGTTTGCTTTGAGACTTCTGGCATTTACTTATAATAACCTATATATGTCCTCTTGAAATGTTACTTTCAAATAAAATAGACCGACTCTCAAGTCTCTCTCTATGGCTTTTGTCAATTTCTGTCCTATCATCACTCTGAGAACATAGATCATCATCCCTAAGGGATAAGTGGTCCTGAACCAGATGCTCCTCAGCAGCTGTTGGCTTACCCGGGAAGTTGGCTTAAAAGATGTTCTCAAACCTCTTTGATCTTCCATTATAGTTCAAGTGGAGTCAAGGCAAATGAGCATTACAATAATCAAGTTTAGGAAGTATGAATACAGTAATGACCGCAAGATGCTTTAGCCAAGCGAAACCCATTTTTAGGCACAGTAGTCTAACTTTCCAGTTATGTTGTCAGCACACACAACCTTGTGCAACATATATAGCCTAGTTTTCCAAAGGATTGAGGTGGGGGGGTGTTTGTGTGTGTATAGTTCCTATAGGCAAATACATTTAACATTTATTTAATTTATATTTAGCATTACTACTTGTATATATTTTAGGGTTGCCGTGTTCCAAAAAGTGAAAATCCGGACAAAAAAGTTGTTGAGGAAAATTGGCAAAAATGATGCTGCCAACATGGGTTGTTGCCATACATCATGACCAGGAAGAAGACCATTTTTATTCCTCCCCGCCACATTTTTCACCCTTCATTGGGGGGCAGAAAAAATTGCTGGGGGCTGGATCAGACACCCAAACTGAGGGTTGTGCAACTCCTGAGCTTTTAAGCCCCACTTCATCCAACGGGAGACCTAAGTATATGCTAAATACCTCCCCACTGGAACCAGTGAAACTGAATTTTAGTCCTGTCCACATTTAGGAACAGAAGTTATTGTTTCCATACTGCAATGTGTGTAAATCACTGGTTTATTTGTTATTAATTTATTTATATATCACTTTTTTCAAGGCATTCAGTTCCGTTGCTTTGCATCTTGAAGTATTGTGTGTCAATCTGGGTGTGGTACCCAATAAATTGAAACATTGTGAGTCTGTATCTGGGGCATAATTTTGAGTGCACTTCAAAAAAAGCAGGTAGAACAAATTATGCTCACCATCAAATAATTGGCCAACAAAAGTTGTTAGTGCACTAGTTTTGGAATCCCATACAATGCTAAAAGAAAAAGAACTTCCGTGACTTCTTTGGTTGTATTAATATGAGCTGGCAATTATTGGATTTGATGCATTGAGCTTTAAAAGAGCTATCCTTTAGGAAAAGGTGGAATGAGTGCATGAAGGGGAATTGCTGGGGTAGTGATGAGTTGAAAGAAGTTAATGGAGTGAACTCATAGTTAGATACAGGTAATAGGGTTATTATTACCTGTCAGGGAAGGTTGATAGGGGTTTAATTTCATCATACTTTGGGTTAAATAATTGGCCAGCCTCAATTTAAATGGAAAGATATGTTGTAGAATCACCATGGAAGTTTACCAACCTTGGCCCAGAGTATCTGGCAAGGCGGCTTAACCATGAGGAACGTGTCCAATGATGCTTCCCATATTCATCAAATAATATTTAATTGCAGTAAATGGTTCTGGTAAACAGTAATTCCATAACCTTTGGGGGCAAGACACATAGAAGCTAGACAAACATCTTAAATTATTTTCTTCAGTGTCCAACAGAAATAACTATAAACCATTGGTAAAGAAAGCTATCAGAAATATGTACTAAAATCCTTTAGCATACAATGGATTTAGCATGGTTTTATACCTTTGACTGAAGATATTGAACTGTGAAAGTAGCCATTTCACAATCTGAACTTTTTGCTGTGGAAGTGCTGACAAAATAGAACAAAGAATCTTAGGGCACTTTGCTTCTATGGAACCTTGCAGCAAAATACTGCTTGATGCCATCACTACTTAATCTCATATTCACAGGGATGGCACTGGTCATTATGATAGTCTGTAGTGGGGATCCTGACTCAATTGCATGTCAATGAATGGCACATTCCACAAGTGGACAGCTTAGGTAACCAGTTCATGGAACCAATTCAACTCATATGGACACAACCTTGGCTGAAACTTAAGGGGTTTGTAATGAAGGGTCTTAGATTATGTTCTTCAATGTTTCTAGGGAGGAAATAAATGGCTTCCTTGAACTAAATGGAGAAAGAAAAGAAGGGAAATCAATGACAGCCTTTTTAAGTTTAAAAAATAAAATTTATATACCATTTAGTCGTCAAAATATCTAGGTGGCTTACTTAAAAAATATATATACACATTAAAATTACTGATAATTTTGAGCTGCTCCCTGGTGCAGCATACATCCAGGAAGATCACTCATATGAGCTCTCTATGCTGTCCTGTTATTTCCTTCCAGAAATGGCCAATAATGTTTGGGTGGTTGAGGCAGACAATACCAATGGTGTCCATTGCAACAACATATAACAGAACACTAAATAGTTGGCAAATTGCTGCCTTTTAATCATACCCCAAATCCACTATCTGAGTTACAGGAGCACAGGAAGTGGCCTTATACGGAGTCAGACCATTGCTTCATCTAGGTCAGTATTGTCTACACTGACTGGCAGTGGCTGTCCGTGATTTCAGACAGGAAATATTCCCAGCCCTACTTGAGAGATGCTGAGGGTTGAACCAGGGTCCTTCTGTATGCAAGGCAGAAGCCCCACCACTGAGCTATCACCCTTCAATAAAGGAGATTATCTCTTCCTGCCGAAAGTAGGACTGGCCCTGTTCTGTTCTGTAAACCGCCTTTTCACAAAGTCAGTTTCCATCTCCCTTCTTGGAACTGTCCTGTTTGACTATTCCATTTTAAAAGCCATTCAAGTAATCCCTTACTGTGGATTCAATACTGATTGTGTATATAGTTGTTCTAAAGGTTTTATCTTATGCTTTTTTAATGAAATGTTTTTGTGAAAACTAATAAAAATATTATACCAAAAAAAAAGTCATCAAACCTGAGATTTGGGGATGCAAACCTACATAAACAAAAAACAGTGGTACAATAAGAATCTTGAGTAGAACTTTAAAATACCATTCAGGTGAAAAGTTAGGGGTTACCATTCTGCTTCTAATACCATTTTTATTGTTTGCAACTGGAGCCTGGACCCATAAAGGGCTCTCGAAACAAGGTTTCTCGTCTAATTTAACTGGTGTTTCCATTCCAGCCACAGCACTGTAGCAGCTAAAGAGTTAAGGGCATCAGCCAGAGGCTCCTTTCTTTTCGCCCTCCCCCTTGTAAAACTCTTTGTTTTACAAAAAAACACATCATCAGAAAACCTGCTCAGAATCCTCTCAGTCAGTGACACAGAAAATTCACATCCCCAGGAGCTGCCAGGGCAACAACAAATAGCAACAGTAAATACAGCTGCCTAAATTTCACTGGATGGTGTGCCGGCCTGCAGTCAGGGGATCAGAGAGGGCGTCATGCTTCAACAAGACTTGCGCAGCGTCTAGAATTCAAGAGGACACTCTTTGCTTTTTTGCTGTGCTCCTCTCGCTCAGACATTCATAGGCACCTCTCATCCTTTGGCCTGTCTGCCCCCCTTTAAACAATGGTAAACGTTTTATCCCTTTTTTTCAATCTAATGTTTTGGTTCTCTTTGAACTAGTTCTCGCAGATCATCTCCCCATTTTCCCCTTCTCTTCCTTTCCCTTCCTTCTTTCTCCCTCTCTCAATTCCCTGATTTCCACCATTTTTCTTTCAACCAAAAAAGCAGGACCTCCCTCAGTCAGGGAATAAGGATCTCTGTTTATTTGTGTTTCACTGGGTGAGAGTGAAGAGAGAGCCAGTGTGGTGTAGTGGTTAAGAGTCACGTAATCTGGGAAACCGGGTTCGTGTCTCCACTCCTCCACATGCAGCTGCTGGGTGACCTTGGGCCAGTCACACTTCTCTGAAGTCTCTCAGCCCCACTCACCTCACAGAGTGTTTGTTGTGGGGGAGGAAGGGAAAGGAGATTGTTAGCCGCTTTGAGACTCCTGAAGGGGAGTGAAAGGCGGGATATCAAATCCAAACTCTTCTTCTTCTTCTTCTGCTTGAAGGCCAAACTGGGCATTATGTGGTTTGTCAAATAGTTTGCCTTTGCAGCCATTTATTTTTATTCTATCAATACAATTCTATGACACTATGATAGCCAGTTTGGGGTGGGGAAGCCCAATTGAGACAGTGGTGTGGGAGCCAGGGTTAGTTTTGATAATCCTTTGCCTTTACTGTGGTCTCCATCAGAATCTCCCAATGGGACGGGATGCCAGGGGGAACATTCCTCACACTGAATTTGACTCTCATTCTCTGGGGGCTGGTTTGCTTATGTGGGTACCCAGCATGCAGGGTACCTACCCATCAATGGTACCATACCTGTGTAAGACCTATTGCAGTCGTTAAGAGTCGTCAACAGGCTCATCTCAGCTATCTGCCAATCTCCCATTCCCACCACCCTTCTGAGTAATACCCCTCCCCACCTTCTCACTATATAGAAGGATCTGGCAACTTCTGTTTCAGTGTATCTGAAGAAGTGTGCATGCACACGAAAGCTCATACCAAGAACTAACTTAGTTGGTCTTTAAGGTGCTACTGGAAGGAATTTTTTTTATTTTGTGTAAGTGAACTGGTGGCAATCAGCACACAGGAACTTCAAACTTCACCAGAAACTAGTAGCAGAATCTCCAACTCCAATGGGTGACAGGGATCTGTTTTATCAAATACAGTGGTACCTCGGGTTAAGTACTTAATTTGTTCTGGAGGTCCATTCTTAACCTGAAACTGTTCTTAACCTGAAGCACCACTTTAGCTAATGGGGCTTCCTGCTGCTGCCGTGCCGCCAGAGCAAGATTTCTGTTCTCATCCTGAAGCAAAGTTCTTAACCCAAGGTCCTATTTCTGTAACCTGAAGTGTATGTAACCTGAAGCGTATGTAACCCGAGGTACCACTGGTACTTTCTGTGGCAATGAGACACTGTGAAATAAGATTTCTATAATCATAAGATACCATATATGCTCTTAAATCATGCTTAATTCTGTCTTGCAAAGCTGCAGAATAAAATACTACACATGTTTAACAAAATCTTTCAGACATACACTTTTAATTCTGACATCCAACCTGCAGAAAAGCTTATTTTAAGCTGCCCAAGGTCCATAAGCTTGTGCACATTTCACCAAACATAACGAGAGAAAACTATACCAGGTGTTATCAAACTAACAGACCTGGAGGCTTGCTTTGTTCTCTTGTAAATGCTAAAAGTTTTATTTCGTTCATCCTCTGTTTTTCAGGCTCATTATTAGATGTGACAATAATCATAGAGTTCACTGGATAAAGAGTGGAATTCTAATGATAATGATAAATAATGCTTATTCAGCACATTCTCAAAATCCAAAGATGCTTACAGCAAAATAAGAAAACCTGAAGTTATTTTCTAACTTACCACTAATAAGGATTCTTGGAGTGAATTCCAAATGCCAATATACCTATTTTTTATTCCCTCCTCTGTTGACTTACCTGGTATGTCCCAGATCACCGACAGAAATCTTTCTTATTAATCCCTGAATCATGGCTCGGGCCCATTGGATGCCCAGTTACCTAAGATGCCCAGTAACTAAATGGCACACCAGCCCTGCAAGTACACTGAAGGACAGGTGCTCTTTGTCTCTAGCTTAACTGTTGCACAGTGACAATTGCTTAGTGACAATGTATCAGAGCTAAGGCTTCTAGGACAATATGTTGGGGACAATTTGACCTTCATTCAAAGGTTTGAGTGACAGCCACTTGAGTACTGCAAAGGCAAGATGTGCGAAATAAAAATCGAGCAAAAATCACAGCAAGGCAGGTACATGATATTAGGATACATCCTGGCTCCCCCTTAAGGCAGGTAAAGAGCAAAGACAGTGGAGACGGGGGAAGAGAGCAAGGCAGAGAAAACTCCTTCCCCATCATATTTACTGAATGGTGCTGAGTTATGACTGGAGGCCAAGATCTGGCTTCAGGCGATTGCCTAAATCATTTAGGAGCTGACAAGGTAGGGAGGGGGAAGAATGTTCTTGTAATTCTTCAGTCTGAGGTACATTAAGGAGCCATAAGCCATGTCGAGAGCTTGAATTACATTAGAGAGATTATCCTGTTACAGTTCATAATCCTGGATAATATACCATCCTGCAGCACACCTGCTAATGATAAATCTTGCCCTGTAATGGGGCAGTCATGACCCTGGCAGTCCTGAAGACCCTCCTGGCATAGCAGAGCTGGGCAGACAGAGTCAGAAGGGAGAGCACGTAGGAATAACAGCCTGGCATCCCACTCTACACAGAGGCAAAATTCATATCCTCCCAGCTCTTAAATATTTTCAGCATGGTGCAATTTATAATGCTTGTGTATGGGGATGCCCAAAGTTCAGAGCAGCTGCAATGAAAATTATGTTACCCACCAAAGTGATGGAAGAAAGACTACCATTTTCCTTAGTACAAACACAGGAGATTATTTCCAGGGAGTGGCGGAGGCAGCCTTAGAAGAGAGACAGATCATCTCTTTTTTTCATAAAGTGGCATGATAGAGCCATCAGTTGCTCGTTGTGTGTACATCCATCATTAATCAAAAAGATTTTGCACATTTTTACAGTACTTGGGAAACCTGCAAAACCTGTTCATTCAGAGGGGTTAGCAGGATTAAAGAAATGAGTGTGCATATTGTAGGCAAAGATAGCTCTGATATATCACATTCAACTATTTTACATACCATGAGCCTTCAGTAAAGAGAAGATTCGGACATAATGTGAAAACATGGTTTGTTGTGATGCCCAAACCAACACCATCCAACAAACCACATTTTCTGAGTGGCCACCAAATCAGGATCTGAAACTAGTTTGAAGCTGGTGTATGTGCGTTTGGGCAAATTTTGGTTTGGTGTTACATCTGAACCAAGCATCATTTGGAACATTGCTCCACCCTTGGAGGCCATTGTTTAGGAAAGCATCTGAGAAGTTTCAGGACTAAGTTGCATTTATATTAAAATATATGAACTTCTCTTTCTTAACAAAAAAAAAGGGGTCAAGTCAGACTCTGATCTGAACTAAAACAACTGCACTGGTTTCCCCCCATGTTTTTTCACTATTATTTACTCATTTATTATTAAAACTACTTTTTATACCATCTTTTAATATAAACATCACAACATGGCATACAAAAACTACTGCCTGAAATTGCTATTTTCCCCATAAAGGGGGAAATAAAGTCTCATTGATTGCCCCCAGAATTTGTTTTTGTCTGTTGTCTCTGAATGAGCAGTAAGTTGGTCCCTTGGGGGTATTTAGCAGCTCTGGAAGGGTGATTTTTCTGATTTTTAAAAATGCACAGCGTTAAACCTGCTCTCCTGCATTATGGTCTTGAACTGGCTCAGGGCAGGGCAGCTGCTTTTCATTAAAAAAGAAAACTGGCAGGTCTTACACACATTTTAAAACAGAGTATTCAGTGTAACATGTAGTTTGGCCCTTAGGAAAGGTGGGAAAGAAAGAAAATCCCACAAACTATGGTTTACCAGTATGTCTGGAACACAAAATATGGTTTGTCGTTACTTCAGAACCTTCCATGGCTAAGCTAGTGGGTTCCCACATGTTCTCAGCTGAGACACCTGCCATCTACATGAAGGCTTTAGAATACTGCCTTGCCATGGGATCTCCACACAACTCTGGGAAAGAAGGAACTGGCCAAATAGTGCTGACATTTTAAATTTGCCCCAAACGAGTTATATAAAGAAGTTTGGAATGCAGACTCTTTCAAGCCCCTGCGCCACAGACTCACATAGATCTACTGAAATCCACAATTCACAGGTAACCCAGGCAAAGGTGTCATTAAGAACCTAGGAAGCTGCTTTAAAGAGAGTCTGGCCATGGGTCCATGTAGCTCAGTATTATTTAGATTGTCTGTCAGCAGCTCCTTCAGGCTGGATTCTCTCTCAGCCATATCTGGATATGGCAGGGATCGAACCCAGGGCCTTCTGCAAGCAAGAACAGATGCTCTGTCACTGAGTTACGGCCCTTCTAGCGACTTACTCATCATCATTACCAAGAAGTAATAGTCTCCTTTTTCGGCAATCTGTAGAAACCCAAACAGGGGCTTAGCTCTTGATTGCCCCAGGCACAGAACCAAAATAGTTGCTGCACAGAAGAGCTTGCTGTTAAGATAAAAGACAAGACATGACAACAAACGGATGCGGGTAGCGAACAAGGAGCCAAGGAAACAAAGAGGTAATAACTGGAGTTGTGTTGACTCTTGCCATTCTGCTGCACATCTGCAGCTCTGCTAACAATGCCCATTGACTCCTGCCCTCCAGACTCCACTACTGTTGCTAAGTGTGAATTAGAAGCTCACAGCCAAGGTAAGGAGGCCAGTGATAGCTTGCCACAGCCTGTCTGACCCCACAGCAGCCAGTTCTGTTTCCCCCAATTGCTCAGTATAAAGAAAGTGCCTTTATATTGTGTCAAGGATTTGCGGTTTCCCCGATGGCCATGGCTGATACTCGACAGAGTCTCTGCTCTTGGCCCTTGTGGGTTTTGTTTAAGTGCTTCTAGATAAAGCCCTTTTATCACTTTTAAGAGCACTGTTGCCCTGGTTTCTTACCCTGGCCTGAAGGCCATTCTTTCCTTCCTTCTCATCTTCGACCTCAGGTTCAAGAGTGCCAGACCTCCCTGGTTTAAAGGGCGCTGTGGCAGCAGGCGTTCCAGTGAGTGTGGGAAAGGCCGAGGCAGGGATTTCCACACTGCGCTTCACCAGCGAATGGTAAATCACTAGGAATATGAAACGGCTGCTCAAAAGGCAGATAACTACAGAGCAGTACCGCAGTGTGTTTTGCTTGTTTTGTCATTTCACTTTCATGTTCCTTCTGTTTTCTATGATTGTTTTTTAAGGAATAAAATAGTTACTTTTGAATATTGTCATTATTCCAAAAAGCCAAATACAGATTGCTTTCCCCTCCAGGATTTGCTTTCATAAATGTAAAAGAAAAAGGGGAAATTCTTTCTTTCCACATACCCCACTTTAAAATATGAATAGTTCAAAGAATATAAAACCACTGGGGAAAGGGGGACCAAGAATATGTTAAACATTGCTACGTTAATGAAAATGTTACATTTTGCCATTTGGGAACTGTTGACAGGTGAAGCAGAGAGAAAATCGCTACCTTGGCCTTTGACACCTGAGATATTTATTCCTCTGTTTTCTTCACTGTGATATGCATTGTTTTTAATATTGTATTTTTAAATTGTTGCAATCTGCCCTGAGACCTGATGGTGAAGGGTAGGTAAGAAATCACCAGCAGCAGCAGCATCTTGTGTCTCTTCCTTTTGGCATTCTGGCTCTCTCATTCCAACTTACAGGTGCTGCCCCTGTCCCCCACCCCAAAAACCCAATATCGTAAGGTTCTCTCTTCCCATCTACCTTTCCCACTCATCTGTTCTTTCTCATCCTAGTTTTGCCTTCCCTCCTCCTCCTCCCTCTCTCCCTTTCTTTCTCCCCTCGTGGCTTGCCAACTGCCAGAGGATGACATCTCCTTTCATGTTTGGGGCTGAGCAGAGGCTCTGAATGTTCGTTTGATTCCGTTAAGATAATAGCTGGTTCACTGTCAGATGCAGACTGATCAGTTAAAACCTTAATCACTGCCTGTCTACTCACATGGCACTTATTTTTTAAGAGATTAATCCCCTAAGCACTGCACCAGCATACATTCAGGATAGAAAGGGGGGGAAAGGGGGTGGTTTTTATATTATTATTTGATGCTGTTTCTTTTCCTCTTTTCTTTCATTTTTTTTAAAATATAAAACAGGTATTTCTCCCCCTTTCTTAAAATTGTTTTCCTTTTTAATCTGGTCGTTGAGAAGTATTTGACCTTTCCACCTTAGAACACCTCTCCTTCAAGATGTGTGTATGATAGAGACGTATGTGAAAGTTGGCAAAGAATAGACACCAGATAGTTCTTTGGTGACACACACACACACACACACGAGAGAGAGAGAGAGAGAGAATAAGGAATGCCGCATCAACTTGTTTCTCAGTGTTACCATAAATCTGAGCATGCTTTCTCCTTGTCTGCTCTTGCTACCTTGCTTTTGGAACTCCGGGCTCACTATGGGATTTGCAGAACTAGACACGATGATGAGTCCTTGTGAGCATTTTGGCAATTTCAGGGCTAAAGTATATGTTACGCAGCAGTCACATCATGTAACAGTCTCCCAACATTTATTTTTTTTACAGCTGCACAGAAGCTACAGGAGGCTGCCAGTTTGAGTGACGGAATGTTGGTGGGGGAGGTCACTGCTTAACCCTTTCCCCTCTGGCAGTTTCCCCTCTCAAACCTGGATCTTTTCTCTCATGGGCAGAGGAGCACGCCTATTTTTTTTAAAAAAAACAAAACCATAAAAAGCAGAAAGACTAAAGCAGCATCTCCCTCCACATTGCTCATGTATTCAAACTGGAATGACCACTCCCCGCTTAAAACGGGGGGGGCCGCCCTTTGCATGGACGCGTGCAGCCCTAGATCTGGAGTGGCCCCATCAGCATAGGCTTGGCTTTGCCTTCCCTCAGGTGGGATACCTGGAGGTCTCCGCCTACCTCAGTCAGTTGTCCAATCCCACCTGAGGGAAGCGTTGCCAAGGAGACCAGGCCAGGTAGGGGAGGGATCACCTGCCCACACAATAGAGGGAGGATCTTACCTGGGAATCCTCACTTGGCTCCAGAGCTTCTCCCACCCTACCCACCCTCAGTTAATGTCATCTTTTGCAGGTTAACTTTTCTTCATAGGTTTTGCAGGTTAACTTTTCTTCACAGGTATGCGGGCGCTGCTACGTTAAGGTCGCTGTAAAAGGGCCGGAAAGGAATTTCCCTGCATTGGCAGCTTTCGCCTTTCCCGTAGCAAAACGTCACAACTTTGGCGGTATCAGGCCTTGGGCGGAATCCTTTAGTCCATCTTCCTCTTTGCGGCGGCGATACCAGGGTTCCCCGTTAAAGGGGTTTCTGAAGGGAGGCTTTGACCATACGCCGAAAGGTCGTCATTGCTCTCCCCTGCGGCGGCGGCGTAACGGGGGCAGCTATCTCTGCTTGAACATATGTTCTCCAGAGCCAGCCCATCCCCCCCCCACACACACACACTGGATAACCCTGAAGCTCCCTAGGTCCCCGGCTGGGGACTGGGGAGGGAGAACGCCCAATGCCTGAGCCAAGGTCTACCCACATTTGAAATTTAATAAAGTTGTGGCCAATTTTAATCCCATAGCACGTTGTCTTGAGTCGTTATTCCACAAGACGGGGGGGACCGCTCGGGATCTGGGGACTCCGCCTGTCCACGCAAACCTCCCACAGTTGTTTTCCACTTTTTCTAAAACAAACAAAAAATGCATAGGGAGTTTGTTACATGTTTGTGTAACGTTTCATTTGGCCCTCAGTTGGGTTATTTTACTGTGAGTCAGCATGGGGTAAGACCTTCAGGCAACCAGCCTGCCCTGATGAGCCACACTGGCACATACCCCTGCAGAGTGTGGGCAGCTTTAAAAATGGATTTTGAGTATGGAAACAGCCACTGGCACAAAATCATTAAGCACCTCCTCCCACACCTGTACTCCTTTCTCAAAACTGCAGCCTCCATTTAACTAAATCAACATATACAAAGAAGAAATACCAGTAGGTCAGACTTCCACTGACTTTTGTTTTATTTGAATGTTATTATTAATATTAATAATTATTTTATTTGGTTTCTGGGAGTAAGCCGCCAGAAAATACATCAAAGAGCATTTGAGGTGAAGATGTGAGTCTGGATTTTTAATGCAATTTGGATATGCCCGTTTTGAATTAAAAACAAACAAACACCCAAAGTTCCCAACCTTTGAGTTTTTGAACTAAGTATGGCACCGCTTGTCCATTTCATGGTAATCACATAACGTCACTGAGTTCAGTCACATTGTCTCTGGATTAGACCACCAAATTGGTCTGAATCACCAAAGAGGTGGCGCAATTTGCTCATATTCTTTGATCTGCCTCTGTTTAACACCTTAGAGCATGTTGATCTATCTTACATATCCTTAGATATTTCAAATGCTTTTAATAAATATATATTAGTGTTATTGTTTTAGCACTCATTTTATCACATTGGTATTTGCCGCCCTGGGCTCCTTTGGGAGGAAAAGTGGGATATAATCAGTCAATCAATTAATTAATTAATAATCTGGGAATGCTAATATTAGAGTAATGTGTATCCCCCATTAACCACATGAAGCACTAATAAACACATTGCACAGAAAAAATAAATTAAACAAAGAGAGACAGACAGACAGGCAGACTAGGGACATTTCTAGAATGTTGCCGTTTTACAAGTGAGATTCAACCAAATACTGGCAAAAATTCATGTTGTACCGTTAGGACCATAGGAAGTTGCCTTGTACTGAGTCAGACCATTGGTCCTTCCAGCTCAGCAGCAACAACACAGACTGGTGGCGCCTCTGCAGGGTTTCAGGCAGGGGTTTCTTCCAGCCCTACCTGGAGATGCAGGACCTTCTGCTTCACCACTGAGCCATATCGCTTCCCCAAGTTACAATGGACTTGGCACTCTTGTGCAATAAACCACCCGTACACACACCCCCAAAGGGTTTACGGAAGTCAGCCCTGAGTGCTCACTGGAAGGACAGATCCTGAAGCTGAGACTCCAATACTTTGGCCACCTCATGAGAAGAGAAGACTCCCTGGAAAAGACCCTGATGTTGGGAAAGATGGAGGGCACAAGGAGAAGGGGACGACAGAGGACGCGATGGTTGGACAGTGTTCTCGAAGCTACCAGCATGAGTTTGACCAAACTGCGGGAGGCAGTGGAAGACAGGAGTGCCTGGCATGCTCTGGTCCATGGGGTCACGAAGAGTCAGACACGACTAAACAACAACACCCCAAAACAGACCTTTTTGCAATAAGGAGTGGTTGCAAAATGCCCTGGAAAGTGGCTTGCAATGACATCACATAACCTCCCCGCAAATACTTCAGCATCACAGAACCACCCTGCAAACTTTGTGCAAACGAATCAAGATGAATGCTCAGTAGCCAGGTTGTCTGGAAGCAACCTTAGACAATAATGCAAATTCACATCAAGAATCAGCCTTGTAACAGTAGGGTGGTTCACGGTTCCAGGGCCAACCCTTATTTCTCGGCTGCTGCCACCCACTTATGCGCTGCATAGGGCAAGGGGTATGAGATTCTTACTGCCTTATGAAAGTATCCTTGGGAGTAAGAGAAGAGCTAGCTGAATTCCAAGTCTCCTGCTTGGCCAGTTCACCCTGCCTCCCCGCCCCTCTCCCAGGGACATGTAGGGACTTCATGTTTTCTGAAATTGCTCATGAAACATCATGTAGTTGAGTATTTTGTGCCCTCATCAAAGTGAGCACACATTGAGTAAGATTCCATAAGCAGTCACAGGATTATGATGCTCGGGACTCTATTATTATTTGGGGGGAGGGGAAATCATCATTATAAATCCTGCTACATTAGCTCCACTTTACATAAGTAATCTCCATTCTTATGTCTGTAGTAAAATGACATAAACTAAAAAGTGTTCTCGGTTACATGGATGCAATTCATGTTACGAAACACACATCAAAGTTTTTGAAAACATTTACCGTACAAAAATCCTGCACAGGGATGAAAGACCATTATGAAAAGAGACAGAGCTGTGAAAGAGGATGAGCTCAATAATTCATGAAAAATGAACAAAGCAAGGTGACATCGTAAATTGCAGAGCACACATTGGTTGTAGTTGTTCTGCCTATCAAGCTAGCCATTATCCCAAATGTGCCCCAAAATATAGGTAGAGCCCATGCCCATTTACCTGGGAGTAAGCATCACTGAATGCAGTGGGGCTTGCTTCTGAATAAACATGCATAGGATCATACCATTAGGTGTCATAGTTCAGAACATCTTCTACCAAATTAGATTCCAACTTTATAAAGATTTATTTTATAAAAAAACAACATCTGGTTTCCTTACACAGGGCCCTTACCCAGCCTTTCTGTATCTTTTCTTTGTAAATGTTTCTTGTATTAGATTCCCAGCATAATTTCAATGGCTCAAAGTTCAGAATTACTATTGTTGATGTTGTTACCATCACCACCCGGCCCATGATGGCAGCTCCATTATGATAAAAGAGATGGATTTGCACTTAACGTAAGTCAGATAACCAGTCTGGTAATGGTGTTAATTACTGTTTTCATTTTGACTGTTTCTTTTCTTGAAGGATGTCAAAGTCTCTTGTATATATTACCAGGCTAGTCTTGAAAGCAGATAAGCCAGTGGAGATGCAGAAGTCCAAACTGGAAGTGACACTCAGCTGCATATATCTTTGCCGCAGTGTTCTACATCCACACCATACATTTAAAGCACATAGAATCATAGAATCATAGAGTTGGAAGAGACCACAAGGGCCATCGAGTCCAACCCCCTGCCAAGCAGGAAACACCATCAGAGCACTCCTGACATATGGTTGTCAAGCCTCTGCTTAAAGACCTCCAAAGTAGGAGACTCCACCACACTCCTTGGCAGCAAATTCCACTGTCGAACAGCTCTTACTGTCAGGAAGTTCTTCCTAATGTTTAGGTGGAATCTTCTTTCTTGTAGTTTGGATCCATTGCTCCGTGTCCGCTTCTCTGGAGCAGCAGAAAACAACCTTTCTCCCTCCTCTATGTGACATCCTTTTATATATTTGAACATGGCTATCATATCACCCCTTAACCTCCTCTTCTCCAGGCTAAACATGCCCAGCTCCCTTAGCCGTTCCTCATAAGGCATTGTTTCCAGGCCTTTGACCATTTTGGTTGCCCTCCTCTGGACACGTTCCAGTTTGTCAGTGTCCTTCTTGAACTGTGGTGCCCAGAACTGGACACAGTACTCCAGGTGAGGTCTGACCAGAGCAGAATACAGTGGCACTATTACTTCCCTTGATCTAGATGCTATACTCCTATTGATGCAGCCCAGAATTGCATTGGCTTTTTTAGCTGCCGCGTCACACTGTTGGCTCATGTCAAGTTTGTGGTCAACCAAGACTCCTAGATCCTTTTCACATGTACTGCTCTCAAGCCAGGTGTCACCCATCTTGTATTTGTGCCTCTCATTTTTCCCCCCAAGTGCAATACTTTACATTTCTCCCTGTTAAAATTCATCTTGTTTGTTTTGGCCCAGTTCTCTAATTTGTCAAGGTCGTTTTGAAGTGTGATCCTGTCCTCTGGGGTGTTAGCCACCCCTCCCAGTTTGGTGTCATCTGCAAATTTGATCAGGATGCCCTTGAGTCCATCATCCAAGTCGTTGATAAAGATGTTGAATAAGACCGGGCCCAAGACAGAACCCTGTGGCACTCTTCTCCAGGATGAAGAGGAACCATTGATGAGCACCCTTTGGGTTCGGTCAGTCAGCCAGTTACAAATCCACTGAGTGGTAGCAGAGTCAAGACCGCATTTTACCAGCTTCTTTACAAGAATATCATGGGGCACCTTGTCAAATGCCTTGCTGAAATCAAGGTAGGCTACATCCATTGCTTCCCTCATCTTGGGAACTGTAGTTTATCCCACACAGAGCTATAGCACCAAGCATCCTTAACAAACTACAGATCCCAGGGTTCTCTGGTGGAAGCCATTTGCTTTAAATGTACGATGTGGATGTGACAGTCTTGGAAGAAGGACACTGTTACACCAGTATCCTGCCTGTCCACTAAACAGTGATCAAGGTGTTTTAGCAGCATTTAAGACACAAAGCAAGGTAACAACCAAAGACATAAACACTCAGGTGTACTCCTCTCTGTGGGGAAAATATACAGTTCATATTTTTCCTTTGTGGGGAGAAAAATAGCTGAGGAGGACAATTTTGAGAGGCGAAATGGACAGAGGGGAAAAGATCCCACCATTCACTCCTTCATTTAAACTTGCAGCCACCCAAGGCTGCTTTTGGTTTAAAATAACACTGAGGGGAAGAAAAGCACAACAGTGCATCCTGTCATGTCTGTTTTGGCTCTGGCTGTCTTGTGAATACATTTGGTGCCGTATCTGGCGTTCATAACTTTGAAAACATACTCAGTTGGACCCTGCCCTAAATACACTGTTCTCAGCAGTAGGTGTTGTATAATGTTTGTGCAGTCAGGAGGGCCTAAATGGTACTTCACAAAGAAACATTGGGTGCCAGTGACAATGTTGAGAGCTGAACCCTATATTTCTTCAGCCCTGATCTAACCCAACAGGTCATCCACCCAACTGGACACATAAAGAGGAATATATATTTTTTGCCTTTCCCACAGAGTCTTGCCGAGGCTTTTACCGAGACACACAATGAAAACAGTTAGCTTCCCGTTGGAAAATATATGGCATCTTGCTCTGTGCTTGTAGCGAAGGGATAAATTTTAAGAAGACCCCTTCCCTCTGAGGGGATAAATCCTTCAGGATGAATCATCCAAGAGAACCAAGGAACAACCAGAAACCTATTGACCCTTTTCCCTGACCGGCTAAAATCCTGAAGTGAACAAGTGGTCAACCTAAGGTCAAAGGCCAGTATGGGGCCAGGGAGAGCTGCTTCCTTCCAGACCCATCTGCCTGTGTGCAGACAGCAGCCACCCTAAAAGGTGCACTATTGATCGCGCTACAGGCCTTGAATGCGTCTTTCCCCAGACAGTAGCAATTATCATAATCAAGCAGTTGACTCCAATTACGCCTTCCTCTCATTAAAGCCAAGGGGATGGCCACAGCCACGGCAGCAAAGGGAAAGTTCGCAGCCATGTCGCCTTTGCATATCTTAATCTAAAATGACAGGGTGTGACACAGGGGGCAGGTGACCCTGCCAGCGTTCAGCTGTTCGTGTGGCAACAATTTCCAACACCAAATTGCTCCCAGGCAGGCCTTGATTGGAGGTTCAAGACAGTCAGAGAGAGAGAGAGAGAGAGAGAGAGAGAGAGAGAGAGAGAGAGAAGCCATTTCAGGGAACTTCACAAGCATATTTAAATATGGTCAATTTACATTCAAGACCTTACTCTTTGTACATCATTAAATGCATCTTGTACCTTGGTGTATTTTCTCTTTCTGATGTTGCTCGCAGAGAGAACTGAACATAGTTATTTTCCAGCAAAGTGAAAATGACAGAGTAAAAACCTTGACCCTCTTAATTTCAATGGGAGTGTCCCTATCTTCTCTGTCCTGCTCAAATTTCGCTTTAGGCTAACACTGATCTTTAGGTGGTGCACCTTCCCAAATTCAAATCAGATGGAATATATCCAGTACTAGCAGCTGGCAGGGCAGAGCGGTGCTGCTTGCCTGAGCTTCCAACACTGCCATCCCTGTGGCGTACCAGAAGGGGGAGAGTCAAGGCAGCAGTGAGGTTAGTGCAATGCAAACACATCTGTGATTTGGTCTCCTGCCAATGCATTTGCACTGCGCCAACCTTGCAGCCACATTCCTCCTTGCCCTCCAAGTCCAACACAGCAACGGTGGTGGTGGAAGACCAGGGAAGCAACACCACCCTGCCCCACCAAGTACTACTGGCCACACAAAGGGTTAAACCAAACCCACCCCCAATGCCCCCTGGCAGGAAGGCTGCTCTTCCTTCAGATCTTCACATGAAGGACTCTCCCAATGAATGGAGACCTTGATAAGCCAGGGTTCCTGCTCATGGGAGGTTTCCAAGAGGGGTCGACTGAACATACCTTTAAAACCTCTTCAGACCTTCTCGCTAATTGCAGGAAGACCTGAACAGCATCCTGGGAACATTTGGGGCAGGGCTTATGTGCACAACCTGGCCTTATCCTCAATTTAAGAGGCTATAGTTTGGGTGAATGCCTGAACTCAACTTCTAGGAAAGGTGGAATATAAATGTAGATCCTTGTAGGAAAGGTGCAATATTAATTTAGAAAATCTACCTCTAGATATTTTTTTTATTGTGAACAGACTCTGCATATTGAGTACCTCCACTCTCAGCTGAGAGTGCGAGTGGTGGAAACAACACTGGCCCTCAGTGCAGTGAGCAAGAAGGTGTGGTTTCAAAAAATATTTCAATCCCTGGACCTCGCAGAGTTTTAAACAGGTCCTGCTGGCCTCAGGGCAACAAACACTGATAGCCCTACTGAAAGGGATAGGAAACCCATAACAATAGAATTGGTGGGGGCAGAAGGAAGGTTACTTGATGATAGCTGGAGGGGCTGCTTGTGGCACAAACCATCCCTTTTGACAATGATGCTACTTGCCAGGGAAGAGGCTAAAAGACTTTTACACCTTTTTCTGTTTCAAGGGGGGGTAAAGAAAGATTGGTTTGTGCCCAGCCACAAGGCAAAAACAAAGTAGTCTTTTACCATTTCCCCAGAATCCAAGGCTGCACACGCACAGTACATTTAAAGCATGCTTAAAACACATCCCAAGAATCCTGGGAACTGTATTTGAATCACGGAGCTACAATTCCCAGCCCCCTTAACAAACAACAGTTCCCGGGGTTCTCTGGGTCCGTTGTGTGCTTTAAATGTGTGGTGTGTATCATGCAGTCAAATTACTTTTCCAAGCAACTGGGAGACAGACATACAGCTTGCGCTGTCCTATGCATGTGTACTTATAAGTTCGCAGAGTACAGAGGGACTTGCTTTCCTAGCAACTGAACATCCGATTGCAGCCTTAGGTAAAGGTAAAGGTAAAGGGACTCCTGACCATTAGGTCCAGTCGTGGCTGACTCTGGGGTTGTGGCGCACATCCCACTTTATTGGCCAAGGGAGCCGGCGTACAGCTTCCGGGTCATGTGGCCAGCATGAATAAGCCACTTCTGGCAAACCAGAGCAGCGCACGGAAACATCGTTTACCTTCCCACACTTGATGTGCTTTCAAACTGCTAGGTTGGCAGGAGCTGGGACTGAACAATGGGAGCTCACCATGTCACAGGGATTCGAACAGCCGACCTTCTGATCGGCAAGCCCTAGGCTCTGTGGTTTAGACCACAGTGCCACCCGCTTCCCGATGTAATTGGACTTGCCGTGTACAGTTGCTGTTCAGTGCAATTTAGCAAGGAATAAACTTTCTTAAGTTGAGTTGGATTTACTTCCGAGCTGCGCAGGGCTTGGGAGTAGTTCATTCGCTAGAGGAAATTGATTTGCACCCACCAATATAATAACAATTTAAAAAAAAAAAATCTCTCCAGTTGCTGAGCATATAACCCATCCTGCAACCAGGGAAGAGACCCACAGTGCAAGCTTATGTGAATCTACTAAGTCAGTCCCATTGAGTTAACTGCTGCTTACTCCAGGGTAACAGTGTATAGGATTACAGCCTAAATAAGGTCCCCCCTGTTATGTACAGAAGTTCTCTTCCTGGGGACGTGGGTGGCGCTGTGGGTTAAAGCCTCAGCACCTAGGACTTGCCGATCGAAAGGTCGGCGGTTCGAATCCCTGCAGCGGGGTGCGCTCCCGTTGTTCGGACCCAGCGCCTGCCAACCTAGCAGTTCGAAAGCACCCTCGGGTGCAAGTAGATAAATAGGGACCGCTTACCAGCGGGAAGGTAAACGGCGTTCCGTGTGCTCGCCAGATGCAGCTTGTCACGCTTGCCACGTGACCCGGAAGTGTCTTCGGACAGCGCTGGCTCCCGGCCTTTAGAGTGAGATGAGCGCACAACCCTAGAGTCTGGCAAGACTGGCCCGTACGGGCAGGGGTACCTTTACCTTTACCTCTCTTCCTGGGCCAGCAGAGGGATACTGTAGATAGTTTTCACTCAGGTCCACATATGCAAATAAGGAATTGAAAGTAGCGTTCAGTGATTGGATAGTTACAGAAAGTGGTTACTGTTGCTTTGCAGTTGACCTCTATATAAGCAGGTTGGCTGAACCCTTCAGCCCAGTTCTGCTCTGGCCTGTGAATAAACAAGAGCTGTCTGAAGAATCGCTGTGTCATCTGATATGTTCACCCACAACTTAACACACCCCTCGCTCAATGATGAGGGAGAGAAAATAAGTACCTGCCAGTACCCCATCCACCCTAATCATTTTTCAGCTTCCCCCCAGTAAGTTGCTGGAGAAATCTGTTATGAGAATTATAAGGGCTAAGATATAAAATAAATGTTCATAAATGTACCAAGCAACCACATACATAAATGTACCAGGCAAACACATATAAACCACATGTCTGAAACCGTACAGGAAAAAAGTCCTGAAACCATTTTGACTCTCCCAAATTGAACTCAAATGTTTATCTGCAAGGAAGAAGGAAATGGGAAAAGCCTCTCCATTGTCTCTTGTGCTCACAAATCCTGCCTTAAGGGCACATTTGGGCACATGTATAGGGTGAGCCTGTGACCTGAACTCAGGAATTAAGTATTTCTCATCGCAAAAGAATAGCCAGGCTCTCCAGGTAACAGGTTTCCTGTCAGACAAGATTTTGCTGTAGAGCACCCCTTCTGCTGTAGACCACCCCTTCAGTGACGCATGTATGATGTTTTGAGGGTTGGTCCTGGGCTCCAGAGTGGGCAATTTCAAAAGTCTATATAAGGGCTGGCACACCACTGTTCACTCCTCCATCCTGCGTGTGGTGAGTGAGGAACCGGTTGCAACAGTTCAATAAAGATCAGGCTTACTAGCTGCTTTGCTTCTCAATATTCTCTGGTTGTCCTCTGTTATTTTCTCCTACAGATAGGGAATCTACATAAGAACTCTTGGGTACCCCATAAGGGAAAAGGAGCAGTTCTTTTTTTATAACAAATCTGTCCAACATTTGTAGAAGAGAGCAAAGGATTTCAAACCCATGACAGTCACAACCCCCTCTCCTTTTCCCATGCAAAAATATAAAACCTTCACTTTCTTGCCCAATTCAGCAGGGAGAAGTGCTTGCCCAGGGAGACCACTAGCCATGGCAGCTTTAGTTGAGATTCCAGGGGTTGGACTAGATGACCCTCAGGGTCCCTTCCAACTCCACAGTTCTATGATTCTATATCTATTCTAAAATAAGCTCTACTGAACTCAGTGGGACTTACTCCCAGGCTACTCAGAACTGAACATGGAACAACAGTTTCTGCCACAATGCTGACTGAACATCGAAAATGGCGCCAGCTCTCCTGAAAATCACCTGTTTTAAGAAGAGGGGGGCTGCAGGTGCTGGGATTCAAGGATGTTAATAGGTGCAAGGCAGCGGCCTCCACTGCATACAAGCCAATCAGCAGCCAGGCAAAAAAATAAAATACGATGGGGTTTTCACTAGCTGATCATCAATCTGGGATTATCAGCAGATATTCGAGATAGTCCCAGGTAATTTAGGTGCTTGGAGGGTAAGCAATCTGCTGCCACCCCAGAAGCTTCAAAGGAGGGGGTTAGTGCTCTGCTTACTCCCTCCAGTCATAGAAATTCCCTGCCCGCCAGCCTTGCCTAAATAAAAAATAAAAAAATTAAGGCAGCAGCACAGAAGAATGTAGAGGGTTTGAAAGCCTCTTGAGAACAGGTAGAGCCATCTGTGCAAGGCCTCTACCTCCTCCGAGCAGGGGGGGGGAGGGGGAGGGCATGGAAGATCAGTTTACATAAGTGCTTTACCATATGAACAAATAATTTAGCGGTATTAATAGAGGTTAAAGTTTCCCAGGAATCAAAAACAGGCCCCTCAGGCACAGGTGGGTTGTTTCACTCACAGGGAGGGAGGGAGTAACCTGACACCAGCGAGAGGAGATGACAGGAGGCAGAAACCCGGCCAGAATTTACACTGTGCAAATAGGGTGTGGTGGGTCTGCCTGCATCCCAGCTGATTTATTAGGAGGCCTTCAAACAAAGGCTTCAGTGGGGCATGTGGTATCCAATGCGCTACCTCCTCTGCCTCCATTGTCAAGAAAATGCAAGGCAGGGGTAGGTGCAGAAACGAGGTTCCAGTGAGGTTTTGGCGGGGCTAAAAGCCTTGAGAAGGAAAGGAAAATTAAATCGATGGGACAAATGCATGCAGCAAGAAAAGAAATGTATGGCCTGGAGGCTTTGTGGAACATGTATATGCGCTCAGCATTCATAGCTCACTGCTCAGGTTTTCACACTTCAGCCACGATGCCTCCAAAAGATCGCCATGCGCACAAAGAATGTACAGTATTGCAATGTCTTGAAGCTAGGTCCTCCATCCAGCCCTTTGATTTTATAGCTGGAAGGTGCAATTTCTTCAGAACAGGGAACTGTAAAAAAAACCCCAAAATGGTCAAGGCCATTTCTTTTGTTGGCACATACCCTTTTTGCTAGAAGAACGGGCCTCTGCACACATGGTGGCAGTTTACAGGTGTTTTGTTGCTGTCAGAGCTTCTGGTCAGAGATCCTTCTGGAAGGTGAGCAGAAGGGGGCAACTATTTCTTCCGCTTTTCCCTCTGCCTGGAAGTGATGTCACTGGGTTGTGTGAGAGAGAACAAATGGACTGGCAAGGTCTGTCTTGCTCTCTGAAGAATCCAAGAGCAATGGTTTGGGTGTGTATGCATGTTCAAGACTCCACCCACCCACCCAAAACCTCAGTGAAGTAGCAGAATTTGTTGGAATGTCAATGCTGTGGCCCCTTCCATCTTAAACTCAGTCTGTGGACATTCATAGATGGGCTGTGTATCACAGAAAACACCACTAATCTCCAATAACCTTGGTTCCAAGGAAGCCAAACACAAGCTAAATTCTGGGAGCCCTGAAACATTTCACTGCTTTGAGACTGGGGGTACGCCTAACAGTTTATTCTCACATCACGACCATGCACAGAACATATTTGTACACTCTTAAAATCCAGTACACACACACACACACACAAAAGAATACAGATAACAGAATCCTGCACACTGGACCCAGAGGGGACAGAGCATTCATGCTAAAGATATGGGCATGAATGTACATCAGGGGCTCATACTCAAATCTCTTACTGTAGATTCATTGCCACTTAGCACCTCCACTTATCAGCCTTTGGCACATTACATATAATCAGTCAAGGTGGTTTTTTAATGTTTGTGGGCCTTTGAATAGAAAGGTGATTTGCTGTCACAATGGGCTGTTGATTCTCCTCCACTTTAATACTATACTAAACTCTTATCTTTATTTAGGTTTCATCTGTCTAACATAAACTGTAAATCTTCCTAGCAAGGACTGCGTCCCTTTTTTGGACTGGTGGGATTGCCAGTCAGCCAGAAAAACAAGCTGGCCAATTTTGTGTGTGTGTGTATTTCAAGATGAAGCTGTACATGCAGTTTTGCATGGACAGGCGGAGTCCCCAAATCCCGCGCGGTCCCCCCCCCCCCCGTCATGTGAAATAACGACTCATGACAACGTGCTATGGGATTAAATTGGCCACAACTTTATTAACTTTCAAATGTGGGTAGACCTTGGCTCAGGCATTGGGCGTTCTCCCTCCCCAGTCCCCAGCCAGGGACCTAGGTAGCATCAGGGTTATCCAGTGGGGGGGGGATGGGCCGGCTCTGGAGAACATATGTTCAAGCAGAGATAGCCGCCCCTGTTACGCCGCCGCCGCAGGGGAGAGCAATGACGACCTTTCGGCGTACGGTCAAAGCCTCCCTTCAGAAACCCCTTTAACGGGGAACCCTGGTATCGCCACCGCAAAGAGGAAGATGGACTAAAGGATTCCGCCCAAGGCCTGATATCGCCAAAGTTGTGACGTTTTGCTATGGGAAAGGCGATACCTGCCAATGCAGGGAAATTCCTTTTCGGCCCTTTAACAGCGACCTTAACGTAGCAGCGCCCGCATACCTGTGAACAAAAGTTAACCTGCAAAACCTGTGAAGAAAAGTTAACCTGCAAATAAGACATTAACTGAGGGTGGGTAGGGTGGGAGAAGCTCTGGAGCCAAGTGAGGATTCCCAGGTAAGATCCTCCCTCTATTGTGTGGGCAGGTGATCCCTCCCCTACCTGGCCTGGTCTCCTTGGCAACGCTTCCCTCAGGTGGGATTGGACAACTGACTGAGGTAGGCGGAGACCTCCAGGTATCCCACCTGAGGGAAGGCAAAGCCAAGCCTATGCTGTTGTCGCGCTCCAGATCTAGGGGCTGCGCGCGTCCACGCAAAGGGCGCCCCCCGTTTTAAGCGTGGAGTGGTCATTCCCCTCAGACTCCACCATGGGGTCCAGTACAGATGGGATCCACTCCCAGATCCAGCAAAAACGGCTGGGTGGGGTCTCCAAACTCACTCTATCCTTGGATGTCACACAGATGCCAGAATTTGATTTTCTATTAAAAATACATATTTATTATCAGATATATTGGTCACCAGGGTGATTTATGAATGAAAATATTTTTAATTGTATAGGTCTGAGAACATCTTCAATAATTCCCAAAATTAAAATCTAGATGCATTTTTTAAAATTATCTGAAGAATTATACTTTTATATTCTTCGTCAGGTCCTCAATCTTTAGTTCTTTAATTGTTGGAAATTGGGAAAAAAATTTTTTAATAAAATATAGTTCCAACTGCCCTGCTCAATTTTGTTATAAAAATATTTAGTGTTATATGCTGTTTTTGCAGCATTTAAAGCACTCCCCATACATTATATTATCAGCACATCAATGTTGTGAAGGAGATTGGTATTACTAGCCCTACATTGCTGATGGCATAGCAAAGAGTGGCTTGCTTAATGCCACTTAGTAAGCTCATAAAAGAGGCAAGATTTTAGCCAGAGACTTCCTGGCAGGTGTGGTGGGAGTGTCCATTTATGCTTGCACAGCACTGACCTCTTCCCTCTCCATCTCCTTTTGGTTACCAGCAGCAACCTCCACCTTGGGAAGCCCCATAAGCAACACTGCCCCACACTGCTGGCCACTAGAAGGACATTTTTATTTGCTCAATATTTTAAAAGGCAAAGGTACCCCTGACAGTTAAGTCCAGTCACGAACGACTCTGGGGTTGCGGCGCTCATCTCACTTTACAGGCTGAGAGAGCCGGTGTTTGTCCGCTTCCGCAGAGTTTTTCTGGGTCATGTGGCTAGCATGACTAAGCAGCACACGAAACGCCGTTTACCTTCCCACCAGAACGGTACCTATTTATCTACTTGCACTTTGACATGCTTTTGAACTGCTAGGTTGGCAGGAGCTGGGACCAAACAACGGGAGCTCACCCTGTCACGGGGCCTTGAACCGCCGACTTTCCGATCGGCAAGTCCAAGTGGTTTAAACCACAGCACCACCTGCGTCGTACTCAATATTTAGGTGGCATTTAATTAGTTTTCTATATACAAGCTGTTGGTTGGCTGCTGCTTTTGTTTCTAATGTTGTAGTTTCTTGGCTTGTTTTTGTTAGAATGGACTGTTTGATTCTGTTTGTAAACTGTCTCAGAGGCCTGTGTTTGTGGAAAGGTGGAGTATAAATGTTTTAAATAAATTGTAATTAGTTTTCTTTCCCATAATGATAACTTTTCATCAAACAAAATATGTTGGCAAAGAAATTTCCCTAGCAGCAACAATCTAGGTTCGTTTATTTATTTTAGAGGACAGTGAAGCTTGTCCTGTTCAGCATCTAAGAGCTCTATTTTGTGATTGTCTGATTAATAGTTTCCAAAATCAAGGACACTGTAGAAGTCTGTTGCCTAAAATAAGGAACACCCATTATGTTCTAGGGAAGTGTAAAGTAATGAATATCAATTCCGTTCTAATCAAGCTGTGTTGGAGGAGAATTTGTTTTCTCAAACTGACCTAATTTGCACCTCCTAGTCTAATACACAGAGCAGAACATAATTATTCCTTGGATTTTGCACTTTTACGAATTCTACAATATTGTTCTCAGACCACAGTGTTATTATATACATGTTCCAAAATGTTTTCTTTTATGTACTTCAAAATAAAATATGGGTGTCAAAAGAAATGTTATTTTGTGATAAAAATTGCAAATATACTTTTTCATATGGATAGAGAAAACGTCATGGAAATGAGACGGAATATAATTTATGAATGAGCACATGCAAAATTAACATGGACCAGATCTATGTAGCATATGAGGTGGTTCCCGTTAAAACAAAGTGCACATAACGTCTGTGGAACCCAAGTTCCATCTGTGTGTGAGCGAAAGCCAAAAGCAAGGAATCGCCATGGAAAGAATGCAGCATTCTTATTTTTCTTCACACAGATTGTTCTCTAGACTAGGCCTGCGCTACACTGCTGGAATCAAAGGTTCCTCTAATACCCTCTCCGGTACGTTTAAACATCAGTTTGTCTGGGGCATGAACTCTACACACCGCAGTTCCTGCCTAGCTCTTTCTTTGGCTTCTCTCTCTCCCCCCCCCCCCTTCTTCACAGGCTTGCTTTTTTTCTCTTTCTCTGCTTCCCTGTCTCTCCCCCCCAAAAAAAAAAAAAATCCTCCCAGAAGCACTGGTGTGTTTTTGAGCCCAGGTATGAAACAATTCCTCAGCCACGGCTTGCGATGCTGCAGATAACGTACGGAGAATGTAAATCCTCTCAGCAAGTGCAGCGGCCATAAAAGGCTAAAATGGATTCCTGTGGATTAGAAATAAAACACAGAAAGGGCCCTGTTCTCTTGCTTTCCCCACCCTGTGCTACTTTCCCCCACCCTTTAAAAAAAAACTGTTGGAAATGCAAAGGGCTTTGCTATATATATATATATATATATATATATATATATATATATATAATCACAGACTTAAAAGAAAAATAAAATACATTCCAGGAAAAGGACTGCTGCTAAGAAAACTAAAACCAGAAAATGTTTAAAGATGTTTTAATGACTTAAACACAGAGCCGGGATTGTGTCTAAAAGTTTCCACGTTTGCTTTAAAAAAAAAAACCTCCAGCAAATTCAATATTAAATATCCCCCTGCCACCAGCACTACTGCTGTATTTCCCCCACCCCCAACCATCTTATTTAAGCTTTGTGTTATTAACACAGCAGACATGGCCTTAGTAAAGTTTTACATTTATGTTCCCATTTTGAAAAAGAGGGTCCAGCTGCAGTTCCCTTCTGCAATTGACCAAGGGTCCAAGCAACTGTTAACAAGCAGCTGACAGGTTTTTTACACTAGGAATTAGCCCTCATTTAGAGAGGGATTAGCTAGGATCTCCCCTCTAATTGCAGAACAAGCCTGGCTCATGCAATCACCGAGATCCCAGCTTTGCTCCCTTTGGATGACTGCACAAAGAGACAGCGCAGCCTCCGTCCTGCCAGAGAGGTCTGGTTCAAGTCCAGTTTTAAGGCCCGGAGCTGAGCGATGCTGCACCAGTTCTCAGCTCCCTCTGCAGACTCCCCGTGTAATTTTCCCAGCTGGCAGTTGATATCGCAGGGTTGCCCGGCTGCTGACTTCAGTTCAAAGCCTGAATTAAAGCTTTTCATAGGAAAGAGAGTGGGTCAGAGGAGAGGTTAGGGCAAGCGCAAGGCAGAGCAGCTGTCTGCACTATATATGGCCTCTGGTACATTCACAGAGGAGAACAGAGATAAAAGCCCTTTTTTCCCCTCTGGTGGAATTATTCTGCTACATATCCTAAGGAAGATTGCTATTTAAAACCAAGATGAAGGAATTAATATACGAAGCAAGTATGATATAAATACAGAAAGGCCCTGCTACATTGTCTGAGTGTGACATCGCAATTGTAAGCCATTAGTTTAAACAGTTAGCTGGAACTCAGAACAAATGGACAATCCAATGTATAGATTTCAGAATCTGATTTCAGATCCCCTCCCCTTCAGACTGAAAACTTGTATGCCCTTACATGTACTGGAAGGGAGCCTCCTTAAATTCAGTGGGACTTGCTTCAGAATACTCAAACATAGGATAGTACTGAAAAGGGTACCTCTTTGTAAAGTCTTCCAAAAGTGAATTTGGCAGCAGTTTTATAGGCAGAAATTCCTAAGCAAAAGATGCACAGATGAACACTTTATTTCCCTCCTTTTTGTCAGAAAATAGTTTCCAACTTTGTAGAAACATTTTTTATATTCCTCATTTCACCACTAGAAAAATCTATATTGGAAGAGTTGCTAAAAACAAAAAACAAACAAGCCTGAAAATTTTAAATATTATACAATTGAAAACTTTTTTTATTTTCTTGGTGTTATTTTTGTTAGTGAGGTGAGCAATCTTGTGTGCAAAGATTTAAAGGCATCGGAATAGTGAATGCCAACCACAACTAAATTTTTGTCCATTTTTTAAAAACTGAGAATGGGGAGAAAACAATCATTGTTCCAAAGATGGTAGGCTCATTTCTCAACCAACCTTTTTCCTGCTCTAATCAAGTCACTCTTAAAAGATGGAGCTCCTCAAGTCTTCGTAAATTAAGCATGTCTTTTGGCTCATCTCTTCTTGATCACTTTTCCAGCGGCCCTGTTCCTTTTAATCAGTATTTCCAACAGCATAATCAGATCCAATATAGTGTTGCACCATGGCATGGGTTCAGGGAAGTGGTGCTGAGCACCACAATCGCACAATCAAGAAAGGCACATGGACTGAATTTTGTTGAGCCAATTGAGGGAAAGGCCAATGTAATTAACACTGTGACCCAATGGGTGCTTTATTCAGGAAAAAGTGCAGAATGGAACACATGTTTAGGATTCCAGCCTTACAGTACAATCCTATTCATGTCTACTTAGATGTAAGTCACACTGAATTCAATGCTCCAGATACAGAATTGCAGCCTTAATGATATTTTCCTGGTATTCTTTCCAGTTGGTTCAAATGAGAATTATTTTTTATTTTGCTTTTTCTTCATGCTGTTTCCCATATTTTCCTCAGGAAGAACTAAAAAATTGGGGACCTGGACAACTCCTCTTTTCGTTGGGATGGTCAGAGAGTGCTGAAAATGTCCTCCATTTTGAGATGGGGCAAATGGCATTCTTCCACTGACACCAGCAGAACAAACACAAATTTAAATCCACATACTTCTACCTGGTAATAGGAGTCTTATTTGAAATTTTGAGGAAATAAGAGGTCTCTGCTCACCCCGCCACCCTATGCTGTAAATCATACTATTTCCCCTGCTTTTAAGGGATGATAAATGTCTTTACCCTAACTGAAAAATTAAGTTGTAAAAAAAGAAAAGCTTGTACCCGAAGATTAAGGCTGTGTAAACACCACCAGCTTAAAATGCAGCAAGATTGCCCCTGTTGTGTTTCAATTCAATTTTGCACATTATTACACTGCTCTTTGATGCTGTTTGGCCACACCAGTGGGTGGAAAAGGGGCAGAGATGGCCTCACCTGATGTGAATTGCCTGGGTGCTTTCCCACCTCTCTGCCCACCCCCAACTCTGTGCAGCTGTCATCTTACTTCTAAGCAAATGTAAAAGCATAAGATTTCAGCCTGACAGCGCAAACCTGTTCATGACTACCCAGAAACAAGTCTCATTGAGTTCAGTAGGGCTCTGGCTATTCCTAGATCCCTTCTTCCCCCTCACCAAGCCTAGGGTGCAACCCAAGAGCATCACTGCCCTGTTTGGGCGGCAGGAGCCCAGCGCGGAGGCAGAAACCGGGTTGCCATTATTGCTGTGATCATCTCCTCATACACCCCTGGTTTTGAGAAAGGTGGGTGGGAAGTGAGGTGTTCCTCCACCCATGCTGATGTCAGACATGTGGGACCACCTGCCCACAGGGAACCTGAATGGAATATAGCTACTGTTTTCAAGTCAGATTGAAGCTGGTTTGGGGTAGAACTCATGAAACGGCAGTATTTAGCAAGAAACTATGGGCTACCTCTTGATCATAGGTAATGCAGTGTGAATACACAGATTCAAAAAAAACAACAGCCCAGCAGTGGGAGCACACTGGAGCCAGAGTATAAACAGTAATATATCCACAGCCACAGCTGCCAAAGAACTCTTCAAACCATCAATATTTTCTTCCTTTCGCGTCCCCTTCTCTAGACTCCAGTCAGTATTCCAAATTTCTTTATGTTTGTTTTGTTTCAGTCTGCTGGTGTTGTTTTTATCTGCTGTGGTGATGTTTTTTAGAGGTGTTATTGTGTTTTAGATCACAAATGGTGGGCCAAGGACCGCTCGGTGCCTCAACCCACCCAGATTTCTGGCCGTACTGTCGCCTTTTAGTTGGACTGATGTCAGCACCTGCAACTCCCGGCATGGCGAGTAAAGTTGGCTGAGAAGAAAAATTGCAGAGGGAAAAGAGGACTCCCTCCTCTGAGGGGAAGCCGCCCGAGAAGGCATAGAACAAAACCACAAACAGATAAAAGTTAATTATTTTTAAAATAGTAAACCGGGAGTAGAAATGAACGGCATAAGATAGAGAAGGTGTTACAGAAGGAAGTGCAAGCAAAAGAAAGGCTAGAAGAAACTAGCAGTATTAAAATCCTTCCAAAGCTAATGCCTAATCTTTCCACGAGGAAAGATGACTACGGAACTCTTTACCACAAGGAAAATGCTGTAGCAAAGAATTTTGTGATTTCCAGTAGAAAATGATGCCAGTAATTGCCAGCTGACTGTGCTAAACACTGTCACCATTTTGTAACGTGACACGGCTCCAGCTGCACCATTTTGTGACTGGTAGGCCTCACGAAGTTTCAGTCATCTCAAGTAGGCCCTGGAGACAGAAAGCTTAAGAACCCTCATTTTAGATTGTATATTAGGGTTTGTGTTATTGTTTGTTATTAACATGTTTGGGGCCACCTTGAAAGGGGCAACCCTGAAAAGCGGCCTAGAAATAAATGAACCACAAGATTTTGAAAGGGTGGTATGTCACCTTTTATGGATGGGTCTTGGTTACATTACCATGGATGCTAGAGGTGTGTCTGATGCTTTATTGTCTCTTGCTTAAAGTGATACTGTTTTCTTTTCAGCTTTGCTTCTGGGAGCACAGAGGATCCCAGTTATGCTATGCTGACATTATGCCAATTTTTGTGTGTTTCGTAAAATTATTAGATGCTATCACTTTCTGGAAGTTGTACAAGATGTTGGTGTTCCGGCAGCATACCAACGACCATGGGATGGCTCTGCCAGGCAACAAATTTGTTGCAGGGGGGGGAGTAGGATTTGTGGAGAGACGCTGTGTGTTGCGCTAATGTACGAATATTCCTGGACATTGTTTCAATCCAGAATTCCCATCCAAAAGAGTGTGACTAACTTCCTCAAACCACAAAGACAGACAATTCTCCTTTCAGCCACATTTTCCTTTCAGTTGCGTTCTGCCCAGATAAACTTTTCAAATATGAAGGTGCCTAAGTAAATGTATATAAGTGAGATACTTTCATTAGCTTAATAAACCAACCCATCGCCTAGCTGGGTATATGTGTCGAGAGGAGTTGGTGAGGGTCTTTAATCCCCGCTTTTAATAAATAGAAGACATTCTAGTCATAATAAAATGTGTTTTACACTCAAAGGGGGAATGGTGGGGGGGGCAATTGGCTGGGTAGCGCTGGCTTCTGAGCCCAAACAATGAGGTTAAGAAACATAACTGTAACGCATTAGTAAATTGACAATGAAATTGCAGTTACTTCACTGGCTCTTTATTAAATAAACACAGCCTGAAATGGACCTGTCTGCCCTGGAGGTATTTGTATAGGGTTCATATTACTAACTCAACACTGCTGCTAACACACACTCAGGCACTGCATACCCTGGCATGCAAACGCATTCCAGTACAGCCCCTGCAAGGTGGAGCAGACCGCCCTTTCCCCTTGTCACTTTTTCCTTTACATTTCAACCTCAGATTTTACAGCCTTTGGCTGCGACTCCGGCATCTTATCCCTCCAGATTTTAGCTCCTTTGGAGACTAATAGAGAGAAGTCTATGCAGGATTACACGTGCCAACAGCACCTTCCAAGACCACCCCACTAATGAAACAACACACACACACACACACACGGCCTTACTCGCACAACCAAAGAAAAATGTCTTCATCCACCACAACCCCTTTATGTGGCCTTTGAACGACAGCAGCCAACGTATGCCATGGCCCGTCTCGCCTTCCCACACAGAAATCATTTACACATGCAGCTGTCCATACTCCTTTATATGTGCTACACAAAAACTGCCCATCTACACAAATTCTAAGGGCTAAACAAGATACGATGTGGGCGATCCATGATCATGTTTGTACAAGGAAAACAATATAAAAACCCTGGATGCCAGGATCCAAGTTTGGGGCAAATACTCTTTGGTGAGAGAACCCTAGCAGAGATTTAAAATCACAAAATATGCAGCATGGAAATATAGGCTGTTAGACTTTTAAAATATGCTCTTGTGAGTTCCAAAACTTCCTTCTTCCTCTAGCATAGAGAAAAAGACCACACATTTAGCAAGTTAAAAATGGTTTACTTACAAACTCTCCAGAGATCAGATTTATGTGCTTTTTCATACAGCATTCTGAAAAAGTTGTACAGGCAGTGAAATTTGGCTTAGTTACAGTGGTGAAATACTATTGGTATAGGGATTCAAGAGTGGCTTGTGAGAGCCACGCAGTCTGAGCTGCAGCAACCTGCTCAGACCTCCTCACGATGAGCTTTGTGCCTAGACTGAGGTACAATAGGCTTGACTACCTTCTTCCCAAGGTGAGAGGGAGTGACTAGTTAAGCCTAGTAGGACAGCTTACTCTATGGCATTAACTCCTTCACACATTAATTTGACTTAAGCATGTTAGTCATAGAGGCTGGTTATCCCAGAGATCAAAAATAAGCAACTAAAGCAAAGTAAGAATAAGCAATTTTAAAAGAGGCAACCATATGGTGCATGTGTGTCAGGGACCGTGCTGAGGAGGGCTGCACTAAGGAGGAATGGTGGGAGCCTCTCCTTCCCCTGGATCAGGATCCTGAATCTTCCCAGGAGCAGGAGGACAGTATAGATTTGGAACAGTGGTTTCAAGAGGGACATAGTTCAGAAGGCAAAAGCTGGGAAGTACTGGGTGGGGAACAGCTAGGAG
Source organism: Podarcis vaucheri (assembly GCF_965113315.1). Lineage (NCBI taxonomy): Eukaryota > Metazoa > Chordata > Lepidosauria > Squamata > Lacertidae > Podarcis > Podarcis vaucheri. The sequence continues at coordinate 62,557,844 of NC_138764.1, read as the reverse complement.
GAGAAGAACTGGGAGAGAGTGTGTGTTAGCAGACTCACTGTTGCTGGAAAGTGTCTATCCACTCAGCCCAAGGTCAAGAAGAGCAGATAAGGTGGCAGCACAGAAAACACAGTGGTTGTAAGATCAGGCTGCAAGACACGATAGTGATGTGGGTGACTATGAAGGAAGTGGGTGGAACCCTTAATTGGGAGCACCTTAATTCCTAGGAATGGATTCTTTGTTCTCCCACTGTGATAATTAAAAATTTCTAACTGGTAAGAGACTCCTTTCTCTTTGTTCTGCTTATCTACTGCTAAAGGGGGAGAAGAAGCCAAGTCCCTGAAGCCTGACAATGTGCTTCTGATGAGAGCAGTAATGCAGCAGGGAGGGAACAGTTTGGCCTCACCCCTCAAAGCAACTATTAGCCTGGCTAGAGGAGGAGGAGAAGCAAGGTATAGGTGTTGTGTGCTCTCTCTTTCTTCTACCCACAAACTGGGCTTCACAGAGTGGGAGATGGGAAATGGGAGATGGGAAAGGTTAAACACCCCACCTGCCAAATGGAGCCCTGCCTCCACAGCTGCTTTAAAGTCATAAAAGGGGTGAGCAGATTCAATTCCACATCTTCCTTATTATGTCCGGTTTGGTCCTAACTCCATAGCTGAACCAGAAGTCCCATAATATATATATATATTCACAGCACAAATGAGCATCATTCCATCTTACGCTTATAACCCCAAATTGAAACCTACAGCCTTTGTGCTGCACATACATGTATAACTAAAGAACATCCACACTAATACTGTATGCTAAACTGAAATGGTCAACCAGCCACCCGCCCCACCATAAAAGTATTTTACTGATCTTTGCAAGGCGCTGGTTGATGGCCATTCTAGAAATGGAAACAAAAAATAAAACATATGTATCTATATCCACAGCCAATGACCATCTGTTCCCATTCCTGCATATGCAGGCAAGCCAGCTGTCAGGTAACCAAAGGGAGCCACTGCCACCATGCACAGTCAGCCTTCCCATCCTGAAATGGTCTGACCAAAACTTAGGTGCCTTTCTCATTTGCGGAGATGAAACAATGGCTCTTTGCATATGAGTGCTGGGATTTTTCAGCAGCTCGTGGGGTCACCTTTGTCTGAACGGCTGCCTGATTTGTTGGCTCTGATAATTTTTGCTTAAGGTAGAAAAATATGTTTCCTGTGCGATCACACCTTCATTAAAAATGTCTGCTCCTGTGATAAGCTAGACGGAAAGATCCGGGTCTCTGATATATATGTAATCAATTAGGATTCAGGCAGTAAGTGGCCTATACGATGCATCTTCTAATCATGTTATCATCAAACCAGCATCAGCAACAAAATCATGCCATTACTGACACTATAGCAACATCTCAGCATCTACCTGATTTCCATTCAGTTAAAAGCACAGTTAAAAGTCTGTGAGAGCACCAGATAGTGTGATTTGTATTGCCAGTTGCAATGTTAAACTGTGTTTAAGTCCCACTGATCTGCCTTGGTAGCTCTTCGCTGATTTAGCAGAAGATTATGTTTTGGGTTCATTGAACTCCAGCAAAGAGACTGATAACTAATAATATTTGCTTATAGGTATTGTAGGTCACGAAAAAAACTGGACCATGTGTTTTGGAGCAGCCTACTCCTTGTTTATTTTTGGAAGGGTGCTTATGAGCAAATTAACATGGTTCTAGATACAGGTAGGGAGCCGTGTTGGCCTGCTGTAGTCGAAACGAAAAAAAAAAAAATCCTTCCAGTTGCTCCTTAAAAGATAAAGGGACCCCTGACCGTTAGGTCCAGTTGCGGACAACTCTGGGGTTGCGCACTCATCTTGCTCTCTAGACCAAGGAGCCGGCGTTTGTCCGCAGACAGCTTCCAGGTCATGTGGCCAGCATGACAAAGCCGCTTCTGGCGAACCAGAGCAGCGCATGGAAACACCGTTTACCTTTCCCACCAGAACAGTACCTATTTATCTACTTGCATTTTGACGTGCTTTCGAACTGCTAGGTAGCACCTTAGAGACCAACTAAGTTTGTTATTGGTATGAGCTTTCGTGTGCATGCATGAAAGGTATCTGAAGAAGTGTGCATGCACACAAAAGCCCATAACAAACTTAGTTGGTCTCCAAGGTGCTACTGGAAGGAATTTTTTTATTTTGTTTTAACATGGTTCTATCTCTGAAATCATTCTTTTAATTGAAGCATCTTATTCTAGGGTACAGTCCAGCATGCTGCTAAGGCAGCAAAGCTGTGGACTGGGAATTTGATTCTGGTGGTCATGCATATTGTTCTGCAGTACTGGAAGTACTAAACACCTGATAAGGTTTGTAGGGAAGTAGCTGGTCTTTCATATGTTAACATGAATAAATATGTCCATTCTGATGTGCTTCAGCAGCCATTCATAGTAATGAATGGGTAGGGTGATGTCACTGTGCAGGAAAGAGTGACAAAGTGAAAATCCCGGCACAAAAGTTGTTGAGCTTTGAGCTTTTTTGGCAAAGTTGTTCAGCAAAATCTTTTTTAAAAAATAAATAAATTTCTGAGCTATTTTTAAGGGGAAATGCCAAAATTTACACTTCCGACATGGGTTGCCATATGTCCGGATTTTCCCGGACATCAGTGTAGTGATTTCTGCCTGGACACTGTTTTCAATGGCCAAACACCGTCTATGTCTGGGAAATTCTGGGCATATGGCAACCCTAACATATACTTAAGTCAAAGGGATAACAGATAGTCCCTACTGTTGGGGGGGGGGGTACAGTGCGACTGCAGTTACAAAAGTACAGTCATGGTCTCATTTTTCTGTTAGCCCAAAGGCCTTGTCAAGGAGGCTGGAAGTGTCATGAGTGTTGCAATAAGCCACAATAAAGGTAAAGGTAAAGGTACCCCTGCCCGAACGGGCCAGTCTTGACAGACTCTGGGGTTTGTGCGCCCATCTCACATCTAGAGGCCGGGGGCCAGCGCTGTCCGCAGACACTTCCGGGTCACGTGGCCAGCGTGACAACGCTGCTCTGGCGAGCCAGAGCCGCACACGGAACGCCGTTTACCTTCCCGCTGGTAAGCGGTACCTATTTATCTACTTGCCCCCGGGGGTGCTTTCGAACTGCTAGGTTGGCAGGCGCTGGGACCGAGCAGCGGGAGCGCACCCCGCCGCGGGGATTCGAACCGCCGACCTTCCTATCGGCAAGCCCTAGGCGCTGAGGCTTTAGCCCACAGCGCCACCCGCGTCCCTAATGCTAATTCACTCAGTTGTGAGATTCTTTTATTTAAAGCATGCCCCTTATAATTAAGTAAAATGTTTCCTTACCTCCAACAACAACTATGCTTTACAGAAGCCAGTAAAAACAAAAGACCTACAATAGTGTGTGTGCATGTCTGTGTTTGTTTGTTCTATTTATCAGTTGTCCAATAATGACGCACACTCTCCCTGGGCAGTGTACAATAATAATAATAAAGAAGATTAAAATCACAGTTATGAATGCATGACCCAGTGTCCAGGACAGTAATAGATTTCACATATTGCACTGTAGGTATCATTAAGGTAACAAAGCCAACTGTCTCAGTTTATATGTGTCAGAGCTGCTTGAAGATCCTAGCTCACAGAGGATCACGCTAGCCAGCGATCATTTAGTAAAAGTCTTTATTGAATTACAGTTTCCATTCTCACGCTGCTGCGCGCAACTCTACGTCTAGTAGCTAGATCGACGAAGCTCCGTCTGAGTCTCCGCCCCGTGCGCACCAACTTAATATCCTAGCCCTGCTCCACCTTTTCCGCCTGACTGTCCTCCTCTGGGTCCCTCTACCCCCCGGGGCTTCTTCCTTCCGGGATTCTTCTGACGCTGACCCGGACCCTCCTGCCTCCTTGCGCCGGGCTTTAGGACCTGGCTCCCTTTCCGGGCTGCTTACTGCGCCGCCTTCCTCTGCATTTGAACTTGGCGCGCGCGCCCAACCTTCCACTTTCCTCTTAACCGTTTCTTCGCTCCCCGATGGAGGTGTGGCCACTCCTGACTCATGCCCTCCCTCCTGTGGTGAGCTGCCAGCGCTTGCCCCCTGGCTCCCTTCCTCTTCCCTGCTCTCTGGCGGTGACGCTGGTCCCGATTTCCAACTGCTCTCCTCTGAGTCCCCTCTGGCTCTATCTTCCTGGGGTGCCCCCCTAGACTCCCCCCTTGCCCTGGCCACTGGTGCTCCTTTCTGTGAATCCTCTGATTCACTGGAAAGACTCGGAGATCTCGGGTCGTCGTCATCACTCATCTTTTCTTCTGCCTCCTCCCCTTCGCTCTCTGTTTCCTCCCTTGCCCTTGCCTCTGCTCCTAAACCCCTGACAATATGATTCACTCTTTTTAGTTGCATTATAATTCACATACAATTGAGTTTGTGTTTCCTTTTCATATCCCAACCCTAAATAAGAAAAGGTAGGGCTATCTGTATCTAACCTCCTCATATTATTAGTTTTTTAGCTTCAGTTTTTGGAAGGTAAAACTCTAAGAACAAGTGATATATTTGACTATATTGTTACCAACTGGAGAGGTTCTGGCTGATATTTTTGCTTTCAGGTCATTTGTCAGAAGTGCAAGAGGCAAAGCCAGTTCCTTCCTACCAACAATTCTGTCGCCCTTCCTCTGCGATATATCTTACACCTACCTGCAAATGGGCCATCACATATATAACATCATGGAAAGCAATTCCACATCTACTAGTGCCACTCCACTAATTATTTTACAGTATTTATTTTCTAGAGGAGATCGTTTTCGGTGGTGACTGTTCACTCGTTTAGGTTCTGAGCATCAAAGATGGTTTCAAATGTTAAATGTGCATAAAATGAAGGTGGCGGGAATGGCAAGTTTGAAGTTATAAATTCCTGTGGTTGCGCAATCTGTTTATTCGGATCATACATAGGTCAGAGGTCAGGACAGGCCACATCTCAGTGAAAGAACACCTGTTTTGCATGCAGAAGGTCCAACTCTGATTTTTCCAGGTAACGATGGGAGACACCCGTGTCTGAATGCCTGGAGAGCTGCTATCAGTCAGTATAGATGTTGCGTGTCGAGGTCCCCAGGGCCACCCCAATAACTCACACATCACACAGAATTTTTTGTTTAAGGTTTTTGGCATAATTTTGGCCACAAGTTTATTAAAATACAAAAATGTGAGTGGTTGCTTAGGCATTGGTTGCGACTATCTGCCCCCACCATGAGGGACAGACTGACATTCTGCACGATGCGAAAGTCAGAAAAGGGGAATACACTTGGGGGTAGCGACGGAGCAGGGAACCTGCCCTCAGCCCTCCCCAAATGCAACCAGGAGTTCATTGCTATGGTCCAAGCCCCCTTGACAGAGTGGACAAGCAATAGTTAGCCCCCGATTCCTTTAACGGAATCCCTTGCAGCAGCAGCATTAGAGGGGCAGGCACAGCCAATCCATGCCCCTCAACCAACCAAACCATAAACCAATGCCTAACCACAACCTTGCAAGTTGTGACGATTTGCTACGCTGTAGGCAAAAACCAAATGGCCCCAGCCAATCAGCCAGATGGACAAAATTCCTACCGGGCCCCCGCTCCAAAGCAGACGACCCCATGACAGGCATAGCAAGGTCAAAGCGAACAACCCTAATTCTAGGGAGGCGGGGATGGGCAATCTGATGCACGGGTGAAAAGAGGAAGCCCTAGCCTCATGCAAGGAGTTTTAGCATTTCTGGCTGTCAATCAACAAATGGCAACATTAACTTCTTCCCAACAACAAGGGAAGCCCCAATCACATCAGTGGCCAACGATCAATTAGCCCGCCCCCAACTTTGGAGTGTCCTGGCGGCCCCCACCGCAACACGTGCTCTCCATGAAGGAGAACACGCTATATTTGAGCTGGATAGACCAATGGTTTGACTCAGTAAGCAGAAGGTAGCTTCCTATTTTCCTAACATTGGAGTTGGGTTTTATAAAGAGGAAGTGCAGAATGTGTCCAAGGGAAGAGAGAAAAACTAATCTCTCACTGCCCCCAGTTTAGCATGAAATACGTTAAAGATGGTAGTCCTAGCTGGGCTTGCTTCAAAAGGATTCTAAAGAGGGAAAGAAGAGAAATATACTTTCCCCTAAAGATGCACATTTATTAAAATTAAAGTGGAGGCAGGGAACAGCAAAGTGATTAAGAGAACGCAGGGTCCATGAATGGTCCCTCTGCAGTGGAGAAACATGCCACAGAGGCCTAGTTTCTCTGGAAGACATGGTACTGAAGGTTTGTTTGGCAGTCGTCCCCCTTCCACCCTCCATGTACACAGAGTGACCCCACAACTTGCAGATTGAAAAGCCATACAACCTGGCTCAGCTTGACTCAGTCAGTGCCATAGTTTTTTCCATCTTCTGCTGGAATAACAGGTTCCTGGGGGACAATGAAGCCAAATTTTTGTTGCTTCTATTTTCCTCCCCGTTATTATTTTAAAAAATTCAAGCAGATGCAAGGCAGACATTGCTACTGATCTCACATGCCTGGTCTAATTGTTGTGCTGTGGTTGCTTGGCCCATATGAGGTGATGGAAAACTGTTTCATCAGCATCAGGTGCCGCTGTCGAGACCAGCCGGGCTCTAGTTACACTATCAGCAAACGTTATAAACACATAGGCACATTCCAAATATTTATCCCACATGAAATATCCCATCTGCTATTGAAAGAAATGAGGGGGAGACTTTCTTTCTTTCTTTCTTTCTTTCTTTCTTTCTTTCTTTCTTTCTTTCTTTCTTTCTTTCTTTCTTGTTAGCTAAATTAAAGAGAAACTCAGGGTAGAGCTAGTATCAGAAATGGAGGCACCACAATTGTGACAGGGTTTGCACTACAACTGCAGTTTCACTTTGTGGTAAGGTTGCCATCACCAAGTTTTCAGATCTGGAAGCTGCCATCCCTTCCATTCATCCTCGTGAAATTAAGGCTGCAATCCTATGATGAACTCCATCCTGGGAGTCAGCCCCACTGAACTCAATGAGATTTACTTCTGCAGACATGCAGAGGATTGTAGTTAAAGTTTATTTACGCTGGTTGGAGATTTGGTCAACCTTAAAAAAAAACCATAAATGGTTTTGTTAACTTTTAAAATAATATTGTATTACATGGTGTATCCATGTTTTATTATAAAATGAAACAATGAAGACACTGAAAATGTTTTATTTTTCTATCTAATGTTGTAACTGACCTAAGCCAATGGCAACAAAGGGATGCCACATCAAACAAGGGAGGATTCCCAAACCTTCTGGGCCAGATCCTCAGCTCAAGCTGATTCCCACAGTATGACAAGTCAGGAAGACTAGCACAATATGAGTTTTTGAGTGCAGCTCTGACTACGGATATGAAAGCATGCCTTCAGAATAGGTGGGGTCCATGTGTTATTTTTAGCTCAGCATAAATACAAGAGCAGAAGTGTTTCAGTCCCCCCCACCCCAAGCCAGAATTTCATTCCATTTGCAACCTGAAAGTTAGAGTTGGAGTAAACTTTATCATGCTTAATATTCCAAGGATCTGACTCAAGTTGGCTACAGCTATAAAAGGGAAGCGTGCAAGGTTATAGCCGGAATCTGTCAAGACGAAGTTTGCTCCTTTTAATCACGGGAGAGGGGCTGTTTCCTTAGGACTCCCTCCCAGTCCCTCCCTCCCTCTTTCCTTTCTTCAATAGATGGTGTAAACACCTGCAAGTCTCTCTGACTTCAAGGAATAGCTCCAGGTGTCCCTCTGCTCCATGCTGCTGCCAAAGTAACCAAGCAAGCTGTCAGCATCAATGCATCTCTTAACTGTCTTCAGATGAGTAACCATCCAAGAGAAAGTCAAAATTGATTCTTAATTTAGTGAAAACCATCTCGGGTCACAATTACAATTGACATCTGCCCAAAGAATATCTTAACAATAACACGCCACATCTGTAGCTGGCGTCGAGTTACCAATTGACCAAGAGGGTGGGGGGAATAAAAATAAAGTGGCCAGGTCTGTTTCTGTTCTTTTAACAGCAGCTTGATATGCAGAAATTAGCAGGTGACACTTTTCACAGCAAGGAGACTGACACTGACTTGCTGGCATCAGCAGATCACAGGGCTGCTATTGACATGTGTACAGTTCTTGGTTTAAAAGTTGGCAACCTCGGCTGATGTACACTGACTTCAACCATGTTCCACATGCAATTAAATTAGAATCACAGAATTGTAGAGTTGGAAGGGACCCCAAGGGTCATCTAGTCCAACCCCCCTGCAATGCAGGGTTTGTCTTTCTTTCTGAGTTATTTAACATAGTCTGATTCTGTAGCAATAATACTGCGGTGGCACTTTTGCGAATAAGGCATAAACATGGCAAGACACCCAGTGCTTTCAAAGTTTCAAGCAAGTAGTTCAAAGTGCATTTGAAATGAAGCTGTGTACACATTATCGTTTACTCCAGCTCCCATGTGCTCCCACTGCTGACATTTGTAGCTGGGTACACGTGTTGCCACAATCCTTACGTATCCTGTATTCTCTTGAGAAATACTTCTGTATGATTCCTCCCCCCCCCCCGGTCAAACCAGCTTCCATTCAATTTGAAAACAGAAGCTGTGGCTAAGCTGAGGTGTGTACATTTGAGACAGCCGTTGCGCATGTGCGGATGACAGCTTCGGTGAATTGGAGTTCAGCGCAGGGAAACAGGACAGATAAATGTGCTTTGGGTGAAGACATCCCCATTCTCTCTCTGGTATGCACAGCAATGTAAAAAAAGGACTTGAAATGCAGCAGGGGGGAGAATGACCTTGCTGTATTTTAAGCCGGTAAAGTCACAGCGCCAGCCTTAGTGAGGTCCCCTGTGAACATGCAAATCACTTGCTAAGAATACGCAGGTCAGTCCACACTTCCTCTCAGTCCACTACAACAAAGGCACAAGCTGCATGTTACCTGCTTGTTTTCCCTGACGTTTTTATTATTAATGCAAGGCAGTCATAGGTAGTTTTTGGATGAGTGTAGGATTGGCAAGGGGGAAAGGCTGCTTTACCCTCTACCTTCCAGCTTTAGTCCAGACCAGACAAAATTGCCCCTCCCCCAGCTGCTCTCCCACCCACAGTGGGGGGGATACAAATGGGTCATGGATGCGGCACCAATGGGCACGAGTGTACCTACCAGTACCTCCCATGGTGCATTCTAAAGATTTCAGCATATATTCTCTCAAAAATGTTCAACTTCAAAGGGACTGTTTGCTTTTCCTGCACAGTTCCTGTTAGCTTAAGCCTCTCCTACATTGAAACATGCCCACATTTCATTGGATGCCAGGATTGTTAGGAGCAGAGGAGAGGTGCAAAGAGTTTCTCTCTGTGAGTGGGTGTGGCAGTGGCTGATGTAGGTTCCCAGTTGATGGAGATGACTGATGTGCAGAATGCCAGCACCATTTTGTGGTTGTGTCTATTTTTCTGTCTTTTTAGATCTGGCAGACATTTTGTGTTATGCCACATACCCCATGGCTGCCTTTTTGTGACCGGCACCCATGGCACTTTCTCAAAAGTCCAGCAGTGTCCAAAATGGTTGGTGACCCCTGCAGTACAGAGTCACTGTATCTTATCCTCTGTGGATGGAAAAAGGCAGTTTGGGGAGAGTGAATTTGAGTAAACAAATGGTGTATGTATGTGTGTTTGGGGGGGGGTGTTAATCAGACTCTCCCCATCCATAGTTCTCTCTGTTCAGCCACTTTCCCTGCTTACTAAGGTGGTCTCTAGGTTTGACCCCTGAGGAAAGTTCCATCAAGGGTGGCCCCTCATATATTGTTGGGCCTTGGCAGACTAACCAGGCCCTGGTATCAGCAGAACACAACCCTGCTTGGCAACTTGGAGCCATTTTAATTCCCATAATGCTCCTTGAATGATTCTATGTGGGAGGCATTAAAAGTCCAGGAGAAGAGGGAAGGCCTCAGTTCAGAAGTGGTCACTGCTAGGGCAATAGAGTCCTGGCAGCTGGCCAGGATCCCACATTTTGATGCTTGACCTGTTGCCTGCTTAGCCCAACCCCAATTATCTGCTCAACCTAAAGTCATATGTTGGGTTTTTGGAAAGAAAGAAAAAGCCAGATCAGATCTGTACAGATCTGGGAGTGCAAGATCAGATCTGTACAGTAAGGGCAGCGGTGTAACTAGAATGTTCTGATATCATGTATTGTGCTTTTTTTTAAAAAAAGAAGGATGTTTTTCAAGCTATTTTAGAATCATGTGGGAGTCAGCAAGGATGTACATGGAGAAAACAAGTAGTGCGTTCCTCCTTTCTCCCTCTTCCTCTGTCCTTAGTAATGGATCAAACTCCAGACTTTACTTAGCAAAAAATGACTTTTCTTAATCCATTTCCTGAGGTTTGTTGTGACTGCATTGCATCTTTGGGAGCCCTGGCAGGCAGTGATGTATATGTGTTAAACAATGGCTTTTAAGTCTTAAGCTTTGGAATAAAAGGTATATACATCTCCAGCTGAAAATATAGAAGTGCAATTAAGTGCAGACATCTTTGATTTTAGACCATAGACCTGATTCTGATATGGGCAGCTTCACTTATGCTGCTAGTGGCAGCCGATGGGAGTTGTAATCCAAAACATATGGAGGGCACCAGGTTGGTGAAGGTTGTTTTACTGCCTAGAATTACATTACTTGGCTCTGCAAATATAGTTGTGTGTGTGTGTGTGTGTGTGTGTGTGTGTGTGAGAGAGAGAGAGAGAGAGAGAGAGAGAGAGAGAGAGAGAGCGCCAGCCCGCCAGCCTTTGCCTTCTATATACTGTTACAGGTTAAATATCCATTGACTGAACCACATGTTCAGCCCGCCAGCCTTTGCCTTCTATATACTGTTACAGGTTAAATATCCATTGACTGAACCACATGTTGGTTATTCTGGTTTATTGTATATGTGCTCCCAAGTCAACATAACTATGAAAATAATACTTACGCTTTTCCAAAATTCCTCCAAGCCATTCAGATAAACCAGACTGTAACTTGTACTGTTCTGTATTTCACGCCTTTGAAATTTAATTGATGAAACACTAAGATTCTAAAGCCCCAGTGTCTGTGGGGAGGAGAGGGACAGAGATGATCCTTTTGATAAATGTCATTATGGTAGATTTTGTGGCGAACTCACACATCCTCTAAGCCTGAAAAGAAGAAAGGCTGCATTGACACACAGAGAAGTAGGCTGCTTAAAGACATACATAGCCAGAGCGAGGAATCTACTATGGATCTATATTCATGCCTATTTTGAAAGATATACAACCTTGGTGAATAAAATTAAGGAGCAATCAGTACAGTACTGCCTGTTTCTATGAGAAACAAGCTGCACAGAGTGCTGATTGGTTGGCACTTGTGGCAGTCACAACATCCACACACCCTACACACCGCCACTACCCACAATACCTTGCCTGGAGCAACATTTCAAGATGGATGGATGGGTGTGTGTGTGTTTGTGTGGTGGTTTTTTTTAGTACTGGATAAACATTTAACTGGATAAGCAAGCAAAGCATGCAAATTATGTCATTAAAGGAGGCAACTGAATACAGTGGTACCTCTGGTTACATACTTAATTCGTTTCGGAGGCCCATTCTTAACCTGAAACTGTTCTTAACCTGAAGCACCACTTTAGCTAATGGGGCCTCCTGCCGCTGCCGCGCCACCGGACCATGATTTCTGTTCTCATCCTGAAGCAAAGTTCTTAACCCGAGATACTATTTCTGGGTTAGGGGAGTCTGTAACCTGAAGAATATGTAACCTGAAGCATATGTAACCCCGAGGTACCACGAAAGGAGAGGGGAAACAAGATGGAATAAAGGGAGGAAGCCAAATGCCTAGGACCAGAAGAACTTTATGAGAAAGCTATACCTAGATTAAGCTCCAGCCCTTTTGGACTCAGGATCCAGCTTTGGGGAGAGGAAGCTGGCTGCATGTGAGATCCTTCTAACCCCTGGATCTAGCAAGTGTTAAAATATAAGCCCAGCTATCTTCCTGTGTAGAGGTGATCGCCTGGGTGATGGGCCATTAAGGGAAACAAAGGAAAGGGGCTCTGGGTAAGATGGCAAATGAATGGAACCTCTCACTCAACTCATAATTAGAAGGAAAAAGCCTGAGTTTAGAGTTTCATTGCAGTGATGTGACCTAGAAGTAAAGCAGCAAGATGCACATGGCCAAAGCAAACTTTGAGAGCAATGTTTGACCTCTGTGGCTATGGATTTGGAGTATTAATGCTGTGAAGCCCTCCATCTCAGGCTCAGGTTGTACATGCATCACAGGGTGTTTTGCCTAAATGACCCTTGTGGTCCCTTTCCAACTCTACATTTCTTTGATTCTGTGATATGTGTAAATAAACCATATATCATAACGACACCACAATCTCTGCTGTGCCTCATTTCCTGAAGGAAACACGAACCCTGGAGCTCTAGAATGGATAGTCCTAGGACTCTGTGTGATCCAGCCCAACTAGCCTCAATACAGAACCATTCCCCATGGTGGTTAGAATGCACTTTGTTGCCCTTGAATGGTATTTAAACATTTCTCCATAACCCCCCCCCCCAAAGCTGCATACTTTCTATGGTGCTGTACAGGAGCATTTTCTGAATTGGTGCCCTCTGAATGTTGTTTGACTCCAACTTCCATCAGCAGCAGCCAGCATAGCCAATGGTCAAGAAACATCTTGAGGGACATCTGGTTGGAGATGGCAGTTGTATAGAATTTGGGCTCTTTAAGAAGCTTGAGGGTTTGTCCAAGTTCACCAGACAATTCAGGACTATTCAGTTTGCGTTCAAGATGAACAAGTGGTTAAGTGTTCAGGGTTCAGATAAACTGGCCCGAGTTGGCCGTTATTTTCAGTAATCTGAATCCTTTTTTTTATTATTTCTCCTTGTACATTCCCCTTTCAGGTGTCACCCTCACAAAGCACACATTTAATCTGCACTGTGTATTTATTTTAATTGTGTGGATTTTCCTTTTTTCCGTCACCCCAGGTTATCTTGGCTTTGCTTTAATAATGTCTTATGTTGGCTAAAACAGAAACAGAAAGGGGTGGGTGGGTGAGCGAGTGCAATATGGAAAAGGAGAGGATTTTTAAAAGAGACTTTTGGCAGCAAAAATCACAAAGTAACAAGATTTTATGGACAAAAACTCACCCAATAAGCTTTACAAAGGCTTGTGCTCTGAAAACTTTACCTACCTTTAATTATATGGATGACATTTCAGGCATTCAGCTTCCTCTCCCCCCCCCCCCCATATTGAAAACACCCATTTAACCAAAAAAAAAAAAAACTTTACAAAATAGCTGCAACAGAACATTTATTTAGTATAAAGTAAATCTTATAAAAATTCAATTGCAAAGTAGCTAAGGTATTTGAATTTTAAAAAAATAGGGAAGAATCCCAAGAAAGAAAGTATTTGATGGCTAATAATCTCATTTCAATATAATAGGACCTTTCTTTTGCAAAGAGCAAGACAGGTTAAAAGATATAATTATGACTTTGCAAACTCTCCCAAGTGCTGGAAGATCATCTGACAGTTCTGATCCCGGGCTCAGCTCTCAAAGGGGAAAAAGTCTTTGTCTAGTTACAGAGTTAAAGAGACAGGATCCCTATTCCACTCTCTGCCTACATTGCAATTTAACTGTCAAAAAAATCCAAGCTGCAAAATTGTCTTATTCCAACACAGCATAAGAAAAAGAAAGAGAGAGAGAGAGAGAGAGGATTGAAACTGACCTGTCAAAAGCACCCTGTTTAAAAATGTATAATATATTTTAAATATTTTTTCAGGAGGTACTTAAAGGTTAAAGATGTGCCAAAGAAGTAGGACAATTCCCCCACCCCCTTCCTTTCACAAAAGCATTTTAAAACAATTAAAAAAAAATTCATTTCAGAATTAGGGATCATCCACGTACAATCCCCTAAAGATAAAAAAGAAACACATTAGAATCACATTAATTCAGCTTTTAAATATATATATATATTAAAAATCCCTTTTTCAATAGAAGAAGAACTTTAAGAACATTTAATAATGTTTTCGTTGTCAATTTACAACAAGGTGGAGCTGAGTGTCGGGGAGAGAAGAATCTCTGCAAGCAGTGCAGAGGCAAAGAATGGGATGGATACGAGAGCTTTGACATGTCGAGTACGGCATGTGAGGCAGTTTCAAACTCACTATTTCTTTCCCCCACCCCAACGTTTTCTTCCGCTTTTCTTTTTTTAAAAACATACACGTTTCAAAGAGCAGAAAGGAAGAGAGAATGATATGTTCTTTGCCAACTTTGCTCGAAAAGAATGTGATTCCCTTCTTTAGCTTTTGCAAATAGTTAAGCCATTTTTGTTAAGAAAAAAAGAAAGAAAAATAAATCTGAGAGACAGATAAGGACAAATGATATTGCTTGGGAGAGAGCAGAGGTCTATGAATGAAGGCCTGTGAAAACTGATCAATAGGAATCAAAGCAAAGAACGAACGATGATGCTAAGAGCAACACTAAATCCATCCCGAGCTGTCAGGGAATTCTACAGTGTCTCCATCCTCACAGCCCCTCTGGTAACCAAGAGAATGTTTTTGGCTTGAAATAGGATGCTATGTATTCTCCCACATATTCAGGATGATAGGGACTATGGCTGTATATACACCCACCCATTTTATTCTGCATCTAGTGTGGTTGGGGAAGCAGTGTACACAGGACATTAGCCACAATCCATATCTATCCTGTCATTTCTTAGGAAACAATGCATTTTGATGCGTTTATCCCTAAACTGGCTTCAATCCAAATTGAGAAAAAGCATGACCTAGCTGCTTTTTAAGCCAGTAACATGTACCAAGCCTCAATATTACCATTTTATGAATGTGTCAGTTTTATTTTGATTGTGAGGTACCCAGAACTTTTTAATGGGCAGCAAAGAAAAACAATACATGAAGGGTTCGAGCAAGCAAACAAGCCCAGTCCTTCTTGGGATCAGCTGGCCTTTCGCCTTTTAGCTGACACAGGTTTTTCTCCTTCGATGGACAACGGCATGTGTGTGGCAAATGGCCACCAGGAGAACAAATTCAAACAGCCTGCATAGATTCCTCCTCCCCACCCCCACCCCCTGCTTGCCTCACCTCATGGCATGCAAAGTGGCAATCAGTGTTCATAGTGTCCAGGTCACTTGACATGATTGTGATTCATTGCACATGCATTCATTCTGTGCAGTGGGAGGCTGTCATAGTGGGAACTGGTCCTTAGTCCCACCTTATCAGAGTAGCAAAACGGGCTGCCATACTGGAATAAATGCAAATTGAGTAAACATATATGGTTTTCCTTTAAAAGGGGGGGGGCATAGCTTCTTCTAGTTGCATTGGAGGAAACACTAAATTTGAAATTGCAGGAGTTTTCTCTTTCAAGCCAGGTGCGATGCCTTAATTTAACACTAATACTTCCCCACACCCCACTGCTGTGTGCTTGGCCGTATTGGCCTCCAACAGAGCTGTACCAGATGCACTTTTAAAAACACACACATTCAAAATGCAAAGTTCATCCAGAATCCTTCTGAATAATTTTACAGGTGAATTTTGTTGACAGATTTGGATTCTTCATGTAAAACATACTGACATTTTGGAAAGTGACAGCTTCCAGTTTTCAGGTTCAGAATTCACAAAATTGGGTTTAGGTCTGAAAAGATAGCAAACTATGGGCTTATCCACCTTTCCTCCTCACTTTCCAGGCACAGTCTGGTTGTTAGTCTTCTGTGTGATGCGTTGGAGGGATACTTCTCCCCTTCTCCCGAGTGAATTCAGGGTCTCTCAGGGACAACAGAAGGATCTAGAGCTTCACTGAGCGAGGCAAAGCTACTTGGACCCCCAGAGGCTGATGGTTTTCCACAAAGATGCAGTATCTCGAGGGATAAGGGCTCCAGCTCAGCTCTCCAAGGCCCACAGCTCACACCTGGCCATGGTCAATGGCCTTAACACCCTTATGGCCCTTATGACCTTTGGGTAACTGATCTTCCTAAATCTTCCTAAAATAAAGTATGACATACTATTATTAATAATAATAATAGGTTAATCTTGCACAGCTTTGTGCTCTAAATACACTTATCAGGCATACACTGCTTAGTCTTCAGTGAAGAGTTGGACTTTCTTTTATTATTCTAATCAAGCCATTCATAAAACTATTACTGCCCATCAGGGACTGAGATGAAATGATGAAATGGTTGCCTTATATTTGGTAGTGGCATGTGGCAAACAGTTTTGTGTAACACTTCCATGCTGTGTGGAGGGTAATTTTCTTCAGAAAGCCAAGAGAAAGGGGTCAGTCGATTTGCAGAGTTTGGGGGAAAGTGCTGGAAGACAGTTCTCACGCCACCTCCAAATCCTGAAAACATAAACATTTCCACAAACTTCCTTGTCCACATATATATCAAGCTGCACACTTAAGATGATTTCAAAGGCAAAAGTAGTTCATGAGAATCTTTCCCTCGACCTACATCGGACCTACATTAGCTACAAGCCCAGAGTTGATCTTGTTCATGTGGGCTTGGTTTTCCTGAAAATAGGATACAGTGCCACAAGTCAAAGACATGAGACCCTCCCCTCCAACTATATGAAGAAGAAAATACAATCTCTATATTATTTTCAATGAAATCAGGAACAATTCAAAGTAAATGGATACATTTGAATTCATTTAACAACCATACATAATTCATGGTTCTCTGTGTAACCCTCTGGTTTTGCACATCAATATTTAGCACATCATATGCCACATGAGCTAATAATGGATATGGCCAGGGCTGTGCAGAGTTTGTGTGAAGTCTGGGATGGGGGTCTTGTCTGGGCCGGACAATGTACAAGCCTGGCAGGGGGCCCCAACCAGCTTAGCTCTCTGATGCTCGGGGCAAATGTACCCAGCTGCCCCCCACCCCTGTACAGGTGTGGATATGGCAAAAATAACTGGGTATGTGGTGAATCCAGTTTCTGCTTCATTCAGAGCTTGCCACATATATCTCGAAGCCTTTATCCCACTATACTAGTAGAGTTGCGTGACACAATTCCTGAGAAGCAGACGGGTCAAATGTCTAAGACTGCACAAATTATAGAAAATATGACCTTCCATGTTGCCATCATAGGCAGAATGGGTGTATTTTTCTGTAGCATTTGAAAGGCATTGAAGTGCCTGGGAGATATGGTTGACTGGTATGACCAGACATACGTTTACCCAGAGCTTTATTTCAAGAAAAATAGGTGTCACAACTCACCATGAAGTTCTTAACAGTAAGTCACCAGCCTACTATAGTGCCCACCTGAGAGGTGCCAGAACTGTGCTCCAGCTGGGGGGGGGGGGAGCACTGCGTTTACCATACATGGGTTTTCAAACATGCAAATAACCTACTAGAGAGAGAGAGAAAATATATTGTCTTTTGCTTGCAATGGGTGAAGCTATCATGAAAGTCACAGCTCCTCCTAAGGGCTATTCTTCACATTCCAGGAAAAGAAAGTTCCCTATTCAGGCCAGCCATGTCTTTTCTGCAACATATGCATGTACATTTTCTCAAAACATATGGCAAGCAAGGGTGTAGGAGCACCAGAAGATCACAGTTCCTCGTGGCATGTGTACCTTGTGTTTTCAGATCCACAAATATCCTTCAAATCTTATGAGCTGTCAACCTGTGGTGGAAATGTTGGACTCCATCTTCAATGTAACATTGTTTGAACGTTTTGATGTTTGCCGCCCCGGGCTCCTTTGGGAGGAAGGGCGGGATAGAAATTGAATACATCAAAATAAATGTACATCAGCTCTCCATCCCAGGCTAGCTTTCTGGCTGACGACTAATTTATTATTCATTCTGGTCTAGCACTCCAGCTAAACTTTCTTCAACAAAGCGAAACATCTGGGCCACAAGAATCGAACCCTTGTCCCTCAAAACCTAAACTATGAGTCAACTTGAATAAGCTGATGTGAATAGATTGGCTGTCCGCACCTGAGAGGAGGCAATTCCCATTCTGGTTGCTGCTAACCCATGCGGCTCAACAGGGTGATGATCACATGTGTGCCCTGCATGAACATTTATGCCATGTATACAGCACATGGAATTATTGGCCACAAGTAGTCATGATGCCTTTTTACAGAGCCTAATGTACCACTGTCTGTGGAAGGGGTAAGAAGTCACTAGATGAGTGTGTGTGTGTGTGTGTGTGTGTGTGCATGTGCAAATGGTATAGAGTATGACCGTGAGAGGAGCCAATGTGCCCTTTGCCTTTATAAGTGATTCACGTCCATGAATGCATGTATGTCCAGTCTGTAGGTGTGGGTGGTTAGCCGTGTGACTAAGCAAGTTGATGTACAAGTGGTAAGTGCGCTTGGGTGAGTATGCTGCACTGGCATGTGTCAGGAAAAGGACAGGAGGGCCCAGACAGGGTCAGGGGCTAAGGTGCACTCAGAGGCCACACGGCTCGGCTGCTCCAAAGTGAAGGAGATCGGGTTTCAAGAAAGATGCGGAGCCAGGGGCTGCAGGGGGACAGGAGGTGGGCTCTGCTGGGCTGTTTGCATTTCCCTGGCAGGCAGAAGAAGTCAGGTTTAAAAGAATATCCTTCCATTTAGGAGTTTGTTTATTGTTCTTAACTAAGCGGCTCAGACAGGCAGCCTGGCAGCCCCACATCCACATGGACTTCCCAGGGAGGGGATCAGAGGAGGTGCAGCTTTCCAAACCGGGGGCACAAAGAGATTGTTGTATGGCTGTGTCTGAGGAGGGGGCAGAAAAGGTGGATGAAAGGAAGCTTTGCAGCCCAAGATCATGGGAGAAGGCATGTGCTAATGCATTTAGGACATCTGTTTTGGGGGAAACCTCCGGAAAGCTTTCTTTTAACACTTCACAGCAAGGAGTTCCAGTGGTTAACGAAATAATCCCACTGCTAGCACTCAGCACGCACCATTTGGCTTCATCAGTATTCTTTTGCTCTTGAGATCACTCTGGTCCTTGGGCACTCCTCTTAAATTCCTTATTGGCTTATTCCATTGGCCAACATGCACGTGATGTCTGCACACACAAATATTCACCCACCTCGCAAATAACAATATGCTTAGTATTTACTCATTTCAAGCTGCGGTCCTAAGCACACCCTGGAATTAATGCCACAGTCCTGGAGATAGTAACTCCCATTGAGATCAATGGAGCTTACTCCAAGGTAAATGGGTATCAGTGTGCAGCCTAAATCACATTGAACCCAATGGCATTTACCTCTGAACAAATATGCCCATTATATCAGGAACCCTTGCAACAATCTTGAAAAGGCAGGTCAGTGTTGCTATCCCCATTTTACAGCTGGAAGACTGAGACTTGAGAAATGAAAGCTTACCTAAGGCCACTGTGAGCCAGGGAATCCTTTTTCAGACCTCAGTCTCTTAGCCCCTCAGCTATGCATATTGTGACATGCCGTTTCCTTTCCTACCATTAAACCACGGCACTCTTTATTGCCAACAAATGGCATCTCCCCAAAGCAGCTTTCTTTCCAGAGTTTCTCCCAGATGTTTCTATATGCCGATCAGTCATTTCTCTCCTATAGTGTGCCAGTATCAGGGTACACATAGCTTATAAGTAATGCTTATTTGCTTTCTCTCCCTACATCTGCACTAACACCTAGTGGCTGGTTGGCTCATAAATGATATTTTTTCCTTACAGGAAAGCACACACACATAGGACATCAAGTCTGAAGTGCTGCAGGAGAGGATTTGGGGCTGTTTGCCAGAGTTACCTGGACTGAGCAGACAATATCGGGAGGCGTCAATCCAGAGACATATGCACATTCTGACGTGTGAGTGTGTGTGTTTGTGTGAGGTGTGTGCACCCTCCGCACCATTGTAGGGGCGTGTGTTCTCTCTGTCATAAAAGCGAGGTCAAGAAAGTTCACTCCGTTCAATGATATCCATCAAGCTCGGGAGGAGAGCAGTGGGGTGAAGAATCCTCTGGAGATCTCACCAGTCAGTAGCCAGAGAGGGATGGGGATGGGGAGGGGGGGTGGAGAAGGGCTGGTGAGATGGAAATAGCCACGTGAAGACCAAAAAAAAAAAAAAGAGGGAAAGAAAATAGCTGTAAATGAAACCAGCCAGATTCCTGCAGCCAAAACAGGAGACAGGAAACGCTCGCTTTTTAGATTATTTATCCTAAACTCTAACCCTATGGGCCACACGCTGGCTCCCTAACTGGAGAAGACTGCTCCACACCCTTTAGGCTCGGCCTGGTGCAGCCAACTTCACCCTCACTTGATTAGAGCACAACAATTCTCACTTCTGTTAGCAATTTGTTGCCAATAACAAACATCCTGCAGCGAAGTGGACCGGCCGAAAGAGGCGTCTGGTTCCTGCAGGCACGGTGCCCCCACCTGGTGATCTGTGTAACAGCACGATGGAGCGAGCGGCCAGTCCGATTTCACCACCGATTCCTCTCATTCTCTCCCTTTCACCACCACCTCCGCCCCCCTCTCCTTCTCTGCTTATATCTTATTTTACTCTCTGCGTGTCCCCCCTCCGT
This sequence comes from Podarcis vaucheri, assembly GCF_965113315.1. Lineage (NCBI taxonomy): Eukaryota > Metazoa > Chordata > Lepidosauria > Squamata > Lacertidae > Podarcis > Podarcis vaucheri. The sequence continues at coordinate 62,537,382 of NC_138764.1, read as the reverse complement.
CTTTCATTATCAAAGGGGATTTGGATCTTTCTACTGCCCACCCCAAACATTGCCTGATCTATCTTTTCACAAATCATGTCACTCACACACAGCATTTCCCAAGCACACTTCTTTGGAAAGAAGTCCCATCAAAACCAGCCAGGCGAATATCCCCCTCTTTTTTCTTTTTTTCTTTTCTTGCAAGAGACACTACAGGGCAGCTTTGAACCTGTCTGCAAGATTTGTGCTACAGGTGACAATCGCGGTGCGTTTGGGGTAGCAGAACCTAGGGCAGAAACAAAATGTATATAGATTCAGTTAGTGTTTTACATTTGCATGAACTGATCTTCCTAAGCAAACACTGATTTCAGCCTCAGACATGAATCTAGCCCAGTAAACATGACCACTGGAATGTAAACTCGTTGAATTTTCCCTCCCTCCCTTGGCAGTGGGAACTGTCTTTTTTTGACTTGGATCTCATTGGTTCTAAGATTCTAGGGCTCCGTCAGAATAAATGTGCCCCCCCCCCGCACTTTGGGGAGAAGCTTCTCTTTCTCCTGTCTCCTAATATTTTCCATATGAAGAAGCCTTCCTGGAGCTGCGCACTGCCCTGCCGGTGAGTCTTAGGCGGGTTAGAGACGACCCTGGGATCCTTTAATCCTCTCTTTCTCTTTCATCCTCAGCCACAGCTGGACGCCCCATTGATGTGGAACAGACCAAACACCAGGCCTCTCACTAAGCTGCTGCTGGCTGCTGTGGGGCCTCTCTGCTTTACAATACAGCCAAGGCCACTGTTCTCATATCTCTGCAAGCTCACAGCCCTGTATGCCCAGAGCTCAGCCATACATTCAGCCTGCGCCGTGGCCTCCTCCATCTGTAACCCCTGAACAAACACAGCTTGTCCTCCAGCCCCCAATTCAGATCGGTCCATCCAAAACCATCCCCCACCCTCCAGCTATAGCCTCCCTGCATCTGTGCTCCTGTGTGTTACTGAAGTCACAACTCTAAAAGCAGGGGTGCTTTTCTTTAACAACATTGTACCTCGAATTTTTTCCCTTGCCTTGTGCTTACTGACTGAGCTACCAATTTTGCGCCCAAATCCCTACCATCTAAATGTTTGAAGCAAGAGGTGTAGCTGCACATGCGTTGCAGCTGGTTCCATTTCTGTGTTTTTCATGTCTGCGTGAAGGCTGTAATTTTTTTAATGTTTTCAAAACCAGAAGGAAATGATATTTTGGGGGTAATAAGAGTTTGAAAGGTCACGTGTGCCTATTTTTGCTGCTGCCTTTCGCTTTGGAGATGATACTGTTCTCCCCAATCAAAGTTACACTAAAATCCTGGGCACCTCAATTGTTTTCTATGGGGCAGCAATCCACCAGGGAAGACCATCAGTAAAGGCTTATAAACAAACTAAGAATCTAGCACATAATGGGTGTTTAACTCTAGCCTTCTCTTTGTCTAATTGGCTAGATCAGCTTTCCTAAATGTCAGTCATTGTTATTACTTGTTATAACTATTGTTATTACTTCATTCATTGACTAAAAATACTGAAAAGTGTGAGCTGGCTAGTTTCTCACAAAACAAATGAGGAGAATAATGCCTGCACATTTTGCATCATATATCAGGTTTTATAAATGCTAGAACTTTATTCTTTTGGGGGAAAAGAATGCTGGCAATCTGGGGATTGTGGTTCTTCAAGGGGCAATTGCACCCCTAGCCTCGCCCCCCCCCCCGACACTCATGGATTGAACTTGTGACCTTCTTGTACACTACCACTAAGCTATGGTTAGAATTCAGATGCCATCCGCACTCACAACCAAAGATGGTCAAATCTGTCAATTTAGCTTCTCTGTTTCTCATTTTCCCAATTGCAAGTTCTCCACATTTCCACATCAGTTTGCTTTTAAAAAAAGTCCTCGTGAAAATTCATTAGTATTCTAGTGCCAATTTCTCCTAATATGCAAAGCCATTTCCCCTAATATAGTGCTTTTTGGCATATTATTTTCACCAATCTATGCATTTATACACACATTTGACCTTAGCATATGCATTTTTGTACGAGTTACTTGGCTGGAGAGATGCATTGCAAAATCTGGGTAACTGCAAAGTGTTTCTGTTTGCATACTGTTTCAAAAAGTTTGACTGCACTAGGTTTGCCTTTAAATGTGAACTGAATCAAATTTCTTACCCATCCCTACATACAACTATTACCCATCTCTAGCTAAAACAGCGCTTAAATGTCTACAGATTCTCCCAGTTCTCTTGAAGTCTGCAACCTCTCTGTAATGCTTATAATGACATTAGCTATAAAACAAAATAGTCTCTTCTTCCTTCTGTCCAAAGGGTGTTTTCCTTGCATGCTGCTCAGTTGGGAGGTTCCTGTGCTTACTCTAGGCATACCTATCATCTCTAGCACTTTGCTGTCTTGTCATTTGGGGATGGGGAAGATGTGGCCCACAATGTTGCCGGACTTCAACTCCCATCAACCCCAGCCCGCAAGGCCAGTGGCCAGAGATGATGGAAATTGTGGTCCAGGAACACCTGGAGGGATGCATACTATAGTGCCTATGAGAGGGAAGGTATCACTGGCAACAGAGTTTGAAATAATCTCTGTTCCAAGTTTGTCCAGTCACACCAAGCCCAAAATGACTAGCTCAAGCTGAGCACTGGTAGCTGCTTCTACTTCTCATAAGTCAGCGAGGTGCAGCTAGCTATGGAAAAAACTGCCAGGTATGCTTCTGAGTCCTCAATGAACGATCAAGCCTTGGTCATTGCCAGCAGTGTGGTCACAGAATTCCATCTAGTGGTCGTTGGTTGCATTACAAGCCTCTCATCAGAAGGGACTGCTTACGGGTTAAGTGTGAATTGTTTTTATTTCTGATCCTTGTCTGCCCTCTAATGGCTGAAAAGCCTCAGTCACAGGAAGGCAACCTTCACTCCAATGAGCATGGACATCATCAGCTCCCCCACTGAAAACACACATTTACCATATCCTTTTTGTGCATCAATGAAACTGGGCCACTTTGACAGGCAGGACGATGGATGAAACAGACGGTTCTATGATTATTACTGCAATTGGATGTGTGCCGCTTTCCACATAAATGTCCCGCGAAGAAGCTCACAACACAACGGGAAATGTCAAGACGTAAGTAACATAAGAAGTTGCATTATACTGAGCCAGACCATTGGTCCATCTAGCTCAGGGTTGGCTACATGGAGGGGCAGGGGCTCTCCCGTATTCCAGACAGGGGCATTCACATCCCCTACAGGAGCATGCCAGGGACCTGAGACCTTCCGCATGCAGAGCAGATCTCTGCCACTGAGGTATGGACCTTCATTCCAGTAAAGTCTAAATAACAAGTCATTCTGAAACATAATGGAGCAAGCCAAGTAATTTTGATAACACAAGCATCATAACAATTTAAATTCATTCTGTATATTAAAAAGCAACAACCACTGTTATCAGTAACGGTAAAGGGACCCCTGACCATTAGGTCCAGTCGTGGCCGACTCTGAGGTTGCGGCGCTCATCTCGCTTTATTGGCCGAGGGAGCCGGCGTACAACTTCCAGGTCATATGGCCAGCATGACTCAGCCACTTCTGGCAAACCAGAGCAGCACACGGAAACGCCGTTTACCTTCCCACCGGAGTGGTACCTATTTATCTACTTGCACTTTGACGTGCTTTTGAACTGCTAGGTTGGCAGGAGCAGGGACTGAGCAACGGGAACTCACCCCGTCATGGGGATGCGAACCACCGACCTTCTGATCAGCAAGTCCTAGGCTCTGTCGTTTAATCCACAGTGCCACCCGTGTCCCACTGTTATCAGTATTATTTGTCAATTGCTCAAATTTAGGAAGCAGAGTCTGTTGTGAAAACTTTCCAGGGCAGCCAGGCATTAAAAAAACAAAAACAAAACCATAACCAGCAGCAGCCAGTTCCTCAAAAGTGCCAAGGGCAGGAAATAGCAAGCAGATTTCTTGTGCCGTCTACCAGATGATCTCTCACTATGTTCTGGCGCAGGTCTTAAAAACTTCAACAGCAAAAACACAGGGGTGGTGGGGGCAGTGTTCTGTCTCTTTCGTTGAGCTCTGGCTGTTCCTACAGTGGCTGGAGGGCCTGTGGTCACTGCAGAAGGATACCCACAGAAACCCACCTATTCAGGGAAGCAGGTGTTTTCAATTGTCCCAGGTTAGGCCTCACCCCACAGCTAGATTCTTAGGAGCTGGGTGGCCTCAGCCTACGTTTCCCCTGAGGAAGCTTGCCTTATCTTGGCAGAACTAGCAGGAACCAGAGGAGGAGGAGGAGGAGGAGGAAGCAGTTGCTCTTCCTTTGCTTAACTTTGGTTCCATTGATATGACACTTAAGTACATAATCCTGTATCTGGGATAACACAATTCCCCAGTTCACACACCCTGGCAAAACCATAGCTCATTCCCTTCTGGGCAACCCGTCCAATGGTCTTTTGGGGGCGGAGCCAGGGGCAAAAGTGGGTGAAGCAAAGAATGTAATTTTTACCTTTGATAGGCTTGCCACCCATCCCTTTGAAAAATGGGACTGTCCTTTAACACACACACACACACACACACACACACATACATTAATGTTCTGTTTTTGAACTTGGACCTCATCTTCCTCAAAACTGTACAGCCAGGGGATGGGTCCGGTCACTGGTGGGAGGAAGGGAGCAAGAGAGGCTGAGCAGGAATTTGTGCAGGGAGAGGGTTGGTCCATGGGAGAAGCAGAGCAACAGTGATCACAGGACACGGGCAGAGGGTGCAGTGGGTCTGGGAGGAGGCATTTGAGAAAGAGAGATTTAGTGTGGGCAGAGGGTGGGATGCTGAGAGTGAGAAAGCGGGTTTGCACAGGCGTGCTGTGGTGGAGAGTGGTGGAAGAGTTTGCGCGGACACAGGGTTGGTAGGAGTTGAAGAGAGGGGGCTTGCATGGGCCTGGTCCCATGAAGTCTCAGGAGAGAGATAGATTATATTTTATTCGGCTATAAGCCCACCAGACTCAGGAGAGAGAGCTTTTGTGTGGGCACAGAGTGGGTCAGAGAGTGAGAGGGAGGGGTTGCACACAGATCTTCCCAGGTCTGTCCCAAGGGCCATTTCAAGATATCTGGAGGGCTGCATTTGTCCCCCAAGTCTGAGCTTGCCCACCCATGCCATAATGAACGATTTACTGCAAACACAGAGATTTTTCCCACTTAGCTCCTCCCTTGGAGCAAGTGGGGGCAACAAACCACACTCAGCATTATGGCTGAACCAGAGATTGTGGTTTATTTCACTCAAGCCAAGAACAAACCTTAGCTTCACATTGTGGTTTGTTTGGGGATGAAACAAACCATGATCCCCAGTGCAGACATGTCTCTAAGACAAGGAATGTAGGTTTTTGCTCCTACTTGTGCTAGGGCAGCCAAATAACAGGTGAATGCAGCTCTGATGACAACTTTGCCGCAGACCTTCCAGAAGGGATCCCCCAGACAGAATGTAAGATGTGCAACTGACCTGGAACTCTGTGGAAACAAGTGCAGCTAATTTGCAGAAATAAAATGCACCAGCCTGATTCATCTGTCTAGAGACCCTCCGAGCAGTGATGCTCTAAACCCAAGCAGGGGGCCACTGGGTGATGGAGGCACAAAAGCAACACACACGGTACACAGTTGCTGTGAGGTGTGAGTCATTAAACCTTCTTACACAAGCACACCCACAGAGTACAGCTGTGAAAAGAGGCAGCCAAGGAGAAGTAGTAGGAATGCGTAGGGTATTTGCAGATGCAAGCGGACAAGAGGAACTGCTAAACAAAGCAAAGAGCAGGCAAGGAACATGGGGGACAAAAGAGGAACAGGAACTACAGTTCCCAAGTTTGTTAATACCCAGCTCCCAGAAGGCACCATCAAAGGTTAACACAAAATGCTAGAAATCTCTCCAGGAGCCCCTTATTTTCCCGAGGAACTGAGATGCTAAATTCAATGATGACAAAACTTAAGAGGGCCCTCTTAATGCCAGTCTGGTTTTAGGATATGATGCTACGGTGCCAACTTTGTGTGGCATTGCTACATATCAGGAACACAGAGACTATGCCCAACACAGAAAAATATGATCTGCAGGTTTCCACAAAGCCTTACCAATCATCATCAATGGCACGTACTCACTTCTTTAAAGATATGGTGTGCACTTCTACCACTCTCATGTGTGTAAGAAATTGCTCTCAGATTCTCATATCTGTAATAGTCTCTGTTTGTCCAATTATATGTGCACAGATTGTGTACCTAACAAGTGAACCCAGTGCAATAAGTATGACACACACTGAATCAGGTTCACTTACCGTATTTTGCGCCCCATAAGACGCTCCGGCCCATAAGACGCACCTAGTTTTTTGGGGGGGAAATAAAGAGAAAAAAAATTATTTCCCCCCCCCCAGGTGCAGGGCTGGAAGAACCAGGTCGGGGAACAGTGGGAAGGCACGCTCTGCCTCCCCGCTGTCCCCCGAGCTTGTGGGGCTGGCGATGGGGAGAAGTGCACCAGTCCCGGGAGGGCAGGCAGCAGGCATGGGTTGTGGCTAGGAGTCAATGCCTATCATCATGACTTCCAGTGTGGTGTAGTGGTTAAGAGCTGTAGTCTCGTAATCTGGGGAACTGGGTTCGTGTCTCCGCTCCTCCACATGCAGCTGCTGGGTGACCTTGGGTTAGTCACACTTCTTTGAAGTCTCTCAGCCCCGCTCACCTCACAGAGTGTTTGTTGTGGGGGAGGAAGGGAAAGGAGATTGTTAGCCGCTTTGAGACTCCTTCGGATAGTGATAAAGCAGGATATCAAATCCAAACCCCCCTTCTTCTTCTTCTTCTTCTTCTTCTTCTTCTTCTTCTTCTTCTTCTTCTGAGACAGCTGTCCCTCTCCCGCTTTCAAGTTCTAGGTAACCAATTTATATTAGCTGCCATTCAGATTTTTCAAGCTAAAGTGTCATCCCAGCTACTTTTTGGGATCCCAATATGGATACAAAGCATATCATAGTGATTTAAATAAGATACCCTCAAGTTTCTTTGGGCTCCCAAATTCAATTGAGTATGAGACAATGTGTGCAGAATTAGGTATACACATGATGGAATATTGGGCATGGACTAGCACTATAAAATATTGGCCACATTGCCATTTTCGTTCCCAACCCAAGTATGCTTTCCGATTTACTTAAGGACTCCTATAAATCCAGATGGCTCCAACTCACACATAGCAGAATTAGATCTACTGTATTGATATTGACTTGGAATTATTGCATAATTCTATTATTGCATAATTCTAGTGAGCAATATATTTATCGCAATATCCAAATTAGATTAAGGGATATTGAAAAACAAAACATTGAGTCAGCTGTAGATAAAATCTGCTCCCCCCAAGTTCTATGGTTTAAATACAACTGATAACATGATCACTTATATCTCAAAGTTAATAATTCCAGCCCATTTCCCCCTCAGATTTTGTTAAGGGCAGATATTTTAACATCCCTAGAAATGATAGACATTGAGGATGTTATTTGAATGTGCCAGACACTGTAGAACATATTCTCTTCTACTGTCCACTGCACAACCAGCTACATAAACACATGTTATCCCCCTTTTTGAGTAGTTAAACATCATGGCACAATGAAAATATCAGATTCTAACTGTCTGATATTAACCTGGAGGTAACTGCAAGTGTGATTGAGTTACTGTCAATAGTAAAGGTAAAGGTACCCCTGCCCGTACGGGCGAGTCTTGACAGACTCTAGGGTTGTGCGCCCATCTCACTTAAGAGGCCGGGGGCCAGCGCTGTCCGGAGACACTTCCGGGTCACGTGGCCAGCGTGACAAAGCTGCATCTGGCGAGCCAGCGCAGCACACGGAAACGTCGTTTACCTTCCCGCCAGTAAGCGGTCCCTATTTATCTACTTGCACCCGGGGGTGCTTTCGAACTGCTAGGTTGGCAGGCGCTGGGACTGAGCAACGGGAGCGCACCCCGCTGCGGGGATTCGAACCGCTGACCTTTCGATCGGCAAGCCCTAGGCACTGAGGCTTTTACCCACAGCGCCACCCGCGTCAATATTGATACTGTCAATAGTATCTCTTAGTAAATGACACAGTTTAGTAGGAAGACACTCCAATAAAAATTTCTGTTACTATATATCTTCTATGGCTGCTTCTTTGTTTAAATTTTTGTATTTGGATGTTTTAAGATGGTCTATATCTGTAATGCCTAATAAAGTTTTGGAGAAAGAAAACTGTCAGGTTCTAGATCCCTCTCCCTAGCATAGCACTGCTGATCCCTACATTTTCAGTACATTTTGCTGGTATATTGCTTAATCCACAACAGAGAGTGACAGATGTTCCTCTTCTGTGTCCTTTGTGTCTAGTAAGGCAAAAAAACTGCCGTTGTGCAAGACACTGTTTTCATCTTTCCTTGCGAATCTTCTCTCTTTATCTGCTGGAGTGAGATGGAGAACTTTGTGCATCTCATCTTCTTGGTCTCCTTGTCAGGTATGAGATTTAGAATCCTATGCTGGTTGGATAAGCGGGTGATAAGCAGGCTATAGGAACAGATTATAGTATGAATGGGTCAGATAAGGACTGTGTTGATATGTATGTATATCAAGGCACAATTGATCTTGCTGAAAACAAGCTATCTGGACTAAGAAACTTTTTACTAAAATGTCATTCTTAATTTGCCAAGCACCAGTGGTACATCTTACCTGCTTCTGCTGTCTCCATGTGGCACGCTTTGCAAATTGCATTGAATGGGATAATGGGCTAGGGATAGTGTGTATGGAAAGTTATGTCCACAGTGCAAGAGACTGAGCTAAAGGAGTCTGTTGGGTCTGTTCTCTGGATGTATAGACCTAACATTCTATCATTCTGTACAGCAGATACAAGATTACGAAAACCTCAAACTGTGATCAGCCAAAGGGCAAAGCAGAAGCAGTCTGTGCTAGATGAGAACATAAGGAAAACTCTGACTATATCAAGCCAGAGGCCAACTAGTCCATCATCTTGTTCACACAATGGCAAACCAGATGCCTATGCTAACACAACAACAGTGGAAGCTGAAGAAAGCCATCATGGCTATTAGCCACTGATAGCCTTATCCTCCATGATATTTATGCTTACTTTTATTTATACATCCATTTGCTCTGCTTGCTTGCATGCTTGTTTCACATCCCACTATATTCGGTGGGTGCAGAGCAGTTTACAGCAGCTTATCTAAATGTTTGCACCCTCCTCTTTGCCACAGGGGAGGGCTGAAAATGGGCAAGGAATGGAGTAGCGATGAGATAAGAAATACTTGAATCATGACTGGATGTCTTTAGCAAAAATATTTGTGTGGATCAGAAGCAGTAGTTAAAAACAGTCATTGGAGGCTGTGAGTTTAAGGGATGGTGATGTGGAGGGGATGCTAAACCCTTTCTCATCCAGCCATTTCTCTTCTTCTCAATCCCCCCCTCCACCATTTTTCACCTCTAAGGAGAACATAACACACACACTATTAAAGGTTACCAATGTGCAAAATATACATCATTCTGCAAGGGAATGAAAAGGACCAACACGTGTACAGAATGTTATTGATTGCAAGGGAGTTGCACTGGTGTGAACACAACCATTCAAAGCTGCAACAAAAGGCATTCTGGATCATGGAGCAACATTAAACTGTTTCTTCAGGCAGCAGATTCCATTTTTCCCTGTCCCAGCTCAGAAAAGGGGTTGAAAGCGATTCTGACTTCAAGGGCAAAAATCTCTAAGTAATTCCCTTATGCGGTGGAATCACCCATGTCAAGAAAAGATGCACTAGAAAGAGCTCCTCTGTCTATATCGAAAGATTTCCTTCTCTCAAAATTGGTCGCTAAATCATAGAATCCTAGAACTGTGGAGCTGGAAGGGACCCCGAGCGTTGGATAATCCAACCCCATGCAATGCAGGCAGAGAGCTCTTCCAAAAGACCTGTTTGTTGAGCATTCATCCCAATTTGTTGCACAAATTTGCACAGAGGTTGTACAAGGTTATATTGAGCATGCATCCTGATTTGTTTGTGTGGAGGTTATATGACATCACCAAACATCACCATTATCCCACACTTTGCATTACATTTCCCCATTATTTTTCTAACTCCCCCAAATCTGCGGGTTTCGGGGAGAGGGTTTGTTCTGCCAGACTTTGATTGCTCAACCTAACTTTCCCACCGTATGACTGAATCATACTCACAAAATAGTGACAGTCTGAAAGCAGCCTCAGGCTGCTCTTCCGCAATCCCCATATTGCACCACTCTGGAGCAGGACTTAAGGCAGAGGCAGCATGCGTGAGTCACATCTGACCAAATCATACTTTACATTACTCATGCTTTTTAAAAATGTGCTTAAGCTAGCCATTTTTATTTTGAACAAGAAGCAGATTTGTGGGCTTCTGATCCTGAATTTATTCCTGGTCCAAATTGACAGCCTGCTGCATATTGCCCCCACCAGCTGCTTTGTACCACCGTAAGTAAAGTTAACAGCACTTGGGGGGGGGGGATAAACAGCCACAGGAGAAGGAGAATTCTCAGCCGGAAATCAGTATGGGGCCTGACCTAGATCAGGAGCATGTTCTGGATTAAGGCCCCCCACAGCTGCTGCTCCTTCACACAAAAATGCCCAGCTTAAGCAAGATTTTTTTAAAAAATGTAAAAAAGCATGAATATAACAATGTTTTTAATAGGCCTTGGACCTGGCTCAAAGGTCTCGCATCTATTAAAACAGCCCAGTAACCTTCCCACCAGTGATGCAGAGACTTCAGAGACCTCAAGGTTTGGCACAAAGTGAATTTTGAAAAGTTGTTGACTAAAGCAATTTGCAAGCAAATCAAGCTGGGGTGTGGGTGGGTGGATTTGCCTTCTTACATTGAGGGATCTCCTCCCCATTTATGCAGGTCAGGTATTGTAAGCTACATATACCTAAGCAATGTGGGTGTGGCTCTGGATGATGTGGCCCCAGTGCTGTAATACGGTCACCTCCCATTACAAAAATGGAAGTATGGAATACAACCCTTCTCTCCTTCCTAGAAGCATACGCGGCTGAGGATGTTCCAACGGTGTATGGTGTCGAAGGAAAACCCATCACCATCAATTGCACTTACAACCCCCAGGAGAACCAGTGGAGAGAGAAGAGTTGGTGCAAGCTCATCAGTGAGATGTCATGTCAGCATGTTGTCAGCGCCCGGCGTTTTTGGATGCCGTTCCTCAAAAGAAAGAATGGCACCACCGCCATTGCGGACAACATCCAGAAGGGGATTCTCACAGTGACCATTGACCCATTCCAGAAAGAGGATGCTGGTTTGTATCAGTGCAAGACGGAATTCCTGGGGCTTACGAATATCCTGCAGAAAGTGAAGGTGGAAGTTCTGACAGGTAAGTCCCACCAGGGTCTTTAATCAGCTGTAAGCCTTGCCTTCTAAATAGTCATGTCTATGATACAAAATTATGACCCCAAATAAGATAGTAGACCCACTGTACAAAGACATGATGAAAAGAGGGTACAGGCGTAAACTTCTTGCTCAGCACAAAGGAGGGCGAGGAAGAGCTTTTTTCTCGCTCTTCTTGTATAGCCTTCCCCAGTGCTTTTTTCTGGGGGGACGCAGTGATATGCATACCCCCTAAACATTTTGTGAATCTAAGTTTGGTCTCATTGAGGGGCAGTATTTCAATATGAGTAGGAAAATGAGAGTACCCCTGAACATTTTTTTTAAAGAAAAAAAGCACTGGCCTTCCCTATTTCAACAAAGATGGAAGACTTAAGCTACAGAGCAATGTCCTTAAGGCTGCAGTCCACACACTTATGGTACTTACATGGGAGTAAGTTCCACTGAGAACAATAAGTCTTACTTCCAAGCAGAGATGTATAGGGTTCCACTCCTAGTCCAAAACCTACAAGTGGTCTTTGGACTCATCTATACTGTTGCTTAATAGGGATAGTTAGCTTCCTGTGCTTCCATTGATTCTGTGTTGCCTGAATGACAATTCTTCTCCAAATTACTGCCTTCCCATCTTTCTCTTCCTCAATCTGGATTTTCTAATACCTTCTCCTTTTTGGAGTATCCCTGGCATCCAAAAATCCAGACTGAGAGAGAGAAGAAAGCAGTGGTTTGGAGAACATCCTATGCCCAACCATGTATTGATGGAGGTACAAGGAAACTTGCTATCCACAATGAGCAACAGTATGGATGAGCCGGTCATGTTTATTCCTGGTTGTGACAGAGGCCTGCTCTTAATCATTGCCTTGGGTAAAGGAGCGGAAGGTAAATAGGGGTTTACTCTGATCAATCTCTGACTGATTTGCAGTTGATAGACAATTGGAGTCAGAAATCCTTGCTCAACAGCAGCAGCAGCAGCAACAACAACAACAACAACTAGAAAAAGCTTTCCTCCTCTGTACAAAGTTGCTGGGAAAACAAGTCTTGGGAGAAAACCAAGAGTGGATTTATTGTGTGAAAGGACTAAAAAAAAAAAAAGAAGAATTTAGCACCAATCCCAAATCCCTGGGCAGAGTTTATGCTCAGGTGTACCTTGCTCCTTAATTCTTAACATATGTCCACTTGCCTGGGCCACTATTCTGCACCAGCTGAGATTGATGGACCTCAAGATTCTGGTAAAAATATCTGCCCACCCCTGCCTTAAGATGTTCTTATTTTGCCAGCTAAATTGCTGTGTTTCTGCCACCAGGTCTATGGGAGACTGAGGCACCTGAGGAGCCCAGAGCAGTGCACAGCATCTCCAGGTAAATCTGTACATTCGTTTTATTGGTAAGCCTCAGGCATATTGTCATATATGCAAATAAATATATGCATATGCATGTACTTTGCCTATATGCAAATATCTACCCTGTCCTTCTGTGAGAAGTACTCTCAAGGGACTCAGCTATACAGCTGCAAATATAACGTTTTAAGTGCATTATACAAATGTGACGCTAGATGGCACCAATGAGATAATGGCAAACTCCATATATATTTTAAAACATTTTTTTAAAAAAACACTTTCACAGTGTTTTTTTATATCTGTGTGGATTCAGCCAAGGTGGCTTACATGGCAAAATCTGAATAAAAAGCAAGTTGAAATGAATAATAACTATTAGAACACAAAAATAACAGCAGCGCAGGAAACATCTCAGCACATGCCTAAACTTCATCAGCTCGAGGCTGGGGGGGTGGGGAGCTGGAATGAATAAATCCCATGCCAAGCTACTCTGGTATGGGGAGTGCACAACAGGTTTTTAAGTAGCAAGCTTGGCAGTTCTTACTATAGATAGGATACAAATACAGTCAAATTTGAAGCCTGGCTTTTGATTAAGGGAATTTAGGTTCTTTCCCACAGATAGTTTGTGAAGCCATGTGTGCATGGCATTAGCCACAATCCATGTCTATCCTGCAGATTAATGAGAAGTGCTGCATTTTGGTGTGTTTCCCCTCCAAACCAGCTTCGATCTGATCTGAAAATGTTAAGACGTATTAAGACATCCCCACACACTGGTGTGGGTAGACAGTGACTCGGAAGCACATCCAGCCATATTGAGGTGTATAATAACATGCAGGTATTTTTCAGGCCTGGGACGCGGGTGGCGCTGTGGGTAAAACCTCAGTGCCTAGGACTTCCGGATCGCATGGTCGGTGGTTCGAATCCCTGCGGCAGGGTGAGCTCCTGTCGTTCGGTCCCAGCTCCTGCCCACCTAGCAGTTCGAAAGCACCCTTAAGTGCAAGTAGATAAATAGGTACCGCTTTATAGCAGGAAGGTAAACGGTGTTTCCGTGTGCTGCGCTGGTGCTGGCTCGCCAGCTGCAGCTTCGTCACGCTGGCCACGTGACCCGGAAGTATCTTCGGACGGCACCGACTCACGGCCTCTTGAGCGAGATGAGCACGCAACCCTAGAGTCGGACACAACTGGCCCGTACGGGCAGGGGTACCTTTACCTTTACCTTTTACTTTTTCAGGCAAGGGGTGGAGGAGGTAAGCAACCTTGCTGCATTTTAAGTTGGCAATGTGCACACAGCACATTGATGAAACTTGATGGCAGAGATGAGAGACAGATATAATGGCTTTAATAGACTTACATCCATCCTTGGGACTTAATCGCTTTTTGGTCCAGCAGGTTTTTAGGTGGCAATGTGTATAAATCAATTAGTGGTGGTCTAACCTTGCTAGATTTTGGAGATCTCTCTGCTCATTCTGGTGAGTGAGAGGTACCAGATTCCTGCCCTGTTGGTTTCACTGTATGAAGGCAATAGCTTCCTTCACAATCTTGAGTGTCAAGGAAGTTAGTAGAGTAGATGCCACACCTTACCTCACTGAGCCTGGGCCCGTTCCTGTTCAACATGTAGCCTGCAAAAAAATATAATAATAATAATAATAATAATAATAATAATAATAATAATAATAAATGCTGTCGCCATGGAGCAAAGCACCTCATCCAACTAAACTGCAGGGGATTCGAAGGACTCAGATGTGTTTCCAGTCTTTGGAATCTTCTTAAGAAATTACCCTAATCATCATCTCCCCCCTGTGTTGCAGAAGGGAAAATGTATTCGAGGCCCTATTGAACCTTGTATTTCCTTGGAGATTTCTGATTCTCTGCATCCTCCCCTTTTCTTGACTGGCACATTTCACCAGGGATATGCAAGATGATTCTGACATAGAAATTACCCATTCTCATTACAGCTCCTACACTTGTGTTGCTAGCAAGTGACAAAGGGTGGGCTCAAATAAATCTGCTAAATGTGATTACCTTGAACATAATTCACTGGGACTCTTCAGCTGTAACATCTCAGGGGTGATTCAGCTGTTATTTGCCCACGTAAGGCACAAGCAGACATGCTGGTAGCAGATTCCAAGCCAAGCCTATAAAGCAAGGTAGTGGGAGAGATTTAAAGCACAGTATGAGGAGGCAGGAGGAGAAAGCTAACTCCATCCCTCTCCTATGCTTTCCTGATGAAACTTGAATCAATCCAATCCTTCATACTAGGAGTAGCCAATATGCTGCCCTCCAAATGTCATAGAATCATAGAGTTGGAAGGGACCCCAAGGGTCATCTAGTCCAACCCCCTGCAATGCAGGAATCTCTATTAATGCACACCTGACAGATAGCTATCCAACCTCTGCTTAAAAACGCCAGGGAAGGGGAGTCCACCACCTTCTGGAGAAGTGTGTTCCACAGCTCTTACCATCAAAAAATTCTTCCTAATGTTTAGTCAGAATCTCCTTTCTTGTAACTTGAATCCATTGGTTCGAGTCCTACCCTGAAGAACAGGAGAAGACAAGCTTTCTCCGTCTTCCAATGTGTCAGCCCTTTTAGATAGTTGAAGGTGGCTGTCATATCTCCTATTAGTCTCCTCTAAACATACCCAGTTCCCTCAACCGTTCCTAAGGCTTGTTGTTGAACTACAACTCCCATCAGCCCCAGCCAGGATGGTGGGAGTTGTAGTCCAACAACATCTAGAGAGCACCACCCCAGCATTATGCATAGGGCTGCATTGAAAAATGATCTGGAAACTTCAGCTGGTCCAAAATAGGGCAGCAAGATTATTGTGAACAGGCTGAAATGGTGACATTATGCCAGTGCTTTGCTATCTGCACTGGCTTCCAGCCTATTTCAAGGCTCAGTTCAAAGGTCTGGTATGACTTTTGAATAGCTTAGAGCCAGGGTACCTGAAGTAACAACTCCCATATACCTGTCTGCACACTAAAATAATATTCAGAGGCCCTTCTCCATCTGCCCACCCCAACCCCATTAGGCCAGGTAGAAGACTACTGAATACAGGACCCTTTCAGTGGTAGCCCCCTACTTGTGGAAAGCCCTCCTCAGCAGGGCTCACTTGACACCTACATCGTGGTTTTTACGGCATCTGGATAAGGCCTCTTTATTTCCCCAGGTTTTTCAGTTTTAAAAGCATGTTTTGGGTACATTTTTAGACCTTAGGACCTATTGGTTTTAGTTTAAAGTTGTTTTAACTGCTGTTTGATTTCATATTTTTATAATATTTTCATATTTTATTAGGTGTGGGTGTTTTAATGTACACCATCCAAAAAAATTACTGTTAATGGATGGTATGAAAACGCTGTAAATTAAGTGCTTTTTAACTATTTCCATACCGGTGTGAATTCTTTCCTGTTATACCCTCCGCCCCTAAAGTCAGAAAAGTTAGCTTTTAAAAGAACTGGCTGGGGTACTGGTAGGGGAAAGGTTCATCCCCCACACCCAATCCATGCTCCCCTGCTTTATAGGGATTTGTCAGGAACCCAGTCTTGACACTCGGGATTGATGCCATCATGTGTACTTTGGCCCTTAGAGAACAGAATATTTCCAGTCTCTGTAGGAAGAGTTTCCACCCTTCATTAGGCTTCCATGTGGAATGCAAACTCTTGGCAGCAAAATGAATTTTATACTTGCCAAAAGCTATGTTAAACAAATGGAACTCGACAGGAGGAACATTTTCAAAACACAATGAACTGTGAAGGAAGGCAAAAGCACCTCATAAATCTAGCCAAGCTAAAAAATCTTAACTTTCCTCTTCCATGTGAATGTTAAGACCCCCAGTTCCATATCCCACTTCTTCTTTTTTCCATGGAGCTCCATGTTCCATCCAGGCTCAGACCAGCTTTGCTTCAGCAACACGGCTGCGTCACATTCCTTCAGACCATGGCTGTGTACACATTGCCATCTTAAAGCACAGCCGGGTCATTCTTTTTCTCAATGAAAGAACTAAATCCTTTTGGGAGGGATGGAGTAACACATCATACACTTACAGATAGGTAGCCATGTTGGTCTGCCATAGTCAAAATAAAAAAATTCCTTCCAGTAGCACCTTAAAGACCAACTAAGTTAGTTCTTGGTATGAGCTTTCGTGTGCATGCACACTTCTTCAGATACACTGTATTTCATAAGTAAGGACAGAATATATACGGATTGCAGCTAATGCCATGTGTACTCTGTTTCCCAACCCAGCAGTGGCACCCCACTGAATGCTGAGTGAATGAGAATGTGCACACAGCCCATGTCCTGGCAACTCAGCAGCTAAAATCTGTAAAAAGCACTCCCACTGCTCTCCCCTGGAGCTCAATGAGATTGAGTGGCATCAAGGAGCACCCAAGACTGCATACTTACTCCTTAAGGGAAAGTGTGAGTCCATCAAGGACAGCACAAACCCCAAGACCTACCCCTCAGCACCTCCGTCTTGTCAGGCTATGGCTGGTGGCTGATGCAAATAAAGATTCATTCATTCATTGTCAGGCTCACTGTCCATTTGTTATCCATCATCTAGGGAACTATTCAAGGTCTCCTAAAAGTGGCATACAACAAGCAGAGCTGGGGACTTCTTCATATATAGGAGATACTGAGCTTTGGTTATTCGTGCACAGCTGCTATTGCTGCATGTAAATATCGACAAGAGTGGGAAGAGGGATCTTTGAGGTAGAGCCAAACCATCTATGGGCAGCTTCTGATACCATACATTGCATTAGGCTCTTGCAATGTCTATGAGCCCTGCAACTCTAAGCAACTTTGAATGTGAGTTGGGGAATCAAGCAAAAGGAAATAAGCCTTGCACTGCAGAGTTTGGCACTCTGAGCTTTTATGTTAGTGCAACAATGGGGAAACTCTGCCCACCAAATGTTGCTGAACTCCAACTCCCAACAGCCCCACCCAGGTTGGTCCATGGGAGGGAGTTGTCATCCAACATCATCTGCAGGTCCATGAGTCCCCTCCTACCTGTGTTACGGCATACAAAGTTAAATAGTTAAGCTCAAAAATAATTCTGGAACATTGCACCTGAGTCCTCACTGCTTAAAGACCAATAAAACTGCTGCAGTTTCATTACTTCACTATTTCTGCATTTGCAGTGCAATTCTATTCAGAAGCAAGTCCCACTGTGTACAATGAATAGTTCCCTGAGTAAATCTGAAAGACTTGTGATCAAGTGGTATATAAATTTGATGAAAAAAATACATAAATAAAGGAAATGACACCTGGACATATTAATTAGAACTGGCAGTCGCTAGCTACTCCAAGTGAAATGGCTGCAATGTAAAACAGCAACAGCCATGCCAAGCAACCCTGAGTGGCTCAATTGAGAAATTGTTTCCCCTCCTTTTCTTTGTTATAATTCTTTTCACAATAAATTACCTGCTTCATACCCTGTCGCATTTGTATCTTTCCAAAGCACCCTGTCAGATGCTGATGTCAATCTTCGCTTCCTTGTGGCTGGATTCTTGGGTTTCAAGCTCCTGGTTGCTGTAGCCATCTTGATCGCTGCCAAGAGCCAGTGCAGCAGACAGACAAAGGATGAGAGCCATGAAGAAAATGAGTACCAGCTCTTCCCAATCACAGGTGATGTCAGTACTCCGAGTGCAAGAGACTACTGAGAGCAGGGCTGCTGCAGAGGTCCTTTTTAAATGACTTCCACAGAACATGAATGGGGCTGGCCATATCTTGTACCAACCTAGTAGAATAGGGAATGTCAAGGCGAGTCCCTCACTGTTCTGTACCCTAGACCACCTTGCAGAGCATTTCGGGGGCATACAACCAGCTTACACAAGGAGGCAAAAATGCTAAGATGGAAGCCCAAATGTGTATATTGTTTCCAGCAAGGCGAGTGCCTCCTTGAGCTGAGTTGCCTACGTCTAGTCTAGGCCTGATCTTAATGCAGCCCAGAACCACCTGTGACATCACAGAATTCTGGGGCCTGTTTTCAGTTAGTGTGCAGAGAGACCCACAATGCAAACAGCACACCATCTTGGATTTCTGCATTGCTTCCTTGAATCATGGCTCTCCTGGTAGCTGCCTATTCTAGCCGTGTTTTTCAGTTGCCCCCTCCCACAGCTGATGGGTACATTCACAATACAAATTCATGACTTTCCACAATGAATCCTGATGACACGTTCTGTGAAAATGCTATAAATTTGTTGAGAGACATCCAGCAATCAAGACCTGTTGTGCTTTCTGGAAAAACCCATGGCATTGCTAACCCCAAAATGGAAATAATGAGTCAGGAATTTAGTGTGATGCAATGGGCTTGTAGATCATGAGTTCTCTAAGTGACACATTTGAGGCATTGCTGTTTGTTCACAAGCTTTTAGAATGAATTGCTGTTTCATTCTCCTACTCCGCCACCCCAGTATTCCAACTGCAAATTCATTTCTTTAAAATGAAAGCTTGGTGTGCTGTATATTAAATAGAGAAGATAACTTCATGTGGTAGTAGTGACCTTGGGTTATATTTGGATGCTTGCTTCGTTTAATTTCATAGCACATATGTCTTTTCTTGTTTCCAGGCTAAAAGGGGAAGTTTGGCATAAACGGGATGTGATGGAAAGATGAATGAGTAAGAATTCAAAGATAGGTGCATAGAAATTGCTCCAATAGGCAAGATGTGAAGGACATGCTTGCTTTCTCCTGTGGCCTGTGCCCCTTGACCAATGCAAGGACTGTGGTGGTTCCATTTATAAAGCCAGATGTTGCCAGCAAGTCAAACTAAACAGCTTTGCTGTAGACAATAAAGAGTATCAGATGGATGCTCCGCCCAGAAGCACTTTTAATATTATCTTGAGAACAATCTGTATAGTGTAAGAATAAATGTAAGAATGTACATCTCTTTCTCTAAGTTCTTTCTGTTGCAAAGGGAGCATAACAATAATTACATGCAGAAAAAGAAAAGAATGGCTCACACAATATAAACTGCAAGAACTCAAAACAAAGATAATAAAAATAAATTGTAGTATGAACACATAATAGTTCCTTGAGTGAATTTGAAACTTAAGTATGAAAATTATGAGCATATGTAAAAAATTACCCCAAAGGTAACTGCTGCATTAGAGATGGAATTGGGGTTAGGTTGTACACTACATCAGATCCTCATGTTCACGGGCCATTTACGTACACGTGCCCAGAGAGAAGATGTATCCTGCCACACCAGACTCACAATGGAATCCTGTTCATCTTTACTCAGAATTCCAAACCTAGAAATTTAACTTCTAGAGACTTTGGGGAGGGAGATTAACTCTGAAGAACACTTGCTCTAGCAAATCATGTTTACTGTGCAATCCTGTGACACAGTAATCTGAGAGTAAGTCACAGTGAACACAATAAAACTTGCTCCTGAGCAAACATGAATAGGAAAGCACTGTCACAAAACTTTAACAAGGCATCCCCAAGAGACAGGACCAGGGATGGTGAGCTGACAGGGACAGGGACAGACAAACAGAGATGCCCCTGGTAACTTGGGAAGGATAAAGTCCTTTGTCATGATTTGGTAGAATCTTGGAAGCTTATTGATGCATGTTATAAAATATACAGGTCTTGTGCACAACCTTGGGAACTCAGGTTCAAACCCCTTTCAAAGTCTTCAGGGCAAGGAGTCTGAAAGGTCAGGTCCATTGAATGTGGTGAACAGGGCAGCCCTACCATTAGATAGAGTGAGGCAGCCACCTTAGGCAGAAGCTGGGGGAGAGAAACTTCATCCTTGCCTTTGACACCTAACATATGACCATCCTGTTATTAGGTTGGAAGGGCAGGCCAGAAACTGAGTAAATCAGCAGCAGCACTAAAGATTTCCACTTCTCATGGTCAACTTAGGTCTTTTTGATACCTGGGTGAGGAACACTTCAACCAAATCAAAAGCTGACACAGATATCCACAAATATCATGCTGAGCACCAACCTAGACCACTGGTACCAAAACGTATGAGAAACCACCCAACTAGAAAAGTTAACCAACAAACTCAAACTAGCAAGAGGACAAGCTACAGAGGATGCCTTCACCCCAGTGTTGTTCCCCTTTATTACATACACAGCACAACAAGACAATGACCTATCCCACCCCCAACAGCATACAAATCAATGTGGCTAACCTGACCCAACACCCCGGCCCACCTCCCTCACACAAATAAGCCACACCGCAATCAACTGAACACAACCAACTAAGCTCGGTGTCAGGGAACTGCCATCGGAGGGACAGGTGGTGGAAGGGCTCACGGAGGTTGGGAGAGACCCAGCAGCTGAAGCAGGAACCAGCAGGGGGAGAGGTGGGTCTCTGAGGGAAAGCGAGCAAGAGGGATGGCGCAGGGACACTTCCAGCGAGAACAGTGGGGAGGTTTCTGGACCTCCCATAGGGAGACCCACTCCTCGCCGGAAACTGTCACGCCGTGAGTCCAGAAGACGTGTTTCCGTTAAGGAGCTTTTATGTTGGAAGTGATTCCGAAAGCAGCCACTGTCAGAATCTGCCAGTGACTAGAGGAGCCATGTTTGAGGGGCTCCGTCACAGACAGAGGTTTGTGGACTTGAGCAAACTCTGAGGGACTACGATTTTACGCACAAGCAGCTCATCATCCCAACACACTCGGGAACCCCCAACCTCTCACAATATCAATAAACACAAATAAATACATAAACAACCTATCCATGTGATGCTGACACAACCCCCCCTACAATAGAACAAAATAACAATGTCCCCATCTGTCTCCCCACTCCCCTTTTCCCCAACTGCAAGATGTCTATGACAAAAATGTCTCTCACTAAATGTGTGTAAAAGACTATGACTTGAAAGTGGAGGTGATAGATGTACCGTTCCCTGTTTATCTGTCTGCTTTGTAACACAAAAACCCCCAATAAAAGCTAATTTTAAAAAATCATGCTGGGCACCAACGATGCTCATAGTTGCTGTTGTTTTGCTCACTTCAAAACTTGGCGAAGTGATGAAAGAACATCCAGCAATCAAAATACTTTTAAAATGCTGAATCCTACACAGGCCTGTAATATTCTTGGATCCATAAATAAATACAGATAAAGAATGATTGTGGGGATAAAACACAGCTTTAATAAATCATTACAAAATGGCCAGCACAACCATTTTTCTCAAGGCTTTATTCTAACATAACATGCCACAAGGAATTTAGGGGATTCCATCAAATTACTCTTTTCTTAATGTTGTGGTTCATGCCCCATTTAAGGGAATCCAAATGAGGAGCTCTGTTACTACAACTCCTACATCTAAGCCTCCACATGCATGCAAATTGAGATGCAGTCACATCATATTGAGATGGGAAGCTGCAGAAAGCAGAACTGGCTTTATCAGTCGCTGCTTAGTCCACTGTCTTGTCTGGTGCGATGCATCTGGACAGCAACTGCCCACAACCCAAGTTGGGCAATTCTTCAGCACTAAAATTAAGAACATGTTTAGAAGATCTTCCCACAGTGCCAAACCAACTCTGCTAATCTGGGACAAGAAAAGGAACAGGCAATGACAAAGGGCATTTGCTTCCTTCCTGCAAGTGCAAATTGACTCATTCACTGCTCTGCAACCTAAACTATGTTCAGCTACAAGATGGAGGGACTCCCGGGTCTTCTGCTAAGGCTGATGCTGACAGGTAAGGCACAGAGGGAGACACCCTTTCATGGCCATCAGTACAGAACACACTAGTATGGTGTTGAATTAAAAGTAATGTGTTGTTTTTGTAGTTACTGTTTGAAAACAAGAAACAAGTTTTGTTCCCATTTTTTAAATAGAGAAAACATACAATGTCATTTATATAGTCCCAGTGATTCACAAAATGAAAGACTATGAATGTTAGCCAGATCATAATTCTCTTGTGGGCAGGGCTGGATTTAGGTTTGATGAGGCCCTAAGCTACTGAAGGTAATGGGGCCCTTTAGGGAAGTTTTTAATATTTAATGCTGTGTTGTTTTTAACACTTGATTGGAAGCCGCCCAGAGTGGCTGGGGAAACTCAGCCAGATGGGCGGGGTATAAATAATAAATTATTGTTATTATATTATCAACAGCTGTCCTTTGTCAACAACAAATTGTCATGGTTTTTTTGTGTTGAATATATGCTATATGGTAATTTATGGACCTAATAGGTATCTAAAGCCATTTGCACATAACAAAATAAGTATTTTATCAAAGTAATTGTTGAACTGAAATACAATTAAGAAGTATATTAGTAGTGAAATAATTATTAAGCTCTAACTGTATGTGGGTTTTATTTTATTTGTTTTTTATCTTATATTTTGGAAATGCACATCCAGGTTTATTTTCTTTTTAAAAAATTTGGGGGCCCAAGTGAGTGGGGCCCTAAGCTATAGCTTATACATAAATCTGGCACTGCTTGTGGGAGTCGGACAGCAGGGAGACTGGTCATCACCACCTTCCTTTATGAACCAAAATAATCCCGATTATCTATTTCAGTTCATACTATAATGTCAGCGAAAGAGTCTGGACATGTAATGTGATTGAAAGGAAGGCTGTAGTGGTGCTTCAAGGAAAACAAAGGCAAAGGGTCGTCTGGTACCACAAGACTCCATTGTTGCTTTCTGCAACAGATTAACATGATGAAGGGCTGCTGGTACCTCAGTGCTAGAATACATGCTTTGCATGCAGTCTCAGGATCAAGCTCTGGTGTCTCCACATGATCACCAACTACAGGGTGTTTTCTAGTCTACTTACCTAAGAGAGTAAGTCCTTAACTCTGTGGTAGAGCATAATTTGTAGGCAGAATCTGCATCTCCAGATGAATTTAATTGACTCACATGAGAACCAGCTATGTAGCACAGCATACTTTGCATGCAGATAGTCTCCAGTTCAATCCCCAATATTTCCAGTTTGTTTTAAAAAGTTAGGCTGCAGTGGTGTGATGATGATGATGATGATGATGATGATGATAATAATAATAATAATAATAATAATAATAATAATAATAATAATAATTTATTTATTCATTCATTCATACCCCACCCATCTGGCTGGGTTTCCCCAACCATTCTGGGCGGCTCCCAACAAAATATTAAAAATACAATAAAACACCAAACCTTAAAAACTTGCCTAAACAGGGCTGCCTTCAGATGTCTTCTAGAAGTCAGATAGTTGTTTATTTCCTTGACATCTGATGGGAGGGCATTCCACAGGGCAGGCACCACTACTTAGAAGGCCCTCTGCCTGGTTCTCTGTAGCTTCACTTCTTGCAGTGAGGGATCCACTA
This sequence comes from Podarcis vaucheri, assembly GCF_965113315.1. Lineage (NCBI taxonomy): Eukaryota > Metazoa > Chordata > Lepidosauria > Squamata > Lacertidae > Podarcis > Podarcis vaucheri. The sequence goes on along the minus strand of NC_138764.1, from coordinate 62,513,402 downwards.
GAAGGCTGTCGGAGCTGTATCTCAGTGTCCAGGCTAAACAATGGGGGTGGAGATGCTCCTTCAGATATACTGGGCCGAGAGCCATTGTAGGCAGCACAGCACTGAACTAAATAGACAAATGAAAGATCAACATTATTTTACAAAGTGCATTTTTACTGTTATTCTCCTAGGTCTTCTGGTGTCTGCCAATACTTTCTCACCTTCAACACATGGAATTCCATTCTTCGAAAAGCCTAGCAAGCCCGGAAAACTGGAAGAGGAGATGAAGGTGCAAGGAGAGTCCCTCAGCATAAAGGGCTTCTGTTCACAACAAAAGAAAGTCTGGTGCAAAGGAGATCTGCTGAAGGAATGTAACCCTACAGAGTCTCCTAGCCTCTCAGGCCCAGGGTGGAAATATCTGACTACTGAGCCAAACCAGAGGGTTGTACTACAGGATCTGAAAAACGGCTGTTTTTCTTTTCTGATGTCAGCTCTCCAAGTAGAAGATTCAGGGATATACTTGTTTGGGATCACCGATGGCTTGAATATTGTCCCTTTAAGAAAAATCAAAGTCATTGTTCGAAAAGGTAAGCACATGTAGGTAACTAGAAATAGTTCCTGTGGTAGATCAGGGCTGACTGAGACACACGGGGGCAGGGGGATCACGTGATATAGCTTTTCTGGGATTGTACCATAGTGGCGCTGTGGGTAAAAGCCTCAGCGCCTAGGGCTTGCCGATCGAAAGGTCGCCGGTTCGAATCCCCGCGGCGGGGTGCGCTCCCGCTGCTCGGTCCCAGCGCCTGCCAACCTAGCAGTTCGAAAGCACCTCCGGATGCAAGTAGATAAATAGGTACCGCTTACCAGCGGGAAGGTAAACGGCGTTCCGTGTGCTGCGCTGGCTCGCCAGATGCAGCTTTGTCACGCTGGCCACGTGACCCGGAAGTGTCTCCGGACAGCGCTGGCCCCCGGCCTATAGATGTGAGATGGGCGCACAAACCCCAGAGTCTGTCAAGACTGGCCCGTTCGGGCAGGGGTACCTTTACCTTACCATAGTGTCAAATTTAATCCCCAGCATTACCCATTTAAGAAGGTAGGTTGCAGTGCTGAGAATGACCTCAAGAGAGCCACTGACAGCAAGGGTGGACATTACAGTACTGGGATAATGGGCACGTGGAAGGTCAACACTGTTTTACAAGAGGTACTTTCACTGTTATTCTCCTAGGCCTTCTTGCACCTACCAATACTTTCTCACCTCCAACACCAGAGGTTCCATTCCTCAAAAGCTCTAGTAAGCCAGGAAAGAGACTAGAAGTGGTGATGAAGGTGCAAGGAGAGTCCCTCAGCATAGAGGGCTTCTGCTCACCGCAATATTTGCAACGAGAGGGAGTCTGGTGCAAAGGAGATCTGCTGAAAGAATGTAACCCTACAGAGCCTTCTAGCCTCTCAGGCCAAGGATGGCAGTATCTCACTTCTGAACCAAGCCAGAAATTTGCACTACAGGATCTGGGAAATGGCTGCGCTGCTTTTTTCACAACAGCTCTTCAAGTAGAAGATTCGGGGATATACTGGTTTGGGGTTCTTGATGGCCTGAACATCACCCCTTTAAGAAAAATCAAAGTCATTGTTCAAAAAGGTGAGCACATGGAGGTAACTGGATCTAGTTCCTGTGGTAGTTCAGGACTGATCTAGATCACATGGTATAGTCCTCCTTGGTATGTAGCAGTTTAGTTTGCATATAACTGAGTTCACATTTGATTATTCTTCCAAAAATAAAAAATGCCTGTCAAGGAAAAATGCATTCTAGCATAGCCTTTGCCCTTACTTGACACTTTTTAAAATCTCCAAGTAGATTGTTTTTTTATCTGTGGAAGCACCCAAATATGTGATTATCCCATCTAGTTTGAATCTGCATGTGCAGGTTCCCCATCAGTAAGAGCTGCATAGAGTTGAGATACACCACCACAGCCACAACTGGAATAAGAAAGCAATGGCTCTTTAGTTGAGACAAATGGTAACAGCATCAGTGTTCGTAAAAGGAAGCTGCAAAGACAGTGTTTCAAAGATCAATATAGGAGGCCTGTGTTGTTTGTTAACGTATTAATTATCATGCTAATAAGGGACAATACTCTGGCTTCCCTTCAGATCGTATAAATCGTTCACATTTTACTAAAGAGAATAAGGGGCAAAAGAAGGCAAGTTAGCAAAACCTGAATGCACCTTGGAAGAGTTACAATAAAGACAAAAGTTTTATTTCTCTTCCTTTATTTTCAGGGCAGCAAAATTACGGGACTGTGACAGAAACCAGTGAAAATGAACAAAGGTACCAACATTATATTATTTTTAATTTAAAGGCAACTGGATTAGGGATTTGTGTTTGCTACAGTATCTATTCCTCCCACTGCTCTATACTGTATTGCAGTTGGGTCCAAAAAAATTATGTGAACAGAGGCAATTACAGGATTTGACTTTTCCATTCAAATAATTATATTATGGCACTTCCAGAATTTTATATCCTCTACAAAAAACCATGGTATGATCATCTGCATCTAACATGCAGTCTGCATGTGCCTTTTCTCTGCTGCACAACTGTGCTACAAAACCTTGAGCTCTTTGCATACTTCTGTCTGACTTTGAAAGCTAAACAAACTTTATTGTGTACAGTACATGTAAATGACAGTCTAACAAATATATTAGGTACCTGTTAGCAAAGCCCATAGGATGACCTTAGGCCAGTCAGTATATCCCTCAGTCTAACTTACCGTAACTCACAACGCTATTGTGAGGATTAAATAGGGGCAGGGGACAATTTTCACCATCTTGAGGAAAGGTGGGGTTTAAAATGTAATTAATTAATAAGCAGGTTTAACTAATGCACTATGGATTGTTTCAGACTTTATCACATTGTCTTAGTCCTGGTTTCCATTGCGGTTGGCATAACAATTATTGCAGCCCTCATATTAGTTGTCACAATGCTCATCAAGAAGAAAACAAGAGGTATGATTTTCTTTTGTTTTTCATGTAGCCCAGCCATTTTAAAGATTTCATTGCATGCATAACTGTAATAGCACCTGACAGGCATCTAAATGGATGGATTGGATTTGAATACAGTATTGTGCAGTATTGTAGCATCGAAGATGGTCAGGACTGCACACCTAAATGGCTTCATCTGAACAGACTGTGTGCTTTCATGTCAATATTTGCCTTTCTAAATGAAGGCCAAAAAGTCTCTACGATATACAAAACAGTAAGCGAAACTGAGGCTCTGCTCAACAGAAATTTGCAAGCATCAGCTGACTACATCTCATCACTCCCTCTATGAGTTACGTGCTTGTGCAATGCATAAATGAACCAAGTGGCATTATCCCACTCTGTGGCATGATGGGCTTTGGATGCATAGGGGATGCACATCACCACCCATCTCAAACCATTCATCCACATAGCTGTCAACGTTTTCCTTCTTTTAAGGGAAATTCTCTTATTCCGAATAGGATTCCTCGCAAGAAAAGGGAAAAGTTGACAGCTATGTTCATCCAGTACAACACCTTACTTCATGTGACTCAATAGCTTTTACACTTCCCACAGTCACCTTTTAAGCAAAAAGGTTTGACAAAACAACTTTCAACGATGCCATTTCTTCATAGCTCAGAGAAAGCCAATGCACTGAATCCATGTCACACTGTTGGCAATCAGTAAATACAGTGGTACCTCTAGTTGCGGACTTAATCCATTTCGGGGTGCTGTTCGCACCCTGAAAAGTCCACAACTAGAGCACCTCTTCTGCACATGTGCGCGGCGTGATTGAGCACTTCTGCATGTGCGTGAAGCAGGCAGATCGCTTCTGCGCATGTGGTGAACCCGGAAGTAAACACTTCTAGGTTTGCTGCATTTGTAAGCTGAAAGTCCATAACCAGAGCGGAACACAACACGAGGGATGACTGTATAAACAGAACCATCTCACATATTATGCAGAGGCAGCCAATGAATGTACATTCAACAAAGAGATGCAACTAGTCAGTTGTCTGATGAATGTATCCCTACATTTCGCCATCTTCACATTTTTAAGGTGTACACTTACGTCTTAGTGTTCAGTTAAAAATTTAACATGTGAAGTGGCGCACAGACAGGCACATTTATATACTAAAATGAGACTCTCTTCTTAATAGCAGCAGATGACCTGAATTTTGGTGATAACCCAAACTGTAGAATAATAACATTCCAGGTAAGAGACCATTTCACAAGTTAGGAGAAAATCTGACCATGGGCAGTTTCTCCACTGTGGAAATATAGTAATCCTGAGCATTATCATTTCCCATAGAAAAAAAAACCACCTTCAAATATGCTTTGCTAGATTATCACATTCAACTCAGATTTTGCAAAACAGATCTATGGGGATCCTGGGCCACATTTGGCATCTGGACTACAGCTTCCACCTCTTTCTGGGGGATAAGAAAGAATCCATGTTGTCATTCCATTTCCTGAAAATATACAATTGCCCAAATATAGCATGACTCTAGACCCAGCACTAAGTTGCAAACCAGGCAGTAACCTTGACTGTGAATGCCATGTTGAAAACCTTAGTAGTATACAACTATAATTCATTCTCAGTACTGGGTATTTTATATGGTCTATGGGAAATGCATTTAATTCAGGCTCCCTTGGCACCAACATTATGTTTTTTTCACCAAGTAAAGATGCATTTGTTTTTCCAGGCATTTAGGTGATTTTTGATACTTTTATATGTGGTTTACTGCTGGTGGGACTATTTTTAAATGCAATTATGTGTTTTTGCTTTCCTTAAAGGTTTTATTTGCTTTTAAATTGCATTGTTCACCACCCAGACACCAAGCCAATTCCTATTCCTACCCACCCTCACTCCCAGTTCAGTTACACTCACAGATATAGCATGACTCTAGACCAGGGCAGAGATGCCATGGGTATTCTACAGATTTAACTATGTCCCCCTCCCACTTAGTGGAAATGTGATTATAGGATTATTCTATTAACCATTTTCTGCTTAAATGCCTATACTGCTGGGCTATAAACGTATTACTACAAAAATTACTATTTATCCTAGCAGTAGTTCAGTTTGTCTTATTTGAAAGAAGTCTGTCAGAGCCAGTTTGTATTTACACATTTTTAAAAAGATAGAAACCCTTAACAGATGCAGACACAATACCAAAAATGGGAATCTGGTCTTGGAGGTGAAATAAGGCTGGCATTTAAGAGTCTATTTCCAAAAAAAACAAGCCTTTTTGTTTCTTATCCATGCTCAGATACATGAAAGCACTGCTACCGACAATCCTTTGGACAAAGAAACAAACGCGGTATACGCCATATTGAAGAAGCCAATGACAGAGGATGTGACATATGTCAACATGAAGTTCCCATTAAGGTCAAGTTTCAACAAAAACCCCAGTGAGCTTTCCTCTCCAGGAGAGTGCTCTCCTGATGTGATCTCTTCAGGATCTGTGAAGTATGCAAATATCATCTTTGGTTCACAGGTTCCACATACCAAGGACTAAAGGCAAACTAGATGTATAAATTCTAGATCTCCAATTGTGAAATTCAATTCTGAAACAAAGGTGGAATTCTCTTTGGCTGAGAATTAAAATTAAAAGCTATTTTCCAAATGCCCCTTTAACCTCTTAGGAATGTTGGACTAATATTCATTATTGTAAGACCTGCTACTAGCTTTTAGATCAGCCTATCTGGAACTTGTATGCATGTCAGTTCACATGGGCAGGTACTCCCATGAAAGTAGCTTTGACCCTATGAGATGGAGACACATTTGCTTGAACCAGTCTGTGCACAGGAAAGCAGCCACCATCTCTAGCAGTGAATAGCATGGATGCAAAAATCAAGCTACAGTGGTACCTCGGGTTACAAACACTTCAGGTTACAAACTCTGCTAACCCAGAAGCAGTTGCTCCGGGTTGCAAACTTTGCCCCAGGATGAGAACGGGAATCACATGGCGCCATTAGTGAAAGCACGCCTAAGGTTAAGAACAGTTTCAGTTTAAGGACAATTTCGGGTTAAGAATGGACCTCCGGAATGAATTAAGTTCGTAACCCGAGGTACCACTGTAATGTGCTTTTGCTTCCCCATCATACCAGGCTCCCAAGTCCAGTTCTCATTCATGTTATGGATGGTTTAAAATCCTGTTGTTAAAAATGTAACAGGAGTTATAGCATGTAGTGCATGTATGAATAAGTGCTCTTTGTATAAGAAAGCATTGGACCATTTTTTCTCAACAATTGGACAACAGCTTACAAACCTGGGAAGGGACAGGAGATATTCTAGTTAAATGGTTGTACTTACCTTTTAAGTTGTGAACATCTAAGGTCAAACCTAATCGAAGCACATTCTGTATATTTAAACACACAAGCATCCTTTTTTTCACTTGGGGGAAGAAGAGTAAACAGGTCCAGTTTTATCTCCAACACTGGAAGTATTTGAAGATGTTAACGACACTTGTGAAGAGCCATGGGGAGACCCATGGCAGGGAAGTTTAGTACCCTGTACCCTAATACCATTATTGTTGTTGTTGCTGCTGTTGTTAAAGCTTTGTGCTTAACAATACAGAACTTACCTCTGCTGCAACTACTTTGGCCCTAAGCAATAACTGTTGGGCAAATGCCCAAATAACCTTTTATCTTATACTTAAAAGTGTAGCAAATATAGTAGTCTAGTGCTTTATGTTGATTGAATTACATGAGAAAACATACAAAGGCATCAAGGTCTCCTCATATACTTTTCTACTCCTCTTTTTTGGTCACAGCTGATTTTTGGGTGGGCTGGTGCCCCATAGAAGGAGGGAAATGGTTACATGGGTCACATCTAAAATCCATGCTGCAGTTAGAGCATCAGCCAGCCTTTGCCTCCAGACATGGTCCCCCCCCCCCCGAGTGGTGTGAAACGGTTCATGATCCAACAGAACTTGTTGGAAAAGTGATGTAGTTCAAGTTGCTACTTAGACGACTACAGCTGCACTGACTATACCATGGACCAACTCCTTGTGGGCTTTTCATGCTGAAAGATAACAAATTAGTTAACTGATTTTTATCTGTCACTACAGAATTCACACAAATAGCCAGATTATGGAGTGTTTATTTTTTATGGGGGGGGGGGTAGTTATTTCATACTACGGCTACCCTAGAGGCATCTTTATCTCCAACCCCGGCAGTTCCAGCAGTTATTGTTCTCAGGAGGCACATCCTTGCCATAGGAAAGTGACAAAGATATATAAAGCTCCCTATTTGCATGAGCTTCCAGTGTTAATGGCAATGAAAGAAGTTTCACTTCTCACAACTACTGATGCAAAATTGCTTGGCAATCAGGTACACTCCAGATATACTCCAGACAATGTGCACACCGTTTGTTCAGACAAATCCAGCTGGCTCTTATTGAAAGACAAGAGAAAGAGTTAACATTTGAAAAGACATAGGTCCTCTTTGATTCCCCAGCCTCTCAATGGGTCTTTAGTCTTCTCCATCTTATGGTTACCAATACTAAAGAAAGGTCGCCTTCTAGCATTATTCCACATAGGAAAGGAACTCAGCTTTCTTCTTTATTTGAAGGCACTCGCTTCAGTGCAGCCTGAAGAGACTTCTTCAAGATTGTCCTGTTGAGGTCCAAGGCACAGGATAAGTGATGCTGATGGGCCAATGTAATCTAAAAAGGAGGACAAAATGTAGCTGCTTAGCGCATGCTGGTAAAAACCCATAACCCTTTTGCTACATTTATGCAGGTTGATCCCACTCTCATGACCTGCCCCAGTTGCCTAGATTGTCTACAGTAAACACACAAGTTGGAAGGACAAAAGAGGATTTTGCAAGCCCTTATGGTGGCTTAAGAGACTTAGACTTTGAGCTTGGAAGAATGGACAATCACTATCTATTCCACAATGGTCTGAGGACCTCACTACTCTGGCAACATTCAAACATATTTCATATAGGCATCGATTTCATGTGGATAGCTACTGCACATCTGGAGGGTTTATATAAACTTGTACCTTTAATTTCAGATTGGTATACTGACTGTGGTCTACGATTATTTGCATATAATTGAATTCAAAGCATGTTAATTGACCAAACCCAACATGGATATTCCCATCATGCATTAATAAAAAGAAAGTCACACCTTGTGGTGCCATACTCTCTAAGAACCTGGGAGTGGGGATTGCTATTTTGCTACTATGTCTTAGCACCAAAATTATCTATGTCGGTTCTGTCTTACCAGCTTTTTCAACCAGGTTTTCTACTCAGCAAAGAAAACATATGGAGCATCGCCCACCCTTCTCTCTCTGCCCCAACCCCCGTCACCACCCTGCCCACATACAGTAAAATAACCATACTTTTCACACAGAGAAACATATAATAATACTGTAAGACTAATTCTTGTAAACTCAGCCTAATGCCCAAACTTCATTATCAGGCTGAAGGAGCATCTGTGTTCTGCTATAGGAATAGAGGCTGCTCAGCACTTCTAATAATTAGGTTCACAATCTCAAGAGGAAATTCAAATGTATGCTGGAAGGTAAGTGAAAGAAACACTACAGTACACACTATCGCAATAGAATAGGAAAGCTCCATAGAAATATTTAAGAAAGCAAGCTGCCATTTTTCATTTCTTTTCAAGCGCCTGTTGCAAGTAACTCACACTGCTTTGGTATTTCATCAACACTGTCAGAACCAGATTTGCATAATGCATTGATGTGGCAAATTCTTGAGCCATCTGGCAAAGATTCAAGACCAACATGTTGAAGAGCTCAGTGGATAACACTACCTGAAAAGTGAAGAAGATAAACAAGGGGGAAAGGGTGAGAGAGGCAGCCTAAATATTATTTGCCCTTGCGTACATTTTAGTTGTTCAGATAGACTTGGTGCAAGCCATACTGGACAAGAATGAATTAGCACTAGGACAGTAAAATGTTGCTTCCTTAGACACTAAAAGAAACTAGTATCACAACTAGCTTTGCACTACAGTTTGAGATGCTGGCATTTACTTCAATCATATTCAGCAAAGGTGCTCACCATGCTGTCAAGACAAAGGACAAAAGTGCAGGCAGCAGAGAAACGGCAAAATGCTAGTTTGGAGAGAACAGATTCTAGTCTCTATTGCTACCCAGCTAGTAAACTCTATATGGAGGCACAGGAAGACTTCTATTCATAGTCACCTGTCTTCCCAGCAAAGAATGCACAGCTACGAGGAGATCTTCTGACCACGGCATTTCTATAATATGGCTGCAAAGAAAGGCAGAGGAGGGAGAAAGATAACAAAATTATATGAGGGGTAGTCTTTATGCCACTCACTAAGGCTATTCCCTGACTCAAGAATATGTTAATTGTCATGTGGTTAATAACAATATTGCAGTACTGAAAAGATTTCAGGTCTCTTCTATGGAGCAGTGGTTAGAGAAGATGTGTAACATTAGGGCTGCAACCTTTGATTAATAGATAAAAAACAGCTCATGGGCATCTCTAATTAAATGAACAACAAACTTTTAATAAAAGTTATTTTTAATGTAAGTAATGAAAACTGCAGATGGCAGGCAGCATCTTAGGTGCACCACCTAAACTTTCGCAAAGGACAGAAATCCCTCTAAGATTGCTCCTACTGTGACATGCATGTACCATCTAACAAACAAAAATACAGTGGTACCTCGGGTTACAGACTCCGCTAACCCAGAAATAGTACCTCGGGTTAAGAACTTTGCTTCAGGATGAGAACAGAAATCACACAGCGGCGGCAGTAGGAGGCCCCATTAGCTAAAGTGGTACCTCAGGTTAAGAACAGTTTCAGGTTAAGAACGGACCTCTGGAACGAATTAAGTTCTTAACCCGAGGTACCACTGTATACTTCTCCCCTGCTCAACTATTATTTTAGTCATATGCAAATTTATGACTATTCATTGATTTTAAAACATCTTATTAATCAACTCAGGTTTCTTTAATCTTAGTCCTAGAAAACATATAAAAGTAAAAGGTCCACAGGGAAGACACAGGATGGCCCACCAGATGTTGGACTACAACTCCCATCATTTGTGGCTGCTGGCCATGCTAGCTGGGGCTGATGGGAGTTGGAGTCCAACAAATTCCTCTGTTTTAGTCAATTCTTTTGAATAGGAGTAAGAAAACTTGTGACTGTTATTTATTCATTGTCATATGTGTGATAGTATGGAGGGACTTTATAATGAAAAAGCAGAAATAAAAAAAGAGATTGTGTGACATGCAGCAAGTGCTTAGGTTTGCAATGTTGCTCTGCAACTTATGTTCATTAGGGAGACACAAAAACTTCCCCAGTATATAGTTTCATATATCGGAAGGTAGCAACTGAGAATTCTAGAACACCTTGACACTCATTCCCGTCATTGGAAATCAAATCCTCTTTCATGCAATTCCTATATTACATTTCATTTTACACTAGGAGAATTTACCTGAATACCAGCCTCACATACTCAGGCTCCAAACACTCCTCAATTAGTTTGCACACCAGCTTCATCTGCTCAAGGCCTTCAAAAGCAAAGATACCAAAAATTTGCATTTTATATATTTTTAAGGGGCTAATGAGAACTTTGTTTTCAGAAATCTGATGATTTAGCTAAATTGTGGACATTCTTATCTGCTCATTTCTTAAATGCCAGAGGCTGGTGATTCACAAGTGTCTTGTACTTTACTGCCAGTAGTTCTGATTCTTAAAAAAGTAAAATAAATGTAGTGCCAGCCTGCCTAGAACCTGTGGGCTATGGGTTCCCCACTCCTGTCGCAAGCGGTAAGATGTAAAAGCAGGTCAATTCTCTCCCTCCAGCCCTTTCCATCTGATACTCAACATTCTGTATCTCCTGAGGCCTGCTCAGCCCTCAATAGGCTCTTGAGCCCTGCACCCCTTTTCATGTTCTGTTTACCAGAACATGTCAGTACCACCCTGTTTCTTAGAGGTCCCATTTTCCTCTCTAATCATGCCACCGCTCAACCACTCGAGATTTCTATTAGAGAGAAGGATTTATGCCACCTCTGCAAACAGAAGCTCAGGTAAAATAAGCTCACCTTTCGCTGGAGCCTGTATAACTGAAGAAATCAAGGTACAACAGACTGGGCGAGAATATTTGGAGCAGAACATCATCAGGGCAGTTGTGAGAGGCCAGGAAGGTGGCTCAGTCAATGAGAGAACCTACAGACCAGAAGCAGCAGGGAGATAATACTGTTGGATCAGCAGCAACCTTGCATACTTTGGGGATACAGAGGCAGCTATAATTCTGTTTTAACAAAGAGTGAAAAAGGCTGATGTGGAAAACAGACAACCTTCTTCAGGTTGTTTTGCATTTAAAATTGGATGGCAACATGTCATACGAGATGAGAAACTCAAAATGCAAAACACATCTACAGGAGCTGTGTTTCCGCTATTCCACTGAAGGATAGAGAACTCAAGTTATGGATAATAGGTATAACTAGTGATCATTGTCCCATCATCTACAGATCAATAGCACCCAGGCAGTCACCATGCCTTGCCACAAGGGTGGGCCAGCCCTGGTAGCACCAAAAATAATTGCAATCCTCTAGCTATTGATATTTGCGAATAGAATGCCTCACTGGTCTATAGCAATCTCCAGTACTGCACTCAGCTCAAAGTAGTTTCAGTAACGTTCATATCCTCATAGGAAACTATGGCATCTGCACTCGGAGTAGCATAAAGCATAATATTTCAGGGTGGTTGCCACTCATTAAAAAATGAAAACTATGTTTGTAAGCCCCAATTTTGGTATAATATTGTTATGGTTTTTTGCCAAATAATTTCACTTGGGAGTGCAGTCCTAGCTCCCCAAAGTTAAAGTATGGGGGAAAGAGTTAGGATGGCGCATAGTCACCTTTCTACAGGCCACTCTGGGGGCTCTGTGCTCGTGGGTAAAAGGCTACTGTCAACAAAAAGCCCCCAAAGGGGACTTTTCAGCATGGAGCACTGACAGCTTTGTATCCACAGGATGCAGGTCCCTGCAGAGCTGTGCCAGCTCTAGACAACACAAGCAGTAGGCTTCTAATGTGATCGTAACAGTGAATCTGCCATGCCACTCCATCCTGCTTCTCCCAACTGTAGGGTAGGTTTGCTTTGTGCCTTACTTACTAAATGAACTGCTCTTTTTAAAACACAGAATATGGCAGCAACAACAACAACAACAACACCTTGGCTCCTGAACACCTTGGGAGTGGAACATTCCGGCTCCTGAACAATCAATAACCAGAAGTGAGTGTTTCGGTTTTTTAATGTTCTTTTGGAAGCCGAGGTCCGACAGGGCTTCCAGTTGGCTGCAAGAGCTTCCTCCAGCCAATCTGAAGCCATGCTTTGGAAGTCAAATGTTTCAGAAGTTGAACAGACTTCTGGAACAGATTCTGTTCAACTTCCAGGGTACGACTGTAATAATAATTTATTATTTACAACCCGCCCACCTGACTGGGTTTCCCCAGCCACTCTGGGCGGCTCCCAACCGAATTAAAAAGACAATAAAACACCAGACATTAAAAACTTACCTAAACAGAGACACACAGGTTTCACAGCCCATATCAGCATCCTAGGAAAACTGTCTGTATAAAAGGCTGCCTGCATCCATCATCGGATTAGCTGGCTTCCCTCCCCCCACCCAACCTGACCTTTTTCTGCTCCTCAAACCACTTCTGTTAGGTTCAATGGTTGGCTCCCCTAGTCCTCACATTTCTCCAGCATTTTAATCCTGATGCACAGATCTCTGTTGCCTATTCCTGACTTAATCTGCTGTAAACACTTGAATTAACTGGCTAATTTAATTTCTCAAAAAAATGAGCATGAATGCTTACATTTAAACTCATAGGTGCATATTTAGGACAAGAAACAACATGTATGTGGAGCAGGGATAATAGGCTGCCGAGAGAGGAATGCAATATTCTTTAGCACCGAGCTAAGATATTTCCACAGGAGACACAAGTGTAGCAGGCTCCTGGTTTATTTATTTCTTTTAAAACCATGAAAGGCAGTATGAAAGGCTGCAATCAAGAAGAAAAAAGGAATTGGGGTGGTGGCTGCTCAGCTCTTTCTTCCAGATTTTTTTCCCCACTCAATTCCTCCCCCACATGCAAATCTGCCAGAGAATATAAAAAACTTGAGACTGTTATATACCTTACTGCTTTGACTTAGGACGGGGCAGGAAATATGTGTGCTTTATATAGTACTACTCCATTAAAATCCATAGCCCCCGTTAAAGGAGAAGATAAAACTAGGCGATGTTTTATTATGCATCCTACACTGCAGATCCTACATTAAGCAGACGATTGGATAAAGGTCCTTTCCAACCCTATAATTCTGTGTCTGATGGATTGTTTACTTTCTATGCCACTTAAGATATTAAAAATATCTCTAAGCAACGCACAGAAAACTAAAGCAACAACAGACAAGATAAAATTTTACAAAAATACAGTTACATATAAAAATATTACATTAATACAAAGTTGCTATTATATATATATATAAATATATATGAGCAAGAAAGTATTCCCCCCCCCAAAAAAAAACCAACATTTTTCAGGGTAGTAGGCCTGGAAGATTTCACTCCCAAAAGAACTGGAAAAGACTCTACCATCCATAAGGTAACATTACACACATCAATAAACCACTGAAGGAGGTTTCTTCTTCACCTGATTTATATTCTCAGTACTTACCCGAGGTAGAAAGAGCTTTTCAGCAAGAACTGCTGCATTACTATAGCCAAGATCAGGTGAGAGTGCGACTAACCAAGTGCAGAAATGCAGAAGTTTGTTTTCTGGGCACTCCGAGAGCTGCAGTAATGAGCACAGAACTTTCAACTAAAGGAAAAGAGGACATGAAATATTACCCAATAGTCTGTTTCCCAAATATCACTAGTACCTGGGCAGGTTGGTTTCAGCAAGGTTTGGAAATATAGTTACTTGGGAAGGAGTCTCATTAAGTGAGTTAATTAAATTTTTAAATGCTGTTTAATAATAAGAGTAATAATAATAGTAATAATAATGTGTCTTACAATGGATACAGATTTTTTTTAAAAAAATCACATTACAACTTGCATAAAATAGTAAAACCACCCTATTCTCACCAAAAAAACAAGTGGCTAGAATGTTGAAGGGGACAAATGATTGCCAGCACATAACTCTGGTGCTCAAAGGCTTGCTTGCACCAGCTGCCCACATACACGTATTACCATATTTACTCGAATCTAATGCTCACCTTTTTTGGCCAAATTGCATTGCAAAAATTAAGGTGTGCATTAGATTCGATGGCACATTTACATTTAATATTTTTTGTGTTTCAAGATTGTGAAAATTGAGGCGTGCATTACATTCAATGGCGCATTAGACTCGAATAAATATGGTAATTTACAAGACCCTTAACAACTTGGGTTCGGGATACCTCAAAGATTGCCTTAATCTCTTGAATCCCTGCCTGATCACTGAGGTCTTCAGGGGAGTCACTGTTAGTGGTATCCCACTGCTTGGATGCACAGCTCATATCCAAAAGGAGTCATGCAATCAGTATCGTGGGCCCAATTCTGCAAAACTACTTTCCTGTTGAGGTCAGACAGACTCCCTCCCTGTTGAACTTCCAGAGCCTACTGGAATCTTTTTCTTTTTAATTTCAGCAGGCATTTTAACTGAGGTCTAATTTTATAGTTTAACCATTAAAAAAAACCTTTTCTGTATTGTATTTCTTGCACAGCAGTAAGAGGCAATTGTAACCAACTAGAGAGGATTGTAGTTAAGCAGTATATAAATGGTTTAAATAAGTAAATAAGACAGACATCGTGAATATTCAATTGGCATAAGGACATTTTTTAAAAAAATAAAATAGATGCATTAAATCGGACTTAATTTCAAGTAAACCTACTTAAGACCAGGCTGTAAATTACTTACATTCATTTTGCCCTACTAACCTGGCTTGGAGTACATTCATTAAAAACTTGTAGCTCAGGTGGAGCAATCCCATCAGAAAGCTAAAAGTCAAAGGGGGGGGGGGGGATACAGATAATGTAACAAGGCAGGGTATGAATCTGCTTCTCCTTAAAATGAAACTACTCCAACTGAACAGAACTTTATTCAAGGGGTATATAAGGAAGTCTGCCAGGGCATCTGCCCCAAGCAGAAATGCGGTAACAAATACTTACATCAAACTGCATCTCTAGAAGTTCTTTTAGTTTTGGTACATGGTCCTCAAATGCAAGAGAAAAATGGTTAAATCGTTTATGTGCTTCAGAAAGTTGCACACTCTGAACAACAACAAGCAACACATTGGCTAATAATATGCTGACAACATTTTTATAACACTATACTGTTTCAAAATTCATAAACAAAACACATGTGTTTATGGAGTCACAATAAGAATCAAATGTTCCATGAACAGGAATGGTAGGAGTGGTAAGTCACTGTCAAAGATCACTGAAATGGAGGCAGAATGCCTTTCCACAGTCAATATCCTACAAATGTGAGATGACAGGCACTCCAAACGTAGTAACCGGGTGCTCCAAGTACAGCAGCAGACAGAACAGTTCTGCCAGGAGAATGAACAGTTTCAATGATAATTCTTCATCAGCTGGCAATAATATAAAATGAAATCCATTACATTCAATTACAATATAGAGACTGAAATGACAGGCTTGCATGTAAACAACCAATAATAAATACATACCAAATTAATTGTCCCCAATTGATTAACTTACTTACAAAGTGGTGAAAATTCCTAGATTATTGGAATAGGAACTCAAGAATGACACATTAGAGCCATGGAGTCTGAGCTGAAGCAACCAGCTCAAATCTCTTCACACGGGGAGCTTCTCAGGTAGACTGAAGAACAAAGTACTGATTATCTAATTCCTCTCAAGGTGAGCTAAGCCTGGCAGAACAGCATACTCTATGGTCTTAACCCCTTCATGCATTAATTAGATTTAAGCATGTTGTTTATATGAAGCTGGTTATCCCACAAAATCTTCCTGCAATTGCAAAACTTGTTCCAACTGTCCAAGGGATCATTCTGTTGTCAAAGGGGCCAATATTTCCTAACGGGCATTAGCGGAGGATAAATGATACTTGTGAAGCATCCCTGGTAAGAAGGGCTTATGTTCCATGTTCGCACTGCTAGTTTGCCAAAGAAGGAAAAGAATCTAATAGTTTTTCATACCTTGATATAATCAGGGACCTCGGCTGCAGTGTCCTGTTGGGGACTCCAATTGGCAACTTTTGCTTCTTCTGCTTCCTCCTTTGGGCAACTTTGATATACATCATTGCTTGTGCTATGAACACCTTCATTCTCAGACACCTCCATCATGACTTCATTCCCTGTGTTAACTCCAACTCCCTGCATTAGACCATGTGGTTCACAAAGTTCTGTATTCAATTCAACTTCCAGTCTGGACCTCTTCTCCAGAACCTCTTCTTCAGGATCCAGTGGTTCCTCAGCTACTTCCTTATTTTCCCTTATCTGAGGCACAGAACCAGGAGCATCTCCAGTCCATGCTATGTAGGGACTTGCCTGTTTAGCACACCAGCTTAATTTCCTTTCTAATCCAGGTTTGCCGCAACTAACTTTCTGGCAAATATATTTCAGCTGCTGCCGACATGAATCAGATAGTAGGACTGGCATCACAGAGCTATTCTCTTGCACCCTCACTTGTAGTAAATCCCTCAATCTCTGCACCCATGGATCAGGGCTGGGATCCTGCCTAGAAGCTTGAAGTAGGTGTTGGAGGCATGCTTCTGGCACTGTAGACTGTACTGTAAGCAACAGGGAAAAGAGGTTTCTTTGGCACAACACTGGAAGCAGCAACAGCAACGGTTTTCTGAAATAACCATTTGGAAGAAGAAAAGCAAGATCATCACCAGGGAAATATGATAACTCTATAGTAACATAGGAAGTACAACTCAACATGCAGTACACCTGAATATTTGGTGACATTATACTGGGTTGAATGTTGTTATTACTGTTGCTTTATTGCTAATGGTTTCCGCCTGTCTTAATGGTGTTTGTTATTATTTTGCCGTTATAAAATGTTGGGATTTTATATCCATATGATGGAAACTGGATTATGAGCATCTGGCCCTAAAACAAAGTGGAGAAATTGTGGCCCTCTAGTTGTTGCTGGAATCGGGCTCCTATCAGCCCCAGCCTGAATGGTGAAAATTTGATCAGCAGCATCTGAAGGGCCACATGTTGCCCACCTCTGCCCTAAAATACATTCTCTGTGTTGAGTAGTCCTTTCCCCTCAATATATAGTCACTTTCTAACATGTTCTGGATGTGTGCTTTTCTGTCACATATGGGGGAAAGGGAGGAACAAGACCCAGCCATTATATGACACCATAAAATATGGTATTATACGAACATATGAAGTTGCCTTATATGAAGCTAAACCATTTACCCCAGTGTTGTTCATTCTGACTGTCAGCAGTTCTCAGGCAGAGGGCTTTCTGAGTTCAGCTAACAGAGATCTTCTTTTACTGAAGATGCTTCAGAATTAATATTATCTATGGAAATCCTGTGCTGTACTACTGAGCTATTGTTCCTTCTCCTTTGTAGATACAACCTTGGTTAACCTGGGGCATAATTTTAACAAGTGTGTTCAGGTTGTCACTTCTAGATATCCAGCAGCATTAGGATCCAAAATTTGAATACGAGACCAGAATACTGAGAGGCTATGAATGCAAGAAAAGAAAATGACGTTCCAACACTGCATATTATAGGCATTACTATCTGCAAATTATACTTATTCACCAAAACAATCCAGAATCCAGTACGCATAAATTGATTTTTAAAGCCACACAAACTTTCACCCATGCCCAGAGGAGCAGTTCTACCATCTTTCATAACCCAGATTGTCTGCTAAAATCAGGAGGGATAGAATACACATCTCAACACAACCTTTTCTGGTTCTGAGCATGTCCCACAACCTACTGGATCATCACTGAAGCAAGTGTCAGATGCTGCATGACTGGGGTTTTTAGGACCTGAAATAATTCTGGTTTATGAGGACACTATGCCATACTTTTTAAAATGAGAGATTTCAGCAACTCACAAGGCGAGGGTCTTCTCAGAGCCTGTGAGGACGGGCTCTTGAGAACACAGAATCTCTGTGAATGTCCACCAGCTGAAGTCCTGGCTTGCTCCTTGCCCAGACAGGGAGCGCTGAAGAGTGCGGAGAGCAGCCAGGGCCCCCCAATGGCCAGACATCAGTGTGCAGAGGAGGAGACGAGAAGCTTTATCAAATCGTTGCAACCAAGGAACGGGCGGACCATCCATGTTGATAGCACTGTTGATCAAGCTCTAATGAATATAAAAAGCATACAAAACAAATCAACGGCAGAACTGGGATGAACCCAAGAGTCACCTGGTCTCGTCCTAGCTTTTCAGACAAGTATTTCTTTCACAATCAACAGCTCATCCTTAAATCGTCATCCTGTGCTTAGAATATATTAAGTGCTTTGTAAGTAATAATAATACACATCACAAGTGGTGGGAGGAAACAAGATGCACTACAACAGTGGGACCCACAGAACTCCAGGTTTTGCAATGTTCTGTATTTCACCTATAACGTTTTCGAACCACTATACATACACGATAAACTAGTACAGTATCTGTCTGCAGGCTCACAATCTACTAGAAAAATACAAAAAGAGAAAAGGAATGAGGAAGAAGAAAGCAAGCACTGCCATCTTCTGCAGAAGCCCTCCTAGTTATGCTTACTAAGTGATGTAGAACTGTACTCTGCACATGCTCAAAAACATTTATATACACACACAAACACACATTCAAGACTGAGCACAATCAATCCTTAGCTACGAGGTATTTCCCACCAAGTATTTGTCTTTGTCAAACATTAAATGAAAAGTTGTGATTCCTCAAGACAAACCCATTCTAGAAATTTGGGGGTTTGACAGTTTCCTCATCTTTCCAAGAGCCATGGGACTTACTCATAAAGACTGCAAATCTATTAATGAGCAAACCAACAAAAAAATAATTTCCTCTCAGCATACTCCCAGAACACTGAAGCTACCTACAATAAGTAATTCTTTCTGTAAGACGATTCTGTTCTTGCTGGAGCCTGATCATAAAATCATGGAAGGGCCTCCAGAGCTGCCTTTCTCAACCTGTGGGTCCCAGAGAACCGCTGCTCTAGAGTCATCTAGTCCAGCCCTCTGCAATGCAGGAATCTCAACTAAAGCATCCGTGCTCTTGGGTCGAATAATGGGGGGAAACAGTAATGCAGTAACCGACACTATCTTTTAAACTGCATTTTTGCTTTGTTGCCCGAGTGAGAGAAGCCCCTTAGCAGAGGCGCCGCTTTCCTGGTCAAAAATTCCGATCCACTGGCGTCCAACGGAAAGGTAAGTCCAATCGCAGCCGGGATGGAGGTTGCAATCCTATTGAGTAAGCATGTGCACACTTACCTGGGGAGGAGACCCATTGCACTCAGCGGGGCTTACTTCAGAGGAGACACGCACAGTAGGGTCGCGCTGTAAGGCTGCAATCTGGCGCACATTTGGGAGTGAACCTCGCCGAATTCGATAGAATTGAATCCTAAGAGAAGTGAGAAAAAGGTCAAACTACGCAGCAGCTACCTCTACCGGTGTGGCCAGGGCGAAGTCCTGCTTGGAGGCGCGTCCCTCTTGCAGCTCAGCCGAGCCGCTCCTTTGGGAAGCGCGCAGGCCGGAGTCCCCGCGCCCTTCTCCTCCGCCTTCCTCGAATTCCTTTCCGCGCTCTATTTGTGCTCAGAGACAATGTCCAATCCGGCGGGAGGGAGGCGGGTGTAGCAGGCGTCTCACGGCCCCAAGAGATAGGAAAAGTGAAAGAGTACTTCCCTCTGCTGCCCATAGAAAAAGGGAGAGAGTACAGTGGTACCTCTAGTTACATATGCTTCAGTGTATACTTCACTCCGCTGCAGAGACCCGCCTTCTTTGTTCTCCACCGGGGCGGAGCAGAGAACTAACCATTGAAAACAGCGGAAAAACCTTCCTCTCCCCACAATAAAAGAGAGTTCCTGCTCCAACTGGTCTTATTTCACGATAGAAAAAAACGATAAATGCCAGTGCAGTTACCTATCCACGCATAATGGAACCACAAGCAAAAAAAAATCAACCCACCACTTTTATTCTGCCAGGGGTTTTGCCTGAGGACTACCTTTGTTTGCTGTTTTCAATGTTGCATTTGTGAATCAATTCCACTTGTGATTTAAAACTGCGGGGGAGCGCCCTGGCGGTGTGTGGCTACCTACCTGCAGCTCAGCGGGGACTGAAGGCTTCTGGTTGCAGCAGAGCTGGAGTTGGGCGCAAGGGAGACACACAAGCCGCATCCTGGCTTATGTTGTGCATGGAGAACTTTTGGCTAGAGTCAAACTAATGCCAGCCTCGCCTTTTAACTGACAGTATGAATGGTGGACTACACTGCAGGGCTTGTCTAAGCAGGAGGGCCACCCTGCTCAGAGTCACAACTCTCCAGAATTCTCAGCATTGCCTCATGTGAGCCCCCAAACCCTGCACTGCACCCTACTTGGCACATGCCCATTGAAACTTGGGATTTGGATCCTCCCAATTGCAGGGCTCCCCAGCTTGCCCATGAGATTTTTCAGTAAGTCGCTGGAGACTTTATTGCTGCAAGGCATAAGGTGAACATGTAGCAACACAGACCAGGGCCTTCAGTAGTTCAGCTGCTAGCAATAATTACGCAGCTTGTAACCTTGTTCATTTAGGCATCATTTGCAGAAGCATTTGCTGTTGTGGCATTTAATACCCACTGCAATGATTGTTTGCTGTTTGAATTATATACATTCTATCTCTAGGAGTACATTTGCCTTTTTGTTTTCATTTTGGGAAGAGCCTGTAATGTAACAATACACCTCCCTTTGTGTGTGCAAATCAGAAACTACCGCCAGCAGAAAGTGGTTGTAACTGCAATCATTTATCCATGTCTTTTCAGCAAAAAACCTTGCCTTCTAAACAAATATACAGTGGTACCTCGGGTTACATACGCTTCAGGTTACAGACTCCGCTAACCCAGAAATATTACCTCAGGTTAAGAACTTTGCTTCAGGATGAGAACAGAAATCATGCAGCGGCGGCACAGTGGCAGCAGGAGGCCCCATTAGCTAAAGCGGTGCTTCAGGCTAAGAACAGTTTCAGGTTAAGAACAGACCTCCAGAACGAATTAACTACGCAACCTGAGGTACCACTGTATATGAGAGTTAGGTGACGTGTTGGTGTCCTTTCAATAAGTTTCTTATTATGCTGTCTTTTTCTCTTATACATGCACAGTAGTAGTTTCAAGGAGTGTCCCTTTATGTGTCTAAAGGGACACAAACCATGCTATCCTATGCATCTTTCTGCAGCAAAGTCCCACTGATTTTATTGTGAGCAGGCGTACAATTGTGCACATCCTTAATTAAAATAGAAGATCATGTTTGATGCAAGATTTTAATTCTCCCTTTCAACATATGAATGCCAGTCCCTAGTTTGTCTTTATGAGATTAGTTACCATGTGAAAACCTAAGTTTGAGAGCCACTGTGGTGTAGTGGTTAAGAGTGGTAGTCTCGTAATCTGGGAAACCGGGTTCACGTCTCCGCTCCTCCACATGCAGCTGCTGGGTGACCTTGGGCCAGTCACACTTCTTTGAAGTCTCTCAGCCCCACTCACCTCACAGAGTGTTTGCAGTGGGGGAGGAAGGGAAAGGAGAATGTTAGCCGCTTTGAGACTCCATAAAGGGAGTGAAATCCAATCCAAACTCTTCTTCTTCTCAGTAAGTCATACACTTTCCTGTTTCATGTACATTTTCTCATATGTAATCCTGTTTCACTATTTTGTTTTGTTTTGGAGAAGCAACACACACCAAGAGAATGCTTTAAAAAAACTGAAAAACAAATATTTAAAATTAAATGTATTACAGTGAAAATAACCTACATTGCTTATATATACGGGACTCCTGTGGCGCAGTGAGTCAGTGCATCTGGCTATTAACCAGAAGGTTGGTGGTTCAAGCCCATCCAGGGTTGGCTGTGGGCAGGATTCCTGCATTGAAGGGGGTTGGACAAGCTGACCCTTGCAGTCCCTTTCCAACTCTAAATCTTTGAAATCCTGCAGTGACACATCCTTTGGATTCATGGTCTCAAGACAAGCAACTGCTTTCACCACTTGCTTAAGTTTAGAAACGAAATTCTTCCACATACAGCCTAGCTCATCCTCTGCATAGCTGGGGGACAGATGAAATGGGATTGCTTTCCAACAGGGAAAATTTCAATCAGAGCAAATTTAGTACATCCACAAGGCAGGACTTGGTAGCTGCCATACTCAAGTAGCCGGACACAATTTAATTATGTGTGATTTACAGCTTGTCTATCCAAACAAGTATTGTAAGCCTTGGTGATGTACTCACTGGAACAGGTTTTGCATGAACCAAGACAAAACCTGATAGAGTTATTTGGGTCAGGTTAGGTCATGGGTTTGAGTGCTGTAATTTAGTACTGGAATGATCTCACTAGTACTACTGGAAAGAATCAAGGACATGTTTTGCCTACACAGTGGAGGACAGAAAATGGTTCACAGTGGAGGACAGAAAATGAGTGTCAACGTAAGCATCTTAGAAGAACCCAGACACTGGTGCAAGCTGAAGCCTTTATAGGTTTCAAATAGTCACTTATTTATGGAGGGTGGTCACAAAACAAGAAACACAGGGAGAACAGGCTGTAATCAGCCAAAAGCATAGGTGGCCTTCAGGGGGAAAAACGTCTTACATTAGCTGGAAGTACCAAGTCTCTGGACTCAGATTTCAGGGTGGGGGCAGCCTCTATTGACTACATCAGATTGGAGAATGCACTGGCAAGTTTGCATGCTTAGGAATGTTGTTTGAATGGCACTAAAATTGCACTCCTTGGTACTTTCTCCACAGGCCAAGAGAGTGATACCCCTATGCCTAGCAGTGTTAAATGTTACCATCCTGACAGTCATGTAGCTAGAGATGTGCAATATTTTTTCGGGGGACAGGACGGACCAGGATACTATAGAAGACAGAAAAAAACTGAATATATTTGTGTTTATACACTACAAACACGTTTTAACAAGTTAACAGAGGGGTAGAAAAAGAGACTTTGCATGGCTACATTTTTAAAGCTCATTTTATTTGATACTCTCTCCCGATCCTTCTAGGATTAAAAATACATTCAGGGGGCTTACTGATCCCAGATCCTAAGGGTTTAAATCACCAGGTTATAAGCCTCCAATACTAAGTTGATCACTGCATCAATAAAAATTCAAGATTTAGTTCACACTACCCTATGTTACACCCCTCCTCCGTAAGCCTACGATAGATACCCGATAGCACTGCTAGACAAAAAGCAAGATGCAGGTGCTGCCTGCTGCAGATAATAGCACTGCTCAGCAAGCCTGCCTTCCTGAGGAAACAACTAGCAGCACCATGAACACACCTGAAAACTCAGTGTCTCCAGTATACACAGACTTCCTGAGCACTAGCAGAACCTGGCACCCTCCTAGAAGAGATACAGCTGGGAGGGTCTTCATGGATCCCAATGCTGGGAAGCCCAGGATGTGATAAAATGTTGAGGGCGGGGAAAAGGAACGTGAAGATATGGCCAAGCAAGGGATAGGAGAATGGCAGTGCACTTGGGTGACGTGTTAAGATACCGTATGCCAACAGTGGTGACAGCCATTATCTTGCTCTGTGGAATCAGGAGGCCTTCCCAACATAAAACAGGTCCTTGCACTATGTTCTCCCAGCTTACGGATTCCAGGCAAAATGCAATGAAGACCCGCCAGACAACTAAGAGCCCCCCCCAGACAACCATTCAACTGATCAAGATCCCTTCCTTCCCCACCCATTCTCCCCAAGCCACAGCTTCACAAGTCAGTAAGATTGTTCCCGCAGCCTCCAATGATGTAGTCATCACCGTCATCATCTAGTCGGAAGAATCACTCGAATCCCAAATGAGAAAGTCTGAATAGTCAAAGTCCCTCTCCCTCTGCAACAGTGCAACAGTCAGAGCCCACTGAATGAAGTACATATCGTCATCATCTTCATCATCCGAGCTGTCAGATGGAGATGGGTTAAAGGCCTGCAATATAGGACACAAGAAAGAAGGCTTTTGGATGAAATCACACCACTGATCTGTCACGGAACAGGGAATGCACAGACACATTTCACTAGAAAAGCTAAAGGAATCATGCCTCTATATACTAAGTTTGTACTTATCCGCCGTCATGCTGGCAATTGAGTGCATATGCGCACACACACACAACATTGCAAGGCAACGCCTGAGGAGCCCTGAATGAATAGGTGGGGGAAGCAGCCAGCCAGGCTGCTTCCCATGCTCCCTGTCGTCGCTACCACCACTGGCAGCAGAGAGGAGAGTGAAGGGGAGAAAGTCTTTATCTCCTTCGTGAATGCCACCACCAACCTCCATCAATGGCGGCACTCTGGGGAACAGGCATGAAGGAAGGAGAGGGAAGGAAGGGCAGCAGCTGCAGCAAACCTGGTCTGAGTCAAGGCTGCAGATACGCTGTGAGTCCCCATAATCTGTGTTGTTGCTAAAACAGGCCTGGTGGAAGTGGGAAGGGGGCACGGCAGGATTAATGGGGGGCTCTTGAAGGGGGCTGGCGGGCGGCAAAGAGCTGTCAGTTTGTATGAGATGTACGCGTTGACAGGTGGGAGAGACATATGTGTGGCATCTGAGAGGGCTGGTGGAAGTAGGAGGAGAAAGGATTACATGGGGCTTATTGAACGGATGGTGGGAGTTGTAGTTCCAAAACAGCTGGAGACCCACGTTTGGGAAACCCTAGTCAAGAGGGATACCATGGAATAAGGGAAGGAAGTTGGGGGTTGGGAAGCAATGTGAGCAGGGGCAGTAGCCCCAAGTATGCCAGTTGAGAAGCACCAACTTAGCCTGCTGCTGTCATCTTCAACCCCCAGAAAACAAAGCTTGATGAACAGAAATGCCTAGGGCTGGACCAGCGACTACCGAGGCAGTTGCCTCTCAAGGCAGAGTGTGCGCATTTCCATGTTGCATCCCATAGGGATCCTAAGTATGGAGGGCTTTGGGAAGCAGAATATCTTAGGAAGGACACCCTACCTCTCAATGACTAGCTTATAATGGCTTGCCGTATCATGACTGCATCAATTTGTTACTTACAACAGTCCGCCGTCTCCGCCGTTCAGGCCTCTGTTGCGGCTTTGCAGCCGGAAGCCGACCTCCAGGCAGCTCATGAAGGTAGATGCACTCTGATTTAAAGGGGCAGTGACCATTGCTTCTGACAAAGAACTTGCACCTTATTTTGCTAGGGGAATAAAAATCATGAAATTAGGCCACAAGAGGCGTGAGTCTTTTCAGAAATCTGAATAAATATTGTAGATCAGACTTACTTAGCTTGGTTCCTCCACCCCCTCCACCCCTAGTCAGCACAGCTTTGGAGGCTGTAGTCCAAAACAGCTGAAGGGCAGCCAGTTGGGGAAGGCTGCTGCACATCAACATCAACCCAGAACTGAGGCTAGCTTTGGAGCTGAGAGCTGGGTGTGCAGGCAGAATCATGGGCATTACAGCAAGGCATACTTAACCATGAAGGGAACACCAAAGTGTATGCACATGGATTAAGTTATTCCACCCTTAATCAAGCCAGTCCAATTCCTATTTGGCTCTTAAGCAAATGACCAGAGTGAGAACACCAGTTTCATCTCACGAAGCCAGTCAGCAGCCTGGCATTCTCGGAGTTATTGCCAATGGTTTCAAGATTGGAGAACAAGGACCTAGATGCTTAGACATATTTAGTGACCTTTTTGTTGAAGTGACCTAGCTGCTTACCTGGTTCGTGCCTTGAAATTCTCAATCAGTTTTTCTTTCTCTTCTGAATCAGAAACCCAGTATTGGTTGGGGATGAAATAAGTTGAAGTGACTCTGCACTCTGGGCAGCCCCTGAGGAATGCACACAGAGAGGATATAATATACCCAGACAAACCCTAGAAGGGCAATCACTCTGCTTCTGGCCCAAAGCAATCTGCGTATCATAGAATCAAAGAATTGTAGAGTTGGAAGGGACCATGAGGTTCATCTTATATAATAATAATAATTTATTATTTATACCCCACCCATCTGCCTGAGTTTCTGCAGCCACTCTGGGCGGCTCCCAATCAAATATTAAAAACAGTACAGCAGTAAATATTAAAAACTTCCCTGATTAAAAACTTCCTTCAGATGTCTTTTCAAGATAGGATAGCTGCTTATTTCTTTGACATCTGATGGGAGGGCGTTCCACAGGGCAGGCGCCACTACCAAGAAGGCCCTCTGTCTGGTTCCCTGTAACCTCACTTCTCGCAATGAGGGAACCGCCAAAAGACCCTCGGCGCTGGATCTCAGTGTCTGGGCTGAACGATGGGGGTGGAGACACTCCTTCAGGTATACTGGGCCGAGGCCGTTTAGGGCTTTAAAGGTCAGCACCAACACTTTGAATTGTGCTCGGAAACGTACTGGGAGCCAATGCAGATCTCTCAGGACCAGTGTTATGTGGTCCCGGTTATCTTGTCCAACCCCCTGCAATGCAAGAATATGCAGAAGTCCTGTACGGAGATCAAACCTGCAACCTTTGCGTCATTAGAACCAAGCTCTAACCCAACTGCACTAACATCAGAACGCTTAGCAACATGGAAGCCTAACAGCAACCTCCTGGGGGTGCGGTCCAGAACAGCAGAGCCAGAAACCTCCTTGATAAAAAGTGCCTTCACAAAGGGGGTTAAAGCTACAAGTCCCAGCAAGCACGGCCAACGGACAGCGATGATGATGGTTGCTGTTTGTCGGCATCTGATGGGTCAAAGCATGGTTTCCCAAACTTGGGCCTCTTGTTGCTTTTGCAGAACAACTCCCATAATCCCTGACCACTGGTCCTGCTAGCTAGGAATTATGGGAGTTGTAGTCCAAAAACAGCTGGGGCCCCAATTGTGGGAGATCCCCGGCCAAAGGTTGCCAATACCCAGTCTACACACCTCAGACAGCAACCTGCCAGAAGACGCAGTTTACACACGCACAAGGCAAGCAATTGGGCCATGAAGAACTTACTTAATCACTGCATTGTGAAAGTCCCGGCTTTTTCTCCACTTTCGGATGCAGGTCACGCAGTAGGCATGGGAGCAGTTTGGAAGAATGCCAAACAAACGCTCCTGAGGCAAGGTCTTCTGAGAGATTTTGTCCATGCAGATTCCACACACCACATCCTCGCTTTTCTGCACCTCTGCAGAAGCAGCAGCTTCTGCCGCTTCTGAACCACCAACTGCCTGGGAAAGGAACACAACAGTTGGAGAATACAGTGGTACCTCGAGTTACAAACACTTCAGATTACAAACTCCGCTAACCTGGAAGAGTTACCTCGAGTTGAGAACTTTGACCCAGAATGAGAACGGAAATTGTGTGCCGGCGGCGCAGCAGCAGCAAGACGCCCCATTGGCGAAAGCACGCCTCTAGCTAAGAGCAGTTTCAGGTTAAGAACGGACCTCCGGAACGAATTAAGTTCGTAACTACAGGTGCCACTGTACTTTCTAAAACAGGTCCTGGAAGCCTTCTCCATGCCACTCCAGCTTCTCCGAAGTTCATCCACCTAAAATCTGCACTGGTTTCACACAGCTGGGTGCAACACCACCACACATGCCTAAACTTGATCTCCTATTAATCAATCTCATTTCAAAAGCTTGAAGTTATAAATTCCTGTCGTTGTGCAACCTGTTTCTTGGAAGCTCACACCAAAAGAGGTTTATGGGTGATGATATGACAGCCTTCACTAATCTGCTGGGGCTGATAAGAGTTGTAATCCAGAGCATCAGGAGGTCACCTGGTTGGCAGATGCTAAAAATCCGGGTGTGTTTCAAGCATCCCTCCCCTCTCGTCTCACCTCACATCTCCCAATACTTCTTTCCTGCTCTAACTGCATTCCAAAATCCCTCAGTCAGAGAGCTCAGGAGAATCCCACTGGTTTTTATTGAAATGGCAGTGTCTGTTCTCATCACTCTACATTTGCAGGCATCCCACCTACCTTTGGCTCTTCCGAGACCACAGACACAGGAGCAGGCTCCTTGGCTGATGCTTCTTCTGGCATCAGGGAAGTGGTGTCAAGTCTCTCTTCATGGGATGTGGAACCTGAGCAGCAGAGAAACAGCTAACTAGGACACTGCTGCCACCAGTCCAACTATTATTCTATCTAGTATATAAAAATACAAGGGCCCGCACAAACATTAGAATAAGAAGCTTACAATCTCCCCCATCACTTCTCTTAAAAAAGATGCAACATGTAAGGAAGAAAAGGGGAATGAGTTGGGGAAAGCTGGAATGAATAACCTTTAAAAGATGCCATTGGAAGAGTCCCTTCCTGTCTCCATCCATGCAGATACCAACTGATGATGACCTGGCTCCCTTTCCCCACCTCACAAACAAGAGGCCTTTCATTATAGCTGTACAGGAACTGGAGAATGAGCCAACGTGTCATGTTGGGTCCCTTGCTTTTTTTTAAAATTTTATTAACAGGCCAAACACATCACATTATCCAAATCACATTAGTTTCAAATTATACAGCCAAATTTAAATTTTGTTGGGGGTACCCATACATCAAGCTCCGCACGAGTCCAAAACTCCGAACGAGTCCAAACATCACTTATATTACTGCTTTAATTAGACAGTTCTATCCAGTTCAATCCAGATAGTCCTTTATGACTTTCTTTCTCTTCTTGTTGTTATCGTATATTCCTTTCTTTGCAATCTCTGATAATTTTCACAAGCAGATTGAAAACAGGCATCCTTTGTGTTGGTTTTGTACTGTCCAAAGATCATATCACTCAGGGACAGCCTCTGTTCAGCGCTTCCATAAAAAAAATTAATCTTCGGTCTGTCCTTTACTTTTCTCAGGCTTGCCAAATAAATCAAATGAGTCAGGAGGCTCTGTCAGGTCAAGTTTGCATTCCAACATTCCTTCTCTTTCGAATAATCCTGATTCTCCTCCCCCTGTCTTTCTTTCTCCGGCAAGCCTGTCTTGGCGAGAAGTCATTTTTTAACTGCGTCATGAAAATTTTCCTTTCTCACCGTTCACCAATCCTCTCTCCTGTTATAATCCATCCCACACAGTTCTTGAATTCCTGCTTGTGATTAATAAAAACGCAACGATCTTATTTCTATCTGGGGTGAAGGGTTATTAATATCACATCGTGCAAAGGGGAAAAAAGTTTTTTCCTCCACCCCCCCTTCATTCCAAACATGCAGTCTCCTAGTGGTGATTCATCAGAAGATTTACTTATCCATCCGTCACTCCCGGTCACAGAGATCCATTAATCAGCAGTCTTATCTCTCGAACATTACTTGATATATGTGCTTCAAGCTTCATTCCAATCCAATCGTATGTTTCCAATTATAATTCCGAGCTGAAGCTAACAAGCACGCACTAATTGGAATTGGCGTCAGGAAGATCTGACTTCACCGAGGGCTCGTGCCAAGTATTCGGCACCCCCATCTCTCTAATAATAATAATAATAATAATAATAATAATAATAATAATTTATTATTTGTACCCCACCCATCTGGCTGGGTTTCCCCAGCCACTCTGGGCGGCTTCCAACAAAGATGAAAAATACACTAAAATGTCACATATTAAAAACTTCCCTGAACAGGGCTGCCTTCAGATGTCTTCTGAATGTCAGGTAGTTGTTTATCACTTTGACATCTGATGGGAGAGCGTTCCACAGGGCGGGCGCCACTACCGAGAAGGCCCTCTTCCTGGTTCCCTGTAACTTGGCCTCTCGCAGTGAGGGAACCGCCAGAAGGCCCTCGGAGCTGGACCTCAGCGTCCGGGCAGAACTATGGGGGTGGAGACGCTCCTTCGGGTACCCTGGGCCGAGGCCATTTAGGGCTTTAAAGGTCAGCACCAACACTTTGAATTGTGCTCGGAAACATACTGGGAGCCAATGTAGGTCTTTCAAGACCGGTGTTATATGGTCTCGGCGGCCGCTCCCAGTCACCAGTCTAGCTGCCGCATTCTGGATTAGTTGTAGTTTCCGGGTCACCTTCAAAGGTAGCCCTACGTAGAGTGCATTGCAGTAGTCCAAGCGGGAGATAACCAGAGCATGCACCACTCTGGCGAGGCAGTCCGCAGGCAGATAGGGTCTCAGCCTACGTACCAGATGGAGCTGGTAAACAGCTGCCCTGGACACAGATTTGACCTGTGCCTCCATGGACAGCTGTGAGTCCAAAATGACTCCCAGGCTACGCACCTGGTCCTTCAGGGGCACAGTTACCCTATTCAGGACCAGGGAGTCCTCCACACCTGCCCGCCTCCTGTCCCCCAGAAACAGTACTTCTGTCTTGTCAGGATTCAACCTCAATCTGTTTGCCGCCATCCATCCTCCAGACACTCACACAGGACCTTCACTGGTTCTGATTTAAAAGAGAGGTAGAGCTGGGTATCATCCGCATACTGATGAACACCCAGCCCAAACCTCCTGATGATCTCTCCCAGTGGCTGCATGTAAATGTTGAAAAGCATGGGGGAGAGGACAGAACCCTGAGGCACCCCACAAGTGAGAGCCCAGGGGTCTGAACACTCATCCCCCACCACCACTTTCTGAACACGGCCCAGGAGGAAGGAGCGAAACCACTGTATGACAGTGCCCCCAGCTCCTCAAGACGGTCCAGAAGGATGTTATGGTTGATGGTATCAAACGCCGCTTAGAGATCCAGCAGAACTAGGAAACAGCTCTCACCTTTGTCCCTAGCCCACCGGAGATCATCAACCAGTGCGACCAAGGCAGTTTCAGTCCCATGATGAGGCCTGAATCCCAACTGGAAGGGATCCAAATGGTCCGCTTCTTCCAGGTGTGCCTGGAGTTGTTCAGCAACCACTCACTCAATCACCTTGCCCAAGAATGGAAGATTTGAGACTGGGCGATAATTGGCCATCGTGGCCGCATCTAAAGATGGTTTTTTAAGAAGCGGTTTAATAACCGCCTCTTTCAGCGGGTCTGGGAAGGCTCCCTCATGGAGGGAGGTGCATTGTGAACACCGCTGGCAAGGCAGGGCCCCCGTCTCCTGGGGGGGTAGGAAGACTGCATACTTCCCATAGCAGCCCCTTAATTACCTCGTATGGGTCAGAGAGATGTTATTGTCGGCCATCTTCCAACGCGCCACCTGGTGGCGCCCGTCATGTTGGGTCCCTTCCATGGCTGGGACTGGACAAAGTCATTCAAAATGGCGTCCTATCCAAACAGAAGCTTCTCACAGAAAAGTATGTTCCATGTAACTAGGATATTGGTTTAAGGACCCCAGATGCACTTCTCAAGACTGTGGGGCATGTGTGCGGAAATTCCTTCACGACTCCATTAGAACATTGCCAAATCAAAATCCCATTGTGTGTGTCTTAATAACAAAGTCATCTTGACAGAGAATTATGAGTTAGCAGTCAGATGACAAAGATTGTGAGAAGCAGGGTGGAGATAGGGAAGCAAGGGAATAGAACAGTTTTGCTCATGTGCCCCACTACAATGTCCATCCCCAGAAGCTACAACAAAGGCTGCAACAAGAACCCAAGCCCACAAAAACCAGCCTCTCCAGGAGCTTACCTGAAGCAGCCTGCCTGGGAACAAATTCTTTACTGAGGGCCCAGTTTGGAGGGTGCCAGGAAGGGATGGCTTTATCATCATCTTCATCCTCCTCCTCAAATGACATCCTCATGCTCCCAAAGTTCATCTGTAGCTGTGCCATGCCCGAGACAGCTGGTTCTGAGCCACGCCGGGCCGCTCCCCAACTCCTCACTGAAGCTTCTGGCAAGATGGCTGGCTCCGAGCCTCGGCGGTTCACCGTCAATCCACGCAGTCCATGGTAGGCAGCCTCTGAGCCACACCTGCTCAAGGGTGGTGCTTCCAGGACGTGCTGGTAGCTGAGAGATTGAATGCCAATAGTGTGTCATTCACAGCACAGGAGCAACTCATTCACAGCCCAGGAACAAAGTGTATCCTCTGGCCCAGAAAAACAAAAATTACCTCATTGCTCAAACAGGGAATAGATAAGACACACATCTCCCCCCGACACACACACATTCAAGGGAGCAGCTGGCCTTCCACAAGCAGCAAGACAGGCTGACTAGAACTCTGTGCACAATTTGGTATATAGCTGAACTCCATTTCCCCAGCATGGAGCAGACACTGGGAGGGATACCATGCTGGGATAATAAACACTATATATAAGGAAGAAGCCTCCATTTAAGCAGGTGCTTCACTGCCCAGTTAGCAGGGGGGATGGGAAGAGGGCTCTCCTCTGACCACGCCAATTCATTTTTATTACATAACCTCTTATATCTCTTCTCTCAAAATAGTTGCAGGGTTTTGTTTCCAATACTGAACAAACGTATCCCCACTGTTCCAATCAGGCTTTTCTCATAACCACCAAGACACAAGTATGAGAACTTAAAATTTCAATACAGTGGTACCTTGGGTTACAGACGCTTCGGGTTACACGTTTTCAGGTTACAGGCGCACCAAAACCCGTAAGTACCGGAATGGGTTACTTCCAGGTTCCAGCGCTCGCGCAGAAGCACTAAATCACACTTTGCACGTAAGCGCCGAATCGCGTCACGTGCGTGCGCAGACGTGGCGCTGCAGGTTGCGAACATGCCTCCTGCACAGATCACATTCGCAACCCGAGGTTCCACTGTATTCTCTACCAAACATTATTTTCCAATTCTCCTCTTGATGGCAATTCTTTCCCCTCCCCTGGGCTGAGACAAACATATTTGCAGTTTATTTTGTTATTTTGGAACCACAGCACTGAAGAATTCAAAAGAACATGAGGGGGGGAAATTTTTATGAACGTCTAGCAGTAATGACTGCAAAGCAATATCCAAGGGTGAGCGTTTTACCCATCTATGCCCTCTTCCCTTCCACCTACAAAGAGGTGGAAAACTGGATCTGGTTAGTGGGCTAGATCCCAATTTCCTGCACAGGTCAGGTTTGGCAGGTGGGTGGGGCTGCCCATGTGTCAATTACCTAATGTCAACAAGGAAATCAAGGCACAGTGCTTTTGAAAGCCCCACCCTTTTTATCCAGCTGCATCTGTACCTGGCCCACACTTGATGTAATATATTATGTCAGATAAGTGTGGCTTAGCCAAAAATGGGACAGGCAGGCCCAAAACGGAGGCCTCTCAGGCCTGCAGGCTAGAAGTTACACACTCCTGTTCTACACTATGAAGCCAATATAAGGTTCCTAGGGGAACTATATAAATTGCCATCACCTTCAACAATGCAGCCCCAAAGCTTTGTCTAATACAGCTTAGGTATCAGCCAGGAGAGACATGACCAACTCAGTAGACAGCTACTGTAAAATCATCACAGGGGAGGTGTTTCATTAAGAGTTCAGAGAGAGCCCTGTTCTCTGAACAGCTAGCAGTGACAGAAACCAAGAACTGAAGCCCATATGAGGGTGCTGATCCATCTGCTTCATTACCACTCTAGATAATCTGCTCCTCCACCTGTTTCTAATGTTGGCCCAGCAAAGTCACCACTTCCACAATCTCCACCCATCATGCAGCAGGTACCTTAGTATGAAGCATCTTCAACTTGGCCAATGCACCATGTGGTTTTACTGTACTTTTACTACCCATCCCAAAACATTTTTTTTATAATACTGCCTTATTGTATCAGACCAGAGATCTACCAAATCACCAAGCTTACAAGGAGGGCATAAGGTCTATGCCCAAGCTTCTGAATCTCATCTATTTACAATAATGCCACTGATAGCACTATCCTCAAGGACTTAGTTTGGTCTTTTCCATAGGCTTCTGCTACATCTAGTCAAGTCAATGTCTGTAGAACTAGAGACGGTAGAATAACATCTCCCCTCAAACTTTCCACAGGACCCAAGTGATCAGAATATTTACAGGTGGGCAATATAAGCACAGAGTTAAATTTCCTTCTCCCTATTGCATTTTTTGTGTAGTTCACAGCTTATTAAGCCTCCCCAGAATTTTATTTTTCCTTAAAGGCTTAACTTTGAGACTAGGACAACCAGTTCTAATGCATCCAAAAATATTGCATCATCAAGCTTCTAGTACCTTCAATCTAACAGATTTTTGCAGGAAGTGGGAAGAAGGAAGAGTGTGGTTTTGGGTTTGTTTACAAAACACAAAAAGAAAAGAAAACTAGCCCTTACCTGCAGCGGTCTCCATAATCACAAAACCCATTCTGGAAATATCTGCAGATCTGAGTAGACTTCCTATCATGGGAGAATCGGCAGTTCTGACCCCATCTGCAAGTCCCACGGGCAAAGTTCCTGAAAACGAAGTAAAAGCAGAATTGTAGTAAGAATCAGAGTTCAATCCTAAATGAGACCAAGAGACCAAAGTCCCAGTAAAATAAATATGCCAAATAGGAGATGCAAAAATCTTTCCGCTCTGGACTGGGGTTGAACAAAACACTTCCCAAAGAGATGAAAAGGAAATGATAAAGTCCCTAGCTCCTTAGAACAAATGACAGAAAGCAAAATATGCAGGCACCATTCAAAGCAAGAGCTTTGTGTGATATGTGACCTTGCTCCCCCACCTGTCAATATTTTCAGCCAACAAGTGAAGTCAGAACTGTGAATGGTGACTACTAGATAAACTTAGTCATACAAGCCAAAGGGAAGATACAAAATGGCTTCAAAATTGTTTATTTTGAAGCCATTTTTAGAACTTTCTAGGTGGCAGGATAGATATGTCACTCTATGGAGTTCTCTCAAAATTCATGTAATGAAGAAGGATTGCCATTTTGAAGAAACCTCCTGCTTCATTTTGAAGTTGTTTTGTCTTCTTAACCGACAGAGAAATTGATTGTCGCCTAGAGAAAATAATGGCAACATCCAGGATCTTAGTGTAGCTGGGACTGGGCAATAGCATGTCCACACAAAAGCAAAAGGCAGCAGCAAAGACTGAGCTCATTCTCTTCCTAACTCAGGATTAATTTCATACAAAATTTTCCCCAAGTATGTAAACATTAAATCTTTCTTTAGCATATTTATATTGCAGAGGGATAGGCATTGTCATAGAGAAAGTATGTATTATGTACTGATCGGTTGCCATTAGGGGAGAGCATGGTTCTTATGTCTTTAGGAACACTGACAGGCAGAATTTAAACAGATTAAGCTTTCTCTAGTATGAAAATACAATTATGGGGGAAAGCATTGTCTGTTCACACTGTCAGATGTGTCTTGTTCACAGCATTAGACACAGTTATATAAGCTTGGTGCCAAATGGTTCCTTAAACCAAGGTTAGGTAAAGGTAAAGGGACCCATGACCATTAGGTCCAGTCGTGGCCGACTCTGGGGTTGCAGCGCTCATCTCGCTTTATTGTCCGAGGGAGCTGGCATACAGCTTCCAGGTCATGTGGCCAGCATGACTAAGCCGCTTCTGGCGAACCAGAGCAGCACACGGAAACGCTGTTTACCTTCCCGCCGGAGTGGTACCTATTTATCTACTTGCACTTTGATGTGCTTTCGAACTGCTAGGTTGGCAGGAGCTGGGACCGAGCAACAGGTAAACCAAGGTTACAGTTGAAAAAATGGAATGTCTAGTTGCCACTTTGGGGTAAAATAAAGTCTTATTTTTCAAATGATGGAGTGACTGTACTTATCAGTTAAACATCTGGCTACCTTGATCTATGTTAAGAACATTGAGAACTTAAAAGTCACTTGATCCAGGGGCAATCCACATATATACAGGGTAAGTCTTTTTAAAGAGGCCCCGTGGAACATGTGTGCTTTGTATCCATGGGGCCTCTTTTAAATGACTCACCCTGTATACAGTGGTACCTCAGGTTACAGATGCTTCAAGTTACAGACTCCGCTAACCCAGAAATAGTACCTCGGGTTAAGAACTTTGCTTCAGGATGAGAACAGAAATTGTGCAGTGGTGGCGCAGCAGCAGCAGGAGGCCCCATTAGCTAAAGTGGTACTTCAGGTTAAGAACAGTTTCAGGTTAAGAGCAGATCTCCAGAACGAATTAAGTTCTTAACCCGAGGTACCACTGTATAGGCATATTCCTACCTCTTTTTCTTAATGGTGACACAGACCATTCATAACATAGGGATATTCTTCGCAACTGTGAGCAGGACAGTGGAGTGGTGCAAGTGAAGACAAGCTACAACAATTAACCCAAATGTGGCTCACTGCTCCTTCTACACAGAAAAAGTATTTGGTTCTTGA
This sequence comes from Podarcis vaucheri, assembly GCF_965113315.1. NCBI lineage: Eukaryota > Metazoa > Chordata > Lepidosauria > Squamata > Lacertidae > Podarcis > Podarcis vaucheri. The sequence goes on along the minus strand of NC_138764.1, from coordinate 62,477,190 downwards.
AATTCATTCTGATTGTGCAGATAAAATATAACGGAATTCTACAGGGTGTAGTATTAGTGTGTGAAAACAGTCCAGATTCAATGATCCCCAGGCATGCACCCCTAGAGGGTGGAGATGTCAGGTGCCCTCCTGGAGTCCAGGCATCTTCACTTGGTTGCAAGTGATCGACAGCCTGGTGCAAAATCCGCCTAGCTAATTTCAAAGACTACTTGCTTGTGATCCCAGACTTATTTTGGGGCCCTGCAAAAGATGATAGAAATTTGCATGTGGCACAAAGCACATAAAATTGTAGTGTAAACTTGTCATATTTCACAAGAGGAGCATAGAGCCCAATCCACACACAGTGTCCTGGGCCCAGAAAATCCTTTTGGCACCCCTGGCAGGTTGAATTATTTCCTGCCATCATCATACTATCTCCCATCCATCCTCAGACTACAATCAGGCAGCATTCTTTGAAATTCCTCTGTATGGCCAAGGTCAGGAAGAAATCATTACAATAGTCAGACAATCACATTTGCAATGTGTCCAGATTTGCTCAGATAAACCAAACCTCCAATGATAACTTTGTATATCTACAAGACGGGACAGGGATAGCATCTCAGCTTCACACCCAACAAAGGCATTAAGCAAATAGCTTGTATGGGCTTAGATTGCACACAATCGTAAGCCAGTATGAAACAACTACAGCTTACTTTATATGGTAAACCACCCTGTGCTCTTCAGATGAAGGGCAGTACAGTATAGAAATTTTAACAACAACAACAGGAATGAGCAGAGGGCTGGCTGCAGCAGCTTAAATGGTACCTGCCCCTTTCCACTCTTTTCTAAACTGGAAACAAACAAACTACAGTGCTGGCTTAGGGTAGGAACCGGTACTTGTAGTTTGTTTGAAGAAGCACAAACCATGAACCCCGGTTCTCACACATCACTAATCCAGAACTGTGGTTTGTTTTCCTCCAGCTCAGAAAATAGCAGTGTGGCAGGTGGGTTACCACCAGCTTACTGTTCGCTTGTGGCAAGTCAGTTTGTTTCAGACTACAGTTTACAGTTGTGCACAAATAGAATCGATGCCATTTTCAAAATAAGCTTTAATGTTTTAGGTGGGCAAGGGAAAGAGAATAAAGGGCAGATTAAGTTTTGTCTACACTGACTAGCAGTGACTCTCCATGGGGTACTTCCCAGCCCTAATGGAAAATGCCAGGAATTGAACCTGGGAACTTTTGTATACAAAGCAAATGTACCCTCCCTTTTGTGTGGAGACATTTGAAGTGGGCAAAGCGCTCTAAAGTGGGTGAGCAGGCAGAGTGCATGGTAACTGAAGAAGGGAACCATAAACCACCTAAAAACGAGGCATGCGATTTGCACCTAGTAGGCCCTCACTTCAGTAGGCACTGCCCAACACCAAGTCATATTTAAAAGCAGCAGAACAACTAGGGGTGCATATATTTCTTTTTAAAGCTACTAGAAGAAACTAGGTTTCCCATATATTGACCCAAGCCAGTAAAACTTCACTGGTATATAAACAGCACTGGAGTTGGTAAAACTAGCAAATCTTGCTCTATGAAGTTCCGAGTGTTATTTCAGACTCTGCCCTTGCTATGGAAGACTTTTTCTCTAGCCCCTTTCAAGGGGGCAGCATTTGCAAAAGTTTATTAGAAATTCTCAGTCCCTTGGCTAAGAGGCACCAGCCCTGGAAAGCTCCTTGCACAAAAGTTGCGAGCGCCCCCCGCCGCAAGGAACCTAGCCATTCAAAACATACCACTCCTTAGCTTGGTTTACTTAAAAGCAAATACACCCGGTAACGGCGCGCGCGCGTGCGCTTTCCCCTATCCTTTTACATACAAGACTAATGGGGAGGGGACCCTCTCGAAGTTTTTGCTGCCGAAAAGCAGGGCGTGATCATGTTGTTGTGCACGGCTTTGTTTCGGGCCACACTACAGCCACCGCCACGCCCTGAAAGTAGCAGCAACACTACTACGGGAAGGCCGGGAAGGAGTCCCCCCCCCACCACCATCTTTCCTCCACCACCACCCCTCTCCGACGGGGGTGCAAACCCAACCCATTTGCCCGATGCCGATAAAGGTCTCCGGAACTCCGAGGGCTGCAAAGCAAGCAAGCGCGATACAAGTTCTCGGTCGCTGGGGGAAGAAGATGCAAGTTAGCAGCGAGGTCGCCAAAGTTTGCCAGTCACTGGGAAGAAGCCGCTCAGCTGTCGAGCAAAACAACAGTGCTGCTGAATCACTTTCCTGCAATTCCGACTTCCTGTCCCAGCCACCTATATGGAAGCATACAGCCCAACAACCATGACGGAGGGAAAATTCCGCTTTGGAGCGCCGCTGCCGTCCGAGCGCACTTGGGGCCTGGCGCGCCTCTGTACGACGGGACGGAGCTCGAGGAGCCCAGCGACCCCTTTCCTGCACATTCTCTATACAGGTACCTGCAAGGGATCCTATGGGATCCAGGCCCTTTGGAAGCCCGGCGGCCGCTACCGCTACCACCACCGGCGCCGCCTTCTCCAACAGATAGCCACGGCTCCATCGGTGTCCCTTGCAGTCGGACCCAGAAACTCCGAAATGCAACCCGCCTCCTCTCCCTGCAGAAATACTTCGGGCAGGGGAGTGGTTTAGGACAGGAGATCCCATTGGAGAAGAGCAGACGGGCACACCCAGCTTTTTAGTCGGCCGTCGAATGGAAGAGCTTCAATTCGAAAAGGACTCTCCTCCCAGCCGTCCCGCCTCGTCGGGAAACTGCGTTCGCCCTCGTACGCAGCAGGCTCGGGGATGGAGGGACGGCCAGGCGGCGCAACATCCTATGTTTGGCTTCCGGTGCCCCGCCGCTTGCACTTCGTGGGGCTGCAATCCTGTGCACGTTTACTTACGAGTAAAACCCACTGAACGGAGCGGGATTTTCTTCCAGGGAAACATGCCAGCGATTGCATTGTTAACGTCTTCGTTGGGTCTTCCAGAATAATAAAAGGAAGAGGATGCTTATGTTTTTTGCAACGTAAGACAATGCACTTTTTATTTTATTAGCAAAGGGTGGAACTGCATGTTGCGACGTTTGTAGCACAATTAGAGCTACTAACGTTTACTCGTAAGGGGAGGGCGGGCTAAGCGCCCAAGTAGCGTCGTAGCAGGTGGAATTTATAGTCGCTTGTGGACTGAACCGAAACAAAGGATTTTTAGCACGTGTGCCAATTGGCTTACCGATGCCAGGCTCCCTTTGGCACCAAGTTTTGTGAATTGCCAATGTTAATTTTAATTATCGTCAGTACTTTTCCTGCCTTTCATTTCCCTCCGACATCACTGTTTACAACTCCGCCTCCCACAACTCTTGTGTGTGTTAGTGATTTTTATACACTACTCAGGATAACATTTCATGCGTCTGATGAAGTGGACTGTAGTCCATGAAAGCTTATGCCACAATAAATTCATTAGCGAATAAGGTGCTACAAAAGTCCTGGTTCTTTTACTTCCAAAATAGAGTTTACAGATTGAAATACGTACTTTCTGGTAATTGCTCCAAGTATCGAGGTACACCTACGGTTCTAGGATAAAGCAGTCATGACCGATTACTATTTCTGACAACTTATATTGGGCTTTATAGCTCAATAAAGGCGTTGTCCAACTATTGATTTAGGAGGTTTTTTCTTATGGAAATCCAGCCATTCAGGGTAGAATTCACAACCAGTGGAAGGTGGATTCCTTTGTGAGGGTTGCATCCCCTCCAGCCACTAGGTAATAATACTATATAGTTTGGTTTTAATTTACTCATTTTTACTTATCCCACATTCAAAATTAATGCCTGGCTTTGCTAAATTAAAGATTCATGTTTCTCTTTACTTCTACTCTCTGCTTACCCTAGGCATTTAGGGTTTGGGACTGATCTGGATTACAAACCAGACTTTCATACCTCAGAAATGAAGGCATTAGCTTCTTTAGCCCAGAAACCTAGGTGTGTATTGTGATATCTATAACACCTGGGACAGGTTTATTCAGCCTACAACCTCCATCTTGGAACTGAGTCTGCAAGCTGAGGTCATACCTACCTCAGCCAAATTTTTGTATCTTCTTTTTGAAAAAAGTTCCTAGTCCCTCACCTCCCAACATCTTGCATGATTAAGCATTCTTGAGAACCTTAAAGCTTGCCAGACATTTTTGTTGGTCTCAATAAGTAATTTCCAGCTGTGGATTTTGGATTTTCTTCTATAGCCCAACATGGCTACCTAGTTACCTTTGCTTTTTATAAACCCTGTCACAGTTACAGGAATGCACAATAAAAAGGATGTCTGGGCCCCCCTATAGCAACTCACCAGCTGGCCACGGGGCAGCTATTCTCTCTCTGTCTCTCCCTATCCGGCGGATGGAATAATAATGCTACCCTATCTTCCTAAATTGTAAGGATTACTGAAGCAATATATGTGTTCAAAGTGCTAGATTCACGACTACTACCACTGTCACTCAGTGTTTGAAACTCCCATTGTTCTAGGCACATTTCCGACAGGGGATTTCCTTAGTGTGAGCAGTTTGAATACTGCGCCTAAGATTTCAGATTAAAACTGCAGAGTGGAAGGAAAGGAGGACCTTTTTCTGCCTCCCCACCTCCAGCAACTCTCTGAAGACTGGAAAAGAAACCCTCTTAAGAATATTAGCGGGGTGGGCAGGGGAAGGACTAAATGAACATAATATTTTAGCTGCAGTTCATTCATTTTCAGCTTTATATTCTTGTTATAAAAAGTGTGCCTAGACATTCCGTTGTTGTGCCCATAACCTAGGATTAAGGTGCCATTTAGCTCCTAGCTTTCATATCTCAGTTTCTAACACTGCTGTCACTACTACATAAGAGTTTGCACCAATGTCCTCATCAAGTAAACAGTGTTTGTTTATTGCTGTTTTTACCATTTTTATATGTTTCTAATTCAACTGCAGCCATTTTTAAAAGGGTGAATACTTGCTTGGCTCTTAAACCCCATGAGAGAACAAAGCCACACATGCTATAGCTTATTCCTTAGTCTACTTGTTTAGAGAAGTTTTTAATGTTTGATGTTTCATCGTGTTTTTAATATTCTGTTGGGAGCCACCCACAGTGGCTGGGGAAACCCAGCCAGATGGGCGGGGTATAAATAAAATTATTATTATTATTATTATTATTATTATTATTATTATTATTATTATTAAAAACAGACAAATGCAGCAACAGCCACAGGACCCATTAATGCTGTGCTAAAACAGATACTGATGGAAAAGGTCCTCCCCTTCATTGCTAGTTCTCATTGCCTCACCCAGGCGTACTAAGTATGGCTTTCTGTGGTTTAGAAACAGCCACAGTATGCATGGCAAAAATGAACTTTCTTATCCTCAAACATCCCATTCAGTGGTGCAATTAAGTAATTTTAGACTTTGGGCTTAATAGCCTTAAAAGGCCTTTCTCCATCTTCAGATAATATTGTATCATTATTAATTAATTAATTAATTAATTATTAAATTTGTATACCGCCCTATACCCACAGGTCTTAGGGATGTTCACAAGATAACGTCATATTAACGTCATAATACGCAGTATTTCATTTACTTCTGACTGACTATCCGACACAGCTATATTTGGGGACCGTCTGATTATTCCGCTACATGGGGCCCTGGACGTCTGCCCCCAAGTCTCACCCTGATGGTACCACTGTCCCCATCCACACAGACAAATCCATTGCTACCATTAGAGCGATGCGCTCCTATTACATGCACAAAGAGGAGCACAGCATCCTGCATTGCTGTTCCCCAGTTTCTTTGTTGAAAAATGGAGCATGATTCATCATGTGTTTCTTCCAGAGCTTGTGGAGAGCTTCCATGTACAAGGCATTCCGTTCTAATTAGCTAGCAGACTTCTCTCCATTATCACTAAATTGGAAGAAAAACCCTAAAAGTAGGGCCTAATACAACACTTGTACCTAGAAACAATTTCTCCCTTCAGATTGTTTTGATCATCCCTTCTGAGGAATTATTTAGTGTAACTCAAATGCTAGCATAATACATTGTGAATGGGGGTTTGTAAAAACAATAACAACCCCACAGTCTCTCTGAATTTTGGAAGAGTTGGATGAAATATAGGCTTATTCCTTAGTCTACTTGTTTAGAGAAGTTTTTAGTGTTTGATGTTTCAGAGGCCCCTGAAATGGGCTAAAGAAGTGCTATAGTGTAAAAGTTTCTTAAATATTTATTTCCAATTTAAAATTGTCAGTCACTATTTATATTATTAAAAACACCTGGAGGTTGAACTTCTAGCAAAAATATACATTTCAGTTTCAGGATTGCTACAACATCCCAGAAAAAGAAAGAAAGAAAGGAGAGTGTGCAGTCCTCAAGTGCTAGAAATACATGCCCAGCAAGTCCTGAGGGATAGCAAGATAGCAGGTGAAGAGGCGTTCAAGGGTGGTGGGTTTAGGGCAGGTGAAATTAAAAATCACAAGCTATTCTTGTCAGTGATCTCTGGTTCCTGCTACATGAAGGCTCCAAATTGCTTTACTAAGACACATTCCACCAGCCTCACAGCATTCCTGTGAGGCAGAGATGAAACACACCAGTTATTTCAATCTGGAAATAAAGAGGCACAGCAAAATCAAGTACCAGCCAGTCCATCAGTGCAGCCCTGGAAGAAGACTGCAAGGATTAAACAACTTACTTCCCTACACTCGTAAGGAAAATAACAAGATTCAACCCAATTCTGCGTATTAGCCATCATGTCTAGGTAGTGAACAATCCTAAGGTTGAAAACCACAAAGGATCCTATTGCTATTATGGACTTTGAGGGTGGTGGAAGCAGTTATGTGATGGGATTTGTTGCTAAAGCACTGAGGGTCCCTGATATTGGAAGTGGCGGGGGGGGGGAACAGTTCTTGTTTCCAGACAACTATGATCCCAGGAACCGCACAGAGACCATGCCAAAAAGAAAGGGTTTCAAAGCACAGTAAGTGTTTGCTTTGTATATGAGACAAAAAGGATCCGAAATGGTTCAGATGAGTGCTTGCAGGACCTTATGTGTCTGAGAATTTTCTGCACTAATCAGCCTAAGGGAAGATGAGTCAGACATTGTAACATTGTAGGGCAGTGGTTTTCAACTGGCAAGAGAGATGGGTAGCGGCAATGCTACCACCGCCATTTTGTTTTGTGGCAAAGATGGGTGACGTTTCCTGTGTGCATAGGGTCTTGGAAGTAGGTCCTGTTTTTCATGTTGATGTTCTAGGTGCTACTTAAATAGGTCTTGCCTTTGCTATCGTGACCAACATCACCAAAAGGTAATTTTGTATTCAAAGGATGAAGTGCAGAATCCAAAGCTGAGCTCCACCAGTGTAACTGAACTTCTGCACCCTAAAGCCCCTGCCTCCACCCTCCTCTGGAGGGTTGGGAGACCCCCTGGAGCAGATTTGGGGGACACGCAGGGAGAGAAAAAGAAACTCAAGCGCTGTTGTCCGAGTGGAACTCTGCTTGTAGAGTGCTAGATACAACCCTTAATGTTGTCTGGTAGATGTAGAAGAGGAGCTTAGAGACAACACATGAGCACTTGGACTACAATTCTATACTCATCTGAACTTACCACTTAAGAAACTGAACTTATTTTCTAGCCTTCTACAGTGGAACCTCGGGTTGCATACAGTCCTCCTTATGAACACTTCAGGTAACAAGCTCCGCTAACCTGGAAGTAGATGCTCCCGGGATGCGAGAAGTCGTCACGCACCAGTGGCGTGGCAGCAGCAGGAGGCCCCATTAGCTAAAGTGGTGCTTCAGGTTAAGAACAATTTCGGGTTAAGAACAGACCTCCGGAACAAATTAAGTTCGTAACCAGAGGTACCACTGTATATGGATTGCATTCCAAGGGCAAAAATTGCCTAGACTCTGGTAACTGTCTGAAAAAGTGCTGGTGGCAAATTAGCTAGGTTATAATCAAACTCTAGGCAAACGAGTGGCTGAGTAAAATGTCCATGATGTTGATTTTACATTTTTGCTTACTTAATAAGGAATGGACATAGGTTAAAGGCATCTTTCCAGTAAGGGGTACAAAATGAAATACCATGGGTTAAAGGCACTCTCTGAAGGGTGCAAAATGATAAATCATGAGTTATTGCAATAAAAGATTTCTACTAGTAGTTCAGAACAGCTGAGCTTTGTGGCTTTAAAACAGAAACACAGGAAGCTGTCTTATACCTAGGTAGAGCCATCTTGTTCGGTCTTTCCTACATTGCCTGACAGCTGGGGATTGAACCAAGAGCCTTTTGTAGGTAAAGTATTTGCCCTACCCCTGAGCTACAGTGCCTCCCCAAAAGCCACAGCTGGGACAAAATTAAGTTCTCAAAGTTCTGTCCCAGCCCAAAGACATGTATTTCAGCATTGCTGAAAGCAAGCACACATAAAAACAGTAATCTCAGCATGAAGCAATGGAGTTGGTAATTCACACAGATTAAGCTCTCTTGTTCAGCAAATCCACTCCACAATTCCCAGTGGAAGAGGTTCTCTTCTCTTCTCATTTACTGTGGCTGGAGTGGAGAAAAATCTCAGAGGTATGTGGCTTACTCTTTCAGGTTACATAGGCACTAAAAACTGCACATCATCAAGTTCCCGAAGATTGAGTGTTGCAGGACAGGAACTCGTCAGGAACTACAGCATCAGAGAGAAGAACTATTGTAACTATTATTTCCCTTCTCCATAGACTGTCAAAGGGAAATCCAAATTAAAAATATGTCACACACACAAAGCACGGAAAGATCAACCCATCTGCTCATCATGCCCAACATAGTCTGCTCTGACTTGCAGCAGCTCTCCAGGGTATTGGGCAGAGGCGATTCCCATCACCTACGCCCTGACCTTTTAACTGGAGATGCCTGGGATTGAACCTGGGACCTTCTGCCTTCAAAGCATGTGTTCTGCTGAGCTATGCTCCTTCCACAGATATATTAGGTAAACTTTACAGCAGCAGACTTTTAAAATATCCCTATCATCTAGTGAATGGTCTTTAGAGTTCTCTGCACCCAAATCTAGAAAATGAAGACAAAATGCTAAAATTTCTGTATGGAGGGAAAGAAAGAAGGAAATTGCATGATTTGAGCTGAAATGGTTGGACAACTAGCAGTGTCAAACAAACTTTTGTGCCACCTACACATCCGTCACCACAAAGTTGTAAATTGTTACATTCTGTTTGTTGTGTCAAGATTGTTTGGACAGAAAGTTCTCTCCCTTCATGAAAGCATACTGTCTATTTGAAATGTGCAGAAATAAGCAAACTTGCCTAAGGCCACATAGCAACAACACAGTACCTCAGTGCCAAGGCTAGCAGGCCATACCCAAACATCATGCTAATCTGGGAACAGTATACTGGAAGTCACAGGTGGAAGAAACTTGACAACTCACACAATGCATCAACCATGTCTAGGCAGATTGGTCTCACACTGTTCACACAGGCATGTGGCAATGACTTCCCTGCTGCCACTTTGCTGCAACTGACCAGCAAAGAAGACCTGTGTTCAAAGCGAGCTGACAACTGCAAAAGGTGTCTGGTAAGATCCTTAAGGCTGAAGCAGGACCAACTCAAAGAAATTAAAAAGAGCCAGAATCTGATATAAGGCCTTTAAAAAGACAGTAAAAATTGGTAATCTGATGAGGAAATGTTGAGGGGGTGACGTTGAAATGCTGTGGTTTTTGCTATCTATCACTTTTTTATTACGAAGGTGTAAGAAACAATGGGCAGAACCAGCACAGAGTGCCGTATGTGCCTCTGGCACTGCAATTCACATATAAAGTGTCTTCCTCAGATATTTTGGGCAGCGCAGGCACCGGATTCTGCTGTAACTTATTTTAGGAAGGGCAACACGTGTGTAACATCACGTGTGATGGGAGGAGGCCGCAGGTAGGGCCAGCGGGGCCTGTTGTAGCCACGTGAAGGCCCAGTGGGGCCTGTCGCAGCAGCAGGAAGGCCTGACAGGGTCCCCAGCAGGCCACAGAAGATTGAGAGGGCCTGGCCCCTCCTTGGAAATTTGGGGGGGGGCACTTGGTACCCCCAGAGGGTGCCTCTCTTGGGCAGTCTGGAGAATACCAGGGTGCAGGAGGTGGGGAAGTGCAGCAAAACAAAAGCAATCGTCACTGTCTTCACTAACATTGTGTTGTCGTGATCTCGCAGTGGTCCATGGGCTGCCCTTTGAAAAGCAAAATCCACATTATATCTAGCCCAGATAAGGAGACACCCAAGTGCTTATTCAAGTGCAGGATCTACCTTGGAAGGAAGCAAATAGACTTTTGGCAGGTACTATCCGAGAGCAAAACTTCCACGACATCAGGCTCAACTTCATTTGGCAAGCACTGAAGCACAGGGCAAGGAACAGAAGAAGAAAGCCATCTCTCTGCTGTAAGCTTGAAAGTGCCACACATGCCCATAAAGGGCTTCAACAAGCTACACTATAAAAGAACCCAAAGGAGAGAGAGAAAGAGAGAGAGAGAAAGAGAGAGAGAAATGCAGAGGACAGGAGGTATGGCCTTTCAGAGAAGGCATTTCTGTTTTTGTGCACCAAGGAGATAAGCAAAGGCCTTTCCCCCTCAAAGTATCTCCACAAGGAGTGTCCGTACCCTTCATCAAACACTTGGAGGTTTCTTTGGGAAATGTATACACAGACACACACACACACGCATGAACACACACACACCCTTTCCTTGTAACACCCTAGAATTTACGGCTGAGGGCCAAGCTAGAATTCAGAGTGCAATATAAAAATAATATACAACGGATATATGTTGCAAGTGCTGTTCCTGTACCTGCCAGCCAAGCTACTGCTTGCTTTAACTGGATGGACAAAACCTGCGTTGTCCAACCGCAGAATCCAACCCACAATTCAAACACGTTTGCAAGGTTGTGTGTAAACACATCAGCTGCTCTGGAACAGTGTAACAGCTGAACTGTAGCAACAGATATTTAGCTTATGATGTGCCTTTAAGTTTCACTTAGTGTATGTTAACGGAAGCCCTGATCTACCACCATGTGGTAGATGCCAAGTCTTTTGCTGTACAACACCCCCTCCCCTCCCCTCTATGTACAGAATGCAGCAATCATATAGAAAAAAGCAATTACAGTAGAAGGAATGGAAGACACAGGGGATTTCTTTGCTAATGTACAAAGCATTTTGCTGGATTCCATGGCTTTAACCTATCTCTTAAATATAGGCTCCTCAGTACATGTCCTTGTAGATTTCCTGCAAGAGTGGGTGCAGAGAAGTCTCTGTCTCTGTCTTTTTGATCTTCTGCACCAGCTGCGCATGCTCAGTCACCAACTGTCGCAAGTCAGCCATTTTCTGCAGCAGCTTAGGGAAGAGGTATTGAGTGTCTGGGTGGTTGGCCTGCAAGTGGAACTCGAGGGCCTGGAGGATATTGTCTTGAATCTCCTCTACCTGTTTAACGTTCATCAGGCCAGGACGGTCTACGAGAGAGAGAGAGAGAGAGAGAGAGAGAGAGAGAGAGAGAGAGAGATTATTTTCCAAACCTTTACCTGTCTGAACACCAAGAGAAGGTCAGACTAGCCTGCTCCTCAGCGTGACATTTTGACATCTGTAGGGAGTTTTCCTCATGAAGGAGCATTCAAACATGTAGCACCCTCTCTCCTGAACAAATGCAAACATGTCTGCTGCCTGAAGTGATCTTAACCACTTGATGCTGTGTATTATATAAGTTGGGGAAACAAGGATGAATTCAGATGAGACGTTGTGAGCGAAAGGTGGGTGTTTTGATGTCAGTTCCCCAAGTACAAACTATGTTTTTTTCTGTCTTCCTGCAGGCTCCAATCGTGTAACTTCTGCAGATTTCGGGCAACTTCGTCTGAATGGGAAATACCCAACTCTCCTCTCAAAAAGGTTATGAAAAGAGTTGTGTGTAAGGCTATGTGTGACTAGTGCTGCGTGAGGATGGTAACGCATTCTATTCCACCCTCCCCATAATCTCTGGAGTAGTTTTCCAGCTGTTCTAAAAAAGATTTCATACACACACAGAAATGCACAGAATGAGCACATACATGCAAATGTGCTTCTATATACAAGAAGACAAACAGAGTAGTGCCAAGGCTGCCCTGACCTCTCACTCACTATTTAAAGATTTGTTTATTTTAAACCACACTTTACTGAGCAATGCTGCACTACAGCAAACATTTATCATGATTTTTACTTAAAGGAATGAACAGGATTTCTCCACGGCAAGGTTCATTTTCTTCACTACATCTGTCTGTTAAATCAGTTATAGAAGCTGAACTGGGGTGTGTGAGATGTGGTACCAAAGACAAGGTCAAAATGGCCAAAGATCTCAACAGAGTTAAGAGAGGTACTGAGGACCAAACAGTCATGGGAGGTAAGAGAGGAGAGCAAGAGTCAGCAAAGAAATAATAACAAGAAGGATTTTTAAAGATTAAAAATGAAGAAGTGGGTGGTATCCTGAATGAGAAGAAAGTAACAAGGATGTTGTGGTAAGTGGTAAATTGGATGTGGATGCAATCCTATCCATATTCACTTAGAAGTTAGTCCAACTGTGTTCAGTAGGGGTTACTCTCAGGTAAGCATGCACAGGACTGTGGAGAAGATGATTTAATACTTTCTAGCTTTTTCATCCTGTCTGCATTGCCAGCATCACAATCACACCTTCTAACTAACATTAACTGCTCTTAACCTAGTAGGATAATGGCCTGGTCTTCATCAAGCTTTTAGAAAGCATATACTATTGCTAGCAAATAACTCCCCCTTCTCACCTCCACACAGGATGATGGCAGCTACAAACAGAGACAGGTCACTGTCATCCAGCTCCAGGGCGTTGAACTTCACAGCAAACTCAAATTTGGGCTCCATGATATCACTGAAGGGCTTTCGCAAGCTGCGCAGGAACTCGCGCGTCACAAAGCCATTCCCATTGGCCACCAGGAGTCCATCCTTGTTCATAATGGAGGCCAGCATTGCAAAGATGGCCTCGTGCACCCCGTATTTCAGCAGAGTCACTTGGTCATTAAGGTACAAGCTAATGAAGCTAGGGATGCTCTTGGCAAATTCTGTGAGCTCCCGCACAGTCTCCACAGACGTGCACTGGCAGCGGTAAAAAACGTGGACACCAATCTCCTTGGATGGTGGTATCCCATTCACCAGCTGTTTCCACACGAGACCCTTTTCCGCTTGCCACAGGGTATCCATGTCATGAATCACAAAAGGCTACAAAGAACAAACACATAGAGTCAGGATTCTGCAGTGAGGAATCAAGCTACAGGCTGAAGTGCAGTGGTGGGGAACCCCAGGCCTGAGGGTGACATGTGGCCCTCCAGATATTTCCATCTGGACCTCAGAGCTCTGCCAGCCACCCCCTCACTGGCCCTGCTCCCCCCCCCAAGTGTTATTGCTTGACTGGAAAGTGTTCTTCAACTCTGATAATGCCTCTTGCTTCCTCAGATGGGAGACAGAAAATGTGAGTTTGTGTAGAAAATAGCCTCCTCTACAAAGGTCATTTCTTGCTCCACCCACTTTCCTCTTGCTCCACCCACTTTTCCTCTTGCCCCACCCACTTTTGTTTATAGCCCTGCTCACCAGTGGCAGCTGGTCCAGAAGGGAATGTGCTCCTTGGGCTGAAAAAGGTTTCCTACCCATGATATACTGAGTGGTGATGCTTATGAACCATGTCCCTTCCAGCTCCATAATTCTACGAGTCTATGATTATGCAAGCTTCATAGAGACTGTGCCCATCTCTGCACTGATTTCTGCTTTTTTAAATGGATCAGAAGATTGTTAGTACCAAACTCATATGCTACTTGATGCTTTTTCATACCTTTCCTGACTTTCAGATTGGCACTGCATTTATTGGTGAAAGCTGCCAGTTTGACTTAAACAGTAAGCTTCATTGCTTCCTAAGTGACAAGATCACTGGCTTGGGATATTGTGTAAATGAAGCTTAAATTGTATCAAAACATTTATTGTGTAAATGAAGCTTAAATTGTAGCAAAAGGGAAAAAAAGAAAAAGAAAAAGCTAAAATAACACAACTTTGCTCAAGTCCTGCCAGATATCCTGTATCTCCAGTTATCGGAAACACTAGCAAACAACACTGTGCTGAATTCATAGAAGGAAGAGAGGAAGAAGAAGAAGAATGGCAAGCAACTTCTTTAAAATAAAATTAAGGCTGATACAGAAGAAAGATTACACTGAGGACTTGTTGATAATCAGGATGGTGAGGCACTATACAAAACTTCCATTTACTGAATTCAGGGAAGTTTGAAGTGAAATACAGAATAAGCACTTCTTGATATTTCAGACACCAGTTCCAATTTAGAGTAAAAAAACTTGGGTTCTGCTATTATTTTCAAGGATAATTACCTCCTGGGATGGAGCAGGATATAAAATGAAAGTTAATCTTACCTATCTATACTTATTATGACACCTGTGTACAATGATAAAGAAGCATTCTTCAATAGTACAAATGAATATGTATTACCACTATTTAATAATGCTATAGGGATGCCTACTTTTTTGACATTTCACCCTAAAAAAAATTCTCCCACCTTTTCCTGCATGGTAATGCTGATGTCTATATAGCTCGATTTTATAGTCCCCAGTTACAGATAGGTAGCCGTGTTGGTCTGCCATAGTCAAAATAAAAAAATTCCTTCCAGTAGCACCTTAAAGACCAACTAAGTTAGTTCTTGGTATGAGCTTTCATGTGCATGCACACTTCTTCAGATAAAACTCTGTAGAATAATTTGAATACAGAAAACTTCTGCTTATCCTGGTGATGTAACTCAGGTCACACTGATCACACCAGCAGCCTCAATATCAACAAAACACCAAGCTTCTCTTTATGAGCAAGACCAAATAGTAGATTAAAGTTCTTTGATGTCAGAGAGTCTGCTTTGGGCACAGCATTGAATCTCTTGGACTGCAGATGCCAAGAGCTTGCCTGGCAAGTTCTGCTCCACTTTCATCCCTCTGGGACTGAGGTACTCACTGGAGTGCTGCTGGCTTTCCCAGTCAGGATGCCTCGTGCCTTCTTTTTGGTCATGTTGAAATTTTTCAGGTAGGCGTTGTAGATGTGCTTGGAAAATACTTTCAGGTCAGCTACCTGCTGGTTCTGACAGGTGATCTCACTTGCTGTCAGTCCTGCCACTAGCTTCCTTTTCTCAGCTTCAGGCATGCGGCCGAAACGAATGGCTGAAGAAACGTAATAAAGAAGATACTGTTAGGAGTCTTGGGACAAAATAGCATCCCCATGTCTTTCCAACTATTTATTTATTGAAGACATTTCATATTATACAATTATAGGTGGACGGGGAGGGAAACAAAAATAAGAGTGTTACTTATTACATTTATATCCCTCTTTTTCCATCAGGAAGCTCAAGGTGGTGTTTTGGGGCACTGTGCTCTTACACAGGTCACATGACTAATGCAAGAGCACATCCCAGAAGATGCGCATCCCAGTTTTCTGCTGGGACATGTTGGAGGGCATGGTGGCACCATTCAGATAACAAAAACTACCACAGAGATATCAACGTTTTCAAAAGTAGGGGGTCTATGGCTTGGCTTTTAAAAAACAGGGTGCCCGCAGTACTTACCGTATTTTTCGCCCTATAGGACGCACCTTTCCCCCTCCAAAAATGAAGGGGAAATGTGTGTGCGTCCTATGGGGCGAATGCAGGCTTTCGGTGCCGGGCTCCCACCGCTTGCGGAGAGTTGCCTGTTCTGGGGGCTGGGGTCGGGGGAAGCTCGGGCTTCCCGCATCGGGGGGGGGGGGGAATAAATTTTTTCCCTTTATTTACCCCCAAAAAACTATGTGCGCCTTATTGGTGAAAAATATGGTAGCTAATTGGGAACCACTTTTCTAAAGACAAAACAAGGAAAAATAGACTGGAAGCAATAGACATTGCCATGCCTTTCTTAGGCTGTGTCCATAACAATCATTTCCAGAAGGAAAGACATGCAGGCTGTGCAATGATTCCAACCCACTACCTGGCTAATGAGGATGACTGCCAGAGCAACATAGTTAGACACTCCCCCCCAAACACCCCCACCCACAATACTAAACACGTTGCCTACAGAAAACACAAAGTTCCATTTCTAGCTATGTTTTTCTTCCTGTATCTAGAGCTAAGGGGAGGAGAGGAGTCTCACCGTTGTGCGACATGCCCAGGGAGAGGCATTTCTGAAAGCGGCAGTACTGGCACTTGTTTCGGTTCTTCTTCTGAATTTTACAGCTCCGCTCACACCTCTCGTACTCCAGTTTCATACGGATTGTTCGACGAAAGAAGCCCTGTTGGAGAGCAGGCAGATGGAGAAAAGAAACAGGGAGATGGGTCATTGCGATAACACAGCAGCTCCTTATAAAATGTCCCAGGATTACTGTCAACTTGAGTCTCAGGACAGAATATCATTTTCAGCAACAAGCAAAGAGACTTCAGAACAATGGAACCCACTACATACTAGCATACACATGGAGAAGGACTGAAGGCAGGACAACACTCCCAGCTTATGAACCGATTGCTTACAAAGTAGGCTTTGTATGGACAAGCATAACAATATTTGGAACTCGTTTATTAAAAATTATGGTAGGTTATAAATAACCATAAATCTATCTGTATAATAATAACATTCATATACCTACATACTAGACTTACATATATGGAATTGTAGTTGTCTTCATATATAGTGATATAATGTACCTTTTATTTTTATTTCTTTGTTCACTTTTAATTTTTACTTTATTTTGTTCAATTGAAATATTCTTTTTTTAAAAAATTTTTAACATACACATGGAGAAAAGAATGGTATAAGCAGGAAGAAAGCCTAAACATAATTGTCCCGTGTAAAAAAACAGCAAAAAACAGACTTGTAGTATCACAAAGATCCAGCAGGGGGATATGAATAAACAAATCCAGCTTTTTAACATCCTTGTCTCTCTCCCTTCAGCTTCCCCGCCCCCGTCCCCTTTGGATAATTTTGGCATCACTTAGACATTGAATAACTCATCTCCTTTGGCATTCTGCGATTCCAACAGCCAGCCAAATGATCAGGAGCAGAATACGTTCACAGGTGTCCCATGGAGTATGTCAACCAAAGATTATGTCTAAAAGTAATGTCTATGTTCTCAGGGAGACCAGAGTTGATGGAGAATAGTGACAGGGAAGAAGGGCAGAGAAGACGTAAAGCAGGAAAATGTCCCAGGCAAAATTCCTGTGCATATTAGGGACAAATTCCAGAAGGGTGTCCACGTTAGTCTGTAGAGCTTAGGAATATTACTACCAGTCCATTTCAAGGGCTATTGTTACTTCAGGTCCACAGAATGCAGCACCTTGTTAATGTTTGCAGAATAGTGCTTTTGTTCTGCACTATCAGAATAAAGGTTAGTCTTATACCTTTGTTCCAGTTGTGGGTTAGTGATACTTGGATCTTTAACCTCTGAAGAAAAGATTCCGTTTCCTTCCATAATTTACTCACTGAAGCCTCCTTTAACCTTGTGAATAACAGGAGCAGCTAAAACGTGGCCCTTGTAGATCTACTATAACATGTGTATAAGTCATACAATATATGGCTAATAAATCATGCTTTGAGGAATAAAGGGGTTAAAATAAATTCATAGTTAAACGCAGTTAGAACTCAAAAAGACAAGCAGAAGTGAAATTTGGCACGTAATTAGAACTGAATACACTTGGGTCAGACCAAAAGATGATGAACACAGACTTTTCTAATCAATGTGCATAGGTCAGGGGTTTTCAGCAGCACAGACCAACACATTTCTAGGTTAAAGAAAGAAAAAGGAACTGGTTTGATGTCCTGTCTTGGGAAATGAGGCAATCTATTCTTGTTAGAAAAGGAGCAAGAAACAGGGCAAAAGTTTACCAACAGGGGAAGAGAACATTAAATATAAGAACTGGTATCTTTGTATTTGTTGCTTATTCTTTTGTGCATTGTAGTGGTAGCTTATTAAAACTTTATAGTCATTTGAATTTTCCTGATCAGTCACTGCCTGGTTCGGTTGGTGAAGAGACTCCTAAGGACTCTATAAATGTATGACTTCAAATACGATGGTAAGAGTCTTGAAGGAGGGTGCTAAAGCCACAAAATCTAATACCTTCTGGGTGTTGTTAGACAACAACTCCCAGGAGCCCTGGTCATCATGGCCAATGATCTGGGATGATGGAAGTTGTAGTTCTGTAACATCTGGAGGGTCACAAGTTAGCCACCCCTTCTGCATAGAGTTTGTACATTGCATACCTTGCAACCCTCACATGCATGCACTCCATAGTGGAACCCCGATGCCTTATCACCACAGACCCTGCACTCTACATTCAGACTTCCTGAGGTTGCCTCATCACAGCCCATTTGGAGTTGGTCTGACAGAGAAGGTGAAGAACTCTGGGAAAGATCTAACAGGGAAACAAAAACAAGAAGTCATTGCATTGCCGTTCTGCCCCAGACACATAGCATCTCTACAGCACAACTTCCTTACTCATATTTTGCATTTCCCCCAGATGCAACCAACCAGTTTGCATTTGTAAAGCACTGGATTTCATAGAAAGTCCAACTTCAGCCTGTATTTGATGCAAACTTGCCACTGTGCATAACATGCTTGTCATTTTCTTCACTGGTTATTTCATCCTTCCAGTTCACAAAATCTAGCAATGCATTAGAATCCAGCAGTGCTATGGCATCAGAACACAACACCCCCCCCCCCAAAGCACAGAAGGTTTAAGTGTCTGAAACCAACACTCTTCAACACATGAGACCACAGAACTGCTGTTCAGAATGGAATTTATTGCCACTGTTAGCAATAGCAGTTTGGGCATGTTCTGGGTGCCTTCATACTTCCTTTTCATACCCCGGTCAGGCAAAATCATTTGTTATTCAGTAGAATCACTGAGTCTTTGACAGCCTTGTTTTTCAATGAATTAGTTCACAAAAACATCAAAAGAAGGCAACTCAGGTATCTCTACAGGTCACTGGCAAAAGCTATGGCATAACACCTGAAAGTGACCAACATAAAATATTCAGAGGAAAACTTTCCTACCATTCAAGTCCACAAAACTGAGGGTGGATTTACCCAAAGTTTGTGGCAGAATACACTTGAAACTTTAGCCCAATAAGTTAACTTGCCTTCCCTCACACTCATGATCACTTCAACATTCTTTTCCGCATCTGTTGAAAGGTTAATTTCAAATAACTTCTCTTATTCTGGATATGTTCACACATGCCTCTTTATGTGAGACCAGCAAGTATTAATATAGCACCATACTAACTTCAGCACTGTTTCTCTTAAGATCATGTCCAAACATAAGTTAAGGAGAGTAATTACAGTGGATTTCCCCCAATAGCATGAGCCCTGCTGCCTTTCCCCTTTAAATCATAAATGACAGATGCACACATTGGTAATCTGAATCCTGATTTAGTTAACAGATTTGCCCCTCCCCAATATTTCAGATCATCTTTTAAAATGTATTCTTTTGAAAGCAACACATGTCCATTTAGTAATTTAAAATGTTCATTCATCATCTATGTTTTGTTAGGGGCAATCAGTTTGAGAGCTGAGAAAGTAAACCAGGGATGGGAGGTAGGTGGGTTTGTGATGTAACAGGCACCAGCCAACTAGTGCTGTACGCAGGTAGCTAAGCCAGTATTCTCTGAACTCCCCCTTGAACAGAAAATTATTTGTTTGCACTCACCATATTCTACAGTTTTCACAAAATTTATTAATCCTGCTTTCTTCCTGTTTTGCTCACTTTCAGTGAACATTGTAAAGTTCTGCTATGCAAACTCCCTTGCTCAACAGCAGCAGAGAGGAGAGACAACAGAACATACAGTAATGAATTCCTGTCCAGGCTGATTAAACCATCTGTGTCCTGTTGCATGACTACTTGCACGGTTCCCTGTGCTAGGGGAGTTCAGAGCAACTGGTGCTGTCTTTGATAGACAGGATGTGGGTGGCATCAGTTATTGCATGCCTGAGGAGTAACATGAAGGTGAGGCTTGGATTAGGTGCAAGGGAAATGTAGTTTACAGAGGAGCTTCAGCAGAGAGGGAGCTATAAGCAGAAGAGACTAAGATGAAAGAGGGTCACCGACAAAAACATTAACCTGAAATGTGAGAATTCCTTGCATGATGAGTGATAGGAAAGCAGTGTTGGGGCATTAAGATGAGGGGAGCCATAATCACAGCAAGAGAGGCAAAAATATTATCTTAGTGGGGGTGTTTCCAAACTGTCTCGCATATGAGAAAGCAAAGGAAAGCCAACAAGCAGAAATCCAAACCAGAAATGACCAGCTGGTGCCCTGTGGGCCAAATCCAAGTCCTATCTAAGCCTGATAGATATCTGTCAAAACCGTGGATAGTTTTTACAACATCAGCCAAGTACTTGACCAATAGCATCAATAAGAGAAAGCATCAGCAGAATGACCATAGCCTGGCTATAAGAAGAGCATTAGAAGGAGCTGAATATCACCCCATGGATGTAGTGTGTGAGCATGTGACAGTGAAAGGGAGCATGGGAAGAATGAGAAGCTGAATGGAAACCCTAGAAATCCCATTTTCACCATGGCCAGTCAGAGAAATCAGCAGATGCACAGAAGGAAATGTCAGTGAGATGTTCAAACATGGGACTTGACAGAAAGTGAAAAGAGGGATGGAAAGAATAAATACAGGAGTCACGTAAAGGGGGCAGTTCAGACTGAAAGTACAAGCATGAACACACGGAGAGAGTATTGCAAGAGAGAAGAGGTTCAGAACTGAGCCTGCAGGACATCTGCAGGGAGGAGTGATCAAGAAGGGGTGAACGTCTAAACAGAGGGAGAAAAGGAGAACAAAAACAAAAAACCATAATCAGAGACAAGAGATAAAGAGTGTTGTGGAAAGGAAAAGAGGTACTGAGACAACTAGCTTGGGGTGGGGAATCAGCATAAAAGAATGAATTTGTCATATTGTGACAAATTTGCCTACTGAGGGGAAAGCTCACTGTAAAAGCCACCTATTGCTGCTTTAAAAATGTGTTGGATGCATTAGCCTGCTTCTCCAACCTACCTGTGTAGCTGATAGAAGGTGCTGAATTATCTGGTCCTTCATTTGGGTCTGAGGTTCCACCTACTGCCGTCAGTGCCTCTTCCTCTTCCTCCTCCTCTTCCCTGACCTCAGGTACTTCCTCCTTTGGCTGTTGCATAACTGATCACCACCCTTCAGTGCCCAGACTGCAGTCCCTGTCATAGCTCTGGCATCATCCACGTCTGTCTGGAAAAGGGCCCCTATCAGGCTGTTCCTGTTAGCCTTCAAAGAAGAGAAGGAAAATGTTAAAGAGCATTTGACAGGGAAACATTGTGCTATGGAGTCTTAGAAGGCCAATGGACCACTGTGTATATAGGGATTGGTAATCTGTGCTAGGATCACAAGCTCTGCACTCAGTGCAAACTAGGCAAATGTATTCCAATGGCAATGTGCCGATTTTCACAGGCTTGGGATGTGATGGCAAGGACAGCTGTCCTCAAACTCAAGGACAGAGGAGTATGGGCCACTCAAGGTTGTATAAGGAAAGGAATAGGAAGCTACGAAAAATACAAGTGCCTTCCCATCGGTCATGGGACAATCACTTTAACCTCTGAACTGTCAACAAGCACAGAACTCTGCAAAAAAATTCCCCTCCACATAAATACAAGGTGCTCACAA
This sequence comes from Podarcis vaucheri, assembly GCF_965113315.1. Taxonomy (NCBI): domain Eukaryota; kingdom Metazoa; phylum Chordata; class Lepidosauria; order Squamata; family Lacertidae; genus Podarcis; species Podarcis vaucheri. Next base: position 62,455,512 of record NC_138764.1, on the reverse strand, counting down.
TCTCCAGAGTGTGTTGAGCATTTTACAGAATGTTTCCACATCCTGGTCACCTTCCCTCTTAAGACCAATTTACATTGTATCTGCTGTGTACATATTCCATTTCCTGACCTTCCTTAGGAATGGATCGCATGGAGAAACAAGATACGATACAGGAAAGAACAACTATGGCCAGCAACTTTTCCCATAATCACAGTGGCACTATTTCCAGTCACTACAATCATGGGAACTGCTGACAATCACATCCTTGAGTATCCACCTCATACATTATGTTTGTCCATGTGAGGGTTTGCTCAGGAATAGACTACTTGTATGTACATAAACCACACTGTGTAATCTGCCCCTCAAAGAGATGTTACTATTTCTCTATATGCTGAGGGATTTGCTATTCAATGCAGCTGCTGAGGCTGCAATCTGAAGCAAAAGACCAGCAGAGGGTGGGAGGGCTTAACCATTTCCTCTTAGTCTATTTTTCTGTCCCCTCCCCAAGAGTCATCTTCAGATTGCCACCCCAGCAAGCTGCATTATATGAAAAACAATAAAAGAATATCAGAACTACTCATAACACATAGTAACTGTTGGTTTCTGCTCTCTTCACTGTGCAGCAAAGTGCTAGTCACAAGACAATGTTTACATTCCACAGTCAGAGTACTGTTGGGTTTTCCCACGGGAATGGGAAGCTGGATGTGACGTACACTGGTTTCCTGTTTTTCACTGTTCTCTCGGTGTTCTTCATTCCGAGGAGAAGGATGTTTGCTTCTCTGCTCCTGCAGAGGCAAGATGCATGTTTGTAATTTCTCAACTTTGAACTGAAAATAAAGCAACATTAAGCATGTGGCACGTACTGTTCGTCATTCCGTTGTGCACAGGACTCTGCAATCACAACATTTTGGTTATCGGGCCCAGAAAGACGTAAATCAAACTGAGGAATGCCGGCAGAGGTACAGAGGAACGGATCGCGTTATCTGCTCTGCGCGTCAAGTTTGATTGATGAAGGTATGTGCTCATGCTCCGGAGCAGCCTGCCAGTTTCTAATTTATGGCTTTATGTCTGGACTTTGAACTTTTAAAAGCCGTTTTGCCGCGACACAGGCTAAGGCACAAGCTCACAGGCTTGGATGGCTGGGAAAAACGAAAGTACTTTTCACAAGTGCTTTTGGAAGTTGTACAGTGACGCAGCTTGATTAAAGCAGCAATAATGGCTGATGCAAAGCTGGTTGATGCTTTTGGGATTCCTAAGCTCAATAAGAAAAATTACACGGAGTGGGTGCAGTATGCAGAGGCAATTCTGCGGAAAGAAGGTCTGTTTAATGTTATTACAGACAACCCCCCAGCTCCAATTACAGCTGATTGGACTGCTAAGGATTCCAAAGCAAGGGGAACGCTTACGTTGATAGTATCCCCAGAAGAGCTCTGTCTGTTGCGTGGAAAGACCACAGCCAGAGAAATTTGGGACTCTTTAAGAGAAGCTCACTTGAGGACAGAAGCTGGTTCCTCAATGTACTACTATGCCAAGCTGCATGGCATGGCTCTTGCTGAAGGTGGAGATGTGCGTAAACATCTGATGGAGATGCAGAATCTGAGACATGAGCTGCAACAGAGAGGACTCAACTTTCCAGAGGCTGTGTATTCCTTCATGATACTACATTCTTTGGGACCAAGTTGGGAGTCCGTTGCCACTCAGATTGCTGTCCAACCAACTGCTCAGCTCACAGTAGCCTATGTTACTGCCGTGATCCAGAATGAAGCAGATCGCCGGGGTGCTAGCTGCATGGGTAAGGGGGAGTCTTCACAGACGTCATCCCAGAGTGCAGTGGAACCACCAGAGGGCGCCAAAGCTTTGAAGGCAGTGAAACGCTACTCGTGTGGACGTCTAGGCCATATGGAGAGGGAATGCAAATATCCCAAGGCCAAGACAGAGCAGCGCAGCGGAAGTTCATCGCGTGGAAAAGGCCAAAGCAAAGGCAAAGGTCCGGTGTCCAGGACAACGCAGCACAAGGCAATGGTCTCACGCTTCACTCCAACCGTCGCAAAGGTACAGAAGACGTCTAGATCTTTCTTCGTTGTTGATTCAGCAGCTACCCACCACATGTGCAACGACAAGAGACTGTTCGTGTCTTTTACACCGCAGGAAGGTGCGATTCACCAGGCGGATGACCACACGATCCCCAGTCAAGGCTACGGAACTGTTGTTCTTCACAGTTTGGACTTAGAGATACAGGATGTACTGTATGTTCCAGATGCCACACACAATCTTCTAAGTGTGATGCAGCTGAATGAACGCAACATTGACGTTTCCTTCAAGAACAAGAAATGCACCATCACAAAGAAAGACGATTATGTATTGCATGCTGAATGTGTTGATCGTTTGTTTGTTTTGTATTATGATGATGTTGTGCAGAATGATACTTGTTGCATTGCAGGTTCTAACAAAAGTTTGCATGCAGGATGTATTCATGATTTTCACAGGAAATTTGGTCATTTGCATTTTGAGGCAGTATCTAAAATGCCTACCTTGGTTGAAGGTATGACTATTAAACCCTGCAGGTACCACATGAAGTGCAAAGCATGCGCAGCAAACAAGGTGAAAATGGCTGCGAAAGGTAAGGTGTCTAGTAGGCAAGCTACAGAACCATACCAGATTGTTCATGCTGATTTAGTTGGTCCACTATTGCCCTCTTTAGGTGACAATAGGTTCTTCATGGTTCTCATTGATGCATTTTCCAGGTATATTTACGTGTACAATCTCAAGCAGAAATCAGAGGCGTTTCCAAGGTTCAAGGAATTCTGTGCTTGGTTGGAAAATGTGCATGGTAAGAAGATAAAAATTCTTTTCACAGATCGCGGGGGAGAATTCACTTCTCAGCAGTTTGAAGCTTTTCTGACTGAGAAAGGAATTCAACACGATTTGTCCAGTCCTCGCTCGCCATGGCAGAATGGACTTTGCGAAAGGGCAAATCAAACATTGCTTCAAGGGTTAAAAACCTTGCTGCATGATGCAAATCTTCCAGAGAGTTATTGGGCCGAAGCTCTCTCGTGTTTTGTTTACAGTTACAATCGCAGGTTATCTTCAGCGATTGGTTGTACCCCCTATGAAAAGATGTTTGGCAAGAAACCATACATCAAACACATGAAAATTTTTGGTTCTGACATGTGGATTCACTCACCACAAAGCTCCAAGTTAGGCAAGCGTGGTTTGCATGGTATCTTTCTAGGTTATCAGAAAGGTTCTTACAGAATAATGATGACTGACTCTAAGACAATTAAGCTCACAAGAAGTGTTGAGTACAATGCCAAGTGGGGGGAGAATGTGGGAATTTTCCAATGTTATCCTGATGACAGTGATGAGACTGAGGATAAGCAACAACAGCAACCCACACCCACTGATGAAGGTTCTGATTCTGAGTCTGAAACTGAATCGGATACTTCAGAGGATTTCAAGAGTGCGAAAGCCTCTATGCGACCCTCTGAAAGCTCTGATCAGGAATTGGAAGAACCATTGTTCACAATAGGTCATTTTTCTCCTAAGAAGGAAGAGGAGAGTGTTGAAGACCAAAGGCTAATTCGCAGGTCACAAAGAGCCACAAAAGGCAGACCTCCAAAGAGATTTGCTGATGAATTTGCTAAGACAGCAGTAGCAGCTGTTAAAAGCTCCAAGAAGGTATTTGAACCTTCAAGTTTCCAAGAAATCCAGGATTTGGATTCTAAGGAAGCTGAGCCATGGTTAAATGCAATGAAGGCTGAGCTTGATTCCTTAGAAAGGAACAAAACTTGGGAGATAGTTCCAGTAGTTCCAGGAATGAAACTGCTTGGAAGCAAATGGGTCTTCAAAGCGAAGACTGATCAAAATGGCAGGATAGTCAGACACAAAGCCAGATTGGTAGCCAGAGGTTTTGCACAGGTACCAGGTGAAGACTATCACGAGACCTACTCACCCACAGTGAGATATGAGAGCATAAGGCTTATGCTCAAGCTAGCTGCAGAGGAGAATCTACACATTAGTCACCACGATGTGAATACAGCGTTTTTGTACGGATCTCTAGGTGAATCACTTTATATGCTTCCACCTGATGGCGTACAGGTAAAACAGGGATTTGTTTGTGCTCTGAAGAAGTCCCTTTATGGTCTCAAACAAAGTGCACGGTGTTGGCACACTAAACTCACTGAAGCATTGTTTTCTCTAGGTTTTCAGCAAGGGAAAGCTGATCCATGTGTATTTGTCAAAGAGGAGGGGCAAAAGAAGCTGTACTGTTTGTTTTATGTTGATGATATTTTATTCTTTTGGAAAGATGTTACAATGTACAATAACGCCCTAGCTCAACTGAAAGAGCACTTTGACATGAAAGATCTTGGTGAGATAAACAACTACCTATCTCTGGAAATAGAGAGAGATCAAAGTGGTAACATTCTAGTACACCAGTCACGGAAAATTGCTGATGTGTTAAGCAAACTAAACCTGATGGATGCTAACCCTGTAGACACACCGATGACAACAGGTTATCAGGTAGAAGACACTGAAGAAGCATTTTCTGACACTACACTGTACAGAAGTGTGCTAGGCAAGCTAAACTTCATTGCCAGATGTTCAAGACCTGACATTGCTGTTAGCTGTAATTTGCTAAGCAGACAAGTTAACAATCCTACTGTTAAGGATTGGAAAGCTCTGAAACGCATAGCACGCTATTTGAAAGGCACTATGCATTACAGACTGAGATTTAACAATCAGAAGTCTGGTGGTCTTGAGATTTTTGCAGATGCAAGTTTTGGAAGTGACACTACAGACAGGAGAAGTACGTCTGGAGTTTGCTACATGTACAATCAGGGTCTATTTGATTGGTCATGCAAGAAGCAAACAACAATTAGCTTAAGTACTTGTGAAGCTGAACTGAATGCACTGTCTTATTCACTTAAGGATTGTGAATGGTTGTTACAATTGTGCAAAGACATGAAAATTCCTGTCAAATGTCCAATCCAGGTTTACCAGGACAACAAAGCATGTTTGGCTTTGCTGAATTCGGAAGGTTGTAAGCAAAGCACGAAGCACTTGCAGTTGAAGGTGCAACATGCTAGGGAATATATTCAGAAGGGACTCGTAACGGTGTCCTATATGCCAGGTAATGAAATTCCTGCTGATGTATTGTCCAAGATTGTATCAAGGGATCAACACTGTACCTATGTACAGAAGTTGGGTTTGTACTGATATTGTACGAACACGCTGCCCAGTGATGTTCACGGAAAGGGGGAGGATGTTGGTTTCTGCTCTCTTCACTGTGCAGCAAAGTGCTAGTCACAAGACAATGTTTACATTCCACAGTCAGAGTACTGTTGGGTTTTCCCACGGGAATGGGAAGCTGGATGTGACGTACACTGGTTTCCTGTTTTTCACTGTTCTCTCGGTGTTCTTCATTCCGAGGAGAAGGATGTTTGCTTCTCTGCTCCTGCAGAGGCAAGATGCATGTTTGTAATTTCTCAACTTTGAACTGAAAATAAAGCAACATTAAGCATGTGGCACGTACTGTTCGTCATTCCGTTGTGCACAGGACTCTGCAATCACAACAGTAACATCCTACGTATTTATGTCTAATTCACTCAGAAGTCTCTTCATTTTTGTCTTTGAGCATGGAATTTCTTTGGGTTTTAGCCTTAAAAACACACAGCCTTTCAATATGCTACAATGATGTAGCCATCACTAGCAGGTCCCAGGACAGGTTACAACAATTTAGATTTTTAAATTAAAACAGAGTACAATCACAGGAACAGACTGGGCCCTGAAAACACCTATCTCAGGTGTTACAGGCTAGGGTAAAGAGGTACGTGTTCAGCATTTGCTGAAAGCTGTCAAAGAAGCCAGACGCACCTCTGTGGGGAGGAAATTCCACAACTTAGGGAATGCTGCAGAGAATCCATTGAAATTCATTCTATGCACAAAGAGTCTTGCAGCACCTTAAATACCAATTTTTTTTTATTGTGGCATAAGCTTTCATGGACTAGAGCCAACTTCATTGGATACTGTAGTGGTTGGGAGTTACTCGTGTGTAATCCTGCTCCGTTTGAGCGTCGGATTGCCTGGTTAAACCCTCCGGACTGCGCAGCCCATCTTAGCGTGGCTGCCCTTAGTCACTCGTAGAATCTGTCTGTGGGAGTTTCTTAAAGCGTTGCCAACATAAGAGTTGTTTGACGCCCAATCGTTTCCGCCTCTCACTGCGCGGGAGTCTCCTGCGCAGGGTGGGCGTGGGCAGCGGGGTGCTGGGGCTCTCCTCGCTAACTTCCAACGAAGAGTCTTGGAGCCCCTGCACCTCCCTGTCCCGTTGCTCTCCCTGATCCCTGGTGTTACACTCATTCTCTTCCCCTTCTTCCCGGCTGAGTCTCTCTCTAGCGCTTGGACCTTCCCCTGCAGAATCTGAGACCCTTTCCTTCTCCCGTGCCTCGGATGGCAGTTCCCTGACAGATGCATATACAATTTGGTATGAAAGAAAATAAATATAAGGCTGAACAGTAAAGAAATGCAAAAATTCACTACAAGACCTTAAAATGTATGCAAACTGACCCTTCACAGCAGCAGTAATTGGTGATAACACAATAATATTAGCACCTGTAATCAATACCTAAAGTTGCAATTCAGCAGTTACCTGAGGATTGCGTACATGACAACTGTTTACTCAAAGCTGCCTTTAGGACCACATCTGCAGTATCATATCACTTTAAACCACAGATTTAAGCCCCACAGATTTCTGCTGTGTAAGGGCTTTTAGAACAGCCCCACCTGCCACACATGCATACTTGTCTTTGGCAAAATACTCATGCCGATATGGAGCCAGTACCAGAATGGAACAGCTAACTTTGCTGGGAAGTTTTGCTGAGAGTTTTACCATGGACACACAGCTCTACTTCTGTTACCTGTTTTTAGTATGTATTTGTTTCTTTATTTAATTTTTAACAAGTCATGTTTCAGGGCACAAGCACCCTCTTGGCTTGAAATAAAAATGATTTAAGCTCGCTCCTAAAAGTTAACAGAAACTGGGACAAACATATTCCATGGAGAAGTGACTTCCAAAGGTACGGGGCTACAGCTGAGAAGGTCCTGTCCTAACATCTGTCCTGGATGGGCAACAGAGATGGGCCTCTACAGCTGAATCCCTTAGCATGCTCATATAAGTTCAAATAATCCTTCAAATATTAAGTCCTTCAGCTCTGAAGAATGGAGTGCAAAGGTAGGAAACTATTGCAGGGGGTAGGATAAGCCTTCTGGTTTTAATCATATTTTGGTTGTTAAAAGGCTAGATGAGCACTCTTTTACTAAAGTAATGGGGAGCACTCAAGCTCTTAAAAAGCACGCTTAACACAACAACAGATAAAACTTCTAAAGAGATCATAGAACAACATAGTCATTGCAGGTCGGGACTGACAGAGCACTGTAACATGCAGGACTAACAGTCATGAAAGACAAGCTGTGGTCATTTGCTCAAAAAGTACAACATCCCTGCCAAAGAAGCACCTGAGGAAAGGCACATGGATCGCAAGAAGCAAATGAGCAATAACTTGTTTGTCTGACACAAAAATGATAATCTGGAAATGGGGCTTTAATATTCAAAAAATTGAATATTTACTTAAATTTATCTAGGTTAAGAGCATCATCCCTGCCAGTTAGGCTATATATGTATGCACTTAAGAGTGGAATCTTCGCTTGCATTTATAAGACAGGTTATATGAGTTGAGGGAAGCAGATACTGGTATATACAGATGCAGTTTCACTTTGCTTCTGAAGCAGTTTGAAATCAAGGTGTTTGCAATACACTTAAATTGAACACCTATATATTTGTACAGACGAAGTAGGTCAAAAAATGGAATCCGTGGAAGGACAGGCATCAAAAAGTCTCTAGAACTGACAGTGTTTGCTGGGTCCCCAACACACTGCATTTATTTACAGGAGTTAATAAATCCAGCACAAAATTGCATCTAGACACTTCATGACTAAAACACAGACAGTATCAGAAAAAAGACACAGGCTAGCTATCAAATTTCAATCATATACTGAGCTGTCAAGAAGTAGCTAGCATGACTGATTACTTGCTGGAGTCACAACCTCTCCAGCTCAGCTGGGATCACACCACTTTCGATGATGTTTTGAGACACCCATGCGCTGAAACACCTAGCTTAGGTTTATTTTTATTCAACATGTTGTAACCAATCCTCCTTTTTGCTGCCAAAATCACTTGAGTGCTTTCTTACTGTAAGCAGATGTTGAGCCTGATCCAGGCACAAGGAGCAATAACAAGAAGATCTGCTGTGCATTCCTGTCCTGCGACAGAACGACAATCAAGCCGCACCCTCACCCTACCTAATTGAGCAAATGGGAGTCAATTGTAATTAAATAATAATAATAATCAACATATACACCATGAAATAAAACTGAAGGATAAACAAAACAAAGCAAAGTAAAACAAAACTGAAAGACAGCATACAAATACCATGCAGAAGACTTCACTGCTATTTATAAGCCCACCTGCCTTATACTGTAATCTCAGTGCAAGATTCCAATATATTGATCAGACTTAGTGACACTGGCGTTAGTTATTTCATAGCGAGGTATGCACCTTTTAAATTCAAAACATTGATATATAACTGTTGTGCACTTAACCCTGCGGCAGAAGCTGCTATCAGATACAACAGAATGGTATCAAGCTTACAAGATATGCTATAATGCTGGGGGAAATATTCAGCCATTAAGCAATCAGTCCCTTGTATCTGGGCAATGGTACACTGATGAGAACAAAATCTAAATTCCCTATTATAGAAATGTGCCTTCTTTCTAGCCTGACCTTCCTAGGGCTGGATCTAGACATAGCAAAGAAGAGTTTCGAGAAAACGTGTTGTAAATTTTGTATGAGAAATCGTGTTGACAAAAATGGGACTCCACAGCACCATCTGATGTCACAGTGTTATAATGCATATAACGCATAAACAACACACATAAAATGAAAAAGTTGTTCAGTAGCACCTTAGAGACCAACCAAAGTACCGTATTTTTCGCTCTAAAAGACGCACCAGACCACAAGACGCACCTAGTTTTTGGAGGAGGAAAACAAGGAAAAAAATATTCTGAATCTCAGAAGCCAGAACAGCAAGAGGGATCACTGTGCAGTGAAAGCAGCCATCTCTCTTGCTGTTCTGGCTTCTGTTATAGCTGTGCAGCCTACATTCGCTCCATAAGACGCACACACATTTCCCCTTACTTTTTAGGAGGGAAAAAGTGAGTCTTATAGAGCAAAAAATACGGTATGTTATGGGTATAAGCTTTCATGTGCATGCACAGTTCTTCAGATACATGCACACGAAAGCTTATACCCAGAATATAGTTGGTCTCTCAGGTGCTACTGGGCAATTTTTTAATTTGTTTTGACTGTGTCAGAGCAACACGGGTACCTACCTGAACATTTCTTTACCAATCTAGCTGAGACCTAAGTTTTAGCAGCCAGCCAACTGATCATATTATCCTTCTGTCTGCTATGTTAAATGATTTCTCTCTAAGAACATTCACACCAGTGTTCTGCCTTCTAAAGAGGTGAAAAAGAAACATCTACTGGCTGGTTGCTGATGCAAAATGATTTGGTGGCACTGAGCCCAGGCCTTAGTAGAAATAACACCTCCTCTAGTAGATATTATCTGATTTTCTTCCTAGAGATCTACCAGCTGAAAAACTAAGGCTAAAGTAAGATATTGAAATTGAATTTCTCAAAGTGGACAACTAAAACATGCCATTTTATCAAGAGAAGGAAAATTTACATATACTTAATGCTCTCTACATAATCCTAGCTCATTACCAACTAACAAGCTATCCATTTCATAAGTAAATAACATTTCATACCCAGGTCAATGCAGCCAAACTATCATTGCAAAGTTTCCAGACAGAACTGTAAGATGGGCTAGTTTCCCATCTCTTCCTGTTTCTATGATTAACCATACCCAGAATGTCTAACCCAGGAAGCAAAGGGGGAGGGGGTAAAAACACAGGGAGTTGAATCTCTAAGGCGCTGCCCAAGGACGCCATACATACTGCACCCTTTTAGAAAACTTAAGACATAACCGTGAAGAGGAGTCTCGCCATGAGAAATCACTCTCATTCTTTTGTATCTATTTTTTTTTTTACATCATGATGAAAAATAGCTGTAAGAATGGCTTTCCACTGAATTCATCCTGAGTCAAGAAGTGTGCCAACTCATACAAATAACCGGCAGCTCCGTTTGTTGTGAGCATTGCATCAATTCTGATGCCTGGCCAAGCAGGGATACTTAATACCCAGGCCCCTTTCTTTCTTAGAGCAATGAAGTTAAAAGTGGAGTGCGTGTGTAATTAAGAAAACATCCTTTTATAGTTAAAGAAATAAGGGGGGGTTGGGGGGGAGATTGTGCAGCATTGATTTCTATGAGTAAAGTTTTCTACTTATCCACTCCCCCTTCCCCTGTGCTCCAGAATTGCGGGCAGATGTTTGTGTGAATCTAAAGCAGAGATCTGCTGTATGAGGATCCAGAGCGCAAAAGAGAAACAAAAATGAAGTATGCAATAGATGGAGAGGCAGCCTTTTGGATGCTAATCCTTTTGCCTGCCTTAGGGATGCTGTTGCCATGCAGCCATTTCAGTGTTTCCTGGAGATACGCATCTGAGCCAAAGAGAGGTTTTGAAAGCTGTGTTCAAGGCTAATAATAATAGTAATGCTACTTCTAACAATAAATGTAAAGAACACTCTCGTTTCGTTCACACAGACTCCTTAAAACAGCTGGAGAAAACTGAACATCTCTTTGGTGGAGGAGAGTTCAGTTATATCAGCTGGGTTGCATCCTGCTACTTTTATACATTAAGAACTCAAAGTACTAAGCAGCACTCAGTTAATAGAAAAGTTGTACATTAGAATATGAGAGATCAAGGAAGTTGTAGGAAAGCAATCATATAGCTATATAAAAAGCTACAGATGTAAGTGCTGAAAAATAAAACTGACACCCAAATCCTCCCAACTCTGTTTCTAAAAGTCTCTGTGTGAGACACAGTGAACAATCTTAAAAGCATTTCAGATCCTTGAGGAAAAGTGGAGGTGCGTTTGTATGTGTCATACAAGCACAAACACTTGCTTCTGCCTGTATTTACAAAAATAAATGCAGGATCACTTCTTTTCTTGCTCAGAGCTTTAGTTCTATACATTTATCTATGTTAGGGATCAAAGAAGGTGCCTCCCAAGGTTCTGCTCAAACAACATTTGTTTTCATTTACAGTGAAATCATGTGAAAGAAGTGAGAAAAATAATACAGCATGCTTTTAAACAAGTGAAGAGAGCTCCCCTTTAGTGCCTTATAAAAGGAAACTGAGACCCCATTCACATGCAGTGTTATCCTTGGCCCTCTTCCCCACACTTGCACTGTAGGAAATGGCACAGACAGAGGAAAAACTATTCACTGTAGTTTGAAAGTAATGAAGTGAATCCGGTTTTTAATACCTGCATAAAAAATGAATGCAAGACGTTCAGGAAAAGCATCTGGTACAGGGTTGAGATTAAGCTAGGCATGGAAAGGCATATACTAAAGCACATACGGTCACTCCATTTCCAATTAGACTTCTCTCATCTTTAAACTCCATCAGAGCAATGGGGCTTGGGTATTTTATTTTAGAAGGATTATGCCCCTGTTCACTTTCTTTACCATATACCAGGACTCGAATATAATGTGCTGTCTCTGCTGAATACAAATCTGTTCCTTTCAGTAAGCCCAAAACAACATTAAAGCTTGCTGACTGCTAGCTATTTAAGTAGAACAAATATTGTCCACCCACTTTGAGGGATTAATTTCCCCTATGAAAAACAGTGCATGTCAAACCTCCAGGGGCATTTGGTGCAACTTTAAGGCTCATGATCATGGCTACCTTCAGGATCCTGGTTCCAGATATCTCTGAAGATCAGTTGCTGGGAATCACAAGTAGGAGAGTGCTAATTCACTCATCTCATGCTTGTCAGCTTCTAGGTTAGAGGTATTATGGTTTCAATCTGGAATCCTTTTCTGAAAATAAAATTTCCAGAATTTTGGTGACTGTTATCTCACCTGCACTGCAGCCAAAATCTGCAACACTGCTCAAGTCTCTGGTGAAAGTTCACACTTTGTCCTAAGCTGGCATCAGTTATAAAGCACACAATTCTAACACTTGACAATATTTCTCATTGAAATCAATGAAAGTTACCTTTAAACAAGATGCTTCAAATCAGGCTGCAAGTGTTCCGCATGGTTACTGTGCCTATAACGCTTTAGGCAGATCTCTGAAAATCCCATTTTCATACAACTGTGTTTTTGTTGCAACACCCTGCATTCCGAAGATGGCAGGGGGATTTGTTTCCTGTGGAATTAGCACTCGCTTAAAAGCCTCACCCATTTCAGCAGATGAAAGCAAGACCAGCCGTCATCCTAAGTAAAGCTAACACAGCAACTCGGAAAGCAGCTGTTAGCAGTAGTAAGTAATCAAAACAGAGTGAAGGAAGCAGAGAGCAGCACAAACACAAAGGAACATTGTGCCCATAAGGCGATTCAGGGGTTGGCTCCAAGGACACAAGATGAAAGGGTGTGTTTTTTTAATTGACCATATAAAATGAGTGGGGAAGGGAAGCTTTCTGCTACTGTCAGCTAGCAGCATTAGGATAACAATTGTGAAAATGCTCGAGGGAGGCTCACTCAAGTTCCCAACACACTGAGCCCACATCACTAACATCATGACCAGGACAAGATCTCATTTAAGAGCATTAGCGTTGAGAACATTCTCCTCCTTCATTCTGTCTGAGATTTTATCTGCTCTCTCGCTCTCTCTCTCTCTCTCTCTCTCTCTCTCTCACACACACACACACACACACACACACCCTGTGTCTTTGGCAGATTGGAAACTGAAGCCACAATCAGCATTTCTATTGTCAAAAGAAAGGTGGTGGGAGTCATCTGCTCATGCCACTAGTAAAATCAAAATAAAGCGCAGGTGCACAAATTCATGCTAAATAACTGTGTGGTCTCTCTTCAATAACTTTACCAGCCTAGCTAAGCAACTTTTGCATACGTTCAATTGCTGGATTTTGACTCACTACCTCCTTGAGGTTCTACAGGAAAAAGAGAATATGTGTAAGTATTTGTGGCTCTTACTGTCTCTTCCTAGTTTTCTCCTCCTAGTTACTGAAGAGAATATGCTATGCACATTCCATATGTCAGCTGAATATTTGATTTATTGTATTTCCATGCTGCTTTTCATTCAAATGAATCTTAAAGCGGCTTACAAACAATAAATAACAATGACATAATAAAAATCACAAATGCAGCATAAATCATATAAAATAATTAACAAATCATCTCTAAAACAATTACAATCTATAAAACACTATTAACAGAGCAGCAACTAAAGAATTAAGCTAAACATCACAATTACAGCAAAAGGCATATTATATGATTAACAATCAATACAGCATTTATAATCTATAAAACAATATTAACATCATCAACAAAACAGCAACTAAAAAAACAAGCTAAGCACTACTAGGTTCATGCAGACACTCTGCATGCCTCCATGATTCATGATCCTTCATTCTATTTAGTTCATTAAAATACCCATAAAATACCCATAATGCCCGTTGTTAAGCTGGCTCAGCCAGATGCTGTGCTGGCTGGGGTCCTCAGGTTGTGGACCATGATGGAGATGGTGGGACTCTTGGGCCTACCGCCAGTGGAAACGTGGATATTGACTCTGGGTAGCCTACCCACATTGCTCTCAGTAATCAGGGGGTTCACTCCTACCTGAGGAAGCCTGAGACAAGCCTATCCCTCGGGGCAGCGAATCACGACTGCACTCAGTGCAGAGGCCAACCAGGAAGTCCAGAAGTGCCTCCACGCTCAGGATGCTCATGCTGTAGCCCATCCACCAGCAGCTGCTCCAGCTTCTTCAGCTGCACCCTGGCCAACAAGTGCTAAACTTGGTTCAGGTATGCAACCAGCCCTGGGTGTTGGCAGCTGCCTTTCTTGCCATCACATTCAGTCTTTGGTCTGAAGGTTCTGCTGCTATTTTTTTTCAAAAAAAACTTCATTATGTAGAGCCTTCCCACTGCTCTTTGGCTATTGCTAATCTTGGACAGTACTTCCAAGTACTTCCTAGTAATCAGTTTGGCTGATTGCAACAGGTTACAGTGCTTCTGTGTCATCGTCTTCTTCTTCTCTGCTTCCTTGGGCTATACTAGCTTCGGCTCAGGTCTCTATTGTCATTTCCTCCAGCTCCTGTTCCACTTCCTTGTAAATTGTAAGTTGGACTGAACAGTCAGCATTTGGCTCACCTTGAATTTCATGCCTAGATTACCTTTCATTGGAAAAGTCACTTGCCTTGTTGCTGTGATCTTGCTTTCATTAACCATATTTCTAAAACTAAGAGGTAGTACAGAAATGTTTATATAAATAATATGCACAATCCCTAGTCTGGAACACAATGAGACTTTCCCTTGAGAGAAACCCTGATTCCAATTCCTTCCATATTGACACCGGGCTGGCTTTGCTAAATACTGAAAGCTGAATTTTGAGGAGTGTGGCCACCTTATTTTGTTTTGTTTTATTTTATTATTGTATACCGCCCTATACCCAGAGGTCTTGCTCCTATGACTTTAGCAGCAACACACAAACATATTTAAAGAGCTGATTACGTTCATGCCAGGAAAAGTTACACCTGCTTAACTGTTCACATCCAACTGTTTCTAAAAGCACTGGAGCAAGGCCAGTAAAAAGGTTACTGGGTCTCTCCTGCTTATCCTCCTGCGGTCAGCCATCTCCTCCTTCCTCTGAGTGGAACTTTCCTCCAAGTTGAAAAAAATAAGCGTAGACTTGGCTTCAGCAAGGCAGTGTTTCAGTATGGCCTGCCTATGGTGGTGCCATTTTGCATACTTCACAGTATTACACAGACCAAGTTATTGTGACACATGTACATTTTCTGTGTCTGAGTATAAACCTCATGAGAAGAAAATTTAGCAGAGGGGGCGGCGGTGAGAGGACAATAATCTCTATAATGTTTACAAGTGCAGTGGGTGATAAGAGACTGGTGACCCTTTGAGGCTGATCATGTTTTCAAACCAAATCCCCACAACTGATTTTCCGGTCAGCAATCTAATCACTCCCTCCACTAGCAAACTCAGATTCTGA
Organism: Podarcis vaucheri; assembly: GCF_965113315.1. Lineage (NCBI taxonomy): Eukaryota > Metazoa > Chordata > Lepidosauria > Squamata > Lacertidae > Podarcis > Podarcis vaucheri. Next base: position 62,440,328 of record NC_138764.1, on the reverse strand, counting down.
GTTTTTGTGCAAAGTCACATGCTTTATTCACTACATCTATGCGTGCCCAGGCAAGATGTATCTTATGGGAAATAACACAGAAGTTAGATAGCTAAAATGTAGCATGGAATGTTTCTTCTGGTGTGCCGCTTTTAATCACCATTTGCACAGGAGTATTTTAGAATCTGCCCCGTTTACAGTTTCAGGATTTGCTGGCCACCTCTGCAGAAATTCATTTCTAACATGAAATGCTTAACATGCTCTTTGTGACCCTTCTGCTTCACACGGGAGCCTTTTAGCACCGTCTCCTACTGCTCTTTACCGGGGCAGTCCCTATATTCTGGTACCTTACCTGCCCCATTTTTGCTTTTGGATAAGATAATGGAAGAAGAGCTGTGGCTCGGTGGTACGGCATCTATTTTGCATGCAGAAGATCCCAGACCCAGATTGGCTTCAGTAATGTTGCCCCATCATTGCCCCACTGAAGTGAATAGAACCCAGTGGTAAACACCAGTCAGTCTAGGGGACAGTGACATGCTTCAGGTTGCTGCAACAGAAGTCTAAAATATATGTAATCCCCCTGTAGACTTAAATGCCAACAGTTCTGAACTGAACTTGCTTTTTTAAAAATATACTTTTTAAAGTGCTTATGATCTGTTTTCGGATTTCCTGGTGGACTAGCAGCTGTTGACAATGCCCTCTACTCAAGTGGCACAGTGTTTTGTGAAATAACTTACTATTAAATTATTCAGCTCTTCAAACATCTGGCATGACAGTATGCCTGCATTTTTCTCACCCTATAAAATTAGCACACACTGCTAATTTTAAGTATAGGTTGAGTCCATTTAAATCTTTAAATTTGTGGTTACAATATCTGGCATCAGTACACATTTTATTTTTGTACGGTAGTCTGCCAATTGAATATTTCTGTCCAGGGATCTGCACTAATCCAGCTGGATCCAATTACTTCCTTTCTCCCCAATAAATTGCATATTTTTGTTACAACACTTGATCCAACCAACAGAACACCCTTTTCACATTATACGTTGCATTTATATAGCATGTATAAAGCATTCAAAGCCTTTAATGTGCATCAGCTCAGGAGTCCTTAAAACTTCCCAGTATAGGAGGCTAGCACTATTCTCTCTTTATTGCAGAAGGAGAGACAAAGAGAAAACAGAGGGTTCCCCTATCGCTCAGGTGAGAATTCAAACTGGAGACTTACTGCATTAGAATAGCCTTCTTAAGACATTCTACTTGTGTGCAAATAACAACATGCAAGTGGGGATGAGAATGCTAAATTCTGATTGCCCCGTCCATATTTCCCTCTGCAAGGGTAATATTCTTAAAAAGCTGTGGGGTGGGGTTTTCTTTAATGCTGAAAAAAATGGAGTGCTAAATCATGTAGGAAGCTTCCATGAGTACAGGAGGCTTTCTGCTTCAGGTGGCAGCTCATGGAGGCAAGAAGGATGGCAATGGCAGGAGCTTAACACATTTGTCACTCCCTTGTTGCTTTTACAGCAAGTGTAGAACACCTGGAGGGGGATAGTAGCATGAGGCATTACTCCTCAAACTAAATGGAGTACTACTTTCACTATGTCATTCTTACAACAACGCCTTACATCTCTTTGTCTCACTTATGCATTTTACACGATTTCCCTTTTAACCTATAAAGGGGATGTCTTTAAAAGCATCCCTTCATAAGGTATTTCTTATGACCAGCACCAATGGCAGATTGTGAGGTTAACAGTGGAGTCCTTGGAAACTCAGAAGAAGCAGCCCAAAGAGGAAGCCATAAAGGAAGGCGAATTAACGGAGAAGTGACACAATACAGTAGGAAGGCCTGGTGAGCAGAACCTCGGCACCCCAAAAGTTTGGGAATCGAATTTAGATTTTCAAAGACTACAGAGGAGCAAGCACCATTCTAGCAGGACATCTATTTCATTTTGTACTCACTGCCATTAAAGTAAGGCCACATGTTAGCAGTCCACTACCTACTTTGTGTACACAAACATATGAGGCAGCAGCCAATTCCCAGAACTGAATTTACGAGGAAGGGTCAACAGCTAATGCGTTTATACATTGGTTTATGCCTAGGATATATTTTTATTTAAGTTTTTCAGAAAAATAATAATTCCCATTTTTGTTTTTCCAAGTATATTATTTTCAGGTTTGTGTATGAGAGCAGCTGCCACTGTGCTCTTTTGGTACTGTCCCAGACCTTCTCAGGTGGCAAAGCATATCTCTTTGGCAGACAACCAATCATACTGGCTGTAAAACAGGAGGCGCTGCTAAGTGCATGCTACTGCTAGAGATAGCCAGAATGTTTGGAACGTTTCCCAAGGACATTAGACCATGGAACAACATCCCAAGGAATAGGCAAGTTATGGACAGGAGAAATAAATGAAGCCTACAGTGCTTGTATTATGGAATCTCAACTTAAGCTCCATGAATAAAGCTTCTCTGTACTGTATCGCAACTGGTAGAAGAAAAAATTAATAAAGCTCTACGCTCATTTCATTTCAGAGTACAAAACCCCTAGAGAAATAAAAACAAATGATCCTGGTTATTTCCCAGGTAAAGTACTACTGCTGGGTGTGTGGGATTGTGTGCACACGCAAAATAAATAAATTGCAATTGGATACAGAGGATTTTTTTTATTTAAAAATATTTCTAGACTTCTTTCTATTTAAAAATACTGAAGTGATTTACAGTATTAAAACATTAAAAAAACATTTTTATATGCACACATATTAAAAATTCCAGGCTGTATGATCCAGTGTTAATGATCAGGAAATGCAGAGCCAATAGGTGTGTTTCAATAAATGCCAGCAGCATGGATGACTCCCATTCAACAGTCTGAATCCAAGGATTCTGTAGTGCAGGGTGGTTAGGGTTAGGCTCTGCCCTTTTCCCCAGCTCTGTGCTTGTATAGGTCATAGCTATGTAGAGCAAGTGCCCCGATCAAGCATAGCCACTGTTCGAAACTCACATTGTTCTAGGCGCCTTTTGCAACAGGGAATTTCTTTAGCTCGAGCAGTTTCTGAGCTCTGGGTACAGTACTGAGCCTAAGATTTCACATTAAAACTGCAGGAGGACCTTTTTCTGCCTCCCCACTTCCAGCTACTGTCTGAAGCCTGGAGAAGAGACCCTCTTAAGGATATTAGGTGGGCGGGCAGGGGAAGGACTAGACTACATGAAAAATGAACATACAATTTTAGCTGCAGTTCATTCATTTTCAGCTTTGTATTCTTCTTATAAAAAAGCAGGCCTAGACATTCTGTTGTTGCACCCATAACCTAGGATTAAGGTGCCATTTAGCTCATAGCTTTCATATCTCAGTTTCTAAAACTGAGCATAGCCCTTCCATTTATACAGGATCTCATGCACTGGGCTTTCCTTACTGACAACCACACACAACACACAGATCTGTTCCTGTCTTTTCACAGCCATTCAACAGAATGTGACCGTTCTGGAGGTCAAGCATCTTGTCCTTAGCTGCTAGTCCATGTCAGCTTAGCAACTATAAACAGACAAGATGGAAGCTTAAAATCACAATTGTGGTATCTGGCAACGTTCTTCCATTAAAGGAGTGTTTGCTCTGGCAAGTATTCCCATCACAACCTTCCTCTGGCAGCCTGTATCTGGTTCTCTAAATCATAAAGTCTTTGTGTTTGCCGCCTCATCCAGCCGACCAGCAGCAACAAACTGATCACTAGCGCCACTTGAAATAATAAAATCACCACAATAGGGTGGAGAGCGATATTTAGTACTCCATTTGAACTTGGAGACCATCCAAGAAGCACCTCCCACCAAGCGTGGTCTCCAGCAGATTTAACTGTGGCTACAATCTGAGCAATCTCCCTATTGCTATGCAGAATCTCAAGTGTAGCATTTTCACCCATGTCTTTGATTTTCAACAATTCCTGCTTCAGGGAGGGGTGAGAAAGCAGGTTTTTCAGAGTAGAAAGGCCAAGGCCTAGAGAAATAGGCGAGATTTCTCGATACAAAGAGGGGTAAGCCTTCATGTGCTGCACAGTCCAAACAGGTACGCGAAACTGGAAATCACAGCCTACAAGCACACTAATATTGCAAAAACAACGGTTAAAATAAGGCAGCATAGGCTGGATAACCAGACCATTAATGATTACAAACTCACATGGCGTTCTTACACAAATACAGCCCTTCCCAGTATACACAACAGTAGAACTTTCTTCTTGGATTACATCAAAAGAGCAGTGGGAACTATTCACAAGCTGAGGAGAGGAGCATTCGTGATGTTCTTCTAAACTGCTGTCATCACATACAAAGCCCAAGTTTTCCCTTTTCACACAACCTTGCACATTAACTGTTTGCCAGTCACCATTCCTCATCCGTGCCCACCTATTGGAGTCCCTGGAATACATGACCAAATCCTTGTCAATCTGGAATCCCAAGGGGACCACTGGATAGATTGGGATGATCTGGGTGGCTTCTACGGTTATTAAAAATAACCGCAGCATATTCTGGGCAGAATCATAAGATGCATTTAGCAACCTCCACCAAGCCTCCAAGGCTATTTCTCCTGAAGTGAGCTCTGGCCGAATTAAATTGCTCACCTCCATGGGAATGTTTCCCGCCTTGGCCTCTCGAATCATTCCCATGACTACATTCTGTGTGATTGCTTGTGCCTGTTCACATGCTAAAGCCAATGAAACATTGCTTTGGAGGGACTGGATTCCAGACACAATCAACATGCTGTCCTCTTCTAATATTGCTTCCCAGACTGGAAGCACTTTACTGATAGCTTGTGGTTGTTCTGTGAGCTGCAAGAGAGATTTGGTTAATGGGGCAGTCAGTTTCCCTATTTGTTTTGTGGAATATGAAAGTTTATTAGCCAAGACTTCGATGTTGGCTGCATCTATGAAAGAAAGACCTGCTCCTAGGGGCCCAAGCCAATCCATCAGTTCTCTTTTAACCCTTTCCCCATGATGTACTCCATCCCACATTTTAACCCACTCCATCCAACCTCTGTGGCTGACTCCGAGAAAGGGAGCACATTGAGGTGCTCTCTGTGACACATTCAAACCCTCAAAATGAATCTGCACCTCCTTTAGTGAGGTCTGGGGGTGCATGACAATTTGTTCAGGCTGATCTAATTTCAACACATGAGACCCAATGATGGGGTTGGTCAAACGGCGAAGTGGGAGGATGTCTGTGATCAGGGGATTAAATGTAAGAATTGTTTTGTTTTGAGAGCCAAATTCTACCCGGTATGAACCTTGCTCACTTATTTCCTCTGTGATGGCAACAAAACCATAGAATTTAAACCTAATAGAGGACATTTGTTGGTCACAGTGTGTCCCCCTGATCGGCACCACCCAGTCTGGTGGCCCCTGTTTAATTAAGTCCATTCCATTTAATTCCCACTCCTGAGATTCCCAATTAACGATTAGGCGGGTGATGTTCTTTCCAGAAGGCGAAATCAAGGACAGCTGGAACTGATCTCCAGGAAACCTAGTGTTCTGGGTTCCAACAACAGTTCGCAGATGCAGTGGTGCACCAGGTTTCCATAAAGCAGCAGAAATGAGGGCAACATCGCATGAACCATCCTGGATGCTGCTGCTTTCGGCTGAACGAGAATCCAGGTGTGTAGGCAAAGGTCGGCAAGAAACAGGAATGCGAACACTTGAACTGGCCGTCTGCATGCTGTAACAAAAATGTCCAACTTCTCCACTGGTCTTGAGGGTGCAATTGGCTATGTCTCTCCAGTGGCAACTGATTGAGTCTGAGACAGCATGGAACATGTAGAAGCTCTGGAACACTCCAGGGTTGGATCCATTGGCATACAATCCATGCATGCGACAAAGCAACCTTGCTTCAGCTACTCCTCCTTTTGGCAGACAGGCCCACAACTTCACAGGGATGGCCGACACATTCGGGCTGGCAGAAACAACCATCCATCCGTTCCCCAGGAACAGCAGCAAAGGCAACAACATCCTGGAAAACACCTGAGAGAAAGAGAACAGAAAAAGGATCTCCGAAACCCCAGTTGCCTGGGTATGCATCACTACTGCAACTCCAGTTCTTTGATGAGGCATCATTGACAAGTGCAGTATCCATGAAAAAGAAAGGACTGCTGGTCCAAGTTAGCAATCAGAATGGCTACTAAGTGATGGACTGGATTCATATTGAGACCAAGAATCCTGGGGGTATATATTTCTGCTCAGAAAACAGGTTATAACAAGGGACTAGTGGCCCACTGGAATACATGCCAGTGGCACAAGCCAGATAGCATATTTTACTTATTTTACTAGCTTTCTTCCAGAATAATCTTTTCCAGATTTAGTATCCAGAAATCAGGGGATTTCTAGTGACCCAAGATTAAGAGATGCTTGGCATCCCTGAAAAGAGAAGAGAGAGAAACCTTTTTATTTAGTTGTCTACACACTTGGCATTCAACATGGAAATTTTTGGCCGCAATGCTCAACAGCCAGTCAAAGAATAGCAAACCAATTTCTACTTTAATTATGAAATTTAAAAACTTTCCACTTCTCCCAACACTGGAAACTTCCACTCTGCATATTCTAGGGCAGTTCAACAATTATCAGTGTTTAAATGCTTGTTTTTCTTTTCTTTTTTACTAAGATGGCAGGACAATCCAGAAGGTATTTTGGGCATGGAGATAGAGATTTATTCTATTTATTTAACAAAATTTAAATACTGCTTGCTTGTAAGAAAACCTCTAAGTGGTTTAAAGGTAAAGAGACCCCTGACAGTTAGGTCCAGTCGTGGACGGCTCTGGGATTGCGGCGCTCATCTCGCTTTACTGGCCTCTATGTGGTTTACATAAGTATAAAATAAAGCATTAAACCTCAGTATAAGAACAGTTAAAATGGGTATTTAAAAACATGTAGAAGACTATCATAATCAACAGTAGTAAAAAAAAGAGAAGATGCTTATGTAGCTTCTACATGTCTGAATAGGACTGCCGAAACAAAAATGTTTTAAGCAGGCGGTGAAAATTACATTGAAGGTACCTGCCTGATGTCAAGCAGGCAGGGAGTTTCAAAGTATAGGTGCTGCTACACAGGAAGAACAATTTCTTGTAAGTATTGAACACATATTACAGTGGTGCCTCGCAAGGCGAAATTAATCCGTTCCGCGAGTCTCTTCGTCTAGCGGTTTTTTCGTCTTGGGAAGCAACCCTATTAGCGGCTTAGCGGCTATTAAAGGCTTAGCGGCTAAAAGGCTATTAGCGGCTTAGAAAAGGGGGGGAGCGAAAAAAATCGCAAGACTCGCAAGACTTTTTCGTTTTGTGAAGCAAGCCCATAGGGAAATTCGTCTTGCGAAGCGCATCGAAAAACGGAAAACCCTTTCGTCTAGCGGGTTTTTCGTCTTGCGAGGCATTCGTCTTGCGGGGCACCACTGTATGTGGCACCATTAACGCGGCCAGTTCTGCAGATCAAAGCAGTTGAGGGAGCATATATGGAGTAAAGTGATCTTGCAAGTAAAATGGCCCCAAGCCGTTAAGGGCTTTATATCCTAATAGTACATAATTCCTCGAACTTGGCCTGGTAGCAAATGGGCAACTGGTGCAGAACTCCGAGCAAGGGTGTTATATGCAGACAGGGTTTCATTCCTGTCAGTAACTGTGCAGTACAGCAACTAATTGCAGCTTCTGGTTAAAGTGCATGGGAAGCCCCACAAAGACTGCATTGCAGTGAATTGCAGTAATCCCATCTTAAAGTCACCAATGCTTGAACTACTGTGGCCAAGCTATCCTGGTTCAGGATTGGCTGTTGGTGTCACCCTAGCTGCATGTAGTAAAGGGCATTTCTAGCAAATGAGGCTACCTGGGCCTCCACTGGCAGAACAGGTTCCAGAAGCACCCCCAAACTGTGTACCTGCTCCTTCAGAGAGAGCGCATCCAGGGAAAGCAGTTGACTAATTTATTGGACTAAAGAATCGCTCATCCACAGTATTTCTGTCATGCCAGGATTCAAGCTTAACATATTTTCCTTCATCCATCCTACCACTGGGTCCAGGCACCAGTCCAGGGCCTGCACCACCTGCCCTGATGCAGGTCTGATGGAGAAATAGAGTGAAGTGTCATTAGGATACTGATAACTCATTGCCCACAAACTCCTAATGATCGCTCCAAGTAGGTTCATGTAAATATTAAATATCACTGGGGAAAGATAGTGTCATCCTGCTTCATGTAAGTGCAAAGGGCCACAAAGCACTCTCCCCAAAAGCATTGTCCTGTAGGTAGGACAGGAACCATTGGAATACAGTGCCCTCCAATTCCCATTTGACAGTGTCAGTCCAGTAGGATACCATTGTCAATGATACTGAAAGTCGCAAACAGAGCGAGAAGCAAAAGCAAAGTTGCACTCCCCTTGTCTTCGAAAAGGTTATCCATCAGGGCAACCAAGACACAATCCCATGGCCAGGCCTGAACCCAGACTGAAACAGACCTAAATAATCCATGACATCCAATAATGCTTATAGCTGCCCTACCAGAATTCTCTTCACCACCTTCCCCAATAAAGGTAGTTGCAACTGGTTGATATTCTAGTCCAAGGGGTTCAGGCCTGGTTTCCTCAGGAGAGGTTGCACCACAGCCTCTTTCAAGGGAGTAGACACCATCCCCTTAAAGACTTCAGTGCCAACCACACTCTGGCCCCAAACAGTCAACCCCCCTCTGCTAGCTTTAATAAGCCAGGAGGGACAGGGATCAAGAGGATACATGGTCAGGCATATAGCCAGCACCTTGTCTACATCAGCAGACTGCATCAGCTGAAACTGATCTCACAACACATCACTGACTATGGCATTGGGTATTTCATCTAGAACTGCAATAACTGCAGAATTAAGGTCACTCTGAAGTCAAGTGACTTTATCCTCAAAATATATAGCCAGTTGGTCACAGTAGGTCCTCAAATGCTCCAGAGGTCCTTCCCCCTCTGTGGAAGTCAGGAACCTCCAGAATGTTTGAAATAATTCCACTGGCCAGTGACTAGTGAATGCAATGCAAGCTGTGAATGAGCCTTCTTTGCAACTTGCATGCATTGCCACAAGGCTGGCACAGTTACTGGACTAACCAGCGTTCAGTTAGCTTCAGAGTGAGACTTGTGTCACTTGCACTCTAGTCTTCATTCTGCTTGCTTCATAGCCCAAAGCTCTCTAGAATACCAAGGAGCTGCCCTGGCTCCACAACGCCATAGAAGATGCTCAGGAACCACTCATTTCATCTCACTACTCCATAGTGAAACCAGGGCATCAACAGGATTGTCCAGAGTGTTTAGGAATTCCTCAAGAATTCAGGAACTCCTCAAATTCCATTAGTCTTTGAAAGTGGGCCATCCAAACAGGCCTACTTTACTACTAATTACTACTAATGTTCCAACCATGACAAGGGACTGAATTGCATCCCCACCACCACCAAAAAAAAGTTTGATTTATCCCTCATATCACTTGGGCTAAAGACAACATCAAAAGTGTGCCCTGCCTGATGTGTTGGACCAATGACCATTTAAAACAGTCCCATGGTGGCTCTGCCACTGGGCTACAGGGCAGTTGATAGACGAGCTACATTTCCAATCAGCCACTCAACTCCAGCTATACTTTCCCCTACCCATCACCACTGAAACTGGGGGAACATATTCACAACTCCTTCCTACCTGCCCATCCAGACACACCCTGGCACCATCATCCAATGTCACACTATACAGCTGGGAAATTAGGGCCACAGATAATAAACAAAGGTCCAGTAGTGGGCACATCCCACACTTTCAGGTGGAAGGTAGTAACTTCATAACAACTCTCCTTATGCTGTCTCTCACTCAGAGGGAACCCACCAAACCAAGTTTCTCCTCTTCCTGGCTTTCACAGGCCTGCTTTCCACATTCTCATTTTCAGTGTCCTAGAATCATAGAATTGTAGAGTTCGAAGGAACCCTGAGTGTCATCTAGTCCAACCCCCTGCAATGCAGGAATCATAGCTGAGAAATCCTTAACAAATCCTTGACCATCCAACCTCTGAGGTAGTCAATTCCACTGTCGAACAGCTCTTACCACCAGAAAGTTCTTTCTCATGTTTAGACAGAATCTCCCTTCCTGTAATTTGAATCCACTGCTTTGGGTCCTACCCCCTGGAGCAGCCGAAAACAAGTTTGTTCCATCTTCCGTGCAACAGCCCTTCAGATATTTGAAGATGGCTATCATATCACCTCTCAATCTTCACTTCTCCAGGCTAAACATATCCAACTCCCTCAACCATTCCTCATAAGGCTTTGGGGGTACCCTGCCACAGTTGATCCTACTGCACACATCAGACTCTGCATCTACACTCCAGCTATATCCACTCAACTAGCAGTCAAGCAGTACCACTCACTGCAATCAGCACAAACACCTGAAGGCAGAGATCTAACAGGACAAAAACTGTGTAGTCATCCTGTAGATTTGCTCTCCTGCTGATGAAGCAGCCGCCTATATAAAAATGCTTGCCAATCCTACCTATTCCCCCCCCCAACATCTCCATTCCTTCCCCATTAATGCCTTACGCCAAGAGTAGGCAAGTGTTTTGGGTCCCACCCCACATGCTAGCTTTGACAAGTAGGGAGAGCAACCCACCTGCCACACACATGGCATTCTTATGGTATCACATGATTGTTCCACCCTCCTGTCAAAATCTTTTGTGGGGTTTCCAAGCACTTGCTGCTGCTGAAGGAAGCCACAGAGAAGCCTGCATTTTCAAATGCAGCCAGCGGTCCAGGGCTGCTGCAGCATGTTCCAACTGTCCCTCCACAGCTCACTTCCCTTCATCATACAGTACTATAATTCACAGTGCCACCTATCTATGCCCAATCAAACTTCAGGGTGATGGCATTCTTGCATATTTATGATATGTAAGCTATACTAAACTGTATTTATTATTTTCTCAATAAAACTGCTTTCTGAATAAAAACCTGTAAATGGCATTAGAGACAGCAGAAAATTGTGATTTATTTCTGCCTTAAATGCTTGTTTCCTTACCTTCTTAGTCGCCTTTCTCCAATCTGTTATCCTCCAAAAGCTTCAGACTACAACTTCTTTCATTCTTGACTGTTGGTCATGCTGACGGGGGCAGATGGGAGTGAATTCAAAACGCTGGAGGGCACACCAGGCTGAGGAAAGCTGTTCAATGCCGTTAAACCCAGACTTACAGCAGAAGTCTAACCATGTCTACTCAGAAATAAGTTCAATTGACTTCAATGAAGCTTACGTTCAGGTAAGTTGGGTTAAGACTATAGCCTTACTTTCTTTTGCAAGTGGCCCATACTTTGTATTCTGAACGAAAGCCTATGCTGAAGTTTCATATAATTTAACTTTATTTGTCAAGAACTTCCAGCCAGAAGCTAGTGGGTTCCTCTCCCTCTCTGTTTTCCTAGGCACAGAGAGAAACTGCCACTCACACCAACAATTCAGCTTTGTACTGGTAGCATTGCAGTCTAGGCTGCACTCATCCAAGACAGCTGGAAAAGTGCTTAGCAACTCTTTTGCCCCCTCTACAGATGCCTTGAGATTGCTGACTGAACAGTGAGAAATCTGGAATTATTAACTTTACAGAGTTGCATTTTCTCACCTCATTTGCCAGTCATATCAACACTTTCCTGTCTGGCACCCAAATACATTTTCAGTGTGCAAAACTAAAACACCTGCAGATGAACAGATGGCCCTGCAACACTAAGACTATCAGACACTATGCCCATGAGAGAGTAAGAGTCATATCACTGTACACCAACAAACGATGGCACCAAGGCCAGCAAGGCAGTGCTAAGTCATAACAAAATCTACCACACCATCCATTCTGCCAAGGACAAAGTCTCCTGAAAAGATCAGAACCAGAGGCTTCAGAGCAAGTTCCAAGGGCATCGTGGCAGGTTCCCTTATCCTTGGAAAAGGATTAACAACATGGGTTAAAAAATAAGATGAAAACACTTATTAAAATTCCTGCCTCTTAAAATCTTAAATCTAGCCACTGGAAGCTAGCCCCCAAAAGGGTGATTTCCCAATGCTTCTCAAAAGTGCTGAAGCTTGCTCAATTTCAGAATAATAGAATTTCCAAATTCATGCTACAGCCACCAAGCACACCTTGCTCCCAAACAATCAAGAGGGCCTTCTTGGCTGCTCTAAGATGTATCTTTATATTTTAAGATTACAGAAAATGTGAGGAGTCGTATATGTCTACTTATTTCAGAGTGAAGAAAGGAGAGAATCTCGAAAAGGTTAACTACAGGCAGAGGTGCCTCCAACAATAATTTGTCAGTCTTTAAGAATAGTGGCCATTTTTTCACAAGCATGAATTTAAAACTCATCCAGAATAACAGAACAAGTGAGGATTAGAATCTAGACCACACACCTTACAGAGCAGTTGCTAGAAACCCCATCATTAAAGAGGAAAAACAAGACAATGTCATAGGAACCTATTTTTTTCCACAAGGAAGTTGAAAGATCTGTGTAGAAACTTCTCTATGAGTCATTCATGAAGAAGGAACAAAGGCTTTCTATAGAAATCTAGAGATTTTTCCTGTGGAAATTTTAGCATGCTTACATGTAGGGGAAATTTTTGATAGTGAATACTTTAAATATATCTATATATATAAAATAAAGAAATGCATATTCAAGCTAACAATTCAAAAATTGCTATTCTGGTAATAAGGGGTTTGGGGAGTTCCTTCATGCAACAAAGTGGGTTTGATGAAGACCCCCTCAAGTCTGAAGCATTTAATTGCAGTATTACAAAAGACAGGTCCAAACCTCCTTCAATCAGAGCGGTCTATAAATCTTGTCTCTTCAGAAGTAAGATTACTTTAGATAACACTGTGAGGATTAAAAACTGAGCAAACAACAGGAGACAATTCTGTTAATGATTTTCACAGGGATTAGTAAGGCATAATAGCTCTCCCACATTTCTCAGGGCAGTGTATTTTTTTCTCCCCTCCCCCTCCCAAAAAAGACATCAAACACTGTTACTGGTTTTTGAGTCCAAAACAAGAAATATGTTGGAATTGATGGATTTCCAAAAGGTATTAAGAAAGAGTTGCCAAGAAAAGCAACTTCACCTGTCATAAAAGCGAACACAGAATGAAGTGGCAGCAAAAATGGCAGGATCTCACTAGCCTGTATTTGTCTTCAGAAATCTCAGATTTTTCTCATATATATATATATATATATATATATATATGGGTAAAACATTTACAAATCAAATAAAAAATGATGTAATACTATGCTGGGAGGATGGGGCAGTAGAGAAGACAACAAAAGGCTTTGCTCCTACTAATGTTCACCATCTGTATCAGTATGACATTTATCACCACTTGGGACTCTCATTTGCTCACCAACCCTGCCAAACCCCACACTGTCTTGACAACTCCCATATCCTTACAGCTCCTTCACCCCAACACCCCCATATACCCATCACAACCCACCCTGTTTCCAAACTCTATCTCACAGTTTGTCCAAAACTCGTGCCTCCTCCAACATTTCACCCTAGTCTCAAGATCCCCCATCACTGTCAATCACAGAGAAGAGGGGCATGAAAGCACCGCTTTCGCTGGCAGACGGAAGCGTGCATTTATAAATGGACACTTCTTTCTGGTGGTAGTGAACTAAGGAGAGAATGTTTTCAACCTGTAGCAGCAGTGGCGACAATGACGGGGAGCTTGTCTCCCCTCATTGTCCACGCATGAAACCAAGCTAGGAGGCAGAGGGTGGCAGCAACAACAACAACAGGAGAGACATGGCAAAGCCCACCTGGGCCACCCACCTACCCACTTGCTTGCTCTGCTGGCCTGTTTACTCGTGCTACTGACCTGCCTGCTTTGGTCACTCACTTTGCCCGCTGTTGTTGTGTTGCAATTTATGTGGTTGCCAACTGGCAGTCACACAAACTGCAGTGTGAAAAACTTTTTCGTACATAGGAAGATATAAAATGCCCCTACTCGGAAGCATCTGTTAAAAATAGGTTTGGTTGCTCCTGAAAGCTAGTATCATATTTCCTATTTTAAAGCAACACAAAAGGCCCGTGAGAAAGTTTTCCTGCCAGGGTGTAACCCTATCTGTACATCTGAAGAGCAGCATCTCTTCCCAGTAAGCTCTCTTGCCAGCATCAAGGCCACATGTGGAAAACAGACTGAAGCTTTTTTGTCAATAAATACAAATAAGACTGTGGTCAAATAAGCAACTCAGAAATGGAATGAATGTGGGAACAGACTGTGATATAGTTATACTAAGAGTGAAGACAGCAAGACGACTCTTGGGGTTCCTTCCAACTCTATAAGTCTAAGTCTAAGATTAATTGGTTAGATTTATATCCTTTTATTTCCCCAAGAAATGCAGATCAGAATACCAGATGCTTTGGTAGTGGTGTTTTAAGTAAGAAATTATTTTTAAGGGCCTTGAGAAGTCATGTCAAGAGCAGCAAAGGCTTTTCCAGAGAGGGCAGCTCTGAACTTTGACAAATGGATGCTTTTCTCTTTGGTAGACTTTTAGCATGCCTCAGTTATATGGTCTTTGCCCAGCCAAATTCACCACAGATGTTGACCATTTGACTGGGCATCTGTTCCTGCACTCTGCATGCTTCTTGAAGACTGTACACCACCAAGGCAGTGTTTCTGAAATGAAAATGTTAATCCTCTCAAAGGATGGGAAAGGACTCCGAAAAGGGCTTTATCTTGCAGATTGTTTTGTTTCAGATACGAACAAAATTCCAGCTGTGAAAAGAACGGATAGGACTTTCTCTAGTATGTGGCAACTAAAGAGGAATCGAAAGGGCGAGTCTTACTCCCAATGCCTTGATAGAGTTGATGGTTGGGTACTAAAAATTTTGGTCAACAGAAGGGATAAACATGTCACAGTCATCTTTGAAAGATGGGCATTGTACATGCACAGATCCTATTTATGGGTTGGCACAGAGAGACACTTAAAAGAATAGCAGCTGCAAGTAACTGCATCACTATTGTAAATTTATATCCCATGTCCTTCTCCAAGGAATGGTGGCTTCAAAAAAAATTAAAATAGTGAAATCAGAATAGTTCTATTGAAATTAATGGACCCAATTCAGTCATGTTTCAGTGGATCTACTCTGAAGAAAACTCAGTTGAATAACACCCATTGCTTAAAAAAATGTAATGTAATGTAAACCTCCAAAGCCTCAAAGATAATCAGTTTTCAATTGTGCCCAGCATCTGTATACTACTGAATATTTTGATGACTTTGCTGTATGCACTATACAGCAGTTTTCACAACAATGGCAATATCTCTAAGTATCATAATTGATGTTTCATCGGCATTTTCACCTTAATAGCTCTACTTGACCTGTGAAATTGCTCTGTGGGAACAACAATTTCCTGCTGCGTCTGTTTGGAATGTTATGCTGCTTTTCAATTTTAGATTTTAATGCTCAGTCTCTAAAAGAAGAAAGACAGTACATTGCCAAAACCTAAAATCCTACAACATCTTCCACATTAAAATGACCATATTATGAGTTACTGCTGGCAGAGTTCAGCTACTTAGAAAGAGAAATGCCAGTGCTTTACTTTAATAGCATATTATTACCAGGTGCTCAAATATAATCTGCTTTGGGAAGAAACTGTTATACTAATGTTGCATGCTCACCAAAAAGTTCAGAAAATCACACTGCAGGGTTTCATTTCATTCGGGTAAGATGGAACACAGCTGATCTGTGTCTCTGAACAAAGGCAGAGCCTATTGAAAGCAGACTCAGCAGAAACCCGATGCTGATATACTGAGCTTAATTAACACAGTTGCTTTGAAAGATTCAGGGCAGTGGCATGTTGAACTACCTTCCATGAGAATTTTCATAACAAAACACACACCACTTATTCATGATCCTGCAGCTCAAACAAACAGAACTGAGAATAGATCAGAGGCCACTCACACGTCTCCAGCCTAGATCTCTGTAACCCCCACATAGCGTCTCCGTTTCCAAATGCTAAGAAAACAGAAATTAAGGTCTTACTGACTCCAGGCAATATATTGTCCCTACATTACAGAACCCTAAACATCCTCTTGCCTGCACACTGGCCGCAGTATATTAAAACCATGAAAAACAGCAACTCACCCGCCAGGAGCATTCAGCAGAATGCCTGCAGCATCTGAAAGGAGCATGTGACTTTTGTGTACTTCTCTATCGCTCCGCCTCTGCCTCTGCCACCTGCTCAGAGTGTTTATAGAATTGCTGGCCAAGAAAATAGCACAGCTACTCCTTCATGACTGCACTCAAATTCCTTGCCCTTTCTCAGTACAGTTTTAGAAGAGGGTTGTACATGAAGCACTAATTAAGCCAGGGGAAGCAGGGAGTCCCCAGAAAATTCACTGGTGGTGTTACAAGTCAGTAATTCAGACCCATGTCATGATCAGGGTGCAGGAGGCTTCTTTTGAATTGAGGCAGTGGCCACCCACAGTGACCCAGAGCATATAAGCCAGTTTTGCTCCCCACCCCCACCCCCACCCCCACCCCCACATACACACTTTTTCATTCATGTTTACAAAGTTCCTGAAAAGAACTTTTGAAATAAAAATCAGAAAAGTAAACAGGCGGAAGCTGTTCTTTTGCCATGGAAATGACACAGTCACTACACCACTCCCGGCTATTATGCCAAATGCAGGTAATACAGAGAAGATAAGCAAGCAGGTTTCAGAATGAGCTCTCCCTCTTTGAACAGGGTGTTAGAACTTGTAAATCTCCCATGACTACAACTAGAAACAAGAAGGGAATGTAGTTTTCTGAACCAGACCAATGACCACAAACACAAGCCAGAATTATCATTCATCCCATACCTACTCTTCACTGAAAAGCCTCCTGATGTTTATTGTTAAAAATACCTTAATTGCAAGGCTCTGAGTATCTAATGCTTTCGAGATCTTCACCGACACACACACAGTGTGTCTTTTAATGTCACCTCATTAGAGAATCAAAAATCTTTAACCAACTGACTAATCTAGGGCAGAGGTGGTCAAAGTGTGGCCATTGGACATACTTGCTGAATCTGATGGGAACTGTAGTGCAAAAGATCTGTAAAGCCACTAGTTAGCTACCCTAATCAAGATGGGGTTTTTTATTTTTAAAAAAGACAACAGGGCAAATTACCACTAAAATCTCTCTAATTTCACAATATCATTAATTAATCTTGTATCAAACATATTGCCAGCAAGTAATTTTAACCACCTCTCTCTAAGTCTCTCTTTCCATGCCAGAAAAACAATAATCCTACCCTCAGTAGGAATGAGAAGAGTTATACCATTCTAACTCATGATATATCTAGAACACATAAACACACACACTACTGTAACTCATATTTTACAGACACACACACTTCCCAATCTTGCCTTTTCTCATGGAGATGGATAAAGCAGGTGCTAACCTGCATGCCATTCCTAAAGTTCTTCAAAATCACCTTGACTCATCAGACTGAGGCAGATAAAGGATTCAAGACGTAGCTGAACTGGCACACACTGACCACCCTGCACCCAGCTTTTGCAGAAGCTAGTGGATCCAAATGTGCTGTTCTAGCCAACTCCTTTTTCCTGGCCAAAACTGGTAAGTCTGCCCAGCAATAATTATATGGATCTTCCTAACCATATTCCTTCACCTACAATGGTTTATTTTATTGACCGATTGCATTTATATCCCACCTTTGTCTCCAAGGAGTTCAAGGCGGCATACATGGCTCCCCCAACCACCCTCATCATTTTGTCCCCACAACAAGCTTGGGGTGTAGGTTAGGCTAAGATACAGTGAGTGGCCCAAGATCACACACTGAGCTTCATGACTGAGTGGGGATTTGAACCCGATTCTCCTAGGTCCTAGTCCAACACTCTAACCACCACCACACCCCATACACAATTTAAACATGAACACACAGAGCATCTGCCAGGTTGCAGGGTTAGTTTCTGGGTGTGAAGGGTGCAGATGGCTTCCCATTTGCTGCTTCATGGAAGCACATGATGTGTAGAAGAAATGCAGTCACACACTGTTTAGTGCACAGGGAAGCCATCCTCTCGCAGGCAGCACTTGCATTTGGCCTTGGGCTCTAAGTGCACTGAGTGGTCTCTACATCTTGCCACCTGCATGCACAAACAATAGGCAGCACAGTGCCCTCTGTCGTCTAAATTGCTTATACTGTACTCTTGTTACTGAGTGAAGTATACTACATGTGCATCTTAAAAGAATCCTGCATTACAAGAGCCATTCACAATTAATCCTGTGTATTTGTCGCAACACAAGTATATTTTCAAAACTGGTAATTCGCCTTAAGAGTAAAAGGGTGCAATTTCTATTAAAGCATTTTGTTACTCTCCCAAACACAAAGCAATCCGAACACACTAAATATCACTGCTTCTCAACCAGTTCAGAAATTCATTCTTCTCCCCTCCTGTTGCCCACTGGTGAATAGGAATATTTGGATTTTACTCTTCATCCCCAGCAAAAAGGCAACAGCAGGGTCACTGTTCCTACTCTGGAAGTGCTTGCAGTGGTATGACAGGGATTTTGTATCCCCATTTCAGGCTTTTGTTTTTACAGAGGGTGTGATCCGTGCACAAAACCTGTTCTATCATGAGGATCACTTCTTGAAGGAATCTGCCTTGTGATTACAGTGTAACAAAGGGCACTCTAAAAGTTTGGCATTTTCTTTACAAAAGCAATAAAATAAACAATCGTTTCACAATCAGTATCAAGCTACATATTCATATTTAAAAGGAAGGCGTCTGTTTATTTTTTTGCTACTTGCCCTTTACTATAAAGTCCCTGGACAGGTTACAACCATAAAAATATACAATTATAAAACAAGTAAAACAGTTATAAACATAAATCAAGATAAGTAAAAACACTTCCACAAATTAAAAACAGTTTCAATATAGTTCTAATACAGATACATTCATTTTACAGCAACTATAGAAGTGAAATCTATTGTACCCTGCCCCTACGATGTTGGGATGAAAGGCAGGTTGAATACCCTTAATAAGTAATAATAATTCTTCCTTCTTCTAATAAAATATGACAAGTCCAATGAAGATGCAATGGTGATATTAAATTATAGAAATAAATCTTCTGCAATAAACAGTTTTGTTACCATCAGAAAGTTAAAGATTAAAGTAAATGTAAGAGTGAGTTTAAGATTCCATTTTGGATATACATTATATTATTTTTGCTGTTATCTGGATTATGTTCTTGTATTTTATTGTTGGACCTTATTAGGAATTATCAATGGACTAATTTTAATGCATATTTGCTAACATGATTTTTTTCATTAGCCTCTTGTTCATATGACTATTTAAATTTTGTTATGTATTGTAATTGTTAGTGAATTATCTTACATAAACTTTTTGATGTGAGCCATTTTGAGGATGGTTCAGCATGGAAAAGTGGCATACAAATAAATAATGGTGGCGATAATAAACAGAAAGCTACTTGGGATTTCTCTTAGGTTTCAGATGCTCCACTTCATTCCAGCTAATCTCCATATACCACAAAACAATGACAATGGTCCATGCTAGTTCTTTCAGCACACCACTGGGTCAGCATAGGCGAGACAAGGAGATCACATTGCACAAAATTCCAGGAAACATAGTAGCTCCTCCATTTGCTCAAACATTAATTTACAACCTTTAGCTTTACTGAACTGGCAGTGTGGGAATGCCTTAAATATGAACAGATGAGTTTGCAGAAGAGCACAAACAAAACCACTATAATTTTCTGTCCTCATTTCTAAAAGGCTACACAGAGGGTGGAGTTGTGCATTATATCAAACCTGGTAAAGCCAGGGAAATACATAACTTATACCTGGTACTAAGAAACAACAGCCTTGTCTTAACCAAGGTAACTAGGCTTGTGAATCAGTCAGCTAAGCCTTCCAAAGATAGGCAGTGACAGTATTTACAAACTATATGTGAATCCTTTTCATGCAGCAGAATTGCACAGAAAGGTATTCAACTAGGTTTCAATGAAAGTAGACCCATTAAAATTAGCTAACTTTATACAGTCATATTCATTAATTTCAATGGGTCTACTCCGAGCGAAACCTAGTTAATTACCACCCATATCATTTAATGAACAGGATTTGGAACAAGTTCAGGGACTAACAGTATTTTACAAAAACACAGGAAAGCATCAGGGTCTAACATGCACTCATTTAAATGCTAATAATTCTTCTTTTTCACAGAGGGAGTGCTGTAAGATACAGAGAATAAACTACCAAACATGAGTAGAATTTAGCAGCATGCTACCCACAACTCCAACTCACACTCTAACTCCATAATACTCTAAAGCACAGATTAAAACATTCTCTTGTTTATTACTGTATTTCACAGATAACACTGAGAGATACCGTGTTCATTTATATTTGTCAGCTGTTCAAACAATAAGAAGTACTATTATCACATGCAGAATATGAAACCAACAGAATCTGAAAACAATCCCCACATCCATTGCTGGGACTTTCCAGAGTATAATCCAATATATAATCAAATATACCTAGAACCCCCGAACTGAGATTTTAAGAGCAGGTTACCTCTTTTGACCAAATTTCTCCGTTCACCTGTTGGTGAAAGCCAACCTGTCGTTACCATGTCAGCATGAAGGAAGTCCCAAGTGGAAAGAAACTGCAAGAGAGCAAAACACGTTTCAACTCCATGCATAAAAGGCACCAAAAAAAGGTTGCAATCTGAAGCATGTTAAAGAACCCTTTGACCTTGTCCACTGACTCACTCCCTTGTGATAAGTTTCAGACAATGACGCTGGCCCTTCATTGCTCAATTCAAAATATGGTTCCTGTTAGTGGTATTTTCTGTCATGCAAAGCTTGAGAATGACCTTCTTACTAGGCCAGGAGTGGGAAACTTGTTAGTCTACCAAACACTGTTGGACTATAACTCCCACTATCTTTGATCACTGACCATGTTGGATGGGGTTGATTTGAAAGGCCCACAGATCCTCCCGTCCAGCTCTTGTGTAGCTAAATAACTTTTAAGGTATTTGCTCAATTTCTTTTGATGGCTGGTGGCTACCATAAAGCCACTAGAATGTTTGCATCACATCCCATGTTCCTGTGTGGGAACCAAAAAGTTAGGTATACAGTGGTACCTCTAGTTGTGGACACGATCCATTCCGGGGTGTCGTTCGCACCCAAAAAGTCTGCAACTAGAGTGGCATTTCTGTGCAAGCGCAGAGCGCAATAGAGCGCTTCTGCATGTGCGTGTGTGGCAAAACTCGGAAGTATACACTTCCAGGTTTGCCGTGTTCACAAGCCAAAAAGACGCAACACAACACAAGGTATGACTGCAGTAGTTTAAATATATCCAGGAAAAGAGGAAGTTGCGTCCTTGCAGCTGTCTGGTAATAAATAGTATCAGAAGTCTGCTGTTGCTTTGGGGGACTGATTGATGCTGTGTTAAGGCTAGCATTATCACATTGCTGTCCAGTCTGCCTTATAGCTTCCTCCCCATGCTAATTTTGCATGCATGTAACAGATAAGTATCATGGACACGTTATAAATCTGAATAAACACCTCCAAGCATCATGTGAATCTGTCTCAACTTTAATAAAGGCTTTGGGCAAGGGTGGGGAACCTTTTTCGCCAACCTGCAGGCCACCTTTGACAGATTTAACAGGACAACCCACTTGCCAATTCCATGATGTCATTATGGGTAATGGGAGAGTCCTTTGCTCCAAGCAAAGGAGTAATCAGGAGCTTACAGGTTGAGCTCCTCAATGTTCATTTGAAGGCATGTCTGTACCAGCCCAACACCTAATGTCACACATAGGCCAGGTGTGGGTGGTTTGGACGTGTCCTCAAGGACCAAACTGGGTCTGGGACTCTGTGCTGGGCCCAGTTTGGCCCACAGATGGGAGCTTCACCATCTTTGGTTTAGGGATTTTTCACACCAAAACCAGAAGCAAACCAGAGCATTTTGAAAGACTCTACACCATGACAAATATGAGCCTTTTACTTTAATAAAATTCAGGAACAGCAACTATCAAAGACGACAGCATTTTCTTCAAAACCTTTTTAACATCATGGAATTGCAGAGTTGGAAGGGACCACAAGGGTCATCTATTCCAACCCCCTGCAATGCAGGAATCTTTCACCCAACATGGGGCTTAAACCCACAACACTGAGATTAAGAGTCTCATGATCTACCGGCAGAGCTATCCCTGAAGAACTTTAGCAAGGATACCTTTATCACTATTCCAACTGTCAAATAATATAGGGCAATAACTAATGTACTTTTAAAACATCTCTTTCCATAGAAAAGTTATTTAGAATCAAATATCATAATGAGGAATGTATTTTATTTAGTCCACTCAGTACTCTAAATTTATCTTGAATATCAGGCTGAGATAAAACTGTATCAGGATAAGAAGAGAGTGAAGCACAAATCTACTATTCTGTCTCTTTCTATCACTTTTGTTGACAGCTGTACTTTGGGGTTTTTCTCCTCTGTGGCTTAGTAGTATGACTGTTTGCCAGCACATGCTTCCACTTTCCTTCATCTTTCTCAAGACCCCATCAAAGCAATGCAACCCACTACACTACTAAAAAGAGGATAACCAGCTTGGCAGAGGTGGCAGATCATGGTTGTTCTCTCTGGGCAGCATGCTAGGAAGGACTGGTCTTCATGGTGCCACGGGGGGAGGGAATAAGCTGCCCCCCTCAGCTTGTTTGTTCTTTTCTCATTGTCCCTCTTGTCACCACAATAGGGAAAATAAGGATTGGAGTCCCTGGCCCCAATTCCCATTGACGTGCCACCCAGAGAGAGAGAGGATAAGGCAACTATTCCATGCAGAGCCAGCTGACTTTAACCATTCTGGGTTCCCAAGTAGTGAGGACTGGGTAAAACCTACAGTACTGCACCCCCTAGAGAGGGCAAGAGGGTTGAGGTGATAGCTCAGAAAGTGTTGCAGAGCCTCCTCCTTCCCAACACAGTAGGCAGGCAACTCCTGCCAGGATAGCCACTATTTTCTCTGGGCATCTCGGCTGGCTCAACTTCTCTCCGCAGTGCCATCTACAGAGGAGAGTGGGCAAAGGCAACAGCAGCTTCCTTCACTCTTTGACTGGGTGGTGCACCTCCCTACTGGTAGCGTCAACCGGTCCCCGCCACTGCCTCTCACTTCCTTACTTTGCTGGGAAAGGTAGTAGCATCAGCTGCCCTTTTGCCATCTGAGTGGGAAGGGGAAAGGGTGAGGAGGGGATACTGCTGCCACTCCCTTGGGGGACACACCAGGCAAAGGGGACTGGGCCCAGCAAGTCCAATCCTCACCCTCTCTATTTCCAATGTAGAGGGAAGAGGGCAAGCAAGCAAGGAGAGGAAGCAGCGGATCATGCAACGCCACGGGGCCCGATCCTCCACAGCATGCTACAAGCACGCCCGATCCGCCACTCGCTTTGGTGGGTTTGGATTTTGGAGAATGGGGGTTTGTTGTTGGGGGCGAGTTGCCCAGGGAGCAGCATAACCTAGGACTGGGCTAGAGGGAAGGAAAAGCTAAGACGCAGGTTTTCCTTTTTTGTTTTCTTCCACCCTCCTTCCAAGAGAGGTGGGGGACGGGATGAAGGGGCAAGCGAGCACCAGCTGTCCTGTGCCGTGTGCCTCCATCCTTCCCCCCAAGCCTCAGAGGGGGAAGGGGGGGTGCTGGTGTCACCGGGCAAGGCACGCAGCCAGGCAACGGGGCCAAGCTCAGCTGCAGCTGACCCGGAGCAGCGGCCACAGGGCACCCCGGAGGCGGACAGGCCTCGGCAGATACCCCAGGGCACCGACAACCGCCCCCCCCCCCAAGCTCCCGTCTCGCGAGGCGCCACACAGAACTGCCCCCGTCCCTTCTCCGCCCTACAAACGCCGCCCGCTTCCCCCGCCACCTCACCTGCCGGCCGCGAAGGGCGCGCGCTCCCCGGCCGCCCTCGGCGCAGAACTTTTGTCATGAGAAACCCCAACCCGGCCCGACAACCACAGCAATCTCTCTCTCTCTCTCCTTTTTTTTTTGTCCCCGCCCACCCTCTCGCTCGCGTCACGCGCGCTGGGCCTGGCGTCACCTCGCATCGCCACCGCCGTTGGCCAGTCAGAGGCGCGAGGGAGGTATTAGCATATCGCCACGACGACGGCCCAAGCCCGTTCCCGCCCCCCCCCCCCCAGGAGAGAAGGTTCTCTCTCGTCAGCAAAGGAGGCCCACCCTGTGGCTGGCTACCTCCTGCCCCGGTGGTCGTCGAGTGGCAGCGGGTTCTTCCATGGAGAGGGCGGAGAGTCCCTCCAGCGGGAGCAAGAAGTGGACGTTCTCCCGTCTCCGACATCGGACAGGCGGATGCAAACAGGGCCCGGGACTTTCTGCATCTGGTCGCGGTGTAGAAGGCACCACTGAGGCTATTGCAATCCACTGAAGGTGCTCTTACTCCGTGGAATAAGCCCCACTGAACTCAAGGGGGTATATGAGCATCTTCTTTGCATTCAGGAGGTGCCAGGTTCAATCCCCAGCATCCCCAGTCATTGGCATAGCCTGGGTTTATTGATGGGGGGGGGGGGCAGAACCGAGCTTTTATTAAAATTTATTTATAAAACTTGATTTAGGGGGGCAGCTGCCCTAGCTATGCCCATGTCCCCAGTTAAGGATGCAGAAGGCGGCGGCTGCTGCCTTAAACCCTGGTGAGCAGCTGCTGTCAATGTTGACAGTATTGAGCTGGACGGACCAGTGGTCTAAGTTAATGTAAAGCAGCTTTATATGCCTATGTGTTCTATAACATTAAAGAATTTCAGACGAAAAAGAAACCTTGTTAGGATGATGTACTGGTATGTTAGGAAAGTGGTGGTAGTGGATCTTCAAATTCATTAACAAAAAAAGAGCAACAATAACCACTCTCCTATATGTCTTTTACTGTGCTGTGTGCATTTTAGATCAGCCTAAGACCACTGGCATTATATATATATATATATATATATATGAGAGGGGCCTGGATTTAGGCCTGCCTGGAAAGCCACATGCTTCCCCTCTTAGGGATCAGGGAGAAATCGGAATCAGTTCAGATTTAAAAGCAAGTATCAAATCCACACTTCCTGAAATTCACACTACACGGAATTGAAACACAGGAACTGAAACACAGACAAAATTGCTGCAGAAATGTGGAAAACTGAATTTAAGAAAAGAAAAATGAGAAACCGAGAGAACTGAAATTGACAAATACTTCCCAGCTCTTCTCCTCACCCTGTTAAAAGCACAGGCAACAGGACACAGAAGTAGTTGACACATACCGTACACAGTGGCAATTTACTGCTACTTAATACAGTATTGTGAACGCTCACTCCACTTCTGTAAATGGCAAGAAATTTCTAGGCCACGGTGCTTACCCAAGTCTGATTCCCTGTGGAAAGATGTCACTGGAGGCTTATTAGTGTTTTGTAATCTTTGCATTTATTTACATACATATACAGCTTGAGTGTGGGTGGAGACATAGCTTAGGCACTCTAATGAAGTCACAGTCCGCTGCTCCCACTGCAGCTCTTCTGGGAGACACCTAGCACCCCAAGACACTTACAGAAACTAAACTCAGGGTATCCCCAACCAAGCTATTCGGGGTAAGGGAAACATATTTGAAAAACCACCTACACGATGTGGCTGCATTAGTGACTCCCTGCAAATCAAAATTTCAATCAGAAAAGAAATATTGGGCTTTTACCTCTGATCTTTCTAAAAGCAGTTTCTGAGAGCAAAAACAACATAGTATGAGCAAACCATTGTATCTAGAATTCTAGATTTCATTGAGTTAATGGCAATAGGACAAGACTAGGAAAATAGCAGAGGACCAAAGCATAGAAATAAAGGAGCACCTTTGATTTGAAATATAATAATTTAATAATTAATAATAATTTATTATTTATACCCCGCCCATCTTTAAAGGGCGCATGTACAAGTGGGTCCAATTGGTGTGTATGGTTTTTCTTTTGGCCCTGCTAGGAAAAACCACTGTTTACCTCTGAAATGGAACAAATGTCAATTGGGTTTTCCGTGGATTGACATTTGTTCCGATTCAGTGATAAACAACGGGTTTTTCCGGGGAAAGCGGCATGAAAAAAAAAGCTGCTTGGACCCACATCTGAAAAGCAGAGACCTGTGCCTGCAAATTGTGACACGAATGAAAGTCTGGATTTTCAACTGAGGCAATTGATAGTGGCCTGTTTGGGAAGGAAATCTCGTTAATCCAAGTGACATGCTCATAAGTTTTAAATATATATGTCACCTTAGAAATTGTTTCATTGGACTTAGGAGGTGTAATGAGAAATAGGAATTATTGTGAATGTGCCTAATACTATGGTGTTGCCTAAAATATTATTTGATGAAGGAGCAAAGACTTCATAGAAGGTCTGAATAGTTCCTTAACTACCTCAGAATTTGAAATTGGGAGAGGGGACATGAAGCAGTTTGCAGACTTGGGAGGCAGAGATGGAAGTTTTTATAGCTGGAGTTCGCTATATCCTTGGGGTGCAGTTGCTCTTTAAAAATCTGAAACAGGATTAGCAGTTGTGGTTCTGCTTTTTAGAAGCCCAGTTACAATAGGTTCTGCTTTTATAATTTTAAATACAAATATTACAAAGGCACTTTTAAGTCTCTGGTGTACCCTCTCATTCAAAGGAAGTTATGTACAACTGCCCCTGCCCTGGATTTATTTCAGTGTTGGAAAGTGGGGAGCAGCATATATAAGCAAATTAAAATTTTACTATTGGCCTCCACAGGTAAAGTCACTCTGGTACAGTATCCTTCACCACATGCCCTGGCCTATGAATTTAGGTAAGCTGTGAGTAGTGAGCATGCCTTCTCAGCCATGGTACCCCCCCTATAGATTGCTCTGCCCCAGGAGACTCACTCATCTCTTCCTAGGCCCTACACCTCAATGCTCCACTTCTGCACTATCAAGTGTCCTGCTGAGGTATACTTAACTACTCCTTAGCCCTTTATTGTCTCCAGACTTTGAGGTGGTAGCCAAGTGTAAGTTAACTGTTACCCCAGTAGTATTGCTCTCCTGCCTGCCTCTCTTCTTTGACTTTGCTGCTATTCTTTACCATTCTGAATACTACTGGGAAGCTAAGCAAGCTTGTCAAGGATCAGAACCATTGTAGATGGTGGAAAGGCGGAGAACGGGGCGTGGAAGGAAGAAAAATATTTCTTCCACTTTCTCCCACACACTGATTTCTGGCTACCTTTTCTGCAGGGCAGAAAGCCAGAAAGGAACAGTTTGATCATCAGCCACACCTTGAATTGTTCCAGAGGATAAGGCAGGCTACAGCAAACACACAAAAGAGTTTTATGGCACACTAAAGACTTACAGATTTACTGTGGCTTAAGCCTTTATGCACAAGAGACCACTTCTTCAGATACATAAAAGAGTTGTCCTCAGTGTGCAGGTATGGAACTGAGTATGTTTAGTCTGGAGAAAATTAAGCAGAGACATGAAAGCTGATTTCAAATATCCAAAAGGCTGTCACACAGTAGAAAGAGCAAACCTGTTCTCTGTTGTTCCAGAGGATAGGGTAGAACTAATGGACCAAAATTGCAAAGAAGCAGCTTTCAGCAAGTCATTAGGAGAAATGTCCTAACAGTAGGAGCTGTCTGACAGTGAAACACATGGGCTTGGTGGACTCACCTTCACTAGATGAATTTGAGTAAAGACTGCATGATCATTTATCAGGGCTCCTGTTGTTGCATGGATAGAGCAAGGTGCTGATAATGTCAAGGTCACAGTTTTGATCCAACTTACGTTGCAGTTGCATATTCCTGCACTGCAGGGTGTTGGACTAGATGATTCTCAGGGTCCCTTCCAACTCTTCTGATTCTTTCCCTGGCCTTTGACAACTGGGGCATCCAGCAATGAGCAGGGCACTGGACTAGAACACCTCCAAAATACTTTCTAAGTTTCTCTACTTTTATCACACACGCAAAGGAAGGGAGGAAAATCCAGCTAAGGAAATGCAGGTCCTTAAAAACTTTTACCACAATACGTTTTTTCTGTCTGTCTCAAACTAGCAGCCTTGTACCTGGTGTTGCTTGGGAATTCTAAGAACACTGCTTCCCACCCCCACCCCTGAAATCAGCGGTGTTTTGAAATCAGTGATTAAAATCGGTGACGATACAATTTCAAAATGTTCAGTCCATCATAACGGCATCTAACTGTATCCAAACATGGACAAAAACCTGCTCCTTGATTTCAGGAACCATGCAAAATTTGGTTATGATATCTTAAGAGGTGTCCAAACAGACAAACAACTTTCCAAAATATGTAACAGAATATATAATAGATTGTGGGGATCTAGGCAGCAGCCTGCTGTAAGATGAAAGTGGCTCTGGCCTTGAAAATCTGTTACAGAAGGTACCAGCTATCTCCTTTCAGGTTAGGAATTCAGCTGCCCAGCCTCAGAAAGTGGTAGTTTGCATGCCTGTACCATTTGGCGACCTGTTACCAACTTTCCCTCAGTATTGTTTCATTCTGCAAACCTTTCACATTTAACAATATATATGTACATTTAAGTTTTCCAACCTGTGTGGTCTCTGTTATGCAAAAGTATACAACTACCAGGATAGCTTAAAAAATAAAAACCCAAGAAAGGGAGCAAGCAACAGTGTGGCTATTCCCTGCACCCACCACCATCTATCATATGTGAACTAGGGATCATGCTTTAGTGTTCTCTCCTTTGAGCATGCTTTTACTGATCATCTAGATAAGCAGTTACAGAAGAAGCAGGTGTGTGGTGTTTCGGCAGAGGAAGCATTCAGGAAAAAAGCTGATGCAAGGAGATTCTTTTCTGATGTCAGCATAGCAGGACAAGAAATGAAGAGAACAGAAACAGCTTTGCTCAGTGTTGTTTTAGCTGAAAATAAGAAATGTGGTTTTATAAGGCCAATTGTAGCTCCCACCTGTAATGAGGTAGAAAGCAAGTTCAGCTTCATTTCTTGAGAAGAGATAAAGTAAGTCCAAACAAAATACATCTATAGTGGCTGTTTCCTACATGAATCATGGAAACTGTAGTTCAACTCCTCCCCAGCTGCAACGCCCTTAAACTACAATTTGTAGGATCATAGAATTATTTCGAGTAAGTCACATACTTTAAGTGTATGGTGTATACATATGTCCAGGGGCAACGGAAGGATGTGGAGGCAGCGGCAAATGTGGCAGCTGAACTTGCTTAGGCTACTTTGAGGGATAAAGAGGGCCCCATCTCCATTTTCAAAGAGGCCCCTCTAGGAACTCTCATTGCTGAACTATTAAGGCATGAGAAATGTTTAATTGCCCAAAAGCAAGGAGATGCAAACAGCAATTTCTGCCCTCATTGGCCAATGTGGTAGTCTATATCTCTGTGATGAGAGAGAAAAATATTATTATGAAGTGCTTAAGGTCCCTGATTCAAGCCCTGGCAACTCTTGTAAATATAGAAAAGAAAAAAAGGACCAAGTAGTAGAAGGTGATGGGAAAGGCTTGGAACTCTGGAGAGATGCTACCAGTCAGAGCAGACAATCCTGCTCTATACGGACATAGCTAAATCCCATGAACTAGCTGTCAGTTTGCAGTTTTATCACCTGTTATGAAGAAAAAATGACTGACTGTAGGCCCCCCTGCTGTCTCTCTTACACACACACACACACACACACACACACACACACACACACACCACTTTGTAAGTTCTGCCAAAGATAAGGATGATAGTCAAAGAAATTCTTGCACCAGTTGAAGGGAAAGTGCCAGCACAGTGATATTTCCCCCCTCCTCTCCTTGAGCCATCTTCAAATATGCTCTGGAGGGTTGGAGGAACTGCTGGGGGTGCACAAAGGAAAGAAACGGGAGAACACTTCACTGTGTAGGAAGAAATCATGGTGGTGACTGTGCGTTCACCTAGGATGAATACAGCTCTAACTGCTATCACCTTCTTAGTGAATTCACGTCCTCATGAATTCATACCACAGCAGTAGGAGAGATTTGAGAAATTATGTATCAAGGGCACTGAGGGGTACTCAACTAAGTTTTAAACAGAGGAGACCACTGAAATTAATGGATCTAACTTAGTCATTGATTTCAGGAAGGATTATTTGTTTCATCATTAATTAATCATACATTTACTTACACTTTGGCTCTGGTCTGGGATTGCTGATGTTTTGTTTTTAAGCAATTAAATTTTATGATATTAATAAATTTCATTAATTTTAATGGTTCTACGCTGAGTAAAACTCAGCCGAATACCTCCCAGTACGTACATTTTCGCTTGTTCATGCCTTATTAACATGTATTTATCAGCTAGTTTACACAATCAGTAGACATTAAAAAAAAAAAAAACACCTGCCCATTCTCACTACAGTTGAGAAATAACATGAATCAATGCTGCTGGGATTGTGGTGGGGGGAAATCTATGCACACCTAAAACTAGCATATCAGGGAGAAGAAGGCTAGGCTAGAATTCCTCGCCCCAATATTGATTTGTCTACTGGCAGAAAAGATTATATATTGTTTTTATTGAGACTAGACCCTGGCAGCCATTTCCCAAAGGTTTGAAGGGGATATGTCAGAACCATCACTGCTCATGTTGTAGGCATGCTACCACCCGTGGCCAAACAGGTTTTACTAACTTTTCATAGTGCTTCAAAACCCTGCAAAACTTGTTTGTCACGGATGATAAATGGGACAAAAGAATTGAGGGGGCATACCGCAGGCTACAGTGGCTCTCTTTTACCATTTGAAACTGAGAAACTATTGTTAGCTTTTCAGACGCCAAGACTGCCAGCCTAGGCGCACTTAGTGCAGTGTCTCACTGCATCCAGTGGGACTTGTTTCTATGATTAGGTTAACACTTCCACTTTTCCCACATCTAGAAAAACAGGAATCTGAGCAGTTTCCCACTTGCCCCTTGCTTTCTGAGCACGGCGCAGAGCGGTTTTCTGTTTGCCCCGCTGCTTTCCCCGGGGAAACCAGCTCTTTAGCGCTGAATCAGAGCAAATGTCAATCCACAGAAAACTTGACTGGCATTTCCTCTGATTCAGCAGTAAAGATCGGGTTCTCTAATGGGAAAGTGGCACCACAAGCGGAAGACTGGATGAGCCCTATGTCATGTTATGGAGAAAACTCAGTCCCCCACTCTGATCACTTTTGAAAATACTACTGTTTTTCAGTTAGAATTATTTTTTGCTGCCCTGGAGCACAGTATCGTTCTCCTTCACTCTCCCTCTGCGTCTTCCACAAGCCCTTCTCTCCCCCTCTCCATTTCCTTCCCGCAGCTGTGCACCAGGAAATTCTATTTACAGTTGCTTTTATAAGAGACTCTCCTTAGGACACCAGTCGTATTCCTGTAACATAATCAGAATGACACAACTCACAGCACCCCCCCCCCCGAAAGAACTGGGCTAGTTCCTCCAACCCCTTCCCCCTCTATATATCTTTCACAATGCTTGCTTGATAACGAAAAACAAAGAAATTTCATTTAAAACTCATACTCTACGTTGCACAGCGATTCAGGGAAACTGAGCATCAACTTGTTTGTTCTCAACAACTCTTTGACAAGGCTTGCACATTGGTTTCAAAAGTTAGAAACATAACATTTTCAGAATTCATTATATAAACTTGGGCCATATCTGTATCTTCAGCTGCCAAATAATAACAATAATTAATTAAAGACATGGAAAATTAACCAATATTGTCCCAAAGAAGCAGGACCCAGACTGTTTATAACAACATATTGCAAACCACAATGGAGCACAATATATATTTTACCATTTAAAAAAATGTTTTTAAAAGAATGAGACATCTTGGCACATTACAGCAGTGGTTATCAGCAACAACAGCAGTTTGAAATTCCTCATGCCAGTATGAGAGTGAGGAGGATCTTTCATCTTCTGCAGAGGCCAAATTAAGTGTACCTTCGAGGGAACTGTAATCCCAAAGAATCATACTCCTGCATTTTGGATAAGGAAACTTCTGGTTTGTCCATTTTATATACATCAGGTGCTGCTTTTGCATACTAAGCAGGTTGCCAGCATAGCCCATGGCTTAACAAAGTAGAATTCTTATCATACTTCCCTATACAATCTTTACATCTGTCCAGTGCTCATATGTATATACTATAGTTACTGTTAAACTGTCATGATGTTTACGTCCCGGCCCCAAAATTTCAACAAGTGGGTTGGCCTGGCTCCTGCAGCTACTCAGAGGGTTTCTGAGCTAGGATTATCTTTATCAGGTGCCTGCAGCTGCTTCTCCATCTCCCCATTTAAGTTTTCCTTGCTTCCATTCTTCATAGCATCAGATTTCTTCTTTTCCAGATTCTGTTTCAGTTTGAGGGAGGAATCTCTCCTGGACAGGAGTGCAGGATTGAAACCAGGGAACCCTCCACTCGCCACTGTACGTTTCTCTAGAAAGAGATGAACAAAAGCACTTAGAAGCAACAATAGAGTATTGCCATGCATAAGCTCATCACTATCGTTGCAACAAAGCACCTTCAAGAATGCGCATGCAAGAATGTGTGTGTTCAAATTAAATCTGCTAGTCTCCAGAGGAACCTAGCAGTCACAGTAAATAACAGAACAGGATATAGTGGTACCTCGGAACTCGAATGGCTCCATTCTCAAATGTTTCGGCTCCCGAACGCTGAAAACCTGGAAGTAAGTGCTCCGGTTTTCAAACGTTCCTAGAAACACAAGTGTCCAATGCGGCTTCCGCTGTGAAAAAACCTAGCTGTCAGCCAATCAGAAGCCACACCTCGGAACTCGAACGTTTTGGAACGTGAACGTTTTTCCGGAATGGATTATGTTTGAGTTCCGAGGTACCACTGAACAAACAAACAAGGCAGAATGTTCCAAACAAGGACATTTTTATTTGTATAAGAGCACAAAGGATCTTTAGAACAACAACATGGCTCATAAACCCTGGAGGGATCTGACCTCTGTGCACAGTTAGGAGGAAGATCAAAAAGAATCGCCGATATTACTTTCTGCAATGCAAGATTATTCCTTGGTAAGCAAACAACTACCAGATACAGCTGTGTGCAAGTTTGAAGCAGTGGGTCAATTGGCTGCAGTTATCAGATTTAGCTGTGTATTTGCTCCAAATGCAAATACTTAATGAGGTCACTTACCTCCTGGTGCAATGGGGTGCATCAGTCGATTCATCTGAACATTCCAGTGCTTTACATTGGTGCTGGCCTGTTGAAGCTTCCGCTGGGCCAACTGCAATGAAACAGGAAAAAAGCACTAATCAATCAGGCAACATCACAAATTAACAATAATGTATATACTTATCTTCATATGCAACCCATCCAACCAAGTTCTCAGGGCAGTTTAAAGAAGCGATAAAATATAAAGTACAAATTACAATAAAAACTCTGGCTGGTATTTGACTACTGCATCCTGTCAGTGCAAGGAATTCAACTTGTGCAACAGGACTTTCCCACTGTCCTCTCCCCATGTGCACCCCACACCCTCCCAAATCTGCTCCAGAGAGTTGTGGAAACCCCTAGAACAGATTGATCATTCTGCCCGGACCCTGAGGTCCAGCGCCGAGGGCCTTCTGGCGGTTCCCTCACTGCGAGAAGTGAGGCTACAGGGAACCAGGCAGAGGGCCTTCTTGGTAGTGGTGCCCGCCCTGTGGAACGTCCTCCCATCAGATGTCAAGGAAATAAACAACTGTCTGACTTTAGAAGACATCTCGAAGGCAGCCCTGTTTAGGGAAGTTTTTAATGTTTGATGTTTTTATCACATTTTAATATTCTGTTGGAAGCTGCCCAGAGTGGCTGGGGAGGCCCAGCCAGATGGGTGGGGTACAAGTAATACATAAATAAATTATCATTATTATTATTATGGTGGTTACATTGCACCAGAGGAAATCCTTGCACTGATGGGACACAGTGCAGTTCCCATGTTCATCATTGCTAGCCCAAACATTCTAACATAATTAGCAAAGCATACAGTAAAGACGTCTGACCAAACTGCTGGAGGCAGTGGAAGACAGGAGTGCCTGGCATGCTCTGGTCCATGGGGTCACGAAGGGTCGGACACGACTAAACGACTAAACAACTAAACAACAACAACAACAACAACAACAACAACAACAACAGTAAAGAAAGCACAAAACCAGGAGCAATGGGCCCTTCTAGGGGGACTGTTCATACAAAATCTGGTTACTATCCTGTACTTTAAGTGCAATTATCCCAACATTATGCTAAGTGCACATAGGAATAATCTTTCATTCCAAAATCTCTCTCAAAATGCAACAGGTGGGAAATTGAAGATAAATCACAGTAAGTTGCTTTGGGGTTGTTGTTTTTTTAAGTTGCTATATGACTGCAGATTTGATCACCTAATATTTTCAGAGAAGTGCTGATAATTATAAAAAATGCTAGCTTCATAGAAACAGAATTGAAGAATTGGAAGGGATTCTGAGGATAATCACAATTAAAACATCCATGACACCCAAACTCTGCTTAAAAACCTCTAATGAAGTAGAGTCCACCAACTTGGTCCAAGGGAGTACAAGTACAGTGTCTCCTTTTTAAGGCACCACAGGTACTGGGATGCAGTTTTCACAGGGCATACACCATCTGGAACTAAATCTCTGGAGCTCTCTCCAGAGGTGTACCATACCTGTTTTCTGCTAGTGATTTACTTTGGCCCAGATTTGATAGTTTGATCTAACAGTAAATAAGTGTGTCTGTGTGTGGAAGAAGCAGGGAAGAGATTGCCTTGCTTTGGGAAGGAGACTACATAAGGAGGCAACTTGAGTCCTTTTTGAATTGCACAATCCAGTTTTGCACCATGCGAATGCTATAATCAGTTACTGTTTTAAGCATGTAGTTTGTATCTTGCCATCTTTAGCTACTTATGGGGAGGTGGGATAGACAGTGGCTAAGTAAGATGTTTCTGTGGTGGTAACACTCTCCTAGAGAGAATGGGAAGCAGAGACAGCTCCATCACTCACCATGACATCCTGGTCCACCCTTTCTCTATTGACTCTCACTTCTTCCAGCTGCTGTTGGGCCTCTTCCAGAAACTTGCTCTTGTTTTCCATCTCTTGCTTGAGGATCAGCTTTTCATGCTGGGTTCTGATGATGTACTCCTCCTGCTCCTCCTTCAGCTTCATCAGCTGCTTCAATTTCTCCTCCTCTTCATTCAGCAACCTAACAAAATTGCAAAAGAAGTCAATTACATTTCACTCTATGAGCAGTGCTGGTGCTGGGCAATTTTGTTGCCCTGTAGGCCAGGCTAACTACTTCCACTCCCCAGCAAAAAAACCCCAAACCTTCAATTTTCAAAAACAGACGTCTTGTAGAATAAAATGAAAAGCACAAGGCTTGAAACTGCTAAATTTACTTTGAATTGCTAGAATAAGTAATACAACAGTTTTTGAATTTCCTTCTCAAATAAACAAGAAAATGGTTTAGCACACAAATCATTTTGAATTTCCTTCTCAAATAAACAAGAAAATGGTTTAGCACACAAATCATTTTGAATATTATTGTCATCTGCAATGTTAAAATTTAAGTCTCTTAAAAGTTTTGGTTTCAGGCACATCAAAATCTCACTTTGCACGCCTTTTCATTTGCAAATGCTGTCACCAATTCCTTCAGGTCAAGTGCTGATACTTGGGCATGTTCAATGGATATAGTTGCCAAGCCGTATGTCTCTTTTGCAACACTGCTAAGCGTGTGTAAGTTCTTGTAAGTTTGACTTCTGAAAAACTGTTTTCAAAATCTAAAAGTCATATATTATCAGAAAGGTATAGGTTAGAATAAAAATTAATCTGTGCCCCTCAAAGGTCAGTACGGTGCATTTCTGAGGTCAGTGCCCTAGGCAGCTGCCTAGTTGGCCTAATTATAGCACCAACCCTGCCTATGAGCAATTTTCTTGTTTAAGCCTCTGGTCAGTTCCAGTACACACAGGGAGAGTCCATGTAACTGTGAAGGAAAACAGTATGATTTGCAAGAAGTGTGTGCAACTGCCTCCATTCTGGGAATCCTTGCTTAGGACACGGTGAAGATATTGGGGAAAGAGTTTTCTGGGAAATGTTTTGTCCCATCTCAAATCTCTGCAAAGCCTGGGGCTTTACCCATGTCACTCCTTTTTCTTTTGATCCCAAGATTCGGTCCACCACCAACTACTGTAACTTCCTCTCTACCCCCTTAGCAAATGCCCTGGTGCAATCCTCTCATGTGTAGTTTTCCACTGTCTCACATTGACCTCTATTCAGAACTGTGTTGTCAAACTCATTCACTTCTGTTGTCACTCTGACAATGCAACGCCCCCCTTTAAATCCCCATGCTGCCTTCTGTCTGTTCCCAGATCCAGCACAAATCCCCTGCCCTTTCTTTTAGAGTCCTCCAAGGCCTGATCTCCATTTTATCTCTCTGCTCTTATTCTGATGTGTCCCTGTCCATGACCTTTACACCTCCACCCTGTTGTCTGACGGTTTCCTGCTCCCTCAAAATACTCCACTGTTCTCTTAATCTTCTTTTCGCTTTCAGCTAACTGCCTCCTAGAAGACTTCAGAGATGCCATGTCACCTCTCTTCTTTCAAACCCCTCTTTTCTATTAATACTTTCCCTTCATCTATACCCCACTGCAATTCAGCCAAAGTACATGCAGCTGAAATAGATGCATATCCTCTCTGTTTACCCCTGCCTCCATTTCCTTCCTCGTCTTCTGTTGAACGCTCCTTGGTGCAGGAACCATTGTCTTATACTTTATAAAGTATACATACATTGATGGCATGGGGATATAATATAATTAATATAATATAATATAAAGCAAATGGTGCAGTAGAGGACATTTGTGTTGATACTAGCACAGAACAGCTGTACCAATTCCAGATTTCCCCCAGTAAGAAGTGTATAAAGTGCAATGAAAACACCTGAAGGGGCTTCAGTTTTTCTCGGAAAAATTACACTCATAAATAGTAGTGTCCTGCAAAGTTATAGTTACAGCAAACTGCAAACCTCAACCCCTTCCAGAGGGGTAGATGGCAAGGGAGTACATGAGTCCAGCATCATTGAGTGATGTTACAATTATGCCAGCTGAACATTTGTTTCAGCTGTCAAAGGACATTATATCCAGAGCTAGTTGAAGGAAGAAAGCCGAGCATTCATTATCCGTACCGGGCCTGTGCATATCTCACGGCCTCTTCATCCTGACGAGCTTTAACCTCCTGGTGCAGAGCATCTTGGAGTCGTTGCTGCATCTCCTCCAGTTCTGTGATGCGCTTGCGCTGACGTTCTGCCTCTGCCTCCTTCAGTACCATCTCAGCCTGCATGTTAGCACGAGCCTGCAGGTATAATAATACCATGTGGTTAGTATGTAGTGTACACAGCCCAACAGCAGGGGGCAGAATCAGCTACCTAAACGCAGCCTACAACTCAGCCGTTGGTGCAGACTGTGGTATGGCTTTTGTCATCTCCAGTACAGATTTGTGGATGTACAAAGACAGGCATGCAATAAATAGCAGCGTAGAAAGAAGCAAAAGTGAGTGGCTCAGTGGGATGTGGGCCTCAGATTGGAATTCTTTTTTTGTGGGGGTGGGGTGGGGGGAGATAACACTTATTGGAATGTTAAGAAAGGTCCATGACCTTCCCTATAGGAGATTTCATGCCCATTTGCCTTGGTGGCTATTAAATGATGCCATGATGAATATAACAATGCCGAGTTGGATGTTTTGCACTATGGAATATGGCTGTCACTCTGAAGCTGGGTAGTGACTGCACAGAATTCCACTTGAAGCAAGAAAAATATTTTTTGGACACAGTTCTTTGTTGCACAGAGCCTGAGTAATACTTGATGCATGTTGCCTCATTTTACAGCTTAGTTGCTTGCTTGCATTAGATGTGCCACAATTATGCAACAAATAATAAGTAATCTGCATGCCATGAAAAAAAGGTGACATTACAGTTTCTAGTATACAGCAGGCCGCTATTTATATTGAAGGGACGCGGGTGGCGCTGTGGGTAAAACCTCAGTGCCTAGGACTTGCCGATCGTAAGGTCGGCGGTTCGAATCCCTGCGGCAGGGTGAGCTCCCGTCGTTCGGTCCCAGCTCCTGCCCACCTAGCAGTTCGAAAGCACCCTTAAGTGCAAGTAGATAAATAGGTACCGCTTTATACTGGGAAGGTAACGGCGTTTCTGTGTGCTGCGCTGGTGCTGGCTTGCCAGCTGCAGTTTCATCATGCTGGCCACGTGACCCAGAAGTGTCTTCAGACGGCTCTGGCTCTGGCTCCCAGCCTCTTAAGCGAGATGAGCACGCAACCCTAGAGTCGGACACGACTGGCCCGTACGGGCAGGGGTACCTTAATTCGATTAATATCAGCAGTTTACAACTATATAAGCTTGTTATTGGCATCCGTCTGTCTTGACAGACAATGGAGTGTGCTTCTGGTGACCTCCCTGGGGCACAAGTCTAGGCAGTGTGTATGGAGGTCCTGGGCTGCCCGCACAAGACCCCCCTCTCGGCCTTGCTGATGTGGGCCACAGTAAAGCAGAGCAATACATTTGGCACCAGCTTGGCTTCGGGAATATTGCATATTATTACAAGAACCATGAACCTGGCAGAGTATAACATGGGCAGCCAATGCAGATATTTTTGCAGAGATGTCACATTCTGTTGGTCTTGCACCTCCATCAGTAGTGTATAGCCACTGTATTCAGCACTACCTGGAACATCTGGATAGCACCCCACAGCAAAACCATAGTGTAGTGCTTAGGCGTGTGAGCTGCTAATCTTAAGCCAAGAGAAAGCAGGCCTTCCATCACTTCATGCTTCTCAAAAGGATGTTCTCCCTCCTCGTCCAGCCCGTCTAGGCTGAAGGTCCCAAGGAGACTTATTGCACAAGCTAGAGCACTGAACAAGCCTCTAAAAAATCCATTCCTAACCCCTCCTGGGTATTGTTGGCAAGCTGACTGACCCACCAAAGATGTAAGGAGGGATTCGTATCTTTGTTGACTGACATGGTCTACCAGGCAGGTTGTGGATGTGGGAGCCCCCTCGCCCTTCTCCTTGAACCCACCTTCTCAGCTTCCTGCAACTGTATCTCCAGCGTCCTCTGCATTTCCTCATGCTGCTGCTGGCGCCGCTCCTCCTCCTCGTGGAGCAAGAGCTCAGCTTGGCGCTGGGCCTCCTTCAGCAGCTCCAGCTCCTGCAGCTTGCGCTCCTTCTCCTCCTGCAGCTGCTTCAGGCGCTGCATCTCCTCCTCCTTGGCAGCCTTCTTCCGCTCCCGTTGCTCCCGCTGCTCCCGCCGCTTCTGCTTCAAGTCCTTGTGCAGAGACTTCTTGCCCTCGGCCTGGAGGCGGATTGCCATCTGGATGGCTGCCGGGGGAGGAAGGGCCAGAGATGTCAGAAGGGGACATAGGGGCTGGCTTGGCTAGCGACTATAAAGAGCCCCTTGACTCACAACCACTTCTCTATCCCTTAGGGTCAGGGAAACTCAGGTCCAGGGTCCAAATGTGGATCTTGATGTCTTTCTATGTAGTGCTCAGGGATCTTCCTAGGCCACACCCTCTACTGACCCTGCTTTGTAACTTCTTGGTTTTGCCTGGCTGGAATGTGACCTTGAATTCTGATAATGTCTCTTGCTCCCATGGATGGAGGAGAGGTGAGTGCATGTAGAAACAAAGCCTAGTGCACAAAGGTAAGATTTACATTAATTGCTCCTCCCACTTTTGCCTCTGGCTCCACCCACCACTGGCATGTAGCCCCTGGAAGGTTACCTCAAAGGGATGTGGCCCACAAATGCCTTAGGGCCATCTCCTGTGAGGGTCTTCTCTAAAGCCTCACCCTTTTCAAAAGTGAGGCAGGTAATGAAAGAGAGGGGATTTAGCACCCCTATCATGGGGACACCCTCTCCAAGGAGGTTCGCCTGGAAGCAACGTAGCATAAGCATAAGCCTCCTTAGCTGCCCAGGCTTTTTACCTCATTGAACTGTGCCATTATTTGCTTGTCTGATTAATCATTTTCATTGTTTTCATGAATTACACTTCTAATTTTTTTTTAAACTTCCCTGCAATTGAGTTTGATGATGGGCAATATAAAAATACGTTAGAGAAATGAAATAAGGAAGAGTTGCAACATTCAGCACCCATGACCCCCAGAGTTTTGGGATGTCTGCTTTTTTGGCTGATGCTATTCAACAGGAAGCAAAACCAAACTTCCTTTTCATACTGCAAATTCATAAAAGTTTTGTGGTATGCAAACAAAGAACTCTACACACACACACACACACAGAGAGAGAGAGAGAGAGAGAGAGAGAGAGAGAGAAGTGTCAGACTGGCAAGACCCTGTGGTTCCATATTATCTTGTCTCCTATTTCTAACACTCAATATTATTTAGCTACTACTAGGAGCCCAAGATTCTCGCAGAAGACAATATTAAAATAATCTGTACTGAAGTCCCAAATAGTTACACAAGACTGGCTTTCAATCCAGAATCATGTGTTTTTATGTTTTCATAAAATGTTGGCCATGTGAGTTACTTTAGCTTGGGCAGTTCAAGTCATCCGGGGAGAAAGCCAATCCATGAATGAAGGCTACCTAAAGGGCCAGAGGCTCTTGCTACTTTCAGTTTCATATCTTAATTCAGCAAATCTCCAAAGGTGCAAGAGAGAAGAGCCACAGTACTCACCAAGCGTCCACTCCTGCCTTTGCCTGGTATCCGAGGCGCTCATTTCATACGTCCGAGAAGGTGTTTTCACACAGAACATACACCGTTTCCCATCCTTGTCAGGCAAGATCTTTGAATAAAGGAGGAAAGGTTGACATCTCCCTTCAGCCACAAGCCCACCTAGAACACTGCCAAGGCTTGAAATGCCTCAAGCCAAGGATGGCCCCCCCCGCCTTTCCGAACCACAAAACAACATCCCCATCAAGGCTCTGCAACCCACCTGGGAGAAGCTGCAACCCTGCTGACTTCCAGTCCATGCTGAAAGTGGAGCTAACAGTCAGCACTGAATTTACATCCAGTGCCAATTGCAAGCCCTACTTTCAGCATCTTTATAGCCTTGGCCTGACTTCAATCTATGGCTGCAAATCTTCTTCCCATACAGTATGAGCTGGGGCTGCAAAGGAAGAGTCACCTGACTTCAGGCAACTGATAGGTATGGTGGCCTTCCCCACCTGTCAAAAGTGGGCCATGGAGGGGGCCCAGTTCTGGACTGGATCCAGTCCGTCCGTCCCCTGTCTTCACTATTAACAGGCACAGCATGGCTTGTCTCAATAATTCCTCTCAGTGGTGCAATAGGTAATTTTAGACTCTGGATGGTATCCAACAAAATAGCTCCATCAGCACAAGGATTTTTATTCATGCAACAGAATGCCTCTCCCCAAACACCCTCCCCAAATCTGCTATGGAAGGTTGGGGGGACCGAGAACATATTTAGGGGGTGCAGAGAGGAGAGGAAGTTCAATTGTGCAGCCATAAGTCCTTGATTTCACTGGATACTGCCCAATGGTCTTAATGGACTTATGTGGGCAAGGCACATTCTTAGACATTAATGTGCACTAAAATTCACTTCAAAGTGTGATAAACAAGTCCTGCTGCATTTGGAGGCTCTCGTATTCATTTTGTCAAGTGAGGACCTGGACTTTGTGCTATGATGGCACTACTGATTCTACTTTGTTTCCCCCATACTTGGCTGTCAGCAATATAATCATTTCCTTCTTAGTTCTCCTTTTGGGGGAAGGTCTTAAACATTTGGGGGAAGGCCTTCTCAGTATGGACAGCACTCATCCAAGTGCTTCCACCAGACCAAGGACTTCTGGCTGTTCAGTGGAACCTTCCCCTTTCTCTCCTCTTTCCTCACACCCATTAAATACGTCCTGGGGAATCCCCCAAGCCTCCGGAGCAGGAGGCACACGGGGAGAAGAGGACGTTCTGCTGCGTAAGTGGAGATCACAGAATCATAGAGTTGGAAAGGACTCCAAGGGTCATTTAGTCCAGCCACCTGCAATGCAGGAATCTCATACTAGATCATACAAGACAGGTGGTCATCCAACCTATGCTTAATAGCCTCCAAGGAAGGAGAGTCCACCACCTCTCGTGGAAGTTTGTTCCACTGTTGAACAGCTCTTGTTGTCGGAAAATTATTTCTGCTGTTTCGTTGGAATCTACTTTCTTGTAACTTGAAGCCATTGGTTTGAGTCCTACCCTCCAGAGTAGGGAGAGCAGGAGAAAACAAACTCAGAGCAGGAGAAAACAAACTCACTCCATCCTCCATGTGATAGCCCTTCAGATATTTGAAGACGGCTATCATAACACCTCTCAATCTTTGCTTCTCCAGGCTAAACATACCCAATTCCCTCAACCATTCCTCTTAAGGCCTAGTTTCCTGACCCTTGATCATCTTGGATAACACCCTTTGTTTTGATATCTTCTGCTGAGGCTCTTCTCAAAGTGCCTTCCATATCAGAAACACAGAATAAAACAGCAATGGAGAGGGCTTTACTTTTTCCTGCTGGTGATGCCAGGTTACAGAACCCTCTTCTTAAAGAAGTATGCCTGCCACCTACATTACAATTTGTTTGGCACCAGGCAAAAACATTTATTCCTCCCCAGGCATTTTTAATATATGTAATTGCTTAAACCTGCTGTATGTTTTAAGCTGCTGCCTCATGTTATGGTTAATAGTTATGGTTTACTGCTTGTTTTAGTGTTTTATAATATGCATTATGAATTATTTTGGACTTGTCATTGGCCATCTTGGACCCTTACTGGCTGAAGCATAGTCTACAAATGTTTAGTTTATTTGTTTAAATCAGACAGCTTGATCTGCATGTGCTTTTTTCCTCCCTCAAAAGGACCTGTACATAGGCTTCAACAGCAACCTTGATAAGGTCCTGTCAGATTCACAGGTGCTGATAATGTCAAGGTCACAATCTGCTTATGTTACAGTTGCATATTCCTGCATTTTGAAGGGAATGACACTGCGGTAGGCAACTGGGGAGAGGAGAAGCCACACACTGTCACCAGCTGCCTCATGAGAGGACTGCATCTGCCTATCATGTTCCTTTTGTTTCAGAGTATGTCCAATTACCTCCACACAAGAGTTTCTGTCCAAAGAAATGCTCCCCTTTTTCTCCTTCCGTTCCTCACTCACATAGTAAGAGAGATCACTGGGCTTTAGGGTGAACCATCGTTCAGACCAGTTCCTTCTCAGATGACCTTTCTTCCATAGATAGCCCTGCTCCCAACCAAAGAGACAGAGAAACAGAAAGTGAGTAAACAAAGATATTTATACCAAAGATCTTTGCAAGACTCCACCTATATTACAGCCATAGCACAGATTTGTGTCACAAAGGAGCCAAAGAAACTGGCACATTTAGAACATGGATTGTGTGAACTGATCTCCAGCTTATCTTACACAGGTATATGTAAGTGTATACATGCATATTGTATATTCTGAAAGGTATACCTTATCACTAGCTTTATATGAGGTTGCATCCATGTGGCAACTTCCCACATGGCCAATTTACTTCTGGTGTGGAATAAGCAAGTGCCACCAACTAGCAGGAGGCTTTCTACTCGAGCCTTTCCTTTGAATGAGCTAGATATCAACCTTAATGAACCTTGAGCTTGATCTGCCATCTGAACTATTACAAACAGGACCATGTGGCTTGTGGGTGTCAGGAATGCTGACTTGTTTTCTTCCTCTTTGCGCAGTGGACTTAGCACAGTGTCCTATTTCCTCATTGGCTGCTGGCATATCCTCAATGCTGTACACTCAGCAAGCTTCCAGAATTTCCCACTATCAGGCATGCTGATTTGGCACTTTTGACAGCTCACATGCCACAAGGGTATTGTGATTCCTGACAGGCTGATTGGCGATCAGGACTGATCAGGATTAGCAAAGTGTGGGAAATCTTCCAAAGGACTGGCATGCAAAATCCCATGCTAGCTGGTAGATACAGCAACTACATCTTGGTGTGCAGAACCCAGAAGAAAAGGGGAACATGCATACAAGCCTAAAAGTTGCCTACCCTATTATCCTTAGCATATGCAGATACCATTCTATAGGAAAAGACAAATAAACATCAGTGTAGGTTCTTTGGTCTCTTCCCAGATGGTTGCTCCCCCCCTTACCTTGTTCTACTGCTCCTCTCACTTCAAATACCACAAATTAGATCATTTCCCACCCCTTTAATGCTCTTGTTATCATTGTCCAGAAAGGTAACTAGAATGTGCAGTAGATGCAGTCCCCATCAGGCCAATACAGACTTTATTAGAGAAGAAGAAAGCTGTGCTGGGTCCCCGTGTTACAGGATTATTTCCTGTTCATAGGTAGTTCCACAAACCCAAGCAAAGGATTTATTAATCAAGGACAGCTCTTTACCTGTTTGAGCACATCTCCAATGATCTCCTGGTAGACTTCTTCAATAGCCATGCTAATAGCCTCACGCTCAATTCCTCGTAGGAACCGGCCCGAGTTTACCAAGTCAAGAAACTGCCAGACTGTCAAACCACTCTGCTGCTGAGCCTCTTGAGAAAAGAAGTCCTCTAACTCCCCAGAGTTGAGCTCAATGCTCATGGCTGTGCAGATCTTCTTCAGGAGGTATTCCACCTGGAACAAGCAGGGGAAGTCAGCAGAGAAGGAACTAACCATGCTCTCTACTTCTAGGTATCAGATGTATTTTGAATTTCCCCCTTGGGATCACATACAATTCCTTCTTGTGCTGTGGAATTTCACTCCATAGACTCTTATTGCTTCAAGTCAGTTCTTGCTTCAAGAATTCTAACTGTGGTTCCACATGGCAACAATATATAGTGACATATTCTCCATTAAAATTCTCCAATAACTGTACCCAGGGGAAAGATTCAAAGTCCACTTATTTAGAAGTATCATTCAGTTCAATGGAACTTATTCCCAGAAGGTATATTTAGGACTGCAGATATTCAATCAGCAAATGATCTCCTTTCCGTTGGGGGCAGACTCATAGCCACCTCTTTCAAGTTGACTGGGA
Source organism: Podarcis vaucheri (assembly GCF_965113315.1). Lineage (NCBI taxonomy): Eukaryota > Metazoa > Chordata > Lepidosauria > Squamata > Lacertidae > Podarcis > Podarcis vaucheri. Next base: position 62,395,366 of record NC_138764.1, on the reverse strand, counting down.
CTACCCCCTCTCACAAAAAGGCATTTATTACTTAATGGACTCCACAAATCAATCCTCTTCTGCTTGATGTTATCAATCAGAGAAAGCAAGCGCCGAGTCAACATGTGGTACCCTCAACGCGCCCCCCCCCCAGCACCATGTCTGTGTCACAAGGCCACAATAACTGAAAATCCTCCTTCTAAAAAGAACCAGAGTTCTGGATTCATTCAACTGAATGCAGCATTTGCGGTACCCAAGTTATACCAAATGCAAAAAAACTTTACGCTTGAAGTGTTTTGCAAACATATTATATGGAGCTTACAAGGGCACTTGTACATCCACCTGCAGGCCAAGCTGGAGTAAATTATGAACGACTCAGAAAAGCTCTGCTAAACAACGTCCCAATTACAGAATGGCAGAGAAGCATTGCTTCTTTGCTGCCATCGCCGCCACCAAAACAGGCACAATAACGTGTTTATTCCCATTTGAGTTTTCCATTACCTGCATTCCAACAAGGAAATGGACAGAAACAAAAGAAAAATTAGTTGGTTTTGCCTGTCATTGGCTTTGTCTAATTTGGCCTTCCTGCATTCCACTCTACTAGTCCCCATAGTTATTAGCCACAGCTGCCACTACCTGTGGTATGAAAAGGTATCTAAATACACCTGAAGGCTGAAATCTCGTAGTCACTTCCCTAGGTGTGAAGTCCCACAGAAATCAATGGGATGCACAGAAGTTTGCAGCATCTCCTAGGATTTATTGTTTATTTTGACTATTTACTCAGAAGCCAGATGCCAATGCTAGATTTAAAAATCAAAAATCCTCATCCATTGTGGATTCTTACAAAAAACCACCCAATTCTTTAAAAACAAATGCACGCTAGCGGATGCTCAACTCCACTGTTGGTGGAGTTAGAAAGACAGCATGCTTTTTCAAGACCTGAACAGGAAATGCCTTGGTAGGAAACAGGAAGCGTAGCTGATGACTGCATGTGCACACAGGGCCTTTTCTGCTGAACTATAACGGGGATGGAGCAAGAGTGTCAGACACAGGGGAGAGAAAAGCTTGATGGCTGTCATCGTACCTGACATCAGCTGATGAGCTAGATGCAGTGGAAATTCCTGGAAACTATATGAGATTATTTGCTGGCTAGGTCTTTATTGGCTTTGGGACCAATGTGAGTCAGGGTTTAGTTTCTGGTCTTTAGATTTACAAACCACCTGACTGAGATTTTGCCTCTGTACTAAGGAGCAAAGGAAATCTCCTTCCCTCCAACAACATGTCTTGTGGAATTTAGAGATTATTGCTGTTATTACTAGCTCTGCTAGACTGAACAGCATTTCTTTATTGCAATTAACCCTTTGGGTGGAGCCAACATGTTCCAGATTCGTATCTCAACGTGTTTCAAGAATGGGTGTGTCCAGACCTGCAGTTTTTCAGTCTACAACAGAAAGCAGCATGAGGAGCAGCCCGCATCCTCTCATTGCACACATGAACTGGGTTTACACTCTCACTCTAAAGGACGGATGACATTAATTAGACATGCATGTTTCTGCCTGACTGGCCTAAATGAAAGTCACACGCTATCCCATTTCCTGGCCGTTGTCTCTCTCTGCCTCCAAGCTGGCTTGTTTGGTTTGGGGTTGTTCTTTTTTAACGTTGAGTCTGTGGCACTACCCTTTTGCATGCATTCATGTAGACGCCTTGTCTGTATGTTGGCTAGTCTCCTCCCAGCAGAAGCTAAACACGGCCGCAGTGTTAACCCAGAATCCAACCACCTCACAGAATCTTATTCCCCCACCCCCCAAAAATCTTTCCACCCTACCCTGCCTGAGGCCAGCTCCAGGCTACCCATTTGTGTGTGTGGAAAAATAAAGAAAATGTATCAGGTGTGATTGCATGTATGAGTGCAACTGTGCAAATTCAGCATTTATGAAACCCAAAGCACCTGCAGTTTTAGGAGAAGCATGGATGTAAGGGAAGCAGATGAAATTTGCTATTGGGACACTGAGAAACAGAAGTGAAATACAGCACTTTGGGAAGGGCCATAGATGAGTGGTAGAGCACATCATTTCCAGGCAGAAGGTCCCAAGTTCAGTCCCTGCTATATCCAGGACTAGGGCTGTTAAGTACCAGCTGGAGCCCCATGGAGCTGCCATGGAGGGCTGGTTGGATCCTGAGAAGCAGAAGGAGGAGATCAGGGAGCTGCAGTTAGATGGCTCTGGGGAGGGTCCTAGTGGGGCAGGAGAAATTCCAGGGAATCCCTGTCAGGTGTCCAACATCAGGGAGGGGAAGGGGAGCTGGGAAACTCTCATCCAGGGGAGGGGCCAGGTGGCTTAACAGAGGAGAATTCAACCCCAATGAGATATGATATTGCTATTCAGGTGCTTCCTCCTGTCAGCGCAGAGCCTCCTGCTTTTAAGGAGGCAACAGAGTATAATTCTGATGCTGAGCACACACTGACAGTGCTTCCAAGAACAAGGAGATGCCAGCGCTAACACAAGTAGACCTCCCACACCTAACTTGGAGGAGTGCATGTTCATTTGCCTAGCCCTGAGACTTTGGCTGCTTGCACTAACTGCTATGCCTGCCCCATCCTTTTATAAGAAAGATGCAGGAGGCATGTTGCTTGTGGGTCAACATCTTAGCTTGTGCCTGGCCATGCCTATGTATCTCTGTGGCTCCTTGTAACCTGAGACTGGTCCATGCACTGTTTTGACTTTTGCAGTAAAGCCTTTGGCAGAAACAAGAGCCTACAGTTCCAGTTCTTCATCTAGCAGTGACGGCCAGGACACTCACACCCAAAATCTGGGGGAATCATTGGCAGTCAGTGGACAATACTGATGCTCCAATGATTTGACTCTGTATAAGGCAGCTTCCTATGTTCCAGATACAAGAACGCTTGTTTTTGGGTGCATCAAAAAACAATACCACTCGAAAACAGATTGCATAGGGACATGCAACATGTTAACATGTAGAAAAGGGCGTCTTCTTGTTCACCATATTCATCCCTTGGCCACACAGGGTGGAATCTTGAGCAGCGATCAGATGATGCAAGAAGCAGCATAGTTTGGATCTGCAGGCCTGTATACAGAAATCTATGATAGCTAGACTCAGACATGTATATAATTGCACTTCAGACAATGATTATAATCACATGGCTAAGCCCTAACGATGCAAAATATACATAGTGTGACTCATCCCTTATCAAAAGCACTGCAAAACAAAAAATAGTGTTACTTAAAAGCAATCATACCTCGTCAGGAACCATAACAAGAGGGTACTTGTCTTCGGATAAGAAGTTAAAGAGACACCAAAGTTTGAAAGCATCTTCATGGGATACAACGCTATTCCCATTCCGGTTTGGCTTGTAATTCTTCTTTGCTGTCAAGGTCCAGCAAAGCTCATCAAAACTCTCCTTGACAAAAGCTCCTTCTTCTACCTGCAAACAAAACGTAAGTGATAGCTCTAGTGTTCTGGAGCAAACAGTGTGATGCAGCAGCAAGCAAACCAACAAACCTAATGCTATTCTAGGCTGCATCAACAGAATTACAGTGGCCTGATCAAGTGACTGGTTGAGCGGGGTGACGAGTACCAGAGCACACGGAAATGCCATTTACCTTCCCACCACAACGGTACCTATTTATCTACTTGCACTGGTATGCTTTGAAACTGCCAGGTTGGCAGAAGCTGGGACAGAGCAACAGGAGGTCACTCTAACCACTACACCACATTGGCTCTCAGGTGTCCAATCAGGTGATGCATGCTGACAATGATTAGGGTCAAAGCCAGCAATGGGTAGGGCCAGAGGCACCCTCTTATTTCTCTCTATGTTACAGCCTTTTCTCTCTTGCACCCCCCTTCACCTCTTCCTTTCGATCCAACAGACTGTCAGTGGAAAGACAGGTCGCTCTTTCCTTCCATTGCTACAGCTGTTTTGACTCACTCCCCATTTTTTCCTCCGACACCTTCCTTTTCTCCCTCTGGGCTCCCCCCACCCACTCAAATTCAGTTGTGTGATATATATGGCTTTCAGACCAGAGGTTACTCTCCTATGGTTTAATCTTTGGCAGTGGAGTACATATACATATTTAGCATCTGATGGTAGCCAGTTATTATCTCAAAGCACCTGGTTTCAGCTCTTTCTAAGGGACATACCATTTAGACACTTGGCTTAGGAACCCTCTAGGTGCCCTTTCTCTTAGGCATTCATGTTTGTGATGCTTGTGATGATATTGAGGCAGTCCTGCTTTCATCACAGTTTTCACCTACATAGGTTTTGGGGTGTCACACTGCTTCATTTCCAATCAGTGCATCTCATGTAACATCCTGCTAAAACCCCATAACTTCTTATACCTAAATGTTCTGGTTTATTTCTGTTCCTGTTTTGCTATAGCACCTTGGGACAGCAATAATGTGGTGGTACTGGGGAAGCATCGCAAAAACAACTAATAAAACAGAATAAATTCACCACTCCCGTTCACTATTATTGTGTCAAGAACTTGTTGCAAAACACACCTGCCATAAAACACTAGTCAGGGAGGGACCCAACAATTTTCCTCTCATAAAGAGATGAGAAAAGCTGCTTCTTCTGCAATGTCCTTATCTGCACAACTGTTGGTGATAAAAAAAGTCCAATATCCTTTTGCATCTCGTTACTCTAACTGACTAGCAATGGATGAACTCATTTTTGCTTAGCTGGGGCATTGGCATTTACAAACTTTCTTACTGAGTATTCAGAAAATAGTTCATCTGTTTTCTGAGCACTCTCTCCTAACTTATAACACTGCACTAGCAGATGTGTCCTAATGCACCTTAATAATAATATTCCTCCTTTGGTAGTGTGGCTCCCAGGACCAGCCATGGTGGAGAACTACAGTGGTACCTCGGGTTAAGTACTTAATTCGTTCTGGAGGTCCGTTCTTAACCTGAAACTGTTCTTAACCTGAAGCACCACTTTAGCTAATGGGGCCTCCCGCTGCTGCCGCACAATTTCTGTTCTCATCCTGAAGCAAAGTTCTTAACCCGAGGTACTATTTCTGGGTTAGCGCAGTCTGTAACCTGAAGCGTATGTAACCTGAAGCGTATGTAACCCGAGGTACCACCATACTTGGAAAATCCAGCCACCATCTCTTTCCCCCACCCCACCCCACCCCACCCCTGGAATAAAAGAGGCTTTTAGAGCCAGATGGGGAGAATAAACCACACATTTACAAGAAACCATCCAAGTAAATTGACTCAGATAATACAGATTAATTAGTCTTTTAACTTTTGTCATTGTTCTCTTCTTCTTTTTTGAAAAACACTTCTGCATTTCTGTTAATTTTCAATTACAACATACTATTCCACCTACTCATAAGAATTTTAGATACTAGTCACAGCTCAGATGATCACATGCAACAATCCCATGGTTCAAGGGAACCATGACGTTGCCTAAGATAGCGTGAGGACACAAAAAGAGCCTGCTGGATCAGGACAGTGACCCTCTCAGCGAGCATCCTGTTCTCACAGTAGCCAACCAGTGGCTTGTGAATCATCAATATAATTGTCTCCCATATGGCAGAGGAGAAAGGTGGTTGGGAGAGATTGAGGCTGAGAGAGACTGGCTTGCCCAAGGCCACTTAGCGAGTTCATGGCAGAGATGACGTTTGAACTGGAGAAATACCGATTCATAGCCCAGTCTGTTAGCCACCAGCACTCCATTTGCTTCCCCTGTGCAATTACATCAAGCTTCAAAAAGTACTATGCAGTAAAGGAAGTGATACACAAGTGTTCCCTGGCTCTTTAAACAGGAGTGTGCGTGTGTATGTGTTTGTGTGTTAGTTATCTGGCCATCTTCCATAGCTAGTCTCTAAACTACTGTTTCACAGTTTTCATCCAGCAAAAGGTTACCATGCCAAGATAACACTAGGCAGATGTGCCAGTTCTGCCACTAGCTAATGGGGACCAAAAGGATAATGAAACAGCTATGACCATCCTTGTGCTTTGTAGCTGGGGTTGCCTGCATATAAATTGGCATTCAGATCATTTGGAGTGGGCAGCGAGTGGCAGCCAGCCAGGAATTCAGCACATGCCCCATGACTCAAGCTTGTGCTTTATCCAAAGCACGAAAGAGTCCAGAGCTCCCTGCATAATGCACAGCTGACACGTAAACCATGTTCTGCAAATAAAAGAGTCTAAATTCTCTCTGAATTTAAACTTTAAGTTTTAAAGCCTGAAGCCTAGCATTGCCAACTAGGCCTTTCTGGTATCTTACAGTCCTGCAAAGTGTGCCTGTTATTTGGGAGAGTCTTAAGGCTACATCCACGTAAAAGCTGTCTAGATTTCCAAGTTGGAACACTTGTGCATTATCAGAAAATTCCCTGGCAAAAGTAACTACCTTTTTGCTTCAGGTCACAAATATGCCACTAAGCAAAAGTCTAACTATGCAGAAAGCACCACCTGCTAGCTCTGGGGGGCAAATCAGGACTGAAACCTCCAGACCATGTAGATTACAGAAAACAGGATGCACAAGGTAAAGTGCATCCAGTTTTCAAAATCAGCACTCTGTTGATGTGTCGTAATCGTGCCAGTGCATCAAAATCCAGAAGATGCAGAGAAAAGCATCCACATACAAGATGATACAGGTCAGAAATATATTCTGGGTGACTTCTGTATACTTGGTTGTAAGGGAATTCAGAAATGCCCAGATTACAGGGGTCCAACTTGATAAATTGTACCATTTATCATTGTTGAAAAAGAAAAACAAAGCCTAAGTTATTCACCTTGAAAATCCAGAATTCTCTAATAATAATAATTTATTATTTTATTGTTTATACCCCACCCATCTACTCATAATTAATGGAGCTAGTTTGAGTGTGTTTAGCAAATTCATATACATTAACCTGACCTACAAGCCTTGGAATTTTAATTTCACAGAATTTTGGGAGTGCACTGGCAAAGACTAGAGTGTGTGATAGCTGGAAATGAGAAACTTGTTCGTTCTGAAACAAAACCTGATTGTGTGTCAAGATCTGAGATTCCCTGGTAAGCCAAGAGAAACATAGGGCACACATAGGGGTGTTTTCAATGCTAGTCCTACTCACAGAAGACCCTCTAAAGATAATGGACTTAGGTTCATTAGTTTTAATGGGTCTACTCTGAGTAGGAGTAGGAATTAGGTTCATTAGTTTCAATGGGTCTACTCTGAGTAGGACCAGCATTGACTAAAATCCATAGCTATGAAGCCAATGCAAACCACCTGGATCTTCTGTAGGCATATTTGTGACCTTTTACACTAGGGTAAAAGGGCTTTCCTGAGGGCAAATCCGCCCCCCAACCCGTGCTTGACTCAAAACAGCATGTCTTCACAACTGATAGAGAGCGACACGACAATCAGATCATTTATTTCAAAGCAGCACATTCTCTATATGCATGAGTTTGTTTCCTTAATCATTTCACACTTGAGCTGTTTCGTTTTGCTCCCTGTACGGCTGCTGCTGGGTGGTGAGTCACTGGAGAAGGTAGCACGTTTCCTGCTAATTGGAGGAGATATCCAAATTAACAGAAAGAGTATTCTCAGACTGCATTCCCACCTTGAGGCAAGATTATTCTGTTGGGCTGGTGGTTGCAGTGCAAGTCAGGCCTACTCAATAATGTGGAGTGGGGGGGGAGGGAGTGGACCCCTAATGACATTCACAAACTCCACCCCAGGACTACACCAAAGCATGCCCCTCAAAGCCTTCTAAAACCAATAAACAACAGTGGAATCCTAAACTGGCTTCCTCAAATCTACTCAATGGGGTGTATTCCCTGCTAGGTGTGCTTAGCACTGCAACTTAAGTATGCCATCCCAAAAGGCTAGGGCGCTGGGCCCCTGTAATTTGAGCACTCCTGAAATCCCTTACAGCAGGAATGTAGAACATGGGCCCCTGCAGATGTTACTGGACCACAACTCCCATCTCCCCTGATGAGAGGTGGAATCTAGCAGCAACTGGAAGGCTACAACCTTACCTTACAATGAAGAGTTTTGTGCTCAAAAGGGTTTGCATGCTTGCCACTACTCCTCTTCTTCTTCCTACCTGCCCCCCTCTCCCACAACCAGTCATCACGGTGTAGCACAATTGAGGAAGGATGCTAATGTCCTTCATCAGAAAATCAGGCATTAGGGGGACCAGAAAAACTGACAGGGGGCCTTCGGAGTCCTGAGTGCTGCCACCACTTTGCTGTGATGGCAAATACTGTTTAAAGCAGGAATGGGGAACTGGTGGCCTTCTAGCTTTTGTTAAACTCCAACTCCCATCACCTGCAGCCAACAGGGCTGTTGGTCAGGGATGACGGGAGGTGTAGTCCAACGAGGCCTGAAAGGCCACAGGTTCCCCCCCCCCTTGGGTTGCAGTTTAACAGTGAAACTTTTGAACAGTTTTTGCCACCATAGCAAAATGGCTCATGGTGTGTCTTGGCTTCACGTTGCTCTATGGCTGGCAGGATTGGTGTGTATTTGTGCAGAGTGGCTGGTGGCAGCTGCAGTGGGAAAGTAGTGGGCAACAGAAGTGGAGAGGCAGCAAGCCCTTGCTTGTTCTGCCACCCTCGGACTCCACCTCCTTATCCAAAAAGCTCAACTTGCCACATGGCAGGAACAACCCTATGAAGATGCCATGGATCTCTCTCTCTCTCTCTCTCTCTCTCTCTCTCTGTGTGTGTGTGTGCGCGCGCGTGTGCGTGTCTAAGCCTGGAGAAGACAGCTCATAACATTCCCCTTCCAGGAACAAAGATGCCTTTGAAATACAGAGAACCAGAGAGAAAAATCAGGCTTTAGGAATCCAGTTTCTTATTTTAAAATCTTCTCTTCCTAACAAGCATCCAAACATATCTTTAAGATGGAGAGTGGGGGTTTTGCCAGCAGACTTTTAAAATTCATTTGAATCTCATTGTCTCATTGACACAGATTTGCACATTCCCCAGGGCTTGATGGTGGGTTGTGGGGAGAGGAAGAGAAGCAGCAAACCTGCTCCTGTTTGCTGTCCCATTTTCTCAACCTTAAGTAGGATTCCATTCACACTGAAATGCTCTGAACCCACCAAAGCCAAGTATTCCATGCAAGGGGCTTTAATACTGCTTCACAGTCCCTCTATATCAGTGTTTCCCAACCACTGTTCCGCGACACACTAGTGTGCCGCGGGGAAAATTAAAAAAGTCGAAAGATTTTTTTTTTAAAGTCAAATTTTCGATTGGGGCGCCGTCACTAGATGACCCTTGGGGTTCCCTCCCTCCCTCCTGCTCTGCGCCTCCCTCCTCCTCCTCCGGGGAGGCCCTTCCTGGCTCTCGGCCAAGGCTTGGCGGCTGCCACTCACTCACTCGCTCGCCCACCCGTCCCTCCATCCCTGCACCCGGCCTCTCCCCCTCCGTCCCCGGCGCGGGGGCTGCCGGGATCCGTAGTCCCCTCGCCCTTGGGCTCCGCGCCCGCGCGGGGTGCGCGAACTACGTTTCCTAGCGTGGCCTGGCGGGCCGGGCGTTTTGTTTGAAGCGCTCTTCTCCCGGCCATGGAATGAGCGCAGCGGCGGCGGCCGGGCGGGCAGGGGCTCTTCCGCGCAGACCCCGCGCAGCCTGCCTGCGCCCCTGCGGAGATCGGGCGGCAGGATGGAGCCCGGGGATCCCCGCGGAGGCGGAGCGGCGGAGGCTGCCCCCCAGGTAGGGCTGCGTCGGGGGTTTTTTATTTTTGCAATGCTGCATCCGCGCCGGAGGGGACGCATCGGACCGCGGGGAGACCCCTTGGCGGGCGTGCAAGGCAATGCATGCGTGCAGGCATTGCATGGAGTGCAGTGCAATGCAATGGCAACGCGGCGCCCTGCATGCATGCATGCATGCAACTTCCACCGGCGCTCCGGACTTGGCAGGTGAGGGGGGTCCCCAGTGGGCAGCAGAGAGAGCCGGGAGGGCGAAGGGGAGCCGGGGGGGAGCAGCGCTGCTCCCCGAGCCGAGCCCGGGGGGAAACTTCGGCGTCGTTGCGCCGGGTGTTGGAAGCGGAGGCTGGCGGGGGCCCCTCACCTGCAAAACCTGGTCGCCTCTCATATATTTCATGCATTGCATTCATTGCCCGCTTTCTCCTCCAAGGAGCTCCCGGGGGCGCGTGTGGTTCTCCCCGTGTTATCCTCGCAACAACAGACCTGCGAGGTGGGTCAGGCGAGTGGCCCAAGGGAGCACCCAGGGATTGTCCTGGCCAGGTGGGGTGATTTGAACCCTGCTCTCTGCCCGGTCTGAGGTTTTCCCCCCTCGTCTTGGCTATGGTGTGAGTCTGTGCTGTTAATTAATGGGGTTCTGCCTTCGGAGAAGATGAGCCAGCCCTCAAGGAGGTGATTATGTAATTTGCTAGCAATTCATGTCCCTCCCGGCGTGACGCTGCGCGCTGACGTCACGGGGCTGTAATGGTGGTGTGCCTCGAGATTTTTTTCATGAAACAAGTGTGCCTTTGCCCAAAAAAGGTTGGGAAACACTGCTCTATATAAAGTGGTCATGAATCTGAAAATCAGGATTAACAGCTTCCTTCCTTGAAAGCCTGGGAGGTACTCAAAGACACTATGATTAACTGAAAATCCTCCAAGTAGCACAAATCTGACCACACTTGGAAGGGCTGACATCCCATTTCTGTTTCCTTCCTGCTTTGTGCCTCACACGACGTAAAATGTGGGTTGCCTCTTCCTTTTTGCCCCTCTACCCATTCTCTTCCCTGCTCAGGGGAGTGCTCCTAGTAAGTTGATCCACTTAAACAATTGTTCAGTGTCTTATTTACATTTTTAAAAAAAGCTAAACTCAGTCATTGGGGGATTTTAAATTGAAAAATTGCTCTGGGGATGGGGTGGGAAATGGACAAGGAAGGCACAGCTGCAGCTGAATGATAGACCATCTGCTTAGCAGAAAGAGGGTTCCCAAGTTCCATCGCCAGCATCTCCAAATAGGGTTAGGAAAGACTCCTGCCTGAGACTTTGGAGAGCTGCTGCCAGTCAGTGTAGACAGTATAGAGCTAGATGGACTAATGGTCCCACTCGGTATAAAACAGCTTCCTATGTTCTTCCCATAGCTGTCAACTTTTCCCTTTTCTTGCGAAGAATCCTATTCGGAATAAGGGAATTTCCTTTAAAAAAAGGAAATGTTGACAGCTATGGTTCTTCCTGTTACATCTCAAATCACCAGCCAATCATCAGTGTGCACAGTTGCTCTTGCTGGAAACTAGGAAAACTGTTCCTTTCCCGCCCTGCGTTTGATCAGTATCATCAAACTAGACACTTGTAGGGCCCTAAGTTCCCCATCCCTGATCTAAGAAAAAGGAGCTTCAAACAGATACAAGGGGAAATGGGCTTACCTTGTCCAGGATGTATTTGTTGAGATATGGCATATACCCTTGACTTGATACTGGCCCATCGTCATCATCCTTGAAGTGTTCCTCCAGTGCCACAGGATCATGAGGGATGCACAGCACGGTGTACAGGTTGTGAGAGAGCACCTGAGAGAGTAGAAGAAAGACAGGCCATCAGGACAAGACAGAACCAAATTAGACACAAGGAGGGCAGACATATTTTTTTTATTCTCACATCTGCCTTATTGACATAACAAGTAGGGAATGGAGTGGGGAAGGGTTCAGCCTCCCTCACTCACACACCTCTATTGATGCCCCATGTCTTTTTGACTTAAACATGAGCAAATGCAGACACATGAATGATAACCTTGGCTGCCAAAACTATGGTCCCATGATACTTGAAAAAATAAAACAGTCTGGCTTAGGGCAACGTCTTCCCATTTGAAATGTGACACTTCAAGGATTAAACTATTTAGCTGCTAAGCAATTGGATGAAAAGTGGTGGTGAGCAGCACCATAGCCAAGATGCTCTGCAGATTCAATCCCCAGCATCTTCAGGTAGGACTGTAGAAAGACGGAAAACCTAGAAACTTGGTGTAAGGCAATTTCCTATGTTCCTATAAAAGAATAACCAGCACTTTAAAGTTTAAAGGCATCCCAGAATCCACTTCTGACTCACACCCTGAAATTACTCTCAAACAGAAAGAAGGAAACTATTCTGCAAATAAATGGTGGATGTAGGGATTTATTAACCCAATCAAACTTTCACCCAAATAATAAATGCATTGCTTGGAAGAAAATCCCACATGCTGTCAATAAAACATACAGTCAAGGAAGTATGCCTAGGACTATGATCTTTTCCATATGATTATTAGATTCAAAAGGGGGTGTGGCTGTGTGCCTTAAATTTTCATGGAAAGAGATTACTAGGAAGGGCAGCTTCTTCTACCTTTGCTGTATTGGATTGCCAGCTCCCCACCCCACCCCCATAGGTCTCACGTGCCTTTAATAGTCACATGACATGCAGAGATTCAACAGCTCAGAATTGTACCATCCATCGCTAGTAGCTTCGTGTTGGAAAAAGCATCAGCTGTTAAGTTTCAGCTCTCATCCAGCTGTTTGTGCATAGGAGCTCTGCAAGGGGCAAAGGGGTGGGGAAGTTGGCAACCCTACAGCAGCACTATAATGAAAGAGAAACTGCCTGCTGAGAAAATCTCTTCAGTGCAAATATTAAGAGGAGAAAGGGACCTTGTCCTGCATTGAATGTCTCATCCCTGATTTTCCACCCCCATAACCAAAAAATAGAAGGCAACTGCTCCCTCCCTCAAAACCAAGCTGTGATTAGCTGGCATCATCTGAAACTCACCCTATTCATCTTTCACATTCAACCCAGCATAATGGTGTTTGGTATTGAGTGCTCAGCTATTGGAGGGTAAATAATCTCCAAACAATGTAAAATTCTCTCCTTTGTCGGAGTGTGTACCACTTCTGGAATTGATATACGTGCTGTTGTAGAACAGATGTCCTGGCTGCACTCCAGGTGGGCAAACTGCTTGCCATAAGTGACTTGGGCATGGGGGTGGGGGGTGGGAGAGACTGGGGAAAGTTTACATAAAAAGCACATTGGGTAATTCCAAAAGACCAGGCTGCCAAGGTGAATAAAGCTTAGTTAGCCGGAAGAGGCTCACTATTGCCAGAAAAACGGCTGCTATCTGCTGCAGTGTCTGCCTGAGAGCCTAGCCAGATATATGTGAAAGGATCTCCCAACAGACATTTTCTTTACTTAAAAAGCAACAGCAGAAAACCCCCAAATTGGACCAAGGCCATCGTGTTGGCAGAGGGAAATAGTAGCAACAGTGATGTCTATGTTCTGTTTTTCTTTGAGTTTATTTATAAAGCAGATAACATACAAATTAAAAATAATAAAACATCAAATATAAACAAAGTAAAAGCATAAACAATATAAACAGAAGGAACTGGGAGCGTGTGACTTCGGGAAGACAGGAAACGGCTTTATACTGAGCCTGACTAAGTGGTCCATCTCAGTATTACAGACCAGTAGCAGGTCTCTAGGTTTTCAGGGACAGGGAGTCTCTCCCAGCCCTAGGTGGAGATGCTGAGGATTTAATTTGAGGTATGGCCTTTCCCCTGCATTGTATCACTCAAAGGCTGAAATCTTAACCTCACTTACTTGGGAGTAAGCCCCACTGAATTCAATGGGACCAACTTCTGAGTAGACATGGTTAGGCTTCAAGAAACCCGCTGAAATCAATAGACTTCTCCTTTAATTTCAGTCTTCTCTGAGTACGATATAGTTAGATATTTCCCTAGGCAGCAACCCCTGGAAAGTTAACTGGCTGACTAGTTTTACTACTCTCAGATTATGTTAGCTATGTTTTATATTGCATTTGTAGATACTCTGGTTTTGCCACAACAGGTTAAGTTAGCCACTTCTCTGAGAGGCTACTTTAGCCACTTCTGGAACTGAGAGGGTACTCCCCTTCCTGACAACCAAATTTTAGCTTTCTAAGTCCATGCATAGCCCCAAACATCCCAGTCATGAGACAAGTCTGAAAGCAAAGGGGGGGGGGGAGTAGGAGACAGAAAATCAAGTCCTCTAGAGAAAGGTGAGAAGATGAGCAAGTATCACCTCTGCAGTTATGTTGGGCTCTGCCAAAACCTGTCTGCAATATCAAACTAGATGTGACATGGGAGCTCCATATTTGGAGCTTCTTTCTCAAAAAGCAGCTGTGGGAGGAATGGGATTCGGATTAGGGCCACAGTGCAGACGAAGGATGCCACAACCTCAATCTATTATCACACCCTCCCCCAAAGGTGCTATTGGCCACAAGGGTGGGTGGAAATTTATGGGTTTAAGGGCTTAAATTAGAATTACAGTCCATTCATGCTATACTCTCTTAATTATCTTAAGTGGAAACTGTTAGAGGGCACATCCTATCTGCTTTCCTTAACATTCATCTCTAAGAGGTAGGTTTGAGTGAGCTGCTGTCTGGCCACTTCAAGTAGCCTTTCCCTGTGTACCCTAAAATGCCCTGTGGACAGTGGTTAATCTTGCTTTAAACCCTAAATTATTTAACCTATTTCACTAATTTATTTTAAAGTTGATCTACTACTCTAATAATATTCTCCCTCAAGGCAGCTTAGAAGAAAACACATAAAAATTTAACATTAAAAAGTGTACTCCTTACATTTGCAAATCACCTACAGCACAACCATTAACTGCATTTATTTACTGCAAAGGTTTAATGGGCTGCTATTTAGCCGAGCCAATCACTGTTGTTGGAAAAGCTGGTGAACAAGCTCAAGGACACTCTCATACCTTATGAGCTAATGCTTAAGCAAAGTCCATTTATATACCTTCCATAAACTTTTCTCCCTATCGCATGTGACTTAGGCGAAACTATGCTCTGCAGGCTCAGAACTGGCACCTAAGTACCTATGGTAAGATCAAACTGAAGGTGTGTCTTGCTTGGCATCCTGTTTCCCCAGTGGTCAAGTCGGGTACCTATTGGTGGCTGGGGCCCATTGAGCCTGGAGGGGTGAAAGATCCAACAACAGGTAGAGGCAGAGGCAATGACAGGTAGAGCCAGCTAATTCTAGGCTTGTCCCCATCCTCCTTTCTGCTGAGTTCTACAAGGGCAACAGTAGAGTCTAAGAAGGAGGGCTCTGACAGGCAGTGCCACCTCTGAACTAGTTGTAATTAAGGAGGTCAGCAAGTGAAGATTGGCTGTGAGTGGGCTGAAGTGAGTGGGAAAGTGAACCATTCGCCTTAATGAACTAGCCTCCACTGCAGACACCTACAGGAAGACCACAAGCAAAACACAATATTCTTTCACCACTGTTGCTCCCTAGCAACTGCTATACAGATCACATCATATATAGCCACCATGATCAGTAGTCATAGCATTATCTGAAGGCAGCCCTGTATTGTGAAGTTTTTAGTGTTTGATGTTTTAGTATGTTTTTATATTTTTAAATTGGGGAAACCTAGCCCGATTGGTAATAATTCTCTATGAATGTTGCTGTCTGAGATAGGGCAGCAAATGGGCCTCTCTCCCTGAACCACCACCACCTGCAAAAATTGTCAAGATGCATTGCACCCAAGATCAACCAAGTTATTTTGGCACCTAAGGCAAAATAAATAAATAAAAATCCTACAAGCACCTGTCCTTTCCCCTCTCAGCAAACAAATCTTTAAAAAAAAACAAATTTAACTATCTGCTACCTTTCTACAGCACCAAACTAGCATGCCCTTTTGAAAGTGCAAAAAGGAGACAAAGTACTGAAACTTACCAAATCTAGTTTATTCATCCACTCTTAAAATGCAAGCAACAAATAAAAGATATGAAATAAAGACTTTAGCATCAGCCAAATCGTACAACTGTGGTTCGATGGCTCAGCATTTCTGCTACTAAATATGTTCATGCAAATTCAAACAATGGCCTACAGAAAACAGAGGCCGGAGTGGGGGCAATCAAGGACTTCTTCGTAGAGATAGAAGAGGCATTCCATTTGGTTAATGTGTGAAGGGGCAGTGTGGGCTTGTTGCTACTGGCCATGCCCCATTGGCTGTGCATAATTTGGGGAACTAAGCAGCGGTGTAGCCAGCTGTTTGGGCACCTGGGGCGGTGTGTGCCCTGCACCCGAGGGTGGGGCAAACCACCAATAGGGCGGGGTGAGCCAGGGCAGGACACGCTGCGCAGAGCCTCCAAGGAGTCTGCCCACTGCCTCCCCCTCAGCCATAGGGTGGCTGAAGGGGAGGCAGCAGGCACACGCACGCCCCATGCTGCCATTTCAGGCAGTGCAGAGCTTGCATGTGCGATGGCGTGACAGCGTTTCCCCCCCTGGTGCCGTTGGGCCCGCCCTCACTTAAATATAGCGCACCCACCTCACAGAACACCAATTACCCGAATTCCTACAAACTACTCCAGATTATCATGTGGGGGACTTGTGTGAGGGAAAATTTAATAATTTGTCGTCTTAGGCAGGATTTGATCAAATAAACAAGAAAGATTTTATTAAACATTGGAAGTTTATGACACAAAGTGGGTAAAACAAAGGATACTTCAGATTCTAATGTTATTTCACTTCTGCTCTTTCTCAGTTGTTGCACAGCTTTTGCCGCTTAATACTTTGTTTCTTAAACAAGGTGGTACTTCCTGTCAGTTACACACCCCTTTGACAACCCTACTCCTGAGGTACTCCAAGTAACAGACCCAAGGGATCACCACACCCCTCTTAACTGGTTTGGGAGTCTTCTCAATGTAGAAGCATTTCTCCCCTCCTGATTGGAATGAATCCTAAGTAGACTGTATTCTCACAGCTTCTACTTATCCTGGCTCAGCCTCAGCCTGCCAGTTAATTCCTGGCCTATTACTCTTACAGGACACCACACGCTGTCCTTCACACTAAGCTCAGAGACTCCCTTCTCTAGCTTGTGATATATTCCTCAGGGTGGATGTTTCTACCCAGAACCAACTCTCACTCCCTACCTCCCAACCTAAAAACTGTCTCTCTTTTTCAACTCTCCCTCCTGGAACCCTGGCCAATCAGAAGCTGCCTTTCGTTAACAGTTTGTTGGCAGGGAAAAAATAAAAAGAAAACACTTGGTGAACCAACCTGCCCAGCAAAAACTAACTTTTCCATCACAGCATGCTGCCAACCCACTGCCTCACAATATTATTATTTATTAAATTTGCATACCACCCTTCATCACAGGGCAGTTCACAACAGCAAAATACAAAATGAGAATACAAAACACAAGATAAAACAAAAACAGAAACAAACCAACAAACCCCCCTCCCAAAAACACATTTAAAAAGCCATAGAATATTGAAAAGTTTTCGCCTGGCACCTAAAGATATATAATGAAGATGCCAGGCAAGCCTCCCTGAAGAAAGCATTCCACAAACGGGGGGGGGGGGGGGACAACAACGAAAAGGCCCATTCTCCTGTTGCCACCCTCTAGACCTCTCACACGGAAGAGGCACATGAAGAAGGGCCTCAGTTGATGATAATACCAGGGCCTAGAAAGTGCGGGGCAGAAGGTAAGCCAGCTTTATCCGGTTCTGTGGTGCTGCAGGCTGCCTGGCCAGCGAGGAGGCTTAACACTCACCTTGCCAGCCAGAAAGTGAATCCAAATCTGCCTGCAGATTGGTCAATAGCACACAGGCTTGGAGGCAGGGCTCCCTTTGAGGGTGGGCCTGATGGAGCACATAGGCTTCCTTCAGGTCTGTTCCCAAGGTATTTAAGGCTTCCTGCACAGGCCCCCTGCACTCCACTCAGTTCTTCATCTGTAGTTTTTTGGTCTGTGTCCAGAAACATGTGGATGAGCGCTGAGACTCTCCACTTGAAGAAGGGGTAGGGCCTGGGTGGCACTATGGGCTGAACCACTGAGCCTAGGGCTTGCCGATCGGAAGATCGGTGGTTCGCATCCCCGCGACGGGGTGAGCTCCCGTTGCTCAGTCCCAGCTCCTGCCAACCTAGCAGTTCGAAAGCACGTCAAAGTGCAAGTAGATAAATAGGTACCGCTCTGGCGGGAAGGTAAACGGCGTTTCCGTGCGCTGCTCTGGTTTCGCCAGAAGCGGCTTAGTCATGCTGGCCTCATGACCTGGAAAAAATGTCTGCGGACAAACGTCGGCTCCCTCAGCCAATAAAGCGAGATGAGTGTCGGAACCCCAGAGTCATTCGCGACGGGACTTAACTGTCAGGGGTCCTTTAGAGCCTGGGAAGGAGAGCAAGTTATTTGCTTGGAGCTACCCAAGGTCCTGCAACACCCATCTGACCCTACCTGCCAGCTGCATGGCTAAGCTACCTGCTAATATCTGTAGACTCTGCTTGCTGTCAGGACACTGTATGTACATACTTAGGGCTCCTCCAATGGTTGGGAGACTTTGCTCATCAGGGCCTTCTTCTCAATAATGTCTAATGCCGTGGGCCCCTGAGATTCCTGCCCACCACAGGAACTTGGTAAGCACAGTACAAGCCCATCAGGGAAGGTGTGGTGGAGGCTAAATGCACGTGCCTACTTGTCTGAACATTTCCCCTTATCAGTCTGTGAATAAAATTTAAAAAGCTATAACAAGGGTGGCTAATATTTTTTGGCCTGACAGCCACATTCGCTCTTAACTAGACCCCATATGCTGGTGGTGCATGTGGTCATTTCACACTCTCTCATACATACATGCGTGCACACATGGAGACATGTACAAAGGCATGCAGCTACCCTGCCTCAGTTATTATCTGTGGAGATTAAATTGATGAAGGATTAATCCCACTCAGATAATCCATCTGATGATCAGTTAGAGGGGCAATCTGCATTCCAACCAGGGTTTGGGAAGCCACCTATCCAGGCACAATTTCATAGCCCCCCCCCCCACATCATTGCTTAAACCAGTGGCTTCTTGCAGCCACCTAAGGCAGACACAAACTTTAGTAAATGAAAGCTGGAAATTCAGGGCAGAGGTCCAAAATATCTCTGAGTGAGTCACAGAGGCTAGCAAAGAGAGAAAGAGACAGGGATGGACACACATACCATGGCTACAGCACTAGGCTAGAGTTAGCAAAGGATCAGCTACTGACAAAGTGCCTTCTTATGTTGACTTTGAATGATCAGGAAGGTTTCCCCCTCTTTGGCCTATTTTTGGCTGCTTTCGCACCTAGCAATACACTTCCTTCTGCTCCTCCACACTGACACTCCTGCTTTTATGTGAGTCAACAGTTCAGCCAGTGTCCAAGCCTGCATGGCTAAGCCAGGTGCCTCCAGAGGGATGTGCATGGGCCGATTCCAAGGCTGAGTGATGTGCTGGCTGCTAAACATGTATGCATACTTTCCCCTGCCTCTTCTGGCAATCCCAACCCCAGTCACAGAGTTGTAATCTGGGCTGTGACAACGTCTCCTCTGTATGAGATCACTTGATGGGCTGGAGCGCACAGTGTTCTTTGCTCTAATTCATAGCAGCAGCTGTGCGAGTCCAGTGCCTCCTGGGTAGGAGACTTGTTGATTACTGGCCCGGCTCAGTAATTAGACACATCCAAATGTGCATTCCTCTTTCACTGTTTTTCCAGTCACATGCCCTGTCTAAGAACATAAAAGATCCCCTCCAAATCCTTGACTGGGCCCCTGAGGTTCCTGCTCTTACAGGTAGGTACAGGAATATGCTCAGTGAATTGCAACCCAGTCATGTTCTGTGGGTGCTGCAGATTGGGGCTGAATTCAGTCATGGCAACAACAGAGGGAATATGAACCAGGACTAGCTTAACGTGAGAGACAGGGGTGACACATACATACTTTACCACCACAATATGGAAGGCGGAAACAAGAGAGAATGAAATGTCAAAAATGCAAGGGATACGAGGAAAGATGGGACACCCCATGCTAAACACAGGCTGAAAAAGAAAGGTGCAAAAAACAAGGAGCTGCTTTATAACGTGCCAGCCTGCTATGTAGCTCAGGGATGCGTCCCTCCAATATGTTGATGGACTCATCAGCCCAAAACAGGATGGTCCATCAGTGATGATGAGAGTTGTGGACTAGTAGGAGGGTCATAGCCTCCCCATCCCTGATATGGCAACTGGAAATCTAGCAGTTCGAAAGCATCCCAGGGCAAATAGATAAATAGGTACTGCTGTGGTGGGAAGGTAAATGGCATTTCCATGCACTCTGGCACTCGTCACGGTGTTCCGTTGCGCCAGAAATGACCCGGAAACCAGCCTGTGGACAAATGCCAGCTCCCTCGGCCTGAAAGTGAGATGAGCGCCGTGACCCCATAGTTGCCTTTGACTGGACTTAATCATCCAGGGGTCCTTTACCTTTTACAGTATACCTTTTCCTTGATATAACCTATCCCTGCCTACTCTCTGACCAGAAGTGATTCTCCAAGGGTTTCAGGCATAGCCCCTTCTCATTCCCTGCTACCTAACATCTTTCAAAGAAGACACCTAGGACAGAAATTAGAATCTTTTTAACAAACCTGGTGATGGAGACTGTGAGGGTGTGCATGCTCCTGTATTTATTTGTATCCACCACTCTCCATGAATGGTGGTAGCAGCTGTGAACTACTGATTAGAACAACTGATTAAAATACACCCCCAAACCCTGAACACTTGGTTGTGAGCTCCAATCCCCTTTAATCTGCCCCTGAAAAAGACAGCTTCATTGCTTCAAGGCAGGTGGTAGATATGCATTCTGGTGCCACTTCCCCATATCTGCAGCACACTGGACTCATTTCTCTAAGCTGAATGTGGCACTATAATCGGCTTTTGTGTGGCATAGAACCGTGCTCTGCAACAGGCGCCAGCATGACTCAGGGGTGGAATGTTTAATGCAGAAGGAGAATGAAGCTCCTTTTCTTTTCCCTGGTTGGGGACGCTTGGAGGCGACTGCCAGAGTCTGGAATGATCCTTCTAGCTTCAGATCTGGAGCTTGCCTTGCATGTTAAAAGGTGACAAGACGCTGCATTCGTGGCAAAACCAGGGTTAGCAGACTGAAGTTCTGTAACAAAGAGGAAAGACATGCTCCAAAATGGTCAGAGGAGGTGAATTCCTTCCCCAACATGTGGTGAGTCCTGTGGCAAGGATTGCAAAGGATTTCAGCATGATAGGGGGTAATGATGAAGAACAGATTCAACAAGCCTTGATTCTGTGTGAGGAACAGATAAATGGATGTTCTGACCATCTGTCTGGTGAAAATGTCACATTTCTTCCATGTCACATTATACAATACGAATTTGTCTATTTTCTGGACCTGGGGCACCTAGGCACATGCCACAGAATCATAAGGTTGGAAGGGACCGTAAAAGTCATCTAGTTAAAACTACCTGCCAATACAATGAATCTGCTGCAAACATTCGTGACATCCTCCTGTCACTGCTTAAATGTCTCTAACAGAGGAAGAGTTTGCTACTTTCTGAGTCTCTGGGACTCAGCTATAAAGCTCAGTGGCTGACCTTGAGCCAGGCACTGTTCCTCAGCATAATCTACTTCACAGGGTTGTTATGAGGATAACATGGGGAGGGGAGAATCATGTACTCCACCTTAAGGCTCCTTGGAGGAAAAGGTGGTATTTGAATGCAATAAGATACAAAAAATGGTATGGCCTTGGGTAAGTCACTCACTCTCAATCTGAATTCCACCTAAGAAATGAAAGAGAGGAGATAAAAAGATGGGCTCTAAACACAACTTAAACCCTGAACAAGGGGCTGTAGCTCAGTAGCACAGAGTAGGAGGTCCCAGGTTCAATCCCTGGCCCCTCCAGTTAAAATACCTATGCGCTCAAGATTGTGAAGAGCTGCTCCATATCAGAACAGGCATGGCCCCCTCACCCCAGTCTTCTCTTCCCAGTTCCTTCAAGCTTTTATCACAGGACCTGTTTTCTGTTGCCCTCCTCTGAACCCATCCCAACATGTCTATACAGTCATACCTTGGAAGTCGAACAGAATCCGTTCTGGAAGTCCACTCGACTTCCGAACTGTTTGACATCCAAAGTGCAGCTTCTGATTGGCTGCAGGAAGCTCCTGCAACCAATTCGAAGCTCCGTCGGATGTTCGGCTTCTGAAAGAATGTTTGAAAACCGGAACAATCACTTCTGGTTTTCGATTGTTTGGGAGCTGAAATGTTCAACTCCCAAGGTGTTCGGGAGCCGAGGTACAAAGTGCAGTGCCCAAACCTGGATACAGATGGTGTCTGTCTAGTGCAGAATAAAGTGAAACGATTACTTCCCATGGCTTGTAAAACTTAGTTCAATGTAGCACAAAGTACCTTCCTGCATGAGCAGACAACTTTCTCTTGCACAGTGGGAGTTTTCCCCCTCTCCTCCCCATCGACTGTTCTCAGGGTTTCCCCAACCTTACAGAGCTGATTTGGGGACTGTGCTGGGCCTGCACAGGGGGACAGCGGAAGGGGAGTGCTATTGCACAAGCTGAATTCATTCCACTCGTGGAATTATTTAGTTGAATATTGCCCTATAGTTACATTGAAACCCTTAAAATGGCATTAGACTTTTTTGAAGCCACATCACCCTGATGACTCACATTCAGTTTCTGACCAAGTTCAATCCCAAGATCATTTCACATGTATTGCTGCCAAGCTATGTATCCCTCCTCCGCTGCAGATGTCAAATTTATTTTGCGTTTTATTCCCATCTTGGAGGTGTAAAGTTATCCCTCCCAGTTTTGCACCATCTGCAAACTTGATGAGGAATAACAATAATAATAATAATATCTTTATTGCCATTGCCCCCTTCGGGGACAACGAAATTACTCCATCCCTAAGTAATTGACGAGAGGGGGAGAGAGAGAGAGTAGAGTCCTGTGCTGCTCTGTCTCCCCCCACTTTGCTCCAATGTGATGAACGACCATAAATGAGAAAGCTTTGGGAATCACTGGGCATCATTTCCCAACAGTTGTGACAATACTATCAACTAGATCACATTTAACCAAATTGCTAACCAAAATATCATGGGGGAGTTTATCAAATGCTTTGCTGAACTCAAGATATACTATGACCACAACACATTCCAAAATCCACTAAACCAGTAAGCCAATAAAAAAAGAGAGATAAGATTAGTCTGGCATGATTACTTATTGACAAATCCATGCTGGTTCCTACCAACCACAACATTAACAAAAAGACTGAGTACTTTACAGACTGTTCTGGTTATCTTCCCTGGTATGAAAGTCAGGCTGACTAGTCTTCAGTTTGCTGGATCTTTCTTCCCACCCATACCATCCCAATTTTCTGAAGATTGGGGCAGCATTTGCCCATCTCCAATCATCTAGCACCTCACCTGCTAGCACCTCTAGGCTTTCTCAATTAGGGTAGTTATACAGGGTTAGTCTTTTAAAAGAGGCCCCATGGAACATGTGTACTCTGTATCCACGGGGCCTCTTTTAAAGGACTCACCCTGTATAAGTAATACCAAGCACATACCTATTCTTTTAGCTGAAGACCACCAGCTATCAGGCAAATTTCAAGGATGAGTCACAGCTTGAGTCTTTGGGTTCTTCGTCTGTCACAAGAAGCTCCCCACTTCAAACAAACACAAGCAGAAACCAGTTTGTCAGAGCACATTATTTGTGATTGGTTATGGTATGGACATTCCTGGAGAAGAACCCAAACACAACAAGCTCCTCTACCAAGCATCTTGGGGTTACTGAGGAGCTGCAAAGTTTTTTCCTTCTTCCACATGACCATATGGACATTTGTGTCACAGGACATACACACACATCATTCCAGGTCATTGATAACAAGAAGATATATAATCTAGGCTGCAATCCTATACTGTACACACATTTTACCTGGGCTAATCTTTCTTGAATACAGTGTAGAGTACACCTGCAATTGCTGCATGCCATAGACTCTAATCTAATGTAAACATAAGATATATCTCAACATAACCTTATAAAACAGTTTAAAGATTAAAATGAATAAAAATGATGTTATGAAATAAAATAACAATGCTGCTTCTATTGCTTGGCTCCCTGCCCTGTTTTGTAATGAATAACTGTGCATAAAAACTGCTTATGATCAACAGCCAGGAGCATGGCCGAAGGTTACTTGAAAGTTTGGGCAAAAATAGCTTTCCCTTCTGCTGTAGATTATAACAGGTCCCTTGACTCCTGCCCATGCTTAGAAGCTGCACAATGGAATTCAGAATACACTTAAAAGTAGATTTGAATTGTGTCGGTGAAACATTATGGTATTCTTGAACTTCTGTTGGGTAACCTTAACCACCGTCAGCTTAGTTAAGCTCTCTATATTTAATTCAATCACCTAGTTAGAATTGCATATCAGATGGTGATGGCTCAGCATCTCCTCCTTTTGCCCCTTTTTACAACCCCACATGCCAGCAAAGGACTAGCCCAGAGAAGGGTGATGGAGAGGAGGGTCTAGTGACCCACTGTTGTCCATCGTGCAAACAGCATATCTCATACAGCAATGGTGGACACATTCTTTGAATGTTGATCCTTATGTAGCAAAACGACACCATTCATTGAATGGGGAAACTCCAAAATTTGCAGAAGCACACAAGATATTTGGAGGGGGAGACTGACTTGGAATGATGACTGACTGGGTGGAAGATGAGGAGGGAATGGGGTGTCCTGAATGTTTTGTTGCTGGTCCCACTTGTTACTATTATACTATTATGTCATATTACACAGGAGTAGCCAATGGGGTGCCTCCCCGATGTCACTGGACTCCAAATCCCATCAGCCTCAGCTAGAATTGCCAATGGGCAGGGATTGCTTTATTTAGAGAGATTTATCAACCGCTTAATCAAAGAGCTCTCCATAGAAACAGTTAAAACCCACAAAACCGTTTAAAAAAGCAAAAGTAAAGATTGGTATTAAAATATAGATAAAATCAGTAAAATATGGGTAACTAAATTATACTGTGTGTGTCCAAAACTATACAGCAAAGGTTCCTGTTTAAATTAGTCCAAAGCTGTTAAGTGCTTTATATACTAATAGCAAAACTTTGAACTTGGACTGGTAACTAATCAGCAACCAGCACTGATCTCTGAGCAGGAGTGCAATACGATGACAGACTCTCACTCCTGACAGCAATTGTGCTGCAACTTTCTCTATAACCTACTCTTAGATCAACAGCGAGGGAAGCCCCATATAAAGTGCAATGCAGTAATTCCATCTACAGCTGCCACATAATACCTGTTCCACTCTGGTAAGAACTTCAGCATTTAGCGTGGCAGTTTAAAAAAAGGTGCCTCTGATAAACCAGGAAACACATTTTAAAATTAGGTTTTTTTGTAAAAGTACTTATAAAAACTGCACATGGCAACCACCATTCTAGAAAAGGCATTCCCTCTAGTGAGTTAGGAGGAAAATGCAAAATCTGTCCAAGATATTTCCTGCAATACACGCGCACCACTTATAGAACAAGCAATTTATTTAGATTCATTGTGTTCTTCTTATATGCAAATTTAAAATAAACTACGATCTATACAATTAAGTGACTATGATTTCACTAATCAGGTATTGCCCTAGTTAACAGTAAATTAAAGCCTACTTGGCTTTCCCACTATAATTTTGCTGCAAGATAAAAGGTTTTTTTTTTAAAAAAAATAATCACTGATGAGTTAGATCAGAAGATTCATAAGCTGCAAAAACTACTGGATTTTAAAAGGAGGAAAGTCCAAATCACGTGAAAACTGCCTTGTTGCAACATGCACAGCTTAAGGAGACACAGCGGCAACAGTAAGGTGGCTCCCTGCCTGCAAAAAATCCCCCTTACTAAACAGCCCAGGAAGCCACAAACGCAGTTGCAACCTCTGTTCGCATAGACTTTGCTATAATGTTGGCTCTAAAAATTTATTAGTGAACCTGCTATGAGAAAAGGGCTCTAGAGGTAAGCAGACTGGGCGATGCAGTTTTAAATAGGTAATAATTTTGATAAATAAAAGAATTGGCAGCTCAAGCCTTACTCAAAACCCCATACTTCACTCTTGAAGTCCTGCTCACTTAAAAGCAGATGTTGGAAAAAAGGCATTCTGCACAAGCAGAGAGACACTCATATTCTTAACACTGACTGCATTCCCATGTAATATTTTCTGACTTATTGTGGCTTACTGTAAATGAGCAACATGCTGGTACGTGCTGCCCAATTACTTCCATTCTGCTTCCCCCCTGGCATGAGCAGAGCAAACAAACCAGGAAGCTTTGGCTTTCCATTAAAATCAAACCAGGGGTCATATTTTGCTGTTCCCTAACAAGCCAATGCCAGCAGGTCAACAACAGGCCATGTTTTAAGGTTAGCTAGTGATCATGGCTTGTTCAAGAGAAACAATCCACAATACCTGGTTCAGACCTAATAGGATACCAAGGTTTTCTAGTTTGCTTATTTTGCTCTTGCCAGACTAAGAGCAAAGCAGAAACAACCAGGCAGGGTGCACTAGCACACTGCTCAATCACAGTAAACTAAGGTAAATCAGAAAATCTGGCTTCTTGCTATGTTCAAACATGGCCACTGTAGGTCCCTCGCCTGATGACTGGCTTTGAAAACAGGTTAAATCCATTGACAAGTCAAGAGGTACACTTACGGTTTTATCACAGAAGAGACCATAAGCAGAACATATGATTTCCCTGCAGAAGGTACTCTGTTTGAATGCCTGGTACTTCCAGTTTTCTTATCACATAGTAAGTGATGAGAAAGGTCTCTTCCTGAACCCTGCCAGTCAAAAGCAGACAACACTGGCCTAGCTGGACAAACAATCTGACACATTATAAAGCATCTTTTAGAGCAGATCTGGGGACCCACAGGTTGAGAACCGCTGTTTTAGAGCATGATGGAAGTAGTCATCTCCTGTTTGTTCTTAGAATATAGTCCAATGTGGCTAATTTGTTGCCCTCCAAGAGTTATTAGACTACAGCTCCCATCATCTGTGACCACTAGCCATACTAGCCGAGGCTCATGGTAGCTGTAGTCCAACACCATCTCAAGTGACACAGGTTAGCCACCCCCCTGGTCTAAGGCAGACCTCAGAGATACACCACCACTGAACATTCCAGCAACTAAGCTATAATTATAGCCATGAAATTATCATTCATGGATTTGTTCAGCTGTGTGCAAACCTGAGTTTGGTTTCACAATATTTTTCTAAGGAATCATTTTTTTAATGGCACTATCTTAAGCATGTTTACTCAAAAGTAATCTCTATCAAGTTCAACAGGTTCCATAGTAAGCATGCTTAGAACAGCAGTCTCAGAGTAGTAGCCATAATCTCAATTTATGGCCGTAAGTACTTTGTAAGCTGAGCAGCATTTATCACCAAGTTGTGAGCATTGCTTTAACCATGGAAGTACCACATACTCAAATGCAGTGCCGCAGCAAACAATCTTACAGGAATCAGGGGTTCATTATAGCCACCAAGTTCAAATTTACTCCACGTGGATTTCTAAGGTCTCCAGTCAACTCAAAAAATATTTTACCTATGAACACCAGCTCTGAAATCACCAGGTTTCACAGATGCACAATCCTAACCATGTAAATTTTTAAAGAAGCGAGAGCTGTATGCAACTAAACAGGAAGAAAAATCTTAATGCTGACACTGGAACCATCATTTCTGCATACCCACAGGAAACATATCTGTGAGGCACAGCATAACCATAAATGGGGGGTGGGGAAGCACCACAAAAAGGAGCCTGTTTACGTTATCAGATACTTAGAATTACCACTTTCCTCTTCAGCAGGGCTCCTGCACTTTTAACAGCTGCATAGCAGGTGAACAAATGAGTGGCACGCACTGTATCCCCATGCTGAGAAAATTATCACCTATTGCAGCAGTTGCCTTCTAGACATTACTGGACCACAGTTTCCATAATCTGACCACTGGCCAATATATATCAGTTTACCACAATTCTGTATGTACAGTAAAAGCCACATAAAAATTTGAAATCACAGATCTTCAACTATTTCAGAAGATGTTTTCTTAATTGTTTGCATAAGCCTGACAGCATATAGAAGTTTTCAGTAAAAGTTTAAAGGTAAACATACAAGATGCCTTCTGAAACTCTACTGGTAGGGCATTTCAAGGAACTAGGCTGATGACACCAAACACTTGGTTTCCTGTCCATGTCAAATGAGCTCCATCAACTCAGGGGACAACCAGCAACACCTCCACAGACAATCTCAGTGACTGAACTGAGATATAAGGGTTCAGGCAGTCCCTGGACCTAATTTGTTCAAGGCTTTGTAAATGAATATCAAGACCTTGAATCTGGCTTGGTAGTAAATATCCCTACCAGATATTTTGAACGCTGATGTGTTTTTAATTTATTGATTTTTATTTTTTATTGTTTTTATTGCTTTTAATAATAATCTTGTGGTTTTATTGTTTTTATAAACTGCTTTGAAGTCTTCTACCATCAAGCAGTATATAGATTTTATGAAATAAATAAAATAAATGCCCAGCCCGTGCAGACATTTTAACAACGGTGTCACATTTTGTCAGTCAGGTGCCCCCAGCAGTAGTCTGGCTGCTACATTCTGCATCAGTTGGGAATTTTCAAACCAGGCCCAAGGGCAGCCCCACACAGAATGCACACTCATTTTTTCCTTCCATTGTTGAAGAAACTACTCTAAAGTTAAAGGAATTACTAAGATGAGAGGCAACTGAGTCCTGCTGGTTAAGTATACGGTGTTATTCCGTTACTCACAGTACCTATTTTACATTATCATCCATATTAAAATGCTCCAAAAGGTCCCTAATTTCAGTGACTTAACTCGCACAAAATGAGCACCACACTCACCTAAAAGTAGTTAAAGCACCAACACTGGCACATGTGTAAAGCAATTCTATAAATAGTTAACAACACTGTCTAATTATGTACAAAAAAAATGGTTCTTAAACTTTCTGGGGTCATTGGATCCCTTTGAAAATCTGATGAAAGCTCTGGAACCCCTCCTCATATTTTTTCCATTCCACAAAGACTTTTTTCAATGTAGCAGGAAGGAAATTTAAAACTGAATATTTTTATGTACCCAGTTCACAGACCCCCCTGAAGCTCATCCATGGACTTCCTAGGGATCCATGGACCATTGTTTAAAAACCCCTGATATATAGCACATAAGCTCTAAGGGTTTTTAAACAAAGGCTATGTGGCCAACAACTAGGGATGCTGTTGCAGTGGATTTCCTGTGTTGGGGGGGGTTGACCTAGTTACTAGATAAACTTGAGGTTCTTTCCTACTCTACAATATCCTTTGAACAGGGACTTCAGACCACATGTGTGTTTCAGACCACATGTAATAATCCCTCAGGTGCACCTGTATTTCTTGGCCACGAAACTGGCTCTACATACTCATTGGTTTTCATCAATAGTGATTTTCCAGAAAAAGTCCAAATATTTCCTGGAAATATTTTCAACACCACCCTAAATTAACTGAGATCTGATTTAACATTTGACTTAGATTTAATAAATGAAATTTTAAAATGTACGTCATGTTACTGTTATGTGCTGCATATAGCCAAATGTAACTGAACTATAAGGGAGGGGGAGATCTAAACACACTTACTGGGGAACAAGAGCCACTGAATAGAGTAGCACTTAATTCTAGGTAAACAAGAACAGAATGGTGCTGTTAGTGTGGTTTAAAAGGATCCACTCTATTTCTGTGATTGCGATTTGTTTTAACTGTTTTAAATTCTGAATTTTAGACTGTGGTAATCCACTTAGGGACCTGCTGGAGAAGGGAAAGTAATAATAATATTAATAATAATAGAGGAGGCAAAAGAGGGAGAGGATACATTATTGTTTTAATTATTATTTATTTATTAAATTTATAAACAGAGGTAGCAGAAGACAAACATTAATTTTAGTATGCCTGAAAAACCATGTGCATAAAAGTATCTGCTTTCTATGGATATTCACTTGAAAGGAGTTAATTACAACTTCAATTCTTGATTTGACTGGCATTATATCCATTCCAGCTATCCAGTTTGACTGGTATTGCATCCATTATGGTAGTAATTACATTTATAAAATACTGCATTTCTAAAAATTAAACGTTTTCAATGGAAAAGTATAGCTGAATAAAATTTTCCAGCCCACTGATCATTATAAACAATTAACTATTTTGCTGTATTATGGATGGATGTCAAAAGGCACAGATCCCACTGCTTAAGCACACACCCCAAGGGACTGCTTGACCTGTGCTCGTAAAGCAGGCATGGCCAAACTTGGCCCTCCAGATGTTTTGGGATTACAACTCCCATCATCCCTAGCTAACAGGACCAGTGGTCAGGGATGGTGGGAATTGTAGCCCCAAAACATCTGGAGGGCCAAGTTTGGCCATGCCTATCATAAACTGTAGCAATGTAATTATGATGTGTAAAAAGTAACCACAAAAAATGCTTTTGCTTATAAATATACTGTGCTTTTGCAGCGTTTAAACCAAGGAGTGGAAGTTGTAAACACAAACACACAACCCCTTTTTGCTCTCAGCAAGATTCCATGAAGAAATGGCAGTGATGTAATTCTTGCAATGGCTCAATGCTGCTGTTTGTTTTGCTCTTCACCCTTCCCGCCTTGCAAGGCCAGCGTGTGCAAATAAACACAGAGAGGCCCTCATCAGTGCTCCTTTTCATACTAGACGCTTTTGCAAACAAGCAAATACTTTCTTAAAAGTCATGTACAGCTGCACAGTTAAATCTAAGGCTTAGTCTTAGGCTGCTAGAAACACGTTAAAAAAAAAAAAGAATCTTTTCCCAGGCTGGTTCCAAGTGTCCTGTCCTGGGTAAACTGTGGCCAATCATGATGAACTTTTGGGAAAGGTGCAAAAATCCGGGAAGGGGCTTAAGTGTAAGGCTATAACAAACCTTCATTGGAAAGTTATTATTACACAGCCTATTTGCAGGAGCAAAAACACATCTGAGACACTGGCATTGCTGGGTAAACTCTAGGATGCAATAAAAAAACAGAGCAGCAGCAACAGCAACGTGGGAGTTCTCTGCAAACAGTTGGGGATGCCGGGCAGCTGCCCAGCATTTGCATTCATTTGGCACGGCTCAAGGGCTAAGGATGCTGGTCCCGAGGGGGCAAAACAGTTTCCCCACTGGTTCAGCCGCCACTTTATGTAAGAGCAGTGCAGGAAGCCAGCCTTAGCCTTTATCACTTACGCTCATCGGCTTGTGTTGATTTCACAAGGTGTCGCCACTATTTGCATCAAGCGTTCCTCAGATCTTTTCTGCCCTACTTTGGCTGGGCTTGCATGCATTTGCATCTCATCTGCCATCTCCCCCGCTCCGAAAACTGTGATTAAGCAAAACCCAGCGTCCACATTGTAATTCAAAGCACCGCCTTTGTTGCTATTTCAAAGTTTACAAGGATTTTACAAGGAAGGAGAGTTTTGCTCTTCATTTTGCCCCTTTAAAGAAAGCGAGTCTCGTCTACTCAGCAGAAGATCTTTCATGCCCACCC
The DNA here is from genome assembly GCF_965113315.1 of Podarcis vaucheri. Lineage (NCBI taxonomy): Eukaryota > Metazoa > Chordata > Lepidosauria > Squamata > Lacertidae > Podarcis > Podarcis vaucheri. Next base: position 62,364,101 of record NC_138764.1, on the reverse strand, counting down.
AACAAGATTACTGCGAAGGAGAGAGAAAGAAACGCTTTTTGTAAAGGGGGGCGCAGAACCCACATTCTGCACAACCTTTGCCCCATTTTAAAAGCAGCCAGCTATGAGATCGGTAGAGAGCGTGGGTAGGAACGCAGCATTTGCAACCAACTGCCTCGGAAAAGGGCAGAGGAAATTCAACAGGAAGAAGGCAAATGTCTATTTCTAACACGCACATGCTTACACACCCCAATGCAGAGAAAGGGGGAAGGCATATTTTAAAGACCAGAACATTTAAGTGCATAATGTTTATTCCTTCCCTTTATTTAAAAAAGAGAAGAACACAACTCCTTAGATATCCCCCGCCTTCACGAGCAATCCCACAACCCTAAGTCGCCACCACAGCTGTGAGGGGGGTTTCTTTTCTTTTCGCTCCCGAAGTTGCCCTCCGGCTCCCAAAGCGCCCGGCAGCCCTGCTGGGGGCAGGCGGAGTGCGCGCCCCAAGCCCGCCGCGGGCTCTGAGGGAGAAAGCAGCCGCCTCCGCCGCCTTTTCTCGCTCCCTCGCCCCGCTTCCACTTACTTTCAGCTGAGATTTGGACACTTTGCCGCTTTTCTCCGCGTCCAAGGCGGTGAAGGCGTACCAGATGGACTTCAGAAGCTCGGCTCGCAACTCCATGGCTCGAGCGCCCCGCGGACAGAGTCTGCTGGCTGGGCGAGGAGGATCCTCCCTCGGGCCGCTCAGGAAACGCGCCGCTTTTGCGCCGCGCGGCCGGCAGCGAGGGCGCCCGGGAGCCGCAGCGCCTCCTGTCGCCTCGACGCTCGGGGAGCTTGCGCGCCACCTTCTCGCTCTTTTTCCTTCCCCCTTTTCGTTGTTCAGTGAAATTGAGCAAAGAACAATGAATACAAATCTTTTTTTTTAAGACAGGAAGTTCGCCCGTCTTTAAACACTAGCGGGAGTCCAATTTGTATTCGAGTCCAACAACATTCAGATTTGGCATGTCGCCTGCCTGGTTACTCATTTCATGGGGCTACATAAATGTATTCTTTTCACGGTTAATGCCACCTGTTGGGGGGCCTCTTTCTACTTGGCAAAATTTTGTTGTAAAAAATTGTTTTAATCTTGCCTGCCCCTCAGCATACTCAAGGCAGTTTACAATATGCAGTATGAGGTCTCCAAGCAGAGGCCACCAGATAAGGATGCTCCAGCTCTTACCGTAATTTCCTGAAGGGAAAGTTAAACTCAGGCTATGTTACACACTATATGTACCCTTAAAGCACATTCAAAGCACTATTTCCCTCAAAGAGTTCACCCTTGAGGAATCACAATTCCCAGCAGCCTAACTTAAACTAGTGCCCAGAATTCTTTGAGGGAAATAATGTGCTTTCATGGTATATAGTATGTAGCTTAAGTGCCAACTCCTAGGGGCTGAGGTCCCTTCACACACACCACAATAAAATATTTGAGGGAGTTGGGGCCCCCAAAGTTGATGGGCTTACTAGTCTAAAAAGTTTTTTATCTAAAGGATGTGTCAGTATTGGAGTACAGAATATTGCTTGCTCTTTGGTCAACTTGTGTTCCAGGTTTATGAACCTGCTCTGAGTTTTAGTCTGAGAACTTAAATGCCAGAAGAACATACAAAGATAAAAAAAAGAGGCCTGAACACCTGGCAGTGCTCTAAGAACAAACAATTATGGTCTAGGGAGGTTTGGAAAGACAGCACTGCACATGCTGTAACTGCAACAGAACAGTGCAGTACTATTTGAGCTGGGTGTGTCTCTTATATTCATACCAACACAGCTTCGTAAAATGAGTAAAAGAATACAACTGCATGAGCTACATGCAAAATGAACATATAAAAAACAAAGAAGCACCATATTGCCCATTCAGAACAATGTTCACATGTCATGGCTAAGGCTGTTGTGATACAGATGACTTTCAACAGAACGCCAATTTAGAAGGGGAACTCAGTATCCCCTATACAACTACAGGCAGTTCAAACAACAGATCAGGCTCACAGAATGAAATGCTGTTTGACTTGTCACTCATTCAGGGGGACCTAACAGGATTAAAACCCTGTATGGTAACATCAGTAGGGATCTCTGTTGGCTGCTTAACTGGATCACACATTTCTACAGCTTATTGTAGTGAAGTATGACCAGGGAGGTAGGCACATTCTGCTTCACGTCTCAATTCCTTAATAAGGAAGTCCAGGCAACTGCTGAGAAAATCGAAAACATCAAGTCCAAAATTTTATTAAATACATATTTAGCGTCTTCTGTTATTTCAGAGAGTGAAAGAGGCAAAGAAAATGTAATACAAAGCTGTTTCTTCTCCTTGGCATGTCTGCTTCAGTCTATTCCACTTGCTGAGACTGGGAAGCAACCACAATAATTGGGGGGAAATGCATACAGCACAGCCATCACATTAATATTTGTCCTTTTCCGGTACTGTGCATTTCAGTTCTGCTCAGAGAGTGTGTGACCGCTCCTGTGCCAACACTTTCTGCTCCCATGTATCTGAGGTAAGGAAAAGTAGAGAGCACCCATCTACCCGTAATTCCTTTTCCTGAACTTTCTATGGCTAAAAACACATTTAATGCTAAAAACTTCAAAGAGATAAATCTCCCCAGTCATGCAAGTCCCATAATCTTATGAAGGCTGTTCTAGCCCTCCAAGTAATTAAATACAAGTGTTTCCTCCAATAACATTCAGCAGAAATTAGAAAGGTCCAGAATGATAGTGCGGATGTCACCTCAGAAAGTTAAGGGAAGGCTTTCTTAAAGAGGCCATAAAACGTGTTGTAGCACTTATAGGAGGAATATTTCTAAACCAAGTCTCATCCAATAGTTCATGTAACTTCACCATCTGTGCTTCTCAGTTATCAGGTCATTCATGCCGGACAGATGGCAGCAAATAGTAAGGGATCTCTTCAGGTCCAGAAGGATAAGCACCCATCACTTGGCTTTTGAGTTGGAGGTTCTGAAGACTCCAGTGGTCCACCCAGCTTCAGTTGCTCTAGCTCCATGGGAGGTCTCAGCACCCACTGTTTGATGTGGATACCTTAAGAGTTGCAGACTCCTGTTGAATTGCTGAGGTTGACACACTAATGGCATCATCGGAGCTCTGCTGCTCTTTTACCTGGAAAGAGAAAAAGACGGCATCACTCTCAAATTTGCTTGGCAGTTAAATAGAGTTGTGGTCCCATCTCCACCACCCACTGCTCCAAGTCATGGTGACTAATACCTAAAGTCAAATAATTTTGAGGCGTGAGGCAGAAAATCTCACAAGCACTTCTTTCCTTCCCTGGCAGTAAAAATATATAATAAAAAATCAGAATAATCAATAATTTGCTAACATTTCATGACACCCAAAATCAATTGCCTGAAGCTGCCTACTGGTGTTTCCAAGTGAAATAAAGGAACCCAAATGGCACAAAATTATGTATTTGGTTAGGAGACACACAAGTGATGGTCAGGTACATGGATGAAAAGTGATAATAGTAATATGAGATTAGCACTAAGGACGTATTCACAAACAGCCCTGCCTGCAGAATGAGCACTGGTTGGTTATGGTGCACCGGTGGAACAAGTTCACTGGATGCTGCCCCGTATTGTCACAGACATCATTAACTCCACTTTTGGACACCCTCTGTCTCTGGCAACTGAAGAGCCAAACAGAATTATCCAAGGAGATGGATTTGGTTATGGACTGTCCACTTGCTAATCTCTGGCCTACGAACTGGCTCCCAAGACAAAGCAAGCATCTAAGTGCAATTAGGCAGAGAGAAAGATAATATTAAAGACACGTAACTTTTCAAAGTAAACATTGGATGCAAAGTTAACCACTGCTAGCTTTCTTTCACACACAAATTATTTTAAGACACTATATACATACAGTGGTACCTCTAGTTAAGAACTTAATTCATTCCGGAAGTCTGTTCTTAACCTGAAACTGTTCTTAACTAGAGGCATGCTTTCGCTAATAGAGCCTCTTGCTGCTGCTGCGCTGCCAGCACACAATTTCCGTTCTTATCCTGGGGCAAAGTTCTCAACTCGAGGTAACTTCCAGGTTAGCGGAGTTTGTAACCTGAAGCGTTTGTAACCTGAGGCGTTTGTAACTTGAGGTACCACTGCACATTATTTGGAAGTAGATATGCAGAAGCAGAAGTAGCTCAACGGGGAAGTGAAGAAATAGCATAGGAAGTTATGTGGAAATGAAGTGATTGCATGGTGGGGAAAGAAAATAGGTAGCAATGTAAAAGGGGCACAAAAGGAAACCAGGCAGCTGTGAACATACAATATATTACTTTGGCTTCGTCTATCCCATACATCAGGGGTGAAGAACCTTTTTTGGCTCTGCAGGTCACAGCCTGATCAGGATCCACCTCATTGGCCAAATTTTACCCACTCGTCATTATGGCATCACTACTGGGATGTTGTGTACAAAATCCATTTTGTAACTTTGCAAGTCTCCCCATGCTCCCCCTTCAAACCCCTGATGCCCCTAGAGGCTCAAGCAAGACCACAAGGGGCTATCTTAAAGCCTTTGAAAAACCTGTATTCGAAGCAGCCTCACCCTTTTCTATTAAAAGTCATGTTTAAAATGTGGTTTTGGGGAGCTGCCTCAAATGGTACTTTGCAATTTTAAGACAGCCCTTGTGCACTGAGCCTCTTAAAAAGCTTTGTCAAAGTACTCTTTGAAGCAGCCTCCCTATGTTTTTTAAACTGTTTAATGGAAGTGGAGATGCTGCTTCAAAGAGCCCTTTTCAGCTTTAAGATGCCCCCTCCCCAGCTCACTTAAAGTAGAAGGCAAAGGACTTTAATGCCTTTCAAATGATAAGCAATCCCGCTGCACAATCCAGCCAGTGAAGAATTAAAGCCTGTCCTTCCATCCATCAGATGATGTTACCAACGGCATAAGCTGATAGGCATGATTGGGGGGAAATCACAGGCCAAATTGGACCCCCTGGTGGACCAAGCCTGGTGCAGGGCCAGAGGGTCCCTACCGCTGTTATACAGAGTTACCTGGGAGGAAACCCCATTTAACTCAATGGACTGACTTCTGCATCAGATTGTGCTATCAATGACACTACTCTTTATGTGCTTACAAGGGACAGCTACTTATGGTACTGGACTGAATATAACCTGAAAGAGATCACAGCCCTAAAATGAGATCTCTGAAGTCATAGGTTCCTTACATGTAAGAGTGTGATTATAGGCTGCACTCAGGTTTTATACAAGCCAGATTTTGGGGAAAGTGTAATCTATATTCAGACCAATACAGTAATATTGCTCTGTATGACAATTAATGTGTTCTTTTGTAAATCCTAAAATCACAAGATGAAAAGAATACAGTACTTTTTGTGGTCTTTAAAATCCCTAAACATTCTACAAAAAATTCACAACAAAGGCAATTTCTCCTTACTGTAATTGATGGGGAACAAAGAAGTCTGAAACCCAGAAGGAAGTTACAGTGGTGCCCCGCAAGACGAATGCCTCGCAATACAAAAAACTCGCTAGACGAAAGTTTTTTCCGTTCGCGATTTGCCTCGCAAGACGAATTTCCCCTATGGGCTTGCTTCGCAAGACGAAAACGTCTCGCGACTTTTTTTCTTTGACTAAAAACAAAGACATGTTTTGTTTATAAAGTTAATTTATTTTCCCTTAAATTTTTGAACTGCTCTTTACAGTATATGTGACTTTAAAGAGCAGTTAATAAACTGTTGTTGTACCAAATTTGGCTTTGTTTGGACTTTTTTTGACCATAGGAACGCATTAATTGAATTTCAATGCATTCCTATGGGATTTCGTGCTTCGCAAGACGAAAAATTCGCTAGACGACAAAAATTGCGGAACGAATTAATTTTGTCTTGCGGGGCACCACTGTACCAAGTTTTTTTTTAAAAAAAGGGTCTGCTCTCCCACTTCACTCCTCAAAGAACACAAGTACCTGGTTTCAAACTGAATTTTAATAGTTGCTCCTTCACCTGATGCTTCAGACTGGCTGTCCCGTTTGATTAGCTTTTCAAGAGCCTGCATTGTTCTCTGCTCAAATATTTGTTTGGTGCTCAGTTATTTTTACACTTAAAAACCTGCTTTGTGTGACTGAAACAAGGGCTGCCAAGAAGGAGTAGTTAGTTTCATGATTGGCTGGTCTCTGTGTCAATCAATGCCCTAAAAATGTGGCATCTGCTGCATAGTGGTAAGGCAGTATGAGGTCAGACTCATCATCTGTATGCGTCCTTGGGGAGGGGGACAAGAGGCTCTCTTCCAACATGACCAAAACACCTGTGCCTGCAAACTCTAAGCAAGATGTGTATATGAAATACCTGAACTGCAATATGAGTGTCCTTTGCTTTTGCTAGCACTGTCAGCTGCTGCTGGTGGATGGATGCTGTGGGCAAATCCTCGGATGCCTTTGTCCCAGAAGTGACTATTGTAACCTGAAAAGTATCACATCAGCACAACCATTACATATATATAAAAAAACACTTTCCCAGACTATGTCAAAGGTTTTAGAAGAAATGAGTACCGGATGTATTTCAGTCCCATCGGCGCCAATCATAGTCAGCACATTTGTACCACTTGCTGAAATATCTTCCTGGGGTACTGATACTGCTGTGCCATTCTGTGTTAGCATGGTGATATCACAGCCAAGTACTTGCAAGTCTTCAGGAGACAGACGGACCTGCAAAGAGCAGGTGAAAATGCAGTCAGGCCAAATTGCAGGCTACAGATTAAGAAGAAAAGTTTCAAGCCGATTCATGGGCTGGGAGCATGGGGAATAGAAGTAGTCAAGTGACAAAAAGCTCATTCACACAGGCATGTTCTTCACCTGAAATCATAACGTTCCTTGCATACGCAAATGGTGAAAAATTGGACTACATCACCACTAATAGGAAGATATAGTAATAGAGTAATAGAATTGTAGTGCTGAAAGGGACCATCTAGTTAACCCCTTGCAATGCAGGAATCTTTTGTCCAATGTAGGGCTATCCCTGGCTCTGTGATATTCACCATTTTGAGGGGCTTATTTTACAATCAAGTGTATGGTGTATGTATTTTATGAAACAAACAGATAAATAAAACCCTGCTCTGCAATGTTCATTCACCCAAACTGGTGTGATTAGAACCCTTGTCCAACTAAGTACCAAGGATGGGGCTAACATGATTTAAGTAGATGTTGCATGCAGATGTACTATAGCCAATGTTTAGGACTAGGGCATTTTCAGGGTAAAGATTATCTGATCTGACCTGTCCAAGGTAACAAAACCGGAAAGTTGTTACCTCTATGGATTTAGTTTCAAGTTCTGCAGACTCCATACCTGCTCTGCTCCATCCTGAGATACGAGAGTCACTGGCACAGCCCTGCAATCCTCCTGCTCCTCCTCGTGTTCCACCTTCACAGAAACAATACACTGGTGTTTCAGTGAAGGCATATCAAATGTGGCAACTGGGAGAACAAGGAAAGGAGATTCAGCAGAGTGCTCTACTTGAGCAGCAGAGTGCATTGAAATGGCCTTGAAATGTTCTCTGAAGGTAAGGTAGGAACAACAGAAGGGAGCATTTAAGGCAGGCTTCCTCAACCTCGGCCCTCCATGTTTTTGGCCTACAACTCCCATGATCCCTAGCTAGCAGGACCAGTGGTCAGGGATGATGGGAATTGTAGTCTCAAAACACGTGGAGGGCCAAGGTTGAAGAAGCCTGATTTAAGGACCAGGAAGCACAAGGAAGCATGGCAATGAGCCAGGAAACGACAAGAATATATAGACTCAAGATATGAAGCTTCCCACAAAACTCTAGTGCCTACTCACTTCTCATCTGCTGCTCATAGAGGGCCTGTTCACTCTCTTCTGTAGCTTCCAGCTCTCCATGCGCAGTGCGCTTGTGCATAGCCAACGTAGAGGTCTGGCGGTAAGTTTTGCTGCAGGTGTTGCAGGTGTATGGCTTGCAGTGTGTGTGAACCACATGGTGTTTGTAAAGGCTAGAATATTCAGTGAAGCGCTTCCCACAGCCTGGCACCAGGCATGCATATGGCTTCTCCCCTGGGAAATAAGAAGAAGGAAATATAAAGGAATGGGTATCTCTCACTTTGTGGCATAAAGCAAAGGCTGCAATCCCAAAACACACTTGCTAGGTAATAAGCCCCATTGAATATACAGTGGTACCTCAGGTTAAGTACTTAATTCGTTCCTGAGGTCTGTTCTTAACCTGAAACTGTTCTTAACCTGAAGCACCACTTTAGCTAATGGGGCCTCCTGCTGCCACCTCGCCGCCGGAGCATGATTTCTGTTCTTATCCTGAAGCAAAGTTCTTAACCTGAAGCACTATTTCTGGGTTAGCGGAGTCTGTAACCTGAAGCGTATGTAACCCGAGATACCACTGTAGTGGGGTTTACTTTCAAAAAGGTATAGGATTACACTGCAAGAGTACTTTTAAGCAATTGGGAAGGGAACTTCAAATCTCACTCTACTGGTTTTTAGTAGTTCAATACATATTTTCTTTTAACCGGCCTTCTTACAGATGACAACTGGTTCAAGCAAGCAAGCCTAGTATAGTTTCCATGTTGATCCCCCCAATGCAGTAATGTGTCACTGGGATGGTCTGTTACACATAATGAAGTTCAACCAAGTGACACCACCCCCACAGATTGTGAAAGTATACCATGCTGAGGATTGCCTGTATGGTGTTTCCCGTTAATGAAATATGAAAATTAAGATACATACACAAATATTACCTGTATGGATTCTCATGTGGTTTTTGAAGTTGGTGGCACTAGTGAACCCTCTCCCACAGTTGTGCTCTGGGCACATATATGGTCGCTCACCAGTGTGTGTCCGGATGTGGACCTTGCGTATATTTGAGGTGGTGAATGAGCGGCCACAGCCCTCAAAAGGGCACCTGAAAGGCCTCTCACCTTCAGGGGAAAAGAGAGAAGGCACCCTTAGCAAGCCTGTGATAGTACTGACATTTTAAGACACTCTTGCCTTTAAGTCCACAATATATCTACACTGTAATTGTGAGAATGCTACCTTGCCAGGCTGGGCAAAGGTCTTCCATCTTCATTTTGGTGTCAAAGAGCCAACTGCCGTATGTGAAGCTAGTATGAGCATGACAGCTTGAAAGGCCCTCCATCATTTTTCCTTAGGCAGCTACAACCTGAACAGTGCCTCATTCTAGATCGGGGGTGGGGAGCTGGATCCACACACACCTGAGGGACAGGTTTGGCTGGTGGGTATCAGTCACTTCACGTCACATGACATTCGGTGACCTATTTTCGCCCACACAGTTTGAAATCAAAACATGTGGGCCAAAAAAAAAAAGGGGGGGGCATGCCAATCAGCTAACTGTTATACTTGTAAAGTGCTGAGCATGGGAAATGAGCTGATAAATGGTGCCTGCAAATCCCATACTAAAAATTATACATAGAAATACACTTATATAAATCTGCACAATTTATTCTAGATTAAAATTATGGAATTATTTGGTACAGAATCTGGACAAAAAAAATATTAGTAGCCCTTTTGCCTCTTTCTAGAGTATTTGGGTTTGTCTCACCTCCCTCCCCCGGTTTAGATTTCTGCTCTGGGATAGCCCCCAAATAAAATAATAAACACTTTGGGACATACCGGTATGCGTCCGGATATGTTTTTGTAGGTCTCCAGAAGTCTTGAAAGCTTTGGTGCATAAATCTTCTGGACACTTGTATGGCTTCTCACCCGTGTGGGTTCTCACATGACTCTTCAGGCTATAACCTGCAAGGGAAAAGGTTATGCAAGGTTAGCAGCGTGGCAAGATGGCGCAAGCAGCACAGCAACTCCAAGAGACTACCCAAAATGCAGCACACTGATTTTAGAAGTTTCGGGTAAGCTTAGTAGCTTGAGTCACCAGGAACTATACCTTGTACTTAGTTCAATTTCGTTATCCATTTAGGCTCAATAGTCCTCAGCTTGCTACATTTGGATCTTCATTCTCAGACCTGCATAACTCCACTTGAACAAGATCATCTTTTGTTCTTGACACACATTACCTGTAGTAAAGGTTTTCCCACAGCTTGAGAAGTCACATCTGTATGGACGATCACCTGTATGAACCCGCTCATGCACCTGTGAAGACAGTGAAGGCTCAGGCAAACTGAATGGGACGATTCCAATTTGGAACATTTATCTTTAATTATTTCATAAAATGTATACACCACTTGACTGAAAAAGCTAAGTTGTTTACAAAAAGGTGAAACAAGAAAAACAGGAAAAAAATACAGCATTACCTTAAAACGTACAAAAAGTGAAAATACTAAAACAGATTTAAATTTAAAATATAGAGGCTGAGAAGAGGATTGTACCCAGGCTCCCTCTGACATCACTGCAGCAGATCCAGCCTCTTAAAATCTATTCCAAAAGAATTTTTTTTAAAGCTTGCACTGGTGAATTACTGTCTCTTCCACAGCATCAATGGTTTCCCATTGTAGGTACAGAAGAGCTTTTAAAAGGCAACATTGTGAGCTTACAACAATGACTTACCTTCAAATGATGAGATGTGGTAAAGAGGCGGCTACAACCACTGTAACCACAGCGGTAAACTCTATCAGGAACCTTTGGTTCCTTCCCATTGCTCTCCACTTCCTCCTCGTGGAAGCCCTGCCAAACAACATAAAGAAGAAGTTAAGCTTAAACGAGTCCTGCAAGTCACCATTCCATCTGCTACGAACACACATACTCTAAAAGTGGAGTCATGTCACCAGACAAGGAGAATTGATGCCACGAGTGCCAGATATTGGGAGCTAATACTGATGGAGGGCAAAATATAAATGCTTCAAATAAATACATTTAATACTTTTATATCATTCTAGAAATTTGGTATTTCATTCTGTTTGCAGAATCACAAAGCAGGATGATTTGAACCTTCCACAGAAGCAGAATAATATCCTCACCTTACTAGCATAGTCCTTGAGGGCAGTAATGGAATCAAGTTCAAAGGAATCATCTTTCTCTCCTACAGCCAATTCCTCCAGGCCCACATCTGCTTGCACTGTCAGTGTGGTGCTACCCACTGACAGGGAGACAGGACGATGAATGAAAGCTGTGGATCCATCTTCCAGCTGGATTGCTTCTAAGGTGTTGGGGTCATAACCCTCTGGAGGGGACCACAAACACTGTAGTAGCACATGTCAGCTCTAATTGCTACTTATCTACCTCTTGATCATTTAGAGCTGGCAAAAAGATGAAGAGTTAAAAGCATCAATGGCAAAATCTTCACGGCAGTTCAAAATTCAATCATTGCAAACACCAATAGAATCCAACTCTATTTATGGCTGAAAATTGCAACATGAAACACATTCCACAATCAAAAGCTGTGTGGAACAATCACCACAGAATGATTTCCACACATCCTTGAATTGTTTGCAGAGCAATAAGGAACAATCTACTTGCTTGGTAGCTATTTGTCAATCTGGATAGGATGATTTTGTATGGCTACAGGGAAAGGATTTGATAAGATACTGAAACAGAACACATTCCCTGTTACCAAACCATACTGTGAAGCATCAAGAGTGAGTGATATGCTCAAGCACTTGCCCTTCCAACTCTTAACAGAAAGTTACCTAGTTTCCTTAAACCACCATTTACCATGATATCCAAACCAGTCAAGGGTAGTCTTCAATTATCTCTCCAAATCAGGATTGATCCTGAGAGAGGGGAGAAGAGAGCTCTTAAGCTGACTCTTTCTGTTCTCCAACTCAAGGTTTGGCAGTGATGCAAAGAGCCACACCATCTCTCTGCACATCTGATCCCCCCCCCCCGAGAGTTTACTTCAGAGCTCTCTCTCTTCATCACTAACCTGAATTGTTTTATGACTTGACTCAGGGTGAGGTAACAATAAATATTCTAAGTCACAGAGGTGTAAGTTTAAAAAGACTATGGGAGGAATTCAGTGTCACAGTATTATGATTGTTCTGTCAGCACAAGCATTTCTGCTTCCCAGACAGCATGAGCTCCCATCTTCTCCCCCCATGCACTGTTCTGAAGTTTTCCCCAACCCTCAGAGCCAACTGGGAGGCATATGGGGAGGATGAAGCCCCATGGTGCTAGTGGGACTTGTTTCACTGGCTCCTGCTAGTGCAACAATTTAGTTGAGTCCAGCCCAATAGCTACACACACAGCTGTGATCACATTTATTAGAGTACTGGATTGCATTCAACTAAGTTATACTCAGAGTTGATGCACTGAAATGAATTAACTGAAGTTAGTAATATTTATTAACTTTAATCAAGCGACTCGTTATCATTGAATACTACCCACTGTGTATGAATGATTTTACCTAGTATATGGAAAGGAAGGTTCAAAGACTGATCGTTACCTTGGGGAGCATGATGTATAAAAGCCATAGTGCCGTCTTCCAACGCTACTGGCTGACCATCTTCAAATGTGATGGACTCTACAGAACAAATGAGAACATACACAAAAATAAACCTCATGCATCGTAAGGTTGTTATGCAACACAAAGTAAACAAAGCTGACTTTACAAGAACTCAAGAATTCTAGCCATGGTTTGCTCAAAGGCCTACAGGGCCCTTGCTCTATAATCCTTGAAGAGAAGCCAGTCCATGTCAGTTCAATGAATCGAGTGGGGGGGAAATTCTAATTGCATAAAAAGGCAGTAATGCAGCCTATTATCACAGCTAGTATTCAGTGCTCCTCCCACTGCAAAGCTTCTTCCATGTGATGAATGATGACACCAGGGAGAGGAACCTTTCTCCCTTCTTTACAACATGACTACATGCAAGGTATCTGTTTTTACATGGAGGTGTAAGAATATATTGTCGGATCAGGTCAATGGCTCATCTAATCCAGCATTATGTTATCACAGTGGCCAACCAGGTGTCTATGGGAAGCCTACAAGCAGGATGTGAGGACAAGACCACTCACTCCTTCAATTTCCAGCAACTGGCATTCAGAAGCCTCCTGCCTTCTGGGCATTAAAGGAAAACAACACACAGCTTCCAACCAGAATTAGTACAGTCCAGATTCCTACAAGCTGAAATCAACAACCTGTCTACCTCATGATGTGTAACATGGGTCTCAGATAAGAAATTAGGAGTATTTAGGTTGTGATGTATATTTGATCAAACTAACAGCTCAATTCTATGCATGTTTTCTCATGGAAACAATGGTATGTACCCCCATGACAGTATGAATAGGATTGCAACTCTAGGCACACAAAAATGGGAGTTAGCCCACTGAACTCAATGAATCTCAGTTCTAAGTAACCATGAACAGGATTGAACTGCAATGCTACAGCAGCTTACACACAAAATATTATTCTTGTGGAAGATTAGTATCAAGCAGGTCCAAAACAGATGCCCTTAGGCAAATTTACTCATTAGCAGCACTGTTGAAATCCAGCACATTTTATCTGCTCTACATGAGAGTGTGCCTCCTGCTGATTTACAGTTTCTACCTGAAATACACATATCTAACTGTGAGAAGTGCACTACTGCTTGGTGCAAATTTCACTAGAGGTTCACTCACAGAGAAAATTGCAAACAGAAAAAAGCAGTGAAAGCTCCACAAATTTCTGAAATAGGTATACATCTATTACTCCTAACCTTCCTGCAATGTTACTTGTTGGACAAAAGCTGTGGATCCATCTTCAAGTTCAATCACTTGCCCTTCAATTAACTTCTCTCCTGAAACAGATGACAAGAGAATTTGTTACAGCATTGAAAAAGCCCTCCAGGTTAACAAGATTCAACATGTTCACCCAGGCTCACTTGACAATCTCTTATCAAGGAAAATAATTACAAAGCAAAGTGCTTTTCGGAAGCTCAGCCTTTGCATGTTTATTCAGAAGCAAGGTAATTTCAAAAGCAACATGAATTGAACTGCAGCCTCACAGTGCAATCTAAGTATATTGTCTCAGAAATAAGTCTTAATGAGCTATATGATTTTTATGCTCAGGTATGCATATATAAAACTGCAACCATGACCAATATCTACCTACATTATAAGATATTTGGGTACAAGAATTGTCAGTAAATATAGAAAAACCCAAACATTACTTTTAAAAAATAAAAATAAAAATCAGAACACTTCTGCCAATAGCCTTTTGCAATCAATTATGTACATCATTTTAAAAAGATATTGTAATGGTTTTAAACAAGGAAATGAGAGTTCTCCTTTCCCTCATTTGGTTAAATAGAGATTCCTTGGGAAACACTTTATAATCACTGAGTCAGAAACCACATTCCAATGGAAGAATCCTTAAAATTGAACATTTTTACTCTACTCTTGCTTCTGTAGCATATATCCATCCAATTCAATGCGGCAGTTAGATGTCAAATTGCTTTGTTTGTTGCATCTGTATCATATTGGTCATTCAAACACATACTGTGGTCAATCAGGACTCACAGATCACATTCTTCTTTCTAAAAGCTCACCATTAAAACCACATTAAACTCTACTGTGTTTTTATCTTTATTTAAATTGAAAAACATGAACAATTTGTCCACTATAATTTTGTCCAACAAAATATTTTAACCTAGTGTATATGCCCAAGATCTTCCTGCATGTGTAGTGCTTTGAACATTAATCATATGGTTGGATCAGTCCCAATCTCACCAGCCACAAGAAGGCAGCCACTACAGCACCAAAGTTACTCACCATTAGCATCTTGCTGAACATAGGCTGTTGTTCCATCAGAAAGGGCCGTTGCCTGTAAGCCAAAGCTCTCCATTGCGCTCTGGTGGTGGCTCCTTAGACATGTATTCCACATATAAGATGGTTCTCCATGTTAGAACTAAAACATAAACAGCAAGTTATATATAAACTTCTTCTTCACATTTATATAAAAAGTAATCCAAGTAGAATTCTTTGGACAGGATTAGAATGTAAGTCTACCAAAGGCTATTCGCCATGACAAATCTCCATGTTCGGAGACAGCCTACCTCTGATACAGGTCAAACAACAGGGGAGTACTGTTGGCTTCATGTCCTACTTGTGGTTTTTCCCAAAGATATCTGGCTGGCCAATGTTGTAAACATGAGACTGCAGCTTTACTGACTCGTCAAAATCTCTTGGTCCATAAACTGGCACAACTACACCCTCAGACCCATGAAAGACAATAGCTGCATAGCACCAACTTCAGTCTGGAGTGATGAACTGGCAGTTTGCAAACTGAATCTGGTCAATTAAGCCATTTCAACTACCCCCCCCCCACCTCCTGTGGTGAAACTTTAGTCATACAACTGGAAGAAACTCAGGCTAGCATTGCAAGTAGTCTCCTTTCTGTCACTCTTCCATAATTTGGGACACAAAAAGCTGCCTTATGGAGTCTTGACAATCTCGCTCTGGATTTTCTAAATTGACTGGCAGTGGCTCTCCATGGGTTTCAGGGGCTAAGGTCTTTCCCAGGCCTATATGGTGATGCCATATATTGATTGAACCTAGGACATTCTGCATGATCTGCCATGGAGCTACAGAAACTTTTTTTTTTTTTTTTTTTGCCCTTTTTATACATTTGTGTTCCTCTCCCCTTTCCTGTTGCCAGGAAAATAATTGGCATTTGCTAAGTAGCCTCCTGAAGGGCATCATTCCATATTCTTTGCTTAAACATACAATAAGATCAACAGAACTTGTAAGGAAGCTTTACTTTTTTGTGGAAAGCTTTAGGAAAGAGGGAAATGACAGAATTTATTTTGGTGAATTCTGTTGACCAATGTATTCCCTAAAATTTTACTAGCAGGGGTCTTGTGGTACAAATGGTATCGTACATTAACAGACCAAGGGTTATAGATGAGGGTTCAGCAACCAAACCTAAATCACGGATGAAGTGTTAGCATTTGGATTGAAGAGATATAACTGGGGCTCCACGTAGGTGAGGGATGCTGAACTGGGAGAGATTTTACCAATCGGGAAAGGAGCTGGGAGATATTCTACAGAAAACCATCTGTGGTCACTTTTTTATTTTCCTGGCCATACATTTTACCAGCACGCATCACGCTTGATGAGAAATGATCAGGTCGCTTCATCTCTGCTTGCACGCAAGAGCCCTCGCAGAAAAGGGAGCCAGCCACCTTTCCCCACGGAATGGTAGAGTTGGAAAGGGGTCCCCAACGTCATCTATAGTCCCCTCCATGGAGAAAGAGCTCCTCTGATTTAGGCAGGCAGAAACCCAACAGGTACAGCTTCCCCACACAGTCGGGGAGATCTCCACTCGAATTTCTGCCAGCCAAGCAGCTGTTGCAAGGCGCCCGGGAAGGAAAAAAAGAAAGCGGGGCTCCTACTTCTTGGGCAGGAATCTGAGGGGTAAGTCGTGCAAAACAGGAGGGCTCTGGGACGTAGGAGGGGGCAATGGGGGCTCTGCTGGTGGAGGGGACCCGGGGGCACCCCCTCTTTCTCTCCCAGGGTGCAGCGTCTCGGCGGAGGAGATGGAAATCTACCCCCCACAGGAGCATCTCCCCATCTCATCCCCGCCTCCCTGCCGGCACCGACCTGTGGAGGGCCGAGTCCGCCGCCTGACCGCCATGCACCAGGCCTCGCCCGCAGCCACCTGCCCTGCAACCTGTATGACGAAGCTTTACCCAGCTTCGCCAACCTGCTCGTCGTTTTTGTTATCCAGGTTCCGGGGCCCCGCCAAGGTCGCTTCCAAATCCCGGAAAAGGAAAGCAAAGCCCCACGGTGCTTGCTAGTGCGCATGCCCCGGATTCTTCGGCATGCGCAGATATCCCGGCGAAGCACCTGCCCTTCCTTCTATTTATATACCCACCTTTGCAGGTGCGACCAAAACAAAGTACTGTAGGCCTCGAAATGAAGCGATGTCATGGGTGAGCAGCTCCCTCTGCTGGCCACGTGGCGAAAACCACAGATCGAGTTCCTGTGTCTTGGTAGAACGCAAACGGCAAGAATCGCACAGCGGACATCACACCAGAAATTTTCTCTTGTAATTTTATTTTCAATTAGTTCACATCATATGGTGCAAAGTCGTATTAAAGGAGAAACTATTGAAGAGGTATTTGCCATTTCACATTTTAATGCCCATTCACCTGATTTGGTGAAGATGCCACTGGAGCAGCTCATAATTCCTTTCTTGTTTTTACCACCCTGAATTATTTGGTGCGGTCAGGAAGTTTGACCACCTCAGCGCTCAGCCCTGGGCTTAGTTTTAAGGTAGTGATTGTGTTGCAAAGAAATCCTCTTCAAGCCACAAATAATTTTTGTTGGAAAAATTAGATTTTCCTTCCCAAGTGACTTTTATTTTTTGAGAGAGCTGTATGGTGGACTATAAGCAGTCAAGCTTGAGTTGAGATTCCTGGATTGCAGGGGGTTGGACTAGATGACCCTTCAGAGTCCTTTCCAACTACAGTTCTAAGTGCCATGGGCACTCATGAGATAAGTGCCACTGGTGACAAGCATGTACTGTTTTGTGTACCTTTTAGGACTCATTTACTCTACTGAAACAAGCACTTTCCTCACTGTAAACCTCACTACAAACCACTTGTAGTGTCTTAACCAGGGGTCAGCAAACTTTTTCAGCTGGGGGCCGGTCCACTGTCCCTCAGACCTTGTGGGGAGCCGGACTAATTTTGAAGGAAAAAAATGAACGAATTCCTGTACCCCACAAATAACCCAGAGATGCGTTTAAAATAAAAGGACACATTCTGCTCATGTAAAAATGCTGATGCCAGGACTGTCCACGGGCCAGATTGAGAAGGTGATTGGGCCGCATCTGGCCCCTGGGCTTTAGTTTGCCTACCCATGGTCTTAACAGTGCTACCATTTCACTGTACACAGAATATTCAAAAAGATCAGGCACAGCTTAAAAGAATTCTCAGCATGTTCCACCTTTTCAAGTTAGGGAGTGCTCTGTTGAGGGTACCAGAACCAACAGCCCCTGCCCCCCAAATCCTGGAGACAGCTCTGATTAAAGTGGTGGAGCTCTTTTCCAGCCCTTTAAATGAATCCTGTGTCAAGCATTAGAAAAACCACCTTTCTCTTCCACACACAGCCCCATTGTTTCCCCAGACCTTTTATTTTATTTTTTTCTTGATGGCTACTAGTCCTGATGGCTATATGGTACATCCAGGATCACTGGTGGGATTCCTTTAAATGCCAGCTGCTGCGGAACATTGCGGGATAGGCTACGGCTCCCTTGACCTGCTTGTGCCAGTGCAAAGCACAGGTTGGAAAATGGGAGAAGAAATTAAGAAGATGGGCAAAAAATCTCTGGGAGGCACGTGGGGGTGGGAAGGGAAAAATACAAAAGAAAAAGGCTGCTTCTGCTAGAGCAGACTTCCTCAAACTCGGCCCTCCAGATGTTTTTGACCTACAACTCCCATGATCCCTATCTAAGCAGGACCAGTGGTCAGGGATGATGGGAATTGTAGTCTCAAAACATCTGGAGGGCTGAATTTGAGGAAGCCTGAGCAAGAGCCTCCTGAGGTCATCTTACCTATGCAATTCCTTTGACCTGACAAAGAAGAAAGAAAAAAGTGTTGTCTGCAATTTCCAGCTGACTTGCCAGACACTGCCTCCAATTTTTGACTGGCTCTGCCCCTACACCATTTTGTGGCAAGCGAGCCTCAGGAATTTTGTTGTCTCAGGTGAACATTGGGAATAGAAAGTTTAAGAACCCCTTCTCCATAACATCTAGTTTTACCCTGAAGGAGAGTTGTGAGAGGACTGCACAAGGGAAATAATTGCTGGTGGATTATGCTTCGCAGGAGTGAAAGTATTATTTTATTGATAGGGACCATTAGTTGTTAAAAATACTGGCAAATGTTTCATTTCTCCAAAGATTATAATAGTGCTTTTGTGGATGATTGGCGAGTATATATGCTGCCCATCAAAAAGCCAGACATCAGCTGAGTCTGTGGACTGCCTGCCACTAATCAAAATATACTAGCAGGATCAGCACTACATGCAAGGACAGCAACAATGATGTGCAAGCAACAGTAATTCTAAGAACCTATCCTAACAGGATCCATTCTGGGTATGGTCCTCTTTGCTATTAGCCCAAGTTTTAAAGCAAACTAAGGTTCCCTCGGCCAGTAAAGTGAGATGAGCTCCACAACCCCAGAGTCGTTCGCAATTGGACTCAACTGTCAAGGGTCCTTTGCCTTTTTAAGGTTGCAAAAATACCAATTAGGCTTTATTTTACTTCATCTGGCATAATTATGGGCCATACCAAAATACTTTTTTTTTTTTTTTGAGGTTTTGAAGCTCAAAGAACTCTTGGTATCTTAAAGCCTTATACAGTGGTACCTCGGGTTAAGTACCTAATTCGTTCTGGAGGTCTGTTCTTAACCTGAAACTGTTCTTAACCTGAAGCACCACTTTAGCTAATGGGGCCTCCTGCTGCCACTGTGCCGCCAGAGCACGATTTCTGTTCTCATCTTGAAGCAAAGTTCTTAACCCGAGGTACTATTTCTGGGTTAGCGGAGTCTGTAACCTGAAGCGTATGTAACTTGAAGCATATGTAACCTGAGGTACCACTGTAGTGCCAAAATCAGTCAGTTTCCAGAGGGAAATGAAAGAGAGAGAAAGGAACGGAACAAAACCCTAAGCAGTAGCAATGCTATGAATTTGGAATTTACAAATAAGAGCAGTGGAAAGCACTTCTGAAAGATCAACACAGCACCAAGAAATTCCATTTAATAATTAAAAAAAGACAATATGAAATGCAAACTTTTCTTTTTACAAGTTCAGATACAATTTCTTTTATCAAGTGCAAATAACTTTATGGACTACACCTTTTTCATCATTTAATCATTATAGGAGATACTGGACTGTGGATTACTGCACAATGCAATTATAAATATTTCAGCTTTGTTGTTTAAAATTGTTATATTTCCTATGTTGAGATGGAATTTTCAGCTTTTCAAACCTTTAGAATTTCTACATTTCATTAAGGATAGAATGGAAAGAAGGGCTCTAGCTAGAAGGAAAACAGGTAGAATTTCTAAGCCAAATTCAATACAAGTTTTTCCTTCAGAGCTGGCCTTGTACTTTTGCCTACAGTAAGCAATTGAACTTGAGCATCTCCCCCTCCCCTCCCCAGATAAACAAATGTTTATATGCCGTAAGAAATTGCTGAATATGATGACATCAGAGCCAGATATGAATTCTTAGGTGTTACTATGATGCCATATGTCCTGCTGAAGTACTGCAAAAATGTTCACATCAGAGGCAATTCAACTTCAATGCTGAGATGATTAGAGTAAATTTAATGGGGCAAATTCCGATTCTGGATCCAAAAGAGAAGAAAAGCAAACTATTAACACTCAGGCAGAAAAGCTTCAATACCACTACAGGAAACAGAGATGATCTGATCCAAGTGCAGCCTCGCAGCTTTTTAAGACACATTTCCAATTGTTAGTTTCAGGTCATGGCTCAGAGAAGGCAACAATTTCACCCATAGAAGTTGGGATTTCATCACTAGTATTTGCACTGGATTATGGATCAGTGACTGACAAGTGACCTTACATAGGGAAGAATTAAACTGACAATGGTATACTTCAGTTTTCAAGTTAGGATTCACAACAGCTCATCTCAAAACCTGAGTTCAGTGCTGAACTCAGGCTTTGAAAAAGGGAAGACTACAGTGCCTCTGAGCAGGGGCAGAGAGCATCCCCTTCTCACTGAGAATTCATGGCTACAGCTCTGAGTTTAGGGGAAAGAGCCTTCAGGTAGACGATGCAAATTTCCAGGAAACTTGAGCCCCAGCACCTCTTCTGAAACATTCAGAAAATGAACTATACCACCTCAATATCTAAATGGGGAATCTCCGGTTCAAATATATCAAAACCTCCCTGCCCGTGCAAAGCTAACTTGTCAGAAAGAGTGAAGGTTAGATGACACTTTGCAAATGCTAGAAGACTTTAACACTGGGATGCATTCCAGTATGTGATCCCTAATATGCATTATTGATATTGAATTGAATTTACTCTCAAGAGCTGCTTGTGTCCAAAAGGTAATTTCCAAGTCACTAGAAATATTCTGCTCAAGTCTTGTGTCCCTTTCATTGGTTACATGAAGGAGCTTGATCTTCAGGATTTACATTGGAATTTACTGTGGTGAGGAAAAACAAAAGATTCCAAGAGCTGAAAACTTACGTCACATTTAGTCACCATTTCCCCAAATCCTTGTCTGTATTCATTTCTGTTTCATTTTAACACATGCACGCACACGCACACAAACACACACACATTCTCTTTTCTCAGGCAGGTATAAATATTGTAGTTTCTAGGAGAAAAAAAAAACTTCCCTCTAAATAATATAAAGACAACTCAAAAATGATTGCACTTAATAATATGAAAAAGGTAGAAAGGAGAACGTCCTAGTGCACAAACATTCACTCACTCCTGCCCTTCACACTGCTTGCTTTTTTTTTTGTCATTGAGTTACTCTTTGGCAGAGCTTATAAGAAGTCTGATCTCTCAGCTCCAGTCTCCATGGGGGAGAAATCACATTGGAAAGTCTCACTTTTTACCATGTTTTCTTCCCCTTTTTCCAGACATCATTCCATGTGAGATTGTGGCTAGGCCAATGTTTTCTCTGAATGCAAAAAGTCAAGACTCTGTCACGAAACGATGCTCTTAAGTCACCAAACTTGCCATCACGAACATGGGCGATTTACTTTCACACTTCTGTGATACGTCTTTTTCTTTTACAGGATCTTCCTCCCCACACCTTACGCTTTATTTTGTCTGATCCTCTCTGCAAGACTGTGCTTGGTTTATTTTTCTCTTAAACAAAAACCCCCCAACAGTCTGATAAATAAGGCATAACCTTCCACATTCTGGGTGTCCTTTGCCCCCAATTCTTTACGAAAGAGTTCAGCTGGACCGGTTCCACTGCTTAGAAGCTGCTCAATGTCTCCCCGTTTCTTCTGTGTCCCAGGAGTGGAGCATGATATGGTAGCAGGGGTGTTTCTATCTAGAAGCAGACAGTCGTGTGCAGAGAGATGTACAAACAGCCTCTTTGGCAGCTGCCTTGCAGCAGAAGGGGCCGTACATAATTTGCATATATGGGAGAAGGCAGAAACTGCCCTGGAGTTACAGGTCCCAGTAGAGGCCACTTGTGAAGAGTGTATCACTTACTGGGATATGTGAACTCCATGGGCTGAGACTCCAGTATGGAAAGCTCAGGGGATGGTTGCCAGCTGCTTCTTCCAAGGGCAATGTCATCAGTGAATTTGGTTTGGAGAAAAGCCAAGGGAAGACCAATGGTTAGAGTCATCTGCATAGTGAGAAAATGGGGTTTGTATTCGTAGGAAAAAGTCATTGAAAAATAAGAATTAAGTGTAAGAAAAAGTTTTCTTGGCTGTTGAGGAGCCTGGAAGGCTGGTGAAAAGTGTCACAAGGCTATTTGTAAGGCCTGAGAAAGCTGGAAACTTTGGACCGGAGGAGTTTGATAAAGGATCGTGGGAGCATTTCCTTGTGTTTCTCTGTGTATTTGAAGTAATTCTGTGGGTGAGCCAGCACATCAAAGAAAGCTTTGATCAGCTTCTTGTCCTGCAGGGAAAACAAACAGAATGGACATGTTAACTATAGGAGCAAGGGTGTGTAGCACACACTGCAGAACTCCACAGGGGCTGCTACTGCTACTCAATCAGTGCTCTCCCACTATAGGGACTGGAATACAGTCGTACCTTGGAAGTCAAACAGAATCCGTTCCGGAAGTCCGTTCAACTTCCAAAATGTTTAGAAACCAAAGCGCGGCTTCTGATTGGCTGCAGGAAGCTTCTGAAGCCAATCAGAAGTCGTGAAAGTCCCGTTACATGTTCAGCTTCCAAAAATAGTTCGCAAACCAGAACAGTCACTTCTGGGTTTGCAGCATTTGGGAGCCAAAATGTTCGAGAACTAAGCTGTTCAAAAACCAAGGTATGAGTGTAGATGGCTTTTGAGGGACCTGTGACCTTTAAAGTGCACATGTAACATAATACGTATATAGTTTGCCCTTTATGTAATCAATTCAATGTTTCCCCACCCTCTGCAAGGAGCTCCCCAAGGACAAGTCACATAATAGTTCCTAGTCCTGCTGTCTGGGATCCTTTTTCAAGAGGAGATGCCTGGGCAGGAATCATATGCATGCTCTATTAGCACATGCTCTATTACCCCAATAACAAAAAAAAAAAAAAGGCAGCCTCACCTTCAGTATTTCCTGATGATTTTCAGAAGCATATAGCCTGCCATCCCGTACAATATCCTCCACGAGCTGTTCATAATCCTCTACATTGTTGAGAAAGGAAGTGGGAGGGATAAAGAAGAAAAAGCAAGGGATTAACACATCTACTAGTATTTAAAAGAAACACGTACCTACAAACAATGGTAAAAGGAATTTGATGCTGCACAAAGCTGCTTCAATGGTCTCTTTCTTTGGAGTAGCTCCTTTATTTCCCCCCAAATTCTGACCCAATTCCACATTCTAAAATGGCTCACTGGCTTGGGGTGTACAAAGGAGGGCAGCCAAACACTGGCTCTGAGTTTGCAAGTGACCACAGGTCAGGGAGACTGTTCAAGGGACTCACCTCATTCTTCCTTCCTTCAGACCTGCAATCCAGGTCAGAAAGAGAAAGAGATGAAGGGAGCAACATCATGGACTAAGATGGGAGAAAAGGCAACAGCCGAGGAGGAGGAGAGGCTGTGCCATCCAAACATATAGAGGTTTTGCATGCGAATCAGAATGCAGAAGGGGGGAGTAGCACCTCAGACCATGCCCCATTCTTAACCATTCACTGGCCTCAAAACGCTCATCCTATGCAGATGCTCATCCATATGTAGGGCAAGCACATGGAGGATGCAGAGGGGCTATGCCTCCTAGCACTGCCCCAGACATCATGCTAGCCTTGATTCCTAAAGCCCATGCATTGAGCACAGACACCTGCAGAAGCCTATGAACAAAGAGTTGTATGTGCCTTGCCTTCTCTTGGCAAGGAAGGCTTAGTGCATGGTCTCTGAGGAGTGGGGACAGTGTAGCATTAGAAGCAGGAGGTTACAGCCCCACTTCATCCTCTAGACA
The DNA here is from genome assembly GCF_965113315.1 of Podarcis vaucheri. Lineage (NCBI taxonomy): Eukaryota > Metazoa > Chordata > Lepidosauria > Squamata > Lacertidae > Podarcis > Podarcis vaucheri. The sequence continues at coordinate 62,340,109 of NC_138764.1, read as the reverse complement.
TTTGCCCTTCATTCACCTGCAGTCCTTTCTTTCTCTTACCGTCATAGGTGACGTATGGTATCTGGAAGCCTCTGGCACTGTTGGCTTCACTAGTTTTAAAGTTGATCCACAGCTTCCGGGACCTTGCAGTGAAGGCGATGGGTCTCTCATAAGTCTGGCATGTCTCATAAGTGGTGATGGAGGAAGGAGATGCTGCAAGGCAGAACAGAACAGGACCATGTGTTGTGTGGAATCACCCAGATCTCACATCCCAAGATAAACTCCATTAAAAGATCTAGGAAGGCTGAGCAAAAAGGAAAACACGGCTGAAATCTAAGCAAAGCTCTTCCTGCTTCCTTTGCCTCACACCTTTGCTGAAGTCCTAACATCTGCGAGACAAAAATGAGTGTGTTTTCCTTTCCAAGGTTATAAACTTTGAGGATAGCTTAATGCCATTTGGCAGCTTCACTACTGAAGGCAACTTTCCTTTTTAGGGGTGGTGAGGCAGAAGTAAAGAAGTGCAGATTTATTTGCTTAGTGGTAAAGCAAGCAGAAGAGACATCTGGAAAGAGAGAGCTTGCGGAGCCAAATGTGGTGCACCATCTAGGGCAGGGGTGGAGAAACTCCTGGGTAGCGGACCAGATCCTGACCTACCCCCTGCCATCTACTCCACGGGCTACTTTGACAGGTGGGTGAGTCCACTCACCTGTCAGTCATCTGATTTCTGTATGCTGCCAGGTGACAAATTGAAAGTCAGGTGACTTGTGCTGGCAGCATGCCTTCAAACGGGTTCTCTACTTTGCCCCTTTGCTGGCAGGGTTTGGATTCAAAGTGGGAACTGCAGCAAGCCCCTTTGGAGGGGCACTTTAGGTGCCAATTAGCTGGCTGGTGCTGAAAGCATGTGTTCCAACAGGCTCCCTTTCAGCACTGATCAGTGCTGACAGCGAGTCCCCTTGGCTCCAGTATCAGGAACTTCCTAGCGCATTTGATCCGAGTGGGGTTCACTGTCAACACTGATCTATGCTGTCAGCTAGCCCCATTTGCAAAGGAACAATCAAGAGCACACTTTAAATTCATGACTGTTCCTTCACAGCCACATCCTTACCTGCCCCACATCTGATGTCAAGTGAGCATAGTTTGGAGGAAATGCCCTCACGGGCCAAATGTGGACCCCTGCTGGTTCTAATTCGGCTCAAAGACTGGAGGTTTCCCATGCCCAAGATGGGGAAACTGCTCCAGAGATCCCCACAAGAGCCATATTGATGGATGCAGGGAGGAAAATATACAATGGTCCCAAGTCCATCAGCATGGCTGACAGAGACAACGGAGCTGTAAGATCAGTGAGGGCTGTGCAGGCTGCACCCTTACTGTGATGTTAGTTCAGGGACTGCTCAAAGCATATATTGTACACCTGATTTTTAGAATCACTTTTTCTGCATTCTCAGTTCAAGGGTATAATCTGCTTCACTTAATCCAGGATATATCAGGCATTTGCAGCTGCCCCAATATCCTTTAGGTGTCAGCACTGTAAGCCACCAGAAGTCTCAAAGAGAGTCTCCAGCAGCAGAATGCAAGCACTTTGCACACTATGACACTTTGCTGGAAGAAGGAGCTCTCGCCTGCTCATTACTACTCTGCAGCACCACCAGGGGATGGCATTGCAGGAAGCAGTTCAGCTGACCTACAAAGCTGCTTGCACTGGCTTGGTCCCCAGTCATGGAACTGCCATCCTGTCTCTCCATCAAGCCAGGGGCAGGCAAACAAATCACTTGGTTTGATCACTTATTCATGCTGGCAGGGAGACAAAGTCTCCATAGCTCCTTAGGTTTCCATAGTCCAGAAATTGCGGAGGAAACCTAGGCCAGTCCCCATCGCCACACTGCCCTTTTTGCATGGCCCCTACACAGCATTTGGTTACCTACAGTTTTTCCGCATGACCAGGACATCCCCACATTCATCCTCAGACGGCAGGAAGATTTCAGGCACCACAATGAGAATCTTGCGCTTTGGCGGTGGGTTGATATTCCAAGTACACTCCACATTTGCAGGGTAGTTTCCAGGGTAGTTGGGAGACTCAATATAACCAGTGTACTCTCCCAACTCCCCTCCACATTGACGGTCTGCAACAAAACATACAGGGATCACTAGGATGTTATCTGGGAAGCAGAACCTGATTGGTTGCCAAGGGAGACCTGGGACACGGGGTCTTGGCACTGTATAAGCACCAGATGTGACACAAGTCTATGCCAGTGTTGCTATATAAGGGTTGTGTGTAAACACAGGTACAGATTGGTCCATAAACTTTACTATTGCATGCATAAGGAAAACCAATAGGAAGCTAATGAAACAGAGATAATTTCAGCAAATGAATTCTGTTACATGCAGTCTGCAGAGAACAAAACATACTTTTGCATTGTGACACAGAGGTTGAGCCGTCAAAGTCTGTGGTGGTATTCCCAGGGCATGTGATGCAGTAGTTCTGGCGGAAGTCAGGTTGGTAAGTGCCTACGGCACAGCGGATGCAGCGGTGGACACTGGTGTTATAATAATGGCCCGGGGAACATTGAACTATACATTGAAGAGAAGAGAAAAGTGTCAGAGACTGCCAAAATAATACAAGACCAGCAAGCATTCATGGAAATGAAAAGCTCTTTGGGGCAGTTAATTTGCTGGTAACATTGCTTTCTCTAATCGTGCAAGAAGGCTTGATGAATATCACTGAAAGGATGCAAGGCAAATTGAGCAGGAGCGCTAAGGTGCATAGTAACACTGGCTGAACATGGATAGCTCAGTCGGTAGAGCATGAGACTCTTAATCTCAGGGTCTTGGCTTCAAGCCCCACACTGAACAAAAATATTCCTTCATTGCAGGGGGTTGGACTAGATAACCCTTGTGGTCCCTTCCAGCTCTATGAGTCTATGATTCTAACCTCTCTTTCTGCCTCCTGACAAAATGTACATTAGTCCTAAATATGTTTTTTTAACCATCTGACATATGAAATCCCTTGTAATACAGGGATTCCATTTATTACCATATTGATATTAATATAATACTTAAAAATTTGTACGGCACTTTTAAGTGTCCAAAGTACTTCCCATAGGCTATCTAGTTGTAATGTTCAGAACAATCCTGAAAGGTCACAGTCAGCATTATAACCCCCCATATTTCAGATAGGAAGGGCTGGGGCTAACGGTAGCTTGCTTTAGGCCACCTGGTGAGTTCATGCCAAAGGCAAGATTCAACCTGGGACTTCCTGGTGGGTTACTGAACATTCTGAAGCATTAGCATGATTTATTCTTAGCTAGTTTCTTTACACACACCTCTTTGTCTTCCATCCAGTCAAGGAAGACACATTACCAGAGTTTAAGGACTTGTTCCAGCCAGGCAACAACACTCAAACTGAGTGCAAATCAGGGCAGTGAGAGATGCGGCATAGGGTGAGGCCCGAGGGCCATACAGAGAGGTCTGGAGGGCCACATCTGGTCCCCAAGCCTGAGGTTCCTCATCCCTGTCTTATACAGTGCTGTTGCCCCAAGCATACCTTTGGTATCACAGTCCTGGAAGGAGAAAGCTCCATCATGTTTAGTGTTCAGTCCCCCGCCACAGTGGAAGCACAGAGCTCGGCCTGCTTCAGGTTGGTAGGTGCCACGTGGACATGGTTGGCAGGGTTTGAAACCGTCTACAGAGTACTGGCCGGGGGGGCACTGACCTGTGGGCCATGCAGGAGAAAAGAGATACTCATTGGTCCAGATTAAGTATTGCCTCCCTATACACATTGCTTCTAATGTACCAGCAGCATGCAACATGCACTATAATATAACTGAGCCATGTGAGAGCACCATGAGAACCGTTGGCCATCCCAGAAATTGCCTAGGGCAACCTTTCTGCCTCTGTACTGGAATGTGATAATGCCCATGGTATGAAGGAGAAACGCCACAATCGGATCCATTTATCCAAGTCCTGGATGTGAAGAATTTTCCCCAAAATAAATACGTAAACAGATTTGGAAGAAATGGGTCATGAAGCTGAACTACCCCATGGCTGCAGCTTCACAAGCCCAGATTCTTTATTTAACAAATTACGTTAAATAAAGTTTGCCATATAAGAGTAACCACCAGGCACGGCAATAATAGGTGCACCTCCGAGCTGCCCGTCCTGCCCTACTTCTGAGTGCAATCAATGGCAACAGCTGTTTTCCTGTCATTAGTTGGGGAATTAGGAAACAGTTTAGAACATATGAGCAGCTGTAGCCTCTGTAGCTTTTTCTATACTTCAAAGTGGAACTGGCTCCAGAGTGACAGGGCAGGAGGAATGCTAGAGGGGAAGCAAAGCATCTTGCGCACAATCTGGCAGTTATCTTTGGGGCCCTTTTCTGAGGGAACACTGAGATACTGCTGTAGTCAGCCTTCACCTCCAGATATTTTGTCTATAGTTCCCATCAGCTCAGCCAATGGTGAAGGATGAAGGGAACTGTAGCTCAAAGATCTGGAGGTCCTTAGGTTGTGCGAAGGGTGCAGAAATGAATCAAAGCTGGAAGTGGCTACCATGCCAGTTACTTACATACAAAACCACCATCCTAGGCCTCTTGTAAATGTTGTGTTTAGGGCCAATACGTATGAACTAGTTGCCATTCTTTGGTGTGGAAGGGAAAGCGCAGGTATCACTGCAGTACTATTTTTGTGTGGGTGTGATCAATTCCATTCCCTTTGCTGTGGCCACTAATTCATTCTAGTTCCGAGAGCTACTGTTGGCTACTCTGGGACGGGTTATCAAGTGTCCTAGGGTATTGGACCTCAGCTATAGGTTTAGAGTACCTTTCAGCTCATCCCTGTACCTGCACAGGCGCTTATATTTGTTGCTCCAGCTGGCCCATAAGCATCACTTCCAGGGCAAAGGTCACAGGAGAGCTGGCCTTCTTTCTCCTGGTAGGTCCCTGGAGGGCAAGGGACACACTGCTCCATCTGACCATGGTAATACGTTCCTTGCAGGCAGCTAACTAAGAGAGAGGCAAAAGCGCTAGTGACACATGTGCCAAGACCATGCCCAAGATAACCCTTGTCTTTCTTGTAGGACAGAGACCCCGGGATCTCTCCTTGCCCAGGTTACAATAATACAGCTCAGGCCCTCAAAAGAATGAGCACAGGAACTGTATCTATTGTCGGTAAGCACATGTGGCTGCCATAGATGTTAGAGTTGGCAGCAATGGCATCAGAGCAGCAGTGCAGCACTAAAGGCTTGCAGTTAATATGCAAATGGTTCTTTTACTCTTCCTTTCCTCACCCCCAACCAATTCAGGTTGTTTCCTTACCACACTTAGGTCCCAGTCTCTCCTGTCCCGGCCCACAGCTCTCCTGCCTCTCGGGAGTCATGCTCAGCTTCCGTGCCACTTCGTATTCCATCCCTGAAAAGCGGATCAGGAATCGCTCCTGGTTTATGGATTTCTTCAGTGCTTTGATTGCTGATTTCAGTTTTTTCTCAACCTTCTGCCGCACACAGTTCAGATTGCAGCTGGCTGGAGATGAGGGAATGAGACTGTGCTGTTTAACGTAGCACTAGGAAGAAGAAACCCCATTTCCAAAGACAACCTTATGTCCCTTTTTATTTCCAGCTGCTGTTAAATCAGCATAATCTATTCCAGTCTCATGCTAGGGGAGTGGCCATAGTTCAATAGTACAGCACATGTTTTACATGCGGAAGATTCTGGCTGAAATCCCAGGCCTCCTCAGTTAACAGGATCTCAGGTAGTGGAACAGGGAAGGACCTCTGTCTGAGGCCCAGCAGAACAACTTCCAATCAGAGTGCACCATGCTGGATAAATCGGACCAGTGGTCTGAGTCAGAAAAGGGAAGCTTCATATATTTCAAATTTCCTCAACCTCATCGCCCCACCCCCCCCAGATGTTGTGAACTAAAGAACTCATCATATTATAAAGTTGCATCCAACTAAGTATACCCACTAAAATGAATGGGCCTAAGCTAGTAATCACGTCCATTAATTTCAATGAATTTGTGTATGTATATATTTATGACAGTGTGTGTATGCATAAGTAAAACAAGACATTGCCTTTTCTAAACAATCTTTTAACAATATCTAGGAAAGTTGGGTCCACCAGTCCTTCTCTTGTACTCTCTTCTGAGATGGGTGTTCCTGGAACATGAGGTCTCTTCCTCATATTACTCTGTGATGTTGTCCCCTATTCCTGAGGGGAAAGCCAAGCTTTCTCAGTCACCTCCTCTACCTGTAATTTCTTCGGGCTTGATTTCAGCTTCAAACTCCAACGTGATGCGAGTCACCTCCTTGTTGGGGGAGTTGCGAGCACGGCGTCCTTTGCCCTTCTTGGATGAATCACACTTTAAGTTCACAAATGTCACCTGGCAATCTGAGCAAGGGGCTGCCCCACCTAGGAAAGATGGGGCGCGGTGTTAATATCCTCCAAGCAAGATCTCTCTGAAATCCTGACAGGCATTTTCCTCTGTGACAACCAAGCAGGGCTTCTTTCCTTTATCCCGTGACAGGAAGCTCATCGTTTTACTCCCATACCCTCCCCACACTAGCTAAGGCACTTTCTCAGGCATGACTTCCCAGTGATACAATCCCACACAGCCATCCGTGGTGTTATTGCTATCAGTTTTTTCCTCCGCACTACATCATCCTCTGTGGAGGGGAGGGCCCCCATGCTTAGGGTTCTTTTCATCCTTCTATCCTCTCTTTTCTGCTTCTGGGCTCTCACACATTCAAAGGCATAAAAGCCTCAGCTATTCCACAGCTTCCCAACCACATGCCCATGAGTGAGTGCAGGAAGACTTGACTCCCAGAACCTCAAGCTCCCTCTGTGTGTGCCTGGTTTTTAATAGTTGCAGTATGCAACTATGGCAAATGTGGAAAGCACAGTTCCCTGGTCCTTAAAAGCAACACAAGAGAATGCTTACAAAGACTGCAGGCTAAATCCAGAGAGCTGCTTTCGTGACATACAAGACTTAGGACTGAAAACAGCCCCAAGGGAAGACTTTGAGAAGACATACAAAGGAGGGAGTACCTCACCTAGTGCAGCATTCCTGCCCACCTCATCCTGCTTGCCTTTCATGCGTGGGTGCAGGTGACATTTAGCATCCTTGATTTTGAAGGAAGCCTTTTGTTTGATTGGAGCAGCGACAGTCTCTAAAAGAAAAGGCAGGTGCTAAGTATCAGGGGAGTCAAGCGAGTCTCGGGAGGAGCCCTGAGGACTCAGGAGGCCAAACTTACCAACACAGGGATGGCTGACATTGCTGGGCCTCTGTGGAGGTCCCTGCCGCAATATTGGGGTACCGCAGCTCACTGTGTAGCTATTGTCAGACTCTGCAAAGAGAATGAATCAAGTTGTAATCAGCGGAGGCCTGTGGCCAGATATTTCTAAATGTATGCCTGCATGGGCCTGCATTTGCAAGCCCAGCCCAGCCCAACCCAAACCCCAAATGTATTTTTGAAAGATTAGCCCAAGCCTGATCTTGCCCATCAATCATATGGATGAAAGCAGCAATGAAACGTCCCCATCCATCACCTCCCATGTACCCCCTAAATCTGTTTTAAAGGGTTCCACAACCCTCCAGGGGAGAATTGGGAAGAGCATGGGGTGCACACAGTGGTAGGAGAGGGGGAGAGTTCCCATTCTGCAAGCTTACATCCTTAAGCTAATGTGACAACTTATGTCCCCTTTCGAATCAGGTGAACACCTTATGGACAGGACCACAACATCAGTGGTGGGCTCTGTTAGCGTATCAGGGCCTTGGCAGTTGCCCAAGGATACTAAGTACTGATGATGGCCCTGCACATGGGTTAAGTGCTATACTAAAGAAGCACAAATAACCTCCATTCACATCCTAGTTCTTTGTCAACTGTTCCTCCTCCTGCAAGTGCCACTAAAATCAAAGCCAAAAACCTCCAAGAGCTTATGTGGGGATAAAAAAGGGAACAGGCCATAGGACTGAGGAATGGAATTGAATAAGGCTTCAAATGCAGTAGAAAAATGAGAGCAAAGGGGACAGAAGATTAAAAACCCAGTAGCAAGAGCCTGGAAGCTCCCTTGTCTAATAAAGTGAGATGAGTGCCACAACTCCAGAGTCGGCTATGACTGGACCTAATGGTGCCATTATGGGACCCTGTTATGCACAATGCCCACAAGCCTCCAAATATTGCAGCTTCTTGCATCTGAAGCTATTAAATTTCCTGGGGTGAAGGAGTGGCAGATTGGTGCACCTACCAGGCAGAAAGCGAGCCTTAGAGGCACAGGTGAGGGAGCAGCTGTCCTTCTTGCCATTCTTGTTGCAGGTAAGCGTGGCTCGTGGAGATACTGCGCCAGCCAAACATATCACCAGCTCTGAAGAACAAGCAACAACAGACAGCAATGACAGCAATATGCAGATGAGATGGTGTAATTTTAAAAAGAGCACACAAATATTGGGATGGCTACAGTGCAAAGCCAAACCTTGTTCTCCAGTGGAAGTAAATAAGCATTAGTCCACTACTACTACTACTACTACTACTACTACTACTACTACTGTACTACTGTTTCCACTTGTATCTGCTACAGCAACTTCTCTGCATGTGTTGTACTGAGTTTTTCAGCTCACTGCTGAAGGAATAAAGTCTAAAAGCATGCAGGGTCACTACTGGACCAGCAAGAGCAGAATCTGCTAAAAATTAAGAATGCCTGAATTTCCAAACACAGATTCTGTGACAGCTGTTTAAGAATCTCATATTTCATTTTTGGACATGCCTCTGCTAGGTTTTATTGTATTGCAGAAAAAAAACACATGGGAATGTTCAACACATTTCTGCAAAACTTAAGCTAGTTTTCTGTGTTTGAGCAAAATGTTGTGGTTGCCTATTCTGCAATCTCACTCCTCTCAATAAACCACAGCATGGTGAGAAGTTTTGCATTACTGGCAATCACACAGCACCAGGCCAGCGTGTGGAATTCTCATTAATAACTTTGTGGTTTTTAACAGCATCAGAATTTAAACTATCAAAACAGTGCCATACAACAATGCCACATTAAAATTAGTCTCCTTGTTCTCTGTTCAGCTACTACAGTAATTTTGTCCTCAGCTAGAACATTGCCTGCTGAAATACATTCTGCCTCTGGAGGGCAGCATGACCTCAGCCCTTTTCTACACTCACCTATGCAATCCTTTTTATTCCAATGAAGTTTGCACCCAGCAGGGCAAGTACATTCATAGCTGCCAGGGGTGTTTATACAGCCAAATTTGCAGCCTCCTCGGTTGATGCTACATTCATCGACATCTGAAGGGCAACGAAGAGATGCAATGAATAAGTATATGACAACATAGTACAAATGGAACATTCTGATTAGAGTATCCAAGACTCTGGTTCCAGAACTATAATATGGGTTGGTAATCAGACAAAAAAGAACCAAGTGTTAAAGAGTAAGTGGGAAAGAGACCAGGGAGGGAGAGGGAGAGAAGACAATAAAAACATACGATAACCTCTGCTGCTGATTCACCTTGTCATTCAGGAAAGACAGCTGCCAGATCAAATATTCATATACTGTATATATTGTGCCATCAGCATACATGGGAGTTTACAGCATAAGTCAAAGACATAAGGTCCTGCCTTGAGGTGCTTCTGTTAGCAAAGTTTCTTAAATAAAACAGAGTACAAACTAGATGATCTCTGCAGCACTTCCAACAGTTTACAAGTTTGTTAGTGGAAGAGAAAACAGAGGAAAACAGACTGGAAAGGCTAACAAAGAATGGGAAAAATATGTAGCTAGAGGTATTGATACTGTGTGGAGTGATTAGACATGATGACAGTCCTCCCTTGCACATTTAGAATGCTGCGCTCCATGATGGTCACAAGGGCTTTCCATTCAGTGTGTAGCTCGGTGGTGGAGCATCTTGTTTGCATGCAGAAGGTCCAAAGTTCAATCCTCCTGCCTGAAACTCTGGAGAGCCACTGCCAGCCAGTGCGGGCAGTACTGAGTTAGATCTGGCTCAGGGTAAGGCAGCTTCCTATGTTCCATTCCCCAGTGTACACACACCTATTATAGGTTTAGACTGGTGGACAACTTATTTTTTAAAGCATACTGTAATTGGGAAGGCCAAACTAGAGCTTCATGGGAAATTAGCTTGCCGCTAAGTAGTGCTTAACCTCCACATACAAATCTGCTCCACACACAGTTCCAAGCATCTGGTGGAACTGCAGCCTAGTCAGTAATATGACCTTTTCAGCTTGTGCCAGTCCTTTTTTCTGCCAGCCCATCCTGACTCCCAGTTATGTTGCCATTTGTGTCGCTGCATTGCCACAGGCTAAATTCATCTTTTGATATGTTACTGCTAATTCATCTTTTAGGTGGTCTGCCAAAAGCCAAGTTCAGCGCTTAACATGCAATTGCACAACCCCATCAGCTGGTGGTAGTGACGTTTTAGAGGTAATGGAGGTCCAGAGATATAAATAGGCCCCAAAATACATAGGGCAGGCACATTTTGAAAATATTGCTTGTTTCTCTAGACCAGCCTTCCCTAATCTGGTGCCTTCCAGATGTTGTTGGACCACAACTCCCATCATCCCTGGTGACTGGATACGCTGATGGGATTTATAATCATGGTGGGGGAATCTGAAAGGCACTAGGTTGGGGGAAACTGCTCTAAACTTATTCTAGGAAAACTTAGCAACTGTCGGGAAATGCAACCTGCTGCCTGCTTAGTCTATCTAATATTTCCCACAATAGAAAATGTCTAATCCCATCCATTGTACAGGAAGCCTGCCGCATCCCTACCTTTGCCAATAAAGAATAGGTAATCAGTGATGAGAGAAAGAACCCATCAGTCCCTGCTTTAGAGTCATTCCAGAAATCAAGAGTGTGACTCTGAGCAGAGATCAGAATAAAATGGAAAGGCTTGGTTGCTAAAGTTCAAAAGACAGCTGTGTCAAACAGTCTACCGAGGCTGCCCGCTTTCAGCAGCTCTCCCCATTATGGCACACAGAGAACCACAACCATGGAAATCAATGCTAAAGGTCTAGCATGAAGCGAGCAAACAATGGGAGAGGAAGAGTCAAAACAACTCATGAAGGCAGGGCTTTGTTCTGAAGCCTCCACTTACAAAGGCTTCAGTCTTCCAGGCTTTGCCAAAGCACACTCCCACACAATGGGGCACACTAAGGTCATGGGCTTTGCTCCCAACTCTTTGGAGTAGGCTGGGTGCTGACTCATATGGCACTGCCAAGCCATTCTTGGGCTTGGTTCCATTTCATCTTGTTTATTTATGTAACTCACTCTCTCCCATCCCAAGGGAGCTTTTAGCTAGGATAAAGTTAGGAATGCACCTTGTACCCTTGGTGCATCTAGCTCAGTATTGCCTGGACCAAGAATGGGCAACCTTTTTGTTCCTGAGGGCCACATGCAGCAGCGGGTGGGTGTCCAGGGCCACATATAATGGGCAGGGCTGCACCTAGTGCTGGGCTTTCACAGACTGGCTGGATGCATAGGAGTGGTGGGAGGCACCAGCTGGAGCACCTCAGGGGAAGAAGGCTCAGAGCCAGGGGATTGGTGGTAGGATGACGATGAGCTGCCAAGCGGAGGAAAGGAGCAGACTAGGAGGTGGTGCCAGAAGCAGAAGAGGTAACAGGGTTTGGTGAGCAGGAAGAGGCTGTGGCAGAGGGCAGTTCCAACTCTGAAGCTGGAGGGGAAAGGGGCCAGGAGAGTGAGGGGCAGGCTGCTGAAGAAGCCAGGGAGTCTCCCCTCCTGCTGCAAGCTTCCCCCTAGTCTCCTAGAACACGCAGAGAAATGAAGAGGGGGGTTGTGTGCTGGTGCTGTTCGTGACTACTTGGGAAAGACACTGGAAAGGGGGAGCCTTAGAGAGTGGTGGAAAAGCAGGGATCTTCAATCCTTGCAACTTGTTGGAGCAGGCCTACTGGGAAGAGTTGCTGGGATCACTAGGCCTGTGCCGTTTTGGTTTTTTGAATAAAGAGTTAACTTCACTGACACTGCGTTTTTCTTTGATTGCTGACTCACGCTAGACTCCAGCTCCTGACGTGAGCAGGGCCAGATCTCCTAGGCTGCCCCCCCCCCCATTTTTAAGTACCCCCCAGCTGCTTGGGATTACCAGGGAGGTTAAAGTCTGAACTCCCCAGCAGTTCTAACACAGAATTTTTTTAAAGGCAGGGTTCTCTTTGTATGCTCTCAGTATGGACCATACTGACAGCAGCAATGGGCTGCACTTGGCTGCCCTGCTGTGGTCCACAATGACTTGACAGCAGGTCTCCAAGATGTGTTTTCCAGCCCTACATGAAGATGCTAGGGACTGAACCATTTTTCATACAAAGCACGTGGTCTGCCACTAAGTTAAAACTCTTAGCTCTCACACTCTTCATGGCAACACATGCAAGTCTGTGAAGTTCCCTGAAGATGGAAAGAGGTAACACTTTGCTTCACCTAATTTCAGTGCCAAAGAATCCACCGCCCCCAGTATTTTCTGAATGTCACTCCCCTTTAGAATTCTGGTTCAAAACCATAATCCTGAGTGGAATGTGACAACCTTCCCCTGAGGGCAACAAAGGGCACAAAGCAAAGCATGGTGGTGATAGCTGTCTCCAGTTATTTCCCATTTTTGTGTCCAGATGCCTCATACAGTCAACAAATGGGACCTGCAGCAAAATGTTAGGAGTGTGCAGTGTTGTTGTTCAACATTCCACCCACTCCAGTGCATTCCATTCCCCACCCTAGTTTTCCATTTCCCGGCCTCCCTCCACAGCCACGAAGCAATCTCAATCCTCATTGGGCTAATTGGGGGGATCTGACCACCTGCCCCCTAATTTCTTGTACTACAAGATGGCAACTGGCATGCAGACATATACTTCCTCTAAAACACAGAGCAAATATCCATCTGTGGAACACCCAAACTGATGTTTGTGCCAATTCATCCTTTTGCAAGCCACTTTTTGTAAGCTCGTAAACCCGTGGGTAGCGATTGTCTTGTTTTGTTTTTATGCAAACCACTTGGGAGGCTTTTTTGGGTGAAAGAACAAGCTACAAATGTTCTATATAAATAAATAAATAAAACAGTTTGTGGTATCGCATGTTACAACATCCTTTTCCATGTTAATCTCACAAGCAAAATGCTATAAGATAAGGAAGCTGATTTAAATTCAGTGACAAGGGCAACTGCAAGTGACCAGGAATTACCTTGTGGGCTCCAGGTGTGATGAGGGTTTTCAACAAGTTTTGATAGATGTTACTGAGATTACAAAGGAGCTAGAAATAGTACCAAACTTTGAGACAGAACAGGTTAGGAAAAAGGAGAAAAAAATGGCAGTTTGAGTATGAGGCCCAAGAAAAGGCACTGCGAGGACCAAAGCAGAAATTCAAAGTAGGTTTCTACTATGTTGTTTCAGTCGTGGCCATACAAGCTACAACAGCTCCACTATAATTCTCTATTTGGCATCCTGTATCGTATATGCAGTATCTATCAACAAAATATCTACTGAAGATGTACTTAAGAGCTGCAAGCATTTGGAAAAATCACTGATGCACAATGGAAACAAAGATATTGGCGCTGAAGTTCTGTGCTGTGGAGTTACAGCAATAGCTCGAAGACTTCCAAGGCTTATGCCACCACAAGAAGAAAAAGCACACAAATTGAGATTTTGATGTGCCTGAAATTGAAACTATTAAGAGACTTAAATTTTAACATCACAATTCACAATGATTATTTAGCAGTTTCAAATTTTGTGCTTTTCATTTTTTTCTACAAGACATCAGTTTTTGAGCACTGAAGTTAGCAATTAAAACAATTGTGGAGTGCAAGTAGCTAGCTTTGTCTACGGCACAGAATAGCCCAGCACTGGGTTGGGTTAATAATCGTGTTGCACTCATGAGTCCGAGTATCTCTGAAGCCTAATAATGATACTGATGGGACATATCTTCAATTTTTTATTTTAAAAGACCTGTCTAGCATATCCCTTTTAATTTCACTTGTATCTTCCTCCACAGGGTTAAATCCAATTTACTGTGGGAACACAGTATTCCTGGAGCTTAGTGTCCTAAACCAGCAATGAAAAATGGATTAATTGTTTGATGTGGTCTTGGATAAGATTCCTTTTCAGCTTTCAGTGTGAATCAGAGAATTCCAAAGAAGAGTAATGAATGTTCAAATAAGGCCATAAGTTAAAGCAGGAGAGCACAGAGTTAAGTCCTACTTTGGCAAAGCAAGATGAATGACAATCAAACTATCTAATGGTGTCTGCCTGATCCTCTCTTTTCAAATAATTTTATGGCTAAACATTGGATGTGACCAGCACTGGTATATACATCTGTTGTGGGGAAATCAGAAGGGATAAAATATCAGGCAGGGCCTAGAAACCTGTAGGGATGCTTGCTGCAGGTAGAATGTAAAACCATGCAAAGTTGTTGTGGTTGAGGTAAAATAAGGCGGAAGATGGGGGGAACACTGCACACAAGAGCCTGGGATTAGAAGTGCAGTCTACTGTAAGGGAGACACAGAGCCTACAAGGAACAATAACCGAGGGTATGGTTCATGGAGGAAGGAAGAAGACGGGGAAAGTCCCACACAAGATGTATGGATGATACGTTGCACTGGAATTGAGAGGGTGAGGGCTGAAGGTCATGCGATCAAGGAAGCAGAGGAGAGATGCAGGAAACCTCATCATACAAAGCCTTGGAGCAGAAAGGACGGTTTTTGAAAACAGTGAAAAAGTGAGGAAGGCAGAAATTTGCATATTACTTCAGATTAACTGGGCAAATCTCTGGCTGCAGGTGTCTGGTATATAATCTAAATTCTTAATCACTTACTGTAGCTGAGCCAAGGAATGCAAAATGTAGACAAGCCCGCCAAATACCAAAACCTTTCCATCTTGACTTACAAGCTTTGCGATATTTCATTGCCTTCATGTTACTGAGGCTAGGGCCCAAACAGCGCCAAGCAAAGCAGCAGAACTGCTATCTTCTGTTGTGCTGCCTACATCTCTCTTGATAAAAATTGCAAAATGATGCTTGATTTCTTCAGCAGGAAACAGGCCCCTTTCAAATGTCTAATTACTCATTTTTCAATTTGTGATATATTATAGCATCTAGCTCCTTTTCTATTCCAGTGTGTGACCTAGCCAGTTGCCCCCATCTTCCCAGTGTACTGATTTGTTTGGTTTATTTTAGGGGTCTGCAACCTTTAAGACAAAAAGAGCCACTTGGACCCGTTTCCGAAGGGAAAAAAACTGGGAGCCGCAAAACCATTGCGACATTTAAAACAAATATATCTCCGGAGCCGCGATCTGACAGCGGGCGGGAAGGTGACATTGGGATGGTGCGTGACTAACGCATGCACCGCCCCCATGCGACATCACAGCCAGTACAGCGCCGCCACAGTGGGGAGTGTCGGGGCACACAATGCGCCTCCTCCCCTCGCTAGTATCCGCCCCGGAGTCGCGGCAAAGGTGTAAAAGAGCCACATGCGGCTCCGGAGCCGCGGGTTGCAGACCCCTGGTTTATTTCCTCAACAGGTAACATGACACAGTGCATAAAGAAGATGTGCTATGAGCCTGGATGCCCACCCTTCAAATCAAATTCCTTAGGTAGTCTAAGGCAGCTGTACTTTCATATCATAGGTATGCGTTGAGTAAAACCTTCTCTCTCAGCTGTGATCACACCATCCATTTAAAGCATATTTATAGTGCATAAAGGTAAAGGGACTCCTGACTGTTAGGTCCAGTCCCAGATGACTCTGGGGTTGCGGCGCTCATCTCGCTTTACTGGCCGAGGGAGCCGGAGTACAGCTTCCGGGTCATGTGGCCAGCATGACTAAGCCGCTTCTGGCAAAACCAGAGCAGTGCACAGAAACGCTGTTAAAAATGTTATAGTGCATAACTTCCTGCAAAGTATATTGGGAGCTGTAGTTTATCCATTACAGAGCTTTCGTAGGGAACTGTATGTATGGTGTGTACATAGTCGCCAGTCCCACTCCCAGAACCAAAATAAGATTAAAGGGTGGAGGAACCTTTACTTAGCCCTTGTTTCTGTTAGGAGCGTTTCCAGTCTCTCTCTCTCTCTCCCCCCACCCCCCTCCATTTAGCAATATTACACTGGAAGCGTGCAGCCTCCTGTACATATGCATCTCAGGTCTACGATTAAAAATGAAATGAAACCTTCCTTTGCAAGCAACTAATTCAATACAATAAGCCTTTCCTAGCAGGACAATTAAATGTGACATTTCTCACAAAATATGCTAGTGATGCAGACACACTCCATCTACAACTGTCTCTTCGCAATGTGATTTCTGTGTCCACACCTGTGATCCATAGCTGGGCTCTGCCTGTTATCATGCAAGGGACTGAGCAAAATTGGTTGCCTAAGCAGAAACAGCTTCATCTCAAGCAAGTACAGAGGGGATCTGTACTTGGCAGCCACAGAATGTTAGCACACTTTGGACAGACATCAAGTAAAGGTCTAGCATCCAGTTTAAACAATACTTACGAAGCTGCGTGACAACATGGGCACTCGGACAATTTGCTGTTTTTGATTTGTGATTTGCCGTTTTTGATTTTTCCACACTGAAGACCATGAATCTGCACCAATTTGACAGGAGTGGCAAATTGAGCTCAACGGGCGAATTTGTGTTTTCATTTTTCAGGTGCACTTCACTTTTGCCAGTCTGCATACTTTACTTGCGTGCATGTTTGTATGCGTGTAATTGCTGCAGTCTGTTTATGCATCTGCCTCAGTCTGTATAATCTAGGGCATCTTGAGAGAAATAACTCTCCCTTATATTTATCGTGGCAAGCCACACTGCTGCAGCAACACGCTCCAACAATCCCCTCCACGCCTTCCATCTGTCTTTCCATTTTTCTTGCTGGCACAACCCCAACCCTTTCCTCCCCCTCCATTGAGAAACCATAAAACTTTCTGAAGTTCCCCTCCACCCACCTCAAATCCTCTGCCAAAAACTCACAGTGGGGTTTTCCCTACTCACATCCCACTGGACAAGACACAAATCGTTCCTGTCACCTTGTTTATAGCCGCAGAGACAAATGTCTGGTCCTGCCACTCTCTGCAAAGAGTAGCAAACATATTTTAGGAAACATAATTCACTAAATGTGGTCTCACAAGAAAGAAAGAGGGGGGTGGGGCGGAAATCTCTCTTGTGGTCCAGGTGCAGGAATGGTAGGCCAGGCTTTAAGAAACCTGTTCAGCCCTTGCTTGGTTCAATCATTGGCTTGGGCAAGTCTCAGTTTAATTTTTGTGTAAAACTGGAATTGTTGTGTTAGAGCTGTTTTGTGGACAAATTATATAGAGACTATAAAGAACATTTAAATGAAATATTTCTGCATGAACTATAGTATTCGCTAGACTTAAGCAAGGGCAAACACAGTCCATAAAATCCATCAAATAAGCAACTCACCATACAAAGATTATCTGACTAGGGCCACTAAGATGCATTGGGAAGAGATCAGTAGTAGAGCACATGTATTAGAAGTAGAAGTTCCAAGGTTTCACCCTTAGTGATTACAATCAAAAGGATCTCAGCAAGATTAGAATACATCTCTGTTCAAGATACTGGGGAGTCACTGTCAATAAGAACAGATTATTCTGGGCTATATGGCCCAATGGTGTGACTCATTATAGACAGCACCATACTGTACATACATATGCTTATGCTGATGATGTGAGATCCAACAAGTGTTTAGATTTGCAGAGTTTATCCTTGCAGTGAACAGACCTGCTTTTGTTTTCCTGTCTTAAAGGATAAGCCACCAGTATAATCCAGACAGAAACACTGGGATACCAGACACCCAGTAATTTGTGGTACACAAACAGTGAATGACCTGTACTCTGAAAGGCTCTCCATGTCTGTGCTTTCAGATTTTCACAGGTCTATGTTGGTAACTTCACTGCCTGTATGGCCACCCACTGTTAACCTGGTTATGAGCTGATCCCGAACTACATTATTCTACTAATGTCTGCACCATGAAGGCAGGAGCTGCTGGGTCTAAACTGCAGTAATGTGCTGTATCACGTCAGAGACACCACTCTACATGGTCACTTCTTTACACGGTCTAAATTTCATTACTAACAACTTCACGGAGTGGGAGGGAATGTCAAACTGCAATGCATGACAGCAGACACGGCCTCGGTGTTTAGAATGCAAGATCCCAATCAATGGATTGACCTCAATCTGAGCTATTAGCATCCTGCCTAAAGACTTCCATCCAACATGAGATACGGGAGAGTTATATTACTGTGATAACAGCAGTTGTCTTACTGTGCCTGTGATCCACCATCACATAGTAAAGTGTCTCATTTCCAACTGAAGCCAGCACCAGTGTCTTCTGAAAGAAAGGTACCTCTGAAAGGTAATGAATATTACCTTGCACATTAATGGGAACAGTTTTTAGTCATCTTTGAATTTAAAAATGACTTTACTTACCCAATGTGCAAGAACCTCCCTTTGCAAGAACTGTTTTCTAACTTCTATCCAGCTCTTGGGCTTGCTGATATTCTCCAGGTTCTGTGTTCAGCTTAGAGCTGAATGATTACTGACAAAATTACAGGGAGGACCCTGCTTTGGGTGAAGCAGAAACTACATGAGCAATGGAGACTTTCTCAAAGCTTACTGTCCATAAATGAAAACCAGTCTGAACTGGTCCCTTGGAGGTCAAAGGTCACTAGGCTTCAGATTAGAACAGAAAGAGGACAGTTATACCTGAGAGAGGTAGAAGGTTTAAAGCTCAAGAAAGAGGTGCCAAAGAGGTCACAAAGAACAGCCAAGTCCCATTCATCCTTATCTGTCACACTGATACCTCCACAGTGGGTGAGTCCGTAGAGTGTGTAGCCTTTGTGACACAGGCACTGGAAGCTCCCTGGTGTGTTTACACAGATGTGGTCACAGGTTCTGTCAAAGGAGCATTCATCAATATCTGGGAACAGGAAAAGAGTGTATAAGCCACATTCCACCAAGTAGACAGTACATCCCTGAGGCCTGGATTATTTTACTTCCTCAATAACCAGAGATTTTGAAACTGTACCCATTGCCAGCAGTCTTTTGTCAAAGTCGTTCTAACAGAAGCAAACACGTGTGTGTGTGTGTGTGTGTGTGTGTGTGTATACACACGTATATGTATATGTCCAACTGTCATTATTTCCTCTGCAGTCCAGGCTGCATTGTCAGACCTAACCCCCTCAAGTAAAATAAGCATTGAAGTACACATATTCAATATTATTTCATGCACAGCAATTACTCCTTAATACTCTTAACCACAATGTTACACTAAAAATCATGAAGGTTGAAAAAAGGTAAAAGCCCAGCTTCAAATCTCCAGCAGTGGCGTAGCGTGGGGGGTGCAGGGGGGGCCGGCCGCACCGGGCGCAACATCTGGGGGTTAGGGTTAGGGGCGCAAATCCACGGGTTAGGGGGCGCAAATCCACAGGTTAGGGGGCGCAAATTACTTGCCTTGCCCCGGGTGCTGACAACCCACGCTACACCACTGATCTCCAGAGCTATGAAACTCACTGGGTGACAACTGGGCCAGTCACACTCCCTTTCTGTCAGCCTAACCTATCTCACAGGGTTGTTGAGGATAAAAGAGAGGGAACCATGTATGTTGCTCTGAGCTCCTTGGAGGAATGCTGGGATAAAAACTGCCTATCTGCCTGCCTGAATAAAGGGATCTTTCCCCCATCCTTTTAGTACATAATGTTTATGAGTGAAAAAGTGGTTCTAAACCGTGCCAGTGACTACAAGTACAGAACTGGGGAGGGGAGGAAAGGTGGAAATCGTTTCTGACTAATTAGGACAGAAGTATCAGCTTGGGAGTGCGTCACAAGATTAGGGCCAACATATTCCTCAACTTTGTATGCAAGTGAAAGGGCTGAATCTCAGGGCTGAAACAAGAACCCCAAATGGAGCAAAAGAGCTGGAAGTGGCAAGTTTTCCACTGCCACTTTCCCAGTGAGATGCTCAGAAGTAACCACAAGCAGAAAATATGCTTTCCCAGTAGAGTCTTTGCTGAGGGAGATGCCAGGGCCACCTATTCTTTTCCTAAAGGGAAGTTCACTGGCGCTGGAAGGCACAGTCTGTTGGCCACAGCCAGCCTACTGGCTTCATGTTTACGTCATTGGCTTCATTTACCTAATTGCCACAAACTCATAAAAAGTAAGCCATGAAGGCAGAACCTGGATGGAGATGAAAGGGGCCATAACCTAAGCATAAAGCAACTCTTCCCGCCTCAACTCCTAGCACACGCCCAGCTTCCCTAGGGCCAGGCCTTATGCAGTCAGAATAAAACACCTGCACTACATCACATGTTAGCAGCTGCCTTCCCCAGCCAGAAGGGAGGGGAGAACTTACAGCTGCTGATTTGGAGAAGGAAACAGGCCTTGATGTTGAACCCAGCTGTAGACCCAAGCCAGTTGCCTCTTGAGGCCTGGGTTGTGACCTGGTATCATGTCAGTGAGCGGTGAAGTGTATGAGGGCTAGCTAACACTTTGCATGCCCAAAGTGCTATGTGTCTCCAAGGTCTTTGTACAGGAAGAGAAATACTTTCCCTTTTTTATGATTAGTCATGCTGAGGTAAAGCATAGGAAGGGACAATTTCTTTAGCAGAGTGGGATTAAGCACTACTGGGATTTACAGACGATTGAGGAAAATGTCTCTTTTCCATCAGACCTGGCTGTGGTCTTTGAGCTAATTGGATTTAAATGTTTTTAATTGCATTTTTTGTACTGCAATTATTTAATGTTAATACTTCTTATAATGTTGCTTTTAACTGTTTTCTGTAAGGGCCTCTACAGTGAAAAGGCAGCAACTAAACATGAGTCAGTAAAATAGACTAGCCATGTTAACTGCATGGAAGCACAAATTTACCATACATTCCTATTCAAAAGGGGGGGAAACACAGAAGTGAGAATAAATTCCCATTATCTTAGAAATGACAGTTTTGAGGACTCGGCTGTTGATCTCCCAAAAATCTACTGCACCTTATTTCTGAATGAGAGTTTGATTTTTTAAAAAATTACAATGAAATTGATCAAATATCTTAATAAAAGTGCAATGCATGCCTACGCAGAAGCCCTACAGAGTTCAATTAGGCTTGCTCCATGGTGAGTGCACACAGGATTGCAGCCTAAATGTTGGGGTTTTCCTTCCCCCTGAAAGAAAAGATAAAACAGCTTTACAGAAGTAAATTTGTTCAAATTAGAAAATTTGAACAAATCTACTTCTGTAAAGCTGGGCTGGCAGATTTTGGGGATATATATATTCTTGACACCCCAATTAAACCTACTGGACAGGGGAACAACCCACATGGAAACAGTAGAGTGAGGCAGCAGATGCTGGGTTATGGGACCAGTGGCATCAACTCTCTCCCTTGCCATTCCTTCCAAGACCCTGTTCATTCTACTCTGTTGAAGGACACGTGGTCTGCCTGGTGCCCTCAGGTCTGGTGGACAATGCTGATCAGCCCTACTGACTTTTGTCCATTAAAGGAAGGAGCCATCTTGTCCTTTACTTCAGGCAGCAAAATGCCTAGGGCTGGCCAGCCCTACTGACTTTTGTCCATTAAAGGAAGGAGCCATCTTGTCCTTTGCTTCAGGCAGCAAAATGTCTAGGGCTGGCCCCTGGAAAGCAGCCACCAGCTTAAATACCCCCCACCTATGGATCCTCTCCTGCATGTACTCTGAAGATATGCTGAAGTAACATCTATTTCAGGACAGCAGGGTTTTAAACAGCGTGTCCAGGTGAAAAAAGACAGAACTCCTTTATACACAAACTCCTGTTTTACACAACCATTAAACAGGGAACTTCAGCAGGCAAAATTCCCTCTTCTACACTACAAAGTTCATTTTTTTCACCTGGTTTTAAACTTTGTTTTCAAAGTAAGAAAACCTACATTTATAGTGCTCAGAATGATGAACTAAAATTCATGTTTATGCATTTGCTTGTTTATTTTTAAATCAAGACAGCAATACAAACTTTTGCATTATTTTTTTCCAACAAATTATACTGAGTACTAAGAAAGTTAGGAAAAAAGCCTGAGGGAATTAAGGGTGTTCCCTCAGATAAGTTCAATATAATGAACAGATAAGTTCATTATATTGCTGCTTAATAAAAAGCTGCCAGGTGTTAATAGGAGTGGAGACTAATTTATACAGTTCCATTCTGCATCAGGTCCCTCTTCTATCTTTGAAGCAGTATTTTAGCATCTTCCCTTTCTACTTGGGTGGGTGCCTGAAAGCATGGCCAGTTAGTATCTGGCCTGCTCATGCAGTCATGCCTATCTCAGGATCTTCCAAAGAATTTCAACTGTTTTTTACTCTTATGGAGAACAGAACAAATGACTGGCTATCATGTTTCCTTGAAAACTGTCCCATAATTTCTTAGCTCTGGAGCATGTTGTGTGCTTAGGAGAAGGAGCATTCCAATGTTGCAGGCCACAACTGTGAGCAAATCTAGCTCAGTGCCTAAAGCCTTTGAACTCATACAATAGTTGCACCACTCTTTTCAGCAAAGTTCCCAAGATGACTTTACCTTGACAGGTCCTTTCGTTGATCAGCAGCTTATATCCTTTCTTACAACTGCATTCAAAACTCCCCACTGTGTTCCTGCAGATGTGGTCACAGCCGCCATTGTTCAACCTACATTCATCAATATCTGCAGTAGGGAGGGGGGAAACACAAGGCAAAACATGCTTAACTAAGGGAATTAGTTAAGAAACTGTGACAGTTGAATGCATGCCCACTCAACGAAGAAATGGAATTGGTGGGTGGTACTCCTGGGTTCAAAACACAGGTGACGTTAACACGAAGCTAAACCGTGGCTTAGCATGAATGTGTAGGATCTCAGGGAGGGAACTATAGCAGTTTTGCTCCTCCTGGGTCCTTTTAGCTCAGCGTGGCATAACAGCTAAACCAAAATTTGGTCTAGCATGCCATTTGAACCAGAGCTTCTGATTAATCTCTCTCCTCCTTCCCCCATATGCTGTCATCAAGGTTTGTTCTAGGCCAGTGGTTCCCAATTAGGGGTCCGGGGACCCCTGGGAATCCACGGAATGCACCCATGGGCCCCATCCCTTCCCTTCCCTCCAACTATTTCTTTGTCATTTTTGCATGGTAATACCACATATTTTATGGTCTGTTTTAGTGGTGTGCAATTTTTCAATATACTGTATTGGCCAAAATCAGTTTTGAAATCACATCACGATAACAATTTTGACTTGGCAATATATCACTCCTCGCACGAGGGAGAACAGAGCAGCTAATTTCAAGGCACCACCAATATCGCACAATGATCTTAGCTGATAACACTGCTGATATGAGCTGCCTTCCCACAGGCTGACAGAGAATGGGGCAGCTGATCACCCTTCACTTCCAGGCACCGTGGCACTACCTTCCCCTGGCACTGAGGTGGAGCAGCTTTTCTCAGTAGCAGAAAAGCAGCAGCAGCCACAGTGGACATGCAGCTTTGCTGGCTGCCCCACTGATAGCAGCTTGATGCACCCCCATCCCCTCCCACTCAACCCTTGTGGTGGAGGGGACTCCGCTTCCTCTCCTCCCTGCACCCATCTAACCTCTGCTCCTTCTGATCTGCTTGGCGTTTGAAAAATAGGGGGTCCTCAGTAATAACCACAAGCCCTGATTTGAACAAACATGCTAAGCCAAACCTTGGCTTAGCTGCACACTGAGCCAAAAGGAACCAGTTCAAGCAGGGACTCAGATGTGCAATTAAGTTCTGTCTAGAATGTGGCATCCATTGCCATTTTAGGGGTGGGGGGTGGGGGAAGCAGAATAGCACCGGAAAGGTGAGAGGGATGAACTTCAAAGGGGGCTATGTGAAGCTGTTTATAATAATAAGAATGTAGCCCACCATGTAGGTATAGTAAGTAGCCCACCATGACATTTCAAGTGTAGCCACCTTCCTCAGAGGCAGTTGCTCAAAATACATCCTTGTGCACATGTTCTGTTGCCTAAGTTGATGTTGGTCATGCACACAATGCGCAGGCTACCCAGAGAATTGTTCTGAAGCAGAAGTGTTATGTTAAAGATGAGCAGGAAGCCACCAATTGTTGAGAAGGGACAGCTATATGGCTAAGACAACAACCAATGACTGGACAGTAGTAATGGTGGGCTGCTGCCACTCACGAGATCCTTGGTTGGTTGTGCTGCTGCTGCTTATTGGGAGGTAGAGGGGCAATGCACAGTAAGGTCAGTCTAGCGCAAACACACTGGCAGAGTCAATCCGGTGCTCTTGCAAGTGAGTCTGCACTGCACTGACCTCACTGCCACCTCACCCTCTACTTCTTGGTAAGCAGCAATGGTGTGATCAACTGGAGGTAAAGTGAGCAGTACTGCCCCAGCAGGCTGTCTGCTACTGTATCTGGATGAGAAGTTGAGCAGGACAATCTTATGGGAAAGAGAGAATCCAAGATGGAGGAACTGTCATATCCAACACCTTGGTAGGTTTACACCAGCAGAAAAAAAGGTGTGTTACCCCTGATCTGGTGTTTTTCTTCACCTGCCTGCCCCATTGAGATGGAAAGTAAGTACAGTCCCAGGACTAGCACACTGGACACACCACCACCAACCTGGCAATTCCTGGAATGTGTTGGAGGAATGAGAGACCTTTGAATTCGCTAGATCCAAAGCCTCTTCTGCTGAGTTCCCAACATGTCATTACTATTATCGGAGCACAAACAGCAAAGCCGCAAGGGCCAGTGGGGTTTCTGTGCCCGCAACAGGGAGGGTTGTATGACCAGATCCCCTTATCTGCTCATTGGCCTCCCTCTCCATAGGCAGAGGAAAAGATCTGGTATATCCTATGATCCTTGCAACACCCCCTTAGGATTGTGCCCTAAGTGGAGAGGGGTGGGGAAGTGGCAGTGGCTTAGCCTTATTAGCTCCCTGCACATGAAGGCTAAGACCAGTCTTAGGTCCAAAATCACAATAATCACTGTCTGGATGCAATGGTTAACTAGCTCTGAGCACTCAAATAATGAACAGGAGGGATTGCAAATAACTATATTGAAAGAGGAAATAGTTTTCAAAGAACAGTGAATTTGAAAATAAACGTAGACTAAAAAAAAACCCTTTACAATTTGGCTGTTTTGCAAAAATCAACATTTCTCTCTCCCACATCTACCCCCCCCCTCTCTCTCACACACACGATTCCCTAAATTCTCAAATAGCTTCTGCTACCTGTTAAGATATATTTTTACTTACAAGCCAGAGAATTTATTGCTAGGAAATGGTCTGTAAAATAGAATGAACCAAGGCTGATGAATCCCAGAAAGAAAGTTCAAGCAAACCTCATCTGAGGCTGCTCCCTTGTGTCTCCCCCATCCCATCAGTTCTAGCAGGAACTATGAAGTTGGAGCTTTTTATTATTATCATTATTGTTGTTGTTGTTGTTATTGTGAGTGAAGTGAACTAGCAGTAAAACAGCTCCAAACTGTAATAAAATCCCAGACACAGGGGATATGGCTCTGGGTTATTATGCTTTCCTGGAACTCTAGCATCTTGGAGGCGGTGAGCTCTGAAAAATAATAATGAAGCAAATGGGGTCTGGAATCAGTAAGGCGGTTAGACAGCTTTCAGCAGAAGGGCTCCCCCCCCCTTTTAACTAAGGTCACGTTCCCTGGAGCTGCCAGAGACAGAACACAGACGCCCTCCATTTGTGGAGTCTCACCTTTTTCTCTGCAAGCCTTTCCAGATGATAAAAAAGCCCGCACGCTTCTCTCACTCGTATTCATGCTAATGCCAATCCAGCAGCAATAGCGTGATACCCTGTCCTCATGTAATTAACCAAGGGGGAGGGAAGCCGTGTGTGTGCACGCATGTACATATTCATCAGTGGGAGATATAGATTTAACTCTGGAAGGCCCAGTCTCCAAAATGCCAACAGTCCATGGATGAACATTGCTGTGATGGGAAGGAGGGTGCGGGGGAGAGAGGCAGCATAAGGCCAGGAGAGTTGTTTAGTAGGTTGACGTTCAGCTTCAAAAGTAACAAAAAAAAATTGATCCCCTTTTTAAATGGCACTGGAATCTTGGGGAGTTGTGTTGCTTGGGGCCATGGGCACTATTCAATAAACACTCAGGAGACAGGAATGATATTTCACTCAACACTCCCAGCTGCAAAAAGACACCATAGCTGAGAAGTAGGGTCAGAAACAGAATTTTCTTAGCAAAAAATCAGCAGTTTTGAGTGCTGGGTAAATGTGAAATCCCCACAACAGAAGTGCTACCTTGTGTTGAAAATGTCCCATTCAACAAATAAGTAACAACTGCACTTGCGTGTGGTGGGGGATGCAGAGGAAGAGGGGGAAATCTTTTGAGAAAGTCCTCGGGGCTGTAGCTTAGCGGCAAAGCACATGTTTTACATGCAGACGGTTGCAGGTTCAATCCCTTGTATCTCCAAACAGGGCTGAAAAAAACTGGAACTCTGAAAAGTCTGAAACTCTGGAGTTCAAGCACCAGTCAGTGGAGACCAATGGTCTGATGCGATACAAGGCAATTTTCTGTTTCCTATTTCTTTGTCAAGAAATAATGAAAAGGTTGGCAGGCTTTTGAAATAATGACGCTTGGTAGAGCTGTGAAGAGGGAATGAAGCTAAAACATGGAGGTTTCACTACCTTGGGCTGCTCACCAGACCCATTGCTACACTTGGAAAACCAGGTCAAAGCAATGGCTAAGACAGTTGTCACCAGCAGCCTCTGGTGAAAATGCTGCAATCATCTCTTAGATTTGGATCAACAGTTTTAATTCATGTCACAATAAATTTTAAGGACAGAGTTACTATGGAACTCAGTTGATGAGGATACCATTGACGGCTCTGTGGAGGCAACAGCTAAATGAGGCAGTTCATGGAAAGAGGCACTGGGAGACGTCACGTAATTATAGTGCCCCATCTAGGTAAAATTTGACTTTCCAACTTGTAAACTGAAGAAGGAACTCTACGAGGCCCAGTCCTGTTCTGTGGAACGTGTTCTCCCATACACTGGATATACATTTGGCTGCCATTTACCTTTGCACGTTTTTCTATCAGGCTGAAGCATGAATCCCATTGGGCAGCTGCAGTGCACGCCAGTGGCTGCATCATGGCACTTGCTGTCACAGCCTCCATTGTTGACAGCACACGTTTCTGAAAGAAGATAAACCAACAATGGAGAACACTTTTAAAGTATGCATAAATACTTCAAAACTTCAGCAACAGTTCCTGAAGACTATATGAGTGTTGACAGGCTAGATATGAAATTTTTATAAAGTTTCTGGGTGATATTCTGTCTTCTTGTTATTATTATTTATTAAATTTGTACACTGCTCTTCATCCAAAGATCCCAGGGCAGTTCACACAAAAAAATAGAAAATGGGAATATTGAGGCAAATGATTTCCCATGAACAGTGCTAGACTGAGGTATACAAAATATTCCACTTCTGCTTATGAATGGAAATGAAACATCAAACTTTCAAAAAGAAAAAGAAAGAAAGAGTGCCCAATATTATCCTGTCAGATAATCTGTTTCACAGAAATTCAATTTGTCAGCCAAAGACATTGCAAAAAATAGTTCAGGGCACTCCTGTCAGAAAGTGTACATGGCAGAAAAGTTAAAAAGGGAATAACTGGTTTGCCACCCCCACCGCCCATCATTTCTAACAGCCATGTGAGGAAAAGAACAAGCAGACGTGAGGAACTGCCATTTCCACATGCTACTGCTCTCACCAGAAAGCCTGGGCTGCTCTTGCCCACTCCCCACTCAGAACCGACTGAAATGGAGCAGCAGAACCATCTGTTCTGAATGGTGGGGTAAAGAGAAGCCAGTTAGGCTCCAGAAAGCCAAACCACTCCCCATAAGATCAACACATTTCTGCTGCAGATGCCTCAGGGAAGGTAGGGAAACCAGGCTATTTCTCAAGGGTCCAACAAGGCCTGTTTTTAGACCCATCTGCTTCGATGTCAGTTAGTTGATATGAGAACCTGGTAACATAAGTTTGCTTGATTTCATCTTCCTTCCCCACCCTGTTTTCTTTTTATGTTGTAACTTTTTGGATTGTAGTAATTGGTAGCTACTGTGTATATATAGGTATCAATATTGATATGCAAGCCACTCTGGGAGCCTTTCTGGCTGAAGAGTGGGATACAAATGCTATGAATGAATAAATAAATACATACATACATACCAGCAGCAGACAGCATGGTGGGACTCTGCTTCTCACCTGACTTCTGGTCGGTTGTGTGGCTGGCAGTACACAGAAGGTGGAGAGGGAGGTGGTGAAGAGATTAGCACAGTGCAAACACACCAGCAGGAACATGGACTGGCTCTGCTGGTGCATTTGCACTATGCCAAACTCTTCACCACTTCTCCCTCTTCCTCCCCACAAGCAGATGTTATGTGACCAATCAGAAGTTAGGTGACTGGGGCCACCCTACTATGCCACCCACTGCTGTTACATACATAATCTGCCTTTGCGTACATGAACAATAGCAGCATTGGCTGGGCTTTTACTTTAATTGAATTATTCTAACCAACTCAGATGCTTGCTACTCAGGACGGGGAAGTATTTAACACACATCATTTACATCTTGACAAAATGTGCTTGCAAATCAATCTTCATTTGTTGTTCTTGCCACAAAGTACATTGCATAGAAATGGTGTAGCTTGTTAATGAAGATTCATATTTGAAAATATTAGTGACTACAGTATGTGTCTTGGGCTCTAAGGAATGTAATCTGTTTTGGGTATTAGTGAGCAAAGAAATTGGAATGCTTTCCATCTAAAAGTGACCCATGCCTATGAAACTAAAATACTATAAACATACTTACTCAGTTTATGTAATGTAGCCCATCAAAGCAAATGTTGTACTTTAACTCTTGTAGTTTCAGGGCTGGGCCAAAGCAAAGCAAGTCACTGAAGATTTTATTTCCTCTTAAATATACTTTGTGAAAAGCATCCATGAAGTCTAGGCTTTTGGTATGCAAAAGGGCCAGTTATGGTTTGTTATGAGGCCGATAGAAAAGGCAAACAATATGTTCCAAAGGCAGCAAGAGTTCATGTTCAGGGTACCAGTGGTTACATAAGACTTTATTTTAGGGCAACACGTAATCTCTTATTCCAGAACAAGGAAGTTCAGAACAGAACGTTGTGGGTGGCCCTCATTAAGAACACTCCAGTTTCATAGAAAAGCTCCTACGTGTCCCTCTTAACATATTTAACCAGCAATTTGCTTACATACTGAAGTGAAAAAATCATAGTCTCCGTACAATTATTAGGTAATGTCACAACTATTGATAAGGTGTGTAGTTATGGAGGGCTGGTAGCTAAGACAATAGAATTTTTCTTACAGTATGATAACTAGACTATTATATAATGGTCTGAGCTGATCTTCCAACTAGGAAGAAAGGTGTGTTGAATTCTGATCATACTTTTTGAACACACATCCCCTCGCCACTTTGCCCAAACTGGGCACCTCTTTGCACTAGCACTTTATATCAGTTTCATTTACAATTTCTACAACTACTACACATTTTAGGGTGCAATCTACCTTAATTATATTTAATGGGAGCTTTAGGAGAAATGCGTCACACATTTCATTTGCACCAGTATTTTGCTAGGCACTCTGCAGGGCATAAAAGTGAAGCAACTTGCTAATTACATTTCTCCCTAAACATTCCATCACTGAAGCTGCCTCTCTCTCCCTGTCACCCTGTGACAACTCCTCCTTTCCACTCCAAGCTTACGTAGTCTAGGCGGCTTGATCTTAATAAAACAAAGAAAACAAGCAGGCCCCAAAATTTACTAATCAGCGTTTTGACGGATTATATTAGTTGCACATTCTGTTATCCAGAGTAGCCAATGTGGTGCCCTTCCAATGGCCTGGACTACAGCCCCTATTAGCTCCAGCCAACATGGCCAGTGGTCAGAGCAGGTGAAAGTTGGAGTCTGCAATATCTGAGGGTGCCATATTGGCTCTTCTGCTGCACCCTGTAGGACAATTTTTGGGGGACACACCTCAGCACCATTAGTGCACAGTAAACTTGGTTTTTCTCTGCATGTACAAATCCACAAATACGATTCCGAGACTGATTAATTCCACTAATATAGCACACATTGATCAGTCATTTGGTTTCAGACTAAGCAATGTAGG
The DNA here is from genome assembly GCF_965113315.1 of Podarcis vaucheri. Lineage (NCBI taxonomy): Eukaryota > Metazoa > Chordata > Lepidosauria > Squamata > Lacertidae > Podarcis > Podarcis vaucheri. The sequence continues at coordinate 62,309,992 of NC_138764.1, read as the reverse complement.
TGGTTACATTCTCACTGCAATTGTGCACCTATTATAACATGCAACCTGAAATATTCAGACCAGACTGGCATAATATTTATCATTATCATCACTGTCATGATCGTCATCTTCTCTCTTTCCAAACAGCCTAACGTTTTATTCTTTAAATTTATATCCCACTCTTAGATTTACATCTATTTGCCATCTTAAACTTTGGACGGGGTGTACCCTGAGCTGGTTATATCAATAGCAGACCCATAGTAACCATTATCATATGAGGCAGATCCACAAGCACCAATGCACATATGGAACATTTTTTGCGTAAGAATGCAGTGGCCTTAAAGCAGACAGAATTTTAAAAGGTCATCAACATCCTGCGGTGCTCAGAACTTGGGGAAAATAACTAAGATCTTTTCTGGGCCACTGAGCCATAAGCACTAATGAGGTGTTTAACTATATTCTCGTATGCCAAGTTAGTATGTAGCTATTACATAATTAGCTATGCAATGACTGCTATACAATTAAGCTGTTAAAATGTTTAGACATTTTTAAACCCATCAACAATGAATTTTTATTTTGCATTTTATTGTCCTAGCATGGTTTTACATGATCCTTCTGTAAATCTTTACAGTCTGTATTGAATTTAATCGCCTTGAGGCATTTTGTATTATTTGCATATGTCATTTGTTCATATTAATGAATATCTTATGCAGCACATTAAGAAACAGCGAATCACACTGTTAACCTCTCTCTATTAGGAAACGGACTAATAAGCCATATAGGAAAAGAAAATGTTGCAAATCAATAGAGACAGGCAACATGGCTCATGGAGAGAGGAAACATGATAAATCAAATGTATGATGAAATGGACTGTTATTTACAAAAGCGTACACATCACAGTGACCAGTTAGCCTCTAAGATACAACAGCATTTTTCAATCTTCATGCTGCTACTGTGGCCAATGTTGTGCCCTCCAAATATTGTTGGACTAGTAACTCCGTCCAGCCCCAACCAGCACAGCCAATTGTCAAGAGATGTTGGGAGGTGCAGTCCAATAACATCTGGAAGGCACCATAGTGGAGGACACCAATTTACTGTACTTTCTCTTCCAAAATTAAGAGACAGCAGAATGTGTGATATTTTCTATTCATCTTGAGTGACTATTGGGAACATGGCTCTCCAGATCTAAGAGAATCAACATGATCCACAAAACCACAAAGAGCATGCACACATGGATGTGGGAAAAGCAAGACTACCTTGCTTCTGGAGCACTATGCAACAGATACACCAGGCTATAGCACAACTGGCTAACAAACAGAAAAGTTCCATACATGTTAAAGTCAGCATCCCAGACATCTCGTCTCTGTTTTGTGAGATCCTGCCAAATCAGTAATTACAGTTCTTAATGAAGTAGAAGACCTATGTCTTGGTTGCACCACTTCAGAGGCTGTAGGTGGGAGCTCACATAGTAAAATGCTGCCCCACAGAGGGGAAAACATAGAAAATACTTCTACATATTAAAATCTAGTGTGTCAAGGAAAAGTCTAGGTTGTGATCCTTCTCCCTGAAACCTTGAATTGTCTTTGGTTTTTTTGTGGTATGGAGGAGCATCATGTAACTTCTTCCTGAAGTGAGAATCAATTCTAATTTTAATCAGGATCTTCAGGGGCAGCATCCCTTTCCAGTGTTTAGTATTTCTCTTGCACAGGAACTGAATGCCAAAGGATCTCCAGAGGGCTAAGGCTGTAAACCTTTTGCCAATGTTAAGATCAGGTGAAGAATGCTGACTGCCATCAGTATACAGAAAGAAGAGTTTGAAGAAGAGTTTGGATTTGATATCCCGCTTTATCACTACCCGAAGGAGTCTCAAAGCGGCTAACATTCTCCTTTCCCTTCCTCCTGCACAACAAACACTCTGTGAGATGAGTGGGGCTGAGAGACTTCAAAGAAGTGTGACTGGCAGCAGCAGCTGCATGTGGAGGAGTGGAGACGCGAACCTGGTTCACCAGATTACGAGTCTACCGCTCTTAACCACTACACCACACTGGCTCTTTCACTAAGAAGTAATGCCTTCCAGGATGGAACATGGGAGTTGTTTAACATGAGTCAACCAGACATCTCCAAGCTGAAAACAAATGTTTCTATAGTCAGAGCAGAACTGTTGAGCAAAACATGTGAGCTGCCAAGACAAGGAAACATTTGCCAAAGATGAGTGTACAACAGCCAGGGCCAGCCTTACTCCGAAGTACCACAAAGCCGACACTTGGTCTGCAATCTCCAGTCCAGAGTACAGGTGTAGGGTAATGTTGACTTTAGTTATGGTGCAAAATTGTTTGATGGCTATTTGATGTGTGTAATGAAGCCCCAAACAGTGGGAAGCAATTTTGTTCAGCTGAGCAGCAAGGTGGGAGGAAGGAGGAAGAGAAAGGGGGAAATTTCACCCTTTCCTCATCAGCTATTTCCCCCCTCAAAATTGTAAGTAGCCTCCCTAGCATCACCCACCAAATTGTTTCAGAAGCATTATTACATTCAAAGCATATTCCCCACAAGCATATTCAGCATGTCGGTGGGCTGCTATATTGATACTATTATGACAAACAAACAAAAGCATACTCCCCATGGAGGAAATGCAGTCTTTGGTTTGATTTAAATAGACAGTGGGTGGTCCAAGTACAATACTGGGGGATGGTTGGGGAGTAATCAAGTTTTAGCATTCTTATGATGCAAAAAAAGACAGACAGACAGGAAAAGAAAGAAAGCTTCTTACTAGTGCTGTGAAAAATGTGAAGATGATTCCAGGACCCTACAAAAATTATTATCACTTAGTAATAGGAATCCTTCATTTCAAGCATGGGACAAGCAAAACAACTGAGAATTACTCCAGTTTGAGACACAGACTGCACATATCTGGTGCAAATCATCTAGCATCAAGGAGTGATGAAATAGTATCAAAAAATTATCTTCTGGAAGAGGCCTTGGAAGACTATGTAGCATATTAAGTTTGTAAAAATAGTGGTTGTCTACTACCAATTATGGCACTAACCCATTTGAAAGAGTTTTGCCTTATTGTGTGTGTGGTGGTAACCTTAAGTCTCTGTAGATATTGTCTTGATCATTGGTAAGAGACAAAATGACCTTCCTTTTTCCCTTCATCCATTCTGCTTCATCAGTGCTTATCTCCTACCTCAACTCTACCATTACAAAATAAGGCAGCTTAGAAAAGGGCAGATCCCCATCCTTCTCACAGTCACATAGCCTTTCATCTCATGTGAATCCTCATGGAAGAAGTGAGCAACGATGCACTCAGCTCAGCCTTATGCTTCGGTCTATACTTCAGAGCTGCATAAAACAATGTGGATCAGAGCTAACCCAGCATTATCAAGTCAAAAGTGGCAAGTAGGGACTAGCTGGTGAGATCCACAGAATGTAGGCATGGTTTTTCAAAGTTTCCTGTTGTGTCCTTAGGTTTAATATGGATGCAATGCTCATAGTTGCTACCGTAATCAAAGTACAATCCTCCATCTTTATCCAGGTCTGTTAGCATGCTATTTTAAGTTACAAATCTTTCATTAGGTAGTAGAACAGAAGCCAATACTTGCTGTAATATATGGCAGCAATAAGAAAGGTAACTCAAAAACAAGTTTCCCAAATGCAGGCTCCACATTTGGCTCTGCCATAGAATCTTAACACCGTTTTGGGGCAAGTCATTGAATCCTTGTTGCCTTTGTGTTTCCATTGATGTAATTATGCTATCCTTGAACACATTAATGGCACATTAAAGACTGCTGTAGATTTTGCATACGTAAGCGATGAAAGTCAGCTAAGTACCTAACAAAGACAAACAAGCTTCTGGAAACTGCTTTAGCGATTACGCAATACAGAAGCAAATAACAGAACACACACTGCCCCTTACCCCTAAAAGCGGATGGATATATTTTCTAGCAAAAGAACAGTCCATTAGCCCAAGCAAAGCAAGCAGCCATCTGAAGCCCCACATTGCATAAAAGTTCTGTTATTTGTGGGATAATTCTGTTGCCATGCATGTCTTTTTCTCCACTATCTGTGTAGCTCCAGGCCTGCACGCTCTTCCCTGATAGCTGGGGACCATGCAGATTACAAAGGCTAAAAAGAGATTTAGAAATAGCAGAGATGGGGCAGGTTAGATAGTTAGTAAGCACCAGTGCCCCTTTGAGTGGCCCTTCTGCCCTACTCTCTAGGGTGCAAAGTGAGGCATGCAGTTAGTACAACAGCTCAGGCCCCTGTGCCCAGTTATTATATTCAAAAATACAAAATGCAGCTATAGTTAAAACTCCTCATAGAGATAGAGAACAAAAATATTTACCATTAGAAAACGTCTGGGGGGTAACGTGCTGCTGGAGGTGCCTCTCCCCTGTTTAATATTATAAAAAAGTGGTTTAGAAACAGTATCTAGCAAGGAGCTTGGCTTTAAAAAATGTAAATATTCCCAAAGCACAGATGAGTCACAAAATTTCAGTGATTCCCCTCCCCTTTCCCCCCACAAATCTGGCTGAAAGAAACTACCCAATCACTTGGCCAATGGATCAATTTCATAATGGTTTCCTTCCTGTTCACCAATCATCATACACCCCCGCTTGTCTACTACCATATATCAGGCTGTGCTAGAATACTAACTAGTGGGTTTTTCCAGAGCATAGGCTGAGAATAAAAAGACAGACAAAAGAGAGAGAGAAAACTGAACTCTATTACTATATTAAACTAGTTTCTCAAGCCAGATGTAGAAGCAGCTTTGAAAGAGCTCTTGTTTATCACAGAGGAGGAGAACTACATTTGGGCAGTAAGGCAGCATGCATGTAAAGAAAACCTGACTGTTCAAAACAGCAAAGACAGAACCTCAGCTAATACAGAACAAGCCACCCATCAGCTTCTGTTTTAAGAGGTAGTCTGGAACTCAAGATCTGCTTATCTGTCATGTTTCATCTGCAAACCTGGGTGCAGGTCTCTGCTGATGCTAGTTAATCAGCTGAGCTATTCCAGCAGAAGATAAATGAATGACAACAGTTTTATCCTATTATGATCCTTCAACAGTAGGTCCCACTGCATTCAAATAGTTGTATCCAAAGTAGCACTAAGCAGAGGTGGATTTAGGGGTCCAAATGCCTGAAGGGTACTGCAATTATCCCCCACATGCCCCCTAAATCTGTTATGCACCCCAAGTGGATTTCAGGAGGGAACACGGCAGCTGGGGGAGTCCTACTGCAGAAGCAGAAATCCTTGCACTGTCAGGATGCATAAGCTGGATGCTGCCAAATTATTCTTACTCCCAAGTAAGTGTGCAAAGGATTACAACTTATTTCACATCAAGGGATATAAATTCAAAGCAGTCCTGCTCTAAGCAACCTCTCATATTTTGGCTATAAATGCCTTTCCTTACGTCATCTTAACCAGAGTTTGACATGGGACTCTTCAGATAACAGCATCTGAAGAATTGGCTGTGCGTAACTCATGGCTAGAGATGCATAAAAGGTACCACACTTTTCTATTTCCTAGGGAAGTTGAATTCTCTCAAGTCTGCTTCCAGTGCTTTACTGAACATGCGTCTTCTCTAAGGAACATATGTTTTAGATACCTGGGCTGATGCCTGGGAACGATTGTGGACAACTAGGCCATGATCTACAGTGCATAATGAACTATACACATGCAAAGGCTTCCTCAAGGTTTTCCATGCATTATTTGCCAGTGCTGAATTGTGCAATGCTTTTTTAAGCGTCACCATATCAAAAGTGGTTTGCTGATCTGGGGCCAAGAGTGACTTTTAAAAAAAGATGCTATGTAATTCAGCCACACTTTCATGTTGGAATAGCAACCAAATGGCCTCAAAAAGAGTGGCAAACCAAAATCCTGTTTCTGAAAGAAACCAATTGAAACTGAAGACCAGCAGTATGCTCAGTGGAAGAAGCAAAGGTTCAAAGCATATTGAAGTCACCTGAGATGAACATATGTCATTAAGGATTATTTGGAACAGATACAGTGGTACCTCGGGTTAAGTACTTAATTCGTTCTGGAGGTCCGTTCTTAACCTGAAACTGTTCTTAACCTGAAACACCACTTTAGCTAATGGGGCCTCCCGCTGCAGCTGTGCCACCGCTGCGCAATTCCTGTTCTCATCCTGAAGCAAAGTTCTTAACCCGAGGTACTATTGCTGGGTTAGTGGAGTCTGTAACCTGAAGTGTATGTAACCTGAAGCATATGTAACCCAAGGTACCACTGTACTGAGCTGCACAAGGCCTTTTGGGCTAAAGGAATAGGGAATACTAAGAGATAAGGATCAACTTATCCCAGCCTGGAGCTATGGCCTATTTTGGATTCACTGAACTCTCCTAAGAAATGAACTTGTGCAAACCTCCAGTTCCTCCTTTAAAGGGACATGAATATGTGAAGTTTGCCGCAGCACTGGGAGGACGACTTAATGAAACCATCTGCTATTCCTGGGACATGACAAGGCTGACCCATATTAACGCCTTGCACTTACAAACAACACAAAGAAACAGCTAATTGGACAAACCTAACCCAAAGCGCAACAAGCTGGCAGCACAAGAGAGCATGCGGCCAGGCAGCATACACCAAGCATGTGGAATACGTTATCCCAAAGGGAGCAAGAGAGAGTCATGGCGTCTGAATGCTGGCTTGTTAGACCTAATGAGTACCAAATCCCAGAGTCAAGAGTGTGGAGAAAAGTCAGATGCACCCTGAAAATAAGAAAGAATAAATGGGCAGGAATAGTTCATTCCCCATTGCTCCTGATCAAGTGGAGCCCACACTTTTCAGCATATCTTGCTACAAATAATATCTCCGTATCTTGTGCTTGACAAGCAGAGCTTTTGTGAACAGGCCTCATCAAGCAGATTGTGAAGGATCAGCCTTCCCCTTCATGCAAAGCATTGGGGTGAATGTGTGCCTACATGGGGGTGGGGGCGGCGGAAGGAGATGTTCTCTTTTCCTCTACAGCAGAGAGAAGGTGTTGTTTTCTTCATAGCTACTCCCCAAGAATGCAATCGTTTTTCAGTTTTATGGATGTATAGCAAATATTTTTTTTAAAAAACTTTTATTTTGCTCCTGCACCTTCCACTTGCATTCTTGCCAGTACTTTCACACCAACATATTTAAAAAAAATATTTGATTACCAAGCTTACCAAGCATGTGATTAAACAGTAGTAAAATCAATGCACAAGACTGTGAGATCTACCACTTTCTGAAATCACCATGATCTCCACTAATTTTGGGGGATGGTGTAAATTTTGCCTACAATCAACATAGCAACACATACACCTATTACATATGTACATATTGGAATATTCTGTGCCCAATAAATTATGCCAATAAAGCAAAACTGCATATATTTACATTTGTCGTCTCCTGTTGGCCATGATGGGAGGAGACAAGGGATATGTAAAGCAATCGCCCCCCACGACCGAATGTAAGAAGCTGACATATTGAATCAGATCATTTGTCGCATGAAGCACAGGAATGTCTACTGCTACATGTAAGTGGCTCTCAAGAGTCTGAGGAAGAGTTTTTCTCCATCACACGCTACACGATTTTTAGTTGGAGGTGCCAGGTATTGAACCTGAGACCTTCTGTATGCAAAGTCTCTCGCTTATTCAAACTTCTGCTTACTTTTTGAGATTTTACTAGTCATGCTTACCTCTGCAGCCATAAGGGCTAGAAACCTTAGTTTTTTAAAGAATGAAATATTTTAAATCCTCAGAATGCTGCGCAATATACACTGCTATCAGCGCCAATGCATTTAAATACACATACAAGTTCATTCTTTTCATTCTGCTGCCATGTGTTAGAGGCTAGTCTTCCACAAAACCATTGTGCAGCTCTTTATTCACTAATCATTTTTATAGAAGATAAATAACTGATACTTAAAAGTTATTGCCCTCTCTTCCCCCAGCCTTTGATCCCAGGGACAAGGCAACCTTCATTAGGACTGACCCAACTCTATAAGAGGAATGTTATTCATTATCTACATTTTTAAAAGCAGCATTAAAAAAAAATGGGGTAGGGGGGGAATGAAAAACACCAGCCATGGCCTAATGAAACTGTCATTCAAGCAAGTTCACTGCACTTCCTGCCACGGCGTGATCTGAAGGGGACCTGTATTAGGCGACCTGTTTGGAGCAGCCTTTCAGACACACCGCATTCAATTTCAAAGTGCTCGGTCAAGGGAGTGGGTTTGCATTTGCCTTGCTGGAAACTTTATTCCCTGTGAAATGATGAAATATTTCAGCGGAAATGAAGGATGGGTGAAGGGGGGTGGGTGAGGATGGCTGTTTGCTAAGACTCGGCTATAAAACAAAAAAGGGCAGTTATAAATATCCAAGCAGGTATCTTACCCTCTCGCCTCGCTATAAATCTGTCCCCTGGGCTTCCCCCACTGGGAGGGGAGATTAGTTGCCTCGTAATAACCCTTGCCTGCACAATCCGACAGTGTTTTACAAGCAGAGCAGCTATGAGCAGAGAGTACCCTGCAGTACACATGAATGGGATGCTTCAGACTTCACTCCTTTCCTTCCCATCCACGCAGCTAGAAGCAGGGACAAATGGAGGAAAAGCTCAGGCTATGTGCTCTGCAAGGCCAGGTTTTCATTTTCGGTGCAGGGGTGTCCCGTGTGTCATGCTCCCCGCCTTTTCAATGTATTCTTTGATGTGCTCCCCATTTTGGAGTCCAGAATAAGTTGCTAAACAAAACAGAACTTTTGTACAACTGTCAGCCTTTTTTCTGTCTGAAGACCTGAATACTAGGGATACATTTTTAAAAGCCACCGATTCTTGAACGAGATCCCGAGAAACAGCCAAGTCTGGGCTGAGCCAGCATTTCTTAGCTATCCTTACTCTTGGAAGTTTTCACAGAGTAGCTGTCCCTGCCTTATGTTGTGGCTGACAACAGTAGTAGAAAACAGCCCCTAGTAGCCTTGCATGTGTACATAGAGAAATTTGCCTCCTGTTTTGAAGGAGACATGAATCTGTAGTGCAAAAGGCATGTGGGTTGCATGATGAAAGGATTTACATTATGCTTCTAGACCATGGGGAGGCAAACTAAGGCCCGGGGGCTGGATCCAGCCCAATCGCCTTCTAAATCCGTCCCACGGACGGTCCAGGAATCAGCGTGTTTTTACATGAGTAGAATGTGTCCTTTTACTTAAAATGCATCTCTGGGTTATTTGTGGGGCATAGAAATTTGTTCATCCCCCCAAAAAAAATAGTCCGGCCCCCCACAAGGTCTGAGGGAGAGTAGACCAGCCCCTTGCTGAAAAAGTTTGCTGATCCCTAGACTGTACAAAGCAAGGCTGGGGAAGCTTTGGCCAAGATGTAGCAGTAGCAGCCAGTGAGGTGGGGCAGATCTGTAGAGCTGCTCTTCAATACCTGGCATTGCTGCAGCTTAGCAGGACAAGGCTGGGGCTGGGCAGGGACAAATTCAGGGCTTTGTGGATATGCTGGCAGAGCCAATCCAGTGCTCCCACCAATGTACCCACCCTGCTCCAGCGCCATCCATGTAAGCTGCAGTTATGCTAACACTGGAAGGGTACCTTTGCCGCACTACCACACATAAACTGCTACTGGTTGGACTACAACTCCCATCATCCTTCACACACACACACCAGTATGGGGGCTGGGAGTTGGAACCCACAGTTTTCTCATCCCTGGTATAAAGTATATATATAGTTGTTAATATCTTTTAATTGTTTCAGCAAGCAGTTAGTGTGCACGCTGACTTTCAAAATGGAAAAGTTGATTTAAACTTTCTTTTTTACTTGGTGATTTTTAAAAGGGGAAGGGGTAGATCTTTAAAAACTCATTGCTTTAAATTGCTGCAGTTTAAGTCTATCCACCCTGCTCAATGCATTAGCTGAGTGAAAAACATCTGAGTTTTCTCATCAACAAAATATTGCTATTTGGGTTCTGGGAAAATAAAAGTGTTGTTCAATAGAAGTGCTACTTTCAGGGAAAAGTCTCAGTCGCCAACTATAAATGAAAAACAACTATAGATCAAGTGTTACACTGTAAGCTGATTGTTAGGAAAGGTTATAACTGGCTTTTGAGCACAACATCTCCTGAAATCATAGCAAATGGATGGATCAGTCAGTTAGCTTAGATGTGAATTAATACCATTACATTACTAAAGAAAGCCCAGAGGGTTGTATACAGTGGTGCCCCGCAAGACGAATGCCTAGCAAGACGGAAAACTCGCTAGATGAAAGAGTTTTCCGTTTTGGAGGTGCTTCGCAAAACGAATCTCCTATGGGCTTGCTTCGCAAGAAGAAAATGTCTTGCGGGTTCCTGCGGGTTTTTTTCCTCCCCCCTTTTTCTAAGCCGCTAAGCCGCTTATCAGCTGATCCGATAAGCCGATAAGCCGCTAATAGCGCTAATCCGCTAATCCGTCAATGGGCTTGCTTCACAAGACGAAAAAATCGCTAGACGAAGAGAATCACAGAACGGATTCTTTTCGTCTTGCGAGGCACCACTGTATATAAAGTAACAAGAACATTCACTGTAAGATATCTATGTTGAGTTTTCTCTTTCATGCTTATGTAATGCACAGAACGAAGTTTGTACACAGTATTGCATGGCAAGAAGGAGGATGTGGCATAAAGACAAGCCATACAAGATGAGATGAGAGAACTACTTTTTAGAATTCCACTTTGGTAAATAAAAAACTAATCATTATTCCATATGAGCAAAATTAAAGATGAGGCTTGGCCCATGCTTGGGATCGAGCTTTTAAGCTGCACTCTTAAGCACATTACTTGGAAGTTCAATTGAAATGAGTGAGACTTATTTCCAAGTTTATTTGCTAAGAATCCAGGCGCCAGTGTTTCTGGACCACAATTCTCCATACATAACATAAAAATAACAGCACTAAATGGATGTCTTGGGAATACAAACTAGTTGTAAGACACTCGGCTACTGCCACAACTGAGGTCAGATATGTACTCTAAACTTACAATAATGAAGGTAGAGGGAGAGCAGGATTTGGGCTGACTTTGGTTGGTATGGGAGCATCATCACACTGGATGTTAAATTAAAGTATTCAGTGCAAGGGTCAAGATTTGCTTGATTCCAGCAAGAAACTATCATGTGAAAACTGTATGGAGAGCACGGAGAACCTCAGCAGATGCACTCAAAGGCAATATCTAAGCTGGTTTTTATTCCATTAAAAGAAAACTACAATAAGAATAGAAATTATTTACAGCAATTTGTGGCTTGATTACTTCCTACATGGGGCGTCTTAAAATTAATCTGCTGTCAAGCTGCACATGCATCTGAAACCAGTAAAGCTTCTATCTCTCTCTGATGTTTTATTATTCCAAAACACACACAAATCAAATGTGTTGGGTTTTCTTTCATTCCGACAATTGTTCTCAGGCTGAGAGATCATGATGCCAAATTTTTGGTTAGAACAGGCTGCTATGTTCTAATATTAACCTCTCCAACCCTCCCAGAGAAAAAAGAGGATAATAAAGAGAAGACAACAACTATCTGGTGCAACATGCAGACTCATTCATTCAATGTGTTTTAAAATTCTGAAATTCCTGTGCATTGACAAGACTACATGTCTGAAACATTCAAGCTATTTTTTTGACTGGCATGTTTAAATTAAAATTATATTAGGCAGACAGATACAAGAGATGTTCATCCACACTTTGGTGTTGTTGTTGTTTAGTCGTTTAGTCATGTCCGACTCTTCGTGACCCCATGGACCAGAGCACGCCACGCTACTTGATTTATTATTCCATTTGTTCCATTATACATTCTTCCATTTATTTCAGACTCAATGCTAACTATTTCAGCCAAACTAAACGTGACTTTTACCACAAAGTTTGGCGTTGTGTTGCTGTTTTTGTTTAACCAATAGCTGGCAGGGGATTGAGCTGGACTAAACGTGAGTTCTACCACATAGCTTGGCATTGTGTCACTGTTTTTTTGTTAAACCAATAGCTGGGGTAGGAGGCTGACCATACTTGCTGTTTGCATTGGGAAAGAAAGCTGCCATTGGAACAATTGGGGGCTTATCCCATTGCTGATAGTTAGGAGTGGGGATCTGATCCAGATTGGAACCACAAGTTGGGGATAAAGCATTGAAGTACCCCATACCATCCCATGCTTGCAAGCTGGTCATTGTCGTTCCCCCCATTTTCAGTTGGTTAAAAAAAAAAGATCAACTATACAACATCAAGCTAAAGGGCAAAACTAGCCGTGACTTTTATCTCTGTTTGCAATTCAGTTTTAAAAGACATGCTGTATGAACGCCAAGTTCCAAACATGTCGTATACTCCCAGCTAACTCTTGCAGCATCTACTGACTGAAGTCGAAACTGTCTTTGTTATTCAGCCCATAAGGATTTCCAAACTTACTGAGCACAACTGTGCATCTGTAGTATTAAGCAACCACATTTTATTTGTGAATGTTTTTGGCAAGCAAAATTGTGTGCGTGCGTGTGTGTTTAAACTCCATTTTCTATTAGAAACCTGAAGCATGGCTGAGCCACCACCGAGAACAATCCTGTACTTGTAGCTTTTGTGTTCCTATGTTCATCTGTCCCACTGCTATCCTCAAAACTACACATGACAGAACTGTGATTCTCTCGCTGGCTGTTTTTTAAGAGCTTAAGACTGCCACCCTATACAGTGTCTTGGGGTGGCATCAGCTTGGCTCCTAGGGTTTAGAAAGGGCAATCATCACCACTTCCGCCAAGGCTTCTGCTTGGCATTGCTGCTGTTCCCATCCCTCATGTCTCCCCCTCTGGACATTAGTTAGGAGGGAATTAATCTTTCCTCCCTGTCCCTAGCTTGTTGCATCTTCATGCTATTTGTCTCACAGGGGCCATTTCACCCTAGAAGCAAATGGCAGCCAAAATGTGTGCATCAAAAAACTTCTCTTTGTGGGTGTCTGTCAAGTTGCTCACACACAGAGGCACAGCTGGTTCACTTGTCCTCTCCATGTGAGTGAGCAGTGACAGGAACAAGGAAAAGGGACCTAATCTTGTTCTTTTCCTCTGGTTGGTAGTGAAAATTGTGTCTAGAGGGGGGAAGCAAGCAAATGAGTAACAGGAACAGAAATAAGGTGGTGTAGTTGGGGGTGTTCAGAGAAAAGGGCTCTTCTCCCTTCAGAGGGCATCTTGTCCAATGGCTCTCCAAACCTGGAGCTGATATAATAGCATCCCCTGATAATAGTCGCTTCCAGACAACCTATTTGTTGAGCATTCCTCCTGCACAAAGTTTGTACAGAGGTTATATGCCCTGCACTGGTTGTTGTGCATTCATTCTGATTTGCTTACAGGGAGACTTATATGACATTGCATCAAGCAGTTTGTTATCCCTTACTTTCTAGTGCATTTTCCCATTGCTTTTCTTCCTGCAGAATACCTGGAGTTTTTGGAAGGGGGTTTCCTGTGCAAGAACAGCAAATCCACTTTAATTGTGTAACCTGAATTTGCTGGTCTGTGACTGAATCACAGCTGAAAAAAATAGCAGCAGCCTGGAACCAGCCAGAAACAGAATAATAGACATCTTCCTCACAGGGTGAGGAGGTATGTGTGCATCTGCATTAGGAACTTGTAGCATTGCTGATATTACAGAAGGCTCTCTGTGTCCCTGCACTACTTGTATCAAGACAACATTTGTGTGAGAGCTTAGCAAACAGAATATCTGTGTTCTGCCAACACACATTTCAGAGTCAAGCTATATAGGGAATGAAAAGTCTAGGAGACAACTCATATGTGGAAAGGCTGAAGGAAATGCGTATGTCCATCCCAGAAAAAGAGGAAGGAGAGCAAGCAGCACAGTGACAATCTCTATATAAAACTTGTCCACATTTCCACTTGTCTCGTGCACTTTCTAGGCACAGGCACAAGAGATTTTGCATTTGCCCTGCAGTTTTCCAGAGACATATCCAGGCGCTGGTGAAACTGGCCCCTGCTGGGGGGCACAGGCCTGGTTGGGAGATGACGACAAAAATCACCTATCAGACTATGAAGTTTTTGGTGTATATGTGTGTGGTGATATGCCACTACTATTGCAGCAAGGTGAAATGTGGGAGAAACGTCCGCTTCTTCCTGTGCCATGGCACACGGGTGTGTGACTTTTTTCACCTTCCCTCCTTGCCTTGTCCTCACTCTGGACTCTTCAAGTAAAACGTTGCGATTTCTAATGTGGCTACTCTGCTAAGGTGATTTTTTTTTGGGGGGGGGGAGGCACTGATGCAACTCCTTGCCAAGTGAGCAAGGGCCCTTAGGTATGCCTCTGCAGCTTTCCCCTGGAAAACCTGCTCTATACCACTGAATCTGTGGAAAACACAACTGCCATTTGTTCCAATTCAGCAATAAAGAGCAGGTTTTCCCCAGGGAAAGTGGTAATGCAAACAGAGGTGTGGATGAACCCATATTAAAACAGGTTGGGGTGAGAAAAATTCTTCTTCACAGTATTATCTGAAGAGAATAGAAGAAACATAATCATACCATGGCAATTTAAGTTGAAGCTTGGATGGAAAAGAATATATTAACTCTAAAAAGTAGTTCAGCAATGGATCAAGTTGCCAAAAGAAACTATGAAGTCACCTTCCTCTCAGTGTGTGTGTGTGTGTGTGTGTGTGTGTGTGTGTGTGTGTGTTCCAAATAAAGGAATATGTCAGTGAAGATGCCCTACCTGAAGGCAAAAAGTTGTACTAGGAGATTGCAGAAAGGCTCAGGTGCCAAACTAATGACCCAAGTCCGGCAGGGCTACAATCTCCAACATGCTCATCCATTTGTGTGGGCATATATATTTGTGTAGAAGATATGCTCCACAAAATGTATAATCAGAGTGGTCCTATGTTCTATATAGGGATGGTGGAAAAAAATTGATTTAAGTCCACATTTAAAGACAAACCTACCAAATTCTTACATTCTGAACCAAAACACAGCCATCCTTTAAAATTCACAGCCAAGTAAATCCAAATCCAAATGCATATATTAGTGAAGATAACATAAAAAATGTATTGTAAGGGGAAATTGTAAAACAGTTTATTAGGCAAAATCAAAGACAAAAATGTGTTTATTGGGAGAAATTCACACTAAAATGGTGATGAATATTCATCAGGGTTTTTTTAAAATCACAAATTGCTGTAAAAATGTTGAGAACTTAATTGAAGATTGGAAAACTGAGTTACAGAGAAAACTGAATCAGACAGACCCATCATTCCCTAGTTCTATAGCAGGGTCAACCAACACATTACATTAATCTCAATACAAAATGATTGCCAGGTGAAGCCTTTTGTGCTCAATAACTTGTCGTTGTGGAAAAATACTGTTTTTAAACTCCATCTCCTTTCAAATTGTACCAGACTGTGAACAATTCAGAGCAGCTAGACCTTTGGATGCAATATAGAATCATTTTGAACTTTTATGGATTCTATTCCTAATGTGAAAGTGGAAGGTGGCAAAAAGCAGTCTTTTGGAAATCATTATATAATTCCTTAATCTTTCTGGGTCCAGGGACACACTTGAAAATCTAAGAAACTGCTGTGGGAACCACAAAAATAACAATTTCATGGGGGGGGCAGGAATTGTTGATGCTCAGAGTCCCCCTCTACAAAGGCAAACCACCTACCCTGCCAAAACATTTGGTTAAGTACAGCTTGTAAAGTTGTCCAAATCCAGCTCTGTAATGAATGTTAACTATGGCTATTTTAAACAAGCCATCTTCAGAAACCATGGTTTAAATGAGGCTCGTTTGAAACTAACTATAGTTAATGTTAACCACAGTTTCTCATGCTTGGATGACATAACAAACTGAGGCTAACAAAAAATGGAGGTGAAAAGTTCTGACCACCTCCTCCCAAACACATGGGGTGGGGGAGAAGAATGGAGGGCAAAAGTGTGCAATCTCAAAGAAGCTGGGTTCGTTCACATCTCTCTAAGGCATAGTTTAGTGTGATGTCCAAACACAGTCTTTATGTTTGGCACCTTACACATTTTTTTTACTGTTAGCTTTTTTCTTCTCTTCTCTCAACGGTGACTTTTAGAGGGACAGAGGCAATTAGATTGATATTATATCATTATATTATTTTCATCTTGAACATAATTTGGAATTGATAGTAGGTGGAAAAATATAAACTCCCATAATTTATTATGGCAGAAGCCTTATACAGCCTTATATGTATGACATTTAATAAGTACTGCACTCTATTCCCCATTGAGAATACACAAAAGCTCTTTCAGCCAAGGTATGCACTATAGCTCTCACCTACCTATGCATGTCTTCCCATCAGAGTGTAGTACAAACTTCACATGGCAACCACACTTTGGTCCTTGATCTGTATCATCACAAGTGTGTTGGCATCCTCCATTTCCATAGTTGCAGGTCACTGGAAGGGGCAATAAAACATGCACATACTAAATGATAGCTCTCAAATGTTATCATCATGAAGTCAGTTACTCAGAAACTTGGGTCCAAGTTGTCAGGACACTGAAAATATCAATCTAAATAAAATTAAGTGGATTATGCACTCCAAGGATACTCATCAAATCATGTAGGTAGCCTTTTGAGTTTGCAGCAGCAAAAACACCAGTATTTTTTAAACACCTTAACAAATTTATTACAAGGGAAATATAAAAGTAAGATAGAAGGTAAAAAAGTGGTTAGAGAAATGCTAAGATTAAAGTAAATATATATGGAAGTCAGGAAGAGGGACGGGAGGAGGTCGATGCTCTGGTATGAGCGAGGTTTGAGTTTATTGATGTATGTATGACTATTGTATGGCTATGGTGATTACAAAAATTGAAAATGTAATAAAAATTATTTTTTAAAAAACAACAAATTTATAACCACATACATTCTTGTGCAGTAGACTGTACTTCAACAAATCAAAACAATCCCCTCCATTATCCCTGCCACATAGAAGGGGAAAACTATTTGTATAAGGTGGCACCAAGAGAAAGATATAGAAAGAAGGCAGGAATTGATGCAGAAAGCAGAGGTGTACCTAGGGGGTCAATGAAACCAGTCCCCGCCAGGGACACAGGCCCATGTATGTGTGCAAAAATCACCTTTCAGGTGTTGGAGTCCTCCCATAATACCTGGAGTGCCCCCTAATCACTAAGCACTCAAGCACCTGCTTTGCCCGCAAAAGAAATAAACTGGGATCTCCAACAGCAAAGGCAGTGGCTGCTGCTGCAGGAGGGGACGGAAAGGAGTCTTCAGAATGGCTTCCAGGCAGATAGCAGTGCAGGTGCCCCATCCAGCCCCTTGCCTGCTTCTCAGATTATTTTTTTGGGATGTGGGGCAATACAGCTCCTTGCCAAGGAGGCAAGGGACCCTAGGTACACCTCTGGCAGGAAGGTTTTCTATAGTGTTGTCCCTGGCTGGATTGGTCTTTGGGCTGCAATCCAGGCAGCAAAAGGACTTGGTCCCATGCTGAGCCCACCATCCAAACTTCTTTCCTATAAAATTTGACTACCTTAATCTACTATCTCTGTTCTGAAATACGGATAACTCTACAGGGTAGGTTCCCTGCATTCCTGGGTAAATCCTGGTCTTGTTGCACAAATGAAAATATAGGGAAGAAATTCATGGAAAAGAAGAGTGTTTCTTGTACCAACAATACATCATTATTGGCAAAAAGTGTAGCAGCCATTCATAGCCCTGGATTCCCCAAGTCTGATGAGCAGATGAGAAGAGGATCGCAGCCAACTGTGCACAAGCACCACGTACCTTGTAAGCTTTAGAAGCACTTGTGGCTCATCCACACTTACCCTTTGCCCTGAACTTTCTAGGCAGAGTTCTGTGTTTTAAAGTACCACGTCTGAGCGCTGTTTGCTCCGATTCAGTGGTAAAGAGCAGGTTTTCACGGGGGAAATACCAAGGCAAAAAAAGAAAAAAGCACTCGGATACAGTGCTTTAAAGCATGGACCTGTGCTTAGAAACACAGCACAAAAGGAAGTCTGCATGAGCCCTCAGTTATACTCCACTAAAAAAACAATCTTCTTGTCGTGACCAAGACACTTCAGGCCATCTAATTCAACATTCCCACTACCAGCCATAGTTAAATAGAAGGAAACCAGCGAGACATTAAGTTTGCTGATATGATCACCCATTAATGTTATCTAATTAACCCTTATCATATTTAAAGTATGTCTTTAACAAATGCCTAAGGAAACTGAGTATAATTTCTGTTTGAAAATAATCACACCTGGAAAAGCCACAGCAGTCATCAAATAAGCAGTGAACTCATAATTAGTGAACCTGCTTAAAGTGAAGGTATAACCAGACCAGAAGATTTTCACACAACCTATTGTTCAATGAGCAGGTATTCTATACCCAAATCTTTGATTTGCCAGTGTTTATACACTGCTTTCTCTCTTTCTTGCATGAAAGCTCATACATCCTTAAAGATGTATGCTCTAAGATGGATGTTAAGGGGAATAATAATAATAATAATAATAATAATAATAATAATAATAATAATGGGAATCTACTACTATCACTATTCCCAGTAGCTCTCCCACCCTCTCTTTTTTAAAAATGGGGAACTGGCACCAATACACCTGCCCACATGTCCAGCATGCTAAAACATGGAAAATTTCACAATCTGGAGATGGCCAACTTGCGATCTACTTTGTAAGAGAAGGCTCACCTCTTTCCACTAAGGCACTGATTCATATATATTTGGGTATGACTAGGTGTATAGATGGGGATGCGGGTGGCACTGTGGTCTAAACCAGAGAGCCTAGGGCTTGCCAATCAGAAGGTCGGCAGTTCGAATCCCCGCGACGGGGTGAGCTCCTGTTGCTCGGTCCCAGTTCCTGCCAACCTAGCAGTTTGAAAGCATGTCAAAGTGCAAGTAGATAAATAGGTACCGCTCCGGCGGGAAGGTAAATGGCACTTCCGTGCACTGCTCTGGCTTGCCAGAAGCGGCTTAGTCATGTTGGCCAGATGACCCGGAAGCTGTCTGCGGACAAATGCTGGTTCCCTTGGCCTATAGAGCGAGATGAGCATGCAACCTCAGAGTCGTTCGTGACTGGACCTAATGGTCAGGGGTGCCTTTACCTTTAGGTGTATAGATACAAGGATGTGCAAATGTTTTTTTTTTAAAAAAATAATTTTAAAGATTGATTGTGTGGTTTTGCCAAATCAGGTCTTAGCCAAAGAATACAAGACTTAAGTTGTGTGTTTCCTGCCTCTTCTGCAAAATAGCACAATTTCATTTAAAAACCACCCAATGCTGCTTTTATATGGGCTTTCGAGACAGGGTCCCCAGGCAGTAACTTACACTTGCAGTCTCGCTGATTCTTGGTGAGCTCAAAGCCGGGTCGGCATTCACAGGCAATGCCACCCTTTGGGGTCTCCCTGCAGATGTGGGCACAACCATGATTCTTGTTCATGCAGTTCATTCCTTCTAAAAGAGAAAAGAAACAACATAAAAGCTACCCAAAAGACACCAAAGGAAGCATGGAAAAGCTCCAGGTATATATACATGGAGAATATACTCTTTAACTGTGAAAAGTCATGCATAGATAACTTCTGGAGCAGGTTACTGTAAAGTAGTATTTCCCAATCTGGTGCCCTCCACGTGTTCTAGACTACAATTCCCATCAGCTCTGATCACTGGCCATGCTGCCTGTGGCTGATGGGAGTTGTGCTCCACAGGGTGCCAGAATTGGAAAGGATGTGTTCTGTGGAAAGTAAAGTATCTTTTCCTATTCACAGCAAGAAGACTAGACTGCACACCCCACACCTGACCCAGACACTAGTCTGTGGCAGCAGCCATGTGGCTGAAGTTCCTTGCATGCCTAGCATGGAAGGCTTGGGTGTACTGAAACAGCACACTGATCGCATTAATGTGAGCTGTCTGGAAGCTCCCATTATTAAATACAAGAAAGCCCTGGCTCAAGGGGCTGGCCAGCCAGCTTCTGAAAATCTATCTCTGGGTAGAAATTAAAGTATACGTGGAAAGTGTACTAAGGAAAAGTAAAAACCTCTGGTTCCCAATTGTTTCAGCAGCAATCTAGACCACCATTCATTGAACATATACAAATTAAAAATATATACAATGCACAAAGTAAAGAAAAATATAATACCCAGCAGAGTAAAGCATCTTACTAACTTCAAAGTCTCAAGATACCAAATAATGAAGAATAAATTATTTGAGATCTACAGATTACCACCAAAAAGCTTTTTTGAAAAGTACCAGTAAGTTTCATGCTAAATACAGGCACAGCCTCTGTCTCAATTTCAGTAAAATGTGCTACAGTATAGATATTTTATTGTTCATACTTTACTAGATGAAAAATCTAGGATGAATTGTATGTTTTATGGAGATGATCACCACTCAACACTGCATTCCTTGCCATTTCACTCCACTGCCACTGCTCCATTGTGCCCAAAACTGAGCGTCCTCCAACCTTTCGCATTATAAATCCCACATCAAAACAGCAAACTTTCTCTTCAATTAGATTGTTCCAGCCATCCCTATTGACCAACCTCTTCCCTTCATCTTTCCAGTTGCCCAGTACCCTAGTTAGCCTCTCCTTCCATATCCCTAGCTCTATTCTTCAATGATGCTGTAGGCAGGCAGCCAACTAAGGCCCCAAGAGGGGTCAAAAGTCTCTCAGGCTCTCTCTGTGCTGTAAATCTGCCAGAGGCAGCATTAGCTACAGACACTGCTGTCTGGCCCATCCAAGCTGCAAACAAAACAGGGTGCTGCTGCTGACTCATGCCCCTGGATTGTTTGTGCTTTGCTCTGGCACGGAGGACCGCTGAGTTCTGAGTTTTAGCATCCATCTCTCCATGTCGGCCGCCCACCACAAGCAGAAACCAGAGCCAGGAGGGCCATGCCCCCTATCTCATGGCCTGGAAGTGCTGAAACAGACCAGGAGCCACAGGGATTGGGTCTGTCTGCTTGCCTTGTTATACAAGGCTGATGTTGAAGCCTGAAAAGAAGAAACAGCATATTAATTCATGGAGGAGGACTATCAATTCTTCTCTTATACTGAAAACCTAAACCAGTAGATGCAGCAGCAGGTGAACAAATGGAGCTGTTTTTCCACATAACAGGGAGCAGGCATCACGCAGGGTCAAACTACATCTGATCCTAACTATATGGTTCTGCTCTTGAGTATGTATACAGTTTTGGCCTTCACAAATTGTCAGCAAGGGCTCCACCCACCTGGAACCTAGCAATGCAAGAAGAGGGCAGGCGGCTTTAACCCTTTGCCACTTGCTGAGTTCCTAATCCAGACCAGCAACCCTGAGCCTGCAATTTGCATTTTTAAAAAGTCATATTGGAACTCATGTTTCATGGAGAGAGCTGCAGCACCAACCCAGACAGACTTCTGAAAGTTGTCGGCAGCAATTCGGATCTGTTTCATTCCTCGCCACTGCTATTATTCTTGGCAGTCTAATGCATCTCGTAGCAGGAGAGGGCAGAGCTCTCTGCGCTTGCAACCCCTCTCCTGCCAAAGAACTGCTGACAGAAGCACATTAAGCAACCCCTTAAACAAGACCCATCATTCGTTAGCCACTGCTCTAGTGAACAATATATGCACAGCTTGGATATCAATTCTGGAGGCATTTGACATTAAGCATCTTAAGGAAGCATGGAAGCCTTCCCCACTAAACACTACCCATCATGGACATTTCATGGATCTTTTTCTATGCAAGGACCTTAACTACTAATGAAGGAGGAGGGACAAAGCAATGGCAAGGAAGAGAGAATGGGACTTCTGCCCAAATGAAGAAGGTTCTGCATCACACATTGCAAAGTGGATGCTCAGAGCAAGGTTGTGATAAGCACAACTGCTGCTGGTTTAGAGATGCTTGGAACAAGGATTTAGGGAAATGTGTAGGAAATCACAATTTGCCACTTACTGTTGGCTCTCTTTATGTTTGTCTTTGGAATGAATCACTTCTGATATATTTTTTGAAGCATAGTACAGTAAATAGTATCTGGTGCTGGCTCGCCAGAGCAGCTTCGTCATGCTGGCCACGTGACCCGGAAGTGTCTCCGGACAGCGCTGGCCCCCGGCCTCTTAAGTGAGATGGGCGCGCAACCCCAGAGTCGGACATGACTGGCCCGTACGGGCAGGGGTACCTTTACCTTTACAGTAAATAGTGAAGTCTCAACCCTATAGGAAAACAGAGGTGCAAGTACGTAATCATGGTTTTCCCAGATTACGCAAAAGCTTTTGTGCAGACAAGTCTGAAAGTACAGCAGAAATAGTGACAGATTGTGAAATGCAGCATGTGCCTCACTTCCTCTTCACACTGTTTTTATAAGCATATCACACAAAAATAAATGCACCAATACAAAAATATTTATTGGCTAACAAAGGCCAGCATAACACATTAGGCCCTGTCTGCTAGAACTATAACCAGAAATTAATTCAGTCTATGTGACTGTTTACTGGTAATATGAAAGTATAGTGCTGTGTGTGAGAGAGAAGAGGGAAACCGTGGCTGTCATTATAGGCCTAACCATGTACACAATCAGAGCATGTTACAGACATTGCCAAGGGACAGGGGAGCTAGTGGTTGAGAAGGACCAGTACCAGCAGAAGTTTGTTACTGCTGCACATGGCCTGGAAAATGAACAGGGTTTTATGGGACTCAGTCCCACAAATATGCTAAAACATAGTTTATGAAATACTCACTGTCCAGGATCAGCAACCGAAAAATAAGCAAGGAGAAATAACTAGGATAGGCATCTGGGAAAACAGTTTTTTTATTATCTTGGTTTTTTTCTGTCTACAGTTGCTTTGCTCTCCCAATACCTTACATTCTCTCACACGCTTCCCTACTTCCTTCCCTATTTTATGCTGAAGCTTTTTCAGAACCAACCAACTGCTGAATATTTTCCTCCCCCTGCTGTCCCTACCTGAGCTCTTTGGCTCCATCACAACTGGAAAACCAAGGATCTGATGATACCCACAGCCTCGCTATCCCACTACTATTGCAGACAAGAAAAAGTTGCCAGAACCTCAGCTCTAAAAGCTGGGTTCTGTGGACACTGAATATAACACTCGGCGGATTTTAAATATTATTTAACAAAATCCACAGGCAGACAGGAGGAATGGAGACAGCTAGTGTGGTCACACACAGCGTGATTCCAGTAAGAGATTGCATGCAGAATACTCTGGCGCGTTCCCTCAGAAGCATCTCATTTTGAGCATGAGTATCCAAGCAAGCAGCTGCTGGTTGGCTCCCTCTGGCAAAGACTACATAGGAAGCGCAGGGTTTCTCACGCCATTTTACAGCATCAAGAGGGGAATTGACGCAACCGCAACAGTTGTCTGACTATTTTACAGTCTACCCAGGGTATAATCTCAAGCTTCCTTGGAGGTGCTGTTGGCACAGAGTGCCAAAACTGAGCCAAAAAGCTACTTGACTTCAGGGCAGATACTGGTAGTGGATGGGCCAGCAACAACACTACTGAGGGGTCCTGAGGTGGGGAGGGAAACCCAAGAAAGATCCTCTCTGGTAAACAAGGTGCATTTAATGAGGATAGGGACATGTTAATGGTCAGAAGGTTTTTCTGCATGAAAGCTATTCATGGATCAGTTCTCCTCAGTTTAACTGTTCAACTTCTATCTATTTCTCCATTCCTTGAAGATACAAGGAGCTGAGAAAGGGCAGTATTCAGCTAACTGCACAAGGATGACCACTATCACAACAGGTCTCCCCCGCCCCAATCTCCCCACCACCCCATGTCCCTAAATCTGCTCTGGAGGGTGGCGGGAGAAATGTCCTGCTGCACAAAGAGAAATCCTTGTGCTGATAGAACAATCACTTTAATGCTGTGTTTAATATAACCCAAGGTCTTTGATGCAATGAGACAATGTCAGAAGAAATGCTGACTTGCTGGGTTAGGCCAATGCCCCCACAGAGTCGAGTATCCTGTTCTCACAGTGGCCAACTGGATACAAGCAAGACAAGCACTCTGCCCACCTGCGATTCCCAGCAGCTATTATTCAGAGGCATACCACCTCTAAATGTGGAAGCAGAAGACAGCCATTGTGGCTTGTAGCTGTTGATAGCATGAATCTGTCTAATCCTCTTTTAAAGCCAGCCATGTTGGTGGCCATCACTGCCTACTGTGGATGAGTTCCTTATGTTTCATCATTTGAAATCAATTGTTTGACCATGTTGGATTTCTTTTGCAATTGGCCATTTACATGTGTGTAGAACATGCAGAACAAAAGGCATGAAAGCTAGACTGGGTCACACACCCAAACTCAGAGAAGCAGCTCCAAACCTTATGCAACACAATCTCCCTAATTCTACTGAGGGGACCTCTGTGCAGTGGCTTCCTGTATTCAGTGCCGCAGCACAAAGGAAGCATATCTGCAATGTTTTCGAGTATTTTCGAGTATGGAGGAAACATAAGTAGAAAAAGCAAGAATGCTTTCTAGAGTATCTGTGACAAGGCTGTGCATCAATTCAAGCAGACTATAAAAGCTACACAAACCCCCTTTCAAAGCACTGCAAAAGACTACAGAGAGGCAACATGGATGGAGTTCATTGTAGAGTGCAGGGGTTGGATGAAGAAACATGAAGAGGCCCAGCGGTTCACAGAACTAGGGTTGAAAACACCTAAAACCAACACTATGATTGGAAGGGGAATGAGTAAGAAATAATAGCGCCTCCAATTCTAAGTTACTGGTTTGAATCCAGCCTGAGTCATTAAAATCAAGTCTGTTTCCATCTCATGGCTATCCAGCTAGATGCATGAAATGAGTTTTGGAAGAGCTTGCTTCAGTTTCTGAGAAGGAGCAGTTTATGATCAGTTTACATTGTAAAAACTGCTGCCACTGCAGACTTTAACCAACACCTCCCCCTTTCTGGCAGTCTTACTTTGAAAGCAAAAACAGGAAAGATAGACTGAGCATCCATGGCAGCGCTAAGGAGGAATGGTGGCATGTCAGAGAGAGAAATTTATTCACAAATCATAATAGAGAACATGGTGCTCATTTCTAGTGAACTTTCAATATCCACATACAGATGAGTGCAAACAATCGGCAGCTCCAGCACTGCAAAACTGAGCAGCAGAACTGCCTCCTGGGACAAATAGTTAAGCCAATGGCTCACTGCTAGACTAAGTTCACCAGAGCCTAGCCAGACATACCTGAGTTCCAAGAGAGGGTAGCAAACACTGACCGCTCATAAGATTTGGAGATGAAGTCTAGAGTAGGTCAAAGGCTTATAATTTCATGTAAGGTCCATAGAAAGTTCAACAGAAACTGGCTGACTCTAGATATCTGAATGGGAGCTGAAACAACAACACTGTTATATCAGCAACTACCAGTGGAAGATTTAAGATTTAAATGATCAGCTGGACACATTCTTTCCCATCCTGAATGTAGTAAAACAAAGGGTGCTTCCACTTTAGGTAGAACTGCCAGGCTTCGTGGATTCACTTTTTACAGGGCATCTACACAACTTCATCATCTGAGCATTCTCATCCTGTGGTTATCCCATCTCTCCAGTGGTAGAAAGTCTGGCTTTTTCAAAACAGCACAATCTCCATGCCTTTAGCATTACTCTTTTTACAGTCATGTGGTTTTGACAAAGGCAATGACATACTGAGAAACTAAACCTACCATAGCTCAACAAACATTCATTATAACCCTTTGCAGTGGATGCCATATTATGAACCAGGTTTTCCCCTCACATAATCTTTTAATTAGCACTAATACACTTCAAAAGAAAGAAAGAAAGAGTATAGTGCTATAACACAATAATGCTATAATGTTATTTTAAAACATTAACACCCATTCCGGACCATTCAGCATTCTGTTTTAATGACAAATACCTCCAGTATTGATGTTGGGAACTAAAGGGAATATATAGGATCAAAGATATTCTGCCTAATGGTTGTCCTATTTCAGCAACTTCATTAAAGGAAAAACTAAATGATACCCTGCACAACTGGCTCCAACTAACTCAGGTCTACTCTTTTGCCTAGCTCTTGCTGAGCAAAGGAGAAGGTCACTATTCCCTGACGCTCTATGAATCACTTTGTCTTAATGCTACCTCAAGTAAAAAGAGCATGGCTTCCAATATACAGTGGTACCTCTAGTTGCGGACTTAATCCGTTCCGGGGTGCCATTTGCACCCCGAAAGGTCAGCAACTGGAGCGCCTCTTCTGACATGTGCACAGCGCGATCAAGCACTTCTGCACATGCACAAAGCATGCAAATCACTTTTGTGCATGCGCAATGCTGAACCCAGAAGTAAACACTTCCGGGTTTGCCGCGTTCGGAAGCTGAAAGTCCATAACAAGAGTGGAACGCAGCTAGAGGTACCACTGTATACAGAATTTTACTTAGCATGGAATCAGGCTCTTTTCAGGGGCTATGATTAGTATAGGAGAGTGACCTGGGTTTCACGATAGAGGAACAACTGTGGGAAGAGTTGTGGCCCAAACCCCCACTTAAAATGATTTCTGTAAGAATACAGGAAGTCACACTGAAAACAGTGTTATGATGGCATTTGGACTCCACTCCACCTGTCAAAAATTGGCAAAGGTTACTCTAATTTATGTTGGTGGGGTTGTGGAAACATTGGAACATTGCTTTACATGTGGTGGAATTGCTGCATAGTTCAGAGATTCTGGACCCCAATTTTTGACACTATTTCCACCATCACCTCCTAGTGCTCCTATCCTTGTAGTGTGGTACCAATTCACCCATTATGCATAAATCTCTGTTTATGCTTCTTGCCACAGCCAGAATGCCAGTGGTTTTCCACTGGAAATCCGACTCACCTGCTTCCCAACAGAGGCGGGTAGCAAAAGTATGGGACACTGCACTTTAGAACACCTGACATACAACAGATAGCCCTTAATGGTTCATCAAAAATAGATGACTTTTATTTTAATTGGTACAGTCATACCTCGAGTTGAAGTAGCTTCAAGTTACGTATTTTCGGGTTGCGCTCCGCGGCGACCCGGAAGTAACAGAGCGAGTTACTTCCGGGTTTCACTGTTCACGCATGCGCAGACGCTCAAAATGACATCATGCGCATGCACAGAAGGGGCGAAACGCGACTCGCACATGAGCAGTCACGTCTTACGTTTACTTCAGGATGCGAACGGGGCTCCGGAACGGATCCCGTTCGTACCCAGAGGTATACCACTCTATACGTTTTTCTTCTATGTTAACTTATCTGCACAGCCCACTAAACCTCCTGCTTTACAGATAAATAAGTGGAGAGGCTTTATTGAGATCTAAATTGACTCACCTTTTTCTTCTTATATGTGATAATTATATACAACATTGCACTCTCTCCTGGTTTTCCCCTCCCCTCTGTATTCTCATTTTATTTTTCTATTTTTATATATTACACTTTTCATTCTTAATGCAATTTTATGTGCTATGTCAATAACCATTCTGACAAAAAATAATAATTTAAAAAACAACTAACTTATAAGGAAAGGGAGACTCTGAGAATGGGTGCCTGAGTCAGACTATCTCTTCAGTCTCCAGTAATTTCAGCCAGCTTCTCCATTGCTTTTCTCCAGTTTTTCCTTCTTTTCTCTTTGGTCTCAAAGGGAGCAGGACAGTAGAATAAAACCAGGCATATCTGCTTAATGTGACTGAACTCATCATAACCTGAGAATCAGAATCTGCCATATGCCGTGATTTATTGATCTGCCCACGGGCTCACATATGAGGCGAAAGTCAAGGAAATGTAGAGGGAGTGGGGAATTGCATGTGCTGTGTGTGAAGCAAAAGAGTTACAGCAACACAACAACACCTCTTCAGTAATTAATTGATAAAAGTGATTCTTTAAAAAAAAATCTGAGGGATCTAAGGAAGAAATAAAAGAGAGAGAAATCTTTTTCTTAAAATAGGACAATGAGGAGGACAACTGAATATCAAAGGCAGAAAATGCTACGCATAACGAACAGCACAGATGGGAAACAGCAGAGGGGTGTGGAAGTTTAGCAAAAAGATTAGTATTTGATAAATGGAGGAACCAAGGAACAGAACAGATATGGGGCAAGATCACAAAGAGATTTAAAGGTTAGAAGAAGTTCAAACTGCATAAAGAACAATAAAGAAAACCCGAAAAAGAAGAGTATAAATATATACCACGATGCAACTGCAAAAAAATAAATAAGCAAAAGAATTATTCTCAAAGTAGCTGGGAGGCAGGAAGACCAGTAAGCAAAACATTACTTACTCATCAACAATTAATCAACACAAGACAGAATGAGAGTCTGAAAAAGGGTTATGGTAGAATCAGCAGGTAAGAGGACAAATCTGAGAAGTATTAAAGGGGGGAATCTTGCAAACAGTATTGTGAGCTGGGAAAGAAAGAGAATCATTAAAGGCAATGCCTAGACTGGACAGCTGATAACTCAGAGACAAGGAAGAAATAAAAGTGAGAAACACTATACTTCTAACGTTTGAGTGTAAGACAATGATCAGGCATGTAAACAGAAGTAGCTATATGAAAATCTGAAAGGAGGAGGGAA
This sequence comes from Podarcis vaucheri, assembly GCF_965113315.1. Classification (NCBI taxonomy): domain Eukaryota; kingdom Metazoa; phylum Chordata; class Lepidosauria; order Squamata; family Lacertidae; genus Podarcis; species Podarcis vaucheri. The sequence goes on along the minus strand of NC_138764.1, from coordinate 62,281,513 downwards.
CAGACAGCTGGATTTTGTGAGGATACCATCAGAAATATTGTAGGCCAAAGAACAGTCAAATTACTCAGAGGAAGAGGATAAAAAAGGGCTGAGCTTGAGAGAGTCCAAAAATAAAATAAAGAGAAAATTGAAGCAAGCCACTGACCTCATTTGCACGTCATCATGGCAAACCATCGTCTTCCCTGAACCTATGATAGGTTTGTATCTTTGAATCATATCTCGTATGGAAGGTTCTCTTCCTTCTAATTAGATCATTTTCCCCATGAGGACAATTTCTTTTACCACAACCTGATACAGCACTATTAATGCATTCCATTTGAGGGAAATTCCTCTCCTTACTCTACTGCAAGAGTTGAGGATTACTGTTTGCTTCTTATGGATCACAACCTTGCTGACCTTGTTATCTTGCCCAGAAGACAACAAATACATATGCTCAAAGGGCAATTATGTTGCATTAGAAATTACATATGTAAATGAAATCAGCTCGTCACATGAACAAAAGCATTTTTGCTATCCCTTGCCTGCGCAAGGCAGAAGAGAATTGTCAATAATTAGCAAGAAAGTCATTAAGAAAACAAAACAATCCAAGGGCTGGGAACTTGTGGCACTCCAGATGTTGTTGGGTTGCAACTCCCAGAATCCCTGACCACTGGCAACACTAGCTGGGGGCTGATGAGAATTGGAGTCTAACAACAGCAACATCTGGTGGGCCACAGGTTCCCCCCCACCACTCTAATCATTAGGAAGCAGGAGTCAGATCTGGGATTACAATGCCGGAGATCATGGTTCAATCAATTCAGAACATTTTGAATTATGCCAGGTGCACAGAAACTCCAAAGAAAAAAGTTACCTCAATAAACTATTGTGGCTAAAGCAGGGATTGAGGGGGACAGACAAATCAAAACAGAATCCTGTGCCAGCTGGAGACTGCAAATTTCATGGCAATAACAATAACTCTTTCTTTCTTGGCTTTTTAGCTTTTCTTAGAGGTTATTCCAAGCAACTGAAAATAAATGCCAAAGATGAGGTGGTAAAACCAAGACACAAGAAATGACAAGAAAAGGCGAGTCCTGTGGGTTGTTGTGGCAAGATATTTCCCTCTTTTACTTCGGTAAATTGTTTGGGATATGCATTAGCTGCCACTACTTGGCATTAGAGTTTCACAGGCTTTTGAAAGGTCTTTGATGCTTGCATCAAAAAGCTTGTTTGGTTTTGCCGCAGCTTCCCTAACTGACATAGTCTCCAACAAAACTAAGCCTGACCGTCAACATCAAACACAGATGAGCCTGTTCCTGACAAAGCTGATGTTGGAGTCTTCTGCTCTGCTTGCATAGAGCTTATCTAGCAGAATGGCTATGAGACTGAACTACATATCAGAGAGCTGTCAGAGCTAACAACTGAGAACTGTTTGTTCTGCAGGCAGTTGCCCCAAGCAGTGAACTATCAGAACTGCAGCTGGCAGTTGTTTCTGGCAGTGAAGTATTACCAGGTTCTAGAGCAGGCTTCCTCAACCTCAGCCCTCCAGATGGTTTTGGCCTACAACTCCCATGATCCCTAGCTAGCAGGACCAGTGGTCAGGGATAATGGGAATTGTAGTCCAAAACATCTGGAAGGCCAAGGTTGAGGAAGCCTGTTCTAGACTGGCTTCATCCACCCAGGCTGGGCTTTGGGCCCTCCTGAACAAGGAAGGTTAGGAAGACTTCCCGTTTGGGTTGGGATCTTGCATGAGCAGCAAGGTCATTCTGGCTCTGGTGTGCTTCTGTGCTAACTCCTGGCCTTTGGCTTTGACACCCTGGTTCAACGCAAAGTTTCCTGCCCTTGGCTCACCTCTGACAGCTGTCAGCCTTGACACCTGATATTTATCTCAGCTCTTCCATGAACTCATTAAACAGCCTTATAGAAGTCACTTTCTCTCAGCCTCAGTTTCCCCAGCTGCAATAAGAGAGTGACACCCTTACTGATCTTTCTCATAGGGTGGTTGTGAGGATGACAAGATGCAACCACATTGAATTTTGTTTCTTACCATCAAGTGATATATCAATTTTATGGGGGTCAGAAATGTGTGAAATGCTTTGAACACTCCAAAAACTTTATGTAAATCTAGGTCTTTATGTAAATCTAGGTCTTTATGTAAATCTAGGTATAGCTACTAGGTATAGCTAATCCAGCTGTTCTTTCTTCTTTCCTTTAAGGAAAAACACTAAATCATAATTCTTCTAAAAAGCTTATGGATGATGAAATGGTAATGATTAGATATCACTGTGGTGGGCACAGTATGAGTATCATTTCAAACTAACAATCTGCCATGTTGATAATGTGGGCTAAATAGTTCAGTGCAAACTTCGCATTAGATGAATCAAGTGTATAATTGACTGCCCACTCCCAGCTTCCAACATAACCCATATTCATCACAGCATCACCACTACTGTAGTGCCCAATGTGGCTAGACAAGTGTAAATGTAGGGTGAATGATAAAATGGGTACAAGTTATATATATATTTCTGTTGATAATAAACTTTAAAACAATTATTTAAACACATGCACATGATTTCTGACATCTCATATCCCAAAGAAGTTGGCACTTTATATAAATAGCCCTGGTTGTAAATGGTTTAGTAGTGATTATTAACATTACGCTGTAAATGCATTTGTTTTTATTAGCACATCTGTATCCAAGAGACAAAATACAACATGTGATATATTAAGTGCAGAGAGTCTCGAGAATTCTGCAGCTTAAGCTAAAGAGCCGGGCTCTCCAACCAAGACTACAATCAGCTGTTAACTCGGGGCATTTCCAAGTTTTGTGGCTGACGAATGCTTTTAATCAGTATATTAAAACCCGCAGTTCATATGGGGACTGGGACTGAACTATCAATCCAAGACAGAGAAGCAAAATCAGAGTGAATGGCTACCCTACCCCAGCCTCCTTTTGGCCTTGACTTCCAGTATGATGCTATCAGTCCATCACTGTTTGGAGTGATATTGGAAAGGGCCCAACTTGTAAGCTAGAGTGTGCTCAACCATATAATAAGACACACACAAATCTGACATCTCATAATGCCCATACAGAGCTTTATCCATCTATTTATGTAACCTTAAAATCCAATAGAGAGGCAGAGGGTGACATCCCTGGCAGGAAATAAAGGCGTTAATGACCAACCTTCTGGGCGCTGGATGCAGGTATGCTGGTTATCACTCAGGAAAAAGCCATCACGACAGTGGCACTCGTAGCTCCCCATCATGTTGACACATGTTTGCTGGCAGCCACCATTCCCCTCTGCACACTCATCCACATCTGTTTCGGGAAGCAAAGGAGAGAATGAGAGTCTGATGCTTACATCACACTATTTATACAACAGAAAGACATCAAAGTATATAAACATATCACTTTATAAAAAGCAGTTTCCAATATTCCATTAAACTGACCCAACATTCTAGCACAGTTAAATAACAGAATAGAGGATGGAGATAATGGAGATAGATGCCTTGATCTTTAGTGGTTGGGACCACCAGGGACAAGGAAACAGGGCTACACCCAAATCCAGTGTTCTTCCCAAGTACATTCATTTACCTTTCCCACGGGGAAAAGTAAGTGCCACTCTTAGACACGCTTTCATGTAATGCTGGACTTCCCTGATCCTCTATCAATAGACACACCATGCATTATAAATCCTTCTTCCCTACAAATTCTGGTGTTGATCATAGTGACTGACCAGCATTAATAAACACCTTACAGAACACTGTTTCGATGGGCAAAAACAAATGTGGAGACTTGGGAGTGGTTTCCCCCCCCCCCAAAAAAAAAACCCCTGCCATTATTTTGTTCATCCGCATGACACCATTGTTTTCTTGCTGAATTTCACTTTCTGAGTAATTGTTTACCCATTGCATTTCAGTGTTTTGTTCAGCCAAACAGCCAAAGGTCTGTGGGGCAAGGGCACCCCCTAGGCTGCATTACTGGGCTAAGTACTTTCAGCTGCCAGTCAACTGACCTCACAAGCTAACAGAGACACATCAGACCTTATAAAACCTGTCCATGGAAGCCAGTTCCTCATAGTGAGCAACTCATTGAACCAAGCAGCACATAAGACTCCCTTGCTTTGCCCCACCTGGCTGCTCCAGTATGTTGCCACTGGGCCACATGTGATTATGCCTCTGGACCATGGCTTCTGTTTGCCTGATTCAGTGCCTAATCTCCAGCCTGTCTCCTCCCTATGGCCCATTTGACTTTAACCTCTCTGTGCCAGGATTAGACCTCAGCTGCAACCTGCTGTAAAACTAAGATCCAGGTCTAACATTCCCTCTTGCCCCCCCCCCACTTAAATAAAATGCATAGGTTTCATTTTATTTGGTGACATGGAAAAAATGAAGTTCACTGAGGTTCCTTTGAGAAGACATTGCGTGCAAATAGATTCTCTCTGTGTGTGTGTCACTTCTGGCAATTAACATCAGCCCAAGCCAGACACACAATTCACTTCTTTGGCTCTATGGCTTATTTTCAAACACATGCTGGACTTCCCTGATTGGTCAGTGCACACTTTTCATAGGTCTGGTGCACCTTTGCAGCTGTTGTGCTGGCCAAGGTGTTAAGGTTACCAAAAATCGCTTGGTGGTAACTCAAGACACAGCACAGCACCAGAAAATAACAGCCACCATTTCTACAGTTTTGCCTAGAAGGAAATAGGCTTCACTTACAAGAAAAGTAGAAAAAAGTTGGGTTGGTTTTGGGGGGAGGGGTTGTTTATTTCTGACAGAGAAGGCACGAACCTTAAGCAACACAGACTTTCAAAATCTTGGGCAGAGCCGCTTTCCCATTCTTTCTGGCTTCTTTAAGGGCCCAGAACATAACAGATGTTTTGCTATTTGGAGCAGAAAAGCCTCAGAACTCATTAATTTTAAGGAACCTCACACACCCAATCCACTCTTGTGAGCTCTTGTCCACTTGTCTATTTTGATTTAATAAAACAAAGCTGTAAACATGGCATAATGCTTTAAAGAATTGTTAGCCTGATTAAAACATACTGCTGTGTGCTTCCCTACACTAGTACTTTAGGCAGGCAGAGCCCAGGGTGCTAAAAGATAGTGTTGTGAGTTTGGGGCGGGGAGGAGAGGAGGGGATTAGCCTGTATGTTGAGACCCTTCTAACTGCTGGATCCAGCAACTGTTAAAATATAAGCCAGGCCAGTTTCCTGATGAGGTGATTGCTGGGTGATGGGCCATTAAAGGGAACAAAGGAAAGGAGATCAGTGCAAGGAGAGTGGAAAATATTTAGTGACTATATGGAAAGTAACTGTACACAGTTGAAAACGCTGGCAGCATTAAGATAAAATCAACAGTGTCATTATTGTTTGAGGGATGTAAAAATGGGGAACTGACAAAAATGGTTTTAGTAAAATATGCAGGAAGAGAATATAAACACAGTGGTACCTGGGGTTACATACGCTTCAGGTTACAGACTCCACTAACCTAGAAATAGTACCTCGCGTTAAGAACTTTGCTTCAGGATGAGAACAGAAAAAGTGCTCCGGCGGCGCGGCAGCAGCGGGACGTCACATTAGCTAAAGTGGTGCTTCAGGTTAAGAACAGTTTCAGGTTAAGAACGGACCTCCGGAACGAATTAAATACTTAACCTGAGGTACCACTGTAAAATGAACCAAGGAAGGAGAGGGAGGGAGGTCACTGCATATTCAATGGTATGTAAAATGTTTGTTTCGTTTGTAAAATTGAAAATTCAATAAAAATTATTTTCTAAAAAAGGAACGGCTGGTGTTGTGGAGCAGAGCCGCAGAGCCATCCTCCCAACACTGGTGTTGCTGTCAGTCAACATTAAAATGACAATTTGCACTAACCTTTTCTGAACCAGCAGGCATTGCTTTCAGAGAGTATGTGGAAGCCACCCTAAAGACTTCTTCCTGTTGGGTGTTGTTGTTGGGGGGGGGGTTGCACTAGGAGGTTTGCTTCCAATGTCTATATCATAAGGATCTGGATTGTTTCTGACCAAGGTATTCCAGAGGGTGGCAAAATGGCATCACCCCTCAGGAGCAGCCTCTCAGCAGGTTGGCTGTGTCTACACACCCACCCAGCAAACGCATTTGGCAACAGTTTACATGAAAGCATTAACAACCAGTTGCTGGCCACATTTTCAAAGTGACTTATGACTTCATATCATTCAATCACATTTCTTCTTACTCATCTCTTATCTAAGGTAATGTCTTAACTATTTTAACTTTTTATTGGTATGTCTCACATCCCCCCGACTATTGTTGCTCACCACTTCCTGCTTGTCCTCTGTCCTTTTCAAGACCAGAACTTCACATATTACTAATATTGTGACTAATGTACATCTTTTTCCTGACTGTCATTTCTGCTGCCTGCAGTCCAACAAACTATCATTTTCTGTAAGCTGCTATTACTCCAATGTCTCCTTCTTGACTAATAATCTCTGATCCAATACTTTTGGGAAAACCAAAAATAAACGAGTTTCCGGCAGAACATGTAGATCTAATCACAGCAGTGGTTCAGCCTATTGTGAAAGCTTATCCAGTATCTGCCTGCCACTTTACGTCTGATCTTTTGAAATATTGGTGGCTAGAAATACACACCTTCTCCTTCAAGTTATCATGGATGACCAAGTAGAGTGCTGAGCTGGTGCCTCAGGCAGGAGAAAGGTGCATTTTCTTGCTCTCAGGATCCCTCACATACTTTATCATAGAACAGAAGAGAAATACAACCAAACTCATTTCTCAACACACACACAGAAGGCAAGAGGCCCAGTGCCAAAGAAAACCTCCTGTGAACTCGAGCATTTGAAGCCCAACAGCTAAGTGGAAAGTTGAGCCCTTCGGACATCAGCCGTGGGGCCATGGAGCGGACTCCGGAAAAGTCAGAATAGCAGGTCGATGACAGCATGCAGAGAGAAGGAATTTCAGATCAGACCCGAATACCTGAACAAATGTCTAAGGGGCTAATTAAAACACACAGACTAGCTCATATGCACAGAAAAGTCAAACGCACTGTCATGCATGGCGTCTTGCGGACTGTTGCCAACTATTAAGATTCTATCCCAAAACATGAGCATTTTAAGGACTGCTTAACCAAGTTGTTCAACACAGTGTTCTTTTAAAGCACATTTGGAGCACATTATTTGCCTCCAGGAATTCTGGGCACTGTAGTTTACCACTCACAGAATTACAGTTTCCAGCAACCCTTAATAAACTATAGTGTCCAGAATTCTTGGAGGGGGAAAATGTGGTTCGAATGTGAGATATGATGTGTACAGAGCCAATGTCTAGATTTATGACGCCAAAGGAAAGATGTATAGATATAAACTATAGGCAAATGGCTTAGAACAAAAGAAACTCCTCAATGATTTGTCAAATAATCAAAATAAAAAAAAATCCTTCCAGTAGCACCTTAAAGACCAACTAAGTTAATTCTTGGTATGAGCTTTCGTGTGCATGCACACTTCTTCAGACACACTGTGAATTTTTTTATTTTGACTATGGCAGACCAACACGGCTACCTACTTGTCAAATAATAATGTTCTAAAATAGCACTAGCGTGTTTTGGAGTCTTGCCTCATGATCTTTCAGATTCTGAAACACAGAATCATAGAGTTGGAAGGGACGCCAAGAGTCATCAAGTTCAACCCCCTGCAAGGCAGGAATCTCAACTGAGGCATCCATGACAGACGACCATCCAACTTCTGCTTAAAAACCTCCAAGGAAGAAGAGTCCACAACTTCCCAAGGGAGTTCATTCCACCATCAAAAATATCCATAAAGAACCAAATATTATTCATACCAACTGAGAAAGAAAGGAAAATCACCACAAAATGTGGCAGTTATGCATGGACAAATATTCTGAGAACGAGTAATATCCTTTTTACCTGTCCATATAACCTCATAGCAAAGTAATCAGTAGTTGGGGGCTAAGAAAGACTCATAATCCAAGCTGAGGTTGTGTCAGAAGTTACCAACTCTAAAATCAAAGACCCATGGTTTGCGTGCTGCCACCCTCTGTGGTGAGCCATCAAGCTTCATGCGAAAGCATCCACAGAAGGCCATTGGCTCTTCTGTGATCTGGAAGGAAGATAAAGGTCTCCCAGTCTGTCATGGATTTTGCCTACACAGCAGCAATAGTGCCTACTGAGCTTGACTCCTGTTTCTTCTTCAATGGTTGCTTAAGGCCCACAATTGACAACAGCTCCTAATTAATGGTAGACACTGTAGGCATACAGCAGGCTCCCTTTTACAGGCATTCCCAGCAGTGGTAGGATGGCAGTGGTAAGGGTGGTGCAGGATGTGGTGGTGGATGTGAGGCCAGCCAACTCTCTCCCTTCAGACAAATTGCTGCATAGAGGGGAAAGCCCAAATAGGACTTCCCTTTCTGAACTATTCTTTGAGTAGTGGCAAGATTAGCACAGAGGCAACTGGTTTAGTAGACAGACCTGGACCTGGATGCCTGATTTCAAGTCCCATCTTGTTACAATTAAATGATCTGTAAACAAAGAGAGGGTGCACTCATAGGCGCCGACTCCATGGGGCCTGAGGGGGCCCGAGCCCCCTCAAAAATTCATTTGGGGGGCTCCGCCCCCCCAATAATCTCGGGCGCCCCTCCAGCAGAGCGCCACCGCCGCCCCTCCCCCAGCCCAAAATGCACAGGGTCGGGCTGCATGCCTCCTGCCCTCCCTCTCGAGCAAAAGCTCCACCCAATTTCCTTCGGAGCTGATTAATAGGCGCAGCACGCTCTCCCCTATTCGCTCACGAGGAGGCGGCGCCACTTTATCTGCATATTCATGAGCTTATTTATTATTCATGAGCTTTCGCGGGCTCCCCCAATATTTTTAATAAGTCGGCGCCCCTGGGTGCACTGAGCTCACAAAGTGCCAACAAGAAGCATTCAAGTCCCACCCGTGCCATGAATTCCTGGGAGGCCTCAGGCAACGTCCCATCTGTAAAATGAAGTAAGATCAATCCTTCCTCACAGAGTTGTTGTACCTGTCCAAACGATTAGGACAATAGAGGCTAGCTAGAAAGCTGTTTCAAGTGCCTATGGTTACTGGAAAAATTTGATCTGGGTATTAAAAGGGCCTCCCACTGCTCATATTTAACCTAGACAATATTCTCCTGATCACGCAATTTGCAGCTTTTGTTTTAAATAGAACTGTGTCCCATGCCAGTATCAGTGTTCAATGGAGAAAACTGTCCACGGATACAATAGAGATAACCTTAAGGTAAATAATAATATAAAGGAAAATCAGTTTGTGGTGGAAAAGGTCAAGGGAAACATACATCCTGCAAATGCATTTGTCCGAAGGAGCTATATATATATATGTTTCCAGCTAGATTAAGCCATAGCCAGATTACGTCAGATGGCTTCAACAAGGCAGAAAGGACTGTGTGTTTGTGATCATGTGTGCTCCTGTGTTTTCTCAATAATGTGATTTTTATCTTAGGCACATTAAGTCCCCTGAATGCCAATAGCTGTCTGTAAAACTCTTACTGATAAAGAAACCATAATTTCCCTGAAGTCAACCCAAGAAAGACAAAATGCTGGTTAAAACCAGTAGCTAAAGTGAGACGGCAGACCTAATGCCTATTTTATTAAAGGCAACATAGACAGGCAGAAGACTAAAGATCCCCATCTTTGATTTGGACAACAGCTCAAATTCCTGTTCTGGTTCAAAAGGTCACTTGGAATCTTATTAGGGATAAAGAAAAGGACGATAATGGGATTTATTCTAGCAATAACCAAGTTCCAAAAAAACTTCCACAAGTCTCGGAAGAGGCAAGCCTGTAATACCTTCTTTAGACCTACACATTTTTCTCTCCCATATTACAGAACAGGAAGGTGGCCAAATACAGAACGCAGCCTGTTATGTAGATCTTTCCACAATAGATTCTTTAGTACAGCTGGGGCAAAGCTCCTCCACAATCATCTGGAAGACGAATCAAAACAATGGTTCCACTCAGCGCTTAATATAGGTTTCTTTTCCCTGTAACAATCTTGCAACACACAAGCCAGGGGCAAGAGCCTAATACATTTACTCCAAAGTGAATCCCATTTGGTTCAATAGAACTTACCCCTAGAAAAGGTGCTTAGGACTGCACCTTTCAATCAGGATAGATCCTCCTGTCTGGAGTGTGTTAAAGTGGCTTTCATTTCTCTCAGCTACAGGCCCCTTATTTAGTCATTTTCTGCTTCCCTATTTGGGTTTAAAACAGCTCATGCTTCTCCCAGCTACTGACCTTAAATTAGTCTTTCCTTTCCCCTTCTCAGTCAACAGCACGATAAATCAGCCTTTTATTGTACAATTCACAGAATCATAGAATTGTTGAGTTGGAAGGGACCATGAGGGTCATCTAGTCCAACCCCCTGCAATGGAAGAATCTCAACTGAAACCTTCATTACAGATGGCCAGCCAACCTCTGCTTTGAAACCTCCAAGGACGGAGAGTTTACCAACTCCTGAGGAAATCTGACAGCTCTTACTGTCAGAAAGTTCTTCCTGATGTTTCATTGGAATCTCCTTTCTTGTAACTTGAATCCATTGGTTCAGGTCCTAACCTCCAGAGGAGGAGAAAAGAAGCTTGTGTTTTTTGCTCTTCTAAGCTATTGGAAGGCATTGTTTACATACTTCCAAAGATGTATTTATTCCCAATTGTATCACTGACATCCTTACCACTAGGCCATGTTGCATTTTCAGAACATAAACAGAACACAGTTACCTTTCTCTTCTTTCATCTGCTTGAAGGGTGAGATCCTCAAGCTGAGGAAATTAGTGTCTCTCTGATAAGTTAGAAGAAGCAGAAGATGGATTTGCAGGTTTGACTGGGTGACAGTACAAAAAGAGTGTATGGATGTGAGAAATATCTAGAAAGAAGTGTAGCCCAGCCACTTAATTCCTACAGTACTAGTCCCAAGTGATATTCTTGCCAAGGCCAAGTAAATTAATGATCTTGGTTTTTAAATGTCAAAGTTCTTACTCAGCTTCCCTGAAATCAACTGTTAATAAACCAGCTCTGCAGGAGGCAGAAACCAGAAGGAAATGACCCAGGTTTGTCATGAGAAAAGATAGCAGTATAGTCTGCAGCGACCAGTTTTCTAAAAGCTGCATTTAAAACATTGCATTGAACATTACTGCTGTACACTTTTGTGCCCCTTTAGTGATTGGATTGCTATTAGTTTATACTAAAAACTTCATTTTTATTTACAGTGAACTGGACTATGAAAACAGTGTGTGGAATGACATGTCTGAGAGGAAAGCCTGATGGAATCTAGTTCTTCCTCTGTACTCCATCATCTTTCTGTCTCATAGAACCTAAAAACATAGGAGTAGCCCTGCCAGATCAGACTAAAGGCCCATTTATTCCAGCATCCTGATCTCATAATGCCAAACAAGAAGCACATAAACAGGACCTGAGTGCAACTGGACTCTCCCCGCCTAGGATTCCCAATGACCAGTATTCAGAGGCACTGTGCCTCCAACAGCTATTGCAGCTAATAGTTATTGATAACCTTATCCTCCATGTTAAAGCCATTATCAAGTTGGTGGCCATTTAACCATTTGTACATTGATTGACTGACTGACTGACTGACTGACTGACTGACTGACTGACTGATTCCCTTTGATTTGTAAACCCCATCATCATATTGATCCAAAGGTGTGTTAAAACATTAAACCCACATAAAACAAACTAGGCTAACACAAATCACATTAACCATTACCATAAAAGCATCTTTAAAATAACAACCAAAATTACTGGATTAGTTCATAATAATGCAGCATAAGATGTTCAAGGAAACATAAACAACCCATAGTGATATGTACACGGTCCATGCATGTGGGTCACTCACGCATTTCGCTGTGGGCTGAAATGTGTGGTGTTGCTGCTTCAGTCCTTACACAAGATGCAAAAAGACTAAGAGTGAATCTTCTACTTTTCCTCCCAAGAAAGAACCAATTCAATATTTCTCTTCTTCCTCCTTCAAGTGTTCAACTGGAAAGCATGTGTCATATGGAGCCATAGAGGAGGGGAGGAAAGACCACAGGTGCACTGACAACTGGCCCCATTGTCGCTTCTGCCAAAACCATATTCAACATGGATCTGACTTAATATTTATTCTTCCACTCAGCCTCTCTTTGTTCCTCCCTTCCTTTTCTTGGACTCACCATATAATGGGAAAGGAAAGCAGGAGAATTGCCCCACCCTTGGCTAGTTCCAGATGTTTTAACTGTAGAGTTTAGGGTTGAGCGACAAATCCACTGGATTGTGTTTAATGGAAAGCTTATGCATGAATAATCCTCGCATAATAAGCTCACTAGCGATTTCCCCACATACACTAATTGGAATGAGATCTGCCCTGCCCATTTTTCCCACTTCAAGGGGATTTGAAGATAGTTCCAGAATTGTCCTTTCCCCCCTTGCTTCTCTTTCAAACTTACAAGACATCAAAAGCCCACTCCTATGCGTGGGTCAAAGCAAAACCTGGCATAGCAAGCCTAAAGAATGCAAAGGGAGTAAGTGGACAGGAGATTGTATATTGGGAAACACAGATTGCTGCTGTTGTTCTCAAACTCAGCACAGCAATCTGCTTTTAGCACCAAGTGCCAGCACTGAAACCTGTGAAGCTGGTACCTCTTGCTCAAAAGAAACAAGCTCCCAGCCATTCTAGCATCTTGTCTGGACACTGCTCTAGGTCTTGTGATAAACTACAGAAACCAATCAATCTCTCTTAATGGAGAATGCATATTCACCAGCTTTGCTTTTACAACTAGAATACAGGCTCACTCACACTTCCAATTGTGCCGTGCCTAGAAAGCATGAGTCCGAGCAGTTTTCCACTGGTCCCATGCTTTCTAGGCGGTCTTGCATTTGACATGTAGCTTTCCCTTGGAAAACACACTCTTTACTACTGAATTGGAACAAACAGCAATCTGCTGTTTGATCTGATTCAGAGGTAAACAACAGGTTTCCCCAGAAGGCAATGGTGGGGCAAACAGAGGCATAGATGAGCCCTTAATCAAATAATGCCCTGGAATCTTCTGAGATTAATTAGCCCAGTTTTTCTTATAACATAGTCTGAACAGGGGGAAATGGTGCTTCTGAGCACGTGCACTGTGCTTTGAGTTAGCTGGCAATATGACCCATGGGGTCATATTACACCTATTCTGCAACAGTCTGTAGTATGTTTCTTTGATAAACGGGTTAATGAAAGGGGGTGATCAGCCTAACCACTAATTTCTTTCTATGCTTTCAATTAAACTGCTTAAGATGGGATTTAAACTCTCCTCAGCCCCATGCTTTTAAACACAAGGGGTAGTAGGGTGATTAATTTGTCTGTTAACCCACACACATGGGTCTGTAGGGGGATAAAATATGGTTAGTTATATTACCTATCTTAAAAAAACCAATGGGAGGGGAGGTATGTTTTTAAGGCTGATTTGAACATTCAGAGTTGGGGGACGGACCCACAAATCTTCCAGAAGATGATTTCAAGTATATGGAGTAGCAAGAGAATAAGAATTAGCATGCAATAAAGAACAAGAAACTCTTGGACAAGAAGCACAGAACAACAATAAAAACAACCCTAGTTCCCTTTAAAGCCCTAAATCAGGCATAGGCAAACTCAGCCCTCCAGATGTTTTGGGACTACAACTCCCATCATCCCTAGCTAACAAGACCAGTGGTCAGGGATGATGGGTATTATAGTCTCAAAACATCTGGAAGGCCGAGTTTGCCTATGCCTGCCTAAATGGCTTGGATCTATTGCAGAGGGTCTTCTCCATGTCCCAGCCATAGCTGTCACAACTGGACAGAACCGAAAAATAAAATAAAAAGGCCTTCTCAGTGGTCGCATCCACCTTACCCCATGAGATCTGTCTGACACCCACCCCTCTTATTGTTTTTTGATGACTGGTTAAAACTTTCCTTTTCTGGCAGTTTGATTTTTATCTGGTAGAATGATGCTTGGCTTAAAATTGTTTTTATCTGCCAAGCTAGTTTCTGTTTTTATGCTGTTGATTTTATTTCTTATGGGATTGTTTTGTTTTTAATTTCCTGCAAGCCACCCTGCACAATGCAAGTGCATTGGAATAGCAGGATATTTAAGTTGTCTCAATAAAACAAACAATTCTTTCCCACAGTCACCATGCCCGTGCATCTGGATGTGGGGAGTGGGGAAAGGCTAACATGTCGCGGTGTGATTTCCAAGCAAACCTGAGCACTGATATCTCTTGTTTTTATAAATGAATGACAACAGTGTGGCTCATACATACTGTCGGATCAAGGCGAACTCAAGCTCTCCAAAGTGAGGCTGAAGGTTTGTTTTGGCCTGGGCTTTATTTGCACACTTCCTCCCCATATTATGATTCTCATCATGTTTGCTATTAACTCATTTGTTTGGTCAGATGTGGGGCTCACCCTGTGTCAGTAGAGCAGGATCCTGGGGCTTCTACACTGGGAGGAAAACCTGCCCCCCTATCCACCCACAGCAGGGCTAATTGGAAAAAGAGGTGAGCTCCCACACAGCAGCAGGGGCAACTGATGTTAGATATTTAGATACATTAAAGATGTTAAATGATCCTTGTGGGAAGCTGTAGATTATTACAAAGACTGTAAAGCACTGGGAATCACAGCATTTGATTCTCATATTGTGATACAGAATGAAGTTCTGCCCATCGTTCCTACCTCAGCAGACAGTAAGTGGCTGTACTCGAAATCAGGGGAAAACCTCTCCTCCGTTATATTTTCTGCCTATAAGCAAATATTTTTGTTTACATGGTGCTCAGGTTTTTTTTTTTAAAAAAGGCCGGTTTTGTGGTCTTAGTGGGAACAAGGTTGTTCTAAGCTAGTAGGCAATTAAGCCTGCAGAATTTACAAAGTATCAAAAGGGAACACAGCTCATCCAGGTTATGCCAAAATCAGTGCAGTTATATCAACCAAGGAAGAGCTGACAACCTTCAAATGCTTTCATGTTATAGAACCAAGTGAGGAAAGATAGACAGGGGCCATTCATAAATTCCAGGCTAGGCTTTCTGATGTTATGCAAGTCCCATTACAATACTAAAAACAAATAAAATAAAATTCTATATGGAGCAAGGTTGCCACCTCTGAAGCAAAAGCAACAACCTTTCCATAGCTTAAGGTTACCAGACGTCCCCAGATTTACATATCTGTCCCTGGACAAAATCCATCTATTTAGAAGGAAGTTGAAAAGTGTCCCCGGATTTATTGAAAAAAGTCTGGTAACCTTACCATAGCTGCTCTCAGAAATAAAATGGCTCAGGTGTGCCTAGCTATGCCAAGCAGGAACCAAGGCAGTGTGGCATTAGAAATCACCCTCCAGAAGCATCACATAACACGTTAGAAACAAACTGCTTCCAAACACTGAATAGTTCCATTTTGAAACAGCCTCATCTTTGGAGTTTTCACATCTATACAGTACTGATCAGATTATTCCAGGAAGAGGAAAAATGGGATAAAACTTAAGCATATCATTGTGTCTTCCTCCTCAAAAAAAAAAGTTCTTCGGACACTGCAAATGTGCAGAAATACCTGGTGTGGAAGTGCCTTAAACTGAGAAGGGACAGAAGGGGAGAAAATCATTCAAGGCTTGTGCACTGCTATCATCCCATCAGCGGCTCTCCACTCACAGATTTACTGCATGGGAGTAAGAATTCAGAGCCAGCTACCTCCCCTGTCAGCAATTTCCCCTAAAAATGTGTTTGAAATATATAACTTGGAGATTGCAATCTTTCAACATGAGACCCTGGGGCAGTGAGGGTGGGAGGGGCAGCATTTCACTGATGAAATGTCAGTGTTTAAATAACTCTGAAGAATCCCAGCTGTTGCTGCTGTTTTTACTTAAACTCATATGTCCAGACACAACAAAAATAGTATACAGGGCTTTAACAGCAAAGTTTTACAAAACAGTTCCTGCAGAAAACTACTCCAATATAGCTGCAGAAAGCAGGCAACTGTGGAATAGGATACAGGGCTACAGAATGCACCCGCAGCCCAAATTTGCACAAGGAAGCCAAGACCCATCTCAGAGAAGGAAACAGAGCATTTGGTAATGAGAGGAGGTAAAGGGGGTTGAGATACGTCACTGACAGAAAAGCAAGTGACTAAACACCCTGGCATTCATTAGAGGTCTAGATCCATGTTTGTTTGTTTGTTTGTTTTTATACCTCCCCATCTCATTTAAATTCCATCTTTCCTACAAGTGTCGCAATTAAAATGCAAACTGTATCTTTAAGTGTGGCTTTAGTAAGCTGGCAACCCTAATATGCAGAAGCACTAGGGCCAACTTGTATATTTGGCAACCTGGTAAGTTAATGAAGACAGGAGTGCCTAGCGTGCTCTGGTCCATGGGGTCACGATGAGTTGAACACGACTAAACAACTAAACAACAACAGTAAGTTAATGTTTATTAGAGACATTTATGCTTATGGTATAATCACACATAATACTTTTAAAAACATGCATCAAACCTCTTTAATCTATTCTATCCTTTTTAAAAGTTAAATTGTGTTCTTAACCCAACTGGATTGAAAATGTAAATTATGAGCTTTGCCAAATAATGTATCAACTTTAATAAGAAATACTGTAGTTCATGCCTTAGTAACTGCATGGCAACCAGGACAGAACAGTTACATTTCTGTGTGTGAATGGTTTTTGCTTACAGAGGGCTAAAAAGCAAGTTTGGCCTAACAGATGAGCAATGAGAGCGATATAGACTTTTGCTACTATGAGAGGTGTGAAGGTGGATTTGTGATGTCAGCAATCTAGAGTCTTTGCGGCTTTAAGAAAAGTTCTCATGCATGTAGGGAGGACAATATTGAGACAAACTCAGATTTGGCTATGCTACTTTTGCAACCCAATGGCATTCTAGATCCTATGGGATAGGGTACTGCTTCACCCTATATGTATATCATGACAGCTCTCTCTCAGGTGGGTACCCCTGCTATTATAAGAGAACAAGGAAGATGTCCATGGTGAGTTCTGGCACCTCTTTTTCTAGAAAAATAACACTAGTTTTAACAACCTTATTTTCAAGCTTGTGATTTTTTGAGGTTTCTCAATGTGGTGCCCTCCGCATGTTGTTGGACAACAACTTCCATCATCCTTGATTACTGGCCTTGCTGGCTAAGGTTGATGGGAGCTGTAGTACAACAACATATGGTGAGCAACACGTTGCATATCAAGAATGGAAACCCTTTTGATCATTACAATCTGGGGAGGGGGGAATTGAATCATTCCACTTCCACTATGACTCAGTGGCAGTGCATATGCTTTCTATCTAGGACAGGTGTGGGAAACCTTTGGTCCTCCAGATGTTGCTGAACTACAGCACTTATCAGCCCTGACCACTGGGCTGATGGGAGTAGTAGTTCTGGAGGGCCAAAGGTTCTCCATACCTGATGCTTCATACGCTCCTCTTTGTTGTTTTACAACGTGTTCCAGAAGTGTAAAAACCAAAGTGGTGCACACCACCTGAAAACACAGAAATCAAAAGGGAAAAGAAAGCACTTTGTAGCCCATAATTAAATTCTTCTCATCATTTGTGCCTGCAAGTCTAATGATTTTGTTCATCGCTGTGCTAGTGCTTCGGTGAGTCACCCTGGCAGGCAGGCAGGCAATCCATTTGCCAGCTGGCAGAATCCAGGGGCTCGCCAAGACTTGCTGCAGACAGGCAACTTTTCTAGGAATGCTGCCTCTGACGGTATTCAGGAAAACCTGTAGCCCTGCTCACTTGCTAGAACAAGAGCTGAAGGAGTGTCTGAATTAGGGACCAAGATGCTCCCAGCGTTTACCCCACAAAGGTTCAATCTGAATGCTCAAGGGTACTAGTCACTGCACTTTCTCTTTCTCACGCCTGGGGTAGAAGATGGCAGCAGCAGAGGTGGCAGGCAGTCCCAGGCCCCAGCAGAGCATCTTTTCCTACATGGGGAATTATAACCGGGATCACTATCCTTAAAGATAAGCTATTAACATAACTTAAGCAAGGAAAGGGATGCGGGTGGCACTGTGGGTTAAACCACAGAGCCTAGGACTTGCTGATCAGAAGGTCAGTGGTTCGAATCCCCACAACGGGGTGAGCTCCCGTTGCTCGGTCCCTGCTCCTACCAACCTAGCAGTTCGAAAGCACGTTAAAGTGCAAGTAGATAAATAGGTACCCCTCTGGCGGGAAGGTAAACGGCGTTTCCGTGCGCTGCTCTGGTTCGCCAGAAGCGGCTTAGTCATGCTGGCCACATGACCTGGAAGCTGTACGCCGGCTCCCTTGGCCAATAAAGCGAGATGAGCGCCACAACCCCAGAGTCAGTCACGACTGGACCTAATGGTCAGGGGTCCCTTTACCTTTAAGCAAGGAAAGGAAGAAGCTTTTATAACAGGCACTCACTCAACATACATTAACTTTTACCATCTCTCCCCCACCCCTTGATTTTTCCCACTGGAACAAAATGATAGACAAAAGCAGCTTTATTCACCAACATGATTTTTCTTCATAGGTTGTTTGGAAAAGTGTGTTCTCCATTAAACAGAGAGCACGTGTTGCGGTTGGGGAAACAGGCCACCAGGAAGTGACTAGGCAGATTTGGCAAAGGACCCGAGCCCTTAAGGGTTAATCGGGTTACTGGGGAATTTGATTGTTACCAATTTTGGAGGAGGGGTCAGAGGTTTTAAATATAGGGGCCAGAGGCTAGAACGTTCTCTTGGCTGTTTGCATCGGATCACCCGCCCTCCCGCCCTTTTATAGGGTGGTTTTTTGTTTTGTTCGCTTGACCTTGCTATTGCCTGTCATGGGGTCGTCCGCCTTAGTGCGGGGGCCTAGTAGGAATTTTGCCATTTGGCTGATTGGCTGGTGCCATTTGGTTTTTGCCTACTACGTAGCAAATCGTCACAACTTGTAAGGTTGGCGGTTAGGCATTGGTTAAATTGGTGCTTGGAGGGGTAAGTGCCTACCCCTCCAAATGATGCGAAAGGGAATTCCGTTAAAGGAATCCAGGGGCTTGCCATACAATTTGTCCTTGTCCCCGGAGTTGGACCTGCGGCCGTGCAAGCCCCATCGGAACATGAGGGTGAGAAGGGAGGGACTGATTCCCAGCTTCCTTTCTCACCCAATACTTGTTTCCCACGCTGGCTTCCGTTGGTGTACGGAAGGGCCAGCACTGTCCTTGAGGGCAAGGGCAGATAGTCATAACCAGTGCCTAAGCAACCACTCACATTTTGTATTCAAATAAAGTTGTGGCCAAAATATATGCCAAAAACCTTAAACAAAATTAATGGAGTGATGTGTGAATTATTTGGTGGGTGGCATTGTGGGACTCAACACGCAAATAAATCCAGCTGCC
Organism: Podarcis vaucheri; assembly: GCF_965113315.1. Classification (NCBI taxonomy): domain Eukaryota; kingdom Metazoa; phylum Chordata; class Lepidosauria; order Squamata; family Lacertidae; genus Podarcis; species Podarcis vaucheri. The sequence goes on along the minus strand of NC_138764.1, from coordinate 62,262,155 downwards.
TTATCTCTGTCTCCCAAGAAAGTGTTAAAGATCTTTACTTTAATCTTCACCCTGACAGAAGAAGCCACTTCAGAAAAGTTTGTATTTCTCTATGAGATAGAGAATCAATCTACCCTGCAGCAAAACTTCACAGCTGGGGTGTTTATGCAATGCCACGTGATGGCAGAGTCAGCAGAAATAGAAAACTGCTGCATTTCAACTGTAGTTCTGGGCCAAGATGCTTTTCATCTTTCCACTGAATATACGTAAGACAGTGCAAAGGAACAGAGAAGAAACAGTGGATTCTAAGAAAGCATGCTTCAGCAGATAGAGCGCACATTTCAGAGCTCATTGCCTCTGTCTGCTTTGAACAATGCAGAGCTCTATGACCAAATACATAACAGCAATGAGATTGACAAAAAGGGGGGGGGGTTTCTGGAGGACACCTGCCTGCCAATGTAATTGAGTCAGAAAAGTTGCTCTCAGCAATTCAGAGAAAGAATTCAACTTTTGGATCCAGAATGCAAATATTCATACCTCTGAGAGCTCTTGTTTCAGGCTGCTTCTGAAATAGGAAATCTATATGGCAAATCTTACACTGTTGTTTTTATATGTTTTGAATATAAACAGTTTGACAATGCATGAATTTCTTACCAAGGCAGTTATGGCCATCATGCGCCAGGCGGAAGCCATCGTAGCAGGTACATCGATAATTCCCTGGGATGTTGACACATTCATGGACACAGCCTGCATTGTCGTCACGTTCACATTCATCAACATCTGTACAAAGAATGGAGAACATCAGCGGTCCAAGAATTACCAACTTTTCACTGAGCGCATGCATGAAAATCATTGAAGGGCTTTAGCTAGAGTTTATAAGTTTACTAGACCATCAATAGTATCGTTCAAACAATTGTATTCGCCGTCAATAAACTCAAAGTAGCTTACAACAAAATTGCTCACACATCAAAATGACCCACTATATATCCTGTCAGAAATTGCCACTCATGCTCAAAACTTTGGCACCAGGTCATTTGTTAAAGCCACCATAATTGTGTTTTCTATATTAAATGCAAGATGGATGCATCTCTACCATTGTCCAACATAATCCCAGAAACATAGCCTTTAGTTTTTGATTATCCAATCAGGAATTTATGCATGCAGTACTATTGGAAACTTGATAAAGGGATGCACTCAAAACAAGTCCTTGTTTATTATGTGATCTCAGAGTTTAGCTCTCTCAGTTCTGTTTCAAGATGGGCTTGATACTTTGATCATTCACTGGAGATAAAACTCCAACACTGAGGTGGCTAAGTTGCTTAATTGAAAATAATTGGTGGAACCACATAGGGGGGGAAATCCAGTAACTCAGACGCACAGAGTAATTTAGCCATTCCTTTGATTCAGGATTTCAGCAAGAAAGGGCCAGAAAAAAATGTCACATGAGATGACACTGTGACAGCACTTTGGGGACAGAAGCCATGTTCATCACGATTTAGAAAGACCATTCCTGAAAACCAAATCTGTTTGCTGGGGGGGGGGGGGAAATCCCATAATTATATTTAACCCAAGTTTCAGCCCTTGGGTCAACATGTAAGTATGAGCCTTAGTAGCAGCCTTTTTGCTGTAAGGAAAGCCTATGAGGGCTATTCAGTCCAGTCTGGGAACCACTTCGGGTCCTACAGATTAGATTATTGCCTGACCGTTTTCGGTGGATATCTGTGAAGGGCAGAGGCAGCCACAAATGCAGGGATTTTAACATAGGTATGGCTAACCTTTTAAGGTCCAAGGGCTGCATTGAGGATCACACTCACATAGGCCCACATACCACATGTATAACACACACAGAGACTCAGATAGCCACAACTCACCTACCCACCCTATTGGAAAAGCCTATTGGACACCCAACAAAAGCCCAAACTGCAAGCAAGAACTGCATGGATAAGGAGGAAGCAAAAAATAGGTTGGTGTTTGTTTTTTTAAGAATGTTTCTAAAATGAGTATGGAATTTGGAAAGGGGTGTTCCACAGAAACATCTGGGGACTATTCATCCGCTATTTGGGGTGTCTCAGAGTAAGAGGGAGCATCAGCCCAACAACCTTCTTGCCTGAGGTCCTTTATTGTGCAGCGTCTCAGTTTCCCCACATTCTCCTCTGGCTTGACTGTTCTACTATCTTCTGCTTCTTTTCCCCTCCTCACCATCCCCTCAGCTCCTGGTCACCCCCTCCATTCTCTTCCCTGTCCTCTGTCCCTCCTTACTTTCACTCCATTCCTTCTCCTCGCCTCTCACTCCTCCTACTGACAGATGCAGTTGAATTAGAGCCGCACGGTGGGATGGCCACCCTGTTTCTAGTCACAGCTGCAGCTTAAGAACTTCTTGGCTGGTGTGAGAGCTCCCAGTATCTGCCAATTTGCAGCGGTCAGGGTTTATGGTTGTTCGGGTGCGGCCTCCACATCAATGGGGAGGTAGATTACAGGCAGGGCTTTTTGTCAGCTGGAACTCAGTTCCGGCACCTGTCAAGGTGGGCGCCATTGCCATTATAAGAGAACAAGGGAGGCGTTCATGCTGTGTGTTTTCTAGAAAAAATAGCATTGGTTACAGGGATACAGGAAGCTGCCTTATACTGAATCAGACAACTGATCCAACCAACTCAGTACTGTCTACACCGACTCACAGCAGCTCTCCAGGTTTCTGTCAGACAAGGAAGACTTTCCCAGCCCTACCTGAAGGTGCTAGGGATTGAATTGGGGGCTTCCTGTGGGAAAAGCAGATACTCTACCATGGAGCTACAGCCATTCCCCAAGCCACTGTATCTCAATGGAAGCGATCAAACATGAACATAAACGGAGATGGCTCAGTTGGTGGAGCATGAGATCTCAGGACTAGATGACCCTTATGGTCCCTTCCAGCTCTATCATTCTATGATCCACAAACCCTTCAGGGCATGTCCCATAAGTGGGGTCCCTGTGTTGTAGAAGGGAACCCCACTTATCAGCACCCTTGTTATGAACACAGTCCACCACAACCATGGGCAAGTTTCTTTCAGCCACGCTGACCAGTGGAGACCACTGCATCTGACAGTGGTGGTGGTGGTGGTGGTAAGGAGGATAATGAAAGCTGAAACAGAACTCACCAAATTCTCTAGGGCCCTGAAATTATCTGAGAATACTTATTAAAGCTAAGCAAGCCTCTCCCTCATCAGTGCCTAACCAGAGGCAGTCTGGTAGCCCCATGCTGTTTCACCCCCGCACAAAATGAATAATCCATTTATTTAGCTTAATAAATAAAATTAAAACCATCTGGAAGAGCCATTATTCTGACCACATTGGCTGTGAGTGTAGCAGAGTGATCTTCACATTTTTCAGAGACACCAAAGGAACTTCACTGCAGCTAAGACACAACTAATAAAAAACTCTTTGAAATATAATGGGTTTTTGCCCCTCCGCATAAAACAGCATAAAAGAGCGTGCAAGCATTTCCTCCCCATCTTTGCTTCAATGGGCTGACCTATTCTCCCTACCTTTGCAGTGCTTCCCATCTCCGGTGTAGCCAGATTTGCAGATGCATTTGTAAGATTTGGGAGTGTTCTGGCAGATGGCGTCAATGTGGCAGTTGTCAGTCCCATCAACACATTCGTCAATATCTGCAAATGAAAGTGAGGGGGGAAATGACATCATAAAAGCCTGAGTTATTGAGTTTCATTAAACACACCAGACAACCTTTATGTCAGGAAGCCTGCAAACTGAATTCAGAAGAGCAGGCCTATCAGCTGAATCTCCCCAGGCATCAAGATTGTGCTCAAGGATGATCACATTTTGGAGCCAGTTTCCAGGATGATCCCATTTTGGAGCAATAGGTCAGTTTCCAGGATTATGGCAAAACCTTCCTCAGTAGCGAAAACCCATTGCAGCAAACCTTTGTTGTAATTCTGCCCTGGGACTTAGTGGTGAAGTTTGGGTACAAAATCTCACACATAAATGAATAATGCCCCCTACCCCCAGTCTCTCTTCTGGTTTCCTTGGCTGATGCAAAATTAGCCTTTGCTAAACACTGATGAGCTTCACAATTCATACATTACAGAGATAATGGCATTAGTCAATCTGACAGTATATCAAACATAAGCTATTAATATCCAGCCATTACACGAAACAGGGAGATCAATTATATGCTATATTAGAGCGCAACATTTGATACAAGAGAGTGCTGCAATCCAGATGCACCTATCACATCTTAATTAGCTGAGATAAGCACAAGCCTTGTGCCACATACTCCTCCTCTTCATTTCCCCTACAGCAGGCATGGCCAAACTTGGCCCTCCGGATGTTTTTTGGGACTACAACTCCCATCATCCCTGACCACTGATCCTGTTAGCTAGGGATGATGGGAGTTATAGTCCCAAAACATCTGGAGGGCCAAGTTTGGCCATGCCTGCGCCTACATCATGATTCAACACTTCCTGAACGTATTAATCATAGTGTCCTGTTACACTTGAACTGGAAATTATGGTTACCAGGATTTGCACATGCTGGGATTACAAACCATAGTTTGCAGCTGGTTTAAGATGCTGCCTTGTTCCGATCATAGTAACTATAGATTCCCATCCCTATGTAAAGGGAATCTATGGTGGACAGAAACTTCCTGGGTTAGTCACAATACACCAAGATGTGAAGAGGGAAGTACAAATACCAATTGAGTGGGCACAAAGCTTGTGCACATCTCAGCTTAATAAGAAACCAGGAAATTGTTTTGAATTGTTGTGTTTATTATATAGCAAAGGAGGAAAAATTCAGCCTGACATTAGCAATAATAATTAAACTGAGTTTAATAGGTTTAGACACACCTAACTTTTTATAGGATCAGGCAGTTTGCATGTAATAAATATAAATATGATATGCAATTAATAGTATTCAAATAAGGGAATCAATGGCAAGGTTCTCAGCAAGAGGAATGCAGCTTTTGTCTTGTTAAACGTATTCCTTATGCCACATATACTATTGGCAAGGTTCACTATGACTCTTTCTGCTCTGCTTGTAGAACCCTATAATTTACATTATATTCTTCCATCACAGAGTGATCTGGTATAGAGGATTCCACTTCCTTGCATGGAGCTGAACTGGACGGCCTTTGTGCCTCTTTCAGCACTACAATTCTGTGAATCTACAAAGCCAGCAGGAGACATAGTTAGTGGTGAGTGCAGATGACTGTGGCCTCTTCTAAGTGAATAATTTTTGGCTTCCTTCTACCAAGCATTGTTACTAAGATTGCTCACCTGGCTCCTTCCAAGCCTCAACAGTACAGTGACTAACTCTTGTTCTCAGGTCCTTCAGGAAATAACATGATTAATAACAACTATAAGCTCTGGCTTTGCTCAGGATGTGGTTCAGTTGGTAAATGGTCAGATTTGGGTCATGCCTGAATCTTGAATAAAGCTCTGTCAATGACAGCCTTTACAGCTTTTCCTCTACTGGTTGTAATCCAGGCATTGTTGGTGGAGTGCTCAACGCTTTAGCTCTTAAGGCCCAGAGAATAGTCAAAAGGTACATGATCTGGTGCTGAAGTTAAACAGGTCTGGACTTGTCCAATAGGATGCTGCAGAGGAATAACAAGTTCAGAACTCTTCATAAATATGTGAAATAAAGAAAGGAAGACTATTTCAAAACATGCATCTTCTTAGGTCATGTAATATTCCATTACAGTGGTACCTCGGGTTAAGTACTTAATTCGTTCCGGAGGTCCGTACTTAACCTGAAACTGTTCTTAACCTGAAGCACCACTTTAGCTAATGGGGCCTCCCGCGGCCGCCGCGCCACCAGAGCACGATTTCTGTTCTCATCCTGAAGCAAAGTTCTTAACCCGAGGTACTGTTTCTGGGTTAGTGGAGTCTGTAACCTGAAGCGTATATAACCCGAGGTACCACTGTATATTTCATCTCAGCTCTGACTGAATTCTGTTCGCGGTGTTTCACCTGTGATTACTGTTACACTTGCAATTCGTATTTGGTGCTGCAGGGAACAGGACATCTGGAGAGGACACCACAGTTTTACGTTTCTCAAAAAGTATGAGAGTGTGTGAAAAAAGCCAGATCCTAAATAGTTACTCAACAACAACAAAAACAGACACCTGAATCTGTAGGACAGGGGAGAGGAACCTGTGAAGCTCCAAAAGTTGTTGGGCTGCAAATTCTCTCACCCTTCACCATTGGCTATGCTGGCTGGGAGCTCACAGAAGTTGGATTCCAACAACATCTGGAGGGTGAAAGGCCCATCCGTCCGTCCCCCTGTGCTAAGAGGGAATGAGGAAGAATTTACCCTTGTCCTCCTCATTTCCCCCTGATCTGTTGCCATCATAAGCCAGACATAATAACTTTGGCTGTATTCCCAGCCAAAGTTATTATTTCTGGCTTTACCTATGTGTGTGCATCGTGAGATTCCAAACTACACAGTGTGTATTTTAACCAAAAATAAAATCATTTTACCCAATAGAAGACAACTAAAAGGAGTCTGCCAGTCTCCAGCTGGCACCAGGTCTTAGGAAATGCAAAGACAAACTTAAACTCTTCCTCATCCTCTCCCAAGTCCAGTTTATCCAACAGCTATGTTGCATCTGGCTTTCAGAAATTGGCTTTGTATATGAGCTCATTCTTAGCTACCAAACTGCTCAAATTTAGCAAAATGTATGCAGCAGAAATTTCACAAGGTGCTCTGTTTTGATCTATAAACTCAGGTTTTATAAAGCTTATTTCATTGAGTTGCAGGAAAACTGATTCGGATAGTTTTTGTTCTACCTCCCATCTTTGACTCCTGAAAATATTGGTTTAGTAGCCACTGGAAAACCTCAGAGAAGATGAAACTAATCTGAGGAAAAGCAGAAGTGAGAGATCAATCTCAAAATTGGTGGGTGGAAAAGAGATCAGCCTGAAATACACTGGTAGGGAAGAACGTGCAAGTTTTCTCATCATAATCCTCAAAGAGCAGTACAACTTACATTCTAAAACCAATGCAACAATTGCCCAGATTTACCTAAACAGCTGATCTTGTGTTTGGGGATGTGTTCCAACCCATGGTCTATTTATTCAGGAAGCAATTGTGTAGGGGTTGGGTTTCATTGCTTGTTGTATAAAGAAAAGCAGCCCCAAATATTATAATGGCCTCTTTTGTTCACTTCTGTAGGGTTACTATCTCTGGCAGAGTTCCTAAAATTTAAAAAGCTGCATAGCAAACAGAAAATCAACAGGTGAGCCACAGAGAAGATGTTCCTAGGAAATCTTCACAGGTTGAATTTCAATTGTTTGGCAGGATTTTGACTAACTGATTGATTGATTGATTGATTGATGAGCTTACTTAAAGACCTCCCCTTCATATAAAATACTGAGGCAGTATACAACAAAATATGCAGGCACAATAAACATAAAATACAATACAAAATAAAAAAATTATAATAAAAATGACTAGCTCATCTTGAAAAAGTTTAAACAACTGGATTGTTGACTGGAGCTGGTTATAGGGAACATATGACTTCCTTGCTAGAACAGCTCCACTGGCCACCCATCTGTTTCTGGGCACAAGTGCTGATTTTCACCTATAAAGCCCTACATGAAGGGTCCTCAAACTTTTAAAACAGGGGGCCAGTTCACTGTCCCTCGGACACTGTTGGGGGGGCCAGACTACAGTTTGGAAAAAAATACAAACCAATCCCTATGCACACTGCTCATATATTTTATATCACGAACATCATTGCTGTAGGGATGGACTGAACAGGAAGAAATGGTATTTTCAAGGGAGGGATAGCTACATGGGCATAGCCAGGATTTATGGAAGGGAGGGGAGGCTTCATGTTGGGGGGGCAGGATCAATATTTTTATTGATTTCCTTGATTTAGGTGGAGGGGGGCAGCTGGCCACAGATAGCTAAATTAAAGATGGAAAGATTCTCTCTCTCTCTCTCTCTCTCTCTCTCTCTTTCTCTCTCTCTCTCTCATACATCCACCCACCCACACCCAAAGTGGATAAGCTGCTGCCTGTGATGCTCAGCCTCACTTCCATATCAGCAGTCAGAGCGCTCACTTCCTCGCTGGCGCTGGAAGGGAATCTGCTGCCGCCGCCACAAACTCCCACCCCCTCACCCGCAGGGCGGGATGGTGCTCCTTGCTCCCGGAGTTGACCACGGCAGTAGTGGCTTCCCACGGGCAGCTGAATGCGAGCGAGTGCAGCCCCAGGCTGGGGCACGGCATCGCCACCGCACAGGCTGCTTGCTTTGGCTCCCACGATTGGAGAAGGGTTATCGGAGACCCCCAGGGCCGACTTTGCACAATTAACAGTCCTGTGCTCTCTCACCTCCGCTGCTTCAAGCTTCGCAACTGCTGATATCACTTGCAATAAGGCTTAAGGTCGCGCTCACGCACGGGACGCCACACTTCCTTTCACCTTAGACAGCGGCGGGCTCTGCAATTGCCGTGCGGGATGGGTTCAAGACCCTGGCGGGCCAAATCTGGCCCACGGACCATAGTTTGAGGACCCCTGCCCTACATGGATTAAGTCCAAGCTATCTGAAAGACCGTATTCTCTCATGCAAAAGCGCCCAGGTTTTGAGATTTTTTTTGGGGGGGGGAGTGTGTTTCAGTCCCACCAGGCACACTTGATGGGAACACAGGAGAGGGCCTTCTTGGTGGCTGCTCCCGGACTTTGGAAATCCCTGCCGAGAGAAGCTGGAGTGGCTTCCTCCTTGTTGTCCTTCCTCTGGCAGATGAAGAGTTTCTTGTTCCAACAGGCTTTTGGGAATTGACTGCTTTTAATTAAGGGGCTGGTGCTGCGCTATTTTTGTTGTAATCATTGATATGTTTTTAAACAGATTTTATAGAAGTATATAGTTTCAATTCTCAATGCTTAATCGCATTTTGATAATTGATTTTTCTATGTTTTTAGAGGTACTTGTTTTAATCTGTAATTTTGCCTTGAGTCCCGTCAGGGAAAAAGGCAGGGTATATCTATATATAAACTAATAATAATATTAACGTTGGCATAAAATGGTCTTCAAGAGATGTCTGGAAAATCAGTTGAAAAGATGCCTGCCAATACTCTTCTGGAAGAGTACTCCACAGCTTGGGGCCAGAGATACTAAAGGCCGGACTTCTCATTGAAGCCAAATGAGTTTCTGAATCATGGGGGACACTTAAAGGTGCCCCTTGAGAAGATCTCACTGCTCAAGCTGGGATATAAGGGCTGAGGCAGGGCCAGCATAAGGTGGGGCGAAGCAGCCGCTTTGGATGACAGAAGTTGAAGAAGTGTCCCCCCCACAGGCACCCTGCCTAACTCATCAGGGGAGAAGCAGTGCCAGCAGCAGTGCCAATTTCTGGCAAGGTCTTGTGAGATCTCATTAGAATATTGCAAGATCTCGCTGGAAGCCACCACCGCTTTGTGGGCACTGCCACACCTTCACGACAGATTCCCTTGCCTGTATAGTGCAGCAGCACATTCTCATTTTTCCTCAGGCAGCAAAACGGGTTGTGCTGCCCCTAGGCTCAGGTGGTCCTTAAGGTACCTTGAACCCAAGTTGCTCAGAGCTTTGTATATTAATAGAGAAACTGTGAACCTAGCCCAGTAGCATATGAGCAGCCAATGCAGGTTTTTTTTAGCAGAGATGTCACATGCTCTCAGCAGCAGTCCAGCCACTGCAATCCACACTAACTGGACAGCCCCCACACCCAATGCATTGCAGTAATCCAGTCTCAAGGTTACTAACACGTGGACTAAAGCAGTCTGGCTATCCTGCTCCAAATATAGCTACAGCTGGCATACCAGAACAGAACAAAGCAAAACAGGCAATTGGCCTATCATCCAGACTTGGGGGCCACCTACCTTCCTTCATTGGAGATTTTCAAGCAGAGGTTGGATGGTCATCTGCCTTGGATGCTTTAGGTGAGATTACTACATTGCTGGGTGTTGGAGTAGATGACCCTCATGGTCCCTTCCAAATCTACACTTCTGTTATTCTACCCACAAAACATCTGTCCTCCCAAAATTCGAATTCAGTTTATTGACCCTCATCCAGTCCACCACTGCATTCAGGCATCAATCTAGCACCACTTATACAGCTAATACAGGCTTCCAGATTCAGACGTTATGGAGCCACATGTTTTCAGCATACTAACAACATCATGGTCCAAAAATCCTAATGGCAACAGCTCCATGTAGATGTTAAAGAGCATTGGGGACAAAATACTGCTCTGTGGAACGTAGCACAAGTGCCAGGGAACCAAAGTACACTCCCCCAAGGCTACTTCCTGGACTCAACCATGCAGGTGGGAAATGGACCCACTCCAATACAGTGTTTCTGATACCCATCCTTAATACTGGTCTAGGAGGAAACCAAGGTCCATGATATTGAAAGCTACTGAGAGACTAGGTTTCACTCTCTCTGACCCTCTCCCTGAATAAAGGTCCTCCACCAAAGCAACAGAGGTGGATTCATTCCTAAAAACAATCCAGAACCCAGACTGGAATGGATCTAGGTAATCAGTGTCACCTGGAAACACCTGCAGTTGTTCTATCACAACCCTCTCCACCACCAGAATCTCTATACATTGGGAAGTCCATCCAGAGCCATCAGAAGAAACCCATCAGAGTGCATCAGTGTCTGGGGGTGGACCATTAGAATTGGTCCCTCACCCCTGCAGGCAGGAATAGTCACTGCAAGAACAAACTTCACTAGATGTTAAAAGGCAAGCCTATTGTCCAACACAAGGAACCAAGAGCACGGTTCTAGGTTTGACTTTTTGCACCAGGAAGAGCTGCAAAAATAGCTTCCATAAACTGCTGTGTGCTGTGAAAAAGGTCACATATCAAGCAGGAGAAACCCCTACATGTAATAATGCACTCCCCCCACTATTATTCTCATATTTCCAGTATGTTTTACTAGGAAGCTTAAATTTGCATCAGCAAGGCAGTACATACATATGTGCTATATAAACATTTACACAATGTATTCATATTTGTTATTTTACATTAACCACAGCCCAGGGTAACCACCACATCCCTGGGTCATCAATCAAGAATTACAATCTGACCCAAACCACAGGAGACATGAAAAGATTTACAACAGGGAGAGGAAAGCTGAATCCAACTTTTTGTTGAGAGCCTCACTTCCTTGTCTTGTGGTAAAGGAGCATTGTGCTATTGTAATTTGGCCTGATAACATGACTAGATTGCTAAACTGGCATGGGGTGACGCTTGGCATTGCCAAGTTTCCTTATTTCACCACATATACGAAAGCCAAAACTAATCACCGAATGAAAATCTCAGCTTCTTTAAATCAAGGAAGGCTGTTTTCACAAGTGATGCTGAAGTAGGGATTTATTTTAGTTTCCTTTATTGCATTTCCTGGATCAGTACTTAGGTTGTAAAACTATACTGGCTAAAACGTGCAATTATCAACACTCAAAACTGATGTGTTCTAGACTTGACCTGAAATCCTAAGAGCCCTGAGAAGGCACACATAATCTTCCCCCTGAATGCTATCTCTGAGACCTGAGATAAGCCAGACTTTAATGAGCTTGTTCATCCTTACACTGAGGTGTTGGAAGTACAATAGCAGAGAGGGTTAATGTGCAACTGAAAGGTTAATTTTGCTAGTGTTAATGTCAACTAGCCAAGAGGAGGATGGATGGTGTTGTTTTTAACAACCAGGTAGAGTGGTATGATGTTAGCTGAGGTAGCATCATGGGCTGTGTAGTTCTATTGGCTGTGGGGTGCCAACAGTTTTCTCAGAGCAAAATGGAGACCGAGAATCCTATCCTTAAATAATGCAAATAGCTGTTGATTACAGATGGAGGTGCTCTGCTTCTTTCTCAACAGGGCTATCTGGTGGTCCAATTGCAGTGTGTGTTCACAATGAGTGAACAGAGGCATGTGCATGCATCCAGAGCTCTTACTCCTCCCAGACTGTGAGAGCAAGTCTGTCTCCTATTAATGAGGATGGATGGATGGCTTATGCCACTGTTTGCTCCCTCTGTTGTGCTTGTCAAAGCCTCATGCTTCGCAAGGTCACTTGTAGAATGAAGCTAAAGGAGTCAAGTAGGGAAGGGGAAAGATTGGGGCACCAACATGACTGGGCACCTGGGTAACATACTTGGGGGGAGGGGGATTCCAAAAACCACATTAGGATAATGATTTTATGAAGGCCAACTAAAATGTTGCAAGTTGTAGGAAGATTATGGTAGAACTGAAAAAACTGCACTTAAATCCCAGCGACATAAAATTAGATGTGACAGGCCTGTTTCTTTAAACCTGGGTTTGTCCCAAGCAAATGCCCTCTTGTGGGCATCCACGGGACATGCAGATTACCGATCACAGCAGTAGACTGATGATCCTGACCCTGAGTATATAGCCTTTTGGGTTATGTTTTTTGGGAAACAGAACAACAGGACTTACCAAAGCTCAAACAGACCCAAAGACTGTTCTTCTTTCCATTTAATCAGCAGATGCCCAGGACCTCACCCAGAAGTACCTCATAACTTACCTCATGATGGCAACACACCTTGCAATTGATCGACAATGGAGAACTCTAAACACTGATTTGTCTGAAATGTGGTTTATACACATATCGGACTTGATATTAATGGAAAAGCTAGCTAAGAAAGTTCAAGTCCAAAGAAACAATACAAAGCTTTATAAAACTTGGTTTAGCTTTACTTCCTATGAAACTACAAAAGAACATGGATACAGACCACCAGAAACTCACAGGGACATATGGAAATACACTTTTATTTGAAGTAGAACTAATTGTATGTATTTGAATAATTGCGTGTGCTCGGGAGAGTGGGGTCCTTTCTTAAACTGCAAACTTTGAAACACCACCACACAGCAGATCTCTTTGCATGACTGGCACAGTGTAGTGCTGTGTTTAGCACAGAGATGTACATAGGACCCAGAATGTGCAGTGTGCTCACTACAGAATTAAGAGAGCCGCGTGTGTATGAGCACAGCCATGTGCATATGATCACAAGTTTTGTAAGCCACATTAGAAATGTTTTTGCATCAAAGGGTGGGGCCTGTATTATTAATTCACCCCACTACCAACCAAGTTTTCAGAGTGAGCAAGATGGTAGTTGAGGAAAACTCAGCCCCCAGTCAGAAAAAGACAAAGAGGATAGCACCAGAAGGTGCTGAAGGAAATTGTACATTTATTAGTTTTCCGTTGTTAGGCCTAATGTATTGCAAAGCACAAATTCCTCATTCATAAGAGAACAGATAGCCATGACCGCTGACAAAGCAGTCCTAGCCCTTATTCCATTAGTGCAAGGATTTACCCCTGCGCAATGGGACTTGCCACCCTTTACCACCTCCGCCCATACCCTCCCCAAATCTGCTCTGGAGGGTTGGGGAAAACCACAGAACAGATTCAGAAGTGCGGGAAGGGGAGAGGTGGGGAGCTCAGTTCTGCACGGGTAAATCACTGCACTAATAGAATGAGAGACTTAACACTACTTGGGATCTAAGCCTGTGGTCCAAAACTACATGTTACATTAAACATCATTTGGCAATGTCTGCTTGTATCTGCTTTGCCGGAGACCCAATTATGCTTTCCAGATTTACGGATCTGGGATACTGGTAACTCATAGTAAAATAATAAGACTTCTCTCTTCCTCTGAAACATTTCTGGTGTAAGACGCTTGTTTCTATTCAAATCTACATATACATGCAACCAATGCACACAGAGATATACCCGACACACCTGCAATGACATCATTTTTCACATTTAAAATGTGTGCAAATAAAACGGATGAGGGGGGGGGAAATAGCAACAGCCCTCAAGAAAGTAAATTCTACTTTGAGTCATATTTTCTAACTCCTGGGAATAAAACCCAGCCTTCCAAACAAGACCATACAGAAAACTCTGTGACCACATTTTCCTAAATGAGACTAGGGGTTCATAGAGAGCGTGCCACAAAATGGGAGCGGCTCCAGACCCTTGGAGATATTAGGCCAGTTACCCACGAGTGAGGCTGTGGTTGAGGGTTCATAAGTTAAATACTAAATGCTCACAGCAGGATATGCAGCACCCCCTAACCCTTTCCTTCCGCTTCAAAGCGGTTGCTGCTGCCCACATGTAGCCACAGGCTCCACTTTCTGGCCCAAGTCAGATTTAGGGCTTCTGCAGACTTTGGCAAAGGCCTTGGCATAAACAATTGCAACTTGTCCCCCAGCAAATTGCCGCTGGTGCTGAGTAATTCTAGGTGCAGGTACCAGAGCCCTGGGCAGCAGCAAGCCTGATCTCACCGCAGGGGCTTGCCAAGATGCATTTAAATTGCTTCACATTCAAAGGGCAATTCAGCATAGACAGAAGTCCTGGAATCGGCTGGCCTTAATAATTTGGCATTGCACGAGTTTGCAAAGGAATATTTAACTTTGGGTAACCTTTTCCTTCTCTTTTGAAGGGCCATTGAGGGCAGTAAGCATAACTACTGTCTGCCATTCTGACTAGTTTAGGGCTAGAGCATCTGTCTTGCAGCAGAAGGTCCTGGGTTTAATCCCCAACATAGGGCTGGAGATGTCCCATGTGTGAAACCGTAACACCAGTCAGCTTTAAAAATACTGAGGTGTAGATGAACCAGTATCAGGCTGCTTCCAATATGACTATGTTTCTATATTCAAGGGACTTCTAGGGACATTGGCTAAGGGAAATGGTAAGGGAAACATTATAAAAGTCATGAAAGAGCATCTATTCCCCCCAAAAGCTAAGTTTATGTGTTAACAATTGGATTTCACAGGCACTTCTGATTTGCTGGCAACTTCCAAGGCTTGCAACTGCAAAGCTAGTAGGATATTGCAATTCATGGCAAACCACCAGACCCTCAGACCTCCAAATAGCTTAGCTGCTCTTCAGAGGAAAACTGCTCTCCCTGTTCTTCAGAGGCTGGTGTCTGAAGAGCAGAGAAACTGGTTCTCCTCCCCTTCACAGCACCGGGCTGAGAGAAGGAGAACCACTCCTCCGACATCAACATTGCGATGGGGCAGAAAGCCCTCTGGCCACCTTGCAAAGGGGCCTTTCCTCTCTCTGGCATACTACAGTTGCATCACGGGATGCTTTACACAAAAACACAAACACAAAAACCACAAAAATACATCACAAACCAAAACACTAACACTCCCAACCCCCCAGAAAAGTTTTAGAGTTCATAGATTTAATTACCCAAAGGCCTGGGAGAAGAGGAATGCTTTTGCTTGGTGCCCAAGTACAGTGGTACCTCGGGTTAAGTACTTAATTCGTTCCGGAGGTCCGTTCTTAACCTGAAAGTGTTCTTAATCTGAAGCACCACTTTAGCTAATGGGGCCTCCTGCTGTTGCCGCGCCGCCAGAGCATGATTTCTGTTCTAATCCTGAAGCAAAGTTCTTAACCTGAAGCACTATTTCTGGGTTAGCGGAGTCTGTAACCTGAAGCGTATGTAACCTGAGGTACCACTGTATATGAAACCAAGGCACCAGGCAAGCCTCCCTGGGGAGAGTATTCCACAAGTGGGGAGCCAAATTGCAGAGGAGACACACAAAGAAGGGCCTCAGGTGATGATCACAAGGTCTGGGTCAGTTCATATAGGCAGAGGCAGTCCTTGTGGTATGTCTTATTATTATTTCATCAGGATGCTACAAGGTTTGTGCTTATCTTGACTGAACACCAAACTTCAACAGTTATCTCCACTGTGTCAAAGGTAGGGTGGCTCTAGGTTTTGTCTTAGTGTACTGAGTAATAGAAGCACTGCAATAAAAATACTTTCTCAGTGGCATTTGTACCTTGGGTCACTGAGTCCTTAAAATGCAAGGTTTTTGATGATGATAAAAACCTAGAACTACATTTGACACACATACACACCCCAAAAAATCAATGGAGTGTTCATTTGTGGAATGAGTTACCTAAGTGGAAGAAATGTTCTTTCTCTCGCTTGATCCTTCCTACCTTGGCTGCCTTTGGAAAACCAAACTTAGGACAGAGACTCTCTGGAACTCTGTGTACTTTAAACATACAGCCATCCCAATATGAATAAAACTAGGAGTCTAAAAACTAGGAAAACAAGTGTAACACCAAGCAAATAAAATTACAGCACAGCAGTCCTGGACTATATACTTGTATGGCTGTGAAGTTCTCTTAAAAAGGGGTGGATGGGGCACTTTATTTAGGACATTTAACACATCAACAGGGTTGTTGTTAGCCGGGGAGTGTGCAACAGCACCCTGGTGAGATGGACCATCTCTGTAACTGGAGAAATTCCGTGATTTTTTTTAAAAAAATAGACGTCAAAGGTTCCTTCCCTCCATGTCCCCACACTGTAGCCATGTACACGAGCTGCAATCACAATTTAAGCTTTTTACGCTAAGAGATTCCTCAAACAGCAGCGGTAATTTCAATTGGGCCACAGCAAGTCTGGAGAGAGATTAATTTGACTTGGCACATCATTGAAATCACTGCAATTATATGTGGCGCCACCACACATGACTAGCTTATCTATGAGAGTCCTATCTTTGTGACTATGGTTTAAGTGGCCACTATACCGATGGCTGCATATATTGCTCAATTTGCAACTGTTCATAATCTGATTTTTACCTATGTACGTACTGCAATGTCATAGCTACAGGGCAGGGGGAGGGTTTAAGCTGGGTTCTTTGCCCCGGGTGAAGCCTCCAGAGGGGCGCCATTGAGGTTTTTAGCCAGTGTGTGCGTGCGCAAATGTGCATATGGGAGTGCCAAACTCGGTCTTTGATCTGGGTGAAATAAAGCCTAGTTCTTCCCCTGTGTACTGCCAATTGAAACAGGCCTTCTCATATGTGATATGAGCTCTGTGGATGCCCTTGTAAAGCACACTGGAAGCTCATACAAGGAAGTTTCAACAAACACAGTTTTTTTATTTGTATTTGGTGGCTCCCACTGCACTTTTCTTTTCTGTCGCACGTGATCACACTGCCGTTCTTACCTTTGGGAAGAATTCTGAACTTGCTATTCAACCAGCGCTCTACACCCACAGCCCTTGCCCTGAAGATCCTGCTCCCTTCTGCGAGGCAACGATTTCTTAGGAGGTTGTTGTGTGGCTAAAATTATTGGGCTGCAGTAGCTATACTGCTACTAAGGGCTCAAACTTGTAGTGCTAAAAATGTGCATTAATTGAATGGATCCAACAACAATTTGGCACAAGCTAAAGCAGTTAAGTATTTCGCCAGCTAAGCAGTCACAAAATGAATATGGGTTGAGAGCAGCAGCTTCAGCAATACAGTGGTACCTTGGGTTACATATACTTCAGGTTACAGACTCCACTAACCCAGAAATAGTACCTCAGGTTAAGAGCTTTGCTTCAGGATGAGAACAGAAATCATGCTCCAGCGGCACAACAGCACCGGGAGGCCCCATTAGCTAAAGTGGTACTTCAGGTTAAGAACAGTTTCAGGTTAAGAACAGACCTCCAGAACGAATTAAGTACTTAACCCGTGGTACCACTGTATGTTGAAGCAATCGCACAACCGCTTCTGCAAGTGCTGAATACTCCATGGATCGGATCCACTCAATCCATATTCACAGCATACCAACTTGAGGCAGATCCACACCACACATTTAAAGCACTTTCGAAGTGCATTACTTCCCCCAAAGAATCCTGGGGACTGTAGTTTGTTACAGTACTGGAAACTGTAGCTCCTGGGGGGGCGGACTACACTTCCCAGGATTCTTTGGGGGGAAGTCATGTATTTTATAAGTGTGTTGGATGTGCTTTGAATGTATGGTTTGGATCTGCCCCAAGTTGCGTCAATTGGCCCTCTGCTTTCTAGTGCTGACAGCACTGTATCTCAGATAACACAACCTTCTTCAATCCCTCACAGGTAACTTTCTGGGGATGCATGTCGTTGGTGGATAGGGGCAGAGGCAAAAGTGGATGGAGCTGGGCAAAAGCACTCAAGGAGAACACAGAACAGAGTCAGCAACAGATGCAGCCCAGGGAGAGTCCCCTAAGGGCCAGAGAGAGAGGCCTAGGGGGCCACATTTGGTCCTGGAGCTGGAGGTCCCCCACCCTTGCTCTCAAACCAGATTACTGAAGTAGAAAGAAAGGGGGGAATGTGCATTCACACATGTGAATGCCCACTAAGAACAGAAGAGGAGTCAGACCAAAAACCTATCTAGTCCATCGTGGTGTCTCCCAGGCAGGCAAACTTGGTTCCCCTGGGAGCACACACAGAGAATAATAATTGCTTACTGCCTCTGTTCCTCACCAATTGGTTTTTGGGGCACAACAACTCTACATATACCCACCATGACCAGAAGCCATTGATATTCTCCCATTAAGTCTCGGCCCCTTGGCTTCTCTAATCCAAATGCTGCCGACTTACAACATTTCAAACACACATAACATTACCCCCACACACACACACAAAAAGACAGATTATTAGAATGCTATATACAAGGCCCTATTAAACATACATTTCTGTAGAATAAAATTATTTGGTCCTTCTTGTTAGCAGTTTAAGAGGGATGTTTCTGGAGGAGTGGTCAAGTTGCTTCACCTATGATGAAACCGGAGGAACCCCAGTGCAGGTGACTGTCCTCCACCAAGGTAGGATTTATATATTATTTTCTTTACATAGACAGACATAAAATAATTATCCCACTTCACATGCTTGTCAACTCTCTTAAATAAGTATGAAATACCTAGAATTTGCATATGGACACACTACTTTCCCCTCCAGGTATTGAATTCCTGTGTTTTATGTTTAAAGTTCTAGTCAATTATTGTAAAATTGGGGGGGGGGGAGATGGGAACTGGGCAGCTAATAAAAATAGAAAATTAAACAAAAAAAATCATTATTTTCTTCAGTCTCAAAGAACTTCATAGGTTTTAAAAGCAACTTTTATTATTTAATTTAATATAATGTACATTAACAGGATTAAAAAAAATATTTAGTGAAATGTGTATGTGTAGCTGTTGGCAGTCTTGCAGAGTTTCCACTTGAGTTAAGGCCAAATTAAAGCTTTATAACTTCAGCAGCCCCCCCTTTTTTATTTCTTGTTTTTTACCAGCGCACTAATAACCACCTCAGACACTGTGGTACACTTTGTTTGGCTCAGAGAACAGCAAGGGAGAAGACGAAGGAGCTAAGGCAATTTGTATTGCACTTAAGGAGTCTGGTCAGAAGACAACACATTGCTTTGTCTGGAAGAAGATGAAAAGGGGTGTCAGAAATGCTGAAACTCTCGTCTCCCTCCTAAGATGGCTTGAAAGAGCTGGAGGAGGCATTTGTGGGGCATCCACAAAGAACTTGGCATTCTGTGGCAGATTTTCAGCAGAATCATCTGTATATACAACAGCTAGTCCCCAACATTCTACTACATTCCAGCTTTTTCCAACCACTGGCCGTACTGGCTGGGGATAGTCCTTTTGCCCCCCTTACCAAATGGGAATAGGGAATCACAACAGCCAAAACATATATCTAGGTCAGGGGTCAGCAACCTTTTTCAGCCATGGGCCTGTCCACCCTCCCTCAGACCATGTAGTGGGGCAGACTATATTTTGGAGGGGGGAAATGAACAAATTCCTATGCCCCACAAATAACCCAGAGGTGCATTCTAAATAAAAGCACACATTCTACTCATATAAAAATACGAGGCAGGCCCCACAAACAACCCAGAGATGCATTTTAAATAAAAGGACACATTCTACTCATGTAAAAACATGCTGATTTCCAGACTGTCCGCAGGCCGGATTGAGAAGGCGATTGGGCCAATGGCAGATGAAGATGATGGACTTTTCAGAGCTCGCCGACCTGACTGGAAGAGTCCGTGACCAGAAGGAGGAGGAGTACCAGGACGATGGGATGAAATTCAAAGACTATTTAGTTAAATATGCTGAAATAACTTAATTGGAAAAACTTGCAAATACCAGATAGGCTTAGGATTTAAATATGCAATGTTAAAGATTAGTATGTTTAAAGTTAAAATGAAAAGGAAGAAAGATGATAAGTGACTAAGTTAATTTTATGAGAAAATTAGTTTTGGAAAACTGTTACAATGATATACAATGAAACTAGCCAGGGGGATTCGAGGAAGTCATTTAACAATGTCACTAAGATTGGATTAAGTACAGTTAATATGTAAGTTTGTTTGTTTGTTTAAAATTTGGGAAAATCAATAAAAAAAATTGAAAAAGAGAGAGAGAGAGAAGGTGATTGGGCCGCCCCACGGGCCTTAGGTTGCCTACCCCTGATCTAGGTAGTCTAAGTCATTTAACCGTACCCTTCTTTCTATTAGCAATATTCAGTGGTGAGTGCCAAACGAAGCAACTCTATCCTCCAAACCATGCTTGACACATCGAAAGATTTCAGACAACTGACCAAATACACTGAGGGCTGAAGCCGTGCTACAGCTAGGCTGGACCTTAGGGATGTCATTTCCTACTATAAAAAACTTAAGGGGCAACCGGCCAGGCATGTACATAGTTACAAGTACTCATTTTATTATTTTTACTTTATATTGTGCTTATTCCAAAGTAAATGTGTTTAGCATCAGGATAGCAGATGCCAGCCCCACGTATTCCTGTAGCCATGACTGGGCTATGATTTAAGTGAGTATAAAATGTGAAACCGCGCATGCTCAGATTATTTCTCTTTAACAGGGCTGACAACCTGTTTTCTGCTCTAACACATCAGGACTGCTGAAGCAGTTATAAAGCATGGAGTAGTGGTGGGAGAAATGTTACTTTCACAACTGAACATGGCTATCCAAAGCCTTTGCCCCCCCCCCCCAATAAAACCATTAAGTCCTGGGATTAAAATTTCCTCGCTGCACCACGGGGCTCAAGGACTCTCTCCCCTCGTAATACATTACTCAATGTATTAAACGCTCAAAACACACTTGGGTGTTTTGTCTGGACCAGCAGACTATGGTTTGGATGAGCCCTCCAAACCAGGATTGGAAACCACTGTTTGGAAGGCTTGCTCAAACCAGTTTGCTGATTTAGACAGAAAAAAACATAAAATGTGAGAAGTCTGCAAGGTTCCAAGTTCATGGGAGAGAAGGTGGGTCCACTAAATAAGTATCATCCACGCAATGGAGCACCACAATTCCACCTACAGAACAGTGAAACAAAGGCTCAGAAAACAGAATTTGAGATGCTACAACCAAAGCCCAGTACATAATTAACTGATCCATACAAGTCCCCAGCATATGATTCTCCCCAAAGGTGTCCTGTCCACATTCATACATGGAGCATTTTGCTGAAAGGCTGAAACATAATGCATTGTGTTGATACATGCCTTGCTTCTTGTTAGGCACATTAAGCAAGGAAAAGTAATTATACTGTATGATTACACTAAGATAGCAGACCTTGTAAACATAAATCATGAGACAGCATTATACGGTTGGCATGTCTTTGAAGTTCATAAAATATGTGATGTATAGTTTTTTTCCTACCATTAAGAGGACTCAGTAAGCTAATTCCACTCTCATCTGCATTCCTCTGAATAACCAGTCATTAAATGAAGCTCCCACTACTTTCTTGGACCTGATAAAGTCAGTTTGAACACCCCTAAAGTCATGGGAACAGAGAGGAGCAGGTTCTGAACTCTCCTGAGGTCTGCTGGGGCCAAATATTAAAAATGAAGCATCTGACAGAACTTTCTGTGTTCAAAACTTGCTGTCTAACCCTAACCTGTTTGTGGATTCATCCCGATTTGTTTGCAAAGAGGTTAGATGACATTGCATCAAGACCAAGTGTTTTCTCCCATTTTCCAGTGCGTTTTCTCCTCGTTTTCCTTATCACAAAACGGCTGCTCTTTGGAGGAAATAGGTTTGTGGCACAAGACCTTCCAATCAACTATAATCGTGGAACATGAATTTCCTTATATATTGACTAAATCCCCCCTGAAAAATGTCTGGAAGCGTCCTGTGTCTCTTGCTGCTTTTTACAATCAGATTGTGGTCCTCTGATTTAACACTGACAAACTGATTACTATAAACGAGGCTCTGCAAAATCAAATGCCTCCCTAAAACTTATATTTCCTTCACATATTTTGTTAAATTACTGTTGTCTTCCCTAAGATGCAAGTTTGGTTTTAAGTAAGGCCTCAAACTGTTTTTCTATGGTCCAGGGATGCCAACTCCTGGGGACCCAAACCATTTGACCCCTCCATATTTTGGCGTGGCTTAAGTGGCCAGCTCCTTCTCCTACACCTTCTGCCACGGAAGGGAAGGAGAAGGGAAGCAGGTCCTAGCTGGTGGCGGCAGCAGGACCTGCAAGAGGTGCTGCCAGCCAATGAAGCTGCCCTACTGCCATGTTTAGCACCCCCAAGCTCCTCTGCACCATGCATGCATGTAGTGTCGCAAGTGTGAAGCCAGGCCCTCCGAATCACCCTCACAAGTTGGCACCTCTGCTATGATCTATCCTGGAAAAACATTAAGATTAGTGATTACTGCATATACTTAAGTCTGCATATGGGGGGGGCAGTCATTAACGTGCTAACTTACAGCTAGGGTCTTGCATCATTAATTAAATTTCTACATAAATTGATGACACATTAGTCATAAAAGCTAATAAGCTACCTTCTCTCCACCCCCACCTCCGCAAAGATAGAAACCTGCACTTTTCTGCGTGCTGTTTTTAACTAATTAAAACTATCCTTAAAGTATTAACACTCAGTTGAATAAAGCGAGAGTTGCAAGAGCTCGAGGATGGAAAAGAAGCCCATGATGTTTGCCGCGTAAGCTGAAGAGAAGCCAGCACACTGAGGCTAGTTTTAAGATTGTGCAGACAGAGTACACTTTATTTACCATCATCGTAAGCTTCTCCTAAGCCTCTCTGGGGACTTATAACTTTGAAAATGAAGGTTTAAATTATTCTGGAATATTTTCCTATGTAGATTACTCCAATGTGCCTCTTTTTGTGTGTGGTGGTGGTAGTCAAAACAATATAACCCTTACACTTGGGAGACAGTAATGCCCCTCAGGACAGGATGATTCGAGGTGTCTGAACGTTTCGGTGTTACAAAAAAAAAAAGACTTTCAGCCCCTTTCCCAGCCCCCTCCCCCTGTTAAATCTAAGTACAGGCATGTTAGACGTCTTCAATCAAAGTTCTTCTTTGAACTGCTTCATGTTGAAATGTTTACGGTTTTATATTTCAGGGGTGCGGAAGACTATCATCATCCCATATGATTTTCTGAGTGAATAAGCAGGAGGAGGAGATAAAGGGGATGGGGGGGAGAGAGAGGTTACAGCAGGGGTCAGCAAACTTTTTCAGGAGGGGGCCGGTCCACTGTCCCTCAGAACTTGGGGGGGGGGCAGACTATATTTTGAAAAAAAAGAAAAGAACAAATTCCTATACCCCACAAATAACCCAGAGATGCATTTAAAATAAAAGGACACATTCTACTCATGTAAAAACGCTGATTCCTGGACCTTCCGCGGGCCGGATTGAGAACGCGATTGGGCTGGATCCGGCCCCCGGGCCTTAGTTAGCCTACCTATGAGTTACAGTAAGAGGTAGTGAGATGGGAGGGGGAGGAGTAGATCATGATGTATCTGCAATCAAGTGAATTATATTCTTTAAAAATTCCCTTGTTTGAGGCCCTGCAGGTGCTTTCTGACTTTAAAAGAACCCAACCCATTATCTCCCAAATCCATCAATGCTCTGCATCAGCCTTCTCATAATCATACTCTGCACCATTGCCTCTGGGAAGGTATAAATTGTAATGGGAGGCAGAGTCCCTTCAATTCCATTGAAACACAATCCACAGGAATATTAAGATTTTAGCATAGCCAAATTAATGATTTTAACAGTGCATTAACAATTTATTTGAGTTACTGGCTTACCATATCTAATTCTCCCTAGATCTTCCAAAATCTCATTTAGCTTCACTGCTTTTGGCACCAGAGGGATTTATATGCTAACTAGCATGTACAAAGGTGCATTTAAAAATTGTTAGCAGAAAATGTTCTTTTTGAACTCTGGGCCAAAGGGTTAACCCAATGCATTGTTATCTGTTTCTGAACACAGGGAGGTTGTCACTGGACTTCCTGATTTGAAGAAGATCTAAAGGAGCAGAATGCTTTGAGAAGATAAGCACTGAGTTGAATTAGTTGTGTATCTTACCACTGCTTATTTTCACAAAGATAAAACAGGGATCCAGCCTAGCCCAATAAGGGGGACAAAATGGTGATCAGGTGGCAAGCTGTAATGGATGGGTATTCCAGATATGAAGTGAGTCATCCATCCCCATCCACTACCTTAACACCACAATGTTAGAAGCAAACTTCTAACTATCTGAATTAGTCATTCCCAGAAGATGGGTTGACAGGTATCAGGACATCACAGGAACCTGGTGGGTGTGTTCTAAGTCTGTCATCAGAGAGAAAGCTGGGCAAAAATCTGCCCAAGTGGCCCTACTTTCAGAACAGGGAGGATTTGATAGATGCCCACAAAGGCAAAACGCTGCTGGCAGGCTTCACTGATGTAAACAACAGAAACCATGAACACGAGATATTTTCCCCCATCCATGTTTGCCAAAGCATATCGACTCCAACGTTAGTAGAAATGTTATCATCACCATACTCACTTCCAGATGAAGCCTGGCCTAGTAAGATAAAATCCACTTACTCCAAAGGAAGGCCAGTCTACATGATTTGTCAGTTTGGGTTCAATTGCAACCTATTTGAATTGTCAAAGTTTGCACATTAAGCATAAAAAAACACCCCCAAACATTTTTCAGATTTTTCTGGCCACGAGGTTGAAGCACTGCCTCATCTTTTAGCCAGTCCTTCTGCTTTTCTACATCTGTGAACAGCCACACAAAATTCCACTTTCTGAGCACTTTGCCTCCAAGTTTATGAAATGGAAACAGAATGTGCTGGACATTCAACACTTACAATTCTTTGTTACCATCTTTTGTTGTCTGTTTATGAAATCCAGATTACGTGGGTTTATATAATTCTGCCCACCATTCCAAAACTGACCCAGCAAGTTTAGTAGCGATCCAACCATTCTTGTACCCCCTGGCTTCTCTTGAAAGAGTGCTGGAGAATGATTGAAATAAAGCTGTTTCTTTCAGACTAAACAACCAGTGGGAAATTCATAATGTTATTAAGAATGTCAGCAAGGAGCAGTCTAATATTCCAAATAAATCAGTGAGCCAAACAAATCCAAGAATCATTGTTGTTTTAAATTGTTTATTAAAATGTAGGCAAATCCTGTAACATATAGCTGTGATGCCTACAGTACTGCTGTGACTGGGCAGTAGACAGGTGGAAGCTGGACAGATTTATAATTTGAAAGCCTGCTCAGCAATGGATGAGGGCTAATTTGATGGTCGGAGGGTGAGGGATAGACCAGCCTCTTCCCCACCCCACCCCTCAAAGTTTCATAGCTGCCACGTTTCATAACCAGAGGCACTGCTTCTTCCATATCCTCTTTTGAGCCATGGAGCCAGCAATCTGCATGAGGCCAGGTGTGACCCTGGGGCCCCCACTCTCTGATTCTTGAAGGTAGTGGGCAAACTTTTCATAAGAGCCACAATGCCCAGCTGTTGCACAACAATGTAGGTGGAAAAAATAAACATGCTTCCTAAGAATCTTATTCAGCTCAAGTGTAAACCACTTTTTTCCCTGGCACCTTTTTTCTTACCTCCTTTTTTTACTGTAAATTAATCATGTTCTTTAAGTTTTAAATCTTAAGGGTGGATCTCACATACAGAAAGTTGTGGAACTGGAATAAAAAGGGACAGAGCAAAGAGGAGGAAATGTTGCTTCCCCCCCCCACCTCCCCACATCCACATCATCCACACACTGCTATCTCACCCCCATTCAGCTAAGAGATCTGCGCACAGAGATCCGCAGAGGGCTGCATATCCAAATGCAGGTACCACTAAAAGCAGGGTAGGCAAACTGCAGTAGCATGGATGGGCATCGATCTGGCTGATCCTCAGTTTCTGATCCAGTAGGTCACACATGCTCAGAAGCACTGTTCCAGCCTGCAGATCTCCAAGCAGAGGGTCAGGGCAGTATGGAGCAATCTCTGGAACCAGTTACTGCATCACCTCTGCTTGAGTTCACCCTTGTTTTGGCCTCGGACCACAGAGATGCAAACAGCATGGTTCCTTTAGGCTGCAATCCTAGATCCACTTACCTGGGAGTAAGTCCCATTGAACTCGAACGAGACTCACTTATGAGTGGACATATATAGGATTGTGCTGTCAGCTTCACTGCCAACCCCACCAGTTGCTCTCTACTGCCAACGTTTGGCGACACTGGAAAGGCAGTGTGCATGCACCACACTTGGCTCTCTCCTTCTTTTGAGGGATTAGGAAAAGCGTGCCATTTTGATTCATAATCACAGCGGTTTCCAGAAGGACGGAGAGGACAAAGAGCCTCAAGTTCAAACTTTTTGTGTGTGGCTATCGCTCACTCCTCCCCAAGTAAATATCGTTCTCATGAACAGCAGCAAGTGTGCTAGCAACAGAATCAATGTACACGTCTTGCAAGATGAGCTACTGTTCTGGGTATTTTGAAATAGAATGACCTCAATACATCAGGAATATTTTTTAAAAAAATAAAATAAGAAAGAAAAATGGTCAGGATCCCCAGCCAATGTATTGATGATGATGATGATGATGATGGTGATTTGTTGTTGTTGTTTATACTACTTAATATATTAAGTATATCTCTAAGCAGTGTACAGAAAACAGAAACAACAACAGACAGCTTAAGGTATTATAAAAATACACGCTTATGTATAAAAAGTTTAAGTTATTGATATTGGTTTAGATAGGTTAGTAACTTTGTACTAATGTAAGTCAGCATTGTTCCACTGAAATGTCATTTCAGATCTCTTCTACTGGAAACTGAGGCAGTGGCTGTTTTTAACCTGCTCATTTTTAACCAACCAAGAATCTAGCCCAGCTCCACATCACATTCTCCTCCCCTTCTTCCCCTGAAGGTATCCGTCAAGTCTCTACAGGATGGAATTTTGCTTTGCTATTTTAGCATAAATCTGGCCAGGGCTTCAATGGAATTTGAAACCAAAAGGCCTTAATAAATAAATATTGTGATAAGGGTATGAAAGCAATGTATGAACCAAAGATAATCAGAGAGGAGAGGAAAGCCTGAGCATTCCTTTTTAAGCTAAAAGCATACAGCTTTACATGAAGCCAGGTCCTCTCTTTATTGTTTTTATTTTGTCCTGTATAAAGAACACACTCTTCTACTTTTCCAGTCTGACTTCCTTTATCATCTATTGTGTGTTTGCTTTCATTATAAAAAAGAGATACTTCTAAAGATATGTCACAGTAACCTTGAGAGTGCTTCCCCCTCAAAAAACAAACAAACAACTTTTTAGGAGAAAGGGAAGAGGTACAAGCCCCATGGCTAATATATTGTCATATCACCTAATACTTATATGGTGGAGTCCTTTAAAACATCTCCAGATCATTCCCCTACTTCCATCACATGCTGTTCCGTCCATTTCATCTGGAGGTGATATGCTACTATTACAGCAAAAGGAAAACTATAAAGAGATAGGCTATATAATTGTCCATGTGTGCATCTGCTTTTTTCATGCAGAGAGACTACAAAGTAATCAGGCAACTTGCAGGTAGACACATGCAAAATATGTCTCTTTGCTCCAAATATCTGTGTCTAGCTCTCAAGCTATATATGCGCAGCATACAATAACTCATCAGATTCAACAAAGATAATCACGCACATGCATGTCTCATCAATATTTCACAGGTAATTATTTCTAAAACCATTATTGATCCCATAACAGATAAGAGGAACCGGGGAAGGGGTTACAGATAACGATCTCCTCCTTTCTAGCTCATGGGAAACTTTTTACAATATGCACCCCCACAACCAAACAGCAATTTTAACAGAATCTCCGACAAAACACAGCTACTAAAAAAAGTTTAAAGGGTGGCAGTAAAAGGTCTGCATCAAATTAGGTATTTTGCTGATGCCTGCCAATCTCACTGGCTGACTAAAGGGTTAAAAATCGGGGGACGATGCATACATACACGGTTGGGGTAAT
This sequence comes from Podarcis vaucheri, assembly GCF_965113315.1. Lineage (NCBI taxonomy): Eukaryota > Metazoa > Chordata > Lepidosauria > Squamata > Lacertidae > Podarcis > Podarcis vaucheri. The sequence goes on along the minus strand of NC_138764.1, from coordinate 62,234,142 downwards.
AGGAGGGGGGGGGAGAGAGATTCTTCTTACCTTGACTGGCTTTAGCCATGGTGTTGCCACAGTACAGGAGAAAGGAAAGCGTGTACAATCCAACAATCTCCAGGGCCCCCATTACAATTGGCTTGTATATGCAGAAAGGTCGGGCCAGGAAAAGAGAGGGGGGGGTCTTCTCTGATGCTTTCAAACAACGCACTGAGCGCATGCAAACTTTAAGCCGAGAGAGAGAGAGAGAGAGAGAGAGAGAGAGAGGTCTACTCTTTCCTGGTGGTGTATACTGGAGAAAGCGCTTTAGGAGAAAAGGATGGCCAAATCTGCTCAGGATTCCGTTGGGTTTCCCTGATGCTACTTTAAGTAGGAAGGCAGACCCGCCGCGGTATCTTTTTTAAGTGGACTTGATCGTCCTTCTCCCTTCAGCTGCTTCCTTTTGGAAGAAGGAATCCCAGCCAGCTCCAGTTTGGTTAAAGAGGGGGAGAGATTAAAAAAAGCCACAGAGTGCCTTGCTCTCTAGTGCTGGGGACCTGTGAAAGGTCCATCCAAGCAACGCCCTTTCCCCCCACCCCTTTCTCTCTCTCTCTCTCTCTCTCTCTCCCTTTCTTTCTATTTGCCTTCGCCTGCTGCTGCTCCTGCCTCACTCCCTCCCACCCGCCCGGGCTGCGCTCAGCTCTGCCTGCAGGAATTTACAGTCTGCCACTGGGGGAGTCGGGCCAGTAGCCATGGAGACCGCTTCCCTGGGAGCAAGGAGGTCAGGCGAGAGACCATGTGCAATCAATGGATCAATGCAAACTCCCGTGCGAGCTCCAGACCCAACAAGCTCCCTTCGCAGGCTCTTCCCCCTACTTTGCCCGGCTCGGGAGGAAAGAGGGGAGGGGCATGAGAAAGGGGGATTGTGCTCAGAAAAGAGAATTAAGAAGGGAAGGAGAGGAGGGGGCGAGAAACCAGCTTGCAGATGCCATGACCTGCAACACTTTAGTCCCCCCCCCCTTCTCTCTCTCTCTTTTTACTTTTTTGGTGTGCCTAGGCTGAAGGCAAGAGACGTGCTCTCGGATCAATGCAAACTCCAGATCAAAGAGCCTTGGGCTCTCTCGCTCTCTCCCCCCCTATACGGCTAAGCGGAGGGGGAAGGGTGGGATTGCGAGGAGGCAGAAATAATTTTTAAAAAACAAAACAGAAACGCTCGACAAAGAGTCTTTGCCACGTTCTACTAAACTCCTCCAGGAATACCCCCCCGGGGGGGCGCGACTTCCCTCCTGAAGGAAGGTCACCATCACATTCCTTGTGCGTCCTTCTGGACCGGCCTTGATTTGCAATCCCTCATTAGTCAAACGATTTGTTACTATTGTTTTTAAAGAACGATCATTGCTGTCTTGGAGCCCAAGAGTTACATACAGGAAAGTCCGGGAGCAACCGGTGGTCTATTTCCCACAAAGAAATGCTCTAGCAGAGTTGGGCAGACTTCAGGCTTGTGGGATCTACCTGAACTGGGAGATCCACCAAGTGAAGCCAGGTGGAAAATGGTGTGTGTGGTGGTGATGGGGGACACGACATGCTTTTAGGAGCAAGAAACATTGTTTGCCTTTGAGTAGATGTTCAGCCCAGGAATTTGTCTGCAGTATCAGGACTGAACTCACAGGCCTGTCCAGATCTGCTTTTTCTGTGGGCTTCTCCAGACCTGCTCCTTGAGCATTCATCTTGATTTGCTTGCACAAAGCTTATGTGGAAGTTAGGCTATATCCAGTCTTTATTGAGCATTCTAATTTCTATGTAGGGTGGCTATAGGACAATGAGCTTCCGTTTGCTTGCACTGGTTTATACATCTCCCCATTAATCATTTGTTCATCCACCTTTCAGTGGATTTCTCCATCACTTTCTGAACCACAAAAGTGTGTGTGTGTGTTAATGGATATGTTCCATCAGAGCAACAGGGCACTTTAATTGTGCAAACCTACATTTCCACTATGCAACTGAACCCCCCCCCCAAAAAAAAATACAACCCAGAAGCAAGCTGTGTGTGTGGCTGGTATACAAGGGTCTGCACACATGTATGGTTTCATGCCATGTTTTTCCTAGCTGGAACACACCAGTGGGTAGTCATGGGTGAAATGTGTCCTTGCTGCGCGTTTGTCACTCCGCTCACCGCTTTGCTTAACATTCAACTTGGTGAACTCAAAAGCTTGCTCACTATTTTGTGACAAAAAAACATAAGAAGAATCTGCTGGATCAGGCCAATGGTCCCTTTGGTGCAGCATCTTGTTCTCACAGTGGCCAACCAGATGCCTCTGGGAAACTCACAAACAGGACACAAGAAGAAGAAGAAGAGTTTGGATTTGATATCCCGCCTTTCACTCCCCTTCAGGAGTCTCAAAGCGGCTCACAATTTCCTTTCCCTTCCTCCCCCACAACAAACACTCTGTGAGGTGAGTGGGGCTGAGAGACTTCAAAGAAGTGTGACTGGCCCAAGGTCACCCAGCAGCTGCATGTGGAGGAGCGGAGACACGAACCCGGTTTCCCAGATTACGTGACTACCGCTCTTAACCACTACACCACACTGGCTCTCATTTGCTTCTCCTCTGGGTTCCAGGATCTAGTATTCAGATGTTGTCTCTGACCATGGAAGGTAGAGCATAGCCATAGCAGCTAGTAACTGATGCTAACCTTGTCCTCCATGAATTTGCCCAAGCCTCTTTTAAAGCTACCCAAGTTAGTGGCCACCACTGCCTCCTGTGGGATCATGTGCCACAGTTTAACTGTGAAGAAGTACCGTATTTTTCGCTCTATAAGACACACCAGACCATAAGACGCACCTAGTTTTTGGAGGAGGAAAACAAGAAAAAAAATATTCTGAATCCCAGAAGCCAGAACAGCAAGAGGGATCTGGCTTCTGGGATAGCCTCTTGCTGTTCTGGCTTCTGGGATAGCCATTTGAAGCCTCTTCAGGGCAGAGGGATGAAGGCTCCCCCTGCCCTTAAGAGGCTTCACGCGGCTAAGCCAGAAGCTGCGCAGTGGGAGGAAGGCTCCCCCAAGAGCCACGCTCCCTTTAAAGAATGCGCGGAGGGCTTCTTCCTCCTCAGGGAAAAGCACCCAAGAGCCGCACACACGCTCCACGCGGCTCTTTAAAGGGAGCGTTGAGCAGAGCCTCCCGTCTGCATTCGCTCCATAAGATGCATACACATTTCCCCTTACTTTTTAGGAGGTGGAAAGTGCGTCTTATAGAGCAAAAAATACAGTACTTTCTTTTACCTGTCTTGAATCTTCCAACACACAGCTTCACTGGCGTACTAACATTATGAGAGAGGGAGAAAAAGTTTTCACCATCTACTTTCTCTGTGCCATGCATCATTTTATAAACTCCGATCACGTCTCCTCTCACTCCCCTTTTCTCTAAACTAAAAACTCCCCAATGCTGCAACCGTTTACTCACAGGGAAGTTGCCCTCCATTCCTTTGATCATTTTGGTTGCCTTTTCCTGAATCTTTTCCAACTCTGCAGTATCTTTTTTGAGGTGAGTCAACATTTCAGTTGGTCACGATTAAAGAGATTTGGAAAGTTTCAAAATAAAAGTGGCAGTTTTAACTATAAGACATGTACGTTAATGTAACTTACCTCCTCCTCCTCTATCTGGCGTATTGGGTGGATTTTCTCTGCAAAAGCCTGTCTGGCATGCAGAGTCCTGGCAAGCAGTGCCCAAGAGATGACATCATGGTCCCTGTCATGAAATATGTAGTAGTTATTGCTAAAGTGGCCTTTGAACTTCTGTCCTACTATTAATTTGTAAGTTTCAAGCTTGCTCACGCAAGGCAGAAAGTGGGAACGAGTTCTTTAAAAAATATTTGCCAATGTGAAGTTTTGCACTTGAAAAACAAATGAAAAAAAAGATGATGCATCTAAATCGGAGGTGTCAAATGTAAAGTCCAAGAACCACATCATGTCAATGGAGGTCCCCAATGCAGCCCTCAGCACCCTATCACAATTCATGCAAATGATCCTAACCCCTACTTTGAACTATTTCTGTGACAACTACCAGCAATTACAGCAATACTCATGTTAAGAAGAGAGAATTAGTAAAGGGTGAGGCCAGAAACGTCACACACAAGACCACATAGAACACAGTTTTCTAAACTGTGTGTCGTGACACATTAGTGTCGGCTGCAGTGTGTAGGTGTGTCACACAAACACTCCCGGTGTTCCTCCCGGGGCTGGAAAGGGGCTAGTTTAACCTCCAGTTTGCTAGTAAAATTGAATTACTGTGTTGTGAAATAATGCAAAGCTGAAATACTGTGTCACAAAATGCTGCATGTCTAAAAAGTGTGTCACCAACATGAAAAGTTTGGAAAGCTCTGACATAGAAGACTTAACAACAGAATGATTCTGGATGTTGTGAGCTCTTTCATCAGCTGCCTTCGGAGCTGAATATGAAAAGATGGGCTAAAATTTGTTAAAACAAACAGAGATTGCCTTACCTGGGGACTGAGTTTGCAGGCTTTGCAATGTGATTTCCCACATTTCAAGATATCATGTCCATTACCGCTTCTGTCCCTTATTTTAGAGGGCAGGGGTTACATGGGACAACAATAAGAATTATAATGGCCCGTTTTTGGAGTTCCTGCTTCACAGCTGTCAGAATAGATCTCATCCTGCTGGATCAAATAGGATCAGCTGTGTAATCAGATAGTGCAAAGATGAGCTGAAGGAACACATGTAACAAAGTGGCTGGAGGAAAATCAATAATATAGATTTTGTTGCCATTCAGTCAACAACACATAAGAACCTAGACCTCAGCAAGTTGAAGATCATGTGCTGATTGCCTTAACACTAGAAAAGTGTTTAGCTCTAGGCCAACTTCAGCTCTTTACAATCAATAGCAAAGCAATAAGAATCAATAGCAGTAGGACCCAGCAGTATCCCAGGGGACTATACCTATCAAGTTGATGATAGGTATAGAAAGACAAAGGTAGGATGGAGAGAGAGAGAGAGAGAGAGAGAGAGAGAGAGAGAGCGCTTGCAAGAAAAACAGAGTGGGCAAAGCAGTATTTGCAAGTAAAAGGGGATTTCTCTGGGTACATAAAATATATTGTATTTTTTATTGTTTTATCACATTTGAAACCATGAAATACAAATGCTCATCCATCCCAGCAATAAATGTGCAGCATGTTCTTACGCAAGACTTCCTCCAAATAATCCTGGAAACTGTGGCTTACCCCTTACAGAGCTACAATTCACAGCACCAAGAGGTCCATCTGTGATTTCCTAGCGGTGAGATCATTCCTCTTTGCTTATAAACATATTAATGAATCTAAACCACTCTGCCATGAAGACATCTTCATATTGATCGTTTCTTCACTGGCTGGTAAGTTTTTCTGCCGATGCCAGGATATTTATCTTTTGAGATCTTCTGTGCAAAGAAGAGTCAAGTGGTGTTATCTTCTGCCTTTAAACTTTTTGGATCACATCAACCACAGATGCTGCCTAGTGCCAGCATCAGTGCATGCAGAGACTTGCATCAGGACAAGGGGTTCATGGGCAAAAGCTCCTGAATGAAAGTCAAGCTAACCTATGAAATAGAAATCTTTATACTCTGTCGACAACATGGGACCTTTCTAGATGATAAGTGGGGAAAGCAGAATTTTTAATGGAATACTCACAATATCTTCATTCATAGTACAATAGTATGTCCTCACACAATTGGTGGAGTTAGTCATGTTGTGGGAAAAGTATAACCATGTTGGGCCCATGTTGGGTCAGGCATTACCTGTTTACCACATTTTTTTTGGAAGGGGAGCCTAAAATCACAGGAGGCATTTATTCCACTGCTGCAGAGGGGGACTGCTTAGAACCAAAAGAAACAACAACGAAAAGGATAGAAAAGTTATAGGGGATAATACCAGGAGATGGAATAGACTGATGAGAATTCTTTCCTCCTTTAAAGAAAAAAAAAGATATTCATGGAGCCACATTCCATACAGCACTGACTCCAAACAGACACAAGGAGGGAAGACAAGATCCAGAAGTCTCTGGGATAGTAGGGAGCGGGTTTCTCCCATCCCTACTTGGAGATGGCAGCAATTGAACCCGGAAACCTCTGCATACAAAGCAGATGCTCTACCACAAAATGCCAACTCTGAGTACCTCTGAATACCAGGTGCTGGGAGGGACATAGTGGGAAAGGCAGGGTTTGGTCTTCATGGCTTATGGGTTTCCTGGAGGCATCTGGATGACAGCTGTAAGAAACAGGTTGCTAGATTGGTCTTTGGACTGATCCAGGGTATAGTCTTAACACAAAGCTACATCCTTACTGAAGCTAAGCTGGTCTGGTCAGTTTCTGGATGGGGAGAACTATATGTAACTTTGGGCTCTATGAGATAGAAGCATCCTTCGGCCCTATGACAGAGGAAAGGCAGGATATAATTGTAAGAAAACTAATACTGAAAAAAGAAGCCTTGTTAAAAGGGCTCCATGTTGACACCAAAGTATGAAGGTATCTGAGCCATACATTTGCTTGACTCAAGTTTCGGTGCTGTCGTGCATGGGCCGTTAGTCCTGCTGGCTCCAAGTCTCTGCATGCATTCATGCCAGCATTAGGAAGCATCTGCTGTCAACGTGATCCTACAAGGTCAAAGGTAGGACGTACAACACCGCTGACTTCCGCAACCTGATAGTGCAAAAGATTTTTGTTTCCTGGAAAACCCTTCTTCGCTTGCCACGGCTTCTTTGCCCCTCCCCTGCACCAATTCTTCCTGCAAAAATTTCCCGGCAACAACGGACTGCGGTTAAGTGCCGGGGGGGAAATAAAGTGACATTTATCACAACAGATGGGCTGCTGAGAGAATGATGTTTGGATTCCCGCAACAACTAAGTAACAACTGCATCAGCCCATGATCTCTGACATTTCAGCACACTTTCCGAATCTGACCTTTTCCCCAGCAGCTACAAAATGGTTGTTGTCTCCACTCCCGTTGGTTCTTCTCTGTGGCTATTGACAGATATAGAATGGAAATCTCACAGTACAAGCTATTCAAGATGCTTCAGAGATTAGAGCTGTTGATGGAAGTTCATGTAAACATCCTAAAAACAATAAAGGAAATAGTTTTGATTTTCCACATTATTCATAAATAATCTATGAATGGGGGGGAGATAGGGTGCATCTGTGTTACGCATATGTTAAGGATATGTCCATGCTAAGTGGTGTGTGTGTGACTGCATGTCTTTGTGTGGCACCACACTCTGGGAATTTGATTTCATGGTAATGTGGCCTTCAGCCCCCAAAAGATTATCATCTCATTGCCAAAACCCCACCAGTTATTCTGACTAAATTGATTATCGTGTGTGTGTGTGTGTGTGTGTGTGTATAAAAGAGAGCGGGTGGCGATGTGGTCTAAACCACTGAGCCTCTTGGGCTTGCCGATCAGAAGGTCGGCAGTTTGAATCCACATGACAGCGTGAGCTCCCATTGCACTGTCCCAGCTCCTACCAACCTAGCAGTTTGAAAGCACACCAGTGCAAGTAGATAAATAGGTACCACTGTGACAGGAAGGTAAACGGCATTTCCATGCGCTCTGGTTTCCGTCACGGTGCTCCGTTGTGCCAGAAGCAGTTTAGTCATGCTGGCCACATGACCCAGAAAGCTGTCTTTGGACAAACACTGGCTCCTTTGGCTTGAAAGCAAGATGTGCATCACACCCATATTTGACTGGACTTAACTGTCCAATGGTCCTTTACCTTTACCTTACCTATAGAAGCAATATAGCTCTACTGGGGGACAAACAACAGGAGAGGGTTGTTCCCTTCATAGCCAACTTGTGGGTCTTCCAGAGGCATCCAGATGACCACTACTGAAAACAGAGTACTAGTCCCAAGCTGCAACCCTGTACCCATTTACCTGGAAGTAAGCCCTCTTGATCTCTATTGAGTAGACATGTCTAGAATTGCATTATACATGGAGCTTTGATCCAGTACAGCAGGATTCTTCTTACATCCTTTCACTTGTTATTTTATTTGTTTAATAAATTTATGCCCATCAGTAAATAGCTCCAGAATACACACACACACTAGATAGATAGATAGATAGATCTTGCTGCTCCCTCTCCCTACCCACCACTCAGCTCATTTTAGATGGAGACACTCAGAAGAGGGTCTCCAAAGATAATGGAATAAATGGTTCTTCAGGTATCTAGATCTCAAGCCATGCAGGGCTTTAAAAGTAAGCATCAGCACTCTGAAATTGACTCAGAGTCTGAGTGAGAGACAGTGCAGCTCTTTAAGCACAGGTGAGATATGTTGCCAATGACCAGTCCCAGTTGGTACCGTAGCAGCTGCATTTTGGAGTAACTGCAGTTCCCAGCCTTCATGAGCAGCCCTTTGTACAATGCATCACAGTAATCTAACCAGAGGTTTACTAGAGCAGGGATAACTGTGGCTAGGTTTTCTCTGTTCAGAAGGGGCTGCAATTTGTACACCTATGTCAGTGAGTGGCAATCTCCAGTGGAATGGCTGGATCTACGAGCTTCTCTATTAATCATCACCTGGCCTGTTACTGTTTCCAAGCTTCTCTAAACTAGCATTTTTTCTCTGCCTCATTTGAATCAGATTTAAGAGAGGTGTCATCTGCATGCTGATGACACCCAACTCTAAAACTTCTGAGTTGTCTGATGTTAAAAATATCTTCTTAAATGATTCAGTCTCCTTTGGCAATAAAGACTAAAAGCAAGAGGTGTAAAAAGTCAGAGACCTCTTTGCATATTTTCTGCCTCATCTTTTATCATTTGCAGCACTTTTTCATATGAAAGTAGATGTTAACAAGCATATCCTTCGTCATTGCAATTATGATGCATCATTCATCATTGTAACAACCCATTTTACAAACGGGAAGCAGATGCCTAGAGAAGATGAAATTACAAGACCAGCAAGAGTGCCAATGACTGAGTAGAAAGTTTAAATTCATGTCTCTCCAAGCCCTTATTCAAGGATGCAAGGAATCTTCATGGTGGTGGCGGCGGTGGTGTTAGAAGTCTCCGTGACAACACTGTCTTACAACAACTTTGCCCATGTGGGTTTATACCCCTGTTCCTGCTCTTTGAGCTGCCTCCTTTTAAAGAGAATCATTGTGGTTACTGGAGTGCCTCTTGCTGGGTGCTATTAAACACATCCCGGGAATACATACAGTATTTGGTTAGCTTGCTCCTTGCTAGAGTGTTTGCCCCTGATACAAAACAGACTTCATTCCCCTTTGCATATGTAACCAGCAGTGTGGGAGCCACTTCTGTGTGGTGTAAACTTGTTGTGAAACAGGCCATGTGCATATAACATGATCACAGGGATGGGCTCTGAGTCCCCCCCCCATGCAATCAATGCTCTTCCAAGAGGGAGAGGGCCCATTGGATGGGACAAACTCATGCAGTCATCCCTCCCTACGTAGTTAACATTATTCACCAGCGATGTTGGATGGTGCTGTGTGCAAGTGGTTCCCACACTTGAAGGTGCACTTTTGAAGGCGGTCTTTGTGGTAAGAGGTTCAAATGATAGATGTAAAAATGCCTCCTTTATAGACTTTTTAGAGGATCAAAGTAACTCTGGGCGAAGTGCTGATACAAAACTCAGCTGGTTTACTCTCTCAAATATTAAACGTCACCCCACAGCTGGGTCTCAGTATAAGAATCATGTTGGCTCAACAAGAGAAGCCCCTGGGGCCATGACAACACCACTGAAAGATCCAAATAGGAAGCCATTCATTGTGTAAATATTAAATTTTCTGACAAGTTGTTGCCCCAACATTTTTGGATAAAACATACTCATTTTTCTTTTACATGGATGTAACTTTGCTTTAACCAATGATGGTTTGCTGGCTGAATTTGCTGCTGCCTGCTTTAGTTCAGAGCAGTATATGGCTCCCTCCATACACCGCAACTAGAGGAAAACTAAACAGTTTTTTTTTAAAAAAAGGAAATTTCTTCTAAATCTGGAAACAGACTTCAAGGCACAAGGGACAAGACCTTTAACTATGTTGATTTATATGCTGAAGTTATAAATTACACATTTACACACTAGTGTAAACACTCATAAAGCAGGCTTATATCCACAGTATTACATGCAATCAAATGCCAAAACACTAAACAGCTACATACATAACACTGGCTAGGAAAACACAGGGTATTAGCATTGCACTCCACAATCAAATTCAGAATCAATAGATGCACTGAGAGCGCCAGCTGCCACTCCATAGGGAAGTCAATAGGATTAAAATATTGATTCTAAATAGGCTGGGCAGTCTGAGCCTCATCTGATGTTAATTGTCTTTAATGTGTGATGAAAGCAATGAAACTTTGCTGAATCACACCAGCAGCTGATCTTGGCTCTTTGCATTTGGGACACATAGCTCCAAAGAAATAATCAGGCGGACGAGTTACATACACCTGCACTCTCCCCCCCCCCCCGGGAGAAAAGTCTTGCCATTTATTGCGACTATTTAGAAGGAGGAGTCAAAGCTCAGCTCATCCTTTGCAAGCAGAAGATCCTAGGTCCAATGCCTGGTGAAAATGATTTTACATTTAATTGACCTGTGCGTTTAAAGTCTTGAATGAGATACAGAAAGGCATGAAAGGAGCCTTATTCTCAGGATGTAGATTAATTTCTTATTTAGGTGTAGTGATAAGAACAGCTTACAGTGATAGGGACAACTTCAAGTGGCAATCTCAAACTCAGGTTAGGAAATACTTTTGCCTGACCCCAATCATAGTTGACAGTACGGAGGACTTTAGTACTGGTCTGTGAGCATTAGTTTCAGAATTCACCGTAAACAACATCTCAGCATCCATTGATGGTTACATCCTTTCCCTTTAATGCTGTCTCGAGTATTTCCTTGCCAAAATTCATACAGGAAAAATGATTGGGAAGGTCAGTAAAAATGATCTGGTAAGTGGAATACCTGCCATACAAGGAGAAATGGAAGAATAATGGGATTCCTAGCTTTGGAAGAAAATGCTACACCATCTGACAAAAATCTGTGAGATCAGTAATTATGTGAATGCAGCCCATGAACAAGAGACCCTTATTGAAAAGGTGAGTGTGTTTATACAGTGCAGTTTATATATGTAGAACAAATGGCCATGGGGATTTGATAAGGTCAAGACTGTGTATAACAGGATTGTTAAAGGGGTAAGACAAATTTATGGACAGGTCTATCAAAAGCTATTAGTGAAGAAAGATGAATTTTTCCTCTTGCATGTACAACTCTTTAAAAGCACATGCTTTTAAAAAGTTGTACATTCAACTGGAAACACTGAGCAATCATGAGCTCCCTAGTTCATGTCCCACTTCTTTTGGAGGGGCTTCATTTTAGAGGAAAAATTCACAGGAGGAATATAGTCAAGATGAAAAGCTCAATCCTACCATGTTTAAGTCCCACTGGAATTAATGGGGCTTACACCCAGATAAGGCGGTATAAGATAGCAGTCTTTGCCCTTAGAATCATTTATTACAGGGAATAATATGCACGTCAAAGAAAGAAAAAGTGAAGAAAGGAGAAAATTGTCCCAGTTTTACAGCTGGATTAAGGAATGGGGAAACTTGTCCAAGGCTGCAGTCCTAGGTACAATTACTTGGAAATGAGACCAAGAGAAATCAATTAAATCTATTTCAGACTACATATGCTTAGGGGCTCAGAGACTATGAGCAAAAACCAAATCTGACTTCCTCTACCACAGAACTTTATCCCACAGCTGTGCAAATTCAAAGCATTTTCAGCGACAAGATGAGACCCAAATTATTCAGTCCTCCTTAGCCTCTTAGGAGCAGTCACAGGGAAAAATCCAATCTCTGTGGCAGAATGGGGAAATATTGTTTTGAGGATGTTGTTGTTGTTATTCTTTTAATTGGCAGTTGTTCTCCCCACAAGAATAGTGTTGTGAGTGTGGGGGGGGGCTAGCCTGCATGAAGGCTGAATCTCTTGTCCTGGATCCAGCAAGGGTTACAGTCTAATGGAGAATTCAGTTGTGGAAATAGCAAGGCCCGCTTCTTGGTGAGTTAATGGGCCTAAGCATGATGTTCATGTAACAAAGGACAAATGAGTGAGTCCCCTTGCTCACCTGGCTGGTAGTGAGAAAGACAAAGACAAACACAGAGTTGTGTTTGTGAGCTGGGCTAGAAGCAGGCTGTTGGGAGAAGCAAGGGAGTCACAGCTCTACTTGACTACTGCTGGAATCCAAGGCTGGGGCTATGTGAAAAGCAAGAGCTTCTGGGGTAGTAAAGCTGTGAGCGCCTTCATCTTAGGCAGAGGTTGTATGTATACAGTCTCTACTGTCCCTCATTCCAAGGAAACCAACCCCAGAGTAAGCACCTGGAACCCCTAGCATCCTGCACTGCTCAGAGCAGTCATAGGCAAACTCTGGTCCTCCAGATGTTCCAGACTACAATTCCCATCATCCCTAGCGGTCAGGGATGATGAGAATTGTAGTCCCAAACACCTGGAGGGCTGGAGTTTGCCTATGCCTGGCTCAGAGACTGGGGTGGCATGCAACACTAGTTTCCGTGTGGTGAGGTGCTGAGAAGAACCCCAGATGCAGAATGGCAATTGCCAAGGTTTTCTAGCAGGAGAGAATGACTAGGCACAGGGGTCAGCAACCTTTTTCAGCAGGGGCCGGTCCACTGTCCCTCAGACCTTGTAGGGGGCTGGACTATATTTTTTGGGGGGGGGTATGAACGAATTCCTATGCCCCACAAATAACCCAGAGATGCATTTTAAATAAAAGCATACATTCTACTCATGCAAAAACACGCTGGTTCCCAGACCGATGGTGGGCCGTTTTGAGAAGGCAATTGGGCCGCATCCGGCCCCCGGGCCTTAGGCTGCCTACCCCTGGACTAGAGCATCCTTAGAAGGGAAATGCTCCTTGTCTTTAATGAATGAACAAACAGCAATGCCATGGGGGCAAAGTACATTTCATTTCCCATTAACAACTTGCAAATGCTTTTGATTCTCCTTTTTTAAAACCTGAAATTTTCCATTCTGGCTTGGGCTGGAAATTTGTTGGAAGAACATGGAGGTCAGGGCTGGCCCAACCATGAGGCAAGGTGAGATCCTCAGGTAGCAACGTCTATAGGTGCAGCAGATCCGGCCTCCAAGGAATGCATTGCCTGCTGCTTCTGCAATGCCAGTGATGGCTGCGGTGCGCTCCTTGGAGACGGGATCTGCTGCATCCTCGGCAGCCCCTCCCCTCCAAATACCACATCTACAGCAGCCTCATGGTGAATAGGAGGCAGGACTGGTCTTCTCCCAGTCCTAGGGAGGAAATGGCACAGGCTGTCCTCTGGGGTCTTCGGGGCTTAGCACTCACCCAGGGTGATTCAGACCAGACCCCCCCTCCCCGACAGCCTTTGATTCCCACTTTAACCATCGGGTAAGGTTAACTTCATCCCCACCTGAAATATACTCAGAGTCGCAAAGTGATTTCGTGCTCTTTATTCAGCTCATGGTGGTGAGGAGGAATGAATGAAAGTCCCCGCAAAGTATCTGCTTATATATATTATTTACACAATGGGCTGCACATGATTGGCTAATTCTGGAATTCTACTGTAAGCCAATCAGGTTGTGGATTCACTTATATCTGGAGCATGATTGGGTGGTTCCTGCCAACCAATCATACTGCTGCATTGTTCTTGGACCAATCAGACTGCTGTATTCTGAATCCTATTGTTCTAGGAACAATCAGACTGCTGCAATTTGGATCCTATTGTTCTAGGACCAATCAGACTGCTGCAGTTTGGATCCTAGTCAACTCAGTACATAACACCACCCCACCCTGTTCCTGATGTAGCTCTTCACTCCTCCTTGGCCCCTAGTGGACAGGGGCACACACACACCATTTTGTGGCTTGCTTCATGTGCCCAAATGTATTGGGCTGGGCCTGATGGAGATGATGCAATTAAAACAATGTAATTCTGCTGAATTGGAAGGGTCCAGCAGTTCAGAAAGCAACAACTCAGGCTAGATGAGTGTAAGACTGAAATGAAGGCATTCACCTAAGCACATGAACAGAGAAATGAGACCACATTCACTCCTTGGAGAGAGCTGCTTTTAACCACACTTTTGGAGAGGAAGGAAAGCTGGTCCAGCAGTATGCAAGTGGAGGATGGCTTTCATAGGCCAAACACATGCAAATTAAATGGATTCATATGAGCTACCAGCCGCCAGCACACCAGGTACTAAACCCAGGACTTCCTCCAAGAACTTATTGTAGACAACTGTCAGGTTGCAACAGCAGTCTCTTGAAGAGATTTCCTTCATTCCCTCTTCTTCAGCTTCTGCACTTGCAAATGTACTATTCATGGGAAAGGAAATAACGGCATGTAAAGCGAAAGGCTGCATCTACTGAAACACTTGAATCCTGTGCTCTAGCTCTGATTCAGAAATGTTTGAAGCATGCTTGAGCACATGCACGCAAGACTTCTGGTAAACCCAAGTAGGGCCCTTACACCGAATCAGATTACTGATTGCTAACGCAGAGGGCTTTCCCTAATGTCCTTCCTAAAATTCTTTTAACTCAGGTATGGAGAACATGTGGGTGTCAAAATTTCAGCCCCCATCACCCCTGAACACTGGCTAGAGAGCCACAGGTTCTCCACCCCTGTTTTATTGGGAGATGTCAGGAATAGAATTTGGGATCTTCTGGTTGCTCAGTCGCAGCTGTGATCTTTCCTTCAATTTAGCCTTAACCAGCAAGCTGTGTCTCCTGAGGCTGTTCCTACATTTGGCCCTGAATATGTTGCTAAACTACCATTCCCATCACCCCTGGCCAATGGCCATTCTTGCAGGGGCTGATGAGAGTTGTAGTTCAGCAACAACTGGCAGGACAAAGTTTCCATGCGCTGCTCTGGTTCGCCAGAAGCGGCTTAGTCATGCTGGCCACATGACCCGGAAGCTGTACGCCAGCTCCCTCGGCCAGTAAAGCGAGATGAGCGCTGCAACCCCAGAGTCTTTCATGACTGGATTTAACTGTCAGGGGTCCCCTTAACCCTTTACTTTACCTCATGTGTGGCTCCTGAGATGTTGTTGGGCTGCAACACCCATGAGCCCCAGCCAGAATGACCAATGGTTACAGATAGTGGGAACTTAGGTCCAGCAATATCCAGCAAGCCACGGGTTCTCTGCTATAACAAGGCTCACTGCAGCATAAGTTCATGTTTTTCCCTGCCTCACATAAAGTGAAACTGAAGGCTGACCACATATCTGGGAGCCTGCAAACTTCATCCAAGTTTGCTTTTTGGCCTGTCTGGAAGATAATCCCTTTCAAAGGCGGTTCATGAATCAATAGCTCTTAACAACTTGCAGTCAGAAATTATAAACAGTGACCAAAAGCAGCTAACTGAATGCTTGTTTACTGACATAGGAACTAGAACAGTTATTAGGTGTTGAGTGCAGGACTGCTGACTCCAAGTGTCCTAGAAAACATGAGTGGGGCCCATGGGATTGGTTTATCAATATGAGATTTTTAAAAGAAAGGCTATTTGCTTTATACTTTCTGAAACTTTAGGGTCTCTTTTCAGTCATAACATCTTGTTTTTCTTCTCAAGCAGGAAGGTTAGAAATGTGAGATTTGCTCAAGGGTGTGTTTAAGGCTGGGGCCATTAAAAAAGAAAAAAAAAGAAAGCTGAGATCTTGTGAGACTGTCTCTAAGAAATAGCTAAAAGTCCTCAAGATAAAATCATAGGATTTAGTAACCCTATAATTTCACATACCAAAAATTACATTTAATCAGCTAAAACAGGCAATATGCAAAAAAGCAAATGGCATAACTTGACTACCTCTAATTTTCGTTTCCCTCTTTTGCTCTAATAATATATATTTTCTAGTTATGCTCAGCAATGTTTTCAAATATGTTTATGACCTTAATCTGACCTGAGAAAGATCTGATTAAGTTTTTGCATCATAAACTTGAATGCAACATTTAGGCTGACTTGTAATAATTTTATTCTATGCTTTATCTTATATAGAAGTGTATTTGTGGGGAAATACCTGCTTATTTTTTAAAAGATGAGCTCAGTCCATTAGCCCTTTTAGCATAGGCTTAGCTAGAAATCCTTATACTTTGCCTCTTGTCATGTTATAGAATTTGTCACCCTTAACCTCAAAAGAAGAACATCACACTGAACATTTCCTTGGGGAAAACCTGTTGAAATCAGTGATGCTAAACAGGGATAGGATTGCCCTGTAACTAAGGGTGTTAATTTCACATTTTGTCATGGTTAGGCTCCAACCAGGATAATAAGTGAATGGGTGAACTTTAAAAGTTGAGATTAGAGATTGCATCCTGGGTGAATCTCTGCAGTATGTACTGTGGCAGCTGTCATACAATCTAGCATTAAGGGCAGTGTGGTGCATATGTGCAATGGCATGCAAGCACGAAGCTCAGAATGCAGTATTGGGTTCAGAATTCAGCTATCTAAGTATATCATTTTTAATGAGGTGAGGAAAGCAAGTTTCTAGTCCATATGGTTGCAAAGATTTGATTTTGATAGCATTTTCCCAACAACCAAGTTGAGCTCAAAGCAACTCACAACAATAGCAAAGATTAACAAATAAAAACATTTCCTTTTTGTGTTGTTGTTGACATCTGTCTCAAGAGACAATGGAGTGCACCTCCAGGGGTGAAGTCAAACTGCTGTGTTACCAGCACCAAAGTGACCTCCCGGGGTGCTAGAGAGGTCCTAGGCTGCCCAGATGACAAGACCCCACTCTTGGCCTCACTGATGTGGGCCAAAGGAAAGCAGAGCAATAAGTTTGACGCCAACTTCGCTGGATGAATCAAAACAATGTAAAATAGCAAAATCACAAAAAAACAAAACAAATCAATCACAGGCTTGGAAGTATTTGGGCAAGAACTGAATAGGGTGGCATCTCCAAAAGAAGAAGAAAAGCAACTCCCCACCCCCCAAAAAAAATGACAAAAAGGATGTCAATTTGCATATGCTAATTTATATGTATGGATGCAAACAGCTGTATAGATACAAGTAAAGAAACCATTATTATAATTTAAACAGAAATGGTGGATAAAGACTGCATTTCTGCTCAGTCTGCTGTCCAGGTACTAACAGCTGATGGGCAGCTTCAACTCCCCTCCCTATCTGTGCATTATAAAGCCAGGCATAGTTATCCCTTTTCTGGCCATTCCCTACAATAATTTAAGACAGTGTAGGAAAAGATAACACAGGAAGTGGCCCTCAGACATTCTGGAAGACGTGATCAGCATGATTCCATTCAGGATTGACTCCAAATCCTAAAGAGGAGTATTAATTCCTGAGTTTTCTCACCCTGTAGAAAACCTGTGATTTTATTTGCACACGTTGTGTAATATGTCAAGACATTTTCCCCTTGCGTTTTCCTTCCCCACCTCTATTCTGCTTAACAAGACATCTGTTTATTTCCAGAAGCTCTGGCCAGGACTAAAGCCAACTGCGCAAATATTTTGTCACTTTCACAAATGCCACTGCTAGATTCAACATTCAGAATGGAGCTATTAGAGGTTGGGTGTTTTGTTTTTTTTAAATTTCCAAACATGGTTTCTTCAAGATGATGTATGTACAGCCCTTAGGAAAAAAATAGCTACAATAAAACCCTTTCAACTGCACTTACCTAGGCACTGAGACAGCACTTTAAAGGGGAAAATGTTACCTAGGGGCATTGACCTGACCCAATGTATTTATTACTAAGCTCTTCTAAGAGAATTCCCGGGAAACATTGCTGAAGTGTGGACAAGCAAAGGTCTATATTGGTCTACCCTGACCACTCTAAACAAGTCTGCTGCCTCAGAAGCAGCGAAGGAAGCTGCTGCATCATCAGTGTAATACAGCCTGGTCAGCTTTTGTACATAGTAAAAGGCAGGAGGCGCCATTTTGTCCTTCACCTCAGGTTACAAAATGTGTTGGGCTAGCCCTGGAGCTGTATGTCCCACATGCCCTGCATCCCATAAGCTAGCCTGGACACTGTTCCGTTGTCATTGCTGAAACAAGATTCAGCTGCCAGTCCACAGAGTACGAGAGGTGCCCTCTTGCCCTTCATCTCGAGTTGGACCTGAAAGCTTACTCCCAGGTAAATATGCCTAAAAATAATGGGAGCATTAACATATTTTGAGACTCTAAACATCTACATTCATTCCCAGCTCTTTCTTCTCCTGCCAATGCTCAGTGCAAGTACACAGAAACAGTCATCCAAACTTGCAGATACATGCACACATTTTCTCCTTGTCCTGCTAATCCCAGCTCTGATTTATGCCACATAATAGGGGAAAAAACACAGTATTCTCTTGTTCTTATAACTACCATTTATCTTATTCATAATCAAGGCCGATGCCTGCCATTCCTCTGTCATGTAATAGCAGAACAATCACAATTTGCTGAACTCAAGGTTTGTGTGGGTGTGGGCGTAAAAGGAGCAAATGTAGTAAGAATAATGAATTCCCCAGAATTTAGTGCTGTCAAATAATTTCACTATGGCAAGAGGAACAACCTGGCTGAAGCCTATGTATAAGATCCAGACAGCAGACATATAGCACACTACTTGGATAGAAGACTGGTACACCAGCTTTGATTTAGGTCTCTTGCCCTATGTGACCAGTCACAAAGTAGGACAGGGCTCCTGTTCCTTGAATAGTTGTTAGGATACTCATGTGACCTACTTTACAGAGGACCGTCTCATTTTTAAAGGTGTTCACTGTTGTAATAAGTTTCTGGTGCTATTTTGGATTCAAGGTAAAGAACCATAGGAAGGGAGAGCAGGAACATTGAAGTTTTCCATCAACAACAGACTGAGCAGTAGACCGTGTAGGTGAACAGGTCACAAGCAGTCCTCCCCACTATGGTGAGATGTACTGCATTCCTATTTAAGCTATAGCAATCCTTTCTAACTTTGCGTATGTAAATCAGCATATGCATATATTTTAAGCAAATGTCAGTCCTGTTTTGTCCTCTGATGATGATGATACATTTCTTTGCTTTTTGGTGATACATAACTGACCACCCTAACAGCTGCACAGAATTTACAGTTTGTTGTGTCATAGGGCAGCAGGACTGAAAAATTTCCTCTTCTACACAGTGATATAGGAATCCTGCTCTCTAATCCCCTGGTCTTCAAGGTCAGAACACACTATTGGGTCACAGGGTAAAGCAGCACAACCCACCAAACAAAATGTAGGGTGAAAAAATTAAGGTATCCACATGCAAGGTCTGAAAAGCATACAGGCTACTGCTTTAGTCTACTGCATTTGTTCACCCTGGCGTCTCTTGGCTTCTTGAAGTATAAGAGACACATAGAAAATAATTTCCTATACAGGTATATGAAGCTTCCATGTGGTTCCATATGGACGCAGGTGGCGCTGTGGGTAAAAGCCTCAGCGCCTAAGGCTTGCCGATCGAAAGGTCAGCGGTTCGAATCCCCACGGCGGGGTGCACTCCCGTTGCTCGGTCCCAGCGCCTGCCAACCTAGCAGTTTGAAAGCACCCCCGGGTGCAAGTAGATAAATAGGGACCGCTTACTGGCGGGCAGGTAAACGGCGTTTCCATGTGCGGCGCTGGTGCTGGCTCACCAGATGCAGCTTTGTCATGCTGGCCATGTGACCCGGAAGTGTCTCCGGACAGCGCTGGCCCCCGGCCTCTTAAGTGAGATGGGCGCACAACCCTAGAGTCTGTCAAGACTGGCCCGTATGGGCAGGGGTACCTTTACCTTACCTTTATGTGGTTCCATAGTGGGAAAGAGAGCCACCTTCAGCTCAAAAGAAGCATTTGATGTTGACCCCCAATATTCTGGCCAAATAACATTCCTAGTCTGGAGATTTGGTGATGGGAAAGCTGTTTGGGTTGCAATCTGCCTGCTACACATCTACTAAAGAAGTATTCCCTAGAACTCTTTTTTAAAAAATGTGGCTGGCAACTCTAATCTAGAAAGCAATGCCATGATTATTATCTTTGTGATCATTAGTTTATGGAGACTTGGAAGTTGTAGGGAAGCAGAATGTCAAGAAGGCCATGCTGGGATTTTCCAAATGGCTGTGTCTAGATGTTTCTAACTGGAGGGTTCCTAGGGCAAAAGTAATGGTTTTGCTTTGTATTACTACATCCACCTGAAATGAATGTTACCATGCACATTGCACACTGTGCTCATTGTTATCAGGGAGGCAAGTGGAAAAGTCAAGAGACCACAGCATATCAAATCCATTTATCATCTGATATTTGTATTGAAATTTATGGGGAAATGGTGTGCCCCAGGTTGCAGACACAACTTAACAGCATCTGATTTTGTGGTAGGGTACAATTTCTACATAATCACTCCAGAGGAATTGTGTTATATTTGCTACAATTGGGTGCAGGGGAATTTGTTACAGCATGCAATAAAACCCATCATTCCATGTTCTTAAAGGATTTGCCCTAATGCCTGCTAATCAATATTACATTAGGCTGGAAGCAATTTGGAAATAAGATTGAAAGGAACATACTACAGTGGTACCTCGGGTTACAGATGCTTCAGGTTACAGATGCTTCAGGTTACAGACTCTGCTAACCCAGAAATAGTATCTCGGGTTAGGAACTTTGCTTCAGGATGAGAACAGAAATCGTGCTCCAGCGGCGTGGCGGCAGCAGAAGGCCCCATTAGCTAAAGTGGTATCTCAGGTTAAGAACAGTTTCAGGTTAAGAACGGATCTCCGGAATGAATTAAGTTCTTAACCTGAGGTACCACTGTATCATCATACAGAATTATACATGTGCCAGTAATGTAAACCCCCCTGAAACCTGCGGGTATAGGGCAGTTTAAAAATGCAACAACAACAACAATTTCAAAATCAGGGTGCAAGGATCAGAAGAGATGTATAAAACTTCCACATTCAAACTTTTAAAGACCAGTCTCATAATATTGGGTGTCTAAATCACAGAATCCAAATGTATGTTTGATTATGATGATGTTATATGCCCCTTTATCTGGGGCTTAGCCAAAAAAAAGTCTGGCATATGTACAAAGGACATCCAAATATACTCAGATTAATTATATAAATGGAATACGCTCTTGAGAATTGAGGATTGACTTCCATGTCAATGGCCTTGACAAAACATTGCCACCACTGAATTAGACAACTAACAGGATGTGGTGGATATTCTTCTTCTTCTTTGGCGATCACTCGTAGCCGAGTAAGATTGTCTTCCATGAACACGGTTTTAACAATGAGTCTGCAAGTGACTGTGGAGGCCAATTCTGGATCCACATATCCTTCCACAGTAGGGACATTGGTTTCCAGGTGGGAGTTGATCACGGTGTGGATTTGCCAAGTGAGCCTTCCTCTTAGCATGTTTCTCCCTTGCATCTTGAGTTTGAGTGTCTTCAAAGCCCATGACACCTTTGGTAAAGGCTGTTCTCCAACTGGAGCGCTTGCAAGCCAGCGTTTCCCTGTTGTTGGTCTTTATATTACATTTTTAAAGATTTGCCTTGAGACAGTCTTTAAACCTCTTTTGTTGACCACCAGCATTACGCTTTCCATTTTTAAGTTCAGAAGAGAGTAGTTGCTTTGGAAGACGATCATCAGGCATCTGCACAACATGACCAGTCCAACGAAGTTGATGTTGAAGAATCATTGCTTCAACACTGGTGATCTTTGCTTCATCCAGTACACTGTCTTCCCAAAGTGATGTGTAAGATTTTTCAGAGACACTGTTGATGGAATCTTTCGAGAAGTTGGAGATGGCGTCTGTAACTGGTCCATGTTTCACAAGCATACAGTAAGGTTGGTAGTACATGTGGTGGATATAGGTGATATCTCACTAAGTCATACTGAGAATATATGCACTGAAATAAGTGGATTTAAGTAAATTGATTTCAGTGGGTCTACTATGAATATGACCAACACTGAATATCACTCCTGGTTTTATTTAATTTATTGCATTTATATCCCACCTTTTCCTTCAAGGAGCCCAAGGTGGTATACATGATCCCCACCCCACCCCCTACATTTAATCTGCACGACAAACCTGTGAGGTAGGTTAGGCCAAAAGGCTGGCCCAAGGCCCAAATTTAGCTTCATGGCCTAGTGGAGATTTGAACCCTGGTCTCCCAGGTCCTAGTCTGACTCTCTAACCACTACATGCATGGCTTAGTCATGAAGCTTATTAGTTAACCCTGAGACAATTACTATTTCTCAGTCTAACCTACCTCAGGGGTTTGTTTGAGGACAAAAGGGGGAGGGAAATTCTACTGAGGAAGGGCAGAATACAAACATAATAAAAAAGAATTAAGTGGTAGACAAGCTCTCTGCAGACTCAGTGCAAAGGGAGAGAGTTTTGTTTTCCCATTGGTGTTTAATTCATCACCAGACAAGTAGGGGCATAGGTGGGAAAGCCCGGCTACAAAGCAGTAAACAAACTAATGTAAAGTATAGCCTCATTCTGAAAGCTGCAGAGCACTTAAGATGAAATATCTGTGTCAACTGTATGAACCAGATGAAGGGGGGGAAATGAAATTAACTTCATCAGAAAGACCGACTGAGCTCATTAAAGCAGTATATAAACTTGCTTGCTCACAGCTCTCCTGGGACGTCAACCTTTATTGCACCTTCAAGTCATTGGAGACTACAGAGGAACTCGATTTCCTTTTGAGCACCTGCAGGAAACACACATGCACACAGACACACACACAGCTTGGCCAGTTGCAACTTCTAATATTGCCAGCCACTGCAGGAGGGAGGGGATGTGGCGCAAACACACACACACACTACTATCGTTTGGGATTTGGGCTTGGAAGATTTATAGGCTGAGAGGTCTGTGCTCTGGAACAGGAGGGACCTGAGCTCAGATGTGTAACTGAAACAGAAGCTGCCAGAACAAAATTTATTCAAAGCTTTGTCTACAGTTTATTTTAACTTTAACCTGGCATCACACATTCACACAGGACTGACCTAACAAACGCAAACAGACAAACACACACACACACACACTTTAATGCTGAAGATCTGAAAGAGTTCTGGAACGGAGTAGTACATGCCTGGGTTAATTCAGGTGGGCACTTGTCAAAAACAGTCCAGGTAGATTGTTTATCTCCTCACTTGAAAGAGTCATTTTGGAATGTGCTACAGGGCAAACATTATCGACAGTGCAAGGTTGTGGATTGCCTGAGGATACAGCGGTAAAAAACGATGGTTTGCCAAAATCCTTTCCCTTATAATTACTTACGACTGATGAACAACAACAAAATAAGGGCCCTGGAAAACAGCCACCAGTAGCACATTAGCTGAGGAGAAGCCATAAATTAGGCTGTAGAACACCAACTTTGCATGTTATTGAGGTGGGTTCAGTTCCTGACATCTCCAAAGAGATATCCGTTAGTTTCAGTGCATGGTCTGACAGTATATGATAAAGTAAAATTTCAGAAATTAAGCAGTTTGGGGTCTGGCTCAGTGTGTGTATGAACAATCACTTTGGAACCCTAGGTATGTTGCTTTGAACTCTATGATGGAAGAACGGTGGGATATAAAGGTAAGTTACAAAACATAAATAAACAGTAGGCGTTGGAATGGCATTGCCTTACACCCTGGACAGTCTATGCCAATCTAGCTACTGCTCTACATTTGCTGGCCATTGATGCAGTACGGAAAATCCTTTAAACCAAAACCATGCCATCAGAACCCATGTGGTACATGACATAAATGTATCTGCACATTATTTAATTAAATGTGTATATGTCTTAATTAAGGTAACAAGGATAGCTTATGTGTGTGCATGAAACTGGTTAATGTAGCAAAAGCTCTCAGAATCTTGCCCTTCTATAAAATCCTTGGTAGATGTTTTTCTCTATTAAGATGTGTATATTTGCATTCCCTTTAGGAGAAAACCTTATCTGACCCTTGTGAAAATAGCCAACATGTTCCTCATAAATAGTATTATTTTTGATAGAGTCAGATTGGACCAGTTTCTTCCACTAGTCATAGCTCTTCAGGTCCAGCCTGAGAATGGAGGTTTGCGGTCTGTACTAGTAACAGGATGCTGGAAGTGCCTTTTAGAAGCTACCTCTGCAACTACCTGCTGCCTTTTATATTTTCTGCCTTCAGAATCTTAACAGAAATCCAAATTTTACAAGTTGCCAGCTGATCTAACACCTGGAGTCTCCTATCATGGAACCTGATGTCTGGTGAAAGACATTAATATCTCACATTCTGCTTCTTTCTATGCTCCCAAAATACAGTATCCTGCACAGCAAGAATGCCACAAAAACAAAGGATGTTTTAAACAGATTGACACTATGTACATCTGGATGAGCAGACTTGCAATAATAATAATAATAATAATAATAATAATAATAATAATAATAATTTATTATTTATACCCCGCCCATCTGGCTGGGCCTCCCCAGCCACTCTGGGCGGCCTCCATAAAAACCAAAAATACAATAAAATATCACACGTTAAAAACTTCCCTGAACAGGGCTGCCTTAAGATGTCTCCTGAATGTCAGGTAGTTGTTTATCGCTTTGACATCTGCTGGAAGGGCGTTCCACAGGGCGGGCGCCACTACCAAGAAGGCCCTCTGCCTGGTTCCCTGTAGCTTTGCTTCTTGCAATGAGGGAACCGCCAGAAGGCCCTCGGCGCTGGACCTCAGCGTCCGGGCAGAATGATGGGGGTGGAGACGCTCCTTCAGGTATACTGGACCGAGGCCATTTAGGGCTTTAAAGGTCAGCACCAACACTTTGAATTGTGCTCGGAAACGTACTGGGAGCCAATGCAGGTCTTTCAAGACCGGTGTTATATGGTCTCGGCGGCCGCTCCCAGTCACCAGTCTAGCTGCCGCATTCTGGATTAGTTGTAGTTTCCGAATCACCTTCAAAGGTAGCCCCACGTAGAGTGCATTGCAGTAGTCCAAGCGGGAGATAACCAGAGCATGCACCACTCTGGCGAGACAGTCCGCAGGCAGATAGGGTCTCAGCCTGCGTACCAGATGGAGCTGGTAAACAGCCGCCCTGGACACAGATTTGACCTGTGCCTCCATGGACAGCTGTGAGTCCAAAACGACTCCCAGGCTGCGCACCTGGTCCTTCAGCGGCACAGTTACCCCATTCAGGACCAGGGAATCCTCCACACCTGCCCGCCTCCTGTCCCCCAAAAACAGTACTTCTGTCTTGTCAGGGTTCAACCTCAATCTGTTAGCCGCCATCCATCCTCCAACCGCCTCCAGACACTCACACAGGACCTTCACCGCCTTCACTGGTTCTGATTTAAAAGAGAGGTAGAGCTGGGTATCATCCGCATACTGATGAACACCCAGCCCAAACCTCCTGATGATCTCTCCCAGCGGTCGCATGTAGATGTTGAAAAGCATGGGGGAGAGGACAGAACCCTGAGGCACCCCACAAATGAGAGCCCAGGGGTCTGAACACTCATCCCCCACCACCACTTTCTGAACACGGCCCAGGAGGAAGGAGCGGAACCACTGTATGACAGTGCCCCCAGCTCCCAGCCCCTCAAGACGGTCCAGAAGGATGGTATGGTCGATGGTATCGAACGCCGCTGAGAGATCCAGCAGAACTAGGAAACAGCTCTCACCTTTGTCCCTAGCCCGCCGGAGATCATCAACCAGTGCGACCAAGGCAGTTTCAGTCCCATGATGAGGCCTGAATCCCAACTGGAAGGGAATGCAAACCGAGACAGTAACATAACATACATTAAGGTATTTCTCAGTCTGCAAAGCACTGTGTGCATTCTCATGCCTTGCCAGCTATGAAGAATGTGCCTGGTTAAGGACACTTGCATTTTCCATTATAGGCAAGCATGTTCCTTGCACATTTTGAAGCTAGGGCTGTTTTCCCTTAGGTCTCCTCACATCCTTTTGGTGTCAGGTTTTTAGTCTGGAAATACCAAGAAATGTTCCACTTATGTCCCTAAAGTACTGCACACAATATTTTTGGAAAGTTTAGCAGAATAATAATGAGATTATGTGTTGCTACTGGAGATCCTCACCTGCGGAATGAATTCATTTTATGTCAATTTTGCTGCACTTTGGAAAGTGGAGTTCTACAAACCAAGTTTATCTTTAGAAAAGTAGGAAAACATTACTTGCCCTTTTAAGTAAGGCCATATGTTTACTTAAATATTAAGAGTATGGAGGTCATTGTTAATACCTGCTCCTAGACCAGGCCTCTTTTGGTTTGGGTGGAGATTAGCACCTTGTAATGCTGAGATTATAGGGCAGCTCTGAGGCTTTATTGCAAATCCAAGGAAATGACCTTTCCACATATACCCAGTATGACCTTCCATTCCAAATAGTCAAAGTTACTGGTTCTTAATTCATTGATATTTCCTGGAATGGCAGACTACACCAATACCGCCAAAAGGTAAGAAAAGAAAAAGACCCATTGAGTCCTTGAAACAGGACTGTGTGTAGAGTTACAAAAATCTGCCCAAGTAAGTATTTTTAGCTAGTTCACTAGAAATAGTAAGGCTTTCTTACCTATCACCTTCTCACACAAAGATATTTCGTCTGTTGTTCTGTGATTCCCCCTCCCTTCCCCAGCCTTGATTGAATATTTATTTATTTAATAAACTTTCTAGACTGCATGGTTGTAAAAAATAATAATGCAAAACCGTTTACAAAACAGTCTAATAGCAGTTTACATATAGCATAAAGCTGTGTACGTATCCTGCCTCTGAATCAAGATGGTAGAGGGAAGAGAAAGTTTTTAATCTGCTACCACATAAGCAACCCTGCCTTCTAGCTCTATTGCTCATCTTGACAATTACAATTATTGCAGAACCATAGATCAACTGTATTATTATTATTAAAATTTAAACACTGCCCTTCATCCAAAAGTCTCAGGGTAGTTCAAAAGCTAAAAATACAGGACAAAAGCACAAAATAAATAGCTAAAACTAAAACAAAACACAAACACATTTAAAAGGCCATAAAATATTCATCAGCCAAAGGCTTGGTTGAAGAGGAACAACACCTGACACCTAAAGATGTATAATGAAGGCACCAGATGAACCTCCTGAGGAGAGCATTCCACAAACGGGAATTTAATGAAAGGTGAGTTGGAGCTAGAGTTTTCCCTCCATGACCAGACTGGCAACTTCCATTTGCAGATTCTGATCTAGGGGAGGTTCGCGCTCTACTAAATGGATGCTCCTGCGTGCAGAAGGAGGAGAAGACAATTTTTTACCATTTCCCTACCCTGCAGTCCCATGCCACCTCTCAACCTGTTATTGAGGATCCACCAACCTCCGGGTGCAAATTTCAGTGGGGGACACTGTGACACAAGAGGCTGCGGGAGGAAGGAGGTAACGCTGAAAATCTCCTCCTCTCTCTTCTGCCTTTTAGCAGTTAGCAAAAGTCCTCCAGTGGTTAGTCTGAGTCCAACCCATTTTTTGAAACCATCTTACTCAGATTGGTATATTAAATAAGTGGTCTATATCAGGAAATAAGTTGAAGAAAAACTGATGAAGGTAGAGAGAGACCCTCAAGAACCTACCAGAACACGTTCCTGGTATCAGGTGAGCAAGATTAATGCTCAGCCAGCCGGCATTTCTTTTCAACTCAAAGGAAAACTGTTCGTAAAATAAAGGGCAGGGCCACTGCCTCCTCCATTGTCTCCCTAGTATTCAAGATTTCTATTAACTCTGAGAGATCTAGGGTTAATACCCCCGCAGTTGACAGGCGCTAAGCTGGGGCCTTGCACAGGCTTTAGATGTAAAAACAATCAGCCATCCACCGATGCCATTACTCCCCCAGACTATAGAGTGTGGAGAAATTCCTGCCATTCCACAGAGGGTGAGGGGACTGGGATGGGGTGACCTCCTTTTGTTCAGCTCCAGCTCTGCTCAACCAAGGAATAGCTTCCAAATGATTTGTGAGTTCCATCTATGAGTTGCATTGTAGAGGGCTGAGGAGAGAGACTTGGGAGTGTCAGCAGATTGCTGAGTTATGTCTTTTTCAAAGGAAAATTATATAGCACATACAGGGGGGGTGGGGGAGAAGGAGAAACAAGGAGAAATTGAAGGAGTGGAACCAGATTTTCAACGGTGTGATTAGCATTTCTTTTGATGCCATTATGTTCCCGCACAATTGTAATGGGGCCTGTGCGAAACCCAATTAGATGATTAGAAGGAAAGCTAGACGTATGGATAAACCTTCAGGCTTGCTTTCAACATACTGGTATATAAAGGAAGGTTCCCGATTACAGAATCAAAGAAAGGGCAGCACTGATAAAGGATTAAGGAACATAGACCATCCCACTGCACGGAGGCATTCCTGGTAGATTAACCATATAATAGAAGAATGAAGTCTATGATCAAGTCAAATTATAGTATGCAATATGCAGATAGCAGGAAGGACTAAGTGCAGAGGTCTTTAGGTAGGAAGTCAATTTAGTAAGAGAAACTCAAATTACTTAAGCAAAGAAGCCGCATCACATGGAGTGAAGTAAACCACATATTCTTTAGGGGAACAATTTCTTAGCCATAGTTTGAATCTTCCCTAGCCCTCTCTAGATGACTTGTTTAATGAACACTCATCCTCATTTGCTTACACAAAGCAGACAGAAAGGTTAAATTATGTCTGGATTTCATTGAGCATTTGTTTTGATTTTTTTTGTAGGATGGTTTTACAACAATGAACACCCATCCTGCATTAATCCTGATTTGTTCATGAGGTATTCAGATATCATTCCGTTGGTTAATTGTTCATCCCACACATTTCAATGCATTTTCAATGTACTTTTCTATGATTCTATGATCCATTTCCCCATCATTTCCAAACTTCAAAAAGTTTGGGGAGGTGGTATGGGGGGGGTGGTATGACTGTATGCTTAGATTTAATTGTATGCTTAAATTTCGCTATACATTTATGAAAACCAATCAAAACCATTTACAAAAAATAAAAATTAAAGCTGATTCTTTTAAAATTTTGGTTTGTTGTGCTAGGGTGACAGAACCCATTAATCCACTTTAACTGTGCAAATCTAACCTTCCAGTGTGCACTTGAATCCCTCTTGCAAAATAGTGGCAACCTGGAGTCAGCCAAGTGGCTAAACCTCTGTTTTAAATAGGCTGTATTATATCATATACTGAAACAGTTGCTGCCATCTGCTGGAATGTGTAGAAATTATGAAGATTCCCCAAATTTATGCTGCATCGACCAAAATACAAGTCACGTTACAACTGCATTTCTTTAAGACAAGAGTAAAATAGAACCATGTGTGAAATGATGGCAATCTCTGCTCTAACAGCAACACTTCCAACATTTCTCTTAATATTTGATGCTTCCATGTTTAGTACTTGCAACTTAATAAAGCTTTACAAGCTCCCATGCATACTACATAATATAATAGGTAAAGGTAAAGGACCCTGGACAGTTACCAAGTTCAGTCGAATTTGACTATGGGGTACTCATGGCAGCTTTCAGGGAGAGGAGGCCGGCATTTGTCCACAGTCAGCTTTCCAAGTCATGTGGACAATATAATATGTCAGTTGATATCAAGCTACCAGCTTATGCAAAGAGCTATGTGTCAGGACCAGCCCTGACCTGGATATTGTTATTTGCCCCACTTCCAGATCATTATGGAAGGCACTCTATGGAGTGGTTGCTCTTTGCCCCACCACTGAGGCTGAGACAGTCAGAACTGGAACTAGCAAAGCAGGAAGCTATGCACGAAGCTCCCTTCTCCAAGATACCATCAGAAACCAGCATTCCCCCCCCCCCCTTTGCTTTACAGTGGTACCTCAGGTTACATACACTTCAGGTTACATACCCTTCAGGTTACAGACTCCGCTAACCCAGAAATATTACCTTATTTGACATCCAACATGATTAAGTGTTCTTGTGAACTCAAAGGTTTGCTTGCTATTTTGTGGCATGTTATCTCATAACAAGGGGATTTTTCAAAATAGAAGTGGCAGTTTAATCATTAGCCATGCATGCTAATGTAACCCTTCTCTTCCTCTGCTGCGTTTATTTGGAAGGTTTCTTTCTCATAAATGTTTGCTTATTTAGCATGCGGAGGATTGCCAAAAGGCACCCCAGGAGATGACATCATCATCCCTGCTGTAAAGCAAGTGGAGTTGCTTGTTCCTGCTCCACTACACCACTGAGTGCAATACAGTGGCACCTCGGGTTAAGTACTTAATTCGTTCCGGAGGTCCGTACTTAACCTGAAATTGTTCTTAACCTGAAGCACCACTTTAGCTAATGGGGCCTCCTGCTGCCGCCGCGCTGCCGGAACACGATTTCTGTTCTCATCCTGAAGCAAAGTTCTTAACCTGAAGCACTATTTCTGGGTTAGCGGAGTCTGTAACCTGAACCATATGTAACCCGAGGTACCACAGTAGAATGAATGAAACAACATGGAATCAGATTGAGCAGTCAAGCCAAAGTCAAGGGTAAAAAGGTAAAGGTAAAGGTACCCCTGCCCGAACGGGCCAGTCTTGACAGACTCTGGGGTTTGTGCGCCCATCTCACATCTATAGGCCGGGGGCCAGCGCTGTCCGGAGACACTTCCGGGTCACGTGGCCAGCGTGACAAAGCTGCATCTGGCGAGCCAGCGCAGCACACGGAACGCCGTTTACCTTCCCGCTGGTAAGCGGTTCCTATTTATCCACTTGCACCCGGGGGTGCTTTCGAACTGCTAGGTTGGCAGGCGCTGGGACCGAGCAGCGGGAGCGCACCCCGCCGCGGGGATTCGAACCGCCGACCTTTCAATCGGCAAGCCCTAGGCGCTGAGGCTTTAACCCACAGCGCCACCCGCGTCCCAAAAGTCAAGGGTATTTAGGCCTAAATCATTGTACTGGGAGCACCTTCTTAATTCTATCCCACAGAAATCAGTTCAGTATTGTATGTGCTGAACTTTAGCTTGATTGTGTCTGTTGGGTTTTTCAGCTAGCAGGAGATGAAGTCACACTTTTCACTTGGTTGAATAAGTGTAAAACAGCACTTTTGTTGCAATAAGGGTATGTTCTCAAGGGCCTCCACAGTGGAATTATCACTTGGACAGGTGTGCTACATTCGTGACATTCTAATTTTGGTATTTCAAAAATAATTAGAAAGGGTTTGCAATCAAAACATTGAGAGCCAGTCATAAGTCTCCCATGCTCCCACCATGCCTGTTACAGCATTTCCACAATTTATCAGAGAGAAGATTAGGATTGTTGTTGTTGTTGCTTACATTGTTGAATTGAATAATACGGGTAATTTCGACCTGGGCAGGTTCTACATGCAGTTTTTAAATAACTTTAACACACAGCCAATAAACCTCCAATGCTTGTAGCCCATCGCAACTCTTTCGCACTACAGTATTTATGCCTCACCTAAAACTAGGTGGCGCTGTTATCCTCTCCTCTGATATGCCAATTGTGCAGCCTCTTTCAGGAGTATCCCATTAATGCTGAGAGAGGGGGGATAGATTATAATAAGTGGACATCTATTCCAACAGCAGTGTGGGGGAAAATTAGATTAGATAACTTGTAATAATAAATTCTGATAGTTATCTAATTTCGGGAGAATATTACCGTTAACGGATGTTAATTTGGGGTAGTGTATGTCTTCTCATTTCTGTGACAATTGGTTCGGTCCTCAGGGATGCGCGTCAACGGCCAGGCATGGAACAACCCATTTAAGGGAGGGAAATAAGGGAGAGTTGTCAAGGTCTACTCAAACCTTCGGAGAGAAAAGTTTCAGTTTCTTCCTGCACATGAGAAAATACACTTTTGCTTTACAGGAAGACATCGGGTTTTCCCTCATTTGCGCCCTCTCTTGGTTTTGTGGGGCGAGACACCTTGCCCCATCCCACCCCGCTGCCGGCAGGTGTTTGGTTCCATCCAGTTTGAATCTGCCGGAGGAGGAGGAAGGGGCGGTAACACCAACGGGCTCCCTAGAAGCGGCGGCGGCGGCGGTTTGGAGGCGGCCAGAGAACACCGGCCGTGCTGCCCTCTCTCCCTTTACCACCGCCGCCCGGTCACCTGCCCTGCCTCGTCTTTCCCCAGCACCTCCCCGGGGAAGGTGAGGGAGCGCCCAGTCCTTGG
Source organism: Podarcis vaucheri (assembly GCF_965113315.1). NCBI lineage: Eukaryota > Metazoa > Chordata > Lepidosauria > Squamata > Lacertidae > Podarcis > Podarcis vaucheri. The sequence continues at coordinate 62,202,125 of NC_138764.1, read as the reverse complement.
CCGCTCGCCCTTCGCCCATGACGCTCCTGCGCGCTTGCTTGTCCCCCTCACTCGGCACGCAGGCGCCGGGCGGAGACGCTCGCCGCCCGCCCTGCGGCTTCCCTCCCATATCCCGCTTAGGAAAATTTATGTGGGCCAGCGAATTATTATTAATAATAATAATTTTAGTGTTTATGCGCCGCCTTTCTCCCCCGACAGGGGCTCAAGGCGGCTTACAGATGAAATAGGGACAGCTAAAAATAACCTCTCCTTGAAACTACTGCGAATATAAAATAGTTTTGGGGCACAAGAAGGGCTAGTTAGGGTTAAGGGTTCCCTTTCGTTTATTGAATGGCTGATCTCAACTAATTTCTCTGCAAACAAAGCAAGAAGAACATTTCACAGGTCATTTGGAAGTTTCCTGTATGGTTGAATCCCACTCTAAAACAGTGGCAGTTTGGAAGTGCTCATAGATGCCTTAAAAAAATCTAAATGAGACAAACTGCAAGGGTCGGTCTATTATGGCTACTTCTAGACAATTGCTATTTTGCAGGTGGGATACAATTGCATACCACAACAAACCTCCCTGCACTGGAATTTTTTTGAGCTAAGGAAACTATCAGGAAAATGTGTGTGAAAGTGGGATATTTCTTAACAATGTAACATCTCTACATACAAATCCGAATGAATGCTTGGTAAACAAACAAAAGTCATATATGGTATTCCATGAACTTTGTGCAATCAAATCAGAAGGAATTAACCAGGTTGTAGGGAAGCAAAGTATGACACTCCTTGCATTTCATGGCCTTTGGTCCCACTGTTTACATCCCCCTCCCATACATGTGTATGTACAGCTTTATAAAATAAAATAAAAACTAAAGGGAGTGGCAAGTAGGCAAGTAATGGTGGACTCAACTATACAGCTGCAAATAAAACATAAGTGTGTTGTAAAGTGCACGCGGGTGGCGCTGTGGGTAAAACCTCAGCGCCTAAGGACTTGCCGATTGCATGGTCGGCGGTTCGAATCCCCGCGGCGGGGTGAGCTCCCGTCGTTAGGTCCCAGCTCCTGCCCACCTAGCAGTTCAAAAGCACCCTTAAATGCAAGTAGATAAATAGGTACTGCTTTATAGCAGGAAGGTAAACGGCGTTTCCGTGTGCTGCTCTGGTGCCGGTTCGCCAGAGCAGCTTCGTCACGCTGGCCACGTGTCTGCGGACAGCGCTGGCTCCCAGCCTCTAGAGTGAGATGAGCACACAACCCTAGAGTCTGTCAAGACTGACCCGTACGGGCAGGGGTACCTTTACCTTAAAGTGCATTATACAAATGTGACATTAGATGGTGAAGGTGAGATATGGCAAATGCAATATATTTTTGAAAACATTTTTTAAAAAGCATTTTCACAACATTTTTTGCATGTGTCTAGATTCCACTGGTGAACAAAACTCAGTTTTCCAGGCAGACATGCTAAATGCTTTATGAAGCTTATCAGTTGCTTTACAAAAGCATCTCAAAGCAACTTAATTGGTACACATGAAGGAGTGGAGCACAGGGACAGGCTAAAAAGTAGACTGCTACATATTTGTGGTACAAATAATAAAATTAACTGCCAAGATATATTGAGTTAACGGTGACCACTTGTTATAGGAAGGAGTACATTTTCAATAGCCATTTGCCAAACCTGGGTGCATTAAAACTGATATCTCACAGCATTTAGAAATTGATCTGATAGTTCATCTCAACATTTTGTTACTGCTATGTTTTCTACTAGGAACAAGATGCCTAATCCTAAAACCACCTCAAGTGACAGCAGTGACTCTCAGAACATAGACTGTAATCCTAGAAAAGTAAGGGACCATGAAGACAGCCATGGCGGAGACATGCCTAGCCTCTGCCCTCCTGACACCCCACCTTGTATGTCCAATTATGATTGCTAGAAAAAAGTATGTGTCATTTATATTTAGAGCAAAATTGCCAACTCAAGATCAATTACAGGCAACTCCCCACTTACATGGTGGTTACATTCTGGGACCCCAAGCACATGAGTGAAATCACATAAAGTGGGGAACACTCTCTAAACACCCTTTAAATGCTCTCTGCTACTCTTCATCCATACCAAAAATACCGTATCAAAAAATACCCACAACTAGAACTGAAGCTCTGGGACCAGCAGGAGGCTGGAGGATGTTTAGGAAAGTGGCTACTGCTGCTCTAGCCTGCACATCCCTGCTGCGCTTCCAGGCTCTTCAGGGCTTCCTCTGCCCTCAATAACATCCTTTTTGGGCTCTGGGGAGGGTCTCCTTGCGAGCCACAAGGACTTTCCAGCTCTCTCCTGCCATTTCCAGGTATGAATTGAATTATTTAATTATTTCCCCGTGTCACAATCAAGTAGAACATGCATAAGTGGAGCGATGCCTGTATACAAAAGGGGATTAACAAAGAGTTTGGGGCAAACGTGAAGCAGTGTCTTGTTTATTTTTCACACATTCAAAAAATAATATGCTGAAAAATAATTTGAATTTAAATTGCAAAACAACAAAGCTTAATATGTATTAGAAGAGCCAAAGTTATTGTCATTATTTTTCACATTATTATCAAGTGAGATAATATAATTGGGGAATTGCACTTGTCCTATCAGCCAGCCTTTGGGACTGCTGCTGCTGCATGCCAGGTTGGCTCTGAATTAGATCTCTCTCCTCCATGATCTGATTGTGGATGAGGAGGCTTCTCTGGTCTGTATTAATGAGACTTGCGTGGGTGAGCAGGGTAGAGTTGGTCTCACCCAGCTGTGGCCACCTGGGTACCCAGGGCAGCATCAGAACAGACTTGAGAGTTGAAGAGAGGGAGTTGCTTTATTTAAATTTTCTATCCAGACTGAGTGGGGGTATTGTTTTTGTTACCATGTTATGTACTTTTTGTGTTTTTATATAGTAAAGCACCCTGTGATCCTCAAATTAAGGTTGGAATACAAATTTAATATATTGGGGATTGGACATTTGAACAAGTTGCATTATAATGAGCTGACTCATTGTTTCATCTAGCTCAGTACTTGCTGCTCTGACTGGCTTCAGGGTTCTCTGACTGGGGTGTTTCACAGTCATGCTACATGAACTTCTTTTTCAATGAAGGCACTAGGAATTGAATGTGGAATCTTCTTTATGCTAAGCTTTGCTCCACTACTAAGCCTTGGTGCTGCCCCATACTATTGGTACATCCAGACAAGTATTCGTAAGTGGCAGCAACTGTCAAGCAAATGTATTTATGACATCCAGTTGGGAGTGGCACATTCCTTTTTGCAAGTTTCATGATTTTGCAAGTGGTGCTGGGGAACCCCCCCCCCCCCGTTCTGTTTTTAAGAACATTCATAGTAAATTGGGTGATTTAATTCAGGCCTTCACAACTTATGAGCTACCAAGTAGTATATAGACAACCCTGCTTTATAATTTGCCTAGGACTGCAAAAACAGTATGTATCAAAAATACATGGTTGATATTGCCTTGGTGGGTTACAAATAGTGCATGTCTTTTTATACTGGTCTACTCTAAAATAAATAGTTGCATTTTCCTTTCCTATATAAATATTCTTTCCCTCTTTGATGGGTAAACGAAGTGCCGTTCTATTTTATTTTTATGCAGCCAGTCCTCCCCAAATTCTTTCTGTGTCAGAACTCATGGAAACAGCCAATGAAGTCTCGAAAATGACCATAGCACATGAAATTGTAGTAAACCATGACTTCAAATTGCAAGAGGTGAATTTCTTACCAAGCAGGTAGGTTTTATTTTCCTGTTTATTTCCTGGTTTTATTTTAGTTTCCTGTTAAATCTAGAAGGATATTGTTGGTAAAGGATGTGGATTTGAAAAATTAAGAAAGATTAATTGTGTAATCTTTTTTAATTAAAAAAACTTATTTATTGATTTTTCACAAGCTTTTTTAAAAATGGTGTATTGTGTTTGTACATACACATTTTCTTACATGTCTTGCCCAAAGTGATCTCCGTCCAAGATGTCCTATTTAACTGCTCAACTGAGAGTGAGTGAGCGGGTGGCGCTGTGGGTTAAACCACAGAGCCTAGGACTTGCCGATCAGAAGGTCGGCGGTTCAAATCCCCGTGGTGGGGTGAGCTCCCGTTGCTCAGTCCCTGCTCCTGCCAACCTAGCAGTTTGAAAGCACGAAGTGCAACTAGATAAATAGGTACCGCTCCGGTGGGAAAGTAAACGGCATTTCTGTGCACTGCTCTGGTTCGCCAGAAGCAGCTTAGTCATGCTGGCCACATGACCCGGAAGCTGTACGCCGGCACCCTCGGCCAGTAAAGCGAGATGAGCGCCGCAACCCCAGAGTTGTCCGCGACTGAACTTTAACTGTCAGGGGTCCCTGATTCAAAAAACAAATATCCAAGGCTTCACTATGGATCATTCATATCAAATGTAAGTGGAAATATGTTAATAGCAACTGTTTTTGACTCACAGTTTGGAAAGCAGAGTGAAAGAGACATTGCATAAAGCTTTTTGGGACATTCTGAGAGAACAGCTCTCCAAAACGCCACCAGACTATTCCCATGCTATCAAGCTACTACAAGAAATCAAAGAGGTGATATGTTTGTGTATGTTTGAGACTTCATTATTTATAGCATACACAGCTTGACCTTTGTGATAAATAAATTGTTACGTTAACAATATATGTTGTCATATGTAAAGAAGAAAAAGTGAGATTTCCAAAACCAGTAACTAATGTTGCTTAGGGTTGCCATATTTCAAAAAGTAAAAACCAAGACGTATTGAAAGGTATTGAGCTTTTTAAAGGAAGACCGCCCCACCCCCGGATGTCAATTCCACCTTTGAAATCCTGGTAATGTCCGTGACATATAGCAGCCCTAATATTGCTTGAGAATTTAAGACTTTAAGATTTATAGACTGTCATTTGCCTATAATAGGCAAATATTTTTCCAGACATCCCACTTGCTAATATTTGTCACACAGTTATGTGCAACTAGGCTGACAAACATGGGTTGGGTTCCCCCCCGCCCTCCATATTTTTCTGCCGTGTTATTCACACTTGCGCCCATAGCAAAAGTACAGCCAGCCATTCATAATTATTGTCTCTGGTTAGCCATGTGCAAAAGCAAGGTAGTCTGGAAAAGTGTGAAACCACTCACTATTCCTTCCCTTGCACACTTCAAGCTGTGATTAGCGATTAAGCTATGTAACTGCTATAGCTGTGTAACTGTTCCCAATTGTGTATGTTCTCAAACTTCAGGTTTGCAATCAGTTTGAACATTTGCTTGTAGAAAAACATTTTTCTTGTTGCAAGGGACAGGACAGTGGGCTTGGTTTCCAAACTATATTCTATTTTATTGGACAATTGCAAGGTTTAAAATTCTTTTGATTTTTTACTACGTATGCTTCCACCTTAACTTTCTGTTTGAGAAGCTATAAGATTTATTTATGCATTCAGTATAAGTTTGTCTGAGCTGAATGTGTTGTTGTATCCAGAACGGGTTTTGATTTATATAGGGACTTGTTCTAGCTCATAACCCACCTACTCTCAGCAGCAAGAAGCATCATAGCCAGACACTGGAGAGACCTGTCAGGAGTAAGCATGGACCAATGGTATCAAATAGTATGGGAAACAACTTTATTAGAAAAACTAACCAATAAACTGAAACTGACATGGGGACAAATAGAAGAAGACACCTTCACCCTGGTTTGGTTCCCATTTATCACTCACACAGCCCAAGAAGACAACAACACGAATCCCCCGACAGCATACAAATCAATCTGGCTAACCTGATTCAAAAATACACACACATCACTCACACACAAAAACAATTCTCACTACAGCCAACCAAAAACAACCAACCACACCCTAAGCCACACCCAACCTCTCTCACCACCAAGGAAATACAGCATGTGAATAGTAAAAGAACCCATTCAAGTAACGCTGACACAACCCCTTGCATATGGTAAGTAGGATAATAGAAGCATAACCACCCAACCCCTCCCCACTTCCCCGCTTCCTCCCTTCTTCTTCTTCCTAATTGTTTAAACCAATTCATTAACCAAGAACTCATACGTTGACCACTAATAATGAAACATATGTTATAGACTCTTTTGCACATTTATTATGCTATTTTTGTGATATACATATGACATGAGAAAACTTAGTATACCTATTTGTATAACATTAGTTTTGTTTATAAAATCCATATATATGGACTTGTTCTGTTTTTTACTTTACAGTGGTACCTCTGGTTGTGAACGGGATCCGTTCCGGAGCCCCATTTGCAACATGAGCAGAAAACAACCCGCGTGTACGCGGGTCGCAATTTGCCACTTCTGCGCATGCGCGTGATGTCATTTTGCGCGTCTGCGCATGCTCAAGCGGCGAAACCTGGAAGTAACCCTTTCCGGTACTTCTGGGTCGCCGCAGGGCGCAACCTGAAAACACGCAACCTGAAGCAAACGTAACAAGAGGTATGGCTGTATTCAGTTATAGTCTTATAGGGTTTTGAACATAGCAAATGAAAATCAATAAGGTTATTAAAAATGGCAACACTTTATTCTTATGTAGACCCTACTGTCCTTGCTCCTGCCCCGACAACATCGTCTGCAAAGTCAGATTGAAGAAACTCTGGACATGGAGCTGATAAAACAGGAGGCCGAGCATGGTGCTTTAGATATCCCCAACCTCACCGCTTACATCTTAGGTACAATGGCAATGCTCTGTGCACCTGTTAGAGATGAGGAGATACAGAGACTACGAGTCATGGCAGACCCAGTTCATTTGCTCAGGTGGGCACCATTGGCTTGGACAAAGGTAATTTTCTAAAAGTAATCTATCCTTTACTGAATCTATCCTAAAGGAAGATGCATCATTTTGCTACCCTGGGAGTACAACATCTGTTATTTGATCTCCTTGGGATTTGATTTTATAAATCAGTTTTATAAATCACCTATTATTTCATAGCTGTGTGTGTGTGTGATGGAAATAAATAATTTTAAATTCATCATTTGGCTTTCCTTAACAATTGCAGGGGTAAATAAATATTCAGACCATTGTCTTCATCACTGAAACATGTCATACAGTAGGTTAGGATGTAACCCATAAAGCACAGTTTATTGTAGTATACACAAGCAGCAGCAAGCCAGAGACTCACATATTCCTTACTTCCATCTCTTCCTTTGGCACAACTGTAACCGTGTTTCTTTTCTTGTCCATGAAATAAATTTGGTTAGTTTGTTGGTTAGAGTCATAAACCAACCTGAATCTGACTTGTTTGAACAAACTATAGTTTGCCCCAACCAAAACCCCCACACCTTTCCCCCAGTGTGGATATAAAGAAACTCTAGTTAATTTAACAGAGAAAGTGAAAGCCTACAGTTTCCTCATTGTCATGCTTGCTGCTGCTACTGCACATAGCACTGAATTAGCATTATAACCAAAAAGACAGAGAATCACAGATTACAAAGACCAAATGGTCATGCCTTTCAAACCTTTACTGCAAGGTAGAACTAAATCTAAATTCTAAGACAAGCTTTTAATATGTAATTGCTCTGTGGCACAGCACTATGTCTCCTTAGCTATTGAGTAATTTTTTTTTAAAAAAAAGTCTAATCAAATTTTGCTTTGGTATACCTGGGAATAGCATCTTCCTCTTCCTGAGTTGTGCTTCTGTTTATGCTACACTATTTCTGTGATCACCATAGTAGTCTAAAGAAGCTCATCCATCAGTGGTAACAGGTTTGGTTTTTGCTCTTTAGTATGATTTCCTAGACTGGGTAGTTAAATGTTTACTTTGTTCCTGTTGCCTATGGTAGAGAGATCTTCAGAGTTCTGAATCTAATGAAAATGGATATGGTAAATTTTACCATACAAAGCCTTCGACCCCATCTCCAAGAGCACTCTGTTGAGTATGAAAGAAAAAAATTCCAGGAGCTCCTGAAGAAGCTACCAGGTATGTATCAAATATGATTGTAAAATAGTCTCTGGTGCAGACTAGAGCAGAGGGTTAACACATGCCACAACCACATCCAAGGCACTTCTTAAGCACAAGAGGAAACATTTAAGTTTTAAAATCCGAGTTTATACCTGAAACTTTTCTGGAAGATAGAACTTTTCCTCTATTTCTGTTACCACATAGATTCTCTGCTTGCCAAATTATGATATGGAGTTTGAGGGGATACTGTACGTTTTATGGTTTCCCCTCTTCTGAGATGGGCACCCCCCCATCCATTTTAATGGTAATTATGACTGGTGTTGCATTGGTATTTTCATTATGTTTTTAATTTTGATTTCATGAACACAGTTTTGAGAAGATTCTCTTTTTTTATTTAGCAGTATAAAAATTGATAAAATAAATAATAAAAAACCAGAATTGTCAGAAGTGGGTTGGCAAACTGTTTTAGTGCTAGTTTTGGTTAGTAAAAATGTAGGTAGTGTAATGGTAACAGTACCTCTCCCATCACTCACTTCAGTTTTGGAGAGAAGAGAATATTTATGTGAGAGAAGGTGGAGGGAGAAGCAAGTGAGCCCCTGGGGTGCTCCTAATGAAAACAAATGTTATGTACTCATGAAACCTAGCGCAAAGTCATACCTGAAGATTACTATAAGTAAAAGGGACAATATTTGATTAACCACCTCCCTTTTTGCAGTTTTAATTTCCTGTTAGCTTCCATAAATGTGCCCTCATTAAGAACTGTCTTACTCTTAACTTTTCACTAGTGTTTTTTTTTTTTTGCACCATGCTATTTATTTAAGAAAAAGGCAAAATGCAATGATTATTTGTTGCCAGTAAGGTGCAAATAAACACGAGAAAGGACCAGACTACACTTCTTGTTTTTTCCTCCAAACCTCCATTTCTCTAATGTTACACTTTAGGTGGCCTCACTTGCACAACTGAGTGGTTGCGCAAGGCAGCAGCTGAAATATCAACCTCTGATCTGCTACCCTCCTCATCCACCTCTGAGACCAAAGGATCATCTGTTCCACCCTCATCTCCAGCTGCTAGAGAAGTGTTTTCTGTCCATAGTCCCACAGCTGTGCTAAACCAAGCATACATGGACTTGCTGCATTGGGAGCCTGGAAGAGAATATCCTGAGGTAAAAGGCACCTTATGAGTCAGAAATAATAGCCATGCTAATTCATTTTCAGAAACAGGGGTCTTAAGATAACACTATAAGTCCACATTGCGGCACACTAGTTGGCTACGAGTTAGGCAGCAAAACACAGAAATGCAATGACCCATTTTCTGTCTGTTCGTTCCCCGCACAACAATCCACAGCCTTCAGTAGCAGGGGATGTACCAGTTTAGCTTGGGCATATTTCCTTTTACTCCAGTAGCATAAGATTCATTTCAAGTGCTAAAGAAATCTGCATAGTAACCCAATGGTTTATACTGTTATTTCTTTGCAGACTATGTTGATGGACAAAGCCCGCTTGGATGCCCTTCAGTTGAAAGTGAATCAGCTAGCCATTATTGCTGCAGTCCTACTAGTGAGCAGCAGTACATGTGGAAGTGGAGTGTTCAGCTCACCAGGATGTGGAGATAGGCTAAAACGGGTAATAAAAGCCCTTCTGGAAGGACTTCCTGACACAAGGTAATGTTTTTATATTATTGGTGTTGAAGGCAGGAGAGGTACTCACCCAAGCCCAGCCTTGTGGGCACCTAGAAAATCCAGAGTTAATCTAATGCCTCTTCATGCTATTTATGAACAGGCAGTGAGAACCTGTGTCAGTCCTTTTGATGAAGGTTGTCTCCTATTCTTATTCATGGAGAAAGCATGCCCACTTCACTTGAGGCATAAATAAATTGTATGTTGTAACTATAATATAGCAGAGAGAAAAAGGCAGAGGACTGAACAGGAGTTCAGAATAAGCCAAACTAGGGGCACAACTGCTCATATAGCTTCTCTGTCAAGGGGGGGGGGTGAGAGGAGGTTACTTCATAAATATTGCAGGCTACTTGTTGCCTACTTCAGGCAAGGTTTGTTTTTTAAGACTTAATTCTATAGGATTACAGCAGGTTGACCACTTCTCTGCTATCATGCATATCTAAAGTTCAATTTCAAAGAGCTGTCAGATTAACATGGCCCCATCTCTGTGTGGTTTAGGTTAGAAGATGTTTTAATGGATATCAGCAATCAAATGCATGAGGAAGTTAATAGCATTCTCCTGCAGTTGGGGTATCCTGTTCTCAGCACTGACAAGGCTGCTTCACTTAAAGGCCAACTCACGAGTCTTGCAGAGAAGGACAATGCAGTACGGATTCTAATTGGTGAGTCATGAGTTTTTGCATATTTTTAATGCAATATCACACTTGAGTATGAAAAGGCAGAGTGTGTATTGCATTACCATATTTTAACTGCAATTTTTTGTTATAGTGCATGTCATATATTGTTGTGTTTTACCCTGGAATCACCTGTGACAATATATACGTTAGTATCATATAATATACTACATGGCTCCACTGCATTCTCATTGTGTTGTCCAGCAGTTATTCTAGGTAGTACAGGGCTTTTTACAGTCTGCCCCAAAGGAGGTGAAAGAACCATTGGTAGCTCACTGTGACTTGTTTGCAAATTATTTTGAGGATAAAATCGCTTGCATCCACTGTGACCTTAACTGTAGCAAATGAAAGTTTTCCAGAGCACTGTCTAGTCTTGTTATGTTGGATGCTTCACTTAAGACTCAAGGATGTGCACAAGGTGCTTGGATCGGTCAGGGTGGCCAGTTGAATGCTGAACCCTTGCCCCTCTTGGCTGATAAAAACTAGCATGGGGGACAGTTGGCTTGGTCTGGGAGGTGATAAATGCCTCCTTGTGAAAGGGGGTGGCCCTGCCTGCTTGAAGGAAGTAGTGCTACTCCTCAAGAAACTTTCCCTGGATTTGGAAAATCTAATTACTGGCCAATAGCCCCTTCTTTAGCAAAGTTTTTGAGTGGGTGGTTGCAGACCATATCCAGGCACTTTCAGAGGAAACTGATTTTCTAGATCCATTTCAATTGAGGTTTAGGTCCAGTTTTGGCACAGAAACAGCTTTGGTCGCCCGGTATGATGATCTCTGTTAAGTAAAAGACAGGGAAATGTTGATTATCCTTGAGATACTATTGACCTTGGTATTATTCTGAAACGGCAGTCTGAGATAGGGGTGGGTGGCACTGCTTTTCAGTGTTTCTGGTCCTGCTTGGATAGTTGTTTCCAGAGGGTAATGCTTGTGGAGTGGTCTTCAGCCCCATGGAGCCTTCACTGCTGGGTTCCTTAGGGTTTGATTATATCCCCCATGCTGTTTAACATTTGCATGAAATTGCTGTGTGGGAGTCATCCGTAGTTTTGGAGTATGTTGTCAGTGATGTGCTGATGACACACAGCTCTACTTCTCTACATCTGCAGGTGCCGCTGTGGATTTGCTGGCCTGTTGTCTCAGTAATGGACTGGATGAGAGCCAATATACTGATGCTCAATCCAGATAAGATTAAGGCACTATTATTAGCTGGTTCCCTAGATTGGTGGCCTGCTTGATGGGGTTACAATCTCTCTGAAGGAGTGGGTACACAGCTTGGAGGTACTTCTGGATCCATTGCTGTTGCTTGAGGCTCAGGTGGCCTTGGTGGTGCGAAGTGCCTTCCATCAGCTTTGGCTGGTAGCCCAGCTGCTCCCCTATCTGAACACAGATAGCCTCTTTTGTAGTCTGTTGCTCTGGTAACCTCTAGGTTAGATTACTGCAAAGCATTATACATTGGGCTGCCTCTGAAGATGGTTTGGAAACTTCAGCTGTTGCAGAATTTGGTGATCAGGTTGTTCACCAGGCAGGGTAGTCTGAGCAGTTCAACTCCAATCCTGACCCAACAGCACTGTCTGCAGGGCTGTCGTAAGCATATGCGGTGCCAGGGTGCAAAGATCTGCCCGGCGCCCCCCCCAAGTTGTCCAGTCCCAGGTGCGCAGGAGGGCAGAGCTGGCCGGCCGCCTCAGCATCTCGCTGGCTCAGTTGCCCCTGAATCCGTGGCGCAGAGCTGCCCGCAGCAGAAGAGCCCGTCATGGCGCTCCGACGGATGGACTCTTCCCCAGACTCAACTCTCAGGCCCCGGACTCTCGACCTGGCGCCCCTGAGAGCCCGGGTGCCCCACAACCCTAGCGCCTATGGGCAAGACAGCCCTGTCTGCCACTTGGTTTCCACGTCCAATTCGAAGTGCTGTTTTTGACCTATAAAATCTTAAACGGCACAGGATCACAATAGCTCAAGGACCCCTCTCCGCAACCTGACCCTTGCAATGATAATCTGAGCCCCTTTTTTGAGTGCCCCCTCCACGAGAGGCCTGGAGGGTGGCAACACAAGAATGGGCCTTTTCTGTGGTGACTCTGTTTGTGGAACACCCTTCCTTGGGAGGCTTGTCTGGCATCTTCATTACTTATCTTTAGGCACCAGCTGAAAATGCTTTTCTATAACCAGGCCTTTCGTTGATTGAACATTCTATTGCCTTTTAAATGTGTTTGTGGGAGGGGTTTAATGGTGTGTTTTTATTCTTGTTATGTATTTTGTGTTCTCATTTTGTATTTTTATGTTGAACGGGCTTGTGGAGTTTGATTAAGGGTGGTGTCCAAATTTAATAAATAATAATCACATCATAATCACATACTGGCATTAATGATACACCTCATGTAAAATTGCATACAAGAGGCCATTTACATGCCATTGTGATTAAATGAATACTGCAGTCACAATGAATATCTTAATTGCATATCAACAACATCTGTATATTGATTTTGTACAACACCACCCACTTGTTTCTATGAAAAGTTCTATTCCTGTCCTTTCACCCTTTATTATCCTATCTGCCTTGTGATTTTTCAGTTAACTAGGGAGCCCTAACATGAATAAGTTACAGGAATCAGGTCTTTTTCTAAATCTGTTTTAATTCCTACAGAGCAACGGATCCAAACTTATCTTAGGCTTTGTTTGTATCCTGGTGGCCAGAACGCTAAGAATCTACCCCAAGGCCTTGCTCCTATTCAAGAAGAATTACTGGAAGTGGGCCAGAGGTTTGGCAGTTTGATTCATCACAACAGACAGGTGTTTGGTCCCTACTACTCAGGGATACTGAAGAAATTGCTGTTTCCAGAGCGAAAATCTGAAGCAGGGACAGATTCCCATTAACAATCTAAAACAAGCAGCACACACAACGGCAGGGAGAGGGGGAGAAAAAAACTGGCAATTGTTCAGACTGTGCTTTGGCTCAAAGTCCACTGCAATCAAGTGAGCAGCTGTCCTGCTCTGTGCTGTGATACCTAAAGCATTCATACAGCTGGACTATTGAAGCTGTGGGATACAGTTACATAAATACCAACTGACAATGCCAAGTTTGCCGCAGTAAACCTTTAAACAGCTCAGAATGTTGTCTTGTGTTTTTAGACTAGCTGGTGCATTTTCCATCAAATGGGAAGGGCAAAACTAGGGACTGGATCTTGTAGCCGCTAATGTAGAAGGTAATTCATTTCGGTGAAACTAGATATACAAGCATATTCAGGATTAAGCCTTGTTAATAAACAATACAGACCAGTATACCACATCAACCCATACAGAGAGATGTTGTGTCTAATTTTATTAATTTAGTCTGCTCTAAGTCATACAATTATGAAAAACAAACAACAAAACGACTGCTGGAAGCCCAGGAATATTTACAGTCTCGCCTTGTTGTAGTGAGGTCAGTCTATATTGTTGCACAGATTGGTTATGTTTGGTACCACAAAAAACTGGACAGATTTAACAATTTTTATATACAGAAAATAAAAAGGAAATAGTTCAAGTATCAAAATACAAAGACAGCTTAAATAACATTTTTATTACAAATCAGTCCCACTGCCATACATCACAATTAGCAAAGGAGTGTCTACATTGTAAACCAAACTGCCTGCTACCAAGAATCGACCTGCCCTCTTCAGGTGCAAGCATAGCGGAAATTCCTGCTGCTTGACATTCATACTGATCATGCAAAAGGAGACAATGTAGGAGTGAGGTATCACCCAACTCATTTTAGTTTCACAAGTGTAGAAGTTATTTTAAAGAGTGAGGTACCTTCAGATATCTGGTCTGCAAGAGCAGCACAACTCTTAAACTGCTCTAGAATTTCTTTTATGGGGGGGGCAGAATTGTTATGTACCTCAGAAATCAAATAAGATTTTCATCTCAAGCTAAGAAAGTCAAAAAGGCCAGATCCTATGAGCCAACAATGGCATGTACAAAATAAAAAGATTGCAAGAGTTTGATTTTAATAACGTGATTTCCCATTCAAGAGCTAAGGAGCAGTTCCTTCAGCCACCTTAACATTTATAGTGTTTTCTCCTGGACACAAAAGATAAAAAGAAGTCTACAGAAGACATACATCTTTTTGAAAAGGGAAACATTTGGAGCACTGGGGGGGGGGGGGCATTGATGATGCCGCTTCAGCATAGGTTGGTGCTAGAACAGCAACAGCATTTTCATTGAAGATCTCAAAACGCATTCAGTGCCAGGAATATAGGGCACTTTTCTCAGTGTGCTGCAAAATCCCACAGAGAGGCAAGAGTCTCAAATATTGTACTAGTATTCAGACTGCTCGGAGCCCAGGAATAACTAAAATTCATAGGAAAAGTCCAGACCAGAATGGCTTTGATTACCTTCTTATAAAGAATGCCTAAGCAGGAGATACTGTCATAGATATTGCTATGTCCATGTAAACTCTGAGAAAGGAAGCACCTGATCACTGGAAGATGCAAGTTGGAAGCTTTCGCTCATTTTGTCACCATGTTCTAAGGCTATCCTCTCTATAGCAAAACAGTTCAGTGTGCATTCTTTCACAACAGTTATAAGTACCTCAGTATTTATAACCATCACCAGCATACCGTTCACATATGAATATAAAGGAATGTTAATATTTCCAAAATTCATCCACCAATTATTTCCAAAGCCAGGCCTTTGGGATGATGATTTGGTTTTTTCTTGATACCTTTTCATCTGGAATAAGACTAAATTACATTTTAAAGATACAGAAGTCGAAACAAGCCATTAACAAAATAGCAGGGTACCACAAGCTAACACAGACTTATTTGCACTTCCTCAGATAGGCTATAGAAAGATGTATATGTCACAGCCATAGCCAAAACCAGTGTTCGAGACTGTGATACTCTATGTGAAGCATACAGTCATTCTTGGGTGGAGTAGAACAAGAAACAACTGTTTCAGCATAATGCCCAAAATCTCTCCACATCTTTTTCATATTGTGAAACTGATATACTAAGTATACTTAAATTATGAACTAGTATAAAAAGTGCTAATCAGTGAATTAACTACTTAAAAATCCCAAACCATCAGGGCACAACCACATTTTCAAAAATATGGTACAGGAATGAGATGCATGGAGCTACAGTCCAGTTATTCAATGTATACATAAATGTGTGACAAAATTGTACTTAACCAGAAAAGAAATACTGCAATAATAAGAGTTATTTGCAGTAAAAGCACACTTGTACCAGGCATCAGTTCAGCAATGGTCATGAAGGGTTAAATATTGATAATTTTTATTAAAAACGCCCTGTTTCCCACCTGTTTCACTGCAGCTGTGAAGGGTGTACAGTACCTTCACAGTTGCCAGTACCTTCAAAGTTTAATATTGCAGTGACTTCAGAATCTTTGTCTACTACTTAGCAACCTCAAGTGTATAATGCTTAATATTCTAGCATCCACTCAGCCTATGCTGTAAGACAGGTACATTCACATTTTCTTTTAACAGTTAAGATTCTCCACTTTCATCAACACAACATGTTATGCTGAAATTGTGGATTTCACAATATTGCTGCATGTACACCACTGTTTTAAATCAGAGCATCAGTCTCTTAACCTCAGACGTTTCATTCTCTTGCTAAAAACACATACTGCTTTTTGTCAGCTTGTAGCTGGAATCTCTTTTCACTCAACTCTGGAAGTCCTTAATGAGCAGCCAAGGACATATCCCAGAGCCGGGTGCTGATCTTCATACATCACGGTTTCTCTGCTTCTTAGTGCTCTGCCCCTTTACTACATTTCCATGGAAGAACGCGGATGTCTGCTGTTCAGCTTGGCAGAAGGCAAACAGAATGGGGACAATATTAATGGAAAGAAATATAGGGAACGAGCTATTCATTCATGTAAAACTACTGAGGGAAGCCTTCAGTTACAGTGATGGAGAAGTTAATGGCCACAGCTTTGTGTGTTTTATAGCCATATGGTGGATGCCCTCTGTTCATAACCAACTGCTCTGATGCTTCTTGGATAGTTTACCATTAAAAGGCACATGTACTATGTTATCTGGTTTTCAGGGGAGAGAAAAATCACCAATAACTCCTGCAATTTACTGACAGAGATTAAAACTATTCATATTAGGGAAATAACTGTTTGCTTTTTGAGAATAAAAGCAAAGCACAAATATATTTATTAACACTCAAATGTGCAGTAGTCTTCAACTGCTATAATTGTACCTAGTTACAATTTGGTATAATTTCCTGGACATAATTCCAGGGACAGTGGGCAGATATCTGGCCCTACCTCACCTATCATCAACAACTGTCTCACTGCTGACCCTATTCTCTGAACAGAGAGAGATAAAAAATTGCTTGAGACCTTTGTCTAATATAGTGACTTCTCTACTCTAACAATATCAGAAATAATCTCTGTAGGCCTTAACCTTATTATCAAAAGCTGGTCCTAATCCAACATTTCTTTGCAATCATTGTTTAATGAGCTATGTAAAGTTTGCCATTTGACGAATGTAATAAGGCAAATACAACAGACTGCTCACCTGCTTGAAGAAAAATAAATGGCAAATATTTTGATGGTGTCAGTGTGCCTGGAATGCTACATTTAGCAGTTTTTAAAGAGATGCTATTTGCATGAAATTTTGACCCCTTTTCTTCTAAAGGGGAACTGTGTTCTGTTACAGCAAAAGCACACCCTTGATTGTCAGTCTTTGTGTACAATTTAGTGACCTGTGCCTTTGAAAGTTTCAATTTTAAAAAGAGTTTAGGGGGGGAATCAATTCAAAATTATTATTTATAAGCAGATTGGTTAACCTGAACAGAGAGTGATAATTCCAGGTAACGATTTTTAAAAAAGGCATCCTGTTTAATGAACAGCTGAAAACATCCCTTTTTGGCATTTTCTTAAATATACCAAGCCTAACTCCTAGGAAAAAGGAAAAGCGCTTAATTAGAGCAGACGCACTGCCAAGTAGAACTTTATATTATACCATGCATTCAGATATCCAAGGACAGCAAAGATTGTGAGCAGCATCCATGCTAGGAAATCTGGTGAGCAAGAGGTTTGCAAGCAGTATCACAGTGGTTAGTGTCTTCTGAGACGATAAGTAGAAGAGTGCTACTTGTTGGAAACAGTTTTGTGGCCATGACTCAGTATGGAGGTATAAATCTAAATTGAGACAGCATGTACATATGAGACCAAAGTTGTAGAACAGTCCAAGGTTTAGAATGATAAATAGAAAAGGCCTATGGAGTGTTACTTCACCCCACAAATTCACAGTGTCAAAATGAAGAAAAAGTCAAGAAACACTGGGTGTTTTCTGAAATCCACATATTTGACTCCTACAGGCTTCATTTCTCCCACCTCACAGACATCTAAAACAGGTAGCTCTCTCAGTGAGTTACACTTGTTTCCATTAGGAGTATTCACAGCGTTCAGAAGAGATCAGATACAAAATGCTGTTTAGTCTATGGTATCCTAGTGTTGTTGCCTCTGATGGTGCCACACCTAGTGTCAGCAATGGAAGGAAGGAGGGATTTAGAACAGCAGACAGATCAGACTGCAAAGGCACGGTTAGACTGGATGGATGCAGGATTTGTTTTCAGAAGATAGTAGTCTCATACTTAGTGCTGAGGGTCCTCTTGGAATCCTGCTTGGGCTCTACAACCCAGGACACACTAGCATGGGACTGGGAGTCTTGGTCCACTTCAGATGGCTCGAGCTAGAAAACATTAGAAGGAGAGAGCATATCAGCCAAGCTGCTCATTTTGAAAATGTGAAGGCAAACCTGGATACATTTTTAAAAGCTCTGTACAAAGACAGCTTTGGGAGGCAACTGCCTAGGTCAGATTTTTTAAAAAGTATTTAAAGCAGAGGATGTGCACATGTACAGGTATTTACCACTTAAAATGTTACCATAAAGACTTGGACCACTTTTTCAGATTAAAGAAATAGATACAGCTCATTTTGGAAAAAGAACAAATTAAATTTTGTTTAAGCCCAAATCAATTCTCAATTCAAGGTAGCAGTTTGTTGAAATTCACTAGAAACAAAATGCTTAGTTGGGAGTTTAAAGTGTTATATTCAACTATCTAAGGTTAGGTTTTTATGATCTGATATATTCTCTTAGACAACAGAACTCTTCTCCTTGAATGTTAAATTGATTTTAATATGGCAAAACTCGGCAAATGTTGCACTGAAGAAACATTTTATGCTGGTGAGAAGTGTTACAAGCTTGTCCTTGAAACGCCTCTTGTGTAATGTATAGGAAAGCTTGAATGAATTAACCTAGCAAGGTCAAGACAGAAGGGAACATAGACAGAGCAGCAAAACTAAAGGGGAAAGAATGAGGGAATCACTGAATGTGAGTTGGTTTGATAACAGAAAACATTTGTAACGAGAGACATGTGACTGCAAGAATGGTAAAGACCTTAGCTCCTTGACTAACAGATTGCAGCGGCAGATAGGAGGGACGGTGTGTAGTACAGGTGTGACAGTAACAACAGCGACTATCGGGAGGGAGCGGCACCTGAGGAACAGGAGCAAGCAAAACACAGACAAAAGGTAACATTAAAGGAGAGCAACAAGTATAGAGAGCACATGGGCCAGTACTCTGGTATGTTTATTTCCTTGCTAGATTGACAAGGACACTTTATGGGAACTGCTGAAAAAAAGAAACTAACTACTCAGTAAATGTGTCATTGATTACATGTTTCTGTCAGTCCTACAGAGGAAACTTCAGAAAGAAAGAGAGAAAGCCTGTGTGCACAAGGCACCAGCAACTAGTAGTTCTAAAAGCAGTAAATTCATTTTAGGGTGTCAATATAGCCTGTAGGCTGCCCAAGCAACAATTTTGGAGGGAAAACAACTTTACAGCACAAACAGTCTTGATAGCAAAAATACTGTCCTGCGTCTTCATGGGTTCTCATTTTATTGCATTTCATCATGCACAGTTTTCAGCCAAGCAGTGGTTGCATGTAACATGTTTAACTTAACAGATTTTGGTCTAATATCTATGTTGTCTAGAACTGTTGAGAAATGCCTCACGGTAGGCAGACCTTTGTCATTCAGTGGTATGTAAGCTAGGAATTTACTACTTCAATCAGACACATGAATCCACCTCATGAGATGGTAGTGTGAAAGAGAATCCTTTTCTGCGAAAGTATTTCACATCCACTACCCATCTTTTTTTTTCCACTTTCAAACCATCAGCATTGTCAAGACAAAACACAGGATTACCACGCAGGAGGAATGCAAGTTAACTCAGGAAAAAAATATGAGCAAACACTCTGATTTACTTCAGTGAGCAGTTCTGGTATTAGGCCCTTGTCAAAATAGTGAATATATAATAAAAAGGTAAATCTTTGTATTAGTATACTTTTAAGCCTTTCCAGTAACTTGCAGTTCTTTCTATTGTCTCATTGTTACTTGCTCAGCTAATTAGCTCTTAACTATCTTACTTACCTGAAAAGGCTCAATGCAGTATTTTTACAGTATTTTTTAAATCAGCTGTGGTGAGGCATCGTGTTAAAAACTAGCATAACTACAGGAAAGAACCAAAGTTCTTTTAACATACGTACTGCTGATTTCCTCATGCTGGCTCGAGGTTTAGGCACCGGTTTTGAAGATTTTGTTTCTATCATTTCAGCTGTCAAAGCACCTGGAGGTTTTGATTTTTGGGCTTGGAGGGCCAGCTGGTAGGCTACTTCAAATGCTTGTCCCAATGTCAGAATGATTTCATATGTTAGATTCTTAAGAAAAGAAACACAAAGTATAACTTACTTCATAAAGTAATGCCAAGAGTTATGATGCTAGTCTGTTTCTACAAACAAAATGAGTGCTGAGTGCTGTCTGGTATGTTGAAGACCATTTTATATCACAATCCTGTGTGTAAAAATTAGGGAATAAGCCCCATTTTGTATAATGAGGTAGTGATGGTCATTGGGACTGGTAGGGCAGAAGACTGGGAGGCAAACAGTAGGTGGAGCTAGAGCAAATGACAGTCTAGAGTCGGCTAATTCTAGCTTTGCCCTCATCCTCCTCTCCACCACATGGACTAAAGAGGGGGAAGCTGTGAGCTGAAGCTCCTAACTTCATTTATTTCATATACTTATATACAGCTTAATATGAAAAATATATCTAAATGGTTTACAAAAATATTATACAAGATATAACCAAACACCACCACCACCACCACTAGCAATAAAAACAATAAAATCTCCCTAAAGCAAAATGTAACAGCACACTTTGAAAATATCTCAAGAGTCAGCAGACATGACTCAATAGCCTGGCCACTAAGTACCTGTAAGGTGGATGGAGGATCAGAGATCTACAGTCATCTAGAGCCCACCCAACCCTTCTTTGGAAAGCAAAACCACTGTGGAAATACCAGGTTTGTCTGAGCAAACAGCTTCTGAGGGGTACCTTTTAAAGTTATCCCTTTATTCTGTGTGACTTTGGGCTGGCTGACACCAGTCACAGGAAAGAAAGGATTCTGCCATAAGAAGGAATTCTGCCCAGTCAAGACAGGTTACTTCCCTAAGCTTTGTGAGGCTAGTACTGGTATTGCACAACTGCCTTGCTCTCAGGATTTAGGAGCCCCTCTGGATTATTAACTCTGGATTGACCTGGCAATTGAACAGTTTCTGGGAGGCTTAAAACCCAGCACTTTTTGCACAACTCTCTGAGCAGTGATTAGTGGCAGTTCCAGAACAAAAATACTGATGAGGGCACAGAAAGGGCAAAGTGCGTTTGGGGGTAGTGAATTTGAAAAGTATTTCTACTGTGTAACCAAAAGTAATCAAGGAATAGATGGGAGGTGAGCAATTTGTATGAGAAGACACTCTATTCCCCCAACCCCGCTATGTTGCCTATGGCTGCAGTTAATGTCCAGGATTGTAACAAAAAGCAGAAACATACATCAGAATTCTGTGCAACATACATAGCTCTGCCATGAAAATCTTTTTTATCATGCAAGTTCTAAAATCCAAATATAAAACATTTGATACACATCCAGTATTTACTTCTCATTTCCTACACATTATACCCTATATTTTGTAGAGAAAGCACTGTGGATTTTTAAATGTGTTAGAGTACCAGGACTGCTAGCCATTTCACATTCAGGGCAAAGAAACTCTGGGGGAAAGTCCAGTATATGTTGCTTAAATCCTTGCACCCCATGTTTGCGTATATGAATTACCAGCATTCCAAAAGCTTTTTGCTGCAAACCAACTACCTACAGATTATTTCTAGCAAGGCAAAATACAAAGAATCAAGCCATTTATATTCTACATTACTTACTACATCAACGGTACTGAAGACATGGCAGTAGTGGTGGCTAGTTTGCAAGTCCTTTGTGATATAGGCAAATGTACAGAGATCCTCCGGGTCCTGTGCAGCACAAGAGATGTTCCGGATTTCGTGCTCAGCAATAACATTCTGCCAAACGGAAATAAAAAGCTTTTTTTGCTCAGTAACTGAGATTATCTTACAAAAACACTATTCACAATAAAATAACTTTTTATTAAATTGATTTATAGCTAAATAACAACTAAGATTTTGGGTTAGAATACCCTGGGTGGTATTCAACTGACTTTTACTCAGAGCAGATCCATTAAAATTAGTGTCTATGACTAACTTCAGTCCATTGTTTTCAGTATGTCTACTCCGAGACATATTCTTTCAGCAACAAAAGCAGCGTCCAAATACAGACAAGCACTATCTGAAAAACTGATACAAGGGAAAAATCAATCTCTACCTAACTTCTCTAGTGGCAATTCTTACAGGATTTACCATGACATTTTGATGTATTTACTGATAAGGAATGGGTAGTTGCATAACAGATTAATTTCCATGATGTCACTGTCATTTGACATTCAAGATTTTAAGTATTAACTACGAGTTTAAGATCGTCCTCACCTTGTTAGATGCATCAATGAATTTCACTCCTTTGTAAGTGATAGATAATATTATAGTTGGGGTCTTCTTCATATGCTCTGTTGATTTCTTTGTAAAAGAAGCATGATTAAAACATTTCTCAGGATGGAGTATACAGGCAAGATTTTTTTTAATCAGGTTTTGAAAGAACTATGCTAGGTTTTTAAAGATGCATTTTCAAGGCAATGAAAATTCAGTGAAGTATATATATAATATATTTACAACAAGGTACAATCAGACTTCATACATCCTTGCAGTAAATACTGCATACCAGCTGAAAACATATCTGCCAAACAAGTTGACCAAAACAAAGTAGCAGATAATTGTAGGGCAATTAGAAATTTCGAAGTTTTGTGGTTTGGCTGTTATATCTTGTGCTTGCGGCAATCTCCAAATCTTGAGCTACACAACACAGTTTATTTTTCAAGACTGGTATCAGAAGTTTTGATTTTACACAGTGCACACCTACCCTCATCTTTGCACAGGCATCCTGTGTAGATTCTGTCCCTCGAAGATCTTTGATTAACATGGAACCTAGATACTGTTTGAAACAGGGGAACAGTAGCAGCAACTATTAACACAAATATTTGTACCCCAAAAGATATTCTTGCTTCCAAAAGGAACCAGGCAATCTTATAAACTTCTGCCTGGATAAGGCCAAACTGTACTAAGTAAAAGCTATTGTGTAAGTGGCAGGCCCATGCTTTCCAGCAAAGATGGGAAATCTGTTGCCTTCAAATCTTGTTGAATTGCAATTCCCAGTAGCCACAGTCAGCATAGCCAACGGTCAGGGATGATGGAGACTGAAGTCCAACATCTGGAAGATCACAAGTTCCTCATCCATGTTTTACAGGAAGAACCAAGATTACACACCAGATGAATTAGAATCATAGAACTATAGAGTTGGAAGGAACCTTAAGGGTTATTTAGACCAGCAATGCAGAAATTACAGCTTAAAAATCCCCCAACAGATGGCCATCCAACCTTTGTTTAAACCTCCAGTGAAGGAGAGTCCATCACCTCCCGAAGTAGTCTGTCCTACTGTTGAACAGCTATTACCATCGAAAACTTCTTCCTAGTGTTTAGTGGGAATCTTCTTTCTTGTAATCTGAATCCATTGGCTTGAGTCCTCCCATCTGGAGCACCAGAAAACAAGTTTGCTCTGTCTTCCATGTGACAGCTCTTTAGATATTTGAAGATGGCTATTATATCAACCTTAATTTAATTTGTCTAAGAATCTAGAATATACTTACATTGGCTTCATACCCACAGGATTCAAATATAAGCTTCTCTGGTTGATGCTGCCAGTGTTGGACAGGGGCATAAGCAGCAGCCAGACTAGGGGGTCTGAGCGTAAGTTTAGATTCACGGCGTTCCTCCTGAAAACACAAGTTGCAGTTATAGTCGGAATTTGGTCTGGGGTGCCTGCTCCACTGAGCATATTTACCAAGGACTCTGCCCCTGCTCAAGTTGCTTGCCAAGCTCATCTACAACCCTGCCTACCCTTCACCAATTCCCCCCACCCACCCAGACGCCCCTAACCCAACAGACCAAGGTGGAAAATCTTTTTGGCTCCCACTACCTTTGATGGTAGTAGAAAAGAGGGGGAATCTCATGGACAATGCACTTGTCAATCATAAATCTCTTACAAATAGGATGGAAGCAGAGAAGGGAAACAAAGGCAGCTGGGAGACCCAAGTGTGATGACAGCCTTAGGGAAATGCATAATAGGATAAATGTTTTTATAACCACTTTTCCACATAGTTCAAAGCCATATATACTTACAAAACTATAATTAAAACAAACAACTATCACAGGAAAAGCACATATAAGACATAGCATCCATGGAACATTTATGTTCTCATTTAAAAGTGTGAAAAAGGAAGGTTTTACTGGCTTTTTAATAAGCTAGCAATGCTGGTGTCTTCCAGAGTTTGGGGACTAGTGCCGAAACAGTCTCTCTGCTATCTTAATCAGTTTTATGAAAGCAGCAGGCAGCAAGGCCAACTGAACTTCATCTGGCGAGTGGGCTCACATGGGCTATTACAAATGTCAAAACAGCATCACACAATACCATCCTTGTGACTAGGGCAGTGTCTGGCTACCTCTAAAAATGTCTTGAACTAGGCAGGCATGTTTCCACTGTACCATACAAGATATAAAGGCAGACAAAGCTTGATAAACGACAAGCTGGCTGCTGTATCTCAGCAATTATAATAATGTCAAGACTGAGAACACCCATAACTAGACACCTCTCCCCATGGCAATTGCATAGTGAGAGCCTTAAAAACCAGTACTTTTTGCACAGCTGTCTGAGCAGTGATCAGTGGCAGTTCCAGGATAAAATACTGGTGATCAGCAGCAATGCACTAAATCTGCTTCCATATTGGGGGTGGCAGAGGCAGCAGCCATACTTCACTACTATGGGTCTCCAGTCGGCGAAACTGTGCTACTGTGTGGAAACCAAACCAGCTGCAAGGCTTTCATGCCTCCACCCACCAATGTCAGTCATGCCCCTCAGATATCCACACCAGAGCAGGTAAGCCATCTTAGAGCATAACAATCTATTTCTAATTTACCAGAGCCAACCAGTCATTCCCCTCCATGCCCCGCTCAACAACAGCTGTAAGGTTAGAGACTCCTGTTTTACAAGGTAATAGAATAATTTCTAGAAGAAAAAATAATGGAATACCTGTGCCTTGAGTCTCTCTGTTCTGGGGTATGATGCAATGTCATGGCTGCTCTCATGCCTCTTCTTTCCAGCATCCCCCAAAGGCAGCAGGAGATCTGCAGATCTCCCTGTACAAGAGTCACTCTGGCTTAGGGGTGAAGACGTCTGGGATATCAAATCCTGGCACTGAAATCAGAGTAGTACACATTACAAGAATTAAGATTTTCACAGGGTATATTCAGAGCACCTTGCCCCCAATAAATAAAAATGCCACTATAAGGCAAGGCTCAGTCTTCCCCCCCTTTTGTTTTAGTATGATCATTAAGGTCAACATAACCAGTAAAAAGGAAGTCTAGTTCATTTATATCCTGCTTTTCCACGATGCACAAAAGGGCTCACATTAACTTATTATAAAAATACATAATATTCTAAATGTTACAAAACATATCAATAAATTCAAATGAGACTTAGTTAACATCCATTATGAAGAAAATCGATTTAATTTGGTGCTGTTTACATTGTAGAGACAGAAGTATAAATGTTGCATTTCTATTCTATGACTTGAGGTCCACCTGGAACTGTTCTGAAGCATCTGAGTTCTAAACTTTCAAATGGTTTCCAAAATCCAGAGGCATGTGCTCAATCTCAAACAAAGTTTAATTAAAATGGTGTGAAGAAAGAAAAGCAAGACCCACTGGGGACAGAAATGCTGTAGCCCGCCCTCCATTCTTCCTTAAAAACGATGACTCACTCTTAGCTGAGAGAACCGTGGTGGTTTCTGTGGGGGCTCCTCATATGGTCTGTCTGCCAGAGAGGCTATTATACGCTTACGATGACCAATAAGATTTACCTTAAGTACCTGCAGGGAAAGAGAATGTCAGAAAAGCATGCTACAAAAAAACTTTCTACATTGTGGCTTCTCAGTATTAACACAGCGCTGCAATCTTTCACCTTGTGAATCACCAGAATTTTCATCTTAACTGGAACTGAATAGGGTTAGCAACTTACATTTACTAGTTCTAGTTCCCAGAGGTTTTTCACAGAGTCTATAGAGCTATAGCCACTCGACAAAAATGATTGAATATAATCCTGCAGCCCCAGGGAGTCAAGCCATACAGGAACAGAAGGCTGAGTCCCATCACAGCCCAGAGATTTCACCTGCAGAAGGAGCAAGACAAAAAAGTGTTATAGATGCGTAAGAATCAGGTGTGAACATAGCGCTACGTTGGATACAAACCACAGTAAAAGTCACTTAGCAGTATACAGTGGTACCTCAGTTTTTGAACAGCTTAGTTCATGAACAACTTGGAACCTGAATGCTGCAAAACCAGAAGTAGGTGTTCCGGTTTTCAA
Source organism: Podarcis vaucheri (assembly GCF_965113315.1). NCBI lineage: Eukaryota > Metazoa > Chordata > Lepidosauria > Squamata > Lacertidae > Podarcis > Podarcis vaucheri. The sequence goes on along the minus strand of NC_138764.1, from coordinate 62,175,933 downwards.
ACTTTTTTTCAGAAGCCAAACGTGCTCTGTTTTGAGCCCCCCCCCGTGTTTCCTGTTGCGCTGCTAATTTGTATCCCCCTGTTCCCTGTTGCGCTGCTAATTTGCCCCCCCCAACTGTAATTCAAGCCTTCTGTGTCCAATTGCAGTGTTCTAAGGTGATATTTGGTTCTTTTGTTTTTGCTATTTATTTTGCGTTTTTTGTTTTGAGGCTTTTTCAGTTAATTTGTTTTTGTGACTATGTGGATCCCAGTTCAGCTACTGATTGATTGACTGATTGTGTGACTGTGAAAATGGATAAAAGCCTCCCATCCAAACAATGACTATCATCAGTGCAGGTAAGAAAAAAATTTTAATTTTAATTTTTATCATCTACAATACTGTTGTATTTATTTATTTATTTATTTTATTTTATAGTACAGTACATTGATTATTGCTTTCATTTTATGGATCAATGGTCTCATTAGATAGTAAAATTCATGTTAAATTGCTGTTTTAGAGGTTGTTTTTAAAAGTCTGGAGCGGATTAATCCATTTTGCATTACTTTCTATGGGAAAGCGCACCTTGGTTTTAAAAAAAGACTTCTGGAACGGATTAAGTCTGAGAACCAAGATACCACTGTACTTGTTCAGCTGGAAAAATTTTGTGCCAGTGGAACATTGTTGCAAGTGGGTTGCTGGTAACTTTGTTGCACAACAAATTTACACTAGTGCAGCTGTTAAATTGGATTCTTCTGTTGCATGACATTAAAACTTGTCCATCTGCTAACACAAGAGCCCTTGCATTATTAGACAGAGAATATTGGATACGTCCCATTTTCATTTGACTGTGTAACTCCAGTCTGTATTTGGCTGTAGCAACTATACAGTGATGAATAACTATGCAGTTCACTGTGAGGTAGAAGTATTATCAACCTGAAGTGGAGGTGAGCCACTAGGGCTAACTACAGAATGCATGAAATCCCAGGGCGGTGCCTCCCCCCCCCCCAAGCTGTTTTGTGAATATGAGTGGGGAAATTAAGCATGGGAGTAATGGGAGGAGCTTCTTCATTCCCCCCCCCCCTCACCTGCTGCTTCTCTGTTCTAATGTGCTCCCTAAAACTGCTTTTAATCCAAAGCACTCACTCTACAGCTGTACTCTGTAGGGGAAAATACATGTATTTGCGTGTAATGTTTAATTATGCCCCACAGTTACTTAAGTGCCTGAGTTGAAGTGAGTTGGCTTGGAAGTAAAGGTACAGTTGTCAGCAATAGATCAAAATTTTGAATGCCAGTGGCACAGTAACCATTGCAGAGAGAAGTAGAACAAATCCAAGAGGCACTGGTCTAATCTAGCAAGTGACTGTTGGTGGAACCAGAACAGTTGGTGGAACCAGAAGACTGTTGGTGGAACCAGAACAGTCTTGCATAAGGAGGGACAATGATCAGGAACCTGAAGAGATAAAATTTGTCAAAACTCGCTCTTCGAAATGCACTCTTCCACAATGACCAGAGGCTTTCATTGACCCATTGTGGAAAAGAGCAAGCTCAATGCACAACACCAGGCAATTAACTGAATTCAACCACGGGGAAACATGCAGTGTAACAACATGGATCTATGGTTAAAACCTATTGTTATCAGAAATTCAGCTTCTTCTGGAACTTTTAATTGATAGTGCAACCAAAAGCTTTCTGCATGGCAAAGCATAATATAGAACCTCATAGTAAGCTTCCTGCTATGGAATTTGCTTCTTAAAAAGCAGACACTATTGAACAAACAAACCACTTTACTTGGCTCTGTAAGAAGCAGGCTGTTTTGGAATGTAAAATTAAAATGTCTATTCTAGGAGGAGCCACTTCACTCACTTTAAAACCTTCCTGTTCCATTGTTTTAAAAAAGACTATGTGAAATTGTAATATATAGAAACACCCTATATTTCCAATAATAGAACCAGACAAGGACATTTAAATATAGAAATATTTCAATTGGCATTCTGGGAAAATGGAGACCCTCCATTGTCTACACAAACAGAGGAAAAACCTGTTGTGAAATCAGTAAGTCTTTAACCTCTCACAAGTCAAATCACTACTTTAATCTTAGTTTTATCACGATTAAACTGAGATTTGTTCACAATGTTTGCACCTGCTTTGGTGATATCTTCTCATTAACTCAGTTTACTTAGAAGCTGCCAAAAACAGGTATCTTTCGACACAATTCTGACTCCACTATTTGGACTCATGCTTAATAGGAAAGCAATACTAAGCCCTCTCCTTACAATGTCTACTAATATGACAGAATGCAATAATTTGCTTCTCCTCCTGTAAAATTATTTGTTCACTCATAATTATGGAATTCAAGGTATTCCAGTACTAAAAATGATGTTTTCATGTGAAAACACAAATTCATTCTAACCTTAGGAAGAGACCGTGCTGCCTGAAGAAGTTTTCTGCGGTGCTGTGGGTCACTAATACCAATCTCTCGAAGGTCCTGATCTTCCATGACATTACTGCCCTGTAGGAAGACAAGAGGCAGACGTGAAATAAGGCTCAGCAACAGCACAAAAATGAAGCTCAGCAGCTTTGCATTTCAATAAAAACTGTGTTTCATAATTTTTGTTTTTACCAGGTCTTTGATTGTATAATAAAAATTGTCTTTGTTGTTTCACAACTCTGCATCATGCAAAAACTCCCATGTAAATACAGAATTTGGGCACAGACTTCAACACTCTGGGAATCATAGAATTGGAATAGACCACAAGGGTCATCGAGTCCAACCCCCTGCCAAGCAGGAAACACCATCAGAGCTTTGATTTTAAAAACAATGTTTCTAGTTCTTAAAGCAGTGAGGATAGCTTTGCAGATGTAGCGGAGAAACCCCAATGGGACCTCAGCAGCCAAGGTGGAAGGAGCCTACTTTCTAGCACGAGGAACAGGATTTAAGGTATGCATGCTTTCCTTATGTAACAGCAGAATTAAGGAAGCAAATAAATTCGCACAACAGATCATAATACAGCTTTTCTTGGCATTACCTTTGTACAGAATCAATATTTGATCACAGCTTCAGTCTTGGCCCAGGTATGAAAATTGAGAGCATCACAAGAGCCCTTAGAATAAAAAATCATGGGTCCTTACTAGCTGCTGCTTGGTTATCATAACACAGTGTAACAAAAGATAGCATCACCAGGGCAAACATTACACAGTTAGAAATCTAAGCAACCATGAAAATAACAGGAGTAATCTGGTTATCATCACAGCAGGACCTGAGTGCAATCAGTACTCTCATCTGTGATTTCCTAAAACTAGTATTCTAAGGGATACTGCCTACAGCAGTTGAGACGGAACACAGCTGTCTTGACTATTCTCCATGAAATTCTCTAATCCTTCAAAACTATCCAAGTTTGCGACCTTCACTACATCTTGTGGGAGCAACTATCGAGTTTATCCATGTGGTGTGTAAAGTAGTATTTTCTTCCAACATTCAGCTTCACTAAATGGACCATAAGTTCTAGTAATATGAGAGAGGAAGGAAAAACTTTTTCCTATCCACTTTTCTCCACATCATGCATAATTTTATATAACTCCATAATTTCCCCTGCTTGCCTTTTCTCCAAGTTAAAAAGCAACCTTGCCTCAGGAGAGCTGCTCCAAACCCTTGATCATTTTGACTGCCCTTTTCTGAAACTTTTCAAGCTTTATAGGAGAAGGGGGAAATCTGAAGTCATGGACACTTATAAGCATCGAGTTCTTATTTGTTCCCACTCTCAATGACCCTGGCCCCCAAGGTCTAAGGCAAAGACCAATGGATCCTCCAGCAATGGCTCCCTTGCTACCTTCTGCTGCTCTGCAATCTCACTGCATCCCTGCTTCTTTTCTCTCTGTAGGCTTCCCCCCTTTCACCTCCTTGCCTCTGCACCAAAGGAGCCTTTTTGTTAAGTGCACTGCATACTTCCCAGCTGCTTGGTGCAGGCTATCCAAAGCCTACTTTCACTGCTGGCTCCACTGCATCTCATTCCGTCCAATAAATTTCAGTAGATTGATTTACATGACCTTCCCATTGCATACATGCTCGCTTTCATCAGTCATCCCTTTGATCATAGTTTAACAATCCAGTATACCTGGACGCAGCTTCAGCTGCCTGCCCTTTCCTCGTAGTCAGCTTTGCTAGTGCACTGCACTGGCATGCATGGAAAGCTCGTCTTTGCCTGAATTCCCTTGAGGGCCAGAGAGAGAAAATTGAATTTATTTTAGAGCATGCCAACAATCCAGGGAAGGTCAGTTTCACTGTAATCTATCATGCGTCTCCATGGAGATGGAAGCAACCCAGCCCTCTCTAGAGGAGTGACTTTCATCATTACACTCTTTACAAAGCTCATTATCTCCACATGTGAAGTGTGGAAGAATGAATGAATGAGTACATAGTGCTTAGCAAAGGCAATATTCAACAGCCATTTTACTATACATCTTGTTTTTCTTACTGCTCAGATCCAGCCCAGAACACCCCTTTTATTACTGAAGCGATTATAAAACCAAAGCTACCTTGTAGCTCATTTTTTGCAAATAAGATTAGCTAACCCAGACTACTGTCCAATTGTGCTAGATAGTGCTTATATATACATTCAAAACTAGACACAGTTTCCCACACTATTATATGTGATTCTTTTCTCTATTGTGCTTGTCGTAACTAAAACGTGAGAATGAACAGAGAGCTGAAAAGGTGAGCTAAAGTACATATAAATAGCTAAAAGCATAGAGAAAGGAACAAGTTTCCTTTTATCTTCACAAAAAGGTGAGCATCCAGTATAATTCTTCCACATACATTTTTTTTAAAAGGTAACATTCAACATGAACTCCCTTTTTGTAAAAGACAATTCCTAGGGTACTACAGTAATTTTTACACATACAGTGAAAGAAGATCTAGATAAAAGCACTAGGATGCCTTATTGCTATATTAAGCACAGGCATACAACCATTCCTTTTACACAAAGACCCCCACTATCATATGATGGCATAGCAATTTGAAATACCCATCTTGTGTCAGCTATCAACACATGTAAACAACAACCACTGAGGGGAAAAAATAGGAATTAACTGGTGATCATTAATTCCTAATTATATCCCTCTTCAGTTTTATCAATAAAGGGGAGACTATTAGAAAAACCAACCCTTGTAAAGGCTGCTTACTATAAACAGAAGAGAGAGAGAGAGAGAGAGAGAGAGAGAGAGAGAGAGATCCATTTGAGAGTGAATTTGCCATCTGCTGAATCTGCAAGGCCAGGCCATTTTCTTCACACATGAAATGACAGCAGTAATTGCACATTGATGTAGGCCATCATGCACTTTGTATGACAGCATAGAGTAAACACAGCACAAGAGTCTTCTTTTGCTTGCCTTGTTTGCTGTGGATATTGTTTAATGGAGAATTTTTACATGGCTGTATCCAGAATATTTCTGCAATGCCTTTTCTGTATTTTCATTGAGCTGCATTAGCCATTGAATCTGCAATGATGTCACATATTCTGGTAAAAGGGCAACTGGTATTTTGTCTAAATTGTACTGTACTAATTTCCATGGTTAGCTCTTTTGCCGTAAAACAATCCTATGAAATAAAGGGCATTTTGTAATCTTAATACAATAACTTAATTTGCAATGAAAAGCTCAATGTTTGCTCCATTTTGAGTTGGTAAACATTAACATGATGAACAGCAGCTACAGCCATTTTCTAAAACACAAAAGCTGCCTGCATGTTTTGATCTGAAGTATCACCAATTATACTCATACAACACTCACTTAGTACATCTCACAGGCAAATAAATCCTTCTGAACTTAATGAAATATCCATTTCAATGGGTGCACATAGTGCCCTTTTCAGTGACTTGTTCATGTTTACACAGGCTGTATACATACTTCAGCCATCCAAGTGCTGCAGTTTGTGGTTTTCTAAAAGCACTTTTGTAGACATTGCTTTGCAGTTGTTCATGGAGGAAGTCTGCTGGCATAGGCTGCACAGGTTCATCATATTGCTTAGTGTATCACACAGACAACACCATGACTAATTTCTCTCTCTCATTTTTTGCAAGGTGTTGTATATTTATGCTCCCTCCCCTTTCAATGGCCACCACACTCCTTAACAAAAACCTTGCCAGTTATTAATGTTTGATGCTTTATTTATTATTATTAATGCTAAACATTATTGTTTGACATTTTATTATGTTTTTATGTGTGTTGGAAGCTGCCCAGAGTGGCTGGGGCAACCCAGCCAGATGGGCGGGTATAAATACTAAAATTTGTTGTATCAGAAGTCTGGTAGCACAGGTTGCGCAAGCAGAGTAAGTTTTATTGCACTCAGTGCATGCCCATGGGCTTCCTTCCCTTGTACAATGCAGGTGACTTCTTGACTACTTCTCTCAGGGAGAGGATGTGAGGCAGTCTGGGTTGTATCCAGCTCTGAGTGTTGGATACAACCCTCTGTTTATGTCCAGGGATGTTTACCCCCTTGTACCATGCAGGCAACCTCTACATATCTCTTTTCTTTTGGCAAAGCACTCTTGACCATGCTCAGAGGCTGCCTGTTCTGGTGCCATGCACACAGCTTATAATTACTAATTATAATGTATGTTTTATTGCAAGGCACTCAAGACATGGTCTGCTCAGTTTAATGAAAGAAAGAAAGAAAGAAAGAAAGAAAGAACGAACCCAGGCCTCCAATATATATGCTCCCCGTTACAACAATTAATTTCATTTGAGTCATTGTGGTTTTTTAAAGGGCAAAGTATAGTGATATTTTGTTAAAGGGCAACACAAAAAATGGACACATCTTGAATTTGTTGAACTGCCAACATAAGCAGTCAGAAAATATATATCTTGGTGAAAAAAGTTTATAGGGATTGCAACATTATGTTGATCCAACCTTTGAGATTTTGATAAACTGGAAGGATTACTTTAAAAATAATAAATGCTATGGTGGAAGCCAGTACCTTTCCAACTGTGCTTGAGTACAGAAGAGAAAGAGTTGATGGCAGCTGTTTCCACCCATCCTTTTAAAGAGTAAAGCAGCAGTGAAACTTCTGTGACTCTCTAAAGACTGAAATATCAACATACTGATACACATGAGAAAAAATATTTTCAAAGCCCAATTTGATTGTCTTTGAGGTGGTATGAAACACCAGATGACTCAGATACCTCTCAGGTCAATCTCCACATAGGTGTCATAAGACCCCAAATGGAGGTCCACAAAGAAAGTGCTTCCAGTTTCCACACAAGACAAGGGGTGCATCAGAATGTGTTCTACTGAAAGGTGCTTTCAAAATACCGAAAAAAACTATACCAACTATATAGGGATGACAATGTTGTACGCTAAGCAAAAACTGCTTATGTGGAAGGCAGTGCAGTGCAGTCGATCCATATAGTCTCATGCTTATTCCACACGTATGTGCCACTACCAGGCTTGGTGAATGCTCATATATAGGTAGGTTACAGAGCAGAAGGCTAAGACATTTAGGTCAGGGGTAGTCAACCTTTTTATACCTACTGCCCACTAATCCATCTTTCTTGATGGCAAAATTTTCTTACTGCCCACCAGTGCTCAATGGAAGGAGGATTCAGCTTGTGCCATAGAACCCCCTACCGCCCACCTAGAATCCTGAAACGCCCACTAGTGAGCGATAGGGACCAGGTTGACAACCCCTGATTTAGGTTATCATTTTTCATAATACTGCTTTAAATGAGACTTTGTAATGCAGGTCTTGTTACATTAAAACTACTGTTTTGGCCTACGGTTTCCCTTACACTGTACAATGTTAACTTGTGCTCTTGTAATCAGTACTGCAGACATTGCTGCTTCTCATCTTGGATCTCTGTGCAAGACTTCTCCACATTAAAGCAAAATGAAGCACACCTCTGCACCACCAGCTTGCAGCAGCAATGGGAATTACCCTTTGGCACCAGGGAAAAACAGGTGGATATTTTGAAAGAAGTGCATTGCTGTCTGCATGGATAAGGCAGATACTTCAGAGGCTTTACTCTACAGCAGGGGTGGGGAACATGTGACCCTCCTGGTGTACTATGACTCCAGTACCCATCATCTCTTACCATTAGCCAAGCCGGTTGGGACTAAGGACAACAACATCTGGAGGGTACCATGTTCCCCAATCCTGGTGTACAGCAAACCTCTCAAACCTTAACATAAAATGTGTGACACCCATTGAGATTATCAATGCCAAGAATCAAGGTCTAAGCATTATGATCTGCCCAGACTAGTTTTACTTAAGACCTCAGAAAGTGACCTCTCTTTTAGCAGTAGCAGCTTTGAGAGCTCCACTTGAATAGGCACTTGCTCTGGGATCAGCAGTGTCTCAGTTCCATATGTTAGCACTTCACTAGTACAGTGGTACCTTGGGTTACAGACGCTTCAGGTTACAGACTCCGCTAACCCAGAAATAGTACCTCGGGTTAAGAACTTTGCTTCAGAATGAGAACAGAAATTGTGCAGCGGTGGCACAGCTGCAGTGGGAGGCCCCATTAGCTAAAGTGGTGCTTCAGGTTAAGAACAGTTTCAGGTTAAGAACAGACCTCCAGAACGAATTAAGTTCTTAACCCGAGGTACCACTATTTTAGGAGCAGAGGCTGCAGTGCAGAAAGGACTCAGGTTCAGGGCACAGTAGGAGAGAATAATAATTTTCACAATCAAAAATTTGATGGGGGGATTTTTCTCATCATAGATCCAAGAACCATCGAGCAGTATTTAAATATGCACAACATATGGAGATTCCTCGTTCCCTGAACCATCCCCATATTCATGTATCCTGTGAATCCCCATTCTAAAAGTACTTAACATGCACAGCATAATATTCAGGAAATCATTACAGGCTTATACCTTTGGCCCTGCTGAATTGTATCCCGCCCCCCTCCCCCCGAGAAATGTCCGTCTTCCTTTGCTGAAAAAGGCCCCCCGCTTCCAACCTAAGCACAGAGCTGGCACTTCCCTAAGGCTGCCTATGAGAATTCCACTCTGCTTTTTAGAGCCCAACATGGCTCTGCGGGACTAAATGGCAAAGACTATTTTAGCTTCTCTGATAAGCAGGCAGAACTGAACACACAGGTAGAAAATCCATAGGGGAGGCAAGAGGCATTTTTACTTAATTGGTTCTGAGAGGAGATGCACATTTAAAAGCAGAGGGAAGTGTTCACTAGGTGGTCCTTCTTTACAAGCTTTTGATAACAAGATGGATTGGAGACAGACAAAACCTAGCGGGAAATCTCTTAATGCAATCATGTGAACCAAAGTAGTACAAAGTGTTATGGGCTGTTCTATCTGGGTGTCTGTTGTTTTAAAAAAACCTTTGAAGAGACATTACTATTACTCAATCTACTCATTCCTGCTGCTACTTCTGTTATTTTGCATACCAGGCGTCATTCTGTACAATTTTGGTTATTGTTTTTATTATCATTTCCCTATGATATGTTTGCTCTTTTTCTTTTGACTACCTTCTGCTTTTATTTGTATTGCTATGTACAGATAAAAATGTTTGCCTGTCTTTGGAATGCTGAGAAGGGATAATGGTCACTAACTAGAACCTCAGTCACAAATTACACTGTCCATTTTTGATCTCCAAACTGTTTTCCCCTCCAAGTCTCATTCTCCACAATCTTCAGAAGGATTCACCTACAGTCAGTGGCAGAGCTTCATGCTCTGGCACCGGGGGCATGGCTGGTGCACGTCCCGGGGGTGTGGTGCACTGCCCGTGGGGCATGGCGTGCTGCCTGCTGGGGTGTGGCTCCCAGCGCGGGGGGGGAGCCACGATGGCACCCCACCGGGATCGTGGTCTGGGGGCGGTGCACTCCCCCTGCCCCACCTCTTTCTCCGCCAGTGCCAACAGCTTGTTGAATGAAATGTCCTCTCAATCAATGTAGAGAACAGGGTAATTTTTGAGATGGTACTTGATGTAGAATGACTCCTAAAGAAAGTCTCGCCAAAAATGACAACAGCACCAGAAAGTCCTTTTCCACCAAGGCAAAGACAGGAGACTACTTCAGAACTCAGTGTGCATGTTGAAGGGATGACAACAGTATCTGGTAAGCTCTAAAGGCCCAGTCTCAGATATAGTCTTAGTTAAAACGAGGGACAATTATTTTGTGATTTTTCTTAAAAGACTCACAACTGCTATAGGAATGCTGTCTGTCTGATCTAATCTAATCTAGTTGCTTTATCTTGCCCAAGGCAGGCCAAAGGCTTGGTTATAGAGGAATACTTTTGTTTGGTGCCTAAAGATATATTATGATGGCATCAGGCAACTCCCCCCTGTCCTAAGACAGGACAAATAGTATGCCCCTCCCCTTCTAAAGAAATGAGTGGCCGTTATTATGCCTACATACTATGCAAGGTCATTTGCTACTACTATGCCTACTATGCAAGGTCATTTGCTTACAACAGTTATCACACAGTGCATAAAATTAGAGATTTAGCCAAAATGTTAGTGCTCTTAAGGAACTTTTTAAAAAAACCTTTATACTAAATATGCAGTTTTCTTGCTTCAAAGCAGCCTTATATTTATGCATTCATCTGGTAGCAATAGGTGAGAAGGAATGAATGCAGGTGAGTGAGTGGGCTGCTGTATGACAGGCAGAGTGCTTCATTCCTCTTCTGCATCCAGTAGAAACCAAAATTCACTCTTCCACAGGCTAAAGCAGGGGTGCAACTCTCTGCATCCTATAGCAAACTAGTAAAGTTTATGATAGGATAATGTTTGTGAACTTATTTGCAAGGCTGCTTTAAAGTTCTGCCCTAGTTTCATTTCAGCAATACAAGAATATTTCAAACCACATTCATGGACATAGAATTTACAGACTTTGTCCTCTTTGGGATGCAATGCCAAACTGTGATTTAGCATTATGTGAACAACTCTGGGTGGGCCATGGGTTAACACACTCCCCTTTCCCAGCATCCCCCCTCCCCCACACTCCCCCTTCCCCTTCTCAAACTGAAGATCAGAAACTTTCACTTCCATTTTCACTAATCCAAACTCTAAACTGTGGTTAATATTACCTATGTGTTGTTAAAACAAGCCATCTTAAAAAAACACAGGTTTGAAGTTGGATTGTTGCAGAACACAATCGTTGATGGGACATAACCACCAGTTATGCACTTAGTTAGATTTGGAAGCAAAAGCTTCTAATCAGCTCCTAGCACCTAGACGGTAGCAGGAAATAGATGGGCATGATCCTGAGGCTGACTCAAGATTGTTCATGTTTATCATTATTAGGGTTGCCATATGTCTGGAATTTTCCCTACATATTCGGAATACTGTGGTTGGAAGCAGTGACTGGGTGGAAATTGCAAAAATGTCCAGGAAAATCCCGACATATGGCAACCCATGTCAGCAGTGTCATTTTGGGCCATTTTCCTTAAAAATGGCTCCAAAACTTTTGGTTGTTGTGAATTTGTCAGAAAACCTCAACAACTTTTCTGTCTGGATTTTCACTGTTTGAAATATGGCAACCCTAGTATTATCTCTGAATGAGGTCATTGTGTCAAATTGATCTTGAACATGCTATCCCTGAAGCTAAATTTGTATCAGAATAAAGCAAAATGGAACAGAGAACAATCGAGAAGCTTATGCTTGGGGGGAAGTTACCAAATTCAATGAAATAGAACCAAATGACATCAATATGCTGCTAATGTGTTGTATAAGCAATAAAGTGGTACTCCAACACAATGAGCAATACTGTGCAGTAACTTAATCGCATCACAACAGCAGCAAGGACTACTAACACATTGGGGAATCCGGAAGTAGCCTGTGTACCTGTCACCAAGTACACAAAAACAGTAACAAGTGAGGGTAGACATATATGCGTACAATTGTGTCCATGATATACTTGGTTTCCATAATGCTTTCACCTCTTTTTTTAGGTGAGGTTGGGACTGGTATTCTCGGTACACGTGTATAGCCACATCACACACTACTGCGTGCATGGTGATCAGTGAGTGGGTCTAAAACCCACAACATTAACATGAACTGTCCCGAACATCTCTCGCCATACGCTTTACTAATGGAACCTTCATTATGGAATTAGAAAAAAGAATGATCACAAACTTCTGAAGATGAGAAAAATGCTTTGTGCCACATTCAACAAACCTGTGGCCCCCTCTGCTCTTCCCATGTCCCCCTATGTCCTCACCAAATTTACTTTGAATTTGAACGTAGGGTGAGGAGAGGAATCATTCAATCAAACACGTGAAAATACTTGTGCTGATGGAATGATCTCCTTAGCACTATGATGAATATCACCCTTTATCAATGTGGTGTTTTTAAACTTTTGTTTTCCCATTCATTAGTGAATTAAATAGATGTGAACAGGAATACAGAGTGTTCTATAAAATGAAACCAAGCCCATGCTTGCCTCTTGGGAGTACGTAGTCCAAACCACTGACTAACTGTGTTTACAAGGTCACTGAATATTTCCACAATGCTGTATCAGGTATGGGGTGAGAACTACTGGAGTCACCCGACTTTAAAAATAAAACCTTCGAAAGGAAGATGTTTCATTGTTATTCAGTAGTTTTCCTGCCTAACATACCCTCAAGCCAAGGGCACTGCTGAACCAATAACTCCATGCTGCTAAGCAATACTAAACTGAAACAGCAAGATTACAACTGTGGAAATCTGTCAAAACATCTGCTGCTCAAGAAATCTAGCTATGTACCTTAAAACAAAATCAAACATCTTATGCTGTAATGGCAATGTAGCTTCAACCAGAACATTTTTGTTTCTTAGCTGGCTCAGTTAAATTTAAATTCAGACTTTTGCATATTAGCAAATTGCAGCCTACCTTAAGAGATGATGGCTATAAAATAGCACCACATAGAGACCAGCATAAATTACTAAAAACTTGTGTGTGCATTTGAAAGGAAGTTACATACTAATTAAAAACAACAGCCACTCATCTTTCTTATTGTGATGCAGTACATGGAATGTTTGGGGATTTGCGCAAATTTGATGCTGAAAATATTTCTGCAGTGTGCGTTACAGTGTGAATTATGGGATTAGTGTTCAATCAACCAACATAGATGTCAGCTGTTCAGTATACATTTGACTCCTCAAATTATGATACTTAACTTATTTTGCCTCAGTGCTTTATAATCTGTGGTTTTCTAGCATCCCACTCTTGAGGAATCTCTCCCATATTGGTTATTCTGTATTCCTGTAAGTCTACCATGGAACCTCGGTATCTTAGAGCATTAGTGGCCACATCTACTGAAAATGATTAATGGTCCTCAAAACATTCCCTAGAATATACTCAACAGTCCCCTGCATTGCACAATACAAATAGGGAGATCAGTAGAGTTGGCCATAATTGCCTTTTGTGAAAAGTACGGCTTTATGACTGCCTTAATACCCCTTGAACTGATCCAGTGTCTAATGTTGCTGGATGTACAGCTCAGACCATAACATCTCTATTTTTCTACAACCAAATCAAAGCAGAAACTTGGAAATGTGACCTGCCCTGAGATCTTGTGGTAAAGGGCGGTATATAAATTTTAATAACAATAATGCCAAGCTTTTCCCATGCAATCCAGGCTGTACACCTGTGTCCCACAGAGAGACTCCTCCTCCAATAAAATAGTATTTATCTTTCAAGAAGCATGACTTCTTAGTATTAAATAATTCAGTTCTTGTAAATTTCAAAAGTGTCTTAAGAAACGATAGCAATAGGAGACTACTGGAACTACAGTTTGCAGTGTATATCCCTATCTGTATGTTCAAAGTATTAGGCACGTCATCTGTCACTCCTTTTCTCCTAAGTGGATATTGAAACCTTTCTAATTCCATTCATACAAAACTGATTTTATCATCTCCCTATGCCACTACAATGGTGGAAATCTCCCATCATTCCTTCTGGTTTGTACTGAGACTTCCATTTCCTCTCCTCCCCCATGTGCCCAAAAAATCTGCTCTGGAGGGTCCCTCAAACCTACAGAGCTGATTTTGAGGGTGCATAGGGGGTTGGAGAGGACAGAAGAGGAAGTGGATAGGGTAGGGTCAAGTATATTCCCTATAGTCACAAGGCATCAGCGGACAGCATCGTAGTGAGTCAAGTAAAACAAAACTAAGAACAGAATTGGAGTACAAGTCATTTCCCATAAGCATGAGAAGTAAAACTTTCATGCCCAGGATGTCCTTCTTGCATCCCCTCCTAACTGCAGTTTAACTAATATGAACCCTAGTTGCTAGCATCCTGAGATATTGTATGCTTGAAAAGTGTGAAGTGAACCAAAGCTGACAGTTGAAAGTTTATATTTGATTCATCAGAAGCTTTGGGGCAAACAAATGCTTGTAAAGTGACAGCTAATTTTTTTACCCTTCATTTACAGCAGTGACATATGACAATCCTTAGTTGATCACCATTGTAGCACTGCCAATGTTACAAAATATATTGAGCAAAAATGAAACAACCATACTGATTCAGATTTATTGTGGGTTTGTGAATTTTAGTCATGCCTCCAAGTGCTGTTGTTTTTTTAAATAACGAGTGGTCAATTGATAACCCTTCAACACAAATTATTCCTTCCAAGTGTGAGTCTCCAGAACTTTCAAGCTACATTTTAGTAGGAAGGACATGAGAAAGAAAGCATTTGTTATTGGCCTTGGGGTATCTTGGAACAGGGAACTATGAACATACATATGCTTCTCATATGGGAAATAATCTACTATGAGGGCAAAACTATTTCCCCTGAGATTACATATGGTTGTGCCTTAAATATAGCGTGTTATGTTTCAGAAGAGGAGTATTTCTTATTTCTATAGCAGATGGAAAGGAAGTGTAAGGAATGTATAAAACCAGCATGCAGAGACATGTCCACAATAGCATTCCACTTTTTCAGAATGCAGCTAAAACATAACATTCTCTTGTATGCAAGTTACCTCTGCAATTATTATTGTTATTGTTATTATTCATTTCATTTCTATACTGCTTTGCATTTTAAAGAAAAAACCCTCAAAGCAGTTTACAACCTACATTAAAATGTCAAATAAAACAACACAGAGTAACAGGAAACAAAAATATTATCTTAAACATTTCAAAAGAAAACATTTCAAAGGAGGTAAACTACAGAATGCACATCTCATGCAGCAAACAAAAAATATTATCTTAAACATTTCAAAAGAAAACATTACTAAAGGAAGTCAAACAAAATGCACATTTAAAGCAGCTAAGTAGCAAGAGAGTAAGATATCACAAGCCTAGAACAAGCTGCTTTTGCTGCCAATCCTGCCAACGGCAGTGCATGACAGGCGGTGGCTGTGCAAGCTCAGGCTCAATGACCTGGGTCTGCACTAAGAGACAGCCAATTATTGATTAATTCAAAGAATTCAAGTATTTAAAAAATGCATTGGCCATGATCTGTATGCATGCCTTAGGACTTGGGCATGACCAATAGTTAGTTAGTTAGAATTATTGTACCCTCGTTTCAAACTGTTTTTTGAAACATACTTGAGTTTAAAAAGCAGCTAATGGTGTAGTATGGGATTGGACCAGTGGCAGCTGTTCAGTGAGAAAAATCCCACAAATAGTCTATTCCAACACATTGTTTCTCAGCAGATTTTGATTCGCATATATATATTATGAGAAGG
The DNA here is from genome assembly GCF_965113315.1 of Podarcis vaucheri. Lineage (NCBI taxonomy): Eukaryota > Metazoa > Chordata > Lepidosauria > Squamata > Lacertidae > Podarcis > Podarcis vaucheri. The sequence continues at coordinate 62,160,331 of NC_138764.1, read as the reverse complement.
CAGACACAGCCATGAGGCCTAAGAAATGCAGGAAGGTTAAGAGTCAGTAGTGTAAATTTAATTCAAAACAGGATCAGTGCGGGTTGAAAAGCAGATTACTTCTGTGAAACATATCATTGCTAATATAGGAAAAGTCTAGGGCTTCAGGCTAACTTGGTAACATACATTATATGATTTCGCTTCTATCTGACAGGTTTTTTGTTAATATGCTGGGGTCTTACAAAAGAAGACAGGGAAATTTCTAATCTTGAGGTCAAAATATATGGGACAATGAAAATGCACAAGCCACTTAGTAAACTTTTTATTAAATTTCTGTAAGCAGCAGTATTTCTCCACCACCAAAGCTGCTGGTTTCCCCTTTGTGAAACACACCCATGCTTATCTTATCAGGGCAAATGGCTTAAGGGAGAAAACAATTTTATTCAGTGAAAATTGTGTAGTTTTGCCCTGATTTTGGATATAAAGGAATGGATTGTACACAAATTAATCGAGATCTCCCTATAGAAACCATGTGCTCTATCTCTGGTAGAAGGCAAATAGTCTTAGGTTATTACTCTCTACACAGACTCTGCACATTTAATTTAGACAAGATGGGGCAGGCATTTATGCTATTGTATCCAGTGTTTCTATGGCTCTAAATTCGACTGCTGAATGTAAGAAAGGGAGAAATACCATGAACAAGTGAGCCTGGTAACGATCACTGCAGGCTAATCAGACTTGACAGTAAATTGCATTTAGTCAAATTAATGTCAGAACTTCAAATTATTTGCAAACATCCCGTACTTTAATGCCCTCAATTTTTACCTCATTCCTCCAATTAAAAAATGAAGCCAGAGGAGCCTAGGGCACTACATGAGGAGAACAGATTTGCTTCTGACAAAGTCTCATTGAATCATTGTTGCACGCCACACTTTTATGGGAAGTTCAGTAGCAGAAAGGGGAAGAGGCAAAAAGTAAAGAAACAAAAATGTAATGGCTTAATGTACCTAAAGAAAGATGTAAAGGGATGGACCTGTGTTGGGATGTGGTACATATTACCCCTCCCATAACTAACTCAGAACTGTTTCTAGTATGCTGATTTTGGTAAACTCAAATAGCAGCTGTTACCTGTTCCTAATAACCAAAAACAGTGGCAGACATTCATTCTCTACCCATGAATTTAAGTTTATAATTTCAGCTATTACCACTATTTACCTTTACACCCTGTCTTTCCCCCAAGAAGCTAAAGGTAGCACACATTGTTACCTTCTAATTTTCTTCTCAAAACACCCAGTTTAAAGTCCAATTCTCTAATCACCATACTACAGCTAGATTGCATAATAAGGACAATGCTACAGTTTTTTGGGGGTGGGGCAGGAGGGATAACCTCTGAGTGAAAAGCAAGGAAAATACAATCTTCATGTTTACTACAGTTTTGACTAATGGGCGCCTAGCCACCGAGGCACAAATAAGTCACAGTATGGCTTATTATGTCATGTGAACTCAGACCATAAATTGTTTGTTTCAAACAAGCCATGAGCAGTAAGCCAGAAACAAACCAAGAACAAACCTACTATATATAGAACATATGCAGATGACTGAATATAAACAAAGCAAGGGGATTTATATTTTAACTACACCATGGCTGCTTCATCCAGAGCTTTTATACATGGGCCACCCATAAACTTGCCTTGTCAAGTTCCAATAGCAGTACCAATCCCAACAGGTGTTACTGTGGGATTAGAATTTTGACTGCCTAAAGGCTGGTGTGACATTGTCCAATGTGGTGCAGTGTGTGTGTGTGTGTGTTAAAAAACCTGAGTTGTCTTCTTTGTACATTTCATAATATTTTATTTTTATTTTTTAAAAACTATTATCAGTATAATCACTAAACTGTATACCAGTATACAATTTGTAAAGAGGCTGCCTCAGGTTGTCCATTAAATCAGTGATCAGAGATAGTGACATGTTACTGAATTAATGCAGCCCCATCTTGTAACCTCCTGTTATCAAACAACTGCATGTAGCATTGCTTAGCAGCTAACAGCACTAAGCTAGAGAATGAAAGAATCTGAATTCCATTACTGTCTCTACCCAAACAAAATATGCCATTTCGGGAGTAGTGACTTTTCACAGAAAAATGTAGGCAGACTCCAGTTCTAATGCTCTGCAGCTATTCTCTTCCAAGCTGCATGCCACTTGTTCAAAAATGAATTATCTAGGGTGAAATGCATAGAAAAGTATACAAAATGTATATATTATGAAGGTAAAGCTTACATAGGGAAAATGCATACAGAAATTCATTGAATTTAAATGCAAAATTCTGATGAAGTCTTTTTTTTATTTAAAAAAAAAACAGCAGAAAAGGGATGAAACAAACTTAAGACTGAATGCATGCTAAACTGACACATAACAGAAATAGGCACACCTTGAATCAAGCCTGGAAGGGAACATACAACCAGGGCAGATCAAGCAGTATTAGAGTAATATGCTCTGACCCACCTGTTCCAATAAATAACCTGGAGGTGGTGTTTTGTACCAGCTGAAGGTTCTGGACACATTTCAAGGGCAGCCCCATGAGCATGTTACAGTAGTCAAGGCTGAAGGTGACCAGAACACACCTGATTGTGGTGAATTTTAAGTGAATTGCTCTTTTGAAGTGGATCACAGAGAGAGAAATGCAAGCTGTTAATTATTTTTGGGTGTCATAGCAATTCCCATATATAGTGATTATTTTGTTGCATGCAGTCATGATACTTATTTGGTAATCTTTCTATTTACCACCAACTTCTATTTACCACCAACTTGGTCCTTGTCTGGACATGAAAAGTGGCAGATTGGAAGGGCAGCAGACAGTACTTATCCATATCTTTATCTAAAACAGAAGTGTTCAAAGTATGTTTCTACAGAAACCAGAAGGTTGCACTGTCATGTTTCCTTCAGTCTAGTGTAGATCGCAGGTGTCAGCAGCCAGGGCTAGTGCCTACATGCTATTTGGTTTCTAAGGAAGGATATTGTGATGGCTGAGGCAGAAATGGCAACTTCCAGGTCCTCTTTTTGAAAAAGTTTGCAAAGGTACTTCTTCCAAACAGGAGGACAGAGGAAGCCTACTGTTTCACCTTTCCATCTCATCCCCAGAGTCTAATCACACCACTTCCTACACACACCAGGCATGATTGTGAGTCCCCACTTGTCTATCATCCGCCCAACATCCTAACTAAAAATGAAATATTATTTACATGTGGTCGCTATAGCTTTCACAACATGACATCTTTTCTCAACCACCATATCAGCACTTATTTTGGAAACTGTTTTCCCCACAGCAGATGCATAACTCTTAATTTGAGTATATTCACAAGGAAGCCAATAAAGTAGGAACTTTAAACAGAACAAAAACAGCATTTGTCCAGCTCTGGCAAAATGCATTTCACACTAATATTACTTTCAATGCCTGAGATATTTGATCCTGTCTGAGGAAAGATATTTCTGATGCTTTTTATATATATATAAAAAAAGAAAAACACAACTGGACAGCATCAGGAAGGTGTGTGTGTGTGTGCTTCACCTAATTTACCTCCTTCCATAAAGCAGGACATATATTTCAAGCACTTGTCCAACTTTTCTTTGAAAACCAGAAGATTATACATCCTCTTCAGACATCTTGCCCCATTGTTGAGCTATTGATATAGTTCTAAGCAGTAAGAAAAATTGTGCAGTATCTTGGATAGTTCAACCCAGAATCTCACATAATTTAGCCTACGTTCTATTTTTAAAAATCCCAACTTAATTTTTATTATTGCTAAAGCAATTAGCCTAATAGTCTATCTGGCAAAGTGCAACCCATTACCTAACATGCGTTGCTAGCCTCTGTGACAGTGAGATTTAATGCAACCCTTTTGATCTGTGCCAATCCTTAAGAACCATATAAGCTCACAAACGCATTATTCAGTTTAACAAAAATCTGAAAAATCTGTGTTGGCAAAATATGAAATGAAGCAACAGATTTTTCTAGAGAATTCTGTCCCAACTGGCTTATGCTGTCTGAACCCTTTGTGAAATCTAATAAGTAGTTTTGGACTATGAACTATGTAGTTAACATGCATATGCTTAGATTCTGGACTAGGAAGAAGAAACTGACTTTCAAAAGTGAACTCCTTTTGTTGCAGCTTTATTCAGTTATGAAAACCAAAAGCCAGATGTGAAAACTACTAACACTGATGAGGAAAATAAGGGGAGTAGCATTTATGATCCTTTACTTTCTTATTTGGCTAAAACTTAAATCTGTTAAGCATGTATATATTGTAACAGATAATGGAAGAATTATGAACTAAGCTGTTACTGAAAAAGGTACCCTTAAAGGCATCACTATGAAAGAAAAAATGGATTCCACCAACCACTTTAAAATAGGTGCAGAAGCAATGTTAGGCTTTCTTGTGAACATCAAACTGCTCTGGGGTGTAGAGAACAGAGCTGCAGTGATTCAATCCCTAAGATGTGTTCTTTAAAGTAAAAAAATATTATAAATGAAAATCAGAATTGGAATGATGCCCTTTATATACATATATAGGTTGAACTAGCCATCCATGGAACTCAACTAAAACTCTATAGAGAAACATTTTCTATTGCTTCCAAGAAATGTAGAAACTTGCACAGGGATCATACCATAACATTTTAATCTTACAGTCCTTGAGGAAGAGATCACTTTAAACGAAGTGCAGCATGCAAACATGCTACTCTTGCTACACAAAGAAGCAGTTGTAATCCTTACACTTCTTCTACCAAAACCAAAAGGAGAATATTTGTAACTCAAAATATCCCAGCGAAAGAATGTAACCAACATCCAATTTTCTGTCACACAGCCCTTTATTTGGGGTTATATACCATGTACTATATGGGAGCTGTCCAGGGTATTGAAAGTAATTATGGGTATGGAAAGGGCTTAGGGAAGATTCTCATGTCACTGTTCTATTTTCTGAAATTGATTATTCTGTAATAAAGAGCACTGCAGCAAGAAAAATGGTCACACAAGTGCATGGTTCCTAATGTGCGCAAAAGTTACATCTGACACCCCATTCTTATTCAGCTATGTAACCTCATGAACAACTATGCAAGAATCTGCCTTTAGGTCAGATAAGCTGCATCAAGTATTTGGGTTCAAAACTTCCCACTTCAGAAAGATCCTTAAAAAGGAAATGCAGAATATCCCAAAGCTTGGAGCACTTCTTAACAGAACTAATATGGTAATACAATATATTACTTTCTTCTGTAGCCAGGAGTTTAAAAGTAGCATGTTAACTGCCAAAAATTAATAAACCATACACTTAGCAGTGCTTTGTTTATTAGAAGAAGAAGAAGAAGAGTTTGGATTTGATATCCCGCCTTTCACTCCCCTTCAGGAGTCTCAAAGCGGCTAACATTCTCCTTTCCCTTCCTCCCCCACAACAAACACTCTGTGAGGTGAGTGGGGCTGAGAGACTTCACAGAAGTGTGACTGGCCCAAGGTCACCCAGCAGCTGCATGTGGAGGAGCGGAGACACGAACCCGGTTTCCCAGATTACGTGACTACCGCTCTTAACCACTACACCACACTGGCGTGTATTTAACATGTATTTATGTCTGCCAACATTCATTAAGACACGAATATATCACCACATTATTATTTCAGAAGAGGTATCTAAAATATGCTGGAGAAAGTTATCTAATCATTTGCACTGGATGGGACTAAGATAGTAAATTGGTTCTCTTTCTTTTGTTAAATTGGTTCTCTTTCTTTTGAAACTACTGGATATGGGCATTGTGACAGTCACTGTTTATAAGAAAAATGCCTGGCAAATGTATCCATGTTCCTTTTATTTCATTTTCCTGCTTTGTAAAATATAAAGTATACTTTCCTAAAAATTCAAGGTGGCAGCAATAATGGAGTCCCAATAAAGACAGGTGTGGTCTTAAGTCTGAAATAGAGGAACTTTAAATTTTAAATGCATGTAAGAGGCTTAGAAGGAGCAATTATAAATAAGTTGTCCCCTACATACTTTCCCCCTGACAGTATGAATGATACTAACAGTTTGTATAGGTGTTATTAATTCCAGTCATCCACCACTTACAGAATAGTCATTAACTGTAAACAGTTAATATTTTGTTAATCTTCCTAAATCTCTTAGTGAAGGCTACACCTTTAAGTGAACAAATAAACATTACTCTGATTATTTAAGAAAAGCACTACCTGAAGTGGTTAACCCTAACAAGATTTTGTGAAAGCCTAGTCCACTTTGATAGCTAAAAGATTTGAGTTGTCTCCATTTCAAAAGAAAATTTACTTGTTTTGCATGGCTAGTGTTTTAACATGTTCAAGAAGGGATATCTGACCAGTTTTCAAACTCTGGACTTGCAGGTAATTCTGAAATTAGATACTAACCTTTCCTGAAAAATCAGCAAAGTGAACAGAGAGACATTGCTATGCTCAAGCTTTTTTAAGCAATTCAAAATCCTTTGCATCTGCCTTTAGGAAGGTGGAGACTGACAAAAAAAAGTCTACTGTGATTAAGGATTTGCAAATGTGTGGTTTACATTTTCTGTGAAAATGGACCAAAGGGTGATAACCCATCATTTTAGGATACTAAACCTTTGCTTCTTTCATAAAACGACTTCTTAAAGGAAGTTGGCATGTTAATAATTCAAACTTAGCAAGGATCCCCTCGGTAAGGATCTATTCCTTCCTAGTGCTGATGAATGATTGAGCCTAATTTAGCTAAGTGCTGACAGGGCCAACTAATGTTCAGCAACAATGATTGCATAAACAATGTTGTGCTTTAAGCAGCTAAGTGATATGAATACCAAGGCAAGGATACTACACCTATTATGTAATTTAACCAGAATGGCCAAAGCTTATTCTGTATTGAACTGTCCTGTCCATAGATATGAGGAAGTATTGGGAACGGGTTCTTAAAGAAAATCAAAATAGTTGAGATCCATCCTACATATGTGAAATGGTTTAGAGAGGAAAGCACAGGAGTTTGCTTCTGCAATACTTAGTAGAGAATGCATCTTTACCAGCTGAAGCAGCAGCATTTAAACAAGCCCCCAAATATACATGCCTATGCAATCATTCCAGCAACATAATCTCTAGCCTGCAGGTTGCTGAAAATGTTCAAGGAGTTAACAACTGCAGAAAGAATTCAAACATTTTTCTGTCGTTCATTTCTATCTGAAGCTGGTAGCTCAACTCTCAAAGTAAGACTAATCTACTACCCAGGTGTCAACACAGCTTGAGTTTAACCATTCATCTAGAAAAGCTTTCTTGATGTTCTTTCTATGAGTTTGGGATTTTCATGAATACATAGGAGAACCCCCCCCAAAATGATTTTTTGTGTGCTATGTCCGTACTCATCCAGAGAATCAAAAGAATTCAGCCTTGCCTTTGATGTGTTTAATTTGATCTGACAGTGCTGCATAAACTGTTTTATCTGAGAACCAAATAATGCAAATATATATCTGTATTGTACAAAACAAGTTTCAATTTGCTTTCCAAAAGGTAAGCTCTGCAAGTCCCAATAAAACCTTGTAACTTTTTCCAACAAAGCTACTTACCAGGAAGCGAACATCATCAAAGCCATTGAGAAGCAGTTTGCTCTCATACTGCTGTAAGCCGATGGACTCCAGCCACTCCCCAACACTCTGCTCCAGCATCCGTGAACCTGACGAGAGAGGAATCGGCAGACGCTTGAAAAAGGAAAACCCATTAAGGCGGTAGCAGCGGCACTCTGAGGAAGACAGGTGGCATTGCCACATCATAGTCATTACCATAAAGAAGCCAAACCAAGGAGAGTACAACAATTAGCTGACAGACAGTTCCTCTTCTGTACACAAACCATGAACAATAAGCTTCTGTCCTGTTCAAACTAGAGTGTTAATCGGTCTCCTGGTTATACTCAAACAAACTCTGAATCCAAGCTGTTTAGAACCATTCCTGGGGCCAAGGCATCACATGCACTGATTTTCTGGCTCAAGTGTGCTCCTTGCCAGGCAAAAGCATCCCAAACCTCACAAGCCTCCTGGGTCAGCTCCTTGTTTCATCTGAGGGGGCTGAAAACTTTCCAAGGCATCATTCCAAGCCAAGGCTACAGGCACGAGAGACAAGAGAGGGCCAGCTCACAAATAAACACAGCCCAGCAGATGCTTGCATCCATGCAACTTCAGATGCATTACCTTGTACAACAGGCCAGTAAGGAAGACTGTTAGCACTGGAGGTGCAAAGCAGTTAGAGAGAAAATACATCTTCATGCAGCTGAGAGAGACAAACAGACACGATGGGTGTTCAGAAAAGCAGCAGCAGCCAGATTAGTGAACAGCTGTCCAAAGGAAGACATGCAAGACAAATAAAAACAAAAACAAAAAACACAAACTGCAGTAGAAGAATAAAGATTTATACTTTTTTCCCCCCAACAGTCCCGGAACAGGCAAACCATGGTAGGGGCTTTTCTTTGTTATTTTATTATAAGGAGTGGAAGCCTGAGGGACAACAAGCCTGAGCTTGGAAGTCCTGCCACTGTCATTTTATCACCTATCCAGATGCATGACATCCTGACAGCCGGTATTGACTGATCTGGGCTGGGAACCAGCGTCAACATCTAGACTGGAACAAATAAGTATACCGGAGCATCCAGTCTGAGCAAAAAGATAAATGGTCAGCTCATTTTCCACCCAACATGCCTGCTCCTGCCAGTTCTTTGTTGACTTGTATTTGCCCGTCCTTCATTTTCTTCCACTAAAGGCAAGCACTACCTTCAAATTCCTTACTGAGATAACGAACAGCTTTCAGAACAAAGCATCTTAGCTCGTTGGTTTAAGGGGGTGAGGAAAGCCAAGCAAGATGAACACGCCCCCTCCCCTTTTCTCTGCAGCAGATAGGGTTAGATATGTCCTGGCACCTCCTTTCAGCCGGTTAGTCAGAAATAAATTCTTCCAAGAGCCCCGTAGAAGCTATATGGAACGCCTCTTCTTCCCTCCACACATCAGAGGAGAGTCTAGGAACTTGTTACTTTCCCTGTGCAGAACTGGTGATATTTGATGAAGCAAGGAAAGTTCAGAGCCCACGTCTTTGCAGTCCTCAGAGGAATTGCTATGCAAGTCACGCAGAATTTTCTCAGTCTTCCTAGCATGTCCGTCACTGAAGGGCATTTGCAAAATATTGATGAAGACACCGGGGTTGCAGTCTTTGAACCCTGTGGTTATCAGAAGTTCTGAACATCCTAAACTAGCCTCCACCCCTTTCTTTCCAGACTGCCTACACAATGCAGTGCTGGCTATTATCTGAACAATCGAGGGGTTAGAGATCCTGTTACGCTGGCCTTCAGAAAAGATCCTCTGTTAAGCAAGTCAGTGTTAATGAGTGCTCGGGAGCTGGCCAGCCTTCTTAATGCATACTGCAGCACAAGGGATGCAGCACTCACAAAAGATTTCCTCCTCCCTTCTCTGACAAAGCCTGGGCAAAGGGACAGCATCTATATCCCCAAATTCCAAGCAGCAGGCTCTTGCTGGCCAGAGATTCTTTCCTTATCCAGGGCTGATTCCTTTCTACTCCATAAGCAGGCAAAAGGACTCTGGTATTTTCCCAGGCAAGCATGTGTCCCTTTCAGAGAGCTGCAGCAGACTGCTTTGTCTAAAGGCAGCAAGCTCCACACTTGCAACGTCTCTCGCTCTCTCACTGGCTGTTCCCTCCCCTCCCCTCATGCTCACACCCCTCCCAGCAGAAGCAGTGATCAGGTTTCAGAACAGAAGCTGGCAAGGGAGAGAGAAATAAGACGGCAGCTTTGCAATATTCAAATTGCAACTTCAAAAATTTGTTTGATTACCCTGAGCCATGTGGTGTGGTTTTTCAGCATAAAACGGATACAGTATGTGGGGATTAATTTATCAGACGTGAGCTGAGATTTTCAGATACTGAAAGGTAAGCATGACTGAAGGGAGTCAGACCAATTGGAAACAAACATATTACACCAGCTTTCTATATGCCTGCATGTAGCATTTGCTTCGTCTTGGATTATTAAAGATGCTTTGCCTCCACAGATCTGATCTGATACTGTAGTTATTACACCAAAGGCAACTTTTGTGAAGCTACTGGGGAACAGAATTGCCATTGTGGGGGGATGAAGAAGTCAAGTTACTAAACTCTCTCATAATTATTTGGGAGCAGCAGTGTACAAGGGCCCTGAAAGTTTTTAGCTTGGATGTTCGAAAACCAGAGCCAGAATATACGCAAAGGCCCTAAACAGCGTTTTCGTAGTAAGTATAATTTCCAACACCTAACTATTGGAATATAAAATCAAAATCAAAACACAACTCCATTTCAAGTTTGAGAGTCTGAAGAAATTGTTTATGTTGTGATACTGATGAAGACAGCCAACGTAGTTTCATAGTTTTCCACTTAAGTCTAACGTGTTTTGCATTTGCATAGCATGGCAAAAGAGAATTAAGCTAGAATTTGCCAGTTGGAATTAGTTTGCCAAATGAAATTCTCCTCTCTCCTCATGCACTGTTCTGGGGGTTCTCCCACCCACCCCAAGCCAATTTTGGAGATGCTGTGTGGAAAGCCCTGTTGCCCAAGAAAAAGCCCTTCCATAGGGCTTCTGCTAAAAGAATCCTACCCTCTGTGTTTAACTAGGGACAGGTCACTCAGGCAGCACCAAAACATTTTGGCCACCAGGAAGGCTACTACATTAGTTTAACCCTGAGTACCTTGGATTTGGTAGCAGTTTATTATAATGGGATTGCAACCCTCCGGCTGCAAAGCAAAATGACCTTGATAATCAAGACTCTGTACCTTCATGTTTGTACACCACTATAAGACTATGGAGAAACCACTCATTCATTTTGGGCATGTGCCTAGACATAAACAGACAGTATCTTGATACATGGTCTGCATTAGAGAATGCATTTAATGCATTTAATGCAGACTTGAGTGCTAAATTGAAAACATATCAACTACAGCCACCAAGAAAAAAGCTACACCAGGGGCTCTCAAACTTTCCACCCCCAGGGCCTGCTTCAGATAGCTGAAAATTACTGAGGTCCACCAGTTACAAAATGGTGGGGCAGGGGCAGAGCCCATCTCAAAATGGTGGCAGATAGAGGCGGTTTGACATAATCAGGTGGCAATTACTGACATCATTTTCTACAAATATATAATCCATCTTTGGAAATTGCTAAATTATTTGTCACAGCATTTCCATTGCGCTGAGGAGTTTCATAGCTCAGGTTTCCTCAAGCTAAGCACAGACATTTGCTCTGGAGGTATTGTGACAGCCTCCTCGTTTTAGGTAGAATTTGCTGATCCAGAGGCTCTACATGAAGAAGACTTACTCTTTTATATTTTTCCCCATCTCACCTCCACATGCCTCTATTTTTAGTCATGTCCTGTAATTTCTTCTCCCATTCTGCTTTCACACTCAACTGGACCTTAACCCCACCCCTAACCTCAGCATGCCAGCTTCTTCCTGGTCCTCTTTCATTCATCCCTCCTATAACAGCTCTCCTCTCTTATCCCTTTCCTTTCTATTCCCATTTTATTTATTATTAATATTCATTAACAGCAGCATTTTATCTTAGTTTCTCATTTCCTTCAACACCTCCCTCTGGCTCTTTCTCCTCAGAGGGGGGAGACATTCATTCCCTCCTCCCTCACTGTACTTCTGCTTCTCAATCACTTGTACTCAGCATGGGTGCTGTCACTGGTCCAACCAAAATGCAGTGGCATGGCTAGGGAGTAGGGCAGGCATGTGAGGAGGCCTTGGACAGGCTGTGGCACTGAGGCCACTAGTGGATCCTAGTCAGTGGCTTGGGAAACCATTAGTCTGTACCAATCTGTACCAAAAGGAGAACATTGGTGCAAATTGCCAATCCTTAAAAAGAACAATAGGTATTAACTCACTGCACTGAATAATACTGTCAGCTTTACTACAGTGTTTAAAATAATGAACTGGATGCAAATTGCAATGAGCTTTTGTGCAGCAGAATACACATTTTAGCTATACTGTTTAACTAGCTACCAAATTCTCTCTAATGCAACAAGACTTATGTAAGCAAACTGACGTTGCAGTGGCCACTCATTCTTCTCTGGCTTTGGGTAATGAAATGACGGATGAAATCACTGTAAAACCAGCACACTATATACAACCTCTCCATGCCAAGGGAATCCTCTCCTGCAAGAAAACTGCAGCAAAGAGAGGGTTATTTTATGCCATGAAGCCATTTTGCTCCAACACAGTAATTTTTTTCAAGTAAGAATATTAAGTGGATTAACACCAGATGGAAAGTATACAAACCTTACATTGCAAATAGAGGCCCGAGGCCAAGTTGTTGCAGAAAAACAAATGCTTTTGCAAATGCAGTTTATATTGAACAGGGCATCCGCACATCCCAAAGGAAAGAAAGGTCTAGAGCCTCTGCCAAAGTCTCTGCAAGAAGACCCCAAGCCTTTTAAATTTAAAGGTTGGTTACTTCAGTCACTGGTACGTGAACAGAGACAAGGGACATCCATAAGAGACCCTTTCGCACATAACCCCAATGTGTGGAAGGAAAAGGAAGACTGTGCCTGCTGCCCCCATTATTTGAGTGGATCCTGGCACCAACTCACATGCTGCTCAGAACATAGGGAAGGGGGCTGTGTGCATGCAGACTTTCTATATCAGCAGGAATTCAGCTGCACATGTATAGGCATCCCTTGCCATAATTCTGTTTAGCATGACCACCTCCGCCCTCCATGCTTTGAGTATACCTGTGGACTTGTGAATAGCCCTTTGCTCACTTCTAATTTTAGAATTAAAGGAAAAGCAAACCCTAGGAATTCACGTCTTTGAAGTGAGATCGGAAATGACGAAACAAAAACTTGACGAGCGACACCGGGAAGCTCTAACTGCCAGCAGTCTGAGTGACACTGAACAACAGAATATACAGTGGTACCTCGCAAGACGAATGCCTCGCAAGACAAAAAAACTCGCTAGACGAAAGGGTTTTTTGTTTTTTGAGCTGCTTCGCAAGACGATTTTCCCTATGGGCTTGCTTCGCAAGACGAAAATGTCTTGCAAGTTTGTTTCCTTTTTCTTAACACCGTTAATACAGTTGCGACTTGATTCAAGGAGCAACTCATAGAACGCGGTGTGGTAGCCTTTTTTGAGGTTTTTAAAGACTTTGGTGATTTTTGAAGCTTTTCCAAAACTTTTCCGACACCGTGCTTCACAAGACGAAAAAAATCGCAAGACAACAAAACTCGCAGAACGAATTAATTTCGTCTTGCGAGGCACCACTGTAGAGTGTTATGTTCCACACAAGCAGGAGAGGGGACAACCCATTTCTAATGGTAGTACTCAGTAGAAGAAGCACGTCTCATTTGATGGGCCACACATAAACATGTAGCCTAAAGGCTATGCTTCTGGGAGTGGCACAGTTCCAAAGGCCTCGGATCAGTTCCTTCCACTAGGCAATTGTTATTTCTACTATGTAAAAAGAACCACGTTCAGCAAGGCTGAATGCTATGCAGTATTTCCTGGAATGTTCATTGCTCCTGTATCAGAGGATTATGACTATGAACACAACGGACCCTTCCTCCACTTACAATGTCCATTAATAAAAATATGTATTACAAAATGCCTTTAAAAGCAGATGACAAATTTAAGCGCACAGCTACACATTTGCAACATTTATCCAATTTAAGCGAGTAAATTTAGGTAAGTTGAAAAGATCGCTGCAGGCAGGCAAGCAAGCAAGCAGGGAGGGAGGGTTTCTTTATGCGAACAGGACCAATTACTGAGCCTCTTCAGAAAGGGGCATAATATGCTGAGGTGGGAAATCCAATCCAAAGAACAGCCTGATACGTTTCTTTTGAAACTTAAACTAATTTGAAGATGATTCCTTATGTTGAACTTGTTACAGAATAAGAAGAGAAAGGATCTGCTTGGACTGCAGCTCCAGCAAATTTCCTTCATATAACTTTTGTTCTACAGTCACATAGTCAGATTTTATAGGAAAATTGAATGACTTCCAGTAATGTGCTCCAATAATGGCATACATTTTCTGTGGATACACACGAGACTCCTATTTCACTCCTCCTTTAGCCAGCGCAAGCAACAAACCTTAATCCGTGACTTAGCATTACATTCAAACCAGGAATCATTGTTCGTTTCACTCCAAATGAACCAAGATGTTACGCCAATATTTGTTCTTGGCTTACCAATCATGGTTCATTGGAACCAAAACAAATCTTGATCCCCAGGTAGGACATAATGCGAAGACAATGATTGTAGTTAGTTGCTCCCACTTGCTGGAAGGGAGAATTGAAGCAGGAGCAATGTCCGCATTCACAGTGAACCATTGGCTGTAGTTTGCTGTAACATATGAACTGGGCCAGCAAGAACGAAAGGTTGCTGATAAATTTATATTTTTAAATAAACAAATAATCAGAGCAGCATTATGGAGTGCCGGGGGGGGGGGGGGGACCGACGACGACTGACAGAAGCAAATTATGTTTTAGTTTAACTGATTTGCCAGAAAGTACATTTTTCTGCATCAACCAAATTACAGAAAAAGCAATTCTGCCAAACAAGGAAGATCAATGAACATAAACACACTGGTCTTCTTTAATACCCACATTGAAATAAGTGACTCCCACCTTGCAGTCTTTTCTGCATAGATTACTAGGTGCTTGGCCTGTATGTAGAAGATCCTATAAAAAAATTTGTATATAAGCTGTTCCATTAACATATAGGTCAATGCAACACTTTTGAAAAGTCTGTGGTATCAGATGAGGCTTCTAGGTTCATGTATAGCACTACATATTTGTTTCTATGTTGTCTGCTACAAATATGAAAGATATACCCAGCAAAATACTTATATTGTTTGGCCTGGCATGGATTTTGTTTTTTTAAGTTCTCAACTTAAACTTGCTTTATAACGTAAAAAAAAAAAGTGGGAACTGCAACAATATGTTGCGGTGTACCCTCCCTCCTAATACAAGTTCTCTGTTCAGAGGTCCAGCCAGCCATTTCATCCAAACAGGGCATGCCACTTTCTCTCTCCTCCTGCTTTTTTTCTTTGAAAAATTCCTTGGCTACTGAATATGATCAGTCCTCACTGGACTGTTTCTGTGGTTTCTTCACCACTTTAGGCTCATTTCAGATTTTTAAAAATGCTTCTGCAAAACTGGGTGGGGCAAGGGGGTATAACAGTCTTCTCTCTGAGGACCTGTGGGGTTATCAGAACTAAGCAGTAGCTTACAGCTTGTAGCTGTATTTCAATCCACATTCTTACTTCATGCTTCCATTCCAGGTGTGGAAGTAAATGTGTGGTCTTTTTTATTTTATTTTAGCACCCTTTAATGAGCTGTAAAAACTTGGAACATTTCTGGTAGTTTTCTGAAAAGCAAGTCAGTCTGCTGCAGCACGTCTGAATGTTTTCATGTTTTTGCCATGGGCTGTCACTGCTGCTTTGTTCTGCATCACATTTTTGAACACCGTACTAAAATATTCCACAAGCTGCCACAAGGTTTAACCAAAGATGAACTCCTGATAATTTAAAAATCACTTATTCTCTACTCCTTATATGAGGAAGTTTTGCTGAAAAAATCTTGCTATCCCCCTTCCTCTTGCCCCAGACTACAAGACTCCTTAAAGCAATCTGATGAAAATTGTGCTTTAATTATTACAGCAAGGCTTTTTCAATGACTTGAAGATGCCACCTTCAGGACTTCATGTTGCTACAAATTAGTGTTGAAGGCTTGAGAAGATGGGGGTGGGAGTAGAACTAGGATGCAGTCTTCCACCTTTGTCAGAAAGTCTCAGTCAAGGTTGCCACGAAAGACGGCAAGGGATTGAGGAAAGAGGTATAAAAGGCATCTTTTCCCAGGGCAAGTGGGGCTCTAGCTCATGTACATGCAAGAATCAAGATCTAGAAAGTGATTTTTCATTAATGAAATCAAGCCAGGAAATTATCAGACATATGGGCCCTTTATACTGATGGTTTAAGGTTGCTTGAAAAGTGCTTTGTGTCCCACCCTCTCCTCTCCCCTTTCTCCTCTTTTTTTTACAGACGGTATTTTCCCCCCTGAGTATTTAAAATGTCTAAAAATGCAATATAAAAACTATACAAAAGGAAAGGGAAAAAAGAGCCAAATAGACCTAAGTAGAAAAAAGGCAGCAGATCAAACTACAAGGAATCCATTGTACTGTGTCTTTTTAAAGCCCTGCTCTTGCTGCATCTCGCCCTGTGGTCTCTTTTTGCCTAACCCCACCAAAGATTGTAAACTCTCTGAACACAGAGCTCATTTCTGTTGTGTGCAGCACATAACAAAATATAGAGGCGCTTCCTTCCTCAACAAGCCTTTTAAGTGGAGATCTTTATCCTAGTCTGAATCTGTACTGGATTTAAAGCTATTTTCATATATGATTTTTTATTTTTTTTTAGCATGTGAAATCATTTTGAGATACTTTATGGTTAGTAATTCATGAATAGATTCAAACAAGCAAATATATAAATAAGTGAAGGAAGGCAAAACTGGGGTCAGATAAAATGTATGGTATCAGCAGCAGTGAAAGTGGAGTTGTAGTAAAGGGGTAGGGGTAGCCAGTCCATTAAATTAAGCATGAGGGGTGATAATCCAATATCATGAAAGCTGGCTTTCTCTTCTCCCTTGTACAGCTCTAAACCTTGCACCCTCAAATTTACTCGAGGGGGATCCCCAACCTTGGCCATTCCGCTGGCAGATAAATACTGATGTATATCCCCATCTAATTAGGGACTGCAGAATAGCAAATTGCTGCCTCTTATCTGGATTTCTGGTCTTAAAGGGAAGCCTTAAGATACCTGAATATCTCAACTATGGGTTGAGAAATACAAGGTTCCTCAATGGTAAGTCCCAAATGGGCCCAACTTTTTGTACTGCTCTCTCACTTGTTTGAATTGACTCACACCCTTTAGCAGTTCAGTATGGTACCTGAAATCCTCTGCTGTTCCTGAGAAAAGTCAATGCCTTCACCAATGGAGCTCATTATTTTTTCAATCTGAAAAACATAAGAAATTATTAGTGATAATTGAGCAACACCTGACTAGAGAGCTTCTTAATCCTATAATTGTATAAAGGTACATGTCCAAGAGATATGTATTGCTGTCTGGAAATAATAAATTCATGGTAAATATAAGAGAGAGAAATCTATACAAGCATCTTACCAAGCTGATGACTAGCAAGAAAGTGATAACATTTGTTCATACTATAGAATAATCTATTCCTCTGGTCTCACCTTAAAATACAGAAACTCCCCACTACCAATAAAGAATATGCCACTTCAGATAAGAAGGGAACCTTCAAGGCAAATAACCCAATACCAAGTTGCTTCTACTGAAAAGCTGCAAAGACATTAGGATGAGCTGGAAAACATGAACAGAAAGCAGCAGTATTCTAAAGTACGTTTCAACCAGGAAGAGAGAAGCCAGTCAATCTAACTGAACTACAGGTTCATGTAGATGCTCCCAAGCATTTACATCTCAAAAAAAGGAATCCATTGTTGCAGTCAATGCCACATTCTGGATTTGATTTTTTTTTTTTTAAAAAAAAACCACCTCTACATCTTTTAAAAAGTACTTTGACAAGTGGTCTTAAGTACCAACATCTAAGCAGATCTTCAGCCTACAGAGCTTGATGCCCAGGCGCTTCTTGTGCAATCCTGGAGAAAGAAGGAGGAGGAGGAGCTTCTTTGGGTTTGTTTGTATGCTCAAAGACCTAGGAGTACTGTCTAGGAATAGACATGGATGGCAAATGGTGTTGATGGGTTTATGCCCAATTCCTGCAAGACAATGATATCTAATACTCTATTTAGTTCTGCACTGTTCAATCCACAAACCTTGACATATCAAGTTACTGCACATCTCATTTAAGTTATCAAGTTTAAGATGCACTTTAACAGCAGTGGAAATAGACTTCTGAGGTATTTCTTCATAAGATCTGCTATCTTATGCTACCATAATAAAATCAACTTATTATGAAAGAGAAGACTGACTCTCAAGATGACATCCCTGACAAATTACCAAATTAATGTAGAACTGCTTCTTATGAGCAAATGCCTAAGGACATTTAACAGACACAATCATTTATTTTCCCTGTTCATCTCACTTCTCCTGCATCAACTTTTAGATTGTAAACTTTGGGGGGAGGAAAGTACCATGCACATTAATTGCACTACAACAAGTAAACAGCATCAAAAGTAGCAATAGGTTAAATTTACTCCTGCTGAGACACCACTGCTTTGTTTTAGCAATTTTTTCAAAAGCAATGAAAGGCCACTCCTCTCATTTTTTTAGGGTCCTCTATGGGCTACCTCTAAAAAATTGACATTAAATTCACATCCCCTCAGTATGGTTTTATAGAAGCAAGCTTGTAGCATAATGTCTAAATGTCAAAGACCTCCAGCAGGAAAAAGCATTTTTATCCAATAATCATTTGAGTTACAACATGTTTGATATAGCACATTGACTTTTATATAACTCTACAAATAGCACCAGAACAGACTCAAATGTTTTCAAAACCCAGCAAAGGAAAAACACGAACACCAAGAAAGCAGAAAATAACTGCACACTAAGCAACCCCAGCAGTCAGCCTGCTTCCCAGATTAGGCAAAGTTTTGCAGGTTTCTTACATTGGAGAAAGATTGAACTTCGACGACATCAGGCACCTGCTGCTGAAACTGCTGGGAAAGAGCAAAACATGCATTTCAATCCATTAAGTTAAGCACAATTTTGTCTAGGAGAATGGATTATGCAAGGTCTCTTCTTAAGACTGTTTGATTCAGAACAGCACAAGTTCAGGCCAGAATTTAATAAAGGGCCATGTCCCCCCCCCCTTTTTTTTTTTGTACCATGAGTTGCCTCCTGGTCTTAAGCACTGCAGGTAAAGTTTTAAACTATTCTACAACTTCTATGGTTGGCTGTGCAATTTAACATTAAAATGAGGTAGATACTCAAAAGCAGATGTGGAAATAGGGTTCCCAATGTTTTTAGTGCACTAAACTATTTTCAGATTTCCTGTTTCTCATACTGCTAAGAAGCAGGTACTTTACAGATAGTTACTTTATGTTACTTTATGTATTTCTTGTGGGGCAACATCCTGAAAGGAGCTTTCTTAGATTGCAGTCATGGGGACCATAGGGATGCAAGAATAAAAAAAACACAAAGACAAGCATTTTGAAGTCCAATATGCACAAAATAGTCCAACCCAATAAAAAAATTTCCTGAATACATAAGATGACCCAATAGAAACATGGATTTTGATCAGTTCTTTCAGCTGAATGACGTCTTTTTATTCCTAACAAATGCCAACATGTATAAGAGTGTAGAGAACTTCTTTGAAGTCTAAAAGTATGCTTCTCCCAAAAGCATATACTGCAGCTTAGATAGCAAGACACAGGAGCAGTGCCCTACTCATGAAATGGGACTATCTTGCTCTCTCTCCCTGATTGCCGCTCAGTGCTTTATGAAAAGCCTACCTTGTGAGATATTGTGTAGAGCAGGCATGGCCAAACTTGGCCCTCCAGATGTTTTGGAACCACAACTCCCATCATCCTTAGCTAACAGGACCAGTGGTCAGGGATGATGGGAATTGTAGTCCCAAAACATCTGGAGGGCCAAGTTTGGCCATGCCTGGTGTAGAGGCTCAGAGGAGAATCTTTCTACCCCCTTACATGAGTTGAAGTGACATTTCAGTCATGCTAGAGACCCTTGGATCCAAATCACATGTTCAACTGCATTCAGATGATACACCATTCATTTTCTCCTTCCCCACATACACACACTTGCTTACATCACAAAAAAAACCTCACGTGAGAACTTTGGGGTTGCTTTTTTTTAAAAGAAAAACACCCTCAGATTTCTTATGCACCAAAGTTATATGAGAGTAGCATGGGGTGGCTTAATATCTGAAGGGCCTTGTGAAACCCACAAGCTTATAATCAAGTTAAATAGTAACCACTAGGCAAATTCAAGTACCTATTCTTTGTGGCCCACCTGGCAACAATTCCCTATACTTATTACTGTATTTATTACATTCATAATTTTCAAAGGGCACCTCAAGTTTACCCTTGAAGAACAGCTGCAATCTAGAAGGTCAGAGATTTACAGATGCTTTGAAGCCTTCACTAGCTCAATGCTTTGTTATCCAAAAATGTTGGCGGTAGATTTTTTGGGTGGGGTGGGGAGAAATAGAGGAGTCCAAGTAAACAGTCCATTTTGGTAACAGTAACTAGCTCTGCTCTTTTATCGCTCCACCGACAAATCCTATTATGCACACCCAACATGCAAGTGCCTCAGCATTTAAGCCTAACAAAGTCCCTCCATTTAGAACAGCTGTGCCCCTCCCTTAGTGGAAATGTGGACATTTGCCAAAAGGCTTCATTTAGCATGCACTAACAAAAGCAGCTTGACATACTCTGTGCTGGAAAACAAACAGAACTTCCATGTCTGTTAATATCTTTTGCCTCTTCAATCCCAGCTGATGCATAAAACACTTAAACATAAAATTCTTCTGTAAAAAGGTAAATGCCCTGAGGGATGCTTCAAGGCTGCCCACCTTGCTTTTCCCAGTCTCTGCTAATTTGTTTCAAGAGTGTTTTTAAGGATAAAAAATAGCTCAATGAACTTCAATGAAGGGAACGCATAGAACTCCCTTCTGTGCCAAGTTACTTCAGTTTTGATGAAATAATTAAAAATGCATCACAAACGGCACTAGTTCTGCCTTAGTGCTGCAGGGCCGTCAGTATCAAACTGACAAACAGGGAACGAAAGGCGTGTGCACCCCTCCCATTTAGATACTTCTCACGAAATCCCATTGAAACAGTTTCCCCATGTAGAACCCCCCATAACCTCTGAATTTAAAAAGTCAAAGGGCATTTTGGCATGAGAGCTGCTTTAGGCAAAGCTGCTTCCTGGTATGCCCATGCTATTTTTGTCTGCATTTTGCTTTAAGCAGTTCTCAAGTCAACTTCAGAAATTGCTGTTTAATTTTTGGGTGATGTCTCTGAAGCCCTGGCTTCTGATCACTAACAATCCTATGAATTGCTTCTGAGGTTAATCTAGCTATCCCTTTGAACCTACTGCCATCCCCATAAGGCCAAGAACACTGATATTTCTTTCTTTTTTTTTCTTTTTTTAAAGTGCTTGGGTTACAGATTTCTGTGCCAAGCATAAAATTCCATGCTTGTGCACAGCCATTCATATAAAAACAGTACAGCAGAGAGACACAGCTCAGTGCATGTTGTGGTTTACATATGGTACGTGTAGTAACTATCTGTAGATAGGCTGAAAATAAATTCAAAATAAAAGGTCTCTCTGTGATCAATGTTTTTAAGTGCTACAGAAAAGGAGCAACATACAGTTTGCTGCCTCGACAATTTCTTGCAAAAAGGACAAATCATTCCCATTGCAACGTAACAAGCATCTAACTGTGCCAACATTATAAATCCAAGATAGTATAAAAAGGAAATGGTGATGCTGTTGCAAGTCAACCTGGTTTAACAGCTTCCAAAACCGTGGGAGGTGAACTGCTACCAGGGAATTTAATGTGTGGGCAATCCATGGTGCAAAAATTTGAACAGAATCTAGTAAGCACTCTATCTTTGAAAAAAGCAAGATTTCTCATAGTAATGATTGCAGGAATATATTTGGAAGCATTTGTCAAGTTGCCAGTCTTTATGCAATAGAGTCAACTTGGCACAGATCAAAGCTTTCACATGCTTCTCCCATCTTTTCCAGGGGAGTGCTATTTCTCAGAGTGCAAGCACAAAAATGTTGTTGAAGGTTAATTCTAACCAACTCCTATTACTGCTTTTGTCAGTGCACTCGATCATGCATCAAGGCGAATGCCACCACCAAACCAACCCCTCAGCATGTTTATCCTGGCAAGTGCCACTTAGTTCTATGAAACTTTTGTACAAAGCATGCATGCATGCACAGGATTGCTGCCATAGTGGAGCATTCATATGCTTTGCTCACTTTTCGAGCAATTTGGTATTAGGATTTCATACAATCGTAGGGTGTAGAGTTAGAAGGGACTGTGAGGGTCATCTAGTTCAACGCCCTGCAATATAGGAATCTCAGCTAGAACCTCGGCTTAAAAATCTCCAAGGAAGGATAGTCCACCACCTCTTATGGAAGTTGGTTTCATTGTAAACAAGTGATAGCCTGGAGTGGAGAATTTCTCCAAAGGCCTAGTCAGATTATTATCAGCCATGATTGGACATATTTTTTAAAGACACTCTGAAATAATTTTTGGTCAGCAGCACCAAAGAGCAGCTCAGTTTTGTGGGTTTCAGCCCATCACCATGAAAGTTTGAAGGGGAGTTAAAGCTTCTTGTTTAAAGCTAGAAGCTAATACGCATCCAAAAAAGGCCTATTACTATGTTATCCACTAATCCTTTGGGAAACACAAGCTACAGGCTTTTTTCTTCTCAACTTTATCCAGTATTTAACTTTTCTTCAGCAAACCAGTGAAGGATCAGTTGCTGGACAAAGTGGGGCATACCCTCCTAACATTCTGAGTCTCTCCCCCACGTCCCAAATCTGCAAAGCCATAGTTCAGCCTTTCTACTGTCACCCACAGTCATCATTAATGCATTTACCACTGAATGAGATGCTTACTAGATTTTTCTGCTCATCTCTGCTTAGCCAATCAAAATAATCACTACCAGAATGTCTTGAGTATCTTTCTCCCACAGAAATTGCTTTGGTGCGGCAATGGATTCTTCTGCTCATTTTCCTCCCCATTTTCCTCAGGAGTGATGGGGGGAGCTAAGATTTAGAATGAGTAGTGGGGGGGGGGGTGTCCACTGGTAGCGCTCTCTGTTAATCAGCCCATCCTAAACCAATTAGCACCATGCATTCTTCCTGTAGGTGTTCACAAGCCAATCAGAACCATGCTTTTTTCCTGGTCTGCCATCTGCAGCATGTGCCAGAAAGATAGATACTCAGAATAGGACCCTTGTTTACTTATCTTTTGTGTAAGCATGGAAGGGGGAAAATATTAACCTGAAGTATATTTTTAATAATATTTAAATTGCATAATGTGTTCTGATTTTCATTTAGGGTTTTAACTAAATTAAAGGGAGGTGATATAACTACAGTTAATAAATTAACACCAGTTACCCAGGAATAAGCACTATTGAATTCATTAGGACTTATTTCAGAGTAGACAGGTAGCTAACAGAATTAGATTGTTCATGTTGCTGCTCTTCTATAACCAGCTTATCTTATTGAATCAATTAAAGCAAGTGAGCCTGTTTTCTTTTCATGCCATTCATGATTCTTCTCTTCCACATTTTATCCTCACAACCCAATGAATAGCCCAAGGTCACCAGGGCATTTCATAATTGAGCAGTGGTTTCAACCCTGGTTTCCTACACCCTAGTCCATTTAATATTCCTCTGCATTCTGGAAAGAAGGCAAAGTAGTAGGTAAGTTGGAGAGGGGAGGACAATCTTTTTCCATAAGCCTGGAAGGTTAGGGGGACATTTGGCACCTTTCAGAGTAACCAATTCACGTTCCAATCCCAGGTGGAAACCATCCCAACTGAATTTAGTAAGACTTGCTTCCGAGTAATGTATGGTTGTTGTGACATTAACTTACACTATGAATTTTGACAGCAGGACCCATCTTAAATATGGTTAGACACTTTTCAGTTTACTTAGGCACCAAGTACTCCTATAACTGCAATGCATTTGTTTCAACACCTCTGCAAGCGAGGAGGGTGAATAGAAAATCAGAACTTTGTCCTGTCAATGAGACCTCCTTGGTCCCACCCATGTGACTTTACTGGCCCCACCTACATGACCCCCTTGGCCACAGGTAACCCTATCAGGTCCAGGAACTACCAAATGTCACTGCAGCAAATCTAGTGTTTTAAAAAATATTGTATACAACTTCAGACCTCCTTCATCCCTTTCAGAACATTACAGAAAGAGGCTGACAAGCTTACCTGGACTTGCTGCTGCCACATAAAGCTTGGTGTATGTACCTTTGCATGAGGTTCCAGGGAGTAGCAACAACATATCTATAGGGTGCATCCCCAAGTGTTTCTCTTTCCTATGGTTTTTTCCCCCAGTCAAACTGGGGCTATTACTTAAAATGTCAAGCAGCTCTGAAAGTAACAAGTTGCTTCTCTTGCCTGCATTGTGTGTTCCCACTACAGTTCAGTGCATCTGTCAACTATCATGGAACTCTAAGGAACAATGTTTTATTACTGTAACTTCAATTATTCTTTCCTATAAAATCAATGCATATGAGGTAATATTACCCAGTAGTGACCGGTTTAATGATTATGGGAAAGAGGTTGTGTTTATTTGTAGCAGGGATTTGTGATAACAAAATAGTAAAAAAGTAATCAGCAAAACAGTGGGTGGAAGACACTGCGGAAGAACTATATGCAGTGCTTTTGGGGGGTAAAAAAGTGAGGTGTCAGTACTTATATATTGATATAAGTGTCATAGGTGCCAGCACAAATTGGGTGCCACAGGCAGCAAAAAGTGAGTGGTGTCATGAAAAAAGCCCTGACTACATGTATATTTTGGGCTACAACTGAAAAGAGGGACGCGGGTGGCGCTGTGGGCTAAAGCCTCAGCGCCTAGGGCTTGCTGATCGAAAGGTCGGCGGTTCGAATCCCCGCGGCGGGGTGCGCTCCCGCTGCTCGGTCCCAGCGCCTGCCCACCTAGCAGTTCGAAAGCACCCCCGGGGCAAGTAGATAAATAGGTACCGCTTACCAGCGGAAAGGTAAACGGCGTTCCGTGTGCTGCTCTGGCTCGCCAGAGCAGCGTTGTCACGCTGGCCACGTGACCCGGAAGTGTCTTCGGACAGCGCTGGCCCCCGGCCAATAGATGTGAGATGGGCGCACAAACCCCAGAGTCTGTCAAGACTGGCCCGTTCGGGCAGGGGTACCTTTACCTTTACCTTTTACATGTATATTTTGGGCTACAACTGAAAAGTTGTATAAAATATAATCTATTTTTGTTCTGTGTTATGTTCTATACTTCTAAAAGCCACAAACTAGAAGTGCACAGTATTTTGATTTGACAGTCCAAACTATATCTTACAAAATAACAGCAAAACAGAACTCTGGATAAGGTTATGTTGGTGTTAATTTTCAATTCTTTGTTTCTAAATGTACACAACAGCACAATGAAGAAGAAATCTGATTAAATTTGTAGTGAAACTGACTAGCTAGCAAGCATCAAAAAGAACACTATGGGTTTAGGGTATGAATGGATTTCCCTCACACCGCACAAAACATGAGAATTTAGATAATAGTTAATTGTACAGTAAAACCTAAAACACAGGCCATATGGATGTGGAATGCTATACAGTCATACCTCGGGTTACGAATGCTGCGGGTTGTACGTTTTCGGGTTGTGGACCGCACTGAACCCAGAAGTACCAGAACGGGTTACTTCCAGGTTTCGGCGCTTGCGCATGCACAGAAACGCAAAATAATGTCACGCGCATGCACAGAAGCGCCAGATCTCATCACGTGTGTGCGCAGACGCAACGCTGTGGGTTGCGAACGTGCCTCCCACACAGATCATGGTTTTTTTAATAAAATTTTTATTGGTTTTTCACAATTTATATAAACACAGACAATACACAATACAAACATACAAACACAAAAACAAACATATATAGTTTCATATCCTTTTTCTTCTTAAAACTTATTTCGCCGACTTCCCCATACCTCCCCTTTCTGCATTCCAATTCCCAAATTTGTTTCAGCAAATCTTCCCCTTAATCTTATCCAATTTTTCCTTTTCTTTTCTTTTACTTGATCTTTTACAGCTGTAATCCCTTACTTTCTATAACTACAACATTTTAACACTCATTAATTTTACAATTCTTCTTAAGGTAAATTTTAAATTTCTTCCAATCTTCTTCCGCTGTCTCTTTCCCCTGGTCTCGGATTCTGCCAGTCATTTCAGCCAGTCCCATATAGTCTATCACCTTCATCTGCCATTCTTCCAAGGTGGGTAGATCCTGTGTCTTCCAATACCCACACAGATCATGTTTGCAACCCGAGGTATGACTGTACTATGCTTCTCATTACAGTAGGGTAGCTGTATGTCTGGAATTTCCCAGACATAACCGGGATTTGGTCGTCAGATACAGTGTCTGGGTGGGAATTGGATAAATGTCCAGGAAAATCTGGATGTGTGGCAACCCATGTCGGAAGTGTAGATTTTGGTGAATTTCACTAAAAATAGCTCAAAAACTAAGAGCTCAACAACTTTTGTGTCTGGATTTTCACTTTTTGAAATATGGTGACCCTACATTACTGTTGGGACAAAACAACAGCCAAGCTTCTTAGGATTTGTTTACTTAGCTACTAATGACCAAAATCAACTGTAGCTTACAGGTGTACTTGTGCTGTTGTACGAAGTGCACACAAAAAGTCTCATAGAAATTAGTAAATGTAAACTGCATTTTCATTCTTGCTTTAGCTTAATTATGAGCCATACAAAAAAATCTCTGTTTGAGAAGAGCCTTGCTTTTTTCCCTGAGGTTGAGTGCCAAGTAAATTAGTTTTTTAAAAAAGGCAAGAACATAGCCAACATTTTTTTCTTAATCTAATTAAGAAAATTTAAATAGAGGCGGTGACCATTTTGTGCATGTCCAATTGGCATGCAACTGCTGACACGTGCATTGGTCTCAGGCCCAGGACAGGGGTGGAACGGGCTTACGCAGAAATGCTGACATGCACAATGACCCTGAACTCAACCCCTGCACAAACGGGGAGTTGCCTGTATTTTAATGTAATTAGTCTCTTCTATTTTCTGAGGAAGCTGAAACTTCATATGCTCAATTTAAAAAACCTCTTGACACAAATATAGTTTAGAAAAGGCAAAGCTAATAAATAGGCTTTATGGAGCCTAAGCTCTTGGCATATGGGCACATTGTAAAATATAATTTACAATGCAGTGCAGTGCAGGCTAAGAAGCTGCTGAGCTGTAACAGCCTCAACTAAACCTGAAGTACTATTTTCATTGTGAAAATAGAGCCCATTTCAAGACAGCCTAAAACAGGAGTGGCCAGAAAGTAGATCAGAACCTACTGAAAGATGTGATTTGAAGCAGATCAGCAAGAATTTCTGACTCCCAGTTTAGCAATGACAACAAAATTACTCTGCCATCCTGCTGAATCTGCAGAAGCCAAAAAAAAAAGAAAAAAAGTTTGTGTGTTTCTGTTTGTGAAAGGGTTGTAATTTCAGTTCAGTTTTGGCATAAAATAAAACTTCTAGTCTCAGAATTCTTTAATTCTAAGCATCTGCTTCTTGCATCTGTCTCTAGTTGGTGAGTGACAAGTTCTAGCAAAAAAACCCCAACAAAGTTCCTGCAAGCATGAAGCCTGCCTACCCCAGTCTATAGAGAAGTAGCACTTCCTGAAGATAAAAAAATTGGTAATCAGCTTATTTCCTAGCAATCCGTAGGTCTGGCAGACCTCTGCAAATATGGCTTCCAATACATTGTTATTTCTTCTCATTGCTTCCTGACATGCAATGAAACTAGAAACCCCACAAAGGTTGCTTTTTGTGTGATCACAGATACAATCCATGTTGGTCCATAGAAAAGTAAGCACAACAACATAAGACTAAAACCAAAACAATTCTCATACCTTCAGGTTTATAGCGCTGTAGATACATACATAGGAACTTTATTTGCATTAGCCACTAGCCATAGCAATAATGGTGTAGATACCATCAAGAGCATGTATAGAATCTATGGTCTTCTGCACAAATAAAATTATGTTCATTTATACACATACAGACATTATACACATTTCAGGTAAATCAGCTGCAAATAAGTTAATGCTGATATTGCCTTAGAAAGGCAAAGCCAAGTAATATGTCCCAGAACATGTGAAAAGCTACCAATGAAGGTCAGCTTTAGCATTTGAGAAGGGTAAAAGGAAAATATGAAGTCATATTCTTCTCAGTAGCCAAGAGCAGTAAAAACCGTAAGATTCAGTTTATGAATTACATGACCACATTGGACCACAAGTCTTAAGGGAATCTAAAACCAATGCATAATTAAGGTAATATATTACTTGTCACTATCCTTCCTATAAACCAAAACCAGGGCTCCACAAGATAGCAATTACTACACAGAGAGCAAAGCCAGGGCAGTTTATGATGCTTGGCTAATTTGGTCAGCAGCTTCATGCCACAGAATTATAGGTTTGTAAGTTCACTGTTATTTCATTCCACATATACATAATATAGTAGGCTTGCCTGTTAAGAGCTTGGCAGCACCAATATCGAAGACTTGAAAATTTAATGCTATTCTTATTAATCTGAATTCAAAGTAATAAAATAAAGTCGCATGCCTTACAAATTACCTAACCAAATGCATGGCCTTTCCTTAACAAGGAATATTATCTGGACATGGACTAAAGACATAGCAATCTTTGCAGAAATATGTACCCTGGCTGCCTTTCCTTTCAAAAAAATCAGACAGCTCACTTTCATCTTGAATGGATTACGATGGAAAGGTTAGCAACACAGACTGAAAACTAGATCCTAAGCAGTCAGGTAAAGATCAGCTGGGAATCTGGAACAAGCTTGGGATCTGAAGCTCTGAAACAAAACATGGATGACTAAAGAATCATCCATGTATTTTCAAGAAAGCAAAACATGTTTTGAGGAAGAGTCTTCTTCTTCCACAGGTAAATTAATGCTGCTTTTAAAAAAGAATGTGTAGTTTCATTTTTCACCATATACAGTAGTGGCAGCGTTTACCAGAAACTTTTCCAATTCACCTGACAAATTTTTGCCGCTGCATATAACTTTTCTTATTATATATTATCACTGCAAATTCATACTAACAAAAAAACTATCGCTCTAGTAACGTGTGATCTTTAGTTAGTGCAAGAACAAGAATTCTATATTTAATGCCCCAAAATCTGTCAGATCAGAATTAAAGCTATCTCATGTTGGCTCAAGCTCCACAAAGCTGAGAAACTGAAAATCAAAGCAGGTGCTCTAACAGGATGTCTGCATTTTAAAGTATTTACAGTGGTGATATCCTATAGATTTGTGTACAGTACTTGCAATACAAACCATATATAGTATATTACAAGGTTCAGTTGCAAAAAGCATTGCTTCACATGACTTGTTGCAAGGCAAATGAGCACGTATTCTAAAGACAGACTAGGAACAAATTAGGAATTATAGAAAGGTCCATGCAGAAGGCAAAAGGGAAAGTTGCAAAGTACAGTTATATCTTGGATCCCAAGCACCCTGGAACTCAGATGTTTTGGCTCCCGAACGCCACAAACCTGGAAATGATTGTTCCGGTTTGCAAATGTTCTTATGGAACCTAAACGTCCAACGTGGCTTCCGAATCAGAACCCAAGATTTGGTTTTCAAACGTTTTGGAAGTCAAACGGACTTCTGGAACAGATTCCTTTTGACTTCTAAGGTATGACTGTACACTAAAAAAGGGGTGGGGGGAAAGTAGCATGGGATAATTTGGTAAAGGTGTCTCAACATTAAACCAGAGCACTATAGTTATGCTTCCAGGCATTGCAAATTATGAGGCTTTGCTACATAGCAGTGATATATATCTGATCTAAAATCAGAAGTGACAAATATCTGAGAATCCTTGGCACAAGTATTCTACACGCCCATTCAAGCTGGCAGTGTTTCCAGTCCTGGATGCAGCTGATCTACATAATAGGGAGAGTCCATGGGCTGGCTTTACATAAGCTGCACAAAGATGCACAAATGAGTTGCAGTTCTGGCTGCTCTACAGCCTGCGTTACGCATCACATTTTTCCTAGATGACCTCTGTGTGGGGAACTGCATATGCAACATGTGTCTCTCAATATGTCATCATTACACATGTTTGGAAACCATACAGGTCCCCAATGTGCAAACTGTAACAGCACAAAACATTTTCTGTTAAAATTACTAGTACATTTACAGGATGTCTCATAAAACTGATGCAAGCAGTTTAAACTTGTTTCACAAATTATGATTGGAAATTGATTACAGTACATTGTTAACAAGGTCCTATCAACTAACGGTAAATAGAAATACTAACTAGGTAGGATTATTAAGGTGGGGGTCTTGTAGAAAGGTTAAAGCTTACTGGGAAATGGTATGTAATGAACTGAAAAAAAGATGTTTAAAATAACATTTGTAAAAAACCCAAAAAACCCAGAAGCTAAGCGTACAGCTGGCGTACAGCTTCCGGGTCATGTGGCCAGCATGACTATGCCGCTTCTGGCGAACTAGAGCAGCACATGGAAATGCCGTTTACTTTCCCGCCAGAGCGGTACCTATTTATCTACTTGCACTTTGATGTGCTTTCGAACTGCTAGGTTGGCAGGAGCTGGGACCGAGCAACGGGAGCTCACCCCGTCGTGGGGATTCAAACCGCCAACCTTCTGATCGGCAAGTCCTAGGCTCTGTAGTTTAGCCCACAGCGCCACCCGTGTCGCAAGCAAACCACAGAATAGTTAACAATTAAAGTTGGTGGAAGACACTCGGTGCCACCAAAGCCACTTGAGCCTCCAACAACCGGAACTGATTCAGAAGTACCTCCAAGCTGCATATCTACTCTGATCCCATCCATCTGGTCAAGGGAACCACCCACTAAGTGCCTTTGTCTTGTTTGGATTGATCTTCAGATTATTGGCTCTCATCCAGCCCATTACCAGGTGAGACATGGTGAGAACACCCATTCATAAATAAGTAAAAATAAGTATTAAGTACTGTTCTGCTCATTTGCTTGAATGGGACAGACGGTCCTTTAAAATAATCAAAGCCATACAAAGTGGAGTCTAAAGTTGTTCTACACCTGAAAAAATGCATATATACAAGTTAAACATGATTCTGAAACTGTCATGCCAGCATTTCACATCCTGGCAGAGGCGTCACACATCCTACTCCAACCTTCAAGTACAAAAGCAATCTATTCACATTATGTAAAATTTAGTGCGCTTTGACTGCTGCACACTGAATTCACGTCAGCTGAATATTTATGAGCAGATTACAGAAACAAATTTACCACTTTAGCCTTCAGCTAAGTTTAAAGGCATTCAAATATTTATACTAACTACAGCCCACTTCAGACATAAGTTCAATCCTTAATTTATTCCACAGTGAAGTGAAGCAATAAGCAAGGTTCTGCTATATTATGTTTTGCTTCTTCCTTTGATATTTCTACACCCTGCTTTTAAGCCATTGTCAGGGTGCCGACTTCAGCCTTTGCCATTCAACAAGTCTACAAATTGGAGCAGGAACTGAGGTATATAGTGTGCCCCATTGGCTTGGAAAAGGCTCTTACTGACAAGCCAGTAGTATCTGTCTTACTTAAGGGCTCAAGGTAGGGCAGAACTCTGCCTTATGCAGCTTCAGATTGGGAACGAAAGTGAGCACCTATAAACAAGTCATTCCTTCCCATTTTAACCTAACTTATACACAGTGCTGGTTTTCTAGAAAAAGATGCCGGAACTCACCATGAACACCATCCTTGTTCTCTTATAATGATAGGATCAATATATTAACACAGGATTTTCATGAAAGTATCAAGGTATTTTAAAAGAACATAAATTTCTAATGATGCCTAGTGTAGACATAACTTCAACTTAGCTAACTATTTAAGAAATTATGAGTAAATTTCAATCTCCCCACACTTGAGTTATTTCCCTCTCCTTGTCAGTGTTAATCATGAGATAGCTTTGCATCTGTTAAGAGTTACATTAAACATGGTTGCAAACCAGTGCTAAACTCCTGGTTAAAACGCTAACCTAACAACTTTAATGTGCCCTGGGTTAGATTCAGATTAAGTTAACTATACTTATTTCCATATAAAATCAATGAAAGCAAAAAGAAGGTGCCTTAGTCCACAAGAAAAATATGCAAAAATCCACAACCTGGCAACAGCTTTATTAGGAGGAAGCAACATGTCACAAAATAATGAGCAAGCTTTCCTTTAGCTGTTTGGATGCTGTGCAGAGGCAGGGGGTTAGTGAAGAGAGGAAGAGCAAAAGTTTGGCTGGTCTGGATATAACTCAGCCTACAGATGGAGACTGCAGACCATACTGGATTAGCCTCTAGTCAGCGCAGGTTTCAGGTTATACCTAAATCTGTTCTGGGGGTTCCATGAACTATCTGGAGCAGACAGATTCAGGTAGGTAGCCATGTTGGTCAGACACAGTCGAAATAAATAAAAAATTGTCCAGTAGCACCTTAGAGACCAACTAAGTTTGTTCTGGGTATAAGCATGCACACGAAAGCTTATACCCAGAACAAACTTAGCTGGTCTCTAAGGTGCTACAGGACAATTTTTTATTTATTTGGAGCAGACAGGGGAGAGGAAATTCTGTGTTGAAGGCAAAAATCCTTGCGCTAACAGGATGACTTTGTTGGATACCAGTCTTCATCTAGACTCAGCTAGATAATGGTTAATGCTGACAAGGAAAGAGGAATTTCACATGGGGGAAGAGGAAGGAGTATGATCTCCTATGAAAGGAAAAGTCTATTTTCTAACCAGCTCAGTAAACTGCATGTGAGTTAAAGCAGTTCTTTTAACAGCAATTAGCGTTCTGCTAAATAGCTACCAAATACATGAGTCAAGAGCTGGACTTGCTTTATTTTTTCAAAATGCAGCCTAGACTACCATCAGAACACAGATGGAACAGCAAATAACCATTAGTACAGAACAGCAGGATGAGTAACTGTTCCAGCAGTTCTCTATAGTCCAAGTATCACTGACCCCAATCAGAGTCTTTAAAGATGATGTAACCAATAATTCTGAAAGAAACAGACTGAACATTAAAACATCATTGGAAAGGTATTGTGAAAGCTCTTCAATGCCCTGTTTGGGAAACAGAACATCTTGAACTATTTAAGGCCACTATATACAAGTTTAGACAGCAGTTGCACTCATTTATAATTTTCCAACACAAAATATTTAGATAGGAGTTAGTAACTAAGATCAAAACTGCAAGTGTTAATGGCAGTATTCATTTTTGCAATGCATGAGACAGTTTCCAGACCAAGAACTGTTATTATATGCAATGTAATATATTTACCCCTAACATAAATTGAATCATATGTAGCACTTCCAGCAAACAGTACAAAATTATCAGTCATGGCATTAATCCACAGCTATGCAAACAGAACACACCATTGTGCATAACCACCCACCTTGATAAAACAAATATTTGTTTCTGATGCTTAGTACAGGTATTTTTATTGTTTTAATATTAAAGGAATCCAATTCCTTATGGAAAAACAATTCTGCTGTTTTGTAAAACAGATTTTTCTGCAGTCAGCTGATTATATTAATTTTGCCTGATACTTCCTTCAGCTGCCAGACATAGAGGTGATTATTTGACAGGTGAAAATTTAGGCATGTGTATTGCAGATACCTGAAAACATTAGAGCACAAAAGGGCAGTGTACTGAATCCACAAAACCAATGAACTCAGAGCTAGCACAAAATCTGCAAGCAT
This sequence comes from Podarcis vaucheri, assembly GCF_965113315.1. Classification (NCBI taxonomy): domain Eukaryota; kingdom Metazoa; phylum Chordata; class Lepidosauria; order Squamata; family Lacertidae; genus Podarcis; species Podarcis vaucheri. Next base: position 62,126,825 of record NC_138764.1, on the reverse strand, counting down.
AATCTTCTAGACCTCGACTATAGATTAAATGTGTTCCACTCCCAATTTTTCTTCCTACAACTTCCTATACTTTTGTCATGTGATGGACTAGCCTTTTGCAGGCAAAGCAAGAAGAAAAATGCTGTGGCATATGACTCCATACGTATATGGACTTGTTTGCATAACACTGCTTGGGCTAATGAAAGTCCTAAGTGAAGACAGATACACACAGGGAGTCATGAACTCTTAATCCCACCTCTCCTCCCCTGCACCCCCACTCCTTTCTATCAGTAGCCCACCCCCTCCTCAGGTTCATTATTTGCTACCTATGTAGTTTTGGTAAAAGAAAATGTACTTTTTAAAAAATAGACAGTATTGCCGGTACTTCAAAAATAAGACACAGAATGCATATAGTGTTAGATTCAGAGAACAATGCTTCCAAAATAATCCCATGTTCACAGTATTTTTGGAAACTATATCCCACTGTCACCCTGGCTAGGTGGGCACAGGACAGGTCCTCCTGTTATTTTAAATAAATTTATTTATCATCTTCCCAAATGTGCAGAATCATTTAATATAAAGGTTAATCTATTTCTTATGATTACAAAGACATGCCACTGAGCTATATAAATAGTGATTCTTTTACATAAATAGTGACTCGATTATTTCACAACGGATGTAATTTGCCAGACAAGCGAATTCCCTTTACATTCGTTTTAGACTGGACATGTAGTTCCTCAAAACTGACCCTCAGTTGGAGTTTGAGCCCCTTTTAATTATTTAGAAGCAGTTTATACTTGCATCTTTCATGTGACTCTACTTTTAGAGTCCGTAGAATCAGCATTACTGAAGAATGCTTCAGTAATGCTGTGGTGAAGCTTCAAGAGGGACACTTAATCTTAGCTGAGTTATTCACTAAGGCAACTTTCTATCAGCAAGTTTAACCAGTTAGTGGTCTTGCGCATGTAACAGTAAGCTGGCTTTCTATTAATCTTCTGAACTAGTTCCTTTATGCTACCTGTGCAAAGGTATTTAGGAACTCCTCATCTTTACTGATGACTTCTCATTTATACAAAGCAGACAGTGGTGACCTAGATATGTGACCCACTCTTTTCTACAAGCTATTCTAGAGAGACTAAGCTGTGGAAGCTTTTCCAATGTGACAACTGATTCTCCAGCACTTTCAGCTTCCTCCACCCCCCCACCCCCCCACCCCAGCAGTACAGAATTCATTCTACAAAGTCGCAGACAAGCCAAGGGAATTCACACCCTGAACCTGAATTTCTAACAATATGTTTAAAAATCTTTTAAGCACCCCCCCTCAATTCTGCACCAACTATGTTCAGAGCTCCAGGTTCAATTTATGAGGATAAATTGTAATTATCTACAAAAAGGGGAAGTAAAACAGAGATATGACAAAAAAGCATCGTCTCCAATCTTTTTACCCTCCAAAATGCTGTATTAAAATCAACTCTTGCAACAATATTCCACCGAAAACAGATTTATAAGGTCAAGGTCAGCCTTACCTCATCCCACTCTGAAGCAAATGAAGGTGATTTCTCCAGCCTTTTCTTTCCAGCACTACAATTGGAAAGTGATTCACTTCTGCTCCCCATAGTATCGTCCTCTGTTGGGGAGGTGGTCAAGAGGTCAGAGTCCGATTTTGACAAGCTACGGCTAAGTTTGAGTTCTGCTCTGGGCTTGCCTCCCGGGTAAATTCTGCCCACAACACTGCTCTTGTCTCCTTCCTCAGCACCACCAGGGTGCTGTGGCAAGTGAGGATGTGCTAAAGTTTCAGGGTCCAACTTGTTGTCACTGGTATGGCGGACAGTTGAATAGACCACTTTATTTTGGTCTGCACTGCTAGTCTGTACCGATATGGATTCCTCAACATCTTCAAGCTGCATAGCAGTCCCCTCGGTACTTCCTTTGCCCACAGCAGAAATAAGTCTGAAAGGGTCCTCATTTATTTCACACACCGGAGAAGAACCATGCAGCAGACCTGAGAACTGATCCAGCACTTGGACATCTTGGGCATCTGCTTGGCTGTTGCTGCTCCTCCTTTGGTCTTCGGTAAGATGGAAGCAAAACAAAAAAACAAAGGCCAAACACAGAAATTAAGAAACAGAGCTTCGGCTTTCCCTCACTGAGAGGGAGAAATTAAAAAGAACAGTTCAGTATTGTTCTGAGTGCTCAGATCGTACCCGAAGTCAGAGCATTTATGAAATTCCAAACACTGGCCTGATTTATGCAATCTGGCAGCCCGCCCCGTTTCATTTTATTCCTGTTAACACTAACAATCAGCCCTTGCTATATAAGGTTTGGAGAAGTGCTAACTATACTCTGCAGAGAGAGGGGCAGGCTGAGACTCCTGGAACACAAGATATTTCCATAAAGGCCAAAGTGTTATTTAGAGCAGCACTCCCTACCCTTGGCACAGAGCACTGGGTGGGGAAAAATAAAAGCTGCAAACAACCTGCAAGTTCAAAAACATTTCCCCCTCCTCCCTACAGCTGCTTCCTTCCCTAGTGGCTTGAGCTCACCTCCTTATGCAAGAGAAATAAGAGCTCTGTAGTGAGGTTAACTCCACCAAAAGCTTGCTTCTCATTAACAAATTCCTCTACACAGAGTGGATTGCCCTATTGCTTGCAATATGAACTGCTGCTGAAACGTGAAACTTAACAACAAATTAAAACATAAGTCTAGTATCAAATAAGAGGACCTGATTTAAAGCATTGGCAGATATGAATTATTCAAAAGTTTGTAGTGAAGAGACAGTTTTATTAATACAATTTCCAATACTCACTATAGGTAGAAGTGAAATTTAAAGACCTTCCCCCACCTAGCATCCTAACTACAATACAAAGGTCCTTAATAGCTAAATACGGGATGGTGTTTAAAGGGCAGAAAGAGGCAGGACCAAAAACATGGCCTTTTATAGTACATATCACTCTTGGTTAAAGGAATCAAAATGTTATGCCTAGGTTTCAAGCCCTAAGTCCCCATTTGTAGCCATTTTAGAGCTTCTTTTATATTTCCACAACAGCCATGTGAGCTAGGCTAGGCTGAGAGTTGGTGACTGGCCCAAGGCAGAAAGTGAACAAGAAACAATTATGACTTATAAGAGTTTATAATGTGAAACTTCATGTGCTCAGAGTATTTTTGTTTGTTTATTTGTTTGTTTGTTTATCAAGGTTTTGTTTGGGGTTTGCCGAGAGCTGTCAAACTCCTCAGGCTCAGAGCATATTTTGTAGTCCACAAAATATGATGCCATAATTAATTTCTCAGGCTTTAAGATACTACAATACTTATTTTTTGGTACCTTATTTCATGTGTTCTTTTTTTAGAGGAAGGGGGCCCCAATTTTGGGAACTGCACCGGGATTCACAACCATTTTAATCCAGCCTTGGCTAAAGGTCAGAGGAAAGAAAGAGATAAAAGTGCAGAATGTCTTCCCACCTTTTGTGCAAGGACTGAGACTATTTAATGTGGTATCTATACATAATGTTAATATTTAGCAGCACTGCATTCAGAGGGTGGAGAAGCAGCTGACAGTGTGTGTTGCACACTGGAACATTTGACTGTCCCAAAGCCAGCAATGAAGCCCAACAATAGGGTCACTGTTCAAGTGAAACAGTGGATGTGCTTTCCATCTCCTAAAAGCAAAACAGCAAACAGAAAAATATTGTCTGTCATGAGCAAAGTCTTGTGAGAAACCTTTGCAAGCGTTTTAGTAATGCTCCATATTTAACACTCCAAACTATGCTTTTCCATCAGAAAAAACTGGTGTTGCTTTTTTCTAAGTACACTTCAGTGAAATTGGAAAGACTTTGAATGAGCACTTACCTTTTGATTCAGGACTTGGATATTGCTCAGAATGACTAGAAGCAAAGTCAGAAGAAGCTTGGCAATTCAGTGGCCACTGGCAATCTTGGGAAGACTGACCTTTTCGTGGCCAGGCCTGCAAAAGGATCTTATATTATTTAAGTTCCAATGCCATTATCAAAGCAGCATGTGCCAAAGCACAAACTCTACACCCAGAATAATACTCCTGCAACTAAGTACAAAATGTTTTCTATGTATCCCGCTTCCAAGGTTTCAAAATGTGACTTTGTATAAGTGGGAACTTTGACAAGTGGCAGAAAGGAATAGAAGGGTGAAAAGGACAAAACGTTGGTTTAGATCATGAATTAGATCATGAACAAGGTTAAGGGAAAAGAAAATAGCATGGGAATCACTGGAGCCCTGAGCCCCTGAAAATGCCTACCTCCTTGTTTTGATAAATCAGATGCTCCCTGCTTATTTCTAAGCTGCTCTTTACAACCATGATGATTAGAAAATATGGTTTTCAGAATGTGGAAGCATGGGATTCTCAAAATGCCAACTCTAATACCAGATGCCTGGCACCATATTGCACACCAAACCAGCAAGCATGCCAGTTGTACACACATATTGTACTATGTCCTGACCGTACTACTTTCTGCTTTTTTTCTGTTACATTTGATTTCACATCTCCCTTTTTGGTGGTCATGACAAACCTTCCTGAACATGTTACCACAGCAATATTCATCAAACATGTCGTAACCTGTCTAACAACAACAACAACAACAACAACAATTTATTTATACCCCGCCCTCCCCAGCCAAGACCGGGCTCAGGGCAGCTAACAACCAATAATAAAAACAAGTTGATTAAAATACAATTTAAAAAAGATTAAAATACAACATTAAAACATTAGGATGCAACCTCTTCACAGGAGGAGAAAGGAAAAAGAAAGAGGGGGAGGGAATCAAACTGATCCTAAGTCAAAGGCCAGGTGGAACAACTCTATCTTACAGTCCCTGCGGAAAGAAATCAGATCCCGCAGGGCCCTGGTCTCATGAGACACAGCATTCCACCAGGCCGGAGCCAGTGTTGAGAAGGCCCTGGCTCTGGTTGAGGCTAATCTAACTTCCTTATGGCCCGGGACCTCTAGCATGTTGCTATATATGGACCTTAAGGTCCTCCGTGGGGCATATCAGGAGAGGCGGTCCCGTAGGTACGAGGTACATAAGCTTGTTATGCGGATAAAAAATTGAGCATGTGGAAGAAAAGATGGGATGCAAATATAATACATGCATAAATGATATGTCTGTTGCTTATACTGGAAAGTTAATCTAGGAAGGTACCATACTTGGCTTTCCATCTGGTTTGTTCTGCAAAACATGCAGGCATTACAGGAAGACCATAGCCTCCTTAACTTACAAGTACATCTTGGCAGGGAAGAAGTAGCCCAGTAGTAAAGTATCTCTCTATAAAACAGTGATTTCCAAACTGTGTGTCACAACACATTAGTGTGTCAGCTGCAGTGTATATAATTTTTTTATTAAATAAGTAAATAATAGTGAGTTCATGTTTCCATTTTGATTCCATTTTCCAAATAACCCATCAGATCTCAAAGAACATGATGTTAGACTTCCCATCATAATTTATTACAACTTTCCCCACTAGGCAAATACGTCACATGAAGAAGTCACAGGCATTTTCCTTCTTTCACTTACTTCATGTACAGTCCTTTGCCATTTAAGCCCATACTGACCAACTTGCATATAAACTGCAAATGGTTTTTGCTCCTACAGTAAACATAAAACGTTAAGATTTCCCTCCCAAGCTGTTTATATCCATTATATTTAGGTTCAAGGCATATTAAGGATCGATGCTGTCCTACCTGTGGCTGGACACTGCTGGCAGGACCTGAAGATGATTCACCTAAGAATTTAAAAATAAAAATATTTAACATGTGAACTATGAATTCCTGTCCTTGGCCAGTAACAGTTAAGAGAAGGGCAGCAGACAACAGTGGAAGGTGGCATCACTCAAATACAGTTTCCAAACAGACAGGTGGTTTTCCAGCCCTACAAAGCAGTGTGTCAACTTTTCCTCCATCACGTGGAGAACCGCTTATAACCTAAAGGAGTAGATCATGCTGAGAAAGAAAATGGGGGTAGGGGAAAGGCAACATAAATCCTACCTGGAAGACAGTTGTTTGGAGGCAACTGTCAAAATTGGGGAACTATGTCACAACACTAGATTACTATCAGCAGTACAACAGTATGGGCTGCATAAAACTACGAAGGACCATAGTTCAGTAGGATAGCATTGCCCCACATTCAATCCTCATCATTTGCTTTCTGATAGAAGAGGCACACAGACATGGGCCTCAGATGTCTTTCATAGGGCAGAGCTTTCCAAACTGTGTGTTGTGACATTTAAGTGTGTTGGCTGCAGTGTGTAGGTGTGTCATGCAAACACTCCCCGTGTTCCTCCCAGGGCTAGAAAGGGGTTCATTTAACCTCCGGTTTGCTGGTAAAACTGAATTAGTGTCGTGAAATTATGCATGTCTTAAAAGTGTGTCACCGACATGAAAAGTCTGGTAAGCTCTGTCATAGGGTCTGGGTCAGTTCATATGGGGAGAGGCACTCCTTGTCGGCTTATTAGTCAAGTCAGTGAGTATTGTGAAGGGAGTTGGCGTCTGTATTACGTTTTGAATTACTGTGGTAACAGAGGTTCCTTGTACTTTTATATACCTCTATCTGTATCCGCAAAACCTAGGTATATATCAAAGTCCGGAACTGTATTACTGAAGCTTTTATCTTCTGCACCAATGAACTGTTTGGGACACCTGTGTGTGGTGACTGGAACTATGTAGGTCTCTCACACCAGATTCCCAACATAGCAGTAATCTAACATAGAGGTTACTGGAGCACAGACAACAAAGTTAGGCTATTCCTATCCAGATAGGGGTGCAGCTGGGCCACCATCCAAAGCTGATGGAAGGCACTCTGCTCCACTGAAGCCACCTGTGCCTCAAGCAAAAGCGATGGATCTAGAAGTACCCCTAAGCTGGGAGTGTAACCCCATCAAGAGCAGGCCACCTCCCATCTATCCGGTCTAGATGTATACTGGGGAACATAATCCAAAAAGCCTGTAAACACCCTCTAAACCTCTGGAAACCCTTTTAAAAACAAGCAGCACTTACTAGCCATTTTCAACACGTTTCCTGCAGTCTTTGTGCTGTTTTGGGGCCATTTTGCACCTTTTGCAGTTTAAATTGAATTATTTATTTATTTCCCGGAGCTGCACATATATGCAGTCATGCAAGAGTTGAACACACGTACATATGGGGTTGCTTGTATGTCCCACTAAACATAAGACTTTCTTTCAAATCAATATGCATAGGAGCAGGGTACATGATTTACATGCTGTCCTTTGAACAGCAGTGCTTAGTTTTCATGCAAACCAAGGCTTTTAGCATAGTGCCACCAGTAATTTAGACTATTGTTCCTACCGAAAGCAGGTATAGACCCACAATTCTGATATGCTGTCAACTGCTGAAAATATTTTTGTTTTAGTAATATTTTTAGAGAATTTATTTGATTCAGGGTTGGTCATTTATTCTGAATTTTATGTTTTATGAGCTGACCATTTAATAATATTCTCTCTCTCTCTATATATATATATTTAAAGGAAAATGTAACGCATGAAGTGCTCTCAAGTTACCTCTCACTTGAAGTAGTAAGGGTGCAAGCTTTGTAACAACAAAATTCAAAGAACATCGCAGTTATCAAATCACATGCAAGACACATTAGCTGGGCTCCTGTAGGACAGAATAATTAAGTATCGAATATGAGGGAATAGTTAATTTCCATTAGGTGGGTCAATAGGAGATTTGTTTGTATGTGTTTGCCTCTCTCCTTTGTTAATTACTTTCCCAGCTGGCTTCAACAAAAAGAGCAGATTATGTCAAAGGAAGCCATATCAGTTGGTGCATTGGTAGATACTTTGATCAGAGCTGTTCCACTAATCCTTGCATACCAATGACTTGTTGCCCAGATGAGAGACTTCCACCTAGCTTTATTTTTCCAAATTAAAACTTTTGTAAAACAAAAAAGTTAAGACACTAATAGTCATCACAGGTACTAGAAAAATCACGAATAAGATGCCAAGGAAGAAATAGTTTAACCAAAATCTTACAAAAGTATCTTATCAGACAGTCACTGCAAAATAAGCCTGCCCACCCAACTAAAACAATAATGGTTTGAACGTCTCATCTTCTGCCCAATACATGCTAATTACATATATTTGCAATAACTTTTACCTTTTGTTTTTTTATCTGTTGCAGCGTGTTTCTTAGTTTCTGCTGTTAGCAGCAGCTCATAAGGATGCTCCTCTTCTTCATCAGCTGTGCTTCCCCTACTCTTCCTCTTGCTGACAAAACCCTGACCAAACACAAAGACACACACATGGCATGTGCAGTTAGGCAAAAGCTAGCAGTGTCACTGACGAGGCTCTTTTTGCTCATGGAATATGCTTAAGAGATCAAAGTCGCAGGAGTATAACCTTCAGTGCTACAGTGTCTTCTTTACCGACAGATAACACTTTCCCTCCTCCTACGATCCCATTACCGTTCTGCCTCAACTATACCCACAAGTCCCTTAATGCTGTTTCTCTTCCACCTCAAATGTCCCATACCAAAATCCCCATTTTCTGCTATAGTACTGCAATTTGAAGCACACTTTGCAGTGCCCTCAGAGTCCTTTAGTACCAGTGCAGTACAACTGTACCTTATATGGGGGTTACGTTCTGGAAATGGTGCTTATACACAAACTGCCCCCTTGGAATTACTTATACACAAGCACCCCTTACCCTTGCAGATCCAGTACATCAAGAAGGCCTTACCCGGTAAGTGCATATGCTCCAGGATGCTCTCACAAGATCTTGTGGGGCTGTCCACGTTTCCATGAGATCTCACACAACCGTCCGCAGGCTTTGCACTGGGTTTGCTTGGGCAACCCAGCATGAAAAGAGTGTTTAAGCTCTCTGCCTTGCTTACTGGGCAAGACCCCCTCGGTGTGCTGGCTCTGGAAGTCTGGGGAGGGTCACATGAGATCTTGCAGTAACTCAGACAGCCCTATGAGATCTCGCGAAAGCATCCTAGAGCCTGCGTGCTGAGTGAGCCTTGCTTGGTAAACAAGGCAGAGAGCTCAAAAGCTCTTTTCACGCCAGGAAAACCCAGGGCAAAAAGAGCTTTTAAGCTCTCTGCCTTGCGTGCATTTAATTTGTGCAATTTCAACCAGCCAGCTTCAACCACAGGAGGGTGAAATGGCACAAGTTAAATGTGCATAAGATGCTATTGTACTGTCCTTAAAGTGTAAAACAGGCACTAGTGAAATGCAGGAAGTGGTAAGTATCTTGTAGCAGCACGCTTGCCTTAGAATGACAAGCTGCAACATTATCTGTTGTGAACTATCCTGAGATCCAAGTATGACAGGTGGTATACAAATTTAATTACCAGGACTGAAGAAAATACAACTACTATATAGGGGATGGTGTCAAAAGTGATGCCAGAGGGAAGGGCTGAATTGGTGTGGCCATATATAGGCACAGAGAATGAGAATATCAAAAATGTCTAGGTGTTTTTCCAACTCCAGCACCTTGCATTGTGGTTGCATTTACAGGAAACCATGTCTGAACTGAACCAGGGTTTTCAGTGCCTAATGTGAACATTTCTTCAAAGGAGAAATATTCTGTCAAACTAGGGTCGAGGAATACACCAGGCAGAATTGTATTCCACAGGTGCATGTCTAACAGAATGCCAGTTGTGGAATGAAAGATCTAGAGGCTCTAAACAAGAGTGAGGATGGAGTTGGAAGTAGGTGGTGTACTGGAAAGATACTAAGGCTTGTATTCAGCTAATGTTTACTCAGAGTAGACCTACTGTAATTAATAATGTAAGTTAGACATGGCCATTAATTCCAATGGGCCTACTACAAGTAAAAGTTAGTTGATTGCAACCCTAACTTTCATAATAACCACAGAAGTGTAGAAAAAATATTTGTGTCTTCTAAGATATTAAAATGTTTGAAGAAACTTCCTCCATCATAACAGACCCTCAGAGGGAAACAATACACTTACCTTAGAAGACGAACTTTGCTTCTCTACAAGTTCCTCCTCTTCATCAGGGGGAGGCTTGGCAGGAGGCGGCGGACGCTCTCTCTACAGTACAGAAAGCCGCTGTCAGTATCCTGTGCCAAATTCATTCCCAACTTTCAGATCTTTTTGGAAGCAGCAGGTATGCCCTGGAAGAACTGACCTTGCCTCCCTTCAATACCTCTGTTGATGGCAATTTAATGTTTTAAAATAATGATCTCATTACTGTGTTACAGTTCATGACTAGACAGGCTAGAGAGAATTTGCTAATGTTTGATGATATGGCAGTGCTTTGAAATCACAGAGCTTCACTGCGGGGGTACTGTGATGTACTATCTGCCTGGCACCTATCTTTTCTGTTGTGGCACCACCCTGTGGAACCACTTCCCCTCATAAATCAGGCAAGTGGCAACCGTGATGTGCTTCTACTGCTTGCTGAAAGCCTATTTACTTACTCAGGCCTTTGGGGCACATTTATCCGACTCACTGCGTTTTAGCTGGTTATGCTTGCTACTGTATCTATCATACTTTATTGTCTTGATTTTAATGTCTTTGTATTTTAGCTGGTTTTAAATGACCATTATGCACTCACACAAATGTATAATATTAGGCAGTATATAAGTGGTTTTAAATAAAATAAGTAAAATATCGGTCTTTGCATTAGTGCCACCAGAGGGATTTTGCATGCACTTTGCACTTTGACTTAGATAGCTAGTTTCAGGCAACCGATATTGGATATACTAAATTTCACAAGTACATGGAAAGTTGGCATGGAAATAATGCTTTGGGCACATTCCTTAAATTCTGCTTCATTAACATCCTAAAACTTCATTGTGTTTCCACACCAGTAGACATTAATGCCAGGGTGGGTCAGAAATGAACATAGAACCTGAGTCAGCAGGGGTGGAGGAAGGGGGTGCAGTGGGGGGCAGACCGCCCCAGGTGTCTTCACTGAGGGGGGTGACATTTGGCAGTCAGACTGGCGGCACACCAAATGTCCGCCATCGGCGGCTCACTCTGCCCCTGGCTGCAGGGCGCACGCATTGCTCCATGCACCCGAGCAGCTATCCCGTGCCTGGGAGGGCACCCTCCACGCCCCGCCCTGGGCAGCGAGGGCATATGCTCTGCTGCTGTGAGTCAGGCAAGATCGACATGCACACACCGAATTAAGACACTATAAGGAAGGCACCCAACAAGCAAGCTGCCTAAAATGCCAGAAGATGTGGTTCTTCCTTGGTCTGTATAAAAGGCTTCCTGATCAGGATTGCTCACTAGTATGAGTAACAAGAACACGCTGCTGCAGTGTTCCCTGTTATAGGCCCATCTTCATCTAACTGCCATGCTTTGTGTCCATCTCATGTTCTTCTTGCCCCAGATATAAGATGAGCCTGTCTGACACAAAGACTGCCCATGCAAAACCAATCCATGTTCAAGTTTAGTTCACTGTGTGGTTTTGCATTGATTTGTATGCTTATGATATGGAGTAATCAATCTTTGCTTTATTAGTAGATTCCAGACTGCACTAGGCTATAGTGCTATTCTTCTCAGTTAGCTGTTAGCTTTTGTCTGTTTTTCTCTGCTCCATTATTGCTCAATGTGTATTTCTACAGTTTTCTATGAAGCTATTAAATAATGAAGGCAAGGTAGCATGCTTCCAATACACAACTGTATCTGCTCCACAGTCCGTACAGACCTTGAGATACTAGATCCAGCAAACGCAGATCCTTTTAGGCAAGACTGCTTTCAGGGAAGCTATATAATTATACTGAAGCTATACAATTATCCTGTAAAGCCCCCAAGCTCCCCCTACTGGATTGCATCTACAAATTCTGTAAATTATTGATTTGCTCCCAAACTAAAATCACGAGCTAACAATGTGACAGAGAAGCCTGGCATTCAACATTCTTTGGATGGAGGAAAGCTGGATGGAAAACAAAAATATTTAAATGAAGGTCATGCTCTGCACAAGCTTCTTTCCTTGTAACTCAGTGAACAACCTGAGGTAGCGGGAGAAACATGAAGAGATTCATCACAGTGAACACATTCAACAGCCAAATATACTGGTGTAGAATTTCACCAAAATCCGGATAGCCATCACATCATGAAGTTATAATGCTCACGAGCTCTGGGAGAACATCACGCGTAGCACATGCAGCAGGGAGTGGCTTCCAATTGCTCAGTAAGCAAAGCCTGTTGCAATTATTTAATATTATGGTCAAACTGTACAGCTAGGCTATCAACTTACTGCAAGTGTGGAGAGTGCACAGGCCTGGAGATATATCCCAGACTACTTTCCATAAAAAGGAAACAGACAACACACATCAGGTTACATACAGGCCTCACTCCTGTCACTTTAACACTGGTCATCTCCGCTTCCCTATTCACTGAATCTCTGTCTGAAGATCTTCCACTGGCAAGGCTGTCTAAAGAATGGCAGGAAGTTGCATTGTACAAGGCTTCATATGGACACTCGTCTGGCTTTCCATCAAAATCTATGATCAGCTCTGTCACTGCTTTCTCCACATTGCCTAGAGGAAACAGAAATTGATAAATAATAATAAATAATAATTTTTTATTTATACCCTGCCCTTCCTGGTTCAGAAAACTGGGCTCAGGGCAGCTAACAACAAATTTAAAACACTTAATTGTGATACAACAAAAAACAAAAAAGTATAAAAGCGTGAATAAATTCAAAGTTCAAAGATCAATTTAGGGGAAAATCCATCCAATGAACATTAGATGATCACCTGGGCTAGCTGGCTAAATTAGGGCCAGCGAGGAGGCCAGGGAAGAATTAGCTGTGGGATCCCAGAGCGGGTCATCTTCATAAAAAGGGGAGGGAAGGAAGGAAGGGGAATAAAAGATCAAGCTAAATTCAAACTAAAAGCCAGGCAGAATAGCTCTGTCTTACAGGCCCTGTGAAAGGAGGTTAAATCCTACAGGGCCCTGGTCTCATGGGACAGAGCATTCTACCAGGTCGGAGCCATCACTAAGAAGGCCCTGGCACTGGTGGAAGATAATCTGACTTCCTTAGGCCCGGGACCTCTAAACTATGATTATTCATGGACCTTAAGGTCCTCTGCAGGGCATACCAGGAGAGGAGGTCTGATAAATATGAGGGCCCTAAGCCACAAATAATCAACAACAGCTGTAGTCATCCCATGCTGACGCACAACTGGAAAAGATCCAGGGACACAGGGATTTGAAAAGGCCCAGAAAACATGCAAAATATAGGGACACCAGATTGCAGAAATTAAACAGAAAGAACATTAGATCTGATGAAGGGAGAAGGGAATAAAAGAGAAGCAAGGATAATATCATTGGGCAGTAAGCAACAGTGTACTAAATGACTGTGCCAGACAAGCAAACATGGGTGCAATATCACATTCAGTGAAATAGCCACCTACACAAATTTAACTTAACTGTCTTCTCTTATTCCCTTGCTATGCAGATTAACAAAAATTCAGCCTCTTGGGTTCTAATCTTTATATCAACTATTCAACAAATAAAGCAATACTGGTGGTGGGTGCTAAAAATCATCCTTCTTGGATTTATAGCTACCGCCCAAAAAATCTGTACAAACATTAATAGTCAGACTGTAGAAAACAGCATGCTTACAAATAATCACAGCAACCTCAATAAAATTACTTCAGTACTTGTTGTAGTATAGACATGCCTCTCATACACCCTGCAAGAGCATGTGTTATAATAGGTACTGACTACAACTAAAGTTTTCCTTTCCACCCAATTTCTTACCCTGGGGGACACGAACTGAGGTTTCAGTAGAGGTAGCTGGTGCTGGTGGTGTCTTGTCTTCTGCTTTTGCAATCTTCTTCCCTGTTGTGCAATCTGAAAAAATAAAAAGGGCAAGTCAGCGGTAGAAATGAAGAATATGTAGAAGCAGCTGTGGTAGATGTCTTACAGAGAACATACCAGCTTACTTTTAATTTATTCAGAACTGACAAATTTAATATGTGCTCATTATACTTGGATGCTACAAATTTGACAAAAAGTCAAATAGTACTAAGCCTATTATGTCTAGAAACAAATGCTTCGATTGGCCTTGCTTTCTCATTGATGGCATAAGTTAATGATGCCAATTCCATCAACAGCACGTCAAGAGCCAATTACAAGGTGTATTATAGTCATACACATCTGAAATTGGATAAGGAAAACTGAAGTGCTAAATAATCAAATTTAATACTCATCATACACCACACACACTTTTACTAGAAGTCAGTTTTCAGACCCGCATTAGAGTTCACTAAACCAGTGTTTTTCAACCTTTTTTGGGCAAAGGCACACTTGTTTCATGAAAAAAATTACGAGGCACACCACCACTGTGTGCGGAGAGGGAGATGTCAGAGCCCCACTGCTCTCTATGGGGAATCGGATGAGAGCGGACCGCCTGTCCGCTCTCATCCGATCCCATCCAATCTGATCCCCACCCAGGATGGATGGAAAATAGGGTAGACACAGTCCAGTGCCCGCCTAGTGGGCGAAAATTTGACTTTTTTTTTAAAAAAAAAATCTTTCGACTTTTTCAATTTTTCCCATGGCACACCAGGCAACATCTCGCGGCACACTAGTGTGCCGCGGAACAGTGGTTGAAAAACACTGCACTAAACAACCCAAAACTTTATAAATTGCTTCAGTTTGTCTAAGTCACCACACTTTGTGCATGTGTACAGTAATATTAGGTGGAATTCAACGTCACACTCTTTCAATCGTTTCCTCTGTGCAAGCAATGCAGCTTGCCAGATGGAATGAGAACTCCTCTCCTCTACTCGCACACTGCTCTAAGGGTTCTCCCAACTCCTGCCAGAGCCAAATTTGGGGTGGGGGGATGAGGAGGGGGAGTGGAAGCCCTGTTGCACAAGTGACTTACCTTCAATGAGAGCTGCTATTTGTTGGCTTTTCTGAGATGGAAGCTCCCTCACAATCTCCAAAGCAGTCAGGCCTCTGTTATCTTTTATATTCACATCAATGCCTTAAGACATATATAGAAAGGGTTACAATTTATTTTTCATTAAAATGTGGCTTTATACACAGTCTATCATTAAAAAAGTCATGGTCAAATTGTGAACTGCAAAACAGAACACTTAAAAGATGTACAAGCATCCGGGTCAGATGTCTGACGCAGATAAAACATTTTCATGTTCAAACCCTGATATAAACATCAAGAAAAGTCCAGGGCTGGTGTAATCTCTTCCTCCCCTCTTGCATGTGCATTCTGCCTTCCTTCCAAGGCTTGCTTTAACCGTAGTTTAGTATTGCTGCGCTGATGCGTACAACAGTTAAAACAATTCAGGAATCCTAAAGTCGTGTAAAGGCTTTTCGTTTTATTTTATTTTTTTAAATCTGATTCTGGCAAACCTTAAATGTAATTAATCCCTGTTGTAAATTTGGCACTCAATTGTGGTGAAAGCAAACTGTGGGGAGAATTTGTAGCGCACAAATTCTTGACCTCTAAATAATGATTATGGCTGCACTATATTGCTTAATATAAGGCTTCTTACATAAATAACCAAACCAAACAGAATCCAGGGACACTTTAAAGATTAACAATTTTATTATGGAATAAATTTATACCACGATAATATTATTCATCTTTGCTATTTTTGCTATAACATGAATACATACTATTCTGGAATAGAAAAAAATATATCTGTCCTATCGCAGAATTTCTGAATCTGCTGAGAACACAGTCCTAAATTATTCCAGCCTTGTCCAGACAAAGCTATGCAAAGAGTCTTTCTGATGGCCAGACCAAAATTATAAAATTCTCTTCCTTCAAGACATATAACAACCCCCAGACCAGTTTGGGAAGTATAGCAAGACCTTTTCTCTTTGGACTGATTTGTGGTGTCTATGATTGTTAAATGTGAAGTTTTAGTAAGTTTTTATTAACATTGGTGCTTGGGTATGGAACATAACTTTTAAAAGGCTGATGGAGGGAAAGACCTTCAGAGGCCTAAATACAGCTTATACTGCAGGATGTCAGCCATGAAAGAAAAAAAAAATATTCCTCAAACATTCACTACAGTCTAAAGATCACAGTGCAACTGATACATCATTTTAGCAGAAAGAGTCTCACCCGCAGCTAGCAGTATCTGTACTACATCTGTTTTGCCAAATAAAGCAGCTTCGTGCAAAGCACTGCCTTTTTCCGTCTGTAAATCAAACACAGCATGAATCCAAGTTGTGAATGCAATCAGAGAACATTGAAGGCAATACTTGCACATACACAAGGACTCATATCACAAACAAAAGCCAGCTGCTACAGCTCATCCACAACTAGGGAAAAAAAATCCCCCAAGCTTCTTTACCAGTACTGAGATTCTAGTGTTTAAGGCAGCTTCTTCAAAATTACGAGTAATCACTTTGAACCACATCAATCAGAAACTACTTAACCTCTAATCCACACCAGAAGCTACTTCACCTCTAATTCAGTCTTAAGAATCTTGTGTGTTTCCCTTTGTGAAAGGAGCAGTAACACAGAAAGGTTGAGAAATTAGTTGAAAATGCAGCCGCTTCTGTAAATTTGCTATGGGGGCATGCTTGCCAGAGAGATCACAGCAGTCTGGAACTGAACCTGCAGGTGAACCCCTGTAATCCTCAAGGCATTTCCAAAGGAGAGCTCTGATTAGGTTTCATTTAACTTAATACCTCTCCCAAGAGAGTTAATGCCAATATCCGATACCCAGAACATTACTTCAATATTAAATTCTCCAAACTCCCAAACAAAGTACCTGGTAATTATTATCCATGCCAGCATCCAGGAGAACATGAACTACAGCTTTATGGCCATTCCTAGCAGCCAGATGCAAAGGTGTGTGTTTCTTAGTATTGCAGCTTAAAAGATTGGGATGAGCATTGAGCAACATTTTCACAACTTCTAATCTCCCGTAGAGTGCAGCCAAGTCAAGAGGAGTCTCAAACTTGTTATTTCGCATAGTAGGGTCAGTCAACTCTTCCAGAAGAACCTTCACCACTTCCGTATGGCCATACTGAACTGCACAGTGCAGGGCTGTCTCATTGTCGTTATTCTGAGATTACACAAATACAAAAACCATTAGGACTCTGATTAAGAGAGAATGTTACCATCTCTAAAATACCAACTCATAGGCAGTCATTGATTTAAATATAACTATAATAAAACGGTTTGATCAAATTCTTTCCTAAGGTTTATGCAGTACCACATTGATAAAAGGATGAAGCAAAACAGAAGTCAACAGTACACAGCCCAATAGTTCATTGTGAGAGAAATAGTACTGCTTCCATAATTCTCCCCTAATATTTATATTTACTTCATCAATGTTGCAATCAAAGTGTGTCAACTTTGCGTATTTATCCAGATTTCAAAAAACATAATTTTAATGCACAATGCAATGGCTGCAAGTTCCCTTGCTTATATAGTGGAACCTCGGGTTGTGAACGTGATCCATGCAGGAGGCACATTCGCAACCCGCAGAGTGCGGGCTGTGATTTAGTGCTTCTGCGCATGCGCCGAAACCCGGAAGTAACATGTTCCGGTACTTCTGGGTTCGGTGCAGTGCGCAACCCAAAAACGCGTAACCTGAAGCGTCTGTAACCCGAGGTACCACTGTACTTTTGTTTATAAAAGTCTATAGAACTTGCCTGCAGTTAATTAAACTTGTATTACTACTACTACTTCTTTTTAGAAAAAGAAGCTTATTGTGATTCAAAGAACTATGAAACTAGTTCTGTAAGTCAGACTTCTCTTGAGCAGCAGGCCCCTATGCCACAACTGCTTCTTGAAACAAGAGGAAGCTTCAAATACTGCACTCAATTTGTGGTATAATAGAATTGTGGAGTTGGAAGGGACCCTGGGGATCATGTAGTACAACTTGCTGCAATGCAGGAATATGCAGATGTCCCATATGGGGATCAAACCTGAAACCTTGGCATTATCAGCACCACTCTCTAACCAACTGAACTATCCAGATATGATATGAGGAAGCCAGCAGTCAAAAATGTCACTAGTTTAGGCCAAGCTGCTTTGCAGGAGTCTAAGCAACTCTTCAGATCTTAGTTGGTATTTAGATGACGGCACTACTGAAAGAGGGTTGAGAAACTTAGATACATAAACTATGTATGTAACTAGCTGAGCTGAGTGGGTTAACCTGAGCCTGCTTCTATCAGAAATGCTCCAATTTAACAAAAATACACTAATACTAGAATTTTGAAAGCTGGGCAGTTTTGCACTGGACTAGGTGTAATATAGAGTACTTCATAGTTTAATCCTGCATGCTACGTTTTGCTGTAGTATGGTGGACCACATGAAAGCATGGCAAAAATGGCTAAGATAGAAAGAATCTCAGATCTACATTCAGGAGCTCATTATTTAATAGCATGCTGCAAACAAAAAGGAAATTAATACGAACAGTGACACGTATGCAAAAACCCGGAAAAACTGGGGGCAGGGGTGAGTAAAAGTGCTCATGAATTGCAAAGTAACAGCCCAAGCTGAGGAATTGCGGGGGGGGGGGGGAGATTTATAGCAAAGGTGAAACTAGATGAGGTAATGCAACATTAAGAGCAAGCACAGAAATTCACAAGGAATAAAGAGAGAGGGCATATGGCTCAGGGTTTATAATTAAGATGTAGCACTTAAGAGCAGACACCAAAGAATCTTGATGTATTCTGACAGAACATTACATATGAATCATATATCATGTGCCACAGGAGTCAACAACACCAGGAAAATAAATCAAAAGTGCTGGCTTCATCCTACTCTGCATACTTTACAGCATCTAGTATTATGCAGAGGTGATTGTAGTCTTTCCCCTCCATGCCCCTGTTAATATCTAGTTAATGTTAATATTAATTGAAGAGACAAGAAGATACTAAGAAAAGAAGATGTGTATGATTAATATTTAAGGCAGCTACATTATCCTATTTTAATCTGTTTTTAATCAATAGACGATTTACATTTAAATTTGCATATAAACAATATGAGAATATAGGTTCATCTGAGATGCACATAATAATTTATAATTTAAAAAGGAGCTCCCATTAGCTTTTTAAGCCTCTGGAAAGCAGCTATATTATGTTTTCTGCTCCAGCTCAGCATCTGGTTCTGAAGGAATTTTTATAATAAATATGAAGTTACCACTCCTTAAGAGGCTAATCCTTTCCTCACACCCCAAAACCATAAGGACACTTAACTTTCAGCCTCACAGATCAGCTAGAGCTGATTAATGCAGAAAAATGAATAATTTTTCGGATTGAATTAAAGCATTATCTTCTCATGTTAGAGAGCCTTAGGTTCAAAGAACTTCAGAAATTTCTTGTAAGGAGCTGTGAAAAAATGATGGCTCTAGTATATTCCCGGTTGCCTGAGAAGCCAAAAGCAAGTTCTTTCTGTACCTGCTCCCCATAAAAGTAAAAGGTTGGGGAATGTCTTTCATTTGAATGCATCTATTTGTTAAAAAGTATTTCAACACCAGTTAATATTTAAGAATTCCAAAGCAGTATACAAAAATACAGCATAAAAACAATAAAGCACTATCATTTTAAGAAGGCAAAATTAAAAATGTTTGGTTTTCCAAAAGCAGTTCATGTGCTTCTTCATCAAACGTACTTACGAAGCTAAATGTTTTCTAATCACAAACATATTTTTAAGACCCCCCCCCGAAGAAATTTGAAAAAATTAAGTTTAACCCTCTAAAATGACATGCCCTGAGGATGACTACATTTCTACAATCTCCTGCTAGACATCTAGTTTAGTTAACTACTACTGATATCAGCTTACATCTAGAGTCACTGTCGTTCATATTAATGGTATATAAAAAGAAGAAGGAGGAGTTTGGATTTGATATCCCGCTTTATCACTACCCTAAGGAGTCTCAAAGCGGCTAACATTCTCCTTTCCCTTCCTCCCCCACAACAAACATTCTGTGAGGTGAGTGGGGCTGAGAGACTTCAGAGAAGTGAGACTGGCCCAAGGTCACCCAGCAGCTGCATGTGGAGGAGCGGAGATGCGAACCCGGTTCCCCAGATTACAAGACTACCGCTCTTAACCACTACACCACACTACAGTCAGCTGAAAATGCATATAACATGTATAGATAAATCTTGTTTATTTATTGTTATGGACATGAATGTCTCCACTGATAACAGGGCAAAGAAAGGCTCTTTAGCACTGCAGATCCTGGAGTACTGGAACCCCAACAGTTCATGCACTGTTGCATCTTCTTCAATAGCCCTACCGAGGTGAACTGTTCATGCATTTTATCAACAATATAATGCTCCTCTTTCTCTACCTTCTGGCTGCTACTGCCTGTGTGTTTCTTGCAAGATCAAGTTATGAGCCTGATCTCTACCCCAGCTTATCCCAGGCCACTGCATGAAACCTTGGAGAGTTAGTTCTTCCCTTTCCTGAGGCTTTTTCTACTTGTAGCTTCCTATCCTTGGAGAAATGAGGGTGAATAATCATTTCAAGCCTTAATGCTGCTGGAAATTAGAGAATTTATGTAAAGGACTGTGTTCCTTGCAGCAGATAACAAGCTTTGACCCCTATGGGTTCTGGAAAGCCTGAATACAGAATTTAATACATTCAGATTTTCTGCCTTTAAGGAACCTGCTAAAACCTTTGACTATAGTAAATAGTCTTGCAGTATTAAGAGTAAATGTTTGCAAGTCTTTAAAAAAACCATTCTATCATATTGTATATTTTTTAAAAATCTAGAGATCAGTCTTGCTACTTTCAAATGAGACATATGCAACAAGTGAACATGCTGAGCAGCAAGAAAGGAGAGATCTGAAGTAGGTTCTCTACATATTAAAACACCAACACACTAAAGATATGTAGATGGGTAACTTATTCTTTAAAATTATCTCCCCCACTCACCTGGCAGGTCAGGACTGTGCATACATGCACCCTTTATACTGCCTCTGATTACTGGCAGCAGATAGCATGCAGACACAGGCCATTGTGCCAAGTGGGTTGTTTTCCTTGGGCCTGACAGGTATAGCAGTTGGGAGAGAGTATGTATTATTGGAGCCCAACTCTTCCCATGCTCTGGAGACATGCCAAACAGACCACTTCTGGCTTGAGCAATGGGCTGCAACAGGCAGCCACAAAGTTCATGATGCTAGATCAGAAATGGTGAGTGTAAATTGAATGCCCATCCAATGCACATTCAAGTGTGCACTCCACTGAAAGCAATGTAATGTTGACTGGCAACCTCTAGATATCAAATGCATCTGATTTAAGATCATAATTCCTAATCCTACAAGTGATATGCATACAGAAGCAGGTTCTCCTTACTTGCACTGGGACAAGGAAGTGTGGGTTGGGGATGAAAAGGGAAGGGGGAAACTAGGGGAGGGGAATAATAATGTTTGCTCTCCTTCTTGCCATGTTCCAGTCCCCCCCCCCCAAACCTGCACCAAGGGATTCACATGTAAAAAGGCAGTTGCTTGCCATATAGCAGACTGGAGCAAAGAAAAAAAAAGACACAACCCTCTATTTGTCAGGGGCCTACATCTGTACAGTGGTACCTCGGGTTAAGTACTTAATTTGTTCCGGAGGTCCGTTCTTAACCTGAAACTGTTCCGCCGTGCCACCAGAGCACAATTTCTGTTCTCACCCTGAAGCAAAGTTCTTAACCTGAGGTAATATCTCTGGGTTAGTGGAGTCTGTAACCTGAAGCATATGTAACCTGAAACGTATGTAACCCGAGGTACCACTGTACTTTATAACATTCAAGATCGAACGTTACATCGTGTATGTGGAGAGGGTCAAAATAAGTCTCTGAGGTATTTTTCAAATGGAGAAAATATGTTTTGAAGTTTTTTCTCCTTGACTGAATGGACTTGTTGCAAGTCCCACCAGAAGGAAGCAAAAAGCAAGATGAAGAAAATCAACCTGACTGAAGCAAGCTTTCACTGTATGACAACCTACTGTACAACTGAAAGCACTACTGGTGGGCATACAAAATGGTATACTTCTATTGTTTCTGTATGCATTCTGTGCAGGTTTATAATAGACTTTTATAGTTTTAGTTTTTTCTGCTCCTACAGAATGCTTAACAAAGGATATTTGTGATAGAGAAATGAAATTACTATTTAAAATTTCCTAATTTATTATACATGTTAAAGAGACCTAGATTAGGTTTGAAATGTCACTTGATTTTAAAAGCACATTAAGTCCTTATTAAAATTTGATTATGTCTAAAAGTTCACTAAGTCATAGGAATGCAAAGTTATGTAAGAACCTAAGAAGGGCCTGCTGCATCAAGCCAATATCCCATCTAGTCCAGCATCCTGTTTTCACAGTGACCAGGCAGATGCCTTTCTGAAGCCTGTAAGCAGCACATGAGCGTTAACAGTGCTCTGCTCATCTGCAATTCCCAGTATCTGGTATTCAGAGGCATACTGCCTCTGTTTCATAGGCATAAGCATATTTGACTCAGAGTAGCCTGCATATGTGAATACTCAATACATCTGCCCTTACCACAAGCACTACCCTTGCTTGAAACTATTTGCCATTTCCTCCCCTCTATCTGGAAAATTTATCCCACTACATCTCATTTTTAAAATGTAGAAATGATTGCATAAACATCAAAAGTAAATTGTTAGACTTTAGAACTGAATACATTAGAATCCCCCCCCCCCAAGAGATTCATTTCCCCATTATAAAATAAAAACTTCATGTAAGTAAAGTTTCTGTACGTTGTGTGTTAAGGACTTTTCAGTATGGAGTAAAAATGACTGAGGTGGAACATGATATAGATGAATAGAGTTATGGCATGGAGAAACTGGATTCAAAGAAACCTGCCCATTTCTCACAGTACCAAAATTTGTGGTCATCCAATAAAATTCGCTAATAATGGGTTCAGGGCTGACAAAAGGAAATAGAATTATGCACAATATATAATTATGGAATCAACCAGCATAACATATGGGGAGAAGGAACTTTTAGATGCCTTTTTAAGTGTTCAATTCATAGAAGCTGGATCTATCCATTAACTAGTGGTGGGGAACTGGATCCAGCCAGTGGGCCAAATCTTCATCTCCTCAACCCCCCTACAAGTAAAATTTGACAGGTGGGTGGGGCTGTTCACCTGTCAATCAACTCACATCATTCTGAAGAGGGGACCAGTTTCCACCAACATGGCTTGTAGAGGTCTGTCTGTGGTGCTTTGAAGCCCCAAAACACTGCACATGACTCTCTGCAGGCATTGACCATCAGCTGACAGTTGTGAAGAGCGACACACCAATTTCAAAGTCCTGAGCTTAGTGCCCTATAAATGGTGCCTGCAAACCCCTTTTAGGTCCAGCTATGTCTTTTGCCTGCCGCACACCTGATATCAGGTGAGTGTGGCTTTGCAAAAATAGCATCACAAGCCAATTTATGGAACTTCTTTGCAGAGGATATTTTGTCTGCTCCCACAGTGAATATTTTCTGTATATATAAAGTCAAAATATTGTTCACCCCAGGCTTTGTTTCATATTTCATATGTGGTGCCTTTAGCATTTGCACTGTTGCTTTTCTGTATCTTATGTAATGATTTTATGACTGTCACTTATCTTAGATGGATATTTAATGATTTCTAATATGAGGCTGCCCTGTACTCCAAATGGGAGGAAGGGCATGATATAAAAAGAACAAGCAAAGAAATAAAATGCATCATATTTTCATGGCAAGTTGTGAAAATTTGTGACTCCATAAACAGCATGGGCATTTACTTTCCATTTAATGGAGAAAAGCAGCTATTCAGTAACTACCAGTCCTTCCATCTGAAAGCCATGGAGACTTGCGTCACATGAGACTTACCGTATTTTTCGCCCTATAGGGTGCACCGGCCCATAGGACGCACCTAATTTTAGGGGGGGGGAATAAAGGGGAAAAAATTATTCCCCCCCAGGCGCAGGGCTGGGGAAGCCCGAGCTTTCCCCGACCCCAGTCCCCAGAATAGGCAGCTCTCCGCAAGCCGTGGGAGCACAGCACCGGGCTCCCACGGCTTGCGGAGAGCTGTGCGAAGCTAAGCCTGGGCGCGCTGCGCCTCCCCGCTGTCCCCCAGCTTGTGGGGCTGGCGGCAGGGAGAAGCGGGCTTCTCCCTGCCGCCAGCCTCCAAACCAGGTCTGGGGACAGCGGGATGTTGCGCTGCATTTGCCCCATAGGATGCACACACATTTCCCCTTCATTTTTGGAGGGGGAAAAGTGCGTCCTATAGGGCGAAAAATATGGTACATTAGCCTTGTGGATTTTGACATTGCTGCTGTTGTTAAAATTCCTTCAACGTATCAAAATTGCCACTTTGGGGAGGGGGGAGCCTAAAGCCTGCTCAGACTCAAGGGATCAGTTTCATGATTCTTTGGCTCCTAGCGCTAGACTTCAAGTAAATGATCTTGCTTTGTGTTCTTGCATGTGTCCAGAGAGCCAAAACAAAATTCGATTCCACAATTGCCTCTTTGTTCTACATAGATTTAAGTTTTGTGGTGCAAAAGGTGCATAGGCTGTATGACCAAATATTTTGGATTACACTCTTGGATAGTGTAAATGGGTTGTATCAAATAAAGTTGTTCTGGACTTCCACGTGCGCAACAGAACTGCCCCTCCTTCTCCTCTCCTCATGCATCCCTTCGAATCTGCTCTGGAGGGTTGAGGGCATATGGGGAAAGAGGAGGAGAGAAAGCTGCACAAGTAGAACTCCATGAGCTAATGAAACAACGTTGTTGGATGCAACCCAGTGCTCTATTTAGTTGCAAACCAATTTTAATTATTTGAGTAACCAAATATATGAATCACCAAAGAGAAAAGTTGGTTTAAATCCATTGATCTTCTTCCTTAATTATTTAAAATACTGGGATTGTATCCAAATGCTGCCCCTGCAGAAGTAGAAAAGCTTTTGATCCAGAAGGCAACATCTACTAATGGAGGGAAAGCAGATTTTACAAAATTCCCCTCCTTCATGCAGTCCAAGCCCTCTCAACATTTCTTCTAGATGGTTTCCTAACCCTCTAGTCGGGACACTGGGAAACTAGCAAAAAAAATGCCTCCCTTCTTCCTCTGTTTGTAGACAATTCCCATGGGAGCAGGAGCACCAGGAAAACCAACTGGCTGATGCAAATATTGGCCACCATGTTCTTCACGATCCCATAAGAAAGGCTGTTACATGTATCATAGAGTGTGATATACAATCTTTATGAGTGCCAAGGGAGTGGGGAGAACAGTTTCTGAAGAACCCCAATGCCCCCAAACCTCACTGGTACTTGGCAGGGGCATAGTCCAAGCAAGCAATTTAGTGATGCAATCACCAGAACTTATGCATTATTATTCCTATCACAGTAGGTCATTTACTATACTAATGATTGGGTCATACTGTATTAAAAGCTCTGGTGCACAGTTTACATCCCACATTTCCTGTAATAGGAATCTACTTGCAAAAGTGCCTTCCAATTAATTTCAAACCATCAAATTTTAGTGTATGTAAAGCCATGCAGATGAAGCACAGTAAAGTTTTAGATTGCCCTTAACAGTAGTTGAGTAGGTATAACAGAAGAGCTCAGTCACCCTGGTATTTTAATATAAATAGACTGCTTTATATTATTTCTTTGGAGCTTGATTATAACAGTCAATTAAATAGTGTGGTTCAAAATATACTACTGGACTGCATATGCAGTAACCTCAGATCTCCTTCAATGATTCTCAAAAGTTTTGTTTCATAAATTATGCTTGTACTTTATAAATGAGGAACTGCTAGAAGCAAGGGTGAGATATAGGCAAGACTGAGACAAAGCAACAGTTAGATGCCACAATGCAACCAGTGAAGCAAGAAAGGATACATATATACACACAGGTATTGTTGTTCTCAGTCAACCATTACCAGAAATATTCTGGAATTCTACAATGTGACCCTCAATAAAGGTTTAGAGTGGTGTGTGGAACAAGCACTCTTGCTATTTATCTCTTTCTTATTAAATGTGGGAGCCAATACTGAAACACTGTGAAATCATCTGTTGAAATTCTGCATCCCGGCTGGGACCGACCAGCATCCCAACTATAGAATATCAAAGAACGGGAGGAAACCCCACTAAATATCAAGTAGAATTCCCCCATCCAAACTATCAAAGGCTGCTTAACATAAATTCCACAGTAAATCGTTTGCATTTACAATCATGACCCTCCCCACCTCACAAGTAGGCATCATCAACCAACGAGATGATAATGCACCTAGAAGCACAAAAATACAACGCGGAGAAATGATGTAGTGAAATAGTGGCAGAGAAGTACACACCTTGGCATTGATATAGGGGTCAAAGGGGCCGTACTTTTTGAGTTCTTTGATCTCAAGAGCATTCTACAAAAAGGAGAGGAAAAGAAAACGTGATGATGAAATGGGCAAGATATAGCAACAAAGCAGTGAGTGACTCTGAACGGGAGGAATGACAGAACACGACAATATTTCATTCCAATGAAAAGCAATTAATCACAATGGCCATTCCAGCTGTCAATATCTGCACCATGCACATCATTTTAAAGATAGCATGCAAACGTTACATGACAATCTTTTATAGTTCACTGTTTAACATTTTTTTTGTATGTTTTGTCTCATGCTAGCCACAGATTGCAAGATCATTCACTTTCATAAGGCCCCTTCCAATAAACCCTAGAGAATGGTGAACAGTGTTATAAACTTAAAGGCTGTTGACTGGAGCAAACTAAATGATCACAGCTGTGCTTGAGAACATGATGAGCCCAGCCAAAAATTTTAAAAAAGATTTGCCAACAATATAATCAAAGGCCATTTTAACATACACATTTAGCTATTTTCATATGAAGAATATTACTAATCAGCAATTGAACAGCACTGCCGACTTTCTTTTCAACTAGAGATTGTATTCCTATAATAGACTATTTATGGGAAACATTAGAAAGCTACATGACTTCATAGCTGTTAAACCCCCACAATCATGGAATTTTATCTTTAATTGTGAACAAAGTGTGCTGCCCATCCCATCCTAGTTCCAATGTGGTCCACACTGGCTGAAGTAGTCACTGTGTGGTTCAGCATGGGTGATGCTTTCTATTGGAAGTGAAAATATTTACAAAAGGTATATCCTCAATTACTTTAAGTCTCACCCACAGTGATAAAACACACACACTGCCCACAGTACAGAGCGACCTCCAGCCAGGCCGCAGTAACAGCACCTGGTAAAAAAGAACTCCACGGCATTCCCAGTGCTTCAGTTTCTTTGAACACTAGTACCTTTTTAATTTGATGCTATCTTAGTTGCAAGAAATCTGAAGAAAATTTGTCAACCAGTTATAATTCAATAGTATTAGAATACAAATACCCCAAAGACCAGTGTTCCACACAAAAACTAGAACAGGAAAAAACCTCGATTCTCCGCAGTAGTCAGACTAAACTAACCAACATATATATTTAATTTTCACTGTGTGTTCAGTGGGGGTGTAAAGGACATTTGGATTTTTAATAGTAATTTTGTAATTCTGCTAGCTTCTCCAGGATAAATATAAATTGTATGGAGCATTTTTTTAAAAAGAAGATGCAAGTCAATTGGAATGCAATTTTTAAAATTGGGGCAAGTACATATTCCCCTCTCACTTGAGTAGAATCACTGCTCTTTAGTAGGTTAATAATGAATAAGTGAAAGCTTTACTATAATGAACTTCACAATATTAGCTTGCCAAGCACAAGTACTAGAACAAACTAAGCGCAGCTACAAAAACATGACTAAAGGAGACTAAGGTTACTTTAATTGGCTCCAGCACAGAAAGGAACTGGTACATCAACTACACCAAGTTTCAAATTACCCAGCAAATGGAAGAAAAGCAATGGCTAACATCCTTCCATCCTGCACATGTTGCAGCTCATGTACTGCTTACTTCCACAGTTTCTAATCAGGTGGCCGGCCAGAAGTGCAGCTTTCAAGACAGGTATTTGTTTTCCTGCGTAGAGATAGTATTTAACATTTAACTCCTTGCCATGCAATAAATCCTGAATAAATCTGAGTCTCATAGATGCTGAGTATCATAGATTCTCACTCTCCTGGAGAATAATCCTAATATTATTAGGTTATTAAAAGCATGAAAATAAGAAACATATTCAGACCTGCTCATTCACTTTAGTGTGAGATGGCCCCTGGTGTATTAGTAGTTTCACTATTTCAGCATCTCCTTTCCAAGCTGCCAAATGAAGAGGATAACAGCCTTTGCAGTCGGCCACGTTGGTTAATGCATCATTCCTTAAAAGAACTTCCACAACATCCCTGTAGGGAGGAGAAATGATGTTGTGAGATATTTAGAGTAAGTCTAGATGAGAGTCAATAATGAAAAGAAAACTGATTTAAGATACATAAACAGAATGATTGAGAATACATTTTATAAGTCAGTCTGAATAGATTCAGCTTTCAAAATATTTTTGGATTCAGGTGTTCAGTTACGGACTGCTTAGAACCACAGAAATGAAAGCAGCCTTGTAGTTCCTTCCACCCAGAGAAAATAAGGCTGCAATCCAAAGCACACTTACTGGAAGAGAGTTAGTAGAGCTTATTGTAGAGGAAGTGGACTGGAATAATTTATTTTAATCACTCAAGCTACACATGAGTGTGCGGGGGGGGGGGTTTGTACTAATCTCGAAAGTTGAGCTAAGGCTCATCCAAGCAAATGAACTCCTAAATGCTCACAACCTAGCTATGCTTGCATCAAAATGGCTTGAACAAGGCTGGTGTTTCACTGCTATAGTATATTTTTAATTTTATTTGTACAATTTATGTACACCAAGAGCATAAAATCTACTGTAAGCAGATCAATACTGATCAAGTTAACAGCAAAACATACCAGTATATCAGTGTTTCTCAAACTGAAGGGGGCAGCACTAAAGGAGAATTGTCTTACATAACTTATTAGTTACAAAGGTGTAAGTACCATAGCTATAGAATGGAGGGAACTGCTATAGAATCAGAGGTGTCGGCTTCTCCAGAGGATGAGGGTGGGGCCTGATGCAACATCAAACATGTGATGTCACGAGGTGCCAGGGGACAGAGACCAAACGCCCTCCGAAAATTGAGGGGGCCCCGCCCCCTCAAAGTATCTATCTATCTATCTATGGGGGTGCCTATGTATAGGATAGAAGTGACAGCTGTGAGTCCAGTTGTCTCAGAGAGTAGTAAAATGTTTGTTAATGCTGGGGAGGGCACAGGAATTGGGCTGAAAGGTGAAGCAGAGTAGTGGGGCTATAAAGCAGTTAAGTGTAACTAATATAGATACTAAAAGGTTCTGAGGGGTTAAGAACTGCAATGACAGAGTTCAGAAAATGGCTTGAGAAGCACTGGATGAAATTTTCAAGTCTGCCATAAGCTCAGCTTTGATAAACTACTCCAGCAAGCAATAGAATATATGCCTATAATGAAGATATCACACAATCTGCACAGCACAACAGTATTTAGGAATGCTGATATAGGCTTCAAGAGTTTGCAAAAGTGCATCTATGGGGTAAATTGTCATTGATATTTGAGCAATGTTTTATTTGTTTTTAACAGTTCAAACTTGAGGAAACATAAATGACATAAAGCAAATGTATTGGCTCTAAACATTACAATTCCATTTTGTGGAACAATCTCTCACCCAACTGGAATCGATATGCAAAGTTTATCAGGAAAAGTAACTGAATCCTAACACTCTCCCCCACCCCTGAAAAAACCCTACTTTGGTATTTGATCTGGAACACGAGAAGCAACAGTATGAAGGTATGAATCAATTTCCTTAGAGCTGCCTTAAGAGTTGTGACTTGCCCTCTCTTTCATACTCTCAGAATTAAAGCCAGAGCATCTTAGGGGTTGAAATATGGGCTGGCATTTAGCGGATGAAATCAATGTGAGATATGAATAGCCACTGATTCAATGTTGTTGAGGTTCAGCAGACCAATTCTGTGTGAATTCCTCCAGCCCTCATTTTGATATTGAGAATTAATGTAAACCCCACTCAGGCCTCGGTGGTGATAAACTCAGCAATATAGTACAGCTCACTGGTGTCTCGAAGCAGGTGTAACTTTGGTGATCTATTATGTGCTAGATATGGTGGAGTTCACATGGATCAATAGATATGGTGGAGTTCACATGGATCAATGGGGAAATGGTACATACATTGCCATGGGTTTTAACTTTTAAACTACCAAATTACCCAAATTGTTATTTCACAGATGGGTAGCTTACTTGTGACCATTCAAAGCAGCGTGGTGCAATGGAGTATATCCGGTATTGTCAACACAGTTCACATTTGGTCCTCTCCATATGCTGTAAAATAAAAATACAGCATAAAGACATAAGACACATCAACTTAAGCAAAAAGAAAGGTAAAGCCAGACTGAAGCAAGGTTTCTGCAGATTTTACCATAAAATGGCATATGCTCCAACATGTTGAGTCCCAAAAACAGGACGCGGGTCTTCCCCGTCTGTGCTCCAGGGCAAATCATGTGACCCGTGAAAGGTCATGGAGCCAAAAAGAAACATTTTTCAGGGCCATGCACACCACACCCAAAAACACATGTTTTGGAGTGCTGTGCAAATGCTTTTGGGAGGCAAGCTCTCACATGCCCCCCCCAATTGTACTGGTTGCATTGGCTCCCATACATTTCTAGGCCCAGTTCAAAGTGCTGATTTGCCCTTTAATGCCCCAAACAGTTTGGAATCAGGTTTCATGAACATCCTCCTAACCCCACATCAAATGCTTGCTTACAATACTCACAAAATATTTTCTGAAGAAAAGAACTGTTTTGTGCCTATCCAGGCTGATCTAGCTAGCAGACTGGACTGCAGATCATTCCATTGATTTGTAGCCATCCAATAATGAAATTTTGTATATTACTTAGTTTCTCTCAAAGAATATGAAATTACAAATTCATTAGGTACATTTCTACCCACCTAAACATGCTGGCTGGCTGAATACTATAGGAATATAGTTTAAGAATAAAGCTGAAACAATACAGTGGTGCCTCGCAAGATGAAATTAATTCGTTCCGTGAATTTTTTCGTCTAGTGAATTTTTCATCTTGCGAAGCATGGTTTCCCATAGGAATGCATTGAAAATCAATTAATGCGTTCCTATGGTCAAAAAAAGTCCAAACAAAGCCAAATTTGGTACAACAAGAGTTTATTAAGTGCTCTTTAAAGTCACACATACTGTAAAGAGCATTTCAAAATTCAAACCCAGAATTTATTTAAAAAAACAGCAGAGTTGCCCAATGGTCACAGAAAATCATAAAAATGCAGGAAAAAAACACAAGCTTCCAGATTCTTGCAAACCCCTCCCCAACTGTTCCCCCAGCCACCCAACACACAGAAATTCAAATCCAGAATTTTTTAAAAAAACAGCAGAGTGGCCCAATGGTCACAGAAAATCATAAAAATGCAGAAGAAAACCACACAAGCTTCCAGATTCTTGCAAACCCCTTCCCAACACCAAGTCCTTGAATTCCAAACACCCCAACCCAAAATCCAACCCCCCCAAAAAAAGTTTTAAAAGCTTAACTTACCAAATGGCTGCAAAAGAAGTTTTGGAAAAGCTTCAAAAATCACCAAAGTCTTTAAAAACCTCAAAAAAGGCTACTATGTACACTGCGTTCTATGAGTTGCTCCTCGAAGTCAAGTCGCAACTGTATTAACGGTGTTAAGAAAAAGGAAACAAACTTGCAAGACGTTTTCGTCTTGCGAAGCAAGCCCATAGGGAAATTCGTCTTGCGAAGCAGCTCAAAAAACAGAAAACCCTTTCGTCTAGCGAGTTTTCCGTCTTGTGAGGCATTCGTCTTGCGGGGCACCACTGTATTATGTTTTCTTCTAACTTCTTGAATTAAGGACCATGGCCATCAAGCATCTTGATTTAGATATAGGACAGGGTTTGTTAACTGAATCCTGTTTTCAGGAGATCAGCACCCTCTATACTTGTCTAATCTCATTTATCTATCGCAGCAGCACCTGGAAGGAACCCTAAAGGAAACTGAACCTTAATTTCAGAGGTTTTTAATGCTTCAGAGTGTGCACCCAATTTCCTGGCTATAAATGTGTTTGCCAGTGAAAGCAGCAATACTTTCTTTAAAAGAAAGTAAAGAGTAGTAAGAAAAGAGTAAAGAGCAGAATCCAAAATATGCCATGGTCTAGCCTGAGCTATTTCTTAAAAACGAAGGGAGGCATAAAGGACCTCTTTAAGAAGCTCATTTTATTGCCAGAGCTAATAGGGGAAAATAGTAACATATTTTCTAGTAGTCTAAAGACAGTCAACACACTTAAGGCAACGTGACATGACAAGCACCTACAGCTCCTAATTATAAAGCTAATTCAGATATTACTCAAACTGTGTAACCATTTAATGAAGCTTCACTGCCAATTACACTGTCACACACAATTTGAACTGTTGCCTAAGCATCACTTAATATTCTAGTCTTGAACAGGAAACATTTGGTATGTGTAATGCTCTAATATTACGCTCTCGTTTTTCTAGCAGAAAAGAGGCTTTTGATAACTCAAGATTTATTTAGCACTTCAAACGTAACATTGATGCCAAGGAATTTTGAAACAAAGGAGGTAATTAGTTGCCAACACAAGCCGAGTAGGAGGCAGATCTGCCAAAGCGGGGGAGCGAGCGTCCTCTCCATATAAATTGGATTTTTTTTATTTTATTTTTAAAAAAATGCACTCTGGAAATAAGGAGCACAAAACAAACACAGTATGCAATTAATCTAAACTGGGTATTTAATCTGGGGCAGTGGCGGAGGGGAGGGGGCTCTTTCCACAAGCCTGAAGGATGCCATCAAGTGAACACACCTCTATATCATAAGATACTCCTGGTTACACTCCCTCTGTGCAAGCTCTACTATACAGTGGTGCAAAGCAACAATCATCTTCAGATGACATCCCTAGCAGCTACTTCACAGTGCTTCCATGAGGCTTGCTTTCCATGCAGATAAGAAAAAAAAGCCTACTCTAGGAAAGCAGGAGAACACCTCCCTTTTACAACAAGAAATGAGTTACAATTCCCATCCCAATGCATCCTGGTTCCCTAGATACTAAGTAGGCAGAAGCGACTCAACAAAAGCCACTGCTTAGAAATAAAAACGCCTTGTATTTGACTGGTAGTTCTACACATTTACAAGCCATTATATTAGAGTAGTGGGACTCATTTTCCTATTGGTCATAGAGAATGGAAACATACAAAGATAAGCTATTTGACCCAAAGCGTAAATATAAATAGAAGGTAAAAGAAAGGACAGGTCATTTGTGCGCATCATGCTACAAAGAATAGCTCTAAGGAAGAGAGAGACAAAGTAAAATGCTGCAAAAATAATCAAGCATGTTTTGAAGGCGTGCATTTATTTTATCCTAAAACCAATTTAATTATAGCAGCTCTCAGCAATCTCTCCCCCTTACCAGAATATAGCCAAGCAATTTGATCCTATACAGCAGTGAAGTTTACATCCCTCCGGGCAATGAAATAAGTGGTATGTCTGGATAATTTTGCTTTCCTGTAAAAATACTGTACTCTTCAAAGTCAATATCAGTAAAGCCACCTTTCTCAGAGTATGCTGCCTCCATGAATGCAAGAACGGGGTGGGTGGGGAATCAGATCACTACAGAGGACAAGGATACAGTCCTAGGATGGGCTGTCAAAAGAATAAGCTCCAAATTCAGTCTGCTTTTGAAACAGACTGAAAATATATATAATTTATATTTGAAAAAGCATAGCGAATAGGATGTAGTAGCAACGAAGTGGATGTGCAATTGATTAAAAGGCAAACATAAAACAGTGCCAATAACTCAACATCACATTGGAAGAGAGCAATTAGACACCTGCATTTTCAGGAAACACTTGAATACAGGACAAATTTCAGATGCAGAAACACAGGCACTACATTGTGCATAAGCACAGCATCAAGCAGTGAGCAGAGGCAGCTGACACAAGGGGAATGAGGAGAGGCACAGAGCTTAACACCAGACCCAGTACCCCCTTGTAAAATCAGTTGTCTATCAGGAGGCTGCTGTAGCTGGGCTATTTGGGAGACACTTAATATGAAGGCAAGGCCCTGACAAGGTTGCAGTCCTGAGTGGCTGAACCTGGCCAGTACTCCCCAAAGCAGCACACCTTGTATTGGTGCTGGGAGCTCTGTTTTACAATAGTATGGTCCTTCCCAGAGTGTGATACAGAATGTGGTACTGGGAGATGTGTACATAATGTCATGGCCCTATGTTTATGATATCCTATGGGATTCTACTAGGCTCACCATGGCTTTTAACCTCAACATGCAAAGTGCTGGAAGAGACAGTCCAGAAATTTGGGGCTCTTCCTCACCAGTATATGGGTAACAGACAACATGATGACTACAACTTCCATTATCCCTGACCACTGTCCATGTTAGCTGAGGCTGATAGGACACCACATTGATGACCCCTGCTGTAATCTTCCCAACCTTTCCAACAGTGTTTCATTGTCAAACAAAACTTTATGCAGCTTGATAGGCATTGGTTCTTAATTCAGGGAAGTCCAACCGGTAGACCGCGATCGACAGCTCGATCCCCGGATGATATTGGTTGCTTGGTCGGTCCCCCAGTGATATTGGTCAGTCATTTCCGGCCCCGCCCCCTCACTGTGTCATTCATACGCACAGGGTCGCTAAAACGGAAAATGGAGTTATCGCTGCCCGGCTCTGTTTTTGGGCGTTCCTGTTAACAAATAAAGACTGCAAATTCGGTGCCCACTAGAAAAAAAGCTCAACAACTTTGACCTGGCCCCCTAAAAAAATGGGTAGATCACTGCCATAATTTTTTTTCTGGGAGTAGATCACAGTCTCTTGGGAGTTGGACATCCCTGTTTTATTTTATCCCTGGCTGGGGCAAAGTTCTTTTTTAATTCTGTTTTTGTCTTGTTTATATTTTATGTTCCCTTTTAGCCACCTCAGCATAGGATACAAGACACAATGGCAGAGCATAAGATTATTATTTTTTTAAACCCAGTAAAGTAGTTGTATGTAATTTGAAATTTTGTCACAAATTATATTGAATCCTTTATGTCAAGTATGCTATGGAATCTGTAAGCTTACAATTCAAAAATATGTTTATGTAGTAAGTTAAAGATCTAAGAAGTATAGGGCTTTGTTTAAATATGCATGACAACAGTTAGCATTATTTTTTGTAACCAGCTATCATCAATAGTATAATCCATATAAACAGATACTTGTAGCATTGAAACTTCCAAAGTTGTTATATTTACATAGTTATGTGGACAAGAATTATATACAATACTTAAGAAAAAACAAGATGGACCAAAGAAGACATTTGTACAATCAGAATGCACTTCACACAAGATGAGGGGTGTCCAATTTCCATTGAGGCCCCCCAACTGTACATCCACCCACACCCCACATCTTGTTTGGTCTCTCAAGCCTCAGAAGATACTTTTTTGGGGGTACTGCAGCAGATCTGAGGTGGCGGCAGGAAAGCCCAGCTGTGTAAGCACACATCAGCTCACAATCCTCTGGATCTAAGCATAAAAGATCAACAACAATATACCTGAACGAGTAACAGCATTACAATGCAGCTTACAACTGATGACAGGTTTTGCAAACTTACTTGCATGTTTTCAATACTTTAAATTTGTATACAGTGCACACAATACAAAGCCCATGCAGGCAACTCATTTGCATGGGGGTTGTGTTCCGGGTCATTTAGAGCGTTGGCAGGGTACATATAAGCCCGTCCCACCCCCTTCCAGGGCCAAAAATAGTGCATGTGTCAGCAGTTGCACATGCCTCAAACTCGCACAAAATGGGAGTTACCAGTACTTGCAAGACTAATTCTCAGGGTAGAGATCCGTTTTTTGGCAATACGGTTCTGTAAAGCTTCAGAACTGATAGCACTATGGTGACTGTTGTACAATGCAGTTATTGTGTTTGCGAGTCATTTTTATGACTAAGGCATCATCATCATCATGCACACTACCCCAAACTCAGAGCAGCAAGATACTCCAGGAGCTCCTGTGCTTTACCCAGGGTTAAGTTTCCCTGGAATGAAGTTGTTCTATGACTATGTTTATACAGTTTATAAGATTCCAAAACATTCTATCATGTATACATAAATGAGCAGTAAGAACCTGCACTATCTTGGTTTAAGTTCCCTGATTAATATTCATGCCATTTTAATGCCCTATATGCACTGGCCAAGCAGAATGTGAGTGCTTACTCACCATGAGGTTCCAGGCCGGGTTAAAAATTTAAAAATACAATGTTTAAATCATAAAAAAATTTCGCTTAGGAGCTCAAGTATGGGAAGGCCCAGCCTTTGCTACAGAGATAGTTGTATGGTGCAGTAAGGCAAGATGTAGCCAGCATCAGAAATTGAGAATGTCTAATACACAGAGATTAGAGTACACTGCATTTGAAAAGAGCAGCAATCTCAGGTTTTTTAGCTACGATGCTTTGAATTGCAAACATATTTTTACAGAAACATAGAACATTGATGCAGTACCTATGTAATGCACGGTTCCTCAATCATAAGCAGTTCCAGTTTGAATGCCCATGATAACTATTACATGCACAATCCATAATGTTGAATTGATTACCTGAACAAATCAAACAATAGTTGTGTCTGTGACATGAGCATTTGCTCTGCTACTGGAAACATGTGGAGAGATCAATCCTATGAAAGGTGAAGCATGAGTGCAACCCGTACAAAGGTCCAGAGATGGCACAGTACCCAGTTATGGGTCTCCACCAAGTCCATGAAGAACATATAAATGACTACCTTTATACATTTAATTGTACTGATATTCAAGTTGTAGTGCAATACAGTAATCACACAAATTGAGTCAGAAACAAATACAGCAGCCATCATATCGTCAGCTGCCTTCATAAGATATGTACCACTTCTCATATAGTTAGGCAGTTGGCAAGTTCAAGACAGACATTCAAGAGTTGCAACAGGAAGTTACATAAAATGTTTAACAAACTGTGACATAATATCACTGTAATTATACGTTATTGGTGGCAAAAACACATTTGCCCCATACACTTGTACTTCCGTTGTTACAAGCTGCTTGCTCAAAAATATGCCACCATGATATACATAAGTAGTTTGATCATGTAGCTTCCACAACATAATGAGGGTTTTTTTAAAAAATCAAACACAAAGTTTAGACGGGTACTGTATGTGGTGTTCATTTTGGACATGCTGAATTAGAATATGAAACAATACCTTTTTTAATTGAACTTGCCAAGCCCTAGTCTTATTTAAAAACTAGTCTTGTTCAGTGTGTGTGTGTGTGTGTGTGTGTGTGTGTGTATGGAGAGAGAGAGAATAAACCATTAACAGAATGAAAAAGGTATTAGCACACTATAGGGGACAATCCATAATAGGCCAAAAGATGAATGAGATTACTCCTTAAACGCAACAAGACTTGGGGATTATCATGTTTGCATTGAGGCAATTCATGCAATGGTGAATAAAGTTACTACCTTAATTTTTATTGTATTTTCTGAAATTTAGGGTCTACAGCCAAGTTCCACCCTGTACCTAAGCACTGAAACATTTCAGTCTTAAAGTTAGACAACAACTTCCAATAAACTTTGCCACAGTTAAGTTTTACTTTTCCCCAGATTCATGAAATGTTGGTTCCTATCCTATCCCAAAGTATTTTATTTAAAAAATAAAAAAATAAAATAAAAAGCTAGCACATGGGGTAGGTTGTGGGAGGCCATGCCTTAAAGTTCTTAAAACATTAATTTACTCACTGTGATACAGGGGGCACTGGCACTTTTGATGCAGTACTGTTGGTTAGGGAATCCCCAATAAGTATATCAGATTTTTTGCAACATTTACGGTATTCAAATCCTTTCCGCTTTTAGCCATGGTTGCTTGCTCATCCCGCTCTCCATTTACCTTATCACAAGGTATGGGAGGGGGAGGTCTGGTACTGTGTACCATTGAATACCAGAATAAAGCACTGAGTATAGTACACATGGGACGCGGGTGGCGCTGTGGGCTAAAGCCTCAGCGCCTAGGGCTTGCCGATCGAAAGGTCGGCGGTTCGAATCCCCGCGGCGGGGTGCGCTCCCGCTGCTCGATCCCAGCGCCTGCCCACCTAGCAGTTCGAAAGCACCCCCGGGGGCAAGTAGATAAATAGGTACCGCTTACCAGCGGGAAGGTAAACGGCGTTCCGTGTGCGGCTCTGGCTCGCCAGAGCAGCGTTGTCACGCTGGCCACGTGACCCGGAAGTGTCTTCGGACAGCGCTGGCCCCCGGCCAATAGATGTGAGATGGGCGCACAAACCCCAGAGTCTGTCAAGACTGGCCCGTTCGGGCAGGGGTACCTTTACCTTTACTATAGTACACATAGTGACCATTTTGCACAGGGGTTCTGTTCCTGACCCCTGTGTGCATCTGCAAAGCACATATAAGCCCAGCCTGCCTTCGTCCCATTCCAGAGCCACTTCTGGCTCAGCAATGATGAGTGTGTGCAAGATAGCACATAAAAAAATGGTTGCTTTCAGTATAGTATGGGGGGGGTTGAGAAAACTGATTTGTAGAATAAGGATATCATTTCAAAATAACAGCAAGAGCATCAAGAGATACTGCAAGCTCACACTTCTCACTGAGTTTGTATATATAAAGTTACATCTGTAACAGGCTCATTTATAATTATATTTTTGGGAATGATTCATGTCCTTATGTAGCTGTATTGTTTCATACTTTCTGGCTATCCCATGATCATAGCCAGTGCGGTGTAGTGGTTAAGAGCGGTGGTCTCGTAATCTGGGGAACCGGGTTCGCGTCTCCACTCCTCCACATGCAGCTGCTGGGTGACCTTGGGCCAGTCACATTTCTTTGAAGTCTCTCAGCCCCACTCACCTCACAGAGTGTTTGTTGTGGGGGAGGAAGGGAAAGGAGAATGTTAGCCGCTTTGAGACTCCTTAAAGAGAGTGAAAGGTGGGATATCAAATCCAAACTCCTCTTCTTCTTATATTATGAAGTACTGTAGCTGTGTTCTATGATACAAAACAAGCACTGCTAGGAGTTGTTTATTTTTGTTTTCCAATGTATTTCTCATCAATGCAAAATTTGGTGTGTGGCAAGAAAAAAAAATCTGAAAATGTGGCTGAGAGAAAAAAGTTTGAGAACCCCTGGAATAATTGCTAGTTGTGTCATTTTAATTTTGTAAATTTTATACCATTGCATTTCATACTGCCACCTCATGATTATTGGTAGTAAGTGCTTAAGAAATTAAATTAATAAAAAAAAAGTGGACATGATGCCAGTAAATGCAATCTGTCTATCTGGTGACAGATGCAAAAAGCACTGTATGTACATGTAGGGGGGGCAATTAATTTGTGGCAGCATGGCAAAATAGGGAATGTTGGTTTGATTGCCTTTGCAATAGGCATGCACTTCTTTCCCATTCACACCTGAACAATGGGAGAACTGCTTAACACCCACCCCTGTTTAAAATGCCAAAAAGGGGGATTCATGAAACTGTTTGTGGAAGTATACCTCTTTATTTCAGTTTAGTACAAATAACAACTATCAATTGAAACTGTAGAGTTTTCTGTTGCATCATTGACTGATCTAAAAACTTTTGAAAGGCATAATGCTAAAAACTTAATAGACATCTTAAGAACTGTGCAAGCAATGACTCAGATTACCGTACATATCATAGAGGTGACTATGTCTGCTACAATCAAACAGCATTAACGCAAAAGTGTGCATGAATAAGCAAATATTTAAAGTTGTCTCTACTTAAGCTACACAAACAATTGCCGTCTGTCACATTCATCTAAATTTAAATTGCTGAAGTGTTATCTACAAAAAAACAGGCAATTTCCTTCTAAAGCACTTACAAAGTGATATAACTAGACCAAACTAACCTCTGAACACAGGAAGCCATTCTTATTTAACATCAACTAGAAGAATGCTAGTTTAAAAATGCAGGAGATGAAAGGTTTCCACTATGCCAGCTCCCTCAGCCAGCAAGATGAGTGCCGCAACCCCAGAGTTGTCCACTGCTGGACCTAACAGTCAGGGTCCCTTTACCTTTACCTTTAAGTTGGGAATCCATTAAATGGCATACTCTGGGTTGAATTTGTATTTAATAGCTAACCTGGTCGAATTTTTGGTCACAGAAATTTGAGGCGAAAACCATCATAATCACTCCCACATATTCTTTTCATGAACTGCTTGCATTTCCCCCCACCAATTAGCAGCTTCAATCGCTTTCTTTAAACTGATCAAAGCCAATCAGGCATCACAAGGAGCTTGGCATCAAATCACCACAACAAATCAGAGTCAAGACAATGCTCCCTGCTATTACTCTGAATGAGCAAGAATTGAATCCATTTTTATTACACCCCAAATATTTACTACACAGAGCTAATGCGGGGGGGGGGGGATCTGTTGGGCACGGGGATTGAAGTTTAAGGCAATAGTTGAAGTGTGTGAGGTCGAGCACCCTCCTGTCAGTTGCATATTTTCCAGTGCCTTGTTATGAACCTAATATGTGGAGCTGCATTGTACTCCTTTCAGGAAGTTGTTTTACCAGCCTCTCATGCCTCGGTTGCTATAGAAACAAGCCAATCAAGGTTGTTTCACCATGGCAGGGGAGAAAAGAGGATATATTTTACATACTGGTAAAGACCTTAAGAGCAGCAACTGAGCCCTCCAGTTTGACTCTGTGTTTTCTGTTAGCACCAACCATCATTTCCTTTAGAATACAATTCCGGGATTCATAAGCATCTTCATTCTTAATAGCCACAATATACTCAATGCAGATACTGTTGCCTCCAAGGACAGTACAACATTTTTAGAGTAAAGAGCAGGTTTCCCTTCACCAACCTGTTGGTGCTGTTTTGTTTATCACCAATCATCCAATATTGGATTGATCGTGGATGAGGGGGCCAACCTGGTGTGTATTACTCAGCTTGCATCATGCTCCCTACTCAAGCTGGTATAGATTGCTGGCATGGCATCTCTTCACATTTGGGGCTTGCTTAAATTATGGTTACCAGACACCCCAGTTTCCTGGGGACAGTCCTCGGATTTACAAATTTGTCCCTAAACAAAATCCGTCCCCGGAATGTCTCCGGATTTCATTTAATGTCCCCGGATTTATATTTTAAGTGTTGTAGATTAGTAGGGAATGAATGTTGTGTGATTGGTTCAACGGCACAAGACACCTCCGGTGAGGCAAAATGGCAGACGCCACAGCAGCGAGCAGCTCCTGAAACCAGCCAGAGCCAACTGTGCTACCAGGCTGGTTCCGGGCTGCTGAGACTGCTGCTGCCACCGCCACTGCCGAGGGGGAACCGGGGACACCCGGCGCGTCAACTGGGGGAACCGCTGACGCACACACACACACACCCGCGACCCAAATCGAGCTGGGAGCGAGAGCACCTGGCTACCCAGCCGATTGCCCAGTGGCGCTCTGGGGCCAGGAAAACCCTGGAGCCAATGCAGGGAGAAGGAAGAGAGAGAAAGAGGAAGGATAAAAAAGGGGAGCCCCGACCTTGCCGTGCCGCTGCCGCCACTGAGGAGGAGAGGTAAGAGAGCACCAGGAGGGTGTAGCAGGAGACCCCCCCCCAAGGGCAAGGACACGTGGCCGAGCCCAGGCCCAACCTGAGCCTACTCCACGACAGCTAGCACTCCAAGAGAGCAGGCCGGGGCCCAGAGGAAGGCCGTGCGACACAGGTGACCACAGAAGACAAGAAGACAAGATATTACTTAATTATCTTTTAAAAATAAAAAATACCCCCCCCTTTTCAGAAAAAAGTGTCCCCATATTCTTTGAAAAAAAATCTGGTAACCTTAAGTTAAACTGACCCTTAATTTTTAGCCCACACAAGTGAATACCCATAGATGGCAGAGGAGAAGCAAAATGTTCATCTCAAATTGGAGACACTGCCTCAGTAGTTTAATGAAGCCCCTGCTCACTTCCAGGTTTGTAAGTGTGTGTATAAATGATTATTCAGTCAATTAAATGTCCACAAAAAGTAAGTGACAGTCATAATTGCCAATTACATAATCATACACAAATACAATGATTTCTTAAAGGTACTGATTCGTTCAAATAGTCTTGACAATTCCTACTGGTAACAATTTTAACTCTACTTCCTGAAAGCAGAGTTACTGTAAGCCAAGTGATTGCAGACATGTCACCAAAATCAGGGTTGCCAAAATATGATGCATCATAATATAGACGTAGTTCTAGTACATCAGTTAAGTCATGGTTTGGACATCATGACTGCCTTTTGCAGGCATAAGAACATTAGAAGAGCTCTTCAGAATCAGGCCAAAATTCCGTCTACTCCAGCCTCCTAGTGTTCAACCAGATGCCTATGGGAAGCCCACATGCAGGACTTGAGTGCAATGGCATTTGCCCCACTTGTGTACCACCTCTGACACTGGATATTCAACATCACCATCATGACTAGTAGTCAATGATACCCTTCTAATAGAATCAAAGAATTGTAGAATTGGAAGGGACCCTGAGGGTCATCTAGTGCAAACCCTTGCAATGCAGGAATCTCAGCTAAAGCATCCATGGCAGATGGCCATCTAACCTCCAATTATAACATTATCCTTCAATTAGTAACCCCTTTTAAAGCTGTCCAGTTTGGTGGCTATCACTACATCCTGTAAGCAACTAATTCTACATTTTCATTGTGTGCTGTGTGAAAAATTCCATTGTGTGCTATGTGAAAAAGTACTTCCAAGTACACTCACACAATTACTGGTTTGAGATAATCATAGGCTGCCTGATAACACAATGACGAACTACCACCTGAGCAAACCATGAAAAGGGAGGAGGGAATCCACATGTGAAGGGGGAATGGTTTTTATCAGAATATATTTAGATTTACTGATTAAAAGCCAGCTGAGTATGGGGAACAAATGCTGGCAAAGAGCCTGCACCACATCTGAATAGCTCTAGTCTAGGCTGATAGAAGAATTATAGTTATTTTTACACTTTTAAGAGTAGCAGTCACTTTTAAACACTTACAATTACAAAAAAGAGCCTACTCATTTTTATACTGCCTAAAGTTCTTTGGAGCTTTCCAGTTTTCCCCACACTGAAACTTTCACAGTTTGAGAGCCACAGGCATGATCATCAGAGCAGGGGCAGGGAAGGAGAGCAGAGAAAACAGTGCACAAAGAAAAAATATAAATGCACACCTAATACCTATGGCATTTCTTACAACTAAATGAGGCCTGCCCTGGTTAAGTATTGTTTGCTACACAGGGTGTGGAATGCTAGACAGATCAATTGGGTGAGAGGTTCTCTTTAACCACAGTAGCACCAAGAACAGGTTAAAGCCTATGCCTGGGTTAAAGTGAAAGCCCAACCAGATTTCTGTTATAAGATGTCTAGGGGGAATTTGTAACAAAATGTTGTAGTGTTGAGTGCTCCTGTTCAGCGCTCCAGTCATCAAACCCCAGGATATTCCAATCTACTCCCTTTTCTATTCCATTTTCAATCATACACACCACCCAAGCCAATGTTTTGTATCTACTGAGCACGACCAACCCTGATTTGGTTGTTCTGTGGTCCCCCCCCCCCAGCAAACTTTGAGGTTCCACAAGGTTCCTCCACATCTGCCAATACCTCCTTCTCGGGCATGTATGGTGCCATTTTGGTTTGTTAAGGATCTGCACTCACCTTGGAAATAGAGAGCCTGTTGTACTTGAAGAATACAGAATAGAATCTTACCGAAGAAACAACATAGATATCAGTACATGCAGCCTTTGAAAACATGACCTTTGGAACCAAGCTTAATAGTCTCTTTACTACCGTCAAGCTATGTATTATGTAATACCATCCTAGGAGGTCTTATCAAGATGGTGGGGCACATTTCTGCATGAGGAAAGATTAGCATGTTTTGGCTTATTTAGCAGAGAAATGGTAAGAGGCTTATTCACAGTGTGGAGAAAGGGGAAACAGAAGTTTTTCTCTTTTGGTAGTAAAACTCAGGGTCACCTAATGAAACTGACTGGCAATCAATTCAGGAAAGAAAAAATATAGTAGTATTTCATACAAACTATAATTAGCTTAGAAAGTTCACTGCCACAAGATTTGTTGATGGCTATAAAGGTGATGAGACAAATAGAGAAGACTGTCAAAGGGTGTTATCTATGATAGTTAAATTCAGCCTCCAGATTGAGGCATCACCATCTCCTCTATTTCAGATTAATGCATTTATGTGCTTGAAAAGTTATAATCAAAACCCATCCATGCACAAGAGGGAGGCACTGGCAGACTTAGGCCAAACCTCAGGTTTCAGGGTACAAAAATATTTAGAGAGGGGGAAATCATTAAAAAGATACCCCTCAAAAATAATAATCCAATAAATACTTGATGGCTACAGAATGCTTTCAGACCAAGGGGAGGTGGGCTGCAAAGCGGGTTGGAATGGAAATAGAATAGAGCAGCAAAGTAAGGAGGACAAAGGAAGAGAAGCACAACACAGGAATATTAAAAAGATTCAGAGAGTCATATCACTCTGTGGATAGGTCATTTTCTAGTTGGCATAGAGAAGCAACGTCTAAATGTCCCCAGAGATGGAAGCGAGAGAAGTCATAAAAATCAATTAAGAAATTAACCACATTAACACAGCTAGGATTGAGCACAGGTAGGTCAACTTCCAAAATGGAGAACTGCCCTCCAAAACAGCCCACTGAGGAATGAGCATACTCAGTAACCACATAATGCTGATTGACTGAAGGGATGGAATGCAGTGGGGGACATGGCTGACTACACTGAACAGTGTTGCAGGTCCCACTTGTTGCTATTAATCCTAGGTCATATGTGGGCTGTAGGAAAGAGGGATGTTCTCTTCATGCCCTTCTCATTGGTTTTAGCAATGCTCTGGCTATTGTACTCAGCAGATGAAGTGGGATCTGATCAATTCTGCTATGGTAGTGTGGCCAGCCCACTAGTCCCGAGACACACGCAACAGATTCTCGTATAACTAAAGGAAGGGAACCTCTGTAGAGGTCTGAAATGGGCTGCAGCTTCCTATCATAGGA
Organism: Podarcis vaucheri; assembly: GCF_965113315.1. Classification (NCBI taxonomy): domain Eukaryota; kingdom Metazoa; phylum Chordata; class Lepidosauria; order Squamata; family Lacertidae; genus Podarcis; species Podarcis vaucheri. The sequence continues at coordinate 62,081,826 of NC_138764.1, read as the reverse complement.
CCTGTGAAATGTTGGGTTGGGAAAACTTAAAGAATAAAGTCCCAAAGGCTCTGAAGCTCCTCTTCTCCAAAGTATATCATTGCAAATTTATGTAGCACAGCAGCACTTACAAAATGCTTTGAAAGCTTGTGATCTTACAAAACATGTCCTTAATTGCAATGGTATTAAAATCATGATGGAGCACAATTTAAACAGGGGGCTACAAAGGTAGATAGAAATTTGGTGAGCAGTTGTTTTTGAGTGCTTGCATCATCGGCATTCCAAAAACAGAGCAAACAGGTCTCAGGAACTTAGCATTCCTATATAAAAGTTTGACTCCCTGCCCCCCACAAACTATATTCATGTTCCTACTCTAACAAATTAATGCCTCTAGGCTTGGTGTAGGGAGAACATGTCACTTCTGCTTTCTCACTGAAAAGTATGTTTATGTGTTCACAGTTGCAAAATTATAATACTGTAAGTAGGAAATGATTTTGCATTATCTTAAAATAACTCCAGTTCAATTCAGCAAAAATGTTACCATATTGGTCAGCAGCTTCTAAAGCATATTTTTGAGGCTGAACTACATATTGGCAAAATTACACGAAAGAGATTGAGAATTGCATTATTTTTAAGTCCCAGGATTTTTATTTTTATTTAAAACTTACTCCACATACAAAATTAGCACATTAGGGGCAGGGCTGGGAAAGGCTAGGACGCTAGTCTTCTGAAATGTTTCAGAAATTTTTACATAAGGTAGAACAGTACAGATGGGAAATAGCATTTTTATTCAGTGCGTTTTAGGAAAGCCTATTGCGATCTGGTTACACATGTAGTGCAGCTGATCTCCTTGTTTACTGAAGACTGATATACATCTAAGACAGAACTTGGGAGTGACCAAGCACAGTGGCCTTGGGTAAGAAAAGGTATGGTGTGAGAGAAGGAGCAGGTCAGAGAAGCAAGACATGACACACAGTTATTGCCGTGTGCTGGTCCCTCGAGCTAGCCAGAGGGCTTGTGGTTGTTCTATCAGTGCTCAGGTCTGCAGATGCTGCCATTAAATAAAATCTCTCTCATCCATTATTTGATTGTGGACGAGAAGGATGACATGGCTAACATTGTTATAGTTAAACAATTATATGACCTCACATAGACTTCTGAAGGCAGCCCTGTTTTGGGAAGTGTTTAAGTGTTTGTTTCATCCCTTTATATTTTGTTGGAAGCTGCCCAGAGAAGCTTCGATAACCCAGTCAGGTGGGGTATAAGAAATATTTATTATTATTATTATTATTAGCCAGTGGCGTAGCGTGGGTTGTCAGCACCCGGGGCAATGCAAGTAATTTGCGCCCCTAACCCATGGATTTGCGCCCCCTAACCCTAACCCCCAGATGTTGCGCCCGGTGCGGCCGGCCCCCCCTGCACCCCCCACGCTACGCCACTGTTATTAGCTGCTGCTGCTGCTGCTGCTACTGCTACTACCACCAAGACTTGGGTGCATGAGCAGGGTGGGATTGGTGTTACTCAGGTTTGCCCAGTTGGGTACTTGATTCAGCACTGGGCAGACCTGGAGCTCAGGAAAGGTTGCTGTACAGATCTTTTTCTCCAGCTTCCTGTCTGCTTGAGTGGGGATCGAGAGTCTTTGTGCCTTATGCTGGGCAATTAGGAAAGATGGGGGAAGCTGCTAGTTTACAGTCCACCTCACTGCCCAGCAGTCTTTCTGCCTGAGCTGACAGAAGTGATATCAGACATGGTGTTGAAGATCCAAACGTTGTTGATTTGGGGGAACTTCAACATTAAGGCTGAGCCCATAATACTGGGGTAGCTCAGGACTTCATGGCTATGATAACTTTGGAGCTGTCCCAATATGCCATCAGACCAATGTATGTGACAGGCCACAGTCTGGATCTGGTCTTCTTGACCAGGCAAGGAGGAGGAAAATAAATCCACTACTAGGGCTGGGTGATACCTGTTTTTCAACATTGTGATATATCACCAGCTAAATATTGTGATATACTGATGCATCATGATGTCTGAAATGTATCTCAACTGCTTCTACCTCCCCACGTCCTTCCACCTTAAGGATGAAATAAGGTGAGGAGGAAGAAGCAGCTGAGATACATCGCCCCACCCTATCCACTACTACCGGTCCCAGAACTCACTACTCTCTCCCTACTGTGAGCAATGTGTTAGTTTCATGGTTCTTTAGATCAGAAAGCAGAGGTACAAATTAAGTTACATGAGAAGAATTCACACTCCCCACTCACTCCTTTGTAAATAGGCAACTTTCAATATGTCATAGAGCTATAAAGTTCAAGATGTCCACCAAGCTAGTATAGGCTCTTTGTATGCAGGGGCGGAGGAAGGGGGTTGCGATGGGCGTGGGCCACCCCAGGTGTCACCACTGAGGGAGGTGAAAAAATGCTGGGCAGCACTCACCGCGAGGTCTCCTGGGAGAGACGCGGTGGCTTGGGCGTGCGCAGGCTTGATGCTGCCCAAACCATCCACCAGCTGCCTCCCCAGCTGTAGGGCGGCTGAGTGGGAGGAGGCAGGCGGACTCCAGAGGCCCTGCGGTGTGACCCACCTCTATGGGCAGCTCACCCGCCCTCACCACGCACCAGGACGCACCGTCCCAGGCACCCGAGCGGCTTCCTCCACCACTGTTTGTATGATCTTAAGCAGCTCTTTGGATGCTAGCAAATGTATCAAGAATCATAGAATTGTAGAGTTGGAAGAGACCTTGAGGGTCATCTAGTCTAGGCCTGATATCTGGTTTTCAACAGCAGGGCTCTCTGAAGAGAGCTGAGGACTGGAGGCCATGTGTGAAATGCTGGCGATGCAGCGTGCTGGCATTCACAATACATTGCCGGGGCCAAAATTCTGAAATTGTTACCATGATCTAGATTTCAAACTGGTTTTGGATGGTCTATCAATAGATTGCCCTTTCCTAATCTAGTCCAACCCCCTGGGGGGAGGGAGCTCAACACAGACCAATCAAAATGGTATGGAAGTAGGCATTCCTTCAGGATGCTGAATCCCAAGCCATGTAAGGCTTGTAAAGGTAAGCAGATGAACTTTGAATTGTGTTTGGAAACAAAATATAAGCTGCACAGTTTTTCAAATACTGGTGAGTGGTGTTCCCAACAATCACTTATATATTTGAATACCACTTCCAGACAGTATTCAAAAGCAGTCCCACATACAACACATTAGTCCATTCTGGAGGCACACCTGGGCCAAAAGGCACACCTGGGACAAAGCTGGACATGGGAATATCCCCCAAAGCTGTAAGAAATCTTGGGGCAGGCACCGGTCAGTACCATGCCATCCAGAATAGGTTAAATCATCAAGCCACAAGCATCCACCTTAATGGGCTGAATTTCAGTTAATTGGCCCTTATCCAGCCCGTTATCCTGTCTGGGCACCAGTTCAGAACTTCCACCGCTTCACCCAACTTGGATGAAAAAGAAATACAGCTGCGTGTCATCAGCATACTGATGCCAAGAATGAGCTCCCATGATTCTCATATTTCAGATTCTCTCTTAAAACACTTCCTCTGAAATATTTCTAAAATATTGGATACAGGTATCTCTTCTTCTGCAGAGTGAGAGACAAAGTCCTGGCCAGTGACTAATTTTTTTCTAGCATCAAATGTGCTGGCTGGTAACAGGGCTCTGACAACCTGTGAGATACCACAGGGGCAAAACTAGGCTTTATTTCACCTGAGTCAAAGACCCAGGTTGGCACACACCTTGACAGCATACTACAACATTTCCAGCAATATAGATTTCCTAGACAATTTGTGAGTAACTAAGAAAGCTGTTGTGATTACACAAATCCATACTAATAAGAAAGCTGAAATATTTTTATTGGACAGAATGCTGATATTTTGAATCCCATTTGCATTCTTTAGTCTCTATAGTTCTTTAACACATACTGCACTCTGCCAAGTTTCAGTTTAACCTATGAGAGTCCCCTTTGTGCCCCTTTGTTTATACTTTAAAATATCCAGTTTTGAACTGCATATGTAGGAAGCCTGCAATAATGTTATGAAGGTATTTAAGGCATCTCACTGCTCCCAAGTAACTGAAACTCCCATCCCTCAGTTTTCAATTACCTATTATTAAACCACTCTGTCTCCTCTCCAATCAAATTCACTTCATATCTCATTTCATTGCAGTTCCTTATTTCATCAGTAAAATTCTATATCAGAGTAACATGCTTCAAAAACACTTTCACTGCAGTTCATATACTTCCTAAAGAAATAGGGGTAGGGTAAGGGGAACAGAATATTGAGATGTCAGTGAACTATTAAATATGAAATGAGTTAAACCAATTACTACCATAATGGGGCTCTGCAATGGGACCAACATTGATACCACATGCTACAGGGCATAACAACGAAGCAGAATTACACAGCAGTCATGCATGCATTTACCTCTAAAGCCATGAGGTCTGAAGTGCTCATTCCATATAGTGGAACAAGGTTTGTATTTCTTCTGCATAACTAGAAAATGATGACATCTTTATAAATATGAAAAATTGAACAAGAAACTCACAAAATTTCTCTTTTAAAAAACCCTTTAAAGCTTTTAAAAGCACTGGTCACACTGGCAACTTGAAAACTCTTCCTTTCCTCCAGCAATAGGTGCAGTTGACTTTCAGTAATCAGTACCAGTTTTGGATACTGCTTAATATTTTCCCTATACAGTGGTACCTCTAGTTACGAACTTAATTCGTTTCGGAGGTCCATTCTTAACCTGAAACCATTCTTAACCTGAGGTACCACTTTAGCTAATGGGACCTCCTGCCGCCACCGCACGATTTCTGTTCTCATCCTGAAGCAAAGTTCTTAACCCAAGGTACTACTTCTGGGTTAGCGGAGTCTGTAACTGGAAGTGTTTGTAACCCGAGGTGTTTGTAACCTGAGGTACAACTGTAGCAACTTTATGTTTAACAACGTGTATGTTTATGTCCTACTGTTTGTTTAGTCACACGGAGCAGAACTATTTTGTTTAGAATCATCCAAGCCTACATTAGGAAGTTCAGCAAGTTAATTCACTATCTATAGTGTCCATGCCAGACTCTCAAACACAATACAAACTTACACTGATTCCATCTGAAAAAGATACATTTTCAGCCCAACAACTTCAAACAGTTCTGACCTTTCATATATTCAAACCATGCTTCCAAACAGGATGTGCCCACATGCCAAGTCACAGGCTCTAACCAACTCCAGGAAACATGCATTTAACTTCAAATGCATACAAGTTATCCTAATGAGTCCAATTGTTTACTCACATTAAATGTTTCTAGGACTGGAGCTTGAACCATAAGATGATCTGAAACCTGCCTAGGGATATTGGAAACCTAGGAAAGTCATAGGTGGAGAAGCATCTATTAAGGTCTTCAGACAGTTGTCATTTCAGGAATCAAATCATTTTATAAATAAGTGATTAGAAATCCACTTCAATAAAGATCAATCACGCACAATAGTGTGATTTGTATATTTGTGTAAATGGCAACACACACAAATTATATTTCCCTTGGCATATGAAGGAACTATCCCTGAAGTACAGCAAAAACAATCTCTGTAGGAAAGTGTTAAGTTTGAATAAGGGATTAAATTAATATTATTAATTCTGCTGTTATTATTTTTACAGATGACACTGTTTGTAATTCAGCTACCAAAGACAAAGAGAAGCTGTAATACATTATAATCTAGATCTGAAAATGAATTAAGTTGAATACACAAACTATAATACGACTATAGTGCAACACAAACAAAAGTAGATATGCTTACATTTTAGGCAAAACACAGAAAACGCTTGAGGTTTTTTTTTGTAAATTCTATGTGATGATAGTTAGACACTACCTTTATTAAATACAAAGTAATGTATAATTTTGAGTTGGGGAGAGATTTTCAGGGTGGAGTAAGTAAGGAGAAGGAAAAAATGTTGCTAGACAGAAACCCCTATCCTCACTTTGTAACAATCTTAAGAGAACAGAGTCATTCTGCATTCTTAATTATATTAGATTGTATCTGTAAAAAGACCTCAGGTTGCAACAAGACATGCTGAGACCAAGAATGGTCTCTCCCTTTCACTACATGTGACTCAGAATTTTTATAAAGTAAGGAGCCGAAGTAAAGAAAAACACATTAGCAAAGCAGGAGATTAATTTTAGACAAATAGCCAACTGAGAGTATTTCCCAGCATCTGGTAGACTTAAGTATGTGAAATGCCTCTTCCATTCTGTTTTGAGACTGATACAAACTTCGGTTTCATCATGTTCAACATTTTCCCTTTTCTCTACACCCCCATTTTTTGTTTAACAACCAGTCTGAAGACTTATGATCAACTCAGAAGCTTGCATGATTTGTCATTCCAGCAGGTCCTAATAAAGGTACAGCGGAACCTCGGTTTTTGAACGTAATCTGTTCCGGAAGAATGTCTGACTTCCAAAATATTCGAAAACGGAAGCAATTACTTCCGGTTTTCGACGTTCAGGTTCTGAATCGTTCAGCTTCTGAGACACTCGAAAACAGAGGTTCCACTGTATTCATGTTACTCTCTCTTTATGGAATTTTTCTAGTAAACCTGCATGCTCCAAACAGATTCAGGCAAATTCTGGCTTCTATACTTTCAAGGAGAGAATGGCCACTAACTTAATCTGCAAAAAGTCTCTATGGTTGTAGCAAACTGCAGACTGGGGCTTCCAATGACAACCAGCAACATCTTCCCCCAACCTCTATTCTGTCTCTCAAGTGTTGTTTTGCTCTCAAATAACAAGTGTTTACTTGCATTCCAGTCTTAGACAGAGTTCTAGTGGACTTGAAAGCTTAGACAGTATATTAGTTCTGTGATTTTAAAACTGGTCCTAATATAGGTACTGTTTTACTATCCCGGTATGAAATTTATATTTTAGAGATTCAGTGTTTTACCTTATTTTTCATAAAGTCACCTCACTGACCACCAGGCAGGCAAAGTAACTATTCTTTGGAACAATTGTTAGACCTGAGAGAGTCAGGAAGATAAACTGAGAATAGCTGAATTGTTATCTACAAAGGCCAAGAAATGGCCTTCTTAGATATATGAAGCTAACACACTCCTGTCCCAATCACAGTATGGGAGATATTACACAACATCTACTTGATTTTACATTGCTTACATCTGTCGGATCCTTTGCATGCAGACTCCCATTTCCTTCATTTTCTTTCTGTCCTATACTCCCTTCTCTAAAAGAAACCTTCAACTGCACACACAGAGGGAAACGGAAAAGGTGCCAGTGGTGGAACCCATCTTAGGTCCAGGCACTCACAAGCTGAAGACCATGGCTCCAAGCCTTAGAATTTTAAGTCATGCCTGAGGCAGGTAAAAAAGAGCAACTTCACACTAAAAATGCAGAAAAAGAAAGCACGATTTGGCTGAAAAGTTAGAGATCAATGAACAGAGGCTGAGTTTTTTGGATCCCACCCTCACCCAGGACCTGTCTGTGTAAAGCACAAATCACCCTCACGCCACAGTCTCCGGTGTTGACGCCAGCGCTTCTCAAAACAAAAGTTTACAATAGACGCTTCCCCAGCCAAAAAGCCTCACTGCCTCTTTCTAGAGGAACCGCGGCTGAAAAGCCACTTTCTCCAGGGAACCCGGAAGCCCCAGAAACACGCCCCTGCCACCTTTGCACCTCGCCGCCCGGAGCCCCTCTTTCCTCCGCGCGCCCGCCAGAGGATCTCTCGGGGCTTCGGATCTCTCTGCGCCCGAGGTAACCCCGAAGGCGCCGCCGCCGCGCTCGGAAAACACATGGGCGGCCGCCGCTGCGCCTCCGAAAGGCGGGGATTCTGCCCGCGGACAACCGCACCTCAAGGCGCTCGAGGAGACACACCCCCACCCGCCCCATGGCAAGGCAGCCTGGCACGGGCTCCCTCGCCCCCCCCCTCCGAGCAACTCCGCCCCCCCCCAGGTCGAAGCACCTACCTGAGGAGGCTGGAGAGCGGGTGCCCCCCGCCGCTGCCACCTCCGCCGCCGCCGCCCCCCGAGGACCCGGAGCCGCCGCCGGAGCCGAAGCCCGAGCTGAGGCGCTTGCCCGAAAGCAGCTTCTCCACGGCGGGGAGGTTCCCGGTGCGGGCGGCCTCCAGCAGCTCCTGCTCTTTCCCCATGGCCCGGCCCCGGCCCGGGAAGCCAAACCCCCCGCCTCTATACTACTACCCGTCTTCGGCTGCCGCCGCCGCCGCCGCCGCCGCTGCCTCAGCCCAGCCGGCGCGTCCTTCCGGGGCGGAGCCGAGGAGGCCACGCCCCCTCGCCGAGCGGCGCCTGCCCCCAGCACTACCCAAGACAAGGAGGGAGGGAGGCAGCCTCGATTATACATAGACACACACACACACACACACGCTGGCAATTCCCTTTCATTCAGTGGCTGCTTCCTGAAAGGATGAGGTAAGGCAAGGTAAAAGTGGGAGGCTACTACCCTTCCCCCACTGCGATCACACGGAACATCCCCGTCACTTTCGGCCATCTGCAAGAAATATCGAAGGGTCCGCTCCAAGTCCACAGCAGGTTTCTTCGGATGAAAAGGACAAAGGAGCTAAGAATTTCCCATATGAAGATCGCTCGACAGCTGCCTCACAAGTTACTGGTTGTTGTTGTTGCTGTTGTTTGGTTCCCCGCCCCCCCAGGACGTCGTTTGTGGGGAAACCTGCGTGTAGATTGTAACGTATGGAGATCGTACACGTAGCTATTTCGCTGCATGTGGGCATGCAAGGCAGCTGCAGTTGGGCACAGCTCCCACCTATGGAGGCAAAACATCTATAGCTGTTAAGGACCAAGTGGTTACCCTGCAAACGGCACCTTCTGCGTAGGAAGTTGGTAACGTTTGAATCAGCCTTGCTAGCCAGACTGCGTGTTACCCCAGGGGTAGTCAATGTTGTGCCTTCCAGATGTTAGGAGACTGCAGCTCCTGTCCGCCCCAGCTACTAGGCCTAATGGTCTGGGACTATGAGAGTTGTAATCCAGCATCAGGGAGGCACAATGTTGTTTACCTCTGTTACCCTCTCAGGCTCTGTTTTGCTTTTAATCCTGGAATTTTAGAGTGAGGGGTGGAGAAATGAAAGCCTAAGGACAGTAGTAGGCTGTGTAAACTATGAAAAGCAGTAGCTGAAATAAACATGTTGGCAGATGCTTCAGTACCTTTACAATGCCTTGTTGGCCAATGCAGTTTGTTTTATTTCAAAGTAGGATTTTTCTGCTCAGTGTTTACTTTCTGACTTATCTAGTTAGAGGGTCATAGGACTGAGACTGAAAATACTTCACCTGAGCAGTCATTTTTAGTGTGGTTTCAGAGAAACTACACTCACACACTTTCCCCTGCTCTGCAGCTAGAACTAAAATAGCCCTCTCAGCCTGGACAAGGGAGCAAACAAGAGAATTGGAGTAGACCAGACACAAAACCAGCAGCGCAGAGGCGGCAGGGAGTTTTCAGATAGCCCTTGCCACGCCTGTTTGATTTGAGCAGGATTTAACACACACACATACCTTGCTCATGAGCTGATTGAAAGGAGATAAAATCCTGCTGCCTTGGCTGTGTGCCCTGCAAACAATTTATTCCCACTGCTCTGATCATCAAGTGATGTCACCATGATAGGCCTGTAGGCCAGAGGTTCCCAGCTCTACTTCCGAGTGCAGCTGCCACTTGAAGTGGCTAGTACTGGACCAAAGCAGAAAAGCAGCTCCCTAGGCTTTTGCCCATCTATTCCATACCTCTCATATATTCCATTAGATTTTGTTATTTCCCAAGGTGTCCATACAGTATGTCTATGTGTGATATACTGTGTGTGTGTGTACACAAATAATGACCTTGAAAACTTTAGGGTTGTTTTCAAATTAGCTCTGAAACTGAGGACAGACAATGGTTTTAAGAAAGTTTAAGTTAGAGCCATTGTTGTTCACAGAATGCACACTGTTTTCCTTTGTTCTACAATTTCTGGTCAAACAGGTTTTGATACACAACAAAACCTTGCAAAACCTGATTGACCAGAAGCAATAGCGGGACAGGAGTGTGTGTGTGTGTGTGTGTGTGTGTGTGTGCGCATACTGCAAGCAATTACAGCAGTCTTCCACTTTCTAAAACGTACAGTCTGCCTCCATAAGTCCTTGCTGATTGTCCCTCCCTGCTTAAAATAACTTTCCCCGCTGTGGTGAAACTCTGGTGATTTTGTTCTATGCTTGATTTTGCATTAAGAAGAAAAGTGTGCTACTGTTGCTTTGTTGTCTACATAGCTCCAAGTGGAGGGCCTGATTCACCTAGGGTAGCAGGGGTTTGATGCCTGCACACCTTGGTGTGATAACAATAGCCACACTGCAAGAATTAGTGGTTCTTGTGACTTGTCACGATGCTAGTCAGCTTGTATATGAATACCTCCATCTTTATTAGTTTGTCTCCTATCAACTCCAGCCCAACAATTATATTAAATGTGTTTATATACCATTTTTCATTCCCAAGGACTGCTTTTTCTTCATCTGGCATTGAATGTGTACTCATAAACTTGCTTTATGTAGAACACACCTTTAATGGTCTTAAAGATACCCCCTGACCATTAGGTCCAGTCACGGACTACTCTGGGGTTGCAGCGCTTATCTCGATCTGTAGGCCGAGGGAGCCGGTGTTTGTACGCAGACAGCTTCCGGGTCATGTAGCCAACATGACTAAGCCGCTTCTGGCAAACCAGAGCAGTGCACGGAAATGCCGTTTACCTTCCCGCCGGAGCGGTACCTATTTATCTGCTTGCACTTTGACGTGCTTTCGAACTGCTAGGTGGGCAGGAGCTGGGACCGAACAATGGGAGCTCACCCCATTGCGGGGATTTGAACTGCCGACCTTCTGATTGGCAAGCCCTAGGCTCTGTGGTTTAGACCACAGCTTAGCTAGACTATTAGACCAAGACTGTATATAGGCAGACAATGACAAACACATCCTTCATTTTAAAGCATCTCTATATAAGCAAATGTTAAGCAACATGTAGGCAAGGATTTCAAAAGCATTTAAAATACCAGCAGCTTATGTTCTGTATATGAGCTTTCTGATTTCTTTGTATTCTCTAGTACAGCCATGATACATTACCCCCTGAAAAAATCTTGACACAAAATGTGTTCCCTTCTTTATTTTATTGGTTTAACTTTAATGCATTTTTGTGTTTCTGTGATGTCATCCAAAGTGATTTACAATTTTAAATACTAAATGAATGTACAAATATAGAAGAAAATTCTCCTCAGTTTGATAAAGTGTCTCATCATGAGTTCTGATTAATCATCCTGCCTCTTCCAGCTCTGCCATTACTTATTGTAGAGGGCATGGTCTTACACACCTGTTTTGTTTTCTCATCTTTAACTAAAAGCTTTTACTTATTTATGCACCCCATTACCACTGCCCCACCATGTATCTAAATATCAAGTCAATTATAATACTTCAGTTTACCTACTGGTAGCTATGTACAGGCCTAAAAATGGGGCTGGACTCAACTAACTGGTCCTGCCAGCAGAAGCCCGCAGAAGGACTGTTGATAGTGCAACAAGGCTTTATCCCCTTTGTTCCCCAGCATGCCACTGTGCTTTGGGGGTCAGGATTTTTATTTTTTTTTAGAAAAAAACCCCAGAACAGCATATAGGAGGAGGAGAGGATAGATCATTCTGTCAGGCACAACTGACCATAGTGCTGTGTTGAATTCCCCCATAGAAAATTATGTGTTGTTTCAATATAAACATATGCTGATGTTTGTACAGTTACTAGATCTAGATGTTTACTTGGTAATTGTTTCATTAACTCAGAATAGTTACACCATAAGAGTACCTTTTATTTAAGAAGCTGGCTTTGATTTAGTTTGTCCCCCTATTTAAATCTATAGCCAGTTTCCCTAAACACATTCAGTTAACACTCACCAACTATGCTCCAAAGACTTGCAGTTCTCACTCAGGTCTACTTTCTTCTGGAGTCTCTCAGGCTTCTATCAGGACTTCGGCCACCTTCTTCACCTAGGTCCAGGACTCTCCTCCTTCAGGCACTTGCATTCAGTAGCATCACTGACTCTTGGCTTCAGAGCTCTCTCAAAGGCTGTCTCTGGGATGCTCCCTTTCCCCCATATACCTCCTCAGCTCCATTTAGTGTTCTTGTTTTCTCTCAGACCTTTAAGTCTAGATGCCCTCCCACTGGCTCCAGCTTCCAGCTCTATTGCTGCTTCTTCCACTGACTGACTTGTGACCCATCCACCTGCCAACTTTAACTGTGGCTTGAGGCTGCCCTTTTTATTTCTAACTGCAGTCAATCACTTCAGACTTGGGTGAAATTCTCCCCTCTCACCAGACCCCAACTCTAGTTCAATGGGATGACCTGACCCATCAAATTACACCAGTTTTCAAACGCCCAGTGACAGCATTTAAAGACAGAACCTCATTCTCAGAGCTACCTTTTAGACAATGTACGGTAATGTGACAGTTAAAACAGTCAGTCACCCACATAGGCGCCGACTCCATGGGGCTTGAGGGGGCTTGAGCCCCCTCAAAAAAATTTTTGGGGGGGCTCAGCCCCCCCAATAATCTCGGGCGCCGCCGCCGTCCCCTGCCTCCTCCCCACCTGCTCCCTCCCCAGCCAGCCAGCCAGCCGCGCGCCCTAGCCGGAGAGCCCCGGCCGTCCCCCGCGAGATTAGGGAATCCCCGGGGGCGGGGGCTCCTGCCTCTAGCCCCAGGTTTCCCGCATATCAGCTGTTCCGGAGCTGATAAATAGGCAGCAGCACGCTCTCCCCTATTCGCTCATGAGGGGGCGGCGCCACTTTATTTGCATATTCATGAGCTTATTTGCATATTCATGAGCTTATTTGCATTTCACGAGCTTTCCCGGCCCCCCCAATATTTTTTATAAGTCCGCGTCCCTGGTCACCCACTAACCTCCTGTTGATACCTTGCATATAATAAATAATAATAATAATAAATTTTATTTATATCCCGCCCTCCCCAGCCGAAGCCGGGCTCAGGGCGGCTAACAACAATCAAATAATCAGTCAAATAATCACACAATCTAAAAATATTTCATTATAAAATTAATTAAATCAAATTGATGGCAACCAATTAAGCAAAATTCTGTGCAGGTTGCCAGAGGAGGGAGTCAGGCTGCGCCCTGACCAAAGGCCTGGCGGAACAACTCTGTCTTGCAGGCCCTGCGGAAAGATGTCAGGTCCCGCAGGGCCCTAGTCTTTTGTGACAGAGCATTCCACCAATACATTTGACGTACATGGCATCCTCCAAAGAATTGGGAACTGTACTTTCTTATGGGTGCTGGGGGGTAAACCACAGTTCTCAGGATTCTTTTGTGGGAAGCCATGTGCTTTAAATGTATGGTTTATATGCAGTTAACCCTTTACATACTTTACCTCTGAAACTGAATTTAAAAATGACTTCCCCACAGGAGTTGAAAGTATGAACTCTGACCTGGGCTTCCTTCCTTTTTGGAGTGATGTAGATACATTGGTTGGCTACTAAAGAACAATGAAATGCCCTCCTCAGAGAGGCTTGCCAGGTGCCTACATTGTGGGCTTTTTAATGGCAGGCAAAGAAATATATATCCTCAAGTGTTTTATTTTATTTTATTTTATTTTTGTATATAGTTCAACAATCCCAAACTTTGAGAAGGCAGTAGTTATAAAGGTGTGGTGGTCTGTCATAGAACAACCCCACTGAAGAAGATAACAGTGGTTACCCAGACCTCATTGCTGGTTGCAAAGGGGCCCCTATGACAGTTCTGGCTTCAAGGCCCCCAAAATGTAGGTCCATCACTGGCCATGGCAACAAATAAGTATGGTCCAAAGTCATGTGCGTCCTTGAATTGCATCCACCTTTACGGTCTTGGGTTCTGTGTTTTGGTCATGACTAGCTGCCTCAAGGAAGACTTATAAACATGTCCAAAGATGCACAAGTTGGTGAATAGGATGCACATTTTAAAGATCCACCATCCACTTTAATATTCAAGTTCAGTTTAAAAATAAGCCAGCAACCCAAAAGTCCCCTTGCCCAGTGGCTGCTACTCTCCCTGTGTGATGCTCTGCAGCATTTCCACTGTTCAAACGGGAATACAGTATTGTTTTCATTGAACCCGACTGAGACGGTCGCCTTTCTGGCATTTTTCACCGTGCAAGCTCATCTATTTTCCCCTTCCTATGCTTGGGCGTGATGTGTTGCTATGGAAACAGAGACCGGAGGTGGAGGGCGCATCTCCGATGACGTCACCAGAGCGCGACAGATCCTCCTCCTGGGAACAATGGCTGAAGCTGCAGAATCTCGTACGGAGAATGCTGTTCTTCCGCCGGCCGTATCTTCTCCGTCTCCCGCGGAGGAGTCCTCTATCCTCGCCGCGGAATTAGCCGAGGGGCAAGAGAAGGCTCCTGTGGTGGTGAAGGAGGAGGCGCAGGTTCGAGAGGTGTGTAGAAGAGAAGGAAGCGACGCTCCCATTAACCCTTTTTTTCTTCGACTTGATTTTCAGCTATTCTTTTTTTGTTTTGGGGGTCGATGGGCTGCTGCTAAATTCCGACTTGAAAGGTGGTTGGACTTCCCCTCCCCGGTTCCCTGTGCTCCAACTGCCCATATTTATCAGAGACAGCATCTCTTTAATGGTAATTCTTGCCAGAATGTTGTGGCACCTTAAAGACTTAACAAATTAGTTATGTCATAAGCTTTACAGGACAAAGTATCCAGTTCATCAGATACATGAGAAGTTATCCTCAGTTGCAGGTAGGCATATAAACAAAGAGGGGATTTTGACCAGTGAGATTAGAGGGAAATGGACTACAAAAAGTACACCCACTCACAACTCAGAGTGGGGAGGGAGAACCTATAGATCACCCTAGGACTAAAGCTCCTCTCATCCCTAAACACTGCCATTCTGCCTCTGCTTATGGGAGTTGGGAGTCCAACCACATGTAGAGGGCTACAGGTGCACCACGGCTGAATTAGACCTTAAATGTCTGGGAAATGGACAGACTGACCCTGTCACTCCTGCCATAAAGTGTCACTTTGCGTATTTTGCATTCAGGCTCCATTTCCATCCTCACTGGCTGTAATCTTGTGTTTCATTTACTTCTTTTTTCCCTCCTTACCATCTCACCTCCCCATGTGTTGCATTCATGCAATACAGTAAAGGATAATGTTCAATGCATCTGATGAATTTATATATTGTTTAAGGCGTTTATTCTTTAGCCAAAAATGCTCCTACAGCAGCTTACAAAGGAAAGGGGAAGGGCCATAGCTCATTGGTAGAGCATATGTTCCTATGACAGTTCCCACTCTTCAGCATAATATCTAAAAGACATAGGAAGAAAAAGGGCTAGAGAGGGAGGGAGGAAAACAAGCTCAGGCCCTAGTTCTTAATTGACTTATAGGATCTATAACTTCATCTGTTCATGCACATTCTGTCTTGTACCCCTTCCCCTGATCAGATCCAAGAATGGAGCAAATAACTGTGCCCAGGCCAGGATGTCAGGGCTGCTCCTGCACCATACTTCTTTCTGCACTTGATATCTATGAAAACTTGTGTCATAATAAATCTGTTAATCTTTTAAGGTGCCACAAGACTCTGTTGTTTTTACTGCAACGCTGAATAGTAAACATAACCTCCCTAGAAACTGGTAAATCTTGTCCATCTTGCCTTCTGGTCATGTCTTTTTTTTACTTATTTATGTGTGCATAAATACACTGCCCGAGGTATCTTCAAATTCAATCTTGTTTGGACTACACTTGAAGTTCATGAACACAAGATACCATTGCATTGTTCGACTTCCATTTCCTCATCATCGCAGTTGCCTTTCCAGATTGATGGTTGTGTTGAAGTTGGTTATTCTGTAAGGATTAAATTTTAAGGGCAGTACTTTAAATAGCTCCAGTAGTACAATGACTTTTGGCTGTGCAGTGGAACTTCACATCCATCTCTCTGCCAGTGGTTCCCTCAACCCTCCAGAACAGTGTTTTTTTTTGGGGGGGGGGTGGAATTGCATGGGGAGAGGAAAAGAAAGGGAAGTTCCATTTTGCACAAACAGAAATCCTTGTGCTAACAGAACCACTTTGTTGGATACCACCTTGTTACACTTTATTGCCAGTCTATTAAGAACCCATGCTTCCAACGCTAGTGCAAGAAAGGCTGTAACATAATAAATTAAAATAGTGTAACAGCATGCACAGAATACCCTTTAGCTATGTGTAAGGGGACAGGGTGCTTCTTGCATGATGACCCTTGGAATGAGAATTGTCTTTTATACGAAAGTTAGTATTTTATCAGTGAAATGCCGAAGGGTATGTCTACTCCCCCCACCTCCCGCATGCTTCCATGCTGTGCAAGACACTGATTGAAATAAAATCTCAACATTGGAGAGAGAAGGATTTTTTTTTTTAAAGTTCAGTTGTTTGAAGAAGTTGAAATCTTGTTCTATCTTTTGTTTAATAAATTACGCAAGTCACGACATGTATGTGGCAATATAAAGAGTGGCACTAATAATAAAAATAATGAAAATCTTTTGCACATGACAACTTTAATTAGAAACTATAACTATAACCAATCTGAACATACCAACAGTATAGCCAAGCTGAACAAGTTTTTTTATACTAGATTAAAACCGAGTACGAAGAAACAGAGGAGTCTACTTCACAGCCTTGTGCAGCCAAGAAAATAAAAATAGAGATAAAGGAGAAAAAAGAGAAAAAACATAAAGTAGATGAAGATGAGATTCAAAAAATGCAGTAAGTAATCTTACATCTACATGACATAAATCTTTTTATTAATGCTAAATGGTTTGTATAATAGGAGGCTTGTAAGATAAGCTGTAATGTCTTGTAGATAAACAGTACTGTTGATTTTCCTGCCTTTTTTGGGGGGGGTGGGGTGGGAAGGAGGTGGTACTGAGGCTGCAACCCTATGCATACTTACTTGGGAGTAACTAGTGAGACTTACTTTGGAGTAAGTATGCATAGGATCAGACTGGAAATTAAATTTACAACCAAGAAATACTGAGGTAGCAATCCTATACACATACCTGGGAGTAAGTCCCATAAAAAAAACTTGTAATTTGTATGTGATTGTTAGTGCTTGGATTTTGATTATGTTTTTATCATATTTTTGTTATAATTTATTTCCTCAGAATGGCTTTGGAAGGAGCCCTGCTCTTGAAAAGTGTCATAAAAGCTGCATAAATTTAAAAAAATTGGTCTTAGTCGGACAGTTTTGAGTAGGCATGTATAGGATTGAACGATTCATACTGTAACATAGGAAGGAATAATTATCGTGTGGCACTGCACAATACTCTCCCCTTCCAGATTCTTTCAAATGAAGTACTTTACCATTGTCTTTCCCCAACTTCACAAGCTATGCAGTTTTGTAGCTATAAAGATGTGTATAGGGTAAACGTGTTGTTTCTAAATCTGGGGTATACTGTAATTGGTCTTTTCTTTCTAGAATTCTTGTTTCCTCTTTCTCTGAAGAACAACTAAATCGTTACGAGATGTATCGCCGGTCAGCTTTTCCTAAGGCTGCTATTAAACGGGTACGGTTCTGTTCCAATTCAATTTAAAGTAAAGCAGCTTGCCGAGTTGTATCTTATCATGTACAAATGGAACCTGCAACAAAATGTTGCAGTATGGAGTGCTTAATTTCAGGATTACTGTCAATCAGCCATGTCCGCTTCCTGCATGCTATATAAAATTCCCCTCTTCTTTCCTTTTTGTTCCCACCCATAGGGCGCACCTAGTTTTTTTTTGGGGGGGGGAATAAAGAAAAAAAAATCCCCCCCCCTAGGCGTGGGGCTGGGGTGGGGGAAGCCCGAGCTTCTCCCAACCCCAGCCCCCAGAACAGGCTGCTATCTGCAAGCCTTGGGAGCCCGGCGGGAACTCCCGCTGGTCTCCCAAGGCTTGCTGAGAGCTGCCCGAAGCCCGGGGTGCGCTCCACTGCGCTCCCTGGGTTTCGGGCTGCAGGCTGCTGTCCGCAAGCCTTGGGAGCCCAGCGGGAACTCCCGCGGGCTCCCAAGGCTTGCAGATAGCTTCCTGAAGCCTGGAGAGCGCGAAGGGTCGGTGCGCACTGACCCCTCTCGCTCTCCAGGCTTCAGCGAAAGCCCCATAGGACACACACACATTTCCCCATCATTTCTGGAGGGGAAAAAGTGCGTCCTATAGGGCGAAAAATACGGTATTCTGCGCCCACTGAGCTCATGTACTCATGTACTCATGTACATGAGCTCAGTGTACTCATTGGATTGTTTTGGCAGGCCCTCTTCCCCTCCCCATTTAGGACACATGACGACTTAGCAGGATACAACCCAATAGATACAATATTTCCGTTACACAGATTATGAATTTTAAACCTCAGTCTGACATAAACTATGCTGAAACCCTGTGGCAGCACAGTTGTCATTGCCAGTAATGTTTGTGATTGGAACATAAAGAACTTAACCCTTTAAAATCAAATTATCATTCCCCTCCTCAGCTGATCCAGTCAATTACTGGAACCTCTGTCTCTCAGAATGTAGTTATCGCCATGTCAGGAATTTCCAAAGTCTTTGTTGGAGAGGTAGTAGAAGAAGGTGAGTAACAGAAGAATATTTAAAACTTGTATAGAGTTAAACAGGTTTTCTGTAATCCTTTATTCTGAAATATTATTGCAGTTCTTCATTTCTATGAATTTGCAATAGCTCAGTAGTTTTAAGAGAAATATGGCTATTAACCCAGTGTAACAGTAAGAATAATTTACCTAAGCACTTGCTTTCTAAACACAAAAATAGGATGTTACCCATTCTATCCTATGTATGTGCCCAATTTTCTACCCAATGGTAGGGAATACTTATTCAATTTTATCTAAATTCTCTTCAAATGGAAGAATTCTTAAGCCACTTGCGTTTATCTTTTAAGTTTTGGTAGCATAGTAATGGTATGCAGTACAGTGGTACCCCTGGATGCGAACAGGATCCATTCCGGAGCCCTGTTCGCATCCTGAAGCGAACACAATCTGCGCGTGCGCGGGTCACTGCTTCCGCGCATGCACGTCATTTTGAGCGCATGCGCAAGCGGCGAAACCCAGAAGTAACGCATTCCGTTACTTCTGGGTCACCATGGAGCGCAACCCGAAAATGCTCGACCCAAAGCTATTTCAACCGGAGGTATGACTGTACTTCATCCCCTGCCCCGAAGTTAAACTGCTGTTTTGACATTTTGATTCTCAGATGCAAGTTATAGTATTTACATAGCTACAGAAACTGAGTATATACTAAAGTAGAGTCAACTGCTTTGGGGCGGAATTCAGGATAAGGAGATTGTTCTGTCAGCGCAAGCATTTCTGCTCGCATAATGGAACAATCTCCCCTCTCTTCTGCCCATGTGCTCTTCTGTGGGATCTCCGGAACCTCCAGAATGCATGAAGATGGAAAACACCTGTTGTGCTACTGGGAGTCCTTGCACTGACTAGTGAATCTGACCTTTTGTTAGTCCATTTAGTCTATCGGCTAAATAGAGTGGTACCTCGGGTTAAGTACTTAATTTGTTCTGGAGGTCCGTTCTTAACCTGAAACTGTTCTTAAACTGAAGCACCACTTTAGCTAATGGGGCCTCCTGCTACCACCGGAGCACGATTTCTGTTCTCATCCTGAAGCAAAGTTCTTAACCCGAGGTACTGGTTCTGGGTTAGCGGAGTCTGTAACCTGAAGCGTATGTAACCCAAGGTACCACTGCACTAGTATGCCTGATTGTTAGAATGTAAAGAAATATACACACGTATCAACTACTTTTAAAGCTAAAATGTTTGTAGAAATAAGGCAGATTTTGTAACCAAATGGGGGTATGTAAGATGTATTGAACCAACAAACTGATATAAAATACTTGTTTGTTTTCAGCACTAGATGTATGTGAAAAGTGGGGAGAATCACCCCCTCTGCAGCCCAAACACATGCGTGAAGCAGTCAGACGATTGAAGTCTCGAGGGCAGATCCCAAATTCAAAATACAAAAAAATTATTTTTCACTGAAGAGGAGATTGGCGAAGAGTCTTCAGTGGGATGAAAATCATTCACCTTTGAATAATTGAAAATAACTTTTGCAGATGGTGGCTTCAGATTGCTTAAAGCCATCTAAACGTATATGATCTTACTGGGGGAAACATTTAATAAACTACTTATGAAATTCTAGGTCATTCTGATAGAAGTTATACTGCATGCTATATTTGGACTGAGTACAGAAACATTTAAGTATGCAGTCAATAAACTGTATAAAACATTGCCATCGTAAGTTTATACTTATTGAACAAAGGCAACTAAATAAGAAAATTCCTGTTGCTAAGAATGAAATGTAATGGCAATCATCTCTAATAAAGGAACTACTTTTTAATATTTTTTTCTTGAGACTAATGTTTGATTCTGCATCCAGTTCTCTGATATTAAACTTACAAGTTGTGTGAAATATAAGACCTGGTCAACCCAAAACTCCTAGAGTGTGCCATAATCAAATCGAGCAGGCAAGCGCAGCTCCAAAAACCAATAAAGAGCTACCTAAAGTAATGGATGCAGTTGTGTAATGACTTTGCCTTTGATGTTTTCTAATAAAGGTGGAACAAATATGCTTCACTGGAAAATATGTTCATAATATGTACCATTTATCAATTCATATTGCCAAGCACGGTTCGCCTTTTGTAGCTGCAGCAACAGCAATAAAAGGATAAGCTGCTGAATATCAGATCAATAGCCTGACTATGATGCTGGAAAGTTAAAACTTGAGAAATAAATCAGCAGAAACAGAGTTAATCAATTTAATTTATAACTCAGAAGTGGTTCACAGAACCAATACAATCATAGGAGGGAAAAGTATATTGCAGCAAAATCCAATACTGTTGAATGCTTTAGTTTAGATTCAAGTCAGCCTTGTACCCCAGTACTCTACCTGTGCTTGTAGCATTCCTGGTCATAGTTACAGCAGGAGCCACAAGAAACCAGGAGAGCCTTGCAACAAGTAAGAATCCCTTGGTATATAAGTTACGGTATTACAAAGTAGTAAGTCTTGCTCTTCACTTCTTTTTACATTTAAATATAGCACTAAAAAAGGGAGTGTCTTTAAGAACAGAACAGTAATGCAGTTTAGTAGTCCAGCGTCTCAGTATCAGCTTCAGTGGATTTCCTCCCTATTCCAGTAGTAAACTTAGAGGAATAAATTAATCCTCAGTTGGGGGGAAACATCTGGACCGTGCCCACCACAGTAAGCTGATAAGCAAGGCTCTTCCTACCATCAGTAATTAAAACCAAACAAGTCACACCATAAACTTAACATACCAGTATATCTTCCCTATGCTTTGCCTTCTTTTAAGCCCCCCAAAAGATATTGGAAACTGCTAAGAAACTATTTTCAGCAGGACAAAAATACATGAATGCATTGTGCAATTAAATTCTGTGTACCATTCTTATACATCTGTTTTTTCATGTTTTAACATGCTGCATTTTGCAACAAAAGATAGGTTTTTATTTTTTAGCATTCAAGTTAAGAAAAAGCAGTGGGTGGCCTATATAAAATCTAACCATGGCCAAGACTATTTTTGCTTCTTTCTTAGCCATAGAAGATATGCATATGCAGAATTGTTTACTGAAAGTTCAGGTTTGTTGGACTGCATGATCAGCAACTGCATGTAGGGGGAAATACTCTATGCGTAGTACACTTAACAACTAGTTGTTTACTTGTTGAATTCACAGAAAGTGCATGACTATACTTAAGATGTATGTATTTGGTGTGTTGTTTTGGTACTATACTACAAATAGTATGATCTGCACTGTCAACCCCATAAAGATAAATTTTACAGACTTCAAAAACAGTTCTGTTCATTAGGCAAGAGTGGTTTTATACATAGGAGCCAACAGTAATACATACTACTCTTTTAATAGAGTTTTTTTGCCACTGCATTAAAGAAGGGCTGCCCCACTTGGGCATTTTCCAATATGGAGAGGGTGATTCATGCTTACTCCAGTGTGTGGCTTGGGATTGAAGGGAGTGTTTTAAATAGGATGCCTTAGGAAAAAGGCATCAGCACAGTTCACTGCACAGAAAATGAACAAGCAGAAGCTACAGCACATGCAGCCCGATATGCAGAAATCACCACTGATGAATTAATGAAAGTGACAGCACCACAGCACAGCTGGCAAAGCTTTCTGGAGTACAGCAGCCCGTTGCTAGCCTTGAGGGCTAGCAAATTATCTGAGGCAGCTGAAGACAGAGTCTCTCCCCCACACTCCCACCCCGGTTCAGAACAAAAATTGTTTTAAGCTGCTCTCTGGTTCACATAGTGAAGGTCACACAGTGACTGCTCCAAGGCAATCAGATCAAGGCAGACAAGCAGATGTCAGACACAAAAAGATGCATTCTGCAGCAATAGCTAAGGAATGGCATTGCCTCCAGCTACAAACGGTTTAATAAGTACTGGATAAGATTGGTTAACCATTAAAATACTACTAATTTACAGCAAGATTGCTTATTATGTTATAGCCCATTACCCTCTTCATGCTCCATTTTGTTCTGAACTCTATATTAATATCTCAGACTATTTATGGTACTTATTCCACTGTTATGATTTGTGATTTTATTTTAAAAAAATAAAAACAAACCAGTCATGTGTGTGTATGGTTACCCTTTAAATATCTTTGACAATTTAACCCAGTCTGACTAATCCAACATGTGCAGTAGTAGAAACTTCTTCCCTAAATGTAAGATACCTGACTTAAACTAAACCCACTAATTCCTCTTATCTGACCAATCTTAATCCATATCATACTTTTAGCAGCCACATCTATGTATACCTGTATTAAGCATGATTCTTTTGTCTCCAGTTTTAATATTCTAAAATTAACCACTTTTTGAAAATTGTGTAAGAACACATTCAGGCCTATATGTTATAGCTACATTTTCTTTTTAGGGATAAAAACTATCAAAAGTCAGCACAGGCACGTATACATCAGCCTAATCATTCACAAAGACAAGAACAGCCTTTGAATTTGCATCTAAGCATATGGTTTGGGAAGAATTGGCAATCCCTTCTTGTTGCTAGAATGTAGTGCAGTTTGTTTTGCATCCATACAACATTAAAAGTGTCTTAGCACACTACAAAGACTAACCCACAAAAGTATTAAATGTAGTCATATCCAAAGGTACGAAAAGCCAGGTGCTATGGGTGGATTTTTGGCAGAGTGTAGCACAGGACTGTATTATCCAGTTTAATCTTGCAGGGCTTCACAAGAGGGGTTGCCACCACTCTTCCACATTTGTTTTCCTACTGTGGGGGCAGGAAGCCTGTGGTCCTCCAGTTGCTGCTGGACTCGAGCTCCAGTCAGCATGCCCAACAATCAGGGTTCTTGTGAGTTTTCGTCCAGCAACACCTGGAGGACCACTGGTTCAGCATCCTTGCTCTACTGGGTCTCATATGCTTCTTAGGGATATGGATGTACAGTATAGCTGTTTTCTTAAAAAGTCAGTTTCAGAGACTGGCCAACAACCAACATTTTGTTGAGTTGTGTGTTTATCAACGGTAACACAAAATTTTAAAAAGTAGAACAAAATGGCTGGTGGAGGAGGGTGAGAAGTGTGAGTTAGCATTCACACATTTGCTCATTCCCCCAGTTCCAGGAGTGTTGTACAATATACCTTCACGACTTATACCCTATGCCCTTTTAAAATGTGGGGGTTTTTTTAGAGGGGGGAAGGCTACTGGGTTGTTGTTTTTATTTTTGTTAGGTATTTTGTGGTTTTATATCTTGATTTTATTCTGTGATCTGCCCTGAGACCCACCCCCCAAGTATAGGGCGGTATATAAATTCAATAAATAATAGAATAATAATTCAACCAGGCACAGAACTCATTATAGGCTTGTCATTCATTAGAGGCTTAACTAACATCTAATTTCTGTAATCTTCAATATGATAGTTAGTTCATGTATAGTGAGCAAGCATAGGCCTTCTGTTGTAAATTGTTAGACTGTGTTTACTTGCCTGAGACTGGCTTTAACTGCTTGGAGAGTCATATTGTACTAATTTACAGGCTGCATCTAAGGCTGGAATCCCTGGAGACATTCTTTCCTCCTTGCTTTTACCATTTCCCTCTATGTAAGCTTCATCATGCCTTGTTAAAACTGCTTCAGAGCAAAATCCCCTCTAAAATTGTTTTGGACACAACCTCTTTATGGAAACATCCAGGAAAACTAGCACTGGCCAAGCCTGTTCCAGAGCTTAATTGCTGTTTCATTCATTCCAAATAGCAAACGAGTGACAGCAAAAAGAAGAAAGGGTTGAGCATTTAGCCACTCTACATAATCGCACACTAGAACAATTTCAACCAGCATTAATCTGGATTACAGAAAGTTGCAACATAGTTTGCGGTTCATGATTTACCAAATGAACTGCTAAGGACGGTGCATGACCTAGAGGTAATTGGTAGAACCCACTTCCTCTGTGCTGTCCAGGCTTATCTGTGTAGTGTAATGCAAAGGAAAAGTGCTTCCAACATGTCTCAGCTGTCAAGGACAGGACATGTGCAGCTTTTTACTAAATTGAACCCAGTAAGGGTTGTGATACTGCAAGAAGGCAATGGTGAAGGTCAACTGAGCTTATGAAGAAGTGGGAGGAAGGCTAGTGAAATGCTCCACTAAAAGTATCTTACTGGAAAAGACAAGTGGGGGGCAGTTTAATGGGAAACTGCGGCCACCAAAACGCATATCAGGCCTGATTAATTTTATACTTTCTGTTCCTAGCACCCTTTCCTGTGCTCAGCCTGTACCCAACCCCTCGTTCTTCTATGCCTCAGGCTCATGGTGCTGCACCAAAGCTCCATGAAATTTATTTTCAATGGTTAAGAATGCTTCAGCAAGGAAGACTGACCCTTACTGTTTTGGTGTATAATATACATGCCCCCAATGCTACCCATCACCTCAAGCAGGAATGAAGCAGATGATGAGAAAGATTATTCATTTTTCAGCACCACTTTTAGACAACTTGAATGGGACAGAAACCTAGTTCTTCCTTGTTTGGCTTTGCAGCTTTTAGATTCAATGCTGCCATGTTTCAGCTGAAGTGTAGTTGCATGCTATCTGGACATGGGCTGCAAACCGAACACTCCAGGTCATCATATTCCCGCATTTCCTCACTGCCTGTCCATTTCCATGTTCCATCTCCTGTAATGGCACACTGTTTCTGCTCCTCAAGGCAGTTACTCTGGATTGAAGATGGCCTAGGTAGCTGTAATGTAACAAGCAAGCTTTTTTATGCTGCTGGTGATCTCTGGTTGCCCTGAGCATCTGTAGCTCAGTCCTCTGCTGTCAAAGCTGGAAGAGAGGATCATATTTCCTTATTTCCTGTAGTAGGCGTATTTTGTCCAGATTGGCTTCTGCAAGGGCTTTTTTTGTGACCTGTAGCTCTCTCTCCAAAGCTGGAACTTCTTTTAGCTACAAAGACAAAATAAGGAGCGGGGGTGGGGGTGAAGAGAGATAAAAGTATTTTTCAAGCTGTGAACTGCAAGACACAATTTGGATAGTGAGGCATTATGCCCATATTATTCAAAGAGATAACTTCCCCAGCAGGAGTACTTGCCGATAGTCTAGTCTAATAGCTATTAGCTTTCAGTGACTTTCTTTTTAATGCAGTAATTCTTATTTCAGAAATTATTAAGTGCTTCATCAAATTAAAAAGTGCTTCATATTACACACGCACACACACACTTTGCGTGTTGATCTCAAGAAAGGAAAAGCAGATTGCAATCAAGGACCATTATTCAAGTTCCTGAAAATCTGAGCACGATTCTCTGTAGAGTAATCCCTGATTTTTCTGCCCAGCTTTTGGTTTTAAGTTTTCCATTACTATTCAAATTGTAACGTAAGCATATAAATCAAATTATGTGCAAAATAATAATAATCAACATTAGATTCATCAAGACTGAACATTAGCCCATCAATAGCAGCATCAGTATATAAGAAGAACCATGAGCTTATCTTGTCCAATATCCTGTTTGCAACAGAGGCCAACCAGATGTCCATGAACTAAGATTTTTAGTGCACAATGCAAAGGCCACAGTATCTTTCATCTTTAAAATAAAAATTAATGCAAAACAGCATCATATTTTGTACCGATACCTATTTGTTTGGGATGTGCATGTTTGTGTATATACACACACCCCCTATACTATATTTGCACTAGTCTTGTCATTATGCAGCACCCAATGCAGGAATTGTAGCACCAAATCACAATCCTGGATTTGCTGAAGTCACAGCAAGATGGGGGATGGTGGGAAGAGAAGGCAGATTGCATAACATCAGTGGCTGTGATACAGAAGCAAGAAAGGAGAGACAATGAGAGGGGAAACGTGGCTTAAAATAATGGAAGAGGTTTGAATAGATCAGAAAGAAGAACATGGAGGAATTGCTTTTAAAAAAGTTTTAACAAGAAGAAATAGTGCAGGTGGGTACAACATAGAGGCAAACACCAAAAAGCTAACACAACAAAGCCTCTCTCAATTCCCTTCTCACTGTACTCAAATCTTGTTTTAAACCCCCACTTTTCCCCTTTCTCCTGTTCCATTCAAACCTTTGTGGTTGTTTAAAACTACTACATTTTCCCACTCAGTGTTTCTCCATCACTGCTCTACTCAAATCTGTCCCTCTTGCATTATTAAGTTGCCTCATGTGTGACAAAAAGGCAGGCATCCCCAAACTCAGCACTCCAGCTGTTTTGGGACTACAACTCCCATCATCCCTAGCGAACAGGACCAGTGGTCAGGGATGATGGGAATTGTAGTCCCAAAACAGCTGGAGGGCCAAGTTTGGGGATGCCTGCAAAAACGAGTATATGGAGTGGCGCAAGCATGGGAAAAGAGCCTTCACACTTAAAAAGAATGCACACTTAAAAAGAATGCGAAGTAGGCATTGCAAAAGAAAATGCAGCAGGTTTTACAAGCCTAAAACTGTGACAGAAAATTATCTAGGACTCTGATTTATACATGGAGATATGTACACAGGTTCCTAGTTCACTTTACTGCTTATCTATTAACTTTAACAGTACAATGAACTGCCAGATTTTGTTGATTTTTACTATAAGCAGAGAATGTTTACAACGATACAGCTCACAGCGGAAACTACAATATTAATAGTGCTTTTCCTGAATTATTGATTGTTTTTGAAATAAATCTGCAGCCTCAGAAACACTAAAAAGTAATAATAAAATGCTAAAGTAATTGTCTTTTAGAGGGAAACATTGTAAGCTGGCACTATATTGGATGTTTTCCTCTAAAAAGCAAGTATGTTATTACTATTGACACAGCACTTTTTGATGTAGTTCACAATTCAGATTTCTTTATTTTGGTCATTTCTTACAACCGTGATGCAAGCAAGTTAATTGTAATTTCCCTTATAGGAGGGAAAGGCCATTAATCAGGGTAAGAATGCATTTATTACTAATGAAGTTGCCCTGTATGCTAGCTTACTTCCTACTATTGCCAGAGCCATTTTCAAAAAAACTCCAGTCTTGGGTACCAGAGACTGAATGATTCTATTATTCATACATTAACATGAACCAACTGTGTTGATGAAGAGTGTTTGAAGTCATAATGCAAGATGGTTATAATAGAACCATCCTCTTTTTTCGTTGCTATCAGTGTTATCTGTTACACTCTTAATCCCTTTGATATATGTATTAATATTTATTCCATTATTATGGTAACTGGTGAATATAAATATTGTATCTATTCAAAATCCTGCTTCAGATAGCAGTCTTTGCAAGAAATGCTACTGTGCTGTCTCTGAGAATCAGCAAATGACATGCTTGCCTTTGCTTCTGCAAAGAAATGTGAAAAGAGGGAAGAGAACGGAAACTGAGATATCCAGAAATGAGTACACAAGAGCTGATATTTGTAAGTACATTAGCAAGGAAATAAACATGCAGGTAGGGGCTTATATTTCCCTCCCTTTTCCTTTAGTGACCGCAAGCTGTTAAGATATGGCATACCTGAAGTTCATCACTGCTTCCTGCTGAAACTGCAGAAATTCTCCGCTGTTTCTTAAGATCTTTCTGAAGCCTCTTCTGCATAGAAGATCCTTCCCCCTGTGCAACTGAAAAGTCATGCAGAAAACACAAGTACGATGAAATAACCTGCAGGATGTGGATGTTAAGATAAAGCCTCCAAATTTTTTTTCAGAATGAGAAACTGAAGATAAAGGAGGGAAATGGCTGAGCAGCAATATCCAACAGCACATTGCAATTTTAGTCCCCCAATAAATATTTTACATATCACTTAAATGTCATATTAATCATCTCAATGTACTGGTAGCAACAAAAAGGAAGCTAGGGTGGGTTAAAGGTTCTAGCAGGCTTAGCTGTTTTAGCTGCAGCATCTTCCAGCCACTGCTACTGCCATTCATGATACTGACCTTTTATACAGAATACTCCATCATCATCACAACAAACAACAACATGGTCCATTGCAAGGATTAAAGGCACAGGACCAGGAGAAGTAGGGTATATTCGAGGAGTGTCATCCTGCAAAACAAAGAATATTAGCTATAAAAATTATTCTCTCCAATTTTTGCAGAAACCATATTATCTATGCAAGCATTTCCATACCCTATCCCAATAAAGCATTATTATAATACAATGGAAGATCAAACCCAGTCCGAGGTCAGAATATAATGATGCCCATGCTTCCATATATGTGGGCTGGGAGCAGGGAAGATGCAGTTAACTTTTGGCGGCAGCTCTTTGCTGCCATCTGTAGTGCAATGCCACTATAGATATGTACAGTGGTACCATTCCAGAGGTCCGTTCTTAACCTGAAACTGTTCTTAACCTGAAGCACCACTTTAGCTAATGGGGCCTCCTGCTGCTGCTGTACTGCCGCGCGATTTCTGTTCTCATCCTGAAGCAAAGTTCTTAACCCGAGGTACTATTTCTGGGTTAGCGGAGTCTGTAACCCGAGGTACCACTGTAAAATCTAAAAGGTAAAGGTAAAGGACCCAGACATACAGATATGAATTCAGCTTTTGAATGGGACTAATTGAAATAGGAAAGTTGAAAGACTCTGCGTACGTATGCTAGATTTTGCATGGTCCTGAGGATTTCGGCCTATAAAATTTCATTTATTACACATCCAAAGTGATTTAGAAGATGTACTCCAAAGTTTCCTTTGCTTCAGATACCACTGCACTCTGATCAGGTAATAATGGTTCCTTTTGTATGATACAGAATTTTACAAAGGGTGGTGGAATACTTTAAAGCCTATATTATAACTGAGGAAAGCAAAGCACACAAGATTTGTTTATTTTCAGTATCTTGCCTTTCCAAGGTTGAAAGAGGCCATCAATAAACCTGAACAAGACCGATGTCATGAGTTAAGAATGCCCTTGTTATCAGTTCCCAGAATGAAGACCAATTAGCAGTCTTCTGAGGTCACCTGTTAAATTTTTAACAACTCACAGTGCTAGTTACATAACGCATGACAAAACATCAAAGAGTTAGATTCTGAGGGCTCTACTACATGGTCCAAGTTTCTATCTTAATAGGGTTAGAGTGTGGGGTGGTGGGGGTGGAAGACTAAAAATACAATGTCTACCAGTAATCCCTGTTCACGTGTTTACTGACATTCCTGAAGAACACTAAAAGGACAGTGACGCTGGATGTACCTTTGCAGAAGGAATGCTCATTCTTTTTCAGCAATACTTGTTCCTCTGTATACTTGAAAATGTGAACATACGTAGTAATATCTACACTTCCTCCCAATCCATTCTAAAAGCTAATGTACATATTCTCCCACCTTCAGTGTAATCTTGGTGTCCACAATTTCAATCTTCATGGGAATAACTTCAGGGATCACCTCATCCTCAAGGAAGGGTCCAAGGCTGGAAACAAAGGATGTCAGCAGCTCTGCACGATAGCTATGAATCAGCATGTGGAAAAAACCATTCTGAACAGCCAGAGGTGAATGCACTGCAGCACTTGGTCCTATTTCATATTGTAAAGACACTTCAGGCTGGGTCAGGTTAGTTTCACTGGTTTGAGGTCTCTCCGAGTTTAGCTCTCCTAAAAGTATAAGGTGGTTATAGCAGCAGTATTCTATAGCTTACAATGTTGATAATTCTCCCATCCTCTCCCTCTACTAAAACTGTTTAACTAATGCCATTAAATCTATCAGCTAGCGCAAGGATGGGAAACCTGTGGCCCTACAAAAGCTGTTAAATTCTGATTCTTATAACGCCCAGTCAGCATGGGGAATGGTCAGGGATGAAGACAGCTGTAGTTCAGGGAGATCTGAAAGGGCCAAAGGTTAGCCACACCTTAGCTAGTGGAAGGCCCTATTACTGTTCAGAGGCTCCAAGCAGCTAGATGAAATCAATTTTGCCTTGGATCATCAGGCTCTCTAACAGAAATCACAACTACAGACATGGAAGATGGAATAATTTAATATGACCCCAAACAGTTTACAGTGCAGTCTTGTAACATAAACACAGAAGTAAACCCCAGTGAGTTCCGTGGGGCTTGCTCTCATCTAACTGGATAAATTTTCTTGTGTTCAGCAGCTTTATATTAATGGAAAATTTATGTGTATTTGATTATCTAAAGCATTCAGCTTTATTTATACAGAATGAAAGTTCTCTTTGATAACGAGCCCTGAGTTTTGTAAAACTGGCTTCTCAAACTAAGGTTCCCTCTCTAACTATTATTCTTTTGAACCACCCGTCCTCCCAAGTATATTACCAGCTTAATTCCATCCTATTATATCTTGTGCTCTCTAGTGGCCAAAAGATATACAACAAGGGGCCCACATTAAGTTCAATTCCATTTTTAAAATGGAAACTTGTGCTACTAAAATAATCCATTTTAAGAGTCTGAAGCCATGGAATTTTGCCAGAGACATCACACTGCTGTCTTACATCTACACTGCCTTCTGAAATCTAGCATTGTCCCTTACCTCTCATTAACCACATCCTGACACACTCAATATTAGAGATGAGGACACAGCATCTCTTTAAAAAAAAATAAAAATTGTCCCTGGCCTTTCCCCAGCCTTTTTCTGCCTTCTTCACCACACATATTCCACCTTTTTACATTTTTAACTGTTCAGCAGAATCATGTGCCTCCTATTGGTAGAAAAGACAGGAAATAGTGAATAATACTTCAGCTTGGGGAAAGAGACATAGCTCAGTGGTAGAGCATGTGGTTTGCATACAGAATGTGTCAGGTTGAATATCTGGTATTTTCAGATAGGGCTGGGAAAAGACTCATGCCTGAAACCCTGGACACACCTGCCAGTCAGTGCTGACAAACTTGAGCAAGATGGACACTTGTGTAAACCTATCACAAAACCTAGAAGTCAGAGTTGTAGATCTATATCCCAGAGAAGTTTGTACGGAAAAAATAGTGGGTTCCCCCCCCCCTTCTATGTAAGACTGGAAGGCAAACACAACACATAGGCACCAAGACTCCTGATTGTATTGTACAGGCAAAAACAGATCTCTGCACATGCATCAAAGCTACTGAACTTTACCTTGGTCAGTAACATACCTGTGAAGTCACCTTGCAGAAACTGCCACATACTTAGATTTCCTAGGTGTGCAGGAGCTAGCTCCATAACCTGAAGGGCAAGTCCCATATCATCTCCTTTCGTCTCTATCACACAGTTTACTTCTTTCATTTTCAACACTACGACAGATACCTAAAACAGCAAGCCATAGAACAAATGAGTGCTGCAACCTAGTTGTTCTCTCTCTCTAACTCCTCAGGGAAATAATATTTAAAAGAACAAGAAAGGGATGACATCTGACCATCTGGGGGCTGGAGTCTGGTCCGCTGGGAGAAGCTGAGCTGTTGATATATGTTGATTCTCTTTCCTCATCTGCCATTGGGCTTGACCTGTGGCCTGCATCATCAAGGACTTGGGGAATGTGACCAGGGGTAAGAGGATCCAGGCTAGACTCTGAAGAAAA
Source organism: Podarcis vaucheri (assembly GCF_965113315.1). NCBI lineage: Eukaryota > Metazoa > Chordata > Lepidosauria > Squamata > Lacertidae > Podarcis > Podarcis vaucheri. Next base: position 62,049,859 of record NC_138764.1, on the reverse strand, counting down.
ATCGAGAAGTTCAGTAACAGAATCCTGAAACATCTAAAAAGACTACACACTTGGACTGGATTAATTTTAAAAACGTAAATGCCCCATAAGGAAAATTGCATTTCTAAGTAAGAGCTTATATGCCAGGCAATTTACTAAACATTTTAGTGGAAGGCAGGGGAGGCAATTTTTGCTTATTTCCCTCTGAAGTGCTCAGCACCACTCCCCGTGCTGTTCCACAGCATTTCCAATCCTTTGGAGAATATTTCTGGGAGACGGGGGGGGGGGGATTTGCAAGGGGAAGGGGAAATAGATGAAAATTGCCTCTTCCACCAGCATCATCATCATCATTTTTTTATTTGTATGCCGCCTTTCCACAGTTAAAAAAACAATGCTCAAGGCGCTTACAGCATGACAAGATTTACATAATTACAAAAGTCATAAACAATAAATAAACCACATAAAAAAATACACAACCAAATGGGAAACAATTTCCACATAAATCAAAATCTAAAACTAAGAATACAGCATTAATATCAGTGTTTAAAATGACATAGGTTAAAAAAAAGCAATTTAAACAAAAAACAAATACAAAACAAAATGGAGCCCTCTCTGCCCAGCAGCGGCAGCGGCAGCGGCAGCGGCAGCAGTTCTTATAGGCCTGTCAGGCCCCGCCCTAGGCCAGGTGGTGAGTGGCAGGACTGGGGCCCTCAGGCGCTGAGCAGGGGATATCTCCACAGGATCAAAAGACTTCAGTGGGTAGAAGAAGCCCTTCCATTCACCGAAAGCTAAGCTTGGATCCAGCCTGCAGTTTGCATTAGAACCCCCTTCTCCAACCGTCACCGCACCAATTCTACAATGAATTTCCCACAATCCATCCCACCTAGTTATTAAAAAGTGTCTTTCAATTACACAAATGCTGTTTTTGTACAAATTATACCCTCAAGTAAAAACCCCAAGTATTTTATAACTTATAAGGGGGGGGGGTATGCAAGTTAATTCTCATTACCAGGTTCTATAAGCATCACAAAACCATCACTGCCATCGCTATCCACCGACAACCTATCTTCAGGACCACTGCCATCTAGAGAGCTGGTATCAAAGGAATGTTGGGAGGCAGTCCTTTTCATGGAGAAGAAACGCATTCGCCCACTACTGCCTCCCACTGGAGTCAAAGGCCCCTCTTCAGTCTTCGGTGTGGGATCCCTAACAACAAGCACAGATCAAAGCTGTTTGGTATTACTGGATTAGATGCAAAATTATAATTGAAAGATGCCCATCGTTATGACAGCTGGTACATAGTCAAAATAAAAAAATTCCTTCCAGTAGCACCTTAAAGACCAACTAAGTTAGTTCTTGGTATGAGCTTTTGTGTGCATGCACACTTCTTCAGATACGACCACTGCCATCTTCAGGTATCTGAAGCAGTGTGCATGCACACGAAAGCTCATACCAAGAACTAACTTAGTTGGTCTTTAAGGTGCTACTGGAAGGAATTTTTTTATTTTGACTATGGCAGACCAACACGGCTACCTATCTGTAGCTGGTACATAGTAAGAGGAGCTATATATTGGAGGGAGTTTGTACAAAGAAATAAATTGAACTCCCTGCCCACAGCCTTCCCTGTTATTGCAATCTTCTGTCAGAACTGGATGAACACATTTTTTGTCTCATGGCCATCTTGACATTATTCCTATATGCAGTGTTCTATTGGGAACCACTTGCTTACATAAGAGCAAAATAAAGAAGGTGCGTTTGAGGACACTAGTGGGATGGAGCTGGCGAGGGAACCTGTGGCTCTCCAGATATTAGAATAATAGAACTGTAGTGTTGGAAGACTGCACAAGGGTCATCCAGTCCAACCCCCTGCTATGCAGGAATGTTTTTACCAACTTGGGGCTTGAACCCACAACCCTGAGATTAAGTGTCTTGTGCTCTACAGGCTGAGCTATCCCAGGGAGTCCTACAGAATACAAGTCCCTTCAGGCTCAGACAGCAATGCCCATGGTTGGGTATCATTTGAGTGCTAGTACAACAATATCAGGAGGGCTATAGGTTCCCCACCTCTGGCTAGTGGCTGATTCTACCTCCTATTCCAGTGACCCAAGTATCTGGGATGAAGGTCAGGCTTTGTCCACTCTCTGGTGAATCCCAAATTGTTACATGTTTATCTCACAAAAGTCAATGGCAGCCATTGAGAACTGAGCCTTTTCCCCATCTTCGTAGGCTAGCTCTATCATCTGCATTTCCCTGCCCAGGTGATGATCTACCTTGGAACTGGGTGTACTTTGAATGAAAAAAATTACAAGAGATGTGGAGACCTTTGATTTCTGTAATCGGCAAAATAAGACTGGTTTATCTGGCATTTATTCTACTTTCCATAAAACTATTCCCAACACCATAAAGCAAACTCAAGTGTGAAAAACCACTATCATAGCACTTACAGAATGGCTATTTAGGTGATTAGAAAACTACTCACTTAATTTGGGGGTGGACAAACATCTTCTGCATTGTGGAAGCCATCTTTTCCCTACTTAAGCTGAAAGCATCTTTTGTCATTGACATAGCCTCTTTGGTGAGGTCCATGGTCACATGCAAGGCTTCCTTGGTGGCACCCTTAGTTATATGCAGTGCACTAGATAACTCCAGCTCCATGCTTTTCAGAGGGATTAGCTCCTCTTGTCCATTTAGAGAGACTTGTATGCCACCTAAAGGATCTACAAAGGAAGATGGGCTAGAAGGAAGACCTTGAGGAGTTGGAGAAAAATTTTCAAGCTCACTTGGTCTTTCTGCACCAAGGACTTCTTCAGCTTCATGTGCTTCTTCTATAGGACCTCGTTCTACTGCGGTTTCTCCTACTAAGGCTCCATCAATCTGGGATTTTAGCATTCCATCTTGCAATGCCACCACACCATCTATGCTCTCAATTCTACTATCTTCTAGTACTTTCATGGGGCTGCCATCTTCCTTCTCTGAGCTAGCGTCCGATCTCAGCTCTCCACCTTCAGCAACCAGTCCCTCCCTGCTCTCTGAAGGGGAGAGTTCAGATTCTATAAGGCTTGTAGTATCTGAGTCAACAGACCTAGGTTGCAATGCAGAATTTGGAGTAGGATGCATTAGCAAGGCCAGCTCAGCACTGTCGAACATGACGCCCATACAAGTGGTTATGGAATCTAGAGGGGACCCAATTATTTCCTGAGTGTCTTGGGTCAACTGCTCTTGAAATGTCAACAGAACTTCTTTCATCCTAAGTAGCATCAAATACTGGTAGTGGTTGAGTCGCACCTTCATGTGTGCACTTGAATACAGAAGAATATGGACATCTGCAGATACTTCCACATCATCAACATTTCCTTCACCATTAACAATGTGGTTTTCTTCTTCCAAGACTTCCTTTGTCTCTGGGGCGAGGTAGATGCTTTTCAAATCCTGCTCAGTCTTTGATCTTTGGCAGAACTGCTCTTCTCTGGAAAGGTGCTGATGTTTGGCATGATTACTAAAGCTAGCGGAAGGTTTGATTTTAGCTGGTGAGGCAGAAGAGACGTGCGGCACTGATGCTTGAGCTACCTCCCATCTCTTTGGGAGGCAGGCCCAGACACAGAGTGGAAATGGGTTGATAAAGTTAAGGGCTTTGCCTTTTGAGCTCTTTGCTCCCTCAAAGTCCAATGAGAGCTCAGCGAAATTGAAAGACCAAAGGTCTTCAGAAGCGGATGACTTGCCGGGGGAAAGGGGAAAGTCTGCATGTTTCTGGGATTTAGTGTCCACTTGGTAAGCATGACGTAAAAAGAGGGTGTGCAGGAGGCTGAAGTTATCCTGAAATTTAGGGAACTGGGTGTAGCTGGAGTGGAAGAATTCTGAAGCAGCAAATTTACGGAACAGGTTCTGGAGGGCTAAACAACTGCAGTGTGGAGCATGCCTTGTGTTGGTAGCTGTTATTTCTGATGCGCGAATGGATAGGCAGTGGGGACGGTCCCGGTGATCGACAACTTTCTTCTCCACTGGGATGTTTAGCTACAACAATTGGGGGGGGGAGGGGGAAAGACGAAAAATGATCAACATAGACATGCAAACTATCCTATATCCTCAACTTGAAAACATAACAGTTATCCCTTCTTTTGCAGATTTTAATAAAAAAAAAGCTTTTTAATAATTTCATGGCTGAGTCAGAAATTGATCTGGTTTAGCACACTGAAGGAACTATAGCATTGTTTGGTAAAATATTTTTACTGCAACTGGTGAGAAGGCTCTGAGCCAGCCTTCCCCAACCTGATGTCCTCCAAATATTCTATACTGTGCTACATATTCTGATTACTAAAGCACTAGTACTTTCCTCTTAAATAGGGACTTTCATGATTTGCCTCAGTAATAGCACCAGTGAAAGCTGCCAACCTTCCACAAGTTGCATAGAGAAGGATAAATAGCAAGACTATAATTTCAAAAAGCCAGAAGTTGTTCCCCTCAGCCACCTGCCCTCCTTGTCTCATGAGTTCCCTTTTACATCATTCAAGTCAGAGCAGAAAAAATACCTTGAGCATGAAGCCATCCAGTCTGACATCAATGTGCTCATCCTGCTTGCCAGAATTCTCTAGTTTGTATATAGCTTTGAAATGCTGTAAACTGCGATAGAGATCAAGGCAAAACAAGTTCACCCAGAGCACGCTTACTGTGTCCAAAGTGAATATCAAACCATTCAGCTGCAGGTACAAATTTGGGCATGGGACTAGAGAGAATGAAAAAAGGACAAGTTAGCTTTCCAGGAGTTTTGGCAGCACTAGATAAAGAAGGGTTGGGTGGGTTAAGAGCTGCATGTGTGTTACAACACCACATCTAATTCAGTATCTGGCCTCTTACAACAATCCATTTTGAAATACCTTACGGTTCTGTAAGGGCCTATTACGGTACTATGACCCTGCCGTTCTTTTTCCAGTTTAAATCCATCAGATAAATTCTGAACCTCTCTGGCAATGTCTATCGTTTTGATTACTCCATGTACCGTATTTTTCGCTCTATAGGACGCACTTTTTCCCCTTCAAAAATGAAGGGGAAATGTGTGTGCGTCCTATGGAGCAAAGACGCCATAGCCCCGCGACCCTCTCCTGGCTGGAGAGGTGACGCGTGGCTATGGCAGGAACCTCTGCAGCCCCGTGTCACCTCTCCAGCCGGGAGAGCGCGCGCGGGGGGCTAAAGCAGCCCCCCGCAACCCTCTCCCGGCTGGAGAGGTGACACGCGGCTATGGCAGGAGCCTCTATAGCCGCGCGTCACCTCCCCAGCCGGTAGAGTGCGCGCGGGGGGCTGGTTTAGCCCCGCGCGTGCTCTCCCGGCTGGGGAGGTGACACGCGGCTATGGCAGGAGCCTCTACAGCCCCACGCCACCTCTCCAGCCGGGAGAGCGCGCGCGGGGCTAAAGCAGCCCCCCACGACCCTCTCCTGGCTGGAGAGGTGACGCGCGGCTATGGCAGGAGCCTCTCCACTGCGCCTTTCCGCTGCTCCCTGACCTGCTCTTTGGGGCTGGTAGTGGGCTTCCCCCCGCCAGCCCCAAAGAGCAGGTCGAAAGGAACCTGAAGCCTGGAGAGTGAGAGGGGTCAGTGCACGCCGACCCCTCTCGCTCTCCAGGCTTCCAAGGTAGCCGCCTGAACGCACCTTAAACGGCACCTTGTTTTAGAGCGGGAAAACAAGAGGGGGAAAGTTCTCCCCCTCTCTGTGCAGCGCCTCCTGCTGCTTCACTGAAGGGGCGCTGGGCAGAGAGGGGGAGATTTTTTTTTTCTTGTTCTCCCCCCTCTAAAACAAAGTGCGTCCTATTGTCCGGTGCGTCCTAAGGTGTGAAAAATACGGTAGTTAATTTGACAATTCCTTTTCTGAAGTCAGCTGTATTACTGGTTTTCAACAACATCCTGGGCAAAGTAAATGGGATGTAATCTTGGACCCAGCTGAGAGGAAGCAAAACCTGCTTCTCACTGAAGGCACAAGGAGTAGGAAACAGGTTTTGCCCACACCCCAGTTTATGTCCTCGGGTGCATGCCTTTACTTTCTTCCATACCACTCTGGCTGAGAAAGGTATTCTTGTGCTTCCACCACCCCAAGCAGAAGCTGCTGGATTGAAGAATGGTGCAAAGGGAAAGAGATAATGCAGCAGCTATTCGGTTGGAAGGGAGGGGGGTAATTATTCACCTCCTCCACAGGGCCTTGAAGCTGTCTTTGGTTCAGATAAGCAGGGTAGATCCAAGCTCCCCAAGTCCTCCCTGCCTTGCTCAAACAATGGTATGCCTCCAATAATACACAGGACAGGGAATAGAGATTCAAGAAGTAGAAGGGTGTTGACAGAAGCAGTAAGTGTGAGTACATAACAGGAGGCAGAAGAGACTTTTCACCTCCTCTCCCTCCCATTTACAACACTCTCCATTAACAGTGTCACTTTGCATCCAATTAGCTCAAATATTTTGCAGGAATTAAATCTCCACAACACCCACTGTGAAATAAAGGCCACACAAGGAAACACATATTATATACAATGTTATCAGAGATTAGTGGCAGATATTTAAGAAAAGAAACTGGCAAAATCTAATTAAGTGTGAGGGAAAGAAGAAATGAGGCATGGGTTGCTGAAGGGATTAACACTCAGGGCAAGCATGAGGGGAGAGGGAAGCCTCCCCCCCAAACAGTTTCTAATCTAATCTGCATTGGAACAAAAGTCTTCTGGCACTTCATTTCTCCCTCTCTGCTGGCTGGGTGAAAATGTGTTATCATTTCTTATTTACTGAAACAGTTTCTTCCAAAGGGTTGGAATGCTTTGAAGAAACAAGAAGCGGTATCACATTTTCTTCACACATTTTTTAAAAAAGGGGAACTGAGCTAGGAAGATTTCTCTCATCTCTGATGACCAAACTAACGTTGGGATTCCTCAATCTCCTCATAGGCTTTCTTAAGGCAAATTTCCAAACCTGCAGAAAGATACAGGATCAGCTTCCTCAGAATGCAAAAGCAAATAAAGAGAAATAATATTGTAAATTAGAGAAATAGAGCCAAACTATATGATAAGTTAGCTCCATATCTGTGCCACCAAGTGTAGTTATTTGCTAGGGAACACAGGAGTCCTTTCCCAGTCCTACCTGGACACCTTTTGTATGCAAACCATTTTTTGTTTTGTTTTATAATTTATACAAAATGCCAGTGCTGGCACATACACAAACACCCCAGTGTGGATCAGGACCCTGGTGTGGGAGGTTTTAACCCTTTGTCTCCCAACAATGGTCTCAGTTCAGATTGATTTCCCCACTCCAAGCATTTGCATAGGAAAAAAGCTCCCACTGAAGTTAACAGAAGCTTTTCATATGCCACCATTAAAAAATCTATGGTTTCTTAGGGTTTTCACAGTACAGTTCCTTATTCCACACACACACACTAGTTCTCCTCCCTCCCTGCACCCCATTTTTTATAGTTATAGCATTTTAATTTCCAATATCCAGTTGTTTGGTGTGTTATACACTGTTCAGAATTACACACTCAGAGAGGGGATAGGATGAATGTAAATGCTGTGTTGGGGTTCTCTGTAAACACCTGTTAGGTTGGAGAAGTTGTGTCCCCCACTTCTTCTGCTTGTGGGTATTACTCAGTGAATAGTTCCAAAAATGTACTCCAAATCTCTTGGAAGCTGAACTCTTTAAGCAGTTTATGGATCAGAATTTTCTGAAGGGTTGCTAGTTGCAGGAGGCCTCATATCCAGTTTTCTGTGCTTGGTGTGGCCCAGACTTTCCAGTGTTGGATGATTATTCGTTTTGCTGCTAGTGTGGAACCATCCATCTTGACCTATTGATAAGATTCACCTGACAGGTATGTCACCACATGGTGTCTCCTTTTGACATGGTTTTGTCCAGCACCAAATTATTCTCATTCCCAGAAGTGTTTGATACTGGGCTGTTCCAAAAGAGTTGAGCTAGGCCTGCTTGTGGCAGCTTACACTTCCAGAAGTCATCTGTGGCTGTAATGTCCATGTGCTTCAGATGTTTTGGTGTCCAGTAGGCTCATAGGTGTATTTTATGCTGGGTTAACATGGGGCCTTCCCACATTGTGGAGCTTCTATTTCTTTGCACCAATTTGAACTGAGACAATAGTAGTGGCAAAGGATTTTCATGCTGGCAATTTGTATTTTTAAAATGTTGCATTCAAGTGCACAGATATGGAGGTAATTTATCATCTAGTTTGGCCTATAGACTCCTGAGGAGATGTAGAATAGTTACCTGGAAAATCTGGATTGTCTGGGAAGTAGTACTCAGTGAACTCAATATGAATGGCTGAGGTATGATCAGGAAGATTCAGCAGTTTCCTTCTACATGAGAGCAGGGTTGAGGGTTTCTTACTATGTTGTCCAGCTGTGGAAACCTGAAAAACAAGGAGTTGTAGATTCTCATTCAAGAGTAAAAATAATGACTGTCTGAAGACAATAGAAGCCAGTGATTTGGCCTTGTGGTGCCCAAGGTCTAAAAGACAGAAGAACTGTTTCTCTGAAGCACTATTTCAATCTAGAATCTCAAAAATTAAGAGCCCTGAAGCTGAAAAACATGTGAGCACAAACAAGCTGATAGCAAAAAATGATATACAGTGGTGCCCCGCAAGACGAATGCCTCGCAAGACGAAAAACTCGCTAGACAAAAGAGTTTTCTGTTTTTTGAGTCGTTCTGCAAGACGAATTTCCCTATGGGCTTGCTTCGCAAGACGAAACGTCTTGCGAGTTCTTGCGAGTTTGTTTCCTTTTTCTTAAAGCCGCTAAGCCGCTAATAGCCGCTAAGCTGCTAAGCAGTTAATAGCCGCTAATAGCCGTGCTTCGCAAGACGAAAAAACCGCAAGACGAAGAGACTCGTGGAACGGATTAATTTTGTCTTGCGAGGAACCACTGTACTATATGACCATATTACAGTAGTATATTTTCTCCCTTTGAAGCAGAGTAATCATATATTTACTTCTTTGAAAAACAAACACCAGAACATGTGGCAACAAAGGCAGCAGCTTAGATTGGAAAATATTTACTAAGAGGCCTACTTTCAGCCACGGAACAACATTTGTGCTGACATTGTTTAAGATCAAATAAAAAAATGAACATGTATTGGGCATTTGTACTTTAAAAGGCATAAAGGAGTGAGCAAGTGTCTGAACCTATGGTTTGGTTCACAAGTCAGGAAGAATGAGCAAGTAACAATGTGGCAGCAGATACTCTATCAACAACTGTACCTGATGAATATCCAAATCATCAACTCGGACAACCACACAGCTAGATCGGAGTCTATTCCATGCAGGCCGCTGGAGTCCAAATACGATAGGTGATGGCATGCTTGCTTGAGGTATCCCTTTCTCTGGTGAGCTTGTTTGAGAACTAGAAAGACCATCTTAAAGACATTTTTTAGTCATCAGAACAGGCAAAATTATATTTCAAACACAAAATTTAACAAGGTAGTCCTCCTCCCACCAATTCTGTATTGATATGGAACATTGGACTCAAAGCAGATAACACAGCATGGAAAAAATGTAATACTTTGAGAAAACATAGTAGGCTCTTCCAATCAATAATTTGTACTTAAAAAGGAAACCAATCATGGTTCTTGGAAACCCTGCCCACTACTCTAGATTCAGGGACTTTGGTGAAAACTCAAAAGCAGGGAGCCACAGATTGTGGCTTGACTTCCCAGCTATTATTTATCATGGCCACTGACTACTCCCATTAAGGAAAGCCCTGCTGTGTAGCATTTGGGGAGGGGGAAAAACAGAGGCAGGAACTGGTGTCTGAGTGATGCAACAAAACTTTTTTAAGTGTTGGCCCTAGCCAGGGAGGACCATTTGCATCCTACTTCAGGCAGCAAAGCATCTTGGACCAGTGCAGTCACCCCTCTCATTTTCAGTACATGCCAGAGGTTTCAGAGAAAGGGCAGAAACTTTGCTCTCACTTTGCACTACAATTTGTAGAAAGAAAAACAATGGAGTTCCTTGCACCACTTCCCCCTTTCCCAATGCCTGCACAGGTGCTGGGGAAGCCCTAATTTTCTCCTCAAGTGGTCTAGAGCAGGGGCTCAATGATCACACCATAAATTGCAGCAAGAGATTCCCACATCCACAAAAGAATGCTCATTCACCCTAATTATATTCAGGTAGGGAGGCAGCAGCAGCAGTATACCCTCTGCCCACAATCTCCCTCAGATCCCAGACCCAAGAGGGGGGAAAGTAGGTAGAAATTGAAACCACTCTTTTCCTAGTAAACCTCAAACAAAATACATGGTGGGTCATGAAACTTGGTTTGTTCTCTTTTGCCACAAGGTGGCTAATTCTTCCTTACCCTAAGGCGGTGGATGAGAAAGACTCAGTGCAAAATCCCTTAACACTCCAATATGCTACAATGTTGGTGGAGGGAAGTAAATTTTCCTCCCCCTCTTCCTGAAAGGAAATGGCCAACGGCTTGGGGGCAAGAAGAGGTGGTGCAGCTTGGAACAACTGCTGGCTCCATGTCTTATCTTAGATGGTTACTTGGGAAAGGAGGGAGAAGGCTGTTGACACAGCTGACTTGGCAAGTTGGTTTGTGGAACTCTATTCAGAAATCTTTCCAGAATTAAGCCGGTAAGGACATTATTTTAGGCGTCACCTTTGTTTTATTCTGGTCTCAGACCTAACTTTTACAATGTTCAACATGGCACATTAGTAACTGTAGAACTGTGGCAGGTGGAGGATTCAACAGCAGTTTACAGAACACAGGGTTACCCATATTTTGAGGGTCACATGTCTTCTCAAAAGCCTCCAGAAGTTGGTGAATTCATGATTAAGCAAGTATGAAGGATATGTATTTTGTGTTACCTGGTCTCTTTTTGAAGGGAGAATCTTTTCCAGTGGTTTTGGAGAAGGCAGAGCTTATTTTTTCACCATGTTTTGCCATCTTGCTTTGGAATTCGTTCACCAGCTTTTCTGCCCACTGTTCCCGGGTTTCCATGGCCTCACAATACTGCACCCAGTGTTTGCAGCTGTCTCCTGAATAATACAGTAGGTTAATATTGAAAGGACCACTGTCTCTCAACTGCACAATGATCCATTCTGCAAATGCTCTACTGTACTCTGCACAACTTTCCTCAAACAGCCAAAGCATTCGTTTTTCCTTGTTAGTGGCATAGTTCAGTTTTCAGATTTTGTCTGCTTTTAGTACCACTCATCACACAGCTGAACAAATTTTGCCATTTGGGTTTCAAATTCAAAAGCTTTTCAAAGCTGTATCTCTGCTCATTGTTTTATGTCAGGGAATTTCTGCACAATTTTTAGCACAATGAAAGTACAACCATTACTAACTTGTTGCACTCAGGTCTTTCAAATCTTCCCTTGACAGTGAATTCCTGTACCATAGAAATCATATTTGTTGAACATTGGATTCACTATATTCTGCTCCTTGGTATTATGACTATGAAGAATGTTGTTGCAATTAGTGCAGCCTCAGCAATGTTCTGCAAATTGAGCCCTGCTAAAAACAACCTATAAACCTCAATCAGAAAGACCATGTATGCCTTTCCACACATCTTTTGTGCACCTTCCCTCCTCTCCCTATCCATTCCATGGTGGTGATAGGATAATGTTGGTACTGGAGAAGTTTATTGTAGCAGCACACTGACAAAACTAAATTGAGGTAGACTGACTAAAATTCCAGTTCTTCGTCATTAACACTGTTTAAATTACAAATGAGACTCACAGAATGTTCTTACCTGCCCAGTGGAAAGGATAATAGTCAAAGGCCAGCCTCCTAAATGTTAGTTGCATTGCACCTCCCATTATTCCATGTTTGGAAGCACCTATGGTAAAATGAAAAAACCAAAAAACTTTAGTCTTTTACTAGTCTTACATCAGGAGAATCAGAAACAAACTGTGCAGGTGAGCATTCTTCTTTGAGTGATACTTCTTTGAGTCCAGCATTCTCATATACGCTGATGAGGATGCCAGATCACAGTGCTGTAGTCACTGCACTGCTTTGGAGAAGACAAGTTCTTCACCAGCAGGGATTCTGTCCTATTTACACTACAAAATTGTCAATCCTTGTGCTTCTGCCTATATTCTGACTGCTTCCAGAGGAGTGGATTAACAGCTAATACAACAATTCTGGACAACTTCCAGAGCAGTTCACTGGCCCCTAACATCCCCTGGGGTTGTTAATTGGAAATCTATGTTGTAGTAAAGTTAGTATTTGTTTAGAAGCTATTCCTTGGTCAAGCAACGAGAGTGAGGCCTTGTGGGTAACCAACAAGCCACAAGGACCATGGGAAATAAGTTCTGTCCCTTTAACCCCAGACTAACAGGCTCCCAGGGTGTGAAAGGTTTATTATGGGAAAGGAAACCCCTGATTTAATGGAAGGTTTAACACCTGGGTCCGAAGTTATGTGCATTCCCTTAGTGATGTAGAAACCCCACGGAAGGGAGGAACCCCTTTGATTTAGGCCCTGGGTTCTTAATTGACCCAGCTGCCAGAAGTTAGACTGATTAGCCTGCACGCCAGTCATTGGAGAATTTGAAAAATAATCAAGAGTTATGATTAGTTTTGGGGGTTCCGACCCACGTGCAAACCTGGGATAAAAGATCTTGGGAATGGCTGAGAAAGCGTGCTCTGCAATCCGCAAATCGCTCCTGAAGTTCCATCTAAGTAGCTGTCCTTACATCCTTTGTAATGGAGAATTGCGAAAGCCTTTGAATGCGGAACTTTGAAAGGACTCTAACTATTCTCTCTTTGCTTCCTTGTGAGTATGTAAGTTAGTGAGACATAACAATGTTCTTATTTTTCTTGCCTGTAAATTACTAAAGAAATGCCTGCTATTTTAGCATGTTTTCTTATGTTCTTTTAAAATAAATTTTAAATGTTTACTAATGTAGAAGAAGGGTAATTTGTCAGGAAGCATAATAGGGCAGGAGAGGGGGTGCTTAGATGTTATCCCCACCTTGGTTATTCTTCCTTTAGCCCAAACATACTTATGGTTTCAAAGCCTGCTTTGGGAGTGGATGAGAAATGATTAAAAATATGTGAGGAAGATTACTGGCAGAGAATGATAAATAACTGGAGTAAGAGTAAAGCACTTTGTCCCACCCACCAATTTTCTCTGGAAGTGCCTCTTGCATAATTTGCCTTAAGAGAAAAACAAAGGGCTGGGAACCTCATGTTTCTCCTCAAAATATGCAGTTTTCCTCTTAGGCACTTCTGAACCATGATTACTGCCTCACTGATGCCTGTAAGAAGTCTCTCATCATATAGCTTTTATATAGACTTGTAACCTGCTTTTTTTTACTAGACTCCCCATAACAGCTTACAACATTTATAAAATACAGCTTTTCAATAGCAAAACTTTACAGCTCAAAAATTAAGACCATGCAATGGATAGACACATGAGGAAAGATGGGGCGGGGAGGAAGGGAATAAGGAAAGAGAATTTTAGGTTTTCCTAATCACAGTTTATGTTTGGGTACCTGTCTCTCGCGTGTGACTGTCATCACAGATGTGAAGGTCTAGACGGGAGATGAGAAGGTGGTAGGAAGACTCTTTCATATCATGTTTCTCGAAGTACTGGCTGATCACTTTGTGGCTGTTCCCAAATGACTGAGGCCAGGACTGTTGAGCACTCGGAGCTGGAGGTGTGATCTATAACAGAGAAATTAAGCCTAGGCATACACATATAGAATCAAGGTGAAACAATGGATTTATATTTTACGAGGAAGGAGACAACACAGGTTATACTAAAAAAAACCCTAGAGGGTGCTATACTGAAACAGAAATTTAATATGGGGTGAGTGAGGCTTTGAAAATGTCTAATTAAATGAAGATTGATCTTTTGCAGCCTTGGCTCTTCCTTTTCACCTGCAGCATGAATTCAAGTGAGGGGTACCATCTTCAGGATGGGCAGAAATGTTGCCTTTTAGCCTTACTATTTAAAGATCAGGCAGTATTTCTCTCATCTCTGATCTTAGCATTATGAGATGGGTCTAGCTAGGATCCCAGGCTGGTGGGCTAAAAAAATTCTTGCTGCAGTTGTTGCATACATAAACAGTCTTTTATCTTCCCTTAGTATCTCTTCACCCACTATACCCAATAAAAAGGCTTCTGGTTTTTTAACAAAAGTATTTTTAAACATTTTCTTTAACTCATTATATATAATTTCCCAGAAAGCCTTTGCCTCTTTACAAGTCCAGCAGGGATCTTCTTTTATTCTTATGTATATTGTTATTATTACTATCACTCCTCTGAATTTCATCAGTTTTGAGTACAAGGCTGCCCTCTCTAAAGCTCTTCCCATCTCTTCTCTTCACTGACACTTTACATCTCCTCAGTTTGAAAGTTACTATGGAAAATAAAATTGGATCATCTTAAGCACAGACTGCTTATGCTATCTCAACACCAAGTTAATAAAGATTTTAAAAGGCAGTGCAATTTAATGGGTGGTTTAAAGAGAGAACATGAAGGGGCATAAGAGGGGTACCAATGCTCTGAAGCTGGGGAATGATAGTAACTATTTCACATGAAACATTTGAAGAAGAGGTCTCAAGAAGCTTTAAAAAAAAAATTGTGGCAGAAAAGAGATGGTAGAAGTGTCCATTTCTATTTAATATGTTTTGTTCCTCAGCAAGCAAAATCTCTGCAGTGGCCACTATGGTGAAAGACAAAAGGGCAGCCATCTGACAGTGACAGAAAATTCTATACCCAGTAAAAGCTTCTTCACTAATGTCTTTGCTGTTTACATTTAATGTTTAACAGATTACTGTATTTTAATACTTTGTTGGAAGCCGCCCAGAGTGGCTGGGAAACCCAACCAGATGGGCGGGGTATAAATAATAAATCTTATTCTATTCTACCGAACACCATCATAGCATGTAAGGAAGAGCTGCTTACATGGACAGGTTCAGGAGCCAAACTTTTCCTTTGCTGGGCTGACTTCTCCATGGCTTCACTCAAGGACTCTGCATACTTCATCATTGCCTTCAGCTGAGAATCAGTCAGCACCCACAGCAAGTCATCAAGAAGGAACATGAGCTTGGATGCCACCACATTACAATCCTTTGTCTGTCTCATAAACAGAAAAAAAAGTTTAGCATAAACATCTGGTCCAAAAACATTTACTCCCTTTGCTGATGGGACTTCACAGAACTAATTAACTGAGTTTCAGTGGACATGTGCAACAACAGCAAAGTGAGAAGCAGGCAATGCCTCTGGCTGATTGCAGATATCTAGTTCAGGTATCTGACAGAAGTTACATTTGCCAGCATGCTCATAGCTCAGCATTTATCACTTTTATCTGAAGAAGAAAGGAACAGGCTGCGTTGTTAAACTTGCTAGAGCATGAAAACGAACAGATTATGCTGTGTGGGTGTTTCAAGCACTCATCTCACTGTGGGAATTTGTATATAATAATCAAGTTATCACATGTGAAGAATGATGTACTTCTGTAGGGTGCTTGGTATCTGCACAGCCATGGGCTTTACCACAGTGTCTAAAGGAGGGCATGCAATCTGGAGAACATGACAGAAATTGAACAAGCTGAAGTTATTTTTTAAAAAATATTTTCTTTTTTTTGGGGGGGGGGAGGAAACTTGAGATGGCCCTAAATCGGGAGTTTGATTTCTTTTTCGAGCATAGTTTCCAGTACCTTGACCTCTGCTTTTATACACCTATTACACACCCTAATGTTAACTATGAATTCCCACTCCTCTCTATTACTGTTTGAGACAAAACATACTGCAAGAAGAAGAAGGAGGGTTTGGATTTGATATCCTGCTTTATCACTACCCGAAGGAGTCTCAAAGCGGCTAACAATCTCCCTTCCCTTCCTCCCCCACAACAAACACTCTGTGAGGTGAGTGGGGTTGAGAGACTTCAAAGAAGTGTGACTAGCCCAAGGTCACCTGGCAGCTGCATGTGGAGGAGCGGAGACGCGAACCCGGTTCACCAGATTACGAGTCTACCGCTCTTAACCACTACACCACACTGCAATGCCACACAATGTCCCTCACAAAAACCTTAAGAAATAAAAAGAAAATGCAAATTTTAGTAATTCATTACAGCTACAGAACACAGACTTTCCAATTGAATGCAGAATGACTGCATAAGCAAAGAATTTCAGATCTCCAATATTCAGTAGAAGACCAAAGGATGTTATCTGAACACACTTGTGGGGCCTACTAAGTATTTCATCCAACTGCGCTTTCCATACGTGCCTTTCTCTTAAGAGATATTTGGATTCTGCCCTGGTTCGTAATAAGTCTTAGCGGGGTGGTGACAGGATCTTGATCTCCGTTTTCTGTAGCATCTGCCTCTATGCGAAGCGTTTGCCAGGTGAGTTCTTTAAATGTTAGAACCTATGCGGGGGGGGGGGGGAGAGCACAAAGACAAAAAGGGAAGAATGCTGAACTTTTAAAGATGGATACAATGTATTATAGCAAATTAGGAAACATACTTTACTGAAGCAGGAAGAAAATGTGTGACTGCACTCTAGGGGAAACAATAGAACTCTTCAGCATCCCACCTTGTTTCAGAATGAGATGGGGCCAACAGCAGCCTTAGAGCAACCTCTATCCTTTGGGTCTAATTAGGCCTGGCACAGGTTGCAATTTGAGCCATAGGGCTGTTTCCCACAAACCATGGCCACCTGTCCCATACATGACAATCAGAAGGTTAAGATGAGCTTCCAATTACTCCTTTGCAAACAGGGCTCCCTGCCAGCAGAAATAAGGACAGACAGGGAACCCCAACAAGATTGGCAGCACTAGGTGGTTCCCTGCTTTCTCAGTGTGTGAATGTTTGCTTTCTCAGTGTGTGGGAAGCTGGTTTAGAGTCAAACCCCTTGAAAGTATAGCTTCAAAGGAGGTTGCTGTAACCAGCTTGGATCGGTAGCAGATTATTAAAGGTGGGCGTGGGGGTGTCACTGAATGTCTATATTGCAAATCCTTGTGAGTCAGCAGAGGAGATTTCAAATAAGAGGCTATTTAATTAGGGTCTTACCTCTCCCCTGTTTGGATCAGTGATGCGTGTGAAGCGGAGGTCACTTTGCTGCCAGTTGGGGTTGACACTGTATCCTTGAAGCTGCCACAGTTCAAAAGAAGCATGGAAGGCCTTGGAGTGGATCTTGATGGTGATGGAATTGACAGCAATAAACATACCCTCTACTACCTTCTCAGCAAACCCATATTCACTGTAAGGAGGGAAAGGGCTTTTAAAAGGGAAGGGAATCTGATCATTGCAGCATGACATAACATTGTTACAAGGCAAGTTTCTGCTAGGCAGGTATTAAACACAGCAGATTCACAAGCTAGATGTGACCTCCGTGCTTATACTCTCCAACCCTTCTTCAGTATCAAGGAACACTGTAGTAATGAAATGTCTCTCTGCTCATGAATGTGAAATTCTGAGGTTTCAGGATATTATAATGTACTCAGTAATTGAATTCAATTTATAAACTGAAACACTCATGAGCAATTATGATCCTACAGTAATAAACAAAGAGGAGCAAGTTATATTTAATGCAATGGAACACCGTAATGGAAACCAAAGCGCACCGAAACACTGTTTACCTTCCCGCCACAGTGGTACCTATTTATCTACTTGCGCTGGTGTGCTTTCAAACTGCTAGATAGGCAGGAGTTGGGGCAGAGCAACAGGAGCTCACCCCATTGTGCAGATTCGAACCGCCAAGCTTCTGATTGGCAAGCCCAAGAGGCTTAGTGGTTTAGACCACAGCGCCAACTGCACCCCCTACTATTTATCATTAACAACATGAAACACAGTAGCAGTTGCTGGGGCAGCATGGGCTCTTGCCACTGCACCACACTCCTCCTCAGTTACTGGCAGCAACATGTGGCATTTGGAATCCAGGTAAGCAATGCCACCCTGTCTGTACCACTCTGGTGGCTGAAACTAATTAAACAGAGTATACATGCAGGGTCCACTATCTTCCCACTCTGAAAATTCACTTATCCAAACATAAAAAATTATTCCTAAACTTTACTATATACTCTGCAGATTCAGATATCCAAACATCTGGAGATTGCCTGCTTCCTTATTTCCTTGCATGTTTGTGCTTTGCTGGTTAGTAGCAGCCATTTTCAGACAAAAACCATGCAGGGATGGATGGAGGTAGTGAGATCAGACAAATCAAACAGCAGGAGAGATCAGAGAAATTGGGGAACAGGAAAGATCAGAGAAGTCAGTATTTTCTTTCTCTTACTTTTGCTGGTTGGCTGCAACCATTTCAAGAAGAAACCATGGAGAGAGGGGAAAGAGACACATCCCCAATTAGAAATGTTCCCATAAGAATCAATGGAAATTATGGACTCATTATGTGAATGCTTGCCTGACAAACAATTTCCATTGTTTTCAGTGAGTGGGACCTGTGCATAGCTGTCAGCTTTTCCCTTTTTTTAAGGGAAATTCCCTTATTCCGAATAAGATTCCTCGCAAGGAAAGGGAAAAGTTGACAGCTACAGACCTGTGTACAATATGTATAGTGCCACATAACAATTATTCCACATTAACAAAAATACTCATTTACAGAGTCACATCCAGCAGAGAAGCCAGAAATGTTGTAGCAGGGGGTAAGGAACCTCCAGCCTGCCCCCCCCAAAAGGTCCCCCATCAGAGTTTGCAGGGCAGCAGTTGAAGAAGGAGCAAAAAGGGTTTTCTTGTGTGTGTGTGTGTGTGTGTGTTTCTTTGTGGCTGATTAGCTGTTTTCCCTGTGTAAAGGTCAGAGGGGGCAGGGTTTCAGCTGTGGGAGGAGCTTATCAGAGTTTGCAGGGCAGCAGTTGAAGAAGGAGCAAAAAGGGTTTTCTTGTGTGTGTTTCTTTGTGGCTGATTAGCTGTTTTCCCTGTGTAAAGGTCAGAGGGGGCAGGGTTTCTGTTGAGGCAGGGGATTAGCTGTGGGAGGAGCTTATCAGAGTTTGCAGGGCAGCAGTTGAAGAAGGAGCAAAAAGGGTTTTCTTGTGTGTGTGTGTGTGTGTGTGTTTCTTTGTGGCTGATTAGCTGTTTTCCCTGTGTAAAGGTCAGAGGGGGCAGGGTTTCTGTTGAGGCAGGGGATTAGCTGTGGGAGGAGCTTATCAGAGTTTGCAGGGCAGCAGTTGAAGAAGGAGCAAAAAGGGTTTTCTTGTGTGTGTGTGTGTGTGTTTCTTTGTGGCTGATTAGCTGTTTTCCCTGTGTAAAGGTCAGAGGGGGCGCGCAGTTAGATCCATCTTTTAGATTTAGGGGAGCTAGTCTCAAACGTTTGTTGGGGGAGATCTAGGTGTTTTTTTGTGTGGGGGAAGTTATTTGTCCTGTCTTCAAGCTTTTTATGATGGAGGACCTCTGTAGCCAACCCCAACAACACGATCTCAAGATGGAAGGGGAGGGAACAGCTGCAGTCGCCTGCGATTCCTGCGCAATGTTTGCCATCTTGCCAAAGGTTGCAGGCAGCTTTACCTGCAGCAATTGCATGTTGATTGCCCTCTTAAAAGACAAAGTCCAGCAACTGGAGGAACGTGTAGCTACGCTCCAAAGAATTAGAGAGCTGGAGCTCTTCTTGGAAGCAACAGAGCACACCGTCTCCACCAAGGAGGAGACAGGGGACTCCCCTGAGAAGGAGTCTAGTTCACCAACACAGGAGCCAGATATATGGAGAAATGTGACTCAAAGAAGTAGGAGGCCCAGGGTTCACTCTGATTGCTTAGAAATACACAATCGCTTTGAGGTCCTCTCCCCTAGCATGGAAGACGAAGAGCAGACTCCATTTGAGGATCTCTCCCTCATTACAGTCGATCAGGTATATGAAGACAAGCAGCAAAGTCAGTCCTCAGGGAATGTGCAGGCGACCTTGGAACGGACAGCTCACGGAAGAACCCCGACCAAACCCAAGAGGAGGCGTGTAGTGGTGATAGGGGATTCCCTACTGAGGGGAACAGAAGCAGTGATCTGTGGGCCTGACAAGATGTCTCGGGAAGTGTGCTGTCTCCCCGGGGCTAAGATCCAAGATGTAACTGAACGACTGCAAGGAATCATAAAACCCACTGACAAATACCCCTTCCTCTTGGTTCATGTGGGAACCAATGACACTGCAAGCAATAGCCTCCAGAAGATCAAAAGAGACTACGAGGCTCTCGGCAGGAAATTGAAGCAACTAAATGCACAAATTGTCATCTCATCTGTCCTCCCAGTTGAACGACGTGGCCCAGGGAGAGAGGGGAAAATAGTGGAAGTGAACAGCTGGCTTCGCAAATGGTGTAAACAGGAACGGTTTGGATTCTTAGATCACGGACTGCAGTTTCTTGAAGATGGACTTCTGGCAAGTGATGGGCTGCACCTCACAACGGTTGGGAGAAATGTTTTTGCCAAAAATCTCAGAAACCTCATCAGGAGGGCTTTAAACTGACTAATGTGGGGGAGGGAGACAGTGCTCCTGAAGGTAGGAGTCTATCAATTAATGAAGATGATCATCCAAATGTCATAGACCAAATGGAGCAAACAGCACGCGGACCTAGTGGTGGGAGGAAAAAATCCTTAAATAAGAGACACGGGGGAATGATTAATGGACTTCAATGTCTGTACACTAATGCGCAAAGCATGGGAAATAAACAAGATGAGCTTGAGCTCTTGGTACAGCAAACTAAATATGACATAATAGGCATCACTGAAACCTGGTGGGATAAGTCCCACGATTGGAATGTAATAATGGGGGGATACAATCTATTTCAGAGAAACAGACCAGACAAGAAAGGAGGAGGAGTGGCGTTATATGTCAGGGATGTGTATACCTGTGAAGAGATCCAAGATTTAGATCCTCAAAGCCAAAGTGAGAGCATTTGGGTCAAAATTAAGGGAGAGAAGAATAACAGAGACCTCATTGTGGGAGTTTACTATAGATCCCCAAGCCAAACGGAGGACATAGATGATGCCTTCCTGGAACAGATGGCTAAGCATGCAAAAGGAAGGGAGATAGTAGTAATGGGGGACTTCAATTACCCGGATATTTGTTGGACGTCAAACTCAGCCAAGAGCATAAGGTCAAACAGATTCCTCACTGGCCTTGCAGACAACTTCATTGTCCAGAAAGTGGGAGAAGCAACAAGAGGAACAGCCATTTTAGATCTGGTCCTAACCAATGTTGATGACCTGGTTAGTGGGGTAGAAGTGGAAGGATCATTAGGCGCGAGTGATCATGCTCTTCTGAAGTTTACTATACAGCGGAAAGGAGCAGCCAAGCATACTAGGACTCAATTTCTTGACTTTAAGAAAGCCGACTTCATAAAACTTAGGGAAGTGCTGGGTGAGATCCCATGGACAACAATACTAAAAGGAAAGGGAGTTCATGATGGCTGGGAGTTTGTTAAGAGGGAGATACTAAAAGCACAACGTCAGGCAATACCAATGAGACGGAAACATGGAAGGTGCCTAAAGAAGCCAGGGTGGCTATCTAAAGAACTTTTAACTGAATTAAGATTAAAAAAGGATGTGTACAAAAAATGGAAAAGGGGGGAAATCACCAAAGAGGAATTCAAACAAATAGCCAGCACGTGTAGACACAAAGTCAGAAAAGCTAAAGCACAGAATGAACTCAGGCTTGCTAGAGAGGTTAAAAGCAACAAAAAAGGCTTTTATGGGTATGTTCGTAGCAAAAGGAAGAACAAAGAAACAATGGGGTCACTCAGAGGAGAAGATGGTGAAATGCAAACAGGGGACACAGAAAGGGCTGAACTCCTCAATGCCTTCTTTGCCTCAGTCTTCTCCGATAAAGAAAACAATGCCCGACCTGAAGAATTTGGAGCAAATGATTCAGCAAAGGAAACACAGCCCAGAATAACTAAGGAGATAGTACAAGAATATTTGGCTAGTTTAGATGTATTCAAGTCTCCAGGGCCAGATGAACTGCATCCAAGAGTATTAAAAGAACTGGCAGATGTGATCTCAGAACCACTGGCAGTCATCTTTGAGAATTCCTGGAGAACAGGCGAAGTCCCGGCAGACTGGAGGAGGGCAAATGTTGTCCCTATTTTCAAAAAGGGGAAAAGAGAGGACCCAAATAATTACCGCCCAGTCAGTCTGACATCAATAGCAGGGAAGATTCTGGAGCAGATCATTAAGCAAACAGTCTGTGAGCACCTAGAAAGGAATGCTGTGATCACCAATAGTCAGCATGGATTTCTGAAAAATAAGTCGTGTCAGACTAACCTGATCTCGTTTTTTGACAGAATTACAAGCCTGGTAGATGAAGGGAACGCAGTGGATGTAGCCTACCTTGATTTCAGCAAGGCATTTGACAAGGTGCCCCATGATATTATTGTAAAGAAGCTGGTAAAATGCGGTCTTGACTATGCTACCACTCAGTGGATTTGTAACTGGCTGACTGACCGAACCCAAAGGGTGCTCATCAATGGTTCCCCTTCATCCTGGAGAAGAGTGACTAGTGGGGTGCCACAGGGTTCTGTCTTGGGCCCGGTCTTATTCAACATCTTTATCAACGACTTGGATGATGGACTCAAGGGCATCCTGATCAAATTTGCAGATGACACCAAACTGGGAGGGGTGGCTAACACCCCAGAGGACAGGATCACACTTCAAAACGACCTTGACAGATTAGAGAACTGGGCAAAAATAAACAAGATGAATTTTAACAGGGAGAAATGTAAAGTATTGCACTTGGGCAAAAAAAATGAGAGGCACAAATACAAGATGGGTGACACCTGGCTTGAGAGCAGTACATGTGAAAAGGATCTAGGAGTCTTGGTTGACCACAAACTTGACATGAGCCAACAGTGTGACGCGGCAGCTAAAAAAGCCAATGCAATTCTGGGCTGTATCAATAGGAGTATAGCATCTAGATCAAGGGAAGTAATAGTGCCACTGTATTCTGCTCTGGTCAGACCTCACCTGGAGTACTGTGTCCAGTTCTGGGCACCACAATTCAAGAAGGACACTGACAAACTGGAACGTGTCCAGAAGAGGGCAACCAAAATGGTCAAAGGCCTGGAAACGATGCCTTATGAGGAACGGCTAAGGGAGCTGGGCATGTTTAGCCTGGAGAAGAGGAAGTTAAGGGGTGATATGATAGCCATGTTCAAATATATAAAAGGATGTCACATAGAGGAGGGAGAAAGGTTGTTTTCTGCTGCTCCGGAGAAGCGGACACGGAGCAATGGATCCAAACTACAAGAAAGAAGATTCCACCTAAACATTAGGAAGAACTTCCTGACAGTAAGAGCTGTTCGACAGTGGAATTTGCTGCCAAGGAGTGTGGTGGAGTCTCCTACTTTGGAGGTCTTTAAGCAGAGGCTTGACAACCATATGTCAGGAGTGCTCTGATGGTGTTTCCTGCTTGGCAGGGGGTTGGACTCGATGGCCCTTGTGGTCTCTTCCAACTCTATGATTCTATGATTCTATGATTCTATGATTCTAGATCCTACAGTGCAAAGAAGAAGAAAAAGGAAAAAGCCTGTAACTTTACTTAGCGGAATTATTAAGCAGGGAAAAGGTTAAGAATCATTTCCCCAGGTTTCTGCAAATGTAGCCTCCCTGATTGCATTTTGTAAAAGAAAGAAAAGGATCAAGGAAAAACCACACAAGACTCACAGGAGGGTTGCTATTACACCAAAGCCATATAAAAGCAGAATTTGTTGTGGTTTTGAGTCTAAATGTATAATACTTTATTTGTCAATACAGAAGTCAGGCTCTGTATTCTGTAGCACAGGCTCAACGTAAGTGTCCAGATTTTCAGTAAGCTCTCAAGCAGCAGGAATTGAAAAGTAGAAAACTTGGATTACAAACTTGGATTACATAATTTAAACAGGGAAAGCAGAAGTAACATAAAACACTGCAATGACAAATGTTGGTTACAAGCAATATTAACCTTTGTCCTGAAGCAAGGGCAATAGGAGACTGTCCATTGGGTGGCCGGGGCTCTTCACATGTCCGCATCTCTACTTCAACTTTATCCAACAACTGTGAACATAGCAAGGAAACAAGACATGGAAAAGTTATCTAACAAAAGAAGTGTTCATTAGCTATCCTAAAGGTTTGGGTTTAAGATATTCAGGCTCCTTCTGAAACTGCAGGATTAATTACTAGCACAAATGAGAGGCTAGGCAAACAAGTCTGGTAAGCCCAATAGGTTTCAAGTATCAAAAACCTTCCTGGGGCAAATCTCCTTATACAATTATTTACACAGCAATGTCTTCTGTATGATCTACTTGGCTGTTCTCGGTTTTGGATTTTGTTCCTCATTTTTCTTCTCTTTCATATGCTTCCCAAGTTTATATAGTCCTTTATAAAAGTGTCTTAATATTGGTAAATTATCTTGAGACCCATTGAAATAAATTCTTGAGTAAGCCTTAGTTGGCTACCGCCCTTTAATATTATTATTATTATTATTATTATTATTATTACATATCCTGCCTACTCAAGCTTTGAAACTGTAAGTAAGTTCAGCTAGGGGGGAAACAGCCTTGAGATTGGGGGAATCTCCAGTCAAGTATTGGCAAACAAGTGGGATTAAATACCTTTTCTTCCTACTCAATTATTTACCCTTGTAAATGTTGGCAACTCCCACCATTACTTTATTCCAGAAAAGGCAAATTAGGGAACACTTGTCTGCAAGAAAACATAGTTCCGCCATAATTTATTGTATTTATTTTATTTCATAACATTTATACACCACTTGATTATTTTAAAAACCCTTAAATAGATTTACAAAATCTAAAATAGTAAAATCAAGGGCGGGGGGAAATCACAACTGTACTATAAAACACACAAAAGTTAAATACTAAAACATATTAAAACGTATGCCTAGATTCAGGGCAAATTTATGTCTACTTTACATATTGCAACATTTCTATATGACAGACATTTCTAGGTAAGGAATTGACATATTGTCCATGTACGTCAAATGCCCCTCAAAATCCCAACAGTATTCTCATCCCCTCAAAAGGACCAATAAGCTGCTAAAATAAAAATAAAAATTACAATACAAAAGACATTTTTGTGTTAGATCTGAAAAGAAAAGACCTTTACTTAGCCTACTACAACCATGCTAAAAAAATTATTTCATTCTCACAAGTCACTACTCTAAAAAACACAAAACTGCATTTGTGTATAATTTTTGAGTGTACACAGGTAAGGCAATAATCTCAGAAGTGACTTAACACAATTGAATCACAACTGAATCAAAGCTAGATGTTTGCCTTGGAAGCAACTAGTAAAATGCAAGAAGGAACATTATAATATAAAAAATGGCTAATATACAATGAAATGCATATATGGAAAATTCAGTTTATTTCACTAGTGGGTTAGGTATCAGTTCTTTCCTTCCCACATTTTAATTTTAATCATTGGAATTATACAGGACTATACCTCTCAATGAAAGTTGCAATATTGGTAATAGCCCTATGCTGCCACCAATTTGATCAACAGCAGAAGTATATATCGCCTGAAGTTCCAGCATTGAAAACACAGGCTCTCTCTTTTTCTGAAACCATCTAGAGTTACAAGTTCTCACTAACAGGTAAGCAAGGCCATTACCAGACAGATTGGGTGAGTCTTCAGCTTTGTCCACTGGATCTGTAACAAGAAAGCAGATGTAAAATAAACACGAACTGTCACAAGGGCTAAATAGATTCAGGGTGACAGTAATATGATCAGTTCCAGCAAACTGCTGCTCTGAAAAGTGACACTGTAAAAGCAGCTCTATGGAAATACAAGCTGCTTGAGGACAATACTATTTCTTGTACCCTTGCATGCAGAAGACATTTGATAAAGAACAAAGAGTGCTTTGGGTCTTTAGATTTATTGTGTCATGAGCCTTCATGCCTACTTTATCAGATGCCCAAGTACAATATACAGCCAAAGAGGAAACAAGGGCTTGGATCCAAATATCCTGCTGCACCAGCCAAAGGCATTTCCACCCATGTAGGAAAGTTAGCAGTTCCACCTCTCTGTAATCTCCCATACCCATGAAAGGAGACTCCAGGGAATTGGAAGGCCCTCCAGACTGTTCGGGTCAGCAACCTTTTTCAGCTGTGGGCTGGTCCACTGTCCCTCAGACCATGTGGTGGTTACCCCTACCCCAGAGATCATAGAATCATAGAGTTGGAAGAGACCACAAGGGCCATCGAGTCCAACCCCCTGCCAAGCAGGAAACACCATCAGAGCACTCCTGACATATGGTTGTCAAGCCTCTGCTTAAAGACCTCCAAAGAAGGAGACTCCACCACACTCCTTGGCAGCAAATTCCACTGTCAAACAGCTCTTACTGTCAGGAAGTTCTTCCTAATGTTTAGGTGGAATCTTCTTTCTTATAGTTTGGAGCATCTGAGGATTCCCATCAGTTATCCCCCTTGCATAACTGTCATGTTAACTTCATCTTTGTATGCAAATCAATGTAATTACTGTAATGAGCTCCTCATAACCCTTATTCAAAACCTGAAATGCTGTTAAATGTTAGTGAATTGCTACAAAGCCCCTTTTCCAGCTATCTTTTAAAACACTTATCCAGTACCGAGACCCTGAAGTATGAGATGGTCTTTCTAGAGACAATGAAAGGAAACCTTCACCTCGCTGGTTTCTGTAATTTCTGTTTTTTATGTAACCTTCCATTAACCTGAAAAAGATTGGGCCTGTTACATTTTTCATAACCAGGCTTGCCAATGCGCATGCAGATCAAATCCTGAGTCATGTTACACATGAGAAATCTTGCTGTTTGCATTAGTTATACAGTCTCATATTTGGGAGCATAACAAACAGTCCACTCCCTTATTGTGTTTGCTTTGCATTTTTTGCAAGGGCTGCTTCTCATGTTAATTTATCAACAAGCATATTAATAGACATTGCAGAAAAAAATTAAAATGTGTTGGCAAAAGGAGGATCAGTAATTTCAACTCTCTAGTGGTTTCTCCATACATGTACTGAGAAGGAAGAGACATTTCTGGTGTTTCAGCCGATAAAATGTTCCTAAAATGTTGCAAGTATTAACATCCCTATCAAAAAGCAGTAACATGAAAAGCAGCTCTGAGTATTAAACAAAGAAGGTAAAAGAGCCGATGGGGTCATTACTCTGGGAACAGTTCAAATCAAAGCTGCACTTTTTATTAACAATCTCCTAAACCATTTTGCATGGGGTTTGTGCCACTATGGGTAATCCTAATGGAGCTTAAACGATTACTCGCTTACATCAACTGAAAAATCAATTTCCTGCTTCAAAAAGAGCTTGGGGCAACATTTTCAAGAGGAGAACATTGCGCTCTGTGTGTAAATGTTCAATTGCAACTACTAAATACAATCCTTGCAATTATGCATTTAAACAGAACAAATTCAGATGAAACAGAACAATCAATTTAAAACTGAATTTAACCAGTCTGCTTGTAATTTCTGCAGCGTTTCTGGTTCAGAACTTGATCCTCTTGTGCCAGTTATTGGAGCAGATTTCATAGCACTTGTATGGGAAGATTAGCGATTTGGGTACAAAGCCAGAGCAGCTTGGGGTGAGGATTGCACTTGTTTAGTACGGAAGTAGGAAGAATGGCATGTAGTCAGGACAAGAAATACTTTCAGCACTGCAAAAGCTTTTGCTGATAATTTAACTCACCCTGATGGAAGCCTTGTTACAAAAGACCCGAGTAATGGCAAGCCAGGTGGGCAATTCCAATACATTCTGCAGGACTTCTTCATCTAGTTCAAGGTTAGTCAGCTGCCCTTGTCCTTTGAGTGTGCTCAGGTTGATCTTATCAGGAGAGAGGTTCTTTGTAAACCTGTTGCCAAGGGGAAAAAGAGAAAGAGCTAAAGCTTGCATGGATCAGTGGACAGAGCAACCTTTCATCTCAGATTCAGCTCATTCACCATAATTCTTGTTGTAAAGTAAGAATTATGTCATGAAATGATCTACTTCTTGCAGTGTCCTCCTTTGCAAGATTATATAGTGAGAAATATGAAAATTTTAAAATCCGTTTTACATTTAAAATGCTGCAAAAAATAATACAGACAGCCACATTTATCTGGATAAAATTCTGCTGGAGCAAATTAAGTTCTCTTGTTGCTAGTAACTATAATTATTAGCTGTTAATTCCTCCTCCTAGAAAACACATATATCTTTCAGTACACTTGCCTGCCGAGTAGGTCTCGGATATTAGAGTCAATATGATGACTGAGGATAGTTCTAATGCTGGATAAAAACTGTAAACGCTTTCAGGGTAAAATGACAGGTAGAAGAATGGAGTGGAATGGAAAATAGAATAGACTTTGGTATGAATACCTTAAGCAGTGGGAAAGCAAAGATGGCAGTGAAACTATGAAGTGCATTTCTTTTAAATTTATACTTGGGGCTTCTCTTTTGATATTCAGCCCTTTTAATCCCTGGCTGCAATTCTCTGCCCATTTATGAGTTAATATACTTAGGCTCAGCTGTGAACCTGTTTTCCTCTATGCTGGAAAATCTTGTCCTGTCCTTCCAAGCAACTTACACCAGCCATCTCCTTGTTATCCACTGCAAAAGAGAATTGCTGTCCTTTTTCAAACCTAGTTGTTAATTGTGAGTTCCCTGTTCAGAAATATTACACTGCATAATTAATGTTTGTTCAGATATTTCCCCTATATCGTCACCATAATGTGAAGTTACCACAAGCTTTCTGTAAGCAACCATTTAGCATGAGGCAGGACTTAAGCAGCAAAAAGAAAGGAGTTTATCACAATCTGAGGTTAATAGCAAGCTTGCTGTGG
The DNA here is from genome assembly GCF_965113315.1 of Podarcis vaucheri. NCBI lineage: Eukaryota > Metazoa > Chordata > Lepidosauria > Squamata > Lacertidae > Podarcis > Podarcis vaucheri. The sequence continues at coordinate 62,021,176 of NC_138764.1, read as the reverse complement.
GATTGTGCAGGGTTGCCTGATACCCTCTCCCTTGTGGATCACTCATACCAAAACTATCTCTTAGAATTGCCCAATCCCAGAAAACTCCCAGCTCTTGTTGATACTGGGAACATTATGAGGAGGGGTGAAAACACCAAGTTCAGATACATAATGACAGAAATTTACCAGTGTATGTTTTCACTTTCTTCCTCTGGCCTGATATAGATGTAACATTCCTAATTTGCTTAGCATGACAGGGATATCATGAATGTTCTGCAAGCTCACATTCTCCCACCCTCGACAGTGTAACACTACAGCTGCATCACAAATGAACAGTAGCAAGGATTGCTGCCGTGACCAGATCTAGAACCAGGGCTTGAAATGGTTATTCAACTCTGAGTACAAGGGCAATCCTGATTAGCCACAATCCTGGTTAGTACTGATGCACAGGAAAAATTATACCCAGGTTAAAGCAAACCTTGGGAGGGAGTACGAAGGAATGCACAAATTAACTTTATCTTGCTCTTAGTCTCTTAACGATGCCCCCCCCCGGAAGTTTCTTTATACAGCGTCAAACCATCTGTCATAGAATCATAGAGTTGGAATAGACCACAAGGGCCATCGAGTCCAACCCCCTGCCAAGCAGGAAACACCATCAGAGCACTCCTGACATATGGTTGTCAAGCCTCTGCTTAAAGACCTCCAAAGAAGGAGACTCCACCACACTCCTTGGCAGCAAATTCCACTGTCGAACAGCTCAACTAGCTGTTCTAGCTCAAGAATGTCTACACTAGGGATGAGCAGACCTCTGACTTGTGGGATGTACTTTTTTTAAAAACAGCAAAAACTCTGAGATCTACCAACTGGAGCCAGGTGCAAAATGGTGGCTCAGTTGGGCAAATATATGTAGGTACAGTATTGCTTTAGCAAAGCTAGGCCAAGGGCCCCCACACCATCAGCCTAATTTAGAAAGTGAAAACATTTTAGTTGTTGCTATTTTCAGACAATTGGAAATCAGAAGCACTTGCTGATCTACTGAAAATCACCTAGAAATCTACCAGTGGACCCTGATCTACCTTCTGCCTACCTCTGGACTGGACTATTTGGCAGTAACTCTCCAATGTTTCAGACAGAAGTCTTTTCCAGTCATATCAGGAGATACCAGGAATTGAACCTGGGAACTTTTGCATGCAAAACATGTGCTTTACCACTGAGCAGTCCTTCTCCCCAACACAAGGAAGAGGATACTAATGGATTAATACCATGCACATGAGTTGTGTCTTTTTGCTAAAACTGGAAATTCAAGGAAGAGAAATTAGCATACACTCCTGAGATGGTCAAGCTTTTACTGATTCAGAGTGCCTGATTTAATTAGTTATATTCAATGAGGTAGCAGTGGCTGGGATTGTTTTCTCCCTGATGTATATACAATGAAGATGTGAATAGGGCCATGAGAGAACAATTTAAGCCTTTATTTCTCTCTAGACACACAAATCCCTAGGCTGTATCTAATCTGCAACTAGTAGAGTACTATATCACTCTGCAAAAAAATAGTTCTATTTAAAGCACATAACATTAACATGATTCAACATCACTCTGGGTTGGTGCAATAAGGCTGTAACCAGGTCTCTCAGTGTGGTCACAGGCCACAGGGACTGTCAAGGGAAAAACAGATCAAGTTATCCTGCCCATTCCTCTCTCCAAAGGACCTAGCTCCATAGAAAAATGTTCTCAACAAGAAACAATCTGAACTGAAACTATGTGATAATGTATCTTCATCCTTTCTGGATCCCAGTTCATGGAGATTATCCGCCTGATAATTTGCTAATTACTGAAAACCCAAAAGCATTTCGCACACATTCCTCTTTACTAATTCTAATTCTTCACAGCAGCCCAGCAGGTGGAGAAGAAAAGACCCAATTGTTGGCAAGAGTAAGATTAGATTCCAGTGTTAATCACGCCCTGTGGTTCTCTCATTTCCCTTTGCCTGAAAAAGCACTACTTCATTATGCCTTTCACAAAGACAGACTTCAGCAAAACTCTGCCAGAAACTCAGCAGGGAAAAGAAGAGTGAACAAGGGCTATTCTGGTCACAAGTAGAATCAGTTCCAGGTTTGGCTGTGACTCTGCAAGAAACAGATGCTGAACAGACAGCTGAGAACCTGGTGAACCCAATTTATGGCTAATTCATACATTTCACTGGCCTCTCTATGTGCATTTAGTAGCATAGACAATGATCTAATCATATAAGCAGTATAATTAGGCAGATACTCTTTAGTACTACAGCAGGAACTTCCATGAAAGGGGTGGCTGAATATGTATTCCTTGTCCACAAAAGTGGCTGCCACAGTACTGCAATAATAATAATAATAATAATAATAATAATAATAATAATAATAATAATAATAATTTATTATTTATACCCCGTCCATCTGGCTAGGCCTCCCCAGCCACTCTGGGCGGCTTCCATAGAAACCAAAAATACAGTAAAATATCACACATTAAAAACTTCCCTGAACAGGGCTGCCTTAAGATGTCTTCTGAATGTCAGGTAGTTGTTTATTGCTTTGACATCTGCTGGAAGGGCGTTCCACAGGGCGGGCGCCACTACCAAGAAGGCCCTCTGCCTGGTTCCCTGTAGCTTTGCTTCTCGCAATGAGGGAACCGCCAGAAGGCCCTCAGCACTGGACCTCAGCGTCCGGGCAGAATGATGGGGGTGGAGACGCTCCTTCAGGTATACTGGACCGAGGCCGTTTAGGGCTTTAAAGGTCAGCACCAACACTTTGAATTGTGCTCGGAAACGTACTGGGAGCCAATGTAGGTCTTTCAAGACCGGTGTTATATGGTCTCGGCGGCCGCCCCCAGTCACCAGTCTAGCTGCCGCATTCTGGATTAGTTGTAGTTTCCGAGTCACCTTCAAAGGTAGCCCCACGTAGAGTGCATTGCAGTAGTCCAAGTGGGAGATAACCAGAGCATGCACCACTCTGGCGAGACAGTCCGCAGGCAGATAGGGTCTCAGCCTACGTACCAGATGGAGCTGGTAAACAGCTGCCCTGGACACAGATTTGACCTGTGCCTCCATGGACAGCTGTGAGTCCAAAATGACTCCCAGGCTGTGCACCTGGTCCTTCAGGGGCACAGTTACCCCATTCAGGACCAGGGAATCCTCCACACCTGCCCGCCTGTCCCCCAAAAACAGTACTTCTGTCTTGTCAGGATTCAACCTCAATCTGCAAGAGTTGCCATCTCCACACATTACACTCCTCATAGGAATCAGCTACTTTCCTGATCTCCTTAATGTGTAACTAATATACAAGTTGGCTTCTAGGTGGTTGGGATTATTTTTTTGTTAGGCATGCTGATTCAAAGTGCCTGATGCTTGCATGCTACACATAGACACTGTGAAGCCTCCATCTATCTCTGCTAATGCAAATCCCAGGCTAGAGACTAACAGGAGCACTGCAGGAAGCACAGTCCACAACAGTAGCTGCTCAAATTCCTTGTACTAGTTAATACCTCTTTCTTGCAATACCTTTTCTTGCACTTTCAGGCAGGTGCGACCAGATGTAGGAAAAGGTATCACCTGGACAATCCTCCGCCTTCTGATTCTCTTCTGAGCTTTTATTCACTGCATGAAATTATTGTTGGATATTCTCTGTGTGTGAGAGAGAATCATTTGTTCCAGAAACAGAAAAGAAGTCTCAAGAAGCAGCAGAAGGCTGAGATTGTTTTGTCTATGCAAGAACATTTTCTGTGGGAACTGTTCTTTGGACATGCACAGTGTGACAGGAAGTATTGATACCAATGGTTCTGTATAACTTGTTCGTCTCTTGCTTGTGTCTTGTGGTGAGAGAAACAGAGAGTCTTGGACTCTTGCTGGACTCTAAGCATGCCTTGACCATGGCAGTGGTGAATGGCTGTATATATTTGCTACCAATAGGCTTTTATGCCTGTCAAGTAAAGTTCTACACTTGACTGAATCTTTATGGCATCCATGAGTGTTTATTGACTACTGTGTGTACCTCCAACCCTGAAGATGCTTCCAAGGAAGGAGCTGCGTTGAGATGTGAGTATGGATGAGTATGGATACTGGCACACAAGCACAGCAAAAGTGATGCTGGACCCAATCCTTCTAAATCATCCATCAGAGGTTGATGGATTGAAGCAACAATAATATCAGTGAACAGTGAAACCATGTTATATTCCCAGAGCCATGACTTTCATGCCATTCTGCAGTGCAACAGTAACAATGAACTCTGCAACACACCTAAAAATATCTTGTGTTCACAAAAAGAGATAGACATATTTGCATTAATGTGTGGCTGCTCCTGCGGCAAACAAGAGATCACCCTGCCTCAAACAGCCAAGGGCAGCCAGGCTAAGTAACATTTTCTAATGTTATCACAGTATATACAAAATGAGAAGTGAGAAAAGTAACTTGTTCCAGCTCACATCATCTGTTTCTGCGGGCAACAGACAGAAATGCTAATTTAACAATTGAGAGGAAGGAGGGTAACTTGGCTGTCTGTTAGTTTCTCAGGCTCACAAAGTAGACAGGAAGCAAATAGTTCCCTGTAGCCTGTCCAAAATAGATTTTCTTTTTAGATTTGAAGTGTGGAACTGCAGGAAGATTACCAATAGGAAACTAGAACAGGAGACACTAGAGAATATGGAGTATATCGCATACCCTCATTAATTAAACCCAGTTTGCATGTAACATTTAGCCATGCCATGGCTTAGCATGAACACATGGGTTCCCAGAGAGAAGACTGTAACCACTGCACTTATTTCCTAGTCTGACTGCAGCTGCACTACCTGGTGCTAAACCATGGTTTGGGTTTATCATGTCAACCAAACACAGGCTCATGATTTGTCTGGAGGCGACAAACCACAGCCTGAGTTCTTAGCCCTGGACAGTATAGCAGCAGAAGCAGGAGTACCAGAGGAAGAGTTTAGCCACCACAATCTCCTATCTGGGATCACATTAAGCCATAGTTTGGCTTAGCATTATGTGTACACTGAGCCTTAGAATGCTGAGGCAGAAAAGAAGTTTCTCTTTTCCATATATCAATAAAGGTAGGCAACTTTCATAATTGCATTGTGGTTACCACGTGGATATACAGCTGATGAGCACTTCACATGAGGGTTCTGTTCCCGACCCCTGCACATGTTGGCAGAGTGCATATAAGCATGCTCTGCCCTGTTATGGCCCCATTCCATTCTGCTCCACCCCCGTTCCACCCTTTTTGTGTCTATATTATGTTATTGGGTCACATCCTGGTTCAGTGATGTGCATCTTTGGGGCGTGCATTAATTGGTCGTTGCCTGTATGTACATGACCAAAGGAGCAATACACTAGTAGATTCTAACTTGGCTAACTCATTTTAGCTAATCATGGCTCAGTTGCACTAGCAATACTTTATAAGACGGGGCAGAGGTGGGATATCAATCAGACCAGACTTGGACTTGTTATTGCTTCATCCACACAATTACCGTATTTTTCGCACCATAGGGCGCACCTAGTTTTGGGAGGCGGAAAACAAGAAAAAATTATTCTGAACCCCAGAAGCCAGAACAGCAAGAGGGATCTGGCTTCTGGGATACCGTGTGGCTGTTCTGGCTTCTGGGGTAACCCCGCCAAGCCTCTTCAGGGCAGCGGGATGAAGGCTCCCCCTGCCCAAAGAGGCTGCGCAGGGCTAAAGCAGAAGCCAGGACAGACGCGTCGCTGAAGGGGCACTGCGCCTTCTCTCTCTCTGTGCAGCGCCCCTCCTTCACAGGAAAGGTGCTGCGCAGAGAGGGAGAGGGCGCAGCGCCCCTTCAGCGAAGCTGGAGAAGGAACAGAAGGAGACCCTTCTGTTCCTCCTCGGGCTTCGCTGGACAGGCGCGTCGCTGCGAAGCCCGAGGAGGGAGAGGGCGCAGCGCCCCTTCAGCGAAGCTGGAGAAGGAACAGAAGGAGACCCTTCTGTTCCTCCTCCGGCTTCGCATGACAGGCGCGTCGCTCAAGGGGTGCTGCGCCTTCTCTCTCTCTCTCTCTCTCTCTGCGCAGCGCCTCTGCTTCACAGGAGAGGCGCTGCGCAGAGAGGGAGAAGGCGCAGCGCCCTTCAGCGAAGCTGGAGAAGGAACAGAAGGAGACCCTTCTGTTCCTCCTCGGGCTTCGCTTGATAGGCGCGTTGCTCAAGGGGCACTGCGCCTTCTCTCTCTCTCTGCGCAGCGCCTCTCCTTCACAGGAGAGGCGCTGCACAGAGAGGGAAAAGGCGCAGCACTCTTCAGCGAAGCTGAACAGAAGGAGACCCTTCTGTTCCTCCTCCAGCTTTCAGGACAGACGCATCGCCGCGAAGCCAAGGAGCCTGCATTCGCTCCATAGGACGCACACACATTTCCCCTTCATTTTTGGAGGGGAAAAAGTGCGTCCTATAGAGCGAAAAATACGGTAGGTCTGAAGGTGATTAGAATTTCCTGTAACAGTCACTCAACCCCTTAACAAAACTACAAATTCCAGAGTTAACTGAAGCATGTGCGTGGAACCTCTGGGCCTCCAGAAATCTTTGAATTCAATTTTCATTAGCCTAGAGATAGCATGGTCAAGAGATACCACTGATATCATGGCCAATGGTCAAGGAAGGAGGCAGTTGCAGTCCAACATCATTCATTTGGAGGGCCTCACCTTGTAAGGACAATGTGTCCTGAAAAGCAGGTGATAAATAAATAAATGAGAAAAATTGAGGACCAAATGTTTTATAAAAGCAGTAAATAATCTATTGGTTAGCAACTCTACCAGAATTTCCACAAAAAGGCATTGCTATCAAGCCTTTCTACAACTGAATCAAATACATTTGCAGCTGAGTCCTTCATTGAGTTTTAAAGTTCTGAGGATTGTTTTAGGTTTGTAAATCCTAAACCTTCAAAACTTCTCTAGTGATATATAAAACAATCCAAACCCTTGATTTGTCATACTAGAAAGGGGCTGGATGAGGCAGAAGTGTTTCTTTCCCCCAGCTTAGTATGAACAGTGTAGTGTTGCCATATTTCAAAAATTATGAGAAAATCTAGACATATGGCCCGGTGGAGCTGTAGACTCAGCAGTGGCAGTGTTGCTCCAATGGGTCTTGGTTTGAGTGGCACTCTAAGGCTTCTACTCGATCCACCTTGACTCAATTAAATTCAGCTGGACGGCTTAACTCTTACAAATGACTAAGCAAGACTGCTAATTCTAATGGACTAGCTTTTCTTGACCTATGAGAGTGATACAGGACTTCTTCACTGTAACATCCGATTATGGAAGATGGTTACCCTATTAATGAAACTTCAGGTAAAGAACTGCCCTTATTTACAGGCATCGCAATCTGAAATTGCTACTTGTCATCAGCAACAACCTATTCAAGCCAGAAACAGAACCTGGCAAACAGCCCAGTGTGTTCTCTATACATTCATCTTTTTTGACAATTCTATTAGTGGACCTCATTGTAACATCAGCCACACTATTTAGAAGTAACTTGAGTGGTGGCTTCCGTATATATGTGGGATCTGCTATTGGAATTGAAGCCATTTACACAGTGGACTTTTGAAATGCCAAACCTATTTCTGTGTTTTCTTAAAAATCCTTACTGATGTAAGGAGTCTACATTTTTAGGTACACTTTAAAATTGAATCTAAGTTCATGTCTGAACACCCTGAATTTCAAATTCAATATCCATTCCCAAAAAAAATTCCTAGTTAGCCAAACATTTATGATAACATTCTAGCGTTCTATAATCTCCTTTAGGTCAGCTATCGAAAAATTGAGGGTAAAGAAGAGTTGTTTGCTACACACAGCCTACGTAGATATTAATTGCAGTGGCTTCCCCATGCTCCTACTGTTGGTACTATTGTGATTCAGCAGTGGCAGCATAACTGTTTTTATGAAATGGCACTGGGGGAGAGGTAGAAGCCTCTTTTGAGAAAATTTCTCTTTGCTCCGTCTTCCTCGATCTTTTAGTGTGACAGCACCTACACTTTGGAACTTCCTGCCTATTTGGCGCCTGCTAAAACATTTTTGTTTAGACAGGTCTACAGGGATATTTAGAAGTTGATGTGAGTTTCAATCTGCTTCGTTTATTGTTATTTTAACTATTCAAAGGTCTTAAATTACTGCTTTAAGAGCAGTATTAAGTTCTTAGTGATAATTTTATTTGATTTTTTTGTACATCACTTAGAGGTTTGTTTGCTGTTGTTTTTACAATCAAGTGCTGTAAATTTTTTATGAAATAAAGTAAATAATAAAATATTCCTTGAGTAGCCAGTCATTTATGTAAATGACTGCTTTGCATTGCTTTTATGTTGTTGTATAGCACTCTGATGTTTTGCAAGAGGGAGGTGTCTAAACACTTCTATAAATACACACATACATACATATATAGAAAGTTTTTAAAAATCTGGACACTTTATAATATTTCCTGGTTACCTTACTTAATAGACATACCGTAAATCATTTTGGTTTTTTGGTTGCCAGATATTGGATATTTGCTTTATTTTGTGACCTGCAGTACTTCCAAAGCAGTGTTTATTGTGGAGTCAGTGCTCCTCAGGCATACCTGTTTCCTTCAGCACCCACATGATACTTTTGGCATCAAAAAGCCAACCCATATTTCCCCCAATCTTGTATGCATTTACAGGGACAAATTCAATAATTTTAAAAAATACACAAAACTGTTGCCAAAACAACACATTTGCAAATTAAACTCCCATTTGGAAACGTCCCATATGCCATTTATCTAAGATCAACCTAACTAGATTTTCATAGTATGTAAAAAAAGATACATTTTCCACTTGTACTCAGCTAAGTCAGTCTCAAGGGGTTGCTGTAAAGATAAATAAAGGAACCTCATGACAGCTATGTTGACCTCCTTAAAAGGAGGACAGTACCCAAATGAGATGAATACTGAGACGCTGAAAAGTCTTCATTTTTATGAATTAAATGCAGACCATGGTGGGAATTTTAATATGTGTGTGGCAGGTAGAGCTATAATTCTTTGAATTTACTTTTTGGAAGTGTTTATATATCCAATGAAGCAGATTTACTACCAGACATATTTAGCTATTTAATAAGAGCCTTGGAATATACACCACAAAATTATGAATGACACTTAGGCAAATCCATATTCTTAAAAGCCAAGAGTTCCTTTGCTTTAGCTCAAAATCAATCAGGGGTTGAAGAAAAGATCAATGATTTCTGAACACTGACAAACATTTAAGGAGTATTGCAGAGTAGCTTCAGATTCAGTAATAAGATGATCTTGGGAAGGCATCAGAGTAGAGAACTAAAAATAGCTCTGTTTGGAAAAGAAGTAGAACCAAGCGAGTACCAAACATATATTCTACAAAAACAAAAAAAAGTAGCAGCTTGGATGACACTCTACTACACACACACACAGAGAGAGAGAGAATAAAAAGGCAAAGTTTAAGGAGGGAAACCACATGTTAAGAATTCGGGCTGCTAGTGTACTTGTGCAGCAAACAGTTCAATTAGGAAACAGCACTGAAGAACAGAGAAGTATTGCCAACTACCATCAGGATGCTCTTATTAATACAGTAAGCCTAAAACTTGATCACACCTAAAGCCAAAATTGCATGTAGTCAAAACACATTGGGTTCAATGGCAGGTGGGATTGCCAAAGTCCTTTTCCCAGAACCCTGACCCCTCTTCTTCCTTCCTTCCTTCCTTCCTTCCTTTCTTGGCCACACATGCAAAGCTGAATACACACAAGTTTAAAAACGCATAAGTTGTGGGCTTACTGTACTAGATTGTGAGAGTTCATGGTATCTCACTTCAGAAAGACATACAGTAGTTAAATCTATCTTGGTCTATTTTCTTGCATGCAGAAGCTCTTGACCAACCGCAATGATTTTGGTCTGTTCCTTTCCTCCACGTTCAAACTAATGCCCCCTCCCATTAGCTGATCTAATAAAACGTAAGAAAACAAATGAATAAAGCATACAAACCAAGCAAAAAGTGTGAGTAAGTACGTAAAATAATGAGTATACACAGATTATTCCCTGACAGGATCACCAAGAGTTCTGACCTTACCAAGCAGAACTGATAGCCACAACCTAAACCATTTGCATCTCTACACTTGTGACTATATATTTTTTGCCTATGTTAATTATACAAGCATTAAGTCTTAGCAATACCAAGATATTCGAGCCTTATCCCCATTTTATTTCTAAAGAAACAGGAGAGTGATCCCATGGAAGATAGAGGTTTGTTTTCTCCTGCTCTGGAGGACTCAAACCAATGGCTTGAAGTTACAAGAGAGGAGATTCCAACTTAAACATCAAGAAGAACTTTCTAACAATAAGAGCTATTCAACAGTGAAACAGACTCCCTTGGGAGGTAGTGGACTCTCCTTCCTCAAAGGTTTTAAAGCAGAGGTTGGATGGCCATCTGTCATGGATGCTTTGGTTGAGATTCCTGCATTGCAGGGGGTTGGACTAGATGACTTCCAACTCTATGATTCTATATGCCTTACGAGTATGTTTCCTGTCATAGCTTTAGCTGGGGAGGCTAAAGCAAGGTTTCACCTTTGCCTCTATGGTTTAATCTTCAGGCTCAAGACAAAGTGCACTTGATTTTAAGCATTACATGGTTAAATTCAAGCACCCGGAGTGTACTGCTAGCTGGTTTACTTTCAAACACACAGCACTTTTAGGGGATGCATCTTTATGCTAAAAGTTCCATTCCACTAAAAGATCATCCATTTTTAACAGTTTGAAGTTTTGTGGTTTCACACTTCCTTTCAGCTGCAACAGATATTTTAGGCAACCACAGTCTCTAGTTTAACGAAGTCTTGCAAATTATCCAGTTACATGAAGGAGGTTGTGATCTAAACCAAGGGTGGGGAAACTTTTTTTACTTTCAAGAGACACATTCCCTGGGGAGGAATATCTCAGGGAGTGCATGCCAGGAATATACAAAGTTTTTTTTTAAAAAAAATTAAATCTATTTATTAAATTTGTATACCACCCTTCATCTGAAAGCAGTATACAGTGGTACCTCGGGTTAAGTACTTAATTCGTTCCAGAGGTCCGTACTTAACCTGAAACTGTTCTTAACCTGAAGCACCACTTTAGCTAACGGGGCCTCCTGCTGCTGCCGCGCCACCGGAGCACAATTTCTGTTCTCATCCTGAAACAAAGTTCTTAACCTGTAGCACTATTTCTGGGTTAGCAGAGTCTGTCACCTGAAGCATACGTAACCTGAAGCGTATGTAACCCGAGGTACCACTGTACAAGGTTAAAGAACAAAGTGAATCTTTTGTTCTGGCACCTCCCGCCTGCCCCTTGCCAACTGCATGAAATTAGGCCAAGGTCCCCACTTGGTATAAAACAGTCATGAATGCAAAGCTGCTCTTCTTAGGAACAAAGGAAGCTTCCTAATACCGTTGGTTCATCTAGCACAGTACACTGACAGGCAGCAGTGCTAGGGCTTCAAAAGGCATCTTTCCCAGTCCAAATTGTAGATGTGGGGCAGAGGTTTTCAACCTTTTTGGGTCCACAGCTCCCTTGACCAACTACATTCTTTCTGCAGCACCCGTGGGCTCAGGAGCCCAGTTATATCACCCCTTGCCTGCAGAGCTGGCAGCCCCTCACCCCTTTTCAAACACCCTCCCTTGTGGAGAGTTCCCTCAGCCTCCTTTCTTCTCCCCTCTCCTTAGGAATCCTCTGAGCAGCTGCTGCCCCGGGTCTCTGAGCTGCCCCCCCCCCGCCCCAAAGAGAGGTGCCTCCTCACACTGCCCCAAATGGGCCTGGGAAGCACCCATTGGCCAGCCCCAAAGGCACCATTCACCTAGGGAGTTTGTAGCCAGGACTGCTGCAACAAACAGCTGTGCAAGCCTTTGAGAGGCAGAGACCTGAGAGGGCATCAGAGGAGGGAGCGAAGGAAAGAGGGACAGAGGCCAGTGTTGCCTGCGGCATCCCTGACCATTACTCGAGGCATCCCAGGGTACCACGGACACTGATTGAAAACCACAGGTGTAGGAAAACCACTGATTGCAGGGACCTTATGCATGCAAACTGGATGCTCTGCCATTGCTTTGCTTCCCATCAGCGCGGCTGAGAGGAGGGAGTGTTTTGTCATCTGGGCAGCCCAGGACCTCCACACACACTGCCCAGGCTTTGTGCCATTGAGCTATTGCCCTTCCACTGAAAATGCTGCAATCTTTAATAATAGTGTGTGGGATGTATGGGCATTAGAGAGCCAGTGAGAAAGAATTAATAAGAAATACAAATTTGTCCAAAGCAAGGCAATTCGCAGACGGGGAATAAATAATTTTTCCCAATTTCTAGCTTATCTAGAAGATACCTAAAGACTATCTATGTTCTCCTCCTACACTATTTAAATAGTATACTTTTAACTAGCTAAACACACCCATACCCTCCATTTCTTAGAGAGAATACAACTGCTGACTAATTGCTCAATAAGTTGATGCTATCCTCGATGGAAGAGATATGAGACCGTGATGCATCTTCCCTCCCCACAAGGATGATGTAATCTAGGTCTGTTTGAAAGAGAACAGTAGAAGCCAGTTTTGCAACACTAAAGAACAAAAAAAACCTGCTGTTGAGGCTGACAGAGGAGGCAGAGAGTGACTTTCCACATCTGGAAGGCAAAAGGGACCTCAGGATCCCTCTCTGGGGGCTTCATGTGCGTCAGTGTATTTGCTGCATGTACAAGTGCTGTGCTGTCTGTTCCAACTTGTGGTGGTGTTGGCAGTCGTCTGTCTTGAGAGACAATGGAGTACGCCTGTGGGGTGAAGTCAAACTGCAGTGTAAGCAGCACTGAAGTGACCTCCCCGGGTGCAAGCCTGGGCAGTATGTTCTGGGTTGCCCAGATAACAAAGTAAAGATAAAAGGTAAAGGACCCCAGGACGGTTAAATCCAGTCGAAGGTGACTATGGGGTGCGGCGCTCATCTTGCTTTTCAGGTTGAGGGAGCTGGGCTTTGTCCAAGACAGGTTTCCGGGTCATGTGGCCAGCATGACTAAACCACTTCTGGCACAGCAGGACACCATGATGAGTGCCAAAGGAAACACCATTTACCTTCCCGCCACAGTGGTACCTTTTTATCTACTTTCACTGGTGTGCTTTTGAACTGGGAAGAGTTGGCAGAAGCTGGGACAGAGCAACAGAAGCTCACCACCATTACGCAGATTCGAACCACCGACCTTCTGATCAGCAAGCCCAAGAGGCGCAATGGTTTAGACTGCAATACGTTCGGCACCAGCTTAGCGGCAGGAGTTGCTGGAAGGAGGTGTACAAGGCGCCATCCAACTGTTTTAAGGACTCCACTCCAGATTTGTGTAGAGTTTACTCCCTAGCCTTTTCTTCTCCCCAAGATACCCTGCAAGGCAGCAGAGGTTAGGGAGTTTTCCTGCTTCTGGGCTAGCTTCCCAGATTAGCAAGCCCCTTCTGCCCCTCATTTTCCTCTACAGCATGTGCAGAAGCTGCCTTCTTGGCCACTAGCCCCACTATTGGTCTCATCTGCTCAACCCTCGTTAGGTTAACTTGAAGATTTACAGGGGCTGGGGAATGCTGGCAGCCAGCCAGCACCATCACCTGCTCCCACTTTGGGGACTAATTGTTACCACCTACCTGAGGGGCCCCACCCAGCAATACTTGCTCACAGAATCACTACTTCATGACAGGTATCACACCAAGGACCTAGGTATGGAAACTCCAGAAAATTTGCTTTCACTTTTTGAACTTCAGCCTGTGACCTTCACTTGTACTTCCCCTTCCCTCTTCAGTTTTGTTTCCATCAACCCACCAAAGCAGACTAACACTTCCTTTTTCTATTTCACTCACTCCAAATATTTCCTATGAGCCTTATGGGTTTTGGAGCGTGGCTGGCACATGTACCCCACTCCCTGATGGTGCCTGGGGCGGTGTGCTCCCCCTGCCCCCCCATTCCTCCGCCAGTGGCTCGCAGGACACCATTCTTTATCCAGATGGTGGACAATACTGTCACTTTGATTTTTTGGGTGTAATGGATCCAAACTACGCAGATTTGGAAAACTCTGAAGATATTGTTGCCCCATTTGATGGGACAGTTTCAACCTACATGAATTTGGATGCCACTCGAGATATTGTTACCAAACTCAGCATGAGGATTCCCGAGCAAGAGGCAGGAGTCTTCATCTATATTTGGACGCTGGGCACCATTTTGACACAAGATAGCAGGCCAAATTAACCCCAATTCAACACTAGCTCCCCTCCAAATTGATTTGGAACCAACTCAAGAGTCTCCCTAGGTCAGATTAAAGTATTGAGTTAGTGTGTGTGCACACACAGTCTCTAAACACACAGTACCTGATTTCCCCAGTAGCACTGGGTACTCCACACTAGGCCAATGAAACGGCCAACTTAAAATCCCAACAATGTCCTAAATAGGGAAGAATTTAATAGAATTCTTTCCTAGGTTCAATATGAATTCATTGCAGTGGTTCCACTCCTACTTTGTCAAGTTCAGAAGCTGACGCTATGGGATTATTGATCGGGCTCACCGAATCAACAAGTTGGGGTTCTTCTTGTTACAATTTCATTTTCACTTTTACCAAGACAATATACCAAATGACTGATACCTTTACAGGCATTTCTTTGAAAAACATTTCTTGCTTTGCTTACTGGAATGAGCCAAGCATTTCTGATGGGGGGAAAATCAATCACACTACATTCATCCTGTGAAATGTAATTCTCTGAAAATGACAAATTAGCCCTGTTTAATTCATTTAGTTTTTTCTTCATCTGTGAAATGCAGTTTGTATATGGGATCAAAGGAAAGTCAGGTGAATCAGAACTACCAATTCCGTCATCTTTCTTCCTGGTCCTCTTCTGCAGCAACGGAATATGAAAAGCAAGCCACAGAATCATAGAGCTGTAAAGTTGTCCAACCCCCTGCAATATAGGAATATACAGCTGTCCCACATGGGGACTGAACCTGCAACCTTGGCATTACCAGCACCACACTCTAACCAACTGAGCTATCCAACAATACTCACTTATTTTAAGGAAGTTTACATTCCTAAGACCCACAATAAAACTTCAGTACAAGCAGAATCCCAAAAGAAATGTGGTCACTATTCAATAAAAATGTTTGAAATTTTAAACAAAGACTAAAATTGTCATTATACTCAAGAGATCACAATTCAAATATTTTTCAAGCCAGGGCAGAAAAGTTTATTCCGTACGAAAATCTTTAGAGGGGAAAATGGTCTTAGCACAGTAAGCCACTCAAACACTGAGGTATTACATGAACTGAAAAAAGAGGAAATTAATCTAACCAGACTATTTCTCATCCTTAGGCTGAATACAGTACAGTATGCCACTGATCATGAGATCATGTATCATTTGATACTCCAAAGCCTGCAAGCAAACTATTGGTGAGAGTCAGTAAGTGACAAAGCAGCAATTCCTTCACATGCACATTGTGCAACCCCCCCCCCACCAAAAAAACCCCAACCAACCACCACCACCCTCAGGAGTTAAGTGATTCAACAGCAGAAAAGACTGACCCAGAAGGGAACAACCTGGGAGCCTGAATACTAAAAACAAAGTAAATCACTGTAACGGCCTGTGTTTCTATAGCAACTCTCCAATCTTTGTTTACACAACACAGTAGGCCAAGCAAATGCACACCCCCTCCCATAAAGCTCACAGCTGCTTTGCTCCTTCGTTGTCCATTTTGCTTCTGTGCCACACTGAACTAAATCGAGGTTTGGCTTGTGTGTGGTCCAAACCCAGGCTCACAGTTAAGTTCTCTCCATACTAACCATGGCAGCCCCTGCCTTGAAGAAAGTGCTACACAGAAGCAGCTTATCAACTCATTGGATGGATGAGGTCCCTTGGAATGCAGGACAGGTGATTGAGAGCCTTCTGATCTCTATCAGCTGTCCAGGATGCAGAGTTGTAAAGGGGAGGAAGAATGGCCAGTACAACTGGGAATCTGAAAATAATAGTTTGATCAAGTCTTAATCTTTAGTAAAATATTGTTATGCTGATCAGCTTATGTTGGGTAGGAAGTAATTTTGATTCTGCCAGTGCAAAAAATAAATGCTTGGCTGGCTCTGCCTTCTCAGTGCACATCTGTCTTATCCCTAAATTGACCAGGCTCCTTCCACTTAGAAAGATCCAGTCAAAGGGCGTTTTCTGTCTTTCTGCTTGATCACAAGAGGTCCTCATCCTGCAGCGAAACACTGGCCTGTGGAAAGCATGGCAGACACAGGGAAGACTTCTTAAATCAGCTTATATCTAGTTATATGCTGCCTGCAACCAACTAAACTCTCTGTTTGCTGTCATCAGTGTTACTCCTTCATGATAAACCTTCTCCTGCCCCACTCTTTCACCATTAAATAGTTTCTAAACTGCAGACATTGGCAACTTCAGCTTTAGGTTTTGTATTTTACCTGCAGTCACAGAAAAAATACACAGTTTGCCTTATGGCAGGGAATATGTGTTTTGCAAGCCTACCAGCTATTTTAATATATTATGACAGTTTTGATGCATTTTCCTTCATTCACTACCAAAATAAGAGCAGATGGAGAAACAAGAATTCCTAACTTAACAAGAGTGTACTTCTGTTTTGGTACAATTCCTTTAAAAGCAGCCCTATTAGTAATTGGTGAGTCACTGAATATATTTACAGGCTTGCTACAGACCAGGAACTTTAGTTCAAGTCTTTATGTGTTATACTGCTAGATGTCAAATCTATATTACTTTCAGTTCAATCATATAAAAAGCTTCAAAATATCAAGATTAGCAGCTGAGGGCCAGTGCTTCAAACTATGGCTCAAGTTATTCACTGAGCTTTATGCTGGATTTTCACAGACTACTATTTTTCCCACATAGTAAAAGTGTCCGAATGATTTTTTCACACATTTATGCAGTTGCCATCATTATTCATTTGTTGTAAGGGATCTACACACTTCTTTAACAAGAATATCACATTTTCACAGTGCTTGAACTGCAATATTTTTTACCTGGGAAAGGAAAATTAACATTTTAGCTAGCAGAATTACAATAGATAGTATATGGATTATGGCTGTACAGTTGTCATCTTTCTGTAATTTGTTCTTCTCGGCTCTTTTACTGTTTGGAAGTTTTACTTCGTTTTAGAAATAAGTTTTTTTATGCAAGTTATCTTTTGGGCTCTTGGACAGGGAGAGGCATGGGAATTTACTTTAAAAACAAACATGCACCTACTATCAATGAGAGCCAGGAGTTCTCATTTGCACCCATGGTACAACTATACCCATCCACCTATGCTACCCTGTGAAGTTTTCAGTTTAATGTTGTTACAATTCTTTATCAGACAAGGGTTACCATGTCTCATAGCACCACCACATGCCCTTTCTCCAAAAATACTTAAAAAGGAGTGGATTTTGGGGGGTGGGGGAGATGCCTAAAGCATCCTGCAAGTAGTATCAGCTCCAAGCTGCCTTGTTTCATAGTGATGGCCCCCTTGCTCTTTGGAACCTGAGGCAAGAAGCCATGGCATCAGTCTTCCCTCCAGCTTCCCCCAGCATTTGTACATTCTCTTTTACCTGCCCCACAACGCACAGCCATAGTTAAGAAGGGAAGGAGCGAAGGGACAGCAACATGGTCACAACAATGCTATCCTTTCCCCCACAATGTGTAGGCTGGAAAGTACATTATGAGGAGCGGAGAGACTACTGGAGTAAGGGGAAATAATGTGACCGGGGCACGTGTTAACTGATCATGTGGAAAAGCTTTAATTTAACGGGCAGGCTCTTGCAAGTTGTTTCACTTTCTTCACGTCTCAGTTTTTGGTCAGTATTATAAACAAAAGGCACCTTCTTAAAGCCCCAAATGGGTAGGATTCTCAAATGAAAACTAGCACACCATATTTTGAATTAGCAGAGTTTGTTCTATGTTTTCCAACTTAGGCGTTTTCTATGTTAGTGACAGCCAGAAATATCATCAGCTTACTAACAAATAATGATGACACAAGTGAAATGTGGCATGAATATGTACTGTGTACAAACAACACAGATGGTGAATTTAGTCTTGGGCATGAGCCCAGATTTCCAGAGTTTCAACTGTATGCACCAGTAATTTGTTACTGCTCTTCCCTCAATATATTGAGGGAATATATATGGACTGCTCATCCTAGCATATGCTTCTCCACAGATATGCTATATTACTTGTGCTGTCCTTGCCCTCCCCACACTCTAAAACACTACCTTGAAACAGATGTCTCCCTCTCTCATGTTACTAATCCCAAACGCAAAGGGAAAAACTAACTCATGCAATGGTCCTTCAATTGTTTAAGACTCCGGTCGCCAGCGGGAGAATTATTTTTATTTTTTTACTTATTTCAAACAAGCAAGCCAGAAAGATGCAAGCTTCGGAACTATAAGCAGCCCTTAAGAGAAGATGTTCAGCCTTCACCGACTCTGAAAAATTTAAACTAATCTGGAAGAGGAGGAAGCCAAAGGAACAGATTTTTTTGCGTGCACACAATATAAAACAGTCGTGGGGCGGGAGGGGGGATCATCTCCAACATCATTACGGCCAGAGCTGAAGGATTAAATGGCAACATGAAAAGTAGGATTTCTTCTGTTGCCAAGGAAGGGACAGGGCAGAAGAGACAGAAGGCAGAAAACGGGCAAGGCAGAAGAAGGGGGCAGACCCAATGGAAGAACAGACGGCAACAAATGGGGGCCGGGGAGGGGAAAGAAGTGCACAAGAAAACAAGCATTTTGTGGGAGGCAGGTAATTGGGGGGGGTCCGTCTGGTGAACCTTTTCCCCTTCCCCTCGTGGCTTCTGCTGTCGCAAAGACCCTTCCCACAGAGGAAGGTTTCTCGGGGACCCGCACCCCCATTCGCCTCTGCCTGCCCTTCACGCAGCCCCCCTCAAGGGCTCCTTTCCCCCCTTTTTGCCTCCGCGCAACTCGAAGAGGGAGACCTGCAGGGCGTCCCCTGCCGAGGCTCACCTGGACAGGTGCTTCAGGATCTGCTTCTTGAAGAGGCCAGCCATGCCGGGGCCCTGGACAGGACGAGGCTCCTCTTAGCGCCCCAGGTGCTCCATCACAGCCTCCCTCGCCGCCCGGCGCCTCCGCCGAACCGGCCGCCTCCTGCCATCGCCAGTCCCCTCCCTCCTTCCCTCCCGGCCTCAGACGCCGACGGAATCCCGGCCACCACCGCGGCCAAGTCCGGCAGAGCCGCCTTCAGCCCCCGCCCGCCGGAGAGAGGCGGGACGAACGCCGCGGCGTGGCAGCGCCCTCTGTTGGCTCACAGGGAGAGCAGAAGCAGACGCAGCCCCAGCAACCTCCTCCTCTCCCTGCCTGGTACCGAAGCAGCAGCCAAAGCACAACGTCCCCGCGGTTTCTGTCGTTGTGGGCAATATGGTGTTTTGTTGTTTAATTCTTGTTATTGTTGGAGGAGGACTACCAGGAGGAATGGATGAAATTTAAAGACTGTTTAGTTAAATATGTTAAGTTAACTTAATTGGAAAAGCTTGCAAATATCAGATAGGCTTAGGCTTTAAGTATGTAATGTGATGAATATGTTTAATGCCAAATTTGAAAGAAAGACAGATGTTAAGTGATTAAGTTAATTATATAAGAATATTGTTTTGGAAAACTGGTAAAATGATAGGCATTGAAATTCAACCGGGGGATATGAGGAAGCCAATTAACAATGTTACTAAGACTGGTTTAAATAAGGCTGAGATTTTTGTTTGTTTGTTTGCCTAAAAAACCTTTTGGAACATTAATAATTTTTTTAAAAAATAATAATAATCTTATTATTGTTTTAAATTGGCTTTTGTCTGATGGGAAGGATGGATTTCTAAAATGCTCGAGGTCCCAAAGGCCACTTTGGCTGCTGGCCCGGCGGGGTATAAATAAATAGATAATCATCATAGTGGGGCTCTCATGCAAGGCTGGCCCAAGACATCTTGCTGCCTGAATCAAAAGTCAAGGTGGCACCGCCTCCCGTGCCATGTACAAACGCCAACCAGGCTGTCAGATGCCTTTTACTTCAACGCTACTGCCTTCCACTGCAAAGGAGGGCAGTTGTTGTTTAGTCGTGTCCGACTCTTCATGACCCCATGGACCAGAGCACGCCAGGCACTCCTGTCTTCCACTGCCCCCCGCAGTTTGGTCAAACTCATGCTGGTAGCTTTGAGAACACTGTCCAACCATCTCGTCCTCTGTCGTCCCCTTCTCCTTGTGCCCTCCATCTTTCCCAACATCAGGGTCTTTTCCAGGGAGTCTTCTCTTCTCATGAGGTGGCCAAAGTATTGGAGCCTCAGCTTTATGATCTGTCCTTCCAGTGAGCACTCAGGGCTCATTTCCTTCAGAATGGAGAGGTTTGATCTTCTTGCAGTCCATGGGACTCTCAAGAGTCTCCTCCAGCACCATAATTCAAAAGCATCAATTCTTCAGCGATCAGCCTTTACGGTCCAGCTCTCACTTCCATACATCACTACTGGGAAAAACATAGCTTTAACTATAAGGACCTTGTTGGCAGTGCAGTAGGCTGGCTTAAGAGTAGGCACACATTCCTGCAATTTATCCTGTCACCATCCTGCTGCTGCTCTCAGATCTCTAGCGTTAGCAGCCCAATGCAGCTGCCTAACTCCGCCTAAGGATAGAGCCAGCACCTGCTAAAACCCTTTTGGTTTAGGCAAGCATACCCAGCTAACTCACTGTAATATGTAGGTTTACTTTGAGGTTGCTGATTTTATAGCAGCTTGTTTTGAAAATCATACAGCTGTCGTCTCCTGGTTTGGAGTATGTCAGATGTAGTTTTGTAATTGAATACGCAGATCATTTTGGTGAATGGCTCATGGGGTGCAGCTGATATGGCAGTGCTCTTGGGATGCTCCACCCCCTTCACAATTTTGCTCTGGTTGGTGAATCTCAAATTTTAGTGAACAAAAAGCAAAGCAGACCCCACAAGTCCGCTCATGCCGCCCTAAGCAACTGTACTGCCTTAACCAATTAACAGAGCAATGTCAGCTTGCATACACAGTTCTGCTCACCAAGCTTTTAATGGTGCAAGCTGCCAACTCCCAATTGGATTTCAAATTCTGCAAGTATGGCAGGAATTCTCTAGGAAAAAGTGAAGGCTACACTGCTGAGAACACACTTCAACACTTACAAAAAGCAAACATGACTCATTTTAAGGCAGGTCACATGCTATTTTCATGAAGCAATTATCCACAACAAAAGGGTGTATAGTCGCCCACAACTGCTAGCTCAGCAGCCCTGGTGACTCCATATGTCCACATAAAAAAGCATAGGTTGTATCATAGCAATCTGCTTCTTGCACAACCAGAAGCTGTTAATGAAGTCATAAATACCCAACCCCAAACCAGAGATCACTGGTCTTTCACGTTTCAAGTAGTGTTAGGATTGCAGACAAATTTTCCATGAAGGTTCCCTTTAGGTTACAGAAGCAAATTGCTGATAACAAGAAGAATCAGGCCTAATATTTTACAGAATGCTCTTTTTAAATAGTTTTCCATTTCATAGTTTATTTTAATTGTATTATCTACTTGTCAGCCACCTTGCAAGGCTTTTCCCCTAAAAGGCAGGATGTGGATGTGGATGTGTGTGTATATATACGTTACAGAAAAATAAATAAATAATAGTAAGTTTCTACTTGTTGGGAAATTTGATTTTATTGAAACCAAATGGTTTCACAGAGTGCTGTTATGCTATGTTTTTCAAAAAGATTAAATAGTACATTCATTTACAAATAGCATGTATTCTTCTGCAGCATCAACCTTTTTTTGAGTGTGCCATATGCAGAAAGCTTTTTTTATTAAACTAAAATCTCATATCTGTATTACGCATTTAAGGAATATAAAACTTTGACTATTTTTCCATTCTATACAGCGTGAGTGGTCACTATGCTCAGGAATCATTTGCATCTCTCAGACTCAAACTGTTCAGAAGCACAACTCCCCAGCAGTGCTGTCTCAAGGGTTTCTGCTGCTAGAAGACTTGCTGCTTCATACCATCCCAACCAAAAACAAAGGTGATGGTAGGAACGCATACCGAAGGAAACCTCTAAGGCAGATCACCAGGAAGCATGGGGAAGGGTAGCTAGGAACACTAAGGTGGATAGAGCAACAGAGTGTGTGTGTGTGTGTGTGTGTGTGTGTGTGAGTGAGAGAGAGAGAGAGTTAGAGAGATCCAATAGCAGGGAGGGTGAGAGGATACCATGTGCAGCTCTTGGGGAGAGAGGGAGAACATGTTGATATTGCAGAGTCCTTTGCACAACGGAATGACGAACAGTACGTGCCACATGCTTAAAGTTGCTTTATTTTCAGTTCAAAGTTGAGAAATTACAAACATGCATATTGCCTCTGCTGGAGCAGAGAAGCAACCCTCCTTCTCCTCGGAATGAAGAACACCAAGAGAAAAAAAATGAAAAACAGGAAAACAGTGTACGTCACATCCAGCTTCCCATTCCCGTGGGAAAACCCAACAGTGCTCTGACTGTGGAATGTAAACATTGTCTCGTGACAAGCACTTTGCTGCACAGTGAAGGAAGCAGAAACCAACATCCTCCCCCTTTCTGTGAACATCACTGGGCAGCGTGTTCGTACAATATCAGTACAAACCCAACTTCTGTACATAGGTACAGTGTTGATCCCTTGATACAACCTTGGACAATACATCAGCAGGAATTTCATTACCTGGCATATAGGACACCGTTACGAGTCCCTTCTGAATATGTTCCCTAGCATGTTGCACCTTCAATTGCAAGTGCTTCGTGCTTTGCTTACAACCTTCCGAATTCAGCAAAGCCAAACATGCTTTGTTGTCCTGGTAAACCTGGATTGGACATTTGACAGGAATTTTCATGTCTTTGCACAATTGTAACAACCATTCACAATCCTTAAGTGAATAAGACAGTGCATTCAGTTCAGCTTCACAAGTACTTAAGCTAATTGTTGTTTGCTTCTTGCATGACCAATCAAATAGACCCTGATTGTACATGTAGCAAACTCCAGACGTACTTTTCCTGTCTGTAGTGTCACTTCCAAAACTTGCATCTGCAAAGATTTCAAGACCACCAGACTTCTGATTGTTAAATCTCAGTCTGTAATGCATAGTGCCTTTCAAATAGCGTGCTATGCGTTTCAGAGCTTTCCAATCCTTAACAGTAGGATTGTTAACTTGTCTGCTTAGCAAATTACAGCTAACAGCAATGTCAGGTCTTGAACATCTGGCAATGAAGTTTAGCTTGCCTAGCACACTTCTGTACAGTGTAGTGTCAGAAAATGCTTCTTCAGTGTCTTCTACCTGATAACCTGTTGTCATCGGTGTGTCTACAGGGTTAGCATCCATCAGGTTCAGTTTGCTTAACACATCAGCAATTTTCCGTGACTGGTGTACTAGAATGTTACCACTTTGATCTTTCTCTATTTCCAGAGATAGGTAATTGTTTACCTCACCAAGATCTTTCATGTCAAAGTGCTCTTTCAGTTGAGCTAGGGCGTTATTGTACATCGTGACATCTTTCCAAAAGAATAAAACATCATCAACATAAAACAAACAATACAGCTTCTTTTGCCCCTCCTCTTTGACAAATACACATGGATCAGTTTTCCCTTGCTGAAAACCTAGAGAAAACAATGCTTCAGTGAGTTTTGTGTGCCAACACCGTGCACTTTGTTTGAGACCATAAAGGGACTTCTTCAGAGCACAAACAAATCCCTGTTTTACCTGTACGCCATCAGGTGGAAGCATATAAAGTGATTCACCTAGAGATCCGTACAAAAACGCTGTATTCACATCATGGTGACTAATGTGTAGACTCTCCTCTGCAGCTAGCTTGAGCATAAGCCTAATGTTCTCATATCTCACAGTGGGTGAATAGGTCTCGTGATAGTCTTCACCTGGTACCTGTGCAAAACCTCTGGCTACCAATCTGGCTTTGTGTCTGACTATCTTGCCATTTTGATCAGTCTTCGCTTTGAAGACCCATTTGCTTCCAAGCAGTTTCATTCCTGGAACTACTGGAACTAGCTCCCAAGTTTTGTTCCTTTCTAAGGAATCAAGTTCAGCCTTCATAGCATTTAACCACGGCTCAGCTTCCTTAGAATCCAAATCCTGGATTTCTTGGAAACTTGAAGGTTCAAATACCTTCTTGGAGCTTTTAACAGCTGCTACTGCTGTCTTAGCAAATTCATCAGCAAATCTCTTTGGAGGTCTGCCTTTTGTGGCTCTTTGTGACCTACGAATTAGCCTTTGGTCTTCAACACTCTCCTCTTTCTTCTTAGGAGAAAAGTGACCTATTGTGAACAGTGGTTCTTCCAATTCCTGATCAGAGCTTTCAGAGGGTCGCATAGAGGCTTTCGCACTCTTGAAATCCTCTGAATTATCCGATTCAGTTTCAGACTCAGAATCAGAACCTTCATCAGTGGGTGTGGGTTGTTGTTGCTTATCCTCAGTCTCATCACTGTCATCAGGATAACATTGGAAAATTCCCACGTTCTCCCCCCACTTGGCATTGTACTCAACACTTCTTGTGAGCCTAATTGTCTTAGAGTCAGTCATCATTATTCTGTAAGAACCTTTCTGATAACCTAGAAAGATACCATGCAATCCACATTTGCCTAATTTGGAGCTTTGTGGTGAGTGAATCCACATGTCAGAACCAAAAATTTTCATGTGTTTGATGTATGGTTTCTTACCAAACATCTTCTCATACGGGGTACAACCAATCGCTGAAGATAACCTGCGATTGTAACTGTAAACAAAACACGAGAGAGCTTCGGCCCAATAACTCTCTGGAAGATTGGCATCATGCAGCAAGGTTTTTAACCCTTGAAGCAATGTTTGATTTGCCCTTTCGCAAAGTCCATTCTGCCATGGCGAGCGAGGACTGGACAAATCGTGTTGAATTCCTTTCTCAGTCAGAAAAGCTTCAAACTGCTGAGAAGTGAATTCTCCCCCGCGATCTGTGAAAAGAATTTTTATCTTCTTACCATGCACATTTTCCAACCAAGCACAGAATTCCTTGAACCTTGGAAAAGCCTCTGATTTCTGCTTGAGATTATACACGTAAATAAACCTGGAAAATGCATCAATGAGAACCATGAAGAACCTATTTTCACCCAAAGAGGGCGATAGTGGACCAACTAAATCAGCATGAACAATCTGGTATGGTTCTGTAGCTTGCCTACTAGACACCTTACCTTTCGCAGCCATTTTCACCTTGTTTGCTGCGCATGCCTTGCACTTCATGTGGTACCTGCAGGGTTTAATAGTCATACCTTCAACCAAGGCAGGCATTTTAGATACTGCCTCAAAATGCAAATGACCAAATTTCCTGTGAAAATCATGAATACATCCTGCATGCAAACTTTTGTTAGAACCTGCAATGCAACAAGTATCATTCTGCACAACATCATCATAATACAAAACAAACAAACGATCAACACATTCAGCATGCAATACATAATCGTCTTTCTTTGTGATGGTGCATTTCTTGTTCTTGAAGGAAACGTCAATGTTCCGTTCATTCAGCTGCATCACACTTAGAAGATTGTGTGTGGCATCTGGAACATAAAGTACGTCCTGTATCGATAAGTCCAAACTGTGAAGAACAACAGTTCCGTAGCCTTGACTGGGGATCGTGTGGTCATCCGCCTGGTGAATCGCACCTTCCTGCGGTGTAAAAGACACGAACAGTCTCTTATCGTTGCACATGTGGTGGGTAGCTGCTGAATCAACAACGAAGAAAGATTTAGACGTCTTCTGGACCTTTGCAACCTTTGGAGTGAAGCGTGAGACCATTGCCTTGTGCTGCGTTGTCCTGGACACGGGACCTTTGCCTTTGCTTTGGCCTTTTCCACGCGATGAACTTCCGCTGCGCTGCTCTGTCTTGGCCCTGGGATATCTGCATTCCCTCTTCATATGGCCTAGACGTCCACACGAGTAGCATTTCACTGCCTTCAAAGCTTTGGCGCCCTCTGGTGGTTCCACTGCACTCTGGGATGACGTCTGTGAAGACTCCCCCATACCCATGCAGCTAGCACCCCGGCGATCTGCTTCATTCTGGATCACGGCAGTAACATAGGCTACTGTGAGCTGAGCAGTTGGTTGAACAGCAATCTGAGTGGCAACGGACTCCCAACTTGGACCCAAAGAATGTAGTATCATAAAGGAATACACAGCCTCTGGAAAGTTGAGACCTCTCTGTTGCAACTCATGTCTCAGATTCTGCATCTCCATCAGATGTGTACGCACATCTCCACCTTCAGCAAGAGCCATACCATGCAGCTTGGCATAGTAGTACATTGAGGAACCAGCTTCTGTCCTCAAGTGAGCTTCTCTTAAAGAGTCCCAAATTTCTCTGGCTGTGGTCTTTCCACGCAACAGACAGAGCTCTTCTGGGGATACTATCAATGTAAGCGTTCCCCTTGCTTTGGAATCCTTAGCATTCCATTCAGCTGTAATTGGAGCTGGGGGGTTGTCTGTAATAACATTAAACAGACCTTCTTTCCGCAGAATTGCCTCTGCATACTGCACCCACTCCGTGTAATTTTTCTTATTGAGCTTAGGAATCCCAAAAGCATCAACCAGCTTTGCATCAGCCATCATTGCTGCTTTAATCGAGCTTCCAAAAGCACTTGTAAAAAGTACTTTCACTTTTCCAGCCATCCAAGCCTGTTAGCTTGTGCCTTAAAGCCCTTGCCTGTTTCGCGGCAAAACGGCTTTTAAAAGTACAAAGTCCAGTCATAAAGCCATGAACTATAAGCTGGCAGGCTGCCCGGAGTATGAGCACATACCTTCATCAATCAAACTTGACGCGCAGCGGAAGCGTGCTGGGCCCATAACCAAAATGTTGATATTGCAGAGTCCTTTGCACAACGGAATGACGAACAGTACGTGCCACATGCTTAAAGTTGCTTTATTTTCAGTTCAAAGTTGAGAAATTACAAACATGCATCTTGCCTCTGCTGGAGCAGAGAAGCAACCCTCCTTCTCCTCGGAATGAAGAACACCAAGAGAAAAAAAATGAAAAACAGGAAAACAGTGTACGTCACATCCAGCTTCCCATTCCCGTGGGAAAACCCAACAGTGCTCTGACTGTGGAATGTAAACATTGTCTCGTGACAAGCACTTTGCTGCACAGTGAAGGAAGCAGAAACCAACAGAACAACACTACCTCCACCAGAGGCAGAGAAGGTGGGAGAATGGCAGTAGTGGCAGCATCATGAACTGTGCCTCAACCATATGAGCAATCTGGTTTATGACTTATTTGTCCTACTGAACCATGTACGTGGGTGGGATGAACAACACAAAGACAATGTGTCTAACAAGTATCAAAGGTTTATTCCAATAATGAACAAGGACATGTGTCTGATAAACGTTACAAACCTCTAGCCCAGTCTTCTGTTTCTCCCCTCCCTCCTTCACCCATTTAAGTTTGGAAACTGAAAAACCAGGTGGTTTGTTGCTGCTTGGGACAATGGCACCCCCAGGGCTTTCGTTCACAGATGGGTGTACACAAAACACAGGCAGAATGGTCAGTCCACTTCCACTTTATCTGTCTGGACGAGCCATTCCTGGTCTGGTTGGCACCATCATGGGTCTGGATGGAGGTCTCATCATAGGTGGCCCTGGCATCATTGGCATATGTCCTCCCATGGGCGGCCTCATTCCTGGAGCTACAGCAAAATAAATTTAAAGCATAAGAAACGTACTAACAAATTTCTAGTCAAAGGCACCACAATGTCTATTAAAAGTGTCCTGAAAAGACCACCTAGATTTCTAGGAAGAAACTTCCACGTTTTCAGAATGGAAAGAGAAAACTTTCCTAGACTAGTGGTTCTTTGGAAATGTTTTGTCATTTCTTCACTGCAGATCACACTGGTTTAGATCCTAAATTGTTCTTCCATTTATACAGGAGGATGACTTGCTTCCATTCTGTATGCCAATCCCCCATGCCATTCCCAAAGGCCTCCCATCTTCCAGGAGCATATTTCAAGTGGTACAGGAAAGTCCTGTTCCATGAAATGAAGTTTCCTGGAAGGAAAGTTGATATCCAGTTCCATTGTTTTACCTGTCTATGATAGTGCTATGATAGTACATACTTCAAAAACAAGTGCTAGATTAGATAGCTTCCAAATGCCGATAGTGCCCACAAACACTGATAATGCCTTCAAAGTTCCAGAATTGGGCAAGAGCTTATACAACATACTTACACAACCAGGTCTTTCAAGGTATCATACACTGCTGTTTTGTACTGCATTATATATTTGGTATTTCATATGGAAGACATTTAGGAGACTCACTTAACACAGACTAAATTATTTGGGCATACTTAATGGTGACACAGGGGACGCGGGTGGCGCTGTGGGTTAAACCACAGAGCCTAGGACTTGCTGATCAGAAGGTCAACAGTTCGAATCCCCATGATGGGGTGAGCACCCATTGCTTGGTCCCTGCTCCTGCCAACATAGCAGTTCAAAAGCACGTCAAAGTGCAAGTAGATAAATAGGTACCGCTCCAGCGGGAAGTTAAACGGCGTTTCTGTGCGCTGCTCTGGTTCGCCAGAAGCGGCTTAGTCATGCTGGCCACATGACCCAGAAGCTGTACGCCGGCTCCCTCAGCCAATAAAGCGAGATGAGCGCCACAACCCCAGAGTCGGTCACGACTGGACCTAATGGTCAGGGGTCCCTCTACCTTTACCTAATGGTCGCACGGTAAAGAGTATGCCCAACACGTTGCTTACTGCTAAAAGTGCTTCCTGTTTTACATACTTTTAATGGCGGCAAAGGGTATTAGTAATATTGTTCCCGCACTGCTTGATGAACAATTGCCTGTTTTAGGTGTTGTGGTCAAACCATGATTTGGGGATTGAGAGCACCTCCCTCCCTTGTTTGCTTAACCATGGGATGATGTGACATCTGAATCAGGCAAACAATGGTTAATGCTAACTAGGACAACTTCTGAATCACAGTTTGCAAACCCACTTCTAGCCATGGATTGAAGGCAATTTTTAGTTTGCTAAATGTGGACTTCACAGCAGGCTATGGCATAAGAAAATAAGGAAAAGAAAATGGAATCTGCAAGAGAGTGGAGAAGAGCCTGAGCCGGAAGAGTATTCATCATGGCTAAACCATAATTTTCCTAGTGGAAAGGTTGGGAATTTTGGTGACACTGAAAAAAGCTTTCTTTTGGAATCAGTGAAATGCTTTTTAAGATAAGGTTTTATTCACTCCAGATGTATAGTATGATCTTTTAAATGCATAGCAGTCTATGCAACAGCACTACAGAATAATTCCTGGCACCTTCTGATCGCTCCAAATTGCACCATGAAACAAAACCAACAAGTGTTAGAATTCTTAACAAATTTGTAATCTAACTGTACCATTGAGGACTAGGGAGGTGGGAGGGAGAAGACTATGGGATGTATCTTCTCTGTTATTATGCTTTGCTTATTGTTTTCATTTTTAGTTTTGTAAAATTATATAAAAATCCAATGAAAATATTATAAAATATTTTAATAAATCGTAACAAGATTAAATATGCTAAAGTATAAATATATTTTAAAAGTAAATAAAAAAAATGTGACAGAAATAAGTTTAAGAATTATACAGAGAGACATCTCAGCTATAACTTTAATCAGTAAATATCAATATATATTTTTCAGATTTGTATCTATACATAGAAACATGAGATCTTAAGGTCCTATGAAACTGGCAAAACCAAATTTTAAATGAATGTTGATTATAATCCAGCAAGAGGTTTATCCCAAGGGGAGAAAACTGGGTAAACCCAGGCACTAGAGAGATGGGAGAACTTCCTAGACAATGAAGGTTTTAGGGAAACTTACAACATATAAACTCTAGTTAAGGACCTCAAACTCAAACTCAATCTCTAGTTAAGGACCTATGCTCATGCACATACACATATATCTTCAGAATATAAGGAATTAAAGCAAAAAGCAAATATTTATGCCATCCAGAACTTACCAGGGCCGACTGGCATCATTCCTGGGGGTGGTGGGCCCATCATTGGCATCATTGGAGGGCCACCCATGTGGGGTGCTGGCATCATACCAGGCCGTGGAGGACCAGCTCAAGAATGAAAATAATGGACAAATGTCAAAATAAGTTTGCACATCAACCTGACATCTCAGAAACACTTGAGGTTTTTGAAGATTGCCAACAATCTTTTTGCACATCCCAACTGTCTGCTAGTTCTTCACCGTAAGAAGTTAGGAGTTGGTGAAATATCTTATCTACTCACCATTACAACCAGTTGTTGTAATAGTGAATAGGTAATAGTGTAATGAACATCAGCTGTTCATCATCCATAGCTCTTCTTCAGCGATCACTCCTAGCAGAGTAAGATTGTAATGTTATTCGTAATTAATAAATGGCTACTACAGTAGTACATCAGGTTAAGAACATAATTTGTTCTGGAGGTCCGTTCTTAACTATTAAACTATGTTTAATAGGTTATTGTATTTTAGTGTTTTGTTGGAAGCCGCCCAGAGTGGCTGGGGAAAACCAGCCAGATGGGCGGGGTATAAATAATAAATTATTATTATTATTAACCTGAAACTGTTATTAACCTGAGGTACCACTTTAGCTAATGGGGACTCCCGCTGCCGCCGTGCCTGTGCAATTTCTGTTCTCATCCTGAAGCAAAGTTCTTAACCTGAGGTACTATTTCTGGGTTAGTGGAGTCTGTAACCTGAAGCGTCTGTAACCCAATGTACCACTGTATTCTTTTTAAAGTACAGTGGTACCTCTTGTTGTGGACCGGATCCGTTCCAGAGCTCCGGTTGGATCCCAAGGTTTCTGCAACCAGAGGGACTGCTTCTGCGCACTGTCATGAGGCAAAACCCTGGAAATATACTTCCGGGTTTGCCGCTTACGTATCCCGAAGTTTATGTAAGCGGGGGGATACGGAAGCGGAGGTACAACTGTACTACCCAAATAACCACCTAAAGTTTCCCCTGTAACACATACCAAAGTTTTGCCATGCTAGCCAGAGATAAAGCATCAGTATTCATACTTACGGATATTAGGTGGTGGTGGTATCATAGCTCCTCCTGGAGGTGGCGCAGAGAATGGAGTAGGTGGAATTTTGCCTTGCTGAAATGCAGCCGCTACATTAATGCAAATAAATAAAAGTCGAACATAATTAGTTACTGAAGTTTTCCTATACATTTCTGATTCTTTTTAGTGACCAAATGCATACTTTCTATGTGGAACTGCCTCAAACTTTCTAGTCATGAAATCTCTTCATTTCTGCAGCTGCCTGGATTTTTTACTTCCAGCCAATTTATCTAATCCCACAAGCAGGAAAGCTTCATCCATTTAAATAAACCTTATTTTCAAATAAGTATAAGAGCACAAGCACATTTTCTGTTAAACGTGACTGATGTAAGGAACTTGGCAACATTTACATTAAATTACCATGCGTGTCTCCTCAGAAGTAAAACCCACTAAGTTCAACTGAACTTAATTCCAGGTAAATTTGTTATTTTAAACACACTGACTGCTAAGAAAACCTCAGTGATCACATTGGGAGACATTAAAGTAAGCATGCATAGGATCCTACAGTAAGGCCATTAAGATGTGCAGATGAAACTGAAGTGCTTTCAAAAGTTTCAAAACTAGGTTCTAAACTGGGGCTATATTCCTATCACCATTTACCTAAGGGTAAGACCCACAGAACTCAATATGACTTACATCTGAGTAAATGTGCATAGGATTGCTCCATTAAACATCCACATTTATTTATTTAAAGTTGAAAACATTTCTAAACTACCAAACCAAGATTAAAAAATAGTATCAGTGGTGAAGAGCATGAAACTAACAATAAAACTAAGTTTACAAAGAAAAAGTAGAAAAGATACCACAAAACAATAGATGTGCTCAATACATCAAGCAAGCTTGATCTTCCCTCAGGGAAAGCCTGGACAAACAGATGAGTTTTAAGCAGGCACCAAAATGCCAATACTGCAAGTGCCTGCCTGGTGTTTGTTGGAAGCACATTCCAAAGGGCAAAGGCCCTTAGTGGACACAAGATTAAAAACAAGAGCATATGGCACTCCCAAGAGTCTCCCTTAGAAATGTTTGTCAATGTGTTGGACAAAGATACTTAAAGGAACCATTTCCCCAATATTTTAAGAGAAACATCACCAAATATGGTCCCCTCAGCAAAACAAGAAAGCAACTGAATAATAGGTTATAATTTTTTGTTGTTGTTAAGGGCTTGATTGTGGTAACATACGACACAAATTCCACAATTCTTCAACAGGGAATTCTTATCAAAGTCTGCATTCATTATTACATGACACGGCCTTTAAGTCCAGCAGTTCTGCAACTTTCCAATAAAGGAGCTGATGGAGGCAGAGCTTCAACTGCAAACATGTTGTGGAAAAAGGATTGAACTAATTCCCTAGGTAAGTGTAAACTTCAATCAAATAAACAAATGTGTGAAACAGCCATTGCATTGATATGACTTACTCGTTTTGTCAATCAGGCTCTGTGCTTGTTCTTCCATCCATTTTTGATAGTAGTCTTTCACATTTTCTTTATGTTTCCTGCCACTGCAATGGGTTTTCCTCACAGATGGCTGCAAGAAATGAAACTTTTGCTCTCCAAGCACCAAACATACCCATGTGTCTAAAATATTGATAAATTTCACCTAACCATTCCTGTACCAATATAGGAAGAGAACCTTTGCATATAGTCTCCAATACAGTAATCATGATTTTATCTCAAACTAGTAAACTACCAAGTAGACATGAGAATCTAGTGACTTTGCTCACTGAGTCACCATCTTTCAGTATTCGTGATGACATAAAGTAAAATTGACATTTCTCTTCAGAAAGAAAATTGTCAGGACAACAAGTAAAGGTAAAGGACCCCTGGATGGTTAAGTCCAGTCAAAGGCGACTATGGGGTTGCAGTGCTCATCTTCCTTTCAGGCCAAGGGAGTCAGTGCTTGTCCACAGACAACTTTCCAGGTCATGTGGTGAGCATGACTAAATTGCTTCTGGCGCAACAGAACACTGTGACAGAAACCAGAGCTCACTGAAACGCCATTTACCTTCCTGCTGCAGCGGTACCTATTTATTTACTTGCACTGGCGTGCTTTCGAACTGCTATGTTGGCAAAAGCTGGGACAGAGCAACGGGAGCTCACCCCATCGCACTGATTTGAACCGCCAACCTTCAGCAGCACCACCTGCTTTTACCTACCTCAAGATAACAATAGTCAGCATAGTGATTTTATTAAGGTCATGGTTAGTCACTAAATATTTACCCAAGCAACCATCCTGCAGCCAACCAATAGTCTTCAGTTCACATCCATGATATTGAGCTCAGGCATGTTTAACTTCTACCCTGACCTCTCTCACTCATTTAATAATTAATCATGTATATAAATTATAATGAAATTAATCATGAATATAAATATTTGCAGCACAGCATGGAAAACTATTGAAGTTCACCACACAATTTCACATTGAGGGTGTTTTTAGAATGACATTCTATGTATCTAGATGAAAGTGATAGGCTTGCATATTAGATTTTATTTAGGAAATGTATTCAGAAGTAATCCTCTGAAGAACTGTTTTAACTTTCATACTGTAACATTGTGAAATGTCCTACTTACAGAGTCATGGGTGAGGTAAGTATCACAGTAATCACAATAAAACCTGGAACGAGAGACAAATATGCACTGGAAGTAGGGTAATGATTGTTTGCTTCTTAAAATATTAGTGTTTTCAAAAGTTTAATATGCTTTTTAGTTAAGACTAGTAATTTAGTTCTGTTGCTTTTAAAAGAAGAAGCTATTTCACTATATTTTCCTCAAAAAAAAATCACCTGTTTTATGCAATGGCATCCTTCAGATTTACTTATCTTTATCTATGTGCAAAGATAGATTCTATCTAGTCATTCTCATTGATGCAGTGGTACCTCGCGTTAAGAACTTAATTTGTTCTGGAGGTCTGTTCTTAACCTGAAACTGTTCTGAAACTGAGGTACCACTTTAGCTAATGGGGCCTCCCACTGCTGTGCGATTTCTGTTCTCATCCTGAAGCTAAGTTCTTAACCCGAGGTACTATTTCTGGGTTAGCGGAGTCTGTAACCTGAAGCTTCTGTAACCCAAGGTCCCACTGTAATAATATGAATCCCTTCTTAAAGAGAAAGACTGAGAAAAGAAATCAGTGTTGTATGCAGTGCCTGCTCCAGAGGATTGGAGGACCAGATTTTGGATGTGTGCTAGGGTAGCAGAGGCTGTCCTCTTGTAAAAGCAAAAGTCCACTGATGCAATACTGGATTTAGCTCTTTCTTAAGTGACAGAAGAACAAAATGCACTGGTTAACAGTGACTATGTCAATCACAGCTAACATCAGAATATGTTAGAACTGTATCAGCCTAGATAGTTCAATTGGTTAGAGTGTGGTGCTGACAACGCAAGGTTACAGGTCTGATCCCTTATGGGAGAGCTGAATATTCCTTTATTGCAGGGGGTAGGACTAAACGACCATCGGGGTCCTTTCCAACTCTACAATTATATGATCCTATAAACAGCTTGTCCCCGCATACAGGGCAGCTGAGTCTGTGAGCCCCCAAGTATTTTAATTATTCACAATGCCTCAAATATTCCCTGGCATGGTGCGAAGTCTAAATGGATTCTTCCCAGAGGGCAGTTTACCAGGAGGCAGCACAAGTTGTCAGAAAATATGCAGTCAAATCTCATGATCAGTGGGACATAGTTGGAAGTAAGAAGAAGGGTCACAGCTCAGGGGTAGTACCTACTGTTTTGACGACAAATAGAGAAGACGGGGGGGGGTTCCAATCCCCATAATCTCCTGGTAGGGCTGTGAAAGCCTCTGAAATATGGAGAGTGGCTACCAGTCAGTACACTGGCAGCAGTAATGAGCTAGATGGACCAATGATCTGAGCGTATATAAGGCAGTTTCTTTATGTTTCTGCGAAGACCTCAGCCTTAAGGCCTCTGCACGCACACAAAAATGGTGTGTGTGTGTGTGTGTGTTATTTGAATTCACGAATATTTGTGAGGAAGCCCGACCAAGCATTAAGAGCCACAACTCTCTTTAGTGAAACTATTAGGAAGCCCACTTAAAATAATTACGTACACGTGTATAAACCAGAACCAGCACAGAGAACGTACACAAACAATATACGTAAATATATGGGACAAGCCACCTGTCCCCCCCCCCACATTACATTGTTCTACTCAGTCTGCATGCACGTTTCACCCTTCCCACTTCCCACCAGAGCTTTTCATACGAAGGCTCTCCAGTTTACTCACTTGGGCATGTTGCTCGCTAGCGATGCGCTACCGGCCGCGCAAATGTCTAAAGGAAATGGCGCAATTATTATGCGACAACCGTTCCCGGTTGTTGTTGTTTTACCATAGAGATTTAAAAAATCGGACTTCCGGCAAAAAATAAAAAACGCCCTTGTATTGCGTCTCTATGGTCAATGCAGAACAGAGGCGCTCCTAAGCCTTAGGCATTTCTATGGTAAACCCCCCCCCCCACTCTATATTCCTCGCCTTGGAAATTAAGAGAGCAAAACCATATACATTTCAGGCCGGAAGTGAGAATAACCGGTCATTACCGTGATCATCGTTACCTTTATGAATGGCGCCGTACAAAACACGGGAGATAGATTCCTACCTGAGGGGCTTACAATCTGCAAATCAACAGAGAGGAAGGAAAGGAAAATGGAAGGGTAAAGAGGGCTAGATCTTCTGTCGGTTGCGCATTTAGGTTAGTTGTTGTATGAGGTGGGGTTGTGTCAAACGGATTCATCGAAAAGGTTGTTGTTATTTCTTTTTAACAACTGAAAAAGTCCATAACTTTCAGATTTTACATCTATATGATGACTTATTCCCCTCCCCTCATCTGTGTTAATTAGAAATTAATGACAAATTAGAACATCCAATTTACACCTTTGATAATATTAAGACTGCATCTGTTTTATATTCCTGTTTTTGACCTATCAATGAACCTGTGTATATGGATGGACACAGACCTGGCTAACAAGAAGCTTTTGTATTTTCAGAGATGGAGAATTAGCCATGGTTAGGCTTGCTGCTTCCCAGTAAACCTTGGTGCAACCGGATACCCGCACAACACCCAGAGCTTTTCTTTTTAAAGCCAGAAATCACTGTAAATAGTTTATGGGAAAGCTTGGGGTTGATAACTCTGGATTCAGCAACATTGTTTGATAGTACTTCCTGTTCAGTATCGTTTTAGACTTTAGGTGAGGGAGTCATACAGGCAACCCTCCCCCCAATTTACATGGGGGTTATGTTCTGGGTCGTCACACGTGCCAGTGGAGCACAGGTAAGCACAGTGTGTGCGTGCGCGCAGTCGCACGTGCATCAAACATGCACAAATTGAGAGTTGCCTGTATTTTAAAATTCTCCTTCATATAGAATATTTTCATTGCATGCAGAAAATTAGAATAACATGACTAATGGGGAGGAAATTGCTGGCACCTGCAGATTGAAATGGTACAGTTCATAAAGGATGGTATCGTGATTCTGCTGACAATGTGTCTGGTAATACTAGAGACCTTCAAGTTCAAGTAGTTTTTTTTATTCACCATGGGGACAGTGGGGTCATTGAGCAAGGCAGCAAAATGGGTAGACTTACTCTAACATTCATCCCTAACACATAAGGGATATAGGTCCAACAAAGTTCCAGTTGTCTTGGGAAAGGCATTCAGCAGTCTTTAGAGACCTTAAATTGAAGCAATTCCCATTTGTGCAACTTACTTAGTATAAAGTATATATGACAGAATTCAAAATCCATGAGCCAGAAAGAAAAACCGTCAGATTCTTAGAATATTCCATCCATTACTTGGGACCAGTGTCATCCTTTCTTTCTCCATGTTGATGTATAGCACAATTGGTCTGTTCTTCCTTTAACATACTGCCCTGATTTCACCCTAAATTTGTGTTTCAATACTCACTGTAAAAATATTGAAAAACAAAACACTGGTGTCAGTATTACATATCAGCTTTTGAACAATCTTGTGTTTCAAACAGTACAGTTCTTCCAGCTTGCTACCTACTTTAAGTCAAGGCTAACCTGATTATAGGGCAGGTTGGAGGCTTCATATTGGGTGGCGGATTCATGCAGAATTTTGGACAAAATATGTGATCTGTAGTTCTCAGGCTTCCAGCAGCAGTAGTTGGGAAAGCGGCTCCAAAATGTAACCAGGCATACATATTGTGCCGAGGCCCCTGAAACATCTCGTCTTCCTCATCTTCAAGTAGTGAAAATATTAAAACTAGACATGATCTGATTCTAATCCTGCCTAAGGTTCTTTTCCCCACATAATAGATAAAACCTTCTCCAAAGAGATGGACTACTACAATTGA
The DNA here is from genome assembly GCF_965113315.1 of Podarcis vaucheri. Lineage (NCBI taxonomy): Eukaryota > Metazoa > Chordata > Lepidosauria > Squamata > Lacertidae > Podarcis > Podarcis vaucheri. The sequence continues at coordinate 61,983,781 of NC_138764.1, read as the reverse complement.
CTTGGTTATCAAATGCTTCCTTTTTATGCTGGATGGCATATGATTGGCACTGTCATTCTAAACACTTGGGGCACAATCCAAAGGACAGTTGGCTTTAAATAGTAATAGAATGAATGCACATTATTAAAAATAATACACCTACTTTTTAGATCTAAAGAATTAGTTAAATGAATTACCATTTATTAGTGGCCATTTAACTTATTTTTATCATTGGCTATATAACAATTTAGATATATGAGTCAGGTTAATTAATTTTCTATAATTGCATGACAAAGATTTTGTCAAATGATTACTTGTATTTAAATTGAGAACTTCCACAGTTACCCAGCACAATGAAATGCACAGATATGTTGTGTATATTTAATGTTTTCATAGCTGCATACCTCTTTTGTTTTTATGTTGTTGTTTTTTTGCCTTTGAAAATACCTACAACTATGTTGTGAAATGCAGTGAACTGTACTGTATTTGCATCAGTGTTTCTTTTTGAAACTGAAAATGCTTTGTCTCTATCAGATCTGTAAAAACCGGCCCTTCTGGCAAAACCAGATTAGCAAATTTACATAAACTGTGGTGAGAACGTTCTGGCTTGCCTACTTTAAACAACCAGGGCTGCAGTTTTAGGCATATTTAGACTGTAATCCTAACCAGATCTACTCAGAAGTAAATCCTATTGGAGTCAATGGGGGCTTTCTACCAAGTCAGTGAGTTTAGGATTGCAGTCTTACCTAGGGGCAAGCAAGCTCCATTGAATTCAGTGTGACTTTTGAGTAGACATGGTTAGGATTGTAGCCTTAGGCTATGACCCTACACACACTTACCAAGGAGTAAACCCCATTGAATTTACATGTAGTGTGGCTTACTTCTGTGTAGACATGTACTTCTGTGTTACACGGTATTGGATGTGTGAAGGCTTACTGAACTCAGCGGGACTTATTTACGAATATACATGCCTAGCAATTGCACGTGTTTCTTAAAAGCATCACGATCAGCTTTCACTTGTTTTTATTTTCTCGTCACTTTTAAATTTTATTTTAGCTTTCAATGCCCAAGCTGGATACCAGTGTCAGAAATCTCATTTAAAGAACAACACCCGAATCACCCGGTGTTTATTAAGAGTATTTTAGGGTACACAACGTAGTTAACAGTATAGAGGGTTAAATCCCCTCCGTATTACGACAAGAGAAAGAAAAGGGCAGCAGCCGAACAAAACGAACAGAAATGTCGCTTCTGAAAAGAAGGATACACACTTATTTGGAAGCAAGGAGCCCCGCTGGGCTCAATGGCACTTACTTCCGAGTAAATACGCGTAGGATCGGGTTATACAAGCCTCGCTGCCCAAATTAAAAAGAATAATGACCCAAAGGCGCTCAATCTACCTTAAGCGCAGCTTATTTGCATCCACAAACCGCCCCCTCCCCTCTACTGCATTGGGCTGTTTGTGTTTTGGTCCCCTCTGCTATGATGTCATCACGTCTGTGAGGTCACGGCGCGCGGTGACGCTGGCAACGTCGGCGTGCCCTGCGTGCTACTCGCCCGCTTGCTTTTCTCGCTCACTCCCCCCTCCCCCCCATGCAGCTCTGAGGAGGCGGTAGTGGCGGCTCACGGGCAGCCCGGGGCCTAGTGGAAGGGGCCGGGCTGGCGCGGGCAGAGGGGCTCCCGTCGCCATGGAGGGGATGGAAGTGGACCTGGACGCCGAGTTGATGCAGAAGTTCAGCTGCCTGGGAACCACCGACAAGGACGTGCTCATTGGCGAGTTCCAGCGGCTTCTTGGCTTTCAGCTCAGCCCCGCCGGCTGCGCCTTCTTCCTGGACATGACGAACTGGTACAAGCCCTGAGGGGAAGCGGGTGGGCAAGGTGGGCCGCGGCTGCGGGGGGGGGGAGAGCGGCGCGTGGGTTGACCGTGTGGGTCTTGGCCGTGTCTTCTCGGGAGGGCTGAGCGGAGGAGGCCCTGACGGGGCTGACTTCGCCAGGCCCAGCTCGCTCTCCCGGTCCTGGGGAAGTTGCCCCGCCAAGGAAGTCCGGGCGAGGGCTGGATCCCGAACGCGCTGGCGGCGGGGGAGCAGCGTCGCGTCTCTCCTCTCTTTCTATGGTGGACCAGCTCCGTCCAATGTAAACAACCTCAGTGTGACGCGTCTTCACTCGCGGAGCATGTCATACAAGTGCCGCCAAAATATAAAGGAGCAGTAGTCGCTTCTACCCACCCCCTCCCCCGTCTGTAAAGGCATTTGGATGAGGCCCTCTTTCGACAGGAGTAGGCGTCACCTTGGGTCCAAATCCGTGGGTCGTCTTGTTCTCCTTAAAGGCTTCGTGCTTCGTGACAGGTTCCGTCATGTTATGGTTTCATTTCTAATTGTGTCTTTATATATTCAGCAATGCAAAAAGGGTGTCTGTTCATTAGAGTGAAAGCCAGAGTGCAAGTTCACAGGCCAGATGTTTTCTTCTTAGCTGGAATACAGTTCATATAATCTCAGTGGCTAGATTGCATAGTGGGAATGTGGATTACTAGCTTTTACAGGTTCAGAGTTTTGGAAAACATCTTCTCTTGGGATTGTTTACTAGTTTCATTTGCCAGGCATAGAATTAAAAGTTGACAGTGTCTGAAATCTGTGGTCAGCTGTCACGGATTTATGTATACTCAGATATTGATTTGTTCTCTTTTTGAGTGTTTTACTTCACAGCTACCCTGTGAGGTTGGCTAGTCATGTTATTATTATTTTTTATTGGGGATTTCAATATCGGGGGCTGTGCAGTGAGTCCATGACAGAAGCAAGGCTTGGATTTCTAGATCCAATCCCAGTTCTCTATCAGTAGGATCACACTGTAAACATTGGAGGTCAAATAATTTATGGGCAATTGTTGACCATGGGTTGGGCCAATCACATCTGTATGGGCCACAGTTGAAAAGGCTGGAATCATACGAATCACAACTTTAATTACTACTTCCTAAAGAGTGTCAAATTCTCAGGTTTGTAAACTAAAGGTTCTAAAAAGCCATGCCTGCAGCGTGTGAGAATGTGGTGGAGAGGTGTGGTGTTGGAGCATGTTTTCAGTGGCTAGCTCTTCCTGTTTCTTTCTCATACTTTTTCCTGCTATCACTCTACTACATGCATAGCTTTCCTGAATCCCTTCACCCACCAATTTTGCTTTACAAAAATGCCACTCTATTAAAAATATTATAATTGGAAATAAATACAAAAATGTGTGTACACATATAAAGTTATTTTGAGCATGGGGTATCCAACACCTTGGTAGCTCAAACGGCTGAACAAGGGAACATGAAAAGTATATTCTTGCCACATTTCAACCATACATGGAAATCCAGTTGAAATTAATGAAGTAAACATGATTAAGATTGGACTGATAAATAAGACACCAGTAACTGGTTTTCTGTCTGGTGTATCATTTTTTTATTTTATTTGTCAGGTATGTATTTTACACTTTTTCAAAGGATCTCAGCTTCGTGTGCATAAGTGTCTCATTTTATCCCAAGAAAAATAAGAGGTAGGTATGGTTATGCCTAGACTAGAACCTGGTCTATGTAGATGAGAGAAGCTAGTGTCTGGAATATACAATTTCAAAATGTAGGTAGGGACTTGCATAATTGCATGCTTCATTGTGGGGGGAAAATGATTCCTACGGAAAGCAAGGAAGTCAAGAAGAAGAAACCTATGATGGCACTCTCTACCTTTACATCAAGGTTAACTGTGTGAAGGGTTTTATTTTGTTGTGCAGCAACATTTTTCGGGAGCCCCCACTTACTGTCTGATGTTGTGACCCTTGGAAAAGGGTGTGGCCCAGCTGTAGAGTGCAGGGGTGCTGAAAATGATTGGTTTATTTCATTACACTTCCAGTTAAAAGATCCCTGGTATCAATATTCATAAAGATCCTCTCTTTGAGATACTGGAGATCTGCATCTAATTTGTGTCATAGTAGGTTAAATTAACCAGTCTTCTACTTAGGGCATGTAAAGCCATAATATAGGAGGAGATCAAATGCTTCTTTTTAAATTTTAAAATAACCAAGTGTCAGGGGTTCAGAAGCAGAGACGCAGAGAAGGGTGGAAACAGAGAGCGAGGGGGAGGAAGCCGAAGGGAGAATGAGTGATGATGACGACCCGAGATCTCCAAGCCTAAGCAGTGAGTCAGAGGACTCCCAAAAGGGAGCCCCAGTGAGCAGAGCAAGGGGGGGATCCGGGGGGACACCCCAGGAGGAAGGGAACAGAGGAGATTCAGAGAGCAGCAGCTGGAAGTCGGGACCCACGCTCATAACTGAGGGCGGCAGCAGCTGGAAGTCGGGACCCACGCTCAAGACTGAGAGCAGCAGGGAGGAAGGTAGCCAGGCATCGGGTTCCGGAGGCTGTCAGCAGGAGGGAGGGCACGAGTCAGGGGTGGTCACGCCCTCCTCAGAGAGCGAGGCAACGGTTAAGAGGAAAGTAGAGAGTTGGGCGCGCGCGCCAAGTTCAAATGCAGCGGAAGCTGGAGCAGTAAGCAGCCCGGAGAGTGAGCCAGGTCCTAAAGCCCGCCGCAAGGAGGCAGAAGGATCAGGGGGGTCAGCGTCAGAGGAGAGTAGAAGGGAGGAGGCCCAGGGGGGCAGAAGGACCCAGAGACGTAGGGAGAGGCGAAGGAGGTGGAGCAAGGCTAGGGTATTAAGCTGGTGTGCAAGAGGCGGGGACTCAGACGGGTCTTCGCCGACCTAGAGCAGAAGGTGTAGAGCTGCACGCTGCAGTTCGGAAATGAAACCTGTAACTCAATAAAGACTCTTTTAAAGTGGACGCTGTGTGGCGTGGTCCTATGTGAGCTGGGACCTGGTAGCAGCTCCGACAGTAAGACCCGTCTGCTCGAAGCTTCAGAAACCTGAAACCTCGCAGCGGGAGCAGAAGCCGCTAGGGGAGGAAGAGGGGTGTCTGTAAGCGAGCTCACAAAGGTTAGCAAGATGACGGAAGAACAGAGGATCTCCGCGCTGCAAGAGGCAGTGACCCAGTTGTCCTCAGAGGTATTGGCTTCCAAAAAACGGGAGGAGGAGACTACAGCCGCCTACAGAGACCTACACGCCAGGTTTGAAATGCTTGTTAAGCAAGGGCAACCGGGACCCAGACCGGAGGGCGTGGGATTGGCACGGAGAGCAGGAGGGCTTGTGGCTCACTTCGATGGGACTTTGCAACAGTACCCTAATTTTAGAGCAGACGTAATGTGCGCACTGCAACTGCTGGCAAAAGACTTTAGAGATGAGGAAGAGAAGGTGGGGTTCATATTGTCCCATTTGCATGGGGATGCCAAAGCCTGGCTGCGCAATTTGTGGAGGGATAAAGATCCGGCGCTTCAGAATGCAGATGCCTTTATCAAAGCGATGGATGCGTGTTTTTTGTCTACTATTGATGTGGATCTTGCCAGACGGGAGATTCATGGACTAAAACAAGGGAGGGCGAGCGTCCGGCAGTATCACGCCCGATTTTTTGCGCTGGTCAGTGCTTTAGAATGGGATCGGGATTCGCCCCCTGTCAGAGACCTCTTCTGGGAGGGTCTAAGTTCAGCGGTTAAGGATGAAATTGCAAGGGGGGAGAGGCCCCGAAGCACGCAGGAGGTGGTCCAAAGGGCGCTGACTGTGGGGGTGAGGCTGGAAGAACGTCCATGGTGCAGAGATGAAGGACGTGGAGGGCGCGAAGCAGCGAGAAGTTTCTCTTTCGTTCCGAGGGAAGCAGCGCGTGCGCAATCCACACCTCCGCCAGGAGGGGGAGGGGAACCGATGGAGGTTGGAGGTGCAAGGGCTCAGTCAGCAGCCAGAGCCCTAGCACCGGCAGCAGGGAAAGCGAAGCCTCCTAGAGGGAACAGGAAGTGTTACATCTGCGAGGATCCAGGCCATTTGGCGAAGGAGTGTCCCCGGAGGCTCCACAAGCACACTGCAGCCTCAGCAATGGTGACTGCAGCAACGCAGCAAGGAGAACCACAGCAGGGAAACGACGATGTCTGGCTGGAGACGGAGGCACTGGGGCCCAGCCAGACGCATCTGTGAAGCAGTCCCCAGCAATCTTGCAACCCACGGATCCCCTCCCACCCAAACCAGTAGTGCAGCTCACAGCATCTCTCCAGCTACCCGACGGCGTCACTATCGAAGTGCCGCTTTCTGTGGATTCTGGAAGCAACGCAGACTTTATAGCGCAGAGCTTTGTGGAGCAGCACGCTATACAGCTATTGCCTGCCACTCTGCCCCTGCAAGTCGTCACAGTGGATGGCAGAGAGTTGCTAGGGGGGCAGGTGGTGAAGCAGACGCCACCGATGGTGATGCGCCTTGGCAACCACAGGGAAGTCATCAGTTTTAATGTCACCCAACTGTCGGACACGCCCATTGTGTTGGGCATGAGTTGGCTGGACAGGCACAGTCCGACACTGGCTTGGTACCAGAGACAACTGATCTTCGGCTCCTCTTATTGCGCAGAACACTGCATCCTGCCCCGACGGGAGGGAGAGGAGGAGGAATCACAACTGCAGTTGGGAACGTTGCAAGCGGTCCCCCACAAATACGCGAGCTTTTTGGAGGTCTTCTGCGAGAAGGAGGCGGACAAGCTACCCCCTCACCGGCCATATGACTGCAAGATTGACCTCCTACCGGGGGCGACGCTGCCGAAGGGGCGGCTATACTCCATGTCTGAAGATGAAATGCAGGAACTCAAACAGTTCATCGAGCATAATCTGGAGCGTGGCTTCATCAGAGAGTCCAAGGCAGTGGGGGGCAGTCCCGTTTTCTTCGTGAAAAAGAAAGACACGCCCCAAAAAAGACTAGTTGTGGACTACCGCCTTTTGAACCAGATGACCAAACCGTCTGATTACCCCATGCCCAGGATTGACGACCTCCTCGCGACGGTGCGCAAGGGACGCGTGTTCACCAAGTTGGACCTGCGAGGGGCGTACAATCTCATCCGCATGCGGGAGGGCGATGAGTGGAAGACGGCCATGTTCACACCGCTGGGCACCTACGAATACAGAGTTATGCCCTTTGGATTACAAAATGGCTCTCACTGTTTTCAAGCTTTTATGCATCACGTGTTGGAGGGACTCCTCTACAAAACATGCGTCTGCTTCCTGGATGACATCCTGATTTTCTCTGACTCGCAGCAAGCTCACGACCGAGACGTGAGGGAGGTGCTCAGCAGGTTGCAACAACATAGACTGTACGCCAAGCTGGAGAAGTGCCAGTTCGACACGACGGAGGTGGATTTCCTGGGATACAAGTTGTCGGACAAGGGGATAGCCATGGACAGCACCAAGGTTCGTGCGGTATTGGATTGGAAAAGCCCGCGCAACCGGAAGGAGGTCCAGCGGTTTGTCGGCTTCGCCAACTTCTATCGCAAGTTTATCAAGGGGTTCGCGATGCAGACGGCAGCAATTACGGACACGCTCAGCTCCAAAAAAAAGAAATTCATCTGGACGGAGCAGGCGGAACAGTCCTTTCAAGCGCTCAAGCATCTCTTCGCATCGGAGAAGCAACTGCTGCATATCGACCCCAGTAAACCGTTGAGGGTAGAGACAGACGCGTCAGACAGAGCCGTGGGAGCTGTCCTGCTGCAGCGAGACCCGCAGGGGGTGTGGCGGCCGGGAGCGTTCTACTCCAGAAAGCTCAGCAAGTCGGAGCAGAACTACACCATCTGGGACAGGGAGTTGCTGGCCATTCATGCAGCTTTCAAGGCGTGGAGGCACTTCCTAATCGGCGCCAAGCACACGGTGCAGGTCTGCACGGACCACAAGAATCTGGAGCACTGGCGCACGGCTCAGTTCCTGAACCAGAGGCAGATACGTTGGGCGGAGTTCTTTGCTGACTTCAATTTCCGAATAGAGTACGTCCCAGGCGACACCAACATCATGGCGGATGCACTGTCCCGAAAACCGCAATACCTAGAAGAGGTGACGCCAGCGGCGGCCATGCACATCTTCGCACCGACGGCGTGGGCGTGTGCCTCAGCTACAGTAGACCTGGATGCGGTGCGACGTGCATTGCGGGACGACTCATTCGCGCAAGACAAGATGGCGGAACTGCTCAGAGGCACGGCTACCACGGACGAGTTCCAGGTGCGGGACGGCTTGCTCCTACGCAAAGGGGCTGTCTATGTACCAGGAGACGACCTTCGCGCCAAGGTACTGCAACAGTTGCACGACGCACCCACGGCCGGTCACTTTGGCACAGAGAAAACGATGGAATTAGTCGCGAGAGACTTCTGGTGGCCCAGGCTGAGAGGAGAGGTCGCGGACTACGTCGCGAGGTGCGACACCTGCCAGAGGGCCAAGCCGGTACACAGACCACCGGCGGGACTGTTAGAACCGCTGCAAACACCGTTTGAACCGTGGGAGAGGGTGGCCCTGGACTTTGTGACGGATTTACCCAGCTCGAGAGGCAAGACAGCTGTGCTAGTGGTGGTGGACTTGTTCACCAAGATGGCACATTTCATTCCGTGTGCGAAGGTGGCCACGGCGGAACAAACCGCCAAACTGTTCATAGATCACGTGTTCAAAGTGCATGGCCTGCCACGGTCTATCCTGTCCGACCGCGGACGCCAGTTCATCTCGTCTTTCTGGCAGAAGCTGATGGGTTTTCTAAATGTCAAGGTCAATCTGGCATCAGCAAGACACCCGCAGACCAACGGGCAAGCAGAGAGGGTCAATGCCATCATGCAGCAGTACCTGAGATGCTATGCCAATCAACAGCCTGCGACGTGGGTGGATTACCTGCCGCTAGCCGAGTTCGCTTACAACAACACGAAGCACGTGTCCACAGGAGTGACGCCGTTCTTTGCCAACAATGGGAGGAATCCCAGAACCTTCCCGGGACTGGAGAAAGTGGGGGAAGGAGAACCACAGACGGCGGACGCGTTCGCGTCAGAGCTGCAGGCGGTCCACGATCAACTCAGACGGCAGCTGGAGCTAGCTAAGCACGCCTACAAGGTGCAAGCTGACAAGCACAGGCGGGTTGGCGAAGTGATCCAAGTGGGAGACTGGGTCTGGTTGGCAGCCCACGCAGTGCCGACCAGGTCGCTTGCCAAGAAGAAGTTGGGGCACAAGCAGATCGGTCCGTACCAAGTCGAAGCGCAGATCAACCCGGTAGCCTTCCGACTGGCGCTGCCGGAGGGTTCCAGAATGCATCCGGTGTTCCACAGGTCGGTGCTCACTCCCTACAAGGCACCTCACAGGTTCCAGGAGCCAGGGACGGCGCCAAGTCCGCTCCGGGAACGGACGGAGACGCGGGAGGTGAAGCACCAGGACCACATCAACGAGGTCACGGAGATTTTGGACTCCAGATGGGGGGAAGAGGGAGTCGAATACCTCTTAGCCAGAGAGGGCACCCGGGCCAGCGCCAATAGCTGGGTACCAGACTACGCTTTGGAGGAACCCCTGCTCAAGGACGAGTTTCATGCCCTCTTCCCACACAAACCCATGCCAGCGAGCTTCTTCGACGACTGGTTGTTCACACCCACACTTTCTTCCAGCACGTTCCATGGATTCGACTCAGAAGGGGAACCCGCACGGAGCACCCGTTCCCCAGAAGGTTCACCGGCAGGTTCGGCATCAGGCAACTCGTATTGGTGGGACGATCGACCAGAGGAGCGATGGCGCAGGAAGTGGCTGGAGATGCCAGGTCGAGCGACCGACGCAGAGACTGACATGGACGTGTTCGGGGAGGACCTCGGGTTCGAGCACGGCGGTACAGAGATGGAAGAGCAACAAGTCCACGTCGACGACCGCGAGGGGGAAGACTCGGAGGTCTTCAGTTGGCGGCCACCCACGGGGAGCGACCTGTATCCAGCATTCCCTCCCATGATGATGGAGCGCCCAGCACCCACACCTGACAGCGGGGAGGGGGGAAGGGGGGGTTTCGAGGGGGGGATGGATGTCAGGGGTTCAGAAGCAGAGACGCAGAGAAGGGTGGAAACAGAGAGCGAGGGGGAGGAAGCCGAAGGGAGAATGAGTGATGATGACGACCCGAGATCTCCAAGCCTAAGCAGTGAGTCAGAGGACTCCCAAAAGGGAGCCCCAGTGAGCAGAGCAAGGGGGGGATCCGGGGGGACACCCCAGGAGGAAGGGAACAGAGGAGATTCAGAGAGCAGCAGCTGGAAGTCGGGACCCACGCTCATAACTGAGGGCGGCAGCAGCTGGAAGTCGGGACCCACGCTCAAGACTGAGAGCAGCAGGGAGGAAGGTAGCCAGGCATCGGGTTCCGGAGGCTGTCAGCAGGAGGGAGGGCACGAGTCAGGGGTGGTCACGCCCTCCTCAGAGAGCGAGGCAACGGTTAAGAGGAAAGTAGAGAGTTGGGCGCGCGCGCCAAGTTCAAATGCAGCGGAAGCTGGAGCAGTAAGCAGCCCGGAGAGTGAGCCAGGTCCTAAAGCCCGCCGCAAGGAGGCAGAAGGATCAGGGGGGTCAGCGTCAGAGGAGAGTAGAAGGGAGGAGGCCCAGGGGGGCAGAAGGACCCAGAGACGTAGGGAGAGGCGAAGGAGGTGGAGCAAGGCTAGGGTATTAAGCTGGTGTGCAAGAGGCGGGGACTCAGACGGGTCTTCGCCGACCTAGAGCAGAAGGTGTAGAGCTGCACGCTGCAGTTCGGAAATGAAACCTGTAACTCAATAAAGACTCTTTTAAAGTGGACGCTGTGTGGCGTGGTCCTATGTGAGCTGGGACCTGGTAGCAGCTCTGACACCAAGGTTCCATGTTATGTCTGAACTTTGGCTAGTTTAATATTTATTCAATGATTTGTGAACAATTTAGGATCATCAGCCATGGTTTGACCTGTTGGAACTAACCATAATCTAAACTAGAGTTCCCAGAGTTTAAGCACAACATAGGAGAGTATGCAGGAAAGTATGCAAGACTGACATTTGTTGTAGCTTGTGCACATAATGCTAAATTACGGTTTAGGACACGGGTCAGCAACCTAAGGCCCATGGACCGGAAGTGGCCTGCAGAGGTCGTTTGACTGGCCCATGAGCCACCCCCGAACTGAGTTTCTTTCTTACGCGCTGCGCTAAACCAGCACAGCGCACCACGGGAAATCGCATCTGTACATGCGCAGAGGCTGAAAATCATGGGCGGGGGCGCTCACACCGGTGCACAATCCGGCCCACAGAGGGATCTCCGCGGGACCAATCTGGCACAGGCAAGATAAACCTTGCTAACCCCTGGTTTAGGACATGTTCTGTCCAAACTGACCTTTATTGTTACATTATCCAGCTTGCTACAACTTTCAGTCTCCCAACTACCCCCGCCATGTTCCCATCTTTTGTCTGTTTACTAGTAGGTAAGTACAGTCATACCTCAGGATGAATACGCTTCAGGTTAAGCATTTTCGGGTTGCGCTCCGTGGTGACCTGGAAGTAACAGAACGTGTTACTTCGGGGTTTCGCCGCTCGCGCATGTGCAAACGCTCATTACATGTGCATGCACGGAAGCGGCGAAACACGATCCGCATAGTGGCGTGTTACATTCGCTTCATGATGCGAACGAGGGTCTGGAACGGATCCCATTCGCATCCAGAGGTACCACTGTAGTATTTTCATGCCAACAATTGCTGAATGCACTATCAAGAGTGGCTGTTTGGGGAGATGTTGAATGCTTCCTCTAGTAATAAGTGAAGTGGCCAGACTTGGGCATAGTTCTCATAGTTATCTAGTGTTAAGTCTGAGAGCAGATTCTAATGTTGCATGAGCAGAGGGTTCCCCAAACTTTGGGAGCAGATCTTGAGGATGAATGGAAAGCTGTGAAGGGGAGGGAGAGGAAATCTAATTGAATGAAATGTGTTTTCTCTGATCACATTTGGATAGTGCCGGATACAACCTGAAGGGTGAAGTGGGGGACTGCCTACACCCAGAACTACTTATAAAACCAGATATACAGCTGAATTATGTAGGACTTCTGTTGAACAATGTTGGTGTGTGTTGTAATAGTATCAAATAAAACACACACATGTTTTTGACTGCCCATATTTGCTGCCTGCCTGTTCGTTGAGGAAAAGATTAGGTCAGAAGTGGAAAACCTTGGATAGGGGGTGGGGTGGAGGGCAAATGTGGCCTTCCAGTCCTTTCTGTCTGACAGTTGGGGCCCATCTTAGATTATTCCCCCTACTCAGGCTATGCCCCACTCCAGCACTGTTCCATACTCTCCTCAGGTTTTTTTGATTGCCTGGAATGTGTTCGTGAACAATAATGTCTCTTGTTTTCCTGGATGGAGGGGTGTGGGGTGTGTCTGTTTATGTATGTATATATTTATACAGTGGTGCCCCGCAAGACGAATGCCTCACAAGACGAAAAACTCGCTAGACGAAAGGGTTTTGCGGTTTTTGAGCTGCTTCGCAAGACGAATTTCCCTATGGGCTTGCTTCGCAAGACGAAAACTTCTGGCAAGTTTGTTTCCTTTTTCTTAACACCGTTAATACAGTTGTGGCTTGACTTCGAGGAGCAACTCGTAGAATGAGGTGTGGTAGCCTTTTTTGAGGTTTTTGGTGATTTTTGAAGCTTTTCCAAAACTTTTCCAACACCGTGCTTCGCAAGACGAAAAATTCGCTAGACGAAAAATCTCGCGGAACGAATTAATTTCGTCTTGCGAGGCACCACTGTATATGTGTTATTGTATGTGTGTGTATAGAAACCTCTGACCTTTGTATGGCTGGAATGTAGCCTACCAGACAGCAGTAAGAGTCATAACTGTTGCTGCATAACACTTTTGCCTCTGGCTCTGTCATTCCTTGTGGCCCACTGAAGGCTCCTCAAAGGGATTGTGACCCTGGGGCTGAAAAGTTTCTCACTGCTGAGTTAGGTGCTCCTCTCACTAGTTCAGTATCTATAGCCATTGGCATATCAGTGTCCAGATTCCCATCCCTGTCCTGGTAAAGGAGAGGAAGGAGTAGTCTTGTAAGGGTTGTAGGGTATATTTTGCTCTACTCCTTCTAATTTGCTTCCCCCACCCCATTTTGGGTCCCTAGATTACCATATTTTTCGCTCTATAACACACACCTGACCATAACACGCACGTAGTTTTTAGAGGAGGAAAATCCGTAGGCATTCCCTCCATAACACGCACAGACATTTCCCCTTACTTTCTAGGAGGAAAAAAGTGAGTGTTATGGTGCAAAAAATACGGTATCTGTGGAGTATTCTGTCCTTGCATCCCTGTTAAAATTTGTAGAGTAGAATTCCTGGTAGATGTCTTGTGTTCAGAGGCCTGTAGTAAGACTCCTGTGAGGAGGCTGAAAAAATAGGTGTTGTACAGCTGCCATTCATCCTTTTCTGTTTGAGTCTGTTAATCTTGAGAATGTGTGTAGTTTACCCAAATGGCCTCTTTTGAGCTTCAAAAGCAATTTCCCATCTTTTTCAATCTTATTTATGTTCTGAAGAGTTCCATAGGTTTGTAGCTGAATTTTCCCCAGGAATACTATTTGATGCATGAGCTGACTTGTCTTGCTGTATCATATGTATCTAGTGTTATGATGGGTTACTAGGTAAATATGGCCATGCATGGAACTAGTCACGATCTTATCCTCTAGCCTGGTTAGTCAGTGGGATACATCAGTATATGCTATTTTCTGCTGCTGACTATTGTAACACTGATGCAAGAAGGATAGACACTCTGCAGGTAAACATTAAATTGGCACTCATCTAACCTGCCCTTTATAAGTCTTTGTTCTCCCCCTTACTTTTGGCCTTCTAGTAGTGCCAGTATAGTTGAGTTGATGTACCTGTGTAACTGCGGTCCTCTTCATGTGTTTTTAGTAGCTTGGGAGCTGCTAAAGAATGGCACCTTTCACCATTGCTCAGTACTACAAAAAAAAAAAAAAAAGGAAGAAGAAGAAGTCAAGTTTACATGAGAGCTGCTTGCCATGGCTTCTTGCCTCACCACTATCATTCCTCCATACACTTGAAATAATGATGGAAGTGGAAAGAGTTGTAGTATAGATTCTTTCCACATGAACCTGAACTTTGGCTATTGAATAATGTTCAAAGGAGTCATGCTGCAAATCTTATTGCACCACTGTGGCTATATTACCCAGGAGAGCAGATCTGATGTAGCACGGAATCATGGGGTAGGCTTCTTTTGAGAAACCACTGAAAGAGATCTTCTCTTGTTCTGACTTCACTTCCATTCCTGTTAGCTGCACCAGAATGTCCTGTTGACGATCTACCTGCAAAAGACCTTAACTGCAGCCCTGTAATGTTTATAGACTCTGAACAGTACAATATATGATACGATTGTGTTTAGATTAAAAATATTTTTAAAAAGTACTATAGTGTTTTGTCCTTTGAGTTACATAATTTCACTTGGTCTGAAAATATATGACATTGCAGTTTGTAGGATAATCCCCCCCTTACTGTAAACTACCCTGTGATTCTCGGATGAAGGGTGGTATTGAAATTTAATAAATAATAATAATAACTTGTGGTCACTAATATGTCCATAGGAACAGTATTCCGTTGCCTTGCAACAAAAATGTTATTATTTGATATTGGATAGTACTTTACAAAGAGCCTGGTTGTTATTGTTTTTTAAAAAGGTTACTCAGTTTGAATATTAGATATTTGGGTGTATAGTGAAGATATTTTACTGCCAGTTCATCTATGAGAAGTTCTGCTGTTTATTAAATGCTGAGCATGCATTCCATTCTTCTCTTCTCCACCAGGTGATACGTAATCTAGAAGGCCTGCTGACTTTGAAAACATATCTAGCACCTTAAGTTTAGATACTGCGATTAGTGACTATCTTGAGCCAATTTAGCATTTAACATTTTCTAATTCCTTTAACATTATGATTCAACTTGTTTGAACATGTTCTAGTTCTTTAATGGTGTAGAGTTGCCATCTGTCTGGTTTTAAACTGGCCTAATTGTAGGTTTCACCTCTCTTTTTCCTTGGGTGGTGATTGTTTTATTTTTAGCTCATTCTCAGTGGCCAGTAAAATTTGCATTTCTTCAAATGAATTGTATACATACACACATGAGTGGGCTCTTTTGTTTTGAAGTTGAACAACCTCCCTGCAGTAAAGTTTACTGTAATTTAAAGATACTGGACTGCAGTGGTTTTGAAAAAGTGTATATTCTAAGCAAATACCTGCTTTTTAGAGACTGTGATAGAGTTGGGGCATGACTCTGGGATGAAACAGTTTATCCTGACACATTTCAATCTGGATTCAGACCTGGTTATGGCACTGAATCACTCTTGCTCACTGTGATGGATGACCTTTATCTTGAGAAGGGCAAGGAATATGACCCTGTTATTCTTGTTTGATTTCTCAGTGGTTTTAGATGTTATTAAGCATGGCAACCTTCTGAGCCCACTTAGTGTGGTAAGTATTGGAGGCAGGGTTGGATTAAAAGAATAGCGTTGGATGATTGTCTTTCAGTCACCTGGCAATGGTGCTGTAAGGTGGCATAGGATACTATCTTGTCTCCAAGGCTGTTTAATATTTATACGAAGCCATTGGAGATTTGGAGTGAGGTGTCATTATTACACTGATACCCAGCTCTATTTCTCTGTAACATCTGAATCAGGGGAACTCATGGACATCCATTGAGCCTGCATGTTGGAAAATTAAGATAAAGACAGTATTTTTTCACACAGTTCATAACTGTGGAACTTGCTCCCACAGGAGGTGGTGTCCCTTCCAACTCTACAAGTCTATGATTCTTTGATCTAGTTGAGATTCCTGCATTGCAGGGGATTGGACTAGATGCCCCTCAGGATCCCTTCCAACTCTGCAATTCTCAGATTGTTTAAGTCCTGAACTGGCGCCTAGACTCAGTAGTGTTCTAGATGAGGGACAATAAACTGAATTTGGCAAGATGGAAGCACTGTGGGTGGGTGGTTCCTGAATCTGGATAATTGGTCAATTGCCTGCTTTGGACAAGGTCGTATTCCCCCTGAAAGATCAGATTCATGGTCTGGGTGTGCTTCTGGATTCATCTGCCACTATTGGAGTGTCTTCTAAGAGCTACAGCTGATATGACAACTGTGTCTATTTCTGGACCAGGATAGCCTGACCACTGTCATCAATGTGCTGGTAACTCCCAGGCTAGATTACTGCACTGTGCTCTATGTAGGGCTTCCCTTGAGGTTGGTCTGCAAGCTACAGCTGAAGCAAAATGCGACTACTCAACTGCTTGCTGGGGCAGCATATCGCCAACATGTTGCCTCTCTGTTGAAAGAATCAGACTGGCTGCCAGTTAGCTACTAGGCTATGTTTATCAGACTGGTTTGTAAAGTCCTATACAGCTAGGGATCATGATACCTGAAAGAGCATTTCACTTGCTATATATCCAATAAATCACTGTACTTTGAAAGTCAGGGCTTCCTGCAGATACCATCTGATCAGGATGTCTATTCCATATAATGTAGTAATTGTGCTGTTCATGTGGTGGTACCTATCCTTTGGAATTCTCCCCTTGAATGTGCTGTCTTTATTTTTATTTTTTGGCACCTACTAAAGACCTTCCTCTTTCATCAAGCCTTTTAAACAGAGATCTTTCCCAGTCTGCATCTGTACTGAGATTGTTTTAAATATGTTTGTATTGGTTTATCACTTACTACTTGCAGCCCTGTGCTCCTGTGGTAAGAAAGGCAGAACTTAAAGTAAATAAATATACTTTTGGGGGGTATTGGGTAAGAGGGATTGGTAAAAATATGAAGCACTTCTGCTGGCCCTGAGCAGCTATCGAATACAACACATTGATTGTTTGACATATATGGTATTGATTAGATCCAGGCTACTAGCTAAACCTATTTCTCACTGAAATCACTGTGACAAGTTAGTGGTGACTTGAGTCCTGTTGATTCAGTGGGGCATAAGTGCAACTAACTTAGTCTGGATCCAAGCCAATGAACCTAATGTCTAGGTTTGCTGCTGTTGATCCTTTCATTTCACTTTCACTATAGTATCTGCTCTGAACCCACCATAAGTGCTTTGCCTGGCTAGAATGTCCTTTAAAAAATAGGGGCATTTTTGCCATTCAAGTATTTTATTGCTTTTTCACATAAAATAAACATAATTTGAAATATAAGCAACAACAATAGCAGCTAGTCTCTTGCTTGCTTGGATAGAGGAGAATAAGGGAGGTAGCATGGAAAAACATGGCTTTTGGGTGGGTGGGTGGGTGGAATGTTGTACAAAACGTTTATTCTGCCTGTTTGTCCTTCTGACTTGCTCCTTAGCTAGGGGATAAGTATCCTGTCTTTAACTGAGGTAGTGGTGGGGGGAAACCACCACAGATACTGTAAACACGAAGCTGGTTGTTTTCCCTTTCCTGGACAAAAAACCAGCATCCTCATTCAAAGATGCAAATTCTCCGCTTGCACCCACATTGGGGGATGTTGTCATCAGCTAAACCTGCCAGGTGAAAGGGGAAGAGAGACAGGGTATGTGCTTTTAAAAAGTGCCAAACTTTTATCAGATCATCCTAGAAGAGGGAAGGTGGGGGGCAAAGCTAAGTCAGATTCCTCTAGACATGTCAATGCAGAGAGAGAAGAGTTGCAGGTGGGATCACAGTCGCTTCCAGATTAAAATTGTAACCCCACAAAAATATTTCCTTAAAAATGTTTGGTGCTGGTAGCATGGAATTGACATCTCCCACTCCACTTAATATCTCTAGTCCAGCATGTGGAGAGGCACAGGTTCCCTATCCCAGATCTAGACATTATGAACCTGGTTGGGTCTGTAAATTTCAAGGTGGGTGATACACTGAAGCAGTTATTTGTTAAAATAGTTAAGAGATTTTTGCAGGATTTCAGAATTTGAGCAGCAGTGAAGCTAAAGTGTAGTCTTGGTGCTTTGAAGTGCTATACAGGTTGACTCAGGCCCTGACCTTGCACCATTTTCAGTTTTTTCTCTGCTAATGTGAGAACTAGAAATTGATCTCTTCTGAAATAAAAACTAGGGTTCTTGGAAAACTAGATACATCATGCTGCAGTGCTTATACATGAAAAATGCACCCATATCTGTTGCAAGCATTTTCTATGCAGATATTCAAACAACAAAATTCAAATACATTTTTTTTTAAATATTTTTCTTAGATTCCTAACAGGCAGGAGTCAAAAACATTGATATGTTGTAAGCACTAGCATATTTTTTTGCCCTGCAATCCAGATTTGGTGTCTAGAGAAAAGTGGCAGATGATCAGCAAGAGAGTGCATCCAGTGTTCTCTGTGTGCATGCTACCCTGCATCCAGGAGGCATCTGTTGCAATGATGGCATTGCATTGCATTTTATGCAATACTACAGTGGTAGTATCTGTTTCCTCCCACCCACCACCCAGCCTTTTCAAGCTTGGAAACACTGATGTATCACAGGTAGCTGTATCCTGCTTTTTTTAGTTGAGGCGGAGCAGGGGGGATAACGGCAAACATAATATGTTTTGTCCCCAGACAGAAAGAAGGTGAGCAGCGTTGGTGGCTAACTATGGGGTATTTAATAGGGCTTCTGAGGTTCTTTTTTCCAGTTTAGTATTTTCAATTATTTTGTATAATGCCTCTCTCTGACACTCTTCTGAAGACCTAACTAGCTTCATTTAAAAGGAGTATCAACAGAGACTTTTTCTACAGACCATGTGGTGAATCATAGTTAGTGTTGTACAAATAAACCTAACTTCTGTAATCTAACTAAATTATAAGAAAAGACACTAGAGTAACTAACCTAGGCTGAAGAGGGCAGGTAAGGAGAAGACGCTTGAGGCAACTAACCATACTAATCAAAGGACTGTTTCTGGTCCCTTGGACAAGACTAGGATGCACAATAAATGGGTTATTTGAAATGAATATGTGCACGTAGAATTTGTAAAAAGATGTTTTCAGTAAGATTTTTTACATGGATACAAATAAACTTGGGAGGGCGTGCGGGCAGGCAGGGGTTAGGTGACAGAATTCCCAGATGCTTTAAATAGCCCTGAAGCACAAAAGCTCATTTTATAGTATATCAGTTTCATTTCTGCTACAAACTCTGATAGGCAGTCCTGTGGAAATTTTGCTCTTCAAAGTTCATGCTTGACTGTGAACATACCTTTTGTACTGCTACTGCTGGTGGGAGGTGAAAGATTATCTTGCCATTCCCAAGGGTTTCATTGAAAAGGTTTGAAAGTGTATCTAGTCATAGAATAATAGAAACAGAGAATTGTAGAGTTGGAAGGGACCCCGAGGGTCATCTAGTCAGTTTCCTGAAATAGGGTGCAGTTCCAAAGTGGATGTTTACACTGATTGTCTTTGCTTAAAATCAAATGAACTAAGAAAAAATGGTGTTTGAATTGTTACTGGTTCTTTAATCATATGACTTTGAAGGTATTCACCATTATTGTCTTCTCTCTCAGGTTTCTGTACAGATTCTGTGGGCGTATCCTAGAATAGCTCTGTGGCAATGAGCACTTGTTCAGTTGAACTTCAGTCAGACATTTGCTTTGTCATCCTGACTCTGCTGGTGTTTCTCCCCCACCCTTGCTCTTTTCTAATATTTCCATTTTTAAAAATTAACTCTAGAATTCATCGACCTTTTCTTATTGAAAAAGTCAAAGACTGAAACTAACTAGTGCACTCATTTTGTTTCTGATATAGCAATGTATAGACAAATATGCTTAAAATACATTAAGAGAATGAGATAGCAAGTCTGCTTTTCAGTTTGCATTGCCTTCAGTTAGATTTTAACTGGAACAGACATTGAAACCATTCCAAGTGGCAAAGCTGGGTGATGAAATATGACACATGGAGGGGAGGAGAATTGGCAATGAGCCCTGATGCACAAATAGCCCTTTCCCCTTTGAAGCATATTTACAAGATGGAAAATAAAAACATTGCCAGCTGTGGGGTTTTCTGTTTTTTTGTTGTTGAGAGAAATATTTTGAGAAATGTTCCACAATATGTATTGTGTGGCTGTCATCCCTATATCAACATGGAATAATTTTGTTAGCATTTATGCACTTTACATGTACAGCATGGGGCATCTGAAAGCATCTGCATTTTTAATAGGCTGCAGGAAGGTGGTGGGGGGTTGGCTGGTGGGGGGCACTGTGCAGCATGAATTACTTTCTTCTTTTTCACCTCTAGTGAGTTCCATCTCTGGTCAGAACAGAAGGGAAGATATTTCAGTGAAACAAATTAGCATATTTACTGACTGATTTGAACAGGAGTTTCTTGACATATCCCCATTATGAGTTACATAAAGCTCATTTTGTATAGAAGCAGCTGGTGACATAAAAGATTTGTTTCCACTTAGTGGTTAATGTGACATGCACCTATCCCATACCATTTGACTGAGCTGGCAGTTTTAAATATAGCCTTGTCTTCCTGGTTTACAAAAGTTGTAGTGCAGGGTTAGTCAAAGCCTAGGTCTCTGATTGCCCAAGCACCTGAAATATGATGTTGTAACTTACAGCTTGGAAATATTTTTTCCCAATAACGTATAATGACATTATTGATTGTGTGCAATATACACGCTCTCTGTGAGCTGAATGGAACTGTGTGTATGAGCTTTTAGGATATTTGTCCAGTGGGAAATTTCTGCAACCCATGCCTATCATGTTTATAAAGCATGCATAGAAATCCATTGCTCACTAGCCCCTGTTTTCACATAAAGGTAAAGGTAAAGGGACCTCTGACCATTAGGTCCAGTCGTGGATGACTCTGGGGTTGCGATGCTCATCTCGCTTTACTGGCCAAGGGAGTTGGCGTACAGCTTCCGGGTCATGTGGCCAGCATGACCAAGCTGTTTCTGGCAAAGCAGAGCAGCGCACGGAAACGCTGTTTACCTTCCTGCTGGAGCGGTACCTATTTATCTAGTTGCACTTCACGCTTTCGAACTGCTAGGTTGGCAGGAGCAGGGACCAAGCAACGAGAGCTCACCCCGTTGCAGGGATTCAAACCGCTGACCTTCTGATCAGCAAGCCCTAGGCTCTGTGGTTTAACCCACAGCGCCACCCACGTCCTTTTGTTTTCTCATAGCTGCCAATAGTAACGACAACAGAGCCACCACCTTCTCCTCCTCCTCGTGTGCTTCCTTCACATAACAGTCTGCATTCTAGGAAATCATATTATCTGAAAAAATTAGGGTAGTACTGGCGTGGGCCTTCTGCCTTTTATCCGTTCTTTAAACTTTTGTTCAGGAAACAAAGAATTCAATGTGTTCAGTCCAGTCCACCCTGTATACAGTGCCCATATGGAATAATGTTCATAAGGTATAGCAGAGCACTGTGTATTCGTCTCCAAGTGGTCATTCAGCATGCTAGGCTGATACAGGAAAGGGAGGTCTGTGTGTGCCCTTAAATCCCCATCCAGCTGTCCCTCTTCAGCTTGGTCAAGAAACCAGCTTTCATGTTATTTGTTTGGCAGCTGAATGAGGAGATGGGAGATCACACAGGCTGACTGTTCCATGTAACAGCATGGTATAATGTCTGTATACATGCTTACACTGCAGAGGTGTGGCAAACTAGGTTTCTGCATAATTGCTGCTGCTGGACTTGATTAAGTGTATGGTTTGGTACAGTTTTCTGTTTTGTTTTGTTTAAACATATTTTTTATTAAAGATTTATTGGTTTACAAAAGTATGTTACATTTTCTACATATCAGTTTCATTTGTTGAAACGTTAGTGTTACATTTGGAAGAAAAGGGGGAAAGAGGGGGGCATGGTGAGTGGGGTCGGGGTCGGGTGACAATGCTTCTGTTCTGTTCAATGTATGTGTGGGGTTTTGTGTCTGTGTCATCTGTGCAGGTTCTCTTTACTATTTGCTTGTGTTCCTTTGGTGGTGAGAGAGGTTGGGGTTGGCCTAGGGTGTGGCTGTTTGTTTGTGATTGGCTGTGGTGAACTTCCTTTTCATGTGTGAGTGGGGTGTGTGTGTGTTTTTGTATCAGGTTAGCCATATTGATTCGTATGCTGCTGGCAGATTCTTGGCGTTGTTGTGTTGGGCTGTGTATGTGATATAGGGGAACCATACCGGGGTGAAGGCATCTTTTTCTGTTTGTTGCCGTGTCAGTTTCAGTTTATTGGTTAGTTTTTAAAATAAGGCTGTTTCCCATACTGTTTGATACCATTGATCCATGCTTACTCCTGACAGATCTCTCCAGTGTCTGGCTATGATGTTTCTGGCTGCTGAGAGTAGGTGGGTTATGAGCTCTTTATGATGTGACTAGGCATTATTATCTTGGCAGATGTTTAGTAGGGCCAGTTCTGGGGTGACTTCTAATAATTGCTTAGTTATTTTGCATATTTCTTGTATGATTGTTGTCCAGAATAGTTGGATTTTTGGGCATTCCCAACACATGTAGAGGTATGTGCCTGTGGATGTACATCCTCTCCAGCATTTTGGTGAATTTCCTTGGGCATATTAGCGCTAGTCTTGGTGTTAGGTACTATCTGTAAATGAGTTTCTATGGTTTGTTACAGTTTTCAGTTTTGTACTTAAACATTGCTAATTCTAATGTCACAAACAAGCCAATTCTGATATGATTTGTATTCAGTTTTTTCTTCAATATACTATATCTTAGTTTATTCCACAAGTCATGATAAGTATGTAATGTCTACTGCTTTTTTAGCATAATTTTTGCTGACAGCAATTATTTGATGAGAAGCTTTTTGCTTTTTGTCAGAGTGTAAATGTAAATTGTGAAACCCTGTCTCCAAAAAACCCCAATTTTATCTTAGATTTCTAAATTTATTATGGGATAAACTTTTCTGGCCTGAAGTCCACTTCATCAGATACATGAAGTGTAATCCTCAGATGCGTGAAGTATAATCCCCAGTTGGCAGGTATATATATACAGATGACTGGAAAGGAAAAAATGTTGAAGTTGAATGGCAATGAAATACAAAAAGTACAAATATCACACTGTACTTTTTGCATTCCTTTGTCAGTTAGCTCCAACTATATCTGCCAACTGAGCATTATACTTTGTGTATCTATTGAATACATTTCATGTATCTTATGGACTTAAGCCCACAAAAGTTTACACCATAATAAATGTGTTACTTTAAAGTCTCATAGTCTTATTTTGCTGCAACAAACTAACAAAGCTATCACTTAGTAAATTACTTCCCCCTTCAGTTTGTGTTTAAACTTTTAGAGACTCAAATGTCTTTGTCAAAAACATTCACTAATGTCTCTTTATCCATTTTGTGCCAGCACACCGCTCACTTCGTACCCACAAGACTCACAAGTCCCTTTCACAGGAGCTTTTCACATTTGTGCTATATGTGCAGAGAAGTAACAGTAGTATTATGTTGGCTGGCCCTACCTTTGACATTCTGATGATGGACATGATGTTTGCACATCTGCAACGGGGTGCTTATGCATATGCAGCTTTATGCAGATACCCCATCTCCATGGTGGACATTGGAGATGGGACCTATAGGCACAATCTCATTCTTCCTCCAAATGTATAGTCTGCACAAGAACGCTATATTTGAGAAGGGCTTTAGTCACAAATCTGAGAAAGTAATGCTCTCATGTTTTAAATGGGATACATTGTTATTTCATTAAGGGGTTATCCCTATTGTGGTATGGTTAAACAAACCTTTTATTCTCTTTCCAGGAACTTACAAGCAGCCATTGGAGCCTACTATGATTTTGAGAGTCCAAACATCAATGTGCCCTCCATGTCATTTGTTGAAGATGTGACCATAGGAGAAGGAGAATCCATCCCTCCTGACACTCAGTTTACAAAAACATGGAGGATACAAAACACAGGTAAAACAACTCTTCTTGGCTTCTGTCTTGCTACTGGTTGATGATTCCCCTCTTAATTATAATATAATATAATATAATATAATATAATATAATATAATATAATATAATATAATATAATATTACTGTTTTCTGTAAGGTTATTCATCAGAATTTTTAAAAGCAAATATGCAAGAATGTTTTAATGTTTTTTCCTTAACAATATTTTTCATAGCAGACAGTAACAAGGTAAAAATTGTTCTGTAGGAGTTGAAAATGTTTCTTTGATTTGCATGTGAATACCAGTGTCTGCAAATCAGCTTGCCATGACAAGTATCCTTTTCCTCTAGCAAACATAATGATCCTCTGCCCTCAAGCTTTGTGTGCAGATCATCTTTGCCACTGTGCTGCATTACAGAGTTTTTCCAAGTACTTTAGTAAACATGGTGCAGTGGAGCTCTGTGTTAGATTGAGTGGGGACTGTCTTTAATCTTATGCTGTTCCTTTGGAGATGCTTGAAGCCCCACTGTTTTACTGAATCAGAAATACAGGGTAGTGGTGACCACAATTTTTTGTTGGCTAACAAGGCCAGCCAAATTTATGGATTCCTGTTCCTCGGAGCCCTATTCAGACATTCAGCCAAATGTGTGAGAGGCTTGACTGTTAAATACAGTCATTGACAATCCAAGTCTGGTAGTTCTAACATATGTGGCTGAACAATGGGTTTCCCCAGGTCTTTATTTTTATGCACCAAATGCTGGAAATGTGCTATTTTTGATGCATGTCTTAAATGCTATGTATCCAGAGAGATATGGATGTCTCATACACCCCAGGTAGTGTGGTTGCTGACCTTGAGCCAGCCATCATGGAGAGTGAAGTCAAATGGGCCTTAGAAAGCACTGCTAATATTAAGGCCAGTGGAAGTGATTATATTCCAGCTGAACTATTTAAAATTTTAAAAGATGGTGCTGTTAAGGTGCTACACTCAATATGCCAGCAAGTTTGGAAAACTCAGCAGTGGTCAGAGGATTGGAGATCAGTCTACATCCCAATCCCAAAGAAGGGCAGTGCCAAAGAATGCTCCAACTACCGCACAATTGCACTCATTTCACACGCTAGGAAGGTTATGCTTAAAATTCTACAAGGCAGGCTTAAGGCAGTATGTGGACTGAGAACTCCCAGAAGTGCAAGCTGGATTTTGAAGGGGCAGAGGAACCAGAGACCAAATCGCAGACATGTTCTGGATTACGGAGAAAGCTAGAGAGTTCCAGAAAGACATCTACTTCTGCTTCATTGACTATGCAAAAGCCTTTGACTGTGCCGACCACAGCAAACTATGGCAAGTTCTTAAAGAAATGGGAGTACCTGATCACCTCATCTGTCTCCTGAGAAATCTCTGTGTGGGACAAGAAGCTACAGGTAGAACTGGATATGGAACAACTGATTGGTTCCAAATTGGGAAAGGAGTACGACAAGGCTGTATATTGTCTCCCTGCTTATTTAACTTATATGCAGAATTCATCATGCGAAAGGCTGGGCTGGATGAATTCCAAACTGGAATTAAGATTGCCGGAAGAAATATCAACAACCTCAGATATGCAGATGACACAACTTTGATAGCAGAAAGTGAGGAGGAATTAAAGAACCTTTTAATGAGGGTGAAAGAGAGCGCAAAATATGATCTGAAGCTCAACATCAAAAAAACGAAGATCATGGCCACAGGGCCCATCACCTCCTGGCAAATAGAAGGGGAAGAAATGGAGGCAGTGAGAGATTTTACTTTCTTGGGCTCCATGATCACTGCAGATGGTGACAGCAGTCACAAAATTAAAAGACGCCTGCAAGAAGATCAAACCTATCAATTCTTAAGGAAATTAGCCCTGAATGTTCACTGGAAGGACAGATCCTGAAGCTGAGGCTCCAATACTTTGGCCATGTCATGAGAAGAGAAGACTCCCTGGAAAAGACCCTGATGTTGGGAAAGACTGAGGGCACAAGGAGAAGGGGACGACAGAGGACGAGATGGTTGGACAGTGTTCTCGAAGCATGAGTTTGACTGCGGGAGGCAGTGGAAGACAGGAGTGCCTGGCGTGCTCTGGTCCATGGGGTCATGAAGAGTCGGACACGACTAAACGACTAAACAACAACATCCAGAGCTGGAAAGTAATAAAACTTCCGCAGAATTTTAGCACTTCAGTGTGTTAAGCTTCCTGACACATTCGTACTTCGGTGTGAATTACTTGTAAAATTTTAAGTGATGTAAATATTTTATTAAATGTCCAAGTCAACAGCACAACAGATTTTGGCTGCTGTTCTAGAGTTCAGATGAACCCTGGAAGTTGATATAGTTGACACTTTCTTTAGCTGCAATTAGAAACAGATTGGTGAAACTGTTGGGCAAAGGCATAGGCTATCTTGTTTGGTTCAATAATCATTTTTTAAGGATTGGAAAGGAAGAATAAAAAGAAGTGTGGGATATGCTTGATTTTATTTCCCTTGTCTGTTTGGAAAGCAGTTTATGGTGGGGGAGGTAAACACTGAAAGCAATGGCAAGGGGACTCTTAAAATATTTTAGTTGCAATAGCCATTGTGAAATAACCTTATCTCAAGAGTTTAAATAATAATACTATGATGAAACTTTGAGAAGGGATGAAATGAGGTGAGATGAACAACCCTTGGCACTAATCTACTGGGATATAATTATGAGAGGGAAATGAGATCTGATGCAAGGAAATAGTTCTGCGAACAAATATTGCAATGACAGGATATAATCTGTATTGTTGACCTATGTGTCAGTGCTTTGATTATACACACAACTTTTGTTCAAAATAATTCCAGTAGAAAAAGTCTTGTCATTATATTTTCACACAAAATGCAGTTTTAACTTTATGGTGTCTGTTATGGGGATTAGATTTGGCATAGTACGAAAAAAATATCAAACTATTCACATATTTCACAGATTCCCAGAGCAACAAAATGTTCCAAAATTAACATTCAGAATAAATGGACAAAGACATTAATGGCTCTTTTTTTAGCAACTCATCTGATAATTTTCCTTCTCTTAAAAAACCCAAAACAACACAACCCAAATCAGATTCTCATGAAGTATTTTATGCGTGTTAGTGTCTGATTTACCAGAAAAAATGAGTGTTGAAATGTTTCCCCTTTTGACATTGGGATCGGAGATTTGGATAGGGGAAACAAAATAATAAACTCATATCTTAAATCAGTTGATGTTTATTTTTGGGCACTGTATACGGAGTTGAGGCCTTAAAGGGTAAGGGTCATTTCTGATTTCTGTGTGGACTAAACATTATTCTTTTTCTGAAATATTTGTTCTTTTTCCAAATGTCTTCCCACTTGTTAATCTTGCTTAGTGGCAACCCAGTTTATTCAGTTTTGATGCTTAGGTCTCTGCAGAAGGTATCATTGTTTTGCATTTGTTTCAATGTATGAATTAATTCAGGATGTCAAAGGACTGAAATGGTTCAAGATTATGTCTTCTTGCCAGGTGAAGCAATGAATCTTAATGGCACTTGAATAACGCTCGATTTAAATGAGTTATTTCTGGTTATGAATGAATTCATTCAAGAGTTTACTTGAAGATTTTTGTTGCCTTAAATAGCAAACTGTTGGATACTTCATCCAGTTGATGAACAGAAATTCATAATATCGAAAAAAATTCTGACAAGTTTTTTCTCTCCCCCCCCCCCATAAAATACTAGTTATGTGCCTGGTTTGTATAATAACATTCTCCTCTAAAAAGCAGTAGATGGGGGAAATATCTATGCTTTTCTACAGTGCTTTTACTTTTTTTTTGTTACCCTCCTGGAGATCAGTATGCCAATACAGAATTGCTTTCTATCTTCTTTACCCACATCCTTCCATTAACATCCAATTTAAAGCCATTTGCACACTAAAATGCCCTCTGGTGTTAAAGAAAATCAAAATAGATTTTTAAATGGTGAATTTTTTTGTTACTTTGTTGCTCTGAGAATACAGTGGTACCTCGGGTTAAGAACTTGATTCGTTCTGGAGGTCCATTCTTAACCTGAGGTACCACTTTATCTAATGGGGCCTCCTGCTGCGCCGCCGCTGCGCAATCACTGTTCTCATCCTGAAGCAAAGTTCTTAATCTGAGGTACTTTTTCTGGGTTAGCAGAGTCTGTAACCTGAAGCATCTGTAACCTGAGGTACCACTGTATATTAGTATACAGACATAATTTAAACTATACCGTGCTACTTACTGATTAAAGTAGCATCAAATACATTGTAGTTCATGAAGCACATTGTATACACATGTTACTCAAATATATTTTAATACTAATGATAATGATAATAATAATTTTTATATTTATACCCCGCCCATCTGGCTGGGTTTCCCCAGCCACTCAGAAGAGAGCACTAAAAACAATAAAACTTCAGACATTAAAAACTTCCCTAAACAGAGCTGCCTTCAGATGTCTTTTCTAGGATCTAAACTTAACACACATTGTTGATGCATTGTACTGTTTTGTTCCATAATTACTTAGAGCTGGGAATTATCCTTAATGGAGTTAAACTCAGAGCACATCAACAAATTTTGAAAATATATTTTTTATTCAGTAAACTAGTGGAATTAAGAACTTGGGCTTTCAGTCATCTAGTTGTTTCTATGTAATACACAAAGTCTATCCAGTCTATTTTGTACCATCAGTGTGGTGAAATGGCTGAAATTTAAATAGTCTACCATGCCATTATTATATTAGTTGTTAGGATCTCTTCCTTAACTTTTTCAAAGTCATTCTCAAGATAAGCTGAAGCATTTGTTTTCAGTTCCACTGTGATGGGTCAGGTGCAGCGTTTGAAATTAGCGAGGTGCCAGGCTCGTTTTGGTGTGGTGCAGGTCCAGTTCTGACCACGTGGAGGTCTCTGGATGCCAGGTTGGCAACTGGGGAAAGCAAAATGTCACCTAGAGAAGAATCAGAAATATTTTAGTTGAAGCTTGAATTTGTTTGATTCTGCATTGTTTTGTTTTATGTTTAAATGTGTTATGAACCACGTTGAGATTTGTTCTTTAAAATACAATGCAGTATAGAAATGAAATGAACAGCAGCAAGCATCACTGGGGGGGGGGAATGGCACCTAGACATTCCCTTGTGGCAACCATAGCCCAGGTTTAAGGTGCCATTTAGCAATTGGATTATTTATCTGAATTTCTAACACTGAGTGGGATAAATGCCACTTTTTCAGCTTGTAATTGCTACTTTATTGCTACATTCCTTTCTTTAGTTGTTGTCCTTTAAATTTGAGTCTTGAGCAATCTGTTACAAGTTGCAGAAAACAATGGTAAAAGGAAAACGAGACAACATAGTCTTAAAGTTAAAACTGAGAATTAATACATTATTTTAGAGCTGTATGTCTCTGTATGTAAGTTCAATTCATGCGAATATGCTACAGGTTCCCTTCCTTCCCACTTGTATGTTCCCAGTATTTCCTTGTCTGGTGTCCTCCAATCATACTTTGCTACAGTATCTGAAATGTCAGATTATTGTTAGTGCTAACCAGAGTGAGCATTAGTAAAGGTAAAGGTACCCCTGCCCGTACGGGCCAGTCTTGACAGACTCTAGGGTTGTGCGCTCATCTCACTCTAGAGGCCGGGAGCCAGCGCTGTCCGCAGACACTTCTGGGTCACGTGGCCAGCGTTAGTGCCAACCAAAATTGCCCCCAAACTAGTCTTTGGGAATTCATTTCAAGCCATGCTTTCAAAACATGTTATTGTTCATGCTAATCACAAAATTAAGTTCAGGGTATTTTCCTGGTTTTCCAAATCACTTTGTGCAGTGTCAGAAAGTGATGTTTGAGCCCTAGTGCTTACTATTTGGAATCAGTATTTTTTAATGTTGGACTACTAATCTTAAAACTGAGTCTTTGAGAACAACAACAAAAGCTTCGTTCAATGGTTAATGGAAACAGTCATACACCACATAGACTTGCATGCTCTTAAATTATAGCTGTTGGAATGCTGATTTAAATTCTTCAGAGAGCCTTGGGTTTGTGTGACAATTCATGTTAGAATTTGAGCAGAATTTTCTTTCTGCTCCTGAAAGTAAGGGTGAATTTAGACACATGTATTTCACAACAAAGCAGCTTTTTCTGAATTCATGAATATGTAATTCATGTCCCTACCATATATTAACGTGTATGTACCAGTAGTTAATGTGCATAACAGAAACATGCCTTTGAATGGCTGCACAGAAGGAACTTTCATCTGTTGCATTGGTGACATGTCGTGTTCATGGATATGTGTATCAGTTCATGATAGGGATTATGTGCACACACACAACAAAGAGTTGCTTTGACATAAGTATGCATCCGAGTCAGTCATTACACTTAGCAATGAAGATGTGCAATACAACTTCCTTTTACTAAGTGTTTACAGATGTTTACGCTTGCTTGATAGGACGACACACATTTTAATGATAAATGTGCTATCTGTTAATATGCTATCTGTTAATGACCATGTTGAGTCATTTAAGTAGCTTCTCCATTGACAAATGCTTTAATGTAATCTTCACTGAATCTCAGGGACAGAAGCATGGCCTCCAGGTGTTTGTCTTAAGTATGTCGGTGGAGACCAGTTTGGCCATGTGAACATGGTGATGGTCCGATCATTGGAGCCCCAGGAGATTGCAGATGTCAGCGTACAGATGTGCAGCCCTAGTACTGCAGGAATGTATCAAGGACAGTGGCGAATGTGCACTGCCACAGGACTTTATTATGGAGGTAAGTGCCACCTTCTCATAAGACTCTTACTTGCGACGTTTGAGCAGCCTTCTGTGTTGCTGGGACTGTTGTGAGAATAATATCTGCTAACTATTGCAACTCTACTTGTTAAGAGAATTCCAGAACCGAGTTCAAACAAGTGTTCCTTTCCATATAACATTTCGGACCCCACAAAAACCCCTCACGTTGTAGCTGTCCTTCAGGAAACAGACAAATGAATGTAAATGTTTCCTTTAAAGGTGGCAATGGCCACTGGGCCTTTTGAAGTACTATCTGCCGTATGATCCTTCCCGCCTTTTGGCAGGTTGAGACAAGGATCACTGTCAGTGTGCTGCTGAAGATTGCTTCCCTTAAAGAGGCCACTGCAGCCCCTTTTAGGGGGGCAATGCACAACATGAATGTTTTATTTTTATTTTTCAAAACTCAGATCCTACCAACCTACTGAGGAACTCAATATCATTAACAAACTATTTCAAAATATAGAATAACTCCTAAGTTATGGGAAACTTTGCACATCTTAAAAAGTTACCTTTCATGGCAAAGCAGCAACAACCGCAAACAAACCCTAAACACAACAAAAATTCCATGTAATTCCAATACTTTTTTTATAATCCAGGACACAAACCATTTCAAGTGTTTGAAAAGTGGCATGTTACAACTTCAGGTATTAATTGTTAGGTTGATTCACTTGTCTGTTTTACTGCGTAACTAACATAGGAGAGATGGAACGAAATATATTGGAATAACACTGAACAGAAGCACTTTAAACTGCAACATTAGTTGTAGATTCCACTTGTGAGATTTGATTGCCAATTTTTCTGTTCGTTTTTATCTCCTGTTGATGATTGGCATGTTTAACAACTTTCACCCCCAAATGATGGTATTTCTTTCAAGTGAAAGATGTGACTTCCACTGAATTTTCTTTTTTGGAGTCTTTTTGTATAATTATTTTCATGCTTGGGAATGACTAGAATAAATACCAAGATTAACAGAAGGTGGCAGTATTTCACTATCTTCAAACTTTCAGAATGCCGAATACTAAAACATTCAGGCTGGCTTTGAGCAAACAATGAGCCCTGTTGTAATACCTCCCATGTATCTGAAATGTGGTCCATATTGATATTACAAGGATTTGGCATTTTCGTTTCTTATGTTTGATTATAAGCATCATGTTGTTTGAGAGGTATTGAAATTAAGTAAAATTGCAAATTGTATTTTGTGCTGACCCAGGTTTCTCTTTCACAGACATCATCTGGGTGATCCTCAGTGTGGAAGTTGGAGGACTTTTAGGAGTAACGCAGCAACTGTCATCATTTGAAACTGAGTTCAACACACAACCACATCGCAAGGTAGAAGGAAACTTTAACCCGTTCGCCTCTCCGCAGAAGAACAGGCAACCAGATGAAAACAACCTAAAAGACCCTGGGGGTTCTGAGCTAGACACAATCAGCAAAAACACGTGGGGGCCTGCTCCTGACCAAATTGAACAAGATCAGACTGAACTGTCACAAAACTCTGTAAATCTCTCCCCCAGCAGTCACTCGAACAACTTATCAGTAGTGACATACAGTAAGGTAGGTGGCCTGGGGGTACAGGAGAACGGGGAGGTCATGAGTCCATGACCTGTATTGTAATGGTCCTTCCTTGCAAATTGCATGACTCCCCCTTGTGCCTCTGTACACTCCGCTTAAAAGGGCCTGCATTTGGCTGTTCATCTTACAAGTCCTTTCACTGCATTAAAAGCAAGCTTAAACAAGACTATTTTCAAATGCTAAAACTATTTTAACATTCTGTTAAAATAATATTCTTCAAATGCTGCTTGCCGGATTTGAGAAGGCAACAATTTACAAAGCTGCTTTTTTAAAGTGCACTTAAAATTGGAAGTATATTAGGTGGTAAGTGCTAAAAATGTAATCAACCAGATTTGGAAGCTAAAATGTATGGATAAGAGAATATTGATCAGAATGTGTTCCAGGTCTGTGCAGAGTGTGGGGTAGCCAGGTATACTTGCCCCAAGCCTTGGAGGGCTACGTTGGCAGGGGGGCGGGGCTTTTTTGTTTGAGTTTATAACTTTATTCTAAAAAGACTCCCACCCTGGGCCTCAGACAAGCTCTGCATAGACCCGATGTGTTCACTTTTCATTTCCCTTTTTGTTTCTGCTTTACTTCAAATCATTGCTTAAAATGATTAGATTCTCTTGTTGCATTTTGTTCTGATTTCATTGAAAACATTTTGCTGCCTTTTGCATATAAATATACAGAAACTTGTGGAATCATAGTTGACATAATCCAGTGTGGTGTAGATGGTGTTTGTTTTTCCATTTTCCACATGGACAGGTCCATTCAACATGTTATTCAGGGCACTGAGGCAATTGCCAGTTGGTGTAAGGTTTAAAATAGGATGAATAAAATGTATTGAGCAGCTAAGGTAGAAGGAAGACAGTTGAAGCAGTTAGTGTACTGGTAGTGTATGACTAAAGCTACTCTCAAATGGATTGGATAAGGGTGAATTCAAGTTATGACGAAGAGAGAACATTTCTTGATGCAAGTGATGATTGCATCTTGGAGCAGTTAGTCATAGAATCAACAAGAGGAGAGCCAGCAATTTAATCCTAAACCATGCCCAGGTTTCTATGGAAGATATAAGTATTGTTGAAATACGTAGGCTGTGGTCACACTTTCTTTCATACTCAGTGAAAAGTTGCTCCCAAGCTCCAGTACAGTCACATTTACTTTCACAAGGTAGAATTGCTCAGTTGGTTAAAAGGAAGTTAAGCGGTGGAAGGATCACATCTTTTTACCAGGGTGCAACACCCCACCTCCCCCCAAAGTCCACATTCCTTTTGAGATAATCTGTCAGGAGTAGCGTGTCACTAGTGGCAAGGATCAGAGCATTGCACTCACTCACATACCATCCATCCATTCAGACTCCATTCACCCATTCAGTCTTTCTCACAGTTGCATGTGCTACCTGCATTTATCAACAATCACACCAGCCCCACAGTTGTTCTTTATTCTGTCACTATGGTGCACTTCCTGTAGGAGTAGGAGACACCTGAAACATTTACTAATAGGACATTGAAGACTCAGCTTACTCACAAACCAAACTCAAGCAAAATGGCAAATGGGGTAAGCCTCTAGAGGCCAGCAGACAGATAGGTGACTGGGGAAAATGAGGGGCATGGAAAGCTATCACTGGCTTACACTATATCCAATATCAGAAGCACATCCTCTGGATATCAGTTCCTTATGTTGAATACAGTGATTGGAAACATGGTATCAAGTTTATTCAGTACAGAAAAATGAAGTTTTTGGTATTTTGTATTCCTTAGAGGCAAAAAGTAGCAACAAAATTGCTTGACAATAAATTCTGCTTTGCACTGCAGGAGTTTGTTATTGAATGCTAACATTTTGAAGAGTGAGTTGGCAAAAATCCCTTCCGGCCTATCCTCTTTTAAATGATATATCCACTGAATAAAGCACCCTTGTTTGAACTCAAAGGCACCCTATCATTTCATGCAGAGGGACTAGATAAGCATTTGTTTCTGTGACCTCTCTTACTCTGTAGTGCTTAATATTTTTTCTGTCAAAGCTTAGTGACTGGTCTGGGACCAGCAAATAAAGCATTATTGAAGATAACCAGATTTCGATTTTATCAGTAATCTGAATGGGAGACTACTTGAAGCCTTGTGTGTGAGAGAAATACTTCATTAAAACCCACATTTTCACCAAAAAAACTCCACAATCAAATCAATTCCATAAAATTTATGTATGCTTAAGTATAAGATGAAAGTTAAATTTGTACAAATATTTACCATATACGGGAAATTTTCTGAATCTGATCAATATTGCATGTAACATCTCCTTTACATAGTAAATATTTGTCACATTCACTCTTTCTCCCAATAAGCCCAAAATGGAATGGCTTAAGTTTATATAATCTTTTTTAAGCTACCATTTTTATGCCTGCAGCTGCGAAATTGCTCAGCAAGAACTTATGGGTAATAAAGCATGTTTTTAAAGAAAGAGAGCATGATATATAGAAACTAAAATCTAGCCCTTGAGCAGCAATTATATTTGCTCTGTGTATTCATTTCAATCTTTATTCTAAAATTTTATTTCTGAAGAATACCTGCTAGAATCAACTGGCTGAATTCACTGGGTAGTCCCCACTCATACTGTGTGCTTAAGTATACAGGTTCCTACATTGATAGGTGTCTGTATGCAGCTTAAGGAGACAACTTTAAAATGTGATTTTTCTCTGCCTACCCCCTAACATTCTGAAGTGGTACAGCACAAAGAGGGAAGTATGTGCTTTTTCTGAACATGTAGATCGGCTCCTTGTTTAAATAGAAGAACAGATGAATAGTGGGAAAGAGCTTTGAGCTACTGCATTATATTTGTGCAGCATGCTTTGAAGGGGGAAAAAACCCTGTTTGTATTGAGTTTACATAAGTGATTCAAAAGAGCTTTGGGTAGTTTGGAGAAGCACTGACCAGGAACGGGCCAGGAAGTGATGAGAAATAGAGGACGATTGAGTAGTTCTATCTGAGGTTGCCATCAGTGTAAACTGGAAGACTTCTGTTTTGATTTGCAGCCATGCATCAAAAGCTGATGCCTTAAAAAATAAATAAACTGTACTTCTATTTATTCAAATTACACCACAAACTAAATAAAAATAAAGCCAATGATGTTCAACTCCAATCTTTTCTATATTAGAGTGATACCTAAACTTGGAGAGAAACTTAAGTTATGTTGGAATTACGTTTCCCAGTTAACATCATTACCAACAGTAATGTTGAGTTAAGAGCCGGTTCTTACCCAAAAGTTTAATTGGGTAGGGTTATCATTTTTTACTAATTGGGAGGCACATCAGGAAGTCAGTAAGAAAACTACTGGGATAATTATTTTTATGGAGAAACTTTTGCACTACTAGAGTAAGCATTCCACAGTAGAAGAAGAAGCAGTATTTTCCAGATTACTGATTACTTCAGAACTTGTTACCATCAAAGCACAGACCACCTAAAGTGAGGGTCACCAGCGTGGTCCATATCGGTGCCCTGGTGCTCACAAAGTCCTTCATTGGCATTGCTGGGCAGGGTCCCCAGACTCTGAGCTTTTATTTAAAAAAAGAAAAAGAAAAAAGGGTAAATCTCTAGTCCTCCTAGAAAGAAAGTTGTGAAGCAAATGTGCAGGTACCATTCTAAGCAATTTACATATATGAAATGAGCTCCCATCTGTCATTGTTTTTAGCCAAAGGGCAAAGTCAGAGCTGTGGTTGATAGGTAAGCTATTTGGACACCAAGCATTAGGAATCCCTTGAGTCCTAAAGAGTTGCTCTTTTCTCCTCCTTCTTTAGTTCACTTTTCCAGCTTCTGTCTTATTTTCCAGTCCTTGAAATCTCCATAGCTTGCCTTTTGTTTACCCCTCTAATTTATGCCATGTCCCCCATGGCAGCCATGTTGTGATTAGCAGCCACAGGACTCTCTCAAAATCAAAATGTGCCCACTGGTCTAAAAAAGTTGGCAATCCCTTACCTAAAGGATGTATCCTATAGCAAATGAAGCTGCTTATAGCTACAAGAGTCAAGCGTGTAACTGGCTATCCTCTTGTTATTGTCTCTGCTATTAATATTTCCTGGGTATATCTAAGAGAGATCTTATTTGCAGAATGCAATGCAACACAACTGATTTCCAGATAATAAGACTGTGCAATAAAGGTAAAGGAACCCCTGACCATTAAGCCCAGTCACGGACGACTCTGGGGTTGCAGCGCTCATCTCACTTTACTCGCCGAGGGAGCCAGCATTTGTCCGCAGACAGCTCTCAGGTCATGTAGCCAGTATGACTAAGATGCTTCTGGCGAACCACAGCAGCGCACGGAAACGCCGTTTACTTTCCCGCTAGAGCGATACCTATTTATCTACTTGCACTTTGATGTGCTGGCGAACTGCTAGGTTGGCAGGAGCAGGGACCGAGCAACAGGAGCTCACCCCGTTACAGCAAGCCTGATTGGCAAGCCTGTGGTTTAGACCACAGCACCACCCGCAGATAATAAGACTGTGCAATAGTGACTGACAAATAATGTGTATGTATATTGCATATAAGAGAAAAGAACATGGTAGTAGAGCAGATGCTTTGTGTGCAAAAGGTCCCAAGTTCAATCCCTGGCATCTCCAGCTTGGGCTGGGAAGGACTCCCTGCCTGAAACCCTGGAGGACCACTGCCAGTCAGTGTTGCCAATACTGGGGCTAGGTGGATCAATGGTCTGACTAGATATAAGGCAGCTTCTTATGTTCCTATATTTGTGGAAAGTTTATAAGGCCAACTAAAATATATCAGTCTTGGATTTCACTTTCCCACCATCCCTGGTGACCTCTTAAGAAAAAAATGCAGTAGCTTCATATTAGTAGGGGTTCTGGTAAAAAATATCCATAAATTGCTATTGGGTGCTTGGTCTTTCAGAGCCTAAAAACTGAATGTTGTCCTAGCATTTGAAATGTATGCCAGAGGTGAGTTAAGGTAGAAAACAAATATGATGATGCCATTTGTATTTTAGAGGAGATTTATTTGAAGAATGCACTGTTTCAGAATGATGCTTTAGTAGAGTAAAGAGTGGCTGAAACATTGTGGATTGGAAATGATAGGTTTATATGCCTCTTATTATATATGGTCATAATTTAGAAATTAATTTGTGCCTGTTTTACCAATGGTGGCCAGCTAATGAATAGCCATAATTGAAAACCTGTAGAAGTGTGGCTTATATTAGTGCTGCCTACCTTGGTTTAAGTCATGTGAAGTTGGCTCATTGCAAATAGGCTTTTGAAAGTTTATTGTATGCATGTTTTGGAATTTGAAGGTCAACTCTGCTAATACTGCCAATTCTGGCTTGCCACAAAACATGCATGAGGTCTGCAACTCAATATGGCATCTTTGACTGGGGAGACAGAATCAATCTTTAAGCCTAGTGAGCAGTTTTGTTTGTGCATAAACCGTTGGGTCTAGGACTGTTTTTGGTTCGTGAGCAGGAGCTTTAAATATTTAAAGATCCATGTAGGGAACTTAATTGCATTGTTATAGCATTCCAGGAGTTCAGTATATCAAACCCCTTGAACGTATTTAATATCCCAAACTAGAACTTCACTTCAATGATTTGTCAGTGTTTTAGATTTCTCTTTGAGCTCAGTATGACAGGTGGCAAGCGAATATATTTTGACCGTGTAGACACTGAAATGTAGCATTGAAATGCAGAAGAGAATAGATTAAAATGAAATGAATTGTATGACCCTTTGTAAAAAGTGATAAATGGCTATAGAACATAGGTTGTAGAGGATTTCATAAACTTTGGGATGTTGTGGTCACATTGGAACAGACATTGCTTAGTTTATTCCCCTTTCTGAAATTAATTTTTGTCTCTAATTCTTTTCCAGGGTTTTCACGGTCCTTATCCCTTTGGACAGTCTTAAAAACAAAAACGGGTATCGTCGAGAAGAGAATTTGACAAAGAATGGACTTGGGAGGGAGGGGAGTTCTTATGGCTTATAGAAGATACAACATGAACCCCCTTCTTGGTCTCCATATCCTGAGATAAGAAGAAAACAAACAATAACTTAAGACTAGTTGTTTCCAGAAAAAAACAAAACTAAAGTATGCATGTGTGAATGCTGAATTTCAGGAGTGCTGTTCAGTGCTATGAGAGAGAAAAATACACCAATGTTTTGTTTAGAAGTCATTGTCACAGTTAATTAGGTAGCCTAAAAGAAATTTTTTAAAAAAGATTAAAATGGAAAAGCCATCTCTTTTTAAAAGAAATTATTTTGCCTACAGAGAGGTTGTAGTCTGAGCAAATGTTAATTTTTTGTTCCTTGTTCATAACTTTTAAAAAAAGGGACAGCGTGCATTTTTATGGAGATGTGCTTGCTATGAAATGGAAGCTTGCTTAGCATTTTCTTGGTTAGTGCAGCTATTTGTTTGTCAGATGGTATTAATTTCTAGCTTGATCAATATCCAAATCCATAAATTTTAATGACGTCTTTTTCCCCCTTTCTTTCTTTTGGTTATTTGCCTTTATTCTGCTTTTGGTATCATTCTTCTGGGCATGGTGTGCATTAGTCATCTGCTAGTTCTTTTCTGTTTGGTTGTTCAGACCCAGTTTTGTCATTCGTTGTGCAGGGCAATAATGTCAAGAGGGTAAAAACACTGAGCTGATGCAAGAGGGGTGTCTTGTGCTTTGATTGTGGCACATGCTCTTATTTAAATTCCAAAGTTTGCCCTGAACAGTTAGCATATTGAAATATTCCCATGTTCGTTAATGTACGGTAACTGTCTTTGAGACAGCTATGCATGTATATGTCACTTTTGTGCCAAGAAGAAAAATTATTTTTCGGAGTGGTAGAGCACCAATTATTAAATTTCCATGACACTTCTAAGATGTAAATTTCACATCTTCTGTTTTAGATTGGAATGACCACTTTGAGTCTTCAGTGATAAAAAAATAACTAGCTTGTTGGCAGAGACTAAATTGTTTTGAACATATGGGAGAAAGAAGAACCATCAGCAGCCATTCACAGCAATTCCTTCTGCTTATCAGCTTGTTTGATCTCTGAACACTTCGATTTATAGACTGGTGTGTGTGTGTGTGCACGCGTGTGTATCAAGGGTGTGGAACTGTTTAAGATCTAACTGCGTATAGCCCATGAAGAATGATAGCCATATAATTGAGGCCAATCTGTCCAATTCCATAGAGAATTAGCAGAGCATGGTCTCTTGAAACTCTTGGGTTTTGCATCGGTTTAAGGAGGAGGGGGGTTCTGTCTAATTCAAAAACTTGAACTAGGCCACAGCAGCCATCTGCCAAAGATAGAATAATATGCAATGCCTCCTTCCTTTCATCTCACTTAGAAGATCAAACTCCCTGGTCTGAGATAGTGGAAGTATGAGTATGTACTGATGGGGATAATGCAAGGCCTGAAGTAACATACTTTGAGCTACCTTGTTGGTTTGATTTGCATACGAGGCCTTTGTATTCTTCTGTATAGCTGACCACGACCCTGTTTCCCATCAGAACATACATATATAGAGCACCCAAAGTCTATTAAATGGATCTGGCTAGGGTCCTAGTAGGCAGATGTGTAGGTATTCAGTCTTCTAGGCCAGCTCAACATCTAATTTGATGTTTTCACTTTTGAAGAATTGTATAATTTTTTTGCATCCCAACTAATTTAAAGAGTATAGTTTATCTATGACCATAGCCATGAACACTGGGAGAAATGATTGCAAGGGATTCATCTGAGAGGACAAATTATGGGAGTGTAGAAACTATGGAATGCCTTCCTTTAACTTTCCCCCAGCTTGGCTCCCCAAATTCTTATCTTTAATCATCATAAGCAGCATATTATTCAGATGCAAAATAAGGTGTAGAAACTGATTATGTATAGCATTAGTCATGATAATTAGTTTTATTTATTTTTCCTGCTCTGGGCAAGCAACTTTTTTGATACGCAAAGAAAAGACTGAGTACACTGTATGGTTTTTTGAGATGAGTGTGTGTGTGAGAGAGAGAGTAACCTCTGGTGGCAACATTGGAAGTCAGTAGCAACAACTGGCAGCTACTACGGTAAGCTAAGTTAAAACAGATTCTGTTTTCTCTTTAGACCAAGTTAGGTATTCAGAAACCTCACCATCCAAACTGTCAAACATTGTGGAGACTTTAGTTTTTTCATAGTGCAGAGCAAAAACTGATATTTACTGCCAACTATTGTTCTTTTACAGCAAGTAGGGATGACCATTTCCTGCAAGTCATCTCAATTACTATCTCCTCTTTTGAGTGCTGGTGACTTTTATGAATGAAACAGTCGTTCCACTGAAGAAAGCAGAAATCACAGCCAGGGCCCAGATTGGTTGCAGTAAAAGTAGTCCTCTTTATTGTCACTAGTTTCTGAGATCTTTCTGGGGATAAACATTCCTCTCTCGGGGGATGATCTCTGTATAAATAGTTACAAAGGGCTCATACCTGTTTGCAGGTATTTTGATTTGAGTGATAATCCCTTCAGTGATGACAATGGGAGGATGTTTAAAATGCTCATTGTTTTGTGTCTCATTTCTTTTCTCAAATATTCTTCTCTTTATACAATACCTCCTTTATTACTCATGGAGCTT
Organism: Podarcis vaucheri; assembly: GCF_965113315.1. Lineage (NCBI taxonomy): Eukaryota > Metazoa > Chordata > Lepidosauria > Squamata > Lacertidae > Podarcis > Podarcis vaucheri. The sequence goes on along the minus strand of NC_138764.1, from coordinate 61,943,210 downwards.
CTTGGAACTCTGATTTTAAATTCATTAGTTTTTTAGGCATTTTTGATGATTTTGGAGCCATTGAAATGGCTGAAGCCAAAATCATGTTTGCTTGGGAGCAGCACTTTCAGACAGCTAAGGAGGGCAAGACATTTTTGTGCCTAAGCATAAAGGTTTGATTTTCACAAATGCATAATACTAGCTTCATAATTATCAGGGGAAGCTGCCACCTCCCCAGATGGCCCATGGCTTCAACAGCATGGGAAGCAGAAACAGAGTAGATGTAGCTTTACATAGCATGGAGGTGTAGTAATGAGGGGTGGCTGTACCTGCAGAATAGCTGAATGTCACAAAGGAACAACTCCTTTGTGAGAAAAAGGTGGCAATGCTAACCAGTGCCTAGGTTTAACACACAACACTTCTGTACAGATATAATCACATGTAGGGGAAACAGTGTAGACAGTTCTGAGTTTGGAAGTGGCATGGGTATTTAGATTGCTTTGTTGCAATTACAGGAATCAGAGAGCCACTCATAGCTTTAAAATGCACATATTGGCAAACACTCTTACCCACTTCAAATATTATCGTGTATATGCCTCTCGTTCCCTCTTGCATGATCTGTAAAAATACGTTGTGAATAAAATAACCCTTTTTACCAAAGTGATACTGTTTGGACATGGAGGAAGCTAAGCATTGCTTGACCCCTATCCCTGTTCCTGAAATGTGACTGATTCTTGCTCCCCCAAATTTAGCTTGCTTCATGTAACAAGTGTGGTTGGCTCTGGCCATTTCCCTAGTGGTTCTCATTCTGGAAGAAATGATGGATTCCCGAGGAGGAAGAAGTAATTTTAATTTAACAAAGGGAAGTTTGGATTTCTCATTTGTTTGCAGCATTCTTTTTTTATTTTTATTTTAATGCAGATTAAACTGTAACCCAAGCTGTTGGGTTTGAAAATGTGCTGGCAACCTCTGCATCTGAAAATGTGACTGTGCCTGGGAGGCAAGAGCACCCAGTCTTCTCACTAGGAAATTGAGCTGGCTTTGAGCCTTAGTGGGTGCAAGTAAGCTCTGTCTCTGTTTGGGGATGGGTGCTAAGCCTGCACTGTCAGGTTGGGCCTATGTTGTTGCTCCTATTTGGGGCAGGTGAAAGGTGTATCCTAAGGCCTCAGGGATTTGGGAATGTGTATTCATCCCACCCCCCAGCTGCAGATGAGTGCGTCTTGAATCTCTATAGGTACAAGTGTAGCCGGAGAAGCCTGGGGCTAAGAAATGCACGCTGTCCCATGTCTGGGTTTCCACTGTTTTTTCTCTTGTGTGAGTGAGTGGTTGATTCTGCAGCCTGTCTTTATTCTCTCTGGGGGGAGTGCATGTGTAGAGCAGGATGTGTGTTGCTTCATTGAGTCTGGGAAGAATCCTGTAATAGCACATTGTGGGGGAAAACAAAGATGCTTTTTCCTTAATGTATAAATGAATATTTGTATGATTAAATTAACACAAAACAATCTTATACTTGAGTTTTTATTGAATGACCAAAGCTTGGATCTACAGTGCCTTTTCGTGGTTTAAATGGTTCCCACTTTACTTTCCTTCTTTCCCATTTGTTGGGGAGTATCATGCAAGCCAGGACTGAGCTGAAAGCTCTGTGCTTAATAAATGAAATAAAATGAATTGTGTTAGGGTGCTGTCTTGTGCCTTCATAGAATCATAGAACTGGAGTTGGAAGGGATCCCAAGGACATCTAGCACATCCCCTACAGTGCAGGAATCACAGCTAAAGAATCACTGACAGATTGCCATCCAATATGCTTAAAAACCTCCAATGAAGATTCATCTGCCACCTTCCAAGGTAGTCCATTCCACTATCGAACAGCTCTTACCTTCATAAAATTCTTCCTAATGTTTAACCAGAATCTTCTTTTTTTAAAAATTGAAACTATTTTTTCAGGTTCTATGCTCTGGAGCAGCAGCAAATAAGTTTGTCCTGTCCTCCATATGTCAGCCCTTGAGATATTTGTAGATATCTAGCATATGACCTCTCAGTCTTCTGTCCTCTAGTCTAAACATACCCAACTGTGACAACCGTTCCTCATAAGGCTTGGTTTCCAGACCCTTTAACATCTTGGTCCCCTTCTTCTGCACACATTCCATCTTGTTCTGACTTGAAGATCCAAGTCAGGGGCTTGTCAAGTTGGCAGTGACAGCAAGGGGCATACTTCAGTGCTCAAATTGTTCCTTCGTAGCCACATTCTTTACCTGCTCAACACTTGACACTGCATATGATGTCAGGGATGGGGTATGATTTGGGGAAAACATCCTCACAGGATTAATTTGGCCCATGTACTGGAGGTTTCCCCACTGCCAATGTAGCACATGGTTCTCACCATTTGTTTGTATACATATACAGTATACAGCCTTTCCACCCCCCCCCCCAAAAAAAAGATTGCAATATATACAAGTGCCATGAAGCAGTTGTATTTAAAAAATCTGTGTTGAAACTGATTTCAGCATAAATTAACCTTTTGGATTTTAAATTTAATTTCCTGAGAAAGTGTTGAATTTTTAGCAAATCCTTAAAGAACCACCTTGAATGGAATGAGGCACGTCCCTGTTCAATGACTGTGTCACACATTTCCACATGTAATTGACAAGAGACTTCGGCCAGGCATGACTCCCTTGCGCAGCTACTGTACTTAACTTTTCAAAATGGCTGCTCCCTTAGAGCGTATGATACTAGTATACATAATGTGATCATTGGGGAAGGGCTGTTACCCTTCAGCTCTAATGCCTGATCCCCCAGCATCTCCAGGTAGAGGTGAGAGATAGACCCTTGCCTAAAGCCCCAGAAAGACATTGGCAATCACTGCAGAATAGGTTTCCCAAACTGTTGCCAATGAACTACCAGTGGTCCATGAGCTTTCTTCATGTGGTGTGTGGATTTGTGCTCCTCACACTGAGTATTCATACTGATTTTTAATTGTGCTTTATTGCTTTCATTTCATATATTGTATTTTATTGTATTGCAATGTGAATTCTATGGAATTATCTTTAAGAGGTCTGCCAAGACCCTTAGCCATTTTCAAGTGGTCTGCTGAGAGAGAAGCCTGGGAACAGATGATGTAGACAGTACTGAGATGGATCACTCACAGCATCACTCAGCCTACTTTCCTATTATAAAAAGTAATTTTTTTACAGTTGCCTAAATTTGGCTATTTTGTCAGGGAATTGATATCCCTCCCAAATGTATTTTAAATGTGTGGTGGTTGGATTGTTTGATATTTCTGCTTTCTCTTCCTCCCTTCACATCTACTTGTTGTTTACTTTTGAGGTTGTTTGCCATTGGGGCTGAGACCTGTCAGGAGCTCATCAAGCCAAGGCAATCTGCTCACACCTTCATTATAATGCTATCTTTGAAGCAAGCAAATAAATTGTGCCATCATTATGATGCACTCATTATAAATGAAGCAATGTGCCATGACTTTTTACGTGGTATATGCCATGGGTGTGGTGCAGCAGTCAGAAGCCAAGTCAAATAGTTGTAGAGTTGAACAATGTAAGAACTTTTGCAAACACCTGAGAAAATTTAAATATCAAAATATGGTTCATTCAGTTTTCCGCTTCAAGCAACTTAATGATTGATGCCACCCATGGAGAGGAAGAAATTTAATGTAGCTGGCCTGTATATCTGTTCCTAGAGTTACCTGCCAAAATCCAGAACATTGATCCATAAGCAAAGCTTATGCATCCTACAACTTCAATAAGATTTTTTTAAAAGCACTGATCTATAAAATTGAGGCTTGCTTTAGATGGTAATTACAGATAAGAACCGTTCAAAAGCAATGTTCCTTTTTCCACCCAAACTGGACTGTGCTGCTCTGATAACTGAACAGAATACACTCCCAGTAGCTATTGTAGAGGAGCCCTATTTCAGCAGGTCGAGATAGAAGGTGTTTGTGTGTGCGCACACACATTTTAAATGTTGAAGTATCTTGTGCATTTGTTGCTTATTTTCAAAAACCACTTTTAAGTATTCAGAGAGCATGTGGTACATTGTTCCCAGGATTGTACCACTTGGACATAAGGAACACATACGTAATACATATGGAATATAATACATATGGAAAAATACGTATGGAAATTTGTTGAGTCAGAGTGGAAACCAGGCTAGTGCCTCTTGTCCTAATGTCCTGGTTCTTCATGTGAATGAAACCTTATAGAAGAGCATTCAAAAGCAACTTCACCCCTTCTTGTGGGTTAGCTAGAGGAGGATCAAATGACCTGGCCCAGTCTAGGTAGAATGGTACTGGTTGATTTGCTATGGTCTCTGCTGTTCTTAAGTACATAATCAGGATGCTTTTCCTAGACTCAAAAGTCTTCTGGGTAAAGGTGAGTTCTACAAGAATCATTGTTAGGAATATTATTGAGTAGAGCAAGGGTTGGCATATTTAAACGCCATATAATCCCTGAAATGTCAGAATGGAACAGATTTCCACAACAAACAAGACCACAGACACCCATGGGTCCTTTGATCCTCCTCTAGCTGACCCACAAGAAATGCATCATAGTGGCTGCTCACAAGTAGTATTACGCTTTAAGGAACTTCTCTACAGGCAACATGGTTTACTATGTGTGCCCTTTCTACTCGGACAAGTAGACTAGACTGAGATAACAGGCAAGGCACTAAGGTCACTCACTAAACTTCATGACCAAGGAAGGTTTTTAACCTCATCTGCATCTGGGGCAGGCAATCTTTTCTTTTTGGCAGACCAGATCCTCCTTTTCCCACCTCTAGACGGATGAATTTGACAGGGAGGTGAGGTCACCAGTCTGCCAGTCACATGACATCATAGTGATGTAAGATGACACCATACCTTGAAACATGCACTGTCAGGACTTAGAAGCGCAGCATGGGGCTGTGTGAAAGCACTGCAATATATTGCATGTCACTGTAGAATACTGAGGGGGGCCGGCCCCATCCTTGAAAATGTTGGGAGTACCCTTGTCCCCCCCCCCATCGTGCCTCTGGGTCTGCAGGTTGCACACCAGTGGTGTGTCTTGCTCACTATTGTCTCTGCTCACTGTCTGGTAGCAGCTCATCAGGGTTTCAGGCAGAAGCCTTTTGCAGCCCTACCAAAAATGCCAAGGATTGAATCTGGGACCCTTTGCATAAAAAAACACGTGCCTTACCACAGAGCTTTTAGCATTTCTCAAATTTCTAAAGGTATGGTCTTCCTTTCTTCCACCTCAGGGGCTCATCTGGAACTTGAACTCAGGATCCCTCTACACCCAAGGCACTAATTCTGCCACTAAATCAACAAGCTAGGCACAATTTAAGTGTGCTTTCTCCAACCTAAGTAAATTGAAAAGCTATTTTGATCAGTCTTGTCAAGAGTTGATAGAAAAGCCTATGTTTGTTTGCTTTACTACCTGCCCCTCAACAAAGGTCTCGGGGCAGGTTACAAAATGATAAAAGAATAGAATACAAAAGATAATAAATGATGAAGATAACCAACTGATAAAATCATAAGTAGAGAGTAGACAATAACTGCATATCCCAAAAGCCTGGGTAAAAAGATGAATCTTTGCATGTTTTCTGAAAATCACCAGGTAGACATCAGGCAATGGGGAATTTCAGAGCTGGGGCAGGGGCCGCCACAGAAAAGGCTGCCTCATGTGCCCCTGGATATTGGAGGGTGGTGGAATCACCAAGAGAGTATTTTCCTTGTGGTTTTTAGTCCTGAATCTCTTTATAAAGGAGAGAATCTTTCAGGTAGCTGGGTTCTAAGCTGTTTAGAGCTTTATGTGTCAAAAAAAAAAGTTTGTCTTGGACTCAGAAGCAAATCGGCAACCAGAGCAATTCTAGCAGAACTGGTGTAATATAAGACCCACCAGTTGTGGTGGTTAGTGTAGCTACTACATTTTGCACTAATTCCAGCATCCAAGATGTCTTCAAGTCCCATGGAGAGTACCTTGCAATCATTCAATCTGGAGGTTACCAGAGCATGGCTCACTGTTGCTAGGGCACCTCATCTCAGGAAGGGCTGTAGCTGGTACACCAGTCAAAGCTGGTAGTTAAGTACCCCTAGCCGCTGAGGACACCTGGACCTTAAATGAGAGCATTGGATCAAGTAGCACCCTCAAACTATGGACCTGCTCTTTACAGGGGCTGCAACCTCATTCGGGACACACATCTTACCACTTCTTGTACTCAGTCACCTAATGCACACAACACCTTGGTCTTGCCTAGATTTCAGTTGACTGTCTCTCATCAGTATGATAAACCGCATCATGCACCTGTCCAGAAGCTTTGTACATGTATATACGTTGAACAACGTGGGTGACAAAAAAACACCCCAAACCCTGCAGGATGTCTCAGTTCAGTTTCCATGCCATTAAGCAGTTGGCACCTCATGGTCTCTCCCTAGACTCCCTTTCCATAAGTGTGAGTGGAACCATTACCAAATTGTGCTTCTAATCCCCAAGCCTTGGAGTCAGTCCGAAAAGTATCGAAATCTGCTGAGAGGTCAAGGAAAATGAGCAGGGTTGCACTCCACCTGTCTCTTTCCTGACAAAGGTCATCAACCAGCATGGTCAAGGCTGGGTCAGTTCCAAAGCCCAGATTCCATGGTTGAAGTTCTGTTCCATTCTGCATCAACACCCCTCCCCTATACATGAGGGTTAAATACCACCAGTTTAATAATCTCTGATTTGGCAGGCTCAATTTAACTTGGACAACCTTTTATTTTACATTCATATTGGCTATAGTGATGTCCCACAATAGTACAGCTTATTATATTACAATAAACAAATAATTATCTTACACCAAGACTTAGCAATTTTGCCGTCTTCCTTCACAAAGATAGTAATCTAATGGCGTATATTCTAAGGTAGGGGAAGTGGAACCTGTCAGTCCAGAAGTTTCATGGAACAAACTTTTGCCAGCTGCAACCAACAAGACTAATAGGGAAGGTGGGAGTTGTAATCCAACACTTGGGAGGATTCCCTATTCATGTTCTAGAGTAATTTTGGGTAGCTTCAGTGTGGGATATGAAACACATAGCAGTCAACTACAACATTCCTAGAGTGGACATGCTAGTGGATGCTTTGTACCAGCCAGGAGTCTAACTTCCTGTTTCCTCTTGAGCTGTGACAAACTTCCTCTGCCTGTGTGTGTGTGTGTGTGTGTGTGTGTGTGTGTGTGTGTGGCTTAATCTGGGCAAGGTAGCACAGCTCCTTCCTTTGGCTCTTCTCCATTTTGTTTTTCTATGTATGAGGAGCAGTGATTGCCTGTTCGCAGTCACTTAGGAACTTATGGGATAGTTCCACATGTGTATAGTTTTGTGTGGTTTTGTGACCTAAGTCTGCCTTCAGGGATCCACCTGTGAACTGAATGATTGTGAGTAAACTACTTTTATATTGACTTTAAAATCTTTGTTTCTATTCTTTTTAAAGAGGGACTAGAAGGGATCTTACCAGGAATCTTACACTGAGAGGCTCAGACGAGCTTGCAACAAGCAAACCACTGTGTATTTAAAAGGGGAATGCACTCTGCTAAGTAAAGGGACTTGCTAATGCAAGATGAGAAGGATATAATTAAACAATATATCCTCTCCTGCCTCCCTGAACATTCCCACATTCAGATGACAGCTTACCACCTGGTAGCTGTTTATAATCTTACTGGAGGTACAATCGGGTATATGGTATACAGTGTTTTGCCACGTAGTGAAGTGGTTTTTACTATGCATCTGAAACTACTAAGAAATGTAAGATAGTAGTGGCATGGCTTGATAGGGCAGATTATCTGCTTCCTATGTGACTGCATTCATCCTCCTGTGGTAAGACTGTAAGCAAGGTAAGAAGCAGCTGATTGTGCCCTTCTCCCAAATGGAGGAATTATGTAAGTTAATGAGATCCAATACTCTGATGAAGGTTCTTCTGAAATTCATCCCTGAAAAATTAACTCTGACCATTACCCTTTAAGTATGTGAAGTGCCACAGAGAAGGCACAAAACAAATTCAAACCACTGATAAAATCCAGTGATGTAGCTGTTTCTGGGCCATGCACTGAAAGTTGACGGTTATTATATATGCTTTTTCCTCCATGGCTGATTACTGTGTCTGATCTGATTCATGCATACTTCATGAATGAAGCAAGGAGCTGAAAGGAATTCAGTTAAATAATTTATTTATTAAACTCTAAACATACCCTTATTGCATTTGTAAGATTGTAAGACGAATGATGTAGTGAATTAAGATAGAAAAAGGAGCATTCCAAGAGATGAAGGGAACTGGGCCCAAGGGAAAGACAATTGCCTCATCCATAAATATCTATTACTGTGTTTATTTATGACTCTGAAAGTAAGCGTGGCTTGCCTACAAAAAACAAAACCATTGCTGAACTAAGGCTGCAACCCTAGCTCCACTTCCCTGGGAGGAAGCCCCATTGAATTCAATAGGCCTTGCTTCTGAATAGACCTGGCTAGGAGGATTGCGCTGTAGGTCAGTTACGTGCTCCAGGCAACAATAAATATTTACATTGCTGGGATCCCAGTTTGTTTTATTTATGAAAGACCAAGTCACTCCACCCATTGACGCACAGAGAAATGTACTTCATGTTGTCCTGTGGTTACTGCACCATCTTCAGTTCCTATACTTCCTAATGATGTGTTATGCCTGAAACGTGCCCATCCAGAAGTGCCCACAAGTCCAATGGCATACATATGGCTCTAAGACACTGTTTATTCACAGAATATTATTGCTTCCAATTGGAACAACATATTGCAAGTAACTTCAGATGAGCAGTTTCTCTGCCCCTCTGTGCTATCTGTTTCTTTATGTGTAGGTCTTCCTGCTCTCTGTAATGCCTTTTCCCCATCTCTCTCTCTCTCTCTCTCTCTCTCTCTCTCTCTCTCCATGCTCAACACCCTATTTCATTTTTTTTTTTTATGTTAACTTTATCATGGTCTTTATTTGCAAGGTCAACCTGAGCAAACAGCCTAGTCCCTGTCCTGTCACTGCAGTGGCCAGCATAATTATTTACTTGAGGACCACAATAAATTTGTTATGCTTGGATTGAAACATTGCATTAATTTGTTTATGCTTTTTAAAAATGCCATCTTGGAGGGTGGAGGGGCAAATGACACACAGACAGATCTGATACCTTTAATCATTGCCGCTCCAGCAATAGATTGTGTGGCCTTGACTCCATCAGAGATAAAGGCATGCAATTTCAAGCTGTTGTCTCAAATCCCACTGTTAATTTTAAAGTTCAAGAAAACCGCTGTGGAATTGGGGCTATACTTAAAAACAGCACCATGTAAAGTTTGTAGCTGGGAAGACAGCATCTCTGTTTTTGAACTACAATGTGTTTGATATAGCTTCTTAAACAGCAAGCAAGACATTTCATCTTACGATCTGTTGAACAGAATATTTTGATGTTAGCTGAAAACAAGTTTGTATTACACCTATTTGCATTAACCAAATGAAAAATCGCAAGAAAATGCATAAAGATATGACACCTGGATTGGAAAAATATACTATGTTATGTAGCTTTGTATTTTTGCAGAATGTTGGCTCCAGTTAGGTTCCCCCCCACCCACAAATGATGCATTCATTGTGGCTTAATGGTCATCTAATTATCCAATTGTTCTTAAGCGTTGTGTGGCATCTTCTTGCTGGTGATGATTTTGGGCCTCACATGGCAATACAGAGTCTCCCAAGCTCACATTCCCAGCATGCTGATACTCCTGTCTCAGCAACATCTACATTGCATTGGTCATGTCCACAGAAGGAAGCTGGTAGGATCCCCAAGAATGTGCTCTACAGGCTTCAGGCAGCAGGCCCACTTTGCATTACAAATATAGTGGTACCTCGGTTTTCAAAGGTAATCTGTTCCCAAAGACCATTCAAGTTCTGAAACATTAAAAAACCGAAAAATCAGTATGGAAGGCTCAATACAGAAAACTCAGTATGCAAGCCGTGTGGCATGTTCGACTTCCAAGGCGAGTTTGAAAACCGAAGCATTTACTTCCGGGTTTACGGCATTCAAAAACCGAAATGTTCGTCAACGGAGATGTTCGAAAACCGTTGTATCACTGTAGGTCTGCAAATGTGACATGAAAGCTGGTAACATCAACCCCACTGCATGGGAATCCCTTGCAGATGACCACAGGGCCTGGAGACAGACAATCATGTCATATATCCAAAGCAGTGACCAGAGGAGAAATGACCACTGGGAGGAGCGCAGAGAGAAGAAATGCCATGGTGCATCTGCAGCAGCAGAACCTTCCTTTACTCCCGCTGCAACAAAACATGTCTCTCCTGTATTGGTCTCTACAGCCTCAGCAGGCGCTGTAAACTTCCAACAGTTCGACTTCACCCCCAAAGTTTGACTTCACTCCTCCATTGTCTCCTGAGGCAAATCAACATGGTGATGACATCTGCCCCTCTAAAAAAAATGTACTAATCTGGTATGCCATTTTTAATGTGGCTGGTGGACAAAGCAGTTTTGTTTTCTGGTGCAAAGCAAGAGAAAGATTTATTTAACCACTAAAGAATTTACGGTATATATCAGCAGGTATTTAAAGAACCACCAGAGGGAGTTGGATACATTTGCAGATTGTCTTTTGGAAGCTGAATGCTGTTAGTATGAAAGAGGTTTATTGGGACGTATAGTAGGATTTCTGCAGTGCTTTTTTTCCTAAAAAAATGTTTAGAGGTACTCTCATTTCCCTACTCATATTGAAATACTGCCCCTCAATGGGGCCAAACTTAGAGTCACATACCCCCAGAAAAAAGCACTGGATTTCTGTATTGGTAAACACTGAAATGTTATCTTGGTTCTTAAGGTTGTATACTTCAAATGAAAAGAAAGAACTGCAGGATATTTCCTACTCAGAGAAGCAATGGAAGAAATTTACAAACATTGTAGGTTTGAAAAGTTACAGAAAAATATCAAACTATTATATATTCTGTTAAATCCAGCTACTCCTCTCCCTCCCTTTTTTTGTTGAATAGCGTGGAAACACTGTGGGTCTATGGCATGGGTAGGCAACCTAGGGCCCGGGGGCTGGATCCGGCCCAATCGCTTTCTAAATCTGGCCCACAGTCTGGGAATGAGCGTGTTTTTACATGAGTAGAATGTGTCCTTTTATTTAAAATGCAGCTCTGGGTTATTTGTGGGGCAAAGGAATTCGTTCATTTTTTTTTTCTTTTTCAAAATATAGCCCGGCCCCCCACAAGGTCTGAGGGACAGTGGATCGGCCCCCTGCTGAAAACATGCTGATCCCTGGTCTATGGCTTCATCTGTTTGTAGAACTGGATGTTGTGGCATTGGCCAGGACATGTCTCTATCCAGATTACTTTGCTTCTGGGATACCTTTGCTTAGGTCCACCCTTTCCTCCTCTTAAGCTGCACGAATCTCTAAAAATTTGTGAACACAGGATGGGTCACTAAAAAGAGTAAGTCCCACATTACACTATGTTTCCCATCAACTTGCCAAGCCAAGTTTTCTGTTGATCAGCCAGTTAAGCAACCAAGACTGTTAATTGCCAGTTAGCAGCAGTTGCCAGCAATCCCATTTCCCATTCATGTTATCTATTACAGGCACTGGAAGAACTAAGAGCTGCCAGGGTCCACTTGACTGTTTAAACAAAACAGGGCTCTCATACAGAAGCCACTAAAACTCACTAAAGCAAAAGACATGAAACTCTAATAAATTTGGAATTGGTGCAGCATACCTACCGTATTTTTCACTCCATAAGACACACTTTTTTCCTCCTAAAAAGTAAGGGGAAATATCTGTGCGTCTTATGGAATGAATGTGTGGTCCCTGGAGCTGAATTGCCCAGGGGTAAAAAGCAGACCGTGGTGTTTTTTTTTATTTAGAAAGAGGGAAGGGGGTGTTGAAACAATGCCGCTGAGCAGCTGATCGGCAAGCGATGGGAGGCTGATAAGGGACTCTAGAGATAAAGGAGGCTGCCTGGGAGGGGAGAGGTAAAATCACATGGATCCTCAGAATTTTTGCATTGGGTAACTCCAAATTCACCATCAGATCACATAGCATGTCCATGGCTACAGCCTGCACCAAAAAACCCACACACCCACTGTTTCGTGGGGTGCAAAAACGTGGTTACAAAGCATGGATCCACATGGTTTCTCAGGATATTTGCATTGGGCTACCCCAAACTCACTGTCAAATCACATATCATGTCTGTGGCCACAGCATGAACCACAAAAATCATACATCCACTGTTTCGTTCATAATATTTTTTTTCTTGTTTTCCTCCTCTAAAAACTAGGTGCGTCTTATAGTCAGGTGCATCTTATGGAGTGAAAAATACGGGTAGTTTATCAGCAGGATAGGAAACCACATGCTGAGTGTGTTGGCTGGAGGAGAAGATCTGCAAAACAGAAAAGCGTTGTGGAGGAGTGCAGCTATGTGTCTCTAAAGAAATAGGATTGCCTTGTGTGCAGCAAGTCTACCCAGTTCAAAAGAGGAAAACAAGCTGTTCATATCTTTATTAAATTTGCACACTGCCTTTCTACAACTAATCACCCAAGGTGGCTAACATGCAATTAGAAACGAAAAACTGTATATATAAAACAAAATGTAAAAGAAACATGGGTCACAACTACTCATTGAAAACATGAGCTGATAAAACCTATGGCAACACATTAAAATATCAGCCAGCTAAAAGGCTAAAAGTCAGCAGCACCAACAAATTACTGCCATGGGCAAAAAGCTTGTCTAAACAGGAAGGTTTTCATGTGCTGATGGAAGGAGGCTCATAGAGAGAAAGTTAAGTCGGCACTGCTCTGGGGAGAGTTGCAAAGGTACAGTCACCAAGAAGGCCCTCTCTCATCTTTCCCACGAGCAGGCTATAGATGCTAGCAGGACATAGGAAAGAGTCTTTCCTGAAGATCTTAAAACCTAGGTAGCTTCATGAGGCTTCTGTCCTTGCCATACAAATAATGTCATAGACCATGTAATTGACATCTTTGGAACTGATGCATCAATCCACTCATTACAAGTTTTCTTAGAGGTTGCTGCTAAGGCAAAATATCACTGCAGTCTTGCTATACCTGTTTGTACTCTCTTGTAAGCAGCCAGTGACTCCTGGGTTCTAGATTTGAGTGAAGAGAGATGGAGCTTCTCCAGCCCTGAGCCTGTCACAAAAGCCATTTGCCTGGTTGGAATAAAGCATGAAAATTTGCCGCCAGTAGTTTCACCAAGTGGCTGCAACGAAAAACGAAAAACAAGATCTTTCTCAAAAGTATCACAACACTTTTCCTATAGTGCCTGGAAGACCTGCAGGTGTGGTGTGTCTCCGAACACAACAATAAAACATTTCCTTGTTATCTAATCTGCCTTATTTCCCTTCTTTACTCTGTTTACCATGGCCTGGTTTCCTCAATAATCCTGACAGCTGCAGGCTGGGCTGTGACGTCAAGCTTAAAATGATTAAGTTCAAAAAGTTTTCCAGTGAAAATTAATCAGCTTGTTTGTTATAAACTTAATCCATATGTAAAATAACCTGTTTCAGATTTTTTTTTTTTGGGGGGGGGGGATAGTTCTTAAGACAGCACACACATAGTGTTCCTGAAACTGAGGTACTTTGGATACCAAACCAACCAGAAACCAAGAAAATGTCTTTAGACAGAAGCAGGTCTTTGTTGAACTCTTGGGTCCACATCAAAAGCATCCATATATCCCCCTTCTCTGATTGGGAAAACCTGGACTTTTAGATAAGTTCCTTGCAATCAACCATTCTTTGTACAGTGGTACCTTGGTTTACGAACTTAAACCATTCCGGAAGTCTGTTCCTAAACCAAAGCGTTCTTAAACCAAGGTGTGCTTTCCCATAGCAGCAAGGGACTCAATTCACAAATGGAACACACTCAACAGGAACTGAAACATGTTCTGTTTCCAAGGCAAAGTTCACAAACCAAAACACCTACTTCTGGGTTTGCAGCGTTCTTAATCCAATTTGTTCATAAACTAAGCTGTTCTTAAACCAAGGTACCACTGTATTTATTTATGTCACCAAGATAGCAAGGTCCAAGGCACACCACACATTTATTCTAATTTGTCATGGCTTCTCCACCACCACCACCACCCCACCTCAAAAAACCCTGAGGACTGTGGTTTGTTAAGAAGCTGAGAGTTGTTAGGAGACCCTTAACAAACTATAGTTCCCAGGATTCTTTGGGGGAGGGGAGTCATGAGTCTTAAAGTGGAATAATAATGCTTTAAATGTATGGTATGGATGTGGCCCAACTTTGGTTAACTTCACCCAGTGGTGGAGGAACCCTCTCTGGCACCCAGGGTGGGGCGCCAAGGGGCGGGGTGAACCGCCCGGCGGTGCATGTGCAATGTCCATATGGACTGTGCACGTGCAGCATCCCATATGGGCTGCACATGCGCGACAGCCCATACGGTTGCCATGCGAGAGGCAGCCCATGCAGACGCCATGCGAGTGGCACCCATACTAACTGTGCGTGCATCCTCAACCGGTCTACAGCTGGAGGAGTCAGTGGGCCATCTTGTCACCCCCCCCAAGTGGTGCCCGGTGCGGTCCGCCCCCTCTGCCCCCCTTAATACACCGCTGACTTCACCCTGTTGAACGCATTGGAGCCCTTTCTCCTAGACTTCACAGTTCTGAGTTTCTCCTCCATAGGCCCTAAGTGAGATGACTAACTAAACCTAGTGAAAGGGAACAAGTAAAAAACTAATGCTGACTAAGAAGATAGATAGATCTTGCAATACAAAATTATGAGAAGGAAGACACAAAAATGCTCAAATATTACTTTTTTTGGTAGATCCCTAGTTCCAAATTAGGTATACGATAATGCCCCATAATCATTGTCACAATTAGTTCCTTTCTGCTTGTCAAGGTAATTAGTGTTCTACTGATTGACTCCAAGCATGTGTCACACTGACTTTTCTTTCAGTTGCAGCCTTGTTTACACACCACAGTTAACTGAACATGCTTTTTGCATCTTTCATAGTTAATGTGACCTGTAACCGCTTGTTTGATCAATAGGGGCTGGGAGCATTGTACGTCCTGAACTAAAATCATGCATTTCAGTAGCTTGATATATCTGCAGTGAATTGATGATTTCTGGATTAGACATAGAATGAACATCTCATGACATGAGCGCTCTTGGCTGTATTTATTCATTTACAGAAATCTGTCTCTGAAGAAACTTAGACCCCCAGCCTGGCATTTGCAGCGCAATTCTGTGACTGTCTACTCAGAATTAAGGTCCATTGAGTTTAATGGGCCTTACTCCCAAATAAGTGTGCATTGGATTGCACCCTTAGTATTGTATCAAGCTGGGCTACTGAAATAATATTGTCAAATCAAAGGAAATTGGGCTATGGTAATTAAAATAAACCCAGTATAACTAAGTATCACCTAGCAGTTCGAAAGCACATCAAAGTGCAAGTAGATAAATAGGTACCACTCTGGCAGGAAGGTAAACGGCGTTTCCGTGCACTGCTCTTGTTTCGCCAGAGACAGCTTAGTCATGCTGTCCACATGACCTGGAAAAACTGTCTGCAGACAAATGGCTCCCTCGGCCAGTAAAGCGAGATGAGCACCGTAACCCCAGAGTCGTTTGCGACTGGACTTAACTGTCGGGGTCCTTTACCTTTACCTTTACTTAAAATAAACCCAGTATAACCAAGTATCACTATTGCATTGAAACTAACAAAAGTAATGTTGTTATCCTTGTCAGGTGTGTTTGTAAGCTGCCTCTGTGGCAATAATGAATAGTTCTCTTGACAGGCAAGTTACCCTAGCTCTTGTGATCTTAAACTCTCATTCCTCACATCCAGTTCACCTCCATTTGTTCACCTTACCCATGAGCTACTTGAAACATCTATATACCCTGGAGTTCACAAATGAGTCTTCAAATAATCAGTCTTCATCCTTGTGCCCTGAGGAGTGAAAACTGAATTGCTTGAAGGAATATTACTCATTTCTCTTTCACTGAAGATAATTGGAATTGGATTTCTATACAGAA
Organism: Podarcis vaucheri; assembly: GCF_965113315.1. Classification (NCBI taxonomy): domain Eukaryota; kingdom Metazoa; phylum Chordata; class Lepidosauria; order Squamata; family Lacertidae; genus Podarcis; species Podarcis vaucheri. The sequence goes on along the minus strand of NC_138764.1, from coordinate 61,927,205 downwards.
TAGGAATTTTTTATTACTGATAGTCTATAATTTCACTGCAGTATTTAGAGCATTGTAGAATTGCTGCTGTTAATATGCTCCATTGTTTTTTTCCATATCTCTTGTTTTGTATTTTAAGAATCCTGATTTGATTAGTAGTCAACGTATTGGTGATCTAACAAGAGAACAGGCCTGCTCCTCTGCTTTAGGCCATATTCTAACAAGCTGTATACAGTGGTACCTCGGGTTAAGTACTTAATTTGTTTCAGAGGTCCGTTCTTAACCTGAAACTGTTCTTAACCTGAAGCACCACTTTAGCTAATGGGGCCTCCTGCTGTTGCCGCGCCGCCGGAGCACGATTTCTGTTCTTATCCTGAAGCAACATTCTTAACCTGAAGCACTATTTCTGGGTTAGCAGAGTCTGTAACCTGAAGTGTATGTAACCCAAGGTACCATTGTAGTAGAGAAAAGCCTCCTTGAGCTGTTTTTCTTTGTGTGTCAAGATGGCTTCTCTTCCCCAGGGCTGTCAATCCAGCACCTTTCATCACCACAAAGTTCACATGCGGAGCTGAACAAATAGGCAGGTGTGAAGTTTATTTTGAAGCACAACCACGGAAGCAAGCAATTGCTGCTCCCAACAATACGCATGTAGAGCAGAGTTTGCTTGTGAGACAGAGTGAACTGATGTGATGATGGCTTTTTATAACTTTGTTTAAGAACTAACTCTTTTCTTGCTAAAGGGCAAGTTCAGTAACCTTGTTTGTACAACCACAGGAAAAGCAGTAAAAAACAGACTACACAAGGAAGGGGTGAATAGGGTTTGTCCTGGGCATGTGGGACTTGGTATCTCATTGACTGCACTGAGTGGAATGACTGGCCTGGATTAGCAATTAAAATGATGGGCAAACTACACCTGACACTATTCGCAAAAGTAGCAGTGGTGTGAATGACTTTTTAAAAAGGAAATTGCATGTGCAATTGGGTGTGGGGCACTGGCCTGAAATCTTTAACTCCACATACACACTGTTATCGGAATCCCAATAGGGTATTTTCATTGCATGTGCAATTTACTTTTAAAAAGAAATCCACAGAATTACTAATTGCAATGGTTTCAATCTAAACATAATGTAAGTTTCAATACTCACTTCTTTCTAGCCTTCAGGCCTCACAGATTATTAAATGGGGTGGCTGATGTGAACCAAATATGAGGCAGAGAAGAGGAGTCAGATTTTTCATGGAGGAGTTGGCTAAGTTTTCATCTGTTCCTCATCCTTCCCTCTTGGTGCTCCATTTCTAGCAGAGCTCAGTTTTCCTCTCCAGGCATCTCCATTAATTTGAGGGTTCATTACAACAGCAACTCCTTTTGAAGTGCATATCGAAGACTTTAGGGAGACAGGAGTGCTCAATTAGCAGGTTAACACTTTCTCTCTTTCTAAAATGCTTTTGGTGTAGAAGGCTTTTTAAAATGGTAGATAGTCCCCACATCTGTCCAAAATTTGTTAAATAGCATAATGAAACATCTTTGTTTATTTAAGAGAGAGAAAATAATTACACTAGCCACAAAAGGGAGCATGTGGAGATTACCTAGCTTTTTGATAAAGAGACCACACATTGGGTAACTTAAAAATGGTTTGCTTACAAACGCCAAAGGTCAGGTTCATGTGCTTTTCTATACAACAGTCAGAAAAAAACAAGCAGTAAAACTTGGCTTAGTTACAGTGGTGAAAGTTCCTAAATTATTGGTATAGGAACTCAAGAGAAGCTTGTTAAAGCCATGCAATCTTAACTTGGAGCAATCAGCTCAGACCTCTTTGCACCTGAGCTTCCAAGGTAGAGCAAAGTACAACAATAGGCTTATCTTCCACTCAAGGTGAGGGGGTGACCTAGCTAAGCCTGGCAGGAGACCTTACTCTATGGTATTAACCCCTTTGTGCATGTTGCTTATATGAGGCTGGTTATCCATGATTATGCATGGAAGGTAGCAGGGTCATGGTTGCAAACCCTGCCCCATGTCATATGTGTATTTTGTTTGCACACATGTGCCAACTCTGCAGGCAGTTGAGAACTCTGTAAAAAGCAAAGTGAGATGTGTGGTGAATAATGCACATATGGCAGAGAGCAGACCTTGTCACCATGATTCTACCCACCCTGCAATGTCTCTTTATTTGTTTCATAATGTTTATACACCACTTGATTGCAGAAAAACCCCTCAAAGTGGTTTACAAAAAACGATAATACACTTGGAACCTGAAAAATGCTGGAGAAATCAGATACAGATTGCAAGAGGGCAGGAGAGGTTCCATGACACACCCATTCCAGAATGCTGACCAACTCTTAGCATTAGTAAATGCAACACTTGCATCTTCATTTGTTGAATTTACTTCTTAGTTTCTGTCCCCATGGAGAATACTTGAATTTGAAGGGAAGAGTCCCTAAATGTGGTATCTCTCCAGTGAATAGCTTGTTGAGCTTTGCTTGAACACTTCTTTTTGAAAATCACTATTTTTAGCTCATACTGACAGTGTGTGTTTTTAGTCTGATTAGAGTCTTTACAAACTAGCACTGGTTTTTTTGATTTGATTTTTTATAATGCTGTTTCTAGGTACTGTAATGGATTTGCTGCAAATGTAACTAAGCAACATATGTTCTGCTATTAACGCAAACGTCCATGCTGATACTATTTGCAATTGAAAGACAGCTTCCAGTCACTAGACTCTAGCGCATAAGTAAATGGCAGGCAGCAAATGGCACAGGGACGTCTTAGTGACATCAGTAGTATTGTCATCATCCTCTTAAAGAAATGCTAGTTTGATGTGTTTCCTCAAACAGCTTTTGAACAAAGGGTCCCAAAGCATTTCTTGTAAAGAGGCTTCCTCAATGACATAACCTACTTCATAGAGCTGTTGTGAGGATAACATGGAAAGGAGGAAAACTATGTGCTGCCAAATTACAGGAAAGGTGGTTGTGGAGTGCTGTTGTGGAGTGCTTTTCTGCATATTTCATACTGCATAGAAAAGAATTATTGAATGCTTTGATATTAATTCCCCAGTATTTCTGAGTTTCTATGGAGAGCTCACTAGCATTTCTCAAAATAAGAAAGGTTGTCCCAGATTTTCTTTTATATATGTGGAAAATGATTGTTCTAATTCCTCTGAGTCTTTCCTCTAGTGGCTGTTGCTTACCACCCACATATATTTCTTTACTTTATGTTCTTTGTGCGATTTTAAAAATCCAGAATCTGAACATATACTTTTATCCAGGTAGTGCTCAAGGAGCCTATAAACTGTATCAAGTTCACATGACTTTGAAGCACTGCGCAAAACTTACAAGATCAAGCTGTTGTACTGAAGGGCGCTCTTTATAACAAGATTCTTAGCTGTGTTTAAAGGGCAATCCCATCTTTCATTCTATTTTAATAGAGTTTGTAGTCTTGGGATTAGGTTTGTGTTGACAGAGCAAACATTTTACTGCCCTGGAATCCACCAGTAGAAATGAAAGTTTAAAACCTTACGGAGCCTTTGCCCTTCCAACGTTAACTGAAAAACTGAACAAGCCAAAGAGTCAGAGAGGAAGCGAATGTGTTTGCTGGAATTGCAGCAAGTAGGGTGGGAGCTGGAACTTGCAAGATACCTGCACATCTCTGTTTGGCCTCACCTACACACCTGGCAGAATTAGATGGTAGAAGCCAGAGAGGCTAAAGTGGAGTGCAGTTCTGAGCCATCAGAAGATGTAGACAGAAGGCCCTGGAAACAAGATCCAGGTTGTTAGATTGGAGTATCTTCCCAGTTGGGTGGCTGTTTAGGCATCACCAGAAAAAAAAGGAAGTGCATCTCCACTTCCAAACACACACACACACACACACACACACACACACACATTTGCACAAATGTACATATGCTAATTTATATGCACAAGTACAAATTTAGATATAATCACTATAATTTGAATAGAAACACAAAACATCTCTCCATCATGGGGAAGACTGTAACCAGGTGCCCACTAAGTCTGCTAGCAGCTGCTTCCTGTTGCTGGGCAACCTCCAAGGCCCCTACTCTCCCTTCTCCCTTCATAGGATTAAAAAAAATCTTTCAACTGGATTTGACCAGTTATGCCTTCAAGTAGTCCTCCGTGAAGTAGGACACATGACCACGTCCCTTTCCTAAAGTGGGTGGCAGATAAGATTTTGCTGTAATAAGCAGACAACCTTAATGCACCTTGGCACATATAATGCTGACAATATACTTTTACACAGCACCCCCAATCTCTGAGCAGTTTGAGATTCCAGGGAGTTCCAGCCATACTTTACACCAGGTCTGTGTTTACTTTTGGACAATGAAACACAGCAGAGACTGTGGTGTCTTTATGACATATGGTTTATTTACACATATATACAACCTGAGCCTACCATGGAGGGGTTCTTCCTGCTTCTTCTGCACAGCATCATCCTTGCTCTGCAGCTTGTCTTCTTAGATCACAGCTGGCCCCTAACTTTGCTAACCCAAACGCTGCCCTTTTTCTAACCTGGGGAGAGGCCCCAGTCCTTTGATCCTGTGCTGTGTTAATGGCCCATTACCCCCAGGCTACCACTTCCAGAGGGATTAAGGTAAAGGTAAAGGGACCCCTGACCATTAGGTCCAGTCGTGGCTGACTCTGGGGTTGCGGCGCTCATCTTGCTTTATTGGCCGAGGGAGCCGACGTATAGCTTCCAGGTCATGTGGCCAGCATGACTAAGCTGCTTCTGGTGACCAGAGCAGCGCATGGAAACACCGTTTACCTTCCCGCCAGAGCGGCACCTCATCTACTTGCACTTTGACATGCTTTCGAACTGCTAGGTTGGCAGGAGCAGGGACCAAGCAACGGGAGCTCACCCTGTCGCAGGGATTCGAACTGCCGACCTTCTGATCGGCAAGTCCTAGGCTCTGTGGTTTAACCCATTGTGCCACCCACGTCCCTACCAGAGGGATTAGTCTGACTTAATTAGTTTTTACCATATCACAGGATGCACCAGTTTGCCTTAATTAGCCATTAACACATGCTAATTTCTGATAGCTTAGAAATACACAGTTCAAATACACACATGGGTCTAGCTATCACCTCACATAGGAGACTAGCTTTTGACACCCCAAACCTTACTTAAATTCTAGCACTTATAAACTGACACAGTGGGAACTGGCTCGGGTTGTTTGGGGGAAGCCTATTGGGAAGCAAGGGAGAGAGCCAATGTGATATAGGAACTAGAGTCCTGAATTTACATCAGAGAGAGCTGGGTTGAACTATTCTCTACTCAACCACGAAACTTTCCAGGTCATCCTGAGAAGGCTACTATCTTGCCTAACAATCCTCACAGTCTTGTTGTGAGGATAAAAGCAGAGATGCAGGGAGCAAAGAACCATGTACCCTGCTCTGAGCTCCTGGGAAGAAGAGCCAAGGCAAAAATATAATACGATAAAACAAAACCTCACTGCTAACCGTACAACTATAGGCATGTGACACATTTCTCCATTATTTTAAAAACAGGTTTTGTTTTTAAAACTGCTACTATTTATTTTTGTTGCAGGGTCTCCTATCCAACTTACTTGTGAGTAGCTCAGAACAATGTATTGCAAAAACTCCCCTATGTACTTTAGGGTAAGAAATAGTAGCAGGGAAACATTCTGTGTGTGAGAGAGAGAGGCGGGGAGGGGTTTTTACTACCTTGGATAACAAACAGGGCCCTGAGCCAAATTGGGGAGAGAACACATAGGTGTCTGACTCATCCATCACTCATCTGTGGTAACATTCAGCCCCTCATATTTTCCTTATTTACCTTCTGGCCTAATATGACAAATGCTACATGGTTTGTATTCTATCCCCCCCCCCCATTTTGCCATGCTGGTAGTATCTATGCTTCAGGGGTGTAGCAGTGTGTAAATAAGAGGATGTTCTATTTCCATGGAAATGACTGAAGCAGTGACCTAGCAGCTCCCTACAGAGCAGGAATGGGAAAACTGTGGCCCTCTTAGATGTTGCTGGACCCCAGTTCCCATCAGCCCCAGTTGACATTTGCCAATGGTCAGGTGTGATGGGAGTTGTAGTTGAACGTCATCTGGAGGTTCATGGGTTACCCATATCAGCTGCAGATGACATTGGGCAATATCTGCAAACAATCAAGAACTGTTACTTAAAATTGAGGAATAACCCCATCCTTCTAGAAAGTTATGGTGTTCTGAAAAATGCAAATACCCACATGGAATCATAATATATGGCACCAAATCTTTTGAGTTCTTCAGGACTCTTCATCAACTAGATGTTGAGCAAAAGTGAGAGGAGGGGTTTGCAGAAAAACCTGGTCATGTCATTCTTGTGATGAACCTTGTTCCAAACACTATTCAGGTTGTGTCTGGTAGTTATTCAGTTTTGTCTCCAGCACTAATTAGAATACACAAGTTTTTAGTGAGGCTGGATATTATTTTTAGGCAGTGAATGAGGTAAAGTGTAAATAGAAGCTAACGATGATATTGGTACAGAAAAGCACGAGTAGTTCAAAGTGGTATTAGAACAAATAACTCATCTTGCTGGATGGATATCACATTAAATCTCTCAGGCAACGGGACCATGATGCAAATTTCCATAAAATCTGCATGTGCTAATCTATATTTATAGATGCAACTTGAGGTCTCTGAGCAAATTAAGATGGTGTCTGAATAGGACCTTATCAATGCTGTGCTTTGCAGCATGCCCAGCAGCCCTGTACACAAAGTAATACATTTTTATTTTATTTTATTTTTAATGGAAAAACAGGCAGGAGATCCAGGGCTCAGTGAGAAAGGTCTGGTGCTCAAGACCCCTAGGTAACCTTCTAACACTTCCCTGTCACCATTCTCTGACACACATGCATTCACTCACTCACTCACTCACTCACTCACTCACCCTCTCTCTCTCTCTCTCTCTCTCTCTCTCTCTCACACACACACACACACACACACAGAGAGAGAGAGAGAGAGAGAGAGAGAGAGAGAGAGAGACTGACAAAAAAATGGTCTTGCCAGAGGATCATTTGCATGCAGAACCAAATTTGCATTTCTCCAAGGCAAGTAGTGTGGGAACTGAAGGAGCAGTGAGTCAGGCTCTGCTGCGGTGTGGGACTCCACACTGGCTGCTGTGTGAAAAGACAACATGCCCTCCTTTGGCAAGTGTCACTGTTGGTTTCACCTGGCTGGGTGTGTATGCCTGGGAACAACTGGAGGAGAATAACCTATGGCTAAGGGGTGTGGGATGGACAAGGGCAGGCTGCCCCATATATGACCCTCTTCTGATGGGAGTTGGAAAGGCAAGGCCAGAGAGATTGAAGTCCCACAACAATGTGTTTTGATTGAGTGTGGCAGTTCTCACTGCTGTGCGTATTTCACACGATTGTACAGGAACCACAGCACGGCCTGACACATGGCAAAAGTTAGGAAGCATTTCCATCGTGGCAGGACTCTGGGATGGAAATCCAGGGCCCCACGCAGCAGAATGAGTAGGAGGGTCCCCAAACACAGCAGGCTGACATACAACATTTTGACGGAAGTGCAGAACTATCCATTGCCATTTAAAGCTCCCTCCCTCCCATTTAACTTAATGAAGTCCAGGGTTACCTAACCTTACCACAGATCGTTCCTCTTCTTGATTTAGGGTAGGAATCCTTTTAAGTTGTCTAACTTACACATGAGTATTAACTATGGCAGCTTTTGGCAGTTCATGCTGCACTAAAAATGGCTTCCCCAGGCAAAGAATAAATATTATTTACATGCCCACTCTCCTCTGCATGTGTGCTCAGACAGGTTCTTGCAATGTGCATGTGCGGTAGAACTTGGTGGCCCTTTTCTTTGGCGAGGAAAACCCACTCAAAATGCAGGAGCCATATTGTCTCCACCTGGACCGTAAGTGAGTCCTAGTTACTCACCTGATAATTGTGCAATTATCACACAACAGCTTGATTGTCGCTGTTGAGGTGGCGTAGGGCTGATGTCCCCAGCGCTTATACATGTGTCAGCCTTTGCATAGGACTACCCTGCAATTTAAAAAATCCTCTGTGGAGGATCATTACAACATCATGTGTTTACCTTTTGTCAGGATGCTGTCAGCGGCTCCCAGCTGGTTGCCCAGGAAAGTATAAAGACAAGGAAAAGTTTCTTACTGTCCTTTTTTATTTCGTTATTACAGAGAGAGGCTATAGAACCCGAGTGAATCTCCACCCCCTGTCTCTCCCACTTCCTCGTTCGTCCCTTCTACGGGTGCTGCTACGTGCCTTCTGTCTTTGAGCTCTTTGCTCTCCTACTTTCACAGCTCGCTGGGTTCTGGGAGATGGGTCTGGAATGCTTTCTAAAGACACCGTGTCAGCCACGACTTTCCCCCTCATCTGCCTCTGAGCTGTGACCTGCAAACCACTGTTGTTAATCTATACTGTCTTCCTCTTCATCAGGATGGGGAGGCACCACTGGATGGGGTCTCCACCACTCCTCCTCTGCCTAGTCCCTGACACCTTTATAGCTAGGACTCCAAACAAGGAATTGGGGGAGGGGTGCTGACCGTATGTGAGAAACTGGTGTGCTCAGAAAGAGTAGGTTTCTTGCGTTTTTCTCACCTGTTTACCTGTGTGAACAACCTTTCTTCTCATTTATTGAAATTAGTTCCCCATGACTAGATAGCTGCTATGAAAAACCACATGAAATATTGCAGTTGCATCGCAGCACGTGGGAACTTAGCTGACTTCTCTCCACAAGTACCTTCTCTCTCTTTTTGCCTTTCTGCTGTGGGAAGCCTTCTCAAGAATATCCCTCTTTAACTTGTGGGTGGGGAAGGTGTTTATCCCTTCGATTGTGAATTAAGGGATTACCTGAACGAACCGCACCCTCAGCCTGGGCAGCTTCCTATACAGATTCCAAAGGGGCAGCTGTGGTATCCTTTTGCAAAAGAATAAAATGAATAATGGGGCAGGAAGAGTCTTTTGGCACCTCAGAGACTAAGCTTGTGCCACAACACATGTGTTGGTCTTTAAGAGACTGCTGTGAGGAGCGTATGAGGGAATGCTAGAGTACTAACATTTTAAGCCCTGAACGGTTTGGGGCCAGGGATGCATGAATCCACCAATTTTTGTTTTGATTTCTCATTTTCTCAAACTTTTAATTCTCCACATTTCCACATCAGTTTTTTATTTTTATTTTTTAAAGTCCTCATAAAAAACTACCACCTTTTAAGTAAAAAATTCTCCTTATATGCACATTGCTTGTAAGCAGTTTTCTCTAATGTAATGCACTTTATATGTTATTGTCACTGATACTTTATGCACACTTTTTATAATATATACATTTCTATACACATTCTCTGTTGGAGAACCGAGTCACAAAATGTAGAGAATTGCAAATTTCCTGTTTCAGTTTGCATATTGTTGTGAAATTAGGTAGGTTCACATTAAAATGCTACCCAAAATGAATTTATCTTCCATCGCTAGAGTCAGGTAAGAGCAATGGATAGGGATGGGCAAATGAGTCCGATTTGGTTTCTCTCAGTTCTCCGCATCAAGTTGCATTTTTTAAAAAGCCCTCATGAACATTCTTCAGCATTTAAGTATGAATTTCTCCTAGTATGCAATCATGTCTGATATATACATCTATTACAAAACAATTTTGCCTAAAATAATGCATTTGTGTATGTTAATTTCACTCATATATGCATTTTCATGCGGACTTTCACTTGGTGTCAACATTTCTGTACACATTACTTGGCTGGAGAACTACATCACAAGATTCAGAGAAACTGCAAATTTTGAAGGATGATTATGTTTCAGTTCATGTCTTGTTTTGGAAATTATGACTGAATCTTTAAATTCAAACTGAATAGAATTTCTTCCTCTTCAATAGGAGTGAATATTCTGAGCAAGTGCCCGGAGTCAAGAATGGACAAAATGAGGGCTGATAAATGGAAGGTCAAACTAGACAAGATAAAAATACTCTGGAAAGATGTTTTACTAGATAAGGGTGATCAAGTTGTTCTGGATGTGGTTGTATGCCACTCCATAAAAGGCAGGTTTGCAGCATGAGACTGCTTCTAGATCCAGATTTACTTCCATAGATTAATTTTTGGCTGCTTTTTCAAAGTTCTGATATTGAAAATACGTAGCCCTAACGTGAATAAATTCTAATGTGTGTCACCTTAGTCATTTTTCCAACAGCCAAGCAGTCTTGTTTTTCTTAGGACACTGCTACAACGTGGAGATTTAATATGAGAATTGTACTGAAGTAAAACAAGATGTATCTCCATTACAGTAGTGCCTTGGGTTACATACGCTTCAGGTTAAATATGCTTCAGGTTACAGACTCCGCTAACCCAGAAATATTACCTTGGGTTAAGAACTTTGCTTCAGGATGAGAACAGAAATCGTGCAGCGGTGGCGCAGTGGCAGCAGGAGGCCCCATTAGCTTAAAGTGGCGCTTCAGGTTAAGAACAGTTTCAGGTTAAGAACAGACCTCCGAAATGAATTAAGTACTTAACCTGAGGTACCACAGTTGCTGGTCTTGTGAGTGGCTGAGTTTTTGACACAGCAAGTCAACATGTGAGCCATGGGCATAGCCAAGGCGCGGGGACACAGGGGGGGGGGCTGCCCCCAAATTTAAAAAAATCAATAAAAATACTTAACTAACTAAGGTTCTGCCCCCCCCCCCCCCGAGCTGGACAAGTGCCTCTGTGCTTAGGTTACTCACCTTGCAGGAGGCAACTGCAAGGGCTTCAACATGACTATTCCATGTTGCTCTTTAACCTTCATTATGATAGAGAGAGGCAATGAATGAGCTTTGTAAGAGCACATGGCAAAAGTTAGGAAGCTGTTCCATTATGGCACGTAAATATTGAAGCTGGTTTAAAAGTTCTTAGCTAAGAAAGGCACCTCTTTGTATATACAAGGGAGAACCCATAGTAACATATCAGCATGGTCCTACTACTAGGCTGTTGCCCCTCACAACTTCTGGCATACATAAACCCCCCTATAAACAGCTTTTATGGCAGCATATGGCAGATGGAGCATCAGATGATAATAAATGGGAGGCGCTTCTAATCTATCTTTTTCCATTTCGAGCAGGAAGCTGAGATGAGGAAAGCATTTATTGGGACTCGCCTTGTCCTCAATCTGGCAAAATCCCAAATGGATCTGTCATTATCGGTTATAGAGCCAGGTGGAATTGGGTGACATTTCAAGTTTGTGTAATTAAGTGAGTCAAATTTGATATGATAATAGTTGGACTTGTCTTTAAAATCAACAAACTATTCTTAGGACATTTCCCCCAACTCTTCTGTAGAGGTTGCAGTCCTAGGCATCTTTACCTAGGAGTAAGCCCTACTGAAAACTGCAGGACTTATTTACAAGTAAACATGGATCGGACTGACCTGCATGTTGAGCAAGGCCTGCAGATGGTGATAATGCTTCAGATGGAGAGACAATTGTCTCTTCAATGCTTGAATTGTGATTCCTTTAATTTTTCATTTTCTTTTGTGCATCCAGTCACATTATATCCCATAATGTAGAGATGGGGAACTTTTGCTGCAGCTCCAACCAAGCATACTATGCTACATAATATGCTATACTATACTAAACTATACCACAGTCCTCCTCATCCTGGAATCCTCCGTATGTTGTTGGACTCCTAATGCCCATCAGCCCCAGCTAACATAGTCAATGGTCAGGGATGATGGGAGTTGTAGTACAAGACATCTGGAGGGCTCTAAGTTGGAGAAGGCTGTACATATAGGATAATATATCATAATCCCTGGTCACTGGCCATGCTGGGAGTTGGAGATCAACAGCATTTAGAAGCCACAGGTGCATCAACACTACAGACCTATGGGGGGGAGAGCAGCCAGTGGTAATAAATGGAAATGGAAATGGACCCTACTCTAGCTATTGCAATTTCCACCATGGATCTGAGAGAAAGAAAACATTTTCTGAGACTTTGCTTTGGCAAAATCTTACGTGACACAGTCATTGAAACCTTTTTCTTTTAATGTAAACTGTTCTGATTTGCAACCAGCTCTGGGAAATAATGAAAGCCTTCAAATGAAGATTTAGGCCGGATATTTTAGCAGTGACCACACAGACTACGCAACATGCACATGAGCTAGCAAAGCAAACCCTAGTGCCAGATCTCTCTCTTCAACTACTCTAGCAATAATATTACTGGATCGAATAACATCCGCAACACTATTAGTCGCCTGCTATATATGCTGCCAACAGTGCCTATCTTCATGTTATATAAGCCAAACAGGATGATTTGAGCATTAGGGAATGAATGAACATAAAGTAGACATAAAAATGAAAACATCAAGTAATTAGGAGATCATTTCAGTCTCTTTGGATATTGCACCTCTGACTTTAAGGGCACTAAATTATAAAGTAATCTGTGGATTGTTGGACTGAGAAGCTGCAGAACTAGAATCTATTAATAACATATGCTTATGGGAGATTGACTCACTAAATTGTCCTGCATTTGCTGTTGGAGCAGATTAAAACAGATCAATGGCTTTCATATAAGCTTCCAACATTTCACAAGCAAAAACAGAGACATACATGTAACACCTTATTTCTCATACCAAGGATCACTATGCTTTTACATACTTCAGAAGAGTCGCTTCCACCTTCAGTCTGCTACATTCATTTACTCTCCAATTGCCAGTCTTCCACCAGTTTAAAAAGCCAGTAGGGTGTTTTGCTCTTTTGGTTAAGGATTATTATAAACAGATTTGACTAGCAATCTCTCCCCAACAATTCAAAATATAAATCTGTATCCATGGAGGGCTGTGCATTGCATGGTGCCTTAGCGTCGTGCATATGTATTGAAACTGGAAGTGTTGCATCTACTTTCCATGTTCCATGTCTGAGGGAGGAAGCTGAACCCCAAAGAATGAGGACCCTCACAAGATGACACAAAGCGAAGCAGACATAGGGATTTATTGGACACATGGACAAGACAATAAGGACTGTTCCTGGTAGATAAGAACAGCTGGAAGGGATGAAAGAGGAGGAGGAGAAGGACATATGTGGACCATAATTTAGAAGATCAAAGTTTAGTTCCCAACTTTGCCTGAAGTCTATGTGTGGCCCAAAGGTAGATTTCTCAGAAAACCATAAAACAAAAAGTGACATCCCTCACTAGCTTTCCCAAGCAACTTGGGGCTCATCCACACCTCCATTTGCCTGCCTGCTTTCCCCCAGGGAAATTCATGGCTTACTGTTAAATCAGACCAAACGACAATCAGGTTTTTCACAATTGCCTTTTGTTCCAATTCAGTGGTAAACAATGTGCTTTTCAGGGGAAAGCTGTGGGGGCAAACACAGAATTGCTTGGACCTGTGCTGTCTAGGTACATGATAAGCAGAAGTGTGGATGAGCCTTTGGTTTGCATTAATGTATTCCACACCAAAGGGGCCTAAAAATTGGGGAAGGGTCATAGCTTAGTGGAAGAGCAACGGTTTTGCATGCAGAAGGTCCCAGCTTCAATCCCCAACATCTCCCGGTTGGACTAGGAATGTCCCCTGTCTGAAACACTGGAGAGTGGCTGCCAGTAACTATACGAGACCACACAACCTAGATGGGCCAGTGGCCTGACTTGGTACAAGCCAGCTTCCTGCATCCTTGTGTTCCTATTCTCAGGCCCTGCTTGGAGCAGCATTCTCCCTGTTGTTGACAGCCATAGCCAGAGCTGATAATAATAAATTATATACTGTTGGGTATGCTTATTTCTTTGCATCTTTCATTAACAAATGTAGGGGGTTATACATATGACACTTTAGGTGCTACTTAAAAGTTGGACATTAGGCCACAGGGAGCTAAGCTGACACAGTGCAACCAGGTGGTAATGAGATCAGCTCCTCATTTACTGCTGCGTCATAATGTGTTGATGCTGTAATACTATTTCCACCTCCTGGAGAAGACTGCCCTTATTGGATGTTACAAAAGCTCTAATAATTCCGAGGCAAGTGAATGTCATGCAATAAGTGCTCAGGTAGAGGAAACTCAGGACCTGATTTTCCTGCTACCTGTGCCAGTTTGGAAACATAATCAGCTCTTGTGGCTAGACCATTGCAAAAGCATTGCAAACCTTGATGACTTTACATCCCTAATGCTCAGTGACTTGCCAAAGAACCAAGGAAACAAAAAGAGCAGGCCATGTGACATTTACAAATTGCAACAGTGCGGAAGTGATACCTATAGAACTCTAATCTCTGGCAGCTATGGAGCACTGGATTTGTATAACTCTGTTTATAAAGCTTTGCCCTTCTCTAGTAGTAGTTTTCTCTCATGCAAGTCAGTGCATTTTGTGTGCACTAAGAAAAACATCCGTCTCCAACAAAGTGCTATCAAGACCCATCAATATACACAATTGTCAGTCAAGCCCATCTAATGAAACATAACCTGTCTAGGTTCACAAAGTGAGTGATAGTTAAGGTGCTGGGCTGGCTATCACTCTGCAAGCTCTGAGTAGTAAACACATTTCCCCAGTCCCTCTTTGTGGGATTTATCCATTGCAATTTTGTTGGTTACAGATTTATTTTAAGATTTCCTGGGGAGTCCTAGAAAACAAGGATTTGTTCAGTGTTTCAAAGTCCTGCTGCTTGAACTGGCTGTTGGAACTAAAGCCTTGATACTAACAGCACAGCATGGAAATAAGTTGTACTGGAAGTAGGGGCACTTTTGCAATCCAAACGTAGAATCATAGAATCATAGAATCATAGAGCTGGAAGAGACCACAAGGGCCATCGAGTCCAACCCCCTGCCAAGCAGGAAACACCATCAGAGCACTCCTGACATATGGTTGTCAAGCCTCTGCTTAAAGACCTCCAAAGTAGGAGACTCCACCACACTCCTTGGCAGCAAATTCCACTGTCGAACAGCTCTTACTGTCAGGAAGTTCTTCCTAATGTTTAGGTGGAATCTTCTTTCTTGTAGTTTGGATCCATTGCTCCGTGTCCGCTTCTCTGGAGCAGCAGAAAACAACCTTTCTCCCTCCTCTATGTGACATCCTTTTATATATTTGATCATGGCTATCATATCACCCCTTAACCTCCTCTTCTCCAGGCTAAACATGCCCAGCTCCCTTAGCCGTTCCTCATAAGGCATCGTTTCCAGGCCTTTGACCATTTTGGTTGCCCTCCTCTGGACACGTTCCAGTTTGTCAGTGTCCTTCTTGAACTGTGGTGCCCAGAACTGGACACAGTACTCCAGGTGAGGTCTGACCAGAGCAGAATACAGTGGCACTATTACTTCCCTTGATCTAGATGCTATACTCCTATTGATGAGGCCCAGGTGTTGGGGCTTCATCTCTTTTCCATGGTGCTTGCATGCTTAGTGCATGCATAGAGTTCTCCAAGATGCTCATTATAAGTGTTTCTTCTATGTGTGCACCCAGTGTGCTGAGTTCCACCTGCATATGAACTTCCCTGTTGTTTGTTATAAGTGTGGAAGTTCTTGTACAGATGGAGCTTAGTGAGCACACTGACCAATGTGATCAAGAGCAGATTTGTGCAGCTTTGTGCTCAGGTTTCTCTAAATGGCTGCCATTTGTGGCACTGGCCAGTGATTGGCTTTGCTGCTTCAGGACTGCTTCATATGGAATCCAAGTTGTAAAAACACTTGCAGAAACAAGCATGCCATACTGCAGAAGTAAGAATGCCCATGTTTTTCCTATGGCATGGGGGAAATGCCTCATGAAGTTGCCTTAAAGTTAGTTAAAGCTACTAGTTGTGCTTGGGAAGCTTTAGATGAGCACGTAACATCCAAGCAGCATTAGTATGAGTGTTGCAAATCTTGGTTCCACTTGTATAATAAACAGGGTTGGGGAACCTTTCTCAGTCTGACGGTCAGATTCTTATCTGGCCAACCCTCCGAGAACCAAGTGGGTGTGTCCAAACTATAAGTGGACATGTCCAATGTTTAGCTTGTTAAATAAAGTTCTTACCTTTTAAATAAAGCATGAAAAAGTTTTGCTCCAAGCAACTTCTTCCAATGCAACGAAGGGAAATGTGTCACTGAAAGAGGAGTCTGCAGCCACAGGGGCATCTTATCTTTTGCATTGTTGTCAGAAACTCTCCTTACCTGTATACCTTTGCACATGTAGTGCTGAGCAGAGTGTGTTTCAACAAGGTGGCCCAGATCTGGCAAGTGCTTATCCACAGCCATCCTAGGAATAAAGAGTAAACTGAATTAAAACAAAGAAGTGTGTTGTGTTGTTGTTTACATTGTAAGGGGGTCATTTGACGCACATAAATAAAAGCTCCATACACATGTGACGTGTAGAAAAATTTGGATATAAATGTGGTCCAGACTGGTGGCCTTTGCTGCGGAAGTTCTAGGCTTCAGTGTCATTTCTGCTGAAGAGTATTACTTTACCTTTGTGTGACTCACAAAGCATGATTAAGTCCAGGAAATTCCACCTGATGTTAGAGACAAGACAGTCAAGGATTACGTGCCTGTGGTTTATTTGATGATATCCATAACCCTCAATGGTTTTATTACAGGCTACCATAAGGTACATGTCTATTGTCCTTGTGGTGAACCTGAGGTGAGCTGGAAAGGCAGGGAGATTCCTTCAGACCAAGTCATTTATTTTCTTACTCTCTGCTGCCATGATCTTGTGGGAAGAGCCATTGAACCCAACCAAATCAGTTTCCAGAAAGGACAAGAGGGAGAAAAAAAGAAACACAATCCTTTGTTTATTTTCCCTTTTATTGCTTGTAGTGTTTTTTTCTCTTTTCTTTTCTGGTGCTGTGCCCTGTTCTTTGAATTCCACTGTTTTGCCTATGTAACAAGATCTGGTTTGAATGGCAGTTGTGGAATATCTGTGGTTGCGAAATCCTGGGCTTTCTCATTCATTAGGTTGCGTATGTGAGAGAGCCTGTTATGTCACCTGGAGCAGAAGAACCTGAAAATGCAAAGGAAATCCAAGAGGCTCAAACATGGCAATTTCACTTAATCCATGTGTTGCTGCTAACCTGTGGCTGAACTACAACACTCATCCTGCCTTAGCCTGAATGGCCAAGTGTGTGGGATGTTGCAGTTCATCAATATCTGGAGGTCCACAGATTGGCCACCCCGGTGTAATGCATTAGCACTCTTGTGAGCCATCTATTATCCCTTTAAGCCATGTTTGTACTAGGCGGTTTTCTCCCTGGCACAAAGAACAACAAGCAATTTTCAACTTGTCCCTCCTTACCCTGGTAAAATCTATATGTTTACAGCATTTTAGTGAGAAAGCTGCCTCAGGTGGCAGGTGCTGGGGTATCACAGTGGAATAATAGAATCATAGAATTGTAGAATTAGAAGTGACCCCCGAGGGTAATCTAGTCCAACTCCCTGCAATGCAGGGTAATTGTGATGGCAAGCTGTTGGGGACAGAGATGTGCATAACACAGATCACTCTAATGGGAAACAATTGCAATCTGGACTACTGGGATGGAACTGCAATTTCAACCGACTATTCAGCAAAGTGACTGCTCCCATGAAGTAAGGCCTTACAAGGCTTTCCTCATCTGAATCCTGCAACAGGCACCTGCTGCTACATGCGAATCTTGTTGAAGAGTTCCACATACTGGACCATTGTGCCAGCTGAGCTGTAGATGCTGTCATGCTTCTTGCCAAACACAGAAGGGATTTCAAGAGCGTGACTTCTCATGAAGCTTTGCACAAACTCCATTAACAGGTTCCAGCAGTCGATGGCTACCACACATGGACAGTATTCCACCTGGCAACAGAAACAAAAGCTCTGAAGCAGAGAGGACTAGAGAAAATCCAGGGGATTCACTTGGCCCCTGGAGCTGAGGTTCCCTAACCCTGGCCTAGAACTATATCAACAGATATTTATCAGGTCAAAATAAAAGTGACCCATAGAACTGTGGTGCTACCCAAGTGGCCACAAAGGGTTTGGATAAAATGGGTTAAACTGTAGGAAAGATATATACTTTTTAGGTCAGTTATTATCTTGTTTTGCAGCCAGATTGCAGCCAGATTCATCCTTCCTTTTTTGAGAGGAAAAGTGGATGTTGTAGCCATGGGCTGACTTGATTCCCCACTACCCAATATATAGAAACATTAGGGAAGGTTCTAGAAAGACGTTACCTAATTCACTCTGAGTTATGCTCTTCATGTGTGGGGAAAGACTAAAAGGAGGTTTAATCATCTGCTGATTGCTTCTGGTCTTCAGCTGGAGCTCCAGGCTACATCCTCTGTCAGGAAGGCCAATAGGTACTTTTCATTTCTGACTCAGCTGTTGCCTCCTCTGTAGCACACATGGTATGATCTATCTGCCTCTTATACATGCTAGGCAAGTATTATGAATTAGAACCAATGTGTATTTGCTCTTTGGTAATTGACAACTGGTGTGTTCTTACTGGGTGAGATTCTAATGTACCTAATCTCAGCCTGTGCTACTGCTTTGGACCTCTTAATTGAGTGATGGGGAAAGTGTGTGATGATGACCCTCTAAGGGAGCTACGTGCACAGATGTTGGAACCTGGCGACTTGATACCCCAGTTAGATTTCCCCCCTCAAAAATACCATACTGGTCTAACTCAGTAGGTGTGGCAGCTTTTGATTAGTGTGTTATTGTAGGGTGCATCTAGGCCTAGTGGTAAAGCTGAGACAACCAGATTGAATTCTATGATCCCCAGAGGTGGCTGGGTAAGGGTTCTCTGAAGGACCCTAGCTACATCACACCCAATTAACTGTAGCATTCCAAAAATAATCCTTAGAGGGAAACCATCTGCAGTCTGTCTTATACTCTAGTCCCAGAGTTAGCACAAATTCAGCCTTTCTGGTCTCACTGTGAGGCTACAGTAGGTTGGCAGACTCCCAAAGCAGCATTTGAATTGATGCGCTGTAAACCCTTTTGCTACAGTTCCCCTTCAGGCACAAAGAGAAAGTAAACAGTCTCCCGGGATTAATTAAATTGCACTGGAACTGAAGATTTTTAAACCCTGGAAACGTAACCTGGCCCTGGACCCTTATTGTAATAAGCATTTGCTTTGTGTACTTTTCACACACGAAGATTCTTCTGCTCTGCCTCCTATTAAGTCAGGGGTGTTTGCAGAAGGAATGCTTTCATGGGGAAGATAGGCCAGCTTGGAATGCTCTCTGTCAGACTCATCTTTCCTAAGATGGTCTCTGCCAGTGCTACTGTGTTCCATTGGAGCTCTAAGCTTGAGCACATTCTAGCTAGGGTGTCAACAGTTTTCCCAAATGAACAAGAGCTGGAGAGTAGCACTTCTCTTGCTTGCAATGGAATCCAAATTGTGACTGATCTCTTTTTACTTCCTGCACAATTTTAGGAGACTGGCAGTGCCGTAGGGTGTTTGTATCCAAAGATAAGCACTTTAGGATCCCATTAATGTCAATGAAATTAATTAACTGAAATCAATGTAAGTTTTTAACTTTGGATGGATTGTGCAAAAAAAACAAATTTTAAAGACTTTTATTGGTTTTGATACGTTGCTATTTTAAGTTCCTGAATGATGCTGCTATAGTATATGTGTGTTTCAGTTGAGAATCTTGTTATTATATTCTTTCAGTTCTTGTTTTGTCCTTTACTTTCTGTGCTCCTTGCTGGAAGAGGAAGACATCCAACAAATAAATAAAAATCCATTTTTAAAGCCCAGCTGCATGAATTGGCTGTAGGTGTCCAAGATACTTGATTGAGAAATGGGCTTCTACTTCAGTGTAAAAGGGTGTTTTTGAAGATGCTGGGAACTTTTGGATAGAGAATATAGTAGAGAAGATGTGTTCGACAATTTGCAGACACTGAAACACTACTGAAAAGGAATAGTGTAATTGCTTCCATTGATACAATGGCTAAAAGCAGCTCAGCATGTGTTTCCCTTTGCTAGATAACTTTTAGGAAAACACTGAGGGCCCCTCTAGATGTCCTTTTTATTGTGCATTTATAATAATTTGTGCTCATGATGGCGTAGAGACAATTACATGATATCCCACTTTCAGTCCCACTTTGCCTCAGCAAAGGTTTCAGGTGGAGTGGCAGACATTTTGCTTTGTTTCAAACTGGTGTGTGTCCTGCAGTTTCCTGCCAAAATTCTGTAACTTTTTATACCACAAATGTTCCAGGGGGTGAGGGTAAGGGTGTTTTCCTGCTTTTGTTGTGCTATAGCACAAGAGTGACTCTCCAGATTGCACTAATGCAGTAACCATGGGAAACATTGCTGAACAATGTTGCGTTTTAAGGTTTCACTCTGTTTTAGTTTTATGTTGGCTTTGATTTATGTGCTACTTTTTTTGAAAGTTGATTTGAGTTATTTTTTGTATATACCTCATGTTACATTTGCTTCAGGTTGCGCATTTTCAGGTTGCATCCCGCGGCAATCCGGAGTTACCAGAAAGGGTTACTTCTGGGTTTCGCCACTCGCGCATGCGCAAACATGCAAAATGACGTCACGCGCATGAGCAGAAGTGGCGAATCACAACCCGCGTGTGCACAGACGCGGGTTGCATTCTTTTCAGGTTGCGATCGGGCCTCTGGAACGGATCCCATTCGCAACCAGAGGTACCACTGTATATAAAAAGTGCACTAAGAAGTGCAATAAATAATATAATAAAATGCATACATATACACATAACTTTATTTGTATTCCACTGTTCCAACCATGCTCAAGGTGGCTTAAAACATGAAAAAATGCATAACTACAACATAACAACAGCAACAACTCCTCCAACGAGAAACCCCAACCAATACCCCAGCCCCTAATAGCACCTAGCACCTAACACCTAACACCTAACAAAGCAAAATGCTGAGTGGATGATGCAGTATTGATCCATGATTAGTGCACTATTTTTGTGCCAGTGACATGTTACAGAGTACACCCACCAGTCTGCAGGGGCCCTTACTCTGTAGATCCCAGTGGCTTTCATGCTAGGTAACCTTCTCCAGCACAGGCATTTCTCCTGCTAACTCATCTTAGTTTTCAAGCTGCGTTATGTTAGCAACTGCAGGAAACCTTCGAACAGCAATTAATGAAGGCTGTCAGGTTGTTTATTTTATGTGGTAGATTTCTCCCATTGTGCCATATCTTAAGTTTCCACATTTAAAGACACTCCTGCATTTCTATTCATAAACTATGATAAAGTTATCTTTGCTTAGACAGGGTACAAGTGGAGGAGCCGAGACATGCTCAGAGTGCTGCTTCCAAGTTCTTACATAAAATTAACTCCAGTTGAGAATGCTAGAGATGGTAGTAGCCTCCCAGCAATTTTCTTTCTGCTGATTACCTCTGCATGTAGGTGGCTTTTGATCTATCTCTTCTGGTAGCTTTGCACGGACCTTTGCAGCATTGCCATTTTGCTGAATTAGATGGGTTGAAATCAACTGGCTTGATTAATGGTCCTGTTTTCTCTTTTGCTAAAAAAAAGAAGAAGAAGTGCTTTGATACATGTGAGTGGCTGGTCTTTAAGGGCTGAAAGGCATGGGACTCCTCTTAAAAGGAAGTCAGCATCTTTCTACCATGTAGGGTTGAGAGGACATAAGGACATGCCTTTGATGGAAGAAGGAAGCACCAAGAATGGTAGAACAGGAAAGTCACAAAGAACAGAAGTATGCTTCCCTCTGCCATATGTGAAGTAGTAACCATCAGTTGCTTCAAACAGCTCGAAAAACACATAACATGACCCTTCTGAATCAGGTCACTGGCCCATGCCCATCCAGTGCAGCAACCTATTCTCACAGTGGCCAACTAGAGGACTATAGGAAGTCCATAAGCAGGACATGAGTGCCACAGCAATTCTCTGTGATGTGTGACTTCCAGTACTTGCTATTCAGAGGCATACAGTGATAGAACATAGTCATCATGGCTAGAAAGAAAGAAAAAGATGAGCAAGAAGAGTTGAGAATCGAGATAATAATTTACACTGAGAGACTTGAAGACCAAAGAGCAAAACAAGGCAATAATCAGAACATGATAGAATAAGCACTGGAATAAGATTTTTTAGTAGTCAGTAGATTTTTTTAAAAAACCCCAGTTTTTATTACATAGAGAGAACCAAACTTTAAGCAGTGCATGAATGTAAGCCAAAAAAGAAGTCTCAAACATAACACCTAGATATGTAACATGCTGAGAAAACCAAAATATGATACAGTGGTACCTCGGGTTACAAACGCTTCAGGTTACAGACTCTGCTAACTCAGAAATAGTACCTCGGGTTAAGAACTTTGCTTCAGGATGAGAACAGAAATCGTGCAGCGGCAGCATGGCAGCAGTGAGAGGCCCCTTAGCTAAGGTGGTACCTCAGGTTAAGAACAGTTTCAGGTTAAGAACGGACCTCCAGAACGAATTAAGTTCTTAACCTGAGGTACTACTGTATACTCTTTGTTTGTTTATGTAATTTGTATACCAGCCTTCATCAAAAAGATCCCAGTGTGGTTTGTTTGGAGCAAGGATGGGGAACCTGTGCCCCTCCAGATGTTGTTGGACTCCAACTCACATCAGCTCCGGTCACCATGACCAATTGTCAAGGATAATGTGAGTTGTAGACCAACAATATCTGGAGGGCAACAGGTTCCTTGTCCCTGGTTTAGAGGATGAGTATTTCTATGAACTAAGTTAATCCTGAAATATATCCCATTGTTCACCTTTCCTAGTGGGAAGGTGAGCTGCACAATGTGATTCCTTGCTGGGCCGAGGAAAGCTGTTTAGGTTCTTACACAGGCAAATGGGACCAGTGAAAGTGCAACTCTGTCTTGCAGTTTGTGAGTCTGCCATGAAGGATCAGGTGCTGCCAGTTCGTACAAGGACAAGAGGGGAAGCCAGTTGGAATGGATGTGGGGCACTTGTTTTCCACTGAACATTGCTAGTTAATGAAAAGTTACTTGGCTCTAGCACACCAGAGTCCCATCCCTACCTCCTGCCACGTGTGTAAAACCTGACTTGGATTATAAAGTACTCCTCAAAATGAGAAAAGAAAAAAGCCACCCGCGGTGACAAAGGAGGCAATCTAGAGAAAACTGTTCCACCACGATAAGATAACTTTGATATACAGTATTTCAAAAGAGAGACTTAAACCCCTCTAAGTTATTGATAGCATGGGAATGTACATGGAGTGCTTATGCCAGTGCTTGTGAAACTTTAATGTGTAGGCATCCTTTAATTTTAGAAGCAAAACAGTGTTATGATTGTGCGCTTATCTGCCTTGTGGCTTTCCACTGCAAAGAAACTAGTGAAGGAAATGGGGACCTTTCCCCTCTGGATCAACCACAGCCTGAACTACTGATGGCAAAGGAGTTTTTCTGTAATGTCTTGGACTGCTAAGTGGCACTTTAACATTCTAAAGCAAACAAGAGATTGCCATTTCCTCTCTGATAACAAAGCAGCATTTACTTAGTACTACACTGTTTTTTAAAAAATGGAATCCGCAGATTCTACTCTTCTTGAGGAACAGAGAGGATCTGCCATGTTACCAGAAAACAAAAAGGATGATCTTGCCTGACAGTTCAAGAAATCTATTCTTAGTGACAAAGCAGGATCTGGTTTTACCTGTCTGCACTTGGACTCTACCATCTGTGTAGAGGGGCTGTAGAAAATGAGAAATCAAGGAATGCAGTTAACGGAGGAAATAAAAGCAAAAGCATAGTGTCATATCCAATGGACACAACTAACTTATTTCCATCAACTTCAAAGGGTCTATTTTGAATGGAATGTAATTGGTTATAATTCATAAGGATTTTCATATTGAGTTGAATCAATTGTCCACCCAGCTTCACATTCTGCCTTTCAACTGAGGCCAGCCAAGTGCATAAACTTAGATGTCAGCATCTAACTTAAATTCCTCTTTCTCCTGACTGACCAACTTTCCAGCTACCATTCGTTGTTGGGTCACCAGGAGGCAGATCCAGGGCCTGTCTATCACAGATGGGGATACAGTGGTACCTCAGGTTAAGTACTTAATTCGTTCTGGAGGTTCGTACTTAACCTGAAACTGTTCTTAACCTGAAGCACCACTTTAGCTAATGGAGCCTCCTGCTGCCGCTGCGCAACCACTGCATGATTTCTGTTCTCATCCTGAAGCAAAGTTCTTAACCTGAAGCACTATTTCTGAGTTAGCGGAGTCTGTAACCTGAAGTGTATGTAACCTGAAGCGTATGTAACCCGAGGTACCACTGTATCCAGTTTCTCTTGTTTGATCTCAGCATCTTATGATCAGAGGTCTGCTGTCTTTGAGTGTGGAAAGGGTGGTCCTAGAGAACATAGGTATTGGCCATCAATAAAGTTCATCTCATCTGTCTTTGTACCTAGTTCTTTAAAACAAAACCTTTATGCTAGAAGTCACCTCAATACCCTATAATGATTAAGTCACAGGGCTAAGTGTTGGAACACATATCACTCTTCATGTTGATCCTACTATCTAGCTTTCCATTTTGTCTTAATGTTAATGTATAACATAGAAATCATCCCTGAGTGCTCACTGGAAGGACAGATCCTGAAGCTGAGGCTCCAATACTTTGGCCACCTCATGAGAAGAGAAGACTCCCTGGAAAAGACCCTGATGTTGGGAAAGATGGAGGGCACAAGGAGAAGGGGACGACAGAGGACGAGATGGTTGGACAGTGTTCTCGAAGCTACCAGCATGAGTTTGACCAAATTGCGGGAGGCAGTGGAAGACAGGAGTGCCTGGTGTGCTCTGGTCCATGGGGTCACGAAGAGTCGGACACGACTAAACAACAACAACATAACATAGAAATAGAATTGTAGAGATGGAAGTGTCCCGGGGGTCATCTAGTACAACTCCCTGCAATGCAGGAATCTCACCTAAAGCATACATGACAGATGGCCACCCAACCTCTGAGCTCCAGAGACACAGCAGGGCTCCTGACAGCCCTCCTTTTTTGTGTCACGTTCCTTCAGGTGTTAAATTCCTGCATTGAGTGATCTTTCTTCTGCCTAGGGACATCCTGCCTGCGTCTCCGTTCCAGGACAATCCACTCTAGTGAGAATTTCCTCATCTTGTGTGATAGCTCGAAGTGTGGATCAGCAGGCCTCAAGTTGCTGTACCTTCTCTTTCAGGAAGGCAACCAGCTTCCCCTTGGTGCACGTGTAGTTTTGCATGAGCTCAGGCAGGAAGACAAACATAGCACAGGTGTTGCACGTCACCGCAGCAGCTCGCTCACTGTCCATGTCTCTTGGTCCTATGTACACTGTGTGACGGCACTCTGGGCTTCCCCCTCAACCCCCCCCACTAAATACCCTCACAAATATTCTTATTTGCAAGTCCTAGTCACGATAGCTTCACCTGTTGGATTTCTTCCTGCAGTGCTCAAATTAAAAGTGCAGCAGACCTGCCTTCCTGCAGGTGGTGCTGTTGGCGCTGCTCCAGCCCATGTATGAAACAGCTGCTGCACTAAGATGGTGGCTCCCATGAGGCATTGCACTTGAGGAGAGGGCAGGCTGGGAAGCTGCAAATATGAGCTTTTTTTCAGACGCTGAGGAGAGCACAACCACCTGAGGACTTCTGGACAGTTATTGTCCCCCACCTTTCTACTTTTTCTTGTTTGCTTTCTTATTTGTCTTGGGACTGCCTGGGTGTTATGTACTGAGTTGATTAGGATCCAAACTGCAGCAGTCTGATTGGTCCTAGAACAATAGGATTCAGAATGCAGCAGTCTGATTGGTCCTAGAACAATGCAGCAGTATGATTGGTTGGCAGGAACCACCCAATCATGCTCCAGATATAAGTGAATCCACAACCTGATTGGCTTACAGTAGAATTCCAGAATTAGCCAATCATGTGCAGCCCATTGTGTAAATAATGTATATAAAGCAGATACTTTGAGGGGACCTTCATTCATTCCTCCTCACCACTATGAGCTGAATAAAGAACATGAAATCACTTTGCGACTCTGAGTATATTTCACTGGGCATTGGAGCGGGTGGAGGGGTGGGAAGAAGAAGCTTCTTCCTCCCTGCGTTTGTCTGGCTGGCTCGTCTTTGCTCCCTTTATACCTTCTCCACCGATTAAACACAGATTAAAAACTCAGCGCTGGAGACACAGAGAGTTCCATTTTGAGAATGAATCCTTTATTTTCATACTTTCTCCATGTCACTCATTGTTTTATAAACCTCTGTCACTTCCTCCCCTGCAGCCATTTCCCCTCCTGGCTAAACAAACCCAACTATTTAATCCTTTTTTTCTCTTTTGTATCAGAAGCTATCTATTTCCCTGACCTCTATTCATTTGCTTCTGCTCTAATGGATGTTGAACCCCTGATACTCCAGAGAAGCTGAAGAATTGCCAGAAAACCATTCTCAACTAGGAATGGGAAATAAAATTGATTTACTTCACATTTATAACTGAACCTACAAGATCCACTCTATCCGAAACAGTATGTGAACCAATACTCAGGCAGTTTGTGTTTCTGAATTTTGCAATGCTGTTCTCCAGCCAACTAATGTGTACAAATATATACTAGAGCCAGTGGCGTAGCGTGGGTTGTCAGCACCCGGGGCAAGGCAAGTAATTTGCGCCCCTTAACCCGTGGATTTGCGCCCCCTAACCCGTGGATTTGCGCCCCCTAACCCTAACCCCCAGATGTTGCGCCCGGTGCGGCCGGCCCCCCCTGCACCCCCCACGCTACGCCACTGACTAGAGCTGCTGCCTCTGTCTGAGGCTACAAGGCCTTTTCTGTAGTGGTGCCCAACAAGGGAACTCCCTTCTCAGTTAAGCTGACCAGACGCTCCCATTGTTGTTGTTTTTGTTTCTTCATTATCTGGCAGGTGCTTGACAGAGTCTGTACTGTTCCTCTGAAAACAGATGTTTTGTTCCCTGCTATTTTTAGTTATTGTTTCCCCTCCCCACTTTTACTGATGTTGTTAGCTACCCTAAAGCTTTGGGAAGAAGACAGGATATTAATCTTGATAGTCCCAAAAAAGTTCATATAAGGAGGATAGTAGAACTATGCATGCATAATAATTGCAAAATATATGATTACATGTGCATGTATATACAGGGGGGATTATAGTGTTGTTCATCCCTTGAATAATTATTATTTACACTGATGTCCATATTTGCCCCTAGCCTTCATGCACAAAGTTATACGTAGAAATTTGTGGCTTTGTTTCCTTTTAGTTTTGATAGTCTTCATATATACTCACACACAGGTCAAACAACTGCATCCCTTTTACAGCTTGAGGGATTCTGTACTATAGTTGAACTTGCCCAATAGCCTTTGCCAACCTGGTGCCCTCCACCATTTTGGATGCCAACTCCTATTGCAGGTTTCCCACAGGCATTCTTCTGTGAGAACAGGATGCTGGCTGGACTAGATGGGTCATTGGCTTGAACCACCAGCTTTGTCTTAGGTTGCTGTGCATCATCATAACCTGCCTCCTAGTTTCTGTAGTATAGGCTCCTGCTGACATGGTGGCTATGCTCTGCCTCCATGGTTGAGGCACTGACGCTTCTGAATTCCAGTTGCTGAAAACTACAGGAGGGGAGAATGCTCTTGTGCTCAGCTCCTGCCTGCAGGTTTCCCACAGGCATGTGTATGCTGGACTAGATGAGCTACTGGCCTGATCAGGCAGGCCCTTCTTATGTTCTTATGACATGCCATTGAGTTTGCCTTGTAGTGCATATATATACATGAGGAGATTTCAAAGCTAGCCTACAGGCAGTGTATAAGCTCTCTCTTTCTGGATGCGTTGGGCACAAAGGGTTGTTGGTCCAGCTGGAGTTCTGAATGATTTAAAGATAGAGGCAGAGAGGGCATATTGCTGGGGTAAGAGGATTTGCTTGTTTGACTTGTACGTGGGATTTTCACGTATTCAAGGGTTAACTGTAGGCTGGGATATTTAAACACCTCCAACTGAGGTAAGCACACAACTTGTTTGTTCAGGTAAATAAGGAAGGAATTAGATATAATGGGCAAAGGAAGCTTTTTCCTGAACACATTGCATTCCTAGTGTTCAGTTCAGCTGCAGGGCTATCCCTGGTACATAACTAGAGTTAGGTGCCTGTTATCTGAATGCATTTCTTTACATATTCAGCCCCTGCCACTGAGCTGCTCTGAACAGTCTGGTGGCCTGTGTGCATTCCACAACCTGTGGCAGATGCTTTTGCTGGTCTCTTCCACCCCAGGAAGTTTGATGTGTCTTTAAGTACATGGCCCTGTTGCAAATAGTCATTTGATTCTGATGCAAGAAGAAACATCAACCTCAGCTGTTTGGTTGCCTTAACCAAGTCCCCATCCTCTTTTCTGTGAGTCCTCCATGCCCAGTGGGGGCATTTCAGATTGACAAGAGCGTTTTCCTTACAACTTTACTGGATCGATGCTGCCACTGATAGCTGCCACTTCTCTGCTAACCTAAAGGGTAAGTGTGAACATTTTTAACTGATACATGTCAGAAGCAAGCCTCTCCACGCTTTCAAAAACCCAATGCTATATCTCTGTCTGAAGTAATGTGTATGTATGTCTTGTTGTAAGCGAGCTATGATTTTTAAGATTTTCCTTTTGGGCTTCCCCTTACATGAACAGTCCATTCTTTGTCACCAGATGCCAGTTGGCTGAATGTGTACAATTTCCCCCTTCCTTGCAATCTAAGGGATTCTCAGCAACCTGAGAAAATACATAAGTTGTCCTGCAACTACTGTTTTGCTGATGCAACATAACTATGCCTTTGAAAATGTTCCCCATGGTTAGTCATCCCTGTATTTGATCT
Organism: Podarcis vaucheri; assembly: GCF_965113315.1. Lineage (NCBI taxonomy): Eukaryota > Metazoa > Chordata > Lepidosauria > Squamata > Lacertidae > Podarcis > Podarcis vaucheri. Next base: position 61,898,516 of record NC_138764.1, on the reverse strand, counting down.
GCAACAGCCATTCTACACGTAAAACCATTGCTTGACGTTAAAGCCATCAAGCGCCACATGTTTGCGTGTGGACTCTCTTGCTGTGCTTGTCCACCTGGCAACTTACTGCATTTCTGGCTCGGTGCATGAACTCAAAACTAGAAGTATCAGAAGCCATACCAGTGATGGGAGCGGTGGCTGCGGGGGGAAGGAATAAATTGTTGCACAAGAGATTTTTCTGCCATTTTCTGCTGTGCTAGGTGCACTGACTTCAGCATTTCCACAGTGCACTGTGTAGATTACTGGGGTTCACGGTAGGAGCTCTGTGGCTTGGGAGGGTCAAATGTGCTGCAGCTAAAGCAAAGCAGTGTAGTGTAGTGTAGCATAGATCTTATAAATAACTGGCATGTAACTATGATGACTGGTTGTTGGCATCCGTCTGTCTCAAGAGATAGCGGAGTGTACCGGGGGTGGGGGTTGAAGTCAAACCACTGCGTTAGTAGCACCGAAGTGACCTTCCTGAGGCACAAACCAGGGCAGTGTGTATGGAGATCTTGGGCTGCCTAGACAAAAAGAACCCCCTCTTGGTCCCACTAATGTGGTCCAAAGGAAAGCAGAGCAATACGTTTGGCACCAGCTTGCCTGCAGGAGTTGCTGGAAGGGGCCATCCAACCGTCTTAGGAACTCCACTCTGGATTTGTGTAGGGTTATCTCTCAAAGATGTCTTGCAAGGCAGCAAATGTTTAGGATCAGAGTTTTCCTTCTCCTAGATGGGCTACTTTCCCAAGTTGACGAGCCCCATCTGCCCCTCATTTCCCTCTACAGCATATGCAAGAAACTGCCTTCTTGGACCCACAACTGGTCTTGTCCATTCAATCTGCTGGAGCTTGTCTTCGCATGCAGGGGAAGTCCCTAACTCACCGAGGGTTTAAGACCCATCTGTTACCCTCACCAGGTTTAGCTGACCAGTCAAAGCCGTTCCTGGAGTGTGGCTGCTGACAGCACCTAGGAGCCACAGGTGAGGGCTGAGTGCAGAGTGGGGACCAAAGGTGGACTAACTACCCCAGAAGGAGCACAATGTACTACTCCTCCCCTAACACCCCACACACTCCTCAACCTAGTAACAGTTCTAATGATTCACTGAAGTAATTTTAGGTACATGTGAAACAGAATTCAGCAGCCATGACTTAAAGCTAATTTGGTGATGATTGGTGGCCGAGACATAGCTACAGAAGGCCATTCTGCATCTTTCATTCTTACCCCCCTCACCGCAAACCAGTAGCCTCTTCAAGCTGCTCCCCTCAGTTCCCCTGCCCCAGGGCCAAAGGCAAATTGACATTATGTTGGTTTGTTTCCCCCCCTTTGTGGTTATGCTTGGTTAGTGAAACACAAATGACACCTCACCTGCCAAATCCCTTCACAACTATTTCTCAAAGATGCAGGATTCCTTGCCGGGCAAGCAACTTCCCAGGAGAGGGAAGAGGGATTTATAAGCAGGGGCTTCTCACCATTTTGAGGGGAACATCAAGCTCTGCTGCTCAGCTGGGACATGCTCAGGTTGGAGTTCTGCTGGTAGCCAGACCACTCCCTGCGCTGTTCCCATCTGAGCAGTGGGAATCAATAGAGTTGCAGGTGGAGAGAGGGCAGTCTGACCCTGGGACATGAAGACCTGTTCGCAAAGGAACAGGAACATCAAAGCCAGCTCAGAATAGGGGGCACCATTACCCATGCATCTCTGCAGTGTCTCCAGGTAAACAGTTGCATGGATATTGGTTTTCCACTTATGCTTCTGTCCGATCGAAATGTGGATGGAAGAACTGACAACCTGATCTTTCCTCTTAACACAATTTGTTGAAAATGGCTAATTTAGGGAATTTCCTTGGAGGGAGAGTGGTTGATGAACTGAGGATTAAGGATGAAGTGCTGGGGAGAGATAAAGGTGAGAATATATGAAAGGGTGCTCCCAGAAACTTTTGACTGCAACATCACTCTTTGATTTATTAACAATAGAAAAAAGATGTTTACTTCTTTCCAGGTAAGAACTCCATTTACTTTGTAGGCTTTATGTTGAGAATAAATTTGACTCACTGCCAGTAAAAGCTTTTGTGACACCAGAGCATTTCTCTCTTTTTCTCATTGGTGGGGAATTTTGGAGATCAGAGCTTACATCCATGATCAGCCATGGTTACACTGAGTAGTTTTTCTCAACCACATTGTTCATCTGTAAAGTGGGCATTTTAATAAGGACTCCTCAATAAAGCATATTAGCAAAGAGAAGTCTGACAGAAGCATTCTGCATACAGTATTAAAAGCTCCTTTTAGAGGGAACATAACTGTGAGTAAGAGAGGACACAACTGGGTCAGTGAATAATCTTGTGTGTTACCCCATTCAGAGTTATTGGGAGACAAAGTTGGAATTTGTATCAGTACAATATGGTTCTTCCATATATTAGCACTGTACAGCACCATTTGCTATCAAGGTGTCCTTATGTAATTTTGAGCATGAAGTGTAATGTGCAATATAAAGCACTGATAAACTACAATACGGTATAGTACAGTGAGACACTACAATATGGTTTAGTGTAGTTCACGTTGCATTGGTACTAGAATCAATACCAGGGTAAGCAGCTGTCTGTTGCTGTCAAAATGAATGTGGCAAACATGTAGTAACTGCAGTTTGCACAGGTAGGATGCTATGCACAATGATCAACATCTTCTGTGGCAGCGCTGTGGTGATCCATCCATTAGTTTACGGAGCTGAAGAGACATTAAATCTGGATTTTTTAAAATAAACACAACCATTTGATTCTTTGGTGAAGTATGAATAAGAATTCAGAATCCAAGGTGCTCCAGCCTCTATCTTCTCTGTTTCCCACCTGCAAAATGGGGGCAATACTGCCACCTATCTTTAAAAGGTGAACATTGAGGAAAAGTAGTACAGTATATATTATTACTGGGAGGGATTCTCTCCATTGCTGAACTTCCACAAGCTTATAGAAATCATTCTTGAAAGTTCTTTCAGGACACTAGGCCAAGGGTGGTTAACCTCCCATCAGTGGCGTAGCGTGGGGGGTGCAGGGGGGGCTGGCCGCACCGGGGGCAACATCTGGGGGTTAGGGTTAGGGGGCGCAAATCCACGGGTTGGGGGCGCAAATTACTTGCCTTGCCCCGGGTGCTGACAACCCACGCTACGCCACTGCCTCCCATTGTCCCTGACCATTGGTCATGTTGGCTATGGATGATGGGAGTTGTAGTTCAGCAACATCTGGAGGGCCATGGGTTAACCACGCTTGTGCTAGGCCAACAAAGGAATGCATCTACCTAATTAACAAGTCCACTTGCACGGTAGGTAAATGACTGCTGTGAAGTATAGGTTGCCTTGCCATCTGGAGAAGCAAGTCAGATGTGGATGGCTTTCTATGTGACCTATGGAGGAGTGCTATTCCGTCAGGCAGCAGACCTAGACCCCCAGGTTACAAATAGAACTCCACCAAGCTTTCTTTGAAAAGGTGTGGATCAGAACCAGGGACAGTTCTCAAGGGCATCTGTGGCTCTGCTCTTGAAATATTGGGGTGGGTGGGGCCGATTGAATTAAGCATCCTCTCCACATGGTGTCAGACAAAATGGTGAGATATTCTGATCTGTGGTGGGCTGGTGGGTGCCATTCACAGTGACAATGAAAGGAAGCTTCCTTGCAGTGCAACATTTGGGTTGTGAGTTGAATTTTTCAGACTCTTAAAAGTGCACACGGTGGAAAATTATCAGAATCGAAGGGAAAATTATGAACTGTTCTACTCACATCTCAGCACTGAATAATATTGGCCTAGAAAATATTGAACTTGATAAAACAGTGGGACTATAATGAGATACAAAAATATCTGTGTGTTCCTAAATCTTTACATGCCATTGTAGCAATTTTATTTTGGGAAGCTTTGCATTTGAAACCACCTGACAACCAAAACAATGTTCTCCTTTTTGATTCTGAGCCTGAGCTGAACCCCTTCCTTAGAGGATGAGTCTTTTAAATTGACTGCCAAGTTAAGGGCAACCCACACCATCCTGACAATCCCAAACACTCGCTCTGGAAATCTAATCCCATTAAAATGTTCTTGCAGAAATATGGACTTTCCAGAGATGATAACCAGGCATTTTGACAGCCTCGGTTGGCTATCTCCATTTCCCAGTTTCTTAACTTCACTTGGCTCTAAAGTAGCAAAGTATTTTTCATGACCAATTTGATAAGCCAATAAAAGGCATCTAATTGACTTCTCCTCCCCACCAGCTGGCTGGCAGGCAAAGCAAACAGGGCTTTAGTTATTCTGCACCCAACCTGCTGAACTTTGATAACTTTTGTCTCCAAGTGCTTGGAACCCAGGTGGTTCTTCTATTTGGTTTGTTTTTCCTGTTGTGTAGTACCTAATGCCATAGCGTTGGAAGGTGCCCAGGGACCAAATCTGTCAGCTCCTTTCATCATATTAGAGTGAGTTAGCAGGCATTCTTGACAATACTAATTCCAAGCACGGGCAGTGGGAACTGCTACACTCATTCTGATGTTCTGATCAATGGGTATTAAGATATTAGGCCTGGTGTGAGGTAGAATCTGTATACTGCTGGAAGCAGCTGACAAAACGCTCTGGGGAAGGAAATGTAATAAAATACTGAGCTGAGAGTTTTGCCAAGTTGATGATTGACAGGGCTGCTATCTTGATCTGTCTATTGATCTAGATATGTTGTATACCTGAATGCAACTGAATCTGAGAACTGGTGTGTGCTGCATACAGAGGTACACATATACATGATTGTATATTCCCCCCTTAAAATGAAATTATCTCTTTGTAGGGAAAAATTATCACGTATGAAGAAGCCCTCAGAGTTCTGTAATCTGTGTGAGGAACCACCACCACTGGAAACCATAGGAAAGGTCTAGACTGTAATCTCAACTCCATATTTGGATTGGCGAACATCAGTGGCAGGCAATGTGGTACCTTCCAGATGTCATGCACTACAACTCCCAACATCTTTAACCACTGACCATGGTAGCTGGGGTTGATGGGAATTGTAGTTCAACAATATCTGGAGGGTGCCAACACATTGATTTTCTCTTTCCTAGCTGTGCATAAAGTCAGAATCAAATTCTTGATTCCAGAATCAAATTTTTAAGATCCCAGGGTGGGCTACAACAATTAAATACATAGTTAAAACAATTTAAAACAACTTATACTCCTAAAACTATCCATGCTTAGGTGTCAAATCCCAGGATAAAGAGGTGTTTGAATATTTTAAAGTTTGAATGGTTTTTAGCTCTTGCTGCAACTTTCATTTATATTTTTGAATTTGTATTTGCTTTCTTATTCTGTCTTTATTTTTGAATGAGCTGCCCTGGAAGCACAACTGCAGGGCAGAGTCTTAATTTTAAAAATAAAAAAAATAGCCATACAATCCTTTTCCAGGCTAGTCCCACTTCTCTGTTTCTCTCACGTTGTAAAGACCACACACAGGCTTGCAGTCTGGATTACCGTAATTTTATTTACAGAGTCAGTATGTCACCTAAAGCAGTGTTCTCTAGACTGCTTAAAGAAATAGAAGAAATAAAATAAAAGTAAATCAGTGAAACAACAAAAAAGCAGTATTAAAAAAAAATGAGCAGCAGCAAGTTCGACATCACTGAAAGCAGAACCTAAAGTGTGACAGATGACAAGTGGGTGGAACAGTGCCCAGCTTTAGTTTAAATTAAGGTAAGAAAATCCAGGCAACATTACCAGGTTTTGTGTCACCAACAGACTGAAAATACAGATGTAGCACTCATATATGCTATCTGAGCTTCTCTCTCCTCTGCTATAAAGAGTGCTATCAATTTGCATATGTTTACTAAGAGCTCTGCTGTGGAATTCATCCTAAACCAACCTATTTGCCTGCAGATTTAAGTTTAATTAATAGGATCATTGTCTAGAGCAGGCTTTATTCTCTGCTCTCAGCATAGGTGAACCAAGCTCTGTTGAGGTCAGCAGCAAAAAAGAACAGTTAGCCAAAGCTGTGTTCCATGATGACATTAGAAAATGTTATCCAGACCTAAATGCGAATGGTTACTGAAAGTAAGATAGATTTAGACGCCAGACAACAGAATTCAGAAGGAGATGCATAGATTGCTGAAGGGGAATCCCAGGACTTCAGGAGGGTCTTTGTGACCTGTGGTAGGTGGGGTGGTTATTTACCTTTCTGAACAAGTCCAGAACCATAGTATTTTTAGACCTTCCTTTCTTCCATATAAGCAGGTAGTGCTGGTAGCCAGGGCTCCGTATTACCAACAACCTCTGCTGAGCCCTTTTGGGTGAGGAGAGGCTTTGGGGCACTTATCTATGCCTTCCAACCTTTATAATGGTCTAGTGCTTGATCTGGTGCTGCCCTTGAGGAGAATATGGAAGTCTGAGTGGTGACATTAACCAACCTTTTCAGAAGGTAAAATTAAAATTATTTGGTTTTCCGAAAGCAGTTCATGTGCTTCTTTGTCAAACGTAGACTTACCAAGCTAAATGTTGCCCAGTAACAAAAATAACAGCGTATTTGAATTCCTCACACTGAAAAACATATTTTTAAAACCCCTGACTGAAGAAATTTGCAAAAATTAAGTTTCATCCCCTAAAATGACATGCCCTATGGGGTGGGGAGATATATGGGTTCAATAGTCCACATTTAGCAATAGAGCAAGACAGCCCACCCTTGAGCCTTCAAGTTTTGTTGATTCTGACCTGACTCACTCCCTGTGCCATTTCAAATCTGTTGCATGTCTTAAGGTGTGGCTCTGCCTTGCCAGATGCCTGAGGGCCAAACTGCAAGTTATGCAAATAATGTGACTGTTGTGTGGTTGTTTTTGACTTGTGAAATAGGTGTTGCCACCAGGATTGGGACCAAACTTCTCAGGGAAGAGGGCTAGCCCATTATTCCTGTGCTACAACCATCTACCTCAAAGCTGCTGTTTTTATTGACACAATATTTATTTGGTGCATTTATATCCTGCCTTTCTTCCATCACGGAAGGCAGTGTACATGTGGTTCCTGGCCACGCGGGTGGCGCTGTGGGCTAAAGCCTCAACGCCTAGGGCTTGCCGATCGAAAGGTCGGCGGTTCGAATCCCCGCGGCGGGGTGCGCTCCCGCTGTTCGGTCCCAGCGCCTGCCCACCTAGCAGTTCGAAAGCACCTCCGGGTGCAAGTAGATAAATAGGTACCGCTTACCAGCGGGAAGGTAAACGGCGTTCCGTGTGCGGCTCTGGCTCGCCAGAGTAGCGATGTCACGCTGGCCACGTGACCCGGAAGTGTCCCCGGACAGCGCTGGCCCCCGGCCAATAAATGTGAGATGGGCGCACAAACCCCACAGTCTGTCAAGACTGGCCCGTTCGGGCAGGGGTACCTTTACCTTTACCTTTATATCCTGCCTTTCTTCCATCACGGAAGGCAGTGTACATGTGGTTCCTGGCCAGTCTCCCATTCAGGCACTGACTCTAGCTTTACAAGTCATACGGACTACAAATGTGTCTCGTTTTGAAATCAAAGTTGCGATTCTCAGGAGTGTTGAATTCTGCAAACCCCATGTCAGTACCAAACTCCATTGTGAACATGGGCGTTGGGAGTCTGTCAAGCAGAGCCCGGCCACTCCAAGATTGCATTAAGCCAGGTAATTTTGGCGCAAGTTAAGCCATAGTTTCCTTTCCTTTGAGATAATTTGATATACAAAATTTGGGCCAAATCCCAAAATTGTTAATCAACATGTTAAAGGGTTTAGCTTTAGTCTCAGGCTCTCTCCAAGGTGCTGGGGCTGACAACGAGGAACTAAGAGGGAAACACCCCCACCCCTGTTAATCACCTGTTATGATTAACCACTGTTTGCTTAAGCCCCAAGCAATTACCGTATTTTTTGCACCATAACACTCACTTTTTTCCTCCTAAAAAGTAAGGGGAAATGTCTGTGCGTGTTATGGAGGGAATGTCTATGGGTGGCATACCTATGGATTTTCCTCCTCAAAAAACTGCGTGCGTGTTATGGTCGGGTGCGTGTTATAGAGCGAAAAATACAGTAGACTGTCTCTGCCTTTGAAAAATTAATAAGAGCACTGAGAAGAAATAAAACTCCAGTGGCTACCTGTAGCATGGAGCTGCAGATTCAAAGCCCATTGGGTCCTTCTGAAATATTTGAAATGAATTATAATGATGTAGGAATCGTTGGCTCAAGTGTGTAGAAAAGTGAGGTGATAGAGGGAAAATGTTTGAGAAGAGAAATAATAGAAATATGAAGCAGAGACCAATCACTGAACATTTAATGAGCTTTGGGGACAAAATTAAGGAGAGCGATGTTTTTTAATCACTAGAAAAGGTTCACTGGTGGAAAAAAGAGGGTGAAATTGCAGTGTGGATGTATATAATGTGCCTACAGAAGCAAGGAGTTCAGAGTCCTAGTCAGAATCATGGAAACGAAGAACTTCGTAACTGGTCCAAAGCTGTGGATTTGATGTTTTAATTAAGGGTTGTGAGAGAAAAAACTAGCTTTCCTTTCCTTTCTTTGGACAGTTGCTATTTCCCTGGCTTGCTGTTGCAGTGAATCCACTTCTTTTTTAGAGCAGCTTCTCCATGTAAACAGTTCCCCACCTATCCCATAAACATAAAGGCAGCAGGCAGCCTCTGTGCCAAAGCCAGAGAAAGCCAAACAAAGGTCCCCACCCTTAAAGTACAGCACGTTTTGTCAGAAGATCACTCAGGCCTTTTGCTTTCACAGTCTAAAGCAGCCTTCGGTCTTATTCAACATCTTTATCAACGACTTGGATGATGGACTCAAGGGCATCCTGATCAAATTTGCAGATGACACCAAACTGGGAGGGGTGGCTAACACCCCAGAGGACAGGATCACACTTCAAAATGACCTTGACAGATTAGAGAACTGGGCAAAAACAAACAAGATGAATTTTAACAGGGAGAAATGTAAAGTATTGCACTTGGGCAAAAAAAAAAAAAAAAATGAGAGGCACAAATACAAGATGGGTGACACCTGGCTTGAGAGCAGTACATGAGAAAAGGATCTAGGAGTCTTGGTTGACCACAAACTTGACATGAGCCAACTGTGTGACGCGGCAGCTAAAAAAGCCAATGCAATTCTGGGCTGCATCAATAGGAGTATAGCATCTAGATCAAGGGAAGTAATAGTGCCACTGTATTCTGCTCTGGCCAGACCTCACCTGGAGTACTGTGTCCAGTTCTGGGCACCACAGTTCAAGAAGGACACTGACAAACTGGAACGTGTCCAGAGGAGGGCAACCAAAATGGTCAAAGGCCGGGAAATGATGCCTTATGAGGAACGGCTAAGGGAGCTGGGCATGTTTAGCCTGGAGAAGAGGAGGTTAAGGGGTGATATGATAGCCATGTTCAAATATATAAAAGGATGTCACATAGAGGAGGGAGAAAGGTTGTTTTCTGCTGCTCCAGAGAAGCGGACACGGAGCAATGGATCCAAACTACAAGAAAGAAGATTCCACCTAAACATTAGGAAGAACCTCCTGACAGTAAGAGCTGTTTGACAGTGGAATTTGCTGCCAAGGCGTGTGGTGGAGTCTCCTACTTTGGAGGTCTTTAAGCAGAGGCTTGACAACCATATGTCAGGAGTGCTCTGATGGTGTTTCCTGCTTGGCAGGGGTTTGGACTCGATGGCCCTTGAGGTCTCTTCCAACTCTATGATTCTATGATTCTATGATTCTAACCTGTGCCCACCACCGGTGCTAGATATGGCCCATGGGAGTTGTAGTCCACAATATCAGTCATGGCCTGCAGGTTCCTAGAAGTCAAGTCTGAAATGTTTGACGGTGCCTCTTTGGGACCTTGGTGTGTTTTGCCTCTGGTCTGGCAAGCTGTGGAGGACAACCATGAAGCAGGGAAGTGTGGGTAGAAGAGACAAGAGTGCAGTTCCAGCTCTGTGCTGCAACCAAGCCAGCAGGCCCTACTATCCAGGGATGCCATAAGCCACCAGCTACTTGTGATATTCACAGGTGTCGTAAGTTGGCTACCATTACTTTAAAGCAACCTGGTGCCCTCCGGACATTGTTGGACCACAACTCCCACCAGTGTGCTGGCTGGAGCTGATGGGAGTTGTAGTCCAGCAACATATGCAAAGCAGCAGTTTGGTGAAGACTGCTTTAGAGCAGGGTTGGGAGGGGGGACTTTTACAGGCCAAGTGCCACATTATCAGAGTTCAAGGGCCCATTCCAGCCAGACAAAAGCACACAAGGAAGGTGTGAAGCAGGCCCAGGTAAGAGTGTGGCCTGAGGAGGGACCCATGGGTCAGCTTGAGAAGTCTGGAGGCGGGTGCATTTGGACCCCGGGCATAGGGTGCCCCACCCCTGCTGTAGAGAATGAGGCTCATCCCTTCTACCTGACAAGAAACGAGGTTTCAGTGGTCTGAAATATAAATGTTGTTGTTCCACTAGCCCCATCCATCTCCACCCTAGTTACTTAATAGGCTGTCTGGGGAAGGATACTTATAGCTAAGGCAGGTGGAACACAGCAGAAACAAACTACGTCTGGCATAAGAAGCCAGGCACAAGCCCTGCAGATCAGATGGCAATTGGGATGTGCTACCAAGAGTGGGGTGTGCAATTGGGAACATAATTCTGCAACACCCAGCATAAAACCTAATAACTTTTACATGTTGATTGTAAACGTCTTGTCTGTGTCAGTGTGCACTGCTTGAAATGCTGATGGGAAGGTGGCGGCGTTTGGTCCCATGTTTTCCCGACCAGGACATGGAGAGCCTGAGCATGCAGGTGACAGGGAGAGGCCAACAGGCAGCTGCAGCTCTGCTGACGTCAAGCCATCAAAATGCCTGGCATGCCATCTACTTCATTATCTCCTTTCCTTGTGGTCTAGGCAGGAGTATGATCTAATCCCATTTCCAAGCAACCCCCCACCGTCATAATTCGGCAGAGGGCTTCCAATAAAGGGCCTTGCAAGCTGTTACCAGATTCTCTTTTGTGTTGGAAGCCACATGGGGGCTGGATTTAGGGCTGATTTCTCGGGGCCTTAATTTAATCCAGAGCAAATAAACTAGAGGTTTGGAGCTGGGCAGCATCTCTCTGGGTAACCTAGAGGCATAAGCACTCTTTGGGGATTCCTAGTATTAGAAGCTTTATTCCCACCTGCTCCCCAAAAGCAGTTTTCTGAACAGCTGGCATTGTCCTTGACCTGTGGAGAGCCAGACTTCATGGTATTTAAAAGGAAAAGATCCATGGCCTTTGCAGGATAAAATAATTACATGGTTGAAGGGGCAAACAGTCCATCAGCTCCAAATCTGTGTGGTAAAATATGACCCTACCTATATCATATTTCGCCTTATACAACCTGCATAATCTATCCACAGATCAACCCACAGAATGCAGTCTGTTTGAAAACCTATGTCATCTGAGTAAATTCTATAGGAATATCTTTCCTGGCTTAGATACAGCCATTTATTCAGTCTTGTGTTCAGCCTCTGATAGAGACTATAGGCAGGATCCACCTACCGGTCCCATCAGTGGAAGCCCTGCACAATGACTTCCACTTGTGCAGTGGGGCTTCCCTTGCTCTTCTGCCTCTGTGTGCCCCCACACCTCAGAAAATGGCTGTGGGGGAAGGGGATCAGGAAGATCCCCAAAACAACACACAGGGGAGGGGAGGAGGTATCATTCTGCCTGGCAAGCTGGAGTGCTTGCAGAAGACGAGACGATTGGAGTGTGATGTACTTGAGAGAACTTAGTCCCTTGAGTCCCTTATTAGTCTTCTGGTAATGATGAGCATGTTTATTTGTTGCAACTTACCTAATAAAAAATGGAAACCACAAAGAACCAACAATAATAACAACAATAAAGCAAGACCCAAAGTGATGGCCACAAACTTGGAAGGCTGTAAAAGAGGATTTGACAAACTCCTGGTAGATAAAGCTATCAATGGCTACTAACCACAATAGCTATGTTCTCCCTCTGCTGTCAGAGGCAGTGTGCTTCTGAATGCCAGGTGGGGAGAATCACAGGTGGGGAAAGTTGCTGTTGCACTCAGGTATGTGGCCTTCCTATGGGCATATGCAGAAAGTGCTGCTGTGCTCAAGTCCTGGGTTTGGGCTTCCCAGAGGCATCTGGTTGGCCACTGTGAGAGCAGGATCCTGCACTGGATTGGCCTTTGACCTGATCTAGCAGGGCTCTTCTTAAGAGCTGTTGTCTCTTTCCCTACTGTCCATGGGACAGCAAATATTCACTTTCTTTTCCTATCTATGCCACATGTTACTGTTGTTGTTAACATGGGATAGAAGGTAGAGGCAAAACCTAAGACTGAATCCAGCCACTGTTTTACACTGGTGATATTATAGACCATTTTTAGCACAAGCTGCCTTGCTCTGTTTTGTAAATGAATGTTCCCTTTGTTTGAGTACATAGGAAGCGGCCTTTTCTCAGGTCTGATTATTTGTCCTCTTGCCTAGTATTTTCTGTTCTGACTGGCAGCAGATGTCCAGGATTGCAGACAAAGGTTTTCCACACAACCTGTTCCTTGTCTTTTAGCTGAAGTTGACTTTTAACTGAAGAACCTGCATGCAAAAACAAGTCCTCTATCACTGAACTATGGTCCCTTGCCTAAATGGTTTTCAGTGAATGAGGATGTGCCCTAAAAAATGCCCAACACTCTCCTGGGCTGCACATGGCAAGTGCAGGTCAGTACCGATAGGCAAACTTTTCTATTGTGGGATTTGATTGTTACTAATCTTCTCCCTGAGGAACCTCAAACAAGTTCTGATGAACCCCAAGGACTCCAAAATACAGTTTGAAAACATATGCAAAATACCATCCCAATCTCTGAGCGGTGCAAGATTCCAGGGATTCCAGGCACTTACTCAGGGTTCATGTTTCCTTTTGGGAATGAGGCACAGTGGAGACTGTGGTATCTTTATGGTTTATGGTTTATTGACACATATATGCAACCTGAGTCTATGATGGAGAAGTTCTGTGATAGAGTCTATGATGGAGGCCCCTCTGAACAGCAGCGAAGTGCTGACATTGGGGAAGCATCTCAGAACAACTAATATAGCAGAATAAATCCACCACTAATGCACTATTATTTTGTCAAGTACATGTTGAACCTATAATAAAACACCAGTTTGGAGGGGCTACCAGTCATTATGTTGCATTTCAGCATCTATCTACAGTATCTATCTATCTATCTATATCTATATCTATATCTATATCTATATCTATATCTATATCTATATCTATATCTATATCTATATCTATATCTATCTATATCTATCTATCTATCTATCTATCTATCTATCTATCTATCTATCTATCTATCTACAGTAGCTTTCCCCAACCTGGTGACATTCAGATGTTGCTGGACTCCCATCAGTTCCAGCCTGCGTAGCTTATGATAATGGTAGTTATAATCAAACATCTGGAGATTGGGGAAGGCTGATCTAGAATTAAACAGGAGGATTAATTAATTCTTGATTTGCATTTGTAACGAGGCATGGTAGTTCTATTAGCCCAATACATTTTGCTGTGCAAAGCCAAGCCAAGATGCATCCTACAACCCCAATGTTAGGGTCAGCACTTCAAAAAGTCCTGCTGTACCATTCAAACACCAATTCCAGTCTCCACCTATCTCCCCTCATAGTGTTATCTGAAGCAGGTCCCTATTGCATGGCAGGGGCATGACAACATCTATGAATATTAGCTGTGCACAAGTGACAGATCCCTTTAGATCCTGTTCCCTCCCCACTGAGATCTGGTGTCAGATTTTCCATGCGCTCTGGGAACCAGAGGCCCAACTCATTTGCTCACATATCATGTTCTGCAGCACAGGCTCTTGCTGTCCCTGGGATCTCAATGTCCCAAATTTCATAGAATCATAGAATAGAATAATAGAATCATAGAGTTGGAATAGACCACAAGGGCCATTGAGTCCAACCCCCTGCCAAGCAGGAAACACCATCAGAGCACTCCTGACATATGGTTGTCAAGCCTCTGCTTAAAGACCTCCAAAGAAGGAGACACCATCACACTCCTTGGCAGCAAATTCCACTGTCGAACAGCTCTTACTGTCAGGAAGTTCTTCCTAATGTTTAGGCTTCTGCTTTTCCCTTTCTCCTGTTTCTGTCCTCTGTTGGTTTCTCCTGCCTGTGGAACTGCCAACAAGAACCAGGACATTCTGGGACTTAAGAGAGCATGTTGCATAAAGATTCACACGCCTCTCTCTTCTAGAATTTCCTGTACAGGCACAAATTCTCTCCCCCTCACCCCAATTGTTGTTTTCCAACACTGATTCAGATCGACTCCAACAAATCTCACAAGATCTCGTGTGATCCCATATAGATCCAGGGAAATTAGAAGAAGCATCTTCAAGCATGATCTTTATCAATACTATAATGAATAGAATAGAATAGAATAAGGCTAGGCTTCCTTGAACCTTCATATCTGGGTGAAGTTCCAATTTCCCCTGCCTAGGCTCACATCAGCTTAATTAGGAACATTAAAATTTATGCCAGTATCTTGCATGAACATTTGGTTGAAAGCATAGTCTTATTTTAAGATTGTCCTCCACTTTCTTGCATTATTTGCAGGATAAAGCACTAAAAATACAGAATGAGAGAGAGAGAGAGAGAGAGAGAGAGAGAGAGAGAGACACCTGGTGGGTTCAGCCACATTTGTGAGCAATTGTACATGTTCCCATGTGAAAGCAGCAGAGACATCCATTTTGTCAAAACTTGTGTCAGTGGGTGATATAATTTGGGGGGATGGGTATGTGAGGAATGAACCCAGTGAGGCTGTATGGTCTGAAGGCATGTGAGGCTGCAGGAGCACAGCAGATTTGAGTCTGGCCAGTGCCTGGATGGGCGATTGTTCCTTGGGTTCCATGATGGAAGAAAGGTGGGAGAGAAGTGCAAGGGGGAAATTAAATAAGAGTAAACATTTTGGGCGCATTAATGAAGTTTGCAGGATCATAGTTGCTGGAAGTGGTGCCAGTAGAAATATTACTTCCCATAATATTAGAAGTCACAAATATGTCTTCTCAAATATTGAGGGCTGGGGGTGGCGGTGGTGGAATATAAGTTGGTGGTAACTGAGCATGCAGTTTGCATGCAGATGGGTCCAGGTTCAATTCCTGGTACTGTATGTCTAGTTAAAACATTCAGGGTAGCAAGTAATAGGGAAAGAAAGAACTGCCTGAGACCCTGGAGAGCTCCTACCAACCAGAGTAGTAATACTGGGCTAAATGTAGTATAAATGGTATAAGGCCGCTTCCTATGTGGCTAAATATATTGTCAGCAGTTTGTATTTTCACCGGGAGCTCTCCAAAGGTCACAGTCTTCTATCTTAATGGAAGCCTTTGAGTTGAACAATCCCTTGAGCATCTGTGCCTGATTTGTCAGTGCTGTGTTTGAATTACCTGCCCATTAGAAATTACACTGTGCCAGCAAGTCTGAGTTGAAACCAACTTGTACTGCCTGTGCAAGGAAGGAACGGAGTGCTTGCTTTGCTTAGGTTAAGTTGTTCTTTTATTTGCTTTTTCTGCAAAAAGAGCCAAACTTTCGCAGATCTATGACAGAGATACGGCTTTTGAAATGTCAGCCTTTTACATTGTGCTTTGATTAGTACAAACACCATTGCAGTTTTTTTAAAAAAATGATCAAATGCTAAAGTTTTCTTGAAATCTTTTTTTGGTTTTTTGGTTTTAACTATGGGTATTAATTTCAGCTATGATTATAATTTTCCAATTATAACATGCCATGTAAGAGATAGGATTTAATAGTGATCAAAGGAGGTCAGCAACTCATGCAGTTATTTATTATTTTTATTTTAAAGAGCTCCACGGTTCATGTGTTTGTGTCATCGCTGGAAAACCCTTTTACCTCCCCAGTGCCCCACTTTCTAAATCTGTAACGTATCTTGTCTTTAGCTGTAGCTGTGCAGATCCACATGAGTTTTTAATTTCATTTAATTATCCCTCCCAGAGATAATTAGGAAATATCTGTAGCTGTAAATTAGAGACGTTGGACCGCTCTGTGTGATAAGTGGCAGGAACCTGCAGGCCTGGGTTGCTTTAAGAACAAATCAAACTGTAAGATGCCCTCTTCCACTTGTCTTTCATTGGCCAGCAACGGGTCTCTGGCTTGCAGCAAGTGGTGACATTTAATTATATCTTATTTACGATATAGCATTCATGTTGGGGAGCAAATATGGGTCCAGCCCTTGGGCAGAAACTTGCTACAAACAGCAGTACGGAAATGAATTTTTTTGGCACACTGAAGTGAGCAAAGATAGTAACGTACTGTACAGAACACTTCTGCAAATAAAACCCTTACACAAAGGGTACCTTTATTTGGCTCAAAGAAGGCTGCAGGAAGCTCGAGAGATTCCTCTGCTGCTGTTTTTAAATGTGAGCAGTGATTCCCAGGAACCTGAAAGGTGGCCCAAAATGCTATACCGAAATAAGTCATGGCATGAAGGCAATGAACCAGTGCCCTTCCTCATACCAATATTCCCACCTCTCTGACGATAAAGCCATTCATCCTTATTTTGCTGACATGAAATTGATAATAGTTTCTGGTTGGCATGTGGTGGTTGAAAATTTGTGGCTTAATAGTTTGAACTCATGTTTTATTCGTTTTTAGCAGTCCTGTGTGCTGCTAGAAATGACAGAGATTAAAAGCAGTACAGTGGTACCTCAGGTTAAGTACTTACTTCTTTCTGGAGGTCTGTTTTTAACCTGAAACTGTTCTTAACCTGAAGCACCACTTTAGCTAATGGGGCCTCCTGCTGCCACTGCACTGCCGGAGCACAATTTCTGTTCTCATCCTGAAGCAAAGTTATTAACCCGAGGTAATATTTCTGGGTTAGCGGAGTCTGTAACCTGAAGCGTATGTAACCTGAAGCGTATGTAACCCGAGGTACCACTGTATACACATTGTTGGCTTGAATACAAACAAATAAAATAAATGTATGCTACTTTTGTTAGGGTCATTGCTGTATGATTGGGTTTGGCCATTGCTATGCTTCTTACTAGCACTGAGTCACGATTTCTGAAATGCCACATGAAAATTCTAGAGTTCCTTGACAGAGAGTATAGTACAATTTGAGGACGGGGAGGGTTGTGTGGCGATACCAATAAAAAGAAGAGGCCTTGTAAGCTATAGACTCCAGACACATTTGGATATCCTAGCCTCAACAGCAGCAGCCTTTTAACCACACTCTCATTTCAGAGTGATTCTTTTCCCTCCCACCTTTAAAGCCTCAGGGAACAGCCAGGCTTTCTGCTTGGTTTGTGACAGTTCCCAAGGTTGCCATGGAAATTCAGAAGGCTCATCCCTTTCTCTGTTGAGGCCAGGCCTCTCTGTACCAAAGACAGATGGGTGTGATGTTTCAAAGCTCAGATTAAAATAAAAGAAAGTTCATTCAGATCATGAGTTCAGGGCTGAAATGTTTGTGAATAAATAACCCATAAGATGTCATCCTGGGTTCATGACGAAGTTGTGTATAGGACAGTTCTTTGAGGGAGATTGTACCAGGCCAAATGTGGATACTGCAGTGACTGAGATTTAAGAGATTTGGGTTCCATTATCTCTGCTGCCATCTTTATATAAGATTCTGGTTCATTTAGCTAGTCTCAGATCTGTACTTCTAATATTTCTATGACATTTGCCTGTGCCCACCTTCATAAGCATTGTTAAGCCATGTCTGAGGCTGTGGGGGTGCCCATTCTGCAGTCTCACCGAAACCTTGATTCTTGGAACTTAGTGCATGATTATTTGGAAATAAATAACCTGTTTCAGGTAGGTGTGTTTAGGTTCAAAGTCAAACTCTAGGTTCTCCTATGTGCATCCACTCTGGCCTTCTGAATGTGTTCAACTTACCCACCTGATACTTGATAAGATACCAAAACATTATTTTCTGTAACAAGCAGGTGTTTTGTTTTTGTTTTTAAATCAAATCTACTTTTCACAGCAAGTGGAGAATTAATAAAATCTAGTGAGGAAGCTCTGATGGTATGATGCATTCAATTCATACCACCTCACCTATTCCCAGTTTGATGGAAAATGTCTTCAAAAAGCCAAACCTCCCAAGAAGTCACTGAGAGTTGTTAGGGGACCTGTGGTAGACCTGCACCGTTTGCAAACTGCAGTTCCCAGGATTTCTTGGGGGAAAGCCTTGACTGTTAAAGTGGTATAAGAGTGCTTTAAATGTATAGTATGGATTTGACCCTAGTTTTTGCTCTGCACAAGAAGACATTGCAACAAACTAGGGCAAATGTGTGAGTTCACACTCAACAGCCGCAATCTTTTATCAAGGTGTGTTGCCTTTACAGTGTCTTTTCTATTATATCTGTGTACATTTTGGATACCCCACTGATGTCCAATTAACTCCTGCACATAAATATCCCTCAGCCTTGATGTTATGTCTGCATGCACACATGTGTCCAGTAACTTAACACCACAAAGAAGTGCTCTTCTTTTATGTACACTTCTGCTTGAGTGTGGCTGACTAGAGTGATTTTTAAAAAGAAAACAGAATGTTTCAATATCTCACTATGCTTTATGAAGGGAATAGGAGAGAAGCTATTGAGAACTGGACTGTGTGTGGTCCATACCTGGGCCCTTTAATCTTAGAAGGAAAAGCAGCATATCACAGGGAGCAAGCAAGTTGTTGTCTGCATAGCAGTGCAAACAAATAATGATTCTCAAATAATCCCAATGGGCTTTATTCTGATATCTCACCTGGGATAGATAGGAAAATTTTCTGAAAACAATAGTTCAAAAGTAGCTGTTTGAGGACCTCCCCTGACAAGCTGACCTTCCATTTCATTCTGACATTAAAACTGCAGAAAGAATACCTGGCCAGAAGAAGACAGTATGAGATGCTAGTCTCTGTACCATGTGAGCATCTGGCCTTTGCTTGCAGGGCTGTCAGCTGTGCATTACACCCCAATGGCATTTTAAAATGTTAGTTTAGCCACAGTTCTAGTTGCTGGGCAATTTAAGATGTGTAAATATTCACATAAGCAGGAGTTTCCCTTCATCTGGGTGAAATAGACACCACAGATTTTGTTTTGACCCCTAAACATGTAAAGGTTCACAGAGTAACACGGGCATGTCCCAGCCCCTGTGTCAATAGCATTTTACATGATCATATCTGATTTCTCTTTTAAACACACACACCAGTGAATAAACTATTGAGATTCTTAGAAAGTTGAGGTAATTTTGATCTGTTTTAGTTCTTTAATTTTTTTGTATGTTTTAAAGTAGGATTGCAATTGTTTCTTGATTTTACTGTTTTATCCTTTGTAAACTGCTTTGAAGGCTTTTTCTTCTTAACAATCAAGCAGTCTATAAATTTTATGAAATAAACAAACAAGCAAGCAAGCAAACAAACTGTAAGGAAGTCTCACCATTGGAGTAGATCTGAATACATAGAAATAACCTGGCTCTGCAACCAAGGTGCTCCTTTGAGAGGCAACGTGCAGACTAAGGATGACAAACAGGAATACAGACGCAAGTTTATCATCCCAAAAAACAAAATAAAACACCAGACTGAACTTCCAAACTCCAGCACTGAATGTGGTTTGAGCCCATCTGTGATTTTTTGGGTCGTGTGTTGACAAGTTCCCTTTGATGGGTTCGGCATGTTAAAGGTTTTGGTCCCTCCTCCTTTCTCACCCTCAGGAAAGTAGAAAGAGATTTGCTGTTGCTCACCATAAAGATATTATCTGATCCTGACCATGGGCAACTCTCTCTTCTGCATTTGATTATCCCTTTGCCCTTCCTGACAGGATTCCTTCCCCTGCCCTCTTATTGCCAAATGACCCAGAAGAGAAGTTGCCTGGGCTCATGAAGAGCTATTTAACCTATTTTCATCTAGAGGTCTCTTTGGCCACAGAGTGACTCTTTGGTGGTTTCTTTACTGTTAACAGGCTTAGCTCTCCTCCATTGTGCCTGATCACTGGGCAGAAATGCAGAAATTACTATCAAACCATCCCTTCTAACTGGTGTGTGGGTTTCTGTGCCCCCCCTCCTTCCTTCTCCCTTTCTTTGATGACAGATCTGGAGACAAACCTGTGCAGAGTGATGGGCAGTGCTGACCAAGGTTTGACTGCTCTGCCGCGCAGCCGGGTCACCCTTCAAGATCCTTTGCTGTATTCTGGTCTCGAGAAACTGCCTGTTGCCCAAGACCCTGACAGCCAGAGCTGGAGGTCCCTTGACAGTCCTAGCCCTCCTGCCACACCCGAGCAAACCCTACCCACCTTCTGCTTGCAGTACTTTGATATGCTCTACCCAGACGACAGCAACTGGGTTCCAAAGGGTCTGGCCGAAAGCCAGCAGCCCAGCAGCCAAGGCGGCAGGGCAGAAGTACCTAAAGAACCTGAGCAGTGCCCTATCATTGACAGTCAAGGTTTGAGCCTTACACCTGATATGGACTACCAAGCCAGTCTTCACCTGGAAGAACACTCCCTGGAGCAAGTGCAGAGTATGGTGGTGGGTGAAGTGCTCAAGGACATTGAAACAGCTTGCAAGCTTCTCAATATCGCCGCAGGTGAGTGCCTAGAGCATCCTCTTCTTTTACTGCTTGGGAGGCCTAGCTAGGAAGGCCTATTAGCCCACCGAGGGGGAAATACTTATGCAGCAGAGGGCAGTGGTGTGGCTGCTGCTGCTGAGTTAATTTCCATGCAATGATGCAAATTTGTAGGCAGAAGTCAATATTGCTTGCCTAACATTGGCGGGTCCCATGCTAGTCTCAGGCCACTGCTTATGTGGCCTGTGAAAGATACCATATATGCTGATGGTGCAATGTGGCTATTGAATAGAGTTGCCACAATGGGCATGAGTCAAAACTGCATTGGGGTTGGCATGAGAATGTATTGAATAGGCCCTTGCCTCAGTGGCAGACCTTGGGGGTCTCAAATTTCACTGGTGCCCTCCCCCTGCCTCTTGCCTTCTGGTTTACTTCATAGTTGCAGCGCCCCCTGCGGTTGCACCAGCCGCACTTCCCTAAATCTGCCTCTGATTTCTTACCTCCTTGCTTTCAACCTCTGTAACAAGGGGGCCTGAAAGCATTCTAAATGTGATATTGTGTAGAATGGCCTATGCGGGGCCTGCTCTGTTTAATCATTGGTTTATCTCAAGCATCTAAAGCCAACTGAAATCTGTGAAAACTCTATTGACTTCTGTAGTGCCAAATGTTGACCTTTAGCCCATGAAACAGAGAACAGAATACAGTGGTTGCAAATCCCATTAATAATAACACCCCACCCATCTGCCTGGGCTTCCTCAGCCACTCTGGGCAGCTTCCAGCACATAAAAAGCGTCAAATATTAAAAACTTCCCAATAATGGACTGCCTTCACATGTCTTCTAAAAGTTGTGCACTTCTTTATCTCCTTGACATCGGATGTCAAATTCTAAAGACTAAGAATTTGTGATCTAAAATATTCTGTCACCCAAACCCCCCAAATTCTGCAAAATATTCAGTATCACATTTCCCATTCGATTCTGTGGTTTGGTTTTTTTTTAAGGGAAAGAACAGGGAATAACCCATGCTTCTGATTACAGTTAGCTGCAGAGGGGAATGGAGTTTCACACTGTGAAGCTCTACATACTCAAAAGGCAGAGGCCAAGGGGAAAGATACTGGGTTGGTCCAACAGTTTTGTGTCTCCTGAAATGGGTGCTGTCAACTGGGAAAATATGAAGCAGGATGGGGTTTGTATTCATTAACCATTCGGGATAAGTCCTTCGAGACCTTATCAAGCCACAGGCTTATTATGCAGCAGCATTCCTTCCTTTCCCTTTCCCTTGATTCGTCAATGTCCCCTCCCTCCGTATGAGGAGGATTGGAGAAGTCTCTGGGAATGGATGTGAGAATGTTTATCAGAATATTGTGCCCCATATCTGCTGAGTGTGTTATTCTAGGCACCAGTGTCTTGCTACCTTCCCCACTTGCCCTGGAATTAGCATTGTTGTTCACCCACATAGAACTCCTGAGTGACTTGCAGAAGACTTATTTGATTTTGTTTTCTGCTGTCTTGGAGCTATAAGGAAAGACTTCACAGCTGGTAGCACACATTATGACATGAATGCACCATTACAACTATCAGTACTGATTATTTTTTTTACTTCTACCATCCCAGTGGCTCTTGAACTGTCTAGGACTTCTGTTTCAGTGTATCTGAAGAAGTGTGCATGCACACAAAAGCTCATACCAGTAACAAACTTAGTTGGTCTCTAAGGTGCTACTGGAAGGATTTTTTTTATTTTGTTTCGGCTACAGCAGACCAACACGGCTACCTACCTGTATCTTGAACTGTTGTTCTTTTTCTCAATTTGAATCAAAGGCGGTTTAGGAGAAAATGCATCAAAATGCAATGTTTCGTAAGAAGCAACAGGATAGATATTGACTGTGGCTAACACGTGTATGCAATTTCCCAAACCGGTAGTGGAAGCACAGTCATCTGTGTATGTAGCCTGGGTTTCTGTCTGATATAAACAAATGCTATACCATGAAAAATGGCAGCTTGGAGATCACACACTGGCATCAGAGGTATTGGCTGGAGATCTTTAAAAACCATACAGCAAAAGTTGTAGCAGAAGGCATGGGATAAAGAACTCTCTGTCACTATTCATTGGCAAATGAGGCAATTTGAGCTTTTGTATATTTTTTTTATTTAAAAAAAGCAGAATGATAATTTTGTTTCATATTCTTTCAGTGTGAGACATTGAGAAAGTGTTTACATTTTATTCTCATGGTTCAATTCCTTATTATGTCATTGGCACATTAGTAGTGTCCCACAGGAAGGATTTGCTCCAAAATGTGTTAGGTCTGGAATAAATTTCATTTCAAGCATGGGGAGTTTCCCCACACATCTACCTTTGAGAGTTGTGGACAAACCAGAACATAGGGGAAGTTCTCCTCTGCTAATGATGGTCATCAAGAATGCTTTGTGCATTTTCTTTGTAGATGAATTATACTTAAGACAATACAAACTGTTGGGTGTTTTGGGGGGAATATATCTCTTTGTTTCTCTTATAGACCCAGCAGATTGGAGTCCAGGGAATGTCCAGAAGTGGATCTTGTGGACAGAACACCAATACAGGCTCCCCCAGATTGGGAAATCATTCCAGGATCTGGGTGGGAAGGACCTGTGTGCCATGTCTGAGGAGCAGTTCCGTCAGCGATCCCCAGCATGTGGGGATGTCCTGCATGCTCATCTGGACATATGGAAGTCAGGTATCTAGAGACTGAGCTGGAAAATATATATATATTGCAGCTAAAAAGCAGAACTTTTTCCCCCCTTAGCAATCTCCTATTACTACCTGAGAAATTATTCCTGCAAACCAATGCTGCCTTTACAGGGAAAGGGAAATAATTTATGTTGATGGAACTTTTCATGCCATTGGCTTATGGCCACGTTTACTGAAATTGTGCCAGCATTCAGCCTGATGGAACAGCAAGTCTTTCGGTTCAATTATTTCTCTGTTAGGCAATCAATAGTGGAAATGATGTAGGGTGGATGGGCTTGTCACACAGCAGGGAACTGGGGTTTTCCTTCCATCCAAATCTATGAGCAAGTGCTTTCCTTGAGGTCCTCAGGTGTGGGGAAACGGGGCCCATCAGAGTGCAATGGCCAGACCACTGGACCACCCTGTGACATTTGTGCTTGTTTCCCAGCTGCCTGGATGAAGGAGAAAGCTGCCCCTGGAGAGATGCATTACTGTGGTGAGCTCACCCTTTCTGCATGTAACCAAAGCAAGCAGTAAATGAATGAATGAATGAATGAATGAATGAATGGTGTGGGGAGGAGAGTAGAAACAGCTGGGAAGCGATTGGGGTGCAGATAAAGAGGTTCAGGAAACCAAGTGGTGTTTTTAGCCACTATACAAATGAATCGCAGTATGACTTGTAGCAGATGCCAGTTTGTGTCCTGCTTATTGTGTTGTCTTCTTGCTGTTGGGCAAAAAGAGGAAATATATACTTCCATTCTTTTGGGGTGATTTTTAAAATTAGAATTAAAATAGTTGTACCCCACCTTTCCACGAAAATGTCAAGGCAGCTTACAAACAGGTGACTGGAGCTGATGGGACTTGTAGGCCAAAGTATCCAGAGGGCACCAGGAAGGGAAGGCTGTTCTACAGTCTAGGTAGATGTAAGCAGAGCCTGCCGGATCAGCCAGTGGCCCATTAGTTCAGCATCCTGTTCTCACAGGGACTGATCAGATGTCTGTGGGGAACCAGCAAGATAGATTCCAGCACAAGAGCCCCTCTCCCTTTCTGTAGTTTCAGAAGCAACTGGTATAGTGGAACCTCGGTTTTCAAACGTAATCCATTCCGGAAGTCTGTTCTGCTTCCAAAATGTTAAAAAAACTGAGGATCAAAGGCCTGTCAGAAAGTTCAATGGGGAAAATTGAGAAATGCACCTCGGAAGTGCACATTTGGAAATGAAAGCATTCACTTCCAGGTTTTCGGCGTTCGGCTTCCAAAACGTTCGGCAGCCGAGACATTCGGAAACCGAGGTTTGACTATATTCAGAAGCATTGTTGCCTCCAACTGTTGAGGCAGAGCCTGGCCATCATGGCTTGTAGCCATCAATAAACACCCCCTCTATAAATCTGTCTAATCCTATTTCAAAGCCATCTAAGTTAGCGGCCATCACTGCCTCCTGATTGATTGATTGATTGATTGATTGATTGATTGATAGATACGCCGCCCATCTAACTGGGTTACCCCAGTCACTCTGGGTGGCTTCCAACAAATTAAAACACAGTAAATCAAACATTCTCCTGCCAACCTAGCAGTTCAAAAGCACGTCAAAGTGCAAGTAGATAAATAGGTACCTCTCTGGCGGGAAGGAAAATGGCATTTCCGTGCGCTGCTCTGGTTCACCAGAAGCGGCTTAGTCATGCTGGCCACATGACCCGGAAGATGTACACCGGCTCCCTTGGCCAGTAAAGCAAGATGAGCGCCGCAACCCCAGAGTCGGCCACAATTGGACCTAATGGTCAGGGGGTCTCTCTACCTTTACCTTTAAATCAAACATTAAAAACTTCCCTATACAGGGCTGCCTTTAGATGTCTTCTAAAAGTCAAATAGTTTAACTATGTGCTGTGTGAATAAGTACTTTTAAACATCTGTCCTGAATCTTCCAACAGTGCAACAACAGAGAAGGCTCTCTCTTGTATCTCAGCTAAATGTAGCTGAGATGTTAGTGGGATAGAAAGCAGAGCCTTTACTGTGGGTATTTATGGGCAGACAGGCTGATATGGAAGGAGGTGATCATTTGGCCCGCTTGATTCTAAGCCATTTAGTGCTTTAAATGTATCAATCAGCATTTTGAATTCAGTATGGAAATAAACAGGAAGCCAGTGTAGCTCTTGCAAAAGGAGTCACTTGCTCCCAACCATTACCCCCAGTCACAGGCCTAACTGCCACATTCTCTACTGGGTGAAATTGCTGTATGTTTTTCAAAGGCAGCCCTGTGCAAAGTGCATTGTAGCAGTCTAATCTGCCTCCTGGCCATAGTAATTTGGGTTTTCTGATCATTAACTGGGTCTGGTTCTCTGTTGCTATAGGAAGTGAAGAGAACTGGACAGACAGTGAGGTGGACTCATCATGCTCCGGCCAACCCATTCACCTGTGGCAGTTTCTGAAAGAGCTTCTTCTGAAACCCCATAACTATGGACGCTTCATTCGCTGGCTTAATAAGGAAAAAGGTGAGTGTTGTTGATTCCTTCTTGAAATTTCAGTGCCACCTCCTGACTTAGGAGCATAGGCCTTCATCTCCAGGTTTCATTCATGCAATCATAAACTCAGAGATATTTTATGGTGGTGGTTCTAATGTCCAGGCATATTAAACCATTGGCGTGAAAACTCTGACCTCCATTGCTCATGATTCATATATGTAAGGTTACTATTGTGCCTCTCCATATCTAAGTGATATGTGACCTATTCCTATGAAGCTCTCTTGCAGTATTTGGTGCTTATGAGGTCATTTAAAACTTCTTTTCTGCTGCTGATTATTTATTTATTTAAAAGTATTTTTTTGAAGCCCATGCTTCAGCTAAAAAGTCCTCCAATATCACTCAAACATCACTGAAAAAGACAGCCCTGTACTTGGACTTAGAGTCTAAACAGATATGACACTAAAGATAAATAGATTGGGAGGGAGGAGGAAATATGCAAACTCAGCTACAAGATCAGTCTCTGACCAACATCTGATGTGGCAGCTGGAGCCAGAGTTAGAGAGGTATGGGGCTGACAATAATAATATTTATTAATTAGCGATTCTTTTATATCCTGCTTACATGTCACAAGGAGCTCAAAATGGAATTCTGTCAAGCTCTTAGATTCAAGTTCTTATAATGACCAGCTGGGGCAGAAATCCTCCAGGGGGGTAGGTGCCAAAAGGTGTGGGTCTCTCAATGACACCAACAGAGTTTTGCTTCCTTTACTACAGCCTGATGTTAATGGCTGTCTGTTAAACAAGCTATATTTTCAATTAGACACTCTTCCGATTCAAAATATTGTTACAGTGCCTGGGAGTTGATTACGGTTAGATTGTAAATAGATTTGGGTGAAAACAAATGCTTTAATTGGCCTTGCTGCTTCTCATATTTACTTTCTAGGTATATTCAAGATCGAAGATTCCGCCCAGGTGGCTCGTTTATGGGGAATCCGGAAGAACCGGCCTGCTATGAACTATGACAAGCTGAGTCGCTCCATCCGGCAATATTATAAGAAAGGGATCATCAGGAAACCAGACATCTCCCAACGCCTGGTCTACCAGTTTGTACACCCTGTCTGAAGAAGAAATTCAGAAACACTGACTACATTATGAGCTGGAGGACTTCTGGAAGCGTGGTACCCCTTAACCTCTGCAATATAACAATTTTAAAATGCAGATGAAGTCAGGGGTTGGACAAGAGGCAGGAGCCCATTGGATTCGTCTGCTGAACTTCCAAATAATCATGAGACCCCTGTTTGTTACTTGAGAACAAGGAAACAAATAAACTACTATTGTAAAAGTAAAACAGCAAAGAGAAGTAACTGCTGTGAAATGTGTATGAAGTACGTATGCTTCATTTGGAGGTTCACAGATTTGCATATAGGAAATTTTTCCTTTCTGTACATTTATCTAAACATATTCTCTATACATATCCAGCTGCATGCTTATGGGAACTCAAGAGGAGGAGGAAGGGTAACAGTAGAGAGAGACTTGATTCTAACCAGCAGATGTTGCTTCCTTTCCAGTGAAGTCATTGGTAGAATATGGTAGGCATAAAAGCAAAGGGGGGGGGTTGCAACTTTGCTAAATGCAAACTAGGGAGCAAATCTCTCAAAGTCGCTCATAAACGAGTCAGATCTTGCAATAAATGCATTTGGGAAGGACCTCATAGCCTAATCATCAGTGCTGTATTGTTCCATATTCTGTCATGCTGCAGTGCAAACTTCTGAGTTGTCTGAATGCCCCAATACCCTCTGATCTTCCTTTGCTGTCCGCTTATGAAGCAGAAAGCAAAAATTATTATGAGACAAGGAAATTGCTATGGCAGAGGACAGACAACAATCTGAGTGATTTGCTCATGACCCCCCCCCCCATTTTTACTAATGGCACAACGGCTTGGGATTTGATGTTGGAGATATGGAGTTTTATATTGATACAAACGAGGGGTAATCTTCAGTATAAGAGGTATGATGTAAGCAACGGTTTAGAATTTGGCTTGCAATACTATATAGGGTCTATGATTAAGAAGAGAGTATGAGGCTAGCTCAAGGGAACTGCTCAGAAAGCCTACCCAAGTTTGGTATTAATGGACCAGCCACTTTCTCATATAGTCAATGAATAAGAATGGTGACTGTTTGGGGTATTGTTAGGAGAAGGACAGAGTCACCCATTCTCAGTGTGTGAATGAGCCTGGCTTGAGAGGAAAGACAATAGGATCGTGTACAGTCCTTTTCTGGCAGAGCTCATGCTGACCCAAGACTAGAACACTCTGGCACCTGCATGCTTACAGGGGCCAACTGGCTTAGCATTTGGGTAAATCTGAGAAAAGCAGTGCCACCACTAGGCTCTCATGGTTCTGCTGGCAATCATATAAGGTGGTGTGATGCTGATCCCTGGGGGATGGCAACCATCCCAAGAACGGACAAAGCCGTAGTGCCTTTGCTGTTGACTTTCTGAAAATATGATGCTGGGTTTTTGTTGTTGTTGCGGTTCAGTAGCTAATGCTGGGAATTAGAGAGCACCTCCCAGTCTCACAGGGTGGCTTTCCATGAATCACTCTCTTGTCACTCAGATGCTCTCAGTTCCCTGCCTGCAAAATTGCCTGTGCCAAATTAAGCCAACTGTGTGCACTTTGTAACTCGGATGGATGGACAACAGCAAGGCAAAGAAGGATGTGCCATGCACATTATTTACCTCACACTGCAAATTGAGAGGATGTGGGGGAATAGTTGCATGTGTGTGGTCCTTCTGTTCTTCTGTTTTACTTGCAGACATCCTGGCAAAATCACCAGGCCTTGTTGAAAAAAATCTGTCCGGGCAACCAAAGAATAGAAGACTGAAGTTCCTCTTAATACCATGGAACAAGCACAACATTGAGACTTGTGTAATAAATAGCCAGAATGGGTACAAGGGAATCTGTTTACTGTACTGAATAATGCATAGTAGCTTAAATTACCTTTGTGTGTGTGCGTTCAAAATATTAGTGCAAATTATTACTTTGTGTAGACAGTCTTTGAATCTGAAGTTAAGTGCCTTCTCAAGGTGCAAGACCAATTCTTTGCCAAATGTTATCTGAAACTGCCTAACCAAATTGTTGCAGTTGTCATCCTCCTTTCTGGAGGGGCTCCTGTGCCTTTTAAGAGCTGCACAACAGACAGCAATTAAAAAAGGTCAAGTTGCTCCCTTGCTAATTCATCTCAGAGTTAGCCCAGTCATTTCATTAACAGAATTCTCTTCACATGGGTTTGAGACACAGCAAACCCACCTTAATTTTCCATGGGCTTGGGTGAAGGGGACAAGTCTTCATTTTAGCAGTAGCCTCCTATAGTTGTCTCAGAGTTTGCTATTCAGGTTTTCAGAACAGGATGAGTTAATTCAATTCACTATGGAGCAGAGGTCAGTATGAGTTGGCCTTGAAGAATGCTGAGTGACTCTCTCACAACTGTCAGTCGCTGAGACACAATAGTAGGTGAGTAATGGGGCTTGTCAAAGAATCATTTTGGGGGATGAGTGTAAGAGTCTGGGTTGCCCATCCCTACTCCCTTGTCAGTGTAGCTCTCTGTAAATTGTTTTGACCCTACTTTGCAAAATCCAGGATGCAGCTTTCCACTACTCCTATGATCTTTAATGTGCATTTTGTTCAACCTTTGACTAATTTGTGTTCAAAATGATTTTCTTTTACACTTGTTTTCTTGACAGCTCATAGCTTAAATGGAGGATTTAGAGACAAAGGTCCTTATGAAATTACTAACCCATATAAAAAATACATACTTAAAAACCCATTTCCAATAGCTGTTATGCAACTGCTTTTTCCTTGGTTTGCAGACAAATTAATATGTGATTAGCAGGTGGGATCCTTTTATAGAAAAAACACAATCAAATTTGCCCGTTTTGGGTATTATTCAACTATGTTTGATTCAGAGAAGTCCCACTGAAATCAATGGATTGAACACAGCCATATTTATTCATTTCAATGGGCCTATTGGTTGAATGCCATGCTTAATTTCTTTATAGTGGAGGTATACAATATAGATGCTGCTGCCGTTTGTAAAATGGAAATGTACAGATTGGGAGAGTCAACCACATCCTTGCAGTGCATAATGGGAAGACAGCAAGCAAGCATCTGGCAAATAAAATAGCTGCAGGCAATTATGATAAACGCTTAAAGAAAATGGAACTGTATGGCTATTGTCTGGCATAACAAAAAGCACCTTTTTTCCTCCCCACATTGCAATAAATTATGATGCTTCAAGCAGAAGAGGTTGGTGGTGATGAGAGATTTATATTAGAGTGTGCAAGGCGGTTGTTGCTTCTTGAGGATATGCATCTATTCATATGCGACCTATGGGTCCTAAGGACGTACAGTACCTGTTGGGAGTGTAAATACCTGGCTGTAGCACAGTGCTGAGGAAAGACATCACTAGGGAATAGTTGCTTCCTGGAAAATAAGTGCTCAAAAAATAAAATGTTAAAAACAACTCAGATTGCCTAATGTGCTCTGTCAGTTAATGCAGCTGTGAAAACCGAATGTGATAAAGGGCTCCTGTACCTTTAACAGCAGATACAGTTTTGCCCATCACTACAGCACTTGAGGAACCCAACTGCACCTGCTGAATTCCTGCTAGAGGTATCTGTTAAAGGCACAGGAGCACTATTTTCTGTTGCATGTTGTCAACCCATGTTGAGTTTCCGTTTCCTGTGTCATAAAACCTGATCCCTCCCTAGAATCTCTGCCCACAGCAACAAAGCTAAACACACTGTGCATGAATAAAATAATCCTTTTATTATTGTTTTTCTTAAGTATAGTTTTTGCTCTTTATGGAAGAAGAGGCAGACTGGCATGACACAGATACATTACTCTCCATCTGTTAGTATGTAGCTTTGCTGACAGTAACAATCTCCCCCAGCCCCCCAGGGCTTTAATCAGAAGGAGTAGACCAGGGATAGTCAACCTTTTTATACCTACCACCCATACATCTTTCTTGATGGTAAAATTTCCTTACCACCCACCAGTGCTCGATGGAAGTCAGCTTGTACCATAGAACCCCCTACCACTCCCCTAGAATCCTGAAATGCCCACTAGTGGGCAGTAGGGACCAGGTTGACAGCCCCTGGAGTAGACAAAGGGACCATAGCTTTTCTTCGGATCCAGCATTCACTATGTGGCCCTTGGCCCACACAACAATTACAGAAACCTTACTGCTGATTCTCAAGAGCACTTCCAGGAGGGTAGCCACTAGGCAGACTGTGATTCGGGCACCTCGTTTCATTACAAGGACATAAGCATGTGAAGGCTAAGGGTTTGCAAAGAATTGCATTGACTTTTAGGGTGCTGTTGAAAGTGCTGAAAAAGCTACTCCCAAGAGGTTGGCATGCTAAAAGTTAATGCACAGAGAATTCTGCATGCGCCTGCCTTTATCCATCTGCCTCTATGTGTGCCACTGGCGGCCTCTGAACTAGTACAGCTACCGTTCCAGAGATGGGCATGAGAATCAGTCCTTCCAGTGTCAGTAAATGGCTCTCTTAACAAGCAAATCTCTGCTTTCTTCTCTCTAAGAACTGGGGTGAGGGCTCCTAGGTCATGCTAGCATTAATTTTTGATACCTTGGGGGTAACGGTGCAGGGATGTGGCAGCAGAGGCTTAACTCGCGCCAGAATCAAGGCTTTCGTTAACTCTTCCTCATCCTCTACCATTAGCAAAGCACATCCATTGGTTTTCCCCCTTTGCATCTTCTGATTCCCGCTCAGCAGTCAGGGATGTCCAAATGCAATGCTTTCTATGCAGAGTGAGACAACTTAGGGAATAGTGCCTCATGTGAAAACTGCTGCTACCCTCACCAAAGATCAGCTTTACCTGTTGGAACAAGAATGGGGTATATTCAGAACTTTCTGAGCATAACAAAAAGAAAACAGAACTTTGTCAAACCGTGAGCCATATTATCCAGCTGTCAGATGGGGTGCAAGTCAGTGGCTTGCTCTTAGTATCAGGCTTGGGCTGGAGTTCAAATTAAGTCTTGAGTTTGAACTTGGAGTGAAATCTAATTTAAGTTGGAAGTGCAGCATCAGCTAGTCACTAATCTAGGAGTCAGAACTACTCCTTGTTCACCTTCCACCCCAGTGACCTGATCAACCTCAGCATGAAGCTCATCTTGTAAACATGACAGCTACATCTACATCAGGAGATGTTAAAGAGTACGAGAATCAAACAAGAATTAAAATCCATATAACATTTACATAGATCAGTTATCATTTTTGTATACACAGTAATACAGTCACAATATATATATATATATTTATTATATATATATATACCTTTTTGTTTTAAATTACACAATCAATGTACAAAAAAGAACAGGTGCATTGCTGAGACAACAGCATTCCTCAAAGTTTTCCTTAACCTAACAAAACAAAACAAAAGTTGAAGGTCGGAAAAATATTGTCTATGTTATCCAGTATGCAGCATGTTTTGTTCAGAAACAACACTTGGTTCACTGGCTCCAATAATTTGTAAGATATACAGGTTGCAGTGGAGGAGGAAGGATGGCGGCTCTATATAAAGAAACTTGGGGAAGGGGATGACTGGGGGCATTCAAGGAAAGATTTGAAGACTCATATATAGACTAGCTAAGCTACAATAGCCATAAGCATCTGTGGGTCCCCAGCCGGATGAATCCAATGTAGATGAGCACACTTTGGAAGAGGAATGTTAATAAAAGTGTACTATAAGCAGACATGAAAGAAGGAGCCTTCTGGTAAACAGAAGCAGAGCACTCTGAGGTGAGATATGCGAAATGAACAAATTAGGCAATGGGAGGTAGCTGGATGATGGAATCATCAGATTCCATCGGTTTGAAATATGTCAACCAAAGTTGGGTCAAGCCCAGGTGATGTGCAGCATTGATGATATGCACCATGTACACTGTGCTACCATGGAGAAGAGAAATTGAGAAAAGAACTGCTGAGACTTCACTCTAATCTACCTTATCATTAGCTGTTCTAGTTTCTCGGATGGAAAAAAAGGCTGCAAGGAACCCATGTATTTGAGTAAAGGGCAAGAATTTTGCCAAGGTAAGGAAGCCTGAGAAGATAAGAATACAGAAATAAATTGTGATTATTTCAGCTTCCTAACATTTGGAGAAGAAAATGCAACTTCTTAAAAGCCTATCTGACTGGAGCTATTTAAAAAAATCAACAACTGAACAATTTGTGAGTAAACAGATTTGAAGGAATGTCTTTACATTTGAGGTTTTTTTGGACAAAGATATTCTTAAAGATAATCAAATTAAATTTGCTCCCCCCCTTAATTTCATCTAATTCTACTTTTCCACAAATGTCACCAGCAACAATTTTGCTTCCCTTTAGATCAGATGTTGTAATTATGTTTAACATATCAATTCCCTATTTATATTGCATCACACACAATCACTTTGTGAATAGCTCTGTTTGCAGAAGGACTCCTCTGTGTGCAACTTTCTTTCCATGTACAAAAGTTCATTCCATTCATGGAATGATTACACTGGAGGGAACCAACTGGCATTTGCTTCTTCATCCTTCATGTGGGAATGGTGGATTCAGGTCAGCATTTAGTGCATAAAGAAACATAAGTATTATTATTTGTTTTATGTACCACCCTTCATCAAAAGATGTCAGGGTGTCTCACAATAATGTTGTAATTAACAAAAAGCATCTTCCATCCAATAATTTTTTCCCATTGAATACCAGAAATTAGTTACTCTGATTGGAGAGATTTCCACTGAAATGCTTGAATCTACTATGTGACTTTCTAGTGATGAATTTTACACCAAATCACCTATAGAGAAATGGTGGCCTCACCTATGCTTGCAGGGATACATCCAAAGTCAGTTAACCAATATCTAGGTGGTACAAAATATATTGTTTCTTTCGTGATCCTTGTAGGGCTCAAACTCATGTTCTCAGACAGGACAAAGGCTTGCTAGAAGATTCAACTTATTAAGCATGGTAGAGAACTTAAAAATAATGAAGGATCCTCATTTACTGGCACCGAAGGGTTCCTGAATCATAAAGTTTAGATCCCTGTTCAATGATATCTTTGGCCAAACAGAGCAATGACTGAAGGAAACTGTCATCCTATGCTAATTTTTCCTATGATAGCTTCTTCAGCTCTAGATAGGTGGTTCTTTTGTGCCAACTGTGAGGGATTTGGATGGGGAAAGGTAGGGAAATGTCACTTCCCTTTGATCTAGAATGCAGGTGGGGAACCTGTTCGTGCCTGAAGTCTGCATTCTTTCTGGACAACTTTCCGAGGGTTGCATGCCACAGGTAAAAGTGGGCGGAGTGACAAATGTAGAGTTTACCTTTGTACAGCAGACTAGTTTCTATGCACACCAATTTTATTCTCCATATTGATAAGCAGGAGACACTATCGGAGTTCAAGAGCACACTCCAGCCAGGGAAAACTACTCAAGTGCAAAGCAGGGCCAGGGAGGGTGTGTGGCCTGAGGAGAGTTCTGAGGGACAGACAGAGAGGCCTGGAAGGCTTGGTACTTGGGTCTCACGTTCTCCACCCCTGGTCTAGGAGCATGCTAACTTCTTACCAGTTTCCTTAATCTATGAGGTACATAGCTATCCCAACCAACTAATTTCTCGTTTCCAGTATGAACACAGACTACTTCTGGAGGCTGAAGCAAACTGAACACACTTTCACCGCTGACATGGACCTTTAAGTGTTTGGGATTACATTTAATCTAAACTCTAGGCATCCATTCACACTGTCCTCAGCTCAAAGAGCTGAAGTGCTAACTTCAGGCCCAGGAAGGAAACACAGAAATTCAGCTGACACATCCTGGCCAGCCCTCAAACTCCTTCCTTCCACTTCTGTGGAATGAATACTTTTTCCAAACAGGAGGGAGCTTCAACATGGATCTGGCGCTTTATCTGGGATTCAATCACAAATATTCCTTTTAGCAGTCTTCTTATACTGCCTGAGAAAGGGACAAAGCACCTCACTTTAGAACAAACTTTTCTCAGCAGTCTTGGTTATCTTTTCTGCTATCCTTAGGTCAGCTGACTGCTTCCATGGCTCCAAACTGTTTAAAATCAATGCACAAAATCAGACACAATTGCTGCTAATATCACAATGTGCACAGAAATCCAACTGGACTTTCCAATACTTTAAGGATACTTCTTCCTGGCACCAGCGTTGGCATCTATTACTAGCCACACATCTCACCTGCTGAACGCCTTCTGCATCATATATTGCATGATATCACACTGACAACTTCCTGTTTCCTTAATCATTAATTACGTAGGTTTTCCCGCCCCAGTTGATACAGAGATACAGCCTCCTACCTCACTTTGGCGAACTTAACCCTGTTCACACTATGAAATTTCCAGTCAACATCTGGGCAGTTGTTGTTATATTCTCCATAGCTAAAGGCTTGGATTCCAATCAAGTATATGTTTCCAAAGGCATCCTGTAGAAACTGAAAGGGCAATCTTGTTTAAGAATGAAAACTGTGGCAAATCATCACTTTCTAGCAAGGTTTTCGGACCATATCACAACAATGAATTTATCTGTCAAAGAGTGCCTGGTGGTCTGTCTGATTATACAGGCAGCCTAAATTAGCTTCAACAGGTTTGCATCTCATTGTTTTTCCTGCTTCAATAGATACCTCTCAGAATGGAAACAGCACAGAAATCTGTGTTGTTTTTGAATTAAAGGGATGCATTTGCTCCACCACTAACTGATCAGGTTCCCAATAATGGAGCCCAAGTTCAGTAAAAGAAACTGGGAGAAAGGAGCAAGTGAGGGACACTTGAATTATTTGCATAGGGTGTCCATCTTGAGCTCAAAGTTTCAGTATGTCTCCAGTCAGCAGAAGGAGAAGCCTTATCATGCTCCAAATATATGGGGGAAATGGGATCTTGGGGCTCTGCGTGGTGAACCCTTTGATTTAAATAGCATATGCATACAATAACTTCAGCAAATGCAATGGCTCAGGATGATCAGTTGACTAGTAGAATATTACTGTGCAAGAACACTGACTGAGGCTTTTTGCAGAAGACAGTTGTCTTGTTGCTTTTCAAAACGGGAATAGGCAAGAAAGAAAACGCAGAAGGGAAATGGACAGGAATAATAAATCAAATAACAAATCCTCTCTATTTTTTACTTGTTCAATCTATTCAGAGAGGGTGAAGTGGATTTAATGGCCCCAGCATTTCATAATTTTTCAGGCCAATTGCAGGGTAGATCACAAATACATTAACCTTAAAAACCAACCAATCAGAAGCCTTGTTGGTCAGGTTTTAAGGGCTTGAGGTCCTGACTTTCACTTATTAAGGAAGCCCTCCAGAGACAGTGTCGACCTTTTCGTATCTCATTATCTCAAACAGAAAGGAAGAAAATAAAAAGATTAAAGCCATCACAAAATACTCTTCAGAAATGTCTATTAAAAAAATAAGATCGGTCGGAAAATATGTTTGGATATTTCTAACTGTGCTGCGTGGGTGACGGGACGGCAAGATGGCTACTTGGCTGGAATAGAGAGATAGGCGATGACAGCGGGTTGGTTTGTTTTTCTGACAGCAGTGAGGAGAACACGATAAAACTAGATAGACTCCACGTAGTTAGCTGGATAAAGACCCAGTTGCCCGTTGTCCAGACGCCCTTGGCACCAGCCTTGTTCATCTTCTTCACCTAATTTGGTTAATTCATCACCTAGAAGAAGGAGAAGAACAAATTTGAAATTGGCAGCTCCTTGTCAATTTATCGCAGTAACGGGCAAATGGCACCAAAGGACAGGGGTGCTTTCCCAACTGTCCACTTTTCTGCTCCAAATCTCTCATCTCAGTTGCTTTCAGCATATATTTAACCTTGTGCAATTCTGCACAGGGGACGCGGGTGGCGCTGTGGGTTAAACCACAGAGCCTAGGACTTGCTGATCAGAAGGTCGGCGGTTCGAATCCCCGTGACGGAGTGAGCTCCTGTTGCTCGGTCCCTGCTCCTGCCAACCTAGCAGTTCAAAAACACCTCAAAGTGCAAGTAGATAAATAGGTACCGCTCTGGCGGGAAGGTAAATGGCGTTTCCATGCACTGTTCTGGTTCGCCAGAAGCGGCTTAGTCATGCTGGCCACATGACCCGGAAGCTGTACGCCGGTTCCCTCTGCCAATAAAGTGAGATGAGCGCCGCAACACCAGAGTCGGTCACGACTGGACCTAATGGTCAGGGGTCCCTTTACCTTAATTCTGCGCAGGGAGAAACATTTTGTTTTGTGTTGCGCTTTTCTAAGCACAGGTCCAGGATTTCTAGGTCTGTGTTAGAGCAGTTTGTGAGTCTCACCGCTTTTGCTGGGAAAACTTGTGTTTTAATGCTGAATTGGAACAATTTGCAATCCATGGAAAACCCAATTGCCATTTGTTCCAATTCAGGGTTGACAGCAAGTTTTCTTGGGGAAAGCAGTGGGGCAGGCAAGTGTGCCTCCTTCGTGTGCCCCCGGAGAGACAGACCTAGAAATCCTGGACCCGTGCTTAGGAAGTGCAGCACAAAAGGTAGTGTGAATAAGCCCTGTCTCACAAGGCTGTTTTACATTAAAATATTAGGTACAAATGGCATCACCCACCAAACACGAAAAGGGGAACAACAGTGTCAGGGAGGGGTAACCAAGGTAACAGGTGGTGGTATGAAAGGTCGGGGAAATGGAGACCCTACAGAAAGTGTCTTGTCTGGAGTCCTCGCAAACCTGGCAGCACCTCTGAGAGCACATATGTACAGGCTGCAGGAACATCTACACCACCACCACCAATTAAATTTGCATACCGCCCTATACCTGCAGGTCTCAGGGCGGTTCACAGGATAAAATAACGATATAAAAACACAGAATAGAGAGGAAGGGTTTTGCATGGTGCCTAAAGGTGTATAATGGAGGAGCCAGGTGAACTTCCCTGGGGAGAGCATTCCAAAGATGGGGCTCCACTGCAGAGAAGGCCCGTTCTCGTATTGCCAGCCTCTGGACCTCTCAAGGAGGAGGCACACGAAGGAGGGCTTCAGAAGATGATCTCAGGGTCCAGGTAGGTTCATATGGAAAGAGGCGGCCCTGAGCCGTTTAAGGCTTTATAGGTCAAAACCAGCACTTGGAATTGGGCCTGGAAACTAGTTGGTAGCCAGTGCAGTTAGACCAGGATCGGTGTAATATGCACAACCTGTCTTGTTCAATGAGCAACCTGGTCACTAAATTTTGCAATAGCTGAAGTTTCTGAACAGTCTTCTGAGGCAGCCCTATGTATAACGCACTGCAGTAATCTAACCTTGAGGTTACCAGAGCATATAGACAACAAGGAGGTTGTGGCCAGTATCCGTGAGACAGCACTAGCCCAGGCAGCAATCTGCCATCTGTTCATCTCAGCCATCACCACTTAGCGAATCTTAAGACATACCTGCTTTGAAACTCAGCTCGTCCTGCTCCTGCCCGTCATAGTCATACAGAGCTCGTACACGCACGCCTTTCGCAGCTGGCTCTTCCTCAAAGGAGTTGCCACCACCATTGGCTTCGCTGGAGTTGTAGGTGTTGCCGCCCTCATCGTCTGACCACTCGGCAGCGTAGGCTTGGCTACGTTCATAGCTGCTCACGCTGGCAATGCAATAGGGCACCATGAGGACCGATAGCACAAAGCCCCTGGAGATGGCTAACCACAATGGGACTCAATGGCCTCCAGTTCCCAGGATTCTTGGCATACTCACCTGCCGCGGTCCCCAGCTTGTGCTACTGCCTCCCCACCCCCACTGGCATTGGATGTGTTGCTGGTTTCATTCTTTTTGGGAGGTTTCTCTTTCCTTGCTACTGGTTGTGCTGCTGCATCTGGGTTCCACTCCTGCAGCCAAGGAAATGTACCATTGAATTCTTAACAGCGTCGCACTGCTCTCCCAACCCCCAGTTCTAATCATAAGAAGGGCCCTGCTGGATCAGGCCAAAGGCCTATTTCATCTTGCTTTCCTTTCTGCCACAGTGGCCCACTGGGTGCCTCTGGGAATCCAAAAAAACAGGGCACATAGGCAGTATCCTCTCCTGCTCTTGCTCCTCAGCAGCTAGCATTCGGTGGCAAATTGCTTCTCTGAATATCAAAGCTCAAGAGACCCACTGAGACCAGCAGCTGTTGAATCTGTAGGCTACAGCCTACCTGACATAAAGCGAAGGGTCACAGTGGTAGAGAACCTGTTTGCATGCAGAAGGTCCCAAATTCAATCAACTGCATCTCCAGGTAGGCATGGGAGACAACTCTGTTTGAAATCCCAGAAAGACTCTTCTAGTCAGTGTAGACCAAGGTTTCTCAAACTTGGGTCTCCAGCTGTTGTTGGACTACAACTCCCATCATCCCTAGCTAGCAGGACCACTGGTCAGGGATGATGGGAATTGCAGTCCAAAAACAGCTAGAGACCCAAGTTTGGGAAACCCTGGTGTGGATTATACTGAGCTACAGAATTGCAGCCACCCCTGGTTTCGGCGTAAGAGGACAGTTTCTTACCTCTACCTGAGGCCAGTTCATGGGCATTCCTGGGCCACTAGTGTTGCGGAACCACCGTAGGTCTTCTTGCGCATCGGCTGCACGGATGGTCTGCTCCAGCTCACGGTACACCTTAGCATAACTGCTTGTTTCAAACAGACATACAATACTGGGCATGAGTAATGTGGCAAAAGCAGCGACTGGGGAAGGGCTGTTGCACATGCTTTTCATACAAAAGCTCCCAAGTCCAATCCTTAGCATCTTAAGATACGGCTCGGAAAGGCTCCTCTCTATCTGTGAAACCCTGGAGAGTTGCTGCTAGCTAGTGCAGTCCACGTTGAGCTAAGGCAGCCTCTTGCGCTCATCATCTATAACCAAGGAAATCTGAGCACTCAGATTGTTCTAATTAAGCACAAGGGGGCGCAAGCAGCACACATAAATTGGACCAGCACTGGCTTTGAAGTGCAAGGAGGATGGCAGTGTGACATTGCTGTTATGCCATCTGTGATTCATTATAGAGGTGTCTGAGCATCCTTACCAAAAATTCTGGCTGTTTAAGTAAGATTGTAAAATATCTATCTCTAAGGACAGTCCATTTTCCTTAGCAGTAATGAATGGAGAAGTTACTGGAAGGTATCAAAGTGGGAGGCCTTAAGCTATGATTCGCTCACAGTCCCTTCATTCTACCTTGCAGCTAGAAGGACATCAGGGAATGGGAAATCCTTCCTTTTCACAGAATACCTCTGTGGAATTTCAGAGAGATCATGTGATCCAGCTTTCAGGTTCTTCACTTTCAAGCAATGATGGCTCATTTTCATTTGGGATACCTTCTTTATTTGGGGCTTATTCCTACTGTTTTTGAGGAGCTATCCTCTGGGTGTATCATATCACTGCTATATGTTTTCGGCAGATTCCGAAGCCTTTCCCATTCGCCCAAGTAGTCCCTGTTTATGGAGGTTTTTAATGTTTGATGTTTTATCACATTATTATTATTATTATTATTATTATTATTATTATTATTATTATTATTACTATTATTATTATGTTGGGAGCCACCCAGAGTAGCTGGGGAAACTCAGCCGGATGGGCGGGGTATAAATAATAAATCAATAATAATCATTATCATTGATATTGGTTGGTATATTATGTTGGCCATTGTGGAGATGGAGAAAACTGTATTACTGCATATATGATTTTATAATTTTGTGTACTGGTTCAAAATTCTGAATTATTAAGCAGTGTAGAAGTTTTTTCAATCAATCAATAAATTTAGCTTCTGACACATTTATGACCTTTTGCACTCTGATTAGTTTCAGGATTGTGCAATCCAAACCAACTATTTCCTTGCAGTGGTCTTATGATAGGCATTTTGTCCACCACCTCACATATACCAATCTATCCACAAGATGCAGATAGAAACATACTTTGCGATTATGAAAATTATTTAGACAATCCATAGAAACTGGCTCAAGCTTTCAACCCTCTTAAATTTCCAGCCACAGCTCCTACAGCAGGGAGAACTTATGGAGCTTGTTGCTGGGAGCTGCATTAGCTAATACAGCGGTACCTCGGTTTAAGAACAGCCCTGTTTAAGAACTATTAGGTTTACAAACTCCGCAAAACCGGAAGTAGTGTCCTGGTTTGTGAACTTTACCTCGGTCTAAGAATGGAATCCGAGCGGTGGAAGGGCACTGGTGGCGGGAGGCCTCATTAAGTGCTCCTCGATTTAAGAACAGTTTTAGTTTAAGAACAGACCTCCAGAATGGATTAAGTTCGTAAACCGAGGTACCACTGTATATAATTTCTGAAAGGAAAAATATCCCGATGTTTTTATGAGCTCCAGTAGGCCTCCTCCTAGTTCAGGGTGGCTCTCAAGATTTGAAACCCACAGCCACCATTTGGTAGGCTCCAAGCTTGCACAGTAACACACACACTCACTGTCGTCTCATCTGCGGTTACAGATTTTGGGATACTGAGAGCCATCTCTCCCAGCCTTGGAGGCCTCAGCTCCAAACAATATCTATACTATATCAAATGTTTTTGTTTCAAAAAAAAAAAAAAGAAAAGAAAAGAAAAAAGGGGCAGTCTGAGATCTCTTTCACACATATTCGCCAACTGGGATGGAGAATTTACTAAATTACACATTACCCATCTCCCCCACAATTATTCAGTTCAAATTTTGTGTATATGTATAAAATAACCAGGCATGATTCTGGCACTTGAAAAATAAACACTGCTGCTGCTGCTAACGCAGCACACATCTGCTCAGACATTGCACTGGCTGTTTGGGGATTGTGAATTAATTTGCTTCTGCCACTGAATGTCCCCTTGCTGCCCTGACAGATATACTAGAAGCTTGTTAATGAGAATGGCAACACTTCTCTCTTCAGCTTCCTTCTATGGCTGGATCTACATGTGCAGCAGGTTGAGATTGGTGTTAGACAGGGGTGTGCATCAGCTCTGTGAGGAGGCTGAATAACAAGAGGAATTGTGGTTATTCTTTTAGGGGACTCCCCCCCCCCCAAGTTGAAGTATTAATAACCTCCCCAAGTCAGATCGGGGTCCTTCCAAAGGCTTGCATTTCTCTGTCACCTTATTTCTGCGTTTTTCTGTTCTGCTTTCCTATAAATCTCTGTTTCACTAGGCCCTCAAGAACTAGACTCTCCAAAATGCTGCATGCAGAACATTTAAGAGCTCTAGATTTTTTGTGTGCTAAAGCACAGCAGCAGAGAATGTTTTTAAGAGTTAAATGCTTCATTTCAGGCATTTTTTTTAAATCCAGCATTCCCTGCTTTAACAACTCCACAACTTCAGCTAACTGCAGACAGTGTTCCAGAGGGTCTCACAGTGTAAGGCCTGTGGGACACCTGTAAATATCTAGAGAATTAAAAAAAACAAAAAACCAGAAAGAAAAACCAGTGTGCAAAATTATTTTGCAAAAGGCTTTAAGGCAGCCTCCATGCTCCTATTTCAGCCTGCAAAAACACTGTTAGAAACAGCTGCCTCCTTCTCCTTTACATGCCTCCTTTTTCAAGGGACTTTAAGACAGTCCCATGTTCCTGTTTCAGCCTCCAGAGTCTGAAATAGGACCACAGGAACTCTCTCAAAGTGCTTTGCAAAAGTGCTGTTTGAATCAGATTGAGCTTCTCCTGTAAGCAGGTAGACAGAAGCGGGTGTGTGAGAGAGAGACCCATTTATTTAAAGGAGAAGTGTAAGCTGCTTCAAACATTACTTTCACAAAGGGCTCTAATCCCTGATCTTGAGCAGCTTCTTTGATGCAGGAGCTACAGCAACTACAAGAGATGGCTGACTAGCCTCTGCTTGAGACTGCTAGCAAATGAGAACTTCCCCCACCCCAGCAACTACTGATCTCGTCATGGAACAGTCTGTATGGTAACAGAGATGAAAGTGGAGCCAGTACAGACTGCCCAAGGTGCAATGCCAGTGTGTGACTCTCGTGTGTTGTGTTTTCTTAAGAGAAATTTCCCCCCTAGTTCCCATATAATGCTAAAATGCTGATTTGGGTGCAGAAGATGCACCCATACAGATGCACAGTTGAATGAAAGGGAAGTTGACAAGGCTGGGAAGAAACTCCAAGTGCTCACTCAAGGACTATCCCTTTCACATAAATCATGGCCGCATTTTCTACAGGGCTGTTTCAGAGTTTCAGGGCACTTCCAGATTGCTGCTATTTTCAGGTGGGATTCAACCGCATTCTGGCAAATTCATGTTACCCAGTTAAAAGTTGATTTGATGCTCTTGCACAAGAAACCTGTTTTCCCCCTCAATATCAGACTTTTTGTATAAGGAAAGTGACGGAAAACACACTGGAAAGTGTGGGGCGACCATTGCTTGCTGCAGTGTCATATAATCTCTCCACAAGTACACCAGAATGAATGCACAATAAATAGCCAACACTGTCTAACCTCCCAGCAAACCTTGTGCAAGCAAATGAGGATGAATGCTCAATAAACAGGTTGCCTGGACGCAACCTAGGGGAAATATGTTACCTGTTGTTCTCTGCCAGGTTCAGGTGCCGCTTGATGTCCAACAGCACCTCCTTCAGGAAGATGAGTCTCTTCTCTTCGAATTGCTGGCATTGCTCAAAGACCTGCTCCATACTTTCCATGTACTGTGGGGTACACTTACTAAGCTCATCCACCACCTTTTCATACTTCTCCTGGGTCTGTGGACACAAAAAGGGGACTCAGATTAAGATCCAGTTACTGAGAACGG
The DNA here is from genome assembly GCF_965113315.1 of Podarcis vaucheri. Classification (NCBI taxonomy): domain Eukaryota; kingdom Metazoa; phylum Chordata; class Lepidosauria; order Squamata; family Lacertidae; genus Podarcis; species Podarcis vaucheri. The sequence goes on along the minus strand of NC_138764.1, from coordinate 61,855,062 downwards.
CACCCTGTTCCCACAGCAAGACCTGTCTAGGCAGGCTTTCTGGGCTGGATATTCAGTGTGCTTAAACACCTCTAGTTCCACTGTTTTCAATATAGTAACACTGACCTACACCATGTAAGGTTTTGACTGCCTAGGCTTATTTCAGAGCAGCGCTGAATTAAAATTAATTTAAGTCGGCTGCAGCCATCTATAGAGAAGACTTCTGGAAGGCTCTGTGGCCTTGCTTCAGAAAAGAATAAATGTTGTTGATGAAACTCATTACATAAATGGGTGGGAACAGAAGTCCCAAGTTCACTATGGACTGCTCAAGAGCCATGCATGAACTTGTATCAAGGCCTGATAAAGAGGTTCAGTTAGCATATATGTTTCAGAAACATGAAAGAAACCAGACAGTGGATAGCCAGCTAGCCCTGGTGATAATCTAATGTTTATTGGATGGATTTCCCCCTAAATTGATTTTTGAATTCTGAATTTATTGTTATTCACAGTTTATACTATATTTTATGCTGGTTTTTTTGTTGTTGCATCAATTAAGTGTTTTAAATTTGTTGTTAGCTGCCCTGAGCCCGGTTTTCTGAACTGGGAAGGACGGGGTATAAATAAAAATTATTTATTTATATCAAGGAAGCAATGGAACAATCCCCCATCCTCTCCTCCTGCATGCTGTTCTGGTGGTTCTCCTGACTCCCCCGAGGCAATTTTAGGGGATACAGCAAGCAGGAGAGGCAAGGAAAGCTGTTGATGGGGTGAATCCTGCCCAGTGCCCAGAACTGCATTACCAGCTCTGGGGCAGTAAGGCATTATGGAGGAATTATTTTTCCAGCTCCTGTGTAGCAGCAAGTAGGTCACCAGATTCACCTCAAAGCAGTGGGGAGAGGCAGGAGAGAGACTGGCAGATGCTGCACAGGGCAGGAGATATCATGCCCACACTATTTTTCACTGCCTTAGAGCCATAAAAGCAACAGCCAGGTAGGAAGTGAATTGTTGGTGAAGAGAACCCAATGATCTTGCCCACTGCTGCAGGCTTCTCCTGTCTTAGCAAGTGAAAATTTTGTAAGCCAGTTACAGAGGACCAAAGCAAATGTAAAGCTTTCCTCAAAGCCAAGGCACATTGGAAGTAGGAGTATGGACTTCTTCTCAACTCTACTGGTTCCCCCATCCCTGGGTGCTACTGAGAACGTTGCAGTGTCGATGACCAGGGAGGAAAAAGGGCAAGCAGGACCAAAGCAGAATTGCATGACTCCACACTGCTCTGTCAATTACACCTCCATCATGTGACCAAGAAAAGGAGTGCATGTGTAAAGATGAGTAGGATGTACATGAGTGGATGCATGTGAGGATGATTTGAACTGCTGTATGAGAGAAACAAAATGATAAGAGAATATGGATGTGAGCACAACAGATGAGGGGGCAGGCATGCAGAGAGACAAGGATGATAAAGGGCTTTTTGTGTAAGGATGAGGAAGTGAATGTATTAGAAGGTTGTTCATGTTTGTGTAAGAGTGTGCATGCACATACTGTAAAACATTGTGTGTGCATTTGTTACTTTTTTTTGTCTGCGCCCTTATCTACATGTGAAGATGGTTGCGTTTCTCAGATGTTCAAAGGGAGAAATTTCCATGTGTGTCAATTTGTCTATATCCTTGGTGGTCACTCCTACCTTTTGCACATCCTGCTTGCATTTTTCCACTTTGTCTTGCAGCTTCTTTTGCTGATCTGGAGTGATGGACTGCTCAGCTTTGCTGTTGGCTTCTCGGGTCATGGCGAGCTTCTCCTCTTTGCATGCCAGGTGATATGCTTTCTTGGCTGTTTCCAGCTGGTTTGAGTTGAGAAAAGAAGGAAAGGGTGACTGCTGAGGCCCAGTACAACATTCCTATCTCCTGTTTCTTATGAAACTGCTGCAGTAAGATTGAGGCCAGAAATGCTCACTTTTGCCTGAAACAATTCCTCTCCATTACAAGTCCTCCACCCCCTTCATAAAGCCCATTGTCCATGCTTTCAAAAAATCCAAACTCTGTGCTTAGAAACCCAATTTGGCTACTGTAGTAAACTGCACAAGGACATAGCAATGCTTTCTCTGTAGGCATGAAGACTAGAAACTTGAGTTTTCTTGTTACAAAGTCAAATTATGTGGTTTACAGCTATATGTAGATTACTAAAGAACTGGCAAATACTTCTTACTTCCCAGGTGTGTGTGTGTGTGTGTGTGTGTGTGTGTGTGTGTGTCCCTTAGCTACACTGAGACCCATTTAGGTCTATGAAAGTATAAACTAAACCATGAAGGTAGGGCTCTACAGACACTGGATACATATGCAACATGATCCTTTTTTGTGCCATGCATTGTGATCTTTATATTATCTTGCAGGTATGACTTCATTCTCTTAAGATAAAACAGGCTCCTGCCCACATCCCATGTTAGGGTTCTGTGGCTAAAATGGGATGGGGATGCTCTCTCAGTCACAGTCCAAGGAAGCTGTTGGGTTCCTTTCCTCCATAAAAAGATTGACCTCATGAGTCACTCTGCCCTTCTCTCCTCCTCCAGCCCTTCCTACCTCCTTCATCTTCTTGGCCCAGGGTTTCTGTGCTTTCCGAAAACCATCCTCTGCTTCCTTGGCCTCCTTGAAGCCTCCCATGATCTGTTTGTGGAAGGCATCCTTCTGCCAGTTCTTCACCTTCTCGAAGTCGTCGTTCAACAAGCTATTCTTCACTTCCTGATGCAGCTCGCTCACCTTGTCCGCCTCTGTCATTATGGCCATCCACGCTTTCTCCAAACTGCCGTACTGTGGGCCTATGTACCGAGAGCACCAGCAAGGCTGGGGTGACCATTGGGCATCCTGAAATAACACCCTGTTCCTCCCTTGCAGGCTACACGCTCACATAATGCACTCACAATACATTAAGAGACTCTAACCTTTGCCATTTTGCTGGTTGGAGCACTGTGGCAGAGAACTGAGAAGTACATAGTGACAAGAGAATAATATCTAGTTCTTAGAGCAGGGGATGAGAAACCTGTGGACCTCCAGGTGCCGCTGGACTCAGCAACAGCCCCATCCGCTCCAAATAGCATAGCCGATGGTCAGGGAGGGTGGAAGTCTCAGTGCAACAATGTGTGGAAGGCCACAGGTTCCCATCCCTGTTTTAGAGCATTTCCAGACTACTGTTCCTTGTGCAATAGTTTTGCAGTTGATAGTTATTGAGGCAGGGGATCCACCCACAATATCAGCAAGGCAACCCCTCCATCTTATGTGCCAAACCATTTTGTGTGCATTTTTCTTTATTCTCTATTTAATTCTGTGAAAGCTGTGCAGTGGAGTACATAGTCCCTCTTATTCTTTTTTTACCAATAGACAGGAGTAGGAGGGTCAGTCTGGAGCAATTCTTTTTTTGGGGTGTGTGGATTACACTAGAGGGAGGCAGCAAATCCCGTCCCCTTCCTGTTTCAATGATCAATACCTTTGTCAAAGGAGGGCTACTAATTGAATACCACCCAAATCCCAAAAACCAGAATTTCTCAGGAGTTTGTGTTCTCCATTGTGTGTAATCAACAGCCCCACTGGGGAACTGGTACCAGAGGAGAGTTAACCACCCACTTCCCCAGTGTCAGTTATGGAGGGTAGTATTCAACTCAGTTTTACTGAGAGTAGACCTTCTGAAATTATTGGTTCTCACCAACTCACTTTCACCAATTTCAATAGGTCTACTCTTGAGTAAAGGTTCAAGACCACCTCCAGGCTTGAAAGAGGTTGCATTGGACTATTGACCTTGAAACAAACAAACAGCAGCCCAAAAGCACCCAGGAGAGATCCTGATCACTGACCTCTCATATCAGGTCTAATTTTGCCCACTATATCCTGACACAACTTAGAAGCTATTCTCCATGCTGCCCGTAGTTATACAGAACAGGGTATCATGCTGCTGCTGGCACTGGGTCTGCACTAATATGCATCAACAATGGACTGTGATTGTATGCACACTTATTTGGGAGTACGTCCTGCTGGACACAGTAGGGCTTGCATCTTTGTAAACATGCATTTCATCAGGCTGCAAGAAAGAAGTGAGATTTTTAAAACTCTTGTTGTGTTTACAAAGCTCATGAGGTTCTAGCTGATCTGACTCATTTTATGAATAACTTAATATGTTGGGCTTTGTTGTGCATTATTATTCTGATTTATCTGTTTATTGAAAGCTTCCTGGGCCAAATGTGTACTTGGAAACAATAAATTTCTGAATAAACAACTAATAGTCTGGGAAGGCCCATGCAGCAGCAACATGTTCACAGAGCCCCAGCATAGCTTTTACTATTAGATGAAAATAATTACCGTAATCTAAAATAATTCCTGGGGAAACATTCTTCCTCTACATTACACAGAGGGTGGGGAGGAAGGACTGATGCCACCTTGCAAATTGCTGTTCCTGACTCTTCCATTTCCCATCTGCTCTCTCCATTCTGCCCCACCCCAGTATGGAGGAGAAATACCTTTCTCTATTAGCTGCCTCCACCGTTTGGACCAATCGACCAGCTGCTGGGAATATGCCTTCTCAATCTTGGCCCGCTCATGGACACAGTTCATCAGGTCATTGCACAGCCGATAACCATCATCAATCCGTTTCACCGTCCGTTTGTAGTTCCCTACCTGCCAGACACATGAACAGCTGCATGGTAAGAGTGACTAGCTGTAGTCCCAGAGATAGTCCTGGAGACCAGCCTGGCTCTGAGCAACCAGGAGAGCAAAAGGAATAACAGATTCTTATCTCTCCAACCCAACATGAGCCACAAGTATGACATGTGGGTGTGGCTAATCTGATGATTGTTTATGCTAGCACAGCACCCTGTACAGCTCTTTGCAGTCCCCATGATCAGCTGCTTTTGGGGGCTTGCAAGGAGCCACATACAGTGCCATGCAAGTCAGCGGATCACTGCTTGCAAAGTGTAGTACACTCTACTGAAGGTGAGGTCAAAACTTCCTGGACTGGTCAGATGGATGATCCTATTCCATCAGATCACTAATTGCTCTCACATTAATACAACTAGAAAGGTAACTTTTGTCCCCGTTGACTGCAACCCCCCCCCACCCATGCAGAATAAGGGGCCCATTCTGCAGGTGCCAGCCATGTCAGCAAAATGTGCCCCTTTTTAACCAGTGAGTAACCACAACTAGCTAGATTCTAAGGTTTAGAAGGCAGAGATTCCAGGGTAGAAGGATGACTCCCAGAAGCTCATGAGCTCTGGAAACTTTTGCTTTAGAAATTAAGTATTAAGAAGGTGCCTGAGTTGCGGGGACAACGTCTTCTAGAAGGAAAAGCATTAGAAGACCAAACTATGCATGATCAACACTGCTTTTTTCCAGAAGGTTTTCTCCATCTTCTACCCTTTCTTTCTGCAAAATCCATTGCACTGCTGTTGAAAGCCTATGGCAATGCATGACTTCCCTTCTCTAGAACCTTGGGTTCAAGAGTCAGCCAGGACCACCAACCAGAAATCTCATTTGCATGAGGCCAACAGAGAAGCTTTGGTTGGACCTTGGAGGGGCTGTTTTATGCTGCCTCCCTCTTCAGCCAGTGTTTCTTCAGAAGATACGTATATGGTTTGTGCCAAGGGGACTCTTACCTCCCAGAAACTGTCAGTTATTTCCTCAGCAGATGCCGCAGACTCATCATAGGAGCCTGACATGGTTTGTGGCCCTTGGGGTTTATGGCAAAATGTTCAGCCACTCTGCAGACCTCATGCACTGCAAGGGATAAGAAAAGATGAGGAGAAAGATCATGCAAACTTTGAAAGGAAGTTGCCACCTGAGGCAAAGAGCAATATGGCACCCACCCCTTTCATTCCAGGTGTGGAAGCCATTCCAGGTCTTGTCCTTGATAAGCACTACATTTCAGGGTTTCTTTGCAGAAAAAAATGGCTTCTTGTTAGAGCAAATTTAACATTCCTGCAGCCCTCCATCCTTCAAGGCGCATCCTTCAAGATACAATGTACCCATTTCCTTAAATTATTAGTAGTATTGCCAAATTGCAAATAAACAAATACCAGACCCACAATACACAGCATTTGAAGCAGATAGGAGCTCCCTCTCTTTATCTGCACTAATAGCAATGCAACACAGAATATGCAGAAGTTTGACAAGCTAATCCCAGTGATGTTTCTGTCCCATGCAGCAGCCTACGGAAGTAAACAAGGCTATATTCTCTTTTCCTATGCTCAGGATAATTATTACTTCAGTACCCTTCCCGTCCTCCCAGGATACAAATTATGAAGCTTGCTGGAGATGGCAAGGCAAGAGCCATTGGTCATTTTGTGGCTCTTTGAATTTACTACAGCCTATTAAAATGTTGCCATCCCAGGCTAGGTCAGTGACTCTGCAAACAAGCTCTGTGAGGTGGCTGCTATGGAAGGCCTCCCATGTGGCTGGCGCTTACTGTCAACATAAATGCTCACATGAACAGATGGTCACATTAAGTGTCCCTTGCCCATCTCTCAAGCAAACAATGGGGGCCGCTCAGGGATGCATGATGGACAAGAAGGGGCTTAGTGGAAATGAAGAAGCTGGGAATACAAGGATACAGTACAGAACTTCCATTGCTCCCTTAGGAAACCAAACCCTTCTGCTGTGTCTCAGTTCTGTCTGCCTTTCCCTTCGCAATCCCAGTCTGCCTTCTCTGCCCCTCTGTCTGCAATAAATCCAGAGAGGAATTAAATTCAGGCAGAAAGTGTTTGGAATTGGAAAGCATCTTCTCCAGTCCTCGGTTTTTTTAAAAAACCACACACACAGAGGGAGAGAGAGAAATGGTTGGGGGAGATAATGTACACCACAGCTTAGATAGATTGGACCCTCCCCCCATCACATTCCCATCTTATTAGGACACATCTATTCCCGTCTATTCCATAGACTTCATAAAAACATCACTCTTCAAAGCCCTGCTCAAGTCTAAGGGTACATTATACAACATCAGGAATGATGTGTCTGCTGTCAGTCAAGAATGAACCACTATCAGCTCACACGGTAAGGCAAAACACCTTCAAAAGGGGAATGCTATGCTTAGGATGGGGATCATACCATGACCAAGATTTATTGATGCATGTCTTCTTGCCTTCTCTAAAGTAGGATGGTCTGTTCTGTTCCATGTCGGGTGGTGGGGTTAATGGGAAACAACCTCTACAGCAGCCTTCCCCATTGTGGAGTTTTCCATGCAGACTGGGGCTGGTGGGAGTTGCAGTCCAAATAATCAGGAAGGCACCACAATGGGGAAGGCTTCTCTAGAGACATTTCAACTTAATCTGTGCTGATCTTCAGAGAAATGTGAAAAGGCCAAGCTACTTAACCCTTCGGCATCATCCAAAGGAGTAGAGTGCTGTTATCTCTTTTATTGAAAAGGTTACATCTAACTCTCTGCCTTTGCCAATGCATGAAATTTGGACATATAATAATGGTGCCTTTTGTAAATAACTTTGTTCTTTTGTTGTTGTAAAACATACATACTTACACAAGCGGAGAGAGAGAAAGAGAGGGCTGGCATGGGAAGGGAGGTTTCTCAGTCAGTGACCCCAGCTCACCTATGTGTAGGATGGCCAGGTTTAAATAGATGGACAAGTCTTCTACAGTTTGAATTTTTGGGCAGAAGAAGGTATTTTAGCAGATGCCTTCTTTGTGCCCCTGTACAAATCTTATGCCGTGGATAGCCTATGTCCAGTCTGGATTGTTTATGGAGTGCTTATATGACAATGACCTTGATTTATTTACAGATATTCCTGTTTACATTAGGGACGTGGATGGCACCATGGGTTAAACCACAGAGCCTAGGACTTGCCGATCAGAAGGTTGGCGGTTCGAATCCCCGCGACGGGGTAAGCTCCTGTTGCTCGGTCCCTGCTCCTGCGAACCTAGCAGTTCGAAAGCACGTCAAAGTGCAAGTAGATAAATAGGTAATGCTCCGGCAGGAAGGTAAATGGCGTTTCCGTGTGCTGTTCTGGTTCGCCAGAAGCAGCTTAGTCATTGCTGGCCACATGACCCGGAAGCTGTACGCCGGCTCCCTCGGCCAATAAAGCGAGATGAGTGCCACAATCCCAGAGTCGGCCATGACTGGACCTAATGGTCAGGGGTCCCTTTACCTTTACTTTACTCCAGTTTACACATATTCCTGTTAACAATTCATTCATTCCCACACTTTTCAATGTTTCCCCCATTATTTTCCTAACAGTAAAATGTCCCTTTTGTGGATTTGTGGCCCTAGGGCAAGAGGGTGCTTTAATCTACTTTAACTGCACAAACCTAATGTTCCGGTGTGCACCTGAATCTTTACTGGAAAATGGTGACAGTCTGGAGGTTCCTAATTCTTGCAAAACTGTAGCAGGGCAGCTACAATTGCTAAAAATGTCTTCTGCATAGCTCTGAAACTTACAGAATCCCTGACCTCTGCAGGGTCTAATTACTGTTTGTGTTAATGTTTATGCGAAATACTTTGCAGACATGTAGAATCAGACTACATCTGAGTCTAGATTAGCACAATTATTTTTGTTGTGATTAAGACATTCTCAGTTAATTTTGGGGGTATAGATTTTCCTCAAGGAATCGGTCTGGACAAATGCCATGACATGTTCAAGAACAGTGCTTACTATGCCCATTAAACCACTTCCTGAAAGCTGTATCAGGCTAAGGAGGCCATATGATGTATCAGAGACGGTGATAGTTCTCCCTGTGTGTGGTGAAACAACTCCATGTCTCCATTATTTCACCTGAAAATGTGGAACAAGATACTTTTTTAAAGGCAAGTGAAGCCTCTTTCTGAAGGAATGTGATGGTTGCTTAAATCGTTCTGTTCAACCCAGAAATCAACTTTTTTTCATGAGCCTCTTTAGAAATGGCAAAACAGCACAGGCAGAGATCTTGGCTGAAAAAATGAGGGCTGTATTGGACAGAAGCAGTGCTTGGAAAGGAAATGCCAACCCATGCAGATTCTAGAGCAGGGGCAATCAGCCTGTAACACTGGCTGCTGACTGCATTCTTGGGAACAATCCTAAGGTACTATGCAGGTGATGAAGGGTCCATTTATTGAGCCATTTATTTGGTAGCCAAAAGCAGATGCAGCACCTCTTGACCAAATAGGTAATGACAAATACTCTGAGCTGGCATGGAATATCATCCATTAATGCAAAGCACTATTACTTTATATTTGCAGCAGGAGCACTATTTATTTTCTTGGGGTTGGGGTGGGGTGGAGTGGAGGGAGGGCCTTTCATTTGGCAGATCTGGCCAGCATAAGGCTCCAGCCTTCTGGATTCTGTGCTGAAATGGTTACAGGAGCTTCTGAGCTTGTTGCAAAGGCTGGCTTTAAGAGCTCACTGCAGTGGAACTAACAGTGCCTGGAAGGGATTTAGTGATATAACTCAGGAACCTACCAATCCAAGCTTGTCTTATAAATAAACGTCTCCCGGTGTCCCTTGCATGTTGACACAGGGGCATAGCTTTGTGTGTAAGTGCACAGAGAGTGAGACTTACTTGGCAATGCATGCCTGCACATGTAAACACCAGCAACTGACACTGCAGCACATGCACACATAGCAATGTAGAACATATTGAGGCAGCTGTAGCTCCCAGAGCCCAGCTGGGTTCAAAGTAATAAACAAACAAAGCAATACACACAGCTGGGGTGTAAACTCAGCAAGCATTGCAAGGTGTGGTATCTCACAGAGATATATATTCCACAACATGTGTGCATACAAAGACGCATTAACAACCACATAGAAAAATATACATGCTATCACATAGACCAGTGAAGCCTCATTAACTATAAATAAAACCAGGACAGCACATGATAGGTTTGCTCATGTGAGAAGTGTTACATGACTCCTGAGGATCCACACAGATCTACACACTTTCTTATTAGCAGAATCAGAATTCGAAAGGTTTGCGAAGAAATGAAAGGTATTAATAGCATTGCTGCAAAAATTACAGAATTACCTCCCTGTGGTTTTGAAATACAAACATGGAAATAGCAGCATATCTGTACCATTACACCATGCTCTACTATGCACACATAAGGTAAAGGTAAAAAAGGTAAAGGACACCTGGATGATTAAGTCCAGTCAAAGACGACTATGGGGTTGCGGCGCTCATCTCACTTTCAGGGAGCCAGAATTTGTCGACAGAAAGCTTTCTGGGTCATGTGGCCAGCATGACTAAACCGCTTCTGGAACAACGTAACACCGTGACATAAACCAGAGCGCACAAAAACGCTATGCGCTATGCACACACAGGAAAACATACATAGTACACAAACACACACGGCAGAGCTTCTGATTTTCCACCTTTCCCCTCTTCAGGAAATTTAAGTCTCCTAAAGAAAAAATAGTTTAATTTCCCAGCCCCTCTGTAATTGCTGGCTGCCACAGGCTAAATTTATACCAGCCACATGCTGCTAATGCCCACTACCCTACACATACACAGCATGACACCATCTGTACTCTGTGAACATGTTCATTCCCCATTTTGGGATTCTGTTTATCCACCTGCCTCAGCTGTCACCTGGTGGAGGATGACAATTGCAGCATGTATCATCACAGCCAGATGCCGTCCCTACTCCCACCTTTGACTGAAAATGGCTACTCGTATTCTACAGGCATGCTCTGTATAAGATAGTGCTGAGGCCAAAACACGAGAGTGGGAACATGTTTTGGTCTGCTGTGAAATGTGCTCCCTCAGCTTTGCAAGGTTGTAGGAGTTGTGCAGAGGGGGGAGGGCGACATTCATGTCGCCAAGGCACCTGGGCAAATTCTTCCTCTCCCAACCTGATTGCACCTACGTTCAATAGTTGGGGCAGAATGTGGGAGGAATCGCAGGCACAGCCGGGGGGGGGGGCAAGGAGGGCAGCTGCCCCCCATAATCAATAAAAATAAATTAAAATACCTAGCAAAGTGAGGTTATGCCCCCCTAACAAGAGGGCTGTCCCCTCCTAACAAACCTCCTGGCTACTCCCATGGGAGGAATGCGTATTTGGATGCTCAACTGAATGCGGATCCAGCCAAAAGTTAACGCAATGAAGATGGACATCTAAATATACGTCAAACCACAGAGGGAATCAATGCATATGGCACTCTTTTCAATGGGATGAGCATTTCATTTTGCATGCAAATGCCCATCCCCAACCATTCATGCTTAGCTACATACAACTAGAGCTGGATCAGGGCCAAACTCTTGCTAGGAAACATTAGTAGGGAACAAAATTACCACTACCTAGGAAACCCCAGTACAATGTCCAACCCACAACTGCAATTATAACAAAGAATGTCATCTGATTCATTATGTGGAACTGTGATGTTCATTACATGATTCTTGATTGGTGAGATCATGCAATGAAAAAGAATAAAGCCTCAAAGATGGTACCAAAGCATCAGCATCTCAGGATTCTGAACAGGCATAAGAAAAACATGAAGGTTATTACATTACATTTTACCAGCCCTTGAAAGCTGCTCATGAGCTGCATGTGTTGAGCAAGAAAATTTCATGGCAAGTAAGGAAACAGGAGGAATCAGAGGTGAAGGAAGAGTCGGACAACAATAGGGGATACAGAGATGACAAGAATGAAAATACAGGTCATTGACCGTAATAGATTGATTGGTTGAAGCGAAGGATAGAGAGAGAAATGGAGATTCCACAATTCCCATTATCCCTGAATATTGGTTATGATAGCTGGGCTGAGATGAGTTTCTTTTTTTAAAAAAAAAATATTTTATTAAGGATTTTCTTGTTTTACAGAAGTGTAGTGCCTTGTATTTTTTTTCATGTAACATTTATACAAATCCGTTTCATTTGTTGAGGCATTAGGGGGAGAAGAAGAAGGAATAAAAAGAAAAAAGAAAGGGGGGGTGGAGAGAGGGAAGATGGATGGGGGTGGGGTCGGGTGGCGGTGTTTCTATTATGTTTAATGTATGTAGAGTTTGGTGTCAGCATTGCTTGTGTTGTTCACTTGTGTTCCTTTGGTGGTGAGAGAGGTTGGGGTTGGCCTAGGGTGTAATTGTTTGCTTGTGATTGGCTGTGGTGATCTTTGTTTTCGTGTGTGGGTGAGGTGGGTGGGTGTTTTGGATCAGGTTAGCCATATTGATTTGTATGCTGTTGGTGGATTATTGTCATTGTCCTGTTGGGCTGTGTCTGTGATAAAGGGGAGCCATACCGGGGTGAAGGCGTCTTCTTCTGTTTGTCCCCGTGTCAGTTTCAGTTTATTAGTTAATTTTTCTAGTAGGGCTGTTTCCCATACTATTTGGTACCATTGGTCCATGCTTACTCCTGACAGGTCTCTCCAGAGTCTGGTTATGGTGTTTCTGGCTGAGATGAGTTTTAATCTAAAGCACCTGGCAGGGACCTGGTTGATACCCTGAACTAGGGGTATCAAATATCTTCTCAATGGTCCTAGAGCGGTGGACTGTACATCACAACCTTGGCAATCAACTTTGATTCCAGTGGAGTCCCATCACAGCGGCTGAAGGGAGTGATTTGGAAAAGCAGGACCTTCAAACCAAGACTACCAGCACTGGGTGACAGTCAATGTAGGATGGGTGAACCTGCAGTGTAAAAATGTCTGTAAGAAAGTATTTAGTGGGAAGAGAATGAAGAGGAGCAACCTCAATATCAATATATTAAGATCTATTCTCTTTGCCAATCTTGAAGATGATTTATTTATTAACTGATGGTTTTATTTGTAGGCAGTTTGTGTCCTTTCCTGTCGTTAGTTGTCATTAGGACCTTGTGGAAACTGTCATTGAATCTTAATGTCCATTGCCAATTAATCTTTGATAAGTAATAGGTACCATTCAACATGCCATGTATTTCAGGCTCATAAAACCAACCATTCAAGCTCATATGATAGTGGTTGGCTCTGCCCCTTCCCTGGGCCAGGAGTTGAACTGCTATCCTGAACATCTGCTGGACTATGTGGGGAGGAGTGCTGCAGATCCAGAAGACAATGCGCAAGCAATCCTACCACACATGTAAACTCTCACAACACATGAAATAGAATTGTTTCACATCTCTTGAGTCATGAAACAAATTCATTTCATGACTCGCGAGACTATACATATGTGAAAGGATCTTGAGGTAGAAGGTTTTGTTTTATTTCTGGAAGGATATAAATAGACTGAATCACTTAACAGCTTGCAGATTTTTTTATCTCATTTGCCAATTAGTGCATTGCTTGAGCCAGACTACTGAAAGGACCTGGCTGTTTTGAAAAAAAAAAGTGAAGGATTCATTGAAGGTCCAGCTCCAGGTTTGACTAAGCCCTGGGCAAAATAATGCCTGATGGGCCCCTCCATCAATGATGGGCTCATGTGGGCTTATCTGACGACTGTCAGCACTTTTGTTGGTTCTGACACAAGTGAACTTCTTGGACTAGCTGCACTTCAGGACAGGGCACAAGAGCCTGTGCCACCTGAGATACAGAGAGCCACCCCTGGTCCTGGTCCTCCTTTTCTCTGTCCTCTGCCCCACCACTTCTCCCCCATGCTGCTGCTGGTGGCAGTGCTGCCACATCTCTCTCCTTCCTCTCTCTTCTCCTCCCTGGAGCACAGAAGCGACCTCTCTTCCTCCTTCTTATTGGAAGTAGGGGTCCTTCCTCAGAGCAATACACTGTGATGAGGTGGCTGGGAGATTGCCTGAAGGGCTGCGCTGCCTGTGATGACTAGATATTCTCTTTAAACTCAGGTAAAAATGTAGAGTCGCTTTAAGGTCCTTTCTCAGAGCAAGGGAAGGCAGTGGCAGAGGAGGATAGCCCTACAGAAGCCTCACAGGTGTGGACTGAAGTTGGTGGGGACACTGCCCCATTTGTCCTAGTAGACTATTCTACACTGGGTGCTGGGGGCTCTGAACTAGCATGGCAAAAATCTAAAAGCTCTCTCAGGCCTGATCTGTATGTTTCTTCTGTAGTTGCTGCTGTAGGGATGGGCACCGTACCGCACTGCTCTGAAAGGTAAGCCATTTGTGTGAAGCAACAGCCACATAGGTTGGCATTAGCCAAGCTGGCCGGTCCTCCCTCTATGTGAACATTCTTGAGGCATGCCTGGAACATGTGGGTGCTGCTGCACACAAACAGCTTTTCCTTGGTGTCATCTGTGCTTGCAATGAATGAAACGAGTCTCAGCCTAGGTGTGCCCCGAATCTGAACATGGTGAGTCATTCCAGCACCTGCAGTTTCAGCATAAGGCTGCAATCTGTACCATAGTGTCATCATGCTTTTCTCTTGCCTGGTGTCTGGTAGCTATCACTTATAAATGAGTCTATGTATTTGGATTTAAATTCCCTTCATTCCCCCCCCCCCAATAACCTATGGGAAGGGTTAAGATAAAACTAAAATGTCATTGCAATACGAGAGAGTGGGTAGACTTTTTGCTGTTACTGCTGCAGCAGCAGCTATGGAAACAGCATTGTCATTCTTGCTGGGTTTTAGTATTCGGTTGGTTAACACATTTGACTTACAAAATGTGTGGAAAAGAAATGCGTGTCTACATAAACTATGACTCAATACTTTAATTATTTGCATAAATTAATCCACACTTGAAAGCCTTCATTGGTTCCTCATGAGACAGCTATCTGCTCCTCTGTTAAAGCCAAGAAATACTGCAGTGGGGTCAGGCCGCGATCAGAGGTGCTGCTTCTTAAGCTCACGATGCCAAACGATACTTGCATGCAAAAATACAAAAGTGTGATTTTTCTGGGTCTTGGAACAAGGAGCCAACCTTAGCCAGCAGCCAGACAAGTGAGGCTGCTTCTGGCCAAGTGCCTAAATCAGTCCACTAATCAATAAACAGCTGCTGAGACAGCAAACAGCTTGCAGAGGGTAGCATTTCAGAAAGCCACCGAAAATATGGCTTCATCATTGTCAGCAGAGGAGAAGGCAAGGAGAACTGGTACAGCCACAAAATGAAACAGCTGAAGGACAGAGGCCTAGTACTGCCTTGTATTCCTTACACTGGCGATTGTGTGTGTTTGTGTGCGTGTGCGCACACGCTTTGACCTCAATCGCAGTCATTTATCATGCCCTGCAGTAACCCTAACATTGACCTGAAAAATACTTCAAAGGAAAGCTATTCTGTAAGAGGATCCCAAGTTTCCCTTCTATGTCAAGACTCTCTCTGTGATGTAAACCAACTGGCCTCTTACATAGCAGTTCCCCACCCTAGGCAATTTTTCATTTCATCTGAAGACAGCATCTTGCATAGAAGATGAGTGTCAACACTGCACACCAAAACACTTCCCTCTTGCTAAAACTCAGTGAGGGGGGGCATTCCAGTGGTGTCAGAAGCAGTGGGGTGGGCACCCCGCCTCATGGGTGGGCCGGCTCTGTTATTGCCATTTACCACTGTTTCCACTTCCACTCCCTTGCTCTGTTGGCTTGAGGTGATATTGTAAGCTCCTCGGGGAAGGGATATTTCCTCTTTTATTCAGTAAAGCACCATGCACCATGGTGGCTCTAGGTAAAAACAAACAAACAAACAAACAAAGTTCCAGTGTGGCTGGGCAGAAGAAAATATACCAAACATTTTCTGAATTTTTTTTATATATTTAACCAGACAAAGATAACAAAGGTGAACACTGGAGATTTTTGCTGCCAGCCCTGCTCTGCAACTGGTTACTGAATAGCCTATTCCAGGCTCCCTCTTTACTCTTTGTCTACTCTGGCATTGCTCCTTGAAGGGGTATCAAAAGAGGTGGGATTAAAGCCTGCTCATTCTGGGGGCTTTTCAGTAAACAGTCACCTCTTCTATTCAGCCAGGGGGAGGACTGGATATTTTCCATTTCTTCTTGTAATCTGGATACAAAGGCAGTGAAAGGGCACGCTAATGACTTGCCATACCCCATACTGCACATGTGCCTGCGCTTCCAAACACCCACATTGCGTAAAGCAAGGATGATGGTACTGTTAGTGTAGTCATGAAGAGTTCAGGGCTCTGCAGTGCAAATCGATGAGAACCATGCACACGTGGTCAACAGTATTCAAGCATTTGTGCAGTTATTAATATGTGAAAAGATGGGTTTTGTGCACTTGCTAAAAATGTCATTTCCATGTGCATAACAAAATATTATACAACCCGTAAGATTGGGTTATATATGGCTGAAACAGGAGAACCTGCGCTAACAGGCAAAACTGCACTAAAGCTCTTACATGCTCTTTCGCTGCCATAGCTTGCTCAATGCACATTCAAAGCCTATAGGCTGGGGTCACCAACCTTTTGAGGCCTGCAAGCACATTTGGAATTTTGAGAGAGTGCTGGAATTTGGAATTTTGAGAGAGAGCGAGCAAAAGAAAGAAAGGACAGAACATGAATACACACACACACACAGGGCTTTTTCATAGGGTCTGGCTAGAAGCTGGATCCAGCTGAATTAAAATGGATCTTGAATTTGCATGACTTGTAGAGAGTTGGAAGGGACCCCAACGGTCATCTGATTCAACCCCCTGCAATGCAGGAATCTCAACTAAAGCATCCATGACAGATGGCCATCCAACCTCTGCTTTAAAATTTCCAATGTCCACCACCATCCAAGGGAGACCATTCCACTGTCAAAACTGTAGTTCATAGCTGCTGAAGGTCTATTGGCAATCCACTGTGAAACAGTGGAATAGAGTCATGGCTGGAGTGATGATCATCTAATTTTGTTAGACCTGTTATTTCTCCTGGGTTGCCCTCAAGACAGACTTTCCAGATGATCTGAAAACACGAGCAAAACAAAGTATAAAATTCAACTGTTTACAGCAGAGCCATTTTGACTCTAAGCTTCTAAATGCACCATCTTGACTTTCCAGAATAAAGCACTTGTGTCAACAGCAAGAGACGCTATATGCTCAATAGTTTGTAACTGACGGAAACCAGTTATACTTTGGAATCCTGCTTATGAATGCTGTGAGGTAACCCACTGGGAGAGAGTACTGCAGATGAAGAACAACACTGTGTGTGTCTCAAAAGGTCCCTTTGGGCTATGTACAAACTATACCTTTAGAGCACATTTTTCTGTCAAAAAATTCTGGGCACTGTAGTTAGTTAAGGGCTTTGGGGAATTCTAACTCTGTGAGGGGTGAGCTACCATGTTCATAATTATTTGAGGTGGGGAAATACAGTGGTACCTCGGGTTACATACGCTTCAGGTTACATACACTTCAGGTTACAGACTCTGCTAACCCAGAAATAGTGCTTCAGGTTAAGAAGTTTGCTTCAGGATGAGAACAGAAATCGTGCTCCGGTGGCGCGGCGGCAGCAGGAGGCCCCATTAGCTAAAGTGGTGCTTCAGATTAAGAACAGTTTCAGGTTAAGAACGGACCTCCAGAACAAATTAAGTACTTAACCCGAGGTACCACTGTATGCTTCAAATGTGTAGTGTACACACAGGTATGCTTAAAAAAGTCCATTCAGGGTGATTTGTTATCGTGATGGGATCAGAGAGACTATGCATGATCCTACTTTCAATACGGTTTATGCCTGCAAAAGTTTCAGGGTGCACATACTGATTTGTTTCACATCAGTGCACATCCTGTAACTTCCTGCTGAAATTCTGTAACTACCATATTTTTTGCCCTATAAGACGCACTTTCCCCCCTCCAAAAATGAAGGGGAAATCTGGGTGCGTCCTATGGGGCGAATGCAAGCTTTTGCTGAAGCTTGGAGAGCGAGAGGGGTCGGTGCGACCGACCCCTCTCGCTCTCCAGGCTTCAGGAAGACATCCGCAGCCTAGGCAGCCCTAGGGAGGTCCGGCAGGGATGTCTAAGCTGTGGATATCAGCCTGCCGCTTGGCGGGCGGGGCGCCCTGAAGCAGAGCGCCCCCCGCGCCAGGCAGACATCCGCAGCGTGGGGAGCCTTGCAGGAGTTCCCGGCAAGGCTCCTCACGCTGCGGATAGCAGCCTGCCGCCCCGCAGGGGGGGCGCCCTGATGCAGAGCGCCCCTCGCGCGGGGCAGACATCGGCCAGCCCCACAAGCTCGGGGGACAGCAGGGAGGCGCAGCGCCGCCATCCCGCTGTTCCTCGACCTGGTTCTGTTTCCCCGACCTGCTTTTGGGGGGGAAATAAAGGGAAATTTTTTCCCCTTTATTTCCCCCCAAAAAAACTAGGTGCGTCCTATGGGACGGAGCGTCCTATGGGACGAAAAATACGGTATATATTCCCAGTTTATTTTGTGTCCCATTTCTGTTGTGTTGCAGCACAAGGATGACCCTCCAGAGGGCACTAATGTGGTAACATTAGGGAAGCATCATGGAACAACTAAAAAGGTGGAACTAGTGCTTTTTTCAGGGGGGGGGGTCGCAGAGGTAGGCATACCGCTAAACATTTTGTGAATCTAAGTTTGGTCTCATTGAGGGGCAGTATTTCAGTATGAGTAGGAAAATGAGAATACCCCTAAACATTATTTTTTTTAGAAAAAAAAGCATTGGGTGGAGCAATGTGTGGACAGTCAAGTATAAATCCACCACTAATGAACTATTATTGCATCAACGACATGTTACAGAAAATACCTGCCAAAACAAAAAACCCAACAACTCTGGAATGGTCTATAGACAGGTACTATGTATTACTGCTTATATGACACAAAAGCTTAAGCTTGAGCTGAGCTTCCATCAGTTCCTCTCACTAAAAGATGTTGTTGAAATGTTGAGAGGATCTGGGTTTAAAAGTGAACAATTTGTTCTCATATTTCCCCCCCCCTTCTGTTTGGGGCTTTTCTTTCTTTTCTGGAGAACAAAACTGAGAAGCTATGAATTTCATGTGAAATCCTCTTTGACACTTGCACATTAGAAGCACAAGCAGAGTCACTGTATAGCCCTTTCAAACCACTCCACATCAGCTCACTGCAGTGAAAAGAGGCAACACAGCTGATTGGTAAGAGGGAAAGAGGGGTTTTTATCGCTTCATTTCCACCTGGCACTTCTGAGATTATATTTAAAGTGGTGGGAAGGACCATAAATGACGAAGGGAAGGCTAAGAATAGTGTGTTCTCAGACCTGTGAAGACCTGTGCTTTCCAGAACTAAAGTGTTTTGAAACTTATGAAACCACCTTTTTCTGGAATTGGGGACAAAGATAGCTGATCAGAGTGTTGACAATCATGCGTACAGGGTTAAATGAAGAGCTAGACCTTATGATATTAATAAAATCAGTGTGGTGGAATGGTTATAGTACCAGACCAGGACTGAGGAGACTCTGATTCAAATCCCACTCAACTATGAATCTCATTGGATGATCTTTGGCCAGCCATTATCTCTCAGCCTCAGCTACTTCACAGGGTTGTTGTAAGGATAAAATAAAAGGGGGAACAATGTGGGCTGCTCTGAGCTGCTCTGTGATGGAAGGGTGAGGTAAAAAAGCAATAAACAAGTAGAATGACTGATAACAGGCGACAGGGTTTCCTAGAAGTATATATAGGTCACGAGAGTCTTCTATGCGGAGTTAGGACAGGCTATTTTTTACTTTTCTTTATTTTGGCAGTAATGCCAAGTAGAATAATTTCCTTGTTGCTACATCTGATCAGTATAATACTGATTTTCTTAAAAAAAACAGATTTTTGAATGATTTCCCTTGGAATATAACACACAGCAATAATAATGGCAACAGTAGTTAAGCTGCAGAGAAGAACCAATCCACAGTGTATGAAATGGAGGGTTCCCTTGTTCTGAGAACATCTTATATGGAAACTTGAAAGGCCCACTGAGTCCAGCATCCTGCTTCCCACAGAGGCCAAGCAAATGCCCACAAGCAGAACGTGTAGGCAACAATGGTCCTCTACCACTATTGTTCTCCAGCTACCTCTGAACCTGGATGTAGCATATAGCCACCATGATGAGTAGCCCTATCCTCCATTAACCTGTCACAGCCCTTTAAAGGCTTTGCAAGTCATTGTTAAGTTGTGGCAGCCATTTCCACAGGTTAGCTATGCACCTACGTGAAGAGGTTATACTACCTTCTGTCTGTTCTGAAACTCCTACCATCCTGCATACTTCCTAATAAAGTGTATGCCTTTCCAAGACAAGGTCAATGTATTACAGATCGTTAATTCTCTATAGCACAATTTGGTCACACTGGTGCTTTCTAATTTTCATTCATTTGTTTGTTTTTACTATTACTATTTTTTATATAGTCTTGTCAAAAACATTTTCAGAAGCCTTTGGTAGATTGGAAAGAGGATTTTTAAAATATCTATTCATGAACAAGATGTGAAGAGATGTGAATCTGCCTGGGGTCTTACGATAAAGGGCAGGTAAGAAATCCAGTAAGTAAATAATAAATAAGATTAGCATTGTTGCTATTGTTGCATTTAGTGTTTACAAAAATGTGTGCAAGGGTAGACTCCTGCAATAATTTTAATGATTTTTATTTTTAGGAAATATATTATCCTGAAGGGGAGCACATTCTGAAACACATTGGGGCTGCCGTAGGTAGGCAACCTAAGGTCCGAGGGCCGGATGCGGCCCAATCGCCTTCTCAATCCGGCCTGGGTTATTTGTGAGGCATAGGAATTCGTTCACACACACCCCAATATAGTCCGGCCCACCACATGGTCTGAGGGACAGTGGACCGACCAATGGTTGAAAAAGATTGCTGACCCCTGCGATGCTTCTGTGGATAAGCACAACTTCTGTGAAACTCCACTTTGCACCAGTGTGTTTGATGACAACCCTCTATTTTATTATGTTGTATAATCAAGAGGCAACACTGTGAGATGAAGGATTTGGAGGTGGGAAAGACTTCTTAAAAATGAAAGCAAAAACACAGTGCTTCATTGGCAGCACACATAAATTTGTCCTTGATAAGTGTGTGTGTGTGTGCACACGCATGTGCAGAGAGATGCCTCTTAAGATCACAAAATGCCTACATCTAAGAGTACAGTCACGTAGGAGGGATTCCTCGATCAACGAAGTGTTTATGCTGGACGGCTCTTAGGGGAATAACTGGGTCTTCACACCAGCCTTCTACAACTGAGAGTCCTCCAGATGTTTTGTACTACAACTCACATCATCATCCCTGACAGTTGGCCATGCTGGCTGGGGCTGGTGGGAGTCGCAGTCTAAAACATCAGGTTGGGAAAAGTTGCTCTATAGACTCTCTGCCCCCCATTTCTATGAACTACTTATCCACATGGCAGGAGGTGCAAATAGAGCGGATTTTTATTCGAACTGACGGCCTGTGTTTCTGAGGCTGATGAGACATTGTAGGCAGCATTCTTCGCCAGCTTATCCTTGAGGGAAACATGACACAGGCTCTGTCAAGTCGCAGTGCGACAGCAGATACTGCTGGAGGAGAACTGCTGGGTTCCTCTGTGGGGAGGTGGCAGCAGCAATTGTTTCCAAGGAAGATTTTTTGGAAGAGCCAATACGAAGCAAGCAGGCCATGGTAGGCGGGAGATGCACATAATATATGCAGTGATGAGTGATGTGATCCGGAGATTTGAAATGAGTTGCCACTTATCTAGCTATATTTTTTTCCTTTTTGTCAAAAGTGGAAGAGCTGAACCAAGTGCTTGGAGCTGGTAATGGACTGGGTGAGGGCTAATAAACTGAAGCTCAATTTGTTGTTGGAAGCAGTATGCTTCTGAATACCAGTGGCTGGAAACTGCAGGAAGGGAAAGTACTGTTGCGCTCAGCTCCTGCCTGTGTTGGTCACTGTGAGGACAGGATGCTGGATTAAGTGGGCCACTAGCCTGATCCAGCACGATTTTCTTATGTTCAGACAAGATGGAGATTCCGTAGTGGGTGGTCCATCTGACCTGGGAAGGGGGGTTCTTTCTGTTCTGAAGCATGTTGTATACCCCCTCAAATGCCACGTTTATCATTTTTGGGTGTTCGTAGATACAGTCCTTATGTTAGAGGTGCAGGTTTCGCCAGCGGC
The DNA here is from genome assembly GCF_965113315.1 of Podarcis vaucheri. Lineage (NCBI taxonomy): Eukaryota > Metazoa > Chordata > Lepidosauria > Squamata > Lacertidae > Podarcis > Podarcis vaucheri. Next base: position 61,833,208 of record NC_138764.1, on the reverse strand, counting down.
ACAAAGCACCTGTCTGGAGCAGAGGTTCATGCATCAAATCTGGCTCGTTCCAGACGGAGACAGCCTTCCCACAGTTTTCCATGTTCTACTAACATCCAGGACTGACTTCTGCAATGTACTGAAGTTATTTAATAAATTTCATTTGTTTGTCTGCCATTGGTTATATAGTTCATATTTTTCCAGTGTTGGAAAAAGCCCCATTGACTTCCAATCAGCTCCTCACAATAATTCAAGGGGCTGGTTTAACCTGGTTTAGAACCAAGGTATTTAAAGTACTGCCTCTGCCCTTATGAAATTGTCCTTGCATTAGAATGATTACCGGTAGTGAGGCACTTCTCTAAGTAACCCCCGCTGCTGAAATTAGGTGTATGGTGGCATTCCACTACTGGATTTTACTCCCTAGAACCTACACTCTTGTCCCTTTGGAATCAGGTAACATGTTGTTATTGTTATAAAAAATTGAAAACCAATAAAATAATTTTTAAAGAAAAATAAGTACGGATATGACCTTTGTGTGGATAAGAAAAGCTCTACTGAGTTATTATCTGAACTGTGCAAATGGGTAAGTGTGGCAAGCTGTACAAAGAAGTGCAAGCTTGACCTAATCCAGAGGGAAATCTTGGTCTGCTCCTTCTACTGCAATGCTGGGACAGAACCAGCTTATCTCAGGTGTGTAGCTCTGTGGCCATCTGCTCTATCTATAACACCAACTGGTTTTCCACATGACATTTTTAGCACCTTTCTTTGCTCTTGCACATAATCTTCACAGAGAGAATTGATACACTTGCTCATTTCTTAATTTCAAACACACAGCACCACAGGTTCTTTAACTTTATTGACTGTCCAAGGTGAGTTCACAGGCATTTGATCATCACTTAGTGAAGCACAACATCTGAGTATGATTTGCTTGTTTGAAAACTGCCACCATAGATAAAATATGAGACCAAAAATAGCAGAAATATCTTTCATATTAATTGAGATCCCCTTAAGGACAATAATTTTCACTTGAGGGTTTTCACATGTTCAGATGAGCCATCAGGTAATAAGCGAAAGGTTATGCACAGATTATAGCTTTTTGAAGAATCAGAAGCAGTGTTGTAGAGTTGGTGCCGTTCATGAGAAACAAACATTGCCATTCCCGGACCCACTCATTTTGCATATTTCTGTAGCACTTCAAGCTGTCCATGGGCAATTATTTTACCAGTGGGACGTGGGTGGCACTGTGGGTTAAATCACAGAGCCTAGGACTTGCCGATCAGCAGGTCGGCGGTTTGAATCCCTGCGATGGGGTGAGCTCCTGTTACTCAGTCCCTGCTCCTGCCAACCTAGCAGTTTGAAAGCACGTCAAAGTGCAAGTAGATAAATAGGTACTGCTCTGGCGGGAAGGTAAACGGCGTTTCTGTGCGCTGCTCTGGTTCGCCAGAAGCGGCTTAGTCATGCTGGCCACATGACCCAGAAGTTGTACGCTGGCTCCCTCGGCCAGTAAAGCAAGATGAGCACCGCAACCCCAGAGTCGGTCATGACTGGACCTAATGGTCAGGGGTCCCTTTACCTTTAAATACATTATATATACTTTATTTATATTATGTGGATACAATCATTAATATTGGTTTCGTAGATTTTCACGGGTACAGGAATGCAGGTTTTGGTGTCTTCGGGTGTCTTCCCAGACACCCCGACTCTTACACGGGAAGACACCCGAAGACACCAAAACCTGCAATCATTAATATTATGTATATGACAGAATCAGCATCTATCCGTAGAAACAGCCTTTGTAAAAGCAGCAGCAGCAATGCAAGGCTCCATCTTCTTTAGTAATGTTCCTTCATTTAAGAACATCATCTTACTCTTAAAAATTTCCTTTAGAAGTTACACTGACTATACCAGAAACTGTTTTGCCAGCTGATCTAGTCAATCATTTAACCACTCCACTGACTTGTATCCTACATAGCAAAAATTAGGGCAATTAGAATAGGAACTTGCCACATGCATGCACATAACTGCAATTTCCCTCCTCTCCCATTACATTTGTACCATTACCAAGCTGCTACTGCTAAATTGGGACTAATTTATTTAGGAGGAATATGCCCAATTGCTCTTACATTACCAAGTCATGTACAGGCGTGTATGAATCATCCCTAACTTTCCCTGGAAGAGTCCTCAGCCAGCTAGCAAAATTTTAGAACCGCTCCAGCCCAGGCAATCCATTGGATGTGTCAATAATGGGCTTACAAATACACCAGTTTCCTCACCTGGCTGTCTGAAGCCTTGCAATCTAGTGATAGAACAGGGCCAGAGTACCCCATGTCTCCCTCTAAAGAAGGAAAATGCAGGTGCTCTCAGATGAGCATTTATGCTTGCCTCTTTAAGACTGTATTTGGAAGGCTGCAATCTGGAGATGATAAACTAGGATTGAAATTCTCTGGGTGGGATAGTAGGCTCCAAAGAAACTCAAACATCTAAATGGGAAATAGTGGTACTAATGAGAAACACCAGCCTACAGAGAACTAACGTTAAGAGGTTAGTTCTCTCTTGAAAGATATATGCTTCCATGCCTCTTCTTTCATCTCTTTCCAAAGTGGGTTAGATTCCACTGCCTCCTGGCTGCTCCTGTAGCCTGCCGGGCACAATCTAGCAGGCAAGATAATCAAGCCCATCAAAATAGACTGCTCTAGGGAAAGGTTATTAATCACAGATAAAATAATCCAATGCTGACTGAGTGCTTCAGAAGTGCTCTAATCGGAGATAAAACTGATAGAACACACTCTGGCAGGCGGAGGCAGAAACTGAAAGCACAACAGGCCCTTGTGATGCAGTAAAAACTGTATCAGCCAATCACCATCCTGAAGTAGTCTGAAGGGGTATACACCCCTCCTCCCTATCTCAGACAATCATGCAAGCACAGAATAAATTATGCTCCCCCACATCCCAGAGCTGCCTCCTACAGCTCCTAGTACAATGGGTAGCATGGAGGGATACATCTGACCCTTTACGGCATGTTTGCACAATAGGATTCCTTGCTGGGAGTAGAAGCAGGCTATTCCTTCTTGTCCCTTCTCCTACAGCATTCTTATTCGCAGGTGCAAAGCTTATGCAATCAAAACACAGCGACAGAATTACCTGCTGTGTGCAGTGGGAGAATAGGTTGTTTACTCATTGGGATGGAGAGAAATTTAATTTTCTTGGCATTTTAATGAGGGACTACCTAATTCACACTTCTTGAAATGGTAACTGTCAGAGCTGCTCCAGATCCTAGCTCACAGAGGATCACGCTAGCCAGCGGTCACTTTGTAAAAGTCTTTATTGAGTTACAGTTTCCATTCTCAAGCGGCTGCGTGCAGCTCTACGTCTTAAGGGTTAGACCGGCGAAGCTCCGTCTGAGTCCCCGCCCCCTGTACACCAACTTAATATCCTAGCCTTACTCCACCTTTTCCGCCTGACCGTTCTTCTCTGGGTTCCTCTGCCCCCCGTGGTCTCTTCCTTTCGGGACGCTTCTGACGCTGACCCCCCAGACTCTTCTGTCTCCTTGCGCCGGGCTTTAGGACCTGGCTCCCTTTCCGGGCTGCTTACTGCACCACCTTCCTGTGTATTTGAACTTGGTGCGCGCGCCCAACCTTCCACTTGCCGCCTGACCGTTTCCTCGCTCCCTGATGGAGGTGTGGCCACTCCTGACTCATGTCCTCCCTCCTGCTGCGAGCTGCCAGAACTCGGTACCTGGCGCCCTTCCTCCCCACTGCGTTCTGCTGGTGATGCTGGCCCCGATTTCCAACTGCTGCTCTCTGAGCCCCCTCTGGACCCTTCTTCCTGGGGTGTCCCCCTAAGCTCCCCCCTTGCTCTGGCCACTGGCGCTCCTTCCTGTGAATCTTCTGATTCACTGGAAAGACTCGGAGATCTCGGGTCGTCGTCATCACTCATCTTTTCTTCTGCCTCCTCCCCCTCGCTCTCTGTTTCCTCCCTTGCCCTCGCCTCTGCTCCTGAACCCCTGACAGTAACGTACACAGTTATACTTTAAAATTTGCACGTCTCTGAATTTTGTGATCCAGCCCTCCAGCCAAACAGTGCGTACAAAAATGCATTCATTAGGAAAGTGTGTCTATAGAAATGCATGTATTTGTGAAAATAACATCCAAAAGTGCATTCCACATGGGAAATTGCTTGCAAAATATGTGTATATTAGTCAAATGCATACAAAAATGGGTGAATGTACTGGGGGGAAATGCACACTAAAATGCTGACAATTTTTCATGAAGGCTTTTAAACCAACCAACTAACAAAAACCTCTGCACATTTCCTAAGAGATGATAGAAATCCCTATCTGTTTACTCATGAGAAGATTTTCTGGTAAGGAGGAGGGCAGGGCTTCAAAATTTACCTCTTGATGTGGCAGTCAGCAGCTCCTCCGCACAATACGTAATTTATAAAACTCACTTTAGCAAAGTATGATGAAGACCACTAGCTAAAAGGTTTCAAGAGGGAAACAGGTAAATTCATGGAGGATAGCTGTGTCTGTGGCTACCGTTGATGCAACCTTCCAGGAGGATTCTTATGCTCTTCCCAGATATTGAGTCTATTCCTAAGGGGAACCAGCGTTGTTCCACATGGTATCTACTTAGACATTACACAAAACATGGCAGGGGAAGGACGTCCTCTTCAGTGGGGCACACTTTCCTGCAACAAAAGCTGAGGTCACTAAAGAGTAAACGTCTATGTCAGATGTGGAGAAAACTGCATCAATTATTCCTTTGATATATCCCAAAGCTATTATGAATGCTCCCTTATTTATATGAATAGATCAGTGGGGCGTGGGGTAGATGGGAGATGAAGAAATGCCTTTGCTGAGCAGACCGCCTTTGCCAACACAGCACTGTGTTTTTTTATATAAACACAAGAGAGAATATGCCTTTCAAGCTCTCAACGATGCACCCACTATCACACAGCAAGGGGGTGATACTGGGGCAAATATATTTGTATTTGCAATGCCTAAATATACCCCCATCTGTCTCATTTATTTGAGGCACTGGTATACGGATTCTGTGCCAATTGTGGTTGCTCCAGTGCCATAATATGAAGGATTCTCCCTTCCATGTTTAAGAGAAAACAAATATGCATATACTGTATGCATACATGTACATGCGATAGAATGGGAAGAGTTTCTTTAGCTAGTCATGCACTGGAAACAGCAACTGTTAGATCCACCATACACAACCTTATTCTGATCTTTCCTGTCACCAGATATTCTAGAATAGGGCACATGTATGATGATGCCAGATCAGCTCCTCCTGCGTTTCTCCCTCTTATGGAGACCAGTGTCTGCTTGAAGGAAGCCCACATGGGAGCCACAAACCCCCATTCTCTCTCTTGATTGATTCCTTCTTCAGTAACCAGCACTAGAGGGAGGGACAACAATGCAGCTGCATATTGGAGTGATGCGGTCTTCTTCCTTGCACCTCCCCACCCGCCCTCTCACCCATTATAGATCTGAAGCATTTAATCAAGCACAAATCCCATCTGCCATTAAGGAAACGACCCCTGGGGCTCCTGTCAAATATAGGATAGGATCCCTGCCCCTCACAGAATCTGAGAGGGTTGATGAAATCAGAGGTGATGGGCTAGGATGCTGAGCTGCCCTAAAGGCAGAGGGTTTCCCCACTGAGATACAAAAAGGATTTGGCCAGTAGCAGAAAGAGCATCTCCATCATATGTATACAAGTCTGTCTACCCAAGTCTGTCCTCTTGCGAGGAGCTGCATTTATGCAAAGACGGCAGAGTTTTATCCTCTTTTGTTATGCCAATTCCCATGCAGCAGATGCTCTTCTTGCAGTAATCAGTAATGCTCTTCTTGCTTGGTAATCATAGGAATTGTACTCTATGAATCGGGAGCTTAGAGATCTGTGCTTAGAGTCCTCTGTTACTTGGTATCCTCACCAAATTACAGTTCCCAAAATTTTATTTTTATTTCTTTAATGGGAAGCTGTGACAGTTAAACTGGTACGAGAACATGTACATATGTAGCTTAGATGTACTGTTAGGGGAACGTTCCAGTGCTGCTTAACTGTACTAGGAAATCTGAAATTGTCTCACTCAAGCTGGAGAACAGAAAATTAAAGAGAGACCTGATAGGTAAAGGTAAAGGGACCCCTGACCATTAGGTCCAGTCGTGGCCAACTCTGGGATTGCGGCGCTCATCTCGCTTTATTGGCCGAGGGAGCCGGCGTACAGCTTCCGGGTCACGTGGCCAGCATTACTAAGACATTTCTGGCGAACCAGAACAGCACACGGAAACGCAGTTTACCTTCCTGCCGGAGCGGTACCTATTTATCTACTTGCACTTTGACATGCTTTCGAACTGCTAGGTTGGCAGGAGCAGGGACCGAGCAACGGGAGCTCACCCCATCGCGGGGATTCAAACCGCCAACCTTCTGATTGGCAAGGCCTAGGCTCTGTGGTTTAACCCACAGCGCCACCCGCTCAAGAGACCTGATAGCTGTCTTCAAATATCAGAAGGACTGTCACGCATGGACTGGACTTGTTCTCCATTGCTTCAGAGGGCAGGGCTTGGGTGGAAGCAGAGAAACGTCCTTTTGGTAAAACCTGCAGAACAAGCAACCTCAGGATGAGGTGAGCTCTCCTTCAATGGAGACATTTAAGCAGAAGCTGGGTGGTCATCTGTCAGGTAAGCTGTGCATCCTGCATGATAAATCCTACACTGGGTAAGGGGTTTGATGACCTCCCAAGCCCCTATGAAATATCCATTTTCTATGCAACTGAGTGTGGGAATTCAGATGCTTTTACTTCTGGGACACCTTCACACATACCACAGAAAGTGAGCCTTGTGAACTGCACAGCTCATACTAGTCTTGCCCCTGTTACTTGAGGTGAGGCACAGAAAGAGGTGGAGCTAGCTGCTCCGGCACCCGGAGCGGCGCACATGCTGTGCATGCGGGGGTGGGTCAAGCGCCCCAAGGGGGCGGGGTGAGCATCCCACGGGGGTGGGGCAGCGAACATAGGGGCACCGCTGCCCACATTGAGCATCCCACGGAAGCGCCGTGGCAAGCATCCTAGGGGGGCACCACGACGATGTCACCCCCACCCCAGGGATGACACCCAGGATGGACCGCATCCCCACCACCACCCTTCCCCAGTGGGCACAGACCAGCACAGAGTGAAGCTCCTGCTCTTGCATGTGATCATATGGATTGGGAAGCTCTGGAGAAATACTTCTAATCCTTGAAATCAGAATGACTTGCCCTAAGGCATCAACACCCCTCAAATAATATGCAGGTAACTAGCAAGAACTGGTGGGGAAATGATTATCCGCCTATCACCCAGGAGGTGAGCCAAGCTGGGGGGAACAGTGTTTGAAGCAACAGAGAGGTAAGTGACAGTAAGGGTCTACATTTTCTTTGTGGAATGAGGCGGGGGGCACCTTGCTTTTATAATTGAATGGGGCACACACAGGTGTAAGTAGATGTGATGGGGAGGAACCACAGCTAATTATACAGCGCACACCTTGAATGCAGGTCCCAGGTTCAGTCCCAGACACCTTCAGATAAAAAGGAACCCGAGAGCAAGTGATGTGAAAGACCCTGGACAGCCACTGTCATCCTGGGCAGATAACACTGGGTTAAATAGTCTTTGACAGGCAGCTTCCTAATACATGCGGCTGTCTTTAGAATGCATCTACTTTGCCAGGTTTGGCATCCCTGAGTCACAAAGGCACTGCAGGCTATGCGAGGAGCTTGCACATGTACCTAAGAGAAGGCACAATTTAGAGGAGTCTAGTTAACATACTGCGTAGGAGGGCCTCAAAGTGCCTTTTAGAGGAGAGTAAATTTATGTGGGGTGGGGGTGGGGATTCTTAGAACTGAGGGGGAAAGTGCCTGCTCCACTGCTGCTTCTCCTTTAGTTCTGATCATTTTAAATCAAGCCAGTATTACCTTCCTGCCAATAGGTACGGCTATGCCTCATATAATGCCCCCCCCCCCCGAAATATGTTCTGACTGGAGAACCTTTGTGTTGTCTATGCTGCACATACTGTGACTCACCCATTCCAGGGGTGTCAGAGTCTGCGAGAGATGCATAGGAAAGGTGCTCTGCAAGAGGGAAGAAAGGGGGGGGGGCGATCTCTGGCACTTAAGTCATATCAGATCCCTGCTCAAGATCCCTAAAGCCAAATCCCAAAGGGTTCAGTGGGAGATGTCCTTTCTGGCATAATGTGACATTGTCTTTGCTCACCAAGGCTCTCAAATCAGCAGAATTCAACTGCTGTTAACCTTCTAGCAGACCTAGGGCTTTGCTAAGGGCAAAGTGGAGGTTGTTACGTGAAGGCAGAGCTTTAAAAAGTGCTAAGGGACTCGCTTCTTGATTGGTTTAAGTGAGCGCAGCCATAGCAAGAAAATGAACAGTCTGAACCCACTTGGCTGTCTGGAAGGCAAGTATATATTCCCAGGAAAAGGATATGTATGTTGTTGTATGACTAAAGTAAAGGGTGGGGAACCTCCAGAGGTTGTTGGACTATAACTCTGTCATCCCCTGGCCACTAGCCATGCTGACCGGGGCTGAGGCCTCCAGGTTCACCACCTCTGGGTTAAATGGTAATGGGCTAGATGAGGGCAAACAAACTGAGGCTCAATCAAGAGAAGACAGATAAGCTCAGAGACATATTCTGGAATGGGGATTCAACATGTTTGGGATGGGTTTGTACTTGCTTTGAAAAGTCAGGTCCATAGTTTCAGCCTTACCAGCCTTACTAGATGACCAGGTCGCAGCAGTGGTGAGGAGTACCTTTGCCCAGCTTAGGCTAGTGTATCAGCTGCACCAGTTTCTGAGGAATTCGGACCTGGTTACAGCAAGGATGTGAGCAGGTCCACACTTATGGGACCACATTACCATGTTCTGTAATTTTAATAGTTATGTAGGGCAGAATTTTGGCAGGTGAATCATCTCTCACCACTGCAGCACACATGCTCCTAACTATAAAAGACACCTACTTGGCTTGTTTTATATTGTATTTTTCATTTAATAGGATTTTTTTTTCATTTTTTCATATTGGAATCTCACTTGTTAGCTACTTTGGGCCTTTTTGCATGGAAATGCTACAATATTCGGGGATATAAAGCACCCATATACTTTTTAGATTATGAAAATTGGCATTTTCTCTTCATAGATGAGAGCCATGCATTTTATAAAAATGCAATTTGAGATTCTCAGCACTCTGTGCCACAAAACAAGATTATGTGCTTTGTGGTGCAGTTGCAATAGGGATTCTTAAGGATCCCCCCCCCCACAAATTCCAATACAAACAGACCTGATCTATACCCCCAGACTGATGCGCAGATTGGGATTATTTATTATTATTTAATTATTAAATTTATATACCATCCTTCATCCAAAGATCATAGGGTGGTTTACAGTCTAAAAACACAAAATATGTAACATAACAAACAAATTAACAAACAAAATAAAACATATCCCCCAGGCACATTTAAAAGTCTGTAGATTGTTTAATCAGCAAAGGCCTGGGTAAAGAGGAGTGTATATGCCTGGCTTCACTCATTTACTATGTTGCCATTGCCTTGGAACATAGTTACTCTTTGGATTTTGCATTTCTCCAGATGTAGGATAAACTGCATCTAGAAATACATACTGTACCTTGAGCAAAAATATCTATGTAAAAATGGATTTTCATGTAGACGTTAAGAAAATGTGCAGTATAATGTGGAGACAGGATAGAATGGAGTTATGAATGAGCACATGTGAAACTGGCATAGACTAGATATCTGATGATCAATTCCTAGCTGCAAATTGGCCTATTTCTATTCCATTAAGATAGTCTGGTCCAGCACTCAGTTTCACTTACTCTTTCGAGAGGGGTGGAATATATGCATGGCTGGGACCAAAAGTCAATTGAGTAGATAGAGTATGGCAGGGAAACTTCCTCTCTGCAAGCAAACTCGTGCTCCTTGAATGGATCATGGCACTGAACAAGAAAAATAAGAATAGCCACTGAGTTGCTTTCCATGTTTTGATGAGAGACTAAGGGAGGTATTATTCCAAGTAGACCCGCTGAAATTAATGAATATGACTAAGGTTGGTCAATGGGTCTATCCTTCCCCTCTTGGAGGAAAAGGTTTGGTCTGCCCCAAGTTTATTGTCATCAATAGCAAAGGCCACCAAATAACAAAGATTTAATATGCCTGAAAGTCAAACTGTATTTCACAGCTGAGTCTCAGGTTTTATGCCCCCCCTCCACCACGAAACATAAAACATACGTTGTCAGATGTAGAAGTAACCTGTGAGATCCCATAGAATTCTTTCAGATATGTTTTGTCTGTGGTCACAGTGTGGAATTGGAATAGCCTCATGTCACTGGTGTCTTATTTCAGTTTCTAGTGCCTGGTAAGTGATATGACTGCAGCATCCTGTGACAGCTACAGAAACAGCTACTGAATTCAGCTGAGAGGTCTGTTCTCTGAAATCAGTGGGACTCAACAGCTACCATTAACCTTTTAGCAGTCTTGGGGCTTTACTAAGGGCAAAGGGCAGGTTGTGCTAAAGAAGTAGCAGAAGGAAGTCAAGGGACTGGAGCTCCTCGATTTAAGGGGCACAGCAAGAACAGCAAAAGGAACAGTCTGGATCCACATGGCTGGCTAGAGGGAAGGTACCTATTCTAAGGAAGGCACTTATTCCCCTGTGAGCATGCTCCTAGCTCCTGCATTAGTAGCAGAAGAGAAACACAGGTCCAATTCCATCCTAAAGGGAATGAGACCACTCATGTTCAACAGATATGTAGTAATTAAATACCAATTTGAAAGAAGCTAAAGCAAATATATGTCTTGAGAATGGTTAAATGTGTGGGGGTAGGTGGGCATGGCAGTTGCAAAACAGGTTACAGAAAACTAGACTATAACATAATTCCTTCACATTAAACTTTTCCAGCACAATTCTACGTTTTACCCAGAAATATGTCCCACTGAATTCGGTGGGCGCTTAGTGGGCATGGGATTGCAGCCCTAAATCTTAATGCTGCTTCCTACTGCTAAATTCTCATTAGCATAGCAAGATATGCCTTGTGTGCTGATGAATTAATTGCCTCTGTGCTATCTCCTATGGCCAATCATTGCATGGATTTTCATTTACTCTCTGCTTTAAACTTTTTGGAAATTTCTAATGACCTCTGAGAATGACTTATCTCTGTTGTCTTATCTCTGGTTCTGTTATTATACATTTGCTTATTTTCCCTCTTCTCTCTCCTTTTAGATTGTTAGGCATTATTTTGAAAGGTAAATCACCTTGATTACTTCATCAGAAAGTATATCCCCTTGATTTAAGTGATTAGATATTTGGTCAGAATACTAAAAGCAGAAATAGCTAGGTCCATCTTCCACCTAAGAAAATTAGATTGATGGGAGAGGAGAGCCCTGCTCAGAGATTCTAAATCCCTCAAGCAGTGAGGATGAGCTGGAGGGATAACTTCTGCTGCAGGCAGCCTTTTCTGCTTCTGTAGGCTCCCTGAACAATTTAGAGCTCTGTTCTTCCAGGGTTCTAAATCTTGTGGCGAGCCTATATGAGCAGAGCAGGCTCCCCGGTTTAGAAGTTATCTCTCCAATGGAGTTGGCAACAGAGTGGGAGGCAAAACTGGTCCCTGCTCCCCCTTATTGGGTGAGGGATTTAGAATACCTGCATAAGGTCAGTGTTCACACATAATCTAAAATCCACAGCTTTATATATGTGTGATTCCTATCACTATGCATATAGGCATATGTGGGAGGAAGCCTACCATTTCTTGTCACTTTCTGTAACAGGCTTACCAATATCACACCTCTAAGTAGCAAAGTACTGATCGGTGTGTTATAGGAAATCTGCAGATGACTGGCTCCATGGCAGGAGGGGAGGATTCTGGCAGGGTAAATATACATGTGAACATTTCCAGTGTGTTGTTGAAGAAGCAAGATTATGTAACAGAAAGCACACACACAAAAATCCCCAAGTTATTCACAGGAACAAGCAAATATTGGTGGCTCTCTAAATATTTGCCATTAAAAAATAAAGCAGCAATGTAAATTAACTAGTTTGCCTCCCATGGATATGTGAAGAGGCCCCTACTGATTTGTCCTGAATTTCAGCTGCAAAAATAAAATAAAAATGATCAAATATTTCCACATCCCAACAATCCTTTGAAATGATTTCCATTTTATGTAGAAAATGATGCTGAGAGACCTTGCCCAAGATTTCTGGTCTTGAACCCACTGAAGTACACTAGCTGCATTAAATAGAAATGTTGGTAGTATAATCAAAGATGGATGAGTGACTCTCCAGATTTTGTTGGACTCCAACTCTGGGCCAGGAATGATGGGGTTTGTAGGCCAACATCTGGAGGTCCACAGGTTCCTCAACCTTGCCATAGAAAATTAAGCACAATCCTTAGCGCTAAGTTACTATTGTGCATATGTGCTCCATACAACTTGGGTGTCTTGGACAGGTTATGTCCCACCCCAACAGCAGGGTAGCATCTAGCATGTTGTTGCTATCCTGCAGCAACAACAATTGCCAAGCAGTCTTTTTTTTATTTCTTCAGGCCCTGGTAAAAAAACAATTGTCAAAACTGGGCCTGAGAACGCAGCTCCTAAGATCACATGCCAATGAATTAAACCCAATGAAGTAAATCCAACACAGAGATGGGATTTCACTTTAGGCCTGCTAGAAATTGTGTAGTCAGGTTCTTATCCTGGAGATGGTGCAAGAGTTATCACTGGTACTGGGCAAATGATATGAGGCTGAAGAATAAATGATGGCCTACATTTTTTTATACTGACTCTTAGCGCACCCAGCCTTCAATCTCTATTTTAATTCTCTATAAAATTAGGGTATTTTTCTTCCCTGACTGTCTTGATTGGAAGCACTTTAAGACAGATTCTTATTAGTAACATGAATATTGTATGGCACACCAGGACCTCTAGGGGCTCATTTTGACACAAATAACTCTTGTTGATTAGCTGTATTTTGTTAACTGCTCAGGCTAAAACACAATAATATTTCAAGCAGCCAAATGCTTTTAGAATGCTGCTAGGGTTTTTTGTTTGTTTGTTTGTTTCTTCCTTGTGAAACACAGCTTCTTACACTTAAAAGATAACCTTTTATGTCTCTAAACATGAATTTCAACCTGTTTAAAGACAGCCTGTCAGAAATCCACAGGTATATTTATTACAAAAAAGCTGCTTTCCAAAGAAAGATTAGCTTTCAGCACATACACACAGAGTATACACCCCAACAAACCCATATTGTTTTCTCTCTAGTAAACACAGAAATTAAAAGCTATTCCGATTGAAACCTTCTGTTTGGAGGGTGCAATATTACTTTCGTTTCTTCTTAAACTACTGCTAAACATACGGATTTCTACAGAATTTCTACAGATTACAAACTGTCATCTTGTTCCTATTTTGTATCAGTTTGTCTCTCATAAGTAGTGTTGAAGCAGTTACAGTTGGTGATGGGGGCTTTTGGGAATACTGTTTCTCTAATTGCTAGGGACATCTAGATGATTTGTAGAAAAAAAACTATCACAGAGGCAATGTTCAGATAAGGTGGATAAGCTCCTTTGTTCTCTCTCTCTCTTGTTAACTTTTAATTGCAAAAAAGATTATTAATTCCTGACTGATTTTAACAGAAGTCTGTTTTTCCCAACCAAATAGCCTTAGAAAAAATATAGTATAATATAGAAAAATGATCCTATAAACCACTATACTTCTACAATTTAATGAAGAACAATTCAAGACTCTATAGAGGATTTATACTGTTATGAGTTTGTGGGGAGGAATTAGATTACATGCAATATCCTTTTACTCCTGGATCCAGCAAGTGTTAAAAAAATAACCCAGGCTAGCTTCCTATGCTGAGGTGATTGCCTGGGTGATGGGCCATTAAGAGAAAGGGGGCTCTGTGTGAGATGGCAAACTAACTCAGAGATAGGGAGAAAGCCTGAGTTGAGGGCTGAAAGTGGGAGTGGTGTTATGAAGAGGTAAAGCAGCAAGCTGGAGAGTCAGAGCAAAGTTTGAGAGCAGTGTTTGATTTCTGTTTGAATCCAAGGCTGTGGCTACGGAAGAAACAAGACCCCTTTGTGGTGTTAATGCTGTGAACCTCTCCATCGTAGGCTCAGGTTGTATATATGTGTAAATAAACCATATATCATAAAGACACCACTGTGTCCGCTGTGCCTCATTTCCAAAAGGAAGTGTGAACCTTGACGAAGTGCCTTGAAACCCTGGAATCTTGCACCACTAGGAGTTTGGAGTGGCATGCAACAATACTTCCTCGCAGTCCTTTTTTCTGGGGGTACTCAAGGGTACACAGTACCAGCACCTTTTTTTCCTAGAAGAAAAGCACTAGTTAAAAGTGTGGCACTTACTATAACAACTTCATGGTGAGTGCTGGCACTCATACCTTGATCTCCCTCCAAGGTCTGACTTCTGCTTGCCTTGCAGTTCTGTCTACCTGGGGAACTAAGGAGGTCTGACACCCCCTTCCTCAGACCATCAGTCCTAAATTACTTCCACAAATTTACCCATATATACAACCTGAGCATGGGATGGAATGGTTCATAGCATCAACAGACATTGCTCCCTCACTTGCTTTCTAGGGGGGCGTTCCCAAAGCCTTGGATTCAGCACAGAGCAAATTCAGCCTCTTGTGTCTTTCAGACAAGACTAAATGAAGACTAGCCCATGGGCTACTGTTTTCCTATCTACAATTTGATGTGGGGGGAGGGACGTATCCCCTCCTGAAATGGCTTCATATCTGCACTTGATCAACTCTTCAGAATGGATGCCTAACAGACTTGAACAGGCCCATTGCCTTAACAAAGAGGCTGGTTTAGTAAGTTCAGCAATCTCTTCTACTACACACCCACATCTTACAGATGCAAAATCACACACTTGGTTGGGACCCAACAATATAATCCAAACCAATCCCCCAACCCCAATGCCTAACATTGCCACTTTTATTTTCAAGCAAAAGCAACCATGTATGGCCCTGGTCTAGCATTGCACTCCTGATCTGGAATCAGGACATGCGCTAGTTCTCTGCCCCAAATCACCACCACAATCGGTCTTATGTACTCTAAGTGCAGCAAATAGTAGGGGGTCATCAGCAGAAAAAAGAAACTGCTTTTTCTTCAAATTAAAAGTGGCATGATTAAGCACACCTTTAAAAAAAGGAAAGAAAGAGAAGTGGGATTAAAATAAAGTGTGGTTTGCCCCAGTTTCTACCTAGAAGAGAGGAACAGGCTGTGGTTTGCTACCACCTGGAGAACCCTCAAAATAAAATAATAATAATAATAATTTCTTTATTTATTTCTACCCCGCCCATCTGGCTGGGTTTCCCCAGCCACTCTGGGCGGCTTTCAACAGAACATTGAAAACAGAATAAAACTTCAAAAATTAAAAACTTCCCTAAACAGGGCTGCCTTCAGATTTCTTCTAAAAGTTGGATAGTTGTTTATTTCTTTGACATCTGATGGGAGGGCGTTCCACAGGGCGGGCACCACTACTGAGTAGGCCCTCTGCCTGGTTCCCATTAAAAATGTGTTTTAAATATGGAGCTGGCTTCAGGATCCTTCCTACATGTTTATTTATTATGACATTTTTTTATCCCACTAACACTCCAAGGAGCTCAGGATGCTATGCATTGTGTTCCTATTCTTTCGTCCTCACCACAATCCTAAAATGTAGCTTAGGCTGAGAGATTGCAACTGGCCCAAGATCAACCAGGTTGGCATCTTGTCTGAACAGGGATCTGAACCTTGCTCTTCCTGGTTCAAGCCTCTATCTTTGACACCACACTTGTGTCATTCCAAACCTGCTGCCATACCAAAGTAGTCCCGTTTTTTACAACCATCTTTAAAAGGGGAAAAAATGGTTGCAGCTTAAGGCTGCAACTCAACATATGTTTTAAATTGGGGAGGGGCAAGGCCCCACCAAACCTCTAGATTCAGTAAAGGTTTAGAATTTGAGCAAACTCACAAATTCATGAATTTCGCAAACGCTGGAAATAACACCAGCTAGCTTCCTCATGAGGCCAGCCTTGTGATGGTTTACTGGGGGTGGGTCACTGAAGACCCAAAAGACTGATAATGGTTTCATCTGTTTGATAAACGTTAGCCAGCTGCAAACTATAAGATTCTTTGCCCAGCATGGAGGGGGAGGCTGCCAGGCTTACAGTGGGTGTTGCTCTATGCAGAAGTGGGAGTTGTTGTTTCTGCAAGTGGTTCTGGGAAGGAGGAGGAGGAAGTGGACAGAAAGTCATATGGGGCTAAAGAGAAGAAGTCATAATGCAGAGGCACAGGTAGCATGGTTTCCTCTCTTTGCAGATCCGTGTTTGCTGCTCGTAGAAAAGCAACAAAGGACTGTCTTGTGATGTGAATCCTGGGAACTCTCTCCATCTAGACACAGGTTGTAATCATGTGTAAATAAACCATATTTCATAAAGACACTGCAGTCTCTGCTGTGCCTAATTTCCAATGGAAACACAAACCCTGGGTAAGCAGCTGGAACCCCTGGAGTCTCACACCACTTTGAGATAGGGGTGGGATGTAACAATACCTGGGAGTAAGTCTCACTGAAGTCAGTGCATAGCTTTGTTCCTCAAGTCTTGTTTAAAACATTATGCAATGGAAAGGAAATACCTTGTCGTCTGCTAAAGATTAATATAACTGATTGTGACCTGTTAGTTTGTTTTTAAACACCATTAGAATTGCTATGCTATGCAAAGCTATAAAACAAGCAGGGGTGGACCTTCTTTATACTTCCAAATTATATTTATATATAAAATAAAACTCCTGCACCAAGGTAGCTCAAGCCCTATGCCAAGAAAAGCCATATTCTGCAATCTCAAACAGTAATGCCTGCCAACCATATTTGCATACAGTATGCATGCTTGCTTTGCAGAAGTCAATCAGCTTCAGCAGGTCATGAGGAAGGACAAAATGCTATGCAGGGCACTGAAGTCAGGTCTGCCTGTGGCTGAAAATGGCTACTAAGCCTCTTCAGTCTCTTGGGATGTCATCAGGCATTGCTCACAACCTTTCCAGATTTTTGTTTCATATTAGTAACAGGATGTTGAATTCTACACTTGCATAGAATTGCAGAGTTTTCACAGCTCTTGTTATATGTACATGGTTTTCCTTTTCCCCTTTTCCTTATTATCGTTATGAACTATTTTAGCAGCAAGTTGCCAGTTTTCAGTTCACCTCTGCTGTGAACTCACTAGGTTGCCTTAGGCCAGCCAATCTCTCTCTCTCTCTACAATACTGGAGGTAATAATAGTGACTTATTTTACAGGCTTGTTGTAAGGATTACAGCTAGATTTTGAAGCACTCTGAACTCTTGGAATATTAAATTTTATCATCTTTCTCATCAAATAAGGACCTAATACATTAGAACACCCTTATTAAGAAAGTCAATCCAGAGCAAGGATATGGCAGTCTTCAGATTAAAAAGAGTATATAGAGATGTGTTATACTTTCTTGCAAATCTGACATCTAGAAAACAATGCCCTTGGATGCCATCAGCCAACAATGGGAAGGTGTCCAGCTATCATAATTTTGTGTTTTCCTTTTGGTGCTAGGCAGTGGTAGATGTTAGTAGGAGAGAAAACATCAAAAATTTCAAAATGGGAAGAGGATAATCAACGACCCACACCCAACAGCCTTACAATTTTGAAAGAAAATGATGATTTGCCTTTTAAAAAGGGATCCTTTGATTCTTAGCATCTGATATGAGTGGATTGAATGGAAGCATGGTGCAACACCTTCTGTCTTCCATTAAAACTCTCTCTCCCCCCCCCCCCACTACGTTTCTCCTTCCTTCTAGGGTAGGGAATGGAGAATCAAATTCTGCTGAAATGCTCAAAAAGCCTTATGCAAACAGTTGTGTTTTGCAGACTTCTTCTGAATACAGAATTTGATTCCTTTTTATGCTGCTTTCTTATTTAACAAAATACATCTACCTAACAGTTAAGGGAAGCTAGTTTTGCTGTCTAAACAAGTGCCATCCAGGCCCTCACAGCAGCTAGTGAACCATGGCACTCGGGCAGGGACTATGAGGGCTTCACAAGCAAGTGTAGTCATTGCATCCGTGTTCCAGGTGACTGCTTCCGTGATGGCAGGTCTTGTTTAGTGCATACAAAACCTCAGGCTGAAGCTTGCTCTAAAAACACTTCAGCCTTTAACTTATTGTCAAGCATCCTTTAAAATCAGAATGCCAAGGATGCACTGTGATCTTGCTGGAATCTGTACTTGCATATTATACTTGCTGCAGCACTTGGAAGCATGCCAATGCCAGGAAGCAGCTTTGCACATGCCTCATGATAATGGTTGCCTCCATGGTTGAAATTTCTCTCTCTCCTTTGGTGATGGGAAGAATATTATCTAAGAACCAGCAATCAAGAATCATCTTCATATTTTCGCAGCCTCTGTTTTCTGTCCTAGTCTCCAAATGTACATGATCCTCTACAGAATAAACCAGATGATATATCAGGTCCTTGCCTAGAGGAGCTTACAGTTACTCCAGAAACAAGGCAATGGAGATATTTAGGTATCTCTCAGCAAATGAAAGGAGACAGTGACATGACAAATTATTAGACAGAGCACTGAGACTGTCAACTTTATTCAAATATGGGACTTAGAGAAGAATGAATTTATAGGCTTTGTGTTGTAAAGAAATCCTGAGGCTGCCACTTGTGCCACCAAAATCCTATTGGCTTCAGTTCCAATTTGCACCTATGCCACTTCTAGTCTTGTCTGTTTTATAAAGTCTTACAGACTGGATCAAAATGGGATAGCAGTTTGCCACAATAGGTTGTTGAGAAAATACATTGGTAATATAAAAGGGGTTTGCTTGATAGAGTATGAAGGAGCATATAATTTGGATTTGATGCAGAAGAGAGTCACAGAGGAACCGGATACTCTGTAGAATGCAAGCAAAGCTAGAGGCAAAATCAGATGGTATTATGCTGAAAACTGGGTGTGTGGGATGTATTAAGGATAGTGAAGTACTTGGCTTCAATCATGGCTTCAGGAAATTGATGCAAGTTTTTGTAAAGGAGGAAATTGTGTGGCAGGCTTCTGTGATTGCAGTGAGTGACTACAGGTAACCAAATCTAGGAGAATGCTACAAACCATCCAAGGGCCAATTCACATGACCATTTGGGCAAATGATGGCAATGGGATTATGCTGCCATATTGACTCCCTGTCCATGGTGAGCAAGTCATGCACCAATCCCACAAAGTACAGGCTCTCACTCTTAACATGCCTGCATGCAATAAAAAACCTCTGATCTTACGTGTTATTAGACTGGCAGACAGACCATAACCACAATGATTTTAAGTCATTTCTAGAAACCACTGCATCTGATGGCTGAGTTACTCTGCCCAGCAAGAAGACATAAGGATAGACAGGATATCTTTGCTCTCAGGTTACATATTTAGGACTATAAGCCCCACACCTTAGACCTGGTTTCTCCTCAGTTACAGAAGAGAGTTCCCACAGCACACCTACAGGAATGAGGCATAGCTCATCTGTTTACAACAACTAGTCTTCCTCCCTGCCCCCTATCAAGATCAATTCGTTCTGCTATGAGGAGGGGGTGATGGTGCATGGCTTAAATTGAGCAGGATGAAGATAGCTAAAAGAAATAATTTAGCATAAAGCAGATTGTAGGCATTTGTGCATCACATTGGTTCTTTTTTCCAGATCTAGCTTCTCTCTTCCTGGAATAATGAGGAATGCCCTTGCGGTATTGGAAATGGAAAGAATAATGTAATGGACCCTAAAAGATGGAAACCTTGGCCTACCCTGCTGCCATTGCCCATTAGCTTGGCCTGGAGATGACAAATTCAAAAAATATATTGGCTATATTTGATTAGAGATCTGAAGGCATTCCAGATGAAGTTAGGGATCATGATCCTTCCCTTTGCCCAAAATGTTTCCAGCATTCCTTCCTTGAAGAGGCCAAGAAATACCCTCCCCCTCTTTGAGAACCTTTGGCACCCCTGGAGGAGGAGGCAAATGAACCTCTCTTACAATCCCATAATATTAATAATAATCACAGAATCACAGTCTTGGATGGGTTCCTGAGGGTCATCTAGTTCAACCCCCTGCAATGCAGGAATCTCAGCTAAAGCATCCAAGACTGATATAATATATAGATATATCCCAGGCTAAACATACCCAACACCCTCAACCATTTCCCATAAGCCTTGGTTCCCAGACCCCTGATCATCTTGGTCGCCCTCCTGTGCACACGTTCTAGCTTGTCAACATCCTTCTTAAACTGTGGCACCCAGAAATGGACCCAGTACTCCAGATGTGGTCTGACCAAGGCAGAATAGTGTGGGACTATTATTTCCCTTGACCTGGATATTATACTTCAGTTGATGCAGCCTAGAATAACATTAGCTTTTTTTGCTGCTGCATCACATAGAATTGTTGTTGTCGTTCAAGGAGCAGTGCAATTCTTCCTTAAATGAAAATGGTGCAGACAGTCTAAGTCTGAAAGGTCAGTACAACTGCAGAATGTGCTCATCATCGCCATGGCTGGAAAGTACCCAGTGGGATCATCTAGTTCACCCCTGTGTCCCGAGGCAGACTGCCCTGCAGCAAGGGACATCAACCAAGGTGGGGACCCAGCCACATGTCAGTTCAGCTAAGAGTCCTTTGCTCATCCTGGTATCATTTCCAGCCACCCGCCCACCAGGTGCTTGCGGAACCGCCAGCTCCTTTGCCCCACAATTCAGCCCCAACGCAGGCTTTTGTCACAGTAGCGCACTTCTCCTTCCCACTGCATGTAGTGCAACCCACATCTTGTCAGGTGCAACCCCAATAGAAAACCCCCCCCCCAGAAAAAAGGGAAGTAGAGGAGAGATCCAGAGATGCACGGGACAAGCTTCTACCGAAGCGCAACTAAACAGATGAAGCCCAGGGACTGCCCCTTCCATCCCCCTGCCCCTCCGGAAAGGTTCTTCGGTGGGGCTGTGTGCCCACCCCATGCCTCTTTTGCAGCTGCACTCAGAAACTGATGGACCTTCGCTTCAAATCCCACCGTCCCCGCTTCGATGCTGCAGGGCTGGCGGGTGGGAGGCGGAGGAGGAAAAGAAATGGGGGGTGCAAAATATGAACCCCGATAATTATTTCCCCCCCACACACGAACACACACCCCGACATAAGAGACGAGGGCTTACCTGTGCAGTTCCGGCCGCTGCTTAGCGCGGGAGGCTTAGCAGACTGCCCGGGAAGGCTCCCTTGCAAGACCCCTCGAGAAAGACTGAGGAGCCACAGCGGTGTCTGTGTGTTGCTGTGTGTGTGTGTGCGCGCGCGCGCGCGCGCGTGCAGGAGGGCGGGGGAGGAAAGGGAGTTCCGATTCCTCTCCCACCTGAACCGCGGCGAGCGCGCGAGGTTTGCTTCCTCTGGCGAAGCTCCGACTCCAGCAGCAGCTTCGCGACGACTGCGGGCAAATCGCTCCCCCTCCTCGACCGGCCGCCCACCTCCTTCTGCTGGTTTCTATGGCAACTGGGTAATGCTCAGCGCATCCTGCCTGCCAGCGCCGACTCTTCCCCACCAACACACACTCTGTCCAGCCGCTCTCCCTCCCACCACCCGGGTTGCGCGCGCGCAGACAAAACTGCACGCACGCACACACATACACACATATATGTCCAGGCGCACTGCGCGCGGGCTCTCGCCTCGGCGGAATGTTCCTCCCGCGCGCAGGTGGCAGTAGAACGCCTTAAACCCGCCTCCCGCACCTGCTTCTTCTCACCGCCCCCCCCTCTGCTCCCCGCGCGCGCAACGCCGGGTTCTGCTGACACACGCAAGCGCGCGTGACTACAGGCAAGCGTGCGACACGTGTGGTGCTCCCTCAAGTGATACATGTAAGGGCACACGAGCTTGCTCGCCAGGGACTATCTGTGCGCAGCAGGCCGGAAGACGGTAAATATCGAGGCCTTCCCGAGGAGACGTCTCCTAGACAAGCTGAGGTCTGTGCATGCTCCAGCCATTCTGCTGTCCCTCAGGGCAGGACTTTGGGATGGAAGGCCTACTTAGGGAGTCTGTCCCACCACGCAGCAGGATGAACAGAGGGCCCTCAGGTGCCACAGGGCTGCCTCACCTTCAGAAAAATGTAAAAAAAGCCCTGCTGGATCCAGCCAAAGGCCCATGTCTTCCGGTGACCTGTCCGCTCCTCAACAGCATTCTCCCCCCTTGGGGTTCCCAGCAAATGATATCAAGAGGCAATACTGCCTGAAGGCATAGGCATTATGGCCAAGTATACCTAAGGATCCTGGGAACTGGTGTTTCTCGCTCTCAAAGCCCCTCAGAGCCATCCCAATCGGTGGTCATTGCTGCACCTTGTGGGAGGAGCGAGTTGCATAGTTTAACTTCACTTCTGAAGTGAAGTAATACAAATGACCATTGAAAGAACACCCTTCCCCCATAAGAGAATGAAGGCCAAGCTAAAATTACCTAACTGAACTAATGCATCACAGACTCCTTGGTAATGCCAAAAAGGATGATAGATGAAGTTATCTAAAGAGGAACCCTAACATTGGAGAGATGACCTCCCATGCATTTTCATGGACTACCCTAACAACATGGTCTCCCAAGCCTAGCAAAGTCTTTGGGTTTGCTTGTGCAATTAGGTAACTTTACAAGATACAGTATACCATTCTTGTAGACCACTGCAGAAGCAGCATATACTTACGGAGCCTATTTCTGGGATGTTTTCTACGTTTCTTTTCCTGCTTTAAGAGTATCAGCAGCTCTTATAAGATTTTCCTGTAGGAATCCAGGCTCAAGTGGGATGTGTGCTTGACACTGGGACTGGAGGACTGACTTGCAGGTAGGGCCACAGTTGGATCCCCCTACCTGCCCTAGGTAAAGTGCCTCTTAAAAAGTGCTCCCCTGAGCAAGACAAAGATGAAGCAATCTACCAGGTGCACCTACTGCAGCCTCATGACAGCAGCAATGTCAGTTCATTGACATTCGTCTATGCTAACCAATTAAACAAACAACAACTCCTAGAGGGAGGGAAGTTTTTTGCATGTGTGAGAAGATGTGACAGTAACTGCTGTCCCTGGAGGACTAGAGTGATTTTAAAGTGGTACGGTAATAGGCTGAAGAAAATTTCAGCTCTGTATTGCAAGTTCTGGTAGCTGGTAACCAGATGGCCCCTAAATACCCAATTTTTAGTGATTTGCAGTATTTTGCTCCTTTAAAAAAGTATGTTTCTTCCTCTAGCCAGTATGCCATCCGTTGCTGTTATGGGTACTTTGTGGAATATGGCTAGGTGAGCACCACATGCCCCTACCTGAATGGTGCTTGTGCCATCACTAGTGTGTGATACAACTCCTCTGCCCCAAATTTTTGGGTCTTTTTAAAAAGAAGCATTAGAGGCTGTGTGCCGCTCAGCTGTACAAATCATGTGCATGAGTGCTCAATCCAGTCATTTAAAAAAGCAACAAGCTCGAGTAAAGCCATCTATCCAGCCCTCTCAGTGGTGCCCTGCAATTTTGTCAACTGTTGGTACTTGAGTTACTGCTTTGTAACAAGTGAGCAAAGGCATTCTTCTTCCTGCATATAGCCAATGTTATGAAGTGCCTACCTGATTTAGTAGGCACTAGGCACTTCATAATATAGCAGGGGGACTAGTCAATTTTAATTTCCATGTCTAGGTGAAGAGAAAGTGGTTTGGGTTTTTATTTTAAAAAATAGAGGCAAAGAGCAGTACAGCTATCCTCTGAATGTATTCTCCCCTGGATTGTCTGTCTCTCCCCACTCTCTCCCCATAAGCTTCCATTATATGTAGATGGGATAAAATGCTAGAGAACTTGTGCGACTTGTACTAAAGCTAAAATGTGACTTGCTGTCTATGCGGGGAATGCCTGTACTTGTTAAAATCTGTTCAGTGACAAGTGGATTATGCTCCCCACTCCACAGTGGAACCCAAGCTATTGTACCAAAAAATCAAAGGCCTATGCTGAACTTGGATGAAACGTTTCTCTGGAAATCTGCAATGTTTTTGTCTTATTTTGTACTTAGCTGTTTCTGCCTACTGTATCCCCCCCCCCTCCTGTCCTTGTTCCTTGTTCTCACTGCTTTCTTTCAAGTGTCTTGCCAAAGTCCACCGAATCAGCATCATAGCCAAGTGAATATCTATACCTGGCTTTCCCACAACCAAGCCTTCTCCACTACAGAAAATTTATCCCCTCCCATAAAAGGCCCAGTGCAGCAAACAGGAATTATTTAAGGAAAGTGGGGAGGGAATCTGCATGCAGTGCATAACTTTCCACAAAGCTCAGCATCTCTTTGCAACATTATGTAAGATAAGAAAGTTGTATTGGCCCAGTTTCCAAAATGTGCCACTAGGACAGAGAGAAGCCACAAGGGCTAGTTCACACAACCTTTTTAACATGTAGGTCACAGCTTGAATGTTGGACATGGTGTTCAGTCTTGTGAATGCTCCAGATGTATGGGCATTGCTTATTTGAAAAATCTCCACAATGTGTCTTAGGCTAGAAGTTAGTGGTGAGCCACAATAAAGAGCCAGTGTGGTATAGTGGTTAAGAGCAATGGACTCGTAATCTGGGAAACCGGGTTCGCGTCTCCGCTCCTCCACATGCAGCTGCTGGGTGACTTTGGGCCAGTCACACTTCTTTGAAGTCTCTCAGCTCCACTCCCCTCATAGAGTGTTTGTTGTGGGGGAGGAAGGGAAAGGAGAATGTTAGCCGCTTTGAGACTCCTTCGGGTGGTGATAAAGTGGGATATCAAATCCAAACTCTTCTTCAATCTTAACACATAATGGAGACATACAAGACCATTCACAATGCCAGACAGTGTCAAGAAATGTAATCTCCCGATGGGTAACATAGCTTTGACCCAAGTGACTTTTCTTAATGTTAAACAACATCTGAAGCAGAAAAACAACTTGCATCCTTGAATTTAAAAAGCCCAGATCTTGTGTCCCCATTGATTTAGCTGTGTTGCACAAATGGGAAGATTAATCTGGAATGTCATGGCTGGGGTCTATTGGAGAATGGTGCTTTCCTTGAGGAAGCCAATGTCCTTAGTGGTGCTTCTGTACAACTAGATAATAAGAGATTTAGAGGAAATCTAAAGCTACTAACAGGCACATCCTTAAAAGCTGTTAGAGCTGCCAACAGGCCAGTCCTTAGAAGCAGTTGCAGTAATGATGCCGTTTGCCTAAGGAGGGTTGTCTGTTGTTCAGGAGAGCTAGGATCAAGTTGCTCTGAGAACGTAAACCAGATCCCTTGTGGCTTTCTCCCTGTCTCAGGCAGCCTCTCATCTTTCTTCTAAAGAGCACATTTGACTTCCTAATGAAGCACAGTAGGGCTCTCTGTCTTCAGCACCCTTCATCTGGCTTCTTGATTCCCCATTTCAGCAGGAGAGGGAGTGTAGGCACAGACAGACAATAATTCACTCACAGGCTAGGAATAGACGTGAGAAATGGCTTTACCTTTGATGGCTCATCTCTGCCTTCCATTCCTTCTGCACCTTGCTAAACTAAAAGTCCTTTTGTTACTTCTGATGTTTCCTTTTTCTTTCCTTCATTTCTCTGGCATATGGTTCCTTCCCTTTTTTCATCAAAAGCCTCCTGAAGATCTCAAAGAGCAGCTCTCTCACCGGATTTCCCATTTTGAGATAGGCCAACGTTGCCTACAGGTAAAGTTTTTATCCACTGGGGCCAGGCAGGAGATAAGAATATACCCCATGGAAGGAATAATACAAAGCTTTGCTTTTCAGAGGACGGGGGTGGGGGGAAGCTTCCTCTGGTATAGTAGAGAATTGCACAAAACAGGTATTGGTATAACTGCTGTATGTGCATACGCTAGACTGAATCCCTTGTGCCAGTTTAAGTTACAGATGAATTAACCGGTATGAGAGAACGAGAGAGTTATGCTTCCCAATGGTTAAACGGTTTAAAAAATAATGAGAATTATTGCTGCTGCTGCTGCTGCTGCTGCTGCTGCTGCTGCTGCTGCTGTTGTTGTTATTGCTACCTGGCTTTTCATAGACAAGCTTTTTATTTGAGCATGCTGGTTTGCTTTTCAGATCTGGATAATTTCTACATGTGTAAAACCAGCACCTTTGGGACAAATCTGACAGGAGGATCTGACATTACCATGCAGGCAAATGTAACATCTGTAAACTACTGGCTTAGATAAGAGCCCCATTATTCAGGTGCCATACAGATGTGGTGATGAAAGCAGTCTTACTCTGTTAAGAGCCATTTTTGAGAGATGACTCTGCAAATCTAACAGCATGTGGCTACATGCTCATTCACACTTGGCTTTTTCAGGTCCAAGCCCAAATGTTGTGTGTGAAACAGGTTTTAAAAACAGCTGTGTTATGCTTCATTGCTGTTCCTCTCCAATTACCATAAACAACACTGCAATTGTAACATTTCCATCAATTTCTCAGTATGCAAAGCTTTTTCTCCTGCAGTTCAGTTGACTTTCATTAGCTAGCAGAAGGGAACAGAGGAAATAAATAGACTCATACAGTACAATCTATATATTCTGACTTAAAAGTAAGCTTCCTTAAGTTCAGTGGAACCTACTCCCAGGCAAATGGGCATAGGATTGCAGTCCTTGTATATCTTTCTCCCAATGTTTTTTAAAAATCAGAAATGGCTACGAGATGCTATGAGTTCAAGGGGGGGAATGGCAGAATCCCCACTCCTGGCACAACATTTTTATGTGCTCAAAATTGTTGTGCAAGCTGCTTTTCCACTGATGGAAGAAAATATACGGGCGGGGCAAATTCTCCTTCTTGTAACAATCAGGATAAATATGCATAATATTCCATGCCATGTTTAGTTTGGGCCTATTCCTCCTTTGCACAAGTTCTCTTCTTCACATGTGAGCAAATTTTGCACCCACTTCATGTTCATGTGCAATTAATTATATTGTGATAGGATGCCGTACAGCCTCACAGCTCTAAGCCAGAGCCAAAGTAGGGAATTTAAATGGCAGACTGGTTCAGTCACTGGTACAGCTATGCTACTGCTATCTACACAGGGACCAAAGTAACATCACACATTGGCTCAAGACTTTTTGCTGCCTGATGAAAATCCCAAATGGTGCACATGCACACACCCCTAAGGCCATCTCTATTAAAGGTTTGCTGCACCATTCAGAAACCAATTCCTGCCTTCATCTCAATGTGTTGCCTGAAGTAGGTGGTTTCACTGTGCTTCAAGGCAGGACTGATGCTGGATATGCCATAATGGGACCTTCCCATCCCTTCTCATGTCTGCTTTCTCAAGTCATCTGTGGCCTGTTGTTGTGCCATATTGTAGAAGCAGCTGGAAGCTTTTGGCTGTTGCCTCTGTGCTTCCCATAGTCCCTTCCACCTTCAAACAAGAGATGCACTCAGCTAGTTGCCTGTTTCAGATACCCTTCCCCACTTCCTGGGAAAATGCAGACGCTACGCTATTTGTGTCCTTAATTAGAATCACAGAATAATTGGGCCCTCTGCAGTTGCTTGCTCAGAAAGCAAATCGTTGTGAAAGACTGTGTCATTGTGCAGGTGGCATCAGAAACCCAGCTTCATTCCACCAAAACAATCCACCTTTTGTTTGCTAATTTCCAGACCTTCAGGCATCCTCCGGAACTCTTTCCAGGGAAGGGGCATGGTCTCTGACATGAAGGGCTCAATTTTTCTGGCAAGCTGCAAGGAGCTTTGTGGAAGATGCTGTTTGTAAGGCCGGGAAAAGGGACTTGCTACTTTCCCAAGATCCCAGCCCTGCTGTTAATATAGACAGGGTCCCGTTCTGGAGATTTGTGGCATGTAGAGCTATTTGTGTCACTGAGCGCAAAAACCCTGCCAGGCTATCATGCTTGCATTTTGCATCCACTTGGCATTGGCGAGGGAGGCTGGGCAAAGTGCAGGCAATGACGAGTTGAGGCTGTGTTTCTGCAAGTCCCTCTCATTTTAAATCTCTTATTTCATTGGAGATTGCAGTTTCTCTGATGTGCTGATTAGTGTGTTGGCCATTTTCCCCATGCCCACCTCTGGTATACAGCCCTGGAGGGTAGGGCCAATTCTCAGTGTGGTCCTTGGGCAAAAAAGAAAAAGAAAAGAAAAGATAAATCGGGTGTAAAAGAAGGAATTGCAGACAGCATTTTGTCAAGTCCTCTTTTGTCATGCAGATGTGAAAAGCTGCACCTGTTGAAATTCTCCTGTACTGTATACACCTACTAAAAGTACAGAATCTTGCCCTCTGTTTCTTACCCAAAGCACAATCTAGCATTTGAGTTGGATGTGCAGACTAAGCCCATGTAGAGAGATCAGGATCATGATGGCTGGCCATGCTTCAATGTATGTGTTATTGGTCCCATCCTTTGAATGCTGTGCGTCTAGCTAGGGCTGGGCGATATATCCATGTATCATCCAAAACTGGTTTGAAGTCCATATCGTGATATTGGTTTCATATTTTTTGACCAGGTAATATATCGTAAATCATGGTGTGTGTGTGTTTGCGCGTGTGTGTGCGATTTTCACAATGTGGGAAAATCCGTGAAGCCAGCCAGTGTTTCTCTCAATTCCTGCAGCCCCATTGACTCTGCCAGCTCAGCTTTCCCCTGCCTCCTGCAGGGGGCAGTGAATTGAAAGAGCAGGCGCTGGCAAAAATCACAGTGCCGGAAAAACAATGAAGCCAATCAATGCCTCTACATAGCTCTATCCTTATTTCAGACATTGTGATATATTGGTATCACAATGTTTAGTTGGTGATATCTCACAGTGCTAAAAACCAGATATCGCCCAGCCCCACATCTAGCAAAAGATGAGAAGGGGGATCTATGGCTATATGCACGCAGGGTACCTGCACCTTCTTTCAGGAAACTGGCAAGACCATAGTTCCCAATTCTGTCTTTGAACATGTATGCTTTTTATGTCCTGGGCAACATGTCTATTAAATTTTATTTAAATGCTCTTCAATGACTATATGTTTCAGTCAGGAACTCTGCTTTTTGTGTACTTGAAACTGTTCCTTTTGGCAATGGGGTGTTATTTTCTACAATTTTATCTATGTACCTAGAGCAGGCTTCCTCAACCTCAGCCCTCCAGAAGTTTTTGGCCTACAACTCCCATGATCCCTAGCTAGCAGGACCAGTGGTCAGGGATGCTGGGAATTGTAGTCTCAAAACATCTGGAGGGCCCAGGTTGAGGAAGCCTGACCTAGAGAGCCCTAACACCATTTTTCCTATTATCTGTTACCTAGATTTACATCTTTACAGTAATGCAATCATCCTTAGAGGAGTAACATTATCAACAGCTATCAACCCCCCCCCCCATTTCTTAATTTAAAAAGGCATCATTGACCATTGGGCATGCTGGCTGAGGCTCATGGGAGTTGAGCTCTACAACATCTAGAGGACCACAGTGTTCCCCATTCCTAATATGAGAAAAGGCGCCAACATTGTGGGCAAGCAGGGTGTTATGACACATGGAACTAGATTGCTGTTAAGAATGAACTAAAGAGCATCAAGGGCCAGCAATCACTGTTCCACAGGGGGTAGGGGGACTATGTGCAATAGGCTGGAATTCAGTTCAAATTGCAAATAGTTTCACTGCCTCTTGGTCTATTCACATCTGTCTCTTTCAGAAAAAGAAATTATTCCCTTGCCATCTGCCCCCGTGTGTAGTAAATCAATAGCTACCCTTAACGTACAACAGAATCCAAGTGCCAGCGATTCAGAATCCTTTTACGATTAAATCCATCCTGGCTCTCTGAGCAGTTTCATCAGTACTAGCAACCTATTAATCACTGCTTCATTTTGAGGAAGCAAGACCAAGGGAAAGTTGCTGAAGAGGATCTGATCACGGCTTGGCCAGCCGTGGCAGGTGCTTGCAAAAAAAAGTGAGCCCAGTTTAGAAAAGGGAAGGCACCATCATGCCTGAGCACAGTTCACCCTTACAGTTACCACCTGACCTCAGTAGATCATATTATTCCCAAAATACGGTAATAAGATTATTCACAACCTAGCTATCTGCACATCACTTCTGCTTTTAATCCCTTGTGCAAAACTTCCTGAGCCGTGCTCCAAGCTGTAGGGGCATTGAGGTTTAAGATGCTTATTTTCCTCAAACTTTGCACCATATCAAACAAGGGTTAGGAACCTCAAGCTGTGTGGCCCTTGGGACCCTCCCTAGGCCATGCCCCCTTCACAGGCCATACCGCCTTCCCAAGCTCACCAGTCCCACTCAGACCACAGTTCAGGCTGGATGTAGATAATTGGTCCGACTCATTCCCTGCTTGTGCACTGCTAACACTGAAATTCACATTGTTAATCAGCAGTGTCAGAAACCTCCTGTGCTTGCTTGTGAAGAAACCTGTGCTAACCCCTATGTTTCTTTAGCTTTTAGCCGTCACATATTTCCCCTGCAGAACCTATTTCTGTGGGCACCAGAGAGGACTGCTGATGCACCACAGTATTGTATACTGCTCATTGTTCTTCTTTTATTAAATGGGACGAGAAATAGAAGGAGGAAGAAGGCTAAGCATCCCCTGACATCAGTCTGCTGTCAGAGACTTTGGGAGAGCTGCTGTAGAAATGTTTGAATTAGCATTTCCACAGAGGACACAAAAGCCAAGGAGCCGCAGTGTGAGCAAGCAAGGCTCTCCTTAATCCAGTTATCAAAGTACTTGCAGCTACAATTTGCAAGGGGAGGTGTGACGGCAGCAGATACTGAGGAAAAAGAATTCATCTGTGGCTGCTGGCGCAGAAGGGATATGTATTTAGGCAGTCGTTTGGAGAAGGCCAGCCATTTTTATAATACAGGTTATATAAGAAACTTGGGTGCTTCTTAACAGGAGATACCTAAAATCAATTACTGAAATAACTGCAGGTATATGAAGCACTAATAACGAACAGTAAACCAAGTATTTTGCTGGATGTGGCATAAATGCGGCTTATCTGAGATTGAGGAAACTAAAGGGAAATTGTGGTATAGCCATTCTTGGAGAGGGTCAGAAATGAAATATGTAAACTACCTACAGCATAACTGCCATACCTAGCAGACCAGGGCATCAATCTGAGAGAGAGAAGATGGTTCTGAAATCCATGGCAGGATCTTCCACATCAGCTCCACATTTGTTCAATCAAGGCCCCATGCAGAAAAGAGTAAGCATATGAGTAAGTCAAGAATGGGAGCCACAGTAGTGCTCACCAATTTGTTTGATAGAAATAATCCCTTTATGCCCCAAAGAGTCCTAGTTTGAATAGCCAGTGTTTTAATTGCTGTTAACAAGTAGGAAACAATGCCCCCATCTCCCATCCACCAGGATGTCTGCTGAAGGCTGTTGCATGAACTAAAATTAAACATTAATATGGAATGGAGCGTCTGATTTATGTGAGGCAGAGCCTTGGCCAATTTAGAGATATTTGCAGAGTGCATCAAGGCAATAACAAGTGTTACTACTAAAAACAGGTGAACTCCCGTTGCTCTGTCCCAGCTTCTGCTAACCTAGCAGTTCAAAAGCACACCAGTCCAAGTAGATAAAGAGGTACCGCTGCAGCCGGAAGGTAAACGACATTTCTGTGCACTCCGGCTTCCGTCACGGTGTTCTGTTGTATCAGAAGTGATTTAGACATGCTGGCCACATGACCCAGAAAGCTGTCTGTGGACAAATGCCAGCTCCCTTGGCCTGAAAGCAGAGCGGAGCGCTGCACCCCATAGTCTCCTTTGACTGGACTTCCCCATCCAGGGGTCCTTTACCTTTACCTTTGCTACTAAAATCCTATCTCTCACCAGATTTGGTTAGTCCTAGGAGTAGGGAGGGCTCCTTCCTGACAGCCACATCCAGAGCCACTTGAGATAAATACATTTCAGATGTTTGTTAGTGCATTTATATTTCTACATGCTGAAACAGGCTAACAACTGGGAATTGCCCTGTAGGATCAGCTAAGTAATGCCCTAGCTAACCTGTCTGGATGAAGAGAAAGCAGTTTATTTATTAAAATATTTATACCATGCTATTCATTAAAAATATCAGAACGGTTTCCAACAGTTATATATAAAACCATACAATAAATGCCATGTGAAAATTTTGCTAGCACTTCTTCCAATTGCACAGAGAACAAGACCAGCTTGCATAGCTATGCCTTTTTGCTGGTGCACTATGAGAGCTTGACAGCTCCCCTTGTGTTTCTGCTGCACGTAGCCAGACAAGGTAAAAGGCTGTAGCATCGCTGATGTGAAAAAGGGTAGTTGCCCTCCAGGCATAGGTGCTAATGGTTTCGTGACAGCTCTACTCCCAGCACATACTGTAGGTGGATGCTTCTGAAAGCTGTAACTAGAACCTGTGAGTGTGTGTTATCAATTTGTGGGACAATAGCAGGTGACAGGCTTAGAGCCACAGCCTGGGGATATTATATCTGGAAGTAATTTCCCCAGGGTGGGGCTGTGATAAAGGCTGCTGCCTGGAGCTTAACAATGGCGAACAACTGAGTGCCCTGTTAGAGCCTAGGCCAAATAAGAATCCATGTTCAAGAGAGGCAGGGGAATCTAGACAAGAGATGCTCATGAGGCTGATGCAGTGCTGAACTCCAATTGGGGATATCAGTTTACACCAGTTGCTCACGTGAACCATGGCCAAGACTGTTAATCTCCCTGCCAACGGAGGTGACAGAGAGTAATGCCTGCTGATATTTCCTGAACCCTTTGAACTAGAAACAGATTGGGAACCTCTCCATCCTTTGCCTAAAACTGCTTAATGGCAAGCTGGGTTCAAATTAAAACCCAAATAGCATGTTTTCTCCAGTTTCCAATTAAGCCCATCTAGCCAGGTCCTGTTTTATAAACTACTCTTGGAGTTTATTATGAACTGAACTTGTACTAACTCCTCAAAATCTGAAGTGATCCAGATACACAAATACCTAATTGGAACCCCCAGTATGTGTCGCTTCTGCAGATATATCCTTATATATTTATAGATCCTTCTCCATCTAAATCAGGGATGGGGAACCTATGGCTATCCATATGCTGCCCTATAGTTCCCATCACCTCTGACCATTGGCCCTGATGGCTGGGGTGGATGAGAGTTGGAATCCAACAAAATCTAGAGAGCAACAGGTATCCCATCCTTGATCTAAAGCAAGTGGTGCACTTGATTGGAACTTGAGATAGGATCTCCTCTCTATCAGCACCCCAGTCCCAAAGGAAATCCCTGGTGGTTTTTAAGTTGGCAGTAAAATGTTTCTACTGTCTTTCATGAGGCTTTTAATTGTGTTCAGTTTGAATACATTATTTAATTTCTCTGTTCTTTATGTATCTGATCTTTGCTAAAACATGTTTAATAATTTTATTTTTTCCTCTGTGTGTTTAAACTGCCTTGTTTAGAGCTGAAAAGTGGCTTACAAATATTCTTAATGAATGAATGCAAATAAATGTCATAATGGAGTTATCTGCCCACAGTAATGCTTCTCCTGTGTTTGACCAAAATGACACAAAAAATGAGCTAGGTTCATCAGCTTTTATGTTAGCATCTCAATTACAAAAGGTAACCCTCACTCCCACAGATTCTTGGCCTGAGGACACCTCAAGCAGTTGCACTCAGGTAAGCTGCCTTATGAGCTGACTGAAAGCCTATTTGCCCCTACAATACTTAAGTCCATAAATGTCCATTTCTCACAGTCTGATGGAGCTTAGAGGGTAGCATTGTGAAGTTTTAAGCAAAAGCAGAATCATAATAGCAAAACACATATTTTCCCCAATTCAGAACTTATATTTATTTCTATGGAATCAAGGCAGCAGAAAAAGGCATACTGCTTGAAAATAAAATGTTGCATTATAATATCACTTATAAAACTTTATAAAACTGTTAGTGGGCTCAGCTAAACAGGTACAAAAATTACCAATTCCCAGAATTTTTTAATTTCATTGTTCAAACCAGGAGGAAGCAGATTGGGTTAGAGACACAAGCCCCTGAACAACATTATCATAACAAATACACATGGGTTGGATGCAAAAAGGACAAGAAGCAGCCTGAGTTTCTCTGGAATGCCAGCAGGGGCCCTAGAATGACACTGGGCCCAGGCAGGGCTAGTGCTGTCATTGGGCCAATTACACAGTCACCTAGGGTGCAGATATCAAGAGGGGCACAGCATTGACCTTTGAGGGGCACAATTTCATATAGATTAGTTTTTGTTCTATCTTATAAGATATTGCAAAGCAGCTGGAAATACTACCGAACTTCGAGACAGAATAAGTTAGAGAAAGGAGAAAGAAACAGCAGTTTGAGTATGAGGCCCAAGAAGAGGCACCACAAGATGCAAAGCAGAAATTCAAAGTAGGTTTCTACTATGTTGTCTTAGACATGGCCACACAAGCTGTTGAAGAGAGATTCCGACAGCTACAACAATGGAATTCCCAATTTGGCTATGATATATACAGTATCAACAAAAAATATATATTGAAGACATACTTAATGTTAAGTTGTGGGTGAACATATCAGACGACACAGCGATTCTTCAAACAGCTCTTGTTTATTCACAGGCCAGAACAGAACTGAACTGAAGGGTTCAGTCAGCCTGCTTATATAGAGCTCCAGTACAACGTAACTGTAACAATTTTCTAAAACTATCCAATCACTGAACATCACTTTCGATCCCTTATTTGCATAACTATCTACACTATCCCCCTGCTGGCCCAGGGTGAGAACTTCAGTACATAACACTTAAGGCCTGCAAGAATTTCAAAAAATCATTGATGCACAATGGAAACAACGATATTGATGCTGAAAGTCTGTGAGTGTGAACTTATAACTCAAAGAATCCAAAGTCCATACCACCACAACAAAAACTGTTGGGTAATGTGCCTAATGTTTCTGTTGCTCTAGGGATCCTTCTCACATTTCCAGTGTCAGTGGCAAGTGGTGAACACAGTTTCTCAAAGCTCAAACTTATAAAAACTGACATACACCGAACAATGGTGCAAAATAGACTAGTTGGCTTACCAACTATATCAGTTGAACATGCCTAAGCATCAGCCTGAAGGAACTGGTAAACGAAAAGGCATGCAAAGTGAGATTTTGATATGCCTGAAATTGAAACTTTTAAGGAATTTAAATTTTAACATCACAGTTCACAAAATTACTCAAAATGATTTATGCGCTAAAACATTTTCTTTTGTTTTCAATCGAAAGAAAATGAAAACAACATGGCATCAGCAATTTAGTTGAAAGATATTATGAGAATAAGTGATGTTTAAGAAAAAGATGAAATTTGAAGCAATATTATGTTTAAACTAAGCAGTTAAGCACTTGACAAAATAATTTTTAAGTCTGAGACATAATATTCGAGAATTACAAAATAAGAATTGAAACAAGATAATAAATTGCTGTTTATAACTTTATTATTGAGATTGCAGGAAAGGGAGATGTGAGGAAGTCCAAAAGTTATGGAAATATGATTTATGGATAATGGCTTTCGTTGTATTTTTTCTATTCTATGCTTATTTCCTTGTTTTTTTCTGTTTTCTTTCGATTGTTATTTCTTGGTGATGGTATTTTGTATGTTTGGTGATCTTTTGTTAAAAATTTGCAATAAATATCTTTTTTAAAAAAAAATAAAACATTTTCTTTTGTATTTGAGAAAAATAAAAAAAAATTGTATTACTTATTCTTGCAATTTAAAATAAATTTAGCAGTTTCAAGTTT
The DNA here is from genome assembly GCF_965113315.1 of Podarcis vaucheri. Taxonomy (NCBI): domain Eukaryota; kingdom Metazoa; phylum Chordata; class Lepidosauria; order Squamata; family Lacertidae; genus Podarcis; species Podarcis vaucheri. The sequence goes on along the minus strand of NC_138764.1, from coordinate 61,797,478 downwards.
TGTGCTTGTTGCTTTTTCTACAAGACATCTCTTTTTGAAAATTGAAGTTAGCAATTTTGGGAGGTATGTGCATGCAAGGGCACAAAATAGCCTGGCACTGCATCCAGAAGTGGTTGAGATCCTGGGTATCTAAGGCGCCAATCCTTTATACATTTACCCAGGAGTAAGCGTCACTGAGGTTTACTTCTGAGTAGACATGCAAGGGATTGCACTGACAATTAATAATTCAGGGAGCTGCACTGGGTGTACATATACCACTAAAGAGATTAGCATTTTGAAGAGTTTCTTAGCAGGAACAAGATGGAATGAAAGGAGCGGAAGGCATCGCTATCAAAAACTTTGCTCTGTCTGGAAAAGTAGTGTCTTCTAGCAGCAAGTGTGGGCATCTCTTGATACTCAGAAAACTGAACTGTTTTAAGAGAGTCACTAAACTACTCCCTAAGTAATGGTAAGATGAATCTACATTGACAAAGTTAGTTTTCATTCAAGGCCACCTCAAATGCTACAGCTGTTACAGCATAGTAACCTTCTGTACTTTGCATCAGAAAGCCAAGTCCAAAGTGGCTCCCTGGCATATTTCCAGACATGAGCCTTTTGTTTATAACTTTATTAATATTAAAATGTGATTCCACCCCCATCTCTGAACTACTCCAGCCAAGTGCAGATATAATTTTCCATTCTCAAATTTGAGCTTATCAGTTTCTTAGGCTGCAATCCTATACACACTTTCCTGAGTAGACCTGCATAAATTTGCTCTGTTGCTGTTGTTCGTGTCATGCAGGACTGAAGTAGTGGTGTTTCTTTATGCCTCTCCCATTGTTGATGTTCAGGTGGGAGGGGCTTTTCATTACATAGGAGCAGAGACAGAAAAGACTGTGCCAATGGATAACTGCGCAGTCTTCCTTGGAAGACTATGCTAGTGGAGACCTGGAAAACACCCTACTAGGCTAATCATTTCCCACTAATCTGTTTCCTCTCCTGCATGGCTGCCTTAGAAACAGCTGGCAGTGTAAAAAGGTATAAAGCTAAAACCAAGGAGACCCAGATAGATTCTGTAGAGCTTATGGATCAGCGCTTATCAGAGACAGAACAGCTGATCTTAAGATGGTGCCAGCTTTGTGTTTATGTTCCTGTCAGGGACAGCAAATCACAGTTGCAACCAAGATGGTACGCTAAATGTTGTTTGGCGTCTGTGTTTTACACTGATAGAGCTTCCAGATCACAGTCATATCATGTTTCTATATCATGTGTTGAATATATTCTGGGTTTCAGTTTTATTTGTATAGTGCCATCAATGCCCATGTTGCAGCGTACACAAGAAATATGACATGACACATCTATAACAACTGTGTATAAGAACTCAGCTAGAGACTACCCAGCACCTCTCAGATACAACACATCCATCAACCTCATTCCTAGCCACCAGCTTTTGTATAATAAGTGATGCTTCTCTGTCTACCTGGATAGCATCTAATGAATCCTCTGGGCTTTGCTTATGCTGGGAGGGAGCTATTGAACTGAAGTGATGAAATAAGAGCTACTGCGGGTAATTTGAACTGTTGGGAGGTGGAAACCACCCAAAACCAAAACCCTGCCATAACCAAAGGTGGATCCTTACATGACGTAGTGCTACCCCCTGTGAGAATGTCTCATGAGTGTCTGTGTCTTTTGTGAGCATGAATGGAATTACGGCAGCACAGCAATTAGAAACAGGACCTTATGCTGTTCTATGGTTCTCAACAGTCACCTGATGCCAGCTTGTCTCATGGGAACATTATAGGCCTAACACCCGCACCTTTAGATCAGCCTAGCAGATTGGCTGCCGGCATACTAAAAGCGACGTACAACCCTGCCAAGGCTGGCTCCATCCCAACAATGTAGTCTGATGCCGTGGACCACCTGGCTGATGGAACAGCCTGCTGTAATGTGAGTACAACCCCCCCAGATGATACAATAAAGATGCTCTTAAGGGACGGGAGAATCCCTCATGGCCTACCTTTCTGCAGTGGTTGTAGAGACCATCAGATGCTGCCAGATAAGTGAGGTCCCAGTGCCCGTCAGGTTGATAGCAGTCTGGCCTGCCTGGCTCACTTTCAGTTTAGGATGCCAGTTTGCCTGGCAAAGGAACTATACTGGATTCTTCCCTTTCTTTCTTTCTCTGCCTGTACACATTGGAAGGAAGGTCACAGCAGATGGGGAGGAGGGGGGGTAAAGATCAGCCCAGAGATTAGAGAGGCATTTTTAGCCAGCCAATCGGTGGCCAGGCTGTGAGTAATGACTCGCTGACAGCACAAGGTGAAAACATTACTGCAGAGAAAGCAAAAAAATAAGATCAGGGGGTGTAAGTGCTCTCCCTTTCCTGGGATCCCCCTATTTCCCATTCCTGCCCCCCCTTATATTTGCCTTTTTATCTAGCCTTTTGCAAATTTGTCCCTTTCTTTCACCTCCCATTTCCACTTCTACTTCCCTCTACTTTCTCCTTTCTTCTCGCCTTTCTCATTCTTGCTTCCTTGTTACTTCAACAGTTCCCACTACCACCACCACTAGATTCTCGGAGCTAAAGCAGACTGATGCCAATCACATATTTAGCTTCTGTGTGGGCTGAAAGGAATATTATCGCAATTGGGGGGGGGGGTAGCTGGAAAACTGTTTAACAAATGATTAAACAATTTATTTTAAAAAATGAATAGGGGTCATAAAATGGTACCCAGCAAGACAGTTATGGTGAATGTGTGCTGAGCTTCAAAGAGCTACCAATCAAAGCATCTATGTCACACCCACTGGTATGGACAGAAGACAGCAGGATGTACACACAAAAGAGGCATGATACTATAGATACTATAGGGAAGATGTGGCCCTCCAGCTGTTGCTGAACTCCAGTTCCCATCATCCCTGGCCATTGGCTATGCTTGCTGGGGCTGACAGGAGTTGGGAGTCCAACAACACCTGGAGGAACACAGCTTCCCCAGAACTGCTCTAGATAATGTGGATAGCCAGTTGCAATTGTGCTTGTAGCTTACAGCTGAAGAGCAATGACTGGGGCTAAGTCTGGAAGCAGGCATTGTGGCTCTGTTTGTTTCCTTTGGGAAAAAAATGAACTATGTTTTGCCCATGTGCATTATACTGAAACAGCTTGTATAAAAACAACATTAAAGTAAAATAAATATCACTGCTGCTAGACATTCTAAACATGTTTGGTACATGGAATTGGCAGAAATGACTGGCAGAATCCGGGACCTGGGAGAAGAGACAGTCGAAGAGGACTGAAAAAAATTCAAGGACTACTTGCAAAAGCATTGCAAATTGTATGAATGTTAAGATGATGCAGGATAGAAAATAATCTGGCATTAGTAACTTAGTGGAAAGAGGTATGAAAATAAGCGAACTATTTTGCTTAATATTATGTCAAATTTAAATAGCTAAATATTTGATAATAAAGTTTAAAATTGGAGACATAATATTTGAAAATTACAAAATAAGATTTGAAAGAAGGCGAAGCACTGCTGAATATAACTTTATAAATGGGAACGCAGGAAAGGGAGATGTGAGGAAGTCCAAAAGGAAGGTTATGGAAATTTGGTTTATTGAAATCTAATTATGCTGTATGTTATTTGTTTTGTGTTTACTTTTTTTTCTTTTTCTTCTCTATGTTGGTGGTGGTGTCTTTTTGTGTTTGGTGATGTATTGTTTAAAACCTTTAATAAATATTCTATAAAAAAATAAATAAACATGTTTGGAAAACTCTGCAGATAAAAAGATGGGCCACATATGAGTAATGCCGAAAATAATCCTTGGATTACCTGGGTAGCAGTACATGCAAAGATGGATTCTGTAGTATACGCTTTTAGAAAAGAACGTTGTAATTATTAAACAAAAGAAACTGAACTCCATTGACGAAAACCTGCTGTGAGAGAATCAGGCCACTAGTTTGCCCTCTTGTGGCGATGTGTTACACTTGATACAATCCAAACTGGAAAGGTATCATAGTGCTTTTATTAGGGCAAACTAAAAATCACAAAACAGTGATGCTTTATGGTCTGCAGTGGAACGTAAGAAAGGTAGTGTGACACTGCTCCTGTACATATCCCCCACCCCATCAACATTTCCGTCTGCAGTTTTTCTTTCTTGCTTGACACAGTCAGCCCAGAATAGTCCTGAACTCCAGGGAATATGTATCGGGCTTTGACTGGCCAATGTTTTCTTCTCATGCATACCACTGCTGCTGTAGATGTGGAATAATTGCACTGCAGCCAAAGGAATTTGTTATGTAACTGAAACAACAAAAACATGTAACTTCCAAATGAAGGAAAGATGATTTCCTGAATCCAGGACAAATGGACTGAAGAAACAGCTTTCCTTTTAAACAATGCTATGGCATAATGTTAACATTTACTTACTGCCCCAAACATGGGCATATGTTACGGGGTGCAAGATTTATGGGAGGGGGCAGAAGCGAGCTTTCTGCGATGCAATTGGTCAGATTGTTAAGTATTTTTATTTATTTACTTGATTTGGAGGAGGGCAGCTGCCCCCTGGCTACACTCATGGAAAGGTTCACATCACCTCAAAAATGTTTGCTTCTGACGTTGTTCTCTTTTGTGTCATGAGAAAATGGTTAAATTGCAAAAACAACCAAACCAAATCAAATGACAGCCTGATATTTCCTGGGGCAAGTCAAAGCATTGACTAGGTGGGAGTTGAGGAGATTTGATCCTGATTTAATCAAAGGTAGAAAGGAGGTTTGCTCTGTAACATTTCCTGCACTCTTTACAGTCACCCAACTAAGTTCCAAACGGGAACAAACTTACCGTACTTAACTTGTCAGATATAGCTTCTGACCTTGATGGAAATGACCTGCCTACTCTGCAGGAATGTCTTGCCATGACATCCACATTACTGCAGCCTTTCTGCATGAGAGCGGCTGGCTCATTTGCCATTAAAGACAAATGGCACCTGCCTCTCCACAGCTGCCTCTCCTTTTGACATGATGCTTGAGCAGTTCCTGTCTAGGCTGAAAGCAGTGGGGTTCTGTCTACCCAAGGGCCTTGTGTGCAGACAGAAGTCATCTCCTCCAAAACAATTTGGGGCAGAAAATGAACTCTGTGGGGTGTCCTAGAATCCAACCCACCCTACCTATGTCCTAGCCTCAAAGGTCACTTCCAGACAATCTCTTTGTTCTGTCTTCCTCCTCAATCTACCGTATTTTTTGCTCTATAGGACTCACTTTTTCCCTCCTAAAAAGTAAGGGGAAATGTGTGTGCGTCTTATGGAGCGAATGCAGGCTGTGCAGCTATCCTAGAAGCCAGAACAGCAAGAGGGATTGCTGCTATCACTGCGCAGTGATTCCTCTTGCTGTTCTGGCTTCTGAGATTCAGAAATTTTTTTCCCTTGTTTTCCTCCTCCAAAAATTAGGTGCATCTTGTGGTCTGGTGCATCTTATAGAGCGAAAAATACGGCATTTGTTTATAGGGAGGTTGAATGATGCTGGCTATTTAGTTAAAGCATTTATTCTGATTTGTTTGCAAGGAGGTTATGCAATAGTGCATGAAGCATTTGCTATCCTAATCCTGCACTTCCCAGTGCATTTTTCTGTCACTTTGGAGGTGGGGGTGGGGGAAGAAGGTTTGTTGCACAAGAAAACAAAAATTAACCCGAATTGCACAATCTGAATTTGGCAGTATGCGATTGAATGCCACCCCAAAATAGAGACAATCTGGAAGTTCCCTAAGGCAAAGTAAGGGCACTTGCAGATGTGGCTCCCAGCAGTAATGATAGTGCTGAATCAGGAAGCGCAACTGGAAGTACCTCAAAAAATGGTCGCTTCTATATATAGCATTTTGCAGGGATCAGCATTCTGAATCAGATTACGAGTCAGACAACCCACATTGAAGGTTCCAGCTCCTGTGCTGATTGCTCTTAGTCCAGATGGCCTGGCAGGATCAGCTCAGACAGCAAGAGTAAAAGCAGACGGAATAATGATGGTAGTTCTAAATTCCTTCAGTAACTGCATAGCCAGTGGAAGCCCTAGAGAATACTCCCCACTGTGGAAGTTTAGAGGTACCACCACGATGTGAGGCATTACAGTAGCTTTGCCACCCATGCTGATCCTTCATATATATATCTGAACTTGCAACAGTTGGCTTAGGGACTGGCCTTGGGCATGCTTGTGAGTGACTACTAGTATTCTGACTCAAAGCGCTGCTTATCCACACAACACAATGCTGGGACATGCCCTAAATGTGCATTTCTAAAGTAGTCTGAGAGTTTGGGAAGGAACCATAGCTCAGTGGTAAAGTACATAATTTGCATGCAGGAGACCCCAGGTTCAATTCCTGGCATGCCCAGGTAGGGCTGGGAGAGACCCGTGTTTAAAATCTCAGAGAGCTGCTGCCAGTGTAGACTATCCTGAGCTAGATGGATGAATAGTGTGACTCAGTATAAAGCAGTTTACTGTATTCCTATGCTCAGAAGCACCAGCAAAGCCCTTGCACCAGCTGATTGGTGGGGTTTGAAAAGGGCAGCACACACAACTATCATGCAAGACCCAACTATCAGCAGATCATCCATCCAGGCAGAATTGGGTCACCTGACATCACAATGACAGGTGTGTAGCACTACCCACTCGTCAGCCTTGGCTTGTGTGGCTAGGTGGGGGTGGGGATAAGGATTTTGCCCACCAGTTGGATCCAGTTCCCTACACGTGATTATCCATTGGATAATGAAGATCCTTGCAAAGGTGAACATATTTGCAGGGAAAGGGGGATGTGCATGTATGGCAACACCACATGCATTTTATCCAGAGGAGGCAAAAGAGGAGGAGGAAGGATTCACAGTAATAATTCTAGATGGGTGTAGGTGAATATATGAAACAAGGAAAAGTAAAAGAGGGAGCACAGGTCAGGACACAGATCCAAATGTGGTATGCAGCCTTAGTCTGTGATGTTAATTTCTTCCTTTTACATTAGCATGGAGTATATAAATGGGGGTTGGGATTCTCACACCTGCCCTCTGGCATTGATTTGAGATGTTACAGACACCCTTTCCTTCAGACCTTGCATCTAGTAAGTGGCTCTGTGTTGGTTGGTTTACATATGCACCAGAAACAAGGGCATAGTTATTTGAGCTGGGACAGCATTGACAGTCCTCTGGGGAACCTCTCTCTCACTGTCTACTCAGCCAAAGCTGACTGCTACCCTTCTCCTGTATTATTCATTCTCCTTTACACAGTCCCTGATTGGTGGCATGGATGCAATGTGATATGTTAAACTGGTACGTGGCTGTGATGAAACTAGGCTGGTGTAGAGGAGCTCCATCTCTCCACTGCTCTGACTCAGACTTTTAGAAGGAGTTGCTTTTAAAAGGGAAGGAACATGAAGAGTAACTTTTAAGCAGACCCACACCATACATTTAAAGCACATTCAATGCACATTTAAAGCACATGACTTCCCCCAGAGAATCCTGGGAAATGTACCCCTCACAGCGCGACAGCTCCCACCACCCTTAACAAACTACACTTCTCGGGATTATTTGGAGAAATTGGGCTTTTTTGTCCAATCAGAAGCCTGATGTCAGGTGGAGCCACATGATGCTTGATTTGATCAGCAAGAATATCTGCATAGGCGAAGGGGAAACCTATTGGTATTGGGGGACTTCAACATCCATGCCGATGCCACTCCCTCCTCACAGGCTCTGGACCTGGTGTCTTCCATGGCGACACTAGGGCTCTCCCAGTTTGTTTCGGGCCCCACACATCAAGCAGGCCACACGCTGGATCTGATCTTTGGCGTCGGTATAGATGTGATCCTGTCTCCTTCGATGAAGGTGCCATGGTTGGATCACTATGCTCTGAAAGCCAGGATTGATGTTCCACCCCCACCCTGCTTAGGTGGTGAGCCGATTTGGGCTCGCCCACGGAGGCTGATGGACTCTGATAGATTCCATCAAGCCTTGCGGGACCTTTCTCCCCCTGGCGACTCATTGACTGAGCTTGTTGAGGGCTGGAATACCCAGCTCCTGGCAGCCATCAATGAGATCGCACCTAAGCGCCCTCTGCGACCCCGCAGAAACCGGGCTCCCTGGTTTACTGAGGAGCTCCGGAAAATGAAGCGGGACCTCAGACGGCTAGAGTGAGTATGGCGGGGTGCCCGTGACGGAGCCTCAAGAACATCTTATAGGGTTTTTATGAAAACCTATGAGATGGCAGTGAAGGCCGCCAAGAAGTCCTACTTCTCGGCCTCCATTGCATCCGCTAGCTCTCGCCCGGCACAATTATTTAGTATAATTCGGTCTTTAACGTCCCTCGAAGGACAGCCAAATTTAAATAACAATTCGACACATAGCTGTGAGGCATTTGCGAGCTTTTTTGCGGAGAAGGTCCTGTCGCTCCGCCATGACCTCCCTGCCAATTTGGATACAATAAAAGAACTGGAGGCCCCTCGACTGTCCTCGGGTCCAGTATTGGACCACTTTGACCGGATATCCCCAGCCGATGTGGACAGACTCCTCCGAACTGGAAAGCCCACCACTTGTCCTCTCGACCCGTGCCCGTCTTGGCTGATTAGAGCATGTCCAGACGAGGTGCGGGCCCCCCTGGGGGATATCATCAATTTGTCCCTTGGCACCGGGACATTCCCAGGGGAACTGAAGGAGGCAGTGGTGCGTCCGCTCTTAAAGAAAACATCATTAGATCCCTTAGATCTATCCAATTACCTCCCAGTTTCGAATCTTCCATTCCTGGGCAAGGTGATTGAGAGAGCGGTTGCTGAACAGCTTGGTAGGTTTCTGGATGAAACATCGGCTCTGGATCCATTCCAGTCCGGCTTCCGCGCTGGTCATGGGACCGAGACGGCTCTGGTCGCCCTAACAGATGATCTCCGTAGACAGCTGGACCGAGGCGGGTCGGGGCTGCTGATTCTTCTAGATCTGTCAGCAGCTTTCGACATGGTCGATCACGAACTTTTGGACCACCGCCTCGCCGACGTGGGGATCCAGGGCGCAGTCCTTCAATGGCTGCGCTCGTTTCTCTCTGGTCGGGGACAGAGGGTGGCGCTTGGGGGGGAACTGTCATCGCGCCACTCCTTGGTGTGTGGAGTGCCTCAGGGTGCGATTCTCTCCCCGATGCTTTTTAACATCTTTATGCGCCCCCTCGCCCAGCTTGTCCGGAGTTTTGGGCTGGGCTGCCATCAGTATGCCGATGACACCCAACTCTATCTGTTGATGGATGGCCATCCTGACTCGGCCCCAGACACACTGATCAGATGCTTGGAAGCTGTGGCTGGATGGTTACGTGGGAGCCGGTTGAAGTTAAATCCTTCGAAGACAGAGGTCCTCTGGCTGGGACGGGACGATATGGGATTGAGGGGGCAACTCCCATCTCTTGCGGGGGTGCAATTAGTGCCAGCACCGTCCGTTAAGAGTTTGGGTGTAATCTTCGATACCTCCCTCTCTATGGAGGCGCAGATTGCAGCTATAACAAAGGCGGCATTTTTTCATCTCCGCCAAGCTAAGCAGTTGGCCCCTTACCTCTCTCGCCCTGACCTAGCCACTGTGATCCACGCGACGGTCACCTCCAGACTGGATTATTGTAACTCACTCTACGTGGGGCTGCCCTTGAGACTGACCCAGAAACTCCAGCGGGTGCAGAATGCCGCAGCGAGACTCCTTACGGGGTCTTCGCTGCGGAATCACATTCATCCGGTGCTATACCAGCTGCACTGGCTCCCAGTGGAGTACAGGATCAGGTTTAAGGTGCTGGTTTTAACCTTTAAAGCCCTATACGGCCTAGGACCCTCGTATCTACGGGACCGCCTCTCCTGGTATGCCCCACAGAGGAACTTACGGTCCTCTAATAAAAACATCTTGAAGGTCCCAGGCCACAGAGAGGTTAGGCTGGCCTCAACTAGAGCCAGGGCTTTTTCGGCTGCGGCTCCAACCTGGTGGAACGCTCTGTCACAAGAGACAAGGGCCCTGCAGGACTTGACATCTTTCCGCAGGGCCTGCAAGACAGAGCTGTTCCACCAGGCCTTTGGCTAGGGCACAGCCTGACTCCCTCCTTCAGCAATCTTTACAATACTTTAGTTTATGGTTGCCATTAATTTGATTTTAATTAATTCTTATGATGTTTTTATATTGTTGCACTTTTTTAGTGTTGTTAGCCGCCCTGAGCCCGGCTTCGGCTGGGGAGGGCGGGATATAAATAAAAATTTATTATTATTATTATTATTATTATTATTATTATTATTATTATTATTATTATTTCCCTGTTCTCCTGGAAAGGTTGAGGAGTGGAAGCCAAAGACTATATCACTTAATCTGAAAGGTTCAGTGGCTTCTATTTAACATCTAGGGTTGCTACCTCCCCCCTAACACAGGTCTATCGCTCTTAAGAGCTGCACAACAGACAGAAATGAGCAGGCGCAGTTTTCAAAAGAGTGCAGAGGTGCTGGTATGTGGGAGAAGATTGGCTTATATGTGCAAAACTATAATGAATAATGTTTTCAAGGCTTGGAAGGGCTCTTGTGAAGATACAGCTCTATGAATGCCATCCTCCAACTGAAGTGTGCTTAAGGTAGACTGATAACTCCTACCCTTAGGACCGTATTATTTATTTCATTTCATTTACGAAATGCCTCCTGTGAAGCAACCTGAACCAATTAACAACAAAAACATGTAAATTACAATTTCTAGTTTGATGCAGATAAAGACTGGGATCAAAATGTCCACTTAAGAATGCTTGTTGGAAGAGGAAGGTGTTAAACAGTCACCAAAACGCTAATAGAGATGGTGCCTGTCTAATATTCCATGGAAGGAAGATGCAAAGGGCAGGTGCTGCTATACTAAAAGTCTGATTCCTACATTGTACTGGGCAGACCTATTGCTGGGATGGCATCTGCAGGAGCACCTCTTTGATACAGAAAGGTGATACAGGCTTTTAGGCAGCCTACACCTGAGCTATAAAGGCTTCGTACATTAGCACTAGTACCTTGAACTTAGACTGGAAGCTCACTGGCAGCCAGTGCAATTATTTTAACAATAGAGTTACATGATTGTGATATTCTGTGCCAACAGTCAAGCCATTGCATTTGACACTGGCTACATCTTCTGGGAGGGACACGGGTGGCGCTGTGGGTAAAACCTCAGCGCCTAGGACTTGCCGATCGTCAGGTTGGCGGTTCGAATCCCAGAGGCGGGGTGTGCTCCCTTTGCTCTTTCCCAGCGCCTGCCAACCTAGCAGTTCGAAAGCACCCCCGGGTGCAAGTAGATAAATAGGGACCGCTTACTAGCGGGAAGGTAAACGGTGTTTCCGTGTGCTGTGCTGGCTTGCCAGATGCAGCTTGTCACGCTGGCCACGTGACCCGGAAGTGTCTTCGGACAGCGCTGGCCCCCAGCCTCTTAAGTGAGATGGGCACACAATCCTAGAGTCGGACACGACTGGCCCATACGGGCAGGGGTACCTTTACCTTTACATCTTCTGGGACACAGGTGGTGCTGTGGGTTAAACCACAGAGCCTAGGACTTGCCGATCAGAAGGTTGGCAGTTTGAATCCCAGCAACGGGGTGAGCTCCCGTTGCTCAGTCCCTGCTCCTGCCAACCTAGCAGTTCGAAAGCATGTCAAAGTGCAAGTAGATAAATAGGTACCACTCCAGCGGGAAGGTAAACAGCGTTTCAGTGCGCTGTACGCCGGCTCCCTTGGCCAATAAAGCGAGATGAGCACCGAAACCCCAGAGTCGGCCATGACTGGACCTCTAATGGTCAGGGGTCCCTTTACCTTTTACCTTTACATCTTTTGGGCCAAACAGAAGATTTGGAGGTGTTCGCAATCAAAGCTGGTAGAAGGCACTCCTAGTTACTGGGCTCACCTAGGCCTCTAGTAACAGGGATGGATCAATTAGCATCCCTAAACTATGAACCTCCTCTTTCAGAGAGAGTATGACCCCCTTCCAAAGCAAGTGAATGACCAATTTATCCAGACTTGGGTACTGCTTACCCACAATACCTGTGGCTTGCCAGAATTTAGAATCAGTTTGTTGGCCCTCATTCAGCCACTGGCCTACAGCTTGAATGGCTTCTCCTAATTCAAGTGTTACACAGAAATAAATCTGGATATCATCATCATACTGATGACACCTTGCACAAAATCTTCTAATGACAGCGCCCAATGATTTCATATACGTGTTACATAGCAATGAGAAAAGAATGGCATCCTGTGGCATCCCACAGCACAGCTGCAGGGGCCAAAAAGAGAATACTCCGTGACATTCTTTGAAACCAAGATGATTCACACTTTTTTAAAAGCATGCTTTTAAACCAGTCACTTTTATTTTGAAGAAAAAGCAGTCATGGGGCCCTGATCCAGAATGTGTGCCTGAACTAGATCAGGACCCTGCACCAATTTCCCTTCCTTAGCTTGTTCTATTTGCAGTAAACATCTGTACAGTGGTACCTTGGGTTACAGACGCTTCAGGTTACAGACGCCGCTAACCCAGAAATAATACCTCAGGTTAAGAACTTTGCTTCAGGATGAGAACAGAAATCATGCTCCGGTGGCGCGGCGGCAGCAGGAGGTCCCATTAGCTAAAGTGGTGCCTCGGATTAATAACAGTTTCAGGTTAAGAACGGACTTCCGTAACGAATTAAGTACTTAACCTGAGGTACCACTGTATTTTTATCCATTGCATTTCTTAATAACAATGAGAAAAAAAGAAGTACTCAGTGACTATTTTAGCTCTGTGACGCATGACACAAGTGTGAGAGTGGACCAGTAAAAAGAGGGAGGATACTGTATTTTGTTTCTACATCACTTTCTAAGAATTATTTACGGCCCGCCTTGGTGAAAATTTCAGGAACCTAGTTTATTTTAATAATCACACTGCCCCCTTCTGGTCTTCTGTTCCGCCTGGCCTTTGGCTTGGAGCCAATTTGATTCCCTCCTTCCCTCTCTTTCTTTTTTCTTTTCCTTCTCCTCCTGCAACGAGGCTACATTTTAATATTTTAATGTTTCAATATTTTAATGTTGTATTTTAATTTTGTTTTTAAGTTGTAATCATTCAACTTGTTTTTATTATTGCGTGTAAGCCGCTCTGAGCCCGGCCTTGACTGGGGAGGGCGGGGTATAAATAAAAATTATTATTATTATTATTCTGTGGGCAGGACCGTAGTTTATATAAAGTTTCCCATAACCCAGAGGGAGAAAAGGAACTTTTGTTTAATCTTTACACATAGAAAAGCATTTTCACACATATTTCCTTGGTAACTGTATTTAAACAATCATACCAAACAATTTCACCATGGCATCTCCATAAGAACTCCGTTAGGAAGTCAAATATTTTCAAAGGAGTAGGAGAGCCAAGGTCAAATGGTTACCAGCTGTAGGTGGGAAACCTGTTCATTGCACACAGCTACCTTATCTGAATAGCTACTCACCAGCAACAATAGGCCACATAACAGATATTTAAACCTAGGGATGAGAAGAGAATTTCAAAGACTTCATTCCAGGGTATAATTGTTGAATTAGAATATATTAAGAAATCAAGAAAGAGTCACCTTTCCCACTACCAGTGTTAAATAATATAGCAAAGATGTTTGAGTTATCACCAATTATTGCTATTGTGAATGGTCAGTATTTTTATAGCTCCCTTAATTCCTTCAGTTCAAAACGGTGACCCTTGTAGGGATGCAGGATCTCATGCAGCTGTACAGGCATAGACGCTGCATAAACTCCCTTGCAGACAATTTTTTGTTGCATTCTGTGTTTACTTGCGCAGCCCAATTTTCTGCATGCCCTGCATCCTTCATTTTTTCCTTGTGTAATATAGCACAGCAACCCTTCCATTACTTCTTTATTTAAATGATTTTTAGCCCACTTTTTAAGCACATGCTTCACAAAGCATCTCATAACATAAATGCAAATGCAAAGCCAAACACAATAAAAAACCATTTAAAATATTCATTTATAAGACTAACCCTAAAATCCATTGCCAAACAATGAAACTGTAGCAATAAAAATTCAGATGGCTTCAGCCTAGCGGCCCATTTATGACCCCAGCATTTATTTATTTATTTATTTACTAAATTGACACCCCACCCTTGCTCCCAAAGGCACTCAGTTTGGCCCATCAAGAGCGCCATGGGAAAAGTAGGTCTTCAAAGCTCACTGACAGGATATAAGGGATAAGGCTTCTGAGCAGACTCTCTGATGTAGATTTTGAGGTACAGGTGGCCTGGCATTATTAAATGACATTTAATGATGATGATGATCTAGGGTTGCCATACGTCTGGAATTTCCCAGACATTGCTGGGATTCAGCCGTCGGAAGCAGTGCCTGGGCGGAAAACACTTAAATGTCTGGGAAAATCCAGACGTATGGCAACCCATGTAGGAAGTGTAGATTTTGGCGAATTTACTTTAAAATAGCTCAAAAACTTCTCTTGTGTCTGGATTTTCACTTTTTGAAATATGGCAATCCTAGGCCAGTGGTGAGAAACATACCGGTTATTTCAGCCTGAGGGCCACATTTCATTCCCAAGGGCCACATACCAGTGGTGTTGTTGGGGCCAGAGGCAAAGGTGTCCTGAGGGCCTCCACCTCTGGTGTAGGTGGTTCTTTAGGTAAATCAAATTGCTAGGGGCTTTAAAAGACACATCCAGCACTTTGAATTGGGCCTGGAAACGTGCTGGCAACCACTGCAACTGACCAAGATAGGTGTAGTGTGCTTTGACCAACTGGCACCCGTCAGGAATGGGAGGGGGGAGGGCAACATCTTGTGCCAGTTACGAGTTTCTGATCGGTCTTGAAAGGCAGCCCCTCGCAAGAGTGCAACTGCAGGAGCCCAACTGGAAGGCGCCAGTGTATGAATGCAACGTTGTAATTAATCTACCGCACGAATACATCAATATAGAAAAGGCTACAGCAGCACCCAGATTCTAAGCACAAAATTGATTCAAGCCCCAGTACTTTCTTATTCCCCAGACTGCTTTAATGCAGCAAATGCTAGGCCTAGCTGTCTTTTGCTAGGTAATGTATGAAATAAAGAAGCGTACACAACACGTTAATTAGAGACATTGTTACTTATTACAGTTGGATCTTCATTGTATATTTATGGCTTTTTAAAAAAGGAACTTTCACAAGAAAATAAAGTAACATACATCAGAGACAGCTATAATTACGGCTTCCCTGAGTAGCGATTAGACTAGTATTTCTAATCAGACGCTTTCCCTATTTCCGGGTCCACGATAGCTGAGCAGGGACGCAGAGAACGGAACTCTCGGGCAGCGCAGTAGACACCTCTTTAAACGCAAGGGTCCTTCTAAGGGAGGAAGTGCTCGCACTGCGCATGCTCCTTCCTTTCCAGCGTTCGAGCCTCTTGCCGCCGCCACGGTAAGGCCTTGCTCTGGCCGCCCCATCTTCCCCGCATCGCCCCCATCCTGCGCCTGGCCGGCCCGGCTCCTCACTTTGCTACGCCTGGGCGCCTTGCTCTTCCTCCCTGCCAGGCTCGTTTTGGCCCGAGGGGAGTCGGAGATGGAAAACGGGGCATGGATGCGGGGCGGGGATTGGGTGCTCGGCTGGAAGGCGGCAGTTTGTTAAGCCAGGCCGCGGCTCCTCTAGAGTTGAAGTAGGAGTGCGTGTGGGCTTGGGAGACTTAACACTAGCTTAGCCCTCGCGCCCGTCTCCCTCGAGGAGCACGTGCATGGTATATAATAAGCCGATGGTAAAATGGAAGTTGTGTGTCCGTGAACGTGTTCTGCAAAGAAGCAAAGCAGGGAGTGGTGAGAGGTCGTTTTAGGGCTTTAAATGAAGACAGAGTTGGCTAATGATAAAAATGGGGACTTTGCTAGGGAAACTTTTATGTGAAACTATCTTAATAGCCTGATACTATAGGCATAGTTATTTGGAAGAAAGTCTCATTGAGTTGAATGGGGTAAATAAGTATACAGTATCCAAAATTACAGCTTTCAAGTCAAAAGTTCTCAATATCATCAAACTTTACTCTTGCTGTAATGGTTAGTGGAGGCTGCATAGAGCACCTGGTTTATATGGAACTTGCTTTTCTAAGTATTCTGCATGGATGTTGCCAGAGAAAGTGTAGGTGCAAAGGGTCCCATGTTCAATTCATATCAATATTTTAAAGAATCGGGTGGTAGATAATGAATAGAGAGAATACTTTCTGATTAATAGGGTTACTTCCTGATACACTTAAGAGATGATGCTACAGGGCTAAATGGACAAAGTCTGATTTGGTATAAGGCAGTTTACTATGACAGGTCTTGTCTAGCGTTGCTTAAATTGAGGTATACAACATTTTAATGTAAGCTTAGTATGCACCATTTCTTTCATACTCTTCAGCTTCCAACAGAGCAGTAAAATAATGTGCTGGGTTACTTTGTACCATTTTCTTGAGAGAGTGTGTGTGTGTGTGTGTGTGTGTTAACTTTGAAGTAAAAAAGGGTGGCTCTTTAAAATTGAATCTATATTTTCCTACAGATGCTGATGCCTAAAAAAAACCGCATTGCCATCTATGAACTCCTTTTTAAGGAGGGAGTGATGGTAGCTAAGAAAGATGTTCATATGCCTAAACACCCAGAACTGGCAGACAAAAATGTGCCCAACCTCCACGTCATGAAAGCAATGCAGGTAAGACACTGGCTTTCAACTGGTATGTTGCACCCTGACGTTAAGTGAGTTGCACCAGTGGTAGCATAACCAACATTTTCTGAATGTTGTTCATCTTTTAAAAAATAACTCTAACCAATCCAGGTCAAGGCTTCTGTGCTTCTAATAGTTGCATAGAAGAAGTGAGTGCAGGAAGTGCAACTTTCACGTCCCTGAAAGATCTTTGCAGTAAATAATTTTAAATTGGGTCCTAAGTTGCCAATTGGAATTAAGAGTTGAGTTCTGGATCTGAAAAGTTTGAAAGCTAGGCTAGTTAGGTAGGGAAGCCTAAAATGCCTAACAGTTTTATTAACATAGTGGTAGGAAGAAAGGGAATACCAAATACTTGCCATATTTTACAGAACGCTTACATAAACATCTGCAATCTCATTATACAACATAATCCATCTTTTAAAACTGGCGATGATTTGTTCCCCTCTCCCCATCCCTAATCCCCATCCCCATCCCTTTGCCACTAATGTTTGCATGTAGAGTTCAAGATGTAGAAAGTTGTTAGTGTTAATTAACGTTATTAAGAATTGCTGTGAACAAATAAGTATTGACAATAATTAAAACTAGACTTATATCTTCTTAGTCGCTGAAATCTCGTGGTTACGTGAAGGAGCAGTTTGCATGGAGGCATTTCTACTGGTATTTGACCAATGAGGGCATCCAGTACTTGAGGGACTATCTCCATCTGCCGCCTGAAATTGTGCCTGCCACCTTGCGTCGCAGTCGTCCTGAAACTGGACGACCCCGGCCAAAAGGTAAGCTTTAATTTACATTACTTGCTTGGATTTGCTGTTGACGTAGTGTCCAGAATTGCTTTCCTTGGATGAAGCATTTTGGCAAAAGCACTTGGATTTGTGAACGTGATTCTCACAAAGTCCTCTAGATCTGAAGACTAGGACACAAACATTTAAGTATTTCTGCTGGGATGTGCCTTCAGCTATGTGAATGCACCGTTACAGAAGGACAAGTGTCTGATAGGTTGCAGGTACTATGAGTTCAACTTGTACAAATTACTAGGCCATTGACTTTAGGAATCAGAATTGTTGAGGTGGAAGGGACCCCAAGGGCCATCTAATCCAATCCCCTGCAATGCAGGAACGGAACAGTTTATTGCATTCATTTGTATTTTGCTAACTAAGGCTCCTTACCACTATTCATTTCTACATCCAAGACAGCTATATTTTATTGGAGCTAAATTAAGGGAGCACAGTGTTAAGAAGCCTGACTTTGCCAAATATATTTCAGGGCTGGAAATGGAGGTGTTTCATTATCCTTGTAGGTGTGAATCTATTGGAGACATTGTATCTTAGAAAACTCTACATTTTAATGAAATGTTTCTAGCTTAATTTACCTTCAGGTTGTCCAGGTGAATCAGTCCTAAAAAGTCTCTTTGGTCATATAAGCACGGTCATAAGAATGATACTGGTCAGACTGCTAACTTTTGTTTTGCCTTGAAGAGAAAATAATTTAAACTTGCCACATCAAGGCCATGTACAGTTTTGAACTGTGACACATTCAGCAGAGTTCTGTTTGAATTTATTTCCTATGGTTTTTACACATGCTTTGCACTCTCATGTTGACATATTGAATAAGCTTACAGGCAGTTGTATACAGTCATACCTTGGAAGTCGAACAGAATCTGTTCCGGAAGTCTGTTTGACTTCCAAAATGTTCAAAAACCAAAGCGCAGCTTCTGATTGGCTGCAGGAAGCTCCTGCAGCCAATCAGAAGCCGCGGAAGCCTTGTTTAACGTTTGGGTTCCAAAGAATGTTTGCAAACCGAACACTCACTTCTGGGTTTGTGGTGCTTGCGAGCCAAAACGTCTTAAGTACCAAGGCGTTCAGGATCCAAGGTACAACTTTACTTGGTTAGGTGATTCTTACATATTTGATAGTGCATTCAGTTATTAGCGGAGTGTTGCTGCTATAGATTCGTATGTCACAATAGCATAGGTCTCTTGGATCTGTTTTCAGGTTCATCCAGCTGTAAGCCCAACCATGTACAGAATTTTGACCATGACCGATACCCAATAGATGAAAATCTAGTCTGGTTTTAAATGTACAAGGGAGGCAGCTGCTTGGGATACAACAGCCATGTACTGCCTGCTTTATGACAAGTGGCTTTGTGTGTATCAACTTACCTTGCCAATAGAGAATTCACTGTAAGTTTAGCATTCAACACTACCAGGAATTCAGGCCCACGGGTTGAAGGCAGTGACGGTTGCTCATGCCTCAAATAATGCTTTGATCATAGTGAAGGTGATTGTTCTGTTTTTATTCACCTTCTTTCTAGTACATCTCATTTCATTCTCAGTTGTAGCCTTAAAGTAGTGCATTGAGTTGCCAAATTGTGTTGCTCAAGTCTACCTGGTGAGTTGCATGTTTTGGTAGTTTGAAGCATAGACCTCCATTGAATTGAAAGACGATTTTTTTTCAAAATGGTTAAGAGTGGTCCAAATGGTTTAGCTTTCAGCTGAACTGTTAGAAAAATAGCACTTTTCAAGGGAGAAATGTATTTGGTATTTTTGAAGTCCTTTACCTTGTAATAAAAATGTTCTATCAACACACTGGTACACAATGTGGTTAATAAGTACTACTGGCTTAATTTTAAATAATATATACCTTTTTGAAGAGCAGCTTAAAACTCTATGACTGTTAAGCTGAAAGCTTCTTGATTGATGTGTCCTGTTTTTGCCTTTTCAGGTTTGGAGGGTGAGCGTCCTGCTCGCCTTACACGGGGAGAGGCTGACAGGGACACCTACAGACGCAGTGCTGCTCCTCGTAAGTGTTTAAAACAAGAGGTTAACCGGCCTCTGCCATTGTTTTCTTGTACATTTACCTAGCTTTTCATTTATTTAAAATGAGATAGTATTGAAGTTTGGAGGAAATTAGCACGTATTGGCTAGCCTTGGGAACCAGCCAAAACGTGGTTGCTGGTACCTAGGAA
Organism: Podarcis vaucheri; assembly: GCF_965113315.1. Lineage (NCBI taxonomy): Eukaryota > Metazoa > Chordata > Lepidosauria > Squamata > Lacertidae > Podarcis > Podarcis vaucheri. The sequence continues at coordinate 61,777,872 of NC_138764.1, read as the reverse complement.
CCTTCCCCTATTGGGAGTTGGACAGTCTCTGAATATGAGCGCATGAGCAGGGTAGCGCAGCACAGCCCTAATCCTGGGCTTTTGCGATAATCCTTCCAGTTGTGCTTTGGAATTGCGCTAAGATAAAAAGTGAAGTGTGACATAATGGTACAATTCCCCTCTGCTTATATTCTAAACTGGTGGGAAGGTTGGCTGGGCTTGTCAAGCTTCCCAGAGTAGGAAAGGGATGCTGCCAGGGCAAAAGCATTTGTAGGGCAGGAATATTGTATTTATGCAATCAACTTGCATAAGTAACGTATGCCTAAATAATATCTTGACTGTTAGCATTCTGATACTTTAAAAACGCTTTCAAAGATTATAGATACGTCTCTACGTGGTACTCCTTGCCTTGAATAATGTGGAGTGTTTTTTCTTCTCAGCTGGTGCTGACAAGAAGGCAGAGGCTGGAGCTGGGTCAGCTACTGAATTTCAGTTTGTAAGTATATATAGAATATTTAATTTTATGCAAATGCTCAAAAGAACATGTAAGCGCCTCTGACCAAAATCAGACACTTTCATATCTTCCTTGTTGAGTTGGCAACAGTATTGCAGGCACAATTACATGTATTTCAGGCTTCTGTTTATATTGCTGGGGTAATAATATGGATGGCACATGCTAATAAAGCTATCTTCTGAGTCCAATATGAATTCTAAAACAGCATAGGGTGATGATGATTAGGCAGCACAGACTCCAGGCAAACTGTAGTCATGGGCAGCTAGTCCCACATAATAACTCAGAAGCAGGCACATGTCCCCATTCCATTGAAAAATGCATCTGGCTAGTTTGGGGTCACCAATGCAGAAAGAAATGGGGAGCCAAATATTCATGGGCAGTAAGTGCAGGTGTCTTCCCATGTGAAAATCTCTCTTGCTAGAGTTGCTGGATTAGACAATGGGGACAGCTGCTATTTTTGCAAATAACATATTTCATGAATAATAAAAGATAGCAAAATGTTGCCAGTGTAAATCTGGGATTAATATTGAGCTACCTAACTTTCTCCCAAGGTTTTTCATTTGTTGGTTTGTTACATTGTCACGTTGCACCTTGTAAACTCTTTATTTCCTGACCTAACACAATTTTATTTATGGCAAATTGATCCCTATGCAGTATGCATGCCCTGCCAGATAAATGCTGGTGTTTTTAAACTACTTGATAGCTTAAATGCATTGCTATGCAGTGTATTCACTTGTCCAATTTGGTGTAGAAATTTTGATAACACTTGACCTAGGCTCTCATTGACTAGAATAATTGAACTTGTGTCTGAGCTACAGCTTGCCTGCTTTTCACCTGTATGCTCTCCAGGCCTTCTTTATACATAAGTGCCTTTGAATGGCCTTCTTGTTCATATAAATGATGTTTTGTTGCACTTTGGCCCCCATTTTGCCTATCTTAGAATTCAGGTAACTTCTGTTATTTTTAGCAGTGAGAAGAGGCAGTGATGAATCATGCCAATGAATGAAATGTGTTGTAGTTGTGGGTGCACTGATAATGTTTTCTTTTTCTTTTTCTGATTTACAGAGAGGTGGCTTTGGGCGTGGACGTGGTCAACCACCTCAGTAGAAATCTTGCTGTTTGGTTGCATCTTGTGTATAATAAATAGGTGAAAAATGCACTTTGTAGCTTTGAATCATTTAATTATGAAGCTTAATGGGTGAAATATTGCTTGTTTTAAAATGTGGAGGATAAACCCCAAAACATAATAGGAATGATGTGTAAGATGACATGTGGTATCTTGACTATTTAAAAGACAGATATCAAATCCTTGTGGCTCTTTCTAAGACTCCTAACTTGAAGAAAATGGGAAAGGATTTCTTGATGTCAGAGGGATGAAGCATTAATTGTTGGTATACTTATCTTCCTTATCTTATGGCCATTCTTCCCTGATTATGTTCGCCATCTAACTGGAGTCTCCATGTTATCCTCTTTGCCTCTAGATGCAATCATCATTATCTTGCCTCCTGAAATTTGATTAAGTTGTGCAGAATGAATTGAAATTTTATATGCAATTTGATCTGGCCTTAAATTTCAGGCTTGCATAGTTCACAACTTCGTGGATTGATGTGCCACTAGCAGTCAATGTAATCATAGTTGGGCATCATTGTCCCACAAAAAGTAAAAGCAGTCATTAACACTATTTCTTGCTTGACCTTGGTCCTGTTAGGGGGGAAATTAGAAAAAGTCAAACAATTTAAAGGGACATACTTCTAGATATGTTTTGTGCATAGGATTGCTGAATTGGCTTTATAGTTTTTTTAAAAGCTTTGATTAACAGGACAGGCTGCTATATTTAGCAAGCTTGTGATTCAATCAACCGAGCATAAAAAGCTTTGCTACAGTATTGGGATGTATTTGTAATTGGGGGTTGTTGGAAGTATAGTCTCTCCTGTCCCTGAGGCTTGGTTCCATCCATTAAACTCCACAAAAGCTCACAATCTCCACTTTACTGATGGAGAACTGAAACTGAGATAGTGGACCAAGCATTTGCCAGTAACAACCATTTGGAGAGAACTGGAAGAAAAAGTGAGCAGCGAATATATGAAACCTTTTCTATTTATGAATTAGAAGTGTAAGGTACTATAGAATGCAATTCTTAAATAAGGTTGCCAAAGATCTAGGCAGCATATACAGTGGTGCCTCGCAAGACGAAATTAATCCGTTCCACGAGTCTCTTCGTCTTGCGGTTTTTTCGTCTTGCGAAGCACGGCTATTAGCGGCTTAATGGCTATTAGCGGCTTAGGGGCTTTTAAGAAAAAGGAAACAAACTCTCAAGAACTCGCAAGACGTTTCATCTTGCGAAGCAAGCTCATAGGGAAATTCGTCCTGCGGAACGACTAAAAAACGGAAAACTCTTTCGTCTTGCACGTTTTTCGTCTTGCGAGGCATTTGTCTTGCAAGGTACCACTGTAGTTTCACCAGTAGATGCTGAACAATGTGAAAGTAGGGTATGATTTTTTATATATAAAATAAGCATAGCTGAGTTACGGCGTTTAGCATGCCAACCATGTTTGCCTCTTACTATTTAATACCCATTTTACATAGAAGAGTGTTTGCTGTTGTAAAGCTGGAGGAAATTGGTCTAGTGTCCAATACAGTGGTACTTGTACTTGTGAACACGATCAGTTCTGGGGTGCCGTTCGTACCCGAGAAGTCCGCAACTAGAGCGGTGCTTCTGCACAAGCACATAGCGTGCTAGAGTGCTTCTGTGTATGCATGCACGCACAATGAAGGGTTTGCCGCGTTCGCAAGCCGAAAATACAATATGAACGTAACACAACATGAAGTATGACTATACTGGGCAGTCCTTTACATGCTTCTTGCGTATATTTCGAGAACCATGATGCCATTGGTGCTAATGACCTGCTTTTTGCACAGTGTGGTGATGATATCCTGCTTATAGGTGCTACTTTGTTCTGGGCTCTTTAGAAGTCTGGAGACATTATTGGAAATCCCCAGCTTTCCTTTTTGGTGTGACTTCTTCTGATATAAGGTGTTAAGGCGGAATGAGATCTCTGAAGACCATGCTCTCAGCCCGTCTGTTATTTTAACATTTATATTTCACATTTCCTCCAAGAAATTCAATGTGGTGTACATGGTTCTCCTCCCTATTTTATTCTCATAGCAAACCCGTGAAGGATAGGTTAGGTTGAGAGACAGTGTCAGGATCATATGCTTGTGAAGTTAGGCTTAAGTATGTGAGTAATGACCAGGGTTTTAGGACAGTAACAAATTGACAGTTGTGCATTGAGTACAGAATTTGGTGTCTTGAAGAAATTTGCATTGTGATTTTAAAGGACTCGATAGAGGTTCCAGTGGTGAGGCAGGATTCTTCTGCTCTGCTTATTACCTGGTGCCTTCTCAAGACTTGCAAAAGCAGAATAAATCACACAATGCATACAGTATATACCAGGGTGGGAAATGTAAAGTCATGGGGCCATATGCAGCCCTCCAGGCCTCTATTGGGAATCTTCCCAGGTCACGCCCCACTTTCGCAGACCACATGTTAAGCTGCCTGATTAGAATGTGTCCTTAAACATGCCTCTTGTCTGGGTGAAGAATGCAAATATGCATATGTGTAGAAATCTGACTTGTGTTGCTGGAATATCTGCTTCTTTGACCCACACACTTTTTCTGTTCACCCTGTCCACACTTGCATGTAGCCCCTAGAAGTTGCCCATGAAGGAATGTGGCTCTTGAAAAAGGTTTTCCATCTCTGATTCACACATACACCTACCTCCCAGAATTCAGCTCTTGACTCTCCCCAACTTGCACAAAGCATAATGGCTCTGCATGTTAACTTTTCTGTGGTTGGTAGTGTTGTGCTCCAACTCAATAGATTTTATTCTTTTCCAGCATCATTACTGAAATGCAATTAAACACAATATTAACAAGGCTATAACAAGAAGTACAAATATATCAGCAGGCAAACATGGTTTAATGTTTTCTCTCTGCATTTTGTATTAGGGCTAGTCAAAATACACAGTGAGATGCAACTGTTTTCAGATTTGTGTTGCTAGTTTTAAAAATGTGCTCCCTGCTTAGATTGGGAAAGTTGGCATGCTTTCTAGTACTAGGTAATGAGATGGATGTCCAGAGGGCATTTCTTTTGCTGCTTTGTCAGTGACAGTCTGGTGGTTTTAAGATTTTTTTCTAAATCCCAAAACGGTTTGAGCTTTTTGTGCTCATGGAATTGTCTACTGAATCAATATTGGGCTAAATATATATTGTGTGGATTGCATACTGTGGCGTAATGCTCCATTAGGAAGTGTTTCCACCCATCTCAGGATGTCACTGAGTTGCACTAGATAAACCCACACCTAGCATGATCTGAGGCAAATGAAAACATCCCCCACTTCCCGCAACACAACATTGATCTCCAGTTATTTTCAGAACAAGATGAGGGCCCATCCTATGCACTGGGTCTGCTTTCCATTAGGAAATGCTTCTCCCCCAGCTGGTACCTGGGCTTGTGGCCCAAAAGCCAGCTGGAGATAGAATTCAGAGGCATCCTTATCCATTAATGGAATCATAATCTGGAAATTACTTTGTTGGTGACAGCAACAGTGAGTTTTCCACATTATTTACAAGAACAGTCACAGTACTAAATTGAAACCCTGTTGGTGGGTTCAATTTATAGACTCAGTATTTTCACATCTCTTTTCCCCCAAAGGGACATATGTTAGTGTGTTTCAAAAAGTTTTTGGTGCTTATTTCAAATTTAGGGGATATCTTGTACCTCCCAAGTTTTCTGCCCTGTCCTGGGTAACATAGGGCTTCATAGTATTCGACAGTCTTTCCTTTACTCTTGGATCCTCAAGGAGGTGGCCTTTAAGAAATTTTATGAGGACTTCAGTAGCTTTCATTTCCCCAGCAGTTCACACAAGAGATTTAATTTTTGGACATCTCATTTGCATTCCTTTACCAAGTAGAATTCAGTGGTACCTCGGGTTAAGTACTTAATTCGTTCCGGAGGTCTGTTCTTCATCTGAAGCACCACTTTAGCTAATGGGGCCTCCTGCTGCTGCCGCGCCGTTGAAGCACGATTTCTGTTCTTATCCTGAAGCAAAGTTCTTAACCTGAAGCACTATTTCTGGGTTATCAGAGTCTGTATCCTGAAGTGTATGTAACCTGAAGCATATGTAACCTGAGGTACCACTGTACACCACAGGATCCGTTGGGCTACAATACAATCTCTACACTCCAACTGCATTTATTTTTCTTTCCTGGACAAGGCCTTAAACTTGAACTCCTCCCACCCAAGTACTCTTAAAGCTACGCTGAATGAAATTCAGTGAAAATGAATTTCAGTGAAATGAAGGAACAGACTTACAAAGCCAGATGAACCTAGGAGCTGCCTGCAACAGAACAGTCCCGAAGAGAAGGTGACAGAACACCATTAATCACCTATAGCTTTCAGCTAAAAAGATTCTGACATCGGGAGCTCATTCTGTATAAATTACAGGTTTTGGGTAGTAGCATTCTCACACACTCCCTTAATATAAGGTCAGGGTGGGGAACCTTTTTCAGCTTGAAGCCCGCATTCTCTTCTACATAAACCCTTTTCTATCCTCAATCCAGGCAAGCAAGACATCAAAGTTAAAGGAGAAATTCAAGCAAGCCAAAAACTTGAGTGTGTGAAGCAGGGCTGTAGCTTGGGGGAGAGATACCGACAGACCTGGGCTGCATTTCCTGACCCCCACACCCAGTCTGAGGTTCCCTACTGATGTAGGAGCTGGGCATTTTTTGCTACTTAACTTACTTTTTAATTGTATACTGTTTTAAGCTATTTGCATGCTGCTTAGATATTTCATATGGTGGAAAGGCTGATAACAGTCTTGCTAAATAAATCCGTTAGTCATACCATCAGGGACTTGCCTTCCAGTGTGAAATGCCACATCATCTACCAATAATGACCTTTTGCTTTCCTCACAAGTTAAAAAACAGGTTAAGCTCTCTGAAAAAGAATGGACACAGTAGTAATGTTCAGCTACCGGGGGGACATATTTAGGGTGGCTAGGGCACACTCATGTCATGGGTGCTGTTTTAATTCAGTAATTCCTTCAATGGGAAGTTCTAGTATGAAATTATTGAATTAGGATTTCAGTAAATCTATTCAGTTTTATTCTGTTTTTAATGTTTTGTTGAAAGCCGCCCAGAGTGGCTGGGGAAACCCAGCCAGATGGGTTGGGTAGAAATAGTAAATTATTAACTATTATTATTCTTGCCCTATTGTGGTATAACATACATAAAGGTAAAGGTACCCCTGCCCGAACGGGCCAGTCTTGACAGACTCTGGGGTTTGTGCGCCCATCTCACATTTATTGGCCGGGGGCCAGCGCTGTCCGGGGACACTTCCGGGTCACGTGGCCAGCGTGACATCGCTGCTCTGGCGAGCCAGAGCCGCACACGGAACGCCGTTTACCTTCCCGCTGGTAAGCGGTACCTATTTATCTACTTGCACCCGGGGGTGCTTTCGAACTGCTAGGTGGGCAGGCGCTGGGACCGAACAGCGGGAGCGCACCCCGCCGCGGGGATTCGAACCGCCGACCTTTCGATCGGCAAGCCCTAGGCGTTGAGGCTTTAGCCCACAGCGCCACCCGCGTCCCTATAACATACATAGGTGACCTGAAATAGTCTCGCTGTCATTCAAAGGCAGCACTGCCTTTACATTGTGGTCAGCTAAATATAATTCTTAGTGCAAAAGTCTATTCTTACTTTACATTTCCCCTTTTGGTTGCAGCGTATACATGTATCATCACTCTAGATATAGTCTAGGATTTTAGTCATCAGTTATAAGTGCAATTGTTTTGGCTGATGTTGTAGTTTATTCTTTAGAATTCTTTGAGTTTCCCTAACAAGGTTAGCTACTGTTCAGATAACATAGGTATTATTAATGCTACTCATTTTGAACTTGTGCTTTATGAAGTCAACAAGAGGAACTGACACTTATAGGGCATAGGTAGTCAGCCCCTCTGGCATGCATGGACACTCAATGCTATGCTTTTGACTGAAAAGTAAAAACAGGTTTAATGGCGAAATGGAGGGTATGCACAGGCTTCCCATTTAATATAACAGCATGATGCAGTGTCAGCATATCATGAAGGCAGGAGGAAGAAACACAGCTTTTACCTCCTATGCTATGGGAATCGCTTCAGGTTTGGACATTGCATCCACAGTCGACTGGCAGAAGATCTCTTATTTCTGATTTATATGGATGCCTGCAACAAAGAAAGGCTGCAATCTCACATACACTGAACCTAGGAGTAAATCCCATTTTCTTTAAATAGGGCTTCAGGGTTGACACACATAGGATTTCACTATAAGCCATCAGTATGTCAGTCAGGGTTGACACACATAGGATTTCACTATAAGCCATCAGTATGTTAACGACACTCAGTTCTATATCTCCATAACATCTGAATCAAGAGAACTTGTGTAGGTCCTGGACTAGTGCCTGAGTGCAGGGTGGGCTTGAATCCTGTCAGGATGAAGGTGCTATTCAGAAAGTGGCCAGCTGCTTGCCCTGGATGGAGTTGTATTTCCCCTGAAGTAACAGGTATGCAGCTTTGTCAATTGAGGCCCAGCTGGCCTTAGTGGCTAGGAATGCCTTCGGCTCGTATGACAATTGCACCAGTTGTGGGATAGCTTAACCACAGTAGTAGTAGACAGGAACTAGATTTACTGCACAATCCTGCAGCCCAATTACTGACAGGACTAAGTCCCCCTTCCACACTTGCTTGGAGAGCTACCTTGAACTCAACAGCTTGGGACCAGTTTACGAAGGATTGCCTTACCACATAAGTGTCCATTTTGATCTGTGGAAGTGATACATTTTGATAAATGTATCTACCTGCTTTTAAAGTTCTGAGTTTGTTGGTATTAGGTATTTTTTGTATTGCTTCAAGTAAACAACTTAAGAGGTTTTTGTTGATTAAGCGATATATAAACCGTATTAAATAATGAAATGTTTGCATGCTAGACAGTACATTAAATCTGTACTTTTAACATGGGGCCATTGTGTCCACTTAAGTTTGGGGGGCCTTTTTAACCTATAAAGCCTTATGTGACTCAAGGACCACCTCTCACCAAAACCAGGCTGGACCTCAGAACCAACATGGACCTTGCAATCATCATCTGGGCCCTTCTTCATGTGCTCCCTCCTCAGGAACTCCATAGGGTGGAAACATGAGAATAGGACTGTTCAGTGGTGGTAATCCACTTGTGGAATGCTCTCTCTGGGAGGCTTGCCTGGTGCCATTAATACATAGCTTTAAGTGCTAGGCAAAAGCATTTCTTTTCACCAGGCCTTTGGCTCTTATCCTGGCCCAACTACACTGGCTACCAATTAGCTTCCGGGCCAAATTCAAAGTGCTGGTTTTGACCTATAAAGCTTTAAATGCTTCAGGACTGCAAAATCTCAAGGCCCACTTCTCTGCATATTAACTGACCTAGACCCTGCAATAATAATCTGAGGCCCTTCTTCATGTGCCGCCTCTGTGAGAAGTCTGGAGGGTGGCAACACGAGAACGGGCCTTTTCTGCGGTGGCTCCCCATTTGTGCAATGCTCTCCCCAGGGTGGCTTGCCTGATGCCTTTTTTATACATCTTTAGGCACCAGGTGAAAACATTCCTCTTCTTCCAGGCCTTTGGCTAATTAAACAATCTATGGCCTTTTAAATTGTGTGTAGGGTGGGATTTTTTTTGTTATAGTATGTTTGTATTTTAAACTGCGCTGTGGTTTTCAAATAAAGGGTGGTATAGGTATTTAATTATCACCTGTAGCCTCCTTGAGTGGATGGGATGTTTTAATCCTGCCTTTTAAAAATAGGATTCTCTTTTAGATTTGTCTTTGGTTTTCTTTTATACCAGTTTTAATGCGTTTGTTTATATATTGAGTTACCTTGGTAAAAATTAACCAAAAAATTTAATACTACTGATGATATAACTCATTATTATTATTAACTGAGGGTTTAAAATATCTTGCAGATATAATAGTAAAAATATTGTCAATGTTTTTAATTTTTATTTTATTACTGTTTTGTTTGCTGCCTTGGGCTCTTTTGGGAAGACAGATGGGATAAAAATGTACTAATGCAAGAAAACAATAATGACATCTGCACACCTTAAGAAAATAGAGATAAACTGGTAATAATACCAAATCCCGTCTCAAATTCTTTTATATGTGAGGACCATCAACCTCTGCTTTTAAAACAAATTCTACTTAAATGCCTAGGCCATGCTTGTAACCATCTGCAGGTTCTTTCTTCGTTATATGGCCTACACAGAAAGATTTAATAGTTTGTGTTGGAGATTTTCCAACTAGAGTGTTCTGTATTAAAGAAACTTTGCAAAGGAACCCCTTGCGAAGTTATCCTGTTTGCTACAGTGTGAACTTTTGGCTGTACACTCAGCTACTCCACACTAGTGGTTTTCAGTATTGGAACAGAGAACTGAATTGTACTTCTATGTCCGCTCATGGCTTAGGGTAGCTTTTGCCTGAATGTTTAAGCAAATGAGAGGGGTGGTTTGCCTGTGGCCTTGATGGATGCCAAAGAGGGAGGCACCTCAATTTGTTATGCTCTGTTGGGCTGCAAGAGTTTAAAACAAGCTGGCTTGGTGTAATTCAAAGTAAGTGCCATTTCTTCTAACTGTAGGAATGAATGGGGACCTGCAATGCAGCCTTAAGCATTTCATGACAACCTCTGATATCCCAATGCGTTCAGTGGGGCTTCCTTGCATATAGGATTGTAGCTTTAAGATGTCAAAAGCAATACAGGGACTGAAATCACCCTTTAAAAAACACCACCATTCCCTACGGACAATGTAAAAACGATAGAGGTGTGGTTTGATTTTATATGTCAGTAAGGAAGAACAGAGTTTGTCGCCATCCTTTCCTCCTAAGAACCAACCTGGACCTTGCGATCATCATCTGGGGCCCTGCATATGTGCTCCATCCTCAGGACGTCTCTCATTCAATTTGAATGTAATTAAAGCTGCCCTAGATGATGGAAGGTAAAATGCCATGCATTCTCTTCTTAGGGTTAGAAAGGAGTCCGTGTCCTGCTGCTGTTGTAAAATGCAGGAGAGAGTTAACTTTGCTCTAAGGGGAAACGTTTTTGTCAGGCATTAAAACTATTATTATTTGTAATTGCATCCTAGGTATGTCAGCTCGGAAGCAAGTTCTATTGAGTTCTGTGTGACTTACCGCCTGGTAAGTTGTACAGAGGCAGAAGAGAAAGACAACTTAAAAATAACATTTCACGCTGCTGCTCGCCCATAGACATCCCTGTATCAATGACAGTCGCACAGAGCACACCTTGCAGACAGTACTCGCTATATGCCTGCTCGTTCGAGGAGGGCGGGGACACACCATAACTGGGGCAAAATACTGCAGCCTGAGTGCTGGCAAAATTATACAGTATTTATTCGCAAAGGAGGCGGAAAATCCCTATAGTTTTACCTACTATGCGCCCTGACTTCCAAGTAGGTGCACCTTTGACTTAACGAAAAGGAGACTTTTATTTTTTTTCCCTCCACCACCACATAAAGAGGAGACACCCCTTTCTTCAGCCTCTCCCCCTTTCATTTCACGCTCCCAAGCCTGGCTTCAAGACTTCGCCGCCGTTACGTTTTTGGCGTGCTGCTCCTCCTCACACAAGATGGGCATTGTTTCAGTCGGGCTACGCGTTTTACGCAGGGCCGCTGTCAGCCCTTGTGCAAAAACGTTGCGCCAGACATCTGGCTCAGTGTACTTTCGGCGCGCGGAGGCTGCGTAAGGCTGCGATGGCGGCGGAGGGAGAAAGGCGCCCCTCCCCCTTGCTCTCGACACCGTTCCGCTTAGTGTGGCGGCGCAACCCTTGCGCTGGGAGGCGACGCTCTGTAACGGGTGTCCGGAACCGAATGGCGGGGGCGCGCGCGCGCGCGAGAGAGAGAGCGATTCCCAACCCTCGGCTACGCCGCTTGCGCAGCGGCTCGTCGGAGGCGAGAAGCTTCAGCCAGCGCCTTTCTCCTCCTGCCGCCACTGCGCCGTTGGCGTAGCATGTCCCAAGATGGCGTCGCGGTCGTCGTCGTTGGCGGCGGTGGCCGGAGCGCTGGCGGCAGCTGGGGTGCCGACGTGGGAAGAGCTGAGAGGGGGAGCGAGGCGGCGGACGGCGGGTGGTAGCATTAGGAGCGAGTAGCGGCTGCGGAGAGGGTTTCCCCCTCCCTCTCGGCTGGTGTGTGAGGCAGAGACTCTCCGGGATAGCGGGTCCCCGCGCCTCCTTCCCCCACCCCCCACCCCGCGGTTGGGAGATCCCGACCTTCTCCCGCGCGGAGCCGACACCCGTCCCCCTCGCCTGCCTCCCTCGTGGGTACTCCCACCCCTTCTCCCGAGCGGAGGATGATGAAGCTCAAGTCCAACCAGACTCGCACCTACGACGGGGACGGATACAAGAAACGGGCGGCTTGCCTCTGCTTCCGCAACGAGAGCGAGGAAGAGGTGAGTGAGGGAAGCGGGCGGGCTGCGGCTGGAGGTGGGGGAGCGCGAGGCGGGATGGGGGTGGTAGTGGTGGGGGGGGGAACTGGGTGGCTATTCAGGGGGAGGGGCGCCAGAAGAAGAGGCTCCCTAAGTGTTGCAAGTGGGGGGGGGGCCGGTTAGCAATGGCACACCCGACATGTAAGGGAGGCGGGGTATCAAACGGGAAGCTCCGAAGGAGCCGGGGGGAGGGGAGATGGGGGAGGAGGCTAGATGGGGCTGCTGAAAGAGGGGCAGAGGATGAGGAGATGGGTGGAGCTTGTGTGGGTGTCTATTCTTAAAGGATTCGTAGGGTGCGAGCAACTCCCTTTCCCCAGACGGAGCTTCCCCAGACGGCATGCCGCAGTTTGAAGGAGGACGGAGGGGCTTCCTCCTCAGTGGCTAGTAGCGAGAGGAACATGCGGTTGTTACTAGGCAAGAAGTGACATGACGCCTCTCATTAGCGCCTGTCTCCTGTCTGTGAATCGTTTGGTGCTGGGAGGTGGCGAGACACTTCCGAGAAGCAAAGCTTTCCGTTGTTTAAAAGCTCTGGCTGCACACTTTGCGCCTGGGGCCCAGGGTGGCCAGATGTCCAGTTGCACGTTCGGTATCTGCACCTTTAAATAGTTATACAAGCTACACTTGATGAAATTCTCCTTCATAAAAGGTGAAAGAGGGCTGTTCTCTTTTGTATCTGGCCATCTTTCCCGGAGCTCAGGAATGTGTGCAATGTAGACAACCTTAATCTCCTAGAGTAAGTTCCTGTGTAAACGAAGGGGGTCCTCATGGGAAGCGCTGAATTGTTACACGTCTGACCTTAAGTCTCCAGAGGCATCAGAATTAAACTCCCAAGACATAGACAGGCAGGTGGTGCAATAATTTATTTCTAGGGGCCAAAGAGAGGACAGTTGACCAGGGTTTCATACTTTTACCTCTACATCTTTTACGTGGGAAATGTGCAATCCCATGTATGTTTTGGTAACTTCCTCAGTGTTCAGTTTGGGCTAACTTCCAAGTAAAGTATGCATGCACATAGGATTGCAGCTTGAAGGGGAGTGGCACAAAGAATCTGAAGTGCTAGCCTCTAGAAATTATGGTTAAAAGATCAAAGGTTGTGTGTGCGCGCAATTGTCGAAACAAAAACTGTTGTGGCTCTTTTCATGTAAAGAATGCTATGCAACAAGTAAATGGTTTAGATTGCAAGTTTTTGGGAATATTGTCCCACTTTTTCTGCTGCTAAAGTTCCATGTGAATTGATTGGGCTGTATATCTAATCTGTACTGTTAAAAAGAATGGCTACTAATCTTCTTGGTCTTTAAAAACCAGAAGCATGAGTAAGCAAAACATACAATGGTACAGGGTAAGTATATGATTTTTAGTAGGAAAGTAACAGGCAAAATCAAATTATCAAGAGCACCTCCTGATTTCTAGAGTCGCTTAAATGATGTGGATGAATGAAGGAATAGTTTTCTCAAGGCACAATTAAGAGGACAAGAGAGCTCAGTATTGTGATGGGATAGAAATGAGGAAAGCATGCAGAATGAAAGATTTAAAACAATGAACGGTGACATGAACTGGTGTGGCGTGGCATGGCATGGGATTTGGCAGTGATCTGCTACCACCATGCTCAGCTAAGCACATCATATGACATGGCAGAAAGAAATTTGATTCTGGATTTATAAAAAGAAACTGGGATAAAAGGAACTGGTTACTTGCCAGAAATTGCCATTAGAGGGGCTAGTGAGAGAAAAAACGGGATTGAGAGACTGGTTATCCAGACAAGTCCCACCCCCTCCCCACATATTGAAGGGGGTAAACTTGCATTTAAACAGTTTATTTCAGTATAAAATTTAACACATATTTTAGGTTAAATATCAATATATTCCTGTTAAACTACATCTTAGATGTACATTTTATTTAAATAATCTAAAATTTATATAGTGTTGAAGTGTTCAAAGTGCTTAACATACAAGTAATATGTCATTAATCCTTTCAATAATTTTCTAAAGCAAGTTAAATTTGGTTATCATCATACTGCAGATAGGCAGCTGAGGTTAAACGAGAGAGCAGCTTCTCTTTACCTACATACTAACTTAATAACTGAGGTGAGATTAGAATTAAAGATTTATGGAAGTCCTAAGTAAATGTAGTGCAGTGTAGCAGCTTTCTTAGCTACCACTTAGAACTCCCTAAGTAAATTCTGTTGGATTGGGGTTGTCAATGCAGGTTTTTCAGTAGGCTCCAGTAGACTTCCAGGTAGTCTCTTGCAGTTTGGACTGAGGAATTGGGTTTAAATCAGCAATTATGGGACATTGTTGGCCTCCCCAGTCACCTGATCTTCTGGACTAAAGCTTGCAGTATTTCTGCTGACCATCTGCAGGAAGGCTCTGTAGAGCAACAGATCATGGTCAGTAATTCCCTCTGCCTGCAAGCTGACTTGGTTGCACAGGGAATGTGGTGCCTGGGCCTAGTTGCTGGAAGCTGTTGGTGGATAACAAGGCACCAATATTATGTCAAGTTAGTTTTACTCAGTTTTCTGTTACTTAAGTTCATTGTGTTGGATCCAGATTGCTAAAATTTATTTTCATTGAAAACAATAGCATTTCATTTAGTCATAACTAATCAGGCCCTTTGATTTCATTGGGACCTACGTTAAACTAGAAGTTAGTTTGAATCCAATGTATTGTCATTCCCACTATATTTGTAACTAGAAAAAATTGCCACCAGGAAGAAAATGAATTATTATTTCTTGCACTTATTAGCTATTTTCTACTTTAGACGTTCCAAAGTGATCTGCATTAAAATCACAAAGCAAAATAACAATAAATTCAGTACAATAATATTAACATATCAAAATCTAGAATAAAAGTCAAATCAAATCACAGAATCAATAAAACCCAGTATTTCTTATCTTACTTTATCTTTAATGAATTCAGTGTGACTTACAGAAAATTATTAAAATAATAAAACTTCAAATTACAAACCAACAGAACGAAAGATAAGCAATAATAATAATTTATTTATTAATTATACCCTGCCCATCTGGCTGGGTTCCCCCAGCCATTCTGGGCGGCTTCCAACAGAATATTAAAATACAATAACCTAAATTATTATTAAATTGTCTATACCGCCTTTCACCTGCGGATCACAGGGTGGTTTACAATATAAAAACACAAAAATACATACCATAGTAATACCCGCCAACAGTTTAAAAGGTCATAGATAGTTTAATCAATCAATTTAACCCCAGCATAAAGAAAAGTGGAATGGCCTTTATTGTAGCAACTTAAAATCAGCAAATGTAAAATCAGTTTATTCAAAGCCTTTTTGAAAAGGTTTTTGCTTGAGGCCAGAAGGTGAGCCTTCCTGGAGTGGTCATTCTATAAGGTTGACTTCATTTCAAGAAGGCACTCCTACACTTCAGTTGGCAGAGGCATACAGAAGTCAGTGTTAGAAACTGAGATATGAAAACTAGGAGCTAAATGGCACCTTAAACCTAGGTTATGGGCAGAACCATGAAATGTCTTTGCACACCTTTTTATAACAAGAATACAATGCTGAAAAGGAATGAACTGCAGCTAAAATATTATGTTCATTTTTCACATGGTCTAGTCCTTCCCCTACCCACCCCCTTAATATTCTTGAGATGGTCTCTTCTCCAGTCTTCAGAGAGTACCTGGAAGTGGGGAGGTAGAAACAGGTCCTACTTTCCTTCTACTTTGCAGTTTTAATCTGAAATCTTAGGCGCAGTACTGCACCCAGAGCTCAGAAACTGCTCACGCTAAGGAAATTCCCTGTTGCAAAATGTGCATAGAACAAGGGAAGTTTCGAACATTGACAGAAGTAGGACGTCAGATGTTGAATGGAGTACATGTTCATTCATGTACAAGTGGAGGTGATCCTGGAATCCCAAATTCAGGTAGGTAGCTGTGTTGGTCTGATGCAGTCGAAATAAATTAAAAAAAATAAAAATTATCCAGTAGCACCTTAGAGACCAACTAAGTTTGTCCCAAGCCATACAGCAGCATAAAGTTAAGAACCAGTACTTTCAACTGAGCACAAAATAAACAGGCAACAATGAACCACTCTGACTTTTTCAAGAAAAGGATAGTCATTTTAAAAGTACTAATAAGGCAACCAAATACAGGTCATAGCCAAACAGAAAAGGGTATTAGACAGTATTTCCACCATTTGGTGGAGAGGTGGGTTTCATATTTAACAAACACATACATATAATCAAAACTGTTGTGACCATTATTCCTTTCTCTTGTTGGGTAATGCTACAATGATTTGGCAGTGAACAATATTCCTTCAAGTGTTTTCATGTCTTATGCATATAGGTCAGCCGTTCTCTAAGAAACCTGCCTATTGGTATGCTATTCTACACAGGTTTAAACCAGTAAAGTTGTATTTCAGTGAGCCAGTAACATTTCTGGCTTCATAACTGTTTATGTGGCTGCAAACACATACAGTTGGTTCTGCTGCTCCCTTACCTTTTTGCCCCTCAAATGGCTTGGAGATCCTGGTTTGTTTAAACCTGAGTTGCCTGTTGGGACACTGGTTTAATGTCCATTTACTGAACAGGATATTAAGTCAGGATTTCCGTTCTGAAGCTGGTGTGTGAGAGGAAGAGGGAGGAGTACTTAGGCTCTATGATTGTTCTCAACTTTGTGAGCCATAGATTTATGACTGGGATGGAGAACCTTCAGCCTCCATGCCATGTGGTCCACAGCCTAATTTTGTGGCAAAGAGCAGAACATTCCATTGAGTTGTTTTTTATTGCTTTCTCTCCTTGTAAGACAAAGAGCTTTGCAGAGAATGAGACAAACCATGAGGGATGAAAAGTGGGAGTAGAAACTGCTCTGTGGGAGTGGGAAATAGAAGAAAATTGAATGGCCCAATGCAACAATTGAAGGAGGCTTGGGTCATGTTTAAGCAGTTTATGAAGCATGGGCGTAGCCAGTGGGGCAGCTGCTCCCCCCATCAAGTAAAACAATAGAAATACTTAACTAACAGACCAATCACATCGTTCTGCCACCCTAACAAAGTTCTGCCCCCCCCCAAAAAAAAATCCTGGCTATGCCCATCTTATGAATTCATGAATTTATGAGATTCAGAAAAGGACATACTACCATGGTTAGCTATCAACAGCTTTGGATAAGGGTCTGTCGGGTTCTTGTCTCAACTTGAAAATAGGGGCAGCTTTGAAAGGGTTTGACATAATGAAAGGAAAACAAAGAGGAGGTAAAGGAGGAAATGTACCTTAGTAGAAACTGCATCTATGCACCACAGCAACAGGGTTGAGTTTTACATGATCAGCTTTAGGACTGGTCCAAGCTAGGTCAAATGATATTCCCTCCCCCCCCCTTGATATAAATGGGTGGGTTTGAAGAGGTTCCCCACTTCTAGTTTATGAAGCCAGGAATGTTATGCCTGAATTAGCTCGATGAAGGCACAATTCTTAGGCATTTGTGCCTGAAATAGGTAACTAATATCATAACTGAGAGGTTGGCAATGCCTTTGGGGTGGGTCCAAGGTCTGTGTTATCACATTGTGGGTGGGGGGATGTTGCCATTAAGTGTCATTGATACTTATATATTTTCAAATTGGATTGTTCCTGAGACAACTCAGCACATTACAAAAAAGTGATAAATTCTAATACACCCTAATGCAATCTTATTTTGAGCATTGTAGTGTTGGGAAGAGGAAGTAATCTTCTTAGCACTTAATCGTATGGTGAGATGAAGAATCCTAACCAAACTGAACTCATTTAAAATGTGTTTTTAAAGTGTGGGATCTTGAGATAACTTTGTTTCCAAATATGCATTTTTCCATAAATAAGTTTAATATAGTTTATCAATAACACATTTTTGATGACTAACCATCACGATGTTGCTAACACTAACACAGCAATTTTAACAATCCTAACCAGTGGTGTCGGTGGACATGGGGTATTAGACTAGTCTCCCGGGAAGCTTCTGCCCGGCTTAGTGAGGAAGGTGTGATGCTTAGATGGGCCCAAGAGCCTTCCCACCACCTTCCCAAAGCCCACCCGGCTTTGAAGGAGTAAGATCCATTGAGTATAGTGGTGTTTACATGTGAAGAATTGTTCATAGAATTATGCTGCAAATATGCAGTTGTTGGATCAGGGTAGAAGGCATGCTGTTCAAAAGATAGTGAATTTGGAACTTTATTGAATTATGAAATGAAAAGTGCTTTTGCCAGGAAACCAATGAAAGTAAGTGTATTCCGAAAAATGCCAGGAGGATGAGAAGTTGATCAAGTTTCATGGGAACAATAATAGCATCCATCTTTTTTCCTCACAACGAATGAACTATTGTTATCTTATACTTCAAATAGTATTCTGCATTTTAATGTGTTATCTTTATAGCAATTTTAAATCTTATTGTTGGAATCTACAAATTAAATCACATGTTACAATCAGCTTGAGTAGATACTAGAAAGCAGCAGTATCTACTGTAGAATTGGAGTACAAAATCCAAATGGAAACAGTCTAATTCATAATGCTTCTCATGTAAAACATCCTGGACTTGTCAGCTGAAACTTCATTGGAATTTGTTCTTTGTTGTTTCAGTTCAGTCTCACATGGTACTGGGGTGTAAGTATTCTTTTTTGTCAAAAAGTATCCTTCTCTAATATAGACACTGGAAAACAAAAAGCTTTGGAAATCTCCAGTGAAATGTAAATATTACAAATTTACATTGTTGCAAACATAAGCTATGGTCCACTTTCAGTCTTTTCAAATTGATCCTTGCAAATAAGTTCATAAAGTTTACTACAATAACGTGTGTTCTGACCACTCACATGCATGCACATTAAGTCACTTTTGGAACATGAACAGTCTGAAAGTGGGGGCTGCATTTTTAGCATCTCACAAAAAGTTTACTTACCCCTGAGTTGGTGAGGCTCATCTGATAACACAAACTTGAGCCTTCAATATCGTTGGCCCAGTTGGATGAAATGTTCTTCCAATAAAGATTTGGCAGGTGTCCTGATATTAACTTTTAGACATTTGCTGAAAACTTTTCTATGCTGCCAAGCATACATAGACAGTTACAGGAAGGGAATCTTTTTTTTAACAGCTGCTGATCTGTGATTCTGGTAGTTTTTGTGGTTTTTATTTATATATGTTGTATGCGACTTTATTTTTTTTGCAAAATTGCACAATTATTTTTATAATGTTTATTCTGCCTATTCATAAGTACATGTGTTTGAGACATTCACAATGTAAAAGGAGGAGACCAAATATTATCATGTTCAAATTTAGAGGTCTTAATTTTGACAGGCTTCCAGAGAAGTTGGCAATTCTCTCTTTCGTGAAATAAAAATGTGTCAGATATGGGTACCTTATTTTTAAGCATTAAGCAAAAGACTTTTCCATGCTAGATAAACTATTCAGATTCTTAGTATGAAATCCTAACCATATCTCCTCAGAAACTTCACTGGGGCTTATTCCTAAGTAAGTGGGATTAGGATGGAAGCCTTAGGGCTGTATCCAATGCTACATGGACACCCTCTTCTCTCTCCATGTGGCCCCAAACATAGAATGCATAGATGATGGCCCTAGGTTTGGGGGGAAATTGCCAATCTGATTTTGAGACCCTTCAAAGTTGAAGGTTTGAGGCTTTTCCAGAAAGTGACATGTTCCCATTATTATATGATTTTTGAGAACCGAAGAACAATTGGAGCTTTTTTGCTTTTTAGCATATTCTGCGGTTTAAATATTACTTCAGAATGAAAAACATGACACAACTCAATTGCTCTTTTAAAAAAACAAAAGAGGAAAGCAACTCCTTTACCCGCCCGCTTTTCCATTCTGTGTATATCGTTCATACAAAGACCTGCTTGTTAAGCTGAAGGGAGAGAATCAAACTGTATTTTCCTCACTTTCCCCCCTTCCTTTGTTCCTGACAGTTCTTCAGTTGCTTTTCATAATACCAGATACCTGAACTCACAATGGGTTTTAAGAAAAGGGAACAAAAAGAGTGGTGGTAGAATTGTTAATCAGTGTTATAAGAGAGATCCCAAAATAAAATGATTTCATTACCCTTTTTCTCAGAGTTTAGTAAAATTGTTGGGAGGGACTTGGCAGATTGCTTTTACCACTTTCTCAAATGTGCTCTCTTTCTTTCCTATTTCAGTAAGTAGTAGTACGAACTGCAAGAAACAAGCCGCCTTATTTCTGCTATACCTATGTCATTTGCTATTGAACTTTGCCAGAAGCTCCTCCCCCTCCTTCACTCTTTCTGCCATTTGATCACTTTGCTGACAGGTCATGGGAGTGAAGTGAGTATTAAGATCCAATTCCTGCTTGTGTTCTCACACAGTCAGTTGAGCAGTCTTAATCGGTTGTATACACAGTAGGATGCCTCTTACACTTCCCCTAAAGATTTAGAGAAGTGCTATTTGAATTTTTGTTCTGTGGAGTGTTTCAATTTAGCAGATTCCTCCAGGGAATGATCTATGCAAAATTAAAGTTTTTAAATAACTCTGGGTGAGATCCAACATCAAGGCAGTGGAAGCAACCTGGGACTTCCTCATCCTCTTCTACCTTCTGCATCTGTAATCTGCTCTGGAGAAGGGGAAGCCCTGTTTGTGCAGGCGAAAGTGTGTTGCGCCAGTGGGACACCACTGTGGAATATCATCATTAACAGTATGCTGAGCACATACTTATTAATATGTATTGCATTTATTTGTTGCTTTATACAGAAAGATGGCTCAAAGCAACTTAAAAACCAAATAAATTACAAAAATAGCTAAAAATTGATTTCCAACTATATAACAAGCAACATAACGTACTTAACTGTCTGCAGTTCAAATCAGTGAGAAGTTAATGCTTAACTTAACTGGATCATGCCCTTGCTGTTTTCTGAATAATTACTTAATTAGAGCATTGCTTTCAGAATTTAACTGCTGAGTGGTTTTCACTGAGAAATAGCATATATGTTTAAACTTATATGGAAATTTGAAAATCAGTTTTGCAACAAGCTTTTCTCACCCCATGGATTTTACCAATTTCAGAACTCTGTTGCATGACCCTCATAGATGAAGAGACATCAGAGGGTTCCCCTTTTATAACCACACTATAGGTTAGGACACAGGATTGTGACAAACCACCTGACCATAAAGCATTAAGCTTTGATATGTTGGTTAAGAGTTCCTCTGTAGCAGGCTTTTACTGTAGCCAACAAAATGAGAAAGGCTTCTTACTCCAGCAGGTTTTCTTATGGGCTGAAATCTTCTTTAGCAGTATATGCTCATGGGGGTGAGTAGGAATATACTAGTGAAAATATTGATGACAGGCCCCTAACAGTTATTGATTCACCATCTTCTGTAAATGGATCTAATTCTTTTTTAAATTCTCTAACGATCAAGCTTTGGTTTAGAAATACTGCATGGTAGCATTTCCTGGATTATGTCAGTTCAGATTGCATATTTGAATGCTTCTGTAAGTAAAACAAATGCTTGCTGCAAAGAGAACAAATAAGTCAATGAGAAGGCTAGGCTGGAGTCCTCCCCATGACAGCCTTTTATGTGAAGCAAGTTTTAACATAGGAGAGAATTCAAACAAATGAGCTGCTACGCAACTTGGGACCTTTATATAATTCAATCTTTATACTGCATGCTTGGCTTCCTCCTCATGCACCCCTGACCTCACATTAGTCAACATTTTGTAGAAGGGGGAATGCTATTAACTCTGGTTTTATTTTAGGGTAGGATAGTGGTAGTGGTAGTGTAGTGTAGTTTAGTGTAGTGTACTAGTCCAAAATAGAATTTTTCTTTTACCAGTTGGATCTTAAGTGTAGTTGGAAAATGTTGAAAAATGTTGTGGACAGCATTTTGAAAATCAACTGAGTAGGCCATGTAACATTTAACCATTATTTAGTAATTTGTGCATGAGCCTCTTTGAGCTCAAGTTCCCTTTCTTCTTCCTGCATGGGCAGGAAGACTTTTGCTGAGTTAATTTTCATTTTCAAAGAGTCTTGATTTAGTGTTGCATACCAGCTAGGGATCCTCCTTTACAACAAGTAATGGCTAGTTGCAACCAGAGAACCAGACCATAGTTTTAACTGGATCACATGTGTCAGCATGCCCATTGATACACCAGAAACTGATACTCAAGAAGATTGATGAGGCAATTTATTTTGCTTTAGAAGTCATGCTGAGCATTCCATAGTAAGTCTTGTATGAGAATTTGACGGCCTTACAGGCCTAAATGCTTTCTATGAATTTACCTAGAACGAGATTTAGGTTGACAAATTTGTGATCTTTGTTTAAATAACACCATTTTCATATTTAACAACTCCCAAGTGAATACCATGAGGCTTAGTGAGTTGTTACTTCTGATTCTTTTTCATTAGTTTCAAAACTACATCCTGTGCACTACATTGAAAAAGAAGTTTGCTGTATGTATCATATGACCATTTCTGCAGGGATAATGATGCAATGAATTCATTCAGTTTTTCTTCTGTTCTATGCATTCTTCAGCATTCCTATTTTTTTGTCATTTAGTTGTTTAACTGCTTCTGACTGATTTCTGCTTCTGCTTTCCTTATACTGTGTTCTCACAAAAATGTGTACCAGACAGTTGTATATAGACTAGCTATTCTCTCATGCTACCCTTTTCTCTGCAGGATCCCATAGCAAAGTAATTAATTATACATAGGTGAACATCCTGTGCACAATTTGTTGCATATAAATCAGTGTAGAATTGTATTGTATTTTGCCTTAGATAATGTTATTCAGTTACATAGTCTTACAAGTGATTTTTTAAGTGTTGGGAGTCTTGGAGATCTTGGAGACACTTTGACTTAGTAAGGCTTGTACTCATTTCATAAAGTTATCCGTGATAATCCAATTATTTATTGACTTTGTGCTAGTGCACATTCTGAAGAGGTGGTGACAGGCACTCTAGCTGAATGATAAGTCTGAAAATTTTTATCAAGCTTATCTAAAACCAAAACATAAATCATGAAGCAAGAGCTGACAACTGGGCAAGATAAATAACTCAAGAAAGAGAGGTAAAAGGTAAAGGGACCCCTGACCGTTAGGTCCGGTCGCAGACGACTCTGGGGTTGCAGCGCTCATCTTGCTTTACTGGCTGAGGGAGCCAGCGTTTGTCCACAGACAGCTTCCGGGTCATGTGGCCAGCATGACAAAAGCCACTTCTGGCGAACCAGAGCAGTGCACGGAAACGCTGTTTACCTTCCCGCTATAGTAGACCTATTTATCTACTTGCACTTTGACGTGCTTTCGAACTGCTAGGTTGGGAGGAGCTGGGACCGAGCAACGGGAGCTCACCCCGTTGCGGGGACAAATGCAAGTGTCTATATTGTGGATTATGGACATGGCTATCAAATTGTTGTGGTGGGACGTGGGTGGTGCTGTGGGTTAAACCACAGAGCCTAGGACTTGTTGATCAGAAGGTCGGCAGTTCGAATCCCCGCAATGGGGTGAGCTCCTGTTGCTCAGTCCCTGCTCCTGCCAACCTAGCAGTTCAAAAGCATGTCAAAGTGCAAGTAGATAAATAGGTACCGCTCCGGCGGGAAGGTAAATGGCGTTTCCATTTGCTGCTCTGGTTCGCCAGAAGCGGCTTAGTCATGCTAGCCACATGATCCGGAAGCTGTACGCCGGCTCCCTCGGCCAATAAAGCGAGATGAGCGCCGGAATCCCAGAGTCGGTCATGACTGGACCTAATGGTCAGGGGTCCCTTTACCTTTATCAAATTGTTGTAGACGTTGAGACTATTTATCTTTTCTTTCGTAGGGTTGCTACTGAATTATCTCAATTGGAATTTGAAATAGATTGGGAGTTCTGTTGTTATGAGGGTTCAAATCAGTGTTGCCAAGAGGGTAGGGAATGGATAGAATTCTACAGGATGTGGTATTAGTGTGTAAAAAACAGCCCAGATCCAATGATCCTCAGATGGTGGAGAAGTCAGGCCCAGGCATCTTCACTTGGTTGCAAGTGGTTGATAGCCAGGTGCAAAATGCGCCTGGCACCTAGCTAATTTCCAGTCCTGGATGGGAGCAGAATGAAATATGTGACAGATAAAAAATGAGATGGTCAGTATATATGATGCAAGCCTGATGTAAGCATATCAAACTTGAGTACCTGAAAAATTCATAAGGCATTCTTATCTACTGCTTGGGGGAGCCAATATGTAGAAATACAGTGCTCCAGTAGTAGGAACTGAATCCTGTTGTGCTATATTTGGGACTTGTGGAGCTCTTTCTGAAGCTGGGAAATGGTGCTACAAGGGGGTGGTTCAAGTATGTGCTCTACTGGCATAACCCTTCATCCTGAAGTATGATGTTGGTTTGTAAACAGTTTAGATAGTAAGTGGGGCAGTGCTACATCACTGTGCTTAGTTTGAGATACTGCCTTAGGTAAAGTAGAACAACCCTAAACCAGGCTATGTGGCATACAGATGATTTTGTTACAGATCCTGATTTATGGTCTAGAATTTGGAAAAATAACAACATTTAAATGTTATCCCTTCAGGACTTGAAAATAATGCGAATTCATTGGTGCCAGCATAAAGTTGTTAGGGCTATCCTGCCCTTTTTGAGAATTTTCTTCACTCGAAGAACTTTCCAGCCCTTTTTGAACTCATTATAAGCCTTACATTTTGCATTTTCACTTTTGTAATAGTCTGTGTTGTGACAGCTTGTTTTTACAGCATTCTGTTCAAAACATGCTTCCTCTTTAAGAAATAGTACCTCTTATGAATAGGCTGGAGGGTTGCAAAGAGATTTTCATTGTATCTTGCTACCTTCCTGGGGTTGCTTTTTTTCCTGGACTAGAATAGAACTCTTCTACCACACCAGAGGAAAACAAACCTATTTACAAGACCCTAGAAGAGGAATAACCAACTTGGTAGCCTCCAGGTATTGTTGGACTAAACTCCCATCAGCCCCTACCGGAGGTCTAAGTGGGGGGGGGGGCATTTAAGGTTGGTCAGGGGGACGGATGGAGTTGTCTTAGTCTTCCATGCTTGCATCTGGCAAAGATTCCCACTCATATAAATGCAATATTCAACTTGGAATGGACATTCAGTGATCAAATAGTTCCAAATCTCATAGGTAAAATTGCCTTATAGAAGAGTTACTAGCCAAATAAAGTATCCTATGGAATTGAATGGGAGGATTCAAACACACATGTGCAAGGGCACTTGGATCAAGAGCTAGTGCTGGGACCCTTTCCTGGGGCTGGTGCAGTAGCAGTTACTTAATACCACACTATTTATCTCATATGCCTTGCACCCCACAGCTCAATTTGAACTTTTCAGATTCCAAACAGCAGTTCTGATTTGCGGCTGAATTTCTGAATTATATGAGACCTCTTTTCTCTTCAAATTTTCTGTTTTAACTTGAAAGAGTTTCATATACTTATTTCCTTTAGAAGCTCTCCTGGAGAGTGTGGGATACAAAACTGTTGACCATAAAAAGTGTGCCTGCTGTCAGAGAGAGGTAAAGGCACAATCCACCTGCTGGACAATTAGTCTACAGAAAGGGCAAAACACAACTTGTCAGTAAGACCAAACTTTTATGTAGCAAAATGCAACAAGCCCGTGTTCTGCAGCATAAATTACTAAATTAATGTGCATTCTTCCATTGAAGGATTTTGAGTCAAAGTGATAATACAACCAAATACAACCATATCTTTTGCTCAGGTGACATAAAGGCCTCATTCATAAAAAATGCTAAAGCATGGTTTAGCGTTATGAGAATGTGCTTGTGCAAGCATCAGATTCTCACCCCCCCCTTCTTCAACGGCTGCAAGAATGAGTTTGGAAGGTTTCACTTATGCTTTTGACTAAATGTGAAAGGGGACGAAACCTCCAACATTATTTGGCTTCTTGCAAGTTTGTTCCAGATCTTCAGTGTGGATAAAGATATATGTATGTGTGCAGGATAAATGCTATGGAACTGGCACATGGATTTACTTTTTCTGAAGTGGTTGTTCTGAAGTGGTTGTCTGAATCTATTGTAATCATATTGTCAATTTAATAATTTATGTTGAAATCCCCAGAGCAGCTATCTTCAATCCCTTTGATAATTGTTCTGATGGAGTTCAACATATTATAAGAGTCGTGGCAGGAGTTCGAAGTACCAAGTGCCAGCAGGAATTTCTAGTTGCAGGGAATGGCAGGATACTCCAACAATGCTTTTAGAGTCTCTAGTCAGGGTTAGGTTTACTGCCATATTTTACTGGGAGAATGTGGAGGTAAAAGTGACAGTAAGAGTATTAATGTTTAAAGAATACTGTCATAGAACACCTCTTGAAAAAGGAGGTATCTTCAAGTTCCTTGGTGTAGTATGTCTGTTAATAACATGGAATGCAGGAGGTGAAAACAAAACAGACTTGCTTTTCCTGTTCAGATTAGTTCTTCTGAAGAGCCTGATGCACCCCTTGAAGAATGTCTTGCCTTTTGTTAAGACAGCTGAGCCAGATGCTCAACCAGCTGGTGTCCTCACATAGAGGGCCATGATGGAAATGGTTGGACTCTTGGGCCTACCACCAGTGGAAAGGTGGATTTTGAAACCAGGTAGCCTGCCCAGGCACTGTTGATGAGAAATTCTCCCCCATTGCTCTTGGTAATCAGTAGGTCCATTCCCACTTGAGGAAGTCTGATACAGCCTGTCCCTCTGGAGTGGTGAGTCAGGTTGCACTTCCAGGATAGTGGTGGAGGAGGCGGTTGCCCTTCTCTACACACATTCCAGCTTGTCAAGATCCTTCTTAGACTGTGGTGCCCAGAACTGGACACAGTACTATAGAAGTGGCCTGACCAAGGCAGAATAGAGCAGTAGTGTTACTTCTTTTGATCAGGACACTGTACTTCTTTTGATGCAGCCTAGAATAGCATTAGCTTTTTGCTTTGCTGCCGCACCACACTGTTTGATCTACAAGCTCCTTTAGTACCCTTGGGTCAGCTAATTCATTTAAATTCATTGAATTCATTTAAAGTAGCTAGGTGTTCCCTTAGCACCTCTTCTTTTTATCTTGGGCTTCAACTCCCTTCTTGCATTGTTTATTCTGGTATCACAAGGTTGGGCACGCTTTTCTTTGGGGTGAAGAAAGAGGCAAAGTAGGTGTTGAGCAGTTCTGCCATGTCTCTGTCACTGAGTAGCATTTTTCCTTCTTCTCCCCAAAAGGGATATACTACTTGCTTATTTCTCCAAACATAGCTGAAGAAACTTTAAAAATTATTTTTAACCTCTCTTGCAAGCCCAAGTTCATTCTAAGCTTTGGCCTGCCTGACCACCAGTCCCTGCAACTGTTGACTACTCATGTATACTCTTCTTTCATGATTTCTCCTTTCTTCCATAGAATTATAGAGTTGGAAGGGACCACAAGAGTAATTTCTTATACATGCTCTTCTTACATCTCAGCTCATCTGTAAGCTTCATATACAGCCATACAGTTTCTTCGGATGCTTACTTGTTGGGATTGTCTGCCTTTGTGCCTTCAGTATGTCGCCTTTAAGAAACTCCCATCCCACTTGGACTTGCTTTTCTTTGAGTATTTCTGACCATGGGACTTGACCCAGTAGTTCCTTAAGCTTTTTCCTTTGCCTGTGTATAATGAAGCTCAAGAGGACATGATGACTCCATAAGTATAGAGAGAAGATTAGTAAAAAAAGAGAGAGATTTCTTATAGGAACTTAACCCCCCCCCCCATCAACAGCATTCTTTTGTAGCAAGATTGTATTCTGAAGTTGGGCAACCATATAGTGAAATAATGTATATATGCAAGTACTCTGTTTCCCCCCATGTAGGTGCTGTTAGTGAGCAGTAGTCGTCATCCAGATAGATGGATTGTCCCAGGTGGTGGTATGGAGCCTGAAGAGGAGCCTAGTGTGGCTGCAGTGCGGGAAGTTTGTGAAGAGGTAAATCTCCAAAACTTGCTTCAGACCTAAGCTGTTCGTGCTGCTTATCAATTTCTTACTATTTTTCCTTGGTCTTCTCAAAACAGTCCCTCTACTGAAACAAATCTCTAACCAATTAATAGTGTTATGGTTTTATTAACTTTTTATGAACAAAACTCATTGTTAGTTCCATCTGTGAGTTGAGATGGATACTGCTGTAGAATTTGCCCCAGTACTCATAACTATAATAGTTATTATGATGCAGGGCAGGGATTTTCGAATACTTCACTAAGTACCTCTTTCAACAGATTGTTAATAGTATTGCCAGTTGACTTCAGGCACTGGGGTCTAGAGTTCGTATATGTAGATATGTACTGTCTCTTGGTGATGTGCTTCCCTCTAATGTAGCTTTGAGAGGGTGTGGTGTGAAACACCAGATTACATGCATACATATGTGCATTTAACCCCTCGTTTTCTTGGCCCAAATTTTCTCTCACCCCTCCCCTCCCCTGCTGGTTTTAAACACTTCATGATGTCCCTTCTCAAAGCCGCTTAACTCACAAACACTGGGGGACAGATAGCAGCTTTGGGGGCAATTGTAATCATGAAAATTACATGAGGAAAGGATTAAACATCCTCTACCCTAGTGCTGCTATCAGAAGCCAATCCTCTCTCCCGACCCTCCCAGCTGTTTTTAAGCTTTGGATCTTCCATAAGCTTTTTCCGTCATAGACCTTCTACACCATGTGTAATTTGGCCCAGACTGAAATATTGAGCTGTAACTTAGAACATTAAATCTTTCTTTCTTGTCTTTGAATTTCTCACAGGCTGGAGTGAAAGGGACATTAGGAAGATTAGTAGGAATTTTTGAGGTAAGTATAAGCATTTTGAAGAATTGATTAACACTTTTCTCAATGGCCCTGTTCACACATCCCTGTAAGCTACAAACAGTGCTTGGAATGAACTCCTTTGGTTTGGCAAAGTTCACTTAAAATAGTTCCTATAATTGCTAGGTGAAGTGAACATGAATTAAAAGTTGCTTTGCAAAGGAATTCTAGTTCAAGTTTGTTCTCTTATCTGTGTTTTTGACTCTTTAGACCAGGAATGCAAAACTACTTACAGAAGGATAAATTATAACAGGGTTCCTACCAATGCCAGTCAGCTGATGACTGCTGTCAGTGAGTCCCACTTACCAAGGGACAATCAGAAGCTGGCTATGTCTTTACCTGCCCCATAACCCAGTGTCATATATGATGTTTGATGTCAGGTGTGGGACAGGTGGGTGTGATTTGAAGTCCTAGTGGGCTGGAGGTTCCCCTCCATCATCACTTATGCCTTACTTTCACTTGCAGATGCAGCCATTGTGGTATCATGCATGTTACATGATTGAATTTTGAAAACGTAGAGCATCCACTGAGACAGATTGTTCAATTTCCCTATGTTTGGTAGGTTTCTCAAGACTGAGGAGCTAGAAAACAGTAACGTTTGGCAAGATGTCAGGGCAAAACTAGTAAAAATTATGTTGGAAATGTTTTGAATTGTTTTGTGTTGTAACTACTTTTGAATCTTCATCATTTATCTTGGTAGGGCTTTGCTGTTGGTGGAAATGTTTTAACAATATACCTATCCCCACTTTCCTTAAGAATAAACTTTTGCAGGTGTTATGAACCTTGGAACCTAACTTTAATGTTGCTCCTCCTTTTAGAACCAGGACAGAAAACACAGAACATATGTTTACGTACTTATTGTCACAGAAGTATTGGAAGACTGGGAGGACTCTGTGAATATTGGTGAGGCACTTACATTCATCTGTATTCCTGATTCTCTGTAGGATTGTAATAGCAGAATCATCTCTGTATTAGATTCAGCATTATATCAGGTGTGGAGACTGCAATCCTCTCACCCTTTCTTTTTGGCCCCCAGGCCACACTTTTCACTAGCCCTGCTTCACACCCTCCTTTACTGCTTTTGCCTGGCATCTTGAACTCTGGTAGATGTTGCTTAACCGGATGAATGTAGGGGTGTGGGTGGGTGTAGCAACCTCTGATTTTTGTGTGCCTGGAATGCAGCCAAAGAATCACATTTGATTCTCTGTCCACCTACTGGGTTTTTTTTAAAGTAGAAAAGGACAACCATCAGCATACAGCTGCCAAAATACTCGTGACTTGTCAGCTCTTGTCAGACTCCTTAATTCCAGCTTCCTGTAAAAAAAGACAGATAAAGAATTCTAGTACTGATGATTTCAAAGAGAATTTGATTTAAAGAACTGAACAGTCACAAAGAGGGCTAAAAACCAGATTTTGGAAGTGGAAGAGTCTTAACTATCTGTTTCCATTATTATTATTATTTTGCAGTATCACTGATTTTTTAATTTTAGTTTTTCCATGTTTAGCATGTGTTTTGAAAAGGAAATTTACTTTAAAAAAGGGGGGAAGGAAATTTACTAATTGCCCCTCCTATATCAGTCTCAAATCGTTGCAAAATTCATATTAATGTATTATTCTTTTCATCCAGTGTTTCTTCATGCCCATGTTTTGATTCACTTTTCTGTATGACGTTATACATCCTGTAGAATAGCATATTACTTAGAAAATTGCTTCTTACCAAATTTATTTCCCAGCTTCAAACTAACCACAGTCCTAACCTTGTTTACTTAGATGTAAATCCTATTGAAATCAGTGGGGCTTATTCTCAGATAAGTGGAATTAGGATTGCTGCCTAAATTATTTACAGAATGGAAAGAGATGCATATATCTCTCAATGAACTTCACAGGCAACACAGTGATACACAGTTTTGCCTATAACTTTCCTTCTCCCATTGATTTTCTCTAAGAAAAGTGAGCAGCTGCATTCTGTTAGTCTCAGGAGCTTCCTTACTAAATGCACTATTTTCCAGCTCATTCTCCTTTAGAAGAAACAAGTGAGATCTTGGGTTTTTAAATTTTTTTGGAAAATATTTGTTAAACTAAAGATTTGCTGTTGTAATGTACTGTAGGGCTGAAGAACCTTCCTCCTCCAAGCGCCACATTCCTATGGAGAGCTGGTTATTGGGGACAGCATATTGGCATGACTGGGGCTAAAGCCCAAAGTACACTAACAAAAGATATACATCCCATTCTCTTACCTTGCTTTTGGGCTTCCCATAAGCATCTGGTTGCCACTGTGAAAACACAATGCAGGAGTAGATGGGCCATTGGCCTGAACTAGCAGACTCTTTTCGTGTTCCTCCCATACATGTGCTGATCTGCTGGTAGGAGGGAGACCGCTCAAAGGTGGGGAAAGGAGAACCTGAAGAGGGTATGAGGTTCTAGGGAGAGGCTGGTGGGGTGGTTGGGAAGGCCTAGCATTCAAAATTGAGCCCACAGGCTAGAGGTTGGTCCATGTCCCCCCCCCCCCGGGTTGCATTGTGTGAAGTTAATTGTTACAATTGTATATTGAAGAAGTGAACATTCAGTGAGTCATCGTATCACAGGTGCCATTGAATTACTGTGTGCTATTGCAGTGCATTTGCAGTAGGAATAGGCATACTATATGTCTGTGGAAATTATCTATAGAAGGAACTATAAAATCATCAATTGCTTTGCTGTGTTACTAATTTCCCCCTCCCTCTATTTCTACAGGAAGGAAACGGAAATGGTTTCAGATAGATGACGCCATAAAAGTTCTGCAGTATCACAAACCTGTGCAGGCTTCATATTTTGAAACCTTGAGGCAAGGCTATTTGGCTAACAATGGCACCCCTGTTGTGACCACATCATTCTCAAAGGAGAGTGAACTGTCCGACATCAGATGACTGAAGATGGTCTTTTGAGAGAAACAGATTTTGAAAAGTAGACTGAAACTTGGATTTCCTTTTCTCCCCTCTTCTTGCCTCTTTCACATGCTTCCTCTTGTCAGACATGACATCAGCGGCAGCCTTTGGCAGAGCAAATATTTGAGTGTTGCATTCTAGTGCAAAGTGGGGTTTTCTTGCTTTTTCTTGGATATGTATTTTGTAAAACACATATTGTGCATGAAGTGCCCCTTCCCTATTAACACAGTTTTGACAACCTGAAAGTCAAGGCTACTAGCTTCACCTCTGCCTTGTCTTCTGAAATGCCCCTGTGTATGTTGTCCCAGCCATAGCTAGGCCTCTTTATCCTTTCAGTTAAAGAAGGCTGAAATGTGAGCTCAGTTCTTTTAAGTCTTAGATTTTGTACAGTAAGGTGCTGTTGAGATCTGTGTGGTGGTCACTTTCTCAGCGCATGCGTGTAACCTTTTTTTAGATGGAGAAGCCTAACACTTTGATTTTGCGGGATTTTTTTTTTTTTTTAATGAGCTGCTTCTGTAAAGGAGGGCTTCATAATCTTGTTTGCCTTTTGTTTTTTTAAAGAAACTTATTTTGTGACAGTGCTAGTGGCTGGGCCGGTTTGACTCCCTGAACCCCACTCCCTTGCCCAAATTTAGAACAGTGACACTCAGAGGAGGCGGCCAAGTTACAATACCCTGCGAGGCATTCTTGGTGCTCCGTTCTTTCTACAGGTTCAGTCAATATGTTGATCATCCTAACAATGAACAGAAACGCAAGGAATTGGTCACCACTCACTCAACAGCATACGGCCTCAGAAACTAAATGAATTCCAGCCTCAATAAATAGGAATCAGGGATTCAAAACGAGTTTAAAAACTAGTGAACTGAAGCATCGAGCCACCGATGCTGTCTGCTGGTGTGGAATTCTTTCTCTTCCTGCTGCATACTGCTGATATCTCTTCTTGTCCACATGCCTTACACCCTACTAAACTGGATGTTGTAATTTGTGCTACAACATTGGATTGTACTTTTGAGTGTCACTGCATGGTGGGACAGTTGCATTATGTCCCTGAAAAGAAGTCACAGGGAAAAGCTTCAGGTGTTCAATCTCCTTTGTAGCATTGCAGCACTTGTAAATGCACCACGGAGCATGCTCAAATGTAAACTTTATCCCTCAGTGGCAAAGGTACAACTGGCTCCCAAGCAGAAATGCTGATGTGGAGAACTGTGTCATTTAATAGGATACCTAACCTGATGCATTGGCACATGTCACATGTTTGTTTCTATTGATGTATGTTTCATGCTGTCTTGATTTGCCAACAGTGTTGTCTAGTTGGGACAGGGTTTTGGAAAGGGTTGTGGGAGGGGGTGGGCCTGGGGAAGGTTTGGGGAGGGGCATTAGTTAATCCCTGGCTTGGGACAGGACCTAGTTGCTGTATTTGGTGACTTCTTCTTTGTCAGATTATAGCCAAGATGTGAAATTAAACCTGCAGTACTCTTATTTAATTTATCATTATCTCTTCCCATTATATACTTAACAACATAAAAAATATATGAAATAGTCATGCAGCATGAAGTAAAAGTATACTTTCTACTTTGGAAAGTTGCTGTCAAATTTGAGATACAATTCTGTTTATTTGCTTGAGTTCCCTATTTTTAGTGAATGGGATAGCATTCCATAGTGTGGGATCACAATGGCAAAAGTGAAGCCAGTGATCACTAATGCCAAAAGTTTTTACACAGGAGAAGGCTGAGAGGCATTATTCAATGAGTGGCTTAAACGTGAATGTCTAGAAAAAATCTGAAATTATGCTGCGCCACTTCGCTGCCCTTCATCTTAAAAAACAAAACAATAAAAATTTAATTCAAAGGGCTTGACTAGTGTCTTGAAGTGTACAATATAATTTCTCGTACTACGCTATATGTGGCACTTTCCAATATAGCAAACTGTTGCCTTCAGCTAAGGCGTTTTGTGTCTCATTGAATAGATTAGGCATGAAAGATTGAAAGAGAACTGAGATGCCTGTAAGGGTGACTGCAGTTTTAATATCTACAGCATGCACACTTTTATAAATAAATAAAAAACACTCTAAAATGTTTTTATAGGGCTGTTAAACTGACAGTTTAGAATAGAATATCGTTAATGATTTGCTAACAGCATTTTTTTGGGGGGGGGTGTCCAGGAAAAATAAATTGTGCCAAGAAAGTAGTTTAATGTGGGATGGATTTATGCTGTTAATTCAACTGCAGTGAGTGGCTGATGTTTGCCTTCTTAACTGGAAATGGAAGATGCAGCTCCTGAGGTTCGAATAGTCTGGAATTCTTCACCAGTTGTGTATTTTAACCCAGTCCTTGCTCCAGCTTATTAAGCCTCACCTTTTCACCTTCTATTAATGCACTATAGAGATAAGTCTACAGCTTTCCCAGTATCTCAGGGTATTCTGTAATTAACAATTCATGAAACTTCCTTAGCAAGATAAATGAAAATGTCACCACATCAACTCACCTTTTCCGAGCATTTCTAATTACACTGGAACATTCTGCATTGGCAAACAATGCATCTAACATAGGGTAAGTTATGGGGTGTTTAGATTCAAGCACAACAGTACTAAGAAGGTAGACTGATCCTCCGTTAAGAGTTAAGAAGTCTTAATTTAGACTTCCTGCTGTGCTTTACCATAAAAATGCAGCTTTCTTTGGTCTCTAAATCCAAAAAGCTTTTAGATTTATATACTGTATTCAGGTACTGCTGAAAAGGGAGGTGAAAATGCTTAAGAATTATTTCCTTCCAATAAGCTTTAGATTTAAATTGAGGCTGAGCATCCAACATCCTGAAGACTGCATCTGCCCCTCCACCTAACCACCTGTGCATCCCATAGACCTTGGGAACCCCAGCTTTTATTTTATATGTAAATTTCTAGTCTTTAACAGTTGCAGAGAGGAGGTTAAATCTTTGATTGCAAAAATAATTGCTGAACTTGTGCACTTGAGTCAGACAAATGCTGGTACATCATGAGCAGTGTGATAGATCTGTTGATACATATTTACAAATAATTTGTTCTAAGTCCAGATTTAATGCCAGTGCTTAGTGTATTGTTCCTCATTTAGGTGAGGTCTATGTTGGTTTTTGCATTGAAGCAGCCCTACTTAAATCAGGGTTCTCTCTTGCTGCTTAAAACTAGTTTTGGCAGCAAGTTTGCAAGTAACTGCTGGGTAATCTTCATGAAGCTGAAGCACGGTAGCATTGTGAGTGAATGTACAACCTCTGCTGTTTTTCCAGTATGGAGAGAGATGGATTTTCTTTGCTGGGAGGACAAAACCAGCTTCAGGCTCTCTGCAGTTTTATCTGTCATCCTGTTGCGAAAAACGCAATAGTGATTTTCTAATGACATCCCTTCTGTGTTTCAGTGTCATAGATTAGAAAGTGTGTGATGTAGAGTAAATAGAATACGCTGGAGTGTTTTGATGTATCTAATTAATATTTTTGGGTTTAACCTTGAATTAGCTCCCATTAGATATAGGAAGAAAAAAATCTTTGTATGAAAGTTTGACCTGAAATTACCGTCATTATTTTAGATGCAGCATAGCTCTTATTTCCCGAAAAACTTTATACTTGTTGTTAGCCATATTCTTGTAATCACACCCCTCTGTCGCCAACTCTCCTTTTTTCTAAGAAGCCCTCATTTTGTTAACTAGTTTAAAATTTTGCCAATAAAGAAATGGAGTGCCATTCTATCCTAGTTAGTGGTTATACTAGAACTTACAAAATAAGAGATTGTTGAGCTGCTTGTGTTCTGGGGGGGGGGGGGAACAGCTTAGTTAATTCCGAGGCAATTAAAATTTGGCTTACCCAGCCCTCTGAATACCCAGACTTACTTCTCAGCTACCACCTACCCAGCCCCTTCCCTCTCACTTAACCATCAGTCCCTCAGCCTGACTTGCTTTGCAAGTATGGCAGGTAGCAGCAGTGGGCTGTGGAGTTAGGCAGGGAAGAGATTTCGCCATGTCCCCTTTCTGGCCTATGGTGCACTGCACAGCCACAAATAGCTCTGGGGTACAGAGTTTCCCCAAGGGCTGCTGGAAGGGTGGAATGCTTACCTCCCTTCCTTTCCTTAAAGCTGTAGCTAGCTGCTGCCACCTATATCAACACCATAAAAAGGGCTGAAGGGAAGAGGGATGTTGGGGTGTGCATGTCTGTGGGCAGGTTCAAAAGACAGGAGTTGAGAGAAATTTGAATTAAAATTTGATCCAGAGAAGAAGTTGGGGGTTGCAATCCTTTTTGTAAATGAGCATTACACAATTTGGAGGATGAGCCTCCTAAACCTTGTTCTTCCGAGCCAAGAAGTACAAGCTCAGCAAACATAACTTCTTCCAACTTTGGTGTCGT
The DNA here is from genome assembly GCF_965113315.1 of Podarcis vaucheri. Classification (NCBI taxonomy): domain Eukaryota; kingdom Metazoa; phylum Chordata; class Lepidosauria; order Squamata; family Lacertidae; genus Podarcis; species Podarcis vaucheri. The sequence goes on along the minus strand of NC_138764.1, from coordinate 61,741,776 downwards.
TTTTCATGAAAGTAAGATAATTGATGAAATTTGATTCAAATTCCTGCTGATTCTGAAATCAGATTCCTTAAAATGAGTTACTCTTTAAGAATTATAATTGGAGTATGTATTAGTGAAAAATTCCAGGAATCTTGTGTGGTGGTGACTGAATTCACCTGTTTTCTAACATTAAAAGTGCAACTTGCCTGAAACAGGAAAATAACAATTTAAATCAATATTGCGCATATTTCATAATGCTTTGTCTGGTTTTATTCATCTGTCAATATGGTTGTATCCAGACACCGGGCGTTGTACTCTTTTGGTGGTGGGGTGGGGGTAGCGTGTGTGCGTGAGAGAGAGAGATGGCAGTGTTGTGGGCCTGTTTTACACTGGAGTGGTATGTAGGTATGTATGCTTTAATCTCTGTAATAAAGAAGCTGCTTTTGAGTACTATTTGCCACTTCTCATGACAACAGATTTTATTAGAACCATTAATACATTTTTTCAGTATGATTGTTTGCTAAGAATGAATGTTGAACTGTCCATGTAGTTTGATTGGCATTTTAGTCTTTCACATGTATGTTTGGTAAATGCAAGTGAGCATTCAACGAATCTTGGTGTAATATCACAGCTACTTGCAAAAGCAAATAACCACCTTGAAGGGGTATACCTTTAAAAAACAAAACAAAACCCAGACACACCTCCTACCATCAAAACAGTTTCTCCATGGTAGAATTGTGGAGAAATTTCTGTACAGTTCAAGCATGGTTCTCTACTTGTAAATGTAGGCAGGGTTTCCCAAACTTGAGTCTTCTACTGTTTTTGAACTACAACTCCCATCACCCTTAGCTAGCAGGACCAGTGCTCATGAATGATGGGAATTGTAGTCTGAAAACAGCTGGAGACCTAAATAGGGGAAACCCTGATTTAGAGGATACCAGTGCTGCTTAAGGCTTGTTAACTTAATGTCTCACATGACCATCAACAGTGGGGAATGCTTACTTTTGTTTGGCACTCTTTAAGAGGGAGGGGTAGGATCATTTATTTTGGCCTTGTTTGCTATAGTTAAATAGGAAGAGCAGCATGCTGGTGCATGTTGTTCAAAAGTTCCCCTGCTTTGAAAAACAAGCCTGAGCCTGGCTTGTTGTGTTGTCAGAACCTGGGCTTGTAGTTTGGTTCTCCTCAAATATACCATGAGCAGTAAGTCAGGAACAAACCTTGGTTCCACTTGTGTGTTTGGGGGAATCAATCTGCAGGCACAGGCTTGGATGACATAGAATCATAGAATCATAGAGTTGGAAGAGACCACAAGGGCCATCGAGTCCAACCCCCTGCCAAGCAGGAAACACCATCAGAGCACTCCAGACCAGACTGGCTTGTTTTGTCAAGTGGGGGAGGAGCTCACTCACATTAAACCATAGGCAAATTGGGCCATTGTCTCAAATTTCCGAATGTTTGTGGATCTGTTGAAGAAAAGTTTATTTCCAAACCCTTACATCCCGTGTTTTATCTATTGTCTTTAATTGCTTCCTGTGATGTAGGATGTGATAAAGTACCTGAGAACCATTCTGCCAAATGTCCCCTGTGTCCCCTTTGACATGGCAAGAGGTAGCCTTTTATATTCTCAGTGCTCCACAAAACTCAACTTTACTGAGCAGTATAAAAAGAGGGTTTGTACAGTCTGACAATGTTTTTCATGTTTTAATTTGTACTTGCTGGTTCCCCTTTATTTTTGTTAAATGCATAGTGTCAGGGTTACTTCCAGATCCTAGCTCACAGAGGATCACGCTAGCCAGCGGTTGTTGATTAAAAGTCTTTATTGAGTTACAGTCTCCATTCTTGAGCTGCTGCGTGCAACCCTACGCCTTATGCTTAGGTCGGCGAAGCTCCTTCTGAGTCTCCGCCCCTTGCGCACCAACTTAATATCCTAGCCCTGCTCCACCTTTTCCGCCTGACAGTTCTCCTCTGGGTCCCTCTGCCCCCCTGGGTCTCTCCCTTCCGGGATTCTTCTGACGCTGACCCCCCTGACTCCCCTGTCTCCTTGCGCCGGGCTTTAGGACCTGGCTCTCTTTCCGGGCTGCCTACTGCGCCACCTTCCTGTGCATTTGAACTTGGCGCGCGCGCCCAACCTTCCACTTTCCGTCTAACCGTCACTTCGCTCCCCGATGAAGGTGTGGCCACTCCTGACTCGTGCCCTCCCTCCTGTTGTGAGCTGCCAGCGCTAGTTCCCAGGCGCTCTTCCTCTTCCCTACTCTCTGGCGGTGACGTAGGTCCCGATCTCCAACTGCTCCCCTCTGAGTCCCCTCTGGCTCTTTCTTCCTGGGGTGTCCCCCTAGTCTCCCCCCTTGCCCTTGCCACTGGTGCTCCTCTTTGTGAATCTTCTGATTCACTGGACAGACTCGGAGATCTCGGGTCGTCGTCGTCACTCATCCTTTCTTCTGCCTCCTCCCCCTCGCTCTCTGTTTCCTCCCTTGCCCTCGCCTCTGCTCCTGAACCCCTGACATCCATCCCCCCCTCAAAGCCCCCCCTTCCCCCCTCCCCTCCCTCCGGTGCGGGAACTGGGTGCTGCAGTGTCAAAGGGACGAATGTCGGGTACAGTTCGCTTCCCGTGGCCGGCCTCCATCTGCAGACTCCCGGTTCTTCCTCCCTGCTCTCGTCAACGACGGTCACCTCTGCTTCCATCTCCGTGCCGCCGTGCTCGAGACCCTGGTTGTCCCCGAAAAAGTCCATGTCGGTCTCTCCCTCGCTTCCTTCTGTAGGCGTAGCTCGTCCTGGACCCTCCAGCCACTTCCTGCGCCACTGCTCCTCTGGTCGATCATCCCACCAATACGAGGGTTCTGAGGCAGATCCCGAGGGTGACCCCTCCGGGGAACGGGCGTCTCGTGTCGGTTCCTCATCCGAGTCGAACCCCCGGAACGTGCTGGCTGAAAGCGTGGGCGTGAAAAGCCAGTCGTCGAAAAAGTCCGCCGGCATTGGCCTATGGGGAAAGAGGGCATGAAACTCTTCCTTGAGCAGAGGTTCATCTAGAGCGTAGCCCGGCACCCAGCTGTTGGCATTGGCCGGGGTGCCCTCCTTAGCGAGAAGGTATTCTACCCCCTCTTCCCCCCATCTGGAGTCCAAAATCTCCGTGACTTCGTTGAGGCGCACCTCCTGTGCCACTCCCCGTTGCCTGGTTCCCTCTCGGAGCGGACTCGGCGCCGTGCCGGGTTCCTGAAACCTGTGCGGTGCCTTGTAGGGAATGAGCACCGATCTGTGGAACACCGGATGCATTCTGGAACCCTCCGGAAGCGCCAGCCTGAAAGCCACCGGGTTGACCTGCTCTTCGACTTGGTAGGGCCCCAGTTGCTTATGCCCTAGTTTCTTCTTGGCCAACGACCTGGCCGGCACTGCGTGGGCTGCTAACCAGACCCAGTCTCCCACCTGGATCTCTTTGCCAACCCTTCTGTGTTTGTCTGCCTGCACCTTGTATGCGTGTTTGGCCAGCTCCAGGTGCCGCCGCAGCTGATCGTGAACCTCTTGCAACTCCGACGCGAACGCATCTGCTGTCTGCGGCTCCCCCTCCACCAGTCTTTCCAGTCCCGGGAAGGTTCTGGGGTGCCTCCCGTTGTTGGCGAAGAACGGCGTGACCCCCGTGGACACGTGCTTCGTGTTGTTGTAGGCGAACTCGGCGAGCGGCAGGTAATCCACCCACGTCGCAGGCTGTTGATTCGCATAGCATCTCAGGTACTGCTGCATGATGGCATTGACCCGCTCCGCTTGCCCGTTGGTCTGCGGGTGTCTCGCCGACGCCAGGTTGATCTTGACGTTTAGGAAGCCCATCAGCTTCTGCCAGAAGTTCGAGATGAACTGCCGCCCGCGGTCGGACAGAATAGACCGTGGCAGCCCGTGAACCTTGAACACGTGGTCTATGAACAGTTTGGCGGTTTGTTCCGCCGTGGCCACCTTCGCACACGGGATGAAATGCGCCATCTTGGAGAACAAGTCCACCACCACCAGCACGGCCGTCTTGCCCCTCGAGCTGGGCAGATCCGTGACGAAGTCCAGGGCGACTCTCTCCCATGGCTCGACCGGAGTTTGCAGCGGTTCCAACAGTCCGGCCGGCGGTCTGTGCACTGGTTTGGCCCTCTGGCAGGTGTCGCACCTCGCCACGTAGTCCGCGACCTCCCCTCTCATTCCGGGCCACCAGAAATCCCTGGCGACTAATTCCACCGTCTTCTCCTTGCCAAAGTGCCCGGCAGTGGGCGCGTCGTGCAGCTGATGCAGTACCTTGGCGCGAAGTTCGTCTCCCGGCACGTAGATGGCCCCTTTGCGGATGAGCAATCCATCTCTCAGCTGGAACCCGTTGGTCGCTGCCGTGCCCCTTCGCATCTCAGCCATCTTTGCTTGCGCGAAAGAGTCATTCTGCAACGCTTGTCGCACCGCCTCCAGGTCCACTGTCGCCGCAGCGCACGCCCACACTGTTGGCGCGAAGATGTGCATGGCGGCCGCTGGCGTGGCGTCCTCCAGATACTGTGGCTTACGGGATAGCGCGTCCGCCATGATGTTGGTGTCCCCCGGGACATACTCTATTCGGAAGTCGAAATTCGCAAAGAACTCAGCCCAACGTATCTGCCTCTGGTTCAGGAACTGTGCCGTGCGCCAGTGCTCCAGATTCTTGTGGTCCGTGCAGACCTGCACCGTGTGCTTGGCTCCAATCAGGAAGTGCCTCCATGCTTTGAACGCTGCATGAATAGCCAGCAACTCCCTGTCCCAGATGGTGTAATTCTGTTCGGACTTGCTGAGCTTCCTGGAGTAAAACGCTCCGGGCCTCCAAACCCCCTGCGGGTCCTTCTGCAGCAGGACTGCTCCGACGGCCCTGTCCGAGGCGTCTGTTTCAACTCTCATCGGCCTGCTAGGATCGACATGAAGCAGCTGTTCCTCCGAGGCGAAAAGACGCTTGAGTGCCTGAAAGGACTGCTCCGCCTGCGCTGTCCAGATGAACTTCTTTTTCTTGGAACTGAGCGTGTCTGTAATGGCTGCAGTCTGCATAGCGAAGCCTTTGATGAACTTGCGATAGAAGTTCGCGAAGCCGACAAATCGTTGGACCTCCTTCCGGTTGCGTGGGCTTTTCCAATCCAACACCGCTCGAACCTTGGCGCTGTCCATGGCGAGCCCCTTGTCAGACAACCTGTATCCCAGGAAATCCACCTCCGTCACGTCGAATTGGCACTTCTCCAGCTTGGCGTAAAGCCTATGTTGCTGGAGCCTGCTCAGCACTTCCCTGACGTGTCTGTCATGCTCCTGCTGCGATTCCGAAAAGATCAGGATGTCATCCAAGAAACAGACGCACGTCTTGTAGAGGAGCCCCGCCAACACGTGATGCATGAAAGCTTGAAAAACGTGGGAGCCATTTTGCAATCCAAAAGGCATAACTCTATATTCGTAGGTGCCCAGGGGTGTAAACATGGCTGTCTTCCACTCATCTCCTTCCCGCATGCGAATCAGGTTGTACGCCCCTCGCAGGTCCAACTTGGTGAACACGCTGCCCTTGCGTACTTTCGCGAGGAGGTCGTCGATTCGGGGCATGGGGAAGTCCGACGGCTTGGTGACACTGTTCAAAATGCGGTAGTCCACCACGAGCCTTTTCTGGGGCGTGTCTCGCTTCTTCACAAAGAATACAGGACTGCCCCCCGCTGCCTGGGACTCTCGGATGAAACCGCGTTTCAAATTATGAGCAATGAACTCCTTGAGTTCCTGCAGTTCGTCTTCAGACATGGAATACAGCTTCCCTTTGGGCAGCGCCGCCCCCGGCAGCAGGTCAATCTTGCAGTCATATGGTCTGTGGGGGGGTAGCTTGTCTGCCTCCTTCTCGCAGAAAACCTCCAAAAATTCTGCGTACTTGTGGGGAATCGCTTGCAGCGTGCCGAGCAGCAGCTGTGACTCCTCTTGCTCCCCTTCTTGCTGGGGCATGATGCAGTGTTCAGCACAAAAGGAAGAACCGAAGGTCAGCTGCCTCTGGTACCAAGCCAGCGTCGGGCTGTGCCTGTCCAGCCAACTCATGCCCAATACGATAGGCGTGTCTGAGAGTTGAGTGACCTTGAAGCTGATAATCTCCTTGTGATTTCCAAGCCGCAGCACCATAGGTGGCGTCTGCTTCACCACTTGCCCCCCTAACAGCTCCCTGCCATCCACCGTGACAACCTGCAGTGGCAGCGCAGCAGGCAGCAACTGTATAGCGTGCCGGTCGACAAAGTCCTGCCCTATGAAGTCTGCATTGCTTCCCGAGTCGACGGTGATTGGCACGTCCATGGTGATTCCATTGGGTAGCTGGAGCGATGCGGTGAGCCTCACTACTGGCTTGGGCGGGAGGGGGTCCATGGGCGGTAAAATCTCTGGGGACTGCTTCACTGACACGTCTGGCTGGGCCCCAGTGCCTCCTCTTCCAGCCAGACATCGTCGTTTCCCTGCTGTGGTTCTCCTTGCTGCGTTGCTGCAGTCACCATTGCTGAGGCTGCAGTGTGCTTGTGGAGCCTCCGGGGACACTCTTTCGCCAAATGGCCTGGATCCTCGCAGATGTAACACTTCCTGTTCCCTCTAGGAGGCTTCGCTTTCACTGCTGCCGGTGCTAGGGCTCTGGCTGCTGACTGAGCCCTTGCACTCCCAACCTCCATCGGTTCCACCCCTCCCCCTGTTGGGGGCGTGGATTGCGCACGCGCTGCTTCTCTGGGAAGGAAGGAGGAGCCCCTGGCTGGTTCGCGCCCGCTGCGCCCTTCGTCCCTGCTCCACGGACGTTCTTCCAGCCGCACTCCCACCGCCAGCGCCCTCTGAACGATCTCCTGCGTGGTCCGGGGTCTCTCCCCCCTTGCAATCTCATCTTTCACCGAGCTGTTCAAGCCCTCCCAAAAAAGGTCTCTGACGGGAGCCGAATCTCTGTCCCATTCCAGGGCACTGACCAAAGCGAAAAAGCGGGCATGATATTGCCGTACGCTGGCCCTCCCTTGTCTTAGTCCGTGCACCTCCCTTCGGGCAAGATCCACGTCAATGCTTGATAAAAAACAGCCATCCATCGCTTTAATAAAGGCGTCCGCATTTTGGAGCGCAGGATCCTTATCCCTCCACAAATTGCGCAGCCATGCTTTAGCGTCTCCATGCAAATGGGACATGATGAACCCCACTTTCTCTTGTTCATCTCTAAAGTCTTTGTGCAGTAGTTGTAGTGCACACATTACGTCTGCTCTAAAATTGGGGTACTGTTGCAAATTCCCATCGAAGTGCGAGACCAGACTGCCTGTGCGTCTCCCCAACCCAATCCCCTCTGATTTGGGTGTCTGTTGCCCCTGCTTCGTAAGCACGTCCAACCTGACCTGGAGATCCCTGTAGGCGGCCGCTGCGTCCTCCTCTCTCTTCCTGGACGCCACCGCCTCGGCAGTCAGTCGTGAAACCGCGTCTCTGAGTTCCGTTATTTGCTGTTCGGCCGTCATATTGTCTACCGTTCGTGAGCTTTCTTGTAGGCACCCGCTTTCCCTCCTCTCCGCGAGGTCGTGGATGTCCACAATTTGAAGAGAAGGAGCTTACTGTCAGGGTTACTTCCAGATCCTAGCTCACAGAGGATCACGCTAGCCAGCGGTTGTTGATTAAAAGTCTTTATTGAGTTACAGTCTCCATTCTTGAGCTGCTGCGTGCAACCCTACGCCTTATGCTTAGGTCGGCGAAGCTCCTTCTGAGTCTCCGCCCCTTGCGCACCAACTTAATATCCTAGCCCTGCTCCACCTTTTCCGCCTGACAGTTCTCCTCTGGGTCCCTCTGCCCCCCTGGGTCTCTCCCTTCCGGGATTCTTCTGACGCTGACCCCCCTGACTCCCCTGTCTCCTTGCGCCGGGCTTTAGGACCTGGCTCTCTTTCCGGGCTGCCTACTGCGCCACCTTCCTGTGCATTTGAACTTGGCGCGCGCGCCCAACCTTCCACTTTCCGTCTAACCGTCACTTCGCTCCCCGATGAAGGTGTGGCCACTCCTGACTCGTGCCCTCCCTCCTGTTGTGAGCTGCCAGCGCTAGTTCCCAGGCACTCTTCCTCTTCCCTACTCTCTGGCGGTGACGTAGGTCCCGATCTCCAACTGCTCCCCTCTGAGTCCCCTCTGGCTCTTTCTTCCTGGGGTGTCCCCCTAGTCTCCCCCCTTGCCCTTGCCACTGGTGCTCCTCTTTGTGAATCTTCTGATTCACTGGACAGACTCGGAGATCTCGGGTCGTCGTCGTCACTCATCCTTTCTTCTGCCTCCTCCCCCTCGCTCTCTGTTTCCTCCCTTGCCCTCGCCTCTGCTCCTGAACCCCTGACACATAGTATGAGAGATGGCTTCTTGAATAGTGACAGACTGCAGCTGAACTTGCAGCTGAATTCTGCCAAGCACTTGTCTCATGTTTGGATATTATATTTTAGTGTGCCCTCTGAGAAATGAAACTGTCAAAATGGGCAGCTAATTTGAGTATAGCAGGGTGCTGCTATTTTGGGACATGAAGTTCAATAACATATATGTCAAATGGCCCCAAGATGAACTCTTGCCCCATCCTTAATGTTACTGTCCTCAGCGAGGCACATCGGCTATGAGGCCATTGAGCTCTATGGACCATGTGATGTGTGAATAGAAAGAAATGAAACTGAACCTTTAACGGAAGGTTTTTAAAATCATTGTTAATAATTGGAATTTTCCTATCATTAAATTAAAAGAAAGGAATGAATAACTCCTTTGCTGGAGGTGAGGAAAGTAAACAACTTATCTGCTCTGTTTTTGTGCCTGCAAATGTGCATGGCTGCCCATCTGCTCAAGTTTGAGATAGGAATAGCTTCTGTTTTCAGCATAGATTTCAGGAGGCTAGGATTCTACTCCTAGTCCCAGATTTACATTACCGTATTTTTCGCTCTATAACACGCACCTGACCATAACACGCACATCATTTTTAGAGGAGGAAAACAAGGGAAAAAACATTCTGAATGAAACAGTGGATGTATCATTTTTGTGCTTCATGCTGTGGCCACAGACATGTGATCTGATGGTGAATTTGGGCTGACCCAATGCAAAGATCCTGAGGATCCATGTGGATCCATGCTTTGTAACCACGTTTTTGCACCATTGCAGCCCCAGACAACAGTGGGTGCGTGATTTGGGGGGGCAGGCTGTAGCCATGGACATGCTATGTTCTCTGGTGGTGAATTTGGGGGTGACCCAATGCAAAGATCCTGAGGATCCATGTGGATCCATGCTTTTTAACCACATTTTTGCACCATTGCAGCCCCAGGCAACAGTGGGTGCATGATTTTTGGGGGGCAGGCTGTAGCCATGGACATGCTATGTGCTCTGATGGTGAATTTGGGGGGGTGACCCAATGCAAAGATCCATGTGGATCCATGCTATGTAACCACGTTTTTGCACCATTGCAGCCCCAGACAACAGTGGGTGCATGATTTGGGGGGGGGGCAGGCTGTAGCCATGGACATGCTATGTTCTCTGGTGGTGAATTTGGGGGTGACCCAATGCAAAGATCCATGTGGATCCATGCTTTTTAACCACATTTTTGCACCATTGCAGCCCCAGGCAACAGTGGGTGCATGATTTTGGGGGGGGGCAGGCTGTAGCCATGGACATGCTATGTGCTCTGATGGTGAATTTGGGGTGACCCAGTGCAAAAATCCTGAGGATCCATGTGGATCCATGCTTTTTAACCACATTTTAAGTGGGGAGGGAAGGAAAAACACAGAAGGGCTAAGAATGCAGGAGTGGGGTATAACGGGAGAGAGAAAAGGAAGGCAAAAGTTTCCCCCACGCACCCACCCAAGCCAGCCAGCGCTCTCTCTCTCTCTCTCTCTCTCTCTCTCTCTCTCTCTTTCTCTCTCTTTCTCTCTCTCCCACCTGCATGTTTTCAGCAGCACCGGAGCACAGAGAGGAAGGAACGGAGCACAGAGAGGAAGGAACGACACTCTGCTTTCCCCTCTTCTTTCCTGGAGGGGAGGGGCTTTCCCTGCTCTTTGTTCCGTTTGAGCAAACACAGTAAGGAAACAGAGAGGGTGGGCAGTAAGACCCTGAGGCAGAATGCAGGAATGCACCCACTTCCTCTTTTCAGGTTTCCCTTTCAGGTTTCCCAGCTCCCTGAAGCGCGGTTTGATTTTTGCCCGATTTTTCGGCTCCAGGGACCACACATTCGCTGCATAACACGCACAGACATTTCCCCTTCCTTTTTAGGAGAAAAAATCTGCGTGTTATAGAGCGAAAAATACGGTAATTGTGATACTGGGTAGTTCACAACTATGGGCAGGATCCATAGTTACATTATCTAGGATATGCATTGTATGCAGAAAGTCCCAGATATAATAGAGACATCTAGTTAAAGGAACTCAAGCCGTGAGACCTCTACCTGAGATCTGTTGCCAGAATAGAAAATACTGGGCTAGATGAACCAGTGGTCTGACTCTGTATAATGTATCTTCGTATTTGCTCTAACTCAAAATTTCATATGTATACTTAGCTTTCTATGAAGTTTGTTCAGTTGATAAAAAGTTGCTAAGTGGGTTTTTTTAGCACATATGTTTGTAAGTACAAGTATTATATTACAAAAACAAGAGCACTTTCTAGTTTAACACTGGAAGGAATATGGCTTAATACCATCTTTTGTAATAACTTGTGAACACATAAATGCACTTGTTTCCTCTTAAATTACAATTCCTTTTATATGCTCAGCCTCTCTAACCTCCTTCCCCAATTCAGTGTAAAGGGCAATGTGTATACAATGCATTTATTGGAAATTATAGCAAATAATTCATTAAAACAACTAGTGTAATATTTACTGGGTGCTAAGGTAATCTTAATTGATCCCTTGAGACCATGGCCCATTTTAATGACCATCGTTGAGGTTGAATAAAGGCTCTGACTGCTGCTGCTTCAAGCAATGCAATTATTGTTTGTCAAAAATATTTCAGGTTCCTAGCCTGGAGACTGTGGGACCATGGATTTCATTGCTACTATCAGTGGTGAAAAAAATACTAAAATGTGGGCTGAAATTGGTATGTAGTTAAGTTTTGTAGAGGGATTTCCTCTATTACATGCTAATGTATATTACACAGTGTCGTGTATTTAATGTCACAAACAGTGCACAACGAACACAGTATCATAGTTAACTCGGAATCTTTAAAGATGGAGAATTTTTAAGATTTTAAAATTAAAAATGAAGATATTAATGAAAATGCATAATGAAGCCTACTGTCATAAGCATTGCCTAAAAGCCTAGGATCTGTAACCTGTTTTGTTTTTATTTACCACATAATCTCCAAAAGACCATGCACTTCTCTTAAGTGCCCAGCACAGAATGGGAAATGGCATCTGGAATATTTAATAAAATCTTCCCCATCCCTTTCTGTTCTGCAGCTCTTTCTTATTACAGGTAAATCCTTTTGGGTATTCAGTGTCAATTGTAATTTGGGAAATAAGTTGATTTTCAACGAAGGTGGTTCAAGAATGATAGCTTTTAATACAAATGCGGTATACAATTGGTGGTTAGAGTGTGGCAAAAGAAGGTTTGTGCCTTTCACGTAGCACATTTAGGACCTTTCTTTAAGAGTTGGTCAGTGCTTTTGCCAACCACATTTCAACCTGTGCATGACACTCACACAAGTACTGTAGATTGGGAACTGTACAGCTGCTTCCCCCTGGTTAACAAAAGAACATATTTTTGCTGGGATAAGGAAATTTGTCTTGATGCTTTTGCTACACTAAAGACAACAGCAACATGGTTAGATGAGGGTACTGGCACTGGAGCTGAATTGCTCCAAGTGTTAAAATGTTTAAAAGGTCACAAAATGGTGCAGCAAGAGGAAACATCTCACTCGTTCCATCACAGGTCATTCCCAGAAGGTGCTTGTAACACTTGTGTATCCGTGACTAACATTGCTCTTTCTCAGGGAAGAATTGCATGTATCCAAAATATTGTAATGTGCCGATTGAGAAATGAAATGAAAAATCCCTTTACAAAAACAACATCTTGAGAAAAGGCATGAGAGTTGGGTATGGCAATACAGTTGATTGCACAGAGAGGCCTTTCGTGGTCCCATGCCAGTCAAGGTGGAGGGTGACACCAGAGTCAAAAGTGGGTAGAGCAATGGATGGGACTCTAATCTTGTACTATAAACTACATTGCAGTCATGCACGGAAGTCAGATTTCTATGCAGACACACACACACGCACATACGGGCAAACGTCACATTTCAAAAACACATTCCAGCCAGGCAAAGTACAAAGGAGGGCATGGAACTGAGCTGGTGGGAAGTGTGGCATGGGCAGAGGTTTCCCCCAGGTTTCCTCATCTCTGATCTGTGTGTAGGAAAGCCATCACCCCATTTGGTGTCTTAAAACTGCACTGCATTAGTGCTTTCAACAGTTAGAATTTGTACCGATAAAACCTCAAAATAGTTTTGGGTTTAGGTCTTTGTGGTTGTACCTCAGTCACAATGCTTTGTGCTATCTTAAGGACGTTTCACTTCATGGAAGTAACTCCCATGAATTCATTGGGACACTGCCAAGTAAATGGTCATAGTTTGTGGTGTGTGCATGCACTTGCTGTAAGACTTGGCTTGGAGTTGTATGTACCCTTTCCACTGTCCATATGGCCATGAGTTATATTTGGCTCCGGCTCCTAGGGGTGTGTGTATACATGCATGCTTATGATGAAATCGATGTGTGCTGCTGCTGCTTCCAACATTGCAGTGTGTGTAGCACTTCGTAATTTATGAAGCAGTTCTTGCTGAATTCATTACCTTGTGTGCTGTGCTTGAAAAAACAGTCTCCAAGCTCAAACAAAAGACGAGTCTGAGAGAAAGGTTAAGGATAAAGGCAAATACAATATGAGGGGAAGCAACTGCACATTGTCAGTAGTTCCTGGCTGAGACACACAAATAATTTACATGTGTAGGACTAGCACACTGCATTACTGTTGGAGTCATGCTGCCTGCCCTGAGGAATATATTGGCTTCAGTATTAGCATTCCAATGATTGGTTTTCAGTAATGGAGATAGGAGTGCCTGGTAAATACCAATGCATATCAGAATAGGAACATGTTAGATGATACTGCTAATACACCAGTTAGCCTTGGGCTGCATGGGACGCACAGCCATTTTATTTTTAGCCATCCTGGCTAATAATAATTGATAGGTCTCTTTCCCATTAATTACTTCTCTCCATCATAAGTTAGGAGGGGGTGAAACTTGGGACATACAAACTGTGTGTATGTGTGAACTGGGAGAGGTTTTTAAAAAGTCAAAATCCTCTTGGTGATGCTGGTCCTATTTGAAAGCCAGGTTTTTCGGAGGCAGCACCTTAATAGAACTCTCCCCGTAGGCAAGTGCAAATATTTTCAGTGCCACCAGAGGGCTGACACCTAGTACATAAGCTTTCCAGGGAGCATTCCTTGAAATTGATTGCCTTTATTTTTAGCTGTGATTAAATGGGAGGGAAAACCTCAGCTGTAGTTTTCTTCTATATGATGATAAATTGTTGATCTCATCCTCCTAGACTTGTTGGGTACTTGGCTGCAGTCCTTACCACCTCTGACTATTGGCCATGCTGACTGGGACTACTGGCAGCTGGGGGCCAACATCTGCAAAGCCACAAGTCATCCCTCCTCCCTCCCAGCCTTAACGATGGACATCTTCCCTGCTTTTCTTTAAGGGTCCTTTGGAGAGAATAGTTAACTGCAAGCTGTGGAACCAGAGTGGGGCGCATCAAGGGAGATCTGATTCCACTTAGGAGGTTGGCAAACTGTGCATATGGGCCGGGCGGGCTGAATAATACCTTTTCAGACAGAGCTGCAGCTTCCGCGCCAAGACTTGTTGGCTCTTGCCTACTTTGTTGCCTGGATGGAGAGCAGAGGCTCTCTGCTGCCCAAACACTGGAGTTGAGAATTGGGTAGAGACTGCAGTGCTGGATTTACGTATAAGCTAAACAAGCTATAGCTTAGGGCCCCACTCTCTTGGGGGCCCCCCAAAAAATTAAAGGAAAAAAACCCTGGATGTACATTTCCAAAATATAAGATAAGTTCAACAATTACTTTGATAAAATATATATTATGTTAAGTGCAAATGGCTTTAGATACCTGTTAGGTCCATAAATTATCATATAGCATATATTTAACACAAACAACAGTGACAGTTTGTTGTTGACAAAGGACAGCTGGCCATATAAAGGGCCCCATTACCTTCAGTAGCTTAGGGCCTTATCAAACCTAAATCTGGTCCTGGTAGAGAGGCCGCTTACAACTTTAAAGCTGGGCGCAGTGGATCTGGTTTTGATCTGAGCAACGGTGCTGCGGGGTGGTTAGTCTTTCCCTTGTGTTTTCTGTTTCCTCGTCTGCCAAGCTATTAGTTACCCCGCTGCACTGGGGCGGGGAAGGGAAGGAGAGAGAGGAAAGAAAAAGATGCAGGCAGCAATGCTATGCAGCTGTCAGGGCCACCATTGTTGGGGTTTGTGTGTCTGCCCAGCCTGCTAATCTATCACCACGTGCACGTTTATGTGTCTGTCAACACCGCAACGTAGAGAAATGATCAAACCTTGCATCACTTCCATGAGGTCTTTGTGGTTTACAGCCTGACTTCTCAGTCAAACGATTAATGGATCTGTGCCCCAAGGTAATTTTCAGTTTAGGCGGGTTTCCCCACGTATCCAGCACACAGGCACGTATAAATCAAGCGAGGTGGAGGAGGAGAGTGGGAGGGAAACTACTGTAATTTCTACATTGATCATTGCTACTTTGGAGTGGAATGGGATTACTTCAGGTAGCTCAGCCAAAGATGTTAGGACGCCAACCCCTTTCTCCAGAATTCTCTCTCTCTTCCTCAAAAGACTCTGTGCTGATGTGGGTAGTCCTCTGCACCAGCTTTTCAGGGGCTGTGGCTATTTCCTTAGTGTATCACAGTTGTACTAGTGTTAAATATATCATGCAACCAGGACACCCTACTAAATGACCCTTGGGGTCCCTTCCAACTCCATGGTTTCCTTATATATGAGTCAGCCTTAGCCACATGGATCATGGGTAGGGAACCTCAGGCCCAGAGTCCAAATGCAGCCCTCCAAGCTTCCTGTAGGCCACATAACTCACCCACCCTGCTCCATATTCCTAGGTGCTTTTGCCTGACTGGAATGCAACCTTAAACTGTGACAATGCCTCATGCTTGCCCGAATGGAGAGATTTGTGTTTTGGGGAGGGGGTTGTGACAACCAAGCAAACAACTAAAATGGAATGGAATGGAAAGGAGGGGGAGATGAGGAGGTCATGACTCAAATGTTGTCTACTTTATTGATGTAGAATTAATGGAATCATAGAACTGAAGAGTTGGAAAGAGGATCATCTAGTATAACCCTCTGTGATCAGCAGCTGAGGTGGGGAGGCGCCTCACAGCCAGAGAGGGTGGGCGGCAGCATTGCCACCGACTCTCCTGCTCTTCTGCCCTGGGTCATGCCTGTTTGTGCCCCCTCTCAAAATTGCGGCGCCACGGCACCCCCCACGCTACGCCTCTGCCTGCAATGCAGGAATCTCAGCTAGATCATACAAGACAGGTGGCCATCCAAGCTTTGCTTAAAAACCTCCAATGAAGGAGAGTCCACCAAGTTATGAGGGAGTCCGTTCCACTGCCTTAACAGCTTCCTGTCCGAAAGTTCTTCCTGGTGTTTAGTCAGAATCTCCTTCCTTATCACTTGAAACCATTGGTTCAGGTCCTACTTTCCAGAGCAGGAGAAAACAAGCTTGCTGCATCTTCCATTTGTGTCTGTTGCCCCACTCATAATTGGCACTGACTCTGTAAACCAGCGGCATGATGTGTCTTCTGGAAAGTTGCCCATAAAGAAATAAGGCCCTTGAGCTAAAAATTTTTTTTTCCTACCCCTGTTTGTAGACAAAGGATCTCTACACAAATTTGCTGGGACACACAGCAGGACCTCCTCCAACTGAGTCAATACTCCTCTTAATAGCAATTGCTGGAAATCACAGGTGGGCAGTGTGCTGTGTGCGCAGGTCCTGCTTGTGTTGCTTTTCACAGGTATCTGGTTGGTCACTCTGAGAACAGAATGCTGCACTAGATGGGCCCCTGGCCTGATCCAGCTGGCTTTTTTTAATGTTCTTTTGACCAGCATGTTCAAACGGAAGGAGATGGTTCTTCATGCATAGTGGTCCTAAACCGTTTAATAAATGCAAGTAATTTGTAACTGAGCAAGCAGGATCCATGGTTGCCAAGTTAGCATGAACAAGCCCTTTGCGTGTTAACTCCACACTTGACAAATTTTGACTTTCAGCCGCCAAGGAATCTCTGAGGCTCTTTCACAAGGCAGAGAACTTCCAAAAGTCCTTTGCTGTGCTGTAGCCTAGAAATCATTAGGGGGTTCACAAATTCACTGGATTTCAGCAAAACTGTTGACTGATTTTACAGACAACAACAGCAACACTTTGTTTTCTGCTTTTATAAATGCAAAAAATCTCTGTGCATTCTGTAAGTTTGGGCTTGAAGGACAAATGATAAATTTGGGATGATTTCTTTGGTGAATTGCCAATGGCTGCAGAAAAGTGAAGTCATTCTTTTGGCAGCAGAACCCTATTTGGGTATCTAAAGTGCTTCTGTCCTCTTGCTACATCTATCTTTATTGTCCTGTTGCCATGTACTAGCAATAAAGGCACAGTACTGTAAAATGCTTGTTTTTCCTGAGGATTTCTAAGACGTTGTATAGAAAACACTGAAGGAAAGAAAACCCTATGAGGAAGTGTTAGATCTGTGCTAAAAGTATTAGCTGTATGCTCCGAAACCATTGCCAATGAAGTTTTATTCTCCAACGCCATTGAGGTCACTGAAAAGATTAGATCTGTTTCCAGTTCCCATGAATGCCTGTTGGAGGTGAGGAATCAACCCTGGTAAACAAAAAGCCAGTGACTGGGCTAGCACGAATTAGCCTGTGATGTTATATAAACAAGAGGCAGCTCATTTGCCTCCAAAGAAACCATGAGGTATGTTGGGAAGTATTTCCCCCATGCTGCTCTTTTGGACTATGAACACCAGATGATGTAGCTTCTATCCATGGACATAGGGGGCTGACTATGAACTTCCTGGTTGAATAACAGCAGCCAGAGTCTTGCCAGCCCATAGAATTAACTTATTTTTAAAATGGGAAAGCAAGATGTGTTTCCATTTTAGTTTTGCCCTAGGGGTTGTATACTTCCCTTGTTTCCCTCCTCTTTCAAGTCTTCCTGTCAAGTACTAATTGCATTTACAATGTCAATTCTTATTATGATTCAATAGTTTTAACATTCTCCCACAGGAGCTGACAGCCTCCGCAACACGCTGCTGATTGGTGAGCTCACTGGATCCCTCAGCTTGGGCAAGGGAAAAACTTCACTTGGTCTTAAGGGTGTGGGGAGAAAGCCTTTATCACATTAACCTGGTTGGCAACTGTGCCTGAGATAAGCCACTGAAGTTATTCAAGGTGAATGCAGTTGGCGCTCAAGGAACTGAATGCTGCAACTGGCTAGAAATGTTAGCCAAGGACAGAATCTGCAGCCTTGTAAGGAGCTTAGATTTATGTTTTTACTGATAATACTTTGATATGGCAGCGATAATAACACTGCAAGAAGTACCTGTGGCAAAGTAGTTGCAGCAGTGTTTGGGTAATGAGAGACACAACATTTGGGGCTGTTTCTCGGCTCTGTCCAAACGCCGCAACGCTGCAGCTTTGCATTCATAATGCTTTGATATGGTGATAGTAATTACGCTGTAAGATGTACTTGTGGCAATGCAGCTGCAGCAAGCTGGGTTATGACAAAGATCACCACAGAAGAAGTGCAATGGTTTTGGGCCATTTCTCTTCTCTGTTCCTCTGCTGCAATTCTGCAGCTTCAGCATACCTTTCTTTTTCTCCTGGGCTCTGCTCTATTCTCTCTAGTAAGGGAATTGGTGCTCCATTTCCTCTTTTCATTCTGCTGACACAACATGGGTTTAGTGCCTATGAATGTCACTTCTATGTTTATCAGGCAAGTAGCCATTATGACCATGTTGAGGAAAGGTGAAGTGGGTTGTTAGAGAAAGAGAGAATGTTGTGGCAATGATTTTTAGGTGTTTAGTGCCATCAGTTCTAAAATGCCGTGCTACAACCTTTTGAAACCCCCGGAAGATTCTTTAAGAATTTGCTTGCACAGCTCCTGCTTGCCTTTTTTGTTTTTTCGTTGGCAGCACTAGGATACTTAACTGCTCAGGGAAGTTTAATGGATGGTATTCACCTAAGCTTTACTCAGTTTAGGCCTATCAAAATTAATGGACCTTAGTCGTGTTCATTAATTTCAGTGGGTCTACTCTGAACAAAACTGAATACCACCCAATGCTCCTAAGTAAGCTGCAGTCTTTGGAGGAATGCTGAGCTATGTAACGTTGGTTGTAAGCTATTGAGCTAATGGATCAGTTGAAATCATAAGTACTTGCTTTGACACCATCTATCTGCAGTCTCGTTTTATCATATTTTAGGTGTTGTGAAACAGGATGAAGCTCAGGCCAAACCCTACTCCCCTGAGGCTCTGAGGGTGGAGGAACTACCAAGAGGACCTCCTCAGCACTCAGGAGAGTCTGTAGGAAAGGATATGCTCTTTCAAATATTGGGGGCCTGAGTCATTTAGGACTCACATTAGTTGTTAATGTGAGCACCATGAATTGGGTTCGGAAAAAAATTGACAACCAATGCAGCTGTTTTAAAACGGGTTGTAAACAGAACCCTAGCCAGTAATCTAGTTGCTGCATTTTGGACCAGCTGAAGCTTCCAAGTCATCTTCAAGGGCAGCCCTACACAGAGAACCTTGCAATAATCCAATCTAGAAGTTACTGGAGCACGGAGTGCAATGGCCAAGCTAGTTCTGTCCAAAAGAGGTTGTAGCTGGGGAACCAGCTAGAGCTGAAAAAAAGGGACTCCTAGCCACCAAGGGCACCCGAGCCTCCAGTGAAGTGCTGAATCAAAGAGCACCCCCAAATTATGAACCTGCTCCTTCCAGGGCAGTGTAACCCCTGTTCAGGGCAGGATGTGAGAACCTGAGACACATAGCACCTCTGTCTTTCACTCATTGGTGTTTCTGTATTTTCACTTTACTACTGATTTATTGCAGGAACAACCACTGGGAGTACCTCTATCACTGTGACAGCTGTACTTCTCAAAATAATAGTACCTCTGGAAAATTAAGCACTTGTAGAACATTAAAACATGTGGTCCAGTCCTTATGGGACTGTACATGTCTCATATATGTAGGTGGATAACTGCTTGTTTGAAAGTGCTCTTAGCACCTCAAAGTTACCACATACACATAAATGCTATGCACCTGAGAGAAGGTTACAAACAGATGCTCCTCCTACTGTATACTTTAGGTGGTATATATAACATTTAACTAGTATTTCATTCTAAGCCTTTGCGGAAAGAAAATTGTAGGCAGTTGCAAGCTGTAAACAATTTTTGGCATTTTAGAAAGAAGCAACTTCCGAGAGTGTCCTCCTAAAACAGTATTCTGTACTCCTTTACTAGCTATAATAGAATGTGAGACACGATAATCAGTGTGGAAAAGGGGAATAACACCATATGGCTGAATCAGAAGCAAAGTAGTTACCATGGTAGTAGAAGCACACATAGCCACTCCAGGAAGGAGAAATATTATGCAATCATATAATTAGAAAAAATTGTTGGATTAAAAAAAAGTGCATATAGCATTAAATCCTATTATATAAACTTGCTACATTGTTATAACAGAAAATTACCCATAACTTTTCATTTTTTAACTCTTATGACTGATAAATTATCTAATTTTTATTTGTTTAGTTTTATATAAAAGGGCATCTACTATATGTATCATCCTGCTAGTGATATTTGAGGTGGAAGAAGAAGAAATAAACCATGTTGTTTTTATTGTAAACGGAAATAATATTTATGGCCATATGGCTAAAGATGTACTGTACTTTAGAACTGCCTTGTATGGTATGTGTTTACCCTGTTCTTAGAAACAGACTTGTGGCTTCAAAGCTTGCTTGTTCTCCTACCTATTCTTTTCTCCTAGGGCCCCCTTTCCCCCTCCCAAGTCCCAAAATTAAGACAGATGCACCCAGTGCTCTGTGCTACATTTGAATGGGTGAAGAAGGGTAGTTCCAAGTATGATCCATTTTTATCATTCTTTAAAAAAGCATTAATATTTTAATTGGTTTCTTCATTTTATCCAGCACATTGTAAACTGCACATCATGGCAATAAAGATCAAATTCCATTACACCAGTAAAATACAAATAAAAAACTTCAAAAACCAGAAATAACATTATCTGTGGTATACTGCATACCAAGAGGGCAGATGACTGGAAACCAACTGGAACATGGTGACTATTCCATATTTAGTGTTGCAGCGGTATGCTAAAATGTGCTTATGTGCATGGAGACACTTATAAATGTTCAAATGTTTCCTCACTGGGTTGTCTTAGCAAACCAGTCTCTGCATATATATTATTTGGAAGAAACTGATTTTCTGGATCCATTTCAATCGGGGTTTAGGCTTGGTTTTGGCACAGAAACTGCTTTGGTTGCCCTGTATGATGACCTCTTTAGAGAGAGAAACAAGGGAAACATGTCCCTGTTAATTCTTCTCGACTTCTCAGTGGTTTTCAATACCACTGACCATGGTATCCTTCTGGAACGACTCTCCAAACTAGGGGTGGGTGGCACCGCTTTGCAGTGGTTCCAGTCCTACTTGCATGGTCGTTCCTAGAGGGTGTTGCTTGGGGAATGCTTTTCAGCCCCATGGAACCTTCAATGTGGGGTTCCTCAGGGCTCAATCCTATCCCCCATGTTGTTTAACATCTACATGAAACCACTGGGTGGGGTTATCTGGAGGTTTGGAGTACGCTGTCAGCAGTATGCTGATGGCACTCTGCTCTATTTCTCCTTTACATCTGCAGGTGAGGCACTGGAAGTGCTGGACTAGTGTCTTACCTCAGAAATAGACTGGTTGAGAGCCAACAAACTGAAACTCAATCCAGATAAGACTAAGGCACTGTTAGTGGGTGGTTCCCTAGATCAGATGGGAGGGAGATTGCCTGCTCTTGATGGGGTTACATTTCCTCTGAAGAAGCAGAGTCGCAGCTTGGGGGTATTCCTGGATCCTTTGCTGTTGCTTGAGGCTCAGGTGGCCTCAGTGGCCTGGAGTGCCTTCCATCAGCTTCGGCTGGTGGCCCAGCTACGCCCCCATCTGGACAGGGATAGCCTAACTACTATTGTCTATGCTCTGGTAACCTAATGTTAGATTACTGCAATGTGTTATACGCATAGCTGTCAACTTACAGATTTGAAAATAAGGGACCAGCAGTCTCAAAAATAAGGGATCAGCAGCCAAAATAAGGGATTTTCCTAGCACAGGTATGTTCAACTTCTGAGCCCCTCTGAGCCAAAGGCAGAAAGCCCACCCAGCAGCCAAACGAAGCCTCAAGCGATGGTTCCCACAGCGCAGCAACCCAGCAAAGGGGATGCAGCAAGGAAAACCACCGTCACCTCTCCGCTGGGAAGCGCTGAGCAAAGGCGAGTCCCCAGGCAACGTGGCTGATTTGATCGGCATAAGGCATGCAAGCTCCACCCCCCAGTCATTCTTAGACTCCTTATTGGGTGAGCAACGTAGCCAAGCAACACAGTTGGAGCCTCCCTCCTTCCTGGCTGGCAGGGAGGGAGGGAGGGAGAGGAGCTGCTTTCTTTGAAACCCGGGAAATTTAAGGGAGAACAGTGGGACATGGCGTCTGGATAAGGGACTTTCCCGCCAAATAAGGGACAGTTGACAGCTATGGTTATACGTAAGGCTGCCTCTAGATGGTTTGGAAACTTCAGCTAGTGCAGAATTCAGCTGTCAGGTTGCTCACTGGAGCAAGACAGTTTGAGCATATTACACCAATCCTAGTCTGACTGCACTGGCTACCAATTAGTTTCTGGGCCCAATTCAAAGTTCAGGTTTTGACCTATAAAGCCTTAAACGGCTCAGGACTGCAATACCTCAAGGACCACTTCTTTCCATATGAACCTACCTGGAGCCTGAGATCATCTTCTGAGGCCATTCTTTGTGTGCATCCTCCTTGAGAGGTTCAGAGGGTGGCAACACGAGAACAGGCCTTCTCTGCAGTGGCTCCTTGTCTGGAATGCTTTCCCTAGGGAAAGTCGCCCGGCGCCTTCATTATACACCTTTAGGCCCCAGGCAAAAACATTCCTTCTTAACCAGGCCTTTGGTTGATTTGATTGACATCCTATGCCCTTTTAAAATGTAGGGTTGGGGGGGCGTTATTGGGTTATTGTTTTTATTTTGATGATATATTTGGCAATTTACATTCAGGAGGACAGGGTGCATCCTAATTATAACTTATATCTCTGTCGCTTCTTCAGCCTCCAAGGAAAGCTATACAATGAAGGTGCCAGATACACCTCTTTCAAGAAGGAATCCTGCAGCTTTGGGGCCACCAGAGAGCCCCCTCCTGGCCACAGCTCTTTCAGTATATGGAATATGGCGGTAACAATAATAACCCACTCAGCACTGTCGTACATATTTTCAATATAATGCATAGGAGGCGTGCTGAATATGACTTGAGACTTGCACCCTCTTGTGCCAGGGGGACATATTTCATTTTTATAATCTGAAAATCTCCCTGTCTTTACGCTGTAGTCCTGTTACTCACTTTCCTGGGAGTCTGCCTCACGGAACTAAAGGGAACTTCTGAGTAGAAACGCACAGCTGTGCGCCATTCATTATTATTATTTTTAAAAGCACCATATTCTGTACAGTATACCCTGGCAGGTGAGGCTGAAAGGTCACCTGGCCTCTCTGTCTCCGCCGCATTTCTCTGCGCGCGCATTCCTCGCCTCCGGCTTCCTCGGAAGACAGGGCTGGGGGCGGGACGAGGGGCTCGCGGCTGCTCCTCCCCTCCGCCTCCCCTTTGTTGTACCGCCTATCCGTGTTGGCGTGGGGATGCGCGCGTGCGCCAAACGAATTAAGCGTCAGCTACGCGCGAGAGGGGGCAACGGGGGGTGTCGTCTCTTCCTAACCCCGCCCCCAAGAAACAACATATTTTGTCTCCCGAACCACTTTTTTCCTGCCCCAACCTTCAGTCCTAGAATACGAGGAGGCGGAGACCACTGGCCTTTCCCCTCATGGTGCATCTAAACAGCCTGGCCGCACACACGTCTGGGACTGGGACTCACCTTGGCAGAAAGGTTTTCTGGGTCCTTCCCTTTTCGTTTTATACATAAAGCAGCGACAAACATGCATTTTAAATATAACCCTTTTTTCAGAGCCCCCTCTAAAAAAAATGCGTGCCTTCGCCCCTGCCCCATGCATTCATACAGGCAGCCACCAGCGACGCACAATTTCTAAAAAGAAGACCACGTGAGCTCTAGCGTAGGCTTTCCTCAGCCTGATGCTCTCCAGTTGTTTTGGACTACAATTCCCAACAGCCTTAGCTAGCAAATGCAGGCTGGGGCTGATGGGAATTGTAGTCTAAAACATCAGGAGGGCACTAAGTCAGGGAAGGCACTCTAGTGGCTGACAATGTGATAATCACACTGGGCATAAGAGATCCTAGAGTACTGTAGGAGTGTTTCAGAATAATTAAAGGATTCAGGGCCCATGGAGGAAATGTCTAAAAGACCTCTGGGGAAATTAAGGTAGCAGGTGTCCCACTGGCACTGCATTTTGCAGCATACCCAGCAAAGTAAACAAAAGCACACACAGCTTGTTTAGAGCTAAAAGCAAAGCTCTTAGTTAGGATCGGCTGGGATGGTGTTTAGGATAGCAGCAGCAGCAGCATCCTCTTCCGAATCCTCACTACTAGAGTATCATAATAAATTACCATAACCGAGTATGGTTGGATTACTATGTTAAGGTGTTAGTTTGCTGGAGACAAATTAGGAACTCCAATCCTTGCGAAGCTGGTTTGAGAAACAGCACATCAGGCCGTAGTACCTTCTTGCAAAATACGGGCTGCATACGCATTTCGGATAACATCGTTTGAACACGGATAAAAACGCAGTGAGTGCGCAGTAAACCGGAGTGTGAACACAACCTGAGTACAGCAATCTCAAAAAACCAGCCTGATGCTTTTCGTCATTACGGCCTCCCTTCGCGTTTATTCAGGCGCCTGCTGCCCTCTACCGTCCCCAGTTGCCCATGGCACGTTGTCCTGCCCACGCTTGCCCGGGCCCGGCTCCTCCTCGCCCCTCGAGGATTGGCCGCGGCTCTTCTGGCTCTGATCTGCGCTGTCAGTCACGCGCTTCTCGGCTCTTCCTGGTGGCGGCTGGAGGGGCGTGAGCAGCGGCGGCGGCGCAGGTGAGGAAGCGATTGATCGCCTGGCCGGGGCGGGTCTGTTTGGAGCGATCGGAGGCGGCGGCGGACGGGGTTGCGGTGGGACGGGGGTTGTAGCAATGAAAGCCAATGGAGAGGTGGATTAGACGAGAAGGAAGAGCTGGCGTGGGAGAGGGGGCGGCGGAAGCCTGGCGAGCAAACGCCATAACCGAATCTTCGGCGCGCGGTCCTTTTCTCTCTCTTAGGTTCGGGAGAAAGGAAGATGGATCCCTAACTGGGGCCGTGACAGTTCCCGGAGCTGTTGTCGTGGGCCTCCTGGAGTGCTGGAGGGGTAAGCTGTCTTGCTTGGAGTCGGAGAAAGGGGTTTAAATTTGCTGGGCAAGGCTTGGCCCTCCCCGGATTTTGGCCCCAGTTGCCAAGTGACGCTGCTGGGATTGCGCTCTCGTTGCGAATCGCTGTTCCGCGTCCCTGTATAATTATGCAGCCTAATCCTCTCTGCTGCTGCATGTTTTTACTCGGTTGCATGCGCCACGGAATTAAGGGGGGCTTGTTCCCGAATAGAAAGGCGCACAGCGCGGGACTGCAGCCTTGGAGCCCGATTCTGAGCATCCCTACTCGGGAGGAAGTTGTTTGTTAAACTGAGGTTGCTTCTTTGCGTGTAGGATTGCAGCCTGAGAGCACTGGGAAGCTGGACGTGACCTGGGGTGGAAGGAAGGCTGGCTGTAGGGGAGCCGTTTCTGAAATGAACTACGATGGGAATCAGCTAGCTAGCTGCACGCTGGTGAATGCAAATTTGAAGCCCAGGCCTGCCATAGTTCAGGGCCGGCCAATGAACCTGTGCTCTTGAGAGTGTACTGGAGTCCTTTAGTGCGAACAGTTTGGTTCCTTTTGGGAGCAGGGCCTTGTTGCTCTTTGGATATACTGTTGAGGGACCTTCTACAGCGCAAGGGCCATATTCCCTCCTAGGGATGCCAGTGGTAGGTGAGGAGAGCATATATAAAATATATATTTGCACAGTAGGCTTGTTTCTGTACTGCACACACTCTCACTCACATCCCTCTGGTTTCCCCAATCCAGACAAGCAAGAAGCATGATCAGAATTCCGTGAAGTGTGTGTGGGAGGGCGTTATTGGGGTGGTTTTGTTGTTACTATGGTATGTATTGTGTGTGTTTATATTGCAAACCATCCTGTGATCCTTGGATGAAGGGCGGTGTAGAAATTTAATAAATAAGTAAACAAACAAACGGATAATATTTTGCCACACTCGAGGAGAGTGCAAAGAAGGGCTGGGGAAGGTTTTAGCTTGAGGATTATTATTAAACCAGTCTGTGAATTGTAGCTCTGTGAGGGGACTAGGGGGTCTCCTAACAACCCTCTCCGCACTCTTTATCAAACGGCAGTACCCAGGGTTCTTTGGGAGGTGCCATGGCTGTTTAAAGTGGTATGATAATGTTTTAAATGCATAGTGCAGATGGGGCCATAGTTAGGTGAACTAACAATCCCCCCTAGGCAGTGAGGAGCTTTCCAGACATACGTTTCTCAAGCCACTCTGCAGCACACTGGTATACGTGCAGGTCGGCTGGCTTGCAAGTTTTTGACGTCTGATAAGCCTTATAGAGTTATCTGCAATATTTTACTTGGGCGATAGCACGTTACCCCTTCCCCAGTTTTAATCTCATTGTTGCACAACTGCCTGGTGTTGATAAGGAGGAATGATCATCAGCACCAACATTTGATGTGATGACATTTCCCTCGTAAAAATGTACTTGGGCAGGCAGGCTAGGACTTGGGTGACCAGATGTCAAACCTCCACTCAGCCATGAAGTTTACTGGATTGGGCCAGTCAATCCCCAGCCTGCCCTACCTCATAGGGTTGTCGTGATGATAATATGAAGTGCAGAGGAGAGGCATGTATGAGCTCCTTGGGGGGAAAGGTGGGATATAAATGGAGCAGCAGTCGTCATCATCATCCTCATCCTCTTGAGAACTTACTGCAAAGTACCTTGCTGCCCATCTTAAAGCTTGAGGAAATGTGAGGAGACTGGGGTGGAAACTGTTTGATCAAAGGAGTTGTGCCCTTTGGGGGAGGGGCTCCACATAGAACTTATGCCACACGGCTTACTGTATCTCATGGCTTGAACCAATTCAAAGCTAGGTCGCGGCCATGTCTCAGGATTAGACCCATATTTCACTTGCATTTAGGATGAACTACTTTTGGGGAAACGGCATTCTCCTTGCGGTGTCTGAGGATCCCTAAGATATGAACTGGTTCCTTCTGCAGATGAAAATCAAAATGATGAAAGGGGAGTCCTCCGAAAGCTTCTGAACAGGTCTTGACACTGTGTATTCTTTGGAAATATTAGGAACCTAGGAAATGGCTTTATACTGAATCAGGGCTTTGGCCCATCCAGTTTAGTATTGTCTTACCCTGGCTGGCGGTGGTCCTCCATGACTTCATGTCCCCAGAAATGCCTGGGATCGAACCTGGAACCATCTGTGTGCAAACCATGGGCCCTCCCCCTAAGCTTTTCTTAAGGCACAACTGCCCTGCTCTCTTGGCAACAGGTCTGTAAGTGGTGACCTTCTGCTTAGCCAGTAGCACCTCTGACTGTGCCAGTAGTGTAAATTTTGGGGGCCAATAGATGTGCCCTTAAGCACACAGCTTGTTACTCTCTCCCCCCCCCCAATTAATTACAGGGCTTGGGGAGCCTGATTATCACTCTGAAGGGAGACTTCGCTCCTGCACTAAGAGCTCCTTGCCTACTAGGGGTGTACCTAGGGTTGGGTTGGCCCCTGCCAAGGGCACAGGCCCAGGGGGTTGCAAAAAGCACTAGGAAATGTGGAAAGAGCCAATGATTGCCAGGGGTGCAAGGGACTTGGAGTGTGTGTGACACAGCTCCTTGCTAAGGGCGCAAGGAAGCCTAGGTGCGTCTCCACCTCCTTTGTTCTGCCCGGACACTGAGGTTCAGCTCCGAGGGCCTTCTAGCAGTTCCCTCGCTGCGAGAAGCCAAGTTACAGGGAACCAGGCAGAGGGCCTTCTTGGTAGTGGCACCCGCCCTGTGGAACACCCTCCCACCAGATGTCAAAGAGGAAAATAACTACCAAACTTTTAGAAGACATCTGAAGGCAGCCCTGTTTAGGGAAGCTTTTAATGCTTAATAGGTTATGGTATTTTAGTGTTCTGTTGGAAGCCGCCCAGAGTGGCTGGGGAAACCCAGCCAGATGGGTAGGGTAGAAATAATAAATTTTATTATTATTATTACTACTACTACTACTACTACTAGTTATGCCTCTGTTCCCTACAGACCCTCTTAGGTGCTGAGATTAGCAGAGGCTGCCCTCTTGGTTGTTCTTGCACCATCAGAGGCTTGGGGGTGGAGGGGGTGGTGGCAGCAGCCCAGGAGAGGGCATTCTGTGTGGTGGCCCCTAAGCTGTGGAACTCCTCTTTGCAAAAGTCCCCTTGGCACCATCATTGTACAGCTTCCAGAGTGAGCTGAAAGATGTGCCTCTTTACTTTGGCTTTTGACACTTTAGTTATATCTTTTTAGGACCCAACTTATATTTGTGATTGTGAGTTGTTTTAAACTGTGTTTAATATTGTGTTTTAATGTTGTAACCCGCCCTGGGCCCTTAGGGTGGGTAAGTAACAATAACAGTAACAATAATAGTTTGTAAGTCACTTTGGGTTGCACTGGGCAAGATAAAGCACTTAACAACTTTATTTAAATTATTATTATTAATGGGGTTCCCTCCCCTCCCCTCCCTGGATTAGGAGGGACCCTTTTTGCTTAAAAAAGATGGTTTTTGACTTTTTGGTTTGGGCTGGTGGATGGAGCAAATTAAGATGACTGAACCGGGAGTTGTGCTCTGTATACATTGCAGGGGAGGTACAGGTGGTGCTCTCCCTTTCCTCCTGCCCCCCCCCCCCCCACTGGCAAAACAAGCTAAACATGGCTGAATGGGCAAAACTTCCAGTCCTGTACTGCTGTGTTTGCAGTGCTCTTGTCCTTCCTTTCCATTGGAGCAGCTTCTCTCACATCAAACTGCCTTGGGGCAAACAGCATTGCTTAACAGAGCAGTAGCAAAGAACCTTCTCACTTGCCTTTTAATCCTTTATCTTGCTTCAGACACTGTGGATCCATGCCTCGAGGCTAAATACCACTTAAAAAGGTTTTATTCACCCCCTCTGTAGTACCGAATCTAATGCGAAGGGAGGCGGGAACATGTGACTAGCTTGTGACTTAATGTACCGCCTCATGCGCAGTTGTTGTTTTTTTTGGGGGGGGAGAAGGGGAAGAGAGGATCATGGCTGCTTGAAGAATGTGTTTTAATCTTTTGACTGTTTGTTTTTGTGATCGCCAGACAGACTGTCCGATGAAGACGGAAGCTCCTTTGCTGTTCCCCCTTGAGCTACAGCTTCCTATGCCATGAGTAACACCACTATGCCCACCTCTGCTGGGCCGCCCAACGACTCCTTGGTGGGCTACGTTCTGGTGCCATTTTTTCTTATCACTGTCGTCGGAGTCATCGTAGCTGTGGTGAGTTGTCTTGAATTCAACCAGATGAGCTCCAGATGCTACACATTGATTTACTGGGTTTCTAACATGGTCATTAAAAATAATCCGAGAGCGGAGTACAATCTAATAAACTTCCTTCCTTCCTTCCTTCCTTCCTTGCTTCCTTCCTTCCTTCCCCTCCCTCCTTCTTCTTCTTCTTCTTCTTCTTCTTCTTCTTCTTCTTCTTCTTCTCCTCCTCCTCCTCCTCCTCCTCCTCCTCCTCCTCCTCCTCCTCCTTAATTTGCTTTATTAGTGGATAGTTCAGTTGGTTAGAGCATGGTGCTGATAACATCAACAATGCAGGTTCGATCCCCATAAGGGACAGTTGTATATTCCTGCATTGCAGAGGGCTGGACTAGATGACCCTCAGGGTCCCTTCCAACTCTACAGTTCTATGATTCTATACTGAAAGAAAAAGGTCTCTAAGTGACCTTTGGTTAAAAGCCAAAATGGCTTAACTTCATTAGACCTTTTCAGACAACCTAGAAACAAACCCAGCAGGAAAACTTCAAAAGCAGCAGCAGCCAGAACATTTCGTCCGATAGGCCATCAACAAGCTTGTCACAAACTGTCCAAATGCCGGGGAGATGAAATAAGTTTTAATCTGGTGCTGATGTGGATGGTGCCACCACTGAGAAGAGCATTCCACAGAAGGGGAGCCACCACCAAAAGCCCCTCTGTCTTGTTGCCACCCTCTGAACATCTCTCAAAGATGGCACCCAGATGAGGGCCTTTGGAGAAAGGTTCCTATTGGGAGAGGTCCTCTAAAAGACATTGGGGTCCTAATCACAACCAGTACAGTGGTACCTTGGGTTAAGTACTTAATCCGTTCCAGAGGTCCGTTCTTAACCTGAAACTGTTCTTAACCTGAAGCACCACTTTAACTAATGGGGCCTCCTGCTGCTGCTGCGCCGCCGCTGCACGATTTCTGTTCGCATCCTGAAACAAAGTTCTTAACCCGAGGTAATATTTCTGGGTTAGCGGAGTCTGTAACCTGAAGCGTATGTAACCTGAAGTGTATGTAACCCAAGGTACCACTGTACTTTGAACTGAGCCAGGAAACAGAATAGTATATAAGTTATATAAACCAAATCATACTTTGAAACATCAACTGTAGCAAAACACACTGATCTAGTGGGGCAGCTTTGCCCATCTTTACCAACAACAAGTTAAGCAGAGGCTTAGGTTCAAAAATGTATTTTCATTACAGCAATGGAATACATGGATCTGCCCCTCCCCCCCGAAATCCCCCCCCCCCCCAGTATAAATCCCTGAGCAAATCTCTTGTAAAAGTAGCTGGTTCAAATCAAGCGACTGGGCAGCTGGCTGTTGTCTCAGTATTTGGTCCTGGCTGCAGCTGCGCTTCCGTTTCTTACCAGCGGTGTTGCCAAATTGGTCTCAGAAACTGTTGAGCCTCATTTGGAATTAGCATGACATCTGGTGAGGTGCATGAGTGGGTGCAGTGAGGAGCGCTTGGTCTGTTTGGCTGATGCTTTGCTTGTTCTGTGGCAAGAGGAACATTTGACTGGTTGTAGAGCCCCATAAAGGGAGATGGGTGAATGGGGAAGCTCGGTCATTCACTGTGTCCTGCTGAGCCTTGCCACCTTTTCTGCCTTCTCACTTCTGCATTATAAAGTTGCACCTTCTTTCCAAACCATTTCCCCTTCCTGTTGAGCTAGAAGGCAGCCAAACTCCCCTGCCCTGTACTACAATAACCTTTAGTTTTTACTTAACCCTACTGTAATCAGCGGGCTGCTAAGCAGAAGTGGGCAGAAGGTAGAGCTAGATCTCCAGATAGATCTCTGGGGGAATCTGAATTAGATTGGCATGGGTTTGCGATTCCCAGCTGCTTAGTAATAGCAACATCAAAATGGCTTTTCCTACCTAGGTTAGGCTGCTGAAATAAAGAATGCTAACCTGTGTGGAAGAACAGTGAGCTCAGTTCAGTTCTGAAAAATAGAAGGCTGGTTTTGGAATGTGCTTAGAGGCCCATTGAATTCAAAAGTCACCTTTTGCAGCTGGCTCTGGTTGCAAATTAGATTTAGCAATTAGGTTATTAAGCCAGGTCTAGATAAAGTTCATGTACTCATTTAACTGGGCACCTGAAATTAGATACTGCTGTATAAGGGTTGCTTTCAGTGACGTAATTTGTAGCTGGGTGTAGGTACCTTGAGTTAAACTACATAATTGCTGAGCTGGTTTTGAAGGAAGCACTTCCTTTCATTTTAAGTTTGTCTTAAGAATATAGAAGGAGTAAATGGGAAAGGACTGGGCCCCTGTTTTGAAGTATTTTAAAGGCAGAAGCTCGACATGAGTGTGTCCTTCATAATTTACAGGGCATACATATTATTTATTTACTTATTTGAAGTGTTTTCATATGGGCTGCAGCTTAGCGGCAGGTCCCAGGTTTGATTCCTTTCATCTCCAGGCAGGGCTGGGAGAAGCCCTTTTCTGAAACCCCGAAGAGTTGCTGCCAATCTGTGTCAGGTAGTACTGAGCCCAATGAACCCAATGGTCTGGCTCTGTCAAAGGCAGCTTCCTATGTTTCTGCTCTTCAGCCAAAAAAGGCTCCCAGAGTAAACTGCAAATTTCAGTAAGACACTCCCTGCCCTCAGGCGTACCATGATAATCATCATCATCATTTATTTGTACAATCTAAAAGACTCGTAACAAAAGAAAAGCAGTATTGTGAGAGAGGAGGAATAAAGCACTTGAGTATGACTCTTGAGAATCTTGATTCTTTCCCTGCCCCAAGTGGAGGGAATTTGAAATATTTCCCTGTTCTATGTTAAACAGGAGCCAGATGGGCAGTGTATAAATAATAATAATTATTGGACAAGCCCACCATTTTAATGTGTTAAATCTGGCCCTTGTGACTGCCATTTCCCTTAAGGATGCCCAGAAGCTGTGGACTTAAAATAAGCAGTTTCTTCTTTTGCCTTTGCTTTGCCTAAAAAATGGATAATGGGATGGGACTTTGGGCTTATTCGTACTTCTGCTTGCGACGTGCCTAGAAAGGGGGAGCAGTTTCCCCCTTGCCCTGCTCCTTTCCAAGGGAAAACCCGCTCTTTAGTGATAGTCCAGAACAAACAGCAATCTGGGGAAAACCCAAATTGCCATTTGCTCCAATTAAGTGCTGAAGAGCGGTTTTCCTCAGGGGAGACAAGTGTGGCTAAGCCCTTTGTTTCCTTTCAGTGGAAAGGGCTAATGGAGAGTGCAGTGTGCTTTGTGAAGCTCCCTCCTTGAGAAGGGGTATGAAAATATTTTAAATAAATAAATAGATACTGTCATGGAGCGGCTTCTCTTGATATCTTTGATGTCATCCAATACCGAGAGCCAGGGGTTCTCATGCTGCAGCCTAATATCGTGTGACATCGCCATTGTGAGGTTTGCTCCTTGTCTGCGGACGGGTGTAGGAAATGCTTCTCCTGCTGCTGGCGTCTGTTGCCCTGTTAATCCTTTTCTTTCTTGTTCCATGCTTCGTTCCTCGAAAGGAGAAATAATCCGTAGACACTCTGTATGCTTCTCTCATGGCTGTTTCTCTTTTCACATTGCAGATGATGTACATTCAGAAGAAGAGAAGGTAAGGGGCTTGTGCTGGGTGACCAGTTAGTTCTCGTTGGAAATGAGGAGTATGGGGTCATATGGCTCTTCAGAACCAACTTTTCTTTTCTTGCTCAAGAAAACGGCTTTTGTCTCTGCTTGAGAACACAGGAGCTTTTGTGTGCAAGGCTATCAGCTGTTTATTTAGCTGGTTCTACATATGATAAGTCAGTTTCTATGCTTTGGGCAGTTTATGGGATTCTTTGAGATAGACTCATGCTAATTATTTGTGTGGGTGTGTGGAGATTAATAGTATTTTAACTATTGCATGCCCCTTCCCTTTCTACCCCTGGGGGAAATGGTTTCTGGGAATAGGGGTGGCTTTCAGTGCAGGGAAACACTTTTACCGCAAACTAATCTATCCACCCTAATTTTGCATTTGCTCCTGTATAAAAAGCCAGTCGCCACATGGGAAAGTGGTATCATTTCTTTCTGCTGATCTGTCTCTCAGGTATGACCGGTTACGCCATCACTTGCTGCCGATGTACAGCTATGATCCTGCAGAGGAGCTCCAGGAGGCTGAGCAGGAACTTCTGGTGGAGCCAGAAGACACAAAGGTGAGCTTACGTGGGACCTACAGAATCATAAAATCGTAGACTTGGAAGGGTACCCAAGGGCTATCTCATCCAAGCCCCTGCAGTGCAGGAAAAAAGTCTGATCCTCTATCTACTGAGCTACCAGGCTTGATTTCAAATTTTCAAGAACAAACTACAGTGGTACCTCGGGTTACAGACGCTTCAGGTTACAGACATTTCAGGTTACAGACTCCGCTAACCCATAAATAGTACTTTGGGTTAAGAACTTTGCTTTAGGATGAGAACAGAAATCGTGCAGCGGCGGCACGGCAGCAACGGGAGGCCCCATTAGCTAAAGTGGTGCTTCAGGTTAAGAACAGTTTCAGGTTAAGAACGGACCTCTAGATACGAGAGACTTAGCACATAGCTCTGTAAATCAAGAAAACCTTTAATAAAAATACATTTTTTAAAAAAAGAACGGACCTCCAGAACGAATTAAGTTCTTAACCCAAGGTACCACTGCAATATGATTAATTAATTGCAGGCCCATGCAAAATACCCTTACCTCTCAAACCATCCATCCTTTGGGGCATTTCTCTCTCTCCACTCACATACCAACTATCCATTAATGCACCCACCCAGCTCCCTTCCTGCATTTCTTTCCTTTTCTGCATCTCGGGAGAGACAAGGTGTTTTCCGACGAACAAAATGGCACGGTGCAAAAGGGGGAATAGACCTGTGCAGCAATTTTGTTAGGCAGATTAGAGGGCAAGGCCTTTGGAATAAGGACCTCAGGATCCTTTCTGAAATGGGTTCACATAACTCCGTCGGGAATTTCTTGGCCCTGGGCAAGGAAGTATTTTGCAAGCATGAATCCAGTGGGATCCATGCTTACAAAGCACATTCTCTTCAAGTGGGGAGGAGGGTGCCTCTCCCAGGCAGGAAAGCCATGGGTGGAGCCTGCCAGAGATAACAAGGGCTGCATAGCATGCAGCTGAGAGTTGCCCCCACACCTGTAAGCACTACATTTTAAAGCAATCTTTCACTGGATTGGCTCTCTTTGGTGTTCTTCCATAGATCAAAGATGACTCACTCCAATAGAAAAAATAGTGGCTGCACCCATTCTTAGCGTTTTAGTACATTAGAGCTGGGGTAGACATCTTTTGTGTGTCAAGGACTGCATTTGCACAGGGTTTTTGAAAATGTCCCTGAGTCTTTCCATCTTCAGCCTCTTATGTGAAAAACAGCAATGGGGAGGGGGTGGCATTTAGAAAAATGAGGTGCTTAGTTCTCTGGCATTTCCAGCTTACTGTTTGTCAGTTTCTGGAAGTTTGAGAACCATTGCATTAAGCCACTGGAATGCCACAGACAAGCACTACAGCTGAGCTACCATTTAAAGGGTGTGGTCAAAGCCTAAAAGCAGCCAAGCATCTGTTTAATAATGCTAACCAACATGGAGTTTTGATGAAAATTGGGACAGTGACCCAAGCAGTACCTAATTTGTGCAGGGATTCTTCTAGCAAAGAAGTGTCTACAGCTTTTATGAGTAATCAGCATCTATGCCGTTGTGTTAATAGTGAGCTTGGTTTTAAGTTCATCTGCCCCTTTTCATAGTTACATAATGAAGACCGCAACCTGCTAACAGAAGCATGAAAATGCTTTAACCCTACTGTGGCTTGTGGGGAGTGGAGGAATCTCAGGTTCTTGATCCTTTGGGAATTTTACTGCTTCTTCAACTGTGCGCAGGGCCTGGGGCACGTGCCTAGGACCCAGAAGCATTTTTGAAGCCTTGGTGTCATTGCCTTTTTTTAATGAGCAAAACTTAACACGCCTGCATTGTCTGCAGAGTTTTGCTAGCTCAATGCGTTTTGGAAGATAGATGCAATACAGGCAACTGTGCGGTTGGCGTGCATGGTGCAAGCTCTCTTCCTGCTAATGTTCCACCCAAAGAATAAAAAATGGAAGTTCAGTTTCCGTTGGTCTAACCACTTCTACCAGCAGAAGCCATGTTGTGTCTAGAGCTAGTTATGTAAGGTGTCCCATAATAGAGATGTTCAGCAGAAATTTAATTAGTGCGCTGGTAGAATCAATTCTCGCACTCATTTTGGTAAATGTCAATTGCCTTTTTACTTTGAGCAGTGAACTCGCAGTGTGTCTGCTTTCTCTTTTCTGGCTCTGGCATGATGCAGGAGATTTCCAGTCAATCAGCTGATTTGGCTCAAAACTGTGCAAGAAGAAAAACAATCCCTTTGAAACAGAAACTGCCAGCTGATTGCTCTCAGTTGCAAATATAAGACTGCTCTGTTGTGGGAAGTGTTTATTCTGAGAAAATGAGACGATTGCTGATGAATGTATGATGGATGTACTTGATCGGGTGGATGCAATGAAAGTGTCTATTGTACATTGCAGGTGATGCGAGCCTGGGGAGGATATCAACCCTACCGCCCTTCTTTTATGG
Source organism: Podarcis vaucheri (assembly GCF_965113315.1). Lineage (NCBI taxonomy): Eukaryota > Metazoa > Chordata > Lepidosauria > Squamata > Lacertidae > Podarcis > Podarcis vaucheri. Next base: position 61,706,331 of record NC_138764.1, on the reverse strand, counting down.
ATGTGAAAGCTTAATGCTGCTCAGCTCAGACCAACGACAAGTTGTGGACACATGACCTCATCTACTTGGCATGCATGCCAACTTTAAGTACTCTCAAGGGCCATTAAGTTTGAACCTACTGCCTTTCTTTCCACTTGAGAACTGTGTCCTTTTGCCTAGGTTCCTAGTGAGGGAGGCGAGTAGGTGTGGGTCCCTGCTGCCGACACACTTGCCTGTGAAGACTTTGTGCACAGAGCAGCCTAGAGAGTTGCACGTTTGGATCTGGAAAAGCTCTGGCTTGGCATGGCATTCCTATTTCATTTGAGATGGATATAGGTGGAGGTTCTGAAGCTCCTGACACTTCAGGTACTATGAACTACAGTCCCGAAAGGCTCAGCTTTATGAAAAACATACAAAACCCAACTGACCTCTGCTTCCTTTTGTGACAGCAGTGTCATAGCCGCAGCAGTTGTGACATTACAGTGCAATTGCTAAATGCCAGCTATCCTAAATGTCTCCATACATAATGAGTACATCACTTGGCCGCTGGGTTCCCGTGATGTGCCCCTCTACGGAGGCAGGGAAAGTGAACACGTTGCACAGCTAATCTTTTGTTTTGGGGGGGTGTGTCATAGTATTATATCCTTCATTTTACAGTTGGAAACATGTGGTAATGAACATGTGCCCAACAGTGTATCCAGGGGGATGCAGTTTTGCTGGGAGCACCATGCAGGGAGCACAGGGTTGGGGAACCTGTAGCTCTCCAGAGGTTGTTGGACTCCCATCATCCCCAGCCAGTTTGGCCCAGTGGTCACTGGTGTTGGAAGTGGTACCCCATCAACCTTTGGAAGGTCACAGGTTCCTTCTTCCTAGTTAGTATGTCAGTTAGAAGGGGCCTTAATATATTTCTTCAACCAAGCATTTTAAGTTGAGTTGGGTACTTCTTTCTACAATGACGATTTTGTATCTGGGCGCTTGTCTTTGTTTTGTAAATAAAGTTCACCTTGAACAGGAGCATCTCTGGCAAAACTTCGAGCTTTTCCTGTAGCCTGTAATGCTTTATAACTTACCTTTAACCCAACTACAGCGGCTTAAGCAAGCGCTGGGGGCAAGATACATTGCTGGCCTTGCCGAAGCAGAAAAGACATTGCCATTGGTTGGCTGCCAAGCTGGGAACTAGCTATTGAACATAACCTATTGGCATGATTAAGAGCTTCACAGGTGACTTGGGCAATACATGTATTTGAACTGTTTCATTTGCCTTTGCCTTTCTCTTTCCCTTTCTCTTGTCCCAACAAACAGTGTTTCAATCTTCAGCGTTCTGGCTATCCACCATGGTCTTCCTTGTATGCAGCCAGTACTAGAGAGCAAGGCTGGTGCTCTATGACCCTGCAGTGCAAATGTCTTGACACCTAATGATGCCTTTTTTGGTTCTAGATAATTTCTAGCTGTCAAGAGAAAAACAAAAATGAAGTCTGTGGATGTGGAAATAAAGAGACTTTAATTTGCACATGACAAATTGACTACTAGGGAACTTGTCATAGCGCACGTTGCACCAGTTGCCTCCTTGTCATTCTTAAGCACACACCTGGCTAATTCACATGTTGGTTAAACTGATATAACAGGTTTGGGGATTGAGTTTACCTGGCCTAAAATTGCATCCTACTAAAGCAGTAAGCAGTTTTGCAGGCTTCAGAAGGCAAGAGCCTAATAAAGCAATCACAATGCAGTTTAACTCATTTGTACACTTCCAAGTGCAGCTTTTTGTCTAAGCTCCTCTGGATCTATTCAACCTATGGGCATGCTGCCACGAATCAACTTGACTGAACCAGCTCAGAAAAGAATCCCTTTGTAGATGGCCACCTTCTAATGATCACTTTTATTTTGGGATGTGCTGTTATTATCCTTCCTGTTTGGGAAACATTAATAGTGGCAGTGGGAGGGCAGTCCCTATTGACTACAGTTCTGCTCTCAGGCAGTAGCCTTATATGTGCACAGAAATGAAATTCCCATTTAGCTTAGCTTTGTGCCGTTACTGACCATGTGGAAGGCTTATTAGCTACATGAGCATCAGCAGGAGATGTTAGCTGGCCCATCTATCAGGGGTAGGCTATAAGATTCTCAAGTTACTTCAGAGGTGCTAGATTTAGCCTAGTACCCAACAGGAAGTTGTGGCCAAATGTCTCACCACTTGAGATGGTTGTTTAGACACTAGTGCAGGCTTCCTCAAACTCGACCCTCCAGATGTTCTTGGCTTACAACTCCCATGATCCCTAGCTAGCAGGACCCGTGGTCAGGATGATGGGAATTGTAGTCCCAAAACATCTGGAGGGCCGAGGTTGAGGAAGCCTGCACTGGTGTATGTACTAAGAACAGTAAGGGGGCAGGGCTTACCTAGGGAGTCTATGGCTATTGAATGGGTAGTATACATATAAATCATGTATGTCTCTTCTTGTTTGTAGTCTGCTCTTGCTATGTAGGAATTTTGTGCAACCTATTTCAGAGCATTTTGCCTTCCTGGTTTGGCCCTTAGATACATATATGCATACACACATTTCATTAACTTCTCCCTTTCAAATATACATGAGCAGTGTTTACATCTGTCTAAGAAGGATGCTGCATATAGTTACAAGCAATCAGATCCAAGCTAGGTTTGCCCTTGAGCTGCAGTCATAAGCAACTCTGTTCCTAACTGAATCCCCATTCAGCTCAGTGGGATTTGAGTCTCAGATAAGTGTGCACAGATAAGATTGTAGTCTTTCAGGAGAGCTATGACCAGTTTGTTGGAAGGAGGGAAGTATCTGATTTGAGTTAATAAGGCCAGCTATTTCACTGTTACAGCCATATCAGATTTGGTGACGCCAAGATGTAAATCTAGTTTAGGTTCCAAGTATGCAACAGCAAGACGCAGCCCAATGCTTCTGGGTTCGGAGCAAAAGGAAGTGTGCCAGATTTAAGGCAGTGCCAAGGCAGGATTCCTTTTTGTGCCTTTTGGGGAAGCTCATTCAAGTTCAGATGCCTGGTTTGGCCTGCTGCGTGCAGGACTGCTAACCTGTAAGCTGTGGTCTCATCTACTCCAGCTTAGAAGGTAGCATTCACAGATGCTCCCGAAACAAAACACAAAAGGGAAGGCTTGAAACATCAAGTGTTTTATTCAAGTAAACTGCAAATAGGAAATCAAGAAATCTTTAGCAATGGATCAGAGATTCATATAGCAGCCTACAAACCACTGCTCACACCTTCCTTCCCCCTCTGCTGTCTGTTCTTGAGTAGCTGAGGCAAGTTAGACATTATCATAGTTCAGAACTCACATTTGATTTCAGACCCATGGCCTTAATTAGCTGAAAACATCAAGCAGGGCGGGGGGGGGGGGAAGGACCAACCAACTCTTTACATTTTAAGAGGCAGAAAAATAGACTGTCCCTTTCTTCCTATTTCCCTGATACATCAACTATAACCTTGTAAAAATTTGAAACTGACAGGTAGCTGGTTAATGGTAAACAGTGAAGTTTAGTCTCTCCCCTCAACTTCATGCTAACATATAATTTAAGCACCACATTAATCCTCAACCTGGAAATTGAAGAAGTGATTTGTTCCAGCATTGTGCAAATCATGTTATCCAAGTTTAGAAAGATGTCTATTTCAGCAACAACAGGGCTATTACTGCATATTTCTAGAGCATTTGGGCACAAGAGAGACAGAGCCACTTATTGGTCTTGGAACAGGAAAGACCCATCAATTTTAAAGAATTATGCAGCAATCTTAAGCTACCCCCGGATAGAAAGCCCTGAACTAAGATGTTGTCAGGTTATGGGCTATGCATCCAGTCAGCAGCTTCTCCGAGCAACTGCATTATTAAAATCAAAGTATATGCATGTAAGCAACAGATACTAGAACCAAGTTAGGTCCTGGGGACAGGAGTGCAGCGCAGCCTCCAATTTGGACTGCCACCATGGTAATCACACTCATTTCCCAAGCTGAACAAGAAACAATCAGCACAGGAATTTACATGGCACCCCCTGAACAAACTGCCTTGTGGCTGTCAGGCGTACTGATCAAGACCAATCGCACACCAAGCTCTTCATGCAGAAGTGCTCTTAAAATCTGAACCAACATTAAAGGCTATCCAATACAGTCTCCTCTAGCCTTCAAGGATGGGGGCTTAAAGAAGGCCACACCTACAGTTTGTCAGAAGTAGCTCGCAGTTTTGGATAATATGGTAGGAACCCAGTATTCTTCATGGGCAGCCAAATCATGGAAATGAGGCCAGTCTGCAAAAAAAAACAAAAAACCCCAAAAAACCCCTCTCCCCAATTACTCACCAGTCTGACAAATGTAGTATTTTTTCCCTTTTTAATAGCACAATCGTTTTAGAAAGTCAACTCAAACTAAATCATCTATAGTGTAAAACGTCAGTTCCAGAGAAAGAAACCAGACAGAACCTGTTGGAATAATAAAACTTTGTAACCGGTACAGCAGCATCAGAAGCAGCAGCAACAAAACAGCAGCAACTCCATGTTTTAAGAGAATGAAACTTAAAATTATCCAGAGGTAGTTGTGAATGAAGGAAAAAGAAAAAACCTTGAAAGACAACATGTTGTGGAAAGACAACTGTAACTAAACACACTAACTGTGCTATTTCCAATGGAGAAAATAACCCAAAAAGAGACCCAGGGAAGGGGGGATTCTGCCATCATGTTTTCCTTGGTCTTGGCAAAGTCTTCTCCGGTTTCAAGAAAGATCCAGTAGTCCTGTGTGTGCAGAATGACTGAGCACAAAGGGGAAAAATATTTTGGGTGTGGGCTTCCATCTGCAAGACCCCTGAGCAGGAGCTGGGGCTACAAGAGGAGCAGATTGGAGGGGGACTTTTGCAGTTGTTGGAAAGAGCTTTCCCATTGGCAGATGAGAGTCAAACAAAGCCTCCCAACTAATCTTGCCTATGGCAAACCTAAACTGTTTTAGCTCCAAGGCAGCTGACTGGGGCTAGATTGCATTGCTGTTGACTAGAACACATGGGGCCTACTGTGAGGAGCCATATTATTATTGACGCATAGGAAACTGAGCATAAAAACAGGCAAAAATCCTCTAAAACCATTAACCAGGAAAACAGCAAAAACTTATCATCAGCCTCCATTTCAATGCTTTGGCTCTTTCCAAAATGCCCATTTTCCAGAAAAATGCACACAATGCACAAGGGGAGATCAGGGTTGATAAGGAAAAACTAGACTGCCCCACTCTGTTCAACATGAATAAGTGGTTACTATAAAGATTTATATACTCCTTTCTCTACAAGGAGTGTAATTGAAGAGACAGGCCCAAACAAAAAAAAAAAACCCCAAACCACCCTCCCCCAAACAACCAATATAATATAGAACTACATGAACTGGTAGGCTAAAACTTTAACCCTGTCAAATGAGAGGGGAAAACAAGATACATGGTTCTCCCATTGAACATGACACATCAAACGTGATGGCTGATTTGTTTTACACTGTACTCCAGTGTTGCCGTTTTGACTGTGAGAACATTGGGAAAGATGGGTCAGGAAAGGGGTGACGATTCTTTGTTCCTTCCTCAGTCCCAGAACTTGACAAGAGACAGGAAAACTGAATTGCGAGGTAGAACCAGTTGACTATTTTCACTGCTCCTCTTCCGACGACTCCTGGGAGATGTTGACCTCTTCTTCATCCTTCTCCTGTAAAGGGAGAGAAAAAGGATTGGAAGAGTCATTTGGGGAGAGGTGTGTGTCTACTGTACTTTGATCAAGTCTAATCCACATTGTATCATCACCAAAGCATGTGTAAGAGAACTGCAGGAGATCAGGCCACCTGCTAGCCAATTCCTCCAATGCAGATCATGCTATTTGCTAGTCAAAGATGTGTAGGATTTGGCTGCATCAGACACACTCCTACGCAGTCTTATTCTAGAGCAGCCTTCTGCAACCTGGTGCCCTCCGGGTGTTTTAGATAGCAATGTCCATTATCCCTAACCATTGGCCATGATGGCTGGGACCAACAGGAGTTCAAGAATATATGGAGGACACCATGTTGGAGAAGGCTGCCTTAAAGAACTAAAATTACTACTTTATATAACCCAGGACTGAACTATGGCATTGAAAAGCAGGTGGAGGGCCAATTTACTGCACTCTGGGTCAAATGGAAACCTGAAGGCCATGCTCCCAAGGGAAATGTTCTTCTCCAGCCCTTTAAGTAGAGCTTGCACAAGTATTCAACTGGCTGACCTCTATATTTCTCCCTGGTGCCACTCCTGTTTCTTCAAATCCATGCAGCAGCTAGCTCCTAAGAACACCTGCAGTATGTCCTCAAAAATTCAGAAAGATGGGCAGAAACTTGTAGAGATCCCCATCCTGCTAGCATTGATGGTATAGTACAATACGTACCACCTTTGCTGCTAAAGCAGCAGCAGCAGCAGACACATCTAGAAACCGGAGGCTTGTATTGGAAGGAATGCTGGAGTGGAGTCTAGCACAGAATGCTCATTAAACTCCTCCCCCCCCCCATTATTTAAAGTCATCCTCTGGCTGTTAATGTATTCCAATACCATAGTACAAACTCTGCATGAAGAGCCTCAGATGTAGTGGTTAGTCAATATATCCAGTCTGCCACAAGGGGGACACAAGCATTAAGAAAGCCATCTAATCCAAACCTGCACTGAATCCACCATTTCTGCCCACTCAATGCGTAGAACCGCTATCCACACCCATCCAACCCTAAAAAGCAATTGTTTGTGTTTGAAGGGAACATATTTCTTCAAGGAGGTCTTTCCCGCCTGCTCTCTTGAAAAAAAATATGACCGATGCTGTCAGAATGAGATGAGTCATGGCTGAGTGTGCGTGTGAGTCAGCAACCTCCACTTCCTTGAGTTTCATTCATAAAAATATACATTTAAGCCACTGTGGAATGTGCCTGCCAAGTCTGTACAGCAAGTTCCAGGGCTAGAGACCTCATTTAGCAAAGGAGGAAATGACAGATGCTACTTAACCTCTCTCTGCTTCTTGGAGAGTGGGCTGCTAGCCTAAAACCAGAAAATGTTTGGCAGACTTGCTTAAAGAGAACAGGAATGGCTGCACGCAGGCACTGGACATTTGCAATATAAAATTTAGAGCAACTTAACATCGCCAGCTGATTTTATAGAAAAGCATGCAGAAGCTTTAAGGACAACTGGAACAATCCTTTATGTGTCTTTAGACAATGGGGCTTGCTCCCAGGTAAGAAGGTATAGGACTTTTCAGGTTTGCAGTTGCAAGATCACCATCACAGTTGTGGGGGGAAACCCAATGCTATCATCAGCACAATGGCTACGCCCAGCACACAGCTCCCCAATAAAATATTATGCATTGTCAGCGACATGCAAAAACCTTTAGGAGATGTACATCCAGCACAACCCAGTGTGAACTAGCTAAGCCACAACAAGAAACACCTTCTACTTCTGCATAATCAGGCAGACAAAAGCAAAACCAATCACCATCAGATTAAAACAGACTAAAATTTAATGCTGAACCATTAAAATACTAAGGCCTGGGATAAGAGGAAGGTCCTTGGCGTTTACCAAAAGCTTAGTAGTGAGTGCCGGGTAAGTTTCTTTAGGGAGAACATTCCACAAATGGGGAGCCATTACTAAAAAGCCTCTCTTTTGTGGCCACCCACCATGCTTCAGAATGAGGGGGCATTTCAAGGAGGAAGATCTTCGGGCACAGGTACATATGAGAAGAGGTTTTCTCTTAGGTAGCTCTGTCAACTACCCTGTTGGCTTCATTCTCACCTACAAAGGGTTGTAGAAAGAATCTCAAAGCCTATGTGCCATGACCTTCCATCCTTCCAAGAAGAGCATGACAGTAAGAGGAGATCTGCTGGATCAGGCCAAGGTCCATCAAATCTAGGATTCCCAGAGTGGCCAACCAGATGCCCGTGGGAATCCAGAAACGCCTATAACTTCATCTGTAGATTTGAGCTCATGGGCACCCCCAGTCATCTCAGCAGTGTTGACTTTAGGCAGAAGAATGCTGCAGTTTAGCGATAGCAGAAGAATCCAAGGTCTCCATTCCTGTTGCCATTTTTTTGGGGGGGAGGGGAGAAATTATAAAGGCCAGATGCTTTTGTCTGTATTGTTCTATGGCAGCATTGGAAGGAGGAACAAACAAACAAAAAACCCTCGCTGCAATTCTGGTTCCATGTTTTGGAAGGCTGCCTCTGCCTATTAGGAGTGTTTCCAGTCAGCTGCTTCTGGCAGGGTTGCCCTACATTCAGCTCATACTTTGGTGGCTGGGGACGGTTTTGAGTCGCGGCGCCATCAGCTACTTCTAATGCTCTGGGGGTAGGATGGAAAGAGCAGCGCGTTCTGCGCTCAGAAACACGATGGCACACCTGCCTCTGAATACTTAAAAGCTTTAAAAAAAAATAGCAGCAGAAAAAATGTTGCCGTGTGCCAATATGCTAAAAAGTGCTTTAAAATGCTTAATAAGCATTTTATTAATTATGCCATTGCAGTGAGGTGGTTCTTCAGAACGGGAAACAAGTATTCCTTCCTTTGTCTTTAAACATCCCAGTTACAGAAAAGGGAGTGAAAGACTCATGGCACACATCCTGCAATCCTAATGCCTCTGCCCAAGATACTGAATTGAGGCTTTCGAGCAGATCACAGCTCCATCTCTCCCCTAGCCCCCATCTGATACTTAACAATCTATACCTCAGCCACTAAACTGATAGATCCACACAGTCCACCCAGCTTTGCTTTCCCAAAACAGAAGCAAGAGCTACCCATAGAAAACAGATGAGAAATAAATTATTTTAGTTTAGCTGTGTCCGGGCAGCAGTGTTGCTCTACCCCCTACCCCCAAAGTAAAATGAACAAAACAACAAGAACCCACTGCAAAAAGGACAGGCGTCCCTGTCTGGCATTCAGTGTGACTCCAGAAGTTCCCCATCCAGACAATGGGGTGAATTATTCTACTTCTCACCTTTACAGGCTCAACTGACATCAATATTCCTAAGATGTATAAGTTCAGAGGTGACTTTGCATGTGCACACATAAATTTGTATACTTCAGCATAGCCACCCATGTTCATATGAACCACTTCTTTATTTTACAGTGGTCCCATCTCATTTCCAGAGCGTCAGGCATAGGAAGGGCATAAAACAGAGCTTCAACATTATCAGAAATGAGAAACGGCCTGAAGTTACAGTAAAGTCAGGCAAGTGACTGGTCCTAGTAGTACTGCTTACTGCAATTGGAAAATCTCATTCTGTCTGTGAATGCTTGAAGACAGTCCAGAACACCTTACTGGCGGCAAAATACAGTGGTTACTTAACACAAGCAAGGCCATATGAAACTGTCTGAAACTCGCTCTGCAGGAATGCAAAATGCCACACTTGTAACACCACATCTATGCCAGCTAATAAAGAACAAGCCACTTCCTCTTACTCAGCTGTGGGCAAGAGAGAGAACACACTAGGAATACTTATAAAATGGAAACATAGTGTGAGGAAGAAGCCCAAATGATGCTTTGCTTAAAAATAGAATATGCAATGAAGAAACCCCGAAGGGACCAAAGATAGAAATACCTGCGAGCAGCGCAGCCCTTGGGGCTTCCAATATAGTCCCAACAAGCTCCTCCATGCTGCATAAATACCTGCCAGGCAAGACTAGGATCTGTTGCAGTTTCTCAGGGCTTCCAGATCCACATCACAGTTGCATATTACCCCATTTGGCCTCTGAATTCAGAGGGCCACCAAACAAGCTTAAATACAGAGATGCTGCATCCTCTTTGTATCATAGCATTTTTAAACTTGGGCTTTCAACTAAGCTGAAATTGAGTATTTCCTGTTTCCTAGTTTGCAAGATACACATCACTTCCTGGGGAAAATAGGAAGAGTATACTAGCCTCCTGCTGACTGTACTCTAGAGGAGTAAGGATATTTGTGTGCGCATGCACTCAAAGGTGAAAGGAACCAAAGGTTCAAAAGCAATAGCAATGGGTAGCACCAATTAGAAACGTAACAAAACCATGTGGTGTTCCGTATACTATATCTCCCTATCTAGAGAACCCAGTATTCAGGAACAGATTATGGATACGAACCCTTTAGCTAGCTGCAGTGGCTCGAGTGTCTTAAAACAGAAACAAAAAAGTACACGCCATTTCTTCCAGTAGAAGTGTTATTTCTCTTGAACAGAAACAAAAACTTACTGATTTTTTGGGCCGGCCTCGAGGTTTCCTCCCAGGTGTCACAGCAGCTTTCTGGGCAGACAGAATAGAAAGAGGAAAGCTTTAAGATAACGTAACAACCCTTTGCCAGACACTCAGGCCTATTTCAGACCATTGTTTCAGTCTTTGGATCTTTTGCTTCTTTCTTAAATACCAACAGCAGTGCAGGTTTCATGTTAACAGCTGGTATTCCTCAGAGAGGAAGCCTTTTGCTCTAGAACAGGCACAAGGAACCTCTAATCCTCCAAATGCTGTTGAACTATAATTCCCATCATCCAGACCAATGACCATGTTGCCCAGGGTTGAATGTTGTAGCTGAACTTCTGGAGGGCCTCAAGAAGAAGAGAAGAAGAGTTTGGATTTGATATCCCGCTTTATCACTACCTGAAGGAGTCTCAAAGCGGCTAACATTCTCCTTTCCCTTCCTCCCCCACAACAAAAACTCTGTGAGGTGAGTGGGGCTGAGAGACTTCAGAGAAGTGTGACTGGCCCAAGGTCACCCAGCAGCTGCAGGTGGAGGAGCGGAGACGCAAACCCAGTTCACCAGATTACGAGTCCACCGCTCTTAACCACTACACCATACTGGTTCTCCAAATTTCCAATCCCTGCTCTAGAATATAAGGGTGGTTATATAGTCCGATTCTTTGTTGTTATTTCTTTTTTCATTATTTTTAAATCCTTTTTTAAATTTTCAGAAGGTATACAATACAAATGTTAAGAAACAACCAAAGGGATTCTCCAACTTCGAGAAAGAGGGTCATATAGTCCAATTCTGATTTAAGTGGAGAATCCTCTAAAAAATCACCTTGTACAGTTGAACTGTGAGTGGAGAAGGTGGGTGGTGGACACTGTGACCAGAGTAGAGCGGGGGAGAAGGCGGCACCTGGCTTGGGGGCCCCTGGCAGTGTCTCTTTATATACCAGCCTCCCCCAACCTGGTGCCCTAAAGATGGGGGGATTATAATTCGCATCATCCCTAACCACTAGCCACGCTGACCGAGGCTGATGGGGGTTGTAGTCCCAAACATCTGAAGGGCACCTGGTTAGGAAAGACTGGTGTACACACACACACACTGCGCATTTGGCGACCTTCACAGCTGCCAAGGAAAATAAAAAACAAGACTCTTCAAATGTACTCAAAAAGGAGATATTACAAACACGCAAAATCTCATGAATTCTAAGTTAATCTCACAATCAGAGGATGTGACTCATGAGGGCTTGAACATTTGGGGCTGGCAGTTGTCTCTTGGCTTTTCCTTTTGGGGTCAGTGCCACAAGTCCATCCCTTGTCATCCCTTACCATCGCAGCCATTTCCAAAAGGAGCCATCTGGGCTCCAGCCCCATGACTCAGAAGAATGCAGGATATGAGTCGCGTGTTTTCAAAACAGGTTTAAAACCAAAACATACACACACCCCATTCTTGGAAATTTGTGGAAGTATCTTTTCTCCCTGAATATCTTTTATTGGTGCTTATTATACACAAAACCTTTAAGGGGCCAATGAAGAAGACTGACGTTTGATCCCTATCATCTTGGACTGACATTTTGACAGATGGTTCTCAGCTACAACAGTGATGGAGAATCTGTGACTTTCCAGATGTTGTTGGGCTACAACTCCCATGATCCCCCTTTTTATATATAATTTTTATTAAATTTTCTGTTTTACATTTTAGAATATTCATTTAAACAATCTTAAAATATCAATGACTTCCCTTCTTCTCTTTCCATGGTTCATTTTGCATATCATAAATCCCTGCATATTTTACATAATTAAACCAGTCAGTATTCCATTATTACATCCATCAAAACTTGTTTACACTGTTGAATTTATCTTAATGCTGCCAACGTTTTCAAGTGTACACAATCCCCCCCATATATTCAATAAACATTTTCCAAACTTTAAACGTATGTTCTTCTTGTCCTCTTATTTTATATGTTAGGTCCACAAGCTGCGTATATTCCATCAGTTTAAGTTGCCATTCTGGGAACTCCCTCGTTTTCCATTTTTGGGCTAACAAAACACTGGCCACAGTAGTGGCATACCTAAATACAGTAATGATTCCTGATCTCTTACCATTCTGGCAGTGGCTGATAGAGTCCAGCAATATCTGGAAGGCCACAGGTTCCCCAATCGTCAGGTACAGCATCCCAAACCATTCCTAACCTACTGACAGCCTATCCCTGTTGTTTCACTTTTAACTAGTTGGGTAAACTGTGGCTGTGCAATTCAAAGTAGACAGGTGAACATTACAATTCAGCACACCCAAACACCTAGAGTCCCCAAGCTTCTCTGTGGGACTAGCAGGATCAGTGTGGGTGACCAAAGAACAGGAGAGCGACTGTTTCGGAGACCTCTTGGGTACATCATTTGCATGACATATCCTTCCTGTTCTGGTTTGGCGATAGGAGGAGAAACCAGCTGTAGGGGAAGCGGTCTGGACAGGTGCTAAAGCAAGGCCACCAGGGCAGCCTGGTGTCAGTTTGCTCAAATCTCTGCAACAGCCACGATAGGTCCAAGGATAGGTCCACAAAAAGGCCCAAGGAATGGTCTGAAAGGAGTTAGGTACCTGCAGAGCAATGCAAGTACCATCACATGAGGTGGTAGTAGGAAGCAACAAGAGCACCAAAAGCAGCTGCTTCAAATCACTGAGATGCCGCTGCATCAAGCTGCTGCAGAAGCAAGATCCCTAACTCCCTACTTGGAGTCAACTGACTATGAAAGAGTCTCCTTCACAAAGCCCACAAGTGAGAGGGGAGGAGGGAGCACAGTGGCTGTGGGGAGTCAGGTGCACAACAGGCAGGGGCAACTGTTTCCAGCATTTGCTGGATCCTCCCTTCCCTTTGCATTTATCACTGGAACAGATGGTGAAAGGGCTTGGGTTAAGCTGAGGTGTCCACTGAAATAACCTCTGCAGCCTGGCTGCCAATTCAGGACCAGGCATCTGCTGCTCAAAAGCAGCTGGACACTTAAAAAGATCCTTCTTAGTATCTACTTGTGGAAGGAGGGGGGAGGAAGGAAGAATAAGCTCTTTTGTGAATGAGTCCACTGTTTTGGATTTCATACACATACAAACAGCTGTCAAGCCACCAACTGTGGGGTCATTTACTTACTATCTTCTCACCCCTCTCCCAGTTTCAACCACATGGAACCCAATGGCATCAAGACTTTGCTCTCCACCAGTATGGAGAATGCGATGGCCAGGTTCCTGTGACACAGCATAAACAACTGGGGCCAAAGTGCGAGGGGTGTGGGGAGAACCCATCCCCACCCCTCGATTCCCATTAAAATAAGCTTTCCCCATCTTCCTCCTGCACAACTGAATGGGGCATATCACTTTCCGCTCTTTACAGCCATGCAAACTCCAGCTGCCAGGACAAATGGTCACAACAAACAAATGTCACCAGCTGTTCAGCTAATTCAAAAAGCTTTTGCACACAATAAGCTGAGATTTGGATGTATGCAAGATTCTGGTATTCTTCATCCTTTCCCCCACAAGTCCAACATCCTAGGCCTCTTTTTCGAATTAAGTTTTCAAGACTGACACAGGGCCAAATGTATGGTCTCTAGTCACAATGTTTGCAGAGACAAGCATTTACAAGGGAGGATTGAGTGCTCAAACACTCCTGCATCTACGGAGTCTTCTCTATTAAGGCCCCCTCCATCCCCAGGAAGAGTTAAAAACTGACTTTTTTGGGGGGGCACTTCAGAGGAGAGTCAGTGGGCAGCTGCAGAGGAGTAAGTACTCCACTTCTGATTCTGCCTGCAAATGTTCCCTTTTCTTAGGTGTTGGAAGGACGGGCCAGGCTTAGAACCCAACTTTCCTCTTCTAACAAGTTTGGTTTGTTCTTAAAACTTCAGGGGATTATATTTTAGTTCCAATGCCCAAACTGAACAGATGAGAAAACATCCCCCGCAAAAAGATAGTAAGCACGAAACCATGGGGGGGGGGATCCAGAATGAGAATGATGGTATAACTTTATTAGAACTACAGCTCACCACTTTGCTATTGTTAGTAGGTCCTAATAAAAGGTATCTCAATAAAACGAGTGTGGGGAGTATGCCACTGACACTTCCTGTGACTGGCTCATTCTTCCATTGAAAAAGATTTGTTCTTTTTGTGTGTGTCCAGGCAGAACTCCAGATGCGGCCTTAAGAGTCATCTTCAGTTGGGCAGTATAGAAAAGAGTACATGTCGGTGGAAAGGAACTCAAATTTGCTGCCCAGCCTTGAGAATACCTACCCTTCCCTTTGAAGTGGCCTTATTTTTGCTCCCCTTTGGTCTACCGCGTGGTCTCTTGGGTGTTGGTGCCTCAGTGGGTTCTTGCTATAGAAAGAAATAACAGTATAATCAGCAGCCGGCCAATAAAGAACAGATATGCCTGCACATCGTCCCAGGCAGATTAAGTTCCGTCTGATTCCTTCCCAGAAGCTTCAGTGACCGATGTAGGAAATCCCACAAAACTACAGCAAATATATATATATATATATTTTAAACAAGTGTGACATCTACTGGAAAATCACAACAGAGTAATTTCTGGTATTAGTTCATATCTTTAACAGCTGGAAACGATGCAAAGCTTCACGTTAAAGTGTTAACGCCATACCTACATATCAGTCTTGGTTGAGGCAAAGATTGTGCCCCATAGTGCTTGAAGCACAGTGCTGGGAGATGCCCCACTGATGCTTGCCTGCACACCGTCAGTAGTGTAGGACACACAGATTTTCCTCTCTGTACACAGACCAAGTTGGTGCTTTGCAATGCAGAGGGCACAGCCTTCGATTGCACAGCTGTTTGCTCTGGGGCCTGTATTTCTTCAGAGTTCTCACAATGCATGGTGAAAGGCAAAGATCCACTCAGACTGCATGATGAATTGGTCACAAGACACATGCACAAGCTTCGTAACTCTTATGACACAGAAGGCATTGCCCCTTAAAAAAAACCAACAACTTGGTAGAACTTTTTTGAATGGGAAGTAGTAGAGGGTAGAAAGAGACAAGCTGCTTTTCTATACAAGCCATGAGATCTTTTCTGTAAACTCAGGAGTGTACATTTATTACTTTAGACACCCACCCCAATGCACAAAAGCACAGCATGGACACCTGGAGATTCATTCGTATACTGCGAATTATATCAATTCTGTCAAGTTAAGCTTCACACAGCTACTGTTTTTAATTTCCCCGTCACATTCCATTTATAGCTGCGGCTAATAGCCAATCAGTAATACACCAGAAGCCCTGTCGTCTCCTTCCCAAGAGTAACAGAGAGCTCAGGCAGATGCAGGGTGGATAAAAATCAATGTTTTGTTTTTTTTTTTTTTAAATGGGTTTTTAAATTTAAATCCAAAAAAAAATTATTTACATTGGATTTTTAAAATAAAATGCTTTTGGAGGAAAAAAACTTTAAGTTACATTATAGTCCAAAGGCTATTCAACAGGAACTAAGGATTTGTTTAAAGTTTTTCCTATGTGCTAAAACTCAGGCTAAGTTTTTTTTTTAAATTGTTTAACCACATCAGTTAACAAACATGGATACATATGTTATAATGTTATTGTTTTAGTTAAATAAATTGTTATTAAGGAAATGGTTATTTTTCTCCTTCCAATAAAATACAGCAGAAAAGTTGTCAAAAAATAAACACGCAACTTATTAAACCTCACAATAATTTCATAATTATCTGTCTATGTATTTCTAATAATATAACCAAATCAGTATTTTTTATATAACTGTAAAAACTACTCTGGAAATTTATTATTCCAAAAATGAAACCTTCATCTGATTGTAAATATTAAGATTATACAAGCAAGGATGAGTCTTTCTGTAAAAAAAATGATTTAAATCAAGTCTTACTGACTAGTGCTTTAAATTGTGATATAAATCAATCCGATCTAAATCAAATCCACCCTGGGCAGATGGGAGGAGGAAGATGGCACTGCTGCCTCAGACCAGCTAATAGAAATGCCAGATGTAGCAGCTAGGTCTCCCCGCCGTCAGCCTCCAAACCACATCGGGAGACAGCGGGATGGCGGCGTTCCGCCTCCCCGCTGCCCCCCAAGCTTATGGGGCTGGCGCTGGGGCTCTCCTGAAGCCTGCATTGGCCCCATAGAACGCACACACATTTCCCCTTCATTTTTGGAGGGGAAAAATGCGTCCTATAGGGCAAAAAATACGGTACTTTGATTATTGCCAACATCAGGCAAATCTGCCCTTCTCCCCAGAGGACAATAAAAAGCTGGTGTCCTATTGATCTCCTGCCTCATACTGTATCAACAACTTTTCTTTCCATGGTAGTAGTGCTCCTCCACATTACCCTTTTACCATGTTTTAGCTTTTTCTAGCCGTAGCCAATGAGAAGTGATAAAGCACAGCTTGCAAAATGTGAAGGGAAGCTTTCCACAAACCTGAGGCTTCTTCCTGGGCCGCCCTCGTCCTCTCTTCTCAGTTACATCCTTGTCTTGTTTGGCTGCCAGGGGCTGACTCGATTTTGCACTGGATTCACTCATCTTCATTCTTTTAAAAGGCAGAAATAAAAATAAAAGTTAAGTTACAGTAGGTGAAAACTCCCACGATGTAGACAGTTGTACTCTCGGGGCCAATCCAGTCTCCAAATATTGGCCTGGCAACTGAAAGTAGATTTTGTCACATGAACTGGCCACCTCAGGATCATCAGACTGTTATTTATATTAAAATTGGCATTATCTAATAGCAAGGGCCCCACTGTTGAAGCCTATGCACTCTGACACAGCTGAGACCTTGTATAGAAAAATCCAAGGAGATTAAGTGTAGACTTTACAATGTGAACACAGTTCCCCCTGCGCTTTATGAGTAAAACAGCAAGCAGTATTTTTATTACAATGATCAAAAAACTGATAGACCACCAGTATCAGATAAAGTTGGGGAAGGAAGGCAGCTCAGTAGCAGAGTGCATGACTTGCATGCAAAAGGTTTCAGGTTAAATCCCTTGCCTTTCTAGGTAGGGCTGGGGGGAAAACTCCTGTCTGAAACTCTGGAGAAGCCACTGCCAGGCAGTGCAACTCATACTGAGCTCGATAAACCAATGGTCTAATTTAGTAAAAGGCAGCTTCCCATGCTCCAGAATCTGGATATGTGGGTCAAATGTTTTATAGAAAGAAATGGGAGCTCTAGAATAGGCCTGCGTGACTCCAGACCCATGGGCAGATATGGATCTTAGAGAATTCTAGTTGTCTGCAACTCGCTTACACGTCTCTGTGACACCTTCTGTGGCTCTCATATGCCCATTAACAGCAGGGAGTGAGGAAGTGCTTGAATCACTTTTCCTTCCCTTTATTTCAAAGGCATATGGTAGCCCTGTCCTGTTTTTCCAACCAGTTGCAGCTAGGTTCCCATGATCGAGAGCCTCATCTTCAAATGTAGTGCATGAAGTAGTTGAACATGTCTGCAAACACACCATACCACTAGATACAAGACCCAGGACTGGTTACAACTCCCTTGACTGTAAACCGGGGTTTGCTACCAGTGGAAACATCTGGACTGGAGGATTGAATTACTTATGGGAAGCTGTAAAGTTCAGTAGAAGACAGAGCAGAAAAGCACTTGAAGTCTAAAGGAAGAAAGCAGGGGTAGATAGGGATATAGAGAGACCTGTGGTAGTGTAAAAAAATAAGAAAAAGTGATAGGATAGGTAGAAAAGAGGAAGTTAAATAGATCTGGGAATAGAAAGGAGAGAATACACTATAAGGAGCAGAGAAAAAGGCTAAGAGCGGGCTAAAAAGAAAATATGAGGTTACAAGATGACAAAATTCCTTGTTCAGTTCACACAGAAGGGATCCACAGAGTCGTTTAAGTTATGTGCATTCATCCTTCCATCTTGGCCCACAAATATAATTATTATTACTAATAGCTCATGGCATCTTGAGAAAGCAACCACTGACACTCCAGCCATCAAAATGATAATCTCAAGTTTCATGGTCACAACATTACCTTCACAGCTTCCCTCAGCAGTCTGTGCCTCCTTCCTTACCACCATTGTTTTACACTGGAACAATGGGCTCCCATGAGTAATACCAGTAAATATTGTGGAAGCAGGCAATTACGATGGGGACTCACAACGCTCTTTGGAACAATGACCCTTCTCTGTATTCAGCTTCTTAGTTTCTTTACAAAGCAGTGATGGGGAACCTGTGTGCCTCCAGATGTTGACGGACTGCAACCCCCATAATAACCCTAACAATTGGCCAGACTGGCTGGAGCCTCAACAATATCTGGAGGCCCCCAAGTTCCCAACCTCTGATGTAATGCAAGACTCACCTCTACATAATGCACCCTAATGCAGCAAAACCCCTTGTTTCAAAGGAAGCACTCAGGTTTGGAATTGCTTGTCGCAGTAAGGAAGTGCTCTAAACTGGAGGTCAGTTCTGCACCCATGCTTGTGCCTTTTAGATTAAGATTAGGAACACTTTTTACTCATGATCTCGGGGAACAACTGGTACTAATGAGGGAGGGGGATGAGAAGGAATTGATGAGTGTCCCCTTTTCAAGCCTACTGTTAGTTGGTCCTAATAAAATTAAAGGAAGAGTCAGGCACAAGGCAGGGCTGCTATTTTGAACTAGCCTAGGCTTATTTTTCTCTTGAAGGCCAGAACCCATGCATACACTGTGCCCACTATCACCATGGCAACACCACCTTGCTCTGGGTGGGGCAGGAGTCATACAGAGTTTATTGTGCCCCTGGAAGGAATGAGAAGAGGAAATTATCATGAGATTACTTTTTTGTGTGCTGTAGAGCTAACAGCTTGGGGTAGGGAAGAGAAGATATTTATTGGGGAAAAGATTTAAACCCTAGTCCCCCAAGTGCTCCACTCATCGCCTCCGATTTATGATAACAATGAATGTGTCAGGATACAGATCTAGTCATAGGCTTTTGTGTCATTTGGCCCTTAAGCCCTCTTCCCCCATCAACTACCTCCCCCTCACCTCAAGAGCAGTCAGGATCAAACAGGGAACACAAATAGGGCCACAGAAATATTGACTACCTGCCTAGCAGTTGCCATGGTGACCCCTTGGCCCAGGAGTCACTACACAGCAACTCCCACACAACAAATACCACTGCGCCAATCTGAAATGCTACTGGAGGAAGCACCACCCTGCTTCCAGTTCTAGAAGACAGGCATCCCCAACTTCACATTTAGTACTTGGCTGGCTGGACAATCTCATTAGCCAGAGCTGGTTTCCGGGCAGCTGAAGTACAGTATCTGAACAGAAAAAAAGAGTAAACATGGAATTCTTCTATGGACCAGAATAGATAGAACAGCATCATATTCTCTATTCTAATAGCATAGAGAAATTCCCAGCATTTGTACACATTTTGAGCACAGATGTGCTTATCTAGATGCAGGCATACAGATTCTAAGAAGAAAGGAGAAAAACATTGAGGGGGCAGCAGTTCAGAATGGCAGCCTCCATCATCTTGCTAGAAAAGCCTTATAGGAATATTCTGCTATAGCAGAGGAAACCCAAACCAGATGAGAGGGCTGTGATGACCAAGGAGAGTTAGGGCTCTTGGTATGCAGTGGTAAAAGATTTATAGGGGGCGAGAGATTTATAGCAACTGCAGGAAAGGGCTGGGCCAGACCCAAGATCCAGCCACAAAGGAACACATAAACTCGGCTGTGCCAAACAAAGGCTGTGTTGTGTATCACCTCCTTTTATTGCTACAGCAAACATGTAAAGAACTCAAGTCATAGAATAAAAAATGCTTTACACTAGAGAAATGGAACCCGTGGCCCTGCAGATGTTGTTGGACTACAACTGCTGCCAGCCCTGACCACTGGCCAGGCTGGTTGGGGTTGATGGGAGTTGTTATCTAGAGGGCCACAGGTTCCCTGTCCCTGCCTTACATAAATCAGAGTTTATGTCTTCAGTTGATGCTTAGTCTACAGCAAGGGCAACATGAGATGGGTTCTCCTCATGTGAAGGTTTGAAGAATGTGACTATTAAATCTATGAACTTTTAAGCAGGATTCACAAACCCAGGTAAAGCTGTACAGTGGTACCTTGGTTTAAGAACAGTCCGGTTTAAGAACGATTTGGTTTACAACCTCTGCAAAACTGGAAAGAGTGTCTTGGTTTGAGAACTTTACCTCGGTCTAAAATGGAATCTGAACAGTGGAAGGGTACCGACTGTGGGAGGTCTCGTTAGGGAAAGTGTGCCTCGGTTTAAGAACAGTTTTGGTTTAAGAACGGACTTCCGGAACCGATTAAGTTCATAAACCGAGGTACCACTGTATTGCCATTCATTCATTCATTCATTCATTCATTCATTCATTCAAAGCTGTATTGCACTTTCCAAACTCCACCTGTAGCTGTCTATGGAAGACCAACTTTTACATTTTGACTCTTATTCCCAAGTGTATAGCAAGCAGATAAAAAGGCTCCAACTATGTTAAGGCTAAGGTTATGTTAATGAAACTGTCCTCACAGCTTGTAAACTAAAACGTTGACAGAGGTCCATTTTCTGAGCAGCATTACATTTATTTTTAAACTGCAGAAAAATCCTAATCTGCCCATTATAAGGGCTTTTACAAGGCTGCTAAGTGTTATTTCAGGACTTGGAATTGGCAGCTTGCAGGATGTAGATATTTCTAGGAATAATGTTTAAAAATAAAAATCTACCCTTGACAGACACACAAACATTGAACACATAGTCTTTTTACAAATATGTAAATTGACTCATGTTCTGTTATGGAAGTGACTCATGAGTTTAAAAACATCCTCAAGATTGTTGTGTGGGGTTTTTTTGTTTTTTTTAACAAAAAGCAACAGACTCATATAAACACTCTTTTAAAACTTTAAATATTTAAAAGGCACTTTATGACTGCAATTCTATGAAAGCTTATTATAGAGTAAGTCCTACTGAAATTAGTGGGACACTTTTGAGTAAGCTAGTTCAGGGTTGCACTTAAAGTATTTGCTTTCTGAAACTCAAATATGTCAAAAACATTGCAGTGTTATGGGTTTCAGTGCAGATAAATAGATCTGCTCATCAGAGACTAAACCACTGCCATCAGATCACATTCTGGAAGCATCAATACATCTTTGAGGAAGATTGCACACCTTCCTTGCAGGGTGAGCAGCTGTAAGTGCAGAATGTTGCTGGTCCTATAAAATAGGTTTCTCCACAGTGGGAAACTCTTGTAGAAGACTGGGCAAATATGGTCTCTTTTTGCTGCAACACTCAGCCCTGATCCTCTATCCACTGCCCACAAAGATTCCCTTTCTAGTACAGAAGAGACTCTCACAAAACTGAAGTATGCAGCTACAGTGTCTTGACACTCTACATGTATTTTGAATAGAAGTGCAGATTGGAGAGTGGAGTGGGGGGAATCAGGACAACTGCAGTGTACCTTGGTTCTCAAACTTAATCTGTTCTGGAAGTCTGTTCCAAAACCAAAGCGTTCCAAAACCAAAGCATGCTTTCCCATAGAAAATAATGCAAAATGGATGTATCCGATCCAGACTTTTAAAAACAACCCCCAAAACAGCAATTTAACATGAATTTTACTATCTAACGAGACCATTGATCCATAAAATGAAAGCAAAGCAATAAACAATGTACTGCAGTCACACAATCAGTCAATCAGTAGCTGAACTGGGTTCTACACAGTCACAAAAACAAAACAAAAAAGCTGCAAAAACAAATACGCAAAATAAATAGCAAAAACAGACAGACTTCAGCGTAACACTCAAAATGGAAGTGTGGCACTCAAATCGGAAGCATAGCACTCAAAATGGAGCATGTTTGACTTCCATAAGAAACTTCGCAAACCGGGACACTTACTTCCGGGTTTGCAGTGTTTGGGTTCCAAGTTGTTTGAGTACCAAGGCATTTGATAACCAAGATACCACTGTAACAAGATATATGGGGCATACAAGCTGGACATAGAAATACAGTGATGAAGTTTATCCAAGAAAATAAACTCTGGTCTTTTGTGAACCTCTCCTGTAAGGAGCATGTGGGCTGAAGATTTTGTCAGTTTTTAATGAGAACATAACTATATTTATTACAGCTATCATAATTGGCTTTTAATATTTTATAAATCCAAATAACATATTTGTCAACAGAAAAATAAATGTAATTGGGAGAGTGTTCTAGTGTCACACTACCACCACAGAAAAGGCCTTGTCTCTTGCGATCACAGTATCAAATTTCCTGAAATGATCAAAGTACATGCACAAGTAATAAGAACTCCAGACCCTCCGTGTCCCTATTTTCCAGGGGCTGATTTAGAGAAGCCAAATAGTATAATTATCATTATGAAATGGGATGTCCCTATTTTCGTTGGAGAAATGTTGGAGGGTATGCAACTCTGATGGTAATTTCATTTGCAGAGAATCCATTTGTTTGTGTATATGTCTGTCTAGTGCCCATGTGATTCAGGTAGAACTACAACTTCACTGCCCAGCAATATTGTCAGTTAATCAGTTAAAATAAGCTGGTACAAATAACTGCAAGTGAGAAGTGTTACCCAGACTTCTAGCATAACAAGCTCAAATCAGAGTTATTGAGTTGAACTGCAAAAGCTAGTGATATTCCAATTTGTTTCTCTAGTAGAGAAAGAAATGACTCATTTAAAATCAGGAAACAAAGTTCTAGAGGCAACTGGATGATCTATCAGAAAAAGGACAGTAAGCTCTCTAGTTTCTAACTTAGTGGGTCTACATTACACTTGGTGTCTCAACAACCACAATTGTCCATGGGGTATAGACTAACAACTGGATTAGTAAGACTGGGGTGGCTCAATTGGTATAGCATGGGACATTTAATCTCAGGGTTGTGGTCTTGAGACCCATGTTGGGCAAAAGATTCCTTCATTGCAGGGGGTTGGATTAGATGCCCCTTGTGGTCCCTTCTGATTCTACGATTATATGACTTGGTACAATGTGTGTTTTTTTTCCTGCACTACAATACCAATATGCCAATTCTTTACTAACGGCACCCCACAAAGAAAGTTGCCTTTGGGACCACAAGCAAACCACATACCTCTCTGACCCGTTTTCAACATGGACTGCTGTCAACATGCCTCCCACCAAATTTAGGATTACATTTCATTTATAAAACTGCCCCTTTAAAAAAAGACAAATAAGGTGCTAGTGCCAGGTCACATCATCCTCTTATCCACAAATCTCTGCATCCCTGGAGGCCAGAGAGAGAGCCACCTCCGCTCCAAAGGAAGTTAAAATGCCAGCAGCAGCCACAACCTGCCACCCCCAGGAACAACAATCCTCTGTTGTTCTTCCAACACACAAACCTGCCGATTCCACTCCCAGGTTCCCACGCCCCCTGGATGTGGTAATAGTTCACTTGCGCCATTAACTACTTTGCTTCTCAGCCAAAATAAGTTTTGAAAGGCAAATGGTTACTTAAACCCAGAACTCTTCAAGCCCATGATGGCTGGCCCGATTCCAAACAGCGTGGCGTCCCGGGGACATCTCCTAAGGGATGGATCCGTTTCTTACCACACACACACACACACACCAAAAACCGAGAACTTGAAGAGCCTGTTTGATTGAGGAGGGCAGGCGGTTTTCCAAGGGGATTCTTTGAAGCCCCGGATGATGGGCTTTCAAAAGCAAAGCAACTTACTCTGCTTTAAAACTAGCACAATAAAAGGAAGTGATAAGGGGTGGTGAGGAGGAGTTGGAAGCCATACAGAAAGGGTAACAACCCGAGACTTTAGGCGTCCTGCAGAGATCATAAATCCAGCCCCAGGAAGCCTAGATTCCATAGGTGGTCCCCCTCGTCAAAAAAGGAAGCATCGGGTAAAGAATTCCTTTAAACTGTGCAGGAGGCATTCTAGGGCAGGAAAGGGAGAGGGAGGCTGAGCTTCAACAGTTACGGCTCCTCCACCCCCGTTACTGATATCAAACATGTATTAAAACAAAGTGAAAGGATAGTTGAGAGGGGAGCACCCACAAAATCTCCTAGAGTTAGATGCAATGCTGAACTTTCCTCTCTCTCCACTGCCCCCTCCCCACGGTTTAGCCTCACTTGAACTATGAGTTAGCCAAGCAGCAGTATTAAGCCGGCCGGTCACACCGCTTTAATACTAGGCGCATTTTTAAAATTCTACTTTCCCCAGTATTTCCTAAGTGAGCAATCCACCGACTAAGATAGGCAGATACAGCAAGAGCATGCAATTAAAAGAGAGAGAGAGAGACGGGTGCCACCTTGCACCGAACTGAAGTCACACACATTTCATGGGCAGGAGAAGCGTGGAAACCCAACAATAGCAAACCAGTTGCTCAGGAATGCAAGCCAGGAAACTATATAGGCTATACAGTACAACGCCTTTTTTTTTTATAAAAGATAGAGAGAAGCAACTCCACCAAGCAGAAAGCGTAATCAAACCTACCAGCCGTTTTTTGACACTTGCAATATTACCGCTCTGATTATCATCCCGATTCTCTTTAAATGAAAAGGAATAGCCTGGGATCTGCCCCTTTAAACAAGAGCGGAAGGGGGTGTTTCTAGTTAGCTCAATGCACTACCTGCTATTTGCACACACACACACAATTTCCAGATCTGCATGTCTATTGGAAGAAATATATTGCAAGAAAAGAAAGAAAAATTATTAAGTGGAGGAAAGTAGTGTCGCGCGATTTGAAAACGAAACAGCCCCGCGTGCGAGAAAGAGGAGGGGGGGGGCAGGGCAACCTGAAACACCAGCCGCCACAGCAGAGCGGAGCCTTGCAGAAGCGAGCAAGTTGGGAGAGACAAGCCGGAGCCGAGCGCAACCTTCCAGGCAAAGCATTTCCAACCTTCACCTCCTCTCTTTCCGCACAGAGCCGGGGTGGGGGGGGGGAGGCGGGAGAAATCCCATCCATCACACCGAGACCCGCGTCAAGCCACCCACCCCCGAAAGAAAAGAGAACCAAGTGCCCTGGGATTTCGTATTAAAGGCAGGAGTGCTTCGCAGAATCGCACCCCGCCATCTCAAAAAGACAAGGCCACTTTGCCTCTCCCAACCCAGCAAGCCTTGCCAAGAATCCCCCCACTACTTACATATCCCTCCTCCACTCGCACTGCACGATGAGAATAAAAGGCAGGAGGGTGCATTATTCCGCATGCCTTACTTGCTTCCTATTGCAAATTCCGAGCACACACATTTTTCATCCTTTTTTTTTGGCAAATTAAAAATGACTTTGCAAAACGCAGTTATAAATTTTGCAAATGCTAATAAAATAAACGCAAACTTTTTTTCCCCCTTTAGAAATCAGAAACTTACAATTGCTCTTATTCGCGAATCTGTGTGTGTTTTTCCTTGTGTGTTGTGATGAAATTAAAATAAACCCCCCTTCTGGCTGCTGATGGTTGCAAATGCAGATCTGAAGCAGAAGGCAGAGACTCGCACGGGGGGGGGGAGATAAAGAGAGAGAGCGCGAGAGCAGACAGGCCCCCTCTTATTTATATAAATAAAAAAAAATGTTCTAAGAGGAAGGAAGCTGGGTCAAAATCATTTGCAGAATTTAAAAAAAAAAAATGAAAAAAGGAAGGGGAGGGGGGAAAAATACCCCTCTAAGTCTCACTGGAGAGAATCCAGAAGCTAAAAATAGCAAAATCACACTCCAAATTAAATAAGGGCAGGCTGGCTAAGGGGAGCTTAGCCCTTCCAATGGAAGAGGAGAGAGAGAGGAGAGAGAGAGAGAAGAGAGAGAGGGTAAAGGGGAGGGGGCGGAGCCACTCGGAGGCCGCATCATCACCTGTGGGTGGAGGAAATGTAAAGAAAGCAGCAAGGGTGATTTAAAAGGACTGCTCCAGTTAGAAGCAAGTGCTGGAAAGAAAGGTGGCTGCAGGAGCCGCAAACTGTCAAGAACAAAAAAAAAAAGGGGGGGGGGAACAATGGCAGAATCACGACAGCCTCACCCGATGAGCTGAGCAAGAAATACGCAGGCATTCGCTTCCAAAACTTTTTAAAGCAGGAGAAAGCTCCCAGCGTTAGGGCTTCTATTTATTTATTTAAAGAAGCAGCAACAGCCACTCTCATACGAACTGAGAAAGGGGGGATCCCAGTGTGGCTGAGGTAGGCTACTAATTCCCAGTGGAGAATGATTTGATGATGTGGGATGGGTATGATTTGGTTTTCTCCAAAGCTAGGCCTCATCTGCACCAGGCATTTAAAGCAGTATCATACCACTTTAAACAGTCAGCATGGCTTTCCTCAAAGAATCCTGGGAAATGTAGTTTCTTAAGGGTGTTGAGCAGCATTAGGAGACTTGTTCCCCTCGCAGAGCTGCAATTCTCAGAGTGGTTTAACAATCAATCCTTCTTCTCAGGGAACTGTAAATTTGCAGTTTTGGCCCAGGGCTGTTGAAGGTTGAAAGTGTGCTGTACATTTAATTATTAAGGTTACACTGGGGTGAAGGGGCATATGAACTTGAGTTCCTTACTCAGGTTCTGATATGGCTTTGTTGTGAATAAGGAATTTGGAAGTGGGAAACAGTAGCCAACTTCATCCTATGTGGGCCTAACAAACATGGGACTTAAAAGTGCTTAGTTTTGGCTGGACTAAGTCCTTTATACGTAAATTTAAATAGACTTGTTCCCCTCGCAGAGCTGCAATTCTCAGAGTGGTTTAACAATCAATCCTTCTTCTCAGGGAACTGTAAATTTGCAGTTTTGGCCCAGGGCTGTTGAAGGTTGAAAGTGTGCTGTACATTTAATTATTAAGGTTACACTGGGGTGAAGGGGCATATGAACTTGAGTTCCTTACTCAGGTTCTGATATGGCTTTGTTGTGAATAAGGAATTTGGAAGTGGGAAACAGTAGCCAACTTCATCCTATGTGGGCCTAACAAACATGGGACTTAAAAGTGCTTAGTTTTGGCTGGACTAAGTCCTTTATACGTAAATTTAAATAGACTTTTACTGGCTGGTTGATAATTATTCCTAAATTATATCTGGGCACAAATATGACATCTAGAGCCAAAATTGTTTACTTGCACATAAATGCCATTGAATTCAATTGGAGTGGCACATAAAGGTTAGTGTGAATGGGCTGTCTGTCTTCCAAGCTTTATAAATAAGTGAGCATACATAGAATCGGGCCCTTTACTTATGTTCTTGAAAGCAAGTCCCACTTAACGGAATGAGACTTATTTCCTAGTAAGGGAACACATGCAGTAGTCAGTCTTATTGAAATCAATGGGATTGCTTCTGAATAAGCATAATTAGGACTAGGTAAAGGTAAAGGTACCCCTGCCCGAACGGGCCAGTCTTGACAGACTCTGGGGTTTGTGCGCCCATCTCACATCTATTGGCCGGGGGCCAGCGCTGTCCGAAGACACTTCCGGGTCACGTGGCCAGCGTGACAACGCTGCTCTGGCGAGCCAGAGCCGCACACGGAACGCCGTTTACCTTCCCGCTGGTAAGCGGTACCTATTTATCTACTTGCCCCCGGGGGTGCTTTCGAACTGCTAGGTGGGCAGGCGCTGGGACCGAGCAGCGGGAGCGCACCCCGCCGCGGGGATTCGAACCGCCGACCTTTCGATCGGCAAGCCCTAGGCGCTGAGGCTTTAGCCCACAGCGCCACCCGCGTCCCTTTATAATTAGGACTAGGTGATCATATTTACATCACAAGCCTATGCCTGTGTACTTTAAGTAAGCCTCATATGTTTTAATATGGTTTGCTGCCAGATAAATGTACTTAAGACTGCAACCTATGAAAATAGGTGAGAATTCCTTTAGGTGATTTTACGAGCGCACCTTCTTTTCTGCATTGTTTCCTTTTATATTTGTTCATTCTAGTGGTATTAGTAGAAATTGTTTCCATGGAAAAATAATATTGTGAAAGTATTTTATGCATTTTTAAAGTCTCTTAATGTGATTTTAGCAGCTGGAGGTTAAGAGAAGTCAATTCCATGTGACCAGTTATTTCTCCACAGAGCAATAACCCGTGCTGTGCAGAATGATTGTAAACAAATCTGTGTTTTTTCACCTGTGTTACTATATTATACTATGTTGCTATACTTGCATAATAAATCTGCTAAGAAGGGATTGGATTTTTAGAGCTATGAATCTGATGGAGGAATGATTTAAACAGGGCAACTTGGATGTACCATGTACACTGGCCGAAAGTCTGATTATAAATTTATAGCCTTAAAAGTTGTACCTTACAGTAGTGATTTTCCCTCCTTCAAAGGAATGTGTAAAACATCCCTTGCCATACTTTGACAGGTCTTTCTTACAGCAATGATAATAATCATTTGTAAAAAATAAATAAATAATTTTAATGGTCAATATTCTTCCAAAATATGACAGTTTAAGATTAGTCTGCCTATCCAATTCCTTTTAAAATTTTCTTCCCCAAGTTGCTTAATTGAGCCCATGATGATCTTTATTGTTGTTATTAGTGACGTAAGCACTAATATTAGACTAGGAATATTCCTAATGATACAATTAATAACATTTTCTTTTCTTCTTTGTATTTGTTAAGAGAGTGAGAATGACCAGAGTTCGTTTCTTGTGCTGTCGGTCTTAACTTGCCATTCAATTAAATACTTCTGTACTCAAGATTTTGGTGTGGATTGGCATTATTTATTATTTATTCTACAAAATTTACATACTGTGCTATTTGATTGTAAAAAACCTCTCTAAGTGGTTTAGGAAAATGTAAAAAAGAAACTAAGATTCTTGATTAAAAACAGTTAAAAACAAGTATTCCGTGGAATTCCATTGAATACTTAAAATCATTCAAAAGATGACTAAAATCAACAGTAGCTAAAAACACATATAACTTTTACATGTCTGAATGGGCTTGCCTAAACAAAAATGTTTTAAGCAGGTGCCAAAAGTATATAGTGATGGGGACTTCCTGATGTCAGTAGGCAGTTGCTATGTCATTGTTGTAGTGATCAGATGGGATTGTGTGTATTCTTATTTATCAGAGTTCAATCCTTCCTTTACTTTGGGAACACCTCAATTGTATGTATACATCTATAACTCAGTCTCATAGTTAACCATATTCATTCCTTTTCACTAAGTGTTTTCTCTGATTCGCCTGGTTTGTGCACAATACTTTGGTTGGTTTAGCCAAAGTGTAACTGCAGTTTGGTTTGAACGTCTCAACCCAGTCCAGCAGACTAACCATGGTTGCCTTCTGGTAACAAACTATGATGTGAAGCCATGGTGTTTTTTTTTTTTTGTTGACTTGTTTAATTTGTTTATTGTTTAATTTTTAAAAGAGTGTACCAACAATGATTTAAAATACAGTTAAGCTAGTCAGCTAAACCTCCCCCCTAATATCCCACTTTACTAAATTCATAGTTGAAGAACTCAAAGTATTCCCAACACAGTATAATAATTTGCATTTTCTTATCCTTTGTTACACCAGTGATTTGGAAAAGTCAATTTTTCAACAAAATAGTCATGATTTTGTCTACTCTTTTGTACTCTGATTAAGTTAGTTTATCCATACAGTATATATCCCAGACCTTGGTCAACCACTCCTCCATGGATGGATGCCAAGTTTTATTCCTCTAATAAGCAATAGTTATATGTGCTGCCCTCAGTAAGTAAAGGACCATCTGTCTATCATCTGCTGGTATAGCAAACAAAAGGATCAATGGGTTCATTGGTAAAACATGTCTGATTACTTCAAATTCCTTAGTACTATTTGTCCGAAATTTCCTTATTTTAGGACGATTCATGAAAATATGTGAAGACATTGGGCATCTTGTATCCTCAGCATAGACTGCTTGCCATATTATACATCTGGTTGAGATGCCTCTCTGTTAAATACCATCAAAGCACCTTATAAAAACTTTTCTTGAGACTTACGCTGATGGTATTCAGTGGCATACCCATCGGAAGAATACTTTCAAATGTTGCAGAATATAAATTAAATTCAGTTCTGAGGTGCAATTATGAGGCTGAGTGAGACGACAAGCTCAGCAACGGGATTTGGAGGCAGCTTTTAGGGAGGCTGGGGTCCTGCACACCTCCTCCTGCCAGCTCCCCATTGTGTAAAAGTCTGGTTCTGTAGCCAACCAGCTTGCTGCCAGCTCACCTGTCTCATCCATGGAACACTAAGCCTACACACCCTTTCCTCACTGGCTTAATAATAATAATAATAATATATCTTTATTGTCATTGCCCCCATCGGGGACAACGAAATTACTTGACTGCTCCATAAAAACACTAATTAAACAATACAGTATAATACAGCAAGGGAGATTAGATGACTTTCAAAGTCCGGGCTTCCCATTCAGGGCCGAGATCGCTCTGGAGAAGAAGCTGTTCTTAAGACGGCTCGTTCTTGTCTTCATTGACCTGTATCTCTGTCCCGACGGCAAGAGCTCGAAGAGACAGTGACCAGGATGCGATGGATCTTTTACTATGTCCAGTGCCTTCCTATGACACCTTGTGGCATAAATCTGCTCTAAGTGGAGAGTGGGCAGCCAACAATGCTCTCTGCTGCCTTAAAAACCCTGCACAACCCCATCCTGTCCTGGGTAGTACAGCTTCCGTACCACACACATAAGCCATAAGTGAGCACGCTCTCAATGGCACAGTGATAGAAGGCAAGCAGCAGTTTCTGCGGAAGATGGTTTTTCCTTAGTATTCTCAAAAAGTACAGTCTCTGCTGTGCCTTAGAAGGAGAAGAGGGAATCAGAGCAGTAGTTGGGAAGACAGAAGTGAAACAATGAGGCAGTGGCGATTTTCTCTTTCTCTGCTTGGTTATTATCTTTACCCACTTGTCAGGGTCAGAGGATCCCAGTTCAGCAGCAGAAAATTCTCCTGTATGAAACCTTTTAGAGCAGCTTCCAGTCTATATAGACAATCCCAAACTAGATGGACCAATGGCCTGGCTCAGTATAAGGCAGCTTGCTATGCTCTTAGAAGCCCCAATAGACTTATTTCTGAAACCGAAGGTGGGTCTTGTTGATATTTGCTCCGATGCACAATTCTGCCTTTGCTTAAAATATGGACCAAATTCCACACATTTTATCTTGGTTATGGACAGAGCTCCTGAACTCTGATCAGCAAAAGAACCACATGAGCACCAAAAGTACACAGATAAAGTTCCGGAGAAAAGGGGAAGTATATGTTTATGGTTTAACATTTTCTTAGTAAAATGCACACTTTTGCACAGAGAAGCTGGGGAGTCAAATTTGGGGTAGGGTTGGTCAGACTAGGAGGTGGTCTTTCCCTACTTTCCCCCTGTAGGTATGCAGGAAAAAATGCATGCATGCACCCACACATACTGTGCAGATGTTAACAGGCATGGCAGATAATGAATGTTGCTGCTATTCATTGCGAAGAACACTGTAGCACCTTGTTATATGGGGCAAGCCCCCCTGTGTTAGGTAAAATGAACCATGATTCAGACTAACATGCTATGCCAGAGGGCTCAGGAGATGAAGATGGAAGACATCAAGTGGGAATGAGGGGTGAGAAGGTAGCAAGGAGAAGGCATAGACCAGAAGGCATGCAGATTCTTGCCAAGTGCTTCTGTTGGCACCGGAGTAGGATATTGGCCTTGGAGATATCAACAAACAGCATTTCACTATGGAGTCGCTAGGAAGTCAAAGAACACAAGAGGTGAAGCCCTGCATCTCTTTTGCAAAATAAGCAAATGCTACTTCCACCTTCGTTAGGCAAATTGTAAGGTGTAGGTCCACCATCCATGAGAGATGGGAAGCCTTGACCAAAGTGGTTGCTTCACTCCTTGT
This sequence comes from Podarcis vaucheri, assembly GCF_965113315.1. NCBI lineage: Eukaryota > Metazoa > Chordata > Lepidosauria > Squamata > Lacertidae > Podarcis > Podarcis vaucheri. The sequence goes on along the minus strand of NC_138764.1, from coordinate 61,674,426 downwards.
TTTGGAAATTCACTGTGCTATGAATTTGGTATATTACAAAACAGAGTTAGTTTATGCCCCTTGACTATTTTGAATGTTACTGTTTCTGGTCTACTGCTATGGGAATTGAGGGTTGCCTCCTTTGTTCCTGGCAGGTCTGCTGTGACTTTAACAATTGGGAGGATGGACAGCTATTCAGCATATGAAGGTTTTCCTGTATGAAGCTGTTCAAGGTACAGAGCTAGTATCAGGAAAAGAGGGAGCAACCTTAATTATCTTGATTTTTTTTCTGGTGGAAGAATTTGATGAGTCATGTGGAGATGCATTGTCTTTCACATCATGAAGGCCTATGATTAGAATTTAGGGCAGGCCCCACAAATGGTTACACATAAGGAGCAGCTCATACACTGCTTGAGCGTTACTTCTTGCCCATAACAAAGCATTCACTCAATCACTTCCACTTGGGCATGACTGAATCTGGGTTGATGTTTGGATTGGATGGCCATGTCAGTTACCATTAAACAAGGCAGACAATGAAAAGAGCATGGAAAGCAGTCAGAAATCCAAATTAAATACCAACTCTTTAGGAAACCAGGCTTTCATCAATGTTACCAGGTTCTCTGCCAGAGCCACATCATGTTGGGTGGGGAATTGCCTCACTGAATTTGCTGGTTTACAGCTCTGCCTTACAGGTTTCATCAAAACAAAGCTGTCTTCATCCCCTAGAGCATGGGTCACTAACATGGCACCCATGTGCACAATAGTGCTCTTGGTGGCTTCCCTAAGACCCACAAAACCTCTGAGCCCCCCAACCCCCCTGCCCCATTGCTCCCTTAGTTGTGAGGTGGGGAGGGTGGTACCCCCTGCCCTACAAATAGTAGTTTCCAATTCCCTCTTTGAGCTCTATGTGGTTTTAAAGGTCAGATTCATTCAGATTCCTTGAGAAAGCGAACTATGTGTGTCTGCTTGCCTGCCTGCCTGCCTGCCTGCCTCTCTCTCTCTCTCTCTCTGTGTGTGTGTGTGTGTGTGTATGAGAGTGAGAGAGAGCACTGGGGGAGGGGGAAGAGAACTGACCAGGCAGTACTCATGGAACTTAGTCAAATACACATCATATTTTTCTGTGTATAAGACTAGGTTTTTCCTCTAAAAAATAATGCCAAAAATTTGGGGGGTGTCTTATGTGCCCCTTGACCTAAAAAGCCTGGCAACTCGTGCCTTAGGAAATACTACCACAAGTTCATCAAGGCTAGTGATGTTTCTCTCATATTCGGCTGAGTATCAACAAGGCCACTGAGTTCCTATGACACTAGCACGCAATGCTCAGCGTGGGACAAAAATAAGGCAAGGGAGCTGGGCTTTCTTTTCCTTGCTGGGGGAATTTGCAGAGGAAATGTCTCTTAGAAAAACCTTGAGCCACACCTTTAAAAAATCTTCCTGTTTGTCTCTTCTCTCCCCAGTTCCTCATGCACAAACATGCTAGGTAAATCCCTGGTCCCAGGTGCTGATCCTGCTGAGGTCTGCTGCTGGCACAGATGCTTGTTTACTCAGGAGCCATGCTCTGCTTCTGAACACCTGTGCACTCCCTGATAGGAATTTCCCCTGGGAAAGAGAAGACCAATGTTTCTAAAGGTGTTGCTGGGAAGCGCACCGCTTAGCTCAGATTGAACAGGTGTTGCCGTCCTTTTCTTCCATGTCTTGACATGCATGTGGATGCAACTGATCACAGATATTCTAATACTAGCATGGCAAGATTTTGAAGATGGGAAGTGTTAAGAAGGTACATAGGGCTTTCTGCTTCTAGCCCGTTACAAGAACTCTGGTCAGCCACTCTAGATCAACCATTTAATGTGGGGAAAATTTATTTATTGTTTGTTGCATTTACATCCCACCATTCCTCCAAAGAATTCAAGGTGGCACACATGGTTTTCTCCCTCCCCATTTTGGTTAGGCTGAGAGGCTGTCACCCAATGAGCTTCATGGTGGAATGGGGATTTGAAGTCTGGTTTCCCAGGTCCTAGTCCAGCACTCTGACCACTACCTGGCCAAAAGGTTTGTAGCTCAATATCTGTTTAATCATATTCAACAAGGTTCTGTCTTTTCCTTTCCTAAAGTGAGCTGTTTCTGGCGTTTAATGTTTTTTCTGGGTGGTAAAATAGTTGTTCTCTATTTGGCTTAGAGTAGGGGTTGCCAACTGTGTTAGGCCTGAGGGCCCATGTGGAATTCTGGGGAAGAGTCATGGGTAAAACGGTATTTTAAAAAAGCACCACAAAGAATCAAGACAAAAAGGAGAACAGTCTCAAAGTTTTCTAGTACATGACTCATTTAGCTCTATGTAGAGATTCTCCTATAGACATGGAGAAAATAAAATTTTGCCTTCCCACTTTTTCAAAAGTGGTTCTTAAGTTCAGGTTTTAAGAACAAGGTGTCTCTAAATTTAAAGAACTTGTGAGCTTTTGAAGCTCCTGAAGAAGGAATGTACCACTCTGAAATTCATAGAACTAAAATAAAAGGCTTGTACTGGTGCCTGATCTTTGTCTTAAATAGTCATGGGCATCTGTCAAACGCCACCCCTTCCCAAGAAAGATTAAAGGGCTCCAATAGCCACTAGCTTGATGGCCAAACCCCCACATAACCCCCACACATACTCCCATGCATACATAAAGCCCATACCACACATGTAAAGGTAAAGGGACCCCTGACCATTAGGTCCAGTCGTGGCCGACTCTGGGGTTGTGGCGCTCATCTCACTTTATTGGCTGAGGGAGCCGGCGTACAGCTTCCGCGTCATGTGGCCAGCATGACTAAGCTGCTTCTGGCGAACCAGAGCAGCGCACGGAAACGCTGTTTACCTTCCCGCCGGAGCAGTACCTATTTATCTCCTTGCACTTTGACGTGCTTTTGAACTGCTAGGTTGGCAGGGGCAGGGACCGACCCACGGGAGCTCACCCCGTCGCGGGGATTTGAACTACCGACCTTCTGATCAGCAAGTCCTAGGCTCTGTGGTTTAACCCACAGTGCCACCCGCGTCCCATACCACACATGTACATGCACACAAATGCATACAAACAACAGACATGCACAGTCATTCATTCCTTGGCCCCCAGCAATTAGTCTTGGAAAACAATTGTTGTAAAAGCAAAACTTGGCTTGGTATGAGGCCTATTGTCCAGCCCACCCCACGCCTCATTGCCTTGCTACACTATTTGGTAGAAATGGCTCGCTTGGTGTTGGTGCGGGTGTAGCAATAGTTTCCTAGCAAAAGTGTCCCTATTACTTACCAGTAGGAGGAGTGGGGAGAGGCTAGGTGGTAGCGAGGTCAGGGCTGCACAGTGGACACACTGGTGGAGCCAATCTGGAACTCCCGCCTGAGTCTCCGCAGAGCCCTGACCTAGAGTGTCCAAGTGAAAAAGGGGACAGGCCTCCTGCACTTTTGAACGGTTGTGTAAGAAAAAGGAATTTTAATTAATTTTTAATTTTTAAATGTTTTTTAAAAAGGGAATTTCAGCAGCTGTCACTTGTCATTCAAGCAATGATCCCCATTCTCTTTTTTCCCATCTGGCTACCCTACTTGTATCCCATCTAATTCTCTTCTGCATTCCACTGTTGATAAACCTTGGTTATACCCTGACTCCTGGCGCTTTCAATGCATTCCTTGTCAAAATATGCAAAGCATGAAACACTGTAACCAAAATAATGTGATTTCAGCACAAACTCCTAGGTCATATTATTCTGAAAGCACTGTTCCGACCTCTTGGTAAAAAGAGCTTTACTGTACCGTATTTGGTTTTGGTACCTGGTCTGCCTAGCTGCAGTCCTGCTTCCCTGCAACGTCCCTTGCCTGGCACCATGCTCTGCTGATAGCTTGACACCCTGGTGGCCTACCATCACTGTGTTGTTGGAAGGAGCGGTCTCAACTAGAAAGCCGTCTTGCCAAGCACATCTTGCCTGCTCGGTCTCCCAGTCACAAGCGTCATACACAGGGAGAGGAAACATTTTCAGAAACACACATGAGCGAGCACGACAAGAAATCAGTGTGTGCTTGTGACTTACGGTATTAGTGGACTGATAAGTTTCATTAGGATGATTCAGAGGGGCCACCCAAAAAAGACTGGAAAGAGGGCCACAGAGAGGAAAAAGGTGTTACTGATTTACTAGGGTAAGGATTCTCATTGAGATATGAAGAGTCATTAAATAGGGCTCAGGTTGCAGGGAGTCCATCTGGCAAGCTCTTCAACCAAAGTCTTTATTGCAATGGGTATTCCTGCCACAGAACAACAGTAGCAAATGCATGGGAGGCAGGTCAGTGATCACAACTATTGTTGGAGATCTTCCCCCCAAAGTTGTTTTGTTAACATAACTTAGTTCTCAGGACACCACTCTGCCTGCCCCCCCCAACCCCGGTCTCTTATAACTTGTAAGTGAGGGATGCTGCAAAGCAGTGTTGCTGAGAAATTGTAATCTCAGTGTTGTGTGTGGCTTTTGTTGCCATCTCATCACTTTGTGTGAACTGTGCGGTATACGTAGAGACAGGGAAGCAAGGATGACTGTGGCTGCCTACAGACTGTCACTATTTTGTGAGAGGTATGCAGCCACTCATTAGAAATTAAGGTTTGTGCAATTAAAGTGGATCAAAGCGTTCTGGGGCAACAAATCCACTTTCGAAAAATGACTCTTTATGGTTAGGGAAGCAACAGGGAAATGCACTAAAAAGTGTGGGATAATTATCGTTATCACTGATTGGAAGACATCCAACCTCCCATCAAACAACACAGAATGAATGCTCGTTGTTGTGTAACCTCCCCACAAACAAATCAGAACAGATGCTCAAGCAAAGAGTGGACATCCTATAACTTTTGTGCAAGTAAATCAGGAGGCAGGCACAAGAGACCGGCTTCTCAGGAGGTGCCCTGTGAATAGGTGCTGTGAGGATATGCAGGGCTGGCATCCTCAGGCAGTTGTTGATGCTTTGTTCTAGCTACCCCACCCCCCACCCTGCTCATCTATTTTCCCCTGCTTGGTTTTATGTGGCAGTGGGTGTCTCCATAGGGAAATTGGCAGAAAATTACCTGCTGCTATTGTGGAGGTGGTCCTGCTGCTCACCATCAGTAAGCCCACTAGGGTAAAAACTGGAGACACTGCTGAAAGTTGATAGCCAGTATGGCAAAAGAGGGGTATGTTTTTCTTCCTTCTTCCCAGCTGGGCGGAGGTGTTACCCAGGAGTCTTGTGACAAAGAGAATAATAGACTGGCAGCTTTGTAACTGCAAAGTCAGACAGAGAGAGGCTGAGTTTTAGACTTTGGATGAAAACAGACTTTGGGGGATTTGAAGAAGCTGTGAGCTTTCAACAACCATTGGAATTAACTGTGTATTTCCATTTATGTTTAACTTCTGTGTTTGTAGCTAAATGCAAACATTACAAAATGCCATACATCTCCGGGGACCTGATTCAAAAGGAAATGGAAGCTGGAGACGCATTGCACCCTGGAGTTCTCACTGCTGGGAAAACAGGGATGCATATGAGAATACAGTTGGAAATATTCTGTTGGAGAGAAAGCAGCTTGGGGATAATTTGGAATGAAAAAGCTGCTGCAAGGGAATAGTTTAAGCACCACTTCCAAAATGCTGCTTCTCTCCAATTTCCTCTATTCTGAAGCTGTTTTTAAAAATGGGAATGAGACGTGTGTATTTGCATGTAACTTGTAGGTAGCCCTTCATTCTCAATAGTGCAGGAGTTTTAAAAAACACTAAGGATTTAAGGCAATTTTATTAAGATGTCATAATGGTGTAAATATGATCATAGGCAATTAGGCATGCTGGTAACACCATTTGCTTGCATCCTAGAGGCTGCAGAATAAGCACGCCTGAAATACACCACCAATGGCATGATCTGGAAATGATACTTGGAATGACTTTTCTTTTCAAAACCAGCATTTCTAAATTAACCATTTGCTTTACAGCCAAATAAGGGGGTGGGGGGAGGTGCTGGCCAGTGGTCATAAAGACAGACTTGTTCTATGAAATTTGTGATTTGCCACAAAAAGAAACTGTGTAGATCCCTAACCAGCAGCTAATATTCCACCATACTTTATTCTTGTTTTAACTATGGACATTTATTTAAAGCTTAACAAGAAAAAGGACAGCAGATCAATGCAAAATAGATGATTTTGTCCATCCAATAAAATGAAGCAAGAATAAGAATAAAGTAGAAAGATGGTTAACTGTAATTAATTCCTGAGTCATTATTGTGTTTACCAAAGCGATGAATATATGTTTTTATGCGGAAGAAAATTCAGAAAGATTACCAGCCTAGTAACAACAAATAATAGCTAAAATAAAATAGCTAAAAGTTGTTAAAACATACAAACCAAGCCGTTTTTGTGAAAATTAAATGTTTTTGCATGCATGTGGGAGTTAGCAGCTGAGGTGCCCAAGGGACACAGTAGTAGCTGGTCCTTTACAGTACAGTGGTACCTCTGGTTACGTACTTAATTCGTTCCAGAGGTCCGTTCTTAACCTGAAACTGTTCTTAACCTGAAGCACCACTTTAGCTAATGGGCCTCCCCTTCCGCTACACCGCCGGAGCATGATTTCTGTTCTCATCCTGAAGCAAAGTTCTTAACCCGAGGTAATATTTCTGGGTTAGCGGAGTCTGCAACCTGAAGTGTATGTAACTTGAAGCGTATGTAACCCAAGGTACCACTGTACTGCAATTGGGACACTTCCCCATCAACCACAGTCTGCCCTCAGCAGCCAGCCCCCACTTGCCTGTCTTCGTACTTACATCCAGTCCGAAGGCTCGCACTGCCTGTCAGCTTCCTTCTCCTTAATTTTGTATTTGTAGGATTCAGCAGGGAGGAGGATGGGGACAAAACTAGAATTACTTGGCCCTGTCTGTCATTGGCTCTGGTTACTGTAGGCCTCCCTGCCTTCTGCCCCACCAATCTCAAGAGGACCAGCCAACACTATAGCAGAGACCTTCACAGAGCCCATTGCTGCGGCCCATATATTAAGAGCCCCTTTGCCAGTGATCTGGAGTGAGAGGCACAAACCTATACATCTTGAAATTCAGGGTGTTGGCACTAGCCTGTAAGCCCCTATATAGCTCAGAGGCAGGGTGCTTTAGAGACTCCTTTACATACTTCTGCAGGATATTTTCTCCTAAAAATTCCAAAGTGGCGAGAATCCGGCTCCACAGTAACTTGGAGGAGGGCTTTTAGCGTGGCTGCCTGTGTTCTGCGTAACAAGCATCATTCCTTATTTTCTGTGCTGTTTTAAGTTGTTGTTTTTATATTCACTTTGAGACATATATGTGGAAGGTTATATAATAATGACAGTAATAATAACTTTTTTCTCAGAAGAAAGTCTCTTGGTTTTCATTTTTCAATGGCGCTTACTCCCAAGTAAGTGTATATCAGATTGCAGCTTGAGGTATATAATCATGATCAGGCTCTACTGCTGTTCATACAAGGGAGCAGAGGAACACACTGTGTGTGTGTGTGTGTGTGTGTGTGTGTGTGTGTGTGGTGAGGAGCTCACACAAAATCCTTGATACATGGTAAGGGAGAGGTTTCTGGAATGCAGAGCTGTGCATTCTAGAGGACACCTATCAGGAGTGCTGCAGCAACATATTTCCTGCGTTGGTAGAGGCTTGCCGCTTGACCTTTGGGCTCTGTTCCTCTTCCACAGCCTGATTCTCTGAGGTCAGGCTGAGCCCCCATCTTCCTCTCTCCCATTAGGACTGCTCTCTCAAAGCAGCCCCGAGTTTTAGCAGCAGTGGTAATCCTGGGGCACACCAAAAGGATAGCATCCAAAGAATTTGGGAACGGTCGCTGCTGCTGTTCATTTTCCACACACTAATCTTAAGCATCGTCTGTGACAATTCTCCAGCAGCTGTTCAAGGCCTGCTGTTCTTTTCGAGGATTTGGACGACGTCAGTGGCACGAGTTCACTGTGGTAAAGGGAAATAACTCGGGGAGATATAGCAGGAACCTTGTCCTTGCTCCAAGGCAACCTTCTCGGCTGCCAACATTCCTTGACAACTTTCCCTTTTACTCAGCTCCGGTTTGAAAACGTACCCAGTTGAGGAAGGGACTTCCCTCTCATGACTCACATGTCGGTCATACGCAGCGGTGACTCAGCAGCGTTTGACACCAGGCCATATGTTCTCACGGGATCTGAAGCAGGAGGGGAGGAGAAGGCGAAATCAAGGGCAAACAGCACAGGAGATGGCAGAGGGAAGAGGCAGAAGGGAAGGAGAGAAAAAAACTGCCAGGGATTCATGGCAAGAGGACTGGGGCTGTTATACAGGACTAGGTACTGTTTTAAACACAAAGCCACCTTGTACTAATGGGTCAAATTATTTGTCTGTCAGCTGATACAAGGAAAAAACTGGTCCTTTCCCCTTATGGGGTACCCAAGAACCCATATAGAGTCCTCTTTTAGGTTCTCTATCAGTAGGAGAAAATAACAGAGGCAAACCAGAGGATATTGAGAAGCAAGGCAGCTAGTCAGCCTGATCTTTATTAAAGCTGTTGCAACAGGGTGCTCCCCCCACATGCAGGAGAGAGGAGGGACCCAGAACAAAGGTGTGGCCGCCCTTATATAGACTTTTGGAATTGCCCACCCTCAAACTCCAGACCACCCCCAGAAACATCATACATACATCACAGAAAGGGTGTAGCCCAGGACCACCTCCCCCAACACATCATTCATCCATCACAGGGGGTGGTCTAAAACAGAATCCTGAGTGTGTCCTTTATCTCCTGTCTGGCAGGTTACCTGGTTGTATTATCTGGGTTTTGGCCACTCTTTTGTTATTACCTCTGGTTGCGAACGCGATCCGTTCTGGAGCCCCGTTTGCAACATGAGCAGAACACAATCTGCGTCTGCGCATCTGCGTGTGCGTGGGTCGCAATTCGCCGCCTCTGCGCATGCACACGACGTCATTCATGAGCGGCGAAACCTGGAAGTAACCCTTTCCGGTACTTCCAGGTTGCCGCGGGATGCAACCTGAAAAGATTTACCCTGAAGCAAACGTTACAAGAGGTATGACTGTATAACTACTTAATTCCTGAATCCAGGTCACAGGCTCACCCTATTCACACCTTAAATGTGAGCACAGAGACAATGGGGAGGTTTTTTCAGTTCTTCCCTCCTTGCAGAGAAACTTTTGGTCAGCTTGGGAGAGTCAAAATGGTTTCAGGACTGTCTTCCTCTACAGTTTCAGACATGTGGTTTATGTATTTATGTACGTGTTTGCCTTGTACATTCAATTTATATATTCGAGACCTTAAATTCTTATAACACAGCCCAGCATTGCTTGTTATGCCTGGCACTGACTCTCTGGTGCAGAGGGCCTTATTACTGGAGATGGCAGGGATTAAACCTGGGACCGTATACATATAATATGCTCTCAGTCTCGGAAGGTTTTTGTTGTTGCTGGCCTCCCTTTGTCCTTCTGCCACAAGTGTCTGGCACTCTCCCCTGTGGCTAGAGAGTAGCGATGGGGAACCTTTTCCAGGGCAAGGACTGCAATCCCTTTGGACAATTATCCAGGAGCAATATGCCAGTGGCTCCAGAGGCAAAAGTGGACATGGCCAGAGAAAAATGTGGCCAGAGCAATGAATGAGAAATTTAATTCTGTGCAGTATTCAAGAAGCACTATTAGGGTTCACGTATACATTCCAGACAGGCAAAAACATTTGGGGAAGGCACAAGAAATGTTGGCGAGGTGATGCTGGCCAGGGCTTTTTTAGCACTGGATGTGGCTCAGGAGATTATGTGGCCTGGGAAGAGTCGTAGGGGCCGGAAGCCTTGAGGTGCTCCATTCTAGCTCTAGACATTTTAGTGTGCTAAATACAAGGCTATCATTTCCATCTAGGCCCAACTTACTGAGGGTGCCTCCCTCACGACTCCCCTGGCCACTGTATGCATTAAGCCTCAGCCAGATGCTTTGCCAATTCCAGAGGGGAAATAGTTGATGGTTGCTTAGCAACACCAGACACTCTCCTCAACATGGTTCCGGTTAGAGGCCTAGTACTCATTGCTCTGTCCAACAGTAGAGATCTGTGCGTTAGCATGTCCTAACTGTGAATTGCTGTCGCTTGTGTGAAGCTGTTCAAAAGGTACCCTGCTCCAGTATTGTCTGATTTTGACTTTTAGGAATAAGTTCTTGAGAAATTAGTCCAACCCCCTGCAATGCAGGAATCCTGCCCACAGCTGTCCCTGGGTGGGTTTGAACCACCAGCCTTCTGGTTAATAGCCAGACACCCATTGTGCCACAGAAGGTGTAGGTAAGAACCCATTTACTATACCACCCACTTTTGTATCTAGCCCCACCCACCTGCCAGTATTTTAAAACCAGTTGCCAAACTGCTCCAGAGGTTGGGGGTAAGATGGTGTTGGTGATACCATCTGTGCTAGCCAATTGGCACTACCTCAGCTAGTGTGTTCCCATTCAAATTGCACCACTTCATAAAGCTGCTGAACCGGTTTCCTCAGAGCTCTCTTTGGAATAGGAAAAAAAAGATACATTTGGACTGGTCTCAATGAGAGAGGTAGCAAAACATGCCATCTGCTCTACAAATGTGACATCTGTCTTTAATCCTACCTAAGCTGGAACAGGACAAAGGCTGTCAGGAGGAACAAAAGGCTTTCATAAGGGGCCACAAGAATGAGGCTTTAAAAAAATTAACCGCTAACAGAAAACACAGAAAAAAGTTGGAGTTGTGGTGCCCAATAAATGTTTTGCAGTGGGCTGTGAAACCAAGGAGAAAGTAGCTACAGGCAGCGACCAATGGACAGCAGGGGTTTTATCTCAGGTACAGTTGCAGTCAACTTGGGGTGCTGCCACTCACCTGACCTCTGGATGGTTGCATCGCTGTGATGGAGAGTTTGCCGCAGTGCGAATGCATTGGCAGGATCACCGGATTGGTTCTTCCACTGTGTTTGCATCATGCTGACCTAGCCACCATGTTATAACTGACTGGAGGTCAGGTGAATGGCAGTACCCCATCATACTGTTTGCTACCACCCAGGTCTCATTATCATCCCTTGGCTAGCAAGCCACAATTCACAAGTGCATTTTAAAAGTGATGTCAAATTTTATGTTTTTAAAGAACCATATGTACCCATATGTGCTCTTCTGCCACTGTCCACACCAATCTGTTTAGGACATTTGGAAAGCATTAATAATTCAAGGTTAGCTTATAGCTTCTCAGGTTTCGTCATCTCCAACAACTCTCCACAGTTCTCTGTCTTGAGCAAGTCATTGCAAGTCAGCATACATCTCCACCCTTTTCCTTTATCTTAATATTATACCTTCCCAGTTCTTTTGCATATTGGGTGGTTTCTGTGGTTGTGTACAACTGGGGTATAAAGCAAATGTCATCTTGTGGCAGCTTGTAAGAACATACGTAAGAACATACATTTTGTTCATTTAATACAACAGCACTGGGGCGGAATTAAACAAACTTGTCATTGTTTGATTATAGAATTTGACTTCTGGGACACCACAGCCCATGAATTGATTAATGCTTATCCAACAACAAAATATCTCTTTTCCCACTTACCACTGGATGCTCGATAGTACCAGCCTGCAACCTGGTGCTCATCCAAACCTTATGGGACTACAACACCCATCTCCCCTGACTATTGGTCATGCAGGCTGTGACTGATTGGAACTGGAGTCCAACAGCATCTGGAGAGCACATGGTTGCGGAAGGCTACTCTGTGGTCTTAGTACTCTGCTAATACATTCATGCCCCAGTGTCATCACCTCCCCACTGTATACCAGAGATCCTATTTCTTCATGCTATTCTTCCACCCTCCAATAGCCAAAGCAAATTAGTGGCTAGAGAGAGCCTAGCAGAGAAGCAGTAGCTGAGGTCCCTCATAAATGCTTCTCCCACCAGGACATTTATTATGTGTACTGGCTACATTTCTATGCCATGCTTTCTGGGCGGTTCACAGAATATTTGTTTGTTTGTTTTCTATACTGCCCTTCAGGCAAGGATCACAGGATGGTTTACAGTACAAAAACACAAAAATACATAGCATAGTAACAAACAAAAATCAAAGCAATAACTCTCTATCAGACTAGAGAGTCTCACAATAAAATATAATAAAAATCTAAAAAATATATATCAAAATATTCCTGGACTAAAACTAAAGCAAAACCATCAATTGAGGACAATGGCAGCGTAAGGACTGGAAAAGCATGAACACATTTTTAACAATAAAGGACATCTGGGATTTGAGCTTGCTATGCAGGGGTCAGATGTGTGCCAGAGAACTTTTGTAAGATGCGTTTGTGAGACTGGATGTGTGTTTATAGTGCTTTTTCTGGGGGCGCTCAAGGGTATGCAGTACTGGCACCTTTTTTCTAGAAGAAAAGCAATGTGTGTTTACATGGTGTGTTTGTGTGTATTAAAGAGATATAGGGAGAGAGAAAGAAAAGAAAAGAAAAGAAAAGAAAAGAAAAGAAAAGAAAAGAAAAGAAAAGAAAAGAAAAGAAAAAGAGGGTTTCCAGGCCAAATGGGGACTTAATATTGTAAACTGGTTGTTGACATACCTCAAATGGGTCTTGGCCACAGCACTGGTCCCCCCCCCTTTAACTCAATGGATTTCCCACACAAAAATGAGGGGGGAAATATGACCTGTTATTTTGTTGCCAGCATTAGGTACCTGCTTTTTAGAGTCAGACCATTGCTCCATCTAGCTCAGTATTGTCTACACTGACTGGCAGAGACTCTCCAGGGTTTCAGGCAACGAGTCTTTCCTAACCCTACCTGGGGATGCTGGAGCTTGAACCGGGGGCTTTCTGTATGCAAGGCAGATGCTCTGCCACTGAGCTACAGTCCTTCCCCACACATAGTATGGGCACTGCAAGCGTGAGAAGCACCAGCTCCACAATAAACACAAGCATCCTGATGAAATAATACAGAGAAAGGGTTTATTTAATAAGTAAACTCAGACGCAACATTTCATGGATTTCCACTGGTTGAGCTATATTCTCAATTAGTAAGTGAAGGTAGCTCCATTTCAGTCAATGGATAAGACCTTTGGCCACCACAAAATCAATGCTGCTGCCTTCAAAGTAATGGGATAGGTTCCAGCAGGTATAAATGACTGCAGTGCCATTTATTGTTCCCATGCAGGCTTTCTGTACCGACATCTGAGGAGCTCAGAGGAAACCATTTCCATGGGCTTTCTTACCATCATGTGCACAGACACACAAAGGGACAAAATATATTTTCTTTCTGAGCTGGTAGAGATCCCTCTATACACGTGTGTATTGTACCTTTAGCACATTTATACTTCTGGGCTCTTTACCAGAAAACTCAAAAGGGTGCCACTAAAGTTGTTTTGTCTGACACACATGAAACAGGAAGATAGCACCCCTCAATGGGGGCATGACTCAACAGGCTCAAGACAAAACACTGTTTTCCTTTTCCTTGGCTTCTGACTTGGATATGATAAGAACATAGTGCTGAATAACTTCACTTCCCCGAGTGGTGAGAAGAACAGAATTTAAGATTCAGAAAGGATTGTGTGGATCATCTGCTCCAGGCACCCCCAAACTCGACCCTCCAGCTGTTTTTGGACTACAACTCCTATCATCCCTAGCCAACAGGACCAGTGGTCAGGGATGATGGGAATTGTAGTCCCAAATCAGCTGGAAGGCCGAGTTTGGGGATGCCTGATTCTACGCCAACCCCTTGCTTTGTATAGGAGCTACAATGCAGAATGTAACTACGTACGGCATTTCAGGGAGATTGCCATCCAGTCTCTGCTTAAATTCCTATTGCCAGTGATGGCTTGTGCCTGTTGAAGGCAGAAAGAAGGAGGAGGTGACAAGGGTAGGGGGCGCAAGAGCCAGTAACAGACGGAATCAATTACGGTGTCATCTACACGATACTTTTCAAATACAGTATCATACCACTTGGCATGGCATCCCACAAAGCATTCTGGGAGCTGTAGTTTAAGGGTGCTGAGAGTTGTTGGGACACACCCATTCCCCCCACAGAGTTGGAGTTCCCAGAGTGGCTTTGGCAGCCAACCCCTCTTCCCAGGGAACTCTGGGAGCTCCAACTCTGTGGGGGGAATGGGTGTGTCCCAACAACTCTCAGCACCCTTAAACTACAGCTCCCAGAATGCTTTGTGGGATGCCATGCCAGCTGGTATACAAATCAATAATACTAAATATTGGCCACAGATTGAGTCAAGTAATTGGTACACCTAGGCCAGTGTTGTCTACTCTGGCAGTGAATGGCACCCAGAATGGTCTCATGCAGAGATTGCACCCAGTCCTGCTATCTGAGATCTGCTTTTAATTGGAAACTTTCTTCATGCAAAGCTGGGGCTCCACCATTAAGCTATGACCCCATCCCAGATTCTTACAAATTCGCTGAAACAGCTGATGGATCACCAGTGTGACATACTATCCTTTTGTTTTCATGGTTGACGCCAACCAACAAAGATCTTAAAGCAAAATCTGGCCACAGAAATGCTTCCCATTTGCAACTTGAAAGACAGGCATTGGGCAGCGAGAATGATGGATTTGACAATGGGATTTTAGGGCAGTCTGCTTTGCAGATGGGTGCCTTGGCCCACTGCAGTCCATCCCATCCTTGAAGCTGCTGCTCTGTAAAACTAGTGGCTGACCTGAGTTCTAGGTACAAACAAGTTCAAGGTCTGTGTCAGGCTTAGGTGATTTTGTGGCAGAATAACCATTACCTTGGGAGGGACGCGGGTGGCACTGTGGGTTAAATCACAGAGCCTAGGACTTGCCAATCAGAATCCCCGTGATGGGGTGAGCTCCCGTTGCTCGGTCCCTGCTCCTGCCAACCTAGCAGTTCAAAAGCACACCCAAGTGCAAGTAGGTTTGCCAGAAGCGGCTTAGTCATGCTGTGCACATGACCCGGAAGCTTTATGCCGGCTCCCTCGGCCAATAAAGCGAGATGAGCACCGCTACTCCAGAGTCGGTCACAACTGGACCTAATGGTCAGGGGTTCCTTTACCTTTACCTAACCATTACCTTACTAGTGAGATTTTTGGGATAGAGAAATTTTCAGCACCGCAGTCCCATTAATGGACTCAGTGGGATAGCTCAGTCGGGAGAACATGAGACTCTTAACCTCAGAGTTGTGGGTTCATCCTCTGCCGACTTAGCTATCCCTAGGAATAGTACTAGAGCACCACAATATCTTACAACTAGGTAGTAAGCCTGGAGTCTCTAACGCGGTGCCCATGGTGCAAAAGATTCCTGCATTGCAGGGGGTTGGACAAGATGACCCTTGTGCTCCCTTGCAACTCTACGGTTATATGATTCTATTTCAAGCAACAGACTTGCAAGGTCTCCTTGGGTAAGTCCGTTACTTCCTCCCCTCCCCCACAGTTTGGGATGACCATCAAAAGTAATTGCATGCAAGCACTTTACTCACTCACTACAGACTGTCTTGTATCCAGTGGTACCTCGGTTCTCAAACTTAATCCATTCTGGAAGTCCATTCCAAAACCAAGGTGCACTTTCCCATAGAAAGTAATGCAAAATGGATTAATCTGTTCCAGGCTTTTAAAAACAAACCCCCAAACAGCAATTTAACATGAAATTTTACTATCAAACGAGACCATTGATCCATAACATGAAAGCAATAAAGAATGTACTGCAGTCACACAATCAGTCAATCTGTAGCTGAACTGGGTTCTTCCACACAGTCACAAAAACAAAACAAAAAAGAGCTGCGAAAACAAAAACGCAAAATAAATAGCAAAAACAGATGGACCTCAGTGTAACACTCGAAACAGAAGTGTGGCACTCAAAGCGGAAACGTAACACTCAAAACGGAGCACATTCGGCTTCTGAAAGAGGTTTGCAAACTGGAACACTTACTTCCAGGTTTGCAGTGTTTGGGTTTTGGGTTTCAAGTTGTTTGAGTACCAAGGCGTATGAGAACCAAAGTACCACAGAACAAGCAATGCCTCCCTCCCAAGATTGTGGGGATTTGCTGCCATCTTGTGTGCAGCTGGAGCATAGTGCCTAGTAGATAATTGCATTCAGGTAGGTTGATCCTGGAAGGAAGAAGAGCAAAAGAGGCTTGAGCCAAGGAGTCAGCCTCTTTTCTTTTGGCCTTAGGCCCACCCCGGCCGGCCGTCCATTGTCCTCCCTGGCCAAGGGCAGGTCAAAGGCTGGCTCAAGCAGGTGGGTGGCACCCGCCAAGGTGAGCCTCACTCGGTGCTGCAAACCCCGCCCACCTGTGGGGAAGGGAGGGTGGATATTCAGGACTGTCTTTCTGTACTGTTTCAGATGTGTAGGTAGCTGTGTTGGTCTGACGCAGTATATATATATATATATATATATATATATATATATATATATATATATATATATATTTGCTTTCGTAGATTTTCACGGGTACAGGAATGCAGGTTTTGGTATCTTCGGGTGTCTTCCCGTGTAAGAGTAGGGGTGTCTGGGCGACGTTTCGACGAGGTCTCACTCGTCATCTTCAGGCTGGTGCTTTCGGCTTCTTGTTACTGGAACAGAGCAGAATCTGGTGTTTGAGTTCCTATAAATACTGTTGAGGGGTGTGGTGTATAGCCTCCAACGTTCTGGGCAGAGAGGAAGTTCCTAGATTAGTGTGCCTTTTCTTCTTTTGTTCCTTAATTACTTGAGGGATATCTTGAGTGATTTCATGAGTGATATTCTGAATACCCCTGGGTGGGTCATTAAGTGTAGATTAGTTGCTAAAGCTTTCGTGTCTTGACCTCTTGAGCTTGTGAAGAGTTTTTCTGAGAAGATGGCTGTGCTGCATTTAGTTGTGCTCTGGCTTGGCTTCGTGTATAGGGGCGAGCTGTGATTTTGTGCCTTGTGCCAGCCAGATCTGTGTAGGGATTGCAGGGGGGTGCAGCATCCGGAGGTGCCACTATAGTTTGGCTACTGGATGGAGTCTGTAATATGTCTGTGGAGAGGGTCTGGGTTTGGGTCTGGTGTGGTTGATTGGTGACGGCGTTCTGTGTGCCTCTGGTTCTGGTGTCGGTTTTTGTGGGGAGGGCTAATTTCCAGATGTCTGGCAGGCGGGACGTGTCGTCACGCTTGTTCATGTTGTGAGGGTGTTTCTCTATCTCGATGGCTTCCATGATTATTCTCTTGTGGTGATGTTCCATGTTAAAGAGCAATTTGGAATCTGCAAAATTAATTTCGTGTCCTGTTTCTTTCATGTGTTGGAAAAGAGAGGAAGTTTTTTCTTCTTTTCCGTCACCAATCAACCACACCAGACCCAAACCCAGACCCTCTCCACAGACATATTACAGACTCCATCCAGTAGCCAAACTATAGTGGCACCTCCGGATGCTGCACCCCCCTGCAATCCCTACACAGATCATAATTGTATGGGAGGCTGCTGTGTAATCATCACCTTGAGACTATGCTGCATCTGCCTTGAATGACTGTGGGTGGAATATTTTGTTTCTTTGTGAAGTGGGAATCAGAGTTTCTGTTATGGAGGGGGAATACATTTTAAAATGTTTGACTGCTTTCAGTTTTGCAAATCTGAAACAAGAAAACTGTTCTGGCAAATATTTTGCAGCGCCTTGTATTCTAGGAGGGATTTTAGGTGCACAAATGTCTTCCTGCTAAATAAAACATGGAATAATGTACACGCACAACCATACTGACCAGTTCAGCTTCTGATATACATTTGCAATGATGCAGATAATTCTATCTAATAACATCTAGCAGAAGAAGAATGTAGGCTATCAAATGGGTTGGACAGTCAAACATATTTATTCAGCTTTTATTAAATCAATTTCTTTAAATTCAGATTATGATCATTAATAATTGTCTTTTTTCTGGTGTTTGACTTCATGTATACACATCTGAAGCTTTTTTCCTGCTGCTATTAAAAGCTATAAAGGTTTAAGCCAGTGTTTCCCAAACTTGGGTTGAGGGCTGTTTTTGGACTACAACTCCCATCATCCCTAGCTAGCAGGATCAGTGGTCAGGGATGATGGGAATTGCAGTCCAAAACCAGCTGTCAACCCAAGTTTAGGAAACACTGGTCTAAGCAATTAAAAGCTATAAAGGTCTGAAAGTGCCCTTGTACAATCTGTTTTCATCCTTATGAAATGAAATGTGCTCACTGCACTCCCTTCCTTGTGTCGCCAATTTAGTGGGAGTTTAAAACTGTGCTTCAGTTCACCAGGAACTGATGAATTACTGGCCTAGCAGTAGCTTTTTAAAGTATATATATAAAATATTGTTGCTGAACCCAGAGGAGGAACAGAAGGAAGCTTGTTGTGTCTGAGACAGAAATGTCATGTTACGGCTGAATTAAGGGAATACGATTCAGAATAAACTAGCGGGAATTAAGCTTTCTGAGGGCAAGCACAATACGCTGAAAAAATAAGTGATATAAATATTCAGCAGTGTTCTCCACTTAGATTCTGAAACATTAAGGGTATGTTCCTCTGGGAACTTATCTGCAGGCTTCATTTATTTTCAAAATGAGAAAAATGGAATACAAAGACAAAGCATACAAAGACAAAACAACTTCAGTAAAAGGGTATTTTCGGCAAAAGATGCTAAGCTTTTGAACTGAGGAACTCATCAGTGCGTATCTTTGAGAACAAAATTACATTACTCAATAGGGATGAGTGTGATTCTAAAATTGACCAAATTAGACAAAATCCTTGCCTAGTGTCTATACAAAGATTTGGATAACCATTTTAATCAAGTGATAAGAATTTTAAAATTTAAATACCAATTTGAGGCTTTATGTGTTTATGTAGTCAGAAGCTCACCACGCACTTACAACAGACAGAAGAATAGTGGCAAAGTTGGGGTAAACCTAAGGTTTACAGATGTCTGAAAATCTTTAGGGGGAAAAACCTAAGGAGTAAAGTCAGTGGTGTGTTTCTAGAAAAAGAGGTGCCAGAGCTTGCCATGAACGCCTCCCTTGTTCTCTTATAATGGCAATGGCACCTACCTGAGTTCTGCCGGAACTGAGTTGTAGTGAGTTCTGGCTGAAAAAAAAGCCCTGGGTAAAATCCATACCAAAAGGGCCTCATAATAGCTGGGACATTTTAGTGAGAGGGGGAAATCCTAAGAATTGGGTGGGAGGGGAGAATAGAATAGAGTGGGTAGAAAAAATGGTGCGTGTGATACATGAGAAAGACTAGATGGGTCTTTTAGACTGCTCAAGCAGGGCTCAGTGGGCAAGAAATGCTGACTGACTGAAGGAGCGGGATGAAAACTGAAAATGTGTGTGTGTGTGTGTTTTGGGGTGGGGGTGGGGAATAAAGTGTCTGGAATCCTATACAAAAGCCCTTCACACTACAACGTTTTGTTGCAGGTCCCCTTCATTCCCTCTACTTTTTATGTGGAAACTGTGAGTGTAACCGCTTATGTTGTCGACATGGTGCCATCCTCACACAGCAGGGAGGTATCTTCATCTGGACCTAAGGTTTGCTGAAGAAGAAAAATCCTTTCCAGGAAAAGAAATACCCTAAAGGAAGGGATCGCAGAACAGATCAGTGAAAGAAGAGTAGGGTGGACATAGTGAGAACATTGTCTCTGTGAACTGCTGCTTTCGCCATGCCCCTGAAGGGCTGAGTCAGTTCAAGCTCTTTTAGGGAGTGGATAGACTAAGGAGAAGGCTGGGGAAGGACGGAGAGACTGTTACTGGGTGCTCCCAGAGGACACTGAGGAGAGTGCCTCAGCACCCACCTCTGTAACTGCACAGAGTGCAGTGGTGTGCCCGTAGAAAGCATTGCTAATAACAAGGCCAGTGGAAGTGATGATATTCCAGCTGAACTATTTAACATTTTAAAAGATGATGCTGTTAAGGTGCTACACTCAATATGCCAGCAAGTTTGGAAAACTCAGCAGTGGCCAGAGGATTGGAGAAGATCAGTCTACATCCCAATCCCAAAGAAGGGGAGTGCCAAAGAATGCTCCAACTACCGCACAATTGCACTCATTTCACACGCTAGCAAGGTTATGCTTAAAATTCTACAAGGCAGACTTAAGCAGTATGTGGACCGAGAACTCCCAGAAGTGCAAGTTGGATTTCCAAGGGGCAGAGGAACCAGAGACCAAATTGCAAACATGCGCAGGATTATGGAGAAAGCTAGAGAATTCCAGAAAGACATCTACTTCTGCTTCATTGACTATGCAAAAGCCTTTGACTGTGTCAACCACAGCAAACTATGGCAAGTTCTTAAAGAAATGGGAGTGCCTGATCACCTCATCTGTCTCCTGAGAAATCTCTATGTGGGACAAGAAGCTACAGTTAGAACTGGATATGGAACAACTGATTGGTTCCAAATTGGGAAAGGAGTACGGCAAGGCTGTATATTGTCTCCCTGCTTATTTAACTTATATGCAGAATTCATTATGCGAAAGACTGGACTGAATGAATCCCAAACCGGAATTAAGATTACCGGAAGAAATATCAACAACCTCTGATATACAGATGACACAACCTTGATGGCAGAAAGTGAGGAGGAATTAAAGAACCTTTTCATGAGGGTGAAAGAGGAGAGCGCAAATTATGGTCTGAAGCTCAACATCAAAAAAACGAAGATCATGGCCACTGGTCCCATCACCTCCTGGCAAATAGAAGGGGAAGAATTGGAGGCAGTGAGAGATTTTACTTTCTTGGGTTCCATGATCACTGCAGATGGTGACAGCAGTCATAAAATCAAAAGACGCCTGCTTCTTGGGAGAAAAGCAATGACAAACCTAGACAGCATCTTAAAAAGCAGAGACATCACCTTGCCGACAAAGGTCCGTATAGTTAAAGCTATGGTTTTCCCAGTAGTGATGTATGGAAGTGAGAGCTGGGCCATAAAGAAGGCTGATTGCCAAAGAATTGATGCTTTTGAATTATGGTGCTGGAGGAGACTCTTGAGAGTCCCATGGACTGCAAGAAGATCAAACCTCTCCATTCTTAAGGAAATTAGCCCTGAGTGCTCACTGGAAGGACAGATCGTGAAGCTGAGGCTCCAATACTTTGGCCACGTCATGAGAAGAGAAGACTCCCTGGAAAAGACCCTGGTGTTGGGAAAGATTGAGGGCACAAGGAGAAGGGGATGACAGAGGATGAGATGGCTGGACAGTGTTCTCGAAGCTACCAACATGAGTTTGACCAAACTGCGGGAGATAGTGGAAGACAGGAGTGCCTGGCGTGCTCTGGTCCATGAGGTCACGAAGAGTCGGACACAACTAAATGACTAAACAACAACAACAACAATAGCAGTGGTGTGCACTCAGTAATGCACTCTGAATATCAACTAAGAAAATGCTGGTGGAAAGGAGAATGGGACTTGCTTGAGCAAAACCTGATTCCTTTTTTTTTTGCCTTGGACTCACTGAAGTGACTCAGAACTGTGTCTTTAATAGCTTGCTTTTTCCTCCTCCCTCCGATGGCTTTGTTTTCTTGTACCATGTCCTTTTAGATTGTGAGCACCTCTCTTCTGTTCAGGAAGGATGGGTGTACAATCCTGGCATCCAGTGAAATGGATGGGCATGTTTAAGGGGATGTATTCAATGTAGGAGAGGCTGAGCTAGTGCAAATAGGAGCTTGGGGCATTTGGATTTTTTTACTGAGTCTTTTTGTGGGCACTCAGTGTGGCTGATGCCCACTAGACCTGGTAGGGTGCTAGGCAGTCATGGGGACATAGCCAATGAGACCATGGGGGCATGGCAAGTTTTTCTGGTCCCCCCATCCTCCTTTGCAATGGTACTGTAGACAATTAAGCATTGTATGATGAAGAGTCACTCAGGTAAGGTGTCAGTGGTGGAGAGCGAGAGATGGAAGGGTAGTGGTTAATGGAAGAAAGCATGAGATACTTTCAGTCCTCTGGTGATGGGTGGCAGGGAGGGGCAGAGAAGGAATAGGAAGAGGGGTGGGTGGAAATGCCTGGGTGGAAAGGGGCATTTGGAGGGAATAGACAGAAAAGGAGATAAGTAGGAGTGCGAGAGAAAGAGGCAGAGAGACAGAGAAGGAGAGAGGGAGTTTTATGCCTCTGGTGACAATCAAGAAACAAGCTACATGCACTGGACCAACTCCATCATGTCAAGAGCAGCATCCTCAACTTCAGAGTTGCCACAGAAGTAGGGTGCCCAGGGAAACCGGCACCAGCTACACCCCAGAACTGTAAGTGGAGATCTTCAATATATTTTCAATTGTCAACCTAGACTTTGGCTCAAAGCTTTCTTTGACCTGTAGGGTATCACTGTTTGTGCCTGACAAAGCAGCTAGTTTTTCATGTTATTTTTCATCTCCTTGTGTTTGAACAAATGCATTTGTTTTTGTGTGTTTCAGGTGTGGGATAAGGAAAGTATTTACCCAGATCTTAAAAAATGGGGTCCAGTTTTTTGGTTTTTTTGCAGTGGCAGCAGGAGGGGGCATGAGTAAGTAGGGTTAGCAAGAAGTAACTTCTTGATCTTTGAACACAGTCCTTGGTACTGATACAAAGTTTGCAACTAAGTCTTCAAAAGCAAAAACATTTCCAAGAATGTTAAACTTCAATTATTATAATTCGAACACTGTGCCTTTCTCTAAAGTGCGTGACAATGACAAAAAGGGAAGAAAAACAAATTAATGGGAAATGGTGAGGAGAATTTATGGACCAGAAAGATTGAGGAATTTTATTGGCTGTATGAAGAACAGATATTGTTGCAAAGACTAAATCAAAGTGATTAAGATGGATTGGCTGCATTTTAGGAATGCCTGCTGAAAGAAAACCATGACAAATTTTTAGATGCATTGCTATAAGGTAAAACTTCAGGATGGCCTTGACTAAGATGCATAGATAAGATAGAAAGTGGTTTTTAAATGAGTAGTGTGTTTACAAACTGGAAGAGAACATGCCTGGAAAAAGAATGGAGGAAAATTGCTACCGTGGCAGCAAAGAGCCTATGTTGAGAGATGTTCTTTATGCAGAAAAACCTCTTATAATCCCATTAGTCAAGATGTATGGAGTAGCAACTAGACGCGACAGTGGGAGATCTGTTTTGGACTGTTTGGACTGTAATCCTATACTAACTTTCATGAGAATAAGCTCTATTGAACTCAGTGCAACTGATTTTGGAGCAGGGGTATATAGGATTGTGCTGTTTAAAATGTACCATAACAGGACCTCTGTCTCTCTCAGCCTCCCCCAATTTGGTGGTCTCCAGATATTGTTGAACTACAGCTACTAGAATCTCTTACTGAGGCTGATGTGAGTTGTAGTACAAAGTACTGGGAGCAGGGAGGGCACCAGGTTGGGGAAGACTGGCCTATGCTTCCTCCCCATGGGGCAAATTGCAGTTATGGGATGAAAGTGGTGTGGTATGGGGGTGAATCTCCATTTTACTAGCACCATGACCCCAAACTGAATAATGACCTTATGCTTGATTATACTTTTGAAAAACTGTGGAAAAGAAGATCATGGACCTTTCACTTAGTACAATATAGTATTTTGGCTCAGATAGTCCAGTCCTGTGGGCGATGATGTCTACACGGCAATACATAGGACAGGGGTCAGCAAACTTTTTCAGCAGGGGGCCGGTCCACTGTCCCTCAAACCTTGTGGGGGGGGGGCGGACTATATTTTAAAGGAAAAAAAATGAACAAATTCCTATACCCCACAAATAACCCAGAGATGCATTTTAAATAAAAGCAGCTACGGCCACCCCAAAACTATCTGTGGTAATTTGGGGGCGCTGGGCGGATAATTGCACCCCGGCATCGCATCTGCTAAAGATGGCCCTGGCCTTCCTCTTTCAATTAGCCTTTTAAGTTGATATCTTTCCCTGTCTGCATACAAATTAGATTTTTTTCAATATGTTTTCAATATCTTTTTGTTGTTTTATTACTTGTTCTTTGCTGCCCAGGGGTTCTTTGGGAGGAAAGGTAAGATATAAATTTATATATATATATGTCTTTATTAAATTTCATGTTCCCATTATTTGTCTGCTTTGATTTAACTAAATCATTCAAATGTATTCTACTTTTGATCTGATTCTGGATCTTTTTTTAAATTACCATTACTTTGCTGCAGGAGGTTCAGCAAAGCTAAAAATATCTATTTTCAGTCACTTAACTTCCCTGGCACTGAAGAAGCTCTCCTTTGGTTTTTCTGAAAGTACGAGCTTTCAGGAATGCTGTGACAGAATCTGAAGAAGCTTGGAAGCTCAATGAGCTCCACAGAATGCAAAGGTTCTTGTGGGATTTTGTAACCAGAATCGTGATCTATTTACCATTGTTAATAGCACATGCAAAATCTTTCCTTCCTTCTCTCTGGGAAGCCTTTTGTACTGTGCTTTACGGGTCAAATTGTGTTATTAGCAGAGGGCCTCTAGAAGGAGCTGTTGCTCTTTCCAAGTGACCTCCAGAGAAAAAAGAAAAGAGAAAAGTGCTCTCTATTGAGAGACGCTGGCTGGCTTTGTCAGACAACATAGCCCCAATTGGAAAGACAAAATGTGAAGATGAGAGAGACGTTGGTCCTGAAGGTTGGGTTTGAAACTTGACTCATGTTATTATATTTAAAGCCTCATTTCAATAGCAACTGGTTGCCACAGTCAAGTTTTTCAGATTTATGGTTTGAAACAGACTTGTGAAAAGGCAAAATCAACAAGGACTCCGGTGGCGCCTTAAAAAAATGAACAGATTTCTATTTTCCTAGGCTAGAGCCAACTTTTCATGCAGTTCTTCAGCATGGTGAGCCTTCCAGATGTTATTGAAGTAGTAACTTCCATTGGACTTGTGGACTGAGGCCGATGTGGAGGTAACAACATCTGCAGGCACTAGGGTGGAGAAGATTCATATAGTTAAACCAGACCATATGAATGTCTGGAGGCAAATGAGTTCCAAAGATAAGGTGCCACGGAAGAAAGTGCATGGTGTTGTGAGACAATAGATGCTGGTTTTTGTTCTAAGGCCTAAAGCAGATATGATCTGGTAGGAGAGCCAGGAGTGTCTTTCCTTAGGAAGATGCCCTGTGCAGATTGATAGAGATGGTCTCAAACCCCTTGTCTGGAAAATTATAGATTTAGCTTAGAAGTGCCATTTGCATTCAACCACAAAAGACAGATCCCTCCTCGGAAGAGCTTACAACCTAATTTTAGATAGATGGGAAGCCTACAGATGGCAAGATGGAAGAGGAGAAGCATTATCCCTAAATGAGAAGAACCACATTCCTGGGACTGAATGTCCAGTGTTGGTACTTGCTCTGCAGAAAATCCTGGAGATTAGGCCGATTCCACTGTGCACTCACTATACATATTAATAAGAACCTAACAAGACATGGGTTGTTGTTTCTCGTTTAATAGAAGCCACAGGGACCCTTGAATTGAATCAGGACCATAGCACTGAAGAATGAGATTAATCCTTTCTTTTTGTAGCATTATTCCAATTAGCCCTCACTGCAATCTGTAGTTTACTGGTACCGAGGTATCCATGCAAGATCTGTAAGTTTTATTCTGCAAGGGGCAAATAGAAGATATGGGCAAGAGAATTTTAATCAGAAAAATAATATGGAGCTAACCCTACCTATTCTAGTGTCATATTCCTAATCTAACCAGTATCTCCTCTTTGCACCTATTTTTTTAATGCAGGAGAATCATAACTATCCCACACTGCATCTAATTTGGGCCTAAAAGACTGACTTTAAAAATTAGTAGCAGAAAAACACTGGGCAGAGGAAAATGTCTCCTCTTAAAAAATAATTCAAAGTTAGGTAATGTTCAATTTGTTTGATCTGGCGCGACTCCCGCTAATTGATTTACGATCCTCAATTAGCTCTTTACTGCCCGGCACACTTCTCCTGCCGCACGCTCTGCTCCGATCTCTCAGTCACGCCGTAGCAGAGATTACACAGCGGTGTAAAACTGTCATGTAGCTTGGCTTCCAGACAAACACACAC
This sequence comes from Podarcis vaucheri, assembly GCF_965113315.1. Taxonomy (NCBI): domain Eukaryota; kingdom Metazoa; phylum Chordata; class Lepidosauria; order Squamata; family Lacertidae; genus Podarcis; species Podarcis vaucheri. Next base: position 61,648,533 of record NC_138764.1, on the reverse strand, counting down.
AGTCCAGGTTTGTCTATTTACAGCTTTTATTCCAACATTTCTCAGGAATTTCCAGGACTATTTGCAGCCATGACAAAACTGCATCCTTTCCCCACAAAGTACCGAGTGGGACTGACATACTCTTCCCAAGCTCCTCCCAAGCTTCCAAAATTGACGTCAGAATGGTGTGGCATCCTGGGAAGAACTTAACCTGTTAAGTTCCAAACCCAACACCCCCCTTTGCCGCACATTCTGACAAGATCTTTTTGAGTTCAATACCTTACCCTTTGCCTTGTGCTCCTTCCCAGCATCTTTCCCAGGCACCTGTTGAACCCTTTCAACACTCCCAGAATCACACTGTGCGAATCTCGCCCACGCACATGTTGCCTGGTATCTTTCAGGTGGAATGCCCTTTGTTGTGCGACTAGAAGAAGAGAAGAAGAAGAGTTTGGATTTGATATCCCGCCTTTCACTCCCCTTCAGGAGTCTCAAAGCGGCTAACAATCTCCTTTCCCTTCCTCCCCCACAACAAACACTCTGTGAGGTGAGTGGGGCTGAGAGACTTCACAGAAGTGTGACTGGCCCAAGGTCACCCAGCAGCTGCATGTGGAGGAGCGGAGACGCGAACCCGGTTACCCAGATTACGTGACTACCGCTCTTAACCACTACACCACACTGGCTCTCTCTCTCTAGACCTTCTGGGCATAAACTCAGATGTTACCTCTGACTCACTGCCACCAGGAAATGTGTCCTCAGCATCACGGGATTCCCCCTCTGACTTAAAACGTTTTCGAATCCTCTCCATTACACTCACAGGGGAACTGGGCTCGCTTTTGGCCTCCTTTTTTACAACTTGTGGAGAAACTACCGATACCTCCTCCTGTTCCTGACTTTGGTCAGTTACCTGATCGTCATCATCAGACTCAGCTTCTTCTTCCTCCCCCTCATAATCTTCCTGTTCTGAAAGACACTCTGAAAGAACATCATGCTTGACAGCAGCTTGTGTCTTTTTATCCTGCTCATAGAACTCAGCGTGTTTACTGATCAGTAACTTACTCTGATCACCTGATGGAAATGCAAACCTCCATGCACTCGCTGTTGGCTCATACCCACAGAAGATCATTTTTCGGAACTTGGATCCATCTGGCCCCTGCAAAGCAGCAGGTACCGGCACAGACGCACGTGACCCGAACATACGCAAAAAATGAATCTGGGGTTTCCTGCCATGCAACAAACCAAACGGTGTGTCCCCTACCATGGAATTGTAGGTGCGATTCCAGGTGAAGCTTACATACTTGATTGCCTCCAGCCAAAACCTTGGAGGTAACCCAGAGTCTTCCAGCAACACCTGTGTAGTTTTAACCAGAGCCTGACATTTGAGCTCTGACACTCCCCTCTCATTGGGTGAAGTCACTGTGTGACGTATCCCTTTCTTGTGAAAGTACTTCTGCAAAGCAGAACCTGTAAACTCAGCTCCTCTGTCACTTGTGACAGCTTGCACTTTGGTGGAAAACCTTTGTTCCACCCCCTCAATCCACCCTTTGATCAGCTGTGCTGCATCATCCTGGGATTTGAGACCATGTATCCAGGAATTCTGAGTAAAATCCTCCTGCATCGAGAGCAGAAACCTTGACCCTCCCAGACTTGGTTCCTTTACAGGACCCCACAAATCTATGTGAATCAGTTCAAAAGGCCTTGTTGTTATCCTTTCAACCTTTGGATAACTGCATCCTTTTACCTTTGTCAGTTTGCAAGTTTCACAACTTACAGCATGTCCACATTCTGAGATCTTACAACCATTGGAAACTTCCGGCAGCACCTGTAGTTCTTCAAGAGAACTATGAGCTGTACGTGTATGCCAAGCATGTACGCATGAATCATGATTGGGAATTGTAGCACGCAGTGCTTGTGCTTTCTCAACCTTCCCACCACCCTCCAGAGACGTTTTAAGAATGAAGAGATCATTCTGCCCCTTTTTAACCTTGGCAAGCATCCTCCCTCCTTTGGAGATTGTGCACACATCACCCTGAAAACAAACCGTAAATCCCTTTTTCAGTAAATGAGGTACAGATAAAAGACAGTGTTGCATCCCAGGAACAGTACAACACTCCAACGTTTCCTGTAAAATACAAAAATGCAAATTTACAGCATTAGTCATATTTCTTTTCTGTCCATTTGCAAACAGTACAGTTTTCCCGGCAGGAATTGCCGTGCAGTTCCACCTCTCGACAGCAGGTGCCTCTGGAATCAAATTGCGATTAGCTGCAGAGTCAATAACAAAACTTAGCTTTTGGCTTGTCCCACGGCTGTCCTCAGCCAACGCCAGACTAGCCGTGATCTGATAAGTCTCCTGACGTTGTTTTCCTCGTCCTTCTCTTGCGTTCCCACGCTGACCTCCCCTTCCAGACTGGTTCCCATGGAAACCCGACTGATTTCCATGGAAGGTGTCCTTGAAGCCTTCCTGTGCAGCTGCTCTCTGTGGGCAGTCTCTTTTGAAATGACCGTGAGATCCACACACGTAGCACCGACGAAATCCAGTGGAAAAACACTGCCTGGGGCTCCTCCCAGCTGGCCTCCTTCTCCTTCTTCCGGAAAAGCACTCCTTGCCAGATCCGCCCCCCCTGAACTGCCGCTCCATTCCAGCAGATTCAGTGGAAAACTTTTCAAACTTGCCTTTGGAACTTTCCGCCCCCCCGACTTGCTCACTAGCACTCCTTGAGGCTAAATCATCAGGAACAGGGGCTCCAGCCATCTCTAGGCTTTCAGCTTCCATCTGCCCTAGGCCTCCTGCTGAGCCTTCACACAGACGTTTCAGCACACTCCAGGCCTCACATGCAGATTCAACGCCATCCAGGTGATGTTGCAAATTAGCATGAACACCTGCTCTCAACATGCAGACCTCAGCTCTCATAGCTTTCTCCCTCTGCTTTTTCTCCTCCAGAGAAACAGACTTCAGCTTTCCTGCATCTCTGTCCACCAGTTGCACTGGTTCCCTCTGGGAAATGTCCCAAACCTCCGTGGCTATAAACCACGCTCTCACCCATCTTGCCCAGGTATTCCACGCTTGGGCGGTGAGTTCCTCAAGCTGTTCAAACGGAGCTTGAATCACCTCCTGGCCATCTGCCATCTTCCCCCGGGGCCCAGCGTACTCACGTAAACAAACAGCCGCTCTCCAGCTCCCGGTCTAGCAGGTCAGCTCCCAGCTGAGATCGACTGCCTCACCACTTCAGGCAGGACTCAAAGCTGTTTCAGGCATCGACACCAGCTTGCCTTCAAACGCTAGGCACAGCTCTCAGCTCTAAGCAGCCTTTTTTTTTCCAACAGGCTTTCTGTCCATAGTCTCCCGTTCTTCCCAGGTGCCCACAAGCTTTACTCACAAGCTCTTCTGGCTCCTGTCCGTGAAGAAACGATTCCCTGCTGCTTTTAGCACTGCAGCATTCAGCACAGCGTCTTTCAGGTTGCTTGCTTGCCTCAGACACAGGCCCCGCTTCCGTCAGCGCCACTGCTTCCGAACGCAGAACTTCAAAGCATTCCAGCAGCCCCAGCGACAGCTTTACAAGCGGTGATTTATACCCATAACCTGTTCAATTTGTTTGATCTGGCGCGACTCCCGCTAATTGATTTACGATCCTCAATTAGCTCTTTACTGCCCGGCACACTTCTCCTGCCGCACGCTCTGCTCCGATCTCTCAGTCACGCCGTAGCAGAGATTACACAGCGGTGTAAAACTGTCATGTAGCTTGGCTTCCAGACAAACACACACAGTCCAGGTTTGTCTATTTACAGCTTTTATTCCAACATTTCTCAGGAATTTCCAGGACTATTTGCAGCCATGACAAAACTGCATCCTTTCCCCACAAAGTACCGAGTGGGACTGACATACTCTTCCCAAGCTCCTCCCAAGCTTCCAAAATTGACGTCAGAATGGTGTGGCATCCTGGGAAGAACTTAACCTGTTAAGTTCCAAACCCAACAGGTAAGACATGGAGGAAATCAGCAGGTAGCCAGCCTTGCATATGCCTTGCTAGAAAAATGGCACATCAGGAAACTTGAATCTTAGAATCATAGAATCATAGAATCATAGAGTTGGAATAGACCTCAAGGGCCATCGAGTCCAACCCCCTGCCAAGCAGGAAACACCATCAGAGCACTCCTGACATATGGTTGTCAAGCCTCTGCTTAAAGACCTCCAAAGTAGGAGACTCCACCACACTCCTTGGCAGCAAATCCCACTGTCGAACAGCTCTTACCGTCAGGAAGTTCTTCCTAATGTTTAGGTGGAATCTTCTTTCTTGTAGTTTGGATCCATTGCTCCGTGTCCACTTCCCTGGAGCAGCAGAAAACAACCTTTCTCCCTCCTCTATGTGACATCCTTTTATATATTTGAACATGACTATCATATCACCCCTTAACCTCCTCTTCTCCAGGCTAAACATGCCCAGCTCCCTTAACCATTCCTCATAAGGCATCGTTTCCCGGCCTTTGACCATTTTGGTTGCCCTCCTCTGGACACGTTCCAGTTTGTCAGTGTCCTTCTTGTGGCCAGAATGAAAAGCGGAATTGTCAAGAATGGGATGACATCAAAACCCTCCACCTAGTGCACTTCCACAGTGTGCATAGTGTATAAACTGTATGTCAGGACTGGAAATATTGGTGATAGAAAGGAAGGCGGGACTAAAACCTTTCTTGGTTTGATTTCCTGTGGGGTTTATTTTGGGACGTTTTGGCACATTCTCACTTGTCCCACATTACATTGCTCCCTATGATGCTGGACTCCTACAATGATTAAAAAAAATTATAGGGAGCAATTTACTGCAGGACATATACAGACAAAGGCATCTGAAGCAGGCGACCCTTGCAGTAATAATTCCCTCAGTAAATCTGGTCGCAGCTGTTCCTGCTGATGCACTGACTCGTGGGTGAGATCTGAGCGCAGTAGAGCAGGGCTGCTCTGTGACTTCCTGAGTCATCAATCAGACTAGAAAGCATGTTGACACTACTAAGCTAAAGGACAAGAATCAGTGACACCTTGGCGCCTCTGCACGGCACAGGCTTGTTCTGTTAGCAGTCCCGGGGGGTTCTGGTGTCTCTGTCTCTCCTAGCTGTTGTCAGTCTGCCTGGCACCTGGCACCCTTTTCTCTGGCATTGGCTTCCACTGCTAGGCCTTCTGGCATGGTATGCCGAGCCTTCTTTTCCCAGATCCAATTGCTGTCTCATGCTCTTTCCAAGCCAAGGTGTCGCTAACTAGCCCCTAAAAACAGCATATACCATCTCTGACGGTTCTTTTATCAGCTTCTGTTTCCATGTTCAGTGCCCATCTTGCAAATGCAGCTGTTTGCACGGTTATGTTCCAAACCTGTTCCTGAAAGTAAAATCCTGCCCTCCTTTTCCATCACCTTATTCATAGAATGGTTTAACCCTGTGAACCCCCCTGATGCCCTTACAGAGGAGCGTTGGGCTAGAGTGCCATGCTGGGGTCGCCCCTTGCCCACCTCCCTCCATCCCTGCCCACTCACTGTCTAGGGAGCATGCCAAGCGAGGAGAGAGTGAGCCATTCAGCAAGGGGGCTGGGGACACGGCGGTGAGGCCAAGCTGGGCTTCGGGGCCCAGAGACCCCCCCCAGGGCAGACAGGGAAGGATGGGGAGCCAGGGACAGGGCCCACCAGAATGCACCTGGGTGGGACGATGATCCCCACAGCAGCCAGTGTCTGCATGGGGGTGCCTAGTTTGTGCCCCCTCAAAATTATGCACCCAGGGCCATGGCCCTCCTGGTCTTCCTGCGTTACGCCCCTTGGGTACATGTGGCTCATGCAACCACATGACAGGATGTATCAAGGATTTTTGTGCCAGCTATATACTGCATGGTTGCATTGGGCGTCTGGAGCCATCAGCCATGCGGGATCATGTTATGGAAAAGGGTCTCTTGTAAGTCTGCTGCTGCATTTGAAGGGCGTCTCACCCGGGCAGGATTTATTGACGAAAGACACCCTTTTTCAAATGCAGGGTGCTATTTAGCTCCTCTTATTGCTGCGATGGTTAGAGTACCAGAACACAGTCCTCTACTGCACTACATTCTCTCCCCATCCCCCGGCCTCTCTGCTTCCCTTGAGTTTTACATGCTGTGCCCTGGGTCTGCATTCAGCTTCTTTTCACTTCTGCAAATCTCGGCCTCAAGGCAGAACAGGAACAGGAGCTATGTGAAATAGCTTCAGGCACCTGCCAAGGCTTGGCTCTTAATTTTGTATTTCCCTGTGCATCAGTTTCTCCAGATCATTTTTCGTTGCTCAGGAGGAAAACTGATCCATCAAGCACTTTTCTTGTATCGCCTGTGGCATTGTCTAATTTCACACCCCCTTGTCCTACTCACAGCATGCTAGACCGATCTGTCCCTCTTTGATTTCACATCTGCTGAGTCTTGGATCTTTTTTGCATTAGAGGTGTTGAGGACTTGATGCACTTCCTGCTCCTCTTGTTGGAATAACCCCCAGCACAGGCAGCCTCCCCTTTTGGATGCTGTCACTGAAGCTGCTTGATAGGGGAGCGAGCTAGATGGTTTTGTGGCTGCCCTCTGTTTACACATGTCCTTTGAGTGCAAGTCTGCTCTTGGTTAATTGCAGTAGGGCTCATGTCAGAGGCACTTTTTAATTGGCTTATGGTGTGAAAAACCGTGAAATCTGGGCCATGTTTTATTATAGTTCCTATCGCTCTGAACAAGATGGGAGTAATTAAACTCATGCTGTCATTTTAGCTCAGCTCAGCTCTGTTCAAAGCAGGGTTTATTTTTAAGCATTATAGATACGCCGTAGCCTTCTGATAGCAAAGTCAGGGATTTTGTGTGTGCACATTTCTATTCTCTGCCATAACCTGGTTGGTCCTGCCGTCTATGCGCTAAAACAAATGGGAGCTTTAGCCTTCCTACGAGTTTTGTAAGAGAAGAATTTGCTGCTAAGCCGGTCCCTTCTAGTGCGTGGAGTTGCTTTGCAGCTGCTAAGTGGACTTATCTTCCAGACACTATAATGTTTTTGTTCTGATCACTAAGCCTGTGAGGAGTAGGCACTTAGGAATGCAGTTTTGAAGGGTAAGAATTTCATTTCCTACTCAGCGTCACAGAGGATGCCAATCCCATTTTCAGGGCATACTTTTGAGCCAAGGCTCATCAGCATTAAGCCCCTGAATCTGCTTTGAATGTCAGGGAATGTCAGCATAAAGTAATGGCAGTGGGTGCCTCTGAGTACATGCAGAGTGTCTCTCCCCCCCCCAAGGGATTTCCCCCTTCTCCTCCACCCATGTGCACCCAGCATCATCCCCAAATCTGCACCAGAGGGTTGGGGGAACCCCAGAATGGATTTAGGGGGCACCCAGGGGGAGAAGAGAGGGAGAACTTTCTGCTGTGCAAGGAGAACTCTTTGTGCTGACAGAACATTTTGCTTGGTGCTGCGTTGGATATAATTCATTGGCTTCCACCCTTTCTGCCTTCCTGCCCCTTATGCCCTCCAAAACATATCTATGTGACCACTACCCTCTCCTCAAAGCTGATCTTTTCCAGGACATTTTTGGAACAATTTCCTGGTCTCAATACTATATCACAACTAAGCCAAAATACCTGTATTTAAAATAATTGTATATTCTTTCCCTGTTTATTCCTGTCTCCATTTCACCCCTTTCCTCTTTGTTTTCCACATGCCTTTTTAATGTTCATAAGTCCTCTGCGACATGGATTTGTCAAACATGTTCTTTGTAAAGCATTATGCATATAGATGATGGCGCCCTCATCAATGATGGACTTGGATCCAGAAGATTTGGGTGGCCTTGGAAAAGTCACTTTCTCTCAGTGTAGTCTACCTTGCATGGGAGCTGTGAGGGTAACTCTGGAGTCCCTTGAGAAAGTATGGAAAACAAATATGCTAAAAATCACATCTCTATTCCATGGAAGCATCTTCTGCGTAGGAATTTGGCAATGTGTGAATTGGTCCTGACAACAGACTATGATTCCACAGTAGGTCAGAGGATCTTGCTTCAGGCAAAATGTTGTGTCTTAGGTTTTTTTTTGAAAAGTGGATTTAATTAAAAATTAATTGGAAACAAGTTTAACTATTAAAATGGCACTGCCCTATGAATAATGGATGGGATTTTAAAACACTGCCTTCTAACTGCCCAGCAAGAGCATACGTCTGCAAACTGGGGTTTTATGGGTCATGCATTAATTATTATTGTATCTGCTTCCTTTTACCCCCTCCCATTCTCACAGAGAGCAGCCACTCTAGGATTTTTCATCAGTGGGTTAGCAGTGGCACAGTAGAAGGTTAGCCGCAAACCCCATGGTGTGGGATGGATTTTCTCTCCTTGAGCACAATGTGGTAGATCTAGATGCCCGAGGATGTATGAAACCCAGGCTGGCGGATGGGACAATGTTATCTGTTCAAATAAATGAATGCTTTGATGCAGGGCTTGAGCTGAAGGGGGGAAGGATTTGTTCTGACCCCTCTGACAAAGACTCAACCTCCAGCAGAGAAAAAAAGGCAGGCACTATGACCCACAAGTGACCAGGAGGAAGCTGAAGGTTGGGTGCACTGGAAGAAGGCTATGTCTACTGCCTTCTCTTTCATAACACTGGGCAGGGTGGCTGGAGGCTGCTGTTTGAGCAAACCCAAGAGCAAAGTGGCCCTTCACAAATTGATGGAGCTTCTCAGAGCATTACTTTGCCAAACCAACCACGTGAGAAGCGGACCTCTGAATCGAGCCATCAAATGCTAACCCATTTGGTCACTAGAGGGAGATAGAGCCATTTTTGTCTTTCAAAGGCTCTTAAACTCTAGAAGAGTGGTTTTCTTTAGTACCCAGCCAAAGAGTCTCAGAAAAGAATTGTCTGAAAATTTAATTTCTTGAATGTTGGAGAATTTCAGCTCTCCCCAGGAGAATGTTCAGCAAAATGTCCCCTGAATCTTGCCACCCACAAACAGTGCAGAGAATGCTGGCAGGCCATTTCCGCCCAGTCCATGTTTTATTGCTGCAAAGAGAGGATTATTATCTCCTTGCCGTGGTCAAGGGGGAACTAGACTGCAAAAGCAGAATCAGGCAGCTGCTCTTTGGGTGTAGGGAAAAGCATTGCTCTGTTTTCATTCCTGAAGCACACCCCATCCACCTGACAAGCTAAATCGATACTGAACATAATGACTTGAACAAAGGAAAATCCATGCTAGCCTTGAATGTTCAGCCATGCTCCAAGGAAGAATATGTTTCTTACTAAGCATCATCAGGGCATAAATATTTGATGGCTGAGAGGAGGCCACTGTATGAATTATGGAAAAGTTCCAAAAGAAACACAAGCCATTATTGCTGGAAGGCCATATTGCTGCTGACTTGAGGAACAAACACCTGCTGGGCAACCCCCTCTTTTCTCTGCAAGGATATGTCAGGGGAGCCGTGGTCCATGTTAGAGCAGAATCTGTGTTGTGCTTATTGTTGCTGTCTTGGGAGAGGGAGTCTCTGCCCCATCGAAGGGGCGTAGTTCACTCCTAAGCATATTTACTGAGATGCAGCTCTGATGGAGTCCAATTGGGGCTTACTCCCTGCCAAATATGCTTATGGTTGCAGCCTTAGTGGCTAAGTTGTGCTTGCTTCAGAGCCTTTTGATGCAATCAGCTATTGGTACAATAGTGACAAGTTTCACACAGACCATATGCCTTCCCTCAAAGATCCATTTCTGTGGCGAGAGCATCAATTCTGTGGCGAGAGCATCAATTCTTCCCAGTGATCCAGCTGCAATTGTATCTGGGAAAATACAAGACTTCCCGCAGCTAGCACGTTTATTTGTGATTGTGTTAATGATAGCACACCTCCCTCCCCATGTCTGTGACCTCATTTTTGTAGTCTCTCTCTTAAACTGCTATTCTTCACAGTCTCTCTTCCCACTTGCAACTTCAGCACTTAAAGGCTCATCCAGCAATATTTCTTAAAAGATTTGAAAGGCAGCAGCATTAACCCTCTGCAGCAACACCCTGTCATTTTTTAAACCTTTAATTCCAGGTGTTTATGTATAACATTTCTCAGTGGCCTTGGCAGTAATTCACATTCTGAGTGTTTTTCACTTTTTTATGCTTTGCACTGCAATATGATGACTTTGCAGTTCATGTTCCGTGTGTAGTCCTCTCTTGCACATGAACTATCCTTGTTGTCAAGATGGTAAAACGTGGGGTGGACAGTACCACTGTTTAGTGGACCACCAGCTGGTTGGGCAACCATACCCAATGAATGCTCATTAAAGGCTTTGTATCTTTGGTGGAGTGCTGCTGCTCTGTCCTGCAACTATTCAGTGACAAGGTGAGGGTCCATAGCTCAGTGGTGTAGCACATTTCTTGCATGTATCAGGTCCCAGTTTCAATCCATAACCTACCTCAGTTACACACAGAGAGAAAAATGACCGAACTCTGAGGATGGACGAAGTAGTAAGGATTATCTTCCTTACTTTTCCTGCCAGGGAAAGCAGGGGATATGACCTCACAGAGTATTCTCTCTAGGAATTTACAGGGGAGAACTCCATGTGTCTTAACCCTTTGCTTGTCTAGCAAAGCTTGAAGTTTTAATTTGGCTGTGAGATTATTTCTCACAAGATGGGGTATAAATGTAAAAACTTACAAACAAACATAAGAAGAAGCATAAGAAGGGCATCTCACAGTGGTGAACCAGATATCTGTGGGAAGCCTGTAAGCAGAAACTGAGTGATAAGAGCACTCTCCCTACCTGCGATTTCCAGCAACTGGTATTCAGAGACATACTGCCTCTGAGGTGTTCAGAGACTTAACGAATGTGCTTTGCATACAGAAGGCCCCAAATTCAATCCCTGGCAGTTCCAGGTGAAGGTCCAGGAAGAGCAGGAGATGTGAAAAAGGCCTCTGCCTTGGACAACCCCTTACAGACATACTAGGGCTAAATGGACAAATAGCTGATGCCAGTGGCGTAGCGTGGGGGGTGCCAGGGGTGCCGGCCGCACCGGGCGCAACTTCTGGGGGGGCGCGCTCGCTGCCTCCGGAGTCGCCGAAGAGCCTTGGGCGCAGGCTGTAGCGGAGCCGCATGTCTCGCAGCGCCCGGCAGGCAGCGGCTCTCAGCGCTCGCCGCGGAGGACGTGCCAGGCAGCCCCTCCTCACAGCCCCGCCTCCGCCGCTGCTGCTGCTGCAGCTGCTGGGCCGTTGCATTTTCCTCGCCTCTCTGCCCCCCTCCTCCTCCAGGCAAGCGGCGTCGTTTGGGCGGCAGCGCCAGCGGCAACTCGCAGGTTAGGGGTTAGGGGGGGCGCAAATTACGTGCCTTGCCCCGGGTTAGGGGGCACAAATTACTTGCGTTGCCCCGGGTGCTGACAACTCACGCTACGCCGCTGGCTGATGCAGCTTCCTATGTTCTTAAATAAACCAGGATTCTTGTTGTGTCGTGACCATTTTTTGTTTTCTCCAGGCAAGGTGAGCTGATACGGTGTTGTTTTGTGTGTGCGCATGTGCCCTTGAAGTTTTCATCTTATGTGAAGATAGGTATATTGACTTCATTATTACATAATAGATACAAGAAACATGACTGTGCTTCTTTAGGAGCCAGGTCTGTGTGACACCATTGCTTCATCAATAGGCAAAGTACTCACATGGGTCCATGCCTTATTCTCATGGTCCTACTGAATGGATCAGTGACGACGTAGCAATTAAAGCTAATTGGATTTCAGTTGCTGGCAACATGCAGTAGCTTTCCTGTGCGGATCTGAACAATTTTGCAAATGGGCAAACACCAGGGAAAAGCTGCCGGAGATAGTGAAAGATTAGTTTTATCTGCTGCATCTTCTTTCTGACAACACGGCTTCCGACGATCGAGGAAATGATGTCAAGGTAGCTCAGCAGGTAGGCTTCACACATGTGCCCTGCTAGCCCATTAGATGAGTTTAGTGGTGAAAGCCATTTTTAAATAAACCAGTGAAAGTGGCAGATCTTCAGGCAACAGTATGAGAGCCATCCAGTGCTTTGGAAACGTTTGTGCTGTCCATTGTACTCCAAGATTGCAAAGGACCCATGTTATGTGCATAGGTGCCAACTCCTAGGGGTGGGGGTGTCTTTGGTTCCCTGAATATTTGTTGGCAGGGGGCTGAGCCCCCACAATGTTGAGGGGGTGAGCATGGAGCCATGCATGGTGCAGCATCAGTGGCTGGCTCCTCCTGAGCACAAGAGACGAGGAGCCACTGGACATTGAAGCTGCACAAGCGCTGGACTGCATGCTCAGCCTCCTCTTGACGATGTGCACGTGTGATGTCACAGGTATGTGACGCTGCTCATACATGCAACACTGGGCTCCTTCAATATTGGATGCAGTACTGGTTGTGTATGCCATTAGTGAGGCAGGAAGTTGTGATATAGTGGAACACAACTTTCAACTATATGTACCTCTGCAGCCACATGTATAAACAGTGAATGTGGAATTGCAGCATAAAAACTCTGGTGACTGAGAATCTACTATGGACCAATGCTTGCTAATACAAGATTTAATGAAAACATACTATTGAAATACAGAAGGTACATGTAAATGTTGCTTGCTTCATTGAAACAATCTTATTATGCTGTTCAGATAATGACTGCAGTAGTTTATCAAACACAGTGGGAGTTGACCTTTTAAAATATCTATCATAATGGGACTCATTCAAGTGTTTCACTGTTTTTAGGAAGATTCATGTAATGCATAGTGGGAGATAAGGGATGGAGACAGGGCAAATCAGGATCCTGAAGGGTTTCAGAGAGAAGCAAGAGGATAGCTGCTGTGGCTAAGACAAGATGTCCAAAACTGAAGTCTTCAAAAAAGCAAGATGTCTATGCTATTCAATAACCTGCTGCAAAAGATTTGTGAAACGCTTTGAGGTCAAAAATTGCTCAGATATGTGCTGAACCTGATGCTACAACTAGTCCAGGTCTGTTGGAGGTCCCTGGAGTAATGTTGATTTTCAACCTGTGGGATCAGTTTCAATTGTCCAGCCCAATGACATGGACAGGACACTAATTCCCCAGCCATGGCTGTTTCTGGACCAGAAAAAGCTGCCCTTAGTAGGTCTGCCTTCACTTCTCCAGCCTCTAAAAGCTGCAAAGCTATAAAGAAGTGAAGTTCATTGTAATAACATTTGAAAAATGTAGGGACTGGAATATGAGTGATTAGACCTCTCCTTGGTAGCATTTGTTCTTGCTAATATGTGAAAGATTTTTCTCTAATCGTCATGTCAGGAGCAGAGAGAGCATGTGCTTACTATCTGTCACAGTTAATTTCACCACCAAACACTTTCATAAAGGAGTGAAAAATAGAGATGGCTTAGTATTACCAAGTGATTTTGGAAGTTTAAAAAACCCTCAACACATTTCAAAATGTGAGCTCTAAGAATGTGTCTGTTTCTTCCTCCCCTCTGGAAATCATTATATCTGGCATTTGCAAACATGATCACATTTCTGGAGTGCTGTATGTCAGTAGAAGGAACCAGGGCACATTTTTTCTTTTTCAACTTACCCTCCAGCTACATGTAGAATAACAGATGGGGCTGCAGTGAGATGCATGCAGGAAAAGGAATTTCCTGGCTCAATAATTTGCTCACTCTCTCATATAAGAGCATTTTATATCATGTAAAGGACTCCAAGGCCCCAGCTTATCCTGTGGTCTAACGCAGGCAGGGCTTCCAAATGTGTTTATAATGCAAAAGATAAACTATGCTTTAAGCTCCATTTTACAGATGGGAAACTCTTTGATTCATCCAAAATTATATGGAACGAAAAGGCAGGAATTGCATCAAGCTCACTTCAAGTCCCCAATCCGGCAGTCGTAGAAATATGTCCTTGGAAAAACATAATCACAGAGCCTCATGAGAAGACTGTGTGTACGCCATTCTTCTGCAACAAAGCAAAATGGAATAAGTCAAAGGGTTTTCTTTTGGCTGGTAAAAACAACCAAGAGTCTTGTGGCACCTGAAAGGCTAACAAATGTATTATGCCTGTGAGCTTTCTTGGACTACAGTCCACCTTATCAGATGCATAAATTTTATCCTGAGTTGCATGGGTATATAGAAATGTGATTTGGAAGGCGGGGAGGTTGGATACAGAGGTCAGAAGAAAGTGAAATGCAGAAAAGTACAGATATTGATAATCATGTTGTTTGGTTGATGTTTCTCTGAGCACTTGCTTCTTCTCTAAAGCTGTTGATGAAAACAATAATTGGTGTCTCAACTTGCTGTTCAGCAGCCCTTGTGGGGAGAAAAATGGCCTTCCCTCATTCTATTATTTAAACTGATATTCTTCTGATTAACAGCCATGTTTCTCTGCTATCATCAAAAAAGGTGAAGCATGGACTGCTGACATTTTCTTAGTTCATGCTTGCAGATTTTAAATCTCTGATCTCTCCCTAGCCTTCTGAAGAGTGAACACTCCTGGTTATTACATCTCTTTTGTCTTTTTCTCATAGGCTGTGCTATGGCACTTCCAGACTGTTGCTCTTTTCTGCTGGGGTTCAATTACATACTGGCAAATTCAGGCTGCACAATTAATTTGATTTGTGCTCTTGTGCAACAAATCTGCCCCCATCAGTCTTTTTGCGATAAGGAAAGTGGTGGGAGATGTTCCCACTTGTTTCATACAACATTGAATAACCTCCTAGCAAATTAATCAGAATGAATGTGCAACAAATAACTGATGTCGCCTAACCTCCCTGCAAACTTTGGGCAAACAAATCTGGATGAATGCTAAATTAAGTATGGAGCTGACATCAATCTCCTCTGAACCGTCCCCAGTTAGTGATATCCAAAGTGAACATGATATTGCAAGGAGGGTATCTCTATTGCTGATATTTCATTTTTGTGAACTCATACCAGAACAGCAGTGCCTGTTTCGTTCTGTAGCCTCTTACATTTGAGATCTAAATTATTCATTTGCTGCGAAAACTTTACCTCCGTTTGTGTGTGTGTGTTCGCACGTGTGCATGCTTCAGTATGGATTTCATTCATAATTTCCTCTTGGCTAAAAGAAGGTTGCTAGGCTTCTACCAATAAATGTTGGAGACAACACATCATTTACAAATGGGGCAAATACTCAAACATTATGTAGAAGGGTAACACTATGGGTCAGTCCTTGTCCACCAAGTTATATAAAATCAGGGGTGGCTAACCTGTGGTCCTCCAGATGTTGTCAAACTACAGCTCCCACCATCCTTGGCCGTTGGCCAGGCTTTCTGGAGCTTATGGGCGTTAGAATCCAACAACATCTAGAGGATGCCAGTTAGCCACCTCTGTTCAACGTATTACCTTCAGAACTCAACTAAGAGCTTATCCACACTTACTTTTTGCCCTGCCCTTTCCAGGCAGAGGTCTGCACTCCAACACTCCATGCCTAAGCATTTTGCATTTTCTTTTTGGGTTTCTCTGTCTAACTTCTGCCAGAGTAAAGTAGTAATACAAATAAGTCTGAAAATAAGGTCTGCATCACCTTTCTAGCAATGGTGAGAGCAAGAAAGGACAGGTTAGTAAGGCAGAGGAACATAGGAAACAACTTTATACCAGATCATTTCTCCACTAAGTCCAGTATGGTCTCCTCTATCTTCCATTAGCTCTTGAGGGTCTTAGGCAAATGCTCTTTCCCATCTCAGTCATATAACCAGAGATGCTAAAGATTCGAATTGGGACCTTCTGTTTGCAAAGTTTTTGTGACATTGAGCTACAGTCCCTTCCCCTGACAGAGTTACAGAAAAGAACAGGGTCCATCACCTGCATTCTAATCTAATGTGGATATGGAAACAGTGCTAGCTGACATCTGATGCCCACTATCAATTTGCTATTAGGCTGAATTTGGCCCTCTGTGTGGTTCATTCCTCAAACGACAATTTGCTGTTCATGCTTCCTTTGTCTAGCAAGAATTGCAGCCCTTCTCTCTGTTTGCACGTGCCGTGCACCGTGCAGAAGCCTTTCTGAAAGCATAAGGCCCTGGAATAGAGCTCTTAGTGGAATTTTGGCAACCGGCATGCCTAACAGATTATTTTTAAAAATAGGCTGGGGAAAAAATGCCCCCAGTGACAGCCGCAAGCCTGTTCTAAATTGGGATTAAAACAGATTTTGCTTTGTACAACATTTAGCCTAAAACAAATGGCACCACTAATGACATTAGCATGGCCAACATTCTCTGCTTATTAGGCAGCTCTGTGGCTTGGGCATTGCAAAGAATCCCTCCAGGGCTTAATAAGCCTTATTGGCCTCATGTTATTACTGTAACAGCATGGCTCCTTGAGCTCTGAGCCAAGGAGATCAGAGAACACAAACGATTCCAAGCTCAGCAAGAAGATGACACAAAGAAACTTATTCAATTTGTTTTAAATTTGGATCCATGCGTGACCTTGGGCAAGCCACTTAATTTCATTGGTTTTCCATCTTTAAGATGGGAAATGATTATGCTTCTTTGACCTGTCTTGGGTGTCTCATTTGTAAGGCTTTAGGACAAGGATTGTTTCTCACTCGAGCTGAACTAAGCATTCGCAGCACAACTCATATCCATCAAAATTAGCAATTTAGATCATCTTAATCTGGATATAGAACTCTTCCCCAATTTGAAAGGTCTGCCAGCAGAGTTGTGGCTGTTGCTTAATGAACTAAAAGGCCAATGGATGAGATGAAATACGTTGAGCCAGAGAAAGTGGGAACACGGAACTGGCAAAATGTACCAAGCACACAACATGACTGTGCATTACTATCTTGCAGAAAGATCAAATGTGAACATACCAAAGTTTCTCTGTTCACATATCCTCCGCATACAGACTGACATTTTCAATCTAAAGCCCGCAGAACAGGAATGGGGAACTTGTGGATTTCCAGATGTTGTTAAACACCAATCAGGCCAACCATAGTAGCACTTTGCACAATCAGAATCCAGTCTCTGCCAAGCTGGTAATTTAATGGTGATGACAATATCAGATTTCCATGGATATCTGCAAATCTGATGACAATATCAGATTCACCATTGGGTTCAGAGTAGATGATATGAACGTTCACCCAAAGATGTATCACTTGAACTATGGGAGCAATGAATGGCTCCTTCCCAAAGCATCCAAAATATTTCCTCATCTCAGGTTCAGTCTTTCAGCACTGTCTTGCGTTGTGACCAACAAGTGAATGTTATTTTGACCCTGTGCCTTGCACTGAGAGCTAATCCCCAGAGTAGATTTAGGGAGCTGCCTTATACAGAGTCAGATCATGGGTCCCTCCAGATCAGTGTTATCTGTGCTGGCTGGCAGGTGCCCTTCAGGACTTCAGACAGGAGATGCTGGGGACTGAGCCTAGAAGCTTCTGGATGCAAAGCATGCACCTTTCCATGGAGATACAGTCCAGAGCACAGTACAGACTAGGCAAAACACACACACACACACACACACACACACACACACACACACACACGACTTTGCTTCCATTTGTCAATTGAGTTAGCAGGCCAAAACCAAAATAAATTCCTTCTTAGGCCTTTACATGACCATCTGCTCCTGCATTGTGATCCAGGTGGTTGGATGCCAAATCTGTTCTGAATATGCCAACTGAGGAGTGGGCACTGGGCTTACAAAAAAGAAACACAAACAACCTCTTCTAAGCCTTGCCCTGTCCAACTCCTGACATCCCTCCCCACATGAGAAGGATGCAAGGCTGCCAGACCCCCAGACCCATTTCAAGGCTTGTGTGCATGGGGGGGGGGGTAGCAGGGGTTGAAATTTTGTTAGGATGATGGTCTGTTCTAAGTTGGCAGTTGGAACAGGCAAATGCTTTCCAGTAGGATCTTAAGTTTGTCTCAAACCCAAACTGACATTTGCTTGATCTTATTTAGGTTTCCTTTCCCTCCTTTGCTGTGCATTCAAGGTGTGTTGCAATATATTATCACTTGACCTGCTCACAAGAACCCTATAAAAGGAAGGTGAGAGAGTGACCTACTCAAAGCCACAAAATAAGGTTTGAAGGTGGGGTTCTCATGTCTAATCATATGATTTTTAAAAAATAAAACAACCAACTTAATTCAAAGTACCATAATAAAACCTCACCTTAATCTCAGCATCTGACCAAGATGTCTAGGCTATGCATTGGACAGGGAGCTTGGAGTTTCCTGTTCCAAATGTGTTGGCAGCAGCCCAGAGAAAACCTCCCAGGTGTGGGAGAGTGTAGATCAGGTGAATTCACTTTGAAATGCAGACCCAGCAGATTTGTTGAGCATCCCTAGCTGACATACCTTAACACGAATCCCCCCCTCAATACAAGTAACAATAAAAATCATACCAAAATTTCAGTAAAAAACTATTTCCGTCTACTGCCTCACCTAGTTGTTAATGGCAAACTAAAGACAGGCCAGCAGTTCTTATCGCTCAAAAGTTTTCTTGAATAAGTGGGTGTTGCACTATCTCCTAGAAATCAGAACAGAAGTAAACAATCATGCCTTGCATCACCATATTTTATGTTCAGCAACCACGGGTACTCTTTTCTGGAGGGATTCAAAGCATTACAAGTTATTACACATCAATCAATTTCCTTAAAACATGTGCAGTTACAAAATCAGCAAGCCCTTGATTGCATCTCAGGTATTTGGGTAGTGTTAGTGCCTGTCAATCATGCATCCTCCATAACTATACGGTCTGTTTAAAAACTCCCTTGCTATGTAAGGCAGGGAGCAATCAGATCTTCTCTCACTGCCTAAGTAGGTGGGAGCCGGCCCCCTTTGTATATAATATGCATGAAGCCCTGGGCAGACCATGATCTGCCCTTCTTTGAACATGACAGAGTAATCAGCAGCAGAGTTGAAAATTGTTCTAATTGCTGAGTGTAGGCTTTCCCACCGTGCAAAGTATTATGGTGACACGTCCTCTCCCGCCCTCATCTAGCTTCCTCTGTTGCTGGGAAGGTTAATTAGTGTAAGACAGAACATCATCTCCTTTGATCTTCCAGCCTTGATTCATTAGTTTTCAAAAAGAACCAATGGTGAGAGCCAAGAGGATCCTCAAATCTCATATTAATCAACCCCCCATTCCTCCCCATCAGTTTTTGCTTGCTCAGAGATGGATGGATAAACGCAACATTACTGTGCTCTTTTCAGTAAAGTGCTAGGCGGGATTCCATGAAAGATTCATTTGCTCTTTCTTCTTTTACATAATAGGTAGAGAGTGAGCACACATCTCTTCGCTGTGAGGAGCTGCAACATAAAGAATCCCACCAAGAGGGAGAACCTTGTATCTTTTTGATATTGGGTGAAAGGCGCACTTGTGAATAAATTGTTCCATGGCAATTTTGGCAACTGACAACGTTCTTCTTCAGCGCAAACAACTGATGTAAGTAAGGTGTTAGTTAGGTTGTTTTTTTTTAACTCACTTTACTCCAAAATGAGAACAGTGAGACAAAGTTGGAAAGCTTAGAGCCTTGACTTTAAGGCTTCTACTTCCTGGAGAAGCTCTCTTTTAACAATACTTTGAGCTGCTTCTTCTGTGATGGGACAAGAGAAGAATGGTCCAGTGAGTGCATGGGCTGCAGCATCTTTAGTGAAGATAGCATACTCATGCCTCACATTAATATTCTACGCCATTCACTATTGGAGGGTGGGAATGGATGGCATGGAATAGGCTCCTCTCTTGCATGTGGCATGTTCATAGAATCGTAGAGTTGGAAGGGACAATGAGGGTCTTCTAGTCCAACCCCCTGCAATGCAGAAATGTTTTCCCCAACATGGGGCTTGAACCCACAACCCTGAGATTAAGAGTCTCATGCTCTACCGACTGAACTATTGGGCTACAACTCCCATTATCCCTGGACTACTGGCCATGCTGGCTGGGCTTGATAGGAGTTAGTTGAGCAACATCTGGAGAACCACAGGTTCCCCATTAGAAGGTTCTATTAGCACATCATCTAACAATGGCCAGAGTCAGGGACAGGACAATGGGCAGGAGGAATCATTGATTTGGTTCAGAAGGCCTGCTCTTTATCCATGCTTGTTTGCATGACAATAATGGCAACATATGGCATTACACAAGTGATCTTTTTTCTAAACAGCTGCAGATGCTTTTTTTGTACTATGCACGTATTTTGAGGGGTCTGAGTTAGTTATTTTATAGTTATAATGGTTATTGTTATGCTTTATTTATGATATTATTTTGTATTTTATACCCTGTTGTACATTGCCCTAGGCTCCCTTAGGAGGAAGAGTGATTTATAAATGAAACAAACTAACAAATAAATCTGTCTCTTTTTCCATTCATTTATTTGCATTATCTACATAGAAAAAAAGTTGTAACAAATATATCAAACCTGCAAGTCTTGAAGCAGAAGCTATACATCATGAACAAAAATGAAAGAGGGCGAAATGGCTATGATTTATACAAAGGTTGCATATTTAATTTAATTTAATTTAACATGATTTATATACCACTCAATCAACAGAAATACATATGTGTTTCATTCACAGGTGACTGATTTCAAGTTCGGAGTGGCCTTGCGGGAGTCTTCAGCAACTGCTTTCCATTGCAAGTCTCTGTCCGTCCCCAATCTGAGTTGAAATCTGAGTCCAAATAAAAGCCTATTGACTTGGTAGTCTTGCCTTTCTTCTAAGGCATTATGAGGCCATCTACTTTATCAGTGAGGATCCCAGCTGCAAGTGGTTGGGCATGTGGATGGGATTATGCCATTGAGAGAGAGAGATGGTGCATTATAGTTGAAATAAAATATAAGCAAAGAAAAAGTGTGCTTGACTAGGTGAACATCTGGCTTTGATTCTGAATCTAGCTTGTTTGTCAGGATCAACTAGGATTTGAATGGTGACTTCCTCATTTGTGTCCTGGTTTCCCTGCTCTCTCACGTTGCAACATGGCTCTGCTCACCCCAGCAGTCCATTGGTACATCCTGGCCTGCTGTGTACTGTATTTACTCAAATGCAATGCGCCATCAAATCTAATGCGCACCTCAGTTTTCAAAACCTTGAAACCAAAAAAGTATTTGCTGGTGAATGTAAATGTGCCATCAAATCTAAGGCCCATCCTAATTTTCACGACAAAATTTGGCCAAAAAAGTGCACATTACACCTGAGTAAATACGGTACTTCTAGCGCAAGCCTCGATCTTTGCTTGATCAACAATCGGTCTCTGACCTTGAGCCCCAGTGCCTATTTCTGTTTCCTTCTTTCAGATTACTTGGCTCGGATCTCCTGCTATACCACCTACCCAGTTCCAGATCATGTTTTCCTGCAACCTCTACCTTCATATTAATGCTCCTCACAATCTGCCCCATACACCTTAGGTGTCTATCCTTTGTGGAGTTTCATGTCTGCTCTATTTCATAGGACCCAACACTGGCATTTGTATGATACAATTGAAGTCTTCCTTGTGGGCTTCCCATAGGCATTTGGTTGGCCACAGTGAGAACAGGATGCTAGACCAGATAGGCCTTTGGCTTGATCCAGCTGGTCCTTCTTATGTTAAAACATTGCTTTTGGAAACAGCATAATACAACTTGATCATCTGTGTCTTGACAAAACAAACATTTTAAAGCAAGAACGCATGAGGAACAGAAGCACACTTTGAGTTTCCGAGAGAACAATAATTCCACTGGCTTGGTTGCAATCAGCATGGCTTCAAGTAGTGACAGACCACTGCCTGTCCAGTATGTTTCCAGTCTGAATGTTCCAGCAAACTACGCATGACTTCATGAATGGAAGGGTTGATTTCTTCAGGTGCTTAACAGACTTCCATAGGCATTGTTATTGCCAGATAGGTACCAGATCCAGCCACTAGAGAGAGACAACAGACAAGAGACCACACACTTTAGTCCAATATATAA
The DNA here is from genome assembly GCF_965113315.1 of Podarcis vaucheri. Lineage (NCBI taxonomy): Eukaryota > Metazoa > Chordata > Lepidosauria > Squamata > Lacertidae > Podarcis > Podarcis vaucheri. Next base: position 61,626,725 of record NC_138764.1, on the reverse strand, counting down.
ACGGTGATTTGCATGTGTGTTCTGAGTGGCCACCGTTGTGCTAGAAGATCTTCAGTATAACTTATTCCTGAGGAGAAGGTAGAATATGCTATTAAAGCATTGGCGTGCATAGCAGTTTGATTTGTCTGTCAAGTAAGGAGATAGAAATATGAAAATAAGTGGCAATATAGAGATGAAAGGTCATATTGCTTTGTGATTTAAGCTGCTAGTTCAGGAGAATGTGAATATGTTCAGAGCCAAGGTAGGGAAGTATTGACGTACATGGGGGAAGGAGGGAGAAGTACAAGGAATGCAGTGGTTTCAGCTGCCTCATCTCACACTTTTCACATCACTCTGCCATGCTTTCCTCACTGGAGAGATTTCTAGGAAGCCACTACCTGTTCCTCTTTCTTGATTTGCCCTAAATCCAGTGTTAGAATGGATTGGAATTGCAACTAGCAGGGTGGAATTATGGGGGCACCTGTCCCAGAGGCAATCTCGACAGGGATGCAAAATAGACATCATAATCATAGAATATACTTAAAGAGTATATTCTAGTTATGTAGCCTTTTCTTAAAGAGAAAGAGTATATGTAGCCTTTTCTTTTCAGCATGCTTTTTTAAAAATCAGATCTCAGTTTGCCCAGAGGCTTTGTAAGGACGGAAGGGAGGGCAGTGCCAAAATGGGAGAGAGACTGACATTTATGCAAGCAGTGGCGGACCTTGGCATCTCAAATTTCAGTGGTGCCCAGTGTGGCAGCAAAATCTGGCACCCTCTGCCTCTTGCCTTTCATTGGACTTCAAAGTTGCAGCTCCTGCTGTGGTGCCCCAGAAGCTCTGCTCCTGGTGTGACCAAACCGGTCATGCCCCCCTACATCTGCCTTCGATGCAAGCATTTTCCATGAAAATTATTTGTTTTATATCAGGGGTCTGTAAACTTTTTCCACAGGGGGCTGGTCCACTGTCTCTCAGTCCTTGTGGAGGGCCAGACTGTGTGTGTGTGTGTGTGTGTGTGTGTGTGTGTATATACACACACACTGAATTCCTATATTCCTATACACACTGTAAGGAGGGCAAGTAGTCCCCCCCAACCCCAGCTGCCTTCTTGGTTTGCTGCCTGCCTCATTCGCCGAAGGGCTGGTGGCAGTGGTGTGAAACGGACTTCCTCCCTGTCTAGAGAAAGACGGCGTTGCGCTTACCTTCCCAGGGGCCACCGCCGCCACCACAGCTGCTGCTGGTGAAGCAGGTAGGCAGAGCGAGCTTGTCCGTTCTGCTCTCTGGCCCACAGGAGCACCAGGGTGGTGGCGGCAGGGGTAGGAGGAGGAGGAGGCCAAGCAGTGGCAGCTCTGCCAATCAAACCAGGCACAGCGTTTGATTGGCAGAGCCACTGCTGCTCGGCCTCTTCCTCCCACCACCATCTTCGGGAGTCACAGCTTCATAGCAGGTTCTGGCTTTGCGGCATGGGCCAGATTTATAAGCCTGGGGGGCCACATCTGGCCCCCGGGCCTTAGTTTGCCGACCCCTGTTTTATATGCTATTTCCACACTTTCCCACAATATACATATTTTTGTACACAAACATATTTGTTTGCAGAACTGTATCACAAGATTAGGGGAAGTGCAATTTTCAAAAGATAACTGCATTTCATCTCTACAGTGCAAATTAGTCAGGTTCACATTAAAATCTGAACTGAAGCAGTTCTCCCCCAACCCTAATTTAATTTCTAACACCCCCCTCCCTGATAGGAGCAAGGGCTTTGTTGAAGTGAAAAACAAGTAAAAGAAAAGCCTCACTTCTTTTAATTCACAAAACGTACTTTGTTTTCTTTTCAGCAGAGAAGTGAGCACCGTGATGCATCCCTTCTGACTTCACCTTACACATGTGCAGGCAGTATAGAGGGGAAATATCCTAGAAAACAATATGTGTGATAGAACTTGCATTGTGCGAACACAAACAACTATTTAAGGAGTGGTATTTGGTGCAGAACAAAGGATTCTGGATATCCTTATCAGACTTTTCTCCCAAATTTTATTTTTCCTTCTGCCATGGGATGAAAAATGTTACCACAAGGATGCAATTTCCCACATCGGAGAGGGAAACCATTTCCTGAGTGATCCTAGTGAGAAGCTCTAAATATTGTTTCATCTCCACATGTGGTTTTGCAGAATGATTTATAGCCTGGGCTTCTAGTTGCAGAAGCAAACTGGCGTTTTCCTTGTATTCAAAGAGCATGATAGCCAAGGATGGAACTACAAGCTACAGGCAACACTGAACTGCTTCTGAACAGCATAATGAGCAGCAACACTTACCCATGTTATGATGCCATCACATTGTCCTCTACATCACTGGCTGCTGCTAGCATGGGTAGGAAAATGCACAACAGGGTGACATCACTGGAGAAAGAGGGAGAATGTGACACAGGGCTCTTATTTTTTTGGCAGCATCCCTGTGCCAAACCGATGAATATTACTTGCTTCTCTCTCTCTCCCCCTGCAGTTGTTACACTTTAGTTTGAGGCAACGTTATTTATAAATGTATTATTCATCTTCCTGAAATGATTGGTACATGCAGTGATGCTGGTTCTTTAATAATGTGATATCCGACATGTTATGGATTGCATGGGTAATAAATGCTGAACAGATGACACTCTGAATGACAAAGAGTTCTAAAGCAAGATGCAAGCACCATCCGTATACAATGTCTGTGAGCTTACAGCCAGCTTCTTATACGAGGAAGCTGCCTTTACAAATTGAACACTTGTCCCATCATTGGGGGCTCTGTACATGATTAAATGCTTCGTGGATTTGTTAGGATAGCTTTGGATTTCTGGCCTCATAGACTCATGCTTAAGAGAATTAAACATTTTCTTTATAAAGAAAGGAATGCTTTTTGCTTCTGATTATCCTGGTGCTGCATTTTAAATTGTTGTTAGTGTTTGCTGGGTTTTTAAAAATAATTTTGATTTCATGTGGCTTTTTATATTGTATTATTATTTGCTTGTAAGCTGCCTTGAGGGCCTGACTTGGGTCAAAAGATGGGTTAGCAATTTAAAATAAATACAGATAATTAATATGCTAGTGGTTAGGGCCTTGGCCTAAGTAATATGTTTGGCTAATTTCCTAGAATGCTGTTGTGCTCAGGTCCTGCTAATGTTCTTGCAGTGGCCAACCAGCTCATGGGCAGCTAGTTGGCCACTGCAAGAACAGGATCCTGGTCTAAATGGGCCACTGGTCTGATCCAGCACCACATGATACATGTAATGTGTAAAGTGACTCTGCTGCAGACCCCAGACATGTAAGATTGCTTTGAGAAACAGCACTTCTCATACTGCCATGGCTATATCAAAAGCAGGGGAGGGTCAGAGGTCAGTGGCAGATCAATGATTTGCATGCAGAAGATTCAAGGTTTACTTTCCAGCTTCTCCATATAGCGCTGGGAAGACTCCTGTCTGAAACTCTGCCAGTCAGTGTAGACAAAGATGAACTAGACCAGGGTTTCTCAAACTTGGGTCTCCAGCTGTTTTTGGACTACAATTCCCACCATCCCTGACCACAGGTCCTACTAGTCTGGGAAACCCTGAATTAGGGTACATCAGGATTTGTTTCTTTTTCAATATACAATTTTGCCACTAGAGGGAAGTGTTGGAGAAAGGAAGTTCTTTGCCTTCTTGCTCCAGAGAATAGAAAGGTACAACAAAATTATCTCTGATTCTTCTGTCTTTTGCAATATATGTGGCAATTGGCATACATGTTACAATGAATGAAAATCAGCAAAAGGAGATGTGTGAATTTACTACCGGCTAGAATAAAAAAACACCCTGCTGCTGATATAAAGGAGACTATGGCAGACTACTCAGGAGGAAGGTGGGGATGGTTTTAAAAATAGAACAATGTTCGTCTTTATGACTGGTGGGTAAAGGGAGGGTTTGACTATTGAAAAATCCCTGAGGGTGCAGTGTGATTCTTCTCACTAAGACATACAGTAATGCACTTTTCTCCCACTGTGGGGCTGGGCCACCTGATGCCAGAGACTGAGGACATCTTTACCTGCAGCACAACACCACCCCCAAGCACAGCACCTCTTTAACATTTACCCACACAAGTTAATGCTAATCATTCCTTATAGTGCATGTAGGAATGACACCAGTTGAGAAGGGAGGCTATACCTTCTCTTTGCAGCTAATCACCCTAGTCTCTGAAAACTGAGTGTTGATCACTCTATAGTCCCACTGTCTGCAAAGCTCCATCCTGGGTTTTGATTCTTGGTCATGCTAACAGTTTTGAGAGAGGAAACCATGTTAGTCCACTGCAGTAGCAAATGTCAACAAAGGATATTTGGGCACCTTTTCTTTATTGTGGCCATAAGCTTTCATGGACTGAAGCCTACTTTGCCAGATCATATACTGTCAGTCTCAGAGGGGAAATCCTGCAGGAACCCTCTCATTCAGTCATCCTGTTGATACTAACATTTGTAGGGCTTTTTGGAGGAAATATGCAATTTCCAAATAGTGTATCTGCTAATTTTTTAACCTCTTGTCATTTTGCCTGTTCCTGTAAACTGCTTTGAGGCTTTATTACAACCCAGCGGTGTATAAATCTTTTGAAACAAACAAACAAATTGTCCGCAGTGAAAGCATGTGACTTGGCCTGATTTCATGAGTGCCTATCTTTGTGCTTGTAAAGAAGATAACCCCCAACTTGAGCAGATGAATGAGCTATGCAAGGCTCATCAGGTGCTAGTGCAAGGCAACCACAGTTGTATTATTTTCCGAATTCTCATTCCTACTATCTGGCTTTTGATTGCCTGTGCCCTTTGGGAAGCTGCAGCTCTCTTTCATTCCATTTTCCCTCCTCCTGTTCCCCAGTGGCAGAAATGAATCAGTTCACTGGGATGGCTTTGGAAAATACAGATTGTGCACCAGCATTTCGTAAGATTCTCCCCCCCCGCCCCAAATGAAAACATCTGCTGGGGGAACAGCTGCAGAGGATGTCTGTGTCTATGTGGGCTCTCCTCGCTTCAGGTGATGTGCTTGCTTGAGTGAGCCAGCCGCCCAGCCAGCCAGCCAAGCAGGCGTTGCTTCATCACTAGACGGCGCCTCAGTCCACCAAAGGAGATCTTTGCTCAGCATGCTCCAGTGAGCTCTGGCAGCATCCGGATATGGCAAAGTAACATAAGCCCGTGGAGTCGAGGAAAATAAAGCCTCCCCAGAGTTCTCTGCATGGCCCCTTGCACTTGCTTGGTGGAATGTTGGCACAGCAGTTTGCAACTAGCATCTCCAGAACAGAAGGCGTCCCTGCCTAATAGGAGACTGTCATGTCACCCCTCTGTGTTGTTAATTCCTTCTTACACATCCCCATGCCTTTTCACAGAGCGCAGTTGTAGGCAGGAGACATATAATGAGGTGGTGCGTGATATACAGTATAAAAGGCCTGACAAACAGCATCTGACTTCTTCCGGGGAAGCATCCTTTCCCATTTTGACTCGCTGAAATTTCGTGCCTATTATTGGCAACAAGCAGCTGGCTGGTGTGTAGGAGGGTTTTGTGTGTGTGGCAAAATGCAGCACTGCAGCCTTGCAAAGAACAATTTTAAAAGGGCACCCGCAGCCTGCTCCTCTCACCTGTGGGGCTCCTCCTCCTCCTCCTCCTCCCTTGCTGTTGCCTCACCTTGCTGTTGTGAGTCATTTCCCCCCTTCTAAAATATCCATGCTTGCTTCTAAAATATCCCTGCCTGCAGCTTCTGCAACTCCTGTAGTATTAAAGGGCTTCTAGCTTTGGGGGCTAGGATAACTGTACAGAAAGCCACCGTGGTGCTGCCCTCCTCTTGAAGCCTAAATGGGGGAACCTGTGGCCCTGCAGATGCCATTTGACATGATTTCCCCACCATCTCTGCCCATTGGTCATGCTGGCTGGGACTGCTGGGAGCTGGAGTCCAACCCCATGTGTTGAGCCACAGGCTCCTCATCTCTGCCTTTCAAGAGCAGCTGTTGCGGCCATATGGGCAGCTACAAAACAATTGCATCTTCACAGAGGAAGGAGCTGTGGAAGGCATATTAAGTTTGCCATTGAGATGCTTTGGGGGAATCAACTGCTTTTCAGCCCAGCTAAACATAAGAGCATAAGAAGAGCCTGATGGACCAGGCAAATGGGCCACCTAATTCAACATCCTGTTCACCCAGTGGCCAACCAGATGCCCCTGTGGGAAATTGTCAAACAGGACCCAAGCACAAGAGAGCTCTCCTCTCCTGTTGTTTCCAGTAACTGGCATTCAAAAGGATTACTGCCTCCATCTGTGGAGGTGGAACATAGCCATCATGGCTTGTATACAATAGCATTTGCCTCCACAAATTAGTCCAGTCCTCTTCTAAAGCCATCCAAGTCGGTGGCCTCCTGTGTGAAGGAGCAAATTCCATAGTTTACCTATGCACTGCACAAATAAGTACTTTCTTTCACCTGTCCTGAATAGCCAGGTTTGTTGGGTGTCCAGAAGTTCTAATATTACAAGACAGGGAGACAGGCTATGAGAGAGGGAAGCAGCCGTCTAGCCCAGCATCCTGTTTATAGCAACAACCAATTAGATGCCCCTTGGAAGCCCACAAGCAGAGCTTGAAGGCAATAGTCCTCCTGTACTGTTGCTCTGGGGACGCGGGTGGCACTGTGGCTTAAATCACAGAGCCTAGGGCTTGCCGATCAGAAGGTTGGCGGTTCGAATTCCCCCGACGGGGTGAGCTCCCATTGCTTGGTCTCTGCTCCTGCCAACCTAGCAATTCGAAAGCATGTCAAAGTGCAAGTAGATAAATAGGTACCGCTCTGGCGGGAAGGCAAACGGCGTTTCTGTGCGATGCTCTGGTTCACCAGAAGCGGCTTAGTCATGCTGGCCATATGACCCGGAAGCTGTACGCCAGCTCCCTCGGCCAGTAAAGTGAGATGAGTGCCGCAACCCCAGAGTTGTCCATGACTGGACCTAATGGTCAGGGGTTCCTTTACCTTTACTTTTACCTTTACCTTTACTGTTGCTCTGAGTGACACTGAGGTTTCCAGTGGCTACTGAATATTAATGTTCCAATAGCAATTGATAAATATGTCTTCCATGGATTTGTTTAATCCCCTTTCAAAGCCATCTAAATTAATGGCTACCATCACATTTCATAAATAAAGAAATCAGTCTTCATTTAAGACCATTGGTTTATGTAGATCAATGTCCTCAAAACCGATTGGCAGTGGCTGTCTAGTGTTTCAGGCACAAACGTTTCCCAGTCCTAACTGGAAATGCTCAGGATTAAACCCAAATGTATGCTTTCTACCACTGAGTGTCATGAACTGGCAGGATGATGGGGAGAAGGAAGAGGAGTGTATCCAGGATTGGAACACATTGGGGCAAGTCATGGATGGTGAAGGAAGTACTGACAGGGTGACGGAGAATGGCAAGGGGATGGGGGTCAGTGCACAGGAACCAGAGCAGCAGGACCCATCACTGGAGCCAGAGAGGCCCTTGTCTCCACAAACATGGTAGACTCTAAGACATAGGGAGCAGTGGGAGTGGTGCTCTAGGAGGCTAAGGCAGGCAAGGACTCACAGCCCAACTCCCTAGCCGGTCAGGTGGGGTTCACTAGCTCTGGGAGAAGGTGTGTGATTCCTCAGCTGGTTTAGGCTTGGAACAGGTGAGGGTCGCATGCCTCATCAAGCCCAGATGCTGCAATCGGCATGCAAAAGGGAAGCAGAGCTGAGGTGCTGTGTCTGCTCAACTGCTCATGTTGATGGGCCTTGGCTTGGATGCACCTGGACCTCTAGGGGACTGTGCTTCAGGTTTGACTCTGAACTGTATCCTGACTGCTGAACTGCAGACTTGGCTACTTGGATCGTCCCTGGACTGCATTTTCTGACTTTTGCACTTTGGACTTGACACACTGACTTGCTGCCAGGTAGGTTCTACCAGTTTTCTATATCTTTGTGATACTTTCATTATGCAATCTGTTCATGACTGCCACTATTTTAAATATAGAGTTGCATCTTCCTGGAAACTTCTTTAATTTCTGGTTTGGCATTCTAATGATTTACCAGGTATATGTGAGGCTATCCCTGAAAAAAGAAATCACCCCAGAATCCTAGGTGTAACCTGGTGCCTACAAGCACCTAACGATGACTAATTCAGTCTGCAGTCTCCATCTTTAGATTGAGTCAAAATGCAGACCTCAATGCTTCAAGATTCAGGCCAATCTTTTCATTTCTCCTTCACATCCCCACAACACTTGCTTTGTGTAACATCTCACCTGAGCTTGCATATTATTTTGCAACATGTTGTTTGCCCAACTACGGAATTTGGAGTGCTTTTCCTCCTTCTTATGGACAAACGTGGTTATCTTTGCTTTTTATGAAAAAATAAAAAGGATGTGGGTTTGCAGAACATCATGGCTACATCATACCTAGATTATGCTGCCAGAACAACATGCACTGCTTTTATCATGCTTGTGCAGCATGTGCAAATCAAACCACAGAGCTTTTGCATAGGACATATGAAAAATGTCCCTATTCAGTCATGCTCTGTCCCATCTGAAGAGCTTCTCTATTATTCTATCATATGGGCTTGCAAGTACATGCATGGACATCACCTGATTCATATCCCATGTCAATGATGCTCATCTGAATGTGTGAATGGCATCCATTGATATTGTATTTGAGAACCAACATCAGATGTGATGTGTGAGATGCAAGGTGTCTCTTCTGGCTTTTTTAAAAATTGAAAAGCAATTGTGGAGGTTGTGAATTGGATCACAGCAGCAGTGTGGCCCCCTCCCCATGGGCTATTTTGCAATCAAGTAGTTTTCCCACCTGCAAGGGGGAAAAAAGATGAGATTCCTGTACTTTCCACTGCAGGGTGGAGAAGTAGTTTGGGGGAATGTTTTTTTATTTGAAAAAACAGCCTTCAGGGAACAGGTTAAGCACTTCTTCTTCCAATACCACCACCATAATCAAATCTGAAGTGCTGCGAAGCTTTATATTACGGTAAAAAAGAAAGAGAGAAGTCAGAAGACTCATCAGTCTCTCTTGTTATGTGTAGTTTAGACCTAATGGTAACATGAAATGATATGAGAATTCTGCTTTTGGTGTTTCAATCTGTAGCGCAGTGGTGGTTGGAATCCATTGGTCTCCTTGTCTTCTGCCTTCCAGTCCCAAGAGTAGGTGGAGCTGGAGCCAATGGCAAGCAGATCCACCCCTAAATGCTTGTAAGTAAGAAGGCAGGCAGCTGTATGCTATCTGAGGGAAGACTGAGGATGGTGGGGCAACGTTCCATTCATAATGGACCAGCCTCCACTGCTGTAGTGGCTGTTTTGCACATAAAATTCATCCATTGATGTTGTTGTCACCACGTCGTACCCAGGCATGTGAACTCAACCTAAATCTTCCAGTGCCAGCCAGCGGCACCTCCGTAATGTAACGACTGCAGTACAGCCTTGCAAACAAAAACGTTTCTGCAGTTTGGAAGAAAGCTGTGCTGGTGCACATGCTTAGGACTGTGAATGTGCTATCTGTACCTTATCTGAATCTATCTGTACCTTGGAGGATGAATACATTGGAATGCAGCGAACAGCATGCCATGGTAATGGGGCCATATAAAACTGATAGAGCTCTGTGTGTTGAAGTATGTCGGCTGAGGATTCTGTTGGGGAATTTCATTATACTTCCTAGAGTTGTGAATTGTTGCAGCTTTAGTGGTTTATAATAGCTGAAGATCTATTCTCTCTTTATTTTCTCTCTTAAATGGAGAACAGGACAGAAGAGCCTTTTTCTCTCTTAGTAATCTTTTTTCCCTTCTCTTTGGGAAGAGGCCCTTTGAAGCCTGCTTCTTCATTGTTGTGCAACATGGGCTTTGAGCAGAACAATACCACTTCTTCCTCATTTCTTAGTTATGATTTCTGGGACCTTGAAGATGTGATGCTTTTGGAATTTTTTGTGTGCATGCTGGTCTAGAAACAGGGTGCTACAAAAGGCGTTTCTACTTTTTTTTGTCTGTCTATCATTTGTGGTTTCTTTTTTGTCTCCTCCAGCTGAACTTTTTATGGATTTAGTTCTATAGACATTACAGCTCATTAGAGTTTTACAGATATTTCAGTTTGATGAGTTAAAGATGCCCAGCCTAACACCTTTCCTTTAGCACAAAGAGGAAATTTCAGCTTGTACCAGATCAATTTTATCTTTAAAAAAGCATTGTACCAATAAAACCACAAGTGCTTTGTTAAATACATGTGGTGGCTTTCTTGTGCAGAATATGTTGTCTTAGTGTTTGTTTGTTTCAGTAAAGGCATCTGTATTGTCTTCTTCTCACCCCCACTGCTATAGCAATTCTGGCCAATAGAGAAAATGACCTTCGTGATTGGAAAAAGGCCAACAAACTGGAGTCTTTAAGAGGATGGCTATTTTCTTTAAAAAGGACCAAGAGGAACTATTGGCAGTTAATCTGCACATTGTAAGGAAGGGGGAAATGATCTGATGGAGGAAGTTTTGAGGCCAGCAGCTCTATGAGAGATTGCCCTGTGTCATTTCTGGCTGAAATAAATAACAGAACTCTCTTAGTTTTGCATGTTATGGAAGAAGAGCTGGTCTTTATGTGACTTTCAATTTGTGCCTTTCCGAGTTTCTAGTTGGGAACTTCTGTATTTCCACCATATAGCCCCTGCATGCTTAAGGATTCTAGGATGTGTTCTAAGGAGTACACTCAGTTCAAATGGGGCACTGGGCAGACCTGTTGGACCTCGCTATTGCTCACCTTGAACTGGTGGTGTGATCTAGAGCCAGGGCCAGCTAAAGACATTTGGGTGGGTGAGTTGATGGACAAAGATGGCGCCCTCCATTCTGCATACCGAAGCTGGCTGGACTGGCAGCTCGGGAGAGCATTCTCACGAGGGCAGAAATCTATTTTAAGCAGTGCTGAACAGACCACCGCTCTCTCTCCCTTCCCCCAGTATCCTTGCCTAGAGCCCACCCAACACTAACCTGGAGTGTCTCAGGAAGATTAATTGTGGTGGACAAGTGGGTCTTCAGAGAAACATGTTTGCTATTGAAGACTGAATGAAGAAGTCTTGATGAGCTTCCAACCCACCACCCCCAGGATTCCCTGTAACACAGTCTGGTGACCACTGCAGCATCCCCTCCCACTTGTTAGCCCTGAAATCATTCCCACCTCTGTTGTATCCATCAGTAGCTTGCAAGGTCTCTGAGTTGTGACTATGTCACTTCTATGTGCTGCTTAGCTTCAAGCCACACTGCCAATAAAGAAATAAATAGCAGCAATATTAGTTGCATGGATTACGTAATGTGAAAAAAAAATGGCTCCAAATCTCCACCTAGGATTTAGACCTGTCATAATCTGTTAGTCCAGTAGTGGAGAACCTCTGGTCCATGTGTTGAATGCATTTAAGATCCGTTTTTTAAAAAGCAAGCAATGTAAGATTTGCCCCAATGGACCAGGGCAAGACTCAACTAGTCCAGCATTCTGTTTCCAGGAGTGACCAGATATAGTTCCCTCTGGTTGCTTACAAGCAAGGCAAAATATGATGGCTTCCCTTTGTCATTTGCCCCTTGTACCTGGTTTTTAGAGGTATGCAGCCTCTGATTTCAGTGGAGGAATTCTGCGCATGCAGTTCCTTCCCCAGTGAAATCATTTGGACTTGTGAGTACTTTAGCTGGGTCCTGTCTAATAGGTTTAAACTACAAGGAGGAAGATTTAGGAAGGGACATTCTAATTAAAAGAGCAATTCACCAGTGGCATAAGGTGCCTAATGAGACTGTGGAATATTCTGTTGTGGAGGCTTTCAGGAAAAGATTGCACAAACATCAGGCCAGAATTCTTTTTGGCATAGCACAACCCATTTCTGGGCAATTGGTATGTCTATATAATTCACAGGATCATGTCACTTATGTGATTTCAAGGCTTGTCTAGCACCCACAGCCTAAGTAAAAATATTGCAAATGATTATTGCAACTTTTGCAAGTAATCAAGCCATGCCCAGGCCTTGCTTTCATCCACAGCATATGGCTGACTTCCTACAGTCACAAAGGTCGACAGAATTCCGCACCTGTGCAAACAGCTCTCCAGGTAAATGGTCTAATTCAGTATAAGGCAGATTCCCTACCTTGAGCAAGTTGATATTGCTCAACTGCCGCACACAATTTTGATACTGTATTCAGCAGTGCTGGGAAGCTGTTTCTTAGATATTTTAAAGGCTTCCAGTGACTGCTCCTCTCCTTTATGTGATGAGGGCAAGAGGTGAGTTGTTCAAATCCCTCTTGTTTGTCTATGATGAAGCTGTATTGATTCCTGTGAATGATAAATATTGCATTATGTGCTGCTTATGGCGAGCCATTTGCTGACGGGACTGAATTATCTTTGAGTATTTCATCCTGTCTCCCCATCCTTCCTCCACCCCACCGATGACCAGCTGTCTAAAAAACCAGATCCCCCACCCTGACAGTCTTCTCCAGCAGGCTTCTTTGCATTATTTGATAAATGTCTGCAGTTTGCTGCAAACAGTGGAGGAGACAAGCACAGCCTGCAGAACGGAGGACAATCGTGATCTTCAGGCACCTCTCCTCTCAAACTGCTAGAGTTGGCCCTAATGAAGCAAATGCACTTCATTGTTACAGCCAATTTTCCCTCTCCTCCTTCCCCTGCCAGTCACTCTGGTAGCTAAACACAATTCCCTCTTTGATTGTCACACACAGGTCTCTGCTGGGGAGGCAGAATGCCATTCAACAGCACAGCGTTGGCTGGGTTGAGCTGGGTTTTTAAATGTTAATTGTATTTTGACATTCCTGGTTGTGACACACATTTTGATAATGTTTGGCTCCTGGGCTGACAGTGAGAGGCACATGGAGAGAAGGATAAGTCGCACAGTTATTGTAAAGGCAGCCACCCTGACCAGGAGTTTGGGAGAAAACAAGGAAGTGACGCTCATCTATTCAGCTACAGAGTCACAAGGGCTTCTAATTATAAGCAATTCTGTTCCTAGGAAACTAAGAGACTAAATCAACACCTGCATGGCTCCATAGCTGCAGCTAGAGGTACAGTCACTTGGCTTTCTCAGAGAATTGGGCTCAAAGTGAAATCTCAGACTAGGAGCTGTTCCTTTATGTCACCCACTCTGTGCAGAATGAACAAGCTTCACTCTTTGGAGCGAAAAGAGGCTAGGAAGGTTGATGACTGAAAGGGAGAAGAAATTAAGGCTGTGGCTGACAATCCTCTGCATGCTTCTTTGGACTTCAGTGAGGTTTAAGTGTATGTTACCAGTAAAACTGTCTACACTCTTAGAAGATGACATGTTTAGGTTCACTGTTCCTTTACCCAGAAAGCTAGGTGCAAACAATTGTAGGATTTTCTGTATGCTTGATTGTCTGATTCAGAGGTGCCTTAATTCTGGCTGCGTTTGCTTCTTTGAGAAAAGTTAACTATTCCCCTTACACTGTGACTGACTAATCGTCAGTGAAATGGAAAACCTCTTTCTCGTCTCCCTCCCCCCCACTGCCCCAGGTACTGATGCAGGTTTCCATAATCACCTAGGGTTATTTTTAATGGGTGGAGATGCTATTTCACATGCACACAAAATGAACTCATCAATAATTGTAAATAAATTTGGCTGCCCCATTTCATAGTGATAGGGAGGCTAAAGCAAAATATTTTTAGTGGTCTTAAAGTGACAACCCAGCTGATGTTTATTATGGTAGAGTACCCAATTGCTCTGAATGAATGGATTTAGTTGGTACCTAACTAGGTATTAGATTCTTGATCACAGGTGACCATGATGCCAAGAGATCTTTTGCTAACCTTGCTATTGCAAGGATGAGGGAAATCTCAATCCTACAAACGACATTCATATAATAGATGCCTGTACAATTCAAAGGGCTGATTTATACATGCATGGCCAACAATATGAAGACTACTATGCTAACAGTATGAAGAATTCAACATGTATAGTTCAGACATTTTGCTGAACCTTATCAAGTAATGTGCACACACATGAGAATCAGTCATTGTATGCTATCCCAAAGGGCTGGTTACTTTTCCATACCAGATATTTACTACCTTGATGTATTTTCTTTTTTAAAAAGTTTGGCAGAATAGAAATATTTGCAAATAAATAAAACACAAACATTAAAGTTATTTTTATCAAAGCAGCAACTGATTAACCTTTGGTGATGAAATAAAGTCAACCTTGGTTCACCAGAAGTGATTCTAATCTAATTGGAGCTCATGGAATCACTTTTTTTTAAAAAAAGCTATCGTATATATGGAAAAATCATGCTTGCTAGAATTGGTTAGATTGATTAGATGGTTTGATTGATCTTACGTAATTTTTCTAGAGATGTTCCTGTGAGCAGAATCAATATTAGTTTCTTTTTAGCTAGTCATACCTTAAAGATTTGTCACCAGATAAATTATGCAACTTTCCCCTGCTCATTTTGATAATTTCAAAGCAATCCCACAAAGTGCAAAGCACTCATCTGGAGTAGAGCCAAAGAAAATGCAATTTTACCTAGCTGTAGTGACAGCAAAGTCGAGTCCTTTGGAAGGGAGCAGATGCAAGCCCTTGAAGGTTGTGGCCAGATGTTGCAAAGACTCCTGACTGCTCTCATAATATAACTCTGGTGACTGATTAAAATAAAGTAAAACCAAATAAAGGTATGTTCCCTGTTGCAGACAGTTACTGCCTTTGTATGTTGAGAGCTGAGCCATTATGTCTCTTAAGTTTCTTATTATATCCCAGGCTTTTCACTTAGTTATATGCACCCTCGTGTTTTGTTGAATCAATATAATTAAGATCGAGAGGAAGGCAGTGGTTACAGCTTATGCTAAATCCAGTGTATTGTCCAAATACCACAATTTTCCATTTCAAATATGGGTTCATTCATGCATCTTTGCAATTGGTTAGTCTTGGAAACCAATAGTACAGGTCTCATACATTAAACAATTACCTCTCTCTGAGTCAGGGTCTTCTTTTACCTTTATGGGAGGGAACAATATTGAGGACCCATGTATCAATGTAGTACAAATGCCAAGTTCCTTGGGGAAACGAGGCTGTGCACGCACCTTAGAAAGATACCACCTTTGATATTCCTTTCTCATTGGGTTTCCTGGCTTCTTGTTGTTGTTTAGTCGTTTAGTCGTGTCTGACTCTTCGTGACCCCATGGACCAGAGCACGCCAGGCACTTCTGTCTTCCACTGCCTCCCGCAGTTTGGTCAGACTCATGTTGGTAGCTTTGAGAACACTGTCCAACCATCTCATCCTCTGTCTTCCCCTTCTCCTTGTGCCCCCAATCTTTCCCAACATCAGGGTCTTTTCCAGGGAGTCTTCTCTTCTCATGACGTGGCCAAAGTATTGGAGCCTCAGCTTCACGATCTGTTCTTCCAGTGAGCACTCAGGGCTAATTTCCTTAAGAATGGATGCGTTTGATCTTCTTGCAGTCTATGGGACTCTCAAGAGTCTCCTCCAGCACCATAATTCAAAAGCATCAATTCTTCGGCAATCAGCCTTCTTTATGGTCCAGCTCTCACTTCCATACATCACTACTGGGAAAACCATGGCTTTAACTATACGGACCTTTGTTGGCAAGGTGATGTCTCTCTGCTTTTTAAGATGCTGTCTAGGTTTGCCATCGCCTTTCTCCCAAGGAGCAGGCGTCTTTTAATTTCGTGACTGCTGTCACCATCTGCAGTGATCATGGAGCCCAAGAAAGTAAAATCTCTCACTGCCTCCATTTCTTCCGCTTCTATTTGCCAGGAGGTGATGGGCCCAGTGGCCATGATCTTCGTTTTTTTGATGTTGAGCTTCAGACCATATTTTGCGCTCTCCTCTTTCACCCTCATTAAAAGGTTCTTTAATTCCTCCTCACTTTCTGCCATCAAGTTGTGTCATCTGCATATCTGAGGTTGTTGATATTTCTTCTGGTAATCTTAATTCCGGCTTGGGATTCATCCAGCCCAGCCTTTCACATGATGAATTCTGCATAGAAGTTAAATAAGCAGGGAGACAATATACAGCCTTGCCGTACTCCTTTCTCAATTTTGAACCAATCAGTTGTTCCATATCCAATTCTAACTGTAGCTTCTTGTCCCACATAGAGATTTCTCAGGAGACAGATGAGGTGATCAGGCACTCCCATTTCTTTAAGAACTTGCCATAGTTTGCTGTGGTCGACACTGTCAAAGGCTTTTGCATAGTCAATGAAGCAAAAGTAGACGTCTTTCTGGAACTCTCTAGCTTTCTCCATAATCCAGCGCATGTTTGCAATTTGGTCTCTGGTTCCTCTGCCCCTTCAAACTCCAGCTTGCACTTCTGGGAGTTCTCGGTCCATATACTGCTTGAGCCTTCCTTGTAGAATTTTAAGCATAACCTTGCTAGCGTGTGAAATGAGTGTAATTGTGCGGTAGTTGGAGCAATCTTTGGCACTGCCTTTCTTTCTTTCCTGGCTTAGGAATGGGTAATAATGCTTAGCTCTTTTGTATCCTATGTGACCTATCTAAAATGGTCCTCAGTCAGCTTGCTGGATGTCAAGCAAGCACACGAAAAAGTGCCCTGTTGATGGTTTTCTGCAGACATGTCAGTGGATGGATGGGAGTGAACAGGGAATTATCCACTGACCTTTAGAGGAGTTCTGCATCTGCATGGCGCAGTAATGGTCACACTGCACAGCAACATTGGAGGACTAAATCATATTTTCTGCCACAGGTTCAGATCAATAGAGATGAACCCCACTCTGAGCCAGGTGTGAAGGTTGGGCTTATTCAAGTGAGGATGTTGGTGTTTTAGCACAGGGGGTCTTGAACAGTATGTGTTTTGTACCCTGCATGTCTTACAGACAAATAATGTCCTTGAGGCTCTGTAGCTGTCAATCAAACCCCAGTATGGCTTTTATAGCAGCTGCTTCTATATTTAATTCAACTGAAGGAAAGGACCAGTCATCTCTCATAAAACATATTTTAAACTTAGAGCTGCTGTTGTTTTTGTGCTATCCTTTCCATCCTGCCAAGACTCAGCATATTTTAGAAAGGCTGCTGAAAACCATGATGAGAAGCAATTGGAGAAACTGAGGGGTGGCTGGTTTGGGGGACTGAACTCAATGCTTACACAGTGCTTGCTTATATGTACTCTAGCTACAAAGGCTGAATGTGCCTAGAGACCCTCTAGCTGGGAGTCCTGCCAGGCCTGGTCCCTGCTCTCTGTCTAGGCCATTTCCACCTGGGAAGTGGGATGCTCTGAATGACTTTAGCAACAGAGGTTGCTGCCACCTAGAATGTATTGCATATATTTAGGGAAATGTTGATATGAATGTTTTCTTTTCAATTTGCTAAATGTGGAAATATTGTAAGTAAGAAATGTATCTAGGCCTATGTTTTTGATGTAACTGTATACAGTGGTACCTCGGTTTACGAACTTAATCCATTCCGGAAATCCATTCTTAAACCAAAATCGTTCTTAAACCAAGGGACTTTCCTTAATGAGGCCTCCTACTGCTGGTGCCCTTCCACCATTTGGATTCCGTTCTTAGACTGAGGTAAAGTTCTCAAACCGGGACACCACTTCCGGTTTTGTGGAGTTCATAAACTGAATCATTCGTAAACAGGATGGTTCTTAAACCAAGGTACCACTGTACTGACTTGTTTGCCGAGTAATCCTATCTGTGGTTGGGGAGCAGCAGGGTGGAGGGGAGCAGTGGAGCACGTGAAATTCTGCTGGCCAGGGAAAAGGGAGGTGGCAGTTCTCCACTTTTTTGCTGCACAAACTCCAGGTTGGTGCAGCACGGAAGTCTGGGTTGGGCTCTTCTTTGAGTGCAAGACAAGCCCAGCTTCACCCTACCCCATAAACATGTGTTTTTGGGGTCCAGTACCAGCAGCGGTCTTGCCTTTGTCATACTTTCCATGGCTGCTGGGGGGAGGGGGCTTCATGGCGGTGGAGCGCCTCTGCATGCAGAGACTGATAGAAGGGAATGTCTGCTGGATGCTAACTTCCTCCAGGAGCAAAGATGCGGGTAGGATTTCATCATCACTGCTCTTGTGAGTCATTTTGAGCTCTTTTTTTTTAAAGTGGCATATAAATAAACTTTATAAAACCTTTACTCAATCTTTTCTCTCCCTCAGCTATCACCTGGTAGCAGCCACTTCATCAGGCTGCAGAGGAGAGCAAGAAAAGCAGAGCCATTCAATTGGCTTTGGTGAGAGACGAGGTACCTTTGGCTCTTCCTCAACTGTCATCTAGAAGCAACTATTGTATCGGGCTATCTGAGCAGTGCTCATCTCAGCTGGTGCCTAAATTTGCTTTTTCTTCTCCCACCCAGCCCATTGTTCCTTTTGTGCTGTGTCTTTTAGGTTGCAAGCTGCTCTGGTAGACTGTTCTAGCCACGAATGCTGTGCAACCCAATCAACCTTACCCTGCATTTATCATAGCTGGAATGGAGCAACATAGGCGATATTCCATCTTCCATTCCATGTGTATATGGCGGTTCAGAATAAAAGTATTACCTATTCCCTTGGGTAGTAGCTTGGTCCTGGTACTAGCACAGCAACAGTCCTTTCCCTGGCATGACTGTTCTAATCAAAGTGCCCCAATGGAAAAGGGGAATGGAAGAGGCAGAACCTGTCATTTGGCAATCCGTCATCTGGCATTTGGTAATTCTTCTCAGGGTAAACCTAACCCAATAGGTAGTACAGGCAGTTGTCTGGGATAGCAGAATCTCAGGGGCTCTAAACTAATTGGAAAAATAATCATGGGTGAACAGCATCCTCCCTCTTAGACCTATGGGGCAATATGCTTTAAGGTATTGGAAGTCAACTATGCATTCATTTTCCACTTGCAGACCTTCCCCTTCATTCCATGCAGACGTTGGAGTAAGAGTCCTTTACTTTTGTTTCTTTGCATAGAAAGCTAACAAGGCTGCAATGAAGAAAATCCTTGAAGAGGAAACACAATCCCCCCTCCTCACTACATAAAACAAAATGTTGGGGGAGGGGGAATTAATTTTTGCCTAAGGCAGCAAAATAGCCGGAGCCAGCTCTGACTCAAACAAGTACAGTAATAACCTTGATGATGCAGAATTCATCTTGCCCATCTGCATCTACTCACTGCATGCAGCTAGTTGTTAATTTCCCAGGGAATTCCTTGCCTTTCGATCACAGCTGAAATAACCAATCTTGATGATGTACCATGTTTCTACAGGAGTGCTATAATGTGAACAGTTGAGAGAAATCCTGAGGGGACAATCAATACCATTAATCTACTGTTGGTGGTGGGGGGGTGGATGACTGTGTGGAGGAGGATTGTGATTACTCCAAGCTTTTCAAAAGTAGAAGCTAACTCTGCCCTGTTCTGTTGAACTGTGTGAACGATCATTCAGGGGCTAGGATCCTGCTCCCTCTCCCTAAGGTCATTTCATGAGCTGCAGATTTCCCTGCATATGTGTGTGTGGCTGCAACCCATCAGTGGAATTTTGCCATTGATTTTAGGGTGGTGGTGGGAGAAGGAGTGGCTTGCATCCAAAGATTAGGGGATCCCTCTGCTTAAAATTGGGATTTGAGCTTTCCAAAGGTTCAGATATGCAGCACTCTTGGAACGTAAAACAAAAACAGAATATGAATTATTATTATTATTATTTGTACACAAGGAACACTTAGCACAATTAAGTGTAGCTGCGCCAGCCTCAATCTATCAGCCCCGAGAAGGTGACAGTGTACAATACTCTTCAGATAGATTTTCATGACCAATTTATCTATCAATCATTATCTTGATGGATTGGAGTAGTTAATTGTGTCAATGGTGATTTCTAGAGGGCCCAGTTTTGGATTAATTAATTGATAGGCCGCAGTGACTACTTCAGCACCACTAGGGTCTGCCAGTGAGTCTGCTCATTAGCACAAGATGAGTTACAAATTGAGAACTATGCTGACTATGTGTGGGAGAAGCATATTTATTCTTGATTGTATTATGCACAGTGAAGCTCTGCTGTGAGCTTCATGTCATACAATGGTATACAAGGTCACAGTCTAGCACACATATATTCTTTGGTGCCCACTAAAGTTAAGTGAAAATGCTATTAAACATTACAGTGTAGGAAGACAGCATTGTAGACGTGTGTGTGTGTGTGTGTGTGTGTGTGTGTGTGTATAGGCACTACTTTTTGGTTTGGATTGTTTCTTGGAATATTTATATTCATGATTTTGCTACACATAACAGCTGCTAATGATTATGATAATTTGACCACCATTCATCTGAATATTTCAGAGCCCAACAATGCGTTGCAGTTCCCTGAGCCTTATCTAGTCCCGTTTTATAGATGGTGAAACAAATATATAATTAGGAGAAGCATATTTGCCAATGCTGTTCATTTTCAGCAATGAAAGGGTCATGTATGGAAGAAACCATTTTTTATTATCCTTAATATTGGCAACACTGTATGTTTCTTAAAAGGTAAGATTACAGAGGGTAACTGAATGGGTGATAGATGTCATGATAAAAAGTCAATCAGTTCGATAGTCCTTATCCATTGTGTTTATGTCACAGTGTTAAACACATAATAGGGCTAACATCTATAATGTCGTCTGTGCCTATAAATACATCATGTCATCATGTCACATCTGATCTCAATATTCATTCTGCTGCTTTTTACATTTCCTAGGTTTGCATTTTAAAACATTTATTAAAAAAGTAGGTGGAGGGTCTCTCTCCGCCCCCCCCCGCCAAGCCACATTTCATTGTTCATTGTATATTGTTCATTGTCCAGTATATGCAGGGAAGCCAAGAATGGCCCTATATAGAATTGCATGAGTTCCTAGGATCATTTTCAGCTTCCTTTGCCACCATACCAAGGTGTACTAGTTCTTTAAAAGGCTGGCAGAAATCAAAGCCTTGAGCTTCGCAGCAGCTCTTAATGCAAAACTTCCAAGCCTCCCTCCTTTCTGGCTGCTGTGCATGCTGTTCAGCAGATGTTATCAGATTGAATTTAGTTTAGCGTGACTGTAGATCCCCCCCCGCCCTTTCACTCTGCTTCCTCTCCATATATATCTTTCCGTCCAAGGACCATTCTCCTCCTGCTGATATCCCCAAACGCCGAAAGAACAAGAGAGGACTTTTTGGGTAGGGGGCTTTTCTATCTCCCCTGAGTGACAAGAAGGATCGCGTTTTATTCGATACCGCACGTTCAGGCTCTCTTCCGGCAGGAATTTCTCCGCTTAATGTGTTAAAAGATTATAGGATTTCTTTGAAATTGAAAGGGGGGGCAACTGGATGGTGTGTACTGTCGAAGCCTGTTTCAGCTTCGTTGACCCTGGAATACAGCTTTTCTTCGGCAAGATCCGAGGAGGATAAGAGTCCCCGTCCCCCCTCAACCTCTAGAGCTTTTTAACGGCTGGCTCTGGAACGGACGACTTTTTCAGCACCATTCCGAGCGGACAGCTCCTTGGGGCTAGCATTGCTTATCTAAGGCACTTCGAAAGAAGCATTTGTGTGTGTGTGTGTCGGAGGAGGAGGTGGAGGAGGGGGACTCAGACCGCTAGATAGCCTGGTTAGAGCCAACAATATCCATTAATTATATCAGGAGGTGAAAGAGGGAAGCAGGAAACCTGCAACAGTCACAGGCTTGCCGTATCCCACACAGAAGGAGAGGGGCTGCACAACCTTCCGGCTATGTTTAGGTGAAAGACAGGAGGGAAAAGAAAGAGCGAGAGTTGCCACCACGAACTGCCTTCTAAACTATGCAAGACCCATCCTGATTTTGGACAGAGGAAATAGACGCGTCCAACCACCGTGTGATCTATTCGGCTACTAGGCGGAAGGCAAGGGAGAGCGAGTTTTAAAAGCACAACACCCGAAGGAGTTTTGCAGCACAAGCACTGGGAATAGCTTCGTGCTCAGCTCCTCAGGAAAGTGAAGCTTGCAGGGAGTAGGGAAAACGTGGATTTAAAAAACGCAGGGATGGGAGGATCTCGCCCAACTTCGCCTGGTTTCTGAGGGTGAGTCCTGCGATCTGCCTTGATAGCGGTGAATGGGGTTTGAGGGGATCTCCCTCGTATTGGCTGGGGATTTATGTTCTACCCCTGCTTTCTTTTAGCCTTCCCTCTCCGGCAAAAACTTGAAAAGCAGGCAATTGCCCAATATTCAAGGGCTGGAGAAATGCACTCCCCACCCCCTCTTTGAGAAAACACCGGATCCCCAAGATTGCAGCTAACAAGGGGCGTGTAGCTCTGCATTTGTGTGTCTCCGTGGCGAGCTATTAGCCCAGCTTTCTTACTACAGCGAAGGAAGAACTCGCCACATGTGAGGAACTTTGCTGTGGGTTGAGGGCTTTGATGTTGGAGGATATGCTAATGAACGTCTCAGCACTGCCAGGGGGATTGGATGGGGCGATGAAGGATGAGCGCCGGGGTCCTGCTAATGGTTTGCAATGAATCACTGGGATTGTAGGGCTGAACTGGGAAGGCGAGATGGGAAAGCATTCCCCAGATGCCGTGGTCAATATAACAGGACTCCGTTATCATGGAGGGCAGGCGGGGAAAGAGCTGCAGCAGAAAACAGGGATATTCTATCAAATGATCAGGCACCGTTGCATTTCCCCCATTCATTTCTGTAATGCATCTGCATGCACATTTTAGTTATTTTGTTTTAAAGCGTGAGCGGTTCATCGGCGCCGAGAAAGGAAACCTGCAGCAATTTGGGCTGCAGCATTTAAGAAGGCATTTAAACACAACATCTTTTTTTAAAATTTAATTAAAAAAAAAAAAAATGAAGCCAGAACAGCGGGGAGTGATGCTTTTCGCTGCTGGGTGAGCAAAGGAAATAAGACGGGTGGGGGATGGGGAGGAAGAGGGAGATTATGAAGAGAGACCCAGACAGCACCTGGGCGACCGAGTGCTGTGTGATGCTTATTCATAATGGTTTAGATTCCTGGCGAGCTGTTTCAATTCCTTTCCGCTCCTCTGTTTCTGAGTTAATTGCATTAACAGTTTTCGTTTGCAAACCCTAGATCACGGTGGATGGATCGCTTCTTGGTGCTCTGCTAATCTTTCCCATGATAAGCTTTCTTTCTCCACCCCTTTTACTATATGCCACCCCTCAGAATGGGAAGATGGTCCTGATGTTATACTGCCTTCTCGAAGATAATGCGCTCTCTCTCTCTCTCTCTCTCTCTCTCTCTCTCTCTCTCTCTCTCTCTCTCTCACACACACACACACACACACACACACACTCTTCTACCTTTAAGCTACAACCTTTGGCTCTTTTGCTTAGGATATTGAACAACAAAAGCGTCTCTTTAACTCCTGTCCACCGAGCTCAGGATGGAATTGTTTTGCCGCTTTGGGGAGGGGATGCATTTTTAATACCTTCTGCAGAAAAGATAACAAGGCGGGGTGAGAATACACCTGAGAAGCAAAGAGCTATATGCAATGGTTTGCAGCCAGCTCGTTTCTACTCACAGTAGACCCACTGAAATAAATGGACTTGAACCAGTCATGTCTATGGATTTCAATGGGTCTACTCTGAGTAGAACTCATGTTGGACACTACCCAGTACTGTAATAATAGCCCACGCAGGGAGCTGTCCAAGGTAACCATATCCATTTAGTCACTTGTTCTGGCTAGATCTTTCCGGGAGTTCACTACATTGCTACAATGGTCTCTTTAGCCCTCCTGGCTTCTCAGGAGGAGGAGGTACTAATAGCTGGCAGTGGGAAGGTGAAGACTACAAACTTCTATTTGCCTTCACTAGCAGCACAAGACCAAAGGTCTGTGTGTCCACTGCAGGCAGTAAATAACAGCTACCTATGCTGTGTGCTCCAATTTGACTATAAACTGATGAGGGAGAGGGGAAGAAGCCTCTCCACTTGGTGGCATTTTGAGGTTAAGGGCAAAATGAGGAAGGCCAGGCCACCTTCCCTCCTTCACATTTGTTTAAAGTGTTGTTGCTCTTGAAACACATCTCAGGACACCAGGCTGAGGCATTGTTTGTGCAGTGTAGTCAAGCATAATTGGTTGTGTATTTCCCTTTAGGACAGCTCTCTGAGCAGTTCTTTTGTAAAAACGGATCAGGGATTTCTGCATATAAGGAAAGCTGATGGGACATAAAGTCTGAACAACAGTTTCTAGTCCCCTCTGAATCTAAGCTTCCACACACATTTGTTTTGCTGTAATAAATTTGCCATGCCCATTTCAGCCCTGGCAGGGAGCCACTTCCTATCAGAAAACCACCACCATCAATTTGATTATATCAGCACTTATGAGGCTCAAGGATGAGTCATTGCTGTTGTTGACTCACCTTTGGCTTGAAGAGTTGAAGAGGATTTTACAAGGTAGCACTCAAACAAACAGGAGGCTTCATAGCATAATGGATTATCTTAAACACAACCTGTGGATAAAAGAGCTATCTGGTACCTTAGCATTAGGACATCCCTAATTCAGCTTTGAGTTTTTTTTCCTACCGTCAAGCGGTATATAATTTTTATGAAATAAATAAAATGTCATAATTTCTACCTTTTCCTACCTAAATTCCAGAGATAATCTCCAGATCTATTTATCTGTTTTGCCACTGTGTTCAATGGCAATGCAGAGGAGCTCAAGATTTCCTTCCTTCAGGACCTCTTGATGTTCTGAAGGAGGAAGAAGCCCAGAAGATACCTGCTGAATGATAGAATCATTACATTTGTTTCCCAATATTTGTGTCCCAATCTAAGCTATTGTAGAAGAAGGCTGGTGTAAATGCCAAATCCTACCCCACAGTTTCTGGCTACCAAATAGCTTCACAGAAAAGATAAAGCCACAATCACTCCTCTTCTTCCACCAGGACACACAAAGCATAATGCTCATGACCACAGCATTTATGTTTGTTCACCATTTAGCTGGTTTCTGAAGGAGTCCAGAGGATGTGATTTATAGGATGTAGCATTTAGCTGTCCATATTGGCCATCTGGCCATTCTAGGCCCACAACCTGTAGGGACCAGCATCAGCACCATTAACTGTGTGGGAAGTATAGGGAAGCCAAATCGGAATGATGCTTCTTTGAAGTCATATTGTTTCCAAAGTGGCTGTTAGCGCATGTGCGTGCACACACAAATATTAACATGGTAAATGTATATTATCACCACTGGTTGTGTCGTATTAATACAGTCGTACCTTGGGTTACAGATGCTTCAGGTTACATATGCTTCAGGTTACATATGCTTCAGGTTACAGACCCTGCTAACCCAAAAATAGTACCTCAGGTTAAGAACTTTGCTTCAGGATGAGAACAGAAATCATGCAGCAGCGGCGTAGCAGCAGCAGGAGGCCCCATTAGCTAAAGTGGTGCCTCAGGTTAAGAACTGTTTCAGGTTAAGAATGAATTAAGTTCTTAACCCAAGATACCACTGTAAGTTCTTAACCCGAGGTACCACTGTATAAGTCTGGCATTTTTAAGCTCCTATCAAACCCTGACAATATTTACAGACAATTTCTTTATGCCATTCTTGGGCTGGCTTCTGGTCAGTACTGGAAAACAACCAAGGACTAATTTTTGGTATCTCTCCCACTGGCAAAACCCCAAAACTGTTGCCACTGAGCACCAGAAAGATGCATAGCTTTGTAACTTTTCTGTCGAGTGGCCCAAGAACTCTTTGTGCCCCTATTTCAAATATGTCAGGAGAGAACTGCTGAAGAACAGCCATTTGCAAGCCTTCCACCTCCACCTCCATTTCCACTTGTGTAATCTTTGCTGCCCAGCTGAGCATGCTCATTGCTGCTTTGCTCATCTAGTCTCCTTTGCTTATTGTTATCTTGTAGCAATAAGAAAACCTTCCCGCTGAAATTAATGACTTAACATGCACATGCATTACGCATCATGGCCTGGGAAGAAACTACTCTGGGGATATCAGGAGCTGCTCCACTGAAAATACTTTGCATATATCTCAGCCCTAAAGATTCGTAACATTGGCTGGTTTGAAAAGAAGGGGTGCCAGGTGTTCCGCATGTTGCTATCCTGGTACACAGATATATTGAAGTCAAATGCAAGCTTTGTTTGAAGATCCTGGGCACCTGTTTTTACTTTGTGCCTCTTTACAACAAGGGCATCACTGTCATTTGGAAACTGTGCTGCCCTAGTTAGAAAGAGGCTATCAAAAATTCATTTCAAGATTTCATTGCGTTTGGCAAGCTCAGGAATAAAGATGGACTTTCCCCCCTCTTCCTTCCTCCCCCTCCTGACCGAGATGTGCTGGATGAGTTTGTTTACTAGCACATGTTTGCTGCCAGGACAAATCCGTTGCTCTGCTTGCCTTTCCACCTGTCACTCTCGTTGTAGAATCCTGTGATCTGTCTATCATGGTCGCCCAATTCACAGCGCTTTTAATTTTCAATGTGAGAAAAAAATGGTTTTGCTTTAGAAGATTGTGGCAGAAGGCTGAGTGGAAATGCTGAGTAGAGCAGGCAGTGACAGTCAGGCTGTGATCAGTGCCACCACTAGAGGCATGTCAGCCGTTTCTTCCAAAACTCTGTGGAGCTTTGAGCCAAAGTCTTTGCTAACCACCTGGATTTAGTTGAGCAGACCCTGCTCTAGGCAATGAAAATGTTCTTTAAAAGTCTGCACTGTGAGGTCAATTGTTATTAATTGGCAGGCTTATGATTGGTTACAGGCTACCCGTCCGCCCCCCCCCCCCGTGGCCTTGAGCTTTCATAAGAGATAGGAACATCGGGAGCATCAGGAGATAACTGTCATTAACTGGACCACATTCAGTGGTGATAACTGTTAACTGGCTTTTAATTGGGCCATGATTATATAAGAGTTCATGCTAATTCATATAGGCACCAGTGAATTAAGGCTGTATTTTAATCATTTTATAATGTTCAGGCTGTTAACTTGCTGCTAAGAAAACCATCCATAGCCAGCGGATTAAAGGTTTTTAAAGCAGACAAACAATGTGAGCTTTATTTTTCGTGAGGTGGTTTAAAACCAGCTCCCCTTCTTTTTTGTTCTGTTGTACTTAAACACAGTCTTTGCAATAAAATCCACAGCCAAAGCAAGGTCCCCTATAATAACCTCTCAAGTGTGCATGTGTGTGGAAACCAGTGTAAGCTAACCGGAGTATTATGCTGATATAAGGCTGCCCTTGCTCTCCAGAGGATTAGTGCAGGTGGAGGAAATGGTCCTGAATTAAAAGGGAAGAATAGACAGGGATACAATTCACGACTGCCAGAGCAGCAGAAGCGAGGTGGTAGTTCTGTCCATTTGAGCTTATCAACATGGGAAATCAGGTTATTTAGGATTAATGGGTTTTAATCACTTTATTGGCAGGTTCTGTTTCCTGGGTGGAGAAAAGGGACTGAGAAAGAGAAATTACAGCTGGTTGGTTAAGGCTGTAGACAGAAAAACAGGAGTACTGTACTAGATTTATGCCACATTTTAAGAGGAAGGGGAAAACATAGAGTGGGGAGGGGGTCTGTAATGGCTCTTCTACACATAATATAATTCATGTGTGAGTATTACATCACTTTCATACATATTTTGCCACAGACACATATCACACCAGGCCAAATGTGGAGGCAGGTCTGTCCAGCAGATTTGGACAGCAAAACACAGGTTCATTACACACACCAGTGTACATGTGGGTGCATGCAAATTTTCTGCATTGGAGTGACATCTGTGCAGAAAACCCTGCACATGTGAACTCAGCCCTCTGTTGAACAGCACATTGCATATATCTTTTGCAACAACTTTGTGCCGCCTTTTACTCAACTATAAAATGGGCAGGTATTCTTTATGCACAATGTGGATTTTCAAGAGCTTCTGTGATTCATTGTTGAATCATTTCAATCCCGCTGTTCTTCAGACTAACATTTGGGGAGTCTAAAGACATTTTAATAGTGGGGTTAACAAGTGAAGCTGTGTTGTGCAGCAGGAAATGAGACCGCCTAATCTACAGTAAATACCACGTACGATAGCATTTTCAAAGTATGCAAAACAAGTATGCATTCTGTAGAACACTTTTGTCTTTGTACCTTCTATGGCCCGTCATTTGCATGCTCTTAATGATACCTCTTAATCAGGGAATGCAATCAATTTATTGTAGTGTCACTGTGAGTATTTACACCAAAAAGCTAGATCTTTAGGTGACATACACATATGTTTGTGCAATAGTTCTCAGAATACCATTAAAACAGTATCTGGGCACAACACATGTCTAATACACTATATTATTATTATTATATTTAAGAAAAACAACTAGGAGTGACTTTTCTGTTTGTGACACTTTAGGTACCATTTTGCCATGGAATCAATGCTGGAATGAATAAACAGACTAATATTTTATTTCTCTACTTTCCCCCTTCATCTGTGGGGTAATGAAGTGATATTCTCTGCTTGCCTACAGTGAGGCTGCTTGAGGTTGTTTAGCTTTGACTTCAGCAGCATTTATTAATGAGTTCCATTTGTATTCCATGTTCCCATCAAGGAGGTCAGGGTGGGAGGCATTGAGATTATCTCTCAACAAGCAAAGGAGGTAGGTTAGGTGGAAATATTGTGATGGGCCAAAGCTTACTGGCGGGAACCTAGGTCTCCTTGGATCAATTCTGACTTTCTCCCATGTTGGTCTCTTCCATGGTTATGGTCATAAGTGGATAAACTTGCAACAACATACCATGTCTAACCGAGCTTTTTTGAGGACTTATTTTAGATGTTCATAGTAGCACAAGAAACTAATTGTGTCTCTCCTAGGGTTTTATGCTTTGTTTTGCTAGGATTTCTTTTCTCCTGAACTCTCTTTCTCTGCTTCAGCTCTATTGGGGCTTATAGAACTTTTCTTCTATATCAGGGGAACTTTCTCAGACTGAGAGCCATTCTTCCCTCCAGGCAACCTTCTGGGGGCCACATGACAGTGGTCACCAGAGGCGCTAGCTTGA
Source organism: Podarcis vaucheri (assembly GCF_965113315.1). NCBI lineage: Eukaryota > Metazoa > Chordata > Lepidosauria > Squamata > Lacertidae > Podarcis > Podarcis vaucheri. The sequence continues at coordinate 61,597,844 of NC_138764.1, read as the reverse complement.
GAGGGCAAAGGGGGAGGGCGATGTCACACATGCACAATGTCCCAATGTTGTGCACGCAACAACAGGATGTCAGGGGTGGAGCCAAATGTGGCGGCAGCATGGTTTCAATGGCCAGTGGCCCCCTCTCCTCACCCTCCTGCCACTACCAATGGCAGGGGGCTCCTTTGACCCTCCTTCCCCATACCTTTTGTACCCTTCCCCTCTCCTTTTGTACTTGGCTCCATGCTTAGCCCCCTCCACCCCCTTATTTTTTTGGCCCAGCTCTCCCCAAAAGCCCAGTGAGGTCAGAGGCAAAAGTGAGGAGCCCAGTGGGGTCAGAGGCAAAAGTGAGCAGAGCAACTCCTGCTTTATATTAATTGAATACTTAGGATAAAAAAAACCCAAGTCAACAAACTATGAAAAGGCAATATCCTCTTTTTTCTGTGGCTCAAGTGTGTGTGTGTTGTGTGGGGCACTGTGGTTGGGAAGAGGAGGTTCTTTGAAGAGCTGTGGTTGCAGTGTGTGGTTTGCACTCTGAAAAGTGACGCAGTTAAGGCAGATACTGTGGCATATTTCTTCTTTTCCGCACCTCTCAGATCGTTCCATTAACATGTCAAAAGCAGGCCACAACTCCACCTGACACCTGAATAACCCACCAGAGAGTTTCCTGACTAGTACATAAACACCAGTATTAAAGATGCTGCAGTTAGAATTTGGCTAGCATTTGATGGATGGCCCTCTTCTGCAAGAACCGCGATCCAGGTTTGCTCTTTATGGCTCTACTGGCTCAGTGGGGCTAATGAGTAAAGTATGTGAGAATATTCGGGAGATGAGGCCAAATCATTTTATAGTCCTATACTTTATGTTACAGGTGCTGATGTAACACGGTACAGTTATATGGAAGTCAATAGAGTTAAAGTAGTTTAATGGATTTTTCTCTTACCCCATCCCGCCAGCATCTGAGTTGCATTTTTCTGCTGGGTGAAAGCAGGTTCTTTTGGTTTATGAACAGCCTAAAATTAGTGCTGTGCCAAAATCTGTCCTTCAGTTTCTCTCATGTTTTCTTCTCCTGCGAAAGAGGCTTCCATTTTTCTTCTTCACTCCTGAGGCACTTTAGAATTTCAGGGGTTTCTTAGGCACCCCTAACATTGTGAGGTGGCTGAAGGTGGTATGCTTGTTTTCCTTTTCCAGCAAATATTTCTCCAGAACACTGCAGCCTCCCTGGCTGCCCACACTCCCTGATCTGGGAGGAGTTAGTAGGCGCAGGAATTTGGTAAAACCTAGCCACAAGTTTACCACCGCACATGCTGTTTGTGAGAAGCCACCTTAGGCTTGTGGTTCTTTAGATCTGAGGATATGATAAAGAGACCATAGGAGAGATGGGTCAGCTGTCTTGCAGCAGAAGGTTGTTCATTTGATGCCTTTTTCTTTTCATCCAGCCCAACTTTAGGGCTTCATATCTATACCTGAAGGAGCGTCTCCACCCCCATCGTTCTGCCTGGACACTGAGGTCCAGTGCTGAGGGCCTTCTGTTGGTTCCCTCACTGCGAGAAGCAAAGTTACAGGGAACCAGGCAGAGGGCCTTCTCGGTAGTGGCGCCCACCCTGTGGAATGCCCTTCCATCATATGTCAAAAAAATCAACAATTAAATGACATTTAGGAGACATCTGAAGGTAGCCCTGTTTAGGGAAGTTTTTAACATTTGATGTTTTAATGTATTTTTAATCTTTTGCTGGAAGCCACCCAGAGTTATCCAGTTTCCTAATGGACAGCTTTCTCCAACATATCGTCTACTTAGGCCAGACTCTAACTACAATAAGATTTTAAAAAATATATCTAATGAAGTATGAGCTGGGTAGACACCAGCCCCTTCTGGGTGCTAGGACAGGTAGCAGGACTGCTTGCAAGAGCAAGAAGTTGGTGATCTTTCCAGAAGCAGTGGGTGGCTTCTGGGGTTCAGCAGCTCAACTGACTGTCACATACCAGGACACAGAGAGGGAGGTTGGCATGGTGCAGTCTGGTGTTCCTGCCAGTGCATTGCACTGCACTGACCTCATTGCTGCACCCCTCCCCTTCTCAGCCCCAGTGTGCTGCCATTTCTACAGAAGTCAAGTGACTGGCATAGCCTTGCCACGCTATCTGCTGTTGCTATCTATTCTGAACAAAATAACACAACACGATGGCCAATAACAATGACACTAAACACTATTTATAGACTAATACAAATGATCAGAAATTGCAACCAAAGTATCTAAATTTTCTTCACCAGTCGCGGTAGAATAATTCAAAAGTTTGATATATACATAATCTGTCACCAAATATCGCCGGAACAGAGTTTCCGGATAACCAATCTGTTTTGTTCAATGCTTCATCAGCCAATCTTGATCAATTCATCATCAGCCAGACTTGTAAGAATTAATATGAGAAGGATGCAGTTCAATTTCTTAACAAGCTGAAATTACAATATACATGCGATGAAACCTGCGTCTGTATAAAATAAATTGCATAATACAATATATACAACTAAGATACATACCCAGTCTTACATATAAGTAAATATAAATGCTGTAGAAAGCAATGATCCACTGACTGGACGGGGTACTGTTTTCATTTGGTTGTCAGGCATTCTTGCTGTTAATGTTGTGCTGTGTCTTTAATTTCCCTTACTGTATATTAGTTTCACCTGTGGCTAACTATATTATGCTCTTTACAATTTGTTACCAGCACCAGTGACTACAGTATCATATGAGTACTGATCCAGAGCATATTTTCTACAGTGTTTATATTTACTTACATGTAAGACTGGGTATGTATCTTAGTTGGGTATGCATCTTAGCATTGAACGAAACAGATAGGTTATCCGGAACTCTATTCTGGTGATATTTGGTGACAGATTATGTATATATCGAACTTTTGAATTATTCTACTGCGACTGGTGAAGAAGATTTAGAGACTTTGGTTGCAATTTCTGATCATTTGTATTAGTCTATAAATAGTGTTTAGTGTCATTGTTATTGGCCATCGTGTTGTGTTATTTTGTTCAGCTTGTCTATATTGCAACACAGGGGTCTGTTTACGGATTATTGTTGCTATCTATTCAGCAAATCAGATTGGGAGGAAGTCCGCAAAAAGGAAACCTCATTTTAATATATCTAATTATCTTTGTAGATCTTGCCAGGTAAAATGGCAATGGTCCTTGCAAGGTGAATTTGTGTATGTGGTGCCCCTCTAGTCCCACTGATAAATCCCAGTGGCTTTTGAGATGTTTGGATGAAAGCTATGATGCAAGATGCTCTAGTAGCAAACAATGTGAACATGATAATTAAAAGCTAATATGGACCAATGAACTTATTCCCCAAACACCCTGCAAATTAGAGATATAGCCCAAGGCTGTGTAAAATAATCAACATAAGGCTGATTTAATTATATAAACAAATCCAGGCTAAACAATTATCTTTAATATAATAACAATAATAATCCATATGCAAACATTCAATTAAATTCTAGTAAATCTGAGCAAGTCAGTAGAAAAATTCCAAATGTAACCAATTTTACTTGTTAGCTAACAGCCACTGATGAAAAGAGGAGTCAAAATGCATGTGGCACTTTTGATTGGACTGAGCTGATTTGCTTCTAAGATTGCATGAACTTGGGACTGTTTGATTGCTTTGAAAACGATTGCCTCTAAGATTGGTTACATTTGGAATTTTTCTACTGACTTGATAGGCTTTACTTAGATTTAATTGTACGTTTGCTTATGACATATTATTATATTTAAGACAGTTGATTAGACAGAATTTGTTTATATAATTCGATAAACATTAATTATTGGGCAGTGGGTTCATTTAGTTCAGTCTCTGAAGGAGGATTCTTTGATTCTAGTTAGCTCTCTCAACAGTACTATGCTGAAAGTAGACAGTGCCTCTCAACTCTTGTCATTGGAATGCAAGGCTGGACTGAAGCTCAAATTCACAGTCATTTATAGGGCTACCACAGCTTCCTGTGCTTGACAATTTTGTGGAGTGGGGACGACAGAGGCAAAATTCTTCCCTGTCTTACTAGAAATAGGGTGCAGAAGGTGAGGTTGCAGGTGGGGAAGTGCCTGCATTGGGTGGTAGGCAGTAGCCCAGGTGTTGACAATAACCATGTAGGCATTCCACTTCTTCCTGTTCTTGTAGGCAAGAACAACCCTATTCCCCATCCCTTGCCCACTCAGAATGAGGGTAATGTCCCTTCACTCTGAATTGGCACCATCCACCCTCTGTAAGGTTACAGTGCCAAATATAATGAGCTATTTTGTATTGTGAGCCACAACATAAATCCATGATGTAAGAAAGAAGGGACCCTGATATCATTATCTGAGGCCCTTCTTTGTGTGCCTCCTCCATGAGAGGACCAGAGGGTGGCAACACAAGAACAGGCCTTTTCTGCACTGACTCCCTGTTTGTGGAATGTTCTCCCTAGGGAGATTCAGCTGGCCTTCGTTATACACCTTTAAGTACCAGGTGAATGACTTTCTCTTCAACCAGGCCTTTGGCTGATTGATTTCCAATGCCCTTTTAAATGTGTTGTGGGAGGGGGTATTATTGGTTTGTTTTTTATCTTATTTTTATTATGTATTTTGTCTTTTTTATATTATAATTTTATGTTGCGAACCACACTGAGGTCTACAAGATATATACAAATTTTAGCAACAACAAGTGGCCCTGAAGCAGCAAAGTGTGGACTAGTAGGTGTGTAAAGGTCATTGTTAATTATACTTTATTTAACTAGATCCCCCCCTTTTGTATAAAGTGACTAAGTGACATTTAATTGGGGTCTGCATCAACTCTGTGTGTACCTCAACTAATTTAGGTGCAATGGGGTGATTTATGATAGTCTTTCATGTAACCAAGTCAGATCAAGGCATGTCATAGTAGGTGGACGTGTGCCAACCTTCCATGTAGATCTGCTGCTTTGTTTTCCTCCCCATAAAGTTAAACACACAACCATTTTCTTTCTTTCCCCACGTTTATATTCTGATAGATTGGCTCCTCTTAGTTTAGGTCAAGAATATGCAAGCAGAGAAACAAAAACAAGCTCACTGGGGAAATGCCCAGAGTTTGGGTGGAGAGTGGTAGGGTTTCCTACACAAAAACTGCAGGTTGGATCTGTCCAAAATATAGCATACTTGATCCACTCTGGAGGATCTCCTTTGCCTGTAAATGCCACCCACTTGTGTGAAAGGGGGGGGGGGGAGTTACAGCCACTTTTAGATTCCCCATTACAGTTACTGAAGGAGGCATACCAGGACTTCAGATTTAACCCATCAGACTTGGACCTGAATAGCAAATCTAACTGAAACAGGACAAAGTGGATCTGAAGCACACTGGGCTGCTTCCAAATCCTTCTGGTTCAGATAAAAAGAGAAACTTGTGGTCATTGCATACCCCTAGTATTTACAGAACAATGCTGTTTTAATTTTCCTATTGTCTAACGCCACTATAGGCAAGATTCTTAGTACTCAGTTGGGTTTACAGAAAGAATAGTAATCAAGGCTAATGTGCAGATTGGCTAACGATTACTTCCTTCAAATAAATCTCTGTAGGGGTAGCAACTACAATAAAATCAGCAGGATGGATAATGGCTTATCTAAAACAAATTGTTTCAGATAACCATAGGCCACATCCCATTTGTCCTTATTGAGCAAATGGCATTGGATTGTAAGAGCTTGGCCCTGTCATCTGGGTGGGCCTGGCTGCTAAAGACTTCAGAAATGTTGGCATAAGCACTTTGGACAGCATGAATAAATTTGGTCCCAGGGACAGGCTAAGTGAACTTGATAATTTAGAAGAGCAATTGGGAGAATTGGGAGAACAATTCACCTGCAGTTCAAATCAATGGCAAATTAGATCATATCCCTGCTCTAGGTATCTATATAAATTCTACTACTGTAGCCAGATTTTCCTAGAAACCCTAAACTCAAGCCACACCATGTGTTCCCTCTCCCAGAGGAAATGAACTCTAATGGTTAACAGGGCAATCCTATACAATTCTACTCAGAAGATAGCCACAGTAAGACTTATTCCCAGATAAGTGTGCGTATAGGATTGCAACCCACATATTTTTTTGATGGGAAACTTTCCTGTTCCTGTTTGTTAAAAAGCAAAATGTATCTATGGGCTTTTTGAACATAAATTGAACCATAGTTACTTTCATCATTAGTTATCGCTTGGCTGAGTGAGGTTTACTTGAGAATTAGTTATTTATTTAAAAGTTTGTGCATGAGATATCAGCATCTATATCTATCTGGTTCAATATATTGTATTTTTCTATTTTATCCAGGACAGATTTTATAAAATTTACTTGTCCAATTTTAGACAGGACATCCTATTGTCAAACACGGTCTCCTTATTCTGGTACTTGTTACACATGGTTTACTCAATGCACACTCTCCTGAACAACTGTACTGATCAGGGTTACCAAGCTTTGCTATGTAAGAGAAAAGCTGGAGAACGATAAAATATGTGTTGTTAGCTGGAAAACTTCAGTGAAACAATTGGTAGTTTCTTCTTGTTCTCCTTCTTGAAAACCTTATTCACTGTTTTTTCATCTTTAATTTCACTTTCCTCAAACAATCTGAGTGAATGTGTTTGTTCCAGGAGATCTACCACATCAATGTTTTTCTCCATTTATAAGTAGAAAATCTAGCATGTATTACTTTCTGATGCTCCTTCATGAGAATCAACACTACTGTTCTTACACAGCTTACACAGTTCTTACACTAGTGCTAACAGGGACACTTTGTGCTTGCTTTTCTTCTTCCTCTTCTTACAGTACTTTGGTATCTTCATGATTAGATGGGCAACTTCCTTCCCCTTCACTGCTCTTGCTGGATTGAAAATAAGATGAGGCATTTTCACCCAAATTCAGTTTTTCTAAACTGTCCTGCAATCAATGCTGTATCAGATAGGTTTGAAAGCTAACTTCAGAAGGAAGATGAGTCACCTCTAAGCCCCCAGCCCTTTCCCCCTACGTTTCCATCAGTCCTCCAAACCCCTTCCCACTTTACCATTAATCCCACATGCTGGTAGTTGATGGTTGCGCTCCAGCATCAGCAAATCATGGGGAAAGGAAAGGAAAATATCTAGAGTATCAGAGGTTTCCTATACCTGCTGTAGCCTCTTGAAAGTGTAGCTTTCCCAATGGCTTACTGGCATTGCTACTTAAGTAGCGCTTGCATCCAGATAGGCAAATAAAGAGGCAGACACATAAGCTGGGGTTGAACTGGGCCCCTTTTATTTAGAACTTTTATTAAAATCAGCAGAGGGAGATGACTATGGGGTGGGAACTAACTTAATTGGATAACTATAGCCATTGGGTGACCCACCCTTGCCTAAGGGATTAGGGCACAGCTCTCTAGCCTGCCCTGATTCCTGGCCCATACTCTGAAGGTGAGAATGGAGACTTTGCCTCATCATGCCCCTGGGACTGCAGAACTCCTAGTGGATGAGGAAGTTTGACCTCAAAGAAGGCCCCTATCCCACCCACTGAACTGTGGAGTCTGAGAAGTGAGCCTCAGGGCTGACCCATCACTTGAAAGGTGCCTAAAGTGTGTCACTAGCCTAAACCAAACTATTTCTTTTCCTGCATCTACACTGTCCAAAGCAGGCATAGGCAAACTACAATTCCCATCATCCCTGACCACTGGTCCTGTTAGCTAGGGATGATGGGAATTGTAGTCCTAAACATCTGGAGGGCTGGAGTTTGCCTATGCCTGGTCCAAAGTGACCAAATCAAGAAGATTAACCTACTGAAACAACACAATAGACCATCTAGCACTCTGTCCCGCTATTCAGTGCGAAGTAGGCAAAGAGCCAATTTGCAATCCAAAATGCAGTTTGGGGGAAAATCTTATGTGGCGACCCCAAAGCACACTGGGAGGGAGGGAGGGTGCTGCTAGAGAGAAGACAGACCATCCTTTAAGTAGGGATCAAGCCCTGCCTTCCTCCTCAGACCATCTTAGGAATGTGCCAAGTGGCACCAAGGATTTCCCCGCACTGCCTCTCTTGTCCCAGTGGCCCAGAACAGTGCACCGCTGTCTCAGTTCCATCTAGCCTATTTGGTGGAATGTTCTTGGGGGAAATGCACTTCCCAGGGGCTGGGCACATTGCCTTGCACATCACTATGCACCAGCCAAAGGGGGGGGGGGAGACCTTCTTCCATCTCCTTGCATGCTCTTGGGGGAATCTGAGTGCTTGCTCTTTGTTTTCCTGTCATGTGCCAAGCACTGGCTATGGAGTATGCCAAATTATGCTTCCCATCTCATGCTCCAGATCCAAGCTGGCAGAGTCTTTGCTCTATGAAGCATGCCGGATTATATTTTTACATGCTCTAGAAATCCCACTGGACAGAAGAAACACTCCTTTCCTACCTTGCCCCATCCCCCCTCCAAAGTTTCTCTCTCCCTGAAAAAAAAAGTGTGTGTGTGTGGGGGGCTTCTCCTCAGATTACATCCCCCTCTGCCATGCCCTGAGCTGGTGAATTAACAGCTGGTTGAATTAACAATTTTATCAATTGTCACAGTTATTTAATGTGGAGAAAACTGAACACAATCTTTTCTTCATGCTACTCTCCCAAAAGGACAATCTGCAATTTGTTTCGTCACTTGCCTGATATTGCTGGTAGGTTATTTTAATTAATATTTAACTAAACTCTACTTTTCTCAGTGTTCTCTTTTACTGTTCTCCATCTTTTTTATTTGAGCCTGTTAAATATTTGATGGTTATTCTTCTTTTCCCAGACTTGCCAGCGAAATTCAGAATAAATTGGGCTTTGGGTTGATTTTGACACTTTAGACAATTCAGAATCCTGTTTTGATAATGTTGCAGCCACAGCAAAGTCTGCTATACTTTTGATGCTACAGGTTTGTCAGGACCTTAAGAACATAAGTGTTTCTGGATCAGACCAAAAGTTCAGCTAATCAAAGCATTACAGTAGGCAACCCAATGCTTATGGGAAACCCATAAGCAGAACTTGAGTGTATGCACAATATGAAGAAGTACCTTTGTCTGCTGTGAATCTTCCAACATACATTGTCCTTGGATGGCCCCCACGTTTCAGCATTATGAGAGAGCAATAAAAACTATTTACCTTGTCTACACAAGACATAATCTTATACACCTTTATCATACCTTCCAATACAAAGTGGCCCCAAACCAGGGTGCCATCTTCTGGGGTCTCACTCCCATGTGTGTCACATGACCCACACGAGATTGCAGCACAAGATTTTTTTTGGGGGGAGCAATCTTGCACATGTTTTGGGGTCGTTTGCAAGATTGATGCCCCCCAAAAGCACTTTTTTCAAGGCAAGAGTGCAGCCTGAAATAGCATAAAATTTCTGCAGCCATTTTGGCCCCCATCTGCTTGTGAGATAAAGTGGGACGTCCCATTTTCCAAGACATTTGTTGGGTATGCTGTAATATGTTCCCCTAAAGGCTGTAACCATTTCTCACAGGGAAAGGTTATATTGTTGACACAGTAGTATGAATGATGACTAGATATTCTCATTGTATTTTTCTTTCCACATTACCCAACCTCCCCCCAAATTATAAGCATGTTCATGATATTTTAGCTTCTGAGACCAAGCATGAGTATGACCTAAGAGCCAAATCTGCACTCTTGGATGACAAAATGTTTTCAAAATAGGTATAATTTTTTATGTTAAGGTTAATTTTTTTTTGTGTTGATCCCAAGCCAAATATGCAAGCAGAACAGCAAAGCATTTATGCCCTCTTGTGACTACAAAATCATGATGCAGTAGGACTGCATTGAAAAACATGCAGGCAATGTATTTCTGCAACAGAACCCACAGAAAGACTTACCTCTGCAGCAGCAAGGAACGTTGCAGAGGAACAAAGCTACAGGTACAGTAAAAGGATTTAACGAAAATGCATAGTCTGGGCTCCCTCCTTTTCACAAGCAAAAATCTACATAGGGGCTCAACTTCATATGACACTAATTGCAACCTCACAGGGAAGCAATAAGACGATAGGCTAGCCACAAAGCTGGGTGAATGGCTGCCACATTTATTGATTTAAACAGCCACAGATCGGCAGTGGTGACAACTGTGTGGGATTCTAACTAACTGTGGGTGAGCCCACTCTGGTAAGAGAGGGAGGCGGCTGGGTGGGGTGCTATTTTCTGTTTTGCCTCCAGCAGCAAAATGGCTTGGGATGGCTCTGTGTACTGCCTCCACCCTAGGCCTCCTGCCACAGTCACATTGTAAATTGCCTCCCTTCCACCATGTCACAGTTAGGTTTAGGAAAAATAGTCCTGCTAATGCCATATTCTAACAGCTTTCCCTAGAAATGCTCTTCTCCTGTATTGGAGAAGAATTTTCTAATAGTTCTTTGAATGAAGTAAGGCCATACCTTTTAGATGGCAGCTTCTCAGACTCCCAACTGTGTGGCAAATTTCATTGTTGGTTTTGCTGCAGTGGAGTAATGCTGTTGCAGCATGTGGAAATTCTGCCCTTTCTCCTTTTTGAAAACCTCAGTGTTTCCATCAGGAACATGTCTGTATCTGCATACATGCTTTTTTCCTAGGAGCTCCTGCCTTCATCCAGCAAAACACTCTTTGCTCAAGCAGAACAAATAAGCAGAATAAATAAAAATGATGGATCTATGTACCCTGGGGTTGGCTCAAACAAAAGACACACAGGCATTCTTTGCCATCTTTGTCTCAGGCTAGTATCAGGTTACTCTATGAGCCTGACTGATGTCATACAGACCCTTTTGTGGCCATCACTCCAACCCTCCAACTCTAAATTAGTTATTTGTACATGTACAATAAATCCTGTAGTTTTGATTGGACTCAATTAGAAGGATGCTAATTATGTGTGTCGCTAGCTCTCATCATGCGACTGAAGGTATTTTAGGTAGTAAGTTAATTATTGTCTAAATCTATTGGGTACAAAAGTGTCAAGGGCCTTGACGAAAGAGGAGTCACTGGCGTTCATCACCAGTGAAAAGATTTTCATGCTGCTGAAATTACGGATGTTGTGTCATCCTTTTTCCTGGAAACGGCTCAGTGACAGTGATTTTGGTAATTAGGCTTATTTCTGTAAACCTGCTTGCTTTTTAATTTTTTTTTTTAAAAACCCACTGCTGATTTTCACAGCAGTGCACATAGCTGTGTTCCATGTGCTCTTTTCAGCAACTTCCCTTGCAATCCGGAACCTCAGGAATGTGCCATATCTTGGGGCAATGCTATGTGTAGAACAGCAGTGGGGAATCTTTGGGCTTGTGGGTCCAATCTGGTGCACCAAGCTTTCTCATCTGGCCTGTGAGGCCACTTTGGCAAAGCCATGCCCATCTGCCCTATAGCCAGTGCCTCCCCCCCACCTAAAAAATGTTTAGGGGTACTCTTATTTTCCTACTCATATTTGAAACATTGCCTCTCAATGAGGCCAAACTTAGATTCACAAAATGTTTAGGGGTATGTGTACCCCTGCATGCCCCCAGAATAAAAGCACTGCCTATAGCCGATGTCATATATAATGTCAGGTGTGGGGCAGGCAAAGAGCTGACTGGCACTGACATATTCCAGGCACCAAACAGCTGATCATCAATGTTTGCAAAGTGCTGTGCCTTTGCGCAGTTTGATTTCAAAGGAAAAATGGGTCACTGGAAGTTGCTGTGTTTTCAAGTAATTGACAGGTGGGCCCCACTTGCCCACCTGCCAAACTTGTCCAATGGGGGTGGGGGATGGGAAGGCAAGGCAAGGGTCTATATCCAGTTCTCCATCCCTGGTGTAGAGGCTGAACCCACCTGGAGCACTTAGTTACCCTGAAGCAGAGGTGTAGGAAGGCCAGGTGGTACCCGGAGCAAAAAAATTTTTGTCATCCCCCCCACATTGGGTTGTTTTTTTTTGCCTGCAAAAATGGTTTTATGTTATTTCCTATTTTCTTACAAAGGAATGTGGATTCTAAGCCTCTGATAACAAGTGGGTGGCTATGGACAGATACTTAAATCTACAGGATGGGTTGTGTTTTGGCTTGTGCTATTTTATTTATATTTATTTTTAAAAAAACCTGCAAAGTGGTATACCAAAACAAAAAACAAAAAAACAACAACAACACCACAGCAGTAAAATCAAGAAAAATTAACAATCCTACTTTAAAACATACAAAAGCTAAAATATTAAGATTAAAATTACTTCAACTTCCTAAGCATCTGGGTATGTTTGCCTAAAGAGGAATGCTTTTAGCAAGTGCCTGAAAAGAGTCTAGCAAAGGCATGTGCTTTGTTGAAATTTCAGCCTTCACGACATAGGAAAGTGGCCAAGTAAACAGCTATTTTCATGGAGGAGGGTCAATATATTAACTGATATGCATGAAATTTCATATGTAGCTATATAATCCCTAGTGTAGCAAAATAAGACCTTTGGAGCAGGCATTAAAAAAAAAAAAGTTTTTCATGAACCGCCCTAGTAGGGCAGTAATTATTCCTTGATAATTTGTCACCCCACTCCATGATGGCACTGGGGCGGCCCGCCCCCCGTCCCCCCTTTCCTACGCCCCTGCCCTGAAGAGCTGAGTCTTAAAGCAATTTTCCTGATTGGCTTTTCCTGATTGGCTGGCGTTACCCTATTCTTAGAAGGAAGGGGAACATAACAGGAAGGGCCTTCCTCAGGTCTCAGCAATAAAGAAAGACAAAACTGGCACCAGGATAGTGTGTTCCTTGCATTCAGCAACTCATGCAATGTACCAAACTTCATGGTTCTCTCCTCTCTCTCTCTCTCTCTCTCTCTCTCTCTCTCTCTCTCTCTCTCTCCTCTCTCTCTCCTTGCCTGTGCTCTTCTCCAGCATTGTTTCATAGGAAAGATGCAAATGCCTGAGGATAATCGTGTTTGCAGCACAATGCAGTTTACAAGTATGAGCTCAGCAGCAGGTTCCCCATGCAACGGATTGGCCTGTGCTAATGTGAATGTGCTCACCTCCCCTGCTGGAGCTGAGAGACAGTCACAGCTCCTAGATCTTCATTTAAAAACTGTCAACATTTTGCATGCACTTTCCAATGGGTTGTTTACAGCACTGCCTGCAGAAAACACCAAACTGTACACTGGAGGGAACCAAAACTGCATCCAGGGGGCTGTTTTACTGAGCATTTAATGAGAGACGTTAAAAAAACCATAAGCTGATGTTTCCACCTCCCTCGCTTTGAGGGTATAGCCATCTCCCACTCCTGGCAGTCAAGCACCATTCACCTACTACTGTGCCCAACACATGGAGTGTAGCCTCTGTTACATGGAGTGCTCTCAAGGAACAGGCAGAGCAAATGGATTTGGTTCAGCGTTTAACTCTTGCTGGCTGGGGTTGATGGGAGTTGTGGTGCAAAATATGTGGAAGGTACCAGATTGGTGAAGGATGGAGTAGTAAGACAATGTGATGGGAATTAGGGAAGATAGACAGCACATTGCATTTCTTGTGGCACCTTTGATCACTTGCATGGCTGGTAGATTTATTTCTCTTTGTTTGGCTTCTCCAGTTGAGAATGAAGGATAATAATTAGCTTTCTTGTAAAGTGCAAGCCTTCAAAGGGAAATTAGAGTGGCAATCCTATTCTTGCTTACCTGGGAATCAGTACTATTGATCCTAACAGGGCTTTTTTCTGGGTAGGCATGCATAGGGTTTAGGGACAATAGAGGTATTTCTAGTAATTCTGATGTGAACTGATCAGATTGGTTTCTCCTAACTAATGCGCAGATTGGAATGTAATTATCCTTCAGATTTTGCAGTTCTCTGGATTTTGCAATACAGTTTTGTCTCAAAGTTTTAATAAAATGCAGCTGAAATGCATATTTTAGGAAAAAAGTGGGTGAGACTTGCCTAAGGAGCTCCATCATAGACATCTGCTTGTACAATGGGCCTTCTCCTCCCCCTGCATGATATATTCCTGAAGTTGTTTGTATGTGTGTATGTAGGATCATGGCAACAGGTCTCTCCCCTGATAAGTTCTTCTGCACAAAGCCCACTGTCACGACCCTGCTCCCCTCTCTATGCTTAGTATCTCCCCTCTGATCATAAGAACAGGGCTCATGATGTAGAAATCAAAACCACATTTGGTCATAGGGGTCTCCCCTACTGGCTTTGCTTATGATCTTCATAGTCCAGAACCCTTGGCCTACTTGGCAGCAAGTCACTATGTCAAGTCCAAAATTCAAAGCCCAGGATCCAAAGGTCAGGAAACATGTTGGCTGCATCATCTGGGCTCGATGAAGCATGTGACCCTCACCTGTTCCAATCCTACTCCAGCTGAGGAATCACACCCCTCCTTCAGATCTAGCGAACCCCTTGCCTGTCTCAGCCTCCTAGAGTGCTCCTCCCACTGTTGCCTACAGCTCAGAGCCCACCATGTTCATGGAGAGAGGGCCCCCTCTGTCTCTAGTGATGGATCCTGTTGCTCTGGTTCCTGTGCATTGACTCCCATCCCCTCATCATCCTCCATCATCCTGTGAGTACTTCCTTCCACATTCCCTGTTTGCCCTGGTGTGTCCCAGTCCTGGTTACTCCGCTTGCTGGGATCCTCTTCCTCTTTCCTGTCATCCTGCCAGTTCATGGCATCCATGCACTCAGCTGAAGGCATGATCAGGGTTACAAATGTACAGTGTATTGTTCTATATGAGCAATTTGGGCCTGTGTCTTCGGTGGGGTTCCAAAGGCATGGAGAACTCATACATGGACAATGCCACACAACAGGCTCTGGTCAGACCTTTGCTTGTGTGTGTAAAGGTTGGGTGCAGGAGCACTGGGCACAACCCCTGTTCCACTTACACAGCTGTGAAAGAGGTTTCAAAGGGTTTTAAATGGTAGAGTTGGAGGAGACCTAACATAAGACCATGATTTGGTCTCATCAGTTGTTCAATACGCATCTCTATGTTGTGCTGCACTGCTGTTTGTTGAACATTCACAACACCGAAATAGGTAGTTTGCCAAACCCATTGAAAATGTCAACTCACAAAATGGAACTTTGAAGAGAGAGAGAGAGAGAGAGAGAGAGAGAGAGAGAGATATGGCGGTAGCAGCAGCATACAGAACCGAATGCTAGTTACCTAACTGTGTAGGCAGCAATGCAAGAGAGGTTGGCCGTGAGAAGGAGGGCTGGTTTGATGGGCAAGGAGGTTGTGTTTGTGGTGCTGAGTTAGTGAGGAAGCGGAGGTTGTGCCCTGAAGTGAGGAAATCCCCGTCTCGTAGGGTCCCTATTTCATCAGAATGCATTCCCTTTTGCATCTAGGCAGGCAGCCACAGTTTCTTCCGTTGTACTTCCCAGAAGGAAAAGAAACGCGATTCTATGACCCGCTTCCAGGGAACATAAATAAGTCTGTAAAGGTGGCCTGGTTTTACAAGGGCCATATATCTGACTCCAACGCTACCTCATTAGCTAAAGCATTTTATGTTGCTATCAATAATGCAGGTTGCTAGTCAGGTACTAAACCAAAGTGCTGGAGGAGGATGGCATAGGAGTCTGCTGAGAGAGTATATTTAATGCTTTAGAGATATCAGATCAGAAACAACAGGCCTGGGAGATCCCTGGCTAGTTCCATTTCAGCCTCTAGTCTGAATTGTTATAGCTGTTGACTGGCTCTCGAAGCAACCATCCTCCAGGGCCTCTAGACAGGTTGGTCTCTCCAGGCAGCTTCCGTAGCTGGTTATAAGAATTTGGGAAAGAGAGATTATAGTGGAATGGTACCACAGATTCAGCGAGAAGACTTTCCCCCCAGAAGCTGGGGAAGACAGGGGTGAAGTGGGTTATGGTGGTGACAACCTCAAGAATACTATCCTTGTAATTTGCATTGGTGCCATAAGCAAATACCTGCCAAGGTGCTGACCCTACCATTAGGCAGAGCAAGGCAACTGCTTCAGGTAGCTGATTCTGGGTGTCATCAGAAAGGAGCAATTTGTATTTAACTGGAGAACCAGTGTGGTGCAATAATTCGAGCGTGTTGACTAGGATGTGGAAGACCAAGGTTCAAATCCTCACTCGGCTATGAAGCTCACTGGGTGACCTTGGATCAGTTAATGACTCCCAACCTAACCTACCCTACAGGCTTGTTGTGGGGATTAAAAAGGGAGCAGTTTCATGTTTAGAGCAGGTCTTGAACAGTTGTGCAGTTAGGTAGACTCAGCCTGGACTTCATAGTCTTATAGGAGGCTTCCTTCTTTAGATGGTGATGTATTTTCTTTAGCTGCCTGGTGGCAAGCCAGTTCTGCTGCATCTGGGGCCCTCCTACTCATTCTGCTGTGCGATGCCATGGGGGCCTGCCCTAAAACCCTGCCCTGATGATGCCCCTTCACTTTACATTAAAACCACAAACAGTGTTGTAGCATGGGGCCTGCGTCCTCTCTACAGCAACTCCCCTTTGGTGAGGGCTGCTGCTGCGCTTGGGAAAGGAGATCTCCAGGAATGGCTCTCATCTATGGCACCATTCCCTTCGGCACCTTTTTTCCCACGCAAACAATGACACTAATGGGTGCTAATTAACCGATCGATAGTATTAAGCTATCCAGTGTCTCTGAACATGCTAATTGACAATCTGCTTATGGAAAGCCAGTGCTGGCTGGCAGGCAGGCAGGCAGGCAGGCAGGCACTGGATTTCTCAGAGGTGGGCGAGTGAAACTGGCAGCCTGCTGGAAGCATAACAGATAGTGCAAGCGCATGAGAACTGGCCAGCAGCACCACTACTGAGGCCTGGAATTCCTGCAACTCTTTATTTTGGCTTGAGTGAGGCAGGGCGAGATTAACTATGGCTCAGGATTTATTACTGAGGAACTGGTAACACGCTGCCATTACGGCTCCGTTCGCAAGGTTCCAGCTCCATCCTTCCAGCCTGGCAGGAGGTGGGTGCAGATTTCCTTCTGTTTCAAAGAGAACAAGCTGTTGAGAAGGGCCAATGCTTGCCAGGCACAGCAAGATGTGATTGTCAGGGTGTGTGTCTGCACGCTGCTTCCATCGCATTAGGTGGAAACAGACTCCAGCTCGGTCCAGGCAGTTCATCTAACCGCAGAATGTGCTGATGACAGACAACGTGGGAGTATAGCCAGCCATATACTTTTGCTGCATAGGCTGTTATGTGCTGTTTGTTATTCAAAGCATAGGATAATTACAGCGCAATGGTAATGATCTTGAAATAGTAGAATGCAATGGAACATGGGGAGGGTAGCCATCTCAATTTGGTTTTTCTTGCCTCAAGGCCACCACCCTACTCTGTTCTATGGATGGGAGGTGGATCAGGATGGGGGAGGGAGGGGTTGTAGCTGCTGTGCGATTTCAGGGTCTTGGGACTCTTCCATAAGACTCTACAGAGACTCTACAAGTACACCGAGATCAGTTTGATTTTCCACTTAGGGTCTATTGAGAAATTTCCTATGCAATTATATGCTGCCAGGTGAGCTCTTGTAATACACTGCTGGGTTCTTGTGATGCTTTGGGAAACATCTTCCACATACTTCAAGACTTTGTCTGTACCAAAAATTATTTTCTCCCAGCTTGGACTATTATTGTTCATTCAATTCTAAGTGGACATGGCTTGCCATGAGTGGTAGGATGGTTTATTATTTACAGGCAAATTCACTTCTAGGGCCCATGCCTGGGCCCATGGACGATGCCTTGCTGAGGTCCCCCCCCCCTTGATATTTTTTTCTGACCCAGTACTCTGAGTGACATGAGGTGGCTAGATCTGGCCACTTTTTTCACTTTCCACAGTGCCCCAATCTAGAGCGGCACTGGGACATAGTGGGAACTTATAAGGGTGGCTAGACCCAGCACAGTTTGGGAGCAATGACATGGCAGTCAAAGTCCCCTGACAAAGGAGGGGTCTCACCAGTGGGAGCCTTTTCAAACCTGGAGCTGGCCCTGTCTACATCAGGTTCAAAACCTCAGCTATAGCTAATGCAAAACCTGCATTTATGAAACAGAACCCCTTGTCTTGTTATATAAGAGACCATAAGATGGATCTTTGACCAGGAGGGAGTTTTAAAAATGAACTTTGTTTCTTTCAAGATCATCTGCCTGGTAGTTGCAACGATCCTGTGTGAAGCTTCATTCATGCTATTCTTAGCAAATATTCCCGCTCTCTTTCACTTCCAACCAGCAGCCTTAGAGGACACAGAAAAGTCAGAGACCCTATGAAGTTGTACGGCCTGTACGCGTCCAGAGCTGCCTCTGTTCTTCAGCATCAAATTCCAGTTAAAGAATTATGCCTTTGGGCAAAGGTGGGGGTTTGCTTTGACCTCTAGAGCCAAGAATCTCTTCCCCCAACTTCATGTCATCCCATGAACATGCTTCAGGTGGTCAAGAAGTTAACTGTCCTCCACCTGGGAAACATGTGCCTTTCCATGGAGAAGCGACTCTGAGCGAACTGCAAAGTGCATTAGTATGAAAGTGACGGTCTAAAAGTAAGTCAGGAATATGTAAAAGGATAATCTAACCCAGGGAAGGAATCCCCAGGCAGAGAGGATGCACCAGAAAAGCTGTTAGCAGCTGAATTATTCATCCGCCAAGCTTTACCCCCATCTTTCCCTTCTGGCTCACCGAGACGTCAGAATCAGTGGAAGCCGGCAGGAGAGAGTGGGGAAGGTAATAAAGAAAGAACTGGGACACTTAGCAGAGGGACACCTGGCTGCTGTTTGCTTTAGAAAATATTTGATGATGTAACTGGGAATAACAGAAGTAGTATACTGGCTGTGTGCTGCCTCAACAATTGGAGGTGGTGAATACCAGTTGCTGGGAACTACAAGTGGAACGAATGCTGATGCACTCATGTCCTGCTTATGGGCTTCCCACAAGCATCATGTAGGTCATTGTGAGAATAGTGGGAAGAACTAGAGGGGCCTCTCGTCTGACCCAGCCTGGTTCTTCTTAATTCCTACTGGGTTACAGGGAAGGAGGAAGTTCTACTTTTTGCTTCGTGGAGCTGTAAATGTGGCAGGGAAGCATGCTTCCTAGAGTAGAAGTTGAAGTTGACAAGCAAGAAAGGATCTTGCTCTGTTCTTGTAACGAGAAGGCATCCACTTGTCCTTATCTGTCTGGCTGTTGTGAGCAGGAATTCTTTAAACTCTCATGATTTGTGCTTCCTAGTCACATGCTACTATGCTGGGTTTTTTTAACCTGCTGTTTGCTCAGATTGCAGCACAATGGAAGGAAGATGAGGTACAAACAAAGAGAGGAGAGCTCAGCAGGAGACCTGCTTACCAGTTCTCTGAGGGTGCTGTAGGGATTCCGTACTTTACTGATTTTTCCCTTTGTGTTCACATTCCAGGGCTCCTGTATCTGAGTCCAGGAGCAATGGGCTAAACAGGAATACCCCTCCCTCCGTGACAATGTTCAGCAATAACATGCATTAAACCTGCTCACTTCGAACTGGTGACCATTTATATTGGCTCTCTTCCTTCCAACAATACATTCAGAAATACTGGATGATGTGTAAAAGATCAGACTGAAATATTCTAAGGGAGCTGGGCATGTTTAGCCTGGAGAAGAGGAGGTTAAGGGGTGATATGATAGCCATGTTCAAATATATAAAAGGATGTCACTTAGAGGAGGGAGAAAGGTTGTTTTCTGCTTCTCCAGAGAAGCGGACACGGAGCAATGGATCCAAACTACAAGAAAGAAGATTCCACCTAAACATTAGGAAGAACTTCCTGACAGTAAGAGCTGTTCGACAGTGGAATTTGCTGCCAAGGAGTGTGGTGGAGTCTCCTACTTTGGAGGTCTTTAAGCAGAGGCTTGACAACCATATGTCAGGAGTGCTCTGATGGTGTTTCCTGCTTAGCAGGGGGTTGGACTCGATGGCCCTTGTGGTCTCTTCCAACTCTATGATTCTATGATTCCTGGGCACTGTGCAGAGCACGCATAATCAGACACCACCTTGAGGCAATCCAGCATTCTTGCCTCTAAACAGGGAACTGTTCCCGCCCTCTGTGCTTCTTGAGCAAGGACAGATGCCATAGATTACAAGTTAGGGTCATGGATGCTGGAGCAAGTCTCATTTGCTGGACATTGTTTCTCACCTGCAAAATGCAGCATTCATACGAGAGGCAAGGAGGCACCCACGAGTCCAACCAGGGAAATCTGTGTGCATGGGCACCTGCATGAAACCCATTCTAAGTACCAGAAATCTTCTAAGCTGAGGCACTTGCCTTTTTAATATTCTTGAGCTTTAAGTCCATAAATCCATTGCAGTGCTGAAACCATGTGATTGATTAATGCAGAGCAGAGCTTCCCACTGTTGCAATGTTCTGAGAAGATACAGAAGATGCACATTCTGCATTGGTCAGCTTGTTAGGCAGATGCTCTTTTCCTTTCCATGCATTAATAGCCAGGCACTCCTCACCCCCGATCCCATTTCCCATTCTTACGCCATGAAACTCAGAGCAGCACACCCTGGATCATCCTTACCACAACCCTGCGAGAAAAGTTTGTGGTAGACTTACCCAAGGCTACCCAGTCAGCTTCAAAGCTAAGCAGGTCTGAACTAGGTCTCCTGAGGTCCCAATTCAACACTACCCACTACACCAGCATTGCCCATAATGGCAATGGGCTCAGATGAGTAATTATTTTTCATACACTGCCTCAGTGATTTGCAGTTTGTCAGTCTCATATTACTTAGTTCAGTAGGATCTATATACTGTATTCAATTCCTTTATGGTTTCCATAGAATCATAGAGTTGGAAGGGACCCCGAGGATCATCGAGTCCAATGCAATGCAAGATTATGCAGCTGTCCCATATCAGGGATGAAAGCTGCAACCTTGATGTTATCAGCACCACGCTCTAACCAACTAAGCTATGGCCCTAAAAATTGCAGATCAACTTACTTGTGCCACTTGATCAGCATTTTTTTACTTTCTCCAGGTTGGGATGAGCAATAGATGAATTATTCCAATGCTGCTGGTCTGGTAGGCTTAACAACAAAGAGTACTTCTTAGTTGCTTCTTCAGCTTTTGTCCAAGTGATCGATATGCGCAAGAAGTATCTTGTGCATCACTTGTACTCCTGGACCCAGTGTTATGTATGGAAGCACAGGTGACCTAAGTGGCCTGCTTTGGCTGATTTGCTAACAATGACCCTATATGGAGAAAATGAACTTTCCCTCTGTTACATATGTACTGGCTATATCCCAGCTAGATACAGCAATGCTCTACATATAGGACAAAGGCCAGGGCAAGAGTTGCGTATGCATGAGCTGGGCTCCAAGCAGGCGACAGGCAGAAGCCTAAGAGTGAGAGCCATGCTTGATTTCTGCTTGAATCCAAGGCTGCAGCTATGAGAGAAGCAGGACCACCTGCGCTGTTAATGTTGTAAGTCCCTGTCCTTTGTAGGCTCAGGTTGGATGTATGTTGAAGTAAACCATATATCATAAAGACACCACAGTCTCTGCTGCCCCTCATTCCAAGGGAACTGAACCCTGGCCAGCACCTGGGACCCCTGGCATCTCACACCACTCGGGGACTGGGATGGCATGCAACAATTTGTTTTTAATTTGACATTGTTTTGTTTTTAACCGTTTTATCATAAGTCACCTTGTGAAGACTTGTCTTGAAAGGCACAGTAGAAATATTGCAAGCAAAGAAACAAATCCTCCTGTTCATTGCAGGGGGCACCTACAACTGTTCCTGGAATCTATCATTGCCACTACACTGGCATACAAACCGCCACAGTGATCTCATTAATAGGGGTCAAAGCTGATGTGAGAGCAGAAATGGGAAGACCTTTTTGTAAGTACACATCATTTCCCAACTGATTTGAGACCATCTCCCAGCTGCCGCAGAGGTCAGAGGCAGCTGTGAATGGGGAGGATGGGTGGGTATTAGCAGAAGCCAGTTTGGGGGCTAATTGAACTTCTTGTCCCCTGCCCAAAACACACCTTCATCTCCTTGCTTCCGGAACCCACGTCATGTGAGCATTTTAACATTGTGCCAAGGCCCCTTGATATGCCTTTGAAATGGTGATCAGTCTTTTGGATGCTTCAGCACCACTTAAATCTATAGTTCGCATATTCTGGCTCAACCCATGTTTCAAGAGTTTTAAGAAATCCACACTCCCAAGAGACTATGCTAGGGAGCACAGCGTACAAGACAAGCCACCTTACCAAGGCGTTCCACTTCGGATGGCACCGCGGTAAGATCGAATGAAAAGCCCCAAAGCCCTTTTGGTTAATTTTTAATGCAATAGATAATCTCATTCAGGTTAATGCTTAGATCATACCCTTTACCTAGGCTGAATTGCCCTGTGGGAGAAGCAATTCCTGTTGCTTTCCCTTTTCCCTTTCTGTATGTCACCTGCAGAGCATTCATGCAGCCGTAAATGCTACGCTGGAGAATTGAGTTAAAAACAATACGATGAAAGGATGTAATTACATATGTTAAGAGCTGCACACATGCAAGAAAAATACCACATAGGCGTCCTTGCCTAATCATTAGGCCCTAATGTGCAATGCTGCACAAGGTGCTTGGTTGGATATGAGTGTAAGAGAGGTACCTCATGATGACTTTCCCCAGGCTTTAATTGGAGTGAGGGTGGGTGAGTATGCAGCACCTGAGATTGGTGCATTGATTTTTTTTTTAAAGGGAAAGCCTTCTCTTTATCTTTTTTTTTTAAAGAACCCACTTATGAAAATGTCAAACCCCCCCCCCAATTATTTTTGAATGCAATTTATTTTATTATTTATTGGTGAGGCATGGTTTAAAAATGCAGGAGTAACATTTGGCACAGTGCTCCAAATTATGCTAGTGTCACGTTTTTTCAATGACTTGATGGCAAGTCATTTACTAATGGCACCTAAAGCATAACTGCACCTATGTTTTTGCATCTTTAAAATGTAGTGCTTCTGGGCAGGAATCAGGTCACTTCTGCATTCTCTATATAGCACATACCTAGATGATGACTCTTAATAATATATTGAAGAATGGCTATATTCAGACATATTTTAAGAAGTGTTTTTTAAAACAACAGCAATATGAAAACCATGGTCTTTAGGAATCCAGATTCCTTAACAGGACCCCAGATTTCCCATGGAAATAAGAGATAATAAATAAGACTTAATTAAGAGTACAGATTAGGTTAACTATCAAGCATTATCATAATAAGATTTGGACAGGAGCATAGATTACTAAGCAAGTGTGTGAATTCTCTGTTGGATGCCATTAAAAATATGTACAATAGTTACTACAGATGATTTGCATATAACTGACTTTGGATAGAGAAATAGAACTATTTAACAGGACAACGTTAATGGTTTTAAGACTGTGATCCACACAGAGCACAGCACGCTTATGGATAGAATTTGACATCTATCTAATTTTCGGCTTGTTGAGATTCTGTCTAGACTGAAATGTGTCTTTGAAAAGAAGCACCGAATCTTAGGCGCATTGGTATGTTTCTCCTTATGTTCCAGTTCAGGGTTCACCAGACCATCACTGATTTTTGCCTCACTTTCATAACTGTAAAAAGGGAAGGATGATCCTTTCTGTCATTCTCGCTGTCCATTTTGACACTAAACATCTTTTGTTCTGTTTGGTACCATTGCTTGTATCTTTAGGGCAGGTGGATCCAGGAAACTGGATGGAACTGGCCCAGCATGCAAAGCAAGCTGGGAAGAGAAAGGAATTGCATACCTGGAAGCCATTTATTATTATGATCAATGCAATGAATATTTATCTACCTCAGCCTTGCAAAAATCATGTGGAAAATTTACCAGTCGAGGCACAGAATCTCTTCAGCTACTCTTTTACAATAATGATGAAAGGAAAACTAATAACATTTTACTCGCCTGTCATAAAAATATTATTTGCCAGAAGTGAGCTAAGTTCTGCAACACTGCGCTACCTAGAGGACACATGAGGAGTTCAGAACAGCTTGAACAGGTAGAAAAGAGGAAGGCATGGACTGCAATGAGTTATAAAATGCTGAATCTCGGATGCTGCTGGAAGCTCTGGGGCAGAGATGGGGAACTTGTGACTCTTCAGATGCTGTTGGACTCCAACTCCCATTAGCCCCAAACAGCATGACCAATAGCCAGGGGTGATGGGAGCTGTAGTCCAAACAACATCTGGAGGCCCACAAATTCCCCATTCTAGTTCTATGAACTTATTGTGGCCATGTTCCCTTCTTCCTTCGAATTTGTAAGGATCTACAGCAGTAAAAGAAGTGACAGCTTTCTTTGTTTGGATTCAGATCCAAAATTGGCCAAATGGCATGATATGAGTTTGTAGATCATTGCAATGTCTGAAGATTGAATGTTGAGGCCTGATTGTGGTAATAGACTCTACCACTTTGCCATTTTCTCCTTAGAAATTTCATATTCCCCATGGGCAACACAATAAGGCTCACTATCTAGTGTGAAATTAAGAATTACCTAAAGTTTTTTTTAAAGGGTTTTGTTCAAAACAGAATCAAATGTATAACTAGATGTGTTAATAATATAAACAACAAAAGAACTCCAACATACCAGAAGGTGGTAAATGCAAAGGCCAAAACACTCAGGACTGATTCACATGATACATTAGCAGTGTGGTAGGTCTCTTATAGGGGACGTGGGTGGCGCTGTGGGTAAAAGCCTCAGCGCCTAGGGCTTGCCGATCGAATGGTCAGCAGTTCGAATCCCTGCGGCGGGGTGCGCTCCCGTTGCTCGGTCCCAGGGCCTGCCAACCTAGCAGTTCGAAAGCACCCCCGGGTGCAAGTAGATAAATAGGGACCGCTTACTGGCGGGAAGGTAAATGGCGTTTCCGTGTGCTGCGCTGGCTCGCCAGGTGCAGCTTTGTCACGCTGGCCACGTGACCCGGAAGTGTCTCCGGACAGCGCTGGCCCTCGGCCTATTGAGTGAGATGGGCGCACAACCCTAGAGTCTGTCAAGACTGGCCCGTACGGGCAGGGGTACCTTTACCTTTACGTCTCTTATAATAAAACTGTTTAGATTCTGTAACACTTTATGAAGCTGCTTGTGTGAAGGAGCCTTTTCAGCCAAGTTACTACCATAAATGAATCTGTCAATTTCAATTTTTCTCAGTCTTTCATAAATCTAGTCATAAGTTCTACTTGCCACAGGTGGGTTCAACATGCCTCTGGGTGCAGTCAGGGTATAATGAAGACATCTCTACATGAGGGTGTGGTGCTATTATCTCTGATGCTATTTAAGATCTACATGAAACCATTGGGAGTGGTCAGTAGAAGTTTTGGAGCAAGGTGATAATCAGGATACCTTGACTGCAGTTTTCCATGCATTGGTAATCTCATGTCTAGATTACTGCAATGCACTCTGTGGAGCTACACTTGGAGTTGGTTGATAGGTTGCTTGTGGTGGCAAGTTCAAGGTGTTGGTACTAACATACAAAGACCTGTGAAGCTTAGGACCAGGTTACTTGAGACACTTTCTCATCCCTTATATACCCAGTAGATCCCTGTGGTCTGCAGGTGAGTTTCCAGAGATCTCACATGCCTTCTGTGTAACAACTCAGAGTAGGGCTTTTAGTGTTGCTGCTCCTGTTCTGTGGGATAACATTCCTGTCAAGATGGGACAGTTTTCCAGTAGCTGCACTTTCCAGAAACAATGGGTGCTATTTTTTGTTTCAACAGGGTTTCTCAGCTGGATAAATGGGTCTTTTACCACAAGTGACTGCTTTGTATCATTTTAGTCTTGCTTTAAATGCATTTGCTGTTTTTGTTTTGTTTTTAACTGTCTTTAAATTGCCTTGAGACAGTTGCTTAGAAGGTGATTTATAAATTAATAATATTTACACATCAATTTGCGTCTTTAAAAATAGTTCCTCAGGTAAATTCATCAATATTTTAGTGCACAGTTCTACTAATATACAATTTTATGTGTGCAATTCCCCTAATGCAACGCACTTCTGTATATTAATGTCACCAATATATGCATTATAACATGCATTTCCCATTAATAAGTGCATTTGTGTACACATCTTAGGGCTCACCCACACTTCTTTTTGTGCTATGCATTCTAGGCACAGATCTTGTTCTTGTTGTGCTCTTGTTGTTTTTGTTCCTCCACTTTTCCCTGGAAAACCTGTTGTTTACTGCTGAATCAGAGAAAGTGGCAATTGGGTTTTCTGTGTCTTGTCATTTGTTCCAATTCAACAGTAAACAGCAGGTTTTCCCAGGGAAAGTAGTGGGACAAAACCAACCAACCAACCAACCAACCAACCAACCAACCAACCAACCAACCAAAAAACCTGCTTGGACCTGTTCCCAGACTGTGTGGCACAAAAGGAAGTATGGATGAACCCTTTTGCCTTGTCCCACATTGAATTTTAGCTTCTCTCCTGTTTTTCTGTTTGTTGCTGAGTGTGCCGTGCTCATTGACAGTATTTACTATTATTTTATTATATATTTATTTACATCCTGCCTTTTTCACTGACAGGGACTCAAGGTGGATTACAAATAAAACAGAAACAGCTAAAAACATAGAAAAATAAAATAAAAACAACGAAACATTAGTAGAATGAAAACACATGCACACAATTAAAACACACAGATAATTACACAGCGCAGCACCAGTCCGGTTAATTAAAAGTAGTCAGTTCTCAAAAGCCTGTTGGAACATGAAAAGACAACAAGGAGGGAGCCAGTCCAGCTTCTCTAAACAGGGAGTTCCAAAGTCTGGGAGCAGCCACCAAGAAGGCCCTCTCCTGTGTCCCCACCAAGCATGCTTGTGAGGGTGGCAGGTCCAAGGGCCTCCCCCAAATATCTCAAAACCCAGGGATGTTCATGTGAGGGAATATGGTCTTTCAAATAGCTTGGGCCTAAGTCATTTAGAGGGACACGGGTGGCGCTGTGGGTAAAACCACAGTGCCTAGGACTTGCCGATCGTATGGTCGGTGGTTCGAATCCCCGCGGCGGGGTCAGCTCCCATCTTTCAGTCCCAGCTCCTGCCCACCTAGCAGTTCGAAAGCACCCTTAAAGTGCAAGTAGATAAATAGGTACCACTTTATAGCGGGAAGGTAAACGGTTTTCCGTGTGCTGCGCTGGCGCAGGCTCGCCAGAGCAGCGATGTCACACTGGCCATGTGACCCGGAAGTGTCTGTGGACGGCGCCGGCTCCCGGCCTCTAGAGTGAGATGAGTGCACAACCCTAGAGTCTGTCAAGACTGGCCCGTACGGGCGGGGCTACCTTTACCTTTAAGTCATTTAGGGCCTTTTAGGTCTTCACCAGCACTTTGAATGGTGTCTGGAAACAGATGGGTAGCCAGTGGAGCCATTGTAGCAAGGGAGTCGTCTGCTTCCTATAACTAGCCCTGGTCAACAATCTGGCTGCAGCTCTTTGAGCCAGTTGAGGTTTCTGGGCTCTTTTTAAAGGCAGCTCCATGTAGAGTGCATTACAGTAATCCAAAAGGGATGTCAGCGAGGTGTGTGTCACTGTGGCCAAATCAGGAGCAGGCTCAGCTGGCACACTAGCTTCAACTGTGCAAATACACTCCTGGCCACCACCAGGACCTGGGCAATGAGGCTCAGGGATGGGTCCAGGAGAGGACCAAACTACGAACCTGTGTCTTCAGCTGGTGTACTGCCTCATCCATCACAGGCTGAATCCCTATTCTCTGTTCTGCCTTCCGACTGACAAAAAGCATCTCTGTCTTGTCTAGATTAAGTTTCAATTTATTTGCCCTCACCCAGTCTGTTACTGATGACAGGCATTAGATTGGAACCGAGACAGTGTCCTTGGATTTAGGTGGAAAGGAGAAATAGAGCTGGGTGTCAACAGCATACTGGTGACACCAAATAATCACCACCACCACCAGTGCTGTTTATTTTTAGAAAAAAGGTGACGGAACTCACCATGAAATTGTTACAGTAAGTGCCACACTTTTAACATTTGGGGAAAAAAAGTGCCAGTAGTCATACCTTGGATCCCAAACGCCTTGCAAGTCTAATGTTTTGGCTCCTGACCGCCACAAACCTGGAAGTGAGTGTTCAGATTTGCGAATGTTCTTTGGAACTTGAATGTTCGACAGGGCTTCCGATTGGCTGCAGGAGCTTCCTGCAGCCAATCAGAAGCTGCGCTTTGATTTCTGAACATTTTGGAAGTCGAACAAACTTCTGAATGGATTCCGTTCGACTTCCAAGGTACAACTGTCCTGCGTATCCTTGGGTACCCCCAGAAAAAGGCAAATTATTATAATATAATATATATAATAATGCTGTCTTCAAAGATTTTGAGTGCTAGGACTTTTTGGATAGTAGTTGCTGTGAAAAATAAGGCAGGGCTGGGATGGGAGCAAGTGGCCCGAGAATAAGAGGTTTTCATGCCACTGTGCTTTCGAGGCCCCTTCCTTGTTAAAGCAAGCAGCTTGGTTCTGGGTAATTCTGATTGCTTAAAAGCCCCAACTGTCAGAAACACTTTGGAGTTGGGCCTTCAAAGTGGCTTCGACAGGCTCCAATGTACATAATTTATCAGGGTGAGTTCAGGCTGGGCCCCTCCCACGCAAGAAAGCCACAGATCAATGGAGCCGAGGAGAAGGGCTCCTCAGGTGGTGTAAACTGTGGAGAAAGGCAAATTCCCCAGCAGGTGAAAACTGGCACTTTTACGTTGACTTTGGCAGTGAGATGAGCAGAGGTGAGGATCTGGCCCAGCCAACAGAAATGTGCTCTCTAGTTCAGTACAAAATGAGCTTAAACTAAACTATTCTCCGGCACTAAGTACTCAATAGCCTCCCACTTGGGGAATGCATTTTGCCTCCACCTCCTCCTCGGTAATAATTTTCTGTGGCTTGCATAAATAATACAGTACCCTTCTATAAAAATACTCACGCGTGGTGCATCCTTAATTCTCAGAGGTAGGTGAGAATTGCTTTCCCTGTTGTATGACTGGGGAAACTAAGGCATAGAAAGGAACGGGGGCAGGGAATGAACAGAGGCAGGCATCTTTAGCACTGGGGCAAAATTTTGCCCTGTTTTCACTCTAATGCTTTGGGTTTTCAGTTTAGCTCTGTGCCTCCGCTATCTTAGAATCTAGAGCATGGCTTGATCAGGTTCTAGGGAGTTGTTAGGGGAAAAAATGGTTCAGTTATCACTGTGCTTCCTTGGCATGTAAAAAGCTGAGAGAACCTGTTTTGCTGCATGCCCTAGATATACAGTATCCCATTGTGCAAGGCAATTGAGTTTTGGAGCCAGCAAACAAAGAACTTCCTCCTAGGGATGTTTCCATCGTCAATGAAAATGCACAAAACTGCCTTGGATAAATCCCGGTGAAATTAAATAGTTCCCCTTTGGAGCTTCCTCCTGGCTATGAAGCTCCTGGCTATGAAGCTTCCTCCTGGCTAGTCAGAACATTGGTCCATCTAGTGCAGAATTATCTCTATCAACTGGCAGTGACTTTTCAGCTTGAGGTAGGAGTTTTTCCTAGCTCTACCTGAATCTGAGACCCTTTGCATGCAAAATGTGTGCTCTACCACTTAGCTATGGCACTACCCATAAAAGAATTCACCAGCAAAACAACAACAACAAAACTAGGCATCTGTCACTGAAGCCCGCTTAACTGGTTACATCTGCAAGACATAGGGAACTTCTATAGAGACATATTGCACAGACAGGTTAGATGGGCTGATTCAGTGTTGTGGAGAAGTGTCTTTGGTGGTTGTTGTATAGATGTGAAGGAGCTGATATGCAGTTCTGTTTCCCTTTCCTACCTGAGCAGCATTAGGTGATCCCAACAATGATCCCTTGGGTTTTGTCACTGTGTGCCTAGCCTTCAGCTTAACACCCCAGCACTGCAAGTATCAGGAGCTGCTGGAGTTGACAGCCCAGCAGTTTGGAGCCACATGTGTATGAAATGATTAATAGCCATGGGATTTGGGGAGGAGAAAGTGATCTCAGGTTGGTGTAATGTTTTGATATATGTAGTGCAGCACGGAGGAATAAGTCTGCCCTTTGGGAAATTTAAACTGCGGAGGTGTGTGAAAGTATGGAACAGGAGGGAGCTGAAATGGGACTCACTATTCTGTGTCCTTTTTTATTTTTGGTTTAAAGATATTCTGATGTGTTACTCAGACTAGCCTCCCAAGTAATTTCATGCTCCAATCCTCACATCGGCATGACATTTCTGACTTATTTTCCATGGTAAATTTGAAAGCACTGGTTCTGGATTCTGCTGTACCTGATATTGCTGTGAAAAACAACTGGAGAAAAGAAACTTTAGCAGCTCAATGAGTACATTAATGGCAAAGATACTCATGTGCGTAGTTGAGAGCAGCTGTGGGCAGCCATCGGGTTTGTGAGAACGCCTTTTATTTTTTAACTAGTTCTCTCAGATCCATCAATTGGCGTTCACAGTTTGCACAGTGTCTCAGTGGAACAGGCAACATGAAAGAAGGGGAAAGAGTAATTCTGAGCCCACGATCAGCCCACGAATTAGTTTTCATTACCAGAGCTGAGCTCTCAGGCATTTCACGCACACAAAAACCAATCCTGGCCTCCCTTCTATCCCACCTAAATCTTCTTTGTTTTTAGCAGACTGAAAGATTTTTAAAGCCCGTCCATACTTTGGCTAAATGTGGGTTGTGAACCCCTTGTGCCTACCTTAATCTCCCCTTGTCTGTGTGGCATTCTGCTCTAACTACTACTGTTCCACACTTACTCCTCATTAAATCTGGAAAATCTCCATGCTTTGAAAAGCCAAATAGGAAGAGAATGCTGTATGGATGTGGGGAGATTAAAGAAGGCACAAGGGGTTCACAACTCACATTTAGCCAAGGTATGGACAGGCTCTTAGTGGTTGCTGTTTTGTTAAGCAGCTGGAAACCAGAAGCCCTGGTTGCTATATTGTAAATTCCTCAGAGACATATCAGAAGATCTTGATCTTACCTTTTGCCCATTCCTTGTTTAGAGTGCTTCTATCTTGGATGCATGAGCTGCAGGAGAGTCTTTTGGGAAACAGAACTGTGGAAATGTTAAGGACTGAAGTTTCATGCACAAGTACCTGCCTGGGAGCAAAGCCCTGCTGAACACAGTGCACAGGATTGCTGTGCTAGTATTGTAGAATGCCATTCCAATCCCTGAGAGGTGCGAGATTCCAGGGGTTCCAGGCACTTACCCAGGGTCTGTGTTTCCTTTGGGAAATGAGGCACAGGGGAGACTGTGATGTCTTTAGGATATATGGTTTATTGACATATATATATATACAACCTGAGCCTACAATGGAAGGGTTCACAGCATTAACACTCCACTTAACACTTATATTCTGACTAATTCTGAGTTCAGGTAGGGGTCCCTCCCATTTTATATATCTTTTTAATTTTAGTTTATTTATTATTTCTTTTTTTTCTTTTTCTTCTTCTTTGATGTCCTCTGCTCAGGACCTTTATTAGGGTTCAGGGATTGTACACTCATGGGGGGTGGAGGGACCCTGGGTGGGAGGCAGGGACCAATGTTGGTCTCCCAGGGTGAGAGGGGAAATGGAAGATCCCAGGGGAAAGCTGGGAGGGGTTACCACCTTCTGTGCATGGTAAGGGTTAAGAACTACCTTTAAGAGAGGTCTCTGTTTTGGGGTTGTTGGTTTTTTGCTCCTTCTAGCTGTTTCTGTTTTTAGTTTACATTCGTTTTCTACATCTTATTGTAGAATGAAAAAACCTGTAATAAAGATCTTAACGGCACAGAGCCCATTCTCTTTGGCTTTCCTAAGGGCCTCTCACTTTCCTTTTGTGCCTCCCCGCCTCCCATCTATGACTTTCTGGTTTGATTTTTTTGTCCATGTTCATTGATGGAGCTGCAAGTCCACCCCCACCCAGAGAAAAAGCAGGATATTCCCTTGTAGGAGAGCTATTTTAAATCTTGAGCATCTTGGCTCGGGAAAGATAAAGATATTTCCTCCCCCCCTTGTGAGTTGGTAGTCACTGTCCAACATGTTGTCAATTGTTGCTGGGTCCTTGTGCAGAGTTTGCCCCAGTGATACGTGTGGGCTGTACTTTTTGCAAATGGGAACTTCGGCAGAGATTGCCAGAGTCTCATATCCTCCTAAATGGTGACCTGCAAAGAGCCCTGCAGCATCTGGACTGATACAAGCCTTGATGTTATAGTATACAGCAGGTATAGCTATATCTTGTCTTGTTGGTTCCGAGTGTTTGAAGGCAACCATGGAAGCCAAGGAGTGCCTGTCATTGTTACTTATCTACATCCGAAGTTGAGTCATTTGTAAAATATGCTTCAGAATCTACTTTGTTATATTAGAGTCTAACTTTATCCTGGCAGTGTCGAAAAGAAAAGGTTGCAGATGCTCTATCCTCCAGGCTGTTAGCTTGGGGCTTAGCCTGGATTTGATTCAAGCCTGGTGCTTTCAGTATTGCACAGATCCCTGGTGTCTTCTATAGCTTGTAGATGGCATCCTCAACAGCCTTTTGCTTTCACCCACGACAAGAGAGCACCCACCCTGACCCAATCTAGCCTAGGCACACAAGTCCTTCTCTTTAATGAAAATGGCAACCCTAATTCTGATTCCCTGTGATTTTAGCTTTTTCTCTTTCTTGACTTCCCACTTGCGACATGGGGACAATGCCCTACTCTCCCTCGCAGAGGTGATTATAAAAAGAAATTGATGCCTGATGTGATGTGCTGTCAGGTATATCGATAGAGTGGGCAGATAAGTGCACTTGAAAGGGAACCTGATGTTCTCTGGAGGCTGGAGGCAGATCCTCTGCTGGGGGTCATATTGCAGCTGCAAGTCTTGTTGTACAACTGCTTGACAGCAGGAACCTGGAATGTGAGGGTTGCTTGATTTCTTCCGGTGGGGACAATAATAACCAGCCTCCTTGGGAGACATTTCTGGACCTGGGGATAGCACTGGGACCACTCATGGTACCTTACCAATATGCAATTTTTTACACTTTTGATCTGTCATAGAATGGAGGGATTCTGTGACCTCAAGACAGGGTGGGATAGGCTTGATTTGAAACCAAAGGGAGAGGCAAAATCATTGGTCAGAGATGAAGGTCAAGGCAATCAGGATGGCTGAGGGAGGTGGCTAGAGGAGACCAGCCAGTGGGATGCAATAGAAATGTAAAGAAAGCTGCATGAGGATATGCCTTGCTGTATAGACAAAGACTATAAGGGATGTGGGTGGAGCTGTGGGTTAAACCACAGAGCCGAGGACTTGCCAATCAGAAGGTCGGCGGTTTGAATCCCTGCGACGGCGTGAGCTCCCGTTGCTCGGTCCCTGCTCCTGCCAACCTAGCAGTTCGAAAGCATAAAGTGCAAGTAGATAAATAGGTACTGCTCTGGCGGGAAGGTAAACGGCGTTTCCGTGCGCTGCTCTGGTTCGCCAGAAGCGGCTCAGTCATGCTGGCCACATGACCTGGAAGCTGTACGCCGGCTCCCTTGGCCAATAAAGCGAGATGAGCGCCGCAACCCCAGAGTCGGTCACGACTGGACCTAATGGTCAGGGGTCCCCTTTACCTTATAGACAAAGACCTATTTATTTAGCTGGGAAGGCCCTTTGAAACAAAAATGTCATCCATTGTTTCTGGAAAGCGCAGATACTGGGTACATGTCCTATCTTGAGAGGAATGCTATGAACAGGGGCAGCAACACTAAAAGTCTGAGTTGCTATAGAGCAGGCATGTGAGATCTTTGGAACTTTCTGGGGAAACTCCCCTGCAGACCACAGGGATCTACTGGGTATATAAGAGATGAGGCTGTGTCTCAAGTAATGTGGTCCTGAGATTTATATGTCAGTATCTTAAAATTGGCCTGGTAGCAGATCGGCAACCGGTGCAAGGGGGGTGCTATATGCTGGCAGCCATTTGTACCTGCAAGCAAGTAACTCTGGCAGCTGGACAGAAGATGTGAAATAATGATGATGAGAATTTGCAAGACAGGGAAAAGAAAACTTGAAAGGTTGGAAAGGGGGTAATTCCCTTCTACTCATCCTTTCCACAACATCTACAGTAAGTCCAGCACTATAATGAGCCCCAGGGCACAGGTGGCAGATTGGGAAAGGTAGGAAAGCACCTGTTCACTACTGCCTCCAGGTGCCAGCCCATCCTCTGCTTCCATCCTACTTTGAAGCTTCAGACCACCACCACCAGCCATCCTGGACAACCTGTGCCCCTCTCCCAATGCATTGCCTCATCAATTTCTCACTGGGCATTGCCTTCTGAGTGATCTCAGATAGTGGCTGCCTCCTCCTGCTGGTCCTGTTTTAAACAGCCATGCAGAGGTTGGATGAGATAACTGGGTGGAGGGAGAGGAGGCAGGTGATGGGTCAGGGTTCAAGGGCAGTGGTCTGAGAGGCATGCTTTGCTCTCTGTCTTAGACAGCATGTCTTGGACAGGCTCTGGCCAGTAGCATGGCAGGGAGGAGAGTATGGCAGAAGGTATCATCTGAATTTTGATGGATGGGGAAGAAAGAAGAGCAGCCCATCGCTACAGCTGAAAAATATGGAAATGCCTGGGTGTGACTTAAGCAGTGGCCCAGGCGAGATTCACCTTGCCAGAGTATAAAGGCAAACAGAGCTCAGACACAGGTTTCATAGAATCATAGAACTGGAAGGAAAAAGGGGTCATCTAGTCCAGTGTTTCCCAACCTTTTTTGGGCAACGGCACACCTGTTTAATGAAAAAAATCTCGCGGCACACCACCATTACAGCCCCGTGACGTCAGCGCGCAGCGTCACGCCGGGAGGGATGCACGAAAGTGAAAGTTTTTTCCCTCCCCCTTGCCAGGGAACCTCCAAGCTTTGGGGGTGGGAGGAGGCAGCAGAGCGAGGGACTGAGGGACGGCGGCAACTGAGGCGGCGGCGGCTGTTGTGGTGGTGGCGGCGATAGCGGGCGGAGGAGGGGGCGGCGGCGGGGCTTGAGGAGCCGTCGCCGGTAGTTGCTGCTGCTGTTGTTGCTGCTGCTGCCCGGACATGCCGGCCTCCTCCTCCTCCGCTGTCTCGCGCTCCTCCCTTTTGCACGCGCTGCCCCGCCGCTCGGCACCACCACCGCGGAGCCGCCCCTCACTCGACGCGGATCCTCGCCGCCGCCGCCTCTCACCGCCCGACTCGCCCGCCTCCCTCCCACGGCACACCAGCCAACGTCTCACGGCACACTAGTGTGCCGCGGAACACCGGTTGGGAAACACTGATCTAGTCCAGCCAGCTGCACTGCAGGATTGGAGAAAATGGAAACTAACCACTTGGGAAATAACAAGCCTCCAGGCTGGTATGTACCTTGAGCAAACATGTGAGCTGATAGAAGTGAAAGCAAACGTTTTAATTGGTTGATTCATTGCTAGACCCATTGGCTATGGCTGTACCGATAAGTGGCAGAAACCCTAATTTTGGCTTGGCCAGATTGACTCCCGTTAAATCATCTAATTGCTCAATTTGCACTTAATTGCTTGCAGCAGCAACCCTTCAGAGGAGAAAGGTGCCATCTTACCCAATGGATATGTATATCAGACATTAACAATTTCCCTTCCAGGACAGGCACAGTAAAGCAAAGGAGCAAGGTCCTAATCAGGCACAGTGACTCCGCACTATAGGACGGTTAGCTAATATGATTACCATTCTCATTTTGTGGCTCAGGTAGCTCCCAGGTGTTTCATTCCCTCCAGTGGAAAATTCATAGGGGAGGACAATGTCTGCAAAGTAGTGAGCAAGTGCACAGGGAAAGAAATATATAATTGACTCCAGCAGCACAGAGATCTGTGTCGGGTGGATTCTGGTGTGTCTTCTCAAAAGATTACTCCCTAGCCCTTTCATCTGTAGTAGAAGACCATTTTTGATGACCCAAGGGTGTAATTTGTGGCAAAGGGCCATAATTCAAATGGCAGAGCATTTGATTTGCATGTCCCAAGTTCAGTCCCTGGCATCTCCATGTAGGCAGCAGAGACCCCTGTCTGAAACCCTGGAAAACCTCAGTGGTCCGACTTCCTGTGTATCCAACCAGATTCCTATGTATGGCAGATTCCTATGTATTTAATTAGTAGCCCAGCATCTGGAAGAGGTATTGTATATTGCAATAATCTCTGGCCCATTTTTACCTGCACACACATCTCTCAGGCCTGTGGGTCAAATCTGGCATACTAGACTTTTCCATTTGGCTTGTAAGGCAGTTTGAGCAAGCCATACCCAAAATACATATGTGGCAAGTGTGGGCTTGCCTTTGCAGGCTGTGCCGATTGGCCGTAAAAACTAGCCAGGTGAATTAGCACAGTCCAAGCACATATTCCATCCATGCAAAAGCACTTGAGGGCATGGAATAGTGTCTGCAAGGGATATGGCACGGGGAAAGACCTCAGGGCTGGATGGTGAGGCTTGGAGGACTATGCTTGACCCACAGGCTTTCGGCCCCCTGAAATGCAATGGTACCTCGGGTTACATACGCTTCAGGTTACATACGCTTCAGGTTACAGACTCCACTAACCCAGAAATAGTACCTCAGGTTAAGAACTTTGCTTCAGGATGAGAACAGAAATCGTGCTCTGGCGGCGCAGCGGCAGCAGGAGGCCCTATTAGCTAAAGTGGTGCTTCAGGTTAAGAACAGTTTCAGGTTAAGAACGGACCTCCAGAACGAATTAAGTACTTAACCCGAGGTACCACTGTAAAAGATAACGGCATCTAAGTGTGCAACTGAAATAGTCACATGCTCTTCCTCTTTGCCACTCTGTGGTCTGTTGTTTCCTTCGTGTGATATTTTAGTTTGTAAGCTCTTTGGGATGGGGACCCATTATACTCTGTCAAGCTCTTTGACTAATTAAACAATCGATCATTACCACTGATGGATTTTCTATCAAAATGTCACCCATGCATGAAGTTGTGGGCATGATTTGAAATATAAGCAGTGGATTACTGAAAGAACTAATGATAGTGAAGTTTAGATAATAAAATCATACGTTGTGTAAAGCAGCTAATAAGTAAAAAAGGAACATCATGGAAATGAGGGGTGGGAAGTAATGAAGAAAATTTGTGGTTTTTTTGTATATGACAATAAATGTTTTGGAATATTTTTGGATCTATCTATCATCATCATCATCTAATTAAACTATCATCTTTTAATCTGTGGAAGTGGGTGTATTCTTTTCATCTGTTACTCTGTTTTGTATTTTTGGTTTTTATATTGTAGACTGCTCTGTGATCTTTGGATGGAGTGCAGTATAGAAAATTTAACAGCAGCAACAACAGCTGAGTAGGCAGCCCAGACCCAAAGGAGGGGAGGCACCAGGCATATTTATTTGATGGCTGCCTTCTCCTTTTTTAAAGTGAACCTGCCCTGGTGGCCTTTATAGGTTAGGGGAGATCTGTCCTATCTAAGGCTGTCCCAACCCATTCTCTTCCATTCAAGGAGGGAAAGAGATGCAAAAATGTTTACCCTTCCATGTGAATCTGAATGCAGTGGTATTTTCCCATGCAGCTAGTTCAAGGCTCACAAGAAGCTGCTAGTCTAAGGCCCTATTATATGGACTTGTGTGGACAGAAACCAGGCTAGTTCTCCTTTCCACAGATGTCAGGAATATAATCCCTGGGAAGGATCTACATGACAACAGCTCTCATGCTGCAGAGGTAAAATAGGAACAAGCCCTTAAGTCATAAACAAAAATTGCAGATGAGGGGGGATTTTTTAAAAACCTTTCAAACTGAACAAAAATTACTCAAAAGGTAATGAATGTGGAACCCCACGTTTCCATATTCCGAAAGCTGCTTTTCAGCACTAAACGGCTCTTTAATTGCTGCTCTTCAGGGGACCAACTGCTAATGCTAACATCCTTCCAATTTGAGATTCCTCCCCCCCCCTTAACCTTTCTGTGCCTGGAATACTAATAATACTTCATGTTCTTTCCCTTCCTTTTGGGTGCTGAGTGACTGCAATGGGGCCATCTAGCCTGGCCATGCATCCCCCCTCCTAACAGACCCCCGGCTTCTTAGTTCCTGTCCCAGGGAACCTGGTTTTCAGCCATAGCAGGATTTCTCTGGATGGTAGCAAGCTGACAGTTCTCCTTGGGAGTTTCTGGCTAGGCAGATGTTTTGCCTAATTGCCTGCGGTTCCCGCTCCCTTGTCCTGACAGTATAGCTGTGGCTGTTTCAAGCAACCCCTTTGGTCTGATTCATTTCAGAGCTTCTCTTCTACTCTGGTACCTTTGGAGATATTCTTTCAGAGAGGCCTCTGTTGTGAATAGCTTGGAGTAAGTGATTTGAGGACTGCAGCCTTAATTTTGTACTAGTTGCCTATTGGTTGACAATAATAGGTCCCTGTGCTCATGGCAGCTTTGATTTTAGTACACAGATGGGGAGCTTGTGGCCCTCCAGATGTTATTGGACTCTACCAGACAAACCAGCATGGCTGATGGGCAGGGATGATAAGAGCTGAAGACCAACAATACCTGGAGCTTCACAGTTCCCCACCCCTGCTCTAGCATATGTGAACAATGATATATCTCAAGTTATCCTGCCTCATTCCAATACCTCATTTGCCTCTCCCCCCCAAATTCAGTACTGCCAGTGTTCTGATATTACCCAACATGCAAGACAGTTCCAGTGTGGCTTGTGGACATCTCTGTGAGCACCAACTTCTTTCTTTTAAGTGGATTGTGAATTCTGTGAACCATCTCCATATCATTCAACAAATTGTTTTCCCCTCAGTTTAACACTATGGCCTGGCTGCTCATGCATCATAAATCCCTGACCTAACTGCATATTGACCCTTAATTAAAGCTTCAGCTATCACCTAGCACCGTTACTGAGGGCTTGTTTGCATATTCAAGAGTTCCAGTGTTGATTCAAAGGATGTTAACATGGGTTTGTTATTGCAAATTAACAACTGCACCACTGAGGCATAATCATTGAGGTGATTATGAGTTCCATAATGGGAGAGATGTCCCGTGTTGCTGTGGCCTACCTAGAAGCAGCAGCTCTTCAGCTCTACATATGGAACAAGAGATGGGACAAAGAAGAGGAGAAGAAAGGCTTGCTGTGTAGGAAAGCCCACTTGCTTGCTTTTTGTAAATGATAAAACACAGCGAGGGGCAAAGATGGAACGAGGCAAGGCACATCCTTAAAAGGAAAACAAATCAAAAGGGAAATAGCTCCATTTGTGTTCACGCTTTGGGCCTAAATGTGTAGTCCATGTTTAGCATGAGACTGTGCCACAGGTATGAAAGCAGAAGGAAGAGGGACACACCTTTGCACATCCTGCTCACCTTTCCTGAATTTTCTATGTGTTGTTCTAGCACTCGTATATATTCATATACACACTGCTAAGAGGTTTAGGATTATTCTGGGGCGCTTGGTTTTTATCACCACACTCAAATGTACCTCCACTTATGTAAGTAGTGGCAAGTGTAGCCTAGTGGTTAAAATGTCACACTTTAGGACTGGGGTGGCTCAGGTTCAAATTCCACTCTGACACAAAGCTCACTAGATGACTTTGATTTAGCCACTCTCCCCCTCTTTTTCTCAGCTCAGTGTACCTCACAGGATAAAATGGGGAGGGAAAATCATGCATGTTGCCTTGACTCCTTGGAGGAAGGGTTTGTTATATATATACAAAAAGATAAAATAATTCCCACAAGCCTTATGCTTGTGGTGCATGAGTTTTGCCACAAAGGACACTTTCAGAGTGTTGCTATTTTTGGGATGGGATTCAATCACATATTGGCAAATTCAGGCTGCACAATTATTTGGGAGGACTTGTGTAACAAGCCTACTTCCCCAAAATATATGACTTTTTGCGATGGGGAAAGGGATGGGGAAATGCACTGGAAAGTATGAGATGACACTTGTTTTGATGCAACATCATCCTTGACTTCTCCTGTAAACAGAGGTGCCATCTGTTCAAGTTGGTTGAGGGGGCCTTGACATTGCCTGCATGACATCGCGAGTAGCCAGGGGGCATTGCTGAATGCACACTGAATATTGAGGGGGTTTGGCCCCCTCAAAAAACATTGGGGGGCCTGAAACTGCCTTGGCCTCTAGGAGCTGGTGCTTATGCCTGCAAACAAATTGAGATGAATGCTCATTAACTAGCCAACACCATTTAATCTCCCAGCAAACAAACTAGGATGAATGCTCAATCAGCAGGTTATCTGGAAGTGTCCAAAGTCAGTGCACACTTTTGCATGATAAAAAATAAATAAAAATCTTCCTAAATAGGGTGATGAATGGTTTGCAGAATTGCTGTTTGGGCTTGAGATGCATAGCTCACACAGCCAATTCAATATTATCATATTTTGAGCTGGCATTGAAAACATGCAGCAGCCAAACAGAGTTTATGTGAATGCTAGGATCATGGAGTGAGCTAAAGGACTGGCATCTCTGTGTAAGTGATTTCAAAAGCAAGTCGAGTCATTGCTTGTTGTTGGCTCAGTAGATGACGTACAGAGACACTGATTGGACTCACAGTGTTTTTCGGAGCCTAAAAACTTGCATTAGTGATCCTTTCATTCAGCCCCTTTTCGCTAAGTAATCTTGACATTTCACTGGTTAGTATTGAAAAGTTATTTGTTTTCTAATACGAATATATAATGCAGGGCTTTTCGTCTTCAAAGTGGGTTACAAACAGCATGCAATTAATCCACACAACAGCCCTTGTGAAGAAGGTAAGCAACAAACAATTATCTCTCATTTAGGCAAGGGGAGAGAAATGGCTTGCCTGGGCTAGAGCACAGCTCTATATGCGCCTGATATGTGGCTTATGAGTACAGCCTCAGGCAAGTGCTTGGTGGATTATAACTAGGATACTGTCAAACTCCACCAATCCCAGTTTTGGGAATTCTATCCTTTATGGATCAGTTATGAACCAGGCTTCAGGCCATCCCAAATCCAATCAGAGGTATATTCAAATCAGCACCTAGAAGCCTTTAGGACCTGGAATTTAGCAATGGCACTATTGCAGACCTGAATTCTACCTGCCTCAAGGGATGTCCCATCAAGCACCTCCTCTTATATGACTTCTGCCAAGCATCTTTGAGTGAGGACTTGCTCTGGATATTTTTGCTCTCGGAGGCAAGATTCGCCATTGATGGGAGGAGATCCTTCTTTGTAGTGGTATCCCTCTTAGGATAAGCAAAAAGACTCTGTTTGCCAGACCTTTGGGACTGAAGGGTAAGAAACAGAACATTGCATGTTACTTGCATGACTGTTTATGCAGCAGTTGTAAACCTATGGATCACAGGCTTCTCAAGACCTCCTGTGCCTCCCCATGTGGCCTATGGGGCTGTTTTAGCCAAGCCTCCCCAACGTACCCTACACCTGACATCATACATGACATCAGGTGTGGGGCCACTAAAGACATGGCTGGGTTGAGAGGGGGTTTGCAGAAGGCACCTTCAAAGCCCCATGGACTGAGATTCACAAGGACCTACGATAAGCTGATCACTGGGGATTGCTTAGTGCTGTGCATGGAAATCTCCAGGTTCTGACTTTTTCCAACACTGCCATGCGGCCCCTTATGCAATGTTGTGCTGTTTGATCAGTTTTAACTATGAGACTTTCTGAGTCCCTGATGCTCACTTTCAGGTAGTGAATGGATGAATACCTGGAAGACGGGGGATTTCAGATATATTCTGCATACCAGCTCCTCTCTTTAAACTCCCAGCTATTCTTTGCTGGGAGAGAGCTGTCATGTTAGAAGTGTTTGCACATTTTAATCAAACAGCTTCAGGAGGTGCTTCTTCACTTGAGGAGGAAGGCCAGAAGGTTGTGGCCTAAGAATTGCACTCAACTGTTAATAACAATCTCCCCTCGAGGGAGTTTACTTATACGGACAGATATCAGCATTGACCAACAATCCTGTTTCTTTTCCTGTGCTTTCCTGAGCTTTTATTAGAATTGGTTGTGCAATTTTTGTAGAAAGGCATTTTCCGGGAGGACATCACATTATCAAGATGAATGCAGTGATACCAGGGATGCGGAATGAACACTTGTGACCCATGTTGCTTAAATGGGCTCTTTGTTTGTTTTATTTATTTTGCAGAGGTAAGGTACTGCTATTATCACATTCTACCAGGCAGAGAAAATAGCAGCATAATGGCTTGCCCAAGGTCAGGCAGGATATCCACTGGCAGAGCAGGAAGGGTGGGGTGGAGAGAAGTAAACAGTAGGGCCGGGGCCAGCCCAATATATTTTGCTGCCTGAGGCTATGGATAAGATGGTGCTCCCTCCCCTGCACCATTCCATACACAGAAGCCAACTAGACTGGCTGTTGGCTCTCACTTCAACACTGGTGACAAGACAGCATCCTTCATTGTATCACAAGACAGCACACTAGCTAAGAGGGCCTTTGGTCTCCAGTACTTCTGCTTACTCCTCCTGGTGTCTGTTTGCTAATGCCACAATAGCAGTAATAGCCACAGTGCAGAGTAGCTTGTACAAACATGTATGGCCTGAGTTAGCTGTCTAGCATGGCAACTGAGTGTTGGCTCAGGAGGATGGGAATGACTGGAGGCAGGGAGGGTCTCAATGCCTGTGGTGATGTCTTCACTTTGCCTAATGGAAAGACCAGGAACTGGGAGAG
The DNA here is from genome assembly GCF_965113315.1 of Podarcis vaucheri. Lineage (NCBI taxonomy): Eukaryota > Metazoa > Chordata > Lepidosauria > Squamata > Lacertidae > Podarcis > Podarcis vaucheri. The sequence continues at coordinate 61,555,390 of NC_138764.1, read as the reverse complement.
GTTTAGCAAGGCCAGGGAGTGAGGCAGAAACAGGCAGGAGTGACATAAAAAAGAGGTGTCTAACCTATGGTCCTCCAGATGCTACTGGACTACAGATTCTATCATCCCTGGTCACTGGCCATGCTGGCTGGGGCTGATGGGAGTTTGATTCCAGAAACATTGGGATGCAGGAGAGAAACACAGGTTCCCTAATATAAATAGTTGAGTCTGAGCTGCACAAAGGAGCATGCAACTGCACAAAGTCTGCTGCTATCAGGAGGGGGATGTTATATAGCAGTAAAGGACAGTGCCCAATTACCTTGGGGATACCATCACAGGTCTGATGAGGCTTCGGGGTCCTAAATTTTCATGCAAGAAGGGGTGGCTGAGGAAGCATGGCTCTAGCTTAGCCCCCAGAGGGTTCTTGGTTCAAAACTTACTGTGGATGATTCTCTTAATAAATGTGTGAATAAGTTAGTGTCTAGGCTGCAAACTGCAAAATCTATCTGTCTCAGCTTTTTTTATGATCGGCTCTACTCCTTCTCTGTTAAAAGGAGTGTGACTGTGACACCTTCGGGATAGACTGGAACCCTGAAATTTATGAAGCTTAGCCTCCTTGTATATGATGAAATTCTAAATCTCCATCCTGATCATTAGCTTGAAACCAACTTCAACTGGCCCAAAAGAGCCTCAGGAGTTTAATTCATAATTTAGTTTTTAATTGGCTCACCTTTTTTCCTCAGTGCTCTGTTAAACCTATCTGTCAGACACACACTTGTATTCCTATGTCTCTGCACTGTAAAGGGCTGAAGAGTACATGCTTTGCATGTGAAGATCTCAAGGTCTGGCCCTGACATCTCCAGGTATGTCTGAGAAAGACTCAGGTAGGCTTGAAATCCTGGAGAGCCACTGCCAGCCAATGCAGAGCAGGAGTGGCTAGACTTCAGGCTTTCAGAACCTACATTGTTGTCGTTGTTTTACTAACCTCCCCCCCACCCCGCCAAGATCCTGAGCCATCACTTCTTGCACAAAACTGAGCAAGGTGCAAACGACATTTGTTTACCATTAAATAATTCTTAGCCTGGGGATTTGTTTTGAGTGTCAGAACTGAATAGAGCACACAGCCCTTCCACACAAACCCCCACTCCTAGTCATCCCAAACTCTCTTCACTTCAGCAATATTATTTACAGCAGGGGAAAATAATTTATCTGCTGTCAGAAATTCAAAAAAGCCTTGCTGATCTACTGGAAATTACTTAGAGATCTACTGTAGATTCAGATCTACCTTCTGCCCAACCCTTGTGCAGAGAATTACCAAGTTTGATGGACCAATGATCTGACTTGGTATATGGTGCAACTCCTATAATGGTATTCTTCTTCTTATTGTTTATATGAATATTTATATGCTGCCCTCATCTTATGGCCACAGATAAAACAAGTACACACTTAAAAGAAAATATATTTAAAATCACAACAGCTATAAAGTGCAACTTCATTAAAAAAGTGCAATGGGAAAACTCACCAAATTCATCAGAACAGTTCTACTGCATTCCTGAATATTGGGGAAAGAGTTGGGTCTTTACCTATGTAAAGTACCGTAATAGAATGAGCTGGCAAGATAAACCCCAGTGTGGTAGGAGTTCCATATACCACTGGAAAAGCCCTTCCTCAGGTTCCAGGCTTTGTATCTCATCCAATGCAGGGACCATTAGGAGGGCCTCATTTGCTGACTTAAGGAGACAGGAGAGTCAATATGGGAAAATACACTTTTTTTATCTAGCAGCTGGATAATGGGGACCATGACATTCATTAATGTTTTGGCATGTGATGAAAGGAAAGGAGTCTTTCTGACTTGCCTTTATTTCAATATAAGTAGCCACTCTCAACCCTCCAAATAAGTTCACAGCAGCTGAGCCCCATAGCCAATGAAAGACTGCATTTCTTTCTTACATCTCTCACTCTTTGGCAGTGGAATTCAGCTGCCCTGATGTTGAGCACTACATAATCTGCTCTATGCCGAATCAGCCCAGTACAAAATTGTACTTTACTCATTTTCTCAGGGGTACTTATCCTGCATCTATTAGATGGGTGTATTGATTCAATGAGTTTGTATATTTTTCCTGTACTTCCGCTGTGTGCTAATCTTGCTGTTCAGTTCTGGTTGCCAGATGGAATGAGCAGCTTTTTGAAATCAACAAAGCAGGCAAATGCTTCCCCTTTCCCCTTGGTTTTTTTTTTAATATGGTTGTTAATAAGCACTTACAAGGTAAAATGAATTTATTCATCCTTTCCTGCCAAAGGGGAAAACAAAGGTTGGCTGTCATGGATTTGGGTGTTCTATGTAGCCCAGCAAGTTGTCAGTAGTGCAAACCTGCTTCAAATCTGTGAATGAGATACAGAGGTTAGGCATCTTCAAAAACAATGTTTCTCCCCCCCCCCTCTGTATTGCTTTTGTACAAACATGGTCTCTCTCAAAGCATAATGAAATAAGGGTGATGAAACTGATCAAGTGAATCCTGAAGCTTTTTGTACAATAACTCACACCATTCTGTCAAGCTCCCTGATAAAAAGATCTGAATAGCTAATGTCCTTTTTATGCTTCCATTTGATTTTCTTTCTGTTTCTCTCTTTCCCTTTCAAGGATTGTGGAGAAAGGAACAAAAGGGATATACATCTCCATGTGAAGTTATGCAAAGCCTGAAGCCCTTCTTTAGTTGCTTGGCTGCAATCCTCCAGAGGACCGAAAAGGGGACCTTGTAAACGCCTCCGAACTCTGCACTTTCTTCACCACCTGCCTTGGAATGGATACTGGAGTAGACTGGAAATCTTGACAGAAAAGCGACAGGGAAGAGAACCATGGTTTGTCCCCTCCAGAAGACCACTGATCAGTTTCCCCTTTCAGTATTGGCCCTTTGAAGGTTATTCCTCTCCCCTCTCCAGAGTTCAATGTGGAACCAGTCTCCAAGCCAGCAAAGCTAAGTGGTTTTTGATGACAAGAGTCCCTGATCTCCATGGGTCTTTAGGTTGGAAGGGTTGAGTTTCAAGGGGTCTTTGGCAATGATTGGGAAGAACTGGGGATCTTTGTGCATGGAGCAACTCTCCTTCTGTCTATTCCTGAGTGTCTGCTGTGACTGGTGGTATCATCCAGTCAGCTCAGCTAAACCGAAAGGTCAGGGACATCCCCACATGAACTCTATCCGTCTTGATGGGGATATCACCCTTGGAGGCCTCTTCCCTGTCCATGGGAGGGGCTCCGAGGGCAAGGCATGTGGTGAGCTGAAGAAAGAGAAGGGGATTCACCGCCTAGAGGCTATGCTTTTTGCTCTGGATCGCATCAACAACGATCCTGACTTACTCCCCAATATCACCTTGGGGGCTCGCATCCTTGACACCTGCTCTCGAGATACCCATGCCTTGGAACAGTCCCTCACCTTTGTCCAGGCCTTGATTGAGAAGGACAGCACAGAGGTGCGCTGTGTCAATGGTGGGCCACCTATCATCACCAAGCCAGAGCGTGTGGTTGGGGTGATTGGCGCTTCTGGCAGCTCCGTCTCCATCATGGTGGCCAACATATTGCGCCTCTTCAAGGTAAGTGAGTGTGAGCTTCCTCTTCTCTTTTTCCACCTCCTCCTTTCACTGCACAGGATCATTTGCAATTCAATCCTTTTTCTCCTTCCCGCTGCAGCTGCTAAAATCACCACCAGCGACTGTTAAGTGGAAAAAACATTAAAGTAGTTTTTACAATAATTATACAGGCTAAGTTCTTGCTCCCTGGCGGGGAAAAGGGAGGAGAACAGAATCTCTTTCTGCGTCTCTGTGGGTGTTTAAAGAGCTCCCTGTCTCCCTTGGGGAGGCTGACCCTTCCTCTCCCTTCCAACCATGATATTTTGAGCAGCGTTTCTCCCCTCCCCCCTTCTGCATCTGCCACTTGTGTGAGGGAAAGCTGGTGAGCCGATGCCATTAGATATTGTGGGGAGGGCGTTCTTCAGCGTGGAGAAGGGTGGAGGGAATTATATGGTTCATTTTACAGCTGAGAAGAATATTCATGCTGCGTGTATCCCAGAAGCTGCTGTGGGAGGGTGAGGGGGTGTGGAGAATGAGAGACTTGCTCCGTGGAAGCGTTTATAAACCAGCATGAGGGGAAAGACCTTCTTCTAATGCACGTGGTAATTTCTAACCCTGGGGGGATGCAGTTGGCTCTAGGGGCATGTGACAGACATCTCCCTGGCCTAATTTACCTCAGAATATCCAGCACTAGGCTACCCAGAAGAATTATCCCATACCTCTCATTCCAAAAATTCTCAGTCACATTGACAGCAACATATCCCCCCCCCCACTACAATTTTGTTTAAAAAAATAGTGCTGGGTGGAATTGCAAAGTGTATCACGAGAGGGTGTGTGTTCCTCTTAAGAGAAAATGATTGTGTTCATGGAATTACTACTCATGTGGCAGACTCGCTGTGTAAGGCAGCACACCTGACATTGCTGATGTGTTTTAAATTCCAGTGTAAACCAGTGGTTTCTGTACTGTAATACCAGTATCTATGGGTCTAATGGGAGCAAGTGGCATTTGGCAAATTTCATATCAGGAGTGGGAAACACTTTTCAACCTGAGGGTCAAATGCCTTTCTGATCAACCTTCTGAGGGCTGCATGCCACTGGAGGCTGCCCTTTCACCAGAGGCAAAAGTGGGGACAGCAATGAATGTAAAATTTTGCCTTTATGCAGTATGCTTTCTCCACATGGGGTGCAGGTGGAACTGTGGGTTAAACCACAGAGCCTAGGACTTGCTGATCAGAAGGTTGGTGGTTTGAATCCCAACGATGGGTTAAGCTCCCATTGCTCGGTCCCAGCTCCGGCCAACATGACCCGGAAGCTGTACGTCGGCTCCCTCGGCCAATAAAGCGAGATGAGTGCTGCAACCCCAGAGTCGGTCACGACTGGACCTAATGATCAGTGGTCCCTTTACCTTTACCTTCTCCACATACTTTCAGAAAACCCTCCCTGCTTCCATCCAGGGAAGCAAGAGGATCTGTCAGAGTTCAAGGACACATTCCAGCCAGGCACTCGAGGAGGGTGTGAGGCAAGGCCAGTGGGGGGGGATGTGGTATGGTCTGGAGAAAGTCCCAAGGGCCAGCTCGAGAGCCCTGGAGGGTCACATTCAGCCCTGAAGCCTGATGTTCCCTACCCTTGTTTTAGGTTAATAGTCATGAACCCCTGTTACACAAATGTCTGTGTGGAGTATGGGTGTGGATTGTGTAATGGATACGATGGGTTCAGTGCCTGACCTCTCAGCCCTTCATTTAAAGGTTTTAATACTACTTGTTAATTTGGTCAGAGATGCAGGTGATACTGTGGGTTAAACCACAGAGCCTAGGACTTGCCGATCAGAAGGTCGGCGGTTCAGATCCCCGTGAAGGGGTGAGCTCCCGTTGTTTGGTCCCAGCTCCTGCCAACCTAGCAGTTCAAAAGCACATCAAAGTGCAAGTAGATAAATAGGTACCGCTCCGGTGGAAAGGTAAACGGTGTTTTTGTGTGCTGCTCTGGTTCACCAGAAGCGGCTTAGTCATGCTGGCCACATGACCCAGAAGCTGCACACTGGTTCCCTCGGCCAATAAAGCGAGATGAGTGCCGCAACCCCAGAGTCGGTCACGACTGGACCTAATGGTCAGGGGTCCCTTTACCTTTTACCTTTATTGATTTGGTCAGTGGACAGTGGTCAGTTGATTTCCTGCCACGTTCTCCTTCTGTGTTGGAGTTGTCATTCTGTCTAATTCCTTAAGGCAGCTGCTCTTGAGCTCTTTTCCAGTTTGGCACTGGAACTGTGTTTGTATGTATCAGTGGCACTCTTAGGTATGGGCTCCAGAGTAGAAGATCAGAGTAGTGCCACTTCATTGGATGATGCGGGTGAGGAGGCATCTGTAGCAGCATGGGGAAATGTGCTGTGAATCACTGTGCCAGCCAAGGCTGAAGCTACCCACCATCTGCCTCCCCCCAGAATGGTTCTGGACTCCATGTGGGAGGAGAGCAGAATGGCCAGGATGGTGTGAGAGAGGGGGAGAGCAGCCAGGCACCTTATCCAGGAAGCGCTCACATTTGACAGAAAATCTGGTGTGTGTAGAAGGGATGGCACCTCTCAGCCTCAGGGAGAGGTTGGTCCTAATAAGGTCCACTGTTGCTCTTGACTCTTTCTGGTGGAGTGACATAGCTACCTGCAACTTTAGTAACCCTCGGGATGTGGAATACATTCTTTCTTTGAATAGAATTATTTTTCTCTTTTTACTCTGAATTGTAGGTTGCCAGAGGTTTCCTGTGACAAGGCTAGATCTTTCCACACCTACAGACTGCTGTACTGGTTGCTTAGGAGTACAATTCCACGTAGATGTCTTTGTGGTTCAGCTGAACTAGGCAATACTTGCATGAAACATGCCCAGGTGTTTCATTCTCAGTAGCAACACTTTATACACTTGGGCAAATGCTCAGGTGCATTCAGCAAGTCACCTAAATACTTTCCCGTGGCTGCAAATGCCAGAAGCAGCCACTTTCCATCCCCAAAGGGGATGAACTTTTGTAATGAGTAACATTGCTGTGGCTACAGTGGCTCTAAGGACCATTCAGGAAAACTAGCAAAGACTTTTCTCTTCCGCCAGCTTCCAGTGCTGAGGACCTTGGTGAGTTCCTGTGCTGTGGATTAGAACTCCCTCGTTGAATGGTTGTTTCAAGGGTATCATTTTAATTAATATTGTTCTTTATGTATTCTGAAGATGTCAAAGAAATATTAAAATATTTGCATTTCTATTTACTGCCTCTATTTGCATATGAAAACAAGACACAGGGTGCAAGCATCATTTGTTACTAACAGAGTAATTCCAAGCATATGCACTCAGAAGGAAGTCTGATTGATGTCAATGGGATTTACTGCCAGGTAAATGTGCAGAAGACTGCAGACTTCCTCTCTCTAGAAGTAAGAGAAGTAAACAAACAACTAATCATTTGATACCTTTTGACATATGTATTGCGTCCTGAGCTTTTGTAGGCATGAGTTTACTTTATTATTTGCATGAAATCTTTATGTGTGTAAGTCTACTGAAGCCAAGAGCCTGTGAAATGTCAGAACATACATTTCCCAGTCTTTCACCATGCTATTAGTCACCTGTACAGAACACATCCAGGGTGTTTGCAGAGTCTTTTTGGGAGGGCGGATACCTTTCCTGGTTTGAGAAGCAACTGGATTTTGCTGTGTTGCAATCTATTTTCTCTGGCACTGAGCCAACATAACTTAGTGGTTAGAGTGTTGGACTAGGACCAGGGAGACCAGGGTTCAAATCCCCACTTGGCCATAAAGCTCACTGGATGACCTTGGCCATTAATTGCCTCTCAGACTAACCTATGTCACAGGGTTGTTGTTGGAGTTAAATGAGAAGAAGAGAGCCATGTACACACACACACACACACACACACACACACACACACACACACATGCTTAATTGAATGAAGTATGAAAAACCTGAGGTGATGAGAAAAATGTCCTTCTTACCTTCCTTAAATGGACCCCTGTAGAGCATGTAAGCCCCTTCCTAGCTGCAAATAGTCAATGTCTCCTGCTGATCATGCTTTCAGAATTAGTTCTATTCCATGGATCCAGTAAAAGCTTACTCCCAAATTTTCCTTTAGCTGAAAAGTTAGGCAGTTTATGTTGTAAGTGGGAAGTGTTCATAGATCTGCGTTGATCCTTGCTGTGAGGTTCCAAAGTGCATGGATTTGTTAGACTCTAAACTGAGAGGTCAAGAAGCACACACCTCGCCTTCAAACCTATCCTCTTGCGGCATTGCAGTGATGTGAGAAACTGTTTGAGGGAAGTTTGATGTTCCTTCTTTAATAGGCATTTTGTTGCATTGTTCACAGTGCTGCTTAATTTTTTATTTGGCAGACATACCACCCTGTGATCTAATTTACCTGCTAAACAAAGCAGGCTAGAGTCTGGTGTCTGGCTAGTGGGCTGTATTCACATAGGTGTATTCTCAAGGATGCCACGGGAGGTGATGTAAAATGCAGGAAGCAGAAGCATTTTTAGCACAGCAAGTCTCCATAGTATCTTAGACAGAGTGAGCCATTTTGCCAGGTGTCAGAGAAGTTCGAAGGCAAATCCATCAAGATAAAATCCTTTGGATGGAAACTTACCCCATACATGTGCTGTGGATTAATGTCCTTGTAAATTGTGTCTCACAGTTCCATTGTGGTGGAAACAACAGCTGTAATGCAGTGGTAAATTCTGAAGTGGAGGAACCCTCCATAGTCATGCCCCCAGGGAGACAGAGAATTCATAGCCATGCCACTGTATGGATCCATATGTTAGGAATACAAATATTATTAATTTGTGTCAGTGAAGCCATTAAAAAAAATCAAAATGCATAACACAGAATAAAATGCTTTACACAGTTAAAGTGATGATTAAAACCATGCATTTTGTCAGATAAGAGTTTGCTTCCTGAAGAATTTAATTTATAATCCCCCCAAACCTTTCCCCTTAAAGTCGCCACTCTAAAGGCAAAACAGGCCACTTTTCAGAGGTGTAGGGGCACCTGCCTCTAATAAAAAGTTAATCAAATATCCAATTGATTTCCCAACTGGGATATTTAAATGTTTGAACTAGGCTGCTCTTATATTATTGTAGATTAGGCAAACCTGTAAATAGTGAGGTAAATCTTCAGTATCTGTCCTCCAAACCTCCAAGCTTATAATCCTGGCTAATACTGCCCCAGCAGATGATGCCATCACTCCTAGTGTGGAAGAGGAATCAGAGTGGCATTTCCTGAGGTTCCTGCTGGCTGCAGGAGAGATATCTGTAAAACATTGCCTCGCCATGTGGTCTACTTCATATGTTTATATACATCAGGTGTGAGGATCCTTTGGCCCTCCAGATGTTTCTGGATGTCATGAACTGACATTAGGCCTGACACTCAGCCAAGTCTGTGGAGATGAAAATCTTCCAAGTCTGTTTTTGATAATAAAGAGGTAATGCCAACTTTGGACTGTGTGAGGAGTGGCTGGCACACTCTGTGACACCAGCAAACAGACCCCACCCACTCTCAGACCCCACCCAGTCCAAAGCTGTCTCTTTCTTCCCTTGCTAAAGCTGTGCTTGCCCCATCCTTTGAAGCAGGAACCAAGGGAGTATGTCAGTCGCTGGATCAATGCCTTAGCTTGCTTAGCCAGACATACCACCTGCTCTGCCTTTAGCTGTTGCATTGCCTATGTAGTGTACTGATATGAGCATTAAAGTTTTTGGCAGAAACCACAATCTGAGTTTGTGCTCTTCATCCAGTGAGAGACAGGATATTAGAGGGAGTAAAGTGTGTGCTAATTGAATACTCCTTTTGCTTGCTGTATGTATACATAGTTGCAAAGTTCTTGCATCCACATGCAAACTAGTATAAGATATGGAGCTGCCTTGCTATATCTTTTGTTGTCGTGCGTTCTTTTTGGAAGTGCTATCAGCCATTCCAAATAGTTCTGCTCTGAATGGGTACTTACAAGTCTGAAAGTACAAAGGGCTGCAAAATAGGAAAAATCCAGATGACTCTTTCACAGTGGGTCGTTTAAAGCATTTGAAAGAGTTTTGGTGGGCAGTGGAGTTTTCATCGATTCAACTCTTACTATTGCATAAATTCTTTGAAGGTCACAGCCACTGTTGAATGAAACATCCCTTTTCATTGTGTTCTCCGAATTGTTTGGCAGATGGGGATACTTTGTACAATCGGTGACCCTTTGTGGGAGAGGGAGCAAGTACATATAAAACCTTTCCAAATAACAAGGTAGATTATGCCGTTGTTATGGATGCCAGTGTTAGACCTGCCTATGTCAGGCCCACCTTGCAAAAAGCACTCCAGAGGAGGGAGAGCAAGAGAACGCTTCCAGATAGTATGCTTTTTTGAAATTAGTTTTAGGGGTTCTGAGATGCAGCATGTCCGACATCTTCAAGCTATGTATGGACTGTACTCTATTTATTATGATGATTTATTGAATTTGTTAGTTGCTTTGGGTTGCCAGGGCAACCCAAAGTGATTTACAACCCAAGTCTCTTGGGAGCTGGGAATATTGCCATGGGCTCTAGAACAAAGCTTATGGGGAATGGGTGAAGTTAGCTATAGCCAGGTGTGCCAACTCTAGGTGGCTGACATGTCTCCAGCCCCCTTAATCTTTGTTGGAAAGGGGACTGTTGTGCATCACACACATGCAATGTCACACGCACCACACATAGGGCAGCCAGCCAGCTCCAGCAAAGTGCTCAACCTTCTCTGGATGATGTGATGCCACTTGTGTGTCGCTCACATGACATCACATGGGCATGAAACGCATCACCACCCCAATCTTGGGGACAACCTGGTGCCTCTAACTCTAGTTGATAATATTTTGAAATTTAAATAATAATGTTTAAATTAAAATTCAATATGTTCTTTGCATACCAGCATGTAAGTACCCTTCTAAAAGGAGGAAAAGAAAATGTCCCTGCCTCCTACCCCCACCGGAACATTTCTGACACAGGAGCAGTGGCAGCAGAAACACCGAGAGCCAGTGTGGTGTAGTGGTTAAGAGAGGTAGACTCGTAATCTGGTGAGCCGGGTTCACATCTCCGATCCTCCACATGCAGCTGCTGGGTAACCTTGGGCCAGTCACACTTTTTTGAAGTCTCTCAGCCCCACTCATCCCACAGAGTGTTTGTTGTGGGGGAGGAAGGGAAAGGAGAATGTTAGCCGCTTTGAGACTCCTTTGGGTAGTGATAAAGTGGGATATCAAATTCAAACTCTTCTTCTTCTTCTTCTTCCTTGCAGGGGAAAAGTGTGAGTATGTGAAATTCTCAGCATATCAGCAGAACAGAGCTAGCCATAGTGTGGGGACTATATACAGTGGTGCAGCTAAGTAATTTTAGACTCTGGACTTAATGGTCTTCTGGCTCCGCTTCTTTAGATGATAATGTGTATTACTTCACACTTCCTTCCAAATGTGAGAAGCCAGCCCTGCTGCATTTGGAGGCTCACCAATTCATTTTGCTGAGTGGGGCTCTGGATATTTGCCCCAAAGTCCTGACCTGATGGCACTATGACCAGATACTGTATTAGTAGTGTAGAATGGAGCTAGTGCTGGTAAAGTGTCAGCAAAACAAAGCACCTTGCTATTTGTTCCTCTGCCCTAAAATCAGGTGCATGTGAGGAAGCTGCCAAATGGATGCAGTGCTGGTGCTGTTATTATTATTAATTGCCTTCCTGCCCCCAGGGTTATAGCTAATATAAAACAAGCAATATGGAAACAACCACACATATGAAAGCATTAATTAAAACAGAAAAAAGCAAATATAAAGGATGAAGTTTAGAATCCAGCAAAAGCCAGGCAGAAAAAAATTAATGTTTACAGCGCACCTAAAGTTAGGTAAAGATGGAGCAGTCTGACCTCTCTCCAGAGGGAGTTCACAGCTGGGGGGCTGCAGCAGGAAAAACCCTGTCTCAAGTAGGGAGAGGAGGATCCGTCAATTTCATTTTTCCAGTCTTGAGTTCAATTTTCCACATTTTGCAGCCATCTGTAATTTTTTTTTTAAAAAAAAATCTGCATGAAAATCTATCAGCATTTTAATTTTTATCTGCAGTTTTGACTGCATTCCAATGTAGGTAAGTTCAGCTTGTTGGGGTACATTGTTGTTATTTGTGCTCCTGACAATATATCTGGAATGAGCACAGGATATGCGAGCAATCTATGGCAAGCAGCTGTGCATTTGATAGGAAAGAGCAAGTTGAGTGTGACATTAAGAGAGTCCTGCCGTTCAGTGGATTGTCTTACAGAGGCTGAGTTGTAACTTACTATGCTGATGTGGTGCTCAGCAAGAATAAGCAGTATGTTGTATGTGCTGCGACTGAGAGATTAATGCTGCCCTCTCCTAACTTAGTCTGAACAGGAAAGATGGATAAGAAAGGTGGGTGATGGGGAGGGAGGAATATCTGTCTAGCCTTATAACAAGATGATTGGGAAATGAGGGGTGAGTTGGGCTGTGTAAAAAAATGCTCCCCCTTTGAAGAAGGGTTGGCATTCTGAGGGGCATGAGCACTAACTTTATGTTGGCTACTATGATTAAATGCTAAATGGATAATTAACACGATTCAAACTGAGAGGGAGTGCCCAATTTCTGCTACATTGTTGCAAAGAGCATTTTAGGGAACTTGTCCCAGGTTGCACAGTGAATATGTGGCAGGAGTGGAACTGAGCCACATAAATAATCCAACAGCCAATGGGAACACTCTTTCATCCAGTTGAATTAGTTTCTAATGGTGAATGACGACTCTTTCTTTCATAAAATATGACCTGATGATAAATCTCAACCATCTTTCACTTCCGTTGTAATGTTAAGATATGTTCAGAAGCTTCTGTGTGGTTGTCTTGTACAGACTAATGCTCTCAACTTATCTGCTTTCCAACCCGTTAATAGATAGTATATGAAACCATATTAATATATATCATCCTGACACCAGATATTGCAGATGATTGGATAATGGGGCTGCGGATTATACACCCAAAGTGTGAAATCACATCTTCTCTCAGTTCCTAATAGCTGAATGATTGCCATAGCTTGACACGTTTATCATTCAGAACAGAGGCAGCTACCTGCTAAGTAGTCATGGTACAGACTCTATTGCCAAACAAATAGGAATGAAGTGTGATTGGTTGATGCAACGTGAGATGTCAGGCCCATAAGAAATGCTTATGTGGCCTTCACCTTATCACCTCATCATTTCTCAGTATATTATATATTATTTCCTGCACCATATTCCAGTACTTATTCCAGACGATAGGGTAGGAACTACAGCAACAGATGGGCTGATGTGCATATGTGTGAGGCAAGTAGTATGGGTTTCTTTGAAGACCAGGGGTGGGGGATTGGATCTGGCCAGTGGGCCAGATCCATACCTCCCCCTCTGTGGAACAAGTTTGATGGGTGGCCTCACTGTCAGCTGCTTGACATCACAATCACATCAGCCGATCCATTTTCCTTTGCCAGAACAGTTTGAAGTCAAACTGTGTGGATAAAGGTGCAGTGCTTTGCAAGCGCTGACAACCAGCTGATCATCAGCACTTGGCAAGCATTTTCCTTTGCCTCTGTAGGACTTTGCAGACCCTGTTGATCAGCAGCATATGTAAGCCCTGCATTTTTCACCAAGTTGAGTCTTTACCTGAGCCACACACATATGATGTCAGGTATAGAGCAGGTGGCGTGCTCAATACAACCTTGTGAGCCTAATGGGAAGGCCTGGAGGGCGTCATTAGGCCTGTCTGCTGGAGGTTCCTCATGGCTGCTGAAGGCTAAGCTAGTGATTCTGACTCTGCTTCCTTAAGGTTGGTCAGTATTAGAGCTCATGGGAAATGGCAGCAAGGCAGGTCAGTTGACACAGTACCATGGAAAGCACCAAGAGAGCAACTTGGCCCAAGAATGGTTGGAGGTGAACTAAAACCTTTGGGACCTCTATTTCTACCCCTCCCTTTTTCTGAGCACTAGAGCCCTTGAAGGGTCAACCTTCTGGCTTGAAAATGGACACTTCTTCTGCACTCATAAGAGCCTGCTGTATTAGGTCAATGGGCCATCTAGTTCAGCATCCTGTTTCCCATCCAGGTGCTTGTAGGGGAACCCTAAAGCAGAACCCAAACAGAAACTGGTACTGTATTCAGAAGCAATACTGCTTCTCACCTCTGATTTTGACTTCATGGCCTCCCACCTGGTGCACTCCCAGTGCTGTTGGACAAATGAGGCAGCTTGGGAGGAAATTGGTTCCTTGGGCCCCAAGGAGGCACCCATGAGGATCCTAGTGCCACCCAATGGTGCTCGGGGAGAGAGCTTGAAAGTGGCCTCTGGCATGGGCCAAGTCTCCATACTCTCTGGGGTAACTGTGCCCCTGAAGGACCAGGTGTGCAGCCTGGGAGTCATTTTGGACTCACAGCTGTCCATAGAGGCGCAGGTCAATTCTGTGTCTAGGGCAGCTGTTTACCAGCTCCATCTGGTACACAGGCTGAGACCCTACCTGCCCGCGGACTGTCTTGCCAGAGTGGTGCATGCTCTAGTTATCTCTCACTTTGACTACTGCAATGCACTCTATGTGGGGCTACCTTTGAAGGTGACCCGGAAACTACAACTAATCCAGAATGCGGCAGCTAGACTGGTGACTGGGAGTGGCCGCCAAAACCACATAACACCGGTCTTGAAAGACCTACATTGGCTCCCAGTACGTTTCTGAGCACAGTTCAAAGTTTTGGTGCTGACCTTTAAAGCCCTAAACGGCCTTGGCCCAGTATACCTGAAGGAGCGTCTCCACCTCAATCGTTCAGCACTGAGGTCCAGTGCTGAGGGCCTTCTGGCGGTTCCCTCACTGTGAGAAGCCAAGTTATAGGGAACCAGGCAGAGGGCCTTCTTGGTAGTGGCACCCGCCCTGTGGAATGCCCTCCCACCAGATGTCAAAGAGAAAAACAACTAGCAGACTGTTAGAAGACATCTGAAGGCAGCCCTGTTTAGGGAAGTTTTTAATGTTTAGCAGACTATTGTATTTTAATATTTTGTTGGAAGCCACCCAGAGTGGCTGGGAAAACCCAGCCAGATGGGTGGGGTATAAATAATAAATTATTATTATTATTGTTACTTGGGGGTCTAGCTAGGCCAGCCTGTGTCTCCACTGGGGTTCTTCCCCCATCTTTCTGAGGTTTTGATATCCACCCTATCTTTGGTCCGTTCCTTCTGCCCCAGGCTAAACCCCCTCATTTTTTATAAGTGGAGCCTCCTGGCAGTGTCCAAATGTGGCTTCCTCCAGAGCCTTGCCTGGTGTTGTGGATCAGGACTTACTTGCTGGCAAGGACCTAGCAAGCCCCAGTAGCCCACTTTATATAGGCACAAGCATCCCACCCTTAATCCCAACATGACTAAATAGCCAAGCACAGGAGAATAGCTGGGAGCACAAACTTTTGTAAGATTTTAATAATTCTGATCAGTCGGGAATTTGTAGGACATAATATGATATAACAAAAATGATAGATTCTTTAAAAAGTACATTAGAAGGAAGAAAGCTGCAGGAGAGCTGTTGTAGCTGTGACCATCAGGGAGTAAAATGTGCACTCAATGAAGATAGGAACACTGCAGAGAAAGTAAATGAATTCTTTGCTTCAGCTTTTGCTGCAAAAGGCATTGGGGAGAAACACACCTGAGCTATTCTTTTGAAGTGATAAATCTAAGGAATTGCCACAAATTGATGTGTCAGGTTTTAGAGCAAATTGATAAAATGAACAGTAATAAGTCACCAGGAGCACCGGATATTCATCCTGGAGTTTTGAAGAACTCAGATATGAAATTGCAAAACAACATCGTTTGCTGTGCTGTAACCAATCGCTAAATCAGTCTCTGAACCGGAGGACTGAAAGGGAGCTAATGGGACACCAGTCATGTAAAAGTGATTCAGTGTGGTTCAGTGGATAGACTAGTGAGCTGACACTTGGGTTCAAAGCCCACCTTTTAAGGCTGCAGAAAATGGCTGTTCCCTTGTAGGTAGGCAGAATTAAAGCTTTAATGCAGCCAGGATGAAAATAGCTTGGTGCAAAAGGGTTATAGTACTGCAACAATGGATAGAGTTTGGTATGAAGAATAAGATTATTCTGACAGTGAAAAGGTTTAAATAATCTGAATATGCAAATGTTGTGGGGAAGACTATGCAAATGCCCATGAATGCGATTGTGGCTCTGAAGCCAATTCATTGATAACATGGTAGATTTCTGCCATCGTTTTTTGGAGGAGGGTGCAGAAATGACCGAAGAGCAGTATTTGACCCAAATACCAGCATTTGAGCATTTTGCTGTCAGGTTTAATCTACTCCAGTTTGTGCCCCCACCCCTATACAAGCTGAACAGAAATAAGAAGACTTTATAATTACCATATTTTCTTGCTGAGCACCTATTATACATAGGAACCTCCCTAGGCTAGAAAGTTTGTTTGAACAAAAAACCCCTTAGCAGCAACACAGATACAGGGAAAAGCATAGATAAATGTAAATATCATGCAAATGCTGAAGCAGCTGCAATGTAATATCCACAAAGCACAAGCGTGTTCTCTGCCCAAGGTGCACAATTTCAGCATTAGCAAATGGTATCTGTTTCTTTCTAAGACATCATTCCCCCCCCCTTTCATGATTTTCTCTCCCCCTCCTCAATCCCTTTACCCAGCAAGCAGCAGCCAAACGCTGGGTCTCCTGGGAGAGCTGGAGGCTGTTAGTTGAGACAGAAAAACAGATCACTGATGGAGTTTGATTTTCCTAGGTCCCTTTTAAAAATGCGTTAATGTTCCAGGCGATGAGTGAGAGGGCTATTCAATAATTAAAATAATATAAATTAGAGGGAACGAGAGGAACTTAAAAGCCATTTGCTGAGACAAAAAAGATTGAGAATGCTTGCTTCGCTGGGAGATGGGGTGGGGGTGGAAGGGAGAAGGTATGAAAGCAGGAGAGGAGGAGGAGGAGATGCGTTAACGTATTTGCTTTTAAATGGCTTTTGGGGGAATTTAATTTTAAACCTCAGTTAGCTGATTTTTTTTTAATGGAAAGCACCTTGTGCTGTTAGCATGAAAGGTGTTACATGAACTTTAGGCTGGGGACTTTTGTGGAATGGGGATGTTGCCACACATAATGGACAAATCTGTCAGCTTTGGTTTCTCTCTGTTTCTCATTTTTTCAAATCTTAAGTTTGGTTCAGCCCATTTCCACATCAGCTTGTGACTTTTTTTAAGTCGTTGTGAAAATTCACTAGCGTTTTATGCATTTCTCCCAATAGCCACATTTGCATGCAGTTTTGACTAACATATACATTTTATGTGGTTCCATTGACCCTAATGTACTGTGTTTTTGCATTTTCACTAATATTCTTTTGTATGCATGTACACATTCTTTGGCTGGAGAACTCTATTGCAAAATTGGGAAGTACAAATTTTGATGGGTTCACATACTGTTTGGGAAGCACAATTAAGGTAGGTTGTTATTAATATATATGGGAACTAAACAGAATTCCTCCCTATTCCTATATACGACCATCTGGACCTCTTCAGTTGCTGGTGGCAATGGCTAACACTGCTTGCCAGATCCAAAGACTTGGGCAGGTGGAATATTTTAATGCAACCGGAGAAGTGGACTATCTTTACTGTCACCTAAATCTTTAAGGGTGGCAAGATACTGCTGTGTATGTATCTAATGGTGGATGAAGACCATGGGACTGTGGCCAAATAATGACAACTTTGTGTCAAGCACCCCCATCATCTCTCAGATGACTCTGTGATCTGGATGGCAAAAACCTGCTTGTTCATTTGGCAGGTGTAATGCTTAAAGTCCTTGGGCACAATGGCAGCCATCAATGGCTCTTGTTGCATGATATTTGTGTTATGGTATAGGTGTGTGTGCATGTCATCTGTTATGGTTCTCACAAAAGTCGACTGTATCCTGGGTAGGTAGGAGATAAGTACCAACATTCCCATCATGGATCTGGACTACAAGACTTATTGCATGGACAGGCGGAGTCCCCCCAACCCCAGGCGACCCCCGAGCAGAATAATGACTCAAGACAATGTGCTATGGGGTTAAAATTGGCCACAACTTTATTAAGTTTCAGATTTAGGGAGACCTTGGCTCAGGCATTGGGCGTTTATCCTTCCCAGGCCCCAGCCAGGGATCTAGGAGACATCAGGGTTATCCAGAATGTGTGGGGATAGGGCTGGCTCTGGAGAACATAAGTTCAAGCAGAGAGCCTGTCCCCCGTTTTGCCGCTGTCGCAGGGGAGAGCAATGACAACCTCTCGGTGTATGGCCAATGCCTCCCCTCAAGACCCCTTTAATGGGGAACCCTGGGATCACCGCCGCAAGGGGGGATGGGTCACAACTTCACGCCCCCCCACCCCCATTTAGGAAGATAAAGGATTCTGCTCAAGGGCTGAAACTGCCAAAGTTGTGACATTTTGCTACGGGAAAGGCAAAACCAGCCAATGCAGGAAAATTCCTTTCCAGTCCTACAACAGCGACCATGACGTAGCAGCGCCCACGTACCTGTGGAGAAGAGGTTAATCTGCAAAGAAGGCTTAACTGAGGGAGGGCAGGGTGGGAGAAGCTCTGGAGCCAACTGATGCTTTGCAGGTAAGATTCACCATCTGTTGTGTGGGCAGGGCGGTCCCCCTCCACCTGGCCGATCCCCTGGCAACGCCTCCCCAGGCAGGATTGGGCGATTGGCTGAGGTAGGCAGAGACCTCCAGGTATCCAGCCTGGGGAGGGAGAAACCAGCCCGTGCTACCGGGAGCTGCACTGGGATGTGGGGAGCGGTCATTCTGGAATGTTGACATCTTTGAGTGATTTGCCAGTTCCCTTGTGGTAAACTAGCCCCCTTTGAATCAAGCAAAATAGGAAGCATATGCTCCAAGGTAAGCTTCCCACAAGCAAATAGAGACCAAGGTTGCCTCCATTGGCTTTCTATCCTCTCAGCAGTCAGTGTAAACACCTTGTCTTTCAAACTCCTTCATAGTTTTGCTCTAACATGCGTTGTAGTCCAAAGTTGTCATGAGAGAAACCTTGAGAGGATACACTACTGGGGAGCCATCAAGTGCAAAAGTTAGGAAGCCACACTTTAGTTATTGGGGTTCATTCAGTCATGACTATACCTTAGACCAGGAATCGGGAACTGACTTAGATCAAGAGGAAATGGTCCCCCTCATACCAATGGGACAGGGTGCTTCAAGGGCAATGCTTCATTCAAATTGTTTCATTGCTTTTCTGGAGTTTCCAGTTACAGCTCCTGACTACTCCAGGATTCAAAACTTTGCCAGGCCAGGTTGTTTGTGGCCTTGAAGGTACATATTTCCTCTGGCTGAGATGCTTTCCAAATAGATTGCTGGCAGCAAAGAAGTGAAAGAAGGGAATCCCCTGGGAGATAGCTAATGTTTGCTTACTTCGTCCATATCCTTTCAGCCCATGATGATAAAAGGGCCATTTATGCAGATGGAGAAATTGGTCTAAGAAGCAATTGACTTGAAAATAAAACAGAAAGGAGAACCTTGGAGAAAACTGTGCTTCTAAATTGAGCTGTAAAAACCAATAAACAAAAGCCCTGTTGTTGTTCAGCTAAAAGGGTGATCCTAAAGAGGCAACTTCCTTCTTTTGTTCCAGGGAGAATCTTTTGTGGTGATTTAATTAAAAACAAGCATTTGAAGTTCATTTGTGTTTTGTTTTTGTTTGTTTTTGGTTTTTTTCGCAATGGGAAAATATAATTACAAACTGATTGTTGTTTTGAGGAACCAGAGCTTCACCATGACATTTTGTTAGCTGCATTTTCCCCAGAGAAGGTTATGTGAAGGAGCAAAGGGTGGCGAGCTTTGAGAAAGGAAAAAGCGATTCACAGGTGACAAAAGTAATTGTCTCATTAAATGTTTGTGGCCCACAGAGGAAAAATGTATGTTTGCAGGTGTGATTTAAATCCCAACCATGACTGCAAAGGGATTTGAAAGGGGCTTGTTTAACTATTGATCAAATCAATGATTACATTGAACCCCTTTGAAGGTGTGTTCTCAGTGTCAATCAGATGATTGGCACTGACAGCAAACTTTCAAAGAGGTGTGCTCTTAGTGCCAATCAGTTGATTGACTCTGAGAGTGAGTTGTTACCAAATGTCTTAATATCTGACCACCTATCAAAGTTGGCCTGTGGGTGGGTGGAGCAGTGGCGTAGCGTGGGGGGTGCAGGGGGGGCCGGCCACACCGGGCACAACATCTGGGGGTTAGGGTTAGGGGGCATAAATCCACGGGTTAGGGGGCGCAAATCCATGGGCTAGGGGGCACAAATTACTTGCCTTGTCCCGGGTGCTGACAACCCACGCTACGCCACTGGGGTGGAGGAATGTAAGGACCTGGCTTGCAGACCAAATCTATTTCCTCTAACACTCATGTATAAATTGAATATGTATACATACTCATTTCATTTTAAAAATAGCAGCTGTGGGGATCCCTGTTTAGGAACATGGTTCGTAGTGTATATATAGAAAGGGGTCTTACTGCCTGTACTGAGGTCCTGGTGGACCCAACTTTCCAAGCTGTTACCTGCCCCAGGAGGGAAGTTGCCATTGGTGCTGGATGATCACCAACCAGAGTTTCTCCATTACATTTTTCCTTTTCCTTTCTCCATTTAAAATGGCCTCATATTTTGAATTGGCTAGTTGCCAATTCTGGTCCATGGGGTCATGAAGAGTCAGACATGACTAAATGACTAAACAACAACAGTTGCATGAGGAGGAATGTCTGCAGTAAATCTGTGCCCACCTGGAAGGCCTGTAGTCCCAGTGGAAGGAAAGGTGTTTTGAGATACGGGTCAGGACTCAAAGAGTCATGATAAAACGTATTCTCTGAGCCCAAAGGAGCTTTAGATGTCTCCTCTTAAGCAGTAACCTTTCTGCTGCTTTTGAAAGTTAGGAGAGTTTTGTAATAAGGCATGCTGAAAACTTCCACTAGGCACTCATGTATGAACAGTTTTTTGGGCGGCAGTTCAGCAGCTAGTCCATTCGGGTGAATGAGGCACTGCACCACCAGCTGCCCTCAACCAGCCCTCACTTGCCTGCCTTCTTACTTACAACCCTGCCAGCTTCCTCCTCAGTATTACTGCTGCACAAGTAGATCTCAGGGTCGCAGGTGGCGCTGTGGGTTAAACCACAGAGCCTAGGATTTGCTGATCAGAAGGTCGGCGGTTCGAATCCCCGCGACGGGGTGAGCTCCTGTTGTTCGGTCCCTGCTCCTGCCAACCTAGCAGTTTGAAAGCATGTCAAAGTGCAAGTAGATAAATAGGGACCACTCCAGCGGGAAGGTAAATGGCGTTTCCGTGCACTGCTCTGGTTCGCCAGAAATGGCTTAGTCATGCTGGCCACATGACCAGAAGCTGTCTGCAGACAAACGCCGGCTCCCTCCACTTATAGAGCGAGATGAGTGCGCAACCCCAGAGTCGGTTACGACTGGACCTAATGGTCAGGTGTCCCTTTACCCTTTACCTTTAAGTAGATCTCAGCAGTGGGTAGGATGGGGACAAGACTAGAATTAGTTGGCTCTACCTCTCAATGGCTCTGGCTTCTCTTACATGGCTTCCTTGCCTTACTACTTCCAATGGGCAGCAGCCACCACAGCAGATTCAGGTGCCTTGCCTTCTGGGATTGATCTTGGGTGGAGCTGATGGGAAAGCAAAACACTCTTTGTCCTTCCTTTCCTAACTTGGGTTAGACCATAACCAGAGTTTTTGGCAAATGTATGTGCCCGAAAGAGAACTTAATGGAAAAACTGTAAATCACTTAAAAGGTTCTGTTTACAGTCAAGAAATATATAAATGTTGATAAATAATAAATAACTAAATAAGATGCCAGGAGTCTTCAACTCTCAAATTAAGTCTTCCATCCCAACTGTTCATTCTTTGAGAGAGAGGAATCCCTTCCCTGCATCTAGGTGATCCAGATGTTTTGGATGGAGGAAAGAGCAAGTGACATTCTCTGATGTGCAAAATATAGCGAGTAGGAACAGGTGTTCAGAGAATAGCCTCTTTTGTCATTAAAATTAATTTTGATGTGCTGGCAGTCACAAACCCACTGTGCTTTAGTGCTGAATCTGCGATGGGATGGCAATTTGTGAGTCTTTTCAAGATACCGTGTCTGTAGTCCGTATGAGGAATGGGGAGCTGCAGGGGCTACAAAATTCACTGTGCTCTCTCTGCTTTTTGACAAAGTTGGGAGGGGATTGGTACTTTTATTGCTTTGTGCTGGTAGGAGATCTGAGCCTCTCTCAGAGACAGGATATGTAGCAATGTACCATTGGCCCTGTCTGATGAAGCTGTGGGGTTTTTCTTTTTCTTGGTTGTGCTACTTTCATTGGTGGCTCCCCACAGCCAGTGAAATCCAAGAAATTAACTGGAATGTGCTGTTCTAATCAGACAGAGCTCTTGATGTACATGGATGCTAGCTTGGTGACTTCATTGATCCTTGCATGCTTGGCTCCGGCATCAGGTTTCTTTCAGCAAGGCAATCCCTGAGTGAATCATTACTGAAGCTCTGTAGTCTGGGAAAGCAGATGAATGTTTTGAGAGACAGGCAAAAATGGGGCAAGAGCCTGGCACTCAGACAACACATGAACGCTGCAGACTAATTTGCTGAAACATGGGTTTGCAAGAGGCGAGGTCTGATTTTTAGAACAAAAGGGGACATCAGAGTGAGGGGAGCTGAAGTTTCCCTTTGCCCGCTGCTCACCATAGCATCTTCAGTAGGGTACAGGTAAGTGTAGGAGCTCATTATAAAGGCCCCAAAGACAGTACATGGTCATATCCCCAAGGAGAGGTCAGACATATAGGCAGTGGTATTTTTTTTATTACATTTTCACGCATGTGTACACACACACACAGAGAGAGAGAGAGAGAGAGAGAGAGAGAGAAAGAAAGAAAGAAAGAAAGAAAGAAAGAAATCATGGAGTACCATATCTAGTTTCTTAAGACTGACTTGACTGCAACACTATGCATGCTTTCCCAGAAGCAAACTCCATTGAACACAGTGACATTTATTTCCAACTGCAAAAATATGCCGAGCTTCAAGAAAAGATCTTCAGCTAGCTGAAATGGAATCTTTAGCTTTTAATTAGAAATGCAAGCACTAGTGCAGATAAAGTGCTACCATTGGACCTGCTAGCAGGAGGAGGGAACCCCATCAAAGAAAAGGAAAGAAATAAGCAGCCTCTCCTTCATTATTGGCCTCGTTCTATAAATTCTTTTAGGCAACCCTGCCACAATAAAACTTGAAGGCCTCATTTTCATCTCATTCACCTTCCAGAGCAAGGATGGGCCTGCACATGGCCTCGTTGCTACTGCTCTGAAAAAGTGCTGTGCTCCCCCTCAGTGTTTCTCCACCGCTATACCACTGAGCTTCTTCCTGCCAACCCCTCCCCCAAGTTCTTTTTCCCTTGCAAAGTTCACTTCTTTGATTGGACTTTGGCTGAGAAGAAAAGCATCCAAGGAGACTTTCTAGGGGGAGGTTAGTTGTGGGTATGAGATATGGGAGATATTTTACTATCCTTCACTTTTTGTGCCCCCTTTGCTCTAAAATCGGGCTCTCCATACCTTACTGTATGCCCTTCATTGGGGCAGACTTGCAGTGTACACACCAGGGGGTGTTACTATTATTGTTATTTATAACAATATTATTATTGTTATTTACAGTCCTACACCTGTAGATCTCTGCCATATAAAAAGCACAAAATAATAAGAAAAATAAGAGGAAAAACAAACATGCATTTAAAAAGGGTATTGGATGTCAATCAGCCAAAGACCTGGGATAAAAGGAATGTTTTCACCTGGTGCCTAAAGGTATATAATGAAGGCGCCAGCTGAACCTTCCTGGGGAGAGCATTCTATAAACGGGGAGCCACTGCAGAAAAGGCCCGTTCTCGTGTTGCCACCTTCCAGACCTTCCGTGGAAGAGGCACATGAAGAAGGGCCTCAGAGGATGAACTCAGGTGTGGTGATGACAGGCAGGGATGCATTTACTCTATGCAGAAGTGTTCATGCCTTGGCTAGAGGCAATTTAGGAATGGATTAAGGACTCTACTTGGTGTGAAGTTGGCTTGAGAAACAAAACATCAAATCACAGTATTTTATAGCAAACTACACAATACACCTGCATATAAACATGGATGCATATAAACTTGCTGCACTAGAAGTGCAGCAAGTGCACACTAAACAGGAGCATGAACACAGCCATAACCTGCCTGAAAGCTGTGTTTGCTGCTGCTCCAGTGGCACAGTCTACAAAGAGAGCAATTTTAAAAACAGCCTTCCTGTAGCTGTTTCCTCACATGCCTCAAAGGTATTGCCAGCCACTTTGAAATGTAAGCAAAATAAGAGAGGAGTCGTGTAACCATAGCATAAAGCATAAAGAAGAAAATATATATACTGTATTTTTTGCACCACAACACTCACTTTTTTCCTCCTAGAAAGTAAGGGGAAATGTCTGTGCGTGTTATGGAGGGAATGCCTACAGGTAGCATACCTAAGGATTTTCCTCCTCTAAAAACTACATGCGTGTTATGGTCGGGTGCGTGTTATAGAGCAAAAAATACGGTATATAACTAAAATACTGGATTTTTTTTTATCTCAGAACTTTAGGGTGCAAATAGATGTACACAGTTTTAGATCTGAGCCTGTTCTGGACTTGCGCTCACCTCGTTTTGGGCACATGTGCAGCCTTCTTCTCCAGACTGAGCATCTTCCTGTGTTTTTCATCTTTCACTGTGTATATTTCTTGGCTGAACTGGTTAAAAAACACACCAACACTATTAGGAATTGGAATTAGTAAATGAGCAGATAACTCGGTTTGGCAGCTTTTCTGAATTTATTAACCCAGAATGCAAGTTTGTGGTTTTTGGATCCCAGCTCTCTTCTGGAGAAACCTGTAGAATCTTGGGGGATTATTTACCAAACCTGTCACTGTGTGGTTTTAAATATTGGACCAAACATCCCTACAGCAAGCACCGTTCATGAGAGTACTTGTCTTTAACCCCACACTGGGGTTTGGCAGAAGATGGGCTGTGCCTTTCAGAACGTGTTCTTTCAAATACCCTGGATACGCCATAGAACAACCTGTGAGCTTCAGGCAGAACAAGCCACTTAATTCAGAGCTAGGTACGTGTGTGCACTGCTATCACAAACCATTAGGTTTCTCCCTGAAGCTGGATGGGATTGTTTACTTTGCATCAGACTTAACTGTATTTTCATTTGAGAAAAGGTGATGATATTGGCGTTTTAATGTGCTGTCCTGGCTTTCATCTTCTTCCTCATTTAGCTTAGAGGCAGTGCTGTAAGTTCCTTTGATGGCAGAATGAATATCCTCCAAAGGATACTGCAGTCACGCTTCTCCTTTCAGCCCATCTGGCCTTGCTTATGTTGTTCCATTTGTCAAAAATATAGCTCTCTGTCTGGATCAGGGTGCCAGTGCTGGAGTTAGAAGAGGAGGGTTTAATTCACAAACCTGGCTGGCTCAGTTTCTCTGGGCTACCGATACCCCCCTTTCTCCCCCTGTAAGGTTGGGATGACCACACGATCTCACAGAGGGGTTGCAAATCCACAAGTTTTTTAGGCCTATTGTGCAAAGAAATGCATATCCAAAGCTGTGATGTCAGCTGTTGCTTCTGTGAAGACAGATTGCCAATGTGTCAGGATGAAGACATCTCAAAATCCTTGATATTTGCAGGTGTTCATATATCTTAAAATTATATCCTTGTAGTGTGTGGACCAACAGCAGGACAACAAAAATGGAGTTTACGAGCTCTTATGGCCTCTAAGAGACCTACTCTGTGACTGGAATGATAAATACCATCTACTATGCAATGGTATGAAGACCTTAACACCCTTGCTACCTTCAAACGTACTTTCTGTAAACACCAACTTCATTTGGATACCTATTCCAACATTTGGATGGCATATATTGATCTGCAAGTGTAAATTAAGATGGATGTTTATTGTATTGTGAATGTGAACTGCAGGTTTTTTTCTGTTGCCTTTTCTGTTGCCTTTTTTTGTCCCCCTCCTTTTGTGTGTTTTTCCCCCCATTCTCTTTTCCTTCCTTCAATAAATTTGCAAGAAATAAAAATTAAAAATAAAATAAATATGAAGACATCTCCCAGCTTGGAGCCAAAGCAGTTAGACCCAATTTGCAATTTACACAACTGTGGCCTTGAGGAGTGCATTCTGTGAGTACAGAAATGGGGAACCTGTGTCCCTTCAGATGTGGTTGGCCTCCAGCTTGCACGACACTCAACAGGCATAGCCAATGGTCAGGGCTGATGGGCAGTGTGGTTCAGCAACATTTGGAGGGTTTCGTTCCTTGAAGGCATTTAAAGAAGGCTAGCTAACATATGTTAAAAATTGTATGCAGGAACTGATTTTTTTCTGAGTACCAAATGTGTGCACAGAGTTTTTTGAAGAATGGTGCCCATAAGCAGAAATTGTAGTTTTAAAGGACATGGGTATATGATGCAAGAATGGGAAAGGATTTGGCCCCTGCTAGTCTAGATTTTTCCCTGTAAGAGGTGTGCTCCAAACACAAGAAAGCATATGAAGTAGCTTTGCAGTAATTAACTTCGAAACCCCATTTTTTTCCCTTAAAAAGAATAAATAAGTGCTTGAAAGGGAAAAAGGAAAAAGAAAAAAGAAAGAAGGCTAGCTCTGTATTAATAATAATAATAATAATAATAATAATAATAATAATAATAATATATTTAATTTCTATACAGTGGTACCTCGGGTTACAGACGCTTCAGGTTACAGACTCCGCTAATCCAGAAATAGTACCTCAGGTTAAGAACTTTGCTTCAGGATGAGAACAGAAATCGCGTGGTGGCAGTGCGGTGGCAGCAGTGGGAGGCCCCATTAGCTAAAGTGGTGCTTCAGGTTAAGAACAGTTTCAGGTTAAGAACGGACCTCCAGAACGAATTAGGTTCTTAACCCGAGGTACCACTGTACTGGTACTGGTACTATATGCCTTCCTTTACTTTGGTGAAAACTGTGAGAGTGTGTGGACAAGGTATTTCTCTCCTGAGGCATCCATTTTGAAGGATGCCTTTCCTTGGGAGATTCAGCTGGTGTCTTCTCTATACACAGTTTTCACCCTCAGCAGAACACACGTCTCCTTTCTAAGGCATTTATGCTGAGTATGCTCAGTTTGGGAATTTTATGCCGCAGTTGTTGTACAATTAGTTTTTTAGATTGTTGATAGTGTTCTAACTTGATGGTTTTAGATTTAATTGTATTATTGCCTTGAGTACCCAGTTTCTGAGTTAGAAAGGCATCTCATAAATATTATAAAAAATAAATATTTTCATCTCTGAATCATTAGGTATTGGCACAGGCTGCATCAACCACAGCTAATTCTGTGCTCAGTAATGATGTCAAGTACTGCCAGTGAGGAGACTGGATTAAAACACTGGATTTTCCACTAGAGTGTTATAAGAGCCCCCTAATTTCTACAGTTTCTTGGATTGCACGATGTTATTTAAGGCACTTTTGTTCCCTCAGCAGCCGAAGGATTAAACTGTGGCCAAAATAGCATTCTTCTCCCACCTGAAGAGATGGCATTATTTATTGGAGCAGGGGAGGAACAAGGCTGAGGAACAATGCCTTCCATTTTTACAAAATCTATTATCATCACTGGTTCATCACATTAAAAATGAAAAAGAATGCAAATTCCATTTCATGCTGCAGGTGACCTTTAAGTTGCAGTGCTGAGGCTTAGAGCTTCATTTTACCCTTTGGAATCATAGAAAATGATGTGGGCATGCTGCCTTTTGCTCTGCTTTTCTCTCTCTCAGGGGTCCCATGTCAAATCATGTACTTCTATTAGCCTTGACAAACAATCCAGCTTTTACAGTGCAGACGCAGTGGTACGTAATCAGCTGTATGGCACAGGTGGCTGGTGACATGTTCATTGCCCACAAGAAACACAACTCTCCCCTCCTGTTTCAGAAATCTCCTATGGGCCTTAATTACAAATGCACAATGGAAGCCACATGAACTGCAATGCAGCCCTACCATGTAGGCTGGTAAACTACAGCTGATTGCAACTGGGGAGGGGATTTGTCATCAGCATTTCAAAATGTCATCATGCATTGTCTTTCAAGCCTGCTGCTTTGCTAATCTGGGGCTATTTGATATTTACCAGTTGGAAAATCTGAATATTAAAATACGAACATGTGTCAGGATGCCTGGGATGCTTTTTGACATTCTTAATGGTTGTTGTGAAGGAGAGGGGAGGGAAAGGATCTTGGGTTTCCAGATATTAAAAGTCTACTTGAAGTTGGGCTCAGAAAAGAGCTTTCCAGATTTCAGGCCAACCATTTTTGCTGTCACAGTTAACTGTTCAATCCTAGAAACTAGGAGTGGCCAGCATGGTGGGGCAGAACAATCCTCATGATGTGCCACCATCACTGCTACTTACTGGGATAGTACGGGAACATGTCTAAGTTCCAGGGACACACAGGTGAAAGTGGCTCCACCAGTACACCCATGCAGTTTCAATATCACCACTGCCTTGCCTCCTCTACCAAGAGGACACAATCCCAGAGTGTGGATCCATATGCAGCAGAAACCGCACCACCCACCCACAAGAGGAAGGTATCAGCAGACTTGGGGGAACCCAAAGTTTACAAAATTACAAAAACTCTCTAGGAAAAGCTGCTGTATTGCTGAGGGGGCAACAGTAGGCAATTAAGAACACCAAATTTACTCTCTGACTGATTTTATATGCTAGCCTATGGTCTGCAATTCTCACTAAGCAGGGCTGCTATACTAGTCAGTGCTAATTAAGGCACTGATCACCTGCTGCTATTCCGGTTATGTAAGTCACATCCGGTATTTGGGGAACACATCAGTCTCTCACTAAAGCAGAAGACCATTTTATAACTCACAGCTGGTGTTTGCGTTTTCCCACCAGAGTAAGTCACACCTGCTGTTTGGGGAATACATTGGTTTCCCAACAGAGTGAAAGGCTAACAAATACTTGACAGATAACTCCCAAGGCTATCTGATGCTCCCTATACCAGGTGCCAGCTGAAGCCCTATTTTATAGATAAACATTCCCATACAGTGCCGTTCCAACATATCTAGGCATGAGAAACTACCAATTTATGGAATAAACAGAATTAAAGGCCTAGGCCCACAGGATTTCTTAGCTTTATAGGGCATGAGAAGGGCAATTGCTAGGCACTACCCTGATCCCCTCAAGTTGTATTCTGCCATATGGTAATCCCTAGGGTGGTGAGAGAAACCTATACAGTCCAATGTGAACTGAACATGTTCAGTTGTCATGGAATGCTGATTATTTGTTGAGAGGAAAAACAGAGAAATGAGTGGAAGAGGAAGAATGGAATATCCTGGAACCCTGAACACGATCACTCCACATAGCAACATTTTGTTGGCAGTGCCACTTGCTTTAAATATTCAGGTGTCTTAAACCTATGGTGGAGAACCTCAGGCCAAGGGAACCAGATGGGCCATCCAGGATTCTCTAGTCCTCAGGACTCTTCACAAGTCATGTCTCTGTTCCAGGTCACACTAGCAGACGCCCACACTGTATTTAGGCAGGATGAGTGCAGTAAATTGTAAAAAGGAGGAGGAAAGTTGTAAAGCCAGGTTCTAACCTGTTCCTTATTGGCCATCGGGCCACACAAGTGTCCATCTCTCAAGCTGCTCCCTTTGGGAGCCATTCTCCCATGTCTTCTTTGAAGAAGGGGTATGTGCAGGTAAACATACCCTCCATTACAAGAGTGGGAACAATATTGGCCCAGAATAGCTTCCATTTCATCTACAGAGAAGGTGTCTCCTTCCTTCCAATCCTTGGAACACAGAAAGCAGACACATGTTGAAACTGAAGGCTTTGGTTAATGCATTGCAGAAATAGTTCGAAGGATTAATAAAGCTGCAGGTCATTGTTGTATGTTGAGAAGGATGCTGAAGAAATATGAGAAATCACAGAGACGGCAAGGATCTTTAGCAGTTGAGAGCAAAGGGTGGCTGAGGGGAAGCAAGTGAGAAAAGAATAGTGAGAAACTCTATTATAATCTCTCCTAAGAAATGTGTCTTCAGGCCGAATCTGCACTGTACATTTAAAGCAGCATCACACCACTTAAAAAAGTTATGGCTTCTCACACAGAATTCTGGGAACTGTAGTATTTTAAGGGCGCTGAGAGTTGTTAGGAGACACCTATTCCCCGCACATATCTACAATTTCCAGACTGATCTAACAATGAATTCCTCTTCCCAGGGAACAACTCTCCTAACAACTCTCAGCACAAACTGAGATTCCCAGGATTCTGTGGGAGAAGATATGCCTGTTTGTTTATTTGTTATTACATTTATATCCCAATTGTTCTCCAGTGAGCTCAGCAGCCCTGTGAGGTAAGTTAGACTGAGAAACTGTGACTGGCTGAAGGTCACTCAGTGAGTTTCATGACAAAGCAGGGATTTGAATCCTGGCCTCCCAGGTCCTAGTCCAACACTAACCACTACACCATCCCGTCTCTCAAAATAAGTATTGAAGTAGTATAATACTGCTTTAACTGTATAGTGTGTATGGGGCCTTATGAGGAAACCTCCTTGTCCCTTTCCTTACAAATTCCCTACTGCAGAGTGCTTAGCAGTTCCATTCCTGTTTGAATTTAGCAGTGTATGGGAGTATGTGTGTGAGATGGGGGCTTTGTCCCAAATTTGAAGGGTTAGAAAATGTTAAGTGGCTTATAAGTACTTTGATTATTTTAAATTGCTTAAGTGGTTTTCTGAGATGGTCGTAACACATCCCCGTAAGTGACATAGGCACAAAATCAATTATAAAGTACAACAAAGTAATTTAAAGAAAACAGCCTTTTTCTCCTCCTTTGCTTTTAAGTATGCAGAAGCTCAGAGCTGGTCTGGAGGGAGTGGCTTTAGTCAGCATTTTTTCCAAGAGATTCTTGGCCTTTGGGATTTGACCTGAGTCCAATCGATAACCTGAAAGAAAATTGCAGCCTGCAGTTTTCCTCTCCTTGTACCTGGAGTCAGTACATTGCAGGATGAAGTGGTGGAAAATTCTAGAAAAGTATTTGGTAAAAAGAAATGTTTCTACTTCTTCAGGATTTGTAATAGGTTGGGCCTCTCCGGTTCACACCAGAAATAATTTGGAGAACCTTAATTAGGTGGCCAAAGAAGAAAAAAATAAATATGGCCACCTTATTAATCCTAGAAGAGATTGTGTTGCAACAGGAGTTCCCTTTCCCATTCGCTTCCCCTTTACTTACCAGTGGGGGCAGGCACTGCGTCAGCGTTGGAGATGTAGGAACCCATGGGAAATGTAGTTCCTATGTTTCCCATCCATACAGACACTGCCATGCATGCTTGCATCAATATTTAGAAAAGCTGGGAACCGTGGAAATGTCATTTCCCTTTATTCCCACCAGACCTGAATGCTGTTATGCATGCTCCAAGGAGCAGCTAAGATCTAAAGAACCTTAAACCTATGACAACTGCCAAATCCAGGAGCCTTCCCTTAGGCACCAAGGCAAGTCTGGGATAGGGTGTGTCAGAGAGAGCTCTTTGTGTGGGGCAAAATGTGCAGAACCCTACATTTATCCGCATTGGAACTCATTATGATACAGTGGCGTAGCGTGGGGGGTGCCAGGGGTGCCGGCCGCACTGGGCGCAACATTTTGGGGGGCGCGTTTGGCCGGCCCCCCTCGAGGAAGCGGGAACCTCTCCAAGGCGCAGCGCGCCGTCGGTGGAGGAAAAGAGCCGCGCAGCAGCAGCAGCAGCAGCAAAGCCGGGAGCTGCTTGCAGGGCTTTGCACGGCTCTAGCTTTGCTTGCTTTACAGCCAGGAGGAGGGGGTGGAGCTGAGGAGGAGGGAGGGAAGGAGAGCCATGCCAGCAAAGCGGGCAGCAGCCGCTTACACGCGAGGAGGGACAGACGGGAGCCATAGCGAGCCGGGAAAAGCGCTGCGTAGCCAGCAACAGCTGCTGCAGCCTCAGCTAGCAAAGGTCCGTGCGCTCTCTAAACGGAGCAATGAGGCTGCAGAGGGACGGCAGGGCACAGGAGGGCTCTGAGCCACGAGCGCAGTGAAAACCTGTAAAAAAGTTTTTTTAAAAGGCTGCTGGGGACAGGAGGGCACGGGATGAGGGAGAGGGGGAAATTACAATTCTCCCAGCGTCTCAGCTGATCCGCTGAGCAGGACTTGGGTTGCAGGGGATTCGCCATTAGCTGTGTAAAGCAGCAAAGAGGGAGAGAAGGAGCAAAGCGGGAGAGGAAAGGAGCTGCTTACACTGCTGTAAGTGGCTGCTGTCCGGTTGGCTCCTTTAAAGCAACAGTGCTCTTTCCCTCCCCCCTCCCCGCTCAGCTCTCCGAAAAGCTCCTTCTCCACCCACCCCATGCGAGCTCCTTTTCCCCTTATTAGCCACATCCTTCTCCACCCACCCCACGCGTGTTCCTTGTCCCCTTAGCAGTGGCGTAGCGTGGGGGGTGCAGGGGGGGCCGGGCGCAACATCTGGGGGTTAGGGTTAGGGGGCACAAATCCACGGGTTAGGGGGCGCAAATTACTTGCCTTGCCCCGGGTGCTGACAACCCACGCTAGGCCACTGTTATGATAGATACCCACTTAGGAAAGAAAGGAACCAGCCTCAGTGAGTTTGTCTTCTTCTATCTATAGTACTTGATCACCTCACAAATAGTTTCTCCTCACAATTTTTCATGAGATGTGGAAGGGCAGACTTACTTTTTAGGGTGTCTTTACAGAGGACTTTCTTTGGAGGGCAGTTCTCTCTTTGAAAGTGTCCTCTGCCTGAAGGGCTATCTAGTGCATGGCCAGTTTACAACTAGGAAGGGGAAACAGAAGCCTTGAAGTTGCCCAGCAGCAGTTTACACTGGGATAGTAGTCTCCCCCACTATGACAAAATGTATTGTCTTTCCATTTAAATAATAGCAATTATCTCCAAGTTTGCATCTACACATATCAGTGAGCATATGCAATTTTTTATTCAACTCTGTACCATGTTTTGCTTTTGTCTTTTGGTGATAGGTAAGTGCACACCTTTTTTGGAGGGGGGCAAATTACATCGCGAAAATTAGGGTGTGCATTAGATTTGATGGCGCATTTACATTTGCCAACAAATACTTCTTTGGTTTCAAGGTTTTGAAAATTGAGGTGCATATTAGATTTGGTGGCACTTTAGATTCATGGAAATACCTTATTATCCAAGTTCAAGGATACTTCCTGGCCAGGTAAAAACACTCAAGGAGGATATAAGCTGGGTCAATGGAGGGGGCAGCCTGAGGAGAGAGAATGTGGCTGAAGAGGCAGACTAGGGATTCCTGGGGGCCAGATAGAGAAGCCTGGAGGGCCACACATGACCCTCAGGGCTGAGGTTCCCTCTTATTCATGCTACAGGTAGGGGGGGGAGAGACTCTTGACTAAAATTATTTTGTCTGTGGCAGAGAATGAAATTCAATTTAAATGATGTTAATTATTTCTATATTTGCACTTGCACATGCAAATCTGTGTTCTATTTTGTCCTTGTTTTTGGTGCTGGGTAAGTGGCTATCCTGTTTATTTTAACAGGAGGGGAGTGAAAATTATTTTGTCTGTGATGGAGAATGGAATTCAATCTGAATCCCCAAATTCCTCAGCAAAACTGTAACCACCAGAATAATTGTCCTTTCTTTGCATCACATCTTCACGCTTTCTAGAACCTGTTCTTAGAACTGAGGTATTCTGGGAAATGTCATATTTGGTGCCATCCAGATTGGTGACAGTGGAATCACCAGTGGTTGTACCTAACCCCTGTTTAGCATCCTAAACCCAGACCCACTCCCTGACTCAGCCCCACTGTCCTGAAGCTCTCACAAAAGCATGTTAATGCCAGCCTGTAAATCTACCATTTGTGCCTACAAATGAGCTTTTATTTCTTATCAATGACCTCTGTCCTCATGCTGCTCTGTAAATGCAGACCCATCTCCTGGAACAGCCACTTCTTTTTTCATTTCTATAGTTAAATGGCATACATTTTCTCTTAATCTTTGCTTTCCCCACTTGAAATGACAATTTTTTTAAAAAAAATATCCAACCGTTATTCTGCATGTTCTTTAAATATTCATTGAGAGGACTTCAGTTATGCAGAGTACATTCTGTCATTTTGCTGGACTAAAGAGCTGCCCTTTATTAGATGCCATAGACTAATTAAAGTTGTACATCAGCAGATCAGTCTGCAGATGGGGCACTGTCTCCCAAGCGCTGACTTGTATTGGGCTAAAGTTCTAGCTGCAGATTTGCAGCAGCCTCTCTGTGGCCTCCATATACTTGTAGGATTCTTTCCCGGAAACTAATCTCACTGCATTTGAAACAGCCTCCTTTAAGCATCTCAAGATACTTTTTTTTAAAAAAAAGCTCTCTTCATATATGACACATTACT
The DNA here is from genome assembly GCF_965113315.1 of Podarcis vaucheri. Classification (NCBI taxonomy): domain Eukaryota; kingdom Metazoa; phylum Chordata; class Lepidosauria; order Squamata; family Lacertidae; genus Podarcis; species Podarcis vaucheri. The sequence goes on along the minus strand of NC_138764.1, from coordinate 61,521,378 downwards.
AAATGTACAGAATGGGAGCTAGAGTCAGGGCCAGTCCATCCATGAGACGAGGTGAAGCCATTGGCCTTGGGCAGCAGATTCACCCCTTTCTTGTCTCCACCACTGCACAACTGCCAGCCCTGCTGGGGCTTCACCCCCTGTGTCGTTCCCCTCTGGCTATGCCCAATGCACCTGCTGCACCCTCACTGCTGCAGCGTGGCAGCAGCACAGGCATAGCTGCAGGCAATGGGGCAATTGTAGTGGCAGGGCAGGGGGCAGTGGGGGAAGGGAGGGGGCAGGCAGGCAAGGGGCATGGATCTATGCAGGAGCATTGTTGGGGCATTTTGCCTACAGCAGCAAAATATTTCAGGCCAGCCCTGGGTGGAGTGTGTGTGTGTGTATGTGTGTGTGTGTGTAGGGGGGATTGTGTCTGGTTACCCTGCCTCTATCCTCTACATGCTAACTAGAGCCTATTCATAAATGTAGCCTCCATTGAGAGTTTTGGATGAATGTGTATTGATGGGAATTGGGGACAATAGACACAGTTCTGCTCTCCTTCTGTGGCATTCATATCCCCAAATATGTCATGTGAACAGGGCTTATATGTTCCCTTCTCAGAATTCTAAACCAAGACTAAAATAACAGCTTCTTTTTCCTGGAGTGATTGCAGCCGAACGGGGATAATGTAGTAAGCATGATGATGTCGTGATGCCACCTACCAAATGAAACCACTAAGAGTAAATTAAAAGTCTGAACAATATGGTTTAGGAAGCATTGCCCTCACTCTGAATTGGTTTGGTTTAGTGATGTTATCACATAGCCATGTCTCTGACATGACATGACTTCCAGTGGAAAACAGATTTATTACGTTTCACCCCCTTTCCTGAAAAATTGCCAAATCAGGACACTTTTCAGTGCTACAGCAAATGTTTGTGAAAAAGAGGCCCCCTTCACCTTACCACTAGCTGGAACCAGTGGAACATAAGAACAAAATTCAAATGCTTTATGTCCAGTGAACCCTATGGCAATTTTGCCAGTTTTCTCTGGATTGTATCTGGTGTCTTTTGTGCATGGTGTTTGGAAAACAAATATAACCCAGAGGTAGCTAACTCAGTGTCCTCCAGAATTTGTGGGCTACAACTTCCATAATACCAGACCATTTGCCAGGCTTCCTGAGGTTATGTGAATGGGATTCCAACAACATCTGTAAGACACCACATTGCCTCCTTTATATAACTCATTGAATCTGAACAAAAATGCAATTGTTGTTTTGAAAAAGCAAACTAAGAAGGTCACTCTTTAACATGCCCTGATAGGTGTTAACCTTTTTTGTTTTAAAGTAACTTTCAATATGCTCAACTATCAGCCTACTCTTAATTTAGTTGTTACAAAAGTGGGATTTCACCTATTCCTAAAGATGCTAAGTAGCGGATGATGATAAATTGTAGCTTGTTTTTCAGTCTGGCTAAATAGCTAAGGTGTGGAGATATTATGCATAGAAGCTATCTCATTTCACAACTAGAAGACAAGAGTCGCTAAACATGGTGCTGATCTAATGGTTTCTGGCTGTGTGATGTCCTTCCTGGAAATGACTTAGCTTGACCTCTCGATTTAACCTGTCTCTCACTCTTGGTCTACTGGCTCCCTTGCCTGATATAATCTGTCCTATGGACAGAAGAGAAAGGGAACAAATACATGAAATTGCAAGATGCAAATGCTGGTGGGGGCTAATTGGAATTGTAGTCCAAAGCATCTGGAGGGACCAGGTTGGCGAAGGCTGCCCAACAGATTAGACCAGTAACTCTTGGTGCTAGCATAGTACAGAGCCACATGGATGCAGGAAACAAGTCCTGACGTAATGGGGAGAGTATAAGAAGCTTTACTTCAATGGGAAAAAATGGAGCCTTTTGTTTGCATGATTTGGGGAAACGTAGGCCATGATGGAAGTTGGTTAAATGGGCTAGTATTTCTTTAAAAATGATGGGTTTTAAAATTGGGAAAATCACATTTGGAGTTGTATACAAAATAGCATGAGAGGATGATTTTCCACTTGGGACAGTTGGCAATTACATATGTATGATGTCCATTTATTGCAACAACCAAAAATGAAATGTATGCACATGATAGATTGGAGATCTTGATCCTGCTCAGGAAAGGGTGTTGTGAATGGTGGGTGTGTCCTAAGACCCTGCCAACAATGGAATGCCTATGGAATATATCACACCCACCATGACTCTTTACATCTCCCCCCCTTCCCTTATGTCATAGCATGCTCAGCCATGGGATCTTGAGTGCCAGTTGGAAAAGAAAATTGAGATGGAGTCAGAAGTGTAAATCAGGCTGCTTGAGCTCCTTGCATTTTATCGAATCCTCCAGGATACTTTTCATCTACAAAGAAACTGGAAGCCAAAGCAGAGATTATTGCACATGGTTTCCCCACATACATGTTTTAGCCATCAGTAGTGTGGGGAGACTGTGAGTTAGAACAGAGAAACTGGGCTCATTGAGAAAGTTGGGGTTCAGCCCCTTTCTTTTCTGTCCATTGCCCCACTCAAAATCATCCCCAAGCCAACTTTCCCTACATGTGAGAAAATATATCCAGGGGAGGGTGTGGTTTTGAGTGGAAAAGGCAAAGTGTTCATCATCTTCTCCCTCTGCTATTCCTTAGAACAAATTCACAGTCTATTGAAGACACTTCAGATTATTTTAAATAGCACTCACTCACTCACTCACTCACTCACTCACTCCCCTACTTACTTTGAACATAAGGCAGAAAACCATTTGTCTTATGCCTCCCACTGTATCCCACTATCCCACAGATCACTGTCTGGAGGTATTAGTATCTGTTGTAGGTGGGTGAATTTTTCCTCCTTTGCTTATTTTTGTATGATTAAAGATGTATTCAGATCTCTCTCTCTCTCTCTCTCTCTCTCTCTCTTGGAAGAAGGCAAGGCTGATTCCAGTTTTTCAGCTGGTGTCCGCTGCTGTTAATGTAATGTAGGCCTGAAATAGAATTGTGTGCATAGGGTTTCCAGGAACGTGAGGCTTAGGAATAATACTGGCCGTGGTCCTGAAATAGCTTCTGCTCTGCTGGTGCCACTGCCATGAGGCACAGATGCAAGCTGGAGGACTGTCAGCCCAGCTGGAAGAGGGCAGAGATCCATGGATGTCCAGAACACTCCTGTGGGAGTGGAATGTGGAGCCGGAGCAAAACATGTTAGACAAATAGGCACTCTTGATGTTTTAATTGAGGCCTAAAGACACAGTTGCTATCTTTAGCATGCTAACAATGTATAGAATAAATAATTCAGTTAATGGAGGCATTTGCCTAGTGTCTGCATTCATAGGAATACATGCACGTAGGGGATGTTTTGCAGAAAGGTTTTATCCACCACATAAGCTAAAAGGCAATAGAGGGCAGCATCTGGGTTAAGGGTCTAGTCCTCAAGAGGATTAGGTCTTCATAATCCTGCCTGTGATCCTAACTTGCCATATTAGCAAGATGCTCACTGTGTCTCTCTTCATATTGCACTGTCACAACCATCGCATTCAGCAGATAGTGTAATCTAGTTCTTAGTCACTTTAACCAGTCACTTTTCCTCTCCAGGGTATGCATATTTCTATATGGATTATTCATATGCTTCATTTCAGGCCTGCCATGGGTAGGTTAGGGATTAGGAAGCCAAAATATGCCAAGGGACTCCCCCCTGCTGCAAATCCTCCCATGCAGGGTTTGCTAACTTCAGAACCAGGGCCCAAATCAAGACCCCAATCAATTTTTTTCTAGACCCTGATTTGGGCGGTGGTAGGGGGGAAAAAAGGAAAGCAGTTAAGCAGAGGCAGTGCTGAGGTGGCTAGAGAGGTTAACACTTCTTCATTCGGCCCAGTGTCCTTACATGAATAAGAATCATCTCCTCTCCATACATCAAAGTGATCAGCCACTGAGCAGGGAGGGGAACTTCTGATATACTCAGATGATATGCACAGGGCACCTGAGAAGGGATGCTGTGAGTGAAAGAGACTACAAGGGAGGCCACATCCACTGCTGACATGTGGTCCTGAGAGGTCTGGCTAAAACTGAATGCAGTTCTCTGGCTATAAAAGGTTAGCTGCTGCTGCTTTAATGTCATGTGAGTTTCCTGTACATATTGACTCTTTATCAAGGGGCCTCTTGGTTGGCATTTCTCCTATATATGGAACTTTCAAGAAGTTCTGTGCAGGTTAGAAGGGTGAAGATGTGTCTGCATGGGTGTGTGGTGTATGTGTAAACCACATAGTTAGATTACTCCATGCAGAGTGAGGGACGTTTGCCCACCTCCCGTGACCATGCTTAATATATTCCTATGTGGTACAATGGAGCCAAACATTTGCTTTTGTGCCACTACTGTAAACGGATCAACAACAATATATTGGTATGGGAAACAGTTCTTGATGACTCAGAGTGCCATCAGGTTCTTACACAAGCAAGAGAGGGCTCAAGATCCACTGGGGTACATTTCCCAGTATAAATCTGCTCAACTAGTACTGCCAGTAAAATGTCAGGAACTGGCAGGGTGCTGATGAGTATGCACTGGGGGAAGGGGGGAGGTTGGAGTCTGACTCAAAAGAGCGGGGCAGTGGCTTGTGGAGGCTTGGTTCATCCAGGAGGCAAGAATTGGAGGCAAGGGAAGCTTCAAAGCTAGAGGAAGAGGCAGGCCTGGCAAGTGAATGACTGACTGCTTCCCCACCTTCTTCTGCGCCTCTGTCTCCCAGAACCAAGAGAGAATTAAAGCAGGAAGAGCAGAAGCAACTTCCATGCAGGCATAGTCACTGGCGTGTGTGCAGTCCATTGGGGGCAGGTACAAAAACGGGTGGTTCCCCAGTTGCTGCAGCTGCTCCATAGGACGTAGACATGGGAATAACTGCCTAGACACTAGATTGGTGTGCTTAGGTATTGCCAGTGACTGTCAGTTTTATCTTTCACAACAAAGAGTTAACTCTCTGCCGTGTTAATTCCTTTGGCTGGGAAACACCCTTGACACAAAAACCAAATAACTACGAGTACATTTTTTTAACCAGCTCTTTGCCTCTGTATTCTGCAGCAGGGATAGGCAATATGGTGCTTCCCAGAGGATGTTGTATTCCAGTATCCACTAGTCCCAGCGCCACCATGGGAATAATAAGGGATTCTTTGGCCAGAGGGCTGCAGAATCATAAAGGCATTACATAGTCTTTAGAAGCAAGATGTGTAAACTGTGGCTCTTCAGTTATTGCAGGACTACAAATCTCATTATTATTACTGCTATTATTCCTGAGCCTTGGTTGTGCTGACTGGGGCCCCTAGCAGTTGGAGTCTAACATGGTCACATCCCTGCTTAAGAGTCTCTGTAGGCAGGTTGGGTTTTATAGCTGGAGGCTGCTATTTTCACACCTGTTGTGGCCTGTGCACATAACGGGAAATCCAAAATTCCAGTGGGTTTACTGGCACCCCTGCAAATGTCAATGTAGCCTATCTTCCACTAAATAACTGGAGTATTCATTACAAAGCACGGTAGTCTCGTGCTTTTAATGAATTGCAGCTTGGACTTATTTTGAAATGAATATAAATGTCAAGAGCACATGGAGTTGCTCCCATCGCGTCAGAGGATCAAGGTCCCCCACAATCCTGGAATTGTGTAAAGAGATAATCCATCCACAACACATGGCCTTACTAAGTGGTGTGGGGCAGACAAAAATCACTTAATTTGATTCCGCATTTTATCACTTAGCGAATAAATAACCTTCATTAAGATGGGAAGGTGGCAATTGTAAAGGGAAAACTTTGATGAATCTCTAACTCTGTTCTCACTTGTTAATTTCCTGCCTGTTTGCTGGGATTATTAAAACAAATTACAGCTGCATTTCTCCCAAGAGCCACTCTCCGAAGATCAGACTTTCGTACTTCCAAACAGCTTCCTTGCAACTTTCTGCCGGCTTTTGTTTCCCTCTCTTCCTTCTGACAAACAAAATCAGCTGTGTGCCTTTGAAAAAAAAAAGAGAGTCCCCACTTGCCTGCCCACCCGCAAGAAACCTTCCATGTCTTCTATTCCACTTGAGATCCTGTGGAGGATAATCAGACAAAGAAGAATGAAGCCTTGATTAGCTGAGAAACAAAGCAGATGGATACACTGCTCAGAATGCAGATCACATGCTCTACACCTGCCTGGGCATCCCAGGTGTCCTACTGCTACAGAACACCCCCCACCCACCCTCCCCGGATGGAGACTTCCCGAGGTGTGAGGAGGGGGCTACTCCCCAATACAATACTTACAGCTTCAGAGCTTTGATGCTAAATATTTTACATCAGCCTCTATGTGCTGTACTCGCATCTAGAAACCAAAATGTGTTTGCTGTATTCCTGTTGCCTCGAATTCTTACTCTGTTTACTTGGGTTTAGCCGACCTAGTGCCTTGGCATATGGGGGGCATGTACACTGCCTAACCTTTTTGACAGCTTCTGCAAAGCTGATGACAGATGTTGTGGCCTGTCAAAGCTTGTATTGCAATAAACTAGGTGCCACAGAATATTTTGGCTTTTAGATGGTTAATGTATCACTGAAAGTCATGGGCAGGGGGTAGGGTTTTGAGCAAACTAATGGGAAAGCATTGCCGAATTGGTGTTGAAATCTACAGTGAGAAAGTGCAGAACTGAAATTGGAGAGCCATAGCTATGCAGTTAACCCCTCCTTCTCATGTTCAGTGCAGCAGGGAGAAATAATGGAGTGAACTCCCTATTCAGGCTTGGAATTGAGCTTAGAAAACTGAGCATTTTTTCTTGATCTTGGAAAATAGCTCATTTTATTCCAAGCCTGCAGGGAGTGAAAGAGGCTCCAGTCTTCCAGGTCACCCCTCTCATCCACCTACTGGACCTCCCTTCAGATGCCCTCCTTTATTCCTCTACCATAGGATGGGGATACTTGTGACCCTCTTGATGGACAACTCCCTCCATCTCTGCCCTCTGGCGTTGCTGGCTGGGACTGATGAAGGAGTCCAATAACATCTGGAGGGTCAAAGCTTCCCCACCTGTACTCTGGTAGTGGAAAGGAGGACGGGAATCAGGTTTGCGACAACTGTATTTCTACATGCGATCAGTGCTTGCCTTGCAACTGGAGCAAAGTGCCACTCATTGAAGGGGGGGGGGATCTCCCTCCTTTCCCCTATTCCACCTCCACCATCGGAGTAGCAAGAAAGTCCTAGAAGAAAACACATTAGGAGACTTAGATTTCATTATTAATGCTACAGCACTCTATATTTAACTGTGAAGATAATTTAGATTTGGGAGGATATATTAGCCCCCAGGATAGGAAACACACCTTGGGGGTATGGGGACCTTTCCTGCTTGATCCCTATAGATGTTCAGAGAACATCCTGAAAACCTTAACATGCATAGCTACAGATAGAGTTTTTAGCTTGGGCTATAAAAGGATTATAAAAGGTACTGCTGAGGAGGTTAATGGGCCCATTGCCCTTCTAATAGGAATTCTTGTTTGGCATGCTCCTGAAAGATGGGTTGGTTTGATGCACCAGAAATGTATCTCTTTGCTCAGAGCAATTCTTTTAACTGGCTGGCTTCTGTCATAGCACTTTTGCTTTGGTGCATTGCAATGGAAATGTCATAACTTTTTTATTCTTTTATCATTCACTTGTTTAAATGGGGCTATATTTCATATGGCTTTACTTGGCTCTTACATTGTGCACTTGATCTTCAAACATGAAAGTTGGAACATTTCTCTTATATTTTTTTTAAAGGACCTGCCCAAGCTGCTGTGATCCACACTGGAGGCTGTGTTCTGTTGTGTGATGACGGTAGCCATGCACTCTTATAGACTGACTAGCTATAGTATCTAGGTAGGACATTTTCAAAGCCCAAAATTAAATGAGGGTTTTATGGAACAGGAGGGGTAGATGTGAGAAGCAATCAGATGAGAAAAACTCAAAGCTTTTTTCTAAGAAAGGAAGAACCCCCGAGTGTTTTCAGAATTATTGGCAAAGGAATAATAGGCTGACTTCAGTTTCCAATTACCTTAGCTCTTAATTATAGATCAGACCACGTCAAAATCAGGTCTTCACAGACTAGCAGTGAAGCACTGGTGCATGGTAAACTGAAGGGGAAATTGACAGGGCAACTCAAGAAGGCAAACTGATCAGGAGGGTAGATGGGTACCCACAGAGGACAAAAAACATGGAGGAGAATGAAGAAGGGCAGAGGTAGAAGTCCTTGTCTTATTTCCATGATCAATGCTTCACGTGGAGTCGATTGTCTCACTTCTGTGAGTCGATTGTCTCACTTCATTTGGCTTCCAGCAAAAAAGTTTGAGAATCAATTCTCCTGGCTGTGACAGTCATTCTTTCTTCATCCTTATGGCTCTCCCTGCTCTCTCAGTAATTCAGGGTCAAAGCATAAGAAAGGGAAATTGAGTCTTAAGGAATCACACACTAGCCTTTAGATACATTTGTCAATCCCTTCTCCAGCTCCCTTCCTTGGCTTTTGTTCTGTGATGAACATGGATATTTATACCCTGGGCACATACATCATTCTCCCACAAGGTCATGTACACCACGACATCCATCAGTGGTACACTTTTCTGGTGTTTTGGAGAAAGAAGGGCATGTTGGGAATCTTAGGTGAGATACCTACAAAATGGAAGTTACCCCCAGTTCCAGTCACCACACAGAGGCAGCTTAAGGTCCAAAATAGTTTACTGCTGCAGAAGATCAGGCTTCAGTAATACAGTTCCATATATACATACAGTTTTTAGGCTTTGCAGATACAGGTACAGACATGTATAAGCAGAAACTACTTCTGTTGCTCCAGCAATTCAAGTTGTCATACAGATTCCAACTCCTCAAGACTGACCCTGACACTCGACAGACCCACTGACTGACTAATGTGATGACATGCCTCAGTCGCTTATATAAATGGCACTGGACCATTGCCATAGCAAATGGCTTGGCTGACCTTGCACCTCAGACCATGGGGTGGTTTGTGCCCATGAAATAATTTAAACCCTTCCGCCATGTCCAGTTTCTCCAACAAGGCATAAAGGAAGGCATCTGGTTTTCCTTCCAGAGTAGGATTCTCAAGGAAAGCTCCTCTTTGGCTTCATTACCCAGCTGCTATCTTCTGGGACCTTGCCCTGGGATGATACAATGGATGCTCAGCACTTTGAGAATTGAGCATCTATTTTGGTTTTTAATTGGGTGCTGACCTTCTTGAAATCTGACCCTCCAGATCTTGTATGGATTCTGATCTCTCTCAATTGGGAATACAAATGTGATGATAACACCTGGTGGACAATCACCACCTCCACCTGCTTCACATAGTTTACATTTGTTCTCCACTTTTCTTCTCTCCTTTTAAATCATTGTAAGGCAATTGCTGAAATGCACTTTTGCATTAGAAGCCATCAGCATAAGCTGGGGCCAGCAGATGGCTGGGTGCCCTGCTGCAGGTATGCTGGCGGCTGGTGATATCGTCCTGTGACAGCTATAATTGTTTGCCATTTTATTTTGTTAATAGCTCCCATATAATCCCATGACTTTCAGGCCCTCAGGTGGCTAAATGAAGTAGCTCTATTGAAGTCGATGGCTTTGTACCAGCTGAGGTTCAGACTCTCAAATCCTTATCGAAGGCAAGAAAACAACAACACAAATCAGTGGCCTCCAGCGCACGTTTAAGAGAATTGGATCAATATCTGCAATAAACTGTGCAGAAAAGATGTAGTTTTCCTTGTATATCCTTTCACTCAACGTCTTGGCATGCAAACCTGGGCTTGGACTGACCCATGACACAGGGCAGCAAAATGTATTGGTGATCGTTCCTAAAGGAATGCATTGTCTCAATGGGACGTGAGATGCAGGGATTTGTTATCATCTCTGCCCTTCCTTAACTAATTTTTGTTGCTCATGCAGAGGTGGTTGCATTTTTGGGTAGGTGGATTATGTCATGTATCAACAAGACTGAATAATATCAAACCTGTTTTGTATCTATTTACATGTAATAAATAAACAGTAGGTCCCTTGCTTCAGGTATGTTCCTAACTCTTTTTCATAAAAGGTGCATCTGAAATAGCAAACACCTTAAGTTACAGTTGTGGTTCCCAAGAACCCTCTGATTTAATCAAATAAAATTGGCTCATGATCATAATTATCCCATTATCCTTATCACATCCTCCTTATAACCAAAGGTGTTTTTTTAATCCATTCTTTCTGGTTGAATGCATTGGTAGAAAATTTTTCATTATGCTCAGGAATGCACAGGCTCCAGCTACTGCTAGCTGCATTATTTCCCCAATCTATAGCAGAGAAACCAAAATGTATATATTTATTTTTATTTAGCAAGATTTATATACGTTTTAAGATTTATATACTGTTTTAAGGGGTGCGGGTGGCGCTGTGGGTTAAACCACAGAGCCTAGGACTTGCTGATCAGAAGGTTGGCAGTTTGAATCCCTGCGATGGGGTGAGCTCCCATTGCTCAGTCCCTGCTCCTGTCAACCTAGCAGTTCGAAAGCACGTCAAAGTGCAAGTAGATAAATAGGTACCACTCCGGCGGGAAGGTAAACTGCGTTTCCGTGCGCTGCTCTGGTTCGCCAGAAGCGGCTTTGTCATGCTGGCCACATGACCCGGAAGCTGTACGCTGGCTCCCTCGGCCAATAAAGCAAGATGAGCGCCGCAACCCCAGAGCCGGCCAATACTGGACCTAATGGTCAGGGCTCCCTTTACCTTTACCTTTATATACTGTTTAATCAAGAAAGTATATCTAAGTGGTTTACATAAAATGATAAAAAATAGCAATAAAAATAGACTTTAAAATAGTAAAAGTAATAAAATGATTACAAAATAAATAAAATCAACAGATTTTAGAAACAAATGTACATGTTAAAATTATCCGGATAGGTTCTCCTAAACAAAAAAAGTTATTAGCAGGTGTTGAAAACAGTACAATGAGGGTACCTGCCCAATATCAATTGGTGGGGAGTTTCACAGAATAGGTGCTGCCACGCTAAAAATATCAATATCTCACAAGTATGAAACAAACATTAAGTGGCATGGTGAAAATGTCAGTTCCACATATTGAGGCACATACTGTAAAATCACACCCACAATGAATAGTAGGATTCCTTTAAATTGGTTTTAATAGTCTAGTTTTTTTAATAAAAAAATAGAATTAAATTTGTATTTGTTTTTGCAACAAAGCTCTGAAACCATAGTCACAGGAGTGCTGAAAATGACCTTAGACCAATTTATTTAGGGTGGTATTCAGTGCTAGTCCTACTCGGAGTAAACCTGCTAAAGTTAATCACCATGACTAATTTTGGTTCATTAATTTTAATGGGTCTACTCTAATTAGGACATAGTTGAATACAACCCATTTTTTTGTCATTTCTGGTATCATTTTCCCTCTGTTGTCACTTTTAATTGTATTGTTGATGCACAATTCTTCTCCTCCTCACACCTTAATTTCTACATTTTCTGTGGAACACAAACTCACCAGTGCCTATCTCTTCCACTCATGATGATCATTCCAACCACACAATAGCTTCTTGCAACCTGCCCAACAGCCTCTTTTATTAAAACCAATGTCAGCAGCCCACCATTTACACCAATACCCCCAAATCAGATCACCACTTCAACCCCTTATGGGGGCTGCTAAAAATAGCTTCCCTGTGGTGGCTGAAACATTTGTAAGCCTCTTAATGGATGAACCAGCCCAATTGCACTGAGTGTCTTCATGCCTGAAGTGCTTTCAGCTGACTGCCACATGGGAGCTGTAACATAGGAAGTGATCCCAAGCTCTTCCATTAGTTAGTTTCCAGTCTGATTGAATAGAACCTTACTATTTGAGCCAAACTGTAATTTAAGTCATTGTTTATCTGTTTTCCTTCAGGTTTAAATATTCCTTTTCAACATTAACAATCTCCTCTCTGAAAAGTTAAAATAACTTGCTTAGTCCAAGCATTCTTTACTAAGTAAGCTGATTTCTCCAATTCTATTGTTAAAAGACCAGATGCATTTCCATTTATGCCTGCCTGGGTATAATCCATGAAACTATGATGCATTGAATCCTGTGTGACCCTTTCCTTTACTTGTAGGATTGACACATATTCCTAGGCATCTGCCCCCTAGAATAGGGGTAGGGAGTGCTTTTTTAGCTTGAGGGACACACTCACTCTTGAGCAAACTTTCAGGAGCCATGTGACTCTGGTTGTCAGGGCCAGGTGCAAAAATAGGCACAGCACTGGATGAGACTCTTACCTTTGCATTAGGGACTGAATTCCAGGCATGCAAACACACCTCTCCATCCTTCAGCCAGGTAAACATGAGGTATTATTGGAAGAATGTAAGAAGAGCCATTGGCCCATCTTGTCCAGCATCCTTTTCTCACAGTACCACCCCCCAGATGCCCGAGGGAAACCCTTGAGCAGGACCCAAGGACCAGAGCCCTTTCCCCTCCAGTGGCTTCCAGTAACTGGTATTCAGAAGCATTCCTGCCTCTGGCCATTGAGGTAGGGCATAGCCATTGTGGGAACAGTTCGAGGGAGCATTCTAGCCAGGCAAAAACACTCAAGGAGGGTGTGGAAATGAGTCTGTGATTGGGGACAGGGAGGTCCAGATAGGAGAGGCCTGGAGGGCTGCCCCTGACCCCTGGCCCCTCATAGTTTTGGCATAGTTTGGGAAATGGTTTTGATTGGTCAGCTAAACCAGGTGAGGGTAGCCAATAGGTATCAAACCCTCAGTGAGTTAGGGACTTCTCCTACATGTGAAGACAGGCTGTGGCAGATTGAGCAGATGAGACGAATAGTCGATCCAAGGCAATACACACTGACCTATGTTGTGGGTCATTACATAAAAGCCAATTGTGAATGAATTATTGAGTTGTGGATCTTTATTGGGGTAGGTGTCCTTTCACTTCCATGAATCCTATTTTTGGTTTTTATATACAGTGGTACCTCTGGTTGCGAACGGGATCCATTCCGGAGCCCTGTTTGCAACATGAGCAGAATGCAACCCGCGTCTGCTCGTGTCACTATTCGCCACTTCTGCACATGCGCGTGACATCATTTTGAGCGTCTGTGCATGCACGAGCAGTGAAACTCAGAAGCAACCCTTTCTGGTACTTCTGGGTCGCTGTGGGACACAACCTGAAAAGATTTAACCTGAAGTAAATGTAACAAGAGGTATGACTGTATGTGTGTGTGTTTTAATATATATATATGCAGGCTGGGAGCTGAACTTTGGATTTTCTACTTTTGCACTGCTGTTGGGAACTGCTCTGATTTATTGCTTTGGGGTTTTTTATATATTAAAAAAGGTATGATAGTTCAGTGGAAGGGGAACTGATAAATGAAGTAGTGGCAGCAGTAATAGCAGAAACAGCAGTAGTCCTAGCAGTAGTAGATAATTATGCCATTGAAAGCTACAGATGCCCAGTCACCCTGAGCCAAATGGAACTGACATCCATATTTTCCCATGTGGGTGCTCCTCTTCCAATTTCTCTTGGGAAATTTGCTAAGGAAATCATTCCTTGTGCCCTCAGAAAGGCTGAAAATTTCCTCCATTTAGTGGGAGGACAGGAAAAGGGAGAGGATGTAAAAGAAGTGGAAGAGGAGATAAAAAGGAACGATGGCTGTGTATATTTAAAACACATTTCCCAGGAGCTGTAGTTTACCTCACACAGAGCTATAATTCACAGCACCCTTAACAAACCACAGCTCCCAGGATTCTTTGGAGAAAGCCATGTTATTTAAATGTATAGAGCTTATGCAGCCTAGGTGTCATTCAGGGACTCCAAGGGAACCGAAACCCTCAAGAACAGATCAAGCTGGGTTTCTCTCCTAAGAGGTGGCACGCCGTCTTTGTAACAGGGGTTTCCTTTCTCCCTTGTTCTTCTCCCCATGTGTTTCTCCTCAAACCCTGCTCATTTTCCTGGCTTGGCATCCTCCTTCCTTGGCTGATGTATCACACTTGACAAGGTTATGGAGTCAGCATGTTAAATCTTGAAAAGTGAGTGTAATTTATTGATCTACATTTTGCTTATGAAATAGGACAAGTGCTGATTTGAGAATCTTGTTTCCTCTCCCCCTTTCCCCTTCTGTCTCTCTCCTTCCCCTCCCTTGCTTTCGCTTCTCTTATCTTTTGTAATTCCTCTGAGCTTGCATCAAAACTCTCCAGTCCTTTGTTAGCTTTTCGAAGCAGCCACACGGGCTCAGCAGCCTCTTCTCTTCTTCCACACTTATCATTCATCTTCCTTTGCTCCTAAAAAATCCACATTGGGCCAAATACACTCCAGATATACCTCACCACTCAGGTCTGTTTAAGGGCAACCAACCTGGTGCCCATGGGTGCCAGAGAAGTTGCCAGCACTTTGTATGTAGACCCCTTGAAAATCCACAATTGTACAAGAGGCTGTTTGGTCTTTATTCTCAGTTCCGATTTGCACTAGCTTGTCTTCTCCTACAGCATGGAACACACTTCATTAAACATGCCCACATTTCACTGGATTCCAGAATTACACACCCCATTCTAAGCACAGGAGAGACACAAAGAGCTTCCCTCTGGGAAGGAGCCCAGTGGTAGGTGCTTTGCCTCCCTCACTGATGCAGTGACATGCCTGGACAATTTTGTGCTCCTGCTTCTTTTTCTGATCTTTTGGATTATGGCAGCCAATTTTATGTTATGCCACATCTGCCCTGCCAGCGTAGGTGGGTGGAAATGGGATTGGTGGGCTCTGGATTAAAACCACTGGCAGCCAGCAGAAAGCTTTAAAACCGGACTTTGCTTTGCAGGGGCTGGCAAGGCATTGGGGCTTATCCTTCCTGGGATCCATTGGCTCCAAAGCTGGTCCCACTGCCAACAAGTGTTCACTTTGGGACTAATCCAGATCCAGTTGCTACACCAGCTCCAAGCTAGTGCAGCTATCTTCCTGCTCCCTTTTTCTTCTCTGGCCACTGTGTGGATGGGGCAGTGGCACTGCCATTTTGTAACGCCACCAGGTTGGGTGGCTGAGGTTAGGATTGCTCCGTGATGCTCTTTAAAAACAACAACCACCCACTACAGTTTCATTGAGTTATTTGAAGTTTGCATGTGCTCGAGTACCGTACTTTTCCATGTATAAGACTATGTTTTTCCCCATTAAAAATCATGCTAAAAAGTGGGGGTCGTCTTATACATGGATAGTGCATAGGGTGGATGTTTGATTGGTTGCTGCTGAGGCTGTCAGTGGCTATTGTGCGTGTTATTGGGTGCTGTGTCAATGGGTGGTGTTGGTTGGCCGATGCTCCGGGTAAATCCTCCCCCCCCAAGATCAACCACTCTGGGCAATCCTCCGTAAAAAGGCTCAACAACTTTGTGCCATCTCCCCCCCCCCATTTTCTTAAATTTGAGTCCCCCAAAATAGGGGGATGTCTTATACATGGGGGTGTATTATAGATGGAAAAGTATGGTAAATACTTAGCCTCATCTTATTTTAAAAAGAAGCTCACCACACTATTACACCAGGTCTCCTTCTGGCACTAGGTCTCCTTCTTTCATTTATGGGTGGATTTTATACCATGCTGTTGTTTTCAAATCGGTGCAAACATGCGCATGTTTTCTCAGAAGCAATCTCCTTTGATTTCACTGAGACTTATTCCCAAGCAAGTGGGTATAGGATTGCAGTCATCCTTGACTATTTGGATAAAGCCTTCCTCTTGATAGAAATTTCTGAATGAGATTTGATTTGGGGGTTGATGATGTACAAAGAAAGAAAAAAAAACAAATAATTGAAGGTCACGGGAAAAAGTGATTTTGGAGGCGACATGAGCATATGTATATTTTTCTGAGTTGGAATATCTGGTATACAGAACTCATTAATAGACTCATAAATTCACAGCAAGGGCATGAAGGTGCCACTTTGAGCAAAGGAGTGCAGGGGTTTAACTCTTTCCTGGATAGTATGTAAATTTTGATTTTAGCCAACTATAGCACTGAATTAGGCAGGTTAAACAATGTAGACCAAGAAAGCATGTGGGTGTTCTGTTTGCTCTTCTTCAGGAACATCTCTAGTCTATGTAGACTTTTCTTTAGGGTTATGAGACCAAGTTGACCCGAATCCCTATGTATTAGTCAGTAAATGGAAGATTTGTGAAACAATTACAGCACAGCTATCTGTAAGCTGGCTTTCTGCCCATCCTTTCCTTCCTGACTGTAAATAATCTGTTTTTCTTTTGTGAGGTGGGCTGTGGGGGGTGCAGTGCCAAAGAATACCTGATTAAAAAGGCCAGAAGCCATCAATTAAAAGCAACATCACCTTGTTCTGGCAGCCCTTACAGGGTTTTTTCTTTCTTTTCTTATGCTACCCTAATTAAAAGCTCAAACCAAATGGCTTGATGGCAGAAATTCTAATTAAATCAACCCCATCTTCTTTGTGAACCTAAGGTCTGCATAAAATAAAGCATGAAATTATTAATTGTTTTGGGATCAGCTGTTTCAGAGCCATATCTGGAACACCTTCCCTCATCCCATTTTCCCTGGCTTCGAAAAAATGCAGAGAGCCCAGATACTGATGATGGTGAACATGCCATGGCAATGCCTGGACTTAAAAGCTGCGTTCCATTTATATAGTGATGGATCTGAGTAGCTGATTGATTATATAGATGAGTGGAAGTGGGAGGGGAAAATGCTCAGTTATTATAGTTTCCTTGTCCCAACAGTCCTCTGTGTTGAAATCTGGTTAGAATCTAGCAGAGGCTAATCTAATTAAATCTGTATAACTCTTACAGCACTTCATTTTAAGTGTTGCAAATTGCATAGTTTGTGGCTCTAACATCCTGCCAGCACCAGCCTGTTCTCTCTCTCTCTCTCTGCATCCTTCCACCCAGTTTTAACATCCAGCTGGAGAAAAAGTTCTGAAGATCATGAAACCTTGATCAATATTTGGTTGATCCCATAAAAAAATGCTCTACAGTGGATGTACTGTACTAATTTGTGTGTGTGTCCCTTTTACTAAACTGTATTATTTCCCCATTGTATGATACTCAGTTTGCAACCCTGATCTGACCCAGTCTGTTGTTTCTGAATTCATGGGTGTTTGAAACATGCTTTAGAAAAAGAGAAATACAATTCATGATCAATCACAGGCCACTGTGTTCCTTTCTAGAATTATGAACTCCACCATCCTGAGGTATTGCACTCCCCAGTCTGCCTTATGAACATGGATTTTGCCTCCCATCTCCTCCTGCTTGACCATTCATGACTCCAAGTGTACCTCTAGCCACTGTGATATTCTACTCTTCACCTGATTTTGGGCAGTGAAGGATTAGCCAATTGCTGACAGTGATGAATTTTTTATTTTTATTTTGATCCTTTTCCTAATCTGGCTGCAGGGAGAGAGCTGGTTTTGCTTACACTGCACTGCCACATTAGTGAAGGTTTTAAGTATTGGCTTCAATTCCCTGAGACTTTTCTCATATAAATAGATCACAGCAGGTTCAGCACAGCTTCAAGGGATGAAGACACTTTGTTGGCACTGGAGAGCACTTTGAGATGTTGAGTGATGAATTATACCCTAAGCAACAACCTAAGATTGTCAGGCCCAGGAAGATCTGGGGTTAGTATCCTCGCTCCCAAGAAGCATCCTCACAACTGCCAAGAAGAGTTTCCCTATTCCTCCTGAGTGAGGATGCTAACACCAGATCTCCTCTTCCCAACGTTTACATATGTGTGCATTCAAGAGCAAATCTCAGTTATGTGATTGATTCCATGATTGGATCCAGAATGGGGCTAGCCAGCCATGTTGGCTGGTGGGAATGTCAGTTCCTAGTCCTTGTCTTGGTACTAAGTATTCCTGCTTAGTACCTGAATTTGGGAAGGCTGGCTTTAACTAGTTAATAATGTTGTAGATGAGACATGTGAACAAATAAAGTTGTGGCCCATATTTCAACCCATTTGCTATTTTCCATGCCTTATCACGGGATAAAAGAGGTAAGCCAAGAACTCCCAATCTTGCCAAGGTTGCAGGTTCTTTTGGGGGTTTTGTTTTTGCATTGCGAGGCCCTGCGACCACCCTATTCCCCAAGGTGCAAATAACTAGACAACACACAGTTTATTGGGGTTTTGGGATCAAATAAGGCCAAAACTTTATTGGTTACAGATGTGAAAGATTTGGCCGTTGACATTGAGGTAAGCAATGGCGCATGTCACTCCTGCCTGTCCGCCGGGAGTGTTTCTAAGGGTGAAGCCAGCGGTGTGTGTGTGTGTGTGTGTGTGTGTGTGCCCTATGACCTACGTCAAATGGGGCATCTCCCAAGCAGTCCCCATTGGAGGAGTGGTATGGCCCTAGCCCTTGTCTGGGCATTGGACAGGAGCCACTCCTCCCAGATCCTTTTAATGGTTTACCCTTACCCATGGAGGGGCAGAGCTTACAACCTCCCCACCAACCAAGACTACGGTTATCTAATGCCTATTTGCCTTATAAAGTTGTGGCGATTGCTATGAGCTAGGCGAAAATCCAAATGGCGGAGCCGATTTGCCAGATGGGAAAAATTCCTGCCTGGCCCCTGAATCTGGAGACTGACATTGTCCATAGCAGAATCGTACCATTGGTAAAAAACCCTAATCTGAGGGAGGGTGGGCAGGAGAACTGGCAAGAGAGAGTCTGAAAGGCCTTCATGGCCAGGTATTTATCCTTCCCCATCAATACTGGTCAGTTGGCACCACACCCAGGTGACACGCCCTACATACCTGCCACCATTGGCAAATGGCCATTGGTGGCAGGAGTACAATTCAGCCAGCAATAGGTTGGTTCATAGGGGAGACACAGTGCCCACCCACAAAATTGTCTTCCATGAAAACGGTCTTAACAGTGAGTCCGTAAGCGACTGTGGAGGCCAATTCTGGATCCAAACGTCCTTCCACAGTGGGGACATAGGTGGGAGTTGACCATGGTGAGAGTTTGCCAAACATGCAAACTCTTAGCATGTTTCTCCCTTTCATCCTGAGTTTAAGCGTCTTCAAAGTCCATGACATGTTTGGTAAAGTTGTTCGCAGGCCAGTGTTTCCCAATTGTTGGTGTTTGTACTACATTATTTTAGATTTGCCTTGAGAGAGTCTTTAAACCTCTTTTGTTGACTGCCAGCATTACACTTTCCATTTTCAAGTTCAGAATAGAGTAGTTGAAAGACGATAATCAGACATCCGAACAATGTGACCAGTCCAACAAAGTTGATGTTGAAGAATCATTGCTTTGACACTGGTGATATTTGCTTCTTCCAGTACACTGGCATTAGTTTGCCTGTCTTCCCAAGTGCTGTGAAAATTTTTTGGAGACACCTGCCAGTGGTTCGACCGAGGGTGCCTCTATGATGTTTTCTTTTTGTTGTTGTTGAAAGTGTGTGTTGGTAATAACAACATTGTGCAGTGCACATGTAGTCAAAAGTAAGATTCCCATCAAGTCCCGACAAGCTTGCTCTTCATATTTGATGTTAGGCTGTTCAAAACACAGAAATATTTCATTCCACTCTCTGTAACCAGTACAACAACTTATGCAAAAAAATAAAAATAAAAAAAATAAAATAAAATACCAACCTCCCTCTAATTTGCAAAGCTGCAGTAATTGTTAATAAACCATTGCTTGATTTGTAACACTTCTCTAGCTCTGAGGAATTTTGTGCTGTTTATTAAAAACCACATTGCATCCCTAATAGGAACCCAAATTAGTTTGAGTAGTGGTGTCTAGTAGCAGGATGCAGACGACAGATTCTTGTGGGGAACAAGAAGAGAGTGCTCTAGTTTTCTTTTTCCTTTGCTAAACATGTTTGGGCTTATTTTTGTTTCTTGATTCTGCCATCGAGTCTGTGGCTGATCAACAGCTTCTTGTTTTTATTGACAGGGACATCTAGGCTCTCGCAAGCAGTTTTCTTTATATTACTTCAGTTTAGTGAGCAGATATTTTGGGAGCTGCTGTTTAGAAAGCAACAAAGATGCCCTTGGGGTTCTTCAGTGAAGATTTTGAGGATCTGCCAGACATTGTATTGATCTTAAAGGCTCGTGACTCCAAAAAAGAGAGATAAACACTCATCAGAAAAGGGAGGTGGCAACTGGGGATTGCTTGACCATTGTTCATCATTGGGATGAAGCGGTGCAGAGAGCGTATGGCCTTAGATTTCCTTGACTTCACATCCATACTCAGAATTTGTACCCCAGAGACCCAGCTATGGTGCACTGTTGCTTCTTTTCCTTAAAACTCATTTTAAAATAAAATAAAATAAAATCTTCAGATATTGCTGCTTCGGCTAATCGTGCTGAGACTCAAATTGATGGTTTAAGTTTGAGAATTTTATCCCAAGCATCCCAACTGGTGGGGAAACACAAAATTGCCGTCATTGTCAAATACTCTCCAATCTGAAACTGATTCAGTTAAATTGGTGCCTTGCACTGCTATTAAAGGAAACTCTATATTAGTTCATAAACTGGAGGCAAAGGAGGGTGCACAGAAGAGAGATGCTTCTGCAATTTGAGGAGGAGGGAAGGCAAAGTAAAGTGTAACAGTCCTTTGATAGAAATTGTGACCCTGTTGCTCCAGATAGGAAATGTCTTGAGAAGGACCAGTGCCTCCTGCCCAATACATGCAGCAATCCTTAAAGCAGCACTTGAGAAGTCTAGCTTGTGTATATGTCATTTTTCTTTAAAGAGCCAAATATAACTTTTTAGGGTTGCAACTGTCACTAGAGAAATCTTGTGTGGAGGAAAAGGATCAAACTCTCCTCCCCCAGAATTCCTTGGCTGACCAAATGTTCACCTTGGTACGGTGTTGATGTCCTTGTCCCTTCTCAGTGTTGCTTCATGCATGCCATTTTTCTGACTGTTGAAAACGTGAACAAAACATTTGCACTGCTGTGTGTAAAAGATCACACATAAGCTCTGTTTTGTTTAATTACATCATGCCCTTCCACGTGTACATGCAGCAAAAGAATCATGGGTTTTAGATGTGTCCTCTCTCTCTCTCTGCCCCTGGCCTGAGGAAGTGGATGCTGGCAAGTGATGGTTGGAGGGGAGAAGCCATAATAGAGATTATCTTTCAGTAGACCTGATGATAGTCATGCTCTCCCTCTGCTGCAACTTGATAGAATGGCAAGCGGTGAAAAGAGGTGCCTGATGGAGTGTCTTCTCAGCAAAGCAGATGGTTGCCCAGAGTATCTTCTCTTTCTCTGCTGTAACTCATCTGCATTTGTTATATTTCTGCATGTCCTATAGCGGGGGTAGACAACATTATGCTCTCTGGATGCTCCCATTGTCCCTGACCATTGGCTATGTTGGCTTGGGGTGATGGCAGCTGAGTTCCAGCAACATCTGGAGGGTACTACATTGGCTCCCCATCAGCTTCCATAATTTTTGGAAGGGGTTTTAGGCAGTTTTGCTAACCATTTTTATGGCTTTTAGTGAAGACAGAAAGTTTGTCAGTTTGTTATATTTCAGTGAGAGAGAAATGGGGAACCATATACAAATATGTCAGTGGGATTAGTGTAATAATGTATGCAGACCCTAGGAATGGGTCAGAGTCAATTCACACAGCTATTTTGCATGTAACAGTTATGTAGGGAAGCCACTACAAAATGACTTTTTGCAATGTATGGCTCATTTTTTTGGGATAGTCTTTGGAAACTGTGGCTTGTACGAGGAGGAGAAATAAATCACACCACCTCCAAATCTGCTCCGGAGGATCAGGGGAACCCCTCAAACAGATTTAGGGGAACATGGAGGGAAGAGAGGGGAGAACATTTCATTATGCAAGGAGAAATTCTTGTGCTGATGGGAGCCCCGACAGCACTACATTGAATACAACCCGTAACTTTTAGGAAAATGTGCAATAATACTAAGTCATATTATTCGACACAATCACTCAGGATAACTACAAATGGTCATTTGCTATGTGGTAGCTTCTTGTAAATGCATTGCAGAGCAGCTGCAATTACACAGGGGAGCCAGTGATCTGTAAAATTTCAGCTTAGAGATGTTTTATCTCTGTCCTCCTCAATCTTGAGTTTCTAGGTATTGCTGCACTACAGCGCCCATCATCCCTGGCCATTGACTGAACCAGCTGGGGATGATGGAAGTTGTAGTCCAACAACATATATGCTGAAGAACACTGTATCATGTTCACAATCAGTTGGAAGTATGGGATACCAGGATGTGGTAAAATTTAGTCTCATGTGTGACTGGATGTTATGGGTAATTGCAGCACATCTGCAGACACCTGGGGAATCATTCCGATAATCAGCCACCATGTGGCAAACAGTCCTTCGTAATCTTCACCATACACAAAGAACAGCTAGGTGAACTAGTCTTTAAGGAAACAGATCTGATTTTTGGATTTTGGGTTTTAATTCTGAGCCTGAAGTGCAGCAAATCTATCTCTTTCTTTTCTTATAAAGACCTTGAATTCCCACACTGTATTTGCTTTTATGTATCAAAAACACTTTTTGACTTTTATCTGAGAAAATAGCTGATGTAGGGAGTTAGGCTATGGCAGTATGTGAGATCAAAAAGGCACCAGGGGGTGAGGGGGTGGGGCAGGAAGGGGAGAATCTCTGTGAAACCCGACATTTTGGGAGCTAGAATCATATTCACACTCTATCCAAAGCAGAACGGAGGAAAAAACCTTCCTGAGCTCAAAGCCTGTAGCTTGCAAATCATCAGGTGATCCTAAACTGAGTTTAGACAACAGTCTAAAATGACAGCTACAGAACATATTCTCATTGTTTCCTTCATGAAAAGGACAGACTTCTGATAAAGCCAGAAATATTCAGGCAGATGTTGCATTCTAGAAGAACTTACTGGGTAGCTCTGCTGTATCTCCTGTAATGTGCATGCTGGCCTTTCCACACATCTAATGCAGACTGTAAGCCTTCTGATAAGTGACTGTGCAATTGCTATGGTCTATATATTGCATGACACCCTATTGGCTAGTGCTACCAGCCCCAACATTGTATTTCAGGAATCCACACCCATAGCTAGGTCAGTTTTATTATGGAACTTCACCAAATCCAGGCAGGATCTCCAAAGGGCTGGTGGCACCTGAATGCAGAGAGCTACCAAACATTAAGTTTCAGGAACAGATCTCAGAAAAAGACAGGGCAATGCCTTGCTATGAAGAAGAAGAGGAGTTTGGATTTGATATCCCACTTTATCACTACCCGAAGAAGTCTCAAAGTGGCTAACATTCTTCTTTCCCTTCCTCCCCCACAACAAACACTCTGTGAGGTAAGTGGGGCTGAGAGACTTCAAAGAAGTGTGAGTGGCCCAAGGTCACCCAGCAGCTGCATGTGGAAGAGCAGAGACCCAAACCCAGTGCACCAGATTACGAGTCTATTGCTCTTAACCACTACACCACACTGGCTCTTGCTATGAGATAGGTCTTCTCTTTTTGGTGCGTACTGTCATCTGAGCAGATTTAGCAAAGGGGAGCATTAATAGAAAGGGACTAACCTGGCAATTTTATTTTCCACCACCATTCACCTTGGAAACAATGCTTCGTTACTCTGCAGCTGGATTTGAACTCGAAAGTACAAAGATATGGATGTATGACTCTCTGAGCAGAGTCTTTGGATGTGAAGATGAAGGATCCCAACTGTCAGATTGGGAGTTGAGACTGAATGCACAATCGCCTAATGCTTTGGGATGGATGAGCATCAGGCTTCTGCAGGGGAAGCAGATGCTGGCAAATTAATTTGGAACGATGAGCTGGAGGTTAGAGGGATAGCTGAAAAAGTGACTTTATTGCATCTGTAGAGTTAGGACAGTCATCGTGTCCACATATTTACATAACACTGTGCTTAGTGGCACCCGGGAGGGACTGAAAAGGTGATATAATCTTTTTCAAGAAGTAGAGGGACTGTTGCTTGAGAGGCTGGGAAGCAAGTCAGATGAAGGTGTGTGGGAAGGAGGCTCCCTTCCCCCAGTTCCCAGGTGGAGGAATGCATATGTGACTGACAAATTCATCTATGAGCATCGCAAGTGATACTGACATTCCAGGCCAAGTTGGAAAAGGGAGTTTCCTGGGAAAGGATGTGGGGTAGGCAGCCCAGAGCCACTGAAGGTATACTTATTTGTATGACATTATTCTTGTTTATAAAACTCAATAAAAATAAATAAATAAAAAGAGGATTAGATTAAAAAAGAGAGGCGGAGAATTCTGGCTGAAGGGGAGGAATGAGTTGCGAAGATGTTTCCATGAACTGGAGCAGCTGGCCATGCGATATTTGGATTTTAGGATCCAAATCTGCAGTCTTCATATGCCAAATGAAATGGTCTTCCATAGGGGTAGGGACAGGCAGGACAGACACTGGGCCTGCTAGAGAATAAGCTTATTCTGCAAAAAGGGGCCTTTGTGTCTCATCTGTGGCTTCTGTTGCAGGTATATTTTGAGGATCCAGTGTAATTTACCCCACACCTGCCTCTGACAGTAATTTTAATGCTATTTATATATGCTGTAAGTTGCCCAGAGTGCTGGGGGAAACACAGCCAGATGGGTCGGATGTACATTAAAAATATATTATTATTATTTATTATGATGAAAAAATAAAATTTATTTTAAGTCTGGGTTTGTTTTTTAAAAAGTTTGGCAACTGTGAACTTCCAGATCCTCTTGGCCCTTGCTTGTGTACTAAATCCAAATGTGAGAAGCAAACAAAGTGTGCTGCTCATTTAAGTCTTGCTGTTCAGAGTACACAATCCAAGATTTGGCCACACATCTGATGCAAATCAGGATAGAATCCTGTGCATCATGTTGACTGTGGGTCTACCCTGTGTGGATGGTCCATTATAGATGGTCACACTCTTGCCAATAGAAATGCCTTTTTCTTGATGATCTAGATTTCCAATTCAAACATCCAATCCCACATACAGTGGTCCTTGGTTCTTGAACTTAATCCATTCCGGGAGTCCGTTTGACTCCAGATATGGTTCAAAAACTAACATGTGGCTTCCTGCACTCAATTGGAAGCCACATCAGATGTTTGGCTTCCGAAAAATGTTCGCAAACCGTAACACTTACTTCCACGTTTGAGGTGTTTGGGAGCTGATTTGTTCAGGAGCCAAGCCGTTTGAGAACTGTACCCAGAATTCTATCTGCTTACACATTCACACGTGGGCTTCCTTCCTCATGCTTGTACACACAGTCCCTCTCTGCATCAAAACACACTATGTATACAAAATAATTTCCAATCCGCTTCATATGTTAAGTGGTATGCGAAAATGACATTCCTGCCTTTCACGGGGGTGAATTTGCCTTGAGGAGGCCTTTCCCAAGGGGAGGGGGCTTCAGCCCATGTGGACAGGAGTGCCCAATGGGAGGGGGTGACCCAGCATAGTATTAAGGGCTGCTCAGCCACCCCTTCTCCCTCCTTTGCACCACACTGCCCTCCATCCCTGTACAAGGTGGGCTTATGCTAGTCACCTTTTCCAAGGCTGGGTAGGATTTCCTTTTTTTTTTTTTTTTTTAGGTAATCACTAATTGGCAATTGGAACTCCTCTTTTTCACCTGCTTCAGACTAATAGGGTAGCAGTTGTGTCCATATGGTTGATTTGGTCATTTTGCCATTCAGGGCAGACAGGTAAAGAAAATCAAGACATTTGAAAGGTAATCTTGAGGCCTTATTTGGCCAGGGCACTTTTGAATCGTCGCTCACAGCATGAGGGTACTTGGGATTGCACTTACAGCCTGGTATCCACACCTTGTTGAACTCTAGACAGCAGAGCCCAGGTGCACACATTGGGTTCTCACACCGAAAGCTCACTTAAGCAATTTTCTCTCAGTCCTTGACTGGGAAGCCAGAGAGTGTGGCTGCTTCCATGACTAGCCAGGTGGAGTGATGGTTTCTTCATACACATTGATTTAACCTTACCAGCCAGCACTTATCCAATTGCCTTATCCTTTTGCAGATCTTCTAATCATTATATTTTAATAAATATAACCTTTCCTTGAGTCTTCTCTCAAAGTTTGTGGCAATGCAACAATGAAACAGCGGTACAATATAAAGTAAACCAGTACAGTGGTACCTCGGGTTAAGTACTTAATTCATTCTGGAGGTCCGTTCTCAACCTGAAACTGTTCTTAACCTGAAGCACCACTTTAGCTAATGGGGCCTCCTGCTGCCGCCGCACCGCCGGAGCACAATTTCTGTTCTCATCCTGAAGCAAAGTTCTTAACCCGAGGTACTATTTCTGGGTTAGTGGAGTCTGTAACCTGAAACGTATGTAACCTGAAGTGTATGTAACCCGAGGTACCACTGTATTATAAAAATGTATTTCAAAAACAGGAATTCAGTAATAAGAGGGCCTTGAAGCAACCATGTACAGCTGCAGGAAAGGCATTCCATAGTGCAGGGGCAATGGTGAAAAATGCCTGTTGTTGGATCACCACCCTGTAACATTCTGTAGCATGTTGATGCCAAAATTTCCCCAGACGATCTAAGTGCTCTGCAATACTACTCCCCTCCCTTTTAGTGCCTATAATGTTTTAACTGATATAACCCTGTAAGAAGAGAATGGGGAAGAAAGAGCGGAGAAAACAAGGTACCACCTCCTCAGCAAGGATTGTTAGGATGCTAGAGTTTTACTCACCGAGCAGAATTTTAATCAAGCATCACATAAATAGTCTTGGTCACAAATACCTAATAAGCAGATCACAGTCCCTTGCAATGGAGCAGAAAGCAGATTGTCACATATAATAATCCTATTTGTGCCTTGACAAAGGTTCTCTCCCTCTCGTTTCTCCCCCTTCCCTCTCCTCTCCTCCCCTTCCTCTCCCTCTCCTTCTCTGCAGGTAGTTAAAAGAGAAGATACCACTTTACAAGATTCTCTTAGCATTCAGGTGCAGTTGTGCACTTACAAAGCTGGCATCACATTTAAGGGAGGGAGAGAGAGGGGAGTCTGAGTGAAAGAAGGAAATAAATAAGAAAGGGGAGTTACGCAGCAATGGGAAAATATATAGAAAATGTTCAATTGGAGAGTGGAGAGATGAAAGATAAACTTGACTGAGACGGGGGAAAGCAAGGACTGTCTTCTGCAGGAAAGCAGTTGTGGTAGGGGATCAAATTCTGTCATGGGGCTTCATTTCAGGGGTTTTCTAACTGGGGATCCTCACAAGGGACATCTCTCTGTATCCTCTTCATGGTTGTGGAAAGAGGCACTGACTTCACTGAGCTTTAAAATGTAATCATGTCTAGGGTGCCTTTCACTGCACAAAGTTTTCAGTGGCTAACCCTCTGAGATTAGGTGGGGAGACAGTGATTGATTCAATACTACACAATAAAACTTGGTTTCCCATGCCCCTCTCCCGCAAGGGTTGTAAGGGTTGGCTCAGCCATTCTCCCAAGCTGTAGTCTGTGTCTGCTATTCCTCTCTAATGGCTCTGCAAATGCGTCAAGTCTTTGTTTCCGTTGCTCCTTGTGACTCAGCCAACAAGCCACTATTATTCACCTACCAAGGTAATCAAGGACAACTTCATAAATACAAGCAAGTACTAAGTCTGATCTCTGCCCTTAATTCTCCTGAGAGACAAGTGGTGGGCTTTGGCTTGAGGCTGCTGTAGGGCTTTGTACAAGGATGGAACCAACATGTTTTTCTCTGAGCTGGCGGTGGCGATGAGATTCAGGGGAGGCAAACACCACCACCATTACTAATAGAGACTTCCTTTCTACCTTAGTCTCTGCACCTGACAGCAATTGTCTAATCTGGAAGGTGCCTTTTTTGCTTCCTGTTTTCAAAATGCTGGGGCTGGAATATGTTGGATATGATCACACTGAAGCAGGTTACGATAATATTTTAAGCAGCAGCCAAGTGCTTTATGTAAATCACCATAATTAAGGGAGTGTATAATTATCTTGAGGCTGACAGCACAGTTGTGAGGCACAGTAGCTTACCCAGCCCAACATAGCACTTCAGTTCAGCGAATCTACTCTCCAGCGGTGCTGACCTCCTGCTTTCTTTTGTATTCCCCCCCCTTCAATGGGCTGCTTCTTTAGCACAGGTTGCAAAGCTCTGTCAGGGTGCCTGATGTTTCTTTTGCATGGTCAGCCTATCTCCAAAAAAAAGCCCACCATTGTAGTGTTACTTCATCATCCCTTGGAGAGTTGCAGGTTGCTCAATGACCATGAACTCTGCAGTTAGCATGTGGGGACAAAAGGAGCCAGGGAGTTATAACTCTGCATCTCATTTCCTTTGCTTCTGACTGAGTCATGTGGCATTTCCCCTCGATGTTCTGGGTTTTTCGTTTGGCGTTTTCCCCCCTCATTTTGTTTTGCCAAATGGAGGCTGCAAAGCAGAATGGGAAAGCAGTGTGTGAGCATGTGTGGGAGGGGCACACCATCATCTGCCCCCTAGCTGCTTTTCTCCCTGCAATATATAAAGAAGTGGATGCCTACGTTATTCCTCAGGGGAAGGATTTCAGCAGAAAACAGCCTGGGGAAAAAAGATTAAGAAGCCACTCTAGTCTGCAAGCCAGTCTTATATTTGAGCTTGCAACCTCTAAAAACAAAAAGCAAACAATAACAGCAGCGCTTGCCCAACCCAACAAATGAAAAACTGTGTGTGTGTGTGTGTGTGTGTGTGTGTGTGTGTGTGGACTCCTACACAAGACTTTGGGTTTTGCCCCACTCTTTGAAGTCCACACTTTAAAAGCTCTGTGTCTGAGCATTTTGTTTTGCTTTTTGCCCTGGATCTTGCCCTGCGAAAACCTGCTATTTAGCACTCAATTGAAGCAAACATCAATTTGGGTTTTCTGTGGATTGCTGTTTGCTCTGATTAAGCTTTAAAGAGCAGATGTTTGCCAGGAAAGCTTGGAGGGGAGGGGCTTAATGTATAAGGATTTATGTTTGCTCTTGGCTGCTGCCCTTGGTCAGAGCCTTGTCTGTGTTGGAATCCTGCAAGGAGACTGTGTGCTGCTGAGAGGACTGTGTATTACAACTGTATGTAATCTATAAGCTGTAGAACTGCACTGTACTGTCAGTAAAGCGACTGACCATCTAGTGTTTTTCCTGTTCCATTGGCACTTTGCACATGCCTCAACTGGGCATAGAACCTTAAAATGTGGACAGGGCCTAGAAAGAGCATGTGTAGATAAGCCTTAAGTGTCACAAGTAGCTTGGCCCTTAAGAAAAAAAGTGAGAAATGGACAACTTATCTCAAGTTGCTCTCATTCCGTTATCCCATGTCTATGAAACAAAACAAGTGAGAGACTATTGCAGGCCAGATTTACCATCTTTTGGCTAAGATGCCATCCCAGATTGTGGCCATAAGCATTTATGGGGGGTAGGGGTGGGAGAGCTACAGAGCATCACAGCTGCTTATTTAGATGGGGCTGGAGTGTGGCAGTGCAGCAGCAGTGGGGAGGTCAGTGATGCACCGTTGTACCAGTGAGCCTTGCCTCACTCCAGTGCCGTCCAATGAAGCAGCAGTAGCATCAATGTCAGGAGAATGACTTTGCTCACCAACATATGCTGCTATTGGTTATAAGTAGAGCCTTGCTGGATCAGAGTAAAGGTTCATGCAGTCCAGCATTCTGTTACCTGCAGTGGCCAACCAGATGTCTCTGGCATACCCAAAATAATGGCATGAAGGCAATAGCCCTCTCTTGTGGCTCCAAATGCAGCCATAACCAATTCTTCTAAATGAGGAGGGAGGTTGCAAACCATAACCAAACTGCTCTTTCCAATAACAAGATCTTCTGTCTGTAAAATGACTTTTTTTTAATGTCCCCATTGGGTTCTGTTGCTCTCCATCAGCTATTTCCCTCAGTGACCATGTCTCACTGTTGCACTCTGGTTATCAGCTGTCATCTTCTGCTTCAGAGGAGGCTGGAGGACTTGTAGTGTTCCCTGAATGCATCAGTCTTGCAACCAACTCTGGGGAGAAATCCACTGTAGAAATGTGAGAAAGAAGATGGCAGAGTTTTGTTGCTGCTTGAATAACTTTCTTCATCTGTGTGGAAAGGAACTTGGGCAGGGGTGGGGAGAGGGAGAGGCAGTGATGATTTAATATGCCTTCTCCGTCTCCAAAATTAATTAATGCCCGTAGAGCGTTCTGAAGATGTAAAGTGCTATATAAGTGCTTGGCAGCGCGTAAGATCCTCTGGTGCTAAATCATTCTAATGTACCATTCAGTGGGGGACAGCACAGCACTGATTAAGTTAAGAGGCTTATTTATTGCTTCATTGGTTAGGAGTTTTAAAACCAACACCCAGAAAGGGGTGGAACTGCCTCTCCATATTCCTTCCCTCGAAGACAGCTCCTTGCCTGATGGGAGATGGTGTATGAAAGCTGACCTGCAGCAAGGTTTGGACTAGGTTTGCCTTCAGACTGTCATTGTTTTGCAGGAGGGATTCAAACGCATACCAGAACTTTAGGTTTGCACTAGTTGGTTTGTTGGACTAGTACAACAAATGCACTTAAAACCAACAGGACTTTATATGGTTCGAAGAAGCAACAGGGAAATGCATTGAAAAGTGTGGGATGAATGAATGACTAATGGGAAGATGTCTAAACACCCTGCAAGCAAATCAAGATGAATGCTCGTTGTCATATAACCACCCTGTAAACAAATCAGAATGAATGCTCAGTAAAGACTGGACATAGGCTAGCCACCGTGCAAGCTTTGTAGAAGCAAAACAAAACGAATGCTGTAGGAACAAGTCATTTGGAGGAGCTTTAGATCTTCCTCGCTCAGCCTTAGCACTGCTGGTTGGGCTTGAGAGGGATGTTGTCCACTGTTGGTATTGATGAATCCTGTTCGTATTCTTGCTGCTCTTTCCCTTGCCTTGTGACTGTTCCCCATTGGAAGAAACAATTGCTTTCCTGAGTAATGAATAGAGGTGATCTGAAACTGATGCTGCTTTCATTCCTGCCATTCTTAGATTAAGCCAAGTTGGCTTAATCCTTTTTGCTCTTCCTTCTTTTCTGGAAACAAATGAACTTTGAAGCTGCTGGAGTGACTCTCCCAAGAAGAAGGTTGCAGCGTTTGGGACTTTCTATCTTAGAGAAAAGGCGAGCAAAGAGGATTGGACAAATTCATAGAGCAGAGGGTTATCAATGGCTACTAGCCATGGTGGCAATGCTTTACCTTCACAGTTGGCAATGCTTCCAAATGCCAGTTGCTGGAAACCATGGGAGGGGAGAGTGCTCTTGTTCACATGTTCTTCTTGCTGGTTTCCCACAGGCATCTGGTTGGCTACTGTGGAAACAGGATGCAGGACTAAATGGGCTATCAGCTTGACCCAGAAGACTGTTCTTATGTTCTATTTGTTAGGTTCATATTTCATCTCTGCTTTCTGTGGCCTTGTATGGGTTGCTTAAATCTCAACTTCAGTTCCGCATCAGTAAAATGGCAACAGTAGCAATCTATTTCAGTAGGTTAATAAGAAAAGATATTACTTGCTCTGAACCTTTGAGTTATAAATCTAAATATTGTCAATAATAATGTATTGTAGAGTCATTGGACTCTTGTTAAAAAGAAGCACTGGATATATATTTATTATGCACCTTAACTAATGGGCGGTGTGGTCTCCAGGAGTTAGAATAAATGAATTTGCTTCTAAACATTCACCTCAACATGCTCCTCTGTGAATTGATAGCCAAAGTTCTTTAACTCTTTCCCACTCAAATAATCCCTTGAATTTTCTTAATATTTGTTATCTATGTTTGACAAACAATGGTATTTGAACTTAATGTTTGATACTTGATATTTTTCAATATTTAATGTTTGACATGCAATGGTATTTAGTAGAGCATGGAATCACTGGTATATCATGTTTGATGGGTGGCATGAAGTTGGATTTAATATTAGACAGTATTTGATTATTGTAGTTCCAAAAATCTGAATGGCACCAGTTTGAGAAAGACTGCCATAGATTATTTTCAAACAATCAGAAATTATTAGTTAATTCTCTGCATCACCATTAAATGGGAAATCAAATTAATCTTATCCATTTCATACTAGTTTCATCCATTTTTAGTATAACTAATACAAATGTTTGAAATTCACCAAATATTTGAAAAAAGCACCAAAAATTGCTTGTGATTTTTTCTCAAAGTTGGAAATGTAAGTGGCTTTGAGTTGTTGCTATCTCTCAATTATTTTGGAAGACTTTAACCATCAAGTCTCATAACCTGTCAATTTTCAAATATTAATTGCAATTACTACAAATGCTGTCAGGTAAAAAATACTATGACATGTCAACTCAACTCCCATCAGCCCCAGCCAGCATGACCACTGATAAGGGATGGTGGGAGTAGTAATTCAGAACATCTGGAGGGGTACCAGAGCTGATTGGGTAGTCTTTGGCGATCACTCGTAGCCAAGTAAAATTGTCTTCCATAAACACGGTTTTAACAGTGAGTCCATAAGTGACTGTGGAGGCCAATTCTGGATCCACACATTCTTCCACGGTGGGGCCATATGTTTCCAGGTGAGAGTTGATCATGGTGACAGTTTGCTAAGCGTGTCTTCCTCTTAGTGCATTTCTCCCTTTCGTCCTGAGTTCGAGTGTCTTCAAAACCCATGACACCTTTGGTAAAGGCTGTTCTCCAATTGGAGCGCTTGCAGGCCAGTGTTTCCCAGTTGTCGATGTTATTTGGGTAGTATATATGTGCACACACATGAGATTTCATCTTACTGCTAACCAAGTAGATTTTTCTGAAGCTGAGGCTAAATGGACACAGTTTCTCATTTTTGTGACAACTTTTTCTTTGTGTCTCATGAACTACCAGACTGAGGGTTGATGAAGTTGACCAAAAGCATGATGACTGGCCACATGACAAAATGACTGTCTGGTTACTCCATCAAATGGCCAAGTGGATTTTCAGCTAACTGTAATTTGCTGCCGATGAGTAGTGATCTTTGAGGAGAGCTTCCCTGTGCCTTTAGCAACAGGCATCACAAGCTATTGGGGAAGCAGAGGGATGTATGAGTCAGCGATGTCCAGGCATGCCGCTGCTGACTTGCCAGGTACACCAAGGAGGTTCACTGACATCAGTGGCCAATGTGGTTGGGCAGCCATGCCCTTGCATGGTGTAACTCAGACACCCCTCTTCTTCCACTTTTTCTTTGCCATGCCTGCTGTAAGCACTTAGTATCCTCTCTCTGTACACCACTGCTCTTCCACCCCTCCTTGCAAGCTGCCACAACTGCATACTGAACTCACTCAATGGTCAGGGTCGAATTTTGATGGTATTCAGAGAACCCTTTGACTGATGCCTAGCATCCTGACCTTCATGAAATGCAGGGAAGAGGTCATAAAGTGAGCAGGAATGTTCTGGTAGAGGTGGGGAGAAGTTGCTTGCTATTGTCTCTCCCTTCAACAGGGAGTGTTGCTGCCAAAGTGACTTGTTGATAGCTTCAGCTGCCATGTTTTATAAAAACATCTTTCTCTTCTCTCTCCCTATCCCTTGAGTTCCCGACTGCCCTTTTGAAGCCTGTCATAATTAGGCTCAAAGCGTGGGAGGAGACGAAGTTGGTGGGCGGTGACAGCTGCACCAATTAAGCAAAGATAAACCATGAAAGGAGGGGGGCGGGCAGGAGTTAAAGTAGCAGAGAGCTCTTCTGTCTGAGGTTTTGGCAATCTGAAACCTGGGTCTTAGGAGCTCTTCAGATCTCCCTTCAGTGGCTGCTCCTGGGCCTGGAATCCATCTGGACCCTTTCCCGTCTTCCAACGTGTATCCTTTAGAGATGAGAGACCGAGGCTTTTTGTCTGTCTTCTTTTCTTCCTTCTTGGGGGATGCTCCAGCCTTCCTTTCATCTGCCATCCTCTGTAGTGGTGCCAAATTTCATGGGAGAAAATGCAGAATAGTGACGGCATTATTATTTTCTAGTGCTTCCCAGGCTCCTCTTCTGTGATCAGATCAAATGTGTTCTTTGGGGAGGGATGAAGGAGAAAGAATATCCTTTTAGCGTTGGCTTTGCTGCTGTTCCCCATCTTGTTAATCACAGCCATCACCTTCTAGCAATGAACAAGAAACCTCTTGGGATGATTCAGAAGAAATTTGGAGCCAGATGGACACTACTCCAAAGCCTGATTTTTCACCCTCTCTTTACCCATTATCACGCTGCATACATTTTATTGCTGGTAGTGCTAAGAATCCAATAAACAGCCTGTGGAAACTGACTGGGGCTCTAGACTAAGATCTATGGGCTGAGGAGCTGAGCTCTATCTCCATTAGAAGGCTGTTCTGTTATGTCAATGTGAGCACATTTCCTTTCTCCTCTCTGATCTGGAGTTCCCATTTCAACCTCCCTTTGCAACATTCTGAGGCTTAAGGATGGAGAAGTGGCAGAGAAGACACTCACTCTCCACAGTTTGTCATAGAATGAATGCTGGCTGGTTGGCACTGGGGAGAGCTTCCTAGTCCCTGCAGGCATTGTATAAGTATGAGAAGTGTCAAAGGTGCAGTGGGATGAAACGACTACCTGGTCCTCTCTCTCCAGTTGCAGCTTGTTGGTGTATTCTTGCAAACCTTAGTCTGCTCTTAAGGATTCAGAGGACAAAAACAAGTACCAGGAGACTAGTGTGAGGCTGCAAAGCTTTTAAAAAATGTACAAACCAGATTGCACACTACTAGGCTGCCTCTTTTAGGATAAGAAAAAATGGAAGAGAACTGCCTGCTCCCTTTTCTCAAAAATAAGAAGCTGATGGAGTTGGGAGTTTTAGTTTGCTTAATATTGATTATGAATTACTTCACCCACAATTAGTCCCTGCAATTTGTCTGCAATTTGGCAGATTCCATCCACTCTGGAGGGGCTCTTGTGCCTGTAAATCTCACCCCTTTGACCAAAAGCCGGAGGGTTATACAGTAGCTGTTTTTAGGTTCCTTATTATAGCAAATGGGAAACACAGAGCTTGGTTTTATCCAAAATAGCTCAGAACCTGGAGCACAGACTGAAGCAGAGGGAACCCAGAGTGACTCAGAAACAGATCTGATTTTTTTAAAAAGCATAAATATAGATCAAATGTGAATCTTGGGTCCTATGCATGCCCCTAGTTATTATTTCATCTATAAACCAAGTACTGTATGAATTACAAGCAGCACAATACACTAGCTACATTGAGGTTTTCTTTTAGCTATCTTGAAATAAAATGTGGAGGGGGCACAGGTTTGCCCCTACCTCCAACATCACTGTTTTCTGTACCCCACCTTTCCTATATTGAGGCCAGAATGGAAATTATTCATGCTTTGGCTGAATGAACTTATAGGTCTCCCCGTGCATTGGAACCCAACACAATCAGGGCTTCTGATTGCAAGAAGATTCTTCATCCAAATATATGATCTTGCTGCTTGAAATGCAAAAGTAGGGAGGAGAGAGAGTAGCAATTGGGGATGCTGAGGGTGGGAGTGGCATAATGACGCATGCCATCTTCACATATTACAATAACATAGTTAAAACAGTGTCTGAATGAGGCCACTGTGGCCACACAGACTTAGATAGCTATAGGGGAGAAGTGACCATGCAACTAGAAGTATTCAAACAGTTTTGATGACCGTTGATCGCCTGGCAAAACAGGCCATCCCATTTTAAAATAGAACAATGGCTTCCCTCTCCACTGGGTGATTGGTTGCTATAAAAATGTTTCAACATTTCTGGTTGGTTATGCTCTGCCCTAGAAAAGTGTTCTGCTTTGGCTCTTTGGTGGTTCCCAATAATGATTCAGACACTTTCTAATTTCTGGTGCTCATCCCTTGGGAAGGACTGCAGTTTAGAGGCACACCACATGCTTTGGATGCAAAGTAAGCTTCAAGTAAGGCTGGGAAGGACCTAGCCTGGAAGCCTGGAGAGCCACTGCCATTCAGTGTCAACAATACTGAGTTAGAAGGACCACATCCTATGTTCTTTCCAAAAGTTGTGACATGACTTAACCTGAATCCAGTAAGATACTGGGGGCTGCTTGTCCCTAGCCTAGTTATTAATCTCTGAGTCTTTGCTTTCAAAGAACAACAAATGTTCTTCCCATGGGACAGTCCATTAGAGACCTGATGCTCAAATACTAGTATGGGGTTTATGGATTTCTAGAATGGATTATCCAGTTTCACATTGTCAGATCTCCCTCTCTCTCTTTCTCTCTCCCCACCCTCACAGATTCCTCAGATAAGCTATGCTTCCACCGCCCCTGACCTGAGTGACAACAGCAGATATGACTTCTTTTCCCGCGTCGTCCCCTCAGACACCTACCAAGCCCAGGCCATGGTGGATATTGTCAAAGCATTCAAGTGGAATTATGTTTCGACCTTAGCCTCTGAAGGCAGCTATGGTGAGAGTGGAGTGGAGGCCTTCATCCAGAAATCCAGAGAGAATGGTAGGTAAACTGCTGTTCCTATAAAGAGATGATGTATGGGATAGAGATAATATTCTGAACCATGGGGAAAGGATAGCTGCTCCTATTGCTGTGGAATGAGATATGGGCTACAGTGCTAAAAAAAAACCATGGATAATAGGGTATCTTGAGTGTTGATGGATTTATCTTTTAACTTATATGTGAGTCTTGGAAGCCAGAAAAGATTGTTACAAATCTTCACTGTAGCACATCTATATATCCGTTGTGTTGAAGGTAACAGTTGAGTGAATAATGGGTCCCCATTGGCTACATTGTTTAGAAAGTGATAATCTCTGAAGGAGACAAGAAAGTTATTGCTATTGGTTGATGTTGCTGAAAATGTTCTTCAGGAGGTTCATTCTTCATGAAGTGCAAACAATGCTGTCAATGAGGCAGATGTGATGGTGATGACCAGCTTTCAAAGAATCATTAAGAAACTGAGTGTGTGCTGGATTTCATGCTACAATCCAGTTAGGAGAACATGTTGCCTTTAAATGTTTTAACTGCAGCAGCAGAAAAAGTGATTGCTATAAGGAGGTCACAGAGAAGGGATGTGGCCATGGAGAATTTTAATGTTTTATGTTCTTGTAAACTGTTTAGAGGTTTGTTTGCTTTTTAAATCAAACATTACATAAGTTTTGTTAAATAAATAAATGTGCATGAATTGTCCATGTCCAGTGAGAAGACTGTGTATTTTGTGTTGCTAAGTGTTCAGAGTTCCAATATGTGGAAAGGCAGAAATACCTGTGGAAATAAAGAGGCATGTTTTGTACATCCTGAGCTTAGAGGCCATTTTTCTTTTACTACTGCTATACAGTGGTACCTCGGGTTACAAACACCTCGGGTTACAAACACTTCGAGTTACAGACTTCCCTAACCCGGAAGTAGTACCTTGGGTTAAGAACTTTACCTCAGGATGAGAACAGAAATCGCACGGTGGCGGCAGGGTGGCAGCGGGAGGCCCCATTAGCTAAAGTGGTACCTCAGCTTAAGAATGGTTTCAGATTACTCCGGAATGAATTAAGTTTGTAACCAGAGGTACCACTGTATTAGTGTGCAGCATACCATGAGGCAGCAAGACTAAGCTACAGTTATGCAAGTAGTAGTTAAGTGTCAGAATGGAAAGTGTGGGGCTGTCTGCTAAGGTCTACTCATTGATAAAGCTCCACCCATCACTGTGTCAGTGATGGTCCATTACAAATTACTGTACACACCCTGTTTCCAACCTTGGACAGTGAGGCTGTTTCATTCACAATCCTAGCCAACCAAGTGGGGTTCCTAGTGCACACAACATAATCTATGAAGCAAAGTCCCAGCTCTTTGATTGAATGAGAAGCTCAACGGAGAGAATAGTAACTGTTAAACATAGTAAAGGTTCAAATCAAATGTGGAGCCTGTAAGATTGCCACCACATTTGTCCTATCTCTGTTCTTCTGCCTTTAACAGCAACCTGAGAAGCAGAAATAGAGAAGGTAACTCCCATCATCTCTACTTGCCAGGAAAACCTTTTCTGTGTTTCAGACTCCTGTAAAATCACAGGAGCAAGGGCCAACAATACAAATAGTGGAAACTCAACCTGTGATACAAACTTATGAGAGATATGCTGAAATGCTAATTTCCTTAGCTGGAAGCAATCCTTTCAGCTTGGAGTACGTGTTGCTTGCCCTTCTCTCTCCATCTGCCAGACTTGCCAGTAGAGGTACATTTTCCAACCTGAAGCCAAAGCCTCTGTGTTTATGTGTTTATACAGCACATCAAGCTCATTGTAATTGCTTATTTTCAAGGACCACATAGTGTCCAAATGTTAGACATTGGTAATACCCTGCAGATATAATCCTGCTATAAATCTCGCCTAAGCCCTTTTAATTGCACAGCCTGGGCTGAATTCATTATTGCTACTGTTTGCAGAGGCGTGGCAGTTTTCAGGGCATTGCAGAGAGACAGGGAAGGACTCTAGGATTTGGCCCAGACATCCTCTATAAGAAGGCGTGGGTTGCACAAAAAGTGCTTGCAGAAGGCAAAATGGTGCAGGCATTTCCCCCAAGAAAGGTGGAACAAACGTTCTCAAGGTGTGACTCAGTCCTCCGTAGGGAGCTATGGCAGTTGCCAGGGGCAGGTATGAGTGACACTACTCTGAATGTGTGACTTTGCTGAGCCAGGAAGCAGAATGGGCCATATCTTCTCTCCATATGCAATCAGCATAAAGCATGACACCCATCTATTCCATTCATTGCAGGGACAGTAAGTGCTGGAAGACAAGGGAGTACCTAGCAGTTACAGCTAGATGGGTTCTTTTTATACATCTAGTTGCCACACACACACACACCCAAACCCACACCCACCCACCTCATTTTTTTTAAAAATGCCAAAACACAAAAAATGTTTATACTGAGTCAAAAGTTAGTGTTACTGGGGAAGCCTTTGTTTTTAAATCACA
Source organism: Podarcis vaucheri (assembly GCF_965113315.1). NCBI lineage: Eukaryota > Metazoa > Chordata > Lepidosauria > Squamata > Lacertidae > Podarcis > Podarcis vaucheri. The sequence goes on along the minus strand of NC_138764.1, from coordinate 61,482,608 downwards.
TACAGTGGTACCTCGGGTTACATACGCTTCAGGTTACAGACTCTGCTAACCCAGAAATAGTGCTTCAGGTTAAGAACTTTGCTTCAGGATGAGAACAGAAATCGTGCTCCGGCGGCGCGGCAGCAGCAGGAGGCCCCATTAGCTAAAGTGGTGCTTCAGGTTAAGAAAGTTTCAGCTTAAGTACGGACCTCCTGAATGAATTAAGTACTTAATCCTAGGCACCACTGTATAAAGGTAAAGGTAAAGGTACCCCTGCCCGTACGGGCCAGTCGTGTCCGACTCTAGGGTTGTGCGCCCATCTCACTTAAGAGGCCGGGGGCCAGCGCTGTCCGCAGAAACTTCCAGGTGATGTGGCCAGCGTGACAAGCTGCATCTGGCGAGCCAGCGCAGCACACAGAACGCCGTTTACCTTCCCTCTAGTAAGCGGTCCCTATTTATCTACTTTCACCCGGGGGTGCTTTCAAACTGCTAGGTTGGCAGGTGCTGGGTCTGAGCAACGGGAGCACACCTCGTTGCGGGGATTCAAACCGCCAACCTGACGATCGGCAAGTCCTAGGCGCTGAGGCTTTAGCCGCAGCGCCACATCAATAGCTGTTTGCCTGACACAGGAAGCTCCCTTCTGGCTACATTTGGGACTTTCTGAATTAATTTTGATGATAATGCTCACTGCTCTAAAGCCAGGGACTCAAGTCTCACCATTCTTTGATTGAAAGTAGAGTCAACTTATTCCTAAAGACTAGGAGGGCTATAGGGAGGACATAATGGAGAAGAATACAATGCTCAACTGCAAGCATAGCAGTCCCTCTCTTAAGCAGGAATGGACAGCCATATTTTCTAGTAGGAATGTGGTCCTCCTTCATTATCTCCAGTTCTCCAGACTTCCTAGAACTCTTGAAAATCTGTGCATGTGGACTTTCTTCTTATCCCAGCCACTGTGGGCTATTCAAAATGATGAGAGTGTAAAAGACTGCTGAGATGAGTTTTTGGTGGGTGTGATTACTTGCAGCACCGGTAGATGGCACTTCAGTCTTTGCTGCATAATTCCTATGATTTGCATTGTGGGATGAATAAGATTTGTTTCTGGGCATCTCAAGCAGCTTCTGCAATGCCAGCTTAATGTCATGGATGATAATTCAGTGGGAATCCCAAGCATATATTTGCTGGGACATAGGATGGCCACCTGATAATGGACAGAAACTTTGGCAGGCAGAAATTAACAGGTGAGACTTCTCCCACCGTCCTGCCAGGGGACGTTTTAGGTGGTGTTGACTTCTGCCTGTTTTGCAGGTACAGAATCTTTGTCTACAAAAAGTGGGTGTCTGCTGTGGGCAACACAGCCAGTGAGTCTTCCATGCCATATGTTTGCTGGTCCCTCGATGTTCCCTCCCAGCTCACTATGTGTTAGATAAAAGAGAATCCTGCTTGCCACAGCAGGCTGGGGAAGGAAGGTTGGTGCAGAAACTGGCAGAGCAATGTGACAAGAGGTGCAGTGGCTGGATCCACTCTCACTGCTTTGAAATATTTACCAGTATAGGCAAGATTTCTGGGTGTCGATTTGGCAGCCCTAGGTGGACACTGTGTGCAACCTAAATTAGCCCATGACTGTCCGTTTATCCTCTGCTGCTCAGAGATATAGTTTCACTATTGCATACAGTTTTAGGTGGTGCGTGAAAATTCTGCTGCATCTACAGAAGCTTTCTGTTATGAAAGAGTCTTCTGGTTCTTTATGATGCCCTGTGAAAGAACTCCTCTTTAGGTTTAGGATATATCCAGATGGAAGGGGAACTGATGTGCACACCCAGCTACTGCAGCTGTCAGAACTATCAGAAGATAGAATCAGGATTCAAGATGACCTTAAAATGATTGGAGGACTGGCCCAAACTAACAAAATTAATTTCAATAGGAACAAATGTAAGGTTCTACATTTAGGCAGGAAGAACCAGATTCACAAATATAGGATAGAGGACAGCTGGCTTGACAAGCAGTATATCTAAAATGGATCTAGGGGTCTTAGTAGACCACAAGCTTAACATGAGTCAACAGTGTGATGCAGCAGCAGCGGAAAAATAATAATTAAAAAACAACAACCCAATGCTATTCTAGGCTGCATCAACAAAAGTATAGTAAGAGGGAAGTAATAATACCACTCCATTCTGCTTTGGTCAGAACCCACCTAGAGTACTGTGTCCAGTTCTGGGCACCACAGTTTAAGAAGGGTATTGACAAGGGTTAACATGTGCAACCAAGATGGTCAAGGGTCTGGAAACCAAGCCTTATGAAGAATGGTTGAGGGAGTTGGGCATGCTTAGTCTAGAGAAGAGGAAACTGAGAGTAGTTATGGTAGACATCTTAAAATACCTGAACAGTGGTCACATGGATGATGGAGCAAGCTTGTTTCCTCTGCTCCAAAAGTCTACAAAGGACCCAATGAATTCAAATTACAAAAAAGGGGATTCCGAAGCAAGAACCTTTTGGTGGTAAGAGCTGTTCTACAGTGAAATGGACTACCTTCATTAGAGGTTTTTAAACAGAGGTTGGATGCCATCTGCCGGCATATTATAGTTGTGATATCTGCATTGCAGAGGGTTGAACTAGATGAGCCTTGGGGTCCTGTCTAACTCTACAATTCTGTGATTCCACGACACCCATGACTCATGGGGGGGAGGATGCTTTTCTTCTCTTTCCCCCTCTTTTTTTGGTGGGTGGACATGTTGCATTGGGGAGAGGTGAGAGAGAGGAGAGGCACTCCTTTCTCTCTTTGGTGTGGGAGAAACCTGAACTGGCACTCTCCTAGGGTGGAGTAGAACACACAGAGACCAAGATAGAGCTTATGAAAGTGATGGTGGTGCAAAATAAACAGCTGACAAATTACAGAAGTACGCACCTGCAACTGTATGAAACTGGATTTTTCACCCATCTTTAATTTTAGGGAAAGGAAGGAAGAGAAAAAGGGAGACATATGGTAGGAAGGGAAGAGAAGAAAGAGAGAAGCCATTTCTCTCACTCTCCAAATTGAAAACTGAATTGAAAGGCTGTGCAATGCTGCTGACGTCCCCTTGCAGCCTAATCCTTCTGAAAGATTAAAGATGTCTTTGGCCATATATTGTATTGATTCATTCTCTGAAGTATAAATCATTCGTTCGCCAGCAGGTTGGCAACCAACCAGTGCTTACAGTTGAATGTTTAAGGATGAAAAGGGGAGGGGGTATGTATTTATCTCTATGTTTGTATGTATATTTGAGGATACTAGGGAGGGACAGATCCATAGTCTTGCCTTCTCTGGGTTTGCTCAAGGCCAAGGTTTAAGAGGAGATGCTTTGCTGAAATGCCGAAGACCATAAGCAACCTCGTTCAAGAGTGCCCCCCCATCTTTACACCCAAGTTGTCTCTCTCTTGCTGATGGAAGTGCCACACACCCCTGTAACTTCAAGGGTAAAGACAACCTGTAATTGCGAGAAGAGGCTTGCACCATATTACTGAAGATCATATGTTGTCATCCATGGCCACCAACAAGTGGTTTTTGTGAGTGAGACTGTGGTGCTAGCATGGATTGAAAGCACTTGGGGATGGCATGAGTGCAAGAAGCATTAAAAGCTGGCAGAGCGGATGGGTTTAATCATCCGCTTTCCCCCAATGGTATGATATACATCAACTTCTGAAAGAGAAATGAGGAGGTCAGGAATAATTGTGGGCAGGATTAGACAGCTATCGGGTATCAGCAAAACATTACCATCAACATGTGTCATTAAGTAACTGCTGTATATAGTGTTTTGGGAGTTCTGCGAATACATATAATCAAGTTTTATGACTACCAGAAAATCAGCTGTCATAATTTTAAAAGGAAGTGATTCATTGAAGCTGTAGGCAGGGGCTCATCCAGGAACCTACCAGCCCTGACACCTGAAGCACTGGGACCTAGGTACTGGTGCCTAGGGGATGGGTGGACTGAGCTGAAGAGGGCAGAAGGCAACAGCTTCCTCTTAGTCCCTGCTCCATCTCTTTCAGCCTTATCATATATTCAGTGTTCGTTTATGGTACTCTTAAGCTGAGCTGGGCTATCTCAGTGCTGGGCTATGGGCAACAATCTGGAGTGAGTCAGGACCTGGGAGCTGGAACTGAGGAGCCATCAGGATCTGAGGGCAAACCACGAATCAGAACCAAAGAGAAATCAGGATCAAGACTGCAGAGCAAGTCCAAACCAAACAGCAAGACCACCCTAGACCTTGTTGCACAAGCCAAATTCCACTGAGACAGGAAGCTCTCTTTGCCCATCCTGCCTCACCCTGCCCCATGGAGTGCCTTTGTTGTATCAGCAGTAGTATGTGAGTCCCTCACATACTACTGCTGATACAAAATGGGCACATTTGGGTTTTGTGTTGATATACAAAGCCCTGAGCAACTTGGGCTCAGGATGCCTTAAGCCCTTATATCCCAGCTCAAACACCAATATCATTTGAAAGAGCACTGTTAGTTGTGTTACAGAAGCCCAACTGGCCTCAGGTGCAAGTGCATGCTGGGGACACTTTTCCAGCAGAGATTTGGCAGGCATCCTTGCACTTGACTTTCAGGCATCTCTCAAAGGCATTTTTATGCCGACAGGCCTTTGCAACTATTTAATTTTTATTAAATTAAAATTAATTATTTTTATTTTTATTGGCCAGCCACCATAATAAGGAAGGTTCTTTAGCAGTGATTTCTGCATTGCAAGGGGTTGAGCTAGATGACCCTTGGGGTCTCCTGCGACACTACAATTTTATGATTATCTGTATTTTTAAAAGCGTCTTTTATATTTTAACATTGTACACCCCTCTGATATTTCATGGTAAGGCGGTAAAGAAATTCTTCTATAAATAAAAGCACAAATAAATATATACAACTCAGCACAATTCTTCAGGCCAAAGAGTGCACACCATTGGCTATTATGCATAGATAGATAGATAGATAGATAGATAGATAGATAGATAGAGTGTTTTTTTTCGGGGGGGGATGCAGGGCGACACCCCCCTAAATATTTTGTGAATCTTTGTACTTTGGTCCATTTACTGTATTTATTTTTTCTGATCTGAACGATAAAATGGTGATTTTCTTGAATCCTAATGAGAGTATCCCTAAACTTTTTTTACTTTTTTAAAAAAGCACTGGATAGATAGATAGAGAGATAGCTAGACAGGTATCAAACTATTTCCATTTTTTCTCTTTAAAATAAATCTACTATTGTTAGGTTGCTGCTTGGTAAGAATTACCCAATGCATTTGCAGTTTTCAAGGAGACTTGAAACGAACTGGCTTTTTTTATTACAAACAACATAGCTCAAGCCCTCCCTTTTTGTTCCCCATCACCAAGCTGGGTACTTTCCAGTAGAGAGGAGACGTTTATAAATACTAGCAGGTTTTAACGGAGTATAAAGTTGGCACCGTTGTTCGGCTCACCCAATTTAGTGGAATTATCCCTGAAGGCAGGTGCTTTAACTTGTCTGGAGACTTTGGATGGCCCAAAATTCCATGCTCAGCAAAACTTGGCAAGGATTTGTCAAGAATGAGAAAGCATTCTGCTGACTGTTGCTACAGGATGCTTAGAAGGGATTACCTTGCTGCGAAGCAGCGCTGGCAGTGAGCTGCAGGCACTCCCAGCCTCTCCCTTAAGAGGCCACTGTGGAGCACAGTGCACTGCCATTGGCTATGTAAGACAGGCAGCAAGACATTCCGCTCTTCAGCTCCATCTCTCAAGGCTCACAAACAGGGAGAAAATGGAAGCACTAGCCATTGTGAGGTCGATTAGGCAACCTCTGCTCTGCTAATTCGAGAGAGCTGGCTCTGGAAATGCTCACTACAGCATGCTCCACTCAACATTGGATTGTCAAACCCCACAGCTACTCAACTCCTCTTTTGTACAATTGCTTTGGTGCTACTGACTGTGAGCATCGAAAAAACCCCAGTTCCACCCAGTCTCTCTCCTCAGGACATGCGGCAGGAAATGAGGGGCTGACTATCATGAGAGCTTACCACCATTTCCTAGCTGCCTTTTTCCCTTTGGCTTTCTACTACACATAAGCCACCAAGAGAGCAATAGAGAAGGAGAGAGGAAGGAAAGAGTGTTTTCTGAGCCAACTCCAGCCCTGTGGTGCACAGGCTGCTGTCTATTACTAATTTAACTGTATCTGAATGGCACATTAAGTTCTGGTGAGATCTGTGGGACACTAGGCTATTTAGTTCTAGTCAAACTGTGTTATGGCCTTATAAATGGATAAAGGGAATAAAAACTTTGAGGTGACAAGCTTCTAATCAAAGGGCTATAAATAGGAACTATGTTAATTCTAGGCTTCTTCTTTGCTACCACAGCTCTGAGAACTGGCTGTGCTTTTCATATAAGGTGAACCCATTTGGGACTCTCTGCTCTTCAGGATTTTACGTTGACAAGCATTGCCTATGTCAAGGCGGCTTCGTTTTGTGTGTGTGCCTGTGTCTGAATTTTAGAACAAATGGGTGAGGATAAGTCAGGATGAATTTGTATGACAAAGAGTGCTTTACTTCTACATGCTTGGTTTGGTTTCGTACACCTGTGGACTGCATGGATAGACGAGCCTGAAAGTGTGTTTATTTCTATGTACTGAACCTTTTCCTCCCTCTCCTGTTTCCCTATATACTTATGTGGACAGTATGACTGTATACTTGTGTATATGATAAAAGTGCACACAGTATGGATATTTGTGTGTACACAGCTGGATATTTGTACAGATGTGTGTATATGCTTTCTGCCTACACACATACATGCATATATGCATGTTTATAGGTATGTCTGCATGTAGCTTCCATAAGAACATAGGAATGTCAGCACTGACTGACAGCAGCTATCTAGGGTTTCAAGCCCTACTTGGAAATGTTGAAGACTAAACCTGAGACTTCCTGCATGCAAATTAGATGTTCTGCCTCTGCACTGTGGTCATTCCTAATGGCCTTTAGACTAGTTCTTTGGATATAAATGTCAGTATTCATGTTTGAATTTTTAGTGATTGGTGTTGAAGAGAAGCTGGGGACCTAAGGGCGCTAAGGCAGGGCAGTTCCGGAGTCAGAGGCAGAAGTGGAGGATGGAGAACAAGGGTGCCAAGAGGCAGAGATGAGGCAAGCTACTGGAGAAGGCAGGGTATCTCCCCCTCCTTCTGCGATCAGCTCCCCTCCCCCCTGGTTGTCCAGAACATGAAGAGGAATGAAGAGGGTGCAGCAAAGAAAGACAAGACAAAGGAGCCTCAGGTTGCTGGGGAAGGACCTGGGGCAGGAGTCTTAGAGAGCAGTGGGATGGCAGGGACCTTCACTCATTGCAACTGCCTCATTGGGACAAGACCTACTGGCAAAAGTTGTTGTGATCACTAGGCCTGAGCTGTTTTGGTTTCTTTGAATACAGGGTTAACTTCACTGAAATCAGGTGTTTTATTGCTGACCTGCTCCTGATTTCAGCTCCTGGCAGCTGCCATCCCTTCAGATGCTTGTAAATGCTGAGTATCAACCACGTCTGGATCACAGTGGTAATGTGATCTGTCTTGACAAAGAGACACGAGCAAAGGGATAGCAACCTATTCTTTGTCGTGACTTTGAATTGTCCACCATACAGATTTGCTACCTGCAATAGCAGTCCTTCCCTGCCCAGCTTGCACAGGTGAGTGCTGCTGGGTGTTCTGCTTTTCTGGGGCTGCACAAACACCTGCTCCGATGAGCACAAGTTGTATTCCCTCATTTTATCTCACTAGCCGAGACAGTGAAAGTGAGAATACTGAGTTTGCTTTATTGGTTCCACCAATCACCATTTTCTGATGCCATTTCTGGCTAGGAATATACCAGCCACAAAGAGAGTTAACCTTTTCTTAAAGGCAAAATCCCAACTGGAGCCCACTCATCTGATGGTGGTGAATGGAAGGTTGGTATTTTTCATAACACACACATGCAGATAAATACTGGGCTTCATTTTTAATGTTCACTGAGCCTCATAGTTGCACAAAGAATGTCAGGTGTGACTAAGGCCACCCACAGGTCCAGCTAGGTTGCATTTCATCAAGAAGATTTTGAATGTCTGAATCAACCTGAAGCACCTCAAAATTCAACTGCATAAAGGCTAAATTCAACCCAGAGTTTTTAACTCTCCATAGTTGTGGAGATCATCCATCAGCATGACTTGCAAACCCATTTTGAATGTGTCACTCCTAATGTGGTGTACAAGGTTCCTAGCTTAGGGGTCAGTCCAATCCTTTGGCTGGCAACTGTGGGGCTGTATGGAGCAGTGTCGTCCCCACCACTTCCATAGCCACACCTCTTGCATCAGCCAGGGTAGATGGTTCCAGGGTGGGAAAGAATACTTGTTTGTTCTGCCAGCTCCACAGTGAAGAAGACAGCCTTTGGGATTTCTCTGTCAGTGCTCAGACTTTTGCAAAATTTGAAACTCTGATGAAAGTTCACATTTTGCAAATTTGACCTCAACGGTTTACATCTGAATTTCAGAATTGAGAGCTGGAATTAAAATGTGGAATTTGTCTTTTTTGATTGTCAACATGAATGTTAAAATACAACTTTTTTTTTATTGGAAGCTAATAGTCAGATACTGTCCAATAATGATTGCTACTGCATGTCTACCTTCAAATATTGGTTATGTCAGAGCCTGTCAAACACAGACTGCTACAGATGCCATTCTCAGATCTGATAACATTGTTGCCAAGTGTTGACTGCTACATATTGGATACTGTCAAACACTGCTTGCTATTGCATGCCAATTGTCAGATACGGCAAATACTTTCTGCTTCCATATACCAGCTCTAGCTAGCGCAAAATTTTGCCGTTAGACTCTTGATGGGGACAGACTACCCCCACTCCAGTGTTTAAAAGCTTACAAGGCCCTTAACAACATGGGTCCATGATATCTTGAAGATCACCTGATCCCTTATATACCAGCTTGATCACTGAGATTTTGGGGGAGTCTCTCTTGGTGGTCCCCAATGGCTCAGAGGCATGGCTTGTAATTACTAAAAACCATGCATTTAGTGTAGTGGACCCAAATCTGTAGAACTCTCTTCCCACTAAGATCAGATAGGCAGCCTCCTTGCTGAAGTTCAAGTGCATGACTGAGACTTTCTTGTTTCAGCAGGCATTTTCAGGTAGTGTTTGGCTTTTTTATTGTTATATCGTCCCATCTTCTATGGATTGTTTTTTGTGTGCCCTGCTTAGAATTGTGAATAATTAACCAGTATACAAATGCCACAAATAAATTAATTAATAGATAAATAAGTGACTGACTGGCTTCTGGGGGGGGGGCACACACACACGCGTGTGAATAGAGCTGCCAGCATAAAAATAACTTCGAGAGATGTCTGGAAATTAGCGGTAAGGATTCCTGCCAAATTTCTTCTGGGCAAGTATTCCATAGATTGGGACAAAGTCAGCTGGGTTTCTGAAACATGAGAGACAACTAACAGTGTTTCTCTGGATAATCTCAGTGCTTGGGATGGGATATAAGGGCTCAGGTGGTTCTTAAGGTGTCCTGGACCCAAGTTGTTTTGTGTTTTATATATTAATACAAGAACCTCGAACCTGATCCTATCACCAGTTTAGCTGCTGTATTCTACACCTGCTGGAGTTTCTGGGTCAAGTCCAAGGGCAGCCCCACATAGAGTACACCACAGTAATCCAGTCCGTACTCCAGTAACCAGGCTAGCTCAATCCATATTTGGCTGTAGCTGGCACACCAGACAGAGCTGGTAAATGGCACTCCTAGTAACAGAGGTCAATGGTATCAAAGGCCACAGATATAGTTTAAGAGTCCTGGAACAGGGTGGCACGCCCCTGAGCCATCCCTCAGTACAGGCCATCCATCACGGCTACCAAGACTGATACACGCCCCAAACCAGACCTGAACCCAGACCCAATTTATATTATCAGGGTGCCATACAGGAATGCTTGCACTTGCTGCTATGCCTGTGGGTTCAGGTCTGGTGAATCACACTAATGTAACCATGACAAACAGAGTTGCTAACTAAGGCTGTTTTCTGCTGCTCCAGAGAAGCGGACACGGAGCAATGGATCCAAACTACAAGAAAGAAGATTCCACCTAAACATTAGGAAGAACTTCCTGACAGTAAGAGCTGTTCGACAGTGGAATTTGCTGCCAAGGAGTGTGGAGGAGTCTCCTACTTTGGAGGTCTTTAAGCAGAGGCTTGACAACCATATGTCAGGAGTGCTCTGATGGTGTTTCCTGCTTGGCAGGGGGTTGGACTCGATGGCCCTTGTGGTCTATTCCAACTCTATGATTCTATGATTCTATGATTCTAAAGTGTGTCACCTCTGTATTTTTTGATTACTCACAATTAACCAGTATCAAACCAGTATCTCCTTGGCATGTGGTGCCTTTCACATATTAGGGACTGATCTGATAGCAGCTCCAATATCATTGGGATAATGCTTAAATGACCCGGCCACATGGATGAGCCTAATCATATAGGGTTTCCCAATGGAACTGGCACTGTGTCAGGAAGGAGTGTTGTCAGTTCTTTGAGAGAGATCCACACCATTTTAAGAAATCCTCCCAGCTGCGTAGGAGACGCTCACACATAAATGGCTCCAACAAAGCTGGGGCAGCATTGGAAAGGCAGCTGTGTGTGTGTGTGTGTGTGTCTCAGAATAATCCTCATGCTGCCTCAACCCACCCCTCATCTTTTCTTGGTGCGGCTTTATTCCAGTTTGTGTGTGTTCTTCCTCCTCCATAACACAGCTGTGCCTCTATTCTTTATGCCAGTCCTACATTTCTGAAGTGAATGTTTATTTTCATAGTATAATGTTTATTACTGTAGTTACCAGTTTGAATTCAAGCTGTTTTCTGTCTGATGCACTATCAACTTGACCTTCAGCTACAATATTTTCTGAAGTCTTATATTAAAACCTGGCATTTTGGGGAAGCACAAGAATTTCTCCCTTGGAATACAAGCCAGCCTTATCCAGCAGCATCTAGAAAGATGCACACCTTGGACCCATCTCTGGAGCAAGATGGGTGCTGTTTTGGTCCAACATGGCAAACATCCAGCAGCTCATGCTTTTCCATTGCTCCGTCTGCATGGCAGGAACAGCTTACCCTGCTGAACTTTTACTTGTTAAAGGCACAGGAATCCGACCAGGAAAAGCATTGGCAACCTTAATTGTGACCCACCCTGAATTTGCAGGGCTAGAAATTAAGGTTGCAAATGGACCATAATAAAAACAAAACAAGAGCTTGTTCTGCTCTTGTGCCTTTTGTATCAGCTTGATCTTCAGGTGATGCTTTTCACAGCATGGTGATAAAAATTATTACCGGCTCAGGTCTGTCCTGTACGCTGCCGAGAAAAGCCAGTTGAAAAGTTGAAAAGTTGGCAATCCTATCAGAAATTCAAATGAAGAAGAAATGAATCATTGCTGATGGACAAATGACTTCTCCTTGCAGAGCTCTGCATGACTCAGACATGCCTTCGACCCAATCTCTTCTTGTTCTGCCACCGAATACTCTTGAGATGAAATATTAGCTTTATATATATGCAATTTAACTGGTGTGCTGCACATGCTACACAGTGTTTTGTAACGAGGCACTCTTGATTGTGTGAGGCAAGTAATATTTCTAACAGAACGCAAGGCTCTTTAGTCATCTGTCTGGATCAATCTCACACTGTCATTTTTCTCCCTCCATTCTGTTCTGTCCTTTGCCTCTTTCCCCCTCCTCCCTGCATTCTTCAGTTAAGAGGCTCATATATATTTGCAATGCATTTGTTCATTACTGTGTGACATTTGTGTCAGTCTATTTCCTTTTCAGTTGGGTTCATTACATTTAGTTTGGTGCAATGAAACCACACCCCATTGTGCCCACATTAACAAATGTGTTGATAGTAATATTAGATGAGTGCTAAGGGATTAGTGTGGGCATGGCCTATGTCTTAAACTGTTGCTGTTCTCCATCTAGCATGCAATTGCCCTAGAAGATGGTTAGGCAACCAGAAGAGCTTTAGCTACTCTCACCAGAGAGGTTTGCCAAGCACAGACATTGACATGCTTTTGGTATTAGGCAAATAAGTTTCTATTCTCCTGCACAAATTGCTGGATCAGTCTTTGATGGCCATACCTTTTTGTGTGGGGGGTGTTCTTGTTTTTAGGAAGTGATCATCTTTGTTTTGCATTGGTTTTTAACATTTTAACATTGGTTTTTAATGTATTTTTAATCTTTTGTTGGAAGATGATGGGCGGGGTAGAAATAAATTATTATTATTATTTATTATTATTATTAATTGTCATCATCATCATCTCTTGTTCTATGTACTTGCACTGGGTATGGCAAAAAATTCTGAAGGAAATGGCAGAGCAAATTGCTGATAGTCACTTACTCCACATGTCTGAAAAGAGTCATGGTTCAAATTAAGCCTAGCCATCCTCCTCTCTCCTTTTCCTTTTTTGACTGTGCATCAGGAAACTCCTAGGGTAGCCCACTTTTGAACCAGTCCCTCTAGCTGTGCCTTTAGCCGTCATATGATCCGCAACAATTAGTGGGAGATAAAATGTACATCAAAGCTATGAAAAGCCTCATCTGCTAATTCTGGCACATCAAGCTTCTGTGCAGTAACATACATGTCCATTTCCCCCCCCATTAGTTGCCAACCCTTTCTGCTGTTTATTAGTTTTGGATCTCTGAACCCTTCAAATTGTTTTAAGACCACAATAAACCCTAAAATAAGATGCAGAACAAAATACTGAGATCACCTTCCCTCCCACCCACCATCTTCCAGGGCCTTTAACTGTCTCCTGACCACACAGATATTAAGAAGGGTGTTCACTTTTCATGACACACAGATAGGGGAAAAAATAACTTCCCTTAAATTCCACGCACCAGGAAACTGTTAATGGCCCAGGAGCAAAGAAAGCAAAAGAACAAAATCCAGGCCTTGGAGGAGTGCCATAGCTCATTTCTCTACATTTAGGGAAGGGCCATAGTTCAGTGATAAAGCATGTGCTTTGTATACAAAGGGTCCGGGTTCAATCTCTGGTGTCATTAAACAGGACTGCAATCCTGGAGAACTATCATGAGCCAGTGTAGACTATTCAGAGCTAGATGGACCAATAATCCGACTCATGAGGCAGCTTCCTATGTTCCTGCTTATCAATGCAGAAGGAAACAAAAACTAAATCTACACATCCTCCAAAAGCCATTTGCACTAAAATGCTATTTTTGAAGTCTGCAAAACTTATTGAGCTTCAATGTTCAAGGTGCCAGCTGCCCTTTGTAATAAGGACAGGAAAGTGAGCTGCTGCATTTCTTGGATGCTGGGTAAACAAAGAGTCAAATACACTGAGTGGAAGGATATTTATAATTACAGCAGTGACCAGAGCAGCAGCTAAATATGCAACACTCTCTCTCAACAGGGGCTCCCGTGTGATGCAGGTTAAGGTAATTTCCAATTAGCCCGTTATACAGCGGTTTCGACTCAGTGTAAACCAAGGTGAAGCTGCCTTTTAACTTTGTGCCATAAAAGAAATGAGCAGGCCCTGCATTCCAGAGAGAGCTCATGCTAATTTATAGGCGAAGGGATAGAACGACAGAGGCCAAGGGAAAAGCACTGGAAAGGTTAAAATGCTACAACATGCTCATATATCTTGCTAAGCATTTCTCAGATTAATATGCACTGCAGTATGGCAGTGTTGGGGAAACGGGAGAAGACGCCAAAGAGGACGCACAGCAATCAAACAAAGCTGACAAGAAGAGAAAGTAGTGTAGAAATGAAAAGCATTACTCACCATATTCTTAGGGATGGTTTGAAACATGGTCCAGGGCTTGTTAGCCACCCTGTTTGTGCTTGCCTTCAGGCAACAGCTGGGTCAGCAGTGCTTGTATGTATGTGCAGCATTGGCACATCACCCAACACATCCACACATCAGCATCACAAACTCTGGGGTCATGGATCCCTGGTGCATGATTGTTGCCAAGGACTTGGTCTTAGGGATGGAGGAGAGACTCTCCTCCCTGCAAGAGAGGGGAGTGGTTGTGGCTGGGAGCCAGACTCTGCCTCAAGCAGGGGGTGTTTGTCCCCTGCCTCCCACCCACCTGGCTGGTGCCCACGCCCTCGGCCAGGCACCCAACCAGGTGCCTTCAAGGGGGCGTGTACAGCAGCCTAAATTGCTGTGGCACCAGCCTCCAGCCCTCACTTTTTGTCGTCCCATCGCGAGTCACCCACCCTCCACTCCCTTAGAGCAGGGTTTCCAGTTTTCTTTTGGTCTTGCTATGGACCTTAGGTTGGTCGCCCTGGTTGTCTGGGGGCCTGGTAGGAATTTTTCCATTTGGCATTAGGCCTTTTGGTTTTTTCGCCTACCTCGTAGCAATCGTCACAACTTTCGTGGTATTGGTGGGTAGGTTAGGCATTGGAATAATGTGTTGTGGTGTCGAAGGGCTAGGTGTGGCCATCGCCTGCGCCTTCAATTTTTGGGTATTTCGTTAAAGGAATCTGGCGGTCGTGTATTCTGTCCGATGCCTGCTTGGCGGGAGGCCATGGCACGACCCTCGGTGACATCAGGGGAGAGCTTATAGTTGGATTAGCATCAACAGGCTCCACCTACTGGTGAATAAACCCCCTTTGTTTTTTAGACTCACCCCTCTCCGAGTGGGTGGAGTCAGCTGACGTAATCCAATGTGTAAGCCAATACCTTTTCACTTGCTATAATCAATAAAGTTGTGGCCTTTTCTTGCCCATTAACCTTATATCACGTGTCCTTGTGTTTCATTCCACTGCACGGGGTTCGGGTCCTCGAACCACAAAATTACATTTTAAGGTGATCTGTTCTGAATTGCACATCCTGGACTGACACATGGATCAAAGCATAATTATTCTTCAGATCTGGCACGTCTACAAATTTTGCAATATAGTTATTGGCTCAATAAACGTACTGAAATACATTCAGAACCGTGGTTTGTTTTTTTAGATGATAAAATACATTTAGAAGTCAAGTGTTATTTCAATACAAGTTTTGATAAATATGTATTTTGTCATATTTAATAAGTAACATTTATAAATTTGTATTTTATCATTATTTATACATTAAACATGAATTATCATATGGGTTCAAAAAATATCTGCAGATTAATGCAGAAACTGGTTGGAATTGCCTTAAGAACATAAGAAGAGCTCTACTGGTGCATGACAGAGGTCCATCTAATCTGGTGTCCTGCTTTCACAATGGTCAACCAGATGACAGTGGGAAGCCCAAAAGCAGGACCTGAGTTAACCCCTCTCCACTTGCAATTCCCAGCAGCTGGTGTTCAGAGGTATATTGCCTCCAACAGTGGATGTAGAACAAGGAAATTGACATGACTGATCTGTCCATCTTTACTTTGTTTATACATGACATCTGAGCATGTGGGATCCCCCGTTTTTTATGCACAAGTGGTGGTAGTAGTAGTAGTAGTAGTAGAAGAAGAAGAAGAAATAAATAATAATAATAATAATAATAATAATAATAATAATAATAATAATAATAATAATAATTTATATGCCACCCATCCGATTGGGTTCCCCCAGCCACTCTGGGCAAATTCCAACAAATTAAAACACAATACAACATCAAACCTTAAAAACTTTATGGTAATAGTCCAATGGCTATGTTGTTGGGTTTTTTAAAATGTATGTCTCTGATGGAGTTTCTGTGCCTTTAAGACCTTTGTGAAAGAAATTCAACAGATGTACCTAGTCCCACCCTATAATGGACACTACTGAATTTCAACCTGTTGTGTAGATGCTAGAAAAGCATAAATATCCAGCAAGAATGGCCTCCCCAGGACTTGAAGCATGGATGGAGAACTTGCAGCCCTCCACATGGTTTTGGAATACAACTCCCACCATCCCTGACTATTGGCCATGCTGGCTGGGGCTGATGAGAGTTGGAGGCCAACAGCATGTGGAAGGCCACAGATTCCCCATTCCTAATATAATTTACAGAGTAATCTAACCTCCTGACCTCTACTGTTGTTGTTGGTTAGGAGTTACAAGCAGGAGGCTCCACCACCACAAAGGGCTGCACTGAACAGTGTGGTGGACAAAATTTCATCCCTGCGAGTGTAAGGCATTTTGGAGAATGGGATGGACCCGGGCTGTGATGGATCTGCTGGATCTAAAGCCAGTCCTGTTCCTAGAGTGGGGACAGATTTGAAGCCCTGTGCTGTGCCATTCTGGAGGTAGCACAGCAAAATTGCTCCCCTCATCTTCTGCCCTGGCTGGCAGGAGATGGAAAGGCGACAAATGCAGCAGTAGATAATCTGCCATTCCAGGTCTGCCTTGTCCCCAAATTAGGTTTACTTTACTAAATATCTGCTCTCAAGCTGGGTCATGAGACTGCTTCTACAGATGAGATTTCTAGCACATCAAAGCATAGTTTGGACTCCAATTGCCAGGCTTCTGAACTCCAGCCGGCTGTCTGTAAATTGATCCTCAATGATCTCCTTACATCCTGTTTGAAAAAATGAGCAACAGAGTTGCAAGCAAAGCCATGATGTGTGTCAAATTGTCACTGCGTTGTTGATATCATCCAGGGGCTGTATAATAGGATTGTCTAATATTCTCTGCAGAGAACATCGGCACTGTTTTAAAATGAACATACATTGATTCTGTATTTATTGTTAGCCCTGGCTCCCTGCCCACCCCGTTTGCTGCTTTTAGTCTTGGGTTTGTTAGTTTGCTGGTCATTGTTTTAATGATGGGATCATGGTTGTTTTCACCTTAGAGTTTGCTTTTATTTGGATGGGAAAAACTGGATACACACACACACACACACACACACACACCATATATATATATATATATATATATATATATATATATATATGCTTTCGTAGATTTTCACGGGTACAGGAATGCAGGTTTTGGTGTCTTCGGGTGTCTTCCCGTGTAAGAGTCGGGGTGTCTGTGCGACGTTTCGACGAGGTCTCACTCGTCATCTTCAGGTTGGTGCTTTCGGCTTCTTGTTACTGGAACAGAGCAGAATCTGGTGTTTGAGTTCCTATAAATACTGTTGAGGGGTGTGGTGTATAGCCTCCAACGTTCTGGGCAGAGAGGAAGTTCCTAGATTAGTGTGCCTTTTCTTCTTTTGTTCCTTAATTACTTGAGGGATATCTTGGGTGATTTCATGAGTGATATTCTGAATACCACTGGGTGGGTCATTAAGTGTAGATTTGTTGCTAAAGCTTTCGTGTCTTGACCTCTTGAGCTTGTGAAGAGTTTTTCTGAGAAGATGGCTGTGCTGCATTTAGTTGTGCTCTGGCTTGGCTCGCCCCTATACAAACACCAGATTCTGCTCTGTTCCAGTAACAAGAAGCCGAAAGCACCAGCCTGAAGATGACGAGTGAGACCTCGTCGAAACGTCGCACAGACACCCCGACTCTTACACGGGAAGACACCCGAAGACACCAAAACCTGCATATATATATATATATATATATGCTTTCGTAGATTTTCACGGGTACAGGAATGCAGGTTTTGGTGTCTTCGGGTGCTTCGGGTGCTGAGACATTATATATATATAATGTCTCAGCAAGTTTTTTTGGCACGTGTGTGTTGCTTTAATTCCTAGCTGCTTGTGTTATTGTTTTTAAATATTCTGAATCTTTGGTATTAGGTTTTTTCCCCTGCATTGCATGACTGTTGGTTTTAGTTTGTTGGTTAAAATACTTAAATATTAGTAGCAAATGATTCCAACATTTCCCTACATTTGGGGAAGTGTCATAGCTCAGTGACAGGGAACATGTTTTGCATGCAGAAGGTCCAAGGTTCAACCTCTGGAGTCTTCACGTAGGGCTGGGAAGGACTCCTTCCCCAAACCCTGGAGAGCTGCTGTCCGTCATTGTAAATGGTACTAAGCCAGTGGTCTGACTTGATAGAAGGCAGCTTTTTATGTTCTTATTAGCAGCCCAACCTTCTACATGTCTACTCAGAAGTAAGTCTCACTGAGTTTGCTGGGGCTTACTCCTAGATAAGCGGTTACAACAGGGTTTCCCAATCTTGGTTCTCCAGCTGTTGTTGGACTACAACTCCCATCATCCCTAGCTAGCAGGATCAGTGGTCAGGGATGATGGGAATGGTGGTCCTAAAACAGCTGAAGACCCAGGATTGGGAAACCCTGGGATACAGGATTGATTGAATCTTGTAAGCTGCTTCAAGAGCCTTTTGATTCAACATGGGGTGGGGTGAATTACTAAATACATAAATAACAAACGTAACCTCAAGAAAGCAAATGGGAAATGGATGTTGCTTACAACTTGTGTTAGCATAGTGGGAACCAAACCAGCAGGATTTATTGCCTATGAAGCCCACAATGCAATAGAGAGTTAAATGGGTTTGAGCCTACTGATTTTAATGGGCCCAAGCATACTATTGGTTTGTGGTCAAACTAATCACAGAATAATATAGAAGTATTATGTGCTAACTCCTTAAGAAGGTAATTCGTTAAATTTCAGAGCAAGTTCAGCACTCTGTTTATTTTTGGTTTAAGTACATATATGGTAGGGATGTAACTCCCACCCCCCACCTGCCAACAAATCCCAAACTGAGAACTGAATTGGGACTGCTTCAGATACATCGAGGACTTCTCCAAGCTGAAGTGTCAGGGCTTCAGGAATTCAATTCCTTCCCTGGTGGCAGCAAGAGCAGAGAAAACAAGGTAGAGTCCTTGTTTGAGTTTATTCATTCATAATAGCGAGAGACAAAAGAATGCAGCAAGCCCTATGGCGTTGCTCCAACTGAGCTTCAATTGTCTCTGAGTCCATTGTTCCTGCGCTCTTAACGAGCACCGAGTTCTGGGAGAAGGGGGATCAGAAATACTCTCCAGTGACAACGTGTCAACTGGCTGCCCTGCCTCTGTTTCCCCTCCTCCTTCTTCTAACACTTCCCAACTCTTTTGTTCATCTATCTCTGAGCTGTGATCTTCCAACCCCCCAAACCCCTGCTGTAAATCTATGTTGCATTCCTCTTTTCCTGCAGCATCAGGAGAAGGGGGTGTGTGATCTCCACCATTCCTCCTTGCCCTCACCCTCTTGAGTCCAATACCTGACATAAAGTGGGAGATCTTTGAAGTGCTCTGACATGCTTTGGGGCACTTCAGAGATTTGGATAATCACAAAAGGCTGCAGAAAGTGTGTCTGCAAAAGCTGAAGCATTTCTCCCTAAACTGATCAATGTGTGATACTCCTAGTACCTGAAACTGACTCATCCCATATCCTGGCATGTTGTCAAGGATATTCGGGAACATTCACAATATTCACCACATTTTATTTATTTATTTTTATGAAAAAGGTACTTTGAAGCGGCACATCACTGTCATGTAAAAAATAAGTTGTGCAAATGAGCCCTGTGCTGGCTTGCCATCAAGTCTTTCCGTTTGAACTATTTGTTGTAGAAAGCTGTGGCTCTGTCTAGGGTGTTGAATCAATGCATTCGCATGAGAAGGGGTAATTGAACGCTAGCTGCACAAAACAACCCTAATGTTGAGAGATGAAAGGGAGCAGAAACAGCTTGGTTCAATCCTGCCAGCCCACCCACCAATCCCAAAATGCATTACCGCTGATCACACTTTCCTTTCATCAGAAAGCAGTGGGCTACCAAGTCTAATTAACTGCTTTCTGTCTCAAGAGATTGTAAAATGTTGCTGCAGCAAAAGAAAAGGCTCTGTGCAAATCATCAGGGAGTTAGCAAGGGCAGGTGATCTCTCCTGGTTCCCGTCTCCTCATTCATCCCCAGCTGTCCTATCTGCCTGATCTGCAACTGCTGTTATTATTTTTATTAGCGTTGTGCCAGATTAGAGGAGACAGCTCACCAAGGTCAAGTTTTGTTTTATCTTGACAAGACTTATCCACCAAAGCAAACCTCCATATGTATGTGATTAGATGGATGGAGATTTCACAGCTGTGGGCAGCACAGTGAAGCACTTTTAAAAGTCAATTTGATGATGAATTTCTGAGTTACTGTTGATCCACAGAGTCATTCCAAGCTATAGTGATATCAAACTAAGAGTGCTCATAAATCACAAGGATAGACCTTTCTTTCCAGTAAGAGATTAGGCGTTTCACACTACTGTTCCATGTCATGATACCCGACAGCCCATTATCACATGTTGCTTTTAAAATATTGTGGTAATTGCTGGCTTTAACAAAAATTGAGTGAGCAGTAGACAGGACAAGAGATGGTAAGAGTCAAGAGACCTGAACTCCATTTTAGCTGCTCTTCCATTTACCTCTTGTATTCTTTCTATGTAATTGCTAACTGATTCGACTTTGTTTGTTATACATTTATCTATCTATTTAATGCTTCAGTAAAAGATTTTTTTAAAATGTGAAACTGAACCCAACACAATGTTTCCCCCCAAAACATAGAATAGAAAGGATGTGAGCTGCAAGGAAGCCCTCTACTACAAGTCACATTGTAATGAGTAGGGCTTCCATAACTTATCTCAATATACTTATTTATCCAAATAGGACTTGCTCCAGGAAGGTTCCTGGCGGATTATCCCTAGCACATTGTTTTACAAGCTTGTAGAACACAGATGGCCTTTCTGATGTTCTTGGACTACGACTTCCACCATCCCTAACTACTGGCCATGCTGACTGGGCTGATGGGAACTGGAGTCCAACAACACCTGGAGGGCAACAAGGTCTCCACCCCGTTGTAGGAAGTGGGGAGTTGAAGATCTCATAACCGCTCCTATTAATTACGTCCTGCAAAAATTATTCAGCATACTATCTCCCTGGAACCTTGAGGTTCACCACGTCTCAGTAGACAACCCAATTTTTAGAGATGATCTGAATGTTTCTATGAAGAATGTCCATTAAACTTTAATTAGTTTAATGTTAAGTAAACGTCCAGTGCACTTCCAACGCCATAAATCTTATCTCAGCAGAGAATTTCATGCAGCGGTTGAAGAAGGCAGGAGAGTCAGTACCTTTCAATGAAGAATCCTGGAGCAAGCACTTTGGAACTCAGAAAAAAAAACTTTATTTACAAAAGAAAAACCCTGGCAATAAAGCACACATGTTTTTATCTCCGGCATAGAGAAAACTTTAAACTTAACTCATATTAGCAAACACACCCATGGCCACAAACTGAGTCTGCGAGTCAGGTTGGGGGGGGGGAGAGAAAACACACGGGTGAACTGACTATTTATACAGACTATTTATACAAACTAACTCACATTCCTGGATGCTTAATGACTTCCAGCTGCTCAGTGATTAAGCGACTTGTTACCTCTTAACCCTTTAGTACCAACCCTCCAGTATTTGAAAACTTGAAGAAGAGAAGAAGAAGAGTTTGGATTTGATATCCCACCTTTCACTCCCCTTCAGGAGTCTCAAAGCGGCTAACATTCTCCTTTCCCTTCCTACCCCACAACAAACCCTCTGTGAGGTGAATGGGGCTGAGAGACTTCACAGAAGTGTGACTGGCCCAAGGTCACCCAGCAGCTGCATGTGGAGGAGTGGAGACACGAACCCGGTTTCCCAGATTACGTGACTTAACCACTACACCACACTGGCTCTCAAAGAGGCACTCATGCTTCTGAATACAAGTTGCTGGAAACTACGGGAGAGGAGAGTGCTCTTGTGCTCAGATTTTGCTTGAGGGTTTCCCATAGGCATCCAGATGGCCAGTATGAGGACAAAATGTTGGACTAGATGGGCCATTGGCTTAGTCCAGCAGGTTCTTTTGTTCTTACGCTTTAATCATCATATTCCTTTTTTCCATGGGGTCTCTAGCTTCCCATGTTTCTCATGTCCAGCGCTTATAAGCCTCTTCTGCCCTACCCATAATTTCCCATATCCACCAGGGGCTCAAAGGATCCATTTTGCAAAGTAAACTTCAGCCATGACAGAAGTTACTTTGGCAGCACCTGTGCCCTCATTCCTAGCTGGAGCCAAGACACTGGCAAGCAGGCTGATGCCTCTTGCCCAGGCTTGGCGGCTAGAAGGTCTCTCTCCACTGGATAGGAAGGCAGGACATGCCAAGCTATCAGCACATTCCATTATGGGTCCAAAGTGAGGCCCACCACTTTCATTTACGAGCTCACAGAAGCTGAACTAAAGTAGGTTGGCAGATAAAGGTTGGGCTACAAAGGACTACTGCCAGTACACTCACTTGGAAAAAAAGGTGCTCAACAAAAGCCACTTGGCGAAATGAGAGATTGGTTTTGCCAAGGGAGGCTGGCAGAGCAGAGCTTTCAACTGAGCTTCCAATGGCGTGTCCTTTGCAAAAGGATTCTTTATCTTCCAGGTGCCAGCTGAGTGATTTATGGCTTGCCAAGAAAATAATATGATTAGTGGCAGCCTTGACATAGCTAGCTTGGCCTTCGGTTTGCAGTACTTAGGAATGTCACATATGCAGGGATACCAGGTGCAAGGCTGCCCACTGGCTGGAACTAGAGGGAGGAAGGCAGTATCGTGAAATTCCCAATCCTGTTGCAGCTCTATCTTACTCCTCCTTGCCAATGTGTGATTGACTAAATGCTGTTTAATAGCTTGTGTGCTAGCAAGGCTCCAGAATGCCAGCAGGCCTGTGCCTGCAACATGGGCATGGCAGTGAGAGGGGCAAAGTTGTCTGACATTGGGTTCAATTTGACTGGCTCTCAGGCTTCATGGATTGGCAGGGCTTATACAATATAATTAGCTGAAGTGTGCATTGTAAGGGAAAAAAGCCCTCCTCTTCTTCTGAATCTAGGAAGAATTCATGAATGTCATATCCTCCAACACTCCTCAGATGAAAATAGGTACATATCTCACTCCCCACCAACTGACCCTCCTGGACCCCCCATTTTTTGCTCTCCCCCACAGAATGGCAGGAAGGTAAACGAGGTTTCCGTGCACTGCTCTGGTTTGCTGGAAGTGGCTTAGTCATGCTGGCCACATGACCTAGAAGCTGTCTGCAGACAAACACCAGCTCCCTCAGCCTATAGAGCGAGATGAGCGCGCAACCCCAGAGTTGTCCGTGACTGGACCTAATGGTCAGGGGTACCTTAACCTTTACCTTATGCCATATCAGTGGTCTCCCTCCAACTTCAAACATTACTACCACTGAAAGCTTGATACAGGACAGAGAAAGAGAAGAGCCAGCAGGTGGCATTCTTCCTACTTCCTCCCTTTATGGGGTAATTTGAATGCTTTTGAGGAGCAAGAAAGTATTGGCGTTATTTAGGACACAAGTCAGTATAATGCTGACACTGTCTCCTGATATAGGAGCTAGGAAAGACAAATTCTACTGAGTGTTGTGGTGGCTTCCATAGCAAAGCCTACAAATTTTACTCATGGTTCTATGTACCGCTTCCAAGCCTAACCAGCAGGCGTCACTGCTGAATGCCTAACCTCTGGATAAAAAACCCCAAAAACTTCCAGACACAGCCTGGTATTTGATTTTGTACAGCACAAAGAGTCCAGGAATGGAACTAGTCTCCTGTGTGATATAGCCATTGATCTGTCTGCTGCAGACAGTGGCTGCTGAATTCATGTCTCCAGGTTAGCGTCTTCTCTGATGAATCACGTCAAGAGAAGGGCCAGCATTTTGTTGCCCTTGTAGTTTTGTGGGCTTTTGTCCAGCAAGGCCATATTTCCCATTTTTCTTTAGCCCCTCTCATATTTTTTGAAGAGTGAGTTACAAATCGATCCTGTAGTTACTGCAAATTGCTCTTCACACATGAGAGACATTAACAAGTTGGCACTGGCTGGCAGTGCCCGGCCTTGAATCCCAGCAGCGGCCCAGGTAATATAGCAGGCTTATTGCTGCTCTTTGTCTGATTCCTTCCTTTGGCCAAATGGCCCAGCAATAGATGTCCCAGAGTTTTCAGAGTGAGGTTCTCTTCCCCAGCAAATGTAATTGCCATATAGCAGAGGACAGCTTATAGAGTAGAACCAAGTATTCACAACAAATGTCTGAGAAATCTCATATAGCTGTGCAATTGGGTGAATTTAAAATGTGAAGCTCTTTTTAAAGTTTGTGCCTGTCACATTCAGATGTCCCAAAGGCAGTCTTATTTTTTTATTACTTTTTACTGAAAACTTTGTAAAAGTTTTCAGTAAATGTATAAAATTTGTGGTGTCTGTTTTTGTCAAGTTGTGTTTTGCAAGTTAGCGAATTTGAGCTCCACATCTTCAGTTACATCACCTGCGCTTGATTAAATATGTAGCATGGCAATGGAAATAATGAATCGGCGTCCGCATTTTGCTGAAACTGCCAAAGCAAGTCAATAGAAATCAATTTTCAAAGGATGCAGATTTTGAGTATTCATCACAGGAAATTAATACTCAGATTGGATAAACACTGTTTGTTTCCGCTCCAACAATATGTCGCCGTCTTGCGCTTTCCTGCAGCACATGGTTCAAAGTATGTTGGGGAAGGGGGCGCAAATAGTTGGCATCACGGCTACAGTTTTATTGATGGAGAAGTGGAAATGCACAGTGTTGAAATTAGACTGCAGTAGGTTCAAGTCAATATTATTCCCTGGAAGTGGTGAGTATGTTTCACATTAAAAGACACAGGTTTGAACACTCAGCTGAGGATCATTTCAAACATTCTATAGAGGCCAACCCAAGTTTGACTCCCAACGTCTGTTAACCCTGGGAGGTTAATTGGAGCTTTGGGGCAGATTTTGGGTTGTGGCACAAAGGTACACCCCCCTGCTTACCACAAGTCATGGTCCTGATACCTTTGATTTACAAAGCAGAACACTTTAAGGCAGCTACTATTCGGCATCAAATTCCCAATTGCCAAAACCCTTAAAGTTGCTGCCCAGTTTTAGCTACCTCCAGCTAAAAGCTCTCTGCTCTCTCCTTCCTTGCCCAAATTCCTGCTCGCTTTCTCCCTGTATCTCCCCTAAACTCTGGTGGCTACAGTTTTCCAAAGTGGCTGTCATTCAATAATTTGGTTATGACTCTGATCACCCATCAGGTTTACAGGTCAAAGTTATCCTGATATTATCCTGAAAATTATCCTGGTTCATCCAAGGCTATTGAGACAGTCACACCTTGTAACAGTATGTTAGAGTAGTTTCTTAAATCCCTCTTTCTCCTTCAGCTCCAGTCAGGCTCCCACCCCCTTCTCATCCCACCCCCAGTTCTGCTTTGTGGTTAAGTGCTTAAAGTCCTGCTACAGCTCTGGCTAGCTTTCTGGCACCCCGTCAAAACACAACTTTTTTGTTTTGGAAAGCATGTTTCACCAGTTAATGGCAGCTGGAGTTGGCATCTTTTTTGCTGGGATTTTTTTGTTGATGTCATTTAGCTGTATTTTTAGTTGTTTCTAGATGCGGCTTCAGATTTAATAGCGTTGTTTTAGGGGTTGTTATTATTGGTATCCGCTTGTACAGGTTTTATTGTAATTTTACATGGCTTTCAATGTCACCTGCTTGGCAGCAAATGCAATATCTAAGATTTAAATAAATCCGCCTCACAACATCCTCCGCTGCTCCTTTACCCTCTTTCACGTGCTGCCTCCAGACCCATTTCCATGACTAGGTATTTCCTGAAATTTATTAATCAGTTGTCATCATTCTCCCCCTCCCCCTCCTGCAACCTAAGGCAACTCATAGTTGATATTCACTTCCTCATTTCCCTGTTGTAGGTTGAAAGTCCTCTGTGCAAGGAAGATGACACTTCTGTGCCCTTCAGAGCTCCTAGGCCAAGCCCCCTCCTTTCATGAAATAATTATTATGTCAGGCATAGGTCAGTTTGGCCCTCCAGATGTTTTGGGACTACAATTCCCATTCACTGGTCCTGCTAGCTAGGGATCATGGGAGTTGTAGTCCCAAAACATCTGGAGGGCCGAGTTTGCTTATGCCTGTGTTACGTTGTTAAAAACAAAGTGGGTGTGTCACATCAGAATACCCAGGAAATCATCAACAGGAGTACAACCACACAATTTTGAGTGTGAACCTATGCCATGCACTGAAATGGGTCTAATGAAACTTCCGTACTTCACATGGATGGCTGTGATGATCAATCTTACAGCCTTGTCTTGTGCATTTTAAGTGGAAGCAAGTTCTGCTCAGTTGGAGGAAGCTGCCCTATACAAAATCAGACCATTAGTCCATCCACCTCAGTATTGTCTATATTGAGAGAAGAACCTGTTCTGGGTCCCAGTCATGAGCCTTTTCCAGCCCTCGTTGACAGTGCTGAGGACTTAACTTTGGACTTTTGTCACACAAAGCCCTTCTCTGAATGGGATTTTCTCAGCCCAGTGCAGAGGCAGTGTAGGTGGTAGAGAAGAATTGCTTTCCTAACACTGTGTTGCTAATGCTTACCCAGGACTGGGGCAGATAGGGTTATGGTGGGATCAGGGACAGGTGACTGCATCATTGGGAATGCCAGACCGGAAGTGGAAGCCCTGCTGGTGCAGTTATATGTGGTCCTGACCTCAATTCTGTCCTGCCCCATTGCAGCTCCACAACTCTACCCCCCCCATGTGTCACTGCTGGTCCACTATATATGCACAGGAGTGCTCAGCATTAGACCGCAATTCTGTGCACACTTACTTTGGAGTAAATCCCATTGGAGTGAGTGATAATGACTTACAGCTGAGCATTAAGAAAATGAAATTGCCACTCTAGTTTTTGATAACTTACCCTCAAACCTTCACTTATTTCAGAACTAAATGGAGGTACTTTACCCTGCTACATTTGTCCAAACATAATTATTTCTTTCCCAGCCAGCTGTACTTGGGGATGCTACTACATGCTAAAGGTCAGCAATGACAAAAAGGCTAGATTTTCTTTTGACAGTATACAGTTCTGTTTTATTTATTGCAACGTTTTTCAGAGACCATTGCCCAACAAACGAAGACATTCCACAGACGTCATAGATGATCCTTGAAAGCTATCCAGTGTTTCTTAAGATCGTGCCCTAGGACTGTCAGTGATAAACTGAAAGCACCATACAGGTGCTAAGCGAGTTAATGTTCGCTGTTCAAGTGCAAGAGGTTTCAGTGAGGTGAATAGACTACATGAGTGCAGGCAACTGTGAGTTATAAGCTGCATTTGTAGTTTCAGATCCACAAGTTTTGCAAAACCACCTGACTCTAGCCTGTGTTGCATTTATCTCTCCCCTAGCAATACTAGATGATCGCCAGAGGAGCTCTGCATGCCATGACACTTAATAGATATAACTTTTCTGATCCTACTTGGCCACTGACTTGAGAAAAACATGGGACCCTTTACCACCTGTATACCACTTAAACTTTAACTGCTGCATGCCTGTATAGGGGTGTCTGTTGCATTGTTAGGCTGCTGCCTCTGAGCAACAACCAAAACTACACCTATGCTGTTGGTAGTTTGCAGGAAGGATTTGAGTGCAAACGCGAAATGTAGGTTTGTGCAGTTAAAGTGCTTAAAAGTACCCTGTCACCTTGGTGCACTTTAAAAGCCACTTAAAAAAAGAAATGGGACTCAGGGCTTATCCATACTTCCTCTTGTCCCACTGCTTTCTGCTGGGGAAAACCGCTCTTTAGCGCTGAATCAGAGTAAAGAGCAATTCTAATTTCCTAGTCTGACTTGGCAGTATAGGGGATGATTGCGCCACCAGCAATGGGGATCAGGATTTATTTATTTGCTGCACTACCATGCTGCCCAATTACCAGAGTTCTTTGGGCAGTTTGCAGTAAAGGTTAAAACCATAAAACAGAAGAATAACTAAAATTGAAAGCAATAAAAACATCATAATGCAAACAAGCATAAACCCGCAATAGAGGATTACAGCAGTTTGAAAGGTCTAAAAAATACTAAAACGCTTTCTTAAAAGCCTAGGAGAATATAATGGCACCAGGAAGAATAGACAATGGGTGCCAGCTAATTGTCTGGGGAGGCCCTACCTGGGGGTCTAGTCACAAAATATTGGGAGGCTAGTAGTGGCCTGGCTTTGAAGTGTTGCAGTTGTGCTCAGAGGACCCAACCATTTTGCTAGTTAAGTGTTACTCCAAGGACACATGAGATAGAATGTGCAGTTTGTGTTTCCTTCTTTGCAAAGGCTGTTGCTTCTCACTAATCTCATTCCCATGCTTTCTTTTAATAGTTAATAAATGCTCTTGCTGGATTGACCATCCATTGAATTCTTTACGAATGGCATCACATGTTACAAAGTAGCAGCTAGACGTGATTTGTCCCTCACATTTCTGTACTCCTGGGGTAATGTGTGAATGGGAAGCTAGTGCAACTCCCTATCCTGAGATGCATGTACAACATAGACTGGGCAAGGGGGCAGCACAGAAACCCCCCATTCAGGTGTTACATCAGAAGTGCAAAAAGAGCATTCTGAAGCACTCATCTTTCTAATATGAAAGGATGTCAAAAGCAGTGTCTGGCTTAAGAAGTGCTGAACTAAGATGAAATGAATTACTGGGGCGGGGGGAGTAGGCCTTCATGGAATCAGCATCCCTGGATGTGCTTGATGCAAGCTCACTCACTTAGCTCATTGATGGAATGTATACTTTGCATGCAGAAGATACCAAGTTCAATCTCTGGCATCTCCAGGTAGGGCTAGGAAGGTGTTCTATCTGAAGCCCTGGAGAGCTGGTATATGAGCTATCTGGACCCAATGGTCTGACTCAATATAAGACAGCTTCCTACATTCCTACAAGGACTGGAAGGGCTGTATGTATACACTGCCTAATGAAACTTGTACTCATTTCTTACAGTTTACACTGTTGTGACATTTTACTGCTATGCTTCAGATCTGTTTTGTTGCATTTGTGTTTCTTTACATCACTTAGAACACTCAAGAGGGCCTATCGCTGCCTATCATTTGATCAGCAAGAAGCTTCTGCAGACAACAAATCATGATGATTTTATGAGTGTTTCCCCACAGAGAATTCACATCTTTCTCCATGATGAGGGATGGTAAATTATTTGGAACTTGACAACACATGGAATTATGTGTTGGCTGAACTGTAGGGATCACCACACTTTGCGTCCAGATCTCCTGTGCAGCTGACTGCTCCCATTTGCTTCAATCGAACTTGCACAGGTGATGTATGGATGGAGGTTGCACTCATCAGCACTTTGCCACAAATTCTTTACATTGATCAGAGAGAGATTCTCTTGGTGACAACAGTGAAACCCAATTTAAGTGTCATTCCCTCTTCCACACAATGGAAAACTAGCTACACCAAAAACAGGTGGCAGGTATTTTCTGAAAATCAGCCCTATTTCAAAGCGTATTATGTTAGAGATCTCAAATGGTACTCTTTGAGTGTTCTAGGGGAATGGATTTATGTGGCAATTATATCCAGCAATCTTTCATTACAATGTTCCTGGCTTCTGTTATTTCCTCCTTCCTTTCTACTGCCCCCCCTTTTTTGTATTTTGCTAATGAATTTCCATTAAGGGCAGAAGCTCACACCTGCAAATCAGATACTATGTTACAAGCAAATGCTATGGAGGGGGAAAGCAACATATTCACATTGCAACCCCAAAACTCCCTGCTCAGAAAAAACCTGTTGTTTCTCCATAAAGGTTTGCAGTCCACAAAATACTGGAGGGCTCCCCAAATGTATATAATAATCCTTGCCCTGAAATTACTTTCAAGTTGTCCAAAAAGAGATGGGAAGGCAGAATTGCCAGGAAGCAAGGAGCTCCACTGTAGAGTATAAGCATGCACTTATCACTGACTAAACCTGTTTCAAAGTTTGACCTTAGACACATGTGATCAAAGTTCTCCTAGATTAGTTCACTAACACCCCTGCTATCACCAGGTTCTCTCAAGCTCCTCACTGTGGTGGGACATTTGCTTTGAACCAGCATGTAATCCGCTTTTAAAGTACCGTTTGAAAGTCTCTTCTGGCTAAAATAAGCCCTGGGTTGTAAAGTGTTCCAAATGTAGGGCAGGCTGTTCAGGGAAATTAAACTTAACAGAACAGTTATTAAACCAGTGCAAAATTTGAAATGTGCTGATTCTCCAGCCTTTTGGCAAAAAAATCTGAAATGGACTTGCTGGTCATGGTTTTGGGGGAAAGTTGCATAGGATTCTTGGGTTCTTCTTGTGAATTGTGGTAGTCAATTAGTTCCCAGCCTTACTATGTTAGGTACCATAAACACACACAGGGAATAGATATCCCTGCCTCAAATAACAATATAGCTGCAAATCTGCTCCAGCTAACAAAGTACAGTATTGTATTTCCAGCACTGATCAATATGAGGTGCTTCTGAGGAAGTTTACAAGAGTATAGGGCAGTTTGGGAGAAATTGCCTATACTTTATCATTCATTCTTTGGCTTCTGCTAACCAAAAAGAAGAATCACCTTGAGGATGAGGTTGTACCCTTCAACACCATGGCTAGCACAGGAGATTCAATTTACAACCACCACCACCACCATATAAAAATAATGGTTTTTACGAAATAAGGGATCTCTCTCTCCTAAAAAAATAACCGTGATAGGAGGCCACTTTTCTCTTCTTGAAACCTTATTGAAACGCATTTACTGAAGATTCCCCACTGACCGATATTAAAATCCAGCTCATCTTAACTCCGCCTTTCAAAACTTCAGGTCCGTCTCTTAGTATCGTTTTGGAGTTTAACCCGCCTTTTGGTGTGCATTATGTCCAAAGCTTCGTGATGGGGGAGGGAAGGGAGAGACTTGGATTTTTGATCACATTCTTTTTATTACTGCAAATTCATTAATTACTGATTTAGCAGTACATCACTGCTGGCTGAAAAGCAGGCTAAATTGCCCAAATTCATAACGTCTAATGAGATTTCAAAACACTACAGAGCAGCGATTGAACCAGTTCCAGAGGGAGATACAGCCTGCCAACAGCTTTTTGAGAAATGATCATGGGGAAAGTGTTTAAAAGGAGAGGGTGGTCTGCACAGCAAGGCACTGCAGATACGTTGGGAGGAGGTAGCCATTTCCCAAGGCAGGGCTTATATGTTTAGCTGTAAGCAGAGGTCCCTATTAACTCTGTACTGCCATGGCCACCACCTGCTTAATGTTTGCTCTGCTGCTCTGAAAGATTTGCAGCTAACCAGGAGAGGAAACAAATGGCCCAGAATTACTCCTGTGCTTTTAACAGCAGCTTGATATGCAAGTAGAGTGGTACCTTGGTTTAAGCAGAGCTTAGTTTATGAACAACTTGGATTAAGAAGTGGCACCCATCCTGTGGAATGCCCTCCCATCAGATGTCGAGGAAATAAACAACTATCTGACTTTTAGAAGACATCTGAAAGTAGCCATGCTTAGGGGAATTTTTGTTTGAAGTTTTATTCTGTTTTTAGTCCTTGGTTGGGAACTGCCCAGAGTGGCTAAGGGCAGCCACATGGGCGGGGTATATAATAATAATAATAATAATAATAATAATAATAATAATAATAATAATTGTCTATGTTGTAGATAGAGCCAGCTCAGCCACAAGGCAAAACAGGCAACTGTCTAAGGTGGCAAAACTAGTAGGGCATTAACATTTGAAAGGTGGCCCTAAAATTTTGCACCCTTGAGGGCTGTGCCTCTCTTGGTGCTCATCTCTCTGTGTGTGATGCTCCTGCCTGGTGTGTCTGCCCTATTTCCTGTCTTCTTGGGGTCACCCCAAAGGCTGTCTGCTTTGCAACTGTCAAGAAAAGAGTTGCTCCATGGGCTCAAATGATGCTGGGTAGCTGTGTCCCCTGGGAACTGTAACTGCACCACTTTCATTGCTCCACATTGGGCCAACCCAGGATTGGGTCACTCCAGATTGGCCCCTCTGTGGACACATCCTGGAATGCTGGCCAGTTGGGTCATGAGGCAGGGCTTCCTTCTCAATGCAGGAAATAAGTGCTTGGCTGCCAAAGCAGAGCAGGCAGCAGTTGAAGGAGATGGGAGTGTGTGGAAGGAGCAGATGAGATTTCAGCATTGCTGACCTCGCCTTCTGATAATGCATGGAGGGTATGATCTAAAGAAGGTTCTAGTTGTATGAGAATGGATTCACATCTAATCCTTCCTTCCTTCAAGGGCATTCCTACATCTTTAAGGGTTCAATTAACACCTGTGGCATCTTTCCCTCAACATAGTGCCTTCCAGATGTTTTGAACTATGCACCCACCATCCCTGAACATTGCTCATGTTTGATGGGACTGGTGTAGTCCAAAATATCTGAAGGGCATCAGGTTGGGGAAGGTTTTGCTGTAGTTTGAAGGCTCATTGCTTTTATGAAGGCAACTTCCTTTGAAACAAAGGAAAAACCAGCTAATGGTTACAGATGTACCTGCCATGGAGACGAAAATTCCCCAAGAAAGATCATTTCATAGAGGTTGCGTTGTGTCTTACAACTCCAGAATCCCTCACGTAAATCTTCAGTAGCCACAAAACTGCCCTCCTCTCTCCCCTGCTGTGGCCATATGAAGTGACGGGTTGTCTGTCCTACTTCTGTGTAGTTCTGGCTCCCTTTGCTTCCTTTCCCTCCATGAGTGAGTTGACTAGGCAAGCTGCGACTGGCAGTGGGAAGTGGAAGGCATTGCAGTCTCCTCTGAGCAGCTCTAATCTGGGTATCGTTCTCATTAGGGCTTTGATAGGACAAAGGGAAGATTAGAGCAGCTGCTAATAAAGGGCTTGGGCAGCTCATTGATATTTCCTCCCCAAACTCTTTCCTCTGAGACAGATGAAACGAGCACATTCACTGGGAAGCAGCCTGCTTGCTTAGCATTCCTGTTCCCTAACCCGATGCTAAGCTCTCTGGAGAATGGCTCTCAGCTGCCACTGCGGTTGCACCTAGCCGAGTAAAATGGATCTCTTCCCTAGGCAGAGCAAGGGAGATTGGCTTTAGAGGAGCTGGCAGAGTCAAATCAGTTGCTGACAAACAGTGGTGGTATCAGGACAGGATTTGGAGGCAGGCATCCAGGGCTCCACTCAACAGGAAGGGTGGGAGGGCTTCCCAAATGCACCACATTTTGAAGTAACCTTATCAATCAAACAGCCCCCTGCACCAAATCCATTAAATTCAGAGTCAAGATGGGTGAATGCATTCATTTTGACTTCTCTCAGTTTCTCATTTCTCCAAGTTCAGGTCTCAACATTGTGATTTCCCTCTTTCTCTAAAGAAGTCCTCATGAAAATTTACCAGCATTTTAGTGCAAATTTATTCTAGTAGACAAAAACAGTGCTTTTTACAAAGCAGTTTTCCATAATATAATGCATTTTTGTATGCTGTTCCCACCAATATATGCATTCTTATATACACTTTACATGTATTTTTGGGCACATTGCCTGGCTGGAGAACTGCATTGCAAAATGGATATGTGTGCATTTCAAAAGATGGATTGAGATATCAGTTCATGTGTTGTTTCAAGGAGTGCAAATTAGGTAGATTCACCTTTAAATGCAAACAGAATCAAATTCCTCCGCATCCGTAGTCCTGGTTTCAAATAACTTAAATGCATCACTGCTAATATCCTCCCTCCCAAAACACACACATCAAACTATAGCCTCTCTTTCACTTCAGTCGCTGCAATTTATTAGATGTTGAGCACTGTGAGGCGAGAATGGGGCAGGGTAATGCAGTGGCTGCATTTCCTCCCTAATAGTTTGTGCTTGTGCCACTTTTTAATAGGCTTCAAGAGTATTGCCCAAGCCTGGGTGGCAGGATCTGGCCCACCTTTTCTAATGAGCTAGCCTCCTGGGGCCTACAAGGTGACATGAATAATGAATCTTTCCAGGTAGGGGAGCGTTGAGTTCCAACTTGTCAATTAAAATTCCCCAGGCTTAGCCATTTCATTTAAATCGGCTCATTTGGGAAGGATGGGGGAGGAGACACGAGGGACAGCAGGATCTGGAGAGAAGGGAGTGCCTACCCTGGGAAGGAGAAATTAAATCAAGGTTATTAGTTCCCATCTGATTTATATGCGGTGATGGATATGACCTTATACCATTGAGGGAGCAGGCAGCTATTCTTAATTGCGGCTTGCTGCTAGGGCCTAGCGCATGGCAGAGTGCAGCTAGCCATGAGACCGTGTGTATGAATTTTACAACCACCTAACTTTGTCACGGAAATGCAGGAACCTGTGTGAGCTCCAGAAGACCTTTGCTACTCAAGTAAGGCTTAGTTGCAACATGGACATACCTCCATGTCAAGGAGGATCCAGTGTCCAGCCTGATAGTTCAGAGCCTGAGGGACTTGACTGTGATGCTGCCACCTGTACTTCAGTTGCTCACCACGTGGGGCATCTTTCCACAAACCCACATCTCCTGACACCTTCTGTAACTAGGATGACCAGAAGCAATGAAGTATAGGAACACTATATCTTTAGCAATCCTCCCCTTACAGCTTGTTGTGAGGAAAAATGAGACCCCCACTTGGTTCTGTAGTTTGAATGTAGTGATAAATAAAGGGTGAAACCACAACTCATTTTGCTGACCCAGAGTGTGCTACAACTGGTTGAATAAAAAATAGCAGGGCCATAGATTGTGGTAGGCAAATTCACTTTATTTTTAACCGAAGGCCCAGCATCTTAAATATCCAGAGCCAAACATAAAATGGCAGCTTGGAATGGGGGCAGAACCCATCACAAATTGTCTTCTATACATGCATATATAATTTTATTTGTATACCAGCTTTCCACAGCTCAAGGCAGCTTACAACACGGGAAAAAAATACGTAACTACAATACAGTGGTACCTTGGTTCTTGAACTTAATCCTTTCTGGGAGTCCGTTTGAATCCTGAACCCATTCAAAAACCAAGGTACAGCTTCTGATTGGCTGCAGGAGCTTCCTGCACTCAAGCAGAAGCCGTGTTGGACGTTCAGCTTCTGAAAAACATTTGCAAACTGGAACACTTACTTCCGGGTTTGCAGCATTTGGGAGCTGATTTGTTCAGGAGCCAAGCCATTCAACAACCAAGGTACCACTGTATAACAAAAGTAGTTATTAACAATAAATAAAACATTAAAAAAATATACAACCAAACTGAACAATTTCTGCAGGAAGGTCTATAATAAAGATACATCCAGACTGATTCCTCAAAACATATAACAATTCTGAAGCAAAGAAATGTTTCAGAATCAAACAACCTGGGAAGATGTCCCTCCAGGCATTATGTTGGGTGGGAAGAGAAGGCCTTCAGAATCTTCCAAGGAAATTTCTGGCAGGACACCTTCCCAGGTTGTTTGATTCTGAAGCATTTCTTTGCAGCAGTTAGCTCAGTAGGGAGCACCAGGGAAACTGGTCCTGGCAATGGCAAGGGCTGATTATCTGCCTCCAATCAAGACAGTGTTTTACTGGTGTACTTCTCTGAGTCTCAGCTCCCATAGAGCTCTTAATGCTTAAACCCTGACCCGCGTTTGACGACATATATTAACCACACCATAACAAGGTGAATCTGAAGAGAAGCCCTGCCTTGCCATCTGCAGCCATGTGGAGGCTCTTGCAAAGGCTTGGGAGCGGGGGTGAAGGTATGAGGGCTGATGCTGTACAAATGGTTGCTTGGTTCTCTGTCTAAGGGCAGCTTCGAAAGCTACAGAATTCCTACATGAGAACTGCAAACTTTCAAAGAGAAAATAACACTAACTTACAGCCTGCCATGAAGGATGGTGGCACGTTGGTGTGTTTAGCGGGAATGCGCTGGGAAGAGACAGCCAGTCACAATTTCACAGCAAGAATTGTAGTCCAAAATATATGAAGAGCACTGCACTGACTATGCCGACCCCAGGTAATGCCTGTCTTTTTCTAGTGCCTTATTTATGGCATACTTATTTGCCATACAAATAGATGGTCCTTCAATTTTTTTAAAAAAATATTATCTTTTCTTTTTAAAATTATCTTTAATTATCCTTCCGCCAGACCAAACATTCCTACCTTCTTCAACTGTTCCTCAAAGCCAGGCTGTGGAGAAGCTTGTGGCCAATCATTTGTTAGCATTGCCACCTATTGTAGTGGCCCTGCTCCTGTGACTTTAAACACACTTTGGCACAATGGGCATTTAGCAGATGAATTTAGCACTTCTCATATCTGTATCTCCCTCCATGGAAAAAGGCAAGTTTTGCATGCCAAGCTGCTGTTAAGTGCACAGAAACAGGGCAATTAAAAAGCTGGAAACTCTAATTTCGATATGCAGAATTTTAAAATAGGGATACCATGCAAGAAGAAATCAAAGCATTGTGACAAGCAGAGATTTTATTATCTCAGTCTTTATCTGCACTGGTCTAGAAATGTACTTATAAATGATATATTGTTTATACATTTTCTGATTGGTTTTTTGGTCATTGTTACATCACTTCATGGGATATTTCATGTGGTTAACATATGAAATAAATAAAAGATTGTAGCTTTCTGATGCTGCTGTACAGATACCCCTGATTCCCTTTCCTGGTGTTGAACAATTTACCACAGTTTTTAGAAAGAAGTTTGTGGAGTTTAGCCTTGAAATGTAAAAGTCATCCAGCTGGTTAGTCTTCCCCACAGGCGACATCATGACATTAAATGCTTGCTTAAATTTAGTGGATTATCTTTTGACTGGGATCCTTTCGGGGCTAAGGCCTCGTTGAATAAAAGCTGCTGATAATTACAATTTAGGTATCAGGGGAGAGAAAGAGCTTGAAGTAAGTGGTTCCCTGCAGAAGGGAGCTTGCATGAAATCAGGGATGAACAAACTTGATAATTTCAATTTCTATCTATTTCTTTAAAAAGAAAACATTCTAAAAGGAACATGTTTGTGTCTGGTTTTGCCTAATATATTCATTTTTGCAATGGGGTTTCTCCTAATACAATGCATTTTTATGCTATTTTTGCAAATATGTTCATTTCTGTGCACATTCCCAGGCCGGAGATCCGCACTGCAAAATTGGTAGAATCATGAATTTCAAAGAATGGCTCTGTTTTGGTTCGCATTCCATTTTGGAAAGTGAAAATTAGGTAGATTCACCTTTAAAGGTGAATGGAATCAAAATCCAGCTCCATCCCTGCCTGAAATATAAGGTGACGGAAAAGAAGTAACAAAAGCGTGAAGTAGAGAAAGAGAAACAAAGAGAAAAATCTCCTGCAATTAAAGCCTCCTCTAAGGCTGCTTGTCTAACTGCAGAGAAGCTGTCAACACTCTCTGCTTTCTCAAGTCCAGCCTTGTTGGTCTTGCCAGGGCCGAATTATTCTTGGCAAGCAAACCTAGCTCTCCGATTCAAGGCTTCTGATTCTACCAGGTAGCTAGGCTTGTCTCCTGGATCCATTGGGTCGGCTCTTATGCTCGCATAATTGACTTGTATTTTCAGATGTGAAAAGGGAGGAAACAAATTAGAATATTCATCTTCCTGCTTGGCCTCAACTGTCACTACTGGGGGTGGGGGGAGGAATTTCTGCTCTACCTCGCTTTATTTCTCTCCTCAAAGCAGTGTTGTGACTAAATGGGTTTTGTGTTAAGGTATTAGGAATATCACTCAGAAATTCCCCTTCCTGCTGCAACAGCTGAGAGGCCATGAATAATGTAGGTGCTAAAAGCTTCAGCTGCACGAGGCAAATGGGCTGCAAGAGGAGAAAGCGTTGACTATTGTGGCCTGTTCTGATGGCTCCCCCACCAACTACCTGAGTGTTTCTGCTAGTACCTGCCATCATGGAGAGCCAATGTGGTGATGTGATGAGAGCAGCACTTCCCCTACCTGGCGACCTTCAGAGGTTTTGGACTACAATTCCCATCAGCCCCAGCCAGCATAACTATTGTGTGAGCCCATACTGATGATCAAGGGGGAAGCTGAGCCATCTATACCGATGAGTGAATGACCACAATATTGCACATTGTAAGATACAGTAAAGGGGAGGGATCTCAGTTGACAGCCTCCAACATCATCTTACCTCCTGTGCCACTGCCCTCTGCATTCTCAGGAAGCCAGGAAGACTAGGCTTGTAGGGATTGTAGGCTGTTCCAGCCTAGAGTCAGCTGACTTCCCAGCAAGAATGCTGTTGGTGGAATCTCCAAGCAAGGCTTCCATAACCTGATGCTCTCCAGATGTTTCCGGTCAGTGTTCAGAGATAATGGCAGTTGGAGCCCTAAACATCTGGAGGAAACAATGTTGTGGGTGGCTGGTTTAAAAGCAGAATTAGAAAGACCTGGTTTCAAATCTCCACTCACTGAGAGATCTTGGACCCGTCACTGTCTAATCTACCTTGCAGGGTAGCTGTAAAAATTAAATGTTTGCACAGGGAGGGGGAGCCCTGAGCTCCTTTGTGGATGGACAGGATAACTACTACTACTACTACTACTACTACTACTACTACTACTACTACTTGTGGCTAATTTGCCTCGGGCCATTATTCCATTCTTTTTTAAAAAAATGATTTTATTGCTTTTTCCACATGTAAGAAACATAGCTCAATTCTTGTATCATTTACTATCCCATATATCAAATCACCTCAGACCCCATTTGTTTGTTTGTGGGAAGCTCTGTGGTAGAACTTCCCCAAGTCCCAGTTTCTGGGAGTCACAAGCAGAGGGAGCATTGCTGTGGTCGTATTCTGCTTGCAGGTTCCTCATAGACTTCTGGTCATGCCCTGTGAGAACAGGATGCTAGACTAGATGGACAGGGCTGTGGTCTGATCCCGCAGGGCTTTTCTTATGTTCTTAAGTTTTAAAAAAGCTCCTACCCATAAGTTACCCAAATTAGCCATTAGCATCTGGACAGCCACCCTCTTCTTGAGCATATTAGTATGTGTACAGTGGTACCTCAGGTTACATATGCTTCAGGTTACATACTCTTCAGGTTACAGACTCCGCTAACCCAGAAATAGTGCTTCAGGTTAAGAACTTTGCTTCAGGATGAGAACAGACATTGTGCTCTGGTGGCGTGGCAGCAGCAGGAGGCCCCATTAGCTAAAGTGGTGCTTCAGGTTAAGAACAGTTTCAGGTTAAGTATGGCCCTCCGGAGCGAATTAAGTACTTAACCCGAGGTACCACTGTCTGTATATTTATCCATACACACACACACACACACACACACACACACACACAGTCACCTCCTTTCTAACTATTCCTTTCCTTCACCATCTCACATTCTTCAAATATTTATTTAAAATATGTATTAGGCAGCTTACTGGATTAAAACCCTCTCAAGGTGGCTTCCAACATATATATTCAATGTAATAATCAATTATCAGTCATAACCATAAAATACCATAACTGTAAAAACGTGAGTTGAATTCCCTCTCTTGAGACCTTTTCCTTCACAGAACTGGTAGTCACAGTTTACATCCATCCTCTTATGAACAAGGCTACAGACTGATCTATTCCTTAATGTAGATTCTTTTCCCCAGTGAGCATGCAGGCTTGGCACATTGATTATTGCAAACAGCTGGGAAGCGTGTAATTTCCATTGAGAAAATGTGACCATTCCTCACCCAGCGTAATGCTACGGGGCGCCAATAAACAATGTTATTGCAGGTTTTTGTACACTAAGCATTTATTAAAGGGAAGCGACTTCAGTTCTAACACTTGCTCTCCTAATCAATTCTGGCGCATGCTTACCTGGCTTTTAGAGGAAAAGTTGCCCCTTCTTTTTCTTTGAAAAACCTACTTTGAAAATGCCATAGAAACTGATCTTGGTGACACTGGCAGATGACAGTAATAGTCATTGTCCAGAATCCACCCACAGAATAAACCCCATCAACTGGAGACACTGAATAAATATGCTGCACAGTACAGTATGAATCCCATACTTATGATGTGCACTGTTGAACTTTATTGGACTGCCTGAACTTGGCTCATCATTAAAGTTGCCTGAATGATTCTGCTGAGATCTGAACATCAAGTTGTAATGATGCCCAATAAGCTTGCCCATCTTCACTAGAGCTGTCCCGAATAATTAGCATTGTAAATAATACAGCAGATTCCTGGAACTTAAGCCCTGTGAGGTGTGTCTGTGCCCCATAAATGAAAAAGCTCCTATCTGTTATGGTTGGAGGCAACCACCTGGTGTGAGACCTAACAAGATTAGGGTTTACATTGGCATAGATATATGTGTATATGTATATGTCAGTTCCCAGCATTTTCTTACACTGAAACATATTTGAAAAGTAGAAACTAGGATGTCACTATGCAGCTGGGAGAATGCTTGATTTTCATTGGCATGGAGGTTTCTCCTACAATCATTTGCTTTCTCTTATAGCAATGAATGGTTCTCATTCATTCCTAGGGAGAAATAAAGCACTGCACTTCGGGTACCTGTTGTGGTGAGGACAAAACCCAAGTAGCTTCACTGATAATGACTGTGCAGTCACTAAGCCTTCCCTCCACAGACCGACCGACCATTTATCACAATGATGGAAAAGTTGCCTGTTCTAATTAGTCACCGTGTCTTGGGAGATAGGCAGGGCTGGCTCAAGACATTTTGCTGCTTGAGGCAAAGGATGAGATCCCACACCCCTTCACATTCCATATGCAGAAGCTGCCTGGACTGATGTCTGATTTCAGTACTAGCCATGGGATGGCATCCTCCAGTTAACCTGAAGATAGTAGGCTTGCTGAAGTACAGTAGTTTCTGACTGACACATACTTCTGATCTCCCACAGAGGGAAATGGCTGAGGGGTTCAGGAGGAATGGCTGGAGGTGGCGAGCTGCAGCTGCTGTCTCTGTGCACCTGCCCTCTGAGGCAATTGCCTCCCTCAGCCTAATGATAGGGCTGGTCCTGGTGACAGACAGTGTGCTGAGTTTCCAGCGCAGTTTCCTTTTCAGAAGGATTTCCTGATTTGATAAGAGGCAATGATGTGATAATCAATGATGGCATTTTCACATGTTCACATCGGTGGGTGATAATGGAAGTTTTATGTGTTCTCTGCAGCAGCATCAATCCGGCAATCTTCAGAAACATACTTAGATGATGGGTGGGGTGGGGTGGGGTGGGGTGGGGAGAATGCAAGTTTTAAAAAATGCAGTGAATGACTAGGGTGTTCTGTGGTATATCCAAATGGGTGCCTTCCTTATTTCTTTTGACAGGCAAAGCATTTTGTGGACAACTAAGAACCAAAGGGGAATAAGAGAATAATTCTGAACTCTGTGTTTGGGTAGTTATATAAACCTATCTCAAAGGGAGGCAACAGCCAAAGAGAAGTATAAAAGGTCCTTTCATGACTGACATATCATTCTCATGGCTGATATATGAGTGGCTGGTAGGAAAAGATAGAAACACCCCAAGAATGCCCTCCTTCTCAGCTCTTGTTCTTGGCTTCTTATAAACTCCCCAAGAATCCAAGGGAGGAGGGGGGGGAAATCACATTATACTGCAATACTTTCCCCATTTTTCAAAGATTTCTTCTATTCTGAAGAAGGATGACTCATTTCAGCACAATGGTGTTTCAAGTCCCGGCTCGCCAGCATCCTTGAAATTGTTGTTTCCAAGCACAGCAAAGGATGGACACAAATTAGCCTTGAATAAGTGATCTATGTCCTGCAGGGTCAGGAGGCCATGGCAACCCTCTGCGAACCTTTAAAAACTTGGGGTTTTTCATTATTTACTTTTGTGAAGGCTGGGTTATTATTAGGTATCAGGTCCTTGAAAATTCTATGAAGCAGAACTGAATAGAAAGAACCATACCAGAATGGCTTGAGTGGATTCAAAAGGAAGGAAGAATGTGGTTTTTGTACACTCACCCTGGTATTGCCACGGATGGGCCTGATGGGCCAATTGTCAAGAAGTCACTTCTGATGTTGGGCGACTTGCGCCTACATCATTTTTGCTCAACATTAAGTTTCAAAATGGGCATTAATAGGTGTAAAGAAATCATCATGAAAAACAATCTGATAATTTAATTATTCTTTGCTCTCTCCCTGTGCATAGGAAGCTTCCTAATTCTGTATCACCTCATTGGCCCATGTGACTCAGTATTTGCAGTGATGGGCAGCAGGTCTCCAGGGTTTCAGACATGAGTCTTCTCCTGCTTGGACGTGAAACCTTCTGCATGCAAGCCATCTGCTCTGCCTTTGAGCTACAGCCCTTCCCTAATGCACCCTGTGTTAATATAATTACTTAATTCCATGTGGAAGCTCTGAACAGGACCTATACCTCATTTATGTGTAAGGACAGGCATAGGCAAACTTGGCCCTCCAGATGTCTTGAGACTACAACTCCCACCATCCCTAGCTAACAGAACCAGTGGTCAGGGATTTGGGGAATTGTAGTCCCAAAACATCTGGAAGACTGAGATTGCCTATGCCTATATAAGGATGAGATTTATCCAAGTTCCTCCTCATATGAGCTGTTTGGTATAGAAAGGTTATCATGAGGTGGAGCCTACCCGGAGGAATGTAATCATGAGCTGTGTGGAAGGGACAGGTGATGGGCAACAGAATGGACAGGTGTACCTGATTCCCCCCAACTTCTTTATTAAATGACCTGGAAATTAAAGTAAACATCAGGCAAATTAAATTTGCAAATGATATTCAACCTAGTGATATTGCAAGGACCAGAAATAATGCAAAATTAGCTTGGGAGTAGGACGTGAGAGAGGGGAATAACTGAGAACAAACATAAGATTTCCAGACTTAATTGAGAGAGGATTTTGAAAAACAAGGGAAAAAGTTAATTAGGCTGCATTTACATAATTACAGAAATCACATTTCTTATGCTAAATGGCCACCTCTTTTGGGTGTCCATAATTCATCGTAGCAGGTACATTTCTCATTTACTGTCGGTATTTATGTAACCTTCTGGATTAGGTCGCTGCAAGCAGAACTGGAAGGCTTTTAATTGCAAAGATGCCAAACATTCCACAGGAGTCAGCTCTCCATTTCATAACTGAAATACCAGTCCAGAATAGTGGCTTTTCCCTGAGTGCCAACAGCCTCAGACCTTAACCAGGTGGTGACTGTAGAAGTGGTATTCTATGTGGTGGCACCCTGCAAATGTTGTCCCTAGAGCTGTTTGCCTATTGTCTAGTTGGATGAGCTTTAGGCACCAGGCCAAGACTTTTAATGACTAGTTGCATTTTACTGCTGTTTAGACCTCATTAACTTTACTCCTACTGTTGTGTAGTTCTTGGGTGGTTTTTTTTCCCCAGGGGGAGGGAGAAATTTGATTGTTGTAGTAGTAGTATATTTGTATATTGTTGTTACAAAGCAACTGGTTTGCAGCCAGTATGGAATGGATTTACCCTCCTCCTGAAGATATACATACCCAGTTTGGGATACTCCTGGACCCAGCATTACCTATTGAGGCAGAGATAACCTTAATGACCAAGAGTGCATTTAACCAGCTTGGGATGCTTCAGTCTGACTCTATTAGGAGAAAGTGGACCAGGCCTTGTGCTGATTATATCCAGACTAAACTACTGACATTCTCTCTGCATGGGGCTGCCTTTAATGACAATCTTGGAACTTCAGCTGGTGCAAAATTCAGTTGCCACAACACTTGCAGGGGCAAGGCAATCTGACCCTATCACATCAATTTAGCAACAGTTGCTTTCATTACCTATTTCTGGGCTCTGTTTAAAATCTGAGTCTTAACCTTTCAATAGTGGATTTGGGCTTGGTTACATGGAGGATCACCTACACCCATATGAACTTGCCCCTAAGATCCACCTCAAATGCGAATTTGCATTTGTAGAATTCCCTCCTCTGAGAACTCTGCTTGGCTCCTCCTCTACTTACACCCCCACCCCCTCAAGCTTTTTAACCATTTTGTTGGTGGCTTCCTCTGTATGCTTCACTCTTTGGGGTATGTTTGTTCAATGGTTTTGTTTTTAAGCAGTTTTGTCTTGTATTGTATATCAAACAGGTTATATTTTATTTTTGTATTCTGTCTTGAGGATGGTTAATTATATTGCAGGATACAAATCTTTTAATTAAAATTTTGTATACTTTAACTAATATTCAGCATTAAAAAGAACAAAATAAAACAAAGCTTATTTCATAGAATTCAAGTAAATTAGGTTCTGGAAGGTAATGGTATCAGCTTGCACAGAAGCCAAGGCCAAATTATAACTTACACCCATTGATTTCTTGAATGTAGTGCTAAATCAGGGT
Source organism: Podarcis vaucheri (assembly GCF_965113315.1). NCBI lineage: Eukaryota > Metazoa > Chordata > Lepidosauria > Squamata > Lacertidae > Podarcis > Podarcis vaucheri. The sequence continues at coordinate 61,438,668 of NC_138764.1, read as the reverse complement.
TCCACCAGCAAAGGATTACCTCTAGCTAGCAACTGAGGAGAAATTCAGTTCAGTATGTATTAAAGCAATTCTACCAAATTCATATTTTCTGAAACAATACGCAAATGGAAACACAACTATTATTTGAAATTTACACTTATTCAATTTTTGCAATGCAGCTCTCCAACCAAGGAATGTGTACCAAAATGTTAAAAAGACATAAAGTGGGTATATTAGGCAAAAGCTCATAAAGATATGTTTATTGGGAGACATTTGCACTAAAATGCTGATGAATTTTCATGAGTGACACTTTTTTTTTTTGCAAATTGCTCCAAACTGCGGAGAACCAAAATAATGATTGGAAAAATGAGAAAAACAGAGAAACAAAAACTGACAGATCCTTCCATCTCTGCCATCAGCACAACAGGGCTTTTCCCCTCCTCTCCCAGCACCTCCCTAAATTTGCTCTAGGAGATTCCCCAACCCTTGGAGCAGTTTTGGGGAGGGCGTGAGGTGCATGCAGGAAAAGAGAGAGGGGAAATTCCCAATGCAAGAGCAGTAATCCTTGCACTTGATGGGAAATACTGCCCTTGAAAACGTTTGCTTCAGAATTCTCATAGCAGAGTCTTACCCACAGTGCAAAAGAGGTGCAACCATATGATTTTATCTGAACCTAATTTCATCTCATGAGAAGAGAAGACTCCTTGGAAAAGACCCTGATGTTGGGAAAGATTGAGGGCACAAGGAGAAGGGGACGACAGAGGACGAGATGGTTGGACAGTGTTCTCGAAGCTACCAACATGAGTTTGAGTTTGACCAAACTGCGGGAGGCAGAGGAAGACAGGAGTGCTGGCATGCTCTGGTCCATGGGGACATGAAGAGTCAGACACGACTAAACGCCAACAAAAAAAGACTGTAGCCTAAGATAAACAATGGACTGCATTTCTCACCACCATCAGGCCTCTTCTGTTGTTTAGCAACCATGGGTGTTGACATACCTGTTTAGCTCTGCTCCCTAGACACTGACATGCATCTTAAGCCTGCTCACTGGCCAACAGATTTTCAGCATCAGTCTGAAGTGGCCCCTATGCCTATACAGATACTTTCCCAGAAGAAAAGTGTAGCCTTTTCTGAGCCAAGGTGCTAGTGAAGAGACATCCAAAATGGCTGTGGAATAGCGCTCTCTGCTCGCAATGGAGGTCACATCCGCAACATAGCACTTTAACAGTCATGGAGAATTCTGGGAAGTGTGGTTTGTTAAGGGTCCTGAGAATTGGAGCTCTGTGAAATCAGCTCTGTCAAATCCAGCAGTCCCAGGATTCTGAATGACTCTTAAAGTGGTATATAAGTGCTTTAAGTATATGGTATGGATGTGACCTGACCATATAATTCTGGCTCTCAACCACACTCTCAAACGCAAAGAGCTGTGAAGATTCTACTTTGCTTCCCTCCCTACTTCGTCTGCAATGAATTTTGACACCCTCTAGCTCTGGCCTCTTCCAGAAATATGCCTGGAGATTTATGAGCTGGAACGAGGGAGGTTTTGCTCCAAGCACCTGCCTCTAGTGGTCAGGGGTCAAGAAGAAATTTTGCACCCTCTCTTCTGCAGCACCAAAGTTGTATATTAGCTAAAGCTTGGGAGAGGCACATTAGTCTAGGAAATGTGACTGGATGTGTTGTTGGGCTATAAATTTCAAAGGAGTGGAGGGAAATGAATAGGAGAGTGAAAGGCAAGGTGGATTTAGATTTCAGAGACTGTTAACAAAGTGTTCCTGTCAGCATGCTTCTGGGTTATTAAAGACTGCACCAAGCATGATGCCTTCAGCACCGGCTGATGAGATAAGCAACGCAAAAGGAGACAGCAGCAGCAGTCAATGCCCAGACTCCAGGCAAAATACTGGCAGAAAACTCCCCTGCTGCCGCTGCTTCTCTTACTTTTTGTGGGGGAAAGTGTTACTAATGACCAAATGGATCCAGCCAACTTGCATATTAGCCGACGGGACAAAGTATGCGGCATCTGAAAGCCTTCCAGAAATGTAGCTGCAATAGTTTGCCACTGCAAAAGCAGCAAAAAGCTTTAAGAAACGTATGATTAAGATGAGCCACTGTTACTAGGGGATAAGCCAGCTTCAGCCAAACTGGTGTCCTCTAGATGCTTTGGATTGCAACTCCCATCAGGCCCAGCTAATTTGCTACAGTGCCTCCTCTTCTAGGAGAGACTTCCAGGTGAAAAAGGGTGTGTGTGTGGGGGGGGATGCCCTAGGGGCTAGTGAGAGAGCACCCACCACCCAATTCCTTCTCGGCTCTAATTAAAGTAGGCAGCTAACTAATACCAGACTGCATAAAAGGAAGTGGGGTGTGCAGGATGGTGCCCAGGGTGTGGACTGGCTCATATAACTGACCCCATGGCACTGTAGCAGTGCACCAAGCCCTCTAGTGAAATAAGCAAGTGTTACAGGGCTTCCTAGAGGAGATGGGTGAGTCAAAATCTCATCCTAGCCTGGAGAGGGAGCATCCTGCACCTTAACTCTCTGTTGTTTTTCAAATAGTGTATATGCCACAGGCAATTCTCAGCGAAGCCAGTGCCCATTCTATATATACCATAGGGAAGACATATTAAGCTAGGCACTCTGCTTTCCATAAATTAGAAACTGAATGCAGCATTCAAGCTTCTGATTTCCATTGTTGCCAAACCCAAGGGCCAGATTTATAGATAGCCAGATGAATCTTTTCCCATTTCAGATCTGTTATATTTGGATTCTAAGATTTGATTAAAAAGAAAGGTGATTGTCTCATAATAATGGGTGGAATTGACGAGCCTTTTTTTATTAAAAAAACTATTATGTTATATGCCTTTTGAATTGGCTATTCACACTTAGTTAATTTATATTTCATTAATTTGGTATACCCTATTTGCAGTCTATTACCAGGCAATTCATAATTTTATAATTCATTAGCTAATGCAAAATGACAACTCACATGGCTAGATTCAGGGGAATCGAGAGACTCATTCATTTGGGAGTCCAGTATTGGCTAATTGCATTCTCAGATATTTGTTATGTGGTGACATCCTGAAGTTCTTTCAAACAGCTGAAGAGCAGCGTTGATTGAGAACCATCCTGGGCATCTGGCAGACAACTTGAACAGCGTATTCATAAATGATGAATTGCAAATTGGGAATTATGCAGATTGTGTCGCTTTCACCAACATTCTTCCAAGGTGTGAAAGGGATTTGCAGTATTTGTCAGTCCAAACAAATATCTGAATCTCATTTGAAAACAGGAGAAGGATTTCACCTTGAGGAATGTAGGTCAGGACTTGACTCTGCCTTGTCACTCAGCATGGAAGGTGAGAGACAGCAGAGGGTAGGTGGATAAGACTTGCAGGCATGATGTGCTACAGAGGATAACCCAGAGATCCAGAAAGAACCTGCCCCGCTGGAAGCCACCTTTACCCCATTCTTTCTGTGTCATGCCCAGAGAACAAAAACAGAACCCAAGGATCACACGCTGTGGATTCTGAAGCCTGTTCCACCAGAACACCCTGCTCCAACACAGATGTGCAGGTAGTGAGTTCAGTTGTCATGCGAGGCACATGTAAGCCCGTTAACACATTCAAAGGCAACATTTTCCACTCTGATTATCTGCCCGTATGGATTCCACCAACCGGCAGACCCCCATCCTCCGGCAGGAGCACCTTGCAGCTCTTTCTAAATTTAGCTGCTGCCAGAACAGCTCCTGGCTTTAAAGCCGAATTAACACAATGGCTTAAATAAGGCCGGTGGGGGACTTTGTGCCCTGATGTTTCACATCTGTTTGCTGCTGCATTCCACTCTAGAGAGAAGACAGAATTGTGGAGACTCTGATGTCCCTGGCAGAAGGCTGGGCTCCTAACATAAAAAACACAAGAAGAACCTGCTGGATCAGTCCAATAATTCATTGAGTCATAGAATCATAGTGTTGGAAGGGACCCCAAGGGTCATCTAGTCCAACCCCTTGCAATGCAGGAATCTCAGTTAAAGCATCCATGACAGGTGGCCTTCCAACCTCTGCTTAAAAACCTCCAAGCAAGGAGAGTCCACCACCTTTCGAGGGAGTCTGTTCCATTGTCTAACAGCTCTTACTGTCATTTTCTCCTGATGTTTAGTCAGAATCTCCTTTCTTGTAACTTGCAGCCGTTGGTGCAAGTCCTACCCTCCAAAGCAGGAGAAAACAAGGAGAAAACAAACCCAGTATCCTCTTCTCACAGTGGCAACCCAAACATCTATGGGAAGCCCCAAAGCAAAGGCTGAGTAGTTCCCTGCAGCTGGCACTCAGAGGCCTATGGCCTTTGACCCTGGAGGTAAAACATAGCCATTGTGGCTGGTAGCTATTGATATCCCTCTGCTCCACCAATTTGTCTAACCCTATTTTAAAGCTATCCAAGTTAGTGGCCATCACATCTTCTTGTGGGAGTTAGTTCCATACTTTAACTATGCGGCGTGGCAATTTGCCTCCCCCCCCCCACTCTTTCTCAGGGTCGCAACTATGAAATTTTATCAGGGGTGGCAGAAACTCCTTGACGAAGAACGCATTTCAGACCTCTACTGAAATAAGTCTGTACTGTACACATGCATTTAGGTACAGTCATACCTCATGTTATGTTTGCTTCACGTTGCGTTCTTTCAGGTTACATCCTTCTGGGTTTCGCCACTTGTGCATGCGCATAAGTGCCAAATCGTGCAGCGCACCTGTGCAGATATGGCGCTTCAGGTTGTGCTCTTTTCATGTTGCGAACGGCCCTCCGGAATGGATCCCGTTCGCAACCAGAGGTACCACTGTATCAGAAGCAATTAAAACTGTGAAAGATCCAGTTTTCCAGATTTCCACAGCAGTTTACAATTAAAAAAAAAAAGTCATCAAGAAAATTTTGCCTAATGCACATATTTCTACAAAGCAACATTCCCCATTACAAAACATTTTTGTAGTTGTTTTCAGTATCATATGCATTTTAATATACCCTTTACTTTAGAATATGCACTTTTGCATATGTTTTGAAGAAGGGCTGTTTTTCAGTTTGCATAATGTTTCCAAAAGTGAATATTAGGTAGATTTGCCTTTAGATGTGAACTGAATCAAATTTCTACTGGCAACCCTAGCATTTGGGTTGCTTTTCTACTGGGAAAGTTTCTGCACTGAGTGACCAAACTGGCAGCTCTTTCAATTAGCAGATGATTGGCTGCATCCAGCCTTCTGCTTGTGCCAGGGATTTGATCAGAGCAAGATATTGGAGTGAGCAGAAAACAACCCACTATTTTGGACCTGCCCTTGGAGGACTGTCAGCAAGCTTTCCTGTAAAACCATCATTTATTGATAGCACTGGTGGTTTTAAGTCCACCCTTTTCTGGCAGCTCCATTGATGTGATCCCCAGGAGTCCTTGCAAAGGAAGGTAAAAAGGCCATTTTTTGGTTTTCTGCCAAGCAGCGTGGTGAGCCCTGTGAAAGTCTTAGCTTGAGCCAGAGCTGAGCACGTAGCAGATAAGCAAAGAGAACAAGGGTTGAGAGGCTAATGGAATTACATACCGCTAAACCAGCATGACGCTGCCTTCCCCTGCTGGGGATCACATTCCCTGGGCCATGACGTGCATGATGGAACTAATATTTGGCAGAATTGGGGATCTTTGTATTTGTGGTGAACTCGAGCGAAGATACTTCACTTCTTCATACTTGCTTAGGTTCTGACAAGGAATTAAGGTGGAGGAGAGGTTCTCTACTGCAGGAGTGGGGAAGCTGTGGCCCTTTAGATCAGTGGTTCTCATACTTTTCTGCGCCATTGCTCCCTTGGTTCCATAAACTCATCCCCAGTGCCCCCTGCTAGGGATGTTGTTGTTGTTGTTGTTTAGTCGTGTCCGACTCTTCGTGACCCCATGGACCAGAGCACGCCAGGCACTCCTGTCTTTCACTGCCTCCCGCAGTTTGGTCAAACTCATGCTGGTAGCTTCGAGAACACTGTCCAACCATCCTGTCCTCTGTCGTCCCCTTCTCCTTGTGTCCTCAATCTTTCCCAACATCAGGGTCTTTTCCAGGGAGTCTTCTCTTCTCATGAGGTGGTCAAAGTATTGGAGCCTCAGCTTCACGATCTGTCCTTCCAGTGAGCACTCAGGGCTGATTTCCTGCTAGGAATGGACTTTGGTAAACTTTTGTATTATGGTGCCCTGTGCAAGGCCAAAATTTGGTGCCCCCAAATGGATCTTCTTATTTTTGTGCTCCCTTAGCTCAGCATCCTGTGTGGTGGAACTGCCTGCGCTGCCATACATCCAACACTGCCACAACGATACGGTTTGCACAACCTACTAAGGAAGATAATAACACAATAAAATTCAAAACTGTTTAGTTTAACAGAGTTGATGAACTTGATCCAGTGATACCAGCTTTTCAAGTTCTGATAGTGATTTACTGTATTTCCCAGTCTATAAGACACCCCCCGTGTATAAGACGTCCCCTATTTTGGGGGACTCTGATTTAAGAAAATGGGGCAAGATCTATCCATGTATAAGATGCCCCCAAATTTTGGACATTATTTCTTAGGGGGGAAAACCTAGTCTTATACACCGAAATATGCGGTATATCTCCAGAGGTTCCACACAGCTCCCAGGGAGCAGTACCACCCACTTTGGGAACCTCTGCTCTAGATGCTGCTGGACTACAGCTCCCATCTTCCCTGACCAGTTGGGTATGCTGGACGGGGCTGGTGGGAGTTGGAGTCCAACAATATATGGAGGGTCACTGATAGTACATGCCCTGGTGCTCTCAGCTTTCTGGGTGAATGAAAACATGCCTCAGGTTGAGGAAGGGCCATTACATATTTCATAACAACTGGGAAACACTGGCCTGTGAGTGCTCCAATTGGAGAGCAGTCTTTACCAAATGTTTTCATGGGCTTTGAGCAGGAAAATATTGGGTTCCTCCCCCTTTGCCTCCAAAACAAAATAAAACTTTTGTGTATATGGTAGGAAGTATTTTTATGTGGTTAGGGATGGTTGTCTACATAAATGTATGTATTTGTATGAAACTAGTGTGCATGTGTACTAGATAAATCAGATGTATGCACACATGCAGGTGCCTGTATTTCTCCACATACAAAATTTGCAAACTGCTGTGGATCCCCCTCTTTATTGCTATGGAAACAATCAGTAAGGGTTCATCCAGACATCCTTTTGTGTTGTGTTTCTAGGCTCAGGTCCAGGATTTTCAGGTCCATGTTAGATTGGTTTCTTTTTTGTCACAGGTAAAACCTGTGTTTTACCAGAGCAAAAGGCAATCAGGTTTTCCATGAATTGCCATTTGCTCTGATTCAGCAGTAGCATGTGGGTTTTCCTGGAGAAAGTGCCAGGACAAAGAAAAACAAAAACCTGCTTGCATACAGACTTGGAAATCCCAGACCTGTGCCTGGAAAGCACAGCACAAAAGGAAGTGTGGATGAGCCCTAGGTTGCCAGAGCTCCTTACAAAAGCAGCCACCTCTAATGTCTGAGAGAATGCCGGTCCTAGTGTGTCTCAGGGGCTCATCAGTTGTGTAAGAGGTTTTGCTCTTCTCTGGCTGCTCAGAATCTGCTATCTGTTTTGCTTGCCTTACTGGTCTATGTTAGTCCCAGAATCTGTTGATCCAACTCCCTCCTGCCCATCCATCTGCTTCCCCACAAGGACAAAAACAATGAATTTGGCCACACTCCCAGCCTTTAAATGAAAAGTATGAGGCAGTAGCCACAGTGAGCTGCATTGCACAGACTGGCAGGTAGACTCAGTATATCAGGCATCAGTAGTGCTGCTTTTAGATATTGGCTCTCCCCTTGACCTTGGAATTTAGTGATTCAGTTTTCTGTCAAAAGAAAGCAGGACATTCTTCACTTTAGCTCTTGGATTAAGAGCTATGCTTTTGCTTTGGGTCTATATAGTATCCAGGCTGTGTACACACTGTACCTTTAAAGCATGCGTGATGAATATTTACTCCTTCAAAGAATTCTGGGGACTGTAGTTTACCCCTCACAGAATTACAGTTATCAGCCATCCTTAACAAACTACAGTGTCCAGAATTCTTTGAGGTGGGGAATGTGCTTTGAAGCTGCTTTAAAGGTACAGTGTGTATGCAGCCCCAAAACCAGTGTTTTCATCTGGGCTATGCCCCACCCCCATAGATTCTGGAGGGTTGTTTGAGATGTTAAGCACCCAAGCTATTGTGCGTGCAGCCAAGAATAATGAGGCAAGACACAAGAGTGTTGACTTAACTAGGGCCATAATGAATTGGGTAGAATCCAACATAGTGTTAAGCGTACATTCCGTCAGTACTTATAGGACTTCTACTTGCATGACAGAAAGTTCCTCCCCTCTTCCCCCAATATGCCCCTAAATCCATTCTTGGGCTCCCACAACCATCTGGATCAAATTTGGGGAGGGTGCAGGGTGTGTCAGGAGCTCATCCTATACTCAAGTAGGACCCTGGTAGAGACACATACCTGACTGGCATGTTCCCTCCCTCCTGGTCGATTATTCGGGAGCTTCAAAAGCTTTCTTCAGCCCGAACATCACAGCGACCAATGCCAACAGACACCGGCACATTTAGGGATCCGCAGAGTCTTCACAGTTTGCGTAGCAGACCTAAGCAACTCAGCATTTTGGCTAATCTACTTTATTTACATATAAACACACACAGAGAACTGCAACATGGCTCCCTCTCTGTCTAGCATCAGACAGCAAAAAAGAGAAAGAACAAAGGACAATAGTCCCACTTCACGGAACACAGTAACACAAGCATCCTGTCTCCATCACTTCCCACTCTGTGGAGTCAAAACATACACCGTCATGTGATAGACAAAAATCCCAATATGTCTCACTTCTTGCAGTGAGTGAACCACCAGAAGGCCCTCAAAGCTGGACTTCAGTGTCCAGGCTGAACGATGGAGGTGGAGCCACTCTTTCAGGTATATGGGGCTGAGGCTGTTTTAGAGCTTTAAAGCTCAACACCAACATTTTAAATGATCCTCTCCAGGTGTTGTTGAAATATAGTCCCAGCCAGCATGGACAATGGTCACATTAAAGGTAAAGGTAAAGGTACCCCTGCCCGAACGGGCCAGTCTTGACAGACTCTGGGGTTTGTGCGCCCATCTCACATCTATTGGCCGGGGGCCAGCGCTGTCCGGGGACACTTCCGGGTCACGTGGCCAGCGTGACAACGCTGCTCTGGCGAGCCAGAGCCGCACACGGAACGCCGTTTACCTTCCCGCTGGTAAGCGGTACCTATTTATCTACTTGCCCCCGGGGGTGCTTTCGAACTGCTAGGTGGGCAGGCGCTGGGACCGAGCAGCGGGAGCGCACCCCGCTGCGGGGATTCGAACCGCCGACCTTTCGATCGGCAAGCCCTAGGCGTTGAGGCTTTAGCCCACAGCGCCACCCGCGTCCCAATGGTCACATTAGCTACCCCTAAATTGAGAGTGGAACTTCCAAAAGAAACTACACTAAGTCTGTTGTTGCCTCTCTTTGGAAGAGAGGCATAATAGTAGAAGAAATGTGTATGTAAAAAAGTCTATTTCTTTCAGAGCTGGCAGTAGGCTAACTTAACATTTTTATCTTTGTGGAATTCATTCATTCTGTACTTTTCTTTCTTTCTTTTAAAAGTCATGGATGTTGCTTTTTCATTCAGGGAAGTGAAATACCAAAGCAGCTTGCAGGTGTTTAGCATGCAAATCTTGTTATTTGTGAATGGATTTAATCTAGCCTTCTTCTTTTCCTCACCTACTCCCAACAGCAAATAGAATCTTCCTGTTCCTAGTCTGCAGACTGGAACAGGCATTCAAATTGGGAGCGGTTACTTTGCTTTGAACTGTAATTGGGGAGCCACAGTAGCTGTGTTCAAAAATGCAATGCATCCATAGCCCGAGTGTTCTTTGGACGACTGTGAATAGGGACAAAACAAATATAAGTTCTACAGCTCTCATGGTTTGAGCATGAATCTTATTATTTTGTCTCTGAGCCTCAACTCACAAAGATAAGAGAACGGTAGAAGCGTTCATATTTTTTAAAAAGCAGCAATACGGGGAAAAACATGGCACGAGAACTAAAGATTCGGAATCATCCTTTTAATGAAAAAGAATTTCAGGTGTTTTCTTGTTGGAGATGCCTTCTAGGACACTGAACTCACTTCATATAATGTGGGTTGTTTTTGTGTGTGAGGAAGGCTAAATTCATGGTTTTTAAGCATAGTTGCAACAATGCTAAATGTGGGGCTTTCTTCTTTTTTTTTATAATCATATTTATTAAAATTTCCAATAATAACAGAATAGGAAAATAAGAAAGATAAAGGAAAGAAAGAAAAAGAGAAACTAACTTAGACCCTTCTTTTCATAACCTTCTTTCTGGGACTTCCTCCTTCCCCTCCCGATTGTATTCCCCTTTATCTAAGTTGGTTCCACAAGTTCTCATCCCCAATTAAACCTAATATATTATACTCATAAACCAATTTAAATTTACACCATCTTAGCATCACTCCTCGTCTTACAATAAAACAAAATTTTCCCCAAGATCCGCTCTCATTTCTTCCACGAGTTCCCCCTTTCTAAAAAAAAAAGAAAAAACAGAAACGTAAAATATCAAAGTTATAAAGAATATAAGATAGAAAGTATAGAGAAATTCAAAAAGTTGGTTACAAAGCCTTTGGATTCTAAGGTTCCCCCTCCCTTCCCCGGTTTTGATTCCCCATGTCCATTTGTCTATATGTTGTCGGCCTGGAGATCTTAAGTCCACAGCCAAATTTATCTCAGTCCATCCTGCTGTTTTCTTCGGATTTGATTGTCTTAATGATGTTTAACGTCGAAAATCCAATCTAATAGAGGCCTTTAATTTTCTTTAATCTTTTGTTGCTCCTCCCATTATTCTTTCCGTGTCGTATTCAGTCATCTACTCTTTTATTTCTTGGTTTCTCAGGTTTCTGTCTTGTTCAGCTGTCAAAACATTCTTGTTCCAAAATTTAACGTCTCTATAGAGGTTTGTTATTCAGGGACACAGACTTACGTCCAGTTCCTTTCTTGCTTCAATAGAAGATTCTATTGTGTTATATTCACCTCTGTAGACAAAATAATATTTCAGTTCTGCAGCTTTCCCAGGAGATAAGACCTTTACACATCCCAGAGTAGTTTTCCACATGCGACACTTGTAATGTCCCGAATCCCCTCTAGAGGGATTACAATAACTTTGTATCCTCTAATCCAAAAGTCAATTTGTTGTTTCTTTTTCCCGACAGTTTATATCCATATTTATATCAAATTGTAACAAAATTAACCAGCAAAGAACTTGTAGCAAAGTCCTCTTTATAATTTCCAGTTTTGACAGCTCCTTTGACAGCTGTCAAAATCTCCATCTCTCTTCGCCAGGCTGTCCGAATCGCCCCGGTTCCCAGGGGGGGGGTTGCTTTTTCCTCACCCTCGACTCCTCTCCTCCAGCACAGTTCTTATAATTCACATCGTGGAGTTGGTAATTTTTATCATCAATAAGCTTCTGAATAGATCTTGGTTTCTCAGTCCTTGTTTTAGCATGTTTACAATCAGGGAGGGGACTGACTTCCTTTTTTGGATCCCCTCCCGCTCGTGCCAAATCCGGAAAAAATTTTCTTTTTTCCTCCTTTTAAACCCGGTTGCCCAATTACTCACGGGTTGTTGATCAATTGTCCGAATTTCCTTTGGAAGAAGCCAGCGCTCTCCGCCGAATGGCATGCGGCTGCGCCCGGCAGGGGAAGCGGAGGACTCAAAGCACCACGCTACTCCCCGGCGCCCGATCCGTAGCCTTTAAAAAGGCTCTTTCACAAGCCGGGAGAGCGATAACGGTGCCAGCCGAGTCACCATGTCCACGGGATCCGTTCCCGTGGTTTCTAAGGGTCCCCGCGTCGCCGGCGCGGTAGGACCCAGCCCCTGCCGAGCAGACTCCCTCCGGAGCTCGGAGGGAGTCCGCCATTCGGCGATGGCGCCAACCCGGAAGTCCTCGAAAACCGAGGCTGCTTCTGGCCCTGAGCGCATCTGCAGCGCCGGCCAAATGTGGGGCTTTCTTCTGAGTAGATCTGCATTGGCTCCCAGTACATTTCTGGGCACAATTCAAAGTGTTGGTGCTGACCTTTAAAGCACTAAACAGCCTCGGTCCTTGTCAGGGAACTGCCATCGGAGCCAGAGGGAGAGGGAGGGCTCCAGAGGGGTTCCGGAGAGCGTCCCGGGAGGGAGGGAAGCAGCACATCTTCTGGGGAAGGAAATCAGCGTAGGACCAGTGGAGAAGGGGGGCAGATGGGGGAATCGGCGAGGAGGCTCCGTGACTCCTCGCCGGGGACCAGCGGGGAGAGCACGGGTCCTCCGCTGCCCACACCCTCCCTGCGCAGAAGGCTTCCGCGCAGGGAGACTAGGCGGAGACTAGGCGTCAAAGAGCTTCTTTGCTGGAAGAAGTTCAAGAAACGCCCACTGACGGATTCTGCCAGTGATTGAGACAGCCACGGGAAAGTGGCTGTCCAGACAGAAAGGGTTCACTCAGGCAACCCAGCCAGGTGTGGCGCCGATTTACACACGAGCAACCCCTAGAACCATTACAGTCCTGTATACCTGAAGGAGTGTCTCCACCCATTGTGGAGCCCGGAAACTGAGAACCAGTGCCGAGGGCCTTCTGGTGGTCCCCTCATTGCGAGAAGTGAGGTTACAGGGAACCAGACAGAGGACCTTCTCGGTAGTGGCGCCTACCCTGTGGAACACCCTCCCATTAGATGTCAAGGAAATAAGCAGCTATCCTATTTTTAAAAGACATCTGAAGGCAGCCCTTTTTAGGGAAGTTTTTAATATTTAATGCTGTATTGTTTTTAACACTTGATTGAAAGCCGCCCAGAGTGGTCGGAGAGACTCAGCCGGATGGGTGGAGTATTAATAATAATAATAATAATAATAATAATAATAATAATAATAATTTGTAGGATTGCTCTGTAAATGAACTCACAGGCCCACTGAGCTTGAGAAACCAGTCTGAAGTTCCCTGCCAGAGGTTTCCCTCCAATATTTTGATGAAAGTCTTTTAAGTGTACCCCCATCAGCACAGTTTCATGTGGCTATGCATGTGCAGAGGTTGTATAGCACATGTTTCAATCAGCAGGGCTGCACTCTTTGAAAGAAAGAATCAAGTGTGCAGCAGCTGACAGCCCCGAGGTTTAATTTGCCAGCCTTTGGCACTGAGAATCGATTCCCCAAACCTAAGTCTCAGGACCAACTCCAGAGATCTGACAGTTCCAGGTACAGTAGCCCTTCCAATTTTCAATGGATGGGAAAGGTTTGGATGGGTGGGCACAACAGTGTCATTAGGTTACATTAGATTCTGGACTTTGGTCTTACAGCCACTCCTACTCAATTTAGTGGGTATTCCTTCACAATTCAAAATAAGCCAGCCCTGCTGTGAGTTGCTCATTTTGCTGTGTGGGACCGTGGGCTTCTGCCCCCCAATCCTGTTCTAAGTACACCAGTTCTAAGTACACCAGTTCTAAGTACACCTGTTCTAAGTACACCAGTAAATTGGCAGTGGACTTGTCCCTTGTGTGAATAGTCCGTGAACAGTAGGCAGCCAGAGCCACATATATTTCTCTCTCTCTCCCTATATCTATATTTCTACTTTTCCAGATGAGGTTGGAAAGACATGGGAATAAGACATACTAAATAGAAACTTCTTGTAAATCTGGGAAGAAGTGATACATGGCAAGAAGGGGGAGAATAAATCTCACTTTATAAGAATTTTAGTCGTCATCTCCCCTCCCTGGTAAGAAGGAGCGAGTAGCAGGAGAATGCAGAGATCAATAATTCACTGTGATTCAGTATTGAAAAAGGAAAGCCCTCAAGATACTTTGCCCTTTCTGATTAATACGAATGTTCATGGGGCCAGGATCTAAGAGTTACTCAGCTGAGAATTCCCCAATGCATTTCCTATGCTTCAAATTTGGAAGATTCTTTTGAACGGGGAGAGAGGCAAGGAGATGCCCCCACTTCTGTTTCCCATTCCGTTGCTAGTTCTGTTTGTTGTGTGTTTGTGTGTGTTTGTGCATGTCATGTGTGTGTGCTACTCCCCCCCCCCGTTGGTACCCTGAGTAATGTCTCTTGGTCACGCTCCAGCATGACAGCCCTGGAGCATGACATAATTCTCAGAGCTGGTTTTTATATACATTGGTGATGATAATGTATACAGAAAGCCTGTCTGTGGTTCTTGTGCACACAGCTAAATCCCCTTCCCCTTTCTTCAAGTTTTGCATTATGATATCAATTAATAAAATGTAAAGTTCAAAATAACAACAACCCCAGATGAAAAAAGATTTACATAATATATCAAAGGCATTAAAAGCTAAATCCCCAGAGCTGTCTGACTCTCACACAGATCTCTTCTTTATCTTTCTTCTGCACTAGCCTGCTAACATACTCTTCTTGTCTTCGTATTCTGTCCACCCTCACCAGTGCACAGGGATTAAGCCAAGGTGTTGAGATGGATAGCTATGGACTCTTAACTTTTATAGCCTACAGCCTAATATAAGGAACACACAGGCATTCTGTAACGAGTTTCCTGCCTGACAAACTGCCTTGGAAGCTGGCGCCAGAGATAGGGGGGTCCTGATTCTTCATTTCCTGTGCATGGACGTGCAACGTGTTTAATCCTTTCGCACCACCACATGGCAGCTGGATGCATTCCAGGTTGGATGCTGTGACACACAGAGCTGCACAAACAAGGGACATGTTCCTGGTATCCTTTTATCTCCATCAGACATCCATGTACTAGCTCAGGAAGCCGTCCTGATGCTGAGGTTATCCATCCCAAAGATATGTAGGATTCCAGTGAGACTGACACCAGGTATCCAGAGGCACCGTACACCTCTTGCTCAGCCTCGCTCAGTCCCACAAATAAGCGTGGTGTGGGCATTCCCTGTGCCTGTGACCTTGCACAGGGGCTGGGGCTGCAATTATCCTTTGATGGCATGCTAATCATGTCATCCATCAAGCAGCACAATAGCCTTTTAATCATAAATAGGGATGTACAAACCTGCCTTGCTCCATTGTGTCAGTCATTCACACTTTAGGTATTTTCTGTTCTGTTTCAAGCCGTTTTGTTTTTTCAAACATTTGCCTTCCATTTTATTGTTCACTGATATGGAAATACAGTTTTGTTTTTGTTTTTTTACACAGCACGCAAATGTATCTCGGCCATCAGCAGATATTTGCAAATCAATTACCTTACCTGTGTGTTCCCTTTCAAAGTTAATGAATTTTCAGAGAAGAGTAGCCCTATTAGTCTTTTGCAGCAAAACACCCAAAGAGTCATGTGACACCTTAAAACCAAAGTTAATGAAGTAGCTAATGACCCATCAGAAACCCATCTATGGCTGCAAAATTAACCATGCCTACTTAGATGGAAGCTGCATTGAATTCTGCAGAGCTTACTTTCACGTAAGTGTGGTTAGGATTGCAGCCTATCTTACTAACTTAATTTCACAGTTCAGTATAAACTTGTCATGCTGTCTCATTTCCCTCACTCGGGCATCAGGGAGGGACAATTTAGCATCCTGTTAATGTTTTGTTCATTTTGTCCTGGATTGCATGAATCCTGTGGGTATATTAAAACATTTTACAGGCATTCTCCTATGTTTTTACTGTTTGTAGTAAACATGTTTTTGTTTTTCAAAACCTTGAAATCCTCTTTTTATGCCAATGTATTCCTTCCATGTGAAAAGTATAATGATGAATGCTCAATTTTTAAATTTACAGTACAGTACAAAGGCATTTGAGTACGTGCATAGAGGCTGCTTGTAGCAAATAACAAGTTTTAAGTCAACAAAACTTCAGGCGGGAAAGAGGAAAATAATTTGAAATTTAATTTTAGTTTCATAGTAAGGTTTGGGGGATGGATGAGTTATCAAACATGAGCAGTCACATCAAGATGTTGACAATTCAAAGTTTAACAGAATAGCACAGGAACAAAGAAGTTCACTTCTTTTTGTGTAAAAAGAACAATAATGAGCAATACTTTGCATTGTTTTTTCCCCCTTTAAAAAATTCACAGTAGGAAGCATATTAAGACTGAAATCCTCAAGCCTCCTTGAATTCAATCTGATTTACTTCTGAGTAGACATGGGGAAGTATGGGAAAAGTTCCAGTAGGATTAGCACTAGTGCAATGTGAATTGACTCCTCTCTTCCTGCATGAACACCACCCCATGCCTTTTCTGGAGAAACCCCAGAACAGACTTTGGGGGCACACAGAGGGAGAGCAGGAAGGAACATTTTGTTGCCCAAGGAGAAGTCATTGTGCTAATGTGGCCTGGTTCCCACTTGATGAAGAACTCAAACTCAGATTGTGGTTTCTACCAAAATCTTAATACTCAGCTCAGTTCAAAGGCACAACAGGTGATATACAATCAAAGATACTGCTCTGACAATGACACACACTCTACAACACCACCATAAGGGAAAGGAACAAACACAACTCAGCATGGCAAGTGACTCTGACCCTCAGATTGAGGGAGCAACCTAACATTTCTCCAAGAAGGCTGAATCCTTCCCATTTGTTCACGCCTGTGTCTCTGTGACCTGGGTGGGGATGGAAGCACCTCAGAGGTTGATGGAACAGGTGAGGCAACACCTCTCCCAGAGGGCTGGGATTGGACATGGTTTCTGACAACTCTGGAGGCAGAGTTGCTTGCGTGATCAGCAAAGTGGATGAATCAGAACCATCCTGTAACATCTCTGAAGATGGAGGTGGAGCCTGTGCATTGTGCTGCAGGGACTGGTGGGGAAATGGGACGAGGTGAGGGAAATCCCTCCCTCAGGATCCTCTTCCTTGGGTTCTCCCCATTTGGATAGAGACCTTTCCAGTCCACGGGAATCCTCCCTGGGGTCATCTGTCAGCCATGCCTCTTCTCTGTCTTGGCTCGGCCAGCACCCTACCATGACATCATGGAACATTCACCTTAACTATCATGTATACCCCTGGGGTTAGAATTGCAGTCTTGGGCTACTTCTGGCAACAAACAACACTTCAGAATATCAGCAGTTATGTCAGTGAATATGCAAATAATGTATAACACCAAGCTGTTTCCATATCTATATGTGTATCTATTTATGTATAATGTGTGCCTGTAAAAATATCATTTGCTGCAGAGAACTAAGGCGAAAAGCATCCATAGTAAGAGCTGCAATGGGGGTTGAAAGGGCAGGTGTAAATCTACGGAGCAGTCTGTTTTCAACGGATTCCTCTGACATTCCTAATCATAAGCATGTAGCCATTAGCAGCGCATAAGGAACTTGCATGTGATGAGCTTGTCTTTCTGTAAATGCCTCTTTGCAAGTGTCATTATTTGATAAGTTTGGATTGCCTCCATTGATGTTTACTAGGACAAGATGCTAATCAAGCTCTGTGACAACTGATCTCCTTGCAATTGTCATTTCAAACAATTGGCTATTGTGTGATAAAACTGGGAAGGAGCAGATGCCTCCTTGATGATGGGCTTCCTTTCCCTACTCGTTGTCCTTAATTTAGCTTTCACTATTCCAAAATAATTAAAATATCCCAGAGTTTGGACCTTGTGTTTGCCTTATAAATAGTTATTGCTCATGGTTATTCATGAGCTGCTCTCCATTAACCTCTTACCTCTAGGGGTTCTTCCTGCCATAGAGAAACCATCTCCCCACTCATTTGCTGTCAGTTTTGCTAACAAGATTTATTTCTTTTTTGTGTTTATTTGTGCAAATGATGTTTGGATAAAAGGACTGAGAAGGTGGCTACATCATACTGAAGTTGTAGCTCTGATATGTCAAAATATGGAATGAGTAATCAGGATATTCACTGTGGATGGTGTGTAGGGCAATATGACCCAGTGAGGCTGATTCTCCTGAATATCTGCCTGATATTCCCTAGGGCTGAATGAGAGGTTGGAAGGTGGGAGTCCCAAATGCTGCTTCATCATCATCATCATCATCATCATCATTATTATTATTGAAAAAGAGGGACATTTGTGAAAATGTAAATCTGGGGCTCCCAACATGGTGACTCTGGACACTATAGAACCACCAGAAAGCCCCCTTTTTGCTCCAAACAGCTCCCTGCCCCTCTTTAATTTTAAATAATTTTAATGAGGGTTTTCTGGAGATTGTTTGGTTGAGCAGGTTGCCTTTTTATGCAACGCCTGCTTTTACTTGTGTATGTTGTCTGGTTTTAGTTAGTGGGGTGTGTTCTGAGCATCACCAGTCTTCCTCTGTGCAAAATGGTGCCCATGACAGTTCTTAGATTTCCTGGGCCCCTGGTGTAAATAAATGCTGTCCAACCATGAGCATGTGAGCTCTGTGGCTGAAGCCTTTCTTTTCAGTTTCTTCAGGAGTCCATTTCTGTCTCTCACTGCACCAAGATCTGGCGATGGATTTCTCCAGGACCACTTCCAAGACTGGTAGACCCCTTTCCATACATATCTCTGCAGTAGTGGCTGTTTTCTGGCAAGTCATAGATGTCAGCCCACAGCAACAAGGCAAGATGGGATATTTTTCCTGGGACAGCTCAGTCGGTAGTATCAGGGTCATAGGATTGAGCTCTACTCTGGGCAAAAGATTCCTGCAGTACAGGGGGTTGGACAGGGGTTCCAGCTCTATGATTCCATTAATCTGGTCTCATATTTTCAGTTTTACTATAAGAAGGATTTCATCTAAGCCAAGGTTTAGCCCTGGAACTTGTTCTGGAAAGCCAAGATATAGCACTGGCATATATAAAATGTTCTTAAAGATAAGAATACTGTTCCATATATATAGAACTTCCACTTCCAAGTCTGAAAATTGAAGATGGTCTGCAATCCTGAGACTACTACTTGCTGGCAAATTTGATCTGCAGTACCACTCTTTATTTTAATTTTTAGAAATAAAGCTCTGTTGTGTGGCTGCTGATCTCCTTGGCATCAGCAGCAACTAAATAAGGTTACTGATAAGGCCTACAGAACAATTTATACACAGAGCCTTTTGCTAGGAGGACTAGCTATTATTTCCTTCTATTCTTTCACAATCTTTTCCTGATAGAAAGAAAGGCTCCCTTTCTGCAGGTAAAATGTACTGTGGGGGCAGGCCTCTGGAACAGCAACCCTATGCTAATTATTCTGACCTTTGCATAAATAGGGATTCTTTTGTGGCATATGAGCAGCAGCCCTGTCATTTCCTATGCAAATTGAGACTATCAATTATATCCAGAAGGTCCTGAAACATTTCATCATCTCCTGTCTCATATATTTGCTCCCTTTTCATCTGATTGGCCACTGCAAAAGTTCGCACAGAGCAAGAGCGGCTGGGATTTTTGCAAAGGCTGGAGCAAACAGATGTTGAGGGTTAAGTCGCAGCAAGCCAGAGCAGTTTTGCATCCAGCTATCCTTTCAGTTTTCTGTCTTGATTTTCAGAAATTGTTTTTAATTAGCTGCTTCTACAGAACCCTCAGGAGTGGTCAGGTTTAAAGGTTCTCATTGCTGCAGCCCAGAGGTCAAATTGATCCAGGAAAAACTGCAGTAAAGCTGGCAATGGATTTTGCAACATCCCACCTCCAAAGGGGAAACAGATACTTAGAGGAGGATAACTAAAACTTTTTACTACGGATTTTACCACCAGTAATATAAAAACTGGGTATGTAGCATGCTACTGTTTTGTTCCCACAATTAGCTCACATCTTATAATACTAAGCTACACAAAGATCCACAAAGAACAGTAAGACAGGAGAGTTACGCTTAATACTTGATGAGGAAGGAGTGTAGCTCAGTGGCAGAGCACATGTAGAAAGTTTAAAACCTGGTATCTCCAGCCAGAGCTTGAAAAGACTCCTTTCCAAAATCCCAGTGAGCTGCTGCCAGTCAGAGTTGACTGGCTTGCTGTGTCAGTGTGTCTGTGCAGCCACAGCCCAAATTGCCACTGCCTTGCCCTTCCCCATCCATCTAAGCTGTAGCAAGAGCAGCGCTGGGAGGGCTGTTCTGCAGCTCTATCCCAACGCAGGAGCCAGATGGATGAATGGTCTAATTTGGTATAAAGCAACTTCCCATGAGTACAGATCTGGATTGCATATCTGCATGAGTCTCACAGTCTTCCAAGATGAATCTGCTCTAAGATCAACTGCCTGGATCATGTTTATTCTAAACCTACCCCATTATGATTAAGCTTAGGAATGCAACATAGGATCTATCCATATGAATCTCCTTATAAATGGATTTCTTTTTTTAAAAAAATGTCATGTAGTAAGAACTGTATTCAAGTGAGCACATGGGTGCACTTGTTAACAAGCAAGGTAAGCAGTATGTCTTGGCAGGACAGTCCCCACTTTCATTTAGAGAAAATAAATGTTACTACTAGGGAATAATGGTGCAGGCTAACAGGTGGCCGGCTGGATATGTGACAGGCAGCCTGGAAACAAGGTGGTTGAAGGAGGTATGCCTAGTAGGCAATGGACTGAGAATCAGGAATGCGAAGGAATGCAAGGAGAATAAGGCTTGCACAGAAAGGGCAGAGGAGGCGGGGAAATGAAAGTGGGGGCCCAAGGAGCCAAAGGGACATAGCATTGCTATATCCAAAATATTCATTGCATGCAGAGGCATTGTGTGTAGAAAGGGGTCCTTGGCTGTATGCTTGACATGCATGGAGACATCCGATGAAGCTGAAGATTGGAAGCCTCAGAACAGACAAAAGAAAGTACTTCTTCATACAATGCATAGTTGCTGGGGGGGGGGGTTTGGCTTATAAAGAGGATTAGACATACGGTATTCATGGAAGATAAGGTTATCATCAAGCCACAATGGCCATGTTCTATCCCCACTGTCAGAGGCAATGGAATATCAGTAGCTAAGAACCACAAGTGCTGTTGTTCTCAGGTCCTGCTTTTAGGTGTCTGGCTGGCCATTGTGAGAACAGGATACTGCACTAGATGGGTGATTGGACTGATCCAGCAGAGTTCTTACTGTGTTCTTATGCATGCATTAGGTACACGTGGAACTCTGCAGGGAAAACCTATGTGCATAGTCATTTATGTGCATATGCTTTCTGCATGGACTAGAACCCTTTATGCCTGGCGTTCCAGCTTGTGCAGAAAGCCTATGAAAATAGAGATCTGCACTCACCGGCTTTCTTCTGCATACATCCATGCTTAAGATGTAGGCATCAGCAGTGGGGCCAAGGAGCCACACAACCATAGGGATGATGTTGGGGTGTGCCTCCATTGTAATACCACTAAATATGATTCATGTGAGGGGGTGATGGTGATGGTATACTATAAAGGCTACTGTAATGTTTAGATTTTCAGAGAAGTTGAATTCTGCCAATTATGGCTTCTACTGTCTCTGCATCATTGTGACCTGGCAACTCTAAGAGGGCATTAAAAGGAAGAGAGTGAATTACACATATTGATTTGAACTAACCTGCCCATTCTTTACCTACAGGCATTTTGTCAGTAGTGCAGTAATCAAGGTTAGAAAAATCAGATGATGCACCTGCGTGTGTAAAATAATTCAGGTCTGAATGAAACTCCAGAGCAATTATAGGCCATTACTATGGGAGAAGAACCTGATGTGCAGCCTTTTAGGTTTCCATTCATGTCATTCTATGTAGTGTTCATGGTTGCATCCAGGCATTTAAAACGCAGGTGAAATTTGGCGTTAGCTGCATGTCTTATGTAATCATCTTGGGGCTTGCTCACACATGCATGTTCATCAAGGTCCATCACTCATATTTCCTCCTATATTTGAGTTACATCTACTGACATGGAAAGGTCATCAGCATGGGCTATGACAGGATGTGCCCTGGGTAGCTTCCTTTAGACCACCCATCTGGGCTGTAGCAAAGGAGCCCCAGGCTTTGGATTGCTTGGTAATTTTTCCATTCCCAGGCTTCTCTAATGATGCCATTTTTCCCCCAACCACAGGGAGTGTGTGTGTGGCACAATCAGTCAAGATCCCCCGCGAGCCCAAGGCAGGAGAGTTTGATAAGATCATTCGGCGCCTCTTGGAAACATCCCATGCCCGAGCCGTCATCATTTTTGCTAATGAAGATGATATCAAGTAAGAAGGTCATGGTCTGGTTTGAGGGTCTGTGTGGGAAGGAGAGAGAAAGAGAGCGTGTGGGTGGGGAGAGAAGGGGAAGGACAAGAGAAGAAGGCAAAATGTTCCAAATACATGTTCCTTTGTTACTCTCTCCTGATGTGTCACAGAACATGAGTGTTCTTCACAAAGAATGAGTGTCCTTGTTGTTAATGAACAAAGTGGACACTGTATCTGGGTCACTGTGTCCTCCAAATTTGCATCCCACTTCTGCATCCTCTCCAGGTCCTCAATATGCCCACCTGTCCAGTAGCTTAGTATTATACAGATAGATAGAGGTGAAATAAGCTATTGCTGTGTAGGACAGTTTTAGTTTTTTCGCCCCAACCATTCTCCATCAACTAACAAGAAAAGAAATCACAATGAAAATGATCAAAGGGAAGAGAAACTTTTCGTGAAATCCTCGTGGGTGGGGTACAGGGCTTTTGTTGCATTTACCTTTCTTCTGGGGTTGTTGAAGGGTTCAGTGACTGTCCTTTCATTTTACGAATCTGCTCTCCAGCGGTCTGCATTCTGCAGCCTTCCCAGGTACCTACACTAATGCTATACTCAGCTTTGCTTTCTTGTAAGTACAAAAAGACAGGGCGGCAGCATACTTTGTGTCTAACAGTTGTACATTGCTGCTGGTTTTTTAAAGTACAGCCTTTGTACTTTTAAAGAAATTAGTGCAGATTTTTTTTTAATGTAAAAGGAATAGCTTCCCCTACAAACAAAAAATAGTAAGTGCACCCATCTCAGACACTTGGTAGTAGGGAAAAAGGAAAAATTTGATTAAGATTACATTCAAATGAGAGTCTATGTAATTCACAATATCTGATATAATATGCAAACTGAAATATAGTCATCCTTTGAAATTTGCACTTTTCTGAATTTTGCAGTGCTCTTTTCCAGCCAAGTACAGACATGCATATACTAGTGTGATGCGCTCAAAGAAAACCCACTTCTTAGCTAAAATAACATTTGAAATTTGCATTATTTTAGGTGAAATTGCTTTTAAAATAATTTTAATTAAAACAAAATTATAGATGGGTGCACTGCTAAGCAGATTCCTGCATGCATGCCCCATTTGTGCAAACTTAACACATTCAAATCAATAAATTGAGAGGCAGGGACAAAGAGAAAAGGAACACCTACAGGTATGGACAGGAAGAAGTGTATTTGATCTTCAATTGCAAATGTAATTGCATGCATGGGTGGACTAATGAGATCAAATTTGAAGAAGGAAAACATGGATTCCACGCAAGATCCAGCTCTTGTATCATTTATGATACTGTAAGATATTTCAAAATGGCTTGGAACTTGATAATGTTCTTCCCATTAGAATTCCAGTTTCTGATAAAATAAAACCCAGGTCTTCTGACTCTTGTCTTTTGATACAGCTGTTATAAATCATTCCCTCTCAAATGTAAAACTGCTGTTATTTTAAGTTTAAATAGCCTGATTTTGCAGCTACTCATTCAACACGCCTATTTTATAGTTTGTTTTTATCTTTTAATTTTTATCAGTTGTTATAATTGTTCTTTCTGTTTAATACACATTACAACATGGAATAATAGCAAAAAACTTTGTCAAACATGGCCTGATTGCTTCTGTGAAAATGTTAAAAGTTCTGGTTATTTTTACTTAAAAAAATCGCAGTTCAAAAAAATATAATATTGAAAGTCCTCCATTTTATAATTACCACCAAAATTCTTATTTTTGTAAGAGATTATAATGCCTGATTCCATGGAAACTTCCTGCAGTCGTACAAAAGTAAAGTTGATGTGTTCTGATTAGTCGCTGGAAGTCAGAATATGGTCCATTCCAACAGAATAAGTGGAACTGTTAATGAAGCGCAAGCAAAACCTGAGTACACAATACTTCTGTTTTGATTTGATATTTTTGAGCCTAGCAATTTGCACTGAGTTACACCTGATTTTGCAAGTGTCTAATTTATTAATCAGCAAACATTATGCAAATGTGAGTAAACTGACATTTTCAATCAGTTTACATCAAATATGCAAACAATCTAAGTTCCTGGGAAGCTGGCTAATAGATATGTCTGAAACCCAGACAGTTATACTCGTTTACTCCCAGCAAAATCAGAGATTTGCCTCACAGTGTAAATGGCAAGCACCATTAAACAGGGATTTGTAAACATTTACCTATCTGAAAACAGTCTGTAAGCTGGAGAATTGCACCCTGTTGGCAGTAGCTTATACACATCTGGAAACTCTGTATTTTTCATGCAGTGATAGGCTGAGGTTTACTGCTGAGCCAGATGCCTCTCTTGGGACTTAGCCATGTGATCGTTTCTTGAGTCATGAAAGCACTGTGTGTGTGTTTGCAAGTGTGTGTTTGCAAGTGTGTGTTTTCTGGATACCACCCGGTGCAGATCATCAGAGCTTTCACGATTCTTCAGCCTGCATAAACTTTCCATCTCATATTGATTTTCATGCTTGCTTTTCAAGGCTTCCTTCATTCTCAAAGCGCTAAATAATGCAGCTGCAAAAAAAAAAAAAAGTGACAAAGCTGTCCGATAGGGCCACCAAGAGGTGGTGGTCCACATTGCTAATTTCCTCTAAATTTAAGAAAGAAGAAGAAAAGTTTGGATTTGATATCCCACTTTATCACTACCCGAAGGAGTCTCAAAGCGGCTAACATTCTCCTTTCCCTTCCTCCCCCACAACAAACACTCTGTGAGGTGAGTGAGGCTGAGAGACTTCAGAGAAGTGTTACTAGCCCAAGGTGACCCAGCAGCTGCATGTGGAGGAGCGGGGAATCGAACCTGGTTCACCAGATTATGAGTCTACTGCTCTTAACCACTACACCATACTGGCTCTCGCCCCAGTGCTCCTGGCCCAGCATAGTGGAGACTGGCATTGTTTTTGCGGGTTCATCCCTTCAGATTCAGACAGGAGTCCTCACTTTTTGAAGCTGTAGTGCTAAAAGCAGTGAAATAATTTGTGGGTGAAATGTGAGCTAGGGAGAAAAATCGGAGTCTTTATGATCTTCTGGGTAGCTCAGCTGGTTAGAACATGGTGGTGATAACACCCAGGTTGCAGGTTCCATCCCCATATGGGACAGCTGTGTATTCCTGCATCACAGGAGGTTGGATTAGATGATCCTCAGGGTCTCTTCCAACTATGCAAATCTATGATTCTATCTTCTTGCCTTTCTTGATTCCTCTTCTCTGGGCTCACATCACACCTGTTGCCAGAAAAAGGTGAAGGAGATTAAAATATGCATGCAGAGCACACACAGCCCAAAGATAGCAATATTATGCCACAAAACAAAGTGAGTTAACGCTCTTCATGTGTGAGAGATCCCAGGCTCCGCCAGATGATTTGTTTATTGAACATTCAGCCTGATCTGCTAACACAAAGCTTACACATGGAGGTTAGACTTTTTTTAAAAATGGAGTGATTGTTCTGATTCTCTGGCATAGTTTATATGTCTTCCCGTTAATCATTTGTTCACCTCACACTTCTGAGTGCCTTTCCCCATCACTTTCCTATCTGCAAAAAGTTCGTTTTTTAAAAGAATGTGGTTTCATTGCAGTAGGGCAACAGAGCACTTTAGTTCACTTTAATTGTGGAAACCTAAATTTCCAGTATGCACTTGAATCTCTCCCACAAAATATTGACTGACTGAAGGTGACCCCTCTCCAGAACCTTGAAAATGGTTCATCCTTCTCAGATCACCTGGCCTGTAGACGCAACTCTTTTGTTAGTACAGGTTTGTTTTTGTGTGATGTAAAGCATCTCAAGTATTTCTGTCACTGCTGTTTCCCTCATATTCAAATTTTCCCATAGCTGAGAAGCTCAGTGGGTGGTCCTGAGCCAATCTCTTTCTCAGTCCAACCTACTTTGCACGGTGCTGTGAAGATAAAAAAGAGGAACATGTACACGTACACACACACACACACACACACACACACACACACACACCAAGCTCCTTGGAGGAATGATGGGATAAAAATTCAGTTCAATAAAAAAACCCAGAGGTGTAAAGCGCTGAAAAATAGTGTTTTCTTTTGTCTGCAGCTCTGATCCATTGTCTTTAGTGGAGATGTGCTGATTTATACAAGCTGAGAGAGGGAGCGAGGGTTTGGGGAATGACTGGTGGAACATATCCAGGCTGCTCAACTCTGTGAGACTTTCATCTGAGCAACCCATTGAACTCTACTTTAATGCTGGCAAAATCACTGTCTCATCTTGGCAGCTGTTATGTGCTGGGTTTAGGGATGCTTGACAAATTTAAGAAGAGCCCTGCTGGATCAGACCCCAAGGCCCATCTAGTCCAGCTTCCTGTTCTTGCAGTGGTCAGGCAGATGCCTAAGAGAAACCCACAAGTGCAACATGAGAGCATTCTCAGCACTCTCCTCAAATTTGATCCTCTTCAATTTTAGTGAGAATCTGACCTGACCAGCAGTTCCCTGAAATGGAATTTTGCAACACAGTCAGAGAAAAAAATGCACCAACTGCATTTTGAAAATCATATTTTGCAATAAAATACATCTAGGAATGTGCCTCTTCAGAGAAAAATACATTCAAAACATACATGTAACTTACCTACAGAGAAAAGGCAGATAATAGGTAACATGATGGAAGTTTCCAGAATTATGCATGGCATGGAGAAAGTGGATAAAGATTTTTCTTCATCTCTGCTTTAGACCGCACTTGGAATATTGTGTCCAATTCTGGGCACCACAATTTAAGAAGGATGTTGACAAGCTGGAACGTGTGCAGAGGAGGGCAACCAAGATGATCAAGGGTCTGGAAACTAAGCCTTATGAGGAGCGCTTGAAGGAGCTGGGTATGTTTAGCCTGGGAAAGAAAAGACTGAGAGAAGATATGATAGCCATCTTCAAATATCTTAAGGGCTGTCACGTGGAGGAGGGAGCATGCTTGTTTTCTCCTGCTCTGGAGGGCAGGACTCAAACCAATGGCTTCAAGTTGCAAGAAAGGAGATTCCGACTAAACATTCGAAAAAACTTTATGACAGTAGGAGCTGTTCAGCAGTGGAACAGACTCCCACGAGAGGTGGTGGTCTCTTCTTCTTTGGAGGTTTCTAAGCAGAGGTTGGAAGGCCACCTGTCATGGATGCTTTAGGTGAGATTCCTGCATTGCAGGGGGTTGGACTAGATGCCCCTCGGGGGTCCCTTCCAACTCTTATAGAGTCTATGATTCTATGAACACTAAGCTGAATATTGGAAGTTTTAGGTCAGATAAATGAAAGTACTTCTCCAACAAGCTATGAAGCTCACATCCACTGGAGGCAGCGATGGCCACCAATGTGGATGACTTTAAAAGAGGATTTGACAAATTCATGAAGGATAAGATAATGGTTACTTGCCATGATAACTTGCACCTTCATGGCTGGATGAGTAATGCTTCTTAATTCCAGTTGCTGGAAACCTCAGAAATGTGCAGGTCCTGCTTGCAGGTTTCCCCCCACACAGGTCACTGTGAGAACAGGATTCTGGACTAGGTGGGCCATTGATCTAGACTTGGAGACTTTTCTTATGTCCTTTCAAATGTTTTTCCGTCTAATCTGCCCAACAGTTTTGTGACTTGGTGTTAGAAGGCCTGCCTTACACTTGACCATTTCAGTTTTCGACTGCAACACTGACCTACTAGGTGACCTTGAGCGATTCCAGTCCACTTCCTTGTCTCTATTCTCTCTCCCACCCACACACTGTAGGTTCATCAGGCCAATGAATAGCTTTTATTAAGTGTCACAACACAATACAATGGTTTTTTGAGGTGCTGCTGTAATAGAAATAATTGATGGTGTAGTAAGAAGAGCTGGAGCTCAATTGGAGCTAGGCTCACTGCACAATAACTGCCATGATCTCTCTCTTTCTTTTATCCAGATCACTACCACATTTGCTCTTTCCCCTTGTCTGATTCAATTTATTTCCCCTCCCCCTGCATTCCAAAAATACTTCCCCTTCCCTTAGGGCTCTGGCATGTCTGTCATTCAAGTCTTGCTGTCACTACTCCCTTAATTGTTTTTTAATCAACCTTGCTATTGACAAAGTCTCCATTGATCTGCTGAACACCCTTTTCTTTGTTTTGCTTCTTTACTAGCTCAGTGCTATACACTCACCACTAATTTCAGTCCCATCCTCTTCATTCATAGCCTTCTGCTTTTCTTCTTCTTCTTTTTAACCCAAGGCCAGGGACTCAGAAGTGTGGGTAGGTGAGTAATGCAGCTCAAGGCTCTCAGAATACTGCTCGTTTATTTCTCAGGTTCATTTTTACATCTGCTTATTTAATTTGAAAACAATAGCATTATAAGCTGTCACATTCAGTGCTGTTGAAGTAATCTTATGAAATCATACATGCACTTCAATAAAGAAAGAAAGAAATCTAAGAACCAGTAACCTGATCAAATTAAACATTGTAGAACATCAATCAGCCTTGATTATAGAAGTAACATTTGTTGCTTTATTTGTTGTATTCCTGAGGGTCTCAGCTCCCTCTGACTGATCTTAAGGCAGGGTCTCCATCTCTCTCCATCCCTTCTCTTGCACTTCTGTGGGTCATGCTCAATTCCTTATCCTCCCTCCCCCCCTCCCAAGTTAAGAAATAAGGTGCCTCTGAATACATGATCAGCCCAGGAATTTGTACCAGAACCAAGCTCCTAAGTCCCACTCCTGGTTTCCCACAAGTGTTTCAGCAACCCAGCTAATTTTATTTTATTTATTATTTATTAATATTATATACTGCCTTTTATTTAAGGATCACAGGGCAGTTTACAGTATAAAAACACAAAAGACATAACATGATAAACAAGTCAATACCCCCCCCCCCATTTTAAAAGGCCATACATTGTTTAACTAGCCAAATGCCTGGGATAAACGGAGCGTTTTCACCTGGCACCTAAAGGTATGTAATTTAGGTCTGTCAGGTGGGAACTACTGCACTTCTAGTTTATGAGGAATGGCTGAATTCTAGGTTTGTTCTGAAGAGAGAGAAGAAATGAGATGGCCAGTTAAAACTTAATAATACAGAATCTGTGTTTGGATCCACATTTATCTGAAGCTCTAAGGATGAGTGAATGTAACAAATATATGTTATGCGGTAGTAATCGGCAGTTGGATGCACAACCTTTGGGTGTGATTGGGCACATAAAGCCAGTGAATGCAGTGTATTCAGTGTGGTCACTGCGCTCCCGCCCTTTCGTTGTGAGACGTGCATTAACCTAAACACAAAGGCAAAGGTGATTCTATGAACTGGTGCTTTGCTCTTCTCTCTTCAGGAATGTGTTGATGGCAGCAAAGAGGGCCAATCAGACTGGACACTTCATCTGGATTGGCTCTGACAGCTGGGGTTCCAAAATTGCCCCCGTGAGAGATCTAGAAGAGGTGGCTGAAGGAACCGTCACCATCTTGCCCAAGAGGGCATCTGTTAGAGGTATGTCTAGCAGTTTGCTCAACAATGTCAGATGGTTGCTTCTCAGGGTTGGTGCAGAAAGACATTTGCCATTGTTGTGCGTGAACTGTGCAGTTGTTGTTTTCTCCTGTTAGAAGCTCCTTCATGTGCTAATCATCTGAAGGGTGCTCCATACATTTCCCAAGGAATGGTGTTGCCTGGCTGGTCCCATCTCAGGAATCAGGTGCACCATGGACACCATCACCTGGACATCCACACAGTCAAAGCATATTCATGATCAGCTTTCATGCAATCAGAACTCCTTATTGCATGATGTCCTGGCTGCATGAAAGCCTATGTGTGAGGCTTTGAGAGCGCAAATGTCCACATTAATTTGTTTATTTATTTATTGTTTATATCCCATCTTCCTCCCCCTGCAGGGTCCAAGGTGGTAGGCATTAAAAACAGATTCAGCTTAAAAACAAACCAACCTTCAATCAGTACATGTACACACCCACCATATTAAAAGCAACACTGAATCCAAATAGCTTAGAAACCATTTGAAGACACAAGAAGAGGAGAAGACAATATACAGCACCTGTGATTAGAAGACTCTGCCGCAACAGCCAGTTAGTGGTCAAAGTCCTAAACAAAGAAATAGTTGCCTGCTGGTGAATCAATAGCAGGGAGGAGACCAGTCTAGCTTCCCATGGAAAGGAATTCCACTATCTGGGAGCAGCCAGTGAGAAGGCCTTCTCTCAGTACCTGTGAAAGTGGTGAGACCAAGAGAAAGGTCAGTGAGGCCAGTTGGTGGTCCTCATGCAAAATGAAGGGCCCCATGGAAGTCTGTCTAGCCACATTAGTGTTTTCTTTTAGGAAACAGGTGATGGCACACCTCTTCCTGCAGGTTCAGATGATGGAGACTGTGATTGTATTTATTTATAGTTACAGGTAGGTAGCCGTGTTGGTCTGCCGTAGTCGAAACAAAATAATAATAATAAATCCTTCCAGTAGCACCTTAGAGACCAACTAAGTTTGTTATTGGTATGAGCTTTCATGTGCATGCAGTGTATCTGAAGAAGTGTGCATGCACACAAAAGCTCATACCAATAACAAACTTAGTTGGTCTCTAAGGTGCTACTGGAAGGATTTTTTTTAAATTGTATTTCTTTATGACTAGTCTGACAATGCCGATTTGATTATTAGAAGTGCTGAAATATATATTTTTTACATTCTTGTGCTGTATGGATCTTATGTTGTTTTTATGCAGTATACCATCCTGTAGCCCTTTGGCAATGGGCAGTATATACATTTTCAAATACATATATGCCTGCATACACAATGGAACCACCTGCTGAAGCTCAGCATGTTTGAGTCTGCTCAATGTCTGGATGAGTGACAGCTGGGAACACCATTTATGGTGCTTTGAGTTCTGCAATGGAAGAAAAGCAGGATAGAATGCCCCTTGTTGCATTACTTTTTTCTTCTTCTTTAAATCAACTGTTTATTGAAAACTTTGATCCTCAATGTCCCAATGCCACTATGCATTTTTTCATGCAGATGCATTTTCTCTTTTCAATTTTGCAGGATGCTCTCAGGGCTAGATCTGCAGGTGAGGCTCCCATCCCAGCACTTAGATAAATGGATCACAATTTCAGGAGAGAGCTTCTCCTAGCTCTTTGGCCAATATGCCCAAACCATTACTAAACACCAGCCTGCTTTCTCTTTCCCAGCCCTGTCCTGCCACTAATTATTGCAAGGACTTTTCTAGGTCTCTTTAAATGTTTCCTTCACCTGGAGTAGCATTTTCCTTCTTCCTTTTAATGCATGCTTAATTGAAAGCAGTCATGGCATGCATCTACTGAAAATTATACTCTTCAGTTGGGTGTTTGGGGTATATATTGATGCTTTAGAAATGGTCATGTTTTTCTGGGTATCCTTTATAACACCTTGAGCATTTTCCCCTTGAAGTTTCGTCAAAGGTCAGTTCCTTCTACTGCAAGGAGTTCAAATATCACTTGGATATCTTCATTGATGCTGAATTTGTCAATGGACACAACCCACAGATAAATTCTCCTATGTGAACCTCATTATAACAAATGGGTCAAATGGGATATGTTCTCAGTAAACTCTTATCCATTATGAAGTTGCTTCAAATAGGGGTGGTTGATGAATTAGATCTTTTAAAATTCCTGTGCAAAATAACCCAATCTGTAACCCTTGGCCTAATGCAGAGATTGGAAGTATTAAAATCCATGAAATCTTATTGTGATGGGATGATGAGCTGCTTGTGCGTAAAATCGTAGTCCCTCAGAGTTTGTGCAACTCCACAAACCTCTGTCTGTGACAGAGCTCCTCAGACATGTCTGCTCTAGTCACTTGCAGATTCCAACAGTGGTTGTTTTCGGAAGCGCTTCCAGCATAAAAGCTCCTTAACGGAAACACGTCTTCGGGACTCGCGGCGTGACAGCTTCCGGCGAGGAATGGGTCTCCCTATGGGAGCTTCAGACACCTCCCCACTGTTCTCGCTGGACGTATCCCTGAGCCCTCCCTCTTGCTTGCTTTCCCTCAGAGATCCTCCTCTCACCCTGCTAGTGCCTGCTTTAGCTGCTGCGTCTCTCTCAGCCTCCGTGAGACTTTCCTCCAGAGACCCACCTCTCCCCCTGCTGGTCCCTGCTTCAGCTGTTGAGTCCCTCCCAGCCTCCGTGAGCCCTTTCACCACCTGTTCCTCCGATGGCAGTTCCCTGACATCCACCTCCCCTCCAGGACCCTCTTCACCCCCGCCCGTTCCCTCTCCTCTGGGCGGTGAGGAGGTAAAACCCCGAAAAGAATCCTCTTCATCTTCAGACGTCTCGAACATTTCCCTCCATCGGTCGCCGTTCCGGCTCGCTGAATCCTCCTCCTCCTCGGAATCTGTGAACCCCTCCAACTCTTCTTCTTCGTCGGTGGTGGCAAAGTATTCCCTCCGGAACCTCGCCACAGGCTGAGGTTTACGTGGGAACCTCTGATGAAAAGTTTCTATTAAAACCTCGTCATTGACATCCTCTGCCATGACCCAGGTGTTTTCCGACTCCAGTTCCCCTTCCCACGTTACCAAATACTCTACTTGATCTCCCTTCCACCTGGAATCGAGGATCTCCGCTACATGGTAGCTGTGTTCCCTTTCCTCCATTGCTGGTCCCCGAGTGACCCTCCCTTCTCTGTCCCCTTTATACGGTGACAGCAACGACCTGTGGAAAACTGGGTGCAGCTTCATGTGGTTCGGTAACCGGAGTCTGAAAGCCACTGGGTTGACCTGTTGCGTGACTTCAAATGGGCCCAATCTTTTGGGTCTTAACTTCTTACAACCCCCTTTGAATGGTAACCCTTGGGTTGACAGCCACACCTGGTCCCCCACCCTAATGGTTTCACCTTCTCTTCTGTTTTTGTCTGCCTGCCTCTTATATTCCTCCTTGGCCCTGTCTAAGTTAAGTTGGAGCTGGCGATGGATCGCTTCCATTTCTTCTACGAACTGTTTGGCCGCTGGAACGCTCCAGTTCTCCCCTTCCCCCCCGGGAAAGCCCGGGGATGGCACCCGTAATTAGCCAAAAAGGGGCTCATCCCCGTGGACACGTTCTCCGCATTGTTGTAGGCAAATTCCACCAACGCCAGCTTCTCCACCCAATCATTCTCTCTGTCATTGACATAACACCTCAAATATTGCTGGAGGATGCCATTGGCTCTTTCCGCCTGCCCGTTGGTTTCAGGATGCCGGGCAGTCGAAAAATTGACCTCTACATGCAGTAAGCTCATGAGCTTCCTCCAGAACCTGGAAGTAAATTGTTTCCCTCGGTCTGAAACCACCCTCAAGGGGGCGCCATGCAACCTAAACACATTTTCTACAAACAATTTAGCGGTTTCTTCTGCCGTGACAGCATGTGAGCAGGCTATAAAGTGGGCCATTTTGGTTAACAGGTCTACCACAACCATGATGGCTGTTTTCCCTCTGGACTTTGGCAGATCAGTCATGAAATCTATTGCCACTGCTTCCCATGGTCTATCAGGTGTGGGTAGCGGTTCTAATAACCCTGCCGGTGCCCGCCTCTCCCCCTTGGCTCGCTGGCATTGGTCACACCCTCTCACATACTCCCGCACATCTTCCCTGACCTTGGGCCACCAAA
Organism: Podarcis vaucheri; assembly: GCF_965113315.1. Taxonomy (NCBI): domain Eukaryota; kingdom Metazoa; phylum Chordata; class Lepidosauria; order Squamata; family Lacertidae; genus Podarcis; species Podarcis vaucheri. The sequence continues at coordinate 61,405,048 of NC_138764.1, read as the reverse complement.
ATTCCCTGGTAACCAGCCACATGGTTTTGTGTTGCCCAAAATGCCCTGCTGTGGGGCTATCGTGCAGTTGCTTGAGTACCTTCTCCCTCAAATCACCTTCAGGTATATATAACGCTCCCTTGTAATACAACGCCCCGTTTCTCTTCTCAAAACCCCCGGGTTTATCTCCCTCCCTCCTGAGACCCCTGAGTTTGTCCTGGGCGTATTCATCATTCACCGTTCCCTCTATCAGTTCCCTTTGCCCCACCAATGCCGCCCCACACACCCAGCGGTCCTCTGGAATGACATGTCTTTCTTCGGGTGCTCCCTCCCCCTCCAAATATTCAGGTTTGCGTGAGAGAGCGTCCGCCCTAACGTTCTCTGGGCCTGGCACGTAACAAATCTCAAAGTTAAATTTGGAGAACTCCTGGGCCCATCTCAACTGCCGTTGGTTGAGCACTCGTGCCGTTCTCCAATACTCTAGGTTCTTGTGGTCAGTGCACACTTGCACCTTATGTTGTGCGCCAATTAGCAGGTGCCTCCATCTCCGGAAAGCCTCATGAATAGCAAGAAGTTCTCGGTCGTACACCGTGTAGTTCCTCTCAGATTTGTTCAGCTTTCGCAAAAAAAGGCACACGGTCTCCACTCTGACTCCTCCTTCCCTGGCTACAGAAGAAGCACCGCCCCTATGGCTCTGTCTGATGCGTCTGTTTCGACTCTCATCTTTTTTTGTAAATCCACATGCAGAAGTTGTTCTTCAGAGGCGAAGGCCCTTTTCAGTTCCTCAAAAGCTCGCTCCGCCTCCTCAGTCCAAACAAATTTCTTCTTACTGCTGAGACAGTCCGTAATGGGCGCCGTCAGGTGGGCAAAGTTTCGGATGAACTTACGATAAAAGTTCCCAAACCCTAGGAACCTCTGCACATCCTTCTTGGTTTTGGGTGTTTTCCATTCCAGCACTGCCTGGACCTTGCCGGGATCCATGGCCAATCCCTTGTCTGACAGGCGGTACCCCAGGAACTCCACCTCCTTGGTATGAAACTGACACTTCTCCAGTTTCACCCACAGCCGGTTGGCTTGCAGCCTGCTCAACACTTCTCTGACGTCTCTCACATGCTGCTCCTCATTCTCAGAATACACCAACACGTCATCTAGGAAGGCCACACAATTCTTGTAAAGCAAAGGCCCCAGTACGTGGTTCATAAATGATTGGAAGCATGCCGAGCCTGCTTGTAAGCCAAATGGCATAACGAGATATTCAAATGCCCCCAAAGGGGTGAACATGGTGGTTTTCCATTCATCCCCTTTCCTTATACGTATCAGGTTGTATGCCCCCCTTAGGTCAGGCTTTGTAAAAATCTTTCCCTTCCGCACCCTGGTCAAAATGTCGTCAATCCTGGGCATAGGGAAAGCCAAGGGTTCTGACACTGCGTTTAACCCCCTAAAGTCACACACAAGTCTCGGCTTGTTCGTGTTTTTTTTATCCACAAAAAACACTGGGCTACCTCCCACTGCTCTGGACTCTCTGATGAAGCCTCTCTTCAGGTTCTTGTCAATGAACTCTCTTAGCTCCTGCATTTCTCTGTCTGACATGGCATACAACTTGCCTACCGGAAGCTGTGCCCCAGGGAGTAAATTGATTTGACAGTCAAAGGGTCTATGCGGGGGTAGTTGGTCAGCTTCCTTCTCGCTGAACACGTCGCTGAGATCTGCGTATTGTGGTGGTACCTTCACCTTCTCCATTACTTCCATCCCTGCTAGGGTGGCTTGGGCCCCTGCTGAACCCTTTCCCCCTTTGCAGTGTTCTAAGCAATGTGCTGAACCAAAGGAAACCACTCTCTGATGCCAGCCCACCAGCGGATCATGTAACGCTAGCCAGCTCATCCCCAAAATAATAGGAGCTCCTCCCAAGGTGGCCACATTAAACGCTATCAGTTCTGTGTGCCTTGCCACCTTCATTATCATTGGGATGGTCTGCAAGCTGACTTCTCCTCCCAACAACTCCCTGCCATCGATCGTGGTCACCTGCAGGGGGTTGCTTAAAGGGATAGTCTGTATCTGGTGTTCAGCTGCAAACTCTTTGCTCATGAAATTGCAGGAGCTGCCTGAGTCCAACAGCGCCTTTATCTTTAGGGGGTGTCCATTTTGCAGCTCTAGTGACACTTCTATCACTAGGGCAGGTTTAGGAGATTCTGGCATGGGCACTTTCACTGCTCTTTGGCCTGGCTGCTGTGCCCCGACGGTGGCAACCAGGCGTTGGCTTTTACTTGCTCCAGTTTTTCCTCCTCTCTTCCCTCAACAGCTCCCACCATCCCTTGCCATTCCTTCCTCTGGGGGCAGACTCTGGCAAAGTGACCTGGCTGTTGGCAGAGATAGCATTTCCGGGCGCCTTTTCCCTCCTTCTTTTCCCCCTCACTGGGCTTTGAAACTGTGTGTGCGCGCGCTGTTCCGATTTCCATCGGCTCTGCCGGCGGGAAAGTTGTCTCTGGAATGTCTGGAATGCGGAACTCCTTCCAACGTTCCCCCTTCCCTTCCCGCCTCTCCAAAGCTCTCGCCTCCTGGCGCGCTCCTATGGTCAGCGCAGATTTGGTCAGCTGATCCATAGAATCCGCCCTAGGACCCCGGGAAAGTTCGTCTTTCACAGCCGAAGCAAGGCCTTCTTCAAATAGCATTTGAATGGGTGCCACCGATAAGTCCCACCCCAATCTGTGAACCAGCATGGTGAACTCAGTCCAGTACTCACGGACAGATCGGCTTCCCTGCTTGCAAGCCATTAGCTGTCTGCGCACCACTCCCTGCTCTATATCACTGGAAAACATGAGATCCATTGCACGAAAGAACTTCATGGTGTCCTTTAGGACGTCATTATGTGTTGCCATCAGGGGTCTAACCCAGTCCCTCGCCCCCCTTTCAAGATGCCCAATCACAAAAGCCACTCGCGATTCCTCGTCAGGGAATTCATCAAACTGCACATTGAGGGCATATTGCATCTCTGTTCTAAAGGCATGGTAGTCCTTGGGGTCCCCCCCAAACTTCTGCACCAATCCTGGTACCTTTCTGGTGAACTGGGTGGCTCTCCCCTTCTTGTCTGCATCCTGAGCCCTTCTCTCCTCAAGCCTCGCCGTCTGCAGCGCCAGTTGGATTTCCAACGCTCGGTACCTTTCTTCCAAGCTTGGACCCGCTCCAACTCCTGCTTCTCCGGTTCCGGCTGGGTCGCTCATGATGCCTTCTCCTGCACAGGCAGCTTACAGAGACTGTCGGAATGCTGTGATGGGATGATGAGCTGCTTGTGCGTAAAATCGTAGTCCCTCAGAGTTTGTGCAACTCCACAAACCTCTGTCTGTGACAGAGCTCCTCAGACATGTCTGCTCTAGTCACTTGCAGATTCCGACAGTGGTTGTTTTCGGAAGCGCTTCCAGCATAAAAGCTCCTTAACGGAAACACGTCTTCGGGACTCGCGGCGTGACAGCTTCCGGCGAGGAATGGGTCTCCCTATGGGAGCTTCAGACACCTCCCCACTGTTCTCGCTGGACGTGTCCCTGAGCCCTCCCTCTTGCTCGCTTTCCCTCAGAGATCCTCCTCTCACCCTGCTAGTTCCTGCTTTAGCTGCTGCGTCTCTCTCAGCCTCCGTGAGACTTTCCTCCAGAGACCCACCTCTCCCCCTGCTGGTCCCTGCTTCAGCTGTTGAGTCCCTCCCAGCCTCCGTGAGCCCTTTCACCACCTGTTCCTCCGATGGCAGTTCCCTGACACTTATATTTCTCCAAATGTTGTCATGCAAGTACAGTACACATTTAAATATGGATACCAATATGATTTTTTTTTTTAAAATGTAGATTAATGTAGAAACAGGACTGACTATAATTAGGAGTAAAATAAGAAAAAATGTCACAGGCCAGAAATAGACAGACGTGTGCATCCTTAACTGTGTCATGTCATTGTTGCATTCTGGCCCATTCAATTACCTCATTCCCATAGTTCACTCCTGTGTTATTTTCTTACCTTGCATAATCTGAATATTTAGCAAGCATCTAACTTTTGTAAAAGATGGATGTACCTGACATACATTTCATAGTGCCCTAAGAACTTACTGAAATTCTCTTGCTGACCTTCAGCAGTATTTTTTCTTCAGATCAAGGTATTTCCTCTTTGCTTCTCATGTCAGCCAGCTTCTAACCACTGTCTATACACCAAGAAGAAATATGTTATTTGCTTGTCAAGAAAATGGGTGTATCTAGAGTACTAAGTGAACATGACCTCAGATTCTCCATGCTTTTTGTGGGTAGCAAAACTGGGATTAATCTCTAGGGTAGCACTAAACTCCTCCAGGAGGGGCTCATTAAACACACACACAACAAAACAACAACAGCAACAACAAATTATTCTACAAGAAATTTCAGCTAGCTTAATATTCAGTAAAACTCTATTGTAAGTTCATATTGGTCAATGAAGGAATGGCAGGCTAAAGAGGAGGACAGGAAAGCGAAGGGACCAAATTACAGTGGTACCTCGGGTTACAGACGCTTCAGGTTACAGACTCCGCTAACCCAGAAATAGTACCTTGGGTTAAGAACTTTGCTTCAGGATGAGAACAGAAATCGTGCAGTGGCAGCGCAGCAGCAGTGGGAGGCCCCATTAGCTAAAGTGGTGCTTCAGCTTAAGAACAGTTTCAGGTTAAGAACGGACCTACAGAATGAATTAAGTTCTTAATCGGAGGTACCACTGTAAAAGACTATTAAACAATATTTAAACTTGATCCATAGTTGTGCCCCAAATCCACAGATACTGAAGTTTGGGGGGCATTTTGCCAAATACTCTTCAGACAAGGACTGGAATTCACCATCTTCATGAGTTTGAAAAAGAATATTTTTAGAAAGGCATAATATTTTTTTTCTGAGGGAGGAATAGTTCCATTGGCATGAATTTGCTAGATGGAACAACTCCCCCCCCCCATTTCTCCTCCCTGTGTGCTGTTCTGGGTGTTCTCATGATACCTGCCCCCCACCTGAGCCAATTTGAGAGTAGAGGGTATGAGTGGAGGTGAGGGTGGGGGGGGTAGGACTCATTGCTTTCCTTGTGTGGGCTTTGGCTACTGGAACTCACTAGATTAATCCAGACTTGCAGTATTTTGCATCAGTTTGATTTATGTGTGTGCTGGCACATACACAGACACCATTGGCATGATCTGCACCAGCAAGGTGTTCTTTGAAAGCCCATGGTCTTCCTAAAAAGATGAATGGGATTCAGTGGCTTGAGTCCACAAAAGCTGGAAAGGGACTGGCTGGAAACTGAGGAATGGTGGCTGGATTCTGATGAATGGACAATGAGCACTTGGAGAAGCAGGGTTAGAGACCGGCTTGGAAGAAGGGATCAGTGATCCAGGGGAACCTGTAACAACCAGGAGGCAAGAGGCAGAGGTAGAAGAAGCTGCAGGATTGAAGAGTGAAGAATAAGTGCAGGAGGAGCTAGAGACAGGTGAGGCTCATGTAGAATCAACGGCTGCCACACCCCCTCCTCTTGTTTCACCTCTCCTACTCCACTGTCTCTCAGGACCAGAATAGGATTGAAGTGGGAGGACCAAAAAGTTATATGCAAGCGGAGACTTTGTTTGCTTACGTGCAGCTCAGATGGGGGAGATACATAAGCTGGGGTCAGGGCCTCTCTGTTGCAGCAACTGCCTCATTTGTTGCACATCTAGGAGCAGCTAAGAGGCATAGGTCTGATGGACATGCCTTTCCCTAACTTGTAAGCGTATTTTTGACAATAGAGTTAATTCTCTCCTCTGGACATTCCTTGTCTGTCAGCATCTTGACAAGAGATTTCTTAGTCTTCCAGGTGTCACAATATTCTTTGATCAATTTATGCAGGTTGCTCACAGAAGTCAAAATGCAAATCCCACCAATTCAAAAGATCCTGTAAGCTGCTTCAGGAAAAGGCCTGCAAACATTGTTATATCAAGGGTTGGGAGCCCTTTCCCTTCTGTATTCCCTTCTGGACAAGGGCATTTCAAGCACCACGAGTCAGTGGTGGGTGGAACCATAGGCAAAAGGCAGTGGAACCACAAATGTCCAGTAGACTAGTCTAGTAGATTAGTTTCTGTACACACTCTCACAGCCCTCTCTGTCATTTATCTAGAAAACCAAAAACCATTATTGGAGTTAAGATCCTAAGAACCACCTGCTGCATCAGGCAATGGCCCACTTAGCCCAGCAACCTGTTCTCACAGTGACCAACCAGATGTCTGTGGGAAACCAGCAAGCAGGATTTGAGCCCAAGAGCCCTCTTCTGTGGTTTCCATCAATTGGTATTCAGAAGCCCTCCAACTGTGGAGGCAGAGCATAGCCATTGTGACTAGTAGCAACCTATACTCTTCTCTTCCTCAAGGACACATTCCAGTCAGGGAGAAACACTTGGGGTATGAAGCAGCCCAAGTGTGGGATACAGTCTTGGGAGAATTCTGAGGGCCAGGTAGAGAGACCTGGAGCGCTGAATTCAGCCTCTAGGCCTGAGGTTCCCCACCCCTGAGGTAAACCATAAAGGCATGGCAAAAAATCTTTATGACTGAGACCACTGAATCCAGAGCGGGTGGTGGTGGTGGGGCAGAGGGTTAGAGCCAGAGATTTCAAGAGTGTCCTGTGAGGTTTGCGCATACTCACAAGCTACCCTATTATTGAGTTCTCAGCTAGTTATTAGCACAGTTTTTTGTATACTTGACCAAAGTGCAGCCACATTTAGCTCACGGCCAAAGTTTCATTTGTAGAGGTGTCATTCATTAGAAAGGAAAGAGCTGTCAAGTGCCCCAAGCCTATTAAAGGATCCATTCAATTAATAAGGCTACGCCAGATGGAACCCCAGGGAGAGAGATACAAAGCCGCCATCTTTCCTGTCTCTTCCTTACCCCCCTCTGACATCCACTTATGCCAAGGAAATTAGGTTTGTGTTCTGCATGACTAAAATATGCATGGTTAATTAAGACTTTACTATCGTGGGAACTTGCAGGAGATTGGCTCAGAGCAGAACAGTTTTCAAGAGTGACAGGATCGGGGCACACCCATCACACGCACACTTGTTTTCCCTTAAAAAGAGGTGTTTTCCAGGCTGCCTGTTTTTCTTTGCTTGACCTGAGGCTGTGAAACTCATGTGCACCTGGATTTGTGAGTGCAGAACCCTCAACTTGTTTGTTTTGGTTTAAGATCAAAGCTGGTGGAGGAGCTAATGGACAATTGCTTTAACAATTGCTATAAGTGACTAACTTGCCTTTTAAATGTATACCAATTTCAGCTTAGGGCACTGTGAGTTACTAACACTTCTGCTTTTCTGCTTGCTTTCTCATTTGTGCAGGTCTGTTCCCCTCCCAATTGCTTTATTGGTTAAATAATTTTGCATTTATTTATTTTTTAATGAAAGTTTTTAATGTTTGATGTTTTATTCTGTTTTTAGTGTTCTGTTGGAAGCCACCCAGAGTGGCTGGGGAAATCCAGCCAGATGGGTGGGGTATAAATAAAATAATAATAATAATAATAATAATAATAATAATAATAATAATAATTCTACACGGGGTAAATAATATAATAAATATGATATAATATAATATAATAATACAATACAATACAATACAATATAATATTATTATGACATTTATATCCCAGCTCTGCCCCCCCCCCAAGTTCAAGGCAGCATATATGGTCCCCCTTCCCATTTTGTTTTCAGAACGACCCTATGGGGTGGATTAGGCTAAGTGTTTGTGACTGGCTGGGATCATGGCCAAGTGGGGATTTGAACCTGAGTGTCCCAATGTTAGTCCAAGAGTCTAACCCAGGAGTGAGGACTCTCAGAAGGTGCTTAAGTGAGGGTGTCTGTCACAGGGTCAATGGACTTTATCTTTGCTAACCCCTTTTCATGATGGTAATTATAAGTAGTGGGGAGAATGCCCAAACAGGGGCTTACCTGGTTATAAAAATGTGATGGCATTGAAACAGTAAAAATCCTGCTTTGAGCATTGGAGCTGTGACTCAGAATCACTGCCCTCTCCAGATATATATATCTATATAATGAATTGAGCATTCAACCTGTGCATCATTGGACTGGATATTCATCTGAAGGATTATAAAAGTCCTCAGTGTTTGAAGAAGTTGTTCTTGTACATTCTAATATAAACAGACCTGATCCCTACCTCCTGGACTGATGCGTAGATTGGAGCATCATTACTTTTCTGAATTTTGCAATGCAGTTCTTGGTTTTTTTTAAAATACCAAAATGTCCATAAAATGCATAGTTAGGCTAAAATACATTTAGAAATATGTACTTTGAAAGAAAATATATTTAGAAATGCATATTTTATGAGAAAATGTGAATTTAAATATGAATTTTTCATGTGGTTTTCTAAATTAAAGATTCACAGATTACTGCAGAAATAGGGCAGCATGGACTTATGAATGAGCACATGCAGGTGAACAGGAAATAAACCACTTAGGCCATCAGTACCTTGAATCTCTGTGGATACTTCCAGATGGAGACTCAATATTGCAGCCGCTCAACGAGTTATCATAAATGGTTTGTTGGCAACAGGTTTTATTTAATTTAGCAGATTAAATACAGGGAAAATCCATATTAAATGAGGAGGAAAAAACAGACTGGCATTTGGACGCCACCAAAATTTGCAAGCATGAAGAGCACTTATTCCACAACAAATATCCACCCTTTCCTTATCTATTCATTTCCGAACACTTGATTTCAATAGCTTAAAAGCCCCTTTCACCTTTGTAGACACTGAAAGTGGCAGACTTCCCTTTACAGCTGCACCAGGTCTCATACGTTTTGATTGCAAGACCTTCCTCATGTTTCTATCACCTCTCTCTTCTTTTTCCTCTTAGGTTTTGATCGCTATTTCTCCAGCAGGACCCTGGACAATAACCGCCGTAACATTTGGTTTGCCGAATTTTGGGAGGACAACTTCCACTGCAAGCTGAGCCGTCATGCTCTCAAGAAAGGCAGTGCCTTCAAGAAGTGCACAAGTAAGAGGCTGTGGGCAGATGGGAGGGGCGTGGAGGATGTGTGTGGATGTACCAGGCTAGGATGTTGTTACCAAATCCCATTCCTAAGCTTGTAACAAGAGAACACACTATCAGATCATCCATGACGTCTAGTGCCATGACATGAGAGAGAGATAAATCTTGATGTAAATTTCTAGAGATGTGGGAATGAGCTGGAGCCAGTGCCAGATTTACATATATAGCTTAGGGCCCCACTCTCTTGGGCCCCCCAAAAAAAATTAAAGGGAAAAAACCCTGGATGTACATTTCCAAAATATAAGATGAAAACCAAATAAAATAAAACCTACATACAGCAACAGTGTTTTGTGTTGTGTAGGCTCCTGTGATGTAAGTAATGGGCCCTGCCTGCTAGCCTGCTCCCTAAAATATCACTGGTTTGCTCATTTCTATATATAGGGTGCCTACATTCTGCATGGACTGGTTGCATGGCAACATGTGCAAATGGCTTTAGATACCTATTAGGTCCATAAATTACCATATAGCATATATTCAACACAAAAAAACAGGGACATATAAAGGGCCCCATTACCTTCAGTAGCTTAGGGCCTCATCAAACCTAAATCCGGCCCTGTCTGGAGCAAAGTTGACTGGAATGATGGTGCACTGAGATGGGGTTCAGGGTGGAAACACTCAGAGCTGGTATACCATAGTGACTGAGTCATAGTGACTTGCTGCCCTGGGCTCCTTCGGAAGAAAGGGTGGGATATAAACTTGAGAAAATAAATAAATGAGTGAATTATGAATCAGGACACAGGACGCCAGTGTGGTGTAGTGGTTAAGAGCGGTAGTCTCGTAATCTGGGGAACCGGGTTCGCGTCTCCGCTCCTCCACGTGCAGCTGCTGGGTGACCTTGGGCCAGTCACACTTCTGTGAAGTCTCTCAGCCCCACTCACCTCACAGAGTGTTTGTTGTGGGGGAGGAAGGGAAAGGAGAATGTTAGCCGCTTTGAGACTCCTTAAAGGGAGTGAAAGGCGGGATATCAAATCCAAACTCTTCTTCTTCTTCTTCTTCCCTGCTTTTAACCCCCCCCCCACCAGGAACTCACCAGGTATGTGACTTTCTCTCAACCTTAGCCTTCCCCTTGACCTGCAATATGCAGATAATAGTACTGAACCACCTTACAGGTCTGCTATAAAACAAGGGTAGTCATCCTATGGCTCCTAAATCCATGGGAGGATCTTCAACCTAATTTTATGTGGCCCTCAGCCTAATTTCCTAAAGTGCTCTGCAAGCGATCGCTACAGACCTTTGAACTTTCATTGGACATCTGAAAGCACTATATCATTATTGTTATCCTTTACTGAGATTGTTTTTTCAGTGTCGGGAAAGTGGCAGGGTCTGCAGTAGTCAGGGATGTTCTGGGGGAGGAAGAATTGCTGTGCGTCAGCAGGAGAGAAGGAGGAGAGGAAGAAAAGGATTGCCTCAGAAGAAGATTGAGGTGGCTGTGTGGGCAGGGCCAGCTCAAGACATTTTGCTGCCTTAGGCTGACTGAAGTGGCAGCTAAATCCTCCTTTAAAACTAGTAGTCAGGCTGTGCACTGTAAAGGCCATGGCTCAACAGCAGAGCATCTGTTTTGCATGCAGAAGGTCTCTGGTTCGATCCCTGACATCTCCAAGTAGGACTGGGAAACACTTCCTGTTTGAAACCCAAGGCAGCTGCTGCCAATCAGTGTAGACAATACTGAGCTAGATAGGGTCAGTAGAAGGCAGCTTCCTACGTCCCTATGTCCTGCACCACACCTGAGAGCCACAGGGAAACTTTGAGGGTGCAGGACAGTCTCCATGGCACATAGAGCTCTGCGCAGAAGGCTACAGCCAGAAGGTTCAAGGGGAATGTCTGGGGGCTGCCACCCCCGCATCCTGGCACCTGCCGTCTGAAGCAGTCACCTCATTCTGCCTAACAGTAGGGCCGGCCCTGTATGTGGGTCTTGTTTAGCACAAAGGCAGGGCAGTGGCGTAGCGTGGGGGGTGCCAGGGGTGCCGGCCGCACCGGGCGCAACATTTGGGGGGGCGCGTTTGGCCGGCCCCCCTCGAGGAAGCGGGAACCTCTCCCTTCGCAAGACGAAAGCCCATAGGGAAATCTCCGGGACAGCGGGGAAGCGCAGCGCTTCTTCCCCACTGTCCTCGGACCTCCTCCGAAGGCTGGCGGTGGGGCGGAGAGACCTTCTCCCCGCGCCATCCTTCGGATGGCTGTCCTGAAGACTTGTAGTGGGAGCAGTGGCGTAGTGTGGGGGGTGCAGGGGGGGCCTGCCGCACCTGGCGCAACATCTGGGGGCGCGCGGAAGAGACTTGAGTGCTAAAATCCACGGGTTAGGGGGCGCAAATTACTTGCCTTGCCCCGGGTGCTGAGAACCCACGCTACGCCACTGAGGCAGGGTTATAGATCATGTGCATTGGCAGAACTGTTTGACATCAGGGATGGTGGAACAGAAGCACGTTTGGGGGGGATTACGCCTCTTTGGCATACAAGCCCAGGAGCCGTGACTCAGGAATCAAAAGTGGGTGCTGAAAGCCCTGAAGGGGTCTGACAGAAATGAGCAAACGAGGCAGCTAAATGCCTTGCCTTCTTTGTGATCATTAAATAATACCAACCCCACATTTATCTCATGACCCACGGGGCACATTCCGAAGCCCCCTTGGGTGCCTCTCTCCTCTTTCCTCAGCCTTGCTGTCTCTCCACATGCACCTCCAACCACACATTCATTTCCTGTTGAATTATTTACCATCCGTCCCTTCTCCACGCCACACTAATTCTTCCCTCGTTTGCTCGTAAATTTCCATTACCCCATCATGGCATCAGCCATATCTATCTCAGTAACTCTTCCCTCTGTATTCTCTCCCCCCCCACTCCACCCCTTTTTCTCCTCCCCTGAGAACACACATTTAAAAATGATTTGTTTGAAAATCCATTTCGGCAGGTTATAGAGCTCTGTGCTGGGTAGGGATCCTGTGCCATGGCAATGTCTCCCCAGCCCCCATTCGGTGATTATATAAAATATTCAAGGCATTCATGTTACTCGGGGCTGCTTTAGAAATCTTTCATTTGGTTTCCTCTTACAGCCTCTCAGATCAGCCCACTTTCTATCCTCATTGCCATGTTGCTGCCTTTGATTCTTCTCTGAAACAGGAACTGACAGTTGGGAAGCTCTCCAGCTCCCTCTGCTTGGTACCAACTCTGTGTTTAGTGCTTTGCCCTCAGCTGGGAATGTTGGCATGTTCAGTATGCTGGATCTGCATAAAAGCAACAATAGGAATAGAAGGCATGTAGCGCTCTCTCTCTCTCTCTCTCTCTCTCTCTCTCTCTCTGTCAAAACAAAATTTTAAAAATTTCTTCCAGTAGCACCTTAGAGACCAACTAAGTTTGCTATTGGCATGAGCTTTCATGTGCATGCACACTTCTTCAGATACACTGAAAAAGAAGTCACCAGACCCTTATATGTAGTGAGAGGGTGGGGAGGGGTATTACTCAGAAGGGTGGTGGTAATGGGTGATTGGCTGACAGGTGTGGTAAACCTGTTGATGACTGTTAACAACTGCAATTGGTCTTACAGGAAAAAGCAAGCGGTGAGATGGCTAAAAATAGCTTTACCATGTTTAATGAGATAAGAATCCAATGTGTCTCTTCAGACCAGTTCTCTCCATGGTTTTAAGTTTGATAAATGGCCAATCACCCATTCCCACCACCCTTCTGAGTAATACCCCTCCCCACCCTCTCACCATATATAAGGGTCTGGTGACTTCTGTTTCAGTTACAGATAGGTAGCCGTGTTGGTCTGCCATAGTCAAAATAAAAAAATTCCTTCCAGTAGCACCTTAAAGACCAACTGAGTTAGTTCTTGGTATGAGCTTTCGTGTGCATGCACACTTCTTCAGATACACTGAAACAGAAGTTGCCAGATCCTTCTATATAGTGAGAAGGTGGGGAGGGGTATTCTGTTTCAGTGTATCTGAAGAAGTGTGCATGCACACAAAAGCTCATACCAATAACAAACTTAGTTGGTCTCTAAGGTGCTACTGGAAGGAATTTTTAAATTTTGTTTCGACTACGGCAGACCAACACAACTACCTACCTGTAGCTGTGTGTGTGTGTGTGTGTGTGTGTGTTTGAGCACACCAAGAATGGTGTCACAGGTATATGCTTAAACTCCCTTGAATGGTTGTAGCTCAGTAGTACTGCATCTGCTTAGTAAACAGAAGGTCCTGGGCTGAGTCTCTGGCATCTTGAGGTAGGGCTGGGAATGTCCCCTGTCTGAAAATCAAGAGAGCTGTTGTCTCTTGGTGTGGACGGTACTATTCTAGATGGACCCAGTGGTCTGGCTTAGTTGGTATAAGGCCACTTCCTATGTGCCTGTATTGTCAAGATACACAAAGGAGCATCCATCCATCCATCCATCATGTTCCTATCCTACCTTTTTATCCAGTGAGATCAAAGTGGCATACATGGTTCTCTCCCACAACAACCCTGTGAGGCTGAGAGGCAGTGACTGGCCCAAGGTCATAGAACTGTAGAGTGGGAAGAAACCCTGAGGATCATCTAGTCCAACCCCTGCAATGCAGGAATACACAGCTGTCCCATATGGGAATCGAACCTGTAACCTTGGTGTTGTAAGCACCATGCTCTAACCAACTGAGCTATCCAGGCTATAGTTACATACGTGGGGATTTGAACTCTGGACTCCCAGATCCTAGTATGACAAACTAACCACCACACTACACTGCCTTTTCCCCATCCACTAGAGCTAGACCAAAAGACATGAGAGTCATAGAAGTTGAGCTTTGCTCTACAGTCCATACTTTTTTCTTTTGCTGGTGCTCATATTAGGGATGTCAGAGAATCCTATTGGAAATGGGACCAGAAATTCCTGCAATGTTCATCAGAGGTCAGGAACAGAAATCACGCAAGCAAATATAAGCAGTATTTACTATATATTTTTTTCCAGTGCACAGTGGCATAATTACGTTATTTACTGCATTGTTTTTGCTGTTTCCTTTCCACCGAAATGCATTGAAATTAATTGCCTATTTTTTGGCCATAGAGGATAGTGAGACAAAACCTATAGGTTTTAGTGGAAGCTGATCTGAAGTGAAACAGAAACAGCATTGATTGCACTGAACCAAGGGCAGGATGAAAATTGCCAATTAAATAGATAGACAGAATAAAGGGATTAGTACTAGTTTATTCTGAAGGCATGGATGCATCTTTCTTCGAGTCTACTATCATTTTGAGCCTTCTGTTCATAAGTGCTGAATGCAAACATATTCTTTCTGTTACATATCTGGCTGGCTGCCTTCCGATTGAATCCTTCCATCCCAGCTTCTGTCCCATACTCTCACCACTGCCTTGGTATTCTTTGCTATAAGATCTCTTAAATCTGTGTATGCAAGTTTCTGCTTGTACAACAGAATCCTATCTGTGCGGTGCTGTTGTGCAGACTATTCACCCAGTATCTTCATCACAAACAGAGTATCCAAGTGTCAATCTTTTATGTTGTCAAAATGGCCCTATCTACACAGAAGAACGAGATATCTGTAGACTGTGGGGAACCTCAAGGTCTGCAAAAGTGCCAGAAAACTGCTGAAAGAAACTCAGTGTTTTCAAACCAGTCTAATGAAGATTGAACATGCTCAGTTGCTCCAGCACACTGATTGGTTTTTCCTTTTTTTGGGGGGTGAGGGGGGAGTTAGACCAGAAAACAGGCAGTGGGGTGGGGAGTAATGTAATGGAGTATCCTGGCAAAAGGCATGGCTTGGTGGATGGAACCCTGAACAGAAGCCCTCCACATTGCAACAGAGGCACTCCATAGTGCAACATCGTGTTGCAGTACCACTTGCGTAGGGGAAACAGGAACATGGGCATGGAGGACAAAGAAAGAAGTGTTACAAGGCTCATAGCTTCTGGGCCTGAAGTCTTCTTCTCCACACAGTTAGAAGCAATGCAGGGCAGGCTGCTAAGTAGCAACAGCATCATCTGAACATACCCTGAGCAAGAGAAAAGAGACGAAGAAGCAGGGGCAACCGTTCTGGGTCTAGGTATGTTGCTCTGTCCCTGTTCTTCTTTCTGTACTCTCCTCTGAACAACTGTGGCACCCATGAATTCCACAGAGGCACAGTGTCTGGTGAGGAGGGTGAGTGGATGTGACAACACAAAGATAAAGGAGAGGTCCCAGTCACTTTCTGTACTCCTGGCTTGAAGACTTTGTATCATTTACATGGCAGCCAGTTTCTCTGGGGGGTTTTCCCTTCTCCCTTTAACAACAATTTTGCACTGTATTGTACATGAGGCTATGTATTTTTATGGAGTGAAATATTTTAATTGGTGCTTCAGGCAAGAGGTGCTCAGCACCAGGGCTTCTGTCATTTCACATCAGAGGCACAGTTTTATTAAGATCAGAGAGGGTGGGAGTAGAAATGAACCCCTCTCCATTCTCCCTGGGTATCCAGTCTTCCCTGCTACGATTCACATTGGTCATGCACTGAGCAGGACTAGCTTCACCTCTCCAAATAATACTCACAAATCCACTCCCCGCTCATGTACGCATGTAAAATCATTACTTATGTTTCTGTGCTTTGAGACCCTGTGTTCTTCTAAGACACAGAATCTACACTTTCATGTCAGCTGGAAACAATGTGTGGAGCTGCGATTGTGGTAGAGGCACCTTGTTCATGAGCAGTGCACTGCAATGGATTTGCTCACTTTTGAGCCCACGGGAGTGCAGAGGTTAAAAGCACCAAGCATATCCTTTGCACTTCTCCCTTTACATGACTCAAAAATTCATTGCAAGGGAGGTATCAGTCCAACTTAGCAATTGACCGCATAGCATTTCCAGTAATTTGCCAAAAGCTGTGCATCAACCTTCTCCAGTTTGGTGTCCAATTTCATGTTGGACTACAGCTCTCATCAGCCCCAGCCAGTCATGTCATAAATGGCAGGTCGCAGCTGCCTGGCCCTGTGTGCATGGCTATCTCTCAATAATACTGGATAGCTTTGTCCTGTCATGTCCCACAATGCCCATGAGTATTGTGGCCCTGGGGCACTGTGCAAAATTTAGAAAGGTGGTTTGTGCACCCAGCCACCTGGCCCAGGAAGCCCAAGAAAGGCATCAGCACTAGTGGCTCTGCTGGGTGCAAGAGCCCCTGTAACTTCTCAAGGGTGATAGTCCTTGGGCTATAGAAGGCAAATCTCCAATAGCTGAGTAAGTATGAATGCTATGGTCACTGAACTTGCACAGGTAAGGACCACGGATCTTTGTTACAATGCTGCAAAAGTGTTTTCCTTTCGCTGTCCTTTCCTGTCTTGTAATGACTATAAATTACAAGGGTGTGGGGTTGCTTCTGTGTGTGTCAGCCCCTGGTCCATTTTTGCTGTCATTATGTGGTCATCTGTATTTTTTGCTATTTCCAACTAAAACTGACTGGGAGGGATTAGAGTAGTAAACAAGGCGCACAGGGAATCTGTCTTCTTGACAGCCATGTGGTTGAGGTGATATGTTTACTGAAAGATGGGAGAGATTTACTGCTTGCCTCCCGCTGGGCAAAGACAGATAAAGGTGTCTGGGCTTTCAGGCAGAGACGTGGTGGGGCTGTAGGTTGCCTGCTGCCTGCTGTAAGAATCCCTGTTCCATCATTGGGCAGATGTGCCAAACCACCGTTAGCTGTTGCAGCATCACCAAGTCATTTGCCTGTGCAGCAAGCTTGTGGGTGACTACAGAATGTATTTGGACATTATTGGGTTCTCTTGTTATTTCTTATTTAGTTAAAGCATTTTTATCCTGCTCTTTAACAAAAAGATGTGTGGGGATGGGGGGCTTCCCAGAGGGACTTACAAACATCAGCCCTCAGCCTTACAATCTAAAAAGCATGATAGAAAAGGGGGAAAGGGTTTGAGAGGGAGGTGGAAAAAGAAAAGATTTTTTTTTTAAAAAAAGTGATATAGTCTTGTAATGACCAGCTGAAATGGAAATATTTCAAGGAGAGGGTACAAAAGTTGCTGGTCTTTCAGCAGAGCAGGTGGAGGTGCTCCTTAGTGCCCCCTCTCTTCCTCTTCCATGATGCCAGCATCTCAGAATGGTTTGCAGGTTCAAGGGTGAGGTGAGATGAGATGAGAGAAAGCAAATGTGACAAAGGAAGAAAATATAAGACAGTCTCTAAATATAGATAAAAGTCTTTTAAGCAGGGAGCAGCAAAGTCCTGTGTTTCATGGATGCAAGTCATGTGCTTCCAAACAGACACTCCTGAACAGGTGTTGCTTTCTGTTTATCCTAATTTGATTTCTTGATGCCTCAAAATGGCCCATAGAGGCGGGCATCCTTTAAAATTTCCATGGACTCTGAGAAATTTACAGCGCATCTAGAAAAATGATTCTGATTCAAATATATAACAATGATCATAGAAATAAAGAGGGTTGGTGCTTTCTGGTGCAGTATAATTTTTGACATGGAAAGCAAGTCCAAGGGCTCATCCAGACTTCCTTTAGCATTGTGCTTTCCAGGCACAGACCTTGTGTTTTCCAAGTCCAGGTCTGAGTAGGGGTGTTTTTTTTTTTTTTGTCCCACCACTCTCCCCGGGAAAACCTGTTGTTTACCGCTGAATCGGAACAAATGGCAATCCTCAGAAAACCAGGTTGCTGTTTGTTCTGATTCAGTAGTAAGCAGTGTGTATTGCCTGGATAATAACATACAACATTCATTCAAGATATGCATGTTTCCCAAGGCCCATTGAGGATTATGCATAATGACCTCACCTTCCACAATTAAGGAAGCTTAAATAATTATGCTTGGAATTTGATCATGGAAGCTGCTGCCAATTCAGTGACTAGAAAGGAAACAACAAAACCTGGAGATTGTCCTTGGAAAAGATACAGATAATGCATTCAGTTGCTGCTTTTCCATGTACACGCTCACAAGGCCCCTTTCAAGTTGTCATCTCCTGAGCATTAAACATGACAGAGGAATTGGCTCTCTGTGTGATGAACTTCAAGTTAGTTCCAAGTCCATGTCTGATATTTAAAAAGGCATTGTGGTGCCAACAATTTGAAACAAGCTTCTTTTGAGCACTAGCCTCAAAGGGAAGCCTACCATCACGAGTAGCCATGATAGCCTGTTGTAGCCAAAACAGCGAGGCTGCTGTGCCACCTTAAATTCTCACACATTTCTTGTGGCATAAACTCATGTGGACTTGAGCCCACTTTGTCAGAGGCATGAAACTGGCAAGTATAGCTACACATGGATACAAGGAAGTGGGAAAATTTGTATAGAATAAGGCCAGAAGACCATGAGATTCCTAAAAGGAGAGTGGCTCAAGTCCTGAAGGAGGAGAATTCAGTACACTGCTGCAACTTGATGGAGCGTAGAAGGTTCTGTGTAGCTGAGAAGAACAATTTGAGTGTTGCTACTCAGATGCTCATGTCTGCCAATAAAATGCTGAAAGTGATGGGTATTTATTTGTAGTTCAGCAGAGCTTCTTCCCCATCCCCCCCCAAACTTCCAGCAAGATGGCTGCAACTTTCCATGTCCTCATATAACCTGCCTGGTTAGTGACGGCTCATTCCTAGGCTACTGTGGAGGATGTTGTTTTTTCAGGAGTGAAATCAGACATGGAGCCCAACGTCAAACTCAGGAAAATGGCCTATTACTTACAGGCATTGAGAGAGGGAAATTGTGTGCTGCTTATTTCCTTTCAGAGACAGGCAAAAAGAGAAGATGGGGACTCTCTCTCTCTCTCTGCCTTCTGCTATGCGTCACCGTTTGCACATTTGAAAAGACTGCTGAGAGGTCGGAGCACATGTCTTCGTGACTGTCAAGACTGCACAGTTAAGGATCAGGGCCTTGCACATCAGCCATGTAGCTGATGGGTGCATATAGAACATTGAATAAAAGCAGAGCTGTATTTAGCTCATATTCCATTTGTCTGTCTATCTAGTATTCAACTCACCATCTTTACTCTGATTTGCTCTGGACCTGTGAGAACTCATGCCTAACTTATGTGCTTTTGTAGTACTGCACCTAAGGACAAAACCTAAGTGCTACTGCTGACTAAGCCGACCTGAGCCTGTCATGGGGTTTGAGAGGAAGCCTTTAAAATGGTTTGACTTACACCAAACATGACTAAGCTGAATGGAATTTAGAAAAGAAGTAAGTCTCCCCCTGCTCCATTATGGCAATGTTCCTACCATTCCCCACAGAATGCCCCTTTCCCAGGACTTGCCCTGGCCTCAGCTAAGAGAATTGGCAGAGTCCACGCTGAGTCAGAATGGAGGACTTACACTGGCATATCTCCAGCTGAGCCAGAATGAGGGACATCAGCTGGCATAGATTAACCTATTCCAAGCTCCTTGTTTGTGTTTTGCTGAGAGTTGTGAAATTGCACATGCTCAGAGTATTTTCTGTAGTCCATGAGAGTTTGTGGAATAATAAATTGGTTAGTTTTTAAGATATCCCAAGATGTATTTCATTGGACCTTATTTCATGTATTCTTTTTGAGGGGCAAAGCCCCCCTTCTCTTCACAAGGGTTGCCCATCCTATTTTGCTGCCTGAGGTGAAATGGGAAGTTGGCACTACCCACCCCTTGCTTACTGGAGTCACATGGGTGTGGCTTCCAGTGGGATCTCACTGGAAACCACCACTGTGCCATCCCAGTAATGAGGCTCAGCAGGAGGGCACCCTGTGGGATTATGCCACCTAAGGCTGCTGCTTCAGTTCACCTCATGTGTGGGCCAGCCCTCCCCTTCCCATTTTGGGAACTGCACCAGGGGCCAAAACCACCTTAATCTGGCCTTGGTTCTAACCTACCTATATCCTTCACCCTCCTTTTTATCCTCCTCTTATGTTTCATATCTAAATGCTTCCTCTCCAGTTTTAAAGTTGTTCACAACATAGATCTGAAACATAAACCTCAGATCATCAGTCTCTTTCTGCTTTCCCTCTTTCCTCATAATGATAGCAGCCCCAGTTTTTGAGTTATGTGCTTACACCGATATGTGCATTATGTCTTCATGTACATAAATTGGGAAACTTGTTCATTAAGAAATACACTGGCGCTATCATCTTCTGGAAATCCCTGGTGCTGCAGAGCAACTCACTGGCTCCATTACCAGTTGCTGCAAGCTGCTGATCACTTCATCTTAATGATAACATAGCATTAAGCGAGAATATTTTAAGAGCATTCTTTTTGCAGAGGCAGGTGAAATTCAGCAATCCGAGGAGTGTCTTTAAATTATTCGAATTTGTCAGCAAATAAATTATCTCCGCATTTGTCTGAGAAATGTTTGCTTACCAAATAGACGGGGGGGAATAGCATTTTATTGTGGCGCAGATTGAAATAAATAATGCAGCCAGATGGAGCCTGTTGATTTTGCTTCCCAGAGGGTGGTAGAAATACTTCCTCCATCCAGCGTCAATCTGGGGAAGGGCCTGACCTTTGGCGTTTCCCTTTAGCACTTTGAATTCCAAATCTCACAGCGAAGCTGTGTCTGAAGACCGGTTCCAACTTTAGGGTTGGTTTAAAAAACAAAAACAAAAATCTCCTGCGGAAAGTGATAATATGAACAGGCCGTGATGTCCCCATTTTTTTCATATACTCATATTATTTTTAGTGCAGGTGATCAACAACCTGATATTTCAGGCATCCTCCTGTTTTATTTAACAAAGTTCTTCATGGGAACTTTGCATAAGGGAGAGGTGGACTTGCTGCCTTCAGGTCCAATCATAGCTACATCCAGATTGGTAAGCCAATGGCTGCCTTCTCTTCCAGACCTTGGAGTACAGTGGTACCTCAGGTTACATACACTTCAGGTTACATATGCTTCAGGTTACATACTCTTCAGGTTACAGACTCCGCTAACCCAGAAATAGTGCTTCAGGTTAAGAACTTTGCTTCAGGATGAGAACAGAAATCGTGCTCCAGCAGCACGGCGGCAGCAGGAGGCCCCATTAGCTAAAGTGGTACCTCAGGTTAAGAAAGTTTCAGGTTAAGTACGGACCTCCGGAACGAATTAAGTACTTAACCCGAGGTACCACTGTAATGGATTATGTCAGGGTGTGGACCATTCCTGGTAAATGAGCATTCAAAAGGGCTTGCATTGTGCCATTGCACCATTATGGTTGCCTCCACTTAACAGTGTAAGAGCATATGATTGGTTTGGCTGATGCATCCACACTTTGCTCAGTTCTCCACTGCTCTTGGCAACTAGCAGCAATGTATATTATTGAAAAGCCAGGGAGGCAACACTGCCCTGCGCACACTAGCCTGCCGGTTGCTCCTGATTTAATTCTTGGGAAATATGGCAATGGAGGGAAAGAAGGGGAACGGACTTCCAGGACAATTGCTTGAGTATTTGCATTTCATCTCCATGGCTGCAGCTCAATGGAAATTAGACATTGTGTGTGCTTGTCTGCCATTACAACTTTTTTCATTGTGGAACCACTTGGACTACTTTGTGGAGCCCCAGGGTTCCATAGAACACAGTTTGAGAGATGCTGGATTAACAGGAGGATACATAAAAGCAAATCAGCATGAATTCTTATTGCTTCTCTGCAAACAAATCAGAATGAATGCACAAGAAAGACAGTGTTTAACCTCCACATAAGCTTTGTGCAAGCAAATGAGGCTGGAGGCTCAATAAACAGGTCATCTGGAGGACCCCTTCGTCTTTCTTCCTCAGTAAAGGTAATGAAGAAAGAACCGTCCTCTATTCCGCCTGTCTGATATTGTAATAAGATGTCTCGTCATTGCCATCTCAAACTCAATGTATATATGATGGATCTGCTTATCTTCCCTTCCAAGCCTTCCTCTCTTTGATTCCTCTCTACTTCGTTGACAGCATCACCATCCAGCCTGTCAAAACAGGCATGAAGTCAATTTGATTTCCCTATTGGTGAGGTTTCCACCTGCCTGAACATTGGGTGAGGGGAAGAGGGAGGTCTGCAATGGTGGAAGGCTAGCTGAGCCTGCAGAGGTGAACATGAGATGGGGAAGTTGTATTTCAGCCTAGAGGTAGAAGCCAACATTAATTTTACTCAGAGTAGACCCATTGAAATGGATGGGCATGCTAATTAAGATACAGTAATTTCAGCATATCTACTCTGAGTAGAACTTCGTTAGATACAACCCACAACTATTTCTGGACCAATGAGATGAATGCTGAAAGGTGGTGAACTTTTTCAAACTCTGTTGTTTCAAGCATTTTTGACAGGCAACATAATATGGTATGGGCTTTGTGAAATAGGAGGTGAAAAATTGGATTTATTTCTAACATGGGAAGACCCCATGAGAATGCTGACTGGTTGAATTACAGACATATGATCAATATGGAGCTGCCTTCTAGTAAATCTGGCCATTGATACCTCTCGTCCGTATAGTCAGCTCAAATTGGCAGTAGCTCTTCAAGGACCACTGCCTGAAATCCTTTGATCTGGACAATGCCACAGAGGCAGAATCTGCAACTGCATGTAAAAGGGTGTGTTCTACTTCTGAGCTGTGGGCTCCCCTCCCATAATCTATAACTACCTTCTCTGGCCTGATGCCTCCAGATGTTTGGGACTACAGCTCCCACCATCCCAGGTCATTAGTCATTCTGGCTGGGGCTGATGGGAGTTGAAGTCCTCCAATGTCTGGAAAGCATCAGGTTGTGGAAAGCTTGATCTAATAGATTCAGTGATGCAAGCTAAATGAATGAGTGAAAGCAAAAGGGAGACAGAGTGAGTGGGAAAGAAGGAACTGGGGAAATGTTTCCTGATTTCCTGAATCAGTAAGCAGATAATATTTCTGTAAACTAACTGACAACCCCCCTCCCCTCTCCTTCAACAGTCTGCTGCAAAGGGCTGTATCTGAACATGTGAATACTATGCCTGTATTCCTTTCTTTCTGGAGGGGAGCAGGAGGAAGGGGGCTACCTCACCTGATTATTTCAACCTTGAGAATTCATTTCAATTACAGTTTACAACCTGCAAACAAAAAGAGTGTGCGTCTCCGTAGTAACGGGTGACTGCTGTGCTTTGAGGAGCTCTGCGTCAGTTCCCCAATTGTCACTACTCTCTGTTGTCTGGCTCATTGTGCCCCGGGACACAATTAGGACATCTTCAAACTGTTATGCCCTCATCAGTGCCGTGTGCTGGTGAATTTATCTCCTCTCCTAGCTACAGGAGATGAGTGTCCCCCATCGTCTCATGTACATTTCTCCTCTGCCTCTCCCCCTCCATCTATACCTTTTCCTTCCAGCACTACTAACCTCATTCTTTCCCAAGCAACCAAGAGAAAAGTTGTTTCAGCCTTGCCAATCTCTCTGATCTGTCCCCTTGCAAGCGCTCACCTAGAACACTTCTTCCAACCCATTTAGCCTTTTTCTTAATATATGTGTCTCTCACTGTGTAAAACTATTCCTGCCATCTAGCTAATGCTCTCATTTGCTGTTTGTGTGTGCACATACAAACTCTAAGGATGAGGGAGAAATTTGGTTCAGTTTGCATTTCAAGGCTAACCTAGCAAATGTGCACTTGTCTGAATTTTGCAATGCAGCTCTCCAGCCAAGTAATGTGTACAAAAATGCATATATTAGGGATAAGTGTGCATAAAATGCATATATTAACCTACACAAGTGCATTATGTTAGGGAAAACTGCTTTCAAACACAGGGATTTGGGACAAAATTGCACAGAAACGTGCATATTAGGGGAAATTTGAAACATAAATACTGACAAGTTTTCATAAGACTTAAAAAGAAAGGATTAGCAAACTGGTGTGGAGATGTCCAGCCCCCTCCCTGATAAACCCTCCCCCCACATACATCTGTCTGTCATCCAGGTGGTGCCACAAAGGAGACCAACACAACCAATATTATCTTATTTTTTGTAACGTATTTTACCTCCAGGTTTTTGTTTCAGGTGCTCATGAGTGATTTTGGGTGGGTGTGCCGGTTCAGGATAAGGCAGCACCTGCCGGCATGGCTCACAATCTTTTAAGACATAGTATAAAAGGGGGGGAGGAGTGGGGGGGGGAAGAGAACACAAAATATTGGAGCAGATGCTCCTTCACTGGCTGATCCACTTTCCATTACTTTGTCCAAGGCAGCTTACTCATGAAGCTAAAACAAATACAAGGATATATCCAAACAAGGATGAACACATGCAAGTCGGGGAACAAGCAGTGTTACAATAAACAAAATCCAAGACAGCAGCCAAAACCAGCAGCCAATAAACAGAGGATTATTTTGCTTGCCATCTCAAGGCCATCAAAGTGCTAGTCAAATACATTTAAGGAGGCCTCCAACAATCAGCAAATGGTTCTATTTTTGGTAGAAAATGCAAGTGGAATCTAGCACAGGGTTGCAGTGCACCTGCTTGGAGTTCTAGCCAGCCATTGCCTCCATTTAATTCCTCCTTCCACTGCCACACAGGTACTCTGGGGGCATGCACAGTCCTCACTGGGCTATTTCTCTTCTTCAGAGTTTCCCTCCAATAAGAATACTTCTGCAAACCTTAGAGCACTAAGCCTGCCTATACCATTCTCATGTGTGTGGATGGTGCCATTTTAGAATACACACTGTTGCACACCATCCCAGTCTCAGAGATTCCAGGGGCTCCAGGCACTCTTACCCAGGGTTTGTGTTTCCATTTGGAAATGAAACACAGCATTGGTTGTGGTGTCTTTATGATATATGGTTTACTTATACATATATACAACCTGAGCCTGCAGTGGAAGGGTTCACATCACTGACACCCCAATAGGGTTTTGCGTCTCCCATAACTGCAGCCCTAGATTCAAACAGACATTAGCCATTGCGCTCTGACCTTCTCTCCAGTTTGCTGCCTTTACTAGACTGCAATATTTTCCCTCCGAGGTCACATCCAGTCAAGACTCTACTTTAAACTCTCCTTTTATCTTCTAACTCTGAGCAGAGGGAGTTCCCCTCTCTTTGGCTTCCCTAATGGCTCATCACCTTCCCTTTGTCCTGATGGCTCACTGCCCCAAGCGATTTCCAGGAAACTGGCTTGGCTTGTATTTTGATATTTACTGGACCCAGGAATTTGGAGAGTCTGGAATCCATAACCTCATACAGCAGCCTTCCCCAAACTGGTCTCCTCTGTATGTTTTGGACTATGACTCTGGCCCTTTTTGACCATTGGCCATGCAGACTGGGCTGATGGGTAGCATAGACAACAACTTTGTTGTCTGTGACAGTAGTGCAGGGCTTCCCCCAACATTTCACCAGTCACGCACATAACACTGGATCAATACTCTCCTCCATAGTATTGGGAGATGATCATACGGGCATCAGTGGAGGGCTCATTGACCCAAATGGCTATGTGATGCTTTGGGATCTTGTGCTATAACATTATGCATCCACTGGATGATTTTTGAAATGAGTCCCATAAATTCCTATGTGCAAAAATATTTAATCATAATGTGTTCTTGTAGAAGCATGGGAAGCTGCTTTACCATGAGTCAGACTCACTGGCCCATCTGGCCATGGATTGTCTACATTGGTTGGCAGCAGCTCTCCAGGGTATCCCACAGGGGTCTCTCCCAGTGCTACCTGGAGATGCCAAGGAATCAAAAATCTGGGATCTTCTGCATTCAAGGCAGGTGCTCTACCACTGAGCTACAACCCTTCTTCCAAGGCCTTTCAGCTCGTTCCAGGACAGTCCTTTAAAGTGCTTGAAACAGTTTGTGCAATCATACTTTAACAAGCCACAGGGGTGGGAGATTCCGAAGTAAAGTGCATCTAAGGGAAGACATTGAGTGGAGGCAAGATATTTTGTTGGACCTGGCCCTGAGACATTGCTCGTTTGCTATCTGCAGCCATTTATTACTCCCTGAAGTGACTCACGGCAGGGAAGGTTATGGTTCAGAAGTCCCTTGGTGGTCCGGGGGGCCATCAATTGAGCTCTCCAGAGAGTGGTATAGCGAGTGAGTTTGATTAACTCCTGCTGAAAGCCGCAGCCAGAGCTGGGATGTGATCGGAATTGATGCTAATCCTTTCTCATCCGGCGCTTGAAAAGATAGCTGCATTCATTCTCAGAGGGGTGCCCAGCAAGACTCGTTGCGTACTTGAAAATTAATTATCAGATGGGTAGAACGATGCACGACCCTGCTATTATAATCAGCAGGGTCACATTCCCTATGCTGTCCTAATCTACTGTGAGTTTCAAAGAGATTCATTGTGTTCCTGTCTGGAACATGCCACTGCACGACTGTTTTCTGATCTGTGGTTTGCTGGTTCTAACCTAATCTTGTCCTTTAAAAGATTTTTAAAGTAGGTATCGGCATCTTGTGAAAAGGCGTTGGGGCTGACGGCTTCAGCGCATCAGAGAACAGGTGCTTTCGGAGTAAATGCACCAAAAGCTTTTCTTATAGGCCCTTCAAAGGAGAGGACCCACTGCTCAGCATCAGGCATGTAGTAAGGTAGATCAGTCTTCTTGGGCTTGGGCTTTTGAGTTTGGGTGTTGTGTCCAGACTACAGAAACAGCAGTGGGGTGGGGTGGGGTGGGGTGGGTGGGTGGGTCAAGCTCATACAATTGACCTTATTTTCTGGGAGGAGGGATTTTGGAGGGAATGCAGCATGGAAAGGACCACAGTTAAAAAAATATTTATATTTTCCCCTGGGGGCTTCAAAAAAGATCAGGGTCTTCTTAAGCTGAATGTCCAACACTGTCTTCACTGAAGGGTTTTCAGTATTATTAGAATTGTTATGCCCTATATTGGATCTCTGTCCAGCTCAGAGGAGAATGTCCACAGAACACAAATCAGAATATTATAGTTGGCATCTTAATAGCTAGCTAGCCACATGTTAGTCTTTATACCAGAGGTGCAAGAAATCTAAGACACAAGAAATGCATTTAGTCTCCTGCAGCACCATTTAGGTTGCAGGGGTGACTGCTGTGCTAGTTCATTCATCGTGTTAGATTTTAAAATGAGGTGGAAAGCTGGCTGTCTCCGAGGCAGCCTTCACTAACCTGGGACTGGTGGGAGTTGTAGTCCAAAACATCTGGAGGGCTACAGGTTAGGGAAGGCTGCTTGGAAGTATGCAGAGCAGTGGCATAGCATGGGGGCCGGGGAGGGGGCAAGGCCCTGGAAGCGAAATTTCTGAGGGGGTGCAACCAGATGCCCCCACACCTGTCAGCTACTGTGGGGATCCCTACCTCACCCTGGCGAAGGTGGCGGAGCAGTTTCAGGCCCACAGTGAGCAGACATGGAGAGAGGGAGGCCTGCTCCAGCGTTCTTCTCCACAGGCGTTGGTCACCAAGGGCTGCATTGTCCGTCCGGGCTCCCCCCTGCATGGACAGGTGGCACAGTGCAGCCTGGTGGCTCTGATGAGGGGCACTTGAGTGGTTTCAGTGACTTGCCTGACCCAGGCACCAGCAACCCACGCTATGCCACTGATGCAGAGCTCAGGTACTTTACACTGGGCCTGGAAGCCAATAGGCAACACAGAAGAGGTGTAACATAAAATGCCAGCTGACACATCCTGCCCCAGTTGCTAAATTACGCGTTTTCCTAGCAACATGATGAGGAGAGGATGAAAAGCAATGAGCATGTACAAGATCTGATATTGGGGCTGCCTTTCAGGAACTAGGTTCCAAACTGTGTCATATATTTGATGTTGTTGGCTTACTTTCAATAAACTAGCTTGCTAGGAGCCCAGCTGCCAAGTGCTCATCCACTGGAATAATTACACCTTCACCTTTTCTCAATTATCGCAGAATCAGCTCTGATTCAAGACTTTCAAGCATTAAAAAGAGAGCTGAGAAACTTGATCCTTTTCTCCCATTCCTGAAATTCAGTTCCAGTCCTGCCTTAAGGCTTAGCTATGGTCTTGATCTTATTGTGAGTGTGAAACTTCAGCTTTTACCGGTAATTCTGAAAGAATTTCTTAACGGAAGTGTATAAACTTAGATGAGTACTAATAGCTATGTTTTCAGTCATAGCAGCTTCTACTAGAAATGGACCTTTCCTGATTGTCCCCGAAACTTTCAGGATAATGCTCCTAGCTAATCCAAGCAGTATTTATTGTGCTGTGAAGGATGTTCAATGTATTTTGACCCCACATGAGAGTTTGAGAAAGACAGAATTATTGAGGCTTTTGCTTTCCTAACTTTCTCAGTCTTTTTGTTGGTCTCACTTCTAGTGAGATCTCAACAAAGACTCTGAGACAAGAATGTGCCTTTTCCTTTTCCTGTAATGAAAATAGAACTGTTTTTGGAAGTCGAAAATAAAGGAATCAAATCAATAATTTAATCTAACTTTATGGGCTTGGTGTGCTTGGTGCTGTCATGCACAGCTTCAGTGAACATATTTAAGATGGTGCCTATGGCCCATTTTGAAGGTCACATGAAGTTCATGGATAGGGTACAACTCTCATTGCTTAGAGTCCCAAGAGCACATCTGCACCAGTGTCTGAAATGGCAACATGCACATTTTGGGTGCTATTGAATAATAGCTACTTTTATGGTAGATCAGATAGGACCCACATAGCAAAATGCTGGGAGGAAACTCCCAGAGGTTTTTAGCTCAAGACTAAAGTCTATTACAACCTTCTTTTAAAAATATGTAATTATCTTGACAAGACAGAGTGGCTTGTCTGTTCATTGAGAGACGAATGCGGGAAGGGCTCTGAGCTGAGGGAGAAGATTAATAGTCCTTGTCAATAATGGGAAAGAAAGGATAACTTGACGGGTTTCACATGAGTAATCTCAGTGTAGTCCAAGAGCATTTTTATAACTTTGAAGGATGGGCTGTAAATTTACCTCCTTGATATAATCTTTTTTTGTTGGTCAGTTCTCTATCAATTTGTTGTAGCGTCTCTTCCGCCTGATACATCAGCTGCTGAGCATGGTGCTCCCATCCTGAAGGGAAGGTTACAATGACAGAGAATGGGAATGCTGCTGGGTATCATTCCTGCATCTCTGTTTCTTCGTCTTCTCTCACTGTGCACAGAAGAGGGATAAGGGAGAGGGAGATGCATGCACAGTGTCATGCAGCATCCTTCCGGATATCATCATCATCATGGTTGAAATTTGTTACCTGCCCTTCACCACCAGGTTAAATTCAGTATGAAAAAGAATTAAAACAACAACTTTGGGGTGTCCTGGTTTTTACTTTTTGAAATATGCCAACCCTACCAGAACCAAGAGCTACATCTTCACATCTTCAGCATTCTCTGAAAACCATATAGTGCAGATGCCAGACATACCTCTGTGCGTTGGGAATTCCATGACTATGGGGCTGCTATGGAGCCACCCCTGGGCCACACACCCCAGCTTCTGAGAGTGGACACCAGAGAGAGTCTGTAGGGAGGGAGCTGGATCTTTTAGATATTTGAGGCCTAAAACACTTAGGTCTTTAAATATTAATATGAGCACATTGAATTGGGTCCAGAAACAAACTGGTTTTAGAACATGGGCTACATAAGTTCTAATGGGAACCCCAGCTGATAAACTGGCTGCTGCATTTTAGATCAGTTGAAGTATCTGAGAGATATTCTGTCTTCAAAAGTGACATTGCAGTAGACCACATTAGGTGGACTTATTCCCTGTTGTAGAAAATATTCTCCCCTCCTTGGAGGGGTGTCCAGATTTTTTTTAGTGGTTCATGTGGAAAAGAATGTGCAGTCAACATGCTTTCTTCACTGAAATGGAAAAAGAAGGTATATCCCTCACACACTGGGAAATAAATTGCTACATTTCTAGGAGCTATCTTTCAAATTAAAAACGGCAACTTCTCATATTACATGCCACATTCAACATAGTCACAAAGTTTTAAAAGCTGACAAATATATATTCTCAGGGTGCAATCAAAGCTCCCCCTCCCTCCTTGCGTCAGCCCTGTCAGTCACAGTGACCGTGGCTAAAGGTTGAGGGCCAGGATGATCGGGGCTGATATTATCATACAATGGTAGTGAGACTGGCATGATTTCCAGCAGATCCTGGGTCAGCTCAGCCTCTCCCCTTGGGGCTTCCTGCTGCTTCCCACCAGTTGTGAACCTTGTGGAGCCACCTTGGAGGGTGTGTGGGGATCCCAAAGAAGTGGGGGAGGGCAGAGGTCAGGGAGTTGGAGCTAGACAACCCAAGGGAAGGCCTTAGTGCTTCAAAAAATATTGATGCTGGCGGAGGGGACCAGTGTTCAGAAAGCTCAGGGTATCCGGAAGAAGGCTCAAGTGGGTTGACAGAGGGGTGTTCCACCCTTAAGATACCAGACATCTCCAAAAGGGCTGTTACCACTGTCATTCATGCCAGTATAGAACTTCATCTTGGGGAGGCATATGAGAGTCAGCCAGACGCTGCTGAGGAGGCAGCTCTGTCACCCAGGACACAAAGATGCAAGCACTGGCACAAATAAACCTCACAGGTCCTGCACACTCACTGAAGTGCCTGTTTGCTTGCTCATAGCAGAAACACCTCCCAGGCTACTCTTCAAGAGGAAGAAGCAGGAGGCATGTCACTTGTTGGATCAGTGCCTCAGCTCACGCGTAGCCATGCAGTTTACCTGCTGTGCCTTTAGCCCTTGTTTAGCCTATTTATCATTCAGATCTATGCATTAAAGACTTGGGCAGGAATGGAAAGTTGGGTTTGAGTGAGGACCAGGACACCACCAGTGGGCTTCCCACTTGCTCACCCCTTCAGCAACTGGTAAAAGACTAGCTGAGGCCGGACAGCTGGGTAGACTCCACACACCCCACCCGGTTTGGATTGCTCTGTCTGTGTCACTTGTGAAAGTGCCTCATGTGACTTGTAGATGGTGTTCATTTGGTCCTAAACACCCCCAGACATCAAGAGGATTGGGACTGGCTGCTGATACCTAAGCCCCCCTAGACCCACACAATGGGGCACAAAGATATACCAGCACAGATTTGCTCAGGTATTTTTTGCATACATTTTGTGTTATTTGCTACTTACCAGCTGGTCTACATGGAACACAGTAACCTACCTGCAGTTGTTTGTTGCTAAAGTAACATCAGAATATTGAATAGTGCCCATGTCCTAGTTTAGAATGTTGCATAGGAGGGAGCAGCAGGAGCAAGGCCAGATTGTTTTTCATTCCCTAGGGCATTGCTAAGTGGTTACATACAAGGTTGTTGTATCAGAACCTTTTCAGAAGCTGGCATCTTTTGAAAGAATGGGTGAATCAGGGACCCATTTAAACTTCCTCATTCCTTCAAGAAGCTTCTGAAAACAGATATGGTCCACCAGAATAGAGAGTCTTTAATTTTGCAGATTTAATGCAAACATAAATTGATTTTCCATATGCATGGAAAAAAGTCAAGAGTCCCATGCTGTGAGTTTGATTTATGTCTCAAGGAATGTTAAAATTCAGAATCAAGGCATTGATGCAAGGAAGTATCTCTTTTTTTTTGGGGGGGGTGTTTTGTAATCATTCTCTATCATTGCTTCTACAGCTAAAGAGAGGGGGTTATCTTAGGTTTGCCCTTCCCCAGACTAGGTAGTTTCTAGGAAAGATAAAACCTGTTTCTGTGATGATGTTGGTAGGAAGAACTGATGAAAAACCATGTCATCCTCTTCCCATTAAGCCTTGGTTTCTAAAATATGATTATTCCATTTCTTCCAGTTGGGAACTTGTAGAATTGGAGGCTAACTGTGTTTACTTCCATTGGCTCAATAATTAAGCCAGCTCTTCTTTCAATAGTTGTCACTTAGGAGTCAGTGAAGATCACCTTTTTTTGGCTGGCAATGTTGGCTGTGGGCAGTTTGAATGCTTGGTATTGAATATATGTCTTCATTAGGTCATAATAATAGTATTTCTGGCAGTTCTGTAAGAGGCTGGTGTATGCACTGTTAGCAACTTTCAGCACTACCAAAACTAAAAGTGGAACACATAACTTACTTAAAACTTGGAATCACAAGTATAGAACAAAATTATCTAGAATGAATTACAACATGACAGTGGCGTAGCGTGGGTTCTCAGCACCCGGGGCAAGGCAAGTAATTTGCGCCCCCTAACCCGTGGGTCTTCCGCGAGTCTCTTCCGCGCCCCCCCAGCTGTTGCGCCAGGTGCGGCAGGCCCCCCTGCACCCCCACGCTAAGCCACTGCTCCCACCACAAGTCTTCAGGACAGCCATCCGAAGGCTGGCGCGGGGAGAAGGTCTCTCCGCCCCACCGCCAGGCTTCGGAACAGCCTTCCGAAGGCTGGTGCGGGGAGAAGGTCTCTCCGCCCCACCGCCAGGCTTCGGAGCAGCCTTCCGAAGGCTGGTGCGGGGAGAAGGTCTCTCCGCCCCACCGCCAGGCTTCAGAGCAGCCTTCCAAAGCCTGGCGGCGGGAGGAGGACTCTCCGCCCCACCGCCAGGCTTCGGAGCAGCCTTCCGAAGGCTGGCGGCGGGAGGAGGTCTCTCCGCCCCACCGCCAGCCTTCGGAGGAGGTCCGAGGACAGTGGGGTTCCTGCTTCCTCGAGGAGGGCCGGCCAAACGCGCCCCCCAAATGTTGCGCCCGGTGCGGCCGGCACCCCTGGCACCCCCCACGCTACGCCACTGCAACATGAACACTTTCTTCTGTTAATGCCCAGCACCCTGCAAAGAAGCCAGTGGTACTTAACTGAGTCTATGAACTTAATGATAGTTATGTGTGGAATTTCCACTATCAGTTATACAGTACATATTGTGAGGTAATGATTGAGGAGATTTCACCCCTCCCATACCCAAGAATCTGCTGACCATCTCCTGATGATCTCTGCTGACTCTCCACAGAGAAGAGGAGGCGTGTCCTGCCTATTTAATTATTCTGCCCAGCAACATATCTGTGTGTGTGAGAGAGAGTCAGTCAGTCAGTGTATCGGAGAGAGTGAGAGTGTTAGAGATCCTAGAGATTAGATTGCTGCTAAGAGCAGCTGCAGACTCTCAGTGTAGCATTGCTTTATGCTCAGAATACTTAGCTCTGTATATAGTTTTGTACCATAGTTGTAGTTATAGAATAAAAGGAAGATATTTTACAGAGCTGCTCTCCGAGTGGTTTATACTCTGCAAGACTCTGCAAAACTCTGCTGCGCAACGACTGTATTATTGAGACAGTGAATCCGGTGCTCTCAGCTCTAAGCTGTGAGTCCACAGCACTGTGACCGTTTCCTGCGGGAAGGAGGTCTCTGGCGGTGCTACCCAGCTCGCCCAGCCCAGTCGGGGTTGAGGTGCATGAGTCCAGTTGGCGCACTGGCTCTAGGGCGATGCTGACAATGATAAGCGGCTAAGTATATAGCAGGGATCTGTTATAGTTACATGGTCATGAATGAAGTGGAAGAGCAGGCTGGCCTTCCATCAAGTGTGTGGCTCACATACATAGGTTTTTAAAATTATTTGTTAGGAAGATGAGGGGGTGTGGGGTGTGTGACAGGCCATCCCCAACAATCTAACTCCACCATGTGTTTACTTCAGCATTCCTTCCCCAGCTCACTGTGATTGGAGTAGACTGGGGAAATAATTCACTGTAATTAAAAGCTAGGCCTGCCCATCAAAAGAAGAAGAAGAAATCCATCTTCTCCTCCCCTCTTGCATTCAAGTTGATTTCATGGAAAAGAAAGTAGAGATGGGCATGTTTAACTTTTTGAAGGAAAGAAAACCCAGAGGCAAAGAGCTACTCAGATGGTTGGGCCCTTCCTTGGCACACATGGGTAATGGTGTGGTCCAACTCTGTAAATGAAAAGCTACTCAGAATCACCCCAATTTGCCTTCTTAGTTGAGGTACACACAGTGCTGATGCAAACCCCTCATATAGATTTAGTTGCAACTGTATTCAGGGAAGAACCACATTACTTAAAATGTTGTTAAATTCTTATTGTAGAACATTATTTTAAAGTAGTCTGGCATTTATACAGCGAAGCAACCTTTATAGGAGAACATTGCTTCTGCATTCTCCAATTCTGAAGCAGCAGGAAGTGTCAGGTCAGCCTTTTACAGGGTCATTTTCCTTGTAGGAAGAGTGCTAATGTGCTTATTGCATTTTTATAACATTTGCTCCCATTGCAGAATATACTGGTTGAGCAGAGGACAGGAAGCAGGCACCCAGACAAATAGTATTAGACTTGGAACAGGCCCACTCCTACAAAAAGCAACAGCTTACCCTTGCATCTCCCCATGACTGTTTCTTGCCACCAATCACAAAAGCCCAGGGTTCTTTCCCTAACCAGGATCAAACAGCAAAACAGCTTTTCCCCATACAGGCAATTCCAGTGGCTTATAGTAGCCACCAGCCATGAAAGGCCATTAAGTGACCTATAGAAAAGCTTAAGGGGTTAGGTCATCTCTTTGCTTTGCACAATTGAATAGTATGATTCAGAACAATGTCAAACCTTGCACTTTGAATTTCACGAGGCATCCTTTATGTTCCAGCAGTTGTGCTAATTTGATGTTGCAAAACGCCTAAGATTTCTAAAATGTTGCACAGTCTGAGGTTCTGTGGAACTCTAAGCTATCCAGTGACCCCTGAAATGCAATCCTAAAGCTAAATTGCAAAATCAATGGGACATACTTCTTTGTAAACATGGGTTAGGTTCGGTCTACCCTACAAGACGAACTGCAGACACAAGAAGCAACATCTGGAGTAGAATCTCCGGAAGGCCTACATAAATTCCTTCAGGTTCTATACCTTGTATAGTTTAGAAACTTTTCACTTTCCTACATCCCATTTCAGTCTTATTGACCAACCAGGTGTCACTTCAGTGTGGCCAAAGCAAATAACTGAATTCCTTAAAAAAGGAATATATTTTTAAACTCAGATTGTTGACAGTTGAACATTTTAAAATAAATTCTTCAAAAAGTGCTAAAGGATGGAGTGTCATTGTCCTTGACCCCTTCTAGCTTAGGATAGCTTGCTTGCCTGCCCCTGCCCCCCCCCTCTCTCTCTCTCTCTGTGTGTGTGTGTGTGTGTGTGTGTGAGAGAGAGAGAGAGAGAGAGAGAGAGAGAGACGTTTTTACGCTATCAGGAGAAACCTGGAGGCTTGTAGCTGCTCATCAGCCCCACCCATAAAGACCTGCAGCCCATCCTGACTGATTATTGGTTGGGTGATTCTCCTGAGCAAGCAGCAAGTGTAGTATCAAGTGAATAAAGAAATCTATGAATGTGCTTTTCTTTCCCTGCCTCATCCTTTGCTAGCCATAGGAGTCTCTTTCCCTCTGATATGAATCACCACACCACATATCGCAGCATCAGGGTCATACGAAGCACATAAACATTCTACTTGGCTATTATAAGCTGTGATACTGCTGGAAGGAGCACACTGGGCGGGCAAGGAACTTGTTATATATGTGAAACCTCTGCCAGTCTTGACTGTAGAATGCAAGAGAGGAGATGAGACACCATTCACTTCTGGTAGGTCAGTGCTTTCTCTGATTGTTCCCTTAGGCTGGAAGTAAAGAACCTGTAACTCTCCACTTCTTGCTGGATTCCAGGTCCCATCAGCCCCATACAGATGATCAATAGTTTGGGAAGCTTGGAGTTGTAGCCCAGGACTATCTGGAGGGGCTACCAGTTCCCCACCACTGTCATAGACTTCACAATTCAGAATGTCCCCTATTTTTAAATCCTCTTCTCCTTCTTGAGTTTCATGGCTTTATGCACATAGCCAGGCATGCACAAACACACCCTTCCCCTCTGCTGGTGAAGGGGCAGTATTTGGGAGGCTGGGTTGGTGTTATTCTGGCAGTTCCATACCACAGGGGACCCTCTTTTAGCTCCAATTAACAGTGTGCTGTGTTAATCGGTATCTTTTGCCAAATGATTAACATGTTTCAAGTCCCATTAAGAGCGGTTATGACAGGAAGAGGCAGGCAGCTGTCGTGGGTAATTACCGTATACTTGAATGATCCTGCAATCCAACGCTGGCTGGAGAGGGGGCGGGAGGGTGGGTGGGTGGGGGAGGAATATCGGGATGGGAGAAAAACTGAAGGTGTGTTTGGCAGTGGCAAGGACTTGATAGAGCACATCCTAGAACTGATGGATGCTGTGCAGACCATCCGTTGACACAGCTGATAGCACTTGGGAGACTGATGTGAGAGCCACTGGTGGTGAGATGGATGATGCCAGGGGCTGAATAATATTTGCATATGCTGCTACTGAGGCTGTGACTTGGGTGTACAAGTTTGAGAGTTCAAAGAAAGTGTGCTTTGTGGTTTCCCTTGCTAGCTACAGGCAGCTCTTACACTGTAAAGGAAGCAATCCACAGAAGAGGGTTGCTGTTATAGCATTTGGAATGAGTGACATCCTCCTATATCTTGTAGAGGGCCTGGTTCCTCCCAGGGTTTTGTGATGAAAGTGCTTTCATTATCTGTAGCTCCACCATGAAAGTTACCAAGCAAATGCAGTGAGAATTAACCTCTTGCTACTCATCTTTCTTAATTTCAGGGGAGTTTTGAAAACCTACTTCTAGACCTTTCTTTTCTGGACCATCAAGACCATGAGTACTGTACTAAGTTATGTACAACACATCTTTGTGTGATGGACAGAAGCTGTTGGCTTGCAAAGCATTCACTTATTTGTTTTAAAAATTATACCTCACTTTTCTTTATAAAATATTCAAGGTGACTGATGAGAAAGTTCATAAAATATGGAGTAAGACTGAACAGATGCAAGGACCTCGTGATTCCTTCCAACTCTATGATTCTATGAGAAACAGCCCAAATAGCTAAAATTAGTTTCATACAATAAAACTATGGGTGGGATAAAACAATTTGGCATAAAATAAAAAGACAGAGCATTAAAAGCTCAGTTCACCTGAAGGTTAAGAGAGTGAGTGGGAGCCAACCAACCAACCAAGCCTCTCTAGGGAGGGAGTCGTACAAACTGGAGGCTGCAGCTGGGAAGACCCTGTCTTAAATCCTAACCAATTGTGCTCATCAGATTGGTAGGACACGGGGCCTCTAGTGTTAAATGCAGTGGGCAGGCAGGATCTTATGGGAGGAGGAGATCTTTCAAAGGGTTTTCACTTAGGCTGTTGTAAATAAGAACATTGAGTTTCAAATTGTGCTCAGAAAGGAACTAGAAGCCAACATAAAACATAGGTGATATAATCAGCAGTGGGGGATCTGGAAATCTCTTTGGCCACTGCATTTAGTACCAGCAGAAGCTTCTGAACACTTTTCCAAGGCATTTTCACAGAGAATGGTGCATCAGTCTGGATGTGACCAGGACATGTGTAATTATGGCCAGATTTGTTTTATCAAGAAAGGGGCATAGCTCATTTACCAGCCAAATCTGTGCAAAAGCTCTCCAAGCTCCTGCTGGCATATGAGTTTCTAGGAGTGCAACCAGAGTCAGAAGCACTCCCAAGATGCAAAAGGTAAAAGGACCCCTGACCATTAGGTCCAGTCATGACTGACTCTGGGGTTGTGGCACTTATCTCGCTTTATTGGCTGAGGGAGCCGGCGTACAGCTTCCGGGTCATGTGGCCAGCATGACTAAGCAGCTTCTGGTGAACCCGAGTAGTGCACGGAAACGTCGTTTACCTTCCCGCCAGAGTGGTACCTATTTATCTACTTGCACTTTGACGTGCTTTCGAACTGCTAGGTTGGCAGGAGCAGGGACCGAGCAACGGGAGCTCACCCCGTCATGGGGATTCGAACTGCTGCCCTTCTGATCGGCGAGTCCTAGGCTCGGTGGTTTAACCCACAGCGCCACTCGTGTCCCCCCAAGATGCAAAACTGGCCTTTAAAGAAGAGAGCAATCCAATCCAGAATAAGTTCAGCTCCTGGTTCGGCTCTCCTGCTGACCAACAGTGTCACAGTCTTTTCTGGATTAACCTTAGGTTATTAACAGCTCACATCTAGTTCATTTACTGTACTCAGTATGAATTTATTAAAATAAAGAAAACAGAGAATCAAAGAATTGTAAAGTTGGGAGGGACCTGTTGATATTTTTACCCCTCCCATTGCGAGAATCTCCTAATATGATGTTTTGAGAAAGGAGGGGGCGGAAACAGTTCTTCCACTTCTTCCGCTCCTGCCTGACTGCCTGACTTTGTGTGTGGAGAGAGTCTTATCTATGTAGTGACTAGATGGCTGAGTGGGAGCTGTAACACTCATGCAAGTCAGTAGTTCTTTAGTTTGTAGTAGCTGTTAGAAATAAAAGAAGTTATGCTTCACAGCTAGCTTCTGTGTTGTTTATACTCTGCTGAGTCTGGTGCTCACAATGCACAGTTGTGAGTCCAGTGCACTGAGACCTGCTTTCCAGGATTGGAAGGTCTCTGAAAGTGCTCCAGTCGCCTAGCCCAGTTAGGGCAGAACCATTTATTGGGCCCAGTCACTGACATCGGTTGAAAGGCGTACTGACAGGACCCCAAGGGTAATCTAGTCCAACTGCCTGCAATGCAAGAATCTCAACTAGATCAATCATAACAGATGGCCTTCCAAGTTCTTTTTAAAAACCTTCAGGGAAGGATGGACTTTGTATGCTCTAGCAAAACAAATAAGAAGTTTGAGTACTCAGAGGCTAGAACAGCATGACAGGTTTTTCTGCAATCAAAGCTGGGGCATTTGTGCTCCTAGTGTGCTAATGTGAAACAGAGCAATTTAAGATGGAAAAATTGCGTAGGAAAGCTGTTGCTAACAGGATGGAACACCACTACAAGCATTTTTCACACAGGAGGAGTAAATCACCTTCCAGTCTCCCTCTCCTGCTATTTATGGGAAGAGGTGATTGTCGTTAATGTGGAAATATCATTATAAGTTTTACATTCACACTAGAAAACTATATGGGCAAAAACTGCAGGTCTTGCTCTTTCATTGAAAACAGTATAGTATACAGCACTTGCAGGGAGCCCCAGGCCTGGGTGCTGCAGGTGGCCCCCACAGGCTTCTCCACCTGGCCTCTGGGACTCTCTTCAGGCCACACCTCCTCTCTGTGGGCCACACCCCTCTTTGGCTCTCTACCAAACCCTCCTTGGGAGCTTTTGCCTAGGTGGAATATGTTCATGAATTGTGATAATAGGTAATGGAGAGGAGAGTGGGTATATGTAGAAAACCTATGAGTTTTACTTGGCTGGAATGTTGTAGCCACCTATATAAAGATATGAGTCACATATTTCGCTTCACTTTGATCTCTGTCCACCCCTTACACCCACCACTGGTTTGTGCCCGTGTGAAGGATATCCAGGAATGAATGCTCCCCCCACTGGTAGATTGAAAGAGGCTCCTTATCCCTGATCTACAGGATCACTGAAATCATGGAATGGCATTGGTTACTTTGTGGCTTTTGCACTCCTACTACTAATGAGACAGGGCCAGTCTAGCCTTGCTTCTAGATTTCCCACAGGTGTCTGGTTGGCTACTGTGAGAACAGAATGCTGGCCTAGGTGAGCCTTGGTCTGATCCAGTGGAGCTGTTGTAATGACAAGACTCAGCCCAACTCTTTGGCACTATGGAGGTATGCACTGGGTGGGTTTTTCTTCTTATTTACTTTCATGTGCAACAAATGAACTGAAACTGTTATGGTCTTCTAATATTTCCTAACATTCCTCCCCCCGCATCTCAGTACACATTTTCACCTCAGCATGAAAGAGTTCAGTGGATACACTCCTTGCAAGAAGCAGGAGTCCTTTGAATCCTTTTCAGGAACTGAAATTCCACAGTGAATACTAGATTTCAAAGCAAATGGATAACCCTGTAAGTCTACAGTTGCCCATGAAAGTATGTGATTGAACCCCGCCCTTTGCCTTTTGTCTTCCAGATCGTGAGCGGATTGGCCAGGACTCTGCCTATGAGCAGGAAGGAAAGGTGCAGTTTGTCATCGATGCTGTCTATGCCATGGGCCATGCACTTCACAACATGCACAAGAACTTGTGCCCTGGGAAGATTGGCCTCTGCCCCAAGATGGACCCAGTAGATGGTGCAGAGCTTCTCAAGTACATCCGTAGCGTCAATTTCTCAGGTCTGTCTGTCTGTCTGGGATAACCCTCAAGGCCATACAGCTGCTTGTGGCTTCTTGGGGCATCAAACCCTGCCTGGCTTAATATAAAACACTGACTGAATGTTTAAATGTTCCACTTGCAACGTTTTCTATGGTTTTGCATCCCCCAGCCACAGACTTAGTGTAAGATGTATTCCTGCCTCCCAGTACTCTGAAAATAATACATCTTGAGATGCAACAACAAGCACACCAGGTTGAAATGGCGTTGGGTGTTTTATCTGTAATTGCTACTCTTCATTCACCACTTTTTTAATGGAGCATCTAATTAATGTTCTCATCAAACAGTTGTTTCCCTATGTTTCTCCTGGCTTCTTTCATTTCGTTTGGGAGCCCAAACAAAAATCTGCCTTCTGGGGAAAAATAAAAAAGCAACAGCACAGTTGGTCCACCGGTGTAGATTACCTTTGTGCTGCCCATCTTTTGAAAAGAGACAGGTTTGATGTGTGCAGCAAGGTTTCAGGCAATTGAACCCTGTTGGCATGTCTCTGCACACCTTTGAGTAATGTGTTTTAGCAATTACTTTATATTTAATTGGTTTTTTAATGTGCACTAAACAACGCAAAAGCTCTTAAAAGAATGTTATGCAAATTCTGGAACAACTCCTCCTCCTCCTCCTTCTTCTTCATATTATTAACACCATTTATCCCCTCTTGACCACATGGCTACATTGTTAAAGGCACAGAGCCTCTATAAAGGTGAAATGGGGGAACAAGCAACCCTACTTGTCAGATGATTGGCTTTTGGTTGCTTTGGGTCATGTCTATGAGATGGGAGTAGTTCTTCCTTGCCCTAGAGTGGTTATAAAGATTAGTAAATTATGGTACATGCAGTGCAGTGCTTTTTTCTGAGGGTACGCAGGGGTTTAGGGCATACCCTAAACATTTTGGGAATTTCATTGGCCTCATTGAGGGGCAGTATTTCAATATGAGTAGGAAAATGAGAGTACCCCTAAACATTCTTTTTTTAAAAAAACACACCACTGGGTACATGAATCATAGAATTATGGAGTTGCAAAGAAGGGAGGTTATGTTTCTCTGTTTCTCATTTTTACTATCTTAAGTTCAGTTTTTCACATTTCCACATCAGTTTGCATTCAAAATAATTCTCATGAAACATCACCAGCATTTTACCTTTTTGTATGCAATTTTACCCAACATAACATATTTTTGCAAGCAATTTCTCCCAATATAATGCATTGCTCTATGGTATTTTCATTAATATATACCAGGGGTAAGCAACCTTTCTCAGCCGTGGGCTGGTCCACTATCCCTCAGACTGGGGGGAGGGGTGATTATATTTTGGAAAAATAATAATGAACGAATTCCTATGCCCCACAAATAACCCAGAGATGCATTTTAAATAAAAGGACACATTCTACTCATGTAAAAACATGCTGATTCCCAGACTGTCCACAGGCTGGACTGAGAAGACAATTGGGCTGTATCCGGCCCCCGGGCCTTAGGTTGCCTACCCCTGATATATACATTTTATGAACACTTTCCCCTTATGTATGCATTTTCATCCATATTGGTTGGAGAACTACACTGCAATAATCTGAATTGAACAATCTTTTGAAACATTTCAAAAGATAGGTAAGGTTCATTTTGCACATTTTGGAGGGAACTGTGGAATAGGTAGGTTCATGTTAAAAAGCAAACCAAACTGAATTTCCCCCCATCCCTAACTTTAACTGAGTTCATTCATCATGCACCATACGAAAGATCAGCTTCTCTTTGTCCACTGCACATATTTTAGAAGTGACCACCATATGTGGAGGGGAAATGTTTCCATGAAAGTTCATAACAAATACATACCAATCTAGGGACCATGACTAGCCAAACCACCCAGGGTCATTTTTACTCATCATTTTCATCAATTTGCCTCTCCTCACACATGCAGTGTTGGCTGCAACTGTGATGTGAAAAAAGGAGAAAAAGGCAGAAAAATGGGGGCCTCCCATCTCAGTTTTTTCTCCAGTTTTTCAGATTTTTTCTGGGCTTCCACATCTCTAGTTGCAAACACATGGTGGGAAAACTCAGCTCTCCCACAAAGTGGCTCAAGTGACTGAAAGAAACCATCTAGATTCGGGTAGGAGCTTCTGATAAGGAGCTCCATGTGCAGAAGTGAAAGTGGAATTTGCATGTATCTGCATCTTGATAGCTGGGCTATTTTTTTAGCCCTCCCTATAAGAATTGACCAGGGAGCATGTGGCAAAAACAGACTAAAGCCGGCATCTCCTAAAGTCCCATCATAATTCTATGCACATGAACAATCCCCAGTTCCATTTCCTTATTCTCGTTCCACATTTTTGTTCCTTTCTTGTTAGACAATCTTCCCTTGCCCCTGATTAGTAATTCCTTTACATATTCTAGAAACTCATCACATCCTCACATTATATCTCTTTAATATACATTTTTCTGCTTCTGCCTCCTTATTACATCTATTTATCTCTCCTCTGCAATCTCCTCACAATCCGTCTCCTTTATTTATTCTTTCCCTATCTTCTTGTTTGATTTTCCTGCTTTTTAATGTTATTGGGATTTATTTGTGCAATTCATTTGATTTTGTTTCAAGATAAACTTTTGAGGGAGGTGGGGGCACAGCAAAGAGTCTTGCTTTGAGGCAACTTGCTAAATCAGTGTAATTAAATATTTTATAGTATTTCTCATCTGGTCACATCCTTCTCTTGATAAATACAATCTGACTACATAAACCTCACTTGTATGTTAGATTATCCATTTAAAGCCAGGCAACTGGGTGTCTTCTTTTAATTGGGCTTATCTTTGAAATTTAGCATGTTTTAAGAATTGTCTAAGGGGAAGAGGCAATCTCATTTTTTCACTGCATGATCTCACCAGTGGTTCAGTCCCCACTCTGCACTTTTGAAATGGTGAAGAAAGGTCTTCTGGATGCTTTGTAAGCATTTGTAACTTGCTAGTCTTTGGCAAATCCATGAATAGTGGGTAGGGCACAGCTACAACTTAGTGGTGTGTAATCTCTGTATAGGTAAAGGGACTTGTGAGATTACTTTCCCAAACAGATTGGAGAAGTCCATGGTGCTGAAAGAAGTAACCAAACTAAAACACGCCACTGGAGTCTGTGTCTGTAATATGAAGATTATATAGATGCCATTCACAAGTGTTAGTGAGCTCTATCATATTCTCCATCTACACTTTTTCAGTGGCTGTGTATTCCAAGCCCCATGAAGGTTAGGAATGAGCTATTGATCCACTGTGCAGAATTCTGCTGGGGACTTCCTCCTGCTTCTCTCTGCTCATCATCTTTCTCCTTATTTGGTGGTAAAATGGATTATTCCCCATTCCATTCTGGGAAGAAGGGCTCCAGTAGAGGAGAAGAAGACAGGTGATGAAGGAGCAATTGGGTTCTGATCCTGCTGAAAACCTACTAGGATAGAACTTCACTACTTCCCATTTATGTATTGTTCCACAGGGAGAGAAGGAAGTTGAAAAGCTTAGGTGTCTGCATCCTAGTTTCTTTTAGACCAGGAATGGGAAATGTGTGGTCCTCCAGAAGCTGGTGAATTACACCTTTCATCATCTCTAACCATGCTGGCTGGGGCTGATGGAGTCTTAACTAGAGGGCCACGGGTCTCCCTCTTTTACAGCTTTCTGCCTCTGCTTTTAGAATTAAACAAGTAATCAATCTATTCAGTGCAATCATAAGACTGGAGTAGCCTCTATTTGTATCACTCTACCATGTGCATGTGTGCAAGCACAGGGCAAAGAGATAGAAATCTTAAACAGAGCCAAAGGGGGTGAGCAAATGTACTGTCCACAGCATCTGCCCACTCATTTCCAGGCACTGAGCAGCTGGTGCGAATGCCCAATCAGGCGCTGACTGCTCTTGTGATTAAGGGCTGCATCT
Organism: Podarcis vaucheri; assembly: GCF_965113315.1. Lineage (NCBI taxonomy): Eukaryota > Metazoa > Chordata > Lepidosauria > Squamata > Lacertidae > Podarcis > Podarcis vaucheri. Next base: position 61,361,248 of record NC_138764.1, on the reverse strand, counting down.
CACTCCCACCCACTCTCCCTCCTAGGTTGCATCCCTCAGTGCTCCTCTGTGGCTGTCCCCTGTGCACATGAGTGGCAGGGATGTCAATGCTGATCACTCACTGTGCATATCAAGTGTAATGAGCTGTCTGCAAAGGCATCCAGAGCAGGGCTGGGAAAGCCAGCCATCCTGCCTCTCAGCTTGCCTTTTAGCCTGCTTGGATCTGTGTGGGACTCCAGGTGTTGTTGTGGTGAGCAGGTCAGCCTAACAGAGCTTAGAGAGAGCAGCTGGCATCCCCTTCTGTTTGCTCAGGCTTTTTTCTGTGGACCATAGTTTTCAGCAGAAAGACTTTTGCTAAGTACAACCTCTGTTCCTTGAAAGCTGCAGTAGTAGTGCAGACCAGCACTCCTCCACCTGTGACCACATGCCAATCTCATTGCAGGAATGGTAGTAGTGAGAATATTGAGCATGAACAGCAGTCCAACTTTGGAACCCATAGATCAGTTTTCAAAAGTTTGATATGCACTGCAGCAGTTAGTGTTATTATTCATTATTATTATTGCACTATCCGTGTTAATGGCCTTTTATAAAATATAAAAGCATACACTTCTATACAAAGCAACTTTCAGTCTAAAATGTGACACTGGGGAGACGACAGAGAAAGGTGAGGGGAAAGGAGGCACGGCTAAAGTGGTTATCTCCATGGTGTGAAAAGCTCCACTTTCTAATCCTTGCAGATCAAATCTCTATTTAAAGGATAGCTTCAGGGATCTGAACTGAGGCTAGCAGCCCGAAACAGGACTGCACAATGTGTGACCTCCAGACTGAATACAGCATGCCCCTACACCATGTAATAATGCCCACTAGATGCTTGAAAACCCACCTCATTTAGAGGCATGCAACAACAACAACAACAACAACAACAGAAGATCTAACAACAAAGAATCTTGTGGCACCTTGAAGACTAATCTGTTTATAAATGGTTTCTTCTACAATGGTCTAGCCCCATTCAAACAGGGCATGTAGTTAGTGCACCACTGTTGTGCTGCCTGCCATACATGGTTAGTGAAATGTTTTCAGCTTGATGGGTTGCACACACCACATACAGTATACAAAGGCAGCTGTGTAGTAATTACAAAAGGACCTAACCTGGCCTGATCCACACATCCACCCAATCCACCTGGACCCTGGGAAGCTGAGGTCCTGCTGTTACAATGAGAGGAGCAAACAGAACAGGGCTGCTGAGCCATGCCATTCCTTCCTCCATTTCCTTGCTCCATCCACCTTTCTTCATTCCCAGCTCTCATACTGGAAGCAAGCGAGGAATGGAGAAATCTGACTATGAGGGAAGGTGGGAATCTAAGGTGTCCGGATGCAAAAGAAGGCAGGGGTTCTGCACCTTTAACCATTCTGCACGATCAGCAATTTCAGCAAGAGGAGCTTCATGCAAGCTGCACCTGTTGAAATGCCCTGCAAAGGTGCAGAAGCCCTGCCCCCCTTTTTACATCTGGACACTGGAGCTTCCATGCTTCTTTTCTTGTTAGACTCCCACCCCTCACTTCATATGTGAATGAGGTGGCTGTGTGAAAAGATGTTGGTCTTTTATTGTTACCCCTGCTGCCCTGCATTCGTGGTTTTAAAAGCAGCTCAACCTAAAGAAACAAGTGGAGTTTTGTTATCTCCATGCAAAGAAAAACACCACCACCTTTTGAACTGGTCTCCATGGCTGGGTCCTTTAATGGAGGCTTGATCTTCAGGAATTAGCAAGTGAAGCTTTTCATAGCAGAAAGATAAACATTGCCACCTGCTAATTGCTGCAGATCAAATTTCTGGTAAAAGCACACAATCCCTGGTTCAAAAGCTGGCCACGTAGCCTGCTGTATATAGAGCTGGGATGAAAAGTTCACCCAAGCAATTTTTGCCAAAGCCCCCAAATAAAACAAACAACCTTCCTCCAACATTGGATTACTTGGGAGGGAAGGGGGTCAAGCTAAAGAGTGTTCATGTTGCTTTAAATACCAGGTGGTTGAGTGTTTTCCTCCTTCCCCCCTGCTTTTATAAAACCTTTTATAAACTCCTTGCTGCCATTGTGGAGAGAGGTTTGGCTGATCTAGCTGCATTCCTGGGACTCAATGCCTCTGGGAACAATGTGGTGGAGCAGCCAAGCCATCATGTGAAATGACAACAAGTCTTTTGTTGTCATTTTTCTTTTTAAGAAAGATGAAAGCTTTGCCTGTTTCATATTTCAGGTGAGATGGACATTCAAATGCCCCCTGAAAGTCACACAATACCCCCTCTCTTTCGCTGGGGATATACGGTCCTGTTAAAGTGGAGGGAGTTATGGAGCCCAGCACTTGTATTTACTCAATATTCTCCCTGCTACCACTCCTGAAGTGAGGTTGGCAAGCTTCACTTAACTTCATTGTGTCAGGGCATTGGAGCAGGACCAGAAAAAGGCTCGCTGATATTGAATACCAGCAGGGGTGGCTGGTAGAAGGGAGGGCAAAATGCAGGGATCCTAACAGTAGGGCGAGCTGGAGCCAAAGGCAGGCAGAGCCAACAAATCCTAGCTTTGTCCCCATCCTTTGCCCTGCTGAGCTTTACAAGGGACAACAAAGAGAAAAAAGAGGAAGGAGCTGATGGGCAGAGCCACCCCTGGACTGGTTGAAAGTAAGAAGACAGGCAGGTGAGGGCTGACTGAGGACACATGAGAGTGGGGTGGCACTGCCCCATTGGCCCAAATAGATCAGCCTCCATTGAATACCAGTTGCTGGAAGTCACAGGTGGGGATAATGCTGTTGCACTCAGGTTCTGCTTGTGGGCATCTAGTCGGCCACTTTGAGGATGCTGGACTAGATAAACCTTTGGCCTGATCCGGCAAGACTCTTCTTATGTTCTTAATTGTCTCTAGTGACTATTGAGATCTCAGCGATCTAGAGCACAGGGAGTCTTGAGTGCAGCACATTTCTTCAGGTTTGTGGGGACAGGATCTAGTCTCCTGCGAGTGGAGGCACATTGCAAGGTGAGGGAAGGAAGCTCCGTTAGGTACGTCTTGCAGAATCCCTTTCAGCACCTGCCTGCACTGAGCCTCCTTCCAGCCCCGGCTTTCAGCTCTTTGATTTCATGACATGCACGTCCACCCGACTCTATATAAATGTGTTGTTATTTTCTGTCTCAAGCTCTCCGGTTGAATACTGAGAGGGGATTACCGCTCTCGGTGAATGAATGATGTAGCCTCATGATGTACTGTCACTATGTATGGATTCATTGCTCAATGGCTTAGGGAAGAAGAATATGCCTGGACATCCAGCAGGGGAGTAACAATATGCAGGAAGATCCAGAGAGGGAGGGAGGCCTGCGTGATGTCCTTTGGAGCGTGCTTTATGTACATAATGGAACTGATTGGGTGAATGACAAGCAAAAAGAAAGTGTCCTTTTCTTTGTCCCTTATGCAGTCTGATTCCTTATATAACCCACAGGAAACTTGCACCCCCACCACCTGCTTTTCTCCCTCCCTCCCCTCCCTCTTTCTCTGCTCTGGTGCCTATGAGAAATTTGACCACATTCACACAGTTGGTGGCAAACAATTTAATTGATAAAACACAATCGTAAATTTATGCTCTCTAGGCCTTTTCATTTTATATTCAAATTATGAACTTGTTTGGCAAGGCACTTCCAAGTGTTTTTTTCTCTGTGTGTCACCTAACAGCATATTTGGGCCTCCGTTATGATTTTTGTGCCGTTCATGAATGCTGTTAACGCAGGAGGGAATTTGGGAAAGGGATCAAATGGGCTCCACCTGCAGGCTTGGTGCAGAGGAGGAATCCTTTTCAAATGGAATTAAACACAGGATTGGACTTTTCCAGTCTGATTGAGCTTTGTCCGAAATTGGACCATGTCTTTCGGGATTAGTTTTTAAATAAATGAATAAATAAATAAGCCTAATTATATGCAAAATTAGCCAGCTTTGTCAGCCTTAGTCAGCCCCACCTGCCTGCCTTCTTACTCACAACCGGTCCATAGGAAAGATCCACAACATCCATTTAAAGCACCTTCAATGCACATTTAAAGCACATGATTTTCTTCAAAAATTTCTGGGAACTGCAGTTTTCCCCTCACCCAGCTACAATTCCTAGCACCCTTAAGAAATTAAAGTTCCCAGGATCCTTTGAAAGGAAGTTTAAATGTGTGTTGAATGTGCTGTAAATGGAAGGAGCAGCTATGCTGTCCTCAGTGTTGCGCTTGTAGAATTCAGCAGGGAGGGGGATGAAGCCAAAACTAAAATTAGTTGGCTCTGTCATCGTTGGCTTTGGCTCAGCTCCTATTGGCCTTTTTGCCTTTTGCTCCATCACTCTGAATGGACACCAGCCATGGCTCATTTATGTAGCATGATTGAATAAGTATTGATATGTTAAGTATTTCTATACATCTATATGTATTGTTGTGTGCATGCATCTGGTTATGTGCCAGCTACTTTAGGAAACCTGGCATGTATGTGTCTATAATTTGCCCAAAATAATGCATTTAATAATGTGTATGATACTTCATATAATAAGCAAGGTTTGTTCGTATTTTTAGCAGAACTATAACCCTGCCCTCCACCTTGTGTCCCATTGAGCTAAATGAGCAAAACAAAAATAGGAAACAATTGTGTAGATAAGCCCAACGTTGAGATTTTTTTATTATTATAGAAAATTCTATTCCTAATGCAGCTGTGCAGGGAGGAGCGAAACTAGGATTTATTTCACCCAGATCAGAGACCCAGTTTGGCACGCGCGCGCACACACCCACACCCACACCCACACCAATGTGCAGTTGCGTATACAGAGAGAGAGAGAGAGAGAGAGAGAGAGAGAGAGAGAGAGAGACTGGGATCCTCAATAGTGCCATTCTGAAGGGTTCACCAGGGTCAAAAAAACCCTGGCTAGCCCCCCCCATCCCCCACTACGGGTCTATGTGCAGGTTTCACTGTGTTATTTGGAGCTGAAGTTAAACAAAACTGATTTCAGCCTTATGTGTGTTTTTTTTAATGGTCAGTTGCTTCTCAGGTTGCACTATACCTTAACTGAGTGGAAGGCCTGATCCATGAAAGGAGTTTCTTGGAGCCCTAGCTCTGTGCAAATATATAATTGTAGGCGTTATCACTATGCGAGCAGAAAAAGCCACAAGGATTTCTCTAGGCAACACAAGGAGCCGAGGAGTAAGACTAATGTTATTTTCTGCTTGCCCAAGGTAAAGAACTAGCTTTTAACTATTTTAGATAAGAGTGTGGGGTAGATTATTAATGGCAGTAGAGCCAGTCCAACTCAAAAGTTGGGGAGCCAGTTTCTGAAATTCAGTGGAGGGGAGCTGATTTTACTGATCTACAGATCCAGCCCCTTGCATTCAATAGCTATTTGGGTACACAGCAGCTGGGAATCTGTATCCTATATCAGTTCTCCTAAATAATAATAATAATAAATATTAATAAATAAATAAATAAATAAATAAATAAATTACAGAGGAATCCCAGCCTCTGTGTAATCATTACTGCATCCCTGATGTCCATACCAGCCAGGGAGCAAGGAACTCCCTTCTCTATTATATGCTAGCCTAAAGCCCCACAATGTCAAGTGATGGTTGTAGGAGCAGCTTGAGATCCAGGAACATTCAACTGGTGGGGTTTCCACCATACTTCCATCTACCTGTGCTTCTGGTGGGTGGAATGGGGAGCTTCATGCTGGAGAAGTGATGGTGGTGTCACTCCACACATGGAGGCTAGCAGAGTTGTTTTGGACTGGATGGAGGGAGACCTCTACCCGATCTCTATCATGACCAATCAGAGGGTTGGAGTGCAGCCTAAGCAAGGAGATTTAGTTCACATATCCTGCAGCTTTAGTTCACTTATTCCACAACTTTGCATTTGCTAAAAGCCCCTAGGTCAATTGGAGCAAAATCCAGGCAGAGTTAACTGTGTCCTCTTGATAATAGTGGCAGAGTTGAACCTGGTAAGCTAAGCCCAGTTGGACTTCTGATGTACTGCAGACAACCTGTGTGGTATAGTGGTTAGCGTGTTGGACTAGGACCTGTGGGATCAGGGTTCAAATCCCCATCCAGCCATGAAGCTCTTTGGGTGACCTTGGGCCAGTTACTCACTCTCAGCCTCACAGGGTTGTTGTGATAATAAAATGGAGAGCTATGTATGAAAGGTGAGATATGAATGAATGACTGAATGTACTTTGGATGGATCGCACTCAGGATTCCCATGTATATGTGTGCATGTGCATTTGCTTCTAGGAGAAGAAAAGGGACAAACTTACCTTTGGCAGATCAAATATACAGCCCAAACCAGCAATGTATTTCTTTCTGAGACTGAATGCTTTGTGTGTTGCAGGTATTGCTGGGACCCCTGTGACATTCAATGAGAATGGAGATGCCCCAGGCCGCTATGACATCTACCAGTACCAGATCAAGAACACTACACCTGAGTACAAAGTTATTGGGCACTGGGCTGATCATCTGAACTTAAAAGTAAGCAAGATCTTAGATTTGCCTGAACACTGAAGGGAATAAGCTTTTACTCTGAAGCTCCAGTGTTTTAATTAGGAAATGGATATGTACTTATTGTATGCTCAAGGGCTCTAGTTTAAATGGGATTATCCTTATACATAGACATCATTAATATCATACAGAGAGATTTCTGAAAGCATTTAGCTCTGGTTTCTCTCTGATCTCTTTCATTGCAACAGCCCAACATATGCACACTAGAAAACTGGATTTTTAATGGGAACACATGCTTTAAAAAGTATTGCACTTGACAAATTTATGGGTATGTTAGCAACAATTCACCAGCAAGACTTAAGATTTAAGGCCACAATCTCAATTGGGAAGAATTTTGCAAATCTTTAATTTAAGACTCCCGATTTGTTAATGGGACAAAGTGTTTATTCATGGTTGACTGTTCAGCAGAACTGAATTTCAACAGTAAAATTTGACAGTAAACAAATCCAGAATCTGAAATATTGTGGAATTCTAAAATTGTGCAAAGTTTCATTTCAGGTCTAATTCAGAGTTGGCTGAGTATCAAGACAAAAATTAACCTATCAAGGGGAAGGGGCAACAAACTGCAGTGTGGAATTGCAGGTCTGTAGTAAATATGAGGAACTGTGAAGGAGGGAAATGAGAGATGTATTAGACCATGTAGAACATGAACAGTTGAGTTAGTTCAGTAAAATTAGTGTCAGTGGTTTGACTAGCAGCAGCACTTACTCTGTGACATGATATCAGGTTGGAATTGAAGAACAGGAGTGTCTAAGCTTGAATTAGTAGCATTTCATGCACAGCTGATAGAGGTGAGAAACTAAATTAGGGTTGGAAACTTGTGGTTCTCCTGGTGTTGTTGGACTGCAACTTCTACCAGCCCCAGGCAGCATAGCCAATGGTTGGGCATGATGGGAGTTGTAGTCCAAAAACATCAGGAGGACCACAGGTTCCTCACACCTGAAACTGCTACTGAATCAGAGGGAGCAATGCTAGAATGGCTGGACATGGCATAGACTAGAGTAAGTGTTTTGCAGAGTTGGCGGGGGAAGCTGACACCAGCCCCTGCTGTGACCCAGCTCATGCCATGTTAGTTCATGGTGGTTGGTGAGATTCTTGCTTTCTCTCTGCTGCAGATGGAGCGCCTGCATTGGCCTGGGGGAGGCAACCGTGTGCCCACCTCAATCTGCAGCCAGCCATGCAGGCCGGGTGAAAGGAAGAAGCTGGTGAAGGGCATCCCGTGCTGCTGGCACTGTGAGCGCTGCGATGGATACCAGTATCAGCAGGACGAGTTCCACTGTAAGGTGTGCCGGCTCAGCGAGCGCCCCAACGAAAACCACACTGGCTGCATCCCCATCCCCATCGTCAAGCTTGAGTGGAGCTCCCCTTGGGCTGTGGTGCCCGTTTTCATTGCCATTGTGGGCATCATTGCCACCCTCTTTGTGGTGGTGACATTTGTGCGCTACAATGACACACCCATCGTCAAGGCCTCGGGGCGAGAGCTCAGCTATGTGCTCCTGACGGGCATCTTCCTCTGCTATGCCACCACTTTTCTGATGATTGCAGAGCCTGACTTGGGAACCTGCTCCCTGCGGCGTGTCTTCCTGGGGCTGGGCATGAGCATCAGCTACGCTGCCTTGCTGACCAAAACCAACCGCATCTACCGCATCTTTGAGCAGGGCAAAAAGTCGGTCAGCGCCCCCCGCTTCATCAGTCCTGCTTCTCAGCTGGTCATCACGTTCAGCCTCATCTCTCTGCAGCTGCTGGGGGTCTGCATCTGGTTCATTGTGGACCCCTCACACTCCATCATCGACTATGAGGACCAACGGACTACGGACCCCCGCTTTGCCCGGGGGGTTCTCAAGTGTGACATTTCTGACCTCTCCCTCATCTGTTTGCTTGGGTACAGCATGCTGCTCATGGTGACCTGCACTGTGTATGCTATAAAGACCCGTGGGGTTCCTGAGACCTTTAATGAAGCCAAGCCCATTGGGTTCACCATGTACACTACCTGCATCGTCTGGTTAGCTTTCATTCCTATCTTCTTTGGGACATCACAGTCGGCAGAGAAGGTAATGAAGAAAGGGCAAGGGCAGAAATGGGGTGGGGGTGACTGGTAGGTCTGATTGTTTCACTCTCAGGTGCATTTGTGATGAAACACATTTGGGCTGCTGGTGTCCTAGTGCAGTAGAAATGGTACTACTCTTGTTTTCTGTTGGGTTTTCCCTGCACAAATCTCTGCTGCTTTCTTTTTTCTTTACTTCCCCAATTTATCTCTCTACTAGACACATTTTTCCTTATTTTCCCCTCCTACATTCTCTTCTCCCATTTTCTTTCCAACGCAGTGCTAATGTGATTTCCTCACTCTTTCCCCACTCTCTTTCCTTTGCCTCCTTGACATTTGCTTCATGTGGAAGACAGGCAATGTATGCTATTGAATCCTAAGCCAAGGTGTCTTGAACTGTGGTCCACAGGTAGGTCTTAGTATATTCTACACTTGTGCCACTGCACTGCTGCAAATGCAGTTTGGTATACTGGACACAGGACACAACATTCTGAGAACCCAAGCTTTCACATTTTTATGGCTGAGCAGATAAACTTGGAAACACATCCTTCTGATTTATCAAAAGCTGGAGGAAGTATTTGAGGAGCTTGTAAGTGTTCAGGGGAAGAGCTGACAAAAGCAGAGTAAATCATGCATGATAAACAACTACATGCAAATTTGCCCTAATTTTGACTATGCTTAATGAAGAATATGAGTTGACTTGAAAGAATGCACAGGGATATATCTGTCAGGAGAGAGCAGCCTGTCTTTAGCCCAACAAGGCTATGTAATAGCAGATAGACATTCTTGGATTCTGAAAGCACTTGCTTCTGGAATCCTGATGGAATAATTTCAGTCTGCATCTTTGTTTCTCTTGCTCCCAAAGGTGTTGGTAATAGGATAGCGGATCATGCTGGAATAATTTAGCTGCTGCCCAAAGTTTTCTGCTGTCAAAGTTTTGTGGCTACCAGCAGGAGCACCAAAAGGTTTTCTGAAATGATAAACAATGTGGCATGGGAAGATCTTCTAATAGTATCACGTGCAGATATGCACATGTGTCCATTGCACAATTGATCATGGTCTCAAGGCACATGAAGTATCACCTTACTGAAGCAAAGTCAGTGCCTGGATAGATGGAGAAAACGGGGAGATATAAATATAATAAAATGAAAAATGAAACTGTCTCTAACTGCAGTGCAGGATGGAAGGGGATAACATGGCCCAAGAAGACATGTGGTATTGATTGTGGGAGCAAGTTATACATCTGTGTGTTCCTATAGATCCAATCCCTGAAGAAAAAACCCAGCCTGCTCAGGCAAGCTTTTACTGCTGAAGTTATTCTTAATGCTTGAAATGTGGATGCACTGTTGGTAAGAGCTGCTGCCAGCTGTAAGGCTGCTGGCAACCACAAGCACAGGTCATAGTGACTGAAGCCATCCATGGTTCCTAGAGGACTGATGCTCACTGAAGAGTGTAAGTTAACTGAGGGCACACCTCATGGGCCTTGAGCTTGTAAGCCTGAGGATATCCCCAGTAAGCTGCAGATGAAGGCAATTCTTGCCTGTCACTTAGTAGAGAGGAACTCCGAATGTTGAGCAGCATTTCCTAGACATTTAGCCTATCCAAAAAGGACGAAGAAACAAATTACATTACTCCTTTGCCCTTGTAATTTGTTGGCCATCAAACATACACATTTTCTGCATTTCTCTGAATAGTTCCTTGTGTTTTTCCTTGCCTCCCATCAGCCCAAAAGTAATCATTTAATATATTGTCGCTGTTAGAAAGGGCCAGATCTTTCAAAACCCAAGAAGAGCTGGGTCTAGTCCATCATCCTGTTTGCACAAGCAGAAGCCTACGAGCAGGAGCTAAGTACAACAGCTCTCTCCACTTGTGATTCCCAGCAATAGGCATTCAGCTTAATTCTGCCTACATCTTTACACTACTTGCTCTGGCACCACCTCTCTCTTCATTTATTATGAAAGCATAATAAGAGGGTCAAAAAACCAAATAGCACCCCTGCATGCACAAATTAAACATTTACTGTCCGGTTATCTGCTACGTCTACTTTGCATCAGTGTTGCTGTAATTACAATGCTGTAATTCTAGTCTTTGCCTAACACATAGGGGCAGAATCATTCTATGTGGCACTACAGAGTCTCAAACTATCTGGCCCAGCTCCTGTTGTTTGAGTAAAGATCAAATGGCTCCTGTCTGGACTGCTCATAGCCCCTGTGTACCCAGCACTTGCTTTCTTTTTCCTGAAAGAGAAAAGGAAAGGAAGGCATCAGCATAGAAAACAGCTGAAAAAGAGACCTCCAAGATGAACTGGATATATTTTTTATTAGGCCCAATGCATTTCAATGAAGCCTCTTCTTTAAGGAGACTGTTCATGCAAATCAGCCTCCTGTATTATATCAGAGATATTACAGAATCATTCTATGTGGCACTACAGAGTCTCAAACTATCTGGCCCAGCTCCTGTTGTTTGAGTAAAGATCAAATGGCTCCTGTCTGGACTGCTCATAGCCCCTGTGTACCCAGCACTTGCTTTCTTTTTCCTGAAAGAGAAAAGGAAAGGAAGGCATCAGCATAGAAAACAGCTGAAAAAGAGACCGCCAAGATGAACTGGATATATTTTTTATTAGGCCCAATGCATTTCAATGAAGCCTCTTCTTTAAGGAGACTGTTCATGCAAATCAGCCTCCTGTATTATATCAGAGATATTACAGAGTAATAATCGAGGCTACTTTGCCTGACTAGAGTTTCTCTTAGTCCTGGGATACAGCTTTTCAGCAGTAAGGTCTCTGTCTGACACAGATGGGTCAAAATAGAAATAGGAGATAGGGTCAATGGGTTGGAGGTCTGTTACTGAATTGGGGAAACAAAAACCAGGGGCCAGAGGTAGGAAGCATGATTATGGCTGGTCTGGCTGAGCCAGGAAAGCTGTGATGCTATCAGAGGATGAGTTGATGCAACTGGCATAGAAGTATTGATTTTGTAGGGCTTTGGGTGCTTGTGTTGCAGGAGGTAAGCCTTTATGCTGGTCTCAGGTTAGGGTGGCCATGTGTCCAGCTTTACAGTCCTTTGAAGGGGTGCCTGGTTTGAAGATAAAGAACCATGGGAAGGAAGAGCACAGGCCTTGAAGTTGCCCATCAGCAGTTAGCACCCTGGACAGCAGTAGGCACACAGATTGCTCAGTCACATTGCTCTCCCATTGCGGAGAGATGATAATAATAATAAAAATAATTAATAATAATAATAATAATAATAATAATAATAATTTATTATTTATACCCCGCTCATCTGGCTGAGTTTCCCCAGCCACTCTGGGCAGCTCCCAATCGAGAGTTAAAAACAATACAGCATTAAATATTAAAAACTTCCCTAAACAGGGCTGCCTTCAGATGTCTTCTAAAAATAGGATAGCTGCTTATTTCCTTGACATCTGATGGGAGGGCATTCCACAGGGTGGGCACCATTACCGAGAAGGCCCTCCATTGTATTCCATTTCTGTTTGTATTCCATTTCAGTTTAAACAGAAATATATTCCATTTCTGTTTAAATTATAGTTTTCTTTCATAATTTGCATGCATACTTATAAATGAGCACACACAACTTTTATGCAAGCCTCTGTCCTCCTTTGCCTTTTTGTTATTCCAGTGTGAAAGTGGCCATTCTATCCAGGTTGCAGGTCTCCCCTGGAGCCTTGCAGAGTTTTGCTCAAAATGTAATAAGAAAGCAAAGCAATCCACATTTCTAGTACACCTGTGAGCTTTCTCTTCAGACTGTCAAGGAAGGCCATACAAGAGAACCTGGCACTCAGCTTTCATGCCTTTTGCCTGAAACAACCCTGAATACTTCTTTGCTCTTACATTCTGTTCCTATCTCCTTGCTGGAGAAGGCTGCCCCTTCTGGTCAGTTAAGGCTGTGGTAAACTGCCTCTCCTGTCCCTGCAATGTGATATATATTTTTATTTTTTAAATGGTTTAAAATGTACAGAGCCACCTGGCACCATTCACCAGCACTGCACTAATTTAGTCTAGAGGATTTTCCCTGCATATTCCAGCCTGTGTTATCAGCACAAGTAATCTGGCTGAGGGAGAAAGACAAGAGCTACTGCTCACTCATTGAACTGTGCGCTTCCCCACTCGATTACTGCGTAGTTGGGAATTTAATTAACACCTGGGTGTTTTGGCAACACTGAGCTCCCATGACAGATTCCACTGCTGTGGGAGAAGTGGCGCGTCTTGCAGCAGCAAGGCTAAGAAACAAAATAATTCCCTCATTCTGGTCACAAGCTCTCCAGGGCCTTGTCTTCAGTGGCAGATCAGGTTGAGCTAGAACGTGACCCGGAGGAATCGCATTAGCTAATCCAATGTTAAACACAACTTGGCAAGCAGTGGGAAAGGAAGTGCATTAAGCCTGGTGCACAGCTGGTGTAGAGCGGCCTAATGCCGGAGATTGTGAGGCCTGCTTTGGCCCTGGTGAGAATCTGTCCCTTCATGCTCTATTAGCAACACAAGGAAAGGCATTATTTTGGGCCCTGAGCATCCCTGACCTAATGTCTCTTGACATCTGTATAAATCTGTTGTAAATACAGGTTTATTAGGGAGGATGTGGATGCAGTCCATCAGTCACTGGTGCTGGGCAAAAACTGTATGCATTAATGTGGATTTTAAGGGGTTTCCATACCAACCCTACTTAAATGGATGAGTGATCCTTCTAGTATGCTGTATTCATCTTTTGCAATAGCAACTTTTCTTACTATATTGGTGTGTGTGTGTACGTATGTATGTATGTGTACACACACACATTAAAAAGCTGGGGAGTTTAATTCTATGAATCTATAATTTTGCCTAAGACAAAAGGCTGGGATCTAGAGGACCATGTGGCTATTTATTTCTGCGTACTCTAGAGAAAGTTGGACTTACGTTATTCGAACATTAACACCTTAGGTAAGATAAAAAAATTCCTTCCAGTAGCACCTTAAAGACCAACTAAGTTAGTTCTTGGTATGAGCTTTCGTGTGCATGCATACTTCTTCAGATACACGTGCATGCACACGAAAGCTCATACCAAGAACTAACTTAGTTGGTCTTTAAGGTGCTACTGGAAGGAATTTTTTTATTTTGACTATGGCAGACCAACACGGCTACCTATCTGTAACTGGAACCTTAGGTAAGGTTCATAACTCAGCAGAAGAGCATCTGCCTTGCATACAGAAGGTCCTAGGTTCAAACTCTGGCATCTCCCGTCCAGGTAGGGTGGGGAAACACTCCCTCTCTAAGGGAGGGAAAGCTGCTGGCAGACAGTATAGACAATACTCAACCAGATGGACCAGCAGTCTCATACCTTTTAAACTAGCCTCCTGTATTCATGCAAGTTAGTCTAGAGCCCATGTTTGAGATAAAGCTTTCCCCTCTACTAAGCTCTATTTAGAGGGGTCTTTCTCTATCAGTGGAGCATCTACATATCTGTATAGCTATGATGGTGCATGGAATGAGCTCTCTAACCCATTAGTTGCTTCTGAATTTCTAGCAAACTCTATGCGGCAGTTTCCCACCGCAAAAGAACAATGAAATGTTCTTTTGAAGCCCAACATCAGCAGAAAGGAATTCTGGGGAGCTGCATGAGTCCTTGGACTGACAAGAACCCACTGTTACCTGTAGACACCCCAAATGTCTGCTGAGCACTACCATCTTTGTTGGGCCATAGTCCGACATGTGCATAAAGTTAAAATACGTTAATAGGTGCCAGCTCCTGGGGGCCGAGGCACTTTGGACTTCCCAATGTTTCTTTTTGAGGGGGCCAGGGCCCCTCAATGTTCAGAGGGCATTCAGCTCCACCCCCTGGCTCCTCACAACGTTGCTTGCACTACGTCAGGATGTTGCGTAACATTGTGCACATGACATCAAGATGTCATGTGACACTGCAGGCACGAGGCCAGGACAGTGCTTGTGCAATGTCAGGATGTCACGTCATGCCCCCTCAATCATCTTGAGAAGTTGGTGCCTCTGATTACATTGTAATATAGTATGGTAAATTGAGAGGCTCTGTGGCTGCCATGATCCTCTATAGGAGGTGGCAGCACATTATGATGGCACACAGCCTTTTAAAAATGTAGTTGCCAGCTACTGCTCTCTCCTCTTAGCTAGAGAGAGGCAGTTGCTTTCTCAAGCTGCAGAAGTAGGGCCAATGCCACTGTGCTGCTTGTGTCCTACAGTAACTACAGCCCCTCCTCCTCGTCCTCCAGGTATAGCAGCAAGTGCCTTTATTGCTCATCTTCACTTAAGATTCTTCTCAAGGTGTGCCTGGTGGCTGCTAGCATTGCTGAACCACAGCCCATGCAGTTTTTACTCCTACACTTCATAATGTGTGGCTTGTAGGCTTCTGCTTGGAAGAACAGAATGAAACATTCTCAATTGCTGTGTGTGTGTATGTGTTACTCTAGGTGTCTGTTATCCTTTACAAGTGTCATTTTGCAAGCCGTGTGGGTGAGATACAATCTCCAAAAAGGAAAAAAAATAGAGTCTGATATAGTAATTATCTGTTTCTCTGTGGTATCTATGGTATCTCTCTGCCTCTTTTCTATATTGCCTAAGTGACACTTAACGGTCTCATGCTTTCAGTAGAGCTGTGCACTAAATATGCCCCTGATGTGCTCGGCTTTTACCGATTCAACCAAAGCTTTGGGGAAGGGTGCTTCCAGATGGGAGCTTACTGTAATACTGCAAACGGTCATGCAGACATAGCAAATGGACAACTTGCTATGTTGTTTATTTTAAGTTTTGGGATTTTCTCCAGGATAAATCCAGATTAAATGGGGAAGGGAGAACAGGAACTGGCGTTTTGTTGCCGATTGGATACTGCAAAAGAATTGCAAGCGTGAGCAGCACACATTCCACAATAAACACCCATCTGGAAGCACCTGAAATAGCATCCATTAAGTTTCATGCCACACAAAAGAAGGAGTTTTTAGTGTAGGTGTGGCTAGCCTGCGACCCTCCACATGGCACTGAACTAGAACTCCCATTATCCTTTGCCAATGGCCATGCTGGCTGGGGCTGGTAAAAGTCATAATTCAGCCACATCTTGAGGGCCACAGGTTAGCCAGCTCTATTATAGTGGGTTATTATAGTATAGGAAATAAATAGATGCTGGTTTTGTATCTGGAAGCAACTGTCATCTAGAAGGCCTTACCATTAATCCTAGCTGTGTAAACTGTGCTACTGTGTACTTCTTCACACAGTGGTGAAAGCAGATTTTCTGAAGATTCACACTTGAGAATTCATACATGACTTTGTGGGGTATACAGCATAAAGTGTTCTGTGTGTAGACATGAAAAAATGTCACGTGCGAAGCAGCCTCTAGCAATAGGGGCAAATGCTCCACTTCAATTGCACTCATCCTTATTATTTATGAATGTGTTCCAGGCCATGCTTCTGGCATTCAGAACTAGTTCTGGCTCTGAGCCTTGTTTCAAATTAAGCCCCAAGAACAGGATCTGCCTGTGCACATCAAGCAAGATTTTTCTTTGTGAGGATATGCCATGAGACCAGTGTGGTGCATTGTTAGATCTGGATCTCAGCTCCAACCCATGCATGTGATTTCAGTTGCTGATCAATCTTATGGTCCAAAATTAATCTGGTGTCATGCTAAGGTTGTCCACTAAAAAAAAATAAAAAGGACAGGGGGATGAAAACACAAATGGAGGAGGGTTTCCATTTTGATGAAATGGCAGAGGAGATGCTAACAAGAAAGCAGGTTTCCTAAGAAATTATTTCCCAAAACAAAAGCTCCCTTAAAGCTAGTTTAATGTGCTCAGCATACTGTGGGTAATAAAGATGGAAATGATAATGACTGTAGATTATGCGCAAGGTTGCTCACCTCCTCACTGCAGCTTGTCATGGGATAATTTAGGGCTGCCGAAAGCTAGCTGTCAAGTTGCAATTCGACATGAAGCTTTGCCTCACTTTGGGGGCTTGTAATATACAGTGTTCCTCTTCTATTAGGCAGCTAACAAGCTGATTAGAGGCTATCGTAACAATGTTCCTGGCTCCCTTTGGAGCCCACACAACAGACCACCTTGCTGAGGTTTTCTGCTCTTTGTGTGTAATCAGGAACAAACATCCTTCTCAATGTAGCCAACCAGAGTTCTTCTCCTTGGGAGATACCAAACCTGCTCAGTTGGACAGCTTGTCATTGCTAACTGTTGTAAGGGGGACAGCTTAAAACTAGATTTGCTTAAAAATAGGAAAAAAAGCACTAGCCATTTTACTATTATTATTATTATTATTATTATTAAATTTGTATACTGCCCTTCATCCAAATATCCCAGAAAAATGCAAAATGGGAATACAAAATACATAATGAAACAAAACAAAAAAGCAACCAACCACCCCTCCCACAAACACATTTAAAAAGCCATAGAATGTTAAACAGCTGAGCACCTGGTTGAAGAGAAACATCTTTGCCTGGTGCCTAAAGATATGTGATGAAGGTGCCAGGCGAGCCTCCCTGGGGATAGCATTCCACAGTTGAATTTATAAGATCTGTAACATATCTGTCTATTGCTTTCAGCATCAGCTTTGAGCAAAGAATGCTTTATTCTCTTGCAAAATCTTTGTTATCACAGCACTTTGATCCTTTTGTGAGAATTGACATCCCACAGCCTCCTCAGATCCTTTCTTTGAGGCCCATTTAAGACTGTAGCCAGTTATTTCCCAGCCCACTTTGAGTTTTGTACAGTCTTGTCCAAGGCTAGTTAACTCCCTGAGATGTTTACCACTCAAGATGCAGTGGAACTACAAGTAAAACAAATGTGCATAGTAACTATTATATATTTATGTCCCCTTAACTCTACCAAGGGACGCGGGTGGCGCTGTGGGTTAAAGCCTCAGCGCCTAGGGCTTGCCGATCGAAAGGTCGGCGGTTCGAATCCCCGCGGTGGGGTGCGCTCCCGCTGCTCGGTCCCAGCGCCTGCCAACCTAGCAGTTCGAAAGCACCCCCGGGTGCAAGTAGATAAATAGGTACCGCTTACCAGCGGGAAGGTAAACGGCGTTCCGTGTGCGGCTCTGGCTCGCCAGATGCAGCTTTGTCACGCTGGCCACGTGACCCGGAAGAGTCTCCGGACAGCGCTGGCCCCTGGCCTATAGATGTGAGATGGGCGCACAAACCCCAGAGTCTGTCAAGACTGGCCCGTATGGGCAGGGGTACCTTTACCTTTACCTTTAACTCTACCAAACCTGGATGAAGTGTAACTAACGGCCATCCATGCTTCCATTTTTTTCTGTGCCTTCTAGGCGTGGGTCTGAGAGGTTTTTCTTTTGTCCCAGCACTTTGCTCAAAACCCCCCGCTGTCTACTGCTTAATCAGAGCCAATGTCAGCTTGTAGAAATCATTTACCCATCCTAAGAAATCATAGGACAAAAAGAAGTATAGATGAGTGACTGAAATCTTCCAGGACTTCTGACTGATGGAAGCAGTTGCCAATATCAAAAATGTTGCTAGGATTATGGAAAAAGCTTGGTGGTGGTGGTGGTGGTGGGAGATGGGAATTTCCATGGCTATCCACCCAAAAGGGGTCCATTCTCAGTCGGGTCTAATTCACTCTTCTTGCATTTCATAGCATATTGAAAGCATCATTTTGATTCCAGGCAAAGGAGGACTAAAAAAATCAGGGTTATTGATGCATATCCCCACAAAAAGGCTTTGTTTATAACGGGGTCAGCAACCTTTTACAGCCATGGGCCAGTCCACCATCCCTCAGGCCATTTGGTGGGCTGGACTACATTTTGGAAAAACAAAATGAATGAATTCCTATGCCCCACAAATAACCCAGAGATGCATTTTAAATAAAAGCACACATTCTACTCACATTAAAACACCAAGCAGGCCCCACAAACAACCCAGAGGTGCATCACACGCTGATTCATGGACCGTTCGCTGGCCGGATTGAGAAGGCAATGGGGTCTTAGGTTGCCTACCCCTGGTTTATATTGTGCCATTTTCAGCTGTGTAACACAATTGTAATATCATTGGGGTTGCCATTTTCTATGTGAAATATTTACATCAGAGATGAAGGTCCCCTGGTTATTTTTGTACATATCCTATCATGCCTGACCATTGACCATGCTGGCTGGGACTGGTGGGAGTTGGAAACCAAAGGCAACTGGAGGGCTGCAGATTCCCCATCCTTGATCTACATTAGCCTAGCAGGCAGATGTGAGGAGAGAGATAATTTCTAATAAATGGAGGTACTTGCACACCCCTGTGTTACCACATCTCATAGTATGTGCACCAAACACTAGTTATTGTTTGGTGTTGACGGACTCTAGCAGCTGTTGTATCATTTGTTTCTGCAAATTCAAAACTGACTATTAATTAGCATTAAAGCTGAACTAAAGAGGGGGGAAAACAATGAGTATTAAGAAGCCTAGGTAATAGCCCAATTGTGTTGAAGGAAGATAGCAGTAGGATGCATTTACACAGCAGTGTTTAATTGCCAGCACAGGGGCAGGAGCTTCCTAAGTTAGAAGCAAGGGAGAAAACGCCTGAAGTGAAGGGGCATCAAACTCTCTATTAAGAAGAAAATGTGTTGCTACTTTGGGCAGACTTAATTGAGATGCCCATATTTAGAAGATGAGATGTAGGAGTCCACAGAAGTTAAAGTGTGTGATCCAGATAATTTTATGACAAGAGGCCCAGGAAGCTGTTGGGGAATGTTTATTGAATGGAACAGAAACATTCTGAAATAAAGTTCATCGCCTAACACTTGTGCTTGGTCTGGAGATGATGCACTGATGTTTCACTCGTTAACTTTGGACATTTATCATGATGGTTTGCAGCTGCAGTGACCATTGGATTGCAGTCAAACTCAGGAAATAGGTGGGAGAAGCTGTAAATGCAGAAGTGTTATGTTTAACAGTTTCTTAAGAATTCAGGTCAAATCAGGAAAATACCATCCAGTCACAATCATTTCAGGAATAAAGGTAAAGGTAAAGGAATAAAGGACCATTAGGTCCAGTCGTGACTGACTCTGGGGTTGCGGTGCTCATCTCGCTTTATTGGCTGAGGGAGCCAGCGTACAGCTTCCGGGTCATGTGGCCAGCATGACTAAGCTGCTTCTGGCAAACCAGAGCAGTGCACGAAAACGCTGTTTACCTTCCTGCCAGAGCAGTGCCTATTTATCTACTTGCACTTTGACGTGCTTTTGAACTGCTAGGTTGGCAGGAGCAGGGACCGAGCAATGGGAGCTCACCCCGTCATGGGGATTCGAACCGCGACCTTTGATCGGCAAGCCCTAGGCTCTGTGGTTTAACCCACAGCGCCACCCGCATCCCTATTTCAGGAATACAACTGTGCTAATTGAGAGGAGGTGGATTTCTGATTCCTGCTCTGGACACTCACTTTCGTAGACATTTTATTTCATATTTCTTCCCCCTTAAGACTGAGAAGCACAATCCCTTATTCGTTGTCTCTTGGTAAAGGAGAATGTGAAATATTCAAGGCAGGTACTGCATCTTTTGTCTTCATAGTGTAAATGGGGCCTTGGAACTAACCTGGGGCTTCAAGGTGTGATTGTAGTACAAAGATTATTACATTCCCTGGTCTAACAGTCTCCTATCTAGGTAGCTTTTGAAAAGCATTCAAGTTGTGGGAGTGTGTGGTGTGCGCTTGCGCCTCTGCACTGTATGGAGCTGAAATTGCACCCTGTTTGCTTCTTCACAGCATCTGCATGGAAGTGGCTTTTTGATCTGTGTGCCCAAGTGAAATTGCCTCATTCTTTTCTCCCGAGGGAGCAACTGATGAGATCTCAGTGTTATTTTATTAATTTTTCCCACCCTGTGTCTACAACTTTACACGGAGGCAGCAGATTATTCTAACAAGTCCCCCAAGCCCTTTCTCAGAGGAGCCTCTTATCCTAACAGATCCCGGTGGATTACAGAAATAGCAATAACCGAGGATCTAAAGAAAGAGACAATTTCCTCTGCTGATAAGGCAGAAGCCAAATAGCATCATCATTGTCTATTCCACTATTTATCGCCTGCGCTTTCAGAGATATGGCAAGCAGGGGAGGGAAATAATCCTGTGCTCCTTGTTCCTTTTGTTTCTTTAGCAAAGGCTCATGGTGATAATAAATAACAAAAGTGATAATTGGGTATTCTGCCCAGGTGACTAGGGCCCCATAATGTTTCAACACAAAGGAAGGGAGGAAAAGAGGCATGAAGTCCACCAAGGGCAATATAGGTTTTGACTCCACAGGAAAATTAATCCAAAATCAGGAGCGTCTATAAACAGAGGGTTTAATTTAGAACAGCTTGGGTTTAGCTGTTCAGATGTGCACTGACATTATTTGCTGCAACAGTTCAACCCTAATCAGAACTTAGGAGGACAAGACCCGTAGCAGATCTCCACACTATTAGGGACCCTGAAGAGCCACTGGATCCAGACATGACTGCCCCAGGACTAGAGGTTCCCACACTAGCTGCCTGGCTGGGTCTCAACACACAATTTCCAGGGCTATAGGAGCAGGATATAGCTATCCATGTAGGGTCTTTCGAGTCACCACTATGTGCTGGTTAGGAGCACATGAGGCTACTTGGGAGGAAGGGGAAGTGCATGGAAGCATTTGCTTAGATCAGAGCCTGGTTAGGAACCAGGAAGCGGTGGAGCTTCCAGCTCCCAATCATTGCAGAAGCAAGGCTGCCTTCCAAGCTCAACCCTCATTAGCCTGGGGAAAGGGACATGTGCATTCTTCCATGGTGGCTACTAAGTTCTGGGGACTGATGAAGGGTGTTGGAGAGCCCCCCCCCCCGGAAAAAAATGTATGGACAAAATGTATGTGGAGTTTCTGTGAATTAAATATATGCCTCTTTTCCCATGGAAAATATTTGTGATTGCGTGTTGGCCCAGCTCTGTCCAATTTTGGGTATGGTCCCACTGCTATTGGAACATAACCTCTGACAGCTTTCTGCTGAATATTATGGCCCATCTCTATACTAGACTAACACAACAATTTTGATCAAGAAAAGCATCTATAGCAGGCTTCCTCAACCTTGGCCCTCCAGATGCTTTTGGCCTGCAACTCCCATGATCCCTAGCTAGCAGGACCAGTGGTCAGGGATGATGGGAATTGTAGTCTCAAAACATCTGGAGGACCGAGGTTGAGGAAGCCTGATCTATAGCCATGGAGTCCAGGTACCATTGAGTGTAACTGCATCCCTGTTCAGCATCACCTACATGGGTTCCTTTTATGCCCATCATTTCATTTGGATACACTGGAGCATGCTGAGTTGAGGTGGAGTACTAGATCCACAGACAGACAGATGTTTCATTTACTGCAGTCATCAGGAAAACAAGAATGGAGGAACTCTGTAAGATGAGTGGTTGTTTTTTGGGCTGAAGTCCTAGGTTCAATCTCAAGCATCTCTAGTCACAGATATCCTGGAGACCTGCTGCTGGTCAGGGTCAATAGGACTGAAAGAGATGGGACAATGATCTGATTCAGTATACGGTTACTTCCTATGACATATATAGGAAGTTGATTGAGGCTGAGGTGGGCAGAAAGGGGAAGGACACAAGAAAGGAGAAATGGGAGCTCTCCAAGAGGGCAAAGTAAAAAAAAGTGACCCTGAGAAATCCAAGAGAGCCAAGGCTGATTGGCTCCCTGGAACATCAGAGAATGGTACTTTAAGTGAGCCAGGAAGGTAGTACAATGTCTCCTTGACATATAGTCCAATATCTGATGCAGATATTCTCTCAGGCCAACTCCCTTTGCCCTCAGTCAAGATACCAACTGTCATAGGAAAGAGGAGGCTCCAGAAAGCTTTGTCTTATGGTTCTAGCTTAGAATATATCTCAAAATTGGAGTTATCACCCACAAATGGAATAAAAGGTTGGCATGTTCTTCACCTAAGTATCAGCACCATTTGAAATGAATAATCTTCCAGCCTGGGCTACCACATTTGAGGATACCTATCCAGGGCTCAGCGAGAGCCTCTCTCTAGGGACAGTATCCACTGTCCTTGAAACGTTGTGCCCTGCCTAAGCCACTTTTGATTTAGTCAATGGAGGCAGGTTTATTGTTTTAAATAGAAAGCATTGGTAAGTACTCCAGTGGGAGCATCATGACAGTGGCTGCTGCCTACACAAACCCATTAGCAGCCACTCTGCACCTCCTTTTTCTTCCTCCTCCAGCTCTGCTCATTAAGAGCAGCTTCTTGCCTCTCAGCTTTTATCAATATCCCAGAGCCTCTGTGACAGAAGGTCCCCAAATGCAACCATCTTTGCAGCATGGTAGTATTTTTTCCCCTTTTGTTGGTTAAATTTTATTAAACACTTTCTGAATATGGTTTTACAGCAAAAATTAAAATTATTTTTTTATAGCAATTGGCATATTAAAGTGAAAAAATACACAGAGCTTTGCAAATGTCATAACACTTGACCCAACAGGAAATTAACAGGTAATTTTTTTGAAAAATAACAAGAAAAACAGGAAAAAGGAAAGAGCACCCTGTTCCTCATCACCCCATTATGGTGTGTGTTGATTAGGGATCCTTTCAAAATTCTCTTGCTCTGAAAACTTCTCTCAAGATTCCAAAGTTTTGCATTACAGCGGTACCTCAGGTTAAGTACTTAATTCGTTCCGGAGGTCTGTTCTTAATATGAAACTGTTCTTAACCTGAAGCACCACTTTAGCTAATGGGGCCTCCCGCTGCCGCCGCGCCGCCAGAGCACGCTTTGTGTTCTCATCCTGAAGCAAAGTTCTTAACCCGAGGTACTATTTCTGGGTTGGCGGAGTCTGTAACCTGAAGCGTATGTAACCTGAGGTACCACTGTATCTGGTCTTATTTCTGAAGTGCGAATAATAAATTAAGGACCCTTGATTATTCCATTTTTTGTAAATTTCTGAATTTGGTTTAAATGCTGTGCATTTGCAGTTTGCTTCAGTTTTCAAATCCTTTTTCTCTACCCCTCCCCACCCATTTTGCCATTGCACACACATTAAGGCTGCACTGAATTGATAAGGGCCATTTTTTTCAGTGACTTGTATTTATATTTGCCTTTCTTAGCAATTGGTATTTGGGGGATGAGGCCAAATTCTTTTACGGGAAGAGAATGGGAGCAGCCACCATTTTTTTTTTCCTAGTGTTCTGAAGCACTTTTTGCAGCTTGGGAAATTCAAAATTGCTACCACCATAAAACATGTCTACCTCCTTCAGCACTCACTGTGGGCTACCATTATAGTAGAATTGATTTCTCTCACTAAGTCGCCTCGCTTTTTGAACTTGCCCACTAAGTTTATGCACAGTGGCGAAAGTTTTAAAAGCCATTGTTTTCAATGCAGGAACTGTTGTTGCTTTCAATCACTTTGTGCTGTGCAAAGTTTAGCAGCAGATAGCATCTGCTGCATAATTAATTTCCTATGAGTCAGAATTGGGACTTCTTTCTCTTCTTCCTCCTCCATTCAATAACACAAGACGGAGATCTAAAGAGACCACTAATTGACTGAATAACCATTACAACTTCCTGCCCCAAAGCCTTAATTTATATACATGGACCCAAGATGTGGATATGCAAACCTAATTCCTCACAACTTCCCCAAACAACCTACCGTATTTTTCCGTTTCTAAGACACCCCCCATGTATAAGACACCCCCTATTTTTGGGGACTCAGATTTAAGAAAATGGGGGGGAGATGGCCCTGTGTATAAAACGCCCCCTAATTTTTGACATTATTTTTTAGGAAAAAAACCTAGTCTTATACACGGAAAAATATGGTATATCCCTGTCTCAATGTTAATTTAATCTGAAGAGAAGCATTTTACCATACAAGCACAAGATTGTCTGTGCTGTTTTAATTTAACAACAAACTGATAACTTGTTAATCTCTTCTTTAAAAAATTGATTTACCTGCAGCCAGAGGCTTACCCAGATCTACTGTGCCATTTATGATGCATTTTCATCCAAGGATAGATGTTAGGCTTTTAATATAAAGGTATTAATATTTATTGAAAGTGTCACTTGACCTCAAAAGACCTAGCTTGTTGAAAAATGTTAATTGGGCAAGTTGTATCTTTCAGACCAGTGGATCCTACAATGTTCATTTATTTTTGAGATGGATGATAGATAGATGATAGATAGATAGATAGATGATAGATGATAGATGATAGATAGATAGAGAGAGAGAGAGAGAGAGAGATAGAGAGATAGATAGATAGATAGATAGATAGATAGATAGATAGATGATAGATGATAGATGATAGATGATAGATGATAGATAGATAGATGCATTTTTAAATTTGAATCATCTATATCGAGCACTCACATCCTTGGGTAGCCTGAAAAGAATTTTACCTTTAATATGGCAGATGTTTTAAAATCCACAATTAATTCAGCCTTAGAGCAATTCAAGGGTCACCAACCTTTTTGGGCCCATGAGTATATTTGCAGCCTAAAGAAACTGGGTAGGCACCACAAACCCCTACACCCACATCACAACCAAGCACACATCACAACCTAGTCTATTGGCAACAATAGAATGCTTCTTTCAAGACTAATATAAGAGGGAAAGGGGGCTTCGTTGGTCTACTTTGGCAACCTCTGCAGTAAAGGTTATTGCTCCATTTTTAGAAATGGGGAACTGAGCCTAAATATGATTTCTCAGACACCAAGCAGTCATAATTCTCAAAATTAAGAAGCCTTTCTGTAGTGTACCTTAAATAAGCCCTCTGGATCAAATTAGAACATGAAAAGCAATATTTTGAGAACTTAGATTAGGTAGATTCTGGTAAATTCTAAACAAAGCCATTACCGTTGGCTGCAGAGTATTTTATATTCCATAGCAGAGCTGTTGCAATGCAGAAGTTTTACATAGTTTTCTGTTCTCTTTGATGAGCTTTGGTGCATGACAGATGTCATCACCTATATTCTGGCTTGGTTCCCGTGAGATACTGGCACATCACAGTTGTCTGGATTAGGGAGTATATAGTTCCCCTCCCCAGCAAACAAGCAGAAGAAGAGAGAATGAAGCTGAAGCTACATCTCCTGTTAGCAATTTTAGGTGTACAGTGAAGCAGATGTACCCAAAATGCAACCTTCCCTCTCAGGGACTGGCTGGACAATGAGGAGTGATGGCTAGATACTGATGACACTAAGGACGGTTGGAGACAGACTTGGAAGAACTGGAGGAACAAGTAACATCCAGGAGATGAGGGTTAGAGGCAGGAGAAGCTGCAGGATTGGACAGTGAAGAAGAGGTGTATAAAGAGGAAGAAATAGGTCAGGCTGGTGTAGAGGCAAGGGCTGCCCCACCTCTTCCTCCTGCCCCCACACCTCCTGCTCCATGGTCTCCCAGGACAGGATTGAAGCTGGAGGAGCCTATGTCTGCTTGCGTTCAGCTTGGGTGGGGGAAGCTGAAGTCCCGGGCGAGGCTTCTCTGTTGCGACAACTGCCTAATTGGGTGCACACCTAGGAGTAGCTGAGAGAAGTAGGACGTGCCTTTTCCTCACTTGTAAGTGTAATTTAGACAAAAAGGTCCTCACCATGGACATTGCCTGACAGTGCTGTGACATTTCCTCAAGAAACTGGGAGGCATAACATATTTTGTTTTGTTTCCAGAGATGTGGGAATTGATGCATTAGCAAATTCCCCACCAGCCCCAATTTCAGTTCCATAGCTTTGCTTTTATGTGGCAGCTTGAATGCTATTACACACCTTCCCACTATTACCAGAGTGAGGACCTGCAGGCCTGGGAGCTAAATGCAGTTCTCTTTGTCTGGCCCCCAGAACTCTTCCCATGCCACCCACCCCTCTCCCTGGGCCATACCTCACTCTGGTCCAGCCTCACATGCTCAGTGTTTTTACCTAGTTGGGCTGTCCTTGTCTCTTGCTTAACTAGATGAAAGATAGAGAGGAGTGTGTGAGTGTGCAGAGGAACTATCCTGCAGCACAAAGGTAAAATGTACCTGTGTTGCTCCACCCACTTTATCTTCAGGCCCCGCCCACTAGAAAGTTGTCCAGAAGGGAATGGGACCCTCAGGCTCAACAAAGTTTTCCTCACAAATGACAGACACCAGCACATTAGTGTATCTCATGAAATGTAGCACATTAATACAGAGGCCATGTTAAGAAGGAAAGCACAAATAATGGCCTCTACCCAAGGAAATGAACCCTACAGCTCCACACTACACAAAATCTTGTCCCTGTTTACACCAATAGCCATAGGAAGTTTGGGAGGATGCAATTTACCCCAAATTGATGCACTAAGTGAAGGAAAAACAGGATTAATACTTGTGGTAGAGAGATTTGGATCCACAGCAACAGCAGAATGAAAGCTACAAATGTGTTGTACGGTAAACAATTGCCTGGACAGGCCTTTAGTGCAAAGGTGTAATGAAGAAAACACGGTGTGTTTAATCAAGTCCCCATCTGGTGTAAATTGGCCATTTGGGACTATACCCCTTTAGGTCTCCTTGGCAGAGATCTGAATTAAATAGTGTCCTGGTTAAAGCCAACAGAAATAATGCCCCACTTGCAATGATGCTTGCAATTGTTTCTGAGTCTTTGTGGTGAATAAGTTTGTCACTGACAGCCTGATTCGTCCCTGTCTGGGGAAGGTAATGCAGCAGTCATCACAACATGAATGCCCTTTTGTAGCCAATGCAATTAGAAATTTGCTGTTCCCCCTTCCTTTAGTGGAGAGCTTGAGATGGTAGAGAGTGTCTGTGTGTGTGTGTGTGTGTGTCTGTGTGTGTGTAGCATACTTTGCTAAGGTGTGCTGCGACTGATCTGTGACAGTAAAATACTTTTGCAGAATGCCAGAAAATCAGTCAGCAATGGGTACATTACTTTTTCCAATGGATATGCTTCAGCGTATGCACTTTCTTCCTCTGACAAATCGGTTGCACAAACACAACTTTTGAACAGCGACATTGAATAGCTCTGCTTTCTAGCAGAAGAGAAATCCGGTACAGTTTCTAGGCTCATCTAAGGACTTGAACAAACACAAGCCCCTGTGTTGCATAATGTAACAATCTACAAAAATGGAAATGCAACATGTTGGCTAATAACTGTTAGTGAATATACAATTGGTTATGATGTCATTCAAAATATATGAACAAACCACTTTAAAATGATGTATATATTATATAACACGTCTCACAAAATATACAAGTAACTACAAGTTGTTATATGTATCAGAGACAAAGAATCAAACAAATCAATGAATAGCGAGGAACGCCAAGCTGTCTCTCAAAGGAAGACGTCTCACAAAAGTCTCAAAGGAAGACGTCTCTCTGGAGTCTCAAAAGAACAGTATAACCGGAATAGTTCAACTGTTTCGGAATAAAGTCTTCATTGGTGAATAATTTTCAATAGAATATTCATACTAGTAGGGATCATGCTAGTGGATCAGGGCTCATCTAAGGACTTGGCCATGAGCAGTGATCAAAGTATGGCACGTAACTGAACATGGAAGGTGTGTCTCCCTTGAAAAAGCAGGCTCCTTTTCCAGAAGGATGCCTCATTTCTGTGGTCGTAACTGGCCAGCAATGCAGACTCCACACTGAACTGGGCCACTACATGCTCCTTGCCAGCCACGTGGACCAGAGGGAGCATCTCCAGAAATGGAAAAATTCTGTATCATGTATTTCACAGGGAAATCTATCTGAGTATATACTAGGGGTGCACATTGGCTCTGTGCGCAGCAAAACTAGAACAGAGGTGATCCAGGTATGGCTTTCACATGACTCAGTCAAATTCTGCCATTTAACAAGGCAACTTGAGTCAGATCCCAGACACCCTAAAGTACTGAGTCATTCTGTGAATGTGGATGCCCCCCCCAGCTGCATTTTGCCCTTAAAATGAAGTAGCTGCATTATTACTTTTGTTATTTTGAAAAGGGAAACCCAGCCAATTAGGGAAATGCCCTGAGCACAAGTGGGGAGGAGTAGAAAGGGAAGGTTATCTTTTGTTTTGATGGACAAACCTAAGTCTTAACCTCAGTGAATTATTTCCCCTGTGCATTCCAATCACAGTGACTTGGACAAGGGAGCTGGAAGTAAATAAAAGTGGTTGTTTTTGCGTTGTTGTTCCTCTATGAGTTTTGCCTGGGAAAGCAGAATATTTAGCAGTGTGGTAGACCAGGCATAGGCAAACTCTGGCCCTCCAGATGTTTGAGACTACAATTCTCATCATCCCTGACCACTGTTCCTGTTAGCTAGGGATGATGGGAATTGTAGTCCTAAACATCTGGAGGGCTGGAGTTTGCCTATGCCTGTGGTAGACTATTGGTATCCTCTCTTATTGCTTTGGTTCCAAACAAACAATTAAAAATAAATACTTAAATCAATTTGTTTCCATTCTGCTGCTGGCCCCACCCCCCACTTTGAGTTATTTTGATTCTTAGTTTGCAAACTCTTAGGACAGCTGAGTACAGAGTAGATATGGGGGAGAAATTTGATTCGGTTCTCAATTAAAGGTAGAGCTACCAAATTCACACTTTCTGAAACAATAAGTAAGCCAAAACATGGTCATTCTTAAGAATTCACACTTCGTAGAATAATATAATCATTGGTCTAGCCAAGGCAGAATAGAGTGGGACTATCACTTCCTAGGGACGCGGGTGGTGCTGTGGTGTAAACCACTGAGCCTTGGGCTTGCCGATTGGAAGGTTGGCATTTCGAATGCCCGCGACAGGGTGAGCTCCTGTTGTTCAGTCCCAGCTCCTGCCAACCTAGCCTTTCGAAAGCACGTCTAAGTGCAAGTAGATAAATAGGTACCGCTCCGGCGGGAAGGTAAATGGCGTTTCCGTGCACTGCTCTGGTTCGCCAGAAGCAGCTTAGTCATGGCCACATGTCCTGGAAAAACTGTCTGCAAACAACCGTTGGCTCCCTCAGCCAGTAAAGCAAGATGAGCACTGCAACCCCAGAGTCATTCACGACTGGACTTAACTGTCAGGGGTCCTTTATCTTTATCACTTCCTTTGATCAGGACACTATAATTCTCTGAGTTTTGCAAAGCAGCTCTCCAATCAACCAACATATACAAAAATGCACATACTGTATAAAATGTGCATAATTATGCATATATTAATGGGAATAACATACAAACATGCAATATATTTAGGGAAATTGCTTCCAAAATGTTCATAGTAATAAAAACTGCATACAAAAATGTGCCTTTTAGGAGATGCTTGAGCAATAATGCTTATGAATTTTCAAGGGGAATGAAAAAAACAACACACGGCCAAATTGCTGCAGAAATGTAGTGAAATGAATTTAAGACTGGAGGAATGAAGAAATGAGAGAAACCAAAACTGACAGTATCCCTGTCAGTATCCATCCCTAGTATAGGGTCATTCACTTTCCCTCTCCCTCAGTTCAGTTCTGGGGCTTTTGTTCCTTTTAATTCAATCCCTTTCTGTTTTCTAACAAACACCTCCTACCTTAATGTGCCTTGCATTCCATCTGTTTTTGCTCATTTATACTAGCTTTGCATAGACTTCTCTTAGAGTCCCCCATTTGTTGCTGCTGTGTGTGTTTGCTGGTTCTGTTGATTTCCCCTAGTTTTTTCTCCCACTTTTAGTTTGCTTGTTCAAAGTCCCATTCTCCTCTCTGCAGTTTTAGGGTACCTGTGATTTGATTACATTGAATTCTTTATCATCATCCTCCTCATCATCATCATCATCTCCCCTCCCCCTCTAGTTCTGTTATTACCCTTCTCTCCCTGGCCCTCAGCTCTACCTGATTGTCCCTCAAGTAAACTCTCAGTTGTGTTGCTCATTGACAGCCTATTGTTACCAACTTACCCAGAGGCACTTCCCTCATCATGTCACTGGTTTTCAGGCTGATTGTCCACAAAATACTAGAAGTGAAGTGAAGTGATTTCTGTTTTACCAGCTCAAAACAGTAAAGCCTGCCCTTGTGGGAGAACCACTGCACATATCATTCTGAAAGTTGGCAGGCTTCATCCTCTGACTAGGGGCAGCCATGCCTGAAAAGTGCATCCAGTTAATGCAGAAAATAACAAGTTGCTCCCCTCCCCTCTTCCAGAATGCCCCCAAATCTGATGAAGGGGTTCTCCCAACCCTATGGAGCAGATTTGGAGAGGGTGTGGGGAACACAGGGGGAGGAAAATAGGGAAAGTCACATTGCATATGCAGAAACCCTTGCACTGATGGAACATGTTACTTGAATGCTAACCATCATTTTTCCAAGGGCTACTGACATTGTCATTGACAAGGGACCATTGGGGGAAAAGAATTATAGGAGCTAATTATAGTGACCCTTCCCTCTCCCTACTTGCTGCTAGAGGTAGTATAGTGGGGATGGGAGTAAGATAAGGGGAATAGAGGATTAGTGGGAAGGGGAGAGAGGAAAGGGGCTGCCTGGACTGGGGAATGGCAGAAGATGAATTCAGTTCATGAACTCTAAAGCAGAGGAATTCTTATCTGGCTGAGATTAAAATCTAAACTGGATTTTGGATTGTAATACTGGCCTAGTATTTGAGGTGAACATTGGAAGTCCCTGTGATTTATTTATCTCTTACATTTACATTCCAGCTTGCCTCCAAGGAGTTCAAGGTGGCATGCATAGCTTTACCTCTTCCCATTTTCCCCTCACAACAACCCCATGAAGTAGGTTAAGCTGTGGGAGAGTGACTGGTCCAAGGCCACCCAGTGAGCTTCCTGGCTGAGTATGGATTTGAGCCTTGGTCTCTTGGTTTTTGTCCAATGCTCTAACCACTGCAGCACACCAGCTCTCATTCATATTTCCAAGCCTGGAAATACTCTGTCATCATGCAATAGGGAGAAAAGGTGCATTGGCTGAAATTCCCTCTTATACAGAGTGATGAACAGCGTAAGATCCCTGTCCTCTTTTGTATCCACTTTACCTGATTGAAAAGGACGCTGAGAGTGTAATTCAAATTCATAGCCTTCTATCTGTAAACTTTGGAAACTCCCCCATGGCTGTAGGATTTATGGTTTTGCAGTCATCCTCCCATCCCTGAATCCCACTGCTTTTGAGAGCAGCAGAATACAGTTAGATGAATGGGAGAAAAATGAAGCACTCCTTGTAATTTGAATTGCTAAATACAAAGGACCATTTCACAGAAAATGCTGTGATGTGATTGTGTGCTCTACCATGCAGTTGTACTGATTGTGCAATACCGTCAATAAGAACATTAGCACTCACAAAATATTCGTTTGCTAATCTCAGCCATTGTGCCTGTGGCCTGCCTCCCCCACCATGCCTACTGCCATGTATCTTGATACCGTGTGCACATGAAATCCATGCTAACAAATATATGGACTAGTGTTCTGCATCCGAAGGTCTGATTGACTCGATCATCACTAAGGCATCTTCAATAAGCCCTCATTTCAACATTTTTTGATTATACCACTATTCTTCAGAATATTCCATGTGTTCTGTACATATGTTCCATATACTCCATACATGTGGCCCATCTCTATAGCTCAGTCAGCAGACGATGAGACTCTTAATCTGAGGATTGTGGGTTCAGGTCCCACAAAAAGATTCGTGCATTGCAGTAGTTGGAGATAACCCTCGTGGTTCCTTCCAACTCTATGATTCTATGTGGTTGGGTTCACATAAAGTTCATCTGTGGCATATATTGAGGGGGGAAATAATGCTGTCAATGTCACATATCTGAAAATAGGAATTCATACAGACTGTAGCAAGGATCTGCAAGATTGCCATAATGTGTGTGTGTGTGTGTGTGTGTGTGTGTGTGTTTGTTTTCGTGTTCCCTCCTCTTCAGTAGCTGGAAGCTCAGCAACCTTTAGTAATCCATCTTCTTCTTTGGGTGCCAGTGAGAAACCTCTTCATTTCACCTTTTTTCATTTCTGCATCAAGAGATAATTTTATATCTATCTTTAGGTAGCTAAAAGACTATTCATAAACAATGGCAGGAAGTAATTTTCTAGAGGTTAGAAAGGTTCTAGGCAGTACTGGAGCTGGGGAGAGAAGGTGGGAGCAAATACCTGCCCTAAGATTTGCCTGTCCATCATCTGCCCAACCTGTCATTAGAATCTGTAAGCATAGTCAGGATGGAACAAGTAGTGTAGCCTGTCATCTTAGTCTCCCACTATAAGCACTATACCCCCCCCAAAAAAGAAAGCCCTTCTCTTTATAAAGCCACCTCTGCATGAACATGTGCACACCACCATACCTACAATGATGTATGCTAGTTGTTCCACTGTTAGACTGTGCCCATGAAGAAGCCTTGGGAATGGGAGCAGCCCAAAATGGAGGCCTTTGTTTATTTTTGAAACGGGCCCAGAGAGAACCTGCCAACATTCAGGTTGTGTCTCACAAATCTACCATACTCCTTCTTGGCCCAGCTCATTGTATTTTACCTGGAGTCACCTCTCTTTTCTATCAAGATGATTGCAACCCAACCCCAAAATGTGGTGACAGGTGGCTTCCATAAGGTAGATGTGTGTAAGGGAAAGATCTATACTAACTTTAGCCCTAGTCTCTGTCCTGATTAGCAAATTGTAGACTGTAAGACTGAGCTGGAAACCCCCCTGCAAAAATGTGTGTGTGAGAGAGAGGGGGGGGGGGACATGTTCTGTGATCTCCTTGTTGGATGTGGCAGTCAGAGGAAGAAGTTTCCTTAACACTTTTGGAATGAGGTTTCTCCTTATGTTACTGGATCTAATCATGATGTGTAGTTGGCAGGAAGCTGTAGAGAGACCTTTGAGTTGCTTCCTGCACCTTTATGTAGTGTTGACCCCAAGGCATTCTCAGGAATTCAGCTGGTGGGAAGTTGTAGACAGGGGATTATTCCATGGCATGGAACTTTTAATAAAAGAAAGCAAAGGAAAAATGGAAAACCCTTGGTTACCTTCTAAGGTTAAATAAGATAAGCGCCAACCCTTCCTGTAAATTTCTAAAGAAATCTGTCCCCCATGCCAGCCTTATTTTCCCCCAGGAAAAAAAAAAATAGAAAGTTTGAAATGTTTTGGCATAGCTCTAGTAGGATGGATCCAAAATTTTAGTAAAGACAAATAACAAAGAATAAAATGTGGATGTGTATGACGTTACTCAATGTGTGATAGAGATTCACCATGCAACCGTGTAAAGAGGGTGGGGGACAAACCAGTAGAGGATGACTTGTCATTTGAAGTGTTGAAGAATTGCCCATCCCTGCCACCTCTCTGTGATTGGGCAAAATGAAGAGAGCTTCTCTTCCTGGTGCTATCTGATTTACACATCCCCCATTTGTGAGATGCCTGCCAGGCCCTTTCCATAGAAAAATGGATTATTCTACAGTCAGATTAATGGGCTTTCATTTTGCAAAACATCTGTCACCGTTAGTCCTGGACAGTGAGCGTGAAATTAGTTTTGACTGCAGAAAGGCTACGTCGGTGTGTAATATGTGACTAACATTACAACGGCTCAGGAAGCGAGCTGGTGAATGAGAATTACCTGTTAAAAGGAGAAAGGGCTTTTCCTGTATACTCTGGGATGGGAGGGGCAATGCATGGAATCCGGAGGAGAGGCTTAAAATGGGAGGGGGGAATACCCACCCATACAATGTTTCTGTGATTGCAATGTATCTCAGCTCCTTATTTGCTGCTATGGAATTAATGTAAGAGGTGAGAGGATGAAGGAAGTGCAGCCAAGATGCCTTTGCGGATGCAACAAAAGGGAATGTTATGCAAAAATATCCCTTGTGCAACAGTGTGTCTTAGCTTTGCAATACAACAGAGTATCACAAACACTCTGTAGCAGAGGTGGATAAGCTGTGGCCCTCCACATCTTGCTGGATTCTAGCTCCGTAGTTAGTAAGGCCAAATAATTTGATGCGAGCTGGAGTCCAGCAACCAGTGGCGTAGCGTGGGGGGTGCAGGAGGGGCCGGCCACACTGGGCGCAACATCTGGGGGGGGCACGCGCTCGCACTCGCAGCTCTCTGCCCCTAGGGCAGAGGGGGCGCAAATTACTTGCCTTGCCCCGGGTGCTGACAACCCACGCTACGCCACTGCCAGCAACCGCTCCTTTCTATAGCTATTCAGTAGAGCTGCAACTGCCTATCTATAGCATAGTCTGCTAAAGCTTCATTGATCAATTGACAGCACCCAATTTTAATGAGGGTGGGCAAAATTTCAATTGGTGGATCTGCAAGTTGTTTATTTTTGGCGGTTAGTTTGGTTCTAGTATGTTACTGTTACAGGGAATGAAAATGAAGCCTTGGGTATTAACCTTCTAATTATGAATGGTAGCTTTTGCTTAAGTTGAAAATCATCTCATACTTCCTTCACTTTGTCAAAAATACACCCGTAATTAGGTTTGGTAATGTGAAAGTTTATTTACATTTAAGCAATTTTTTTTTAATTGTTAGACAAGGAGAATTCATTGAATATATTTGCCACCTGAACTCTGGGATCATCTTCTCTTGGTACAGTAATTTACAAATTGTCCTCTTACTGAGACTGGCAATATGTGATAGGACTCAATATTGATGAAGCATTGGTGTATTTTATCTTTTCATTTTAATGGGGCTATTTTAGATGTTGTAAAGTTATAAAGCTTCTGAGATGGGATGGAAGGAAAACACAACTAAACTCTGCCCTATTTAATGTGCTATGAATAGTGTTGGGCAGGCATTATTTCTGCAATAGCTGGCATTCTGGCCACCAGGTAATCTCTGAAGGCCCATGACACTGCAACCTTATGAGAACCAAGCAGGTATAGGTCTGACCAATGCAGGATGAAATGGAAGATTATCTGGGAATCCTATGAATACCACCTTGAATTGCATCATAGAAGGAAAGCGGGGCTGTAAATGTAATATCCTGTTCTTGAGTTATATTTTCAGATTTAAGTTATTGGATCAAGGAGGAGGTTTGCTTAAAACAACCAACTAGGATGCATAAGAAATTCAATTCATTTCACTCTTAAATGCAAACCGAGTTAATTGGCACTTTTCTGAAACAACTGACAAACCAAAACACAGTCCTCCACAGTGTACATGAAAATGCAAATATTAGGGAAAATAGCATTAAAATGTTATATATCGGGGGGGAAACTTTACAAAACTGTGTATATTGGGCAACATTCCATGTAAAAATATACATATTAAGAAACATTCACACAAAAACGCTTTGAAAATTATCTTATGGGTAGGTAAATGAAGAGGATTGAATTTAAGATTAGAGGAATGAGAAACTGAAATTGACAGATTCGCCGACTCCTATAACTAACACTAGTTTGTATGATGTATTTGTATTGGAAGGGGTAAGGTCATCCATAAGTTATGTATGTCGTGAAAGCCAGCCCTGAGGACCATTTTTGTTACTAGAAATAAATATTCAGTTAATTAATTCTTCCACTCAGATTAATTGAAACATGCTCAACTCTCACCTGGTTTTGCTCCAAGCAACTCTGCCCACAGACAACAGAGAAACTTTCACGTGGTCATGATATTTTAGGAAGTAGGTTTCAGAGCTGAGTCTGTTTTCTTATGTCTTTCAGATGTACATTCAGACCACGACGTTGACCATCTCGGTGAGCCTAAGCGCCTCTGTCTCATTGGGTATGCTCTACATGCCCAAAGTCTACATCATCCTCTTCCACCCAGAGCAAAATGTGCCCAAACGAAAGCGCAGCCTCAAGGCAGTTGTGACAGCAGCCACAATGTCCAACAAATTTACTCAGAAAGGAGGCTTCCGACCCAATGGAGAGGCCAAATCGGAACTGTGTGAAAATCTGGAAACACAAGGTAACCTTCTAAACTCACCTGAGTCCATGTTGCCTTGCTCCCTTTAAAACATCTTCCTCTAATTGTGAACTCAAGTAAAACAACCCTATAAGGGAGAGCAGTGTGCTCATTTTGCAAAGGAGGGTGACAGAGCTCAAGAAAGCTGGCTAAATGAATTCATAGCTAAGGCATGGAGTTTCTGTGTTCTAGATTTGCAGCTCCATTTCTGAACCATGTAACTGCACTACAAACACAATCATAACCTCTATAAGTTTTAAAGTATGGGAGGCCTATCATATGAAATTTCACATGTTCAGAATAAAGGACACCTGAAGGGTCTGTGGAAGACACACAAAATAAAGGAGGACCACTAGGGTGCACAGAAGTTAGATTGAAAGATACTGTATAGAGGTTTCTGAATCTCAATGGTTTAACAGTAGCAAAACAAAACAAAACTAAACTAAAAACCCTAGGTTGCTGAAGTCAAGAAAGTTGGGGGGGGGGGCTGAACAGGAGTAAAATTGTGTATGAAGACCAAGTGTATGCACAGAGGCACCTTGTGCAATTCTGTGTCTACCTTCCTGGGCTCCTGGGCTCCTATTGTGTAGCTGATTCTTGTTGGCAGACCTCAGGATTTTAGTGAAAAACAAAGTTGGTCCCACAAGCCTAAAATCTTCCAACCTGCTGATTTACAAAGTGGTTTAAAGAAACCTTGTTTGGCATGTTTCCCTGCTTATGCCTTGTGTAGCATGGCTTACAGGAGATCACATAAGGTGCCAGTGCACCTTGAGGTCAAAAACATGTTATGCCAAGCAAACATTTTTAAAAGCATTCTTATCACTGCCACTTTCTCTTTTTTTTGGGGGGGGGTGGAGTAGCCATATACATCTGGATCAGGATTCTGGCATGTGGAAAAGCGTGGTTAATGCAGGCTTCCTCAACCTCGACCCTCCAGATGTTTTTGGCCTACAACTCCCATGATCCCTACCTAGCAGGACCAGCAGTCAGGGATGATGGGAATTGTAGTCTCAAAACATCTGGAGGGCAGAGGTTGAGGAAGCCTGGGCTAATGTTTACTGCCCTGTGCTGTTTAGCCAGTGAACATTGATAATACCCTGATTGCTATTTCCTTTGGCTGTGCTGTTTCCTGCAAATATCATTTTTGAGAGTAATTAAGGACTCTGGTAGATTTTCAGTGAGAAAACAGCATAGGAAACAAACAGGTATGGGAAGGAAAGGGTTACAATGTTGCAGTCCTGATCAGGATCAGGCCCCTGCACAGCTGCTTTTCTTCCTATAAAAAGAAAGTGTCCAGTGCTATGCATACCTTGAAAAATGCAATGCATAGTTAGATATTAAATGCTTAAATATGTAAATGTGTACATTAAGATATGAATGCTCAGTGTAATGTGTAGCTTGACTCTTATAGTTTCAGTATATGTATGCAGCACGTTCTGCCAAACCTAGAACAAAGACAAGAGAAATTGGGCGTATTTCCCCCCTTTAGAAATATGTTTCCATGGCAACCCTCCCCCTTTCTCCCTTGGGATGGGAACCCTTGTGAAATTCAGCAGTGCTTAGAAGAATAGCAAAACCAGCACAGCCTGATGTTCTGAAGTACCAATTACCTGGAACTCCTGTTGCTTTCAATGGAGGCTGCAGAGCTTATTGCCTTTGAAAATGTGTGTG
Source organism: Podarcis vaucheri (assembly GCF_965113315.1). Classification (NCBI taxonomy): domain Eukaryota; kingdom Metazoa; phylum Chordata; class Lepidosauria; order Squamata; family Lacertidae; genus Podarcis; species Podarcis vaucheri. The sequence continues at coordinate 61,323,288 of NC_138764.1, read as the reverse complement.
TGTGTGTGTGTGTGTGTGTGTGTGTGTACACACACATTCTTCAACTCTACCCTCTGAAATAGGCATGGGTGCAAATCCTGGAAAAAAACACAACACTCCAAATTGTGGGAAATCTGAATGTTATATTTGCACGCTTGGCTTCAGCTTACCGTAGCTGTGGAAAATTGGGCAGCAGTAATACAGTAATGAGGGACGCGGGTGGCGCTGTGGGTTAAACCACAGAGCCTAGGACTTGTGGATCAGAATCCCCGCGGTTTGAATCCCCGCGACGGGGTGAGCTCCCGTTGCTCGGTCCCTGCTCCTGCCAACCTAGCAGTTCGAAAGCACATCATGTGCAAGTAGATAGATAGGGACCGCTTTGGCGGGAAGGTAAACGGTGTTTCTGTGTGCTGCTCTGGTTCACCAGAAGCGGCTTAGTCATGCTGGCCACATGACCCGGAAGTTTGGACTCTGTCACGCCTTGATGATGTCATTTGCAGCACAGGCGGGTCTGATTCTGCCTCTAGCCTCCCTTTGAACTTCCACACTTTCTCCTTGCTTGCGCGCACACCTAGTGGTGCAATGGAGAAAGGGAGGTTTTTTCTCCCCCACCTCATTCTCCCATCCCATTTCTGCCACTGCAAGAACAACGATCTAGGTAAGCAGAGTAAGCTGGAGTTAAGAGATTCAGTGATATTACTACATTATTACATCTATGTGCTATTTCAGTTCATGGTGGTTTTCAATATGACTTTCTTCATACATAAGTCCTGAACACTTGTGTCTTAATATGCATGCAATGCCACCTAGAAAGGGTTAGCAGTTCTTCATTTCAAGGTGCAAGTTTGGGTCACTGGCTTCTAGATTTTGCTAAATGCAGCGTTCTGGGAGCTGGGAATTACCTTCCTGCATAACCCTTCCTAAATGAGAGTCACACATATTTTTCTGATATTTTATCAGAAAAGCACTTGTAAGGAAATGATCTGTCTCTTCCAAGGCCTTCCCAGTAACAAAAGAAGCTTGCTGAAAATTAATCCATTCTCTGCAGCTTAAAATGAACATATCCTACCATATTATTAATCAGACCCTCCATATCAAAGGCAGAAGGAAACCTTTCAAAATTTTCCCAGGAGAATAGAAAGCACTACAGGCACCACCCCCACCCCCAGTGTATATAGTAGTAGTAGTAGTAGTAGTAGTAGCAGCAGCAGCAGCAGCAGCAGCAGTAGTAGTAATAATAATAATAATAATAATAATAATAATAATAATAATAATAAATTATTTATACCCTGCCCATCTGGCTGGGCTTCCCCAGCCACTCTGGGCAGCTCCCAACCGAATGTTAAAAACACAATACAGCATTAAACATTCAGATGTCTTCTAAAAGTCAGATAGTTGTTTATTTCCTTGACATCTGATGGGAGGGCATTGAACAGGGTGGGCACCACTACCAAGAAGGCCCTCTGCCTGGTTCCCTGTAACTTCACTTCTCACAGTAAGGGAACTACCAGAAGGCCCTTGGCACTGGACCTCAGTGTCTGGGCTGAACAATGGGGCTGGAGATGCTCCTTCAGGCACACAGGTAAAGGTAAAAGGTAAAGGGACCCCTGACCATTAGGTCCAGTCATGACCGACTCTGGGGTTGCGGCGCTCCTTTCACTTTATTGGCTGAGGGAGCCAGCATACAGCTTCCTGGTCATGTGGCCAGCATGACTAAGCAGCTTCTGGCAAACCAGAGCAGCGCATGGAAACACTGTTTACCTTCCTGCCGGAGCGGTACCTATTTATCTACTTGCACTTTAATGTGCTTTCAAACTGCTAGGTTGGCAGGAGCAGGGACTGAGCAACGGGAGCTCACCCCATTGCGGGGATTCGAACTGCCGACCTTCTGATCGGCAAGTTCTAGGGTTAACCTAGGGTTAAACCTGTCGGTTAAACCACAGAGCCACCTGCGTCCCTCGGGTATACAGGACTGAGGCCATTTAGGGCCTTAAAGTTCAGCACCAACACTTTGACTTTTGCTTGGAAATGTACTGGGAGCCAAAGTAGGTCTCCCAGGACCAGTGTTAAATGGTCTCTGCAGCCACTCCCAGTCACCAGTCTAGCTGCCGCATTCTGGATTAATTGCAGTTTCTGAGTCAGCTTCAAAGGTAGCCCCACATAGAGCGCATTGCAGTAGTCCAAGTGGGATCTTCCATCATATTAATTCACAGTCATGGTTGTGAATTTATGGTAAAAAAATAATAATACTCCCATCTATTGGAAAACATTCTATTTGTCTTTCTTTTCTTTTCTTTCCCCCTGAAAAATTTGCTGCCAGCACAGATTGTGGACAAAATAGCTGTAGGCTGTGAGCCATATGAGGTCACAAAAGCTCTTCCAACTCATCCCACTGGTATAGCACATGCTGACATATACAAATAAATAACTCATGTGGCCTTATTCACTGGAGTGTCACTATGGTTTTCTTTCTGCCTCCATACCACAACCTGCATGAATGGTAGCTGCGTGAATGGCAGAGCTAACTGGAGAATTCTGCTCTTTTATACTGTCTGAATTTCTCATCTTCTCGTATGAAAACAATCTACTGTGAGGCAAAAGGCCTTGGGCACCTCTTGCATGTTTTGTAGACCAGATGCACATCAACAAAGAAGGCAACCCATCTTCCTTTCATATTTGCCTTGCTCTGGGTCCTTAGCATCTTTCTTGCAAAAGCCTCTTTTCCTTTCATCCAGCTGCGATGCTTGTCAGGTGACTGTCGGCATCTGAAGGTTGCAAGAAACATAGTACTAGTGTCCCTGCTGTCTAAAGTTCCTGCTGGGGCATGTTACAGATCTACTCTGCTGCTGCAGACACTGGAGGAAACGGGGTGGTGATGGCCCAGCAGAGGTCTTCCACTTCTCCATCCATAAAGCTGTGAGCAGTCAGCAGGCAGGAATGTTCACAGGGAACAAAAGGCTCCATGTAAAAAAAAAAGAAAGATCTTTTGCTTTTAGAGAATCTGAGAAAATGTATTTTCTGGCCTAACAGTCCACAGGCATTGCTTATGCAAGCCCCTACTGTGTGACTGACTCTATAGTAACCAAACTCTAAAAGGGAGGAGGTTGTCTAGCAGCTTTGTACTGTTTTAATAGCTACATTTCCACTGGCTTAATCCTCAGTGTTTGTCCCTCTCTTCTGTCTTCCTCCAGCTTCCCTAACAGTCTGCTGGTGGGTTTCCATTTAATCGGATTATGAGTCACCCATATCAATAAACTCGTCTTTACTATGTACTTTGAGATCTTAAGATGAAAGGTGCTAGGTGCCTGTAAATTGCTGTTGCCGTTACAAAAGCTTCCTGACTTTGGCCTGCTTTAGATGATTTTGTGTGAAGCTCCATTAGTATATATCTGACCTGAACTGAAAACAACTGGGCATCAGTGTAGACAGATTTGAGGGGACAAGGCTGCTATCCTTCAAACTAAATAAACAAAGGAAATAAGGGAAGGTATCAAATGTGGGAAAGCAAGCAGAGAGGCCTCAGAAGGTGCACAGAAGGCAAATTTACTGCACAACACATTTTGAGTATTAACGTTTTTCCTTAGGGGCGATTCTGGCTGAGACTCTTAAGCCTCTTAAAGCTGTTCCCTCTTCAAACTGTAACAATCTGAAGAGGTGAAATTTTATCAGCTAGTGATGCTTTTAGATAGTATGTGAACAGACATCCAACAAATTAGACATCAGAGTTATAGTAACATTATCGTTACTATGCATGTGGAGTGTGATTCTGGTATCCTGCAAATGCATTGTTGCACAACTATTGCGAGCTATTAGATGAATCATAATAAAAGCCAATTTAAAAGAAAACTCAGGTTATGCAGTCCTTTAGTAAGGCATGGCTTACTTTTGAGCTAAGGGTAGTCAATGTGTGTTGAGTTTTATGCCATGGAGCAATCTTTGTGGAAAGGTTAAAACATGTGGGGCTTTATAGTTCATTAAAAAAAAAAAAGATTCAGATGTTTGAAAACAATTTTGACAACTTTATAAATGTATGCATGGTGTGATGAAATTGGGCATAGAGTATTCCCTCTCTCTCATTTAGAATCATCCAAAGAAATTGGTTGACGATAGATTCAGGACATGCAAAAGAAAGCACCTCTTCACAATATCACACACTTAACCCTTTGTCCCTTTGCCACCAGAGGTGCTGTCAAATTTAAGGGAGCTCTGGGCAAGGTGCTTTGCAGGAGCCACCTGCCACCTTGGCAACACCCACCCCACGCTGTGTCCATCTGATTGGCTGATGTCACTGCCACTCTTTTCCCTCTGGGGAAATGTTTGCAATTAAAAATGCAAGTGACTTCAGCCATAGCTCCTTACAGTGTTTTGCTTCTACTGCTGCTAACACCACCCTCTGGCACTGTTTGGATGCCCCGGGCTGTGGAACTCTGGACTTAGGCCTAATGGAACCACTGAGTGCCACCATGGGAATCTTTAATTTAGGTCAACCAAAGGGGAGATCCAGGATCACATCTCCCAACATTTGCTTTTTTAAATTTAAAGGAGTCAGGGGACAGAAATTAGATTGGGTCACTGTGTTGGGGGAAGGGATTTAACTCTTTCTCTCTCTTCCATTACCTTAATTTAAATCTCTCTTACCTCACCAAAGCTACTATTAGCAGCTGTTGGTGGGGGAGAGAACATAAATATCCATATTGTACGAGTCTTTTTTTTACTGTCTGGGTAGTGGTTTTAAATTGGAGAAGCAGTGGAAGGAAAAGGTCTAAGCCAATACCAGTACAACAGTCCTGATTCAGTTGATAAATGCACATAACATTGTTGTTTTTAAGCCAAAAACAACCATGGCTGGAGATCTGATCAAGGATCTCCCACATTGTCTTTAAAAAGAAAGCAAGGCAAATTTCTGTCAGATGCCTATTATTGGCTATTAGCAATGGTAGCTAATGGTAGAGATGTGTCAATTTCAGTTTATCTCCGTTTCTCATATTTCCAACCTTCATTGCTTCACATTTTTGTAAGACTTTTACTAACACATTCCTTTCTATGCACACTTTATCCAGCATATGTATTATTGTACACCTGAGTTGGTTGGCAAACCGCATTACAAAATTCAGAAAAGCATGAATTGCAAAGGATGACTGTGTTTCGATTCACATTTTGCCTTTAAATGCAAACTGGACTGAGCTATTCACTTGTCTGTAGCTAAGTGTTGTTTCGTGTTCAGGCAGTACGCCTCTGAACACCAGATGCTGGAGGGGGGCAAATAGCAGGGGATGCTGTTGCTATGCCCTGCTTGTCAGCTTCCCAGAAGCGTCTGGTTAGTCATTGTGGGAAACAAAACACTGGGCTTGATGGATCCTCGATCTGATCCAACAGGGCTCTTTTTACATTCTTAAAACAGAAAGCAATAATCAGGAAGAGAACACATTGGAACTTACGCAGAAGGCCTTCCTGTCAAGTCAAGTAAACACAGCCAGTCTATACAGATGTGGGATTAAAGAGAAGGGCTCCCACGCAGAAATTAACTGCTAGGAGCATCATGCGTAATTAGCATATGCAGACCATGGGGAAAGGACTCTGCATCCAGAATGGAGCAGATGGCAAAGATTCATGTCATCCTCTCCCCTCTTACCATTTCATGCAGGGAAGAGTAGGAATGAGCTGGTCAGTGGTGTACCGTGGTTTGCGGGCACCCAGGGTGGGGCAGGTGTTCCCTCCCCCTTGGTGGACTGGGAAGCTGGGGTGGAGGTGAATGCCAGGGATTCCTCCCCTTGCTTGGGCACTTTTCTGCCTTTCTTCCTCCTAAAACATGCAAGGAACTCACTTGAATAGGAGAGTTTCCCTGCTTTAGAAGTTCAGCCCTCAACATCTTGCAAAGTGATGTGGGGGCTGCAGGAGTGGCAACATAAGCTCAGTAGCCTTCTCTCATTCATGTTCCCCAGCAACAGGCATTATTTAGAACAGCGGAACCTATTATGTTGGCCAGAAAAGCCAAGTTGTTCCCTGGTAGGCCACTTACTTTTGAAAGGCCCAGTTGGGGGTCGAGGCAAGGTAAAATGCAGACATGATAACCGATGACTCTGTGGGATGGCTTTTGATGGGTAGGAGAGGATATATTAATTACAATTTATCACTCCAGTCTTCCATGCATGTGGATTAAACAGAATTTTTAAATCCTTTCCTTGGAAGCAAAATAGAAGCTTTGGCAGCAAAGTCTCCCTTTCTGAGCAAGTCCAGCTAACAAAGTAAACTGGCTTTTCCATTCCTATGCAGCTTAACCAGGCTTGTAAAGTAGGTTTTGAAATTAGATTGACTTAATCATCTTGCATTGGTTCACAGCAAAGGCATGAGTAAAAAGTATGCAAGTAAAATACTGATATTTACTATACAACCAGTTTCAGGCAAGCAGAAACACATCTGCCTCTGTTGTTGGTTGAAGAAAAGAGCAGAGAGAGAGAGAGGAAGAAGAAGGATTTATATTTCTCGTTTCTTCCTACCACTGAAAACAGGAAATGACATCACACAGAGCTCTCTCTCAACCATAGGAGCCAACTCCTGGGGCAGCGGTCCCTTCAGCCTCCTCAATAAAATATTTGAAGGGGCTGGAGGGCCCTAAAATTGATGGGCATTGCCATTCATATCATGTGTGTGTGCTGCATCATGTGACTGGTTATATGGAGTGAGTCTTACCTGGGCCCCCAATATTTTATTCAAGCTGGCACCCATGCTCTCCACCAGTTACATTCCAATGGTCTGAATCTGCCTGTCTAGAAATTTTCAGATCTGCAGTAGTTGGCCCCTAAACTTACTATATCAAAAGTATTCATTTGTGGAATTTGACTGCCATTTCCCACGGACTCAGCATCCACAGTTGCCTCTGGGGCTTGGCTGAACGTTGGTCAAGCCATGAGTTTTTGTCATCTTCCATTGTCACCACACTCCTCAGTGCTGGGAAAGGTTGGATCTGTTTCTCCGCACTTGGCAGTGAAAAGAGGCTCACTAGTGCACAACGCAGAGAGCGAAGCCATTTTCCAGCCTGCGGTACCTTGTGCTTGCATGTGCTTCACGTTTGGAACGCGACAACTCAGCCCAAATGGAAGCTGGCATGACAGGCTATACAAATGCCAAGGCAGCTTGTGGGAGAATATCAGAGACTGATCACATTGTTAACACCAAGGACAGGAGATGCTATGGAGTTGTCAGCATGGGAAGGAAGGGACATTTTTCACTCTGTCAATGGCAGGTCACGTATCTTTAAATAAACAAGAGAATAAATAATTTACAGAGCTTGATTGCAGGCAGATTGGCTATGAAAACACTGTGGCTAACAAATAGCGCTGTCAGCTCTGATTTCTTATGGCCCATCTAATCGTTATCTGAGGATAACAGTGCCTGAAATCTTCAATAAGGTTCATTTGTCAGGGAGGCATCATCACAGGTGGAGAAAAAGCAGCACCATTCAGCTTGTGCTGCCTGCATTAGCCTTGTCAGACAGGGGCTGGGGAGATCCCAGGAATACTGCATAGATGGTGCACTGTTAGAAATTAAATACTGGCACCCCTCTGCCAGTTAGCAATATGGGGAGTGACAGGAGTCCACTGCTGCAGAGCTAGTAAGAGAAAGGGAAATTGGTTTGTGTATAGTGATGTGGCTGCAGAATAAAAAAAAAAACCCCAGGAAATTCTAGTCTGCTTCTTAAAACTCGGTTTGAGTTTGCATCTATATTTGACTTGCCTAGACCACGTGACAACATAAGACCTTCCCCACTGGATCAGACCAAAGATCCAACTAATTCAGTAGTCTGCTTCTCAGAGCCACAAACTGTATGTCTGCATAAGAAACATCTCTCAGATCCCCACCTCCTTTAGTTGTTCTTTTTCTAACACACACACACACACACACACACACACACACACACACTCCAGACTTTTCTCATAGGGAAGATGCTTCAACATCCTCATCAATTTGGTCAACCTTTTCTGTACCTTCCCAGAACTGCACACTGTATCCCAAATGTGGATGCACCAAAGTTTTTAACATCAGCATTACAATACTGGTCTTTAGTTTTCACATTAGCACTGGAAATAATAATAATTATTATTATTATTATTATTATTATTATTATTATTATTATTATTATTATGGAGACAGCAGCAATATCTAGTGTTTGGGTGATTCAGCATTGTACTCTTTCAAAATAAAACCCTCTGTCTCTGTTCCTTGTAAACTTTGAGAAGACTCCTTGCTAGTGTGGCTACATGTGAAATCTATCACAAGACTGAAGCTGCTCCACCCATCCATTTTAAGCCTTCTGGTACTCAAAATGTGACTAATTTCCACCCTTCTTTATCTGGAGTAATATGAGGAGGATCAGGGGACCGGCTCTCCTGTTCTAATGTCCATAAGGGAGGTTAATCTGTTATCTTGCAAAAGTCAGCTTCCTGTCTGGAAGTGGGTATTTAATTAAGAGCAACTCATCACAGACTCCAGTGCCTGAAGTAAAACCAGGGAAATGATTTCTTTTTCTTTTCTCCCTTCTTTTATCTTTTGCAGTTTAATGCGTATTACACCCCAGGGGAGAAGTAAATTGCTCAGTGCAAGCCCTATTCTCCAAACACTGCTGCTCACATGAATCTTATATTGCCTTTGCTCAGCTCTATCAGTCCCTCTGATTCTCACCCAATAGGTGGGGTTGAGCTGTGAAAAATTCTCCCCAGGACTAAACCAGGCTCCACAACATTAGGGTTTGGGGATTTATTTATTTATTGGATTGGACTTTTCTTATCTCCACCAATGCAGAGGAAGGCAGTTCAACCCAAGATGAGCTGGTCTCTTTAAGAGATTTGTGGGTTCTTTGCCAAAAATGGTCTAAAAGCCGGGCTGGGACCATTAAGTCGGACCTCTGTGAAGACGGGGGAGGAATAGTGACCTGAAGGTTAAAGAATGTCCATATTTGACTAAGTCTAAGCAGCTGCTCTTGCTTTGTGCTGTGTTTAGGGTTCAACCATTAAAAGGCAGAGGCAGCCCAAGTTCACCTCTTTGGTAGCTCTAGTTTTGATAATGAGAGTCACGGAACATAGCACCTCCCAGGTCTGGTGTGAAGGTTAAGCGCAAGGTTCCATATTTGGGGAAAAAAGAGGAGAAAGTTCATGAATGATGCTTCATGTGTGGCTTTTCTCGCCTTCCAGCTCTGGCTACCAAACAGACTTACGTCAGCTATAGCAACCACGCAATTTAAAACCAGCCAGTGGCAACTGGCCATGGGAAAAGGGCTGCTGAAGAGGAGGAACAAGAAAGTGGAGTTGAGCCCCTCAGCACAGATGACGTCATGGTGGTGGAGAGGGTGCAAGAAAAAATGTGTTTCCAAGAACTCATCAAGGGTGCCTGTTTCTGATAACTGGGCTGCTGGAGGCAGCTATTTTGGAAGATGGCCACCAACAGTAGAGGGAAGAATCAATCAACACACCCCACGTGAAATATTTGCCTTCCATTGGAGGGAGAGGCTAGTGGGGTTGAACATCACACCAGGTGGAAAGAAGGTGACAGACCTTTAGCAACTTTTTGGGTTTGTTTTTTTTTAATTCCTGTATCTTGGCAAAAGAAAAAAAAACCCTTTTATTCTTCCCCCCTTCAAAATAGTGAGATGGTTTGTGGTTGTGAAGAGTCTTTTGTTCTCTCTCATTTTTTTCTTTTATTTTTTCCTTTTCCATTCCTGTCTTCTGACCTCTTCACTCTTTTCCCACCTTGCTTTCCCTTCTGTCTTCCCTCTCTCCTCCTTATCAAATTCTGTGTTGCAAAAATAATAAAAATTCCTTGAAAAAAAAGCAACAACCATCAACAACAACAACAAAAGTGAAAACAAAACCTAGACTGTGTTCAAAGTGCTGATTTCTATAGGTGGTAAATTAATGTATGTGATGATCATATGGATTGAAATATGTCTGCTTTAATGTACTGACCAATCAAAAAAAGATAAAAAACACAAAAAAATTCAAAAGTTCAGTGCCTGGATGTTTATGAATTATTCGATGACGATGTGTAGAGCATGATCATTTTTATACCAGAATATTTCTAATAAAAACCATGGTTTTGCACTCAGGAGTTGCATTTCCTTGCTTAATGTTGGTCTGTGTGTGACTGTAGGTCTAAGGAAGTGTTGCTTTACAAAAGTAAATTACAGGGTCATTCATAACATAATACAATATCTATAATCACCTTTGACACAACCATCTCAAGGAGATGTACACTATAATCCTGAATATAGCACCCTCCTTTCCTCTAAATGGAACTGGTGAGTGTTATGACACTGTCAGACCTGGATGCAGCAACCATCTGTTTTGGATGTTCCAAATGGAGATCTTTTCACAAGACCGACAGGAGCATATGGATTAGAACCAAGGTATGAGTTTAGTTCCATTTATTTCAGTGGAATGTGGATTGGGGGGGATGCTTTTGTTGGGATATCTTACTTCTGTAAAGTGACCAGTTAAATATCCTCAACTTCAACCATTTAATGAGTCTAGATGCAATGGTTGACATTTTCAAACCTGGTACACATTTTTCACCTAAACATGCATTCTCACATAGTGGAAATGTTGCCTTTTCAATTCAGCTTTGGTCAGTCAGGCTTCAATCCAGTAGGGGGTCCCAACCCACCCGTGAGTTAGACAAATGTTCTTTGGGAAAGACTATCCCAAACTTCTTCTTTTTTTTTTTCAAATTCTTTTTATTTTTATTCCATACAGACCAAACACACACAGAAAATCAACGAAAAAACACACACATATACAAAAAAAAAACAAAAACAAGAAGTCTCAATAACAGCAAAAAAACACACAAAATTCTTATTTTCATAGTTTTTTTCATAACATATTTCTTTCTTTTGGGACTTCCTTCAGCCTGGCCGCAAATCATACGAAGTAAATATGTAAAGTCACACGTTTCATCCCTTATATTGTCATTATGTCCAATTTTGTTCTCTATTTTCCTTATACAATAACCTTAGTCTGTCACAGTACATCTCTGAAGCCCCTTAACGTTATTTGTCCATCACTGATGTTTTCCAGATAGTTTACATATTTTCCCCAGTCCCTGAAGAACACTTGATCTTTTATGTATCTGATCTTTCCCGTTAACTTGTCTAACTCTGCATATTCTGTTAATTTACATCTCCACTCCTCTACTGTTGGAGTTTCTTCCTGTTTCCATCTTTGAGCTATTAAGGTCCTTGCTGCCGTAGCCGCATAGTATACCATTTTGCAATCCTCCTTTCTTATCTCTCGTTGTAATATCCCTAATAGGAAAGTCTCTGATTTTTTTGTAAACGTGTACTTCAAAATCTTTTTCAGTTCTGTATATACCTTTTCCCAGAACTGTTTTACTTTTCCACACTCCCACCACATATGGTAGAAGGTGCCTTCTGCGTCTTTACATCTCCAACACTTATTATTCACTTTGTACATTTTTGAAAGTTTTACAGGTGTCAAATGCCACCTGTAAAACATCTTCATAACTGTCAGGGGTTCAGAAGCAGAGACGCAGAGAAGGGTGGAAACAGAGAGCGAGGGGGAGGAAGCCGAAGGGAGAATGAGTGATGATGACGACCCGAGATCTCCAAGCCTAAGCAGTGAGTCAGAGGACTCCCCAAAGGGAGCCCCAGTGAGCAGAGCAAGGGGGGGATCCGGGGGGACACCCCAGGAGGAAGGGAACAGAGGAGATTCAGAGAGCAGCAGCTGGAAGTCGGGACCCACGCTCAAGACTGAGAGCAGCAGGGAGGAAGGCAGCCAGGCATCGGGTTCCGGAGGCCGTCAGCAGGAGGGAGGGCACGAGTCAGGGGTGGTCACGCCCTCCTCAGAGAGCGAGGCAACGGTCAAGAGGAAAGTAGAGAGTTGGGCGCGCGCGCCAAGTTCAAATGCAGCGGAAGCTGGAGCAGTAAGCAGCCCGGAGAGTGAGCCAGGTCCCAAAGCCCGCCGAAAGGAAGCGGAAGGATCAGGGGGGTCAGCGTCAGAGGAGAGTAGAAGGGAGGAGTCCCAGGGGGGCAGAAGGACCCAGAGACGTAGGGAGAGGCGAAGGAGGTGGAGCAAGGCTAGGGTATTAAGCTGGTGTGCAAGAGGCGGGGACTCAGATGGGTCTTCGCCGACCTAGGGCAGAAGGTGTAGAGCTGCACGCTGCAGTTCGGAAATGAAACCTGTAACTCAATAAAGACTCTTTTAAAGTGGACGCTGTGTGGCGTGGTCCTATGTGAGCTGGGACCTGGTAGCAGCTCTGACAGTAAGACCCATCTCATCAAAGCTTCAGAAACCTGAAACCTCGCAGCGGGAGCAGAAGCCGCTAGGGGAGGAAGAGGGGTGTCTGTAAGCAAGCTCACAAAGGTTAGCAAGATGACGGAAGAACAGAGGATCTCCGCGCTGCAAGAGGCAGTGACCCAGTTGTCCTCAGAGGTATTGGCTTCCAAGAAACGGGAGGAGGAGACTACAGCCGCCTACAGAGACCTACACGCCAGGTTTGAAATGCTTGTTAAGCAAGGGCAACCGGGACCCAGACCGGAGGGCGTGGGATTGGCACGGAGAGCAGGAGGGCTTGTGGCTCACTTCGATGGGACTTTGCAACAGTACCCTAATTTTAGAGCAGACGTAATGTGCGCACTGCAACTGCTGGCAAAAGACTTTAGAGATGAGGAAGAGAAGGTGGGGTTCATATTGTCCCATTTGCATGGGGATGCCAAAGCCTGGCTGCGCAATTTGTGGAGGGATAAAGATCCGGCGCTTCAGAATGCAGATGCCTTTATCAAAGCGATGGATGCGTGTTTTTTGTCTACTATTGATGTGGATCTTGCCAGACGGGAGATTCATGGACTAAAACAAGGGAGGGCGAGCGTCCGGCAGTATCACGCCCGATTTTTTGCGCTGGTCAGTGCTTTAGAATGGGATCGGGATTCGCCCCCTGTCAGAGACCTCTTCTGGGAGGGTCTAAGTTCTGCGGTTAAGGATGAAATTGCAAGGGGGGAGAGGCCCCGAAGCACGCAGGAGGTGGTCCAAAGGGCGCTGACTGTGGGGGTGAGGCTGGAAGAACGTCCATGGTGCAGAGATGAAGGACGTGGAGGGCGCGAAGCAGCGAGAAGTTTCTCTTTCGTTCCGAGGGAAGCAGCGCGTGCGCAATCCACACCTCCGCCAGGAGGGGGAGGGGAACCGATGGAGGTTGGAAGTGCAAGGGCTCAGTCAGCAGCCAGAGCCCTAGCACCGGCAGCAGTGAAAGCGAAGCCTCCTAGAGGGAACAGGAAGTGTTACATCTGCGAGGATCCAGGCCATTTGGCGAAGGAGTGTCCCCGGAGGCTCCACAAGCACACTGCAGCCTCAGCAATGGTGACTGCAGCAACGCAGCAAGGAGAACCACAGCAGGGAAACGACGATGTCTGGCTGGAGACGGAGGCACTGGGGCCCAGCCAGACGCATCTGTGAAGCAGCCCCCAGCGATATTGCAACCCACGGATCCCCTCCCACCCAAACCAGTGGTGCAGCTCACAGCGTCTCTCCAGCTACCCAACGGCGTCACTATCGAAGTGCCGCTTTCTGTGGATTCTGGAAGCAACGCAGACTTTATAGCGCAGAGCTTTGTGGAGCAGCACGCTATACAGCTATTGCCTGCCACTCTGCCCCTGCAAGTCGTCACAGTGGATGGCAGAGAGTTGCTAGGGGGGCAGGTGGTGAAGCAGACGCCACCAATGGTGATGCGCCTTGGCAACCACAGGGAAGTCATCAGTTTTAATGTCACCCAACTGTCGGACACGCCCATTGTGTTGGGCATGAGTTGGCTGGACAGGCACAGTCCGACACTGGCTTGGTACCAGAGACAACTGATCTTCGGCTCCTCTTATTGCGCAGAACACTGCATCCTGCCCCGACGGGAGGGAGAGGAGGAGGAATCACAACTGCAGTTGGGAACGTTGCAAGCGGTCCCCCACAAATACGCGAACTTTTTGGAGGTCTTCTGCGAGAAGGAGGCGGACAAGCTACCCCCTCACCGGCCATATGACTGCAAGATTGACCTCCTACCGGGGGCGACGCTGCCGAAGGGGCGGCTATACTCCATGTCTGAAGATGAAATGCAGGAACTCAAACAGTTCATCAAGCATAACCTGGAGCGTGGCTTCATCAGAGAGTCCAAGGCAGTGGGGGGCAGTCCCGTTTTCTTCGTGAAAAAGAAAGACACGCCCCAAAAAAGACTCGTTGTGGACTACCGCCTTTTGAACCAGATGACCAAACCGTCTGATTACCCCATGCCCAGGATTGACGACCTCCTCGCGACGGTGCGCAAGGGACGCGTGTTCACCAAGTTGGACCTACGAGGGGCGTACAATCTCATCCGCATGCGGGAGGGCGATGAGTGGAAGACGGCCATGTTCACACCGCTGGGCACCTACGAGTACAGGGTTATGCCCTTTGGATTACAAAATGGCTCTCACTGTTTTCAAGCTTTTATGCATCACGTGTTGGAGGGACTCCTCTACAAGACATGCGTCTGCTTCCTGGATGACATCCTGATTTTCTCGGACTCGCAGCAAGCTCACGACCGAGACGTGAGGGAGGTGCTCAGCAGGTTGCAACAACATAGACTGTACGCCAAGCTGGAGAAGTGCCAGTTCGACACGAAGGAGGTGGATTTCCTGGGATACAAGTTGTCGGACAAGGGGATAGCCATGGACAGCACCAAGGTTCGTGCGGTATTGGATTGGAAGAGCCCGCGCAACCGGAAGGAGGTCCAGCGGTTTGTCGGCTTCGCCAACTTCTATCGCAAGTTTATCAAGGGGTTCGCGATGCAGACGGCAGCAATTACGGACACGCTCAGCTCCAAAAAAAAGAAATTCATCTGGACGGAGCAGGCGGAGCAGTCCTTTCAAGCGCTCAAGCGTCTCTTCGCATCGGAGAAGCAACTGCTGCATATCGACCCCAGTAAACCGTTGAGGGTAGAGACAGACGCGTCAGACAGAGCCGTGGGAGCTGTTCTGCTGCAGCGAGACCCGCAGGGGGTGTGGCGGCCGGGAGCGTTCTACTCCAGAAAGCTCAGCAAGTCGGAGCAGAACTACACCATCTGGGACAGGGAGTTGCTAGCCATTCATGCAGCTTTCAAGGCGTGGAGGCACTTCCTAATCGGCGCCAAGCACACGGTGCAGGTCTGCACGGACCACAAGAATCTGGAGCACTGGCGCACGGCTCAGTTCCTGAACCAGAGGCAGATACGTTGGGCGGAGTTCTTTGCTGACTTCAATTTCCGAATAGAGTACGTCCCAGGCGACACCAACATCATGGCGGATGCACTGTCCCGAAAACCGCAATACCTAGAAGAGGTGACGCCAGCGGCGGCCATGCACATCTTCGCACCGACGGCGTGGGCGTGTGCCTCAGCTACAGTAGACCTGGATGCGGTGCGACGTGCATTGCGGGACGACTCATTCGCACAAGACAAGATGGCGGAACTGCTCAGAGGCACGGCTACCACGGACGAGTTCCAGGTGCGGGACGGCTTGCTCCTACGCAAAGGGGCTGTCTATGTACCAGGAGACGACCTTCGCGCCAAGGTACTGCAACAGTTGCACGACGCACCCACGGCCGGTCACTTTGGCACAGAGAAAACGATGGAATTAGTCGCGAGAGACTTCTGGTGGCCCAGGCTGAGAGGGGAGGTCGCGGACTACGTCGCGAGGTGCGACACCTGCCAGAGGGCCAAGCCGGTACACAGACCACCGGCGGGACTGTTAGAACCGCTGCAAACGCCGTTTGAACCGTGGGAGAGGGTGGCCCTGGACTTTGTGACGGATTTACCCAGCTCGAGAGGCAAGACAGCTGTGCTAGTGGTGGTGGACTTGTTCACCAAGATGGCACATTTCATTCCGTGTGCGAAGGTGGCCACGGCGGAACAAACCGCCAAACTGTTCATAGATCACGTGTTCAAAGTGCATGGCCTGCCACGGTCTATCCTGTCCGACCGCGGACGCCAGTTCATCTCGTCTTTCTGGCAGAAGCTGATGGGTTTTCTAAATGTCAAGGTCAATCTGGCATCAGCAAGACACCCGCAGACCAACGGGCAAGCAGAGAGGGTCAATGCCATCATGCAGCAGTACCTGAGATGCTATGCCAATCAACAGCCTGCGACGTGGGTGGATTACCTGCCGCTAGCCGAGTTCGCTTACAACAACACGAAGCACGTGTCCACAGGAGTGACGCCGTTCTTTGCCAACAATGGGAGGCATCCCAGAACCTTCCCGGGACTGGAGAGAGTGGGGGAAGGAGAACCACAGACGGCGGACGCGTTCGCGTCAGAGCTGCAGGCGGTCCACGATCAACTCAGACGGCAGCTGGAGCTAGCTAAGCACGCCTACAAGGTGCAAGCTGACAAGCACAGGCGGGTTGGCGAAGTGATCCAAGTGGGAGACTGGGTCTGGTTGGCAGCCCACGCAGTGCCGACCAGGTCGCTTGCCAAGAAGAAGTTGGGGCACAAGCAGATCGGTCCGTACCAAGTCGAAGCGCAGATCAACCCGGTAGCCTTCCGACTGGCGCTGCCGGAGGGTTCCAGAATGCATCCGGTGTTCCACAGGTCGGTGCTCACTCCCTACAAGGCACCTCACAGGTTCCAGGAGCCAGGGACGGCGCCAAGTCCGCTCCGGGAACGGACGGAGACGCGGGGGGTGAAGCACCAGGACCACATCAACGAGGTCACGGAGATTTTGGACTCCAGATGGGGGGAGGAGGGAGTCGAATACCTCTTAGCCAGAGAGGGCACCCGGGCCAGCGCCAATGGCTGGGTACCAGACTACGCTTTGGAGGAACCCCTGCTCAAGGACGAGTTTCATGCCCTCTTCCCACACAAACCCATGCCAGCGAGCTTCTTCGACGACTGGTTGTTCACACCCACACTTTCTTCCAGCACGTTCCATGGATTCGACTCAGAAGGGGAACCCGCACGGAGCACCCGTTCCCCAGAGGGTTCACCGGCAGGTTCGGCATCAGGCAACTCGTATTGGTGGGACGATCGACCAGAGGAGCAATGGCGCAGGAAGTGGCTGGAGATGCCAGGTCGAGCGACCGACGCAGAGACTGACATGGACGTGTTCGGGGAGGACCTCGGGTTCGAGCACGGCGGTACAGAGATGGAAGAGCAACAAGTCAACGTCGACGACCGCGAGGGGGAAGACTCGGAGGTTTTCAGTTGGCGGCCACCCACGGGGAGCGACCTGTATCCAGCATTCCCTCCCATGATGATGGAGCACCCAGCACCCACACCTGACAGCGGGGAGGGGGGAAGGGGGGGCTTCGAGGGGGGGATGGATGTCAGGGGTTCAGAAGCAGAGACGCAGAGAAGGGTGGAAACAGAGAGCGAGGGGGAGGAAGCCGAAGGGAGAATGAGTGATGATGACGACCCGAGATCTCCAAGCCTAAGCAGTGAGTCAGAGGACTCCCAAAAGGGAGCCCCAGTGAGCAGAGCAAGGGGGGGATCCGGGGGGACACCCCAGGAGGAAGGGAACAGAGGAGATTCAGAGAGCAGCAGCTGGAAGTCGGGACCCACGCTCAAGACTGAGAGCAGCAGGGAGGAAGGCAGCCAGGCATCGGGTTCCGGAGGCCGTCAGCAGGAGGGAGGGCACGAGTCAGGGGTGGTCACGCCCTCCTCAGAGAGCGAGGCAACGGTCAAGAGGAAAGTAGAGAGTTGGGCGCGCGCGCCAAGTTCAAATGCAGCGGAAGCTGGAGCAGTAAGCAGCCCGGAGAGTGAGCCAGGTCCCAAAGCCCGCCGAAAGGAAGCGGAAGGATCAGGGGGGTCAGCGTCAGAGGAGAGTAGAAGGGAGGAGTCCCAGGGGGGCAGAAGGACCCAGAGACGTAGGGAGAGGCGAAGGAGGTGGAGCAAGGCTAGGGTATTAAGCTGGTGTGCAAGAGGCGGGGACTCAGATGGGTCTTCGCCGACCTAGGGCAGAAGGTGTAGAGCTGCACGCTGCAGTTCGGAAATGAAACCTGTAACTCAATAAAGACTCTTTTAAAGTGGACGCTGTGTGGCGTGGTCCTATGTGAGCTGGGACCTGGTAGCAGCTCTGACAATAACGTTTTCTTTTAACGCCGTACACGCTGTGAAATTCAATCCATCTCTCCATAATCTTTCCCAGTCCTCATATTGTATACTGTGGCCTACGTCTTTTTCCCAACGAATCATCACTGATTTCACCTCCTCGTCTCCCAGATTCCAGTCTAGTAGCATCCTATACACTTTAGATATGTTTTTCTCCTTGTTGTTTATTATTTCCGTCTGGAATTTTGAGTCTTTGTCTACATACCCTCTTTCTTTAATGTCTCTACTAAGCATCTGGTTAATCTGTTGGTGACTAAACCAATCGTACACATATTCTCTAATCATCTCGTAGGGTTTAATTCTCCATTTCCCATCCACTTTAGTTACTAGTTGGTTATATGTTGCCCAGTTACTTTCCATGTTGATGGTTTTCCTGTTTATTATTTCGAGTGGTGCCAACCAGTGAGGTGTTTTTGGTTCCAATATATTTTTGTATTTTTCCCACACTTCTATTATCGGTCCTCTGAAAATGTGGTTGCTAAATCCCCTGTGTGCTTTCGTTTTGTTTTTCCACAGGTAGGCATGCCAGCCGAAGTGGTTGTCAAAGCCCTCCAAATCAAGTAGCTCCGTGTTTTCTAATTTGACCCAGTCTTTTAGCCAACTTAAGCATGTCGCCTCATAATATAACATAAGGTCTGGCAGCGCAAATCCCCCCCTTTCTTTTATATCTGTGAGTAATTTAAATTTGATTCTGGGTTTTTTGCCCTGCCATATGAACCTCGAAACTACCCTCTGCCATTCTTTTAGAGTCTTACTCCCTTTTATTATAGGTATAGACTGAAACAAAAACATCAGTCTTGGTAAAACGTTCATCTTTATCATGTTTATTCTTCCCCATAATGATAGTTTTAATCGTCCCCATTTCTCTAAGTCTTTCCTTATTTCCCTCCATACTGGTTCATAATTATTTTTATAAAGGTCCATATTTTTAGAAGTTATCCAGATGCCAAGATATTTTACTTTCTTTACCGTCCCTATCTGCCATTGCTGTTGGATTAATTCTATTGTCTTTGGGTCCACATTCTTATATATCATTTTTGTTTTTGTCCTGTTTAATTTAAATCCAGCCACCTTTCAAAATAATTCTATTTCTTTCATTATCTCTCCTATTGATGTTAATGGGTCTTCCGTCATCACCACTAAGTCATCGGCAAAAGCCTTGGTTTTGTATATGTTTTGGCCTAAAGTCACACCTTTTATATTTCCATTTTTCCTTATAGAGTTTAGGAGGGTTTCTAGCACTGTTATGAATAGTAACGGAGAGAGTGGGCATCCTTGCCTTGTACCCTTCCTTATCTTAATCTCTTCCGTTACTGTGCCATTTACAATCAGCTTGGCCTTCTGATCCGTATATATTGCTTTCACCCCGTTATAAAAATCACTGCCTACTCCCATGTGCTCCAGGTTTGTTAACATAAAGTTCCATATCACATTATCGAACGCCTTTTCGGCGTCGATGAACATCATTGCAACATCTTTGTTAAACCTAATAGATAGAAATTCTAACATGTCCACAATGTGTCTTATATTATCTCTCATCTGCCGACCTGGCAGAAATCCCGCCTGGTCCTTATGAATAACATCTACCAGTACATCTTTTAACCTTCTTGCCAGGATACCTGCGTATATTTTGTAGTCTACATTCAACAATGAAATTGGTCTATAGTTTCTGACTTGAGTTAGGTCCGAATCTTGTTTAGGTAGGAATGTGATAAATGCCTCTTTCCAGGTTTCCGGGATTTCCCCTTTCTTTAAAGTTGTATTCATTGTTTTTTTCAGGGGTTCCACCAAGACTGATTTCATTTCCTTATAGTAACCGACCGTAAGCCCGTCGGGACCTGGGGCTTTTCCCCTCTTTAAATTCTTAATTATCTCCTCTATTTCCTTATTTTCAATAGGTCTATTCAGTCTTTGTTTTCCTTCCAATGAAATTTTTTGTCCTCCTTTGTCTTTCAAAAACCTCTCTATCTTTCTTTGTCCTACTTTTTCTTGATCATTATATAAGTTACTATAAAAACTTATAAACTCCTTATTCCTTTAGGGTCAGTTCTTTCTTCACCCTCTACTATTATTTTATTAACTATCCCTTGTTCTTTCTTTTTTTTAATTTGCCAGGCAAGCCATTTGCCTGGTTTATTAGCATGTTCAAAGTTTCTTTGTTTAAGTCTTTTTATGTTCCATTCCACCTCCCTATTTATTATTGTGGCAAACTGAGTTTGAAGAATTTTTATTCTTTCCTTTGTTTCTGAACAATTGGGTTTCTGTACTAATTTTCGTTCGTTTATCATTATTTGTCTTAAAATTTCCTCTTTGTTTTTTTCTCTGTTTCTATTTTTAATTGCATTTTGTTGAATAAAAAGTCCTCTTATGACCGCCTTGCTGGCATCCCAAACTATATTTTCTCTCGTTCCTTTACCACAATTATCCTTAAAGTATTCCGTCAGTTTTTCCTTTGCCATTTCCACCACCTTTTGATCATCCAGCAAGTAATCTTTTAATCGCCATCTGAAAGATCTTTTCTCATAACTATCCACTTCCATCTCTAGTGGGTTATGATCTGAGATTACTTTTGGCTTTATCTCAATATATTTGATTCTTGGACATAGTTCTTTGGAAATCCAGATCTGATCCAGTCGAGAAAAGGATTGGTTGGGTTCTGAATGAAAGGTAAATTGCTTTTCTAGCGGGTGTCTCAAGCGCCAGATATCTACTAAACCGCAGTTTTCCACCATAGAAAAGAAAGATTTTGGCAACTTCCCTTCTTTATTTGCTCTATCTCTAAGTCTGTCCATCTCAAGTGAGACCACTGCGTTCATATCTCCCATTAATATTATTTTTTGATCGGCATATTCCATTAGTTTTTCTTCTAGTTTCTTAAAGAATTCAGTTTTGCTGCCATTCGGCGCGTATATCCCCACTAACAGTATTTTTTCCCCCTGCCAATTGATGTTAACCGCTATCATCCTCCCCTCCTCATCCTTAAACATTGTTTTAGCTTCTATCTTATTACTGATATACAGTACCACACCTCTTTTTTTACCTTTGTCCAGGACTTCGTACTCATTTCCCAACCGTTTATTAATTACCACTTTTCTATGCTTTCTGGCCACATGCGTCTCCTGGAGACAGATAACATCCAGGTTTCTCCTTTTCAAGCATTGTTCAATTTTATTTCTCTTTCTTTTGTCATTCATCCCGTTAACATTCCAATTCCAGAGTTTTAACCCCATAGCCCGTGTATTATCCTTTTGTTATTTTTTTTTTTTTGAAATTTTCTTATCTATTGTATATTTTCTAAATCCTCTGTTTCCTCTTCTTCTTCCTCTTCTTCCTCCGACCCCCTCTCCCCCCCTCCCCCTCCTCCAACATTCTTAGCTCTCCTGGTGAGGCTCTCTCCTCTCTTCCTATCTCTAGGGCTTCCGCTTTAATATCCCAAACTTCATTAAGTAGAAAATGCACACCGATTGCCCATGACAGTGTTAAGTTAAATTCACCCTCGGTGTCATTCTCAGCAGTGGTCAGTGCAAAATTCAGCTAGAAAAATAAAAGGGAAAACCTTTGCAAAACACAAGCTATTACTAAACAATGTCTCTGTGAACAAGAAGTGCTCTGAAATGTGAATTTTATGGGTCAAATACTATGGATCATTGTACTGTAGTTTGGAAAACAGAGCTCTAAGGTTCATATTCAAACAAGGCCCATGGAAACTCCAGTGCACATATGGAGTTTCTATATAAACAAGGCCTTCCCATTCACTCTAATGTGGATGGTAGGCTGGTGCCCATCAGTTTCAAGGCCCTAGAGAGCTCGAGAGACATGGCTCCCCATCTAATTGCCAGGTTGTACGGTCCTAGTGGTGTTACTCTCCTTGTTTCTCAACCACACCACCTTGTCCTTTGCTGGGTTGCCTGTCACATCTCTTTCCAGTGGCTGACGCTCGAGGTCACCCTTGTACACAATGGCTTTGCCACCAGGACGCAAGGTTTTGTAGCGATAACAAGCACTGTCAGCCCCCGCCCCCCCCAAATGGGCAGGTGTTTTGAAAGGTTCTTTTCAGGTGCCCCTGCTTACAGCCAGTACCTCTTGTTACCGTTTCAAAAGGGTACATGCGCGCGTTCCCTAGGTGGGAGTGGAGAGAAAAGATTTTCTCTCTGAGTCAGGTTTATTAGCATTTTAATTATGTTCTCGCCCCAGGTGGTCTTTTTGTCTCCTGGATGACTGTACACAAAGGTGCAACATAACAGCTTCCTGTTTGCAAGGTATATATATAGCTGGGGCACTGCAACATGTCCGGCACAGTTTCTTGTTCTCACTTGTTCTTTTCTTTTCTTTTCCAAGCACAGTCTGCTCTTTCGTTCTGCAAGCATTTCAGAATCTTCTTACCTCAGCAAGGGCTTCCCAGCCCAATGGGAGACTCTCAGCAGCGACTGAGATCCATCTTTCCCCCACCCGCTCAATTGGTCTCAGCAGCACCCACTGTGCAGTTTATATTGCTGCAAAACAGTGGAAGACGTCTCAGCACAGTCCACAGGAGGGGGTGCACACAGAAGGGGGTCCCATGTCTCTAGCATAACACACAGTCAAGAGAGTCTAGTTGCTTGTGTATCAAGAGTGCCAATGGAGATAGGGTGCCTGCATATACATGTTCTGGGGCCGGCTAAATCAGGTGAGGGTAGTCAATGGGTCTCAGACCTTCAGTGAGTTAGGGACTTCCCCTGCAAGCTAATACATGTTCCATCAGACTGAGAGGATGAGACCAAAAGTGGGTCCAATGGTCATGAAGGCAGTTTCTTCATGTGCTGTAGTGGGAAGTGAGGTGTGAATGGGGTCTGTCAACCTGGGAAGGTAACACATGTAGGAGAAGGAAAAGTCTGATCCTAAACCAGGCTTCCTCAACCTTGGCCCTCCAGATGTTTTGAGACTACAATTCCCATCATCCCTGACCACTGGTCCTGCTAGCTAGGGATCATGGGAGTTGTAGGCCAAAAACATCTGGAGGGCCAAGGTTGAGGAAGGCTGTCCTAAACCTCCACTGCCTTGCTGGACATATTCAGGAAAATAAAAGGTTAAAGAGTAAACCCAACACAAATATGGAGTGGAGACCCTAAGATGGCTGAATGGTGTCTTGTACATCTCCTTCCAGCAACCCCTGCAACCCAGTTAGTGCCAAATGTATTGCTCTGTTTTCCTTTGGACCACATCAGCGAGACCAAGATGGGCATCTTGTCATCTGGGCAGCCCAGAATCTCCATACACACTGACCAGGCTTGTGCCCCAGGGAGGTCCCTTTGGTGCTGCTAACACAATGGTTTGACATGGAGGCACACTCCATTATCTCTTGAGACAGACTGATGCCAGCAATAGCTCTCCATAGTCCCATTTCCATACATCTGTAATGCAGCAATCCTAAACTTGTCTACTGAAAAGCAAGCCCCATTGAATTAAATGGGGCTTACACCAAGGCCAGTAGGTTCAGGATCAGAGACTAAGAGTCCCTAAAAGATAATAAGGTGCTCTCTAATTTCTACAATAATTACTCATTATTGTTTTTTAATTGCGAATATGCCAGTTGAAATAGAGAGGAGCTAACCAAGAAGTGGAATGGAAAATTAAACAAATGAAACAAAGATCCTTTGAATCTGCGAACAAATGTGGAAAACTGCTAGCTTGGCAGTTGAAAAAGAGACAAAAAATTAAATTATGTTACCAACTTAGAAGTTGAAGGGAAAAACATTCAGAAACCGGGAGAAATTAGAAAGTGTTTCCAGAAATATTTTAAAAAATTATATACCCAAGGGCCTGAGGAAGTGACTGAGATAGATCAATTTTTGAAAGACAATGGTTTACCAGAACTATCTCAGGAGAAGAGATCAATCTTGAACCACAAAATAACACAACAGGAAATTGAGGATGCCATTCAGAACATGCAGCTAGGCAAATCTCCAGGCCCTGATGGACTTACCTCCAAGTATTACAGGACGTTAAAAAACTATCTGATACAACCATTAATGGAGGTTTGTAACCAGATTATGGGGGGAGGGAGGGCACCAGAAACGTGGAAAGAAGCATTCATCACACTGATACCCAAAGTGGAAACTGAAAAGACTCAACTTAAGAACTACCGTCCCATCTCACTCCTAAACGTGGATTACAAAATATTTGCAGACATTTTGGCAAATAGATTTAAAAAAGTACTGAATGAAGTAATTCACAAGGACCAAGCAGGCTTTCTCCCAGGCAGGCATTTGTTTGACAATACCAGGAACATTATTGATATTTTGGAACTTTTGCAAACAAATATCAACACCAAAGCAGTGTTAATTTTTATTGATGCTGAGAAGGCCTTTGACAACATCTCTTGGAAGTTTATGAAGAAAAACTTGGAAGGGATGGGAGTGGGACGGGGGTTTGAAAATGGAATAGAAGCAATTTATTCAGAACAAAAAGCTAAGTTGATAGTGAACAATGTGGTGACAGAAGAGTTTCATATTGAGAAAGGAACACGACAGGGGTGCCCCCTATCCCCTTTATTATTTATCTCAGTCCTGGAGGTATTGCTGAATATGATTAGGAAGGACCGGCAGGTACAAGGAATATGGGTCGGAGCGAAACAATATAAACTGAAAGCTTTTGCAGATGACTTGGTTTTAACATTACAGGAGCCAGAATCTAGTACAAAAAGAGTTTTAGAATTGATTCAAGAATTTGGTCGGGTGGCGGGATTTAAGTTGAATAAACAAAAAACTAAGGTATTAGGAAAGAATTTGACATCTTCTGAAACAGATGGGTTTCAGAAGGAAACAGATTTAAATGTTGTTAAAAAAGTGAAATACCTGGGGGTTAACTTGTCTTCCAAAAATTTGAACTTATTTAAAGATAACTATGAAAAATGTCGGTCAGAAGTTTAAAAAGACCTAGAAATCTGGTCAAGATTGAAACTATCCTTGTTAGGCCGAATTGCAGCTATAAAGATGAACGTTTTGCCAAAAATGTTGTTTCTGTTTCAAGCCTTGCAGATCGTGGACAGAGTGGAATGTTTTGGAAAGTGGCAGAAGGATATTTCGAAGTTTGTTTGGCAGGGCAAAAAGCCCCGAATAAAGTTTAAAATATTAACTGATGCCAAAGAAAGAGGGGGGTTTGCCCTGCCGGACTTAAGGTTATACTATGAAGCTGCAGCCTTCTGCTGGATGAAAGATTGGATTTTGCTAGAAAACACTGATGTCCTAGATCTGGAAGGCTTTAATAATTCGCTAGGTTGGCATGCGTATTTGTGGTATGACAAGGTAAAAACACACGGAATGTTCAAAAACCATATTGTCAGAAAATCAATATTTATGGTCTGGATAAAATACAAAGACTTACTTGAAAGTAAGACCCCGAGGTGGTTATCACCAATAGAGGCCAAGGCTCGGAAAAAAACCCAATATGGAGGCCGGCTGGCCGAAATATTGGGAAATAATAGAAAACATTGGAGAGAATTGGAGGTTGCAGAGCTTTGAAAAATTAAAGGATAAGGTGCAAGATTGGTTTCACTATGCCCAAATTAATGAGGTTTTTAAGTTGGACAAAAAAACAGGATTCCAGGTGGAAAAATCGAAACTTGAGACAGAGTTGTTAGAACCAAAGACCAAGGTATTATTGAGAATGTATAACTTGCTGCTTAAATGGAACACTCAGGATGAGACAGTTAAATCAGCCATGACAAAGTGGGCTCAAGACATTGGGTACAATATTACGTTTGAAGACTGGGAAAGGTTGTGGACCACCGGTATGAAATTTACGGCATGTAATGCCTTGAAAGAAAACATTATGAAAATGATATACAGGTGGTACATGACCCCAGTCAAGCTTGCTAAGATATACCATTTGTCTGATAATAAATGTTGGAAGTGCAAGGAGGCTGAAGGGACGTTCTTTCACCTGTGGTGGACATGTCCAAGAGTGAAGGCCTTCTGGGAGATGATCTACAATGAGTTAAAAAAGGTGTTTAAATACACCTTTCTTAAGAAACCGGAGGCCTTCCTCTTGGGCATTGTCGGCCAAAAGGTGTTAAAGAAGGATAGAACGTTTTTTATGTATGCAACTACAGCAGCAAGAATTCTTATTGCTAAATACTGGAAGATTCAAGATTTGCCCACACTGGAAGAGTGGCAAACGCAACTGATGGGCTACATGGAGTTGGCCGAGATGACTGCCAGGATCCGAGATTTGGGAGAAGAAGCAATGGAGGAGGACTGGAAAAAATTTAAGGACTATTTGCAAAAATTTTATAAGTTATATGAATTATAGGATTTCGCATGATATGGAATGTTAGCCCCAGCAATGAGAGTGGAATTTATATGAAATCAGATAATATTAATGAAAGAATTAATGTTTAAATGGTCAAAAATGATAATATGTTTGTTTATAGAGTAAATGGATAATAAGGGATTTAAACTTAAATTGCAATTGAAAGTACAAAAGAAACATACGAAACAAGGTTATAATTTGCTGATAAATTTATTGTCAAGATTGCACTGTGCGGGAGACGTGGGGAAGTCCGATAGAAAGTTGAAATAAGTTGTTGAAATGGTTTGTTTTCTTTTTCTTCTTTTCCTTTTCTTTTCTTTCTCTGTTTGCTTTATACTGTATATCTTTATCTGGAAAAAATGTAATAAAAATTATTTTTTTTTTAAAAAAAAGAAATAGAGAGGAGCTTTTGGGCTGTATTTCTGCAGCAGAAAATTGGGTATTACTGCTGCACAAACCATGAGGGATCGTAGCCACTGGCAAGGGTTGGAGCTAGCAAAGGAAGTCACAAAACGAGATTAGAGTCAGGGGGGCATTAATGGAAATGCCAGGTCCAATTGGACCCTGATGGCACAAAGCTTGACATCAGTCCCAAAGGAGGGTTCTCACTGCAGCAGAACTGCCAAGACCTCATAGACTTCCAATAAAGCAGCACAAAAGTCAACCTTCACTGATATGGATAAACTTGCTGGAAGCATGCCAAAGACTGGCTGAGAATGACTGGAATTTGATGTGCTGAGGAAACTAAGCTTTCTCCGTCCTGTACTAACAGGAAAGATGTCATTTGAATGAGAGAGCCTGGAAGAGCTGGCTCTCTGGAAGAAATAAACCCAAGACTCAAAAGTCAGGTATTCAAGAACCTTATAGGAGATGGTGACCTAGGAAAGAACAATAAATATTTTGGGCTGCTTAAGTTATGCATAAGAGTCATATGGATGGCAGGAGGCCAGTTTAGCTGTCAGATCAGGCAGAAGGACATCTCTGTTCTTTTCAACACACACATACTAACATAAGAAGTTTATGGATTGCTCAGTTAGACCTTGCTTGAGTAAGTGCCATTGAAGAGTCTCCATTGCGTGTGCTGGCTCTGCCTAGCTGTGGAATGATGTGAGCAGATGCACGCAGCACTCTGAGACAGTCTCAACCGGCAAGCATCAGAAAGTCTGCTTCAAGATTTCCCTTGAGTTAGCAAGCCGCTTTTGTCACATGGGGAATATAATTTATTTAAAGATGATTACCGTTATGCATATCATACATGCTGCTCAGTTTGTTTTTGTTTAGGCATGCTTGTTTTGAGGGAAGCCTCGGGCTTGTGCCTCTTTGGGCAGGGATACCATATGGGAAACAGCAGCTAGCAGCCACCAAGTGGAAGGCTGAAGGTGAGAACTGTGGATGGTGATCAAAGACTGTGTGGGCTACCACTGTCATTCCCTTCAACTGACGTAGCCAGCTCTTCTATGTTCTTTCAGGCCCCAACAGATGCTGCCACATTTGTTTTTATTGATTGATTTAATATGATTTATATGCTGCTCAATTCTAAAAACAAAACAGAAAGCAACCATCAAAGCAGTTAACAAAAAGAATAAAATTAGCTGAGAAAACAGTTAAAAGCAGCTATCGAAAACATTAAAATAATCATTAAAATCAGCAAAAAACTAAACACAGATTAAAACACATGCAGACAAAAGCAAACATTCCACATTCTACATATTTCTTTGTGTAGAAAATGCAGCACTGCACCTCTGTATGTGCTCACCAAAATACTGATTTTGGCTTAAAAGCGGTTGGAAAGATCCAGCAATTAATGTTCAGAGAAATGCATGAACAAATACTCTGGTCTGAAAAATTGGGCCTTATAATTGTTTATTAATCATTTGTTGATGCCTTTACTTTTTATATTTTGCCTGCTTGAGACTGAAGCATCTCAACTGGACTGCCCCAGAGATGTTGGAGTTGTTTATTACTATTTATTTTATTTCATAAAATTTATATACCGCTTGATTGTAAAAACAAACAAACAAAAACACCTCAAATACATTGCCCTATATGGTGTATGCTGTATATGAGAGAGGAATCCCCCAGACAAATTTTATAAGCCAGAACTGAAACTTGCAGAGAGATTGAGTTGCCAATAGTTCAGGACAATACAGTGGTGTCAGCTTTATTCCATGATTTCCCCACTGGGCCATCTCAGTATCATCTCCTGTGGCTTCCTTGCCAGTTGCTACTTGTCCTTGCCCTGCCACCCTGATAGGGCAATGTCGCAGGTTGTCTCAAGAGAGCAGCATCACTCATCATTTTCACCCTTGAACACATGTATCCAAATGTCTTTCTCTGCTCTATTCTCACACTGCCCCCCATATAACCCCCATGCTTTTTGCTGTGTTTGCTCCCATGGAAGCCTTTGCTTCTGTTTCTATGGCTGCCACTCTCTAGGGGACCATTTCAGGGAAAGGGGCACTGCTTATTCTCTTGGTTTACAGTTTTATAATAAGCTACACATTGCCAGGGAGGGGTGGGGGGGAATAGCAAAGAGCCGAGAACGCAGACTGAGCTGCCTCTAGGGATGGGAGGTGAGAAGCAGCCTTGTGCGGCAGTCTTGCGAAGGACCAGGCCCCTGGATGGGAGGGCTCAGAAGAAAGTGCGAGGTGTGTCAGCAATACTCCAAGAAGAGGTAATTACTTCAGGTACCTTAAGGGAGACAGTGGCCTAGGAAAGAACATTAAATACTGCTGGCTGGCTAAATTATGCATAAGAGTGCTGAAGCTGTGTGCACTTGTTATGTGACTGATGGCAGAAAATGGGCAGCCTGGGCAGTCCTTTTTTGTGGTGGGTCTACGATGGCCAAACCCTCAAACTGCTGTTTCTTCCATTGGACATTCACTTCATCAAGGGGGAGATAGAGAGGAACAGGAGCCGGCAAAGGTGGTGGGTGTTGCTGGTGAAACAGCAGTGCTGGAATGATTGAGTCGGCCCATCAAAGCTTCAAAGCTGAAAGGCACTGCACAGCAGCGGCATGGCTTTGTTACCTGCAGTGTTCCAGCTTGAAGAAAACCTATTGTGTCTTATGCTGTTGCAGAATGGGGAATCTTTTGCAAAAGGAATGGGGACACACCACAGAGAGGCCAAAAAGAGGGGAGCCAAAAGATGGGGTGCAAAAGTGGATGAGTGTAGCAGGGGGGAAGAGAAAGCATTTGGGATAGTTGATTGAAGAGACATGAGGGCAAAATCAACCTGTTTCTAGCGATTGCAATATTATCCAGAACCTATCCCCCCAACACACCCCATTTTTGATTGACTGTTTCTACATTTCCAGGGGCAATTCTGGGGGGAGATAAGCATCCCCAGACAAGTAGCTCCCCCCCCATTGCTGAACCAGACTTACACGATGGAAAGACACTCTTCACGTATTTCTGTATTATCATCTATATATGTTGATGGCCAAACTGAAGCTTGGGAGCTGCACATGGGGCTTGGAGAGTTTGACTGTGACTCTTGAGCCAAACACAGGTGTCCATAAAGTCTGCAGCTCTTGGAACCTCTTGTACTAATTGACTGGGCCATTCTAGTCCTCTGCAGTCATTTCGGCTGCAAACGCCTCTGAAGCTAAGCAGAAAGCAGCAAAATCAAGAACAAATAACTGAAGTGGCATGTGCAGCATATGGGAGAGAGAAGGAAATGGCTACTGAAGGTAGCATGGAAAGATGGAGAGAGCTGCTGACTTCCAAAGTCTAATTTATTTATTATATTCCTGGTATTTCTTACCATTCCCTTCATGGTAAGGTCACAGGGTGGCCAACACAGATTAAAAACACAATCAATCGTGATATTGCACTGAGATGCTTCATTGGAAATTATTGAATAATTAACAGCAAACACAAAAAGATAAGCAATAAAAATCAGACAACAACATAAAACACATAGCTACTAAAACATAAATTTGCAGGGCAGAAAAACTGTAAGTTTATACTTCTCTTCCACAGGCCAAGGTGAACAGGTAAGTCACAAGCAACTGGTGGAAATTGTACATTTCCATTAGCTGGGAAAACCAAGAGGCTGTAGTACTTGCCTCTCAGGAATAATGTGGTGGCAAGGGGAGACCAACCTAGCCCTAAACATTGACCAACTAAGGAGCAGCTGCAGGAATATTGCTTCACCATTTCCTGGCAGAAAAAAATTAACATGGTTCCATCTCATCTGGGATTGCAGGAAGGGCACTCTGGCCTCCTCCATCCACTGAAGGAAGTAGCAGCACCAACTGATATTCAAGCACATATACCAGCAAGGGAAGATCAACTTGGCCCAAGCCAGACATAAATGCTCGCTGATAGCTGAACCCTTCATTCTGGCCTTGGAAGAGCTGGTCTCCTTTTCTCTGCCTTTTCTTTTGCCTTTGTGTCTTTGTCCTTTTGCATTTGCAAGTCTGATGTCGGAGCCTGTGTTTCATTTTCAAAAGCAAAATAAAATTGTGAGAGCTACCTTGGGAGGCAATCATTGCCTGAGAAGCAAGATAAAAATATACAATAAATAAATAAAAGCTTCCTAAGTATGCATCTGTCTGCATATCTATTCATTCAGGAAACCTGAAAATGCAGGGTGTGGGGAAGAGTCCTCTGTGCATACAGTGGTGTGTGTGCTGGTCTTTTCAGAGTACAATGATCACATGTGATGATGGGGATGGAGACTGCCACTGGGATGCTACTTCTTTCGTTGTACACAGATTAAAATGTGTGAGGAAGACATGTGTGTCCATGCATTTGGACTAGATGTGTGGGTAAGTTATGTGTGCATGTGCTTGTTCACTCACCCCATTTACAACCCCCCTGCTTCTGGAGCTTGATGAATTCATACTTTAGTGTACGCGCATCTTGTAATAATTTGCAACATCCGCAAGCGTAGGTCTGGAAGGGAGCTCTGCTGCAGCCTAACAAAGTACACACCTACTGACCAGAGCCGAGTGATCATGTTACACCATATCTGAAGTGGGTGACCAGGTCTGGGCACTGAAACATCCTCCCATCTTCCCTGATTCCTAGATAGCAGGAAAGGAGCTCTCTGTTCTACAAGCTCTGAGTGTGAGGGCATGGCTGCCTGAGCCAAGGAAACGCAATCAATCAGTACAAGAAAAAGTGAGCATTCCTCTGCCAGCAAGAAGAGGAGGGGGCAGGTCTGAGTGCAAAGCTAAAACCCCCAGAGATAATGAAAAGCCTGAAACTTTGATAAGATCACACTTGTCAAAAGTGCTTCTGGAAAGAAAAAAATTACCCCATACCTCTACATTCATCATTTTCCGATTGGATGTGAAACACTAGCTAGTTTAGAAGAGCCATGTAAACCTAATCCTGCCTTACTTTCTCTCTCCTTTCTTTCTTTTCCGCTCTCCCTCGAAGCTTTTGGTTGCTGCTATCTTACACATGTTGAGACTATTCATGGCACTAACAGGGAATATTACCCAATTTGAAGTTGAGATATAAAGCCCTAGATCACATACAAACAGAGACTAGAAATGCTCCTTCTGGGGTTGATTATCCCAGTTCTATCAGAGGCAAACATCTTTCAGAAGTGTGTGTGTGTGTGTGTGTGTGTGTGTGTAGAAACCTTAGGAAATGTAAGCCTTTGCATGTTTCATATTCCCATATGACTTATCTTACCCAATGACAATTTGGGGAACCTGCAAAGAGGCCAGCTTACAAAGGCATTGCATTATTGTTTCACCCAGTTACCCCTACAAACAGTAACTCTACTGAACACAATTGTATCCTGCCCTTTCTCAGAGGAGGCATAAATGGTGTTATCCCATTTATCCTCACAGTAACAGTTGTATTAAAATGGTAACACTCCTGTACTGCTGAACATGCATGCACCAAACTGCCCTACCTCATAGCTTCCACATGAACACTGACATTGCCCACACCAGCTGAGCTCTTGTGACAATGTCACACAGAACCCTGTATATGGCTATTGGCACAGATGGTTATGCAAAAGCTAGGTGGTGAGGCTATTTTGCGTGCCCCCATTCCTGTGTTCAGGAACACGGAATCAGTATCACCTGAATAAGACTAATGATTTGAGGATGGTTAGGCTGAGAGAGAGTGACTTGTAGAAGTTTTGGCCCAGATCTCCCCAGTCCAAGCCCAGCAAACACACTGTCCACTATATCACATTGTCTCTCCCATAACTTAGCAGTGCCTCATCTTCTTTTCTGATACAGTTTTGTGAAGAGTTAGAAGAAAGTAACTTTTGAAATTACAAAGTTGGATGAAATTGCAAGCCTGTCAGCGGCCAGCAGGAATGGACAAACATTTGATGAATATCAAAGAAATTGGGGGATTAGATGATGGATGTCAAAGGAAGACAGAAACATCCGTCTATCTGCACCTTGCTGAGATGGGACCTTGTCAGATTGATGAAGGTATTGGAAGTGGGTTGAAGCAGATGGCAGCAAAGCAACTTTCTGATTTAGCAGCTTGTGCTGTCAGTCACTCTTCAACCAAATAGTACCCATCTTGATGCTGTGGGTTTTATGAAGGAGCTGTGGGATGGAAGTCATGACTGCATATAACAGCTTGCATAGGAGACCTAGAATCCTGCTAAATGGCTAGTTATAGTTCTCCCACCTAAACAGATATTCTTAAGACAGTCAACATTCCCCTTGTAGGCAGCTGTAAACAAAATTGTGCCCTGGTCCCTAAACACATATTAAGAAGTCTAGAATCAGCTAGCCTGTAGCATCGTTTCTGCTACTAAAACCTTGTTCGGCAACAGCTGAATTCTCTGCAGAGTTGGAGAGGGGAATAGAATAGAAGCAAAAATGAGAGGGTATGGCTAAATGGACAGCATATGCTGAAGTAGAGATAGCCAACATGGTGCCCTCCCCCACACTGGGTGCCAACTTGCCCCCCCCACACTAAGGGGACCGGGCGCCTCATGACGTCATACACACAACATCATGAGCCCCTCCATGCATCGAGCCCCCACCAGGAACACTCATCTGGCAGCGGTGGAAGGGGTGAGCAGAGGGCAATCTTCACCCTCCGTGGGTCCCAACCCTGCATGACACACAAGCACTTACCCAACAGTGATAGGGGATGGGGGTGATCTTCAGCCTCCGGGTGCCCCTCGCCCGCCTGGCATACGAGTGCTCGCCCAGCAGCGGCAGGCAGTGAGGGATGGCGGCTCTCTCAATATTGGGGGGGAGTGTGGCTCAACCCCCTACCCACAAATATTTAGGGGGCCAAAGCCCCTTCTTCCTCTATAGTCTTAGACTACATCATCCTTGAACATTGGTTATGATAGCTGGGGCTGATGGAAGTTGTAGTTCATCAATATCTGTGAGTTCTGAACCTGAGATTATTAAATTTGTATACTGCCCTTCACCTGAAGATCTCAGGGCAGTTGCAGCATAAAAATAGAATATAAAAATACATAATACATAATGAAAACAAGAACAAAAACAAAGCAACAAACAGCTCCCACAAACACATTTAAAAGAACATAGAATGTTAAGCAGCCAAAGGCTGAGAGGGTCCATAGCTTAATGATTCAGCACCTGCTTTGCATACATAAATTTCCAAATTTATTCCTTGCCTTCTCCAGTTAAAAGGATCTCAATTTTCATAAAATGATGCCCTGGAAAGTTGCTGGCAATAAGAATAATCAGAACAGGACAAGGTGGACTAATAGTCTCCCTCAGTATAATGTAGCTTCATGTCTTCATATAACCTTCCAATCAACTAGCTCATAAGAGCCACGGTGAGTTCTCAATATAGGCCATCCTTGCACAAAGTCCTTATTCCTGAACCCCCACTGAGCTCCTCTAGGCAGTACTACATGATCCCACACCAAATGGCATGGACTCCTCTGCTAATGTGGCACCACAATTTGGAAGTATTTTTCTTCATAGTTAAAATACAAAAAGAAATAATAAAACTGATTAGGGATTATTGTACATGTCTTGCAAATCTGTGATGCAGTTACTCTGATCTCACCAAATCAAGTAGCTATCAGTAGGAATTTCTCTGTATCTGCTGCATTTGTTGAAGTAAAATAAAACAGGGCATAAACTACATTTATTCATCAGAGTGCAAGTAGTGGCACTTTTATAGTGTTTACATGTGAGAATCAAGTGATTTTTTTCATAGTTTTGGTGTCAGCACTGACAAAACAAAGAATTACTGATGTGTGTGACTGGTTTTCTTGTGGCTTCGATTAACTGTAGAATAGCAGGTTTACTTTTGCTTTCAACAAAGATTCTCGCTTCTTCTCCAGTGTCATCTATTCAACATGGTTGACCAGAGTTTGCAAGAAATACAGGATGAACAAAGTAGAAACAAAGTAGATGGCAAGAACACGGATTACTTGCTGTTTGTTGCCAAGCTGAGTGATTGCAGCATTGGAAGCTGAGTGATTGTTTAGTGCTTGTATCATACAAGCTTTTGACTTGTAGAGCTGTCTTCAGCAGGCATTTTTCATTGCACCTACACCAATAAAATTATGAATGGTGAAATGTACCACCTTATCTTATTTTTTTATTGCCTTGGTTATGGTGATGACTGCCTTTCAGAAGCTCAATTTTACCTGTTTCAGATGACTTCCTAAAATGGAAGGGAGGAGGGTGTGTATGTGTGTGTGTGTGTGAGAGAGAGAGAGAGAGAGAGAGAGAGAGAGAGAGAGAGGGAGGGAGGGAGAGCATGCATATATGTAGGTGGATGGTGAGAGGTCTGGAAGCAAAGTCCTATAAGGAAAAGTTGAAAGGGCTTGGTATGTTTAGCCTGGGGAAGGGAAGATTAAAAGGATACATGATAGCTGTCTTCAAATATCTGAAGGGCTGTCGTGCAGAAGATGGAGCAGATGTTTTCCTTGCCCAAAATGCTCCAAAGAGGAGGATTTGAACCAATAGATGACTATTACAAAGAAGCAGATTTTGGCTAAACATTAGGTGACACTATTCAACAGTGGAACAGACTGCCTCAGGGGGTAGTGGTCTCTCTTTTGCTGGAGATATTTAAGCTGAGGTAGGAAAGCCATCTCTCAGGGCTTCTGAAGATTCTCACATCAAGCAGAAAGTTAGACTAAATGACCTTGATGTCCCTTTCCAATTCTACGGTTTGATGATTCTGTGATCTCTATTGCCTCCTATTGTCCACTGCCAGAGACAATATGCCAGTATGCTGAATACCAGTTGCTGGGAAATTGGGGGGGGGGGATTGCTGTTGCCCTCAAGTTCTGCTTTTGGGCTTCCCATGGGCATTGGATTGGGTTTAGCTACACAGGGGTTTAGCCTGATCCAGCAGAGATCTTCTCGTGTTCCTATGACATTCTGGATTTCTCCCTTCCCTTTTACAGCTTAAAATACAGCCATATTAACACAGGACCCTGGGTGAAATAAAAAGAGAGTGTCATAATCCTCAAAATGTCTGTTTAAACCCAACATCTCCTGCAGGGGAATTTCTGCAGCCTCAACTCCTTGACAGCTTTCCCATGGTTGGAGTCAGAAGGCTGCTCCTGGGAGTCGAGTCACTACGAAGGTTGTTTTATTATCAGCACCACTGGGCTGGATTGGCACAGCCAAGCGCCAAGTTCCTTTTTGTTAGAGAGCAGAAGGGGAGGCTTACATTTCTGGAACGAATAAAGAAGCTGATTATGACTCACAGTGAAAGGAGGTGATATTGATGCTGCCAGCAGAGCATGTGTAAGGTTCAGCAGAAACTAAATGTAGCCAGGTGAGTTATGGATAGTCACAGAAAAGAGGGGGGGGGGTCAGAAAGGCACAGGAGAGACACTTTAGGAGAATAAAATTGCCTGTTGGCATTTGGGGCCACTCACTTATAAATAATGCTTAGCACCTTTAGATAATTCAATACACCTCACATGTATTTTTGAAGTTTTCCTTACCGCAACACTGTAAGGTAAGGGAGTATTATTATTATCCTCATATTGATGATAGAGCCTTAGGCCAAGAAGTTGTGGCTAGCATGATAAAGTTGCTTTGTAAGCTTTTGGCGGAGTCAACGTTTGAACTAGGAACTATCTGATTCACAGTACCGTAACTGTTATGTGATACCAGCTCTCAATACTGTTGTCCACGCATCCCTGACTCTTAGGTAATCCTATAGACTTTAGCATGACCTGCAGCTACTCTACAGAAAGCAATTTGTAAACATATTTGAAGAGACTTTCAATTTTAAGCACAGGATTTCAGTCAAACAGCTTCAGGGCTGGATCAAGCCCTCAGATTTGGTACTACATCAGCACTAGAGTAGGACAGGGCACCTGTGCCTTTAAACAGGCTTAGCTACACGTGCTGAAATTCCTTGTTCTCCACAACTATTAAAGATGCAGAAGCCCCG
The DNA here is from genome assembly GCF_965113315.1 of Podarcis vaucheri. Taxonomy (NCBI): domain Eukaryota; kingdom Metazoa; phylum Chordata; class Lepidosauria; order Squamata; family Lacertidae; genus Podarcis; species Podarcis vaucheri. Next base: position 61,286,563 of record NC_138764.1, on the reverse strand, counting down.
CCTTCTCTCTGCAGGCCTCTGCATCCGGTCACGATAATCCGCAAAAATACCTTTGCACTAGAGCATGGGGCAGCAAACTAAGGTCCGCAGGCTAGATCAGGCCCAATTGCCTTCTGGATCCAGCCCACGGATGGTCCAGGAATTGCCGCGTGGATCGCCAGCACACACCTTTCCCCCCTCCCTCCCTCTCCCTCACACAGTAGCAGCACCGGCGCTGGCGCCTCCTCCCTCCCTCCTCCTGGCTTCTCCCCACCCTGCCTAGAGGAGGAAGGGGGCTGGGCTTTGTTGGTGCCAGCAGCAGCAGTGCTCGAGCGGCCGCCATTTTAAGCAGCCCCTCTCCGGAGCATTTTCACTCACCGCTCATCATCCTGCCGCCACCACCACCAGCCCTTGCTGCTTGCAAGACACAGGTAAGCAGCCACCGGGGCTCGTAGTGCTCTTGCATAATTTCCCCACCCCCTTAAAATATAGTTTGGCCCCCCACAAGGTCTGAGGGACAGTGGACTGGCCCCCTGCTGAAAACGTTTGCTGACCCCTGTACTAGAGCCATAAGCCCAGCAACAAGGCTAGCACAGCTGTATCCAACATGGGGTGGCCAGTTAACCATCATCAAAAATGCATCACCCCCAAAAGAGGTCAAAAGAGGTTGCCAATTTGCACCAATTAATGTATATGCAAATACACATATTTAGAAATAATTTCTATAATTAAAACATAAATACAATACACCTCATTATAGGGAGCTGTAACCAAGTGAATTGTGTTGCTACTCAGTCTGCTAATGAGGTGGCAATTTTTGATGGGCATCTTCAAGGCCTCTGCTCTCTGTTCTTATGGCTCTTTCTCTTAAACCACCAGACTTGGATCAGACAGCCCTTCTGCTAGAGGACACATGACCACTCTAATCCAACATTATTAGAAAAATATCTGGCTGAGATGTGGCACTGGTTAAGCTGTAACAGATGTAGGACAGGATAGGCCTCTTTGGCACCGTTACACAGCATCCAATTGATTTTTTTAGGATCCATCAGAGCTGTGCTGACTGACATATTAGTACAGCTCCAGATTCCTCTGCCAGTAAGGATAGATGAGAGAAGGTTGCCTTCTTGAGCTCCTCTTTTAGTCAAAGTTACAAGGAATTCGTCCGAAGATGTCTGATATAGGAAAGATGTTTTGTAAAGAATGGGAGCAGTAACCGAGGTCAGATGAGACCACAGAGGTTTGTGGTTCTTGCTAAAGTCCCCTTGGCTATATTATTGCACTTTAAAAGAATCCTCAGTGGAAATGCCTGCCGGTGGGAGATCCCAGCAGGCTCTCCTTGGCCTTACAGAGCTTGTACCAAAAAGAAAAGAAAAAACGCAAACCATGGCAAGGAGCCAGCCTGGCAGGGGTGCACCGTCACTTGTGTAGCCTTGTGATCAGTGGGCCTGGCTGTAAGTGTTGGGATGGCACAGGCAAAGGCTGTGCCTGCATGTCTACACGCTCATCCATCAAAAGGGAGAGAGTCAGCAGCGTGGGGCCTATCATTAACTCAGCTCTGTGAGAGGCAAATTACAGACTTAGCGACACAATTAGGCCAATGCTATAGGAAATGGAAAAACAAAATCATTTCTCTGTGAATTCTTTTAACTCTGTTCCCCCTGCTTTGAATACGACAGCCTGAGTAAAATTAGCTGCTGTTCTTCTTTGACAGGGGGTGATAGACACCACTGGCAGGGAGATGGGGGGTGCACAAGGGAGGGGCCTGAAGAGCCGCGTTCCAGCAAAATAATTATTCCATTAGTTGGTGCATCTGGAAGGGGAGACTAGTGGCGGTGGTGGGGCTTTTTCTTCCTCACGACTTTCTCTGATGGGGAACATCTTTTATTTTTCATTCTCGTGAATTAGACTTGCCATTGAATTGGAGTGCTAGTGAACTCTGAAGGGAATTTGGCAGGCAAAACACTGGAAGAATTTTGAGAGAAATTCGAAGGGTTCCAATAAGGGCCAAACCAGAGATTAATAGTGTGATTATGTATTTATTTTATTTATTAAATGTGTCTACAACCCTTCATCCACAGATTACAGGGTGATTTACAGCATAACAATACAAAATGAAAACACAAAATGCATAATAAAGCAAAAGCTAAACAAATAACCCCACTTCCACAGACACATATAAAATGCCATAGTATGTGAATCTGCCAAACACCTGGTTGAAGAGAAATGTTTGCACCTGGCGCCTAATGATATGTAATGAACGTACTAGGTGAGCCTCCCTGGTGAGAGCATTCCTCTGTCGTCCCCTTCTCCTTGCGCCCTCAGTCTTTCCCAACATCAGGGTCTTTTCCAGGGAGTCTTCTCTTCTCATGACGTGGCCAAAGTATTGGAGCCTCAGCTTCACGATCTGTCCTTCCAGTGAGCACTCAGGGCTGATTTCCTTAAGAATGGATACGTTTGATCTTCTTGCAGTCCATGAGACTCTCAAGAGTCTCTTCCAGCACCATAATTCAAAAGCATCAATTCTTCGGTGATTAGCCTTCTTTATGGTCCAGCTCTCACTTCCATACATCACTACTGGGAAAGCCATAGCTTTAACTATGCAGACCTTTGTCGGCAAGGTGATGTCTCTGCTTTGAAAGATGCAGCCTAGGTTTGTCATCGTTTTTCTCCCAAGAAGCAGGCCTATAGAAGCCTATAGGAAGCCTGTAAGCAGAACCTGAGTGCAACAGCATTCTGCCCACCTGTGATTCCCAGCAACTGGTATCCAGAGACATAATTATTGTGACTAATGACCATTAATGGTCTTATCCTTCATGATTTTTTTTTATCCTTTTTAAAAAGTCATTCAAGTTCATGGCCACCATTGCATCTCAGGGGAGTGAATTCCATAATGATGATGAATCTAATGTGCCTATCATCCAGATTCCATTTTTCATGTGCAAGTTTATTTAAAAAGGGGCACGTTTTCACAGTAATGGCTATGCTCATTCAAAGAACACCGTTTGGATTTCCCTACAATATGTGTGAGTAACCATTATTGCAGTCCCTCACAAAGTGGCTATCTGTCTCAGTTTGCAAACCAGATTTTCACAAATACTCTCATAAATGGTCGAGTGAGTCAAAGGCAAATTGTGTTAAAATTTCACTTCAGTGGCAAAAGATGCAATTAGTTTTTAATGAGACTTCTTCCTTTTATTTCTAGGTAACCTCAGATTCCCTGGCTGTGTAATTTAGTTCTCCATTGCTCAGAGATAATTAAAGTATGTCACTATAATTTGTTGGATTTTTTTTTTAAGGCCAGTAATTATGTTTTTACAGAGATTTCTCTTTTTTAAAAAAGACGAGAAAATGAAAACAATGTTAAGGGAGGAAAGGCATGTGGGTAGCTAAATGGGATTCCTTCTGGTTTTGATTTATGGGAGCTTTTGTGGGATGGATGAGGTTAGGAGAATAGCAGAACCATCCAATATTAGCTTTGGTAAATTGTCAGTTCTTCATTTGCCCACTCAAGCCCACAGCCTTAGACCTTTTCAAACCATTATTTCAGGATGGTTGAAGTAGAAGCAGAGCTGGCTGAAGGCATTTTTCTGACTGATGTAGAGTGTCAAATGACACCATCACCCCCATTCCAGTACAAGTGCATTGTATGCGCAAGTTATTTGAGTACCTGAGACCAAAATAACAACATCTCACAAGCACGTCTCTGCTTCCCTTTCATGGCACTTAGAATCTGTTTAGCCTGGCTCTGACTAATGGTAGGGCCAGGGCGTTATTTTCAACCAGAACTCACCAGTTCCATCACCTCTCAGGTGGGCACCATTGCCATTCTAAGAGAACGAGGTTGTTGTTGTTTAGTTGTTTAGTCGTGTCTGACTCTTCGTGACCCCATGGACCAGAGCATGCCAGGCACTCCTGTCTTCCACTGCCTCCCGCAGTTTGGTCAAACTCATGCTGGTAGCTTCGAGAACACTATCCAACCATCTCGTCCTCTGTCGTCCCCTTCTCCTTGTGCCCTCCATCTTTCCCAACACCAGGGTCTTTTCCAGGGAGTCTTCTCTTCTCATGAGGTGACCAAAGTATTGGAGCCTCAGCTTCAGGATCTGTCCTTCCAGTGAGCACTCAGGGCTGATTTCCTTCAGAATGGAAAGGTTTGATCTTCTTGCAGTCCATGGGACTCTCAAGAGTCTCCTCCAGCACCATAATTCAAAAGCATCAATTCTTCGGCAATCAGCCTTCTTTATGGTCCAGTTCTCACTTCCATACACCACTACTGGGAAAAACCATAGATTTAACAGAGAACAAGGTAGGGCCCACCAAAAAAATAAGCACACTTGTCAACTGTAGATACTGAAATGACTTTAAAAGCAACAACAAAGGACCTGTAGCCCTCCAGATGTTATTGGTCTTCAGCTCTCCAGCCAGCATGGGTCTTTTGTTGGAATTTGATTGTCTTGGTAGACAGTGGAGGAGTGTGCCTTTGGCGGTGAAGTCAAACTGTTGGAAAGTTACAGCGCATGCTGTCCTTGTAGAGACATTTCTTGTTGCAGCTGGGACAGACAAAGGCATCCAGTAGCGTTGCCACAGATGCACCAAGGCATTTCTTCTCTCTGCACTCCTCCCAGCCAGTGGCGTAGCGTGGGTTGTCAGCACCCGGGGCAAGGCAAGTAATTTGCGCCCCCTAACCCGTGGATTTGCGCCCCCTAACCCTACAAATCTATGCCTATGAATGATGGTCCCCCCTCTCTCTCTTTCTCATATTCCAGTTGATTCCCATTTCCGCCGATCGATCCCTGAAGCTCTCACCCAGCGAAATTTGTGCGTAATTACGCTTTGCCATCCCTAATCCTGCCGCTTCCACCGGGAAATCATGACGGTGCGTTTCTCCTCTCCAAACTTTCCCCGGTCCTTTGCCAGCCGGTGCAGCCCTTTTGGCTATGAGCTCCCCTCCTTCTCTGCCCGCTTCCGACCCCACCTCCCCGTCCAGCCTCCCTACCTCCTGAAAAAAGGCGCTGGCGCCGAGCAGGACACCCCTGCGGCCATCAGAGAGAGGTGTGGCCAAGGGAGGCAAGCCAATGGGCGAGGCGGGGGTAGGTGGCCACGGGGGTGGGCGCTGCTGCAGTCCTTGGGTGGGCAAGGTAGGAGCAGGCAGAGGCTGGCCGGCCGCTCTGACAATAGGGGCGGGCCGAGGGCACGATGGGGCTGGGCCCTCTGGACTCGCGCCCCCCAGATGTTGCGCCCGGTGCGGCCGGCACCCCTGGTGACCCCCATGCTACGCAACTGCTCCCAGCAGTCATTTAGTGTCATATACATTTCCAGTGCATATTTACTTTGAAGCAAGTAGCACAGTGTTCTAAGGAGCTTGTAAGTGTGTGTCGTATTTCTGCCTTTAGGTCTCTGTACCTAACGTCACTACATTTACTCTTGACATGGAGATAATCCCAACGTTAACATGTAAAAGGAGCTTTAAGAAATTTGTGTCTGATGAAGTGGCTTGTAATCCACCAAAGTTTATGCTACAAAAAAAAAAATCTGTTTGTCTTGAAGTTGCCAAGCATGTCCTTTGGTCAGGGATGATGGGAGATGGAGTCTAAAACAGCAGTGAAACCACAGGTTGTGCAGTGATTTAATCCATAAAAAATACATTCATTTGTTCTGGACTCTGGGGGTACATTGTAGATAAATATAATATTTGTTCAAGCTGGAAAATGCTCAGGGGTTAAAAAAAAGTAAATACATTTTATGGGGTTTACTATCTCCAGTTGTTGAAGGATGGCTTCCCACACCAATGTAGGGTTGCCATATTTTGTAGAGCAAAAAAGAGGACACATTTGCTGACTTCAACTTTTAACTATGGATCACTATAATGACTCTCATTTTACATACCCATGAGAAAGAGGAAATGTCCTGGAAAAAGAGGACATATGGCAACCCTATGTGCTTCCTATTCCAGGTAGAAGAGAATTTCAAATCCAGCCCATGAACATGTTCAAACTTCAGCCAGTCTTTATTATTGTTGTTTACATTCAATATGTTTTCTGATATCCAGCAGAGTGGACCTGCTCAATAAAGCTAATGGTTAATTTACTCTAATGCTGGGTGTTAGTGCATTAATTCTAAGCTCTTAGCACCAGAGACACAGCATGTTTTTTTCTGCAAGATGTGTTGAGATAGGCTGTTAATTTCTTTTCCTTTCACTCTGAAGTCCTTGCATGTTCTACCGACAAGAAGAATGATTAACATTGTTGAAAAGGGTAGATTCAACCACCCTGAGGTGAGTGTTATTTTGCAAGTTTCTCTCAGCACATTTTAGGCTAGGGTGGAAAATAAGTTGTTCAGGTGTAGAGAAGAATGGTTCAGATTACTTTTGTTCCATGCCACTTTTTCCTGTGTTCAGATATATCTGAGAGAATTTTTTTTTAAAAAAGAAAAAAAAATTTTATTATTTATATACCACTCATCTGACTGGGTTGCCCCAGCCACTCTGGGTGGCTCCCAACAAAATATTAAAAACACAATACAACAACCATTAAAAACTTCCCTTTCTGTGTCTTTTAAAAGTCAAATAGTTGTTTATCTGTTTGACATCTGACTTTTATTTGTGGACTTTTAAAACACACATTTAAGTACAAATGTTTTCTTTTAAACTATGCATTTTTAATGTATTTTGATACATTTCTTTTTCAGCCAAAAACTATGTCAGGACACTTGGGAAGTTGAAATTCTGTGGAAAACTAAATGCTGATGCACACATTTAACCTGTGATCAGGCCAGTCTGTACAGTGGTACCTCAGGTTAAGAACTTAATTCGTTCTGGAGGTCCATTCTTAACCTGAAACTGTTCTTAACCTGAGGTACCACTTTAGCTAATGGGGCCTCCCGCTGCTGCCACACGATTTCTGTTCTCATCCTGAAGCAAAGTTCTTAACCCAAGGTACTATTTCTGAGTTAGTGGAATCTGTAACCTGAAGCGTCTGTAACCTGAGGTACCACTGCATAAGAATGTGCAAAGATCGAATACCTCATGGATTGCTACCCAGGAGAGAGAGAGAGCTCCTATACTTAATAAGTAGAAGACTTATTAATGGTTATTAGTGGTTATTAACCTTATTAGTGGTTAATACTACCACTACTACTACTAATAGACACGATGAAAAAAATGACACCTGCCCAAATGTCCTCTTCTGTACACCTTTTAAAGTAAGGGTGGAGAATGTACTGAAAAATGAGCGCCCTTTCTCAGCATACAGCATGAAAAAACAGCAAGATGTCCACGGAGAAAAAGAATGAGGCCTAAGGGAAATGAGAAGTTCAGGCTTCCTGCTTGCATGTAAGGCTGCCTGTTTCCTTGTTCCTCTCAAGCGAGACACTAACTCTGCGAGGCAGTCAGGCACACTGTTGATCATACATGGGGTTAGAGCTTCATGTGTTGCACCCAATGGTTGACTTCAGAACATGGTTTGGGGAAAGAGGTCACGTCTTCCTGATCCTGAGGTCTGGTGGTACAGATTCGGACCACGCCCTGGAGGTCCTCCACCCCTGGTTTAGAAGAAGGAGAACTCTGTCTTCCATTGGATAAAACCAATCCCCAATAGCCTTGATTTCATACCAGTGAAATTGAAATAAAGGAAGTCGGGTTTATGGATTTGTTCCTCAACAGAGGAGACCATACATTGCAAGCAATGGTTTAAAACAAGGAGCAAATTGCCTCTCAAATGAGGACCTGTGGGAAACCTCACATCTTTAAATATGACACTCTTCCAGGAAAACAGAATTTATCAACCTTTTCTTTAACATGCATATGCCAAATGAAAGCAAAGAAATAAAATGGTTTGGCCTATCTGAATTATCAATTAACCAGTGTTATAGTCTGGTTCTTTGAATGGTCTGTCACACTCATCTTGATGATTATCCCTGACAGTTCTTTCAAGATACACAAACAATGGGAAATGGAGCTTCACATACAACAAGCTCCTTGTCACACAAATGGGTCACCTGAGTTCACCGCGATCTTCTGAGGCTGCGGGTGTTTTGACAATGCAAAAGACACTATTAAGACACTTATACTGTGCAGTTTCTCTGCAGTCTGGGGACTGGGAATCCTCTGGTGAATTATCTTCAGGTAAATTGAAGAGAATTTTACTTTGCTCACAAGCAATTCACAGCTAGAAAGAGGGGAAGTCTGTCATATTGTTTACGGCACACAAGTCAAATCATTCTAGCTTGGGAAAACTAAAATATTTCACTGGAAATTTTTTTTAATAAAGAGCTTCCTAGAGTCTGAGAACTGCTTCACACATTGCTTGTCACATGCAGGTATTCCTCAAGGTTGGGGAGGAAGTTGCTACCATGCTGTGATGGCAGCGAAAACAAACCAGATAAAAGATTAATCTGATTATCTAAAATGACTGATCCTACAGTAATGAGTAGTGATGTAATTTCTGATGTCGTCTCGCTTCATTCATTTTCCATAAATTATTGAGCCCATTCTGCTTTGCAGCTCTTTCTTTTTCATATTTTTTCCCTCTTTCATCCCTACACACTCTGCCTGCATAATTGTTTTTGAAAACTTTGATGTGCATTTTGTAACGAGCATTCTGTCTGCATAGCTGATAATTTTATTACAGGCATACAATATATGTGTAAGTAGAATGGAGATTACTTGCATAAAGTGAAGCTTTTACAAAAAAAAAAAAAAAGCTTGTTAAATTCCGCCCCACCATAATACAGTCCAGGGCATCATAATTCCATGAACGCTTGTGCAATCTCACTCAGTGTGTATTCATTATGTTGTATGGACAAAATAGTGAATTATGTGATATTTCATAAGCAATTTCAAAAAATGCAAACTTTGTGCACATGCCTAGTAATGAGAATTAATCTAGATAGCTGGAAGTCTAGGGGTTGCTTTGATGAACTTTTCATAAGGCAATGTATTTATTGTCCTGATCCCCCAGAACAATGGAAGAAGGATAGGAATCTCAAGAGTTATGGCTGGAATATAGGAAAGCAGGGAGCAACGAAATAAGCAGACTATATGGTTTTGGATGCTTGCATCTCCACTGCATGTAATGGCTGAGCCCACACATATAACTGATGCATAGGAAAGTGTTGTCCATCCCAGTTCTGAAAGCACAGCTTTGATGCAAGTCACCTGAACGTTGGCAACAACCTTTTCCTTTCCAGCATTGCAGAACCTGCTTCAGCCCGCTGCCTTAACTTTGTTTAGTGTCATTTGTTCATATTTCCATAACACTTGATTAGCATTGTCATCAGAATGCCAAAAGGATGCCCAAGAATGCATTCGTGGCATTACATCCTCTCCTGAACACAGATTACAGGATTTTGACACCTTTGCAAGGCAGGTATCTAAAAGCACCCTAATACGTGACAGGATGTGAGGCTACATCAGGGTTATTTTGACACAGCATAAATAAAGCAAATGGTATCACACCAAAATATAGCTGTCAACGTTTCCCTTCTTTTAAGGGAAAGTACCTTATTCAGAATAGGATTCCTTGCAAGAAAAGGGAAAGGTTGACAGCTATGCACCAAAAGCATTTGGTGTGGGGCGATCAGATGCAAAAGGGAATAAGATTTCTTCTATACTTTTCCTTGGGGGCAGGGAAGGACAGAATTGTTGTCCAAAAATATTTGGACAGCACTATGTTGGTGAAGGCTGGAATAGGGGCTTAAACATCTGCCTCTCCTCAGTGACTGGCAGGCAAGATGAAGACTCCAGACTTTAAATAGCTGTAGAGAAGAGACAATTTTGGCAGGCACAGCTTCGTTTTCTCACAGCTGTATGACAAGCTCCACCTGCTCAAACTCGCTTTTCAATGCAATATTTAAATAGACCCTCGCCCTGCTTCCCATTAGATCTCCCCAGTCCTAAAAATGGGCACTAGGGTGCTGGGATAAGCCTCTTGCACCTTTAATAGCCATAGAGAAGAGAAAATAGCCTTTTGCATCTGGTCACCTCATGTGCACTTCCTCTGTGTCAAGAGCAAGTGCAGTGACATTAAGTATGTAGACATAAAGGCAGAAATACTAAACCCGTGTACAATGGTGAGCTCCTTTGGTGCCTTGTTCTGTTTTCTGCTTTTCATTGAACTGATCCCCTCTTTGGGTTGCAAGCACCCTTGATTACAAAGCCTTTGCTATCTTCCCAGGAACAATAGGAATTTATACACAAAGGGAAGAAAAACCCTGAAAACATACATGAGAGAGTTTGTGTTTGTGCGTGCAGGTTTCTATGGGAACTACTCACGTACACCACATTCACAGCCCAGAAACTCTGGACTATGCAAATGAGCTCCTTAATTAGTTCTTTGCTTTCCTCTGCCACAGCAATTGGATTTCTAGATTAACATGCTATTTAATTATACAGGGTTTAGACAAACATAAGAGATGCTGACCTGTGGGGTTGGTGAAGATGGAGCAGAAAGCATTGATTCTGGGGTGGGGAACCTTCAGCCCATGGGCCTAATTAGGCCTGCACCTTTGGCACATCAGGTCATTTTGTCCAAGCTGCATTCACCTGCCAGTCACCTGGTGTCAAGCATGATGGTGGATGTAGGCAGGTAAAAAGGTGGCTGGGCAAAAAGGAGTTGCTGGAGTCATACTAATCACCCAATCAGATGCTAGGCTTCTGAAGTATCATTTGATCACCTGGGCTTTAAAACACAGTGCAGGATTCTTTGTAAGCCCCCAAGGCCTTTGATGATTAGGTAGGGGAGACATAAATAATAATAATAATAATAAAATTTTTTATTTATATCCCGCCCTCCCCAGCCGAAGCCGGGCTCAGGGCGGCTAACAACAATAAAACAGTACAAAAGTACAACATAAACAACATTCTAAAATCATTCATTATAAAAATTAATTAATTCAAGCCACTAGCAACCATTGGGCCAGAGCTCTGCGAAGATTGCCGAGGGAGGGAGTCAGGCTGTGCCCTGGCCAAAGGCCTGGTGGAACAGCTCTGTCTTGCAGGCCCTGCGGAAGGATGTCAAGTCCCGCAGGGCCCTGGTCTCTTGTGACAGAGTGTTCCACCAGATCGGAGCCACAGCCGAAAAAGCCCTGGCTCTAGTTGAGGCCAGCCTAACTTCTCTGTGGCCTGGGACCTTCAAGATGTTTTTATTTGAAGACCGTAGGTTTCTCTGTGGGGCATACCAGGAGAGGCGGTCCCGTAGGTACGAGGGTCCTAGGCCATATAGGGCTTTAAAGGTTAAAACCAGCACCTTAAACCTGATCCTGTACTCCACCGGGAGCCAGTGCAGCTGGTATAGCACCGGGTGAATGTGATCTCGCAGCGAAGACCTCGTAAGGAGTCTCGCTGCAGCATTCTGCACCCGCTGGAGTTTCTGGGTCAGTCTCAAGGGCAGCCCCACGTAGAGCGAGTTACAATAATCCAGTCTGGAGGTGACCGTCGCGTGGATCACAGTGGCTAGGTCAGGGCGAGAGAGGTAAGGAGCCAACTGCTTAGCTTGGCGGAGGTGGAAAAATGCCGCCTTTGTTATAGCTGCAATCTGCGCCTCCATGGAAAGGGAGGTGTCGAAGATTACACCCAAACTCTTAACGGACGGTGCTGGCACTAATTGCGCCCCCGCAAGAGATGGGAGTTGCCCCCCAATCCCATATCGCCCCGTCCCAGCCACAGGACCTCTGTCTTCGAAGGATTTAGCTTCAACCGGCTCCCACGTAACCATCCAGCCACAGCTTCCAAACATCTGGTCAGTGTGTCTGGGGCCGAGTCAGGATGGCCATCCATCAACAGATAGAGTTGGGTGTCATCGGCATACTGATGACAACTCAGCCCAAAACTCCGAACAAGCTGGGCGAGGGGGCGCATAAAGATGTTGAAAAGCATCGGGGAGAGTATCGCACCCTGAGGTACTCCACACACCAAGGAGTGGCGCGATGACAATTCCCCCCCAAGCGCCACCCTCTGTCCCCGACCAGAGAGAAACGAGCGCAGCCATTGAAGGACTGTGCCCTGGATCCCCACGTCGGCAAGGCGGTGGTCCAGAAGTTCGTGATCAACCATGTCGAAAGCTGCTGATAGATCTAGAAGAATCAGCAGCCCCGACCCGCCTCGATCCAGCTGTCTACGAAGGTCATCTGTTAGGGCGACCAGAGCCGTCTCGGTCCCATGACCAGCGCAGAATCCGGACTGGAATGGTTTATAAAGTTTATAAAATAAACTTATTTTTTACATCTCTGTCACTTTAATATCAACTGCAGTTGAAGCCAGCTGCAAGTAGAGATGATCTTAATTCTTATGCAAAGACAGGCTGCTTCTCCCTTGCTTGTGGTCACCTCAGATGTTTAAGATGTATAAATTAGGACTGGCGCAGAGGCCTTTGTATCTCCAAAGCACAACTGTCCACAGGAATACATTTGTGCAAACTAGCTAGGAAAACTACTTTTTGATATCACCCTCCAACCGAGGCACACTGCAGGCACGTGTGTGCATAGTTTTCTCACCTTCAAGTCTGACAGAGTGATAGCTATGGCAATCCTAGGAGTACATACCCTCCCACATTTCTCCGATGAAAATAGGGCAGCCCATTCCATACCCCCCACATCTTACTAGGTTGCCCCAGCCATTCTGGGCAGCTTCCAACATATATAAAAACACAATAAAACATTAAACATTAGAAAACCTCTCTATACAGGATTGCCTTCAGATGGTTTGGGGGTCGGATAACTCCATATCCTCCAAGATTTCTTCAATGAAAATAGGGACATCCTAAGGAAAAGCGGGACATTCTGAGATCAAATCAGAAACTGGGACAGTTTCTCTAAATCAGGGATGTCCCTGCAAAATAGACACTTGGAGGGTCTGGGAGCACAGAAGTTTTAATTCTGTCTCCCTGCCCCCTGCCAGATGTTGGGGAAGAAGCTTCTAGAGGTGCCTCTTCTCCCAATACCAAATAATTTAAAGCTGCATATGCTTTATCTGGGTTTAACTGGCAACTGTGATTGTTGGTATGGTAACATACATCTAATTTGCCTACCCTGATTTATGACAACATCTGTGCACTGGCATTATACTAGCTCGAACGTAAGTCCTACTGAATGCAATGGGGCTTATTCCCACATTAAGTGCATATTGAATTGCAACCTGAAACATGTACAAGATTGAAGCTTCTTTGTTAAAATATGTTTGTGTGTGTGACTTGCTGAATTCAGCCCCAGTAGCATCTTGGATAAGCCCAGGACAAAATGCAAGAGCAGAAACAAGCACAAGAGCCTCATAAATGGTTCAGCTCGATCCTGTTCATCACAGGTTTAAATGAGGTGGTGGTATGGTAAGGAAAGCCTAGAAGGATGCCTGAAACTGCAGGTGGCAGCCACACTTTCCAGAAGAGGCTTCAGTTGCCCCAGAATAACCTAGCTGCTCATGAATGCAGGTCTAATGCATCAGGAAGTATACAGCCAGATATAAAAGCAATTATTTAGTTCCCTGCTCTGTAACAAGATAAAGCTCTTCTCCTGAAAGTGTATCCATGTAAGCAACTGCTAATCCACTGCTACAGGGAGCAGAGGAGAGCGAAGCAGGAAGAGGGAGCATTTGAATCAGGACTGAGCAACTGGGGCAGGAGCCTCCAGGAAGGGGCAATTCTTGAGACCACCCAGCAGCCTGCTGAACACCTCAAAGTTTAACCCAGCAGCCTCATTGTGATAGGCTTCGAGGAGGGAGGTTGGATGGCCCCCATACAGTGAAAGAAGGCATGAGAGTTCTTTCACAGCTGCAGCCACACCTCCTCCACGTATTTGGCCAATGTGTGAAGGGGATCTTGGTGTCTACATCAGCAAGCACTATATGACAGGGCTCCACATGGGGAGAAGCTTGATGGATGTGCTGATGGAGAAAATGGTTTTATGGAATCATTATCATTTTGATTATTCGATTGATTAGCCCATGGCCAAGCTAAACTGAATAATTCCAGGTGCAAATCTTTACAACCTGCTCATGCTTGCATAAAATGGTCATAGTTGTGTACAGAGGAACACACATCCTTTGATACATAAATATCTTCACTAGTGCTGTATCAATTATCTTTTTCTGCAGACCGTAGCCAAACACTTTGGAAATTCAGCCTTGGAGCTTCTAAATGTTGCTTCAACTGCTGTGACTTTTAAGGCATGGATACACACACCCAAGCTTAAGTTTCATATAGAAAGGTGCAGAAAAAATGTCTATTTCTTAGTGAAGTCATGCACAGCTCCCAAAGCTAGCTGGAAGGATGCCCATTTTCAGTGTGCAACAAAAAAGCTTGAAGCCTTTACGATTTGACTTTTGCAAGGATCTGGCAAAGGGGTTTTGGAATAGGCTGCTTCCATACAGTCAGATGTGGTTCAAACGCTTGATGAAAATGTGGAAAAATTCTAGTAAAATCTAGTTCTTGATTCCAAATCAGATTGCAGCAGAGGTCAGTGATGGAATCTGAGCACCCCAAAATCGTGTGCTGAAACACATGTGTAATAGGGCCCTAAGTATTAAGTAGTTAGTCAAAGAAAATGCTGACAATTAGAGAAAATAAACATTATTTTTTTAACGATTTCTCTAAATAAATTAGAGCAGTAAGTGATGAAAGTAAAATGTCCCTTTGTGAATGACAAGCACCACCGCTGGCGCGGCCCATCTTTGGTAAATGAGCGCACAAAGTCGAAAGTCCTTTAGTGAAACAGTAGGTATACATTTTGGTAATACCTAGGTATATATGTATTTTGTTTTCCTAGCTTGATCAAAATTATTTATTATTTCATAACAGGTAGATAGTTAAGAGCTTAGGCGGCTTCAGTGGCGGGTGCCTGGTGCCCCCCAGAATTCGATGCCCGGGTGCCCCACACCCCAGGTAAAGACAGCCTTGGTGAATGGATAGCTCTCACCCTCTGTCTCTTGCCATGGACTCTCACTTTTGGGAATCCAGGTGCAGAACTTCACCCTGCCTTCACCACCCCACTAACCGCTGCTGATTCCTAGCATGTTTTCTGGGCATCACCGCAAACAGGCAGATGTGCAGGTCTCCCTCTCCCCAAACACTGTTTCTCACCAAACAAGCTTCATTAATTGTCTAATAACCGGATTAATTAAGGACACACTGAAAGTAAACAGCAAGAATGTAATTTGCCTCTGATTGCCATGTAATAGCAGGGAGGATGGTCTCATTTGCATATGCAAAAAGTACCATCGACAGAGGCAACATGATCATGGATAACAATTCAAGAAAAAGAAATGTTCTCCTGGGGCCCTTTGACACCCCCCCCCCCAATTCAACTTCTCTTCAGGCCCAGCTGTTGTAAATTCATTCTACTAGCTTGTTTGCAATTACAGAATGATGGTATCATTATGCACATATAACTTTCATCTATTTATTAAGAAAATGTTTGCACCTTCAGTATGTAGGTTAATCAGCTCAGATAAAAGCTATTGAGCAGTCAGGAAAAGATGAAAACAATAATGTTATAGGATTGGGGTGTTGGCTTGGATGATGCTCATGAGTTTAGTATCTGTGATTTAGTCTCTGTGAAATGGGCGTTCAATATAAACAATATATCCTTCATTGGATGTTCTTAAACAGAGTTTGGATGACCACCTGTCGGGATACTTTAGCTGTATATTCTTGCATTGTATGGGGTTGGACTATATGACCCATTGGGTCCCTTCCAACTCTACAGTTTTGTGATTCCAACTGCTCCCCCCCCTTCTTCGAAAAAGCAGCATCCCACCATTACTGGCCTGTGTTTGGCTTTGTTTGGGGTTTATTGCACCTCTGACTTCTATGTGTGTTAGCTCGAGAATATGCAGAATCTTATATCCTACCCTCCTGTCCCCAGTTCAAAAATGACTGAAGAAATACCTGGGTTAGGGTGGGAGTGGAATCCAGCCATCTGCATGTTTATATGGTGAGGGTGATTTGGTCATAGATTTGGATCAAATTATACAACTGAGTTGGGGTTGATAGCACCTTGTTAAAGAAGTCATTTGCCTGACCTGTTATAAGTTAGCCTGGCCAGCTTCATGCTGGATACAATCCCATTTCCATTTACCAGGGCGTAAGCCCTACTAGACTCAGGGGAACATACATCTGAGCAGTCATGTACTGTACAGAATTATCTTGTCAACTGATGTTATCTCTCCAAGTAAAAAACAAAGGAGGAGCTTGAGGATTCAGTGGCTAAGACTAACCTTGCATTCATGTAACAACACCTATCCGTGATTTGCCAACTGGTTCTCTAGAACAGGTTTCCTCAACCTCGGCCCTCCAGATGTTTTGAGACTACAATTCCCATCATCCCTGACCACTGTCCTGCTAGCTAGGGATCATGGGAGTTGTAGTCTAAAAACATCTGGAGGGCCGAGTTTGCCTATGCCTGTCCTTATACATAACTGAGGTATAGGTCCTGTTCAAAGCTTCCATGTGGAATTAAGTAATTCTATTAACACTGAGTGCATTAGGAAAGGGCTGTACAGTGGTACCTTGGGTTAAGAACTTAATTCGTTCTGGAGGTCCATTCTTAACCTGAAACTGTTCTTAACCTGAGGTACCACTTTAGCTAATGGGGCCTCCCGCTGCCACCATGTCGCCATCATGTGATTTCTGTTCCCATCCTGAAGCAAAGTTCTTAACCCGAGGTACTATTTCAGGGTTAGCAGAGTCTGTAACCTGAAGCGTCTGTAACCCAAGGTACCGCTGTAGTATCATCCTCCAATTTCCAATACCAATTCTGCTATTATTATTATTATTATTATTATTATTATTATTATTATTATTAACTAGTGTAGATGTTTGCTAACAAATGGGCAATTTTTGCAGTTTTGTTAAAACAGGGGTGAGGAATGTTTTCCGACCCAAAGGCCACTTTCCCTTCTGGACAACTTTCTGAGGGCAACAGATTTCACCTTTTCACAGGCAGCTAGTTTCTACAAACACTGGAACACCCCTCTCTATCCAAGCAGGCAAGCATCATCATGAGAGTTCAGTGACACATTCCAGGCAGGTTAAAATGGTCAAGATGTGAAGGAAGGCCAATGAGGGATGTGGCCTGAGGAGGAGACCCTAGACTGTGGAGAGTCCAAAGGGCCACATAGAAAAAGCTGAAGGGCCACATTTGCTTCTATACCCCTGAGTTAGAGGGCTTGGTTGACACGCATGCACGCGCGCGCGCACACACACGCACACACACACACACACACACACATTAGCAGAAGCTTATTCTACCTCCTCTCCTTTCTCACCAGGTAAAAAAAGGTAGCAGCTATCATATCTGCATGACTAAAGAACTTTCCCTAAATGAGTATACTCACCTATAATTAGCTATCTGCTACTATTCAAGCTACTGTGACAGATTCTTCCAAGCAAGAAGTCCAAGATTAACTTCTGCCTAGGCTACACTAGCTTTTCTGATGAGTAAGATATAAAGAAGTACCCCAGCCACAAGGAATCATAGTGCTGCCTCATACATCTGAAGTAGTTGTGTTTTCCTTCAAAGAATCTTGTGGACTGTAGTTTATTAAGGGTGCTGTGAATTTTTAGGAGACCCCCTATTCCCCTCACAGAGACGTGGGTGGCACTGTGGTCTAAACCACTGAGCCTAGGACTTGCCGATCAGAAGGTCGGCGGTTCGAATCCCCGTGATGGGGTGAGCTCCCATTGCTCAGTCCCTGCTCCTGCCAACCTAGCAGTTCGAAAGCACGTCAAAGTGCAAGTAGATAAATAGGTACTGCTCCGGCGGGAAGGTAAACGGCGTTTCCATGCGCTGCTCTGCTTTGCCAGAAGCGGCTTAGTCATGCTGGCCACATGACCCGGAAGCTGTATGTTGGCTCCCTCGGCCAATAAAGCAAGATGAGCGCCGCAACCCCAGAGTCGGCCACAACTGAACCTAATGGTCAGGGGTCTCTTTACCTTTACCTTTATTCCCCTCACAGAGCTTCAATTCTCAGAGTTCCCTGGAAAGAGCGATTGACTGTTAAACCACTCAGGGAATTGAAGCTCTGTGAGGGGAATAAGGGTCTCCCCAAAACTCATAACACTCTTAATAAATTACATTTTCCGGGATTATTTGGGGGAAGCCATGAATGTTTAAAGTGGCATGATTCTGCTTTAGATGCACAGTGCAGGTGGGGCCAGAATTACAGGGCAGCTTTTGAACATGCAGCATGTATTGCTCTGCTCCTTTTCTGGGTTCAAATGAGCAACTGGCTCAAATGACAAGAGATGGGATTTCAGCTAAACTTGAGGAAGAACTTCAGGGCAGAAGATGTTCCACAATGGAACAGACTGCCTCAGAAAGTGGGGGCTGTTCTTTGTTAGAGATGTTTAAACACTAGCAGGATAGCCACCTGGCAGGGATGCTGAATTTGTAGATTTTCTACATTGGCAGGGGGTCAGACAAGATGGCCCTTGAAGTTACGCCCAACCTGATGATGAGCAAAGCCAAAACAATGAGGCAAAGCAGTAAGTGCAGAATAAAAGATGCAAACCTGAAGAAATTATGGACATTTGCATCAAATGTCCTCAGTCGGCATGATCTATGCAAAATAAGCAATTAACTTTTATTGGCACAGGAATTCGGTAGCCTGGGCACAGAATTTTAATTTATTTATTTATTTTACAGCAGCATAAATACAGTGTGGTGCCTTCTCCTCTCCTTCATCAACTCCTTATTGTCAAAATGGTTTCTTATCCTGCTGCTTTGTGTCTTTAACATTCCTTTTCTAATATATAACTAGCTGCCTACAGTCTCAAACAAGACTTGGTAAAGGTAAAGGGACCCCTGACCATCAGGTCCAGTCATGGCTGACTCTGGGGTTGCGGCGCTCCTGCTTTATTGGCCAAGGGAGCCGGCGTACAGCTTCCAGGTCATGTGGCCAGCATAACAAAGCTGCTTCTGGCGAACCAGAACAGCACACGGAAACACCATTTACCTTCCCGCCGGAGCGGTACCTACTTATCTACTTACACTTTGACACGCTTTTGAACTGCTAGGTTGGCAGGAGCTGGGACTGAGCAACGGGAGCTCACCCCGTTGCGGGGATTCGAACGGCTGACCTTCTGATCAGCAAGTCCTAGGCTCTGTGGTTTAACCCACAGCACCACCCACGTCCCTCAAAACTTGGTAATTCTCCCTTTTTTCAGACAAGAAGGAAGGCAGAAAAGATGGTTGGATTGCTTCATATTTGTTATATGTTGCGCCGAAGGTGCTGGTAGTCAAATCTGTCAATTTCAGTTACTCATTTTTCCAAACTTCAGTTCTCTGCATTTCCACATCATTTTGCAATTCAGGAAGAAAAAAAATCCTATGAATCTTCATCAGCATTTTAGTGAAAAATTATCCCAATGTAGCATTTGTGCATGCAATTTCCCCTAACACTGAGAAGTTTGCAAAGCAATTTTTGAACTTTGGTTTAGAGTCCTATGGTCTTGGTGCTCAATGGACGTATTAAAACTGCATGTCTTTCTTGCGCCTTTTCCTGTTACTGTTAAATGAACAAATAAAGCAATTGGTGAGAAGTTAATTCTGAAATGTATAATCCCATACAATAAAGTAAATCTCCATTGTTTCTCATTGCTTCTCTTCAGCACTGTGTAATGGTGTGAAGGGTTCAGTCATATAAAGACTGCAAATAGTCACGTCCTTGCTCTTGCCCTCCCCTAGAATGATTTCTGCAGGCATCCATGCGCACTCTGCATATCACCCTTCCCCAACCAGGTTCTAACTGGGGCTGATGGGAATCATTGGGGAAGTCTGCTGTAATGTAATTTCCAATATTGCCTCTGTTTCTTCCCTCTTCCCCTGTCACTGACCAAGCTGCTCAAAATGAACTTCTGTGTTGGTTTGCAAAAATAAATGTGGCTGGCGGCGGAAGTGGGGACTCCTAGGAGAGAATTTATAGCAACAATGTACACGAGCGCTAAGAGGACCCGAGCCCTTTTTACTGGCAGAAGGAATATCTTGGCTTAGACCTACAAGGCAGAGGGACTTGACCTTTCTGTAGCAACACAGGGAAACCAGCTGTGCTGTGATAGGAGTTTTCCCTGTGTATTAATTTTTCTCCAAGTTGCTGCAGGGTCATTGCACTTCATCTGTTTCTGCAATGTGTTGCAGACTGTGCACTTTAATAAGGACTTGGGTGTACGTTATTCACTCTTGACAAACACCTGTTCGCTGGCATTTGCGCACATGTGGAGGGGAGCGTCGGAATGGCGATCCACCAACAAATAAATGGGATTGAAGTAAACAAGACTCAGAGTGGCAAATATTTTCTATGACAAAATGTCAGCATACTCTCCTCACTTGTTGTGCATTCCTTTTCTATTTCTTCATTCGGAATTATCTTCATCTTAGGCTGAGGCTCAGAGCTGGTGACAACAAGGCAAACAAAGAAATCAGTACCAGTTTGAATGCTTACCAGAATATAAACCCCCAAGGTCAGATAATTTCCTGGTTAGGATGTGCAAAATGTTCCCTGTTATTATTGTTTTTAAATGTCTTCTCTATCTGTAAGAAGCTACCTACATTTTCTTTGCAAGGACATGGAATTCTTATTGAATAGATTGAATGATATTTACATGACAGGTTTTTTTTTAAAATTTTTTAAAACAACACACAAACCATCCAGCCAACATACAAACAATAAAGAAACACACACACACACACACACACACACACACACACACACACAAAATGTTTGGAGCACATTATTGTATTTGGAATAAAATAGACAGAAGGTTCAGTACTCTTTTGCAGCCTTATGTGGATCACATAAGCCTTCTGTAGGTCACATAAAGTAGCCTCATAAAGTCATGTGTCATTGGTGACGATGGGCCTATGCAGCACCCTATTTTTAGCTATAAAGCATATTTATAAAGCTGAATTGGCTTCTTTGGTCTCAGTGACATCACACTCTGTGTGTGATTCCTGATTGGCTGGGAAGTATCATGTGATGATATAGAAATCATTGCCTTCATTCTCAGTTGACTTCATCTACTCTCAATGAAATATTCATGGAGCTAAATATGATTGGTGGCGCAGCACCGGTTTAGTTGACATTATTCCCCATTCTGTACAGATGTGTCCAACATATTTCACAACAGGGCATCGCTTTCTTAAATCCCACTTCCCATATTTGTTGTGGATGCAAAAAAACCTGTTTGGAAACCTGCTATCAGCAGCCAATAGTGAGCGGGTGGGGGCATAGCACCGCCCTCCTGACATCTGCGTCACTGCAACTTAATTGGAGGGGGTTATGGCATGGTAAAAACTATGGTTTTCCCAGTAGTGATGTATGGAAGTGAGAGCTGGACCATAAAGAAGGCTGATCGCCAAAGAATTGATGCTTTTGAATTATGGTGCTGGAGGAGACTCTTGAGAGTCCCATGGACTGCAAGAAGATCAAACCTATCCATTCTTAAGGAAATGAGCCCTGAGTGCTCACTGGAAGGACAGATCCTGAAGCTGAGGCTCCAATACTTTGGCCACCTCATGAGAAGAGAAAACTCCCTGGAAAAGACCCTGATGTTGGGAAAGGTGGAGGGCACAAGGAGAAGGGGACGACAGAGGACGAGATGGTGGGACAGTGTTCTCAAAGCTACCAGCACGAGTTTGACCAAACTGCGGGAGGCAGTGGAAGACAGAAGTGCCTGGCATGCTCTGGTCCATGGGGTCACGAAGAGTCAGACACGACTAAATGACTAAACAACAACATGGCATGGAGAAGAAAGGCATTGGTGAGGTCAGGGCTGGCGTCAATCAATGGCGTCAATCAACCACTCCAGCAGATGCAAATGCAGAACCCCAACACAATCCAGGTGAGCTGCAGTGATCCCAATGGCAGAAAACTGGCTCTGTTCCACTGCCCCAGTCACTAGTAGCATATTCAGCACACTCCTCTGCAGAAGCAATAAGGCATTTTCACTCCTGTAAATAAATATCATAGATATGAAATGTATCTCTGCTCTCAGAAAGAGTTTTTTTAAATAAAAAAATAACTCAGTCTAGAACAACCTCCAAAGACGTATCAGCTCATGACCTTCTTGAAGAGGAGTAGCAGAGTTTTACATTGATGAAGGGAAGAAAGAGATTAGGTATCTTAGGTATGCAGGAAAACTGATAAAACAACATTTTTGTCATGTTTTTCATCTTAGAAAGTATCAATTTTTCTTCCGGTGGGAGAAAATGTAAACTTTCTCAATGGATAAATTGGCTGGGGTTTTGTCAGGGTAACACATCATAGCTAAGCCTGCAACATCAGGCATACCGCTTCCCATCTATTTTATGATATGGTGCCATTTCCCCTTTATAGTTTGGTAGTTAATGTGTTTTATCCCAGCTAAGAGCGGCCATGTTTCATATTCCCCAAATGAGAATAAGTAAATACTATTCATGATGACCAGGCTCTTGCCTTCTGTTTCCTAAACCTCCAGATGCCCTGTGCAAATGGTGTTTAAATCACACTCTTCAGGAGAACGATATTTCTCGGTGGCGCTCGCTGCTTTGACAAACGTGGCACAATCTGAATGGCATAGCGAAAACCCTAAGTCTTGTTTCGTAATAACAATGCTCAACCTGCATATAGCACTTTTTATCTGAATAATCTATACAACACACCTGGTGCACAACAGTAACCCAATATCACATATATGGGCCTGCTGAGAAAGTGGGCGATGGTACAGCATAGGAAAAGGAGGAACAGAATGACTGACTGCTGGGAGTCTGAAGGACCCTGCCTTTGCCTCTTTCCACTTGGGAGGGGGCAGAGCTTGACAGACTTCACAAGGACTGCAGCTGCTTTTAAATTGTTTTGAATTTTTATCTGTGTTGTTTTAAAAGAGACTATCTTGGCTGTGAGCTCTGGAAGACCTGCACCCTGCCTTGCTGGCCCTTTCCCATCTGACCTGGGAGAGTAGAGTGCTGACTGACTCCAGCTACAAAAGCTGAAGCTGTTGAACAGGCTGGAGTATTATTTAGGGGGGGTTGAGAGAGCTGTTGCTTTTATGGATACTATTGTTGTATCTTTAGTTTTAGATCTTATGATTTACGTGGAAATTGTTTCCATTTGGTTGTGTACATTTTGATGTGTTTTATTTATTGTTTATGACTTCTGTTATGTTTGTAATTATGTAAATCTTGTCATGTTGAAAGCCGCCTTGAGCATAGTTTCAACTATGGAAAGGCGGCATACAAATAAAATGATGATGATGATGATGATGATGATGATGAAAAGCTGCACAAATACTACTCTGGAAATTGTTCAGACTGTTGAAATTTTATTACACCAGGAAGAAGCTTGCCTGCCCTTCAGATCATGCCATATTCCTATCCATTGCATATCGACATCCAGATGATATTGCATAAAGAACATGAATTGATTGCCCATTGGGGCTTAGCTGAGATTGAAATAACCCATCCCAAAGCTCTAGTGTGGACAAGTCCTTAGGTAATAGGTGATGCTTACAAGCAGGATTTGTATTGGAAAATGAGAAGATGCAAGACGCATAGGGAATGTGTTTATGATATAGTGATATCATGTACATACTGCCTCTGATACTGGTGGTTGGACCTAGACAGTGATGACTAGGAACCACTGATATCTTTACGCTCCAAAAATTTATCTAATCTGCTCTTAAAGTCATCTGGGTTGGTGGGGGCAATCACTACCAAATTCTGTCTATTGCTGTATTTGGAAATATGGTGGTTTACACTGAACCTAACTCTTCCCAAAAGTTTCCTCAAGAAAAGGAGATTGAGTTTGAGTTCTTTGTACCTTTGCTTTTGTTATTTCTCAGATTTGACAATAAACTGCGTTACACTGCCACAGTTGGTTCATTTAATTGTTTCAGTTGAGCAACAGATTGATTTCTATAACTTTGCAAAGATCCACCCACAGGATTTCATTTTGATTTGAAACATACTTGGCAGAAACTCCCAGGCTCCTGAACTCCTTGGCAAGGGAGGCCCCACAAACCCCTTCTTTGATGACCTTCTGGCAGCAGGCAAATATAATTTTATTTAGGCATGCACTTGGACTCAAAAGCTGAACTCAAAAAGATTTTAGCTGGGTATTTTACTTGCCTTCTATTTTATTTTGGATCTTATTGCTCTTTTAGGGCACAAGCTTACGGTCCATGGGAAAGAAACCCAGAGGTTATAGGATATAGTGGCTCTCCCTCTCTGTGGATGGAGGAGGTCCACCTTGGAAAGGGAAAGCCACTCTTGGAATTTTGCATCCATTGTGAAAAGAACTGGCTGTTCTCCCTATGTAATTGAAGTTATGATGGCAAAGAGGGCAAAAAGGGAGGCAAAATGGAGGTAGATCAGATACAACTTTAGATCTACTAGATTCAAAGACCTCCCATTCTCCCCACACATCCCTGGAGTGGGGAGAAAAATATGCCAACTTTGGGCCAAGTGAACGGATTATCCTCCATATTAGGCCCAGTGAGAAAGGAAATATGGGGTGGAGGGGCTGAAAACATGAGGGGAGCAGGGAAAAGATGTCCTATACCCACCTTCTGATCTTCTGGTGAGATCCCAGAAGAACTTTGGATATGGCAGTTCATCTACTTCTCCAGTTCCCACCCCTGATATGGAAACCCCTGATATGGAAACATTGTCCTGTTACTGTATTATTATCATTCAACATTTGGGATTCATTTTAGCTCAGATTTTAAAGAAAAATATTGCGGGGGTGGAATACAGAAGAACCAAGCCCAACCAAATAATTGCAGAAGGAATGTCCATATTGAAACCAAACCCTTCCCTGTAGTCTTTTCATTGGGTTTTTCATTTGCTAGGTTTTAAACATGAACTTAGGGAAATGACTTCTGAACACAAAGAGTGGGAACAGTAAAATGGAAATAAAAATGGGGACTAACAATATTTCCATAATGTGCCTTCTGAGTGCTGCAGAGTTAAGACTGCTGGGAAGAACCACCATGGTTTAAAAGAGGCTATTTATGCCTCTTTATTTGAAAGTGAATGTGGGTTATACTTTTCATAGCTAGCATTGGAGTGCAGGAATTCAATGGGAAGTGAAGCTCTTGAAGGCAGCACTATTGAAAGTGAAGTGGGGCATGTTCTACTCACACTATGTGGCATCACATGCAAAGCTTAATAGCATGTTCTCAAAAGTTGTTAGCATAAAAATTGAATAAATATCTGCAATATTTACATTATTTGTGATTCATTTTTTTTCCTGGTTGGTGGGGGATTAGTGTTGAGAAGGAATGTGGATGTGGCAGTACAGATATAGGAAAACAAAAGGACAAATTTGGCAGGTCAGATTAAAGCACCATGTTCCAAAGGTGCTACCAGTATTTCTTTCTGAGGGTCAATGGACTTCCCCAAATTCGAGCCCCTCTGTCTTTTTGGGCATTTGCTGTCTCCTTCCTGCCTATCCACATGTTATTTGAGAATATCACTCTCCCTCCTCTTGGCACCGAGAAGCTTCATCTTGTTCAACATGTTTTCTAGTGTTTCCCTGCCTTATGAGGCTGTTGAGAAAACGGCTGCCCGGCTAGTTGGCAATGATTCATACTTTGTTATTATATTTCAGATGCTTTGTAAAAATTGTTTAGTGATTTACTCCTCTGTGTAATTAGATGTGGTGGTGGAGATTGGAAGAGGCTATATTGCACCACAGGCTGGCAGCACTGTCGGCTGAGGTTGGCTTTGCGCAAAAGGACCTTCCTCTTTCCTGTTAAGAGAGTCAGCACAGACAGAGGGACTGGTTTGTGACACAGCACCCAAGCCATGCAAGTTGCTGGGGCAGGAGGCATTGCTCCAGAGTACTCCAATCCCACACATATACCTGGCCATATTGGGCAGTCACCCCCAGGTCACATGTGAATGCATTTGGCCTTGATGTCATACCTGGTCTTATAGGTGGAAGCCTGGAAATGCTAGGTAGTGCAGTTAGGTGTGTCCTTTCAATCACAGCCCCTCTGACACACGGAACAGAATACAGTGGTACCTCGGGTTACAGATGCTTCAGGTTACAGACGCTTCAGACTCCGCTAACCCAGAAATAGTACCTCGGGTTAAGAACTTTGCTTCAGGATGAGAACAGAAATCGTGCGGTGGCAGCGGGAGGACCCATTAGCTAAAGTGGTACATTGGGTTAAGAACAGTTTCAGGTTAAGAACGGACCTCCAGAATAAATTAAGTTCTTAACCCGAGGTACCACTGTAGGGAGCTGTTCAGTCTGAAGCCAGAAAGTCAGCAGGATGGCTTCTTTCCACTCATTCTCCCTCCTTCCTTGCTAATGGGCTTTGACAACTTTTACCACTGCACTGGGCTGCTCTATGACATCTGGGTAGGCAAGCCGATGGCAGCCTGAAGAGAACTGGTAATTCTTTCTGCTCAGGATCACTGCAACGTCATGGCTGATCACACAGTGGCGTTAAAGGACACAGAACTTTCGGACCTCCTTCTCTCCCTCCATGGGTTCCATGTTTCAGATTAAGTTTGCTGCATCTTTGACCATTATCCATCTATAAAATATCCATAATTGTCTTTTTTAAAAATCCATATTACAAGTGTCATTACAACCCTGCCATTGATTTTAACTGTTCACAGTGGTTTTTTAGATAAATTACAAATTTCCTCCAGACTTCATTTACTAGGACCTATACAGTTATTGGTGTAGGAGATCCTACACCAACCAGCATTTGTGTTTGGAAGTGCTTCCCAGCAGTTCACCCTGCATCCAAGGGTCAGGAAGATGAGGTGCACAAACAACCTCAGGAAAAGCTTCAATGATGTAATCTCAAGGGAAATATTAGTGGTTGTCCACATAATGCTGTCGCTGTCATGGGACTTTCTCCCGCAGATTGCAACTAGAAGGTTAAGAATATTGGCCTTTGAAAACTTGGAAGCTGAGTGTTTTGGTGCAATATTTGGACTTCATGTAACATAGTTTAGGGGAAAAAACCCACAAAGGGTCCTGGTGCACAAAGGGTCCTGGTGCCTCGGTCCAGTATATCTGAAGGAGCGTCTCTACCCCCATTGTTCTATCCAGACACTGAGGTCCAGCACCAAGAGCCTTCTGGTGGTTCCCTCACTGCAAGAAGCCATGTTACAGGGAACCAGGCAGAGGGCCTTCTTGGTAGTGGCGCCCTCCCTGTGGAACGCCCTCCCATCAGATGTCAAAGAGAACAACCACTACCAGACTTTTAGAAGACATCTGAAGGCAGCCCTGTTTAGGGAAGCTTTTAATGTTTGATGTAGTACAATATTTCAATATCTTTCTGGAAGCCACCCAGAGTGGCTGGGGAAGCCCAGCCAGATGGACGGGGTATAAATAATAAATTATTATTATTATTATTATTATTATTATTATTATTATTGACTGAGAAGAAGAGTTTGGATTTGATATCCCGCTTTATCACTACCCGAAGGAGTCTCAAAGCGGCTAACATTCTCCTTTCCCTTTCTCCCCCACAACAAACACTCTGTGAGGTGAGTGAGGCTAAGAGACTTCAGAGAAGTGTGACTAGCCCAAGCAGCTACATGTGGAGGAGCAGAGACGCGAACCCGGTTCACCAGATTATGAGACTACTGTTCTTAACCACTACACCACACTGGCTCCCTGAGGGCACTTCCAGACTGTCCCTGTTTTGGGGTGGGATTCAATTGCATCCTGTCAAAGTTGATGTGGAGCTCTTGAGCAACAAACCTGCTCCCCCCACAAAAAACTTACTTTTTATGCTAAGGAATGTGATGGAAAAACATTTGCACTTTAAGGCGAAAGATTCATATGATCTGAAGAGAAACCAGAGTATAACATTTGTACTGGAAACTGTGGGATAACATTTGCCTGATGCAACATCATCTAGCCACTCACTTGATTGAATGAACATCCATTGTCCATTCCTAAATCATGGAATGTCAAGGTTATCTGATGTAGTATTAATATTAATTTTTCAAGTTCAGCTGGGTTGATGCAATCTTTCCAAAGAAGCCTGTTGCAAGATGGGATGAGGAAGGTGGACACATGTCTTTTTGATGGTATCTTTTGTACTGTGCCTGCTAAAAGGCTTGGCACTGCAATTCAGCAGGCAGAAGCCTTTTATTTTCATTAGAGCTCACAACACAGAGATGACTCCATATGAGAAAGGTATTCACTGCTAATGTCAGGTATGAGAAGAAGCCATATTTTTCCCACAAGGATGAAGGTGAAAGACAGCTGCTGCTGGCCTCTAAACTATTTCCCATCACAGGCCCAAAGTCCTGAAGCAATATTATGTATTTCTATTTTAGCATGGGTATCTGAAAAACACCATGTGCGATTGAGAATGCAAAGCCAAATTACCCAAGCCTTGCTCAATAAGTGAGCCATCAAATGTAAAAATGAAAGCAATTCTGCAGTCGATGCAATGTGGCTGCAGGTTAAATAAATAACGTTTGAATGACAATAATTGTAAAATGACACTATTTCCTGTACTACAAACATGTGGTTTAAGATCTGTTTTCATTAATTCAGACCAGCAGCTTTGAAAAGGAGACAAGGAACCTCTGAAAACAAATTTCTTTGGATGCTTGTTGTTTGCATCATGCAGCTATAGCTGTGTAATTTATGACATGGATCCTACAAGTATTTAGACTCATAAATAGGAATGGACAAATTTGTCAATGCTGGTTTCTGTCAGTTTCTCATTTTCCCAATCTCAAATCCAGTACTTCACATTTCTGCATCAGTTTGCAATTTTTAAAATAAAAGTCCTCGTGGAAATTTGTCAACATTTTAGTGCACATTTACCCTGATAGACACACTTCTTCTGTATGCAGTTTCCCCTAATATATATTATTTTACAAGCAATTTCCCTGGTCCTGACATAATCTATTATTATATTATTGTCACCAATACATGCATTTTATGCACACGTTCTCCTAATGTATGCATTATTTGGTTGGAGCACAGCATCAAAACAGAGAAGTGAGAATTTCAAAGGAGATGTGTGCTTCAGTTCATGTATTGTTTTGATAAGTGTTTGTTACTATGCTATGTATTTTTGTGTGTTTATACTGTGAAGCACCCCATAATCCTTGGATGATTGGCAGTATAAAATTTTAATAAATAAAAATAATACGTATTAGGTAGTTTCACATGCTGAACCAAAGCCCCACTATCCCTACTCATAATTAATGACACCCGAGAGCAGTTTCCTTGCAGAATAAAGGCCTATTTGCAATCTGCACCAGCCACGACTCAGGTACTTTAGTGTGGCAATGGAGTGACAAGGATCAGTAAGTATAGAAAACCTACACAGAGCTGCTCAGGTATGATGCCAGCCTCATCCACCCAACCAGGAAAATCAGGAGTGATGGGCAAACTGACCCCACTGCAATTAGGCATTGGGAAGCTGATTTATGAATCTTTCAGGACAACCTTGGACAAAGAGTCTCCTAAATTCCTATGATGGCCAGCTTTTATTTATCTATTGGATTTATATCCTGCCCTTCCTCACAAAGCAGATCTTTATGTGTCACTCACCAAAAGGCACCTTTGGGACAAGGCACGTTTAGAACACTTCCCAGCCCCCACTCCCATGTGTCACATCATATGTCACGGCACATCATTACCTGAGTGCTGCTATCCCATGTATTTCGTTTGCACACTGACTGCTTAAACACTGGTTTTGTTTACAACATGGAGCTTACTGGCAGAGGCATTGGCTGTGAGGGGACATGCTAAAAGAAAAGGAGAGAGAAATTAACTTGTCACAAATTTCATGTTTAATTGCAAACATATTCCAGTTTGGGCACACTGGGGTCAGGGCTCATTATACACATGGGAATTACAAAGAGGCCAGATTTGTATAATGAACTGACTAATTACAAGTTTTAGCCATATCGCTACAAACATGTTGGCAATTGTAGTAGCAGCAATTGTGGCGGGGAGGAAGTGTGGTTCACTACATAGCCCATAATCTTTAGATAATATTAAATCGCATGGGCAAATAACAACGCTAATCTCCTCTCTCTCTCTCTCTCTCTCTCTCTCTCTCTCTCTCTCTCTCTCTCTGTGTGTGTGTGTGTACACACACACACACACACACACACTTTGTGTTTGAAAAGGTTGCCATATTATCTTCCTGGCACAAGCACTGCACCTTGTATAGCTGCACAAATATCCATGCTGAGGGTTTCTGCATGATACGCAGCTGCTAAAGGCTCAAAGCCTCTGCCAAGGAAGAGAAAAAGTAGAAACCCTGTGGAAATACCTGCTGCAGTGTGGCTTTCAAACACTTCCTTTTGAAAGTTATGGTCCTTTTTAGCTTGCTGAGGCTTCTTGCTTCTGATGACTTTCTTTAACTCGGTCACCATAGATGGGATGTGCTGTGATGGATTTGGAACATTGCAGCGTAGAATTTGAAAATTAGGGGGAAACTGCAGGAAAATACCATACTGTGGCATTAGGGACTGAGCAGTAGAGTAGAATTATAAGAGCAGAAGTATGGATGTAATAAATAAACTTATATTTGTATCAGTTTCTCCCTTTAATATAGAGTAGGTTCATTAGTCTTAGGAAAGCAAGAGTTGGCTGTGCTGCTATTTGGCGAGCTCCTGCTATATTATTATAATATTATTCCCAATCCATTCCTAGACCACTTTTCATTTTTAAAAATCTGAATAATACAGTAATGATAAGGCATATGAATGCAATACAATAAAATATCATCAAGGCAATTTAAAAATGGCACATCTATAACTAGGAAAAGCTTGGGGGGAAATGTGAGGTTTTTAGTAAATGGCAGAGACACACTAATAGGGATGGGGAGAAATTCAATTCAAAACACTTTGCTAAAATGTGAATATTCAGCAAAATTGCACACCAAAATGTAGAGGAATGAAAATGTTGATAAATTTTCATGAGGGCTTAAGAAAAGGTTGCAAACTGATGTGGGAAAGTGAACTAAATTTAAGATTAGAAAACTGGAAAACTGAAACAGAACTTGATAGATCCACCCATCTCTACACACTACTCTTGATGACTGCAATATCACGGGTTGGGGGGTGGGGGATTGGAGAGTTCATTACACAAAATAGGCACTGCCACAAAGAATGGCCACCTCTGAATTCCACAGTTCAGCAAGACAGCAGTTCCTTATTTTTTTCTGCAGCTAAGTAGACAAATCTCACAGCCATGCAGCTTAGTGGGTGACACTGGGTCAATCAATACCCCTCCTCCTAACCTGCCTTGCTGTGTTCTGAAGAACACTTTCTATATATATCTAAACTTCCTTGAAATAAGGGTTGGATACAAATGTGACAAATACATGGGACATTTTACTCTGCAGGGCTTCCCTCCCCCCCTGTTTAGTGAATTTGGTTCATCCCTTTTTTAAAGATACAAAGGATAGGTGACTTACTTAGAAATCAATACACTCTTAAAAAATAAAACAAATCCAAGCTCTGGTTTAATGAGATTTAGCCCTTCACTTTGTAGGTTTATCAGTAACCAAGTCACAAAGATATAACAGTAAATGGGCTGGTACATTTAGTTGTAAGGCTTTCTGTGTGTGGATAATCTGATAGAAAGCGAACAGGCGAAAGCCCCTTTTGACTGTGGTTGTATAAGGCACAAGCTTTAGTAGGTGGAGATGACCTCTTAAGAATCCCAAATGAAGCTCCAAAGCTTTGACCTGTTTTCCAGTCAATAAATCACGGCAGGGGAGTGAACTCACGGACTCCAAGGCAGTGAGGAAACTTTGGCAACATCATTATTATACTGTTTTAGGAGGCACTGAGTGTGAAACCTGGAATCTAACCAATACGAACCCACAGTTGCACACACATCCCGCCACAGGAAACCAATGCTGCAGCTGCTTCTCCTCATTTCTCTGGTGGTGGGTGGAGGCATCTGTGGTGGCACTGGAGAAGTGAGAAAAAGCAGTGGCATCAGCAAGAGCTCATGCAGAGGCCTATGAGATTTCACTGGAACCCACCGCTGCCACTTCTCCATGCTTCTCTGGTGGTGGTTGTGAGTGGGGTGCCCATGGGGGCTTCACCTCATCAGGATTCCAGCCACCTGAGGCAGCTGCTTCAGTCTGCCTTGTGTGTGGGCTGGCCTTGTTTCAGATCACGATCTGGAATGGAATGCCCATGAAAGCAATGGAAGGTTACTCAGGATCTTTGCTAGCCTTCCCCAATCTAGTTTTCCCCTCCAGATGTTTTGGACACCAACTCCCATAATCCCTGACCATTGGCTATGCTGGTAGGAGCTGATGGGAGTTGTCGCCCCAAACATCTGGATCTGAATAGGTTGGGCAAGGCTAATTTGCGTCTTGCCTCTTCTTCCACAGACATGTTCAAATCTTACTTTTTCCTTCTTTGTTTTCAGGAAGACAATGAGAAACAAAGAAGTCTTCCAGGCTCCCTTTAGTTTGACAACAGTTTTCTCTTCCACCTGATTAGTGAGTTTTAATACCAAAGTCCATGTTCAGGGAAACATTTGGAAGTTCCACAGTAGCCTTGGAAGGAGAACCTAAAAATCTCAAGCACCAATGCAGTGCTTTACCTACTGACAAAGCACACCTTTTCCCAGGAGAATATGTATTTCTGGCTGAATGGGTAGCCAAAGCAGCACAGAACTGAAACACAAAATGCCAGATCCTTTAAATCTTCTCAGAATGATTCTGCTCTCTTTCTACCTTTTAAAAATTTATTTCGCTTTCACTTTTTCACTCCCTGCCCCCCACCCCTGCCCCTCGTCTCACCAGAGTCAGCCTCCGATTTGGACTGCCTGGCTGATGGTAAATTGTTTTTTGATGGCTGACTCGGTATAACTGAACTCAATTTGCCTTTCAAAAGCAGCTAATAGTCGCATTAAAAAATCCATTTTCACTTGTGATTGAATTTGACTGGGGCTCAATCAATAAACGAATGGAGTGTTTCACACACTGTACAGAGCAGGCGTTACCACGGTAACCGTGTAAGTGAGCACGGTTGGTTTAATCTCTTTGTACTAATAGTTTTGCTGGTATTGGCCATTGGTATCAAAGCCCCACTAGAATTCAGGTCAGGCCTGCCAACCTGGTTACTTTTCAAGGCAGGTAGATGGTTCATCTACAGCACAAGACAACTTGGTTTTGGGAGGGAAACTGAGTGGCTGGGTTGATGCAGTCCAGTAACCAGGTATACTGGCCTTTTCTATGTAATTTATCTAGGAAAATGGGCTTTGCTGAACAAGCTTTGCCTGTATAAACTAATATATGCTCTACTCCTGAGGAATAGGCATCTTAGAAATGGAAAATAAGTGATATAAGATATCATAATGCTTGCATCCCCTAAAGCTTTTTCTGAATATATACTGTAGATGGTAGCCATTTTGTTTACAGATACACTATCATAGTGAATACTATGTTGGCACATCCCATCCCATTCCTCACTATCCTTTGGCCAAAAGAATTCCCTGATAGAGATTCCTGAATAACTCCGTCTTTGTGAATTCTAGCCAACACACAGGTACCACGACAGAAACCTCTGGGAGCTGTCATCAGGAGATTAGGAGCAAAATGTCATAAATATGCAGATATAATGTAGCTCTGTCTCTCTGTTCCATCTGAATTGGGAGAGGTGGCTGAGGTGTTAAACCAGTGTTTGGAGGTGGTGATGTATAGGATATGGGCCATTAAATTGAAGCCAAGTCATGAAAAGATAGGGATGTTATGTATCCTAACCTCTCACATTCAGGAGTTGCCAATACATATATATTGATAAAAGTGTCATTAGTGTCACCCCAAATTGCTGCTATGGGTACCAGAAAAAGAGGTACAAAAAAAGCAAAAAGCAGCACTATGGCTGCTACTAACAATAGTAACAGCAACAGTGTGGACATACAAGTATGCCCTGTAGTCACATGATTTTACTGCTGAGTCATACACACACTAGTCTGAACCAAACTTACATGAACATGTTGAAGGGCGGGGGTGGGTGGGGGTGGGGGAGAATGTCAAGATCCATATAGTCTCTCTCTTGTACCTGCTATTTTCTTTCTCTCTCCCTGGACTTGATCCCTTTCCCTTGCTGTGTGTGCTAATAATGGCTCCAACTGCTGGTCAGGGTAGGTGCTGGTTCTGTACCATCTAATCCCTGAGCCGTAGTTCTGAAGGATGAGAGTTGCAGCTGATGCTACTACCTGTGACTAAAAGAAAATATTTAACTGCAGTTGCTTGCCGCACTGCTACATTAAATAATTCCTTAGCTCTTTTGGTCTATTATGCTGTTGCCCTGATGATCCTTGGGTAGCAAAGATTCATACTGGGTAAAACAATCTCTTTTATTGGCCTAATGGCAGGAGGTGGAAGAGTTTGCAAGAGACTGGGTCGGGGAGAAATCTTAGACCAGTAGAGGATGAGTAGCTGAATTCTCAGCTATCTAGAGAACAATGCAAATACTTGCAATCACTTTCACTGTTGTGCCCCCTCCTAATCACGAAACATTTCAGCATCTTAAATAAATACCACACAGCATGTTAACCAGCAAAGCAGCAGTCTGTGAACCTCACCACCCCCACACTGCCTAATTGATGTTTTAATCTGAATGCCAAAAGCTTTGTGAATAAGCTGCTCCTGAAGTGGCTAAAAACATCTGCATTTAGAGCCAGCCTTGATCTCCACAGATATTGAAGAGTCAGCAGCTTCCTTTGTGCTTTCCGTGACAAAGAGTTCTTTGTAAGTCAAAAAGTTTTTATACTTTCCCCCCACCCCTTGCCAGTCTGGAACAGTTGTGGGTAGCCTCCAGCTCACTAACTTAACTGGGCCTTGCACAAGTTCCAATTTGGCCCCTGATGCTATACTCGAGAGCCAGTGTGGTGTAGTGGTTAAGAGCGGTAGTCACGTAATCTGGGAAACCGGGTTCGTGTCCCCGCTCCTCCACATGCAGCTGCTGGGTGACCTTGGGCCAGTCACACTTCTGTGAAGTCTCTCAGCCCCACTCACCTCACAGAGTGTTTGTTGTGGGGGAGGAAGGGAAAGGAGATTGTGAGCCGCTTTGAGACTCCTGAAGGGGAGTGAAAGGCGGGATATCAAATCCAAACTCTTCTTCTTCTTCTTCTACTCACATACCACGTCCACCAACCACAAACACAATTTCATAGAATCATTGGAAGGGACCCTGAGGATCAATGCAGAAATATGCAGTGGTTCCATACAGGGATTGACCCTGTAACCCTGGCATTACCAGCACTGTGCTCTAACCAGTGGCGTAGCGTGGGGGGTGCAGGGGGGGCTGGTCGCACTGGGCGCAACATCTGGGGGTTAGGGTTAGGGGGTGCAAATTACTTGCCTTGCCCAGGGTGCTGACAACCCATGCTACGCCACTGGCTCTAACCATCTGAGCTATCCAGCTTCTGTTAGGCTCCCATCCCAAAACAGAACGGCATTGACTCTTACTTGAGAGTAAGCAAAATAGCTGTACAGGTTAAGCAGCAAGCGCAAGGTTCAGAAATAAAAATCCCAAGGTATGTCAGCAAGGCAAAAGAATCAGAGGCTGATCTGAACCAGAAAACTCAGGTAGGGCTTGAAAACCATTGATATTTGAAATGGGCACCTAGGCAGTAGGGAAATGGGTGGTCAGATTGACAACATTGCAGCTTGTGAGTAGCAGTGGGAAAATAAGCTTGCTTGCTTTATTCCTGGACCATCAAAAACGATTTGGGCCAGCCTACCCCCCAGGAGATGTTGCTTTGAATTAGCTTTTACCAACTTGTTTTAGACTACAACTCCCATCAGTCCCAGCCAGGCACCAGGTTGTAAATGTCTTCTTTAAATCCTCCTTTTTGGTGTAGCTGCCTGTGTTTCCTTTCAAGAAGGATGTGGGCGGATGGTAGGAGGGAGGAGATTGTTTGTATGTCTCTAACACTCTTCACTTGTGGATTTTTTTTTCTGTTTATCACCAAGGGAAAGGAAAGCGTTCCTATTAATCTTGCAAGCCATTTCTGCCATCCCCAGGTTTCTACCTGCTGGGGACTGAGTGGGAGGAAGGGGAAATGCTTGCCTTTCATCTACCCAAGAAGAAACAAAGGCTTTTACAATCGTGCTTTGGAAATCTGCAGCACTCCTGAGGCAGCCTGGGGGTCAGGGCATTGTTTCTTGACAGGTCTAGGTCTTCTCAACACTGTAATTTCCAATGTCAATTTCTGCTCAAAACCCTTTCTTTATGCACTGACAGAAATTCACAATAGAACTGGTTAAAATGCACAAAAGTAAATTGTTGCATCTTCCTCCACTGAGCACAAATCTGCTGCGGGGAACCCTTAGTAGTCCCACCCAGCCTTCGCAGGCCGAGGGGAGGTCTTCAAGCAGAGTTGAAGAGGCAGGGTTGTTCAGTGGCTAGAGTGTCAGCTGAAATTAATGTAGAATTCTGCAGCAAAGTCTCCCAGTTCAGACTGGACGCTTTGGTGACTACAACAGAGGGTGAGGTTACGTAACCCAATATCAGCATTTCTAAATGCTGGCAAGTATGTAATTGCATTTATTCAGAGCATTAGGATAGTGGGTTGTCTCTCAAGTCTTTGTAGCATCTTTGCCATCAGTAAGTTGAAGCTCTTTGAGCCCCCTTCCTGAAGAAAATGACAGAACCTCGAATCAGGACTGTTCCCTCGATTTTCCAGGGCCAGAAGACCCTGTAGCTCAACGAAAGGCCTCTTTCATAGGTTAGCATCCTACCACTGCCCACCAGCCTGAGTCCACCTGCAGCTTCTACTCCCACCCGCTTGGTAAGAAAAAGCCTGGAGCCTGGACAGTATCGCCAACTATCAGGTCCAGAAGAGATTGCCACACACACACCAGCAGATTCCCAATTTGACTGTATCACCACACCAATTTTAATTGTAAGCTGCTTTGGGAATCAATCTTGGCTGAAAAACAGGGCACAAACAAACACACAGAGGAAATCTGGCTGCTGCTCCTATTCGAAGTGCCAGATGAGTTGATAAAAAGGCATCTCTCTTGGGCTGCAAAATTGTTCCCTTCTTGGGTCTTTGCATGAAAGGAAGCACTACTTCAATGAAGCAGGGTGAAGTGTCGCCTTAGGTGGCTGATTTGGGGAATGATGGAGCGTGGCAGAGCAAGAAAGAAAGGCTTGGATCCAACATAGTGCTAAGTAACTCATTCCATCAGCACAAGGATGTACACTAGCCCAACCCAATTTCCCCTCTCCTTCACCAGTGCCCCCTCAATTTGTTCCAGGGCTTTCTCCAACCAAACGGAGCAGACTGGGGGGGGGCACAGGTTGGGCACTGGGGAGAGGGAGTTCTATTGTACTTGCACTAATGGAACAAGTGCATTGGATGCTGCCCGAACAGATGTGATGCACGGACCGTGGCCCAAAATAAAATTCTTTTTTTAAAAAATAATATTTATTAAAAGTTTAAAGATTACAAAAAGAAGTAAAAAAAGAGGAAAAGTAAACAATACAAATCAATACATTACAATACATAAAAAACAACAAAATACACAATACATCAAAACAAAAACAAAAGCAAAAACAATTAAAAACACATCCAATATTTCCATATCTTTGTCTTTCATTAACTTGTTTCATCGACCTCCTCACACCTCCCTTTTTTGTATTCTAGTTATTAATTATTTCAGCAAATCCTTTCCATCTTTCACTGTTTTCTGTCATTTAATTGTCTTGATTTATTTTAACCTTATCTTACCATTAAAACCCTAAAACTTATTTGAACTTAACTCCTTATAACGTTTCTACTAAAGCCATGTAATTTCATTCCAGCAATTTTCTAACACTCATTAATTTTACAATATTTCTCTAAATAAATTTTAAACTTTTTCCCAATCTTCTTTCACCATCTCTTCTCCCTGGTCTCGGATTCTGTCAGTCCTTTCTATCAATTCCATATGGTCCATCAACCTGGTGATCTTCTGTCCAAGGCTCTTAACTCTTTTCCATGTCCCTTCTGCAGATCTTCTTCATATTTATATATGCACTTAGCTTTATCTTCTGCTGATCTTGTTCTTAATTTCCTTCCTTTAGCGCTGAGGAGTAGATCTCGGGGAAACTCCAACCTAACAATGTCATTATTCCTTCTCGACAGGTCAGCCCATTCTCCATAGTCCAAACTAAAGTCCATAAGATATTTCAGAGCGTGTTTCAAAATCCCTCCGAAGCTAAAGGCCCCCACAACTCCAATCTCCCCCTGACCCAAATCCAGATCCCAAAAGCCAGAGCATCCCTGCATAAGGGGATCTATCCAACTTTGCTTCTCCAATCCAAGCGGGACTCCATCCCTCCAAATCTGGCTTTCTCTAAATTCAATTGTAGAAGGCAACAGCTTATATTCATCAAATTGCCTCTGAACGGCTGGGGCTCTCTCCACTTGTATTACTTGAGGTTCAACAACAGCTTTCTCCCTTATCTTCTCCACAACTTGCCATGTCAAAGTGGATTCCTGAATCGATTCCTGAGTAGTTTCTGTATAGGTATTCACTTTTGTCCCAAATCAGTCATTTTTTGTCCCAAATTATCAATTTTAGTAGTCATCACATCCGTCTTCTCATGAAGCTGTTCCAATAAAGCACTTATCTTGCAAAATGCAATCACTAAGGCTTCTTCTGTCGACATTCTTGGCCAAGGTCAATCTCTGATTCTCACGGTCTTTAATCTCTGCAGCTGGAAAATTCCCCAGCTCCACTCCTGCAACAGTTTCAAAAGGTCCCTCTAGAGGAAACAATTTCTATTTGTATCCGTCCTTTTAAACGCAGATCCAGCAACAAATTTAGTTTCAATTTTCAGCTCCTTTTGCTCCTTTTTAAGTGCAAAAGGAAACAATGGAAACAATATATTTCTCTTATTTAACTGTCTATCAACATACATTTTATTCACAGTCAATGAACTTTCCCAAAACGTCGATCTTACTGGCAGCCCGTTCCCAGGTTTAAAACGGTGGCAATTTATCTTTCTTCACTCTCTCTCCTGCAGGCTTAGGCAATCCAAAATTCCCCCCCTTCTCCTGCTTCCAAGGGGGGTTTAGTAGTTTTAACTGATGGAAATTTAATCCTTTAGAAGAGGCTTTCCAAGACTTTAGCTTGCAGCGCCTTTGCTTCAATCTATTTACAAAAGAGGAAGGCGGACTTCCTGTTTGAAACCTTCCCGTTTCGGTGCCAAATTAAGATGTTTAAAGATCCAATTTTCCGTTCTACTCATGGGTAGTTGTTTAAAGTCCAATTGTCCACAGGAAAAAGTCAGCGCTCTCCGGCAACAGCAATGCGGCTTCACTCCGTGAAAGAAGCAGTCGATTCGAAGCACCGCACCGCTCACCCCACGTCGCTCCGGATCCCCGAAACCGGGTTTCCCCATGAGTAAGGGAGGCGCAAAAGGTGCCAGCCGAATCCCACGTCCACAGGCTTCTCCCGCCTGTGGTTTTTAATGGGTCTCCGCCTCGCTGTGGCGGTCCAGACCCTGATTTCCATGGAGCGGATTCCAGAGGAAATCCGCCATTGCCAGAGGCGCTAACCCGGAAGTCCCGGCCCGCAATAAAATTCTTCAGCAAAAGCCACACTGAAAGGAATGGGAGCTGTGCACAGTGGGGTGCAGTACACCCACACAGCTCATTTCAATTTCCATGGAGTTTGCCCTGTAGAACTTCCAGGTTGTGGGCCTAAGGCTGCTTAAGGAATCTGATCCTTGCGAATTCTAATACAAACTGACCTGATCCACACCTTCCAGTCTAGTGTGAAGACTGAAACTTACTGCAGTCCCCTGCCCCACCTGCCTGGGAGTAAGTTCCACTGGATCCAATAGGGCATGTATCTACGTAGACATGGCTTGGATTGTACTGGGTTAGCAGTCCACTAGCTTTCACAGTGCTCAAATCTTCCTGCAAAATTTTCTTACCTGGAAAAGACACAACAAACACTTAGAGATGTTTATTTTGAGACAAAACACCCAGAAGTGCATCATTTGAGAGAAAATGCATTTAAAATGCTGTTTTGCTCAGCATTTTTCACTTCCCATGGGTATCTGGCTGGCCACTGTGAGAAGAGGATACTGGGCCAGATAAATAAATCAAGCTGACCTAGACTAAACTGTGGCATGGTTGGCCTCTTGGTGAACAAGTAGTTGTGATCCCTACAATTTTTTTATGTGATAGTGCTTAAAACAGAGTCTATTGTTTAGAATGCTGGACTAGGACCTGGGAGACCAGGGTTCAATCCCTACTTGGTCAAAGAGCTCATTGGGGGACCTTGTGTCAGTCACTCTCTCTTAGCCTCGCCTACCTCACAGGGTTGTTGTGAGGATGAAATGAGGAGGGGGAAAACAGGTATGCTGCCATTTTGAGCTCCTTGGATGAAAGGTGGGATTGAAATATACAGTCATACCTCATGTTACGTTTGCTTCAGGTTGAGCATTTTCAGGTTGCGTCCCACAGCGACCTGGAAGCACCAGAAAGGGTTACTTCCAGGTTTCGCCGCTCGCGCATGCGCAGACGCGCAAAATGACATCACGTGCATGTACAGAAGCGGCAAATCATGACCCACGCATGCGCAGACGTGGGGTGCGTTCTGCTCATGTTGCAAATGGGCCTCCGGAATGGATCCCATTCACAACCAGAGGTACCAGTGTAATAAACAAACAAATAACCAAAGCAGAGTACAGTCGTACCTTGCACCCCGAACGCCTAGCGAGTCAAACGTTTTGGCTTACACCGCAAACCTGGAAGTGAGTGTTCTGGTTTGCGAACGTTCTTTGGAACCTGAACATCTGATGTGACTTCTGTGGCTTCCAATTGGCTGCAGGAGCTTCCTG
Source organism: Podarcis vaucheri (assembly GCF_965113315.1). Classification (NCBI taxonomy): domain Eukaryota; kingdom Metazoa; phylum Chordata; class Lepidosauria; order Squamata; family Lacertidae; genus Podarcis; species Podarcis vaucheri. The sequence goes on along the minus strand of NC_138764.1, from coordinate 61,245,796 downwards.
CAGCTAATCAGAAGCCGTGCCTTGGTTTCCGAATGTTTTGGAAGTTGAACAGACACCCGGAACAGATTCTGTTTGACTTCCAAGGTAGCACTGTCTAATTACCATACTGCAGAAGAATGGGCATTGTGTTATCTATCCTGATGCTGCAGAGGCACTTCTGTGATTTGAGGCTTTCTGCAGGTCAGCTGCAATCACCCACTAAATGGGGTGAATGTTCTCAGTGTCCTTATCAGGGCAGAGGAAGCTGCTTTATGCAGAGTCAGGCAAGTCGTCTGTCTATCCAGCTGTCTACACTGACTTGGCTTGCAGTGGCTCTCCAGGTTTTTGAAGAGGGGTCTTTCCCAGTCCTACCTGGTGATACCTGGAACTTTTTGCAGGCAAAGCATGTGCTCTGTCACCAAGCAACAGTCTTCCTTCAAATCCACAGTTTGATCACTTGGGCTAATATGGACCAGTTCTCAGGACTAGCTTGCTGCCATCTGCCAATTCAAATCCACACAGGGTGAAAGCTGCCGTTCAGACTGAAATGAGCTCCCAAGTGTTTTCCGGAAGCAACCCTTGAAGCGTGGCTTGAATATCTTATGTGCACATTTCCTGCAGTTTATGTATTGCGTTTATGTAAATGATGCAACTGTTCAGTGGTTGTCGGGCTCTGTAATATTTTCAATTTTGTATACCATGTTGTTTATTTCAAGGGTTAAGATGAAGGGCAATAGAAACCACACGCACCCTCATATAATTGCATGTATGCAAATGTAATGTGCGCATGGTATCTAATGGCATTAGCAAATTGATGGGAACAAAAATTCTATTTGCTGACTTGTACCAAGAGTTACGCTTGGTAACTTGTCCAGAATTATAAATATTGTTGCACATATGAACTGGGGGAAGCCACTGGGCTACCCTCTGGTCCTGTCACCACCACCTCCTTGGCTCCTACCTCCCCTGCTGGAACCACAGCATCTGAAAGAAAGTGAAAATGCATCCAGTCAGGCCTGCAGGATTTTATGAATGGGGATGTCTTTAGGAGTGTTGCTACAACAATACCCCATCACAAGTTGATGGAGGGAGTGGGTGTGTACCCACCATAAGCCACACATAGAGCCAGGCTGTGAAAGGCCCTACATGCATGATGCCCACCCCCATGTAGAACACCTCCACACAAGAGGGGGGAATCCCGTAGCCACCCTCTGGAGCAGCAAAACATGAACTTGTACCACCATGTAGTAGATGGAGCAAGCTTGTTTTCTGCTGCTCTAGAGGGTAGGACCTGAACCATTGGATTCGAATTACAATAAATGAGATTCCAGCTAAACATTAGGAACAACTTTCTGAGGGTAAGAGCTCTTTGACAGTGGAACCACCTCAGAAGGTGGTGAACTCTCTTTCACTGGAGGTTTCTAAACAGAGGTTGGCTGGCCATCTGTTAGGGATTCTTTAGCTATGATTCCTGCATTGCAAGGGGCTGTATTAGAAAATCCTTGGGGGTCCTTTCAACTCCACACTTCTATGATTCTAGGTGTGGCCCCATCAATATATAAGGGTTTTTGAATGTACACCACCATGTAGCCTTAGTTAACCATCAAGGACAAGTAACTGTTTAAGGCTAGATGGAATAATAATATTCATTTGTTTATTGGCTACATCCCACCCTTCCTCCAAAAGGAGCCCAGCCTCATAGGTGGCACTCGCTGAAGTTAGGCTGGGTGCAAACGCAAGGCAGCACTCTGAGAGCATCATCAGGTGGGACACCCTTGAGGGCACCCTTTGCACCAGCAAATAATATGGGTCCTATGAGAAGAAAGGGACTTTCTGAACCAATGCAGCAGCCAACTGCAAGAGAACATGTGCTTACAGAATCTTGACAGATGAGTTGTATGCTTTTATGCCTTGTTGGCTGTATGATTAATCCAGGCGCACTCTCTCCCCACGCTACCTCTGCCCCCACCGCATTGAGGGACATCTTCATGAGTTAGTCAACATTTTTTGTGAAATTAAATTAAAAATACAATTAACTTGAAGAGAATTCAAGGGCAATGAAGGGTTGAGCTGGCATGGTGATTAATTACTGCTGAGCTGCTGTTGTACTAGTCACCATTATTTTATTCTTGTGCAGAGGAGAATCCTTCCTGGCTGAAGTCTCTCACAGTGGAAAACGTTTCCAAGCAGATTGTGGGTAGAAGAGATCTTTGACCATATCTGCTGATGTATATTCATACTTGGGGGAATCTGGAGGTTTGCAGAAGTAATGTCTATCCATCTATCTTAGGGGACAACACACACACACACACACACACACACAACTTACTTTAATGAGGACTGAGTATATATATGAGTGACAATTGCAAATAAAAATGGAAAATCTAGGTTGAGGTGTGTGCACAGTGGAAGGGCTGCTTGGAGAGAATAGTTTTCAAGATCTCCCCTACTAGGAGTAAGGTTACACTGCAATAGTCCTTTGTAGTCCCACTTTCAAAGCTTCCATGGAGAAGAGGAGTAATAATAATAATAATAATAATAATAATAATAATAATAATAATAATAATAATAATTTCAACAGAACTGTCTGCAGCAGCCCCTGACCCCATTCTGACACTCTCTCCAGAGTTTATCTGACTCTACGTAACTCACCCAGCTGTCCCCTTGCCTGCCAAGGTCTGTCACATGCTTCAAGGATCCTTTACAACAACACATGCCTGACAGCCATGGTCTCAGGCAGGCAAATTGCAGACAGCATATGCTTTTTGCTTGGAATGAGTCCAAACTAGAGTATGCCTGACCAGTTAAACATGCAAGGTTTCAGCAGGGCAGCTCCCAAGCGAGTGTCTCATTTCCCTCCCACCTGGGGATACACCTGGGCGCCTGCAGCACAATGCATGCAGTTTGTACTGGCCTATTCTTCCTTGCCTGGTCCCATGGCAGAGATCTGATTTCAATGATTGATGCTCTTGGCACTTACCATGCCTGTCAATAAGGGCTGGTTGGTGGATGCTACAAGGGATCCTCACTGAGGGCATATATACACGTCACTAGTTCCACAGCCATCTCCTCCCTCCAGGGAACACCAGGAACTCTTGTTCTGTGTGGGAGATCTTTAATGTATTCTCAGCATCCCCATTATAAAAACAACAACCCTGAAATCCTTTGGGGAAAACAATGGCAACTAGTTTAAATGTAAGTATGTGCTATAGATAAACCCTTTCATTCTAAAACACTGGGGCCTAACTCAACAACAGCTTTTAGGAAGCCTTGATGCCTTTCAGTTGGCTCCAGGTCATTATTTTTAACAATTCTGATGCAAAACAGGGTCTGGTAGGGTTTTGTATACCCTGCACTGAGACAAAGATGAGTTGAGAAACAAGCACACTAACCAGTGCAGTTTCAGAGCAGGGGAAGCCAAACCTGATCAGAACTAAGCTATAACTCTTAAGGAGACTGGCGCCTAGGCTGGTTGGGAAGTAGCAATAATAGCAGATAACAGGCCGGTGATCCTGCAGATTTATGGCTATACCCAGGATTGTAGTTGTGTGTACATGTCCCAGCTGGCCCAGCGGTAGGTTCCTTTATGAACAGCATGCACTACCAAAGTTGTCCTGGGCTGCTTGCCTAGGTGGCCATTAACCGGTGACCTAATATTGGCTTGAAAAGCTTCAAACAACCCGCTTTCAAAGTTTTTGGGTGCGATTTCTGTGAAAGTGTTTATAATGGCACATTTCACAAGTGAAAAAGGTAACGAGCAGGTTGCTAACTTCATCTCAGGGGAGCTCAATAGAAATCTGGCTTTTGTTCACATCCTCGAAATATGAGCCGACAGGTGGTGATGTTGCACACAACCATCTACATTCATTCTCAGGCTTGCACACTGCTGCAGTCAGCTCGGAATCTGCAGAATCCTTTGGGAGCTTTTTGCACACATTGTGCTCTTGGTTGACTTGGAAGGGACCCAGGTTGGCAGCATTAAAAGGAAGGAATGGGTTGGCATGTTCCTTCAGCTGGATAGGAGCAGTTCCCTGGAAGGTTTCCCCTTCGTGCTGTTGTCTAAGTACCATTTCTACTGCTGCTTCTCTTTCTGTAGGTGTATCTTGTTGCATTCTGAGAGATGTGTGCAAATATCACTAAAGAATAGGACAGGCAGGGCTGTATTTCTTTTCAGAAATTCCACAGGCTTGTCCACTCTGCATGTCTTAGGAAAGAGGTAGATGTGTATCACACACCCGTTAAGTGATATCAGTAGCAGATGCCTGGGAAGAGGGATTGACTGTTAAACAAGTCTTAAAATTGTAGCTCTGTGAGGGGAACAGGGGTCTCTTAACAACACTCAGCACCCTAAACATACTATAGTACCCAGGATTATTATGGGGGAGCCAAAGCAGTATGATACTTTTAAAAATGTATTGTGTAGATGGCGCCTTAGTCAAATATAACCCTTCCTCTAGTTAAGGCTTTCCTTGACTTTTTTTCATCTGCTGTGTTCGGAATTGCATTGCCACTCAATACTATTGCAGAGCTTACTAAACATTCTCTAAAATACAAGGCTCTTGCATTTCTTTGTCATGCTGAAGTTCTTCTAATTTAAATCGTATTTTGCTCAAGCTGAATACTTCACTTTTAATTATAGCACCGCTGTTGTAGCTTAGTAACATCGGGGGGGGGGGATTTCTATATATGAATTTTGCGTTGGAACTCATTCATGTTTCTTACTATGCAACCTAGAGATTCGAATGTTACTTTTTTCTTTAAAGGAGAGGTGAGTATTTCATGTGTTTATTGCACTTTATGTTAATTTTAGGCTAATTGTATTGAAATAGAGATGATGCAATTCTGAAACAATGGCTAGAGACATATTTTATAGAGAGAGGGTGGCAGAGAAAGGTCTTCATTAAACCCATTCATCTTGATAACCATGAAAAAGGGTTCAGCAGAACGGGGTGAAAGGAGCAGTAGCCTAAGTTAACAATAGCAAATACACACATCCTCTCCTGGTACTTACAGGGTTCACTAATTAAATGAAGACTGGGCAGGCCAAACCTATTGATTTTCATCAGTGGCAACCTTGCTATGTTATCAGCAGTGTATAATCCCCTCTGTGTAAAACGGACTTTGATAGATCAATAAGGAAAATATTTTGCATCTCCTGGCAGCTTTGTCAACCTTCGAGGGAGATCTATCAAGGGCAACCTTGTTTCTGATTTTATGTTGCACTCTTCCTTTCCTCTTAACCGTTCCAGTAGGTTCCCTGGAGTTTGCAGTTTTGCATTCAGGCTTCATTCCAGCTAATGCCTGAGCCTCTGCAACAGTGGTTGCGAGCCTAAGGCCTTCCCGGTGTTGTTGGGCTCCCCTCATCCTTGATCATTGGTCATGCTGGCTGGTGGCTGGGGCTAGTGTGGTGTTCGTGCCCAGGTTCCCTGCCCCTGCTCCACAGCTTGAACATTGGGAGGCTTGCCAGAGCAGCTAAAAATAAAACTGTAAATGGGGTAGTTTCCCAGTGAAAGTCGAGAAATCTCCAATTTATAATAATTTTAAACAGCTGCCACCATCTGAGTATCAAACTCCATACCTTCCGAGTGCCCCAGAAAAAACAGGACATCCCGTTTTCTTCTCATGAGAGCTCATTTTGCGCGCCATGATCTTGCAAGCTCTCGCATTGTGCTCTCACCCCACAAAAAGTGATTTTTGTGTGGCCACAGTCTCTCACGGCGCCCAAAAAAGCGCATCACCGGGCACCACACAAGAAAGAAGAAGAAGAAGAGTTTGGATTTGATATCCCGCCTTTCACTCCCCTTCAGGAGTCTCAAAGCGGCTAACAATCTCCTTTCCCTTCCTCCCCCACAACAAGCACTCTGTGAGGTGAGTGGGGCTGAGAGACTTCACAGAAGTGTGACTGGCCCAAGGTCACCCAGCAGCTGCAGGTGGAGGAGCGGAGACGCGAACCCGGTTCCCCAGATTACGTGACTACCGCTCTTAACCACTACACCACACTGGCAGTTGGAGGGGGGGTTGAGAGCGAGGCATGGGTCACATGACTTGCCTGTGAAGCCCCCTGAGATCTACAGATGAAGGGTGGGATAAAAATGTAATAAATAAAAATGATCAGAGTTCAAGGACACATTTCAGCCAGGAAATTCAGCCATGGATGGTACAGAGCACTGCTGGGGCAGGCTGTGGGGAGTCCTGAGGGCCAAACAGGGAGGTTTGGAGGGCAACGACTGAACCACACACCCCAGTCCTGCAATTCCTCATCCCTGCCCTAGCTGGACCGGGGCAATATAATAATTAATTATATTGTATTAACAATGTTAATTAATTCTATTCCTACAAATCCTGAAATATAGAAACAGTGTTATGTTGCTCATAGGTGTTTTCAGGATCAACATTCTGGCAAGAACAACTTTTATACATGCCTGAGGAAAACAGAAGTCAATATGCTATTGATTTTCAATGAAGCTTGTGTTCTTAGAACTCGTAGGGTTCTTTAAAAATATTCACTCCATGTTCAAAGATTTCTATAGTCAGAGAAAAATGCTGTGATTATTTAATCTGACCATACCATGCCGTAAGAGATTGAAGTAACCCACTCATAAGCAGGAGTCATTGAAGGGAGGCCAACATATCCAATTAAATTAAAAGCCAGAGGCCTAGAAAAATGAGCAACGGCCTGCTTTCCCTAAAAACAGCAGTGAGAGTTTGTCCAGGCATGTGTGTGTTGTTCAGCTTTCCTAGAGCAGTGATTCTTCATGAACAATCACTGCCTTGGACAGAAAAGGAAAGGGGAAGAACGTACCCCCTCACAAGTGTCCCAGAAAAAAATGGGGCATCCCATTTCCTCAAGCGAGAACATGGCGGCCATTTTGGGTGCCATGATTTCACCCTGAAAAAAGTGCTTTTAGGGGACCACGATCTTGTGTGGCACTCCCAAAAATGTGTTTTAGGGCGTTGTGCGAGCATGGCCCTGAGAAAAGCACACCTTTTGGGCTCCATGATCTTGTACAGGAGCAGAAGAAGAGTTTGGATTTGATATCCCGCCTTTCACTCCCCTTCAGGAGTCTCAAAGCAGCTAACATTCTCCTTTCCCTTCCTCCCCCACAACAAACACTCTGTGAGGTGAGTGGGGCTGAGAGACTTCACAGAAGTGTGACTGGCCCAAGGTCACCCAGCAGCTGCATGTGGAGGAGCGGAGACACGAACCTGGTTTCCCAGATTACGTGACTACCGCTCTTAACCACTACACCACACTGGCAGGAAGACATGTGTCTTAGTTTTGGGACTCAAGATGTTGGAGGGTATGTGAGCTCAACCAACATGCTAGCACCTAGAAGCAAGTTCCAAATTAGGCACACAAGACCTTTGTTGAAAATAACTTCCCTCGGGATTTAGGATTATTCGGACATATTTGAAAAAGGCTTATTGGTTGAAATTGATCCCTAACCAGTTGTTCCATTGTGTGTTGTTTATTGCTCTATTTATATTACTGTTTGTTCCCCCTTTCTACATGGTTTTGAGTATATTATAAGTATATTTTCATACCTGTGGGTCTTTCTGCTGTGTGTGATTGGATACACATCGAGTGCTAAGGCCTGAGTGGGCTTCTGAATGTGTTGGGATAAATGTGCTTAGACGCCTCCTTCAGATCTTCCTATTCAATGCACTCCTCGCATATTCACCTTCAACATCTGAAGAGGGCTAGTTTCATGGCAACAGGTATTCAGCAGCAACATTCTCTAGTACCAAGGCCAGCAGGTGTATTTGGGGGAGTCTGGCCATCCAGGTAAGAAACCTACCAAACTATAGACGGAAAGATCCAGGGACTTTTGTGCTAGGCACCTTTAGAGTTGATTTTGGAGTGGGGAAACCTAAAAGGGATTCACTTCCTTGGTAAAAAAAATATCATTCCCTCTCATTACAGAGGCAAAAGACCAGAGGCAAAAGAATACCGCCACCCACAACATCCTGGCGTCTTCCTTCCTTAACTTTAGAGATAAGACTGCTCCCTTCCAAGAAGCACCAGGATTAGAAAATGCTGCTAAAACTATTACCACTGATTACAAGTTAGACTTTCAGGCATAAATGGCGTGCTTCCTCTGCTCCCTCCCCACACTATGGATTTTGTTCTCTCCCACACCTTCACAGCAAACTTAGAGGCATTGTTTTCACTTTTAGCAAATGTTTGCCTGCATCATTTCGATGTTTGCATTGCCAATGTACCACAAAATAGTCCAGGGCGCCCCTCTCAGGCCACACCATCTTGTAGAGATCCTGTTTCATCCCTGCAAGCCCCAAATGCCTTTGAGACATCCCTCTTCCTCTTAGGATTTGTGGATCAGTCAAATCAAAGCACACCCTTAGGAGATAGTGCCCAGGTGCTCTATGGCTGCTTTCAAAATGGTTTTACATTTTGTAGTATCTTTGTCTTAAAACGTTCTGTGTTTCAGTTGCAGATCATGTTACAGCTATTCCTATTTTTTTAAAGGTAGAACAATGATGTAAAACACTCATTCATGATCACACTAAGCACCTTCTGAACTATGTAACATTGTGTAGCCTCTTTGTACAAAAGAAAATTAGGCAAACAGAAGTGGTCCAACCAGTTTTCTTTTTATTGTGCTCAAAATGAGCCGGTGCACCTATTTCATGTATTTGGTCATCTGGTGCCTTTCCAAGTAAGAACTTGTGCATTGAACTTTGTATTGGAGAGTTTACTGGATTCTTTTTATTCTAAGGCAGTGGTCAGCAAACTTTTTCAGCAGGGGGCCGATCCACTGCCCCTCAGACCTTGTGCCCCACAAATAACCCAGAGATGCATTTTCAATAAAACGACACATTTTACTCATGTAAAAACACGCTGATTCCTGGACAGTCTGCGGACCGGATTTAGAAGGCCCCTGGGCCTTAGTTTGCCTACCCATTTTCTAAGGTTACTGTAGCCTGCTGTGATACACAACAGGGGAAAGAAGTCATTGTTGATGATCAGCAGCTGTCCTAAAGAGGTGGTTGTGTGGCTTCTCCTGAAAAGAAGTACTTACTGAATACTGAGGTTTATGAGGGTTGTGACTGTTGGCATAATGAATTTACTGGTCTTCCTTTGTGCTCCTGCCACAGCTAGAATCTGGGCAATGTTAACATGCTACACACACACACTGGAAAGGAAGGCTCACTGAAATCAGTAGCACTTACTCCTGAGGAAATAATATGCAGGTTGTACAAGTAATTTCTCATGGGTAAATGCAACAAAAGGTGGAGAGGGGGAGAGTTTGGAGTTCACAAATGAAACCCACAACAAAATTTTCAGTGTTGATTGATCCTGTTCAGTTTGCTACAAATCCATGTCCCTTTCTAAAGAAAGTTTCTAAAGATTTTCCTCCCCACTCACTAGTTTTCCCCCTCTATCTCCCCAGGTCAGCCGAGGGAACACCTAACTGAAGTGTTTTTGTGTGCCCCCCCCCCCGCTTCACCCACCCTCAACAAAGTCCTTTTTTTGCCTTCTGCAAATCTTGGGTCCCCCCCCCAAGGCTACTGGTTCCTTTCTCATCTGTGTGGATGTTGCAATTTTAGCTTCATAAAGTTTAGCACCTGCCGAATGTGTGTGCACATGTGTACGTATGTATAAACACACACTCATAATCCTTGATTTAGTAATTTATTTAGTATTTATTTATTGCATTTCTATCCCAGATTTCCTTCAAGGAGGCATGCATAGTTCACCTCCTCCCCATTTTATCCTCACAACAGCTCTGTGAGGTAGGTTAGTCTGAGTATGAGTGAACTTCATGGTTGAGGGGGTATTTGAACCTTGGTCTTACCAGGTCCAGCATTCTAACCACTATACCACACTGGCTCTCTGGGTTTTAGATGTCTTGTAAAGACATTTTTATTTACTGAGGCACTGGGTTAGTTGATTGAAGGATATTTTTGTTGCTCTCACAGTGATGTGATGTAAATGTGTTTTACTGTGGTTGTGGTTTGATTTTTCAGATTGTTTTATGTAACACACACATACACACACACACACACACATGCAAAGTTACATCCTGCTGGGATGGTGTGTTTTTAAATGAAGGTAAAGGTACCCCTGCCCGTATGTGCCAGTCATGTCCGACTCTAGGGTTGTGCGCTCACCTCGCTCAAGAGGCCAGGAGCCAGCGCTGTCCGAAAACACTTCCAGGTCACGTGGCCAGCGTGACTAAGTGGCATCTGCCGAGCCAGCACCAGCGCCGCACACGGAAATGCCATTTACCTTCCCGCTATAAAGCGGTACCTATTTATCTACTTGCACTTAGGGGTGCTTTCGAACTGCTAGGTGGGCAGGAGCTGGGACCGAACGACGGGAGCTCACCCTGCCGCGGGGATTCGAACCGCCGATCTTGCGATCAGCAAGTCCTAGGCACTGAGGTTTTACCCACAGCTCCACCCGCGTCCCTTTAAATGAAGAGCAGGTTGTAAATTACCTAAATAAATAAATACATAAATAAATACATGAGGGATTGTCAGCCTTATGAGAAGGGGAGGCAGTTGACATATTTGTGTGGATCATATTTGTAAAACCTTCCCTTCTGAAACAAAAATGTTTAAAGACAGGATTAAATTCAGAACTACTATGCACATTGGCTTGAGGAGTAACATAAGAAGCAAAATGTCTTGGGCCCTGTGCAAACCATCATGTGTCCTATGGGATTCACTGGGCCTGAAACCATTTCAGGATTGCAGAGAAGGAGTCAAAAGACAGAAGAAGAAAAAACAAGTCAGACTGGGTTGGTGTAATAAGTAAGAATCTGTTAAAATTGGCAAAGCCTTACTGCCTTCAAGTGTTTTTGCAGGCATCATAACAGAGGCAGGTTTAAGGAGAGGTTTGAGGGGAGATAATGCAACAGTTCTGCAGATTCTAACAGGATACCACTCTTGAACTGAGAGAGAGCAAGGACTCTCCACTCAGTAGTAAATTACCTGGATAGGAAAATAGGTATTCATCTTTTAGAAATGTGAATAGCTATTCTGTGCTTGCCTTCCACAGCATAACCCTGTGATGCCCTAACACACCACCATGAACACTAGGATTATGTAGAACAGTAATGCATTGTGCTTATGAATTAGCGTGGGAAGTAAGGGCTTCTGGATGCGGTCACCTGCAGTTGAAACTCATGCAGGTGGCAATGGGGAGCTTCCCCCACTCTTTGCAGTGAAATGTTTCAGTACAGGGCCTCTGAAATAGGAGGTTGTGTTGCTCTCTGGAAGCATTGCAGGCAGGCAAGCTAATGATGCTCAAGCAACCCAGACCCTGTTCAGGCAGTCTGCTGCTCTTGTGAGGGCATAAAGCAGGGATAGCCAATGTGGTGCCCTCCAGAGGTTGTTGGACTCCAACTCCCACCATCCCTGAACACTGGTCATGCTGGCTGGAGCTGATGGAAGCTGCAGTCCTATTGAGGCATCTGATCAAGACCTGCATTTTAAAATGAGCTTAAAAAATATATTTGCAAATGTTTTGTATCTCTCATGCCAGGCAGAAAGCAGCTGGCTGGGTGCTTTGGCAGATGTTTATCTTCCTAAACAGGGCCCCTCTGATCTATAGCAGTGCTTCAGGGTTGTAAAAGGAAATTACAGGCTGGGAGCAAAAGGTCACACTGACCATACAAATTACAGAATACAATCAAGCTGCAAAAACACTAATTAAGAGTTGGTAAATAGTGAAATTTATTGTTTAACAGATAATATACCATGTGCCTCCCATTAGACTTGAGCCATATTTTCATAAGGTTAAAGGGCAAGTTGCTTTTAGAAACAGCAGCTGGCTTGAAAGGGGGGTGTAGATCTAAGGGGTTGCTTTCGAAACTGTTTTTATTAAAGTTCCTTTTTACTTTGAAAAGGCCTTTCCTTCTAAAAATCTATCTATGTTATGTATGAAATATATTGGCTTAAATGTAATTATGCAAAGGATTTAGAAAGTAAGAAATGTTAGATTCTTATGTTAGATTCTTATTTCATTGATGGTGTGTGAGAAGGTGAACCCAAGATCTCTGTTTAAGATAAAAATTAAAACCATTAGCCATCTGTTCTGGAGTGAATAGGGCAATAGGGCAAAGATTATCTGGTAATTAAGGTGCCTGGTCGAGGCAAATGTAAGATATATGGCTACTTGTCTGCCATTTATGGACAGAAGGAAATATAGCTCTTTGTCTCCCATAAAAGGTAACAGGAAATGGCTGTATCTTTTATGATTGGTTCTAGCAAACAGCCAATAGGAATTTCAACCAGGCTGATTGGATAGAGGCAGCCAAAGGAGGAGCAAGGGGGCTGGGCTGAGGAAATATAAGTGCTGGCCATCAGGGCTGGAGTGGGCAGAGCTTTGGTATCCATATACCACTGTGTCTCTCATTTATTTGTCTGACAAATAAATTATTATTTTAATTTCTCTATTGCTGCGTTGAATATTTCATTCCAGCTAAGCGTTAACCACAAGCAGGGTGCTACACTATGGCATTCAGAGAGCGCCATGATGGTACCCCTGGCACTGAGTGTGTAAGGGGTGCAGGAGCATGCATGCATGCTGTCCCCTCTCTGCCCCAGTCCTGTGTTGAGCAGGAAGGTCTGAAGGAGGTTTCTAAGCACACACAACTGTCTGCACTTAGAAGCCTCTCTGCAATCAGGAACCCTGCGTGATCAAGACTCTTGACTGTGTGGAGGCTTCTAAGAATGTTCATTGTTACCAGTACAGAACTTTAACACTGGAAACAGCCATTTGCCTTTGTAGAAAATCTTGACTTTTGCTTTGTTTACCCACTTGCCAGAGCTGAAAGTACCTGGAGGCTTTTAATGAGCAGCAAACAAAGCAATTATGCGAGGTTAATCATGTTCAGAAAACTGATTTTACACTCTTGTTTTGCTCACATTCGTATGATGTTTTCAAACAAATAAATCAGGCATGAATCTTCTCTTCGTTATGTGTGTGGAGTGGGTGGGGGACACAGAGAGGGAACAGAATAACATTCCTTCTTTAAACCCTGGGGGAAAGCTTCTTTCCTAGAGTAGAAATGAAAATCCAGTTTTCTAAAATTGCTTCCCTGCGCAACTCCAATTGCACTGAGCATGGAGATCCTTATAATAAACCAAACCACAAAGTAAAGAGTTGATATGCGCTAAAGAGTTTTGAGCACCTTGATCCATTTAAAGCATGAAATGGCAAATAATAATAATAATAATAATATACATGCATAATTATTAATGTTTATGATATAGCATTGTTGAGTCAGGGAAAAGGGATGCTTGGCATAAAAATAATAAAATTAAGTGGCATTAAGAAATTTCTTTTAACAATTTTAATGAGGACCAGCTTAGGAATTAAAGGGAATTAATTGTCACTCCTCTAAAAGTACATAGACTGTTTCATTTTTTAAAGATGCTTTTCAAGTAGTATTTCTGGTACTTTCTTCAAGGTAAGTAGGAAAGCTCCCTAAGGGCCAGTATCCCTAGAGGTACCTGCCACAGCAAAGGGCTGATCACCGATGAACGAGCTGTGATAGCAGAAGCCTCAAATATAGATGGCATCTAAGCACAGATGGATATTGGGATGGCAGTCCAGAAAAAGGTCTCAATTAAAAATCCAGGGCCTGTACCCTTCAGAGATTTAAAGAGCTCAGTATTTGTACATGTGGAGTTCATTTTCAGAGCTCCTTGCACTGAAATAGAATATATCCCTTGGTCTCACAGGTTGTACATTGGAGTCCCTAAGTATCCATTTAAGACTAGAGCTTGTACAAGAAGTTCCATTTCCTTAGATTGAGATGTGAAGGTTCAGCAATTCTGATTATTAAGCCTGAGGTCCATATTACCCTTTCAGGATAAGGGCAATCAAATGTCAAGGTTAGTTAAACCATTTCCCATGAAATTGGGGCTGCTAGAAGAAGCAGGCATGCTGCCCATAATAGTAGCTTTCCTCGTCCCATGGGTGACCCAAACTACACCTATTCACAGCTGCTTGCAAACGTAGGAGGAGGAGCTGGCAACACAGCAGTGGGGGAATCCCAAACCAGGTTATAAAGAAAGCCGGTTGGAAATGTGTTGCTTTATTCTGTTGCATAAAGAGAAATAGCTCATTTCCCTAGGAATGTAATATCCTAGTCACTGATGTTGGGCAATGGACACTAATTAACAGCCAGTAAATGAAGTGGTTCATGTCAGTTTGTTTGGCGAGTCATATGGAATTAATTTTAAGTCATACTCACCTGCATGGATATGTGAGGTTGTCACTGGTTTGCCCAGACTGAGCCTGGCTGAACGTGCACCTGCAGAGATGAAACCTTGGAGTTCTGGAAAGGGCCATAGCTCAGGGACAGAGCATATGTTTTACATGTGGCAGGTACCAGGTTCAGTCCTCAGCATCTCCAGGTAGGACTTGGAAAGAATCCTGTCTAAAACCCAGTTCAGCTGTTGCCAAGTCAATGTAGAGCTAATACACTGAGCTAGATGGAATTCTTGCGTTCCTCCTAATTTGTCTGAGTTCATCTGATGTTGCTTCGTGTCTATCACTGCCTGCATATGTGCTCACTTCTGCCCCTTTCTCTGTTAAAATCTGCTTACACCTGTAAGCAAACAGATCCCATAGACCTCTAGCCTTTTCTCCAAAGGAATATGCTGTCCTTAGTTAGCCACCAGCACTGATACAAAACATGAGAAGAGCCTGCTGGATATGAGGAAACCCACAAGCAGGATTTGAACACAGAGCATCCTCTCCCCCTATAGTTTCCACCAGGAGCATTATTGCCAATATATTTTGCTTCCTGAGGCAAATGATAAGATGACTCCTCCCCTTCCATTTCACATGCAGAAACTAACTAGACTGGAAGCTGACTCTTACTTCAACACCAGAGGGTAGCAGGGTTTGTAGCATAAACAGCTCTGTCCTCAGGTAGAGAGAAATGACTAGGGACCTTCCACGGAGTGGCAGGGGACTGCCACCTGTGCCAAAATCTGCCATCTGAAGTGCCCTTCTCACTCTGCCTAAACGTAGGGAATTGAAACAGTGTGAATGAGGCCATGTCCAGGTAAAAGTGATCTAGACATTCTGCAGACTGGAAAACAAAAACCTTCTCCCTGTGCTAAGAGGAAGTAAAATGACCTGTAGGGCAAGGGAACGGTCACTTCCATCACTCCCAAATGAATTTTGCCCTGACTTCCTACCAGCTTAACTCCTGTGCCCTCCTTCTGTCACCTACTTATCAGGCTCAGTATTCTTTCCCATTGTCTAATGGGAAAGAATGGCATGCTGGTTTATCTATTGAAAGCTGGAATGGCAGGTTCAAAGGACAGGCCTCATCTCATTGAAATCAATTGCGAAAAGTGTTCAAGGCTTTGGACTGTACCCTTTTACTGTGCTCTCTTGTGGCTGGTTTTATACAAATAGCTGAGTATGCATGGAATCATTAGACTTGTTATGTTGTGAAGCATGGCAGAAAACCCGTTTTATTCCCAGCTGGGGAAACAGAGAGAAGGCATTGCTCATTTTTCCTCATGCTCAGTCTCAGAGTAAAATTATTATTATTTTAATGCAATTTTTGTTCTCCCTTTGGTTTCCTCTGCCTCCATCCTCCTTTGCTTTGTTCTCTCAGTCTTATTAACAAGCGTATGCAGTAGCAAGAGGGTAAAAAAGAATAATAATAATATAAGAAATATAAAAAACAAACCAGTACATGCAGAGGACTTGTTTTCTTCCCCTAGGGTGGGTTTAGCTATCACATCTTCTTGAATTAGGCATCAAATGGGAATCAAAGCCAGTCCTGAGCTTGCTGTAAAATCTATATAGAGTCTGAAACAGTATCAAGAAGAACACTGAGCCTCCCCACTGCTGAGTGACTTTCTAAAGTCAGCCAGTCCCCAGAATATGATGGCTGCTGGTTGACCCCTTCCTTTGTTAGGGGGATGGCTGGTTAATAGTCTGGGGTGGCCATTTATGTTTTATTGTTGGAGCTAATGATTAGGAGACAGTTGGGAATAGTGCTATGGGGAAACCCATTCTCTCAAATTTCCCCTGCAAAAGAGGCCTCCATTTTTTCGCCTCATACTCTGGGAGCACTTGAATTTCTTTCTTAAAAGCCTTCACTTAAAAAACAAATAAGGAATAGCTGTCAGGAACATGCTATGTGGCCTCCCCACCTTCCTGTACTTACAAAGAAAGAAAGAAAGAATACTATGGGGTTTTCAAGAGGTGCAGGCACAAAGTCTGCAGAACACAGAGCACCAGAGGGAGATGATTTGTTGGATGAAAGAGAGGATACCCACAAACATTCATTGGCTACCTTGGGTAAATATAGCAAGTGTGAGAAAAATCCTGTATCATGCTCATGAGGATTTCACCAAAATGTTCTCACCCCGTTGATAATTTTTAAATGTGATTTCATTTCTCCTTAATTACTAGAGAATGCTTGGCGGGAAACACAGGGAAATTGTTTGGCACAGCACTAGTTGGGAATCACTTTGTGTTTCTGAAAGTGATACCCATTAGAAACTGGGCAAGGTGCTATCCTTTCAGCTGAGGGAAGGAGCAACTGTATGCATGTGTGTGAAAAACAGCAGTTTTACAGTTTGTGTTGGGAATTAGTTGACTGAATTAATGAAGGTGTGAGAGAAATTCTAAGTAGAATGGGCTGAAAATGTGGGTGCAGTCTTAGAGGATGCTCTCTGGGGGAATCTTCTGGTTTTATAGTAATGCCTCCGCCAGAGTCAACAGCTACTGGAGCAGAATACTCCCCTTCAGCTGAAGAAGCTGAGGTTTCCAGAGCCAGAGCTAGATGCCCAGATTGAGCTTCAATTCCGTCTCAGTGTATGTTGGCATGTTGTTAAAGCAACACTGGAGCCTGTTGGGAAGATCCTTCAGCTTGAGTATCACACAGAGGTATCCAGGATGCTATGGGCTTTGTTTACCTTGCCTTATTAGAACTCAGACATGGACTTGCTTGAGTTTGCCTGGCTTCCTTTGCCAGAACCTGAATTCACCCTGCTGGAGTCCCATCTGCCTAAGATCATCTCCTGAACTGAGCACTTGTATGTCATCTCATGGACAGTGAATTGAAGATGCAAAGACTGATCCCCTTGCTTGGCCATCACAGCCACAACAAATTAATACATTTGGACTGAAATTCTCTGCACACTTTCCTAGAAGCAGGTTCCTCTGAAATCAACAGGGCTCTATTAAGAGTGAACATGCAAATGATTGGGTGGTTTGTCTTCAGGTTTTGCTGGCTTCAGTGAATGGTGCTGGATGTCTTGGAAATAATGTAAGTTATATGCATATGGGAAAACGATTCCACTGGAGCCAAGCTGCTGAAATGAACGTACATGAAATGAAACTCTAGTAAGATCCATATGGACACTAATTTCAAATGGAGTGATGTTGTTTTCTTTTCATTTTTGTAGCCCAGCTTCTAAGCAAATAAAACAGATGCTAAACAAACACTGCTTGGTTATGAGCAGGGTTAAATTCACACTCTCATACTGAGATCTAAAAGGAAACTAAACTAAGGATGACAAGCCATATGTTGGCTTTCATAGGTAGAAGTAAGGCCTTAAGTATTTTTGCAGATCAATCCACTTTCTAGTGATTCTCTTGTTTCTATGAGTGAACCAATGACATTACAAGAGCACCAAATTAGCTTCCCCTAAGGCTGATCAGGAGATAGAAGAGAGATGAAAAAAGAGAGCTTGACTGCCATTAATTAAGAATGGCACAGCATTAAGATTTTAGGTTAGAATTGGTCCGTAAGGGGACACAATGGGAAGAGCCCAAAAGCCCCAGGTCGTATTTAAAAATGGACTTAAATATGTGTTTTATTAAGAACATAGGAAGGTCCTGCTAGATCAGACCAATGGCCCATTTGTCCAGCATTTTCTCTCTCACTGTGGCTAACCAAATTCCTGTGGGAAATCTGCAAGCAGAACCTTTCTTCCTGAGGTTTCCAGGAACTGGTATTCAGAAGCATTATTGCCTTTGGCAGTAACAGATGCATTAGGGGTTATGTGCTGTATATTATTCTTAAAAAAAATTAAATATACATTAGATTTCAACATATACTTTCTACAGTTAATTCCATCCTAAAATAAGCAACTATATGGCTTTTGGTATGGATGTGGGGTGGGGGTTTTTTAGCCAAGAACTGTATCACAACATTCAGAGGAGTGTGAAATCTGATAGAAAATTGCGATACAATCTATATTATTAGTCCAGGAGGTGTGAATTAGGCCAGTTCCTTGAAAATGTGGACAGAACAAAATTATAACCAACCGCTAGCAAAAATGACAGCAACAGTTGTTCACAAAATGCAATATAGATTCAACAAATAGATTAGAGGAAATGGGGCAGGAGAGGATGAATGGGGGGTGTGGGGGGGCAAAGAGAACTTTTTCTCCCTCTCCTCTACTACTGCATCCAATGAAGGCCTCCAATGAAGCTGAATGCTGGCTTCCCAACACCCTACATTGCTGCTGGCTACTGAGTGGGAGAAGGACAAGGCAGCGGGGAACTTGGCATGGTGCAGGCTCAGTGCTGGAAGCCAAGAGGCCAACACAGCCCCACTTTGTTGCTCCACTACTGTCAATATAAGGAAGCATCTTATCTGTTGCAGAGCTGCTCTGCATCTTTGCCATTCAAGTTGCTATTCAGAAACAAATTACATCTGTTAAAAACTAAGCTCTGGTCTCTGGTCCTCCCCACACCATCACTAGAATGCAAAATCTTAAAAAATTGTGATAATTTTTTCTCCCTTTCACAGGCACAGGCACACCTCCTAACTTTTGAAATTATAATTGTGATGGTTCTCACACAAGGACAGACTTTGCTATTTAGGGTGGACAGAAGAGGAATCAAAGAGGGCTGTTGCTATAGAGAAAAGAATCATGAATCCCCAGGAAAGTGGACCAAGTCATTCCCAGTGCAAGGACCCTGTTACTCCCAGGGTTGTTGGGAGGTGGAGGGCTTGTGCCCCACCACCATGCAATTTTGGGGATGCAGCCTGTTATCTGTGGTAAGAAGAGAACCTGCACAGGAGAAGGGGGTGATGGGGAAAAATATTGTGGATGCCTAGGAAAGACTTGCTTCTACAAATGTCTCTTAAGGATGACAGTTTGTGGTGGGAATAGTACAGAAAGCTGCCTGGCAAATGCATAGACATGCTATGTACATATTGTGTTTGAACCAAATATGGGCATATTTTCCTCCAGCTGGAGTTGCAATACACAGCTGCTTCAGGTATTGTGGGGTGCACAGATTTTGCATATCTGTACCATCTTTACCTCTATTGTGTGAAGTGGTACCAATGAATCAGGGTCACCCACGTCCCATCCCAAATTTTTATTCATCTCCTAAAACACACCCATACCTCTGAATAGAGTAAATCACTCACCTCCTTATCCCTGACGCTTCTCTCAACAGCATTTAAAATTCCTGCCATCAGGCACTAGGAAATCAAATAGTGATATCAGAGAGCATTAGGATTAACATACTTTGGCCATGCGCCTAGCTACTGAGCCACACTCTGAGCCCTGAAATCTCCTCAGCCAGGCAGCTCCATGCCTCTGAGCTGAATCAAGTTTGACAGTGCTCAAGAAAAAGAGGGTCCCAGAGGAGAGGGAAAGGGGTGAGTTGCAATTTATAAAGCCGCTTTCAGTTTGACTGCATTAGCTTTGCCTTAGGCTCGAAAGCAAGACAAAACGAAAGCCAAGCAAAGAGAAGGGCTAGGCGAGGGGAAGCAGAAAGCTGTAATTGCAATTGCTGGAATTCACTTTTAATGTTAGCAGCTGAATACAGTAAACACACTCGTGCAATCTAGGGAACAGGCATTGATTTTTTCAAGTGTTCCAGTGAAAAGCTTCAATCAATTCTGTTCTGTCAGAGACTTTTGCCTCTTGGCCTCCAATTACTCAGCCTCAACCTCACCTTCCTCCCGTACTGAGGGACTGATAATTTAAAATTAACACACACACACACCAAATTGCTGGTTCAGGAAGGAATACCAGGGGAGTTTGTGATAACACAGCAGCATACAATGTACTGCACACGGCAGTCAAAAAATAAAAATAAAACCCTTGCAAGGGCATGGTCATCTAAAAATGCACCTTAGAAATGCACGATTGAATCATTGTTAACATGGTGTTTCTATTCACACAGCACAGGCAAGAGAAGTATTCAACTAAAGGTGAGGCAGCCTGGGAGAATGAGAACAGGTGAGGTCTGAAATCTGGATAGCAAGCAGCCATGGTAAACCTGTAGCTGGGCTTTCCAATCATCATGCTTCTTCCATGGAAGGAACAGCCAGAGAATGACTATGGGACAGGGTGTATTGACTCCTTTCCCAAACCAACGACAAGTTTGCTTACATAAAAGTAAAGAAGGAAAGCAATTGACTTTTATTTTGGCAGTCTAACAGTGCAAACTCAGCATCAATGCAAAAGTAGACTCTAGTCCAGGTGCTCTTTCAAGGCAAAGGAGTAAGAGCCAAGGTTCAGGAGACCAAGATTAGCAACAGGAGTTCCAAGACTGCAGGGGAGCTGCCGAGTTGTTCCAATGAGTTTCCCTACCTACCCACCAAGCTTCTAAGCAGAGATGGGAAACGGTTACTCATGGGCATCCTTGTCCTTGCAGGATTCTTGGCCTACAGGCAGTCACTCCATCTAGTGGGTCAAGTCTCCTCTTTTGTCTTGATCCACCACCTCTCCCTAGGAAACAGGAGTGGCCACGGTCCTGAGCCTTCCTCAATTTCCACATGTGGTAAAGAAGCAGTGTCCCACTTTATCAGTGCCCCAGGCCCATCTGGGGCCAGCAAGTGGGGGGGCTTCATCAGGAACGGTCTGCTATGTAATATCTCCCCCCTCCCATTCAGAGTCTTCTTCCTCAGCTGCCTCTCCCTCCCTGTCAGCAGGAATCACATGGTGCTTCAGACAACTCCCACCAGCCCCAGCTAACTTTGCCAATTGTTGGGATTATGGGAGCTGTAGTTTCAGAGGGCAGGTGTAGTAAAAATATGGGTATAGTATATGTCCCTCTTGCCTGGCCAGCAGTGGTGCTCTTCAGAGTCCAGACTCCAGAACCTGACCTCAGGGGTGCTGAGTTGGGCAACATGTCATCCAGGCCCAGATTCAAAACAATGGGTCTGTGATATAACCCATTGGCATTTTAACATGGGAAGTGGCCCTCAGAGAATAAAGTCTTATGAGCAGTTTGCAGAATTCTCTTCATAAGAAATAGAGCATCCAGCATCCTAGGGCAGCTGCCAGGGTACCTCACCCCTGAGGCTGCTCATGAGCTCCCCTTTCCCAGCAGCCCAATGACTGGCAAGTGTCTTTGAACTCCCATTGACATTTTATGCAGTGCCCTGAAGTGCTGCTACATCCAAGCTTTCACAGGATATGTAAAGGGCAACTATAAACTGCCCACCACTGCTGGGAGTGCTACCCATCATTTGGCAGGATTTATTACAAGCAGTGATAGAGAGCACCTTGGCATAGTAGCCAGCCTTGATGAGAAGCAGCCAATACTAAAGGAGCTGGAAAATTCCAAAGCTAGGAGACAAAGCCTTTAAAAAAAACTGCAAAGACTTAAGGTATTTAAGCAGTCTATCATTTACAAAGCCCAAAACGCTATAACATCCCATTCAAAACCTAAGCACTCCAAAGCAAAAAAACATAAATACTTTATTATTGCAAATTATTTTTACAGTGGATGTTTATGAGAGTAAATTACACAGTTGCAAACAAAACAAAAACCAGTTTTTTTATTGTGTGAGCACGGGCGCAGTGCATTATTCAAAGTCACTAAAAAGTGTTGCTTTTTAACCAACTGTAGGACATCTTATATGTTTACAAGTATATTTTAAAAAACGCAATCTGATTGCTTAGCTAATTATAAAGGATTAAAATACCAAGTCTTCTAAAAATGGAGCAATTACAGTCAAATAATCTTTATACAAGCATTATTATTCATTCATTCATTCTGCAAGCAGAATCTAAAATTGATCTCCAACTTTGCTAATGTATTGAATGTCATGTTTTGTTTTAAACTTCTGCTGTTTGCCTTACAGGGGCCCCTGAGTTCTCAGTCGTGCTAAAGAGAAATTTGAATGACCACTGGCATTTATATTTGCTTCTTTATCCCAGCGTTAATTGGTGCAGCTTGCAAACTTTTCCCCCTGTCCCCTCCCCCAGTCACCTGCCTTTATTTACGGTCCAACATCATGTTTGAGAAAATGTTCTGTGATAATGGAAAGCCAGCTCAAGTACTTTGTGATTTTCAATTAATCCAAATAAAGGAATCAAATTACAGCTTGGATTCTCACCGCCTTCTGTATCAGAATGGCTTCCCACATTGGTTGTCGTTAATTCTTGGTAACTCGATAAAGCTACTTGGAACCCAAACAACAACGGCAGCTCTTTTAAACTTCACACCAGCCTTCCTTTTTGTACTGAGGCAGCGTGTGATTCATCTGAAGCCATGCTAAGCTCTCCAAGAAGACAACCAGCTTTCCTAACAGGAAAATGGCCCCAACCTTCAGAGCGTGCTGGATATCTTGAACACGTGCCCACCACCTTCATGAGGCCTATGACGTAACAAAGGTATAAACCCTAAAAATTCCAACAGTTATTGCAGGTAGATTGAAACAATTAAAAAATAATAATGTTGCATAGATTGAGTGTTATTTGCTCTTTCTAGCGCTCCCTCCTTACTGCCTAGTAAGATATCCTGTTTTCTGGCACCTACATTTCTGTTGACACCACAGCCCTATGGACCCAAGATAAATAGCTTCTAGTACTAATTACAGAAACTGGTTTACAGTGATTAAGTGGTTGAGCAGGAAAGGTGCTGGAGAGGTAAGGGTCGAGCACTGGCTGTTTCTGCTGTAATTAGAATGGGGAAAAGCCCACCTTTCTCTCTCTCTCTCTCTCTCTCTCTCTCTCTCTCTCTCTCTCTCCACCCCCTCCTTCACTTCCCTCCCTTTCCAAGACCAAGGAGGGAGGGGAAGAGTTCCATTGCCTGCTCTTGACTCATAGCCGATTTAAATGGAATGAGTTCATTAAATGCAGCATGGGCTTTAAGGATGCAATTATGCTTTAATTATACAGCCCACTGTTCATGGTGGCTTGACAACTTTCCCGCTTGCATTCAGGGGAGGTTTCTATGCTTCTTTTGCCACACCAGCTCCTTCATACGGAGGCATAATTCTGAGGTAAGAATTGAGGTAAACAATGAGCCTGTATCCTGCTTAATCTGTCTTCTTCTGTTACTTACCGAGTGCACAAGAAAAGGCTGGGTTAATTACTGAGGAGATTAAGGCAGCCTCAGTTCCTGATCTTTCTGTGGCAGATAATACAGTATACTGAAAAGAGAGGTGGCAAGATAATAATAATTAAAAAATGTATGTGTGTGTTAGAAATTTAAGAAGTCCTCTTTTCTATATTTTTGGCAGTAGCAGATATAGCTACCATATATCTTGGAAAGTTGTTTATTTGCTATGCATTTAGACGCCTCTTAAGATATCATATTCTTATTTTGCATAATGGTTACTGAAATGGAGCAGTGTTTTTCTATGCTTGGATGCAATTGGATGCCATTTTGAATCAAGACAGTGGGCTGAAGCTTTCAAATCCGCACTGATTTAATCCCCAATTTCAAAACTGCACCAAGTTTTTGATTTATTAGAATTCCAGAGCAATGCTTGGTACAAGACTGCTGGTGAATACACATATAAAGAAATAAAACCCCTCTCCCTTTGGGGAAGTCCAGTGCTCCCTCTTCACATCACTCCCTATTTTGTCGTTGTATTCACAGATCTGAAGCACTGTGTCATCATTCCATTTCCTGTGTAGTCTCCAGTTGGACAAGATCATCTTCATGATTGTTCCAAGGAAAATGCAGCATCTGCTAGGAAAACAAATCTGTGTAAAAGCAGCAGATGCCACCAAGGAAAAGAGTCGGAGAGGGGTACAAAATCAAATGCTATTTCATGCAACACATAGCTAACTTTGGGAAATTGCCACCATTAAGATGGGCACCAACTGAAGCACTTTTTAGGCATTGCACATGTGAGCTAAATAAACATCTAGGGGGCAGCAGGGATGGGCTTTTTGTAGTTGGCCATTGTGGATTACAGTGGTACCTCGGGTTAAGAACTTAATTCGTTTTGGAGGTCTGTTCTTAACCTGATACTGTTCTTAACCTGAGGTACCACTTTAGCTAAGGGGACCTCCTACTGCTGCTGCGCCGCTGCAGCACTTTTTCTGTTCTCATTCTGAAGCAAAGTTCTTAACCCAAGGTACTATTTCTGGGTTAGCAGAGTCTGTAACCTGAAGCGTCCGTAACCTGAAGCATCTGTAACCCGAGGTACCACTGTACATAGATCCACAATGGTTGGCCATTGTGGATTACATAGATTTTGCTGCCTTACACTGGCTTTGGTTTGATCCAGCAGAGTGTTGTTTTTTTATGAATGGTTAAAAAGTTATATCTTAAGAAATGGTGCAAAGACAAGTATATTGGGCATGTCCCCTCCCATTGTAAACAGGCAACAGCTCTGATGCAATCAGTTCCTTTTAAGGGGAAGAGCTGCTAAATTACTCAGCCTAGCTGCTTCTGCAACAAGCATCTCTCTGAGTTCTCTGCAACAACCATCTTTTAAGCTATCTGGGAAAGAGAAGTCCCATGCAAGAGAGGCACAAAAAAACATGACTTTCCACCTGTCAACAGATCAATCTGAGTTTCTGTTCGTGTGCAGAGCAGGCTGTCTTTCATCTTGTGTCTGCTGTTGCGGGAGGAAGGGTGTTTAGTGACACTAATTGCCTGCAAAGACTCCCCCAAGTCTTTTGCCAAGTCGAAAATAACTGTGCAGTCTCCAAGACCAACTTGTGAGAAGCATCAATCCACACTGCCAACGAAAAGTCATAAAGCGATTATTACTGTTGGCTTTGACCCATGACTTACTGAATGTCGGATCCTTTGGTAAGGGAATGGCCAGATAGTTGGCCTGGATAGTTAAAAGCTGATGCCTGTATGGGTAGCAGTGCACAAAGTTGTACTAAAGCCATCTTTCTATTTATTTCTCCTCTTTGCTATAAGCCATTGCTTACTCTTCTATTTCTTGAGGTCAAGCAGAAATGATATGCTTATTGTCAGCGGCTGCCTCAGGTCTCAGCTCACAAAAGACCAACGCCGAGCTCTTCTTAGATACAAGGATGTTTATTGCAGTTCATTATTGGTTCCACAACCGAGGCGTGCAGCCCCGAGTCTCTAACGTCAGACATTTGAAGTCCCCTCTGAATCGGTCCCGCCCCTGCACCAACTTAAGAGGCTTGTGCTAGACCACCTCTTCCTGTCTTTCCTTTTCCGCAGGGTCTTTCTGCCCCCCTGGGTTCCTTCCCTCCTGCTCTCTCCTGAAGCGGATTCCTGAGATGCCTGTTCCCCCCTCCTTCGTGCTTTGGGGCTGGGCTCCTCCTCCGGGCTTTCTCCATTTCCGCGCGCCTCCACATTTGAACTTGGCGCGCGCTCGCTACCCCTGACCTTCCTTTTGACACTTACACTACTCCCTGTACTACTCTCCGCCTCTTCCGGCAGGACGTTCTCCCCAGATCTCCTTCCCCTGTCTCTTTCCTGCTCCGCTCCGTGTGTCACACTGGGAACCCCCCTCTCTTCCCTTCGTTCCTGCTGGGAAGCCGGCCCCGATCTCCCACTCCCGCTCGGGGTTTCCCTGCTGCTTCCCTGCTCCTGGCAGGTCCCCCCTGTGACCCCCCTTGTCCTGACTAGGGGCGCCCCCTCCTGAGAATCCTCCGATTCACTTGAGAGACTCATGGAAGATCTCAAGTCATTGTCATCCTCTTCCTCACTGTCCTGGGATTCTTCCTCGTCGCTCTCCGTCTCCTCCCTCACCTGTGCCTCTGTCTCTGAACCCCTGACACTTATATATGCATGGATATTGATCACACTTCTAAAGCCATGCAGCTCATTCACCTGCAGGATAATAATTTTCTTCTTAGTACTGTGGACAGTGGTACCATAACTGATGGGCTGCAGGGCCAAGTCCAGGAGCAGGTAGCCCAGGTGGTCTCAAAAGATCCCTTGATGCAGCAGCAGATGATAAGGGATGGCAATGTGGTGGGAAAGAGGTGAGGCATCAGCACTCAGCATTGGCTTTCTGAGACTAATGCAGCCCAGTCACCACAATTTCCCTTTTTAAAAAGCAAATATTCATTTGGGTGCCCTGCTCCTCAGGGAAGCCGTAGCAGAGCCACACCCAGCCTCTGGAGCCACATGGGCCCAGCACTCTGAGGAAATGAAGATGTCCATTGTGGCTGAAACTGGCCTTGCCTGGGCAGTGCATTCTGGGCTCATATTGATAAAGCTAACGGCTAGTGGGCTGTGTGTGTGCCACTGCTCCTTAGGGGAAACTTGGAATACTCCAGCATCCCTTTGCTTGCTCCAGAGGGACTTGGCCTTTTACATGCACGCCAAGTAAGCCACACAAAAACACTCACAGGTGAATGGGCAGCTGCCTCCACCTCTGCAACTATCTCCTCCTCTTCCACCACCTCCTCTCCCAACTCCTTCCCTCCATGGCTTACCACGCTTACTTGGGGCAGAAGAAAGGTGGAGGCATTTCCTAGGTGGTGCATGCCTTCCTGATGAAGGTGGCATTAGGATAGGGCTGCCATACGCCTGTAATTTCCTGGACATAGCTGGGATTCGCCAGTTGGAAATGGCGTCCAGATGGAATGTTTGAAAATTGGCTGAAATGTCAGGGAAAACCTGGGAAGTATTGATTTTTTGGTGCTTTTCCTAAAAAAAAACAAACTTTAAAACCTCATTTTGTGGGGGAGGAAAGGAAAGTGGCGCTGGAAACCTCTCCTCCTCATGCCTTATGTAAGTAAACCACTTTGAGATTTGCATTGCAATCAAGCAGTGTATAGATTTTGTGGGAAATAAATAAGTGTGGTGGAAGCCAAGCACTCAGAGTTTGGTTTGATTAGGGCCCTGCTTATAGTCTGCTCAAACTGGACCTACTCATGAGTAACTGAAGTGTGTTCCCCATTTCAGTTATTTGTGGCATCCTTGAACAGAACCTCTAATCCCCCTCTCATATCACTGCAAACTGTCTTTTTGGCAGCCTGAAGTACAGTAAAGATTGGCAGTCCAATTTGGGGACCAGCTCCTACGGTCATTGCCTAGCAGTCCCTAAATGATTATATCTGAAGTGGCTCTGATGCAACTGCTGTTTCCTTGAATGTTCTCAAGGGTGTGCTTTCTACATAACACTAAATCAGTAGTTCCCTAAGTGGGTGGGGTAGAGACAGTGGAATTACCTAGTGGGTGCTAAGCAGCAGCGGGGGTTGTGCTAGAAGTGCAAATGACTATCAGACTTTGAAAAGCTGGTATCATTGGATCAATGTGAACCTTGGACTTAAACATACACCTGTAATGCTCATCTGTGGCTGCAAAGTAATCAAAAGACTGCATTTCTCATTTTAAACAAACTAGAGGGCAGCTTGATGTTGCTGTTGTTGTTGTGCCTGAACAGGGGAACTCTAGATCAGGCACCTCCAAACTCGGCCCTCCAGCTGTTTTGGGACTACAATTCCCATCATCCCTGACTTGATTGTAATGCAAATCTCAAAGTGGTTTACTTACAAAGTGGTTTACTTACTTACACTGCTTGATTGTAATGCAAATCTCAAAGTGATTTACTTACATAAGGCATGAGGAGGAGATGATGGGATTCCCATCATCCTGTTAGCTAGGAATGATGGGAGTTGTAATCCCAAAACAGCTGGAAGGCCGAGTTTGGGGATGCCTGCTCTAGATACTATAGTTTGTTAACAAGCCAAGATCATAAACTAGATTGATTCTGACTTGTTTGAGCAAACTATAGTTTAAATTAACCAAAGTTCTCCCTGTTTGATCATAACAGAGAACTGTATTTAATTTAAAAGTGTAAGCAGATGCTTCTGATCTCACAAAGAAGGGAGGAGAGCATGAGCCCCCACCCGCTCTCTGTCTCTTGTGGAAGATATGGCTGCAGGATCAGGCACAATGGCAATCCATCCATTTACCTGCAGCCATGCCCTGATATGTGCAGGTATGATATGCAACACTGCTGCAACCTTTTCTTTTTACAACAACAATAATAAAACGTGCCTCTATGCAGCATGACACTGTATGGCCATCATGTCTATGTCTTCTTACATTATTAGCCCTACTAAGATTTTAGCCCTCTTTATACACTGGTCACATGGAGGGTTAACATGACAACCACCACCACCACAACTTATATGCCACCCTTCTGACTGGGTTGACAAAGCATAACATAAAACATTAAAAGCTTCCCAATACAGGCTTGTCTCGGGTGCAGCAAGCCCTGTTATAGGCCGTACACACAGTACCACACACCTTGACCTCTGTGCATTGGGTAAAGGTCTGAAGGAGAAACAGGCCACAATTATACAGATTCCACCATGTGCTCAGGAGCCCCTATTGCACAAGGCACCCACTAGCATGTAGAAGGATCCCGCACCACCCCAATACTGAACACTTCCATAAAATGCCCACCGGTACAAGAAAGACTTGGTCATGTTCCTGAAGTTCAGCAAGGAGGGGGTTTTCTAATCTCAACTGGGAGGAAATTCCACAGGAGCAGAAGGAGAAGAAATTAGTGCTTTGCACATGCAGTCTGGGTTTGCTTTGGAGAAACCCTGGAGAAGAGGGGGCTTAGGGAGCTGTGGGAATAATAATAATAATTTATTTTTTATACCCAGCCCATCTGGCTGTGTTTCCCCAGCCACTCTGGGAGGCTTCCAACAAAATATTAAAATACAGTAGTCCATCAAACATTAAAAGCTTCCCTAAACAGGGCTGCCTTCAGATGTCTTCTAACAGTCTGCTAGTTGTTTTTCTCTTTGACATCTGGTGGGAGGGCATTCCACAAGGCGGGTGCCACTACTGAGAAGGCCCTCTGCCTGGTTCCCTGCAACTTGGCTTCTCGCAGTGAGGGAACTGCCAGAAGGACCTTGGCGCCGGACCTCAGTGTCTGGGTAGAACGATGGGGGTGGAGATGCTCCTTCAGGTATACTGGACCGAGGCCGTTAAGGGCTTTAAAGGTCAACGCCAATACTTTGAATTGTGCTCGGAAATGTACTGGGAGCCAATGTAGGTCTTTTAAGACTGGTGTTATGTGGTCTCGGCAGCTGCTCCCAGTCACCAGTCTAGCTGCCGCATTCTGGATTAGTTGTAGTTTCCGGGTCACCTTCAAAGGTAGCCCCACATAGATTGCATTGCAGTAGTACAAGCGAGAGATAACCAGAGCATGCATCACTCTGGCGAGGCAGTCCACATGCAGGTAGGGTCTCAACCTGTGTACCTTCAGTCTCTGCAACTGCTTCATAGGGGCAAGGCCTACCAGAAAAGAGTTGCTGTCCTCATTAGGTCTGGCACTCTTGTGCAGATTCTGATTTTTCTAATAAAGGGTTAACTTTGCTTCTTTGTGTGATTTATTGCTGGCTTGCCCCTGACAAAGGAGGCATTTAAAAGCTAAAGATGGAGATGGTTATGACCAGACACCATCACATGCTGGATTTCACTCACTATGTGAGTCAGTGAATGTTTTTTTCTTAGTGACTTTAGTGATAAATGTCCTTACCTGTCTTAATATATAAAAATATAAAAAATTGTCCAGTAGCACCTTAGAAACCAATTAAGTTTGTTCTTGGTATAAGCTTTTGTGTGCATGCACACTTCTCTGGATACCTGAAGAATACCTGAAGAAGTGTGCATGCACACGAAAGCTTATACCAAGAACAAACTCAGTTGGTCTCTAAGGTGCTACTGGACTCTCTCTCTCTCTCTATATATATATATATCAACTGCATCAGACCAACACGGCTACCTACCTGAATCTTACCTGTCTTAGTCTTTCTTTGCTTTCTCAGTTATTCTTCTGAAGGCCAGATCACATATACATATACGTTGATTCTTACAACGTCAGTGATTACATCAATAAGGGAAGTAGAAATGGCCATCATAAATTTTACATCACAGATAGGACATGAACAAGGATGTATAAAAAGAGAAACATTCATGTTTCATGGAATACCTGAGTCAGTATCGTGGATAAATGCTTCTGCATTGAAAAGTAGAAGCCTCTTTACAGACCACCTGCTGTGTGACAGTCAGAAGGAATATTATCGTGGCTTCTTGGCTTAATGCCTGACAGCAGAGACCTCAAGAGTCAAGAGACTTCATCTTGTCAAGCTGGAACAGAGGATGGAAGAAACAGCAATGGAAACTCCAGAGATGGTTAGCATGAGATAACAGTGATACATTCCCACTAGAGATGGGTACAATCTGTCAATTTCAGTTTCTCTCCATTTTTCTCATTTGCAGTTCTAGACTTAGCTTGCTGTCTGCTGTGGTAGAATTTTGTGCAATTATTTACATAATTAAGTACACTATCGTTACATTATTTAATGCCATCCATTTCAATGAAAGGGCCATTCATTTCAATATAAAGGAAATACTATCCAAATTTTTTGTGTGTGTATGTGATCAATTACATATTGTTTATGGGTTGAACACAACAATTGCAAATACTGCATGTATTTGCTGGATTCATTTCCATTCTGGATATGTCAAATAAGCAAACATTGGCAATTTCTGCTCCCATTTCCTTTTCTGTTGGAATTCTCTGACATTCCTAGTCCCAAGACTCTTTAAAGGTTAGCACGAGGGATGTCTAAACCATTTTATCAAGGGTGTATTCTGTGCAAATGTGTGTGGCAGGGAGGGGAGTTATCGTTTTAGTTTGTTCTTTCTCTTATTATGTATTTTGTGGTTTTTTATATTGTATTTTTATGTTGTGAACCTCCCTGAGTTCTACGAATGAAGGACAGGACAGTGGTACCTCGGTTTAAGTACTTAATTTGTTCCGGAGGTCCGTACTTAACCTGAAACTGTTCTTAACCTGAAGCACCACTTTAGCTAATGGGGCCTCCTGCTGCCACCACATTTCTGGAGCATGATTTCTGTTCTCATCCTGAAGCAAAGTTCTTAACCTGAAGCACTATTTCTGGGTTAGCAGAGTCTGTAACCTGAAGCGTATTTAACCTGAGGTACCACTGTATACAGATTGATTGATTGATTAAATAAATAAATAAATAAATAATTCCCCCTTGCCTCCAGTATAGAATATTGTGCTTTGAGGGCTAAGAAAGCAGTTTTCTCACAGGAAAAAACCACATTGGCTTGAGGTAAGATGTGCAGCTTGTGAGAAACAAAGGTTAATGTGCATCTTTTGTCCAGCATACTAATGGTACAGAAGACTGCTGAAGATGTACATGTTGCCCAGTCATCAATTACTAAACAGGCTATCATGTGCCAACAACCGGTGGATGACTTGAATGTTCACATAACATTTAACACAACCTAAAGATAATCTCACTGTAGTTTTTCCCAGCAGTTAAATACTATGGGGAAAACTCAATAATTCATGAACTAGACCAGAAGAAGAAGAAGAAGAAGAGGAGGAGGAGGAGGAGGAGGAGGAGGAGGAGGAGGAGGAAGACACTATTAAAGTTAAATTGGAGTTTTGCACCTAATGCCAATGTTTCCGTCTCTGTGTTTCTGCCACAGATAAGAGTCTTTCATAGAATCCCAAGCCTCACCTATTCTTTGGACCAACTTCACCTATTTCCTCTGCAATGGACAGACAGAAGTAATTCTGCCCTCCTGTTTCAATAAATGGCCAGTATATTAATCCAGTAGCTTTGAGATTTCCCTATAACCAATAATGTTGGGTGTGGAAGAATTTTTGCCTGATTAAAAAAACTGCAACAATCTGAATTCAAATGCAAAAAGGGTAAGGAAACTCCATCAGGCCAATGCAGACATTTTTTCAGAACTCTGTTCAGATTCCTTAAGCATCTTCTGGAAATGCATGCTCAAGCTTGCAGACCTCTGCAAAGCAGATCATTGTGGATTCTGCGAGGATCCACTAGAACCCCCTCCAACCTATATCTATATGAATTCTCAGAGGTAGATTATTTCCCATTGTTCTAGATGTTCATCTATATTTCCTGAAATATTTTCTCCATTTAAAACACATATATCTGTGCAGCAGGGGGGAATAGAGCAGGCATAAAATGAAAATGAGACAAGGATTTTGGGGAGATAGCATGAGTCCTGTGTATAGGGTTTACTCTTATCTTTGGCATAGCTACCATTGGAAAGACATTTAACCTCTCTGAAATCCCATCTGCAGCTAAAGGTTAATTGTTTCTTCACATATGATGCGGCTGAATTAATCAACTTAGAAGCTAAATATCATTAGCCAAGTGCATAACATTAATTTTATAAATAGTGCTTGCTGGATGTTCAGTGCTGTCATTATGATGCAAGAGAAATACAACTGCTTGTTTAAGTGATTCTGGGGATAACTCTTCTTTCCCCTTGCTAGGTCAATGAAGCTACAGGAAAGCATTCTACTCTGACTTGACTTACAGCAGGATGAAAGGAAAGATACAGTTTCAAGGGCAAATATGGCACTTAAGGAATGAATGAATATACTAAAGAAAAGGACTGTGGTCATGATCAATTTTTGTCTGTTAATTTGTTGAGGCCCCAGATTTGCTTCCTTTGAAGTTTAAACTTTGATGGTGGTAAATGTTCTTCTAGCTCAGTCTCAGGAAACTGGTGGATGATGATTTAGAGTTACAGCTTGCTCCTATACACTTCCGCTCAGGTGTAAGTCCCCTTGAGTTTGGTGGGGTATGGGACTGCTGCTTTAGGCCCCATCTGCACTATACAATTAAAGCAGGATCATATCACTTTAAGCAGCCACAAATCCCAAAGAATCATGGGAGCTATAGTTTGTTAAGGGTTCTGAGAGTTGTTAGGTGGCCCCTCTACCTTCCTCACAGAGCTACAATTTCTAAGAGGTCCCTGGATTGTTAAGCCACTCTGTAAGGGGAAGCAGGGTCTCCTAACAACTATCAGCAGTCTTATTATCAAACTATAGTTCCTAGAATTCTTTGGCGGAAGTTAAATTGGTATGATACTGCTTTAAATGAACGGGCCTTAGATAATTATGCTGTGTTCTGTAGACTACACAACCAGCACAATGTTAAAGAGATTGCTGGCGTACATGGAATGGTGACCAGTTTTGTAAACCTAAGGAATTGCTGGCATGATTGTTCAGACTTTCTTGAAATTGATTCAGCTCCTCTTGCAGTCCTTAAGTGCTGTTTTAAGCATTTAGCCTGGGTAAAAAATGGGGGGCAAATCTGAGAACTGGGGCACTGCAAGCAGCAGGATAGGTGTCAAGAACACACCTAGCTATCATGGTTGTGTAGCATCAGTTTCTCGAAAAGACTATCAAGCTGGGAAGATCAAGAACTGATAGAAACACACTGATACAAGGTCCACAACGAGCAAACCCCTGACTCAGTAATGATACCCCAAGGCCCCTTATCTCAACTGAAAAAGTTAGTGGACATTTAGACACCTGCAATTTTTGCCTTTGGAATTTTTTCCCCTTTTGTACTCATCAATTCCAGCTATCCATTACAGACAGCAGAATGAAAACCAGAGAATACAGAGCTTAGTTTTCAGATCCCAGCTTGAGCAGAGGGCTCTGGCAGTTACATTTACTCATGCAGCAGATGTTTTTCATTTAAAGCAAATTTGACACCAAGCCACAGAGACGCGAACAAACATGGAACCCCAGGATGCCATTTGGATAGAATTGCTGTTCAAAGCAGGACCGCCCCATGAACAAGGAATTAGCCATTAAAGGAATCCACTTTCATTCAGACTAACTGTTTAGGCAATTTCCTATCACTTTCTATAGGGTCTAATTCTTTTAGAACAACCACTGAATACGCCTTTAAACTTTAGGGTTGCCTGCTGCCACACTGGAACCACGGCCACTCTCTTTTTTGAATAATAAGAATATTGCAGTGCATTTTCTCATTTAGGGGCTCAAATCCTTGTCTTGCCCTTCAGAAAAATCCTATATAATTTAATAGTTGGTGGAAATGGCCATGAACTTTTATTGAACTGAATGCAACATGTGACGTTTTCTCTTCCTTTCTTGCTGTATGGCAGCGTAGAGCAAATACTGTGCAGAGCAGAGTCCAACACACAATTGCTAATAGTTGATTTTTTGGTGCAACTAGTAATATGTTGGCAAACATGGGGAACCAGGCTCCTGCTTCTCCACCACAAAGTGGAGCTATGAATTAACAAGCCTGTACCTCATAAACCACATTTTATACAAGATACAAGACCATAAGCAGAGGGAGAAATGATAAAAAGATGATGTGAGCTTCTGGAGCTCTGTGAACAGCTGCCAAATGTGAACGTAAGGCTTAGAACAGGGATGGGAAACCTGCAGGGATGTTGCTGGACTACATCTCCCATCATCCCTTGCCTACTGGTTATGCTGACCAGTAGGAAAAAGACCTCATTTGTTTCTACCTCTGAGTAAAACAGACCAAAGCTAGCCAATTGTGTTTTAGTATGTAAAAGCAGCATAGAATGAGTA
Organism: Podarcis vaucheri; assembly: GCF_965113315.1. Classification (NCBI taxonomy): domain Eukaryota; kingdom Metazoa; phylum Chordata; class Lepidosauria; order Squamata; family Lacertidae; genus Podarcis; species Podarcis vaucheri. The sequence continues at coordinate 61,211,249 of NC_138764.1, read as the reverse complement.
AATGAAGTGACGTGGGCATTGATTGCTCAGCAACAGTGATAAAGTGAAATATGGTACAACCTGCTGAGTGCCAAAACACAAGAGCTGCCTCTGTGTTTTGTATCCTAACTTTCTTCAGAAATGTCTGATTGACAAGAAAGAAAGAAAGAAAGAAAGAAAGAAAGAAAGAAAGAAAGAAAGAAAGAAAGAAGTCTGGGGCCCTTGGTGGCATGGGTGCCAGTAGCCCTTGTCTGTAACCTTGCTGGTGGGATTTTGAGCCCATGTTGCCTAGTGGGCCACAGGTTCCCCATTCCTACTTTAGAAAACTATAAGCATTTTCCCCAGAACAGTCATCCACTGTCATGCTCAAACATCATCTGGAAGTGAACAACTCACCCTGAGTAGCCTGGTTTGGCCCAGGCTATTACTTACTTGTACCACTGTTGCCAAAGATAGATCCTAGAATAAAAGAACACCATGGAGACACTGTCAATGTACACAGATTATGAAATGGAATGTAAGTCCCATTGAGGTCCTAAGAGCAATGAAGAAGAGTTCTTGAATCCTCATGCACATGCCAATATAGGCCCCTGCTTTCTCAACAGATGGACTTTGAAAAGGATGTCCTTGACCATTGCAGCAACCAATAGGACTGGGAGTATTCACTGCAACCTTCTAGGGCAGTCTCATGTGCAGACATTTACTGTGGCCTCCAGGTTCTTCCACAGTTTTGGAAGGTCAAGACAGAAACCAAAAGCAGTACATTTCCTGAGCTCCTGGTGAACCACCATACATAGCTGGTAAATGATGTTTGTAACTTGATGGATTGCAAAGTGTAGAGGATAGGACATTGCTCTGATTCTGTTTAAGGCAGCTCCTTTTCTTTATCCAATCCAAATATCAAGTATGGAAATTCTAGGACATAAGTTAGATAAAGAAAGACAGGACTAGGTTTCATCAGCATACAACTTACTTCATATTTCAGCATAATCCCAGTCAATAATCAGCAGCCCACACAATAATTGTGAAGGGAGGGCGGGGAGAATGTGTGGAATCTAGACTGGAATAAAATGGTCATGTTTTGAATCTTAATGAATTTAGTTTACAAAGCAGGATTTGTGTGCTATGATAGATAGTCTTACTGGTGACAATAAATTATTTGGTAGCTATTTTTGCTATTTGCCATGTAAATGAACTTGAAAAATCATTTAGAAGAAACTGGCTCTGATCCAAATGTGTGAGAAGGCAGCAGCCAGGGCTACGAGTGTGTGTAGCCCTCTTAAACAATCAGCAATTGGACTGATTGGTTTATCATTACCAGATTAGATTTTTGACTTTCAGGAAATTTACTGGTAACTGTGGCCAAAGTAACATACAGTGGTACCTCGGGTTAAGAACTTACAGTAATTTGTTCCAGAGGTCCGTTCTTAGCCTGAAACTGTTCTTAACCTGAGGTACCACTCTAGCTAATGGGGCCTCCCGCTGCCGCCATGCCGGCACCGCATGATTTCTGTTCTCATCCTGAAGTAAAGTTCTTAACCTGAGTTACTATTTCTAGTTAGCGGAGTCTGTAACCTAAAGCATCTGTAACCCGAGGTACCACTGTATTTACATATTCACATATCTATTACATACTGGGCCTCTTCCAGCCTTGTGGTGGGGGGCAGCTTTCTTACATCATCCTTGTTTATACCTCAGAGCTATTCCATTCAGTGCAAGATGTGCTGAAGGTTATTTTTATCTTTGTGCAGAGCAGAGGTGTATGTGTGTGTTTAAGCTGAGTGTTCTCACCACCCCCATTAATTAATCTGTCATTCAAACACTCTCTGGGGTCTTGCTCTTTGCAGTGGGTTGTGCTACCATGTAAGGGACACTGTGCTCTGACTTCAGCTACTTCTTTAGAATTGGCAAAGGACAATGATGACGGGGGCTGGATGTTCCATCTCAGACCTACTCCATGTCAGTCCCTCAGCAGTTCCATTCATTTACAGGAATGGTAGTCAGGCAGAGGCTGAGAGGGCAAATTGTCAAAGGTCTAAGCTAACGTGAAAATTGCAAAATGCAATACGCTTTAGAAAGTTGCATTTTGCACAATGGGATTTAATGTCAAAGAGCATTCTTCTGCGTTGGCATCATCAACATCACAAATTGTGCTGTGACTAATCTGTTAAATAAGCCCCCAAAGTGGCATTTTAATGAAAGTCCACAAAAACTGAATAAAGAAGGGTTAGCGAAGTGAATTATTGATGCCAAAATTTTTGAAAATTGCACAAAAGCAGAGGCTTGGCTGTTGCTGTCATTTTAATTTGTTAGTTGCTTTATCTTGCCCAAGGCAACCCAAAGTGATTTCCAACAAATGAAACAAACGAAACGAAACAACCTCACAACGTCACTGTCCAACATTCACCAAAATTCAATGATCAGGGCTAAAGGACACCTCTCTCCCCAAGGACTCACCAGGCCAAAGGCAGTGGCAGGTGCATAGAGGATGTCCCTTGCCCAATAATGCACCAGTGTACATGTTTATGTTCTTAACTTCCATGCCTGCCCACACTAAATGCCAAACCATAAATACCAAGTAACCCCACTCCCCAAAAGCCAGTTAGAATTTCCCAGCACTGAAGCGCAGGTGAAAAAGAGGGATCCTACAGGTCAAAGGAGTTCCCCACACCAAAAAAAACAAAAAACCTTATGAGACCCTATATCTGGCAACTAGCACTATATTAGGTAGGGAAAGTGCAGCAGAAAGAGAAGAAGGCCGGGGGGGGGGGGAATTGGCTTATAAAGCCAGTATCCAACCCCTTTCCTAGAGTCCTTCCCACCCTATGTGGTTCTCTAGTCAAACCCCTACCCTTCAGGAGTGAAACTACCAAATCTTGCAGTAAAGGAGGGGTGGAGGCAAACATGACCCAATCCGATGTTCATCATTCTGCTGCAAGTTATCCAGGAAAGAACTGTTCAGCATTCCATACAGCGTCTTGGGCATCCTTGGTGGTCATATTTTGCAGGTTTCTCTGCTCCCCTTTAGGTTTTTCCTCAGCAATTTCTGCACTCCTTAATCAAAGTATAGCAGCTTGGTAATATCCTGGAGATATAGTGGAGACAGCATTGCAGCAATACTCAAGCTGCGCAACAGCAGAGCTGGCTGGACACTGATTCAATAGCGGGAGAACTGGTGCGGAGAAGGGTAAAAATGTCATGTTGGCATTGAACCTAGCTGCTTTCTAATGCATGCAAATTGCCCTTTCTTTCTGCCAATTCTCGACAATATCCACAGTTAATGTAACACAATATAATCATATTACACAAAGCTGATAAACCTGTTGAAACCAACCAAGTCTGAGCTATCCTGGCATCGAGCAAAGCAAAGCTTTTCATGGCATTCATTACATGGTTTTATATCTCCCTTTAAACTGCAGCGCTGTGGCTGCTTGGGAGCATTACATAAAAATTCTGTTTTATTAAGCAACTTCACCACCAGTGCCTTTTTCATTGGCTGTATAGCAAATGCAAAAGAAACAACAGCATTAAAAAAAGGAAGATACCAGAATCGATAGAATACGGGATGCTAATAAATCTAGCAGTCACTGTAAAGTTAGGTAGTTTTTTCTCACTCTTTCCAATTCACCCTTTTTGTGAGGTTACATTTATAACCTAATAGACATGGGATGTAAAGCTGGATGTCGGGCACGGGGCATAGAAGAGCATTTTTGTTGAGCGCTGTTAGGTAACTTCAGAAAGTGTTGAATGGCCAAGTCTTGGGAGTGAACACAGGTGCATAGGAGCAAAACTCAGTACCTAGTTTATGGAACTTGTTCCCAAAGGAGGCTGTGATGAAAAAGATTAATACATCTGTGGAGGACAAGGTTATCAATGCTTACCAGCCAAAATGGCTACGTTCTATCTCCACTGTTAAAGGTATTATGCATCTGAATACCAGTTGCTGAAATTGCAGGTGGGCAGAGTGCTGTTGCACTCCTGTCCAGCTTGCAGGCTTCCTCTAGCCCATCACTGTGAGAACAGGATCTCTGGCCTATCCAGTAGGCTCTTCTTATGTTCTTATGAGGTAAAGGTCTTCATGTTGGTCATGGAGGCACAATTAGTCCCTGACATCAGTCTCAGTGCTGGCCCAGCTTCTACCTCGCAATGTTGTGGAGAGGGCAAGACAAGCAGTAACCTCATACCTACCATACTGAGAGCCCTAGGGCAGCAAGGTTTGTTAAGAAACTTCAAAGAATTCTGAATGTCAACAAGAGCTGTAGGGATTTGCTCTAATGGTAGACTTCGGATAAATACAGTGGTACCTCAGTTTTCTAAGGTAATCTGTTCCGGAAGACTTTTCAACTTCCAAAACGTTCAAAAACCAAGGCTCAAAGAGTAGTATGCAAATGTAATTGAGAAAATTGAGAAAGCTGTTCTACTTCCAAGGCACATTAAAAAACGGAAGCATTTACTTCCCGGTTTTCGGAGTTCAAAACCGAAACGTTCAATTTTCGAGACTTTTGAAAACCGAGGTGCCACTGTATTTGGATTAGAAGAATGCTTTATTTTGCTGAAAAAACAAAGTCTACAGGGCTTTGGACTAACAATCATATTATTGACAAGCCAAGCAATCTTATTTTAAGATCTATACTGCCCTCCCACATTTCAGTTCATTGAAAATATGATTGCATCCACTGGGTCCACTCACGGTCCAGCAGCCATGTGTTCAGCATGACTAAGGGATTATCCATGCTTCCTCTTGTCCTGCTGCTCTTCTCTGGTGAAAACTGCTATTTAGCACTCCGTCAGAGCAAATGGCAGTATGGGCTTTCTCCGGAGTGATGTTTGCTCCAATTTAGCACTAAAGAGCAGGTTTTCCTGGGGAAAGGAGTGGGACATGGGGGAAAGTTCTTGAACCTGAGCATTCTAGGCATGGGACAAGCAAAAGGGTGGACAAGCCCTTAGAAAAGGTCCTGTGTGCACACAGGTGTATGGGCCTTGTGCCCTTTCTCATTAATACCCTATGTCTTGCCATGGGGTTTGCTGCCAGTAGATGTGTTGGGGCATGTTCATAGCCAGTGAGCACAATCCTGCTATCTCTGCATGCATTTGGAGGTGGGGGAGAGGCAAAGTTTTTGTGCACAGCCCTACAGTGTTCCATATTTTAGATTTTGACATAAGGCAACTTCTCAAGTGTAAGTTCGACACAAGAATAATGCATGTCATATTAAGCCCAAAAGGAGTGTAATGCACAAGAATGTCACAAATCAAACCTTTTGACAGCCACCTATCATGTCTGGTTGTACTGACATCAGGAAAACAGGTACAGTAGTAAGAGTTCCAGGGTTGTAATACTGAGGGCTAAACTGAGTGAACAGGCCTTCCTCTGCTTTTATGTTTATGGAAATGCAGCTGGGGGAAACCCCTACAAATCTGACTTGCGAATCAGAATTTGCTTAATGTTTCCTCTGGACCATTTCCCTATATTAAATTCCCATCTTGCAGTCACAGTTTGCTCCACTGTAGAAAAAAATAGCAATACCACTCCCTGCTGCTGTGGAGCTAGCAGTAGTTTTGGAGCCATCATTGAAGGCTGTTTCATCAGGGCAAATGGGGTGCTGCCTCACCAACCTTGGTCTACCCTTTGCCAATCCTCACATGCCTGCTTTCTTACAACCAGTCCAGATGGTGGCACTGGCTGTTAACCTTCCTGCTTCTTAGCTTCAGTGATGTCATTATAAAACTCATTAGGGAGGTGGATGGGAGCAAAACTAGAGTTAGTTGGCTCTACCTGTCATTCATTCTGGTTCATCTCATTGGCTCAGGCTCTACCTACTGCTCGCCTCTCTGCCTTCTGACCTACCAGTCTCAATAGGCACCAGTCACCACTGGAAGTAATGATTTGGACAGAGCACATGTCCAAACAGCTTGTTTATTGAGCATTTGTCCTGATTTGTTTACAGGGAGATTTGCTAATGAGCATTTCATTCTGAATTGGTGGGAAGGTTAGGCAATGTTGCGTTAAAGTGAGTGGTATCTCAGATTTCACAGGGAACTTACCCATCATGTTCCTTATTGCAAAAAGTCCAATCTTTTGGGGAAGGTTTGTTTAGCAAGTTCAACTATAATTATGTCTCAGTGAACTATAATTGTGTAACTCAAATTTGCCAGTTTGTGATTGAAACACACCCTAAAACAGTGATGGTCTAGAAGCTCCCTGAGAAAATATCATGGGGAAAGTATCAAACAAATCATATTTAGTTCCCAACTGGGCTGCATTTTTATTTTAAAAAATGCTAAGAGATCCAATCACTGATTTCTTATGTAATGTGAAGTCTGGCCCTAACTCTAAACTGGTTCATGCTTCCCCTGAGAGAAGCCTAAGTGTTTCATTTGTTGTTTTGGTCTCCATGAAGTTGAAGATGAGATAAAGTCCATATAGGAATCCCAACAAAGAGAAATGCTTGCATCAGATATTTTACTATGATTAGTCCAGGGAGGGAGTGAAAGAGAATATTCTATGTATAAGGCCCTGACATATATTATAAGCCCTGAGACTGGCACAAATATACCCTATATCGTTTTGAAATATTACTATAAAATAAAAAAGGTAGCCTGTCTCTCAGAATGAATAACACCAAAGAGACCCATTTCTGCTAGAGGCAGAAGGTAACATCCAGCATATTGCTGATACAATGGGAAGAGAAATTGAAAGAAAAATTGTTTGAACCCATTATTATACTTTGGGATTCCTCTATTGTGGCACTGCTGGAAATTGTGCTGCTATGAACTTTCTGAGAATTGTCGGGTCTTTTACCTCTTCATTTTATATACTTTCCTATCTGAAGGAAAAACACATGATGCCATGTCACTACTACAACACAGTGAGGCCATTACATATCATGCAAGAGGTCTCCTTCCTTCAAAGGAATGAAAAGCATGTCCTGCAGCCCCCCCCTCTCATGTATGCTCACACATGTGCACCTATAAAGAATCTGAAAGAACAAGGCAGTATTGTAGCAATTTAACACTTCTAATCAGCCTACAGGAATCATTGAAATATCAATATGTTAATAACATAAGAATATAAGAAGAGTCCTGTTGGATGAGCCTAAAGATTCATTGACTCTGGCATCCTGGTCTCACAGTAGCCAACTAGATTCCTATGGAAAGCCCTTAAGCAGGACCTTAGAGGAAACAGCACTCTCCCCACCTGTGATTCTAAACAACCTGTCATTCAGAGGCTGACTGCCTCTGTCATTGGAGATAAAGCATAGCCCTCATGACTATTCGCCAGTGACAGCCTTTTCCTCCATGAATTTATCTAATCCTCTTTTAAAGTTATCTAGGGTAGGAGGCCATCATTACCCCTGGTGGGAGCGAATCCCAGAGTTTACCTGTGCACTGTTTTAAAAAAGCACTCCGCCTCTTTGACCCAGTTTGATCTCAAGGTTTAGTGAAAGGAGAATATTCACCCTGAGGCAAATTAAACTACCTTAACTTGTAATGTTGGGAGCGCTGTTCCAAGGTGAGTCCTGAGAGAGATAGCAGGAATTTGTGGAATGGTCATTACTTCCACAAATGTTAGGAAGCCCTATAATTGCACTGCAGGAGACTTGCTTCTGACACAGTCCTTCAGACTGCTTCTCCACCTGTTCTTGGCTAGCCTTGCCCTTTCTGTCTTCACTTTCTGGATAGATAGATATTTGCTTTCAGGCTCCACAGCTGTGTGTCACTAGGTTCAGCCCCCAAGACAGGGCTTTCTCCCGGTAGCCTTTTTCACAATGTAAACAGAGTTCCCTTGAGAACCTTTGGTTTGGGCCACCAAGTTTGCTTACTCTTTGTGGTGATGAGTCCATTTTTCCACTAAGAAAAGTAATTCAACAACTGAATGTAGATATCTCTAGACATGGGAAGAAGGATCCAGCTACTTCCTTTCTGCGTAAATGATGTTCCTAAAATCACATCCGCTTCCTTGTAGTATTCACAGTTCCTTTACCCCACCTTCTGCCATTGGTACTTACTGAAGAAGAATTGTCCCTGATGTAGCTTGCTCTTTTATTCTTTTCTTTTTTGACACAAGATTTCATCTCTCTCTTCCCCCCCCCCTTTGATCACAGGGAAACTCAAGCCATGTGATGAGCTTGCTGGTTGAGAGAAATACCTTTGCAAAGGGCAGGAGGAAACAAAGGATCTCCTAGATTTTGAGCTCAAGAGCACTCAGACTGTAATGCTGTTCTGTAAAAACCATGACAACCTGGGTCCTCCTAAACAAAGTATTCTCCTATTGCATCCACTTTCATTTCCGCGTGTCCCCAAACAATTGAGGAGATAAAAGCTAAACAGATTATAAACCAAAGAGCACCACTTTAAGAAGTATCTGCTATCTTGCAATACTCAAATCTGGGATTTAATTGAGGAGTCCAAGTTTGCCTGAGTTTAAAGGAGGCTACCAGAAAGAGCTCCAAAAGCAAACTTGAAGTCCTGATTCTTGTTTATATGTGCTCTGGAAGGGTCCCCCATGCCCAATACTTGGTAGCAAATATATACACTATGCCTATGTGTATGTTACTTTTGAAAATTGCCATCTTGAATGGACTGCTGGAGCAATCCTATCACAGGGTGGAAGGTGAGGCACAGGCAAATTGCTGTGCCAGCCTGGAACTGGCATATGGATTGGGCCTAGACTGGGCCAAATGCTGCCATGTGATGGCAGCAGGGCCAGCTTGGGATCCAATAGATCCCCTTCCTTGCCCCTGGAAAGCAATTTCTTTCCCTTTTTTTTTTTAAGCACCCACCATCCAGGCACTGGTTGGCATCGGTTTGAAAACTAACTTAGTCATGCATCAGGTTGAAAACTAACTTAGGTTGGTATCAGTTTGAAAACTAACTTAGAAACACCTAACTTAGTCATGCCCCTTAAATCCAGTAACTCTACTCCAAGTAAAACTTAGTTGATTACCACCCAATATATGTATTTAATTCTACTGCAAGTCATCTGTCAGATACCATCAAGTGCTCATTGCTACTGCATGCCTGTTGTCACTCATTGGTAAATGTTGATTGCTGCATGTCTGATATTATCAAAATTTGGCATCTGTTGCCCATCAGGTATCAAATGTTGTCTGACTGCTGTATTTCAGATACCACCAAATGCTGAATGGCAGCGCAAGCTGGTGCTAGCTAGATGTTGTCAAATGCTGCAGATTCAATATCAGATGCTGATGCTGAATAGTAGATATCGCCATTGTAATAATAATAATAATAATAATAATAATAATAATAATAATAATATTTGTATGCCGCCCATCTAACTGGGTTGCCCCAGCCTCTCTGGGTAGCTTCCAGCATATATAAAAACATAGTAAAACTTTAAATTTTAAAAAGCTTCCCTAAACAGGGCTGCCTTCAAATGTTTCCTAAAGGTTCTAGAATTACTCGTCTCCTTGACATCTGATGGGAGGACATTGCACAGGGTGGGCACCACTACTGAGAAGGCCCTCTGCCTGGTTGCCTGTGGCGTCACTTCTTGCAGTGTGGGAACCACCAGAAGGCCATATTGTGATGGACAATGTGTGCTGGACAAAGGTTCTTGGAGCATGGTTATGAGAGGAACACCCCAAAATAATAGCTCTAAGAAGCAGATTCTCCACCCTTAAGGACCAGCTGCTGCAAGAGACAAACTTACTGATAGCAGTGGTATATACATATATATATACATTCCAACTTGTTTGATGCAAATAGCTCACAGAGTCATCTCTAAAAGGCATTTTTTTAAAAATCAGCATGTTTATCTGCTCAAAATAAAATAAATTGCACTTGGGAACCAGCTTGTTAGCAGCTCTGTCCAAAGATATCTTAATAGTGTGATTCTATTAGGGCTCTCGTTGACTTTTGAAGCCATTCCATATTGATTCTAACTTTCGTTGAAATTTGAAAATTTTAATAATGACCTTCAGCTCCAAAATAGAATCATCATCATCACCATCATCATCTGCAAGTACATAGAATATTTCAAGATGTTGGGTGGTCTTCTGTGCTACTTTTCTTATCATGCAACAGATTTCCACCTCTCCTTCTCTCCCTTGCAGTCCCCTGAGCACTCTCAAAATCCTCTCCAGAAGATTGTGGGACCCTCTGAAGAGCAGAGAGGAAAGAAAAGTGAAGTCCCATTGCTTAAGCTCAGTGCTGCCTGTGCAGCCTTGGGTGAAACACAATATCTTTCTACTGCTATAGTGTGGGAAACTGCATACAAAAGGTGTTCATTGTGTGGATAAAGTATTGTATACTCAAGGCCATGAAGTCTTATTATTAACACTTTTCAGGTAAGGTTTAGCATTCTACGGTTTCTAGATTAGCTATATGGAATCTGAAGCTCAGAGAGACTAAGTAATTTGACCGAGATCTCCACTGGAGTTTCTGGCATAGACAGAGAAAGCTGTTCTATTGAATTACATGCCAGTATCTTTGGAATCAATTGTCCCTGTGTATATTTTTATAAGCCTAGTGCTGGGAACAGAGGCTATTAATAGCCTCACTACTGTAAAGTCATGCAGACTTTATAACTATGTGACTATATTTCTCCACTAGGGAATCCACTAACTTGTTTTGAATCTGTTGCATTGTTGTAGAGTTGCTATCTGATTACTGAGGGTGGGACGTTCATTACGATCTTATCTTAAAGCAATAGCTGGCCAGGGTCTGGAACTTGGCAAAGGAATTCTAATGATGCAGAATAGGATATCAATGTTTTCTTAATGGGAGAGATACAGAGATCTCTCTGAGGTGATACACACACACCCACCTGCAACTGGACCTGAGAAAAGAACAAGAGAAGCAAGTCAGAAAAACTGCAATTTGAGACTGAGAGGAGAGGGAATGGACTGAAGGCAAAAGGGCATATGGGGATGCTGGGGGGTCTGATGTGGAGAAGGATGAACAAATCAGTCAATGTCCCTTTGTTTCCCTTGGTTTACTGATCTTCAGTTAACAAATCCACATGAAAATCCACTAGCATTTTGGTGACAATTTCTTCTAATATGCACATTTTCCTATGCAATTTTGCCTGATACACACACTTTTGTGAGCAATATCCCCCAGTACAGTGCATTTGGTTATGTGATTTTTCACTAATATATGCATTCTTATGCACACTTTCCCCTAATGTGCACATTTTTGCACAGATGTGGTGATTGAGGAGTGGGGATTTCCAAGGGTAGTTGTGCTTCAGTTTGTGCATTGTTTCAGAAGGCAGGTTTGGATTAAAATGTGAATGAAACTGAATTTCTCCCCTTGGTGCAAAGCAGTGGATTTACTGCTTGTAGGAGAACTATGCTTGTCTCAGCCTACAGTGGTACCTCAGGTTACAGGCGCTTCAGGTTACAGACAATGCTAACCCAGAAATAGTACCTCGAGTTAAGAACTTTGCTTCAGGATGAGAACAGAAACCACGCGGTGGCGGCATGGCAGCAGCGGGAGGCCCCATTAGCTAAAGTGGTACCTCAGGTTAAGAACAGTTTCAGGTTAAGAACGGACCTCCAGAACGAATTAAGTTCTTAACCCGAGGTACCACTGTATTCTCAGCCTGTTTGTGTGTGAATGAATCCAAATACAATATGCCTCCTGTGATCCCTCCTACCAAAGGAAACATCAACTGTCCCTAAGCTTTTCTCTGCTCAGGAAAGTCAGATGGGCATAACAGTATCAATATTTCTGCCTCGCGAATTTTACTGCATGAGAACATAGGAAGACTTTGCTGGATGAGGCCAATGGCCTCTCTGGTCCAGCATCTCATTCTTACATAGGCCACTCAGATGCCCACAGGAAGCACAGTTAGCAAATCCTTCTTCTTCTTCTTTTTGTCTTGGATATATCTCCCAGAAAAGCTCCTGCGTATCCTCATTTTTTGCCCATGATTTGTTCCTCTCCCCAGCCTCTGACAGCTCACTTCTGTTCCAAGCCCTCTACAGCAGCTCTCAAGTGACAACTTTTGACTCTCTGGAATTGTGCCTGTTATCAGTAGCCATCCACACACCAGCCAATCTTCATGACACATTTGCCGGGGGGGGGAGGGAGGCTGGGTCTGCTTCTCTGTCAAGTATATTTGACAACACCTCGGCTGATCAGGGTCCCCACCACTACCGCAGTCGATAAGACTTGAACTGCATTAACCCTCGTGGTGGATTTTCCAACATGCATGTCTCAAAACATCACTCTGGGGTTGAGGCTGGGGACTCGCATAATGGCTGCACAGAAGGTAGTTTCTATTCATGGTGAAGTTATGCCACATGCCATGACAGTGGAGAGAGATGTGTAGAACTGAAAGCAAAAATGGATTCTGCCCATCCAGCCTGATGGTCTGTGTAACAAGGCCACTGAGTTTGAACACCTAAAAATTTGCATCTCAGTTCTGTTTCCCAACTAGAAGGCTGTTACTGTCACTGCAGTTACCCTCCTGCAATCCATGCGGATCACAAACCAAAGCCTTGTCTCTGGGACTCAGGTAAGCCTCAACAGTTTGATGTTTATTCTGCCTTTCTTGAGTTTAGACAGCTGATTCCAGGAAATCTTCTTGACAAATAAAATGTTAAGTGTTTCTGCTTTCAGACAAGTTGGAAATAGGACTGATATGGACCTCCTATGGACATTTGAGCATTTCCACAGCTGTCTGAAGCTTGAGGACAGAAACCAAAGCAAAGAGGAAAATGGTGCTGGAAGAGATTATTCAACTATTTTATTGGCTCCTCAAGAAAGGATCAGCTTGACATACTACAGCTGGCCCATGGGTATCTGATGGAATTTCATCCAGTGAGCTTAGTATTCACTTAGACTATACATGGGATAATGAGGGAGGTGGGGGAGTAGGGAAGAGACCGTCACTCAGACTCAGCTTCAGTCCCCCATCTGTAAAATGGGAATAAACCTTACAGGGGAGAACTTCCCTGTAGATTGCGTCCAAACTTGACTCTCATCTTCTTCTTGTTAATGTTAATGTAGCTAGGAGAGATACATGGCTTTTAGTGATGCCTTGGAAAAAGTTTATTAAGATGCCTGGTGGAGTCTGTAAGTGGATTGAGCTTTTGCAACTACAAGTAATATTTTTTCATTCCCACCAAGGGAAACTGCTGGGTTTTTTTGCTCAGCAAATAAAGCAGTAAATGTGTTCTCATGTCACTTTTATTAACAAGTGAAATAGAAGGCGCAATTGTTCATCTGCATTAGACAGTGTGATTTAAAAATTGTGGCTTGCACTCATTTACAGGACATTATGGATCGCTAAATTAGACACATACCATGGCCATGTAAATCAGTAGTTTACTTTACACAATGTGTAAGCTGGGGAAAACCTCATTTGCTACCTCTTCTGTAATGAGAAGTTAAGTGGCAGTGAAGGATTGTGGTTTATCTTGCCCTTGGCTAATAGAGCTATCTGAAAATATCTGATATACTGGTTCTGAATACTTTAGTTCCACAAAAGCCAACGTTCAGAAGTTTAACTTTTGCTCAAATCTGAATAGGCTTTCTGGAATCACCATCTTCATTACCATGGAAAGGGGGGGCTCAACACCACTCCCACACTTGAGTAGGGGCAAATTTCCCCAGGAAAAGAAGACTTGTGCGGTTTCCTTGAGAGGAGGGGAGTTTCTGACCCAAATGGATACCTGGACCAAATGGGGAATTGGAGGAGCAGGCCCCATTTAAACCTCACTCCTCCCCAAACATTGCAGTCTTATCTTTGGAGTGCCCCCTCTCCCTCCCTATGCTGCATATGGGCTTTCACTAGTTGCCCATTTGGGAGCTGAGTAGGAATTTGGGGGGCAGAATAGATGAATAAGGGTCAAGTACACCGTGACACTTAGGGATAGGTTGAGCAGCTAATTCCATCCCATTTCAGTCATAGGCCTGTTCTCTCCAGGTCCATGGCATCCCATTCTGACCCATTCCATTCTGTGCTGCTGCAAGCAATTTTTACCCATTTTTGTGGACATTTTTGCATAAAACACAGTTTTTAATTTTAAAATACAGTTGTACTTTGGAAGTCAAAAGGAATCTGCTCCAGAAGTCCGTTCGACTTCCAAGACGTTCAGAAACTAAAGCACAGCTTCTGCAGCCAAGTGGAAGCCTCAGAAGCCTCATCAGACGTTTGGCTTCCAAAAACCCAGCCCCTGTCTTCATAAAAGGAAAGACGAAGCCCTTTCCACAGCTGCTTGGTAAACTTGGGAAGGGGGTGAGAGCAGAGCAGAGAGCAGAGCAAAGAGGCAGTGTTTGTGGTGGTAGAGAAGCATAGCAGAAGCAGTGGAGTAGCCCTGGACAGAATAGGGAGGAGAGTGGCCACGATGTTGGTGGATATCTTACCCAGGGCTCTCTCAAGTTTGGCACGGCACTCCTTGATTTAGAGCGAAAAAAATTGAACAGTGGGAAGCAAAGGACTTGTGTGGAAGCCCTCCTAAGGTGAAATTCTAAGAGCATTTGACTGATCCTGTTCAAGTGAAATATATGAGAAATGTTGAGGGAAGCCAAAGTCTTAGGAAGGCCATTTCTCAAATAAGGTGCTGCAAATCCCTACTTCAGTCCACTGCTCAGCATTTTTTTCATTTTAACCCTGGCATCCCAACAATGAAGAGAGATAAAATTATGTTTGGAAAAGGACAGGGGAAGTGCCTCTGAAGTACATGGAAGATCTTCTGTTAGCAAGAATCCCCACTGCTAAGAGAAAGCCACTGCTTTAGATACCCCTCTGCAATGCTTTTGAAAGCCTCTGCAACTTGAGAATGAGTTATATCTGGATTTCAGAACATTTGGCAAAAGGGGGAGATGATCAATTCCCGGGTCTTGAGCTTTGCCTAATGCAAAATGTAGCAACTGAGAAATTATCAAGGTAGCTGAAACGCTTTCATTATTTTCTTTTTCTTTGTTTGCTTAGTCCTCTAAGAGTTGATCCAGAAATATCCCTGGCATGATGCTAGAGTGATAGATTTTAAGCATCCCTTGTTTGTGGCTTCTGCCAGCAAATTAAAATACGGAAAAGTTGGTTTCTTGAAAGTACTGCCACTAATCATTTTTATAGAGGAGGGATTGCTTGTTAGCACACTTGTTTACAGATTGTTAGGCCAGGGAGAAATCTATAGGCTCTGCAATTTTAATAACTGCTCAATAGAATGTGTCCAAAACAAAGCGGAATGAGCAGGAACCTAGAGGAATCAATAGACCATTTTTTTATTTTTATTTTTGCTATGGGTGTGCACCAAACACAGAATTCACTTTGGACTCCAATTCAGAAAATGGACCAATTTAGTTGGACAGCTAAAGGCAAATTCAGAACCTCACTTTGGGAAAAACCAAAACTTTGTGCCTTCCCACTGACAAATATAAAGGAAATTTTCAATATGCCCCCTTTATCTTTTGACATCACTGAATGAAATTTGCAGACTAGCAGCCCCTCCTGAATGGATAAAGCCTCTCAAATTTCAAAAAGATCGATAGAGGGGGTTCTGCAAGGGCGTCGTTTACAGTTTCATTAGGGGTTCAGAAGGGAGTGATTTCTGCCCTCTGTTTTGTGAACAATTTGTATTGAAAGAGCACAGCTCATAGAGGTGTCCCTAGGTAAGAAACATACTGAATTTCTTAAAGGGTCCTTAAAGTGTTTATTAAATCCATTTTTAAAGTTGATTTTGGCAGTAGAGAACACCCACTCCTCTCCCTCCCCCGTTCTTCCCTATTCTTATAAGGACAGCTTGGGGAGATGAAATATAACCATTTCAAAGAGATAGACAGGTTGTGCCTGAATTCCTGACTCTGGGCACGTTAAATCTCCAAGTCAGCCCTGAGACTCTGGGAGCAGCCCAGTTTGGTACAAGAAGCCTCAGAAGACACCCACCTTGCCTCAGAAGAGCCCCAGATCTTTCCAATTCTGGCCAGTTCAGTATGGGATTTGTGATTCATCTGAACCACATGCACACCCCTAGGGAGTCTGTTGGTGAAACAGGACTTCCGTTCTCTTTCCCCCATGCACTACCCCAAATTTGTTCTGGAGGGTCCACAAACCCCTTGGAGCTGATTTTGTGGGGATGCAGGGGCTGGAGAGGAGAGGGAGAGGGACATTAATCACTTGCTTGGAAATCCCTTGCGCTAGCGGAGCTGCAGCATTGGATACAGATGCAACTGTTTACTCAGTTTCTCTATTCACTCCCTTCATGCCAAACATGATTTTATAAACTTCTACAATGTCACCTCTTGTGCCCCTTTTATTTAAACTTGTTGTTGTTTAGTCGATTAGTTGTGTCCGACTCTTCGTGACCCCATGGACCAGAGCACACCAGGCACTTCTGTCTTCCACTGTCTCCCGCAGTTTGGTCAAACTCATGTTGGTAGCTTCAAGAACACTATCCAACCATCTCGTCCTCTGTCGTCCCCTTCTCCTTGTGATCTTTCCCAACATCAGGGTCATTTCCAGGGAGTCTTCTCTTCCCATGAGGTGGCCAAAGTATTGGAGCCTCAGCTTCAGGATCTGCCCTTCCAGTGAGCACCCAGGGCTGATTTCCTTCAGAATGGAGAGGTTTGATCTTTTTGCAGTCCGTGGGGCTCTCAAGAGTCTCCTCCAGCACCATAATTCAAAAGCATCAATCCCAAATGCTGCAAGCTTTCCTCATAGGAGAATTGCTCAATATCCATTTTGGTTGCCCTTTCCTGAATCTTTCCCAATTCTACAGATTCTTTCTGAGGTGGGGCGACCAGAGCTGTACACAGTATTGTGAATGCAGCCGCACCACAGATTTGCATAACAGCTTTATGATATGGGCAGTTTTATTTTCAGTTCCTTTCCTAATGACCCCTAGCATAGAATTTGCCTTTTTTGCAGCTGCCACAGACTGAGTTGACATCTTCAGCTCTTTCAGGAGTCATACCACTATTTAGCACTTCTGTACCAGTCTGCATAAACCAGAGGCCAAGCATTCAGAAAACTCTGTCACCCCCATGAGTGTCACATCCTCTTCTTGCTATATCACCCTTCTGTTTGCTGCCACTGAGGTTCCTTATCTACTCAGGCCAGGGCAGACCTGCTCCCACTATCAGCAATCAGTGGATTACCAGGAGCTTATCAGTTTATTAGGGACAAAAGACACTTAGCAGAAGGTTTCTGAGACAGTGTGGGAGACAGATAAGGAAGAACCGGGCTTCTTAGACACACTGTGCAGGGCACATCACAGGGTATGGGGCCATGCTTGCTTTAAAAAAGAAAAAAAGGAAAATGAATACATTGACTCGGGGAGAATTACGGCACTCATGAAAATCTAATGCAACTAAGGTTCTAGGGTTAGAAATAAGGCTGCGCCACACAGCTCAGCCAACGAACCTCAGGCCTGGCTTGTCTAAAAATGCAATTTTCCTAACACCCTCTCCTTTAAAGCAGACAACCAGAACTTATTACCCCTCCAAGGCCATATCAATCAACCAATCAAAACAGAGGAACTTGAAAAAGATTAATGATATATTCCCTATTTATAAATCATGAGTAAACAAAAGAGCAATGAGCATGAAAGAAAAATCCCACAGTGGCAACTGTTTGTTTAGTTTACATTTGCTAAAATGTAAATGGTTAAAATGTTAGTTTATATTCCAGCCAAGATACCATGGGAAATGCCTACCTGTGGGAGGAAGGGTGGGGTACAAATTTAATCATTATCATCAGTTCCATCTGAGAAACTGATTTATTTAAATACATTTGTATTCCGGTGCTCGTCATATGATCTCAGGGCAAGGTATGACCTGTTTAAAAGCAAAATTTCAGCCATATGAGAATAGCAAAGAGAATAAACAGGTTCCGTTGTGACAACAATAATTACGGCTGTGGCTACCATTCCATAAATGCTGCGGCAAACAGATCAACTTTTGTCTGTTATCAAAATGCCAGAAGCTTTGATGCCAGATGTGCTTCCAATGGAAGAGCATTCATCCCACAGCCAGTGCATCACTACAGAGAAGATCCAGATTTTGCACCTCTGGAAATCTTGAAGTTCATAGAATCATAGAACTGTAGAGTTGGAAGGGACCCCAAGGGCCATTTGGTCCAACCCCCTGCAATGTAGGATTCTCAACTAAGCATTCAATGCTGATGACCATTAAGCCTCTGCCCCAAAATCTCAAATGAAGGAGAGTCCACCGCCTTCAGAAGTAGTACATTCCACTCTTGAACAGCTCTTACCATTAGAGAGGTTTTCCTGATGTATAGTCAGAATCTTCTTTCTTTTAATTTGAATTCATTGGTTTGGGTGCAGGAAAAACACAAGCTTGCTCCATCTTCTACAGTATGTGACAGCCCTTTAGATATTTGAAGATGGCTATCTGGGCTGCATCAATAGGAGTATAGCATCTAGATCAAGGGAAGTAATAGTGCCAATGTATTCTGCTCTGGTCAGACCTGACCTGGAGTACTGTGTCCAGTTCTGGGCACCACAGTTCAAGAAGGACACTGACAAACTGGAACGTGTCCAGAGGAGGGCAACCAAAATGGTCAAAGGCCTGGAAACGATGCCTTATGAGGAACAGCTAAGGGAGCTGGGCATGTTTAGCCTGGAGAAGAAGAGGTTAAGGGGTGATATGATAGCCATGTTCAAATATATAAAAGGATGTCACATGGAGGAGGGAGAAAGGTTGTTTTCTGCTGCTCCAGAGAAGCGGACACGGAGCAATGGATCCAAACTACAAGAAAGAAGATTCCACCTAAACATTAGGAAGAACTTCCTGACAGTAAGAGCTGTTCAACAGTGGAATTTGCTGCCAAGGAGTGTGGTGGAGTCTCCTACTTTGGAGGTCTTTAAGCAGAGGCTTGACAACCATATTTCAGGAGTGCTCTGATGGTGTTTCCTGCTTGGCAGGGGGTTGGACTTGATGGCCCTTGTGGTCTATTCCAACTCTATGATTCTATGATTCTATATCTCCTCTCAGTCTCCTCTTTACCAGGCTAAACATACTGTTTTGCCAAGTTAAATTACAGGTTCTTTAATGGATCTTTGATAGACAATAAAGCACTTGTATTTGAACTTTTATTTGAACAAAATAAACCTCTAATGTAAAACCGCCCCAAACAATCAATGAACCACCCTCTTATACAAAGAAACAATCACAAAGAAGCAATCCTCACAAGACCTTCACCCAGACAACCCACATACACCACCAGATCACCAAGTCCCTTGTTCCAGCTGTAGGGAACCTCTGGAGCAGCAGCGTCCAGTCTGTGATGCAACAACATCAACTATGTTGCCCTACACCCATGCTATCAACTTTATCCACATCTTCTTATTTACTGCTGCCTCTTGAACATCCCAGGCAACCAGCCAAAGCCTCACCTGCTATTTGTGACCAGCTGGAATGTCACCCAGGAGGGTGGAGGACAAAGCAACTTAACCCAGGCTGATATGCTGAGAAGCCTTGAAAACTTCTTCCAAAGTTTCTAACAACTGTGCCACTTTTTCACCCCATTCTTTGTTCTCTTAATTAAAAATATAATGAAACTCAATTCTGCTGCAATCCATTCTGGCAAGAAATGGCCCTCCCAGGATTCCAAATAGCTGGTCTAATAGGGTTAGAGGCTGTAAAAGCACAAGTGAAATTTTTCAGCTTCCCCATGTTAATTATCTTCTCTTCTGAACAACCTCACTTTGGTTCCGCTAAATGGGATTGAATGGCTGCTCGCACTGTGAAGGGTAGCTGCATGTGAGGAAAGGACGGCAGTGTTGTAAAGCTCCGTCTATAACTGCCCGTGTCTATGAGACTCCAGCATATCAAATTTGTTGCCTTTGAAGACGGCGCAAAATAAAAAAGAATTCTTCCCACTGATGCATAACAGATATTATTGGTACCTGTGAAACAGGCTGAGATCTTGATGTTATCATAATGAGAGGCACCGAGACAGGTGGGCAAACAGCAAATGCTGTTTTAAAAGGTACAGAGCGATGGGCACAGCAGGTAAATAATGATAATTATCATCCAACAAGCTTGCATCTTTCAGTACAACTACATTCCAAAAATACTTCATTGAACTGCTGCAATCTATGAGCCACTACCCATCTGCCCACTAAACGTAGGTGCATCTTTTGCAAAGGAGTGCCGATGTTTGGTAGCATAAATTTTTAAGGATGTCTGTGGGATTGCAAGGGTCTAACTCAATACCTGCTGAGAAATTTATTGAAGATATTTCATTTTGTTGTGTGTGTTTTTCGTTTTTCTTAAAAAACAACAACTAGTTCCTCAGTTTCCCATTGATATAAGAATTAGAGACCCCAGGTATATATTGTTAGTATTTTAATAATGTTTCAATGTTTAACTTTAATTGTATTTAACCTTGTAGAATGTATTAGGCTTGCCTTTTGTGTGTTCTGCATTTGGTACAAGTGGCAGGATGTTTCAGCACCAGAGTGTAAATCAGCTATCCTTGAAGCTATCTGAGACCCAGGAAGAGGATTTTATGATGCTCTTCCTGCACTGAATGTCAGATATCTGAGACCTAAATGGTCAAATGGCCTGGGCACATTGGAGCGACTCCAAGGTGATTGCGGGGGTGAAGATACCAGTATGGAGCCCTGTGTGTTTACATCTCATTATCTGTAAACTTTCCTGATGTATGTGAAGATGTTTTATGACTCTTTGTTTGCTGTGTTTGAACCATTATATAAACTGAAGTGCCTCGGGGCAGACCTTCTCAACTGGCATGTTGAGATGAGTGAGCTCTGTCTTATTGCAATAACTAAAATAAATGCTGGGTACCCAAATCTGGATGTTGGTCTTGGAAATAGTTTCCTTGGTTCTGTGGTTTATTAAAAAGGTGGTTGTTCCTCACCTGGGTAATGAACAAGGTGGTGTAGAGGTGAATTCTTACCACACCATATTAATTCCCTCCCCCCCCCATTCCTATGGCTCACAACAGAAGCAGTGGTTGTTGAAGAGTTAAAAAGGTGAGTTAACAAGCCAAGAAGGAGATCTAGTTAATGTATTTTGCTCTACATGGACACCCTATGCTGTGCATATTTATTCAGAAATACCGTAAGTTGCATTGAAGTAAAACCCATTGAGGTTTACTTCCATGGGTTTATGCTTTGGATTGCAAACTTAAAACAGAAGAAGTATTTCCCATACAGATGTGTTTTAACAGGAAAAAAAATATTGCTGCAATATGCTTCTCTATAGTAGTTCCCATCTCAATATACACTCCCCAAATCTAACCATGCAAATGTTGCCAGAGCAGAGCCTGGATCCTGATAACGGAAGTCAGGTATATATATAAACATGTTGCCATTAGTCCAAAGTGGCATTTGATGTTGGTTGAAAGGCACTAAATAATCCTTAGCTTATCGATTCAAGGTCATCCATGCCAAGGGTTGATCAATAGAAACGGACAGCTGAGTGGTTCTGTAATAAAGTACCTCCATCTTACTGGATTTGGAAGAGAACGACAGGACGAGAGATTAAATTCTCCTGCCATCGACAGTTCATCAAGCCAAAGATATATTAGAGGAGAAAAAATTACACTTTCTGAGCATTGATGGGAAGAATCGAACAGTAAAGAACAGCTTGTGCTACTTGGAGTAAATCTTGGCAAAGCCAAGCCTGTTTGGCACTTCTTCACCCAAAGCCAGAGCAGTAAGCATTCAGCAGGACTCTGCAAATGCAGTGTTTGATGTTAGGTGCAGGAGTCGGCATCCTGAGAATCTCAGCCTTCTTTTTTTTATGGGGCAAGTTTCTAGACCTTATGACTGTGATGATAGGTTTGAAAGAGTTTGAATAACACCCCAAATGGTGAAATCTCACAAACCAGGCATGCATAGTTCTAACAAACTGCAAACGGCAAGGCACATATAACTTTAGTGCCCTGCCTGTTGCTCCTCCAGAACGCTAGGAACAGCAAAATCACATGAATAAATTTTAATTAATAAATTAATTAAAAATGAACATCTGCTATCATTCGTATAGCTCCCAGAATTCAGGTTTTGGCACAGCATTTGGATTGCCCTGGGAGGGGTGTGTGGGTGTTGGGGTGGGTGTGTGGAGGGGAAAACTCTCCAGAAAGAATACATATGTAGTAATAATAATAATATTGCTACAATCTATTCTCCCCCTTTTTTTTCATTGTTTTGCTCTTAGAAAAAGATTGTGAATGACTCCCTCCAACAATATGCACCAGTTCTTAGCCATGAACAGCCATTTTCCCAGTGAAGATACTGTTGGAAAATTCCATTCCACCTTTAGTTGCAGACATGGAACTGTTGCATGTCACATGTCTGTTTACATATCAGCACAGCTTGCTGGGAACTTCCATTGTGTGTATAACTTTTGCTTTTCTCTGTCTCTCTGAGAAGACAAAGAGAGAGACGACATGTTTCTTTGTCCTGATTTATGATTAATAAATCCATAGTTGTAGTATGCTTCCACAAGCCTCATGCCTATTCTGTGTGCGAAATTCGCTTGGCTGGTATAGTGTGCTCTGGCTTTGAAGCCTGAGTCACTGATTTCCATCGGAGCAGAGGCCGGTGGGTCTTTGCAGCAGGACAGCTGGAAGGAGACGACCCAGCTGGGCCCAGCCAGCTGGCCTTGCGACCCTCTGCATGCCGACAGATACACCATTTGGAGCAGCTGAATTGGGGTGGTTACATTGGGGGCAAGGGAAAGAGGAGCACACTTATGCCAAATCCAATTCCCCTTCATTTCCTGACACTATGTCTGGGACTCGTGTTAAGTTCCACTGTCTATAAGAAACAGTATGAGTGTGCTTCTCCCTGTGCTTCTTCTCCCCTGCAACTCTGCCCCACTTGACAGCTGTTCTGCCACCCTAGAAGAACAGCTCCACTGACACAGTGTTCTGTTGGAATATCAGGGGTGTTTTGCTGGTGTATCTGTCATCGCAGCTGGGTATCTTCCACCATCAGAGAAGGGCTTCTGCCACATACTATGTCCCCTAAGCTGGCACAATTGACATATAAAATGCACACAAAGCATTCTGTGCCTTTTAATGCTTAACTTAAAAAGCACTGGATTGTGTATTTATGGTGTTCATGCACACACGTTACTGGTTAGAATCTATTTTAAAATAGCGGGTCACTGGAACATCCCATCATCTTTTTACTGTTTCTGATTACACCCAAGCAAACAGAAAGTGTAGGTGTTTGTTGGGGGTGAGGGGGGGGGAGGTTTTCATTGCTACCTGTATTGGAATTGAATTGTTTCAGTGTATGTGCTGCTGTTGCTTTAACTGTTTTTAAATTTATATAATTGGGGTGATTTGTTTGTTTTTTAAAAAGTTTTTATATATGTGATTGTTTTAACTTCTTTGAAATATGTAACTATCTATCGATATATATATATATATATATATATATATATATATATATATATATGCTTTCGTAGATTTTCACGGGTACAGGAATGCAGGTTTTGGTGTCTTCGGGTGTCTTCCCGTGTAAGAGTCGGGGTGTCTGGGCGACGTTTCGACGAGGTCTCACTCGTCATCTTCAGGCTGGTGCTTTCGGCTTCTTGTTACTGGAACAAGAACTGTTCCAGTAACAAGAAGCCGAAAGCACCAGCCTGAAGATGACGAGTGAGACCTCGTCGAAACGTCGCCCAGACACCCCGACTCTTACACGGGAAGACACCCGAAGACACCAAAACCTGCATATATATATATATATATAATTGTAGATCACTTTGGGATGTCTCGTGGGAAACGATTCATAATTGGTTGAATTCCCACCATCTGGGAAAGAGCCTGAAATCCTGGCATTAAGGCCAGTCAATATAAATGGTACTGAGATATATGGACCAATGGTCTGATTCACACTGAATCACATACAGCAATTGCCTGTGTGATTATCACAGGGGAAAGATAGGTGAACTACACGTGAACTACTTTTTTTCCATAATGTGTGTATGTATGTGTGTGTATGGAAAGCACTAAAGCAATACTCAGACGTCTCTTTTTAAGAAGGCTATCTCGCTGCAGACCTTTTTTAAAAAAAGATTTTGTCAAGACACTATTTTTCGATGGTGAAAAAGTTTTGTCGGAAATATTTAGAACACCATTTAGTAAAGGGAAGCATTTGGCAAGAGCAGTTTTGAAAGGAGGCGAGAGGGTACAAACCCACCGATCTTCTGTCCCGCTGTGTTCCCTCGAGGCAGATCAGTAACTCACCTTCTTCCCCTTCCCACGTCCTCGTGGGGCAATTACTTCTATTGCTCTGCAACAAGCCCCCTGTTATTAAACACTCTTCCCTTTAGCTTCGCTGTAAAGAGAAACTGGCAGCAATGCTCCTGTGGACACTTTGGAATGGCAGAGTCCAGCTTGTAGGAGCCTCTGGGGTTTTACGACCCCTTCCAGCACCTATATCACTCTGACACTTACATAATTACATATCGGAGCAGAGAGGATGAAGCATCCGGCACCTCCTAAACATGTCAACATGATTTGAAGGGTTTGGGCTCAGCTGGACTTTTTAAGTTGTTTGATTTCAGACTCCAATGAAGCGGGTGTTTGCAGGATCAATACCTGCAAGGCCTTAAGAAGTGTGTGGGAATGTAAAAGCAGCACCAGAGTGATGCACTGGATAAACGAATGCACTTGGCTTGTGATTAGCAGCTGTTTCTGTTTCCACCCAGGCAGGAAACATAATTTTTAGACTACCTGACTTGGAAGTAGGTTTATAAACAGACTGGCAGGCAAATGTGCCAGGCAACAAACCTCCACAAAACCAGTAGTTTTTAATAATAATAATAATAATAATAATAATAATAATAATAATAATAATAATAATAATTTATTATTTTTAAAAATATCATTGAGTTCTAATCTGCCTCCCCGAATGTTCAAATATAATAAAGCTATTTGAACTCTAGCCAAAATGACATTGGGAAATCCTCTTGAATTTGTTTGCAAATGTTGAATACTTTTCACCTCATTTCCAAGCACGTGTGATCTTGGATTTGCAAGGTGTGTGTGGCAGGGGCATGAGTTTATAACAATAAATTTGGTGAATTAAAACTTAGCATTGCAAAACTTTTTAAAAGTGGCACTTAAAAACAAATTTTAAAATAAAATGCCAGTATCTTAAATATTGGATTTCATTTTTTTAAAAAATACCAGGTTTTTAATTTGGGTAACCTTCATTTAATTTTACTTGAACATATCCTAACAATATGTTCCTAGACATCACTACTTAGAACGGAGCTCCATTGATCTCAATACTAAAAGTGTATAGAGCTGTAGTCGAAAAGATAACATTCTCTTTATTGTT
Source organism: Podarcis vaucheri (assembly GCF_965113315.1). Lineage (NCBI taxonomy): Eukaryota > Metazoa > Chordata > Lepidosauria > Squamata > Lacertidae > Podarcis > Podarcis vaucheri. The sequence goes on along the minus strand of NC_138764.1, from coordinate 61,186,011 downwards.
TGTTGGGAAGAGCAGAACTGTCTGATACACTCCAGTGCTCAATTAGGAATGCCTTATTGTTAAAAAACTGTCTGTGAAATTCAGAGCAAAACTCAGACTAGTGCACCACAATAATTAAATGCTTATCTCAGTCAGAGTGTCTTTAGGGCCCAGCTCCTCCCATGCCTTTTAACTGATTAATGTCACGACTAAGTATTTCCTGTAGGATATTTGTCGTTCACTGAATCCCAAAGCTCTAAAACTATTGTATAACTGCTTGAACTCAGTAGTTAGGAAATGCACTAGATTTGGCTAAGGCCTGAGCCAAATCAGTCATATTCTGATGGCATTGGGCCTTGGATGAATCAGATACACACAGCCACAGATCATTGCAAGTTGGGTTGAATTGACCATCTGTGGGTGTCAGGAGACAGGGTATCATGCAGTCAGGTGATGCAGGCAGGGCATGTACAAGGCCAAGACCTGAATGGCATCTGCCTCTACTGAGCAGAAGGTCAGTCCAATCCCGTGGCTATCCTTCCTGCCTGATGCTCCACAGGATCAATGCCTCTGCTCAACAACTGTTGGGCTAATATTTCTACATATTTCTACAAAGCAATTTCCCTGATATAATGCATTTTTGTATATTATTTTCACCAGGGCTTTTTTTCAGTTGGAACTCACTGGAACTCAGTTCTGGCATCTCTCAAATGAGCACCGTTGTCATTACAATAGAACAAGGGAGGTATTCATGGTGAGTCCCAGCACCTCTTTTTCTAGAAAAATAGCACTGATTTTCATATACGTGTCTGTAAACACAACCTATAAACACAACCTATGCTAGGATATTGTGTATTTTTGTACACGATACTTGGCAAAAAGACTGAATTGCAAAATTCAGAGAAGTGCAAAATTTGAAGGGTAGCTACATTTTTGTTTGCATATTGTTTCGGAAAATGTGTATTAGGTAAAGGTAAAGGGACCCCTGACCATTAGGTCCAATCGTGGCTGACTCTGGGGTTGCGGCGCTCATCTCACTTTATTGGCCGAGGGAGCCGGCGTACAGCTTCCGGGTCCTGTGGCCAGCATGACTAAGCCGCTTCTGGTGAACCAAAGCAGCGCACGGAAACGCCGTTTACCTTCCCGCCGGAGTGGTGCCTATTTATCTACTTGCACTTTGATGTGCTTTCGAACTGCTAGGTTGGCAGCAGCAGGGACCAAGCAATGGGAGCTCACCCTGTGTCAGTGATTTGAACCGCTGACCTTCTGACAGGCAAGCCCTAGGCTCTGTGGTTTAACCCATGGCGCCATCTGCGTCCCATGTATTAGGTAGTTTCACCTTTAAATGCAAACTCCCCACACCCTTACCAAGTGGTGGCAAAGGAAAGAGGACCGTAAGAACAAAAGACGAGCCTACTAGAACATGCATGGTTTTAGAAAGTGCAGTCAAGTTTGCCTTTAAATTATTATTATTATTACACAGTGTTCCCATGAACTTATAAAGTGGTTTGCATAAGATTATGCAAAACTGGATTGAATTTCTTTCCCATCTCTATGACCAGCATTATAACTCAACATTTCCAATTAAGCAGGGTTGGGGTTTTTTCCTGTTTAAAGTTCAGCATTTTACAAAAAGTTGAATAGTGTGGAGAAAGTGGACAGAGGGGAGTTGTTCTCCCTTTCTCACCATACTTGAACTTGGCAGCATCCAATTAAACTGCTTTATCAGGCGATTCAGGGCAGACAAAAGGAAGTATTTCACACAGCACATTGCTTAGCTATGGAAATTCACAGTCAAAAGATGTAGCGATGGCCACTTTCTTAAACAGTTTTAAAGGGCAATTTAACTTTCTTGGGTTCCATGATCACTACAGATGGTGACAGCAGTCATGAAATTAAAAGACACCTGCTTCTTGGGAGAAAAGTGATGACAAACCTAGACAGCATCTTAAAAAGCAGAGACATCACCTTGCCAACAAAGGTCCGTATAGTTAAAGCCATGGTTTCCCCAGTAGTGATGTATAGAAGTGAGAGTTGGACCATAAAGAAGGCTGATCGCCGAAGAATTGATGCTTTTGAATTATGGTGCTGGAGGAGACTCTTGAGAGTCCCATGGACTGCAAGAAGATCAAACCTATCCATTCTTAAGGAAATCAGCCCTGAGTGCTCACTGGAAAGACAGATCGTGAAGTTGAGACTCCAACACTTTGGCCACCTCATGAGAAGAGAACTCCCTGGAAAAGACCCTGATGTTGGGAAAGATTGAGGGTACAAGGAGAAGGGGATGACAGAGGACGAGATGGCTGGACAGTGTTCTCGAATCCACAAACATGACAGAAGTGCCTGGCGTGCTCTGGTCCATGGGGTCATGAAGAGTCGGACACGACTAAACAATTAAACAACAACAACAACAACAAAATTATTTAATGGATAATCAATCTGTCAATGGCTACTAATCATGATGCTGCTAACATAAAGTTCTATGGGAAGATTACAATAAATTATTAAAAAATTAAAAAATATACAAAATAAGATATAAAATCAAAAGCTATATAAGCACCACAAAGACTAAATTCACCACACCCCCAAATTAATGCCCATATTTAAGCCAACAGAAAGGCTCAGGCTGTATATGTTATTTAAAAGCACTAGGTGAACAGAAAAGTTTTCAAATGAAAAGACCACCAAATTTGTGCCTCCCTGACACTTCCACAACTGGAGTGTCACTGCTGAGAAGGCCCTCCTCTTCGTGACACGGGAGCAGGGCCTTCAAAGAAAATCTTAAGATTTGCATCAGTATGGGAGAAGGCCATCTTTCAGTTAATATGGTTCCAAGATTAGAACCACTGGGCAAAGAACAGGCACAATGTGGTCTAGCCGCCCCATTCAATTTAACAATCTGACTTGCAGCCCTGTTCCAAACCAACTGCAGTTTCCAGACAGCTTTGAATGGCAACCTGCACAAGGCAACATCGGTTTGGGAGTAGGGATCCAGAATTTCGAGGTCACACAATAATGAAGCTGCCTTCATATATGGCAGCAGCCAGACCATTGGACACTAGGTTGCTGTAAATAACAATAGGAGAGGGCCATTGCCTTGCAATCCTCCTTTGGGCTTCCCAGAGACATCTGGTTGGCCACTATGGGAAATACAATGCTGGACTAGATGGCCCATTGGTCTGACTAGGGTGGCCATGTATCCTACTTTACAGAGGGCAATGATCTATCTGAAGGCCTTTCAAAGAACACTCCTGTGTATGAAAGAGTCTGCTATTTGAAGGGCTGTCTGATCCAAGTCTCGTTTAAAGATATGGAACCATAAGAAGGGAGTGCAGGGATTTCAAAACTATACAGTAGTAAGAAGCATTGCATTCCCTTTTAATTATAGGCATTATTCCTAAATGACTATCACATGCAAATATCATGCAGATCTATGTCTTCTTTTTGGTGATGAATCCCCCCCCCCTTTCATTTCCTTTTCCTTTTTTTTGGTTGGTCTATAATTGGCTACCCTAGGTGTGATCCAGTAGGGCTTTTCTTACGTTATCAAAAAAATCACATTTTCTGTGATTTTGATAACCTCTTTGCTTAGGCCTTAATTGGCTTCATTAGGTTTTTGTTCTTGTTGTTCAAAAGGGAAGAACTCTTTAGGGAAGAACTGGAATGGCATTCTGTCTCACAGGAGACCTACAGTAACTTGACTAGAATACCAACATTTAAAAAGCGACACATTTTTATTTGGAACAAATGTGGCATTTTGATGTGTCCTTGTGGAGTACATGTGAAAATTAGTCAAAATATTCCAGTTCCCCACAGGAGACATATCTTAAGGATATGGAATAGCCTTGTTCATTTGAAGGCTAATCCAGATGAAGAAAATATGGAGGAAACAGTTCCATTAAATATAGCATAAGGTAGTGCTAACTTGATCTGGGATAATGGCACAATATCATACCCTTACATTATGGAGGGTGGGGTAGGGGGAAAGTAGGGAGAGGCAGTCACCTAGATGGGAGTTTGGTTTCTTGCAACACACCTTTTTCCAATGCATCAGATGCAAGATGCATGAGCAGTGTTCAAGTTCCTGAGAGTTTTGTCAGGATTGTTGCCTATGGGAAGCAGTCAAAGTCGCACTAAGATGATATTTCTATCAGGGCAAGCGTTTTGGCTTGCCAGATGGAAGGATATCCCCTCACCTCCCCCCACATGCTATTTTGAGGGTTCTCGCAGGTGGCGCTGTGGGTTAAATCACAGAGCCTAGGACTTGCTGATGAGAAGGTTGGCGGTTCGAATCCCCGCGATGGGGTGAGCTCCAGTTGCTCGGTCCCTGCTCCTGCCAACCTAGCAGTTCGAAAGCACGTCAAAGTGCAAGTAGATAAATAGGTACTGCTCCGGCGGGAAGGTAAATGGCATTTCCGTGCACTGCTCTGGTTCGCCAGAAGCGGCTTAGTCATGCTGGCCACATGCTGTATGCTGGCTCCCTTGGCCAGTAAAGCGAGATGAGCACCGCAACCCCAGAGTCAGTCACGACTGAGCCTAATGGTCAGGGGTCCCTTTACCTTTACATTTAAAGGTAAAGGTAACCCTGCCCGTACGGGCCAGTCGTGTCCGACTCTAGGGTTGTGCGCCCATCTCACTTAAGAGGCCGGGGGCCAGCGCTGTCCAGAGACACTTCTGGGTCACATGGCCAGCGTGACGAAGCTGCAGCTGGTGAGCCAGCACCAGTGCAGCACACGGAAACGCCGTTTACCTTCCCGCTATAAAGCGGTACCTATTTATCTACTTGCACTTAGGGGTGCTTTTGAACTGCTAGGTGGGCAGGAGCTGGGATTGAAAGACGGGAGCTCACCCCGCCGCGGGGATTTGAACCGCCGATCATGCGATCAGCAAGTTCTAGGCACTGAGGTTTTACCCACAGCGCCACCCGTGTCCCTCCTTTACATTTACTGGAGCCAATTTAGGGGTGGGGGAAGGTGAGGGGGGGAAACTCTGAAGCACAGGACATCAATTGATGGGACTCATTAGGCGAATCCTGCCCTACATAATAAAGAATCATAGAATTTTAGAGTTGGAAGGGATCATGAGGGCCATCTAGTCCAACCCCCTGCAATGCAGAATTTTTTTGCCCAATGTGGGGCTCGGACTCATGACTCTGAGATTAAGAGTCTCATGCTCTACCAACTTGTGTGACTATTCATATATGACAAAGACTCTATTTTCTGGACATGAATTTTACTGTACATGAATTTTAAGAGTGTGAAAGGGGGAAAGCGTCCATGACGCCTTGGAAGAATTCTTATTAGCATGTGTGAAGCCAACAAGCAGGAATAATCAGAGATAGGGAGGGAGATTTTTATCTCAAAGGAAACTAGAAAGGATAGAAGAATGGAGTGATCATGAAGCCAACACTGGGCAACTGATCAATGGATGTGGAAAAAAGTGGGGGAAAGGATGTTGCAGTCATGTTCTGCTTGTGGGCTTCCCATGGGTATCTCATTGGCCATTGTGAGAACGTGGATTCTGGACTCTACAGGCCTTTGGTCTGATCCAGCAGCGCAGTTCTTAAGTTCTTATATGGAAAGTCCTAGCCGTTTGGGCATACATAAAGGTTGGAAGCATGGGAGAGTGAATCTAGAGTTGCAGGGTAAAACTTCAGAAGAAGTTATGTCTTCAAGAGATAAGTGCTATTCCGTACATCTTGCTGAAGCAAAACGTGATTTGCCATTGAGAAATGATACAGGATACAGGCAAGTCTTTAACCATGCAAATGCTGCAGGTTTGGCCCTTCACATTTAAATGCACTTATTATCTGTGCTGGCTCATTTGCACCAATGATTGATGATCTGGGCAGATATGTCCCTGGCATGCCAAGAACGGGTTGCTGTTGCATTGATGCTTAGAGCATAGCACTTTTCAATTTTAGTGTGTGAAGCAGCCATTAAAGGACACCTCAATTCGGAGAAACTTTCACTGTGGACAGATTCATCCATAATTGCTCTCCGGAAGTCTGGAATATTTCATTTTTTATTTTCCTTTTTGCAAAGGAGAAGGATCTTGACAGAAGATCACATCCAGTGTCAAGATTTTTCAGTTCAACAGAGGAATGCAATGTCGTTAGTTGGTTCCGAATTCAACATTTTAGATGCACAACCGAAGTTCTCCTGTTCCTTTCTTTACCATATGTATAATCTGCTCAATTTTTCCCTTGTCTCAAAGTGGTTAACAGTCACATATCAAATTTCAAAAATAAAGCACAATCATATGTTGTAATCCTGAGATTCAGGGGCTTAGAAGGACATTTTAATGGGTGCAGAAAATGAAGTGAGAAAATTGATTTTACTTCATATATATAAACTGCAGGGCAGGTAAGAGGCACTTGCTAGAAAGGAACAAGTAGAACAGGTGGTTTCTGGAGATATTTATCAGTTCCTTATTTGTGTTCTTTTAACTAGCTCTTTGTGATTTCACAGCTCATTATTTGTAAGTTGTTATTTGTAAATTCTCAATTTGCAGTTTGCGGTTCATGAGTTTGTAATATGCTCTTTGGTATTAAATGAGGGAGGAATACATAATTTGTTGTGTGACTTGGCTGATCTTCTCAAAACCGAAAGAGAATGGGCCAGCTTTTGTTTTAGTTAAAATTGCCAAAACAATTAAACAAAGGTCAAAAGTCTCAAAAAGTGTTTTTTTTTTTTTTTGCTCTAGTTAAAACTGTAACAACAAATCCCTCGCTTCTGATTCACTTGTAAGAAGAGAACTATGAGTTCCATGGACTATGGAAAGTCAGTTTAATACCTATGTTGCAGTCTCTTGTGGATAGGAGGGTATGGGGAAGTAATGGTGATGTGGATGGGTGGGCTAATGATTGCAGAAGGGCATAACCCTTCTCTGTGGGCTATTTCAGAACCAGGAAAGTTATGCAAGTCCCAACACAATGTCTGTGCTTCATTTTAGTTCTCAAAAATCATTTTAAAGATTAAGGGTGGAATTCACCCGACAAGGCCTGTCCTGTCTTCATAAACCCTGAACAAGGGCTTCTGCTTGTGCAATCCTAACCCCACTTACCTGGGAGTAAGACTCACTGCATTCAATAGGACTTTTTGCTGAGTAGGCATGGTGAGAATTGCACTGTAACTTTCTCTCTCTCCTTAATGCAGTTTAGTTATAGGCCAGGTTTCAATGTCTTGCAAACAGCTGGGGTGGGGGAGGTTCATCTTGCTGGTACCACATTTAAAAGGCATATACACAGTGCATTGGCCCATTGGCATACAGGCTTTTCCTGCTATCACAGCTATCAGGAACTCTGGACTTGAACTTGGAGCGTGTTAATGTGCTACTCACTTGTAGGGATAGTGAGCTAGGGCTGTGCAACAGCCATAGTTTGCATGCAGTTGTCTGCAGAGAAATTGAAATTAACCTATGATCAATCTCAGTTTGAATTGTGAATTTTAAAATTCACAAGGTAGAGAACTGGGCTTGGTACATATTTGGGACTTTATGACCTAAGAGATCCAGTCTATGAGCCACTCGGTTTGGGTAGCCTCTGCTTGTAAATATCCTGGTTGCCTGTGATGAATACAGAATACATCTATACAACCAAGTTGGAAAGTTTAATAATTACTGCTTCTTGCTTCCTACACAAATTATGAACATGTTTTGTCAGATATGCTTGCAACCATTTATGCAGGCTGGTAACTTGTGTGTACATATTTTATAAGGCTGATCTAAGAAACTCAATATCACAAGTAAATTCTGAAGTCTCTCTTTTTTCACCTCTATCATTGCGTTTAGCTAATTTCCCCATAAATGGGATTTCCTGATACTGTTGTTGTACCCTGATAGGAAACATGTGCCCCCCAGTTTGTTGTTTGAGTACATCAGCTCCAGCCATAGCATGCCCAATGGTCTGATATGATGGGAGTTAAATCCAACAAGATCTGAAGGGTGACAGGTACCCCACCCCTGACCTGGAGAACCAACAGAATTCACTTCAAGGTCTGACCATGTGAATATGGCTCTATCCCAGAATATATTTCACAGAGTCCACAGGACTTGATAAATTACTTTTCCCCCTTACGGTGAAAGACCATTTAAATCTGTTGACCTCAAGTAGCCCAGCTGGCTCCATCACAGTATAGGTCCCAGGCTCTTGGATGTTGCTTTGCTAGACTAAATTACTGCATGACTTAAAGGAAAAACACCTGCAAACAAATTGAATGTTTCTAAGTGCAAATTGGATTTTCAATAGCTCTAGATTTAAAGTGCCACTACAGCAAAACAAAATTATTTTAAGGTCCCTGCCTCTAGAATACTAATTTATGGAGTTCTTCCACATTTATGCTATTATTTGCTTTAGTTCGTGTGTGTGTGTGTGGCAGGAGAGAGCTCCCAAGAATTTAGAAGAGGCTCTTTGGATGCTTAGATAATTTGCTCAAACTCAGTAATATCACAAGAGGTAGAAAAGGGAAAACAGGAACGTAGCACCAAACATATACAGTATGCGTGCACAAATGAATTGCTCAAGTTAATTTCACAGACTGATATGCATTAAGCTTTATCTGGCTATTCATATGCTGTGCAAGAAAGGAGACCAAATAGCTATCCTTCAAATTTCATTCACAAATCAGGCAGATTCCTCTCTCCCTGCCACTCTGCTTCCTTTTGAAGGTAGGAAAAAGTCATTTGCTCTACTGCTCTCATAGTCCAAATTGTTGGGAATGGTGAGGGCTTTGAGCCATTTGTGTCTTATAATTTTAAGCTATTTTACCATGTTTTTAATATTGTGTTTTAATATTGTTTTTTAATTGTTGTAACCCACCCTGGGACCTTAAGATCAAAGGTGGGTGACTAACAACTACTACTACTTGTAACACTGTTGCATGTCAAAGCATAAAGTAGCAAACTTGAAAAGAAGGCAGACTTAGGATACATCTACAGTGGATTTCCTCTTCCTTAATACTGGTCATAAAAAGTTAACCATTAGCCATTAAAAAGTTAGCCATTAGTCTTTTGCACAATGGACCTATTTTGCAGAGTGGTCAATACGCCATCATACTGATCCTCCAGGTATATACAGACTGTGGGGAAATACATACATGATTGAAATCCATCCATTCTTTTAAAGCAATGGCAGGAGACTCCATTTTTATTCAAACAGTGGTGTGCCATTTGTAGGAGCCAGATATCCCCCCCCCCCGCCGCCACTGCTATTAGCCCAACAACAATGCACTGGCTGTCAGTTAGATTAGAGACCCAATTCAGTGTGCTAGTTTTGACCTATAAAGCCTTAAAAGGGTCAGGATCACCTCAGGGACTGGGACCCTGAAACCATCTTCTGAGGCCCTTCTTTGTGTGCCTCCTCTGTGAGAGGTCTGGAGGATGGCAACGTGAGAACGGGCCTTTTTGCAGGGACTCCCTGAACTGCATTCTTCCCTCCTCTGGTTCCAGCAACCTAATACCAAAGGGCACACCACCTTTGGCACTGGACATAGTACAAGGCCTTTGTGGATAGTAGAAACTTTGTAGGGAGTTACAGTGGTACCTTGGTTCTCAAACACCTTGGTACTCAAACTCCTTGGTTCCCAAATGCTGAAAACCCAGAAGTAAGTGTTCCAGTTTTTGACCTTTTTTAAGAAGCTGAACATCTGAAAACGGTTGTCAGCTATTGTTTCCGGGGCACCTGCATAAATCAGAAGCTGCGGCTTGGTTTTTGAACATTTCAGAAGTCAAATGGACATCTGGAATGGATTAAGTTTGGATTTGTTTTTGTGACTGTGTGGAACCCAGTTCAGCTACTGATTGATTGATTGATTGATTGATTGTGTGACTGTGGAAATGGATTAAAGCCCCCCATTCAAACAATGACTATCATCAGTGCAGGTAAGAAAACAATAATAATAATTTTTATCATCTACAATACTGTCTTATTTATTTTATAGTACAGTACATTGATTATTGCTTTCATTTAATGGATCAATGGTGTTACCGGAAAAATCCGAGGGCTCTCTTGGACAAAAACAAAGACACCAACCAGGATAACTTGGAGCAAAACAGCAGCCTGTAGGCTTGGCCTTTATGGAACTGTTGCAACAGGGTATTCCCCTCACTTGCAAGAGAGAGGAAAGACCCAGAAAGATGGTGTGCAAGACCTTATAAAAACTTTTGAAATTCCCATCCTCCAGGTCAAGCCCACCCCCAGAAACATCATGCATACATTACAGAAAGGAGGGGTTGACATCATGCATACATTACAGAAGGGTTGACATCATGCATACATTACAGAAAGGAGGGGTTGAGGGAGGAGTTGTGGTGGTAACCTGAGTGTCCTGTCACCTGGCTGGTTCCTCCTTTCCCCCTGCCCATGAGTCACTTCCAGGAGACAAAAGGGGGGTTTGCAGTTTCCTGCCCCCAGAGGGAAAATCTGATTATTGTCCTTTGTTTCAGTCTGTGCTGAATCCACTCCCATATGCAAGTTCTTTGTGATTTTGATTGTGTTCTGTCTGGGATTATCAGGATTGACATAGCAACTGGGCAGGGCTCCTGTGGATGTGCTGGGATGGTGAAGGGATTATGGCTGACCAGAACTAAGCCACCCCCCCTTTGATAGTCCTTGTCACATGGAGTAAAATAAAATGGAACAGTGCAAATCCGATGTATGGTTGATTTTCTATGAATTTATAACAGAAATGTGACGTATGTAGTGTGTGGGTGTGAGTGGGTGTGAAGTTTGTGCAAACAGAATGATTGGGGTGGGGGGTTCCTGCTACAATGGTTACATTAGGTAGTAAAAGTAATGTTAAATTGCCATTTTAGGGGTTGTTTTTAAAAGTTTGGAATGGATTAATCTGTTTTGCATCACTTTCTACAGGAAAGCACGCCTTGGTTTTGGAATGCACCTCCAGAACGGATTAAGTTTGAGAACCAATGTATTTTAGATCTGAAAATAGGCTAGAAAGGATTCAAACTCTCTGCCTTAGCACCAAACTGACTTAGTTTTCTAACTGACTCAAATAGGTCCTAATCTGCGGTCCCAACAACTATTTCAGGCTGACTCCAGTTCTGAGGGGGGCGCTTGGCAAAGTACATTCTGTTGAACCTATAAAATAGGTGGCTTCTGGCAGGCTGACCTGGTGGTGGCAAGCAGCAGCTTGGAGCCACCATTTGAAATGTTCATAGCGGCTCAGAGTGATACTACATTGCTGGAAATTTAAATGGTGTGCAGCTCTTGGACCAGCCATCCAGCACAGGAGGAGAGGGAGCCAAAGGTCTGAGATCTGGCAGCTGCCCAAATTAAAAAAACATGGTTGTACCCAGTCTTAGCTAAGTGGAGCACATACTGGAATAAACAATTATTTTGGAAAATTTATAGCCAAAGGGCCCAGTTGTAAGGAACTCCACTATTGACTGCTGCTGATACTCTTCTAGTCTATGTTGACTTATATTAGCCTGATAACCTGCCAAATGTAGATAGTTCTGATAAACGAGAGGTTATCTCACAGAGCTCTCATACTTGGTTCTTTTCTACCAAATCCTCAAATTCAGCCTTGCTTAGTGAAAGGAAGGCTGTGTTCAGGATATCCTGGCTAATCATTTATGACATTTACTACCGCTGGTGTCAGAACCTGAGACTCCTTAATTCACATGTTGCTGTGATACCTGTCAATCATTCGTGCTCTTGTAAGAGATATCTGTCATTCTGTGTGAGTGTTAGGCTATTGAATCACTGACACTGGAAACTATCAGTTCCATGATGTTCAGACCTGACCTGTGTCTGAATTGCATCTTGGTTTTCCTTTCCTCTGCTGGGTCCAAGTTTCAAGGCTCCCTGGCCAATTGCCTCCCAATGGGCTGGCTGCTCTTACACTGATGGACCCCATCAGGCATACCTGGGAGTGAAGCTCACTTGCCTTCCAAACATTGAGCATTGCTGATGGAACATAGAAAATATTATAGGTTGGAATATAGGAAGCTCAGTGTGCAAATGGCAAACATCACCCATAGATTAGAGGTTCTCAAATTATGGTCTGTGAACCACTGCTGGTCCTTGAGTTCCAGAACAGTCAATAATTATAGGATCACAATTGCTAAGGGCAATTCTGTCGATAGTCCACCATTATTATGAGAAATCAGGGTAGTAGGATTTGCAACTTACGCTTAAAAAATAGTTCAGTGGACTGATCTGATACTTGACAGTGTGGGTAAGGTAAGTTTAAGGATAGGGCATGCTGATTTTGGAGCAGGGGGGATAGGAAACACCTTATTTTGAATGAGTTAAGCATTTAACAAGGCACTCTGGCACAAAACAATTTGAAAAGCATGGGGCTTGGGGGAAAATATAAAACATCCATACAGAAACTCTAAAGGTGCAACTTCCTCAAAACACTTGCTGCAAACACACCAAGGTTTTTACCTGATGCATTCATAAGATGTTGCCTCGCCACAGCCATGTGTGGTGAATATCCAGGCAGAGATTGCTCACCTAGAATACAGAGAATGAAGGATGGGCCTGGTTATCGTAGCACATGATATTACAGGAGATTGAGAGAGGAAGAAGAAAAATAAAACACAAAATGTTCAGGCAGAAATTCTACAGGTACACAGCTAAGAATTGCATGTACATAATATAAAATACACTCTGTTCTCTCTGTTTTATTCGTCTATAAAACACTGCATTTCCTAACCACAACAATATGCGATGCATGACAAAGTACAGCTGCAGTTTCCCCAAACACACGCTATGTACACCGTAGAATTTCCGCCTAATGTATCCAGAAAGCACATTGTATTCCCTAGTCACATCAACTTATAGTGAATGTCTAGGTAGATAGTCTATAGCTTTTCTAGCTTGCTTTTTTTTGCCAAAGTTGCTTGCTTGTTTGATTTTTTGCAAAATCTAGAAGAAAGAAAGAAGTTGTTGAGGAAATGCGCCAAAATCTAGACTTCTGACATGGGTTGCCATGCGCCAGGATTTTCCTGGACATTTCTGTGATTGCCACGCAGGCACTGTTTCCAACAGCTGTATTCTGGCTATGTCCAGGAAATTCCTGACGTATGGGAGCCCTATGTGGATGGCATTGGTTGACAGTTGGGTCTTTGTAATGCAGAATAGTAGCTTCCGTTGCATTGATTCCATGTATCTATTGCAGTGAACAGGTAAATCTGGGACATAGGTCCACCCCCTGTCACTGACAGCCATCCAGCTCCATGACAATGGTGAAGCTTGAACTAACCATACCATTGAATGCCATAATATATTTCCTAAGTAACACATCTATGTAGCCCTGAACAGCTGCAATTTCCTGGAATTAACATTGAAGCCCTTAATAAAAGGTAAAAAGGTAAAGGACCCCTGACAGTCCAGTTGCAGACGACTGTGGGGTTGTGACGCTCATCTCGCTTTACTGGCCGAGGGAGCCAATGTTTGTCCGCAGACAGTTTTTCTGGGTCATGTGGCCAGCATGACTAAGCCGCTTCTGGCAAAACCAGAGCAGCGCATGGAAATGCCATTTACCTTCCCACCAGGGCGGTACCTATTTATCTACTTGCATTGGCATGCTTTCGAACTGCTAGGTTGGCAGGAGCTGGGACCGAACAACGTGAGCTTACCCCATCATGGGGATTTGAACCACCAACCTTCTGATTGGCAAGCCTAAGGCTCAGTGGTTTACACCACAGCACCACCCGCATCCCCAAGCCCTTAATACAAAATGTTAAACTGGAAGGTTTTTTGTTGTTGCTGCTGTTAAATTAATGTCTGTAATTGGTCTGAATTTCTTTTGCTGACAAAGAAATTAAGACCATGTTGATCAGGCTAGATTTCTTTATGGACTAACAAGGCCTTGGTATATGGACCATGGTTTTCGTAATATGATGTTGGTTTTGCTGATGATGAATAAAAACGTTTATTATGTGGTCTGCTGAGACTCCCAGAAATTTTCACCTGGCCTGCAAAATAGGCAACTACTGTGATAAACCAAGGAGGTGATTCAAATTATCCTTGTATTTAAATAGGTGGCTATTTTAAAAATGTAAAAGACAGGGTGCTATGTGTAGCTCACAATTTAAAACACAACCAAGGAATGGAGAGGGAAGGAAATAGGGGAGGTGTTGGGAGGTTTTCTGTATGGGTAATCTGTATAGTTAATTATAGGTAATCAGCAGCACCTTAAATTAAACGTGGAATTTAAAAGGCAGCCTGTGCAGTTAACATTGTCTGGGAGCTATATGCACTCAGTGGTCCAAATGTAATTGGAAGTAGAGGCAGACACTTGGGGGAAAGGGAATAGAAGAAGCACAGAGATGAATGATAAAAGGTGGGCCAAGGTGAAATGAAAGATCCAGGTAACTTGCTAATAAAGAGAGGGACAGGTGGATGACTGCCCATCTGTGTATGATGCTGGCAGTACAAAGAATAGTTTAAAAGTTAATGAGTGCTGTGACCCACTATAATCGGAGTAAGAGTCTGAGGTTACTGAGAAAGAAGGAGTTTGGGTATGGGAATAACCCTCAGAAGTCATCACTCTGCCAGAAGCCTCTGTGAGCTAGTCTCACCACTACCTCCATGGCCTGAGGAAGTTGCTCTGCTTTGCCCTCTTATTTGGCCTCTTAAGGACTCCACATTGTACCCCTTGATAGAGCCAAAGACTCCCAGTTCTTCTGATGATAGAACTTGAAGGACAGGGTATGATTCCTTTAAGCACCAGTGTCTTGATATAAGGCTCAGATTCCCTATCCTCAGAGAAAGAGGCTGTTGGATTCAGAGAACACATCAATCCCAGGAGACTATGACCATCCTTTAATATACTTCCTCCTCTGCAGTTCCCACACAAGAAGAACCTGCAATGCCAGTATAGCCTGAAGATGGCTGGTCACCATCTTCAGACTCCTAGAGCTCCAGCTCAGAGGCCATAATAGAACCCTGACCTTTCTTAGGCTGCTGGAGTCCACAGCTCTTAAAACAGGCCGAGTCCCGTTAAAAGGAGATGTTCTGCTCAACAAGGTAGAGTTTGCTGCTCAGAAGAAGCGACAGGCCTGTTAAAGACCCAGTT